>NC_087343.1:39305000-44305000 GCF_030014295.1 Loxodonta africana | reverse complement strand
TTTGCACTGCAGTGTAGGTGCCATGACAGAGGCAATGGATGGGGCATTTTAGAAACACAGAGGTGTTTAATTCCGTATGGTTTCAAAAAAGTGTTCCTGAAGGAAGTAGGCTTGATCTGGGCCTCAAAAGATGATTTGGCACTGTCAAGGTGGAGACAGGGAAGAAGAAAGTAGGAGGAGTTGGGAAGGACTGAAGAGCATGTGCAAAGATACAATGGCATGAAGAGGCACTTGAAGGAAGAGCAAGAGCAAATACCTATGCCAAAATAATTTAAATTGTTCCTATATATTGAGCCAGGCACTACATTATTAATTTAACAGGTATGACTGCATATTGGAGCTCTGGTGGCACAGTGGTTAAGAGCTTGGCTGCTAACTGAAAGGTTGGCAATTTGAATCCACCAGGCTCTCTTTGGGAACCCTATGGGGCAGTTTTACTCTGTTTTTGTAGGGTCGCTATGAATCGGAATCCACTCAACGGCAACAGGTGTTTGGTTTAACTGCATATTATCCTTGTAGTATGTGCAGTGCGGGCTCGAAAGAGACAGTTGAATGAAGATGCATTGGTATGGAGTTTGGACTTTAAATGGAAAAGTGATGTAAGGCATATTTGTGTTTTAGAAAGATTATTCTATGAAGAAACCTAAAGACACAAGGGAAAAATTAGTCCAAAGGACTAATGAACCACAACAGTCACAGCCTCCACCAGGCTGAGTCCAGTTCAACTAGATGGTGCCTGGCTACCATCACTGATTGCTCTGACAGGGGTCACAAAGGAGGTCCCAGACACAGCTGGAGAAAAGTGTGGAATAAAATTCTAACTTACAAAAAAAGACCAGACTTACTGGCCTGACAGAGACAGGAGAAACCTGGAGAGTGTGGTCCCAGATACCCTTTTAGCTCAGTAATGAAGTCACTCCTGAGGTTTACCCTTCAGCCAAATATTAGACAGGCCCATAAAACAAAACAAAACTAAAGGGGCTCGCCAGCCCAGGGGCAAAGACTAGAAGTCAGGAAAGTTGGTAATGGAGAACCTAAGGTGGAAAATGGAGAATGTTGACATGTCATGGGGTTGGTGACCAATGTCATAAAACAGTATGTGTACTATTTAATAAGCTAGTTTGTTCTATAAACCTTCATCTGAAGTATGATAAAAAAATAAAAGAAAAAAGATTATTCTAGCTTCTGTGTGAAGGATGAGTGGAAGGGGCACACTTCAGGAAGCAAGAAAACAAGTTAGGCAATGACAAGGCAATGGGAATGGCAAAAAGAGACAAGTATGCAAAACCATGAGGAAAGTATGAGTCAATGAATAATGATTGATCAGATCTGATGTAAGAGAAAGGAACCTAGGGGGAGCCCAGTTTTCAGATTTGATGACTAGGATTGATTGTTTTGTAATTCACACAGCTAGAGAATGAAGGAAGAAAGGTAAGTTTGGAGTGTGGGAGGCTGGAAATGAGAGGTGATAGGTTCAGTTTTGTACCTATTGAGGGGGATTGTCTGGGAGTGATGTCTAGTAACAAGTTGATGCATAATCCTAGAACTAAGAAGAGAACCCTTGGCTGAAGGCCTGGAATTGAGAGTCATCATCATATGTTGGTGGTTGAAGCCAAGAGGCTGTATGATATCAGCGTCACATGAAAGGAGAAGAGGGTCATAAAACACAAATTACATTTCAAGAATGGGTAGAGGAAGTGGCAACCTCAAAGGAGACCAAGAAGAAGCGATTTGAGAGGTAGGGTATAAACCAGGAGAGGGTGATGCCTAGAAAAGGAAAGGAATTTCAATAAGAAGGGAATGGTCAGTGTTGCTTGGATTAGACATGGGGCTGGAAAGACACAAAAGAGGAGGCTAGGTCGAGACAGATATAATTTGTGAGACAGATATTGTCAGCTAAGAAATTAAACTTTCACATACTGTGAATACTGTGTGTAGGCAAAAATAAAAAAGAAAGAGAAAAGGAAGGCAAGTTCACTGGCCTAGACATGAAGGCACTACAGAACACACAGAGGAAAATGCTGTAAAAACAAGGTAGTACTCTAAAAAAATTGCTATAAAATACCAGTGCACCATCAAGATTTTTGTATTCCATTCTTAGGGGAAGTGGTGTAGAAGGGGTGTTGAAAGGCGGAGGAAAGGAAAAGAATGGGGGCAAGAGTAATCACCTAATTGAAGGATAAAAGACACACTAGCATAATTGATGGAAGTTTTGGAAGCTGATGCTTAAGGGAAAGAATGTTACATAACTAATGGAAATGAAAATGGACTAAGACCACAATGAAACTTGAAAGTGTTTTAAATGAATATTTTAAAATATGTATGATGCCACCTCAGAAAAAAATTTGTGTGTGTGTGTTTTAAGGGTAAATGATGGCTGCTAACATCACAAAAAAAGCGGCAACAAAGATGTGGCTTTTCGTGGAAGCGCACAACACCATCTATGAAGTATTCACAACAAAAAATCGAGCCTAAATCAAGTCACAGCTCTAGATCCAATCTTTAATTTACAGGAAATAAGGGGTGGGTGGAGGGACATCTTATGCAACAGCATGGGAATGAAATTGGCAAGTTCCAAAGAGTAGGAAACTCTTGTTGTTGTTAGGTCCTTTTGAGTCCATTGTCAACTCTACAGGATAAACGACCTGATGTCTTCAACAAAATAAATCACAAAAAAAGAAAAAAAAAAAGAAGAGAGCTGTAGATAAACAAATCTGAGACACACCAATTAATGCAACTGGTGGAAATTTTTGGACCCTGATTTTACCAAAGCAACTGCAGAAAAAATTTTAGGAAACAGTTGGGGGAAATTCGAATGCTAACTGGATATTTTATGATATTAAGGAATTATTTCAAATGTTTTTAAGTGTGATTTACTTTAAGAATCCTTATTGTTGGATTCTTACTGAAATATTTATGGAATAACTGATATGATAGCTGGGATTTTCTTCAAAACAATTCAATGAGGGTAGAATGCAAATGTGTGTGTGTGTAGGTGTTTATAGAGGAAACAGGATTGACTGTGAGTTGATAATTATTGAAATTAGGTGTTGAGTTTGTAAGGATTTGGTATACAATTCTATTTTGTATAAGTTTGAAATTTGCTGTAGTAAAGGGTTGAAAAATCAAAGAATAAATATAAACATACTCATGAGGTCCTTCAACAACCTTGAAAGAAAGATTCATATACGCTTAAGGTGTTATTACTTCAAAATTGTTATCATTTCTTTTTGATGTGGAATCTCGTCTGGTTTTAAATGTTCCTAATTAAAGAGCTTCCACCAATTCTTAAAAGCAAAACTTGCTGCTGGCTACAGCAGCTGCTGTCACACAACAAAGTGTGTGTGTGTGTGCACGTGCGTGCCCAGGCCCATACCCACACGGTTTAATGTGGAGGATTTGGGCGTTGCTTTTTTCTAGTGTTTCAGGACCCAGTCTTCTGAGTCACAGCAGAAAGGGAAAGTACAAGAGGAGCCAGGGATGGAGATCAGATTAAGCCGTTTGAAAAAGGTAGATGCTGTCTGCGTTTCGGCAGGGCCTTAACCAAGAAGTCAGCCACTGTAAAGAGGAGTCTACCATTGGTTCAAGAGGGTAGAGACAGATTCATGATTAGAGAATTTCCTGAGGATAGGAAGCAGTTTCAGAGGGGCCCTGTTGGCACAGTGGTTAAACGTTTGGCTGCTAACCAAAAGGTTGGCAGTTCGAATACATAAGTTGCTCCTTGGAAACACTATGGGGCAGTTCTACTCTGTCCTGTAGGGTCACTATGAGTCAGAATCAACTTGACATCAATGGGTTTGGGTTTTTTGGTACCATTGGTTCAAGGGTAGAGACAGATTCAAAATTGGGGAATTTCTTGAACGTAGGAAGCAGTTTCTACATAAGCAGACTAGAGTCACCTATATAGACACTCAGAAAATACAAAAAGGAATATGATTTCAGAAAGGAAAGTCAAGAAAATAGACCCAGATTACAACAAAAAATATCCCCAAGATAAGAAAATGGGTCCCCACAGATGGCACAATAGGCTTGTCACCAACAATTCAAGAACAGATACTTGCTAGTTGTCTTCAATCTTACTTTCTGCTGAGGGAAGGTTATAAAAGATCCAGGGATGGCGGGCAGCCAGAAGGAGGCTGGACTTGCCAGGTCAAGGATGCCAGTCTTCATGACTGGAGGCTGGGCATGGTTCGTACAGTGTCTTTCACCCTGTATGTAAAATATGTAGATGGGTGGCTTTTATTTTGAACATAATTTTATTGCTATTACAGTTTAAGGGTTCTGGGGTGAAGGAAGGGATTCATCTACATATTCATTTTAGAAATTTCCATGAGCAGTAACAGGCCTCTGAATGTCCCATTATCAGTCCCTGGGTGCCTTGAAGATAAGCAAGAAGGGCTGGATGCTTGGACTCCTAGTCTGGCACAATAGGGCAGGTAGTGAATGGATATTTTGACCTCTTTGAAAGCATCCAAGGGAAGAGATAACTTATCTTGTAGTAGAAGACTGGAAAGGTGCCAAGGCATTGAGCTGATTATTTATGGGGAGGAATGGTTGAGTTGAGCACAGCGTGTTGTTGTTATTAGGTTCTGTAGAGTCGGTTCCGACTCATAGTGACCTCATATACAACAGAACGAAACACCGCCTAGTCCTGCACCATCCTCATAATTGTTGCTGTGCTTGAGCCCATCATTACAGCTACTGTGTCAATTCATCTCCTCGAGGGTCTTCCTCTCTTTCATTGAACCTCTTTTCTTTACCTAGCATGATATCCTTCTCCAGGGACTGCTCCCTCCCGACAACATGTCCAAAGTACATGAGACAAAGTCTTACTATCCTTGCTTCTAAGGAGCGTTCTGGCTATACTTCTTCCAAGACAGATTTGTTCATTCTTCTGGCAGTCCATTGTATATTCAATATTCTTTATCAACACCACAATTCAAAGGCGTCAGTTCTTCTTCAGTGTTCCTTATTCATTGTCCAGCTTTCCCATGCATCTGAGGCCACTGAAAATACCACGGCTTGGGTCAGGTGCATCTTAGTCCTCAAAGTGAAATCTTTGCTTTTTAACACTTTAAAGAGGTCTTTTGCAGCAAATTTGCCCAATGCAATATGTCATTTGATTTCTTGACTATTGCTGTCATGGGCATTGGTTGTGGATCCAAGTAAAATGAAATCCTTGACAATCTCAGTCTTTTCTCCATTTATCATGATGTAGCTTATTGGTCTAGTTGTGAGAATTTTCATTTTCTTTATGTTAAAGTGTAATCCATACTGAAGGCTGTAGTCTTTGATCTTCATCAGTAAGTTCTTCAAGTCCTCTTCACTTTCAGCAAGCAATGTTGTGTCGTCTGCATAACACAGATTTTTAATGCGTCTTTCCTCCAATCCTGATGCTGTGTTCTTCTTTATATAGTCCAGCTCCTTGGATTATTTGTTCAGCATATAGATTGAATAAAGTCTCAAATGTCCAAGGGTATTTTTTTCCAAAAGCCCCTGCCCCCAGGATAAACAACAACAACAAAAATCAAACTCATTGCCATCGAGTTGGTTCTGACTCATAACGACCCTACAGGATAGGGTAGAACTGCCCCATAGGATTTCCAAGGAGCACCTGGTGGATTTGAACTGCTGACCTTTTGGTTAGCAGCCATGGCTCTTAACCATTAGTGTGTATAGAAGAAAGGAGAGCTAGTGGCCCATTATGGGTGTAGTAAGAAACAAAGAGAGTAAAACCACCCTTTTGAAGGCTTACCAAGTGTTTAACACTGATGAGAAAATCCCATGCCTTTACTTTCTTCTCTCCTTCCATGTTCCTCCTCCTTCCTTCATCTCAGGAAATAGCAGCACTTGTGGCAAAGAAGGAGCCATACTAAGAGGGTATAAAAGAAACCCACAGAACTGGAAGGAATAATGTTAGCACAAAAACGACAACAGGGTCTAACTCCAGCCTCAAGTAGTGACAGCAGCTACAGCAACTGTGTTGGCCACTGAAGGTGGAGTGAGGACAAACAAAGGTAGCTTACAACAAGAGAACCTAATAACTGTTGTTGTTAGTTGCCTTCAAGTAGATTCCAACTCATGGTGACCCCAAGTGTGCAGAGTAGAACTCCATTCCACAGGGTTTCCAAGGCTGTGATCTTTCAGAAACATATTGGCAGGCCTTACGTACAAGGTGTCTCTAGATGGGTTTGAACCATCAATCTTTTTCTTAGTAGTCTTACCAAAGAGAACTTAAGAATCACCTTGATATCCCTGCCAAGGAAAGTAAGACTTAGAGGAGCCTGGTTGTTATTCTAATGTGAGATCAAACAAGAAGAGCTACTAATATTGATTGATACTTATTCTCCTTGAACATTCTCACTTGGGCTGGGTGATCAAGGGGGTCTTGGAACACATTTCAGGTTACTACTTCTTTGATACAGGGTTATGAGGTTGGATCCCATTTTACAGCAGAAGTTGGAAGGTCAAGGTTCATAGTTCATACCAGGTACTTTGTCTGCAGTGAGTAGGCTACAACAAGGTCAACAGTGGTGCTTGCGACTTATAGCCTCTAAGTTCCTTCTCATAGGAACAGTTGTTTTTTTTTTTTTTTTTTCATTCACTAAAAAAGAAAAAAGCCAGAGAAAGCTTTTTCTTTTTTAAAAAATAAAGCTAAATAACCATTAAGAAACACTCTGAAGTGATGCACAATTGCAAGAGAATTTACAAAATAAGCACCTATTTGCAATTTTAGCTTTTCTACAGAGATAGTGGCTGAAGACACCCAGGCATGCCTTGTATTCTTTCCATTTACACCTCCTCCTTTCCTTTTTTTTTTTTTTTTTTTCCTTTAGGTATACAGAAATTGTTTATCTCCAGTTCTGTGCATCAGAATGTTCTATGATGTCCCTTTCTTCCCATATAAAGTCATCAGCCTTTTGTGAGTTTTAGAAGTCCTAACTTTCCTCTGTTTCTTCCACAAGTCAGTTGGACCTTCCTTGAACCTTCAAAATGTGGAATTGTTAGTTTCTTTTGAAGATAGACCCATGGACTGGAATTTCAGGGAGAGTTTTGCTTAGGCTTTTTTCAAGACTTTCTGAACTTAAGGGATGTGAACTGGGATGCATTGCCAAGGAAGTTTTGTTGCTCTCTTGCTTTAAATATTAAGCAGTTTTTAAAGATGGTAATGACTGAACACCAGATGAGTTGTGGGAAGACATCAAGGACATCATACATGAAGAAAGCAAAAGGTCATTAAAAAGACAGGAAAGAAAGAAAAGACCAAAATAGATGTCAGAAGAGACCCTGCTAAAGCAAGTGGAAAAAAATGAAGTAAAAGAGCTGAACATATCCTGTCAAAGGACAGCTAGAGAAGACAAAGTAAAATATTATAATGAAGTCTGAAAAGACCTGGAGTTAGAAAACCAAAAGGGAAGAACATGCTCAGAATTTCTTAGCTGAAAGAACTGAAGAAAAAATTCAAGCCTCAAGTAGCAATTTTGAAGGATTCTCTGGGCAAAATACTAAATGACACAGGAAGCATTAAAAGCAGATGGAAGGAATGCAGAATCACTGCACCAAAAAGAATTGGTCAATGTTCAACCATTTCAGGAAGTAGCATTTGATCAAGAACCAATGGTATTGAAGGAAGAAGTCCAAGCTGCACTGATGGCATTGAATACCAATTGAGATGTTTCAAAAAATGGATAGAGTGCTGGAGGTGCTCACTCTTCTATGCCAAGAAATTTGCAAGACAGCTTTCTGGCCAACTGACTGGAAGAGACCCATATTTGTGCCCATTCAAAAGAAAGGAGATCCAACAGAATGCAGAAATTATTGAACAATGTCAACATCACATACAAGTAAAATTTTGCTGAAGATCATTCAAAAGCAGTTGCAGCAGTACATAGACAAAGAACTGTCAGAAATTCAAACCAAATTCAGAAGAAGTTGGGGAATGGGAGGTATCATTGCTGATGTCACATGGATCTTGGCTGAAAGCAGAGAATACCTGAAAGATGTTTCAAAAGATGTTTACCTGTGTTTTATTAACTATGCGAAGGCATTTGACTGTGTGGTTCATAATAAATTATGGATAACATTGAGAAGAATGGGAATTCCAGAACACTTAATTGTGCTCATGTGGATCTTGTACAGAAATCAAGAGGCAGTCTTTCAAACAGAGCAAGAAGTTATCGCATGGTTTAAAATCAAGAAAGGTATACGTCAGTTTTTCTATCCTTTCACCATACTTATTCAATCCATATGCTTAGCATGTAATCTGAGAAGCTGGACTATATAAAGAAGAATGTGGCTTCAGGACTGGTGGAAGACTCATTAACAACCTGCAATATGCAGATGGCACAGCCTTGCTTGCTGAAAGTGAAGAGGACTTGAAACACTTCTTGATGAAGATCAAAGACCATAGCCTTCAGCATGGATTATACCACAACATAAAACAAAAATCCTCATATCTGGACCAATAAGCAATATCATAATAAATGGAGAAAAGATTGAAGTTGTCAAGAATTTCATTTTACTTGGGTCCACAATCAACAACCATGGAAGCATCAGTCAAGAAATCAAAGGATGCATTGGGCAAATCTGCTGCAAAAGACCTCTTTAAAGTGTTAAAAACCTGACAACAACTGCAAAGACAGTACATTTATAAGGTCTTTTCATACATCGGAGCCCTGGTGGTAAAGTGGTTAAGAGCTCAGGCTGTTAGCCAAACGGCTGGCTGTTCAAATCCACCAGTGGCTCCTTAGAAACCCTATGAGGCAGTTCTACCCTGTTCTATAAGGTTGCCACGAGTCGGAATCAACTCAATGGCAACGGGTTGTTGTTGTTAGGTGTCATTGAGTCGATCCCGACTCATAGTGACCCTGTGTACAACAGAATGAAACTCTGCCCGGTCCTGCGCTACCCTCACAATTGTTGCTAAGCTCGAGCTGATTGTTGCAGCCACTGTGTTAATCCATCTCATTAAGGGCCTTCCTCTTTTTCGGTGACCCTCTACTTTACCAAGCATGATGCCGTTCTTCAGAGACTGATCCCTACTGACAACACGTCCAAGGTATGTGAGAGGTAGTCTCACCAACCTTGCTTCTAAGGGGCATTCTGATTGTACTTGCAGACAAATTTGTTCATTCTTTTGGCAGTCCATCATGTATTCGATATTCTTTGCCAACACCACAGTTCAAAGTCGTGAATTCTTCAGTCTTCCTTATTCATTGTCAAGCTTTCACAAGCATATGAAGGTTCTGAAAACACTATGGCTTGGGTCGGGAGTACGTTCATCCTCAAAGTGACATCTTTGCTTTTTAACGCTTTAAAGAGAGCTCTTGCAGCAGATTTGCCCTATGCAATGAGTCTTGATTTCTTGCCTGCTGTTTCCACGGGTGTTGATTGTGGGTCCAAGTAAAATGAAATCCTTGGCAACCTCAATCTTTTCTCCTTGTATCATGATGTTATTTATTGGTTCAGTTGTGAGACTTTTGTTTTCTTTATGTTGAGGTGTAATCCATACTGAAGGCTGTGGTCTTTGATCTTCATCAACAAGCGCTTCAAGTCCTCTTCACTTTCAGCAAGCAAGGCTGTGTCATCTGCATAATGCAGGCTGTTAATGAGTTATCCTCCAATCCTCATGCCCCGTTCTTCTTCATATAGTCCAGCTTCTTGGATTATTTGCACAGCATGCAGATATAATAGGTATGGTGAAAGGATACAGCTCTGACCCACACGTTCCCCAACTTTAAACCATGCAGTATCTCCTTGTTCTGTTTGAAAAACTGCCTCTTGGTCTCTGTACAAGTTCCACATGAGCACAATTAAGTGTTCTGGAATTCCCATTGTCCACAATGTTATCCATAATTTGCTGTGATCCACACAGTCAAATGTCTTAGCATAGTCAAGAAAACACAGGTAAACATCTTTCCGGTATTCTCTGCTTTCAGCTAGGATCCATCTGACATAGGCAATAATATCCCTGGTTCTACATCCTCTTCTAAGTTTGGCTAAAATTTCTAGTAGTTCCCTGTCAACAACAGATTTAGTTTTGATTTTTTCGATTCTCAAATATAGCCTTTTTTTTTTTTTTTTTTTTTTTGTTAAAGGCAGAGGATGGATTGGAAAAAATACATCTTTTGCTCCCTAGACCATCAACTCTCTGACATCTATCGTCTATCAGAATACAAAGGTAAGTGACAGGGGAGACTTAGAGCTGTATAGTGCACAAGAAGTTATCAGTCAACAGAATAATAGCTGTCAGGTCAGCTTTTTGCACTACTTCTTGTCATCGTCAGAGATGAGATCATTTCAAATCACTCTTAAAAGCGGGAGCCAAGAACATGGCAGCCTCGGAAGGACTATTTTGCACTTTGACCACCTGACCTTGGGTCATTCATTTCACCTAGACCAGTCCTACAGATTTCATGGGAACCCCAGGCAACTTCAGGAAGACTTACTACGTGGTTCAGAATGGACCCCACCCCTCCAGGTTCACGCAAGATAGGGCGGGTTAAAACACAGATCCTATAATTGCTCCATAGTCATGTGAGGTTTTGAACTACAGATGAATATGGACCACAAGGCTGTGACCACATCTCAGAGATGCTCACCTCAGCTAGCCCATTGGTCATGTGTAGGCTTTTACCTACTGGTATACAGCATTAGGTATACTCATCATGTGGGCCTATACTGAAGATTATGCCAAAATACAGGCATATGCTGGAGATTAATGGGAGACCTTCATCACCATTGAGCTAACAGCCTACAGAGCTATGGAGAAGAAGAAGAAAGGGCATCTCTGGGAGTCAGAGAGCCCTGTTCAAGGTCCGGTATGTGATCCTGAGCAAGAAACCTACCTGTCCTGAGAAATACGTGAGATAATGCAGGTAATTTACCTGGCCCGTAGTAGGTATGCTCCTTTGCCTAAACTGTTGTTCATATCATTGTTCAAAACAAGCCTTACATGGTTTTATAGTGCATGCAAATAAGATTCCGGGAAGCATGTTTTTCTAAACTAATTTCTATTCTTTTCCTTTCGCCATCCAGCTCCCTACACTTTTCCGGCCTATGCTCATTATTAGCAATTAGACACAATTTTCACCAACAATTTTTTAGCATGTGCTTCCTCCCTTGGATACAATTACAAATTAAGGCTCACCTAAGGTGATCTTTGTGGGTCTGTTTCTTCCTTTCAAGAATGTTTCCCAACAGCTGTATGCCAGACCCTCAGAATAGGCAGCCAGCCTAAGAGAGAACGAATATCAGATTGGCTGCTGATTTCCACAGGACTGCTGAGGAGAGGTAGAAGATAGTAGAAGACACATTGAACTGACAGTGAGGAGAACCTGGAGGGGGCATCATAGTCCTAAATTACCACTTCTTGGTTGTGGGACCCTGGGTCCATTCACCTCAGTATATTCACTGGTACATTGGCGATAACAATGCTCATAGGGCCCTTCCCACGGGGCTTTTATAAGGACCCAATATAATAGTGTTGCCCCAAATGTGGTGGGCATGGCAACTGGTACTATATGAGATGATTTTGGGGGTTTTATGGCAAAAGTTTTTTATTTGAAATTTTATATTTATTTTTATGTATATTAGAAAAAAGTTGTAATATAACTAGCATACCAAATCATGATTCCATACAACTGCACGGGGAGAAGTTTAAGTAAAAACCAAAAAAAAAAAAAAAAACTCTGTGCATGTGATCTGTAATTATGGCAGTAAAGGAAGGCAGTGTCCCCATAAAATATGGGAGTCTGTAATAACAGAAGAAGTAGGACAGTTCTCTGAAGACTTTGCTGTTGTTAGCTGCCATCTAGTTGGCCCCTGACTCGTGGCAACCCCAAGCACAGTGGAATGAAATGCTACCAGGTCCTGTGCCACCCCCATCATCAGGTTCAGATTCAATCCTTGTGATCCACAGGATTTTCACTGGTTGATTTTAGGAAGTAGATCACCAGGCCTCTCTTCCTGTCCTGTCTTAGTCTGGAAGCTCCACCGAAAACTGTTCAGGATCATAGCAACATGCAAGCCTCCATTAACAAACGGGTGGCGACTGTGCCTGAGGATCATTGGCAAGGAATCGAACCTGGGACTCCCCCATACAGGGTGAGAATTCTACCACTAAACCACCATTGCTCCCCTGAAGACTTAAAAAAAAAACAAAAACAAACCTGTTGTCGTTGACTCATATAGGACAGAGTAGAACTACCCCAGAGGGTTTCCAAGGAGTGCCTGGTAGATTCGAATTGCTGACCTTTTGGTTAGCAGCTGAGCTCTTAGCCACGGTAGCACCAGAGCTCCCTGAAGACTTTAGGGAGTTTAAAAATGTTATTACTCCTCTCTAAGCCCATCAGTTTCCCCAGTTACAAAGTTCCACAAACGGTTAATGAGTCCTTCCGTGTACCAGGCATTTTCTGGGTTCTGAGGATACAACAGTAGACAAGATTGACAAAGTCCCTCCCTCTTGGGGCTTGCGTTCAGGTAGAGAAGCGTATTGAAACCACAAAACATCATTTGACATTATGATGTCCAAAGAAATCAATTGAAAATTTTAAATACTATATAAATATCTGTAGGGTCACTATGAGTACGAATCGACTCGACGACTACCGGTTTGGTTTTTTTCGTTTTGGTAAATAAATATCCATGGAGCTGTAGTCATAGTGAAAGCCCAGAGGCAGGGATGAAGAATTGATTTGAGACTATCTAAAAAATGTCTGGCATAACCCACAGACACGTACTACAAACCCAGTACCCAGTACTAGTATGGATAAATGTAAATTGCTTTTGTTTCTTTTTGCTTTCCTCTGGGATGGATTCCTGGAAGAAATTTCCAAAGACTTGTGCGTGGTGAAAGGACTTATCCTAAATGTCTGCATTTGGTGATATGTGTTCTCTAGAGGTATGGGAAATGCAAATCTAACAATAAGTATGATATTAATATACATTATAGTCTTCAGTCAACCCAGCTTGAATTAATCTAACCATAAAATTACTTCTCTGAATCAAATGCTCTTCTGAAATCCAAAGTCTAATTTGTTTTTCTTCACTCCCTAATTTGAAGTTTTGGCCAAAATAATTAGGAAATTTCCCTGAACTCATCTTTTTTTTTTTTTCTTTTTAAATCCCAAAACTAACTTATCTTTTAAATGTTTCTAGTTGCATTAAGTTTGCATTTATTGGATTCTTTCTATATATTCACACTTTGGCTACTTGACAGTGTTTAAAGGCCAGCTACTCCTACTTAGGAAATGACTTTCTCAGTGAACTTACAAAATTATGCCCTAGTGGCATCAAAGAGTTAAAGTGAGTTTCTAAAACAGCCTAATTTCCAATCAGGGAATAGTTTATGTGCTGGGAGACTGTGTTGAAACATGAAGAGTAATGAATTCACAATAAAATAACTGTCCAACAAAAAATAAAACCAAAATATGATACATGGAGAGATTGTACTGTACCAGAGCCAGGATATAAGGGAAAAGATGTATTAACCAGGCCTGCGAGTGAGACAAGTCCATATAACTTTAGCTTTCTGCCCTCAGCAAAGGAATAACTGAAGATAATGAGTTATTACGTCTACATCACATGCATGACTGCGTTCTGATGTGTGGCATTATTACGTGGGATTTTGGTATCAGTGTTTTGCTAGAGAATCTAACTTCGAATATTCATTTTACTTCACTGATTCTTGCTTATGTGCACAGCAGGTTGGTAAAATGCACTTCTGTTATAGGCTTAGTTAAAAAAAAGAAGAAGAAGCTTAAGACTTTCTATCTTGATTAAAACAGTAAGCACAGGAAAGTACTTGCTAAAGTTGGCTACTTGGTATGAAATGCAAGGCTTGTAAGTTTCGCACACGAGGTAGTGATATAAAACTATTTTTTAAAAATAAATCTCCCAGAAAGTAGAAACCCAAAGGAATGTTGCTTCTTTGCAGTGCGTTCTCATTGGGAGGTCATACACTTATTCTAATTGTGTTGTTTTTCCTTTAAACGTTTGGAACTCCTCTTGCGGAATTTTCTCCAGAGGCTGCAGAGCATTTTGCTGAGCGTCCTGCTCTGTGCCAAGTCTTCATCCTTTGAGGGGGGGATAGGGAAGGGGGCCAGTGGAAGGGAGTGGACTTAATGATTTCTGGAAAGAGACAAAAGTCATCTAGAGGCCAATCTGGTAAATGGTGTGAGTATAACCATCTAGGGTTAAAAAAAAAAAAAAAAAAAACTGTAAAGTGCAGAGCCTGGCTCTGTCGTTTGGCTTGTGAACCAGCTCTTTGAAGACAGTTCTCAAAGAGGAGTTTCTGAGCAGCTTTGGCCTATGAATGGCGCTCTTGAAATGAATGTATAGTCTCCTAACTTGGCTACTTTTGAAGCAGCACTCCAAACACTCACTTTCTTCTGGGAGATGCAGAGAGCTTATTTTAAAAACTAGCATGGTCGTGTGCACAGAAGAACCTTCATTTACCAAGGAGCTGGAAGCAAGATAAAGACTGTTAGTTAAACATCCTTTATGGATAACACTAGAAACCCTGGTGGTGTAGTGGTTAAGAGCTATGGCTGCTAACCAGATCAACAGTTCAAATTCACCAGGTGCTCCCTGGAAACTCTATGGGGCAGTTTTACTCTGTCCTGTAGGGCCGTTATGAGTTGGAATCGATGCAATGGCAATGGGCTTAGTTTTTCTTTCTTTCTTTTTTTTTTTTTTTGTGGATAACATTGAGGAGAGAAAAGAACTCGCTCTGAATATGTTAGTTGTTCTTCCCCCATGAACTTTAGTTGGGATTCAGACATGGTCTATGTATCCACTGTATATACCTTAGTATAAGGCAATGAGAGGTAGTAGACAAAATGGCATGAGGAATGAGTTGACCTGTGGTCTCTTTTCGGTTCTGCCCCTTATTTCTGTGACCTTGGGCAAGGCAAGTAATCCCTCTGTTTTTCCAGTCCTGCATTCAGGGAATAAAGGGTTGACTCCTTTATCTCTCAGATTTTGTCAAGTTCTAATACTGTGTTTTCCAAATAATAGTGGCTGCTGGGTGCTAAGAACTTATTCTTACACTACTTTTACTTACACCAAGAGGAAACTACCTGGGTTAGCTCCTCTAATCCTCCCGTTCACCCTACATGGGGAACTGTTAGTTACAGGTAAAGGAAACGAAACTTAAAGAGTTAAGTGACTCTAGTAGGGAAGACATCTTTTCTTTGGCTAAAACCAGTTGCCAATGAGTTGATATTGACTCATAGTGACCCTATAGGACAGAGTTGAACTGCCCCATAGGGCTTCCAACCAGCAGCTGGTGATTTGAACTGCTGACCTTTTGGTTTGCAGGTGTAACTCTTAACCACTATGTCACCAGGGTTATATAAAATAAGGTCCTAACTGATGGGTTGATTCATTGCTACAGAAATTAGGACAGAAGTTTCAGAATACCAAGAAACAGGGATCAGTCAAAAGGGCTTTCAACACGTTTGTTTCTTTTCCTTTGTTGTCTTTCTTGGGCTTCAGGTGCACAGCACTGAGTTATTAAAACTCTTTATGACTCCCTGTGGACATTTAAAACAGAACAAGGCGATACTGCATGGTTTAAAACTGGAAAAGGTGTGAGGCAGAGTTGTAACCTTTCATCTTATTTATTCAATTTCTATGCTGAGCAAATAATCTGAGAAGCTAGACTATATGCAGAAGAACACAGCATCAGAATTGAAGGAAGACTTATAAATAATCTGCAATATGCAAATGGTACAATTTTGCTTGCCGAAAATGAAGTTGACTTGAAGCACTTGCTGATGAAGGTAAAAGACTACAGCCTTCAGTGTGGATTACACCTGAATGTGAAGGAAATGAAAACCCTCACAGCTGGGCCCATATACAACATTATGATAGACAGTGAAGAGACTGCAGTTGTCAAAGATTTTATTCTACTTAGATCGACAATCAATGCTCACGGAAGCAGCAGTCAAGAAAATCAAATGATGTATGGCATTGGGCAAATCTGTGGCAAAGGGCTTCTTTAAAATCTTAAAAAGCAAAGATGTCACTTTGATGAGTAAGGTGGGCCTGACCTAAGCCATGGCATTTTCAGTTGTTGTATACGCATGTGAAAGCTGGACAATGAGAAAGGAAGACCAGAGAAGAACTGATGCCTTTGAATTGTGGTGTTGGTGAAGAATATTGACTATACCACAGACTGCCAAAAGAAGGGACAAAGCAGTCTTGGAGAAAGTACAGCCAGAACGCCCCGCAGAGGCAAGGATGGCCAGACTTTGTCTTGCTTACTTTGGACACAACATCAGAGGGGACTAATAGCTGAAGAAGGACATCATGCTTGGTAGAGGGCTGGCCAAAAAGAGGGAGACTCTCAGTGAGATGGATTGACTCAGTGGCTGCAATAATGGGCTCATACATAGCAATGGTTGTGACGATGGCACAGGAGGAGGCCTTTTTTTCTGTCATGGGTAAGATTGCAATGAGTTGGAGCCAACTTGAATACACCTAACAACAACACTGGGCATTATCTGTATAAAGCTTATCTTATTAATTTTATATTTTTTCTCTTGAGCCTGTACGCGTCCCTTCCTCTGATATTCACTTACTGTAGCATACTTGGGGATCCCTGGCTGTCCAGTGGTTAAGCACTCAGCTGCTAAACAAAAGGTCAGTGGTTCCAATTCACGGGTGGCTCTGGGGGAGAAAGATGTGGCAGTCGGCTTCTGTAAACATTACAGCCTTGGAAGCCCTATAGGGTAGTTCTTCTCTGTCCTGTAGGGTCACTATGAGTCAGAATCGACTTGACAGCAACAGGGGATAGTATACTTAAAATATGGCTTTGTTATCCATTCCTAAGCTTTATTTAGCCTCGAAAAACAGTGTTATTTTGTGTCAGTGTTTTTAATTTACAAAAATGTTATTGAACTCTGAATCTCATTTTTTTTTCTCCTTTTTTACTCAGCATTCTGTTTTGAGATCTATCCATGCTGTTATATGTAAATTGTGTTCATTATGTCTGATGGCCTCACAGGATTCCATCATATTATATCACACATTTTCCTCATCAGTGAACATTCAGGTGGCCCCAAACTCTTGCTGCCACAAACAACATGGACCCCACTTACATGGGGTTTCTTTGGGTCTACAGCTAGGAGTAGAATTGATGGATCATAGTGTATATACGCTCTTAATTTCACTAAATATTACCAGGTTGCCCTCTAGACAGGCTGCACTAATTTGTTCTCCCTCCTTTGCTGTGTGAAGATTACTTCCACATATCCTAATCCCACCACCCATCTGTCAACTGATCATACTGTGATGGCTTGTGCGTTGCTATGATGCTGGAAGCTATGCCACTGGTATTTCAAATACCAGCACCCATAATGAACAGATTTCAGCAGAGCTTCCAGACTACCATGGACTAGGGAGAAAGGGCTGGCAAACTGCTTCCAAAAATTAGCTAATTAAAACCTTGGGGATCACAACAGAACATCATCAAACTCACGACACATCATCAGAAGGGGTCAACTGCTAGAGAAGGACATTATATTTGGTGAAGTAGAGGGCCAGGAAGGGCGTGGGAGATATTCAACGAGGTAAGTTGGTACAGTAGCCGCAATGATGAACTCATAAGTGCTGACAGTTTTGAGAATGACATGGAACCGGGCAGTGTTTCATACTGTTCTATATGGGGTCATCATGAGTCAGAGTTGACTTGATGGAAGCTAACAACAACGTGTCCTAACCAGCACTTGTTTTTTTCTGACCTTTTTAATGTTTTTCTAATCTCATATATGTTAAGTAATATGTCACTTTTCTTTTAATTTATATTCATTTGATTACTAGTGAGGTGGAGTCCTGGTGGTGGAGTGGTTAAGAGCTAAAGCTGCTAACCAATAAAGCTGACAGATCGTACCCGCCAGCTGCTCCTTGGAAACCCTTTAAGGTACTTCTACTCTATCCTGTGGAGTCGCTATGAGTCGGAATCAACTCAACGGCAACTGGTTTGGATGTTTGGTACTTGTGAGGTACAGCATTCTTCATATAATTAATAGCCATTTGGATTTCGCTCCTGTGATTTGCCTATGAAAAGGTATTTTCATACCTTTGATTATTTTTTTCTTCCAGAGTTTCCTAATTTTTCTTTACTGGTTTTCTAGTTAAGGGTTTATAATTTGTCTTCTTATCTGATGGGGTTGGTTATTTTCCTCACATTCCCTTTGAACTTAATTTTTACTAGTTATTTAATTGAGTTACAATAATTTCCTTATATATTTTAAATTTTAATTGTTTTAGATTTTAGATATTGATATCTTCTCCAACTCTGCCACTTCTGTTTGCTTTATCAGTAAAGGTTTCCTTCCTTTATTGTTCTAATATCTGATAGATCTTCTTTTTCAATTTTGCCTTAATGCCTTGAAAATACATTTTTTTTTACTTAAATTTTAAAATCACTTTTTCATATTTAAAAAAAATCCTGGGGTTTTGATTGTAATTGCATTGAATTTAGAGATTAATCAAAGAAAAATTAATTCTATATGATGTTAAATCAAGCCATTAATCTACATGATGTTTAATGTTCCTGCTTATTCAGGTTTTTGGCTATGAGTTTTAATAGTTTAAACTTTTTTTTTTTCCTATAAAGATCTTGTGTTTTCTTTATTGGCTTAATGCCTGTGTATTTTGTAAAATTTGTTGCTACTATGAATGGTATTCTACATTCTGTTGTATTTTCTATTGATTTTTTGCTTGTTGAGAAGAGCACTGCTGAGGTTTGTAAATGGTTTTACACCTAACAAACTTGCTGAACTCTTGTTAATTTTAATAGTTTGCTGATTATCTTAGGTTTCCTCTGCATATGATCATGAAATTGTAGTTGCAAATGATAACAATTTGGTTTCCTTCCTTCCTGGTCTTAATGCATAGATCAGGACTTCCTGTACCATGCTAAAGAGTGAGGATGATACCAAGACACACATGGCTTATTCTTAACTTTAAAGGAAAAATATTTAAAATTGTTTTCATTAAATATGATGATTGTAGCAGGTTTTCAATAGAAAACCTTTATCTGCATAAGGGTGTTCCCCTCTCTTCCTAGTTTTCTAAGACTTTATTTAAGCATTTATTGAGATAACCATGTGATTTTTTTGCTCCTTTAGTTCATTAATGGGGTGAATTGTTTTTATAGTTTTATATTTTCTTTTTTTTAAACCTTCCTTTCAATCCTCGAATGGACCCTACTTGATCATTCTTTGTGTTTTAAATTTATTACTGCATTCTAATAGCTAATATATTAGTTAAGATTTTCACATCCATGTTCATAAGTGAAACTTGTCTATAGAGAATTTTGTCTTCTTGCATGGGATTTGGTATCAAGATTCTACAGATCTCACAGAGTGAGTTGGACTTTTTTCCTTTTGTTCTGATTTTTGAGTCCACACCAACTTGCATACAACATGAATGTTGTTGTTAGGTGCCCTCAAGTCAGTTTTGACTCATAGCGACCCTACGTACAACAGAATGAAACACTGCCCTGTCCTGTGCCATCCTCACAATCATTATGCGTGAGCTCATTGTTGCAACCACTGTGCCAATCCATCTCATTGGTGGTCTTCCTCTTTTTCGATGACCCTCTAATTTTCCAAGCATGCTGTTCTTCTCCACGGACTGACCCCTCCTGATAACTTGTCCAAAGTATATGAGACGAAGTCTCACCATCCTTGCTTCTAAGGAGCATTCTGCTTTTAATTCTTCCAAGACAGATTTGTTCGTTCTTTTGGCAGTCCATGGTATGTTAACATTCTTCACCAATGCCACAATTCAAAGGCAACAATTCTTCTTTGGTCTTCCTTATTCATTGTCCAGCTTTCACATTGATATGAGGTAATTGAAAACACCATGACTTGGGTCAGTTGTACCTTAGACTTCAAAGTGACACTTTAAAGACATCTTTTGCAGCAGATTTGCCCAATGCAATGCATCTTTTGATTTCTTGACTGCTGCTTCCATGGGTGTTGATTGTTGATATTCACTGTAAAACAGCCCCTCCCCCCACATGAATAAATAGCAACTGGTTTTTAGGTGAAAAGCCTTGACTTGTTCTTTCACATCCACATTCTACTTCTGAGGAATTCCTACTGGCTCTACCTTCAAATTACATCTCAAATCCAACCACATCTCCCAACATCTTCCACCCTCCCTAAGCCACCATCATGTTTGGATGACTGCCACAACCTCATAATATTCTTCATATTTTCTTCTGTACCTACTTACGGTTCACTGTCAATAGTAGCCAGCATTAATTTAAAGCATAAATCACATCATGGACTCCTTTGGTTAAAAGTTTCCAATATTCACAATAGCTGAAAGGTAGAAACAACCCAAGTGTCTATCAATAGATGAATGGATAAACAAAATGTAGTATATCCATTCAAAGGAATATTATTCAGTCATAAAGAGAAATGAAGTTCTGAAACACGCTACACATGAATGAACCTCAAAAACATTATACTGAGTGAAATAAGTTAGACACTAAAAGCAAATATTTTATGATCCCGCTTATGTGAAATATCTAGAATAGGCAAATGTGCAGAGACCAAAGTAGGTAAGAGGTTACCAGAGACTGGGAGAGGGGAGAATAGGGAGTTCTTGCTTAAAGGACACAGAGTATCAGGGTGATGAAAAAGTTTTGGAAAAAGATACTGGTGGTGGTTGCATTATGAATATAATTAATCGTGAGTATAATTAATGTCATTGAATTGTACACTTAAAAATGATCAAAATGACAAGTTTCAAGTTATATATACTTTACTACAATAAAAAAAAAAAAAAAAAAAAACTTCCCAATGCCAACTACGAGGCTTTTCACAGTGTGATGACTGGCGACCTCTGTGGCCTCATTTCCTATACTCCCCTCTTCCCCAAACAGTCCACTCTCACCGACCTGCTTCCTGTCACTCAAACATGCTTTCACCTCAGGCCTTAGGCCCTTGAAATTTCCTCTGCCCTGAACCCTCTTTCCTAAAATATTCCATGGCTTATTTTCTCATTTTATTCAGGTCTCTGCTCACTTCTGGAGTCCTGAGTGGTGCAAACAGTTTATGTGCTTGGCTGCTAACTGAAAGTTTGGAAGTTCAAGTCTACCCAGAGGCACCTCAAAAGAATGTCCCAGTGATATACTTCCAAAAACCAGCCATTGACTATGGATCACGGTTTTGCGCTGACATATGCATCAGAATCGACTCAACAGTGACTGGTTACTGGCTCTTCTCACCTCCTCAATGTTTTGCATTATTTTGCAGGCTTTCTAATTTTATATAAATGCTCTCCTGCTGCATACTGTTTTTCTTCTTCATTATTGTGTTTTCAAAGTTCACCCAGGTTGATAGATTTATTCATTTTATCCACTATGTTTATTCCATTGTACGAATACAGCAACATTTATTTACCTCATCTCCTCTACATAGATAACTAAGTTGTTTCCAAGTTTTTGCTATTACAAACAAGGCTACGATGAATGCTACCATGACCAGATCTCCTTGTAAACACGCATGAGATTTTTCTCTCAAGTATAGATGAGTTGCCGTCAATTCATATTATGGAATTGCCGGTCAAAAGGTACCAGGGATGTGCTGGGAACTGACTTCCAGAGGTGGTGCTGAGAAGGTCATGTGCAATCCTCCTCCTGCTGAATAGCACAGAAACTAGTGGAAGAGCTGAGAGACTCAGAGACCTAAGAAAGGCCCTGACATAACTAAGCGCAGACAGTTGTGTCCATGGACCACAGGAGGGGCTTCTACAGTCTGTGAAAGGAGTCACTGCTTCTGGGTAACGCCACGAAAGGCTACCCTCTGTGAAGCATCTGTTACTACTGAGGGAACTGTGGCAAGACGTTTCCACTGACAAGAGCGGTCGCTGGGTTGGATTGTTAGGCTGGGGAGTCTTAACAACTGGAGATGCTGGATTTTCTCCTCAGCATTACATGAGTCACTATTTACCTACAGGAAAGAAGACAGGATGTGTCATTGTAAACAGTCTTTACTGAGTTGAGAGAATAACAATTCCTTCATGGGAATCCTTCGTAGGGGATGAGAAGCCTAGAAACTATAGAAGAGAATGCAAAACAGCTCCAGAGCTCCTGAATTAAAGCCCAGCTTTCAGATTCCTGGTAAAGGGTGTGGCCCAGAAAAAGATGGGTTCACTGACACGTGCATCTGTTTACTCTCTCCCTCCTCTTGTCCTTATTATGTATACTCTCAATCTCTTTCTGCTTGTCTGTTTGCCTTTGTCCCTTGTATGTGTGTTAGACTTGTCAATAGCATTTATGACTTTGCCTTGTTTCTGGTGGTGTTTGTATTTTGACACTGAAGGAAGCCAGGGAAAGCATTTAATGATTTCAGTGACAGTTAAAGTTCAGAAGCAGTCCCTGGTCATGCAGACAGTTAACTCACTTTTGGCTGCTAACTGAAAGGTTGGAAGTTTGAGTCCACCCAGAGGTGCCTCGGAAGAAAAGTCAGTCATTGCAAACCCTATGGAGCACAGTTCTACTCTGACACACATGGGGTGGCCATGAATTGGAATGTATTCAACAGCAACTGGTTTTACTGGTTAAGATTCAGAAGGAATCCGTGGATTCTGAGCCAGCCCCTGTGCTAGAACTTGGCCTTTGGCTTCGCTTTATAAGCCAAATGCTCAGCATGACTCTATTGGGTGCATTGTAGAAGTGATGTTTCCACTCCAGGATGTCATTGAAGAGACACAAGAACCTCACAGAGGCCTAGGAAGATGACAATAATGGACTATTTTTTAAATTCAGAACACAAAAATTGGCTAAAGATTTCTCGATATGCAACACCACTATGTGTGTTACTCATGCCCTCAGAAACAACAGCCAAAAACAATGTGGTATACAGGGTAAAACCCAAATCAAAACTCAGGAGACTTAAGTACTAGTCCTGGCTCTGCCACTGTCTAGTCGGTGACCTTGGGCCAATTACTTAACCATCTATACTTTAGTTACCTCATTTAAAAAATGAGAGCTTTGGGGTACATGAAATATTGATTGAAAATTTATCAACTTTAAGCAACAACTAGATTCACAGCAAGGTTGTTTTTAGTTTTAAAATTTCTCGATGCTGGAAAGTGTTAGAAACTTTTTACTCTGTTGGAGGTCACTTGCGTTATAATCATATGAGACCCTTAGTGGTTTTACAGATGCCATGCTAAGAAGCTGCATGATTTCTCAACTCCAAACTCATTCCTGGGCAGGTTGGAAGAACTCAGCTGTTTCCTTCTCTATGCAGTTACCACATACATAGCTGTGGGATGGGGTGTAATTTTTGAGCCTTCTTGGCTGTCTTCTGGAAACCCTGGTGGTGCAGTGGTTAAGAGTTATGGCTGCTAACCAAAAGGTCGGCAGTTCAAATCCACCAGGTGCTCCTTGGAAGCTATGGGGCAGTTCTATTCTGACCAATAGGTTCACTGTGAGTTGGAATCGACTTGATGACAACGGATTTGTTTGTTTGTTTAGGCTTTGGCTTTGGCTCTCTTCCCAAGTATGTACTTTTTAGGGAGACATAAAACTAGTAAAAATTTTTTTACTAGTTTTTTTAATCTTATTGGAGTTAGGTCAGCTACACCTGACCATGACCACTCTAGTTCTCAGCCCTTCTGCCTGTGACTCAGACAGGATATGTCTCAGACCTATCGTCCTGCTCCTATTGGGAGAATACAATCTACTTCAAAGCTTAACAATGAGAAGCAATTTTTTCAATTAAATATTCCCCAATAACTATGGACTAGAGTCTACTTCAATGGCTTCCCAAAGGGCATTTTTCCATTAAGTTGGAAGGAATATTCTTTTCAAAAGTCTCGAAAAAGTGTTCATCTCTTATTAACCATTGTAAGAACAACTTGCTTCTTGAATGTGGCTGCCATATTTACCTTGCTAAAGCACTAAATTTATCGTGTCACTCCCCTACCCCAAAACTGCCATCAGCACCTATTGCCAGCTTTTCTTTTTTTAAGGAAAACCCTCTATTCCCTGGCCCCATTTTGCCATTTAATCGTTATTTCCCATTGCTCTAGTCTGCACCTCTTTTTCTCTATTCTCAAATAACCATATTTCTGCCAAGCACTGGTGTAGGTGTTTTCACATTCATTATCTGATTTTACAGCTGAAGAAATTCAGGCTCATAAGTATGAAAGCCAGAGTTTTACCAAAGTCTGTTGGCTTCAAGTCCGTAATCCTTGTGCTTTCACACACTGCCTTTATGCTAGTGGCCGCCCAGCCTAAGAGTCATTCCCGGCAGCCTATCCCAGAGCCTACTGTTCCAGCCCTTCCAATCATCTTTATAAGCAGCTAAATCCCTGTATTTAATTTCTTTCTGCTTAAATAACTAGAGTAACTTCTGAATCCTGACAGATACAACCCATTTTGCGGGATATCTTTACATAAACATTAATATCAAACAATTTCAGAGCTAGAAGAGAACTTAAATTTCTTTTAGCCCCGATTTTTCACTTTACAGATAAGGATATTGAAGCCCAGAAAGGTAAATAGATTTATTCAACACCATAAAGCTGACTAGTGGCAAAGTTCAAACCACGTCTTTGCCCCCAAACCAGGAATCAAAAGGGCAGCCTGAAAGAAGTGTTTTTGATGTTTGTTGCTGTTGTTGTTGGGTGCCATCAAGTCACTTCCAACTCACAGTGACCCCATGCACAACAGAAAGAAACACTGCCCAGTCCTCACAGTCTTTGTTTTGCTTAAGCCCGTTGTTGCAGCCACTGTGTCAGTCCATCTCGTTGAGAGACTTCCTCTTTTTCTCTGACCCTCTACTTTACCAAGCATGATGTCCTTTTCCAGGGACTGATTCCTCCTGATAACGTGTTCAAGTATGTGAGACAAAGTCACGCCACCTTTGCTTCTAAGGAGGATTCTGATTGTACTTCTTCCAAGACAGAGTTGTTCGTTCTTTTGGCAGTCCAAGGTATATTCAATATTCTTCACCAAGACCATAATTAGGCATCAATTCTTCTTCAGTCTTTCTTATTCATTGACCAGCTTTCATAGGCATACAAGGCAATTGAAAATACCATGGCTTGGGTCAGTTGCACCTTAGTCCTCAAGGTGACGTCTTTGCTTTTTAACACTTTAGAGAGGCCTTTTGCTGCAGATTTGCTCAGTGCAATGCATCTTTTGGTTTCTTGACTGCTGCTTCCATGGGTATTGATTGTGGATCCAAGTAAAATGGAATCCTTGACAACTTCCATCTTTTCTTTTAACCTGGGTCCAAATCATCACTAACACTTACTAGCTCTGTCTACTTTGGAAATCACTTCACAAGTCTGAACTCAGTTTCTTCATTTATTTAATGGGAATGATAATAACCTTTTGCAGCATTGTTGTGAAGATTGGGAGACTGTAAATGTAAAATGCCTAGCACAGCATCCACCTCAATAAATGGTAATAAAATACACTATGTATTATCCAGAATCAGCAAGGCCAAACTCCTCCACTTTTGAGACCAGCAGGAAAATGTCCCATAAACATAATTATCCTTTAGCTCTCACTCCTAACTCTAGGATTACTCAACAAACACCGTGAAAGCAAACTGGGCTGCCACATGGACTAAGACTAATGAATACCTTAATTGATCCCAACAAATAATTTAACCTTGCCCACAGCAAAGAGTAAAAGAATTTCTAATCAAATAAGAGGACTTAAGTTTTTCTCCATAGCATATAGTTCAAAATCCAGGAGATTATAAAACCATCACATTGTTTTCTTCTCTTCCCTTGCCAAAGAAGTGTTCAGCATACTGTCAAAACCATGTCATTCTCCCTCAATCCCTTTTCTTGTATGAGGGAAGGTGGGGTAATAAAAATCTCTTTGGTTTTTCACATACACATGGGTTACTAATGTTGTTGTCAGTTGATGTTATTGAGCATAATGCAAAGGCAATGTGAAATTTATAATCACACTGATGACTTCTTTTAATCTCTAAATTTAATGGAGAGTTGAGGCTTTATAGAACGCCAGTGGTTCTCAGTATGTTGGAAATGCAGGTGTTTCTAATGTACACATCTTCACAGAGCTGAAATGCCCTCCCTACCTACTGATTGTCTGGGGACAGCTGGTGACTTGTGTCTGTGCAGGGGGAGATGCGTGTGAAGGGCAGAATATCCCAAAGAGGCATCTTTCCAAAAGGTCACTGGTTGCTATACACATCAGGGAATGTATGAACCTAGCAAAGAATCTGGACTGAAATTCAGATGTCCTTTCTTCCACTATTGATAGTATAGTATTCAAGTCCCAACAGAAAACAGTGCATTCAAGGCAGTAATCAAAGAGTGTTTAAAAAAGGACTATTTGCAGAGGTATGGACAGGGGTATGGAGTTATAACGAACGGAGAGGTACGCTAAGGACAGTGGGTAGCTGTCTTAGGCTTGAAGGGGCAATGGAAAGAAGTAGAGTTCCTGGAACTCAATAAGAGCTATAATGTGAGAGAGGAGTCTTCTGATAAGAATTTGACCATCTGTAAAGAAAAAGGGCCACCACAGCACAGCAGAGGGGAGGAATCAAAAATTCCTCATTGACTTTGTCTCTAGCCTCTGACTTCCTACCAGAACCTCCCATTGGTTGAACCCAACAGAAGCCCGAAATAAGAAAGCCCATTGATGCCATCAATACAGGCTGGTCTCCTGGGACATAGAGCAAAGCAAAGAAGGTTGGAAATGGATTTGGAGGGGCAAATGAAAAATAATCCTGTGTGATGGTCAGTCTTATGGCCATTTATATATATTTAAAATCCTCCACACATCTGTCAGTTTGTCATACTGTGAGGAATTACGTGATTCTGTGATGCGGGAAGCTATGCCACCAGTATTCAATTACCAGCGGGGTCACCCATAGTGTACAGGTTTCAGCTGAGCTTCCAGACTAAGAAAGACTAGGAAGAAGGAGCTGGTGGTCTACTTCTGGGAAAAAAAAAAAAAAAAAACTAGCCAGTGAAAACCTTATGAATAGCAGCAAATCATTTTCTGACACAGTGCCAGAAGATGAGCCCCTCATGTTGGAAGGCACTCAAAAGACAACTGTGGAAGAGCTGCTCCTCAAAGTAGAGTCGACCTTAATGATGTGGATGGAATCAAGCTTTTAGAACCTTCATTCACTGATGTGGCATGACTTAAAATGAGAAGAGACAGCTGCAAAAAACAATTGGTCAACGTTCAGTTATTTCAGGATGTAGCGTATAATCAAGAGCCAATGGTACTGAAGAAGTCTAAGCTGCCCTGAAGGCATTGGTGAAAAACAAGGCTCCAGGAACTAACCAAATACTGATTGAGATGTTTCAGCAAACGAATGCAGCACTGGAAGTGCTCACTTGTCTATGCCAAGAAATTCAGAAGACAGCTACCTTGCCAACTGACTAGAAGAGATCCATATTTATGCCTATTCCAAAGAAAGGAGATCCAACAGGATGCAGAAACTATTAAACAATATCATTAATATCACACACAAGTAAAATTTTGCTGGAGATTATTCAAAAGTGGTTACAGCAGTACATTGACAGAGAACTGCCAGAAATTCAAGCCAGATTCAGAAGTGGGTGTGGAATGAGGGATATCATTGCTGAGGCCAGATGAATCCTGGCTGAAAACAGAGAGTACTAGAAAGACGTTTACCTGTGTTTTATTGACTATGCAAAGGCATTCAACTGTGTGGATCATAGCAAATTACGGATAACTTTGCGAAGAATGGGAATTCCAGAGCAGTCAAATGTGCTCATGAGGAACTTGTACACAGATCAAGAGACAGTCTTTTCAACAGAACAAGGGGATACTCCATGGTTTAAAGTCAGGAAAGCTGTGCATCAGGATTGTATCTTTTCACCATACTTACTTAAATCTGTATGCTGGGTAAGCAATTTGAGATGCTGGATCCTATGAAGAAGAACGTGGCATCGGGATTGGAGGAAGACTCATTAACAACCTGCAATATGCAGATGACACAACCTTGCTTGCTGAAAGTGAAGAGGACTTGAAGCACTTAACTGATAAAGAGCAAAGACCACAGCCTTCAGCATGGATTACATATCAACATAAAGAAAACAAGAATCCTCATAACTGGACTGTTAATCAACATCATGATAAACGTAGAAGAGATTGAAATTGTCGAGGATTTCATTTTACTTGGATCCACAATCAATACTCATGGAAGCAGTAGTCAAGAAATCAAAAGATGCATTCCATTGGGCAATTCTGTTGCAAAAGTTCTCTTTAAAGTGTTAAAAAGCAATCACTTTAAGGACTAAGGTGCACCTGACCCAAGCCATGGTGTTTTCAATTTCTTCATATGCATGTGAAAGCTGGACAATGAATAAGGAAGACCGAAGAAGAAGAATTGATACCTTGGAATTATGGCGTTGACAAAGAATATTGAATATATCATGGCCTGCCAAAAGAATGAACAAATCTGTCTTGGAAGAGGTTCAGCCAGAATACTCCTTAGAAGCAAATATGGTAAGACTTCATCTCACATAGTTTGGACCATGCTATCAGGAGGGATCAGTCCCTGGAGAAGGACATCATGCTTGGTAAAGTAGAGAGTCAGCGAAAAAGAGGAAGACCCTCAAAGAGATGGATTGATACAGTGGCTGCAACAATGAGCTCAAGCATAATGATTGTGAGGATTGCGAAGGACCATGCAGTGTTTTGTTCTGTGGTGCACAGGGTCACTATGAGTCAGAACTGATTTAATGGTACCTATTTAATTCACAATTATTGATGGAAAAAAAATATCTGCTACATATTTATACCAGATCATAGTATATATGGCAATTGGTAGGTTAAGATGAATTCCCTTGAGGATCTGAGCTTTCTCAACTGAGAGGGAATTTCACACTTTTATGCCATAAAACAATCCCCAAGGAATAGCCTTCTTTATATGTCAGAGTTTTAGGGCCCCAATAAGTGACACCCCTTTTCCTTGTTTAACATAGACATATTAGTTGAGCAGATGGAGATTTTTAAAAAATCACCTTTATTTTTTATAATATTGATATTGGAAAACAATGTTTAGTGGAATGAACAAACAGGTTTACTAAAACTATATCACTCAGTCATAGGCAAAACAAGAAAACTGCAGGCTTTACCCACAGGGACATTGCCTTTACTGTTAAACTCTTGAGTAGATGAAAATACAAGCTTCATGTAGGTGGGCAGATCCCAAAAGAGAAGAATGTCTCCCAAATTCACGAGATAAGTCTGCCCTCATCCCTTGATGGGACGGGTAGGTTACCTGCCAACAATATATTGCTATCGAGTCAGTGCCAACTCATGGCAACTTTACGTATGACAGAATGAAACCTTGGCAGGTCCTCTGCCATCTTTATGATCATTGGTATTTTTGAGTACATTGTTGTGGCTATTGTGTCAATCCATAATGCTCTACTTTACCAACTATGTACATGGAAGTACAAAAACAGACTAATCAGACAGGCACGTGCTCATTCCACTCCTCAGGGGCTGTCTATGAGAGAAGGTGGTCCAGTTGTCCCCCAGGCTCTCGGGAATGTATCAGCGCTCATACCTGACTTCCCTGAACTTTTATTGAACCTGTTGACACTGGTTTGTATAACTTCTTGAAGTCATCAGTTCCTTTTTTTTCTTCCCGTGAATCCTCTGTGCCCTGCACTGTGTGGGAGAGAAGCAGAGAAGGCCAGTCTCTGTCTCCACGTCTGTCCTCCAGGTGGCAGGAGCACCATCTGGACTGCTCTGCAGCCTCAGAGAGCCTCCGGCCCAGCCAAAGATAACAACGTGTCCCTGCACAGTGATATGCTGTGCTTCCCTAGATTCCCAGGAAACCAAATCACAGTGAGGGTCAATAGTGTTGTTACACTGTGTATAACTCAAATTTCGGGTATGGAGGACTAATATTAGGCCTCAGGCCATCCTTTCCTCAAGGGCTCATGAACCCCCTCCTGAGTCCCCTCTGATCCTGTGTTAACTGGTTCTTTCAAACCCTATTATGTGTCAGAAATTCTTGAGCAGCCTAACTCAATTACCTAAGTTAGGAAGCTATTTTAGTCACTCTGAAGCCGCCGCCAAGGCTTCCCCCAGTTCAACACAGTTTCCTCCTCCCTTACGGCTTGCCAAACCGAGGTTTCTAACTGCAGTTTGGCCCGACCATTCTGCAGCCCCAACCGCAGTTTGAATTTGGCGCCAGAATCCTGCTCATGAGCAAACCAGGATCTTGGAACATGGGCAGGACCTGAGGAGCCATGGCCCTGAACTTGACCCCAGACTTGACATTGCTGAAGAGGAACATATTTCCCAGCATACCATGATGCCTGAGCCCATTTGAAAACCAAGGAGTCCCTTCCTTTGCAACGTGACTCAGCACCTGGATCTCCAAATATGGGCATAGGAGGGATGGAGCGTTCGGATTTCAGCAGCCAATCCCTGCCCCCTGGGAACTAGAGGACATAAAAGCTCCCAGCTTTCTTGGGGTGAGGAATGCGTGGTCTTTCGGCTGCTAGGCCCCACGTTGCTCCTTATTTGCCCCAAACAATAAATTTCCACTTACTGTTTCTCTTGCAACTGGTGATGTGGCATCCATCTTATTTCCATTGGCTAATAGTTTTTTTTTTTTTAATAGGATAGGACAAGAACCTGTGTTTGGTTATAACTCTAGAGCAAAAGGCTAAGAATTGTAAAGACTCTCTTCTCCCCTGTAAACCCATCCTGAAGCTGTGCAATAGGATGCAAATAGGCTAGCTTCTCACTCTGGAAGCCAGAAACTACAGCCATATATTGAATTGCCCTCTGGATATCTACTCCTAGATGTCCCAAAGGAACACTAGCCACCTCCATCCCAAACCTGGTCCTTTTGCTGTGTTCATCTCAGTGGCATCCCTACACAGCCACATACGCAAGCCAGAGACCTAGGAGCCATATTTGCTACCTCAAAATGTAACCAAAAAACCAAACCAACCCGGTTGCCATCGAGTCAATTCAGACTCATAGCAACTCTATAGGACAGAGTAGAGCTGCCTGACAGAGTTTCCAAGGAGCACCTGGTGGATTCGAACTGCTGACCTTTTTTTGGTTAGCAGCTGCAGCACTTAACCACTACGCCACCAGGGTTTCCAACACACAGCTAAGTCATAACCAAGTCATCTTGACTTTGTCCTCTAATTATATCTCTAAACCATCCACTTCCCTCCATTCCTTCCACTACCATCCTTGTCACTGCCATCATCTCTTGCCCTAACTATTTTACCTGATTCTACTCTTACCCAGCCTCCAATTCAGCTCCACACTGCAGCTAGAAGACTTTTTTTTTTCTACATATTGCAAATCTCATCATTTCACTTCTCCAGTTAAAGCCTTTCGATAGCCTCCTATTGCTCTTGGGACAAAAATGAAGACCCTAAAATGGACTTAAAACATTAATCTGGCTCTTTCAGCATCTCTAGCATCTTGTCCAGCTAGCCTCTCCTTCCTTCTCTCCTTCCTCCATCCTCCCAGGCCTTCTTTCACCTGTATTTCTTTTCCCACTGAAGGGTCCATGCACATGTGGCTTCTCTGTTTGGAACACTCTCCCTCCACTCTTTGCAATTTTGAGGCTGTCTGACACTTCAGATCTCAGCTCAGCAGTCACTTCCTCAGGGGAACCTTCTTTGGCTTTCCAGAACAGATCAAATCTCTCTGTTATATCTTTTAATGGCATCACTACACATCTCCCCTTCAGAGCACATGCCACAGCTGTCTTTTGACATTTATTTAGGGGTTGTTCTATTACTTCCCATTTCCCCAGCCAGGGTGTACTTCCACAAGGGCAAAGACCACCTCCATTTTGTTCACAATGAGTTATACTCACAGTAGTGCCTGACATAGAAATTAGTAGGTTATCTAGAAATATTTGTTGAATGAATTATTGGTTCTATTCAAACATCCACTAGGCTAGGGGGTCTCCCAGGTATTGTCATTGACACTCTGAGCTCTTCTCCTCCAGCTCAACCAGGCTCCTCACTTTATCCAGCTCCTACCCCTGGAGTCCCTGGCTGGTAGAAATGGCTAACCCACTCAACTGTTAACCGGAAGCTTGGAAGTTCAACTCCACCCAGAGGCACTTTGGAAGAAAGGCCTCGCAACCTATTTCTGAAAAATCAGCCATTGAAAACCGTACGACACACAGTTCTATTCTGAAACGCATGGGGTCACCATTAGTTACTGTCAACTGCAGCAACTGGTACTGGTATTGGGACTTTTGGGGAGGGCTTGTTCTTCCACCCTGCTCTGCTTCTCCCCTGGAGTGGGACACCATTAGAGTTGGCTCCAGTACAAAAGGATCCATCACCAAAGCTGCTCAACTAAGACCCCGCCAGAGACATTTCATTGATGAACTACTTTACCACTTTAGTATATTTCCTGCCCCCAAACCACCAACACCACCTCCTGTTTAGAGACCCTATGCTAACAGAGGGTCTCCTGGCTCTTCCTCTGCCTTAGGCAGAGAGCATAATTGAGAACTGTGACCTTAGGCTTTTAGGTCTGGCCTGGCAGTGAATCAGAAACCCTTGACTTTCTCTCACTCTATCTCTGCCCCTCTCCTCTTTTCTTTGTCTTCTTTCATCTCAATAACTCTTCAACAGACCCCATTGCTAAGATGTATTTCCTATCCAGGGGATGTGTAAACCAAACCTTCTGCCTAGAAGCCGGCTGTGAATAACCAGGTCAACATGATGGAATGAACCCCTCGTCATGGATTGAATCGTGTCCCATAAAAATATCTGTCAACTTGGCTAGATCATGATTCCCTTGTATGATTGTATGATTGTCTAACATTTTATCTTCCGATATGATTTCCCTATGTGTTGTAAATCCTATCACAATAATGTAATAAGATGGATTAGTGGCAGTTATATTGATGAGGTCTACAAGATTAGATAGTGTCTTAAGCCAATATTTTTGAGATATAAAAGAGAGAAGCAAGCAGAGAAACAGGGGGAGCTCGTACCACCAAGAAAGCAGTGCTGGGAGCAGAGCACGTCCTTTGGACCTGAGGTTCCTGCACTGAGATTCTCCCAGACCAAGGGAAGACTGATGACAGGATCTTCACTCAGAGCCGACAGAGATAAAGCCTTCCCCTGGAGCTGGTGTCCTGAATTTGGACTTCTAGCCTATTGGACTGTGACCAGACCAGACCCGTTGCAGTTGAGTTGATTTCAACCCATAGCGACCCTATAGGATAGAGTAGAATCAAATCATAAAGTTTCCAAGGAGCGCCTGGTGGATTGGAACTGCTGACCTTTTGGTTAGCAGCCGTGGCACTTAACCACTAAGCCACTAGGGTTTCCACTGGACTGTGAGAGAATAAAATTCTCTTTGTTAAAGCCATTCACTTGTGGTATTTCTGTTATAGCCACACTAGATGACTAAGACACCCCCCAGAACTGGGGGTGTGGGGAAGCTTCCTCTGGTGCATATAATTTTGCAGCAAGGTATCTGTGCTTTTCAGAATACTTAGATCTCCCATTGTGTGTGTGTGTGTGTGTGTGTGTGTGTGTGTGTGTGTGTAGTCGGCACATATTTCCCGGGCAGCCTCTCTTATCCTTCCAGCTGCTTGAGGTCTCTAGGAAGAGATCCTAGGCAATTAGCAGCCCCCTCTCCCGAGGCAGTGCCTCACCGATCTGCAACTGTTTTCGTTAGCTGTTGTTGAGTAAGCCCTGGACTCACGGCAACCCCGTGCATGATGGAACACAGCACGGTTCAGTCCTGTGCCATCCCCATGAACATTTGTATATCAGTCCATTATGAGCCATAGGATTTTCATAAGCTGATTTTCAGAAGTAGATCACCAGGCTTTTCTTCCTGGTCTGTCTTAGTCTGGAAGCACCACTAAAACCTGTTCCACATCGTACCAACATGCAAGCTTTCCCTGAGACTTGATTGGTGGCTGTGCAAGAGGCGCATTGACCAGGAATCAAATCCAACTTGCGTGCAAGGTAAGAATTCTACCATGGAACCACCAGTGCCCTGAACTCCAGCTAAAGGGAGCAAAATTGACCAAGGGCCCCAGCTATTGCAATCTGAAACTCATCTTCACCTTTGCACCAAAGTCACTTACTGCAGGCTGTTCACCTTCAATGACTCTGCAAGCGGGGTCCTAAGGCAGCTTTTTCCTGGGTGACACAGGACTCCTCTGACAGCCGACTTTCACTCACGGACGCCCAGTCAATGAACCTTCTTAGGCTGTATGGTAATCTAGAATACTTCTACCCCATCTTCTTTTCCTCTTCCCTTTATTTGGGTTTAAATTTGCATTGCAGTCTGAAAGCTCTCCCAGCCATACCAGTGCCACCCTCCCCCACCACACAGGCATTGTCTCTCACAGGTGCTTCCCCTAATAAAATCCTTGTATGTTTAATTCTATTTTAGCCTCTGCTTCTGGGAGGACCCAGACTAATACATCTTCTGGAAGGAAACAGTGATGTCTTCCAGTCATATATTTCTAGGACTTACAGACGATGAGATAAGAAAGCAAGACAGCAGTAAAAACCACACATACGTAGCACTTATACATGCAGGTGGACTACATACAATATGTACGTCATGCATAAATTAACTGACATATTTCTAAAAATGCTCTTCAAAAAGTAATGAAACAGTTCAATAACATGCTAGGCTTCATCAGCAGTTCTTAGTCCTGCTAATTTCTTCTTGACTTTGAGAATCTTTTTATAGTGACAAGTACTTCGGTGACCTCAGTAAGGTCAAGGTTTTGCATATGAAGGGCCAGGGCCATGTCAGCATTTAATTCCAGATAATGAGTACTCTAGGCCCTGTGGGTCTTCACTTCCATCCAAAAACCAGTTGCCATCGACTTGATTTTAACTCATGGCAACCCCATGTGTGTCAGAGCAGAACTGTGTTCCAGGGAGTTTTTAACAGCTGACTTTTCAGAAGAGAGATTGCCGGGCCTTTCTTCCGAGGTGCCTGTGGGTGGACTTAACTATTAACCTTCTGGTTAACAACCAGCCACATTAACTGTTTGTTCCACTCAGGGACTCCTTTTCCTTCACAGGGTCAGGAGCCAGAAAGGAATGTTTCATATTACACACTGAAAACAAACAAACCTGTTGCTGTCATGTCAATTCTGACTCATGGTGACCCTACAGGACAGAGTAGAAATGCTCCATAGGGTTTCCAAGGAGCAGCTGGTGGATTCGAACTGCCAACCTTTTGGTTAACAGCCAAGTTCTTAACCACTACACTGCCAGGGCTCCATATTCGATACAGAAGGAAGAAAACTAGCTGAGGGAACGAATAAAGCATCCATTTGAAAGTGGGATTGCCAAGGTTGTCGCTGTGATAGAGGAAAATGAGGTTCATGGCTTTACTTGTGTTCTGGGATCAAACTGTCTTTTGGGGGAATGGTATCATTTATGTAAACATGATATTTATTATTGTTTTATATTCTTACACGTACATATAAATAAAAGGAGCCCTGGTGACACAATAGTTAAGTGCTTAGCTGCTAACTGGAAAGTTGGCAGTTCGAACCCACCTAGCCACTACATAGGAGAAAGACTTGGCGATCTGCTTCCATAAAGATAACAGCCAAGAAAACCCTGTGGAGCAGTTCTACTTTGTTACGTGGAGACGCTATGAGTAGGAATCAACTCAACAGCACCCAGCAACAACAACACATATAAATAAAGTCCATTTAGTCTAGGAAGTAAGTTATCTACAATTTGGAATCAGCTCAATGGCACACAACAATTGTAATCAGAATGTGTTTATTATTATTAAAAATGACTGCAGCATTTATTGAATAGTTGCTATTGAGAGACATTATGCTAAACATTTCACGTACTTTATTCCATTTAATCATTAATTTACAGAAGAAGAAACCAAGGCAAGTAGAGTTTAAGAACTTGCCCTGGGTCACACAGTTTAATAATGGCAGAAGCAAGATTCAAACTCAAGATAGTTCAGCTTCAAAGACTTCCTTGTGTTCCTTAGAACAACACGAGTGAACACTCAGAATAGAGTTAAAAGCTGGAAAAACAACTAACAACAACATGTGTGATTAAAAAGGCAGTTGTGCAATTTAATACTAGAAATAACACTATGGATTTGAACCAATCGGTGAATGACCTTGACAAACTGAGGTTTCTCTGTGGAGGAAAAAAAAAAAAAAATAGCCTATCTTCTTAAAGGAAGAAAGAGCTGACGATATCTGGCAAATATTGGCTCTTGCAACAGGACAAATAACAAATAACAAAAGAATGAAACACTGTACCAATATTATGTGCAAAGTAATTGCTTAAATCAAGCTGACAGCAGTTTAGAATTCTTATGGGTATAGGAATCATAGTATCACCACTGAACTGTGTTTTCCTCACTTCGTTATGACCACAGAAATTCTAAGTCGCAAAATGAGCTAATTAAAAAAAAAAAAATCCTTTTTTCTTTGAAAATTATTCACTCTTTTCCGCCCGTTCTTTTCTTGAGAAATATTTTTGAACAGTGTTTGTCATCTTCTATTTATAGCTGTCCAGTTTTGGCAGGTATGGGAAAAGTTTATAAGTGGTTTGTTTTCTTTGCTATATTCGGTGTTGATTTAGGTCTCTTTAGCCACTGAAACAATTGGAAGCACTTTCAAGGAAGGCAAAGTCTGTTGACAACTGATAACATTGTGAAATCCAGATAATCCCATGCAGGACTTCTTTGGGGGCTCAGATCAGTTAGAAAATCTTAGCTATCCATGGTATGAATAATTATCTTTACTTCATATTTGGGACTCTTCTGACACATGTAGGAAAAAACATCTTTCTAAACATTTTCCTAGTTTTGGTAACTCTGGGTTTAGATCCTGTGTGGTGCAAAAGGTTAAGCAGTTGGCTACTATCTGAAAGGTTGGCTGTTTGAATACACCCAGAGGCGCCTCAAAAAACAGGCCTGCCTATCTACTTCTGAAATGTCAGCCATGGAAACTCTTTGGAGCACTGTTCTACCCTGAAGCACACAGGTTGCCATGAGTTAGAATCAAATCAATAGTAACTGGTTTGGTTTTATTTTTATTCTGGGGGCTGTGGGAGGTGTGGGGTGCTAGTTGGGATGAATTTGACAGCTAGATAAGAAAGCATGTGTCTTAGTCATCTAGTGCTGCTATAGCAGAAATACCACGAGTGGATGACTTTAACAAAGAGGAGCTTATTCTCTCACAGTCCAGTAGGCTAGAAGTCCAAATTCAGGGAGCCAGCTCTAGGGGAAGTCTCTCTCTGTCAGCTCTGGAAGAAGGTCTCTGTCATCAGTCTTCCCTTGGTCTGGGAGCATCTCAGTGCGGGAACCTCAGGTCCAAAAGACGCACTGCGCTCCTGACACTGCTTTCTTGGTGGTATGAGGCTCCCAGGTATCTCTGCTTGCTTCTCTCTTTTATATCTCAAAAGAGATTGGTTTAAGATACCATTTAAATTTCATCAATAAAGTTGCCACTAATCCATCTTTTTACATCATAGTGATAAGATTTACAACACTTAGGAAAATCCCATCAGATGACAAAATGATAGGCGATCATACAATACTGGGAATCATGACCTAGCCAAGTTGACAGATATTATGGGGGAAACAATTCAATCCATGACAGCATGTGACAGTCACTCTGAGCTGTGGCCTGTAAGAGACCTTTGTTATGAACCTATGTCTAACTTTTGGGTTTTAATCAAGTTTTGCATGCTGACCAGGAGCAAATGTGAGTGGTTCTTTTGTTTAAGAGAGAGGCCTGGAATTTCTGGGTTTTGTTTCATAAACGACTGAACTAAATAAATATGTTTGAAAGCCAGTAGAATTATAGACATCTTTCCCTCCATTTGGCATGTTTTTATGGGTGGTATTTTTTTTTTTTTTCCTGGATTTTTCCACCCTTTGCCTCCCTATAATTTGTGAGCCTTGAGAAAAGTCATGGTTTGTCCTGTAAATGTAGAGGGCAAGCTGGTTTGGAGCCATCTCACTTTTTCTTGTCGCCTGGTTCTCGTCTGCGGTGCTAAAGGGGGGACCCCAAGGAATAAGTAGCCCTAACCAAAGAAATGAGTTTCCAACTTCAAAAGTCTCAGGGAAAACTGCAGGGTATCTGAGATCAAGTGACTCCTGGAAAGTTAACCTCATTGGTGACGGAACAAAATACGGGGCCGCCCTCTGTCATCTGATCCAACAGCAGCTGGGGTAGGGTAGAACCATCAGAGCTCGTAAAGACAGGAGAACAAAACAGAAACCAAACCCACTGCTGTAGATTTCGACTCATAGCAACCCCATGGGACAGAGCATATCTGCCCCCATAGGGTTTCCAAGGCTGTAATCATCATGGAGGCAGACTGCCACATCTTTCTCCTGTGGAGCAGCTGATGGGTTAGCAGCCAAGAACTTTTAACAACTGCACCACCAGGGCTCCTGTTAGGAGAATAAACCACAACCAGACGCGTTGCTGTCGAGTCAGTTCCAACTCATAGTGACCCTATAGGACAGAGTAGGACTGCCCCGTAGTGTTTCCAAGGATGGCCTAGTGCATTTGAACTGCTAGCCTTTTGGTCAGCAGCCATAGCATTTAACCACTACACCACCAGAGTTTCCAACAGGACTGCTAGTGGATTCAAATTGCCAGCTTTTTGGTCGAAACTGAGCTCTTAACCACTGCACCACCAGGGCTCCAAATAACCATCAACCAACCCATTGCCATCAAGATGATTCCAACGCACAGTGAGCGACGCTCTAATAACCTAAAAAAATAAATAAATAAAAAAATAACCTAGAGGCCCTTTAATGGCTCTGTCCATCCACTAGGGCTGTCTAAAGGGCGATTAATCCTCCAAGCACACCTGGGAGGCAGGTACTTTCCCCTATTCACTTGAGTAAGGGATTTTCTCCAAGGTCATTCTCCAAGGTCACCCAGTCAGGCTAGGGCAATCTGGAAATAGATCTGAGACATCTCTGTATCGTACCCCGCCTTCTAACTTGCAGGTTAGTTCTTTCCTTTTCTCTTTGGTGATTACTATGTGATCAACCACCTCCCCTCCTTTGAAACATGATAAGCACTTTAACAAAGTCTTTTACATTTTTTATTAAGAAAAAAATTCAAATATATATAAAAGTAGGAAGAATAATATGCTGAACCCTGTCTACCCATCCCCCAGATGTAACAACGACCAAGATTTTTGCACAGTTTTGCATCCATCCCCCACTTTGCTGAAGTATGCTAAAGCAAATCCCAGACCTCAGTTGTATCTTGTCTCATACTTCTGTACACATCTCTGAACACTGTAGATATTTTCATACACAACCACAATGCCGTTTTCCCACTCACAAAATTCTTTAATATCATCTTCCACAACCTATATGTAAATATCCTCAGTTGTCCCACAGAAGTCTATTTACAATTGCTGTGACTGAACCACGATCCCCACAAGATCTTCTCATTATATTTGCTTGCTATGCCTCTCCCATCTGTCTTAATCTTTTTCTTCCTGCCCTTAACTTATCAGAGGCACCAAATCAACTGTGCTGATGCTCATCTCTTTTCCCACCATTAGATGCATTATTTGAGGACTTATGAGCACCTCTCCCTCCAAGCTCTTTTGACAACTAATAAAGACATTAAGTATCATGACAATGTTATTAATGTGTAGAAGTTGTATGGCACAGTGGTTAAGAGCTACGGCTGCTTACCAAAATGTTGGCAGTTTCGATCTACCAGCCGCTCCTTGGAAACCCTATGGGGCAGTTCTACTCTGTCCTATAGGGTCGCTATGAGTCAGAAATGACTCTAGCGCTTAACAACTACAACCAAAAACCAAACCTGTTGCCATTGAGTTGATTATGACTTATACCAACCCTATAGGACAGAGTAGAACCTCCTCAAAGAGTTTCCAAGGAGGGGCTGGTAGATTCAATCTGCCAAGCTTTTTGGTTAGCAGCCGAATTCTTTTTTTTTTTTTTAATTTTTATTGTGGCTTAAGTGAAAGTTTACTAATCAAGTCAGTCTCTCATACAAAAACTTATATATACCTTGCTGTATATTCCTAGCTGTTCTCCCCCTAATGAGACAGCACACACCTTCTCTCCACCCTGTATTTCTGTGTCCATTCAGCCTGCTTCTGTCTTGCGCAGCATTCACATCTACCCTCCAGACAGGAGCTGCTCACATAGTCTCATGTGTCTACTTGATCCAAGAAGCTCACTCCTCACCAGTATCAGTTTCTATCTTATAGTCCAATCTAATCCTTGTCTGAAGAGTTGGCTTTGGGAATGGTTCTAGTCTTGGGCTAACGGAAGGTCTGGGGACCATGACCTCCAGGGCCCTTCTAGTCTCAGTCAGACCATTAAGTCTGGTCTTTTGATGAGAATTTGAGGTCTGCACCTCACTGCTCTCCTGCTCCTTCAGGGATTTTCTGTTGTGTTCTCTGTCATGGCTGTCATCGGTTATAGCCAGGCGCCGTCTAGTTCTTCTGGTCTCAGGCTGATGTAGTCTTTGATTTATGTGGCCCTTTTTGTCTCTTGGGCTCATAATTACCTTGTGTCTTTGGTGGTCTTCATTTTCCTTTGCTCCATGTGGGATGAGACTAAGTGATATATCTTAGATGGCTGCTTGCTAGCGTTTAAGACCCCAGACACCACTCTCCAAAGTGGGATGCAGAATGTTTCCTTCATAGATTTTATGCCAATTGGCCTCTCCTATATTGTGTGTTGTCTTTCCCTTCACCTAAATTAGAGCAGCCAAATTCTTAACCACTATGCCAACAGGGTTCCATAACACCAACAGAAGGTGTGTAACTGATGGTGATGTATTGAAAAAATAAGAATCTCCTTAGATTATGAAACTGGTTAGTAAGAAAGGTTATAATACAAACCACTTACACTTTAAATGTGATTCTTTTCTAGAGGTATTAAGTAATGTAAAAAAACAAAATTTTTTTTGAAGCACCAGTTTTTTGCACTTGTGGCGCAGCGGTAGTGTTCTCACCTTCTATGTAGGAAACCTGGCTTCTGTTCCCAGCCAATGAACCTCACGCATGGCCACCACCCAACTATCAGTGGAGGCTTGCATGTTGCCATGATGCTGAACAAGTTTCAGTGGAGCTCCCAGGCTAAGGTGGGCCAGGAAGAAAGACCTGGCAATCTACATCTCAAAATCAGATGATAAAAACTCCTTGGATCACAACCGTCTGATCCACAAGGGATTATGGGAATGGCGCAGGACCAGGCAGGGTTTTGTTCCCTTGTGTGTGGGGTCACCTTGGGTCAGGGGGGGATTCGACCGCAGCTGACAACAACAGTAACAGGTTGAAGCTGGAACGTAGTGTACTCAGATAAAAGCACCTGGGCTGATGCAAGAAGAAATAATAAATTAATTTCCTGTTTTTTCTCTTCTGGTCAGTTTCCCCTCCTCTGTTGTCTGTGTCTTCTACTCCTGATTTTTAAAAATAGCCTTATTGAGGTATAACTGACATATAATAAAGCACACATATTAAAAGTGTCTAATTTGATAAGTTTTGATATATGAATACACTTGTGAAACCATCACCAAAATTAATATAACGAACATAGGATTCAATCCCAAAAGTTTTCTTAAGCCCCTTTCCTCCCTGCCACCACCCTTCTCCAGGCAACAGCCGAACTGCTTTCTATCACTGTAGATTAGTTTGTATTTTCTGGAAATTTATATAAATGAAATCAAATGGTATATACTGTTTTCGTCTGACTTCTTTCATCGAGCATAATTATTTTGTGATTCATCAGTGTCGTAGTGAGTATCAACAGTTCCTTCCTTTTTATTGTTGAGTAGTAATCTGCTGCGTTCTATTCCTGATTAACCAGGATAAGGATTAATAAGGAATCTCTCTATGTGGAGACCTGTCATGCTGGACATACTGGCCTTTCAAAAGCCAGGGGCAAATGACACTTCCTCCCTAAATCTACTCCCAACGCAATCCTTGCGCTTTCATTGTATTCTTTCAAACTTCCTTGACTCTGGTTCGGACAAAATAAATAAATAAATAAAGGCTCTGAATTCACTATTCTCTTCCAATCCTGCAATTTTATGAGTATGTGGGTATGGTGGTGGGCATAAGTGGGATCAGGGGAGGAGTAACATTCATTTAATAATCATAGAGCAACCACTTGCAACAACAAAATTCTATTACCTATTGTCATGGATTGAATTGTGTCCCCACAAAAATGCCTGTATCAATTTGGCTGGGCCACGATTCCCGGTATTGTGTGATTTTCCTATCTGTTGTAAATCCTGCCTCTATGATGTTGATGGGGGAGGATGGGCAGCAGTTGTGTTGGTGAGGTAGGACTCAATCTACAAGACTGGATTGTGTCTTGAGGCAATCTCTTGAGATATAAAAGAAAGAAGCCAGCAGAGAGATAAGGGGGACCTCATACAACCAAGAAAGCAGCACCAGGAGAAGACCGCGTCTGTTGGGCTCGCGGTCCCTGCACAGAGAAGTTCCTAGTCTCGGGGCAGATTGATGAGAAGACTGATGGAGAAATCCTTCTCCTGGAGCTGACACCCTGAATTTGGACTTTTAGCCAACTTTACTGTGAGAGAATAAATTTCTCCTTGTTAAAGCCATCCACGCGTGGTATTTCTGTTATAGCAGCTCTAGATGACTAAGACAGTTATGGATCCCCTGAGTGCTGCCTTGAGCTACGGAATATTTGAAGGATCCCATTTCTTTAGCTACTATAATATAAATGCTTTCACATTTTCTAAAGGTTAATTCAATATGGTAATGAGAATGATTTTCTTTAAATCTTACGCAGAGGATGTTGTTGTTCCTTATGACTTCTTATTAAGATGCATTAAACCACTTCCCATCAAGTTGATTCCAACTCATGGCAACCCCATGTGTGTCAGGGTAGAACTGTGACCCACAGTTTTCAGTCGCTGATTTTTCGGAAGGAGATCGCCAGGCCTTTCTTCTGAGGTCCCTCTGGGTAGACTTGAACCACCAACCTTTCAGTTAGCAGCCAAACACATTAACCATTTCTACCACCCAGGAGCCCCAAGATGCATGAAGCACCCCCCCAAAGGTAGTTCGTATACACAAGCTAAGAATATTGATCCAATGATCACGGGTGTTAAGGATTGAATTGTGTCCCCCCAAAACATGTGTTGTAAATCCTAACCCTTATACGGTGGTTTACCTAACCTATAAACATTTGGGAACGGGTCTTCTTTGCTGTGTTAATGAAGAGTATTAGTGTCGGGTGTGTCTTAAATCAATCTCTTTTGAGATCTAAAAGAGATTAACCAAGCAAGCAAGCACATAGGAGTATAGATGCTGTACCACGTGATGATCACCAGGAAGCCAAGGAACAGAAGCTGAAAAGACAAGGACCTTCCCCTGAGCCGACAGAGAGAGAAAGCCTTCCACTAGAGCTGGTGCCCTGAATTCCATCTTCCTGCCTCCAAACTCTGAGAAAATACATTTCTGTTTGTTAAAGCCACCTACTGGTGGTATTTTTGTTATAGCAGCACTGGGTAACTAAGACAATGGGTCATATTCAAAGAGAACAGTTTCAGAAGGAGAAGGTAGACATACTCATGGTGAGAAGAGAAAGAGAAGCTTTGTTTCTCATTCTGATCTAACCCTGATCATAGAATGACAGTGATGTCTGCTCTCTCTCTTCCATCCCCCACCCTACCGTGATTCAGTTAGTACAGGATGTCTTTTTACTAGGAAAGCTTATCTTCCCCAAGAAACAGTTTTGATTTGCTTGGCACATACTAGCTAAGATCATTCAGGCGTCTTCCTTAAAGGGTCAAAAAGGGAGTATGAGGAGGGTGTGGCCAGGGAACCAGGGTCACAATTGCCATTCTATTTCTTCCTAGAATAACATATTCTTTGCTAGTTGCCAACATGCTTATTGCTATGTAGATTTGACCTTGGCTGCAAACTTGGACAGCTAAAATAGATTAAAATAACTATAAGCAACTTCAAAAAGCTTGGCTTTAAAAGTAGGGGAGAGAAGGGCATAAGAGGACTCACTTCTTAGGGGTACTGAGCTTTTGTTAATAGTGATGGAAAAAGTTGGAAATGGATAATGATGAGGGTTGCACAACAAGACGAGTACAATTAATGTCACGAAAGTGCACACGTGAAGGACAATGAAATGGCAAATATTTTGTTACAAATGTATTTGCCACAATTAAAAAAAAAAGTATATGAAAATACAAAACAAAGGGAGGAAAACTAATCAGGCCACAGCTTTGAGCAAAGAATCAGGAGCTTCTTGGGTTGAGTTAAAATATCAGCTTTGTGAATATTAGATTCTGTCCTAAGTTTGATTATTTCTGCAGTGAGTGCTGCCTTTATCGATTGTTAGAGTGGAATGTTCAAAAGCATTATATTACAATCTGTCTCCAAATGGCTTTTCAGAAAGAAATTTCCTGTAACTCAGAGGCAGAAATTCTGCAGGGAACTAAAAGGGAAGAGAGTAGACGGCTGAATTTCACCCACACTTTTGCATATGGGAAAATGCTCAAGAGTGCCCTAGAGAGGGCACACACTGGTTTTCTTAGTAAGAAGGCTGAGTTTCAGCTCATTATTATCACATCACTGAAAACTATACTGAATACTACATAAAGCCAAACTGACAGTGTTGTGGCTTTGAGGATCATATACTTCAAAGATGCCTCAGAGTTCAGTGACCACCCTTGGTTCATGTGGCTTACTTATTTGAACTTCTTCCAACCTCCTCCTACGTGTTGTTAGTTGCTCTTGGGTTGGCTTTGACTCATGGTGACCCCATGTACAACAGATCAAAGTGTCAATCCATCCCGCGCCATCTTAAAGATCATTGGTATGCTTGAGTCCATTGCTGCGGCCACTGTGTGTTTTGAGTGCCTTCCAACCTAGGGGGCTAATCTTTCAGCACTGTATTGGACAATATTCTGTTGTGATCCATAGGGTTTTCATGGGATAATTTTCAGAAGTAGATGGCCAGACCTTACCCCCCAATCTGTCTTAATCTGAAAGCTCCACTGAAATCTATCCAACATGGGTGAGCCTACTGGTGTTTTAAATACCGGTGGTAGCTTCCAATGTCACAACAACATGCAAGCCGCCACAGTAAAAACTACCGACAGACATATTTTTTGCCTAAATCTCACCTCCTTCATGAAGTTTCTTATCCTCCTCTCTGGATCTCCTCCCTCTCTGAAAGTACTCCACTTTGTACCACCAAATGCCATCTGCACATTATTTCCCAATTGTTTCATATGCATTGACTTTATTTTACAATTAGACTACCAAATTAAGGGTGTGTCATACACACAGTGTATCCTCCATGGTAAGTTATAATGCAATTTGCATAGCTGAAGGGCTCTTTCTTTGTGTATGTGTGTGTGTGTCCCTTTTCCCAGTTTGGTTTCGTCAAAGACATGGCTTATCTAAGTTAACAGTTTGTGGGTTGACTTTAACAGAAACCCTAATTCAACTCAACTTAAACAATAAAAGGAATTTATTGCCTCATGTAGCTGAAAAATTTAGTTGTAAGGCTGGTTTCCAGTGGCTCTAGGATGTCAAAAAGGACTTGATTCCTGACTTCTTTCTCTCTCCATGCTTTATTCTTCATGAGATGAGCTTTATCCTTTGAATCTTTTGGTCAAAGGACTGCTGCTAGTAGCTCCTGGGACAATATGTGCACCCTTATTCACATTCAGAGAAAAGAGAGTGACTTTTTTCCCAGCATTCCCAACAAAAGCCCTAAGAATCACTGCAACTGGACCTACTTAAGTGGCAGGATCACCTCTAACTAGTCCATAGAAAAGAGCATGTATATGCTGTCGGCTTAGCTTGGCTTACCTGGAACTATATGAATCCCCAAACTGAAACTGGGAAGGTCAAAGTTGTATATGGGAGTTTAGGAGGCAACCAGCAAATACTATAAAATTTCAAATGACTTTGTTTATCAGCCTCCCTCAATCTGCTAAATATTGCATCTTACATAAAAAGGGCCTGTTCCATGCTTTTAGGTATTTTTATTCTAGCAAAGTAAAAGAAACCAATCAATAATGTTGGCATCAACTGGCCTCCACAGAATTTGGCAAATTCTCACATTGCCACATGACTAGCAGGTTTTCCAGGGATGATAGGTCCCTCCCATTCACTGCCCATCACCACAATATTGTCTTCACAAAAACTATAAAAAATAAAAAGAGGAAATAAAGAGACAGAAAGAGAGAGATTGAGAGGAAGAGAGAGAGAGAGCAAGAGAGGGAGAGAGGGAGAGAGGAAGAGAGAGAAATAGGAAGAAGAAGAAGGAAGAGAAGGAGAAAAAGAAAAGTAGGAGAAAAGGAAGGAAAGAAAGAAAGAAAAATTAGTTCATAGGCAAACACACAAGCTGCCGTAGCAGCTCTGGATCACTCAAGGTGGGAAGACTTCCTGAACAAGGTATGTTAGAAAAGAGTATTGTTGTTGTAGGATGCCATCAAGTCAGTCAATTCCAACTCAGTCGGTCAATTCTGATCCATGTGACAGAGTAGAGCTGCCCCACAGGGTTTTCTTGGCTGTGATTTTTACAGAAGGAATGACCAGGCCTTTCTTTGGCAGAGCCAGTGGGTGGGTTCAAATCACCAACCTTTCGGTTAGCAGCCAAGTGCTTAAGCACTGCTCCACCAGGTCTCCTTGAATAGAGTATTAATAATAGAGTTTTAAAAATAAAAAAGACATTTGAGAGCAGGTTTCAGAGTTGCTTCTGACGTTCATTTTTGTCTTTTCTTTCTTTCCTGTCTCTTTAATGACCTTTCGCTTTCTTCACATATGGTGTCCTTGATGTCATTTCACAACTTATCTGGTCTTTGGTTATTAGTGTTCAATGAGGCAAATCTATTCTTGAGATGGTCTCTAAATTCAGGTGAGATATATTTAATAACATCATTCTTTGGCTCTAGTGGACTTCTTCTGATTTTATTCAGCTTCATCTTGAACTGGCATATGAGCGATGATGAACTGAGGATTTCAAAGGGTGGCTTGAGAAGATAAAGTATTATGATGACATGTGCAAAGACCTGGAGGTAGAAAACCAAAAGGGAAGAACACGCTCAGCATTTCTCAAGCTGAAAGACCTGAAGAAAAAATTCAAGCCTCGAATTTCAATATTGAAGGGTTCTCCTGGGAAAATATTAAACAATGCAGGAAGCATCAAAAGAAGATGGAAGGAACACATAGAGTCTCTATACCAAAAGTACTGGTGGATGTTCAGCCATTTCAGGAAGTAGCATATGATCAGAAACCAATGGTATTGAAGGAAGAAGTCCAAGCTGCACTGAAGGCATAGCAAAAAATAAGGATCCAGGAATTGGTGGAATACCAATTGAGATGTTTCAACAAAATGTAGCACTGGAAGTGCTCACTCATTTATGCCAAGAAATTTGGAAGACAGCTACCTGGCCAAATGACTGGAAGAGATCCATGTTTATGCCTATTCTCAATAAAAGACGATCCAACAGAATGTGGAAATTTTGGAACAATATCATATGCAAGTAAAATTTTGCTGACGAGCATTCAAAAGCAGCTGCAGCAGTACATTGATAAGGAACTGCCAGAAATTCAAGCGGGATACAGAGAGGACGTGGAACCAGGGATATCATTGCTGATGTAAAATGAATCCTGGCTGAAAACATAGACTACCAGAAAGATGTTTACCTGTGCTTTATGCAAAGGCGTTCAACTGTGTGGATGATAACAAATTATGGACAGCATTGCAAAGAATGAGAATTCCAGAACACTTAATTGTGCTTATTCAGAACCTGTACATAGACCAAGAGGCAGTTGTTCAAACAGTACAAGGGGATACTGCTAGGTTTAAAGTCAGGAATGGCACGCATCAGGGTTGTATCCTTTCACCGTACTTATTCGATCTGTATGTAGACCAAATAATCCAAGAAATTGCACTATATGAAGAAGAAGGAGGCATCAGGGTTTGAGGAAGACTCCTCAACAATCTGCGATGTGCAGATGACGCCACCTTGCTTGTAGAAAGTGAAGAGGACTTGAAGTATTTACTGATAAAGATCGATGACTACAGACTTTAGTATGGATTACACCTCAACATAAAGAGAACAAAAATCCTCACAACTAGACCAATAAGCTACATCATGATAAATGGAGAAAAGGTGGAAGTTGACAAAGATTTCATTTTACTTGGATTTACAATCAACGCCCAGGGAAGCAGCAGTTAAGGAATTAAATGACATATTGCATTGGGTAAATCTGCTGCTAAATACCTCCTCAAAGTGTTAAAAAGCAAAAATGCCCTTTTTAATGGCTAAGGTGCACCTGACCCAAGACATGGTATTTTAAATGTCACCATATGCATGCAAAAGCTGAACAATGAATAAGGAAGAACAAAGAAGAACTGATGCGTTTAAAGTACGGTGTTGATGAAGAATATTGAATATACCCTGGACTGTCAGAAGAATTGATTTAGGAAACAATACTGGAATCATTATTCCCTGTCCTTGAGTGTAGAGAATGTGATCCAGCTGGAGCTGGGCTCACAAGAGCTCACAAGGACTCACACCAAAACCAAACCTGCTGCCATTGAGTCGATTCCAACTCATAGAGACCCAATACTCCCAAGGACGCATAAATTGGGCCCTGAGATAAAGACAGTAGAAAGAATAATCTTGGAAAATATCTTTTAGAGAACCTTTCACGTAAGCCAGAACATAGAAGACTTTCCACTCTTAGCTTTTTTTATTAACATACAGTAAATAGAAATTTGTTGGACTGATGAAGACCCTCCTGACTCTCGTTACTGAAACCTGTACTAATGATCAGTAAGACAGACAATTCAAAACGTAGGATGACAGTTTCTAGCCAATCTGTGAAAAGGTGAAGCTTTCAATGGTCTTGCCCATTTGTAATGTTAATATATACTGATGGCTCTGTAACCTTCCTTGGACTTGGACAGACATGTCTGTGGCAGCATGTTTGTCTGTTTTCCCATTCTTGTTTATTCTATAATATTCTCTGGACTCAGGCAGACATGGCTGTGGCAGTATGCTTGTCTGTTTTCCCATTCTTGTTTATTCTGTAATGTTCCTTGGACTCGGGCAGACATGGCTATGAAACATGCTTGCCCGTTTTCCCACTCTTGCTTACTCTGTAATATTCCCTTGGACCTGGGCAGACATCAGCTCTAGCAGCATGCTTCCCTGCTTTTCAACTTTTGTCTTTTTGAATATATGCTGAGTAAAACTGTCTTTTTGCTTTACTAAACTTTGTGATGTTTTTTCCCCTACAACAGAATGAACAAACCTGTCTTAGAAGTACAGCCAGAATGTTCCTTAAAAAGGAAGATGGTGAGTCTTTGTCTTAAGTACTTTGAACGTGTTTTCAGAAGGGACAAGTCTCTGGAGAAGGACATCATGCTTGGTAAAATAAAGGATCAGTGAAAAAAGAGATGGATTGACACAGTGGCTGAAATAAGAAGCTCAAACATAGCAAGGATGGTCAGGATAGCACAGGATCAGGCAGTGTTTCATTGTGTTGTACACGGGGTCGCTATGAGTTGGAACAAACCTGATGGCACCTAACACAACAATGACCTACTGAAGACACTACATGATTTCTGTTTTTGATTCTATTTTAGATAATATCAGAGGTCATTCCTGCTGTGAGCAATAAGCTATTGATCCATGAAAGAATGACATGTACTTTCAGTTTGTGTGATCAACCAAGTAAAACCCAGTTTCCAGAGATCCACCCACAAAGACTAAGAATGGGAGGGAAGGCATACAATGGCAATGATTATTACTGCATTGATTATGGATTAATCATCTTGTCCTTAGAAAAAGTCAATCCTCCATTTGGAGAGAGTGTGGGAGGGGTTGGCAGGCAGGGTCTGCATCCAAGAGGGACACACCGCACGTCCTCTGGCATTTCACCAATTATTTTTGAGCATTAACTTCAGACCTAGAAACAATACAAATATTTTTCATTTCGTACAACTCTGATACCTGAAAATAAAATTTATAAAACATCAAAGAAAGAAAGGGAAGGAATTGGGATAAGAGTAGGAAAAGAAACCCTTTCCTTTACAAAAGCAGGAGTCATTTAAATAACAAAGTCCCTTGACCTTTTCAGATAATCCCACCCTCCCCAAAGCCTTCCCAAAACCCACCTACTTTGTAAAAGGAGGTAAAACTCAAATGTTAAACTGCTTGTTTAAACTTGACTAAAAATGGGGAGTACTTCTTTAATCTGCCTAGATGAAGACTTCAGTGTAAAGATATCTAAACACATTTTTCCTTAGTGTCTTGTTCAAAGCCACTGCTTTGAAAGAGACCTGGAAGGTAGGAATAGTTCTTGCTAGTTGGACAGAATCATATCAGATGAAAGAGGCACAACAGAATTTACTAAAACCAAAAATGGTGTTTGTAGATGCATTGTGCCATCTTAAGGAAGACTTGTCTTGACAGGAAGAAGCTGCGGTCTACTTGTTTCATCTGTAATGTGAGTGGGTTGGGCTTGTCCATCTCCAGGGGCCCTTCTGGCTCTGTCAGTCTTGGAGTCGGTGTACCTGGGTCAGCCAAGCAAGAATCAAGGAGGACACAATGCACGTATTCACACAGAGTGTCATTCTTGCCAACTGTGCCTTCTGGGCACTGATAGTCCAGCTCAAGGTAATCCCACATTCTCAACATTGTTTGTGGTATCTGAGTGCCTGCTAGCTGCTTTCTTGAAATCAAAACATCTGCGAAGGGAATACTCCACAATAGCAAAATAAGAAAAATCATTTATATTTAATGTTTAGACAAGACGAGCTGAAGGTTTTTGCGGTAGCTGGTTACTAAAAGACTGTTTAAGAAGAAGCAGTTATGTACACTAATGTTCACTCCAGCATTATTCACAATAGCCAAAATGTAGAAACAATTCAAAAATTCATCAACAGACAAATGGATAAACAAAATGTGGTAGATCCATACAACAGAATATTATTTAGTTATAAAAGAAATGAAGTACCGATGGATGCTACAACGTAGATGAACCTTGATAGCTTTATACTGAGTGAAAGAAGGAAAACACAAAAGACCACATATTGTACGATTCTATTTATATGAAATGCTCAGAATAGGCAAATCCATAGAGACAGAATGCGGATTAGTGGTTACCAGGGGCTAGAAGGTAGGAGAAATGGGAAGTGACTGTTTAGTATGTACAAGGCCACCTCTTACGGTGATGAAGGTGTTCTGGATCGGGATAGCAGTGATGGTAAATCATATAATCAAAGTCATTAAATTATACACTTAAAAATGGTTAAAATGGCAAATTTTATGCTATATATATTTTACCCATAAAAAAAAAATGAGAAGTTACCTGTCTAAAAGATTATAGCAAGGTAACCCGTTGCTGTCGCGTTGATTCTGACTCATATTGACACTGTAGAACAGAGTAGAACTGCCCCATAGAGTTTCCAAGGAGTGCCTGGTGGATTCAAACCATTGACCTTTTGGTTAACAGCTGTAGCAGTAAACCACTAGGCCATCAAGGTTTCCTACAGCAAGGTAGGAATCAATAAAAAAGAGGAAGACCCTCAACGAGATGGATTAACAGTGGCTGCAACAATGGGCTCAAGCATAGCAACAACTGTGAGGATGGTGCAGGATGGGGCAGTGTTTCACTCTGTTGTACACAGGGTCACTGTGAGTCAGAACTGACTCTACAGCACCTAACAACAACAACAACAACAGGAGCTTAATAGGTGTCCCTGATGCTTTCTAACGTCTTAAAAGAACGTACATGGCTAGATGCAGACCTGTAATACAGGCTGAATATCAAGTGTTGTATGATAGTTTTTACAGCCATGACTCAGCAGAAATAGTATTATCCAGACCCTTGCTATAAGATTAGGCACAATTCTGGGTATCATATATAAGTGAGACCTACAGAGAATCTTGGAAAAGGCACAAAGGACACCAATATGGCTGACTAAAAGATTGGAAAGTACGTTAAGAAGGAAGCTGATACAAAGTCCACAAAATTATTTAGCTCATGGGAAAACAAGTCTGTTTCACTTTCAGCAAGCAAGGTTGTGTCATCTGCATAATGCAGGTTGTTAATGAGTCTTCCTCCAATCCTGATGCCCCGTTCTTCTTCATATAGTCCAGTTTCTCCGATTATTTGCTCAGCATACGGACCGAATAGGTATGGTGAAAGGATACAACCCTGACGCACACCTTTCCTGACTTTAGATCAATCACTATCCCCTTGATCTGTCCGAATAACTACCTCTTGAACTATGTAAAGTTTCCTCATGAGCACAATTAAAAAAAAAAAAAAAAGTGTTCCGGAATTCCCACTCTTTGCAATGTTATCCATAATTTGTTATGATCCACACAGTCGAATGCCTTTGCATAGTCAATAAAACACAGGTAAACATCCTTCTGGTGTTCTCTGCTTTCAGCCAGGATCCATCTGACATCAGCAATGATATCCCTGGCTCCACATCCTCTTCTGAAACCGGCCTGAATTTCTGGCAGTTCTCTGTCAATATACTGCTGCAGCCATTTTTGAATGATCTTCAGCAAAATTTTACTTGTGTGTGATATTAATGATATTGTTCTATAATTTCCACATTCAGTTGGATCATCTTTCTTGGGAATAGGCATAAATATGGATCTCTTCCACTCAGTTGGCCAGGAAGCTGCCTTCCAAATTTCTTGGCATAGACAAGTGAGCACTTCAAGAGTTGCATCTGTTTGTTGAAACATCTCAATAGATATTCCATCAATTCCTGGAGCCTTGTTTTTCACCAATACTTTCAGAGCAGCTTGGGCCTCTTCCTTCAGTACCATCGGTTGCTGATCATATGCTACTTCTTGAAATGGATTAACATCGACTAATTCTTTTTGGTGTAAGGACTCTGTATTTCTTCCATCTTCTTTGATGCTTTCTGTGTCGTTTAATATTATCCCCATAGAACCTTTCACTACTGCAACTCCAGGCTTGAATTTTTTCTTCATTTCTTTCAGCTTGAGAAATGCCGAGCATGTTCTTCCCTTTTGGTTTTCTATCTCTAGCTCTTTGCACATGTCTTTATAATCCTTTACTTTGTCCTATTGAGCCGCCATTTGAAATCTTCTGTTCAGTTCTTTTACTTCAACATTTCTTCCTTTTGCTTTAGCTGCTCAGCCTTCATGGGCAAGTTTCAGAGTCTCCTCTGACATCCATCTTGGTCTTTTCTTTCTTTCCTGTCTTTTCAATGACCTCTTGCTTTCTTCATGTATGATGTCCTTGATGTCATTCCACAACTCATCTGGTCTTTGGTCACTAGTGTTCAATGTGTCAAATCTATTCTTGAGATGGATTCTAAATTCAGGTGGGACATACTCATGGTCATATTTTGGCCTGTGTGTTCCAACCTGCATTATGCAGATGACACTACCTTGCTTGCTGAAAGTGAAAAGGACTTGAAGCACTTACTAATAGAGGTCAAAGACCACAGCCTTTAGTATGTATTGCACCTCAACATAAAGAAACCAAAAATCCTCACAACTGGACAAATGAGCAACATCAAGATAAACGGAGAAAAGATTGAAGTTGTCAAGGATTTCATTTTACTGGGATCCACAATCAACACCCATGGAAGCAGCAGTCAAGAAATCAAAAGATGCATTGCATTGGGTAAGTCTGCTGCAAAGGACATCTTTAAAGCGTTGAAAAGCAAAGATGTCACCTTGAAGATTAAGGTGCGCCTGACCCAAGCCATGGTATTTTCAATCCCATCATGTGGGTGTGAAAGCTGGACAATGAATAAGGAAGACTGGAGAAGAATTGATGTCTTTGAATTGTGGTGTTGGTGAGAATATCGCATGTACCATGGACTGACAAAAGACGGAACAAATCTGTCTTGGAAGAAGTACAGCCAGAATGCTCCTTGGAAGCAAGGATGGCAAGACTGCGTCTTACATAATTTGGACATGTTGTCTGGAGGAATCAGTCCCTGGAGAAGGATATCATGCTTGGCAAAGTGCAGGGTCAGTGGAAAAGAGGAAGACCCTCAAGGAGGTGGATTGACACAGTGGCTGCAACAATGAGCTCAAGCATAACAACAATTGTAAGGATGGTGCAGAGCCAGGCAATGTTTCGTTCTGTTGTGCATAGGGTCGTTATGAGTCAGAACCGACTTGATGGCACCTAACAACAACAAGAACAACATGGGAAAACAAAGGTTGGTCTAAATTGACATTGGCTGGTGTTTGTGTCTTTGTCTAAAGCAGGTAGGATTTACGTGGAAAGAAAGCATAAATGTTAAGGATTCCCAGCAGTGGTTGAGTCTTTCTAGTCTGAGATAATTTATGAGAAGTTGTGTCTGATGCAGTAGAGGAAAGAACACTTAAAGGCTCCCTCTTGCTATTTTAAATTATTTTTTCTCACCAAGGACCTTATTTTTTTAAAAAAATCTGTAAATCAATTCTACTTACTGAGTAACCATATATTCATCCCAGTTTTTCTAGGAGAGTCCTAATTTCTGCTTGTTCAGTGTAATTATGAATAACATCCTCTTACACTCTCTTAAGGATCCCAAATTAGAAGAATAAAGTATATGTTACCCTAATAAAAACCAACATGGTTTCAGTTTGGAAAAATATATGGATTCCATAGGCCAAAATATTTTTTAAAGTAGCAAAAAAATCCTCTATTATTGGGAAAACTGGCCTGGATAGTTGATCTTCTAGCCTACAAATGCATGGTTTTGTGGCACCAATGACATCCAAAACACTGACTACGCATCCCATAAGAGTGGAAAGGACAGCAAACCACCTGAAGTTCTCTTCAACAACATTCAGCATGGGCAGAAGTAACAACAAAGATCATGCTTTCATCTGTGGGTCCAAGAGAGACAAGCCTTCACTCCACCACCTGAGATGGAACATCACAGTTCTTGGATGCTCAGGGATAAAGGGTTCCATCCATCCTTATATTCTTCCCATCTCTGGGAATGGATAACTGTAGAAAGAGAATCAACCTGAGATCTCTAAGCTGAATTCTCATTTAATTAGTTCAGCAAATATTTATTGAACACTACTTATGCCAGGCACTGTTTTAGATACTGGAGAAACAGTAATGAACAAACGAATAAAGGCTTCCACAAAAGAGATATGAAGTGATATGGACATATTCATTGTGCCCAAGTAAATTTGAAGCATTATATACGACCTTCTTGGTACTTCCATTTAGTAGAGGAGACAGTAAGCCTAGCAAATGAATAGACCAATCATATCTAATGTAGCTGCTCGTGTATTGCAAAATATTATGAAAGAACTTGGGCCTGAAAAATAGCACCCGAGAAAGAGAAGCACGGAATAGCACATTCTCCAGTCCTACCTTAGGGATTAAGTCAGCACCATAGCTGTCTCAGAGAACTGCAAGGCGCTGATCCCGTCACACTGACACCCTTCCTCTCGCTATAAATGAAATGAATAAGTACTGGATGCACAAACTGGGAGATCGTCACTACTTCCTGCTACGCTGAGAATCAGGCTCCCCAAGTGCCAGAGTAATATTTTTGGCTGTTCCCTGAGCTCTCAGTGAGTATGGTCCTAGCAGCAAGTAAAAGGAAGAGCTACCCTGCCCAAGGATTCAATGTTCTGAGAAATAAAAGCAAGACCAAAGAGACACAGGTTTAGCTTCTGGGAAATAACTGGCTTGGGAATTTGAGTTTATCATTTTTTTCTCCACTTTCATGTCCTGATTTCATCTTCAAGCTTCCCCTACCCACTTCATTCCTGGGAGCACCAGTGAGAATGAGGGGTGTCAGAGGGTTTTGTTTTTAAATCATGGATGAATATTGGAAGGAAGAATGGTCAAAAATAAACATTAAAAAATGATGCCATGATTATGTTCATAAGGAAAACCTGGTGGTGTAGTGGTTAAGAGCTATGTCTGCTAGCGAAAAGCTCAGCAGTTTGAATCCACCAGATGCTCCTTGGAAACCTTATGGGCAATTCTACTCTGTCCTATGAGGTCACTATTAGTTGGAAATGACAGCAATGGGTTTGGTTTTTGGTTTGGTGTTGATAAAGAAACCCTGGTGACACAGTGGTTAAGTGCTATGGTGCTAACCAAAGGGTTGGCAGTTCAAAATCACCGAGTGCTCCTTGGAAACTCTATGGGGCCATTCTACCCTGTCCTTTAGGGTTGCTATGAGTTGGAATCAACTCGACAGCAACGGGTTCGGTTTTTTTGTTGTTTTGGTATGTTCGTAAAGGTTTCCTCAAAAGAGATACAAAGTGGTATGGAGTTATTCTTTGGGCCCAAGTAAATTTGAAGCTTTGTATCCAGATTTTACAAGATGGTTGTAGGTGCACAGATGTGCTTCGTAAGTACTTGCTGAACTGAATGGAACTCCCTAACACGTTTAGAGAACAAGTATTGTAGTGGATTGAGGGCCTCACCAGTGCTTTGCCCTGGAAGCGTTCCAAGGGTTGTTGTCACTAAAGGTTTAAATATATAAAGATGGTACAATAGACTCTATTTCCACTGGACTGTAATTAATACACTGAATATGAGTCACTTTGTTTTTTCAGGCACGTAGAGAGGAAGTGCCATCTCCCACCAGTTATGACACACTGTTTTTGCCAGTTAGTTGATGTACAGTTACCTCTTCTTAAAAAGAGAGTAAGAAAGGAAACAAAATTGAGAGCTAAAACTGCAGAAACCACAGAGACCATTCACATAAGGAAGAAGACAGCCTGGGAAATTACTTGCATTGCCCAACGTCACAGAAATGAGCAGAATCAGACTTTCCTTCCTCCTTCCCATAACAGAAAAAGGGAGACCTCTCCTTAAAACACCATCATTGTTCCAGATTTCCCTGGAGCTCTCTCTTCCACCCTCCACAGGGCATATTTTGAGCTTTCCTACCTATCTGTATGTTGTCACGCCCACCAACACATTTTCCTATACTCCCAGCAGAAGACTTCACCCCCTGCTTCACAGGCGATATGAGAATCACCAGAAGGGAAACCCATCAACTTCAGCATCACTCAACCTGTACCCTTATTTGCATCTGCACCCATCTTTCCCCTCTCCTCCCATTTGACAATGGGAACAGTGTTCTACTCTAGTCTCAGTGTAGCCCTCCAACCCACGGTCTAGATCTCATTCCTCCCACATCTTCAGGGCTTAGCTGCTTTAATCCCCCACACTCTTTCTTGTATCTTTCATTTCTTGCTCTCCCATCACATATGAATGTGCTCCAATCTCCTTCATCTTTAAAAGAAAATTAAAATAAAATTCCTCAACTGCCTATTTTCCTCTAACTAGGAACACACTCTGAATTTCTCAAGCTGAAACAACTGAAGAAAAAACTCAAGCCTTGAGTTGCAGTACTGAAGGATTCTACAGGGAAAATATTAAACAACACAGGAAGCATCAAAAGAAGATGGAAGGAATACACAGAATCACTATACCAAAAAAGAATTGATCAGTGTTCAACCATTTCAGGAGGTAACATATGATCAGGAACTGTTGGTACTGAAGAAAGAGGTCCAGGCTGCAATGAGGGCATTGGTGAAGAACGTGGCTCCGGGAATTGCTGGAATATCTATTGAGATGTTTCAATGAACGGATGCAGCACTGGAAGTGTTCACTTGTCTATGCCAAGAAATATGGAAGAGAGCTATATGGCCAAAGGACTGGAAGAGATCCATATTTGTACCCCTTCCCAAGAAGGGTGACCCAACAGAATGTGTAAATTATCAAACAATATCATTACTATCACTTGCAAGTAAAATTTTGCTGAAGATCATTCAAAAGAGGCTCCAGCAGTATATTGACAGAGAGTTGCCAGAAATTCCGGCCAGATTTAGAAGAGAGTGTGGAACCAGGGATAACATCGTTGGTGTCAGATGGATCCTAGTTGAAAGCAGAGAATACCAGAAAGATGTTTACCTGTGTTTTATTGACCATGCTAAGGCATTCGACTGTGTGAATCATAACAAATTCTGAATAACATTGTGAAGAATGGGAATTCCGGAACACTTAATTGTGCTCATGAGGAAACTATAGATGGGTCAAGAGGCAGTCATTTGAATAGAACAAGAGGATACTGCATAGTTTAAAGTCAGGAATGTTGTGTGTCAGGGTTATATCCTTTCACCATACCTATTCAATCTGTATGCTGAGCAATTAATCCGAGAAGCTGGACTTTATGAAGAATAATGGAACATCAGGATTGGAGGAAGGCTCATTAACGATCTGCGTTATGCAGATGACACAACCTTGCTTGCTGAAAGTGAAGAGGACTTGAAGCACTTACTGATGAAGATCAAAGACCACAGCCTTCAGTACAGATTACATCTCAACATAAAGAAAACAAAAATCCTCACAAATGGACCAAAAAGCAACATCATGATAAACAGAGAAAAGATTGAGGTTGTCAAGGATTTTATTTTACTTGGATCCATAATCAGCACCCATGGAAGCAGCAGTCAAGAAATCAAAAGACACATTGCATTGGGCAAATTGGCTGCAAAAGACCTCTTTAAAGTGTTGAAAAGCAAGGATGTCACCTTGAGGACTAAGGTGTGCCTGACCAAAGGCATGGTGTTTTCAATCGTCTCATATGCATGCGAAAGCTGGACAATGAATAAGGAAGACTGAAGAAGAATTGATGCCTTTGAATTGTGGTGTTGGAGAAGAATATTGAATATGCCATGGACTGCCAAAAGAACGAACAAATCTGTCTTGGAAGAAGTACAACCAGGATGCTCCTTAGAAGCAAGGATGGAGAGACTTGGTTTCACATACTTTGGACACGTTTTCAAGAGGGCTCAGTCCCTGGAGAAGGACATCATGCTTGGTAAAGTAGAGGGTCAGCAAAAAAGAGGAAGACACTCAATGAGATGGATTAACATAGTGCTGCAACAATGGGTTCAAGCATAGCAATAATTGTGAAAATGGTGCAGGGCCGGGCAGTCCTTTGTTCTGTTGTGCGTAGTGTTGCTATGAGTCAGAACTGACTCAACAGCACCTACCAACAACAACAACAAGGGATCTTTTTTCCTTCCAAGCCTGGATTTTAGAAAAGTGGGCTGTTATGGATAGAATTGTGTCCCTGAACAATATGTTAACCTCTATGTCAGTGAATGTGACCTTGTTTAAATACAGGGTCTTTCTTTGAAAATGTGATCAGTTACATTAACAAGGACATACCAGAGTAGGCTGGCTCCTAATTACTTCTGAATGTTGTTATTGTTAGGTGCCATCTAATTGATGGCACTACTTATAGTGACCCTAAGTACAACTGAACGAAACACTGCCTGGTCCTGTGCCGTCCTCGCAATCGTTGCTATGCTTGAGCCTACCATTACAGCCACTGTGTCAATCCATCTCCTTGAGAGTCTTCTTCTTTTCTGCTGACCTTATACTTTACCAAGCATGATGTCCTTCTCCTGGCACTTGTCCCTCCTGATACCATGTCCAAAGTATATGAGACCAAATTTTGCCATCTTTTCTTCTAAGGAGCATTCCGGCTCCTTACTTCTCAGTAATGTCTTATAAGAGGGAGGAACAGGCACAGAGACAGGATCACACAGAAGGGGATGCAATGTAAAGATGCATCTAAAGGCCAAAGAACTCCAAGAGACCCAGGACTATCAGAAACTATAGGAGACAAGGAAGTCTCTTCTAGAGTGGACAGAGAGAGCATGGTTCTACCAACACCCAGAATTTGGACTCCTACCCTCCAGAACTGTGAGACAATAAGATTCTGTTCTTTAAAGCCACTCACTCTGGTATTTTGTTATGGCAGTCCTAGGAAACTAAGACTGTGGCACTCACCATCTCATCTTCTCACTCCTCTTTTCTCCTTACCAGCAATCTGGTTTCTACTTCTTCCACGTCACTGAAACTTCTTGCACTCATGGCATTAATTCTTCTGGGTGCTAATCCAATGGACAAGTTTCAGTCTTCACTCTTCTTGACGTCTGTATGACACTGGACATTCTTACCTCTTCCTCCTTCTTAAAACACTCTCCTTCTGGTCCACAAAGCCACTCTCTCTTGTGTTTTCTCTTAATTCTTTAGGTACTCCTCAGTCTTCTTCTTTGCTCTGTTACCCCACAAATCTGCAAGTTACCTGGGGATCCATTCTGATCCATTTTTGTCCTGTTCTTTGTCTTTACCAGAGTGGTCTTTTATGAAAAACTAATCATTTTACTCTCCTTAATGTCCTTCAGGAGAAGTTATTTATTATTTAGATTAAATCCCATCTCCCAGGCAGGATTTACCAAACCTGTCTTGACTCATGTCCAGCTTCATCCCTCACTCCTTCCCCACGATCTGTCTAAACTCCAGTTATACTTAGCAATTAACTGAACAAATAATATTCTTTCTAGTTTTCACGTCTTAGAAAATGCTGTTCCTTTTGCTTAGAACACAGCGATTTTCCCAATTTCATGTAATTAAATTTAAAATTTACTCTGAAAACTTGGTGCACATTCCAATCACTGAATTTATCAGTTTGTATTGCATGTGTCTCTTTTATGTCTGTTTTTCCCATTTAAATGTGAGTGCCATAAGGGAAGGGACTCTGTTTTATTGATTTCGTCTCTTAAACACTGTGTTCTGTTTGCCTAACACAGTGTCTCCCATATAGTGAGTGAGCAAAAAATGTGCTTGTTGAATGAATGAGTGAATAAATGAAAGATCCCATTCCTCCTGACTCCTAACCCAGTGTGTAAACTGAGTTCAGCCACATAGATTTTCCCTATCAGACCTGATTACAATGTTTCTAACCCAACTGGACGTAATTCCACAAATAAAGAATATTGATTTTCTATCATCAAAATAAGTGTAGTTCCTTTTGGGAGAAATGTATTTGTTCTGGCCTTCCTGCTAGTCATGGAAATGAATTACAGCCTTGGGCAAAAGGGCATCCCTCAGTCAAGGGGATGTGGTGTGAATTGGTGGGTACAGTGGGTGTCTTAGAGGCAACATGCTATTTATAGCGGGTGTTGACTCCTCCAGACCACTAAGATGACAGGCAGTACGGGCCAGCCCCTCCTCTCCTCTCTTCCAGTCCATCATTGACATGAGGCTGGCAGAAGGAATTTGCTCTTCTATTTTCAAATTGGGTTTCTTTCTAGATTGGAATAGCATTTGCTGAGAGATGGAAATCAGAGAGAGCTTTGCCAAAATTTCATTCCCATGAAGGCCCCCTGGTTTAGTTGCTATATCTGTGTAGTTCTTATGCGTTCATTATGAGTTTGAGATGTTTCCCTCACAAGATACCAATGTCTTCAAGAGCAGGAAACATGTATTTTTCTTTCTTTTTAATGTCCTTAACCCAAGTTTAGCTGTCTGCCCTTGGAGTGCTGGCTGGAAGAACTCAGTAATTATTTATGAATATAATTAGCAATCATAAACTTAGATGCCTTGTCCTGAATAAAAGGGCAAAATAGTCATAAAACCATCATTATAGTATTTGGATCTCCAAGACGGTGACAAGTAAGCTTCTCTACAGAATTCTGGATAATATAAGAAGATCTGAATCAGAAGGGATACAATTTCACAGCACAAATTCTTTGGGTAAAATGACACAATTCCCATCTGTTTATGTTTATAAGGAAAGAAATAATATATTTTTTTAAAAATTGTGGCATAATTTGCTGCAATAGAAAATTATTTCAGTGATGGGTGGCTTTCTGCAAACACAGTTGTATGTATATTATTAAACAATGTGGCAGGGAGAGAAGTGTTGGCTCCTTCTCAAGTAGTTGAATTCCAGCCATCTTTACATTCTATTTATAGTCCCATAACTCTCCTCAGACACTGAGTTCAATGTTAAAATGACTTGAACGTTTGCTAGAAAGAACTTCAGTTCGAGATGTAAATATCCATGAAATCTCTTTGTGGTAGCTAGCCTCGAAGTTGGCCTTATGGGTCCTTACCTTTTGGTATTCATGCCCTTGTGTATTTCCTTCTGACAATGAATGAGGCTGACCTGTTTAACAAACAGGATGTTACTGAAATTACGGCGTGTAACTTTCGACACTAGGTCAAAAAGACATAGTGATTTCCTCCTTGTTCTGTCTTTCAGCCCTTGCTCAGGGGGAAACTAGCTGCTATGTCATGAGAGCTATCAAGCAGCCCTACGGTATGATCCACACAGCCAGGAACTGAGAACTCCTGCCAGCAGACACCACCACAATATGAGTGAGCCAACTTGAAAGTGGGCTCTCCAGCCCCAGTCAAGCCTTCAGATGACTGCAGACCCAGCCAAGATCTTGACTGCAACCTTGAGAGAAACCTTGAGACGAAACCAACTAGTTAAGCTGTTCCAAAATTTCTAAATCAGCAGAAACTCTGAGATGATGAATGTTTACTATACTTTTAAACCACTGAGTTTTGGGTAATCCATTACACAGCAATCCAAACCTGCTGCTGTTGATTTGATTTCAACTCATGGCAACCCTATTGGACAGAGTAGAGCTGCCCTATAGGTTTTCCAAGGCTATAGTTTTTAAAAAGTAGGCTGCCACATCTTTCTCCCAGAGTGGCTAGTAGGTTCAAACCTCTGACCTTTCGGTTAGCAACTGAGCACCTAACCACGGTACCACCAGATCTCCTTTACACAGAGTAGATAATTAATACACTCTTCTTAGTAGCTGGTGGCAGAGAAAGAAATATCTCTGGTTGCTTAAAACTGCCACTAGGGATCCTCTGGTTGCTTAAAAACCCATTGCCATTGAGTCAATTCCAACTCATAGCGACAGTATAGGACAGAATAGCAATGCCCCATAGAGTTTCCAAGGAGTGCCTGGTGGATACGAACTGCTGACCTTTTGGTTAGCAGCCATAGCACTTAACCACTACACCACCTCTGGTTGCTTAGAAGTGACCTATTCTAGGTCTCTGGATCACAGGGGATTTCATAGTAGGAAAGAAGGGAGGAATAAATGTTGCATCACCGAATCTTTTTAGCTTATTTTGTGAAGTTAATTTATCACATCCAATTTACAAATAGGAAAAGAGAGATTGGGGAGGTTAAATACAAGTGCGAGCAAAAGTACAAGTCAGTCCTGATTGGTTCCAAAGTCTCATTCTTTTCCTTGCGTCATACTGCCAACCTCCTTTTCTCCAACATCTTCCCTCAAGTTCATTAAATGCCATCTCTCTGAAGAAGGACTTTTCTCCACCTGACTCACATAAGCTGTGTCTACACAGTCTATGATGCAGACAATGAGGTCATTTCAGCACCCTTCAGTGAACTGCAGCCACACTAGTTACACGGTCAGTCAAGAGCAATTGTTCTGGTGACCAAAATAAACATCCAAGTGGATCATGTTGAGCTAATGGCTAATAACAGACAATATCTGATGAGGTGAGCCATGCCCTCCACCAAGTGCCTTACATCTTCAATCCCTTCTAATCTGCATGTCAATTCTATATGATAGATATTATTACGTTTTACAGATAAAGCAACTGAGAAGCAGAAAGGTTAAGCTGCTGTCCCAGATCACTTATACTTGTGACAGAGTAAGGGTTGAGCCTAGGAGTCTTGAACTTGAAAGCTCATTCTTTGAACCACTTTACAGTGTTCATTAGGGAAATAAATTTGAACTTGAATTAGAATAAGTTAGTATAGCACTATAATGGATACTGAGGAGCCCTGGTGGTGCAGTGGTTAAGCATTCAGATGCTTACATTTCTCCTGAAGTGAGAAAGATGTGGTAATCTGCTTCCGTAAAGATCATATCTTTGGAAACCCTATGGGGTAGTTCTACTCTGTCCTATAGGGTCGCTATGAGTTGGAATTGATTGGACAGCTGTGAATTTTTTAGTTACAGTAGATATCATGGGGTATGGCCTAGACCACCTCTTCATGGCTGACATATCCACCCTACCCTCTTAAGTGTTGGAAATATTGTCTGTTGACTCAGCTGAAGATATGTGTTCTCTAAGGTTATGACCCCCTGCAAAGGCAGCCTGTGGTCAATGACTAATGTGAGGCTAAAAAGATCCAGCCACTTTGCTTCAATTTGTCACTCTCCCCAAGTCTACTTTCCTCATCTCCTTATAAAAATCTCCTGAAAGCACTCTAAAATAAACATTCTGCATGAAATTATCTCAGTCTATTTTCCAGAGAACCCAAACTAAAACAGTTGGTACCTGGAATGGTCCTTGGAAGTGGACTCTGACATTATAAAGTGCTGAGCTTGCCTCATGGATAGGCCACTTCAATAAGTTAGTGTGAGCTGAAAATGGACCTTGCTGCATTACAGACCCACTTGAAGGTAGCCCTGAAAGACAGTGGTAAGAGAAAATCCTCTCCTTGGAAAGAGCTTCAGTTGTATCAACTGGTCATCTACTTAACCAGGTAGAAAAAGAATGGCTCAATAAAGTATAGAAAGACTCATGATAAGTGCCATTTGTTGGCAAATGTCTGTGGCTAGAAAGAGAATGATTGAAAGGTTAGAGGCAAGGATGTCTGGGGAGGAGGCACATTGATGGGCCTACGGGGGTGGGCATGAATGGGAAAGATTTTAGTTAATGTGCACTAGATGGTATCCACTGCAGAAAAGGCACTCATTAATCGGATGGCTTGGCTAGTAGATGTCAGCCGGCCTCTATCCTCTTCAACCACTGAGTTGTACGAAGGGTTTGCAGATAGAGTATCCACGATGGCAGAGATGAAGGCTTATGCATGGCCCAACAGCACACGCATGTAGGCTGATCTAGCTACTTCTGCTGATGAGTATCCAACCAACCTGCCAGCAACAAAGAGTAATGCTGAGTCCCCAACATGTCACCATCACTCGGGGAGGCCAACTGGTCACTTAGTAGCAAATCAATTTCTTTGAATGTCTTCATTCCTAAAAGGGGTAATGATTCATCTTAACTAGGGTTAAAAAAACATTTTAGGTATGCATTTGCCTTTCCTGACTGCAGGGTCTTGGCTAGGATGTCTTTTGATACTCCTGTGCCCAGATTCAATGGTATATAGACAAGTACAGCAGCCACAGCCTGAGAAGAGCTTGGTAACCAGGACTCAGACCCCTCAGGTATAGGGTCTGGGTCACCCCACCAGGTTAGTCACCTCGACCAGCACAAGTGCTGATACGATGAGTGGTGGGGGGTAAGGGCGAAGAGCATTATGAATGTGAGACCAACTACAGCAGCAGGGCAGTAGTTCATCCCCCTAGCACTTCTAAGTTTTCAGGGGAAACAAGACTAACCAGAACCCTGGAGAAGCTATTCCCAGATGAAGAAAAATTGCCATGATATGCAAATGGACCTGAGTGACATGAGAAGTGGACTGTAGTGGATGCTGTGGCACTCTGTCCAGGTCTCCTCTGCAGGAACAATGTATCCATCTCCCAGTTGTTGGGACTACCAGCTGCTGACAATTCATAGCTACATCCCTCACTAAGAATTGTCCTCAACTACAGAGAACTGTTCCATCAAAGGTTACTCTCTTTCTCAGGGAAAGCCAGAGCCCAGTGACTGGCTGATGTGAGGATACAAAGGCTGGCCCACTTGCCTCCATTGGGACATCTCTGAAGGGCCATCCCAGCTCCAGAGCTTCCCACAGGAATGACTGAGCCTCTGTTGAAGCTTCTTTATGGGTCAGCTTCTGCTTCTGCCCAATCCTGCCTTCCTCAGGTCATTATGCATGCAACTCTCTGTCTCAGAGTCTGTTTCCAGAGAGCCCAATGTAGGAAAAGCCTCCATGTAGGAGTTTTAATCTTCAATCAACACAACAGAACAATGACCCCAGAGAAAGGTCTATTGTATCATTTCTTCACTGTTCACTCAACAGATAGGAAACTAAACATTGCCATCTTTGAGGTAGGAAGATAGGAAAAAATTTGAGTAAAGGAGATATTACAGGAAATATAATTGATCCTTAAAATCTTGTTTCCATCCTGAGACCAGAAGAACTAGTTGGTGCCCAGCCACAACCGATGACTGCCCTGACAGGGAGCACAATAGAGAACCCCTGAGGGAGCAGGAGATCAGTGGGATGCAGACCCCAAATTCTCATAAAAAGACCATACTTAATGGTCTGACTGTGACTAGAGGAATCCCAGTGGTCATGGTCCCCAAACCTTCTGTTGGCACGGGACAGGAACCATCCCCGAAGACAACTCATCAGACATGAAAGGGATTGGACAGAGGGTAGGAGAGAGATGCTGATGAAGAGTGAGCTAATTATATCAGGTGGAGACTTGAGACTGTGTTGGCATCTCCTGTCTGGAGGGGGGATGGGAGGATAGAGAGAGTTGGAAGCTGGCAAAATTGTCACGAGAGGAGAGACTGGAAGGGCTGACTCATTAGGGGAAGAGCAAGTGGGAGTAAAGAGTAAGATGTATATAAACTTATACGTGACAGACTGACTTGAATTGTAAACGTTCACTTGAAGCTCAATAAAAGTTAATTAAAAAAAAAAATCTTGTTTCCAAATTAGTAGTCCCCTGAAAGAACATAATCCCAAAGGCATGGGACAAATAAGTTTTGATAAGGGTAAGGAGGAGGAGAAGGAAAAAAGTGTTGGCATCAGTGAGTCTAATGGACTTGATAGTTGCTGTGAAGAGAAACTGAACATGTCATGGAAGCATTAGGTGGCTGGGAACATTATGTCCACGTCCATCATGGATAGACACATTAAAAAGAATAGGACGTTGAGGGCAGTTATACTTTATATAGCTCAGCTTTCCTGAGGGAGATGAGGGGTGTGGAAAAACATTCCAGGAAGGCTCTTTGCTTGCAAATTGATCTGAGTTGTTCCATTGGTGCAATCTTCATTTGTGTTTTTACCATATAGTATTTTGTTTGTTGTGATTATTGTTGTTGACTGCTGCAGAGTCAGCCCCTGGCTTGTGGTAACCCCATGCACAACGGAACGAAATGCTGTCTGATCCTGCGCCATCCTCATGACCGGTTATCTTAGGCCATTATGACCCACAGGGTTTTTATTGGCTGATTTTCAGAAGCACATCTCCGGGGCTTTCCTCCTAGTCTGTTTTTGTCTGCAAGCTCCACTGAAACCTGTTTAGCATCATAACAACACACAAGCCACCACTGATAGATGAATGACGGCTGCACGTGAGGTGCTTTGGCGGGGACTTGAACCCAGATTACCCATATGGAAGGCAAGAATTCCACCATGCCATCACCAATGCCTTCTTTGTTGTGATTACCCAATTTGTTGTGATTACTCTAGTTTCATTATTTATTAGTAAAGTTTCAGAATATATTACTAAGCAGCTTGAGGCCTCTTTTTTAGAAAAGAAATAATACAATGGAAACTTGTTATTTTGTTAAAGAAAGGAAGAGAAATTAGTAGGAATTAATAAGTTGAAGGTCCAGGGTGTGAGGACTCACTGGTGTGGGTATACCAAGTTTACCCTTAGCAAGATCATTCAATTTTTTGTTTATTACTGGTATAAATTTTTTTTCAAACTGCTTGTCTTCTATTTGCTTGAAATACTCTTCACTTATCTTCACCTTGCTCTCTGCCCCAGGAGGGAAAGCTACCACAAAGGGCTCCCACGCCCTTCTACTCAGATTCAGCCAGTGGGAGCATAACAGATGATCTGAGGGCTGGAGAAAAGTGAGGCTGGGGTATGTGTTCTCCAGGGTTCCTTCTTGTAAGGTTCCCCAGGCTGCATGTATCCCTCAAATGAAGGTCACAGCCCCTGTCAGGCAGCCCTTTCTGCACAGCTCTGTGAACCCAAGTTTTGGTAATAGCCCCCTCACCTGGCTTGTGTTGGCACAGGGGTGGTACCTATGCCCAGCTGTTACTCACCGGGGTATACCACACTATCCCTGTGGTTTCCCTATATCCTGCCCACATCTTTGTAAATAGTCCTTTCACCAAACCTTCCCATTGTCCAGTTTGAATGTGCCACCTGTTTACTGCTAGAGCCCTGATAGAATGGCTTTCCTTTCTATTTCTTTCACAGTCAAGAGACTAAATTCTAGAGCTGGTTCTTACAGACACAAGTTAGGCATTCTTGTGCAAAAGGCTCCACCAATGTAGGCTAGGAAGTCCCTGGGCCTGACATTCACAGATCGAAAGCATAACTTTGAATTGAATGAATGAGGAAACTCCCCCACCTCATTTCGGTGCTTTATATACTGTGCTGTTTTCTTAAGAAAAGTGACAAGGCCTTAGAGATGGAGGTAAACTGTCTGTGAAGGGAGGGTGGTGAGCATTAAGGCTTGAAGTAAGAATCTCAATAGGTAGTAGCAGGCCCAGGCTGATTGGGAGATTGAACACCAGAGTCTTCAGCAAAGCGAAGCCAAGAAGGAGTTTTCTGGAAACTTGGGCTCTAGAGAATCTAAGGGACACACAGACAGAGCAAAGGACAGCCCTTCCTATTATTCTCTGCTGCCCCAGGACCTAACCTTCTAGTCCTAGCCTCCTATTACCAGACACCTCCCATGGCTCAGGTATGACATTTCATGTGCATTGGCTCATTTGGTCTTCACAACCACCTCAGCAGGACAAAGAATGGTGGCTTGAGGCAAGAGGCCAAGCAACCTGCCCAAGGATGCAGGGCCATAAATGACAGAACGAGAGTCCAGTCCTGGGATTCAATTACATTGCCTCACCCCTTCAGGAGCAGATTTTCAGCCAAGCTCTAAGGTCACACATCCTGGCCAGTGTGAACACCAGAAGGACTCAGCATGACCTGCCCTTATCTCTCAGGGACTGTAGAAGCAGACCCAAATTTATGATTAGTCCAATACCAACACATACTCTTTGAACCCCGAGTTCTCCAGAACCAGATCAGGCCCTCATAAGGCAAGTCGGTCCTGCATCAGAAAACCGTGTTCCCTTCTACCTCCCTCTACCTTGCCATGCCTGCCCAGGTGTGGACCCTCACCTCCACAGGGCCAGATCCAGAGCAGAACAACCTCTGGGAAGCTGGGAGGTAGGACATGGAAAGGCCTCTGTCTTCATGAATGCTCCTCAGTGTGGGATTGCATCAAGAGGCGGAGGTGGGGCAGGGGGTGAGAGAACAGTCTCATGCTGTAAACAACCCAGGCTAATATGCACCCCAGCCATTGAACTGTGATCTTTTCATTATGCTTTGCATATTTATAACCAAGATTGCAATCAGCCTGCCAAAGGATTTTCTTAAAAAAAAAAAAAAAGTTACAAACATTAGTCTTTATAGAGGAAAAACTGGTCATTGACATTGAATGCCCTTTAAGCAAACAACCCCTCCCCCTTCTATTCTCTTTAGCTGGCAGACAGAAGGCAGGCCCATGCTAAGAAGAGAGAACTTGGTTCTTTTCAACCACCCTCCCCAGGTTTTCTCCAGTTTGTCAGAACAACCTCAACTCCTTTTAGATACCTTGCCTCATATAGGTGCCAGCCTGCTTGACCTGCTACTGCAGATACCAATTTCAGCTGCCACATTTAATTTTCATGCCCTGAGGGCCTCCTGTGATTTTGAGATTCTATTAAGGAAATAAAAATAACTAAGGAACATAGAGCACGTGACCCATCAGCGTTCCATCTTTTGCTACAGATATGTTTGCCCATGTTCAGGCTCCTGGGCAAACAGGGTGTGGGGTAGGGGGAGGGCTCTCCTAATTTATCTCTACTTCCTGGATCTTTGGGGCCTGACTAAGGTGGTGAGTTAGAATGGAAAAAGCTGGTTTAGTTATCCATAAGTCAGCCATGTGTATTAATGATGGAATCACGTCCAAAGTTGGCTTCTCCGAAAAGTAGCAATCGCAAGAAAAAAATCCGTGCTCAATTCGGTCATACAAATCTTACCAGCACACAGTGATGCAAAACTGGCACTCTGAAATACTGGAGGCAGTGTTGCCACATAGTCTCCTGTGGAAGAAGAATCTGGAATTTTGAAATGGGCTGGGAAAAAAAAAAAAAAATTAGGCCCAAGGAAGTCTTTCTTAGGGCCAAAAGAATGCAGTTGGGACTGTAGCTACTTAGAAGAGAGAGGGGCCTTGAGAAGCCCTGTTATTCTCAGAAAGACCCCAAAGAAAATCCCTGGCTGCGTCCTCACGATGCGCCAAGCCCAGTCATGAACATCGTGATCCTCTCTATGGTTCTCTTAGGGCCTATTCTGGGGAGAGGCAGAGTCAAAGAGTGCAATTCTGCTGCTATTCTTGCTACGTTACCCAGCCAACCCTCAGTCTCCAGCATTTCTAAAACCATCGTTTAGCTGTGAACACCCGAGATTTTCTTCCTGTGCTGACCACAGAAGCTCTGGTGGTCATGCAGATTTCTGGCGCAGCCAGGCAGAAGGCCAGTCGCCTCAGAGCTTCTGAGGGGAGAGAGAGGAAAGATCATTTTCCCTTCATGGCCCAGAAAGGGCTGTGACCACCAACCGCCTGGACACTCAGGGTAAAATCAAGCTGAAAAATTATAGGGAGTAATTTTGAGAGTGGGTGCATGTGCCTTGATCCAGGCCAACGTTTTCAACTGCCTCCATTTTGTGAAGGAGTCGTAGCCAAAGCTTGGCTTTCTCTTTGTGAATGAACCCATTCGTGGAAAATTTTTCAAAGAAAAGTGAAAAACCAATCCAAAGTGAGTCTTCTCAATGTTTGTTGTTGAGTGTACCCTACAATTTCTGGGGTTTAGTCCCCCCCAAGGCTTCTTCTGTAGTTGTTACTGACATTTTGGTTACCCAACCCACAACCCAGTGCTGTCGAGTAAAAATGCCAGAATGGCAGTCAAGAAATTCATGAGTCTTCTCAGAGACTTGCAATTGAGAGAAATAAATTCAATTTCAGCCACTGGTCAATATTTACCGAATACACATTCACCCATGTGTTGAGAATTCACAAGGATCTTCTGCTCCTGTTTGGTAGCTGAGACTTCCAAAATGGAAATGTTAGAAATGATTCTAAGTCCATAATTAGCAAGGGTGGGGGATATAAGATACGTACAAGAAAAGAAGGAATTTAAAATTAGTGAAAAAGTTGTGAGGTGGGGCTTGAGAGAGAAAGGAATTACAGCTGAGGATATAGTACACGGTTGAAGATATTTTGTGACTAACATATACCTTCCTTATTAGCACCTCCTTGTCTTTGTATCTCCTTTTCCTCACATATGTATACACACACACACTTAAACACACCATTTCTTTCCAATGCCCTTCCTTCTTCCCCTCTCTTACTGAAATGTTACCTATCCTTGATAGCCTTAGCTTAACTTTCGTCTTCTTTATGTAGACTTTTCTCAGTATCAGCAGCCCACATTGATTTCCCTTTCTGGAAACTCTTCTTCCATTTACAGTCAATATCACCCAGTTAAGTACTTAGTCGATTTCTGTTTATTTCAAGTGTATGTTTTGTCCCTCTTGATAAATTATAAGGCCCTTGAAGACAAGGATCATATATTCCAGTAGGATCAGACATGGGAGGGTGCAGTGGAGCCACTCCGAAAATACTGGTTTGATGGCTGAAAGATAAGGGCCTGGTTTCTTTGGTGAGCATTATCATGTCCAGTGTTCCCTCCTGGACAAACTGTCCATTTCTTGGTCACGTCATTGATACATTTACACAGTCATACTCCTTAATGGCTCTTCAGTGTTCTCTTTTCATCTCAGTAACAGTTTGTTAGTTCCTTGCAAAATGTTTGCGAAGAAGAGTTGCATTGTCAGAAGATAGAAAAGAGTAAATAGCTTTCTTTTTGTGCTTTATACATAAATATTTGTTTAAGCCATGATCAAAAGCCAAACTTGGTGATTGCCACTAAATGCTCACCGTGGAAAAGACAACAGGTCAGATGCTGATCTTTTCAGCTAATACACAATTGTGTCAGCTGCCGTGTCAAGAACAGCCAACCTTAGTTAATTAGTATTCTAGCATTTGAGTTTCTAAGATTGCTTTCTTAGGGGAAATGGAGAGGGAAAAAAGACAAGGAAAAGAAGACAAAGAAGAATAAAGGCAATGTTGCTAGCGGTAACAAAGCTCTGCTTAGAGACTTGGTAGAAACGAGGCTGAAGACTGATGCTCATGAGAAAAGTTTTCAGTTCAGGATTACCACAAGATTTAGGAGATCTATGCCAGTCATGTTCCCATGGCCCTGGAAATATAAAAATGGCAGTCTGAAGGCCAAATTGGCCAGGGGCAATATTTGAAATGGGCCACAAATAATTTCACCCTGTTTCTATTTTATTCTAAGTTGTAATCATAAATGCTATCATTTAATAACCTTTTGCCGTTGAGTAGATTCTGACCCATTTTGTTGTTGTTAAGTGTCATCGAGTCAGTTCCAACTCATAGTGACCCTATGCACAACAGAATGAAACACTGCTCTGTCCTGTGCCATCCTTAAAATTATTGTTATGCTTGAGGCCATTGTTGCAGCCACTGTGTCAATCCACCTCATTGAGGGTCTTCTTCTTCTCTGTTGACCCTGCACTTTACCAAGCATGATGTCTTTCTCCAGGGACTGATCCCTCCTGACAACATGTGCAGAGTATGTAAGATGCAGTCTTGCCATCCTTGCTTCTAAGGAGCATGCAGGTTGTACTTCTTCCAAGACAGATCTGTTCTTTCTTTTGGCAGTCCATGGTATATTCAATATTCTTTGCCAACACCACAATTCAAAAGCGTCAATTCTTCTTCAGTCTTCCTTATTCATTGTCGAGCTTTCACATGCATATGATGCAATCGAAAATACCATGGTGTGCGTCAGGCACACCTTAGTCTTCAAGGTGACATCTTTGCTTTTTAACACTTTAACGAGGTCCTTGGCAGCAGATTTACCCAAGGCAATGTGTCTTTTGATTTCTTGACTGCCGCTTCCAAGGGTGTTGATTGTGGATCCAAGTAAAATGAAATCCTTGACAACTTCGATCGTTTCTCCATTTTTCATGATGTTGCTTATTGGTCCAGTTGTGAGGATTTTTGTTTTCTTTATGTTGAGGTGTAATCCATACTGAAGGCTGTGGTCTTTGATGGTCATCAGTAACTGCTTCAAGTCCTCTTCACTTTCAGCAAGCAAGGTTGTGTCATCTGCATAACGCAGGTTGTTAATGAGTTTTCCTCCTTTCCTGACACCCCATTCTTCATATAGTCCAGCTTCTCAGATTATTTGCTCAGTGTACAGGCTGAATCAATATGGTGAAAGGATACAACCCTGGTGCACACCTTTCCAGACTTTCAACCAATCAGAATCCCCTTGTTCTGTCCGAACAACTGCCTCTTGATCTATGTACAGGTTCCTCATGAGCACAATTAAGTGTTCTGGAATTCCCATTCTTTGCAATGTTATCCATAATTTGTTATGATCCACACAGTTGAATGTCTTTGCATAGTCAATAAAACACAGGTAAACATCCTTCTGGTGTTCTCTGCTTTCAGCCAGGATCCATCTGATATCAGCAATGATATCCCTGGCTCCAAATCCTCTTCTGAAACCGGCCTGAATTTCTGGCAGTTCTCTGTCAATATACTGCTGCAGCCATTTTTGAATGATCTTCAGCAAAATTTTACTTGTGTGTGATATTAATGACATTGTTCTATAATTTCCACATTCAGTTGGATCACTTTCTTGAAAATAAGCATAAATATGGATCTCTTCCAGTCAGTTGGCCAGGAAGCTGTCTTCCATATTTCTTGGCATAGACGAGTGAGTACTTAAAGCGCTGCATCTGTTTGTTGAAACATCTCAATCAATATTCCATCAATTCCTGGAGCCTTGTTTTTTGCCAATACCTTCACTGAAGCTTGGACTTCTTCCTTCAGTACCAATAGTTGCTAATAACATGCTACCTCCTGAAATGGTTGAACATTGACCAATTCTTTTTGGTATAATGACTCTGTGTATTCCTCCCATGTTCTTTTGATGCTTTCTGCATCTTTTAATATTTTCACCATAGAATCCTTCACTATTGCAACTTGAAGCTTGAATTTTTTCTTCAGTTCTTTCAGCTTGAGAAATGCTGAGCGTGTTCTTCCCTTTTGGTTTTCTATCTCCAGCTCTTTGCACTTGTCACTATAATACTTTACTTTTCTGACCCAGAGCAACCCTATAGGAGAGAGTAGAACTGCCCCATAGTGTTTCCAAGGAGCCGCTGGTGGATTCACACTGCCGACATTTTGGTTAGCAGCCATAGCACTTAACCATTCTGCCAACAGGGCTTCAATCCATAATAAAGTGCCAGACACTGTACAGGGTTATCTCATCCTCATAGCAACTTCTCACAGTGGAAATAATCACCTCATTCCTACAGATCAGGCTCAAGGAGGTTAAGTAAACTTCATCCGTTCAACAAGTATTGATTGTGTGTCTTTCATATGCCAGGATTTGGACCAAAAAGTGACAGAAGTAGGATCCAGGGGCAGGTGAGTCTAGATTCAAAACCTGGGTTCTTTCCATTGAACTGCATTGTTCCCTTAGGGAGAAATGTCTCTAAAGGGACTTCTCTTTCATCCTCATTTTAAAAATAATCACTTTGAATTCTGGAAGAGCTCTGAGTACAAAGTGAGGGCTGTTAACAATGTTCACCAGACGGTGAGAGTATTGGAAAGGCATTGGGATATGTCTAGATTGTTGGTTGTTGTTTTTTAAAAGGAGAGACAGAGAGAGTTTCTGGACTTCATTTGGTGCTTCTTAATTTAGGAGCTGATTTGGGAAAGAAGAGAACAGCCAGTAGTTCATTAAGGAGTTTTATCTTGACCTCTACAATCTGATTAACCGAGCTGACAGAATTGGGGGTGGTTTTATTATAGGAACTTAGTTTGACATTTAAATTACATTCTGTTCCTCCTCCTATAGGCTCCGTCTCAAAGAATCTACCCAGTTCCGCAAGTCACCTGCCTGATAGTCAGTATGGACTCCCCTTAGCTGTGTGTGGAGGGAGTTTATCTCTGTAGTATGTCTTTCTTCCTCCATTCCCACTGGCATGCCGCCATGTAGGCCACCGTCTTCCCTTGCAACGAATGGATCTCTCTAGCTCTGGTCTTCTTCCCCTCAAATCGATTTTCCACACAGCTGCCAGAACAAATTTTCTAATATTTAAATTCAATCCTATTTCCTCTCTGGCTCCTCATTGCTCTTAAGATAAAGTTCAAACATTTTAGCATAACAAAGAAGGTCCCTCCTGCTTTAGCCCAGTACTGTTCAATACGAATGAGCCATATACGTAATTTTAAATTTCTAGTCAAACCAAACCAAACCCACCATGCTCGAGTCAATTCCGACTCAGAGCGTCCCTATAGGACAGAGTAGAACTGCCCCATGGGGTTTCCAAGGAGCAGCTAGTGGATTTGAACTGCTGACCTTTTAGTTAGCAGTTTGAGCTCCTAACCACTGTGCCACTAGGCATCCAAATTTCTAGTAGTCATATTAAAAAAGTAAAAATAAACAAAGGAATTCAATTTCAGTATATTTTATCTAACCCAGTTTTTTTAATATATCCAAATTATTATCTTTTCAACATGTAATCAATACTAAAAAAAAAAAAAGAGAGAGAGAGATTTTTCAGTTTTTTTTTTTTTTTTTTTTTTGTACTTAGTTTTTAAAATCTGGTCATTAATTTTTTATTGGAAATTTTAAATTAATCTGTTTTTAAATATCATAAAATTTACAGTTGAAAGAGTAGATTTACATACCAAGTCGTTCCAAACATACTTAAAATTATTCCAATAACTGATTCAAGTATTTTTTAATTAAAATTAAATAAAATTTAAAACTCAGTTATTCTGTCACATTAGCTACATTTCAAGCATTCAATAACCATGTGTGCCTAGTGGCTACTATATTGGACAGCACATATCCAGTCCCTGCTTAAATTTCTCCACAAAAGTAATTGCAGCCCACACTAGTACGAGGTATTGGTGGTTCAGTAGCAGAATTCTCACCTTCCGTGTGAGAGGCCTGGGTTTGATTCCTGGCCAACGCACTTCATATGCAACCACCCTTTGTCTGTCAGTGGAGGTTGTATGTTATGATGCTGAACAGATTTCAGCAGAGCTTCTAGACTAAGATAGATGAGGAAGAAAGGTCTAGTGATCTAATTCTGCAGGTCCAACCAAAACCACACCAAACCTGTTGCCATTGAGTCGATTCTGACTCATAGCGAACCTGCAGAACAGAACTGAGTAGAACTGCCCCACAGGGTTTCTAAGTCACAGCTGCTGGATTCGAACTGCCAACCTTTTAGTTAGCAGCCATAGCTCTTAACCACTGCACTGCCAGGGGTCATTCCAAAGATCAGCCGATGAAAACCCCATGGATGAAAATGGTTCAATCAGCTACTGCTCATGGGGCTAGCACAGGACCAGACAGCATTTCGTTCCATCGTGTGTGGATGGGGTGGCCATGAGTCGGGAGCTGAATGGATGGGCAGGTAACAACAACAACAGTGATATATGTCAGCTACTAGTCTAAGCACTTCTATGTATTAACTCTTTTTAATTGAGCTGTTGTCACATGACAACAATCCTTTGAGCAGGATATTATTATTTCTCCATATTACAGATGGCAAAATTGAAGCACGAAGAAGTTGAATAATACCCAAGTTCAAATCTAGAAAGCAGCAGAGTTGAACCTTGCACATGGGCAATCAGGCTCCAAAACTTGTGCTTTTGAACGTGGCAATCTTGCCTGCCTCAAGAAGCTTCCTATTGCTTCGAGCCTATTGCATCTGCTCCTCCATAGTGCTTTCCTGATTCTTGATTAGAGGCTGGGAATGTACATTAGCTCCTTCTGACTGGGCGGTGCCATTCCCTACGGCAGCATTATTTTTCGGGTAATTATTTGGTGCTTATCTACATGGATTGTGGAAGTCAGCATATTTCCAGAACAAATGACAGGCTTCATGACAAATCCCAGGGCAGAAAAAATATTTAATCGGATATGCTTATCAAAGTTCTTTTCCCCCCTTCAGAAATATCCAAGCTGTTTCTGGCTGATACTGCCCCCTGTCCTGACTGAAGCATTTGATGAACCCTCTGGGTTACATAACTTGTTGAGAACTCTCTTCCTCTGGCCCTAGGAGAAGATGGTTCTCAGCGCGCTGACATGAACATTTCCTGGCTAATGAAGGACAGCCTTTCCTGGAAACGTGCTTTATGAAATCTGACATGAAAGAGTGCACTAAGTCAGCCTGAGAATTGGGTGCTGTTTAAGATGATTAAAAGTAGAGGATTAAAAATATTACCAAAAATATTGCAACAGGAAATGGAAAAGAGTGAGAATTATGGGCAAGGGAGCTCTTGTTGCACTCTGACCTCAAAAAAAGTTACCTAGTTACATGAAAAGATAAAGAAAAGCTGTTCCCATAAATCACTATTAAAGTTCACGTTAACAAAATTACATTTAAAAAATAAGATGAGAAGAGGAAAAGCTAATTGGATTCTGGTTCAGTCAAACTAATCAGTATTCTTTTCACAGCCAGAAGATAGCATTTATACAGAGATGCCACTGACATATTAATGGCCCTTGGTGAACAGTACCAAATGGTTTGGTTTAACTACTAGAGATGAATCAGCCTCTTAATTTAACCTTATAGACATGAGCCAAGAAAGATAATCTTGTAAGACACTTGTAGTCAGAGCCTGACCTTAACTTAGTGCCAGGTTCCAAGCAAAAGGTTTGAACATCTGTGGGACCTCAAAGCTATGAGTGAAAGTCTGTGACAGAAATCCAATGACAGCGTGCAGGACAGTCGTTAGAGAAATAATATATGGGCAAGGTTATGAAAAGCAGCTTCTAAACTTGGGGAGAAGACTAATCCTTTCCCTTCTTCTCCCTTAAGCTGTCACCATATACACCAGGGTGTCTCCTTCATCCTCATCCATTCTTACATAGAAAGGAAGGAATGAACATTTTGGCGTGCCACTTCAACAAGGTTGCTGATGTCCACTCAGAGGGTTTTGCCTGGAGACCAGACTTCTGCTTCCAGCTAAGATGGAGTAACAAAGACCAGATTTAAACCCTCTTCTGAAACAACCAAATACTAAGAACTGTATGAAAAATGCCTTTCAAGATACTGAACATCAGGCAACAAAGGATAGTGATCCTTGAGAGACAGGAAACATATGAGGTGAGCCCTGCAATTGCCCCAGATTACTGCTTTAAGAGAACTTACAGACCATGATGATACAGGGAGGGGAAATCCAGAGAAAGCCCTGTGTTGAAGAGATGGAGCTGAGAGTTGGGGTAGAACAAAGCAGCTAGAATTCTCAGGACAATACTGGAGAAGAAAGAGATCCACAGAGAGAAAACTCTGGAAGAATACCCCTTTGGGTATTCATCTGATAAGTACGGGCATGTAGGGAACTATATGAGGCATATAGGATAAGAGGTGACAGTGGCCAGTGCTCACATATGGCCAAGAATAGTGCTTATTCCCTCAAGACAAACTGAAACACTTCATGATTCACGTGAAACTGGGTAGAGTACACAGACAGGTTTTGCTTCATTATTGAGGAATAATTAACTCTACACTGAACACAACCTCTGTCCCACCTAACAAATTTTAAAAACAGTTTCCCAAAGGATGAAATTGTTTTCAAGAAATTTAACTACATTCCAAAATAAGCTCAAGAATATTTATACGAATACAAAATATGCAGCATCCAACCAGGTAAATTCACAATGCCTGGCCCCCAATAAAAAAGCACCAAGAAGTAGGAAAATATAACCCATAATAGGGAGAAAAAAATCAATCAATTGTAACCAACCCAAAACTGACACAGTGTTAGAATTAGCAGTCAAGGGTATTAAAACAGTCATCATAACTACATTCTATATGTTCAAAAGTGAGTAGAATCATGGAAAATGTTAAAAAAAAAAAAAAAAACCCAAAGATGAAAACGACAATGTCTAAGATTTAAAAAAAAAAAAAAAAAAACGCACTGAGGATTAAGATCAGACTAGACATTTCAGAAGAAAAGATTCATGAACTTCATGACATAGCAGTAGAAATTATACAAAATGAAACACAGAGAGGAAAGCAAATTTTAAAATAATGAACAAAACATTAGTAAGCTATGACAAATTCAAATGATCTAATATACGTGTACTTGCAGATCCCACAGGAGTGGTGAGGGTAATAGGCAGGCTCCAAGATGGTCCCCAATAATATCTGTCTCCTGGTATTAATGGTCTTCTACAATTTCATCTCTTGCACGTAGGCTGAGTTTATTGACTTGCTTCTAATGAAGAAAACATGGCTGAAGTGGTGGGATATAACTTCTGAGATTAGGTTATAAAAAGACTCTAGCTCCCATCATGGCTGCTCTCTTCCTCTCTCTTGCTCACTCTTGGATCTCTCTTTTCTGGGTAAATCAGCTACCATGTCATGAGGCAGCCCTGTAGAGGAGCCCACGTGGCAAGAAACTGAGACCTGGCAACAAGCACTCAAGGGAGCTTGGAAGCAGAGATTTTGAGGTCTATCAGCAGACACAGAAGGGAGCTTGGAATCAGATCCTCCCCCAATCAATCCTTGAGATGATGGCATCTCTGGCTGACACCGTGATTGCAGCCTTGCTAGAGACAAAGAGACAGAGGCACCCAGCTAAGCTGTACCCAGACTCCTGACCCGCAGAAAGTGTGAGATATTAAATGTGTGCTGCTTCAGCTGCTAAATTTTGGAGTAACTTGTTACACAGCAATCGATAGCTAATAAAAAGGGAAAGAATTAAAGACTTGAAGAAATAATGGCCAAAATTTTCCAAATTTGATGAAGACTGTAAACCCACAGGTCCAAGAAGCTCAATGAACCTCCAGTACAAGAAAAATTAAGAAAACCACATCAAGACACATCATAATTAAACTGCTGAAAACCCGTGATACTGAGAAAATCTTAAAACCAGCCGGTAAAAAAAAGACATACTAACCAAAAAGGAACAAAGATAAGGATGCCAGTAGATTTGTCATTTCTCATTCAAAAAAAAGTAAAACAGGAAGAGAGTGGAACAATAAAGTTTTAGAACATAAAAACTCTCAATAACAAAAATATCTCTCAAAAACAAAAGTGACATAACCAAACACCTCCTGAGATTGGTTTTCTGGTGGTGGAGGCTTAGGACCATAGTCTCATGGGGCAACTAAGTTAATCGGCATAATATCATAAAATGTACGTTCTACATTACAGTGTGGTGAGTAGCGCCTAGGCTATTAAAAGCTTGAGAGTGGCCATCTAAGATACAACGATTGGTTTCTATTCATCTGGAGTGAAAGAGAAAGTAGGAAGCCAAAGACTCAGAAAAGAAAGTAGTCTAAGGACTAATAGTCTACATGAACCACAGTCTCATCTGCCTTGAGGTCAGAAGAACTGGATGGTGCCTGGCTACCACTGCGACTGTTCTGATTCGGGCCACAGTAGATGCATCCGGATAGAATGGGAGAAACAATGTGGAATGGAACTCAAATTCTTAAAAAGGTCAGACATATTCTACTAGCTGAGACTAGAGGACTCCCCAGGACTATCATTCTGAGATACTCTTTAAACCTTAAACTTAAATTATTCCTCGAAGTCACCATTTAGCTGAAAAGCAGATTGGCTTATGAAACAAAGACTATCACCCATGAGTAACGAGCTTCTTTAAAAAATCGTCTATATGAGAACAACTGGTTAAAAATTGCTCTAAAGCAAAGATGAGACGGTAAAAGGACAGGGAAGCTAGAGTACTGGAAACAGTACAACCAGAACAGAATGAATGAGAAGGATGACACATTGTAAAAAAATGTAACTAATATCACTGAATAATTTGTGTAGAAATTGTTAAGTGGGAACCAAATTTGCTGTGTAAGCTTTCACCATAAACACAATAAAATATTATTAAAAAAAAAAAGATGAAGACTTTTTCACACATACGAAAGTTAAAAAGATACATCACCAGCAAACCAGATCTTTACTACAAGAATTGCTAACAGAAAACCTTCAGACAAAGATGAAAAAATAAATCTACACAATGAAATGATGAGAACTGGAAGTGGTAACTACATGGGGAAGTATGTAGGACTTTTTTTTTAGGTATTAAATTCCTTTAAAAGATAATTGACTGCTTAAATCAAAATACAAACGAAGTAGTTTGGTGTTGGGTTTTTAACATGTGAAAGTAAAATGTATGGCAACGATAGCACAAAGGATGGGAGGGAAGAAATGGACCATCTAAGGTTCTTATGTCGTTTTTGTTAATTGCCATTAAGTTGGCTGTGAATCATGGTGGCCCCACGTACAATGGAACAAAATGTTGCCCGGTCCTGCACTATCTTCACGATCATTGGTGTGTTGAGTCCATTGCTGTGACCACTGTGTATTTTGAGTGTCTTCCGACCTAGGGGGGCTCCCCTTCCAGCCCTATATTGGACAATATTTCTTTGTGATTCATAGCGTTTTCACTGGCTAGTTTTCAGAAGTAGATCGTCACACCTTGCTTCCCAGTCCGTCCTAATGTGGAAGCTCTGCTGAAACCTGTGCACCATGGGTGGCCCTGCTGGTATTTAAAATACCAGTAGCATAGCTTCTAGTATCGTAGCAATATGCAAGTCAACACAGTACGACAAACTGAGTACATACGATAAGATTCCATCTGTTTAAAAATTACAGAAAATGCAAATTAATCTATAGTGACAGAAAGTAGATCTGTGGAGGCCCTGAGTGAGGGTGGGACAGTGGGAAGGCGCACTACCACCACAAGCTGCTGTTGAGTCAATTCTGTGTCACAGTAGAATTGTACCCCATAGGGTTTTCAATGGCTGATTTTTTTGGAAATAGATCATCAGTCCTTTCTCCCCAGTCACCAATGGGTAGATTCAAACACCAACCTTTTGTTTAGTAGCTGTCTTAGTTTTCTAGTGCTGCCGTAACAGAAATACCACTAGTGGATGGCTTTAACAAACAGAAACTTATCCTCTCACAGTTTAGGAGGCTAGAAGTCTGAATTCAGGGCACCAGCTCCAGCGGGAAGGCTTTCTCTCTCTGTCAGCTCCGAGGAAAGGTCCTTGTCATCAATCTTCCCTTGGTATGGGAGCTTCTCAGCAAGACATCCCAGGTCCAAAGGATGCATTCCATTCCTGAAGTCTCTTTCTTGGTGGTATGAGGTCTCTATCCCTCTGCTTGCTTCTCTCTCCTTTTATGTCTTGTCAGATAAAAGGTGATGCAGGCCACACCCCAGGGAAACTCCCCTTACATTGAATCAGGACTGTGGCCTGAGTAAGGGTGTTGCATCCCACCCTAATCCTCTTTAACATAACCTAATCTTGTCTCATTAACCACAGGCAGAGATTAGGATTTACCACACGTAAGAAAATTACATCAATCACACAGTGGAGGACAACCACACGATACTGGGAATCATGGCCTAGCCAAGTTGACACACATTTTGGGGGGACGCTATTCAATCCACAACAGTAGCCAAGTGTGTTAGCTGTTTACACCACCCAGGAGTTCCAACTAAGCACTTTACATCTCAGAAATTCTTCACACCAACCTTGTTAAGCAGTATATCAGGGTACATTTGCCTGCATGTGGCTTAACTTAATAGGTCTCCTCTTCTTCCTCCTCCTCCTCTTCTTTTTTCTGAATCACAAGGAATCCAGGGATGGGCAGTCTGGGGTTTGTGCAGTTACACAAGGATCAATGCTTCTTAATCCTACCTGCCTCTTCATTCCTAGTATTGCCTCATTCTTCAGTTCCTGCTCCATTTCTGGGCTCTGAATCCACATTCCAGGCAGGAAGTTGGTGCAGGGGGGAGGGTTGGGAATGGAGTACAAAAGCATGTGCCAGCTGAAAGTCCCCATCAGGATGGCAGTAGCCTTCCTGACAGCTTCACCCAATGACACCTGCTTACAGTTCATTTGTCAGAACTGGATCACCTGGCCACCCAACTCTATTGAAGTCTAGGGAGACGAATGTTTCTGAGAGGAAATATCATCAAACTGAACAAAATCATGGTTCTCTTGGAAGGAATAAAAGGAGCAGAGATGCTGGGTAGAAAGGAGCAGTGCCTTCAGAGGATGATATTAACACCCCATTTCAGAGATGAGAAGGCCGATCCTCAGAGGTCAGTGCAATCAGAAACCCATGAGGTGAGGTTCGAACCCAGCCTCCAGGTACTTTAACATCACAGTGGTCTGAGAGTTATGTCCCTGTGGAATATCATTGATAATGACATTCCACACAAACAGATACGAGAAGAATATTCGGCCTTCCTGTTTTATAAGATAAATAAAGGGTGCTTTCCCAGTGATTTCCTTCCTGCATGAAAGTCAGCAAACTGACCTCCATAAGGTACATATCCCAATATATTGATTCAAGAGTTACAGGAACAAGTATTGGGCTTTGTTCACACGTTTTGCTGTTTAAGAAATGAAGGGTTTTCCCTACCTCTGGAATTAGGAGCAAGATTTCAGCTAATACTTATTCATGGAATAGGCCAAAGCACATCTTAAGAACTGACCAGGCTGTGATAATAACTAATTCCTTGTCTAGGACCAGGCCTTTGTGTACACCAAACATGTCACAGGTACTGTTTCCATGCGGAAGGGGGACTGTTTCCTAACATATAGCAATCTTATTTGTAGGCACAACTGCTACTTTTATATAAGGCAGAATGGGTGAAATAAAAGAGGACATTTTCCATCTTCTCACTTCTCAGAAAAGACACTAGAATCACGATCCTATAAACTCTCTTCTCAGTGGAAGCCCAGGGTTTCGTGTGCGTAGATCAAAGTAGATACCAAACCTGTTTCACCAGTTTCAAGGGCCACTGACTTGGCACAAGCACTTGATGGGCTTAACTCCAGTTCCTTGTCTTGATATGAGGCCATATCTCCTTGGTGACAATCAATAATATCAGATCCACATGAACTTTAAAAGTTACACCTCTGTCACCTCTGGGATTCAGGGGTATGTAGGTCCTACTGCTACTCTCCTTACCAAAACATCATAAAGGCGAAGAATGTCTACATATGTGAAGCTTAAGGACAAGCGTGTCTGCATGCTTGTACTCAAGTAAACAATTTGCTTTTAAATAGAATTCTTGATTCTGCTTTATAAATGTATGCAAATAAACACGAGTTAAGATATGACAGTGTCAAGTGACTCTGAAGACTGGAGAAATACTGGAAAATTTCGATCCCATAATAGATATTTTTTTTTGCTTCAGTTTGTAATGTGGGTGACTGTAGTGCTCACATTAGCCAGATAAGTTGCAAGTCTCTCTTAACTTGGTGTCAACTGAAGAATAACATTAAATTAGCATTTGATCGAGCTTGGTCTTGAATTTCAGGATTTCCTTTCATCTGCTGAAAAGACCATGTGGAAGAACCATACAGTTTTAGCTAAAGAGATATTTCTTGTTTCTGGTTTGGTTTGTTTGGATATTTTTGGCGGCGATCATTTGCATTTGTTTGCATGTTTGTAAACAGCTCTTTATTTCACCCTGTGTGAACTTGACGTTTCATTTTTAATATAAGTAAATTGCAAATAAACAACAATCATTTAACCCTGTGCCAACCAGAGTAGCTAGATACAAAAACTGAAAGTCTAGAAACTTCCAAATTGTTTACTTTTGTTGGAGTGGCAACCTCCCTGCAGTGACACAGGGCTAAATGGTTCAAGGAAATGGTAAAGGACAAAGGTGTTTTCAATGTCCTATTCACGGCCTCCATTGTGGTTCACAACAATTGTAATCAAACCATTTGGACATCTTGGCTTTGTAAGCTTCACGATAAAAACCCAAATGTTCCTGGTTCTGACCGATGCTTTGGCAATGACTTCTGGTCTCTTTACTCTCTCCCTGCCCTTCCTCCTCCACTTCAGCACACATGCCTGTGTGTCTTTGCACATGGGGCCCTGGTGGCACAGTGGTTAGGCATTTGGCTGCTAACCAAAAGGCTGGCAGTTCGAATCTACCAGTCACTACTTAGAATCCCTGTGGGACAGTTGTACTCTGTCCGGTAGGATCCCCATGGATCAGAATCAACTCAGCAGCAATAGGTTTGGGTTTTCTATTTTTGTTTTTTGGTCTTTGCACAAATAACATAAACTTTCTGAGATTTTTTTTCTCATCTGTAAATTGCCAATAATAGTATTTCTGTCACAAAGTTGTTATAAAGATAAAATGAATTGTGAGTATGTCTTCCACTATGCCTAGAATATCGTACATGCACAATAAATATGAGTGCCCTTCCCCTAAGTTTTCTTCTCTCCCCAGGGCTGGCTTCATGGGTATGTGACCTATGGAGTCAGACAGGGTCCCAAACTTCGAAGGGCCCCAAAAAACCAGACCAGTTTCCATCGAGTTGATTCTGACTCATGGCAACCCCATATATGTCAGAGTAGAATCCTGCACTATTTTTTTTTTTTTTTTAGAATCCTGCACTATAGTTTTCAATGGCTGATTTTTCAGAAGTAGATCTCCAGGCCTTTTCTCTGAGATACCTCTGGTTGGACTCAAACCACTAATCTTTCAGTTAGCAGCTGTGCACTTAAAATTTTGTACCACCCAGGGACTCCAGATGGGACCCACTCTTGGTTTAATATCTGTTGTTGTCATCTTGAAATTCTTAATACTTTCTGAACAAAGGACCTACGTTTTCATTTTGCCCTGGGCCCATATATTTTGTAGCCAGTCCTGCTTACCCTATTTTACTCTTTCTCCCCTTTCTCAAATGTTTTGGGTCAACCAGATGATCTCTTGGTCTCCTGGGTCAATCTGTCCCATCGGTTGTCTACAAGGTGATCTGGTGGCTAGATTGGTGCCCACTGCTGAACTTCATTTTCCCAGCCTTGACCTAGGACTTACCCATCTCCTTCATAGTGTTGTCACCATGGTTCTGGTTAAAGGGCATGTGGATAGGTCAGGAATGAACAATAAAGCTTTTTTTGAAAGAATGTGTTTGCCCACAACTTCTAGTTGGCTGAGCACAGAAGTAGTACACAGAGGCTGCAACAGCAGCTGACTTGTTAACTCAGGGAAGTCAGGTCATTTGTGGTTTTTGCATCCATGTTCTGTTCTCTTACTCTCCCACTGGCAGTACAGCCAGGTTTTTGAGGCCTGAGCTCATGTAATTTAGGGCTCCTCCTCATAAAAAAAAAAAAAATTCCCAATACAAATGCTATACAGGGCTCTTAAAGAGATTGTTGTAGTAAGGTGGCCTGAAGCATGTGCTGTTTTAGCTTCTCAGTATATCTTCCCCCTCTTCTTCCCTGAAAAGCCCCCTTCCCCGTCTCCAGCACCCTTCCTCTGTCTTTCTGTCCTTGCGTATCTTCTCTTCTATAAGAACAGCAGTCTTTTAGGATTAGGACTCACCCTGTCTAGTACGACCACATGATAACCTAATCTGATAACATCTTCGAAGATCCGATTGCCAAACTGGGTCATATTCACAGATACAGGAGTCAGGACGTCAACATATCTTTTAGGGGACACAATTCAATCTGTAATGGAGTCCAATGATTATTATGCTATAGAATGCAAGGATGTATAGCTCTGAAGAATAGAAAAAGAACGAGCCAGGAATTTGATATGATTTACTCAAATTATAGATTATTTAATGAGATTATTGAGTATTGAAAAGTATTTTTATTTTATCAGTTTCATCAGTAAAACTATGGTAATAAGTCCAAGGTTAATGTTAATCTGCCTTGTAAAGATTCCTTTGTACTGAAACAGGAAGAAAACGTACAGAATTAGAGTAGTCATATTTCATGGAGACAATGTTTATGATTTATGCTACTATCCCATTATTTTTCATAAGCCATTGTTCACCTCAAACTTTTAATTTAAGATTACTTTTTCTACAAGAGGCAAAAAAATCAGTTTTCCTTTTCATGATAAATAAATAGCTAGCATAGAAAAACCAAACCCACTGCTGTCCAGTCAATTCCGACTCACGGTGACCCTATAGTGACCCTATAGGACAGAGTAGAACTGTCCCATAAAGTTTCCAAGGAGCGCCTGGTAGATTTGAACTTCCGACCTCTTGGTTAGCAACTGTAGCACTTAACCACTATACCACCAGAGTTTCCAAATAGCTAGCATAGAATACTTAATTATGAAGGTGACTTTTAATCTTTGATTTGACCACTTTTCTTGATTTAGGTAAATATTAAAAATTAGTGTAAGTCCCAGTTCAAGATATAGGAAGACCCTGAACAGAAAGCCTCAAATAATCTTTTTTGGCCCAGATGACCCAGGCTGACTATACAGTTAAGGTGCTTCCCTCTTGTTGAAAGGTTGACCAATCTTTAACATTAAAAGTGTCCCAGAAGAATACACTACTCCTCACTTATCGGAGCCCTGTTGGCGTAGCGATTAAGAGCTCGGCTGCTAATCAAAAGATGGGTGATTCAAATCCACCAGTCACTCCTCAGAAACTCTATGGGGCAGTTCTACTCTGTCCTATAGGGTTGCTAGGAGTCAGAACTGACCTGACAGCGCCTAACAACAACAACGACCTCACTTATCAATTATTTTGTTATCCAACATTTCGCATTCATGATCATAGTAAAACATCTACTATTTTGCACATTAACAACGTATGTCTGGTGGTAACAAATGCCAAGGTGCAAGGGGAGAGTAAGGCTGGTTGTGATGGTTAAGGTTATGTGTCAGATTGGATGGGCCATGATTCTCAGTGGTTTGGCAGTAATGATGTAATTTGGCAGTTATGTAATGATGCAGTTTGGCAGGTATGTAATGATGTAGTCATCCTCCATTTTGTGATCTGATATGGTCATCCTGCATTTTTGCATAAAGTCAATTTTCACATAACGACCTTGTCCTTGGAACCTAACCATGTCCATAAGTGAGGAGCGAGTGTAATTTCCCACAGCTCTTTGGGAAGGTCTATTATCACCCCATTGAGCAGGCTGCAGATTCAAGAGGTTGTTAGATCCAGCTGCACATTAGTATTATCTGGGAAGTTTAAAAAAAAAACCTTCTCCCAGGCCCCATCACAGACCAATTAAACTTGAATTCTGAGTATTCTAAATATTTTAAATTACGAGAATCTGATGTGCAGCCAGAGCTGAGAGCCAAGGGCCTGGTTGGGGTCTCCCTGTGCCAGCCCCTGCTCAGGTGGGAATGGAAGGCTGGTCCTATGAGATTCCCCTTGTTTTCTCCAATCTTGAGCTGGAAAGAGAGAATAGGGTTCCAGGTGTGTGTGCCTTGAGGACAGATTTCATTTTGTTTTGTTTTTGTCTTCCTGCCAATGGCACAAAAAGAGAATAAAGGCCTCCACTATCTCGCAGAGCAGCGTTTATCAAACTCAGCACTGTTGACATTTTGGGCTGGGTACTTGTTTGTCTTTGTTGTGGGGGGAGGGGGGGCTGTCCTGTGCATTGCAGGGTATTTAGCAGCATCCCTGGTCTGTACCCATTAGATGACAGCAGCACTCCCCACTCCCAAGTAGTGACAACCACAAAATGTCTCTAGACATGGCCGAATGTCCCCTGAGAGGCAAAATCACCCATGATTGAGAACTACTTTCCTACAGAGGCAGCAGAAGCACTGATGGGGGATTGGGTGGTGATTGTGAAGGTATGGCCTTTGTGAGTGTTCGCAAAGGAGGGCAAAGTGGCTATGTTGGTGAAGACATAGTTGGAGGTGATGATTTTGGCCAAGACAGCAAGAAAAACTCTGAAGATGGTAATTGTGACTGTGGTCCATCAGGTGTGTAACAGAAGAGATCTGAGCTGGCCATACTAAGGCTGTGGAGAAAGCAATGTCAGGTAACCAGAAGGTTGAAAACAGTCACAGAGACTTCAGGCAGAGGGGAGATGTTGATTGAACTTTGATGGGCTAAAAAAAAAAAAACAAACAAACTCATTGCTGTCGAGTCAATTCCAACTCCTATTAACCCTAAAAGTACAGCTGCCCCAGAGTTTCCAAACAGCAGCTGGTAGATTCGAACTGCTGAACTTTTGGTTAGCAGCTGAGCTCTTTACCACTGTGCCACCAGGATTCCTTGATAGGGCTAGTGGAGGGAAAAGTATGAGGCAGTATATAAAAGTGTGGGAAGACGGATGCCATTTTTGAAGGAGTAATATGTGTTATCTGGACTGACTGTTGAGGACAGCTTATGAGAAAGAACTACCCTTGATAGGGTGGGACTTCCTTGATATTTATTTAATGGGATGGAAAGAAGAGCTGAGTTTGCTTTGATTTACTTAACACTATAACTAACATTTCATTAGTCATACGTATCAAGTAGGACTTAAAAGTCATACAGGATTTCCTTCTGCTCTCATAGATTTGGTCATATTTACCTACTTCACTCTCCCCTACTTAGATGAAAAAGGGGAGGGAGGTTAGAGAGGGTGAAGGGGAGCAATTTTAAAAGCCTACGAGATTAGTCCTGACTACAAAATTTAAATCACATAGTTCCCCTGTTCGGCTTGGAAGGGATAATCATTTCATCCATCTATCACATTCCCAAATAGAAAGGTCACTAGTGATGTCTTCTCTGACAATGGAAGTTATGGCTTTTGGTAAAACAATGGATAACATAGTATTTTTTATGTACGTATAGTAGGTTCTTTGACACAAACAAAAACAATGCTGAAATACTTTCCAGAGTTGGTTCACATAATTCACCAGGTTCTCCAGGTTTAGGGAGCAAATGACTTTTACAGAGAATCATAAAGCTTAAAGCAGAAAGTGATGTTAGAGGTTATCTGGTCCATCAGTTATCAATCTTAATAAAAACTATGGGCTATGAGGGTGTTGTATTAACCAATTCTAACCTTAAAAAAAAAAAAAAGCCAATTTCCTTTGAGCCAATTCTGACTCATGGCAACCTCATAAGCATCAGAGAAAAACTATGCTCCATAGGGTTTTCAATGACTGAATTTTTGGAAGTAGATTACCAAGCCTTTCTTTGAGTCATCTCTGGGTGGACAGAATTCCCAACTTTCTGGTTAGTAGCCAAGTGTGTTAACTGCTTGCACCACCCAGAGACTCCAGACCTTAAAAATACATCTAGCTAATACAAGGCATGTTAAATGGTGCTTCAGCTTTAAAGTAAAAAGATTCCGTAAGCTCTCCATTTCCCCGTCTGACATATATAACTACCATTTTACCGCTGCTCTTTCAATAGTTTAGGAAATGTACTGTTAATTCAATGCCTTCAAGTGTTTCAATGGAAATAAACCAATTGCCACTTGGAAAAATTGTTGAAATGTGTTTATAGAACCCTACACCAAGGCTCAGCTGGTCTCGGTCCAGGTCCCCGATCAGGTTGCAAACAGGCTGCTTTTAGACCTGTTCCACTTACATTTACTTTTTTTTTTTTTTTTAAATTAATGTCATAGAAGCTGAAGGTTGAAAAAAAGAAAGAGAAAAAATAAAAGAAAAACTTTTTTCTCAGCTTAGAGATAAGCAGAAAACCCAAAGAACGTGTTCTTAACAGTAAGACCGCAATAATAACACTGAATAGAAATTAGCAGAGTGGAGCCGGCAGAAGCCCAGGCAGACGTCCAGGAGCTCCCTGTGGTGAGCTGCCGAGTCAGCCTCTCACTCTCCGTGCGCCTCCGCGTCCTCATTTGTACATTGCGGATACAAATAATGAAGCTCCTATTGGTATGAACGTACAGCCTCCCCATTTGAATATTTTGAAAAGATGTTTATAAATGCATAGATAGTTTCTGGAAGAAACATCTTCTCAGGGAATAAAGGTAGAAGTGATGCACAATCTCATATTCTTATGGGCGGGTTGAAAATTATTGTGCCATTTCCAGTTGCTGTTGAGTTTGTTCCAACTCATGGCTACCCGCTATGTGTCAGGTTTTGATCTTCTGAAGTAGATCACCAGGCCTTTCTTCCTAGTCTGTCTTAGTCTGGAAGCTGTGCTGGACCTTGTTCAGCATCAAAGCAATATGCAAGCTGTGCATGAAGTGCATTGGCCGGGAATCGAACCCAGGTCTCCTGCATGCAAGTTGAGAGTTCTACCACTGAACCACCAATGCCTCATGTTAATGTCATAATCACCTCTAAATAATTCCAAGTAATGATACCTATTATCTACCCTACTGCATATAACCCCATGCACCTAACCGTACCTGTTTTCTGATGATCCTGTTTCTACTACTGGCTCACAATGGAATTTAGGGAGTTATTTATCCTCTCTGGGTGTCACTTTCTTTGTCAAATGAAAAGGAAGAAGTAGATAATCTCTGAACCCTCCAGCTCTAACATTCCCTGGTTGAGATTAGCTGGCTATAGTGTGTTGTTTCCACTGCTCCACCCACCCTCCTATAAGGGCCTCTATGCGGCTCTAGAGGGTCCCCGGGTGGCAAAAGTGGTTTACGTTCAGCTGTTAGGTTGAAAGGCTGGCGGTTGGTGGTTTGAACCCAGCCGACAATGCCACAGAAGAAAGGTCTGACCATCTCCTTCTGTAAGGATTACAGTTCTGCTCTGTGACAACACGTGGGGCCTTCGTGAGCAGGCGACTCAACAGCAGTGGGTAACGGGTATGCTGCTCTAAGTAAGAATGCACAGGAATTTTCCACGGAGTTGGAAGACAGTCAAGGCCATGAGAGAGCATGCGTATGCGTAACAGAGAAAAAGACGGAGGCAGAGAAGGTCTTGAGAAGGCTGTGTTAAATGTTAAAGCCCCTGTTTTCAAAAGAAACTGAAAAGAAAAGAAAAAAAAGAATTGCAGCTACAGGCCCCAGCTTTGATCTGTGGAGTGTTAGATGTACTTTACAAGGCTCCCTTTTAGTCAAGGATCTGAGGAACTCTAAGACCATGGACTCTGGTTATGTAGGATGAGTCCTAAGCCATCAGTGCTATCAGAAGACTTTGATCAAAAGATTTCCCATCAAGCTTTAGGATATTCTATGAATAAGAACTCCTTGATTTAAAAGTTTGGATTAATGTTCAATAATCGGAGGAAGGCACCAAAAGGTGTCTAAAGTATGACCTCATTTTTCTCTCTCTATAAAAACAAGACATTTACAAATGCCCAGGTCATTTTCGAAATACCACCTAACAAATTGTTGCCAGTGGTGACTTGGGGAAATGAGACTGGTGGGGACAGAGAGGGTGAAGGGGGAAAGAGATGCACTTTTTATTGTAGTGAAGGAAAAAAAAATCATGAGCAAATTCAACATTTCCAAGAAAAAGTACTAGTTACATGCAGTCCTTGGGTTGCAAACATCCAATTTATGGACAACTCATACTTGCCCTTTAAAGTTAGGTAAATTTGCCCTCACTTTGAAACGATTGAACCAACCCCGACCCGCAACAAATTCTTCCTTGCAATCACTGTCACTTGCTGGATGCACAGCTTTTAAACCATTGTAAAGGCTAATTAGAACCATTCGTACCTGTTCAACTTAAAGACACACTTAGGAATGTATCTCATTCTTAACCTAGGGACTGCCTGTAATTTTGAGGCCCTGCAGGGTCTTTAAGTATCTCAGCACAGGCTCAGGGTTATCGTATTAGCATCTCTGCTGTCTCAAGCCAAATAGGAAATATTTAATTAGGCTTGTGTTTGCTGCAGTCAATAAATGTTTGCTGGGTTCCTACTCTAAACTTGGAACTTTTGGATTCTATGAGAGAACAATGTAAATGACCCATGCCTACCCTTACCCACCTGCCTACCCTTAGGAAGCTTAAAATACTATGATTGGAAACCATTATGACCGACATAGGAAAACATAAACAACAGTAAAATAAGAGATGGATGCAAGTTCAATGAGTTGAGTTTGGAGGTGTGATTCAGCCTGGGGCAGGCCAGTTCAAAGATGAGTTTGACCACAGGAATGAAAACCAGAAAAGCATAACCTGGAAGACTTGTCTATCTTTGCACAATGAAAAAACTTTCGATATTTACATTCAAACCTGAAATTCAGTCCCTGGAGGTATTAAGATTCCAAGGAGTTTCCATTCTGAGGATTAAATTAGCAGTTATACTGTTGTGAGCAATGGAAACCATTTCCTACAGAAATCCTTCCCAGACCCCCTCAAGCCTGGATTAGACACTTCTCTGGAACCTCTCCATCCCGGGCACATCTCTACCTAGGTCTACTGCTCAGTGTATTGTAAGGATCTGCTTAGGGGTCTCTGCCTGCCCTGCCTGGGTATTGGAGGGACTGGTGGCAGAGTGGTTAAGAGCTACAGCTGTTAACCAAAAACGCCGGCAGTTCAAATCCACTGGGCACTCCTTGGAAACCCTATGGGGCAGTTCTACTCTGACCTATAGGGCCTATAAGAGGCAAAATCTATGGCAACAGGTTTAGAGCTAAGTTAGACCAAACAAGTTTCTTGAAAGACCTCCTGAGCCTTTAAAATCCTTATGTGTATTGTGAATAGGAGCTGCCTGGTGGCGCAGTGGTTAAAGCTCTTGACTGCCAACCAAAAGGTCAGTGGCTTGAACCACCAGCTGCTCCGCGGGAGAAAGGTGTGGCAATCTGCTTCCGTAAAGATTTACAGCCTTGGAAACCCTATGGGGCAGTTCTACTCTGTCCTATAGGGCCACTGTGAGTGGGAATCCACTCTGCCACTACAGGTTGTTTTTTTTTTTTTTTGGAAACAGGGAACTACAATTCATTTCTAGAAGTACTAGAACATAGTTATGTACAAGGCATATGGTTGTTGTTGTTAGGTGCCGTCGAGTTGTTTTCGACTCCTATCGACCCCGTGCGACAGAATAGAACTGCCCTGCAGTGTCACTATGAGTCGGAATTGACGGCAACAGGTTTTTTTTTTTTTTTTTTGTACAGGGTCTTCTTGGCTGTAATCTTTACCAAAGTACATTGCCAGGTCTTTCTCCCGCTGAGCCACTGGGCAGGCTCAAACCCCCAATCCTTTCAGTTAGTAGCTGAGCACTTAACTCTTTGTGCCACTAGGTCTCCATAAGGGATATGGTAGGGAAGAGGAATAGAGAAAAAAGAAAAGGTCAGAAAAGCCTTCAAAGAGAAGATGATGTAAGAAGATGACACATGGGCACGCACAAAGTCATGGAATTAGGAAACAACACGGTGTGTTAAGGAGACCACCACTAGTAGAAATGAAACCTGAGACACTAGTGGGAAAATGGTTGTCGATAACGCTAAAGAAGTAGGAGGGCAAATTAGGAAGGAGATTGTGTTTGAATTTTATCTGGTGGTGGCCAGTGAGAAGTCATTGAACTATAGAGTAATATCAGTATCTCACTTTGAAAAGATAATTATGATAATGGCAGGGATGACAGAATGGGAAGTTATAAAACCTTTACACTAGTGACTGGTTAGGAAACTACTGGAATATCCAGGAGTATTGAGATGATAAGGGATAAACCAAGAAATTGGCAGTGGAAATGGAAAAGTGCGAACAAATTAACAGATAATTAAGAGGCAAAATTGATTTAGGGATGGAGGAAAGTAGACGAGTTGAAAATAACTCCTTGGTTTCTGATTTGGATTACTGGATGATTCAGGAGAGGAGACGCGAGGGATAGGCAGAGTCAGTTTGGAGGAAAAGACAATGGCTTCAGTATAGAGTATACTGAATTTTAAGTTTTTATGGAATCTATAGTTATCAGGAGGGATCAGTACCTGGAGAAGGACAACATGCTTGGTAAAGTGGAGGCTCAGCAAAAAAGAGGAAGACCGTCAACAAGATGGATTGACACAGTGTCTGCAACAGTGGGCTCAAGCTTAGCAACAATTGTGAGGATGGCGCAGGACTGGGTAGTATTTCGTTCTGTTGTGCATAGGGTCGCCATGAGTTGGAAGCCACTCGACAGCACCTAACATCAACAACTACGTAGGCTGATTTACAAATTCGGAGTTTAGGTTGAAGATGTAGAATTGGGAATTGTCAACATAAAAGTAACATCTTGAGCCATGGGGGTGGATGGGGTCCCCCTGGACAGTAAAAAAAGGGAATGAAAAGAAACTGAGCCAGGGCAGACCCTGAATAACAAATGCCAAGTGAGCATTGAAAAAGGAATCAGTAGGTTCCGCTGGAGGAATCTGACAAAGCCTCATGGAAATAGGACTTGGAAATCAGTACCTAGGGTATTGTTCTTGACCCTGGAGAAGTGTGTTAACCCAGGTTAAGAGCCATGCTGCGGTGTCTTAGTCATCTCGTGCTGCTATAACAGAAATACCACAAGTGAATGGCCGTAAAAAAGAGAAATTTATTTCCTCACAGTGAAGTAGGCTAAAAGTCCAAATTCAGGGCGTCAGCTCCAGGGGAAGGCTTTCTCTTTCCATCAGCCTTCTCATCAGTCTTGCCCCAGACTAGGAGCTTCTCCATGCAGGAACCCCAAGTCCAAAGGAGACACTCTGCTCCCAGCACTGCTTTCTTGGTTGTATGAGGTCTCCCTGTCTCTCTGCTAGCTTCTTTCTTTTATATCTCAGGAGATTGCCTCAAAACACAATCCAACCTTGTAGACTGAGTCCTGTCTCAATAGCAAAACTGCTGTCCATCCTCCCTCATTAACATCATAGAGGCAGGATTTACAACATATAGGAAAATCACACAATACCAGGAATCATGGCCCAGCCAAATTGGTAACACATTTTTGGGGGGACATAATTCAATCCATGCCACATGGTCAGAACACAATGTCCATGAGAGAAATTCTAGAATGACACCACACTTGCCTACCACAACTTGCTCTTCCTTCTTCTTCCCATCTTGTGTCCAGTCCTTCAAGTTTGTGCCCTATTGACCTGCCACTCTAGAGGTCAACTTTCCATTTTGTTCTCTGATCCACCCCTATCTGTCTACTCCATCAGGCTAATGATGTATACAATATCCACCCAGGGTTGTTGGCTGCTTTATTAAAGAGAAGCCTGGCACTCAGGATCTACCCTCCATCCCTAATTCCAGAGGATGAGCCCCAAATGACCAGGAAAGACAGTGTGGCTTGAGTCTTAGATTTGGAGATCATTCTCAAAGAAGCCATAGCTGAGACCATTGATGAGACTGTCAAGGCAGAGGTAGAAAAAGGAGAGAAGAGGGACAATGATGGAAATTTGGGCAATATCTGTTTTCAAGGCACTGAGATGAACAGGAGCCAGCAAGTGAATCTAAAAAGTAATATTCAAGATTTAAAAAGAACCAAGAACAAGCATGGTACAGAAAACATGAGAGCTGACTGTTTAATGATGGAGAAGTGTTTACAGTGCTGAATGCTGCAGAGAAATTCCAGAAGTTCCAAACTTGAGAGCAGGCCAACTGTTTTCACGATGGAGGAATCATACATAACTTGCTAAAGAGATATTTCGACCATGTAGCAGGGGCAGAACCCAAATAGTTAAAGGTAGAATAAGTATAAGGAAACAGAAGGCTCTTTCCCAAAGTTTGATGGCGTAAGAAATGATGACAACTCTTAAGCACCTATCCTATCTAAGGCACTAAAGAGGAATTAAATTTAAAGAGAACGTTGGAAGCTGACCTTAACACCAAGGAGTCTGTAATCTAACTGAGAAGGTAAGCTACACCTAAAAAGTTAACTGAAAATAGAAGACACTGTGGGATTGTTTGGTATTTTTCTGTACTCAGCCCTGTTCTCACTCTTTACTTTCATCCCTCTGTAATTTCACTCACTCCCACAGCTTCAAAGATGACTTGTGACATTGGCTTTATATGCTAACCACGACCCTCAAGCTGTGTCTTCCCACCAATCTCCAGATCACTGACTCCACACCCACACTGAGGACCTCCATCTCAGCTATTATTAAAAAAAAAAAAAAACCCTATAAATTCTGCAACTGAGTTGATGGCCCTTTCACTACTACCGACAGGACACTTAGAGTCAAATTTGGGGCCACTTTATCAAAAATGCTTATGTTAGTTCTAAGACTTTAAGACAATGGTTCTCAAACTGTTTCCTGGAACCCTGGGTGCTGTCTTTGGTTTACCTACTGAAAAAGAGAATGGGAAATCTTGCATTCATAAAACCTTTATCCCTGACTTACTTTCTATCCTTTGTCTTTGACTTTTTCTGTGACCCATTTCTAAGTTAGGCTTTTTTAACTGGAAGCACAGATCCTAGGGGAAGCCTGTTCTCTCTTTTCTGATCATAGGTCTGGGTGAGCTTTAGGACTCCCTAAGGGACAACAGAACCCTGGTGGCAAAGTGGTTAAGAGCTCAGGCTGCTAACCAAAAAGTCAGCAGGTCAAATCCACCAGCCGCTCCTTGGAAATCCTATGGGGCAGTTCTAGTTTGTTCTATAGGTTTGCTATGAGTCAGAGTCAACTCGATGGCACACAACAACAGCAAGGGGCAATGGTGGTGCAGCGGTAAGAGTTTGGCTGCTAACCAAAAGATCAGCAGTTGGAATCCACCAGCACTCCATGGAAACCCTATGAGACAGTTCTACTCTGTCCTATGGGGTAGCTATGAGTTGGAATTGACACAACAGCAACGGGTATATTTAACTGGTAAGGGGGAATGGAAGAAGGTCATTCCCATTTATCATCTATCATGCACTTCTCTGTAAGACAGGCATGATTATCATTATTTCAAAGGGGATCAGAGAATTAAACAAGATGTTGTTAGGTGTCATCGAGTCAGTTTCGACTCACAGTGACCCTATATACAACAGAATGAAACACTGCCCAGTCCTGTGCCATCCATATAACCATTGTTATGCTTCAGTCCATTGTTGGAGCTACTATGTGAATCCATCTTTTTGAGGGTCTTCCTCTCTTTTGCTGACTCTCAGCTTTACCGAACATGATGTCCTTCCCAAGGTACTGACCTCTCCTGATAACATGTCCAAAGTATGTGAGACACAGTCTCGCCATCCTCACTCCTAAGGAGTGTTCCAACTGTACTTCCTCCAAGATGGATTTGTTTGTTCTTCTGGCAGTCCATGGTATATTCAATATTCTTCACTAATAGGTCATAATTCAAAGCCACCAATTCTTCTTCAGTCTTCCTTATTCATATGCTTCCACATGCATATGAGCCGATTGAAAACACCATGGCTTTGGTGAGGCTCACCTTAGTCCTTAAAGTGACGTCTTTGCTTTTTAACACTTTAAAGAGGTCTTTTGCAGCAGATTTGACCAGTTGGGTGTGTCATTTTCTTTCTTGACTGGTGCTTCCATGGGTGTTGACTATTGATCCAGGTAAAATGAAATCTTTGACAACTTCAATGCTTTCTCCATTTATCATGATGTGGCTTATTGGTACAGTTGTGAGGATTTTTGTTTTCTTTGTGTTGAGGTGTAATGCATACTGAAGGCTGTGGTCTTTGATGGTCATTAGTAACTGCTTCAAGTCCTCTTCACGTTCAGCAAGGAAGGTTGTATCATCTGCATATCACAGGTTGTTAATGAGTCTTCCTCCAATCCTGATGCCATGTTCTTCTTCATATAATCCAGTTTCTTGGATTATTTGCTTAGCACACAGATTGAGCGAGTATGGTGAAGGGGTGCAAATCTGATGCACACCTTTCCTTATTTTAAACTATGCAGCATCCTCTTGTTTTGTTTGAATGACTGCCTCTTGGTCTATGTACAGGTTCCTCTTGAGCACAATTAAGTGTTCTGGAATTCCCATTCTTCACAATGTTATCCATAATTTGTTACGATCCACACAGTGGAATGCCTTTTGCATAATCAATAAAGCAAGATAGTGCATGCAGATTCTCCCATGCTGTTGATAAATATTTATCTAGGGCCCATTATGTGTCACTGAGCACAAAAATACAACAGTCCCTTCATTGAGTTCCTTATGGACAAGTAAGTGAATCATTATAACAAAGTAAAGCAATTTGACAATAGGAATAAGCTGCAGGCCCCTGGGTGGCACAAATTGTAGATGCGCTCAGCTGCTAACTAAAAAGCTGGAGGTTTGAGTTCACTCAGAGGTGCCTCAGAAGAAAGGCCAGGAGATCTATTTTAAAAAAATCAGTCATTGAAAAACTCTATGGAGCACAGTTTTACTTTGACACACATGGGATCGCCATGAGTCAGAATCGACTCCATGGCAACTGTTGTTTTAGTTTTTCATTCACTCCCATAGAGGTGGCAGCCCTGGGCCAGAGGGAAGGAAGGAAGGGAAAGCCCTCGCCCCTTGCTCTGTAATCTTCTCACCCTACAAGGTACTTCTGTGTCTTTATGCAACACAGAACTCTCCTGCTCTGACCTCCAGTTCCTGAGTTGATAATCTCATTACAACTAATCCTGTTTACCGCCATTCTCTTGGCAGAACAATCTTGTCAGGACTGAGGCTCTTTCCTGGCCACCCACTGTTCTTATTGCTCCATTGTTCCTTGGGACTGTGGCCTGGCCTTGTATAAGCTTTCATTGATAGGACTTATCCTGTTTACCTGAAGTCTGCAGAGGGGCCTCATCAAATACTTCCATCCCTTCCTCCAATAAATGGCTCCCTTTGATCTGTGCAATGCAAAACAGTGTTTATCAGGAGCTCCTCTTGGCTGAACTTCCTCTAGCTGATGATGGGGACATCCTGTCCCAGAGAGGTGCCCCAAAATAACATTTTATGCATTTCAGAACTTTTTCAGGTTTTTCTTTCTTGGTAAGCATTATTTTACAGGGTATCTCTTTACGGCCAGTAAAGAAAGGACTAAATTTATTTTTTGCAGGGCAAGCTGACAGAGAAGGGAACAATTCTTCAGCAGGTCACCACTAGGCATGAAAAAATGCCAAGACTAATGATAATATAAACATTTGAAACAAAAACAATATACAGGATTCGGGCTGGCCAGGTGAGATCTCTTTCCATGCTGTCGATTGAAAGCTACAAGTTATCTAACAAGGTGAAAAAGAGGTCACGGGTGTTAGCTCTCTGAATAACAGGATAATAGAAGGGAGTTCAATTATGCACATGAGTGATAGATTTTAGACTTTCTTAGCTTTTAAGAAATTGCTAGGTAAAGAGACAATATCTATAGTAGTGGTTCTCAAAATGTGGTCTCTGTCCAACAGTATCACCTGGGAACTTGTTAAAAAATGCAGATTCTCAGACCCCACCTCAAATTGCTGTTGTTAGGTGTCGTCAAGTTGGTTCCAGCTCATAGTGATCCTATGTACAACAAAAAGAAACACTGCTCAGCCCTGCACCAACCTCACAATCGTTGCTATGCTGGAGCCCATCTTTGCAGCCACTGTTTTCAACCCAGCTCTTTGAGGGTCTTTCTCTGTTTCTCTGACCCTCTACTTTACCATGTATGAAGTCCTTCTCCAGGGACTGGTCTCTCCTGATAATATGCCCAAGGTGCATGAGACAAGTCTCACCATCCTTGCTTCTAAGGCGCATTCTGGCTGTACTCCTTCCAAGACAGATTTTTTTCATTCTGCTGGCATTCTGTGGTATATTCATATTCTTCATCAATGTCATAATTCAAAGCCTCAGTCTTCTTTGGTCTTCAATTCTTGTTCATTGTCCAGCTTCCACATGTTTATGAGGCCATTGAAAATATGGCTTGGATCAGGTGCACCTTAGTCCTCAAAGTGACATCATTGCTTTTTTAACACTTTAAAGAGGTCTTTTGCAGCAGATTTGCCCAATGCGATACATCATTTGATTTCCTGCCTGATACTTCCATGAGAATTGATTGGATCCAAGTAAAATGAAATCCTTGACAACTTCAATGTTTTCTCCATTTATCATGATGTTGCTTATTGGTACAGTTATGATGATTTTTGTTTTCTTTGTGTTGAGATATAATCCATACTGAAGGCTATGGTCTTTGATCTTCATCAGCAAGTGCTTCAAGTCCTCTTCACTTTCAGCAAGCAAGGCTGTGCCATCTGCATCTTGCAGGTTGTTAATAAGTCTTCCTCCAATCCTGATGCCCCGTTCTTCTCGCATAGTCCAGTTTCTCAGATTATTTGCTCAGCATACAGATTGAATAAGTGTGGTGAAAGGATACAACTCTGATGCACGTCTTTCTAATTTCAAACCACACAGTATCGCTTTGTTCTGTTGAAATGACTGCCTCTTGGTCTATGTAAAAGTTCAACATGAACACAATTAAGTGTTCTGGAATTCCCATTCTTTGAAATGTTATCCATAATTTGTTATGATCCACAGAGTTGAATGCCTTTGCATAGTCAATAAAACACAGGTAAACGTCTTTCCCGTATTCTCTGCTTTCAGCCAAGATGCATCTGACATCAGCAACGAGATCCCTCATGCTGCATCCTCTTCTGAAATCAGCTTGAGTTTCTGGCAGTTCCCTGTTGATGTACTGCTACAACCACTTTTGAATGATCTCCAGCAAAATTTTACTTGCATGTGATATTAATGATATTGTTTGCTAATTTTTGCATTCTGTAGGATCACTTTTCTTCGGAATGAGCACAAATATGGATTTCTTCCAGTTGGTTGGCCAGGTAGCTGTCTTCCAAATTTCTTGGCATAAACAAGTGAACACCTCCAGCACTGCATCCATTTATTGGAACATCTCAATTGATATTCCATCAATTCCTGGAGCCCCAGATACTGAGTCAAAAACTCTGGAATTGCAGCCCAGAAATCTTTGTTTTGATAAGCTTTCCAGGTGATTCTGATGCAGGGTCAAATTTGATAACCACTGAGCTACATCATCAATAGCCTGAAACCATCACATAGGAAGGTTGACCAGGAGTCTCTGTGTGGTGCATATACTTAAGTGCTCAACTACTAACCAAATCTTGGCTGTTCAAATCCACCCAGAAGTGCCTCAGAAGTCAGGCTTGGGGATCTGCTTCTGAAAGGTCACAACTTTGAAAACTATGGAGCAGTCCTACTCTGCACACTTGGGGTCACCATGAGTCAGAATTGGTTAGACAGCCACTGACAACAATAAGGAACGTGATTAACATGCAGGCTCCCAGACCCCATCCCTAAAAATACAGATTGACTTGGTATAGGGAGGCCTTGAGAAGTCTTCCTTGTAAATGAGCATCTCAGGGTGATTTGGACGTAGGTGGTTCAAGGACCAACCTTCTGGAAGCACTGACCTATGTACAGAGGGCAATAGAAATTTTCCACACTGCTTCAGTCTCATTCCAAAGAGGCTCCCTTTATGGCTGAGAATGAATAGGTATCATAGGTCAGCTTCCTTTCCCATTCATTCCGTAAACTGGCTGCTAAGATTACCTCCTGTGGGCAGGTGGCTCTTCTCAGGATTACCCTAATGCTAGAAGATTGAGACTGGCACCATCAATTCCTTTCACACTGACATCTGAAACATTTTGCTAACTCCTACCCTGGGTTGGACTCACACTGTGGCCTGGAAGCAAAAGCTTGTATATCCCATTACCAGTTCCTTGCACCATGATCCAAGTCGGTTTTGTTTTCCCAGGAGTTTTGTTTTGCACTGCTGATGCATTCCAGTCATTGTTGGGATGCATTTTACTTCTCTTTCCCACCAGCCCCTGGACTATGTCTTACTCATATATAGAGCCTCATGATGTGAATGTCCTCAAATCCTAATTCTCTCTCCCAGAACCTGTCTCTCTTGCATGGTCCCAGCCGTTCACTCTGCACAACTGCCCTTGCTGAGACCCGTATCCACTCCTAATCCCAGCTCAGAGAGGAAGTTGCTACACCTAGATTCTCTTGGAAACCCGTGCAGTCGCCAGCTTCCAGGTACAATATTGCTCTGGTTTGCCGCCTTGCTTCCTGGACTTGTCTCCTATATCCATCCCTTTAGACTTCTTACCACTCCACACTTTTGCTGGTTCTAAGAGTCTCTCAGGGCTCTGACCTTGGCTCTTCACTCTTTCTCCTACAGAACAGTATTTTTCGTGTAGATTATTATGATCTGTTCCCAACCAGACTTTTTCTCCAGTCAGTCCTTGGCCCTCAACAGAGGTATTGGTCTTCTTTTGTCCCCAGTCACTTTAACCACACAAACCCTGACCTGAAGTCCCAGAGTAGTAACAGATGAGGCCAGTGTGTACAGTTGTGCAGTGCGTGCACTGCACAAAGATGTGGTGAAGATGGCAAGTGGGAACTAAACCTTAGCTTGTGCTCTGCTCACCAAGATGAGTGTCTGATACTGTGCTGTGAACACACAGAAGAAGGTACGCATTTTTTCTATGTGCAAAGGAATATTTACTAACAAAAACCACAGGGATGGTTCTGTCCAGAGGGGCACCATTTTAAAAAAATTGCACAAAGTTTCTGTAAAGGCTAGCCAATGATTTGAGTCCAAGATGTAACTCAATTCAGGCTTGCTCCCTAGATCACTTCATTTCTTCCCATATCCCTTGTTTCCTTTTATCTAGTACATCTTTTTCATAGTAAATATTACCTTTCTCTCTCCTCCTTCCCATTTATCCAGTACTCCTCCTCCTCCGATGCATCTTCCAATTAACACTGTTCGGTTGAACTTTCTGCAACGATAGAAATTGTCTACATCTGCTTTGTCCAATATGGTAGCCACTAGTCACATGTGGCTACTGAACACATGAAAAGTGGCTAGTGTAGCAGAGAACTGAATTTTAAAATCTATTTCATTTTAATTAACTTAAAATAAAATAGCCCCATGTGGCTAGTGATTACTGTATTGGACAGTGCAGGTTTAAGTTTTAACCTATGCCAGATCACCCATTCTAATAGGATTCATAAACTTTCCCCTTACCTTCTACATGAATTCCTCCCCTTTCTCCTCAAGCTGCCATTGACTAATGAGAAAAAAAAAAGAAAATTTCCTTCCTGATTTCCTGAAGTACATGGCTTCCCTTCCAGTCACTTTTTTTTTTTTTTTTAATAATTTTTATCATGCTTTAAGTGAAAGTTTACAAATCAAGTCAGTCTCTCACACAAAAACTTATACACACCTTGCTACATACTCTCAATTACTCTCTCCCTAATGAGACAGCCTGCTCCCTCCCTCCATTCTCTTTTCATGTCCATTTCACCAGCTTCTAACCCCCTCTACTCTCTCATCTCCCCTCCAGGCAGGAGATGCAAACATAGTCTCAAGTGTCCACCTGATCCAAGAAGCTCACTCCTCACCAGCATCCCTCTCCAACCCATTGTCCAGTCCAATCCATGTCTGAAGAGTTGGCTTCAGGAATGTTTCCTGTCCTGAGCCAACAGAAGGTCTGGGGCCATGACCACCGGGGTCCTTCTAGTCTCAGACCATTAAGTCTGGCCTTTTTATGAGAATTTGGGGTCTGCATCCTACTGCTCTCCTGCTCCCTCAGGGGTTCTCTGTTGTGTTCCCTGTCAGGGCAATCATGGGTTGTAGCCAGGCACCATCTAGTTCTTCTGGTCTCAGAAAGACATAGTCTCTAGTTCATCTAGCCCCTTCTGTCTCTTGGGCTTGTAATTACCATGTGTCCTTGGTGTTCTTCATTCTCCTTTGATCCAGATGGGTTGAGACCAATTGATGCATCTTAGATGGCCGCTTGCTAGCTTTCAAGACCCCAGATGCCACTCTTCAAAGTGGGATGCAGAATGTTTTCTTAATAGATTTTATTATGCCAATTGACTTAGATGTCCCCTGAAACCATGGTCCCCAAACCCCTGCCCCTGCTACGCTGGCCTTCGAAGTATTCAGGAAACTTCTTTGCTTTTGGTTTAGTCCAGTTGTGCTGACCTCACCTGTACTGTATGTTGTCTTTCCCTTCACCTAAAGTAGTTCTTACATGCTATCTAACTAGTGAAAACCCCTCTCCCTCCCTCCCTCCTCCCTCTCGTAACCATCAAAGAATATTTTCTTCTCTGTTTAAACTATTTCTCAAGTTCTTATAATAGTGGTCTTATACAATATTTGTCCTTTTGCAGCTGACTAATTTCACTCAGCATAATGCCTTCCAGGTTCCTCCATGTTATGAAATGTTTCACAGATTTATCACTGTTCTTTATCAATACGTAGTATTCCATTGTGTGAATATACCATAATTTATTTACCCATTCATCCATTGATGGGCACTTTGGTTGCTTCCATCTTTTTGCTATTGTAAACAGTGTTGCAGTAAACATGGGTGTGCATATATCTGTTCGTGTAAAGACTCTTATTTCTCTAGGATATATTCCGAGGAGTGGGATTGCTGGATCGTATGGGAGTTCTATTTCTGGCTTTTTAAGAAAGCACCAAATTGATTTCCAAAGTGGTTGTACCATTTTATATTCCCACCAGCAGTGTATAAGTGATCCAATCTCTCCACAGCCTCTCCAACATTTATTACTTTGTGTTGTTTGGATTAATGCCAGCCTCGTTGGAGTGAGATGAAATCTCTTTTTAGTTTTAATCTGCATTTCTCTAATGGCTAATAATCATGAACATTTCCTCATGTATCTGTTAGCTACCTGAATGTCTTCTTTAGTGAAGTGTCTATTCATATCTCTTGCCCATTTTTTAATTGGGTTATTTGTCTTTTTGTAGTTGAGTTATTGCAGTATCATGTAGATTTTAGAGATCAGGTGCTGATCGGAAATGTCATAGCTGAAAACTTTTTCCCAGTCTGTAGGTAATCTTTTTACTCTTTTGGTGAAGTCTTTGGATGAGCATAGGTGTTTGATTTTTAGGAGCTCCCAGTTATCTAGTTTTTCTTCTGCATTCTTAATAATTTTTTATATACTGTTTATGCCATGTGTTAGGGCTCCTTACGTTGTCCCTATTTTTTCTTCCATGATCTTTATCATTTTAGATTTTATGTTTAGGCCTTTGATCCATTCTGAGCTCATTTTTGTGCATGGACTGAGGTATGGGTCTTGTTTCATTTTTTTGCAGATGGATATCCAGTTATGCCAGCAACATTTGTTAAAAAGACTGTCTTTTCCCCATTTAACTGACTTTGGGCCTTTGTCAAATATCAACTGCTCATATGTGGATGGATTTATGTCTGGATTCTGAATTCTGTTCCATTGGTCCATGTATCTGTTCTTGTACCAGTACCAGGCTGTTTTGACTACTGTGGCGGTATAATAGGTCCTAAAATCAGGTAAAGTAAGGCCTCCCACTTTGTTCTTCTCATTCAGTAATACCTTGTTTGTCCGGGACCTCTTTCTCTTCCATATGAAGTTGGTGATTTGTTTCTCCATCTCATTAAAGAAAGTCGTTGGGATTCAGATCGGAATTGCGTTAAATGTGTAGATCGCTTTTGGTAGAATAGACATTTTTATAATGTTAACTCTTCCTATCCATGAGCAAGGTATGTTTTTCCACTTATGTAGGTCTCTTTTGGTTTCTTGCAGAAGTGTACTGTAGTTTTCTTTGTATAAGTCTTTTACATCTCTGGTAAGATTTATTCCCAAGTATTTTATCTTCTCAGGGGCTACTGTAAATGGCATTGATTTGGTGAGTTGCTCTTCGATGTTCTTTTTGTTGGTGTAGAGGAATCCAACTGATTTTTGTATGTTTATCTTGTATCCTGATACTCTGCTGAACTCTTCTATTAGTTTCAGTAGTTTTCTTCACGATTCCTTAGGGTTTTCTGTGTATAAGATCATGTCATCTGCAAATAGAGATACTTTTACTCTTCCTTGCCAATCTGGATGCCCTTTATTTCTTTATCTAGCCTAGTTGTTCTGGCTAGGACCTCCAACACAACGTTGAATATGAGCAGTGATAAAGGGCATCCTTGTCTGGTTCCTGATCTCAGTGGGAATGCTTTCGGGCTCTCTCCATTTAGGGTGATATTGGCTATTGGCTTTGTATAAATGCCCTTTATTATCTTGAGGAATTTTCCTTCTATTCCTACTTTGCCAAGAGTTTTTATCATGAATGAGTGTTGAACTTTGTCAAATGCCTTTTCTGCATCAATTGATAAAATCATGTGATTCTTGTCTTTTATTTATGTGGTGGATTACATTAATTGTTTTTCTAGTGTTGAACCATCCCTGAATACCTGGTATGAATCACACTTCATCATGGTGAATTACTTTTTTGATATGTTGTTGAATTCTATTGGGTAGAATTTTGTTGAGGATTTTTGCATCTACGTTCATGAGGAGCATAGGTCTACAATTTTCTTTTCTTGTGGTGTCTTTACCTGGTTTTGGTATTCCAGTCACTTTTATCACCATGAAATACACACACACTTTTTCTCTTACGCATGAAGTTAACGAGTCTTGTAAATTTTCTTTAATTTATGAGGCTATTCAATGCTGCTTGTCTGCATGTATTTATGTTTACCTATGTTGAAGGTTTTCTACTCAAAACTCTATACTCCTAGAAAACAGAGTAGAATGTTATAACTAATGCCTTATTTGTCAATAACTACAAGGCCATAAGGTCCCTGAGTGGTGCAAACAATTTGTCCTCAACTACTAACCTAAAGGTGGGTAGTTCAAACCCACCCAGTGATGCTGCACAAGAAAGGCTTGGCAACCTGCTTCCATAAAAGATTACAGCTAAGAAAATTCTATGGAGCAGTTCTACTCTGTAATACATGGGGTAGCCATGAGTTGAAATTGATTCAAACAGCAACGGGTTTGGGGTTTTTTTTTGGCCTTGTGAGGCCACAGTTAATGCGTAATACATGGCATTTTTTAGATGATGTCATACCACATTTCAGGCATGAAAAGAAGAGAAGGGAAGAAACAGGAATGTAGAAAGAAATGAAGGATTTAAGTAAGAGTCATCATGGAGTGGAGTAAGGCGGTCTGGATTGCGGCTCTCAGGAGCTGGAGTTCAAAGTACATCTGTGCCACCAAAACCATGACATTGAGCACATCAGTTAAGCTCACAGGGCCTCAGCTCTCTCCTTCATAGAATGGAGGGTTTTGACAGACGTCCCAGTATAAGGCATCTTCCTGATTAAAATGCTTCTCAGTGTACAACTTATTAACAACAATTATATTTGACAAAAGTTGTGTGATAGATATTTTCCCTACAACAACAACAAAAAGAGCAGCTGCTGAAGCTGCTTATGTACAACCAAACACCTCATGGGATTTGGCTTCTTGGTTTGGAGGCTTAGGGTCCTGGTTTCATGGGACCTGTTAATTGGCCTAATATCGCTATTAGTGCTTCTGTTCTGTCCTTTAGTTTGTTGTGTAGTACCTTGGGTCTTAAAAGGATTGCAGGTGGCCATCCAAGACTCAACAATTGTTCTCTATTCACCTGGAGCAAGAAGTAGAGTCAGGAATAGGAGGAAGAAATGGAATGTGTTGTTAATTGCCTCCACGAATAACTGCCCCCTTTGCCACGAGACCAGAACTGGATGGCTACCGCTACTGAACACTTTGATCAAAGATTCTGTAGAAGAATCCTGATCAAAAGGGAGAAAATATAGAACAAACCCAGACTTTCTGAAGCCATGGAGGCTGGATGAACTCCTCAAACTATCATCTTGAGATAATCTTTAAACTTTAAACCAAAAATATCCCCTGAAGTCTTCTTAAGACCAAACCATAGTTTAGCTTAACTAGTAAAGAATGTCTGCTTTGAACATTATGCTCTTTTAATAAATACCTATATGGGATCAAATTGACCAAAGCAACTTGAAAGATTGGATAGGAAGCTTAAGAGGCAGTGAGTTATGTTAATGGAGGAAAAATAATTCAGAAAAAGAGGGTGAGGATGGTTGTACAACTATAAGAATATAATCAATGTCACTGAAATTACATGTAGAAATTGTTGAATTGGTGTATGTTTTACTGTGTATATTCTCAACAACAACAAAAAATAATTTTTTTTTAAAGAAAAAAAAAATGCCCCTAAGATCAATAGTCTAGGAATAGCTAGGCAAGTTGAAACCAACTTTTGTCATACACAATATTTCACAGAATCCCACCCCGACTAGCAATGTTTGTGATGAACACACCAGCTTTGCTGAGGACAAGACCAAAACAATATTTTAAGAACCAACAAAACTCAGTTTAGAGTGAGTCATGGGTCCTGACCGTAGCAGCTTAATTGCCCACAAAGGTTTGTGACTGTTCTATACGGTGTCCTCAGAACATCTGCACATACCTTCTATTTCTAGTGCTTTAAACAGAAATAAACACAGCCACTAAGCCAAATCCTCCATTCCACAAAACAGATGAAAAGTTCAAGTGTAAGCATGGACCCCCTGGCTGACTACCTCTTGCCAGCCTGCCCACGGGAATGGTCAGTAAAACGTTGGGACTGTTATATAAGCAATAGGAAATCTTTGCTTATAAAAAGGGTGAGTTGTACTAATGTAAAATCAGTGTTCTGGAACTCTTAATGTGCACATAATTTCCATTTAGGCTTCTAAGCTAAATGATTTGCTAATGCAACAAAAGTGTGACATGCCCCAGAGTAAAATAATTGATTCATAATTTGGGAGGGTCTGGGTAGATTATCCTTAGCCAACTGCCTAAATATTATGCTTTTCTCTCCCTAAATCTTGGTTTTGCTGCTCCACCTGTAAAACATTAGTAGAGCTGTTGTGATACTAAATGAACTAGGGCAGGCAGGTCCCCTGGATAGACACAGTCATAGTGCTACAAACCCTGGCATCATTGCAATTTTGCTGCTGTTGTTAGTTATTGTTGAGTAGGCACCTACTCACGGTGACCCATGCATAACAGAAGAAAATGTTGCCAGTCCTGTGTCATCTTCATTATCATTGTTATGCTCATGTCCATCGTTGTGGTCACCATGTGTTTTAATTAGCTTCCAACCTAGGGGCTCATCATCCTGCTTATATGAGACAATATTCTGTTGCAATCTATAGGGTTTTTGTTGGCTAATTTTCAGAAGTAGATCACCATGCCTTTCTTCCCAGTCTGTCGTAGTCTGGAATCTCTGCTGAAAGCCATCCACCATGGGTGACCCTGCTGGTATTCAAAATACTGGTGGCATAATTTCCAGCATCATAGCAACATGCAAGCCACCACAGTAGGACAAACCGATAGGCAGGTGGTGGATTGCAATTATACATTTATTTACATCATCATTTAGCTCCTGCCTGTCTTTGCTAGATTGTAAATTCTACCAGGGCAGGGATTATGTCAACTTTTGCTCTTCATTGTATCACAGCCTCCTAGCACAGAGCCTGGTGTGTAGCAAGTACTCGAAAATCTTTTGAATGAATTCAACATGCAAACCACTTGCAGTCACTGGAGTCAGTCTGCCTAGGCTTCCTCTTTTGTAAAAGGTGGACAAAAATGGTACCTACCTGATTGCATAGCTGTGAGAATGAAGTAAGATGATACATGCAGAGAACTTAGAACAGTGTCTGCTGGTACACTCTACTCAGACTGAGGATAATCCACTCAGACCCTCCCAAATTGTGAATGAATTCTACCACTCTGGGGCATGTTACATAAATGTTAATTTTAATGATGGTGGTGATATTCCATATGTAATAAGCACTTCATATATGACAGTTCTTATTGTTTACTACCACTGTTGAAGGAGTATTTGCCCTTTAAAGAATGTGTTACACAGAGATCTCAGTCACATATAATATGAGACCGCATGTTTTATGTTTATATGCTATACCAGGTACAGAGTATGAAGGCAGTGTGTCAAAGAAACACCAAAATGACATTCACAATGGTACTTGGACTTCTGGGGACAACAAAAAATTACTAAACACTTTCCCACCTCCTTACTTTCATCCCTTTCTTACTTCCTGGTACCTCCCCTCATTCCTGTGTGATTCTTTGGCTACTAGGCCAATCCTCCCTCAAAGTCCCCACTTTGCAAATCAGCTTCCTCTACAGTCTTTACACATCATGGTCAAAGGATGCTTTTTGGCAACCTGTTCTCATATGGAAATAATTCAGTCCCAGGAGGTAAATTGTAGAAGCCTGCAGTCAGGACTGGATTCCTGTGTGGTACAAATGGTTAACTTGCTGAGCTGCTAACTGGAAGGATGAAGGTTGGAGTCCATTCAGAGGTACCTCAGGAGAAAGCCCTAGTGATCTACTTCCAAAAAATCAGCTACTGAAAATCCTATGGAGCACAGTGCCACTATGACACTCATGGGGATGTGGCCAGTTGGAGTCAAGAGTGACTGGTTTATAGAAAGAGAAAAGTCTTGAGGCTAATTCTAGATCCTGCATTTATTAACTGAGTCGTCTCTGGTAAGTAACTTGATTAATTGTGTCCCAATAGTTAAAAAAAAAAAAAATTAATTAAATTTTTTTATTTAATAGTTACCAGTTAAGTAGGTACAATCAATTGTGATCTACCTCCTGGGCTTGTGGAAATTAAATAAGCATGTAAAGATCCTAGTTCTTTCTAACCATTCTGGGTTTCCAAATTGATCTGGGAAATTTAGCTTTTTCCTTTTTCTAGGGACTCCCTTTTTACATGGAAGGATTTTTGTCTGAGGACAAAGGAGAGGGAGGAGAGAGGAAACACACATACACTTTCCTAAACACACATACACTTTCTTTTCTCGTCTTATGGCCCCTTGGCATCCTGTCTCTAATTTATGCATGAAAGTTTAATAATGCTGTAACTCAATTTCAGTGTTTTCCCTATAAATGTTCTTTAATGGAATAAGGTTAGTGAATCTTATCCTTACCTTCCAATTTTCTGGGCTAATGCCACTAGATCTAAAATTCATGTCATTTTCTGGAACAAGTTTCTTCTTCCCCTCTTCTGTATAATTTGAGATTCAATAGGATCTATTTGTGAACTGATTGAAGGAATCCTATTGGCTCAGTGGTTAAGCACTCTGCTGCTAACCAAAAGGTCAGCGGTTCAAACCCACCAACTGTTTCTCAGGAAAAAGATGTAGCAGTCTGCTTCTGTAAAGATTTACAGCTTTGGAAACCTTATGGGGCAGTTCTACTCTGTCCTATTGGGTCACTATCGGTTGGAATCAACTTGAAGGCAATTTTTTTTTTTAAAGGTGAATTGACTGTTGTAAAATTAAATTATTTTTAATGAGCAAAATGACTTTGATCCATTATACATTTTTTCAGTTAAAGAACACTCACTAATATTTACAGTTCTTTCAAGTATAACACTAAAATGCTACTATTTTTATTTACACATGATATAACAAGATCAATATTTAACCTATAAAAAAAAAATGAAGGGAGTGTTAGCACTACACTTAAAGAAAGCAGTATCCAAAAGAATCTAATTAAAAGAAAGACCAGAATCATAAATCTCCTCAATGTAAATAAATGTTAAGAAATATGCATACTTTGATCCATTTTATTCTGATGGGTGTTGTTGTTGTTAGGTGCCATTGAGTCAGTTCTGACTTATAGCAACCCCATGCAAAGCTGAACAAAACACTGCCCAGTCCTGCGCCATCCTCACAATCATTGCTGTTTGAGCCCATTGTTGGAGCCACTATGTCAATCCATCTCATTGAGGGTCTTCCTCTTTTTCACTGACCCTCTACTTTACCAAGCATGATGTCCTTCTCCAGGGACTGACGCTTCCTGACAACATGTCCAAAGTATATAAAACGTAGTCTTGCCATCCTTGCTTCTAAGGAGCATTCTGGTTGCACTACTTCCAAGACAGATTTGTTTGTTCTTTTGGCAGTCCATCTGTATATTCAATATTCTTCACCAACACCACAATTCAAAGGCGTCATTTCTTCTTCTGTCTTCCTTGTTCATTGCCCAGCTTTTGCATATGTATGAGGTGACTGAAAACACAATGGCTTGGTCAGGTGCACCTTAGTCCTCAAGGTGACATCTTTGCTTTTCAACACATTAAAGAAGTCTTTTGCAGCAGATTTGCCCAATGCAATGAGTCTTTTGATTTGTCTGCTGCTTCCATGCGTGTTGATTATAGATCCAAGTAAAATGAAATCCTTGACAACCTCAATCTTTTCTCCGTTTATCATGATGTTGCTTATTGGTCCAGTTGTGAGGATTTTTGTTTTCTTTATGTTCAGGTGTAATCCATAGTGAAGGCTGTGGTCTTTGATCTTCATTAGTAAGTGCTTCAAGTCCTCTTCACTTTCAGCAAGCAAAGTTGTGTTATCTGCAGGTTGTTAATGAGTTTCCTCCAATCCTGATGCCCCGTTCTTCTTCATATAGTCCAGCTTCTCGGATTATTTGCTCAGCATACAGACTGAATAAGTGTGGTGAAAGGATACAACCCTGGCACATACGTTTCCTGACTTTAAACCATATAGTATCCCCTCGTTCTGTTAGAATGACTGCCTCTTGATCCATGTACAAATTCCTCATGAGCACAGTTAAGTGCTCCAGAATTTCCATTCTTTGCAATGTTATCCATAATTTGTCATGATCCGCACAGTCGAATGCCTTAGCATAGTCAACAAAACAGAGGTAAACATCTTTCTGGTATTCTCTGCTTTCTGCCAGGATCCATCTGACATCAGCAATGATGTTTCTGGTTCCATGTACTCTTCTGATGGGTAGAAAAAAAAGAATGTATGAATACATTGCTAACTTGTGGATAGATGATTTGGAAAATAAAAAGTTTGGAGCATTTTATAACACTTACTAGTGCAAACCTAGTTCTAAAGGACAAAATTTGTGCAAATTCCCAAGTTCAGATCTTAATACGCCTTTTATCTATCCGGAGCCATTCCTTTGGTGAGTATTGAAAGAACAAACTCTGGAAGGTGTTTGATTAATCCATTGGGATCTAAGGCCTTTTTTTTTTTTTTTTTTTAAGGCACTTAAAGACCTAGGCAAATACAGCTTCTGAATTTTATGAATATTTTATGTCTTATTTATTTGAGCAAAATCATATCTTACTAGCAATTCTAACTAAATGTAGCATTTTAGCTTAAAAAAATCAAAAAGGTAGAAAAGAAAAAAATATTTTGGGATTCAGTTAGAATTTTTTTTTTTTTTTTTTTTGGTGTAGCATCGACTCCTTTGGGGCTTTTCAGCAATGAGTTTGGTAAAAATATTTAAAGCTGTGGGAATGATTTCCCTTTTGGGAGTTTCACATTATGCCACATACAGTGTTGTTTGGATTAAAATTACCTTCCCTCAAGCCTCTTCCTCTTCCCACTTCTCTCACTTGCCCTTGTTAAGAACAGCAGCCTGACCAGACAGAACCTGCTTGACTGTGTAGTCCTGACATTTCCGTTTCCCAGAGGACAAGCTCTGGAAGCCCAGTTCTGGCACTTTCTATCTGTGTGATCTTGGGTTAGTGCTTGACCATCTGAACTTCAGTCTATACATCTGCAACAGGGTAGTCACTTCACAAAGTGGTTGTCAGAATTAGGGCAGATAATATGGATTTTGCTAGCAGGAGAATGGTTTCCCTCACAACCCCCAAATGCAGTTAACTTTCACTCTGATATCATGTTGCCGTGGGTCCAAAATAAGAAGGGCTTAGGGACATGTATAAATGGAGGGGGTCAGATTACAAAATCTAAATTCTACAATAGCCACTGAGAAGGAGCAGGAGTCAGGGTACACTTGCAGGTCAGATCCTTGGGATCCCTCCTTCTAGTGTGTACCCAGCTATGGTTGTTGTTGTTGTATGCAGTCAAGTCAGTTCTGAATCATAGTGACTTTATATGACAGAGTAGAACTGCCCCATAGGATTTCCTAGGCTGTAATCTTCATGGAAGGAACCCTGGTGGTACAGTGGTTAAGTGTTCAGCGGCTGCTAGCTGAGAGGTTGGAAGTTCGAACCCACCAGCCACTCCACAACAGAAAAGACCTGGCCATCTACTCCCGTAAAGATTACATCCTAGAAAACCCTATGGAGCAGTTCTCATAGGGTCACTATGAGTTGGAATTGACTTGATAGTACACAACAACAATAATCTTTATGGGACCAGGTCTTTTCTCCCACGGAATGGCTGGTTGGTTTAAACTACTGACCTTTCAGTTAGCAACCAAGTGCTTAAAGATTGCACCACTACAGCTCCTTGCCCAGGTACTAGTAAGCACTAAATACATGCTTTTCAGTGGTCTTTCAATGAACTTGATTGCCATAAGGTACTGGCACTTGAGTGAAGCTGGTAAAACTGCAAGAAGGTAGAGAAAGGCGGGGTAAGGGTAAACAATTGGGAGTTAAGTCCATTGGCTCCAAATTCCAGCTTTCTATCACTCTAGCCTAAGTTGGTTAATTTCCCTAAATTCCAGTTTAAATCTGATCATCCTTCTCCCTAGCCATCCCTGCCACACATACACACACACACACACACAATAATAATAATAATAACCACCACCACCTTTAATGATTTCCCATTGCCTTTAGGATAGAGTCCCAAACATGGCCCATGAGATCTTGTTCCTGCCTCTCTCTCCATTCTATCCCTGGTTCTCTTAAATCTAGCAACAGTGGACATTTTTCAGTTCCTCAAAAGTGTTACTTGGCACTATCTTGCCCCTGTGCTGTTGGCCGGTACCTTGTCTCATCTGTCTGGAACAATTTTCACTCCTTGCAGCAGTACTGCCTTCCTCTTTGCCTGGAGAACCCCACTCATGCTTCATGTGTAGGCTTAAACGTCATATTCTCAGTGAGGTTTTCCCTCCCATCCCCATTTGGGTTAAACCAAAAGAAAAACCAAACCTGTTGCCATCGAGTTGATTCCAACTCATGGCAACCCCATGTGTTATAGAGTGGAACTGCTCCATAGGGTTTTCTTGGCTTCAATTTTAAAGGAAGTAGTTCATGAGGCTTCTCTTCTATGGTACCACTGGGTGGGTTCATGCCACCAATCCTTAGGACAGTAGTTGAGCATAAACCATTTGTGCCACTTAAGGATCTCACCTAGGTTGTTGTTGTGTGCAGTCGAGTTGATGCAGACTCATCTGACAGAGTAGAACTGCCACATAGAGTTCCCTAGGCTGTAATCTTTATGCGAGCAGACCACCAGGTCTTTTCTCTCATGGAGCTGCTTCTGGGTTCAAACTCCCGGCCTTTCCATCAGCAGCCAAGTGCTTAACCATTGTATCATCAGGGCTCCGTTCATCTAGGTTCCAAACCAAAACCCACTGCCGTCGAGTTGATTCCAACTCACAGCCACCCCACAGGGTTTCCACGGCTCTTCAAAAGCAGACTGCCACATCTTTTTCTTGTGGAGCCACTGGTGGTTTCAAACTGCTGATCTTTTGGTTAGCAGTCGATTGCCTTAACCGCTGTGCCACCAAGGCTCCCTTCATCTAGGTTAGAGTCCCTGTTATGTGCTCCCTGGTTTCCATTTCTTTACACTCAGGGGTTTCTCCCCTCAGACTCCATGAGATATCTGTGTACTTGTAAGGGAGAGGAGGGCAGGGGAGTAGGGTAGGATGGGGATCAGGTCTACTTTTCACTACTGTATTCCCAGTCTAGCCCAGTGGCACCTATGATACTCCCTGAATGGGTGAGAAAAAACTTAACATCAGGAGACTAGCATCTCACTCAAAGACTTGTGAGGATTAAAGGATTAAAACACAACTCTAGCCGCATAGCAAATGTATTGACTAATGCAGGCAATTATTGTTAATAAAAACAGTTAAGTGATGAATTTGTTTCATTTCTGAATTCTTTGGTGGGCACTTCTCCAAATGGGAGAGTTTAGGGAGATAATCGAGCTGCCATTTTGTGCCCCTTCTGAATACTATTTAAGAGTTTTAAAGCAGAACAAGATGAAACGAAATGCCAAACCTAAAACTGGAGTCAAGACAGAAAATGGCTTTGATGTGATGAATCTAGTGTAATTGTATGTTTGCATGGGCTTTGGGTCTGGCTATGCTCCAGGTACAAACATCATAACCCAGCCTATCAACCAGATGTGACCAGTTTGGAAGGTTACTTTTAAAAAAAAAAAACAGTAATATAATCTATGCCTGTAGGAACCTACATGTTAGCACTTGGAAAATGACAACAGTGAACATCATATAAAACACAATTTTCAAAAGATAATTAAGTAATCCACATGAAAGTCTTATACCTGAGCATTCTACCTGAGCAATAAAAGCTGAATATTCTAACTAAAGCTGAAATTCTAAGATCGGATTTTCATAATGTAGACCAGGTGATATAGAGTTGCATTCTTTTTTCATAAGATTATAAATGAGTGTGAGATTTTTTTATTTCCAATTTAAGGAACACACTTGGCTAAAAATATACCATGGGCAGGTTAGGTGCTAACGATCTTTAGTGTTGGAAGAACCTTCATAATTCAAAGGAATGAAGTCATAATGTTGGTGTGTTGAGTGGCAGGGTTAATGTTTTTAAATGGGGGCTTTTAATTCCATTTCCTAAGGGTGGCCTAAAATTACATGAAATGTTTTTTTAGGTACTGACGAGTCAGTTCTGGCTAATAGTGACCATATGTACAACAGAACGAAACACTGCCCAGTCCTGCACCATCCTCACAATCGTTGCTATGTTTGAGCCCATTGTTGCAGCCACTGTGTCAATTCATATCATTGAAGACCTTCTTTTTCTATGACTTTCCCTCTTCTTTACCAAGCATGATTGATTGGTCCCTCCAGGGATTGGTCCCTCTTAATAACATGTCCAAAGCACATGAAATGAAGTCTGGCCATCCTCCCTTCTAAGGAGCATTCTGGCTCTACTTCTTCCAAGACAGACTGGTTCATTCTTCTGGCAGTCCATGATATATTCAATATTCTTCTCTAGCACCATAATTCAAAGGCATCAATTCTTCTTTGGTCTTTCCTATCCATTGTCCAGCTTTCATATGCATATGAGATCATTGAAAATATCATGCTTGGGTCAGGTGCACCTTAGTTCTCAAGGTGACATCTTTGCTTTTTAATACTTTAAAGCGGTCTTTTGCAGCAGATTTGCCCAATGCAATACATTCTTTGATTCTTTGGAGGTTGCTTCCGTGGCCATTGATTGAGGATCCAAGTAAAAGAAAATCCTTGACAACTTCGGTCTTTTCTCTGTTTATCATGATGTTGTTTATTGGTCCAGTTATGAGGATTTTTGTTTTCTACATGTTAAGATATAAACCATACTGAAGGCTGTAGTCTTCGATCTTCATCAGTAAATGCCTCAAGTCTTCTTTGCTTTCAGCAAGCACGTTTGTATCCTCTGCATGTCACAGGTTATTAGTGACTCTTCCTCCAGTCCTGATGCCACGTTCTTCTTTATATAGTCAGGTTTCTCAGATTATTTGCTCAGTATAAAGATTAAATAAGTATGGTGAAATGATACAACTCTGACACACACCTTTCCTGATTTTAAACCATACAGTATCCCCTTGTTCTGTTCAAACAACTGCCTCTTAGGGGCCCTGGTGGCACCGTGTTTAAGCATAACCAAAAGGTCTACAGTTCTAATCCACCAGCCGCTTCTTGGAAACTCTACGGGGCAGTTCTACTCTGTCCTGTAAGGTTGCTGTGAGTTGGAATAGACTTGACAGAAATGAGTTTTTACAAGAGTCTATGTATAGTTTCTGCATGTGCACAATTAAGTGTTCTGGAATTCCCATTCTTCACAATGTTACCCATAATTGGTTATGATCCACACAGTCAAATGCCTTTGCATAGTCAGTAAAACACAGGTGAAAATCTCTCTGATATTCTGAGTGCCTTCCAACGTGAGTGCTTCATCTTTGGGCACTATATTAGATGATATTTTGCTGCTATCCATAATGTTTTCACTGGCCAATTTTTAAAGAAGTAGAGTGCCAGGCCCTTCTTCCAAGACTTTCTTAGTCTTGAAGCTCCCCTGAAACATGTCTACCATGGGTGACCCTGCTAGTATTTGAAATACTGTTGGCTTAGCTTCCAGCATGACAGCAACACGCAAACCACCACAGTGCGACAAACTGACAGATGAGTGGTAGAAAATTGCATGAAAAGGGAGCTGAAATTAGGGGACATTTGGAAAAGTGAAGAAAAATCTGGCCATCTTCTACCTTCTCCAAATTATTATTCCTCTACTACTAGTAGCCTGAGACCCTGACTTTCCTTTGGGCATCCTTGACTGAGTTCTATCAATAGACTTGATATATATGAGAGAGAGGTGTTTTTTGCTGCAAGTAACAGGAAACACATACAATAAATAGTGGATCATTTTGCACACGTAACAGAAATCCAGAGTTAGGCAATTGCTGGCGTTGTTTTTAGCTTGTAATGCACCAAGGGACCCAGGCCATTCTACCTTTCTGCTCTGCCATCCTTAGTGCCTCATGTTGCAGTATACCTGCTACAGGGCAGGTATCATACCTGTTTTAAAAGCAGATAGAGAGAGGTGTCTTTGTCTTCTTTTCACAAGAAATCAAAAGCTTTACCGGAACTCCCAGGCAAATGTCTACTTATGTCTCATTGACCGAGAAAGTGAGCAGTTAGCTGGACAAGTACATAGCAAGGAAAAAAAGAGGAAAGTGGATATTGGGTAAGAAACTAATAATGATGCGACATGTACTTGTCTTAGTTACTTTAGACTCTCCTGGCGGCAGATGGGAAGTAAGAAAAGGGATTGACTGATTTAGGTCATCAGTCTTGCTCTCTTGGTGGTGAGTAGGTGAGTAAATGAAGAGTCAACAGGCCATTTTTGGTGGCTTCCAAATCCATAAGGCTGAGCCAACAAAGAAACTCACTGATAATATTTTGCTATTATCTTGTATTTTTAAAAAATCTGCTCATGATAATATTATCATTATGTTATTTATAATATGTTATATTGCTATTCATAAGGTTTTCACTGGCCAATTTTTTCAGAAGTAGATAGCTAGGTCCTCCTGCCTAGTCTGTCTTCGTCTGAAAGCTCAATTGAAACCTGTCCACATGGATGACCCTGCTGGTATTTGAAATACTGGTGGCATAACCTCCAGCATCACGGCAACATACAAGCCACCACAGTACAACAAACCAACAGACAAGTCGTGGCTGCAAAAGTGGGCTCAAATGTAGCAACAATCGTGAGGATGGCACAGGACCTGGCAGTGTTTCATTCTGTTGTACGTAGAGTCACTATGAGTAGGAATCCACTCGAAGGCACCTAACAACAACAACATTTAGAAGAGGGTAGATAATAACAGAAGGTTATGGAGGTTCTGTGGTAGAATCCTCACCTTCCATGTGGAAGGCTCAGGCTCCGTTCTTGGGCGATGCACCTCAAACACAGCCACCACCCATCTGTTGGTGGAGACTTACGTGTTTCAACGATGCCGAACAGGTTTCAGTAGAGCTTCTAGACTAAGATAGACTAGGAAGAAACCTTGATGATCTACTTCTAGAAATCAGCCAGTGAAAACTCTATCAATCACAACAGTCCAGTCAGCAACTCTTCATGGGGATGGTGCAGGTCTGGGAAGAGTTTAGCTCCATTGTACACAGGGTCACCATGAGTCCGGAGTTGACTTGACAGCAGCTAGCCCTAACAATGAATAATAGCCATTCCGAAGTGGCTAGATGTCCTCCTACATGAAAAAAGATGAAAGCCCAACTAACTGTTCACAGTGGTTCTTATGTGACTCTGTGTGACTGTGCCTCCCTGTCCCTTAGAAATATCCAGGCCTTCCTCATGTCCAGGGTGGCATACAGCCTTTCTGCCAAGTTGGAAAGAGATCTGAAAACCCCCATTCCATTCCATTTACAGAGGCCACCACAGCATTTCTTCTTCTGACCGTAATGGGAAGCACATGGACATCATTCAATTTTGGGAGCCCTTCTATGCTCAAATTATGTTTTTCAAGCAAGGGCTATGATAAAGCAACCTACAAACATGACCCTGGCAAAAGTCAGTAGCCTTGCTTGTTCTGGACATGTTCCTAGTACAATCCAGGGTTCTGGGAAGACTTACTTTAATTACAACCTCTTTCACCCTCTTTCTTTCCCTCTTATACTCATGGTCTCTTACATAACATATATTATAGTTAGCAAAACTGAAAATTTCACTCTTGAGCTAATTAAATGGATGTAATTTGTACTTGAGTTCTTTTCTTTTAAAAAATTTGGTCAAATTAGCACGTTGTTCATTTTTTCTAAAGCATAAAAAAGAAAGTTTTTTTTTTTTTCTAAAGCATATATAACTTAAATTCTCTATTTCTTCAGGTTTTGGGTCTGATAGAAACTTTCATTTTTCTCTTCTGTGACAAAGATAATAAAGAAAACTATGGTATTTTCTAACTTTTTTTTAGCCATACAATATCCTTTGAAGAATATCTCTTTAATTTTTTTTCTTCTTCTTGATACACTAATAAGTTTTAAAGAGAATGGATTTATTTCCAAAATGTCTTGCATGGAGCTCCCGTATTAAAGTTAAAGTTACATTAAAGAATACAAAATATATTGGTTAATACCAGAAACACTACATTCCCCATGAATTATGAAAGTATTAGCATGCATTAAAACAGCAGATCAAAAAAGTGTTTTAAATTGTACCATACTACCTGCCGCACTTGTAAATCGTAATTTTTGCCTTCAGTTCAGCAGCAGCTCCATGTAAGAAGCAGTAATTCAGCATCTTTTGTATGTGCAAGGCATTCTGCTCTGAGTATAGAGATGGGTTAGACACCACCATACCAGTCCTCCAAGGACTCTTAGTCCACTAAGAGGAAGCAGACACGTAAATAATTACAATTTGATGTGATAAAACAGTGATAAAAAGTTATACACGGATGAGACTTAAGTCTGCTGAGGGATTGTGGAGACAGCTGAAGGAAAGAGTTCAGAAGGAAGGTGATGCTTGATTAAAAGCTTTCCAGGACTGGAGGGAGGCTGGGCAAGTGGCAGAAGGGCCTTCTGGGAAGGAGGAAAACAGGTAAACCAGTGCAGTAAAAGTGCAGGTAAGGGGAAATAAGAGCCTGAAATAAGACAATACCAGTTGGGAGATGATGGAGGGTGAATATGTGATACTTCAGAGGTAAAAGTGAATACCTTGGTGAGTTGATTTAGTGTCTTCCAAAAAGAGTCTCACAAATGAGCCTTACTGATGGTTTTTCAAAATGATTTGCAGGGCCTCTCTTTGCAATAGGTAACCTGAATTGAAGGAAAGATTCGGCTGCTACTAGATGGGCACAACCTGTTTTCATATGAATATGAAAACCCACTGCCGGCGAGTCAATTCCGACTCATAGTGCCCTACAGGACAGAGTAGAACTGCCCCCATAGAGTTTCCAAGGAGTGGCTGGTGGATTCAATCTACCAACCTTTTGGTTAGCAAAAAAAAAAAAATGCTTAGCCACTGTATATAAATGCCCAAGGCTATACACATAACTATATCTTTTCAAGGCATTTTCTCTCAGTGCATAGCAATGGACTAAAGGCAAAGTGAGAAAATGGAGTATGTATTTGGTGAGCATGGAGAAAAAACAAACTTTCTCACTGGTCTTTAAGTTTCCTTTCTGCATGAATAAAGGAGAGAGTTACTTGGTCACCTACTACAGCATAACAGCAAAAAAACTTTCTCAACCTTGTCTACTAAAGGGCCAAGCAACAAGTTGGCTCATTCATTATTTAAGATGTGTTCTAAGTACTAAGATTCTTGGAGCCAGGGATAGAAAAATCAAGAAACTGTGGTCCTGTGTGTGTGTGTGTGTGTGTGTGTGTGTGTGTGTGTATAAGAGAGAGAAAGAGAGAGAGAGATTCTTAGTACAGCATGGTAAGCACTTTATTAGAAATACAGCCAGAATCCTGGGAGAATGCAGAGAGAAAAGCTAGCTAACTCTGCCTGGTGCCAACTGAAAAGCTTCACAAAGGAGATGATAATAAAACTTTGAAGGTTTTGAAGAATGAGGAGGAGCAGGGACATGTGATGGCATTCCAGATATAGGGAACTGTGGAAGACGATATTATTGTTTCTAATGATTTATTCCACATCCCTGAGACAGGTTTATATTTCCCAGCCCCATTAAGGTCAGGCTTGGCCACGTCACTTGCTTTAGCCAATAAAATGTGAGCGAAAGAGTATTGTGCCACTACTAGCAAAACTTTTAAGACCCATCGTGGCATTCCCAACTACTCTTTTCCCTCTGCTCCATGAGAAAACCATTTCCAAAAAGGGGCTGCTCATTCAGCTTACGCTGCAGAATAGAGAAGACCCTTAGAGTAGAGCTGAAGCCGACCAGCAGCCAACATGAAAATCATGCAAGAAATAAATCTGTGTAGTTGTAAACCCACTTTGATATGGGGATGGTTGTTATGGCAGCATAACCTAGGAAAGCTGACTAATACAGAAACGGTATATGCCAAGGCACAGAACTCTGGAAGGGAATGGAGTATTTGAGGAATGGTAAGGAGTTTACTATAGCCTAGAGTGTAGACTCAGAGTTTTAGAGAATAGGCAGCCAGAAGTGAAGCCAGAAAGTAGAATGGGAACAGGTTTTTGAAGGATCATAAATACTCTGCTAAGAAAGTTGAACTTCATTCTTTAATGGTAGAAAGCCAAGGACATTAAGGAGTGACATGATCAGATGTGTTTCTTAGGCAGATGATACTGGTAAAGTAGAAAGAGACTGGTACCAGGGAAATCAGCTAAAAAGATATTATAATACTAATGTTGCTGAAGTCAGGTTAGTCCGTAACTCATGGTCATGCACAATGGGACAAAATGATGCCTGGTCCTGCACCTTCCCCATGATCAGTAGCATATTGAACTGTTGTGATCGTAGGGTTTTCATTGACTCATTTTTGGAGGTAGATCATCAGGTTTTTCTTCCTAGTCCATGTTAGTCTGAAAGCTCTCCTGAAACCTGTTCAGCATCATAACAACATGCAAGTTTCCAGGGGCACATGACAGATGAGGAACAATGCATGGAACTAGAACTCTGGGCTTCCGCATGGAAAGTGAGAATTCTACGACTGAATAACACTAATAGCTATCATTTATTGCACATTTACTATGTACCAGGCATTTTACATATATTTACCAAAGTAACTCTCACAATAATCTCAAGTGGTAGGTATTACACTCATCTTTACTTTACAGAGGAGAAACTGAGGCACAGAGTGGTTAACTAGTGCAGCTAGGTCACTCCACAGGAAGTGATAGATTCACAATTCCATGCCAGGCAGTCCGATGCCAGAATCCACACTCTTCATCACCTCATATATAATCAGGCAAATAATAATCAACATCTGAACTAGGCTTATGCAGGGAAATACAGAAGAATGTCTCAAGTTTCACATCTCTGAAGTTGCACAGGCTGAATGTGGACAGGAGTTGGAACTTAGGGATGAACGAAATGGAGGTGCTAAAGACAGTTCCCCAATTTTGGCTTAGGAGGATGAATGGGTGGTGACGATGAATTGAAACAAAGAACACGAGAAGGTTTGGGGAGAAAAATTAAGAGTGTGTTTGGGATACATTAATTCTGAAGCAGATGTGGGGCACCAGGTGAGGATGACCTGGTAGCAATTAGAATGTAAACCCATGCCCAGAAGCAATGTGGGATAGGGCAAATCTGGGTGGGGTGAAAGGTCAGAGAGTGGGTTAGTTCACCCTGAAAATGTAGAGAGTGAGATGAGAAGAGGGCCAAGGGCAGAAATCTGAGGTGCCCCATTATTTAAGGGGTAGATGGGGGGCAGGGAAGTCTGAGAGCTAGTGATAAATGAGAGAAAGGTGTCAGAGCACAAAGGAGGGGTTTCCGAAGAGGTAGTCACCAGCAGTGACTTAAAACTGGAAGAATTGGGAGGTGACCAATGCCACCTCTGTTTGTGTCATTTTTCGGCTATAATGACTGAGAAACAAGGAAGTTTTCCTATGCAGCAACTCCACTTATGCTAAAACCAACCCAGACCCATTGCCTAGAATCGTCCCAACTCATAGTGACCCTGTAGGACAGAGTGGAACTGCCCCAGGGTTTCCAAGGCTATAAATCTTTACAGAAGCAGACTGCCACATCTTTCTCCCAGAAAGTGGCTTGTGGGTTTGAACTTCCGACCTTTCAGTTAGCAGCCAAACGCTTAACCACTGTGCCACCAGGGCCCCTTCGACTTACACAGGGACATAAAAAATTATAAATCATAAGCACCCCAGAGGAGGTGCAAGAAAGCATTTGGGTACAGGCAGGGAAAATGTGGAAAATTAGCTTCCTCAATTATGAGTCTTTGAGAGTTGAGTACTTTTATGTTTATTTATAGCTCCAGAACTGCTTAGGAACTTTTAAAATGACAGGTTTCCATAAATGGGAGAAAAAGTACATTGCTTCAATTTACAGGAATTGCCTAACTCCAAACAAGGTAATGAGGAAGATTTAAGAGAAAAATCTTTTCTGGAACACCCAGCGTATTAGCTTCGCGTCTTCTGTGCTCTGCAGTAACGCTATTGAATTTCAGCAGCCTATAATGAGTTAGAGTCATATCAAAGGTATTTGCATAGAATTCCCCAGGTTTTTTGATGACCTAGTAGAATAACAGAACAGATTTTTACGCATGTAATAGCTTGAAGGCACACAGAGCCTATTATGCAATATTCGACTAGGAATATCCCACATGCATGCTCTGTAGTAAGAGCTGAAGAAAATATTATTTTGCCCACAAAACAAATGACTTTCCTGGCCAGTGAAAATGTGATGATGTTTTTTGAAACGGGTTCTGTTATGGATTGAATTGTGTTCCCCCAAAATATGTGTTGAAAACCCTAACCTCTATGCCTGTGATTATAATCCCATTTGGGAATGGGTTGTCGTTATTACATTAATGAGACAGGATTAGTGTAGAGCGTGTCTTGAGTCAATCTCTTTTAAAAGCTATAAAGAGATTAACAAGCAAGTGAGCAAGCAGAGATGGGGGAAGAGAGATGCCAAACCACATGAAGATCACCCAGGAGCTGAAGCTCAAAAGAGACAAGGACCTTCCTGCAGAGCTGACAGAGAGAGAAAGCTTTCCCCTAGGGTTGGTGCCCTGAATTCAGACTTCTAGCCTCCTAAACTGTGAGAAAATAAATTTCTCTTTGTTAAAGCCACCCATTTGTGGTATTTCTGTTATAGCAGCACCAGATAACTAAGACAGTTTTCATGGAAACAAAACTTGGGAAACGTGAGGTTAAACAACGCTGTTTTGTTTTTTTCTATTGCAGGACTTCTTTTTAAAAAAAAAAAAAACTATTGCGTTGAGTCGATTATAACTCACAGGGACCCCACGTGTTACAGAGTAGAACTTAGTTGCATAGAGTTTTCTTGGCTGTAATCTTTATAGAAGCAGATCGCCAGGCACTTCTTACACAATGCCACTGGGGAGGCTCAAACCACGAACCTTTCAGGTACTAGCAGAGAGCAAACCATTTGCAATCCTAGTTTATATAGTGTAACTCCAGAGACGTGTATATATGTAGCAGTTCCATGGATTTTTCCCCTTTTTATTCAAGGACAGTTGACCTACTTCAACAAATGTCTCATGTGATAGTTTCTATTTCTGTTCAAACTATTTGCTACCCCTCCCTTGGGTGCTTGACCCTCCCTGCAGTATCCTTTTTCTATAGAAGGATTCTCTTACCCTACTCCATGGAACATAGGAGTGGTCATGTGACCTGCCTTGGCCAATGAAATGTGGCCGTAAGTAACATGTGTGACTTCTGAGCAGAACTTTAAAAGCCAGCTTACAGTCCACCTGTTTTTTACACTGTCTGCTACAAGGCCAGCCATATTTAAAAGAGAGAGACTGCTCCAGCAGCCTGGAGTCCTGGAGTATCTTATGGTGGACATGTAAATGCAAAAGAAATAAACCCTTGAAGTTGTAATCCATTAATATTTTGGTTCCTTTCTTACCAAAGCTAACTTTGCCCAAGCTTATGCATCCTACCTCTCAGCATTTCTAAATTTCCTGAACCTCTCCTGCTTTTCACAGGTACACTTATTTAGTCTCAGTGATGATCTGTGCCTAGAATTATTCTATAGGTTTGTACAGCGTCGCTTAAAGGTGAACTAAAAAAGACGTATATAAAACATGACCTAAAGTATTGGTGCTGAAAGTCTAGCGTGCCTAGAGATTACCAGGAAATTTGTCAAGAAATGTACATTCCCAGGCCCAAGTCCTAGAGATTCTGATTCAGTGATCTTGAGTGGGCCCAAGGAATCTGAATTTTGGAGCAGCCTCCCCAGATAATACTAGTACAGGTGATCCACCAACCACACCCATGGGAAATGCTGCTCTAAAGCCACTCACTTGATTACTGATAGTTGTGTGCTAACATTTCTAAATAAGTGATACTTCAATTTAAGGAGGCACTCTGGAGCTTCCTTTTTTGAATTACTGGATGCATGTATGAAATAAATGTCATTAAATGTTTTAGGCACAAAATGTTGGTATTTTCTTCTTTGGATGCCTACCTTTTAAAAAAAAAAAAAAAGCCTGCTCTAAGTAACTCTTGGCCCTTTAAAAAAATCAGTCTGCTCTGAGCAAGGTTAAGTTTTGTTACCAATGAAGATCAAAGGCTACTTCAGTTGCCAGTGACAGAACCCTAATACAAACTACATTATGCAAAACAAAACCTATTGGTCGCAGAATGAAAACATCCATGGTTTCACAAGGATGAAGTCGAGGAGCTGGGGGAGCAGGTAGAGACTGCTAGACCTGGAGACCAGACCTGCCTTTGGGAAGGTGCTGGCAAGTGGGAGATAGTGTTGGTAACAGGGACAGGATGAGGATGCTGCGCAGGTTCTAGTGGATGGAAAACCAGGTGGGCAAGGCATTACCTGGACAGTCTGGGCACAGGTGAAGGGGCACCCAAGGCAGGTGATTTGCAAGGTGTGATCAGGTGAAAGTCCTGGCAACTAGATAGGGCATGACCAGGGATGGGTAGGGAGCACAGAGGTAGGCAGAGTGAAGGGTGTCAGTTAGCTGAAATAGGGGCTTCACTTATAGCTGGATCTAGGTGCTCAAAAGATATCTTCAAGTGTCTGTTCCTTTCCATCTCTCAGCTCTGCTTTTCTCTATGTTGGCTTCATTCTCAGGCAAACTCTTCCATGGAAGAGAGGAAGATCACCACCAAATTTACCAACCCCACTGGAAAGACTGTGCCTCTTTCTCAGTTGTTCCAGCAAAAGTTTGCAAACTGGGTCTCATTGATCTATCTGGCTTGGTCAAGACCAATCTTTGACCCAATATGGTGGCCAGAGATGCTCTGTTTGGCCGGGCATGGACCATGTGCCCATCTTTAAAAACAAGAGATGAGGTTAGAACCACCAGAATCTCAAAGATTCTTCAAAGGAAAAGTGGGGCACCTTTCTCAACAGAAAGCAGGTGATGGGGACCGGGCAGGGAAAATTCAATATGCCCACTACAGGCTGATGACAGTTCTCCTTTTCTGGATCAGCACACTGATGGGGAAGGGAGTGCACAGCTGGATTTTTTTTTCCAAAGGGAATTTTATCTAAAATGAATAAAGCAGAAAATTTCATTCCAGAATTTTTTGGAGCCACAAAAGATGTTTATTCCTTTTTGGGAAAATGTCAGAGAAGAATTCATTATTATAGACTGTAGTTGGGTCTAATTGCAGTCATAGGAACCTGTGTTTTCTACTTCAAGGTTGCCAGGTAATAAAATTTTTTCCACTAGACATATTTAACCTACATACCTATTAACCTTACTCTAAATTCACTATTATTTAGTTTGCAGAGAAGACAGGTTTTTGTTAGATGCATAAAGGTCAAGGAGAAAAATGCTGGCAACCTCATGTCCCTTGAAACCAATTACTAGGGGCCAGACTCGGAGCCAGCTACTACAAAGAGTTCTCAAAATATCACAGAGAAAAGCAACTCAGTCTTTATTATGACTTCCATTGACTCACTCTTGTGTTTTTTAACCAAGATGCTCTACATCAATTCTCTTCACAGCAAAAACTTTTGGATTTTGCTCTGCCTGTCTTTTTATAACTCATATTTTCACTTATTTATTATTATGGAACAATTGTGGGGTAAAGAAATTTATAAATAAAGTTGCTTCTCCACTGACCTAGTCCTCTTACCTAGTGAAAGATGAAAGCTTTCTCTGTTCCCCTCATTTAATTAAGTTCCCCATTGAGTTTTTTTTTTTTTTTTAAAGTATGGTGCCTTGTACACAGTGAGTGTTCAATAAATTTTGCTAATTAATTGCTCAGCACAGGATCAACATGTTTTGCATAATACCACCATTCACTGAAGTACTACAGAGTCATTCCTGACACAACCTGGAGTTTGGCCAAGATCTAGATGTGTGGGTATTTTACTGAGTACTTGGGAAATTCCAAAAATGAGATATTTTAAAATGTAGCTTTTTTCCCCAAAAAAACATAATGGCTACTTTTGTTTGTTAACACTCATGATGTAAAGTGAAGCACAATTAATAAATCAAGTTTATTTACAAGGATGATGAGATACTATCTAAATGTTGCTGACAGCTTTGGCACTCAAGATTTCGACATCTAACTCCACAGAGAAACAACTTTGGTGCCCATAATCCGTATACAACTTGTATGATCATGCAGACTGAGCAATGGATGCACTTTTTCACTTCACGTTTTCTCCTCTTGCAGGCCTGGTACTGTTACAAATGTACTTATCATTTCCAGACCATGGCAGGAAACATTATAGAGCCAACCAGGAAGCCAGACTCTTGTTCTGCCCCCTCCAACTTGCTGGCCGCTGTGAAAATGATAAATGGCCGCCATGCCACGTAGCATTCAGCAACCGAAAAGTTCAAGGACAAGGAGGGGTTATCTGTTCTGGTCCCTTCCTTTGGTAGCTTGTAGAAAAACTGCTAGAAATCAAATGGGAAGAAGGGGAGAAAGGACAATGAGTTGGCTGGATACAACAGCCAGATGTCCAGAAACTAAATCATAATTGTGTTTTCAACTGGTGTCCTTGAATATCTTGAGCTGTTCATGAACTTCTTAGAACTTCAAATGTCTGTTTATATCATCAGCGTCCTTCACATCATGGATTTCACTGACAATTTGAGAAATGATCCTCAATTTTATCTCAAAAAAGACATTATGGTCCAATCAATTGTTTTGCTTATGCAAGCGCTTTGGGATTGTGTCCATAAATCTATTTCCAATTAAGAATTTAGTTTTCAGAGGGTTGCTTAATCAAGTTTGTGCTTTGGATGTTTCTGGATTTTGCCCCAAACCCCACACCCCTCTGGCATACAAGCAAACCCGAGGCAGAAATATTTTGTACTTCATTATTTGATCCGTTCTTATCACAGGCAACCAACTACTGTATCCAGATAAGTCTCTGCTGAAATTATTGTGATGTCTGCCAAAGAAACTGTCTAATGTCACGTTAACACGGTAATAATGACGGCCAACCTGGACTCCAAGCCTTCTTTCATTTGAGACTCTACTTGCATGTTGACTCTTGGCATTTATAGTTGTTTGCTTATTGAACGGTGTAATGTTTCTATGGCTCCGAGTGCTGGCTTGCATTACAGTCAAGTGGAAGCAAGAAAATTCAGGCAAGCCTTTCATGGAAAGAGAAGCTTGCCCCAATTTCAGATTTCTTGGTAGATGAACAGAGAGAAGGGAGATGTAATCTCTCTTGACTTTTCCAAAGTTTTGAGAGGCAGTAGTTGTAGATTTGGGGATGGGGGCTGGCTGTGTTAGAACTGGAGATCAGACTCACCTCTGCCTCTGAGAATGAGGTAGAGTGGGCGTGTTGTTGGTAGGAGAGAAGGGATGAGAATGGTGTGCAGGTTCAGTCAGGAAGAGGAGAGGTAGCAGAGGTCACAGCACCTGGAGACTCTGGGAACAGGGAGGTGGCAATCCAGACAGGTGATATGCACTAGGAAGGTTAGGTAAGTTTGAACAGATAAATATCTTGAACTATCATGGAGTTTTTTTTTTTAGTGGGGAAGGAGTGAGACAGTCAGAATCAAGAGTGCTGGCCAACCAAACTCATGGCACTAAGTGAGGTTAAGTAACAGAGCCCCAATTCCTTGGGAGGTGGAGGTTAACAAAAAAGCAGTAAGACAGAGGAAGTACTGTGATTAAATCCTAAGGCAATCTGGTTACAACACTGGCTTGGTCACAAAGGAATGAAGAAAAGGAAACTAATACTCATTGATTGCTTCCTACATGCATGTCAGAACTGACCTGAGCTATAGAATTCCTTCATTAATTTGTTCATCCATTCAACAAATTTTTATTGAGCCCTTACTATGTGCCAGGCACTGTTCTAGGCACTGGGGACAGGGCAGTGAAGAAAACAAAATTCTTGCCCTCTTGGATCTTACATTTTCATAGGGGAAACAGAAAAAAAACTAAATTTATACTAAATTAACCCATTGCCATGGAGTTGATTCCTACTCATAGCAACTCTATAGGACAGAGAAGAACTGCCCTATAGAATTTCCAAGGATATAATCTTTATGGAAGCAGACAACCATGTCTTTCTCCAGCAGAGCACCTGGTGGGTTCTAACCACCAGCCTTTCAGTTAGAAGCTGAGCACTTAACCACTGTGCTACCAGGGCTCCTCATACTATATTAGAGGGTAATAAGTGCACTGAAGAAAAATAAAGCAAGGTAGAAAGATAAGGAATGATGAGGATTAACATTTTAAATAGAGCAGTCAGGGAAAGTCTCAATGAGCAGGTGACATTTGGATAAATTCTTGAAGGAGGTGGGAGAGTGAGCTGTGTGGATGTCTGGAGGAAGAACATTACAGTCAGAAGAAATAGCAGGGGCAAAGACTGTGAGGAGGGAGCATTTGAAGAATAGCAAGGAGACCAGATGACTAGATCCCAACGAAATGAAGGGCAGAATAGTAGGAGGGGATGGAGATGAAGAGAACTTCCAAGCTTTTTTAGGCTAGTGGCTGTCAACCAGGTGCAGGTTGACCCCCAGGAGACATTTGCCATCATCTGGAGACATTTTTGATTGCCACAGCTGGGAGGGCGGCTTAGTATTCTAGCATCGAGCGGGTAGAAGCCTGAGATTTCTCTAAACGTCCTACACTGTATAGGACAGCTCATAACAAAAAATTATTCTCTTCAACTGACAAGGTTGAGAAATCCTGTTTTAAGCAATCATAGGGACTTTGGTTTTACCCTGCGGGAAATTAGAAAGCATAGTAAGGTTTTAAGCAAAGAGGAAAATCATCCAATCTGCCTTTTTAAATAGAACTGTTCCAGATGTTGTGTTGTGCATAGACTGTAGGGGAGCAAGAATGGAAGCAGGGAGAGCAGTTAGTTAGCAGGCTATTGCAATAACAGACAAAAGCTGATAATACCTTAGACAGGATGGTGGTCTTTGGCATTCACCATTTTAAATTTGGTTCTATTATCCCTATTGTATACTAAAGCAATGGAGGCTCTGACAGGCAACATAACCAAGTCACACGGCTAACTAACCATAGGGTTAGGATGTGGCCCAGATGTGTAACTGTAAAGTCCTGCTCTTTCCATAGAAGTAGGACGTCCTTTTCCCTTCAGCTTCCTCTGTATATGCCTTCCTCACCAAAGCACAAGCCCGGTGACAGAGGTGTACTACCAGTCCAAAAGGACTGAAAGAGAGAGACAGAGATAACAAAGTTCCTTCCCAGGCCTACCATTCCGAGTGTCTGAGCTAGACCAACCTAAGACTGAGTCCCCTCAGGTACCCTAATCTGTCTCTTTAAATTTCCTCTAAGCATAGGGCTTGTCCCAGAATCTGGAACAAGGTGGGGGTCATTGGGTCCCGCTGAAAGTAGAGAAGAGAAGCAAGAGGCAGAGGGTTCAGTGCATTTTCTGGATCAATAGACTGTGTAAACATGTGTTTGTTTCTTTATGCCTAAGACTGCAGCACACTGAGATGGCAGGTCATGGACTAGAAATTCATCTGCTGGGCACAGCCACTGTTATTGTTGTCAGTTGCCTTCCAGCCACCTCTGACTCATGGTGACCCAACATACAACAAAACAAAACATTGCTCAGTCCTGGTTATCATCATAATCCTTGGTAAATTCCAATCCATTTTTGCGGTCACTGTGCGTTTTGAGTGACTTCCAACCTAGGGGGCTCATCTTCTAGCACTATACTGGACAATATTCTATTGTGATTCATAGAGTTTTCATTTGCTTATTTTTGGAAGAAGATGGTCAGGCCTTTCTTCCTAGTCTGCCTTAATCTGGAAGCTCTGCTGAAACCTGTCTACTGTGGGTGGTTCTGCTGGTATTTGAAATACCAGTGGAATACCTTCTGGCATCACAGCAACACAAAAGCCACCACAGTATGAAAAACTGACAAGTGGGTGCTGGCACCGCCACTGGTGGACCAATATCTCCCTGAAAGTACATGGCAGTCAGTCCTGTGTTTGTCACAATTTAGACTTTAGGCTTTTTCAAGCATAGGAAGGTTCCATTTGCATGAATAGAGGGTGGCCATTACATCAGACAGTGGAATTAGATTTCAAACTGGTCTCTGTAAATCAAAGTAGTCAGAAACAAAGTTGGTATTTTTAAACTTCTTATTGAAGTATAATATGCATAAGGATTTCATTTTACTTGGATCCACAATCATCGCCTGTGGAAGCAGCAGTCACGAAATCCAACAACGCATTGCATTGGGCAAATCTGCTGCAAAGATCTCTTCAAAGTGTTAAAAAGTAAAGATGCCACTCTAAAGGACTAAGGTACACCTGACCCAAGCCATGGTGTTTTCAATCACCTCATATGCATGTGAAAGCTGGACAATCAATAAGGCAGACCAAAGAAGAATTGATGCATTTGAATTATGGTGTTGGCAAAGAATGTTGAATATAACATGGACTTCCAGAAGAACAAACAAATCTGACTTGGAAGAAGTAAAGCCCTTAGAAGCGAGGATGGTGAGACTTCACCTCAAATACTTTAGACATGTTATCAGAAGGGACCAGTCCCTAGGCAAGGACATCATGCTTGGTATGTAGAGGGTCAGTGAAAAAGAGGAAGATCTTCAATGAGATGGATTAACACAATGGCTGCAACAATGGGTTCAAGTACAGAAATGATTGTGAGGATGGCACAGGACTGGGCAATGTTTTGTTCTGTTGTATGTAGGGTTCCTACAAGTCGGAACCGACTTGATGGCAACTAACAACAATATGCACAAAGAAACGTGTTGCCTATTACACGAACTCAAGAAAAAGTTTAAAACACAGATGAAAATATTCTTTGATGGTTACAAGCATGCGAAGGGAGGGAGAGGGGTATTTACTAATTAGATAGTAGGCAAGAACTATTTTAGGTGAAGGGAAAGACAGCACACAGCACTGGAGAGGTCAGCATAACTGGACTAAACCAAAAGCAAAGAAGTTTACTGAATACAACTAAGCTCTTTGAAGGCCAGAGTAGCAGGGATGGGAGTTTGGAGACCATGGTTTCAGGGGACATCTAGGTCAACTGGCATAACAAATATATTAAGAAAACGTTCTGCATTTCACTTTGGAGAGTGGCGTATGGGGTCTTAAATGCTAGCAAGGTACCATCTAAGATACATCAATTGGTCTCGACCCATCTGGAGCAAAGGAGAATAAAGAACACCAAAGATATAAGGTAAAGATGAGTCCAAGAGACAGAAAGGGCCACATAAACCAGAGACTCCATCAGCCTGAGACTGGAAGAACTAGATGGTGCCCAGCTACTACCAATGAGTGCCCTGACAGGGAACACAACAAAGAATCCCTGATGGAGCACGAGAACAGTGGGATGTGGACTTCAAATTTTCATAAAAAGACCAGACTTAATGGTCTGACTGAGACCAGAGGGGCCTTTTGTTAGCACAAGACTGGAACCATTCCCGAAGCCAACTCTTCAGACAGGGGTAGGAGTGGACTGTAAGACAGAAAAATGATACTGGTGGGGAGTGAGCTTCTTGGCTCAAGTAGACACATGATATTATGTGGGCAACTCCTCTCTGGAGGCGAGGTGAGAAGGCAGAGGGGGACAGGAGCTGGTTGAACGGACACAGGGAATACAGGGTGGAGAGGAGGAGTGTGCTGTCTCATTAGGGGGAGAGCAGCTAGGAGTACATAGCAAGGTGTATATAAGTTTACTTGATTTGTAAACTTTCACTGAAAGCACAATAAATTTAAAAAAAAAGGAAAGAAAATGTGTGTGTATATATATATATATATATGTATGTATATACACATCCTTGTAACCACATTGTCTACTTCTCCCCCCCAAATATTTTATTAAAGCTGACAAGGCAAGCAAAAATAAAAAGAAAAGAAAGAAAGAAAGAAATACGTTGCTAGTTGCTGTTGAGTCAATTCTGACTCACAGTGACCCTATAGGACAGAGGAGAACTGCTCATAGGGTTTCCCAGGCTGTAATCTTCATAGGAGCAGATGGTCAGGTCTTTCTCCTGTGGAGACACTGGATAGTTTCAAACAGTTGACCTTTTGGTTAGCAGCCGAGTACTTAACCATTGCGCTACCAGAGCCCCATTTTAAAAAAGTATACATATCATAAATGTATGTATTATTGAATTTTCACAAGCTAAGTGCCCATAAATAACTAGCACAGAGATCAAGAAATGGAGCATTATCAGCACCCTGAAAGCCCCTTCTCATTCCAATCACTACTCTCCAAAGAGTGGCCTCTTTCCTAACTTCTCATACCATGAATTCCTTTTACCATACTTAGAGATCTTTATAAATGGGATAGTATAGCATGTACTAGACTTCTTTTCCTCAACATTATATTTGTGAAGCTCATCCATATTGTTGTGTAAAGGTGCAGACTATTTATTCCCATTGTTATATAATATGCCATTGCGTGAATATAAAATAGTTTATTTATTCATTCCACTTTTGACAGACATTTGCGGTTTCCAGGTTTTGGCTATTAAAAACAGCTTTGCTTTGAAAATCCTAGATCCTGCCGTTTGGTATATATTTCCGTTGGGTGTACATCTGGGAGTGGAATTCTGGGACCGTAGGAGAGAAATGAAAATTGTTGTTGTTAGGTGCCGTCGAGTCGGTTCCGCCTCATAGCAACCCTATGCACAACGGTAGGAAACACTGCCCAGTCCTGCGCTATCCTCACATTCATTGCTAGGTCTGAGCCCGTTGTTGCAGCCACTGTGTCAGTCCATCTCCTTGAGGGTCTTCCTCTTTTTTGCTGAACTTGTACTTTACCAAGCATAATGTCCTTCTCCAGGGACTGGTCCCTCCTAGTAACATGTCTAAAGTGCACGAGACAAAATTTTGCCATCCTTGCTTCTAAGGAGCATTTTGGTCATACTTCTTCCAAGACAGATTTGTTCCTTCTTCTAGAAGTCCATGGTATACTCAATATTCTTCAACAACACCATAATTCAGATGCATCAGTTCTTCTTTGGTCTTCATTATTCGCTGTCAAGCTTTCACATGCATATGAGGAGACTGAAAATACCATGGCTTGGGTCAGGTGCACCTTAGGCCTCAAAGTGACATCTTCGCTTTTTAGCACTTTAAAGAGATCTTTTGCAGCCGATTTGCCCAGTGCAATAAGTCCTTTGATTTCTTGACTGCTGCTTCCATGGGTACTGATTGTGGATCCAAGTAAAATGAAATCCTTGACAGTTTCAATGTTTTCTCTGTTTATCATGATATTACTTAGCGGTCCTTATGTGAGGGATTTTTGTTTTCTTATGTTGAAGTGTAATTCAGACTGAAGGCTGTGGTCTTTGATCTTCATCAGTAAGTGCTTCAAGCCCTCTTTGCTTTCAGCAAGCAAGCATACCACAGGTTGGTAATGAGCCTTCCTCCAATCCTGATACCCTGTTCTTCTTCATATAGTCTAGCTTCTTGGAGTGTTTGCTCAACATACACATTGAATAAGTACAGTGAAAGGATACAACTCTGATGCACACCTTTCCTGATCTTAAACCACACAATATCCCCTTGTTCTGTTTGAACGACTGCCTCCTGGTCTATGCACAGGCTCCGCACGAGCATAACTGTTTCCTGGAATTCCCATTCTTCGAAATGTTATCTATAATTTGTTATGATCCACACAGTCGAATGCCTTTACATAATTAATAAAACAGAGGTAAACATCTTTCTCAGATTCTCTGCTTTCAGCCAACATCTTTCTGACATCAGCAATGATATCCCTCGTTCCAAATTCTCTTCTGAATCCAGCTTGAATTTCTGGCAGTTCCCTGTCGATGTACTCCTGTAACCATTTTTCAAAGATCTTCAGCAAAATTTTACTTGTATGTGATATTAATGGTATTGTTTGATAATTTCTGTATGTTGTTGCATCACTTTTTTCTGGAATGGGCACAAATTTAGATCTCTTTCAGTCGGTTGGCCAGGTAGCTATCTTCCAAATTTTTTGGCATAGACAATTGAATGCTTCCAGCTTTGCATCTGTTTGGTGAAACATCCGAGTTGGTATTCTGTCAGTTGCTGCAGCCTTGTCTTTCACCAGTGCCTCCAGTGTAGGTTGAACTTCTTCCTTCAATTCCATCAGCTCTTGATCATATGCTACTTCCTGAAATAGTTGAACATCAACCAATTCTTTTTGGTACAGCAACTCTGTGTATTCTTTCCATCTTCTTTTGATGCTTCCTTCGTCATTCAATATTTTACCTACGTTGTTGTTGTTAGATGCCATCTAGTTGGCTCAGGCACACCTTAGTCTTCAAAGTAACATCTTTGCTTTTCACTTCTATCTGGGTACGTACTCAAAAGAACTTAAAATAGGGACTCAATAGGATACTTGTATGCCAATGTTCATTGTTGTTGTTAGGTGCCATCAAGTCTGTTCCTACTCATAGTGACCCTATGTATGATAGAACCAAACACTGACCGGTCCTGCACCATCCTCACAATCATTGTTATGCTTGAGCCCATCGTTGCAGCCACCAGGTCAATCTATCTTGTTAATGGTCTTCCACTTTTTCGCTGACCCTCTATTTTACCAAGCATGATGTGCTTCTCCAGGGACTAATCTCTTTTGATAACATGTCTAAAGTATGTGAGACATAGTCTTGTCATCCTTGCTTCTAAGGAGATTTCTGGTTGTACTTCTTCCAAGGTAGGTTCATTCATTCTTTGGCCTGGCAGTCCCATAGCATATTCAATATTCTTCATCAACACCAAGATTCAAACATGTCAATTCTTCTTTGGTCTTCCTTATTCATTGTCCAGTTTTTGCATGCATATGAGGCTACTGAAAACACCATGGCTTGGGTCAGGTGCACTTTAGTCCTCAAGATGACATCTCCACTTTTCAATACTTTAAAGAGGTCTTTTGCAGCAGATTTGCCCAATGCAATGTGTCTTTTGACTTCTTGACTGCTGCTTCCATGGGCATTGATTGTTGAGCCAAGCAAAATGAAATCTTTGATAATTTCGGTCTTTTCTCTGTTCATTATGATGTTGCTTATTGGCCCAATCGTGAGGATTTTTATTTTCTTTATGTTGAGGTGTAACCCATACTGAAGACCCCCACGCATCTGTCAGTTTTTCGTGCTTTGGGGGCTTGCATGTTGCTATGATGCTGTAAGCTATTCCACCAGTATTCAAATACCAGCAGGGTCACCCATGGTGGACAGGTTTCAGCTGAGCTTCCAGGGTAATACAGACTGGGAAGAAGGACTCAGCAGTCTACTCCTGAAAACCTTATTTTGCCTATAGAATGTTTCAATATTACAACTTGAGAGCTTGAATTTTTCTGCAGTTCCTTTGGCTTTAGAAATGTTGGGCATGTTCTTCCCTTTTGGCTTTCTAACTCCAGGTTTTTGCACATTTCATTATAATAATTTACTTTGTTTTCTTGAGCTGCCCTTTGAAGCCTTCTGTTCTGCTCTTTTCATCATTTCTTCCTTTCTCTTTAGCTGTTCTACATTCAAGAGCAAGTTTCAGAGTCTCTTCTCACATCCGCTTTGGTCTTTTCTTTCTTTCCTGTGTTTTTAATGACCTTTAGCTTTCTTCTACATAGCGTTCTTGATGTCATCCTACAACTCGTCTGATCTTTGGTCATAAGTGTTCAATGCGTCAAGTCTATTCTTGATATTGTCTCTAAATTCAGGTGGGATATACTCAAGGTCATATTTTTTAAAATAAAATTAAATGTAGCATGTTGTAGCTTGGGCAGTAGAACAATTCATAAAAATATGATAGGAAAGGTTTGGATAGTTTCAGGAATAAAAGAAAAAGTCCAGAGCTCAGGATGGCAAAGGCTGCTTCCGCAAGGATGCATAGTAGAGTCTGGTTAAAGTTAAGAACACTGGAGTGTGTAGACAGGCAGACAAGAAAAAACAAACCATAACTGTGGAGTTGATTCCCACTCATGGTGACCCAGCGTGTGTCAGAATAGAGTTGTGCTCCATAGGGTTTTCAGTGACTGATTTGTTTGAATTAGATTACCAGGCCTTTCTTCCAAGGCACCTCTAGGTGGACTCGAACCTTCAACATTTTGGTTAGTAGCCAAGTACGTTAACCCTTTCAACCACCCAGTGACTCCAGATAGACACATGACTCATAGAACTCAAGTGTCAGCAGTGTGGGTTAGTAAACGACATGGTTAGGAGTCAGAAAGACCTGAGATTGAATCCTGCTTTGCCAAATGGGGCTGTTATGTATAACAGAATGTAACTTTGCCCAGTCTTGCATCATCCTCACAACCGCTGGTATGTTTAAGCCCATTGTTGCAGCAACTGTGTCAATCTATCTCATTTTTCCTGACTCTCTACCAAACATGATGTCCTACTCCAGCGATTGGTCCCTTCTGATGACATGTCCAAAGCCATCTTTGCTTCTAAAGTGGGTGAGTCTCTTGGCAGCTCAGCCTTGGCTTTCCACTGCAGGAGACATAGGTTTTTGAGAAGGTTAAATTAATTCATTCAATAGCTATTGACTGAATAACTACCTATCTGCAGGGTACCGGGGATTCAGTGGTGAACAAAAACGAGGGTTGTTGTCCTCATTGGTCTTACTGGGAAAGGACAGAGTAAGCAATGATCATTTAATTACAATTGTGGTAAATGCTATGAAGGAGTGTTTTCAGGGAACCTAACCTATAGAGTCGCTGTGAGTCAGAATCGGCTCTAAAACCACGGGTTTTGGTTTTGGCTTAACCTAGTTTTTTTTTTAGTGTGAGGAGCGAGAGGAAGTCTCTCTGAGGAGAAGTAGACATGAGCCAGGCTGTACTAGCTTCATAGAGCTGCTATAACAAAATAACATGAACTGGGTGGCTTATAAGTACAGAAATTTATTGTTTCACAGTTCTGGAAGCTGGAAGTCCAATTTAGGGCACTGGCAAGGCCATGCTCCCTCCAAAGTCTCAAGGGGAAGATCTTTTTCATGTCTCTCCCAGCTTCTGGTGGCCCCAGGCGTTCCCTGGTAAGCAGATGCATCTTCATATGGCCATCATTCCTGTCTGTCTCTCTGTGTTTCTTCTCTTCTATAGGACACCACTCAGATTGGATTAGGGCTCAGCCTATTCCAGTATGACGTCGCGTTAAGTGATAACGTCTTCAAAGACCCTATTTCCATACAAGGTCAAATTTTAAGGTTTAGTGCTTCGACATCTTTTTGGGGGGACGTGATTCAATCCATAACCCGGGCCAACAGCTGGGAGGGAGAGAACTTCCAGGCAGATGAATTAGCCAGAGGGAAGCCTGGAAACGGAAAGAGCACAAGTGAGGAAAAGAGAGTGCTGAGTGTGGCTGAAGCAGTGTGAAGGGGAGAATGGGGAGAAAGGATGAGAGGGGCAGGCAGAATCTCAAGTGCTGGGCTTCACCTTAACTGCCAGTTTTAACCTGGAGGTAGGGAGAGTGCTCAGGGATAAATTGGGGGTGATGACAGATTCAGGTAAGTGCAAAAATGTAGACTTGTGTATTTGCATTTCAATATCCATCCATGCATTCGTTTATATTAGTGGAATGAGGTACTACCAAGTTAGTATGGTAGAATCTGAAATTATCTGGGTGTCAATAACTATTGAAAGCAGGAATACTTAATATATATTATTAGGTTAACTCAACTTGGGGGAAAAACCTGTTTAAGATGATTTCAGTCCTCTTTGCTCTGATATTAGTTCCTTAAGTAGATTTCCATTCTAGGAACGATAGCTGATATTTGTTGAGTGCTCACTGTATGTCAGCTTCCGCTCTAAGCAGAATTTAACAGGTTTATTATTATTATTATTATTATTATTATTATTATTATCTTATTTAATACTCATGGCAACAACCAAATGAGGTGTTGTTGTTAGTTCCCATAGAGTTGGCTCCAACTCATGGGTAACTGATGTATAACAGAATGTAACGTTGCCTAGTCCTGTATGACCCTCACAAGCGTTGGTATGTTTGAGCCCGTTGTTGCAGACACTATGTCAATCCATCTCATTTTTACTGACTCTCTACCAAACATGATGTCCTTCTCCAGCAATTGATCCCTTCAGATATATCCAAACTAACCTTCGCTTCTGAGGAACATTCTGGCTGTTCTTTCTCCAAGACTGCTTTGTTTGTGCTTCTGGCAGTCCATGGTATATTCAATATTCTTTGCCAACATCACAGTGCAAATGCATCAACTCTTCTTCGGTCTTCCTTTTTCATTGTCCAGCTTTTGCATGCATATGAGGCAATTGAAAATACCATGGCTTGAGTCAGGAGCACCTTAGTCAACAAAGTGACATCTTTGCTTTTTAAGATTCCAACAACCCAGTGAGGTGGGTTTTGTTATTATCCTCGGTCACCTAATGGGGAAGTAGACATGAAAAGGGTCTATAACTTACCCAAGATCACCCAGTCACTGACCACAGAGCCAGAATTCATGGGCAGGCGGTCTGATTTAGCCCATAGGCTCACAGTCACTACACTTTGTAGCCTCTAGAAAGAAGTCGCAGACAAGTGAACACAAACATCAGGTTGGTTTGATTGCTCCATTTCTTATTTTAAATTAATAAATTGGTACTGTGCACTATACATTAGTCTCTTGTGGGTTGATTAGCATGACTCAATTCTCTGGGGTTTCATCCCCCTCTAGTGAACTAATAAGACTGAGCTTCTGAACCTGGAAATCCAACATTGGATCAGCAAAGGCCAAACCCTGAGGCAGGGCCTTGCAGACCATGTAAGTCTTATTTTGGATTGCTTTCTTAGTGCAGAGGAAAGAGGTATGGTTGATTGGTTAGGAGTCTATCACAATAGTCTAGGTGGGAGATAATGGTATCTTAAACCAGTCTGAGGGCTGGTATTACAAATAAAAGGCTCAGCACATAGAAGCACATCGGAAGGAGTTGCTATTGTTAACAATGACAGCAGATTCATTTCAATGTAGTGGGTCAAATTTCATGAATTGGAAACTACTGCATAAAGCATGGTGTTGAGTAGGATTCTGAAGTTTTTTCAAAACCGCGTGAAAAAAGCGCTGTGATCGATTAGAGATGTCTGCAGTGCTGGGTAAGCAAATAGTAGCACGCATGCTGACAGCTGGTTTAATAATGATTTTCAAGTGAAGGTAAGATTCATATGCAGATCATTATGATTAGTTTTCCTTCAAAAGAGTATAGAAAAAGATAACGTGGGCTAAAACTACAGCGAGATGATTTTTTTTTTTTAAGAAACAGCCATACCTGATGAATGGTGAACTATAGAGACTTACTAAATTGACTTTGAGTTTGGAAGCATTCATGGGCAATGCTCTGCAAATAAAGGGTTTCACAGGCAAGTTAGTTTGACTTAGGTCAAATATTTTATCTCCCTCTTAGAGATTTATGATGAATGTTAACATGTTAAAGGTTCAGAAAAGGAGGTACATTAAAACAAACTTCTTTAATGCAGTTCAACCCAGATTTTTTCAAAGTTTTTTGACCACGGAATTTTTTTTCACCCAAGACTTATTAACATCCAATAGTAACGTGACAATGTCTGTACAGTGCTGGTGCTAGGCTACAGAATTTGTGAAAGCATCTTTTTTTTGGTCCTGGCTTTTGGAGAACTCAATCATTGGAGGAAAGAGAGAAAGGGAGGATGAGACGAATGAATATTATTTGTTTGCTTTGAGAGAACCATTCTCACTTCATGATAATTAGTTGCAAGTGTGGGAACTTTGGGAGTCCCAGGGAGGCGAAAATGGTTAATGCACTCAGCTGCTAACTGGAAGGTTGGAAATTCAAAGTTGCCCAGAGGCACCTCAGAAGAAAGGCCTGGTGATCTACTTCTCAAAAATCAGCCAGTGAAAACCTTATGGAACACCGTTCTGCTCTGACGCACGTGGGGTCATCACAAGTGGGAATCGACTCAACTGCAGCTGGTTTTAGTTTTACGGCAATTTTTCTCTGAATCTGATTGCTGACTTTGCGACTAACGATATTTTACGTTTGGCTAATGAAGATTGATTCCTAACCTGAACCCACCTCAATTACTTGAACTTGGACTACCCAACAGGAATATACAGAATCTGTATCATAGAACACTATCTCACTTCTTAATTTTTAAAACACTTATTTGAGTGTTTTATTTAAACACTTCTTCATTTTAAAAGTTTCCAATTTTTAGTTCAATGCTTGTTACATAAGATACTCCATAAATAACCTTTGAGTAAATAAATGAATTTATAACTGAATGAATAATAATGGCCACTCTTTGTGCTTACAAGAAAAGTTAATGATGAGACCAGTAGGTATTGCATCAAATCTAGGAGAAATTTTAAATGAAATGAGTCTTAGAAATAAACAAAATTTCTTACTTGTTTTTGGTGAACTTTAGCAACTTAGATCTACTCTTGTCTGAATTATCCATACTGGGAAAAAAAAAAAATGTGTCTTTTGGCACAAATTGGGTAATGTTATTGAGTAACTTTGTCCTTTAATAACTTGGATAAATTTGTGTGAATTAGGCAAGTTACTTAATCTCCCTATTTCCTTGTCTCCTGGGTGAGATGATCTCTGAGGACACATCCAGTTCAAGTGTCTGTGAATCTATTCACTTGTAAATGTAATGCTTTGTGTTTTTGGGGTTTTTTTTTTCTTGCAACATTGGGGCAGTACATAATCTTCATTTATAAAACCAGGTCTGAGTCCAGATTGAAAGGGCCCCAGGAAAGCACAGATTTCCAGAATGTTTTGCAAGAATATTCTCTCTCATTAAAGGAATGCTCACAAGAGAAAAACAAGAGCTCTACTAACAGATTTTCCTATAGAAGAGCTGTGACACCTTCCATGAAGATGTGAAACTCAGCGAGACCAGCCATCTCCTCTATGGCAGTCATGAGGAACAGAGGTGACCAAGGGGACTGGCAACAGGCTTGTTGTTATTAGTTGCTGTCAGGTCAGCTCCAACTCATGGCAACCCCATGTACAATAGAATGAAATGTCGCCTGGTTCTGCCTGTGCCATCTTCACAATTGTCGGTGTTGGTGTCCTTGAGTTTGTTGTTCTGGTGGCTGTATTTTGAGTGCCTTCCAACCTGGGGAGTTCCTTTCCAGCACATTACCAGACAATTCTGTTGTAATCCATAAGGTTTTCAGGGGCTAATTTTAGACGTAGATCACCAGGCCTTTCTTTCCAGTCTTAGCCTAAATACTCTGCTGAAACCCTGTCCACCATGGGTGACCCTGCTGGTATTTGAAATACCAGTGGCATAACTTCCAGAACCATAGCAACATGCAAACCACCACAGTATGACAAACTGACAGGTGGGTGGCAGCTAATAAAAATAGGCACTTGTAGGTCTTAAGCAAAAAGAATACTCTGTGTAAATCCAATGGAAGTACCTGGGGATGCTCCTGGATATTGGAGGTTTTTAATATAAATGTGCTTTCAGCTTGGAGGAAGCGGTGACCCCAGAGACATAAGGGCAGTGTGAAAATCTGATCACGGGGGTCTTAGGCAGAAGAGAGCAGCCTGGGGAGAGTGGGTGAGAAGGGCCCTACAGAGATGCCGTATCATAGGCAGAACTCCCAGAAGAAACAGAAAGTCATCTATCTCCGTGAGCAATGAAATCTGAATCAGAAATGTGCAAGAGAAACAAAGTCTACCCAACAAAGACGAAAGCGAGGAGCAGAGTGGACCGAGGAGTGAGATGAGCGTATTCGGAACATGTCCTGTGGGTTGGGAAGAGCCTTTGTGTAGGGCTCTGTCAAAGCCAAACTCTGTCAAAGCCGTGCTTATAGCAGCAACAGGTCGTAGGGGAGATCCTAGTGAAGATCCAGAAACTAGAAACAGGGGGAGAAGGCTTAGTGGCCAGCACTGATAGTGGAACACAGAGTACAGTCATTAGGAGGATGGGCTGGGGAGCGGTTTGCCTGGTTTGGTTTGCACTTGTCACTATCGATGTGCCCCTGGCAAGTTATTTAACTCCTTTTTGCCTCATTTATAAATGGAAATTACAACCCTCTCTACAAACCAGAGGGCTGTAGGAGTGTGCAATGAGTTGTACACAGCACCTGGCAGGCTGCAGGTACTCAAAAATGTTCGCTGTTGTTATCTAGTGATAGTTCTACTCTGTCATTTGGGGTTGCTATGAGTTGGAATTGACTCAACAGTACACAACGAGAACAACAAGTAACTACATATTCTGAACCCTGCTTTTAGCCAGTGCCTTCTAAATTACTATATCTTCAGAATTAAACAGATTAGTCTGCTCAAATCTTTGTTATTTTACCTCTTTGAGCCTCAGTTTCTTAACCTGTGAAGGGGACCTAATAACTATAGTACAGAGAACCTGTAAACCCATTGCCATGGAGTCGATTCTAACTCATAGGGATCCTATAGGATACAGTGGAACTGTCCTGTAGGATTTCTAAGGAGCAGCTAGTGGATTCGAACTGCCAACGTCTTGGTTAGCAGCCAAGCTCTTAACTTCTGCAGAGAAAATGCCTAGCTATTAATGTTAACGTTGTTGTTAGTTCCTGTGGAGTTGATTCCGACTCAGAGCGACATCCTGTGTGCAGATGAGAACGGCTCCGTGAGGTTTTCAAGGCTGTGCCCTTTCAGAGACAGATCCCCCCCAGGCCTCTCTTCCAAGGAGACTAAACTGGTAGTCCAGTGCTTAACCGTTTGCGCCACCCAGGGACTATTTCTGTTAATAACCAGCTGATGTTAATCTCCCAACCTGAGGGTGTCCTGCACAACTTGGTCTCTCTTTCTTAGAGGCAAGAAAAATCCAGGGAGGTTAGACTAATTGGTGTGGTCCAGGTCTGGCCTACCTAGACGGGCAGAAGGAGATTCTCTGAGCACTAAAGTTTGAATCAAATGGCTGCCTGACTTAAACAATGTCACAGAAGAGAATTTCAGCACTGCAGACTTCCCAGTGAGGGTGGTGTCCTCAGCTACCTTAAGTTCCAGTGGGGAAATCATCCACAGAAATGTCTCTGTTGGCCAGAGCTGCCATAGTGATGGCCACTTTTATTTTCCGATATGAGACCCAGGCGGAGCACCAAATTAGGCACCCAATGGAAGTCATAGGGGCATTACTGTTACTTAATTATTTAACTGACTAGTTATTTTTCAGCTAGTTATTTGGTAATTATACCAAATGTGGTAGTATAACATTGGACAGTTATTTTTCATCTATGTAATGTTTTAAACTCTCACTGTCGAGTCGATTTCAACTCATGGCGACCCCGTGTGTTATAGAGCAGTACTGCTCCATAGGGTTTTCTTGGCTGTTATCTTTATGGGAGCAGATTTTAGAGACCATGAATTGAACCTATTGGCAATTGTGTAACCACTGAAATTTCTTCACAATCAAGACACTGGAAACAAACTCACTCCCTTTGAGTTTTAGATTTGGGGGGTTTTGTGTAGAATATTGAAGGCTGTGGATTAAGTACTTCAGTTAGAGTAATATATTCAAGAGTTTGAGGAATTTAGGCCCTATTTCCAAAACCACTCCACTACCTCTGGCTTGACCTCAGCTCAATCCCTTCATCTTTGGCTTCCTCCTCCATCCACACAAGATGCCCCTGGCAACGCACTGAGTGCAGTAACCGTAGGGATAAATTCAATAATGGACTTAAGATCATCACTGAGGATGGAGTAAATTGCTCTTTTGTGGGATCCATTAGCTCAACCGAGAATATTAGCACAGGATTCTGGGTCTCTGAGAGACTGTATGAAATAAGGTAGCATCAATTTTAATGTCCTTTTTGGTCCCTAAATGACTCTGGACAACATAAAGAAGAAGGTAGGAGAAAGAAAGAAAAAGGCAGGGACAGAAGAGAGCATTTGTTACGCCAAAAAAAAAAAAGGAGGAGGTAAAAGATAAAGGGAAGTGAGGAGTAGGTGGAGACATGCAGAAAGAGAAGATGGGAGAGGCAGGAAAAGAAAGACAAAGATAGCTGAGTGAGAGGAAGAGCAAGGATTTGAAATGAAATTTTCAGAGTTCCCTGGGACTAAACAGGAGGTTTGGAGAGAGGGCTGAGGGGAGGGGGCAGGCAGGTTCATTCCAGGGTGTCCCCATCTCTCCTTCAGTGATTCCCTCCATATTTCTGGTACCTCACCCCCGACCCCCAACCCTAGGCTTCTGGCTGTGGATGTTAGTTTGAACAGCTTGAGGCATTTAACCTCCCAGGAGTATAAGAAATGAAACAAAACGCTTGAAGGTAACAAGTCCCCAATACTCAGGGAGATAACTATTAGTCTAATTGGGGAGAAGGGCCCTTACTCAGTGTCCCTCAAATCAGAGCAAATAATTAAGTGAAGTCACAGAGGACAGGAGCTGCTAGGTGAACACCAAAAGGGAATATAATGGAACAAAGGCTACTTTATGGGGTCTCGGCGATAACCCATTTACTCCTCACAATTCTCTAAGCTTTACCTCCAAAGACAACAGAAGGTTATAACCGCTGACGACAAGTCCTACCCAAAAGTAGGCTCAGGTGTTTGCTTTGATATGTATCCATAAAAAAAAAAAAGATAATATTTATTTAGTACTTACATATACCATGCATTCTTTAAAAGGGGTTTGAGGTGGTTTTCAATAAAATACAAATTATAAAAGGGGAGAAAATGAAAATTCACATTTATACTCTGGCTGAAGAAAACTATAGCAATTTTAGCACTGAGAGTCATAAAAGTGATTTTATAGAAATTAACTTATTTTTGTGCTTTCCACATCCTTATGAGGTAAAAAAAAAAATATTGTTAATAATCCTTTTTTTTAATAGAGAAGAAAACTGGGAAAACCAAGTTTGATATTACACCTTTGGTTTGCATTCAAAGGCAAGTATTTAAAAAAAACTGTGTAGGAGCCTTACTTTCAGTTTAAGCAAATTCAAAGCTATTCACCAGAGAAAATATATGTTCACCAGAGAAAATATATGTTCACCAGAGAAAATATATCTGTTTGCCACCAAAAAGCAATCAAATCTTTTGTGTAGTGTCTCTGTTAACTTAAACTTTTGAACAAACATCCCTCATATAAGGACCCTTATGACAAATTCCTCTCAGCTTGGGCCAGGAAGGACTTTCTCCCAAATCAAATTGTATGATTCCTTCCACTTGACAATGAGAGTTATGAAACCCTTCTTTCCCCCTATTTCACTTGGCTACGAGGAAGCCTGGAGCTAAGTGTTGTGCTCAAATGCCATTGTTTGTCTCAGCCAAGTTTTTTTTTTTTTTACATATTTTAAAATATGTATTTGTATTTCATTGTAAATCATCTTCAGTCTCTTTTCGAAAATGACACAGTATACATAAAAAAGAAGATAAGCAAAATACAATCCTGTTGAGGCCATGCTAGGGATGGTAATTTCCCAAACCATTTTATACGACACCCCTGGAAACATTTTATCTGAGAGAGAATATTCTAAACAGAACCCTAGGCAGATACTATCCTTCATGGTGTTTATCACATTTTTCATGCCCCTCAAATAGCATTTCTAACCACCCAAACAGAAAAATCTAGAGAAAATTAGCTGACTACTCTCATATGTCTTCTTCTCACAATAATCTAACTAAACTGTTGAGTCTTGTCCCAAACTGGGCTCTAAAATAAACCAATTTACATTTATTAGTCAGGCTTAAAATGAAGAACAGTTTCACTTGTTTCAGCTATTCACTGGTTAATAAAAAAGCTATGGTGAATTTGCAGATTTTTATTCAGTTCCAAAATTTCTTCCAGGAATGAGGTCATATCTTGTCTCATTGATTGATCAACACTATACATATTAGATCATGCATCATGAGAAGCCCACTTAAGAGTCAAGATGTGGGTAATTTAATAATATATCCCCATCATTTCAAGTTTGCTGCTTTTGTGAGTGACTGATCATTCGAAAGAGCAAAGCCTTTTATTTCCAGAACTTTCTTTGCAGGTATGACTATGACTTTTGTATAACTTAAGAATCATTTTATATTTAAGCACTTCAAGTGAAATCTGATTTACCAAAAAAAGAAAGAACAAAATAGAAATGCAGGGAAAGTTGCCAACACCTGGGAAGGACACAAATCCTAAATACAAAATAATTAGCTAAGAAGCCAATTCTGCTTATGTAGCAAGTACTTATAGTCCAACATTTTTGCTGCTTCATTCCATCCAATTTTAACTTGTTACATAACCTACACGTTTACTTATAATTATGTGCCCTTTTTCCATTTCATTCTTTTATTTAACAAACCTTTATTGAGGTCTGCTATGTGCCAAAGCATCACTCAAAACAAATTCTTATTCTGACACTTATTTTACAACATCTCAGGAAATGGCAAAAAAGTCAGGATTATAGAAAATAGTTCTTACAACATACACTAGCCTATGACAAAAGGGGAATAAAAATGATGTCAATCCCTGGCATTTGAAATTGAGCTGAAATCCCTTTAAGAACCTGTACTAGTTGATTCATATTTTTATATAATAGATTAGAATATTTTACTCCTGTCAGCACAGACAGCAAGAGCACATCAAATGCCTCAATCTGAGTTATGGCTTGGTTACAATCAGAATATTTCTAATGGATTTTTAAAGCTCTTGCTTTGTTATGGAAATATAAAATCCATTCTTTCTCGTGAAAATGCCTGTAGAGCACAACTCTTCAAACCATAGCACAGAATGGCCCGAGCAATATGGCGCTCCTTAGAAGCTGGGGCAAGTTCCTAAACCTCCTTACCTACAAAACGGGTATACATCAGGGGCAGGTTTTCTGTGAAGCTGATACCGCGTAAGCTTCAAGGCCCCTTTTCAGGGACCCCAGTAAGGCCATGGCAGGAGCCCTAGCAATGTGCTCACATAGTCATGTGTTTTTTGTACAGTTTGCGTAAGTAAGATATTTTAACTACAATGAGCTGAGACTGCGGTGTCTTTCCACTTGGCCTTTTCCTAAGTCACTTTCCCTTGTTTTGGCTGCTGCTGGAGTGGCTTGGGCATGTTGTATTGTTGTTTTTTTTTTTTTTTAAAGAGGACCCAAATTGTGTAAGTTTCAGGCGTCATAAAATCTGTGTTAGCCCCTACATGTAACAGTACCTATTTCACCAGTGTGTGGTGAGAATTAAATGAGGCAATGCACAGTGCCAGACACATGATGTGCATCTAAATGGATATTAGCCATTCATATTTTGCACCCAGCTACTAACTGGGAGATCAGCGGTTCGAATCCACCCAGTGGCACTATGAAAGAAAGGCCTGGCATCTGGTCATCTACTTCCATGAGATTACAGCCATTGAAAACCCTAATGAGTGCAGTTCTACCCTGAAACTCATAGGGTCACCATGAGTTGGAACTGACTGGCCAGCAATGTGTTTGGTTTGGATTTGATTACCCCAAATGTTTCTTTATACTTGCATAACACAGTCAACCCTATGAGTTTAAAACTGAAATTTTTTGCAATGGAATGGGATTTTTCAATCTTAGGCAACAGGGCCACATTATGATTTTTTGGGGATTTAGGCACTTTCAGAGCCCTGGTGGTGTAGCTCAGGTTGCTGACCAAAAGGTCAGTTCTTCCAATCCACCAGCTGCTCCTTGGAAACCCTATGGGGCAATTCTACTCTCTCCTATAGGGTCACTATGAGTTGGAATCGACTCGATGGCAACAGGTTTGGGTTTTTTTTTGGTTAGGTACTTTTGCCTTCACTGAGCTGCTTTTTCCATAATAAATAAATAAATTTTAAGACCGCATTAGCATAAAGACAAATATATTAATATATGTTTAAACGCTTCCTTACATCTACATATTTATTTTTTCCTTCCAATTTTAAAAGAAATTAAAACGTTTCAGAGACCCCTAACATTTCGTGGCCCCTAGGCACTGTGCCTACTGTGCCTAAAGCAAAAGCCAGCTATAAAAAAAAAAAAAAAAAAATAGGATTTTCCAATATGAGTGATGACAAATTTCTCAAACCATGAAGGACTCAAGAGTGGGGCTGAACAAAAAGCAACGTTGTACATCGTCAATGGGGTTTCAGGTGCACATAGTAGAAGCATGTTTTCTAAACAAAGTCTTAGGGATAACATGAAGACTTCAATTTTGGTGTTCAAAATATGCATTTTTGCCTATAAGGGCACTAGCAGGGACCATGTTTTGCTGTGAAACACATATTTTAGTCTAAGTCTAGGCGCCTACTTTTCAAATTAATGTACTTCCAGGTGATTTGTTGCACATTTTAGAATTACAGTATCAGCAGGGAAAATTATTTCAGACAATAAGCCTCAGTTTGCCAATTTAGAAATTGCTTTGGAATTGCATCCAAAGGTCTCTAAAAAACACGTTGGCTTTGGTGCTGGTGCATCACATAAATCACGATGGAACAAACAAGCCGGCTTCCTATTGAAGGTGTGTCTGCAGAGCCCTGTGGCTTCTGCGTGCCAGGGGCCCTATCTGGCACATTTCTGAACTTTGCAAAAATTAATTGTGCAAAGAGAACATTATCAAATGCGTCCGGCATAGTAAGTAAACATCTTCAAGCCATAATTCTGCGCCATCAAACGTTCTCCAGCTAATATCATTTGCTGCATTACTCTGGAAGAAAATCCAGGCCAAGTGAAACTGCGGAAATGGGAACAATGAACGGAGGAAAAATCTCACCCCATTAAGGGATCCGTTTCTTCTCGGCGCAAATAAACCCACCACGCCTTGGAGGCAAGACTAAATGGCTCCAGGATATTCTCCGAATGCCCTGTGGGCCTCCTCCGGCTGAAGGAGCCCAGCTCCAGGCAGGAGGAAGGTGGCCTGAGTCCCGGCCCAAAGGGCATTTTAGGTAACTTGTAAAATCCAAGCCACAGCGCCCCCTCCTCCAGGTGTAGAAGCTGGTTTTGGCGGATATTTACAGAGGCGGCTAAAACACTACCCCCCGTCTTCCCCTCTTTCATGCAATGTTTGCAAAGCCCATTGACAGCGTTTTGGGGCCCGCTCTCCTCCCCGCTGGACTCCCGGAACACTGCAGCCGCGCGCTCGGCCGGCCTTTCGTGAAGATTTGCACCGGCTGCGGCGCTATGCTCTCCGGGGTTCGTCCATGACCTTTCGAGACCGGCCTCTGGACCGGAGCCTCTGCGAAAGCACCACTCTTCCGAGCCCGGGCCCCGGCGCCGCCGCGCTCCTCCCACTCCCCGGGTGACTCCACTGGCGAGCGCTGGGTGCGCGCAGCCAGGTCGGGGGCGGTGGCGGGGGAGCGCGGGCGGCTTCCGGCGGGGGCGCGCGGGGCGCGGGCGGAGGGGCGGGGCTGGGGGCGGGGCCGGGCGCTGCGCCCCCCGCGAGCGGCGTGCAGGCACCGCCCCCGCGCGCCGCAGTCCCTGCTGGAGCGTCTCGGCCGTGGCCGGGGCCGTTACCATTGCTTCGGGCGGCTCTGGCGGCGGCGGAGGGGCTCCCGGTGCTCGCGGAGGGGCGCGGCGCCCCTCGCCCTTGGCCGCCTCGAGCAGCCCAGCGCTGGGACGGGGGAGGCGAAACGGCGGCGGCGGGTCGTGCCCGTCCCCCTCCCCCTCGCCTCCAGCCCCCGGGCGGCTGCGGACTCCGGGCAGCCCCGGGGCGGCGGCCGAAGAGGCCGAGCGACAGCGGGGGATGGCGAGATAGCGGCGCGGGAGCAGCCCGTGAGTGCCGGGGGCGGACGGGTGTGCGGGCTGCGCGGCGCGCGGGGAGCGGTAGTCCCGGAGCCGGGTCCCGGGAGCGCGTCGCCGCGAGCGCAGGCGGGGGCGGGGTGGGCAGCCACGCTCCGGCTGGTCCTGGTCCCCGGGCCCGGGGAACGTCGGAGGTGAGTGACCGAGGGAAGCGCTGCTCCGGGTCGCGCTGCCTCCTCCGCGTGCCCCTGGGCACCCCCCGGTCCTGGTGGGCGCACACTCCCCCGCCGCGAACTTCTGACCCACGTAGGATAGTAAGTTCGGAGGCCAAAGATAACCTGGGGCATGGGAAGGAGCCTTAGGATATTTTTTCATTTGGAGATGTGACCAGCCAAGTGATTTCGTGCTCCTGTACCGCAGTTCTTCTTTAAACAGGCTCCTTATGCCTTCTTTATTTACAGTACACTTGACTTACCTGTATTTTTACGTGCTTATATCCGAAGGTACTATGCTGATTAAACAAACTCAAAGTGTTGGCAGTTGAAGTTAGGCTTCATGGAAGACTGTCACTTAGAATGTGTTATCTAAAAGCACAGAACTGGCATTCTGACCCCCAGAAAACTCTACACGTGACGTATCGTGAACTTACGTTTCGGCTGAAGTAATGTGGTGGTTCTGGTCCTTAGCTTCGGCTAACAAAAAATATGAGCGCTTTTGTTTGCATTTGAGTTTCTTTGTGTGTGTGTTAATGCAGCCAAATATTGGTATAACCTGTGTACTGTTAATAAATGGTCTTTGTATGAAAACGAGGTTTTTGCATTTCTTTTCATGTGGTTCTTTTAGTTTTTCAAAGGAGAGGTTTCAGTTTAAAGTTTCCCTTACGATTTGTTTGTGTTCCTCCCAGACTTGTCCTTGATTTTTAAAAAAAATTACGTGGAGTAAAATTAATGTGACTTAGGTCCAACAGTGGTGCCTAAATTAAATCTAAAGCACCCCCTCCACATGCGCACAGATGAAAAATCAAAGCGTTTATTCAGTGCAAATCATACCTGCCCCGCCCTTTAAATGATTATTTTGCCACAAATCTGAAATCTTATTTCACTAATAGAGTTCATTGTTGACGCCAGGCAGAGGAGAGGAGAACCTCAGTACAGTGTGCTTTTGTAAAAACCTTGAGACTATCCTCTCCCTCGTCTTTAACTTTCTGTTTGATAGCCAGGTAGAAACTGCTGATTTGGAAGCTTCATTAGGTAGTTACAAACACAATTTTAATATGAGGTATGTTTTCAAGGTGAGTGGAGCAGCTTTTTCCCTTCCAAGAATTGAATCGAGGATTATGTGCTTTGTAATAGGTGAGATCACAAGCACGCCTCTCTAATTAGTGGAGACTTGGATTCTCTTCTGGGAACTGAGAATCAGGAACTGAGCTGCTGAAGAGAACAAAACTTTTATGGTTTTGAAAACTTCTGCTTCTTAACGATCCTTGAATAATATGTTGGTAGTAGTATACGACATCCTAATATAAAAAAATTATTGTATTAATTTGCAGGCTAGGCAATCCACTCACACTGTAGAAGAAGAGTCAATAGATACAAAAAGGTACAGAGTGGAAAGTATGCCTCTCCACTGTGTTCCACTGCACCCAGTTTCCCTGCCCAGGTACCAGGGTTACTAGCTCCTAGTATATATTCTCCCATATCCAGCCTGTGCTCATGTAAACATTCTGTATGTGTTCTTTTTATTTGGTTTTCCACAAGTAAGAACCAGTTGTATATCCTCTGTTCTGTGGCCTGCCTTTCCCCTGCAGAATACTAAATCATGGCAGTCTTTCTGTCAGTACACGAGAGCAATCTCATTCTCTAACAGCTGCTGAGTACCCCATTAAGGATGGACCATAGTTTAACTTCTTCTGTACTGAGGTATATACATATATAGGTTATTTCTAATATTGTGTTATGGAATTACTGTAAAACATTTGTCTTTGAGGTTTTTAAGTGGGTTTGCATTATTCCCAGAGGCCCAAAGGCGGTAGCTTCTTTACGTCACATTCCAGGGAATAAATACCCCTGCTCTGCAGTGGGCACCTTTTGCTTTTACATAACTTAAAGGCAATCCATAAGGATCTTTGGTGTTTTTGCTGTGAAGCGTGAGCCATGAAGGTCAGTGACTAATGTTACATTCCTTGATTAGTAACTTAGCTCTTTGTTTGATCAAGAGAAATAAAGGAGCAGATACAAATTTTTAAGAAAAATCTGCAAGAAAAATTCTTAAGAGTTTAAATATCTTTGGACAGGGAGAGAAGGCTGGTACCTTTGATTAAATCGGTGATGAGGACAGTTTGTGTTTCAAAAAACTTGTTTGCCATTGGCCACGAAAGTCCTTGCCTTCTGGAGATTGCCACCAGTGCCTCAGATTTTAATGTTGCTGCAATATGGTTACAATTTTTGGAATTTAGGAGATTCCACTTAGGAGATGACTCTTAAGGGGAAGATGCCTTTTAAAAAGCATTTGGCTTTTGCTTTTTTTTTAATTAAAAATTGGGGTCTCTTGTTAGAGTGCTTTAAAAACAGAATAAATTGTGGAAGTAATGCCAATGCTAGAAATTGAGCCTAATACCTTATAAACATTGAGCATTAGCCAATATCGTGCTTTAGTATTTCCATTATGCTTATTTTTGAAGATTATTTTACACTAGCGTAAGTTGTGACGATCCCTTTTTAAAAAAAAAGAAAAACTGATCAAGCCAATCTTTTAGTGTTTGAGCTATCCTCTTTTCCTTTGTTATTTGATACCTGTCATTGTAGTACAAGATTGTTAATATTGTCTGTACGTGTTCTTTTTCAATAAGTATTTATTGAGTATCATCTCTATGCCAGGCAGCTTTTCTAGGGATTAAGGGTATAGCACTGCACAGGACAGACACCGCTGTAATTAATGAGTTCACATTTTAGTGGAGGAGGTGAACAAAAAGCAGAGATGCAAACAAACAAGAGAAGGGCAGAGACAGGAAGGATAATCACAGAGGGCTGCTGTGGTAGAGAGGATGGGGCAGGGACTGCTGGTAGATTGAGTGCCTTGGGAGGCCTTTCTGGGGTGGAGAGGTTTGAGCTGAGGATGGAATGATAAGAAGCCGGTGTTTTGAAGACGTGAAGGAAGAGTTTCTCCGGCAGAGGGAACAGCATGTGCAAAGGCCTTGAAATGGGACTTTCTTCCCATTCATGTGAGCCTTTGACCTTGCATGCTTGAGGAACAGAGGGATTGCAGTGTGGCTGAAGTTCATGACAAAAGGGGAAGAGGGAGAGTGGTAAGAGTGAGCACTGGAAATGGTGCCCTGCGTGTCTGCATATGTCAAGAAATGTTTACAGAAGTGAAGCAGGACCTTGCATGTTGGAAGTCCTCCACAACTGGGGGTTCCAGGAGAGCAGGAGCAGGTCTGCTCGTTCTCCATTGCACCAGGATCAGCGTGGGCTCTGAACATTTGCGGAGTAAGTGGATTGTGAACCAGTGCCGTCGAGTCAATTCCGACTCATAGCGACCCTGTAGGACAGAGTGGAACTGCCCTGTAGAGTTTCCAAGGAGCGCCTGGCAGATTTGAACTGCCAACCCTTTGGTTAACAGCCATAGCACTTAGCCACTATGCCACCAGGGTTTCCTGTGGATTATGAGAGAGTTTAAGAAATAATCTTGCTAGATTTTGGTCAAAATACTTTGATTCAGGAGTCTTATCCCAGCTTTTCTTCTTGCCTCTGGCACTGACGTTACCAAATTTGTTAGACTGTTAACACCTTCTCTCAAATGACTGCTTTAAGCCATTTGCGTTTGGTTGCTACTCCATGAAATTAAAATACGAAGCCTTAAAAAACACACCTTTTTAAAAGTAAATTATAGTCATCTCTGAGAGGTTTAGTTAGCAATTTCACCTTTAATTTTAGTGGATTAGCCATTTGTTTAAATGTAAAGTTTTCAAAGGTGCCTTTTTTGTATATTGAATGTTTTAGTTCTTTCGGGCAGATGACGACTACGCAGTGAGCAAATAAAATGTATATACTTTTTGCAGGTACTTTTATTCTCCCTGGAAAAATGTGTGCATGTTCTATTTTAGGGAGTATCTGGAACTTGTGGCATTTCCTCTTCCCAACTTCTAATCTGTTGTCATTCTAAATATATGTTCCTTTATGTTAATTGGAAGCTTGGGAAATGAGTTTTGTGCCAAGCAGTTGTTGTAGATGTCTGATTAGAGTCTGTCGTCTTTCTCTCAACTGTGCCTTTTATGCTCCTGTTCAACACAGGAGTTTTGTGATCTTGCACACCAAGGGTTTTTTACTTTTAAATTTCCTATTCTAATTGACTGATTTTTTTTTTTATTCTAATTGACTGATACCTGAACTGAGTTGTTGCTTCCACATGAGATAATTTTATCTTCCAGCTTTCTCTCTTAAGTTCTGTGCAAACTCCACGTAAAGGATTGGATTTTATGGGTCCTAAATCTTAAGTACTTTTGTTCTTTTGTTCTGACACTTGGCAGTGAAAACTCTTCAGGCAAATAGCAGAAGCACTTAACTGGTTGTGGTAAATTTAGAGGCTTGAATGCTTGAGTTAAAGTACTTCTACCAATTCCTTTAGATTTTCTTTTGTAAACTGTCAAATGCAAGAATTCTTGTTACTGGTTGAGTCTTTCTCCCCCGCCTCACTCAGGGCAACCCCATGCACAATGGAAGGAAACGCTGCCCAGTCCTGTGCCCTCCCCGTGATTGGTTGCAGATTGCACAGTTTGATGCACAGGGTTTTCAGTGGCTGCTTTTTGGAAGTGGATTGCCAGGCCTTTCTTTCTAGTCCATGTTAGCTTGGAAGCTCCGCGGTAACCTGTTCAGCATTATAACAACACACAAGCCTCCACTGATGGATGGGTGGGGGCTGCACATGAGGTGTATTTACTGGAAATCGAACCCAGATTTCCCACATGGAAGGCGAGAAATCCTACCACTGAAGCACCATGTTATCTAAACTTACAGCATGTGCATTCTTACTAGTAATATGCTGCTGCTGCTCAGGAGGAAAGGCTGGGTTATCATATACTGTCTGAAAATTTTATGTTGGAAATTGAGAGGAAACTTTTGATGGGTGAATTTCTCATGTATTTTTGCACAGAGGTGAGAAAATCTTGGCTCTTATTCATCTGGTTTATAGGGCGGGTATAGAGGAAGAATTGGAGTCACTATACATGCCTATAGTTGAGAATATGCATCTGTTTTATTAAGTGGCAGTGTCCTGAAAGGCTGCACCTGTTAAAAACCTGTTGCCCATCGAGTTGATTCTGATTCATAGCGACCCTATAGGACAGAGTAGAACTGTCCCATGGAGTTTCCAAGGAGCGCCTGGTGGATTCGAACTGCCGACCTTTTGGTTAGCAGCCTTAGCTCTTAACTGCTACGCCACCAGGGTTTCCAAAAGGAGGCATGGAGACAGTATTCCTTCCTGAAAGCATTTGTGTGGCTCTTCCCTAGACAGTACCTTGGGATACTGACAGGGCTTCCACCTGGTTGCTTGGGTGTGGTTAGAACTCCTGCTGAGGATTTGCATTTTTAACAAGTTCCCAGGAAATTATGCATAAGAATTGCCTGGCGATCTTGTTGAACTGCAGATTGTGATCCTGTACATTGGGGTGGAAATGCAAATGCTGGTTGGAAGCCCTGGTGAAGCCCCTTGCTATGTCCTTCCTCTGTTACCAAAAGCAGACTTCTCCAAGGAGACCCTGGACCTAGGGACAGTTGAAGTGGTGGTGGCAGGAGCATCTGGTGGAAAATATACAAGTGGTGTCAGAAGCAGTGGTTCCCATTTCTGATATTAGGAATGTGAATGGGGCAGTGAGTTGTAGACATTCAGTAGACAGGAGAATTATGTGTGTCTGTTGAATTGGGGGTAAGCAGAGACTGGGGGTAGGTGAGAATCCGCTGCTAGGACTTCAGTGCCGCACGCAGCCTCTGAGGGCACCAACGTGCTGGATTAGAGCTGGGGTGCTGGCAGTTCCTATCCAGAAAGCTTGGAGGCCCACCACAATATCCGTGAGGTCATGTTTCATGCCTCCGTATTTATAGTGCAGTATTTTTTTTTTTTTTTTATACAAGTGAAGGAGGCAAGAACATTTGAGAAACCTCTTCAAAGAAACAGTTAAAGTTGGGAGCATAAATCCTCATCTAACTGGGACATTAAACTGCGTTCCAAATCGGTTGCCATAGGACAGAGTAGAACTGCCACATAGGGTTTCCAAGGAACGGCTGGTGGATTCAAACTGCTGGCCTTTTGGTTAGCAGCCAGGCTCTTAACCACTGTGCCATCAGGGCTGCAACTGGGACATTACCCTACTGTTATTCTTTGAAGGTACCAAAGTTTTACCGTAGGTGCAGTATTGGTTTTCTGGGAAAGCCTGGCTCTAATTTCATGGAAGAATTAGCAAATTAATTTGTTATAAAATGAAGAGCTTTTATGAGTCATGGAAACTTAAGCATTCAAACAAAATCAAAGAAAGTAGAGAATTTGAGAGCCAGAAGGGCACTCAGATCATCTGGTGAACTTCTTCAGTTTACAGATAAAGAAATTGAGACCCCGAAGTTTTATGACTTACCTAAGAATCCACTAGCTTTAGAACTGGCATTGTAACCATTACCTGCTGATTTTTAACTGCCATGTTCTGTGCTTCTTTCTACAACAGCAGCTTCTTAAGGGCAAAGATGTTGCATGGTTCAGTGTGTCCCCAGCATTAGGACAGTGCCTAACCCATGAGGGCTGTGGGGACCCTGGTCTCAGGGGAACATCTAGCTCAATTGACATAACATATTTTATAAAGAAAATGTTCTATGTTCTACTTCGGTGAGTAGCATCTTGGGCCTTAAAAGCCTGTGAGTGGCCATCTAGGATACTCCACTGGTTTTACCCTATGGGGAGCAAGGGAGAGTGAAGAAAGCAGAAGACACAACGGAAAGATTAGTCAAAGGTCTAATGGACCACCACTACCACAGCCTCCACCAGACTGAGTCCAGCACAACTAGGTGGTGTCTGGCTGCCACCACTGACTGCTCTGACAAGAATCACAATAGAGGGTCCTGGATAGAGCTGGAGAAAAATGTAGAACAAAATTCTAATTCACAAAAAAAGACCAGAATTACTGGCCTGACAGAGGCCAGAGAAACCCTGAGAGTATGGCTTCCACACACCCTTATAGCTCAGTAATGAAGTCGCTCCTGAGGCTCATCTTCAATCAGAGTTTAGACAGACCCATAAAACGAAACGAGACTGAAGGGGCACACCAGCCCTGGGGCAAGGATTAGAAGGCAGGAGGGGACAGGAAAGCTGGTAATAGGGAACCAGAGGTCGAGAAGGGAGAGTGTTGACATGTGGGGTTGGTAACCAATGTCACAACAACATGTATACTGTTTAATGAGAAGCTAGTTTGTTCTGTAAACAAAGTACAATTAAAAAAAAAATAGTGCTTAGCCCTTAGATACTAATTTAGTAAATGAATAGCTTAAAGAATTTTCGGAACTTCAGATAACTATTTTAGCTATAAAGTAGTATTTATAAAATTTTGAAAAAACATTCGTGAGTTTCTTCTTAAAAAGTAGTGTGTATTGCTGTTAAAGGCCAAACTAGTTAAGCCTAATAGCCTGTTGACAGGCAGTGACAGTGCAAGACTTCACTGAACTAGATTGGCACCTTGCAGAGCAGAGTCTCACTAGATTTTCTTGTTGTCTTCCTGTTGAATTCAGTCTGCAGGTATCTGGTGTTATTGAAGTTTTATACTTTGTATCTGAAACCATATGTACTTAGGAAGTCTAGCATTTGTCTGAATTGTTTGTTCTTTTTCTAAATGTTTTATCAATAGTTTCACTGTTTTTAAAACATAAGTGTTGTTTAGCAATTTAGTTTCTTGAGAACAAATCTAGGCAACTGGAGGGTTTCGGGAATTTTCACTTTCAGATGCTACTGTGGGGTGTTTAAATTGTTTCAACTTTCCAGGAGGGCAAATTTGTATTACTCATCAAAAGCCTCAAAAATGTGCCATGTCCCTTAGTCAGGCATTTCCACCACTAGGAATTTAAACTAAGGGAAAAAATAAAGCATGTGCACAAAGACTAATCTATAGCAGTGGTTCTCGCCTACGCAGGGCATGTCTCCACCATACTCCTGTCAGTAACATTTTTCCCCCTACACAGTGATTCTTCACTTGGTGGGAAGTCCACTTAGTGGGGTGTATCAGATTGGGGGGTGGTGGTGGCTGGGAGCTTTCTGAGACTTGGGAAAAACTGAACTTCCAGGTTCTGGTGACCTCTATAAAAAAAAAACAAATCTGATTTACAAAAATTATAAACTAGAAACAACTTAAATGCTCAGTAATAGGGGGATTAAGTTTTGGTGTGTCCATGTAATGGACCACTGTTTCTTTACTCACAGTGATACAAGGGAATGAATATTACTGATGTGGAAAGGTTCTCAAAATTTGTAAACTGAAAAAGTAGACTGAAAACTGTAAATTGAGCTCAGTTTTTTTTTTTCCCCCTTTTGGAGAGAGTGTGTGTATGAACATACACTTAAGAAATTGAGACCCAGAAGTGTTATTTATCTAAGAATCCAGGAGTTCCAGAACTGGCACTGTAGCCACTTACCTATTATGTAGGAAAATGCCTGGAAGATGCTGCATCAAATGCTTATATTAGCATTGTGTGGGGAAATGACATGTGACGGTTATTCTTTTTACTTTCATGAATTTCCTACATATAAAGCATGTCCTGTGGTCAAGGAAATGGGCTCAGACCCCATTCCCCATTCGTTGGTTCTGTGAACTTGGACAGGTTCTCTGTTTCCTTATCTGTAAAATGGAAATAATAATGCAGCTGGCTCACAGTACCTACAGGTAGTGCTTGGTAAATGTGACCTTGACTTCACAGATCTGGCGTGATGATTAAGGCCAATCTTATATCCCTAGTAATACAGGAATTCTAATCAAAATGATTTCATCTTATGAGTTATATCAAACACTTGTAAAAAGCATTTCAGGGCACTCTGACAAAATATTTTGTTACTTCTGGTCACTGGGAAATAGCTTGTTGAGTTTTTATTTTCCTTAAAACTGAAATGCTTTCTGTTGCCAGTGAATTTTATTTTGAATCAAAAGCATTTTTTACCCCTTCTCCTGTCTTGAATAGTACTTTATGGTAAATTCTTGAGAGTCAGGGTCAGATTATCTTTTCTTTTTACATAGAGTTGTTAGAATTAAATGTGATTCATTCATACAGTAATTATTGAGTACCTTTTCTTTGCCAGGCCTGGGGTGGGCATCAGATAGTGGCAGTACCCAGGACAAACCTGCTGCCCCTTGAAGGACATACAGCCAATGGCCAGTACAGGGCCTGGGCACCAGGAGGCACCCTTGGTAAAGGGTGGTTACCACAGTTTACAATCAAGTAGTCCTTGTTTCTGCTCCTGAAATGTTAAAAGAAACTTTGCTGTCACGTGACTTTACAGTGGACACGAACTCCCCCTCCTTCCTGTTCACAAACTGTTTCATAGGAGGAATGGATTAGGTTACTTTACCAGGCGTGATAGTCACTGATGATTCAGTGGCCATCATACCTGTGTGAGAATGTCCTAGGCTAATATTCTTAAAATTGCTACTGTATATCTTATGTAAAGCAAAATCTTTCATTACCTTAAGTAAGTCTTCATGTGTTTTTGAGATTATCTTTTGTAAAAATTACTGAGGATGGATTTCTGCTAGTAAATGTAGGATGTGTGGACTTCATGGGTACCTCACTTGAGAAATTACAGCACCTAATCTTAACTGAGACACAAGGGCAATAAAACGGGCCATTTAAAATAATGTTTCCATTTGACACTAGGTAAAGCCACATTAATTTTGTAATTCGTTCCTTATGTAGTGAGGGTTTTTTTAAATTGGCAGTAGTTGTAAGTATTTTGATATAAAGTAGACCCTCGGTAGTCTGGAAAAATATGTCCCGGAACCTTCATGACAAGTACTAACCTTGCGTTTTATTTCCCTCATAAGGACTAATAAAAGATGACTTTTTCATAAATCACTTTTTCTTGTTTCTGTGCAGAATGCATGGAAGGTTAAGTTATGTCACAGGTGGTGCCACCAGCAAGGTCAACTTTTTATTCTTTATCGTGCATTTTTTCCTGTCTACACTGTCACTGTTTACTTTCTACGGCTTTTACTCTCAATCCCCCCACTGGAGCCAGCAGTTAGCTTTCCCGTCTTTCCTCTTTCCCTCCCTCTTCCTCTCCCTCCCTCTCTCTCTCTCTCTCAGGAATGGGGGTCACTTCACAAAGAAACTCTCTTTAATCTCTTAATGAGATGTACGGAGTATGTAATGGCAAGTAGAGAGCAACCAAGCTGTGTTGACATGCAGATGCTGGACTGTTGGCTAGACTTAGAACTTAGCCAACTCACCCTTTCCAGAATGCCAACCTCAATAAAATGACAGATGACTCTGTTTTGGAACTTTTCAGCTCACTGACAAACAGTCAGAGCTGTGAGTGCAATGCATTGCAAGGATTGTACAGTTGGAATCTTACACTCAGATGCCTACAGGGACAATGCAGATCACCTAAATGACTGAGGCGGGCCTGATCAGTCTTTCTTCTTTATACTTTGATAGGAATATTAGCAAATACTTCATTTTATTTTGTATTTTAAGCACACGGTCTAAACAAAACACATCCAAATGCCTGGCTTGCAAGTTACCAGTTTTCCGAGTCTAGTATACTTAAAATGCTTCTGCCCGTCTTTTCCCTCACTTTTTCTTTCCACATAGTTGAGCTCCTACTGGATATGCAGCCGCCCCCCCCACCCGTTTTTGTTTTTACTTAATGTTATTAGAGATAATTCTCTATGAAAATTCTTCAATATTTATTGATGACTGTAATATTCCGTTTTACAGATATACCATAATTCGAACAGTTGCATTGTTAGAACTCTCTAATTCATAATTACACTAATTATCTTTGAACATAAAGATGCCCCCCCAAAAGTTTCAGATTCTTTACTTAAACTTGGTTTACTGAGTCGAAATAATCTATTTTTTATGACTTTTGATACATTTGTATCATTTGTGTTCTGCTCTTATTTGAATACTAGGAAATAACACTCATTAACTGTTGTTACTTTGTGAGATTTTTGTTTTTGTATTGGATTGTTATTTTCTTAAAAAATGGAAATGGGTTTTAAAAATTACAAAATAAAAAGGCTTATTTAATAAAAATTTTAAAAATTCAGAGACTATAACAGATAAAAATGCAAACATTTTCAGTTTCACTACTCAGATAACCACTGTAATATTCTGTTGTATATCCTTCTAGATTAATTTCTGCATAAAACCAAAACCAGACCCGTTGCAGTCAAGTTGATTCCGACTCATAGTGACCCTGTACAACAGAGTAGAACTGCCCCGTAGGGTTTCCAAGGAACACTTGGTGGATTTGAACTGCTGACCTTTTGGTTAGCAGCTGTAGCTCTTAACCACTACGCCACCAGGGTTTCTGGTTTCTGCATATGTATACATATATTTATGTCAGTATTTCCAAATACGTTAAACCATAGTTGGATTGTACTGTATATATTTTCTTATAACAGGCTTTTTAAAATTTAACTTACTTTAGTCATCTTCCATGGTGCATAATGGTTCATTATATTCAGTTTATTAATTCATCCATTTATTCAATTTATTAAGTATTTACCTGACACTTATTGTGTGCCAGGCAGTTTTTCTAGCTACTAGGAGATAGAGTAATAAACAAGAGAGGTGACGTCTTTGCTCTCGTGGAGATAACCTCCTTGGGGAGGGATAGACGATAAAGAAGGAATCATCTAATCACTAGATAATTGTAGGTATTGATAAGTGCTGTGAAGAACATAAAATAGGATACTGTGATGGAGAGTGAGTGGTTGCAGTTGTATTGCAGGATTGGGGTGGGTGGGTCGGGCATTGCCCTCCTTTATTGGGTCTTCAGGAGAGGCCTTTCTGAGGAAGTGAGTTAACTCAGATGTGACTTGATGAGTAGGACCCCATCGTGAGAAGAACAGCGGAAAAGGCTCCACACAGTAGGAACAACAAGTGCAAAGGCCTTGGGGAAAGTAGGATTGGTATGTGAGAGGAATGGAAAGAGGCCACAGAGGCTGGAACTCAGTGAATGAAGGAGAGAGGTGCCTGTGATGAGCATGAAAGGGGAGGCAGGCCTGGCTGTAGGACCTTATTGGTCATGGTAGGGAGTGCGAAGATTGTTGGTAATGAGAATCCATGGGGCATTTTTTAAGTGGGAAATGACATGATCTGATAGCTATCTTTGAAAGGTTACTCTGGCTGCTTTATGCAGAATGGATTAGAGATGAGCACATATGGAAACAAGAGGGCCACTTAGGAGGCTGGCTGATAAAGCAGTTCAGGCAAAAGAGGTTGGTAGGTTGGACTTGTGGGTGGGGGGGGTGGCAGTGGGGTAATGTTAGTGTTTAGTATTTATTTGGAGGTGTAGCTGACAGGGCATGCAGAAGGGGTAGAGGCTGATGGTGAAAGGATGGCTGGTGGATTTCTTGCTTGAGCAAATGGTGGTGACATTTTTTTGAGATGTCAAAGACTAGGGAAAGAACAAGTTTAGGTGAGCTAAGAGCCAAGCATCTCTTTTGGACATGTTAATTTGTGGTGTCTATTAGACATTCAGTTGAAATGATGCAGTACATACACTTGGGGAGAAGTCAAGTGGAAAGTTTTATATGTGTCTGAAAAGAAGTCAGGGTCAGTAGAATAAATTTAAGAACCACTGGCTTATAGGTCTCATTTATATCAGCATGATTGAAAAATTAGTGAGAGTAAGAAAGAGAGAGAAGTTGACTAGAATCCATGTGGAGGTATCATCTTATTTAATCAATCCCAAATTGATGGGCATTCAGGTCTTTCTTCTCCTCTAAATTATGGCTTGTGTTCAGTGAACACCTCTGCAGTTTTGGCTCATATTTCCTAGGAAAATTTCCTAGAAGTAGAATTATAATCTACTTGTGAAGTAGTTGTCACAGTGCCTAGCACATAAAAGTAAGTTCTAAATAAATGCTTGTTACCTTGGTTCATCGTTGTCATTGTTATCAAAATAAAGATTTTTGAGTTGAAGATACCATAACGTAATGGCTCAGAGCTCAAGCTTGGGTTCAGATCGTGGCTTTGCTTCCTTCTAAGCCTCCTGACTTTAAACAAGTCACTTAATCTCTATTTCCCCACGAATAACATGTTAAAAATAATAGATGTCCTTGGAGGGTTATGAGAATGGCAGTAGAGTGCTTAGCCTCCTGCTGTGTGGTAAGTGCGTAATGTTAACAGTTCTGCCAGTTGGCCTCAGGTTGCCTTACACAAGGACAACTTGTTACCCAGTTTCTCCACGTTGTCCTTCCCTTCGTAGTAACTAGTGTCAATCCTATTGACCTTTTTCAATTTGTAGTTGAAATATGGTTTCACTTAGTTTTCATGTTTATTGTCCATTTATATTTCTTAGCGTGTGAGTTGCATACTTTTATTACTATTGAAGGTATGCATCTCACTCTAGCCTCTTTTTTACCCGTTTGCGCACTGTACTAAATATATTGACACTGTCATACTTACTGTACATGTTTTTTCTTAAAGGAAAAAAAATGTTTTTTAAGCAAAGATTTTTTTTTGAATGCTCAATAGACGACAACCCTATACTGGGATCCAGGGGATACAGAGATGATAAGGTACCTGCCTCTTCAGTGAGCTCAGATCGGTGAGAATGATGGTTATATACACCATTACTATGCGATAAGTAGACCCTTGGTGGCACAGTGGTCAAGAGCTCGGCTGCTAACCAAAAGGCTGCCAGTTCGAATCTACCAGCTGCCCTCCTTGGAAACTCTATGGGGCAGTTCTCCTCTGTCCTGTAGGGTCGCTATAAGTCGGAATTAACTCAAGGGCAACTTTTTTTTTAATATGGCAAGTAGCAACAGAAGTGTATGCATTATGCTCTGGGAGCACTGGGGAAAGTCGTATCTGGAGTGATGTGAGCTGAGTTCTGAGGGACCAGTTGGCATTTGTTCAATGGACAAGGTAGAGTGGTGTGGGAAAGGCATTCCAGATGGAGGTAAGATGTGTACAGTGGTACAGAGAGCCAACAGAGCCTGGCAGGTTTTGGTGGGACTAAAGCACAGGGGCAGTGTGAGGAAGTGGGCAGAGGAGGGTCTGGGAAGTTAGGCTGGCGTGAACCAGCAGAGAGCCTCATGCTATGCTGAAGTTTGGACTTTATCCCGTAGGCCGGGGAGAGCCGTGGACCATTTCGGGAATTGAGACCAACATTTCAGAAGGATAACTGCAGACTGTCCTGTGGAGGGATTGCGAGTCCAGAGGCCAGAGGGAAGAAGAGGCCCGAACCGGGGTGCAGCTCTGGAAGTTTGTCTGTGATTTATTGAGTTGAGGCAGTGGCATATGCAGTTAATAATGACCAAAAACATCTCACATGCTCCTTCCACTGTGTCTTTTTTTTAAGCTTCTAAGTAGTGAAAAAGCATTCAATGTGTTTGAAGCTCTGAAGTACAGATCTCTTGATACCTTACCCTTAAGTTACTAAATGTTCAAGCAGTCCTTAAGTATTGTAAAATAGGAAATAGGTGGCCCCTATGGAAAGATGCAAGAATAGTTAGAATAAGATTTATATTATTTATATATTATATTATTTCATAATAATTTGGGCTGTAGTAAAACCAGTAATAATGGCTTATGTTTCATATTAATAATGCGTTAGTGTTGGAGTATCTACTTGTTAATTTTTCAGATTAAAATTGAGTCCTCCAGTTATAATACTGCAGAAGGGTAAGATTTTAGACACTGTGTGTCTGATAAAGTGAGGAGGCAAGAGTTGTTTTATGTGGGGCCCCAGATTCCTGACCTCTGATACGGGAGGGTTTTATAGGTGATCCGGAAGACCTGTTGCTTCTGGCTGTTGGAATTTTATGATGTTTTGCACTCAAACGTGAAGTCAGAGCCCTTCTTCAAAGGACAGAGCATAAGAGACCACTGGTCCTCATTTTGAGAAATAGCTCTGCACCTTGTGAATTTCCAGGAAAACAATTTATTGATCCATCTGACACCCCGTCTCCTTGTCTTCCTTCCATTTTTAAAAAAGTGCCTTGATTTCCCTTCTGTGTATCAAATGCAAGTCGAATCTTTAAAGGATGAGATGATAAAAGTCTCACATTTTCTTTATTCACTGTATTTGATCATCTTATCCGCTCTGCTTTGGAGATCACAAGTTGAGTCTATTCACTTCCCAAAGCAACTGCTTTCATCTTTAAGTTTTTGAAGGTTCTTAACACTGAACTTTAGTTTTCATGCATTGGTCCTATTACAATCTCTTGAAATAATGTATGCGGAAAGGCTTCCTGCCCGTTAAGCAGTGTACAAAAGGTAGTTCTGACGCTGTCTGTTTCATCTTGCTTATTCTAAATATTTGAAGACTCTACCTATCCACAGATCCCCATTTCCGTCAGGATTCCAGCATCATCGCTTGCCTCATTTGTTCCTCACAGGATGGGATTTTGCCTTTCTTGATCATCCTTCTCACTTTACTGAACAAGTTGAGGTTTATTTGTCTCACTCGAATAAATAGTTGAACTTCGTACCAAATGTAGTTTACCAGGTGTATTGTAATAAGCTACAAAGGGCAAGAAAAATGTCAAGTTAGATGACTACTACTGTTCCTATACTGCTACTACTGCCATTTTCTTATTATTATTATCATTGCTGTTATTATTTTTTTGGCAGCAAATTACATTGTTGGCCCATTTTGGCAACGGTGCTTTTGTATTTTTCCCACAGGTTCCCGCAAGATTATATCTCCTCCAACTCATGCTTGTTCATACTGTATTCATCGATAATAGTAACTCTTATCATTGTCATTTCATTTTGGACCCTGACATTATCCATGTTGAATTTATCTTATTAGGTTAATTTTTGGGATTAATTTATTATATTAAACACTCAGCTTGATTGATGTGCCCAGCACTGTTAGAACCCTTACTGTTACATCCTCTATGTTTGCTATTTTTCTCATTTAAAAAAAAAAAAAAAAAACTACAGATTTTATGAATGTGATTCCTGTATCTTAATCCATTAATGAAAATGTGAAAAAAAACCCAAAAACTGTCACGTCTGTGTACAGCCTTTGTACAGGTTGACATCATCTCTTAATTAGCACCCTTTGAGTAAGGTTGATCACGTGGTTAAAAAATCCCTCACTCTCTTTATACGACAACCCTTATTTCTTCATGCCCATAAACATCTTTCAGGTACTAGAAAAGATCTTTTTCAAACCAGTATCCATTGTGTCTGTTTCTGACACATGGTTTCCCAGTCTAGTGACCTTGTCAAGTATGGACTGAGGTCAGGATAACGTGACTTGATCTGTGACCCTGTTCTAAAATCCCTTTTGTAACATGTTCTATAATCTTATCCAGGCCCAATGTCAAGTTTACAGATCTCTGGTCTGTAGAATGTGCTTTCTTGACAGAGTTTCCCTTTCCAAAGTAATTTTGCCAAGTATCAGTTCTGCTAGGTTATTCATTCTCCCTTTTACTCTTAAGTAGAAGACTTAAGTGAACCTTAGGTAATGTATAGTAGTTTCACATAACTTAGAAGATCTTGCAGGCCATAGTCTGAAGTTACAGATTTTATTTTAGTTTCTCATTTTTTAAGCAGCATTTATATTCTCAGAGATGCTTAGGATTTTGAGATCTGGGGTTAAGTAATATACAGGAATAAAAAGACTATCCACGTTCTTTTGAAGAAAATAGCTTTCAAATTCTGATCCATAGGAGTGTTAAGAAAACATTCAAATTCATTTTGGCCATATCTGTGCATTGAAAATTTAAGTCTTAAGACTGATAATATCTTAAGATTATTTGAACAGCAAGACGAGAATTTTTTAATGCCAGTATATTTTGAGACAGGTTGTTAACTGGTGCCCTAAGAACTGTATTTGGCGTCTGAATGTGTTGTGTTTGGCCCACGTAGTGTTTTTTAAAAAATTGGAATTAGTTGCCAGTACTTAAAAATAAAATCTCACATTAAGAAAAAAACTCCTGGCTTTCTGGCTCTTTTTGAAAAACTGAATCTGTGACTATACTGAACCCATGTTCCTACTTGGTAAAACAAAACAACACAAAACAAAAAACAACCAAAGCTGTTGCCGTCAAGTTGATTCTGATTCATAGTGACCCTGTAGCACAGAGTAGAACTGCCAACCTTTTGGTTAGCAGCCAAAACTCTTAACCACTGTGCCATATAGACATACGGCGCTCGAGGGTGCTCACCACAGCCCTTAGTGCAGTTCTTGTGGCCAGCTTCACTCACTCCTGGCTGATTTTGTAGTGTGGGATTTTGCACCTCACGAGCTAAGGGCTAACCAATGAAAATTGTACGGAGGGTTGGGAGGAGAAAAGTAAGATAGCGTTTATTTTCTGTTTTGTTCCCTGAACATAGACTGATTTTTCGTTGTGATTATTGGAAGTGATTAGTAAAGCAGGTGGTATTTCTCCCCAATAAAAATATGAAATGGGGTAGGGTCGGGGAGAGCCATATTCTTGATCAGATTCTAGGTCTACTAGTTCATAGAGGTGAAAGCAAGGTATTTTAGTAAAAAAAAAAAAAATTTTTACTTAAATATAAATTCCTTACAATATTTAAAGTAGAGAAAGTAGGCCTTGAGTCAAAGTTGTGTAATTGTAGACTAAGACTTGAGATGTTGAGTGATTGGTCCAAGGTCATGTACTGGCCACCTCTTCAGTGGGGGAATGGGGAGTAGAGCCCAGGACTCCTGACTCCAGTCCACTGGGTTTTCTGTTCCACGTTTGTAGCTTAGTATTACGGTCTAGACCTGAGATTGGTGGTCAGACCTGGATTCAATCCCAGTTCTGTCCCTTATAGCTGTGTGAGCAAATTTGAGAAACCTTTCTGTGCATCAGTTTCTTTCTTTCTAAAATGGGGTTGATAATAATACTGACCTCATAGGGTTGTCAAAAAAAAGACCGAATGCATTGCCGTCAAGTCGATTCTGACTCATAGAACCCTATAGGACAGACTAGAACTGCCCCCTAGGGTTTCCACGGAGTGCCTGGTGGTTTCAAACTGCCAGCCTTTTGATTAACAGCTGTAGCTCTTAACCACTACACCACCGGGGTTTCCATAGGGTTGTCATGAAGAATAAGTATATTTAAGAAAAGTACCTGTCTTCATAAACAATGAATGATATATGAAAAATAATGTTTATGAATTCTATTTTATCCCTTGTATGTTAGCTCCTGGAGCCTTGTTTTTCACCAGTGCCTTCAGTGCAGCTTGAACATCTTCCTTCGGTACCAGCGTTTCTTGATCATATGCTACCTCCTGAAATGGTTGTAGGTTGACCGATTCTTTTTGGTTCAGTGACTCTCTGTGTTCTTTCCACCTTCTTTTGATGCTTCTTGCATCATTCATCATTTCCCCATAAAAAACAAAAACCCATTGCTGTCGAGTCAATTCTGACTCATAGTGACCTTCAATATTGCAACTCGAGGCTTGAATTTTTTCTTTAGTTCATTCAGCTTGAGAAATGTCAGATGTGTTCTTCCCTTTTGGTTTTCTAACTCCAGGTCTTTGCATGTTTCATTATAACACTTTACTTTGTCTACTAGAGCAGCCCTTTGAAATCCATTAAGCTCTTTTACTTCATAATTTCTTCTGTTTGCTTTAGTTACTCTGTTCAAGGACAAGTTTCAGAGTCTTTTCTGATATCCATTTTGGTCTTTTCTTTCTTGTCTTTCTAATGACCTTTTCCTTTCTTCGTGTATGATTTCCTTGATATCATCCCACAACCCATCTGCACTTTGTTCATTAGTGTTCAGTATGTCAAATGTATTCTTGAGATGGTCTCTGAATTCAGGTGGAATATACTCAAGGTTGTATTTTGGCTCTTGTGGACTTGTTTTAATTTTCTTCAGCTTCAGTTTGAAAGTGCGTGTCAGCAATTGCTTGTCTCTTCTGCAGTTGGCCCCTGGCCTTGTTCTGACAAATGATATTGAGCTTCTCCATCGTCTCTTTGCACAGATATAGTCGATTTGATTCCTGTGCATTTCATCTGGCAAGGTCCATGTGTGTAGTTGCCATTTATATTGTTGAAAACAGGTATTTTCAATGAAGAAGTTGTTGATCTTGCAAAATTCTACCATGTGATCACCGTCATTTCTATCATCAAGGCCATAATTTCCAACTACTGATCTTCCTTCGTTTCCAACTTTCACATTCTAGTCACTGGTAATTATCAACACACTGTGAGTGCATGTTTGATTAATTTTAGACTACAGAAGTTGGTAAAAATTTTCAGTTTCTTCATCTTTGGCATTGGTGGTTGGTGAATAAATTTGAGTAATAGTATTAAGTTGTCTTCACTATATAAAAAAAAATAAAGGCATGTGGATATTATCCTATCATAACAACATTGTACTTCCGGATGGATCTTGAAATGATCTTTGTGATGATGAAGGCAGCACCATTCTTAAATTTGTTATTGCCAGCATAGTAGACCATGGCTGGTACCAGTCCATTTTCTCTCACTAATGCCTAGGATATCAATCTTCAAGCTTTCCATTTCATTTTTTGATGATTTTCAATTTTCCTAGATTCATACTTTGTACATTCTATGTTCCAGTTATTGATGGATATTTGCAGCTGTTTTTTTCTCATTTTGAGTCGTGCCACTTCAGCAAATAAAGATTCCAAAAGCTTTCCTCCATTCATGTCATTAGGCCAACGACTTTGAGGAGGCAACTGTTCCTCAGTAGTATTTTTAGTTCCTTCCAACTTGAGAAGCTCACCTTCCTGCAGTGTATCAGACAGTATGCTGCTGCTATTCATAAGGGTTTCATTGGCCAGTTTTTTAGAAGTAGATCTCCAGGTCCTTCTTCCTGGTCTGTCTTAATCTGGTAGTATTGCTGAAACCTGTCCACCATGGGTGACCCTGCTGGCAATTGAAATAGCAGTGGCATAGCTTCCAGCATCACAGCAACATCCAAGCCACTGCAGTGCAACAAACTGACACATGAGTAGTGGAACTCGAGAACAGCTTAAGGAACTGACAGAATACGGATTGAGATGTTTCAGCAAACGAATGCAGCTTTGGGAGTGCTTACTCTTCTATGCCAACAAATTTGGAAGACAGCTACCCGGCTAACCAACTGGAAGAGGTTGATAATTGTGCCCATTACGAAGAAAGGTGATGCAACAGAATGCGCAGTTTATCAAATAGTACCATTATTATCACACGCAAGTAAACTTGCTAAAGATCATTCAAAAATGGTTGCAGCAGTACATTGACAGGGAACTGCCAGAAATTTGAGCCAGATTCAGAAGAGAATGAGGAACGATGTCGGATGGATCTTGGCTGAAAGCATAGAATACCAGAAAGATGTTTACCTGTGTTTTATTGACTATGCAAAGGCATTTGACTGTATGGATTATAACAAATTATAACAATTTATGGATAACATTGTGAAGAATGAGAAGCCCAGAGCACCTATTTGTGCTCATGTGGAACTTGTACACGGACCAAGTGGCAGTCGTTTGAACAGATCAGGGGGATACTATGTGGTTTAAAATTAGGTAAACTATGCTTCAGGATTGTATTCTTTCATCATACTTACTCACCCTGTATGCTGAGCAGATAATCCGAGAAGCTGGACTGTACGAAGACGTACGCGGCATCGGGCTTGAAGGAACCTGTGATTGCAGATGGCGCAACCTTGCTTGCTGAAAAGTGAAGAGAACTTGAAGCACTTACTGATGAAGATCAAAGACTCTAGCCTTCAGTATGGATTACACCTCAACATGAAGAAACAAAAACCATCACAAGTGAACCAATAAACAACATCATGATAAATGGAGAAAGTATTGAAGTTGTCAAGGAAGTCATTTTTCTTGGATCCACAGTCGGCACCCATAGAAGCAGCAGTCAGGAAATCAAATGATATATTGCACTGGGCAAATCTGCTGCAAAAGATTTTTTTTTTAAGTGTTAAAAGCAAAGATGTCACTTTGAGGACTAAAGTGTGCCAGACCTAAGCCATAGTATTTTCAGTCTCATATGCATGTGAAAGCTGGGCAGTGAATAAGGAAGACTGAAGAAAACTTGATGCGTTTGAATTATGGTATTGGCAAAGAATACTGAATATGCCATGGACTGCCAGAAGAATGAACAGATCTGTATCGGAAGAAGTACAACCAGAATGTTTCTTAGAAGCAAGGATGGTGAGACTATGTCTCACATAGTTTGGACGTGTCATCAGGAGGGACCAGTCCCTGGAGAAGGACATCATGCTTGGTAAAGCAAAGTCAGTAAAGAAGTGGAAGACTCAACAAGATGAATTGACAGAGCGGCTGCAACAATAGGCTCAAACACAGCAATGATTATGAGGATGGTGCAGGGCTGGGCAGTTTTTCGTTACGTTGTACCTGGGGTCGCTGTGAGTTCGAACCAACTCAGTGGCACCTAACAAGAGCATATGAGAGATGATTAAAGACACAGGAATATATAATGCTGCTCAGTGAGGGAATACAGAGTGCTAAGAGCAATAGGCTGAGGGAGCCCCACTGAGGAGGTTGAGAAAGGAATGTTAAATTAATGGCCTCTCAAGTCAGTGAGCAAAGGAATAGTTTTTTTCTTTCTGTCGTTGTTGTAAAAATATATATAACACATTTGCCAAATTAATATTTTTCAGGTGTACCATTTAGTGATACCAGTTATATTCATTAAGTTGTACAACTCATAATCACTGGCAAATTTCCCATCACCGTAAAACTCACTGCTTCCTAAGCTATGACTCTCCTGTCCCCCTACCTTTTACCTCGGTAATCACTAATGAACTTTGCTCTCTATACATTTGCCTATTCTTGTTATTTTATATAAGTGAGATCATATGATGTTTGTCCTTTTGTGATTGACTTATTTTACTCAGCATAATGTTTTCAAGTTTCATCCATGTTATAGCATGTAGTATTCCCTTCCATTACATATCAGGAGGAATCAGTCCCTGGAGAAGGACATCATACTTGGCAAAGTAGAGGGTCAGCGAAAGGGAGGAACACCTGCAATGAGATGGATTGACACAGTGGTTGCAACAGTTGGGCTCAAGCATAACAACTATTTTAAGAATGGCACAGGACTGGGCGGTGTTTGTTCTGTTGTACATAGGTCGATACAAGTCAGAACCAACTCTGTAGCATGCAACAACACGGTATTCCATTTTATGTATGTACCATATTTTGTTTATCTGATCACCTGTGGTTGGACCTTTAGGTTGTTTCCACCTTTTAGCTATTCTGAATAGTGCTGCAATGAAAATTGGTGTACATGTGTCTGTTTGCATCACTGCCTTCAGGTCTCTTGGATGTATACTTAGTGTGGAATTGCTGGGTCATATGGTAGTTCTATATTTAACTTTTTGAGGAACCGCCAAATGGTTTTCCACAGTGGCTGTACCATTTGGATTCCTATCAGCCATGGATAAAGGTTTCAATTTCTCCACATTCTCACCATTTCTTATTTTCCATTTTTTTTTTTCTTTAGCTGTTCTAGTGGTAATAAAGTAGTATCTCATTATGGTTTTGATTTTCATCTCCCTAGTGGCTAATGACATTGAGCATTTTTTCTTGTGCTTGTTGGTCATTTGCATATCCTCTTTGGTGAAATGTTTGTTTTAGTTCTTTGCCCATTTTTTAAATGAGTTGTTTGCCTTTTTGTTGCTGAGTTGTAGAAGTTTTCTTTAAAAATATATTTTGGTTATTAGACCCTTATCAGATTAATAAAAACCTATTGCTGTCGAGTTGATTGTGACTCATAGCAACCCTTCAAGACAGAGTAGAACTGCCCCGTAGGATTTCCCAGGCTGTAAATTCACATCTTTCTCCCACAGAGCGGTTGGTACATTCAAACCGCCAACCTTTTGGTTAGCAGGCGCACTAACCAAGTTAACCATTGCACCACCAGGGCTTCTATATCGGGTACATAGTTTCCAAAATTAGGAAAGGATTATTTAAAAAATGGTGTTGGGATAAGTGGTAAACATTTGAGAAGAAAACGCTGGGCTCACTTGCTACCTGCTTTGCCCTTGTAGACATTTATATTTGCACCCTGTTGCAGCATTGAGAGACAGCTGTCTTAATTTTGACAGTTAGCCCCTGAAATGCTATAAAAATTTGTTGTCCTCTAAGGAACCAGGCATTGGTGAAAAAAAAAAGTAAATTCTGACAATGTTTCTGTCAGAAGGGAGCGGGAAAATTTTCACAAGGGTGCTTTTTTCCTCTGAAAGTACTTTGAAAGACTCTATTTGTATATTGTCCTAGCTTTCAAATAAGTCCATTTAAAAGTTTTGCTTGATGAAGTGGGATCTCCTATAAGCATAATATTATATTGCCTAAATGGTTTGCTAAAAATTTTCAGTGTAAATGTTTTGGCAAGAGAAAGGTTTCTTTACTGTCCTGCATGTTTTAAGTTAAGCAGGTTTTGGTGACACTGCCATTGGATTTTCTTCTGTTCCTGGGCGCCGCCGACGTAACGTTCACTGAGCACCTCAGGAGACTCCTTGATACATGGCCATGGCTGGCACTCCCAGGCCACACTTGGTGCTAGCAAGCTACCATTTGCACTCCTGTGCCTGCCAACAGGAATGGAATATTACAGCTTAACTTCAGGAAGTTTCTTATTTGGGCCCTGATGAATAGAGCTTGCTTCTGTGCTCAGTGGTTGAGGCTGAAGCTGGGAGGGATTAACTGATTTTCCCTCAGTCACACCGCTAATTAGTAATGGAGTCAGGATTAGAGTCTAAGTCTCCAGCACCTGGTCCAGAGTCCTTCCTCGGCTGCCTCAGACCCCTACGGGCCACTGCTTCCTGGCATGGCAGTGGGGCGCGTGACTCTTTTCTAGGATAGCTATAAAGTTGTAGGGAGAGACTGTTTCATTTGAAGGTAATGTTTAACCAGTCAGTGGATATCGGTTGTGATTATTTTAGTCTGTGATGGAGTTTTTGGATCATGTTTGGTTGCCTTTATTCAGTTATTCCAGTACAAGCTATGTAATTCTATAACATTAGCAACTGGCATTTTAGACATTCCACGAATACAATTTCATTCTAATAAGTAGACTCAGTGTCACTGGAATTGACTAGGAAGTTATTCATTCATCCAGAAAATAACTGAACACTTTAAAATGTGTGCTCTTGCCTGGTGTATATTTCGGTTATAATTATTTTAGCTTTTTGGGATTCAGTCCCAGGGTATTTTAACAATACTCTTAATAGCCAAGAAGAGACCTTGCTATTTGATTTCACTGAGAAGAAGTTTTTTTGAGTTCTCATATTGGGTTCTTGTTATTTAGATGTCGGAGTTCCTTTATCAATTCTCTGTCTCATATCTTTTCTCTTATTTTCTATTTTTATCTTTTTTTGAAATACTGCCAAACTTTAATTCTTAATTTTAAATTTTTAACTATCAGCCAACATATTTAATTTCTCAGAGCTATTATTACTTCTGATTATTCCTTTTTAATTGCATCTGATCTTGTTTTATGACTGTGCCATAGGTCTCCCCCCCCCCCCAATTTCCTAAATTATCCCTGCTTTCTCTGGGAATAATTTTTATTTCCTTTTTGATTATCCTGAATTTCTCTCTAATGTTTTAGGTTTTCCTCAGTTGTTTTGTGATCCTTGTCTGTCTGTGCCAACATGATGTTTTGTTAGGTGCTGTCGAGTCAGTTCCAACTCATAACAGCCTTATGTACAACAGAACAAAATGTTGCCCAGTCCTGTGCCATCCTCACAATCATTACTATGTTTGAGCCCATTTTTGCAGCCACTGTGTCAGTCTATTTTGTTGTGGGTCGTTTTCTCTTTGGCAGACCCTCTACTGAGCATGATGTTCTTCTCCAGGGATTGGTCCCTCCTGATAACCTTGTCCAAAGTAAGCGAGACAACATGAGAATGAGTAATAGAAGGCCTGACAAGGAGAATACTTCTGTTTGGAGTGGGGATTGGGAGAGTATCAAGTTTGACTTCTGTAAACAGATCTTTGAATTCTTTAGTTTCAGCTCCATATCTCACTGCTGCCTTCTTCATACACCCAGGAAGGATTTAAATGGCACCACCATCCATCCATTATGGTTTAGCGGACAAAGCTAGTAGTCACCCTTGCTTCCTCTCTTCTCCCTGCACCTCAAATATTATGCAAAATACTTACTATGTGTGGCACTATTCCGAGTGTTTTATACATATTTACTTGAGTCTTCACAGCAAACCTTGGAGGGAAATACAGTTATCAACTCCACTTGACAGATGAGGAAACTGAGACACAGAGAAGTTAAGGTCACACAATAAGTGCCATAGAGTGTGTCTGGGCTCACACAGTAAGTGACAAAGCTGAGATTCAAACCTAGTCTCTGTTCCTGACCACCACACTGCTCTGCCTGCAGAGCGTTGGTAAGACCTCCGTCTCCAAAACTTCCACTCTTAGAACCCTCGTCCTAGCCACCGATAATCACACTTGGACTGTGGTTTCCTGCCTCTAGTCTTCTACCCTAGAGCCTGCCCTCCATGCAACAGCTAGAGATATCTTTCCAGTGTGCAAATCAGATCATTGATCTCCCATGATCATTTATCTCCAGTGGCTTCTCATCTCAACCACATTAAATTCCAGGTCTTATGATGCCCTGAGGCCTGGTGTAGACTTACCAGCCACCTCTCTGACTCATCTCCTTCTACTCTGCCCCTCCTGACTGTCCCTAAGCCACACCAGCTCGCTTTCTGTCGTTGTCTCAGATCTTTTTGTTTGCTCTTGCTGCCATGTGGAGTGCGCTCCTCACTCTTCTCTTGGTCACCTGCTCCTCACCAGTCAGTCTCACCTCCAGTCATAGGCTTTCACATGCTCAGACACCTCCCAGCACACTGACTGACTCTCATTCTCAGAGTGCGTATCAGGGTCTCAATTTCTGATTGTTTATGTGTTTGTCTCTTCAGCTAGAGCTTACTAAACTGTAGAGGGCAGAGGCTTTGTCTTGGTCAGTGCTGTGCCTCCAGTGCCCAGACAAGGGGACAAGGGCCTGGTGCTTCGTGGGCTGTCTCTCAACCTTTGCTGACAGATATCTCCAGAAGCCTTAACCAGAGCAGGCCTTCCTCTGTTGCAGCCCCTCCCTGCCACCCACCAGATCCAGTCACTGCTTTTCCATTTGCTTTCAATTTTCACTGAAAATGTGATGAAACCTCCTGTCTACCAGTGGTCTTTTCTTGTTTTAGTTGTTGTAGTGTTTATTAAACTAATGCAATTTACGTGTCATTGTCAGTGTTTTGTCTGAAGGCCCCCTATACTGTTATTTACCCTAATTTTCTTTAAACTATTTTAAATTAAGCAGAAACATCATATCACAATGTAAATGGAAAGAAAAATAGAAGGTGACTGAAAACTAATATATGTAACAATTAAAAAATGTCAATCCATGTCATACTTAAAATTCTCAGTCACAGCTCCAGGGGTATGTATGCACTGCTTTACTGTATTTTACTACTCTTGGAATAGAGAGTTAATGACCATGTGTTTAGCCATAATCTTGAACTTGAGGCCCATCAGTTTGAAATTGACCCTATCGTGGATTCTTGAAGCAGCAGTTGTGTTAGATTGTTCATGTCCTTAATGAAGCCAAGGACAACTTGAGCCTTTGTCTCCAAAGTTTTTAATGTACAGCTTATTTCATTTGGGTGGTGTGAACAGTTTGGGCTTGACTACAGACCTAACGGTTGATGCTTTGAACTCACCCAGAGACATCACAGAAGAAAGCCTGGCAATCTGCTTCCATAAAGATTAAACCAAAAAAATTCTCATTGCCATCGCGTTGATTCCGACTCATAGCAACCCTATAGGACAGAGTAGGACTACCCTACAGGGTTTCCAAGAAGTGCCTGGTGGATTCGAACTGCCGACCTTCTGGTTAGCAGCCAAACTCTTAACCACTATGCCACCAGGATTTCCTCCATGAAGATTATAGCCAAGAAAAACTCGGTGAAGCGGTTCTACTCTGAAATACGTGGGGTTGCTATGAATTGGAATCGACTTGACAGCAATGGTTTTTTTTTTTTATTTTTGGTGCACAGCATAGTGGTGTCTCTTTGGAGCAATTTGAATATCATTTGAAATCCTTATCTTAATCTAGGACTGACTGCGTTGCACAGACAATGGACATTTACTTCTGTTTGAGACAGCCGTTGGAGATGGTGGACAGTAAAAGGATGAAGACCAGTTCAAATTTCCAGTGGCTCTTATCGTCGTTTATTCTGCTGTGTCTAATGAACCAAGTAAATAGCCAGAAGAAGGGTAAGTGTGTCGGAGTCGTAGAGAAGAGAGTGAACTGATTGCAAGTTTGTTATTGTTTTGATTTTGACACCATCTTGTTTTCTTTTATTGGATCCTTCAGGGTTTTGATGGTCAAAATCCATTTCTTTATCTTTTTTCTATGTATTTTTTGTTTTCTGTTTAAAAGACTATTAAAGACATGTGAGATTGATTTTAAATTAAGGTATAATTTACATACAGTAAAATTCACCCTTTTTAAGATACAGTTCAGTGAGTTTTGACAAATGTATATAGTCATACAACCACACAGTGGGTAAGCGCTCAGCTGCTAACCAAAAAACCAGCATTTCAGGTCCTCCAGGCACTCCATGGGAGAAAGATAGGGCAGTCTGCTAGCCTCCAAAGCTCTATGCGGGCAGTTTTGCTCTGTCCTCTAGGGTCACTGAGTCGGATTTGACTCTTCGGCAACCGGTTTGGTTTGGTTTTATACAGTCGTGTAACCACTGCCACCACAATCAAGGTATAGAATGGTTCCATCACTCCCAAAAAGTCCCCTGGACCCTTCTGCAGTCTGTCCATCCATCCCACCCTAGCCACCACTGATTTGTTTTCTGTCTCAATAATTTTATTTTTTCCAGAATGTCATATAAATGAAATCAAAATACCTTTTTTTAGTAATACACCATTTGTTATCATCTTATTTAGATGTAGTAAAAATATTTGTCTAGATATCACCTAGCTTATTCCCATAAAGAGCATTATAGTCCTGTGGCTCCTTGGTTTAGTTTTATGTTATTTCTGTAATTAAACAGATTTTCTCTTTCCCCTCAATGTCAGTGATTAAATAAGTTTATTATTATGACTACTACTGATTTCTAATGTAATAGCTTGTAACATAATGTCTGTTTTTCCATCTTACATAAATAGCTTCGTAATTCATTGCTGCAAGTGAGTATCATGCCAACCATGTGTAAAAATCAAAGAGAAAAAACTTTTTCATGGATGTTAATATAGAGACCTTCAGAGTCTGAGGTAGAAGTACATCTTTTTTACACTGCATTTGTTTCCTGTTCCCTCTCCTCCTCCCCATGTTTCATTCCTTCCTTTTTCTTCCCTTCTTCTTCTTCTCCCTTCTCTCCCTCATACCACCTACTTTCTTTCCATTTTCCTTTTTAAGATGTCCTTTTTTGTTGTATAAACCAAACCAAACCCATTGCCACCGAGTCTATACCGACTCATAGCGACCTTATAGGATAGAGTTGAACTGCCCCTTAAGGTTTCCAAGGAGTGGCTGGTGGATTTGAACTGCCGACCTTTTGGTTAGCAGCCAAGGCCTTAACCACTACGCCAGCAGGGCTCCTTTCATTGTATAGTGCTTATGTATTATGTGATGTAATGTTATTTTATAGATGTGAATAAACACTATTAGGATTGTAATCTTCTGAATTATTTGTTCCTTTTCAGTTGTTTAGACTAACACATAAAATATACCTACTTTAAAGACTTGAGTGAGCATTAGGAGGAGCCCTGGTGGCATAGTGGTTAAGAGATTAGCTGCTAACCAAAGGGTTGGCAGTTCAAATCAACTCGACAGCAACAGGTTTTATACAAATCTAAAGATTCTTATGGAACTTCTGTGCAGGGTGGCAGTCTGGTAGCAAGCAGTGAAGCAGTATTGGCTAAGAACATTTCAAAGCTGTGCTAGTTGGCAAGGGAGACAGAAAGTTTTATTTTATTTATTTATTTATTTTGCAAATGTGGGTATTGGAGGTTTACCAGTATCAGTTGCCATTGCATTGATTCCGATGGAGTACTAAAATCCCCCCAGGCCCTCTCTTGGCCTCATCTTGATTCAGCGCATCCAGTCACTTCTCTTTGTTTCTACTTGTCATAGTTTGCTGGAATAGCATTTTTGATAGAAGAAGCTTAACCTGTAAGTAGCTGGGTGGTTGGCCCACTTTCATCCATTTAACCTGTAGCTTTTTAAAATCAGAACTATAAAAATAAATATAAAACCATGTCTCCCACAACTGCAGGCTTCCCTCTGCACGAAAGACCCAGGCCCTATGCAGATGTACACGCTTGTCCTTACGACTGAAGTGGCTTGGTGTGTTGACCTTCCGTAGTGCATTTACATTGTTAATCATCTACTGTGGTGTGTGATTTTCTTTCTCCAGGGGCTCCTCATGACTTGAAGTGTATAACTAACAATTTAAAAGTATGGGACTGTTCTTGGAAAGCACCCTCTGGTCGTGACACTCTTTATGAAGTTTGCATTGAGAACAGGTAATTGAAATACTTTGACTCATTCACAACTTCAACCTAGAGGTGCCGTATCTTTTAGAACATAAAGCCTTTCTTCTGGAAATACATTTTATGAAATTTTAAACCTTCATGCTCCACTTCCCTGAAGTTCTGAATCTAACATCAGTCAGTGTGGAAACAAAAAATATCCTCTCCTAGCCAAAACTTTGATTCTTTACAAATAATGTCTGTGCTGTGAATTCTGATTTGCTCTGGGGAAGTTTGGTAGGTCTGTCCCAAACCAAGTCTACCTGTATCAGTTAGGATTAAACTTGGCTGTGCATAAGAGAAAACAGCAATATTAGTAGCTTAACAAACAGGCATTTACCCTCATGTTAAAACTCAGGAGGTGAGCTGTGTAGCACCAGCGTGTTGTCTATGGCCATCAGAGACCCAGTTCCTCTTTATCATGCTACTCTACCATCCTAAGCATATGATCTCACGGTCCAAGATGAGTGCTTGGGGTGTAGCCACCATGTTTGCAATCCAGAAAGCAGGAAGGAAAAAAGAGGGTAATTTTCTTTGAGGAGACTTCCAAGAAATCCCTGCAACACCTCTGCTTACATCTCATTGGCTAAAACTTAGTCAAGTGGCTAAACCCAATTCCATAAGAAGCAGGGAAGTGTGTTCTCCTAGCTGAGTGGCAGCGTGTTTAGACACACATGGGGTTTATGTTATAGGGAGAAGGGGGATATGGAGAATGAGAGCCTGGTGGCAGGGCCTGTCACACGACCTCACCCTCTCAAGTAGTCTTAGCATGGGCTAGATTTCTAAGCCTAGAGTCAGTGCCTTTGGGATGCCTATAGGACAGAGCAATTCCCATTGCTTTTCCCTAATCACATCAGGGCAGGGAGTTGCTCAGCAGTGCTGCAGGTGTTGTTCAGTGTGGCAGTGCTGAGTTCCCGTGTACTGATGAGTGGTCCTCATGTCAGTTGACATAAATGTTTATTTAAATACAATCGGATTTTTTTTTCTTTTTTAGACCATTCCATTCAGTGTACTGTTGTCAAGCATTATCTTAAGCATTGGAGTAATTAGTCAGGAAGAGCTAGATTGTGTTACAGAAACAAATAACACTCAAATCTTAGTGGCTTATTTCCTGCTTGTGTTCTGTGCTCATTAGGGTCAGCTGGGATCCCTGCCCCATCTCTCCTTTAGAGCCCAGCCTGGGGGGTCCTCACTCTCTGGGGCATTAGGAGATGCACGGCAGGGGCAAGAGAGGGAGCACAGCCCATGCTGGCTTCTAGAGCTTCCTTCCTGAAGTGATAGACACAACTTTCTCTGGCCAAATAAAGTCTCGTTGCCATGCCTGCTTGCTTCAGGGTAGCAGGGAAGTGCCATCCTGCCATGGGCCCAGAAGGGAGAACTGAAAAATTTGGCAGCTAGCACTGTTGAGTACCACAGGCCACAAAGACGGGAAGTTGGTTCCGGCTCCCAAGGAGTTTGCAGTAAATAAACATTCACAGTGCTGTTGGTTAAGAGTTGCCGTAAATGACCTGTGAAAGGCTGAGTGAGCACAGACTATGGAGAACAAGGTTCAGAGAGCCTGTCAGAGAGGGGTAGTAGTGGAGTGGGAACACTCAGTTTTCTCAGCAGAAAAAAGGCAGAAGAACATTCCAGCCTGAAAGGGTAGTGGGCATGACGGCATGAACGTATGAAATAGCATGACGTACTGGGAGAATTCAGGTGGTTTTGTGTTGCTGGCACATCAAGACGTTTCATCATTTGAGGTTGAGAAGGAGGTGAGCTGGAACCATGTTCAAGTCTGTGGTCTTTTGGGAATAATGTGAGGGGAGCCTTGCTAGGCGCTGGGGGTGGGGCGGGAGTGCAAGAGAGCACATCGAGTGCCTTTGCTATAGTTAAAATTTTCATGGGGAAACTAGGAATGTATGTAAATTGTAATAAAAATATTGAAAATGCTGTGTAGAGACATGAAGGGCCATGGAGCCATAGAGGTAAAAGATCACTTTTGTCGAAGAGATGAGGGAGAACACTTCATGGGAACTGGAAGCATTTTGAAAACAGAGCTGATGGGAAAGCTTTGTTCAGAATAACGTGCGTGCCAAGGCAGAAAAACGGAAACATTGAGGGTGTTCTTGAAGGAGCTGCAGGTAGCCAGTTTCATGTGTTTCATCAGCATCCATGAGCCCCACCTCAGTGTGAGGAGCCACAGTGTGGTGGGCTGGTCTAGGTATGGAAAACATGAAGGCCCAGAGGGTGCACTCAGAGAAAGTGTTTTAGGCTGGGTTCTGTAGAGAAACAAAAACAGTAAAGCATATAAATGTGTATATAGAGCGATTTCTATCAAGGAAATGGGTCACACAGTTGGAGAGGCTGGAACGTCCCAAGTCTGTGGGTCAGGGTAGAGACTTCCTGATTCATGCAGCCACAGGGGCTGGTGAACCTAAGATTGGCAGGTCAGAGAGCAGGGCTCCTGCTCACAGGCTGCGAAGATCGATGAATCTGAGATTGACAGGCAAGGCGTAAGGTTAGCTGCTAGCTCAAGTCCCAAGAACCAGAGGTCAGACAAACAGGAGCCAGCTGTAGGATCCAGAGGGAGCAAATCTCCTGAGCCTTGCCAGAATGTCCACTTACATTTGATATAGGCCACACGCTCAAGGAAACTCCCTTTCAACTGATTGGCTGCTCACAGCAGATCTCATCATGGAGGTGATCACAACATCATATGACTGCCAAACCACTGAGAATCATGGCCCAGCCAAGTTGACACACAACCTGAACCATCACAGAAAGGCTAGCAAGGGTAGCGCAGGCTAAATTTCTGACCAACTGAAAAAACCAGATTTGCGGTTCAACCTGCCTCTTCTGCACCTTTCCTAGCATTTTGTTATTGAACAAGTTATTTAGCCTCCCAGAATCTGTTTCTCCATCTAGAATTGCTGCCACCGAGACCCCTCTTCTGCCTGTCAGCCCCATTACTGTGTTTCTCTTCCTTTCTGGTAGTTGTATCGTATACATAACTCTGTTACAAGTTCACATTTAAATTTGAAGAAGGGTTTTTGAACTCTTAAAAGGCTGATATAATCATGACTTAATTCTTTAACAAAAGAGAATGAGGAGAACTACCATGCTATGAAGCCAATTTATATTTGATACTCATCGCTTCAAAGCAGAAGGGACCATGTTCTGTACTTCTTTGACCAAGGAAGAGTAGTGCTTCTCCAACTTTAATGTGCACACAGATCATCCAGGGATCTTGTTAAAACATAGATTCTGATTCAGTAGGTCTTGGTGGGATTTGGAAAGGGTAGTTTGCCTGAGATTCTGCATTTTTAATTAGCTTCAGGTGATGTTACCGTTGCTGATCTTTGGACCGCACTGTTGGAGCAAGGTGCTCCAGGTTTGTGTATTGGCATTGCACTAGATTACTGCAGAATCTATAAGCACTCAGCTACTAGCCGAGAGGTTGGTGGTTTAAACCCACCCAGCGGCTCTTGGATCTGCTTCTGTAAAGATTATAGCCCAGAAAACCCTATGGGGCAGTTCTACTCGTGTCCGCTGGAGCTGCTATGAGCCAAAATCTACTCCACCCTAAGTGTGATGCTTAAGTGCTATGTTCAGAGTTACTCAGGTGTATTTGCTTTGAATTTATTTGTGATGTAATTATTCATTTAGGGTTGCTGTTAATGAGGAACTGATATGATACATGTTCTCCCTTAGAACGATGTCTGTTAAATTTGGTGACAGAGTCGATGAATTGCATGTTTATGGAATAACCACAGTAGAACCTGAGTTAAACATAATTAGATACGGCGTTTCCCATATTCTGCTTTATAAATTAAAGCTTTAATTTGTGTCATAAGAACAGATACCATTTGACCCTAGTAAGTTATTTATATAAGGAGCCGTGGTGGTCCAATAGTTAAGCGCTTGGCTGCTAACATAAAGATCAGTCATTCAAACCCACCAGCAGCTCCACAGGAGACAAGATCTGGTGATCTGCTACCATAAAGATCATAGCCCTGGAAATCCTGTAGAGCAGTTCTGCTCTGTCCTTCTATAGAATTACTTTGAATCAGAATCGACTGAACAGCACATGACAACATATATATATGTATGTATGTATGTATATGTGAATATATATTGTCTTTGTGTTACTGAAGTTTTTGTGAAAATTGTGCTATAATTTTATCTTCTAAATTAAAATGTCTTTTTTTTTTCTTAATTTGCAGGTTTAATTCTTGTTATCGATCAGAGAAAACAAATACTAAAATCCCAGCTCTATTACCTGGTGATCATGAAATATCAATAAATCCTATACATAATCATAGTTCTATAAGTAAATTTATATTAAATGAAGAAAATATTTGTAAGTATTTACTTCAAAGAAAATTGATTTTAAAATAGCTCAGAACACCTCTTTTGTTAGATTGTGGTGCTTTCTTATTTGACAGAAACTTACCGTTCTTTTGATTTCCAGTTGTTACACTAATACTTACATCTACCAGCAGCTTGACTATGGACTGTAGGTTATAGTTGAGATCAGGAAGAAAGCTGATTTGTCTTCTAGTCAAAATAGATATCACAGAGTTCAAGATCCTTCCCTTAGTTTGATACTCTTCCTTTAACAACCCTGTGCCTTGTTGATTCCTGTATACCTTTCAGAGTTTCTTAGATACCTGTTGACTACCCATTTCCAAAGGAGATCCCATTCCTTTCTTGCCATACCCTTAGCCAATCAGAAACCCTGGTAGCATAGTGGTTAAGAGTTCGACTGCTAACCAAAAGGTCGGCAGTTCAGATCCACCACGCGCTCCTTGGAAACCCTACGGGGGAGTTCTACTCTGTCCTGGTGGTCACTGTGGGTCGGGATCTACTGAATGGCACTGGGTTTGGTTTTGTTTTTTTTTTTAAGTTGGGCAGTCTGTACTTCTCTTTGTAGCCCTTGCCATAATTATGTTTATAATTTATTATGTCATTACCTTTACTGTGTGTCTCCCCCACAAGAATATAGGTTCCATGAGAGAGGGACTTTGTCTTCAACACCCAGCACCTGGTAGAGTGCCTTGAACACAGCAGGAATTTACAGCAGATTTGTGGATTGAATATGTAGGACATATGCTAGAGCAGATTGGAAGCACCAAATAAACCTAGGCTGGTAGAGATGGAGATTTTGCTCCTCAGCAATACCATACAAACCTTATTAGTCTTGACTCTTTTAATGGTGGGGCAAGTTGATTTGTCAGCCCAACAACTGTTATGAGACTACCTTATAGTGATATTGTAATGAGTCTTATAAGGATGACCCACTTTGAAGCAAGGGAAATAAAATATAATTAACTTGGCTATTTGTCCAATATGGGCGAGATGCATGTTTGATTGGCCCATATCTTACATAGCACAGATGGAAGCAAAATCACAAAGCCTGCTGTCCAGGAATGTAGAGCCTGTCCCGTTTTCTGGCTAAAGTGGGGTCAGTGTATCGTGCTACTTAGGGCTGTCTTTCAAGATAATGAGAGAAGAGCCATGTGTTCATTTCTATAGCTGCATGTGAGTTCCAAGCCAGAATATTTTGTTAATAATAAAATAGATTATGATAAACCCAATTTATGGTAAATTTTGAGATTTTAAAATATATTGGGCATATATGAATTGTATTTAAATCATAAACTTTGATCTCGTCAAGTTTTCTTTTTGATAATAACAAGTAGTACATTCTCTGCAAAATGTTCAAATGTGCAAAGAGTTATAGAGAAGACAGATCAGCCATAATCTCAGCACCCAGAGAGAAATACTATTAACAAATATATTTTGTATGCATATACATAGAAGTAGGGTTCATATTACTTTATAAGTGCTGAACAGAAGACATACCAGATATATTTTCATGTTATTATCTATATAAGTACATTATTTTTAATGGCTGTGTAGTATTCCATTGAATGGAGGTTTCATAATTAAGTGATCTATTATTGACATTGAAATTTTTATTTCCAGTTTTTGATATTATAACTGACTCGAAGGCACCTAGCAAAAACAACCACCAGTGCTTTAATGAACATTTTTGTGAATTTGTCTGACCATTTGCGTAGACCAAATTCCTGGAATTGTGTTTGCTGGCTTAAAGATATTCCCTTTTTAAAGGCTTTTGGCGTAGATTGCCAAATTGTTCTCCAAAACTTTTTACCTCTTTGCAATTCAGGAGCTAGCGTGCCTGCTTCTGCACATGTTTGACAGTACTGGGTATTACCTATGTCTATTATTTTTGCCACTCCAATCTGATAGCCCTTGAATTATGTCTCTGTTGTTTTTGCATTTCTTTTTTAAAACAAATTTTGTTCTTTGTGATTGTTCATGTCCTTTGTAGTTTTTCTCTTGTGTTAGTCATCTTTTTCCTCCGCAGTTCACAAGAAGTCTCTATTATAATTATTGACTCTGTCATATTTGCTGCAAATATTTTTCCAAGTTCGTATTTTTTTTTTCTCATCAAGATGGAATCTCTTGATATTTTTCTCTGTGAGTTTTTGGTTTTGCTCTCATGCTTGATTTAAATCTTTCATCCCTCTGTAATTATTTTATAGTAAGATGTGAGGACTCTAACTTAATTTTATTCTAGATTTTGAAAATCTCCAGGATTCCGTAAGAGAGCCAGTTTGTGATAAATGATTGTTGGAGTAGGTACCCACCCTTCTTACCTAGGAAGATGACAGTGTTAGAAAAAATCAGAAAGGCAAATCAAGACAGACTCTTTGAGTAACTCGGTCCCAATTAATGCTTCATTATTTTTTGCATATCACCTGATTTATTGGTAGCATTTTTATTACTCATGGGTCTGCTCATGATTAGAATAACTGGATTGGATTAAAGTTTAAAGTTGAAAAGCAAATTACGTGAATGTAAGAGCAAGATAGATGCCTCAGCGTGTGCAGAAGAAGCTCTTAAGTGGTAGTAGAGGTGTGGATGAGAAGACTTGGGTACTTTGGTAATTTGCTACTAAATTTATGAGAAGTTAAGTTTTATCCAGATCAGAAGATGATGTATGATAAACGTATAAAGCAAGGAAGATATTTAGCATTTATATGTGTGTGCATGCATATACACGCATACATATATATATGTGTATGTATATTTCTACATAGCAAGAGGAAGCACACAAAAAGTCTTTTACTAAGTTTCTTAAAATAACCTGAAAATTTGGATCCTAACGAAGATCCTATAAAAGAGCTGGGGAAGTTCCTGACCTCCTGATGTTTGAAGGAAGAACCCGGGTATAAAGGTGGACTAGCTTAATAAATAAACAAGCAAGTCTTTGATTAAGTTTTTCCCCTGAGCTGAAAAGTTCTGAGTTTCTAGAAAGCAACTTAACATTGTCATCAAGTGTTTGTTTAAGCTGGAAAGAAATGCAGATAACAGAACATGGGAGCTTAGGAAAAACCTCCATGTATTTTTTTAAATAAACCCACTAATAAGAAGAAAAGGGAGGAAAAAAGTGCGTGGGTGTCCGGCTTTTTTTTTAATCTCGGTGTTTGTAATTGTAGCTATTATTGTCTTTAGCTTGACATATTAGATATGACATGTTTTGAACAGTAGCTCACAGCTATTTAGAGAAAATTTAAGTTATGTACACTTTTCAGGGAGGAAAGCATTTTAATAGATGAGTGTCGTTTTGTGAAATACTCCCACGTTTCATAATCTTTATTCCCTCGTGACATCTGGGGTCATTTGAAGGAAGAGCCCCGTTCTTAGAATCTCCTTTGTGCCCCTCTTGCCCTGAGCTGTCTGAAGCCCCTTGCTCTGTTCTGGTCACAGTAGCACCTTGGGCTCTCACCTGGCACTGAAACAGCTTCTTGCTCCACATTGGCTTGTGCTCTTCGGTTTTGAAAAGTGGTTTCCTACTTAAAACGTCCCTTATAAAGCATTTTCCATTGTTCTTGCATAGCTGTGTTATTGGTGGCTCATTTTATTTTATTTTTTTTTTCACGTGAGTCCTGTGTAGAGCACTGGCCAGTACAATTTAGGTAAGTCTAGTAAATGCATATCTTTTAAAGGACCAGGACTAACTAAGTTATGTTGGTTGGCTCTACCATTGCTGCTCTTTAGCAAATTCAGCTTTCCTCCCGCTGCGCACTCCTGCACTTTGTTTTCCCTGATTTATTTGATTGGTCTTTGAGCTTCCTGAGGAATGATTAGGGTAGAAATGAGATCAGAGAGGTTGTGTCTCTGCATTTCCTTTAAATGCCCTTCACCTTACTATATTTGGAGGAGGAAACATGCAAGAATGCTCCAGGTCTTTCTGCCCTTCGTGCCAGAAAGCCTGCGTTCCATAGAACTGAACAAGCTCATGCCCTGCTTCATTTTCCATTAATCCAGAATTTTCAGTAATTTACCCATGCCATAAAGACTTGAAGATTTACAAGGATACTTTACTTCTTTCTGCTAACTTTTTTTTTTTTTTTAACTTAACTAGTTTATTTCTGTTGGATGCCCAAACCCTTGAGCATAGTTTTCCTCTTTGTCTTTTGTAACGCAGCTTCAGAGCCCGCTGCTCTCCAAACTTCCTTGTCAAATATTGACGGTGCCCGCACCAAAGTGAGTATTCTTTTCTCGGTCGCTGAACTCTGTTTTATTTGGCTCACGTGAGAGCCAGTTTCTTTTAGTCTCAGTGATCCTGGGTTTCTCTTGTTTGCTTTCTGCTTCTTTATCACACTCTCTCAGGATTCTTGGCTAGCATCTCTGGTTCCTCGGGGGCCGTAGCTGTCAGTTGCTGTTTTATCTCTGTGCATTCCTGCTTGTTTCTTCAGCAACACTCTGCGAGTTACTCTTCAGTCTTTACCTACAGTTCTGACTTTTTGTTGTTCTGTAGAGTCTGCCATTTGATCATCTTTTCTCCCCTGACACTTAGTCTTCCACATCCAGTCTTTCTCTGTCTCTTCACACTGGTTCCCGATTCCTTTTTTTTTCTTGCTGCTTGCCGGAAACTTAAGAGAAATCTTAGATGTTTCCCCTTCTCTTTATAACAAATCCATCAAAAGAACCAGTCATTTCTTTGAAATACCCATCAGATTTTGTCCTTTCTTTTTCATTTGTGTTTTTACAGTCCATATCCTTAGTATAAAAAAAAAAAAACAAAAAACTTTTTTTTTTTTTTTATCCTTAGTAATCCATCTGGGTTTTCGCTGTCTCCTAATTGATCATCTTATCTCTTGTCTCCATCTTTTGCAAACTGTGTTGCATACCACTGCTAAACAGTGATATGCAACTGAAATGCTTCTGATCTCACACTGCTTCTGTACAGTAGCCCACTGGCTTCCTAACTCAGTGCCTTAAGTCTTTCCTGCAGTCCTGCTGCTAATCAGTCATGTCTATAACCAGCGATAGGAGTCCCTGGGTGGTGCAAAGGTTGGTGCTTTGAGTCTACCCAGAGGTGCCTCGGAGGAAAGGCCTGGCCATCTGCTTCTGAAAAATCAGCCAATGAAAACCCTGTGGACCACAATCCTGTTCTGACACATGGGGTCACCATGAGTCGGAATTGACTGAATGGCAACTGGACAGATATAACCAGTGATATCACGTGTCAGTCCTCAAGGTGGTGACACTCCCCAGCATGAGGGGCTCTGATACTGGGAGATGAGGGAGGAGGCTGCAGAGGAGACAGATGGAAAACTTCACCAAAGCAGGTGTTCTGTATTTTGTCGTTTTCTGAGACCGGACCTGGCAGTGATACAAAGGAAGCTCTTGTACGTCTCTTTGATGTTACCTACTTGTAGGTCCCGGAGTTCAGACCGGATGACACTACAGTTTTGTGGGGGATCCAGTGGCTGTGTTAGAAAATGTATTCTGGGTTCAGAATAGCCAGCAGATGATTGTTATTAGGAGCTGTCTCTGTAAATAAACATACGTTATCTTTTTTTATAGTAATTGGCCCAAGAGTTTTCATTCTTGATTATTTATTTTTGGTCAAGAAGGAATGAAGTCTAAAATTAGTTGATTAATGGACTTGCAATATGAAAATCATTACTTACTTTAGTTTTACCTTTGGTTTTCGTTTTTTAAGCCTTAATCCCAGATACTCCAGAGATCTTGAACTTGACTGCTGATTTTTCAACTTCTGCATTACACATAAAGTGGAATGATAAGGGCTCTGCTTTTCCACACCACTCAAATGTCACCTGGCAAATTGAAATTCTACGTAAAAAGAAGATGGAAATTGTAACATTAGTAAGTTTCAACAAAAATAAAATTAATTTTTATATGATATTAAACTGAATCATTTTTTTTAAAGATTTTAAAGGTATTATTAGTGAACTTTTGGATTATCAAGTAGGTTGGATTTCCTTTCAGAGTTCATTACAAACCGTATGCTGTGTTTCAAAAATCACTTGTTAATTATTAAAATAATGTAGAACCACTGTAGGATATTTAGGAAATAAAGGGAGGAATACTCCGTGATTCCGCCACTTGAACATGCTAAGAACCATCTTTGTGTATTTAGCGTTTTTTTATATGCATGTTTTTACAGAAATGTGTCCATATAATTTAGTGTGCTATTTTTATCTTTGTCTAATAATTGTAGATGTAAAAATAAATGTTTTAAAACATACACATATAGTAATTGTTGAGAAATTTTGTATATATAAGCTCGAATTTATCAGACTCTGAAAAAATGTTCTTATATTTAGTACATACACTTTTTTCCCCTTAGTTTTTAAATCCTGTTTAAAAATGGTTTCTTTAAGACCTACTTTTAGTTTGCTCTTAATGTAAGGAGTAATGAGAAATAGTGAAAAGTTTTGACAGCTGGTACATGGTAATTCCCTCTTTATCCTTATAGTATTTTCTTCCTCACTGGATATGAAATATGCTTAGTTACAGGTTTACGAACTAGAGGACCATCTTATGATGTTCAAATTTATTTGCGTAGATACATAGATAGGATAGTGAAGGTGAAAAATAGTATTATATTTCATTTTTTCCTTTCTGACAACCCATGTTATTATGCTCCTAAAATAAGTCATAATTGTAGTTGGTACATATCTAGTGCTTACTGCATTCCTCTCACTGTTCTAAATGCTTTTATACATGTTAATTCTTTTTAAAATAATTTATTATATTTTTTTGTTGTTCACAATATACACAGCAAAACATAAACCGATGTTTTCTGCGTGTACAATTCAGTGACGTTGACTACATTCTTCAAGTTGTGCAACCATTTTCACCCTCCTTTTCTGAGTTGTTCCTCCCCCATCAACATAAACTTACTGCCCCCTAAGTTTCCTGTCTAATCTTTCCAGTTGCTATTGTCAGTTTAATCCCATATAGATAGTTCTTAAAAGTGTACAGTGCTAAAGGCAGACGTTCTTTATTAATCAAGCGAAACCATTGTTTTATTTAAAGAAGACTTCAGGGGTATTTTTGGTTTAAGGTTATTTCAGGGCAATAGTTTCAGGGGTTTATCCAGCCTCCATGGCTCCAGAGAGTCTGGATTACGTGAGGATTTGAAATTCTGTTCTGCGTTTTCCTTCTTTTGATCAGGAGTCCTCTGTAGAATCTTTGTTCAAAATGTTCAGTATTGGTAGCTGGGCATCATCCAGTTCTTCTGGTCTCATGGCAAAGGAGGCAGGTGTTTGTGGAGGCAATTAGCCACACATTCCATTTCCTCCTCCTATTCCTGACTCTCCTCCTTCCATTGCTCCAGGTTAATAGAGACCAGTTGTTGTACCTTGGATGGCCATTCTTGTTAATTCTTTTAATCCTCACAACAGCCCCATGAGGGGAGGTACTATTATTATCACCCCCATTTTACAGATGAAGATACAGAGTTGTGGATACATTAAGTGGTGGAGCCAGGATTTGAGCCCAGGCACTTTGGTTCAAGTCTGTTTTTCATTTAAAATGCTCTCCTTTTACTTTTCACCTATGCAAAATGAACCTACATTTCAAGACCCACGTCAAATCCTACCCTTTATTTTAAAGCCCATCCTCATTAAAGCCTCTTTTCTTTGATTCTTAAATAAAATACTCTCTTTTCTTAAATTCTAGTGGCAATTCTTGTCTGTGAATCTAGTTTTGCAGTTAGCTTTGATGTAGCGGCATCATTGTTGTCTTAAAACTACTACTTGGTTAAAATCTTATTGCTTAACTATTTTTTTTAATGGTATAACATTTTACATTCCACAGTTTCTGCTAACTGGCTTAGGGTGACTTCCTAAAACCTTTTCTCACCTTTAAAGTGGTGATAATTCATACCCTAGGGTCCAAAAGGTAAATGATTTGGTGATATTTGTGAAGCTGCTAAACAAATATTAGTTCTTATTATTTCTTTTGGAGACTAGTTGACTTTTTTTAAAAAAACTAACTTAAAAAAAAATTGTTGTCAAGCCTATTCTGACTCATAGCGACACTATAGGACAGAGTAGAACCGCCCCATATGGTTTCCAAGGAGCGGCCAGTGGATTCACACTGCTGACCTTTTGGTTAGCAGCCAACCCCTTAACCACTTTGCCACTTTAAGGATACTAAAATTAGAGGGATATACTCTTTGAAGTTTGGGTGAAATAAAAGATAAAGGAATTATTTTTCTAAGACCACATTACTCATTACCACAAAACCCTTGACAAGTCAGCAATGGCAAGATAGTGATTCCCTACTTTTAGGAATATAATCATTGAAGAACAAACTTTCTAAGAGGAAATATAGTCAAAGTAAAGAAAAATAGAGAACTAATTAATTAAAAAAGGGAAATTCAAGAGGAAAAACGACCCAGGTCCATAGTAAAATTTGACATTTTTGTTTATAATTATGTTATTAATATCAATATCTTTAAGTGAGAATTGCTTACATTCAGTCATTTTATAATAGTTCAAAGCTCTAAAAGACTATGCAGTAGTATTTCATTTATAAGGTATTTGACAATTCTGCCCACGGCCCCTGTGTACAGCCACGGGAACTGTATATTGCATAGACCATGGTGTGACTGATGCCCTGGGAATTATGGGTATTGTGGCCCATAATTTTTCTCTGTGGAAACAACTGCTTTCAACTCTTCTAGCTCATTTCTTTTGTTACGTGTTTTTATTTCTTGATTTTGTTTTTGTAGTTTTGAGCAGTGTTACTAATTTCCCACGGTAGACAGCGAGAATTTAGCTCTCTTAACTCCCTTGCCCCAACCTCCAAGTGCACACACACATGCGCGTGCACATGCACGCACACACACGCTTTGTTTTCCTGTCTCCTCGCATTCTTCCAATATAACTATATAATTTTTGGCCAGCCGGTAGTCATTGTTTGTGTTATAGTTATGTAAACACTATTTACTGCTGAGCGAAGTTGTATATTCTGTTACCTTTTTTATACAACTTCTTGTGTTGTCTTTTTTTTTTAAGTTTTCTTTGTTTTACTAATTCAGTTCTAAATTTTTTTCCATGTTGTATAAATCACCTCTCAAAATATTCAAGCACAGTAGGTATTTTATCAGTTTTGGCTTTGTTACTGAATCTCTCTGAGGGCCTTCTGACTTGCTTCCCAACCCTTTTAACATAAGAGCTCACATAGTTTGTATAACAGATTATGGGAAATAGCTGAGACTGCTATTACCAACAAAAGTGAAAAGACGGTCAGTTCCAAATATTGAGAGAGTCCAGAGCAATTAAAACTTTCATACACTGCTGATGGGAGTGTAAAATGCTGCCAGACAACTACATTAAGACATTGCATTTCTGAAAATATCTGCATTCACACATGGTCACTAGTTTAGTTGGATATAGAATCCTAGATTGGAAAAATTTCCCCTCAAGATTTTGAAGACATTGTTCCATTGTTTCTTATGTGAACCTGTCTTCTTTTGTTGTGCTGGACACATATTGGGTCTCTTTAAATCTGGAAACACCTGTCAGCTCTGGGAAATTTTATTTCTTTGATTTCCTTTTTTCAATTTTCTCCTGTTTTCATACAACTTCTGTTATTTAGAAATTGGACCCCTCAGACTGGTCCTCTAATTGTCTTATCTTTCCTATTTTCCATCAGTCTTTTGCTCTATTTTCTGAGAAACTTTTCCTAAACTGTATCTTGAATTTTTACTACTATATTTTTAAATTTATGAAGCATCCCTTTTCCTTTTTTTTTTTTTAAATGTATCCTATTTTTGTTTCATGGATGCAGTATATTATCTCTTGAGTATATGATTTTTGTTTTGTCTTCTTTCTGAAAGGTCTGTTACTTCAAGGGTTTTTTTTTTTTTTTTTGTCTTCATTTTGTTCTTTTAACTTTTAAATTAGTTTTTTTTTTTTTTTCTCTCCATGTTTTGGCAACCCTGGTTGCTGTTCATGTTTAAGTAAGGGGCTCTTAAAAAATAAAAGATCTGATTGGAACTTTTGTGTTTCTCTATTGGGCCTTGCTGATGGGGGCTTCAATATAGGTTGATTACGCTGGGCTGTGTAGTTAGTGAACCTGTAATGTTATCTTAGGTATTTTGTCTTTACCTGCTTATATGTCTCAGAAAAGTTTGTTCAGACTCCTGCCTGGTGAGTATGAGCTTGGCTACCAGTATCCTGGGAGCTGAGTAGGGGAAAAAGTCAAGAGTGTCTCAGCCTTCAGAATGCATAGTTTAGCATTCCCCCTGTTTTTTGATGGTATTCCTCACTCTCAACTCTTTCTTACATCTTTCAATCCAGAGATACTGTGTTTTACTTTTCCAGAGTATAAATCTCCATTGTGCAAGCTAAAGAAGGGTAGCACCTTAGTAGCATAGAGTGCCAGAGGGGATCTGGCTATCTCTAACATATCTTCAAAGAACTTTCATTCTTCCCGTTTTGAGGTGTACCTTCACCCTGCCCTTCCAGAGCAACCTGGTATTGCCACTTTCTGAGCCTACTGGGCATTTCTATGAGAAAAATCAAGTTGTTTCCTGGCTTTCCCACTGGAAGGTTACAATTCAGCTTTCCTAGGTCTTCCACATCCGCTACGATTGTCCATTCACTTTTCAGATTCCAGAATTTTAGTGTGGTTTCTTCTCTTGTTTTGTCCCTGTGCATCTAGGCCTTTAAAATCATCTCCTTATTCTTGTTTTAGAGGGATTTCAGGAGGGAAGAGAGAAGGAAATGCGTTTGTATAATATGCTGTTTTTACCTGGAAATCCCAAGGTACCTTATAGTAGATTCTCAGTATTTGATTTTAATCTTACCCATTTCTTACAGTTGAGATTACTATTTATTCGTATCGTTATAAGGTTCATATTTAGGAATATATAATGGCTGTATAAAAAATTTAATCTAAAACAATAATTTATCGTTTTTTTTGAACTACAGTTCTTCCCTTTGACTTTAAGTCTCAGCCCATTAGTTATTTTCTCTCCACGAGAAATGAAGATTACTTAGGCAATAGGTACTGATTGAACATTTAGGAATATCAACATCTTGTATGATGATGTGCTAGGGCCTAAAGGTGAAGAAGTAAACTAATGAATCATGATTATTTTTACTATAACTCTTCTGTTACGCATTATAGAAAACTGAGATAATTTTACAACTATCTGCTGATTAAAAACAGTCTATTATGCTTTTTAATCCTAAAGGAAAGGAGGGCATATCACTGTTCAGAAATTTCCTTTTGTGTTTGTGTTCATTTTTAGATGACCCACAATACAACTCTGAATGGTAAAGATACACTTCACCACTGGAGTTGGACCTCAGACATGCCCTTGGAGTGTGTCACTCATTATGTGAGAATGAGGTGCTACATTGATGATCTTCATTTCTCCGGTCACAAAGAGTGGAGTGACTGGAGCCCAGTGAAGAACATTTCTTGTAAGCTTTATATTTAAAGAATTTTTTTGTTTGGGGTGGGCATACCTTATCTTCAGGCTACCACTCTTACAAAGCATCTAACAACGTATTTTGTATATAGTGGGCTAACTATTATAAGGAACCTTAGTGGCAAAGTGGGTAAGAGCTCAGACTGCTAACCAAAAGGTTGGCAGGTCAAATCCATCATCTGCTCCTTGGAAACCCTGTGGGGCAAATCTACTCTGTCCTCTAGGGCCTCCGTGAGTCAGAATTGACTTGACAGCACACAACAACTATTATAAAAGCAATAAACAATCTTTATTTTAATTAAAAAAGCCCATTATGGGAAAAGATCTCTAAAGTATTTGTAATTCTTTTGTTCTTTCTAGGGTCACCTGATTATCAGCCTAAGGTTTTTCCTGAAGACAAAGTGGTACTCGTAGGCTCAGATGTAACAGTTTGTTGTGTAATTCAAGAAAAAGTCATATTAGCACAGTTTGGCAAAGAAAAGTGCTCCCTTATCCATCTCGATGGAGAAAATGTTGCAATCAAGATCTATAATATTTCTGTTTCTCCAACTAGTGGAACAAATGTGGTTTTCACAACAGACACCAACCTGGTTGGAACAGTTATTTTTGCAGGATGTAAGTATATAATATTAAAGAGCGTTCCTGATGCTTTTGGTCCTCCTGAAAGCCTTAATCCTTTTTCTGGAGAGTGATTTTGTTTCTTCCTTATTTCTTTGTTCTTTGTAGGTTTTATAACAAGATTTGGAACATCCAGCTAATTTTTTGTTTAAATTCTTAGTTCACAGCTTTGTTGAGTCAAGAGTCATTGGTATATAACATTTTTTGATCCTAAATTGTTAAATTAGGAATTACTTTATATAAATTAATTTACCAGCCAGCTAAAATACACCTTTTTAAGTTTCTTAATTAAAGAAACCGTAATTATTTTTACACAAAATCTTTCAATAGCATCATCTTTAAATAATCCATTTGAGGAGAGGAGGGTGGCTGGAGGACAAGGGTGAGAGGAAGACTTATTCTTTATGTGATGTGTTCTTTATGTAATGTGTGCTCCATAAGTCTGGGGTGTCTTTGTTAACATGAACGCTTCTAAAGTTGTAACATTCGATGACATTTCCAAAGGTTGTCATAGTGGACTGCCCTACCTACGTGACTTATGTTGAATGTCCACACATTATTTAGTTTTTAGATCTAAATTTTATAGTTTTCCGTCTCCTCCTTTTGTGGTAACTGCTAGTGATACCAAAAAGTGAGGTATCCATTAAAGGTATGGAAGAAAAAAATGGAAAATGTAAAAGGTGAGAATATTCCCTGTGTTCATTTCTTTGCTTTCTAAGCGTACTCTAACCGTTTATCACAGTACAAAAACAAACCCGTTTAGTTTATAATTTAACCTTCACTTACAGTGTTTGAAGGTTGAAATATTGTTCGGTATTTCTCAACTCAGGAGCAACAGTAGCATTCCTTTTAGAGGTAGCTTTTTAGAAACTTACGAGAGTAGGTTTTTATGGTTTGAGGTATGGGTTAGAATTCATTTTCTTTCGCATATGGATATCCCTGTAACCCACCATTTATTGAAAAGATTGAAAAGAATTTTAGAATCAGTGTGTCACTTTCTCTCTACACACACACACACACACAATCAAAAGCTGCTGGAATTTTGATTGGGATTACATTAAATCTATAGATCAATTTTGGAGAGTGTTCATTTTTATGATATTGAGTCTTCTAAACCCTGAACATGGTGTATGCCTCCATTTATTTAGGTCTTTGGTTTATCTCAGTGAGAGAAGGCTCTTTCTTTTGGTAAATTTATTCCTAGATGTTTAATATTTTCTAGTGCTTTTTTAAAAATGGCTTTGTTTTTTAAATTTTCTGTTTGCTGGTGTGTAGAAATACAGTCGTTTTTAACATATATAGACCTTATATTTAGCTTCAGTTGATTCTTTTGTAAGTTAATTTCTTTGAGAAGAAAATCAATTCATTTCAGATACCTTTTGTTATTTGAATTTTAAGTATTTCACCTTATATTTCTGCCAAGTCCTAAAATATCCAGCAGTTTAAATATATTCAAATTATTTGGTGTGTGTTTTTAATAAAGTTGGCTGAAAGTTCGTTCTTAGATTTAAAATAATTTTCAAAATAAGCATGGTAATGCTTGTCAAATTGTTAAACTTTATATAAAAAAAAGAAAAATTTTTTTTTTTTTTTTATAAAAGCATCCATTATTCCTCTTAATATCTAAAATGTCATTGAAAGATGGTGTTCTTATCTCTGGGGAAGGTATGCGAAATTTTCTAAGTCTTGGCTGATAAACTAAGGACTGTTTTAAAAATGTGTTTTTTAAAAAACTATAAAATTATTTTACAGAACATTTCAACAAGTAGATTATTAAAAGGAGAAACAAAACCTTTTACCTTTTCGATCATTTGGGTAAATATGAACTATAGGAAATATTAGTTTCTGTCCTATGTGGGTTCGACATGATTACAGAAATAGCAGTTTCTGCAGTCAGCAGTGTCAGACTGCAGTACACGCATGACCACTTTAAAGGTCTCACACACACACACACACACACACACACACACACACACACAAAAAAACCTGTTTTCTTTTTGTAGCCGGGCCTTACAGAGCCAGAGAGAACTGTTACAGTAAAAAGCAAAACAACAAAAGAGAAGCAGGCAATTTGAATATATGGTGATGTAGAACTTTATCAGCAGTTTTACTTTGTAAATAATAGTCCTTATAACTTTTTTTTTTTATAACTTATGTAAGAACTTTGAAACTTGTAATGTGACTTATGTTAGCGTCTAACATGATTTAGTATTTCTTTTCTGATCACAGTATATAGATGATAGATGTTAATACTTTAAACTTAAAATTTTTCTGAATTAACTTGTTAAACACAGGTTTGTTTGAGAGATTTGGTCAACTCTGAAATAGAATTCCAGGGAAAAAAGTAACAGTTGATCTCTTCAGGTTGCTATTGGGGAGTTTCCAAACAAGCTAAACATCACTCTTTAGTATGTTTTTACCCATCATTTCTAAGGTAATATCAACTCTGACAAAACATGCTATACAAAGAATGATAAAATTCCTGTATTGTTTGAAAGCAAAATACAAACAGTAAATTATTTCCTTTTTAAGGGAATTGTACAAAATGTGACTAACATTTATAAAATACTACATCTTCAGGGAAAATACTAAGTAACTACTTTTTTTTTCCCCATTAGATCCACCTGATATTCCTCAGAAACTAAATTGTGAGACACGTGATTTAAAGGAGATCATATGCACTTGGAACCCAGGAAGACCTACAGGATTGTTGGGCCCGCACAACACAAGTTACACTTTATTTGAAAGGTAAGGGTAATTGTGAAAGAATGTAAAACTTAAATGGTGAGGTGTGTGTTGGAAAGATGTTAAATGATATAGAAAAATGCTGTATTTCATTTATATTGCGAGCAAGGTACACAACCAAGCATGCCATATAAAATTGCGTAACTGTCACTGCTGCAATTTAAATACATTTTCTTGCTCCCTTTTTTAAAAGCTTGGAAGAAAGAACGCCCTGATATAGAGACTGTTCCTGGAGAGTGGGCCTATGGGTCATTTTTGTTTTCTCTTTACTTCCTGTATCTTAAATATTTCTTCTATGAGTATGTAGTATGTCTGTAATTAGAAGTGTACACTTTTTAAAAAAATTATTAGAAATTTGCTACAGTATTTATCTCATGCCATTTTGAACTTATTTTAACATTTTTTTTTATTGCTCTTTTAATTCAGTTTTTCAGGAAAAAATGTTACATTTAAAAGAGCTGAAGATCCCGCAGATATAAGCTATCAGTTGTTCTTTCAAATGATTCCAAATTGGGAAATATATAATTTTACTTTGAATGCTCGCAATCCTTTGGGTCAATCAGAATCAACAATTTTAGTCAACATAACTAAAAGAGGTAAGCTGCTTCATAAACCAGTGTCTTAAAAATCACTTTAGAAGTGGCAGAACATCTTGATGTTTATGAAAAGTGCTTTTAGGGATTACTTTGGACTGTTTCCTTTATAGTTATTTAATATTAACTGTAAATTTTATTTAAAAATCTTTAAAATGTAAAATTTCTACTTTCACCATTCTGTTTAAAATAAAAATATGATTTAAGCATTTTTATAGAAACCACAGTGGCTCTAATAGGTTCTAAAAAAAAAAAATTGTCCAGTTTTTAAAAACGTTTTATTTTAAATTGTAGACTCATAGGTGTTTGCAAAAATGGTGCTTAGAGTTCCAAGAATCCTTCACGAAGCTTTCCCTGATGGTGACACCTTATATAACTGTAGTACAGTGTCAAAACCAGGACATTGACAGTTGTATAGTGCTGTTAACAATACTACTGACTTTATTCAGTTTTCACTTACATTTGTATGTGCACGTATTTGTGTCTACAGTTTTATGCAGTTTGGTGGCATAGTGGTTAAGTGCTTGACTACAAACCAAAACTTGGTGGTTCAAAGCCACCAGCAACTCCATGGAGAAAAAGATGTGTCAGTCTGCTTGTGTAAAGGTTTATAGCCTTGAAACCCGGTGGGGCAGTTCTACTCTGTCCTGTAGGGTTGCTATGAGTTAGAATCAACCCAACAGCAATGAGTTTTTATTTTGTTTATAGATCAAATCATACAATTTGATCCCACGTATAGATTCACGTAACCACAACTGCCATCAAGATACAGAACTGTTGTATCACCACAAAAAAGTCCTCTGCTACCCTTTTAGCACCACACACATGCACACACACACACTCACTCTCTCTTCTCCCTGTCCCTTGAAAACCACTAATCTGTCCTTTATTGCTTGTCAGTTTGAGAATGTTATATAGAGTATATGACCTTTTGAGATCAGCATTTTTTACTGAGAATAATATCCTTGAGATGCATCTAAGTTGTTGCATGTACAATAATTTGTTCCTTTTTATTGCTGCTGATTTGTGAATTTTTACCAAGCTTATTGGCATGTAGCGCAAAATAAGAATAAAATGTGGTCAGTCTCTTCTCCATTCATTCTTATGGTAACTCCATGCACATTAACTTCGTGCTAGGCTCTGTGCAGAAAGAAATAGCGTAGGGGCCATCCCTTGGAGACTGACAGTGGAAAGGCCATTACGGTGTCGCCTGGTGGCACAAATGGTTAAGAGCTTGGCTGCTACCTGAAAAATTGGCAGTTTGAACCTACCTAGCAGCTCCATGGAAGAAAGTCTTGACAATCTGTCTGCGTAAAGATTATAAAAACAGATGAAACCCAGTGCCGTCGAGTCAGTTCTGACTCATAGTGACACTATAGGACAGAGTGGAACCGCCCTATAGAGTTTCCAAGGAGCGCCTGGTGGATTCGAACTGCTGACCCTTTGGTTAGCAGCCGTAGCACTTAACCACTATGCCACCAGGGTTTCCATGAGAAACTTACTGCTCTGTCACATGGGGTGACTATGAGTCAAAATCGACTCAGCAGCACCTAACAACAAGTGATTAGTTAGATGGTCTGTTGCGTTTTTAAAAAATACCACCTTTACAATTCTTCCTTCCAGCCATTTTTGTTTCCTGATTTTTCTTAAGGTCAGGACAGCTACATTTTATATTTGAGTGGTAGTACTTATATGTATTTGTCTGCCTTTACAAGCTTACTTCCCCACCTGATTATTTCCTACCACTCAAGTTGGCGTAAGCACTGTCACCACCGTGATGTGCAGTTTGCTTCGCTGTAGTTCACTCTTGCCAGTACCTTACCTAAAATGCTTTTCTGCACCCATCTTGCCAATTTTAGTCTGATCCTTCCTTCAAAGCTCATGTTAAGTCCCATCTTTACTCTAAGACCTTCTCTCCTACACTCATATTCAAATTCTGTTAACAGTTAATATTTGTACCACTCATTTAGCACTTAGCATATATAACACTTGTTTGTGTTCTTTCTTGCTTGCTTGTCATTCTCCAAGTGAATTAGAAGTTCCTTAAAGGTAGAGACTTACTACCTTTTAATACTCCCAATCCCGGTGGAGAACCTCAAGTATCGTTGGTTCTTGAAAAAAATCCGGCATGATGTTAGCAGTAAATATAAGGTTTGTGGATTGCACAAACGTTTTTAGGTGCCATCGAGTCGATTTTGATCCATGGCAACCCTGTGTGACAGAGTAGAACTGCCCCATAGGGTTTTCTTAGCTGTAATTTTTGCAGAAGTAGATTGCCAGGTCTTTCTCCGACAAAGCTACTAAATGAGGTCAAATCACCTACCTTTCAGTTAGCAGCCAAGAGCTTAACTGTGTGTTCACCAGAGCTCCTATTCCACAAATACTGGGTAGAATATTGTTGATGTAAAGATGTAATGATACCTTTCTTGATTTGTTTTCTTTTATCCTGTTTTGTTATATTAGAAAATAGCTTGTAACCTTTAAATAAAATTTTAAGTAATCTTTAAAATTTTATTTGCAGTTTATCCCCATACTCCTACTTCATTTAAAGTGAAGGATACTAATTCAACAGCTGTTAGCCTTTCTTGGTACTTACAAGGCAACTTTGCAAAGATGCATCTTTTATGTCAAGTTGAAATTACTAAAAGCAATTCAGTACAAGAACTGGTGAGTATGATTCATTCTTGTATACGTTTCCTTTGAGGTTATTTTGGGTAAAACACTGAGTTTTCAAAAAGAGTCAAGTAAATTGATGTGTATGAAATTTCAGATTATTTATTGTTGTGATTTACTAAGAACAGGCGTTATATATCAATGTAATAACAGCATTATATTTAGCATTCAAAAACAGTTATAAGACTGAATATTATAGAACATAAGTTTGACTTTTATTACTCACAGTGTTCCCAGGTTTAGTATAGTACCTGGCACGTAGCTAGTATTCAGTACATTTGTGAATGAATAAGTAGTTTTTGCTGTAGCCTTTAGCAGCAGTTAATGAACTAACCAGCACCAGCAAGTAGAAGTGATTTTTAAAACCACAGAGTGCAGCAATGGGAGCAAGTTATAATTATAATTGGTAATTATAAGTCAAAACATGACTTTTTAATACATTTTAATTATTTAGGTTGACTTTATACTGTACTATCTTACAATTTGTGGTAGGTCCAAAATAAATGATACTGCAATTGAATATTCATTTGGAAATGTACTGATGATTTCTAGGAAATTACTCAAAACTGCAAAATGTAACTCAAAAAGCTTCTTTGTAATAAGTAATTAGGAGCTCAGAGCTTTTCCTAAAACATACAAATCTCAAATTTACTTAGAGTTGCTTCATTTTTATTTTTTTAAGTAAGTACTTATTGAATATTTACTTCGTGTTTTAGCACCATCCTAGTGATTCCAAGGGACATATAAAAAGATCCATAAGAGATGATGCCTGCCTTAAAGAAACTTCATTCAAGTATCATATCAATAATCTATTAAATCCTCAAGGCCATCTCACATTATGAAATTATGTTAAGGTTTATTGGATTAGCCACTGACTGATGATTCAGAAGGTTTTAAAAAAAATTTATGATCATCTCTGCATAATTTAATTGACCGATAATACTTAGATCCATTTTTTGGATTAAAAAGACACCCTAATTTTGTTTATTGCCATTACAACAGCATAATTTGACTGACTTGGCATGTATATAAGAATTAAAATATTACAGTGGTTGAATTGTTTTCAGTGTTATATATTCAAACTCATGGACTTTCAGTGGACTTATGTTAAATATTTGGGAGGTTTTCCTTTAAAAACTGTTTTCGTATGTAAATGTATTCGTGCATTGATTTGTTTTCTAACAGCGGAATGTCACGGTCAAAGGAGTAGAAGATTCAAGCTATTTCGTTGTCGTAGGCAAGTTAAGTCCATATACTAATTATACTTTTCGGATTCGTTGTTCTACTGAAACATTCTGGAAATGGAGCAGCTGGACCATTGAAAAACAGCACCTAACCACAGAAGCCAGTAAGTTAACCAAGTGATTTTACGGCTAATGATTATCGTGCGTCTAGACGTTTTACAACTTTTTTTTTTTGAAAGTGTCACCAAAGTGCCTGAAAGGAGGAGAATGGTTAGATAAATTGTGTAATACCGTTAATAACATATTATACAGACATTTTAACGGGTGGTTTTAAAAGTTTTGGAATAATAAGGAAAAATGCATAATGTGTGAAAGGCTGAGGTTACCCTAGCTACAATAGGGTTGCACCTGAATTAAAACATTGCATAGGATATGAAACTTGAAATTGTAGTAAGAATTACTTTCACTGGGATTTTAATACTGTGTTTAGATTGCCTTTTAAGAAAGCAATTAATAATAAAAATCATTAGAATTTTTATATGGGACCTAAGCCTAAGACAAGGATGGGGCTAAAAGACCTTGACAGTCACTTTCTATAGTATACATAGGCCAACATAGGTATAAATCAGGTAGGTGGATTTCCAGGTATATTAATTTCCAAAGAAAATGGGATTCTATCCTTAAATAACCAGATGTTAGCTTTAAAACAAAACTTAGATATAGGTGTAATTTTCAGGAATCATCCAACAAAAGATAGTAAAAGTTTTGTTTGCACTATGTAATATAGAGAATATGAGAATTTCTTCCAGAAAAATTAACAAATAGTAAAGCAAAAATGGTAGACGTTAATTCAGATTTTGCCTCTCCCATGAAAATAGAAAATTAAACCAAGTCCACAAGAGCCAAAGTACAACCTCGAGTGTATCTCACCTGAATTTAGAGAGCATCTCAAGAATGGATTTGATGCATTGGACACTAATGACCAAAGACCAGACGAGTTGTGAAATGACATCAAGGACATCATACGTGATGAAAGAAAGAGGTCATTAAAAAGACGGAGAAGAAAGAAAAGACCAAAGTGGATGTCAGAAGAGACTGAAACTTGCTGTTGAGTTTTGAGTAGCTAAAGCAAAAGGAAGAAATGATGAAGTAAAAGAGCTGAACAGAAAATTCAAAGGGAAGCTCAGGAAGACAAAGTAAAATATTATAATGACATGTGCAAAGACCTGCAGTTAGAAAACCAAAAGGAAAGAACATGCTAGGCATTTCTCAAGCTGCAAGAAGGGAAGAAAAACTTGAAACCTCAAATTGCGATATTGAAAGATTGTACAGGGAAAATATTAAATGACGCAGGAAGCATCAAAAGAAGATGGAAGTAATACGTAGAGTCACTATACCAAAAAGAATTGGTCAACGTTCAACCATTTCAGGAGGTGGCATATTATCAGCAACTGATGGTACTGAAAGAAGAAGTCCAAGCTGCACTGAAGGCATTGGAGAAAAACAAGGCTTCAGCAATTGACGGAGTACCAGTTGAGATGTTTCAGCAGATGGATGCAGTGCTGGAAGTGTTCACTCATCTATACTAGGAAATTTGGAAGACAGCTACTTGGCCAGCAAACTGGAAGAGATCCATATTTATGCCTATCCCCAAGAAAGGTGATCCAACCAAATGTGGAAATTATCTGACAATATCATTAATATCACAGGCAAGTAAAATTTTGCTGAAAGTCATTCAAAAACTGCTGCAGCAGTATGTTGACAGGGAACTGCCAGAAAATCAGGCTGGATTCAGAAGAGGACTTGGAACAAGGAATGTCATTCTTGATGTCAGATGGATCCTGGCCGAAAGCAGAGAATACCAGAAAGATGTTGATCTGTGTTTTATTGACTATGCAGATGCATTCAACTGTGTGGATCATAACAAATTATGGATAACATTGCGAAGAGTGGGAATTCCAGAACACTTAATTGTGCTCATGAGGAACCTGTACATAGATCAGGACGCAGTCAAACAGAACAAGGGGATAATGCATGGTTTAAAGTCAATGAGGGTGTGTGTCAGGGTTGTATCCATTCACTATACCTATTGAATCTGTATGCTGAGCAAATAATCCGAGAAGCTGGACTCTATGAAGAACAGGGCATCAGGATTGGAGGGAGACTCATTAACAACCTGCATTATGCAGATGACACAGCCTTGCTTGCTGAAAGTGAAGAGGACTTGAAGCACTTACTGCTGAAGATCAAAGACCACAGCCTTCAGTATGGATTATACCTCAACATAAAGAAAACAGAAATCCTCACAACTGGACCAATAAGCAACGTTATGATAAACAGAAAAAAGACTGGAGTTGTCAAGGATTTTATTTTACTTGGATCTACAATCAACACCTGTGGAAGGAGCAGTCAAGAAATCCAAAGACACGTTGCATTGGGCAAATTGGCTGTAAAAAACCTCTTTAAAGTGTTAAAAAGCAAAGATAACACCTTGAGGACTAAGGTGTGCCTGACCCAAGCTATGTTGTTTTCAGTGGCTTCATATGCATGCGAAAGCTGGACAGTGAATACGGAAGACTGAAGAAGAATTGATGCCTTTGAATTGTGCTGGCGAAGAATATTGAATATGCCATGGACTGCCAAAAGAAGGAACAAGTCTTTCTTGGCAGAAGCCTAGCCAGAATGCTCCTTAGAAGCAAGGATGGTGAGACTGCATCTTAAATACTTTGGACATGTTGTCAGGAGGCATCAGTCCCTAGAGAAGGACATGCTTGGTAAAGTCTTGAGGGTCAGCGAAAAAGAGGAAGACCCTCAACAAGATGGATTGACACAGTGGCTGCAACAATGGGCTTAAGCATAACAACAATAGTGAAGATGGTGCAGGACCGGGAAGTGTTCTGTTCTGTTGTACGTAGGGTCGCTATGAGTTGTAACTGACTCGATGGCACCTAACAACATCAACCTTTGCAATACGTATTAAGAATTCTATGGATCCTCACAAATGAATCCTAAACATGAGTCTAGAGAGGAATGTAACAGTTATTATTGATACGTTAACAAATTACCCCAAAACTCATTGTCTTAGAACAGCAAACATCTATCATTTCACAGTTTATGTGGGCCAGAAATTCAGGAGCAGCTTAGCTGAGTGGTTCTGGCTCTTGAGTCTCTGGTGATTGCAGTCAGCGTGCAGGTTGGGGCTGTAGGCTCCACTGGGGCTAGAGGTGAAGATGGCACACTCCATGGCTGTTGGCAGGAGGCCTCAGTCCTTCACCTTGCAGGCCTCTCCATAGGACCATGTCAGTGTCCTCAGGACATGGTAGCTTGCTTCTTCCGAAGTGAGCGAGTAAACAGAGTGCAGACAGACGTCACAATGTCTTTTACGACCTAGCCTCAGAAGTGACACAGTCTCAGAAGTGATACGTCTCTGGTTGGGGGGGTCTCTGGTGGGAGGGGACTACCCAGGGCTTGAGTAATGGATCATTGGCCGTTTTGGAGACTGGCTACCACAGGAGCATTTGCCTTCAGCTACTGAGCTGCTTTTGCCAAGAGGAAGCATCTTATTTACGTTTAAACCTTATTAAGATGAAGGCATTGACTCAGCTAACAAATATTTATTGAGATACGTTATGTGTCAGGAATTGTTCTGGTCACCAGGGATGTAGCAGTGAATAAAACAGAGCTCTGCCAGTGGAGTTTATAGCAGAGAGAATTAGAAATATGTTTAAAACACACACACATATACAATAGTATTGCCAGGTGGTGATGAGTACCACAGAGAAAGAAAAAACCTAGAAGGGAGGCTAGAAAATGATAGCCAGGTGGGGAGGGAGGTGAAGGGAATTGCAGTTTTTAATAGGGTAGTTAGGAAAGACCTCGCTGATAAGGTGACATTTGAGCTGAGGTATAAAGGAGGTGAGGCAGCAAGCCAAGTGTTTATCTAGGGGAAGAGCGTTCTTGGCAGAGACACAGAAAATTTAGAGAGCCTGAGGCAGCTGTCCTTGGCATGTCTGAGGAACAGCAGGAAGCCAGTGTGTGGTGAGGGCGGACTTGAGTAAGGGGGAGGTCCAACTACAAGAGACAGAGAGATCCCTGAGGACTGATGAGGTGTAGGGCCTTGACGGTGATTGTAACCCACTCAGGGTCTTGTATTTTCCAGAGTTGGAGAGCTCAGCTTTTCCATGTGCCTTATTTTTCAAGTGAAAGCCACTTAGCTGCTTCACATTTTTATTGAGAATTCTAGATACTTAGAGAAATATTTCATGTACCACCATCTCGATTATTGATATGATTAATGGATCTGTGGTAATCGTCTTCAAATACTAATTTTGAAATCTCCTTCCTAGTTCCTTCAAAGGGACCAGATACTTGGAGAGAGTGGAGTTCTGATGGGAAGAATTTAATAATCTATTGGAAGGTAAATATCTCATTTTTCTCGAACAGTTAAGTAACTATTATACTAAACTGCTTTCTTGGATATCAAGGAGTTAGGATTTGAGCTGAGTGGTCTGTAGTTGGATTTTATGAGGCCTGCAAAGCCCTGGTGGCAAAGTGGCTAAGAGCTATAGCTGCTAATCAAGAGATGGGTAGCTTGAATCCACCAGCCGCTTTGGAAACCTATGGGGCAGTTCTCTGTCCTGTAGAGTCGCTATGGGTTGGAATCGACTCAAAGACAATTTTTTTTTTTTTAACGAAGCATCTGACAGCGTAATGAATTTCATGTTCTTCACCTTAATCAGAAACACAGCCTAAGTCTACAAGTTAGAATCACAAGTGTTTGTTACTTTTTCTTCTATAAGTGGGAAACTCATTTTTTATACAAACTGTATGTAATTTGTTTTCCTTAAATAAACTGTTATATTATTTCAGTTAAAAAGTTGCATGGTTTTGTAACGTTTTTTAGATAAAATATAAATTGTATTATGCTTTATCAGTTTTTCTCTACTAGAGCAGACTTTTTTGTTGCTACATTTTTTACTCTCTGATTTGTGAACATCAAAAACATACAATTGTTTTCTACATCAGATTTTAAAACAATTTTTTAAATTTTATTGTGGTAAAAGTATATCTAACAGAACATTTGCCATCTCAATGATTTCTACACGTACGCTTCAGTGACATTAATTACATTCTTCAAGTTGTGCAGCCGTTCTTGCTGCCCTTTTCCAAATCATTCTACCACCATTGATGTAAACTCAATGCCCCTTCAGCAGAAACTCCCCTTTTCCCTTTCTTCTCACCCTGGTAACCTCTACTAATTTTTAGTTTCTGTATATTTGCTTATTTCATATAAGCGAGATCCTACAGTATTTATCCTTTTGCACCTGTCTTATTTCACTCAGTAGTTTTCAAGGTTTATCTGAGTTGTGGCGTGCATCAGGACTTCTTTTTTCTTTATGATTGAGTTATATCAGATTGTATAAGAGCAGTTGTAATTGGATTCCTTTAAACAGTGAATTTTGTTATTGAAAGTAAAACGTTATTTTTACAAAAATGTGACATTACAACAACTTTGAGCAAAGTAAAGTATGTGTACAAGTTCAGTGTAAATTCCAGTGCTTTGAGATTGTCTACAGATGACTGTCACATCCTCTTCCTCTTGAGTAGAAAATTCCCAGACTGCTTTCAGTTGCCTGTCAGGTATCATGATAATATGGTAACAGTTACACACATTACTTCAATGTAGAGGAAGTTTGGAATATTGATGAATTTCGTTGGGATATTATTCAACCTAGATGAATGTTTAACCAAGAATTAAAAATGTTGATGCGATTCACATTCTAACTTCAGTAACTAGGTTGATGGTGATGCTCTTTGCCAAGAAAGAGCACATTTGGGTGGAAGACTAAGTTGTTTTAGACATGGTGGGTTTCTTAAACATGTGCCACTGGGATATGCAAGTAAAATCCAGTAGGTAATTCGATGTCACAGAAGAGAGACCAGGAGAGAGGTCATAGCTAAAGGTGTAGCTTTGAGTAGCATATAAGTGGGATCTCTAAGGGGGAAGACACAAGGTGAAGGAGGGCCAAGGATGGAACCCTTGGTGATAGCAGCACTTGAAGGCCTGGCAAAGGAAGAAGATCCAGCAGAGGAGATTGGGAAGGTCAAAGGGGCAGGAAGGTCTGAAGGAAACAGTTATTGAGGAAAGGAGGAGGAGGATCCAAGGGGCTAGTAGTCAACAGTCAAATGAAGCCCACAAGTCTTAAGACTAAAACATGTCCACAGGACCCGGCCATTAGGGAGTCAGTAGACACACTTGCTGGAGCAGTGTTTTTAAAATAATAGTAATATCATTGTCGGTCTAGATCAGAGGATCCCATGTGTTGCTGTATAAATCAGAGCAATCTTTTAAAAAAGCAATTTAGCTGTGTAAATAGAGAAGCTTGAATGTTCATATCCTTTTATGATGTAGTAAGTTGACTTTTGGGAATTCTTTTTAAAGAATTCATCATAACTATGAGAAAGAAAAAAGTGTAACACCAAAAGGTTCATCAAAATTTTATTTGAGTTTTGTGAAAAATTTGGACAACTTAAATTTTATTTCCTCAAGGAATAGTCAAGTAAACTGATAAAAATGCTACATGAAATCTAAAGCCATTAAAATGTATGTAAATGTATTAATGTAGACAAGTGTGCATTGTAGAAACATGAAAAAATATAAAATTAATGTAGTATGATTAAAACAATCTTAATAAAAAGTCTACACCTGGAAAAGCAACTTGAAGGAAATATCAAGATTTAAGAGCATCTATTTTTTTTTAATAATTTTTATTGTGCTTTAAGTGACAGTTTACAAATCAAGTCAGTTTCTCACATATAAACGTATATACACCATACTACATACTCCCATTTACCCTTCCCCTGATGAGTCAGCCCAATCCCTCCTTCCAGTCTCTCCTTTCATGACCATTTTGCCAGCTTCTAACCCCCCTACCCTCCCATCTTCCCTCTAGACAGGAGATGCCAACATAGTCTCAAGTGTCCACCTGATGCAAGTAGCTCACTCCTTATCACCATCTCTCTCCAACCCATTGTTCAGTCCAATCCATGTCTGATGAGTTGGCTTCAGGAATGGTTCCTGTCCTGGGCCATCAGCAGGTTTGGGGACCATGACCGCTGGGGTCCTTCTAGTCTCAGACCATTAAGTCTGGTCTTTTTATGAGAATTTGGGGTCTGCATCCCACTGTTCTCCTGTTCCCTCAGGGGTTCTCTGTTGTGTTCCCTGTCAGGGCAGTCATTGGCTGTGGTCAGGCACCATGTAGTTCTTCTGGTCTCAGGATGGTGTAGTCTCTAGTTCATGCGGGCCTTTCTGTCTCTTGGGCTTATAATTACCTTGTGACCTTGGCGTTCTTCATTCTCCTTTGATCCAGGTGTGTTGAGACTCATTGATGCATCTTACATGGCTGCTTGCTAGTGTTTAAGACCCCAGATGCCACACTTCAAAGTGGGATGCAGAATGTTTTCTTAATAGATTTTATTTTGCCAGTTGACTTAGATGTCCCCTGAAGCCATAGCCCCCAAACCCCTGCCCCTGCTTTGCTGACCTTCGAAGCGTTCAGTTTATTCAGGAAACTTCTTTGCTTTTGGTTTAGTCCAGTTGTGCTGACCTCTCCTGTATTGACTGTTGTCCTTCCTTTCACCTAAAGTAGTTCTTATCTACTATCTGATCAGTAAATAGCCCTCTCCCCCCGCCCCCGTAACCACATAAGAATGTGTTCTTCTCAGTTTAAACTATTTCTCAAGATCTTATAATAGTGGTCTTATACAATATTTGTCCTTTTGCAACTGACTAATTTCACTCAGCATAATGCCTTCCAGGTTCTTCCATGTTATGAAATGTTTCACAGATTCATCACTGTTCTTTATCGATGCATAGTATTCCATTGTGTGAATATACCATAATTTATTTATGCATTCATCCGTTGATGGGCACCTTGGTTGCTTCTATCTTTTTGCTATAGTAAACAGAGCTGCAATAAACATGGGTGTGCATATATCTGTTCGTGTAAAGGCTCTTACTTCTCTAGGATATATTCCGAGGAGTGGGATTGCTGGGTCGTATGGTAGTTCTATTTCCGGCTTTTTAAGAAAACACTAAATCGATTTCCAAAGTGGTTGTACCATTTTACATTCCCACCAGCAGTGTATAAGTGTTCCAATCTCTCCGCAGCCTCTCCAACATTTAATATTTTGTTTTTTCAATTAATGCCAGCCTTATTGGAGTGAGATGGAATCTCATCGTAGTTTTAATTTGCATTTCTCTAATGGCCAGTGATCGAGAGCATTTCCTCATGTATCTGCTAGCTGCCTGAATATCTTTAGTGAAGTGCGTGTTCATATCCTTTGCCCAATTTTTAATTGGGTTGTTTGTTTTTTTGTGGTTGAGTTTTAGCAGAATCATGTAGATTTTAGAGATGAGGCGCTGGTCAGAGAAGAGAATTTATATATAAAAGCTGGGACTTTGGGTGATTTTTACTTGTTTTCTTTGAACTTGTATTTTCCAGATTTTCTGTAATAGGCATAAACTAGTTAAAAATGAGAGAACAGAAAAATATTTTTCTAAAAAACTAACTTTTTAATAATTTTTTTCATTGGTTTTTAAGTAAAACTTTTTTGCTTCTGAAAAGAACAGCTTTTTGTATTTCTTTAATATTTAATTTGTGTGTGTGTTATTGCTACTTACAGTAAATGTAGTTTTTCTCTTCCTCGTCATCCACCTGATTTATCCAGGTCACCAGTACCGCTTGCTATGGAGTCAGTTCCAACTCAAGCTGACCCTGCGTGTGTCAGAGTAGAACCGTGCTCGACAGGGTTTTCAGTGGCTGGTTTTTCGGAAGTAGATTGCCAGGCCTTTCTTTGGAGATGCCTTTCAAACCTTCAGCCTTTCCACTAGCAGCCAAGTGCATTAATCATTTGCACCACTCAGGAACTCCATCAAGGTCACAATGGATTTTAAATCTGTGTTTCATTGTTAACAACTTTGTCTTTTCTCATGTGACCTTGTTATTGTTAATATAGTATGCAGTTTATTTAGACTTGATGGTCTTGCCTATTCACAGTCACTTTATGCAGGCTTTTTTATAACAGAATTTATTGTTCTATTTTTCATAGCCTCTACCCATCAATGAAGCTAATGGAAGAATACTTTCCTATAATGTATCCTGTTCATCGGATGAGGAGACACAGTCCCTTTCTGAAATTCCTGATCGTCAACACAAAGCAGAAATACAACTTGATAAAAATGATTACATCATCAGTGTGGTGGCCAAAAATTCTGTCGGCTCATCCCCACCTTCAAAGATAGCTAGTATGGAAATTCCAAATGGTGAGTGCTTCAGGTGATTTAGCATATGAACGAGAAATTAAAGTGAAAAATGTGGAAGTGATAGCTAACGTCAGCATTCGTCTGACATCTGCTGCTGCTGCTGACGTGTAAAGAGGATCAAGCAGGCTCATGTCTGATGTTCACTGAGAGACAGCAGTCATCAGTGTCGACTCGAAGCGTCTACACTGATGGATAAAATAGTGACTCTTCCCCCTACATTATCACCTAAAGTTGGAGACTTACAGTGGCAGATATTACTCTCAAGAAGAAATATTTTAACAAGTTTATTCAAATACCATTTTCAGTTATCACTTGAAGAATATGAGAGTTTATACTATGTCAGCTAGGCTATTTTGCAAACTGTTAGGAAAAAAAGAGTTTAAAATGGCAGCTTTATTGATAAATTCTTTGTTAATAGGATCCTTTACTAATAGAAATTCTTCTTACAGTCTAAATTGTCCTCAAAATAAGCTAAAAATAAACTTTGATGTAATTTATAAAATGATTTAGTAACTTCTTTTGAATTTTTCATGGATTACCAGTGAGGACATCCTCCTTAGCCTCTGTCTAGATGGCCTTGAGTTTTAAATGGCAGCTTCTTCATCCTCTTCATTAACTCCTCGGCCAAGTCATTCCCTGATCATGTCTTTGCTGTACTGCCCCAATATGCGAGCCTTTTTTTATCACCACTCACTCTGAGAGGAAGAAAATTGATCCAATTGCAGTCTTCTAGGTATCTGTCTTTTCAGTTATTGTGTGAGGCAGTTCCTTACTGCTTATTACTTAACTGGCTCTTTGTTTTGCTTCCATCAGCTGTGGGGGAATTAGGAGGAAACATTTCAGAGACAGAGATGCTGAACACTGACCAAGAGCCCAGAGATCAGTACACGCTGGGAGACGTCCACATGGCAATGGTGTTGCAGACACAGGGAGCAGGGGGTTAGAACAAAGGAGACTAATTTCACTTAATTTTGGCCTGGCCAGAAAAAAAAAAATCAGATGTGTGAACATCCCTAAGAGGAGAGGATAACCTAGTAATGTAGATGATATATTTTATTGCTTTCACAGTGATAGACAATAGCTCTATTCTTTCAGTTCAGGAACTATAATCTTACCTTTTCCATGTGTTTCTCAGAAGACAGTCATTTACAGAACTAACAGTGGCCTAGTCATCAGCTTTCTGACCATTAGCAAGGCCTCAGAACAAATCATTATGCCTTGAGGATTTCTCAAGTTAGAACTTCTACAGCCTCAGAACCAATTTATATAGTAGGTTTTTAATTACCTTGAACAAAAAAGCTGTTATGTCCGAAGTCTTTTGTATTCTAGGCCCAATTGTTGTCTTGCATTCAGTAGTGTTTGTTTTATGAGTGGGAATTTTGTTCAAAAAACCTTTCTATGGGTCACCCACAACTTACTGAACCCTTAAATATAAATCAGTTACAGGAATTACTTCTTTTCTTCTGCGACTACAGGAAATTTCCCCTTTCTTCTGGCTATACAGCCATACCTCTCACCCCAGTTCCTCTCCACCAGCTTTGGGCCTCACTGATCATCTTGGCTGAGAGCTGGCAGGAAGGGAAAACAGAAGCTCACCACAGCCCCCGCATCCCTCTACTTCCTTGCAGCCTCTTCACAGTGTGCCTCGGTAACCCATGAGTTCTTTGTAGGCTTTTCCACTCTCTGTGCCCACATTGTCCATCCCATCCTACAGCGTTACTGCATTTCAGCAGTTCACCTCCTCCTCCCCACCTGACCTCCTGGTCTTCCAGAATCCCCTTCAGCCCACCTCTAGGGTTGTACTCTTGCTTGAATAAAAGAGGAGATGGGGATGGCTTACCCATTGATCCGATGTGAATTACTTGTATGCCTACTTGGTGTACAGTACTCTGTCCCAGGGGCTGGGGTTACACTCAGAGGCCTGTGTCCACTCAGGGAGCTCACGTTCGTCATGGATCATGAGAGGCGGGAGTCCAGCTGCCTATTGGTGGTCTTCAGCAGCCCCCTGCCTCCTGCCTCCCACTCCCCTTTCTCCTTTCATCCCAGTCCTGATTCCCTCGCCCCATCTTTCTCTTGATTTCCCTATCCTAGTTCCAGTACTTACTGTCAGATCCAGGTGCCTTTTGATTGGTTTTTTCAGCTGCTGGGAAAGTGACCTTTGAAAAAAATTGTGTTAGTCTGTGTGTACAGTTGTTATGGATTGAATTGTGTCCCCCAAAAATGTGTGTCAACTTGGCTAGGCCATGATTCCCAGGATTGTGTGGTTGTCCACCATTTTGCCATCTGATGTAATTTTCCTATGTGTTGTAAATCCTACCTCTATGATGTTAATGAAGCAGGATTAGAGGCCATTCTGTTAATGAGGTACGACTCAATCTACAAGATTAGGTTGTATCTTGAATTGGTTTCTTGAGATACGAGAGGGAGAAGTGAGCAGAGAAACAGGGGACGTCATACCACGAAGAAACAAGAGCCAGGAGAATAGCGTGTCTGTTGGACCTAGGGTCTCTGTGCTGAGAAGCTCCTAGCCCAGGGGAAGATTGATGACAAGGACCTTCCCCCAGAGCGGACAGAAAGAAAGCCTTCCCCTGGAGCTGGCACCGTGAATTTGGACTTCCAGCCTCCTAGACTGTGAGAGAATAAATTTCTCTTCGTTAAAGCCATCCACTAGTGGTATTTCTCTTATAGCTGCATTAGATAACTAAGACTACAGGTAATTACTATAGTGGTTAGAACAAAAATAACATCAACAATTTTAATCTTTGCTAAAGGTTTATCTAGTTTGAGCACTATGTTAAAATTTCTGTAGTGATATGATTTTTATAACTCTTGCCAATTTTCATGAGGTGTGCCTTATATTCATGTTTTTAATGCCAGTACAATATCCTTCTTTCTTGTTGAAGATGACCTCAAAATAGAGCAGGCTGTTGGAATGGGAAATGGGATTTTTCTCAGTTGGAATTACGATCCCAACATGACTTGTGACTATGTTATTAAATGGTGTAATTCATCTCGCCCTGGACCCTGCCTGATGGACTGGAAAAAAGTTCCGTCAAACAGCACAGAAGCTGTAATAGAATCTGGTAAGGTGAATTAATGTCTGTCAGTTCAGGTTCTGAAAAACGATTATTAAGAACAGCACTACCTGGTGTGACTGAGGGGTGATGAAATGATCATTCTCCTTTACTGCTGATGTCGGAGGGACCTGGGTTAACTTTTCTCCAGAGGAGCCTGTGGTTTGTAGCAGTATGTACAAGAAAGGGTCATAACCTTTTGATCTAGTAATTCCTCACTTAGGAATTTACTCTAAGAAATAATCAGAGAGCAACACAGATTTGCATTTAAGAATGTTCATCACAGCATTATTTATAATAGTGAAAACAACACAGATACCCAATAGGGAAATGGGTAAATTTTGGCACATCTATAAAATGGAATGCCAAGGGGGCATTAAAAATTGTGTCAAAATATATTTAACAACACAGGACAACACTCACGAGAAAGACGACTACAAAACTATATAGTGGTTTCACCCATTGTTCTATTGTCTTGGTTCATTCAGAGCTCAGGTTACTGAGGTTAGGGAGAGACTAATTGCAAAGGACTTGCACCCGTTATCATGTTCCCTGATGTGGCACAAGGGGGCATCAGTGTGGCAATGGGTGCTATGTGGGTGGGGGTCTTGTGTTCTGAGTGACTAGTGAGCCTGTGAACCTCAAAAGGTGGGGCTGTCCTTGATAGATGCAGCCTAAAGAAGTTTAGCAACAAGGGCAATGTGGTAATCTATAGTCTAAACCAGCCCTGCCCTTTGAAATTAGATCCCTCTTTCTAGTATTCTCCTTCCTTCTAAATTTTTTTTTTTTTTAACTGGTGAGGGTGTATTATGCCTCTAGCCTCTGGATTTCTGGACCCTGCAGCCTGTCAGTGGTGAGCTTCTTGATATCATTCTCCTCTTGTGGCTCTCCCTCACTTGTTAGTGAAGTTCAAGAGAGCAAGAGGCCTGATTACTTCTCTCACAGGGAACACGCTTTCCTTGGTTCCTTTTTTCTCTGTCAGACAGTGAGGGTGAGTCCCATTTCTTAGATTATCACATGTGGGTTCAGGTTCTTTTCCAGTTCTACTTCTAATACATCCAAACGGCCTCACATGTAGAGTTGGCCAAAACAGTGATGGTCCTACTGAACTGTTCCTTCCAACGACCTTCCCTTAGCAGACAGCCCAGCTGTACCCCTCCCCTCCGCTTTCCCGCACTGTCCCTGGCAGTTACACAACTCCAGTGTACTCTGTAAATTCTAACCGTGTCTGCCATCTTTTCACACCTCAGCTTTGAGGAGAATCAGGATGGGCTGGGGTGGGGTACAGTGGAGGTGGAGAGCAGTCTCCTTAGGTGGGTTATCCAGGGATAAATTTAAGCCGAGACCTGAAGGAGGAAGAGAAGCAGTCTTGTGGCACTATGCTGAGGATAGGAGTGAAGGCCTACAGTGGGTGAGAGAAAAGGCTCAGGAGTTGGGTAGCGTGCCCATGGTCATAGGACGAGTATGTAATAGCACCAGAATTCAAATTCACAGCTATGGAGAGCTTCCAGAGGCTGAGATTTTTGTCTTTATTCACTCCTGAGCTTATAGAACACTGACTGGCATGTAGTAGGCACTTCCTATTCCTTTGTCACCAGTCATCTATCCATTCAACTCTAGCCTCTCTTGTGTGATCTCAGTACACATTCCTAATGCTCTAACCCGCGCAGGCTCTTTTTTTTTGGTAAGGTGGCAGAACTTTATAGAGTATCTATATGTACAATTCTAACACAAAAGTAGGTACAGATTTACTAACCACACATGCAGCATAAACCACAGTTATCACAAGCGTACCTGTCCCCAAAGAAAAGTTGTGAAACTAAGTATCGTTGGTGGTGTTTGAGTGTTCTCTTAATATTTATTTAGTACTTTCCAGAAGATAAGAAACTTTTAAGGAAAAATATTGCAGGAAAAAAAGTTAAAATTGAGGGAGGTCTCTCCAGTTGTCTTGGACAGGTGTGGTTTCACCTGAGGCGTAGACTACCGGTGTTCTGTGAACACGGAAGTGGAGAGCCAGCGCTTTAACCACACTAGAATAGCTGCGTTCTGCAAATTACTTGCAATTCGTTATGTTGCCATTTTTCCCCCAAGCAACATCTTCCTGGAAACCGCTGGTGAGCCCCTATTTACTCATTAAGGCCCTGTTCTGGTGTCATTTTTTGGTGGCTTTTGCTGATCCGCTTAGAATTATTTGGTCCGTCATGTAAGATTCCATGCATATGATCCATTCCTCTCGTATATGTAGCAGGCTGTGTTGCAGTTACCCTTGTTTGTCTGCCCTTCTCACTCTCCCTCTACTCTGTGCCGGACACCTTGTTTTAGTCATCTCTGTGTCCCCAGTGGAATCCCTGGTGGCATAGTGGTTAAGAGCTTTGGCTTCTAACCAAAAGGTCAGCAGTTCGCTCTACCAGGCTCTCCTTGGAAACCCAATGAGGCAGTTCTACTCTGTCCTGTAGGGTCACTAGGAGTTGGAATCCACTTGAAGGCAGTGGGCTTGGTTTTGTTGTCGCCAGCACTTCACATTTTGTGTGCCCAGGGGTAACAGGTAACACTGCTTAGGGCCAGGCTTACAGACGTGTGATGTGGGCCTGCTATGAGTTAGTAAACTGGCCCTGGATCAAATCTGGGAAGAAGTCATCTTTGCTTGATTTTAAGAAACAAAATATAAGACGTGATCACCTTTTTTCCCTACCACGGTGAGGCCATGTTAGAATACTAAACTTTTCATTACAATAGAAGTTAATTTGTTTGAACTAGTTTTTAATTTTGGTTTAGTTGATTTTTACCCAGTATATTTTTTACCCGTTTTGAAAATACAGATAATATTTTTATAGTTAATAACATCTGTTGAAAATTTAGCTTTGAGCATTACAAATTTGATATTTTTAGTTTTGAAAATTACAAGTGTTCTATTTTTAAAACAGATATTTATGGTAATGATAGATATTTATGGTAATATATTTTTTAAATATATTTATGGTAATATGCATTTATGAACAACATTTACTTATTGCATTCATCTTATATATAGATCAGTTTCGACCAGGAGTAAGATACAATTTTTTCCTGTATGGGTGCAGAAATCAAGGATATCAGTTATTACGTTCCATAATGGGGTATATAGAAGAATTGGGTAAGTTAGATGGGTTCTCTTTTTTTTTAAGAGTTTAATATGAGAAATTATAAATCAGTGCCAGTAGTAAGATTGGATTTTAAAAGTAGATTGAATTGAGATGCTTAGTTCAAGGAAGGAAAAATAATTTTTAAGGTAAATTTAAAATTATTTTTATTCATTTTTCAGTGTTTGTATTTTATAATTTTACTGTTGTCATTGAGAAAATTAAATTTTAACTTGAATGTGAAAAATCTTTAACTCTTTTACGAGTTTAAAAACTATTAGCTTATTTAGTACTATCAACAAAGAGGAAACGCTGATGGCATAGTGGTTAGGAGCTACGGCTGCTAACCAAAAGGTGGGCAGTTCAAATCCACCAGCTGCTCCTTGGAAACTCTGTGGGGCAGTTCTGCTCTGTCCTATAGAGTCCCTATGAGTTGGAATCGACTCCAAGGCAACAGGTTCGGTTTTTTTCGTGGGTTATCAACAGAGGGAAAATGCAAATAAAATCTGTTTGCATAGTCGCTTAACGACTTCACATAGGTTGCTTTCCTAGATACGTATTTTGTCTAAAAGTTGTAAGTTCTACTTTAGTTCCTTTAAAGAATTTTTTGGTCTGAAATCATTAGTATAAGTTTTACTGCAAATGCTTGTGATAGTATCTGAAAATTTATGATTAAATAATCAAGTTTTAATTCAAAGCTTCAGTTATTGTTGAGGCTAGGAATCTCCTGAAATGTTAATGCCTCCCTCTGTGCTAGTAACATATCCTTCAGCAGTTGATTTTTTTCCTTTTACAGCTCCAATCGTTGCACCAAATTTTACTGTTGAAGACACTTCTGCAGATTCTATATTAGTAAAATGGGAAGATATTCCTGTGGAAGAGCTTAGAGGCTTCTTGAGAGGATATTTATTTTATTTTGGAAAAGGAGAGAGAGGCACATCTAAGATGAGGGGCTTGGGGCCAGGTAAGTAAATTACAGCCCGAATATAATGTTTCTCAGAACTTCTTCAGGAACCAAAGAGAAGGAAAAGAAAGTGCTGATGAGTAGTTTAATACTGGTTTCCAAAATGGAAAAATAGGAAAATGAGAATGCGGTTGTCTTACGAATATGAGAGTTTTAAGATTTTGGCATGTGATAAATGACATATGTGACCTTTGAGAAATCTCGTAAATCATTTCTCTGAAGAGCCTTTGGTTATAAGCCCCCATAGAAGCGGAGCCATTTTGACTAGCCTTGCATGATCCTTAACACAGCACTGTATGAAGGTTGCATTAAAAAAAAAACAGGAAGTCTTCTTGTACTTACAATAATGGAGAGGAAAACCTCAGGAATCACAAGAATGGCTTGGAGCCTCAGTTGTTCCCTGACAGCCATCAGTGAAGCTCTTTGTTAGCCCTGGTCTTAAGGAGCAGGGAAACTTAATTGACTTGATTGGGAACATGCAGATCCATTAGAGCTTAAAAAGTACAGTAAGCCCTTAACATTTGGGAGGTGTAAGTCCAGAGACCTTAGCAAATTCTTATATTTACTAACACAGAAATGTTTATATAGACTTCTGGCTTCTTCCCAATTAAATTTCTGTCAGGAGTCATGTTTATTATTCATAGCTGCATAACACATAACATAAGCTTATCATCTTTTCAGCTTGAAAGATTTCATTTCCGCTGGTGACCTCTACTCGGAAAGAAACAGTTTTAATTATTTAATGGCTGTCTGACAAGTAGAGAAAAACAAAGCCGTGTCAGGATGCTGACTGGGCATTAGCTAAGCCACTTCCCCAGATGAGCTTCATCAAATGTGTGCCTCACCCGAATCACTAATTTCTGCATTTCATGAGCCTTCAGAGTTGCCTTTGGATGAGGGAATCCCTCAATATCAAATTCTGTGAACACCCAGAATCTGGTGTAATTTTCTTCAAATGCTCAGAAATTTTACACTTGAACCAGTTACAATTCTAGCATCTGGACCTCCAGTTAGACGTGGTGGATTGGTCACACATATATATTTATCTCTACTCCCAGAATTTCACTAAAATTAGAGTCAAGAAGAAAAAAAACATACAAAGCCACGAAGACAAAGAGGAGTGGAGAGGCGAGACTACACTAAACAAGAGGATTCATAAATTTGGGGGTGAGGTAGGGTACATGACTTAGGAGGACAGTGAAATCTAAGTGCCAACAGTGGACAGACAGGTACCAGTGAGCAAGGCTGTGGTTCACCCTGCAAAACCAGGCATTACAGCGAGATGGCTGGGACACCTCAGGGCTGAACTCAGGGGTTGATTGAAAGTCTGTGTAAGGAGCAGTTAGACTCCCCAGGTCCTACACCTGCTTCATACAGCTAATGTGATTGCCCCTTGCCTGTGCCTGGAGAAGACAAGAGGTTTAGTCTCTGGAGAAATTGAACCAGAGAACCTATGGGATTTGGACCGTCGGATGAAGTCTTAGGCTTAAAACAGGCGTATAGCTTACTAAGTGGTGTGCCCTTGCCCTGTCCCTGCTTTCCCCACCGAGCTGCTAGAACATCTTCCACTAGGCCTGTTCCCCCATCAAGAGATTAGAGGGTCTTTCTTTGGAAAAACTAAGTGGTCCCAGAGAAAAGGCATAAAAGATGCTGACATTTGGGAGATTCTCCCAAGGAAAGGCAGGAACCTACCTGATCATCCTCCACCAGTGATAAGTGAAGCCCACTAATCAATAAACCCCACCCATGCACACCAAGCTTCCAGTTCACCTCTTAGTGGCTCACTCTTAAACATGACTAGCAACCAGGGACCACCAGATGGTTGAGCAAGCCTCGAACATGAAAGGCAGAAGCCAGAAGACATCAGAGGGAACGGAGTCAATGTGGGGAAACAAATCCAAAAGAGAACTCTTCTCAGACAGTTGGGTAATAATTGCGTTCGCTGAAAAGAGAAACAAACCCATTGCCATCAAGTCAGTTCCGACTCACAGCAACCTTATAGGACAGAGGGACAGCCCCATAGAGTTTCCAAGGAGTGCCTGGTGGATTTGAACTGCCGACCTTTTGGTTATTAGCCATAGCTCTTAACCACTATGCCACCATGGTTTCCTCACTGAAAAGGAACAATCAAGGCAGGAAAGAGCACCTTGAAATTAAAAATGTAATAAAAATTAAAAAATAGAAGTGTTGGAAGATAAATTCTTCCCAAAAGTAGATGAAGGCCGAGGAGAAATACTTCAGTTAAAAGATTAGAGAACTGGAGGGCCAGCCTAGGATCTGCACTATTGTGCTTATACGGGAGCTCTATCAAAGGAGAACAGAGTGAAATGGAGAGAAGGAAACTATCAAAGAGATAGCATAAGACAGCTTTCCAGAGTTGAGAGACTTGAGTATATAGGGTAAAAGGACCCAAATTTCACAGTGAAATGAGTAGGAAAAAAGACTCACGCCAAGATACATTACCAAGAACTTTAACAGCATCTAATGTATCTAGAAATAGTCTTAAAAATGATGAGGAGGAAAGAGCAGGTAGGAGGACCCAGAGAATAAAAACGGCAACAAATTTCTCAGCAACAGACCAGATACCAGAAAATATCAGAGCAAGGTCTTCAGAATACTGAGTGAATATTATTTTCAACCTAAAATTCTGTATCTGCCCATCTGTCAACCAGTGGGAATAGAATGAAGGTACTTTTCAACTTGCAAGGTTATAAATATTTACTTCCCCCATGCAGTCTTATTCAGGAAGCTACCAGAGTTGTGCATCAAAATGAGATGACATGAGGAAGACCCAGGAAGCAGACAGGAGAGGGGCAGGGAGTCCCCAGATGGTGGCCCAGAAGGTCTCCAGCCTTGTGCAGGAGGCAGAGGGAAGGGGCCTCTGGGCAGGAAGTGTGCGGGGCTTAGGGGGCATGGAACTGGGGCTTCGTTTCCTTTGACCTTGTGGAAATGGCGTTGAGAATTCACTAGAGAATGTGAGAAGATTTAGGAATTGGTACATCGAAAATCAAGGAAAAAAGCAGTTTTAACAACAGGAAAAATGGCGTTATACAAGAGAGGAAGCATGATCATACTGAGCAGTTTGTCTTAGCAGTAATACATATCTATACGGTCACAAGAATGTGAACACTTAATTTACCAAGTGTTTTGCTGTGTGTGTTTTGGACAAGGGTAGCCTATTGTAAGAAAGCTAAATCTTCACCTTAATGGGACATAAATAGATAATGTCTAAAATTTAAGAATCAAAAACTAGCAATCTAAGTGTGTTATTTTGAAATAATGGAGGTAAATATCCAAAGAAACCAATAACATGATTTAAAGTATATTTTATTTGGGCGGGTGGGGGCGGGGATGGAGAACCGCTACTTTTTATTATTAGCTGTTCGTTGTTGTTAAAGGTGCTGTCAAGTTGGTTCCAAATCAAAGCGGCCCTGTGTACAGCAGAACTAAACACTGCCTGGTCCCGTGCCATCCTCACGATCGTTGCTGCACTTGAGCCCATTATTGCAGCCATCGTGTCAATCCATCTCTTTTGAGGGTCTTCCTCTCTTTCGCTGACTCAATAGCCATTTAGCACTGTTTCATTTTTCAAGCTATCCTCTTGCACGATTTTCATTAAAGTTTTTGAAACTAATAGCTTAAAAAAATGCTTCACACTTCCTTTTGAAGTGGTTTAAAGGCTTCCTCAGTAGCCTCTTGTTTGAGAACTCAGGCGACATCTTTTTTCTAAGTGGTTTGAAGTGATTTCCATTGATCTGTATACTCTTGCTCCCTCAAGCCTTGCCCTGACTCATAGGCAGGATCAGCTAGAGCGTCACTGTCCCCTGGCTGTTGTGATTCTCATCCTCTTAGTAACAGAACGGGAAGTAACTCTTACCGATTGTCTACTGTGTGGCAGAGATTTTTCTAGATCATGTGTATTAAGCTCTGTGCAATAGGTGGTGATATTCTATTTCACAGTTAGAGAAACTCAAGTTCAGAGTGATTGAAATAATGGACCCTAAATCACATAGCTCTACCACCGGGAGAGGTAGAACTTGAATATGGCTCTGGCTGGCTCTGAAGTCCTTACTCCTTAGGGGTGGCCAGCAGCCAGCTTCACTTAAAAGTGTCCATGGGTCTAACAGGTATGATTGACTATTTGATAAATTGTTGTAGAGATTAGTAATAATATTGTTCATTTTAAAAACAGGCCATTCTGACATAAAGGTTAAGAATATTACTGACATATCTCAGAAGACTTTGAAGATTGCCGATCTCCAAGGTAAAACGAGTTATCGTCTGGTGCTGCGCGCCTACACTGATGGTGGGATAGGCCCTGAGAAGAGCATGTATGTGGTGACAAAGGAAAATTGTGAGTTTAATGACCTCGTTGAGGAGTTTTTCATACTTAAATGCATATTTCTAGCAATTTTGGTTTATTGAGGAGCCCCTGTGCTTTTTGAAAATTTCAGGTGTTGTGACATTTGAATGGTGGGTGGAGGGCAACATTAAAAGCCTGTGAGATGACTTTGTATTTATTCATTTATTCTTATCCGTTACTTGAAGCTGTTTTCTAATGAGTACCCAACAAATTAATTAAACAGGGATACATCTGAAGCCTAGAATTCTAAATTCATGTTGAATTTATGGAAGTCTGCTGGTTTTAGGTTTTTTATCTCACTTAACACATTTAGGGAAAGGGTGAAAGAAATATTCTAAAAATCTTTTTTTTTTTTTTTAAGCACAACATTCATAAAATTGAGATGGAAAGTAGAGAAGATAAGAGTGGTGGTCTGTCCTTTAACATTTGAAAAACTTAAGTTTAGAAGGTGGTACCTGCATTTACCTTACCTCTGAGTTGAGTTCACACACAGCTCTTATAGAACCAGGAGGATACAGTTCTCTGAAGCAGTGGTTCACAACTGGGGGTGATTTTTCCCCTAGGGGACACTTGGCAATGTCTGGTGACACTTTTGGTTGCCATTACAGGGGGTAGGTATTACAGGCATCTATCGGTAGAGACCAAAAAAAAAGAAAAAAAAAAAATTTTTTTTTTTTTTATCGGTAGAGACCAGGGATACTGCTAAACTTCCTACGATGCACAGGACAGCCCCCCACAACCAAGAATTGTTGCGTGCCATTGAGTCCTTTCTGACTCATAGCAACCCTATAGGACAGAGTAGAAAGGCCCATAGAATTTCATAGGCTGTTACCTTTACAGGAGCAGATTGCCAGGTCTTTTCTCCCATGGAGCCACTGGTAGATATGAACCACCGATTTTTTGGTTAGCAACCGAGCGCTTAGCCACTGAACTACCAGGGCTCCTTAACCAAGAATTATCTACTCTAAAATGTCAGCAGTGCCAAGATTGAGAAACAGTGCTCTAAAGAATTTAAGTATTCCTATTAAAAATTAAAAATGCCTTAGGATTACATTTTGATAGTCTTTCAATGTCACTGGAGCATTTAGGAGCCTTTCAAATAACCTACCAGCCTAAATATCTCTTAATACAAATTTATTCTGTACTTTGTACTAAAAAATGGTGACTTTAATTATTTGCAAACTTCTCTTTTCAGCTGTGGGATTAATTATTGCCATTCTCATCCCAGTGGCAGTGGCTGTCATTGTTGGCGTGGTAACTAGCATCCTGTGCTATCGGAAGCGAGAATGGTAATGGCACCTGCATTTACCCTTGCTGCAGTGTTTTTAGGGTGGGGTTATTTAGTCTCTGTGTTAACAAATATGTACATCTTTTTGGTTGTAACTAGATGGTAAAAAATAATTGTTTTAGTCAGTTAATGTTGAATTTAATATTACACAAGAATGTGACATATCATTTAACAAAGAATGTGACATATTAAAAGTTTTAAAATTAATAAACATGTAAATTTTCCCCAACTGTTTTTACTGATAATTTAAAGTAATAGCAGTTGTGCTTAAAATGAAAAAAAATTACAGGCATAAATATGGCATTAGCTATATACAAGATTATATGTAATTTAATGATTAAGATTTCACTTGTCCTGGTGACCTTTTTAGAAAGCCAGGCTTTCTAAAAAATATGAGTCAGCAAATATGAGTGACCCCTCCCATGTGTAGCAAACCCTAGTGGCATAGTGGTTAAGAGCTACAGTTGCTAACCAAAAGGTTGGCAGTTTGAATCCACCAGGCGCTCCTTGGAAATCCTATGGGGCAGTGCTACTCTGTCCTGTAGGGCTACTATGAGTCGGAATTGACTGGATGGCAACGGGCTTGGTTTTTTTTCCCCCTGTGTAGGGGGGTGTGTTGTTGTGTGCCATCGAGAACAAAATAAGCATGGTCCTTCCAGACTTAGCATGTGATGGGGAAGATGGACGTTACACCCACATCATCCAATAAATACACGCTTACAGCCTGTGAGTGAGAAGTAGGTAGGAAGGGGACCAGGCGCCACGGGGAGAAGAGCAGAGGGAACCTTTGTCAGTGGATGTGGGCGGTCAGTCCCAGTTCTTTGCAGGAGTGACATTTGAGTAGAGTCCCCAGGGGTGAGTCGAGGAGGGAAGAGCATTCCAGGCAGAGGGAAGAGCGTTCCAGGCAGAGGGAATAGCTTCTGTGAAGGCCCTGACATGGGAAAGAACTCAACCTTATGGTGAAGGTGAAAAAGGGGTGTGTGGCTGAGTAAAAGCCAGAGAGTGAGTAGCCGTGGGTGAGTGCATAGGCAGGTCCTATGTTCCATCATTTATTGTGAAGAAAAGGGTGTATTCCAGCAGTCCTGGCTTCTAAATCAAAATAGTAATGATTTAGAAGTATAGAGCAGCTTATTTTGGTAACCATTTTCTGATTAACAAAAGCACATTTCACCTTTGGAAACAATTATTTCAGTTTCCACACTCCCCCGCTCCCCCCCAAAAATGGGGGAGTTTAGTAGTTAGAGCATTTCAGACTTGTATTTTATTAATGAAGTTCTTTTTCCCACAGGAATTCAATAGTTATAAAAATATTACACTACACCGAGTAATTTTTTTTTCACATTTTGTTTTGACTCAAGATTAGTATTTCTTTTTTAGCACAGCAAGTATAGTACTCGTGACATACGGCTATCACTTTTATTACTCACTGTTGTTTTTAATCATGTAGGTAAAGCCAGTTACGTAGCACCCAGCTTTCCCTTGCTAATTGTCCAGACCCTATCATAAGAAGCAGACAAGGGCATAGTACAGATATGTCCATGAGGAATCATGCTTAATCCAGTTTGCAGTAGGAAAATTTTGTTATATGAGTAATGCCTGTATGTTACTTTTGACTCGATAGCAGAATTACATTTAATTCGACATTCAACCTTTGCTTTCCACATTCATGAGACACATCCAATACTGCAGTTGTAGAAATAGAAGTACTGTTCATAGCTTCCAAACTGGAACCTCCGCACTGCGTCGCATAGGAAGTTCTAGTGAATGTCACACAGTGAGGACCTTCCATTTCTCTCTCAGATGCTTATTAATGAAAATATTTGCACAGAAAGTCAAAGTAAGCCTCATGATTTATTCGCTTGTTATCTGATGGATAACCTTATAATTATTAAATTAACTTAATTACTCTTTTTTAAAGGATTAAAGAAACCTTCTACCCTGATATTCCAAATCCAGAAAATTGTAAAGCACTACAGTTTCAAAAGAGTGTCTGTGAGGTAATCTTCAATTTTCTTTTGTTTATCTTTGAAGTACTGGCTGCTTTTTTTTTAGTTTTTTGAACTAAAACTGAAAAGTTTTAGCCTGGAAGTGCCATCCTATGTATTATGTATTGAGAAGATAATTTTTAATATCTGCTGACTTTCTAAAATTATTAATTTTAAATTGTTTATCGTATGCTCTATTTTTTTCCCACTACCATTAATAGCAAGGACAATGTGGAGGGAAAAAGTAGCATTGCTATAGTATGCACTACAGAGTTGTAGAGAGAAATTTTTACACGCTGATGTGAAGAAATATAAGATATAATGTCCCTTTTTGTTGCTGTCCTTAATCTGTGCTTTTGTGTTTATTTCTAGGGAAACAGTGCTCTTAAAACATTGGAAATGAATCCCTGTACCCCAAATAACGTCGAGGTTCTAGAAACCCGAACTGTAGTTCCTAAAATAGAAGATACAGAAATAGTTTCCCCAGTAGCTGAGCACCCTGAAGATAGCTCTGAGGCAGAACCTGAAAACCACGTGGTTGTGTCCTATTGTCCACCAATCATTGAGGAAGAAATACCTAATCCAGTGGCGGACGAAGCCGGGGGGACTTCCCAAGTCATCTATATTGATGTCCAGTCAATGTATCAGCCTCAGGCAAAACCAGAAGAACAAGAAAATGACCCTGTAGGGGGGTCCGGCTATAAGCCGCAAATGCACCTCCCTGTTTCTTCTCCTGTAGAAGATGGAACTGCAGAAGATGACTTAGATGACACTGCAGGCTACAGACCTCAGGCAAATGTCAGTACTTGGCATTTGGTATCTCCAGACTCACCTAGATCCACAGACAGCAACAGCGAAGTTGTCTCTTTTGGAAGTCCGTGCTCCATCAATTCCCGACAGTTTTTACTTCCTCCTAAAGATGAAGACTCTCCCAAATCTACTGGAGGAGGCTGGTCCTTTACAAACTTTTTTCAGAACAAGCCAAACGATTAACAGTGTGACTCCGTCCCTTCAGTCTGCCATCTCAATAAGCTCTTAGCGCTGGTGCTGCTGTGTCAGCGCTGGTGTTCTTGGAGGGACCCTGTGAAGTGCTGTCAGTCAGGTGACCTGCACCACAAGTGCCACTGAGAGTGTTAACGTGCTTTTGATGTATTCTAAAAGCCAAAGTACAGTGACTCAGATTTCAGCCCCCAAAACGCAAGATTTGGAGCTACTTGTGATGCGAGCCAAAGAGTCCTCACGTACTCTGCCTTCTAGAAGCATTTCAAGACGAATGCTGTCTAGTCCGTGCAAAACAAATCCCCCAGCAACTGGTTTCTATTCTGTTAATGGTTTTCTCACATGTGTAGGTTTTTGGAATTCCAAGCTGATTGGCAGACAAAGGAGAAACATGTCACATTAGTAGATGATGTTTATTCGCCTGACATTTCCTCCATGCTGGATGAAAACCAAGCACAGATTTTAAAATTTCAGGTTATCCTCCTCTCTCTACATTTACAAATATTAATATAATTTTTTAATGTAGCAACAGCTATTTCGTGTTTTGTTCGATAAAGTGTGCTGATTTCTGTGCCTACTGTATGATGGTTATCAAATAGTCGACTCAGGGGTACAAACTTGGAAAACGAGTAAGACACTGACCAGCCTAAATCAGAATCTCATTATCTCGCTTTGGTAGGTTTCCAGACCTTTCCATTATTTTTTAGCTTTTGTACTGGCTTCCTTTCTTTCAGTTGGTTTCCCTAGTATTTAAAGTTTAAAATTCTAAAACTATAGATCTAAGTTTAAAAAAAAAAAAAGTCAGCTTTATCTGGTGACACAATGTCAGTTTTGTACAGCATATGTTTTTTTTTTTTAATGTCCTATTCAATATTATTCGTAAGCATATAATTCCACTGTTTTACTATTTGAGACTACTAAGCAATATCTAGTGTCATTAGCTGTCTGCATCGTTGATTGGCCTTTGTTGTCCATGAGAAGAGATGGTGCCACTGAGCCTGCAGTCACTGAAGCAGGATGATTTTTGACACCCCTAGCGGGCGTCCCTCCTGATTGTGAGTCTTGGCAGTTCCTCCCTCCTGAGTGATCGTGATTCCTGACTATTTGATCCAGCTGTCAAATTTTTAAATATGAAACTGAAGCGATATAGAAATGATGATTCAAGGGCTCATTTACATGAAATGTCATAAAGATCCATTTGGGTAGAATGAATGGGCAAACCTGCATCAAAGGTGCACCAGTGGCTTTGTGAGCTGTACAGAGCTGTCTGTCCACAGCACAGCGTCCTCTTCCCGGCCTCGTTTTTCATAGGTAATGCCTGCGTTGAATAGCGTGGTTCTTGGAAAAGTATAGTGAAAACCCAAAAGTCTTATCTTTTCCCTGCCCTCGGGTTGCCTATGTATTTTTTTGTCTTTTGATAGTTAAGGCAGAAGTACTTGAATATTTCAAATATCTGAATAAGTTAAAATGTGCTTGTTTCTTAACCATCCAAAGTTCTGTAATGTATTTGCAAGTAATGGGTCAGGTTTTCTGGGATTATTTTTTTCCCTTAGTTCATAATGTATCTTTTAAAAAAACATGTTTGTAGAAAAAAAGCCACATGGTGAAAAGGGATAAAACCTGTTTGGACATTCTGTTTATGAATCCTGGTTTTAACTGCGAGGCTTCAGCAAAATCTGTGAGCTTCATGAATTATGGATATGTGAAATGAAGTAACAATTATGTACACATACAGTATATTCGAACTATGTAAGAGCTCATAGAAGTCTTCAACAGTGAAAAATACGTCAAACCAGAGCCATACAGAGTTTTGTCTTGCTTCGTCCTCTCTGGCTCTTGCCCGTAGCTTCCACGCCAACACTCAGACCTGGTGCTGCCTTCCTTGGCATCTCTGTGACTAACCTCTTTCTCACCCTGCCAGAGCTTGTCATTAGCAGACCCTTACCCTTACCAATCCTGTACTTCATCTCTTGAGGACAAGAATAGGTGTGTTTGCTGAGGTAAAAGTTAACTAATCTAAACTAACCTGAGGTAATGAGCAAAGGCCTGAAGAAATTGTTTGGTCTCTGTCATCAATATATGTGCATTTCAACTGTGACTATCTGGATCTTTGCCCCTTCTCACCTAAAAGTATAACAGGAGCTCATTTGTTTGGCAAATGGTGGAAATCTGGGTGCCGTGAGGTCCTTTCATTCTGCCCAAGACTTCATTGTTTTCCTATATAAAAAAGGTTTAGAGTGCTGCTCACTTCACCCCTGCCGCTGGAGTTCCAACAGAACATCTTAAATAAAAAAAATTTAATATAAAAATAGTCTTAGAAATCTTAACTAGGCTTTTGACATTAGATCAGCCTGTACATTATGTATTGTATGGAGTAGTACACACATACAATTTAAATCCTCCCAATTTGTTGAATCCATATAGAACCCTGGATTTGAGATGACGGGCCAGAGTATCGGCATAGTTGGGACGTTCGTTTATGTGTTTGTATGATAGAGGTGCTTTGTTCCTGCAGCGTAGAAACAGAAGCAGCCATTCATTGAAAAATTCAAAGGAGGAAGTATCAGCATCACTTTCCATACCAGCCTTACTTTCACGGCTCATGGATCTCAAGCGTTTCACTTAGAACATCTAGTGCTACTGCGCTCTCGGAAACTGGCAGAAAAGTCACGTACTTCTACAAATTGTATGCTTGTTAGAAACTAGTCCTATAGCTGCTTAATTGTCTTCATACCATCCATATTTAAAGAACATTGCAGTCCTTTCTGTGTTTGAATAATTGGATGTCCTTTAGTGACAGAATAAGGAAATATTTTCTTCCAGCAGAATTTGAAACCAGTTCTATGGTATTTCAAAACTAAAAGTACTCCTTAATGTGTTGTCAGTATTCAGAAAAAGGTAGTCAAATTGCGTGCTGCTCAGGCATGTAATCGGATAAAATGTTTTTTTTGTTGTTAACGTTTAGAGCAGTTTCTGCTACTTTCTGTTTTGAACCACGTCAAATTTTGTATACCCGTTATACAATGCCTTTTTTTTTTTGAAAATGTAGAACTGGGCACTACTCAAGGGTAATATGTGTGATCATTAACTAGGCAGTTCAGTGAATAATTTCTTACTGATCCAACCCAGAGGGTATAAAATCAACAGGGTTTCTCCGGCTGTATTTGTCAAGATCTACCATGTGTAGATCTGAGACTATTGGTTCAAAGATTTAACTCGGCTCTAGAAGTGGCTCCACAGTTTGAGTGAAAACTTGGGAAAGATCTTATATCTCCCTAGTTTTAAATGTTCACAGTTTCTTTTTATTTGATGAGTACACAACAAAGCAGTGAACTCAAACATACCAAAAATCATGAAGATGGTGTTAGGACCAGGCAACATTTCGTTCTGTTATCCATAAGGTTGCTGTTACTTGGAGCCAACCTGACAGCACCTATCAACAACACCCAACTTGGGATGTGTTAGTACCATACAGTGTATGTTCTGGCAGACAAACAGTACATTGATGTATGAGCTTAATTGAGTAACATAAGAACTCATTCTGTTGATAAAACGTTTCTTCAAAGCATTTATTTTAAACTGGTATTTCCTGCTCTAACAAAGTTTCATGGTATCGTGCCCATCTTTCCTATCCAGAAGAAAAAATTTCACAGAAGTGATTTGCATCCAGACTTAACTGGAAATGCTTCTTTTAGGCTTAGCCTTAGACCATCGTTGGCGAAATTATTTGGTTTGAATTTGGTTTATTTATATCTTCAGGGATTGTGTATCAGGGCTATTAATAATATTTAAACCTCTTATCTCACTAGGGTGGTTAGATTTTTATTTCTGTTCAGTTAGCATCTTTGTCTTAACTACTATGTAATCATTCATGCCAGTTAAAATACAGACCAACTATTTTTAATGCTGGTATAGAGGGTTAAGAATAACAATACTTGGGCGCTATTGTATATGTTTAAGTTTCAGGGGATGCGATTTGGACTAGAATATACCCAGATCCTTAGAAGACTGGATTTATGGCAGGATCCTGTTACTTTAACCATGAGAGCAGTAGTGCTTGTTTTTCCCTGTTCGAAATGTTAAATTTTGGGTTAAAAATGTCCAAGTTAAAAACAGTTGACCTATGCGAGACAAATCCTAACATTGCAACAATTTTTTTTCCCATAATTAGCAATGGTGTTTGAAGAGGGAAACCCTCTGAATTACACATTTTTATGTTCAAGTGCCTAGCTGAGGACCATTGAAATGAATTCAGAAGCTCTTATATAAGTAAACCATGGATGCTAGAACATAAAGCAGAAGTAACTTACTTTTTTGTTGTTATAATTCAGTACCCTAAAATAAGAGATATGAATGGGCGGAGGGGATACTAATCAATTTTTATTACATTACTTAGGTTTACTGAGATTGCCTTTGCAGTAGCCAACCAGAACTTAAGAGAGAGAAGAAAAAACAAACAAAAAAAACCTGACAACATAGATCTTTATGCTGTACTTAAGCCTAAAATACTGTTACGTGATTGAATGGCTCACTGAAAGTTTGTTGAATTTCTTATTTAAAGTGTACTTCCCTTTACAATGATTCCATTTTAAATGAGTAACTTTCAATTTCTGAAACTTAAATGTTTTTCCTAAGCATTTTAGTGGTGTATTATAAAAGATCAAAACATTTCTTGGCAACACAGTTTCCGTTAAAATGTGGATAAATTCACTAGTAGGTTTAATGTTAATATATTAGCAATCGATCACTAGAAAAGAACACTGAAAAATGGTTTCATAAAGTTATTTTTTTCAAATAGTCTTTCTCCAGGTTGATTCCAAATACTTTCCCCCGTTATTGCTAATATATCATAAGCTCGTTGTTTCTTCAATTTAAGTTTTTCCTTCTAACATAACGTTTAGGAAAAAGTGGCAACAGCATTGTGAAGAGTTGAGGGCAGCACACAGAAAGAACCCCTGTTCAGTGTTGTAGAGAGGCAGGGGTTTTATTTTACCCCAAAAGGTGCATGGCTTTTTCTTAAATACATTTCAATTCAAAACTGCTAGAATAAGATTGGCTTGGCTAGAAAGATACCAAACAAAAACCCAAACCCGTTGCCATCGAGTCGATTTCGACTCATAGCCACCCTATAGGACAGAGTAGAACTTCCCCATAGGGTCTCCAAGGCTGCAATCTTTACAAAAGCAGACTGCCATATCTTTCTCCTGGGGAGCCACTGGTGGGTTTGAACTGCCAGCCTTTTGGTTCGAAGCTGAGTGCTTAACCACTGCGCCACCAGAGCTCCTTAGCTAGAAAGGTGGATGTCCTAAATTTGATATAGTACCGTTTTAGAGGCGTGCACCGTGTCCAAAGATAAAACAAAGCATACTCCGCTTTGCTAGTAGAAATGTTTTTATTTTCTCTTTCACTAGCTGGCCCTAAGTCAGAGGTCTTTATAATGCTCAGAAATCCTATTTTTCAATTTCAAACTTGCATTATAGTGAGTTACTGTTTACAAAATACACATACTGTGAACAGAAAAGTTTTTCTTTTATAAGGTTGTTTGTAGAATGAATGTTTTCTGTTTTTTTTTTTTTAAAGAGGGTGTTATATGTTAAGTATCTTCAGTTTTTTGTAATACTAGTAACTGTTTACTAATTTTCATTTGGTCAGGTGCATGTCAATGTAGCTGAAGGAACTCGGGGAGAAACCACAGATCCGAAGCTGTTCCCTTTTTCATTTCATGAAATGTTACCACCACAGACTTGTGTTAGACTTGAATGATCAGTTATGATGTGCTGTACCTAAAATCACATTTCATCATATAAGGAAACATTTAAATACACATGTACAAGAAGTCAGCTCTAGATTGAAGTGTATCTGTGGGATTCAGCCTGACTCACAGAATTCCAGGTTTAATATGGGATAAAACAGCTCTGCTTACAGAGATGACAACTGAAGTATTTTCTGCTCTGTGAAAATTTTAAGTTTATGTTGCTGTTAGAATGGAAAATTTGAACATTTTATATGTAATTTCAGAATTTAGTTTAAATATCTTTTGGAAAACATGGTTATAGCAAGAATATAGAATGTAAGTAACCTATTACTAAGACACCATTAATGTAAAACCTAGTATGCTTGGCTGTTAACTCTAAAGATGTTACTTATGTCTGTTTTTAAAACATGCATGTATTTAACAATTTTACCATAGTATTGTCATGAAAAAAATAAATAAATATATTTTCTTACATCTTACACTGACAGATTTGGGCATTATTGCCGCCCCCCCCCCCCCGTTTTAAACATTTAGAAAAAGTGGCTTCTTTGTTAGTAGTTTTTGGTTCTATCCCATAGAATTAGTGGTTATGAAGCAATTGCGTAAGGCTATAATGAAATTTTTAATGTTTGAATATATTGTTAGGCCATTGTTCTAACATTCCATCTCTTCCAATAAATCTGTATTCTATTTACTGGGGAAGTTAGCATAAAAATAATAGTAGGAATACAGCATTAGGAAATAAAAAACACTGGTCCTTAAAGAATGGTTTTCATTTCCTCTGGAGATAGCCTAAATATTTCTGACGATTCTGGGACTATATCAAAGTTATATTTCAAGTTATTAAATTTGGAAAGATAGTCACTGTTTTAGCAATACCTCAGTCATGTCATAGTATGAAATGATCTTAAATAGGACCTCATAAAGAAAGACATCTTTAGTCATATGTATCCTAAGTTTACCTAGAGTGATAACAGAGACGTGAACGGGTCTAGATGTAACAGGAAGAAACTGTAGACCAATTTTAAATTAATTGTGAAACACATGTTAGTGTTTAAGCTCAAGAAGAACTCATACATATGGTCTGTCCTTGGGGGAGGTCTCCATGCAGAACCTTGTTTCCCAGATGGTGAATTCTTGAGCCAAAATCTCCAGTACCATCAACCCCGGGAACTTTGAAAAGGTCAAAAAGAGAGGAATGATGTAAGTATTAAGGGAAAGAAAAATAGAAATATCTGAATAATCTTTACTAAAAACTATAGTATTCAGCAGCATTCTAAAATGTTAGTGTACAAATACAGCTTGTTGACAAAGGAACTGTGTAAGGATGATCTTGGGTGACCTCCAAACATCCCTTGCCCTTCCCCTACACTGACCCACACTGAAGTTGAATTAAATGTACTCCACTCTGCTGAGAATCAGAAAAGTTGGAATAACAAGAGATGCCTTGAAATGATTTGGGATTTAATTGGGTATGATTTTATCCCAGGGTGATGAGTCTAAGATTAAAGAGAAAAGGAAAACCTCTGAGGATGATTCTGATAAAAACTGTTCAGTGGAAGTGTTAAAATGAGTTCAAATTGCAGCGTATTGAGACATTTATAATCATCTGTCTCTCAAAGTTTGAAAGGATTTCAAGTTTCAGCTTGAATTTTTCCTTCATACCCCAGCCAAATTTGTCACTACTGCAGAACTGTGTCTGCACCATAGACGAGCCCTTACAGGCAGTAACCCCAAGGTGCCTGCACACACCCGTCACTCACACTTTCCTCAGAGGCAGTGTGAGAAGAAGTCTTGAAGAAGCAGAGGTTGAGAACACATGGACCCTCCTAAGCCCAAACTGCCCAATTACCAGTGCAGATAATACACAGCCTTCAGGAATGAACCTAGAGTCTAATTTTCTCAGTTACCATTTGTCATTCCCTCTCCTTTCCTTCCTCTCCTATGGTGGCTGATGTCAGGTTCCACACTTTCTCTGAGACAGCTCAGGGCAGCTGCTGCCTTGTGTGGAGCTGCACAGACCTGGTTCTAATCCCAGTTTCCCCCCTTAGTACCTGGGCGGTCTCAGATTGTAATTACTCAACCTCTCCCTTATTTCCTCAACTTTAAAATGTAGGTCGTAATACCTAACTCGGCAAGACTTTCGAGGATTACAGACAGTGTATGTAATGCTGCCGATAGAATAGGTGCTCAAGCACTACACGTGCCTCCCTCCGCCCTCTTGAAAAACTTTGAGAACATCTCAGACTTTCTGGCCACCTTAAATGTAAATGCCTCAAGACCAGTTGATAAGCCTTAGGATAATCCTTCAGTCAGAGAGAGGAGTTCCGCAGGAGAGGCCTGCTAGATGAGCCTTAGGATAATCCCTCAGTCAGAGAGAGGAGTTCCGCAGGAGAGGCCTGCTAGATGAGCCTTAGGATAATCCCTCAGTCAGAGAGAGGAGTTCCGCAGGAGAGGCCTGCTAGATGGACCACTGGATTTGTTCCTGCAGAGATCAATGCTGTAGCACTTTCTTCACATGGATGATTTCTGTCATCCTTCAGAACTCAATTTAGGCATTGTTGGCTCAGAGAAGCCTTTCCCAGTGTCCCCAGGACTTCAGCCATTTGCCTTCACAGAACCCGTACTTTTCTACAGCAGTGAGCACCTTCTGACACCTCATAACAGGTACTGGGCAACGTCAGTTACTGTTGGATCCACAGGTGCTTGACTAATATTCACTAAATAATTGTGCCTTTAAAAACAACAGTGGCTTACTCTGTTTCCCTGAATATCAGAAATATGTTAGTTTTACAGAGAGGTGATCCCTCTGTAGAAGAGTCTCAAATTATGGAAAGACTGGAGCCCTGGTGGTGCAGCGGTTAAGTGCTTGACTGCGAACCGAAAGGTCAGTGGTTCAAACCCACCAGCTGCTCCACAGGTGAGAGAGATGTGCCAGTCTGCTTCTCTAAAGATTATATTTTTATGCAAATAACACAAAAATTCTGTTTTTTTTTTTTCCAACTGTCCCCTCCCCTCCCTACCCCTTTGAGGTATTAAAAATTAGCATAGTGAGTGCTTATGAAAATACTTCTCCGAGGTAGGGCACAGTTAGCAAAAAACTTAGAATGCTCATGTTACTTAGGTAAAAATACGGTCAAACAAAAAAACAAACCCATTGCCATCGAGTCAATTCCGACTCATAGCAACTCTATAGGACAGAGTAGAACTGCTCCATAGAATTTCCAAAGAGTGCCTGGCAGATTTGAACTGCTGACCTTTTGGTTAGCAGCCCTAGCATTTAACCACTACGGCACCAGCCTTGGAAATCCTATGGGGCAGTTCTACTCTAACTCTATGGCAACAAGTTTGTTTTTTTTGGTTTTATGGAAAGACAGTGGATATCCTTATTTAAACTTCCATGCCATGGAAGAGGAATGAAGGCCCCGAGGGAGTTCTGGTAGAGCAATGGTTAAGAGCTCTCGGCTGCTAACCAAAAGGCTGGTGGTTCCAACCCACCTCGTGACTCTGTGAGAGAAAGACCTGGTGATCTGCTTCCGTAAAGACTACAACCAAGAAAACCCTGTGGGGCAGTTCTACTCTGTTACATGGGGTCTCTATGAGTTCACAGTACCCAACAACATCAACAATGGTGACTTAAGGCCAGTCCTTCCCCCACAGCTTGGTCACAATGCTTTGTTCACAGAAGGTGCTCATGGATTTGCTGAATGCATTTACCCTTTGTTCTCTCTAGCAGGAAATTTCCCTTCATCCACTTTCTTATCTCTTAGACAACAAAAGATTAGGGGATAAATGGTGTTTATCTCAAATGACCACAGAGTAGAGCCCTCTTTCTACCCACATCTACCGCCACCCCCCCCCCACACACACTTGGAGATTTATATTCATACTATCTGGGTTAGGTTCTCTGTATGCTTCCAAGTGACAACTTGTATGACCAAGAGATCTATTCCTGTCCCCACTTCTTTCCCTCAATTGCACATCTTCTCTAGGAAACTATCCTCGTCCTGATCTCTCAGGCTTCAGGTAAGCCCTGGCACATTCCTCTGGCCGCATGGAGCTGGAGTCTCCTACTTCACCCAGAAGTATTGACTTTGTGTCACCAGTCTTGTGACCATAAAGCAATGATAGATTTCTCTGGTAACTTATGAATAACAAGCTCAGTTCTTTTCCTAAGATCCTTCCCTTCTTACTGGCATGTCTGTTTGTCTTTTATCTCACTTTTCTCTTTTCCTTTTTGGTGGAATTGTTGTAGTCATTAAGACTGAAGTTCTTTGGGTAGAGACTCTGAGGTTGAAATACACTGCCTGCTACAGCACCACCTTGGCAGCAGGTGAAATCCGAACCTTGTCCAGTGCCTTTCAGGATTAATTGCTGCAAAATAGCCTCTGGACATTTCTCCCCATCATAGCCTGGCTGCAACTCGCAGCTTTACTAACAACATACTGCATGCGAGGCAACAAAATATTAACCTTCGAGTGAAAACTTCATATTCTGAAAGTCACCTCTGTATCTCCAGGCTCTTTTATTGTCTCCCTCCCTGCTTCCCGCTTCTGTTGGCCTTCCCTGCCTCTCCCTCCTATCTTTCTCCCAAGTCTCGTCTATCTTTAAGACATCTAGCGTGGAGACTGTCAACCTGCTCAGAAAATCCCTCCAAACAAATACGAGGATTTGTTTGACGTCACAGCAGTTATGTCACGCTCATGAGTCTCAGTTGTGGCTCATTCAGGCATGGAGTCTCTCAGAAATTTGCACCCATGATTTCCCAAGGAATTGTAGCTGAGCCCAGGAAGATAATATTAAAATACAAAATAAGAAGCCTTGCCCCTGGTAATCCTCTGGCCCCTGATTATCTGAAGGGTCTCATCTCTTACCTAGAAAGCGCTTTGTTCTTGCCTACCTTCGGCTCCCTTCACATGCTGCTTCTCCACCACCAATGCCCAGGGATTGATTTCTGGATACTTCCCATTTATCCTTCAGATCTCAGCCATCACTTCCTCCAATGACCCCCCATTTACCCACCCCTACACTAGACTATGTAATCCCTCTCTGGCGACCTATGGCACCCTGTTTGTGTCCCATCAGCACTGCTCAGTCTGTGGAGTAACTGTCTCTTCAATTGGACCTAAGAACCCCTCTAACACTAGCACCTAGTGGTGCAAAGGTTAACATGCTCAGCTGCCAGTCGAAAGGTTGGAAGTTCAAGTCCACCCAAGCGTTCCTCAAAAGAAAGGCCTGGCCATCTACTTCTGAAAAACCAGCCATTGAAAACCCTATGAGGCACGGTTCTTCTTTGACATACCTGGGGTTCTCACGAGTCAGAATCCACTCGACAGCAACATCAGTGGTGCTGAGTCAGTAGATATTTAATAAATATGTATTGAATCAATGAATGTAAGGGGGAAAAAAATAGCCTCTTTCCAACCATATTATCTCTAAGGTTGTTTATTATAGTAACCCAAAGAGCTAATGCTATTTGGATTAGGTTATTGTAGATGAAATATGGTCAAGACACTGAATAGCAGACCCACTTGTCTTGATCTTTAGTTGAAGTCCTTTGCAATGAAGGATATGTTCCCAATTTGGCAGGACTGTCTTAGTTTTCTTTAGATCAGGAGTGCAACGTTGGGGTTTAATTAACCAGTCAATACTGAAAGCCTGAATATGATGTTGATTCATTTGGTGGAAGGGAATCTAGAAGAGCAAGGACCGATCATATTGATGTTGCTTCTGGGTCCAGAGTTATTTCCTGAGGAGGAAGGTGGCCAGATGGTGAGATAATAAATTTGTGTTGTTTTAAGCTGCTAAACAGCTTAAATCCCCTGACCTAGTTTGTATGCTGAATTATGAAGAATGCCATTAGTTGTAAGTAGCAGAGAACAATTCTTACTAGCTCGGAAAAAGGGACATGTATCAGAGGGCGTTGTGGGGTCTCTAATGGAACCCCCTGGTGGCACAGTGGTTAAGAGCTCAGCTGCTAACCAAAAGGTCAGCAGTTCGAATCTACCAGCTGCTCCTTGGAAACCGTATGGCAAAATTCTACACTGTCCTATAGGGTCGCTATGAGTTGGAATCAACCGGACGGCAACAGGTTTGATTTGGTTTCTGGTAATGGAATCCAAAGGAGTCCCTGGGTGGTACAAATGGTTAACGCGTCTGGCTGCTAACTGAAAGGCTGGAAGTTTGAGTCCACCCAGAAGCAACTTAGAAGAAAGACCCAGAGGTCTACATCCAAAAAATCAGCCATCGAAAACTCCATGGAGCATAGCTCTACTCTGACAAACATGGAGTCACCAAGAGTCTGAATTGACTCAAGAGCAACCGTTTATTTATTTTTTTCATGGTGACTAGCACAAGTGATCAACCCTGCGGGGAAGTTCTATTCTGTCCTATAGGGTCACTATGAGTTGAAATCGACTTGACGGCAATGGGTATGGGTTTTACAAGTGTTCACTAAGTGATTGGAATTAATACCTCCCTGGCCCTGTCAAATGCATCAGGCGCTCCTTGGAAACCCTATGGGGCAGTTCTACTCTTGTTCCCTAGAGTTGCTATGAGTCAGAATTGACTTGATGGCAATGAATTTGGTTTTTTGGAGAGCTCTGTATGGGGGCCTTGGTAGTGCAGTGGTTAAGAGCTCAGCTGCTAACCAAAAGGTCAGCAGTTCAAATCCACCGGTCGCTCCTTGGAAACCCTATGGGGCAGTTCTACTCCGTCTTATAGGGTTGCTATGAGTCAGAATTGACTCGACAGCAACAGGATTTTTAGCCCTGTATTTTTTTTATGAGACTAGGCTTCTTTCATTTCTGAAGTTGTATGACTGTAGCCAGGGAAACCAGGGTGCACATTTTCACTCTATTCGACAGTGCCCCTCATCTCATCCCCACCTCCCCACAGCCACCCTTTGAACCCCAAGTACCATGAAAACTTGGAATGTCTTCACCCAGGGGCCGGAGGTCTCCACTCTCTGGTCCTCCTAACCTTATGCTCCTCTCATTCCACAGTTCTCAGTCTCATAGGCTATTTACTCTGCTTCCCCTTCCCTTTTAAATGCATACAGCCAATTCCTTGAGCCTCCCTGGCCTTCCTTCTCGAGAGACATTCCAATCAAAGTCCTCATTTAGCCAAGTCATTGTAGCTGCAGCCCTTCAGTACCAGGCTGGCCCCTTGCTTGGAAGTAGGCATCCCAGGACATTGAGGGAGACCATACCACAAGCTTGGAAATTTCTGTGCCTTTGTACAGCATTCAGATCTTGAGTAAGACAGAGACAAAGATGGACAAGCAGGAGAGCAGACACCTCATCCCAAATGCTGAACCAGAATGTTTCTCTCACATCTTTCCAGGAAGTGCTCCTAGGGGCCATCACTTTCTAGGACAAAAATGTCTTAGCAAGGACAGGCAGGAAGAAAGGAGGAGGCAGGAGAGTGTTTTCGCTGCTGCATGCCCAGCTGTTTCAGCTCTTGGCTTGGCCAGGGCTGGGCAGGGCCCCCAGGGGAGCACACTGCTGCTCAGAAATAGTTGGAAACTACTCCCCTGAGTGATGGAGGTTATTTGTGGAGATTAAGGCAAAGGAGAGAGGGGAAAAGAAGTCAACTAGACCTGATGGCTTGTCGGGGGCGCTAAATCCCACACCAATGGAACAGCTCTAGTTTCTGCTTTCAGTTTTGCTCACCTCAGAGGCCTTGCAGTAGAAGAATGCTGGAAGAAGGCAGACTCAGGCCTGTGATGAGAAACCAGAAAGTGGACACCCACATGACTGTACCGCCAATGACAGCTAACCTGGGAGCCCTAGAATGCTGGTTAATAATCGTAGGTGTCCTTGGGCAGGCCACACCTGACTGAAGGTCAGGGCAAGAAAAAGGAAAGTTTCAGGGTGAAACATCATGGTTGCATCCTTATGGTGGGATCATGGCAAGCCACCCAGTCTTTCTGGCCAGCTTTCGTCTCTCCGAGTCTAAAGGGTCATGCCCATCTGCTCTGATTATCTGGCACTCGGCCTGCCGGCTCCAGGCACATTCTTTGAACTTGAAGTTGAGGTGCAATTACTCACAATATCTATCTCGCCCAGAAGCCAGTTCATACTGTTAGATTGAATTAGTCATTTTGACAGCCTCAGCGTAGCCACCTGTAGGCTGGGACTTCCTACGGACTTCCATGAAGACCCACCAGCTTAAATGCCTTCCGACCTTGCACTCTGCAGGATAAGGCACTGCTGGTCCATTTCTCTTCCTTGTTTAGTATGTGCTGTAGAAGCACCTGGGTATGATGTGGTGAAATGATCCACATTCTCTATGTTGAGAAAGCTACCTGGGAATGGGCTGAAGCAGAAAAAATCCCTTACTATGGAATTGGATTTTGATTTTGTGGTGGAAGAAATTCTGATATTTTTCTCACATGGTCTCCTTCATGATTGTTGTTAGGTGCCGTTGAGCCAATTCTGACTCATAGTGACCCCATGTGACAGACTAGAACTGCCTCATAGGTTTTTCTAGGCTGCAATCTTCATGGGAGCAGATCACCAGAAGCAGAGGTGTGTCCGGGGTATGGGAGGTATGGCACGTGCCCTGGGTGCCACTGGGGGGTGGGTGTGGGGGTGCCAATTAGCAGTTTCTATTGGCCATTGCAGTTTCCATCGCCAGCTTGGAGAGATCATTCCGCAATTTAAACTAATTGCCATAGGCGCTATTTTCCATAGATACGCCTCTGTCAGACGTCAGGTCCCTCTCCCAAAGGAGCCTCTGTGTGAGTTCAAACCGCCAACCTTTCAGTTAGCAGCCAAGCGCTTAACCATTGTGTCACCAGGGCTCCTTTTGAGGTAATAGTCCTGGAGAATTTCTTTTCTGTATTTGATAAGCTCATCCTACACCCTCTTAGCTAAGGGTCTGAAATATATCGGGGTACTCCTAAACACCCACTGCCATTTTCAAGGGCAGCTACTGTTTGTTCCTGGATCAGGCGGGGGCTGAAGAGGCAAGGAAGGCTAACGCTTTGTCCTGGCCCCTCTCCTAAAGCATTCATTGTCTTTCCACTTGGAGCTGGAATTCTCTGCGTTACTCTCCCAGCAGCTGGGCCTCTGCAGGCTGCCCCTTTGTGCTTCCATCCCAGGGAAGAAACGCTTTTTGGGGCGAGGGAGGGATGGGCTGTCATCACCCTGAGAGGGGCTGGGGCCCCTCCTACTTCCTGTTCTTCCTTTGGGAACTTGCAGTGCTAAAAACAAGCATTCTGAGAATCATATTTTTCTGGGTTAAAGGTTAAAAATGCAGCATTTCCTCCAAGTGGAAAGCACTGGGCCTGCCAGCCCCAGGCACGTTTCCGAGATCCTTCCTCCCACTCAGGGCGGGGGGAGAAGGAGGAGGTGGGCGGAGGAAAGGCCAGGAGGGAAGTAGGAAGGAAAGCACCAGTTACTGTGAAATCAGGACAGTTAGTGTATGGCACCCGCAGGCCTGTTTATGTTGGAGAGGGGCTGGAGACTGGCTGGAACTGGACTGGGTCAGGAAATGAAAGGCAAATAAGAAGATGGGCGAGCAGGGCAGCCATTAAGAGTGGCTGACAGGCTGGGGTCATCTGGGCAGGCTACCCCTCTCAGGCTTCTAGGGCGATATGGGGCCAGGAAGAGCTAGCTCCACAGGTCTTCCCGGGAGAAATCCCACAGCTGGGCCTTGAGGACATGTGCAGGGGTGTGAAAGTCCATTTTGATAGGAATATTCACTTCTCTCACTGTCATGTATTGAATTGTGTCCCCCCAAAATATGTCAACTTTGGTGGGCCATGAGTCCCAGTATTGTGTGATTGTCCACTATTTTATGTGATTTCCCTATGTGTTGTAAATCCTATCGCTATGATGTAATAAGATGGATTACCTGCAGTTATACTGATGAGGTCTATAAGATTAGATAGTGTTAAGCCAATCTCTTTTGAGATATAAAAGAAAGAAGCAAGCAGAGAGACTTGGTGACCTCATATCACCAAGAAAGCAGTCCCGGTAGCAGAGCACATCCTTTGGACCTGAGGTTCCTGCGCTAAGATGCTCCCAGACCAAGGGAAGACTGAGGACAGAACCTTCCTCCAGAGCTGACAGAGAAAATCTTACCCTGGAGCCGGTGCTCTGAATTTGGACTTCTAGCCTACCAGACTGTGAGAGAATAAGCTTCTCTTTGTTAAAGCCATCCACTTGTGGTATTTCTGTTACAGCAGCACTAGATGACTAAGACATTCACCCCACCACAGCCACCCTTGCTTAGCACATGTGGGAAGTTCAGCGGAATTATCTCAGACCCTGACTGTAGGACAAAAGCTTTTCAGGAATCCATGCCTCACGATATCCTTCCTCCCTCAGCAGACAAGGGATTGCATTAACCTCCGAGCTTCCTGGCTACTCCCCAAACCTCTCTTGAGCCAAGAGCCCAGCCTGCCTTCACCTGCATGCCTCCCATCAGAGCGGCTACCCAAAGCCATGGCACAGATCCCATCTCCCTGCTCGGCCTCCTCAGGACAATAAGGCTGCCAAATGTCAGGCAACAGGTGGAAGAGGGAAGGGAAGCAAGGGCCCAGTGGACAGGACTGGACAGGGAGCAGGGCTGCTGCCTGGCCAGACGAGGCCAGTCATTGCCAGCACACACCTCTGCCCTACCCCAAGGGTCCCTGCAGGAGAACTATTGTCAGGGGCTACCTCTGTCCCTGTCTCGCTGTTTCTTTCAACTACATAGACTTACTCTGGAGGAATGATTGCATTAATGGCCCAAATTTTCACCCTCCCTATATCCATTTGCTTTGCCAGATGACTCTGTAGTTCCTCTCACTACAGAGGTGGAGTTGATTTCTTCATCTCTTGAGGCTGTCTGGAAATCCTGGTGGTGTAGTGGTTAAGACCCTAGGCTGCTAACCAAAAGTTCGCCATTCAAATCCACCAGGGGCTCCCTGGAAACCCTATAGGACAGTTCTACTCTGTCTGTAGGGTCAATATGAGTTGGAATCAACTAGATGATGACAGGTTTGGTTTTGAGTCTGTCCATTTACCGCCAAGTTGATTCTGTTCATGGCAACCCCATGTGTATCACAGTAGAACTGCACCCCATAGATTTTCAGTGGCTGGTTTTTCAGGAATAGATCACCAGGCTTTTCTTCTGAGGTAGCTCTGGGTAGATTCGAACTGCCAACCTTTTGGTTAGCAGCCAAGCACATTAAACCATTTGCATCACAGTGAAACCTGTGAGAGCTCGGACTTTGCGGGACTGCTTTGTTTTTCTGGGTCTCCCAAGTTTTCTGTCTTTGTCATGGTGCAGTCTTAACACTTTTCTATTGCTCGTTTCAGTGGAAAATATTTGTGTTTTCCTTCTCTGTAGTATGTGGCTGAAGTGATACATGGCGGTTCCAAACCTAGGCCCTGAAAGGCCTTACACATTAACTCTTGTTCTCTTACACGCTTGCATGAGAAGGGCATGCTCAGGCTAGCCCACTGGTCCCAGAAGAAAGACATATGGAGCAAATTCAAGTCACCTCATCCTCCCAGTTGAGGCCATCTTAAGTTAGCCAATCCCCCAAAGTGTGCGCAAATCCAGAGGAGACCAGAAGAACCATCTAGTCAAGCCCAACCAAGCTGATTACCCAAGATGTGTAAACAATTCTTTCGGTGTATGATTGAATTTTTATGGTGGTTTGCTCTGCAGCATGACTATGGTGATAGATAACAGGTAGACTCCCAGAGAAAACTGGGGCACTAACAAGCCCAGGCTAGGCTCTGCCCAGCACTCCTGCCCATGTCAACCCAAGTCTAATCCCTCAACCTTAGGGCGAAGTTTGTATCCTCACAACCACCTCTGCTAAAAAATCATCCTGGCTTTTGTCCACACTGAGAGGGTGAAAGAGCCTTGCCCTTCACTTGGGAAATACAATCTCTTACCCTGCTCTCTAGCCTGAGCCTCTGTGCGGTCAGTGCCTTGGGGGTCCCTCTACCTCTGCTGCCCTCTCACCCACAGAATCTCTGTTACCCTGGATCCAACACCATGTCACCCCTCCATCTGCAGCCCACCCATGAAGAAGGTGGTTCTGAATCCTCTTCGGCTTCAGCTCACACTCCCAGGTCCCATCCCAGGGTCACTGCATTTGTCTCTGGATAACTGGCCTAAGACAACAGCTCGTCAACAGCACAACTCTCCTGGCTTCAGCTCAGCTGGATACTTTGTTAAAATCACAATGAAAATTTTTGGCTGGAGAAAACCTATTGAAAGTGTGCTGTAAAAGCAATTCTGTTATATCTTGGGAAGCATTGGCCCTACCAGTCTCCAAGAAAGAGGTGTTAAAGTGAGGGTGCTAGGGAGATGGTAGGACTCACTTTCTACCACGTGGCTTTCTTCCAGATTACACTCACAAGGCGACACGTGTAGGAGAGGATGAATTATTATTAGTATTACTGTTATTGTTATTATTACTCTTATTCCTCCGGTAGAAGGGTTCCTGGTCATCAAAGATTCCCAAAGAAAGGAGGCTGAAGGCTGAGGCGCAAGATGAACCCCTCTAGTTTACTTATTCATCTTTCTGAATCCTTAGTGTACCTGAAACCGGGCTTTGTACCAAGCTCAAAAGTCTTTGCTGAATAAACATTGCACAGACAAGAGTGGAGTCATGACTGGGACTAATTATAGACTCTGCATGAGCTGGATCTTATTTCTCTCCTCTTTGGGGGCAGTGTTCATCTCACCTTTTCCTTAGTAACTCATGTCATGGAGACCTGCCAGAATGTCAGCTGTCACCAGGAACACATGCATGAATAATAGCAAAGGGAAGCAGCTGGGGGTTCCAAAGCAAGAAGGCCTGTTTCTCTGGTTCTTGCCCACATGTTTGCACCATGCTAAGGGAAGTCTCCCAGCACCACCTTAGCACTGTCTTCCCGAGTCAAAGGGAAGGAATTCTTAAAAATGCTGATTGTACTGGTGTGCATTTAGAGATATGGCCTCTGCAAGGATCTGTAACACCTTCATGAATGAATGAATGATAGAAGGTTCTAGCCTTTTTTCCTTCTCTTTATTCAAGTTAACTCCAGATTTTCCTCCTCTCTTCAAATAAAAATGACAGCGACCACCTCAGTAATACATGTTCCTTTTAATCCGCTTATTCTGGAAAGCTTTGTATCACCTCCTTGAGCCATCCACATTTACTGGAAGAGAACAGTCACCTCCCCAAGTTGCCACCCAAGCACTCTATCCTACTCCACTAACATTAAAGGGCCCAAACAACAAGTTTCCTTTGGGAGAAAGTTTTTAGGAAAGTGTTCAAATTCAGGGTCGTCCACCCAAACTTCTAAAAGTATGCTGTGTGGACAGTCTGCAGCTATAAAAATATACACATACAAAAGTACAGCTACAAAATCACGGTGCCCATGTCCCTAGGTTTGCATTATAAAAAGGACCAAAGGAATAAAAGTGAACTTTGTGGGGGGAGCAGCATTACGCTTATGATCCTATGTCTAGTCTCCCCCCACTCATAGTTTCATGAATAGAGCACACTGGATCAGAGAGTGAGGTGCTAAAAGGCTTAATCTGAACAATTCACGGGCCAAGGTGGGAAATGCAAGGGTCAAGATCACACACTCATTCTGCTGTCAATAAGGGTGTCACTAGTCAGGGAAGGAGAGAAGTATTTTAATACTGCCCTTCGGGTTTCTTTCTCTCTCTCTTTTCTTTTTTTATGTACTATGAGTCACCACGCAGTCATTGAGCTACAGCAGACAGGCGCTGGAATTTGCATTGGTGTGTGATCTCTGGCAGCCACTACACATTCAATGGACAAAGTCCGATGCTTCCTACACAGAGTGCCCCATTTGGTTTGGTCCACAGAGTATCAGCAGAGAAGGCCACCCGGGGATTCCTGTCTTCATTCTCTATTTCTCATCAAAGTGTGCTTGCTCCTTGATAAGGGGAAACACACCTGGCCCCAGGGCCTCTGTGTGTGGCATCAGGCAGGGTCTCCAGGCCCCAGGGACTCTCAGGATAGAAGGCTCTGTCCCTTGGGCAAGGCCAGCTGGTGTTACTTGGATCCACACGTGTTGATGTTTTTCCCATCAATGGCATCTTCCACAAGGGAAATGTGGTAATCGGTGGACAGGGTGAAATGAGAGACACAGCCCACAAGGCCTCTCATGTATTGCCTGTTAGTGTGCAGAGCAATTTCCTTCATTCCACCTGCCGGGAAGCAAGAGGGCAACAGGGTGAGCCAAAGGGTGAGCCTCCCCTCAGCAAAGGGTAGGGGCTCTCTTCATGGCACTTGAGTGCTGACCAGTGAGGCATCCCTTGGCTGACAGGGCAGGTGATGGCTGTGGGCCCCTTGAATTGCTCAGTATATCACATGTGTTTATTTTATAATTATCCTTGAAGGAACAGGTTGCCTTAGATCAGTTTGATAGACAACCAGAGGATATAAGTACGCACATCATATGTGATCTTTGGCCCAATTTGCCATCTTGAAACCAAACGGTAGTTAGTAAATTCTGAAGTATTGTATAATGTCAACAAAAGGTAGTACGTAAGTAGAGGTGATATCATCTTAAACCAAAGGAAACACAGTGATGTCTCAAAGGATGCTGAATACTCTCGATCAAATTCAGAAAATATCATATGGCCTTTTGATAGAAATAACTGTTCATTTCTATGTGTCCATACTAGTGGGTTATATGCCATTTATAGAAATACTACTCACTTATGTCTGAGACAGGCAGATCCTCCTTCCTCAGTTAGACAGAATTCATGGAGCTATATTTAGAAGGTTCCTGCTCTATAAACAAGTAAAGCACGGTTTTCCTGGTGAATTGGTCCAAAGCACAAAAGCGTGTAAGTGATTCCCTTCCTGCCTCCAGCCATGAGTCAGAAGTTCAGAAGGTGGAAGAATGGGATAGCTTGAGAGCTTCCTGATTTCCAGGCATTTGCCTGATCCAGCGAAGTGCCCAGTGATGGAGAGCCCCAGAATGACAAATGAACAGGGTGTGATTTAGATTTGGTCAAAGGTGACTCACCCACGTACAGAGCTCCATTGATGTTGAGCTGCCTCATTATGCCAGGTGACTTGCCTGTTCTGGCCCCATAGTCATCCACAGTTATTTTTCCTGATTGGCCATCCCTGTAAAAACCATCACCATTTTTTTCAATCCTTCATTCATTTCAATAAAAATGTATTAAAGTACCTCCTGTGTACCAGGTACTGTGCTAAATGATGGGGCTACGAAGACCAAAAAAATGATCCTAGGCTTAAAGGAGTTTTTAGTCTACTGAGGAGGACAGAAAATCAAATTGCTACTAACATAATGTCACCATTCTATGGTAGAAGAATGCCCAAGGTGCTGTGAAGTTTACCCAGAAGGGGCATGTAACCTTGACTGGGGAGAGGGTGGTTACAACAGTGAGGGTGAACGACAGATTCTCAGAGGAACTCCTCTGAGATGAGCTTTGAAGACTAGGTAAATCAGGTGAAGGAAAAGGGTAAGCTAATGCAAGAAGCAGCAGCAGTATGAACAAAGAGAGAAAAGACAAATGGGTCAGTATAGATGGAGCATAGCAAATAATGGTGGGTAAAAATCAAGCGAGAAGCAGACAGGGAAGGACACCATAAGGAGTTTAGAATTTACCCTGAAAGTAAGAGGGAGTTAGTGAAGAGTTCTAAGGCAAACCCAATAGGAGAAGTGGGGCTGACATGGTGATACTTTTTTTTTTAAATATATAATTTGTTTTTTTTTTTTGTTGTCCTCATTGAGAATATACACAGCAGAGCATACACCAATTCAACAACTTCTACAGGTACAATTCAGTGACACTGACTTCATTTTTCCAGTTGTACAACCATTCTCACCCTCCTTTTCCAAGTTGTTCCTCCCCCATTACCATATACTCATTGCCCCCTAAGCTTCCTATCTAACCTTTCAAGTTGCTGTTGTAAATTTGATCTCATATAGATGGAACTTAAAGGAGTACATGCTCAAGACAGACATTCTTTACTAGTTAAGCTAAACTGCAGTGTGATAGATCACTTCTGTGTGGCCTTTCTAGCCATGGTCTTGTAACTCTCACCCAAGTGATTAGGTGGGACTGTGCAGACATGGTAATTGCAGACCACCAAGGGGACTGGTTGGTTTTTGCCATCACGCTGGGCTTGAGGTAAACCATCCCAGAAGTGGGAAAGAGAAGACCCTACCACCACCACGGAAGGAGAGACTAGCAGGAGAGACCTGCAGGAGATGGCGTGGTGGGCTTCCTGACCCATGAAGCAAGAAAGCTGAGTGCCTTTGGGCTGAGACTGAAGTTCAGGGAGAGTGGATTATGGAAGACAGATGGGAGGGTGGAAGACCTGATGACAGTCACATCATCTGGGAAGGTGATAAGGCAGAGTGCGAGGGAGTGGCCTGTCAGTGTCTGTGGATGGCACAGGTGGGACTTGGTAGCAAAATGCCCTGACTGGCCTGGAACAGGGTCCTAGGATGCCAGACAAGGTTGGTGTGGGAAGTTGGACTAAAAGGGAATTGGACACCACACCCCACCTTTGTTTAGATACCCCTCTGTCTCATGCTATGGTAGGCACTCACCTAACAGCCTTGACTCGGTGCCACCGACCATCGTGGAAGGAGCCGTTCACCATGATGGATGCTGCACCACTGCCCAGGTTATAGCTAAAGGCATCAGAGAATAACAAGACAGAGAAGAAAATAAAACACTGAAGTACAGGCAGACACTCATTCACAAATAATTCTCATTGCAAAAGTTCTTTGGAATTTAGAACACAGTTTTATTAAGACAAAACAAGAAAAGATTATGAAAGGTGACAGATTCCCAGGCTAGCCCATAAGGACTTTTTTAAGCCCCATGTAGTAAAGTATCAGTACAATAGTATGAGAAACAGAAAGGGCTATATCATTTGTAATGTGTTTTCGTGTTTGTTTTCATATTACACTACAGAGATTAAGGGACTTTGCCTAAAATCTCAAGCTAATGTGTAAAACAAGACCTTGAACTTGGTATATCATCTGCTCTTCATTTTATTCTGATACTAGGTCCATCCAGTAGCTTTCTACCTTCTGTTTCAGGTCCCAGATACCCTGATACCCAGAAAGTATCAGAGGACATGAACATCTTGGTTACCAGAGAGAAATAGCCCTCTAATCCAGCGTTCATTCGATTACTCTAATTCAATTCAACAAATACTTATTGAGTGACTGCTCTGTACTGGGCACTGAGCCAGCTGCCTAAACTTCTCTTGATAATATGATAAAGGCTGTGTAATCATGCTTTTGAAGGAAAAGGTGTTCCAACTGGGAACAACTCTCCTATCTTATAAGAGGAGGTGTCTCTCTTTTACCTCATTGCCCAAGAAACAGGAATGTCCAGAGGAAAGCTAGACCAGTTGCTGAGCATTTGCATGTGTTCATTCTGAGAAAAGAGCAAGAATAGAAAGCCCTTGGCTTTCCCCAGGGAAAGCAGCTTGGGTTGCTTCTTTAATAATGGAGGCTCAAAAAAGTCACACAGCTCATTAATATTTAAGCCAAGAATAGAATTTGAGTGACTTGACAAACCATGGGACAAAGCTGCCACTCTGACCCTGAAAAATCCACTGTTTTCTAATAATGTGGGAATTTTTCCACATCAATTGTCTCCTTGTGCGGGGCCGCCGGGAGGTGGAATTTTCAGCTTTCAATATTTGGTGGCCAAATGCTTGTTGAAGAAATGAATGAAGATGAGTCAGGGCTGAGAAGCCAGTTCATAAAAGCTGCCCTGAATTACTAATCTGTGGCTTTTATGAGAGGCAGCATGGGGAGGGAGAAAGAGCATGGGCATTCGGATTAGCCTGACCTGACTTGATTCCTACGCTTGTCAACTTACTAGCTCTGTGACCTTGGGAAATTTGCTCTAGCTCTCTGAGCCTAAGTTTTCTCATATGCAAAAGGAGGTTAATAATACCTTCCCTGAAGGATCATGTTGTTGTTGTTAGGTGCCATCGAGTCGGTTCCCACTCACAGAGACACTGTGTACAACAGAATTAAACACTGCCTGGTCCTGTGCCATCCTCACAATCATTGTTATGCTTGAGCCCACTGTTGCAGCCACTGTGTCAATTCATCTCATTGAGGGTCTTCCTCTTTTTCACTGGCCCTCTACTCCACCAAGCATAATGTCCTTCTCCAGGGACTGGTCTCTCCTAACAACATGTCCGAAGTATGTGAAATGAAGTCTTACCATCCTTGCTTCCAATGAGCACTCTGGCTGTACTTCTTCCAAAAGAGTTGTTCTTCTGGCAGTCCATGGTATATTCAATATTCTTTGCCAACACCATAATTCAAAGGCATCAATTCTTCTTCAGTTTCCCTTACTCATTGTCTAGCTTTCACATGCATATGAGGCTATCGAAAACGCCAGTTTGGGTCAGGCACACCTTAGTCCTTAAGTGACATCTTTGCTTTTTAAAACTTTAGAAGATTTTTTGCAGGAGATTTGCCCAGCACAATGTGTTATTTGCTTTCTTGACCGCTGCTTCCGTGGGTGTTGATTTTAGATCCAAGTAAAATGAAATCCTTGACAACTTCAATCTTTTCTCCGTTTATCATGATGTTGCTCATTGGTCCAGTTGTGAGGACTTTTGTTTTTTTTATGCTGAGGTGTAATCCATATGGAAGGCTGTGGTCTTTGATCTTCATCAGTAAGTGCTTCAAGTCCTCTTCACTTTCAGCAAGAAAGGTTGTATCATCTACATATCGCAGGTTGTTAATGAGTCTTCTTCCAATCCTGATGCTGCACTCTTCTTCACAGAATCCAGCTTTTCAGATTATTTGCTCAGCATAGGGATTAAATAGCTATGGTGAAAGGACACAACCCTGATGCGTACCTTTCCTAACTTAAAACCATGCAGTATCCCCTTGTTCTGTTCGAATGACTGCCTCTTGGTCTAAGTACAAATTATTCATGAGCACAATTAAGTGTTCTGGAACTCCCATTCTTCCCAATGTTATCCATAATTTGTTACGATTTTGCATAGTCAATAAGACACAGGTCAACATCTTGTATTCTCTGCTCTCAGCCATGATCCATCTGACTTCAGCGATGGTAGCCCTGCTTTCACACCCTCTTCTGAATCTGGCTTGAATTGCTGGCCCTTCCCTGTTTATGTACTGCTGCAGCTGCTTTTGAGTGATCTTCAGCGAAATTTCACCTGTGTGTGATATTAATGATATTGTTCGGTAACGGTCGCGTTCTGTTGGATGACCTTCCTTTGGAATGGGTACAAATTTGGATCTCTTCCAGTCAGTTGGTCAAGTACCTCTCTTCCAAATTTCCTGGCATAGAAGAGTGAGCACTTCCAGCGCTGCGTTCGTTTGTTGAAAAACCTCAATTGGTATTCTGTCAATTCCTGGAGCCTTGTTTTTGCCAGTGCCTTCAGTGCAGCTTGGACCACTTCCTTCAGTACCATCAGTTCTTGGTCATATTCTACCTCCTGAAATGGTTGAATGTCTACCAACTCTTTTTGGTATAGTGACTCTGTGTATTCCTTCCATCCTCTTTTGATGCTTCCTGCATTGTTTAGTATTTTCCCTATAGAATCTTTCAATAGTGCAACCTGAGGCTTGAATTTTTTCTTCAGTTCTTTCAGCTTGAGAAATGCTGAATGTATTCTTCCCTTTTGGTTTTCTACCACCAGGTCTTTGCAGATGTCATTATAATACTTTATTTTGTCTTCTTAAGCCACCCTTTGACATTCAAGAGCAAGTTTCAGGGTCTCTTCTGACATCCATTTTGATCTTTTCTTTCTTTCATGTTCTTTTAATGACCTCTTGCTTTCTTCATATATGATGTCATTCCACAACTAGTCTGGTCTTCGGTCATTAGTGTTCAATGTTTCAAATCTATTACTGAGATGGTCTCTAAATTCAGGTGGGATATACTCAAGGTTGTGCTTTGGCTCTCGTGGACTTGTTCTATTTTCTTCAGTTTCAACTTGAATATGACAACTGATGGTCTGTTTCACCGTCAGCCCCTGGCCTTGTCCTGACTGATGATATTGTGCTTTTCCATTGTCTTTTTCCACAAATATAGTTGATTTAATTCCTGTGTATTCCATCTGGCAAGGTCCACATGTATAGTTGCCATTTATGTTGTTGAAAAAGGTATTCGCAATGAAGAAGTTGTTGATCTTGCAAAATTCTATCATGCAATCTTCAGCATTGTTTCTATCACCAAGATTATATTTTCCAACTACCGATCCTTCTTCTTTGTTTCTAATTTTTGCATTTCGATTGCCAGTAATTATCAACGCATCTTGATTGCATGTTTGATCCATTTCAGACTGCAGAAGTTGGTAGAAAACTTCAATTTCTTCCTCTCTGGCCTTATGGAACACATAAACATTGATATCCTAGGCATTAGTGAGCTGAAATGGACTGGTATTGGCCATTTTGAATCAGATAATTGTATGGTCTACTACACCAGAAATGACAAGTTGAAGAGGAATGACATAACATTCATTGTCAAAACGAACATTTCGAGATCTATCCTGAAGTACAACACTGTCAGTGATAGTATAATATCCATACACCTACAAGGAAGCCCAATTAATAGGACTATTTGAATAAAATTCACGCACCAACCACTAAGGCCAAAGAAGAAGAATTAAGGGATCATAGGAAATGTTAACTAAGGTAATACATACTCAGAGTCTGGCAAATAAAACCATACTCATTGCCCTGGAGTCCGTTCTGACTCATGGCAACCCTGCGTGTTACAGAGTAGAACTGCTCCACTCAGTTCTCTTGGCTGTCATCTTTACAGAAGCAGATCACCAGGCCTCTCTTCCACAGAGCCGCTGAGTGTGTTTGAACTGCCAATCTTGGTTAGCAGCCGATCACAAATCACTTGCACCACTCAGGCTCCACGGCACGTAGTAGGAGCCAAACAACTAATGCCATCCACCCAAACATACGCAGCACATAGTCCAGAGGGTATACAGGGTTGACAATGTGCCTGGAGGAATGAGCAGGAAGGAGAAAGTTTGCCACCAACAGTTAAACTCTTCAAGCCTCTCCTGGAAGAGGAGTGTGTGAGAGTAAGCTAACCGGTTGTAACTATGTAACCACAGATGCCAGGAACACCCAGGTCCAGGATTAAGGTGACCTGACTGTGATCTCTGGGAGGCTGATGGAGCATGATTGTAATCCAGTGAATGGAGACCTTTTTAATTGTTCCAGATCCTGGATGCACAAAGGACAGGTGTTCCTGTTCTGCTCTCCAGCCTGGTAACTCTCCTGTTCATGCAAGTATTCGTGCATTTATTAAAGGGAGTCCACACTGAACACCTGGGCATTTTACGGAAATTCCAAACACCAAACCAGTTGCCATCAAGTCACCTCTGACTCATAGTGACCCTATGTGTGTCAAAGCAGAACTGTGCTCCAGGGGTTTTCAATAGCTGATTTTTTGGAAGTAGATCGCAGTCTCTCTTCCGAGGCACCTCTGGGTGTACTTGAACTGCCAACCTTTCTGTTAGCAGTAAGCACGTTAACTGCACCTCCCACGGACTCCTTATGGAAGTTACACCTCAATTAAAAAAAAAAAGTGAAAAAGAATGAATGAACAAATGAAGGCATGACTGATTGCTTTATCAATGTCTTGTCAGTCTGGTTTGAATGAATCGGTTATCCTGAGTTACTCAGCATGGTGTGCACTAGACCCATGAGTCTGAGATCCAAGATGGGTCGCCCAGGAAATGCCATTGGGGAGGCCCTTTCGAGACCACCCAACCACCTTCATTTGGTGCCACTGCTGGCTCAGTGGTTAAGAGCTCAGCTGCTAACCAAACGGTCAGCAGTTCGATCCTTGGAAACCAGCTGCTCCTTGGAAACCTCATGGGGCAGTTCTGCTCTGTCCTATAGGGTCACTATGACATTGGAATCGACTCAACAGTAATAGGTTTTGGTTTACTTACTGTGCCCTTTGAACTGCAGCACTGGGCACTTTACTGTCAAATCCCTTCTCTTTCTCTGTTACATGAAAATGTTATCTAGGTCTCAAGGACAATTAGTGGAAAAGACTGCCAGTCAAATGATTTTCACAAACCTTTTCACTGGGTTTTATGCCCCATATATAATCATAAAAAAAAACAAAGACAGAGGCAAGCTCATTTTAGCTGAGCACTTGGATATTCCTTCTCTATACAATCCCCAAAACCATGAATAATGTTTCTTAGGGTTCCATTGCTCTTCCGTCCCCAAAACCATGAATAATGTTTCTTAGGGTTCCATTGCTCTTCTGTATTCTCTGGCAAAAGAGCTTTGAGCACTAACGTAACAAAAGGGCCAGAATTTAGGTGAAGGAAAAAAGTCGAGAAAAATGCAGGCTACATTTGATTTTCTATTATGTTTGCTTTGGACCTATATCAAACACCAAAATCTCAAGTATCGTTTATCCCATAGACAGATTTGCTCTCTAGACTCCACTGATATAAGCTCCTTGAGGGCATGGTCCATGTTTTATTAAGATAATCATAATAATAAAACCAAAAAACCTGTTACCGTCGAGTCAATTCTAACTCATAGCAACCCTATAGGATATGGTAGAACTTCCCCATACAGTTTCCAAGGAGCTGCTGGTGGATCCCAACTGCCGACCTTTTGGTTACCAGTTGAATACTTAACCACTGCGCCACTGGGGTCCAATAATAATAATAACTAAGACTTATTAAGCAGTTGTAATTGTGGTATCTTCCTCAATGTGTGTTCTCTCTCTAAGGTAGGGCTTCTAGAACATAGGAAATTCTCAATCAAGGATAATTGCTTTTATTATCATTACCACTAATAACTAGCTCTGCCAGGCACTATTCCAAGCCCTTTACAAGTATTTACTCATTTAATCCTCACAATCAACTTTTCCTTCTACAAATGAGGCAAAGGCGGCTCAGAGATGGTCTGTAACTTTCAGGAGATCACACAGCCACAGGGATCAGATATGTCTGACTCCAAAGCCCACACTTTTTACCACTTCAGACCCTGTTTCTCAAGGAGTGGTTCCCGGAATTACAGCCTTGGAAGCAGCTGTGGCGCTTGTTTTCAGTCAGAGTCTGGCCTCCCTCCAGACCTCCGAAGAAAGAAAAATCTACATTTTTCCGAGCTCTTCAGGTGACCTGGCTGTCTGCTGACATTTTCGGCCACTGGCCCACACCACCACCCTCTCTATCACCAGCCTACTGCAACCTTCCATCATCTGTCTTTGGTGGATGGATGTGGGGAAGTAACAAGCCAGATGAAGGAAATACAGTGAAGCAGAAACACTGGAGCTGCAGGCCCAGGAACAGAGCAGATGTAGCTTGGCCCGAGCTGAGCAGCAAATTTTTTACACAGAACACCAGCCTAAAAAGAAAAACATGGGGCCAATTTCAGAAACCTGAGAAAGAAATGGTACCATAAGAAAAATTTCTGGATGCAGCAGAGCTGTTAGAAAGGCACTAAGGGGTGGGTGAAGGTGGGGGCCTCGCTGGGTCCACGGGTGGCAGCGTGAGAGCCGCAGGGTGGCCCTGAGCAGATCGAATTTCCCTGGCTGGCTGGAATGGATGGTGATTAGGTTTTAGCTGGCGGTGTTGGGAGTGTGAGGGGGGAGATGCTGGGACTCCCACCACGGCTGAACTACAGTTTCAGTTCCCTTTTCTGGGCACACTTGAGGCCTTTGTGAGGTTAACCACAGGAAAACCACAAGAAAATGGCTTCGGCAGCAAGCCTGAAAAGCGGGGTGTGAAGAGCTCCGTGTTGGATGTATGGGCCAATAGGGAAAGAGGATAAAGACGGTGAGAAGTTGCCTTTCACCTGCCAGTCTCTGGCTTTCAACCACATACTTCTCTCAAAAGTCTCCAAAGTTAAAGGAGTACCATCACTTAGCATGCTCTGCCATTTAGAGGCAAGCACGAGGTCGTGGTTAAGAGCTCGGCTGTTAACCAAAAGGTCGGCAGTTGAAATGCACCAGCCACTTCTTGGAAACCCTATGAGGCAGTTTTACTCTGTCCTACAGAGTTGCTGTAAGTCGGAATCTACTCAATGGCACTTTTTTTTTTTTTTTTTTAGATAAGTTCAGATAAATGATGATTCCTCTCAAAAAGCCTTTGTTTCAAGATTTAGTTTACCCTATTCTGGCTGATGGAAGCAGCAGTCAAGAAATCAATGCATTGCAATGAGAAAATATGCTACGAAAGACCTCTTCAAAGTGTTAAAAAGCAAACATGTCACCTTGAAGACTAAGGTGCACCTGACCCAAGCCATGATGTTTTCAACTGGCTCATATGCATGCAAAAGCTGAACAATGAATAAAGAAGACCAGAGAAGAATCCACGCCTTTGAATTATGGTGTGAGCGAAGAATATTGAATAAACATGCCATGGAGTGCCAGAAAAATCAACAAATCTGTTTTGGAAGAAGTATGGCCAGAATGCTCCTTAGAAGGAGGGATGGTGAGACTACATCTCACATACTTTGGACATGTTATCAGGAAGAACCAGTCCCTGGAGAAAGACACCATGCTTGGTAAAGTAGAGGGTCACTGAAAGAGAGGAAGACCCTCAATGAGATGGATTGACACAGTGTCTGCAGCAATGGGCTCAAGCGTAACAACGATTGTGAGGATGGCGCAGGACTGGGTAGTGTTTCTTTCTGTTGTGCATAGGGTCGCTATGAACCGGAACCAACTTGACAGCACCTAACCACAACAGCCCTGCCTGTGAGAGTCTCTGGGTGGCACAAGCAGTTAAGTGCTCAACTACTAACTGAAAGATTGGTGGTTCAAACCTACCCAGAGGCGCCTTAGAAGATAGCCCTCAAGATCTGCTTCTGAAAGGTCATAAACTTGAAAACCCTACAGGAACACTTATATTCCGAACACAAGGGGTCGCCATGAGTTGGAATTGCCTTGACAGAAACTAACAGTAAAACAACAATAAGCCTGGCTGTCAGTAATCCCCCGTGCATGACTGTCAGATGCTCCAGAATTAAGTCTTCATCCTTTTCCAGAGACCTGTTCTCTTTCTCCTTTGTCTATTTAAATTCAAATTAAATAAACTATGGTACATACACACAACGGAATCTACCAACAATAAAGAACAATGATGAATCTGTGAAACATCCCACAACATGGATGAATCTGGAGGGCATTACGCTGAGTGGAATAAGTCAATCACAAAAGGACAAATACTGTATGAGACCACTATTATAAAAACTCATGAAGAGATTTACATACAGAAAGAAACAGTCTTTGCTGGTTACAAACAAAGGGACGAGTGGGGAGGGGAAAACACTAACTAGACAATAGATAAGTGGTAACTTTAGTGAAGGGTTTTTAACTTTAGTGAAGGTAAAACTGTACACAATACTGGGAAGTCAGCACAACTTGACCAAGGCAAGGTCATGGAACCTCCATAGACACATCCAAATTCCCGAAGGGACCAAATTACTGGGCTGAGGGATGGGGACCATGATCTCGGAGGACATTTAGGTCAACTGGCATAACAAAGTTTATAAAGAAAGTGTTCTACAACCTACTTTGGTGAGTAGTGCCTGGGGTCTTAAAAGCTTGTGAGCCACCACTGGTCCCAAGTCGTCTAGAACAAGGGAGAATGAAGAAAACCAAAGATACAAGGGAAAGATTAGTCCAAAGGACTACTGTACCACAACTACCACAGCCTCCACCAGACTGAATCTAGCAAAACTAGATGGTGCCTGCTACCACCACTGACTGCTCCGACAGGGATCACAATAAAGGGTCCTGGACAAAGCTGGAGAAAAATGTAGAACAAAATTCTAACTTACAAAAAAAAAGACCAGACTTAGTGGTCTAACAGAGACTAGAAAAACACCACAAGTATGGCCCCCAGAAACATTTTGAGCTCAGTAATGAAGTTGCTCCTGAGGGTCGCCCTTCAGCCAAAGATTAGACAGGCCCATGAAACAAACAAGACTAAATGGGCACGCTAACCCAGGGGCTAGGACGAGAAGGCAGGAGGGGACAGGAAAGCTGGTGATGGGGAACGCAAGGTTTAGAAGGAGAGAATGCATACACTTCGTGACGCTGTCAACCAATGTCACAAAACAATACGTGCTCTGTAAATTGTCATCTAAAGCACAAAAAAAGGTATATAAAAAAAAATTCCTATCACTTAGTGAACACTTGTGCTAGTAGTCATCACAAAAAAAAAGAAAAAAATGTTTGCCCTTGAGTCAATTCTGACTCATGGCAACCCCATGTTTGCGCAAAGTAGAACTGTGCTCCGTAAGGTTTTCAGTGGCTGTGACCATTTGGAAACAAACCTCCACTACTGTCTTTGGGTGCATTCAAACTGTCTGCGCTGCCCAGAGACTTTGCTAGTCACCATACCAAAAAGAAACCAAACCCACTGCCATCAAGGCCATTTCAACTTACAATGACCGTATAGGACACAGTAGAGTTTCCGAGGTTGTAAATCTTTACAGAAGCAGACTGCCACATCTTTCTTCCACAGAGCGGGTAGAGGGTTCAAACCATCAACCTTTTGATTATCAGCCAAGTGCATAACCACTGTGCCACCAATCAGAATAAACTCAGTGGCAACTGCTAGTCACCATAGGGGAGATGAAAGAAGTAAAAGCCAGAGCAACCCCTATACCCACAAAGCTAACAGTCTAGAGACTGAGCAGAAGTTCGCAAACTTGAGCAGGTATCAGAATTACCTGAAGAAATTCTTAAAACACAGATTGCTGGGCCCCACCCCTAGAGTTTTTCTGATTTAGTAGGTCAGAGGACAGACCAGAGAATCTGCATTTCTAACAAGTTCCCAGGTGGTGCTGATGCTGCTAATTTGGAGGCCACATTTTGAAAACCAGTGGTGCAGATGAGTGTTTTTTATGTGTCATCACATCAGAACTGAGTATGTGTCATCACAGCCCCAAGGGACAAGCCCGTTACCACTCCTTGTGAGCCCAGCTCCAACCCACTCTAGTGGGGATAGGGATGGGAAGAAACTGTCCCAGTAATTCTTTTGACTAATTCATCCCCACCCATTTGAGAAAATCAAGAACACTTACAAGGAGTAAAAACTGACGGGTCTGTCTTATCGCGTATCACCCAAGGCTATGGATTGAATTGTATCCCCTAAAATCAACTTGGCTAGGCTATGGTACTGTATGGTCGTCCACCATTTTGTGATATGATGTGATTATCGTATGCACTGTAAATCCTAACGTTTATGATGATAATGAGGAATTGAAGGAATATCAATTGAGATGTTTAAACAAACGGATGCAGTGCTGGAAGTGCTCATTTGTCTATGCCAAGAACTATGGAAGACAGCTTCCTGGCCAGCTGACTGGAAGAGATCCATATTTGTGCCTATTCCCAAGAAAAGGTGATCCAACCGAATGTGGAAATTACAGAACAATATCATTAATATCATGCACAAGCAAAATTTTGCTGAAGATCATTCAAAAATGGCTGCAGCAGTATTATCGACAGGGAACTGCCAGAAATTCAGGCTGGGTTCAGAAGAGGACGTGGAACCAGGTATATCATTGCTGATGTCAGATGGATCCTGGCTGAAAGCAGAGAACACCAAAAGGATATTCACCTGTGTTTTATTGACTACGCAAAGGCATTTGACCCAAATTATGGGTAACATTGGGAAGAATGGGAATTCCGGAACCCTTAATTGTGCTCATGAAGAACCCGTACACAGATCAAGAGGCAGTTGTTCAGACAGAACAAGGGGATACTGATGAGTTTAATGTCAGGGTTGTATCCTTTCACCATACCTATTCAATCTGTATGCTGAGCAAATAATCCGAGAAGCTGGACTATAAGAAGAAGAAAGGGACATCAGGATTGGAGAAAGACTCATTAACAACCTGCATTATGTGGATGACACAACCTTGCTTGCTGAAAGTGAAGAGGACTTGAAGCATTTACTAATGAAGATCAAAGACCACAGCCTTCAGTGTGGATTACACCTCAACATAAAGAAAACAAAAATCCTCACAACTGGACCAATGAGTAACATCATGATAAATGGAGAAAAGCTTGAAGTTGTCAAGGATTTCATTTTACTTGGATCCACAATCAACATCCATGGAAGCAGCAGTCAAGAAATCAAACAACACACTGCATTGGGTAAATCTGTTGCAAAGGGCCTCTTCAAAGTGTTGAAAAACAAAGATGTCACCTTGAAGACTAAGGTGCGCCTTACCCAAGCCATGGTATTTTCCATAGCATCATATGCATGTGAAAACAATGAATAAGGAAGACGGAAGAAGAAATGACCCCTTTGAACTGTGGTGTTGGTGAAGAATATTGAATATACCATGGACTGCCAGAAGAATGAACAAATCTGTCCCGGAAGAAGTACAACCAGAATGCTCCTTAGAAGCAAGGATGGCAAGACTGTGTCTTAAATACTTTGGACATATTGTCAGGAAGGATCAGTCCCTGGAGAAGGACATCATGCTTGGCAAAGTACAGGGTCAGAGGAAAAGAGGAAGACCCTCAATGAGGTGGATTGACACAGTGGCTGCAACAATGAGCTGAAGCATAAAAGCGATTGTAAGGATGGCACAGGACCGGACAGTGTTTCGTTCTGTTGTGCATATACAGGGTTGCTATGAGTCGGAGCCGACTTGAGGGCGCCTAACAGCAACAACATGATGTTAATGAGGTAGGTGTAGAGGCAGTTATGTTAATGAGGTGGATTCAATCTACAGGTTATGTTGTATCTTCAGTCAATCTCTTTTGAGATATTGAGGAGGAAATGGAGCAGAGAAGAGAGGGACCTCATTACTGCCAAGCAAAATGAGCAGGAGCAAAGCATGTCCTTTGGACCTGGGGTCCCTGTGCTGGGAAGCTCCTAGACCAGGGGAAGATTGATAAAAGGGGCCTTCACCCAAAACTGACAACAGAGAGGGCCTTCCCCTGGAGCTGATGTCCTGAATTCAGACTTCTGGCCTCCTGGACAGTGGGAGAATGGATTTCTGTTTGTTGAAGCCATCCACTTGTGGTATTTCTGTTATAGCAGCACTAGATAACTAAGACAACAAAGAAGCATTTATTACAAAAATCCTAATGTTTTTAGGGTTGATCTATTGAGATACGAATTTGTGCTTTGTTCTTCTTTGCAGCAGGAGACTAGAAAGCAGGGATTCTCCTTCCCAAGGCTACACAGCTAATAAGGAGCAAAGTCAGAATTTAAAGCTGGGTCTCCTGGACTTTAGTAGATCTTGAGGAAAAGCTTCCTGGGCTGGTGACTACTGAGCTGAGTGGAGCCAATGGGGAGTCTGTGGGTGCTGCAAATGTTTAAGAACTAGACTACTAACCAAAACGTTGGTGGTTCAAACCCACTCAGAGGCACCTCAGAAGAAAAGCCTGGCTATCTGCTTCCCAAAGGTCACACCTTTGAAAACCCTACAGAGTACAGTTCTACCCTGTGACACATGGGTTGCCATGAGTTGGAAATGGCTCAGTGGCAACTGGTTTGGTTTGGGGTCAACGGTTACCATGCTTGTCAGTATCAAGGTCTTCTCTTTACCACTTTCTGATTTGCAAGTCAGGAGCATTCAGCAATAACACACTAGAACAGGGGTCACAGACATTTTATGTAAAGGGCCAGATGATATATATTTTAAGCTTTGCAGGCCAGACGGTCCCTGCTGTGCCACCCTAGCATGAAAGCAGCCATAGACAATACATAAATGAGTGAGCTTACCTGTATTCCAAAAAAACTTTATTTACAAAAATAGGCAGTGGGCCAGATTTAGTTTGCTGACCCTTGCACTAGAAGGTGAATGCTGGAAAGAAAGACTGTTGTTGTTAGGTACCATCGAGTCAGTTCTGCCTGGTCCTTTACTATCCTCAGATTCATCCTTCTGCTTGAACCCATTGTTACAGCCCCTGTGTCAATTCATCTTGTTGAGGGTTTTCCTATTTTTCACTGGCCCTCTACTTTACCAAGCATGATGTCCTCCTGCAGCAACTGATCCCTCCTGATAACATGTCCAAAGTATGTGAGATGTAGTCTCACCATCCTCACTCCTAAGGAGCATTCTTGCTATACTTCTTCCAAGATGAATTTGTTTCTTCTCTTGGCACTCCATGGCATATTCAATAGTCTTTGCCAACACCACAATTCAAAGGCATCGATTCTTCTTCAGTCTCCCTTATTTATCATCCAGCTTTCACATGCATACGAGGCAACTGAAAGCACCACGGCTGGCTTGGACCAGGCACACCTTACTCTTCAAGGTGACATCTTTGTTTTTCAACACTTCAAAGAGGTCTTTTGGAACAGATTTTTCCAGTGCAATGCATTTTTTGATTTCTTGACTGATCCTTCATTAGGTGTTGATTGTGGATCCAAGTAAAATGAAGTCTTTGACAACTTCAATCTTTTCTCTGTTTCTCATGATGTCACTCATTGGTCCAGTTGTGAGGATTTTTGTTTTCTTTATGTGGAGGTGTAATCCACACTGAAGGCTGTGGTCTTTGATCTTCATTAGTAAGTGCTTCAAGTCCTCTTCACTTCCAGCAAGCAAGGTTGTGTCATCTGCATAACGTAGGTTGTTAATGAGTCTTCCTCTAATCCTGATGCCTCCTTCTTCTTCATATAGTCCAGTTGCTCAGACTATTTGCTTAGCATACAGATTGAATAGGTATGGTGAAAGGATACAACCCTGACACACACCTTTCCTGACTTTAAACAACGCAGTATCCCCGTGTACTGTTCAAACGACTGCCTCTTGATCTATGTACAGGTTTCTCATGAACACAATGAAATGTTCTGGAATTCTAATTCTTCACAATGTTATCCATAATTTGTTATGATACACACAGTCAAAGGCCTTTGCATAGTCAATAAAACACAGGTAAACATATTTCTGGTGTTCTCTGCTTTCAGCCAGGATCCATCTGACATCAGCAATGATATCCCTGGTTCTGCGTCCTCTTCTGAATCTGGCTTGAATTTCTGGCAGTTTCCTGTCTATATACCGCTTCAGTCTCTTTTGAATGATCGTCGCAAAATTTTACTTGCATGTGATATTAATGATATTGTTCGATAATTTCTGCATTTGGTTGGATCACCTTTCTTACAAATAGGCATGAATATGGATCTCTTCCAGTCGTTTGGCCAGGTAGTGCTCTTCCAAATTTCTCGGCATAGATGAATGAGCACCTCCAGCGCTGCATCTGTTTGTTGAAACATCGTCAATTTCTGGAGCCTTGTTTTTTGCCAACGCCTTCAGTGCTGCTTGGACTTCTTCCTTCAGTGCCATCGGTTCCTGGTCATATGCTACCTCCTGAAATGGGTAAATGACTCTGTGTATTCCTTGCATCTTTTTTTGATACTTCCTGAGTCATTTAATATTTTCCCCAAAGAAGACTTCAATATTGCAACTCGAGGCTTCAATTTTTTCTCCAGTTCTTTCAGCTTGAAAAATGCAGAGGTTCTCTACCTCCAGGTCTTTGCAGGTGTCATTATAATACTTTACTTTGTCTTCTCAAGCTGCCCTTTGTAATCTTGTGTTCAGCTTTTATACTTCATCATTTCTTCCTTTCGCTTAGCTACTATACATTCAAGAACAACTTTCAGAGTCTCTTCTAACATCCATTCTGGTCTTTTCTTTCTTTCCTGTCTTTTTAATGACCTCTTGCTTTCTTCATGTATGATGTCCTTGCACAACCGGTCTGGTCTTTGGTCATTAGTGTTCAATGCGTCAAATCTTGAGATGGTCTCTAAATTCAGGTGGGATATGCTCAAGGTCATACTTTGGCTCTCGTGGACTTGTTCTAATTTTCTTCAGTTTCAACTTGAACTTGCATATGAGTAATTGATGGTCAGTTCCACAGTCAGTCCCTGGCCTTGTCCTGACTGATGATATTGCGCTTTCCCATCGTCTCTTTCCACAGATGTAGTCGATTTGATTCGTGTGTATTCCATCTAGCGAGGTCTACATGCGTAGTCACCATTTACATTGGTGAAAAAAGGTATTTGCAATGAGGAAGTTGTTGGTCTTGCAAAATTCTATCATGTGATCTCTGGTTTTGTTTCTATCACCAAGGCCATATTTTCCAACTACCAGCCCTTCTTCTTTGTCTCCAACTTTGGCATTCCAATCATCAGTAATTATCAGTGCATCTTGATTACATGTTTGATCAATTTCAGACTGCAGAAGTTGGTAAAAATCTTCAATTTCTTCATCTTTGGCCTTAGTAGTTGGTGTGTAAATTTGAATAATAGTTGCATTAACTGGTTTTCCTTGTAGGTGTATGGATATTATACTACCATTGACAGCATTGTACTTCAGGATAAATCTTGAAATGTTCTTTTTGATGATGAATGCAACACAATTCCTCTTCAATTTGTCATTTCTGGTATAGTAGACCATATGATTGCCCTATTCGAAATGGCCAATATCAGTCCATTTAAGCTCACTAACAGCCAGGATGTCAATCTTTATGCATCCCCTTTCATTTTGGATGACTTCCAGTTTTCCTACATTCATATTTCATACTTTCCAGGTTCTGATTATTAATGGATGTTTGCAGCTGTTTCTTCTCATTTTGAGTCATGCCATATCTGCAAATGAAGGTCCTGAAAGCTTGACTCCATCCACTTTATTGAGGTTGACTCTACTTTGAGCAGGCAGCTCTTCCGCAGTTGTATTTTGAGTGCCTTCCAATCTGAGGGGCTCATCTTCTGGCACTGTATCAAACAATGTTCTGCTGCTATTCATAAGGTTTTCACTTGAAAGAAAGACTAGAAGCCCCAAATGAACACCAAGCTTCACGCAACAGTCAATTCCAGCAGACTGTGTTCTAGATCACTTTTAAGCCACTACAGTGCAATGGGTTTCTCTTATTTCTGGCCTTGGGTTTATAATTTTGCCAAAAATGGTTGGTTGGGCTGCAACCTGCCTTGTCATTGGTCTATATTATGCACCTTGCAGGAATTAGTCAATTTACTATGCTAATAACCCCAAAAAACAAAAAAAAAACTCACTGCTGTCGAGTGGGTTCCAACTCACAGCGACCCCATAGGGTTTCCAAGGCTATAATGTCTATGGAAGCAGACTGCCACATCTTTCTCCCACAGAGCCACTGGTGGTTTCGAATCATCGACCTTTTGGTTAGCAGCCTATTGCTTTAAACACTGTGCCACCAGAGTGGTACGTAAATCTACCCAATAGGTTTGACTGACTTATAGCTCACCTCGGGGATTGGTTGGTTTTGCCATACTGCTAAGCTTATATAAGGGCCAGTCCCCAGAGGTTGAGGGAGGACTTCACTACCATCAAGAATAGTCTGAAATGCAGTACATCCTTTGAACCCAGGGTTCCTGCTCTGAGAACCTCCTAGACCCAGAAGAGACAGCTGAAACACTGAAGACTGCATGAGAAGATGATATATTGTAAGCAACGGTGGCAAGCATAGCAGAGCTCAATGGCAGAAAAACTGTGGTAGCCATATGAGCAGCAGGAACCAGGAGGCCAGTGCAAGATGGTGCAGTGGGCTTGCTGGCCACCGGAGACAGAGAGATGAACACCTTCAGGCAGAAGGCTTGCTGGTAGAGTGGGGTGCCTCTGAGCACTTGTTGGCAGAGCCAAAAGAGCTGTAACACTTGCTGCGCAGGGCAGAGGCCTAGAAGGGTTCAGTGGCAGAGGCCTAGAGGGGATGGGCTGGCATGGTTGAGAAGGAGCTGAGAGTTGTCTTGGTTGGAAGCTGTCCTGATTTACAAACTGTATCCTGTCTCCTGAGTTGTACCCTGTTACTTCCAAGTTGATCCCGATCCTGAGTTGTAGCCTGTTACTTCTGTAATAAATCATATAACTGTGAGTATGGTCCATTGAGTTCGGTGTGGCTATTCCAACAAATTTTCGAACCCAGCAGAGAATGAGAGAATGCCATGGTGGGGATAAGGAGTTGGGAGGGGATGGCTGGTGTCAGAAAAAGTTGACAAAGTTGGAGTGGAAAAGTTGGAGATTTCCACCTCACAGGAACCAGCTTTGTGCTGATTCTGGTTCTTATTCCTCGGGAACCTAGGTGAGTTCAGACACTAGATTGCAGCCACTGTTTGGTATGATCTGCACTATCTGAGAAAAATCACAGGTGATGCTGAACGCATCTGGCAATGGAATTACCTGAACACCAGGGCTCCATCCCGAAGCCCCAGGGAAATGAAGTCACTGCTGGGTCTCATGGGGCTGTCTCCCCTCCACATCAATAGGCCATCCTTAGCAGTCGTCTTAAACCTCATGAATGCATTTGATCTTGATCCAGACACCCTGGAGAAAATATACAAAGAATTCCACTGAATTAACCAGTCCCCAACAACATCTGTAGTCTTAATTTTGTCTGCCAGCCAGGAGCAACCAAGTGTAAGGATAATCTGGCATTTTTGACACTTACTGTTAAGAGATTAGAAAGTGCATCACCACCATGAATCCCATCACGGGTCTAAAAGTCTGGCTTTGCCTCACTCTGCAGCCGCGTTGTCCTCCCTGAGTATGGTGAGACCTCACGAGAGAGCACTTGCTGTGTCAGAGACTATGGCCAATATCATGGTCCCAGGTTCAGCCCCCATACATGCCCCAGTCTTTTCCCTTTCCTGTCCTATCCTGTGACCCAACAGAAAGTAGGTTTCCTAATTGCCAAAAGTTTCAAGACAAAAGCTGCTCTGAGCTATGATCGTGGTTGTGGATGGCCAGCTCTGAAGGTGACTGTCCTTGGGGCCAGTGACTAGACAGGGACAGGGTCTCAGAAAAAGAAGATGGCTTGATGGGATAGTGGTCTTGAGGAGTGTTGGGGCAAAGGTAAGGGTGAAGAGGAATGGGAAACTGGGAGGAAAGGAGAGCTGCTCATCAGGTCATGCCCCCGGTTCTGCAGCCAAGGCTGGTAATGGGAACACACGCATATGTGCACTTACCAGTTTTATTTAGAAATTAATTCTCACTAAAGGGTAAGTGTTGGATTGACATAGGAAGAAGAGCAAGTGTAAGGTCCTTTAATCAAAGTTGAGGAAGGAATAAACATAATTTAACATTTCTATGGATATGACACTATTGGGGAAGTTTCTTTTTCCATTCTCCTATCACTTATGTTAGAAACCCTGGTGGCATAGTGGTTAAGTGCTACGGCGTTTGAATCCACCAGGTGCTCCTTGGAAACTCTATGGGGCAGTTCTACTTGGTCCTATAGGGTTGCTATGAGTCTGAATCGACTTAATGGCACTGGGTTTGGTTTTGGTTTTATCACTTATACCATCCTTCTGTCTTCCCCACATACCTGGGCCTGGGGCTGTACAGTGTGCTCAGTAGTGAACAGCGGAGGGGACTTTGTCTAGTCTTCCCAGAGTCTGATCTAGACAGGAAGAGACCGAGCTTGCCTTCCCCTCGCAGGGCTTCAGAGTGGTGAGGGAGGAGCAGGGTCCACAATGGTGACTTTTCTTCACCAGCTTTACAAGGCCAGGTGTACAGCGAACCAGCTCAGATCCATTCCCCGGACACCAGCTTTTTCTAATCTTTTGTTCCAAGTCTCTTTCCTTGCCCACTTGCCTTGGGTATATTGATTGGTACAAGCCAGTCATGATGGTTCCATTTCTCTTGCCAGTGATTTGTGGACATGTGATTCACCATTGTCCAATGAGAAGGGGAATTTTACTAAGAGGATTCTCAGAAAGGCTCTTTCCCTTTTAAAAAGAGTCACATGAAAGCAAAAGTCCCTTTTACTTCCACTGGATATTGCCCTGACTTATAGACATGTTAGTCCCTAAATAGTGCAAATAGTCAAGTATTCAGCTATTAACTGAAAGATTGGTGGTTCAAATCTACCCAAGGCATGTCGACAGAAAGGCTTGGTGATCTACTTCTGAAAGATTAGAACCATTAAAAAGCCTATGGAGAGGGCGGGGCCAAGATGGTGGACTAGGTGGACGCTACCGCGGATCCCTCTTGTAACAAAGACTCGGAAAAACAAGTGAATCGATCACATACATAACAATCTACGAACTCTGAACAACAAACACAGATTTAGAGACGGAGAACGAACAAATACGGGGAGGCAGCGATTGTTTTCAGAGCCTGGAGCCAGCGTACCAGTCAGTGGATTTTCTGGAAAAACTAGTTTCCCAGTGATGGCTCGGAGACAGCAGTCCATATCAAACCACATAAAGAAACAGACCATGACAGCTTCTCCAACCCCCCAAACAAAAGAATCAAAATCTTTCCCAAACGAAGATACAATCCTGGAATTATCAGATACAGAATATAAAAAACTAATTTACAGAATGCTTAAAGACATCACAAATGAAATAAGGCAGACTGCAGAAAAAGCCAAGGAACACACTGATAAAACTGTTGAAGAACTCAAAAAGATTATTCAAGAACATAGTGGAAAAATTAATAAGTTGCAAGAATCCATAGAGAGACAGCATGTAGAAATCCAAAAGATTAACAATAAAATTACAGAACTAGACAACGCAACAGGAAGTCAGAGGAGCAGACTCGAGAAATTAGAATGCAGACTGGGACATCTGGAGGACCAGGGAATCAACATCAACATAGCTGAAAAAAAATCAGATAAAAGAATTAAAAAAAAATGAAGAAACCCTAAGAATCATGTGGGACTCTATCAAGAAGGATAACTTGCGAGTGATTGGAGTCCCAGAACAGGGAGGGGGGACAGAAAACACAGAGAAAATAGTTGAAGAACTCCTGACACAAAACTTCCCTGACATCATGAAAGACGAAAGGCTATCTATCCAGGATGCTCATCGAACCCCATTTAAGACTGATCCAAAAAGAAAAACACCAAGACATATTATCATCAAACTTGCCAAAAACAAAGATAAACAGAAAATTTTAAAAGCAGCCAGGGAGAAAAGAAAGGTTTCCTTCAAGGGAGAATCAATAAGAATAAGTTCAGATTACTCAGCAGAAACTATGCAGGCAAGAAGGGAATGGGACGACATATACAGAGCACTAAAGGAGAAAAACTGCCAGCCAAGGATCATATATCCAGCAAAACTCTCTCTGAAATATGAAGGCGAAATTAAGATATTTACAGATAAACACAAGTTTAGAGAATTTGCAAAAACCAAACCAAAGCTACAAGAAATGCTAAAGGAGATTGTTTGGTCAGAGAACCAATAATATCAGATATCAGCACAAGACAAGGTCACAAAACAGAACGTCCTGATATCAACTCAAATAGGGGAATCACAAAAACAAACAAATTAAGATTAATTTAAATAAATAAATAAAATAATACACACAACAGGGAATCATGGAAGTCAATAGGTAAAAGATCACAATAATCAAAAAGAGGCACTAAATACAGGAGGCATTGAACTGCCAGATGGAGAGTGATACAAGGCGATATAGAATGATACAAGTTAGGTTTTTACTTAGAAAAATAGGGGTAAATAACAAGGTAACCACAAAAAGGAATATCGACTCCATAACTGAGGATAAAAGCCAAGAAAAACGTAACGACTCAACAAACATAAAGTCAAACACTATGAAAATGAGGATCTCACAATTTAATAAGAAAAACGTCTCAGCACAAAAAAGTATGTGGAAAAATGAAATGGCCAACAACACACATGAAAAGGCATCAAAATGACAGCACTAAAAACTTACTTATCTATAATTACGCTGAATGTAAATGGACTAAATGCACCAATAAAGAGACAGAGAGTCACAGACTGGATAAAGAAACACGATCCATCTATATGCTGCCTACAAGAGACACACCTTAGACTTAGAGACACAAACAAACTAAAACTCAAAGGATGGAAAAAAATATATCAAGCAAATAATAAGCAAAAAAGAGGAGTAGCAATATTAATTTCTGACAAAATAGACTTTAGACTTAAATCCACCACAAAGGATAAAGAAGGACACTATATAATGATAAAAGGGACAATTGATCAGGAAGACATAACCATATTAAATATTTATGCACCCAATGACAGGGCTGCAAGATACATAAATCAAATTTTAACAGAATTGAAAAGTGAGATAGACACCTCCACAATTATAGTAGGAGACTTCAACACACCACTTTCGGAGAAGGACAGGACATCCAGTAAGAAGCTCAATAGAGACACGGAAGACCTACTTACAACAATCAACCAACTTGACCTCATTGACTTATACAGAACTCTCCACCCAACTACTGCAAAGTATACTTTTTTTTCTAGTGCACATGGAACATTCTCTAGAATAGACCACATATGAGGTCATAAAACAAACCTTTGCAGAGTCCAAAACATCGAAATATTACAAAGCATCTTCTCAGACCACAAGGCAATGAAACTAGAAATCAATAACAGAAAAACTAGGGAAAAGAAATCAAATACTTGGAAAATGAACAATACCCTCCTGAAAAAAGACTGGGTTATAGAAGACATCAAGGAGGGAATAAGGAAATTCATAGAATGCAACGAGAATGAAAATACTTCCTATCAAAACCTCTGGGACACAGCAAAAGCAGTGCTCAGAGGCCAATTTATATCGATAAACGCACACATACAAAAGAAGAAAGAGCCAAAATCAGAGAACTGTCCCAACAACTTGCACAAATAGAAAGTGAGCAACAAAAGAACCCATCAGGCACCAGAAGAAAACAAATAATAAAAATTAGAGCTGAACTAAATGAATTAGAGAACAGAAAAACAATTGAAAGAATTAACAAAGCCAAAAGCTGGTTCTTTGAAAAAATTAACAAAATTGATAAACCATTGGCTAGACTGACTAAAGAAATACAGGAAACAAATAACCCGAATAAGGAACGAGAAGGACCACATCACAACAGAACCAAATGAAATTAAAAGAATCATTTCAGATTACTATGAAAAATTGTACTCTAACAAATTTGAAAACCTAGAAGAAATGGATGAATTCTTGGAAAAACACTACCTACCTAAACTAACACATTCAGAAGTAGAACAACTAAATAGACCCATAACAAAAAAAGAGATTGAAACGGTAATCAAAAAACTGCCAACAAAAAAAAAGCCCTGGCCCGGACGGCTTCACTGCAGAGTTCTACCAAACTTTCAGAGAAGACCTAACACCACTACTACTGAAGGTATTTCAAAGCATAGAAAAGGACGGAATACTACCCAACTCATTCTATGAAGCCACCATCTCCCTGATACCAAAACCAGGTAAAGACATTACAAAAAAAGAAAATTATAGACCTATATCCCTCATGAACATAGATGCAAAAATCCTCAACAAAATTCTAGCCAATAGAATCCAACAACACATCAAAAAAAAAATTCACCCTGTTCAAGTGCGATTTATACCAGGTATGCAAGGCTGGTTTAATATCAGAAAAACCATTAATGTAATCCATCACATAAATAAAACAAAAGACAAAAACCACATGATCTTATCAATTGATGCAGAAAAGGCATTTGACAAAGTTCAACACCCATTTATGATAAAAACTCTTACCAAAATAGGAATTGAAGGAAAATTCCTCAACGTAATAAAGGGCATCTATGCAAAGCCAACAGCCAATATCACTCTAAATGGAGAGAACCTGAAAGCATTTCCCTTGAGAACGGGAACCAGACAAGGATGCCCTTTATCACCACTCTTATTCAACATCATACTTGAAGTCCTAGCCAGGGCAATTAGGCTAGACAAAGAAATAAAGGGTATCCGGATTGGCAAGGAAGAAGTAAAGTTATCACTATTTGCAGATGACATGATCTTATACACAGAAAACCCTAAGGAATCCTCCAGAAAACTACTGAAACTAATAGAAGAGTTTGGCAGAGTCTCAGGTTATAAAATAAACATACAAAAATCACTTGGATTCCTCTACATCAACAAAAAGAACACCGAAGAGGAAATACCCAAATCAATACCATTCACAGTAGCCCCCAAGAAGATAAAATACTTAGGAATAAATCTTACCAAGGATGTAAAAGACCTATACAAAGAAAACTACAAAGCTCTACTACAAGAAATTCAAAAGGACATACTTAAGTGGAAAAACATGCCTTGCTCATGGATAGGAAAGACTTAACATAGTAAAAATGTCTATTCTACCAAAAGCCATCTATACATATAACGCACTTCCAATCCAAATTCCAATGTCACATTTTAAGGAGATAGAGAAACAAATCACCAATTTCATATGGAAGGGAAAGAAGCCCCGGATAAGCAAAGCATTACTGAAAAAGAAGAAGAAAGTGGGAGGCCTCACTCTACCTGATTTCAGAACCTATTGTACAGCCACAGTAGTCAAACAGCCTGGTACTGGTACAATAACAGGCACATAGACCAATGGAACAGAATTGAGAACCCAGATATAAATCCATCCATGTATGAGCAGCTGATATTTGACAAAGGACCAGTGTCAGTTAATTGGGGAAAAGATAGTCTTTTTAACAAATGGTGCTGGCATAACTGGATATCCATTTGCAAAAAAATGAAACAGGACCCATACCTCACACCATGCACAAAAACTAACTCCAAGTGGATCAAAGACCTAAAAATAAAGACTAAAACGATAAAGATCATGGAAGAAAAAATAGGGACAACCCTAGGAGCCCTAATACAAGGCATAAACAGAATACAAAACATTACTAAAAATGATGAAGACAAACCAGATAACTGGGAGCTCCTAAAAATCAAACACCTATGCTCATCTAAAGACTTCACCAAAAGAGTAAAAAGACCACCTACAGACTGGGAAAGAATATTCAGCTATGACATCTCAGACCAGCGCCTGATCTCTAAAATCTACATGATTCTGTCAAAACTCAACCACAAAAAGACAAACAACCCAATCAAGAAGTGGGCAAAGGATATGAACACACATTTCACTAAAGAAGATATTCAGGCAGCCAACAGATACATGAGAAAATGCCCCCGATCATTAGCCATTAGAGAAATGCAAATTAAAACTACGATGAGATTCCATCTCACACCAACTAGACTGGCATTAATCCAAAAAACACAAAATAATAAATGTTGGAGAGGCTGCGGAGAGATTGGAACTCTTATACACTGCTGGTGGGAATGTAAAATGGTACAACCACTTTGGAAATCTATCTGGCGTTATCTTAAACAGTTAGAAATAGAACTACCATACAACCCAGAAATCCCACTCCTCGGAATATACCCTAGAGATACAAGAGCCTTCACACAAACAGATATATGCACACCCATGTTTATTGCAGCTCTGTTTACAATAGCAAAAAGCTGGAAGCAACCAAGGTGTCCATCAACGGATGAATGGGTAAATAAATTGTGGTATATTCACACAATGGAATACTACGCATCGATAAAGAACAGTGACGAATCTGTGAAACATTTCATAACATGGAGGAACCTGGAAGGCATTATGCTGAGTGAAATTAGTCAGAGGCAAAAGGACAAATATTGTATAAGACCACTATTATAAGATCTTGAGAAATAGTAAAAACTGAGAAGAACACATACTTTTGTGGTTAGAAGGGGGGAGGGAGGGAGGGAGGGAGAGGGTTTTTTATTGATTAATCAGTAGATAAGAACTGCTTTGGGTGAAGGGAAAGACAACACTCAATACATGGAAGGTCAGCTCAATTGGACTGGACCAAAAGCAAAGAAGTTTCCGGGATAAAATAAATACTTCAAAGGTCAGCGGAGCAGGGGCAGGGGTCTGGGGAACATAGTTTGAGGGGACTTCTAAGTCAATTGGCAAAATAATTCTATTATGAAAACATTCGGCATCCCACTTTGAAATGTGGCGTCTGGGGTCTTAAATGCTAACAAGCGGCCATCTAAGATGCATCAATTGGTCTCAACCCACCTGGAGCAAAGGAGAATGAAGAACACCAAGGTCACACGACAACTAAGAGCCCAAGAGACGGAAAGAGCCACATGAACCAGAGACCTACATCATCCTGAGACCAGAAGAACTAGTTGGTGCCCGGCCACAATCGATGACTGCCCTGTCAGGGAGCACAACAGAGAACTCCTGAGAGAGCAGGAGATCAGTGGGATGCAGACCCCAAATTCTCATAAAAAGACCATACTTAAGGGTCTGACTGAGACTAGAGGAATCCCGGCGGCCATGCTCCCCAGACCTTCTGTTGGCACAGGACAGGAACCATCCCCGAAGACAACTCATCAGACATGAAAGGGACTGGTCAGCGGCGGGGAGAGAGATGCTGATGAAGAGTGAGCTAATTATACCAGGTGGACACTTGAAATTGTGTTGGCAACTCTTGTCTGGAGGGGGGATGGGAAGATAGAGAGAGAGGGAAGCTGTCAAAATTGTCACGAAAGGAGAGACTGAAAGGGCTGACTCAATAGGGGGAGAGCAAGTGGGAGAAGGGAGTAAGATGTATGTAAACTTACGTGTGACAGACTCATTGGATTTGTAAATGTTCACTTGAAGCTTAATAAAAATTAATCAAAAAAAAAAAAAAAAGCCTATGGAGCAGAGTTCTACTCTGAAATACATGGGGTTGCTATGAGTTGGAATTGACTCAATGGTTTACTACTTTTTTTTTTTTAATTGCCATCTTATGAACATCTTATGGGGAGCTGCCTTATAACAATGAGGGGTGTGACCTCTGGAGAATATGCTGAGGATAATAAGGCAGAAATATGGGAGAGACCTGGGTCTCTGATGATGTAGTTAGTTGTCTGAGTTAATCAGCCCTGGATCCAGCCTAACTCCAGACTCTTTGTTACATAAAATAATAAACAACCTTCATGTTTAACACATTTTGAGCTGAGTTTTCTGTTACTTGCAGCCAAAAGCATCTAATTGAGACAGACCTTGAACTTGACTTTTACCTGCTGCTTCACACACACACACACACACATGCATACACGTGCATACATAAAAGCGCCATTGAAGTGGGTCTTTTATATATATATATTTTTTCATTTATTGTGCTTTAAGTAAAAGTTTACAAATCAAGTCTGTCTCTCATACAAAAATTTATACACACCTTGCTATGTACTCTTACCTGCTCTCCCCTTAATGAGGCAGCTACACTCCTCCTCTCTACCCTGTATTCCCCATGTCCATTCAACCAGCTCTTGTCCACCTCTGCCTTCTCATCTCACTTCCAGATAGGAGTTGCCCACATTGTATCATGTGTCTACTTGAGCCAAGAAGATCACTCCTCACCAATATCATTTTCTGTTTTATAGTTCAGTCCAATCCCTGTCTGAAGAGTTGACTTCAGGAATGGTTCCAGCCTTGGGCTAACAGAGGGTCCAGGGACCATGTCCTCCAGGGTCCCTCTAGTTTCTGTCAGACCATTAAGTCTGGTGTTTTTATGAGAATTTGAGGTTTGCATCCCACTGTCCTCCTGCTCCATCAGGGATTCTCTGTTGTGTTCCCTGTCAGGGCAGTCATCGGTAGTAGCCAGGTACCATCTAGTTCTTCTGGTCTCAGGATGATGTGGTCTCTGGTTTATGTGGCCCTTTCTGTCTCTTGGGCTCATAATTACCTTGTGTCTTTGGTGTTCTTCATTCTTCTTTGCTCCAGGTGGATTGAGTCCAATTGATACATCTTAGATGGCCACTTGCAAGTGTTTAGGATCCCAGACATGGAGTGGGTTTGTTTAAAGCCACATACCCCTACTCTCACCGTGCTCCTCTACGCTCCCCAAACCACCTAGTGAACTCTCACTAAACACCAGGGCCTGAAGACTTGGTCCTCTTTCACATTGTCACTGCCTTTTGGGAACTAAATGCACTTATAGCTATCTTTGGGGAGGGGAGCAAGGTTGAAGGAGGAAAAGAACTTCTCATGGATGGGAATCCATTTTGGCTTAGGCCCCGTGCCAAAATAACACAGATAAATACAACCTGGAATTAGAGAAATTAAGCAACTGTCTGCCTGGTGTGCTTTCAGAGTTACCAAGGACATAGAATGCCTCATGACAATTTCTCACAACTACTTTTGTTCTTTGAAAAGCAACCAAACTCTGCCCTAAGAGCCAGATGCCTTTAACTTAAAGCTTTGCCTTAGTCTGTTTAGATGCAGTCAACCTAAAAAGTAAGAAAGATTCTGGACATGATTGTGTTGGGAGCAGGAAGGGTGATGGTACACTATCAACTACTCAGGTCTAGAGGAGGGAAAAAAAGAAGGGAGAAGGGGCAAGCTGAAGGTGCCAAAGACAAGCTTCACTGGGTTCAGGATTTTGCCTCCCAGCCTTCCCCTTGCTATGTCAACAGTCTACTCAAAACCAGGGGCTATGACTCTAGCCAGAGTTGGAACTTCTGCCACCAGGGGTTAAATGTACGGCTGTGACTTAAGAATCAGCCTGTGCTAAACTCTTGTATCCAGATGAAAGGAGCTGAGATGGAGAGAGGGATGAAAAGGGAAGGTTCTTATATCTTAAAATTCTGGACTGTACCACCAACTACTCTTCCTCCTGGTTAAAGTGGGTAGGGGGAGGAAGGGAAAAAAAAAGTAGAGAGAGGAAAAAAGAGTAGGACATAAAATGGCAAGAGAAATGACCAGAGCTGGAAGAGGACAACTGAACTGTTTTTGATGAAGATGCAAAGTAATGACCTAGCTGGGAATGAACCACGCTGAACCCTTGTGGTGTTGGTCCCAGGCAGAGCTGCAGACTCGGATTGCAGAACAGCGTGAAACTAACCGCCCTGCTTGGAGAATCCCACTCATAACCTTGGTTTTATGAGTGTCAAGTTCTCATCGCTTCCCAAAGCCAGAACCTTAGAAACCCCAGTGTCCTCACGCCATTCTCCCCAGGCCCTTTGACCAGAAAATCTTCTGACGGTTTGTAACAGGCTTGTTTGTTTGAAAGGCTGCATTTTTAAAGCTGAGTTTATTTTTGTTTTGTTCTAGTTTCTATATTTATTTTGTATTTTTTTTTTCTCCCTGAGGCCATGGCTAAACAGGTTTCCCCCACTATCTGAAAGTAGAGTGTTCCTTTGAAAACTTTCACTTAAGCTGAAATGGCATAAAGTGAAGAAGCAGTTACCAATAGTTTATATAGGAAAAATTTTTGAGCTTCCCCAGACCCCAAAAATAACCTACCAAATCATACTAAAGAACACATAAAACCTAAAATAACACTAACACACAGTAAAAGCAGGAATGATAAGATAAATACACAGCCTATATCAAGTAGAATAATGTACGTACAGTGACTTGATGCTGAGATGCTCAGCGTAGTTTCTGGGAAAGGAGCCTGGTGACACCACTCTCGATGCTTGGGGTGTGTGCTGCCTTAAAGAGGCTTGCTGCAAAACAAACACTAAACTCCAGGCTATTGCCCCTTTTCGCTTTTTTTTTTTTTGTAATAGTGAAAATTCTCTTCAGATTTTTTCAGTTAGGGAGAACAGGTACAAATGGAAGTCTTTCATAAAAACGAAGTGGTATAAAGTGAACCTTCAAATAGTGGGAGGATACCTGAACTGCCTTCTTTTAGAGTGATCTTCTGGCATGTAAAACAAGAAAAAGGCCTCGGAAAGATATTGAGAAATTTACCCCCAGGAAGATAAGGAAGTTGCCTGTTGTAGCTCATTACCTTTTGAGGATATCTGGATTGTCATAAATCAGGTAACTTCGGCCCATAAACTGCGGGATCTCAATGGCTTCTGTGATCGCTGCGACAGAACAGAAAAGGGAGGTTACATGGTTTGTGGTTCTCTTGACCCCAGGACTTAACAATGTGGCAGGAAAATATAGAGAAAGCCAGGTCCTGGGAATAGGACATTTCACAACTTGTCAGCCGCACGCACTTGGCCAGGTTCAGAGCTGCCCAGCCCCACAGATTGGTGTTGGCGCTCCCTGCTGTCCCCTCCCTGGGGGCTGATGGTCCACTTCAATGGCCTCAGCACTACTGAGAAGGCCTTGCAATATATTGAAACTTGAACTGTTCCCAATTATTCTTGGAAGCCAAAGAGCAGGTCTTGGGCCATGTGGGAACATCTGGGGACAACCCTACATGTGCTCCAAGAAAGGCAGAGAAAGCAACCCCAGCCAAGCCCACCAGGGCTTCTTCATCTGAAGCTAATCTATCCCAGAGCCCCTTCAACCAGGATCTCAAGAGATCCTTTAAGTGTGAGGGATGACACTTTGGCTCTTCCTTTTATAAATCACCATCCAGTGTGACATTTCACAAGATCTTCACCACAATCTCATGAAGTCATAACATAGGGAGTATGGGATGGGGGAGAGACGGTTATTGCCATCTTACAGACGAGGAAAATGACACAGGAAACATCAGAGATTCACCCAAGATCATACAGCTAAGATAGCCATAGACCATGAACCAGACTAGATTTCCTTCATTCTGGCTCCTGACCTATTCTTTACATTTCAGTATTTTACAAAGATACTTCCTTCTTCCTGATTTTTCCTTTTCTTTTCCAAGGAGATACCTTTTTACACACAGTTAGCAAAGGAATAGGTTAAGTGGCTGTGTCACCAATTGGAGGTAAGGTTAGAGGGTTTCTACTAAAGAGATGACAGCAAACCTGTGGGCATGGGTCCCCAAGCATAAGTTCCTATATTGGCAGGTCACCCACAACATGCTCCCAAAAGCTTTAAAGAAAAGCAAAAGAAGAGAAATAAAATTTTAAAAGATAATTTCTGGGGTAACACTCCAAGAAATTGCTTTATTGCTCTCTGGAGCAGCACAGCCCTGGACCAAGGCCATTCTATCAGGATCCATTAAGGACAGAGAAGGAAGGTTCATCTATCTTAAATTCTGGATTACACCACCAGCCACCCCCGCTTCTGGTTAAGTGGGTAGGAGGAGAAAGGGGGGAGGGAAGTAGAGAGAAGAAAAAAGTGTGGGAAGAAAAATGACAAGAGAAGAGGAGAAAGGAAGCTGAGTGAAAAAGAGGGGGGAAAGCTCAAACCAGAAAAGAAAATGCCAAGGAGGAAAAGCTGTGAATATAAAGGAGAGTCAGGTGGAGAAGCAGCTGCCCACCAGCAAGGAAAAGAGAGAGAGAAATGCCAAGGAGAGAAGGGAGAGGAGAGGAATGTTACTAGAAATGAGAGCAAAAATGAAGAACGCGAAGGGAAATGAGAGGGCAAAAATGGAGAAGGCTAAAAAGAATAAAGAGATAATGCACAAATGAATGAAAATAGAAAATAAAAATAAGACAATAAAAGGTAGGAAAAATGAGGAGGTAAAAGGGAGCTCTTGGTTGGGATGGCCAGCCCTGGTTTCAGGACACGAGAGCCGAGAGAAGGAAGAGACAGAATATCCGAGTTGACTAGGCCTCCTCTCCAGAGCCAAACATAACCAAGGAGCCCTTACCAGGTTTGGCTCACTCCCAAGGTGAGAGGTACAGCCAGGGTCCACCTCCACTGCTGTTGGCTATGGACGTGGGCCTGTGGCCAACAGCCATAGTTCCCCTGGACTCATTGAAATGGTCAGGACGTGCTTGTCACGCGTCAGCTCTGCACACGGAGCCTCCAGAGGGGTCTGTCTGAGCCTGTCCAGCTGCCTGCTAAGCCCTGAGCTCAGGCGCTACCGGTGGTCCAACTGGGAAACAAGCGTGTTCTCAGGCCAGCGCCTTGGAGAGAGAATTTTTACCCCCTGGGTAGGTATGTCCCCACTCCCCCACCATTTACCCTGGCTCCCCTCTGCATACGGCTGGCTGCGCGGCCTGCCCTGGCAGGCCCTGGCATGAGTCCAGACCGCTTTCATCAGCTCTCAGAGAACTTACTGTACTTACTATTGAGGCAGTAGTTCCCACACTCTGCCCGGTGCCAGCATGAAACAAAACAGGGAGAGTCAGAATTCACAGGCATTGTCAAACCTCAACTGCTTTGGTTCAAGCAGCTGCCTTGAAACCGGCCTTGTTTCCCTCACAAAGCTCTGCCCAGCCCAGCGTGTCCTCCCAGGGAATGTGAATTTGAATCCCAACAGGGGCCACTGGAAATCTTTCCCAGTAACCCTGCCTCCCCTCTCCCATCTCAGCTTAATGGTGCTAGAGTGAAGGAGTAGGTGGTGGGGGCACCATGCTTATGATAAGTTGTCTGACACTTCTGAAGCTCCCCTAACCTTGAACTTACAATCCATATTTATTCTAAACCTTAACTCCAAACCTGGAGAAACAGTTCTTTGCTAATGAGTTACTTACCTTACCAAAGATGATTACTTTCCTGATTCTAGGCTGCCCATGAAAAAGGAAATAAGCCAGCCAGCTGCCTCTTTCCTCTCTATCTTGGAAAATATCACTCTATTTCCCCCTCCCTTTGCAAATTCCACAGACCTGCTTATTTTATGATTAACATAGGGCAAGGATCTTCTCCAGAAATGTCACCATTCGAATACAAAATGGTGAAAAAATACTCAGTTTCGTTAGTATATATAGATAAAATAAATTCCATCCTAAAACACTGGAAATAACCATCTAGCACTTTCTGGTGGCACTGTGGTTTGCTTAAATATTGTAAACATGATGACATGTTAACCTAGCCCGTTACACCTATTTTTTTCTACACTGTCTTTTCTCTGTGATAGCAGCATCCTTACTGATAGTTTCACTGAAACGTGTTTTTATCGCTCCCTCCCATTTATATCTAAGAGCTCGTGTCATCTGATGACATACAAAACAATACCCCAATGAGTAGCAGCCTCCAAGCACAGCAGCCCAGGCAACGCAAATTTTCCACTTGAGGGACTTGAAATTCCCAACAGGCCATAAAGAGTGGAAGGGAGGGCTGGCTCTTTACTAGGATCACAGGACCCTAGAGAAAGAAAAGCCGGGGGTGCTGCAGGCTAGCTTTCCCTGCCATCTGGATTCCTCCCAACTACAGTCTTGATGGCTGGCCACCCTGCCCCTAAGTAAACACTTTCCACGATGGGACTTTTACTAATTCACAGAGCAGCATGCTCCACCATTGGGGGATTCTACTTGATACAGAATTCTTTATTACATTAAGCTGAATCTGTAGCCACAAAGTAAAAATATAATAACTTGTTCTATACTACCAGCCCTTCAAGTACCTAGAAACCAACATCTCGGTTAAATAGCCCCAAATATTCAACTATTTCATGATACACCGTTCTAAGAAAAGAAATCCTTTGTAGTATGCGTAATTTTTGTTTTATTAATTTGTGTTTTTACATACTGAGTTTTTTTTTTTTAAAGTAGGATCTCTATTTACTGAAGGAGTCCCTGGGTGGCACAAAGGGTTAAGCGCTTCACTACTAGACAAAAGGTTGGTGGTTCGAACCCACCCACAGACACCTCAGAAGACAGGTCTGGTGATCTGCTTCCAAAAGGTCACAGCTTTGAAAACCCTGTGGAGCAGTTCTACTCTGTACACATGGGGCTGCCATGAGTTGGAATTGACTCAAAGGCAACTAACAGCAACAAATTTACCGAGGCTACCTCTAGGGTTGCTATGAATCGGAATTGACAGCAGGGCGGAGGATTTTTAAAAAAATACATTGGGACCAAAGGAAAAAAAATTACTCAAGTCAATCCCACGTACTTAGTAGATATGACTGTACTGAGTACAACTTAAAATGTTCTAAACACTGAGTGTATGGTGGGTCAATACTGAGCAGATAAAATCTGATCTTTAAGACTGTTACGCCTCAATAGCTGTGACTGCGGTCTAGGCTGAGTAGCCCACCGGCTACAGTGAAATAGCCCCATCTAGTGGCCGGAAGGTGCCTGCACACTCTGAGTCCAAGCTGTTCTCTGCAATGCAGGGAAGGGAGAAACAACGGGGGCTCAGAAGTTCTTTCCCAAGTGACCTGTCCATTACTGGTAGGAAGAACCTCAGGAGAAAACAGCTGTGTTATGTACTTCCCCATCTGAACACACAGAGCATAGCAAAGGCTCTGACAAGTCCTACAGAAGAGAACTACTTAACTCTGTTTGGATAAACCAGTGTTATCCAAATTTATTTGTCCATGGAACACCCCTCTCATTCTGTGTCTGAATGTATGTGTGTTTGTCTATACGTGTGTGTAAACTGCTGTTAACAGTCCTCAGGACTTAGTTTTTTACACGCACTCTGTGGAACTCTGCCTTAACTTACTAGTAACTTACTTAGCAGAGAAAAGAGTTCTGAAGGACTGAGACACAAGATAGATAAATTTTGGTGAGAGTAAAGAGAAAGAGGAAAGGATGGGGAGTATTTTTTTTTTTAAGGGGGTCACTATGAGTCAAAATCCACTCAATGGCACCTAGTAACAGCCACATAGTGAGACAGGACTAGCTAGAGAAAAGCAGACTTTTGAGGATCTAGAAAAAACTAAGTCCCTGAGCAGAAGGTGACCCCAGGTATACACGAATGAGGCCTAGTGCTGATGACTTCTGCAGTACTTGCTCAATGTAAATGGGTCGGTTTAACTTCTGTGGGAAATACTAGGAGCACGCTCTTGCTTTTGAATCATGATCTGATCCCCAGGGAGAAAAGGCTCTTTAATTATAGGAGCCTAAGAAACACCTTCCTGAATGAATGAATTCTATCTGACAGCTAAGGATGGCTTCTAACCGTCCTTGGTCTTTCAAGCTAAGAAGGTACCCAGACTTTTAATATTTTCTCTTCCATGTCTGTGGAACAATACAATTGCCCATCCCTCTTCCCTTTCTTTCAAATCCTTACATGGGACTCGATGCTTTCCCCAGTATTACAGCAGTCTACATGGGAACTGCCCACAGCTGGTAACTGCAGGGGCCCAGAAAAAGTCATCTTTAACAGCCCCAGCCTGTATTCAGAGTCCCATTAATCCTCTCAAGTCATTATAACGGGAGAGGAAATTATGGGATACAGGCCATACACCTCGTATGTTGTTGTTAGGTGCCATCAAGTTTCAAAAATGTTTCAAAACGAAACACTGCCTGGTCCTGCAGCATTCTCACAATCATTGTTATGCGTCAGCCCACTGCTGCAGCCACTGTGTGCAGCCATCTTGTTGAGGGTCTTCCTCTTCTTCACTGACCCTCTACTCTACCAAGCATGATGCCCTTCTCCAGGGACTAATTCTTCCTGATATCATGTCCAAAGTACATGAGATAAAGTTTCACCATCCTCACTTCCAAGAAGCACTCTGTTATTTCCTCCAAGATAGACTTGTTCATTCTTCTGGTAAAAAAAAAAAAAAGTCCATAGTAAAGTCAGTATTCTTCACCAACGCCATAATTCAAAGGCGTCAATTCTTCTCCGGTCTTCCTTATTCATTGTCCAGCTTTTGAATGCATATGAGGCAATTAAAAATATCATGGCTTGGGTCCGGTGCAACTTAGTCCTCAGAGTGACATCTTTGCTTTTTAACACTTTAAAGAGGTCTTCTGCAGCAGATTTGCCCAATGCAATCCGTGGCTTGATTTCCTGACTCCTGCTTTCATGGGAGTTGATTATGGATCCAAGTTAAATGAAATCTTTGACAATGTCAGTCTTTTCTCCATTTATCATGATGTTGCTTATTGGTCCAGTCGTGAGGATTTTTGTTCTCTGTATGTGGAGGTGCAATCTGTACTGAAGACTGTAGTCTTTGATCTTCATCAATAAGTGCTTCAAGTCCTCTTTGCTTTCAGCAAGCAAGGTTGTGTCATCTGCATTTCACAGGTTGTTAATGAGTCTTCCACCAATCCTGATGCCATATTCTTTTTCATATAGTCTAGCTTCTGGGATTATTTGCTCAGCATACAGATGGAACAAGTATGGTGAAAACATACAACCCTGACTCACTCCTTTCTTGATTTTAAACCCTACAGTATCCCCTTGCTATGCTGGAGCTACTGCCTCTTGGTCTAGGTACAGGTAGGTTCTGCATAAACACAATTAAGTGTTCTGGAATTCCCATTCTTCACAATGTCATCCGTAATTTGTTCTGATCCACATAGTCATATGCCCTTGCATAGTCAATAAAACACAGGTCAGTATCTTTCTGGTATTCTCTGCTTTCAGCCAAGATCCATCTGACATCAGCAATGATACCCCTTGCTCCAAGTCCTCTTGTGAATCCGGCTTGAATTTCTGGCAGTTCCCTGTTGGATGTACTGCTGCAACCGCTTTTGAATGATCATCAGCAAAATTTTACGTGCATGTGATATTAATGATATTGTTCTATATTCCCATAGTCTGTTAGACCACGCTTCTTTGGAATAGGTACTACCAGTCAGTTAGCCAGGTAGCTGTGTTTCAAATTTCTTGGCACAGACGAGCGAGCACCTCCAGTGCTGCATCCGTTTGTTGAAACATCTCAATTGGTATTCTGTCAATTCCTGGAGCCCTGTTTTGCGCCAATACCTTCAGTGCAGCTTGGACTTCTTTCTTCAATACCATCAGTTCTTGATCGCATGCTACCTCCTGAAATGGTTTAATGCCAACCAATTCTTTTTGGTACAGGGGCTCTGCGTGTTCCTTCCATCTTCTTTTGATGCTTCCTGCATCATTCAGCATTTTGCTCATAGTATCCTTCACTATTGCAGCCCAAGGCTTGAATTTTTTCTTCAGTTCTTTCAGCTTGAGAAATGCCGAATGTGTTCTCCCCTTTTGGTTTTTTAACTCTAGATCTGTGCACATTTCATTATAATATTGTATTACAACTCTTATGTATCAACCTTTCTAGGACTGGCAAAGGCTGCCATTTTGCCAGAAGCGGTATCTTTATTTTAAAAAAAAGCAAGGAGATATTGATACAACACAGAGTGCAGCTGATGGTTCTCCTGGTTTTTAATCTTGGAGTTCCTGGATGGTGTAAACGGTTAATGTACTCAGCTGCTAACTGAAAGGTTGGAGGTTTCAGTCCACACAGAAGTGCCTTCGAAGAAAGGCCTGGCAACCTACTTCTGAAAAATCAGCCATTGAAAACTCTATGGAACACAGTTCTATTCTGACACACATGGGGTTGCTATGAGACAGACCTGACTCAATGGCAACTGATTCTAGCCTAGTACATTGCAGGAAATGAGATCTTAATGCTCTCAAGGCCCTCTCGCCATCCCCCACCCCCTACCACTGTCCGTTCCCTCAAATCTTGCCACTGGGAATCTTCATTCTGGCTTTTCTCACTGAACTTGAACCTATAGTTATGAAGATATAAATGCGAGCCCTTTATAACTCTTATGGCTAACGTAGCTGGAGACAAGGGCTAACAAGCTCACCAATTATCCTTTCCTTCTTGCTTTAATTCCCGAAGCTAAATGCTCGTTTAAGCCTTTGTGTACTGACCATTAATGTTAGCGTCTAAAGGCAGGAGCAAGCTTGAACAGCCTGGGGTAAAATCAGAGACTTTGGAAATTCAAACCCTGATGTATAAAATCCAAACCCAATGTTCTGAGTTAACGAGCCAAATCTGAACTAAATCTCTGGAAGTACAACCTATTAGCCAAACTGTTTGTTTTTTAGAGCTACAATCAGGATAATTCACAAATGGATCAATTACTCTTCTTTGAGGGTTGAAAGTTCATCACTAGGGTGAGCTATGTTAAAAATACATTTTGTATGATTTGCCACGCCGGTTTCAAGGTTAAGTGAAAGAAATACCGCTCAGCCTTCAAAGTGGAAACTTGGCATCTTTCAGATCTTCCAAGGCTTCTGTAAAACCCTGGTGGTGTAGTGGTTAAGTGCTACGGCTGCTAACCGAGGTCGGCAGTTCAAATCCACTAGGCACTCCTTGGAAACTCTACGGGGCAGTTCTACTCTGTCCTATAGGGTCACTATGGATCGGAATCGACTCGGCGGCAGTGGGTTTTTCTGTAAAACACCTTTTCCTACCATTCCATGCACCAAAATACCTGCCTGTACTTGACAGACAGTCGTCCTTTCAGTCCTAACTCTGATAAAGATCAGGAACCATGAAACAAAAAGGAGTGAGCTTGCATGTCCCGTCACTTGTGCCTGCTGCTTTATCTCCTTCAGGCTTGTCTGTTTTTGTTTTTTATTAGTTCTTAAGCAGGTGTGCTCTTACTGACATTTAGAGACAAGAAGGTCCAGTGATCGTGGCTGTTTGTGGGCAGGTCTATTCTAACAGCAGGGCCATGGCCTCTGCTTTCCTTGAGCAGGTGAGCAAAGCTTGGTCCAGCAGGGACTCATGGTCTATGGCCGCCCAAGCTTTCAAACAAGGGCAAGCTGGAAGCTGAGGAGCTCACAGCGCCTGGTAATGGATCTGATTTTTGTCACCAGTAATAATAATCTACAGATGTTAACCAAAATGTTGGCAGTTTGAATCTACCAGTCACTCCTTGGAAACCCTATGGGGCAGTTCTACTCTGTCATATGGAGTTGCTATGAGTTGGAATCGACTCAACGGCACCGAACAACAATGCTCATAAAGCATTTAGAGGAGTGCCTGGTAAATGCTCAATAATACTAACCAAAAACCAAACCCACTGCCATCCAGTAGACTAGATGCTAACCTTTAGGTTAGCAGCAGAGCACACAACCATTGTGCCACCAGGGTTCCTTTTATAAGCATTACCTTATTTAATCTACATCACAGCCTTCAGAGTTAGAGACTGTTGTTATCATTATTCCCATTTTACAGGTGAGAAAATTGAGGCACAGAGAAGTCAGGTAGCATGGACAAGAGCACTCTTCAAAAAGTTGCTCATACTTCAATTTATATATAATTAGTCATCTAATAATTTATTAAAATCATTAATAATCAGTCTGGCTGTACTAAATCTTCCTTTAGGGTAGTGGTCCCCCAGCAGACTGCCCCACCCCTCCCTGCTAGAAGCAGTGCTTACCCTTCTGGCAGTGCAGCCCCTCGAAGCCCAAGGGGCAGTCACACTCATAGCCCTCCTTCCTGGGCCGGCAGCTGCCCCCATGGACACAGGGGGCGCCTACGCAGGGGTGGGCCGCATTCTCCACATTCACACCAGATCTGAAGTCATGCTTCACGTGGATGGTCCGGTCGTTCAGGATGATCTTGGGGACAGAAAATGTAAAGACATTCAGGGATTCAGAATACATCTTTTCAGTCTTCTTGAGCTTCCCTCAGATTTCTAACCTGAGCTACTCCACATACTGAGGGGAAGAACCCAAAAATCCAGTTCCTACTTTTGCAGCCTTGAGAGTGATGAAAAGGAGTCCCCGGGTAGCGGCAGATGGTTAAGTGCAAGGCTACTAATCCAAAGGCTGGCGGTTGGAGCCCACTCAGAGATTCCCTTGGAAGAAAGGCCTGGCAATCTGCTTCTGAAAGGTCATAGCCATGATGAACCCTATGGAGGTAGTTCTACTCTGCAGTTAACTTATGGGGTCGCCATGAGTAGAATCAACGAGATGGCAACTGGTAAGCTCTTAAGGAGCTGAAGGGGTACATCTGGCACTTCAGGAGAACCCGAGGACAATAAAGTGCTCCTCTGGTTTCTAGAAGACCAGGCCACTGGTGGAGGCCCTAAAGAAGTCGCAGTGACTAGAAAGCACATTAGAATGGCCTGAGGAGCTTTTAAGAAATACTAGTGCCCAGGCCCCATCCAGACCAACTGAGTCAGAGTCTGAGGGTGGGCCCCAGTCATCAGAAATTTTCAAAAGCTTCCCAGGCAATTCTAAGATGCAGCCAAGGCTGAGAAACGCTGTACAGAGCAGACTAGGGTGAGTACAAGACGGTGTTAGGCAGGCAGGAAGCAAAGCGGAAGCGACTGCAGGAACCAAAGCGGAAGCGACTGCTTTTCCGAGGTTCCGCGGTGTGATACTGTGTCACTACGGTCAATGTTCCGGTGTAGTCTTCTAACGCTCACCAGCTGGGCCTAGAAGACTGTTCCGCCCCCACGTTTGCTGTCCTCCTTCCACAGCACCCCTGAATACCCTTCCTCACCACATCCCCTTCCGCACCATTAAAAAAAATAAAATAAAACTCAGATCACATCCTTAGCCCCCTGTGCATATTCACAGGGCAGGAGGACTCCTTTGCTCGCATCCCCTTTTCCCTGCAATGTGGCGCTGGCAAAACTGATGAATTATCCAGAGGGTTTGTTGTTGCTCCTAGCTGCCATCAAGCTGGCCCCTGATTCACGAAGACCCCATGCACAATGGGCTTGAACTGTTGCGATTCATAGGATTTTCATTGCCGGATTTTTGGAAGTAGATCACCAGGCCTTTCTTCCTAGTGTCTTATTCTGAAAGCTCTGCTCAAACCTGTTCAACATCATAGCAACATGCAAGCCTCCACTGACAGATGGGTGGTGGCTGTGTCTGAGGTCCACTGGCCAAGAATCGAACCCGAGTTTTCCCCACAGAAGGAAAGAATTCTACTCCTGAACCACCATTGCCCTCCAGAGAGAGGTTAACTACACAGTCCCAAATTAATGGACCTGAATTTTCCAGTCTTTGGTTTGGAGCTGTGGGTGTTTCAGTGTCACACAGGCCTTGCAGCACTTGGTGAGAGCGTGAACACCTCCCAGGGAGCCCCACTGGCACCTCCTGCCACAAATCCATGAACCATGGGAAAAAACTGTTCTCCAGCCCTGCATCCCAGAAGCTGCTGGAGAGTAGCCGGAATCTTTCCACAATTTCCCTTTTCCGTGCCGCCAGTGAAAGACTGTTCCTGAGACAAGCCAAGAGAGGCATCACTTAGTGTGGGATATGGCACAGCTGTGACCCTGTCACCAGGAGGGGAGGGAGGCCTTAAGGAAGCGAGTAAGAAAAGGATGTGTGTGATGGGTGAAGAGAGGGCGAGACAGAAAGGGTGGGGAGAAGGGAGTACATCTCCTAGCATCTCTAACTGCTTCGTATGTGGGAATTCCAACCACCAACAATTGTCCTTGAGTTGATTCCAACTGGTGATGACCCCGCATGTGTCAAAGTAGGGTTCTCAATGGCTGGGTTTTTTTCAGAAGTAGATCGCCAGGTCTTTCTTTCAAAGTGCCTCTGGGTGGACTCGAATCTCCAAAATTGGTTAGCGGCCAAACTCCTTAACTGTATCACCCAGTGTCACAGATTCAGTTGTGTCCCCCCAAAATATGTATCAACTTGGCTGGGCCATGATTCCCACTTACTGTGTGATTGCCCATCGTTTCATCATCTGATGTGATAGGTGTTGTAAATCCTACCTTCTGTGATGTCAATGAAGTGGGATTAGAAGCAGTTATGTTAATGAGGCAGGACTCAATCTATAAGATTAGGTTGTGTTTTAAGTCAATCTCTTTCGAGATATAAAAGAGCAAAGGGAGCAGAGAGACATGGGACCTCATACCACCAAGAAAGAAGCACCAGGGGCATAGCTCATCCTTTGGACCAAGGTCCCTGTGCTGAGAAGCTCCTGGTCCAGGGGATGATTGATGACAAGCACCTTCCCCCAGAACCAACAGAGAGAGAAAGCCTTCCCCTAGAGCTGGCACCCTGAATTTGGACTTCTAGCCTCCTAGACTGTGAGAGAATAAATTTCTGTTTGTTAAAGCCATCTGTTATAGCAGCACTAGATGACTAAGACACCCAGAAACTTCAAGAATTTCAGAGACAGGATTAAACATGGCCAGTCCCACTCATGAGGGACAATGGTCTAAATGGAGTTGTCACTGACATCACAGTTCAGCAACAAAAGGAAACACAGTAGAGTCAGTCAATATTGATGGGCTTGGCACTGGGACAGAGGGACACAGCCTCAGCAGGCCGTCCCACTGCGCCAGGAGCAAATCACGACAGGATGTCCTTTCACTGTCCCTCCTGCATCTTAGCCTCTCTTGTGCTTTGCCTCTGCTCTGAAGAAGATCGATGGCCCCCACGCTACCACTGGCCACTGAAGGAAAACAGGATGAGGTAGTAGCAGGGAACTGAATATGCTTTTCCTCAGATGCATTCTCTCCCAGTGTTTGGTGTTCCTGGCAATCTGGGCTGGTGAGTCCACCCTGCGCATCTATTGCAGACAGAGCATATTCTCATAACCAGAAAGAACCATGGCAGCCCCAAGAGAAAAATAAGAGACATGCGTGAGTGGGGTCAGGCCCTGTATCTTTTCACTAGCTGAGTGTTTTTTTCTGAGTCTTCTATGGAAGGATGCTTTAATCTATGCTCTTAAGAGCTTGGTTAATGACCGATAGACAAAAACTGCTGAAACATGAGGTAGAGTGCGCATGAGGGTTGACTCTTGCCCAAGAAAACTTGTTTCGAGCAAACATGAAACTAATTCCAAGGTGAGACAAACAGCCAAGACTACAGGCGGTCCTGTGTTATGAACATCTGATTTACATACAACCCATAGTTAAAACGGACTGTAAAGCCTATTATATTAAAAATTCAAACAAAGAAAACTACAGTACTCTCCTGCAAGAAACCAAAAGAGACTTACATAAGTGGAAGAACATACCTTGCTCGTGGATAAGAAGACTTGACATTATAAAAATGTCTATTCTACCAAAAGCGATCTATACATTTAATGCAATTCCGATCCAAATCCCAAGGACATTCTTTAATGAGATGGAGAAACAATCACCAATTTCATAAAGAAGGGAAAGAGGCCCTGGATAAATAAGGCATTGCTGAAAAAGAAGAACAAAATGGGAGGCCTTACTTTACCTGATTTTAGAACCTATTATACCACCACAGTAGTCAAAACAGCCTGGTACTGGTACAACAACAGATACATGGACCAGTGGAACAGAATTGAGAATCCAGACATAAATCTATCCACATATGAGCAGTTGATATTTGACAAAGGCCCCAAAACAGTTAATTGGGGAAAAGACAGTCTTTTTAACAAATGGTGCTGGCATAACTGGATATCTACCTACAAAGAAATGAAACAAGACCCATACCTCACTCCATACACAAAAACTAACTCAAAATGGATCAAAGACCTAAATATAAAAACTAAAACAATAAAGATCATGGAAGAAAAATAGGGACAACATTAGGAGCCCTAATACACGGCATAAACAGTATGCAAAACTTTATAAAGAATGTAGAAGAAAAACTAGATAACCGGGAGCTCCTAAAAATCAAACACCCTTATCCAAAGACTTCACCAAAAGAGTAAAAAGACTACCTACAGACTGGGAAAAAGTTTTTAGCTATGACATTCTGAACAGTGCCTGATCTCTAAAATCGACATGATACTGCAAAAACTCAACTGCAAAAAAACAAATAACCCAATTAAAAAATGGGAAAAGATATGAATAGACACTTCACTAAAGAAGACATTCAGGTAGCTAACAGATACATGAGGAAATGTTCACGATCATTAGCCATTAGAGAAATGCAGATCAAAACTACAATGAGATTCCATCTCACTCCAACAAGGCTGGCATTAATCCAAAAAACACAAAATAATAAATGTTGGAGAGGCTGTGGAGAGACTGGAACACTTCTACACTGCTGGTGGGAATGTCAAATGGTACAATCACTTTGGAAATCAATTTGGCGCTTCCTTAAAAAGCTAGAAATAGAACTGCCATATGATCCAGCAATCCCACTCCTTGGAATACATCCTAGAGAAATAAGAGACTTTACACGAACAGATATATGCACACCCATGTTTACTGCAGCACTGTTTACTATAGCAAAAAGACGGAAGCAACCAAGGTGCCCATCAACAGATGAATGGATAAATAAATTACGGTATATTCACACAATGGAATACTACACATCAATAAAGAACAGTGATGAATCTGTGAAACATTTTATAACATGGAGGAATCTGGAAGGCGTTATGCTGAGTGAAATTAGTCAGCTGCAAAAGGACAAATATTGTATAAGAACTCTATTATAAGAACTTAAGAAATAGTTTAAACTGAGAAGAAAACATTCTTTCGTGGTTATGAGGTGGGGAGGGAGGGAGAGTGGGAGAGGGAGGGAGAGTGGGAGGGGGCATTCACAAATTAAATAGTAGATAAGAAGTACTTTAGGTGAAGGGAAAGACAGCACACAATATAGGGGAGGTCAGCACGATTGGACTAAACCAAAAGCAAAGAAGTTTCCTGAATGAACCGAATGCTTTGAAGGCCAGCGTAGCAGGGCAGGGGTCTGGGGACCATGGTTTCAAAGGACATCTAAGTCAATTGGCATAATAAAATCTGTTAAGAAAACATTCTGCATCCCAGTTTGAAGAGTGGTGTCTGGGGTCTTAAACGTTAGCAAGCAGCCATCTAAGATGCATCAACTGGTCTCAACCCACCTGGATCAAAGGAGAATGAAGAGCACCAAGCACACAAGGCGATTACAAGCCCAAGAGACAGAAAGGGCCACATGAACCAGCGACTACGTCATCCTGAAACCAGAAGAATTAGATGGTGCCCAGCTACAACGGATGACTGCCCTGACAGGGAACACAACAGAGAAGCCCTGAGGGAGCAGGACAGCAGTGGGATGCAGACCCCAAATTCTCATAAGACCAGACTTAATGGTCTGACTGAGACTAGAAGGACCCCGGTGGTCATGGCCCCAGACCTTCTGTTGGCCCAGGACAGGAACCATTCCCGAAGCCAACTCTTCAGACATGGATTGGACTGGACAATGGGTTGGAGAGGGATGCTGGTGAGGAGTGAGCTTCTTGGATCAGGTGGACACTTGAGACTATGTTGGCATCTCCTGCCTGGAGGGGAGATGAGAGGGTGGAGGGGGTTAGAAGCTGGTGAAATGGACACAAAAAGAGAGAGTGGAGGGAGAGAGCGGGCTGTTTCATTAGGGGGAGAGTAATTGGGAGTATGCTAAAAAAAAAAAAAAAAATTTTTTTTTTTTTTTTTTTAGCAAGGTGTATATGGGTTTTTGTGTGAGAGACTGACTTGATTTGTAAACTTTCACTTAAAGCACAATAAAAATTATTAAAAAAAAATTCGAGGCACATACAATGGTTCGTAATAACAAATGGGCACTACTTTGCAGGGCATATCAAAACATTATTATTATTGTTACTGTGTTATTATGTTAAAGATGTTTTAGCATATCTGGAAGTATTTCTTTAGGGTTTTTTATGCATAGAAAGGTATGCTATATATTATATACTATGACAAACATTTGGCCGACATTAGATATGAACTGTACCTAACTGTTCCAACTTATGTACAAATTCGACTTTAAAGACAGACTTAGGAATGGAACTCATTCATAATCTGGGGACTGCTAGTACTGCTATTAGACCCCACTGGTCTCCTTCCCTGTTGGAGAAGAATACTGGTGACCTGGTGCCATTTGCCTCACTCACCTGTCCCACAATATTTTGGTAGATTTGCTGTAGGAATTTGTCTTCTCTGAGTGGCACTCGTGGGATGCCTGCTGGGTATGGACCCAGGAGCAGGTGTTTAAGACAGTGGAAATGGGAAGCTAGGCTGTGTGCATTAAGAAATGAAACTTAAAACTTCAAAAAATTTCTCAAAGATTCTATTTGGGTTCAGCAGATTGCTCTGTTCATAAACCTTGATTCCAACACCCTATGTGAAAATCACAGTCCGGGTCACACCATAAATACAAGAAAATTAAGGTTGTACCTTCTGGATGCTCCCACTAAATGGCTTGAGGATGCCCGAATTCTTCTTCACGTCATCGTAATTGGGGACACCACCGATAAATATGTCTGTGTTGCACTTAATCTGTGTGAAGCCTCCCTGCCAACAGAGTAAAAACAATACATGTTATAACTTTAGAATATATTATCAAGACGATCAACTATGCCTTGTGCCTGTTCAGGTAGAGACAGCCTCAAGACCCTATCACAACCATCTGTCTACATATTTGCTTAACTTTCACATTGCTTTGCATTGCTACTTACCACTTGTTCGGATGGTCGTAAATTTCTTAACCTCTCTGAGACTCAGTTTCAACATCTGTAAAATGGGAATCACAGACTCTACCTCATTGCTGTGTCATGGTGAGTGTGGTAGACTGAATTATCATTTGCCAGTATTTAGTGCCTCTTCCTGTAGTGCCCCTCCCTGCAGGAAGATTATCCTCAACCTGTCCATCTCAGGTGCAGTCACGTGATTTGCTCTGTCCAACAAAACATGCGCAGAAAAGACATGAATCACTTCTGGGCAGAAGCTTTCAGAGCCAGGTCCTTTTCTCCTTCTGCCATGATGAAGGGTCAGTGGCTGTTCTTTCAGTCTCCAAATAAAGCTGCAGCTAACCATTAATGGACATGTGGCATGAGTGAGAAATAAACACGTTTATGTTGCTGTTACCTGTCACCTAGTCAGCCCCAACTCATGGCGATCCCATGCGTAACAGAACAAAATGCTGCCTGGTCTTGTGTCTTCCCCATGATCAGCTGCAGATCAGACTGTTGTGGTCTATAGGGTTTTCACTGGCTGATTTTCAGAAGTAGATTGCCAGGCCTTTCTTGCTAGTCCACCTTAGTCTGGAAACACTGCTGAAACCTGTTCAGCATCACAGCAACACGCAAGCCACCACTGACAGACAGGTGGTGGCCATGCATGAGGTGCATCGTCCGGGAATCAAACCTGGGTCTGCCGCACGAAAGGTGAGAATTCTATCACTGAACCACCATTGCCCCCAAACCCTTATTACTGGCTGCTGATGTTTTGGGGTTATTTGTGACTGACTGGAACAGACTAGCTCCTCCTGGCTGCTGCAAGGAAGGAATGGGCTACTACTTAGGTAGCACTTTGCACAGAGCTGGATGCCTAATCAGCGTTCCAGTATGGCCAGTTATAGTTATATTCCGTAATGATAAAGGTGGAGCCCCTGGGGGGCCAAGAGAAAGGGAGAGGCACATGGGTGGGGGGCACTCCTTATTATCAAATACAAAGGATGAGACATTCTTCCATCTATTGAAATTGCAAGGAACTCCCCAATGTCAGTTACCACAAAGACTTTCCCTACTTCTGGTCATTTTAATAGCCTAAACTCCAGTGGGTGGGCTAGATAACAAGCGGTGTAATATGTAATGTCTAAACTCATTCAAACTTGAGCCTTAAGCAACAAGTTGAAATATCATAAGACAGCATACAGAAGATAAATTAAAAAAAACTGAGATCTCTGGCGATAAACACACTTCGAGTAACTTAAGTTATCGTTTGCTTTGGTTTATGGTAAAAGAAATAAAAAAAGTAGTAGCGGAATCTAATCATTTATTTGACACATATTATTGGACACCTGCTATGTCCGAGGCATTTTGTCAAATGTTGGGCAAACAACAGTAAATAAGAAAGACCAGTCCCCGCCCTTAGTGGGTTGACGATGGTGGGGAATACAAACTAGTGGCAGGCAGTTGGGATCAGTACTCTTACGGGGACTGTACAAGTGGCTGTGGGTGCACCTAGTGGCAGTGTGTGTCCCATACGCTAGACATAGGGAATAGGGGCACAGCCAAGGAAGAGGTAGAACTGTAGAAACAGGAAGAAGCCAGGGCTTGGAGGGAGTACAGGTGTCAGGGCAGAGTGAGGGAGTGGTCAGATCAGGCAGAGCCTTATAAGCCATGCTGAGGTGTTGGAAGAGCCCTGGGGGGTACGAAAGGTTAATAAGCTTGTCTGGTAACTGAAAGGCTGGAGGTTTGAGTCCACTCAGAGGCTCCTCAGTAGAAAAGCCTGGCAATCTACTTCCAAAAAATCAGCCTTGAAAACCCTATGGAGCACAGTTCTACTCTGAAACCGCGTCCACATGGGAATGCCATGAAGCCAAATTGACTAGATGGCAACTGGTTCGGTGTTTTAGTTTTGGTGGGTATTTCTCAGGTGAGCATTCCAGGGGTCAGTCTGGACACAGACTGTGCCTAGCTCCTGATTTAGTCCCCAGAAGTGTGCTCTGGCCCCTGCCTCTGCCAGTCACTAAGCTCTATGATGGCAGCTTCCACTGTCAGCCAAGCTTTTGAACAGGGTGGGAGGGCAGCTGGGGAGAGAACCGCCTGGGAGGAGACGTGATTAAGGCTCAACCCACTGAGGTCAAGCATCGGGCTTTCCCACTCCTGGCTCAGAGCAGCCTCAGCAGAACCACCCTTGCAGCCACACATAATGGTCACACCTTCCGTGTGTTTGTGTGGCTTTCCCGCTGGGCAGAACTCCAGCCTGCGCCATCCACCCAAACCTGTTTGGAAATAAACCCCAAGAGAAAGGGCATCAGCTTTACTGGAACAGTTTCAGTTTCATTCTCTGATACGGCAATAACAGAAACTCTGAGGTATGGCTTTCACCTGTGTTGTGGCTTCTCTGTAGGATCCTAGGGGTAAGTGCTGTGTCCTGAAGAGTTCCTTGGCTTTACAATCAAAGGCCTTAAAGGTACTATTTATTTACAAACACTCCCATCCTAAGCTTTTGTTCCTGTTTCACAGATGGTTGTAATTAAGGCCTGGAGAGATACAATGGCTTTTTGAATTTACATGATTAAACCCACATACCCCTCATGTCTATCCTTGAGAGCTTCCAATACTGTCTTGGGCTAAAGTCACCTGTTAGTGTTTTCTGGATTGTACCAGAAGTGACTGCTGTTTTCCCTTTAAAATCCATGTCCTTTCATCCATCTTCCTTCCTCTCTCCCTTCTGCCCTCCCTCCCTCCCTTCCTTCCTTCCTCTTTCCATTCTATTCTTCCTTTGTGCCTCATTTCCTTTCTTTCTTCCACGAATATTTATGGAGAACTTTTTCTAGGTATGAAGGGCTCTTAACTCCTGAAATAGAACGCAGTTTAGGATTCTTCTCATTTCCAAAGAGGTCCTTGGTTCCCACAGGAGCTTCTACCACTGCAGTCCCTGAGGCTGGCTTCTGGGCAGTGTGTTCTTTCTTTTCTTCTCAGGCAAACATCTCTTTCCCCACCAAAGTTCTCTTTTCCTTCCTTTCTTTTTTTTTTTCTACCAATACATTTGCTTATCAGAACACCCAAATTTGTCAATGCCCACTTCAAAGTTTGTGTCACACAGAATAAAAACTGTTGTGAATTAAGATGTTGGCAAATCTGTCCCCGTTGTTTTTAGGACACTGTGTTTTGTTTCCTCTGCAGAATCCTAGTGGATTATGTCTTCTAAAGCAAATATCCCTTAACTCTTCATAAAAATTTGGGTTTCCTTTGGATATGGCCTTAGACGTAAACGAATAGATGAAAGTTATAAATTGACTGGAAATTTTGTCCTTAAATTCGTGATAGTACTCTATTAACTAATGATAGTGACAATAAGCAAAACTACATAGTGACAAACATGTGCCAAGTACTGTTGTGTTTTACATCTATAATTCATTTACTTCTCACAAGTTTATGAAGTAGGTATTACTATTGTCACCACTATCTTCATCTTATGATGAGAAAACAGACTTGGAGAGGTCAAGTAACCAGTGCAGAGACATATCTACTAAAATACTGCCTATGGCAAGCGCTGAAATCTTGACTCGTCCAAATATCTGGCACTCATCTTAAATATTTAGCACTAACGGGTACCTTGGACCATTAACCCAACAACCAAAACTCTGCGTTGGAGGCCCAGTTAGTCATCATGGAAGAGAAACCTTTTTTTTTTTTTTTTTTAACTGGCTCTTGTGGGTCCCTCCTACCACCCTGGCTCTTCTCTGGCCTCGATTAACTTTTCCCTCCAGTTTGGTGGAAGGTTACATCAGGAGAAAATAGTCCCTAAAGTCTAGAAACTTTTCAGAGGGAAAGAGGGGATTTGGTGTGCAGGTGGGTGGATGGGGACCCGGGTCAAGGCCTGGGCAGCAGGAGATGGATTGAGGCCTTGAGCCTGAGGGCTGGCTGGGACCTGACCAGGCAGAAAAGTTGGGTGGGTAAGGAAGGAAGGGGTAGGAAAGAAAGGGGTAGGAAGGAATGTACTAAGTTCAGGAAAGGGTGCTAAAATATGAAGGAAAGTATTAGTTTTAACTTGCTAAATGATCTCTCACAGCTGGCAGTGGAAACTGCAATGGTTAGTAGAAACTGCTCACTGGTACCCCCTTCAAGTGGCACCCAGGGCATCTGCCATACCTTAGATACCCTGTTCACACTCTTGCTAAGTGGTAGAGCTGGGTGTTCTTGTCAGGCTCATCACCCCTGTACCCTTGGTCTCCATGGAGACTGTGCACTACACTGTGAAACCCCCCAAAACCCATACCAGTTGCCTTTGAGTCCATTCCAACTCATAGAGATCCTACAGGACAGAGTAGAACTGCCCCATAGGGTTTCCAAAGGCTGGCTGGTGAATTCTAACTGCCGAAATTTTGGTTAGCAGCCAGCACTTAATCCTGTGCCACTAGGGCTCCACCTACATTATACTGCCTACAGAAACAAAGGCAGGGGTGATGGTAGGGTTGGGTGAACGGCACCTAATTTTTAAGCAAGTTATTTATATTTACTCACTTAATCCTTACAACGACCCCATAAGGCCAGTATTATTATTCTCTCCACTCCCAGTTGAGGAACAGAAAGTTAAGTAACTTGCTCAGTGGTTAGCTGGGATTTCCACCCAAGCACTGGAGTCCAAGTTCATACTCATGCACGACAGGCAGAAAACAGTAACCCAGTTCACATTAACCAGCAAGGGTAAAGGCTATGTTCTTACCTCTGCCATTCCCTCCACTACCTTCTGTTTATCCACCTGCAAGATTCCATTTTTCGCTGTGCGAGATACTCGAAGCTCGTGCCAATGGCCTAGGGTGAGGGGATCTTCACTCCTGTTGGAAGATGGAAACCAAGAATCACTGGTCGTATGCATAACGTGCATCAGTCTAGCTCTGATCATACCAATACTGACCTTAGGGACCTCACATAATCTATTCAGTAAACAGAAAACAGTAATTCCTGCTTAGTAAAAATGGCAGGAGTCGCAAACCACTTTGTCAAGTCGATTCCAACTCAATGACGCTATAGGTCAGAGTAGAACTGCTCCTTAGGATTTCCAAGGCTGTAAATCTTTGTGGAAGCAGATTGCTTCTCAGGAGCAGCTAGTGGGTTCAAACTGCCAACCTTTTGGTTAGCAGCTGAGTACTTTAACCACTGTGCCACCAGGGCTCCTTTCATGCTAGGAAGATTGCATTTATTATTTTATTTATTCCTAACAGCAAGCCTGAAATGTGGATAGGATGAGCCCAGGTTTCTAGATACCATGAGGGTAACAGGAAGGTAAAATGTGATGTTAATTGTGTAAAAGGTTTGAAAAAGAGAAAAACATTATATGGGTGATGACGTAAAAAAAACAGATTCCTTGTGTACTGATGCCTGATGTCTGCAACCTCCTTTGAAATGCTTAAAAAAAAAAAAAAGGGTAAACGGAGATAGGGATATAAGGATGGATAGATATATAACCAAGCAAATATCCTGTTGTTGTCAGGTACCTTAGAGTCGGCTCCGACTCATAGCAACCCTACCTATGCACACCAGAACGAAATACTGTGCCATCCTCACAATTGTTACTATGCTTGAGCCCACTGTTGCAGCGACTATGTCAATCTCTCTCATTGTGGGTCTTCCTGTTTTTCACTGACCCTCTCCTTTACTAAGCATGATGTCCTTCTCTGGGGACTGATCCCTCCTGATAACACGTCCGAAGTATGTGAGACGTAGTCTTGCCATCCTTACTTCTAAGGAGCGTTCTGGCTGTACTTCTTCCAAGATAGGCTTGTTCATTCTTTTGGCAGTCCATGGTATATTCAATATTCTTTGCCAACACCACAATTCAAAAGCGTCAATTATTTTTTAGTCTTTCTTACTCATTGTCCAGCTTTCGCATGCATATGAGGCGACTGAAAACACCAAGGCTTGGGTCAGGCACACCTTAGTCTTCAGGGTGACGTCTTTACTCTTCAACACTTTGAAGAGGTCTTTTGCAGCAGATTTGCCCAATGCAGTGCATCTTTTGCTTTCTTGACTGCTGCTTCCATGGGTGTTGACTGTGGATCCAAGTAAAATGAAATCCTTGACAACCTCAAACTTTTCTCCATTTATCATGATGTTGCTTACTGGTCCAGTTGTAAGGGTTTTTGTTTTCTTTATGCTGAGGTGTAATCCATACTGAAGGCTGTGGTCTTTGATCTTCAGCAGTAAGTGCTTCAAGTCCTCTTCACTTTCAGCAAGCAAGGCTGTGTCATCTGCATAACGCAGGTTGTTAATGAGTCTTTCTTCAATCCTGATGCCCGGTTCTTCTTCATATAGTCCAGCTTCTCGGATTATTTTCTCAGCATACAGATTGTATCCCACTAAAACCTACTGCTGTCAAGTCGATTCCGACTCATAGTGACCCTATAGGACAGAGTAGAACTGCCCTGTAGCGTTTCCAAGGAGCGCCTGGATTGTATAGTATGGTGAAAGGATACAACCCTGATGCACACCTTTCCTGACTTTAAGCCATGCAGTATCCTTTTGTTGTTTGCCTCTTGATCCATGCACAGATTCTACATGAGCATAATTAAGTGTTCTGGAATTCCCATTCTCTGCAATGTTATCCATAATTTGTTATGATCCATACAGTCGAATGCCTCTGCATAGTCAATAAAACACAGGTAAACATCTTTTTGGTATGCTCTCCTTTCAGCCAGGGTCCCTCTGACATCAGCAATGATATCCCAGGTTCCACATCCTCTTCTAAATCTGGCTTGAATTTCTGGCAGTTCTCTGTCAATATACTGGTGCAGCTGCTTTTGAAAGATCTTCAGCAAAATTTTGCTTGCATGCACTATCAATGATATTGTTCGATAATTTCTGCATTCCATTGGATCACTTTTCTAAGGAATAGGCATAAATATGGATCTCTTCCAGTCATTTGGCTAGGTAGCTGTCTTCCAAATTTCTTGGCATATATGAGTGAGCACTTCCAGCGCTGCATTCTTTTGTTGAAACATCTCAACTGGTATTCCTTCAATTCCTGGATCCTTGTTTTTCGCCAATGCCTTTACTGCAGCTTGGACTTCTTCCTTCAGTACCATTGGTTACCTCTTGAAATGGTTGAATGGCGGCTAATTCTTTCTGGTATAATGACTGTGTATTCCTTTCATCTTCTTTTGATGCTTCTTGCATTGTTTAATATTTTCCCCATAGAATCCTTCAGTATTGCAACTTGAGGCTTGAATTTTTTCTACAGTTCTTTCAGCTTGGGAAATGCTGAGCATTTCCCTTTTGGTTTTCTTTCTCCAGGTCTTTCAACATGTCATTATAATACTTTGTCTTCTCAAGCCACCCTTTGAAATCTTCTGTTCAGCTCTTTTACTTCATCATTTTTTCCTTTTGCTTTAGCTACTTGACATTCAAGAGTAAATTTCAGAGTCTCTTCTGACATCCATCTTGGTCTTTTATTTCTTTCATGTCTTTTTAATGACCTCTTGTTTTCTTCATATATGATGTCCTTGACATCACTCCACAACTCAAGTGGTCTTCAGTCATTAGTGTTCATCGCATCAGATCTATTCTTGAGATGGTCTCTAAATTCAGGTGGTATATACTCAAGGTCGTACCTTAGCTCTCATGGACTTGTTCTAATTTTCTTCAGTTTCAACTTGAACTTATATGAGTAATTGATGGCCTGATCCACAGTCGGCTCCCGCCTTGTTCTGGCTGAGGATATTGAGCTTTTCCATCATCTCTTTCCACAGATATAGTTGATTTGATTCCTGTGTATCCCATCTGGTGAGGTCCATGTGTATAGTCACTGTTTATGTTGGTAAAAAAGGTATTTGCAATGAAGAAGTCGTTGGTCTTGCAAAATTTGATCATGCGATCTCCGGCATTGTTTCTATTACCAAGGCCGTATTTTCCAACTACCAATCCTTCTTCTTTGTTTCTAACTTTTGCATTCCAATCACCAATAATTATCAGTGCCTCCTGATTGCATGTACCATCAATTTCAGACTGCAGAAGTTGGTAAAAATCTTTAATTTCTTCATCTTTGGCCTTAATGGTTGGTGGGTAAATTTGAATAATAGTCGTATTAACTGGTCTTCCTTGTAGGTGTATGTATATTATTCTATCACTGACAGTATTGTACTTCAGGATAGATCTTAAAATGTTCTTGAAGACGAATGCAACGCAATTCCTCTTCAAGTTGTTGTTCCCGGCATAGTAGACCATGATTGTCGGATTCCAAATGACTAATACCAGTTCACTTCAGCTCACTAGTGCCTAGGATAATGATCTTCATGGATTCCATTTCATTTTTGACAATTTCCAATTTTCCTAGATTCATATTTCGTACATTCCACATTCTGATTATTAATGGATGTTTGCAGCTATTTCTTCTCATTTTGAGTCGTGCCACATCAGCAGATGAACTTCCCAAAAGCTTGACTCCATTCGACTCTACTTTGAGGAGGCAGCTCTTACCCAGTTATCTTTTCAGTGCCTTCCAACCTGAGGGGCTCATCTTCCAGCACTATATCAGACAATGTTCCTCTGCTATTCATAAGGTTTTCACTTGGTAATTCTCTTCAGAAATAGACCACCGGGTCCTTCTTCCTAGTCTGTCTTAGTTTGGAAGCTCAGCTGAAGCCTGTCCACCATGGGTGACCCTGCCGGTATTTGAATACTGGTGACATAGCTTCCAGTATCACAGCAATACGAAAGCCCCCATAGTAGGACAAACTGACAGATGCATGGGGGAAAGCAAATATAACAAGATGCTAATGGTAGAAAGTAGGTGGTAAGTATAAGGGTATTTACTGTACAGTTAACATTTCTACATGTCTGAAATTTCTCATAATAAAATGTTGGGGGAAAGCAGATTCCACATTTTCTGGCATTGTGATAAGGATTAAAACCACTTTAAAAATTCAATTTCTAATTCATGGTGGAAGCATGTAAGTTCAAATGACATTTGTGGGAGTTTTGCCTGTTACCGTTTATCATGTCCTGTGCATAAAGAGTGTAATTATGCATTTATATGTCTAAGAATGTCTAGTTTCTGGCCCATACTAAAATTTCCAATGTGTTTTGGTCCTGAATCATCTTTAGAAAACCCTCAGGAATACCACTGGAAACAATTATTGAAAGGTCATCATCCCCTCACTTGATTTTTGGCTCTGGCAAATGCTTTTGTAATTTGTCCTTAGCAATTAGAATTTAATCACCTCGGCTAAATCAATATGCAATAAAGAAGCAAGCTTCGTGTTTTAAGTGGTCTGTCTCCATAATAAGGGAAGGCATTGTAGCCATATTCTGGTCCTGCAGAGGTCATTCCTGGTCAATACACTGCCTTCCTTAGTGAAATAATATTGATCACAGCCATCAAGAGCTCATTTCGATGGTCTCGATTTTTTGAATCAGGTTCATAATGAATTTGACCACTTTATCCTTTTCCTAAAGTTAAAATGATTTCTCCATTTCCACAACTCCCTGTAGTTCAGCCTTTCACTGAACTTTCTTAAGTAAGCAGGAAGTCTTTGAAATGGTTCTCAAAACAAATAGCTTCCAAAGGGCGTCTGAAACACCAGCAATGATCACTGTTGTCAGCCTTAAACTTGAGAGGGATGGGATAAGGGAATGAATGGCTGTTTGCTTCTTGGAAACTCAGAGAACTTGCCTTCTTTGAATCACACCTAACACTTAAGACTGGTCCCTGGGTGGCACAAATGGTTTGCTCTTGTATACTAACCAAAAGGTTTAAGTTCAAATTCAGCCAGCTGTGCCTCAAAAGGCCTGGAGATCTGCTTTTATAAGATTATAGCCAAGAAAATCCTACACAGCAATTCTACTCTATAATGCACGAGGTTGCCATCAGTCAGAATTGACTCAACAGCAATGGTTCTTTTATTTATTTATTTATTTTGAACAATTCAAGAGTCCTTGGATGATGCAAACCATTACCTTGCATCTTCTTGCATCATTGCTTGGATGCTGACTGAGAGGTTGGAGGTTCAAGTCTACCCAGAGACACCTTGGAAGAAAGGTCTAGAAAATCAGCCTTGAAAAACTCTACGGAGCACAGTTTTACTCTGACACATGTGCAGTCACCATGAGTTGTAATCCACTCAAGGCAACTGGAAAAAGAACACTCAAAAATTATCCTTTCAGTCACCTTTCCTGACAGGCAGGAAAACAATATTTATGTATTAAAAAAAAAAAATGAAAAATGCTTCTCGTCAAAAACAGGTACTAAGTTATGAAAGAGAGAAATGTTGGACTTCCAATGGTCCCATGAGCCCGTGACTGCACAGATGGAGCTGCCACTACAGAGAGGCAGGGTGGTGCAGACAAGCTGTCAGGGAGGAGGGCTGTTTAGCCCTAACCCTCCCCTGGCTCCTTCTGGTCATGGCTATCCGGGCAGAAGCCCTTTGAAAGCTCAAGGTGAGAATCAAGGTGTCTTCCTTTTTCTAAGGGAATTGCTTAGTTCTAAGTGAATTGCTGAGGCTGTTTTGCATAATCATATGTAAATTGAATCAATTAAATACCCACCAAAGTTATCTATAGGTCATGTGTTTGCATAACCAGAGATACAAAAATGTTTGTCCCTTCCCCAAGGTGGGAGTTGTCACTGATGTGTAAGAAAGCAGCCACGGGACAAAAACAAATACTCCTTTTTAAGAATTGCTGACACCTGTAACAGCAAGCATTTCCCATCAGCCATGAGAAATGATCAGCAGTTAAGGGCAACGTATGATTGTAACATTTCACCCACATTCTCTTTCTAAAAATGAGTCTAGCAGTAGAAATAATGATTGGATAGAGCCCACAGTTTTCTTCAAAATAATAAAAAAAAAAAAACCCAAACAAAAACTAATTTCCTGCTGCAGGGCACCATTGAGAAAAACACACTCATGAGTTTCAAAAGAGAACAAGAAGCATGTCTGCAATAGATCAGTGGGTCCCTGGCTGGAAGGTTAAAACCACCATGGGGAAACACAATGAGAAACAGGAGACACAAAAAAAATAAGAAAAACGTCTGTACCTACCAACTACAGGCTCCAGGGGATTCAAAAAGATACTGAGTCACTGGCTGGGAACAATCGAATCTGCTGAGTAAATTAATAGCACAAACTAGACAACAGGAGGAAACTTTTTGACTAGTCAGAACCAGCTCTGCAAAAACCCAGCAAATACTTTAAAATTAGCTCCCCGGGTGGCGAAATGGTTAACATGCTCGCTGCTAACCAAAGGTTGGAAGCTCTAATCTACCCAGAGGCACCTCAGAAGAAAGGCCTGGTGCCCTACTTCTGAAAAATCAGCCATCGTGAATGCTGTAGAGCTCAGCTCTACTCTAACACACAGGGAGTCACCATAAGTCTGTTTGTCTGCAACTGGGTTACATTAAAAGCACCTGCTAACCACTGTCCTATTGAAAAACATGCATCCACAGTCTTCCTATCTGTTGCCTGGAGCAGACTGGTCAGGGACTGAGTGTCTGCATTCCTGATGATTCATTGTCAGGTTCCTTCATACAGAAAATAGTAAGAGACCTTGGTGCTTTTGCCTATACTGTTGCTAAATAACTCGTTACTGTCAAAGAAATGGAAACCCTGGTGGCAGAGTGGTTAAGTGCTACAGTGGCTAAACAGAAGGTCGGCAGTTCGAATCCACAAGGCGCTCCTTGGAAACTCTATGGGGCAGTTCTAATCTGTCTTATAGGGTCGCTATGAGTCAGAATCGACTCAACTGCAATGGGTTTGGTTTTGGTTTATCAAAGAAATGGAGCCCTGGTGGTGCAGTGGTTAAAAGATTGGCTGGTAACCAAAGGGTCGGCAGTTCCTATCTACCATCTGCTCCTTGGAAACCCTATGGGGCAGTTTTACTCTGTCCTTTAGGGTCACTATGAGTCAGAATCGACTGATGGCAATGAGTATCAAAGAAATAGAGTTCCTGGGTGACACAAACAGTTAAATGCTTGGACTCCACCCGGGGGGCCTCAGAAGAATCACATGGGGTCATCATGAGTCAGAATAGACTCAATGGCAGCAGGTCTGGTTTTGGTTTATCGAAGAAAATAGTGCAAGCAGAAAGTTTAAATTTACAGTGAGGTCATCAAGGGCATTTCTGGTCATTAGCTATCCATTAATGTTTTTAACTAATTAATACTTTTACACTAGTTGTACATCTGTTGAGCATGCACATGTAAAGCTCTGTGCAAGGTGCTAATTAATTGTGCCTGATCGAGTTTCTCCACATTGCAACACTGCACAGCCTCAGGTGGAAATGAAAGCAGTTGGCTTCCCCACCCCCACCCCACCTGAAGCAACCCCCCCCCCACAAAAAAAAAACCCAAACCCGTTGCCGTCGAGTTGATTCTGACTCATAGCGACCCCATAGGACAGAGTAGAACTGCCCCATAGGGTTTCCAAGGAGCACCTGTGGATTTGAACTGTCGACCTTTTGGTAAGTACCTGTACCTCTCAACCACTACGCCACCAGGGTTTCTGAAGCAAGCCCATTTTCCACAATTTAAAGCAGAGAATATTACCTGCTGGATAGTTATCTGAAAAAAAGAAAACTTTTCAGGCAGGGAGAGTACCACCTCATTTGTATGAATCAGGACAGGTTTCAGAAAAGAGAAATGTGGAGGGGAAACAGGAAGAGTGAGAGCTGTTGGATGGCGATCTGGTCTTTTTCCAAGTGCCCACTGTTTGGTTTTGGAGGGAAGAAGTTTCTAGAAGGTGTCAGCCTTACCTGAGGACTCCGGTTCCAGAGCCACAGTCAAAACGGAACTCCACATGGCTCCCCGCCATGTTGATGGACAGGAAGTCTTTGCTGCCGGTGTCATAGCTGTACAGGAGGACACCATCTCCCGAGTCTGGCCGAAAGGTGATCTCAAACTCTGTGAAGGAGAGGTAATGCTGGGGCTCCAGTGGCCAGGGTGTCGCCGCATAGGATCTCAGGGACTCTCTGAATTGAGGAACAGCCAGGGTAAAAGCTGAGGAAACAAGCATGTCATTAGACATCCCTCTGTGGCAGACACTGGCTAGTTGCAAACCCAGAACCATGTGGTTTTCCTCTTGGGCACAGAGCTAAACTACATTTCCCAGCTGCCCCATGGCACAACGGTTAAGCACTTGGCTACTAACCAAAAGGTTGGAAGTTTGAACCCACCTAGCAGCTCAGTGAAAGAAAGGCCTGGTGATCTGCTTTTGTAAAGATTACTGCTAAGAAAACCCTAACAGGCAGTTCTACTCTGTCACACTGGGTGGCTATGAGTTGGAATTGACTGGACAGCACCCAATAACCACTGTAGTTAGGTGGCAGATGTGACACAAGTTACTTTAAAAGTTATTTGAGGCCCAAGAGGACCCTATGCTTGCTTAGCCCAAACCAACCTGTTGCCATCGAGTCGATTCCGACTCATAGCAACCCTGTAGGACAGAGTAGAGCTGCCCCATAGAGTTTCCAAGGAGTGCCTGGTGGATATGAACCGCTAACCTTTTGGTTAGCAGCTGTAGCAGGCTTTTCGGCTTAGCTCAAGTGAATCTTAAAACGAACAACTCTTTGGTTTGATATTTTGGCATTTGGAGCCCCTCCAGCCTGCTAAAAAAGATTCCCCCATCCCTCCTGACAAAGCGACATTGAGCCCATCAAAATGTATGGTGCTTTACTAAAAGCTCACAGATGAAAAATTACACGAACTGTGAATTAACACGCAGATAAAAGAAACCACCATCGACTTGCTTCTTTCTCACCGTCTTCACAGTGTCGACCTTTAAATCCCAGGGGACAGAGGCAAATGTACGAGTCAGCTTTGATTGCCGTGCAGGTGCCGCCATTGATGCACAAGGCCTCATCACAGATGCCGCTGCTGCATTCCCCTAAAGACACAGCAGGGATTACAAAGAGATTTCCTATGCGCGCCACCCAAGACGATGGGGCTGAGGCTCCAACAGCTCACGGCTCTCAACAGACAGAATTTGGCTCCCCCTCCTGTTGACTTCCACCTGCACAACTGCAAACCAGCTTTCAGGATAAGTGAATCCTCTTTCATTTTAACTGGATTTTGGTTTCTTTTATGAAGAGTCACAGAGACTCTTTAAAACATGGTGGACACAATAAATTAAATCACACATAGCTGGGCAACTTTATGACCACAGATGCGGATGACTCTGCTTTAATTAATCTATTGTTCCCACAAGAATGTATTTCAATTGCTCCAATGTCACCAGAGTGTTTATGTTGAAAGTGTTCTGATTTGTGCAAGCCCAATTAGCTTAAGTGCAGCCGCCTTGCCTTGTTGGTTCAAAGTTGAGGCAAACAAGATAAGCCCTGAAGGAGTTAAGCAGCCATGTCTAAGCTTATTAACTGGCCTGAGTAGTTGACTCCGTCTGGTATGGGAGAGGATGGAAGAGGGCTCCATAGTACCTTAGCATGTGGGTTTTATAACCCCTCTTTTTACCTCTAACGTTACAGTTTTATGAGGGCCAGAAGGTGCCCTGGGGTAAATGTGGTGAAGCTTCCACATCTGATTGGTTAGCTTTCTTTACCAAACATATTACAGAGGACCCACGAGGGATACACTCGGTAATTTTCAAGCATACTACACAAGATGAAGTGAAAAAAAGGTTTTCCTGGGTTGTTTTTCATCTGTTCCTTTGGACTTCCTTTTCTCCCTGTGTATAAGAAACAAATTAGACACAGTCTGGCCCGCACAGTCTACGCCACCAGGGTTTCCACCTAAATGAGTACAAAACCCTTTTTCTGGGCATGAAGGCTAAGGGGGTGTGTTTCTGATTGGGGCGGGAAGGGCCAGCTCTGCCCCTCAGTCTCCAATGCTCCACCTGCAGAGCTGGTAGCCTGTCCACCTCTAAGATGATGAGCCCTCCTTGGCCCAATTGTGTCATCCCGGCAGGGCTAGTGTCTTATCCTGTCCTCTCTCTGCTCACTCGATCCATCTTCTTTCTCTCTCACTGGAGGAGAGGACACACTAAGCATACAACGTGTACCCAGGAGAGGAGACTGACTTCAAGGCTGATAACGATTTGATTCAATCTCCTCCACATGGCTGGCCACAATAACTGTTGTGGGATGGTGTCTGTGAATTCCAGCTAGTGGCCACTGGAAGCTCAAGCAGAAGTGACTAGTGAGCTTTGTTCAGCCATAGCCCCTGAGAATATCACCAACATTCACAGTCTCCATGGAGAGGCCGATTTGATTTTAGAGACACCAACCGGGTCATGTTATCCATTTCCCCCTTATACACCCATTGGAACAAGCCAAACCCTCTACCTGGAATGTTCTACTATCTCTCCTCTGCCTTGTCTTATTCTTGCTTCAGACATCAGCTTCACATCACTTGCTCAGAAATGCCTTCCCTGATCCCCAGGCCTCTATTACACACTCTTGTTGCACCATCACTTCTCCTTTGTAACACTTACCACCAATTAGAATTTTACTTTTATTTGTGTGATGATTTGATTAATTTGGTCTGTCCTCAGACACATTAGGACTGAGCTGGGATCCTGTCTGTCTTGTCCATTACTTTACCCGCAGACCCAGCATTATGACTAGTAATAAGTAGGCATGAAAATAAGTATTTATTGAATGAAAGAATGAGTAAAGAGATTGACGAGCCATGGCAAGGCCAATGGCTACTGCAGAACTCCTGAATCTCAAGTAATTTGGGATGCTTGACTGGTAACATTACTCCAGCAAGATGCAGAGACCCAAGACAGGGCTGGAAAAAATGAGTGGTGATGAAAATTTAGATGGAAACAATACAAGAACTCTCTGGGTTAGAAAATCCAAAATTTTGCTACAGTTGCTGAATATTCTAGAATGTGAGATGAGGAGAGAGTCCAGAAGCTGGAAACAGCCTAATGATAGAGTTGGGAGTGGGAGGATTTGAATAACAAAAGGCCCTTCTGAGAAGTAAAAACAGGTTTGGTGGGGATGGTGAGGTAGGGGAGAGAGAAAGTTGTGGTAGAAGATGGCAGTACCACCTTACAGGTGTCAGATGGAGGAACCACGACTCTGAAACTCTTTCACTCTCTCCTGGAAGCCTGTTGCTTCTCTGGAAACTTACTGGTGTTTGCATGAGCCCAGTGTCTTCCATGGTGAGACTGCATTTAACTTTCAAGAACTTACATTTCAGGAGGACTAATACAAAGGACGGGGCAGTGGTGGTTCAGTGGTAGAATTCTTACCTTCTATATGGGGGTTCAATTCCCAGCCAATGTACCTCAAGCACAACCACCACCCATTTGTCAGTGGTGGGTTGCATGTTGCTATGGCTGACCAGGAAGAAAGGCCTGGCAATCTACTTCTAAAAATCAGCCAATGAAAACCCCAGGGAGCACAAGGGTCTGATCTGTAACCCATGGGGATAGTGCAGGACAAAGCAGCAGTGTGTTGTTCTCTTGTGATGGCATTGCCTTGAACTGGGGGCTTATTCAATGGCAGCTAGCAACAACACAAAGGGAAATAAATAAAAGGTTGAGGAAGGATAACCAGCCCTGGTCTTGTACCCCGGAGGGAATAAATGGAAACAAATGAAAAAAGGCAATGTGATCAACATCCACCATTAAGGCTCATAGAGAGAAATCTAATAGCCCAATAACTGCCCCTAGGGAGCCTGGAGCCAGCCAGGTGGGCCCTCCTGGTGCCATATGCTCAATGGAGAGGTTGGCATCCCGTTGTGCTAGAATTAAAAAAGCTGGCCGCCTTGAAACTGCCAGATGTGTCGTGCAGGGCTGTTTTCCTGTGAGGTCAATGAGTAGAGAAGTAACAATTTATATATTGCCTGACGGGTGGAGTCCAGAATATAATCATGACAATATTAATATCAAATATTTACATCATGTTTACTATGTGCAAGACCCTAGTCTAAGTACTTTATATACACCACGACTCATTTAAACGAAATAATCCTATGAGGTAGGTACTATTTATAAACAGGGAAACTGAGTCATAGAGCAGTTAACTGATTTGCCCCATTCAGGCAATCTGCCTTTAGAGTTCACGTTCTTAACAACCACATGAGACTCCTGACGAAACTGCTGGTTCTTATGTTCTGATTCATCACAGATATTCCAGAAGGGGGGTTTTGGAGACATTGTCCTACCGCAGTGGGTGCTTAATAATTATTTTGGTCATTGCTGTCTACTAGTTGTTTTGACTAAGTGATAAACTGGGGAAAAAACAGCACAGGGAATAACAAACAGATAGTAGTCTTCCTTTTAAGTGGACTTCATCTTTTGTAGTTCCAACAATACCATCACCTGTAGGAGCAGGAAAGGTGTAGGGAGGCAATTAGAGACCCACTGGGGAGACTTTGATGTGGTAGATGCAATGGATTCAAGGGCAGGCTGTGGAGCCAGGATGACTGAGGTCATAGTTGGGCTCTACCATTTACAAGCAGAGTGATCTTGGGCAAATTCCTCAACTATTCTGTGCTGCAGATTCTCATCTGTAAAATAAGGCTAGCCGGAATACCTATTTCATAGAATTCTTGGGATGATAAAAGTAGTAAGTGCTTAGAATGGTGTGCACATATGGTAGGTGTTCAACTAATAAAAAATATTAGCTATAAAATGAACAAAAACAAAATGCACCTGGAATCATGAGGATCAAGTCCTAGCTCTGACCAAAGGATGGAAAGAAGAATGGATCGATAGGTGATAAAGCAAATATAAGAATGTTAATAGTAGAATTTAGGTAGTGGGTATACGGGTGTTTACCGTGCCATTCTTTCAAACTAACACCTTGGAGATGGAGGGAAAAGGGGCCCAAGAAAGGGCCTTGCTTTGCCAAAAGCAATGTCATGTGAGGATGTAACGTTTAGAGTTGCAGCTCCATTTTGTGATTATAAGTGAAAGGCAAGGGGATCACAGAGACATCAACCAAGAGTTCTGCTGTCACTGAGTCACTAAATTAACCAACCTTGGAATTATCTACCTGCTGCCTTAAGTGATAAAATAAACGTCCTTATGGATTTAGAAACAATCTTAGCTCTGCCTACTATTTTGGATAAGTTATTTAACTTCAACAAGCCTCATTTCCTCATCTGTAAAATGAGCATAATAAAACTTTCTACCTCCTAGAATTAGTGTGATGGTTCAGTGAGAAAGCATTTGGTACAGTGGTCAAAATTTTGAATTTGACCATTTTTTTTCAGAAGCAGGGCACATATGAAAGCTCTTCTTTCATTACTGTGTTGACTTTTTCACGGAAGGGGGTAAGGTAGGGAGAAGGGGTTGAATTACTTGTTGCTTTGTCCAATGAGACCACGCCACTTTTCAGGAAGATTCAAGGCAGCAGCAGGGTACAGCCAAGGGTTTGGTGCACTCTTTGGTTTATCATACCTTGGTATTCAGACTCAGGGTCATCATGTTTGCAGAGTACCAACCTTACCCCTTGGGCCCACCTCCCACCTGAAGTTCTGCATTAACCAGCCACTCAGGATTGCAACCCAAAGAGATACTCACCACCCTGGCCCAAGCCAGAAACAGCACCCCCAACCCACTGGGAGTGACTTACCAACATCGGCCCCATTAAGCGCTTTTCCCAAGGGCCAGGGCCTCATGTCGATTCTCTTTCCATTAACTGTGAGTGATTGTACACAGCCTTGAAAGCCTCGGTTTGTTCCTGTTGCTCTGACCAACCAGTAAGCACTGGGAGCCCCACCAAGATAGAGAGGTGTCCGGAAGGTAATTTTACTGTACTGGCCCTTTAAAAAAGATGAAAACTGTATCTAACTAAACACAATCAAAAGCCAAAATACACCAAATTTTGATAAGAGACATGGTTAAGATGTAGGCTATAGTGCTATTGTTTTCTAGCGCTAGTGTCTTCTAGTGTTAGTTCGTCCATATTTTTCTTTAAGACATTGCCTTGCTGGAAATTAAAACGCACGGTTACCATGGGTAACTCAGTGAACTCCTCAGAGGGCTATGTTTTCCGAAGGGATTATTTTGGAATGCCTAGAAGGGAAAAGAAGGTTTGTCAGAGCCAAGACCAACCCAACATGCAGTGTACCATGCTGGGCATCCAACAAAAACTTTCTCTTTCCAGCTCTGACGAATTTATTGTGTACCTTGGATGGGTCACGGGACGATTTTGTGCCTTAAAAAGTGATCATACTAATTTTGTGTATATGTGGACTAACGTTTACCCTTTTACTATCCTGGCCACCTTTATACCATGCTCTGCAAGGAACATTATGAGAGTAGGGGAGATTGCCAAACAGGTTGTGTGGCAAAATATTTAGACATCTGCTCATGTATGCAACTTTTTAAAAAAGTGTTATTATAGTTGGGTAGGGAAATTTCCAATCTTAGACCAAGCCATAATCTGGATTGCAGGTTTTCAGATTGCAAAATACAGGATGAACTAGTAGGTGGGATAAAATTAAGACACCTTGGTTATTCTTTCTTTATTACAGATATATCTCATTCATTTAGATTAAAGGTTAAAGAAAGGTTGGAGAAAGGCATTCTGCCAGAATTTATAAAATGCCCAGAATGCAAGCCACGGAGATGTAATCTTTTATTCTTTAAACTTTTTATTACCCATGAGTAGAAAACCTAATCATTGTTTTATCTTTTCTAATGAATAGATACACAAGCAAAAGCCAAAATACACCAAATAAGAATCATTTGTAAATAAGAGGTTGGGTAGAAGCTTGGCAACTTTACAGTACTTGCAGTGGGTTTTAAGGATCAATTAGATTGTTTGCCACTACTGAACACGCTCTTATTAATTTAGGTGCCCTGTTGGCTTATTGGAGCCCCGGTGGCACAGTGGTTAAGAGCTCAGCTGCTAACCGAAAGGTCAGCAGCTGGGATACACCAGCCACTCCTTGGAAATCCTATGGGCAGTTCTACTCTGTTGTAGGGTCGCTGTGAGTTGGAATTGACTTGATGGCAATAGGTTTGGTTTTTGGTTTTTTGGCTGGTTTAAGGTCTCTGGGTGGCGAAAATGGTTTGTGTTCTGCTGCTAACCAATAGGTTAGCGGTTCAAATCCATCCAGCAGCACCACGGAAGAAAGGTCTAGAGAGCTGCTTCTATAAAGATTACAGCCAAGAAACCCTATGGATCATAGTTCTACTCTACAACACATGGGTTGCCATGAGTCGGAATTGACTTGATGGCAACAGGTTTGGGTTGGCTTATTTCATCAAGATTCTCAGAATTCCCTTCTGGATCCACCCTTGCTTCTGACCCTGTTCTCAGATCTAGGACCACAGCAAGGGTCTGACAGCTCAATCCTTATCTAGGGCATTAAGCGGACCTTAGGGCTGGATGGCTTCTTTGAGGTGCTCTTCACAATATCCCAGACTGGGCTTTACCTACCTCTGATGAGGAGGTGTGTGACAATGCTAGTGTGCTTTTGCTTTCAACAGCCAGCACCCTGGCTTTTTTCTTTTAAGGTTACCTTTGGGTCCCCGGTGCCTGCTTTGCCTACCTGTGTAGAGAACTAAAAGTGCCTGGGAGTTTGCATTCCCCCAGGGCACCTTCAACTAGTTAGCGATGGGTGCAGAAGTATGAAAGTCCCATTTCTTGTTTTGGGTTGGCGTAACTTGAAGTAGGTATAACTTCCACTCCAGAGCTTCCCCATGGGATCAGGCTGAAGCCATACTCTATAGAACTTTGCCAGACTCTTGCTGGCTTCCCCCCTTCCCTGCCCATCCTCCATCTCTCTTACCAGGTTCCCCTGGGAGTACTTTCTTAATACATCACTTGCATGGGGATCCTCATCTCTTGCACTGTGTCTGGGGAACCCAATTTTAGACAGAGTCACTATCTCCCAAGCCAGTTTATTACACATTCCACATCTGTGGTCCTGCTTCTACAACTTGCTTAGCAAGTCCCAGTAGTATAGAGGCAAACTTCACCTTGAGTATATATAAAATTAAATGCTTTGTGCAATTAATTCCTATATTCATTAAAATCATAGACCCTTGAGATTGGAAAAAAATATAATGCAAGCTTCCATTAGCTGTTGGGTCCCTTCTATATCCCTACCAAAAGGTTCAGTTATGTTACTTTTGAACACCCCCAAGGACAGGGAACCATCTCCTGAGATAGTCTGCTGTACCTCTGACACTTTTGCACAATTAGATGGAGGTAAAATCGAGGCTTTCTCCATTCAGCTTCAGCCTTGGGGGTCCACAGAGTAAGTCCTTCTTCCCTAAGACTCTCCCTTTGATTCTGTGATAAAAAGCCACCGTCCATCTTTCATCTCCTCTTCTCCAAACTCAACTCTCCTTCAATCAATCATGCCAGGGACTTCAAATCCTCTTTCTATTTGGGTGGCTGCCCTTTGAACGTGCTCCAGTTTGCCCTTGGGCCTCTTAGAGTGTGATCCTACATCTGAATTCACTCCTGTTGGAGGCTGAGTCACCATAGAATAGAATAGGATTGTCACCTCCCTTTTTCTAGATACTATGTCTCTACTGGAAACCCTGGTGGCATAGTGGTTAAGAGCTACTGCTGCTAACCAAAAGGTGAGCAGTTTGAATCCACCAGGTGCTCCTTGTAAACTCTATGGGGCAGCTCTACTCCATCCTATAGGGTCACTATGAGTCGGAATCATCTCGACAGCAATGGGTTTACGTCTGTACCAGGATACTATGCCTCTACCAGGAGCCCCTGGGTGGCGCAAATGGTTAAATGCACATCTACTAGCTGAAAGGTTAGCAGTCTGAGCCCACCCAGAGGCACCTCAGAAGACAGGGCTGGAGATCTGCTTCCAAAAGGCCACATGAAAACCCTATGGAGCACAGTTATACTTTAACACACATGGGGTTGCCATGAGTTGGAATCAACTCAAGGGCAACTAATGACAACCACCACCACAGCATGCCTCTATTAATGCCATCAATAATTTCTGTAGCCTGTTGTTACCACATAGCTCTGTCTGCTAACCTTTATTAAGCTTTCTTGCTTTAAACCATATGCCACATTCACACATATTACTGCTATTATAACTTCTCCATTCCATCTTCATGTTAGTATTTTGGGCCCAACTTCAGGGCTTCTTTATTCCTATTAAACTCCATGTTATTATATTAGACCCATTGTTCTGGCGTGTATATGACTCTGTAGTTCCTTTTCCTGCCTTTTCCTTCCCTAGCAATATGTACCTAAGTAATCTCCCTGGATCACATTCACTATATTTGGTTTCATGTTCCTTTTGAACCACTGGGATCCAAACTAATGAGATTTTATTCTTTTTTTTTTTTGATCAGCATGGCATGGCTCTTTATATAATACGTGCTGCCAGCAAAGAGTGCTGAAGGACACAGGCAGGGAGGAAGCTATACACATAGACACAAAGGCCTTCGTGCTACACTTTTCCTCAGAGAATACAGACACCTGCCTGGTTATAATTATAGGCTTGGTTCCTTGGCATCTTGCTAATTCAAACTGTTTATTCTAAACACAGTCCTAAAATTGCCTAGAGCATGACAAATATGTGAATACCTGGGTGATTTGCTGAGTAGCCCAACAGTTAAATTATTTTACCACTTCCTATAATCAAAAAAAGTAGTTGAATGGATTATTCCTGAATATTGAACCAAGTGAACCTTTTGGGATGATTTTCTAAAGCCACAGGATTGCAACACCCCGACATTAAAAGTAAGCTTTGTGTCTGACAGTAATAACAGGTAGTGCGAACAGTTTGAGCTCAGCTCCTATCTGAGCTGCAACAATAGGCTCAATAGGCTCAAGCATAACAATGATTGTGAGGATGGCGCAGGACCGGGCTGTGTTTCGCTCTGTTGTACCTAGGATTTGCTATGAGTTGGAACTGACTTGACGGTACCTAACAACAACAACTACCTGAAATGTTGACAGTTCAAACCCACGAAGCAGTGCCACAGAAGAAAGGCCTGGCGATCTGCTTTCGTAAAGATTATAGCCAAGAAAACTCTATGGAGCTCAGTTCTACTCTATAACACGTGAAGTTGCCATGAGTCGGAACTGACTTCCCTCACCTTTGATGTTCTTGTGGAGCAAGAACGTCTTAGGTACAAAGCCTACTGCATATGCCTGTGTACCCCCAACGATGATGCTTACAAATTCAATGATTCTCCTGGGTAGATACAGCATGGATGTGTGTCTTGAAAACCCACCTAGAGTGCCACGGCCTAGCAGGAGCAGATCTAAGCTCAGTTTCATGGGTTTTCCATGACAAAGGGGCCTCCGCTAAGCTCATCCAGGGCTTGAGCCCTACGACTGCCTCAGCTTTCTGCGGTGGGGCCCTCTCAGGATGCTTATGGTGGGTGCTAGGTGGTGTGGGCTGGGAGCGAGGCTCTGGCACTCACCTGGGACTGGCCTGTCACTGGGGTGCCATTGTTCAGCTGCAGCAGTCCATTCAGCCCATCTCTGTAGAGTGTAACCGTGTGCCAGCCCCCCATTTTGATTTTGGTGTCACTTGTGAGAATGGCCATCCCAGTTCCACAATTAAACCTGTGGGGGAGGAAAAGAAAAGGAAGGCTCTTTGACCAACTAGCTCATTATATTTCCAGACCCCACGAACATCGCTTTTGGAGTAATGGCTTCTTTCAGAGCCGATCTGTTCAGAATTACATGAATTAGTAGAAAAAGCCATCTGAGTCTACACGTGATATAACTGGACTTTTCTTCCCTGAGATGATCTCGATCTAGTTATATTTAATCTGCCCATAGAATCTTCAAATGTAGGGCCTCCTTTAACCTAATTTTCTCTGCAAGCTTAGAAAATGATGGGCAATTCAGGCCCTCCCTCTCCTTGTCAGAGATTGCCAGATGCTTGAAGTGGATTCAAGTTGCAGCAAATTAGACCGTAAGTCACTCTGCTTCCAAGGATTTCTCTGGGGACTTTCTGCAACTCCCAAGCGGCAGGCTCAGTGATATTAATAAAATGTGAAAAACCAAGTCTTTGCACTCGTTTGGCAGGCTGGCGGGCGCCGCCATCTGTGCTCAGCTGGACCCAGATGCAGCATGTGGTTTCCATAGGAGGCTCCACTCGGGTGAGGTGAGGAGCCAGGGAGAAGCAGTCTCAGATGGTGGCATTACCCTTGTGTTTTCCAACCTCCAGACAGCCTGGAGGCACCCACTGCTCACTATGCTTGACATGGAGAATTGCCACCCTTTCTAGTCAACTACCAAACAGCCTCCACACCACTTCCCCATGGAGCCTGAGGTTGCCCGTGGGGAAGGACTCATGGTCAGAATTATCCTTATTAGGTCCTGCATTATCTGCTGCCCACTTCCCATGGCCTTCCTTTCTTTGCCTTGAGAGAGGCAAGGAGATGGGTGTGGTAGAAAGGCACTACAAGTCAGGCTCACCTACACGGGGCTGTCAGAGTCACTCATGGGAGCTGTAGAGTTGGAGACATGCTATTGGCCACTAAAGGAGCCCTGGCGACTCAAGGGTTAAGTGTTCAGCTGCTAACCAAAAGGCTGAGAGTTCAAAACCACCCAGCGTCTCTCTGGGGAAAGACCTGATGGTCTGCTGCCATAAAGATTACAGCCTAGAAAACCCTTTGGGGCAGTTCTACTCTGTCACATGGGGTCACTGTGAATTGGAAATTGAGGGCATCTGACAAGAACAACAACCAGCCACTAACTGCTAGTTCTGTAGGGAGTCTACAGGATCATCCAAGGGTTAGAAACCCACAATGGTTAGAACCACTGCCTCAAAGCCTGCTGGCTAGCATTAAATTTCCATGAATCGAAGGATTTAGCAAAGATTGGGGACCTATTTTCTAGTCCAAGTGGATGGTCAATAGTGTTCTCCAACTTAACCAAAAGTACTTTTTGTGCCAAAACAATTAAAAAAAAAATAGATATTGATGCATACTGAGTGCTTGCTATGAGCCAAGAAGTGCTCTAAGTATTTTTATGCGTTAACTCATAAAGGAGCCCTGGGGTGGCGCAGTGGTTAAGCGCTTAGCTGCTAATCGAAAGGTCATTGGTTCAAACCCAGCAGCTGCTCCATGAGAGGAAGATGTGGCAGTTCGCTTCTGTAAAGATTACAGCCTTGGAAACCCTATGGGGCAGTTCTACTCGGTCCTATGGGGTCATCAGAATCAACTCGACAGCGAGGGGTTTTTAACCCATTTAATCCTCACGTTAGCGCCAAGGCAGGCTTGAGGAGGTGAAGTGATTTGGGGAAAGTCAGGCAGAGGGTGAATGATGCCATTAGTGCACTATGGAGAATGACAAGGATGATTTCGATTGGTTGTTCTCAAATAGGTACCACCTACACCTCCAGCCCTGGTGGCATAATGGTTAAGTGCATGGCTGCTAACCAAAAGGTTGGTGGTTCGAACCCACCCAGCGGCTCTGTGAGAGAAAGAACTGGTGACCTGCTCCCATAAAGATTAGTTTAGAAAACGCTACAGGTCAGGTTTACTCTGTCACATGGGGTCGCTATGTGTCAGAAGCAACTCAACAGTACCCAACAACAACACCCCTCTATGAAGATAATTAAAATACTCACACCTCCACGATACTCTGCTCCCAAAGAACCACACATAAGCCAATGGTGGTGTCCAAAATTGTGTTGGGAGAGAAATGATCAAAGCAGAGGAGATGAGCCAAACCACTTACCACACTCCCAAGAGGAGATGAGGATGGGGCTTCAGCTTCTGTAAACTCTTCCTTGCTGCCCTCCATGGCTTTCAGCCATATTTGCCACAAGGGGATGAGGAGACTATTCTAGCTCTATTCTCTTTACATCTACTAAAACTCCAGGAGACAAGAGACTTTGTCTCTTTGGCTCAATGCTGCATCTCCGGCACCTAGAACAGTGTCTAGTATACTGGGGGCACTCTAGAAATTTTGCTGTTGAATGGATGAATGGTTTTGTACTAATTGTCGTTGAGTTGACTCAATCCCTACTCATGGTGGCCCCATGTGTTGGTGAGCAGAACTGCTCTGTAGAGTTTTCACGGCTGTGACCTTTCAGAAGCAGGTCGCCAGGCCTTTCTCCTGAGGTGCCTCTGAATGCATTCAGACTGCCAACCTTTTGGTTAGTAGCCCAGCACTTAACCGTCCGTGCCACCCAAAGACTGCTTAATGTATAATTACGAAGTTCCACCAAAACCAAACCCACTGCTGTCGAGTTGATTCCAACTCATAGTGACTCTAAAGGACAGAGTAGAGCTGCCCCATAGGGTTTCCAAGGAGTGCTTGGGGAATTCGAACTGCCAGCCTTTTGGTTAGTAGCCACAGCTCTTAACCACTACACCACCAGGGTTTCCACAAAGTTCCACAGGTCAAGTATTTACTAAATACTGTTACTCTAGTATTTAGTAAATGGGTCCATGGTTCCCTTATATGCATTTTTCCTTTATCTACAGAAATCCATCTGCATACTTTTTTTTTTTTTTGATTATGTCCTTGTTTATTTTGCCTATTTTAGAGTTCATGTGACAGCTTCCCATCAAAATTGTGTTTTTCAAATACAGGCAGTCCCCAGGTTATGAACATCCAATTTACATACATGCAGCTATGAACCAAACTCCCTGTAAAGCCTATTATATTAAAAATTCTAGGTACATACAGTGTCTCATAACAACAAATGGGCGTTACTTTGCAATGTGCATTGAAACATTATTATTATTACTGTATTATTTTGTGAAAGACGTTTTAATGTATCTGGAAGTGTTTCTTTAATTTTTTTAAGCATAGAAAGTTACACTACATACTGAGACAAACATTTGATTAACTGACTTTGGATATGAACCATATCTAACTGTTCCAATTTATGTACAAAATTGACATAAAGACAGATTTAGGAATGGAAGTCATTTGTACTCTGGGGACCATCTGTACTAGTTTTTGGCACTTGTATACTCAATGCCATGCTATCCGTTACATAATTTCATGACTGTGATATTTTATCTGGGATTATACCTTGGTCTGGTATAAATTGGTGATTTTTCTCCACTTAATGCAATAGTTTATAGCTTGGATTCTACATTGTTTCTAAGAGTAAAATAGTCAGTCTTGTTTTTTGTTTGTTTATACTTACTTAAAATGTCTTTTTTACTGAAATCTTTCTAAGTTACACTTTTAAATCCGTATTTGTAAAGAGGTGGGAGTTTGATTAATTCGATAGTCTTTACTTTTTAATAGTTTCAACCCATGCATGCTTATTATTATATCTTTCTGTGTTAATGCTTCTTTGAGGTTATCTTTTTATGTACTTTGGTATTTTATTATGTTTTTCTTGTTATTTTTTTTAATAATTTTTATTGAGCTTTAAGTGAACGTTTACAAATCAAGTCAGTCTGTCACATATAAGCTTATATACACCTTACTCCATACTCCCACCTGCATCTGTATATGTTTTATTCACACTATAAAAATAAAATATAATGTAGAATAGTATGAAAGACCCGTGAGCTTTGGCAGGCGTTACCTGAATTGGAGTTCACGCTGGATGATGGCCAGGGACATGAAATCCCCCCGCCCATGTTCATTCTCTCCGCAGTAGAGCAGTAAGCCATCCTCCGCCTCTGCCTGTTGTTACACAAACAAAAGCCACGTGAACAATGAGCACTTCCCTGTCCATAAAGAGCCATCTGGAAATGCTCATAAATACGAAACTTGAGTATTCCCCCTCTGCAGTCACATTCACAAAGGGGCAAGAGCATGGATGCCAAGTAATTCCCAGGTACCCAGATCCAGTTCATTTTCAATAAACAGATGGCAGCAATCTAAACAGTGTGTGAGGTGTGGCAGTGAGGTGAGAGGAAGATGGCCCTGTATTTGCCCTGCTCTTTACTTGGCTTTGTGGATCCATCTGCAGAGCTTCTGGAAAACCATATGTACAAAGACCATGGCCACAGAGAGGACGGTAGTTACGCTCATCCAATTCTCTTCTCATCCAAGAGCATCCCTTTTTTCCCTCTTTATTCTTTTTTACTTCTCTCTCTCTGGGAAGTCATGAGAATTTGCTTCTTTCCTTCTATCAGGCAGACCAGCATGGTTCTCACCCATGCCAGCTGTCCTATGCTGGGACAGGTCATCTTTTGGACACTCAACACTGTGGGCGTGACCACAAGATGAACTTGTTTCCAGATTTCTAGATGTTTTTGAGTTGTCTGAGATGCCGAACAGAATCATTTTAACCTAAAAGGATTGACTGATTCCTGATCTGCAGCTGATTCAGGTCAGAGAACATCTATTAAGTCCTCACTATATACCACGGTTGTGTATAGTAGTTTTTCTCTTTGTTCAACTACAGGGTTCTGGAATGGAGAATCCATTATTTCTTCTGACACTCTGGCCTGGGAAGAGTCATCATGAACAACACTGCTAGGGTCCCATCCCCACTAGAACCTTCCGGCCAGCCACTTCCATAGCTCAGTAATATCCAAACCCACCCTCCCCTCACTGGCTCCTTGAATGTGTGAATGTCTCCCCTCACTCTTGCTATCTTGTGAACTGGTTTAAGGGCAGGCTCTGTGTCATATTGACCCTTGAGTACCCTGCCTGCTTCCTTTCTCCATCCCTCTTAGTAGGTGTCTAATATTCACTCATTAAACAACTAATCCTCTTACCCTAAATTCAAGAGTAATTTGAAATGCCTGATAAGAGTTCTTCAGAGGTTCAAAGGTTACAAAGGAATGGCCAAAGAACTGAGGATACTGTATAACAATATCTGAAAAGAGAAAAAAAGACAACACAAAAGAATACCGTTTCTTCACATCTTCAAAAGCAAAAATCAATATACATGTTGCCTGGATATCATCAAGTGAAAGCCCTTGATAGCCTGTTAAACCAAGTTTGCTATCTCCTCTACTTTTTACACCCATGCTTCTCATTCTTTGAGACTTTGAGGTTCTGAAATTATTAGGAAGGAACTGGATTTTTGGAGATCAGTACTTGCTTCTCTAAAAAGAAATCAATGACTTCACGACCCTCTTCCAGCCATACTTCTGTGTAATATACTTTGGTCCGATTATTATGACTTTTAACCCCTCATGCACATCTTTCAGTTGATTTTTTTCTGTAGAGATATAGTAATGGTAAAGCCCACTTCTCCAGGGTGCTGTCGGGATGACTTAATGATTGTTTCAAAAGTATTACAAGTTTGGCACACTCATAAATAGGGGTGCTACCTAATTAGAAGCAACAGACACGGCCTCATGATTTTCCATGTGTAGCCAATTTAATGAGTGGTACATTAAATTAGGAAACCCTGGTGGCATAGTGGTTAAAAGCTACGACTGCTAACCAAAAGGCTAGCAGTTCAAATCCACCTGATGCTCCTTGGAAACCCTACAGGGCAGTTCTGCTCTGTCCTCTAGGGTTGCTAGGAGTCAGAATTGACTCAACGGCAATGGATTCTTTTTTTTTTTTTTTTTTTACATTAAATTAAGAAGATTAAAAAAAAGAAGAGGGATTTTGTTGTTGTTGGGTGCGCCTGAGTCAATTTTGACTCAGAGTAACCCATGTGATGGAGTAGAGCTGCCCCATAGGGTTTTCTAGGCTATAATCTTTTACAGGAACAGATCATCAGGTCTTTCTCTCCCTCGGAGTCACTAGGTAGGTTCAAACCACTAACCTTTCAGTTGGAAACCAAGTGCTTAACTGTTGTGCCACCAGGGCTCCTAGAAGGAGGCATGTTTGGACCATAAAACTGCCCTCGGCCTCTCAGTGAGGCTAGTCCAGCACCATGTTCTTCTTCTCCCCAGGGAACCTACCTTCTGAGCAGCTTTTACCACCTTTGCCCAGGTTGCAGTGGCATCGTGAGCCCCCCCAGGTGTAGTCATTGACACAAAAGCTGTCAGCAGCGCAGATGGTTTCATCACAAGACATGTCAAAGAGCCTTGGCATCACAGCCACACCACTTTTTCCCTTCCTCTCTATGGGAGTGGCGTGGGGAGCCACTGTAGTCTTAGGGAGAGATGCTGAGGTAGGGGCTGCAAGCATGGAAATGGCCTTTGGGTTAGATATAGAGGTCATCTTGGTTTCCACCAAAATTTTCTTATTCCCTCCTTTGGTAGCAGGAAGTGGTTTAACCTAAAGTCAGAAAGGAAAAAGGGTTCTAGATTAACACAGAACACAGTAATTAGACTGCCTTATTTGTGAATGATGCCCAATCCTTGAAAATATGGTCACTTTTGATGGGGATAATATTACTGACCTCAATTTACGAATGAAGAACTTGAGGCTCAGGAAATAAGTACCTTGTTCCATATTACTCAGAAAATCAGTGGTAAAGCTGATATTATATGATTTACTATTAATAAAATTTACAAAGGTGCATTACTTTGTCAAGGAATTATTCAATTTCTTATAATACCTGATTTGATAAAACTTCACTTGGTGGGCAATCAAAATACGCTTCTGCCAGATTGTAAAGCCAGCAGGCAGAGGCTGTCTATACAATATCAGCATGGTCAGTACTTAGTTATTGTTAATTTATGATCACCTGGAGCCTAATATTCAGAGGAAATAAATAGGTGTTAAAAGCAAATTGGCCAATTTACATTTTAAGTAAAATGTTCATGGTCCATTGACTAAACTGCCTTGTTCGGCAACAAAACAAGAACACCTGGGGTTAAGAGCAAAGATTTTTGTTACCTCCTCAAAGGAAATATCCAGATCTAAGTCATCTTCAAATCCTTCATCATCATCACCAATGCCCATGTCAGTGATATAACGGGGTCCATAGTGGCCACTTCCTGCTTCCTCGGTGCCTTCACAAAGAAAACCAGCACACATCTGTCAATGTCTGCCTTCTCTCCATTTTCTACCCTAACTCAGCCATATACAGAGCTGTGCTGATTGGGTCCAAATGTATTGGGAATACACTAGGAATGCAACACAGGAGAGGAAGCATAAACGGCCACAAAATATGAAAAAATGTTTAATCTCATAAGTAATGGAGGAAATGCCAATGAAAACCATAAGGAGCTGCCATTTTAGACTGACAAGACTGGCAAAAATGTGAAGTTAAGCAATAAAAAAGATTACCAAGGATGGGATCAATGGAAACCCTTATGTACCACTATTAAATATGAAAGCTGATACCTAGCAAAATACTTGGAAATGTTTAATAAAGTAGAAAAACGTTTCTATCTTTTGACCCAGCAATCCCACCCCAACTTAAAAAACCTGGAGAAACCCTAGCACACATGTAGCAGGAACCTGTGCAAAACACGTTCACGGCTTCAGCATTTGTAATAGGAAAAACATCTCAAATTTGCTATCTGTAGTAGCAAATAACATCCTGAATGCCCGTCAACAACAGAATGGAGAAGTGAATTATAGTGTATCTACATAGTACCATACAGCATGGGAAGTCAATGAACGAGATTTTAACGCATCAACATGGATTAATGCATATGATATGCAAAAAATGCAAGTTGCAAAAGAACACATCTAGTTTGATATCATGTATATAAAAACAACAGCAAGGAAAACTATATTATTTAGGAATATATAAACCAAAAAACCAAACCTGTTGTCATCAAGTCAATTCCGACTCATAGTGACCCTATAAGACAGAGTAGAACTGCCCCATAGGGTTTCCAAGGAGTGGCTGGTAGATTCAAATTGCTGACTTTTTTGTCACCAGCCAATCTCTATCCTACTCCTTAGGGATATATATATATATATATATATATATATATATATATAAAACTTAAACTATTAAGGAAAGTAGGAAAAGGCAATCAGAAAAATATCTGGGGGAAGAATGTGAATGGGATGTGATACACAGGGGCCTTCAAGCGTACATGTGAGTGTTCATATTATTTTTAAAATATATTTTATATATATACTTTTTTATTTTTGTGTGTGTGGTAGAAATATACACAACAAAACATACAGCTATTCAACAATTTCCACATGTACAATTCAGTGACACCGATTACATTCTTTAAGTTGTGCAACCATCCTCAGTATCTTTTTCCAAATTATCCTGCCACCAAGAACATACATTCAATATACCCTAAGCAAAAACTCCTTCTTTCCCCCTCCCCTCTTCCTACCCCTGGTAATCACTAGTAACTTTTGCTTTCTATTATTTGCTTGAGGTCATATAGTATCTGTCCTTTTGTAACTGATTTGCTTCACAAAGCATAATGTTTTCTAGGTTCATCCATGTCATATATATATATGGAAACCCTAGTGACGTAGTGGTTAAGTGCTACGGCTGCTAACCAAGAGGTCAGCAGTTCAAATCCACCAGGCGCTCCTTGGAAACTCTATGGGGCAGTTCTACTTTGTCTTATAGGGTTGCTATCAGTCGGAATCGACTCAACGGCAGAGGTATACATATATATGTATATGTATATACTTTAGATGCATGAAATATTTCATTAAAGGGTTTTTTAAAAAAAACAAAGAAAGGACATTATAATACAGCAAATACTCCCGTGTGCAGAAAAAAATACTAAACCAGTTGCCATCTAGTCGATTCCAACTCATGGTGACCCCATGTGTGTCAGAGTAGAACTGTGCTCCATAGGTTTTCAATGGCTGATTTTTTGGAAGTAGATGGCCAGGCCTTTCTTTTAAGGTGACTATGGGTGGTTTTTTTTTATGGGTGGACTCGAACCTCCAACCTTTCGGTTAGCAGCCAAGCACAATAACTCTTTGTACCACCTAGGGACTCCTCCAGAAAAAAAGGGGCCCTATATGAAATCTTATCTTATAGAGAACCATTTCCACCCATCTCAGCTGGACAATGGAATCTTTCAGAACCGGAAGGTGGACTGAGAAACACTTCTTTTCAAAGAAAAACACAGGACATTTGCCTTTGGGAGACAGTCAGGTTGGCATTTTTATTCAGTTGTCATCCACAAAAGCCACTGATCCACAACAGCTCTGATTTAGGCTTGGCACAGGAAGTACTCCACAGGAGGTGGCAGCCTTTCAAAGTGCTGCTCTGTAGCGCCCCCATTTCCTCTTAGGGGGTTTGGGCAGGCACAGATACTAGCTGCCTCCTCTAAATGGGGCACACCAGGCACCAGCCTTTAGGGCAGTATCAACTCTGGCAAAGGAAACCGACTTTTGTAGGTTACTGATGCCCACTACTTATGAAGCAGCCTGTGTTTGGATCATTGGTGAAAAGAAAAGGAAAATGACGTTAAAATATAAACTGAACTTAAAGGTATCCTGCTTTCAGAGTAAGCTAAGCCAAACAGTTCTCTCACAAATGCACTCTCTCCTTTCTCTAAGCCAAATAGCAAGCTGATTGAATAATGGAGCTGAAGAAAATGACAGAAAGGCAGTTGTGGGAAGTAGTCTCAGAGGCAGGGGGCTGCTCCTTGCCTTGCCGACCAGAAATCTCCTCCTAAAGCAGTAAGAGAGAAATGGCTGGCAGGTGAGGGGGAGACAGGGCGCAGGGAGCTGTTCTCAGGTGTTCAGGCACATCTAGAGAGGTGGAGGTGAGATAACACAGGGAAGCTGGCATTCTCACCACCTCCGTACCAATTCTTCACAATTTGATTTAAAATAGTCCACCTGTCTTCAAAATTAAAGGCTGTTGATACCAGAATTACATCTGTATGGGTATTCTTTTAAGCCACCTGCATCTAGCCAGCACAGCTGTATGCCAGATGTTTTCACGCAAAAGCCAGACAGCCCTTTGAAAATAGCTTCCTCCTCTCTTGTCTCTCTTCATCTCTGTCTTTCTCCCTGCCTCTCTCTCGAAAAAAAATTTTTTCTCTCACTGTCTCTAGGTTTCTTTCTTCTCTCTGTCTCTGTATGTCTCTTCATTTATCTCTCTGTCTCGTATAATCAGAGTGTTGGATTTCAGAGGAAAGAATCCATATGGCAATGAAAGGATGCTATAACATACACGAAGAAAGATGGTTTCCATCTTCAGTAGGCTGGTCTCTCTACCTCCATGTTCTCCCTTGCCCTGTGCACATTCTTGCCATTCTTACACATACTGTCACCAAAGTCAAGATTCTCTTCCAAAAATATGTTTTCATCTTTTGTTATCTTTAATGGAAAAAAAAAAAAAACTTTCACTGTCCCCCCACTGCCTAGAATATAAATTCTAGGGTCCTTGGTCCAGAATTCAAGGATCTCAATGACAGCAACTCCTCTTTTTCCTCCTTCTTTCCCCCATCACCATATTTATTGAAGCTTACTGCTGCCTCCCTACCTAATAGGTACTGTTGGCTGCTGAACGTATTTCTAAGCCTTACAATAATCCTGTAAGGTAAGTATGATTAATTCCATTGTACAGATCGGTAAACTGAAGCTAAGGGAGGTTAAGTGATTTACCTAAAATTGAAAAGCATGCAACTGGCCAACCCTAACCGTCTCCTTATCTGTCATAATAACCAGGCTAATAGTCATTTCTCATTTTTCATAGGAAACAGTGAGCACAGGGAGGTCCAGGCACAGCATGACCCAAAGAAACCTGGAATTAAAGCTCATGTCCCTTGTTTCCTGACAGCCCCAGCACCTCAGATCTCGAGTCCACAGCTTACAAGACATTGTCACCAATGTGCTTTCTAAGTCAGCACAGAAGGTACAGTCCAAGCCACTGATAAGAATTATCCCGGGAGCCTGGGGTTATTGTAATTAAAGTGTATAACTTATCTCTTTTTACTTGGCACTTTGTTAATTAGAAAAAGGGAACATTAAAAAGGAGACATTAATTATACCCAGAACAGTCAATCCATTGACTGAATGCAAAACAGGTTCAGGGGTAATTCTACAACAAGAAAAATTAATACACAAAATAAAATTTCTATTAATAAATTAAGGGGTGACTTTCATTTTATAAGAGCCTTGTCTGTTTTTGTAAAGGTGTCACTGGTTTTCTATCAGTAATGAGTTTCTCTACCATACTGACATGGTATAGTTGGAAATATCTCTAGTCATGGAACCCAAATGATGGGAAGAGGAACACAAATAGCTGTGTGACCTTAGGCAAGTCACTTGACCTCTCCGGGTTTGGTATTTTCCAATAAAATAATGAGTGGGACTAGATTTGATGATGACCTGTGAGGTCCTTTCCAATACTAACATTCTGTGACCTGAATCCACACTTATGACTTAGATGTATTACAGCTGCCTATTACAAATCAAATATGGTTTGAAAAAGAAACAACCAGGAAATTCTACTTTTTTTCCTTACGTGAATGAAAAAGAAAAATGAAGTAGTTCAGCATGGGAATTCGGTGCTTTGGGGATTGTAGCTGTGTGTTCCATATTATAAACACTCCTATAGGGTTGCTATGAGTTGGAATCTACTTGACCGCAATGGGTTTCTTTTTTTAGAAGATGTGATCTATCACTATTTATCAGGAACCATCTCCATTCAAAAGCCTATGTTTTATTTTGAGTTCCTTTCTCTTAGTAGCTCATGATAGAGGAAGGAATGCTTATTCCCCCTCCTGAGGTAATATGCATGGGAAGAGATTTTCCCGAAATGCTGTGGGATTCTAGCCCTATCTTTTCTCCGCACAGAAGTGAAGACAGCAACTCAGTTACTGAGTGAAAGCCCTTGGCCCACATTTCCGAGCTGAGTGAAGCTAATCCATGAAAGGAGTCCCTAGGTAGCACAGTTAAGCACGTGGCTGCTAACCAAAAGGTTGGCTGTTTGAGTCCACTCAGAGGCACCTTGGAAGAAAGGCCTAGTGATCTACTTCCAAAATATCAGTCATTGGAAACCCTATGAAGCGCAGTTCTGCTCTGATACACATGGGGTTGCCATGAGTCAGAACTGATTCCACTGCAACTAGTTTGTTTTTGTTGGTATCTATCAAAAGACCTGGGGGATAGAGGCGGAAATTGGGGAAATCTGGTCCTTTCCCCTTTCTCCTTCCCTCCCAGATCAGTGAGAGGCAGTGACCTGGGATGGTATGACTGTTCTACAAACCCAAAGTTTCCCTCAAGTGGGCTGTCCCATAGTATATTTTCTGACCCAGCCTTTATCAGCAATAAAGATGACACTTGGTTCTTCATCTGTTGAACATTATCTTACATCTCATTAATTCAAGAAACAGGCAAAGAGGAAAGGTGCTGTTAACTGGATCTCCTCAAAACCTCAACACTCATCAGAACAAGAATGGCTACAGAGCAAGGGTTGCCCATGAGGAAGTAGATGGGTCAAGGTCTGAAACTGAGTCTTGGCAAATTGGATGGAATAATGACACATTATACCTGTGACCTGAGTCCCTTTAAAGTCTTCCCAAGACCTTGTGTGAGTTGGCCCAACTCCAGCCTTTTCTCACATGAATTTATTCCTTCTCATCCTACTTCAGGCATGTTGGTTCATCTTTCAATTTCCTACACATGCCATGTTTTCTCCTGCCTTAGGGCCTTTTCACATGCCATTCCTTATGCTTTAAAATCTTATCTTTCACTCCTCATGCCTTTGCCTTTTTAGTTCTTTTCTATTTCCAATCAAAATCACTTTCTTAGTGATTTGTACCCAAGATGAGGTCAGGTTCCCTTGTATGTTCTCATAGTTCTCTCCTCTCTTATATCCTTTCTTAGTTTAAGGAAATTTATGTCAGCGGAATGGTTTCATAAATGTGACTTACCCACCAGATTCTCAGCTCCTTAACAATGGCAACACTGTCTATTTTGGTTTCTATCATGCCACAGTGGAACACACCTCACTCACTGGCACATTGTAGGAACTTACAGAATATATGGGAAATAAAGAGTGAACTTTTCAAATAGTTTAGGCATAATAAAAATACATGACAGTGCCCTCCTCATCTGAGTTCTTAACAGCAAAAGAAGAGCTGCACAAAGAGTTTGAAAGCTATTAATAATCACTTCCAGGATCTTAAAAGAATTATTTTGCATAGTTTTCCTGGAAAAGAATCCCTATTCAGAGCCCTGATGGAGTTGAGGTTCCAAGTGACTCTCTCTGCATTGCATCACTTTGACTTGGGCTATATGCTTTAAGCGAAGTCAGCCCTGGCACCCTGGTCAAAGTTGACTGAACCAGGATCCAAGCCCAGGCTTATGATAATCACACCTAGACCAACCAATGCTGGTGTGAAAGTCTACCAAAAGAGATGCTTCATACTAGAGGGAATTCAGATATTCCAGCCCCAACCCCTCCTCCCTTACCTGCTTCTGCTGTAGATATTATAGAAGCTAAATACTGGATTTCTCAGGCTTCATTTCATCTACGGATGGCCATATGATAGTTTGGGTTAATAAGATACAAGCGGAAGTCTGTTGGAACATCACTTATGTCTTAGTTACCTACTGCTGCTGTAACAAAAATACCACAAGTGTTATTTTAAAGAACAGAAATGTATTGTTTCACAGTTCAGGAGGCTAGAAGTCCAAATCCAGAGTGTGGCTCTAGGGGGAGGTCCTTCCTTGTCTATTTCAGCTTCTAGCAATTGCCAGCAATTCTTGGCTTTCCTGGGCTTGTAGATGCATCTGTCTCTGTTGTCTGTCTTCCTCTTCTCCTGTGTATGTCTCTGTGTCTCTTCTGTACTTTTTATAACTCAGAAGTGATTAGATTTAGGATCCACCCTACACTGGTATGACCTCATTAACAGAAAAAAAAAAAAAAACTATTTCCAAAAAGGGTCATATTTACAGATACAAGGTTTAGGATTTCAACACCTATTTTTTGGGGGGAGAGGACACAATTCAATCCGTAACACCTTCCTACTATATTATCTTTGACAGTGAAGGTGATTGTGATGGCTGCATCTGCAGCAGCTGAATGCATTCCTAATTGAAACAGACGGGATTGAACAACTCGATCAGACTCTCTCTCGGGAAATACACTAACTGGGTGCATGCTGCAATCCTGAAGACCACTAGGCGAGGCTTCTGGTTCTGCATGAGACCTGCTCAGCATCAGCCTTTCCAGCACGGGGACTCAGAGGACTAGCAAGGATGCTGGGTGGGTTCCTTTGCTCAACCCTTTCCACCAAAGAATCTGCCTGTGCCTTTTTCTTTCCACCTGAATGAACCTAACTAATCCAGAGGTACGTTTTTTTTTTTTAGAGGTAGGGTTGCTGGGGGAGAAGGGCTCCCTGGCCATGGTCAGATATTTTTGTTCTTGTCTGCTCATAATACTTCGTGAATCTCTTATTTCACCAGAGCCCAAGAACGGCACCCCAGGCAACAAGTGATTTCTAGGGACTTCATCTCAAAGCCTTTCTGACTCCTTTATCTGTATGCACAGATACACAAAGGAAGCACTAACTCTCCATAACCCCTATAGAAAATTGAAGAACATAAACCAGCCCCAACAGCACACAAGCCATTGTGTGTTTCTCCCTCAGAGCCTCCCTTTCTAAAGATAATGGGGATGTTGGAAGTAAAGCAGATGGCCAGAAACCAAGGTGTGATGCACCTGCTTCTCTGCTACCTGCAGATTGAGGAGATACACAGGTAAAGCCTAATGAGAGATGTGACTGTGAACATAGCAGGACAACTTAAGGCTCTATTTTTATCATGGTGTGTGGGAATTTCAGGCTTAGAATCCTTGTAGCTTTGGAGAATAATGAATAATAATTTACTTACAACATTTTGCAGCACTAAAACCTCAGGACTGGAGGCATGATTTGAACAGACAATTAAAACATTTCTAAACCACCAAAATAGTGGCTGACATTAGGAAGTCAGCATTATGTATACAGCAGGCACTCAATATGTATGTGTTAGGTAAGTGAGTAAATGAGCCAGATCTTCTCCCAGGGTGCTCTGCGTATGGTCAATGCAAAATAAATACTCATTGAAAGACATACAGTCTTTAACACAGGAGATGCTCTAAGTGCTTAGCAGATCAGTCATTTTCACTGGGAGCGTGGTAGCGATTGTCAGTTGCTGATAGTGTTGGGAGGATGTGGCCTAGAAAAATGAACTTTCTCTCTCTCTCCACACACACACATACACATGTGTATACACACACTCACACAGTCTTTCTGTAAGACAATTTGCCAGTACATTTTAAATGTTTGAGTTATTTGATTGTGCGGCTCTACTATTAGGAATTAATCCTAAGAAGATATTGAAGTGTATAAAAACGTTCATAAGCATTTAACATTTTTTAAGACGTTTAATGAGATGGGCTATGTTCATGGTGTGATTTTGTGTTTAGAAAATTGAGGGCACTGGTGATTTTCACAAGACTAGTGGAATAAAGGACACTGGAGTTGGTTGAAAAGTAAATTAAAAAATCCGTCAAGTGGATTCCGACTCTTGGCAACCCTATAGGACAGAGTAGAACTGCCCCACAGAGTTTCCAAGGAGAGCCTGGTGGATTCGAACTGCTGAACTTTTGGTTAGCAGTCACAGCACTTAACCATTACTCCACCACGGTTAATAAATAAAAGGTGGGTACGATGAATATAGATAGCAAAGTGACTTGAGCTTAAAGGAAAGCCTCGGGATAGGGTGGTAGATGGAGGGGTTGGGGGGCAAGGGGGTTTTCTGTGTGCGGGGAATGCATGTTTGCATGCTGATGGGAACAATCTAGTAGAAAGGCAGAGAGTGAAAGTTGGATGGTGTGGGAGAGAGAGAAGGTAACTAATACAAAATTAGTAGACATAGACAATAGACCGTACTGGTCTCCAATTGGCCTGGTACAAAAGAAGGCTCAGTTCACATCTTACATTTGGGAACCAGGATCTTGAACAAGGAGATGGAGATGAGAAAGAGGGGAAATGCAGCTTATCAACGGCTCCTAGTTCAGTGGGGAGGGAGACATGTACACCTACACCGACAGGGTGGGGAGATCGCAGTCGTGACGCCGGTGAGCACAGGGCCCCTGTAGATTTTCCGTGTCCTTAAAATGGCTTCACATTTGGGCACCAACAGTGGTTTGGGTATGTTTTTAGGTTTTCAAACCCACAAATGGTTCAAACCAGAGACACCAATCCCTGCTCATCCTTCCTCACCCCTTTAAGACAAAACACCATGAGAAAATACACGTCAACACAAAATTCTATGTTCATCAAATGATTGTTTAACATTAAATGATTGAAACAAAGACATGATCACAAAACCACAGAGTCTGTCACTAACAGACTGATAGAGGTTGTACTGAGTCCCCCCAGAATATGTGTTGAAGTCCTTACTCTTGGTACCTGTGAATGTGGCTTTATTTGGAAACACGGTCTTTGCAGATATAACGAATTAACATCACATCATACTGGAGTGAGGTGGGCCCTAATCTGATATGACTGTTGTCCTTATAAGAAGAAAAGAAAGACAAAGAGACACGCAGGGAATACTGCCATGTGACAATAAAGGCAGAGATTGGAGGTACGCTGTCACAAGCCAAGGAATGCCTGGTGTTACTAGAAGCTGGCAGAGACAACGCAGGATCTTCCCCTAGAGTCTTCAGAAAGAGAATATGGCCCTGCTGACACCTTGACTTCTGAAATTCTGTCCTCCAGAACTGTAAGAAAATAAATTCCTGTTGTTTTAAGCCATTCACTTTATAGTAATTTGCTATGGCAGCCCTGCATGTTTATCACAATAATGGAAATCAGAACCATTTATCAAAAGCATAGAAATAAAACTTGCCGGAACTAGGGGGAGAAAAAAAAAAAGAACCAGCCTGAGAAAACAGTTTGAACAGGCTAATGTGTTAGCTAAAATGAAGAGACCTACACCCAAAGAGACAGTTGCAAAATTTTTGCAATACGAAGAAAAAGTTTGGGAGTCAACATTGTGATTTCTGTGTAACCTAGGGGTTGGTCAAGTCAAACAATACTTGCTGTTGAAATATAAAGTCCAGGAGATATTTTATCTAGCTTGTACCTGACTTAGTAAGGACAAATTAGAAAGACATGGGAAGTTCAACTACCTTCAGAAAATGTGTCTGAACCAAAAAGAATTAGAATACCTTTGAAACAACACTTTGCAATGCAATTTGAAAGAAAACCTCTGATAGTCAATAGTAGCATGTGTATTAGGCATTGGTCTCTAAAAATACACACAATGAGTTTGTTGGGTAATTCGAAGGGGATATTAGGCTTCAGTGCTACTGTTGTTCCTTTTGTCAGATCTGATCATCTCTGCAGAAATGCCATTACTCAACTACAATTCATATTGACACCCTTAATTTTAATGGAGATCATGAAAAATACAGGCACACACAAACATTTTTTCCTCACTGAAAAACTCACTATTAAAGTCACTATGCCTTATAATGCCCATTGTTCATTATATACTGAAAATGAAACAAAACAAACCCAAAACCAAACTAGTTGCTGTCTAGTCGATTCCGAATCATAGTGACCCTAGAGGACAGAGTAGAACTGCCCCATAGGGTTTCCAAGGAGTGGATTTGAAATGATGACCTTTTAGTTAGCAGCCGTAGCTCTTAACCACTATGCCACATTGTTCATTATATAATGATTCCTTTGGTAATTTCTTCCTATAAATGTATCCAGAAAAAAATTTTCCACTGAAAAATTGGTTTGCATCCTTCGGTCAACCATTGAGAGCTTTATAACACGTTGATTTCTTTCTTGTCTTTGCTAATAGGAAGCTCAGCATTCAGTGATAACCAGGACTTAAGTGATTTTCCCATCTCTAGTTTTGATACAGTTGTATCCCTTACCTCTATTTGGTTTCTGGTCATCTTATCATACTTCTTATCAATTAAGGTGTTTGAGTGTTGTTGTTAGTGGCTGTCAAGTCGATTACGACTCATGGCGACTCTGTGTTTCAGAGTAAAACTGCTCCATGAGGTTTTCAAGGCTGTGACCTTCGGAAACAGATTGCCAGGCCTGTCTTCCAAGGTGCCTCTGGATGGATTCCAACTGCCAACTCTTGAGCTACTAGTCAACCACTTAACTGTTTGTACCACCCAGGGACTCCTTAAATGTTTGTGTAAACGGCCTCAAATAATTTTTGCACACATTTGAAATATAAATAATTTTAAAATACATTAAAATATCTTGGGCAAGCTTATATTTAAAAAACCTGCAAGGTTCTGGGAGACAGCAGCCATACTGTAGGTGAGATCAGTGATAACTAAGCTAGGAAGGGTCTCTCAGAGCTCCACAGCGATGAACACAACTCTTCCTTGGTATAGATCATTATGGGAAAAGAGCCCGACTTCGGTCAAAAGAAGGAAGTCTGGCTTAAGCCCTCACTCTGACCCACAATCCTGCCCAATACTTAATTGAAGTCCCATTGAGAATCCCTGGCAGGTGCAAGCCAGCTTCTCTTTGGGTCATGAGACTAAGTTGTGGGCAAGAAATCTTTTCAGATAAATAGGAACAAGAGCAGTCTGTTCTCATTTTCAAATAAGTATTGGCATATTGATTAAACCAAGACAGAGATAGAGGAGGAGCCAGGGGTACAGCCGAGAGTTTCCAAGCATCCAAGCATCTCAAAACCATTCTCCGTTGGAGAGAAAACCATGAAATGCTAATTCTGAAACTCTGTTGTCTGAATAACTAGTGGGATTGTTCATTCTGTGGGCTCACTATGGGTTGCTTTCTAACAGAAGAATTTCTGCAGTGGTTTGAAACCTACGACTTAAGAAAATACCATCAGCTGGAATTTGCTAAGTAGGGAAAGGTAAGGAGATACAAATATACACAAAGACTTCTGGGGACAGTTGGAACATCTGGTATATCATCTGCTGGGGTGGAGGGTTCATACTCTGAAGCCAGGAGCAATAAGGCAACAGAGGTTGGCTGGGGCTAGAATGTGTAAGATTTTGAATGTCAGGCTAAGGAGTGTGGCCTTCCTCCTGTGAGCAGGGAGAAGAAAGCAACTTACTAAAGGAGTGGTTTTACATTAGTCCCACAATGGGTGTAAGTGGGTTTCTACTTTCTGACTCTGTGCTCCTATACCCTTTGGCCTCTGAACAACACTTCTGTACATGCTCGAAAAACTCCCTTAATGCTCAGCCTGGACAATCTTCTGCCTGGATTCTTCTGTTCTCCTTTCCCCTACCCCTTTGGGGAAACCCCACTCAACTTTTAACAGCCATCCCCAGGGTCACCTCTGCCATGAAACCTTTGCCAACCCACCTCCCAGCTCCCCCCAACACACCATCCATCACCCTTCTGCTCCGTGCTACAGAGCACATTCTCCATCCTGTACATCACTGTATGGTCAGTTGTCCCCGCGTCTTCTCACTGGACTGGATTGTGAAGCCTGGGAGGTCAAGGTCTGTTTCAGTTCTCCTTGAAAAGTGATTGGCAAAATAAATATTCCTGAAATTAATGGCTGATCCTTTTAGTGACTCTAGTGGGATACTTAAAACATCCTTACTTTATGCCCTTTAATGCCTATATATAATTTATACGAAACTATATACAATTTCTTGTGCTGCCAAAGACCTCTTTAAAGTGTTGAAAGGCAAAGATGTCACTCTGAGGACTAAGGTATGCCTGATCCAAGCCATGGTGTTTTCAATCACCTCATATGCATGCGAAAAGCTGGACAATGAATAAGGAAGACAGAAAAAGAAGTGATGCCTTTGAGCTATGGCGCTGGTGAAGAATATTGATTCTACCATGGACTGCCAGAAGAATGAATAAGTCTGTCTTGCAAGAAGCACAGCCATGGTGCTCCTTGGAATCGAGGATGGCAAGACTTTTTCTCAAGTACTCTGGACATGTGATCAGGAGGAATCAGTCCCTGGAGAAAGACATCACGCTTGGTATAGCAGAGGGTCAGCAAAAAAGAGGAAGGCCCTTGGTGAAATGGATTGACACAGTGGCTATAACAATGGGCTGAAACTATAGCAATGATTGTGAGGATGGCACAGGACCAGGCAGTGTTTCATTTTGTTGTACATAGGATTGCTATGAGTTAGAACCAACTGGAGGGCACCTAACAATAACAATAATATTTAATGTCTATATGCACTCAATTCAGTATTATTCAAATTGTAGATTTCAAACCCATTAGTGGTTGGTAATAATAATTCAGTGAGCCATGACCACATTTAAAAAAAATGGAACCAAATGATATAAAAATATTATAGAGCACTGCACTTATAGAAGGTACCGTTCTGTGAAACATTTGCATACACTTGCGTATTTTTCTATACATTTGTGTGTTCTTGGTTGCAGTATAAATTGTATTTTCTCACTGTGGTTGCAGTTCAAAAACATTGGGGAAAAACTTCATTCTAGTTGTTTCTTGGATGTCTGTTATTTTTCCATCCTGACTGTCATGTTATTTTGAGTAGGGGTCAGATTTTCGAATTTAATCTTTGTCTTATAGTAGTGTTTTTTATTTAGTGTTTCCAACCTCAGCACTATTGACATTTTGGGCTGATAATTCTTTGTTGTGAGCGGCTGTCCTGTGCATTGTAGGATGTTTAGCAGCATCCCTGGTCTCTACCCACTAGATGCCAATAGCACTGCCCCTCCCAGATGTGATGACCAAAAATATCTCCAGATGTTGTCAAGTATTCCCAGAGGGCAAGATCGCTGGTTGTGAACCATTGCCCTACGGTGCCCAAACCTCGAGAAAATGCATAAGACAGATCTAAAGCTAAGACCCCAAGGGAACCTACTGCAACAGAATAGCTGGGCATACTGATCCCCAAAGTTTTTTAAGGTCTGTGGTTAACAACCAGGCACCTATGGGCCACTGTCCAATTGCACAGAAGATCTCTTGTCTAACCACAGGATTTCCACTGATGTGGTTAGGAGGTGTGAGGGAGACACATTAGGCGTTCAGGATCAGGAGGTACTTTTGGAGGCACCAGAAAAGCAAAAGAAATTTCACACCATAGCCACAATAATACTATTTAAACTATTAGCTCAGATCACGTCATTCTGCTGTGAAAACCCTTCAAAGTCTTTGCATCTAACTTACGCTAAAATCCAAAGTCTTCATAATGACCTGCAAGATTCGACATGATCTGGCCCTTGGCTACTTTTCCAACTTCATTTCCTACCATTCTTCTTTTCATTTACTATGTCTCTGCCACATAAGCCTCCCTGAAGTTCCTAGAACACCCAAGCCTGCTCTCGCCCCAGGATCTTTGCACTTGCTGCTCCCTCCATGAAGAGGGACTCTGCTCAAGTCTCTCTTTTGAAGAGAAGCCTTCCTTGACAGCCTATCCAAACAGCAGCTTCCACCATCCTCTCTGCCCTCTTACACCTTTGCTTTTCCTTCTAGCACTTATACTTACAGATATCATAGTATTTATGTAAAATAATGTAATATACACTATTTTATAAATAAATAATAACTAATAAAATGTAGAAGATCATTCAAAAATGGTTGCAACAGTACATCAACAGGGAACTGCTAGAAATTCAAGCTGGATTCAGAAGAGGATGTGGGACTAGGGATATCATTGCTAATGCCAGATGGATCTTGGCTGAAAGCAGAGAATACCAGAAAGATGTTTACCTGTATTTTATTGACTTTGCAAAAGCTTTCAACTGTGTGGATTATAACAAATTATGGTTAACATTGTGAAGAATGGGAATTCCAGAACACTTAATTGTGCTCATTGGGAACCTGTACATAGATCAAGAGGCAGTCATTCGAACAGAACAAGAGAATACTGTGTGGTTTAAAGTCAAGAAAAGTATGTGGGTCGAGCAGGGGCAAGTTGGTGGAATAGCCAGATGCTTCTGGCATCAAAGACCCCCAAAATCAAGTGAAACGATTATATGTATGACAAGCTAAGAGCCCTGAACATCAAAGGCAAAGTTAGAAAATGGACCGAGTGGTAGGGGGAGAGAGAGGCCATTCAGAAGTGGAGACGAGTTACTGGACCTGAATCACTGGGATCCCTCAGGCACCATTCCCTAAAGCAGCTGTGGTGGGCTGGTGGTAGCGTTCAGCGGCAGTTTTCTCAGGGAGAAGCAACCAACTGCATAGCCTTCTCACACCTCCGGAACCAGAGAAGAAAGGCACTCTTGGCAAAAGCTAAGTACTTGCATATATTTTACCATGCCCCCTGCCCCCAAGCCAGCTTCAGTGGCTGTTAATTTCCCTGGGCCTGAGATAGGCCTATTTGAGTGCCCTGAGCCATGCTCCTGGACTTGGAGAAGGAATAAAATTACAAGAGGGGGAAAAGATAATTTGCCAGCTCCACTAACCTGGGGAGCTCGGGGCAGAAGCGGATCCTGTCCAGACATAAACGGTCCGTGCACTTCGAATACCTTTCTCCCCTGCATGGACCTGTGTGGGCCTATTCTAGTAGAATAGGCCCTTGCTGGCAGACTGCAACTGTGTAAGCTGTGTGGTGGAGAGATGGGTGTTTGACACTTGACACAGCTTTGCCTACTAAACAGGGTCCTCATCTACCCACATCAGGGGCTTAAGGACTGTTGGCTCCACCCAGGTCACCCAGCCACCCACAACAGGGGTCTAAGGATAAGTGACACCTCCCAGTCCTTACAACCAAAAGCATTGGGTGCCCATGGTCTGGCTGCAGAACCCACCCATCTATACAGTCTAGGGAACAGGGATGTGCTTTCCTCAGAGTCACTCAGGGGACAGTTCTCAGCCCCCTGCTTTGTTCAGAGCATGACCCCCTGCTGCAACCAGATATTGGTAACTACACCAATCACCCCTGCCCCTCTAAGACTGTAGGACAGAGCCTGTACCACATGCTTGATGACCGGCTACCTGGACACATGAGCTGAATCCACACAAGCAAAGTGAATGGACTCATAAGCTCGTGTACATGATAACAGCTCTGGCCATCTGGTGACAGGACGTCAGAGCCCCAAAGGTGAAAATAATCAAGCTAGCTCACTCAAGCAACACATCTGGGCATATCAAAACAAAACAATGCAAGCAACTAGGATACAATAAGCAAACATAAAATAAACTAATACAGTAACATATAGATGGCTCGGAAACAACAGTCAATATCAAACCACATAAAGAAACAGACCATGATCACTTCACCAAGCTCTCAAAACAGAGAATCAAAGGACCTTCTGGATGAAAATGCCTTCCTGGAATTACCGGATGCAGAATTCAAAAGATTAATATACAGCACTCTTCAAGACATAAGGAAAGAGATCAGGCAATACGCAGAACTAGCCAAGGACATACAGATAAAACAGTTGAAGAAATTAAAAAGGTTCTTCAAGAACATAATGAAAAATTTAATAAGCTGCAATAATCCATTAAGAGAAGGCAATCAGAAATTCAGATTAACAATAAAATTACAGAATTAGACAACTGAATAGGAAGTTAGAGGAGCAAAATCAAGCAAGTGGAAGGCAGAATTGGTGACCTTGAAGATAAAGCACTTGGTACCAATATATTTGAAGAAAAATCAGATAAAAGAATTAAAAGAAATTAAGAAAACTTAGGAATCATGTGAGACTCTATCAAGAGAAATAACCTATAAGTGACTGGAGTACCAGAGCGGGGAGGGATAACAGAAAATACAGAGAGAATTGTTGAAGATCTGCTGGCAGAAAACTTCCCTGATATAGTGAAAGATGAGAAGATATCAATCCAAGATGCTCATCAAACTCCACATAACATAGATTTTAAGAGAAAGTCACCAAGGCATATTATAATCAAACTTGCTAAAACCAAAGATAAAGATAGAATTTTAAGAGTAGCTAGGGATAAACAAAAAGTCACCCACAAAGGACAGTCAATAAGAATAAACTTGGACTATTCAGCAGAAACCATGCAGGCAAGAAGGCAATGGGATGACTTATATAAAGCATTGAAACAAAAAAATTGCCAGGCAAGAATCATATATCCAGCAAAACTGTCTCTCAAATATGAAGGTGAAATTAAGACATTTCCAGATAAACAGAAGTTTAGGAATTTCGTAAAAACCAAACCAAAATTAGAAGAAATACTAAAGGGAGTTCTTTGGTTAGAAAATCAGTAATATCAGGTATCAACTTAAGATTAGAACACTGGATAGGGCAATCAGACGTCAGGGAAATCACAAAAATAAATCAAGATAAAAAAAACGCTCAAAACAGGGAAACAGCAACGTGATTACGTAAAAGAAGGCCACATTAAAATAATAAAGAGGGACTAAGAAATGTAGTCATAGATCTTTCATATGGAGAAGAAGACAAGGTGTTAAAAAGAAAAAGAAGTTAGGTTTAAACTTAGAAAAATAGGGGTAAATATTAAGGTAACCACAAAGGAGACTAACTATCTTACTCATCAAAATAAAATGCAAGAAAAAAATAGAGACTCAGCAGAAACAAAATCAACAATAATGAATAAGAGGAAAAGACAATATATAAAGATAAACTACTCAGCACAAAAAATTAAGTGGGAAAAAGAAACTGTCAACAACACATACAAAAACAACATCAAAATGACAGATACTTACCCATAATTACAGTGAATGTTAACTGACTAAATGCACAGATAAAGAGAAACAGAGTGGAAGAATGCATAAAAAAACATGATCCATCTATATGCTGCCTACAAGAGACATACCTTAGACTCAAAAACACAAACAAACTAAAACTCAAAGGATGGCAAAAGATACATCAAGCAAACAACAATCAAAAAAGAGCAGAAGTGGCAATATTAATTTCTGACAAAATAGACTTTAAAGTTAAATCCATCATGAAGGATAAGGAAGGACACTATACAATGATGAAAGGGACAATATACCAAGAAGATATAACCATATTAAATATTTATGCACCCAATGACAGGGCCGCAAGATACATAAAACAAATTCTATCAGCACTGAAACGTGAGATAGACAGCTCCATAATAATAGTAGGAGACTTCAACACACCACTTTTGCTGAAGGACAGGACATCCAGAAAGAAGCTCGATAAAGACACAGAAGATCTAAATGCCACAATCAATCAACTTGACCTTATAGACATATATAGAACACTCCACCCAACAGCAGCCAAGTATACTTTCTTTTCTAGTGCACATGGAATATTCTCTAGAATAGACCACATATTAGGCCATAAAGCAACCCTTAGCAGAATCCAAAACATCGAAATCTTACAAAGCATCTTCTCTGACCCTAAGGCCATGGAAGTAGAAATCAATAACAGAAAAAGCAAGGAAATGAAATCAAACACTTGGAAACTGAACAATACCCTGCTCAAAAAAGCCTGGGTTATAGAAGACATTAAGGATGGAATAAAGACATTCATAGAATCCAATGAGAATGAAAACACTTCCTATCATAACCTTTGGGACACAATGAAAGCAGTGCTTAGAAGTTAATTTATATCAATAAATGCATACATACAAAAAGAAGAAAGGGCCAAAATCAAAGAATTATCCTTACAACTTGAACAAATAGAAAGAGAGCAAGAAAAGAAACCTTCAGTCACCAGAAGAAAGCAAATAATAAAAATTAGAGTGGAACTAAATGAAATAGAAAAACAATTGAAAGTAAACAAGACCAAAAGCTGGTTCTTTGAAAAAATTTCCAAAATTGATAAACCACTGGCCAAACTCACAAAAGAAAAACAGGAGAGGAAGCAAATAACCTGAATAAGAAATGAGATGGGTGATACTACAACAGACCCAACTGAAATTAAAAGAATCATATCAGATGACTACGAAAAGTTGTACACTAACAAATTTGAAAACCTAGAAGAAATGCATGAATTCCAAGAAACACACTACCTACTTAAACTAACACAAACAGAGGCAGAACAACTAAATAGACCCTTAACAAAAGAAGAGATTGAAAAGGTAAACGAAAAACTCCCAACAATAAAAAGCCCTGGCCCAGACGGCTTCACTGCAGAGTTCTACCAAACGTTCAGGGAAGAATTAACACCACTGCTACTAAAGGAATTTCAGAGCGTAGAAAGGGATAGAATACTCCCAAACTCATTTTATGAATCCAGCATATCCCTGATACCAAAACCAAGTAAAGACACCATAAAAAAAAAGAAAATTACAGACCTATATCCCTTATGACCTTAGATGCAACAATCCTCAACAAAATTCTGGCCAATAGAATTCAATAACATATCAAAAAAATAATTCACCATGATCAAGTGGGATTCACACCAGGTATGGTTCGACATTTGAAAAACAATCATGTAATCCATCATATAAATAAAAGACAAGAACCACATGATTTTATCAATCGATGCAGAAAAGGCATTTGACAAAGTTTGACACCCATTTATGATAAAAACTCTCGGGGAAATACAAATAGAAGGAAAATTCCTCAACATAATAAAGGGCATTTATACAAAGCCAACAGCCAACATCATCCTAAATGGAGAGATTCTGAAAGCATTCTCCTTGAGAACGGAAACCAGACAAGGATGCCCTTTATCACCACTCTTATTCAACATTGTGCTGGAGGTCCTAGCCAGAGCAATTAGTCTAGATAAAGAAATAAAGGGCATCAAGATTGGTAAGGAAGAAGTAGAAGCATCTCTATGTGTAAATGACATTATCTCATACACAAGAAACCCTAAAGAATCCTCAAGAAAACTACTGGATTCTTTAGGGTTTCTTGTGTATAAGATAATGTCATCTGCAAATAGAGATACTAATAGAAGAGTTCAGCAGAGTATCAGGATACAAGACAAACATACAAAAATCAGTTGGATTCCTCTACACCAACAAAAACAAAATCGAAGAGGAAATCACCAAATCAATACCATTTACAGTAGCCCCGAAGAAGATAAAATACTTAGGAATAAATCTTACCAGAGATGTAAAAGACCTATGCACAGAAAACTACAGGACACTACTGCAAGAAACCAAAAGAGACCTACATAAGTCAAAAGACACCTTGCTCACAGATAGGAAGACTTAACATTGTAAAAATATCTATTCTACCAAAAGCGATCTATAGATAAAATACAATCCCGATTCAAATTCCAACAACATTCTTTAATGAGATGGAGAAACAAATCACCAACTACATCTGGAAGGGAAAGAATTCCCGGTTAGTTAAGAAATGCATTAATGAAAAAGAAGAACAAAGTGGGAGGCCTCACTCTACCTGATTTTAGAACCTATTATGCTGCCATAGTAGTCAAAACAGTCTGGCACTGGTACAAAAACAGATACATAGACCAATGGAACAGAATTGAGAATCCAGACATAAATCCATCCACATATGAGCAGTTGATATTTGACAAAGGCCCAAAGTCAGATAAATGGGGGAAAGACAGTCTTTTTAACAGATGGTGCTGGCATAACTGGATATCCATCTGCAAAAAAATGAAACAAGACCCATACCTCACACCATGCACAACAATGAACTCAAAATGGATCAAAGACTTAAACATAAAATCTAAAACGTTAAAGATCATGGAAAAAAAATAGGGACAATGCTAGGAGCCCTAATACATGGCATGAACAGTATATAAAACATTACTAATAATGCAGAAGAAAAACTAGATAACTGGGAGCTCCTAAAAATCAAACACCTGTGCTCATCCAAAGACTTCACCAAAAGAGTAAAAAGACTACCTACAGACTGGGAAAAAGTTTTCAGCTATGACATTTCCGATCAGCACCTACTCTCTAAAATCTACATGATACTGCAAAAACTCAACTACAAAAAGACAAATAACCCAATTAAAAAAGAGGCAAAGGAAATGAACAGACAGTTCAGTAAAGAAGACATTCAGATGGCTAACAGATACGTGAGGAAATGCTCTCGATCACTAGCCATTAGAGAAATGCAAATCAATGAGATTCCATCTCACTCCAACCAGGCTGGCATTAATCCAAAAAACACAAAATAATAAATGTTGGAGAGGTTGTGGAGAGATTGGAACACTTCTACACTGCTGATGGGAATGTAAAATGGTACAACCGCTTTGGAAATCGATTTGCCACTTCCTTTAAAAACTAGAACTAGAACTACCATAGGATCCAGCAAGCCCACTCCTTGGAATATATCCTAGAGAAATAAGAGACTTTACACCAGCAGATATATGTACACCCATGTTCATGGCAGCACTGTTTACAATAGCAAAAAGTTGGAAGCAACCAAGGTACCCATCAATGGATGAATGGATAAACAATGGTATATTCACACAAAGGAATACTACGCATCAATAAAGAACAATGTTGAATCCATGAAACATTTTATATCATGGAGGAATCTGGAAGGCATTATGGTGAGTGAAATTAGTCACCTGCAAAAGGATAAATATTGTATAAGACCACTATTATAAGAACTTGAGAAATAGTTTAAACAGAGAAGAGAATATTCTTTTATGGTTACGAGAAGGGGGAGGGACGGAGGGAGGAAAGCAGAGGGGTTTTCACTAATTAGATAGTAGATAAGATATATTTTAGGTGAAGGGAAAGACAATACACAGTACAGGGGAGTTCAGCACAATTGGACTAAACCAAAAGCAAAGAAGTTTCCTGAATAAACTGAATGCTTCAAAGGCCAGCGTAGCAGCGGTAGGGGTTTGGGAACCATAGTTTCATGAGACATCTAAGTCAACTGGCATAATAAAATCTATTAAGAAAACATTCTGCATCCCACTTTGGAGTGTGGTGTCTGAGGTCTTAAATGCTAGCAAGAGGCCATCTAAGATGCATCAATTGGTCTCAACCCACCTGGAGCAAAGGAGAATGAAGAACACAAAAGACACAGGATAATTATAAGCCCAAGAGACAGAAAGGGCCCCATAAACCAGAGACTACATCAGCTTGAGTCCAGAAGAACTAGATGGTGCTCAGCTACAACCGATGACTGTCCCGACAGGGAACAGAACAAAGGACTCCTGAGGGAGCAGGAGACCAGTGGGATGCAGACTTCAAATTCTCATAAACAGACCAGGCTTAAGGGTCTGACTGAGACTAGAAGGACCCGGAGGTCATGGTCCCCAGACCTTCTGTTAGCCCAAGACAGGAACCATTTTCAAAGCCAACTCTTCAGACAGGGGTTGGAATGGACTATGGGATAGATAATGACACTGGTGAAGAATGAGCTTCTTGGATCGTGTAGACACATGAAACTATGCTGGCATCTCCTGTCTGAAGGGGAGATGAGAGGGTACAGAGGGTCAGAAGCTGGCTGAGTGGACACAAAAAGAGAGAGTAGGGGGAATGAGCGTGCTCTCTTATTAGGGGGAGAGCAATTAGGAGTATATAGCAAGGTGTTTATAAAATTTTTGTATGAGATTTTGACTTGATTTGTAAACTTTCACTTAAAGCACAATAAAAATTAAGAAAAAAAGTGTGCATCAGGCTTGTATCCTTTCACCATAAATAATCTGTATGCTGAGAAAATAATCCAAGAAGCTGGACTATATAAAGAAGAACACAGCTTCAGGATCGGAGGAAAACTCATTAACAACCTTCACTATGCACTTGACACAACCTTGCTTGCTCAAAGTGATGAAGACTTGAACACTTCCTGATGAAGATCGAAGACCGCAGCCTTCAGTATGGATTACACCTCAACATAAAGAAAACAAAAGTCCTTACAACTAGGCCAATAATCAACATCATGATAAATGGAGAAAAGATTGAAGTTGAGAATGATTTCATTTATTTGGATCCACAATCAACACCCATGGAAGCAGCAGTCAAAGAATCAAGCAACGTTATTTAAACTGGGCAAATCTGCTGCAAAAGACCTCTTCAAAGTGCTAGAAAGCAAAGACGTCTCTTTAAGGGCTAAGGTGCCCCTGACCTACACCATGTGTTTTCAATCACGTCATATGCATGCGAAAGCGGGACAATGAATGAGGAAGACAGAAGAAGAATTGATGCCTTTGAATTATGCTGTTGGGGAAGACTACTGAATACACCATGGACTGCCAGAAGAACGAACAAATCTGTCTTGGAAGAAATACAGCCAGAATGCTCTTTAGAAGCAAGGATGGCAAGACTTCGCCTCACATACTTTGGACATGTTATCAGGAGGGATCAGTCCCTGGAGAAGGACATCATGCTTGGAAAAATAGAGGGTCAGCAAAAAAGAGGAAGATAACAAGATGGATTGACGCAGTGGCTGCAACAATGGGCTCAAGCATAGCAACGATCACGAGGACGGTGCAGGACCAGGTAGTGTTTCGTTCTGTTGTACACAGGGTCGCTATGAGTTGGAGCCGACTCAAGGGCATCTAACAACAATAAAATGTCGATTTATTATTTACTTACTGATTGAGAGTGACTCTCCCATATGTAAACTCCATGGGGCAGGGACATCGTTTACCCTGTTTACTACTAAAACCCCAGCACCAAGAAGAAACCCCAGCACCAAGAAGCTGCCTGGCATTAAACACACATATTTTAAGTGAATTGGTGAATGAATGTTTAAACAAGTGAAATAAACACTGTAGACTCAGAACCTAGATTCTTTACCTTCTTGAGTATCACCAAGACATTCTTCAGATTAATTTAAATAATTATCAGTGGTGACATGTGAAGCAAAAAAAAGAAAAGCAAAGCAAAAAGTCTGATCTAACTTCAAAGTTGCTGTAGCTTTCATATCTTACTCTTCTAATACTCGTTGTGCTAATTCTTACTGAATTTGACGACCCTTTCTTTCATTTTCTCTTAGAACAAACTGTATTGTGTCAGCTCTTTGTATCATTAAGACGCAGTATTGATTACAAATAAGATGTTATAAAGATCCCAGATCACTTAAGAAATGTTTGAAAATTTTTCTTTGTAACGAAAAGCCTAAAAACTACAATAAGTTGCCCTTTCCCGTTTTGGTTGGCCTTAGTTAACCGTGAAAGAAGTCAAACATCTGAGATAACACGCAGTTTCTTTATTTTGCCCTTGTCTCTACCACTACAACGGACTCCAACACTGGGTCAGTCTATTAGGTTTCTGGCTCTGAAAGTCTGTGAACTATCGCCATCTGCTGGTTGACTTATGAACTATCGCCATCTGCTGCATGGCTCGTCATCCAATCCAAGCCAGTTGCCATGGAGTCGATTGTGACCCCTATATGACAGAGTAGAGCTGCCCCATAGGGTTTTCAAGGCTGTAATCTTTACAGAAGCAGACTGCCACATCTTTCTCCCACAGAAGGCTGACCTTTCAGTTAGCAGTCAAGCACCTAACCTCTGTACCACCAGGGCTCCTTCTACCTCTTCCTCTTAGAAAACCAGTTACCATGGAGTTGAACTGATTTGGACTCATGGTGGCTCCATGTGTGTCAGAGTAGAACTGCACTCCATAGGGTTTTTAATGACTGGTCTTTCAGAAGTAGATCTCCAGGCCTTTCTTCTGAGGTACCTCTAGATGGACTCTTAACAAACATCTTTTCAGTTAGCAGCAGAGCATGTTAACTGTTTGCGCCACTTTTTTTTTAATTGTGCTTTAGGTGAAAGTTTATAGCTCAAGCTATTTTCTCGTTAAAAAAATTATACACATATTGTTTTGTCACATTGGTTGCAATCCCCACAATGTGACAGCACTCTCTCCTTTTCCACCCTAGGCTCCCTGTGCCCATTCACCCAGGTCCTGTCCCTTCGTGCCTTCTCGTCTTGCTCTTGGGCAAGAGTTGCCCATTTGGTCTCGTACATTTGATTGAACTAAGAAGCACGTTCCTCACGTGTGTTACTGTTTGTTTTATAGGCCTGTCTCATCTTTGAAAAGTGAGCTTTGGGAGTGGTGTTAGTTCTGAGTTAGCAGAGTGTCCAGGGGCCGTAGTCTTGGGGGTTCCTCCAGTCTCTGTCAGACCAGTAAGTCTGGTCTTTTTTCACGAATTTGAATTTTGTTCTACATGTTTCTCCTGCTCTGTCCTGGACTCTCTGTGGTAGATGGGTACCATCTAGTTCTGGGCTCGGGCTGATGGAGGCTCTGGTTCATGTGGTCCTTTAGTCCTTTGGGCTAATATTTTCCTTGTGTCTTTGGCTGTCTTTGTTGTCCTTTGCTCTGGATATGATGGGACCAATAGATGTATCTTAGATGGCTGCTTGTAAGCTTTCGGGACCCCAGATGCTACTCACCAGAGTAGTATGTAGAACATCTTCTTTATGAACTATGTTATGCCAATTGATCTGAATTTCCCCGAGACTAGGGTCCCCAGCCCTCAGCCCCAGAAACTCAGTCCCACAAGGAGTTTGGATGTGTCTAGGAAACTTTTACAACTTTGCCTTGGTCAAGTTGTGCTGACTTCCCCTATATCGTGTGTTGTCTTTCCCTTCACCAAAGTTGACAGTTGTCTACCATCTAGGTAGTGATTTCCCCTTCCCATCCCTCCCCACCCTCATAACCATCAAAGAATGTTTTTTTTGTGTGTAAACCTTTTCTTGAGTTCTTGTAATAGAGATCTCATACGATATTTGTCCTTTTGTGATGGACTTATTTCACTCAACATAATGCCCTCCAGATTCATCCATGTTGTAAGATGTTTCACAGATTCATCACTGATCTTTATCATTGTGTACTATTCCATTGTGTGAATGTACCATAATTTATCCACTCATCTGTTGATGGGCACTTAGGTTGTTTCCAACTTTTTGCAATTGCGAATTGTGCTGCAGTGAACATGGGTGAGCATATGTCTACCTGTGAGATGGCTCTTACCTCTCTAGGATATATTCCTAGGAATGGGATTGCTGGATCATATGGTATTTCTACTTCTAGCTTTTTAAAGAGGCACCATGTTGTTTTCCACAGAGGGTGTATAATTTTACATTCCCACGTCCACCACTTTGTTTTGTTGTTGATTGTTAAGTCGATTCCAACTCACAGCAGCCCCATGCATGCAGAGTAGAACTGTCCCATAGGGTTTTCAAGGCTGTGACCTTTTCGAAGCAGATCTCCAGGCCTGTCTTCCGAAGTGCATATGGGTGGGTTCGAACTACCAACCTTTTGGCTAGTAGTTGAGCACTTAACCATTTACACCACCAAGAGACTCTAATCAAGAGCTGATTATGTTTTTGAACCTTGAAATCTCTGTTGGCCTCTGGAATTCCCATGTGATCATGTGATCAAAACCAGCGATATGAGCAATTTTCCACTGGGTCAGAATGCAAACACAAGTTACATTTTTTAAAGATGGTAGGTGCTAGGGTTGAAGTTCACTACCCACCCAAAACCCACTGCCGTCGAGTTGATTCCGACTCATAGCGACCCTATAGGACAGAATAGAACTGCCCCATAGAGTTTCCAAGGAGCATCTGGCAGATTTGAACTACCAACCTCTTGGTTGGCAGCTGTAGCACTTAACCACTAGGCCACCAGGGTTTCCTGGAGTTCAACAGCAGCACTAATCATGTTCTATGACAGCCTCTGGCTCTCCGTACCAGTGATAACGGGAAGCTGGGACAACAAAAAGTCTCAATGTGAGTTTAAAAGGTAAAAGGTTTCATCCTTACAGCAGGCAACTTTTTTCTTTTGAAACTAAAATTTTTGTCTCAAAAGGCTTATATGAACATTATGCTTTAATATGGAGATTATCTATCACATTGTGTGTTAATGTGTAGAATAGTGAACTAACAGGCAAGAGAAATGGATTCCAAACACCATCCATATTACTGACCAACTGTGCCCATTTGTCTGTCCACCTGTAAACATAAAGTAGAGATAATGGCCCTGGCCCAACCTGCTTCACAGAGCTGTCAGAAGGTAAACATGAACTTGGACAAGACAAAAGATGAACAAGGGCACTATGAAGAGGATATAATAGTGAAACTACCTAAATGTCCATCAGTCAGGAATTCGTTAAATAAATATGGTAGAGTTTTACAGTGGAATACACTGTGGTTATTAAAATTAACGATGTGGTTCTATATCCATTTACATTTAAAGATGTCTACAGTATTTTGTTGTACAGAAAAGGTATATTTACTGTGATCTCATCACTGGGAAAAAACAAAAAATTCTGGAAGATTATATACCAAAATGTTAATAGTGGTTATGTCAGGATGCTGAGATTAGTGATAATTTTCATTTTGATTTTGTATATTTTCTGATTTTTTTTTCTAATAAATATGAATTACTTTTTATATTTATATACAACAGAAAAGCTATTTCTGTTCTGGGATCATTGCAACAGTTTCCTTAACTGGACTCCCTGACCTAGTCTTTCCTTCACATCACAGCCAGTGATCTTGTTAAAACCTAAGTGAGGCTTTGTCACTCCTCTGGGTAACTTCCTACCCTCCACTCAGTCAGTTTTCCCATCTCTTTCTGAGTCAAAGCAAAGTCCAGTGACCTCCAATGGCCTCCAAGGCCCTAATCAGCCTCCATCATCTGTGCCTTCTCTCTCTCTCAGACTGCATTTCCTCTCCCTCTTCTCCCCTCCCCAGCCCCCAGGCCCCTCTGCTCCAGCCACGCTGGCCTTGCTCTTCCTGAATGCCCCAGGCATGATTCTGCATTGAAGCCTTAGCGTTTGCCTGGAACACTCTTCCCCCAGCTAGTAGACATCCACAGAGCTCACCCCCTTCTTACTCAAGTGTCACCTCAGGAGGCTTCCCCTGGCTGCCCATTGCTTCCCTGTTCTATTTTCCTCCACAGCATCTATCCTCATCTGACATGCTATCTCTGTTATTTATTTGTTTGTTGTCTGTCTGTTTTGTTCACTGCTGAATTCCCACCATCTAGAACAGTGCCTGTGGCATTAAAAAAAAAAAAAAAAAATTGCCAGGCATCCATTTTGACTCATAGTGACCCTCTACTACAGAGTAGAACTGCTCCATAGGGTTTTCAAGGAGCAGCTGTGGATTCAAACTGCTGACCTTTTGGTTAGCACCAGAGCTCTTAACCTCTGTGCCATGAGGGCTCTACTAGGATTCAAACTGCTGACCTTTGGGTTAGCAGCCAAACAGTTAACCACTGCATCACCAGGGCTCCTCCTGTGACATAAACAAAAAAAAAACAGTTGTCGTCGAGTCGATTCCAACTGACAGCGACCCTATAGGACAGAGTAGAACTGTCTTACAGGGTTTCCAAGGAGTACCTGGTGGACTCAAACTGCCAACCTTTTGGTAGCCGTAGCTCTTAACCACTAAGCCACCAGGGTTTCCTCCTGTGACACAGTGGGCACTAAATATTTCTTTGAATGAATAAAGATATATCGTAAAATAACTTAGGGAACGGATTCTTTAGAAAAACAGAATCTCACTCACTTTAGGAATCACGTGTAAGGAGAGTAATCACTAAACTAGGTTCTTGTCCAGGATCTCCACTAAGTGGCCTTGAGAAGTTACTGAGTTATTCTGGGCCTCAGTTTCCTCATGTGCACAAGGACGGAGTGGGTTCTTTCCTAGGAGCCAGCCCTGGTAGCACAGTGGTTAAGAGCTCTGCTGCTAACCAAAAGGTTGGCAGTTCAAATCCACAGCTGTTCCTCGGAAATTCTACAGGGCAGTTCTACTCTGTCCTATATGGTCACTGTGATGAGTTGGAATTGACTTAATGGCAGCGGTTTTTTTTTTTTTTTTCCCCTTAGGTCCTTAGTCAAGAAACATGTACTTGATTACCTCCAGTGTTCAAGGAAATATGCTAAATACTATGTAGGAGACACAAAGATGAATAAGATAAGGTTTGTGCCCTAAATCTATAAAGAGCAAAAGACCAAAAATCCTCCACACTTTAGGAGACCACGTAAAGGCACAATTCTTTCTTTATTTTACTATTTCCTATTGCGGTGGATTCCCTCTTTCGGTCCCTCCACTTCACCCTTCACCCTTGTCCACTCTCTCTGTGCTAACCGGTTTCGTTCTAGTTGTGTTCTGCCCATTGGGAAGCACCAGCAGGAGAGTGGAAGGAAGGAAGGAAAGGAGTCAGGGTATTTATTCCCCCAGATTCCACCCTACGAGGTTGTCATGGGACTCATGTCCTGAAGGCCCACAGACAGCCTTCTCTGTCTCCAGATGCTGGTCACTGCTCCCTCACAGTTTCCTTGTTGTCGTTAGTTGCTGTGGAGTTGGCTAGGACTCACAGAGACCCCACGTACAACAAAACACAACCACGACCAGCCCTGTGCCATCTTCAGGATTGTAGTTTGGGTTCAGTTTTTTGGCTATAGTGAAGTGCCTTCCCTCTTAGAGGGTTCATTTCTAGTACTATATTGGATGACGTTCTGTTGTGATCTGTTGTGATCCATGGGGTTTTCGTTGGTTGATTTTTTGGAAGTAGATTGCCAGGACTTTCTTCCTAGTCTGCCCTAGTCTGGAAGGTCTGCTGAGACCCACCCATCATAGGTGGTCCTGCTGGTATTTGAAATACCAGTGGTATAGCTTCCAGCATTACAGCAACACACAAACTCCCATAGTATGACAAACTGACAGACAGGAGATAGATGGTGTCCTTACACCTACCCTAACTTTTGCAAAAAGTCCCTTCATTAAAGTTGCTTCAAATTACCCAATGCATGTGCCTGTGTTTCCTGCTGAGAGCCTGAGCACACCCGAGATCATTAGGAAATTCAGCTTTTCTCCTGCACGTGCTTCTCATTTGGTATGGTCTGTGCATCTTTGCTTCCTGCTTGGCTCTATGATGTGATGGAGTCCATCACACTCTGCTAGCAAGCACTGCTCCTTCTATGTGTCCGTCACTGTGTTAAACTGATTTCAGATACCTGCTCTCTTTGTGCTAAGCCATGATTGGGGCCCTTCTCTCTCATCAAAGAACCTAAGTGATTCAGGAATTTAGATGCTAAGAAACAATCCCAAAAGACCCATTGCCTTTGAGTCAATTCCAACTCATAGTGACCCTATAGGACAGAGTAGAACTGCTCCATAGGGTTTTCAAAGAGCGGCTGGTGGAACTGAACTGCTGACCATACAGTTGGCAGCACAGCTCTTAACCACTGCGCTACCAGGGCTCCAAATAGAGAATTGTGTAAAAGCAAGCAGTGCTCCAAAGGGATGAGAGGGAAAGATTAATCCTGAAACAATGAGTATAAAGAAAATAGACCAAAATGGATACTAAGGTAAATAGAAAAAAACAAAAGGGAAAATATTTAAGAATATTCTAATATTACCTCAATATTTTAATGTTTAACAACTCATTGCGCAGAGTGGATCAAATAGTATCTGGTTGCTGGTTCACACGCTGTACTCCAAATACCAGCTGACTGACTGAACAGATGCTATGAGTGAAAATAGAGCACTCCAAGTTCCTTTTCTTTGGAAAATCATATTTTCTCATCATTTGCCTTAGTCTTTCTTCTCTATCTAGCCAGAGGGGGTGGAAATACTGGTGTACTGATTATAAGTAAATGTATGGTAATAGAGAATGTACCAAGGCCTCAGAAGAGCAATTAATAGGTAGCAGGTATTTAAACAGCAAAGTGAGTCATCCCCTTTAGAGCTGATAAAGTTGTGCAAAGGAGCGTTGCTTAGATTTACATGCATCCTGGCATTAGCAAATCAATAGAGCGATTACACGCAGAGGGCACCCTGAATGTAAAATCGCATTTGAAGTTATGTTTATGCACAAACTGTACACTTAAAATGTAGGCTTGTCTAGGCTGAGAGTGAAAGAAATGATTTGTTCTTCCTCCTGTTTCCTTTCCCTTCTTACATTCTAAAGATTCACAAATCTGTGCAGCTTGCTCATCTATAGGCCTACCCTCCTGGTGGCACAGTGGTTAAGTGCTATATCTGTTAACCAAAAGGTCAACAGTTTGAATCCACCAGTCACTTCTTGGAAACCCCATGGGGCAGCTCTACTCTGTCACACAGGGTCACTATGAGTCAGAATTGACTTGACGATAGTGGGTTCAGGTCTGGCTACCAAATAGGAGCCCTTACCAGCAACTGGGGATTAAGAAAGCCTATATTGTGGCTAAATATGTGTCTGGTCTCTGGGGAGACAATCAGGCAATTAAAAATAAGGCCCCAAACTGCAGAGCAACACTGGGTAAAAGTGAGATTCACACACAGATACTTGAGTAACCAAGGGTCCAACCAACAGCAGCTGTGCAGAGTAATGTCTCAGAAAACAAGAAGGAGGAGAGAAGAAAAGTGCAGGAGGGAGGGCAGCATAAAATCAGGTTTATTGTAGACATTTGATTAATTTGAGCCAAGGTGGGTATGTCTCAACTCACTGGCAAAGGAAGTCTCTGAAGCTGTTGAAGAAAAGGGATTGTGGGGTGAAGAGCTTGGTAAAAACCCAAACCAAACACCTCTCAAACCTCCCTATGTAATCCCTAAAGACAGTCTGCTCAATCCTCCAGAACCAATGAGAATAATTCCTCAATTGACAAAAGATAAGTACATATGTCTAACCTACCACACGAATCAAAAAAACACCCCATTTGAGAAGAACCTCTCTCCCTCCCTGTTCCCTCCCCACTCTGCTCCAGGACCTAGGCTGGCTTCACGGGTTGTTGATTCTCACTTTCCCTGGCCTGGAAGTAGGGCCCCTCATGCACTCTGAGCCATTCTCCCAGCCTTGGAGAGGGAACAAATTAACAAACAGGAAAAAATAATCTGCCAGCTCCCCTAAGCTGGGAACTCAGGGCAGGTACAGCTCCTTTGCCTAGGAACAGGCATAAGGGGTCCACAGAGGTTGAATACCTTTCACCTATTTTATGCATAGACCTGTGTGGACTCATTTCAACAATGTAGGCCCTCATCTGCACAGTACAACAGGATATATACCTGAAGCCTAACTTCACTATATCAGTTATATGGTGGAGTGGCAGGTTTGTGACATTTGACACCACTCGGCCCATTAAGCAGGGTCCTCAACTACCCACATCAGGGACCTGAGGACTGGTGGCTCCACCCATGCCACCTAGCCACCTGCAACAAAGGTCCAAGAATAAGTGGTGCCTCCCAGTCCTTATAGCCAACAGAGTTGGGTGCCCATAGTCTGGCCGCAAAACCTACCCTCCTACACACTCTAGGGAACAGGTGTACACTTCCCCCCAGATACTCAGGGACAAGCATCAGCCCCCTGTCTTGCTCAGTGCATGAAACCCTACTGCAGCCAGATATCTGTGGCTACTCCAATCACCCCTGTCTGTCTAGGACTGTAGGTAAGAGCCTGCACCACACACTCGGTGACTGACTATCTGGACACCTGAGCTGAATCCATACAAGAAAAGTGAATGGACTCCTGGGCTCACATACCTAGTAACAAATCTAACCATCTGGTAACAGGACACTAGAGCTTCAAAGGTGCCAATAATCAAAGTAGCCCACACAAGCAGCCTATTTGGGCATATCAAAACAAGAAGCTAGGACACAGTAAGCAAACATAAAATAAATAAATATGATAATTTATTGATGGCTCGGAGACAACAGTCAATATCAAATCACATAAAGAGGCAGGCCATGATGGCTTCAGCAAGCTCCCAAAACAAAGAATCAAGAAATATTCTAGAGGAAGAGAACTTCCTGGAATTACCAGGGTAGAATACAAAAGATTAATATACAGAACTCTTTGAGAAATCAGGAAGGAGATTAGGCAAAATGCAGAACAAGCCAAGGAACACAAAGACAATGCAATAGAGGAACTTAAGAAGATTATAGAAGAGCAAAATGAGAAATTTAACAGGCTACAAGAATCCTAGAGAGACAGCAAACAGAAATCCAGAAGATTAATAATAAAATTTCAGAATTAGACAACTCAGTAGAAAGTCATATGAGCAGAGTTGAGCCAATGGAAGTCAGAATTAGTGAGACTGAAGATAAAACACTTGGCACCAACATATTCAAAGGAAAATCAGATAAACGAACTTAAAAAAATGAAGAAACCCTAAGAACCACATGGGACTCTATCAAGAGAAATAACTTATGAGTGATTGGAGTACCAGAAACAGGAGGAAGAACAGAAAATACAAAGAGAATTGTTCAAGTTTTGTTGGCAGAAAACTTCCCTAATATTGTGAAAGATGAGAAGATATCTATCTAAGATGCTTGTTGAACCCCTCATAAGGTAGATCCCAAAAGAAAACCACCAGATATATTATAATCAAACTTGCTAAAACCAAAGATAAAGAGAGAATTTTAAGAGCAGCTAGGGATAAATGAAAAGTCACCTACAAAGGACAGTCAATACGAGTAAGCTCAGACTACTCAGCAGAAACCATGCAGGCAAGAAGGCCATGGATGACATATATAAAGCCTTGAAGGAAAAAAATTGTCAGGCAAGAATCATATATCCAGCATATGTCTCTCAAATATGAAGGTGAAATTAGGGCATTTCCAGATAAACAGAAATTTAGGGAATTTGCAAAAGCCAAACCAAAATTACAAGAAAAGTTAAGGAAGTCCTCCGGTTAGAAAAATCAATAATATCAGATAATCCAAGACTAGAACACAGGACACAGCAACCAGATATAAATTCAGATAGGGAAGTCACAAAAATACATCAAAGCCAAAAAGCTGAAAATAGGGAAACAGACAAGTCAATAAGTAATAGATAACAACATTAAGACAAAAAACAGGGACTAAAAAATGTAATCACAGATCTTTCATATGTAGAGGAAGTCAACGTAATATAAAGAAACAAAAGATTGTTTTAAACTTAGAAAAATAGGGGTAAATATTAAGGTAAACACAAAGGAAACTAACAATCCTACACATCAAAATAAAAACAAGAAAAACATAAAGACTCAGCAAATACAAAATCAGCAACAATGAAAAAGATAAAAAGAAAATACATGAAGAAAAATGACTCAGCCCAGAAAATTAAGTGGAACAAAGAAACCATCAACAACACACACACAAAATGACAGCACTAAACTCATACCTATCCATAATTACACTGAATGTAAATTGGCTAAATGAACGAAAAAAGAGACAGAGAGTGGCAGAACAGATTAAAAAAAAAAAAAAAAGATCCTTCTATATGCTGCCTACAAGAGACATACCTTAGACTTAAAGACACAAACAAACTGAAAATAGACTAAGGTAAAATCTACCGCAAAGGATAAGGAAGGACACTATATAATGATTAAAGGGTCGGTTACACCAGGAGGACATAATTATAATAAATATTTATGTACCCAATGACAGGGCTCCAAAATAAACAAACTCTAACAGCATTGAAAAGTGAGATAGATAGCTCCACGATAATAGTAGGGGGCTTCAACACACCACTTTCAGCGAAGGACAGACCATTCAGAAAGCTCAATAAAGACACAGAAGATCTAAATGCTACAATCAACCAACTTGACCTCATAGACATAAACAGAACATTCCACCCAGCAGCAACCAAGTATACCTTCTTTTCCAATGCACATGGAACATTCTCCAGAATAGATCACATATTAGGCCATAAAGCAAGCATTAACAGGATCCAAAGCATTGAAATATTATAAAGCATTTTTTCTGACCATAAAGCCATAAAAGTAGAAATCAATAACAGAAAAAGGGGGTGGGGGGACTGAACAACACCTTGCTCAAAAACTACTGAGTTATAGAAGAAATTAAGGATGGAATAAAGAAATCCACAGAATCAAAGGAGAATGAAAACACATCCTGCCAGAACATTTGGGACACAGCAAAAGCAGTGCTCAGAGGCCAATTTATAGGAATAAATGCACACATACAAAAAGAAGAAAAGGCCAAAATCAAAACATTAACAGTACAACTCAAACAAATAGAAAGAGAACAGCAAAAGAAGCCCTCAGGCACCAGAAGAAAGCAAATAACAAAAATTAGAGCAGAAGTAAATGAAATAGAAAACAGAAAAACAACTGAAAGAATCAATAAGACAAAAAGCTGGTTCTTTGAAAAGATAAACCAAATTGATAAATCATTAGCCAAACTGACAAAAGAAAAACAGAAGAAGCAAATAACCCAAATAAGAAGTGAGATGGGCGATATCAAAACAGACCCAACTGAAATTAAAAGAATCATAACAGAATACTATGAAAAATTGTACTCTGACAAATTTGAAAACCTAGAGGAAATGGACAAATTTCTAGAAACACACTACCTACCTAAACTAACATAAACAGAAGTAGGACAACTAAATAAACCTACAACAAACAAAGAGATTGAAAAGGTAATTAAAAAACTCCCAACACAAGAAAGCCCAGGGGCTGATGGTTTCACTGGAGAATTCTACCAAACTTTCAAAGAAGAGTTAACACCACTACTACTAAAGGTATTTCAGAGCATAGAAAATGATGGAATACTCTGAAACTCATTTGATGAAGCCAGCATAATCCTGATACCAAAACCAGTAAAAACACCATAAAAAAATAAAATTACAGACCAATATCCCTCATGAACTTCGATGCAAAAATCCTCAACAATATTCTAGCCAATAGAATTCAACAACACATCAAAAAAATAACTCACCATGACCAAGTGAGATTCATACCAGGTATGCAGGGATGGTTCAACATTAGAAAAACCATCAATGTAATCCGTCACATAAATAAAACAAAAGACAAGAACCATATGCTCTTATCAATTGATGCAGAAAAGGCATTTGACAAAGTTCAACACCGATTCATGATAAAAACTCTCAGGAAAAAAGGAATAGAAGGGAAATTCCTCAACATAATAAAGGGCATTTACACAAAACTAACAGCGAACATCATCCTAAACGAAGAGTGTCTGAAAGCATTTCCCTCGAGAAAAGGAACCAGACAAGTACGCCCTTTATCACCACTCTTATTCAACACTGTGCTGGAGGTCCTAACCAGAGCAAAATCAGGCTAGAAAAAGAAATAAAAGGCATCCAAATTGGTAAGGGAGAAGTAAAAGTATCTCTATTTGCAGATGGTATGATCTTACACACAGAAAACTCAAAAGAATCCACAAGAGAAGTACTGGAACTAATAGAAGAGTTCAGCAAAGTATCAGGATAAAAGATAAAAATACAAAAATCAGCTGGATTCCTCTATGCCAACAAAGAGAACTTCAAAGAGGAAATCACAAACCAATACCATTTACAATAGCCTGCAAGAAGATAAAAGGCTTATGAATAAATCTAACCAAAGATGTAAAAGACCTATACAAAGAAAACTACAAGACACTACTGCAAGAAACCAAAAGAGACCTACGTAAGTGGAAAAACATACCTTGCTCATGGATAGGAAGGCTCAACATTGTGAAAATGTCGATTCTACCCAAAGAGATATACAGATACAATGCAATCTCAATCCAAATTCCAATGGCATTTTTTAATGGGATGGAGAAACAAATGACCAATTTCATATGAGAAGGGAAGAGGCCCCGGAAAAGTAAAGCATTACTAAAGAAGAAGAACAAAGTGGGAGGCCTCACTCTACCTGATTTTAGAACCTATTATACTGCCATAGTAGTCATGACAGCCTGGTACTGGTACAAAAACAGATACATAGACCAATGGAACAGAATTGAGAATCCAGACATAAATTCATCCACCTATGAGCAACTGGCTTGGGTCAGATGCCCCTGACCCAAACCATGGTATTTTCAATCACGTCATATGCATGTGAAAGCTGGACAATGAATAAGGAAGACCAAAGAAGTGTTGACGCCTTTGAATTGTGGTGTTGGTGAAGAATATTGACTATACCACGGACTGCCAAAAGAACAAACAAATCTGTCTTGGACGAAGTGCAGCCAGAATGCTCCTTAGAGGCAAGGATGGCGAGACTGTGTCTTACATACTTTGGACATGTTATCAGGAGAGATCAGTCCCTGGAGAAGGACATCATGCTTGGCAGAGTACAGGGTCAGTGGAAAAGAGGAAGACCCTCAACAAGGTGGATCAACACAGTGGCTGCAACAGTGAGTTCAAGCATGACAACGATTGTAAGGATGGCACAGGACCAGGCAGTGTTTAGTTCTGTTGTGCAGAGGGTTGCTATGAGTCGGAACTGACTCAATGGCACCTAACAACAACAACAATGAGCAGCTGATATTTGACAAAGGCCCAAAGTCAGTTAAATGGGGAAAAGACAGTCTCTTTAACAAATGGTGCTGGCATAACTGGATATCCATCTGCAAAAAAATGAAACAAGACCCATACCTCACACCATGCACAACAACAAACTCAAAATGGATCAAAGCCCTAAATATAAAATCTAAAATGATAAAGATCATGGAAGAAATAACAGGGATAACGCTAGGAGCCCTAATACGTGATGTAAACAGAATTACAAAATTTTACTAACAATGCACAAATACCAGAAGAGAAACTAGACAACTGGGAGCTTCTAAAAATCAAACACTTATGCTCATCAAAAGACTTCATCAAAAGAGTAAAAAGACAACCTACAGGCTGGGAAAAAAATTTTGGCTATGACAAATTCAATCAGCATCTAATCTCTAAAATCTACAAGATACTGCAAATCTCAACAACAAAAAGACAAATAACCCAATTAAAAAATGGGCAAAGGATATGAACAGGCACTTCACCTAAAAAGACTCAGGTGGCTACCAGGTACATGAGGAAATGCTCACGATCATTATTAGCCTTTAGAGAAATGAAAATCAAAACTACAATGAGATATCATCTCACTCCAACAAAAAAAGGCTAGCATTAATCCAAAAAACTCAAAATAATAAATGTTGGAGAGGTTGTGGAGAAACCGGAACACTTGTACACTGCTGGTGGGAAGGTAAAATGGTACAACCACTTTGGAAATTGTTTTGGCACTTCCTAAAAAAGCTACAAATTGAAGTATCATAGGATCTAGCAATCCCACTCCTTGGCGTATATACTAGAGAAAGAACATCCATCATACGAACAGATATATGCACACCCATATTCATTGCAGCACTGTTCAAAAAAGATGGAAACAACCTAGATGCCCATCAATGATGAATGGATAAACAAATTATGGTATATTCACACAATGGAATACCACACAACGATAAAGAACAGGGATGAATCTGCAAAACATCTCATAACATGGATGAATCTGGAAGGCATTATGCTGAGTGAAATTAGTCAGTGGCAAGAGGACAAATATTGTATGAGACCACTATTATAAGAACTCAAGAAAAGGTTGAAACACAGAAGAAAACATTCTTTGATAGTTTCGAGGGTGAGAAGGGAGGGAAAGTGGTGTTCTCTAACTAGATAATAGACAAGAATTATCTTAGGTAAACAGAAGGTCAACACACAATACAGGGGAAATCAGCACAACTGGACTAAGCCAAAAGCTAAGAGTCTTCCTAAATACAACCAAATACTTCAAGGGACAGAGTAGCAGGGGCGGGGGCCTGGGTACCATGTTTAAAATGATACTCATGAAGACAGTGCTTCTTAGCTCAAGTAGATACATGAGACTAAATGGGCAGCTCTTGTCTGGAGGCGAGATGAGAAGGGAAAACGGACAGGAGCTGGCTGAATGGATACGGAAAATCTGGGGTGGAAAGGAGGAGTGTGCTGTCACATTATAGGGGGAGCAGCTAGGGTCACATAACAATGTATGTATAAATTTTTGTATGAGAAACTAACTTGAACTGTAAACTTTCACTTAAAGCACAATAAAAAAAAAAAAAAAGCAAATATGTCATTTCGAGGACTAAGGTGTCCTGACCCAAGCCATAGTATTTTCAATCGCCCCATATGCATGTGAAAGTGGGACAATGAATAAGAATTGAAGACCGAAGAAGAGCTGATGCATTTGAATCATGGTATTGGCAGAATACTGAATAGAATATACTGTGGACTTCTAGAAGGAACAAATCTGTCCTGGAAACGAGGATGGTGAGACTTCATTTCACGTAGTTTGGATGTTATCAGGAGGGACCAGTCCCTGGAGAAGGACATCGTGCTTGGTCAGCAAAAAAGTGGAAGACCCTCAATAAGATGGATTGACACAGTGACTGCAACAACGGGCTCAAACATAGCAAGGATTGTGAGGATGGCACAGGACCAGGCAGTGTTTCATTCTGTTGTACATAAGGTCACAGTGTCACAACTGACTCGATGGCACCTAACAGCAACAAAAACAGACATTGCACAGGAGCAAAACCTTGAACTAGTCATTCCAGCCCTGGTAAGGAGCTTCATAGAGGAGAGATACAGATAATCAAATGAATTAAATAATTTTAGGCCCTAAGAGTACATTGGAGAAAATAAAAAATAGGGTAATAGGGTTGTGATCACAGTGAGTGTCAAAGTAAGTGAGGCCTGTCCGAGGAAGTGACATTTGAGCTATGGTCTAAAAGAAAAGGGGGGAAGGTCAGGGAAAGATTTGTGGGAAGAGAGTTCCAGGCAGAGGAAACAGCAGGTACAAAGGCCCTGAGGCAGGAAAGAGCACGGCCTTTGCTTGGAACAGAGAGAAAATTGACACAGGAAGAACATCTTCTAGTGAGGGCTGCCCTGAAGATACCAATTTCACTTCAGTAAAGAATTTATTGGTTCTTTCTCTGCCTGTATGATAAATATTGCTGTTGTCAGTGGCCATTTAGTCAGCTCTAACTCATGGTAACCCCAAGTACAACAGAATGAAAGGCTGCCTGGTCCTGTGCCAGCCTCATGATCACCACCATGCTTGAGTCCCTTGTTGCCTTCCAACCTAGGGGGCTCACCTTCCAAAACTATACTGGAGAATATTCTGTCATGAGGATAACAACAACAACAAAAAAAAACCCAGTGCCATCAAGTAGATTCCGACTCACAGCGACCCTATAGGACAGAGTAGAACTGCCCTGTAGAGTTTCCAAGGAGCACCTGGTGGGTTGGAACTGCTGACCCTTTGGTTACCAGCTATAGCACTTAACCACTATACCACCAGGGTTTCCGTCATGAAGATAGAACACTAAAAATTAAACAGTTTAGGGTCAGAGGACCAAATTCCATTCCCAAGGGAGGCTATATAATCCCAGAGTTGGTCACACATTGAGTTATTTTTTAATTTCATTCGTCTCTGGGAAAAAGGAAGAAGGCATATAACTTTCTTACCACTGTCATTTCTATTATTTAAGGTGTGTGTCCTTTATTACTTGCCTCCGTCCCTCTTTTTAAGCTTAGCTTGAATCCCAGTGAATAAGTGACCACCAGATGGAGCAAATCCACGTCCTGCAGAGCCACATGCGTGTACACTTGTCATGAGGCTCAAGAGAGACTCTACTTCTGGACAGCAATTGGCTAATTCATCAGAAAAATCACAGGAAAAAAAGAACGCCATAGAATAATTGGGCAAATTACAATGTTGCTACTAGTCCTTTCTTCCAGGAAAAAAATAGAGCAGGATGGTGAAAGAAGTAAGGGGTCATGATCTCCGCCTTTTTTGTATCTCCTCATAGGTACACAATATGTGCTGCTGTGTGGCATAGTGGTTATGGCTCAGCTCCTAACCTAAAGGTCGGCAGTTTGATTCCACCAGGCACTCGTTGGAAACCTAAGGGGCAGTTCTACTCTGTCCTATAGGGTCGCTATGAGTCAGAATCGACAGCAACAGGTTTGGTTTTTTTGATTTATGTTAGGAAAACCTCAGGTGAGAGAATAGAATCAAATACAGGGTAGCATAATTTATTATTCAAGGTCACTGAAATGATTCTATTTTCCTATTTCTCTTTATAGGACCTGGATATTAAACCATCTTCATTTTTTCTTCCCATTCTGTTTGTAATTTTGTGGAGCTGAGGTACAAAGTAGACATTGCCCCATGCCTCTCAACACGCCAGTCAAAGAACCCAAACCATCACTCTTCCTCAATCAGGCTGAGGGCCAATTAATTGAAACATTGGGCCCTGGTTCATTAACTACATACCCAAGAGCAACAAAGGTCTACCAATTGTGCTATTAAGTAATTAAGCTGTAAATAAGGTCTGGCATTAACAGGCCCAGTGGGAAGTAAATTCCTTTCTTGTTAGTAGAGCTATAAAATGTTATATCTCCTCACAAAAGAATGTGGCCTAAGATAAACAGGCAAGGACAGAGGGGCCCAGGGAGTGGCAAAGTCCAGGGTGGGATCTAAGAGTTCCCACTGGGTACTCTATGCCTCAGTGGTACTCTTGAACATTTTGTTCTGAAGTTCATTTGTTGTTCAGGGGGCAAAGTGGACATCAAACCAAGCAAGCACAAATGAAGAAAAGAGCTCGAGGTGGGAGAGGAATGGGAGGACTGTGAATAGGAAAGCCCAGTGTGGAGAAATACTACTCTCAGCAACTCATTCGGGGTGTGGTGGTCAAAATATTTAACACTTGGCATGCCTTGGGTACCAACCAATGACAATTGCAGCTGTAATCCACTGTACTGATACATACTCGTTGGATTTCAATAGTAAAACCTGTGAAAGCAGGAAACTACGTGAGGTGGAAACTTGTCAGAGAAGGAAGGAAAATTTAAATATTTTCCACTAATAGAGGGCCATAGAAAAGTGGTAAGGCTGCACCCTGTCAAAGGCAGAAAACTTGCAAGACCAGGAAAAACAAGGCAGTCCCATGGAGTTTCCACTCTTACAGGTTTCACCGTATGTATGTTTGATTCACTTTTCTGTATATATAGTACACCTCACAAGTTTTGAAAGAAAAAAAATTCTGACAGGTTTTGTTCTGTGCTGTCAGAGGGTCCTTTGTCCATAGACGGCACATAGACTGTTCCTCTTGAGAAACAGAGTTTTAATTCCCCTGGAACCCAGATTTCTGGGACCCATGGAGATAGGATGACACCCAGGTCATTGCCCTGAGGTTTTCTTTTGAACTTTGAGTCTTGAGAAAGCCAGTTTCCTTTAAGTCAAACAATAGCCTAGTAAATAGCTTAGTGAATACTGTTTTGCCTTGAGCATTGTGCTCTTTTAAAGAATTATCTACGTGAAGTTGGTTTTGAGACACAGGAACTCCAAGGTCAGACTAGAAGCTGTGTTTTAGGGTTGTTGTTGTTGTTAGGTGCCATCGAGTCCGTTCCAACTCACAGCGACCCTATGCACAACAGAACGAAACACTGCCCAGTCCTGAGCCATCATTACAATCATTGTTATGCTTGAGCTCATTGTTGCAGCCACTGTGTCAATCCACCTCGTTGAGGGTCTTCGTCTTTCCCACTGACCCTGAACTCTGCCAAGCATGATGTCCTTCTCCAGAGACTGATCCCTCCTGACAACATGTCCAAAGTATGTAAGACGCAGTCTCGCCATCCTTGCCTCTAAGGAGCATTCTGGCTGCACTTCTTCCAAGACAGATTTGTTTGTTCTTTTGGCAGTCCATGGTATATTCAATATTCTTCACCAACACCACAATTGTTTTAGGGTAAACTGCTATTATTTAAACACTGTTCTGGCCCCATTTCCATGGAAATGTCAATAAGATGGTATATAAGAAACTTTGCAAGTTCTTTCTCTTTGGAACATTTTTGACTACCTAGTCTAAATGCCAACCAAAAGGGTGGCAGTTCGAATCCACCAGTGCTCCTTGGAAACTATGGGGCAATTCTACTCTGTCCTATAGGGTTGTTAGGAGTTGGAATCGACTCGGTGGTAACAGGTTTTTTTTTTTATTATTTTTTTTTATTTAGTCTAAATGTTGGAGCCCTAGTGATGCAGTGGTTAAGAGTCGGGCTGCTAACCAAAGAGTGAGCAGTTCAAATCCACCAGGTGTTCCTTGGAAACCCTATGGGGCAGTTCTACTCTGTCCTGTAGGGTTGCTATGAGTTGGAATCAACTGAATGGCAATGGGTTTGGGTTTTTTTTTTTTTTGGTTTATTCTAAATGTTACCCCCATTTGCAAATTGTATATTAAATAAACTTCAATCAATTTCTGTTATGATTTTTGTTTTCACAACCTGTCCATTATTTACTAAGGTTACCCATTCCAATGCTACTTTGCATTAGAAGAAAAAGAGCATTCTTAATTTGAATCCACCAGTAGATTTGTGGTCAGCCAGGCTCAAGTTCAAATCCGTCCTCCACATTTATTAATCTCAGCAAAATACATAACCTTTCAAAGACTCGATTTTTTGTTTTTTATCTGTAAAAAGGGATACTATCCCTTCAGCACTTGGTGTTTGTGAAGATTAAATGAGATTTTGTAGATAAAGTGCCCAGCACAGTGCTGGGCTCACAGCAGGCTCTCCCAAAGGTAGCTTTGAAATTTAAAATTTATTGCAGTTCAGGTAAGTGCTCTTTGGTAATTCGGTAATTTTGCCTATGGAAAAAATAGGGTTTGGAAGCTAAATTATAGTCAAAACCAACACCAGAAAAAAAAAAGAAAGGTGTAAAGGCCAAAATAAAGGGTTTTCTAAACCATTAGAAATGATTATGAGAAAAACCATAATAAATGAACAGAGCTGAACAGAAAAAACTGAAATACCAATTATAGCACGTTCATACGTATTTATGAAACAGGCCATCTTATAAATTCTACTTCTATTATCCTGATTTGAATACCTGTATATACCTAAAAGCAGTAAAATTATATTTATTTAGGAATATTGCATTATCAAGAGTTTTCACAGCATCAGCTTGGCTTTGTCCACCTCCCTGAATTACTTTGAAATTACAAAATTTTATCTCACATAGGAGACCAATTGTAATAAAATGTAATATCTGTCATGCACTTTTACACACCTTATCACATATTAATCCACAAAGCTGGGATCCACTAATAGTGAAATAATGATCAGAAATTAGCAGACCAGACCAATTAAAAAACAAAAAAAACAAATGCCAGAGACACCCCCAACGCATGCCCCTTTTCCTGACTCCAGTCCTCCACACCCGCGTACAAGCCCGGCAGGAATTGTTACATCTCATCCTTGTTCTACTTACATGACTATGGGGACAGCATGAAAGAGATGAGCGTGAGGCAGCTCACAAAACTGGAGCAGAGGAGTTCGATGTCCGTAAAGGATGGAGGTAGGTACACCCACCACAGAGAAAGCCTGCTTGCTTTGTAATAAGAAATGGCAAACTAAGTGTTTCCAAGTATGGTCCGATCCCGAAGCCAATCCCTATCTCTTATGGCCCCAATTTTTGACCGTATATCATAAAGTTTAACCAAAGAGTATAGGAGAGATCTCATTCAGCAAGAGTAGGAAAAGGCTCTCCTTTGAAATAAAAGGAGCCCTGGTGGTGCAGTGCTAAGAGTTTAGCTGCTAACTCAAAGGCCGGCGGTTCAAACTACACAGCTGCTCCATGGGAAAAAGATGTAGCGGTCTGCTTCCATGAAGATGACAGCGTTGGAAACCCTATGGGGCAGTTCCATCTGTCCTATAGGGTCACTATGAGTCGGAATCGGCTCGACGGAAATGGTTTTTTTTTTTTTTTTTAATATAAAGAAGAAGCTTTCAGAAAGAAGAAGCTTCATGATTTGGCATGTGCTGGGGAAATTTTAATTCTTAAATTCTGAAGGAGAGGAGTGAAACAATTGCTATGTGATAGTAGTTAATAGGGTGTGTGTATGTGTGCATGTTGGGGGTATGGCTTCACTGTATACCCTATCAACGATTCAACTTGAAGGAAGGAGATAGGACATTCGAGGTTAAACCCCACCAGTTGCCATTGAGTCAAATCTGACTCTTGACAATCCCATGTATGTCAAAGTAGAACTGTGCTCCATAGGGTTTTTAATGGCTGATTTTTCAGAAGTAGATCACCAGGACTTTCTTCCAAGGTGCCCCTGGATACCCAAAAAAAACCCATTGCTGTCAAGTCAATTCTGACTCATAGCGACCATAGAGGACAGAGTGGAACTGCCCCACAGGGTTTCCAAGGAGCTGGAGGATTCAAACTGCTGACCTTTTGGTTAATAGCCGTAGCTCCTAACCACTGCACCACCAGGGCTCTGGGTAGGTGAACACTAACCCTGAAGAATCTGGAAGTCTTGTTTTATCTCCTATAAGATTAACTCATTTTCTGAAAAGATAAAGCAGAAAAAAAGGTTGCATGTCATCTTGCTATGTGGTCTGTTCTATGATTGTGGAAAAAAAAAAAAAAAAACTGACCTCAAATCCCCTAAGGCTACGCAAAAATAAATCTTCTGGTGATCTTTTGTACACAGAAACAGCCTGTGTCCCTGTTAATATCCTCAAACTTCCAAAGGATTGGGAAAACCGAGTGAGTCAACTCTGACTCGTGGCGACCCCATGTGTATCCAAGCAGAACACACATGGGTTTATCAATGGCTCCACAGGGTTTTTCAATGACCGATTTTTCAGAAATAGATCGCTAGACCTTTCTTCCAAGGCACCTCCGGATGGACTTGAACCACTAGGTTAACCATCTGTGCCATTCAGAGCTAGAAGAAACCCAGTAAAACAGCTCCTCATGAGATAACCCCAGCAACGCAGCTACGTCTGTTCCGCAGATAGGGGGTGGTACTCACGTAGGGTTCGGATGGTGTTGCTGGGCTGGCTGGGGGGACTGGGACCATGGGGGTTTATGGCCCTCACCGCAAACTGGTAGTTGGTATCTGGAATGAGGCCCTTGATAACCATGGAATCCATCTGGATCTGTTCTTTGATTAAAGTCCAACTCTTGTCGAAATCTGGCCTTTAATGATAAAAGAAGAAAAGAAAAGCAGTAGTTCAGAATACCAGAGGGGAGAGAAGTTAGCTGGCCGTGCAGACTAACAGTATGTGAACTCTAGAAGCAACACTCGTAAAAATGAGTTACCATTTCCTATCCGAAAAGTGATTCTGATTTTAAATCATAGGTCACAATTTGTAAGTTTCTGTCAATAAATGCAAGTAGATCATTTTTAGGGCCGATTTTAAGTGCTATTTAAAGATCATCTGCTCTTCCTCACTTGGCCTTGACTATGATGGAAAGATCTCCACATGGGAGTTTACTCTCAAGGACTCTCCCTTCCAGATGTTTTGTAAACAAGCCTCCCTTTGGCAGTCCCCATCCTCAGAGGTCAGGAGAGCACAGATTCCATCTATTCACAATCTGTTCATAAAATAAACAAATATTGTTTTATAGGGTGACCAATTGCAGGAGTTCCTATGGGGAAATTCCAGAATAGTCTATTCGTGGTATTTCTTACTCTTAAATTGTACAATTATGCCAACTTGCTGAATTTTCATGTGCCTTTCATGTGTCCTTTTATAGAAGGAAGATTTTTTTTTAATTGTACTTTAGATGAAGGTTTACAAAACAAACTAGTTTCTCATTAAACAGTTGCTACACATATTGTTTTATGACATTGGTTAACAATCCCACGACTTGTCAACACTGTCCCTTCTTGACCTTGGGTTCCCTATTACCAGCTTTCCTGCCCTCTCCTGCCTTCTAGTCCTTGCCCCAGGGCTGTGCCCCTTTAGTCTCATTTTGTTTTATGGACCTGTCCAATCTTTGGCTGAAGGGTGAACCTCAGGCGTGACTTCATTACTGAGCAAAAAGGGTGTCTGGGGGCCATACTCTCCGGGTTTCTCCAGTCTCTGTCAGACCAGCAAGTCTGGTCTTTCTTTTTGAGTTAGAATTTTCTTCTACATTTTTCTCCAGCCCTGTCCGGGAACCTCTATTGTGATCCCTGTCAGAGCAGTCACTGGTGGTAGCCTGGCACCATCTAGTTATACCGGACTTAATCTGGTGGAGGCCATGGTAGATGTGGTCTATTAGTCTTTTGAATTAATCTTTTCTTTGCATCTTTAGTTTTCTTCATTCTTCTTTGCTTCCAAAGGGGTGAGACCAGGGGAGTATCCTAGATGGCCCCTCACAGACTTTTAAGACTCCAGACGCTACTCACCAAAGTAAAATGTAGAACGTTTTCTTTATAAACTATGTTATGCCAATTGAGCTAGATGTTCCCTGAGACCATGGTCCCCACAGCCCTCAGTGCAGCAATTCTGTATCCTCAGGGAGTTTGGATGTGTCTATGGAGCTTCCATGACCTTGTGAGAAGGCAGATTTTTGCTTAGGGCTCCCATCTGGGAGGTCCTATATAGATGGTGGGCATACTGCAGATAGACAAAGCAGAGTTCAAACCCTGACTCCACCACATACAAGCTACTATTTAACTTCTTTACTTCTCAGTTTTCTCATCTATAAAATTGGAGCAATAAAAGTACCTACCTAAGAGGGCTATCATAAAGACTAAATGAGATATATACCCTTAGCTTAGTGCCTGGCTATCACATCGAAAACACTCAGCATGTGTTAGCCATTATTTGAGGAACTTAGCCACCTCACAGAACTAGTAAAGCCACCTGCTTACTCTGTACGTGCGTGCTCTCATTTGGAACTATGAGTCTCCTGTGGCTAGTCAGCCCTTGAGATGAGGCTTGTCTGAACTGAAATGGAAAATACACACTAGATTTAAAAAAAAAAAGAAAAGAAAATATCTCATTAATAATCTTTATGTTAATTACATGTTGAAACGACAATATTTTGGTTACAGCAGGTTAAAGAAAATATCTTATTAAAATTAATTTAATGAGTTCCTTTTTATTTTTTTTTTAATGCCCCTGTTAGGAAACTTAAAATTTAACATGTGGTATGCATTATTTTTCTATTGGACAGCACTGCTTTATATGGCCTTCTTAGTTGGAGGAGGAAGGAGTCCTGGTGGCAAAACAGGCACTCAGCTGCTAGCCAAAAGGTTGGGGGTTTGAATCCATCCAGTGACTCTGTAGGGCAAAAACTTGGCGATCTGCTTCAATAAAGATTACAGCCTAGAAAACCCTAGGGGGCAGTTCGACTCTGTCACATGTGTTTGCTATGAGTTGAAAACCGATTTGAAAGCATCTAACAACAACAACAGCTGGAGAAAAGAAAGGAAAGCATTCCAGGTGGTAAATATGGAATGAGTGCACATGGCTACGGACAGGGCAACTGGCCCAACTGGGGTGGAGGTTTTGTGTTAACAGCTAACGATGGCTACCATTTATCAGGTGCTTGCAGGGTCACTATGATGGGATCTGATTTCGTTTTTGGTGAGAAGTACCAAGAATTATTCTAATAACCAGTTACCACTGATTTGATTCCGATTCATGGCAACCTCATGCGTGTCAGAGTATAACGTACTCCGCGGAGTTTTTAATGGCTGGTTTTTCGGAACTGGATCACCAGACCTTTCTTTCCAAATGCCTCTACGTGACTTGGAACTGCCAGACTTTTGATTAGCAGCCCAGCACACTAACCAGCTGCACCACTCAGGGACTCCTATTGTTCTAATACCTTAAATCATTTACTTCTCACAACTACCCTATGCTGCTGTTGTTGTTAGCTGCAGTAGGTACTATTATTAACAGCCCCCTTTTTTTTTTAATTTTTACTGTGCTTTAAGTGAAAGTTTACAAATCAAGTCAGTCTCTCATACAAAAATTTATATACGCCTTGCTATATACTCCTAATTGCTCTCCCCCTAATGAGACAGCACACTCCTTCCCACCACTCTCTCTTTTCATGTCCATTTTGCCAGCTTCTGACCCCCTCTGCCTTCTCATCTCCCTTCCAGATAGGAGATGCCAACATAGTCTCAAGTGTCTACTTGATCCAAGAAGCTCATTCTTCTCCAGCATCTTTCTCTATCCCATTGTCCAGTCCAATCCATGTCTGAAGAGTTGGCTTTGGGAATGGTTCCTGTCTTGGGCTAACAGAAGGTCTGGGGGCCATGACCACCAGGGTCCTTGTAGTCTCAGGCAGACCATTAAGTCTGGTCTTTTTATGAGAATTTGGGGTCTGCATCCCACTGTTCTCCTGCTCCCTCCGGGGTTCTCTGTTGTGTTCTCTGTCAGGGCAGGCATCGGTTATAGCCGGGCACCATCTAGTTCTTCTGGTCTCAGGCTGATGTAGTCGCTGGTTTATGTAGCCCTTTCTGTCCCTTGGGCTCATAATTACGTTGTGTCCTTGGTGTTCTTTATTCTTCTTTGATCCAGGTGGGTTGAGACCAATTGATGCACCTTAGATGGTCACTTGCTAGTGTTTAAGACCCCAGACGCCACTCTCCAAAGTGGGATGCAGAATATTTTCTTAAAGATTTTATTATGCAAATTGACTTAAATGTCCCCTGAAACCATGGTCTCCAAACCCCCACCCCTGCTACACTGGTCTTCGAAGCATTCAGTTTATTCAGGAAACTTCTTCGCTTTTGGTTTAGTCCAGTTGTGCTGACCTCTCCTGTATCGTGTGTTGTCTTTCCCTACACCTAAAGTAGGTCTTATCTACTATCTAATCAGTAAATACCCCTCTCCCACCCTCCCTCCCTGCCCCCTCTCGTAACCACATAAGAATATGTTCTTCTCAGTTTAAACTATTTCTCAAGATCTTATAATAGTGGTCTTATACAATATTTGTCCTTTTGCAACTGACTGATTTCACACAGCATAATGCCTTCCAGGTTCCTCCATGTTATGAAATGTTTCACAGATTCCTCGCTTTTCTTTATTGATGCGTAATATTCCATTGTGTGACTATACCATAATTTATTTATCCATCCATTCATCTGTTGATGGGCATGTTGGTTGTTTCCATCTTTTTGCTATAGTAAACAGTGCTGCAATGAACATGGGTGTACATATATCTGTTCATGTAAAGGCACTTATTTCTCTAGGATATATTCCAAGGAGTGGGATTGCTGGATTGTACGGTAGTTCCATTTCTAGCTTTTTAAGGAAGCACCAAATCAATTTCCAAAGTGGTTGTACCATTTTACACTCCCACCAGCAGTGTATAAGTGTTCTTCTCTCCACAACCTCTCCAACATTTATTATTAACACCCCTTTTTTCTTTAAAAAAAAAAAGGAGGCCACTAAGGCACTAAACTGGTAAGTACCTCATCCAATACACATAGGTGATAATTTGTGAGGCCAAATTAGGTTGACAGGTTGAGGTTAGGTTAAGAAGATCCTTGATGTCACAAAGAAGAATTGGGCTGAGAGTGGTCAGGAGACTATTCTCCGAATTGTTCTAATTTTAAACACCTCTGCTTGTAGATACTTAGAGGAAGGCAGGGAGCAAAAAACATTGTTAGTTCTTTATGAACAACTCACTAGGCAAGGAAATAGTGGCTGTGTTTTGTGAAAAGGAAATGTCTGAACGATACAGGGATTTCCTTAATGTGTGCTTGCCTAGATTTCATTAGCAGGAATCACTGAAAGTCAAATGTATTGGACTCCTTAAGCCCAGGAAGTAAATCTATGCTTCCTTGGGCTTACCATGCTGAGTAGTTTATGGGGGAAGTATCTCATTTTCATAAGAATGCTTATGTTGCAAAGTTCCAAGGGCATGCCATCAGAGGAAGTAGGGCTCGTTTCCCTTTCCTGATGATATCCTTTCCCTAAAGTTGGACTTCTCGTGTGTTTACATCAAAGAAAAAGCCTTACTAAGTCAAAGGAAACACATTTACGAACATAAACTAGAACAAAATCACTTCGCTGAGGAAAGCCACAGAGGATTCCAAAAAGTAAAGTCAGAAAAGATGTGCTCTTTAGATAAAACTATCCTATTATCTTTTGCTAAGCTCCCCTTGTGATATTTGTAGAGGAACTAACTCATAACTGCTCCCAGAACGTGCTGTGGTTTTCCTACCTGCAAATCCGACTCAGTGACCCTATAGGACAGAGTAGAACTGTCCCATAGGGTCAACGGCACAAAGCAAAAACAACCTGCCAGTACCCGTAAAAACCCTCATGTAAAAATCACAGGAGGGAAAAAAGGGAATTATTCTGTATTTGTTTTTTTATTTAATACAAGAGAGAAAACTATTTTCAGCGAATAAGAGGTTGAAATCATAGCCATTGAATTTCATTATTATGGAGTGAGAAAAGAAAGCTCCAGCAGATTGAATACCAGTTCAAAACCTTTGACATTTTCCCTCTGATTTTGCCACAGTTTTTTATTTGAATGTTTTTAAAGTCTCTTGAGGTACAAAAGTGCAAAGGCTAGGTTGAGAGAAAGATAACTCAGGCAAAAGCGTTGTCTTAAATCATCTTCAACGATAGCTTTATCTTTTTAGATTAAAAAGTCATTTCAATCTAACTACAAAGTTGCCTGGCAAGTCACCATAGCAACACTGCCCTGGCAATTTCCCCAACAATGAAAAGGCTAGAGGAGGAGAAGCTGAATTCAGAAATGCTACCCTCAGAGGGGAGCCCTGGTGGTACAGCAGTTAAGAGCTATCGCTGCTAACCAAAAGGTAGGCAGTTTGAATCCACCAGCAGCTCCTTGGAAACCCTATGAGCAACGAGTTTGGACTGGGCTTTTTTGTACCCTCAGAAGAGTCAGACTAAAACCAAAACCAAACTCATTGCCATAGAGTTGATTCCAACTCACAGGGACTCTATAGGACAGAGTAGAACTGCCCCGTAGGGTTTCCAAGGAGCAGCTGCTGGATTCGAACTGCCAACATTTTGGTTAGCAGCCAAACACTTAACCACTGCATCACCAGAGGAGTCAGAGGATGGTGAAAATGGTTAGCGCTTGGCTGCTAATGAAAGGTTAGAGGTGTGAATCCACCCAGAGGCACTTCAGAAGAAAGGTCTGGCAATCTACTTCCAAACAACCAGCTACTGAAAACTCTATGGAGCACAGTTCTACTCTGGCACATGAGGTCGCCATGAGTCAGAATTGACTCCATGGCAACTGGTACTGGCGCTGTCTTCACAGGTGACGATCCCGGCACAGGTGAAGATAGGCAGTCACTAAGAGGGTGTGCACTTGAAGCACTTTTCACAGCGGGATAGGGTTGGTTTAGGCAGCCTGCGTCTCAGGAGGTCAGTAGCATGCTTTTGGAAGCTGGTTGAGTGGGGGAGTGAGGTGGGGGAGATACAATGCTGACAGCAGTGTTTACCTAAACATGTAATAAAGATTCACTCACTGGTTCGTTTGGTGGGAAGACGCAATTAACCACTGGCAGTGTTAGAATCCAGCCTGGTTACAGGGGCTGGGTGGAATCTTACAGACCGTTTCATCCGAGTGTCTTGACTCTCAGAATTGATATGCAACATTTTGTATATGAACTTCTATTTGCATTTTTCTAGGGAAAGTCTCCTTAGCTTTTATCAGATTCACATAGGTAATCATGATCCCCAAACCCTAAAGAGTCACTGATCTAGTTCAGGTTTTCGTTTTACTCACGTGGACAGTGAGGCTCAGAAAGAAAATAATTTACCCAAAGTCACAGAACCACTGAGAGGTCCATCTTGATGTTTTATTCCCATTTCTGTGGCATTTTGACCACTTCGTCCATTGCCAATCTCAGCCTCAGTGGCTGATCGTCTTTCTAGGCACCATCATACCCAGTAGATGGCTGCCTTGGGTTAATTAATCAAATGGCAAGTGATTAATGACAATCAACTAGGCATCTATCACAGAAGCTGGGAGGCTCCAAGGAAGTATGAATACAGTTCCATTCCCTGAGAGTTTATAACCCGTCTGTCAGTTTGTCGCACTGTGGTGGTTTGCTTGTTGCTGTGACGCTGGAAGCTATGCCACCAGTAATTCAAATACCAACAGTGTCACTCATGGTAGAGAGGTTTCAGGGGCGCTTCCAGGCTAATACAGGCTAGGAAGAAAGGCCTGGTGAACTATTTCTGAAAATTAGACAATGAAAACCTATGGAGCACTACAGAATATTGTCTGACTCACTTGCTTTGGACATGTAATTGGAAAAGACCAGTGTCTGCAGCCGGACATCATGTTTGGTGAAGAAAAGGGCCAGAAGGGGTGAGAGAGGCCCTCAGTGAGATGGATTGGCACAACAGCTGCCACAACTGGCACAACAGTTGCAACTCAAACATGCTGGCAATCATGAGGATGTGAAGGACTGGGTAATTGTACATAAGGTTGCAATGAGTCAGAGTCCATTTGAAAGCAAGCATCCATCCATCCATCCACCCATCCATCCACCCATCCATCCATCCATCCATCCACCCACCCACCCACCCACCCATCCACCCATCCATCCACCCACCCACCCATCCACCCACCCACCCATCCATCCATCCATGCATCCATCCATCCATCCATGCATCCATCCATCCATCCATCCATCCATCCATCCATCCATCCATCCATCCATCCATCCACACCTACCTATCTTATAATTTTAATTGGAGAGATAATACATCTAAGGAACATTATGAAATCAGTGCAAAATAGTACCTTTCGAGAGCTACATTTGGATGGATCAGTGTGGATGAAATCCTGAAGAAAGCCTGTGAGGACCAGGAAGAACTTAGACTTTCATAGTATTCGGGTTTGGATAACTGAAAAGAGGTAGAGCACTCGTGGGTGCCACATCCAAAGAACACAAAACTGGGCTCCAAAAGGCCTTGAAAGACTTACTGAAGAAGTGTGAGGAAGTGGGGGGAAAAGGGCTAATTATATTTCATTGGTGTTCTGCTTCTCTTCTAAATAAATGGTGAATGAATATTTAATAACCGTTGTTTATATCTACCACCCATCTATCAGTTTGTTGCACTGTGATGGCTTGCATGTTGCTGTAATGCTAGAAGCTATGCCATAGATATTTCAAATACCAGCAGGGTCACTCATGATGGATGGGTTTCAGCAGAGCCTCCCAGCCAAGACAGACTAGGAAGAAAGGCCTGGCAATCTTCTTCCAAAAATTAGCCAATGAAAACTTTATGGCTCACAGCAGAACACTGTCTGACTTGCTTGCTTTGGACAAGTCATCAGGACAGATCAATTGCTAGAGGAGGACATCCTGTTTGGTGAACCAGAGCGCCAGTGAGGGCAAAGGAGGCCTTTTGAGATGGACTGGTACACTAGCTGTATGATAAACTCAGACATGCTAGAGACCATGAGGATGATGCTGGACTGGGCAACAGTCCATTAAGTTGTACATAAGGATGACATGAGTCTGAGTTGCCTCAATAGCAGCTATCAATCGATTGATGGATTGATTGATCTATCATTCTATTGTTTGAATGAAATTCTAAATTAGTAGCCTGCCAAGAGTACCCACATATATTAGAAAGGCTCAAATAGATAAATAGGCAGATGAGATCATGGGAAGGATTTTCTTAAGGAAAATACAAGTGGTTAAGGAGAAGGAAAAAATGGATAGAAAAAAATCTTCAAAATAGTACAGAAGACTCAACTCTGCACCTTTACCAAACATGGGGTGATGACCAATATTTGGGTGGCTAGTGGTCATGGCTACACAGCATCGTGAATGTAATTGTCACTGAATCGTACACTGAAAATGGTTAAAATAGCAGATGTGTTTTAGATATATTTTTTACCACAATAAAATTTTAAAACAAAACAAAACAAAAAAACCCCATAAACTCAAAATGAATCTCAGTTGTCCAAACTCAGAAGAAAAAAGGGTGTGAGTAGTTGTATTTAAAACAACGAGAAGAATTTTAGTAAATGCAAATAGTTGCCACCCAAGACATGGCCTCACAAAATAAGATAGATGACAGGATAAAAATTCAAAATGATCACAATATACAGAAACACAAGGGGAAAGCCAGCCCAAATGAAATTCAATAAGGATAAGCGTAAAATCTTAGATTTTTAAATCCAAGGCAGAGAAAACTTGGTGTGGCAAAAATCTGTGAGTTTGTGGGCATAAGCCTAGATTTTAAAAACTGATCACAAGCTCAATATAAGCTCTGCAAACCAGCTACTGTTGAAGAGGCCCAGTGCCCTTAAACTGGGAAGAAGTAGTTTTCTATGTTCATCAGACCACTAGGCAGGAGAAACTCAATTGAAGACACTGTGCATTAACAACAGTGACAAATCGGGGTGAGTTCAGGCTAGACCCACCTCCAGTTGAGGCAGTGCTCAAAGGGCTGGCATTGCTTGGTTGGGGATGAAGACGTAGTGAACACAAGACAGTGTCTTTAGGTAAGAAACAGACTTATGTTTCAAAAGAGGATGGTACCAAGGCTGTCTGTCTTCCATATTGGATCAGGAGCACCAGTGGTTCCTTACAGGGAAGCCAAAGACAGTACATTATAATGAGAACCCTTTTTTTTTTTCTTAATTTCTATTGTGCTTTAAGTGAAAGTTTACAAATCAAGTCAGTCTCTCACACAAAAACTTATATACACCTTGCTACATACTCCTAATTGCTCTCCCCCTAATAAGACAGCCCGGTCCCTCCCTCCCTCTACTCTCTCTTTTCGTGTCCATTTCACCAGCTTCTAACCCCCCTACCCTCTCATCTCCCCTCCAGGCAGGAGATGCCAACATAGTCTCAAGTGTCCACCTGATCTAAGAAGCTCACTCCTCACCAGCATCCCTCTCTGACCCATTGTCCAGTCTAATCCATGTCTGAAGAGTTGGCTTTGGGAATGGTTCCTGCCCTGGGCCATCAGAAGGTCTGGGGGCCATGACCACCAGGGTCCTTGTAGTCTCAGTCAGACCATTAAGTCTGGTCTTATGAGAATTTGGGGTCTGCATTCCACTGCTCTCCTATTCCCTCAGGAGTTCTATATTGAGAACCTTTTGATGGCAATTAGGAATGCTCAACAATGAAGCAGACTGCCTTGGAAAGGATGAACACTGCATCAGTGGCATTATTGAAGCAGAGGGTGCCTGGCCATCAGTCAGGGATATAACAGAGTGGCTTCCAGAACAGGGTGGGGAGTTGGACTTAGATCAGCATCTCTGGCCTTACCCATAGTAAGAAATACATTTTTGTATAGTAACCCCACACACGTATACATAAAATCAAAACACCAAACCCATTGCCGTCAAGTCAATGTGGATTCATAGCGACCATAAAAGACAGAGTAGAATTGCCCCATAGGGTTTCTAAGGAGTGGCTGGTGGATTCAAATGGCAGGTCTTTTGGTTAGCAGCCAAGTTCTTAACCACTGTGCCACCAGGGCTCCTTCCTATACATACATACACAAATATGACTTATATGTATATTCAGTATGAGCACAAAATTGAAAGAAGAGCTTCAAGAAGAATTACTTATCCTTGTTTTTTTCCTTTCCTTTTGTTTCCCTTCCTTCCTTTCTTTTTTTTTTTTTTTTCTTTTCTTTCTCTCTTCTCTTCCCCTTCCTTTTTTAATGCTGGTCAGAGTCCCCTAAACTGATTTCACCGCTCACGGATTACGACCCACAATTTGAAAAACATTGGACTAGGTGTCTGTTATTCTTCCAAAATACCTTAGATGGTGCTGCCAACTCTAAGATTTCAAGTTAGTCCTACAAAATAAAGAAAGCCTATTTTTTCAGCCATGGAGAGAAATCTGTTAATTATAATCAAATCAAATGCTCAGAAAATGGCATTTGAACCCTGTTAAACTCCAAATGCATAACTTCATGCTCTAGAACAGCATTTTTCAAATTTTTTTAATGACCCACAGTGAGACGTACGTTAGACATCATGACCAGTACACATACACACACACTGGCGCACACACAACTGGAACACAAGTTTCACAAAATAATTACTTTTCCAATGTGTGATGTCCTCTGATATTTTTGTTTCCGTTCTACTTCACTTTGGAAAAAATGGTGATCAGGACCCCCTAAACTGATTTCACTACTATCTAATGAGTCACCCCCCATTGTATGTGAAAGCTGGAGGTCAGGTGAAGGGTGGAGCTCAAAGTGCTGCATACATCAGCTGGGAAGTTGGGCTAAAAATGGTTAAATCCTGCAGGGAAAATACATTTGAGTATGGAATTTATTGGAGCAGGAAACAGGCCCCTTGGGGATACGGCAGAATGTCCAAATGACCTTGACAGCAGAGGCCACTATGGGCCTGGGACGGAGTGGTCCAAAAGCCTAATTATAGTACAGCTGGGGCTATGGTGTGGCCTCTTTCCCTTGACATTGGACCCATCATTCCACAATTTAATGTCTTCTTGAGGACCTTGGATTTATTTGGAAGCTTTTTTCCTAAATATTTTTCCTCATGTTATTCCTTCTAAACGTCATCTCAAAAAATAAAAATGTATCTATTAGAACAGATTTAATAAGAGTCTCCTCTGGACTATCTCTCTGCCTTGTACCTGGTTCTATTATTGCACTGGTTATACCATCTTCTGATGTAGTTTTATACCTCTGTCTCCTCTACTAGACTGTGGGCTCATTAAGCATGGTGACCTTGTCTTAGTCATCTCTGTATTCCTCAGAATGTCTGCATGATCTTTAAAAAATGCAAATACGATCAGTCCCTTTCTTGCTTAAAACTTTCCATAGCTCCCTATTACTTTCAGGATAAACACAAGCTCCTTAATAATGTCTTTCTTGGTCTGACCCTTGCTTACCCATTCAGCCTTATCTCTTACCAATACCCCTGCCTCCCCCAGCACACAGAGCTCCAGGCTTTCTAAGCAATTCCAGGAACATTTTCCTCTTGCCGCCAAGATGTTTCTCAAGTTATTTCCTCTGGCCAGAATCTCTTTATGTTACTTCCTCCATTGACTTTTATCTGGCTAACTCTAATGCATCCTTCTTAGCTCAAGTAATGATTCCTACAAGAAGCCTTCCCAGACTCCTACAAAACAGGGTCAGGTGCGAAGCTTGTGCTCCTTTAGGTTGGCAAGAGGTCAAGAGGTCAAGAGATCCCTGGTGCTCCACTGCCTGCAATACTCACCACTCTGGACTATACTTGTCTGCATTCCCCACTTGACTAGAAGTTTTGCCAAGGGCAGGGTCTATATGGTTTATTCGTCACTAAATACTTTGCACAGCTTAACACATGGAAGATATTAAATACATAGATGTTTGAATGAACATAAGCACATGATGTTCTTGTTAAGTGCCACTGAGTTAGGAAACACTGTCCCATCCTGCGCCATCCTCATAATTGTTAGGCTTGAACCCATTGTTGCAGCCACTGTGTCAATCCACTCATCAAGGGTATTCCTCTTATTCATTGACCATCTACCTTACCAAGCATAAAGTCCTTCTCCAACGGCTGCTACCTCCTGATAGCATGTCCAAAGTATGAGAGACAAAGCCTCGCCATCTTTGCTTCCAAGGAGCACTCTGGCTGTATTTCTTCAAGACAGGCTTGTTTGTTCTGGACAAACCAAAATCAAACATGTTGTTGTCAAGTCAAGTTTGACTCACAGCAACCCTATAGGACAGAGTAGAACTGCCCCCATAGGGTTTCCGTGGAGCAGCTGGTGGATTCGAAAAGCCGACCTTTGAGTTAGCAGCCAGTCTCTTGACCACTGAGCCACCAGGGTTCCATTCTTCTGGCAGCCCAAGGCATATTCAATATACCATTTCACTTTGAGGAGTAAGGTTCATCTGACCCAAGCCATGGTATTTTTAGTTGCTTTTTTTTCTTTTCATATGCATGTGAAAGCTGGACGATGAATAAGGAGGTCTGAAGAAGAATTGATGCCTTTGAATTATGATGTTGGAAAAGAATACTGAATATACCATGGACTGCCAGAAGAACCAGTCCATGGTATATTCAACATTCTTTGCCAGCACCATAATTCAAAGGCATCAATTCTTCTTCGGTCTTTCTTATTCATTGTCCAGCTTTCACATACATATGAGGTAACTGAAAACACCATGACTTAGGTCAGGTGCACCTTAGTCTTCAAGGTGACATCTTTGCTTTTTAACACTTTAAAGAGGTCTTCTGCAGCAGATTTGCCCAGAGCAATACATCGTTTGATTCCCTGACTGCTGTTTCCATGGGCATTGACCGTGAATCCACGTAAAATGAAATCCTTAACAACGTCGGTCTTTTCTCCATTTATCAGGATGTTTCTTATTGGTCCAGTTGTGAGGATTTTCGTTTTATTTTGAGGTGTAATCCCTACCGAAGGCTGCAATCTTTGATCTTCATCAGCAAGTGCTTCAAGTCCTCCTCACTTTCAGCAAGCAAGGTTGTGTCATCTGCATATTGCTTGTTGTTAATAAGTCATCCACAACCCTGATGCCATGTTCTTCTTCATGTAGTCCAGCTTGTTGGATTATTTACTCAGCACACAGATTGAAAAATTATGGTGAAAGGATGCAACCCTGATGTACACCTTCCTTGATTTTAAAACATGCAGTATCCCCTTGTTCTGTTCAAACGACTGCCTCTTGTTCTACGCAGAGGTTCCTTATAAACACGATTAAGTGTTCTGGAATTTCCATTCCTAGCAATTTTATCCATAATTTGTTATGATTCACACAGTCAAATGGCTTTGCATAATCAATAAAACACAGCTAAACATCTTTCTGGTATTCTCTGCTTTCAGCCAAATTCCATTTGACATCAGCAATGATATCCCTGGTTCTACATCCTCTTCTGAATCTGGTTTAGATTTCTGGCAGTTCCCTGTTGATGTACTGCTGCAATCACTTTTGAATGATCTTCAGCAAAATTTTACTTGGTATGATATTGTTCAATAATTTCTGCATTCTGTTAGATCACCTTTCTTTGGAATGGTCACAAATACGGATCTTTTCCAGTCAGTTGGCCAGGTAGCTGTCTTCCAAATTTTTTGGCATAGACAAGTTAGCACCTTCAGGGCTACATCCATTTGTTGAAACATCTCAGTTGGTATTCTGTCAATTCCTGGAGCCTTGTTTTTTGCCAATGCCTTAAGTGCAGCTTGGACTTCTTCCTTCAATGCCATCGGTTCTTGATCATATGCGGCCTCTTATTAGGCGTCCAGTAAAGGACGGCTGAACTGAATTGATGGTTGAACTGAAAAGGCACAGTGCCTGAAACCAGGGTTTGACAAACTTTAGCTGCCAGTTTTTGTCAATAAATTTTAATTGGAACACAACCGCATCCATTTGTCTAGATATTGTCTCTGGCTGCTTTCCTGCTACATCGGCAGGGTTGAGTAGTTGAAACAGATACCACATGGCCAGCAAAGCCCAAAATATTTACTCTCTGGTTCTTTAAGGGAAACCGTCGTGGTGTAGTGGTTAAGTGCTATGGCTGCTAACCAAAGGGTCAGCAGTTCAAATCCACCAGGTGCTCCTTGGAAACTCTATAGGGCAGTTCTACTTTGTCCTATAGGGTCGCTATGAGTCGGAATCGACTCGATGGCACTGGGTTTGTTTTTTGGGGTTTGGTTCTTTAAGAAAAACTTTGCCAATCCCTGGCCTCAGACAATGGTATTTAACCATGTTTGTGCCACTTTAACAGTCTGATTAAGCCTATGAATCCCTTCTCAGAATGTTTTTAAATGCATAAAATAAAATATACAGGAAAACAATGAGATTGAAAGAAATTGTCAAAATAAAAAAGAATTTATCATATAGGAATATATGTACTTCTTTATTACTACATTAAATAACAGAACCTAGCGATAGACTGAAAACCTACTATAATTTCAAGGTTGTTGGTGTTGTTAGTTGCCATTGAGTCAGCTCTGAATCACGGCAAACTTACACGTAATAGAATGAAATGTCGCACAGTCCTGTGCCATCTTCGTGGCTATTGGTATGTTTGAGTCCGTGGTCGTAGCTTTTGTGTCAACCCATCTCATTCAGAGTTTCTCTCGCTTTTGCTGATCCTCTACTTTATGAAACATGATACCCTTTCCTAGCAATTGGTCTGCCCTGATCATGTGTCCGCAGTAAGCAAGCTGAGGTCTCATCATCCTGGCTTCTAAGGGTTATTATCCTTAGAAGGAGCACAGCAAAGCAGTGATAAGCATATCCGGTGTTTTACGATACGTGTGACAATTGTAACGGGATAAGGAATCTGTGATTCTGTGGTGCCAAAATTACAGGTACAGCTAATACCACCGGGCTTTGTTGTCTACATTCATATTTGGAGGAAATGCTAAATTTCCGGTGCTGAAAATAAGTATTTAACCATTTTCCAACCAAAGTCCAAGGATCTCTGGAATCCTATTCACGGACTCCTCGGGGATCAACAAACCACGGGTTAAGCACTCAGCTTTAAGAGAAGAGGCAAGATCCCAATGATTATTCATGGTGAACCCAACAGGGGTGAGGGTAAACCTCACCCTCAGAAGAGCCTCAGCATCTCTTTCAGTTTTACAGACCGGATTACGCACAATTTGCTCTACACTGAAATGAATTACGGAAGAAAACCCAGAACTACTAAGTAATCACAGTTAAAAAAAAAAGATGTATTATTTGATCTTTAGCCTTCAGCCTTCTGTCTTTATTTACAAATTGGTTCAACGCAACCCAATGACAAACGGATGCGCAGAATAGGGTAATGATAAACTCAGCTGGCTATTTCTTCCAAGTGGGACAACAGGAGAGCACACTTCGTTTACAGTTTACAAATGGCTACCATGCTGTTACACAGGAATTCAATTTATGTGAGCTCCCATCAGTCTGGCCAGGGATTACATCAGGAATGCTCATGGTAGGACAATTGAGGCTTTAAAGGATCAGTTTGTAGAATTGTAGGTCAGACTCCTGCAAAAACATTCAAAATAGCCTTTTCCATTCAGACCCGAGCGGAGGAACTTGACTCCGACCAGAATTTCTGTGACCGAGCCCCAGTCTGGATGATGGTTCTGAGATTTTCAATTTCAAAACTAAAAGAAAGGAATTCTTCATGAACTTGTTAATATGAAATCGCAGCTGACTTCTAAGCAAGCCCGTGCAGGCTTATTTCTAATTGTATTTCTGGTGGCAGGTAGGGCTATATTTAAACAGCACAACTTCCTAAACATTTGTTTTACGAAGAAAAGGGGGTTTCTATTTATTTATTCTCAAAGTTAGCTAATTGCATAACACTAAATCTTTAAATATTCTAAGCTCTATACTTTTGGGAGCTAGAAACCAACACAGGGCTACATCACTGTGAAACATTGCACCCATTTGCTCAATTGTTCCTATATATTCTAGTAGAATGCTGTAAAAAGACTTGGCGCTCTATTTACGTATTACAAAGAGCTCAAAAACACAAGTTTTCATTGAATAAGAAATAAAAGCACAACAGGCATTTTTATGTTAGTCCTGTATATTTAGGTATTTTTTGAAGCTTTACCGCATACCAATGTTCCTTTCATGATGAGAAAAAAGAAGAAAAAAAAGCAATAAATAACTTTCAGTCTGGAGGGACACAGGTACGTGCAGAACCACATTGGGTTTGGTCTAGCTTTTATTTTTTTTGCAATGGTGAGTGTTATGGTTTAAATTGTATAACCCCAAAAAGCTATGTTTAAGTCCTAACCCCCAGTACCTATGAATGTGACCTTTTTTGAAATAGTGTCTTTGCAGGTGTAATAAGTTAACGTGAGGTATACTGGAGTAGATGGAGCCCTGGTGGCAAAGTGATTAAGAGCTAGGCTGCTGACCAAAAGGTTGGCAGTTCGAATCCACCAGCCACTCATTGGAAACCTTATGGAGCAGCTCTACTCTGTCCTATAGGATTGCTATAAGTCAGAATCAACTCGACGGCAATGGATTTTGGTTTTGGTATACGGGAGCAGAGTGGGCGCTAAGTCAATATTACTGGTATCCTTATAAGAAGAGAAGAGGCATAGAGCCAGAGAGACACAGAGGGAAGATGAACACATAAACGCGAGGCAGAGTTTGGAGTTATGCTACCGCAAGGCAAGGAACACCTGGGGCTACCAGAAGCTCAAAGGGATAAGGAAGGATCTTCATCTAGACCCTTCAGAGAAAGCTGTTATTCTTGTTGTGTGCTGTCAAATCTATTCCAACTCATAGTGACCCTATAGGACAGAGTAGAACTGCCACATAGGGATTCCTAGGTTGTAATCTTTACGGCAGCCGATCACCAGGTCTTTTCTTCTGCAGAACCGCTGGTGAGTTCGAACTGCCAACCTTTTCAGATAAAAGCCAAGCAAATACCCTCAATTTGAGTTTCCAGTCTCTATAGCCGTGAGAGAATAAATTTCTGTTGTTCTAAGTCACCTATTTTGTAGTGATTTGTTATGGCAGTCTTGGGAAAACTCATACAGTGAGGTAGGATATGGTTAGTGTCGTTGCCTCTGATGCTAGTGGTAACAGATTTATCGAACCACCTGTGGCAAATGCTTTTTAAACTGTGTACTTAAAGGCAAATGGGATAAGAAATGGCAATATCCTTCCTTTTCTGTGTGACTCGGAGTAAGGAAAAGAACCAGCACATTAAAATAAATAAATAAAACTTTCCATGAGTCACTATTTTAAGTGCCATAATACATATTTTCATCTTCATGACACTCGTGAAGTAGCCACTACTATAGTCCCCATTTTACAGAGGAGGAAACTAAGGTTTAGAGAGGTTAAGTGGCTTGCTCAAGGCTCCAGCTAGTTATTGGCATTATCTGGGTTTAAGCCCATGACTGTCTGTGCCCAAACATCATCAGTCCCAATCGGTGCTAGGTGCAGAGAGCATGTCAGACCTGCCCTCGTGTCACAGCGAGGAGGACAGACTTTGAACAAGTAATTAACTGCAAGTGTGCTGAGTGTTGCAAGTAGATGCTGCAGGTATAACTAGCCTAGTCTGGGGGGAAGAGGGGTAGTCAGGGAAGGCTCCTTGGAGGAAATGACACTTAAGCAGGGATCCACAGGATGAACAGGATTTAACTAGGTAAAGAGGCTGAGGCAAAGCTATCCTGGGAGAGCATGGCAAGCATAAAGACGTCTAGTTAGGTAAGAATATGGTCGTGTAGGAAAGCAGAAAAGACCCATTATAAAAGCTATAATAGAATAGTTAGAACTGATTAAGCACTAACTTAGGTGCCAGACACTGTTCTAAGCATTTTATTTATGTGTATCAACTCATATGATCTCACAACAACCTACGAGGTAAGTAATAACCCACGTAAAATCACACAGCTTAAAAGTGGTGGGGCCCCGGCTGGAGCAGGGGCTCTAGCTCCAGATCCTGTGCATGAAACCACCAGTCTATACTGCCTCGCCTATGTCCTGAAGCTAGAAGTATGGTCACAGGATTTTAGAGGTCGTATGGTCCAGCTGCCTTTATTTTACACGTAAGTAAATTGAGGACTGGTATCAAGAATCTGTCCCCAGGATTAGAGGTTGACTCAGAGCTGTGTCTTCTGAACCTGCATTTGGCCAAACTTAAACCTGAGAGATAATACCAAGAGGCTGGCTGTAAATTGCCATTCTGAATGAGAAACTTCTTTAACTTTCATAGCCTTTGACCTTGACCACGAGAGACAAATCACATCAGGCCTTAAGACTATTCAAGTACGACCCATAGATCTCTGTTCAGCTTCCATTCTGAATCCCTGACTTGATCTTCATTTCCAGTACCAGCCTTTGCAGGGTCACTTCCTGTGAGGAAGCTAATTAAGGTCGTTTGTAACTTGCAGATCAAGGAAGAGTTTATGAAGTACAAGCTGATGGGATGGAAAGACAGATGACTTTGAACAAAAAGATCGATTGGGCAATAATAATTAAAAAAAAACACCCAGGTGTGCATGACCTTGAGATTCTCAAGCAAAACCAGTATGTAGACACCGCAATCAGCTTAGAAGCAGCCCCGTGTGAAGATGAATTTTGCAAGTTCTATTATAGAAGGCATCTGCTAGAGACCAGGGAATCATTTAGGCAGAAAGGTGTGAAAGGGAGAAGAGGGGGGACAGTGCGCTTCTCATTTATCAGTATAACTGCCTTGTGCTGAGATGTAGAATCAACATTTCTTGATCTATGTTCCTGAAACATACATAGAAATATTTTGAACTTTCACATGCACCAAAAATAAGCCAGCGGTGGACTTTATTTTGAAAACAATCAACCTCTTCCAGCAGCTGACAATGCAAAGCTCTGAAGCAATTTTAACCAACCAGGTCACACCTGTGGAAGGACTGCAGGTAAGTTAAATGAAAACTGGTTTTCACCTTTAACCAGCCTGCTAGTATTGTATAGGTGGAGCGTGGCACCCCTGTTGGAGCAGCAGTGGTAGAGAATATTTTTCTCGGACTTTGGTTTTCAGTACCATCATTGTGTGTGTGTGTGTATATATATATATATATATGTATTTTTGCTTATGAGAAAGGCACTTGCCCTGGGGAAATTCTTAGGCAAAGGAGAAAGATTTCTCAGATATTTATAGACAAAATATTTTAAACATAGGTAGCTATATTTATGTCTGGTTTTATTTTAATAAACACTAAGCATTACTGGCCACAAAGAAATTTTCCATATCACTTTAGAAAAGAAATATTCTTCTTCACTCAAATACATGGTTCCTCTGTTGTAACAAAGTAGGCAATGCTTTAAAAACATTACAAAGTTTATGTCATAGCCTACAGGCTGACTTAGAATTTACTTCTTCAATTATATTCTCCACTGATGTAAAAGAAAAAAAAAATCCTGTTAGCAGGGATGCTAATGAGTAGCCCCTACACCAGCTTTGGCGAGCTTCTGAAGATTTAAGTTGACCCAGGTAAACAGGTGCCATCAAGTCAATTCCGAATCATGGCGACCCCATGTGTGCAGAGTAAAACTGGACTCCATAGGGCTTTCAAGGTTATGACCTTTCAGAAGCAGATCACCAGGGCTTTTTTTTTTCAAGACGCCTCTGGAGGTCCTGGAACCACCAACCTTTCAGTTAACTGTCAAGTGCTTAACTGTGCCACTCAGGGATTCCTTAGGAAGATTACTCCCACCGAAAAGCTTTCATCCTGCCCGAGCCAGGGACCAAGACCTCTCGGTGCAGTCACTGAGAGCATCCCTTTAGGTACTCATACCATAAGTCCCCTCTGCTTTGGGGGAGGTAAAAGCTCGTTGAGAAACAAAGATTTATTTGGTCTTAAACCCTTACATCAAGAGAGTATCTTAAATACATAAGGTCCACCTGAAATATCATCAAAGCTGGCAAATAAGAAGTCATTACGCCCTTACCATAGGCTAGTGTAGTTTCTCAGGTTAATCTTTTATTAGCCAGTTGAGTACTTGTAGGGGTCCCTGGTTAGTGCAAATGGTTAACGTGCTTGGCTGCTAACCAAAAGGTTGGAGGTTCAGGTCTACCCAGAGGTGTCTTGGAAGGAAGACCTAGCAATCCACTTCTGAAAATCACCCACTGAAAACCTATGGAGCTCAGTTCTATTCTGACACACATGGGGTCACCATGAGTTAGAGTCAACTCAATGGAAGTTTTTTTTAGATACTTTTTAAAAGGTTTTTGTTAGACTATCTGCTAACAATGCCTTGTGTATCATTATTCCCACTGAACAGTAAATAAAGAAGAGCAACTGAAGTGTAAGTGCCTACAAAACAGAGAAAGATTAAAACTTAATCCTCCGGTAATAGAACTTAAACAAGAGGTACACAGTAAGATGGTTGAAATTTGAGAATAACCTCTGGGGATAAAATAATTTTGACAATTTTCTAACCTTGACCTGCCTCTGGCAGGTCATTCCTTGGATGTAGCAAGGAATCTTTGGTTCACACAGAGACCTTTCACACGTATTTCTGCATACACAGGGATCTGGGCAAAAAGAATTCAATATTAAGCATTAAACATACTTCTCTGGGGGAGAACAGAGTAATTGAAGACCCCCAAGAATCTCTTCACACTAATCGTAGTTTCTGATTTAAAGCTCAGGAAAGCTCTCTCTAAACACACATCTTCAGGCACTTAGCTGTAATGGGGTAGGCTCTGAGACGTTTACAAGTGAAAGTGGGGATTTACCTTTCAGCAAAAGAATAAATGCTACAACAAGCTGTGAAGGTTTTCTTTCTGGAACAACAGCAAACAGCAGCCTAAGACAAGACTTCCCATTTCCTAGGCCAGCAGGGTGCTGGGCAGGCTGAGCCCTTGTATCTCTGAAGGTGGAGCACAGGCATGAAGGGGGCATGGAGTTTTATAAAAAAGAGCCTGGGGTGGAAGTCAGGAGACTTTGGTTCTAATTTTAATTTTGTCCCCAACCAGTCATTTTACCCTGGCAAATCAGCTTAAACTGAGTCTCAACATCCTTCTTTGTAAAACAATGGGATAGTGGGAAGGAAACACATATTGAATATCTACTACATATAACCAAAAAATGTTGGCAGTTCGAATCCACCAGCTGCTCCTTAGAAACCCTATGGGACAGTTCTACTGTGCCCTGTAGGGTGACTACGAGTTGGGATCAACTCAATGGCAAAAAGTATAAAGACTTTACAAAGACCATGAACAATATCCCTGTAATGTGGGATACTATAATATGGGATACCTGATACTATAGAGATAAAGCAGCTTGACCCAAGCTGTGTATTCTGGAAACACTAGAGGCAGAATTCTGAATAGAGGGGATGAACCAGGGGCTGGATTTCTCCACATACTATGTTGCACATGGAATTCAAATGTACCAAAAAATTCTAACTCAAAGCTAGCCTTCCAGGGCACTGGGAAGGTATACTTGTCACGGTAGACAGATAAGAAAAATATTTAACAGTTTGTTGGAATGATGTATAGTTCTAAAATATTAATGCATAAAAATGTAGATCCTGAGCCCCTCAAATGTTAGGGGAGGTCTGAATGCTAAAGAATATTTTTGTGGTGAGGGATTATAATCATGAAATACAGGCACAAGTACACCTTACACCTGTATAGGTTTTTAATGTTTGCAAAGCTCTTCCTTGTATGTGATTTCATTTGATCTTCCTAATCACACATTATAAGCCTTGAAGGAGTGAGCAATCATGTTTTGAAAATAAGGACTTTGTAGTATATACCTCTGGAGCCCAAGTCGCCTTCTCTTGTCCCACTTCTGATTTCAGTAGTAGCCGTGGTGTGGACCGTTCCATGTGATCTCACTCGCCTCATGCAGCCAGCACCTAACATGCCGTGCTCTCATCAATCCCTCCTTCTAGCCCAGGATTTCCCTCTTTAATCCACACACCAACATAGCCTAAAAGTGTAGCTAAGTTATACTCTCAGGGGTAACTCTCAATAAAGAAAGGAGGACAGAAGCCAGTGGGTAAATGGCTTTTGTCTTTTTGATGGGCAAATTTGAGAGGCATTCTGTCTGCTTCAGAGAGGTCTCAGTGGGATCAAGCCCCCATCAAGGTCTCTGTAGCCCCCAACAGTGACTTCAGTAACACACTCTTGTATGTCTTCCTTTCCTCTCTCAGTCTCCCCACTTTCTCATTCCTGCTTCCAAATAAGGACTTGACTCTTACCCAGGCCTTGTCTTGGCTCTGCTTCAGGGAAACCCCAAACTATGAGAGGCACTGAGCTTCAGGAGGGGAAGGGACTTGCCCAGAGCCACACGGCTGGCAAGTGGAGGAGGCAGAACTCTCAGTTCTTTTGTTTCTAAATCCAATGAGTCTCTTTCATCTTCAAGTTACAATTGTGCACAATTCAGTTTGTTGTTGTTAGATGCCATTGAGTCAGTTCTCACTTATAGTGGCCCCATGTACAACAGGACGAAACACTGTCTTGTCCCATGCCATCCTCACAATTGTTGCTATGTTTGAGCCAAAGATTGCTTTGTTTGAGCCCATCATTGCATCCACTGTATCAATCCATCCCATTGAGCGTCTTCCTCTTTTTCCCTGGCCCTCTACTTTACCAAGCATGATGTCCTTCTCTAGGGAATCGTCCCTCCTGATAACATGTCCAAAGTATGTGAGAAGTCTTGCCATCCTCGCTTCTAAGGAACACTCTGGCTGTACTTCTTCTAAGATAGATTTGTTCATTCTTCTGGCAGCCCATGGTATATTCAATATCCTTTGCCAACACCATAATTCAAATGCATCAGTTCTCCTCTGATCTTCCTTATTCATTGTCCACCTTTTGCATACATATGAAGTGGTTGAAAATACTATGGCTTGGGTCAGGTGCACCTTAGTCCTTAAGGTGGCATCTTTGCTTTTTAATACTTTAAAGAGGCCTTTTGCAGGAGGTTTGCCCAATGCAATACATCATTTGCTTACTTGCCTACTGTTTCCATGGGCGTTAATTGTGGATCCAAGTAAACAACTTTGATATTTTGTTGACAACTTCGATCTTTTCTCCATTTTATCATGATGTTGCTTATTGGTCCAGTTGTGAAGATTTTTGTTTTATGTTAACGTGTAATCCAAACTGAAGGCTGTGGTCTTTGACCTTTATCAGTAAGTGCTTTAAGTACTCTTCAAGGTTTAGAAAGTGCAATTTCTACCTTTTATCACTGCACTAGACACAGAACAAGGCTAGAATACACATGTTGGAGAACAAAGTTGATAATAAATGACAGCAATCATTTTATTGGGGTTTACACAACGATTTGCTAGGCTACCAGGAAAGACTTTGCATTTTTCAGAGTTTGTAAATATTATGTATTATTTTGCTAGTGTTAGAGAAGTAAACAGTCATGCAAAGTTTTGTCCCAAGTTTTACAGGTAAGAAAGCTGAAGTTTTAGGACTTCCAGTCTTGCATGTTTAACTAGTATTAGAACTAGGACTTGAAACTTTTCTACTTTAAGCAGACTCCAGACTTTGTCTATCAACTCTGTTCAACAGCAGGATTGTATATTATCCTCAGTGAAGAACATTGGCCTGGGGCTTTGCACTGGGCATCTGTTTTTTTTTTTTTGTTGTTGTTTGTTTCTTTACTTAATTTTCCGTACTTCTATCCCCTCTCTTCTAGTAATTGCATGCAGTTTTCCTTTGAGGAATCAACCCTCTTGAGCTCTTAATCCATGTACTTCAGGTCTGAATGACTCAGAAGAGGAAATGGAGGTTTCCGAGCTCTGAATATGACCAATGCCAATCAATATAGCCTCCCCCCCAGCCCCACCCTGGCCACAGTGATTGACTCAGAGAATGTAAAGGAAGCCGATCCTAACTACTTAGAGTGAATATTGAGACTTAGCTGGATCCACTGAGAAATGGCTGCTTTGTTTCCAGTGAGAAACTAAGCTAGTAGACTACCAGTCTTGAGTGGCTGGTGGCCATTTTGCCATCATCTAGGAAGAGCCTACCAGAAAATGAAGCCAATAAAGGGAAAGCACAGCAGAGAGCTGACGGAGGAGACAGACTGATGAATGGAGACAGACTCTCGACAAGGCATGGATCTAGCCTTTCCTTATACTTGCCACTGGATTTTACACATATACCTGTCGTGGTCAAAACAATTCTGGCTGATAACCAACACTATAGGACAGAGTAGAACTACCCCATAGGGTTTCCAAGGTTGTATCTTTACCTAAGCAGACTGCCACATCTTTCTCCTGCAGAGCAGCTTCGAACCACCAACCCTTTGGTAGGCACCCAAGAGGTTAGCAGCCAAGCACTTTAACTACTGCACCACCAGGGCTCCTTTGAATTTACACATACAGGAGACAATACATTACTGCTTCATCTTCTTTTTTGAACTTCAGTCACTTGCAAGTCAACAAGTCCTGCCTAAAACAAGCTCTATACTCAAGCATTGAAGAGCTCAGTACAGGACTTGATCTCTGGAGAAGTAAATTCCTGTTTTCTACCACCAAGGCTAGGTTAGGTCATCAAGAAACAGAAACAGAGCTAATAAAATCTTCGCAGAGTCCTTTGTTCTTGCTTCAGAAAGCCTCAGGAATGAGGTGCTGAACCAGTCTCTTTATGAATCCACAACACCAGAGACCTCAGGCAAGCTCCATCACCTTTAAGGTAGAGAACACCAGCTCCACAAATATCATTTTTCAGTCGCGCATCAGCGAAGCGCTTCAATTCAAAATCCAACTACAGCTACAGTTCAGAAGAGGGCCTTAGACAAGGAATTCCTTTTGTTCACTTCTTTTTTACCCTTACAATTACACAGCAGCATTGAGAATCAATGTTTTTATATCTGTAAGAAATTAGAAGTACTTCTAATCACTCTTCTACCCTCTGATAAGCAGAATAACAAATGGAGAGGTAGAGGAGGAAAAACACTGAAAACAAAACCAAGATACTCATGGCAACAGAGATGTGAAGGACGCAATGAGTCCTACTTGTTTTTACAGGGTTTTATCCCCCTCTTGAGAAATGTCACCATCAAATATTGATTTCAATTATATGTTTCAAAGGCAGGCATGAAAGTTTCAAGCTTGAAATGCAGGCAGGCTTGTTGGCCATGATGCCTTGGGTGTTTTCAGAGCCTAGGCCAGTTTCTGACTGTGAAGGAGGGTGGGGAGAAGTTTGCCAGACAACTCACCACGAGAAAGGTGCTGGACCAAGGACAGAGTATAAATACAGGCCTCCCAGCTTTTGTCCACTCTTATGCATATGTGTAGGGGAGATGAGTAGAATAGCTGAGGTTGACATGTTTGCTTTGGGGATACCACACACAAACGTACCTGGTGAACTCCACAGAGTAGTACTGAATCAGGGAGCTTCCTTCACCCTCTCCAGGTTTCCAAGATAGGGCCACTTCAGAATCGGAAACCACGACGACCTGTGGCTGCTGGGGGGCTGCAGGAGGCAGGCAGGAATCTAGGCAGGACAGCAAACACAAGGAGACTTGGCTGGTGGTCTCAGCTGCTGGAGAGGTTTTAATACTTAAAAACATGTGTGCATCCTACAACCAAAACGTCTCTGTTCAGACAGTTTTGAAAACCAAACCAAACAGAACACAAAAATCCTGAAATAAACCATCAGCATTGGATTTACCACGTAAGGTTTAAGTCTATGACCTGGTCTTCCCCAATCTCCCCCCAGCACCCCTGGCTGAAAATCCAAAGGAGAAATGTTCAGATCATTACCCTGGACACACAATAGTGTGTGCCTTATAACACTTTCCACAATACTCCTACCTCCTGGCAACCTTTGGTCTCTGTCTGCATGTCTGAATTATATTTACCTGCAAGAAAAACAAGGAGCCCTGGCAGCACAATGGTTAAGTGCCCAGCTGCCAACCAAAAGGTCAGCGGCTGAACCCCACCACTCATTCTTCAGGAAAAAAGGCCTGGAGATCTGCTCCCGTAAAGATTACAGCCTAGGAAATCCTATGGGGCAGTTCTCCTCTGTCCTATAGGGTTGCTATGAGTCAGAATCAACTTGGCAGCACACAACAACAACACAAGGAAAACTGGAGTCTGTGGGCACATAAACGGTTACGCATTCGACTACTGGCTGAAAGGTTGGTGGTTCAAACCCATCCTCGAAAGACTCACCTGAGGATCTGCTTCTAAAAGGTCACAGCCTTGAAAACCCTAGGGAGGTTCTACTCTGCACACATGACGTCGCCATGAGTCAGAACTGACTTCACAGCAACTAACAACAAGGAAAATGAAAAGCTTAGCACTAATGCCATGGTCTCTCTAATCTTGCTTTTGTGTCCTCCCTCTCCTTCTGATAATCAGAATAACATACATCAATGGCAGGACATTGGGAAAATGCCCTCATCTGGAAAGATGTAGGAGTCTCCCACGATCCCACCAACCCAAGGTAACTGCCACGACTCCCTTCATTTCCAGACTTTCACATCTCCTAGTCTAGGTTCATGCTATTGCTTCTGTCTTCTCTTCCAAGCAAAATACCATGCACCTTTCAATATTTGGGCCAAAGGTATTATTCTTCCTGAAAGTCTCCCTGAGCCTCGGGGCAGACAGAAATGCTCCCTCCTGCATGCTCCTTATCCCTTAGACAGACCTTGGGTGCCTCCTTGCATTTGCTTATCCTTCTACCATGAGCTCTTTGCAAGCAGTAGCTGCAATTGATCCACCTCTGTCCCCGAGGGTTGAGGCTGGTGCCACCTCAGTGAGTGCTTGTTGGATTCCCTGTGCCTACGAGTTCCTTTTTCCACTCTTCTCCCTAGCTTCTTAATTCCTACTCACCCTTCAGATCTTACCTTAATTATCATCTCCTCGGGGAAATCTTCCCTTCCTCCTGTGTCAGGTCTTCCTTGTCCATTCTTACATCACTGTATGTGGCACTTATTACAATCTGTGATCAGACATTAATTAGATAATGTCTCGACTCACCCCACTAGGCTCTCAATTCTGAGAGGGCAGAAGCTGTACTTGTTAGTGTTCAACATGAATTCTCAGTCCCTGGCACATAGCAGTTGCTGTTAGCTGTCATCACATTGGCCTCTGACTCATGGCGACCCCATGCACAACGGGACAAAATCCTGCCCAGTCTTGCCCCATTCCAATGATCAGTTACAGATCAGACCATTGTGATCCATAGGGTTTTCACTGGCTGATTTTTAGAAGGAGATCACTAGACCTTTCCTCTTAGTCCGTCTTAGTCTGGAAGCTCTGCTGAAACCTGTTCAGCATCATAGCAAAACACAAGCCGTCACTGAGAGATGGGTGGTGTAAGGTAATTGGCCAGAAATCGAACCCAGGTCTCCTGCATGAAGGTGAGAATTCTATCAGGGAACAACCACTGCCTCCTACTGGCACACAGTAGTTCCTCATTAAAATTTAATGAATGAAGAAATGAATGGATGGCAAGAGTTTTTATTCTTATTAATAAAATAATTTATTATTTATAAAATTAATAAATTTGAACTCATTTTGACTTGACGGCAATGGGTTTTTTATTTGGAACCCTGGTGGCACAGAGGTTAAGAGCTTAGGCTGCTGACCAAAAGATGGGCAGTTCAAATCCACCAGCTGCTCCTTGGAATCGATTTGATTGCAACGAGTTTGGTTTTCCTTTTTTTTTTGTACCTTGAGGCAAAGTGGTAACATGCCGAGGAGAGCTAAGCCGCCCTTTGCTAGTTTGGCTGTACGCTGCTACGCTTACTCCATATTCAGTGTCTGGTTTCAAATCTCCGATCACTTCCTCCTGTTAATGACCAAACAAGAAAGGCACAACCATCAGAAGTTCTGTTTGGGCACACAGGACAATTTCCACGAGGGCTACATCTCGAGAGTCCTGTGAAATTGCTTTGGATAGGGATTGTTTTGCTTTTTCTAAAGAGTTGGCCCTATTTTAAAATCTGCAAAGAGGAAAACACCATGACATATTTCTCAAGACCAGAGGATTCCTTTTCTTTGGAATCTACAGACTGTCCTAGAATGAAGACTCACTCACACTATCAGATGTTGCTCGAAACATCTGAAGTCCTCACTCAGAGTAGCAGGCTGCTGAAACGCAGGAAACGATCGTGTCCAGGGTTGGAACTTCCCAGTCTTTCTTTTCATTTGCACACCACAGATGTTCAAGGACTAGCCCCAACAGGAGACGGAGGCCTTGATTTGCACCCAGCGAGTAGGAACCTGACTGGGGTCTCAAACTTTAGTGGCCGTCAGGATCACCTAAAAGGCTTGTGAAAGAAGATTGCTATAGGGCTGCTACAAGTCAGAATTGACTTGACGGCAGTGGGTTTGGTTCGGTTTTTTTTACCCTAGAGTTTCTGACTCAGTAAGTCCGGGAGGGTTCCCGGAGTTTGCATTTCTCGTTAGAAATGTTAAAAACTTGTTAGTTCTCAGTGCTGCTGCTGATGGAGGGACTACACTTTGAGAACCACAAGGATCAATGATGGATGTGTGTGTGAGCTTCCCTTGCAACAATGGCCCTGACCAGAAAGGACATGGGCCCAGCTCAAAGGACTTCCTCCACCTTGGGCTTTGGCAACAACGGGGAAGCCTGAGGCTACAGTGCTAAATGATAAGTTGGAACCGGAGTCCCATTGGTGAGAAGCAGCAGCAAATTGTTGTGCAGAGAGCACTGGAATTGGAGCCAAACAGGCTTGGCCCTGAATGCTGATTCTGCCACTTACCAGCTGAGGCCTTGATATTTAACTTCTCTGAGCCTCAGTTTCTTCTGTGAAAGGCGGATGATACCTGACGATCTTGCATGATTATTGTGTTTGAAACAATGTGTGTAAAGTAGCTGGTAGAGAGTATGCGCTCAAGAAATGGGGTGGTAATGATGATTGTCCTGGCGACATGGGAACCTTCTTCTTTTCTGCTTACCTAGTGTTATACATTGAATTGTGTCCCCCCACCCATAATGTAATCCTAACCCCTGTACTTGTAAATATGACCCCATTTGGAAATAGGAGCTTTTTATTTATTATGATAATAAGGTCATACCAGTGTAGGGTAGGTCCTAAACCTACTTGTTTCTATGTTATAAAAAAAAAACAAAACCCAGTATACACAGAGAAACACAGGGGGAAGACAGCAAGGGAAGAAGACACACAAGGTAGATACACCTACAAGGCCAGGAACTCCAAGGACTGCTAGCTACCAGAAGCTGAACTAGACATAAACAGACCTCCCTGTACAGTTATGCCCTACATTCGGACTTCTAGTCTCCTGAACTGTTAGAAAATAAATTTCTGTTCTTTAAAGCCACCCCACTTGTGGGATTTGCGCTACAACAGCACCAGTTAACTAAGATACCTAGGTTCCCCCACTTCTCTGATGCGCACATCTGTCCTCCCGTGATGTCTTAGCTGACTGCCCAAATCCCACCAACTGTTGTGCCACTGATTTAGCATTTGATATATATTGAAATTATATCATTTCTCCTACAGGATGGTATGCCACTTGAAAGCAGGAATCCTGTCTTATATTTCTTCACATCTCCCTCTGCAGGTGATTAAACACTCATTGTTACTGAAGAGAAATAATCAACTAATCAACAAAAAACATAAAAAGCATTCAACAAATAATTATTGGATACTTAATACCGTAGTTGTTTACCCTGAAACCACGTTAGAATCACTTGGATATTGTATTAGTTTCCTGGGGCTGCCATAACAAAGCACCACAAAGTGGATGGCTGTAAATAACACAAATGTACTACATCATAGTTCTGGAGTGTAGAAGTCTGAATCAATATGTCGTTGGGGGCCATGCTCCCTTTGAAGTCTCTAGAAAGTCTTTGAAGATCCTTTCTTGTCTCTCCCAGCTTCTGGTAACTTAAGGCATTTCTTGGCTTTGTACATACATCTTCACATGTCATGGTTATTATTCCTCTCTGTTCTCTACTTCTCTTCTCTTTGTAGGACACCACTTAGATTGGACAAGGACCCACCCTGTCCCAGTATGGCCTTATCTTAACTGATAAACTCTTCAAAGACCTTATTTCCAGCCCAGGTCATGTTCACAGACACGAGGGGTTAAGGTTAAGCCTTCAACATATGTTTTGGTGGGGACACAACTCAATCTATAACAGAGAGGTTAAAAATACATATATACTGATGCCTGGGCTCCACTCCAGAACAGTTAACTCTGGATCTCGAGGGGCGGGGGTAAGCTCTGGCATCAGTGTCTTTTAAAGTCCTCCAGGTGATTCGAATGTACTGCCAGGTTTGCGAACCACTGGTCTTGGGCTCACCTCCCATGTTCTGAGTCTCATCTGCTCCCCCTCCTCTCTTTCTCCTATATTTCCAACCTCTCCTTATCCACCTGATCATTCTGAAAGTACTAACTGTGCTCAAGTCTCTCCATCTTAAAATTAATCATTCCCCAACTATACATGCACCCCTAGCTCCTCTCCTCAGAGGCAACCTTCTTGAAAAAGTTGTCTCCACTTCCTCGCCTCTTTACCTCTCCACTAAAAATACATTGAGATGCTCTTACCTAAGTCACCAATACAACTTTGTAGTAATTCCAGCGCGTATGTCTCAGTCTTTTACTTGGCTTTTTGCGGCTGTCAATACTGTTGTCTATCCTTGCGTCTTAAAACTCTTGGCTCCCTTGGAAACCATGACTCTGCTGTTCTGAGATCCTTCTCAGTTGCTCTTCCTCAATTTCCTCTACCTACTCCCATTTCTCAGCTTGCCCCTTTAGTGTTCATCTCTCCCAGGGGTTCATCCTTCTCCATCTTCCCTTCTTAATCTATACAGTCTTGCTTGGGTAAGCTCATATACTACTCCTTCAGCTTCTAGCACCATCACAGCACTGACATCTCCTAAAGCTGCATCTCTGGTTCTGGTCTACCTTTTGATCTCCAAACACGGATTTCTGACCGCCTCTTGAACATCTCTATCCAACAACTACCAAGCAAATCAAGCTCAACATAACCAAAGCTCAACGAGTCATTCCTATTCCCACTGCTCAAAACAAAACAAGATTGATCCACCTCTTGTGTAATCTCTTTCATTGGTTAGCATCACATTCACCAAGTTACTGAAGCCAGAAATTTTGGACACTTTCTTCTCTGTGTTCACTCTTCCTTCCCTATTGCCAATCAGTTATCAATACAGCTGATTCTACTTCCCTCACAGTATTTAAATGTGTTTATGTCATTTCATCCTTGTTGTTGTTGATGTTAGGTACTGTCAAGTCAGTTTTGACTCATAGCAACCCTATGAACAATAAAATGAAACACTGCACCATTCTCCCAATTGTTGCTATGTTTGAGCCCATTGTTGTAGCCACTGTGTCAATCCATCTCATTGAGGGTCTTCCTCTTTTTCTCTGACCTTCTACCAAGCAATATGTCCTTCTCCAGGGACTGATCCCTCCTGATAACATGTCCAAAGTACATAAGATGGAGTATTGCCATCCTCACTTCTAGGGAGCATTTTGGCTGTACTTCTTCTAAGACAGATTTGTTTGCGCTTCTGGCAGTCCATGGTATATTCAATATTCTTCAGCAACACCATAATTCAAAGGCATCAGTTCTTCTTAGGTCTTCCTTATTCATTGTCCAGCTTTCACGTGCATATGAGGCACCTTAGTTCTCATTTCATCCTAAAACCAAAAAAACCAAAACCAAATCTGTTGCCTTGGAGTCGATTCCGACTCATAGCAACCCTACAGGGAAGAGTAGAACTTCCCCATATGGCTTCCAAGGAGCAGCTGGTGGATTTGAACTGCCGGCCTTTTGGTTAGCAGCTGATCTCTTAACCACTGTGCCACCAGGGCTCCATTTCATCCTTACAGCCATTTATGTCCCAAACCCACTGCCGTCGAGTCGATTCTGACTCATAGTGACCCTATAGGACAGAGTAGAACTGCCCCATAGAGTTTCCAAGGAGCGCCTGGTAGATTCGAACTGCTGACCTTTTGGTTAGCAGCCGTAGCACTTAACTGCTACACCACCAGGGTTTCCAACCATTTATGTCCAGGCCCCCATAATTATGACAACAGGCTCTAGATTCTCCCTGCCACCAATACTCCCTGCACCTCCGATCTTGATTCCACCCTGCCAGGTGATCTTCCTAACCCCTAAATCTGATCCTGTCACTTTCCCCTGAGAATGGCATATTGCGCCCCCTGTTTATCCTTCCAGCATCATCTCGTGCCATGTCCTCTTCTCGCATTCTATATTCCAGTCATATTTAAGAGCTTGGTAGGGCTCAAATTTATGCCATTCAATTCTTTGCCTCTGGGCCTTTGAACCTGCTGCTCCCTCTACATGAAATGACCTTCTCCCTGTTCTTGCCTGGTTTACCCCTGCTTATGCTTCATGACTCAGTTCAGCTGAGACATTACCTCATTTCTCTAACCCCCAGCCCCAGTCTTGTTAGGCGCACTCTTCTATGCTTCCCTGGCGTCCTTGGTATAACCCAGTCTTAACGCCCCTCATGTTATATTGCAATCGTCTGCTTATTTGCCACCCTGTCCCACGCACTTGAGGGCAGGAGGCAAGTTCTTATTCCTCTGGCATCCCAAAGCTTGCACAGTATTGGACTTGTAGCAAATGCTCACGCAATGCTTTTTGCTGAATAGATAAATGAACTAGCAGGTGAATGAAAGAAAGAAATCAAACAAGATGTCCAAGACGAACAGGTGACCTCATCAAAAACCAGCTTCTCTCACTGACTCCTCTATCTTGATTTACAGCGTCAGCACCTGTGCCCCAGGCCTTGGAGTTAGTACCTCCAGAAACAGGGCTGACTTCCTCTTGCCCCTCTCTATTCGGCCACCTCCGTCAGTTCTTTCTGACCTGTTCCCTTCTTTCCATTACCATCTCAGTGGCCTAGTTAAAGCCCCCATGACTCCTCACCTGGGCCATTCTTTAGCCTCTAAAGGGTATCTGTCTCTAATACGCTCCTCTCTCGCTCTCACCTACACTCCATCCTAGGTGCAGCTGCATGAAGGGCTTTGCTGAACACACAGACCTGCTTTCAGTCTCCTGTCTGTGCATTGTAGTTCTGTCATCTATCCCCTGGTTTCATGTAAAGTTGGGCAGTTAGGGAACTGGAGGTACCAGGTGGATGCAACACCGCTTTTCTACTATCTCTCCCAATTGCTACTCCCAGGTTTTTGCCATGGAAACAGAAATACACTTTCAAGTCAACTTGATGCTTTCAGAGGCTTTTGCTTTAGGATCCTCTTCTGGAAAGTCATTATGCTGTGTGAAATAAGGGAGTGGTTATATGGCTTCATAGCTTCTGATAGATATTAGCTATGAGCCAACACCAAATATGGCTACTGTGGTGAGATGTTTTTTTGCTAGTGGGTTGAATAATATCCCATCCCCCCAAAAGTGTGTAAATCCTAACTCCCAGTATCTGTGAATGTGGCCTTACTTAGAAATAAGGTCTTTGCAGATACAATTAAGTTAAGGATCTCAAGATAGGATCTGCCTGAATTTAGGGTTAGCCCAAAATCCAATGACTGGTGTTTTTCTAAGAACAGGAGAGAACACAAAAAAGACACAGAGAAGAAGGCCATGTGAAAGCAGAAGTAGAGACCAGAGTAATGCTGCCAAAAGCCAAGGAATGCCTGGAGCCTCCAGAAGCTCAAAGAGGGCAGAACAGATTCCCCCGGAGAGTCTCTGGAGGGAGGATGGTCCTGCTGACATCTTGATTTTGGACTTCTAGCCTCTAGACCAGTAAGAAAACAAATTTCTGTTGCTTTAAACCACCAAGTTTATGGTAACTTATTACAGCAGCCCTAGGAAACTAATACAGCTATTATTACCATTTATTGGACATCCTTGCTGTTTCAAGAACAAAGAGTCTTTGCATTCATGTTGTTGTTGTTAGATGCCATTGGCTTGGTTTCAACTCATTGCGACCCCATGTACAACAAAATGAAATGCTGCCCGGTCCTGCACTGTCCTCACAATTGTTGCTATGCTTGAGCCAATTGCTGTAGCCACTGTGTCAATCCATTTTGCCAAAGGTCTTCCTCTTTTTTGCTGACTGGACATGATGTCCTTCCACAGGGACTTGTCCCTCCTGATAAAATGTCCAAAGTACATAAGATGGAGTCTCACCATCCTCACTTCTAAGAAGCATTCTGGCTGTACTTATTCCAAGACACATTATTCATTCTTTTGGCAGTTCATGGTATATTCGATATTCTTCACCAACACCACAACTCGAAGGTGTCAACTCTTCTCTGCTCTTCTGTATTCACCATGCAGCTTTCACATGCATATGAAGCAACTGAAAATATTAAGGCTTGGGTTAGTTGCACCTTAGTCCTCAAAGTGACATCTTTGCTTTTCAACATTTTAAAGAAGTCTTTCCCAGCAGATTTGCCCAATATAATACTTTGTTTGATTTCCTGACTGCTGCTTCCATGAATATTGATTGAGGATCCAAGTAAAATGAAATACCTGACAAATTCAATCTCTTCCCTATTTATCATGATGTTGGTTATCAGTCCATTTGTGAAGACTTTTGTTTTCTTTTTCTTGAGGTGTAATCCATACTGAAGGCTATAGTCTTTGATCTTCATTAGTAAGTGCTTCAAGTTCTCTTCACTTTCAGCAAGCAAGGTTGTGTCATCTGCATAACGCAGATTGTTAATGAGTCTTCCTCCTGACATCCCACTCTTCTTCAGATAGTCCAGCTTCTCTGATTATTTGCTCAGAATACTGGCCGAATAAATATGGTGGAAGGATACAACCTTGATGCACACCTTCCCTGATTTTAAACCTCGCAGTATCCCCTTGTTCTGTTCAAATGACTGCCTCTTGGTTTATGTACAGATTCTGCATGAGCACAATTAAGTGTTCTCAATTTCCCATTCTTCCCAATGTTATCCACAATCTGTTAGGACCCACACAGCTGAATGCCTTTGCATAGCCAATAAAACACAAGTAAACGTCTTTCTGGTATTCTCTACTTTCAGCCAAGATCCCTCTAACATCAGCAATGATATTCCTTGTTCCATGTCCTCTTTTGAATCTGGCCTGACTTTTTGGCAGTTCTCTGTTGATGTACCACTACAACTGTTTTTGAATGATCTTTAGCAAAATTTTACTTGTGTGTGATATAGATAATATTGTTTGAAAATTTACACATTCTGTTGGATCACCTTTCTTTGGAATGGGCATGAATATAGATCTCTTCTAGTCTGCTGGCCAGGTAGCTGTTTTCCAAATTTCTTAGCAAGGATGAGTGAGCACTTCCAGCATTGTGTCCATTTGTTGAAACTTCTCACTTGGTATCCTGTCAATTCCTGGAGCTTTGTTTTTTGCCATTACCTTCAGTGCAGCTTGGACTTCTTTCAGTATCATTGGTTCTTGATCACATGCTACCTCCTGAAATGGCTGAACGTTGACCACTTCTGTTTGGTACAGCGACTGTGTATTCCTTCCATCTTCTTTTGATAATTTCTGCATTATTCAATTTTTTGCCCGTAGAATCCTTCAGTATTGCAACTTGAGGTTTGAACTTTTTCTTTAGTTCTTTCAGCTTGAGAAACGCATCCATAGCCATATTTAACTCCTCTTTCAAATCTATGAAGCAGCATCACTTTTATTCTTACTAACAGAGGAGTGAAGCTCGAAAAAATTAATGATTTGCCCAAACACATATATTTAGCAAGTGGCAAAGGGAGGATTTGAACTCTGCTTTTTTTTTTGGACTCAAAGCCCGAATTTTAATTGGAAATACATGTATAAAAATATTAAAAAATATTCACATTAACAAAATATTTGTCATAAACATTAAAGATCAGATTATTACTTTATGAACATGACATATTAGAAATTTAAAAGTTATCCCTGAAAGCTATGAAAAATTACCCTTCAAGAAATTCCTCATTGTGGATTAAAAAACAATTAAACTCTTTACTAGATATGGAACTTTGCTCTACCTTTATCTCAGGGTGCATTCTGAGAGGCAGAGGGTGATCATCCCAGAAGTCATCTTTCTATTTCTGGTCTATGCCTTTTCCTGGGCTGAAAGGCTGGTGGGTTTGCAGAAGAGGGTGAAGATCCAGGGAATGGAGTGGTGGGAACCATGAAAAAAACGGCTGGATCAGGTGATTTAACAGACTTTTCTTCCTCTGATGTCTCTCTTCTCAAATGGAATCTCTCCTTACATTGTCACTTGTGATAACCTTGGACTCGGTAGTGAAATTCCACATAAATGCAGAAATCCTTGGATTTCTGTCCTTAAATCACTCATAACTACTACTTCAGCCTTGTATCAAACTAGATAAGATGCTGAATATATTCTTTTAAAAGCAGAAAAACAAGCAGTGTTTTTTTTTTTTTCCTTGTGGAAGCTTGAAAACAAGTCAAGATGTTTATCACTCTTGGAATTTATTTCTATACAAGATGGTAAGAGATGCAAAGAATGAGAGAAATTGCTTTCTTGGAATAGAGGTCAGAGTGAATTCAACAGTCTTCCCTGCCCCCCTTCCCCACCTTTTTTTGGGGAGCAGAGTTTGGTGATTTGCTGAAAAAATAACCCTGCTGTGCTTGTTTAGCCCTTTCTGACATCCAAAACCCCTTCCAAAACTTGTCTCCTTTGTCTTCTCAACAGACCTCTTGGCTGTCATTTGGACAGTATATTCACATCTATTTTATAAGAGAAAACCAAAGCCAGTCATTGCAGTGAACCAAGGAGAAAACTCAAGCAACTTTAAACCAAGTGAGCTATTCCTCATGAGCCTTGCCTCCTTTCAGATCACCAGACGACAACTTTCACTTCATAATTGGTGTAATCCTAATTGTTTGCACGTATATAGCATTTTGGAATTTATAAAATGCTTTCACACCATTGCCTCATTTAATCCTTATAGCAGGCCTATTTGGTCAGTCCTATTATCCTCATTTTACAGATGATGAAACTAGACCCTGAGAGTTTATATAACCACCCTTGGGGGTAGCAGTGGGTCTCGTTTCCCTCATAAAACATAACAGCATAATATGCTTCCAATCACCTGGTTCTCAGACACAGCTTGTCTAATTCTCAGGCTAGCACCTTGTTTTTCAGATGTCCAACTACCTTTGATCTTCATCAGTAAGTGCTTCAAGTCCTCTTCACTTTCAGCAAGCAAGGTTGTGTCATCTGTATAACGCAGGTTGTTAATGAGTCTTCCTCCAATCCTGATGTCCTGCTCTTCTTTCAGAAGGAGACCAGTCTCATTCTACCTGATTACATCTGTGACAAGGATGACTCATTGCCCCTCAGTATTCATTCTGTCCTTTCTCATAATAACCAAAAAAACAAAACAAACCATTTGCTGTCTGGTTAACTTCAACTTATGGCAACCCCACCTGTGTCACAGTAGAACTGGGCTCCATAGGGTTTTCAATGCCTGATTTTTCAGAAGTATATTCAAAAAACCAAACCTGTTGCAGTTGAGTCAATTCCGACACCTAGTGACTCTACAGTACAGAGTAGAACTGCCCCATAAGGTTTCCAAGGCTGCAAATCTTTACAGAAGCAGACCGCCACATCTTTCCCCCAAAGAATGGCTGATGGGTTTGAACTACTGACCTTTTGGTTAGCAGCCAAGCACTTAACCACTGCACCACTAGGGCTTCTTTTAGAAATTTGTTGTTAGGTGCTGTCGAGTAGTTTCCAACACATAACAACTCTATAAACAACAGAACCAAACACCGCCCAGCCTGCGCCATCCTCACAATCGTTGTTATACTTGAGCCCATTGTTGTGGCCACTATGTCAATCCATCTCATTGAAGGTTTTCCTCTTTTTCACTGACCTTCTACTTTACCAAGCATGATGTCCTTCTCCAAGGACTAGAGCTTCCATATTTCAGTTGGACCACGACCACTGGAAGACATTTCCCAGCTTCCCTTGAAGCTAGGTGTAACCATGTAGCTAAATTCTGTCCAGTAAGATTTGAGTGAAAATTCTGAGGGCAATTTCTGAGTTAGCTATCCTTTAAAAGGAAAGGGTATGTTTCCTTTCCCCTGTCCTTCACCTTTTGGCTAGAATATGAATATAGCAGTGTGTCATTTTAGACTACAGAGAAGAAACACTGAAGGTCTGACAGGACAATGACAGAACTCTGACACTGGGAAGCCACCACAAGAGCCCTAAACCACTTATATCCAGACAGTTACATGAGAGAAACATAAACGCACATCTTGTTAGCGTAACTGTTATTTTGGGTCTGTGCACTGTGTCTTAGTTACCTAGTGCTGCTATAACAGAAACACCACAAGTGGGTGGCTTTAACAAACAGAACTTTACTTTCTCACAGTTTAGGAGGTTAGAAGTCCAAATTCAGGGTGCTGGCTCAAAGGGGAGGCTTTCTCTCTTTTGTCTCTTTATATCTTCTGTTTTTTGGTTCCTTGGAGATCTTAAGTGGCGTGGCATCTATCTTCCCCCCTGTCTGCTTGCTTGCTTGGTTGCTTGCTCAATCTGCTCATTTTAGATCTCAGAAGAGATTGACTTAATGCACACCCTACACTAATAATGCTTCATTAATATAACAAAAAATTCCCAAATGGAATTATAACCACAAGTATAGGGGTTAGGATTTACAACATGTATTTTTGGAGGCCACAATTCAATCCCTAACATTCTGCTAGACTTATATCCTAACTAGTAAATGAAAACAACCTGGGCAGCTATGTAAGAGAAGTTCCTGAAATGATGGGACTATTTACTGAATATCTGTTCACTTTACAATGAGCAAACTCTGTTGAATGGTTCTGCATTTATATGATCCAGATTTCAAACCTTGCCTTTACTCCCTCTCACGCTGCTCACTTCTCCCACTGCTGGAAATCCAGTGCTTTGTTTGCAGAAATGAACTAGAGTTTGTCCTGTTCACTTGTCCATACATGTAGCTACTACACCATGAGGACGTCAAGAGAGCCCAGCTGAGCGGAGGCATGAAATGGTTAGAACCTGGACTAGGAGCCAGGAGACCCAGGTTCTGTTGCCAAACTAGCTATGTGGTCTTCGGGAAACCACCTAGCCTCTCTGGATCAAAGGTTAAACATTCATTAGTAGCTAATAAGCTTGGATTAGTAAACTTGAATTCAACTTCATAGTTGACCCTTCAAGCCAAGGCTTGATTGTCTTGGCAGAAGTTGAAAATACTTAGCATCATTAGATAAACGGCACCAGGGAAATAGAAAAGTGTTATCTTCCAAACATCCTTCCTCCAATGGCCTTCAAGAAGACTGAGTAGGCAGGGTGAAAGAAGTTATAGGGATTTCTATTTTGCGAGTGGTCAAAGATAGTTAGAGATGTATCCTATTGGTTTTGAGGACTGGACAAATCTTCCTTGTGTGGGTCTGTCCTGTGTATTCCAGGAGAATTAGCTTCCCGGATAGTGGTTCACTAAAATGTCCACATATATTTCTATAGGTCCTCTCAGGGACAGAGGTATCACCAGATGGGAACCATTGCTAATCCATCCCTTTATTTTATAGTCATGAAGAGTAAGATTCAGAGGGGTTCAGTGGCCTTGCCCAAGGTCACCCTTATACTGGGGACAGAGCTAGGTCTAGACGGAGTCTGATTCCTGGGTAAGTTTTCTTTCCCAAACCTTGAGTATGACTCCAACAGAATCACTGTTCTGGCCCAACCAGACCAGCAGACTCCAAAGAGTATCCCACTGGGTGAACAAGACAGTCTACTGAGATGCTGGAAGAAAATATAAGAACTTTCTATTTCTGTTTCATGTCCTCCTTTAAAATTTTGTGGGGCATTATAATGTACATAATGTATTAGTACAGTAGCACAATATAATTTATAATACATAAATATACATATACTGGTGCATGTCCAAAGATTTTTAACTGACGGTATGCATGAGCAAAGAGTGTGTCAACCACTGGCCTAAACATCTTTTCTGTTTCTAACTTTAAAAATTACCAAATTGTCCTGATTTGTTTTATAATACTTTTTCCAGAATGAAAAGTGCAGATTGCTCTTCTAATAAAAACATAAAATTGGTGTGAAACGCTAGCCAAATTACAGGCCTTTATATTGTTGTTATTGTTAGGTGCCGTTCAGTTGGTTCCAACTCATAATGACCTATGTACAACAGAATGAAACACTGACCAGTCCTGCCCCATCCTTGTGATCATTGCTTGAGCCCATTGTTGAAGTCACTGTGTCAATCCATCTCATTGAGGGACTTCCTCTTTTTCGAGGACCCTCTATTTTACCAAGCATGGTGTACTTCCCCAGGGACTGGTTCCTCCTCATAACATGTCCAGAGTATGTGAGAAGTCCCACCATCCTCACTCCTAAGGAGCATTCTGGCTGTACTATGCATAGACAGATTTGTTCATTCTCCTGGCAGTCCGTGGTATGTTCGATATTCTTTGCCAACACCATAATTCAAAGGCATCGATTCTCCTTTGGTCTTCCTTATTCATTGTCCAGCTTTCACATGCATATGAGGCGATTGAAAACACCATGGCCTGGGTCAGGCACACCTCAGTCCTTAAAGTGACATCTTTGCTTTTTAACGCTTTAAAGAGGTCTTTTGCAGTAGATTTGCCCAATACCAATGCAGATTGTTAAACAATGCATCAGAATTCCATATAGTTAGCCAGGTTAGTTTGGTCAGTTTATCATTTAAATCAGTCCAACCGTGTGTCAACCCAATCCTCTATTTAAGGCATTCAGTCCAGAAAATCAAATCCACCCTTTTTAGGTGATTCAGTCATGTCTAGCTGAAAGGCCTGGAATTGCTAGAGGGTGTGAGAAAAGGAAAAGTAAACCGGGGGGAAGGTACTACCGACCAGCAATGCTTCACTAGTTTAAGAATTTTCTTTCCTTTTCAATCTGTTTCACCTAGTCTTGGAGCAGAGCTTAAATTACTTCAACCTTTAAAAAATGTTCCTCTTAACCTTACTCTGCCATGCGAGATGAAGCAGCACACTGGAGGATAAAAGAGGCTTATTTCTAAATGGTTAAAAATGCACCTGGTATGCTTGGCAGTCCCTGCTTACACTAGAATTAAGCGCTTTCTCTCGAGTCTTATTTGATATGCAGGAGATGCAGGAAAATCAATGTTTTGATGACAGGAGATGCCCTGAATCCTGGGTTGGGACAGGGGTTTAACTTTTTTAAAGCATACTTACAAAAATCATCTGGTGATCAGGTGGTCCCTGGAGAGAGGAAAAAACAGAAGCAACATGAAGAACTAAAACAAACCCATAGAGCACCCACTCCTACCCCTATGGACAGTCAAGGGCAGCAAACACCTATCTTTGCAATAGGAGTTATATTGATCACTTACTGATTTTTTATTCTGTGCCAGACATTGTGCCGAGGGCTCTAAAACCATTACCTCATTTAATGCTCACAATATCCACATGCTGTAGGATGGTATCAGAATGCAGAGAGGTTCCCAAACTCTCTTTGTTCACGGCACCCTTAGCATCTCTGTAATAGTTTCTCAGCACCTCTAGGCCTAGAGAAATGCCTAGCATGTCTGTTTATTAAGTGGCTAAATCCAAACAACTGGGTAGTTGTGGTTTCACAGATGTTGCCGTTTCCTTGAAAATTTGAAATATTCCACAGCACTCTTCTGAGTTTGCTGCAAAGCCCCAGAGTGCTTCAGCACACAGTTTAGGAACCACAGATACAGGTGCTACTATATAAATACTATTTTTATATATAGGTATATAATCAGTAACCAGCCGCCATCAAGTCACTTCCTACCCCATGTGTGTCAGAGTAGAACTGTGTTCTTTAGAGTTTTCAATGGCTAATTTCTCCGAAGTAGATTGTCAGGTCTTTCTTTCTAGGTGCCTCTGGGTGGACTCGAACTTCCAACCTTTCTATTAGCAGTTGAGTGTGTTAACCATTTGCACCACCCAGAAATTCCATATATAGATGTATAATGTTGTTGTTAAGTGCCGTCAAGTCGGTTCCGACTCACAGTGACCCTATACACAACAGAACCAAATACTGCCCGGTCCTGCACCATCCTTACAATCGTTGTTATGTTTGAACTCACTGTTACAGTCACTGTATCAATCCACCTTGTTGAGGGCCTTCCTCTTTTCCACTGACCCTGTATTTTGCCAAGCATGATTTACACCTCAAGAATAGATTTGGCACATTGAACATTAGTGACTGAAGACCAGGCGAGTTGTGGAATGACATCAAGGACATCATACATGAAGAAAGCAAGAGGTCATTGAAAAGAAAGAAAAGACCAAGGTGGATGTCAGAGGAGACTCTGAAACTTGCTCACAAAAGTCAGGCAGCTAAAGGAAAAGGAAGAAATGATGAAGTAAAAGAACTGAACAGAAGATTTCAAAGGGCAGCTTGAGATATATGGATGCAACCAAAAAAGATATATGGCTACTATACAGATATACACCTGTTGTCATCAAGTTGATTCTGACTCATAACAACTCTATAGGACAGAATAGAACTGCCCCCTAGGTTTCCAGGGAGCAGCTGGTGGATTTGAACTGCCGATGTTTTGGTTAGCAGCCAAATGCTTAACCACTGAGCCACCAAGGCTCCTACAGGTATATAGATACTACAAAATCTTGTTATGTGTTGAATTGTGTCCCCCCAAAAGCTCTGTTCAAGTCCTAACCCGCTCTACTTGTGAAAGTGACCATAATTATTAGGATATAGGGTTGTTGCAGATGAAATTAGTTAAAATGAGGTCATTAGTATGGACCCTAATCTCTTTACGATTGAAGTCCTTAAAGAAGAGAAGAGATACAGACACACAAACACCGAGGAATTATGGCCATGTGAAAACAGAGGCAGAGATTGGAGTTATGCTACCACAACCCAAGGAACTCCTGGGGTTACCACGAGCTGGAAGAGACAAGGAAGGGTCTTCCCCTAGAGCTGACCGAGAGAGAGAGAAACAGAGAGAGAGAGAGCATAGCCTCGCTGATGCCTTAGGCTTGAACTTTTAGCTTCCAGAACCATAAGAAAATAAGTTTGTTATTTTAAGCCACCCAGCTTGTGGTACATTGTGATGGCAGCCCAAGGAAACAAATGCAATCCGTATTTTGTAGATGAGGAAACTGAGATTCAGTAAGGCTACCCAGCTGGTTTGTTGTAATGCAGGAATCTGGGTCCAAAGCCTATATACTGGTCTCGTCCTCTCCCCTCTTCCTGACTCACTGCTTCAGGGGTAGTCATTACTTCCTCTCTCCATTCTGCACAATCTACAACCCCACCTCCCACTCTATGACGCCTACACATGCGTGCGTGCACACACATACACACACAGGCAGGTACGCACACACGTGTGTTCATTCCCTGTATTCAAAGTATTCCCTCCTTCTCCTCTGCCTTTCCAAAAGCTACCCCAGCTTCAATTCCTAGCCCCAAGTTTCCCCTCATCACCACTTGTTCCCACACTCATCTCTCCATCTTCAAACCTCACTCTCTACATGCAGAGGCATGTTAATGACATAGGGTCTGTTGTTCTCCAATTGTTCTATTGGTATAAATGTCATTTTCTCAACAAGACTGCAAGCTGCCAAAGAGTGGGGACTGTGTGTTATCTTGTGCTGGCTGTATCAAAAAAAAAAATTTTTTTTTTTTTTTTTTTATAGTAGCAAGCAAAAAGGTTGTTGAAATCAGCATGATGATGAAGTTTTAGAGTTGATGGAGTACTCTAGTGCCTGGAAGTAAGTAATGAAGAGAATGTACTTAACATAACGGTGCTGGTCATCAGGCATGAGAACTAGCATATATATGGCTTCTTTAAAATGGATGCTTTTTAGGCTTTTACACAAACGGTTTTATTTGGTTCTCACAAAAGTGTAATTACTATACCCCCCCTCATGGGAGAAAATTGAGGCTTAGGCAGTTAAGCCTCCAATGACAGACAGGTGGTGACTAAACACAAGATACATTTGACCAAAGTCACCCCACTCATAAGTGGTGGGAGCCCTGAGTGCTGTGTCCCTCTGGGCCCTCTGTTTGATGTTTGTACTGCAGGGGACTTTATACAGATACCGGTTCCCTGTTCAAGCTCCACGTCCTGGGGCAGGATCCCGATCTCAGGGGCACTATCCAGACTCCGAAGCACCTGTCATCAGCAATGCACTCCAGTTATTTACCTGGACTATGTCCCCGGCAGAGCAGTGAGCCCTGTAGGACACGAGGCTAAGGCTGTTGGGGAGACCCAGGCGGACAATGCTGGCTCCTTAGTGGGGTCAGTGAGCTTGTTGAAAGTTCCAGTGCTGTCGAGGGGACACGGAAACTCTAGAAGTGGTTTCCTAGTTGGGGCCAAACTAATCTCCCCTTTTAGGCTAGAATAAACCACTGAGACTGGGGCTCAGGGCTTTTGAGGAAGATGAGGGAAGCTTAAGCAAAAAGTCTATTTTGAGGTTAAGGGCAAGTCATACAAAATACAAATAAACTGAAAATGTGCACCTATTCTTTATAAGTCAAGAGGACTTTGGTAACAAAGTAGCAAGAGCAGAGGCTCAGAAGTCAGCCCTAGGTTACTATCTGCTCTGTAGTTTATCAGTGTTTGATTTGAGGAAAGTTACTTCACCTCCCTGAGTCTCAGCTTTCTGGTCAGTAATGTGAAGAGAATACCTACCTCACAGTATGGTTGTGAAGGTGAAATGGAAAAACAAACGCCAAGCACAAGGGACAGTGCCTGGCAGATAACTGACACTCAACAAGTGGAGTTGCTTTATGACAGAAGACAGATAGGTTTCAAACTGTGTGCTGCACAGGTTGTTTGTCGTTAGCCGCCATCGAGTCAGCCTCTGACGCATGGTGACCCCGTGCATACCAGGATTGAACCGTTGTGAAACAAAGGGTTTTCATTGGCTGATTTTTCAGAAATAGATCACCACCAGACCTTTCTTTCTAGTCTTAACCTGGAAGCTCTGCTGAAACCTCTTCAGTGTCATAGCAACACACAAGCCCCCACTGACCGTCAGGTGGTGTCTGAGCATGATGTTTATTGGCTGGGAATCAAGCCTGGGTCTCCTGCATGGAAGGTGAGAACTCTGTCACAGAACCATCACTGCACATAGTAGGCGCTTATTAAATAGGAGTTAATAACAGCGCCACCACCACCATCACCACCTTCATTACAGCAGTATTAAGAGCACTGGCGCTAACTCCATGTAGAGCAATCCAAAGGCTCTAATCTGTAGGATAAGAGCCCTGGAGGCGCAGTGGTTAAACACTCAGCTACTAACCGAAAGGTAAGCAGCTCAAACCCATCAGCTGCTCCTTGGGAGAGAGACGTGGCAGCCTTCTTCCGTAAAGACTTATTGCCTTGGAAACCGTGTGAGGCAGTTCTACTCTGTCCTATAGGGTCATTACGAGTTGGAACTGACTCAACAGCACCTAACAAAAACAACCTGTAGGATAACAGCAACAGAATGGGAAACGAGGAAGAGAGTGAAAGAAAAGAAAACAAACAAACAAAAAATAAATAGCACAACAGGAAATGCCTAAGAGAAAAAATTCACTCAGAGAGACATTAACAGGAAATAGAAAAGCAGTAGATGAGGAGCCAACAACTGCTAAGTGAAAGGACAGGGTACCGGGCTCCAGAAAAAATAAACCACCTGAGACATTTGAATACACATTGCAAGTTACAACATTTTCTTCTCCATTGTGTCTCCAGGCAGTTGGGAAAATACAAATGTGTCATATTTATTTATAAAGCTTTCTTGGAATTAAAAAAACAAATGAAAATTCAACTTTATGAAAAGAAGAAAGAAAAAAAGAAAGAAAAAAGCAGCCACAAGGAGCCTGTGTTCTCGAATGATAAAATGAGGGTGAGTTAACGATGGAATCATTTACGCCAGGACTTTCTCCAGGCGCCCGCCTTTGCAGAGAGTAGACGGATTGCTATGAGATAATGTACAGGAAAGACATCTGTAAACTCTAAAGGACGATACAAACATTAGTTGTTGTTAGTGCATATACAGCAGGTCTCCAAATGAGACCTCCTTCACAATACTCCTCAAAGGCCAAGCGTCCATCTTTTTTCCCTTTTTTGAGGGGCAGCCAGGGTGGAGATACTCACAGTGGTCAGTGTGTCCTGGCTGAGAGGCACATTATGCGACCGCTCCTGCAGAGATTTATCTGCCCCGACCTCCGAGTAAAACACCTTGAAAAGATACAGATGTCCAGGGTGAAAGCAGAGCCACTACTTCAAATACATCAAAGGCCTGGGTTCTAACTGCACTCACAACCACAGTGGGTTTGGAGGTGCAAACCCTCACCTCATACACACCCGAGCTAGGGTGACAAACTCATAAGCCTGCAGAGGCCAGGAGAAGGTGCAAATCAGGGACGTGGATGAAAAGGGCTGGACCCGGCTTTTCTGACTTTTTCCTGAAACCATGGAATCTTCCAGGTAATCTTTCATTTTCCCACTTTCGATATGACATAAGCCCAAAGATACATTTCTCCACTTAAAGAGACAATAGGACAAATGCCAGGACAAATGACTACTGCCCCTTGGCCTTGGTGAAAGGGAGGCTGTATGGATTGGTGGCTCCGTGATATCATGGCGGGGCTTCCGTCCTACCTAAAGCAGACAGTTCAGCTCCAGTGGGCTTGGCCCAGTAGGAAAAAAAAGTGGGCCTAATTTCCCCAGAGACTGTGGAACTCCAGATATTTACCTGAAAACTCCTGACTTCTAAAAGTTGGCTCATTTTTAAAAACACGGTCCAAACAAAACATTTCGGTGAACTGAAATCCACCCATTTGTAACCTCTGACATGTAGGAATGCATTCTCTGTTCCCTCCTCCACTTTTCCTGTCCACCCCCTTTACTTTAATTCAGATGTTACATGATTTGTGTTACTGACAACATTCCACAGTGTTCTCTATTTTTCTTCCCATGCTTCTACTTTATTCTCCAAATTTGACTGTTAGCAATTGATGGCAGGAACCATGTCTTCCACTTGGTTTATAGTTTCCCATCCTTGAACAGAGTAAGGACTGGGTAGATCCTAATTGACTGATACAGCTGTGACTTTCAGGGCACTTATATACGTCCTTGGAAGGAGGATCTTCTTGTAGCTTCAGAGAGGGAGAATGGGGAAGTTTAATGATAATTTAGATACTGTATACACAAGCTTATATACGGAAGGGCTGGTCACGGAGGCTATACACAGGAGGAGCAAGGATAGGAAGGACAGTCACCCCAACCCATAGCAGAAATCACGTGCCTATGTACTCACAGTGTACCCGGCGATGGGGCTCCCAGGATGCCTTGGCATTTTCCACTGGACACTGATAGATGTGCAGTTCAATGCATTCAAGATGATATTTAAAGGAGGTCCCACCTTGCCTGCTCCAAAAGAAAAGACATTGTGTTAGAAGCTCCATGCATCCCACCTTGGGTATGTTTGCAGAAGATTTACAATATATATGTTATATGACACTCGATGTATGATAGATGTTATACGTTGTAAGTTATATATGTTTACATTCATTGTTGTTAATGGTGGTGGTGGTGGTTGCCATCAAGTTGATTCCTATTCATGGTGACCCCAGGTGTGCTGAGTAGAACTGTGCTCCATAGGGTTTTCAAGCCTGTGACCTTTTGGAAGCAGATCACCAGGGCTGTCTTCCAAATCACCAACATTTGGTTAGTAGTCAAGTACTTAATAATTTGTGCCACCCCGGGATTCCTATCTATTATATAATGTCAATACATACATACGTATATTACATGCAATATATATTTTAATGTTGTGTTCAGTGTATAAAGAGCCCCAGTGGCTGAGTGCTCGGCTGCTAACCTACAGGTCTAACTCACCAGCTGCTCTCCAGGAGAAAGATGTGGCAGTTTGCTTCCTTAAAGATTTACAGCCTAGGAAACCCTGTGGGACAGTTCTCCTCTGTCCTATAGGATCACTACGAGTTGGAATTGATTCGATGGCAGTAGGTTTGATTTGAGTTGGTTCACTGTGTACACTTAACGTGTGTATATATAAGTTTGCATTTTATTTTACTTAGTACATACAGTATATGCACTGTTATTAAAAATCATGATTTAATGACTTTAAGCTCTTCCATCTAACACATGTGCCAAAATTTACAGTATTTATCATTTCACCATTGTTAGACACCTAATTTATTTTCAGTATTTTGCTACTTTAAATAATGCTCCATGAGGGCAGGGAACAGGTCTGTCCAGTTTGGAGTACTCTCCCACAAAAATAAATAAATAAATAAATAAAAACCCCAAACCCATTGCCAACCAGTCGATTCTGTCTCATAGCAACCCTAGAAGACAGAGTAGAACTGCCCCATAGGGTTTCCAAGGAGTGGCAGGTGGATTTGAACTGCCAGCTTTTTGGTTAGCAGCCATCGCTCTTAGCCACTGCACCACCAGGGCTCAGAGACTGCTAAATGGTAAGGGTTCAGTAAACATTTCTTGAATGAATGAATATTTTGCAATCTGATTTTCCACTTACTAAGTCCTGATTTTTTTTTTTTTTTTAACTTCTGCATATAATTCTCTAGTATATCAGTTAGGATACTATGTTTATAATTCCAAAAGATCTAACATATCTATTTATTGGACTGCTGCTGGGGCCTCCCACCAATGTTTTTAATAACAGAACCCAAGGCCTTTCTGGTGGGCCAAGTAATGAGGCTCAATGCTGTCATTTAGAAGAACTGTGAGGGATCACGACAGAGGGTCCCAGACAGAGCTGGAGAAAAAAGTAGAACAAAATTCTAATTCAAAAATAAAGACCAGACTTGCTGGCTTGACAGAGACTGGAGAAACCCGGAAAGTATGGCCCCCTGGCAGTCTTTCAGCTCAGCAATGAGGCCACTCCTGAGGTCCACCCTTCAACCAAAGATTGAACAGACCATGGAACAAAATAAGACTAAAGGGGCACACCAGCCCTGGGGCGGGGACTGTAAGGCAGGAGGGAACAGGAAAGCTGGTAGTAGAGAACCTAAGGTCAAGAAGGGAGAGTGTTGACATGTCATGGGGTTGTTGACCAATATCATACAACAATGTGTATACTGACTGTTTGATCAGAAACTGGTTTGTTCTGTAATCCTTCATCTAAAGTTCAATAAAAAAATAAAAATAAAAAAGAAGAACTGTGAGGCCAGGGGGGAGCTCCCCACCCCTCCTGCACGTACCACCTACCACTGCTGCTCACTGCGGGAATTTGAGCTTCAACCATCTTTCTGCCTCTGCCTTCCTTCAAGATTCAAAGTCTCATCTGATTGGCCAAACTTAGGTCATATGCCTTCCTCTTGGCTCAGCAAAGGGGCAGGAGAGGAAAAATCAGTCCTTCCTGATTTCCAAACTGGGAAATGACAGAATGTTGTGAGTCCTGGAAATTTTTCTTCCATCAAGCCTATCCAAAGCAAAGTGACACAAAAGGAAGATAGAATAATAGGGAAAGGGCAGTGGGAGGTCAGATGACTAAAAACTGCAACACACAGCATGCACGTGTGTTGACCACTACTCCATCGATTGACACTTGGGTTGTTTCAAATCTTCACTGTTAAAAATAATGCTGTGAAGAACACCTGTGTCTGTGCCTTCTTAGGCACTTGTGAAATTTTTCTAGGATGGATACTGTCTTAGTCATCTAGTGCTGCCATAACAGAAATATCACAAGTGGATGGCTTTAACAAAGAAAAAACTATTTTCTCACAGCCTAGTAGGCTAGAAGTCCAAATTCAGGGCATCAGCTCCAGGGGAAGACTTTCTCTGTGTCAGCTCTGGAGGAAGGTCCTTCTTGTCAATCTTCCCCTGGACTAGAAGCTTCTCCTCGCACGAACCCCAGGTCCAAAGGACGCACTCTGTTCCCGGTGCTGCTTTCTTGGTGGTATGAGGTCCCCATGTCTCTCTGCTCGTTTCTCTCTTCTATATCTCAGAAGAGACTGGCTTAAGACACTACCTAATCTTGTAGACATCACCAGTGTAATCACCACGAATGCATTTTATTACATCATAGTGATAGGATAGGATATATAACATACAGGGAAATCACATCAGGAGATAAAATGGTAGACAATCACACAAGGGAATCATGACCCAGCCAAGTTGACAGATACTTTGGGGGGAGCGGGGCACAGTTCAATCCATGACAGATACCTGGAAAAAATTACGGGTATATGAATTTTAATTTTTAATGGCTACTGACCTATTGCTCTCCCAAAAGGATTAAATAATACATTTCTAAATGCATTCGATTATTTCATTTGGCTAAATTTCTAAGGCAGAATTTCTGTATCTAAGGCACGTTTTCTCAATGGCAGCACTATTGACATTTCGGGCCACGTAATTCTTTGTTGTGGCAGCCGTCCTGTGCATTGTAGGATGTATAGCAGCAACCCTCGTCTGTACCCACTAGATGCCAGTAGCACCACTCCCTGGTTGAGACAACCAAAAACATCTCCAGACATTGCCAAATGTGCTCTGGGGAGCAAAGCTGCCCTGGTTAGAACCATTGAATGAACATTTTAAAGACTTGCTATAAATATAACCAAACTTATATCTAGAATATTAACCAGTTTAGAAGTTTAAGGAGGTTTATGAGAATGCCACTATAAATAACACATCCTTACCAGACCTAGAGCCCTGGTGACACAGTGGTTAGGAGCTTGGCTACTAACCAAAAGGTCAGCAGTTTGAATCCACCCAGGCTGCTCCTTGGAAACCCTATGGGGCAGTTCTACTCTGTCCTATAGGATTGCTATGAGTTGGAATCGACTCAATGGCGATGGGTTTGATTTGGCTTTTGGTAACCAGGTCTGAGTATTAACACTTTAAAAATATCTGTTAATATGATAGGAAAAAAATTGAATATCTTAATATATTTTTGGTTATTTTTCTTCCTCTATTCGTGTGTTTTGTACATATTTCAACTGAGTTGTTAATTTTTTCCTCCTTGATTTTTTCAAAACTCTTGGTAAGTTCAAGATCTGAATCATTCACCTGTATTTTCTCTTCATAGTTTTATGTTTGGGTTCCCTATATGATTATCCAAAGCTTTATAGGTGTTGCAGACAGTTTGCGCTTGACTACTAACTGAAAGGCTAGCAGTTCAAACCCACCCAGCAGTGCTGTGAAAGAAAGGCCTGGTGATCTGCTTGCATAAAGATTACAGCCAAGAAAACTCTATGGAGCAGTTCTACTCTGTAACACATGGGGTTACCATGAGTCCTAACTGGCTCAGTGGTCGCAGGTTACCGACTAACCATTGATGAGTTAAGATGTCTATGTTAACAAAAACCTCAAAGATGGCAGGTTTGGGGTGGGAGAGGGATGATGGAGATAATTTATCAGGCCCCCACAGAACTATAGGATATCCAGTAAGCAAATCCTATGGGCCACAACGATCTGATCCTGTTTGTGCGTAGGGTAGCCATGAGTCAGAGGCCTACTGCACGGTAGATAACAACGACAACAGCCTTATCCATAGTCCTAGAAATAGCACCTGCTCGCCTTACTCTGGGAAAATTTGCAACAGATGGGCTAGCTTGAGTCAATAACAGAGAACCAGTCTTATATCCCTTGTCTATTGCCACAGTTCATTACAGGCAACAGAAAACACTCTAGGTATTTTAAGCAGGGAGATACTTACAGAGTTAGTGGAAAAACTCAAGGGGTGGAATTCAGGAGTCTCCATTGGCTCTATTATATAAAAAGCAATACAGCTAGAGCAATATATTATGTATACACACACATATATTGCTATAGCTGTGATTCAGAACTGTGAAGTCTCTGCTTTCACCCTCTTTACTGCCATTAGTGGGGCCACAACTACCTCCAGATACCCACAAAGCTGGCCCCCGCAATGCTGATGAGTTCCTGGGTCTTCATGGACTTGCCTGGCTGGAGAAACAACAGCAGGTAAGGCACCTCCACTTCACTTCTGCCTTCCGTATCTCCCAAGAGTGCATCTAATAGGTTAGACCTAATTTACACCCAAGACCCTGAGTGGTACAAACAGCTCATGCATTTGGCTGCTAACTGAAAAGGCTGGAGGTTCAAGTCTACCCAGGGTCACCTCAGAAGTAAAGCCTGGGGATCTACTTCTGAAAAATCAAACATTAAAAACCCTATGGAGCACAGTTCTTCTCTGATACACATGGGGTCACCACGAGTCGAAATCAACTCAACGGCAACTGTTTTTTTTTTTTTTTTTTTTTTTATCAATTTACATCCAGAACATTAGCTGCAAGGAAGTCTAGGGAATGTAGTTTTTATTTCTCCAACCTCTGCATTATAGTAATAGCACCTAGAAAGAGGGTAAAATAAATGTTGAGCAAAGCAATCTGCAGTATTCATGGCATCTTGGTACCGTTAAAGAACATAAATTCTATCCCCTTTCCTTTCATAGTTTCTAGGAGAGTATTCGAATCTGGCCCTGTTGGGATACAGGTAGGGATGATGCCTATTTTACTGACATTTTTATTCATTTATTCAGTCCTGCACACACTCAACAAATATGTACTGAGCTCCTTCCTGCATGTCCCTGGCGCTGGATTAGACAGTGAAGCTACGTTAATGAAGAAGAGAGACATGGGGCCACACACAAGTTAGCAGGACGTTACAGTGGGGTGTGAGGAGCATGAACGTTGGGAAGTACGGGGCACTTTGGTGGCACACAGCAAGACACCTGACTCAGCCTGATGGAACGAGAAATAAGGCAAAGTGGGGATGGGAAAAATGTCTCAGGAAGAAGGAACAGTAGATACTCTTCTTAGATACATTCATTCAACCTTTTTTCCTTCTCTTTTTTTTTTTGAGGCTGTACATTGTGCTAGTGCTACACTAGGTACTGGGAAGACTATGGTGAACATGTCAGTCATATCCAAGCCCTCATGATGGAGTTTTACTGTGGTGACAAAACAATTTTAAGAAAAGCAAGTAGACAATGAAATTAGATAATTTTAAGTTGTGCATTAATGCTATAAAGGACACAAACAAGGGTTTGAGAGAAGGAATAATAGAACATCTAGGATGTTTCTAGAAGGGCTATCTTAGGAGATAATGTTTAAGTGGAGACAACAGGCAGAGAGGGGCTTGCCATGCAAAGAGAAGAGAACAGCATATTCCAAGCAGAGATTATACTGAAGGCATACTCAAAATCTCCAAGCAATTCCACATGAGCAGAGGTCAGAGGAAGCGTTGGAGCAAGGGTCAGGGACAGTAGTTGGAAGATAGGAGGTTAGAGGGAGGAGCAGAGGCCACATCATATAGGGCCAGAACACTGTGGGCTTAAGACAGGAGGGTGACATGGCCAGATTTGAACTTAGGGAGCCCTCTGGCTGTAGAAGAGTACCTGGGTAGTTCAAACAGTTAATACACTCACTGGTAACCAGAAGGTTGGCAGTTCAAGTCCAACCAGAGGTGAATCAGAAGAGAGTCCTGGCAATCTGCTTCTGAAAAATCAGAATTGACTCAATGGCAACTAGTTGGTGATCTGGCTGTAGAAAAATAATATGTTGTGGGGGGTGCAAACTACAGGCAGAGAAATCAGTCAGTTTCCCATTTTCAAATGGGAGCTGATGGACTGAACTAGAGTGGGACAGGGGAGATGGAGAGATGAATAGAGCCACCAGCGCATGATGGTTGAGCGGATGTGGGTGGTGAAGCAGGAGAGGGCCAAGATGGCTCCAAGGATTCTGGCCTGGGCAATACTGAGGACAGAGGTGTACTGCTCACTCAGCTGGGAACAGACAGACGGTCTTTCCTACACACAAAGGAGGTACAGCCACCTGTGGCCAGTGAGGCAAGAGCTTCCACGTCAGACATTTGCACCCAATACCAAAAATATTCCAGATGAATCAAACAACTGAAGATGAGAAGTCAAACCGTAGAAAATAATTGAATTTTTAAATCAATTTTTTTGAGAAAAGGAAACTCTCAGCTTAAAAGTGGTAAAAAAAGGAAAAAGAAAGAAATCACAAAAGTCAAAAGAAAAGTGATGGATTTAACGTCATAAAACTTTCATTACGCACTTCTAAAATTGCAAAAGAAAAAAGCAAAACACAAACTGAGGAATAAATATTAGGAGCCTGGTAAATAAAATATGAAGAGAAAACTCACTAGAGAGGAAATATAGCCGGTTACACACAGGAGAAAGTATTTAAATTTGCTAGTTAGCCAACAAATGCAATTAAACAAAAAATTGAGATGTCGTTTTTACCTATTAAATTAGCCCAAATATTGAAGTGATAGTAACTAACGCTGACAAGAGTACATAAATGTGCTACTGTCAAAAAATTATTCATGGCAGTGTAAATGAGCACAAGCTCTTGGGAGACGCTTTGGCACTCTGCAGTGATAGGGAGAGCCGTAAATACGTTCCTATCTTGGGCTGCCTGAGGCGCCATGACCGCCTGTCCTGAGGAGAGAATCTTCAAAGAAAAGGAGGCTGCATGCATGAAGATGTTCGTCACAGATCACTTGTGATACTGAGAAACAGTAAACAATCTAAATACTTAGAAACAGGGCAAAAGTTAGGTCCACTATGGTGCATCAATGGGACATGAGTGGGAAAACCAATGAAAGAGTCTGTAGTTTAGTTTATAGGATTGTACTACTACTAGTCAATATTGATAGTAGTAAATGTCTCAGTTTTGACAAATGTACCATAGTTATGAAAGATGTTAACATGAGGAGAAACTGGGTGAAAATCATAAGGAACTCTATCTTTGCAACTCTTCTGTAAATCGAAATGTATTTCACAATAAAAAGCTTATCGAGAAAACGAGGTTTGGATCACTTCTGTAGCAACAATTAGGATTAGTCTTAAATAAAAATGTATGCCCAATTGCCACTAATACTATTATTATACTCGTTTGAAAAATAACTTAAAAGCAAGAGAAAAAGGCTAAGTTTTGCATTAGGGTGGCTGAGATTAAAGATAATCCCCGCCCCCTCCCCGCCGCCATTTTCTCTTATTTGGCAAGCTCTCTAGAATGTTAACATATTGTTTTCATAATGTAAAAAATTATTTTGAAAATATTTTTATATTCAAAGACCAACATTTGCATGGGTGTGGGTATGACCTGGCTCCTTTGTTACTAAGGGAAATTCACCAAATAACCGTTAATGAAGTTTTTACCAGGTGGGTTAAAACTGACTGTTGCTTCATGTCTGCAGGTTGTCTCTCTCCATTTAATGACAAGACTAAAAATAGTTTGCAATGAATGAAGCAGATCTATCAGCTCTAAACCTGCATAAAATAATACCTGTATCACAGGCCAACCAGAATGGCAAAACAAAGGCACCCAGGAAAAAGGCTGTTAACCAAGAGGCTGGAGGTTTGAGTCCACCTAGAGGCACCTCAGAAGAAAGGCCTGGCAATCTACTTCTGAAAAAAAACAGCCATCGAAAACCATGTGGAGCACAGTTCTACTCTAACACACATGGGGTCGGTTAGCAGTCGATTGCTTTAACCACTGTGCCATCAGGGCTCCTTTTATATTACTATAGTCACAGAAAAACACATCTTTGAAAAATAACTTAAAGGTTGGAAGCTGGAGGGGATTACCACTGGGCCTCACAGGAGGCAGAAGCCCTAGCACACAGCCCGGGCCAGCTCTCACAACATCCAGGATTGGAGAGATGGGCCCATGACCAGGGTCCTGGCTTCACACCTCCATGAAGATTATAAACTGGAGCTGGTGGCCCTCCACAGTGTTCCAAGCATGATGCCTTCACACACACTCATGTTTCCCTGCACACTGAGGGCAGATTTTTATTTTCTTTCTCACAATAACTAGGACTAACATAAGGTAACAGCTGTTGTTGGTATTATTTTAATATTCAGATTGTTCAAAAATAGGTAAAATAAAGATACAGCTAAAACTTTATTCTCCATTCTTTTCCCCTTCCTTCTTCTCTCCCCAATGGTAACAACCATTCTGATCTTCTTGGATCTTATTCACATGTATGTTTGTGTACTTTCACCTCATCTTCACATTTCTTTATTTTTGCTGGAAACAACCTATCAGTAAAGAAATGGACAAACTGTATTTTACTCCTATAATGTATCAGTATGTTTACCACTTGAACATTTTATTTCTTAATAAAAAAGATCTCTGAAAACCAAACAATAGTTCAGCTTAACTAGTAAAAAAGGTCTACCTTGAGCGTTATGCTCTTTTACGAACTATCTATATGGGTTCAAACTGACAACAGCAACTCAAAAGATTGTATACGAACTTTAGGGGGCAGTGAGTTTATGTTAATGAGGGAGGAAAACCTCAGAAAAGGAGTGAACGGTTGTACAACTCAAAGAATATAATCAGTGACACTAAATTGTACATGTAGAAGCTGCTTAATCTGTGTTTATGTTTTGCTGTATACCTTCTCAACAAGGGCAACAAAATAAATAAAATTTAGAAGAAAAAGATTAAATGTTTAAAAAAATAAAGAAAAAAGGCAAGGAAAAAAAAAGAGATCTGAGGGAGGAGAGAAGGAAAAGAGAAGGACGGAAGAGAGAAGAAATGTGTGTAAAGTTCAAATCACTACACAAACATCAGCCTACTTCTGATCCTGTCCCAACTGCTGGCCTAAAACTCATCTTTCCGTGGTTTCTACATCAGTTGCCACTTGTCCATTGCTGCCATCTTCTTTTGGTTTCCTTTGTCCTGGTGATTAATACTACTCTCCTCCACAAATTTTCAAGCATTTTTAATGGGGTTTTCAGAGGGATAGTAGTAAATAAGTTTGCTCAGTCCACCATGTTTCACCAGAAGTCATCTGCTCCTCACAGCAATATTTGATAAAGGAGGCAGACATTCCCACTTTACAGATGAGAAAACTGAGGTCTAGAATCTGTTGGTCTAAGATCCCACCAAAGGGACAGAAAGAGGCAGAGACAAGTGGGTAATAAAGTAGAGATATTCTTCTCCCCACTCCTAAACATTGGTGATTCTAACCACTTCCACACATGCCCACCAACACTCCACATGAGTATGTGTGAAGGCAGCCAACTTGGAACACAGTCCTTCCCCACCAGCTCCCACTGCACCCTCTTCCTGGGTGCTCTTTCCCCTGCCTGTGTATGAGAGCCTAAAATCTAAGGCACTTGATTTGTGGAAGGCTTAGGTCTACAACCGGAGCCCTAACTCCATTTTGAGTCTTGACATAAGTTCGGACTTGGTTTTAAGTTCTTTCTGTTACTTCCCTGATGCTTGCTGACCAATAAACAAACAATGTAGCTATGCTTAGACAAGTCAGAGCAAGCCCAGGGAGGGGCAGCTTGCCCTCAGGAAGAATATGGTTGAAAGTAGGCTAACTAGTATGTAGAAAGGTGCTTCCACAAGGAACTTGCCTCAGCATGTCCTTAATGATTTACCAAAAATAGCCAAACAGAAGAACTTGCTTTTGCTAGCCAATCAGAATATTTTTACTGTCAGTTTCTGATGTTTTAATATTTAAGTGCTGCCTGGCTTCTCACTGGCAGAACATTGTATTGAGAGCCTCTAAACCTGTATTTCCCAACTGTAAATTGTTTTTTCCTGTAATAAACCTCTTTGCTTTTAATTTCAAACCTAGTCCGAGTTTTTCTGCTTGTGACACCTGTCACTACCACGTACAGCTGATAGCTCCGCACCTCCAGAGAGGCAGCCCTGTGTACCCAGCCGCCAAGAGAACCCAGAGGTCACACGGGCCTCTTAAATTCAAAATGTCAAAGTGGAATTGGTCATCGTTCTTATCAACCTGACACCCTTCAGTAATCCCTGTCCTGGTAAATGGCATCACCATCCACCAGGACTTCCAGAAACCTGGAAGCCACCCTTGCCATTGAATTGGTCCATCTTCTCCTCTTGGAGGAGGCCTCAGAATCCTCTTCAACCCAGTGCCTGGAGCAGCACTGCCAACTGTTCGGAGCTGGTATATGCACTGACACCTATTTGCCGTGTTCAGATCCTAAGGGATACAGTATCCCCCTCATAGGGCTTCCACAGTCTGCACCCTACTAGGGAGAATGTATGTGACCTAACTATGCAAAGCTTTAGTAATTTTCTTTCTCTCTAAAGCAGCTGAATGCAGCATGAAGGTTGGGGCCAGAAGACCGGGGACTCCAAAACTTGTGTGTAAGAAGGGCATACGACTGGCCATCTGGCTGGGAGGAAGCACCAGAGGCCTTGCCTTAGCCGCATTTGCATTGCAAGCACAGCATTTTTTACTCGTGTGCTTCTTTGAAGTGTCCTTGAGGACAGGGGAGGTCTCCGGCTGGGGGCCTGTCTGAAGCTGCGTTTGCAGAACAAGCACACTGTTTATACAAAGATTGTATGATTGTGGGGATGCAGCAGGCTAAAAGCAGCATTAAGCCACCCAGTGGCGCCACCCCTGGGCTAGAGATAAGAAATTGCAGGCTGGGAAGGGTGGTGGACCAGGGGAGGCCAGAGAGGCCCTCTGGGGAAGTCTTGACACATGGCTTGGTATCACTAAGCGAGACATTGGGGTATGGTCCTGACGGGGATGAAAGGATTACAGTCATTCTCTAAATTTCTTCCAGTGACCAGAGTGAAAGATAAGAGCAAAACCACCAGAGGCTTTTCCTCACATCTCCACGATCTCTGAGTCAGCGGGAAAAGTCAAACCTTTGGACGGGGCAAGTCAAGCCCAAGCCGGAGCTGCACTCTCCAAAACTCTTCAGGAAACCGAAGGCAGAAAGGTTTTGTTTGTTTTTTAACTGTAGTAAAAATACAGATAATAAAACATTTTCCAGTTCAACAGTTTTTACATGTACAGTACTATTTAGTCACATTAAGTTCTTCAAGTTGTGCAACCGTTATCATTATTCTTTTCCAGATTATTCTACCACCATTAACATGAACTCAAACGCAACAGCTCTCCCTTTCTCCTCCCTCCTACCCCCAAAAACCCATTGCCGTGGAGTCAATTCCAACTCACAGCGACCCTATAGGGCTGGGTAGAACTGCCCCATAGGGTTTCCAATGAACAACTGATGGATTCAAACTGCTGGCCTTTTGGTTAGCAACAGTAGCTCTTAACCACTGTGCCACCAGGGCTCGACTCTCCCACCCGAGGTAACCACTAATCATCTTTGGTTTCTATTTGCCTATCTCACATAACCCAACCCAGTGGTATTTGTCCTTTTGCTACTGACTTAATTCACTCAGCATAATGTTTTCAAGATCCATTTATGTTGTGGATATGAATGGCCTTCATCTCTCTTTATGGCAGAGTAGTATTCCACTGCATGTATGTACCACATTTCGTTTAGCCATTCATCTGTTGATGGACAGTTAGGCTGTTTCCACCTTCAGGCAATCATGAATAGTGCTGTAATGAACATTGGTGCACAAGTTTCTGTTTGTGTTTCTACTTTCAGTTCTTTTGGGTATATACCTAGGACTAAGATTGTTGCTATGAGTTGAAATAGACTCGACGGCAAAGGGTTTGGTTTTTTTTTTTTTTTAATGGTAATTCTGTGTTCCACTTTGAAGCTAAGAAGTTTTGATAATCTTTATAACACCAAAGTCTTTGAGGATCTTAGCGCTTCCTCAATACTAAAAAAACAAAAACAAAAAATTAATGTAGTAGGCCTAAATACGATTTCAGTGGTTAAATACAAAAGTAACAATTCATATTTAACCAACATTTACAATGAGAGAAAAACATGCTACACAACAGAAAACTACTTCCGATGCACTATAGCCTTTAAAACTAGTATAAGACTTTTTTTTAGTATACCCTAAAGCTGTGCTCTTATAAGCTGAAAGCTATAATTCTTAAGAGATAAATGAATAAAAAGTGTGTTTCTTTGCCATTAGGGGACTGTATTCTTGAGCTTTCTTCTTTGGAGGGCTTTCAAAACTATATTAGGCTTTTGCATTAGAAACTTCTGAATAATTAAGTCAATTTCTTATGGTAATTTTATTTCATAAAAGACTTCAACTTCCTGAGCAAAATTCATCTCTGATTCAATTAGTTTTGTAATCCAATTCATAAAAACACTTCAAAACACAAACAAAAATATCGTCTGTGACAGAAATACATTTTAGTTATTTGATTTTCACGGAATGAACCAAGTTATAGTCACTGATGCAACGGAAAGTGCCCAGACTAACTAAAAATAATCAAGAAATTCTGAATACGGGGGGAAAAAGAACCTTATTTCCATCTTTTTGAAGCTTGACTCAATATTATTACTAAAGCTGCAATGAATATTAACCAAAAATCTTCCGGTGCAGCCATTTCCAAGGTGATGCCCTCAAGGCAGCAGTAAAAATGTGGGTTTAAGACTTGTAACAGTGTTTGTTCTAGTTACCCGGGGATTGAAGAAATTCTCAGACACTGAGCGTTATGGATTGAACTGTGTCCCCCCAGGCCCAGTTGCCCAGGTCTAAGGGCAGTACTGCTTGGTTTGGTCCCTGTCGTAGAAGGTTCAGTTCGCATCCTCCTATGGCCACACCGCTTCACCAAGTGGGGAGGGATGTGAGGAGTCCCAGGCCAGTAAAATGCATTCACCCAGAGCCTGCATCCCATCTACCTGTAAGTCACTCCTAAGCTGTGAGACAATAAATCTCTCTTTGTTAAAGCCATCCACTTGTGGTATTTCTGTTATAGCAGCACTATTTAATGAAGACACCCCGATGTCATGGGATGAGAACAACAATTTCCCTTTGTGGTATTCCTGTCCCAAATACACAACCCCATTCTAATCATGAGAAAATATCAGACAAACCCAAATTGAGGGACATTCTACAAAATAACTGACCAGTACTCTTTGAAAGTGTCAAGGTCATGAAAGACAAAAGAAGACAGAGAAATTGTCACAGACTGGATGAGACTAGGGAGATATGACAACAAAATGCGAAGTGGTATGCCCTGGATTGGATCCTGGAATACAAAAAGGGATAATTAGTGGAAAGAAATCTGAAGAAATTCCATAGTTTAGTTTAGTTGTTAGTGTTGTACCAATGTTTATTTATTAGTTTTGATAAATGTACCATGGTAATGTAAGATGTAAATCCCTGGGTAGCACAGATAGTTTGCTCTTGGCTACTAATGAAAAGGTTGGTGGCTTGAATCCACCCAGCAGTGCCACGGAAGAAAGGCCTGACTGTCTGCTTCAGTAAGACCCCCCTTCCTCCATTGCTGTCAAGTCAATTTCAACTCAGGAACTCTTTAGGACCGAGTAGAATGTAAAATTATGACCAAAAAAAGCCTGTAGAGTTCAGCTCTACCCTGAAGCACAGGGGGTTTCCATGAGTTAGAATTGCTTCGACAGCAACTGATTTAATGTGAGATGTTAACATTAGAGAAGTCCCTGGGTAGTACAAATGGTTATCGTGCTCACCTGCTAACCAAAAGCTTGGAGGTTCCAGTCTACCCAGAGGCGCCTCGGAAGAAAGGCCTGGTGATTGACCTCCAAAATATCAACCACTGAAACTCTATGGAGCACAGTTTTACTTTGACACACTAATGTAAGACGTTAATGCTAGAGGAAGTTGAGTGAGGACATATGGGAGCTCTCTGTAACTATCTTTGCAACTCTTCTGTAAATCTAAAATTATTTCAAAATAAAACTACTGAAGAAAAAATGAGGGTCCTTCCTTTTTCATCATAATCCTAGCATGAAACCCTCTCCCCTTAGGGAGGGCCCCTTTCACCAGGCAAGGCTGTGTCCATCTGGAGCAGAAGAAATGACTCAAGCCCTAAAAATTGACAACAGAAAACTGATATCTCCCTAAGTGCCCACTGCAGTGAGTGAAGAGATATGGTAACCACTGGTGAGAGCAGCTTTGGCTCTTTTCTTGTGTTCTCAGGATCTATCTTCTCTCCTGCTTCCTCCTACAAACTCGGGCTTCCTGCAGCATATGGCAGGACATCTGTGTCTAGTCTGCGCCTGCCTTCAGAAGCAGGTTCCCCCTTTCCTGTGCACTGGGCCAGAATCTGGCCTCTGCTATTTTCATGATGACAGCCAGAAATATTTGGTCAAGCCTTCATGTGTGGGTCCTTCCTGGTAAAGCCTTAGGTTAGTAAAACCTGAAGCTTGATGATCAATAAGCTGCCTAAACTTGAAGGTGATTACAAAAGGCTTAAAACTTCCTGTCTCTCAGGGAATAGAGATTAACAGTCTTTAAAAAAACAAACAAAATTAACTATCTACCGTTTCCCAAGAAGCTGGAAACTTTAAAGACAGTGGGTTCATAGTTCTGGCATATTAGCATATGAATTTGCCGTTGATGATATTGTTGTTGACTGTTGTTGAGTTTGACCCCAACTCATGGCAACCCCACGCACAATGGAACTAAACGCTGCTCGGTCCTGAGCCATCCTCATAATCAGTTGCAGATTGGGTCGTTGTGATCCATAGTGTTTTCACTGGCTGATTTCAGAAGTGGATTACCAGGTCTTTCTTCCTAGTCTGCCTTAGCCTGGAAGCTGTGCTGAAACCTGTTCAGCATCAGAGTAACAAGCAAGCCTCTCACTGCCAAATGGGTGATGGCTATGCTTGTGGTGCACTGGCCAGGAATCTAACCTTGGTCTTGAAAGGGGCAGCATGAGAAAGAGATTAAAGGGGCCTCGCATCTGGGTATTGTAGCATTGTTTCTGCATGGGTTGGATAGTTAGCTTTTACATACCCCTGTGACTTTGTAATTTGTAGTTTGTTTCCTCCCCTCCCTCTCCCTTTCTCCATGATTCTATGGAGTTTAAAATTAACCTACGTTCCTCTTGGAGAAGCAGAACGGCAATCAATAAGATCTGGGACTAGACAACTAGACAATGGGGGCCAATCTTGTGACAAAAACCAGGATGGCATCAGAAGACCTCTAAAGAATACCCACAGAAGGTCAACATGTCTGAAATGTGATCAACATGCCCTCAACTGCCATTCTCCAGATTCTTTAGCCTAAGCCCTTACCCTATAAAATCCTCTGGTTGGTCTCCAGCAGACAGACAGATTTTGGGGGAGCCCATTCCCCTCTGTCTTTTGTATGCCAGTACAAAATAAAGCCCTCTTGCTGCTTACCTCACCCCTGTCTCAGTGTTGGCTTTGTGACGGGCAGCTCGAATCTGTGTTTTATGGTAACTGTTTCCTGCGTGGACGGCAAGAATTCTACCACTGAACCACCAATGCCATCATTTTTATTGACTACCATCTCTAAGCCTCTAAGCCTAGCACTCTTCTAGGCATTTTGAAAAAAGTCCCTTTCACCACTCCCAGCCCCATACGAAATGTTTGGGCACACAGGAAAAAGATGCCCCTGCTGGCAGATGCAGATTCCCAGGCTGGGCACAGCCTTGGTGAATAGATTTAACCTCCGCCCCCTGGGTTGCTGTAGCCTCAACAATTTATGGCTTAAGAAGATGACCCCTGGCTGGATTCCCGATGCCCGTCTTCTCATCTCGGCAAAATCTGTCCAACATTATGGAAGTTACTTCCTTTAATTTTTTCAACAGCTCTGTAAGGTAAACATCAGTATACCTATTTTTCAAATGAGAAAACTGCGGACAGACATGTAATGATGTGCTCAAGATCATAGAAAGTGGAGCAGTCAGGAATTCACCCCTGGCCTCTTTGACTCCAAAATGGATATTTGCAATTACTTTCAAGATTACGCGATAGCCTAACCACTGGAATGTGACAGGGAACAAACTGAGATTTACTATGTGGTTGTTGTTGGTGTCTTCTGCTGTCGCGTCAACTCTGACTCATGGAGGTCCCATGCACTACCAAGTAGAAATGCTCCGCAAGGTTTTCTTGGCTGTAATTTTTATGGAAGCAGATCACCAGGCCTTTCTTTTGCAGTGCCCCTGGGTGGATTTGAACCCGCCAAGGGCAAACAACGTGTGGTAGTGCTAAATCCTACTTATTCTGCCCTTGGACCCAAGAAGCAAGACTTCCACTGCTCTTAACCATTTCTTAGTGACATCTTAAAAGGTGACATAGAAGACTGAGAAATTTTATTCTTCTGGACTCAGGGTTGGGAAGCAATTTAATCTGGCAAATTTATTCCCCACAAGAGAAACAGTGGGAGCAGCTGAATTGGACCTTATGACCCGAGGGTGTGCATGGGGTGGTCAGGGGCATGTTTGGGGAACATGGGCTTTGGAAGACAGCAGAATGCAGGGGAATTGAGCCTGCCAGAGGAAGGGATGCTGAATCCCCAATAAAAATGTCCAAACTCACAAAAATGTGGGAAGCGGAGAATAATAATGGTTAAAATTTATTGACTGCTTACTGTACATGAAATAAAGTTCTAGCAGTTTGCATATATTAATTTATTCAAGCCTCGTAGTAACTTTATGAGGTAGGCACTATTATTAATCCCATTTTAGGAGTGAGGAATCAGAGAAACAGAAGTAGTGTGTCTTAGTCATCTAGTGCTGCTGTAACAGAAATACCACAAGTGGATGGCTTTAACAAAGAGAAGTTTGTCCTCTCACAGTCCAGTAGGCTAGAAGTCTGAATTCAGGGCACCGGCTCCAGGGGAAGGCTTTCTCTTTTTGTTGGCTCTGGATGAAGGTCCTTGTCATTGGTCTTCACTTGGTCTGGGAGCATCTCAGTGCAGGAACCTCAGGTCCAAAGGATGCACTCTGCTCCTGGCACTGCTTTCTAGGTGGTATGAGGTTCCCCCCTCTCTGCTCACTTCCCTTTCTTTTATATATCTCAAAAGAGACTGGCTTAAGACACTATCTAATCTTGTAGACCTCATCAATATTACTGCCACTAATCCATCTCATTACATCATAGTGATAGGATTTACAATACATAGGGAAATCACTTCAGATGGCAAAATGTTAAAATAATCATACAATACTGGAAATCATGGCCTAACCAAGTTGACACATATTTTGGGGGGACACAGTTCAATCCATGACATAGCTATTCTAAGCTCACCCAGCTGGAAAGTGATGGGGTCAAGTCATGAACTGAGGTTGACTCCAGAGCCTGGGCCCTGAGGAGTTACGCATGGGGTTTAGTATTTGAGTCTGGAGGCATGGAAACTAGATAGTCATGAGGACTAAAGTTAGCCACAAAGGCTCAGACTCAAAAAGAGGTAAAGTTTACATGTCAGAAATCCTAGAGAAAGCCTTAAGTTTCTCTGAGCCCTGCAATGGGGGTTCAAGGCAAATTTAACCAACCAACCAAGAAACAGGAAGTCCCCACAGACACCTCGGCTATACTAAGAATAAATGAAAACAACAGCAACTGCTGCTATGGACCAGGATCTGTGCTTATGTACCACACACACATTTCCCTATCTTATCTTCACAAGCTGGACTATATGAAGAACAGGGGGTCAGGATTGGAGAAAGACTCATTAATAATGTGTGTTATGCAGATGACACAACCTTGCTTGCTGAAAGTGAAGAGGACTTGAAGCACTTACTAATGAAGATCAAAGACCACAGCCTTCAGTATGGATTACTTCTCAATATAAAGAAAACAGAACTCCTCACAACTGTACCAATAAGCAACATCATGATAAACTGAGAAAAGATTGAAGTTGTCAAGGACTTCATTTTACTTGGATCCTCAATCAACACCCATGGAAGCAGCAGTCATGAAATCAAACGACGTGTTACATTGGGCAAATGTGCTGCAAAAGACCTCGTTAAAGTGTTAAAAAGCAAAGATGTCACCTTGAAGAGTAAGGTGTGCTTGACCCAACCCATGGAGTTTTCGATCATCTCATATGCATGCAAAAGCTGGATGATGAATAAGGAAGACCTAAAAAGAATTGATGCGTTTGAATTGTGCTGTTGATGAAGAATATTGAATATGCCAGGGACTGCCAAAGAACAAACAAACCTGTCTTGGAAGAAGTACAGCCATAATGCTCCATAGTAGTAAGGATGGTGAGACTACATCTCACATACTTTGGACATGTTATCAGGAGGGATCAGTCCCTGGAAAAAGACATCATGCTTGGTAAATTAGATGGTCATTGAGAAAGACAAAGATGGATTGACACCGTGGCTACAGCAATGGGCTGAAACATAACAACCATTGTGAGGATGGTGCAGGACCAGGCAGTGTTTTGTTCTGTTGTACACAGGGTTGCTGTGAGTTGGAACTTATTCGATGTCATCTAATAACAACATCTTCACAAGAACTCCATTTTACAGATGAGAAAACTGAGGCTGAAGATTAAATAATGTGCCCAAATCACATACCTCGTAAGTGGCAGCTAGGGATCCAGGTCACTTGGACTCCAGAAACCAAGTCACATTATCACTATGTTTACAGTAGTTTCTCTTGTGGGGAAGCCACCAATTCCTTTCTCCTTCTCTAACGTTTCTAGTTTCAGATCATCTGTTGGGACCCTGGTGGCAGAGTGGTTAAGGAGCTTGGCTACTAACCGAACAGTCAGCACTTCTAATCCACCAGCTACTCCTTGGAAACCCTAAGGATGGCAGTTCTACTCTGTCTTATAGGGTGGCTATGAGTCAAAATTGACTAGACAGCAATGGGTTTGATTTTTATATATTATACACACACACACACACACAAACACACACACATACACATACATATGGGGGATATCCTGGTGGCTAGTGGTTAAGCGCTACCACTGCTAACCTAAAAGGTCGGCAGTTCAAATCCACCAGCAGCTCCTTGAAAACTCTATGGGGCTGTTCTACTCTGTCCTATAGGGGAGCTATGAGTCAGAATCAACTTGATGGCAAGGGGTTAATATATATAGAGAACCCTGGTGGCACAGTGCTCAAGAGCTATGGCAAGCTATGGCTGCTAATCAAAAGGTCGGCAGTCCAAACCCACCAGCTGCTCATTGGAAGCCCTGTGGGGTAATTCTACTTTGTCCTATAGGTTCTCTATGAGTCAGAATCTACTCGATGGCAATGGGTTTGGTTTTTCATTTTTTGGAATATATACATACATATGGAAACCCTGGTGGCATAGTGGTTAAAAGCTACAGCTGCTAACCAAAACTTGGCAGTTTGAATCCACCAGGCGCTCCTTGGAAACCTTATGGGGCAGTTCTACTCTGTCCTATAGGGTCACTATGAGTTGGAATCAACTCAATGGCAGCGAGTTTAGTGTTTGGTTTTATATATATATATATATATACTTGTTGCTGTTGAGTCAATTCCGACTCATGTTGACCCTACAGAACAATGCAGAATTGCCTTATAGGGTTTCTAAGGAGTGGCCGGTGGATTCGAACAGCCGACCTTTTGGTTAGCAGCTGTAGCTCTTAACCACTGCACCATCAGGGCTCCCTATATGTGTGTGTGTGTGTGTGTGTGTGTATATATATATATATATATATATATACCCATACATATTTATAGAGTACCAAAGATCCCTAGGTGGTGAAAATAGTGTGCACTCTACTGCTAACCTAAAGGTTGGTGGTTCAAACTCACTCAGCAGTACTGCACAAGATAGGCCTGGTAATCTGCTTCTGTTAAGATTATAGCCAAGAAAACCCTATGGAGCAATTCTACTCTGTAACACATGGGACTTCCATGAGTCAAATCGACTCAATGGCAACTAACAACAATATGGAGTGTATGTGTATGTGTGTGTGTGTGTGTGTGTGTATAAATACGTGTCATGGATTGAACTGTGTCCCCCCAAAATATGTGTCAACTTGGTTAGGCCATGATTCTTGGTTAGGCCATGATTCTCAGTATTGTGTGATTGTCTGCTATTTTGTCATTTGATGAGATTTTCCTACATTTTGTAAGTCCTATCACTATGATGTTAATAAAATGGATTAGCGGCAGTTAGATTGATGAGATCTACAAGATTAGATAATGTCTTAAGCCAATCTCTTTTGAAATATAAAAAAGAGAAGTGAGCAGAGAGACATGGGGACTTCATACTACCAAGAAAGCAGTATCAGGAGCAGAGCGTGTCCTTTGGACCTGATGTTCATAAGCAGAGAAGCTCCTAGACCAAGGGAAGACTGATGACAAGGATGTTCCTCCAGAGCTGACAGAGAGAGAAAGCCTTCCCCTGGAGCTGGACCCCTGAATTTGGACTTCTCACCTACTGGACTGTGAGAGAATAAAATTCTCTTTGTTAAAGCCATTCATTTGCAGTATTTCTGTTACAGCAGTACTAGATAATTTTTTTTTAGATAATGAAGACAATATAAAAAACCAAAAAAACCAAACCCAGTGCCATCAAGTCGATCCTGACTCATAGCAACCCTATAGGACAGAGTAGAACTGCCCCACAGAGTTTCCAAGGAGCAGCTGGCGGATTCGAACTGTCGACCCCTTGGTTAGTAGCAGTAGCACTTAACCACTATGCCACCAGGGTTTCCAAGACAACATACATACTACAAATATGTATTTATGGAATGAATGATGGCCCAGCATGGTGCCATAGCTTGTGAAGGAACAGAAGTTACATACACATGGATCATTCCCATCAGAACGTATGATCTCTATAAAGAGAGCAGATAAATAACTGAAACAATAGAAACGACGGTTGTCCATTGTCTAGCACAAGCAAATTATGTCATGGCCACAGCAACTGGAATCACGAGGAACTATAAAATCTAACTTAGAAAATCAATACCCAGTAAATGAGATTTGAGATATGCAAAACCACGTTAAAGGGATGGGATGACAGGATTTCAATAAAGTGCAAGGCTATCAATTATCTGGTAGGTCCCACCCTGGTGTACTTGATGGCTGGTATCCCCTTTGACTAGTCCATGCTCATGTCATGCCAATTGTTAAATATTTTGACTATCTTTCTGCTATCGGTCAGGATAGGATGTTGTTGTTGTTAGGTGCCATCGAGTTGGCTCTGACTCATAGCGACCCTATGCACAACAGAATGAAACACTGCCCGGTCCTGCACCATCCTCACAATCATTGTTATGCTTGAGCTCATTGTTGCAGCCACTGTGTCAGTCCACCTCGTTGAGGGTCTTCCTCTTTTCTGCTGACCCTGTACTCTGCCAAGCATGATGTCCTTCTCCAGGGACTGATCCCTTCTGACAACATGTCCAAAGTATGTAAGACGCAGTCTTGCCATCCTTGCTTCTAAGGAGCATTCTGGTTGTACTTCTTCCAAGACAGATTTGTTCATTCTTCTGGCAGTCCGTGGTATATTCAATATTCTTTACCAACACCACAATTCAAAGGCGTCAATTCTTCTTTGGTCTTCCTTATTCATTGTCCAGCTTTCGCATATATACGATGCAGTTGAAAACACCATGGCTTGGGTCAGGAGCACCTTAGTCTTTGAGGTGACATCTTTGCTCTTCAACACTTTAAAGAGGTCTTTTGCAGCAGATTTACCCAATGCAATGCATCTTCTGATTTCTTGACTGCTGCTTCCATGGCTGTTGATTGTGGATCCAAGTAAAATGAAATGCTTGACAACTTCAATCTTTTCTCCGTTTATCATGATATTGCTTATTGGAGTTGTGAGGTGTTCTGTTTTCTTTATATTGAGGTGTAATCCATACTAAAGGCTGTGGTCTTTGATCTTCATTAGTAAGGGCTTCAAGTCCTCTTCACTTTCAGCAAGCGAGGTTGTGTCATCGGCATAACACAGTTTGTTAATGAGTCTTCCTCCAATCCTGATGCCCGGTTCTTCTTCATATAGTCCAGCTTCTCGTATTATTTTCTTAGCATACAGATTGAATAGGTATGGTGAAAGAATACAATCCTGACGCACACCTTTCCTGACTTTAAACCAATCAGTATCCCCTTGTTCTGTCCAGACAACTGCCTCTTGATCTATGTAAAGGTTCCTCATGAGTACAATTAAGCGTTCTGGAATTCCCGTTCTTCGCAAAGTTATCCATAATTTGTTATGATCGACACAGTTGAATGCCTTTGCGTAATCAATAAAACACAGGTAAACATCCTTCTGGTATTCCCTGCTTTCAGCCAGGATCCATCTGACATCTACAATGATATCCCTGGTTCCACGTCCTCTTCTGAAACCGGCCTGAATTTCTGGCAGTTCCCTGTCGATATACTGCTGCAGCCGTTTTTGAGTGATCTTCAGCAAAATTTTGCTTGTCTGTCTTCCTAGTCTGTCTTAGTCTGGAAGCTCAGCTGAAACCTGTCCTCCAGGGTGACCCTGCTGGTATCTGAATACCAGTGGCATGGCTTCCAGCATCACAGCAACACGCAAGTCCCCACAGTACGACAAGCTGACAGACATGTGGGGGCAGGATAGGATAGCTTTTGCTATTATAACAAACACAGTGGGTTATAACAACAATTTATTTATTATTCATCCACATAATCACTGAGGGTCAGCTGCAGCTCTCCTGCAGGCCGTCCCCTCTCTAGGGCCCAGGTGAGTGGGGAGTAGCTGCTATCTGGAACATAATGAACCATGTGCTGGCTCTTCAGACTTCTTCCCATTGAAGAAACAAGTCACTACCACTCACCCCTCATTGACCAGAGCTAGTCACACGTCCCTATCTGAGTTCAATGGGTCGTCATTATGGATGAGTGATAGCATTCTGCCAAGATTTGAAGAAAGGTGGTGTCCCCGGATGGAGTGGGTACTCATGTGAAACACAGAAAAAGAAGAGTTAGAGAGACAAATGATGGGGGTGCCTGCTGGAGCCCTGTCCCGGGGAGCTAATGCCTCGGGAGGCCTTTAACACCCCTACATCCCTCAGTATCTCCTTTCAAATTTCAACAAATACCCAACACTCTGTGACCCATTCAGGGGCCCAAAGATGGGCAAGGAGAACCAAACTATCAGGCATTTGTAAGTATCCATTGCTCATATCCTCACATTCACATAATTGTTCTGGCTCTGCTGGACTCTCTCTTGAAATAGTGGACTTAAAATACCCTTCAACTCTAATTAAAACACCACGGTATTGGCATAGGAATGGACAGGTCGATCGATAAAACAGAACAGATAGCCCTAGAATGTATAAAAAACTTAATTTACGATAAGAAAGGCATCTTGGATCAATTGGGAATGGAAGAATTATTCAACAAATGACATTAGGACAGTTGGTTAGCAAATTAGAAGAGAAAATCAATGTCTGCCTTAATTCATACTGAACACCAACATAACTTCACCTCCAGAAAGATTAAAGAATGAAAGGAAATACACATTTGTAAAGGCATAAAAACAAGAGGACTCTCCCCAGCCACCCCCAGCATATTCACTTTAAAGTTTTTCTTAATAGGAGAAATTACACACAAAAACAAATAGAGTACACATTTTAAAAACATTTCTCCCTACCAAAACAACAACTGAAGTAAAATATAGTCTGGGGACAAATATTTACAGAGAAAAAATTAATATCATTGAATATATAAAGAACTCATACAAAACAGAAAAATATTGTGGTCCATAGGAAAAAATGGGCAAAGAGCATAAACAGACAAGTTACTAGAAAAAAACTTAAGAACTGACACACAGAAAAATATTCAAAACACACGAGTAATTAAAAATACACAACTTGTTGCAACACTGGGAGTCATTGCTTACCTATAAATGGAAACAAGTTTTTAAAGATGATAAAACCCTGTTCTACAAAGGGTGTCTTTTTTATATTTTTGATTGGTGATTTTGCTGGGTATAACTCTTCTGGAAAATAATTGAGCAATGTATGATAAATCTTAAATAAATACTGATATGACTTAGTATTCTCACTTTTCAAATATATTCTAGAGGATAACCCCAGATACGGAAAACATGGTCTGCACAAAGATGCTCATCTCAATATATTTGTCATAGTGAAAATTTTAAAACAGTATGAATTCCAGGCTACAGTGTTTAAATAAATTATAGTAACATATGTGCCCTCGATGGTCTATCACTGAAACAATGCTTACCAAGAGTTTATAATGACACAGGGAAATGGTTCTGCTATAATGGTAGGTGAACAAGGCAGTCTACAAAATGAATGCCCATCAATACAGAATGACACAAAGCAAAACCCTGGGAACACATCAGCAAAAGGATATCGTCATTCACTCAAAGTGATTTGTTTTCTTTGTGTACCATAATAATTGCTAATAAAAACTGAGTGTTGACTGTGTGAGCATCAGGTGGGGCACTTCACAAAATCAAGGCACAACTAAGGCAGAAGAAAGCATCTAACATGTACTAGATGCCAGATATATTCCAAGTGATGTTGGTAGGTACCATCGAACCAGCTCCGACTCATAGTAACCGCATGCACAACAGAACGAAACACTGCCCAGTCCTGCACCATCCTCAGAATCGTTGTTATGCTTGAGCCCGTTGTTGCAGCCGCTGTGTCAATCCATCTCATTAAGGGTCTTCCTCGCCTTCGATGACCCTCTACTTTACCAAGGATGATTTCCTTCTCCCTGCTGATAACATGTCCAAAGTACATGAGACAAAGTCTCACTATCCTTGCTTCCTGTCATTGTTATTATCATTATTTGACAAACAACAATCTGAAATACAGGGAGGTTGAGTGACTCTTCCAAAATCACACTGCAGGTATGTAATATATGCTTGACAGCCAGCCAGTCTTTTCCTCTGGCTCCATCATATACTCACATCACAAACTTTTCTGCATTCCTTTCTCAGCATTAAAAATTCTAGGATTGTCACCTTTACTCCAAGCTTTTGATGTGCCTATGAGATGGAGCCAGATGAACATACTGACTCCCAGGCCAGCACTTGTAACCACACCATACGATGATTATTGCATTTAATCATTGCAACAACCCTACAGATAAGGTTACCATTCTTATTGCCATTGTATAGATGAGAAAACTGAGGCAGAACGATAATAAGTGACCCAGAGTTACAAGGCTGGCCTAGCAAAAACGGAGCTCGTAAGTGAAGTCAGCTATTCTGACTCTGGACCTCGTCTTTCTAAAGCTGGGCAAACTCGTCTTTTATATAAATGGCACGTATAGATGCTGACCTTTCTCCCCATGTCCCTCTGCTGTCTCTTTTTTCTTGGTTCAGGAAGTATCCTCTCCATTGCTCAGCTTGTGGGTTGTCCAGAACCTTCAATACCCATTCCTCTTTCGGTTTCTCTGCCCCTCCCCCCCCCCTTTTTTTTTGCATTCTTTTGTCAGCGTTAGCAACTCCAGAGATTGCCAACTTTATTCCAAGTTTCTGATTCTTATTAAGGAAGGATCTTTTTTTTAGTAGGGAAGGAGTGTAAGAGCTTTACCATAATTTGTAGATGTCTTTAGATCTACACTGCCAAACCCAAACAAAAATAAAACCAAAAACTAGACAGCTGGCTGTTGTATACAAAATGTCATTATGGACCAACCCATAGTTCCAAGTGTGAGAGAGAAAGGCCACAGGTCAGCCGGAGTAAGGGACAGAGGGCAGTTAAGGGCAGAAAGTCCTCGATGGTAATCCCCACATCGGGCCACCTCTGTAAAGAGTCTCCCCTAGTCTGCCCCAATCACAGGGCTTCCTGGCACATACCGCATGCGATCCTCAATCATCCTTCCATCGTTCTCAGACGCGAACAGCTTTTTGTGAGAAGGAAAGAGTTTACTGACTTAAACAGTGGTGTGCTAGCTAAAATGCCTGTTAAGACTGAAATTTTAAGGAAGGTCAATGTTGTTATATCTGTAACCTTGTGTTATTTTTGAAAACTGCAAATTCAGGCCACTAAGAGTAGACGATAATGACCTCAGTAATTTTTCTCAGGCATTAGGAAAAAGTTCATTTTTTTTTTATTTTTTATTTTTTGTGGCTAAGTTGTAACATTCAAACAAACAGACTCCTAGAGAGAGAGAGAGAAAAGGATGAGGAAGGCAGGGAATAAGGCAATCATATGGGGGCGGGGGGGCGGTTAGCATCATAGGAAAATAACTAAAGAGCCATAGGGTTTCCAAGGAGCAGCTGGTGGATTCAAACTGCTGACCTTTTGGTTAGCAGCCATAGCTCTTAACCACTGAGCTACCAGGGCTCCTAAAGAATAATAAAAGATAGTTATTATGTCACACAGTCTGAATGGTTTAACTCAGTAAGTTAATATGTGTAGCTCATTTAATTCTCACAATAACCCCATGCTCTAGGTATTTTTATTAAAAAGAAAAGAAAACAAAACCAGTTGCCATTAAGTCAATTCCAGCTCATGGTGACCCATATGTGTCAGAGTAGAACTGTGCTTCACAGAGTTTTCAATAGCTGGTTTTCAGAAGTAGATTGCCAGGCCTTTCTTACAAGGTACCTTTGGGTAGACTCAAATAGCCAACCTTTCAGTTAGAAGGCAAGCACTTCACCATTTGCACTACCCCAGGGCTCCTGGCATTATTATTCCCATCCCCATTTTACAGATGAAGAAGCTGTGGTACAAGGTTGTACAGCTAGTAAGTAACAGAGCAAGGATTTGAACCTCTGACTGTCTGAGCCCATAGCTCTTAACAACTTCGCTAATTTGAAGAAAGCAATATCAGAGCAAAACAGTGGCTTAAAATAGATAAATGGAGGGAAGAAAACATTACATTGTTTGGTGATTTGCAGAAATGAGAGCTACAAAAGTATATTTGAAAGGTCATCCGGATCTGTTTAACCACTTTAAAAGAAAAGAATCGACTTTTGTTCTGGGATGAAATACCATCTCGTGTCCATGCTCTCTGTGTTTCTCAAGCACTTGGAAACCCTCGGGGCTTTGAACAGCATTAGTGACTTGGATTCCCCATTAAGTCTTATTTGAGCCATCCATCTGTCGTAGCGGATGCCGAAGCATTACGTCCTGTGGTGGCATTTGGTGTTATTTCGTATTGTTAGATTATTACCATTCATGAAATGATAGGCAGGTTGGACTTTACCTGCCCCCAAAGAATTGAATTTCCTGCCCTGAAGTGGACTGTCCCTTTTTCATGTTGTACCAGAAGTGAGAGGGATGATAAACAAAAGAAGTACGTGCAACCGCAAGGCAGGGCTGGAAGACAAGTATCCTGGGACCACCAGCCAAGCAAGTTCAGCTGCAACCTTCACTTATATTTTATGGTACAAACACAGTGTTCCAGACTCAAGGCTTTAGGTCACATTTCTCAACTGGTTTCTAAGCTTCCACCGAATACACACAGCTGGTGGCTGTGGGCTTATACCCCCACAACGGACCCCCACACATCGGGCTCAAATGAATCCAGGGATGTAGGGAGAGGGCAGAGCAATCTATATCCCAGAGTACTGGAGATGGAACAAAATCTGGCTGTCTTTCACCCCTCATTTTTTTTTCTTTATTAGTGCTAGAAATTGGCCAAAACATAGTCAACATGTAGTAGGCTAGAGAAGAATTTAATTATTACCTTTTGCTTGTCTTAACCTTGTCTTAACCACCCAACAGTGTGGTGGGAAAGGTTTAACAAAAAACCCTGATTTTTGGTCCTTGCCAATTTTAGTGGTGTAAATACGTTACAGCCAATTTTAAGTTATGAATGTAATACCATAGAAAGTGGAGCTGGGAAGAGACACTCAGTACCACATCATTACGGCATATTTCCACCATACGGATACGTAAGTGTAAATGATCTTGAGAACATAGGTAATACTAAAATGGAGTAAAATAATTAGGAAGTCACGAGTCTTGAGCATTTGATTTAAGTTTATAAAACTTAATTTTTAATAATGGCTGTGTTTAACTGCTGGCTCACAAAATCCCTGAACATTTAACAACTGGCTCTTGTGAGCTGGCAGGAGCTGGCAGGAGCCCACTACTGTTACTTATCCTACTCAGCTACCACCGCCACATTTTGGATCCGTAGGAGCTCAGGGCCACCACATCCTGTCGTGCAGCTGGGCAGTGCAATGCAATGCACAACCCTCTCACCTGACCCAGCGACCCTGCAGGTGGTATGCAAACCAGGGCACATCTTGGTTCTTCATTCCAGATTCCCCAATCCTCTTCTGCCCATCTATCCTGGTGAGGTGGGCCTGACAGCAAGAATCATTTAAGGACTCCCTAAAGCTCCTATCTTTCCTTGAAGTCAACATCATCATTATCATCTTCATTACTGCCACCTTTTAGTGAGCGTATCCTGTATCTTCTGGATTCTTAATAATTCACTTTCAAACCTAGAGTAACCCTATAAAGTAAGAACTGACCTATTCTAGTTTTCAGATGAGGAAACCCAAGGGAGTTTAAGTAACTTGCTTAAGGTCACACAACTAGGAAATTGCCAGACCTAGGATTTGAATCCAGATCTGTCTGGTTCCAAATTTGGCACTCTTTGCACTGCACTAATTTGCCAAGCTTCTTTTCTCTTGGTACAACTCAGCCCTCCACAGGTACAGGGTCTCGGGAGCAGAAAGCACCCAATCTCTTTACTAAAAGAAAAAAGAGTCGTGAGGGTGTTGAGAGGTGACCCAACTGGTGTGTGGGGCTGCCTATTCCTGAGGAGGACTGTCTTAGTTATCTACTGCTGCAATAACAGAAATACCACAAGTGGACAGCTTTAACAAAGAGAAGTTTATTTCCTCACAGCAAAGTAGGCTAGAAGTCCAAATTCAGGGCGTCAGCTCCAGGGGAAGGCTTTCCCTGTTGACTCTGGAGAAAGGTCCTTCTCACCAATCTTTCCCTGGACTAGGAACTTCTCTGCACAGGAACCCCAGGTCCAAAGGACTCGCTCTGCTCCCAGCGCTGTTTTCTGGGTGGTATGAAGTCCCCCGTCTCTCTGCTGGCTTCTGTGTTTTAAATCCCAAAAGGAATTGGCTGAAGACAGAATCCAATCTTGCAGATTGAGTCCTGCCTCGTTAACATAACTGCCCCCAACCCCTCTCATTATCATCATAAAGGCAAGATTTACAACACGTAGCAAAATCAACTCAGATTATAAAATGGTGGACAATCACACAATACTGGGAATCATGGCCTAGCCAAATTGATACACATATTTTGGGGAGGACACAATTCAATCCATGATAAGGATGGAATAAAAGAGACACAGTAGGGCCAGCTGGTTTTAAAATGTTAATGAGAATTTGGGGCTATACCAATTTTACATATTAAAGGCTGCCCTTTTCACTTTTATTTAGCAGTTATGACAGAGTAGAGGTTTTGAAATGGACTACTTAAAAAGGACATAGAGGAAGAAATCTGTTTATTCCTAAGGGAATGTCTTTCTAGTAGCAATTTTTTTTTTTTTCTGGGAAACTATTTCTTCCCACACAAAAGTATGAAGATGGAATAACCAGGCCTTCCCCACAAGCTGAGAGCAAATCAAAACCCAAGAGTCACAGACAGCAGTCGTGGTCAAGGGGTGCCATGCCCAGCCCAAAGGCCAGACTGGGTGGCAAGGTCAGAGGTCAGTGTAACTACCAAAGCAAATCAAACCTATTGCTGTTGAGTTGATTCTGACTCATAGTAACCCTATAGGACAGAGTAGAGCTGCCCCATAGAGTTTCCAAGGAGCCCCTGGTGGATTCGAACTGCTGACCTCCTGGTTAGTAGCCAAGCTCTTAAACACTGTGCCACCAGAACTCCATGATAACGGCCCACAGTATTAGAAAATCCTGACCACCAAGTTCATAGGCTCTTATGATCCTGAGAAGGCTACCTCAGATGTCCAAGCAGTTTAAAGCATTTCTTCAGCTGGATGGATAGTTACCCAAAGAGAGAAATTAGTGTCAAGAGAATTACATGCAAAGAGCAGTAGAGAGAATCATAAGCACCAATTTTTTCAGGGCTGCATGAGAATATAGAGCCCAGCTTAGATCATGGGCAACACCAAATGCCAAGTGTAGCAGATAAGCAAATAGTAATTGAATTATCTGTCACTGAATAACAAACAACCCCAAAATGTAATGGCTTAAAATAACCTTATGTATTTGTTCATGATTCTTCAACTTGGGCTGGCTTGGTGAGGACAGTTTATCTCTGCACCACACAGTGTCAGCTCGGTTGGCCCAATCGGGGCTGGAAGATCCACTTCCAAGATGGCACACTCACATGGCCGACAAGTTGGTGCTGCTGTTGGTTGAGAGCTCAACTGGGGCTGCAACTGGGAACCTGGGTTCTTGCCGTCAGCTGAGTTTATTGATTTTCCTCTACACGTCCTCTTTATGTAGTTATATTGGGCTTCCCCACAGTATGGTACTCTTAGGGTAGTTAGACTTCCTATATGCCAACTGACTGCCCCCACAGTACAAATGCAGAGGCTTTCAAGGCTTCTTAAGGCTGAGGCCTGGAATTGACTTGCATCACTTCTGCTGCATTCTCTTGGTAGCCCACATTCATGGACATGAATACACATGGTGAAGCTTGGCTCACTGGGGACACAATTCAGTCTATGATAGGTTCCATAGGATTTCATGGCTGTGAGCTTTCAGAAGCAGATGGTCAGCCAGCCCTTTCTTCCAAAATGCCTCTGGGTGGGTTTGAATCTCCAACCTTTCAGTTAATTGCCAGGCACTTAACCATTTGCACCACACAGGGACTCCTTAAAGGATGTTCAAAAAACCAAACCCACTGTTCTCAAGTCCAACTACTAGCAACCCTATAGGACAGAGTAGAACTGCCCTATAGGGTGTCCAAGACTGTAATCTTCATGGAAGCCAACTGCCCTATCTTTCTCCCATGGAGTAGTTGGTGGGTTCAAACTGCTAACCTTTCGATTAGAAACTGAGTGCCTAACCACTGTGCTACCAATGCTCATAAGGATGCTAGGGCTGACCTAATGAATGTTTTTCTCATTGCTATAGTGAAGAAAGTGTCTTCTAGGCCTTCCTGGGGTCACAGTCACAGGGTGAGTGAGCAGGTCTTACATAATAAATCTAACATTCCAATCTTCCTAAGCCTTTGGATACTCTGGAGTAAATACATAATTTTTACTTTTATTATACCAAAATGCAAACCCATTGCTGTGAAGTCGATTCCAACTCATAGCAACCCTATAGGACAGAGTAGAACTGCCCTATAGGGTTTCCAAGGCTGTAAATCCTTACGGAAGCAGACTGTCACATCTTTGACCCAAAAAGCTGCTGGTGGGTTCAAACGAAGAACCTTTCGCTTAGCAGCCGAGCACTTAACCACTGTGCCACCATGGTTCCTCCTTACTGTTTTTAGGTTTTTTGTTGTTGTCATTGTTAACTTATCATAATTTGCTAGTATTTTAAATCTCCTCTTAAGACATTCAGACATGTCAGATATTTTATCAATTTTATTTTCCTGACGCAGTTTTATCCAGAGTCCAGTTTGGACTGGTTGCCCTGCGCATCTGGTAACTATTTGTCATCCTAGCATTTCCATTCACCACTTTTTCCCCGCCCCGGGAATTCTTACATCTCATTCATGGGTTTTATCTCCTGTTGCCTGCATGTTCTGTCTTGCATCTTTGTTCTTTCTAAGTTGCCTTTCTTATTTTGTTGAGTCATCCTCCAGCTGCTTCCTGAGGAAAGGTGCAAGGGAGGTAAATGTATCAAGAGTCTTCTATCTGCCCCCTTGATTGACAGTTTGGCTAGGTATGAAATTCTAGGTTAGAAATCATTTTCTTTCAGAATTTAAAGTAATTGCTCCACAGTCTTCTTGCTGTAAGTACAGTTGTTGAGAAGTACAAGGCCATTTCAAATCTTGATCTTTTCTATGTTTTTATTTTTACTCCCTGAAATTTGTAAGATTTTCTCTTCATCCCCTTGGTTTGGGCTTATTTTCACATCCATTGTGTATGAGCTTTTTTGATCTTCAAACTCATGCCCTTCAGTTCTGGGAAATTTTTCTTAACCTTGTCATTGGTGATATCATCTCTGTTTTTTGTTGTTGCTGTCATTCTTTCTTTGTAGAATGTCTATGATTTGTACATTTAATGTCCTGGACTGGTACTCTAATTTTCTTATCTTTTCTCTTCTCTTTGTCTTTTTGTTCTACTTTCCAAAAGATTTTTCCAACTTTCTTTTTAACCTTCATAGTGAGTTTTTCATTTCTGATATATGTATTTCTTAAATCCCAGGGCTCTTTTTGTCCTCTGGCTATTATTTCCTTTTATGTACTACCCGGTTCATGTTTCATGGTTGGAATATATTATTTCTTTAGTGATATAAATGAAGTTTTTTTTGATGTATTGGTTTTTACATTTTCTTTTCTTCTTATAGTCTCTAGTTCCTCCAAGTTGTTTTTTTTTTTCTTTTTTATAGTTTTGGTTTCCATCTTCCATGTTGGAAGCATTCTTTAGATGCCAGGAAGTTCTTGATTATCTTCTCTAATTTTGAGTATTCACAAATAAAAAGCTCATTGTAAATTTTGCATGTGTGAGTGAGGCTTCTAGACTGTGAGCTTTACTGTAGTTGTTTAGGGAGCCTTCAATATCAATATTGATAGTGCCTTACATTTAGGCTGGTCAAATTCAAGAGAAGGATCCTCTGATCTCTTACCTAAAGGAAGAAGTCACCTGTCAAAAATACAGGAGCCAGTAGGGAAGAAAGCTAGAGATCTCAGTATACAGACACTTCCATATCCTCAGTGTAATGAGTGCCCCCTAGTTTACAGAACTTTTGCTTTACCAGTCTTTTGGGAAGATGTGGAGTAGGATGTGCTGGGGACAGTTGCCCAATTAAGCAGATGTTAAAAAGAGATCTGGGACTCTGACTACTTCTCAATCTTATTTCCAACATGTCTTCCTTATTTTAACTTTTCATTCACTCTTTGCTTCTAGAAGTACCCAATGCTGTCAGTTTCTGAGAACTTAAGGGGTTTCAAGGTGTAAATCTCATAAGCTCTCAGTTTTCCTCACTGTCAGCTTAGGATTCTGTTCTCTTAGGTAGAGTAATTTATCTGCCACTCTTCCATCTACTCTCCAGCTTCAAAAATCCAGTGGTTGTTGTCTCTGCTCCCATTCTTCCCATCCTTTTTATAAAACTCCATTTGGAGCCATCTTAGTGGGCTTTGAATGAAGCAAAAGTAGGTGTGTTTGTTTAACTCTCCCTCCACATTTGAGCAAAAACTCAAATCAATACTCTTTACACATCTAGGCAACACATTTAGAACAATGGACTGCTTACTGCCTGAAGGAGGATGAAGAAGGGTAGGTGATCCAGAACCTTCAGCTTTAGCTGCATCACCCAGCAATTCAGCTCTGGTACCAGACTTGCATGGCTCAGTCAGCAAAGCAGAAGCCTTGTAGATAACTGGACCAAATTCCCTTAGAGGGAAGTCCAGGGACTTTGTTTTGTTTATCAGTAATTCCCCTTGATGTTCTTATTTATCCATCTGATCCCAAAGCAGCTTTATCAAAGTTTCCCTTCCAATCGTACTCTCCCTGAGAAACATTCTAGTAACTACAATTGTCTTCATCTTGTATTTCCAGTGAAATTTTTAGTTTTCTGTGATATTTTAGCACTCCTTAAGTAACTGGAGCCCTGGTGGAGCAGTACTTAAAAGCTCCACTGCTAAACAAAAGGTCAGTAGTTTGAATCTACCAGCCACTCCTTGGAAACCATATGGGGCAGTTCTACTCTGTCCTATAGAATCCCTTTGAGTTGGAATCGACTTGACGGCAATGTTCTTGGGCTTGGGCTTAGGTAACTGCTTAGCTACCTCTCCCCTTAATTCCGCATTAATTAAGGGCTGATGAGACTACTTCAGTAGACTTGGGAATAGCAGTTAGATTTGGGAAATGTTGCTCTCTTTAATGAAGTCCTTTAAAGATATCCTGGAAGTATGTGCATAAATTCCAGTAGCCAGCAGGGTATTTTCTGCTCGGCCATAACTTGCAAGCATTTTTCTTATCTCCTTTGGGAAATGGGAATGACAATCCTCCCCTGATCTTTCCTCATGAGCAGCTGTGCAGACTGAATTAGACAACATCTGCTAAACCCTGGGATTCTAAGAGTCTGGAAGAAGCTCGATGTCAAATCTGGGATATTAGGGCATGAGGACAGTGAGGGAGTAGCAAGAATGGAGATTATACATGAAATTCTCACTTCAGGCACTTACAGCCTATTCAGAAAATTACCTGGAGCTGAAATAAAGTAAAGCTTTCTCTCTTACTAGATGTGAGGAAAGCTTTAGAAAAATCTATATTGTCCATTTTACAGTTATTTGAACATGGCAGAAAAAGACTTGTTTTCCAGGTGCTCTCCTGATTCTCAAACACCTTGAAAACAAATCTCTCAAAGCAGTAGTGTCTGAAATTCCAAGAGCCTGAGTGAAGAAGTGCCTCTGAATTTTGGGGGAAAATGAACCCAAACAATGGAAATAAAATTTTAGAAGGCAGCAGGGAACTAATTTACTTATAACTTTTTTGTGTGCAAACGTTTATATTTATTATTTCATTGAATTCTCATAACAACTTTATGAAGTAGTCATAATTATTAGTTACACAATGCAGGTAAGACAATGGAGGCTCAGAGAGTTGGCCATGGTCACTCAGCTGAAGAGTGGGCTAAGCTGGGATTTGGACGAAAGCTCAAGTCAATACCAAGTCCATCACTATTAGTCTGAGGAATCCTGGATTTCAATTTCCAGTCTATGTTCCGAGCTTCATAAGTCTAGTTGGGACTTATCTCTTTCTATCATAAGATTAAAGTGGACCTTTAGAGCTGTCAGGGGAGAAGGAGATTAATACCAACTGTATGCTAGGCACTGGACAATGAACTTGTCTAAGAAAAGACACTGGGGAAATCTAGACATAGCTAAAAACCAGCTCTTTTGAAATTCTCAGAATTTAACAAGTATCAATCCTCAAACACATCTCCCCCCGCCCCATTATCATTTTTATCTTGTTCCACTCTATCCTAATTCCCACATGACCCAAGGACTAATACTTAATTGGGTATCAGTGTTTTCTATGTGAGTCCTAGCTCTGAAAGGTGTCGTAATGTTATTTAACAGACCTGAGCTATGAACCATTTAAACCTACTGTTATTTCTCCTATCTTAAAAGAAATTCTCTCGACCCTACTTTCCTGGCAACTACCAACTACCATCCATCTTTTCTCCCCTTTGCAGCAACACTCCCCAGAAAGCCATCTATACTCACTGTCTCCAATTCCTTTCCTCCCATTTACCCTTAGGCCCATCCCAGTCATATTTTGCCCTCACTATGTCCGGAAATCCCCTTGTTCTGTCTGAACAACCACCTCGTGATCTATGTAAAGGTTCCTCATGAGCACAATTAAGTGTTCTGGAATTCCCATTCTTCCCAATGTTATCCATAGCTTGTTATGATCCACACAGTCGAATGCCTTTGCATAGTCAATAAAACACAGGTAAACATCCTTCTGGTATTCTCTGCTTTCAGCCAGGATCCATCTGACATCAGCAATGATATCCCTGGTTCCACGTCCTCTTCTGAACCCAGCCTGAATTTCTGGCAGTTCCCTGTCGATATACTGTTGCAGCTGTTTTTGAATGATCTTCAGCAAAATTTTGCTTGTGTGTGATATTAATGATATTGTTCTATAATTTCCACATTCGGTTGGATCACCTTTCTTGGGAATAGGCATAAATATGGATCTCTTCCAGTCAGTTGGCCAGGTAGCTGTCTTCCATATTTCTTGGCATAGATGAGCGAGCACCTCCACTGCTGCATCTGTTTGTTGAAACATGTCAATTGATATTCCATCAATTCCTGGAGCCTTGTTTTTCGCCAGTGCCTTCAGAGGTTGCGTCAGGGTTGTAGTCTTTCACCATACCTATTTAATCTGTATGCTGAACAACTAATACGAGAAGGTGGACTATATGAAGAAGAACGGGGCATCAGGATTGGAGGAAGACTCATTAACAACCTGCGTTATGCAGATGACACAACTTTGCTTGCTGAAAGTGAAGAGGACTTGAAGCACTTACTAATGAAGATCAAAGACCACAGCCTTCAGTATGGATTACACCTCAAAATAAAGAAAACAAAAATCCTCACAACTGGACCAATGAGCAACATCATGATAAACGGAGAAAAGACTGAAGTTGTCAAGGATTTCATTTTACTTGGATCCACAATCAACAGCCATGGAAGCAGCAGTCAAGAAATCAAAAGACACGTTGCATTGGGCAAATCTGCTGCAAAGGACCTCTTCAAAGTGTTGAAGAGCAAGGATGTCACCCTGAAGACTAAGGTGCACCTGACCCAAGCCATGGTATTTTCGATCACATCATATGCATGTGAAAGCTGGACAATGAATAAAGAAGATTGAAGAAGAGTTGACATCTTTGAATTGTGGTGTTGGTGAAGAATATTGAATATACCATTGACTGCCAAAAGAGCAAACAAATATGTCTTGGAAGAAGCGTGGCCAGACCGCTCCTTGGAGGCAAGGATGGCGAGACTGCGTCTTACATACTTTGAACATGTTGTCAGGAGGGATCAGTTCCTGGAGAAGGACAACATGTTTGGCAGAGTACAGGGTCAGCGGAAAAGAGGAAGACCCTCAACGAGGTGGACTGACACAGTGGCTGCAACAATGAGCTCAAGCATAACGATTGTAAGGATGGCGCAGGACCGGGCAGTGTTTCGTTCTGTTGTGCATAGGGTTGCTATGAGTCGGAACCAACTCAACGGCGCCTAACAACAACAAGGATGTCCTAAAATGCTTCTCTTCAAAGTTACCAATGACCTCTACCTCTCCTAAGTCCAATGGCCAGTTTTCCATCCTCATCTTACTTGGCTTATCAACAGCAGTTTCCAGCTGATCATCCCATTCTCCTGACACACTTTCTTCTCTTGGTTTCCAGGATACCCCTGGTTTTCCTTCCTACCTCACTCTTTCTTGTATCTTTTTTTGTTTTCTCTTTACCTCTCTGACTTCTTTATGTTTTAGTTCCTATACTCACTTGCTGATCTCAGTTTTAAATACCATCTTTGTGCCCATGACTTTCAAATTTATTCCTGCAGTCCAGACCTCTCCTATGAACTCCAGGCTCATCTTCTTGTGTCCTTGAAATATGGATGTACAATAAGCATCTCAAATGTAACACATCCAAATTGCAACTCTTGATCTTCAAACCACCACCAAGCCTGCTTCATCCATTGTCTCTCTCATCTGAATTGATGGAAATGCCTTCCTTCTATTTGCTCAGGCTAAAATTCTTGGTTCCTTGGCTCTTCTGTCTTACTCACATTTCACATCCAATGCATCATTTAATCTTGTTGGCTTGAGAAGGTGTGGGCTCATTTAGGACTGAGTGTTTATTATTTGTACAGTGCCATATTACTAGGGAGCAACAGAGAAAGTACAAGGAGTCAGGATTTTTTTTACATTTTTCCTAATCAAAGAGAGGAAAAATCTGAGCCCTGGAAAAGACTATGCTGGGAAATTATCTCTAAAGATGACTCTGACATCGCTCAGATACAGCTGAAATCACAGTATTAAAATACAAGTTTTTGAAAATGCTGATTGCTGTACGGATAGAAGAAAAGAAAACATCAAAGAGAAATTCTCCACTATAAAGGTTCATAGTCTGAGCATGTTAAAAATTCATTTCCCTCCTTCTCTCAGCAGACAATAGCTCCTCTATTATCTATCTTCTCAGGCTTGGAGATGTTTTCCATCTGAGTCTTTGTAAGCCCTCAAAGACTGATTTTCACAGAGCCCCTCTTACCACAGTGTTCTCTCCATGTGGTGTGGATTTGAGCGGAATGACAATTCTGATTGAAATGTGCTGGAGGGCCATTATCCTTGGGACACTGATGGGCAGCAGATCCCCATTGCAGGCTGTCTCCTCTTTGGCTGCTTCTCCTACCACAGGATTTAGGATCAACGGTCTGGTGTACCCAGAAATAGCTCTGGATCTTTAGGGATATTTTCAGAGTCTAGAAATTATTCAAACACTTCTGGTACTGTTATTTGGATAGTGAACCCAGGAACGCTAAACACAATCCTTTAGTGCTAATCACACTTATTAATGCGTGGCTCTTGCTGGCTTTTTACCTGAGAAGTGTGACTTTAAAGACCATGTAATTACTGCAGAGTAAGAACAGGCTCACAGTGTCAAGCAGGTTCAGGTTAGGACATGTATGTTCTTAAAAGGCTTCCTTCCATTTTAGATGTAATTTACCGTTTGTACCGCCTAGTCTTTAGAAACATTCCAAAATCCACAAGCCAGAATCAAAAAGAATAACACACCCAACTGACAGTTCAATGCTAAGACTATGTAATTTGAAATTGATTGCCAAGAGATCAGACATTTTAAGAATTCTAGGAATTTCTGCATTTCCTCATAATAAGTACATAACGGGAAATGGTAGCCTTATTGAGCAATAAGATCCCTAGTTTATACATATCACCTGTATTAATTTAACCTTATGCCATTCTCAACTTTTTATCTTGAAATAATTTTAAACATACAGAAAAGGTGCAAAAATAGTACAGAGAGTTTCTCTGTTGCCTTCACCCAGCTTCCCCTAGTGTTAAAACCTTACATAACCTTGCAATGATCAAAATCAGGAAATTAACATCGGTACAGTGCTGTTAACTAAACCGCAGTCCTTATTCAAATTTTATGAGCTTTGCCACTAGCATCCCTTTTCTGTTCCAGGATCCATTCCAGGATCCCATATTGCATAATAGCTGTCATGTGTCTTTAGTCTCTTCCAATGTGCAACAATCTCTAAGTCGCTCCTTATCTCTCATGGCCTTGACACTTTGGAAGATTATTGGTCAATTAGTTTGTAGAATATCCCTCAATTTGACTTTCTGATTTTTTTTCATAATTAGATTGAGGTTATACATCTTTGGCAACAATACCAGAGAAGTGATATACCCTTCTCAAGTATATAATACTAGCGGTACATGATGTCAATATGTCTTATTGCTGGTGATATTAGCTTTGATAACTTGGGTATGTTGGTGTCAGCCAGCTTTTTCCACTGCAAAGTTACTATTTTTTTCCCTTTATAGTTCATAAATATCTTTGGGGATCTACTTTGATACTATGAATCATCCTCTTTTGCCTCAAATTTTTGCCCACTAATTTTAGCATCCATTGGTCAATCTTGCCTACATTTGTTATTATTGCAGTGTTTACCTCCTGGTGATTTTCTATTTCCCTCATTCCTTTAACATTGATTCGTTTGAATTCCTCTATTTAAAAAAAAAAGCCCACTTTCTTTAAATAAGAGGCAGCTGAGTACATTGTGTGGCGGCTGAGTCTAGATGAAAGAGAATGAACTTGCCGTTAAGCTGACCTCTGTTGGAATCCAAACTATTCAACTTACCAATGTTTAATAAGTTGAATCTATCATCATCATAATCATCATTAAAAATTAATGTTTACCTCCTCTAGAGCAATTATTTAGCTTGGTTTAAAACAGTTAGAGCAGTAAGAGTCAAGAGACCTTTTCTTTATCTTTCTGTTTGGGTTTCACCCATGAAGAATCTGGATGTAGACCTCTTTTCTTTCTATCCTGACTCTAGCAATACACCATGGGCACTATTTTTTTTTTTTTTTTTTTGCCCACACATCATTTCCTGAGCATTCCATGACCAGTTTTTTTGCATGTAACCAGTAATAGACTTGTCAAACCCCCAAAAGTTTCTTAACAATTATTCTGGGGCTTACCTGTATTTTGTATTTTGCAGTTTAAAGAGCACTAACCCCAAAGATATAAGTATTCCTCTCTACATATTTCAGGATTGCTACCTGTACTCCCTACACTCTGATATTTGCCTTCTTGGTGAAGGTAGCATAGCACTATGGGCTTGTTAGTCCACCCTGAATTTAAGAAAGGAGGTTTGCTTAGCAATGGAATGCGTTGTGATGGCAATGGGGTTTTTTTGTTTAGAAATGTAGAAGGAAGCTTTATCCAGTTACCTGATAACATCATCATAATCTTATATATTGTTTCAGTGCATTTTAGGGGTGGGGAACGGTGTATCTCAGTTGTAAAGTTAAAAATCAAGATCCTCCCTTCAGTTCCAGCCTAAATTTTAAAAATTCAGTCAAATTTTTACTTGTAATTCATTACTTTCTAAACCTTTGCCATTTGGTGAGATACTCAGACTCCTCCAAGACACATGGAAGAAGGAAAAGGGATCTTTTTTGTCATTCCCTTTTCTGCAGTTTGTCCATCTACACTTTACTCATCAGCTATATTTAAACAAACTTTCAAACATGCTATGTTAAAAGACCCATTTATTCAACAATCAAATGTGGGCCTCTCTCTATCTTGATTATTGCTACATATAAGCTTTGCTTTCAAGTCAAGCTGATAAAAAGTGAATAGAAAAGCCGAGGTCACTACAACATTCCGTGATCTTCGTTTTGTAGTCAACTGTCCAGACACACAGCTATTGGGATCTAGCTGTGGTTCTTGGCCATGGTTTGTTGCCATCAGTGTGAGCTTCTGTTGCATGTAATTTATTACTGTTTTTTGTTATCTGCTGTCGAGTAGATTTTCGACACATAGGAACCCCATGTGACAGAACAGAACTGCCCCATAGAGTTTTCTAGGCTGTAATTTTCATGTAATCAGTCTTGGAGAAAGGCTCCTTAACAACCTGTGTTATGCAGATGACACAACCTTGCTTGCTAAAAGTGAAGAATTGAAGCACTTGTGATGAAGATCAAAGACTATAGCCTTCAGGATAGGTTACACCTCAACATAAAGAAAAAACAAACGCTCACAACTGGACCAATAAAGAACATCATGATAAATGGAGAAAATATTGAAGTTGTCATGGATTTCATTTTACTTGGCTCCACAATCAACGACCATAGAAGCAGCAGTCAAGAAATTAAATGGTGCATTGCAACAGGCAAATCTGCTGCAAAAGACCTCTTTAAAGTGTTAGAAAGCAAAGATGTCACTTTGAGGACTAAGGTGGACCCTGATCCAAGCCACAGTATTTTCAATCACTTCATATGCATGCAAATGCTGGACAACGAATAAGGAATACTGAAGAAGAATTGATGTCTTTGAATTATGGTGTTGGCGAAGAGCAAGAAGAACAAACAAATGTGTCTTGGAAGAAGCACAGCCAGAATGTCCCTTAGAAGTGAGGATGGTGAGACTTTGTTACAAGTACTTTGGACATGTTATCAGGAGGAACTAGTCCCTAGAGAAGGACATTATGCTTGGTAGAGGGTCAACAAAAAAGAGCAAAGTCTTCAATGAGATGGATTGACACAGTGGCTGCAACAATGGGCTCAAACATAGTAATGTTTGTGAGGAAGGCACAGGACTGGGCAGTGTTTCCTTGCCTAGTACACACAGTTGATTTGAGTCAGAACCCACTCAACGGTACCTAAGAACAAGAACAACAATCTTTATGGAAGCAGATCACCAGATTGTTCTCCTGTAGGGCCACTGGGTGGGTTCTAACCAACACCTTTTTGGTTAACAGTCAAGTGCTTTACCATTGTGCCACCAAAAAAAAAAAAACTAAACCCATTGCCATCGAGTTGATTCCAACTTATAGCGACCCTATAGGGCAGGGTAAAACTGCCCCATAGAGTTTCCAAGGAGCGCTTGGTGGATTTGAACTGGCAACCTTTTGGTTAGCAGCTGTAACACTTAACCACTATGCCACCAGGGTTTCCATTGTGCCACCAGGGGTCCTTAAATTTATTTACTATTTGTACCTAAAGTACCAAAGTTTAAGAATAATTTGCTTTTTGAAATGAACCAAGGTAGATTTTAAGTCAAACCTTCATTAACATCATTTGAATTCATATTCTGGTACTTTCTTGAAAGGAAGAGCAATGATAAAGTTACAGCTTGAACAAACACATTTGAAAAACCTGTTGCAGTTAAGTGCCATTGAGTTGGTTCAGACTCACAGCAACGCTATGTACAAAAGAATGAAACGCTGCCCGGTCCTGCACCATCCGCACAGTCGTTGCTATGTTTGAGCCCATCGTAGCCTCTCATCTTTAACGGGGGAAATGATCCTGTATGGGAGCATCATCCCGTGACCACTCTTGGGTCACTTCAAAATGACCATTGTAGAGGGCATTGGAGCCCTTATGCTTACATAGTGAAACCTGTGAAAGCCGGAATTCAGCAGGACTGCCTTGTTTTTTCCGGGTTTTGAAAGTTTTCCACCTTTGACAGGGTGCAGTCACCACTTTCTATCGCTCTCTATTTAGGGGAAAATATTTGAGTTTTCCTTCTCTGACAGGTTTCTGCCTCACACAGTTTCTGGCTTTCGCAGGTTTTACTGTACTATAGAGTTGTACCATACATATGTATTTTACTTATAGCAACTCACACATACGTATTTGGCAATAGGAGTAGGTTAGATTATTGATCCAAAACATTAAACCCCACACTCACCCCAACATGGGGGGAGTATAGTTTTCAGCCACATTGATGTTGGACTTGACCATACGATTTTCTTTGGGCTCATGGTAAGCAGAGTATACTTCCTCAGCCCTTGACTTTAAGCTTAGCAAATATTACTGTCACCAGTGAGATGTTAACAGACATGATGCAATAAGAGGCTTGAAATGTTTACCAGTCTTTTGCTCCTCTGCCATTGCCCTGAGAGCTTACCCTAGGAGCTGTTGCTTCTTTAGCCTGGGTTCCAGAACAGATATATGTGGAGCAGACCTGAGCTTAGCCCACAGCAAGGAGCTTAGCCCAGCAGAGCCTGCAGCTAGAAACGGCGATGTCCAACTGAATCCAGCCTAGTCCAGGCTAATCCCAGCCAGCCTGTAGAGACATCAGTGGGAATAAATGATTGTTGTAACAACAAGTCATGGAGTTTTGGAGTGCTTTGCTGCTCAGCAATAGCTGACTGACAGAGCAATAAAAAAAGAAAAAGAAAGAAAGAAACATCAATGTAGGGGTTGCTCAACTAGTGAGAACCTGGAGGGGTGTGAGATGAACGGTGTCCACATGCATTGCCCAGTGTGAGCATTAACCCCACAGAATCACATTTTTTGTGTTTAAAGGGAGGGACTTTTCCTATAACATAGTCCCCTAAATGACAATCACATGTGTAAACCCAAAACTATACACCATATTTTATAAATAATTAAAAAACACTTTCAAAAATAATGTTGACTCCTTGTGTCATTTTGATATAATGCATTGACCTTTGGAAATAACCTCATAAAATCTATGACTCTGATGTTTATATCTCAAAGAAACACATAAGAAGACATTTTCAGGGACTAGCTAAAAGGCAACTAACTGCTAAGGAAAAACATGTTTTCACTTGTTTTCTGTGTAGATAGTAGGGATAACTATTTACAGTTAAAATAATCTAGGAATGGAAGAAGACCTTAAAGGAGAAATTTGGAGGAGCCAAGTCTCCATACAGTGCCAGTACAATCAAGGCATTTTTTTCATGTTTAATTTTTTTAATGTTAAAAATACAACCTAAAAAATCCCTAAAATGTATATAATACATATGGCTGCATTTGGTCTTCACTGTAATTCTGTGCACAGCATTGTTTTTCTTGTTTATTTAGTTAATTAGCTTATTTAATTTACTTTGCAAACAAAGAAACAGAAGTTCAGAGAGGTTGAAGGTCTCGTCTAAAGTCACACGGCTAGCACTGGTGAATGAGCCAGGACTCAGATCCAGGTCTTATGATCCCAAATCCTTTGTTGGTCCCACATTACTGCATATGAAGACAACTACAACAGCCCAGGTTAGAAAGTAAATGGTTTTCATAATCTGAAAATACCAGACAGGTTAAAAAGTTTATAAAAAAAAAAAAAATGGAGACTATTAGTCTAGAAGTTCTCCGTCTGTAGCAGTTCAAACTCTTCTAAGGGAAAATGAAAAATATATGGGGTCAGGGGCTGAAAGGAAGAAACAGAAGCCATGACCTAAAAACAAACAAACAGAAAACAGAAAATGAGTTTTCCAACAAAGCTGCTTTTCATAAGGGTGACTCTGTTGTCCCTATAGAGAGAGCAGGAATTTAATTTTTTTAACAATCATTAATAGTTATCTATAGAAATTTCCCATTATCTCACCTAGTATAACAATCATCTATTTTTCTATGATTCTTTATGACAATATGTCCTTTCCTTCCAACATTGCGCAAAATTTGACTCCTCCAGAAAGTTCTCCTTGATTAATCATCTTCTCACCCCAAATTCTGGCCAGCCTGCTTACACATGGATATTAAAAATTTTCAAAATATCAAAATGTCTATTTGCAAAGTGTATTTAAATTGCCTATACCAAAAAACAAAACAAACCCATTGCTGTTGAGTCAATTCCAGCTCATAGCAACCCTATAATTAATATAATATAAATTGCCTATAGGCAGCCCCATGTTTGGACAGCCCTGGTGGGCAATTAGGAAGATAGACCTAGTGATCTATTTCTGAAAATTAGCTAATGAAAACCTTATGGATAGCAGCAAAAACGAGGGAAGCCGTTCATGAGGTGGAATGACATGGCGGCCACAACAATGGTCTCAAACATACAAAATATTATGAGAATGACACAAGACTGGGCAATGTTTCATTCTGTCATACATAACATTGCCATGAGTTGTAACCAATACAGCCAACTTGACAGCAAGTGAAAACATCAACCTCCAGCCCTGGCCAATCTGCTTACACATGTATACACAAAATTCTCATATTATCAACATGTAACTTTGCAAAGTGCACTTCAATTGCCTATAGGTGTACTTGTGGGTACCATCCCCTTAGAATATATGGGATCTTTATGTGATTTTGATACAGGAATGTTATCAATGTTATTGATTCCAGGTGCAGTTAGTGGACGGCAGCAAATGGGGGTACATAAGTGATTTCTAATGGAATGGATTTCCAAAACTGGAAGATAAAAGCAAACTTTTAGATTGCCTGTACTTGCAAGAGACCCTCAACTTGGCAGCTCATTATTTCAATGTTTTCTTTCTAGACTTTATATTTAAAGAGTGGCAATGAACACATGAAATACTACAAAGCCATTCTTCAAACCAACTCTCACTCAGCCATATGAGAACAAAGGGGCAGTCAATGAAATCCAAAGGCAACTCATTTACAACAGATGAAAGAAAATGCTTTTTTGGGCGGGGGGGGGGGTCCATTACATAATTAAGAATCCAATATTCAGGAAATTGTTGAGGTGAGTAATTTAATATAATTTTTTTTTAAAGTACTTGACCAAGAACACAATCTGCTTTTGCACTTGTTATGGAAAGAAAAAAGATGCTCAGAGTGAATTACCATCTGTGCTCAGAAGTCCCTCTTCTGGCTCAACATTTCAAAATGGAATTGTGATGATAATAAGGAGGGGCTGGAGGATACCATGTTAAAACACATTCAAACAAAAAAATCAAACCCGTTGCCATCCAGCCGACTCCGAATCATAGCAACCCCATAAGACAGAGCAGAACTGTCCCAGATAGGAACTACTGACCTTTTGATTAGCAGCCAAATGCTTAACCACTGTGACAACACCTTGTGAAGTGGAAAAACCAGGAAAGTGACACTGCGATGAGGCCAGGGCCATTGATTCTGCCACTATTTCTTGTCATTGAGCTCTGGTGTATATTAGAAATCTGACAGGCTCTCCTTAGTAATGCAAGAGTGTCTCTTTGAAAATGAGGAGGGAAAACCATGTGGGATTTCCTTCTTCAGTTCACCTCACTTTCTCTAGGCTATTAAAAGTGCAACTCTGAATATCATATGAAAGGACCTAAGAGTTGCTTCTTTTTTCCAGTTCTGAAACAAACAGAGCCGAAGGTCTTTGTCACCTCCTAATCATTAGCAATCCTTGGCATATGGTTTAGAGTGTCAGCTTTCTGGGCGATTTCCCTTAAGGTTAATTGCATTCTCCTTGCCTAGCTTTTCATGTCATCGGAATTGGGCAAACCATCTTCATTCCACTTACATTTCTAAGGGAAGAATGATAGGTACCCATCTCCTAAATATGACATATGGAGGGGAACTTGCAGCAAACTTCTGGAAACAGACCTGCTCTCATTAGTCAGCTCCTTCTCCTGCCCCTACACAGGAATGGAAGCTGGCGATGGCAACACAGATGCCAGAAGCTGGGTAAGTGGGGAAGCTGATGGTGGCACAGTAGGGAGAGCAAGAGAAAACCACTAACTCCTGAAATTCAGACTTCAATGTGACCTTTGACAAGTTCAGCCAAGACGGACTGAGAGTGAAATGTGTGTGCGTGTACACAGTCATATGTAACTGCTTTATTCCACGAAACATTTGAGGCAATTGAATAAATATGGTCCATGCCCTCAAGGAGCCTACAGTCTAAGAGCAGAAAAAGACCTGTAAATGCATCCCTGACTTGTAGGGCAGTACAGGGCATGTGCTACAGGAGCAAAACCCACTCCATAGGGTTTTAGAGGAGAAAGGCAGCATTTCTGATGATCCAAGAAGGCTGCATGGAGGAGACAACATTTGAGCTGAGCAGAGGGGATGGACAGAATTTGAATTGGAGGCATGGGGCAAAGGGAACCCCAAGTGGAAGACTTTCATGAACAAAGGAATGGAAAAGAAAAAGAACAAGATGGTTTGGAGGGTGATCCACTGTGGCTCAAGCATGGATCTTTCTCTCTCTCTCTATCTCCAGTAGTAGAAGGTAGTAAGTAAAGTAGTCTTACAAAGTCAGTGTGAACAGATAGAGGGTTTTGGAACAAGACTGTTTCGGCTTAAATCTTTTTCACTGTGTGCCTTTGGCAAGTAACTTAACCTTTTTGTAGAAAACACTGTCAATGCCCATATCCCCTCTGTCCACCCTAAGGGTTATCAGCACTGTTCCAGAAAACTCTGACAGCTTCTTTGTTTCTTTGTCTAAGGGCATACTGTGACAGACTCTACTTATTTGGTTTATGGGCAGGGCAGGCCGAAAAGGACTTTAATTTGTCCCAAGCAACCCTCAACTGTTGAGAAACAGGAATTAATGGGAAAACAGCCTAGCTCCTTGCCCCTCAGTGTAGAGCTCTGTTCTACACTGTCTCTCAGGGCCCACAGCTGGGACTGTGCCCCAGCTGCCCACAGTGGTAACCCACTCATTATCATATACTGACCTTCCTCCCCTGTCTTTATCATAATCCTCCTCTCTCACTGGCTTCCTTTCACACAAGGCCCTGTTTTATGTTCTGAATTTCAGGAACCCAAACTAAAGACATTCCTTAGTCCTCAGTTTCTTCATCTGTGAAATGGGGATAATAATACTTCCCTTCAATAACTGCTATCAGAAATAGGTAAGATAATAGATATAAAGAATGTAGCAGGGTGTCTGACATGTTGTTGTTGGTGCCCTCAAATCCATTCCGACTCATAGCAACCCTATCTAAAGCAGAACAAAACACCGCCTGGTCCTGCACCACCCTCACAATCATTTTATGCTTGAGTCCATTGTTGCAGCCACTGATGCAATCCATCTCATCAAGGATCTTCCTCTTTTTCACTGACCCTCTACCTTACCAAGCATGATGTCCAAAATAGTAAGCACTTTTCTAATAAACACTGGCTATTCAATAAATGTTAGAGATCCTTGAATTTTAGTCTAATAGCAGAAAAACACCTGTTGTACGGCTGTCTAGTAGAGAGTGGGGACCGCTGAGAGAATTAAAGCAAAGGAATGCTTTGCGGAGACTACCCTGGCCTTCACTGTAGGACCCTGACATTCATTGTAGGGCCCTAGCCTTAATTGTAGGACCTGGCCTTCACTGTTGAATGCTGGTCTTCTTTGTAGGACCCTGGCCTTCTTTAGAGTATCCTGGTCTTTGTTAGGATGAAATAGTGAAGGCCCCTAATGCTCCATTTCTCCACTTGTTCTGAGCATATGAGAAGGTTACACCTGTCTGTCCATCTGACTGTTAGTTAAGTGGGACCATGTAACTAGTTCTGGCCAATGGGTATCACTAGAAGTTAGTGTGTTACTTCTGGAACAGAGCATTTAATTGTCACCATAAGATCCTCCAGTACCTCTCTTCCCCTGCATCAGTAACTGATGACATTCCAAATAGTGGAGCTTTGGTTGCTAAGTGAGGATGCTGTGGAAAGCAGCCTCTTATAATGTGTGGTAAACATGTAGCATAAACTATAAGTACATTTTCTTTTAAGCCACTGAGATTTTTGTGGTTGTTTGTTATTTCAGACTAACCTAGTTTACCCTTTTTAATGCAGTTTTTTTTTTTTTTTTAATGCAGAGGGATAAGAGGCAGAAAGACTGAAGGCAACTTGGCTAGGAGTCTATTACAGGCCTCAATTAAAAAGGATCTGAACAAAGACCAGGGAACTGGAAAATGAGTTAGGGAAGTGAAAGAGAAATTACAAGGAAAAAGAATCAGCAAGTAGGGGAGAGAGAAAAAGAATTAAAGATGGCTCCGGGGAGTCAAGCTTGAAAAACTGGAATTAAAATGGTATCTTAAAAGAAAAAGACAATGGAGGCATTTAGAGTTTATAGAGTTCTGCTTTAACCAGGAGGAGTCCTTTCCTTTCCCAGCCTCCACAGAGAATAGGATTTGGAGATCGCTAATGAGATGAGCCACAAACGGTTTTGTTAAGGCTGCCCTCATGACAACGTATGGTGACCATGGACCTAGTTATAAGACGGAAAGGCAGGATGGCTTGTACTCAGGGTCTCTGCCCAGTGCTCTGCCTATCACCCAAAATTGCCTTGGTCGTGAAGAAATGACACACATCTGGTCTACAAAACCAGAGGAGAGGCTACTCAATGATTCAGTTGATTTTATATTGTCTAGACAACTCAGTTATGTAGTCTAAGAAAAAAAGCAAGTATTTATGATTTTTTTCTTATCCTCTGAGACTGTTTTACCACAATAAAAAATTAGCAACTCAGCTCTGTAACATCTCAGAAAAAAAAGCAAGTATTTATGACTGTTTTTCTTATCCTCTGAGACTATTTACCACAATAAAAAATTAGCATTTAAATTGTCCTAAGCTTTATCAAACGAGCCCTGGAGGCGTAGTGGTTAAAGCACTCAGCTGCTAACAGAAACGTTGGCAGTTAGAACTCACAAGGTGCCCTGTGGGAGAAAGATGTGGTGGCAGTCTGCTTCCATAAAGATTTACAACCTTGGAAACCCTATGGGACAGTTCTACTCGGTCCTATAGGGTCACTATGAGTTCTACTCTGCCCCATGGGTTTTCCAATGAGTAGCTGGTGGGTTGAAACTGCTGACCTTTTGGTTAGCAGCCGAGCTTTTAACCACTGTGCCACCAGGGCTCGAATTGTTCCTACCTGGCTGACAGGAGCCCTGTATTTTCTCACCTTGTAAACCAAAGGCTCAGGAACACAAAGTTCCATTCTCAAATCTTAAGTGTGGACTACTGAATCAGACTCTTTGATATTATAAAGTTTTATGGAATTATTTAGGGTCTCTAGTTCAAGTACAATCGTGAAGTGAGGGCTTTCTATTTGACTGGAGGATGAGAGTAATAATATGCACAATAGATAAGATCAAAGTAGAAGTCTTTTCTTTCCCAGCAATATGTTTCTTCCATTTTCCAGTTTTAAAACTGACCACCATTCTTTCACAAACCCCCACATTATAGTCATTTTACTAGTTACACTGACATTTAGGAGATGACAAGAAAATTGAGTAATACAATAAGAAAGCCTTATATACTTAAGCCCCCTTATCTTCACAGTTTTTAAAAAATCTCCAGTCCATCTAACCTGTGCACTGAATTTTCATTTCTATAAAAATACATTAATAAGGATCTATAGTAAGAAATTACACTGAAAAAGCAGTTCATAATGTGCCTTTCAGCTTTATAATTAGTTCTGTAATCAGATGATTAAAATCTAATACAGTTAAGTTACAAACTAAGTAATTTTTATATCCAACAGGGATCATTATATCTTTGAAATTTTGCAAAGTGTTAATGAGTTTTGGAGAAATTATTCTATTTCTTATTCACGCTTTATTCCCAGCAGTTAGCACAATACCTGGCATATGTATTTGCTAAATAAACAGTCTCTGAATGAATATGTGAATGCCTAAACATCAATAAGTGATTAGCAGGAATGTACTAATTTGTCATTGCCCCACAAAGGGCAAGGATGACATTCACTTGCATGCTTTCTCTCAGGGCACTGGTCCATGTCCTTCTCCTTGGTTGGGTGTCCATTGTACTAGGTGGTGCCTTTGCCTCACTGCTCATTAGAAATATTCCAGCCTCCAGACAATATGTGATAAAGTAGAAAGACTACTAGACTAAGAGTCAGAAGACCAAAGGACCGATTCTGACACTCCTGTGACCTTGTGCAGTTTCCTTACTCTTTCTGAGTACCTTTTTGGATATGTCTTAGTGTCTTAGTATCTTAGTGCTGCTGTTAACAGAAATACCGCCAGTGGGTGGCTTTAACAAACAGATATTTATTTTCTCACAGTTTAGAAGGCTGGAAGTTTGAATTCAGGGCAGGCTAAGGGAAGGCTCTCTCTGAACACTCTGGAGGAAAACCCTCATCTCAGTTTCTGTAACCCTGGAGTTCCTCCACTCCTTGGTAATCTTCATTTGGCATCTATCTTTCCCTGATGTGTGCTTGTTTCTCTCTGTGTCTAATCTGCCCTTTTCATATCTCAAAAGCCATTAGGTTTAAGACACACTTTTTTTTTAATTACACTAATATAGCCTCATTAACATAACAAACAAAACCCTACTGCCAAATGGGATTACATCCACAAATATAGGTTAGAATTCCAATGCATATCTTTTTTTTTTTTAATAATTTTTATTGTGCTTAAAAAAAAAAAAAACACAAATCAAGTCAGTCTCTCACATATCAATGCGTATCTTTGGGTGACACAATTCAATCCATAATAGGGTGTAGTGGAGATCCTTCCTGAACCTACTGTAAACTAGGCATTGTGTTAGGCACATCACATGCATTATATGACTTAACTCATAATACTACAAATGGTAAATGATTGACCCCCATTTTATACATGAAAATAACTGAGGCTCAGAAAGATTAAAGAACTTGGCCAAGGTCAGAAATCTAGGGAGCAGAAATCTAAAATAAGACTATCTGACTCCAAAGTGTATTACTAGGGCTAATCACGCCAATACTGATAATATAGACAAGAGTTTTGCAAATTTTGGAGCACCACACAAACAGGAGCTATCACCATTATCATAGGTATTCAATCTCCTATGTTTCTATCCTTGCCCTCACAGATAGTGCTTGTCTGAAGCTGACAAATGCCACTTAATAAATCAGCCAAGTTCCTCACTTTACCAGAGCTCTGTGGTAGGTTCTGGCTCAGCCAGCTGTACTCAGCCTATTATACCGCCACAGTAGTCAAAACAGCCTGGTACTGGTACAACAACAGATACATAGACTAAAGGAACAGAATTGAGAATTCAAATGTAAATTCACCCACCTGTGAGCAGCTGTATTTGACAAAAGCCCAAAGTCAGTTAAATGGGGAAAAGGCCGTCTCTTTAACAAGTTGTACAGGCATAACCAGATATCCATCAGCAAAAAAATGAAACAAGATCCATACCTCACACCATGTACAAAAACTAACTCAAAACGGATCAAGGACCTAAACACAAAATCTAAAATGATAAAGATTGGGAAAGAAAAAACAGGGACAATGCTAGGAGCCCTAATACATGGCATAAATAGTATACAAACCACAGCTAACAATGTGCAAGTACTTATGCTCATCAAAAGAGTTCACAAAAAGAGTAAAAAGAGAATCTATAGACTGGGAAAAAATTTCTGGTTATAACATATCCAATAAGGGTATAATCTCTAAAATCTACAAGATACTGCAACACCTCAACAATAAAAAGACAAATAACCCAATTTAAAAATGGGCAAAGGATATGAACAGACACTTCACCCAAGAAGACATTCACAAGGCTAACAGATACATAAGGAAACGCTCATGACCATTAGCCATCACAGAAATGCAAATCAAAACTACAATGAGATACCATCTCACCCCAACATGGCCGGCACTAATCCAAAAAAACACAAAGTAATAAATGTTGGAGAGGTTGCAGAAAGACTGGAACACGTATGCACTGCTGGTAGGAACGTAAAATGGTACAAACACTTCAGAAATTGATTTGGTGCTTCCTTAAAAAGTTAGAAATAGAAGTTCCACCCAATCCCAGTACCATCAAGTTCCACATGATCCAGCAATCCCACTCCTTGGCATATATGCTAGAGAAATGAGAGCTGTCACACGAATAGATGTATGCACACCCATGTTCATTGCAGCACTATCCACAGTAGCAAAAAGATGGAAACAACCTAGGTGCCCATCAACGGATGAATGGATAAACAAATTATGATACATACACACAATGGAATACCATGCAACGAATGATAAAGAACAATGATGAATCTGAGACACATCTCACAACATGCATGATTCCGGAGGGCATTATGCTGAGTGAAATTAGTCACTCGCAAAAGGACAAATATTGTACGGGACCACTATTATAAGAACTCAAGAAAAAGTTTAAATACAGAAGAAAACATTCTTTGATGGTTACAAAGGTGGGGGGGAAGGGAAGGGGAATTCACTAACTAGGTAGTAGACAATGATCATCTTCGGTGAAGGGAAGGACAACACACCATACAGGGGAAGTCAGCACAACTGGACTAAAGCAAAAGCTAGTAAGTTTCCTGAACACATCCAAACACTTTGAGGGACAGAGTAGCTGTGGCTGGGGGCTGGGGACCGTAGTTTCTGGGGATATCTAGGTCAACTGGCATAACAAAGTTTATTAAGAAAATGTTTCACGTTATAAAATAAACATACAAAAATCACTTGGATTCCTCTACATCAACAAAAAGAACATTGAAGAGGAAATAACCAAATCAATACCATTCACAGTAGCCCCCAAGAAGATAAGATACTTAGGAATAAATCTTACCAAGGATATAAAAGACAAAAGACCTATACAAAGAAAACTACAAAGCTCTACTACAAGAAATTAAAAAGGACATACTTAAGTGGAAAAACATACCTTGCTCATGGATAGGAAGACTTAACATAGTAAAAATGTCTATTCTACCAAAAGCCATCCATACATATAACGCACATCTGATCCAAATTCCAATGTCATTTTTTTAAGGTGATAGAGAAACAAATCACCAATTTCATATGGAAGGGAAAGAAGCCTCGAAGCATTACTGAAAAAGAAGAAGAAAGTGGGGGGCCTCACTCTACCTGATTTCAGAAGCTATTATACAGCCACAGTAGTCAAAACAGCCTGGTACTGGTACAACAACAGGCACGTAGACCAATGGAACAGAATTGAGAACCCAGATATAAATCCATCCACGTATGAGCAGCTGATATTTGACAAAGGACCAGTGTCAGTTAATTGGGGAAAAGATAGTCTTTTTAACAAATGGTGCTGGCATAACTGGATATCCATTTGCAAAAAAATGAAACAGGACCCATACCTCACACCATGCACAAAAACTAACTCCAAGTGGATCAAAGACCTAAACATAAAGACTAAAACGATAAAGATCATGGAAGAAAAAATTGGGACAACCCTAGGAGCCCTAATACAAGGCATAAACAGAATACAAAACATTACCAAAAATGATGAAGAGAAACCAGATAACTGGGAGCTCCTAAAAATCAAACATCTATGCTCATCTAAAGACTTCCCCAAAAGAGTAGAAGACCACCTACAGACTGGGAAAGAATTTTCAGCTATGACATCTCCGACCAGCACCTCATCTCTAAAATCTACATGATTCTGTCAAAACTCAACCACAAAAAGACAAACAACCCAATCAAGAAGTGGGCAAAGGGTATGAACACACATTTCACTAAAGAAGATATTCAGGCAGCTAACAGATACATGAGAAAATGCTCTCGATCATTAGCCATTAGAGAAATGCAAATTAAAACTACGATGAGATTCCATCTCACTCCAACAAGGCTGGCATTTATCCAAAAAACACAAAATAATAAATATTGGAGAGGCTGCGGAGAGATTGGAACTCTTATACACTGCTGGTGGGAATGTAAAATGGTACAACCACTTTGGAAATCTATCTGGAGTTATCTTAAACAGTTAGAAATAGAACTACCATACAACCCAGAAATCCCACTCCTCGGAATATACCCTAGAGAAACAAGAGCCTTCACACAAACAGATATATGCACACCCATGTTTATTGCAGCTCTGTTTACAATAGCAAAAAGCTGGAAGCAACCAAGGTGTCCATCAACGGATGAATGGGTAAATAAATTGTGGTATATTCACACAATGGATTACTACACATCGATAAAGAACAGAGACGAATCTCTGAAACATTTCATAACATGGAGGAACCTGGAAGGCATTATGCTGAGCGAAATTAGTCAGAGGCAAAAGGACAAATATTGTATAAGACCACTATTATAAGATCTTGAGAAATAGTATAAACTGAGAAGAACACATACTTTTGTGGTTACGAGGAGGGGAGGCAGGGAGGGAGGGAGATGGTTTTTTATTGATTAATTAGTAGATAAGAACTGCTTTAGGTGAAGGGAAGGACAACACTCAATACATGGAAGGTCAGCTCAATTGGACTGGACCAAAAGCAAAGAAGTTTCCAGGATAAAATGAATACTTCAAAGGTCAGCGGAGCAAGGGCAGGGGTTCGGGGACCATGGTTTAAGGGGACTTCTAAGTCAATTGGCAAAATAATTCTATTATGAAAACATTCTGCATCCCAATTTGAAATGTGGCGTCTGGGGTCTTAAATGCTAACAAGCGGCCATCTAAGATGCATCAATTGGTCTTAACCCACCTGGATCAAAGGAGAATGAAGAACACCAAGGTCACACGACAACTAAGAGCCCAAGAGACAGAAAGGGCCACATGAACCAGAGACCTTCATCATCCTGAGACCAGAAGAACCAGTTGGTGCCCAGCCACAATCGATGACTGCCCTGACAGGGAGCACAACAGAGAACCCCTGAGGGAGCAGGAGATCAGTGGGATGCAGACCCCAAATTCTCATAAAAAGACCATACTTAAGGGTCTGACTGAGACTAGAGGAATCCCGGCGGCCATGGTCCCCAGACCTTCTGTTGGCACAGGACAGGAACCATCCCAGAAGACAACTCATCAGACATGAAAGGGACTGGACAGTGGGTGGAAGAGAGATGCTGATGAAGAGTGAGCTAATTATATCAGGTGGACACTTGAGATTGTGTTGGCATCTCCTGTATGGAGGGGGGTTGGGAGGGTAGAGAGAGTTGGAAGCTGGCAAAATTGTCACGAAAGGAGAGACTGGAAGGGCTGACTCATTAGGGGGAGAGCAAGTGGGAGTACGGAGTAAGATGTATGTAAACTTATATGTGACAGACTGACTTGATTTGTAAACGTTCAGTTGCAACTCAATAAAAGTTAATAAAAAAAAAAGAAAATGTTCTGCAACCCACTTTGGTGAGTGGCGTCTGGAGTTTTAAAAGCTTGCGAATAGCCATCTAAGATGCATCAATTGGTCGCAACCCACTCGGAGCAAAGGAGACTGAAGAACACCAAAGACACAAGAAAAATATTAGCCCAAGAGACAAAAAATCCACATAAACCAGAGACTCCAACAGTCTGAGACCAAAAGAAGTAGATATCGTGCCCAGCTACCACCAGGGAACACAACAGAGAGTCCCGGATGGAGGGGGAGAAAATTATAGAGCAGAACTCAAATTCACATAAAATGACCAGATTTAAAGACCAGACTGGAGGAACCCCCAAAACTATGGCCCCTGAATGTTCTGCTAATCTAGAACTAAAACCATTCCTGAAGCCCACTCCTCAGACAAAGGTTAGACTGGACTACAAAACAAAAAATAATACTCCTGAGGAATGTGCTTCTTAATTCAGTCAGATCCAGAAGAGCAGATGGGCGGCTCCTGTCCAGAGGCAGGATAAGAAGGCAGGAAGGGACAGGAACTGAATGAATTGGACACAAGAAACCCAGGGTGGAAAGGGGGAATGTGCTGTCGCTTTGTGGGGATTGCAACTAATATCACATAACAATATGCGTACAAATTTTTATATGAGAAATTAACTTGAGCTGTAAACTTTCTCCCAAAGCACAATAATAATAAAAGAAGAAGAAGTAAGGCTCTTGACCAGTCTGCTTGGGTTCAAATCCCAGCTCTGCCATTTAACCTCTCTGTTTTAGTCTCTTCACCTACAAAATGGTCATGGAGTAATATCTGCCTCAAAGGGTTGTTAAAAGGAATAAAAGTATTATTATTTCTAAGTGCTTGAAATAATGCTTGCCAACTTTTTTTTATGTAGTCAAGCTATATAAATATTTCAGATTTTTTAAAACTCTGAAATATTTAAATAACCATTATAATTTTTATATTAGAGAAGACACAAGTTTATGGACTATTAGAGGATTACTCCTTCAAAAGAGTTCATTGATTTGAACTCCACCGAAAAAAAAAAAAGAAATTAGTTGATGTCATCAAGGTTCAGCAGACAGTTGTAGACAGCGTACTCTGAAGAAATTACCGGAGCAAAATATGAGTGTGAACAAGATGGCAGGAAATTTATTTTAACTAAACCAAAACAAAACAACTTTTTGAAGCACTATAGCAAAAGAAATGGAGCCCTGGTGGTGAAGTGGTTAAGAGCTCAGGCTGCTAATCAAAAGGTCAGCAGTTTGAATCTACCAGTCGCCCCTTGGAAACCCTATGGGGCAGTTCTACCCTGTCCTATATGGTTGCTAGGAGTCGGAATCGACTTGACGGCACACAACAACAACATAGCAAAAGGAAGTCTGCCTAAGTTAATACTTGAATGAAACAACAGCCTCCATTCCCTCTGTAAAATGCACTAACGTTAAGGCTGGCAAGGGTCTCGCTCTCTTTATGGTTCTTATACATCTGCATTCCCCAATTCTCCCGTAGCTGAGCAGTGTGCTTATCAAGAGTCAGTTGTGAGCTTTCCAGTTTTATTTTAATCACATGACTTTTTCCTTTGTAAATAGATGAAATGCAAATACAAAAAAAAAAAGTTCAGATAAAATCTTGGTTGACCGTTTTGGAATAACTCAATAAAGGTGAATCCCAAAAACAATTGCTACAACTCTAAAAGAGCGAGAAATCTAGAAGGGTTCTGCACTTAGATAATGCTTGAAGGATGAGCAAGTACTCCAATCAGTGGGCTCATATTAAAAAAAAAAAAAAAGCTTCCTTCTTACATCAAAACATTGTCAAATAAATCTCCCACTGGTATCTCTTAACTGAAAATAAAATATATTTAAAAATATATTAAAATCAATGCAAATCAAAACCGCAGTGAGATACCACCTCATCCCAACATTACTGGCACTAATCAAAAAAACAAAAAATAACAAATGTTGGAGAGGTTGTATGGAGACTGGAACTCTTACGCACTGCTGGTGGGAATGTAAAGTGGTACAATCACTATAGAAAATGATATGGCGCCTCCCTAAAAAGCTAGAAATAGAAATGCCATCTGATTCAGCAATCCCAGTCCTAGGAATATATCCAAGAGAAATAAGAGCCATCACACAAATAGACATATACACATCCATGTTCATTGCAGCATTTTTCACAATAGCAAAAAGATGGAAACAACCTAAGTGCCCATCAACAGATAAATGGATAAACAAATTATATTATATACACAATGGTATACTACTCAATGATAAAGAACAATGGTGAATTCACGAAATATCTCACAACATAGATGAATCTACGGGGCCTTATGCTGAGAGAAATAAGTCAATCATGAAAGGACAAATACTGTATGAGGCCACTAATATAAAAACCCAAGAAAAGTTTACACACAGGAAAGAAAAAAAAAAAACTTCAGTTCAGTGGGTTAGTTACAAGGCAGGTGAGAGTTGGGAAGGAGAAATCACTAACTAGATAGACAAGTGTCAACTTTGGTGAAGGGAAAGACAACATACAGCATAAGAGAATTCAGCACAGCTTGACTAAGCCAAAGTTATAGAAGCTTCCTAGACACATTCGAATACCTTGCGGGACCAAGCTACTGGGGCTGAAGGCTGGGGACCACGGTCTCAGGGGACATCTAGGTCAATCAGCATAACATAGTTCATAAAGAAAATGTTCTACATCTTACTTTGGTGAGTAGAACCTTGGGTCTTAAAAGCTTGCAAGTGGTCATCTAAGATATATCCATCCCATCTGGAGCAAAGGATAATGAAGATAACCAAAGACACAAGGAAAATATTAGTCCGAAGGACTAATGGACCACATGAATCAGAGACTCCACCAGCCTGAGACCAGAAGAACTAGATGGTGCCTGGCTATTACCACCGATGACTCTGACAGGTATCATAATGAGCAGTCCTGGACAGGGCAGGAGAAAAATGCAGAACAAAATTCAAATTCACCAAAAAAAAAAAAAAAACCCAAAATGACCAGATTTACTGGTCTGACAGACTGGAGAAACCCCTGAGACAATGGCCCCCGGATACCTCACTAGCTCAGAACTGAAGCCACTCCTGAAGTGTACTTCTCAGCCAGAGATTAGACAGGCCTATAGAACACATACTTTGAACACGTTATCAGGAGGGACAAGTGCCTGGAGAAGAACAACATGCTCGGTAAAATAGAGGGTCAGAGAGAGGGAGACCTTCAATGAGATGGACTGACACGGTATCTGCACCAATGGGCTCAAGCGTAGAAGTGATTGCGAGGATGGTGCAGGACCAGGCAACGTTTCACACTGTTGTACATAGGGTTGCTATGAGTTGGAACCAACTCAACAGCACCTAACAACAGCAACATATTAGTGTATTTTGGACACATTTATTGCTTATTAACTATATAAAACTGGGAGTTTATTAGTGATGTCTTCATCTTCTTAGGATTATTTACAATTATAGCAAGACCCCACATCTATCTGAGGCTAGCTTCCCTGGGCTTGCTCTAATGTCCAGCGTACATTTTAACCATCATAACAACTTCACCTTTGCTGGTATTTGGGGATTGAATTAAGCTATTTGCTGGGAAACAAGAGACTTTCACTAGTAAAAGAGAACATTAATGATGTTAGTGATGAAAACAGACATCATAGAGTGAGCAAACCAAAGACAGCAGCAGGCCTGCCAGGGTGCACTTCCTGAGGGCTCAGGGAAGACCAGGATTACAGCACCCTAAAGCAGCATCAGTCAGCAAACTGTGGCCCATGGGCCAAATTTGGTCTCTGGCTTATGTTTGTAAATAAAGTTGTATTGAAACACAGCCACACATATTTATTTATGTACTGCCTATGGCTACTTTTATTCTACAACAGCAGAGCTGAGTAGTGGTGACAGAGACTCCCAAAGCCTAAAATATTTACTATCCGGCCCTTTACAGAAAAGTTTGCCAAACTCTGCTCTAAAGGTTTAGTGCTACACAAGGCAGTTTTCTACAAGGCATGACTGTAACTGTGCTTTTAAAAAATGTTCTGGAACTTTGCCATAGTGGATTAAGTCCTCAAGGTTATCCCCAACGAGAGGCAAGCCAAGTAATTAACTAAGCCACTGACACTCCTATTACACAAATTCCCCTCCATTTCCCCATCAAGGTGCCTCATGGGAGGGTTTACTTCAGAGTATGCCATGGAGATAATTCCTCATGGGAATTTTGATACTGTACAAATGTATGCTTTTTCCATCTATGTTCCAATGCCCTTCTCTCTGTACCTGCAGATCTCTGTGACCTAGGAGCTGGTGCCTCTCACAAACCTGGTAGTTGGAGGCTAATGAAGAGGATGCAAAAAGGTGGCCGTGGCTCAGACTGGGGAACAGGGGCTACTTTTTCACAGGTCATTTGCTTCTCTAGGCGTGGCAGTACCCTAGGAGCCTGGACTGAGGATTTATCACCTCTAAATATAGAAGCAAAGAGCAAAATTGAAAGGAAAGAAGAGAGTCAATGGAAATAGAAGCAACGCATAGGAGTCTCTACATACCCCTAAGGAATCACGGTAGAGGTGGGTCTAGTGGACAGAGCACCAAATCAGGGATCAAAAGACTTGGGTCCTAGTGCTGATTCTCCATTAACTAACTGCATGACCTTAGGCAAATGGCTTATCTTCCCTAGACTGTACTAGGCTGGATGGTTACCTCTAAGAACCCTTTCAATCTAGGATTCTGTGATGCTGCCTTAGGAGGCTGTTCTGTTACTACCACTGCCTGGAACATAACAAAGCACCATATAAATGTTGTTGTTGTTGATTGCTGTCAAGTCAGCCCCCAACTCATGGGCCCCACGCACAACGGAATTGATCCACAGGGCTTTGTGATCCATAGGGTTTTCATTGACTGATTTTTTGGAAGTAGATCACCAGGCCTTTCTTTCCAGTCTGTCTGAGTCCCGAAGTTCTGCGGAAATCTGTTCAGCATCATAACAACACACACACCACCATTGACAGAAGGGTGGTGGCCACGCTTGGGATGCATTGGCTGAGAATCGAACCTGGATTTCAGGCATGGAAGGCGAGAATTCTACCACTGAACCACCAAGGCACTGCAGATGCAAACAGAATATGTTTAATGTTGCAAAGAAAGATAGTAAAATACTCCTTGAGGACAAGAGTTGCATTTAAATGTTAGCTAACATTGTTTTGGGAAGGCACAATGCATGCATTTAAAAGTAAGTGTGAATTCTCCCCCACTGTAAGAATCAATGGCAGCGAAGCAAACTCTAAACAACAGGGTATAACCATACGTAATGAAGACTGTTTCCTACTGGCCGCCTTCTCAATTAGCACAAATGAATAACGCTTTTTTTTTTTTTTTTTTTTTGGTTGTTGTTAGTATTTGGAACTAAAACCTAAGCAGTTGTCCTTCCCGATTACCTCCAACTGGAGAACCGGTTCAATCAAAAGGCTGTATCTTGTACTGCACTGTAGTTCCCCACCCACCCCCTGAAAATCCCTGCGCAAGTTGGGACTAAGAACTGGGATTTAGGATTTGGAATTTTGAAACATCTTTGCCTTCTTTCCATAATACATACAAACCTTTTGTGAGGGACTGGGAGACAGCTGTCTATCAAAATGCTAAATGTCATTCAGTCTTGAGTACCCAAATAAAACAGCTGTTTAGTTAATTATGTGTGCCTTGGAACGTACCCCACCATAATCCTTTGGACCTTACAAGTTCAGAGCCGGCCAGCCCTCCAACCACCAGGATCTGTGATTTCTTTGCATGGGGGTTTTCTTAGAAACCTTCACTGCCCACAAGCCTAGCAGGCTGGAAGTGTTGGGGAATTAACACGCACCCTAGTCGCAGCCTCACTCAGGAACTGAATGGAACTGGTGTAAATATCCCAGCTCCTCACACCTCAGGTGGGATGACTCTGAGGCACCTGTTCTACACCATTTCCTAGATTTTCTTCCATGTAATGAAGCTCTAACCACCCACAGCATAGCTCACTCGAAACGACCTTTATCAAATTGCCTTCCATCTGACTCCACCTCACAACCCCACTTTTCTACTCTTGTTTTGTTTTGTTTTCACTTTCTGCATAAACTATTTTCACTCAAATCTTCATCTTAAGGTCTGTTTGGGGGGAGTGCAAATTAAGACGATGGATGTGACCTAATTAATTCTTTTTTTGTTTGAATAATAAGCATTTTCAACTCTACTAATCAGTAGAATATGAGGTACCAGATATTTATAGCCAAGAAATCAGATCAGAGTCTAAAAAGCATCAAGACTATAAAAATCTCTAAGATCAAAACCTAAATAGAAGTGGGAGAAAGTCCAGGCTCCCCTTTAGGTCAAATTCGCTGGCATTATAACAGCATACTTGAAGTTCATGATGACTTTCTCAAGTGATGAATTATTCACTCTGTATTTCATGTTATCCAGAAACCTGTGTGTTCCTGCAATTACCATTACCAGTTACCGTCGATTCCAACTCATGATACCCCATGTGTTGCACAGTAGAACTATGATCCTTAGGGTTTTCAAGGCTGTGACCTTCCAAAATCAGATCTCTAAGCCTTTTTTCCAAGGAGCCTCTAGGTGGGTTTGAACCACAAACCTTTCAGTTAGTAGTGGAGCCGTTAACCATTTGTGCCATGTAGGGACTTTGGAATTACTAGGAAGAGTCCTAAGTATCACTTCAGTCATTTCTCAACACCACATAGCCATGAATATGTTGGTCTAAACATGCTGTTATCCAAGCGGCCTGCAGATTTAGACCCAAAGGAGAAGCTTATCCTCAAAAGATCAAGGCTTCTATTACTCTTGTAGTTACTCCATGAATTTGCAGTGAGTATGTTTAAGCGAAATTAGACCTGATCCTCAGAGAGTTCTGAATGCAAGCTAAACACAAATCAAAACCTGTGGTTAGGCCTGAGGTGGAAAAGAACAGAAACAGAGCATATATTACAAAGCTGTAGCACCGACGGTCTCAATCAGTGTCCCAGCAGGAAAAAGAATTTGCTTAATTAAAAAAGATTTTAATTAAAAGACTGCTTGGAGAGGTATGTGAAGCTTTAAGAAACAACTAGAGATACTGATGCCTGGAGACCAACACCGGTGAGATACAGTTACTACCCCTAGGACTAAAAGTACGAGTGGAGGAAATAGTGCTATGGGAGGCCAGAAAGAGTTGGAAGCCATGGAGGGGCAGGAGCTATAGTTTTAAAAAAGGCAGTTGCTGCCAGACAAGAAGTAACAAAGCACAGGAATTAGAATGAAATACACAGAATTCTCTCTCTGCTGTCTTCTGATCTCCTACCATTGCCTTCCACTGGATGAACTCAAAGGAAGCCAGAGGGCAAAAGAGTCTGGATGATACAGCCCAATGAGGCCAGCCTCATGGAGCATAGAGACCAGCAAAGAAGAGCAGGGCATGAATTTGGAGTGTATGTGGGAACACAGCAGAAAGTTTTGGAACTTTATTCTTTATGAGTAAAATTCATAGTCATTTCATTTGGTTTCTTAAAACTGAGTTTGCTTTTTTCTCATAGTTTTATTATGAATATTTTCAGATATGCTGAAAAGTGGAAGAATTTTATAGTGAACATCTATTTACTCAATGCCTAGGCTTTACGATTGATATTTTGTAATGCTTTCTTTATCACATACTATCCAATAGTGTATTGCTCTCTCCATCAATGAATGCTTTATCACATGCCTATCCAATGATCAGTCCCTCTATCTGGAGTCCCTGAGTGGTACAAGCAGTCAACGCACTTGACCACTAACTAAAAGGTTGGAAGTTTAAGTACACTCAGGGGCACCTCCCCCACATATATGTCAGTTTGTCCTACTGTGGGGACTTGCGTGTTACTGTGATGCTGGAAGCTATGTTACCAGTATTCAAATACCAGCAGGGTCACCCATGGTGGACAGCTTTCAGCTGAGCTTCCAGACTAAGACAGACTAGGAGGAAGGACCCAGCAGACTACTTCTGAAAAGAACTGCCCAGTGAAAACCTTATGAACAGCAACAGAACACTGTCTGATACAGTGCCTGAAGAAGAGACCCTTGGGTTGGAAGGCATTCAAAATACAACTGGGAAAGACCAGGCCTCCTTAATGACGTGGATGGAGTCAAGCTTTTGGAACCTTCATTTACTGGTGTGGCACAACTCAAAATGAGAATAAACAGCTGCAAACATCCATTAATAATCAGAATGTGAAATGTACAACGTATGAATCTAAGAAAATTGGAAATGCTCAAAAATGAAATGAAACACACAAACATCAATATCCTAGGCTTTAATGAGCTGAAATGGACTGGTATTGGCCACTTTCAATCAGAAAATCATATGGTCTACTATGCCAGGAATGGCAACTTGAAGAGAAATGGCATTGAGTTCATCATCAAAAAGAACATTTCAAGATCTATCCTGAAGTACAATGGTGTCACTGACAGTATAATATCCATCAGTCTACAAGGAAGAACATTTAATACGACCATTACTCAAATTTATGCACCAACCACTAAGGCCAAAGATGAAGAAATTGAAGATTTTTACAAGCTTCTGCAGTCTGAAAATTGATGGAACATCAACCAGGATGCATTGATAATTACTGGTGATTGGAATGCGAAAGTTGGAAACAAAGAAGAAGGATCAGTAGTTGGAAAATATGGCCTTGGTGACAGAACCCATGCCAGAGATTACATGATATAATTTTGTAAGACCAATGGCTTCTTCATTGCAAATACCTTTTTTTCCACCAACATAAACAGCAACTATACACATGGACCTCACCAGATAGAATACACAGGAATTAAATCGACTTTTTTACATCTGTGGAAAGAGATAATGGAAAAGCTCATATCATCAGTCACAACAAGGCCAGGGGGTGACTTCAGAACAGACCATCAATTGCTCATATGCAGGTTCAAGTTGAGGCTGAAAAAAATTAGAACAAGTCTATGGGAGCCAAAGTACCACCTTGAACATATTCTACCTGAATTTAAGAGGTCATCAAAAAGGAAAGAAAGAAAAGACCAAAATGGATATCAGAAGAGACTCTGAAATTTGCTCTTGAACATCCAGCAGCTAGAGCAAATGGAAGAAACGATGAAGTAAAAGAGCTGAACAGAAGATATCAAAGGACAGCCCGAAAAGGCAAAGTATTGTAATGACATATGCAAAGATCTAGAGTTAGAATACCAAAAGGGAAAAATCTGCTTGGCATTTCTCAAGCTGAAAGAGCTGAAGAAAAAATTTAAGCCTCAAGTTGTAATAGCGAAGGATTCTATTGGCAAAATACTGAACAATGCAGGCAGCATCAAAAGAAGATGGAAGGAATACACAAGGTCACTGTACCAAAAAGAACTGGTCAACATTCAATCATTTCAGGAGGTAGCATATGATCAAGAACCAATGGTACTGAAGGAAGAAGTCCAAGCTGCATTGAAGAGACTGGTGGAAAACAAGGATCCAGGAATTGGTGGAATACAGATGTTTCAACAACAGATGCTGTGCTGGAAGCACTCACTTGTCTATGCTAAGAAATTTGGAAGACAGCTACCTGGCCAACTGACTGGAAGAGATCCATATTTATGCCTATTCCAAAGAAAGGTGATCCAACCAAATGCAGAAATTATTGAACAATATCGTTAATATCACATGCAAGTAAAATTTTGCTGAAGATCATTCAAAAGCAGTTGCAGCAGTACATCGACAGGGAGCTGACAGAAATTCAAGCCAGATTAGGAAGAGGATGCGGAATGAGTGATATCATTGCTGATGTCAGATGTATCCTGACTGAAAGCAGAGAATACCAGAACGATGTTTACCTGTGTTTTACTGACTATGCAAAGGCATTCAACTGTGTGGATCATAACAGATTACAGATAACATTGTGAAGAACTGGAATTCCAGAACGCTAAATTGTGCTCATGAGGAACCTGTACATAGATCAAGAGGCAATAGTTTGAACAGAGTAAGGGTATACTTTGTGGTTTAAAATCAGGAAAGGTGTGTATCAGGGTTGTATCCTTTCACTATACTTAGTCAATCTGTATGCTGAGCAAACAATCACAGAAACTGGGCTACATGCAGACTATATGGCATCAGAATTCGAGAAAGACTCTTCAACCACCTGAAATATGCAGATAACCCGACTTTGCTTGCTGAAAGTGACTTAAAGCACTTACTGATGAAGACCAGACTACAGTCTTCAGTGTGGATTACACCTCAACATGCAGAAAACAAAAATCCTCACAACTGGACCAATAAGCAACATCATGTTAAACAGAGAAAAGACTGAAGGTGTCAAGGATTTCATTTTACTTGGATTTACAGTCAATGCCCATGGAAGCAGCAGTCAAGAAATCAAACAATGTATTGCATTGGGTGTATCTGCTGCAAAAGACTTTATAAAGAGTTAAAAAGCAAAGTTGTCACTTTGAAGACTAAGGTGTGCCTGACCCAAGCCATGGTGTTTTCAATCACCTCATGTGCATGTGAAAGCTGGACAATGAATAAGGAAGACTGAAGAAGAATTGATGGCTTTGAATTGTGGTGCTGGTGAAGAATATTGAATACAACATGAACTGCCAAAAGAATGAACAGATATGTCTTGGAAGAAGTACAACCAATATGCTCTTTAGAAACAAGGATGGCGAGACTACATCTCACGCTTTGGACATATTATCAGGAAGGATCAGCCCCTGGAGAAGGACATCATGCTTGGTAAAGTAGAAGGTCGGTGAAAAAAAGGAAGACCCTCAATGAGACGGATTGACACAGCGGCTGCAACAATGGGCTCAAGCATAACAATGATTGTGAGGATGGTGCAGGACTGGGCAGTGTTTCATTCTGTTGTACACAGGGTGGCTATGAGTCGGAACCAACTCAATGGCACCTAACAACAACAGAGGCACCTAGGAAGAAAGGCCTGGCAAAGTATTCCAGAAAAGTCAGCCATTGTGCAGCTCTACTTGACACATACTGGGTCACCATGAGTTGGAATTAGCTCTACAGCATCTGGTTATATTTCTTTCCATCCATCAGTGGGTCTTATTTTTTTAATGTATTTCAAAGTAAATTTCAGTCATCAAATATTCTTTCCCCCAAAACCTCAGCATCATATCTTTTACTTTGTCCAGTTTTCATTGCTATTTTAACACAATTTTTTTCAGATCTGCTTTATATATTACCACAAAGCCAACTGGTGAATGGGTCAATCAGTGGGTTGCTTTCAATCTGGCCACCCAGGAGCATTTATTCCATCAGGCATATTGGGCCTTTCAAAACAAAGACTGGCAAAACCTCAGTAAACACTCTAACTTTTGACTGCTTTCCTTTCCAGGGATCACTAAATTTATCTTCGTAAGCAACCCAGGGTCAGCACAATAAAAGTGAAGACGAATATTGAAGAACTTGAGTACTGTTTTCCTCCTGACCTCACAGTCTGGTCTCATTATAGAAGATGGACTGGCTTTATCCCTTCTCCTGCAGCCTGACCTCTTCAATCAGACCTCCGATGCCGCTCTCACACAAGCCTCATTTTCCTTTGGCTTTAAAGACTGATTGTGCATGCGTGTGTGTGTGTGTGCGCGCGTGCACGTGACGAACATTTGACTGTTTCAACCCCTCCTCACCCACTTTTTTTCTGCATTCTTTTTTTTTTTATTGTACTTTAGATGAAGGTTTACAGAACAAACTAGTTTCTCGTCAAACAGTACACACATTGTTCTATGACATTGGTTGACAACCCCATGACATGCCAACATTCTCGCTTCTCAACCCTGGGTTCCCTATTACCAGCTTCCCTGTTACCTCCCGCCTTCTAGTCCCTGCCCCAGGGCTTGTGTGCCCCTTTAGTCTTGTTTTGTTCCATGGGCCTGTTCAATCTTTGGCTGAAGGGTGAACCTCAGGAGTGACCTCATTACTGAGCTGAAAGGATGCCCGGGGGCCATATTCTCAGGGTTTCTTCAGTCAGACCAGCAAGCTTAGTCTTTCTTTTTGAGTTAGAATTTTATTCTACATTTTTCTCCAGCTCCATCTGGGCCCCTCTATTGTGATCCCTGTCAGGGCAGTCAGTGGTGGCAGCTGGGCACCATCCCATTGTTCTGGACTCAGCCTGGTGGAGGCCATGGTAGATGTGGTCCGTTAGTCCTGTGAACTAAACTTTCCTTTTTACCTTGAGATTTCTCATTCTTCCTTACTCCTGAAAGGGTGAGACCACACCCACTATCTTTTGATATGTGCGTAAACGGTGCTGCTTTTGGTTCTTAACCTTCCACAAACCCAAAGCCCACTGCCATCCAGTCGATTCCGACTCATAGTGACCCCATAGGGTTGCCAAGGCTGTCAGTCTCTACGGAAGCAGACTGCCACATCTTTTTCTCTTGGAGCTGCTGGTGGTTTCCAACTTCTGTCCTTTCTGTTAGCAGTCAATCGCTTTAACCACCGTGCCACCAGGGCTCCCTCTTAACTTCCCAAGATATGATAAAAAGCTGAGGCAGCCCACCTGTCCTCTGGGTATTGAGAATGACATATTTCACAGCATGGACTCAATCAGAGGCACCTTAAAAACCCACAATTCCAATAGCCGTTGACAGCATGTAGGTGGGATTTAAATTACCTCCTGCTGCAGCCTGACTCTCTGGAGTATTTGCTCCTCTAAATCATGCTGCAGTGTGGGTTTTCAGATGTCTGCACAGGTTGAGCAAAATTGTAGGCACACGGAAGTGATAACTTTTCTGTTTTGTGCTGGAGGAAGGAAATGAATTTGGGAGCTGGAAGCAGGATCAAATTAATCATACAACGCTAAAAATGGATTCGCCCAAAATGAGGCTATCGTTTTTGATTTGACAGCTATCTGTGAAGGACTGACCACATACAACTCACTCCACCAGGCGATGGAGGGGATAGAGAGATGGAGAAGTGATTGTTCAGCCATAAAGAGAAATAAAGTCCTGATACATGCTCCAACATGGATGAACCCTGAAAACATTATGCTGAGTGAAATAAGTCAGTCATGGAAGGACAAATGTTGTATGATCCCACTTATATAAAATATCTAGAATAGGTAAGTGTATAGAGAACAAAGTCTACTACTGGCTGTTAGGGGCAGGCGGGAGGGAAGAGGAAAGGAGGACTCTATGCTTACGGGACACGGAGCAACTGTTAAGGGTGATGGTAAATTTTGGGAACAGTTAAAGAGTGATGGGTGAACAACATGATGAATATAACATCACTGAAGTGTACATGCGAAGATTGTTGAAATATCAAATGTTCTGTTACATATATATTTACTACAAAAAAAAAAAAGTCATGATACTCCCTTGACATAATTACGAATCTAACAGAAGACATGAGTCAGGTACCCGGATAATATAATACAAGGCGGGATAGGAGAAGAGAGAAATGGTTTCTGGCTGGAAGCGTACATGAAGAGGTCACAGAAAAGGCGGCAACTGAGCTGTGCTTGGAAGGGTAATTGTATGTCTTTGGACAGAGATGCGGGAAGCATATTCCAAGGGGGTAGATGAGCATGTGGACAGGTTCAGCACTGGGCAAGCGAAGAGGAGGTCAACAGAATAGCAAATAATCCAGTTTGACTGGAATACAAGTTATGTATTCAGTGAGAACACAGGAAAGGTAAAAAGGTAAGTTGGGGCCATATTGTGACATATCTCAGATGCTCAGCTTTAATTTCGAAGGCAGTTAACCAAAAAAAAAAAAACGCGTTGCCATCGAGTCAATTCCAACTCACAGTGACCCTATAGGACAAGGTAGAACTGCCCCATAAGGTAGTGCCTGGTGGATTTGAACTGTCGACCTTTTGGTTAGCAGCCGAACTCTTAACTACTATGCCACCAGGGTTTCTATCTAGAAGGCAGCTGGGAGCCAGGAAAGAATATTACGCACGATAGTGACAGAATTAAAACTGCATTTGGGAAGATTATTCTGGCACAGTATGCTGAATCAAAATGGGGAGAGAGTAGATCACAGAAATAGGGAATAGAGACATCATAGAAATAGAATCTTTTACATTTATTATCTCAATACCACAGTAAAAAAAGGTGGCTATGGTTTAAAAATTTTTATATTCCAATGGCAAATAACCTCTTCTTGGGTAGGAAGCCATATACTTAATACATGAAAATCTATTACTACTTCAGTGGCTATATAAAAATATATGACCTTGTTCGTTTTTGGTTTTGTACAAAGCCCAAAACAAATGTTGGCTGTTTTTTATTAAACTTGAAGTTGAATGCTGGTCTTTCATCAATAACTTGAACTTTATGACCAACCTAGACACCAGAAGTCATCATTTTGGAACATAAAGTCCAAGAATCCATAACTTGAAACTAAAAAAATGAAATGTTTTTAACTTCTATTTTCATGGGGCCCAAGGCTCAATTATGCATTTGTTCCAATGTTGTCAATATCTGGGGTTATATGAAGTACCGGAAAACTGCCATCTCTGCCACTATACAAACTTTATAAACCATAACGAGCCTAATTGAAATGAACTATCTTTGGGGTAAGGAGTCCTGGTGGTGCGACAGTTAAGCTAACCGAAAGGCACCCAGTGGCTCCTTGGGAGAGAGACCTGGCAATCTGGTCCTGTAAAGATTACAGCCTAGAAAACCATTTGGGGCAGTTCTGCTCTCTCACATGGGGTCACTGTGAGCTGAAATCAGCTTGGCAGCACCTAACAACAACAACTTTGGAGCCTAAATGCTTAGGTACTATTCTAGGTGCATTTCCAGTCATCGTATTATCTCGTTTATTCATCACACAAAGCCCTTGTATTCTGAGTCTTAAATTTCAGATGAGGAATCTAAGGCATAAAGACATTAAGTACTCTATCTGGGATCACACAGCTATAAATTTTAAAGTTAGAATTCAAACCCAGGCCTGCCTGATTGGATTCCTGTTACAATTCCTCCAAGTGGAAGGGATCTGTGTTAATGTGTGTAGGCTGTGAAAAAAGCCTATCAATTACTTTAAGATAACTATCAAATGAACGCTTCTTTTTTCAACTTAGTGGTTTATTTATTTAACTACACCAATTAGGAACTCCCAGAGCATCAAAGAGATGTTTGAGAAACTAACAGAAAGCCTTGAGATTTAAATGGTAAACCTTGAAATATGCCACACTGAAAGGTCTAGCAAACATTATTACCACTAAAGAAGATGGCTGAAGAGTAGAGGGATGGAAAACTTCAAAGCCAGTCAGTCATCTGGGTGGTCCCTGAGACCCCCAAAAGGCTCACCTGTAAGAGACACCTGTGAGTATTCTGCGGCTATCTTCCAGCTGCTACAGCTGCTTCTCAGTTGCAAGCAGCCCTTATTCATCAAGCATTTTGGAAAACCAGCCACTTTCCCCACACACCAATCAGCCAGGAGCATGACTGAATGCAATGCCAGGCCATGGTACAGAGTCCCATGACATGCATGGAGCCCCTGCAAGTGAAGGGTGGATGAGGAGGCCATCTTGTTGTTGGCGTTCCTCCTGCCTGCAGAGGTATATGTGAACACATTGCAACAATCACACTCTTATCCATTAGCTGCAAAAACACCTTTGGATTGATAGGAAGCAGCAAGGGCTAGGAACTGGACACCTGGGTTATGTCCTGGCTATACCTGTTTCCTCTTTGCTAAGTCATCTGACCTGACTTCCCAGTGGGCCAAAGGTTATCCAGTTACCATTGAGTCAACTCCAACTTATGCAGAACCCGTGTCTGTCAAAGTGGAGGTGTGATTCATAGGGTTGATTTTTCAGAAATAGATTGCTAGCCTTTTCTTCCCGTGCACCCTTGGGCGAACTTGAACCACTGGGCTTTGGGTCAGCAGCCAAGCATATTAATCTTTCGCACCATCCAGACACTCCAGGGTAAGGGTTGTAATGATCAAACAAGATCGTTTTGATGAAAGAACTTTGAAAAGTATGGTGGTCCAACCAAACGTATCCATTTATATTTGCTGCGATCAGTCTACACTATCATCACCCTCATCAAAGCAGGCTACGATGTCTAAAGCATGATTTTTATATTTTAAGATGCTTCCCTCACTGAATAAAGTATTCTACCATGGACAATCCTTTTTGTTACAGGACATAAATAAAAGGAGCTTCTAGAAAACTCGGGAGAAAAAATCTGGAATTCTAGTTGATCTGCCTTAGAAATTGAGTTTATTTAGACAACTGGGTAGTTATTTCACTTTTAGAAAGGGATCAATTTTACTTTGTGTAAATTTTTTAAAATGTAGGAAATATGTGGCAACATATAGCAGATATTCACTTAACCACATAAATATTTTGGGGCCCTATCGCAAACAGAAAAGTCAGTTTGGCTGCTTTGTCTTTAGGTACTTTTGTCAAATCATCATTGTTGTTGTTGTGGTTAGGTGCCATCGAGTTGGTTCTGACTCACAGCAACCCTGTGTACAACAGAATGAAACACTGCTCGGTCCTAGCCATCCTCACATTCATTGCTATGCTTGAGCCCATTGTTGCAGCCACTGTGTCAATCCACTTCATTGGGGATCTTCTTCTCTTTTGCTGACCCTCTACTTTGCCAAGCATGACGTCTGTCTTCAGGGACTGGTCCCTCCTGATAACATGGCCAAAGTATGTAAGACATAGTCTTAACATCCTCATTCTAAGAAGTATTCTGGCTGTACTTCTTCCAAGACAGATGTATGTGATCTTTTGGCAGTCCATGGTATATTCAATATTCTTCATCGGTAGCATAATTCAAATCCATCAATTCTTCTTCGGTCTTCCGTATTCATTGTCTAGTTTTTGCACACATACGAGGTGACTGAAAATTCCATGGCTTGGGTCAGGCACACCTTAGTCTTCAAAGTGACATCTTTGCTTTTTAACACTTTAAAAATGTCTTTTGCAGCAGATTTACCCAATGCAATACATCGTTTGATTTCCTGACTGCTGCTTCAATGGGCACTGATTGTGGATCCAAGTAAAATGAAATCCTTGACAACTTCACCATTTCCTCTGTTTATTATGATATTGCTTATTGGTCCCATTGTAAGGATTTTTGTTTTCTTATTATGTTGAGGTGTAATCCATACTGAAGGCCATAGTCTTTGATCTTTATCAGTAAGTGCTTCAAGTCTTCTTCACTTTCAGGAAGGTTGCATCATCCACAAATGGCAGGTTCCTCCAATCCTGTTGTGTTTGTCTTCATATAGTCCAGCTTCACTGATTATTTGCTGAGCATACAGACTAAATAAGTATGGTGAAAGGATACAACCCTGATGCACACCTTTCCTGATTTTAAACCACACAGTATTCCCTTCTTCTGTTCAAACTGCTGCTTCTTGGTCTATGTACAGGTCCCTCATAAGCACAATTAAGTGTTCTGGAATTCCCATTCTTTGCAATGTTATCCATAACCTGTTATGATCCACACAATTGAATGCCTTTGCCTAGTCAATAAAACACAGGTAAACATCTTTCTGGTGTTCTCTGCTTTCAGCCAAGATCCATTTGATGTCAGCAACAATATCCTTCGTTCCATGACCTCTTCTAAATCTGGCTTGAATTTCTGGCAGTTCTCCGTCAATGTGCTCATGCAACTGCTTTTCAATGATCTTCAACAAAACTTTACTTGGGTGTGATATTAATGATGTTGTTCTATAGATCATTTCCATACTCTGTTGGATTACCTTTCTTTAGAATGGGCACAAATATGGATCTTCAAATCATCATAGCCTCCAACAATTAACAATAGATGGTAACTATCTGCTTTTGAACCAGCTTGTATACTACAATGAAAGTAAATTCCAAGCCAAATTCTACCTCATCTATAAATATTCATGAGCAAGAAGTCACAAAAATAACCATATAACCTTCTCTTGTAAATTTGGTGATATCCCTTCTTTGTTCTTTTAGTAAATGCAGCAAGCACTACATAAAAAACCAAACCCACTGCCGTAGAGTCGATTTCGACTCATAGCGACCCTATAGGACAGAGTAGAGCTGCCCCATAGAGTTTCCAAGGAGTGCCTGGTGGATCTGAACTGCCGACCTCTTGGTTAGCAGCTGTAGCACTTAACTACTATGCCACTAGGGTTTCCTACATAAGAGGTAATATTATTTATCCACCAACCTGTTGAATAGATTCTGACTCATAGCAACCCTATAGGACAGAGTAGAACTGTCCTATAGGGTTTCCAAGGCTGTAAACCTTTATGGAAGCAGACTGCCACATCTTTCTCCTGTGGAGAAGCTGGTGGGCTCGAACTACCAACCTTTCAGTTAGTAGCCTAGTGCTTTAGCTACTGTGCCACCACAGCTTTGTATCCACCAAACCCGGTTCATTTTCTCCCTGTGTGCACAACTGAACTACATTTCCCAGCCTCCTTACAGTTAGGCTGGGACCATACGACTAGGTTCTGGCTTGGCACATAAAGGTCTCTCTTACAGGTCCTCTTTCTCTTTACCTTCCATGACACCTGGAGGCCCATTTTAAAGATGGTGACATTGCAATATAGAGCATTAAATATAGAATGACTCAGGTCTCAAAGTCTCAGTTTGGAGGAGAACAGCCCGTGACAACTGCCCAACCAGGAACATCCACTTAGGACTTGGGGTAAATGAGAAATAAAGTTTGTGTCAAGCCAATGAGATTTGGGGTTGTTTGTTACAGCAGCTCGTGTTAACTACCCTGTTTAATGCATGCACCTAACTGAATGGCTCACGCTGAGAGAGTACATCAATATTCTAAGAGCAGGACCAGGATCCCACCATCTAGTGGGATCGGGAAATTGAGTTTCCTGTTAAGTTAGGGGAAACACAGAATGGAATTAGGCTCTAACCTAACTCCAAAGTAGCTTGGCTGCTGGCCTTGCTGAATTCTTTGTCTACGCAAAAACAGAGGGGCATGTACAACCTTTCTAGTTAATCGTATATTTCATCGATGAAAAAAAATTTCAAACATAATTTATACTAATGAACAAACTCTTTAGTGTAGATTTTCAAATAACATCATTCAAAGCATTTTCATAGCCACCTTTGAGAACGGATTTTATATTAAAACTGGTTACCATGGAATTCATTCCAACTTATGGTGACCTCAGGTGCATCGGAGTAGAACTGTGCTCCATATGGTTTTCAAGGGCTGATTGTTCAGAAGTAGATGGCCAGGCCTTTCTTCCTTTCTCCCAAGGTGCCTCTGGGTGGATTTGAACCTTTCAGTTAGCAGCAGAGTTTGTTAAACTTTTGTACCACCCAGACTCCAGACTTCATATTTTTGTTATTGTGTGCCATCAAGTTGATTCTGACTCATAGCAATTGCCCACAGGGTTTCCTAGACTGTAAATCTTTACAGGAGCAGTCAACAGGTCTTTTCTCCTGTGGAGTGGTTGATGGGTTTGAACCACCAACCTTTTGGCTAGCAGCCAAGCGTTTAACCACTGTGCCAGCAGGGCTCATTAAACTTGGTATTAAAGCCCTTCGAATGATAACTAACAAGCTCTGAAGTGTGGGTTTCTAACTAAGATAGTGGTGAAGTTCAAAAGACTTAACCACTGGTATGGCACAGTCTTCAGCAGTACGTCAACAGGGAACGGCCAGAAATTCAAGCCAGATTTAGAACAAGAAGTGGAACAAGAGATATTATTGCTGATGTCAGAAAGATCTTGGCTGAAAGCAGAGAATATCAGAAAGATGTTTATCTGTGTTTTATTGACTACCCAAAGACGTTTGACTGTGTGGATCATAACAGATTATGGACAACATTGCAAAGAATAGGAATTCCAGAAAACTTAATTGTGCTCATGACAAATCTGTACATAGACCAAGAGGCAGTGGTTTGAACAGAACAAGGAGATATTGCACGGGTTAAAATCAGGAAAGGTGTGCATCAGGGTTGTATCCTTTCACCATACTTATTCAATCTGTATGCTGAGCAAATAATCAAAGAAGCTGGACTATAGGAACATGAATGCAGCATCAGGGTTGGTAGAAGACTCATTAACACCCTCAAAATATGCAGATGACCCAACCTTGCTCGTTGAAAGTGAAGAGGACTTGAAGCACTTACTGATGAAGATCAAAGATACAGCTTCCAGTATGGATTGCATCTCAGCATAAAGAAAACAAAAACCCTCACAGCTAGACCAATAAGCAGCATCATGACAAATGGAGACAATACTGAAGCTGTCAAGGATTTCATTTTACTTGGATCCATAATCAACACCCATGGAAGCAGCAGTCAAGAAACTAAATGACAAATGGCTTTGGGCAAATCTGCTTCAAAAGACCTCTTTAAAGTGTTAAAAAACAAAGAAGTCACTTTGAGGACTAAGGTGCGCCTGACCCAAGCCATGGTATTTTCAATTACCTCGTATGTATGCAACAGGCAGACAATGAATAAGAAAGACTGAAGAAGAATTGATGCCTCTGAATTATGGTGTTGGCAAAGAATACTGGATATACCATGGATGCCAGAAGAATAAATACATCTGGCTTGAAAGCAGTATAGCCAGAATGCTTCTTAGAAAACAGGATGGCAAGACTCCATCTCACTTACTTTGGACACGTTATCAGGAGGGACCAGTCCCTGGAGAATGACATCATGCTTGGCAAAGTAGAGGTTTGTGAAAAAGAGGAAGACCCTCAAAGAGATGAAGTGACACAGTGGCTGCAACAATGGGCTCAAACATAGCAATGATGGTGGGCAGAGTTTCATTCTGTTGTACATTGGGTCCTTATAAGTCAGAATTGACCCGATAACAACAGTAACAATCTCTTAAATGGAAATGGTGTCTCCTATACTGGATTGGAGCCCTGGTAGTTCAGTGGTTAAGAGCTTGGCTGCTAGCCAAAATGTTGGCATTGGACTCCACCAGCCGCTCCTTGGAAACCCCATGGGGCAGTTCTACTCTGTTCCATAAGGTCACTATGAGTGGGAAGCAACTCGATGGCAACAGGTTTTGTTTTAGGCTTAGTGTCCTGGGTCATTTCAAGTGTTAAATAAACACCCTTAGGGTAGAGACAATGTAATTCACATGGTCATTGTTTGTACTAAAATATTCAAAAAACAAATAAATAAATTACTGGCAATATAACAGGTGCCTAATTCACAGTCATCATCCATTTTATTTATTTCTCTGCTCACTCCAAGAATTACGAGCAGAGGATCTTGGGATCTATTCCTAAAAGCAGGATTAGATCAATAAAATTAGCCATCTGTCCAAGGAAGGCTTTAAACTCAGGTTGTATTTAAGTATTATGTTTCCAACTGCCCAGATGTTACGGAAAAGCGCCTGCTGATACAACTCCTTTTGCACAATGTAAGCCATTAAATGGCTAACAGAAACTTACTGCACCAAGAAAAATAAATAACATTAACATTGTATTAAATCTGATTCAGGATTTTGGTTGCCCTGTCAGCAAACACAAACGTTAAGATTTAAATTGCTCCGGATTTGCAGATTCAGGTGTAAATAGAATCCGCAAGTGTCTTTAGGGGAGTGGGGAAAGGAGGAACGGGAAATGAGATCAAGGAGTCAGAAAGTGTATCCTCAGTTGGTCTGCTTGGTTAAGGTAATAATACTTTCTATTATTATCATCAGTGACTGGGTGGAGGAAAAGGTCAAGTGCTCAACTACTAGCCAAAAGGTTGGTGGTTCAAACCCACCCAGAGGCATCTCAGAAGACAGGTCTAGAGATCTGCTTCCAAAAGGTATAGCCTTGAAAACCCTATGGAGCAGTTCCACTCTACACGTACGGGGTCCCCATGAGTCTATATCGACTCAACGGCAATTTTCAACAACGACAACAAATTATTATTGTTAGATAATAATATTCTACCTTTGCATAGCACTTCACTTTTTTCAAAGCACTTGTTTGTTTTCTTTCCTTTGATTCTTAAATTAAGCTGGTGGAGTTATCTGGGGCAAGTGGAGATTTTTTTTACAGCTGAAGTCGTGGACGAATCATTAGTGCGAAAAGAAAGAGCTGATGAGCTTGGTCTCCATTTTTCTGTGTCACAGGGGGTGGCTCATGAATAACTCAAATCTACTGAGCAAGACCTGAACCGCGTCTTAGCTCTCTGACTCCATAGAGACTTCACTGACTCCCGGTCATGTAACAGTGGATAATTCTCGTTCATGAACAGCTGCTCTCCCTACCACACCCTGTAACAAACACTTCCCCCAAGACAATTGCCAGGCAAAGTCATCCCACTCGTGGGGTTACTGTTTCTCAAAGGTAATCCATTCATGTGAGACCACAAACCTGACAGCCCCATCCTCCAAACTGGAAGTCAAAGCACGTGGTTGACTGAAGACTTTCAAATGTGCAGATTCATCTGAAATTGTTTACAGCCTGATACAAATTAAATCACATGTAATCATACATTAACACGCATGGGAAAGGATAAAAGTCACATGAAATCATAACTGCCTGTGTTTATTACTTCTGATACCTGAAAATATATCTATTCTTTCAGGTTTTTGTTTTTCTATTTCCCTTTGTCCAGGTTAAACAATCCCAGTTTCTTAAATATCGCCTTCAAGCTTCTGTCTTCTAAGCCCTTTAAATCCATTAGTACAGATGTAAACTCATTGAATCCTCCCAGCTACCCTATGAGAAGCAGCCTCTGGAGTAAGTTCTTTCCATATCTCGTCTTTTGCAGATGAGGAAACCAAGGTTTACAGAGCTAATATAATTTGACCAAAGTCACCAAGTAAATACTAAAAAGCAGAGCCAGGATTTTAATTTAGGTTTACTGGACACTAAAGTCTGCACCCGCACCCAAGCCTCCCTGTTCAGCCAGGAGAACCAGCCACGGAGGCTAAAAGAAGGGGCTGAGGGGGTGTGGCGCAGCTGTTACATATGCATACAACCTGGCTTTGTGAATGCCACTGCAGGGCCTCCCTCCTTCTGTGCAGCCATCTCTCAATGACTGTTGAAGAATAGAGGGTGAAATAGGAGAAGAAGAGGAGTCCCTGGGTGGTGCAAATAGTTAGAGGTTAATGTAAAGGTTGGAGGTTTGAGTCCACCCACAGGCGCCTTGAAGAAAGGCCTCGTGATCTATTTCCAAAAATTCAGCTATTGAAAACCCTATGGAATACAGTTCTACTCTGACCCACATGGGGTTACTGTGAGTTGGAAATCAAATGGTTTTAGGAGAAGGAAGACCTGGCTCAGAAGACACATAGTGCTTTTGGAAGACCACAAATCCAACCTCCCAAAACTGACAGTGTAAGCACAGGGTTGTTCCAGTTAAAATACAGATGCCCAGGGGAGTACGCTGTTACTGTCTATAATCTAGTGTCTGAGCCTGTCTACATTCAGGAGGAGGGATAAGAATCAAGATCAGCACAAAGCTGATTCCTATGAGATAGAAGTCAAATATATCCCCACTCTCCAGCTTCTTCACCATTACTGACACCAGCCATCCCTCCATGGCACGCTCCACTTCTCTGCTAGGTTTGATAATGGAACAGTCACACAGAACTCACAGACCACATTCACAATTACATGGCTTATTAGGAAAGTAACAGGCTACAACTTGGGATCAGGATCAACTTGGAAGTAACAGAATATAACTCAGGAGACAGGATATAGTTCTTCAATCAGGACAGCCTCTGAACAAGACAGCTCTGAGCTTCTTCTCAGCCGTGCCCTCAGGCAGGCCCTTCTCTCAGCCATGCCTATAGGCAGGCACCCCTTCTCTCGGCTGTGCCAGCAGCCAGGTGGCCTGTTCAGATAAGGGTTACAGCTCTTTAGGTCCACCAACAAGTGCTTAGAGGCACCCCACTCAGTCAGCAAGCCTCCTGTCCAAGGGCACTTAGGTCTCTCTAATTCTGTGGGCTGGAAAGCCCATTGCAGCTGCCTTGTGCTAGTCTCCTGGCTCCTGCCACTTGTACTGGTGCCACTGCTGTTTTTCTGCCACTGGGCTCTGCTAAGGTTGTAGCTATTTCTCGCTGTCTCATGCCATCTTCAGTGTTACATACAGCTCTCTCTCTCTCGCTTCTGTGTCTAGGAGGTTCTGAGTGCAGAAGCCCCAGATCCAAAGGACGTGCTCCCCTCCAGTCTCTTCTTGATGCTAGTGAGGCCCCCCTCAACCTCTGTGGGATTAGCCCTTATAGTCAATTTCAAGACATGACCCTCCCAGCCAATGAACTGACCAATCCCTCAATAGAACACAATCACTCAATTTGTATAGTAGTCGACCAATTCCCACAAGGTCACTTAATTCTATTAGGTAGTTTTACGTACCCTATTTGCACAGTATACTGACCAATCCCTTGCAAGATTGTGGTCCAGCCAATCATTTTTGGCAGAATTATTAAATCCAAGGCCAGAAAGGCCATATAAAAGAGAAACCCATTACACTGCACTGGCAGTCACAGATTGGGGTGGAGGAATGACGGGGGGACTTAGCATGTCATAGAGTGCCTGGGGCACAGGTACAGGGGGACAGGAGGACGTGGGAGGAGCCCAGCGTTGTGCAAAGCTTTCTTGGGCATTTCTCAAAGTGTGGGCTGTGAACCAATATATCGAAGTCGCCTGAGGTACTTGTTAAAAAGGTAGATGCCTGGGCTGCACTCCAAAAACTCATAACCACATGGAAGTTTGGGAATTACTTTCCTGGCCCATAGTTTTACTCAGTAACTCTTGTTATGCAGGAGACAGATCTCAGAGTAGTATGTACCAAGTGCTTGCCCTGCTAGGGTCAAAGACCTGCTGGAAGATGCTCCCTATGCTGGCAGCGGTTTGCTTGATTTACACCTGAGTCTCTTTTGCCCCAGTGCAATCAATTAGTAGCTCTGCAAATGGACAAATGCCTTCCAGCTTGTCTGGGGGGCTGGAGCTATACTCTAGAGTCCTTCTTCAATGCAGGCCCACACCAAAGAAATCAAAGATGGGTCTTTGGGGTTTCCTCTACAAACTGCCATTTAGACTCCGTGGTATTTCCTCACCTTCTCCCTTTCTCCATCCCTGAAATAACAGGTGTACTTCCAAACCACGCAGCTTACCTTGCAGTGACTAAGACAGGGAGCAGGAGTCTTGACCAGCTCAAAAGATTTTTTTTTGCTTCAAACAAGATATCGCACCATTTATTCAGTCAGTTGGGAGAAGCTACAGTCCTGGTTGTGAGCGGGTGAGATCCACAGGATAACTCTGTGAAGCTGAGGTCCCATCTCAGCCACAGATGCTTTAGCCCCTGTCTTCAAGGAATCTGGCTCTGAGTCACTGGGCCACTTTAGAGCTATAATAACCCATAACCAGATGGACAACTACTCCCAAAAGAATTGTAAGGTTACATTAAAGCCCTGGGATCTGGGTAAGGGAGAAAAAAAAAAAAAAACCCACAGTAACAGTTCATTTCTGGCCAAGTCACTTTGCCTTGAGAAAGTTGAGAAACAAACATTTACCTCTGACCTTGACCTCTCTGTCCCTTTACCTCACAGGGAATCGAAGGAATGAGAGAAAGAAAGCCTGAGAGAGAAGCATCTTTATAGGGATTAGATATCATGTGGAAACAAATAGGAGAGTAGGAGCGCTGATGAAACAGAACGTCGAAGGAAACCCTTTCTGCCGCAGTGCCTTAACTGTCATGGGGCACTAGTAGCTAGGTGCTAGAGATAGCAAAGGAAAAAGTGCCTTGTTGTAGTTGCCACCGAGTCAGTTCCGACTCATGGTGACCCCGTGTGTATCAGAGTAGAGCTCTGCTCCATAGGGCTTTCGATGGATGTTTTTTTGGAAGTAGATCACCAGGCCCTTCTTTGGAGGTGCCTCTGGGTGGACATGAATCTCCAACCTTTTGGTTAGCAGCCAAGCATGTGAACCATTTGTACCTCCCAGGGACTCCTAGGGATGGCTGGGAAATCCTCCAGGGAAAACCTTGAACTCTGAACCCTGAACCCTGATCTGGCCTTCTGGTCACTGACCCTGGGCCTCAGGCAAACTGGAAAGGTAAGAGGAAAGGTGGAACCCACATGCAGTTCTCCAGCCCTTTGCTCTGCCAGAGAGTAAACTCACACCATGGATTTTATTTAAAGAAATAAGTCTAAGGACTGGGCAGCAGTGATCTTTAACTCAGTAACCTACCCCGCTCTCAGCACCGCTACACCCATCCTGACCACTCAGGCTCAAACCCCAGACATACCATGGCAAGATCATCTCTAGAGATTCCACTGACAGAAACTTTGTCAAGAGAAAAAAAGATCTCTACACTTTGTACTGCATGAAGAGATGAACATGCCTTAATGGCACCAGCCAGTACAGCCTGAGAGCTACAGCTAGCATGCTAAGGCAGAGGAACACTTTGCCTCTGAAATCCCCCAACATTAAGATTGCGTCTAAAACGAAGTCAATATATCCATATGCAAAAAGTAAACCTCAACCTCACACCTCACACAAAAATTAAATGAATCACACCCTTAATATAAAACCTAAGATTAGAAAACTTCTAGAATAAAACATAGGGAAACAGCTTTTCAGTCAGAGACTAAGCAAAAAAAAAAGCATGAATCATTAAAAAATTGATCAATCAACTTTATCAAAAATTTAAAATGTCTGCTCTTTGAAAGATACCATTAATAAAATAAAAAGACAAGTCACAGCCCAAGAGAAAATATTTGCAAAACACATATCTGATATAGGACTTGCATCCAGAGTATATAAAGAATTCATCTTAGGTAAAGGGAAAGACAACATACAATATGGGGAAAGTCAGCACAACTGGACTAAACCAAAAGCTAAGAAGTTCCCTGAACATAACTGTCTTAGTCACCTATGCTGCTATAACAGAAATACCACAAGTGGGTGGCTTTAACAAAGAGAAGTTTATTTCCTTACAATAAAATAGGCTAAAAGTCTAAACTCAGGGCATCAGCTCCAGGGGAAGGCTTTCTTTCTCCGTCAGCCTTCACATCAGTCTTCCCCCAGACTAGGAGTTTCTCTGCCCAGGGACTCTCGGTCCAAAGGACGTGCTCTGCTCCTGGTGCTGCTTTTTTGGTCGAATGAAGTCCCTTTGTCTCTCTGCTCACTTCTTTCTTTTATATCTCAAGAGATCCCCTCAAGACACAATCCAATCTTATAGAGTCCTGTCTCACTAACACAACTGCGGCCCATCTTCCTTCATAAACATCCTAGAGGCAGGACTTACAACATACAGGAAAATCACACAATACCGGGAATCATGGTCCAGCCAAATTGATACACACATTTTTGGGGGACATAATTCAGTCCATGACAACAACCAAACACGTTGAGGGACAGACTAGCTGGGGCTGGGGTCTGGAGACTATGGTTTCAGGGACATGTAGGTCAACTGGCATAACAAAGTTTGTTAAGAAAATGTTCTCCATTCCACTTCGGTGAGTGGTGTCTGGGATCTTAGAAGCTTGCGAGAGGCCATTTAAGGTGCATCAACTGGTCCCAACCCATTTGGAGCAAAGGAGAAAGAAGAACACCAAAGACACAAGGGAAATATTAGGCCAGGAGACAAGGGGACCACGTAAACCAGACTCCATCAGCCTCAGTCCAGGAGAACTAGATGGTACCCAGCTACCGCCAGTGACCGACTTGATAGAGGACACAACAGAGAGTCCCTGAAGGAGCAGGAGGAAAGTGTGGAGAAGAACTCAAATTCCTGTAAAAAGACCAGACTTAATGGTCTGACTGAGATTGGAGGAACCCCAAAGCCATGGCCCCTGGACGTTCTGTTAACCCAGAACAAAAACCACTTCCGAAGCCCACTGTTCAGACAAAGATTAGGTGGGGCTATAAAACAAAATAATACTCATGAAGAGTGTACTTCTTAGTTCAAGCAGATTCACAAGACCAAATGGAAGGCTCCTGTTCGGATGCGGGATGAGAAGGCAGGAAGGGAAAGGAGCTGGCTGGATGGACATGGGAAACCTGGGGTAGAAAGGGGGAGTGTGCTGTCACATTATAGGGATTGCGACTAACGTCTCATAACAATATACCTATAAATTTTTGTATGAGAAATTAACTTGTGCCGTTGAGTCGATTCTGACTCATAGGGACCTTATGGGGCAGAGTAGAACTGCCCCATGGAGTTTCCAAGGAGTGCCTGGTAGCTTCAAACTGCTGACCTTTTGGTTAACAGCCATAGTTCTTAACCACTACACCACCAGGGTTTCCAACAAGGAAGATATGGATGACAAATAAGTGTACGAAAAGATGTTTAAAACCATCAGTCATTAGGGAAATGTAAATTAAAACCATGAGGATATATCATTATGCACCTGTTAAACCCAAGCAAGCCCACTGCCATGGAGTCTATTCCAACTCATAGCCACCGTATAGGACAGAGTAGAACTGCCCCGTAGCATTTCCAAGGCTATAATCTTTATGGAAGCAGACTGCCACATCTTTCTCTCTGGGACCTCCTGGTGGGTTTGAACCTCTGACCTTTGGGTTAGTGGCCAAGCACTTTAACCACTGTGCCACCAGGGCTCCTTATGTACCTATTAAAATGTACCTATTAGAAGAGCTAAAAACAACACCAAAAGAAACCATCTGACTGTACCAAGTGCTGTAGAAGATGTGAAGTAAACAGGATGTTCATATATTGCTGGTCAGAACGCAAAAGGGTATAGTCATTTTTGGAAAACAATTTGGCAGTTTCTTGTGAAGTTCAACATGCACCTACCATACGGTGTATTGCTCCTACTCCTATTTAACCAAGAGAAATGAAAACACATTTCATTTGTATGGACTTGTGGAAATTTGTATGTGAATGGTTATAATAGCTATTTTTCATAATAGTTAAAACTGGAAACAACCCAAAAGTCCATCAACTAGTGAATGGTGAAACAGGCTGTGCTACGTCTATACAATGGACCACAACTCAGCAATAAAAAAGAACAAACTACTGATACATGCAACAACATAGGTGGATCTTAAAAGCACGAAGTGGAAGAAGCCAGACTCAGTGTATGACATTCTGGTAAAGGCAAAGCTGCAGGGACAGAAATCAGGTCAATGCTTGCAAGGGACTGGGAGTAAGAAGAGGGAGACTGGCTACAAAGAGGCACAAGGAAACTTGCGGGGTGACAGAAATGTTCTTTATTTCAACTGTGGTCTTAGTTGTAGTTACATTACTGTGTATATTTGCAAGAACTCGTCAAATGGAATACCTAAAAAGGGTGAATTCTATGGCATGTAAATTATACTTCAATAACCCTGACTAAAAAAAAATAATAATAAAGGCAAAAATTACCCATCTGCCTATGGGAATATGTGTGGTTTGTCATGTGCTGGTTCCAGTAGACGTGTCTGCATTTCCCCTTCCTTTCTTCCTGCCTCACATCAGCACAACTGTCCATCGTTCACTTCCTGGTGTGACTCAGATTAAGGGAGAAGCAATAAAGACCACTCAGGGTGTGGGAGACCTGGGTACTAGACCCAGTTCAGCGGCTGATGGAACCTTGGGCAAGTCATTTAACCACCCTCTGCCTGTTGTAAAATGAAGGTTTTTCACTTCCTTCCAGGTCTGTGATTCCGATTTTTTATCTGAAAAGGAATGCAAAAGAGTCCCTGAGTGGTACAATTGGTTAAGCACTCAGCTAGTAACCAACCAGAACATTGGCAGTTTGAATCCACCCAGAGGCACCTTGGAAGAAAGGTCTGGCTATCTACTTCCAAACACAGGGGTCACCATGAGTCAAAACAGATGCAATAGCAACTGGTGAGAAGGAATGCAAGATATTCAATAAATAGTGTTTCCATACCACGAAGACCTGGGACAAGGACAGGGCCCTATACTTCTGCTTCTTCGGAGGTCCCCTTTTCTACCTCCAGGTATTCTAGTGGACACTCTGGCCTTTCCAAGTCTTAACCCTCAGGAGTCCAACAACAGAAACCAAGTGGTTCATCATCACCCTGATCTCCGTGGATGGAGGTCAGTAGACAGCTTCCAGAACTCCTGGGTATTATTCACCTCGGTTGCCTTTGGAAGCCTGGATATAATCCCATGCACAAATGTTTACTGGTATTTCTGATTCCCCACACAGAGTAAGAGGGGCAACACTCTCTGCCTGGTCACTACATCTCTGTTTCATGGTAGCTTCCTCTCAGCCATTGGAAGACATCCTCCAAGACAGGCTACAGGTCTCTGCTTACCAGGGCTGCTAAGAGCTCAGCTTCTGGTCCTGAATATCAAAGCCTGAACTCCCATTCCACCATTTGCTAGTTGTGTGACCCTGGATGCAATATTTAACCTCTCTAAAAAAAAAAAAAAAAACCTCTCTAAGCCACAATTATTATAGGGAGCCCTTGTGGTACAGTGGTTAAAAGCTCTGCTGCTAACCAAAAGGCCGCCAGTTCAAATCTTCCAGCCACTCCTTGGAAACCCTATGGGGTAGTTCTACTCTGTCCTATAGGGTCGCTATGAGTGGGAATCAAACTTGATGGAAACAGATGACACAGCTCAAATGGCTGTTGGGTTAATTAAATAAATCAGTGTGTGCCAGGTCAACAATTGATTACTGTTAGTTATTATTACTATTTAATTTGACTTAACTTGCAAACTGTCATTTCTTGTGACTCTTGGAAATGTAGAGGTTTTGTTATTAATGCTCAATGCCAGAAGATGAGCTAACTTGGGGTGGAGAAGGTTGCCTGTGTAGCACCCAAATTAGACTCATACTTGCAGCTGCTACTTAGTCATTTCTCCACAGAGGTGGAAGAGAATGGGGAAATTTTCAGGTTAATTTTGAATCTAAGACTTCTCCAACAAAGCCGTAGCTGTCAAAATAGATTTAGGAGTGTGAGGAGACAAGGAGGGTATCCAGATAAATCAGGGCTGCTCCAGTATGCCTGCATGGTGGCATGATACCCCCAGAGTACTGCACACAATCCAATTTCTATTGAGGAAACCAGGTACAAAGAAACTCCCATATGGGTACTAGCAGAATTTGAGGGTGTCTGGCGAAGATTATAAATTAGCTGGTTGCTGTTCACATCAGAGGCAAGCTGGGCACATTCAGTTTTTAATGGGGACCAATTTTCCGGATCAAAAACTAGTCTTTCCAAGAGATGTAAATGAGCGCAGGAGGAAATTTTTCCCTGAAGTTTATGAGGTAGCTGTCATTTTAATCGGAGCGGTTTTCCAACCTGAAAGGCAGAGTCTGAACAAAATTATAAAGCAATAGAAACTTCTAGGCTAAACCTAGGCGAAATACTCTTTTTAACAGAAATTTGACGATTTTAATGTCAAAATATTTAAAAGGTAGAGTTTCCACTACCGGGATCCTGTCTATGCTTCATAAAACAAAAGAGACCAACATGGTATGTCCGTGACATTGCCATTAGAATGAGACCCTGGGTGAACCAGATGGAATGCATTTTAGGTGAAGAACCACAAAAAAATGAGAAAGAAAATACGGTGAACCACATGAGCAGTTTTGTACAGCAGGCTTTTGTGAAATAGTTTTCTTTCTTTTTTTTATCTATTTTCATCCTGATTCTGCTTAAATGGGTTGAAATCTATCCTTAAAAGAACATCTCACGCTCCACTCATGCTTAAGAACTACAGATATAGCTATGCATGTTCAAAAATTGTGACTAGATGGTTTTATGTGAATTAACCTGGGGAATGCAATTCATCATGACGTGGTTATTTTAAAGAGGAAAGTTAGGAAGGAGCCTTTCCTTGAAATTCTCAAAGATGTGTGTATGCGTGCATTACAGAAAGGGAAACAATTTGGTATAGTATTACCTTGGACTGCTCTTATTATCTCCAAAATGAATTGAAGAACCTGAATATGAAATGGCTCATAATTTAAGTACGATGCAGATTATGGTAATGACCCTAAATTTCGAGGTAGATATCAAGCCGCAGGTGATGAGCGACACAGCCTGAAGAGTGACAGTGTCTGCCATAGCTGACAGGCAACAAGTCATATTTCCAAATGGAGAGATCCTGAGCAGCAAAAATATTTAAGCAGCTACATGGGAACCTGCCAAGATTATTTTCTTTGCCCTCTGATAAATTTCTCCTGGTTTGCCTCTTTGTTACAGACACATTATTTGTGAAGACAAACTGCGCTTCCTGCGAGGTTTTGCAGACTGCATTCAAATAAAGTTATACTGTTTCCCATTGTTCATAAAATATAATTAATCCCATAAGACAACCTCTGCTTACAAAGTAAACTAAGAAAAAACAGATTTTTCAGAATTCTAAATATAGTCCCGCAAAAAAAAAAAAATGAAAATCATTATTCAGGAAATAACGCTTGGAACTTTATTGTTAAGAACGCACTACTTTGAATAATCTCATAACAGGCAGACAAATCAAAGGAGACAAAAAAACACGAAGACTTTTACCTACACAACTAGCGGAACTGCAAGTTGCTGTGATCGCATGTTTTCTCCAATCCTTTGTAATAGCCTAAAATCTTTGTTTAAATAGCAGAGCAAAGACGAGAGTTCAAAACGTGGTAAATATTAACCCACTGTGTGCGCCTTTCGAGTAAACTGCCCCAGAGTGGAAGAGAACCCTACCAGCAAAGTCCACACCCCACATGGTGCATGGGCCAGGCGGACATGGGCAGAGGGGATTCCAGGCAAACCTTCAAACACTTAACAGGAAATGGCTGGGCTCTGGACAATGTGAATTCAATAAGATGTTTAGAGAGGCAAGGAGGAGCTGTTCGACTCCTCTGCACAGTTGCAATCCTCTGTAATTGAGACAGCAGGATCGCTGCTGCCCCAACACTTAGCTCTCTGCGGTCAAATACAGAATCCTTCACCTCTCTTGTGTCTGGAAAATAGATCATTCTTTTAACAAATAAATATCCCTGGAGCCGCCTGGGCTGGGGGGAGGGGTGCCGAGGCTTGCGTCTTTTCTCAGGTCTGAGAAGAGCTGAACCCGGTTAAGCTGCCGCCGGTCCGGGGAGGGAGAGGCGACGCGTTGCCCACTTTGCGCCCTCGCTATGGACCAGGGCAGGGGCGCACGGGACGTGGTGCCCCGGGGCAGACTGAGCGCATATTACCTGGTTTTCCGAGAGCCGTCCGGAGCGACACAGCGCCGGGTCCGAGGCTGGAAACCAGGAGCAAGAGTCGGAGCAGGATGCCTCTGATTAAATCCATTTCCCGGATGGCGCCTGCAAAGTTTCACCAAGTCCCGGGCGCACAGGGAATGGGCGTCTCCTGGGGTACGTGAGGGACGCGGTCCTGGCAAATCCCCAGGCCTGGGCGAGGAGGTGGGCGGCTAAGCAGGGTGGAGCAGGACGAGGAGGGAGTCCTAGGAGGCACGACAGCCGCCGGGAGGTCGGTGTGCGGAGTGAAGCCGGCTGCGAGCGGCAGGGCTTGTAGGGGGGCGGAGGTGGAGGAGGAGGCCGGCGGGGAGGGCTGGGCTGGCCTCGGAGGGAGGGGGCTGGACCGGCCGGGGTTGGAATTACAGCCAGTGTAAGTGAGAGGGGCAGGCCATGGGGCCATATACACTTCGCCCACCTCGGGAGCAGACAGCCCGCCCCCACCCCTCTCCGACCCCCCAGCTTAGCCCTTCTCCTCTGGGGACTTAGATCCGGGGGCAGGGGGACCGATTTCAACCACTAGAGACGCGGGGCTGGGAGCCTCTGCTGTGGTTCTGACCCAGAAATCTGGCAGCCCCTCTCTGTCCCGACTGTTTCCTCCTCCTGCCGCGCCCCTCTAGGTCTCTCCCACCTAGCTTGGTGACTTTTCCTTAAACCTCCAGAGATTGCGCTCGTCGCTCTAGGGGCGAGCGCTCTTGAGGGGATACGGAGGGGGGATGGTTTGTGGTTTGCAAGAGTGTGCGTGGGGGGTGAGAGGAAGAGCGGGCGGGGCGGCGGCGCGGCGGGCCTGGGGCGTTAAGAAGATAAATGGGATTTAAGGTGCGCAGATGGAGAGCTGGGGCCAGGCGGCTCAGACGGAAAGGCCGGGTGGAGATTAGGCCTGGCGCGGGGAGCGGGGTCCCCTCCCTGCAGAGGAAGGCAACTTGAGACGCCAGAGGAGGAGATGAAACTCCAGATGGAGCCTGGCGTCTGGGAGTGGGACGCAAGCTCGAGCCCCTGCCGGACCGATAAGCCTGAGCTGCGACGGGGCGAGCCCACAAGGCTGACCCCGGGATCTGGGTGCCCTGGTCGGCAGCCCTGGGATCGTCTGTTGGCATCCTGGCCGGGAAAGACGCCTTTTCCGGATTTGCTGGTGGACTAGTGGTTAAGAGCTACAGCTTCTAACCAAAAGCTCGACAGTTCGAATCCACCAGGCTCTTCTTGGAAACGCTATGGGGCAGTTCTACTCTGTCCTATAGGGTTGCTATGAGTGGGAATCAACTCTACGGCAGTGGGTTACTCAAAAATAAACGTGCCTTTTTTGCGGAGTTTCCCAGTGGCGCTTCTCGAGGCAAGACCTGGAACTCAAGTTCCTCCGCAAACTAGCGTTCTGACCTCTGAGCCAGAGGGAGAGGGAGAGAGAGAAGACATATACAGTAAATTGACCAAAAGCATCTGCCTCGAGAGAAGACATATACAGTAAATAAACCATGCAGCCCTGGCCAGTTCCTGGGGAAAGATCAAAGGCCCGAGGAAGTGCCCTGCAGAGGGAGTTAGCGCCTAGGCCTGGAGCACAGCGGGCCGCCCTTGCCCCACCTTGAGGCTCAGCCAAAGCTCCGTAGGCGGCTAGGCCCTTTATTGTTAACCTCCTCCGTTCAGGAGAGAAGGAACAATGCTGACTGATAAACTTCCCCCTCCCAAGGATTTCTACTCTTCCTTTAGAAATGAAAAAAAAAAAAAAAATTTTTTTTTTTTTTAGAAATGAAGTATCCCTAATCTTGTTAGCAAAGCTGAGAACATGTTCTGATATATGATGGCAGTTTCCAGTATGCAGCTGTCCTTAAATTCAAAGTCAGCTCCAACTTGAGTATTTGAGCGAAGTCTTAGCTGCGGCTCTAGAGCTTGTCCTCTTCTATAGGGCTAGAGTAGAAAGGTCAGGACAGAACTGTGCTCTTCAGCTTTTTCCCAAGGTGACCACAAGGCCAGGGCTCCAAGCCAGACTATGTGACTATGAGAAGAATCACAAATCCTTAGGGTTCTCAAGGGCCCTAGAGGTCTTCTAATTCCCTGGGTGTCTGCAGGTGGTTAAGCACTCAGCTACTACAGTTCAAACTGACCCTGTGGCTCTGCTGGAGAAAAGACCTAGCATCTGCTCCCATAAAGATTAAACCCAAAAAAAACCCATTGCTGTAGAGCGGATTCCAATTCATAGTGACCCTATAGGACAGAGCAGAACTGCCCCATAGGGTTTCCAAGGCTGTAAACCTTATGGAAGCAGACTGCCACATCTTTCTCCCATCAGCAGCTGTGAGTTTGAACTGATGACTTTTCAGTTAGCAGCCTAGAGCTTAACCACTGCACCACCAGGGCTCCTTCCCATAAAGATTACAGCCTACGAAATCTTATGGGGCAGTTCTTCTCCGTCATATACAGTCGTTATGAGTCAGAATCCACTAGGCAGCACACAACAACTAGCCCAAAGGCTGGACATTTGAACCTACCCAGAGGCACCTTGGAAGACAGACCTAGTGATCTACTTAAGATGACAGCTTTGAAAACCCTGTGGAACAGTTCTACTCTGCACACACGGGGTTGCTATGAGTCGGGAAAAACTAGACAGCAACTAAAAACAACAGAGGTCCTCTAAGTCTTGCTTTCACTCTACACAGGAATCTGCCAGGTCATGGCTTACAATCCAATAACAACTACATGATGTAGGTAGTATTATTAGCATTATCCCTATATTACAGATGAGGAAACTGAAGCATGGAAAAGTTAAGTAACTTGCCCAGAGTCACACAGCTCCCGCAGAGGCAGAGCAGAGATTGAATCCAAGCAGTCTGGCTCCAGAGTATAAGCTCTTATGAGGCAAGGTAGAGAGCAGGCACAACAGTGAACCAAGATTAGGCAAGCTGGGTATTTAATTCTAGGCTAGGCCTGTAGTGTATCTTAGTAAAATAAAGGGGCTGGATGAGATAATCAGTAAATTCCAGGTTTTGCTTTCTCTGTATTATCTGATAAAACAGTGCTATCTAATCGAAGCCATTTGTGCTCTGAATGTGTCTTTTTTAAACCATGCAATACCCTCTTGTTCTGTTCAAACAACTGTCTCTTGGTTTATGTACAGGTTGTTCATGAGTGCAATTAAGTGTTCTAGAATTCCCATTCTTGGCAATTGTTATCCATAATCTGCTATGATCCACAAACTTTCATTGCATAGTCAATGAAACACAGATAAACATCTTTCTGGTATTCCCTGCTTTCAGCCAAGATCCATCTAACATCAGCAATGATATCCCTGGTTCCACATCCTCTTCTGAGTCCGGCTTGAACTTCTGGCAGTTCTCTTTCTATCCACTGCTGCAACCACTTTTGAATGATCTTCAGCAAAATTTTACTTGTATGTGATATTGATATTGTTTGATAATTTCCGCGTTCTGATGGATCACCTTTCGTTGGAATGGGCACAAACATGGATCTCTTCCAGTTGATTTGCCAGGTAACTGTCTTTCAATTTCTTGGCATAGACTAGTGAATACCTCCAGTGCTGCATCTGTTTGTTGAAACATCTAAATTGGTATTCTGTCAATTCCTGGAGCCTTGTTTTCACCAATGCTTTCAGTGCAGCTTGGACTTCTTCCTTCAGTACCATCAGTTCTTGATCACAATGCCACCTCCTGAAATGGTTAAACACCCACTAATTCTTTTTGATACAGTGACTGTGTATTCCTTCCATCTTCTTTTGATGCTTCCTGCATCTTTCGATATTTTCCCTACAGAATCCTTCAATATTGCAACTCGAGGCTTGAATTTTTTCCTGTTCTTTCAGCTTGAGAAATGTCTAGCGTGTACTTCCCTTTTGGTTTTCTAACTCCAGATATTTGCACATTTTATTATAATCCTTTAGTTTGTCTTTTCAAGCTGCCTTTGAAATCTTCTGTTCAGCTCTTTTACTTCTTTTATTCTCTTTACTTTTTGCAGTCTACAGTCAAGGGGAAGTTTCAGAGTCTCTTCTGACCTCCATTTTGTTCTTTTCTTTCTTGTCTTATTAATGACCTTTTGCTTTCTTCATGTGTAATGAAATCCCACAAATAATCTTGTCTTCAGTCATTAGTGTTCAGTGCATCAAATCTATTCTTGAGATAGTCTCTAAATTCATGTGGGACATACCTAAGGTTGTATTTTGGCTTCTGTGGACTTTATTTTTTTTTCAGCTTCAACTTGAACTTTCATATGAGCAATTGATGGTCTGTTCCGAAATTCACCCCCGACCTTGTACTGACCAATTATAATGAGCTTCTCCAGGCCTCTTTCTGCAGATGTAGTCATTTTGGTTCCTGTGTATTCCATCTGGTGAGGTCCACTTGTATACTCGCAATTTATGTTGTTGAAAAAAGACTTTTCCAATGAATAGGTCATTGGTCTTGCAAAACTCCATCATGCACTCTCTTGTGTCATTTCTGTCACCATGGCCATATTTTCCAGCTACTGACCCTTCTTCACCATTTCCAACTTTTGCATTCCAATATCTAGTAATTTTCAATGTATCTTGACTGCATGTTTGATCAGTTTCAGACTGCCAAAGTTGGTTAAAATTCTTCTGTTTCTTCATAGTTGGCATTAATAGTTGGTGTGCAAATTTGAATAATAGTTGTATTTACTGGTTGTCCTTGTAGGCATATAGATTTCGTATCACTGACAGTGCTGTACTTCAGGATAGATCTTGAAATGTTCTTCTTAACAATGGATGTGATGCTGCCCCTCTTCAATGTGTCATTCCCAGCACAGTAGACCATAGGATTGTCTGATTCAAAATGGCCAGTACCAGTCCATTTCAGCTCACTAATGCCTAGGATACCGATCTTAAAGCATTCCATTTCTTTTTTGACAACTTCAATTTTCCTAGATTTATACTTTGTACATTCAACATTTTGATTACTAATGAATATCTGCAGCTGTTTCTTCTTATTTTGAGTCATGCCAACCTTAGAAAATGTAGGTCCTGGAAGCTTTACTCCTTCCATGTCATTAAGATCGACTCTACTCTGAGAAGGCAGCCCTTCCCCAGTCATGTTTTGAATGCCTCCAACCTGTTGGGCTCATCTTCTAGCACTGTATCAGACAATGGTCCACTGCTAGTCATAAGGTTTTCACTGGCCAAGTTTTCAGAAGTAGACTGCCTGTCCTTCTTCCTAGTCTGTCTTAGTCTAGAAACCCCACTGAATCCTGTCCACCATGGGTTACCCTGCTGGTATATGAAATTCCATGGCATAGCTTCCAGTATCACAACAGCACATAAGGCACCTTTGAAGAAGGATTAGGAGAGTTCAAACCTCCCATTCACTTTTCTTTAAGTTACACAAATAAAAGTCAATCAGCAAAAGCCTAAACACTTCCTCATCCCAAATATGGAATAAACGTTAATTGAGATCTGATCCCTTCATGTATAAGGCTCTCTGTTAAGAACAGAAAGAATATGTTTAAAAAATACAACAATGTTTTCTTGTCATACCACCTTGTTACACTGACCCTGTATTACTAATAATATATATAATAATATACTATAAAATACATAGCTGTCAATCTCACTGATGTTTACATTATTTACTCATAATTTCCAGGAATACAAATGGAGTTACCAAGGTAAGTTACCTGTTATCCCCAATAATGACCTTCCTTCCTCTGCGTGCATTTCTAGCATTGTCAAATAGAAATGACTGGGGACTTAGATTGGGCTACCTGATGATTCTTTAGCCTTTTATTTTAGTGTAAAAATTTTAATAAGGTATTAAAATGCAGAAATCTTAAGTGTATAACTCAATGGATTGTAATGAAGAAGACACACTTATGTAATTGGCATCCAAATCAAGAACTAGAACAATGCCAGAACACTGAAAGTCTTTTCATCCCCCCTTCCAATCATGACCTGTCCCCTCAACCAAATGGGTAACTATATTCCTAAATTCTAAAATCTAGGTTAGCTTTGCCTGGTTTTGAACTTTGTATTAATGGAATCATGCTGTAATGTAATCATTAATGTCTAACTTCTTTTACTCAAAATTATGTTTGAAAAATCCATCCATGTTGTGTGGTGATTTATTTTCTTTACTCTATAGCAATCCATTATATAGATATATCACAATTTGTCTATCCATTCTTTTGCTGATTGCGAACTGGGCTGTTTCCAGTTGGTACAACTAAAAATACTGCTGTGATCATTCTTGTATGTATCTTGGGTGAACATATGGTGTATATGCCTGTGACTAGAATGATTCAGTTTTATAGTAAGCGTATGTTTGGGTTTGGAAGTTAGGCTAAGCAATTTTCCAAAGTGGTTATACCAATTTACACTCACACCAGCAATGTATGAGTGTAATACAGTCCTTCAGCAATCTCACCAACACTTGATATTGTTGTCTTCATTTTAATCATTGTTGTGAGTGTGCAGTAGTAACACATTGTGGTTTTTTGTTTTTTTGATAGCTAATGACTCATTATTGAGTGCCTTTTCATTTCTTTATTGGCTATTGGGCACACTATTTTGTGAAATGTCCATTCATTTCATTTGCCCTTTTTTGTATTACATTGTCCACCTATTTCTTATTAATTCTTGACATGCTTTATGTATTCTGGATACAAGTCAGAGGTTTTTAAATAGATGTTTATATTGAAAATAATTTTCCAAGTTTAAACTCTCTAAATGATGACTTTTAATTAGCAAGAGCTCTAATTTTAATGTAGTCCAACTGATCAATATTTTCACTTATTGCTAGCATTTTTTATGTTTAGTTTAAGAAATCTTTACTTATTCCAGCATCACAAAGACCTTATTCTGTTTACTCCTAAAAGCTTTATTGCTTACCTTCAACATTTAGATCTGTAAGCTGATTTTTGTGTATGGCGTGAGGCAGGGCTCACAGCCTTTTAGATTGGACACTTCCTCCTGATTTACATATGGGTAGCTGCATCTCTTCAGGGAGGAGATGTGGATTCTGGGATATGGCTCCTGAAGTACACCTACTTCTCTGCCAGTATCAGCCACACCTGTATAAACTGAGTAAGAGAAAAATAATAATGAAGCCATTGCTCTCTAATTGATTCTGGCTCATAGAGACTCTATAGGACAGAGTAGAACTGCCTCCAAAGAGTTCCCAAGAAGCAGCTGGTAAATTCAAACTGCTAACATTTTGGTTAGCAGCCATAGCTCTTAACTACTGTGCCACCGGAGCTCCCATAAACTGAGTAAAAAAAAAAAAAAAAAAAAAAACTGAGTAGATAGTCATAAACTCATGTGTTTTATAGGCTACAACAAAGCCTACCTGCTCCAAAATATCTTACTAGTCTTTCAGATTTTTTTTTTTTAATTCTATCATTTGAATTTGGTATGTTCCTATGGGCTAAAATTATGACTTGCTTTGTCTGTATCTCTTCTCTTCCAAAAAGCACTGGACAGAGATGGGAGAGACATGTTTAAGAACTTATCTCCATGTGTTCCTTCTTAAAATGGTTGTATGCTTCTTAAAAAGGAAGGAAAGGCTCATTGATACTGTGCCTGTTAACACAATGGTAGTCACTAATTTGTTATATAATTTAGCTGCCACCTAGGATAGCAGATGCAGGGTCTACAGCAGGTAGAATGCTTGAGTTTGATAGTGAAAATTGGTGGGGTAGTGAGAGAGGTTCAGAATGTGGCATATGAATTGTTTGTAATAATAAAACCTTGGAAGAAATAAATATATCCGTTGGTAGAAGAGAGACAGGCAAAATACATTATGGAATATAATGGAGCACTATGCACCTATTTAAAAATAATGAGGTTAAGGCTTTATGTGCTAAAATGGAACAAAGCAAACAAGCAAGATGCAGAACAGAGTGCAGGTATGAATAAAGTGTGGGAAGGGGATTGGGGTCTGGAATGGACAAGGGGAAATGAGCATTGTGTTCTCTTATTCTTTACTGCTTCAATGGGCTCAAACATACCTATTATTGCGCTGAGGGTGAAGGACCAGCCAACGTTTTGTTCTGTTATATAGGAATGCTATGTATGAGTTGGAGCTGACTTGATGGCATCTAACAACAAAAACAACACATTTTTAATCATAGGAATATCTTATTTAGGGGTAAAAATAAAGTAGAAATAAATTTCAGAAGAATATGGGGGCAGCCTAGGTGGAGTGCTTGGTGGGACAAGAGGAATTGAAGGGACTAAGAAACTAAGAGAAGACATGTTAAGCCCTAAACGTCTTAGAAGGAGAGAATGAAGAGTTTGAGATAAGTACTCCCACAGGGGAGGTAGCTTAAAAAGCAGGCCTCGCAAATAATGTGATCTTGTCTTTTTTTTTTTTTTTGTCTAGAGCTGCCAGATAGGGTATACCAGGAAGAGCAAGGAGCTACCGTCTTCCTGAGAATACAGGGAGACTATGTAGTATGCATGCCTTGAAGATGTTGGGATTCTCCTGGATCGTGTGATCACCAGCTAACCTCAAATTACCACACAATGAGGGAGTACTACAGTGGTAACAGGCAACTGTATGCCATACTACAAGGCCTCTATTTAGAGAACCCAGATACAGCAAACAGATTACAAGCTCGGCTGCTGACTGAAAGGTTGGAGGTTTGAGTCCACTCAGAAGCACTCAGAAGAAAAGGCATGGTGATCCACTTCTGAAAAATCAGCCATTGAAAACCCTGTGGGGCACATTTCCACTCTGATACTCATGGGGTCTCCATAAGTCAGAGTCAGCACTATGGTAACATTTTTTTTTTTTTTTTAAGAGCCAGCAAGCAATTTCAAAATGCAAGGTTTGTTTGTGAATCAAAATGGTGTCAAGGGAGTCCCTGTAGACTAGGGGTCAGGAGACCTGCAGTCCAGTTCGAGCCCTGTCACTATGGGCAACGGTACTCTGATGAGTCGATCAACAGCTCTAAAGTTTCTCTTGTATAAAAGGAGGCTGTTGGACACGATGCTAGCTCAGTCTGTACTAGGGCTCACCATCTCAACTTCCACAAAAAAAAAAAGCAAAAACTGCTTTACTTGTCCCAGGACAGACATATGTCACTAGTTAAACACAAAAGAAACAAAGAAAAAAGCCTTATAAAAAAAGTTTCTTCTAAGGAAAATTCTTTGAGGTTGAAAAGCAAGTCTCTTACCAAAATAAATAAATAAATAAAAGGAAAGAAAACACAATAAAATAAAATGCAATATTTAATACACACACAACCACGCAAAGCAGGCAGGACAACAGCAGTCCCTTGCCCTTGACAAGGCTGTAGAAAGCCCACTCAGAGTTTCCAAGCAGACCATGTCCAATCCATCCAGATAGAGGAAACGGGGGTGGTGTGAAAAGGGAGGGCCGGGGAAGACCAGTGCTGGGAGGTGAGCGTAGGAAGCAGAGGAATGCCAGTCCCATTTCTGGGTTAGACAGAGATGAGAAATGGTACAAATAAATGCAGATTTTCTGAGGCCAAGAGAAAACCTGTGGGAAGAAGCAAAAAGTCAGGTTTTTAGTCTGGGTTTGATTATTGTTTTTGTTTGTTTTAAAGCACTATTTTTTAGAGCAGTTTTAGGTTTACAGAAAGCTCGTGCAGAAAGTACGGAGAGTTCCCATATTGATTATATTCCTGTCTGGTTTTTTAAAGGAGGAAGAGGAGGAAACGGAAGAATCTGAAGGTACGGTTTGATCAGTCGGGGTCACCACATGGAAGGTGCCAAGGAGATGAAAAATATCTGTGTCATGGGAGACTTGGTTTGTACCTGGCTCTGTGGTCGCCAAGAGTCGGAAACGACTCGATGGCACTAGTTTTTTTTTTTTTTTTTTTTTCTCTGAGGCAAAAGGGGTAAGAGAGGAAAAGATTTTAGCAAGAGAAATTGTATGATGGGTCAGGATGGCAATGCTGTTGGGAGGAAAGAAGAATAGAATAGCTTTAAAGGAAATTCCTGATCCCAAAATAGGAGGAGATGGCTGAGATTCATGTTTTTAAGTTAAGTGACAATAATGAAGAAAAATCAACAGTTTGACAACAGTTAAAGGTGAGGGAGAAATTAGCCTTGGTTTTCTTTCCTGTATAATGGAATGATAACCCTACTTTAAAAGGTTGTCCAGTACACTGGCCTGGCATATACTCAGCACTCACTGAAGGTTGGTTTTCTTTCAATCATTACTGTCACATTTCTCACATAGATAGCAGGGCCAATTGTAGGCTAAATCCTCTCTGGAATTAAATTCCAGAGGCAGTAGTGAATTCTTGCTAGGATGGCAAAGAAGGCTTGGGGCCAAAGATTATGCTTTGATTCAGGCCCTTTTGGTAAAAACTAAAAGCAATGGAAAATCCAGATTTCTATTTAGGGACAATGAAAGATCTCTCCCAAAAGATAATGAAATATGAGAGAGGAATTCTCCTGGGCAGGATTAATGGCTGAGCCATCAAAATAGATGAAAACACACACAGGGAACACTTAGAGCTAGTAAGGAGGGAAAAAAAAAAAATCCTAGCTGATCCTGGGAACATCTAACCCATTCATATTTTCCTTCAACTTGAGTGCCTCTTAATTTCTTCAATATGCTTCCTTTTTGTGTTCCCCATCTTTCTTCTTTGTTTATTACTTATTATGCACCCCTGGATGAGTCACATTGCCTCTCTGACCTCATTTTCCAGGACTGGAGTGAATGGAGCCCAAGATCCTTCCCAGCTCTTTGGTCCAAGTTTAAAAAAAAAAAAAAACTGGTAAATTCCAGCAACGCTCTCCTCAGTCATGTCCAGACCCTATCCACTTATCCTGGGGCAATGCTACCATGTCTAAGAAATAGGCCCATATGGTTGCTGAGTGCAGGCTGTGGGAAAACCCTTGAAGCAGAAGCAGAGTGTGGAGATGCTGGCTAGCTCGTAGCAGGCACTTCTGAAAGGATTTATGTGGCAAACGGAGAGGAATGGCCTTAATCACTGCCTGGCCTTAAGCGCTTTCATTGTCATGAGTCTCCTTGAATACACACACACACACACACACACACACACACACACACACACACACACAATTCAAGCTATACCCCCCTTTTTCCCTAATGCCTAGGAAATTAGGACAAAAAGACCCAGAAACAAAGAGAACGGACAAGAGTAGAGAAAGAAACTGAAGTGGAAAATGTAGACATCAGGAACATTCCAAAAAGTCCACAGAACTAGCTCACAGGTTTGATGGTGCATTTTCAGGTTTTGAGTGTATCACATTTTAATGACAAGTCAAATAGATAAATGAAATACTAGTCCTAATTGGCGGGTTTTTTTTTTTTTTTTTCTTTAACGGGTGAGCCCTTCTTTAAGAAATCTGGATTTGTGTGGAAGATTCATTTGGGAGATGATTAGAAGTTTTCATGATTTTTTTTTTTTTAATTTTAGAGGAGTATTCATTACAGGTGACTTCTCCAAGTGTTTTAATTTGAGAGTAGAATATATGCTTAAGCTAAGGTATAAGGGGACACTTTCAATTTAATGGGTTCAGATATAAAGATAAAGCATTATTGAAATGAAACTGTAAGTCAGTAGAAAAAGAGGGGAGTATATGTACAAAAATGGGATTTAATTTAAAAGTTTTAGAAATACAAATATTTTATTAATGGGGAAAAATATACAGAGAAAACAAAATCCTTCTTAAAATGTTCTCTATCTCTCTCCGAGTTCGGGGGAGCCAAACTGCGTGTTCTATAGAAAAAAAAAATCAAAAGTGTTGCCAGCAGGCTGATCTGGCTCATGGTGATCCCATGTATTGAAGACTAGGACTATGCTCCACAGCAGATTACCAAGCCTTTATTTCCGGCATCACTGAGTGGGTTCAAACTGCGCACCTTTCTCTTAACAGCCAAACGCGCCACCCAGGGACCAGTGTGTTCTATAGAGAAATGCTCTAAAACTCCTTGTACCTCTCCAGGAACCCAAGACACAATCCCTTCTTCCTATAATACTTGCTTAGTCCAAAGAGTAAACTCCAATAGTAAATTATCGCTAAAGATTACCTGTTGGGATATTTAAAGAACTGAGGGTCAACTTTTCAAACACTTAGAACATTTGTACTAAACCACCAAACCAAACACACTGTTGTGGAGTTGGCTCCAAATCATAGAGACCCTATAAGGACAGAGTAGAACTACTCCCCTGGGTTTCCAAGGCTTTAATCTTTATGGAAGCAGACTGCCACATCTTTCTCCCACAGAGTGGCTTGTGGGTTCAAACCACTGGCCTTTCAGTTGGCAGCCTAGCATTTAACCATTGTGCCACCAGGGTTCCTAAAGCTTCTATAAGTCTGTCTAATGTGTCAGATTCCTTATTAAACACTCTAATATATTTATCCAGATTTGGAGGCTAGGAGAGGTGGGAATAAGAGGGGGGAAAGGATCTGATGATATTTTATCCTCAAACATCTAAATTAATTAGACTATTTATTTAGTTTTCAAATCCCTGGGCTTCAAAGCTAATATGTATAATTGAGAGCTTGTAAACTAAAAATTTTCTAAATTTTAATATATGAATGATACTCACCAATATCTAAAATGGTAAAATTTCCAAATTTATTTATTATCGAGGGTTTAAGGTTTGATTTTTATTAGTAGTACATGAATATGATGCTGGCTAACAATTTGATTTTCCGTTTAAAACAACACTCCCTTCCGTCTCCCCAAATTTTTGACTGATCATGTATTTAGTCTGTGCAGAACTACAGTTAACATGACTTTCATATTCCCAAACAATAATTTGTCTCATGCAACAATTTATCTAAATAAAATTGGATAGTTTAAAGGCTAGAAAAGTGTCACCAAAATCTTTTCCCCTGTATCTTGCTTGCGAAAATACAGGTTTCAGTTTGTTAAACAGTAATTTCTTAATTGACACTAATGTCACAAACTCAAGGACTTATTACCCTAGAAAATAGAGTATAGAGGAAAACCATCTTTGAGGCCAGGAAAATTATGACATTAGCAAAATATGTCTTAGACCTGTTAGCTGTTCTCCACACTCCTACTTTCTACTTTCCAAACCTATTTCCAAGAAAAGTGTAAATGAGAGGCAATAGGTTTGCCTTTCTGAGAAGTTATTCACATCATCACAGGAAATCAAAGTAAGGAATGAGGTAGATGGGCTTTAAGATGGAAACGGATGACTCTCCATCAGTAGTTCATACACTTAGTTGCATATTAGAATCACTTGGGGGAACATCATAAAATGCTGATGCCTGGGCTCCACCCCCAGAGATTCTGATTTAATTAGTCTGGGGCAAAGCCCGGACACTGAGATTTTTAAAAGCTCTCCCGGTGATTTTTTTGTATTGTGACAAATATGTATGTAACAGTCATTTCCCATTTCAATATGTTTTACATGTACAATACAGTGGCACTGCGTTCATTGCGTTGAGCAATCATTACCACTATTTATTTCCAAATTTTTCCATCATCCTTAACAGAAGCTCAGCATCCCCTAAGCAGTGAATTCTCCTTTCCTCTTCCCTCCCATCTACCTCTATTATTGCTGTTATTATGTGCCGTTAAGTGTGTCTGACTTATAGGGACCCTATGTACAACAGAACAAAACACTGCCCTGCCTGGTCTTACATCAACCTTACAATCCTCATTATGCTTGAGCCCATTGCTGCAGCCACTCTGTCAATCCATCTTGTTGAGGGCATTCCTCTTTTTCGTTGACCCTCTGCTTTACCAAGCATGATGTCCTTCTCCAGGGACTGTCCTTCTCCTCCTCCTGATCCTCCCCTTGTAACCACTAATAAACTTTGGTATCTATACACTTGCCTATCCTAGATATTTCATGTAAGTGGGATCATACAGAATTTGTCTTTTGTGACCTATTTACTTCACTTGGCAAAATGTTTTCAAGGTTCATCTATGCTGTAGCATGTTATAACATGAATGACTCCGAGTGATTTTAATGTGCAAGCAAAGATGAGAACATTGTTCTAGAATGCAAGAAGCTGGAAGGTGAAGGCTGATGAGCGCAAGGGTGGCTGTTGGGAGCAGGGTATTGCAGACAATTTCTGCATCAGATAGAAGGCTGGTCTAGAGCAGTGCTTCTCAAACTTCAATGTGTCCACTCTTGGGATCTTATTAAAATGCAGATTCTGATTCAGTAGGTCTAGGTGGCTCCTGAGATCCTGCATTTCTAAGAAGCTCCCAAGGGATGGCCATGCCACTGCTCCAAGGGCCACATCTGAGTGGAAAAAGTCTAGACCATCTTGAAGGTCCCTTCTGATCCTGAGATTCCTGATTCTCAGAATTGAGAGCATCAAAACTTCCCAAAAAAACCCGAAACCCATTGCTGTCGAGTCGATTCCGATTCATAGCGACCCTATAGGACAGAGTAGAACTGCCCCATAGAGTTTCCAAGGAGTGCCTGGCGGATTCCAACTGCCGACCCTTTGGTTAGCAGCCATAGCACTTAACCACTATGCCACCAGAGTCCCAAAACTTAAGGAAATACATTTCCAGAGGGAGCCTGAGGGCTTGAATTCACACGGTGATACTTGATTGGCCCAAACATGGTAATGAGCCAATTAGCCAAGGAGCATAACTCAGTGGTCCCACAGGAGTCAGGTTGATGCAGACCCAATGGAGAAGAAAATGTGCCAAGGAAACATTTCAGAGCTCAAAGGGAAGTTCACATCAAGGAACCAAGGAACGTATTCAAATGCTGTCCTGAATAGACTGAGTAAGCTTGTAAATCCAATCATAAAAGTAAGGTAAAAAGTTGAGGAAGAGAACGGAGATATTATATTCAAGTATATCAAATGATTTTGAATAGTTTATACTTTATATTTAAAAAATTCCAGAACCGCATTTGGACAAAAATGTTAAGTCACCTGTAATAAATGTTTATAAAGGAAAATCATACTAATTTGAAGTCAATTGATATGTTAGGTGGGGATGATCTATTCTAAAGCAATTTTTTAAATGTTTTAGGTATTGAATAAAACTTGTGTTTTTCTTTTTGATGCTCTTATTTATCAAATGTCCTGTCTAGAAGCCGTACCACCTTTTGGGCGGAGTTTTCGGGAGAGATTATTGTCTGTGCTGAGACTGACATCATGTACCATCCATCATAGGATGAAGATGAGAATGTGATTTGCAACTGGAAAAAAAGACAAAAGCTGGATTGAGAAAGAGTATCCTCACAGAATTTTATAAATGTGAAATTTTTCAAAACATGAAAAGCCTAACTCCACAATGACCTCAATAAGCTTTCAAGGTACTCTAGGATTCTTCAGAAAGGTCTGGGGTGTCGGTGTCAAAGTATGGTCCAGAAACCCCCTAGGGAGGATCTCCTAGACTTAATATTATAAGTTAAATACTATAATTTAACTCACCACCAGAGTAATTACCACTACATCACCAGAGGCCCAAAACTTAAGGGAATACATTTCCAAAGGGAGCCTGAGGGCTTGAACTCACACTCTCTTGTGAGTATGCAGTAGAGTTTTCCAGAGACTTCATGACTTGTCATATCACAAGAGATTGAATGCAGACAGAGGGTATGAGAATCCAGCCATCTTGTATTTAACCAGACATTGAAGTGATTTTCCAAAAATGTAAGGCAATGTCATTCTTATAGCTAATTTTTTGTTTTAAAAATGCCCATTTTCTTTAAAACATGTTATTTATTAATATGTTGTGGTTGTTGTTGTTAGGTGCCATACAGTCCATTCAAACTCATAGCAACCCTATCTATGCACAACAGAACGAAACTCTGTCTGGTCCTGTGCCATCCTCACAATTGTTGTTATGCTTGAGCCCATTGTTATAGTCACTGTGTGGGTCCCTCTCGTCAATCCACTTTCTTGCTGACTCTCTACTTTACCAAGCATGACGTCCTCCTCCAGGAACTGATCCCTCCTGATAAAATGTCCAAAGTATGTGAGACAAAGTCTCGTCATCTTTGCTTCTTAGGAACATTCTGGCTGTGTTTCTTCTAAGACAGGTTTGTTCTTATATTCAACATTCTTCGCCAACAGCATAATTCAAAGGTATCAATTCTTCTTCCGTATTCCTTATTCATTGTCCAGCTTTTGCAAGAGTATGAGGTGACTGAAAACACCATGGCTTGGGTCACGCACATTCTAGTCCTCAGGTGACATCTTTGATTTTTAACACTTTAAACAAGTCTTTTGCAGCAGATTTGCCCAACGCAATGTGTCTTTTTCTTGACTGCTGCTTCCATGAGCCTTGATTGTGGATCCAAGTAAAATGAAGTCCTAGACAACTTCAATATTTTCTTCATTTATCATGATATTGCTTACTGATCCAGTTGTGAGAATTTTTGTTTTCTTTATGTTGAGGTGTAATCCATACTGAACGGTGTGGTCTTTGATCTTCATCAGTAAGCGCTTCAAGTCCTCTTCTGTTTTAGCAAGCAAGGTTGTGTCATCTGCATATCACAGGTTATTCGTGAATCTTCCTCCAATCCTGATGCCACGTTCGTCTTTATATAGTCCAGCTTCTAGATTATTTGCTCAGCATACAATGGAATAACTGTGGTGAAAGGATACAGCTCTGAGGCACACAATGTGTAATTAGTTTATTTAAGTATTTTAAATGTTCTCAGTTTTAATTTTTAATATGGTAAATATTGACAGATATAACCTACACAAACAAAAGTTCTTTTGGATCCTCAATAATATTTAAGAATATAAAAAGGTCCTGGGGAGGGGAAGTTCTAGAACCATTGGTCTAGAGTCTGCCTCTCAAAGTGTGATTGGTCCATGAACCAGCAGTACTGACTGGGAGCTTGTGAGAAATGCAGGATCTTAATCCCACCTCAGATGTATTGAATTAGAATCTGCATTTTAACAAGATCCTGAAGTGATACACATGCACATTGGGCTAAGAAGCACTGGTCTATAGCATTATTTAGTCAGTCAATCATAATCTCTGTATAGCACAATGGTTAAAAGTGTGGACACTGGAGCTAGGTTCTATAGGTTTGAGTTCCAGCTTCACCACTTCCTGTCTAGGTGAAGTTGGGCAAATTACATAACCTTTCTCCGATTCCATTTCCTTAAATGTAAAGCAGGGAAAATAATATCACCCAACTCTCGTAGAGTTGTTATGAAGATAAATAAATGGTATAGAACAATGTCTGACCTGTAACAAGCACTCAGTAAATACTTTTTGAATTAAATAAGTGTTGCTAACACATGGGGTAGCCATGAGTGGGAATCGACTGGAAGGCAGCCAGTTTGAGTTTTTTGGTGTTTTTGCTATTCCTACTTCAGGGAGTTTACAGAACAGTGGGAAGATAGAGATTCCAGCAACTTCCACACAATAAAACTGACAAAGGGATCCAAGGAGGAAGAGAACCTGGGTTTACTCTAGGGAGTCAGGAATTTAATTCTGAAACTCTATGGATGATGGGAGCTTCCAGGCGGACAAGCATGGAGAGAGCGTGTCCGTAGGAGAAACAGCAAAAATACAAAGACAGAGAAGCCTGGGAGAGTGCAGTATGACTGAGGAATTACAGTTTTCCTAGAACAAAAAATACAGGAAAGCTTAGGGGGAGAAGAGGCAGGAGATAATCGCTAGCACTTGCAAAACCATACTTACCAAAGTCTGCCCATCCTAAGAAATTTACTCATTTAATCCTCATCATAAACTTTTGAGTTTCATAAATCAGGAAAGTGAAGCACAGAGAGATTTAATAACTGACCCAAGGTCACTGAGCTATTAAAAAGAGCAGTCAGGATCCAAACAAAAGCAGATGGGACCTAAAATGCATTTTATCACTATGTGAAATGACCTCTATGATACCTATATACATATATTTTTTTATTGTACTTTAGATGAAGGTTTACAGAACAAACTAGTTTCTCATCAAAAAGTTAGTACGCACATTGTCGCATGATTAACAACTCAACAATATGTCAACACTCTCCCTTCTCAGCCCTGGGTTCTCTATTACCAGCTTTCCTGTTCCCTCCTGCCTTCCAGTCCCTGCCCCAGGACTGGTGCGCCCCTTTAGTCTTGTTTTGTTCCATGGGCCTGTTCAATCTTTGGCTGAAGGGTGAACCACAGGAGTGACCTCATTAATGAGCTGAAATGGTGTCCAGGAACCATACTCTCAGGGCATGATACCAATATTTTGATGGTTGAAATTGGTTCCATGGCAAACAAATGACCTATGTTTGTAAATGTTCAATGAGTGCTTGAAAAGAATAGCATTCGGTAAATCGTGGGTACTGGGTTCTATATGTTTCAAATAAATCAATCTTATTAATTATGCTGTTCAAATCTGGATGGGATCAGATCATGAAAGATTTCTTTGCCAGGCAAATGAGTCCAGATTTCATCCTTTACACAATGGGAAAGTTCAGAAGACTTGTAATAGGGGAGTGGCAGATTCTGATTTGCTGATTATAAAAATTAGTCAACTGGATGTTGTGGCAAATTGTATTCATGCAAAGTGATATCATGATGGAGAGAAATGGTGAGAAGGCAAGGAAAAAAAAAAAAAGGATAACTCAGAGTATGAAGCATGAGCTAGATCATGCTAAAAGTGCACCAGCATTCAATAATACCCAGGTAGAGCATTTTCTAAAGTGGGTTGGACTAAGAAGGGAATCTTTGTTAAACTCAATTTGGAAACCTGAAATTAAATCGAATGTTAGTGCGATCTCTGACAAGCAGGTCTGTATGTATTAATCAACAGCAAAATGAGAGTCAAAAATCCTTGTTCAATCCTAGGACAAGAAGCCAAAATGGATTGTCTGAGCACATTTCTTTCTCCATTTTCATGGAGCTGTGAACTCTGAACCAAATAAAACCTCAGCAAATGCCTGTCCCTGCCCCCTATACATCCTGGAACCCCAGTATCCTTAATTCTTCAAAGCAAATCACAAGGGGCTTTTATTCTCTCTATTCTTTAACATTTTTTATAGGTAACACTTTCCTGAGTTTTTACTATTTGCCAGGCATAACGGTAAGTGTTCATTTAATGGTAAGTATTCATTTAATATTGTATGCAACCATTTCAAATTGCTATTTTGTAGGTCAAAAGATGGTCAATATCTTATTTACCTGGTGCTACTATCACACAAATACAACAAGTTTGTGGCTTTAAAGAACAGATATTTATTTTCTCATAGTTCTGGAGGCTAAAAGTTCAAATCAGTGTCTCAGTTGTTTCAATTTCTTCTTTGTGGATAGCCCTGGGTGTTCCTCAGTTCCTTGGCGTTTCTTGTCTAGTAGACCATTCTCACAGAGCACCTGTTACCCCTTGTTTGGGCGTGTGTCTCTGAGTCCATTCTGTTCTTTTTATGACTCACCTGATTAGGTTTAGGATCCACCAAACACTGGTATGGCCTCATTAATATAACAAAACCCTATTTCCAAGCAGGATCACATCAGCCGGTACAAGGGCCAGGAATTCAACACAGGTTTTTGGGGGACAAAATTCAATCCATCACAGCCAATTATCTACCATTTCCTGTAATTTGCCCTAATCCCTTCAAGGTAGATACTATTATTAACTTCGTTTTGAGATAGCAGACTGAGGCTCAGGATGGTTAAGTAATTTTCCCAAGAACACACAGTGAGGGGTGAAGCTATTTCCAAAGTAACATACACATAAGGGAGAAAACTGAGGAAACACAGGCTTCCAAAGGAAGAAAAAGGATCCACCCACAATACTATCACCTAAAGCGATAATATTTTAGTGAATGACCATCAGATATTTTTCGAAGCATTCAATAAAAATTATTCTGATGTCTTTTTTCTATGATTGCAGGGAAGAGATATAGGTATTGAATAAATACAGTTAGGCTATAAATGAAAATTCTGTCATTTTCAGCTTGCCAGGCACTTTTATAATTGAAAAACAATATAATGCTATTTTAGGTACTAAAAGTTTCAATTTTTACAACCCATCTTCTCCTTTCCTTACTTCCCAGCCCTTAATACAGGCATCAACTTCACATATTTAAAATGGCTATTGATAATTATCACCAGTTTCCAATGCAATGACGCCAAAAGTTCTCTCACTTAGAAAAAGCCTAAAAATACAGGTGTTCATGTAACTAATCACCACATTAATTTATCTCAGGCCCTCATCTTCCTCTCCTGTGACTCACTGATGCCTCGCTGGCTTCTGATGAATTCACTGTCTCAGAAATGAAGAGCATTGTAGAATTAATTCCAGCTGTTGGAGAAGCTCAATAAGCCCCCAAAAAGCTTTTGAGAAAAAAAAAAAATCCTTAAAAAGGCATTTAAAAGTAGTTTTTCATGTTTGGCCCAACAGAGTAATAATGCTTCTTTAACGATAGCGGGGTGTGAGCCAATCAATACACTATTAAGATGCTGACAGCGCTGAGGGAGGGTTACAAGGCAGAGAAACTGCGAAACCTTGAGCTTTTCCATTTTCACCAAGAAGAATTGAGGGAAGTGGCTTTTTAAAATTCATTTTTATCTGAATAGCATTAAGTGATATAATTTTCTTTTTTTTTCCTCTTTAGGCCAAGAAGTTCACCTTCAGTCCACATATAACCAAAAGATCAAGTTAACTTTACATCTTTTTCATAATATGACTTTATCCCCAAGCCTGCCCTGATAGACTACTTCCAATTATTTTCCTTATTCCATTATTGAAAATAAAGAACCTAACCAGATTAATTTACAAAGTAATTTGGCTGCGCTTAACACATTAACTTGAGCTCTGAAACTCTTTCTAAAAAGAAGTAAGTGCAGGAAGAAACATTTATAGCTGGAAGGATCTGTGGAAGTCCGTGTATGCGATCCCTAATTTTACAGATAATAAAAGTGAAATCCAAGAAGATTAATTGACTGAAGACCACATAGATAGACAGATAATGTTGGAGCTGAAAATCTCCCTAAACAGTGAACCCTGAGCTGGATCAGTGGTTTCCTACTCTCAATGTATGTTAACTTCCCTTAAATCTGCTGCCGTCCAGTAAATTCTGCCGCGTGGCAACTCCCTGCTTTACAGGATAGAGCTGCCCCATAGGATTTTCTTGGCTGCAGTCTTTACGGAAGCAGATTATCAGGACTTTCTTTCGTGGAATCACTGGATAGGTTTGAACTGCCAACCTTTAGGTTAGCAGCCAATCACAAACTCCTGCACCACCCAGGGATTTTAGCTTCAGGTAGAGGGGCTTTAAAAATTCTTGATGGTCAAGCTGCATCTCAGATTGAATTAGAGTATCTATATGAGCTAATATCAAGTATTAACACTTTTTAAACTGAGGTTTCAGTGTTCATTCTCCAAATGTAGAAACCAATGGGTAGGGCCTCTTACTATTTGTGAATACTTGCTTTTAAAAAGTCAACTTACCAACATTATCAGAAGCGTGGGATATGCATAATTTTGAACATATCCCAGATCAAATTTTGTCCTATCAAACTTAATGACATGTAGAAGCCTTTAGTACTATTTTCAAATATTTCCAGTTCCCTGTCTCTCAGACATTTAGTAGGATCACACTTCCTGGCCCCTTGTAATTGAGTGGGGGCCTGTGGCCTGTGCTGACTAGGGCTGTAAGCAAATGTCACTTTGGAGCTGGGGTTTTTAACCAATGTTGTGAGGTCTCTCAAAACTCTCTTTTTCTCTGCCACCATGATCGGCAAAACTCCAGAAAGTGGCAGTTCTGTAATCCTAGCTCCCAGAGTGAGGTGAACAGTCATGGTGAATACGTAGTACTCTTGAAAAATAGAGCTTGGTTGTCTTCAGTTCCTGAGATTTTGAGGTTGTGTGTTACCGCAGGATAACCTGAGCCATCGGAATGCTTCACTATATATCCTTAAAGTTGGTATTATGTGAAGAGAAAAGTAAGTTGTCTTTAAAAGAGGAATAAGCCCTCTGCCCTTAAATCAGTTTTCAAGATTTCATTAATATTTTCTTTTTTCTATTGCAGCTGAATTATAAATATTTAATCTTGAACTCAAACTTTTGAAAGTCTCTTCTTACTCTCAACATTGACCCTGCTATTTCCATGGTTCACAGAAAGTCCACTAGAAGAATCACTAGAACAGCTCCAGATGTTCAGAAATGAGACACTGTCTCTAACAATTCAGTTATTTTCAACAGACTTTGGAACTTTTCCTAACATCACAGTTAACATCTACCAGTGAACTCAGACTTGAGCTCACTTTTGAGTTGTCACTTTAAACAATTGAGTTGTTTTAAAGCTGTCTAGGATAATAAAGTGTTCTAGAGTGGGTGACTCATTTACTTCTAGAATTCACATGGTTCTGATTTGTGATCTAAATCTCTAACAGGAAATAATCCCTCCAGGGTCTGGGGGGATGATCTCTAACTTCTTCCCAGCCTCATATCTTAATGTTCTTATTCCTGAATATAATATTTACCCCTTTTTCTTTTTCTCTGGAGTTTATGGTAAGGACAGAAATCCTTTGGAGCTCCTGGCATATGAAGGCACTGTCTTGAAGGAAGGGCTCTCCTGTCTGCAACTGAGAACCTGCTAGTAGTGGAAGAGGCAAAATGTTCAAGTCCCAATTATGGGCTTAAATCCATTTGAGATGATGTCATGAGATGGGAAGGAATAGATTATGGAGAGCTGAGGGTCAGAGTCACTGGGAAAAGTGGCTGAGAAAAGGCTGAGGAGACAGCACACCAGCTCTAATAGCCCCCAGTCAAATAATAAATGAACTTCCCATCCTGTTAGAGACGTAGCAGAGAGAACAACTCAGCATTGTAAGGTTGAGGTGGGGTGAACTTGTTGACCCAATAATGAGCGTTTTCCTCTCCTGCCATGTATAATTCTGTGATTGGCATGGGAAACTTGTAATACTGTGCTACAGTTATAGATTTACAAGGCAGGGTGGTCCCTCAAAGGCTTCTTTGACTGTATAGGGTCTCATTTTATGTAGTTGATGAAACTGACCCATTTTCAAGCATTTAACTTCATCCCTTGTGTTCCTCTGGGAACTTTCTCCATCCCCTATTGCCAATCTCACCACTCAATGGTAGTTCCAAAACTTCAAGAATAAAATACGTAAAAAAAAGGAGGTGAAGATAGTTTGCAAACTTGCCAAGAAGTTTCTAAGAATGCTATCTTCTTTTTTTCTTCTGAAGAGAAAATATATTTCTGTTGACTGAAGTTGAACTCTGCTAGGTTTACTCAAAAAATTAATTGGGTTGTTGTTACTATGAAGTTACCATGATGTAGAGAAGAGATTATCACTAGATCTGCAACTGTGAGAAAATTACATATACACTCCAGCCTTTGCTTTCTTATCCTGTAAAATGGGGATAATAATAAACCTGCTCTATCACTTTGGGATCCAATAACATAATATACTTTTCAAACTCTGGGCTTAATATTGTCATTAATATGAGAGTATTTGAAGGTTTATAATAATGATTAAGGAAAGCGAGTTTTGAATATATAATGCCTGGAATTTATTTTTGAAATTTCAAAATTTACAATGTTCTATACATTTATGGTGTTTTCAACTGCCTCATATGCATGTGAAAGCTGGATGATAAATAAGGAAGACCAAAGAAGAATCGATGTCTTTGAATTACGGTGTTGGTGAAGAATATTGAATATACCATGGACTGCCAAAAGAACAAGTTTATCCTGGAAGAAGTACAGCCAGAATATTCCTTAGCAGCAAGGATAGGGAAAATTCGTCTCACATACTTTGGCCATGTTATCAGGAGGGATTAGACCTTGGAGAAGGGCATCACGCTTGCTAAAGTAGAGGGTCAGTGAAGAAGAGGAAGGTCCTCAGCTAGATGGACTGACACAGTGGCTGCAACAATGGGCTCAAACCTAACGATTGTTGGCACAGGACCAGGCAGTGTTTCTGTTGTACATAGGGTCGCTATGAGTCTGAACCAAGTTGATGGCACCTAACAACAACAAACATTTATGTTAGTTCTATTAAACAGTGTGGGGCTATTATTGTCCTAGTGCAAGATTCATATCCCCAGGGTGTCCTCTAGTATCTAATCCGAAAAGCACTCTCCAGAGGCAGTAGCTCTAAGCACTTCAGCTATCTTTATCTCTGATCCATGCCACAGATTTTGCTAATTAGCATGAAGGGTGTAAGAAATGGCTTTTCACTGGTAAAAATAGTGGTGCTTAACTACATGAAGAAGAGCACTGCATCAGGATTGGAGGAAGACTCATTAATAACCTGAAATATGCAGATGACACAACCTTGTTTGCTGAAAGTAAAGAGGACTTAAAGCACTTACTGATGAAGATCAAAGACTACAGCCTTCAGCGTGGATTACACCTCAACATAAAGAAAACAAAAACCCTAAAAACTGGACCAATAAGCAACATTATGATAAATGGAAAAAATATTGAAGTTGTCAAGGATTTTATTTACTTGGCTCCGCAATCAACAACCATGGAAAGAGCAGTCAAGAAATAAAACAATGTATTGCATTGGGCAAATCTTCGGCTAAAGATCTCTTTAAAGTGTTGAAAAGCAAAGGTGTCACTTTGAGGACTAAGGTGCATCTGAATCAAGCCAGGATATTTTCTATTGCTTCATATGCATATGAAAGCTGGACAATAAATAAGGAAGACCAAAGACAAACTGATGCCTTTGAATTGTGGTGTTGGTGAAGAATATTGACTATACCATGGACTGCCAGAAGAATGAACAAATATGTCATGAAAGAAATACAGCTAGAATGCTCCTTAGAAGTGAAGATGGCAAAGGATATCATGTTTGGTAAAGTGGAGGGTTAGCAAAAAAGAGGAAGTCCCTCCACGAGATAAATTGACACAGTGGCCACAACAATGGGCTCAAACATAGCAATGATTGTGAGGATGGGGCAGGACCTGGCATTGTTTTGTTCTGTTGTACATAGGGTCACTATGAGTCATAACTGACTTGAAGGCACCTAACAACAACAATATATACGAATTGACTAGTGCAGGGTTTGGCAAACTTTTTCTGTAAAGGGCCAGATTGTAAATACTTTTCACGTTTTGAGACATGTGGTCTCTATCAGAATCATTCAACTCTATCATTGTAGCACAAAGCCAACCTGTTGTTGTTAAGTGCTGTTAAGCTGATTCTGACTCATAGCAACCCCATGCGACAGAGTAGAACAACCCCATAGAGTTTTCTAGAATGTAATCTTTACAGAAGCAGATTGCTAGGTCTTTTCTCCCACTGGGTGGACTCGAACCACCAACCTTTCAGTTAGCAGCTGAGCATTTAACCTTAGCACCACCAGGGCTCCTTAAGCCAGCAAGAGACAATATGTAAATAAATTGGCATCGCTGTGTTTCAATAAAACTTTATTTACCAAAATAGGCATAGGCTGTATTTGACTTCTGGCCAAAGTTTGCTGACTGCTGGATTAGATTAGTATAAAAATGTTTCCTGTCCTTGAGTAAAATAGGGTTTAAGAATTTAAATACCTTCATTCTTTAAAATGGTTCCTTAGGTTGGGTTCCAAAGTGGTCCTAAGTCCATTGCTGGTTTGGAAGATTCTGGTTACCTGGTGGCAAGTAGAAGATTGACTGAACGCTGCCTCTAGAATATTATTGCATTTGCCCTAAATGATCCCTTCGAACAGGGAGGTGTTGAAGAATTTAAAGGGGCAAGGACCTGAGGTCACTGAGTTGCAAGTTTTTATGCTTCCTTAGCTATAAATGTTGGTGTGGCAGCAGAATGTGTTTGTATCTTGCTTTTATTACCTGCAGTGTGGTCATGGGCTCAGAGATCTGTAGTCCTCACCTACCTCTGACTATTGACATCCACCCAATATAAATAAAAAGACCCTACTAACTAGATATGAATCGTTGGTGGCTCAGTGTTCAGTGATTGTATTGTCTCGTTCAATGTGAGAAACCTGGTTCAATTCCTGGCCGATGTACCTCATGTTTCAGCAAAGCTCCCAGGCTAAGATGGACTATGGAGAAAGGCCTGGTGATCTACTTTCAAAAATCAGCCAAGTACAATGGTCCATCCGCAACCCATCATGTGGATGGTGCAGGATCAGGCGATGTTTCTTTCTTTAGTGCATGGGGTTTCCATGAGTCAGGGACTGACTTGATGGCAACTGACAACAACAGTAACTAGACGCAGCTGCCTTGGTTTAGGCAGGTTCACAACAGAAGAGGAAAGCATCACCAATTAAGGAAATGAGAACAAATGGTAGAGAGAGGAAAGGCCAAGCCAAGAAGACCTGCTCCATGAAGTCATAACCGCACAAGATTTCATGTCACCCAGAACCCTGTCCTTCAGAGTCGAAAATGACATTATCTCTGCATGTCTTTGTGTCTGGAGAGACCACCCCCCTGATTAATAGCCCTTTCAACTCAGTGGAAGACAGTTCTTTGACTCAAGACAGCAATTACTTTTACAAAGCCTGTTATTGTTGGCAGCTTTGCTGCTTGGAATGGTGGTCTGTGCTCAGAAAGATCTCCTCCTTTCCAGCTGCTGGAGACCAGGCAGAATTCCCAACAACTTCTTTTACAGGGATTGTAAGGATTAAGCGAAACAAGGTATGTAAAGATGCAAAGCCCAGCCCTTAGTAAACACTCTATAAATGTGAAGTGTTTATTATAATCTTCCAAGTGTAATGTGACTTCTGCCCTGCAGGGATCCTGGGGCCTTTTCTGACTTCTGGTCTTCCCCTGATGTTTTCATTCACAAGACTGCACAATTTCAGAGCAGAAAGGGGTGGGGTGTTCAAGATCATCTAACCCAATTTCCTCAGTTAATTTAATTTTGAAAACCAGATTGGTAAGAAATTTTCCTCTCATCTGTACATTTCAGTATGAAGACATAAACCCCATTAACCCTTAAAACAGGCTTTAGAACTATGTAGGCACCAACAGGGGACTAGAATGTTTTCATCTATTCCAACTAAAGCACAGGTCGAGAAGCTAAAATAAAAGACAAAAATAAAATATACAGTAACTTTGTCAACAGTTCTTCAAGTCACTAACATACAAATTTCTTTTTTTTTTCTTCTTTCTTGAATAATTTTTTTTTTTTTTTAAATTTTTATTAATCTTCAAGTGAACATTTACCATTCCAATCAGTCTGTCACATGTAGGTTTACATACATCTTACTCCCTTCTCCCACTTGCTCTCCCCCTATTGAGTCAGCCCTTACAGTCTCTCATTTCGTGCCAATTTTACCTTCTTCCCTCTCTCTCTATCTTCCCATCCCCCCTCCAGTCAAGAGTTGCCAACACACTCTCCCGTGTCCACCTGATTTAATTAGCTCGCTCTTCATCAGTATCTCTCTCCCCCCCACTGACCAGTCCTTTTCATGCCTGATGATTTGTCTTCGGGGTTGGTTCCTGTCCTGTGCCATCAGAAGTTCTGGGGAGCATTGTCTCTGGGATTCCTCTAGTCGGAATCATACCATTAGGTGTGGTCTTTTAATGAGAATTTGGGGTCTGTATCCCATTGGTCTCCTGCTCCCTCAGGAGTTGTCTCTTGTGCTCCCTGACAGGGCAGACATCGATTGTGGCCGGGCACCAACTTGTTCTTCTGGTCTCAGGATATTGTAGGTCTCTGGTTCAAGTGGCCCTTTCTGTCTCTTGGGTTCTTAGTTGTCGTGTGACCTTGGTGTTCTTCCTTTGCCTTTGCTCCCGGTGGGTTGAGACCAATTAATGTATTTTAGATGGCTGCTTGTTGGCATTTAGGACCCCAGGTGCCACAATTCAAAGTGGGATGCAGAGTGTTTTCATAATAGAATTGTTTTGCCCATTGATTTAGAAGTCCTCTCAAACCAAGTTCCCCAGACCCCAGCCCCTGCTTCGCTATCCTTTGAAGCTTTCATTTTATCTCGGAAACCTCTTTACTTTTAATCCTGTCCAATTAGGCTGACCTTCCTTGTTTTGAGTGTTGTCTTTCCCTTCACCCAAAGCAGTTCCCATCTACAGATTGATCAATAAAAAGCCCTCTCCCTCCCTCCCTCCCTCCCTCCCCCCTTTGTAACCACAAAAGTATGTGTTCTTTTCCGTTTTTTCTATTCCTCAAGATCTTATAATAGTGGTCTTATACAATATTTGTCCTTTTGCAACTGACTCATTTCGCTCAGCATAATGCCTTCCAGATTCCTCCATGTTATGAAATGTTTCAGAGATTCGTCACTGTTCTTTATGGATGCGTAGTATTCCATTGTGTGAATATACCACAATTTATTTACCCATTCGTCCGTTGATGGACATCTTGGTTGCTTCCAGCTTTTTGCTATTGTAAACAGAGCTGCAATAAACATGGGTGTGCATATATCTGTTTGTGTGAAGGGTCTTGTATTTTTAGGGTATATTCCGAGGAGTGGGATTTCTGGTTTGTATGGTAGTTCTATTTCTAACTGTTTAAGATAACGCCAGATGGATTTCCACAGTGGTTGTACCATTTTACAATCCCACCAGCAGTGTATGAGAGTTCCAGTCTCTCCGCAGCCTCTCCAACATTTATTATTTTGTGATTTTTGAATTAATGCCAGTCTAGTTGGTGTCAGATGGAATCTCATCGTAGTTTTAATTTGCATTTCTCTAATGACTAATGATCGAGAGCATTTTCTCATGTATCTGTTGGCTGCCTGAATATCTTCTTTAGTGAAATGTGTGTTCATATCCTTTGCCCACTTCTTGATTGGGTTGTTTGTCTTTTTGTGGTTGAGTTTTGACAGAATCATGTAGATTTTAGAGATCAGGCGCTGGTCTGAGATGTCATAGCTGAATATTCTTTCCCAGTCTGTAGGTGGTCTTTTTACTCTTTTGGTGAAGTCTTTAGATGAGCATAGGTGTTTGATTTTTAGGAGCTCCCAGTTATCGGGTTTCTCTTCATCATTTTTGGTAATGTTTTGTATTCTGTTTATGCCCTGTATTAGGGCTCCTAGGGTAGATCCTATTTTTTCTTCCAAGATTTTTATCGTTTTAGTCTTTATGTTTAGGTCTTTGATCCACTTGGAGTTAGTTTTTGTGCATGGTGTGAGGTATGGGTCCTGTTTCATTCTTTTGCAAATGGATATCCAGGTATGCCAGCACCATTTGTTAAAAAGACTATTATTTCCCCAATTGACTGACACTGGTCCTTTGTCAAATATCAGCTGCTCATACGTGGATGGATTTATATCTGGATTCTCAATTCTGTTCCATTGGTCTATGTGCCTGTTGTTGTACCAGTACCAGGCTGTTTTGACTACTGTAGCTATATAATAGGTTCTGAAATCAGGTAGGGTGAGGCCTCCCACTTTCTTCTTCTTTTTCAGTAATGTTTTGCTTATCCGGGGATTCTTTCCTTTCCATATGAAATTAGTGATTTGTTTCTCTATTCCCTTAAAGTATGACATTGGTATTTGGATTGGAAGTGCATTGTATGTATAAATGGCTTTTGGTAGAACAGACATTTTTACTATGTTGAGTCTTCCTATCCATGAGCAGGGTATGTTTTTCCATTTGAGCGTGTCCTTTTGAATTTCTTGTAGCAGAGTTTTATAGTTTTCTTTGTATAGGTCTTTTACTTCCTTGGTAAGATTTATTCCTAAGTATTTTATCTTCTTGGGGGCTACTGTGAATGGTATTGATTTGGTTATTTCCTCTTCGGTGTTCTTTTTGTTGATGTAGAGGAATCCAAGTGATTTTTGTATGTTTATTTTATATCCTGAGACTCTTCCAAACTCTTCTATTAGTTTCAGTAGTTTTCTGGAGGATTTCTTAGGGTTTTCCATGTATACGATCATGTCATCTGCAAATAGTGATAGCTTTACTTCCTCCTTACCAATCTGAATACCCTTTATTTCTTTGTCTAGCCTAATTGCCCTGGCTAGGACTTCAAGTACGATGTTGAATAAGAGCGGTGATAAAGGGCATCCTTGTCTGGTTCCCGTTCTCAAGGGAAATGCTTTCAGGTTCTCTCCATTTAGAGTGATATTGGCCGTTGGCTTTGCATATATGCCCTTTATTATGTTGAGGAATTTTCCTTCAATTCCTATTTTGGTGAGAGTTTTTATCATAAATGGGTGTTGGACTTTGTCAAATGCCTTTTCTGCATCAATTGATAAGATCATGTGGTTTTTGTCTTTTGTTTTATTTATGTGATGGATTACATTAATGGTTTTTCTGATATTAAACCAGCCATGCATACCTGGTATAAATCCCACTTGATCAGGGTGAATTATTTTTTTGATGTGTTGTTGGATTCTATTGGCTAGAATTTTATTAAGGATTTTTGCATCTATGTTCATGAGGGATATAGGTCTAAAATTTTCTTTTTTTGTAATGTCTTTACCTGGTTTTGGTATCAGGGAGATGGTGGCTTCATAGAATGAGTTGGGTAGTATTCCGTCTTTTTCTATACTTTGAAATACCTTCAATAGTAATGGTGTTAAGTCTTCTCTGAAGGTTTGGTAGAACTCTGCAGTGAAGCCATCTGGGCCAGGACTTTTTTTTGTTGGGAGTTTTTTGATTACCATTTCAATCTCTTTTTTTGTTATGGGTCTATTTAGTTGTTCTACTTCTGTATGTGTTAGTTTAGGTAAGTAGTGTTGTTCCAAGAATTTATCCATTTCTTCTAGGTTTTCAAATTTGTTAGAGTACAATTTTATGTAGTAATCTGATATGATTCTTTTGATTTCATTTGGTTCTGTTGTGATGTGGTCCTTCTCGTTTCTTATTCGGGTTATTTGTTTCCTTTCCTGTTTTTCTTTAGTCAGTCTAGCCAATGGTTTATCAATTTTGTTAATTTTTTCAAAGAACCAGCTTTTGGCTTTGTTAATTCTTTCAATTGTTTTTCTGTTCTCTAATTCATTTAGTTCAGCTCTAATTTTTATTATTTGTTTTCTTCGGGTGCCTGATGGATTCTTTTGTTGCTCACTTTCTATTTGCTCAAGTTGTCGGGACAGTTCTCTGATTTTGTCTCTTTCTTCTTTTTGTATGTGTGCATTTATCGATATAAATTGGCCTCTGAGCACTGCTTTTGCTGTGTCCCAGAGGTTTTGATAGGAAGTATTTTCATTCTCGTTGCTTTCTAAGAATTTCCTTATTCCCTCCTTGATGTCTTCTATAACCCAGTCTTTTTTCAGGAGGGTATTGTTCATTTTCCAAGTATTTGATTTCTTTTCCCTAGTTTTTCTGTTATTGATTTCTAGCTTCATTGCCTTGTGGTCTGAGAAGATGCTTTGTAATATTTCGATGTTTTGGATTCTGCAAAGATTTGTTTTATGCCCTAATATGTGGTCTATTCTAGAGAATGTTCCATGTGCGCTAGAAATAAAAGTATATTTTGCAGCAGTTGGGTGGAGAGTTCTGTATAAGTCAATGAGGTCAAGTTGGTTGATTGTTGTAAGTAGGTCTTCCGTGTCTCTATTGAGCTTCTTACTGGATGTCCTGTCCTTCTCCGAAAGTGGTGTGTTGAAGTCTCCTACTATATATGTGGAGGTGTCTATCTCACTTTTCAATTCTGTTAAAATTTGATTTATGTATCTTGCAGCCCTGTCATTAGGTGCGTAAATATTTAATATGGTTATGTCTTCCTGATCAATTGTCCCTTTTATCATTATATAGTGTCCTTCTTTATCCTTTGTGGCGGATTTAAGTCTAAAGTCTATTTTGTCAGAAATTAATATTGCTACTCCTCTTCTTTTTTGCTTATTGTTTGCTTGATATACTTTTTTCCATCCTTTGAGTTTTAGTTTGTTTGTGTCTCTAAGTCTAAGGTGTGTCTCTTGTAGGCAGCATATAGATGGATCGTGTTTTTTTATCCAGTCCGTGACTCTCTGTCTCTTTATTGGTGCATTTAGTCCATTTACATTCAGCGTAATTATAGATAAGTAAGTTTTTAGTGCTGTCATTTTGATGCCTTTTTATGTGTGTTGTTGGCCATTTCATTTTTCCACATGCTTTTTTGTGCTGAGACGTTTTTCTTAGTAGCTTGTGAGATCCTCATTTTCATAATGTTTAACTTTGTGTTTATTGAGTCGTTACGTTTTTCTTGGCTTTTTTCTTGAGTTATGGAATTGATATTCCTTTTTGTGGTTACCTTTTTATTTACCCCTATTTTTCTAAGTAAAACCCTAACTTGTATCCTTCTATTTCGCCTTGTATCACTCTCCATCTGGCAGTTCAATGCCTCCTATATTTAGTCCCTCTTTTTGATTATTTTGATCGTTTAGCTATTGATTTCCATGATTTCCTGTTGTGTGTATTATTTTGTTTATTTATTTATTTTTTAGAATTAGTCTTAATTTGTTTGTTTTTGTGCTTTCCCTGTTTGAGTTGCGTTGATATCAGGACGTTCTGTTTTGTGACCTTGTATTGTGCTGGTACCTGATATTATTGGTCATCAGGCCAAACAATCTCCTTTAGCATTTCTTGCAGTCTTGGTTTAGTTTTTGCAAATTCTCTAAACTTGTGTTTATCTGTAAATATCTTAATTTCTCCTTCATATTTCAGAGAGAGTTTTGCTGGATATATGATCCTTGGTTGGCAGTTTTTCTCGTTTAGTGCTCTGTATATGTCGTCCCATTCCCTTCTTGCCTGCATAGTTTCTGCTGAGTAGTCTGAACTTATTCTTATTGATTCTCCCTTGAAGGAAACCTTTCTTTTCTCCCTGGCTGCTTTTAAAATTTTCTGTTTGTCTTTGGTTTTGGCAAGTTTGATGATGATATGTCTTGGTGTTTTTCTTTTTGGATCAATCTTAAATGGGGTTCGATGAGCATCTTGGATAGATATCCTTTCTTCTTTCATGATGTCAGGGAAGTTTTGTGTCAGGAGTTCTTCAACTATTTTCTCTGTGTTTTCTGTCCCCCCTCCCTGTTCTGGGACTCCAATCACTCGCAAGTTATCCTTCTTGATAGAGTCCCACATGATCCTTAGGGTTTCTTCATTTTTTTTAATTCTTTTATCTGATTTTTTTCCAGCTATGTTGGTGTTGTTTCCCTGGTCCTCCAGAAGTCCCAGTCTACATTCTAATTTCTCGAGTCTGCTCCTCTGACTTTCTATTGCGTTGTCAAATTCTGTAATTTTATTGTTAATCTTTTGGATTTCTACATGCTGTCTCTCTATGGATTCTTGCAACTTGTTAATTTTTCCACTATGTTCTTGAATAATCTTTTTGAGTTCTTCAACAGTTTTATCAGTGTGTTCCTTGGCTTTTTCTGCATTTATCCTAATTTCATTCGTGATATCTTTAAGCATTTTGTAAATTAGTTTTTTATATTCTGTATCTGATAATTCCAGGATTGTATCTTCATTTGGGAAAGATTTTGATTCTTTTGTTTGGGGGGTTGGAGAAGCTGTCATGGTCTGTTTCTTTATGTGGTTTGATATGGACTGCTGTCTCCGAGCCATCACTGGGAAACTAGATTTTCCAAGTAGTCAGCTAAAAAAAAATGCAGTCAGATCCCTATCTAAATTCTCTCTCTGGCTCCGGGTAATCGGATGTTAATGGGGTCGCCTGGGGAGGGTGGGGGAGGGATCTGAGAGCTAGGAGTGTAGCACCACAGAATATAGAGCTGAACACCACGTTCACGCTCCGCCCCCGTTTGCCAAAATCCGGGCTGGACGGGTCCCTGGCTAGGACACTGCTTTCCTTGCTCGGAAACCAGTCCCTTCCTCCTGGGGACTTCCTCCGGTGCGCGGCACCGCTCGTGGGCACTGGGTGGGCGTTTCCCGCACGAACGGGTGGGCCCGCCCCCAGGGTCTATTCAGGCGATTATAGTTAGATCCCGCGGTCACGCCCCGCCTGTGCGCGCGCCCAAATCCCAGCGGGATGACTTCCGGGTTGAGACGCTGCTTTCCCTGTTCGGGAACCAGTCACTTCCTCCCCGGGACTTCTCCTTCCGGAGCGCCACACCTCTCGCGCGAACTGGGGTGGCGTCACCTGCACGGCCAGGTGGGCCCGCCCCCTGGGTCAATTCAGGGCAATAAAAATGGACTCCGTGCTCACACCCCGCTCGTGCGCGCGCCCAAGCCCCAGCAGGACGGAACCCCGTCTGGGACGCTACTTTCTGCGCTTCGGGACCAATCAGTTCCTCCGCACGGCCAGGTGGGCCCGCCCCCTGGGTCAATTCAGGGCGATAAAAATGGACTCCGCGCTCACGCCCCGCCCGCGCGCGCCCAAGCCCCAGCAGGGTGGCACTCTGTCTGGGATGCTACTTTCTGCGCTTTGGGACCAATCAGTTCCTCCGCACGGCCAGGTGGGCCCGCCCCCTGGGTCAATTCAGGGCAATAAAAATGGACTCCGCGCTCACGGCCCGCTCGTGCGCGCGCCCAAGCCCCAGCAGGGCGGTACTTTGTCTGGGATGCTACTTTCTGCGCTTTGGGACCAATCAGTTCCTCCCGGGGACTTCTTCTTCCAGTGTGCCGCACCTCTCGCGCAAACTGGGAGGGCGTCACTCGCACGACCAGGTGTTCCCGCCCTCTGGGTCAATTCAGGATAATAAAAATGGACCCCGCGCTCATGCCCCGCCCGCGCGCGCGCGCGTGCCCAGATCGCAGCGGAATGGCTCCCCGTCTGGGATGCTGCTTTCCCTGTTTTGAGACCAGACACCTCCGGGGATTTCTCCCTCTGGTGTGCCGTGCCACACGCGCGGACTGGGTGCGCGTCCTCCCGCACGAACGCGTGGGCCCCGCCCTGGGGTGACTCCAGGGAAACACAGCTGACCCCCCCCCCGCGCGCGCCCCGTCGGCTTCTCGCCTAACTCCCGGCGGACAGCAGGGCACCCCAGCTGGGACGCTGTTCTCCCCCCTCTCAGATCAGTCACTGCCTCCCGGGTGTTTCTCCCTCCGGCTGCACCCCTACGCCGCCCGCGCCAACCTGCTAGGCTTCCTCCCGGGATGGGTTCGGGGGGGAAGGGGTGGGCCCCCTTTCTGTGCCGTCTGCCCCCCTGGGCTCTGCCCCAGATCGAGCTCCGAAGGTCACCTGCCTGGTGCGTTGGCTCCTAGTTCTGAAAACAGTCGCTGTCTGCCCGTATTTGTTCGTCCTCTGTCTCTAAGTCTGTGCTTGTTGTTCAGAGTTCATAGATTGTTATGTATGTGATCGATTCCCTTGTTTTTCCGAGTCTTTGTTGCAAGAGGGATCCGCGGGAGCGTCCACCTAGTCCGCCATCTTGGCCCCCCTCCTTGAATAATTTTTTTTATTGTGTTTTAGTTGAAGGTTTACAGAGAAAATTAGTTTCTCATTAAACAATTAATACACATATCATTTTGTGACATTGGCTGTCAACTCCAAGGTGTGTCAACACTCTCCGCTTATCAACCTTGGGTTCCCCATTACCAGCTTTCCTGTCCCCTCCTGCCTTCTTGTCCTTGCCCCTGGGTTGGTGTGCCCATTTAGTCTCATTTTGTTTTATGGGGCTGTCTAATCTTTGCCTGAAGGATGAACCTCAAGAGTGACTTCAGTACTAAGTTAAAAGGGTGGCTGGGGGCCATACTCTTATGGTTTCTCCAGCTCTGTCAGGCCAATAAGTCTGTTTTTTTGTGTGTGTGTGAGTTAGAATTTTGTTCTATATTTATCTCTAGCTCTGTCTGGGAATCCCTGTGATCTCTGTCAGAGCAGTCAGTGGTGGTAGCTGGGGACCATCTAGTTGTACTGGGCTCAGTCTGGTGGAGACTGTGATACTCATGGTTCATTAGACACTTGGACTAATATTTTCCTTGCGTCTTTGGTTTTCTTCATTCTCCCTTGCACCAGATGAGGTGGGACCGGTGGAGTATCTTAGATGGCCACTAACATACATATATTTCAAATAAAAATACTCATTTCTTTTTTCCTTTTCTAGGGTCGCTATGAGTTGGAATCAACTCGATGGCAATGGGTTTGGTTTGTTTGGGTTTAAGGTTTGGGAAACCCATTTACTTTATGAAATAATTTCTGAAAGCTCTTTGAAAAGTTTATTCATTTATTCAAACAACACACTTTCATGAAATACCTACAGTGGTAGGGAGATTTTCCTTATCATAAGGATTAGCACTATTATTATAAGCGTGTAACTCACAAAACTATATTCCTAGGCTTACCCAGTCATTCTCTTTGCATTTACATTCTCTGTAGAGATGGCCTGAACTTTATCAAAAAATCTTCATTGAGAATGTATTCAGGGCCAGTCACAACTCTAGACACAGAAGATACACCATGAACAAGCCAGACACTGCCCCACTCTCACAGAGTGAAGGTTCTAGAGAACATCTGGTAGTTTTCTTTCATGCCTAACTAACCATGTAGAATTCATTCAAATTCTGCTAAAATTTGTTAAGTTCATACTGTTCACCAGGCCTTTCCACATGTATTGTTTCTTTATCTTCATCTCAAACTCACATGGCCCTAGCAAGTGGTGGAGCCGGAATTCAAACCTAGTCTTCCAACTCCAAGTCCTGTATTAATTCTCTCTCTCTCTCACCACAATTACACAATAATATTTTCCAGGTAGCCACCCTTCCCTAACCTGTTCGTTTCCTGGCATCTTTAGCAAGACTGGACTTAATTCTAAATGCCATTAGCCCACCCCTCTCAATCCCATCACCCCTTCTATTAACCTACCCTAAGCCCCAAACACCCCCTGCATCTTGCAAATTTGTTTCCGTTCAACATCTTTAGGTCTAGGCTGTTTAGACCTTCAGCTAGTTCCAAAGAGGTCAAGCAAGTTGCTGGATCCCTCCATCACTGGAATTTTTTTGGAGGAAATTCTTTTTGGTGGAGGAATCCAACATGGGTCAATGCAAAGACACTGTATTATGTATAGTCCTTTACAGTATCTATAAGATTAAAAACGTTCATACCTTTTGCTTCTTGGAATTTAGTTAACAGGTATACACACTCACATGTGCAAAATGATATAATTGTACAAAGATACTTACTAGAACATTGTAATAACAAAAGATTGGAAACCACCTAAATGTCCATTAATAAGAACTGGTTAAACAGAGCAGAGTGCATCCAAAAAATGAAATACTGTACAGAAATGGGAGGAAACTCTTGGTGTACCGATATGGAAAGGTCTTATAGATGTTATTGTGAAGTGATTGATATAAGCAAGAGTCCAAACAATATTTATAGTGCCGTGAATTCCCACGTTATGAACATCCAACTTAAGGATAATGCCTACTTTCCTTTAATGTTATGTAAACTTGCTATCGCTTTAAAATGATTGAACCAATCTCTACTCACAACAAATAGGTGAAATTCAAGAAGATTAAGAAAAAACCCATTGCCATCTAGTCAATTCTAACTCATAGCATAGGTTAAAGATGTGGCATTAGTTCGAATTTCTATAATCATCAACTTAGTTATGCTTATAAATCCATTGCTTTCCAATAATGTACAAGTGAATACTTAGAACATCATTAAAAAACCCACTGCTGTCGAGTCGATTCTGACTCATAGAGAACATCATTAGGAGCCTATTAAAATAGGACCATGGAAAAACAATCTCGTGTTAAATAAATGAGGAAAAAAGAAAACAGCAATTTTTAGCTAAACTTATAACAGGAAGCATATGCTTGGCCACTGGTCATCTCACTCTCCTAAATCATTTAATTGTCAAATTTGATTACCAGTTGGAATGTTTTCTAATTTTAAAACCTATTTTAAAAATCTGTGCATACTTTTTACAGTTCATGTCATCTGCATTGCAAGAAATATTAATTTTGAAAGGAAAGTGAGAGACTGTTATTTCGTGTTCTGTGGTGCACAGCTTTAAGTCTTCCAGATTTCGCAGCAGAGGTGGTTAGCCATCTTTTTACACAACTGTGGCTTATATACACAACTGTGGCTTATATAAACACACTGCCACCAAGTCATAGCTGACTCATAGCTACCCTGTAGGACAGAGTAGAATAACCACACAGGGTTTCCAAGGCTGTAACCTTTATGTACGCAGACTGCCACATCTTACTCCCGTGGAGCGTCTGGTGAGTTGGAACCACTGACCTTTTGGTCGGCTGAGTGCTTAACCACTGCCCCACCAAGGTTCCTTCGTGGTTTATATAAAACCAAACCAAATCCATTGCTCTCAAGTTGATTCTGACTCATAGTGACCCTATAGGCCAGAATAGAACTACCCCATAGGGTTTCCAAGTAGCAACTGGTGGATTCAAACTGCCAGACTTTTTGTTAGCAGCTGAATGCTTAACCACTGTGCCACAAAGGCCTCATGGTTTACATAGGCAGATGCTGTTCCATGTTAGTTTTATGAACTCTAAACATCCTGTCCTTGAACCACACCAGCCTGTGTCCCTTCACAAGCTAAACTTTGATACAGAGGTAGTAGGCCTCAGTCTAGGAGTCTGGGTGATGCAAACAGCTTGCAATTGGCTGCTCATCAAAAGGCTGACAGTTCAAGACCACCCAGTAGCTCCATGAAAGAAAAAGGCTGGCGATCTTCTTCTGTAAAAGGTTCCAAAACAAACAAACAAAAACCCAGTGCCTTTGAGTCGATTCTGACTCATAGCAACCCTATAGGACAGAGTAGGACTGCCCCTTAGAGTTTCCAAGGAGTGCCTGGTGGATTCGAACTGCTGACCTTTTGGTTAACAACCATAGCATTTAACCACTACACCATCAGGGTTTCCATTCAAACTGCCGGCCTTCTAGTTATCAGCCCAAACTCTTAACCACTGCTCCACCAGGTTACAGCCAAAAAAATCCCATGGAACAGTTCTACTCAGTAACACATGGGGTCACCACAAGTCTGGGGCTAACTCAAAGGCAGCTGACAACAATGACAACAACAGGACTCAATCTAAGAGTGCTGAGGTGTAAGGTGCATTCATTCTGCTGAACCGAGGAGATCCCTCACTGAGAATCACAAAGATGAAAAAGCCCAGCAGCTAGGTGTCTGCCAGTTAGAGATAGAAGATTGAGTTTCAGAATCTAAATATCAACACGAATTTAACTTCCTCCCTACTTACCAACCTGTGGCCTTGTATTAGTCAGACTAACTGCTCTTTATTTCTCATTCATGTCAGTTTATTGTGGATTGGTGGTGGAGTGGGAGAGGGAGGGGAGAGAGGAGAGAGGGGCAGCTCCAAGCAGTTGTTCAGGAACCCAGGAGTCTTTGGTCTTGTGGCCCACCACCCCAGAGGCAGGGGCTTTTAAATGTTTTTGTGCCATGAACCCCTTTGACAGTCTGGTAAAGCCTAAGGACTCTTTGCAGAATAAAATTGCTAAATGCATAAAATGAATTAGTGTAACTGCAAAGCCAATGACATTGAAATACAGTTATCGAAATATTTAAGGAATCGTGACATGTGTTCTTTATTATAATAAGCTTGAAATGCAGGTAATAATAATTACAATGTCACAGTGGCAATGATCATACAGCGTTCTATGACCTTGGCAACAACTGTAACTGTAATGAAAATAGCTGTTATTTCTATGGGTGACAAAGTCACCAAGCAAAAACCAAAACATTGAGAGCAGAGTAGAGCTGCCCCATAGAGTTTCCAAGGAGCACCTGGTGAATTCATACTGCCGACCTTTTGGTTAACAGCCATAGCACTTAACCACTATGCCACCAGGGTTTCTGACAAAGTCACAGGTACCATTAATTGTACTGTGGCTTTCATTCATAATTGAAGAAAATACTGTATTTCAGTTAGATAGAGAAAAGAAGGATGCAATTTTTCCCTCATTCATGTTTTCAGATACCCTGAATTGTCCCCTCATACCTCTTTGGGGTCTGAGGACTCCAGGTTAAAAAGCTCCACCTACCACTGGTTCCTCTGCCTCCAACCAGTGATGAGGAAAGGGGGCCTGAGGGCTGCATAGGAAGCTTTATGGGCCAAACCCGGTAGTGGCGCCTGCAGTGGTGGTGACAAGCATCGTTTCTGCCCACATTCCCTTGACCAGAACTCAGTCGGGTGGTGATGTCTTGCTGCCAGGGACACTGGGAAATGCAGGCTAGCTATGCGCCAGGGGGAAAAAGAAAATGGTTTGGTGAAGTATTAAGAAGTTCCTGCCACTGGAGACTCCATGCTTTGAGATAGTGGGAGAAAGTTCCGGAATGGTACTTTTTGCACATTTGAAAAAGGAAACAGGCTAAGGCCTTCTCTAAAATTCTTCTATAAAGCCTCTTTTCTAGCTACTTTATTCTTTAAGAAAAATGGCTGTATTTTACCAGTACCTAGTTGCTGTCAAGTCAACCGCGACTCACCGTGACCCCACATGTGTCAGAGTAGAACTGTGCTCCATCGGGTTTTCAATGGCTAATTTTTCAGAAGTGTCTCTGGGTGGGCTCAAACTTCCAACCTTTCAGTTAGCGGCCAAGCAAGCTAATCATTTGCACCATCCAGGGACTCTGACTTAATGAACTTTTAAAAGAAGAACTTACCCCAAATTCAGTAATTCAGATACCTGGAAACCATTTCAGAAATGTGAGCCCCGAGAAAAAGGCTCAGCCTTTCACTGTTTACTGCTCAAGGCTGTCCTTGTCCTTGGATGATCAGGTGCTGCCCAGGCTGCCATTCACCCTCCAGCTCCACACGTTATCAAGACTTGGTGGTTTAAAATGAACCACACGTGAGAGTTTACATACAGGGTAGAGTGAGCCAGGGTTCTGAGCTGCTTTGAAGACTGAACCTGAAGGTTTTCCCTCCACGTTCTCACAATGAAAGAAAAACGTGTGCTTTTGGTCACCGACTCTTTTGTATTCTGGATGTTTATTAATTCCTTGTAGGCTAATTCTCAGACAGAGCACTATTCTGGTCTTGGAAATATTTGTGGATACTGCAGGGCCAAGATCCTAAGAACGGGCATTTGCCCTAGGTATTAGGTTTTCAGTGCCCCATCAGCCCCACATCAAAATACCAGCGACCTCATTCCACCACAAACACACTTGCTCTCTTTCAAAATGCAGACCCTGCATCCTGTCCCCATTGCTATCCGCACACAGTTCTCCCTGGACTCATGCATGCCAAACGACAAACTTCAGCACATTGATCCAAGCACTTTGCTTTTGCTATTTCCAGTGGTGGTGCCTTTCCCATAATCTGACGAATCATAAACGAAAAGAATTAACTGGAAACAAGGCAGATGACAGTGTCCAGAAGGGATGCGGGCTGGATTCACAGGAAGTCTGAAGTATCACACCAATATTTGGAGTTTTTCAGGGTGCTTACTCAAGCTTCATCCCCAACCAAGGGCCAGATTCTCATCTCCTGGGTCATGAGGAAGGGGACAGAGTGGCCCCTGGGAAAACCACCTCATTCCACTGCTAGGTTAACAAAAAAGGCCAAGGCTTTGGAAATGGGTGTGGTGGCTGCTGAGCCCATTTCTTCTCAGAAAGCACTCAATTCTCCATGCCCCACTCTTTTGAAATGATATTGGCATCTGCCCTGTACTAAGGAGCCCTCAACATGTGCTTTCTGCTGGCGAGTAGAAGAAATCTCAGCCTGTGTATCACAAGCATTGATTGACAGAATTATTTATTCCATTGCTGTACCATCGAGAGCAATACAGAAATGGGAGAGCTTTATTTTATTTTTTACTGATTCTTACAGGAGTTCAGACACCAATTTATCCAGAATTCAAAATAGCAAAACAAACTCCAGCAAAACCTAAAGAGATTTCATTTCATAATTATGCCCTGTACCTACAATCAGTCCACTGACAGTCTTTTAAAAAAAAAAATACTTTTTTTCTTAATTCTGCTTCAAGTAAGCGATGTTTGCAGGCGACTATCCCCATTTGCACCACAGTCATTAAAAAACACACTGGACTTATATTTTAAACATGTATGGAGCATACACAGTGAGCACAGGAGAGTAAAAAACAAAGTTAGCTGCTGTAAAGTTGACTGTGACTCATGGTGACCCCATGTGTGTCAGAGTAGACCTGTGCTCCGTAGGGTTTTCACTGATTTTTTTTTTTCTGACTAGATCACTAAACTTTTCCTCTGAGGCACCTAGGGGTGCTCTCGAACCCTTAACTTTTCAGTTAGTGTTTTTACTACCCAGAGACTGTCCTGGGCTTAGTGGAGCTTAGGTTTTAAGAAGTCATGGTCAAATACAAGTGCCTGGGTTTGGGGTCTGGGCCAGTTTGGTGGGTTCGCAATGCCCGGGCTGTACATCCACTGGGCTGGCTGGCTCCCTAACCAGCGTGAAACGGTGCCGCAGAAACCACCCACTCTCAGTTACTCAGGGGCTGATTATTCTCATTTTGAATTATCCAGAAGCTCCATGCCGTTTTCTTTTTCCCCTCATTAGGATTTCCCCAAGAAAGCGATATCGTATACTGCCATTTTATTTCTTTCCAAATTTGGTGAGGCAGATGTTGGAAACTATTGGGAGGGGAAAGGAAGAGAGAGAAAAACTGTTAGCTATTTACTGTGATATTTTTAGTTGAAATTGATTCATCATTATAACCAATAATCAAATGTTTCCCGTACGGGCAAAACAATTCCCAGTCCTCAAACATTTTTTTCTCTCTCCATCTTTTCTGCTCTCCTCCTCCATCTGTGCTTCCCTCTCTCCCTCTTCCTTCTTCTTTCTCCTCTTCCTTCCTTCTTCTTATTCCTCTTCCTTCTCTTCTTCTTCCTATTCTCCTTCTCCTCTTTCTTTCTCTCGTTCTCTCCCCTACTTCCTCCAAAGATAGAGAGAAAAAAAGAGGTACTAAAAATCAACAAATTCAACATCTCTTTTTCATTTATGAAGTATGTATATAGTCATATACATTCTCTGGTTTGATTCTTACAAGAAGGCTGGGATTTCTTTTTAATACTAATAAGGAAATTGGGAGTCAGAGAGGCTAGGGAACTTGCCGAAGGCTACACAGCTAATAAAAAGCAGAGATGAGATCCAGACACAGGTATTGTGAGTGAGATGCTGTTGGCTTCCATCCACCAGAACTGCCACATCAAAAACAGAGTATTGCTCAGTGTTGGCTGCTAACTAATGCCGAGGGGCCAGATGTGTGTTTATGTTGAATGAGAACTTTCTGCACTAATTGTACTTTGACCTGTAAACTGGTTTCATTCCACAGCATGCACCATACGTGGAGAGTCCAGAAAAAAGAAAAAAAATCAAAGATGTAAGAACTGAGAGAAAAAGACATAACAGAGGATAAGTGTGTTGTTTCATTTGGCTTGAGTGAAGGAGGAACAGATGATAGAGAAATCAACACAGCGAACACAAGTATTTTGGAATTAACATCCTACTGCTAAAGATCTCTGTCCCTTGGCCTTTGTAAGTCTGGAAGTCCACGTTGTTTCTGACCTTGCAATATTTGCAACCATTATGGGTACTCACTTTATGAGATCATGGACTTTAAAAACGCTTTAAGAAGAAATGAGAGCAATTAAATGGATATTACCAATTACCTAACATTGTGCTGGGCATATAGTAGGTGCTCAAATGATAGTTACTACTATTGCCAGTATGATTGTTGTCATTAGAATTACTCTGCTGTTCTTCTCTTTATTATGAAACAACCAAGATATATAGATATATTTATTTTGCCTCTGATACAACATGCATAAATGAGATTTTGTACATTATTATTAAAGACAAGTACAGTGAGTCATAGTGATAACCAAATGAACTTTGATATCAAATCCATTTGGATTTGGAATACGTTATAATCACAATGCTCAGACACTACAGCCAGAGTTGCCACTAAATATATAAATGGATTATCCAAGAGGTATTATTTCACAGGCAGCTAGAGTCAATAAACTATGCCAAATAGTATGTCTTCTTCCTTCCCTTGACCCCTCTTCCTCCCCCTCCTTCTCTTCCTCTCTTTCTCTCTCTCTCTGCAATTATAATGCATTTTGGGTTTCACAGTATGTCACAATTAAATACCTTGAAAGCGAAGACGGAAAACATCTGTAGGTATTAACAGATTTGTATATAGTGGTTTAGTTGATGTTTTGGTTCTCAGTCCTGTAACTGATGAAAGTTAACCCCACTGGGATTTGACGGTGGAAAGCTGCTCCCCTAAATATTCCCCTGAATTTTCACCATTAGGGATTCGTATTAGGAACTACCTTCTCTTTCCCCAGAACTCTCTTTAAAGAGACAAACAATCCTGGGAACAGTGAAACATAAGCCCTTTCAGCTTGGTATAGAGACATGTATGTAATGCTGCTTTCTTCTTGGACCCGAATACCAAAGCACTCTGAGAACACTGAGTAAAGGGCTGAGGAGTTGGAATGGGGGGCTGGGGAGTTTCTAAAGATAAGCACTATTTACCTCACCATTTACCCAGGGCCAGTCCTAGCTATGAGCTCATTAACTTTGCAATACCATCACCTTCAAATAATGCCAGACCAGATTGAATTTTTGATCTTCAGAGGGCCAGCTGAGCTTTACGAACAGATTTTCTATAAGGACTATCAAATAAACAAACAAGTGGGTTTAGATCCAATGACTGAAGCCAAACTCTGTTACCTCCCACATCAAATTTACCAACCTGAAGCCCCTGCTCATGTGCAATTTGTTTCCCATCTGGTCACAAAGAAGAGGGTTCCCTGCACCTATGAAAGGCCCGCTCTTCATTCTTGCTCTGGTCTTCACTGTTCTTACCTTCTGAAGGACTTTGCTCAGGTACTTATTTCTTTCTTCCCTTGTCTTTCCTTCTCTCTATTTGTTTATCCATTAGCATATAAACATGCTGATCTCCCCTGGTTTTCCTATGCCAATGGCTCTCACACCCAAGCCTCCTCACCAGTTATCCATGCTGAGATTGCTCAAGGCTTTGTCTTCTACCATCTTCTCTTTTCTCTCTATTCTTCTCTCCCTAACCTTATCCAACCCCATGATTTTAAATAGCATCTATATGCTGATGGTGGAAGAAAGGCCCTGAGATCTACTTCCATAAAAACTACAGCCAGCAAAAACCCTATGGATCACAGTTCTACTATGCAACAGGTAAGGTTGCTGTGAGTTGAATAGACTGGAAGGTAACAGGTTTGGGTTTTAGTTTGTATGCTGATATCCTTTAGAATCTATATCCTTTAGAATCAATCTGTAATGGATGGAGGGTTGGAGCTGGAATGATTGGGCAAGCAGTTGGTTCTTTGGGACTCTTGGGTTTTGCTTCAGTGTAGACCTGGAAGAGTTCTGACTGGGAGGGAGAACTGGAAGGAGCAAAGGATGAGCAAAAGGCAATTGGAAGAAGATGGGGCAGGGCAGTGCCTCTCAAGGTGCCACTGGAAGGCCAATGGCATTAGAATCAGAACCATTCAGGGTATTTGTCATGAATGCAGCTTTCTGGGTCCCATACCTTCTCAGTCAGAATCTCTGGCAATGGGGCCCAGGAATCCACAATTTAACAAGTTTCCAGAGAATACTTATGTACTCCAATATTTGATAATTATAGAGAGAAGCTGAATTAACTCTTGTTTATAAAATTGGACCTGGCTTAGAAATATGAAACCACCGGAAGAGTTACAATTATCTGTGTGTCATCTGGACAAAGCTTATCAAGTAAAATGGAAAGATACTCTAACAATGAACAAGAAATGAAGATCTAAGTTTCCCTCAAAATAAGATCATAATTTGGGGCAACTAATTAAATCTCAAAGGAGCCCTTGTGGCAAAGTGGTTAACCAGTCGGCTGCTATCTGAAAGGTTGGGAGTTCGAACCTACCAGCTGCTCCATGGGAGAAAGATGTGGCTATCTTTACTTCCATAAAGATTTACAGCCTTGGAAACCTCATGGGGCCTTACTACTCTGTCCTATAGAGTTGCTATGAGTTGGAATTGACTCAATGGCAATTTTTTTTTTTAATAGTGTCTCAAAGATTTCAGTTTTCAACCTTGAGACACTATTCAGCAATCTCTTAGTCTAGTGCCATCGTCACAGTAGGCGAATCTTTCCAAATGAAAAGGCTATAGTTTCACTTAAAAACTCCCCTTCTTCCAGTACTTCATAGAACCTAACAGGAGAGGGAACACATCAGCATTCAGCTGATTTGCACATGTGAGAGTCAGGAAGCATACATTTCCATAGAAGCCTGAAGATGAAAAGCCAGACATCATTTGTATTGGGGGCACTTGATCTGGTCCCATTTCTCTTTGCCTCACAACCCTGCCGTGGTTTCCATTAATATCTTCTCTGCTTCATCTTTGAAATACTTAATCATCAATGGCTTATTGTTAAACACTCTGTTCCTTAGCTTTAGGCCATTTTTGCAGATGGCTCCGTATCCCCCTGCCCCCAGATAAGATTCCTTTCCTTTTCCTGATCACTAAAGAATTAGCCTCCTAATGGTGCGTAGCCATTTCAAAGATGTTAAGACTCTCTGGCCAAGCCAATGGGATTTACTCCTTGAGTTTCGTTCAGCTGATAAGGCACACTCACCCATCTAATACGCATCCCAAAATGTTGCAGAGACTCCAGACAGCTTAGCTGCCCTGGGTAGCTAACAATCTCCATGACAACAGCCATCCATCTGCCTAACTTCCAGATAAGAGAGACTGCCCTCCCTGGGGAGCGCTGATGCTGGAGCCCGTATTATTAGATCACACTCATTCCAAGTACCTTTTTAAAATGATGTTCTTTAGCTTTGCTACTGAAGACAAAATTGGTGCTCTTTATTTGGAGATCTGTGCCTTCCTCCCCACCCCCGTCTTTCTGTACCACCCTCCCCCATTGGTGGACTGCACATTGGCGGTCTATTAAACAACTTTAACACAGTTGCACTTTGTTTGCCCCATATCAATGGTTTTGGCTTTCTGAGAGGAGGTATTGTGCTAGGCAAGACTATATGATTGGAGAATTGTTTAGACTGTGGCAAATAGAACAGTTAAATATGATGTTTTATGGAGTTAAACTTCAAGGAAAAAAGAAGGCATCGTTAATGCACGAAAAAGAAAAATGAAAAACTTGGCATGGATTTGAAACTTAGATCATAATAAAACAAGAGTGAACTCAGATCTTCATCCACAACTTCACCAAATTGGAATTTTAACTTTTAAATGGAATCCAACTAGTGAATATTTCAGTCTGAAGAGGTACAATTGGGAAAATGAAAAATTTGCTTGGAACTGTTCATGAACATGAATCAGCCTTTATGTCAGTGCTTCTTGAAATCCAACGTCTTAAGTCTTAAATCCTTTCATAATTGTTTCCCATTGTGTGGATTTAGCCAGCAGAATGGTGCTTCTTTTTCTAATACTCCATAAGATTGGGCGGCAGTGGCTTTGGTTTGGTTTTGGGTATACAACTTACGTAGTGATTGGAAGCTTCTGTCTGTTAAGTTTATGTCAAGAGGGCACCCAAATTTTGATAGAGCAAATTTGATGGAGCAAGTAGAAGAGAAAGCTTGTTTGAACTTCATTTCATTCTCATTTGCTGTCAAAAATTTCACACTCCCCATGCCCAAATTGCTTCATAGTGAGACAGTGCGGCTGCATGTGTGGCCATTTCATTTTATATGACATCTTTTCTATAAACCATTCTACAGAGCTTCTGTGAGTAACGCAATAACATGATTATGGAATCTCTGAAACAGGAGTAGAGAGGAAGTTGAAGAAAAGACAATGAAGAAAGATAAAGTGTGGAGATTTTCCACATTTTTCAAGTGTGTGCCGATAGAAAGAAATCTTGTAGCCATTGGAGAATAATGTGGGCAAAACATCCTACCTGTCCCCGGCTTCAGATGAGATGGGCCTTCTTCACTTTGCTATTGGATATATTTTGAGTTCAAACAACTAAGGCAAAACCTTATTGATTTGAAAATCCACATTTTTAAATGGATATACTGAGTGTTCCAAAGATTTTAGAAACCTGGGTAGCATTTAGTTCTCTGAATCTCAAACCAGAACACATCAAAGTAATGCTGGCAGGTCAGGGAAATGAATTTCCATAATGAAAACCTAGCCTCAAACCCAAGGTTTACTAGATATCAAAACCATGCTTTTTCAATTCAGTTAAGAAGTACTAAGGGGTTGGACATACCAAGCACAGATGTTAAGCTGACATGCCAAACTTCTGGACAGAGCAACTCACATGTTCTGTTGGCCCAGTTGCCAGAAATGTCCTCTGCCCTGAGACACACATGTAAAGGGAGATGACAATGTCCTATGGGGTGGCATGTTCATGGTGAGTATTTATGTTGTCACCCCTTCTTTCAACAGGCTTGAATTAATTTTGTCAAAAAGAAATAGCTATTCCTTTTTCTGATTATAAAAGCAATATACGCTCAATGTAAAAGAAAATACAGAAAAGTACATTGGAAGAAATATCATTTAGCCCACAAAACACTGCCATCTCTCTGAGGTCCTGTAATATGTTCACCATATGTACTCTTCATTTGGGTACCTTGAAATATATTGTCCTGACTCTTAGGATTTTCCCAGGAAGGGTTGCCTTTCTAGTCCCAGATCCTTCTTTGTCTTCTACACATAACTTGAGTTCTGGCTGTTATTCTATGTCCTCCTCTCCCCCCACTTTCTTGTGAGAGCCCATTCGCTCCCCTCTCCCTGGACCTCAGAAGATTTAGCTTTGGAGACTTGGCCTTTTAAAAGACTGCCAATCCTTGGCTTCTTCCCTGGTTGGTAACCTCCACAGCACCTGAGAGGATGAGATGCTCATAAGAGGGGAGGGACCAAGGAGGCTGCCATGTTGTACACCTCCCAGGATCACACTCATTTTGTGTCCTGTACAAATGTACCCCTGCATCCCTTGACAGAATGTGGGTGGCACCTCAGGAACTGTGAAATGTGGCAGCCTGGTAGACAACTTACTCAGGAGGATTGCAGAGCTGGCAGAGAGTAGCGCTCAGTGCACACTTGCTGTGCTGTCAGGGGAGCAAGGAGCCCTGGTGGCTCAGTGGATAAGCACTTGACTGTTAACCAAAAGGTTGGCGGCTCAAACTCACCAGTGGCTCTGTAGGAGAAAAGACCTGGTGATCTGCGCCTGTAAAGATTACAGCCTAAAAAACACTATGGGGCAGTTTTATTCTGTCATATGGTGCTGCCGTGAGGCAGAATTGACTTGACACAATTCCCAGGAAATGCCGACACCCCTGTTCAAAATATATCTGTCTTAAACCTCATTCATTTGGTTTCCAGGGTAACAAACCAGATATATTGGTTTTTGCTGATGATCACTAATAGTTTAATGTGCTTCCCTCCCTAAAACCATGCACCCGCATGCATGTTGATGCCCGCACATCCTAGTAAGAGCCTTTATTTAGGACCTTAGACAAAGGAATGAGCCAGATAGTAAATACTTCAGGCTTTGCAGACCATGTAGTTTCTGTAGTAACTACTAAACTCTGCTGTTGTAGTCCAAAGGCAGACACAGACAATATGTAAACCAATATGCATCATGACTGTCTTCCGTTTACAAAAGCAGGCAGTGGGCTAGACTTGGTCAGGGAGCTATAGTTTGTTGACATCTGTTCTAGAACACCCTTTACTTGAGAAAAGCTGGTTAATAGCAAATAAGAGAAGAACCTCAACAAAGAAAACTTGAGCAAGTTATCTTACCTCTCTGTTCCTCAATTTCTTCTGTAAAATGGGCATGTTAATAAAACCCACCGTGTAGGGTTATTGTGAGGATTCAACAGGTTGATACACGAAAGCACTAAGAACACAAGCACGTAGTAAGCCCTCAATTCATCTCCACAATTGTTCATTGCCCATCTACTTTGTATCGAGCCCTGGTGGCACAGTGGTTAAGCCCTCAGCTGCTAACCTAAGGGTCAGCGGTTTGAACCCACCCAGTGGCTCTGTGGGACAAAGACCTGGCAATCCATTCCTGTAAAGATTACAGCTTTGGGAACCCTATGGAGGCAGTTCTGCTCTGTCTTGTAGGGTTGCGGAATCCAAATCGACTCAATGGCAGTGGGTTTTTCCTCTGTGTCAGTCACTGTCCTAGGTACTGGAAGTTCAATCCTGAACAAAACATTCTGGAGCAAACATTCTGGTCTACCCAGTCAGACAAATTAAGGAACAAAATAGACATGTAATATTTCAGAGGTAACAAAAATGGGAAAGAAAAAGAAAGCAGGGTAAGGAGGTGGGTGGGGAAGGTACGTTTGTGATATTTTATATACAGGGTTCAGGGGAGAGAATTTGAGCAGAAAACTTGATCAAAAAAGGAACTTCACCATGCAGATACCTGGGGAAGCATTTAGCCACAGAGGTAACAGCAAGTAAGTGCAAGATCCCTGAAGCGGGAGTCTGCTGGCTATGTTCTAGAAATAGCAAGGAGTGAGGGGGTGTGACCATGGTGCTGGGTGTGAATGCCTAGGAAGAGGAGAGGCCCTGTGGGGTGCTGGGAGGTAAAACCCAGTTTGGGGGAATGTGAAGAGGCAGGTTATGTAGGGCTTCAGGCCGTGATGAGGACTTTGTCTTTAGATCTGCCTGAGATAGGGAATGGTGACAATAATAATAATAACTATTACTATCCCACATTCAGTTGGATCACCTTTCTTGGGAATAGGCACTCATGGAAGCAGCAGTCAAGAATCAGAAGATGCATTGCATTGGGGAAATCTGCTGCAAAGGACCTCTTTAAAGTGATGAAAAACGAAGATGTCATCTTGAAGACTAAGGTGCGCCTGACCCAAGCCATGGTATTTTCAATCACTTCATATGCATGTGAAAGCTGGGTGATGAATAAGGAATACTGAAGAAGAATTGACACCTTTGAATTACGGTGTTGCAAAGAATATTGAATATACCATGGACTGCCAAAAGAACGAACAAATCTGTCTTGGAAGAAGTACAGCCAGAATGCTCCTTAGAAGCAAGGATGGAGAGACTGCGTCTTACATACTTTGGACATGTTGTCATGAGGGGTCAGTCCATGGAGAAGGACATCATGGGTGGCAAAGTACAGGGCCAGCAGAAAAGAGTAAGACCCTCAACGAGGGGGATTGACATAGTGGCTGCAACAATCAACCCAAGCATAACAAGGATTGTGAGGATGGTGCAGGACGGGGCAGTGGTTCATTCCGTGGTACATAGGGTCGCTGTGAGTCAGAACCAACTCAATGGCACCTGACAACAATGACAACATTATTATTCCACACCTTCAGTGCTGGATTTTTTTGTTGGTTACTTTTTCCTTGCTCTTCCTTCCTCTGACCTCCTTTCTCCCTGCCTCTCCTCCATCCCCTCCTCCGTCTCCACATCTATGCCTCTTTCTCTTTTTCTTCTAGCTCCTTTTCTACTCTTTTGTAATCTTTCTTCTTTCATGTAACATTTAGCTTGGTTATAACAGATAGGAGAGCCCTGGTGGTGCTACTGTTAAGCATTTGGCTGCTAACCAAAAGGTTGGTGGTTTGAACCCACCCAGTGGCTCTGAAGGATAAAGAGCTGGAGATCTGTTTCTTAAAGATTATAGTCAAGAAAACCCTATGGGGCAGTTCTACTCTGTCACATGGGGTCGCTATGAGTCAAAATCAATGCAATAGCACCAACGACAAGTGGCACATGAAACCAGGCAGTCACTGCCCCTTGAAATATCCAAAGGGAAACTTGGCCCAGCCTTGGTCTTTTCAAGGGGATTTAGACTAATTCCTCAATGCTGGGCATCAGACAGAAAAGGCTTAGGGAGAGTTAGATGAGAATTAAAGTGAAGGCCATCAAGGATATTTTGTAGAGAACTTTCTAAAGCATTTAAGGAAATGTGGGCCTTGTATCTGGTTGATGGGAATGTAATGGGGAAGAGATGGGTGCATATCAATTCTTCTACCATTTTTCCAGTGTAAGTTTGTGAGGGAGTGTGTGTTTTTCCCAAGCTCCAAAATACAGCCAACTCTGGATTACCAGGGCTAATGGATGTGGCATAAGTATTCTGAGCAGACAAAAATGGAGAAGTGATTTTCTCAGACATATTTGCAAGATAAGCTGTTGTGTTCTGATTAAACACAAAGTACATGGAAACCCTGATGGCATAATGGTTAAGAGCTATGGCTGCTAACCAAAAGGTTGGCAGTTCGAATCTACCAGGTGCTCCTTGGAAATCATATGGGGCAGTTCTACTCTGTTCTATAGAGTCACTATGAGTCAGAATCTACTCAGCGGCAATGGGTTTGGTTTTTTTGGTTTTATATATGTATATGATGGTGGATCTGTGGAGATATATATATATATATATATATATATATATATATATATATATGCCATATACAGAGAGAAGGAAATGAGAGGTAACAGGGAGGGAGGGCAATAAGGGGAGGGAAGGAGAGAGAGAGAGAAACCTGACCATCTCTGTGTAGTGTGCAGACTGAACCCCACCTAAAAGCCTCTGGCCAAAAGTGCTATTGAGCGCAGAAATCCTGTACTTGGAAGTGCCTGGCTACATCTGCCTGAAGGGGAGCACATTTTTTTTTTTTTTAATTTATGGGAAGACCACGGGTGGGCTAGTGGCACTTATGTGTTTCTCAATCTCTAATGTGATACGAATCACCTGGGGGATCTTATTAAAATGCAGATTTGGATCCAGTGGACCTGGAGCAGATCCTGAAATTCTGCATTTCTAGTATGCTCCCAAGGAGGCTGGTGGCACAGTGGTTAAGTGCTTGGCTGCTAACTAAAAGATCAGTGGTTTGAACCCACCAGCTGCTCCATGGGAGAAAGAATTGGCAGTCTGCTTAAACCCTATGGGGCAGTTCTACTCTGTCCGATGGGATCGCTATGAGTTAGAATCAACTCCACAGCAACAGGTTTTTAAAATATGCTTCCAGGTTTTACCTGCACTGCTGGTCCATGGCCCATGCTTGAGTAACATGGTGGGATCTTTGATGTATTAGCGATAAACTCAAAACCTTAAGTATCTATTTTATTACATTGAATGGCGACTTTCATACTAATGCATGTTGGCCAGAAGTGGGCACTTGACGCATTTTAGCCCGTTAGACTACTCTGTGTTGGGGGCCTCCAGAGTTTCTAAAAGGGCAAGATTTGGTCAAAGTTAACAAGATGAATCAGCTTGATTTGAAAAACTTTAAGAAATCTATGGGGAAAAATCCCAAATGTAGAATCAGTGTTGGTCTAGGTGTCTAGATGTGTGGAATTCTTCCATCTTGGGCCTTCTTGTGTGAGCAAGGTGTGAGACTTGTTGCAAAAGCACCATAATATTTGGGGAAGCTGTGCAGGAAAAAGATTTAGGAATAACTTGTTAGAGCTTATCGACCCCATGTGTGTCAGAGTAGAACTGTGCTCCACAGGGTTTTCAGTGGGTGAGTTTTCAGAAGTAGATTGCCAGGCCATTCTTCCGAGGTGCCTTCGGGTAGACTTCAACCTCCTACCTTTCAGTTAGCAGCAGAGTGCGTTAACAGTTTGCACCAAGGGATGGCTGCCGGGAGTCTGAATCAACCTCTCTGCAACTCGTTTTTGGTTGTTGTTAAAGCTTGTTGGCCTTGCGTGCCATCTAGTGGGAGAAAAGTGAGAAAGTTTTTTTTTTTTTTTAAGCCTAGACAAACCATAGTGCTCACCTATGTACAATGCTGTTGTTAGGCCTTCTAATTAAAAAATGATAAATCATTAAAAATGTTAAATTTCTAAAAGGTATATCTTGGAGTTTTCTATAAGTATTTTTTTTCTCTTCTTCCTAATTGTATAGATGACTGACTGTCTTGCTAAATTCAACGTATTCAGCTTCAGCAGACATCTGCCGTCTACTCTTGTATGCTATGTGACCAAGGGCAGACTCTTTAATATTGTAAGACCTTGAGGTCATAATCTGTAAAATAGGAATAGTAAAACCTGCTTTATGAGATTGTGGTAAGATTAAATCTGTGAAACTTGCCTTGGTGACCTATGACCTAGTAAGAGCTTAACAGTGAGATCTCAGTAAGTGGTAGCTATTATTATGACCATTTAAAGCATAAAGATAACAATAATCATTGGAAAAAAAAAACATGATGGAGATTTTATTACTTTCTATTTACAAACAAGAAAACTGAACTTCAGATGTAAAGTAATTTATTCAAGGTTACAAATCTAATCAATGTCAGATCTAGGTTTCAAACCTAGGTCTTTTAACTCTAGATTTTAAACTCTTTCACTTATGAGATAGCCTTCATTGTATGTATTAATCTGATAAACTAAAAGGAAAAAATGTATTAGTCAGCTTGGAATAGCTTATGCTGTGGTAACAAATAGCTCTGAAATCTCAGTGGTTTATACAAGACAAGGCTTATTTCTTGCTCGTGTTGTATGTCCTTTCTAAGTTGTCTGGGCTGTGGTCACTGCTGCAAGCCGTGAGAAGAGAAAATAAGTAGAGTTATAGACAGATTGATGGAATTAGTAGGAAAATGAGGTATTTTCATTTTGATTGCGTCTATATTCTCTATAAAAATAATGGTGCAAATGGTTAAATGCTTGACTACTAGCAGAAAGGTTGGCAATTTGAACCCACCTGAGACACTTCAGAAGATGGGCCCGGCAATCTACTTCCAAAACGTTAGAGCCTTGAAAATCCTATGGAACAGTTCTGCTCTGTACATATGGGATCGCCATGAGTTGGAACTGACTCCATGACAACTAACAACAACAACTATATTCTCTCTGAGGTATGAAGTGAGATCACCAGAAGACTTTAAAACAAGGAATAAATGTTAGATATATGAGGATAAAATTAGAAAGTGCATTTATTAGGAGAATATAGGAGGATTGCCCAGTGGTGTTGAGTGCCCATCTGGGTTTTTTGGTCATAAGTTTGAAGCTGGCTTAGCTAATGCTGCTGTGCACTTCCCTCCAGGAGCAATGAGCTCAGTATTTGGGTTCAGGTGTGGAGTAAGCAAAAAGTAGGATTGAGGTCTTGCTAAGGTGAATACAACTTTGAGAGAGGTAGGCAAGGGAGGCAAGAGTGTTCTTAATATTATTTTTCATTCAAAAATTTAAGTTCCTTCAATGTCTGAAGGGAACCCAGATATCATGCAGTTTATTCTGTCTCCCCTTATGCCCATTCAACAGGTGAAAAATTAAGGCTTAAAGTAGACAAGTGATAACCTCAAGGTTATAAAAGGAGCAGTGTCCTGTAAAGTGACTCTCTATCAGAAGTAAAGAGTGTTCACATGGTGTCCCATTACCATGGCCGTTCCTGTTCCTACTTTCCTTCACGTCTCACTGACTCAGACCTTAAGAAGGTCCCTTGTGTCACCACAATCTATGAAAGTGAAGGTTTCATCCAAACTGCTTGCTATTCATTATTTTAAATGCAACAGCTCCTGCCCTAGGAGTTGGGGTATAGTGGCCCCAATTCTTCACCTCTCCCCATATTTACATCCCTTATAATGTGACTTTGCAGTTCCTTTAACTAGAAGCAAAATGTACTTCCCTGTTCTTTGATTTTGGGCTTGGCCATGTGGCTTGCTTTGGCCACTGGGATGTTAGACGTGAAGCAAGCTTGCATGTTTGGGCTTCTGTCCTCTGTATGGGAAGAACATGTCCCAAGAATCCCACTGACCCAAGGATGAGGACAGTGTCATGGAAAAAAGCTGAAGCCAACTTGCAACTTAGAGCCTAGCCCAGCCAAGCCTAGGCCAACCAACTACTCAGCTGACCTGCAGATGTGTGAGCAAAAATAATGTGAGAAAAAGATATATATATATATTCATGTCACTGAGTTTTGGGGTCATTTTTTACATAGCATTTTTTGTGGCAATATCTTACCATACGGGGGTGTCCTTTCAAAACACACTATGCTTGCTTTCTTGACATTTGCCTTTCTCCTAAAAATAGAGCACCACGACATTTGTATAATAATGGAAGTCAGGTAATATCTTGTGCTTATCAAAGCTTTGCTATGGTATGGCACCATTTCCAACTAAAAATATATAGGCCTTGTGGGAGCAGAAAAAAAATGTATGTGGATATTCCAACTTTTGGGGGGAAAAAAGGTTAGGAGAAGGGAACAAGTAACTGAATCCAAGTTTTGCTTTGTCATTTACACTTGCCATCACATAGTAGCTGTCAAAGAGGAATGAGACAAAGAGGAGCAGAAATATGAGTATGAGAAGAGGAAAGAAACATGAGAAAGAAAGACGAAAGGGGAAAGGGAGAAGCTGACGGATAAGAGTGGTGGCGAAAATGGAAGACTGGAGAGGAGACAACGGAAAGAGGCAGCGATTTTCATTAGAAAATCCAGGGAGCTTGGAAAGGGGAGAATGATCTAGTGAGGCGCAGATGGCTCTCCTCACTACATGGCGCTCACAGATTATGTGTGTGTGTGTGATGCGTATATATATGTAAATGTATGCTACAGTGAGGGCAATGGTGGTTCGGTGGTAGAATTCTCACCTTCCACAAGGGAGATGAGGGTTCGATTCCCTGCCAATTCACCTCATGAACAGTCAGTCATCACCTATCTGTTAGTGGAGGCTTGAGTGTGGCTGTGATGATGAACAGGTTTCAGCAGAGCTTCCAGGCTAAGATAGACTAGGAAGAAAGGCCTGGCAATCTACTTCTGAAAATCAGCCAATGAAAGCCCTATGGATCACAACTGTCAGATTTCCAACCTATCATGGGGTTGGTGCAGGAGTGGGCAGCATTATATTTCATTGTACATGGGATCACCGTGAGTAAGGGCCAACACAACTGCAGCTAAGAACAAATGTATTTTATAGCATAACAACTAAATTTCTGAACTTTATTTCAAAATTTGTGTAGCTGATTTCATATACTTTTGCATTTCATGGTCTAATACATTTCAGACAGTTGCAATTTCTTCACTTGAGACATCATATTGGAGCTTGGATGGGGAACAGGTTATAGCATGGGGAATATGGGCCCCCAGACTGCCACTTCCCCACTGCCAGCACAGCTGTGATACTGGGAAGTGGCTACTGGGATGGAAAGTGATGAGAATAGGATGGACAGCATGAGAGAATAGGGACAGAGGAAAGAATTAGGAGAAAGAAGGGCCAGCTCAGCCACCAGAAAGATGGCCATTGACACTACATTACCAGCTGCCTTGAACTCTTGGTTCTTAGCCCAGGCTCACCTCCCACCCAGAACCAGTGGTTGGGCTCGATCTCTATCTGCAACCCAATTCCTGGAGCTGAGTAGGGAAAGCTGGAGACCCGGGTAGATGATCTAACCACTTTTCCCTTCACCATGTCTGAACAGTGTTTGCAAGATCTTGGTTTGTCAAGTCACATCTCTGACCTTTTCCTCACTTCTCCTTCTTTCAGGAAGCTTGTCAACTCTCGGGGTGGAGTCATAGGCATAACTACACCTGGAAATATCCTTCAGAGAGCAGGGGAATGTCAGGGGCAAGGGGTTACTTTGAAGCTCTCTCCAAGGTGTTTCCCTTGGAAGTAGCCCATTGGGGCCACCAGAACAATGCTTTCCATACAATGTTATATGGTCCACTTCATTTCCCATATGCTTTCCTGAGTGGAGGAGTAAGGGAGAAATGCACGGGCCAAGGCTAGGGGTTGTACACAGACCTAGGTATATCCCTGGGGATTCGTCTACCATATAAATTGGATTGGAACAAAGACAGGTTGAGAACCATCTTTCTAATGTATCTTCTGCCTCCAGGTATACTATGTTCAGTTCCTTCCAGGTATTATGTACCTCATTCTGAAAGTTCTTAGGAAAGAGAGGGTCCATAGTATTCCTCAATGGCACAAGCCTTTGAATTGTTCCTTGTACCTAGACAAATTCCCTTAAGTGATTTTTATATAGGGCCCACCTTCCAGCCCTCCTAGGAGGAACTGGTTTGTCTTTTTTTTTTTTTTTGGAATGCCCTCTCTTTTTAATTTCTACACTCTAAGGGGTGCTGACTATTGCATTTTGGTTTCACCACTTTCTTGCTCTTTAACTTTGGAAAAGTTGCTTTACCTTTCTGTTGTTGGCGTTGTTATTAGGAGCCGTCGAGTCATTTCCGACACATAACAACCCTATGCACAACAGAATGAAACACTGCCCGGTCCTGCGCCATCCTTACAATCATTGTTATACTTGAGCTCATTGTTGCAGCCATTGTGTCAGTCCACCTCATTGAGGGTCTTCCTCTTTTCCGCTGACCCTGTACTCTGCCAAGCACGATGTCCTCATCCAGGGACTGATCCTTCCTGATAACATGTCCAAAGTATGTAAGACGCGGTCTCACCAACCTTGCTTCTAAGGAGCATTCTGGTTGTACTTCTTCCAAGACAGGTTTGTTCGTTCTTGTGGCAGTCCATGGATATTCAACATTCTTCGCCAACACCACAATTCAAAGGCATCAATTCTTCTTCTGTCTTCCTTATTCATTGTCCAGCTTTCACACAAGTATAATGCAATTGACAATACCATGGCTTGGGTCAGGCGCACCTTAGTCTTCAAGGTGACATCTTTGTTTTTCAACACTTTAAAGAGGTCCTTTGCAGCAGATTTACCCAATGCAATGTGTCATTTGATTTCTTGACTGCTGCTTCTGTGGCTGTTGATTGTGGATCCAAGTAAAATGAAACCCTTGATAACTTCAATCTTTTCTTTGTTTATCATGATGTTGCTTATTGGTCCAGTTGTGAGGATTTTTGTTTTCTTTATGTTGAGGTGCAATCCATACTGCAGGCTGTGGTCTTTGATCTTCATTAGTAAGTGCTTCAAGACCAATGTTTGCAAAAGCAATGTCTTCTTCATTGCAAATACCTTCTTTTACCAACATAAACGGTAACTATACACATGGACCTCACCAGATGGAACACACAGGAATCAAACTGACTACATCTGTGGAAAGAGATGATGGAAAAGCTCAATATCCTCAGTCAGAACAAGGCCAGGGGCCGACTGTGGAACAGACCATCAATTGCTCATGTGCAAGTTCAAGCTGAAACCAAAGAAAATCAGAGCCAGGCCTCAAGACCAAAATATGACCTTGAGTATATCCCACCTGTGTTATGCAGTTGATACAACCTTGCTTGCTGAAAGTAAAGGGGACTTACCTCTCTGCCTCATCTTAAAATGAATATGATAATAGTTTTTATTTCTTACGGCAGCTGCAATAATTAGATAAGGTATTAAGTGCCTAGAACAATCCCTAGAACATGGTATATGCTCAGTAAATAATAATCATTATGATTAACCAATTTGGCCCGCAAAACAAATTCAAAATTGTAATAATGACAACAACTACAATAATACTTACCATCGATTGAGGACCTATACACTAGGCAGTATTCTAAGTACTTAGCCCATGTTCCCAAAAAACCAAACCTACTGCTGTCAAGTCAGGTAGTGGTTAAGAGTCGTGTCAAAGCTGTCTGATCAGGTAAGGGGATGGGACAAGATCAGTTAAGCAGAATCAGTGTGTTGACTTTGTCAGGAATATGTGATTTTAAAGCCAGGTGATAAGGAAAAAATGACTTATTGTTGGTGGAACTTAGGCATCAACTGCAGTGTAAGATAAGTGCAGGGACATTTATTCCTGGACCTTTCCAGTACTCTTCAAGTAACACCTTGTATTGTTGGCCATGGAACAATTCTTTGTTAGCCAAACACAAGACAAGCTTACTGGGGCTATATTTTCAGGTGTTTGGGGGCCAATACAGGGATAGTGATGGAAACGGTCTCCCCTCTATACCTGAGCACATATGTTGCCCTTTGTCTCCTGGCCTAGAAGGGGGATCCGCTTCTGTAATATTAGCCCCTGAGACAGAAATGGCGCCAATGAGCAATCAAATAATAAACAGGTGGAGAAAAGTAATAACTTGAGCCTTGCCTAGGTTGGATTCAATTTATGGCTGCAGTATTTCAGTTTTAAGTCACTAAACTTTGGTCAGAGTCTTGGGAGAACAAGACAGTACAATTCCAAAAAGCAATCAAAAAGTGACTGCCAAGTTATTGGGAGGTTCTATGGTGCGTTTCTAAACCAGCAGTAATCTCGTAAATGTACATGCAATGAACTGTGAAATTGAGAACATGATTGCCCACTTTTGCTAAGCCCAAGGAATAAAAAGGTCATTTTCCCTTTGATTTTATATGACAAAAGAGTCCCAGATCACCTGTTATTTTGTACTTTTGTATGAAAAATGGAAGCCTGCATTTCTAATGGCATTTCTCAGCAGTGAGAAAAGACATAGAAAATTATGATCTTGGATTGTCCGGAACCTCAATTTTAAACAAAAGCCAAGGGAGAGCACTGGACTTTGGAGTTAGAAGGCCTGGGTTAGGAGCCCAAGCTCTCTCATTCAGCACTGTTTGAAATGAAGGTATTAATTCCTATTTTGCGATATCAATGTGAGGTTTACATGAGATAACATTGGTGAAAATGCTTTAATAAATTGCAAAGCACTGTCTGAAGAGTATGAGTGCGTAAGTATAGAGAAGGAAATAGGATATGCAAATGTTTTAATTTCAGTTTAGGAAATCACTGGACAGAAAATTCTTTGCAATGCAACCACAGTTATAAAAAAAATCCAAAATTTAATCACTATGTGAATATAAACTATTACAGCATAATGAAGGCTGCATTATCTTTGATGACTGAAGATACCGTAAGACTTTGTTGTTGTTGTTAAGAGCCATTGAGTCAGTTCCAATTCATAGCAACCGTATGTACAACATAGTGAAACACTGCCCAGTCCTGTGCCATTCTCACAATTGTTGCTATGCCTCAGCCCATTGTTGCAGCCACTGCATGAATCCATCTCATTGAGGGTTTTCCTTGTTTTCACTGACCCTCTACTTTACCAAGCACGAGGTCCTTCTTCAGGGATTGATCTCTCCTGACAGCATGTCCAAAGTATGTAAAACACAGTCTCACTATCCTTGCTTCCACAGAGTATTCTGATTGTACTTCCTCCAAGACTTATTTGTTTTTTTGGCAGTCCATGGTATATTCAATATATTTCACCAACACCCAATTCAAAGGGATCAATTCTTCCTCAGTCTTCTTTACTCATTGTCCAGCTTTTGCATGCATACAAGGTGATTGAAAACACCATGGCTTGGGTCAGGTGCACCTAAGTCCTCAAGGTGACATCTTTGCTTTTTAACACTTTAAAGAGATTTCTCACAGTGGATTTGTCCAATGTAATGCGTCTTTTGATTTCTTCATTGGTGCTTCCATGGGTATTGATAGTGGATCCAAGTAAAATGAAATCCTTGAGAACCTCAATCTTTTCTCCATTTACCATGATGTTGCTCATTGGTCCATTTGTGAGGATATTTGTTTTCTTTATGTTGAGGTGTAATCCATACCGGAAGCTGTGGTCCTTGATCTTCATCAGTAAGTGCTTTAAGTCCTCTTCACCTTCAGCAAGCAAGGTTGTTTCATCTGCATAATGCAGGTTGTTAATGAGTCTTCCTCCAATTCTGATGCCCCGTTCTTCTTCATATGGTCCAGCTTCTCAGATTATTTGCTTAGCATACAAATTGAATAGGTATGGTAAAAACATACAACCCTGACACACATCTTCGCTGACTTTAAATCATACAGTATCCCCTTGTTCTGCTCAATAACTGCCTCTTGATGCATGTACAAGTTCTGCATAAGCATAATTAAGTGTTCCAGAATTCCCATTCTCCACAATGTTATCCATAATTTGTTATTATCCACATAGTCTAATGCCTCAGCATAGCCAATAAAACACAGATAAACATCTTTCCGGTATTTTTTGCTTTCAGCCAGGATCCATCTGACATCAGCAATGATATCCCTGGTTCCATGTCCTCTTTTAAATCCAGCTTGAATTTCTGGCAGTTCCCTGTCAATATACTGCTGCGGCTGCTTTTGAATGATCTTCAGCAAAATTTTACTTGCATGTGATATTAACGATATTGTTCGATAATTTCTGCATTTGGTTGGATCACCTTTCTTGGGAATAGGCATAAATATGGATCTCTTCCAGTCGGTTGGCTAGGTAACTGTCTACCAAATTTCTTGTCATACACAAATGAGCACTTCCAGTGCTGCATCTGTTTGTTGAAACATGCCAATTGGTATTCTGTCAATTCCTGGAGCCTTGTTTTTCACCAATGCCTTCAGTGCAGCCTGGACTTCTTCCTTTAGTACCATTGTTTCCTGATCATATGTTACCTCTTGAAATGGTTGTACATCAACCAATTCTTTTTGGTATAGTGACTCTATGTATTCATTCCATCTTCTTTTGATGCTTCCTACATTGTTTAATATTTTCCCCATAGGATCCTTCAGGATTGCAACTCGAGGCTTGAATTTTTTCTTCAGTTCTTTCAGCTTGAGAAATGCTGAGCGTGTTCTTCCCTTTTGGTTTTCTATCTCCAGGTCTTTGCACATGTCATCATGTAAGACTTTAGGGTCATCATTTTGAAAATCAATTCAAATCAACAAATATTTTCTCAGAACGTGAACTGAGTTCATGGTACTGAGCTAGTTGCTGTAGGAAAATGCACCTATGATTAAGATTCAGCAACAGCTTTTGATATGCTTACAATGTTGTGGAAGTTGGGTGGGATAAAACAAGGAATTTTATACAAGATGGAAAATCACAAATGCCAAAAAATGTTCAAAATTTGTTTTAAAAATGAAAATATTCAAAAGAAGAGACCTGGATGGGAGATTGGATAAGACTTTACGGAAGAAAGGGCATTAGAGATGTGCTTTGAAGAATGGGTAGTGTATCGTTCCAGGTCCAATCATGAAAACAGATACCAAGGAAAACAATGTTAACATAGAGGATTTAATTCAGAGAATTGGTTACAAAAATATTGAATGGGTCAAGAAGGCAAAAACAGGAAGGGGAGGCAACCCAGAGATTTGTAACTGAAGGAATAAATTTCTCTCCCTAGAGTTGCAAGAGCAAAGAGGCAGAGATGATACCACCCATACCCAGGAGCTCACTCACTGCAGCACAGCGGGGATGCCATCCAGATATATGGGACTCTGATGAGGAACAGCTGCCTGGGACAGTCTTGGAACCATGGAAGAGTGGCCCCACAGCTGGTGCTGTGACCTCCATGATGGGAAGCAACACACGACAGTGCTGTTTTGCTAAGAGAGCTGCGTGACCAGTGTTGGCACCAGGAAAGAGCCTCCATGCCACAACTACCAAAGGACACTGGAGTGTAGAGTTGCCCATTACTCTCTGCTGGAGAGATACCGTCAGCACCTGGAAGCAATAGAAGTGTCCTTCTCCACTCCTCCCACTTTCCAATATCCAGCCAGTGATCCCACTGGTAGATCCCAACCAGAAGTCAGGTGGCAAGGGACCCTAGTAAATGGAATTTGGAGTCCCAGATCCCCTAGGATACTTAGCAGAATGAATGGGGGCTGAAAAAACAGGTAAATGTGACCAGCCTGGGAAGGATGGTGAGAAGCAGGTATGGAGAAGTACTTTTCAAGATGTGTGATGAGCAAGGGCAACTGTTCACAGAGGGAGAAAAGTGCAATCTTGTTCAATGTACCAGCTAGTTCCCTAATTGCAAATGAGAAAAGTCAACTCTAACTAACATTGGCATTTTGAGAAGGAATTTATGGGAAGGTGATGAAGTAGCTTGTAGAATTGAAGCAAAGCTTGGAAAACCATGCTCAGAAAACATTCAGGAATCAAGATACCTCATTAGATACATAGATGTTGTTGTTGTTGTAGTATTGTTGTTGTTAGAGTTGACCCCCAAGTGATGGCAACCCCATGCACAACAAATGAAATGCTGCCCAGTCCTGTGCCTTCTTCATGATGGATTGTGGATCAGACTGTCATGATCTATAGCATTTTCATTTGTTGATTTTCAGTAGATCACCAGGCCTCTTTTCCTAATCTATCTTAGCCTGGAAGCACTACTGAAACCTGTTAAGCATCATAGCAATACATAAACCTCCACTGACAGATGGGTAGTGGCCCTAAATGAGGTGAATTGAGGGAGAATCGAACCCAGGTTTTCCACATGGAAATCCTACCACCGAACCACTAATGCCCTCTAGATAGATGATAAGTAGGTAGGTAGGTAGACAGACAGACAGTTAGATGATAGATAGGCTGACAGACCAAGATAAAACCCAAAACCCAGTGCTCTTGCCACAGGAACAGTATGGTTAAGGTGCTTTCATTGGTTCCAAAATAATAGGCCTTTGGCCACTGTTGCTGCTGGACTCTAAACTGAGCTGTTCCCATTTTGATAGTTTGAATATCAATCTAGTCCTGTGACTTCCCAATTTAAGGTCCTTTGGGATCCAAAGTCCTGGACAGAATTTTCCTATAAGCTGATCCTAGGTTCAGTCCTCCCCTTTGGCTTTCCTTATTTCATACTTCCTTCTTCCCAATATGGTGCTAATCTCCCTGACTCCCAACTCCACAAAACATAAAGTTTTTCCTCATGTAATTGAAAAACGACTCCCTCCCTTCAAAAAGGGACAAAAGGTTTTGTCAATTACTACATCCTTTTCCATGTCTAGGATCTCTGGGTAATGCCAATAACTCGGTTCATCTATTTCTGTCAAAAGCCCAGCTTGATTCCAATAATAATACAGTGAGACTCTACTGGATGAAACCCCCACCCCCGAAAACAACTATTAAACCTGGGCATAATAATAATAATAAAGCAGTGATCTGAAGACACAGGAGAGTGAATAAAAACAGACAGACTCTGGTGGGGAGTACACTCTAGGAAGAGGGAAGAAGAGCTATATGAGATGTGCTAACATATGAGATACGTTCCCATTTTTTGTATCTTTTATGCTGGAGCTAGGTATCATGTTGTGCATAAGACATCAATGGAAAAACTGTGGTTTTCTGCCCAAGGGAACTAGGGAGCTGAAGCTGGAGAGACTGAGGCCACTGAAGAGCATGGGAGAAGGGAAAGAATCAAGAATGGGATCCCCAATTCTATTTGCTTTCACAGTATAGCAGCAAACCTGTTTTCCCTGATGGCCAGGTCAATGCATCAAAACAACAAAAAACAAAAAAAACGCAGTGCCGTTGAGTCGATTCCAACTCATAGCGACCCTATAGGACAGGGTAAGACTGCCCGTAGTTTTTTTTGGTCAATGCATCAGCCAGTTCTAATTCCTCTTTTGCCTGTCCATCCTGTGGAGGTGGAGTCAAAATGTTCAGGTGGTAGATTCGACTTCCAGTTCAATGTGACCATCTTTGTTTCCCCTGGGTGAAGAAGTATTCTCTTGCTGATAACCTCTGAATCGACAGAGGCTAGAGCTGCAGAGATGGAAAGCAAAACTTTGTAGTTATGTTCTACCCCTCGCATCCACTCTTCAGTTCTCTGATCCATGTATTCTAGTTATGAGAAACACGGTATAATACATTTACTGGTCTTTGGTTTTGAGTAAATTCTCCACTTGAAGGACAGCACTCCATCTGGCACTGAAATTGAATATTGCCTAGGCCATTTTAGCATTCAGTAAGGCACACCGCTTCTGGTTGACGGTGTGCATGGTGAGAAGAGAGTATCAGTCAGAATATGGTAGGTAATGCTGCAGTAACAAACAATGAAGCTTTCTTTCTTTCTCATTCTTCGTTTTCGTCATGGAATAGTTGCAGCTCTGCTTCATGGCATCTTCACTCTAGGACCCAGGTGGATGGAGCAGCCTTTTTACGGAACATTGTTGGTCTCAAGACAGGAAAAATAGAACATGGTAAACTACATACTGGCTCAAAAAGCTTCTGCTTGAAAGTGACACACATTACTCCTACTCTCACTTTACGGGCTGAACCAAATCACATGACATTATATGGGCTGAAGAAATTGTGTATATATAATCCTCTGGCAAAGAAGGACACTGAAAATGGGTGGGGAGTAATTCCAACTATCCAAACTAGAAAGTCTCTTGAACATCTGTCATTACTTTACTTTTTCCTCTGTAAAGTGAGTTCCTTGGTCAACAGCAGTATAAGTGAGATATCGTGAGTTATTCAGGAAGTTCATTGATAGTGATGCTGGCAGAAGGAAGATGGTCAAGAGAAGCAAATGTAAATATAGAAAAGCATATATTCCAGTGAAGACAAATCTCCTCCATCACAGAAAGAGTCTGGTGTAATCAGTATGTGCACAGGGTGGGTTGATACCCTCAGATATGCATGCACAGCCTCCATACCTGCTGCCATGGTTACTAAGTTTAGGAGGTCATTCAACAAGCAATGAGGCAATTGGGGAAGCATCCGCTGCTGCAGGAATTCCTTTTGGTGAGTGTTAACATGAGCGACAAGTTTTCTCACTTTCTGCGTTCAGTTCAGGAGATGCATCCACACACTTCCCTGACCTTGTTGTTGTCACCAGCCTTCCAATCTTGTACATTTCAAGTCTCGAATCATCTGGACAGATTATTAGCTACCATTGATGAGGTGGTTTAGCATCTGCTTATGAGTTGGTTGTTCATCATGATTCAAGCAATTTCTCCTCCCAGGCAAAATGAATGAAACCGTTGTGTATGGCTATAAGTATTGCTCCCCAAAAGATTTTCCTTCCCTGTTGTCTTTTAGGTCCACTTCAAGTGGGGCTCTAAATCCACAACAATCCAAAGATGACCAGCACCTTCATGTCATGTGCACATTCGGTAAACCAAAGTTTGGTTTCTTTTCCTTCAGTAAGCTGATCTTAGCATACTCTCCATGATATCGAAGATGTGAGTTGAGGGAGCTGTAGAAGTTCTTTGAGCTATTTTTGCAACTTCCTTGTACCTCAGAATCTGCTCAGACCTTGACCCATATATACTTCCATTTGATGGTGGAATACTGCTGGGCACACCAACTTTATGGGTAGTTTGATCAAATAACAGCTAGTTTATAATAAGTAGCCAGAATACATTGCCACGTGGTATTCCACAGTCAGAAGTTCACTTGCCACCCAGGTTCTATAGCAGGACCTCAAAAGAGAATAGTTATTTGTTGAAAAGAGTATAACTTTGCCCAAAGACCCTAAGGGTCTTGCTGTGACCTCCTGTTGAGGATTGCTACAAACTATTCACAGAAACTCAAACTGCTGTGAATACTTCAAGCACCATTGATCTTCTGAATCAGAAAGTCAAGTGGTATTGCTGTTTGCCCTCCAGCTTCAATCAGCCAGAGAACTATCTCTTGTTCCCAGCCTTACTGTATGTTGAATTAGCTGGTAAAAACCCAACTAAACCAAACCAAACTAAACCCACTGCCACCAAGTCTATTCTGACTCATAGTGATCCTACAGGACAGAGTAGGGCTGCCCATAGAGTTCCCAAGGCTGTAAATCTTTACGGAAGAAGACTGCCACATCTTTCTCCTGCAGAGTGGCTGGTGGGTTCGAATCACCAGCCTTTCGGTTAGCAGCCCAGTGCTTTAACCACTGCAACACCAGGGCTCCTGAACTAGCTGATAAGTGATTCAAATATAGCTTACATCTCATCCAAAATCCAAAGAGACCTGCCAAGCGTTATGTCTCTTTGGAGGAGGTGTAAGCTTCATGAATTGGTCTTCACTGTGGAGGAGATATCTCTACATGTCCCAGACTATTGAACCCTAGGGCATTTTGAAGAGGAAAGTTCTACATATTTTTGTGGAATTTATTTCTCATCCTTTTACCAAGGCTATGTTTTACCAATTTCTACTTTTCAGGTTCTATAACCTTGTTATCGTTAGTGTAGTAGACCATATCTGCGGGGTGAAGACATAATCATGCCCTGGTGGAATAAACTGAGGCACAAAGATGAAAGGGTGATTTAACCCTTACCAAGAAGGAGAGGCTTTTTACTGTCCCTACAAGGTGAAGACAAACTGCCTTTTGTGTCCTCTCCTTCCTGGGATAGAGAAATTTATTTTTTCTTAGTAAGTAGACCAAATCTGCTAGAGCAACTATACTTGGAGCCACTACCTGATTAAGCTTAAAATCATCTATAATAATTTTTAAAGATCATGTTCCCGGTATATCCCCATGCAAGTCCAAATAGGGATTTAAAGTTGTTAATAATTATGGAAATAGTAGCTAACATTTATTAAGTGATTATTTGCCATGCAGATGCACTCGCATAATCATCACAGTATCTCTGTGAGACAAATAATATTATCCTCATTTTGAAGAATCACCAGCCTGTGTCTTTCAGATACCACTAACCTATATAAGTACCTTCCTCCCCCACCCAGGAATATTGTTTTGTTTTGTTTTTTCTTTTGCCATTTTGGTAAGGCTCTCCCGACACCTCCTTTTTTCTTTCTCTGCCATGAAGTCTCTTCCTCCACAGGTGGGACTTCTAATTGTTGAAGATATTATTTTAATTGTAAACTCAGGGACTGGTGAAATAATCAGGATGTGCTTGGGATTCCCACTAAGCTGTATTTCAGGTGATTTGGAAAAAACTTCACTCATCACATGGTCCCGTCAATAATGTTCCAAGACTCTAAGAATTTGTTAGCTTAGAGTCAGTGCCTAAATAATACCTTTCCCTGGCACCCAGCTACCCTGATAAATAGTCTTCAGTAATCTTTGGAAAATTAAGAGGAAGAGTTATAGTGTGCCCCTGCGGTATTATTACAGAGTCCTTCCTCAATGGTATCGGTCATGGATTGAGTTGTGTCCCCCAAAATTATGTGTTGGAAATCTTAACTCGTATACATGTGGGTTCTATGCATCCTTAGAAGCGAGGATGGTGAGACTTGATCTCAGGTACTTTTGGCATATTACCAGGAGGGATTAGTCATTGGAGAAGGACATCATGCTTGGTAAAGTAGAGGGTCAATGAAAAAGAGGAAGACCCTCAACGAGATGGATTGGCACAGTGGTTGCAACATTGGGCTCAAATATAGCAACGATTGTGAGGGTGGCCCAAAACTGGGCAGTGTTTCTTTCTGTCGTACATGGGTTTGCTATGAGTTGGAACTGGCGCGATGGCACCTAACAACAAAACATATATGTGGTTGTAATCCCATCAGGGAATGAGATTTCTTTGTTATGTTAATGAGGCCATATCAGTGTAGACTATGTTTTAAGCCAATCACCTCTGAGGTATAGAAGTGGCAGACTAGGCTCAGAAGCAAGGACAAACGTGGAAGACAGATGCCACATGAAGATCACCAAGAAACAAAGGACCAAAACCTGAGACAGACAAAGAAAGAGCCTTCCCCTAGAACTGGCACCTTGAATTCGAATTTCTAGCTTCCTAAGTAAACTGTGAGAAAATAAATTTTTGTTGTTAAAGCCACTCGCTGGTAGTATTTGTTATAGCAGCACTAAGACAGGACCCAACTTCTTCACGTAGTACTTACGCGTCTATGTATTTTTCCTCTGGACCTTCGTGGCTTAGCTCAAGTCAGACACCTGCTCACAAACTCTGGAAGTTATTTCTTGAAATATTACTTTATTGATGACTTTCAAATTAGTTCTCAAGACCTGAGGAAGCAGTTTTCAATTTAGTTTAACAAAATACCTCCATTTTTCAGCAAAGGCAGGGATTTTTGTTCCACTACCAAGAGTCATCAGGCTGAAGTGTAAAAATAAATGCTGTGAGGATAGGATTTTACTTATTCCATCAGACTGTAAATTTCACAGGAACAAGGCCTTATGGACTTGTTTAATATTTTTCTTCCTAGTAACCAGTCTAATAGAAAAAAAAAATTTTTTTCTAGTACCTAGCAAATAGTGTATATTCAATAAGTACATGTTCAGAGCAAAGAGACAAGGATCAATTACAAGTTTATTAAATTAGCCCTGGTGAGAAGTAATGAGGCCAGAAAGAAAGGAAAGAGAAATAGTATATATTGAGCACCAACCACATGCCAGGCATTTAATCTATATTATCTTAGTTAACTCATAGTCAATCTTATGAAGTACATGCTATTCGTTTCCATTTTACAGATGAGGCTTGGATAAATTAAGTGAAAAGTCCAGATTCATACACATAATAAATAATGGAGCTGGGACTTGAACCAATGTCTGACTCTGAAGCTCATACTTGTCCACTACGTTGAACCATCAGGGGCAGTAACGGTAGGGAATGGAAAGGAGGTAACTAATGTGAGAGAAAGAATCCTTGATGCTGCAAACATTTAAGTGCTTGGCTGCTAACTAAAAGGTTGGTGATCTGAACCCATCCAATGGCTCTGTGAGAGCAAGACCTAGCAATCTGCTTCCATAAAGATTACAGCCAAGAAAACCCTGTGGGGCAGTTCTACTCTGTCACATGGGGTCTGTATGAGTTGGAATTGACTCCATGGCATCCAACAACAATGTGAGAGGGGTATCGGCAATTGACTAGGTCCAGTGAAAGGGAAGAATCAAGCAAAGTTGACCCTGAGCTTTTGAGCTGGAATTACAAGGAAAGTAGTGATGCCATTAAAAGAAATACGGAAATCAAGGGAGGAGTTTCCAGGGACAGAATGATTGGATCAGCTTTGGGCATGCTGAGCAGGGGTACAGGGGCAACCAGGAAAGGCTGTACTTGGCAGCTGGAGATGCATGTCCAGACTCCACGACAGAGGCAGCAGTAAGGAAGTAAATTTGTAAGAGACCCACATTGAGGTGATGATCTGAAGCCATGGATGTGGATGGGAAAAAGTTACCCAAGCAGAGGGTATGAATGGACATGGTCCAGGTCTGAGCTGCGGGTGGGCCTGAGTATGTACAAACCCTGTTGTACATCCTGAAAACTGGTCTGCCTTACTAAATTCTCTGTACCCGCAGTTTTCTTGTGATTTTTTCTTTTCCACATTTACATAAGCAGTATGTGCTGGCCAAAACAACTAACTAACTAAATAAACCTGTTGCTGTCGAGATCATCCCAACTTGTAGTAACCCTACAGAACAGAGTAGAACTGCTCTATATGGTTTCCAAGCCTGTAATCTTACAGAAGCAGACTGCCACATCTTTCTCCCACAGAGCAGAAGAACCTCCAATCCTACAGTTAGCAGCCGATCTTTCCGTTAGCAGCCCAGTGCTTAGCCACTGCACCACCAGGGCTCCTCTATGAGAATGTGTAACCAGAAAAATCTGTGGAGGGTTTACCATTTGTGTGAGGTATGTCCTGTGCAAGCCTAACTTGCTCAATCCTTTCAAGGAGGAAAATTATAAATGGCCAAGTTGAGAACTGCAAATGCTGACAATTCTCCATCTGAGGGTCAAAAACCCAACCTCCAGGGCTGTGACTCCCCTGGTCTCCCACATATTCACAAGGAGCTTCAGCTGATAATCCCTCGGCAGAGTCTCCAGGATTGAGTGTCTGTGGCAGCAGGTGGGGATCCCCTTTCCTCTCTGTCCCCTCTTCCCTTCCCCTCTGACTCCACATAAGCACTTAAGGGGCAGGACTGACTTTGTCTGGAGGGGTCTTCTTGGTTGGAGGCTTTCTAAGAAGCCAGGTTAACCCCATCAAGAGTGGTCACTGGTCTTAGCCCAGGAATTTCGGGTCCCTGAAACACAAGTCCTGAGGCCAAGCTGAATCACAGCAGAGTCAGAAACGGGAAACTTTGTCTTTCTACATCAAACCAAACGTGACACAAATAATTCAAAACGGCTGAACTTTAAAATAAGAATATTTTTACATGCACCGTTGCGCAGTGGAAGAATACCCTGATTAATTTAGGAAAGCATTTTTACACTTAATTATAAGCGACTGAAAACGTGCTTTTGCATCTGTTTAGGATGACATTTCATGGGCATCTAGTGCTACACAACATTTCCATGACAATAAACACATAGACTTGTTGTTTTATAGTTGCATAATTGTGGTTTTCTTCTGCTTGTCCTCACTGAGGTGGAAATCTGCTTTCGCACTTCTCGTTCTACCCTCTTCCCCCCGCCATCCCCCACCCCGCCTCGGGGGGGGAAAAAGGAAACAAATGTAAAACACACCAAACCAGAGGGAAAGAAATACTCTATATGCCGATGCCGCAGGAAAGAGGTACGTTTATTTGCCAGGTCCCTGTCTTTGAATTACCCTGTGATGTCCTCAGGAACCCTGGTAGCGCAGTGGCTCACATCCCCGCGGGTTCAGCTGAATGCGCTCCGAGTTGCAATGTTCACCAATAACCAGCAGAGGGCAGGCACGGCCTCACAATACATCAGAAAAAGCTATCTGCATAATTCACAAAATGAGCGTCTGAGAGAGAAGGTGGCCTTGCAATCCTTTAATCTATCATTTCAATCACCTTTCTCAAACTCTTTATAAATAACTGCTGTGGTGGAAACTGATCTGCATGTACTCCGGAGCCAGACTGCCTGGGTTAACTTCCAGCTCTGCCGTTTACTAACTGTGTGACCTTTGATGACTTACTTACCCTCTCTGGATCTGTTCCCATTTCTGAAAAGGGGATATTAATAATACCTATCTCATAGGCTTGTTGTGGACATTCAATGAGTTCATACATGTAAAGCACTCAGAACAGACCCTGGCACATTGTTATTATATTTACTACTATTATTAACAATACATCGTTGTTATTGATTGCCATCGAGTTGATTCTGACTCACAGCGACCCCAAGTGTAGTAATGAACGTTATTACATTAAATACTTTTAAATTCTCTTGCAGGGTCCCTAACTGAGGTACCCAAGGAGAAGTGACGTGACTCAAGTGGAACAAGGAAAGGGCCTTGGTGAGTCTCACTCAGGCTGGAATCTCTGGCTGTTGGAGAAGGAGCTATCAGAGATGTCATGCTCCAACAGGAAAGCAGGAAAACTGCTGTAGCTGAGACTGGGTGAGGCAAAGCTAGACCTCAGACTGGCCTGTCTCTTCCTTGAAGGCAGAAGGACAAGCCTGAGCATGGGCTGCTGGAAGGTCAGCAGGTGTCTGGCACGAGCAGGCAGAGGAAGAACTGTTCCCCCCAGCAGCACTCAAGCACGGTACAGTTAGCTGCAGCCGGGGGGTTCATCCTGAACCCTGCAGCCTGGGCACCTTTCCTTGCTGTCTGAGTAAAGGCCAGAGTGAGAACAGCAGCTCTGAAAGACAGGCCTTGGGGGTTATTTTACAACCAGCATGGCAAAGGCCAAGGGAACAGGTGGGTGCTTTAGCTCCTTTAGCCAAAGGCATTCATGTGTAGAAATGAGTGCCATTCCACTCAGGGGGCAGGGGTGAGCCCACAACAGGAAGAGGGGGTGCACTCTGCTAGAGATATATTTCAGGAACCTCTGGGTGGTGATCCAGAATTGGAGAAATGGAATGTGTCAGCTTTTTGAGGGCAGGGGCCACATTTAATTCAGCTTTGCTGTTATAATAGCAACTGTGCTGGTCATTTTCTTGTTGTTGTTGTTGCTAGCTGTGGTTGAGTCGGCTTCGGCTCATGGTGACCCCACGTACAACAGAACAAAACTCTGCCCAGTCCTGCACCATCTGTTGCCCAGTCCTGATCTGTTGCAGATCAGACCACTGAATACAAATAATAGCAGACAGTGATGGTTCAGGGGTAGAATTCTCACCTTCCATGTGGGAGACTCGGTTCTACTCTGTGTTTTTGTACCTCAAGCCCAGCCACTACCCATCTGTCAGTGGAGGATTTGTGTGTTGCTATAATGCTGAACAGGTTTCAGCAAAGCTTCCAGACTAAAACAGACTAGGCAGGAAGGCCTGGTGATCTACTTCTGAAAAAATCAGCTAATGAAAACCCTATAGGTCACAACTGTCCAATCCTATTGCACAAGGGTCACCGTGAGCCAGGACCAACTGGATAGCAGCTAACAAAAACCATGCACACACACACACACATATACACACACAAACACACACATACATATGCGTAACAAACCTAGTTTCACTAAAAGTAAGGTCAGTAAGAAATAACACAAATGATGTCTTACAGAAGAGGACAGACATCAGACAGCATTGCCACTGGAAGGCTCTCTTAGTCATTTATAACCTAACATTCATTAGAGTGTTTCTTAAACCAGTTTTTGTCATTAACTCATTTGTGGCTTTTGAGGTCTCCCAATCCTTCCTTGGGTTTAATCCTTCCTACTCGCCACTAAGTCCCACGTTCTAACCCACAATAGTCCTGGCTGTGAGTTCTGTCCTTCTTTGTATCTGAATTCTCCTCCAATTATATTTACCTGTTTGAGTGCCTCAATCACTCAAAACCAAAAAACCAAACTCATTGCTGTTGAGTCAATTACAACTTATAGAGACCCTATAGGACAGCGTAGAGCTGCCTCGTAGGGTTTCCAAGGCTGTAATCTTCATGGGAGCAGGTCGCCAGGTCTTTTCTCCCTGGGAGCCGCTGATGGGTTTGAACCGCTGATGGGTTTGAACCGCTGACCTTTCAGCTAGCGGTCAAGCACTTAACTATTGTGTCACCAGGATTCCTTCGATCACTCAGCCCCCCCCCCCCCTTTTTTTTCCCTCCTGGAGAAGTGGCAAACTACCCCAACTACCTGGCAAAAAGCTGTGGACGTGGAGTTGCTCCTGATGTCATGTTTGTGTTTTCTTCTGGCTCTGCCCATGCCCTTCCAGCAGTGGAATTTCAGAGCCACTCAGCAGGCCAGGAGGGGAGGTATCTCAACGCTGCCGACTTTTCATTACACCTCAGATCACATCCTGTAATTGGCAGCCGACTCCACTCAGCATAAGACCGCTTTCTGCCTCCATCCATCTATCTCTGCTGACTTTCTTGGGATCAAAAGAGCCCTGTGTGTTTTTCTAATCTCTCTAATCCTCGTAACTATTCCTGTGAGGATGCAGGTATCATCGCTACCATTTTTCAGATGAAACGAAGGCCCAGATCATTTCAGTGAAAGACCCAAGGTCACCCCTGTGAGCTGGTGGCCGAGATGGGAATAGAACTCAGACCGGCTGATCTCCCAGTTCATCAGTCTCCATTAGACTCTGCCGTCTCGCTGAATTCCCCCTGCAGTTTTAGTTGAATATCATGTTCTTCTTCACTTCCTGCCCTAAACAGAGCAACAGCTGCCACTTGCCCTCCTGAGCCGGCTGGCGGTACTTCAGTGGTGGGTGAAGTTATCCTAGGATATAAAGTGGGTGAAGCGTTTCAGGATAAAAGAGCCCATCACAGCGGAAGATATTCACAAAGGTATAAAAGGGATGTCCTGACTTTACTGCTTTCCCTGACTTTCAAATGACATCGTGTTGGGGACCAGGCTAAGAGGGAAAACTGCTTGGGAGGGTGAGTATGGGAGTTGGAAGGAGGGGGCCCTGTGGAGGAAGAAAGAAAGGATGTGTGTGTCATTAGATGAAAACTTCTTGGCAAAGACAAAAAAAAAGGCACGATGTTATTGGTGAGAAGCCCAGCATGAGCTATTGTTGAGCTATCCTGGGTCCATGTTCTTTTTGTATGAATGATGCTTACAAGAGGACTCAGGCTCACTTCACTCCGTTCCGCGTACAGTCTCGACAGCAGTGATTTTCAACCTTTGTGGTGAATCAGAATGGCCTGGAAGGAAATCAAACCTGTTGCTGTTGAGTCCATTCTGACTCATGTGTGTCAGAGTCGAACTGTGCTCCATAGAGTTTTCAATGGCTATGATTTTTCAGAAGTTAATCTCCAGGCCTTTCTTCCAAGGCACCTCTGGGTGGATTTGAACTGCTAACCTTTTGTTTAGGAGCTGAGCACTTAATCATGTGTGCTACCTGAGGACTCCTAGAATGGTCTGGGGAGCTTGTTAAAAACGGTTGGTTTCCGGCCCAATCCTGGGAGGTTGTGGTTCAGGAGAATCTATTATTGACTTATGGGGCGCACTGAGGGAAAGCCCATCAGTGACCATCAGTGTTTAGAAGTTGTGTCCGTGGCACCTCATATACATTTTGGAAAGGTTTTTCCCTAAGCAGAGTCAAAGTGGTAGGCCTGAAAGGGGGTGGGGTGGGGGTGGGAGTGGTTTTACGTCTACAACCACTGAAACATAACTCTACCCAGCAAACGTTAGGTTTGGGTAAGGTCGGAGCAGCCTGCTCCCGTTGTCGCTGCCACCGCCACGGGAGCATTTGCGCAGGCCTGTCTGCAGGTGGAGTGAGGCTCCCTGCTACATGCCTCTGCAAGGAGGGTCATGAAGAGAGGGAACGCTCACCCTTGGAAATCTGAGCGGTTTGGTTCAGGCCAGGAGGAAATTGAAAAACTTCCCAACCAAAACGTTTACTTCCCGAAGAGATAAAAAGAAGCTCAGAGTCATAAATCGTGCCAACGCCCAGGACCCAGAGGTCAGGCCGGAGGCCCAGAAGGGGGATCATTGCACCCCAAGGGTGAGGAATGCAGGGCAGGAATTCCCTGGCCACCAGAGTGCATGACTTCTCCACGTACGCTGGGGCCAAGGGGCCGACAGCCGGCCAGCAGAAGCCCCTGGGGCGCCGGAGATCGCCTAGGGGGTTCATGCCACTTCTGCATGGCTGTGGGGGCAAAATCCTGGAGAAGCAGTCAACCTCGGAACCCTTGGGCTAGCTGTCGCCCCCTCTGTGTTTTGTAGAGTGGTATGTTTTCCTGGAACCCAGCTCAGGCAAGTTCACTGAAAGGAAGCAAATCAGGAAAGAGGAATGTAAACAACTGGTCACCTCAGTTTTCTAAATGAAGGACCTGAGGTGAACCAGGAGGCAGGCGGGCCAGGTGCCCAGTTTGAATCCCCAGAGAGGGGCTGTCTGCCTACCTGTGCCCATATTGGGCAAGTGCGGGTGCCTGAGGAGGCAGCCATAATTACCCTCAGGAGCCTACGGAGTGTTCAGGAAGTTATGAATTATGACGGCAGCCGCAAGGACTGAATTATGACTCAGGATGCCTTTTGCTGTTACCTTCCACTTGCAGGGGCTCAAATTCCCCTCTGGGAGAGCCTTTCCCTTGCTCCCTCTCACCTCAAAGTCTCAGTCGCCCTAAAGTTATGAAAATATGTGGAAAGGTGTCGTAAGAGGCAGGGAAACGTTTTACCGTTTTCTTACTGAACCCTTAAGACTTGAGTGTCATGGAGGCCAGTAAGGAAGAGGTCGTTTCCAAGGGCAAAAGGTGGGCCTCCCGGCACGAAAATGTCTGTATTTATACCTTTTAATCACTTTCCACTGCTAGAGAATGAGGCAGACAATCGTCATCTGAAGTGGAGGTGGGGATGGAGAAGCTTTAAATAATTTGAACTTGAAATAAAGCTTGTTCCCATCAAAGATGACATTATAATGTTAGATAAGCCCTTTAACCGTTCGATGCCTCAAAATTTTCTCCCCATAATACAACTGTCATTTTATCCAATAAGCAAATCATGAATCTCAAATGCCTCTGCAGGACCTTGAGCTCTACATTTGAAAAGTAGCAATAGCAGGGCATAATATTGATGTGTAATTGCTTGCAATAAAATCACACACTCAGTGTTAAGCCTGTAGAGCTTTGTGGGCAGGCCTCACAAAAACATAGGTAAGCCTTTAAAGTAGAGATGTCACCATACAACCAAGACTTGAATCTCTTCTGTGCCCCTGTGTCTTCTTAGAGCAATGGTCACTAAAGGCCATCTCACATCTCAGAAATGCTGTTGAAAATAAAACAAAAATCAAGACATAGCAAGGTGCAGAGAATAGGCCAATGATCTGGATTCAGCCAGCCCCAAGCCATGATCCTGGCCAAGCCATTAGATGGCTCTGATCCTTGCTTTCATCATGTTCAAAAAGAGGCTGTGGGGCTCGATCTTTTCTAAGGCCTTTCTAGCTCTGGAATTCTTTGACATCTCAAAGGAACATTATCATTTCTTTTCTTTTGAAAATGTATTATAAAATATTTAAGATGTACAAAATGATATAAAGAAGAATACAATGAATATCTACCTAGCTGAAAAAAAAAACCTGTCGATGTAATAGATAACTCTCTGTGTTCTTCTCCCCAAGTGCAGTCTCCATCCCAGGAGAGACCACCATCCTGAATTTGGGGCTTCTCATTCTCAATGCATTTCTTTCTACTTTTAATATGTATTAAGGAGCCCTGGTGGCGCAGTGGTTAAATCACTTGGCTGCTAACTGAAGGGTGGGTGGTTTGAACCCACCAGCCGCTCTGTGGGAGAAAAGATGTGGAAGTTTGCTTCACTAAATATTTACAGCCTTGGAAACTTGGGCAGTTCTACTCTATCCTATAGGGTCTCTTTGAGTCGGAATTGACTCGACAGCAACAGGTCTTTTTTTAAATATACATATATATATATATATATGAATATGGAACCCTGAGCAATATGTGCTATTACTGCCTTCTTTTAAACATTGTATCAGTAACGTTGTTAGTTGCTGTCAAGTCAGCTTCAACTTACAGTGACCCCATGTACAACAGAACAAACCATTGTTCTGTCTTCTGCCATCTTCATGACCGTTGGTATGCTGGAGTCCATTTTTGTGGCTACTATATGATTTGAGCTCCTTCAGCCTAGAAGGCTCATCTTCCAACTCTGTGCTGAACAATATTTTGTTGTGATCCACAGAGTTTTCACTGGCTAATTTCCAGAAGTGGATCACCAGGTCCTTCTTCCTAGCCTGTCTTAGTCTGGAAGTTCCACAGAAACCTGTCTACCATGGATGACCCTGCTGGTATTTGAAATACCAGTGGCATAGCTTCCAGCATCACAGCAACACACAAGCTACCACCCTACAGCAAACTGACAGGTGGCGAATAACAGTAATATCATACTATATTTATTAGTATGCAAGCATACTTTTTTCTCTCAACATTTTGTTTGTGAGTTCCTGATCCATGTAACGCTTGTACGTTTTCATCCCTGTATAAATCTCAAACCAAACCCACTGCCGTCAAATTGATTTTGAAATAACTTAATGTCCATTGACAATGCACAAATAAACCGTGGCACCTTCTTTTAACCATCCCTGTATAGTACTTTCATTTGTGCATTGTTGATGGACTTTAGGTTGTTCCCATTGCTTTGTTTGAACAAATAATCTTACTCCAAATATCCATGTACATATCTCCTTGTGCACCTGTGGGAGATTCACTCTAAGAGAGGACCACCTGGGGTATAGGGAATGTACATCTTCTGTTTGACTAAATGATGCCATTTTTTTTTTTTTTCTAAAGCGATTGCACCAAAGCATACTCTCACCAGCAGGGCATAAGCTTGCCCGTTGTTTAACAACTGTGTCATCCCTTGGTAGTGTCAGACGTTTTATGCCCAATCTGATGGGCACACAATGGTAATCTGTTGTAGTTGCATTTCCCTCATAGCCACGGAGGTTGTTCATTTGTCCATACGTTTAGCAGCTACTCATGCTTCCTCCTCTGTAAATGGCTTGTTCATCTTTTCTGCCCACCTTTGCTTTTTAACATGGGTGGTCTGTATTTGCTGTCTATCGCAGGGAATTCAGAGATTGCCAGACCAGATCTCACTATGGTGAGTTGCCTTCCTGTATAATTTATAGCACAGCTCCCACTTGTTCCATGAGAATGTATGAGTGAACATCACTTTTCTTTGGGTGTATTCAGTGTACCCACATTTTCTCCATACAAGCCAGTGCAAGACCTGTGCACACCACTGAGCACCCCACAGCAATGTGCCATTTGATAATGTGAGTCTCCCAATCAGAGAACTGAAACTCAGGGTCCTTGCAGCAGCCATTGCTAGGCTGATGGTGATTGTGTCCAGATGTCTACCTGTACCACCCAGTCTTGAGACACCTACACATGGCTGGGGAGGGGGCTGTGTGCACGAATCTAGAGCATAAAGGGTCACAGAGTTACGGCTCAGGCTCTACCACTTAGAATTTATGGAGAAATGTATATTCTGGTATTTTTCAAAGTTGCAAAATGCTAATGTTTATCTAGGGACATGTCACAAATCAAGTCAAAGGAAACATGCCCAAGGTAGAGTTTGAGATGTCTCAAATTACAACTTTGGGACAGGGTGTTTACCAAAGAAAGGTTGACAACAAAGAGGGAAATAGCTATTGTGTTAATTCTCATTTAATTAACAAAAACTAACTTTGTCTACAGGAGTTTGAGTAGGTCAGGACACAAGAAGCAGTGGGCACAAAGGATAAATCGACATCAGTTGGAAAATGTGTCTCATTTGTGTGAACTGCTGCTGTTGTCACTGCAGGTCATTGACCTGGCTTCAGTCAGGTTTGGTTGGTTTGCAAAGTGTAATGTGAGTGTAAACTGGCACGCCCGTACCCAAAGTGGATGCATCCCCACTGGAGAAGACAAAACTCTCATTGCCAGATTCCAAAGTAAAAATGGAAACCATGGCTTTGAAATCGAGAAGCAGTCCAATAGGACATTCAAGAGGCCAGGGAGGAGAGGTTTTTGTCCCAGCCTCCCAACTCGCTTAAAAAATGTGTGTATATTGTTTCAGAAAAGCATATTTACCCTGTGAAGCCCTCACTCTGTTCATTATAGTTCCCTGGTTGAGCAGTGGTTAAGAGCTCAGGCTGCTAACCAAAAGGTTGGCAGTTTGAATCCACCAGCTGCTCCTTGGAAACCCTATGGGGAAGTTCTACTCTGTCCTATAGGGTCACTGTGAGTCAACAGCAATGGGTTTATTTCTGCTTTTAAGTAGCAAGGAAAGCCAAAAGTTAGGGGAACTTATACAAAAACCTATTGCCGTCTAGTCAATCCAACTCATAGCAACCCTATAAGACAGAGTAAAACTGCCCCCATAGGGTTTCCAAGGAGTGGCTAGTGGATTCAAACTGCCAACATTTTGGTTACTAGCCGTGGCTCTTAACCACTGTGCCACCAGGGCTCCAGTTAGGGGAAAGAAGAATAAAAAGGCAAGAAAAATTCTATGAGACCAGGAATTCATAAAAGAACAAACAAGTATCTTTACCAGCAGATTGTGGAGCAACACCTCAGTCAATAAATGAGTGATTATTGCATGCAAAGTGCTTTTTATACCCCAGGCTGGGGAGCTCCTGTGGCTTCTCAGGGCTTACTAAGACGGGTATTTAGGAATAGCCCACACATATATGGCTTTTTCAGTTTTCAGTCACCATTTTAGACACACACATACAAAAAAACCCCACCCCAGTTGCCGTGGAGTCGACTCCCACTCGTGACAACCCCATGTGTGTCAGAGTAGAAGCGTGCTCCACAGGGTTTTCAGTGGCTGATTTTTGGAAGTAGATCACTGGGCCTTTCTTTCAAGACACCTCTGGGTGGGCTTGAACTTTCAACCTCTCCGTTAGCAGCTGAGTATGTTAACCATTGCACCACCCAGTGACTCCATCTTAGACACAGCCTATAAAAAATATAGAAAAGATAGAGCTAAGTAGAGAATCAATAGAAGGCTATGGAAGCATCTAGGCAAAGGGAATCTTTGAAATGAATGAATCTTTTGTCAGTATTAATCGAGGACTCAGAATACGCTTCAGATATCTACATCCTATGGGCAGCATAATAGTATCTTGACCTCCGTACCTCAGTATTATTAGCTGTAAATTGGGAATAATAGCTGCACACCTTGAAGAGTTGTAGTGGGTATTAAATGAAATAACATATTTAAAGTATGTAGAATAGTGCCTGACATGTGGTAAGCATGGAGTCAATATTATTGGAGAAGATAAATTGTAAACATAGAGAAACCAAACAACAAAAAAGACATCAATACAAGAGATGTCACAAGGCAGTACATAATTAATTGTCAAGCAAGTGCTTCTCACCCCTGAATGTCAAAACCGAGGGCACAGAGCTAAGAGGGAGCCAAGAGAGTTTAGTTTCTCACACTAGCCAAACACCTGCCTTTTGCACGTGTCTGAGAAGCTGCAAACCGGGACACCATGGACTGTGATGGGCTGCTTGGGAAAAGCCCTAGAGCTGCCCCTCAGCACAGAGGTGGTGCAGTGCAGCGCTTGGGAGTGCACCCATGGTGCCAGCCTGCCACAGTTCAAAGCCTAGCATGGACACTTACTGCTTGTAGGCACCTTGGGAAGTTATTTAACTTTCCTGAGCTTCAGTTTGGTTGTCCATAAAATAAAAATGATAATAGTATCAATTTCATAGGTTGGCATGGGGATTAAAGAAGATGGTCCACATAACATTCATAATAGAACGCCTGGCATATGTAAATTAGCTTGCTTATCCAAGTTGGGTGCTAATTCAGCTATATCTTCAAGAGATCCAAGAATGGATGCTAAATTAGATGTGTCTTCAAGATCTCCAAGGAGAGAAATTCCACAGCCTGTCCCAGTGTTCAACCTACCCTGGTGTTCAAATCTTCCTCCTGTTAGGTGATGCTCTCTTTTTCAGGCTATGTAATTCGAGAGGACCCTTAGAGATTTTTTTTCATTCTACAGATGAGAAATTGAAGTCTTGAAAGTCTAAGTGACTTGCCCAAACTCATGGGGATGGTTAGAGGCAGAGCTGGGCCTGTATTCCAGTTCTCCTGACACTTAGAGCCACGCTTTTTCTTTCCACAAAGACTTCAGGTATTGCTTCCCTTTGTAGGTCCTGAGCTCACTGTAGTGTAGACTTTTAGGTCTGCGTGATTCCAAACTCCTGGGCAGAGCCTTCCAACCCCTCCACAGTCTGGCCCCACCTGCCTGCCTGTTTAGCATCCATCCTGCCCACATGAGCACTGGACAAATTGTGAAATCAAACAAAAGTGTGCAAACAGGGCCAAAACATCATCTTTATTACTAATAAAGGCTAAATTAGAAAACATAGCTTAGTGTAGGAGCCAAACGGGCCTGCCAACTCACCCCCTGAATTAGAGACTCACCCACACAGTCCCAGGCAAGTGAGCTAGGGCATGGTGAGCGGAGGTTTCTATGCAGCAAACATTCCTGAGAGGAAGGACAGGACTGAGCAGAGCACACCCAGGTATTCTCCAGTTTATCCATCAAAGAAGTCACCTCACTCTCCAATGGTGGAGAGAAAGAAGGGGAGGAGAGAAGCCAGGAGTGTGCTTAGTAGAAATTCCTTTTCTTAGAAACCAAGAGTGGGAGAAGACTTTCTTTTCTCGTTTTACCTCTTTCTGACCACCCCTCCCCTTGCTCCCGGTTCTCTGTCCCTACAAACCACATGTAACTCTTTGGCCTTGCTCTACTCTTTCTGTTCACATTATCTCACAACCTGCCTTCTCCCTTAACAGGGTATCCTTGCCCTCTGGTTCCTCTGGTGGCTAGCGCCCTCTTATCTTTTAGGATTCAGTGGGCATTGCCTTTTATACGAAGTTCTTGCTTTTCCTCCTCATCTCCATGCCCAACACTCTGTGGGGTAGAACTGGCCAAGCATTTCTTTGTGTTCCCCTCATATTCTTTATAGACTCTTATCTTAGTTTGTGTAGCACTTTATCCCACTTAATTTCCTAAAGGCAGAGGCCACATCTTACTCATCCTGTGTTCAAAGATGTACAGAGAATTTTGAGTATAGTAGGTCTTCAATAAATGAGGAAATGGCATTGCATACTCTTTCATAGACATATTGTATGTTATTAAGGGAATCTTTGCTTTCTTTTCATATTAAGAATTCCAATTTTTTATTTATTCAACAAAGATGCATTAAGTGCCAATAGGTAAATGGCAATCTGTTGGGCACTGCAAAGATACATCTCTTGAGGCCTTCCCTTTCTAGAATCCTAGAGTCTAGTTGGAAAGATATGTTCACAAGAAACAAGTGTATGTACATGATTGATACAAACACTTTCTTGCACCCATAGAACACTTTACAATTTATAAAACAAAATCTGCACTATCTACCATTCGTCCTAACAACCACTCTGTGAAGTGAGTAGGATGAACTTACTATCCCCATTTGACAGGTAAGGAAATGTGGCTTCAGAAACATCAGATAACTTACTCAAACACTCCCAGTTGGTAAAAGACGGAGCTGGAGCTTGAATCCAGGCATTTGGCTCCTAATCTAACCAAATGAAGTCAATTTAACATGTTGGTTATGCCATGAAGGGAGAGTGGTATCTATACCCTGCTAGTGTCCCTAACCCCTTTAACTGTGCTGAAAGGTTCAGGGTATATGCTGGCTTCCTGAATTGCAACACTCCTATGCTTTGATCCAAATCTGCTAGTAGATCAAGCTACCAATGGGGAAACCAGCCAAACTAATGGAGAAAGTTAGAGGAGATTCAGGGGTTGAGAAAAGTATTACCTAAGGTGGCATGTTAGCTATCCAGGTGTGCTGATCAAGCTAAAATTTGAGAAAAATGCAAATGTAGGTATATAATTGCAATGCCTTTATGGACCCATGCATCAAGTCTATGTAGACATTTGTAAAAAATATCTCGAAGACTGAGTAGGATGGTAGTAGAATGAGCAAATCTGAATGGGAACTGAGTCATTTTCTTGCCCCAAAATGGGACTATAATAAATAAGCCATGAGATGACAATCATTCAGATCTGAGAAAGAGAGAGCTGTTTGTTCCTCCATCTGAACAAGTGACTGTAATTTTCCCATCTGTCTTTAGATTTAGCTTTAAAGACACAGGCCTTCTCAAGTCTTCTGCCTAACTATTCTTGTTACAGTGCCTGTCATTTTCCTTAAAATACTTCAGTGTGGACAGCACAATGTGTATGCTTGAGTGCCAGTTAAATGTAATCTACATTAGTGAACATTTAAAGACATTTAATCAGGAGTGGTTGCACAATGGTTAAACCACTCAGCTGTTAACTGAAACGTCAAGTGGTTCCAATCTACCAGCCGTTCCGAGGGAGAAAAGACCTGGCGATCTGCTCCTGTAGAGGTTTACGGCCTAGGAAACCTTATGGGGCAGTTCTGCTCTGTCCTATAGGATGGTTATGAGTTCAAATTGACTTAATAACAAATAACAGCAACAACGATCAGGAATGTACATCACAGAAAAGGAAATAGGAAATGTTTCATCTAAAAGTATAGTAAAATATTTTTTCATTGGTGAGATAAGTGGTATTCAAGAAAAATGACTGGCTGGAAAGATATGTAAAGGCATCTATCTGCCTTGCATAAATGACATATAAGAAGATGGGGTCCCAGTGGCCTAGCACCCCCATAAAGGTGCCCTGGGCCTGGAACTTCATTTATCCTATCCACAGTGGTGGAAGATTCATTTACTAATTCTGCTTTCAGAATGTCTCATACATTTGCCTCGGGGTGAATCTTTCTGGCACCTTGATTGTCAGATTGCCTAAAAGGACTGAAAGTAGGGTGTTCTGAGCCTACAGGATCAGCTTGTATGGTTGTATGGGGCCTTGACTGCCAGTAAGTTTCAGAATGTAGCAAAGTGGGATCTGAAACTTGCTTTCATTGCTGCCTATCACCAGGTAGCCAGGTCGTGGGGGAAGAAAACATGGGGTTCCCATCCATCCTTAATTGTTGGAGGCTACCAATATCTACCACTGTTGTTAGTTGCTCTCAAGTCAGCTCCGACACGTGGTGACCTTATGGGTAGCAGAACAAACCATTGATTTTGGTATGTTTGCATGCATTTTTGTGGCTACTGTATCAGCCCATCTCATTGAGATTTTCCCTCATTTTTAATGGCCCTCTACTTTACCAAACGTGATGTCTTTTTCTAGGAATTGGTCTTTCCTGATGATGTGTTCAAAGTAAAAGAACCAAAGTCTCACTATCCTCACTTCCAAGAAGCATTCTGGTAGTATTTTTCTAAGACTGATTTGTTCATTCTTCTGGCAGTCCATGGCATATTCAACATTCTTTGCCCATGCCACAATTTGAATGCATCAGTTCGTCTTCTGTCTTCTTATTTACCGCTAGATTCTATCAATAGTTAATGGCCAAAGTGGCTTAGGTCCACTTGTAACAGTCCTTAACAATCCCCTTCATTTTTCTACTTTCTTGCTTCCTTTTGTGTCCCTAGCTCAGTCAAATGGCAACCAATCAAAGAACCGGTTGCCATCGAGGCGATTCCGACTCATAGCAACCATATAGGACAGAGTAGGGCTGGCCCACAGGGTTTCCTAGGCTGTAAATCTTGATGGAAGAAGACTGCCACATCTTTCTCCTGAGGAGTGGCTCGTGTGTTCAAACCACCAATCTTATGATTAGCAGCTAAGCTCTTAACCGCTGTGCCATCAGGGCTTCTTAAAAGGCACCATAAATGTTTACTAAACACGTATTCTATGTCCTTCATGTGCATTATTTCACTTAATACCCATTTATAATAAGGTAGGTGTCATTATCGCATTTAGTGTAGACTGAGTCTGAAAGGAGTTAAGAAAACATCAAGATCACACAGCTAGTAAGCAATTAAGCTGAGATTCAAAAGGCGGGAATCAAGAGCTCATATTCTTTTCAGCAGACGATTTCACACACAATTTTGAAAGGGTCTAATAATTATTGACACTTTATGGTCTTGCACCAGATGCCTTTATCTGACATGCTTTAAGACACTGAAAAACAAACACAGTGCCTGGTTATCAAATTTTCCTTCCAAGTCCAGCCTTCTGTTGAAGAAGGGAGTTGTACTCTGTGCATAAAGAAGTTTCGTTCAGTTCTCCAATTGCTCCCCAGCAAACCTCATGTATGCCTAGACTGAGATGAGGTGAATTTAATAGACAAGAAGGAGATGTGTCCATGCAGTGTCAGGAGGTCTATGTGGAAATGCTTCATTTGATTATTCTAGGCCACTATCACTACCAAGGAAACCCTGGTGGTATGGTGGTTAAGAGTTTGAAGGCTAACCAAAAGGTCGGCAGTTTGAATTCACCAGGTGCTCCTTGAAAATTCTATGGGACAGTTCTATTCTGTCTTACAGTGTTGCTATGAGTCAGAACTGACTCGATGGCAATGGGTTTTTAACATCACCAAAGCCAAAGTGTGGATGGTCTTCCGAAATCCCCAGACACCCCCAGGCTGGCCTTTGATGACTTGTTTTTCCCTTTAAGGTGTATCCTTACCTGGATTTTAGCCTAATTGCACTTGGATCAACATGGGGTGGAACAAGAGGGATTGTTCACCAGAGGCCTGAAACCTCTATGGATAATCCTAAACCCTACAGAGGTTAAGCCTACCCATTAATTGCTTCTATAGAACTTTTTTGGTGTCCTCTTATAGACTCTTCTGTAAAGGAACATGTTTTGTTACAAGTCCTATTGCTCTGTGTTCTCTGTCTCTGAGATCGTCTTGAAGAGCTCTCACTGGTATACCCTGCATTCAGTTCTGAGCAGCAGAGAGCATGTTCAGAGACAGTGATCCTGATAAGGAAAGCTTAGGAGAGCAGGCAGTTGAGGGCCAGTTCAAGGATCACAGAAGGAAGCTCAAGACAGAGGTAAGTTCACATTTTAAGTCCCTTATATTTTAAAAGGAGCCCTGGTGGCACAGTCATTAAGAGCTTGGCTGCTAACCAAAAAGTTGGCAGTTCAAATCTACCAGCCACTCCTTGGAAAGCCTATGGGGCAGTTCTACTCCATCCTATAGGGTTGCTACGAGTCGAAATTGACTCGTTGATATTGGATTTGTTTGTTTGTTTGTTTGTTTGTTTGGTTTTATATTCTAAAAACATAAACAAGTAGTTAAAAAATAAAAGGAGAAAATTTAAAGGAAAAGCTGTACTCAATTTTAAGATAGACATTTCTGCAATAGAAATTTAATGGAAACGTAAAAACATAAAGTGACCCATGCTTAGAAAGAAGCAACATCCTAGAATAGGAAGAGGTAGACTGAAGTAATAGGAAAATACACACACACACACACACACACACACACACACACACACAAATAAATAAAACAGTATTGGATGAACAGTACATTGGTCATAGAGAGAATTTGTGAATTGGAAGATGGTTCTAAAGAATTATTCAGAACATAGCTAGAGACATAAAGAGATAAATATGAAAGAGCTGTAGAGGGATGAAAGGTAGATTAAGAAGTTCCAACACATATGTTCTCTGCATTAATAAATATAAAAGCTATTTTTAAAATATCATTTATTTCTTGTTGAGAATATACCTAGCAGAACATATATTAATTAAACTTTTTTTCTTTTTTATTGTGCTTCAGGGGAAAGTTTACAGAGTAAATTAGTTTCTAATTAAACAATTAATACACAAATTGTTTTGTGACATTGGTTGCCAACCCTGGGCGATGTGTCAACAATCTCCCCTTCTCGACTTCTGGTTCTCCATTTCCATTTGTCTAGTGCCTGTCCCTTTCTGCTTTCTTGTCATGCTTTTGGGCTCGTGTGCCCAGTTAGTTTCCTATACATGGTTGAACTCTGTGTCTTGTTGTTTGTTTTATAGGCCTGTCTAATCTTTGGCTGAAGGAAGAACTTTAGGAGTGACTTCAGTACTGAGTTAAAAGGGTGTTCAGGGGCCATGTTCTCTGGGTTTCTCCAGCATCTGTCAGACCAGTAAGTCTGGTCTTTTTTGTGTGTGTGTGATTTAGAGTTTTGTTCTGTCCGAGATCCTCTATTGTGATCCCTGTCAGAGTGGTCGGTGGTGGTAGATGGGCACCATCTAGTTGTGCTGGACTCAGTCTGGTGGAGGCTGTAGTAGTTGTGGTCCATTAGTCCTTTGGACTGATCTTTCCCTTGTGTCTTTGCTTTTCTTCATTCTCCTTTGTTCCAGATGGACGGGACCAGTAGATGTATATTAGATGGCTGCTCACAAGTTTTAAGGCCCCAGACACTACTCAGCAAAGTAGGATGTAGAACATTTTCTTTATAAACTATGTTATGCCAACTGAGCTAGATGTCCCCCAAGACCATGGTTCTCAGCCCTCAGCCCAGTAACTCAGTCCCTTAGGGAGTTTGGATGTGCCTATGAAGCTTCTGTGACTTAGCCTCGGTCAAGTTGTGCTGACTTCCCCAGTATTGTGTACCGTTTTACCCTTCACCAAAGTTACCACTTATCTATTGTCCAGTTAGTGTTTTTCCCTCCCCACCACTCCCATCCCTCATAATCACCAAAGATTGTTTCTTTCTGCGCGTAAACCTTTTCATGAGTTTTTTTAAAAGTAGTCTCAAACAGTATTTGCCCTTTTATGACTGACTTATTTCACTCAGCATAATGTCCTCCAGATTCATCTATGTTGTGAGATGTTCTGTAGATTCATTATTGTTCTTTATCATTGCGTAGTATTCCATCGTGTGTATGTACCATAGTTTGTTTATCCATTCATCTGTTGATGAGCACTTAGGTTGTTTTCATCTTTTTGCTATTGTGAATAATACTGCAATGAACATGGGTGTGCATATATCCATTCATGTGATGTCTCTTACTTCTGTATGATATATTCCTAGGAGTAGGATTCCTGGATCCTATGGTATTTCTATTTCTACTTTTTTAAGTAAACGCCATATTGTTTTCCAAAGTAGTTGTACCATTTTGCATTCCCACAGCAGTGCATTGTTGTTGTTGTTGTTAAGCACCATTGAGTTGATTCCGACTCACAGTGACTTTATGCACAACAGAACAAAACATTGCCCAGTCCTGCGCCATCCTCACAATTGTTGCTATGCTTGTGCCCATTGTTGCAGCCACTGTGTCAATTCATCTCTTTGAGGGTCTTCCTCTCTTTCGATGACCCTCCACTTTACCAAGCATGATGTCCTTCTCCAGTGACTGATCCCTCCTGATAACGTGTCTAAAGTACGTGAGACATAGTCTCACTGTCCTTGTTTCTAAGCAGCATTCTGGCTGTACTTCTTCCGAGACAGATTTGTTCATTCTTTTGGTAGTCGATGGCATAGTCGATATTCTTCACAAATACCATAATTCAAAGGCACCAGTTCGTCTTCAGTCTTTCTTATTCATCGTCCAGCTTTTGCGTGCATATGAGGCAATTGAAAACACCATGGCTTGGGTCAGACACATCTTAGTCCTCAAAGTGACATCTTTGCTTTTTAACACTTTAAAGAGGTCTTTTGCAGATTTGCTCAGTGCAATGTGTCTTTTGATTTCTTGACTGCTGCTTCCATGAGTGTTCATTGTGGATCAAAGTAAAATGAAATCCTTGACAAACTCAACCTTTTCTCCATTCATCATGATGTTGATTATTGGTTCATTTGTGAGGAGTTTTGTTTTCTTTATGATGAGGCGTAATCCATACTGAAGGCTGTGTTCTTTGATCTTCATCAGTAAGTGCTTCAAGTCTTCACTTTCAGCAAGCAAGGCTGTGTCATCTGCATAATACAGGTTGTTAATGAGTTTTCCAATCCTGATGCCCCATTCTTCTTCATATAGTCCAGGTTTCCAGATTATTTGCTCAGAATACAAGTATGGTGAAATGATACGACCCTGATGCACACCTTTCATGACTTTAAAGTATGCATTATTCCCTTTTTCTGTTAGAATGACTGCCTCTTGATCCATGTACAGGTTCCTCATGAGCACCATTAAGTGTTCCAGAATTCCCATTCTCTGTAATGTTATCCATAATTTTTTATGATCCATACAGTCAAATGTCTTAGCATAGTCAGTAAAACACAGGTAAACATCTTTCTGGTATTCTCTGCCTTCAGCCAGGATCCATCTGACATCCCTGGTTTCATGTCCTCTTCTAAATCCGGCTTGAACTTCTGGAAATTCCCTGTCTATATGCTGCTACAGCTGCTTTTGAATGACCTTCAGCAAAATTTTGCTTGCATGTGATATGAATGATATTGTTCAGTACTTTCCATATTTGGTTGGATCACCTTTCTAGGGATCAGGAATAAATATAGATCTCTTCCAGGGTAGCTGTCTCCCAAATTTCTTGGCAGAGACAAATAAGCATTTCCAGTGCTGCATCCAATTGTTGAAACATCTTAATTGGTATTCTGTCAATTCCTGGAGCCTTGTTTTTCGCCAATGCCTTCAGTTCAGCTTGGACTTCTACCTTAAGTACCATTGGTTTCTGATCATATGTTATCTTCTGAAATGGTTGAACTTCAACCAATTCTTTCTAGTGTAGTGACTCTGTGTATAAGTGTATAAGAATTATAATCTCCCCGCAGCCTCTCCAACATTTATTTTCTGGTTTTTTGACTCGTGCTGGTAATGTCGGAGTGAGAGGGTATCTCACTGTAGTGTTGACTTGCATTTCTCTAATGACTAGTTATCATGAGCATTTCTTCATGTGTCTATTAGCTGCCCGAATGTCTTCTTTGGTGAAGTGTCTGTTCATATCCTTTGCTCATTTTTTAATTGGGTTATTTGTCTTTTTGTTGTAGAGGTGTTGGATTTTCATATAGAATTTCGGTTAAGACCTTTGTTGGATACTTCATAGTCAAATTTTTTTTTTCCCAGTCCGTAGGTTCTCTTTTTACTCTTTAGATGAGCACGCACACACAAAAAGTTGCTGTTGAGTTGATTTTGACTTGTAGCGACCCTATAGGACAGAGTAGCATTGCCCCATAGGGTTTCCAAGGAGCGGCTGGTGGATTCGAACTGCCGTCCTTTTGGTTAGCAGCTGTGCTCTTAACCACTGTGCCACAAGTGTTTAATTTTTAAAAGATCCCGGTTATCTAGGCTATCTTCTGGTGTTTGTGTATTGTTATGGTTTGTAACCTATTTATGTCATGTGTTAGGGCCCTTAGCGCTGACCTTATTTTTTCTTTCATGATCTTTATAGTTTTTGGTTTTATATTTAGGTCTTTGATCCATTTTGAATTAGTTTTTGTGTATGGTGTGAGGTATGGGTCCTGTTTCATTTTTTCACAGATGGATATCCAGTTTTTCCAGCACCATTTGTTAAAAAGACTGTCTTTTCCCCATTTAATGGACTTAGGACTTTGTCAAAGGTCAGTTAGCCATATATGGATGGATTTACATCTGAGTTCTTGATTCTGTTTCATTGATCAATGTGTCTGTCGTTGTACCAGTACCAGGCTGTTTTGACTACCATTGCTGTATAGTAGGTTCTGAGGTCAGGTAGTGCAAGTCCTCCTACCTTCTTCTTCTTCTTCAATAGTGCTTTATGTATCCAGGGTCTCTTCCCTTTCCATATAGCATTAATGATTAGGTTTTCCATCTTTTTAAAGAACGCTGTTGGTATTTGAATCAGGATTGCATTGTATTTGTAGATTACTTTGGATAGAATTGACATTTTCACAATGTTGAGTCCGTCTACCTATCTATGAGCATGGTATGTTTTTCCTTTTATGTATGTCTTATTTGGTTTCTTGTAGTAATGTTTTGTAGTTTTCTTTGTATAGGTCTTTTATGTCCCTGGTTAGATTTATTCCTAAGTATTTTATTTTTTAGGGGCTATTATAAATGCAATTTCTTCCCCAATTTCCTTTTTGTAGTTCTCTTTATTGGTATATAGGAATCCAACTGATTTTTGTATGTTTATCATGTGTTCTGTTATTCTGTTGAATCTTTCTATTAGTTCCAGTAGTTTTCTTGTGGAGTCTTTAGAGTTCTCTATGTATAGTATCATAGGGACAGATTTACTTCTTCCTTACCAATTTGGATGCCCTTTATTTCTTTTTCTTGCCTTATCGTTCTAGCTAGGACTTCCAGCACAATGTTAAATAGGAGTGCTGATAAAGGGCATCCTTGTCTTGTTCCTGTTCTCAGGGGGAATGTTTTCAACCTCTCTCCATTGAGAATGATGTTGGCTATTTGTTTTGTATAACTCGTTGTCATAGAGTTGATTCCAACTCCTAGCAACCTGTAATAAATATGTTGGGGAGTTTCTCCTCTATACCTATTTTATTGAGAGTTTTTATCAGGAATGGGTGTTGGACTTCATCAAATGCCTTTTCTTCATTGACTGAGATGATCATGATTCTTTTCTTTGGTTTTATTTATGTGTGGTAGATTACCTTGATTGATTTTCTAATGTTGTACCATCCTTGCATACCTGGTATGAATCCCACTTGGTCATAGTGTATTATTTTTTTTGGTATGATATGCTGGATTCTATTGGCTAGAATTTTTTGAGAACTTTTGCATCTATATTCTTGAGAAATATTGGTTGGTAGTTTTCTTTTTTTGTGGTGTCTTTGCCCGGTTTTGGTGTCAGTGTTATGCTGTCTTCATAGGATGAATACAGAAGTATTCCTTCCTTTTCTATGCTCTGAAATATTTTGAGTAGTACTAGAGTAAGCTCTTTGAATATTTGGTAGACTTCTCCAGTGAAGCCATCTGAGCCAGGATTTTTTTTTTTTTTTTAATTATCTTTCCAATCTCCTCTCTTGTTATGTGTCTGTTCAGATTTTCAAACTCAGTTTGTGTTAGTTTAGGTAGGTGGTATGTTTCTAGATATTTGTCCATTTCCTCAAGGTTTCCAAATTTGTTGAAGTGTAGTGTTTCATAGTACTCTGTTATGATCCTTTTTATTTCTGCTGGGTTTGTTGTAATGTCCTCCCATTTCATTTGTTTTTCTTTTGTCAATTTGGTCAGTGGTTTGTTGATTTTGTTGATCTTTTCAAAGAACCAACTTTTGGTTTTGTTGATTCTTTCTATTGTTTTCTCATTTATTTCTGCTCTGATATTTATTACTTCCTTTCTTCTGGTGGCTGTGGGCTTCTTTTGCTCTTCTCTTCCTATTTGTTTTGAGTTGCATAGCTAATGTTTTGGTTTTGTCCTTTTCTTCTTTTTTGATGTGTGCATCTATTGCTATAAATTGACCTCTGAGCACTGCCTTTGCTATGTTCCAAAGGTTTTGGTATGATGTGTTTTCATTCTTGTTTGATTCTAGGAATTTATTTCATCTTTGATTTATTCTATTACCCAGTGGCTTTTAAGAAAGGTATTAATTCAGTTTCCATGTTTTTTTTTTCTTGCTCTTCCTCTTATTAATTTCCGCTTTTATGGCATTGTGATCATTTATTATCTCAACGTTTTGGATTTTGTCAAGGGCTGCTTTGTGGCCTGAGATGTGATCTATTCTGGAGAGTGTTCCATGTGCTACTTTTGGGTGGAGTGTTCTATATATGCCTATGAGCTCAGGCTGGTTGATTGTGGCCTTTACATCTTCTGTATCTTCACTGAGTTTCTAGATGTCCAGTCTTTTATCAAGAGTGTTGTTTTGGAATTCCCTACTATTATTGTGGAACTGTCAGTTTCTCTTTTCAGGGCTGTTAGAGTTTGTTTTATGTACTTTGGAGCATTGTCATTGGGTATATATTTATTACATTTATGTCCTTCTGGCAGATGGTCCCTTTAATCATTATATACTTCCTTGTCTTTTCAGTGGATTTTGCCCTAAAATCTATTTTATCTGAGATTAGTTTTGCCATTACTGCTCTTTATTGGTTGCTGTTTGTTTGATATGTTTTTTTCCATTTATTGATTTTTAATATATTTATGTCTTTGTGTCTATTGTGTGTCTCTTGTAGACAGCATAGTGATGGGTTATTATTTTTTATTTTTAATCCATTCTCTCACTCTGTGTCTCTTTACGTATGCATTTAGGCCATTTATGTTCAGTACGTATTGGTAAGTATATGTTTATTGCTGTCATTTTATAGTGCTTTTTTTTTGGTGGTGATGTTTTCCTTGTTCCTCTTACTCTCTGGTGCTGAGTTTCTTTGTGGAAATTCTTTTCATTTCTATCATTTTTGTAGACTTTGTGTTTACTGAGACTTTACGTTTTTCTTCTCTGTTTTGATGGGTGGGTTTGTTAGCTTTCTTTGTGGTTACATAGAAATTTGCCCCTATCTTCCTAAGTTTGAAAGAGTCTTTTATTACTTGGTATTGCCTTGACTTCTCATGCATTTAAAAGTCCTATACCTACACTGTTTATTCCCTTTTTATTCTGACATTGTTGCCATTTACAGATTGACGTTTCTGGCTCCCTTCTGGAAGTCTTTTAGTTTTGCTTTATCCTTGAGAGTTCATTACCTAGGTTGGTATCTGGCTGATGCTGTTCTATATCCTAGATTCAAGTCGTTGTCTGATGTTGTTGGTTCTTTAACCAAAGGACTCCCTTCAATAATTATTATAAGTTTGGTTTGGTTTTTACACAGTCCCTTAATTTCTGTTTATCTGGAAATGTCCTAATTTCATCATCATATTTGAGTGAGAGTTTTGCAGGATATGTTATTCTTGGTTGGCAATTTTTTTTCTGTCAAGTTTTTATGTATGTTATCCCACTGCCTTCTTGCCTGTATGGTTTCTCCTGAGTAATCACCGCTTAGTCTTATCATTTCTCCTTTGTATGTGACTTTTAGTTTTTCTCAAGCTGCTCTCTGGATTCTTTGTCTTTGGTTTTGGCAAGTGTGATTATGATATGTCTTGGTGACTTTCTTTTGGTGTTTATCCTATATGAGGTTTTTTGAGCTTCTTGGATGGCCAGCTTTTCATCTTTCACAATATTAGGAAAGTTTTCTGTTAGCAAATCTTCAGTGATTCACTCTGTCTTTTCCATTTTCTCCCCCTGTTCTGGAATTCTGATCACACACAAATGTTTCCTTTAATCATATCTCACATAGCTCTTAGGTTTTCTTCATTCTTTTTTCTGGTTTTTCCTCAATCAAAGTGTTATCCATGGATTTGTCTTCAATTTCACCAATCTTGCCTTTTATTGTTTCAAATTTGCTCCTAAAACCTTCTATTGCTTTGTCCATTTCTGAAATTTTGTTCTTTATCTTTTGGATTTCTAAATTGCTGGTTTTGTGTGATTTCTAATTGTTTATTTAGTTTGACATTTTGTTATTGTATTATTTTCCTGAATTCTTCCAATGCTTTGTCTGTGTTTTCTCTGCATTTCCTTGATCTCCTTCCTAATATCTTGGAAAGCCCTTAGTATTAGACTTTAGAATTTCCTATCAGGACTTTTCTTCTACCAGGAGGTCATCTGTTATTTTATTTTCATCACTTACTCGATCCATCCTTCCTGTTTTTTTCATATGTTTTGATATTGTCTACTATCTCTGAGACATTCAGGAATTATTTTCTTCTTTTTTGAATGTAGGTTTGTTTGTTTCATCCTGTTTTTTTGTTTTATTTGGTTATGTCTGAGCAGGTTGTTGCTTGCTCATATGTGGGATGATAGTTTTTACCACTTTGTGTGGGCAGGGCTGGTTGCTCAGCTATGGGGTAGCAGGTAAGGTCCAGCAGAGGGGAGGGGCAGGGATGGGTCATTTGTCTGTGACATGAACTGGGGCCAGCGGGGTGAGTCTGGAGTGGTGCAGTGCTGTGGAGCGGGGTTCCAGAGATCTGTGCTGGTGCCTCTTGGGGGCATGACACTTGGTGGGGTGGGGCTGGAGGGCAGCTCGGGGCAGGATCTAGGGATCTGAGAGTCTGCACCACCCCAGGTGCATGGCGTGGAACCGGATTCAGGGACCTGGGGGTTTACACCAGTCCTGCTCAGGGGCACAGTGCTCAGTGGAGTGAGGCTGAGAGATGGCATGCAGTGGGGTCTGTCAGTCCAGAGGCCCACACAGGTGTCGCTTAGAGGTGCAGTGCTTGGCAGGTGGTAGAGAGAAGCAGGAGGGAAGGGACAGGATATGATGAGCAGAGCTAGGTGGGAAGGAGAGAGAAATGAAAAAAAAAAAGAAATAAAAGCAAAAAAAAAAAAAAACAGTGGCATGGTAGAAGTTGGTGGGTGGGGGTGGGGTGGAGCTGGGGAAGCCATGTGTCAGTGGCTCCCTAGCCAAGCAGTGTGACACAGCCCATCAAGAAGGGGAGAGGTGGTGCTCAGGGCTAGATGGGCAGGGGAAATGAAAGGAAAGAAAAGAAAGAGAGAAGAAACAACAACAAAAATATGGCACTGAGGGAACTGGCCATTGGGGGTGGGGTGGAACTGGTATGGCAGCGAGCTGGTGTCTCTCTCACTAGGTGGTGTGGCATGGCCCATCGGGAAAGGGCAGAAGCAGCACAGGGGGCTAGGTGAGAGGGAGAAGGAAAAGAGAGAAAGAGAAATAGAAAAAAAAATATGGGGCTGAGGGAGTCAGCCAGTGAGGGTGGGATGGACCCAGGGCGGCTATAAGCCGGTGTCTCTCTGCCTGAGTGACCACAGCCCACTGGAAAGTGGGTGATGAACGGGAAAGCATATATTTCTGGTTACTAGGTGCTGTCTCCCGTTGGGAGCTCCGAGAAGTTGCCTTCCTGTACTCCCTGTCTGGGATTGTTGCTGGCTGCGTTCCGAGATGGCAAAGCTGTGCCACATTAGCTGGTAGGGGACCTCCACTATATAGTTTTCCTCATTCTCTGTTCTCTGTGGCTTCTTCTTCCATTTAGTGGTTGATTTAGTTCTTTATCCCTTCATTTGATGTTTAGAGTTCCAGGAATGATGTTTGTTTCTGTTTTACTTAATTTTTTGGGTCTTTGCTACAGAGGGACAGCATGGTGCTTCTGTCTATAGTGCCATGTTGGCTCCTCCTCTCCAATTAAACATTTTCTACGTGTATGATTCAGTGATATTGATTATATTCTTCAAGTTGTGTAACCATTCTAACCCTCCTTTTCTAAATTTTTCCTCCCTCCATCAACATAAGCTCACTGCTCCCTAAATTTCTTATTTAATCTTTTGAGTTGCTGTTGTCAATTTGGTACCATATAAATTGTTTTTAAAAGAACGCAATGCTCAAGGCAGACATTCTTTACTATTGTTGTTAGGTGCTGTCAAGTCAGATCTGACTCATTGTGACCCCATGTACAACAGAGCAAAACACTGCCTGGTTCTATGCTATCCTCACAATCATTGTTATGCTTGAGCCCATGGTTGGAGCCACTGTGTCAATCCAGCTCATAGAGGATCTTCTTCTTTTTCACTGACCCTCTACTTTACTGAGCATGAGGTCCTTCTCCAGGGACTGGTCCCTTCTGATAACATATCCAAAGTATATGAGACAACATCTCACCACCCTTGCTTCTAAGAAGCATTCTGGTTGTATTTCTTCTGAGACAGATTTGTTCGTTCTTTTGGCAGTCCACAGTATAATCAATATTCTTCCCCAACACCATAATTTAAAGGCGTCAATTCTTCTTCAGTATTCCTTATTCATTGCCCAGCTTTCACATGCATATGATGCTATTGAAATACCATGGCTTGGGTCAGGCACACCTTAGTCTTCAAGGTGACATCTTTATTTTCAATACTTTAAAGAGGTCCTTTGCAGCAGATTTGCCCAATGCAATACGTCATTTGATTTCTTGACTGTTGCTTCCACGGGTGTTGATTGTGGATCCAAGCAAAATGAAATCCTTGACATTTCAATAGCTGTCCATTTATCGTGATATTGTATATTGGTCCAGTTGTGATGATTTTTGTTTTCTTTATGTTTAAGTGTAATCCATACTAAAGGCTGTAGTCTTTGATCTTCATCAGTAAGTGCTTGGAGCCCTGATGGTGCAGTGGTTAAGAGCTATGACTGCTAACCAAAAGGTCAGCAGTTCAAATTCACTAGCTGCTCCTTAGAAACCCTATGGAGCAGTTCTACTCCATCCTGTAGTGTCGTTATAGGTCGGAATCAACTTGATGGCAATGGGTTATTTTCTTATTATTATTCTTTACTAGTTAAGCTAAACTATTGTTTGATTCTAAGACTTCAGGGGATATTTTTGGTTTAAGGTTTAAAGATTACCTCAGGGAAATAGTTTAAGGGGTTCATCCAGCCTCCATGGCTCCATGAAGTTTGAATTCAATGAGAATTTGAAAATCTGCTCTACATTTTCCCACTTTTGATCAGAATTCTTTTATAGAATCTTTGATCAAAACATTCAGTAATGGCAGCCTGGCACCATTCAGCTCTTCTGGCCTCATGGCAAAGGAGACAGTTGTGCACAGAGGCAATTATCCACACATTCTATTTCCTCTTCCTATTCCCAACAATTCTTCTTCCTCTGTTGCTGCAGGCAAATAGAGACCAATTGTTGTACCTTGGATAGCTTCTTGCAAGCTTTTAAGACCTCAGGCACTACACAATGAACTAGGAGGTAGAACAGAGGCACTAAATGTGTTATTAGGTCAATTAACTGGGATGTCCGGTGAAACTATGACCTGAAACATCCAAACCAAGGAATCAAATCACATGAGATATTTGGTTGTACATAAGCAGCCTCGGTAGCTTCTCTTTCATAAAATCGTTGTTGTAAATGTATCTATTATATAACTTTTGTCAATTCAACTTTTACAGGTGTACAACTTATTGACAGCAATTTCATTAATCAGCTGTGCAAATTTACTCTTAATCAATGCAATTTTTCCATCACCATAAGCTGAAACTCAGCACTGTATAAGCAATTCCTCCCCTTTTCCTCTTCCCTTCCACCCCTAATAACCACTAATAAACTTTTGTGATTGGCTTATTTCACTCAATATCATGTCTTCAAACTCCATGTTGTATCACGTATCAAGGCTTCATTTATCTTTCTGGATGAGTAGTATCCCATTGCATGTATGTACCACATTTTGTTTATCCATTCATCCATTGATGGCCACTTAGGTTTTGACTAAGTCATTTATACCTAGTCTCACATAAGGTTGAGCTGTGGATCATCCAAACCTTGGGATAGGTGCAGAGAAGAGGTCTTGCATAGCCCCATTAGTTGTCTCAAAGCTATGTGGGATCAGATCAAGGGCTTTGCTCAGGGGAAGTTGAGGCAGGGAGGGCTGGTACTGAAAAAGAAGAAAAGACATCCAGAGGGAGAAAACCATTCTATGAACTTATGTATCAAGTATCTACTTTGAGTTAGGATGGGCTGGGCACAGTAGACCAGAAAAAGTCTCAGATAGGATCTCAAGGACTTAAAAGTTGGGTGGGGAAAAAAGATGAACACACAAGAATGGTTAAGTGCTAAACTGTTACAATAAGAGTTCCAGTGAGGATAGGAGGAAGAAAAGAAATGTGCGGCTAATTACCTCCATGAACAAGTGCCTCCTTTGTCTTAAGACCAGATGACCTGGATGGTGCCTGGCTACCATTACTGAATATTTTGATCAAAGATTCTATAAAATAATCCTGATCAAAAGGGGGAAAATGCAGAACAATATTTCAAATTCTCATGGAATCCAAACTTTCTGGATCCATAGAGGCTGGATGAACTCCTGAAAGTATTGCCCTGAGATAAACTGTAAACCTTAAACCAAAAATATCCCCTGAAGTCTTCTTAGAGCCAGACAATGGTTTAGCTTAATTGGTAAAGAATATCTGCCTTAGAGTTATGTTATGCTCTTTTAAGAACTATCTATATGAGACCAAATTGACAACAGCAATTTGTCAAAAGGTTAGGTAGGAAGCTTAGCGGACAATGATTTTATGTTAATGGGGAAGGAACAATTCAGAAAAAGAGGGTGATAATGTTTGCACAACTTGAAGAATGTAACCAATGTCACCAAATCGTGCATGCAGAAATTGTTTAATTGGTGTACGTTCTGTTGTGTATATTTTCAACAGCAACCAATAAAATATGAAACAAACAAAAAGAGTTCCAGGAAGGAAAAGCTAGATGTGTGCGTGTGTGGTGGAGAGGGTGGGAGGTGGTCTGGGGTTTTCAGAGAAGGATCTTTGGAGGATGTGGTCCTGTAGTAGACCTTTAAAGATGGGTGGGACCTTTAGGCTGAGGAGGGAAGGAGCGCACATTCCAAGATGGGCCAATAGAACTGGTGCTGCAGAAACAGGGACCAGGGTGCTAAAAGCACAAAACTCTGTACTAGCATATCTAAAAATACCCACCCTCTCTTTTTTCTTTACCTCCTGGTCGCTTGCTTTTCTTCACACCCTCCTTCCTCTTTTCTTCTCTGATTATCCTTTCTGGTAACCTTAGCACTCACTTGCTCATCCCCCCAGGGAATCTCTTACCAGCTGGGTGGGCCAAAGCCTAGGTGGACTCCCCACTGATCAGGTACAGGTTGGCAGCAGCTCAAAGGTCCCCCACCCCTCTTGACTCTGTTCTTTCAAATGCCAATTAACAGGTGTCAGCAATGCCGGCCCTGACTAAGAGACCCATGTCAGCATAACAACCCAACTATTTTGGCTCTCCACCAAGAGAGCATAAATATCGTGGTGTTTGAGCCCTTGGGGCCTGTGGAGTTTACAAGTATGCTGTCAAGATCTCTTCATTGGGCTAGCGCTTGAAGTGTTGCCAAGAAGAGAGGGGACTCCTGTGCTTTTATGTGTTCCCAAGCGCAGGCGGCCCTGGCTCCAGGAGGAGCCCTCTGGGGACCAAGTGTCGGTGTGAATCTCAAACAGCAAGCTGACATTCCGGTTGGGAGTGTGACAGTGCATGCCTACATGATGATGCCAGGGCGGCAGGTGACACAAGTCCACCACAGAGGGGGAGAGTAACTGGAGCGGCATCCAGTTACATGTCCTCAGAGCTCTGAAGGATGGAATCGGGGTCGGGGGAACAGTTATAAAATGATGTTACAAAATCCGGATGTCCTGATCAAATTGAGACCACTGAGGTGGGGCCTTCTCAGCACAGACAACACCAGTGTTCCCAAAACAGGCATCCAACTTGGGCTAATCCAGGATTAATGACATTTTGCAAGTGAGAGATACGAACCCTTGTCAACCAGGGAAAATAGACAGGGAGAAAGAGAGAGAGTTTGTCAGAACCCAGGAGCAAACAGGAGGCATCCATCTGACATGCCCTAGAAGCTTACAGAGGAATTTCTCTTTTGGGGCGCTCTGCCCTCCTCCCTCCCACCCCAGGCCTCAAGAGGGCCACTGAGGTTCTGACTCTGGGTAAACATCTGAAAACAGAGTGGCTGCCAGGGCGGAGAAAAAAGAGGCGAGGGTGGAACGGGATGGGGTGGGGCATGGCGACAGGAAGAGCTCAAGAGATTCTCAAGTTGGGTAAGTACCAAGGTTGGCTTGTCCCAGAGGGCAGTTGGGCCCCAGCCTGGCGGGTGGTGGAAGAGCAGACACAACATGCTTCTGCCAGTGGGGGCAGCATTTCCTCCGCCATTACCACCACTCCTCAGACCCTGCTCGGGTTCAGATCTGGGCTAGTTTGCTGGACCTTTTGTAAAGTTGGTTCAACCCTGACAAGAACCATATCAAAGGACTTGAACAAATTTTACCTCACCTGCTGCGGAGTCTGCACAGCAAGTTGGGGAAAATTCATAGTGAGAGGCCCATCAGGGTGCTACTGAAACATCCCCCCTCGGGATCAGCCTGGGTTTGTTTTTGAGGTAATTTTTCTAGGAATCCCAGTGGGAACAAGTAAGGCGTTCCTGATTTCCCTAGCTCTTTCAGCATTTGTCAGAGAAGCCCAGAAATATTATTGATTTTACTTTTGTGGGGACCAATGCCCAGAGAGGAGCAGTGAGGTATATAAGACCACACTTCTTTGGTGGCAAAACCTAGCTCCTTTGTCCCTAATGATCTTTCTGCTACAATATTCCTTTTCCTCTCAGTCTTGTTAACTTACTAACACAATAATTTACAATAAACAGATGGTTCTTAGGAATAGTTCCTCTCCCCTGAATTAGACTATAAACTCTTTGGAGGCCAGAAGAGATGGTCTTTTTTCTTTTGTTCCTGGGTCCTGATTTAACTGTAGAAGTATGTGCAGTGCCTACTCCAGGCCAAGCCCTGTGTTGCTGGCCACTGCAGACGACCTGAGGGGAAAACTGGTAATCTACACAGACTTGAACAGCCCTGAGAAATGCCCGGATGAGCCTGACAAGACTCCCAAAGTAGATGGAAAATCTTATCCCTCAAACATCAGGATTTGTAAGAAGTCACCTACTCTACACAAAAGCCAGGTGCCTGTAGAGGTGAAATGGGAAGATTTCAAAAGGATGAGTTCAGTTTTCTTGAAAAGAAATCTTGTCAGATGGAAGTAGAAAACAAATAATTTCCCCAACATAAGAAAACAATTTATTTCTCTGCTCCGTGGTGCCTGAAGTTTCCTGAGCTATAAAATCTGAAGGCAGTGTAGGTTCTAGAAGGTTGTGTATGGGGTCATTTTTATCGTATGGTGTATGCCCCCAATATGGCCAAAGTGGACTGTCAGCACCTTGAATCTCTGCCCTTTTAGGGGAGGGGCACACTGGACAGATATTTTGCTGATCGTAATCACTTTTATATGTAACTGGACCTTAATTCATTTGGTAGTATGAGCTACGGAAGGGCGGCACAGATTAGAGAGCTATGTCTGTAACTGACGAAATCTGCGCCTGGCGTGCATTTGTGGAGAAATTAAAAATAAAATGAAGCTCATCCAAAAAATGTGTGGACGAGAATCAGCCGTCTCCTGACTGGTCACGCATGGAACTTGTTGGAGATGACCAGGACAGAAAAGTGAGACCTGGGCAGCAGATCGGACCATGTTGCCCGCCAGGCTCCTGGAAGCCTGTCATAATTTATAATGGATTATCTTAGGAAATGGACGAGGACAGCTTGTACTCAGCAGCCAGCAAAGATGACTTTGATTATTTAAAAAAAAAAAAAAAAAGCCCAGAGAACATGTCTCAAACATGCATGGCCTGTTGTTGTTTACTCCACAAGATATTTAATGCCTTGACTTGGTTCAAATTAACTCATCAAATCCTCTGTCATGAACACGACATTTGAAGGGAGCTAACACCATTCTGTTGTGCATGGGTCGCCCTGAGTTGGGGTTAATGAAAACAATAATATCACCAGACCAGGTAAATGGCACCCCTATCTAGCTCCCATGTTGGGGCTCATGTTTGCACCCCACACCATAAGGTATCTACCCAAATGTGTTGGAATTTTTACAATTTATACTTGTTTCAAAGACTGGAGCTTTGACACACACACATACCCCCCACACATTTGAGGATATTTTCTCCCTGTGACATCTCTTTCTTTGATGTCCACTTTAATTTGATTTCATCAAATGTAGTTGCTCTGGACCAACATGAGAGAGGAGAAAGGGAAATAACATTTCTTGACTCTTCTCTGGGTAAGCTGATAGTGCATGACATAAACTATGTTGTTTGCATTCACAAAGACTCTTTGTGGTACTGTCATTCTTCTGATTTTAGTGAGGAAACTGAGGCTTTGAGAGATTATGTGACTTGACAAGTTCTACCAGCCAGCAAGTGGCCCTTGAACCCAGCTCATTTTGGCTTCAGGCCTGGGTCTGTAAGCCCAGTAAAGGTGAAGGCAAAACCCTACTCTAACTGGGCAGGATCTGCAATATCAGAAGAATTTTTGATACAGCAGCAGGCTCCATCTCAATCCTTAGCTCGCCCAACCTAGTCCTCAAATCCAAGCTTCTTTTCCTGAAGTAATTATGGAAAAATGCACTTCAAACTTTCAAAGGTAACAGCAATTAAACGACTCAGTTTCCATTGTCAGCCTGATTTCTCTGCCTTAGTAGAAAGTCTAATGGAATGTTTTACAAGGATGACAAAGACAGATAATGAAAGTCAAGCTTTTGCACAAAGCTTCCTTGAAAGCTTGATAATTAATGGCTTTGCATTGTTCTTTAATAACAGTCACCTATTTAATGGATTGGAACAAAGGCACAAATTCCAAAATATATTTGCATTTCAGCCACACTCCATGTGAACAGTCTCAGTTTTTCATCCAGAGAAGCTGCATTTCAATCTCTGTAGAAAGGAAGGTCAAGAGGTAACAATTTCTTCCAAAATTCTGGCAGTATCCAAACAATTACTGCATCAGAGATTAGACATTAGCCTTCATATCTTCGTATTGTTGGAGGCTTCTGGGTTGTAGAGAAGAGCTGACAAGAAGCCTGGATGTAAAATTCAGTCATAACCTTCCTATGTGAAAGAAATATGTCTCACAGCAATGAGTCCTAGAGTACGTGTGCACGTGTTAACATGGCTTACTAGGGAAAAGTTCGGTGTGGTCCTCAACAATGCCTTATACAGTCTACAGAGTACAGGGAGCAAGAGACCATAAGAGATTTCCAAGAAAACACATCCCAAATAACTTTCACTCTTGCCTTACTGATTCATGAGTTCTACCATCAAAGTGAAAGGAAAGGAAATAAACATTTAACAGGCACCTACTATGGGCCAGGCACTGTACTAGGCACATTCTCAAATTTTTTTAATCATCATTATAACCCTCTGAGACATTATTCCCTTTTTAGAGATGAGGAAGTTGAAGCTTAGAGAGGCTAGGTTACTTGCCAGACATTACATAACCAGTAGGCAGGCTAATATTCAAAACCACGTGTATCAGACTTTCAAACTGAACTCTTTGTTCCCTGTTAAAATATGACCATCCCCGGAGAATGTGGCACATGAAACCCTATCAGTCATTTACACTGTAGTGTAATGAATGTATCTTTTCCTTTCCCGGGGGAAGGTTTTGATAAAAAGCCTAAAGGTTCTGGATTCCACAAAGTGGAAGAGAGTACAGAAGAGGGAGGGGGAAAAGAAGATTTGATGAAACAAAGCCTTTCTTCAAATCTCATTTCTGAAAAGGTAAGGGAGAATGGAACTGTTGGTATGTTGTAAGAGTGATGATATTGAGAAGGAGGATGTTTTTAATTTAGCGCAGCCCAATTCAAAATACACCTTGTGATAGGAATGTGAAAGTTGGAAACAAAGAAGAAGAATCAACAGTTGGAAAATATGGCTTGGTGACAGAAACGATGCCAAAGATCACAGGATAGAATTTTTCAAGACCAAGGACATATTTATTGGAAATATCTTTTTCCAACAACATAAATGCAAGTATACAAGTGGACCTTGTTGGATGAAATACGTAAGAATCAAATCCACTGTATCTGTGGAGAAAATGGAGAAACTGAATATCATCAGTCAGAACAAGACCTGGGGCCCACTGAGGAGGAGACCATCAATAACTCATATGCACATACAAGTTGAAGTTGAAGAAAATTAAAACAAGTCCATGAGAGCCAGAGTATGACCTTGAGTATATCCTACTTAAATTTAGAGCCCACCTCAAGAATAGATTTGACGCATTAAACACTAATGATTGAAGACCAGACAGGTTGTGCGATGACATCAAGGACATCATACATGAAGAAAGCTAAAGGTCATTAAAAACACAAGAAAGAAGGAAAAGACCAAAATGGTTATCGGGAGAGACTCTGAAACTTGCTTTTGAATGTAGAATAGCTAAAGCAAACAGGAAAAATGAAGTAAAAGAGCTGAACAAAGGCGGCTCAAGGAGACAAAGTAAACTAGCAAAGTATTACAATGAAATGTGCAAAAACCTGGGGTTAGAAGACCAAAAGTGAAGAACACACTTGGCATTCTCAAGCTGAAAGAACTGAAGAAAAAATTCAAGCCTAGAGTTGTGATATTGAGGGATTCTACAGGTAAAAAATTAAACAATGTCACGGCATCAAAACAAGATGGAAGGAATACGCAAAAACAATTGGTCAACGTTCAACCATTTCGGGAGGCAGCATAAGATCAAGAACCGATGGCATTGAAGGAAGAAGTCCAAGCTGCACTGAAAGCATTGGTAAAGAAAAGCCTCCAGGAATTGACAGAATACCAACTAAGATCCTTCAACAAAAGGATGCAACGCTGGAAGCGCTCACTCATCTATGTCAAGAAATTTGGAATACAGCTACTTGGCTGACTGGAAGAGATCCTTATTTGTACATGGTATCTCTTGTTCCAAGTCCTTATTGTAGAGGACTTGGAACAAGAGATATCATTTCTGAAGTCAGATGGACCTTGGCTGAAAGGGAGACTATCAGAAAAACGTTTACCTGCGTTTGTTGACTATGCAAAGGCATTCAACTTTGTGGATCATAACAAATTATGGATAACATTGTGAAGGATGAGAATTCCAGAACACACAATTGTGCTTGTGCAGAACTTGTATATAGACCAAGATGCACTTGTTCAAACAGAACAATTAGATACTGTATGGTTTAAAATGAGGAAAAGTGTTCATCAGGGCTGCATCCTTTCACCATACTTATTCAATCTGTATGCTGAGCAATTAATCCAAGAAACTGGACTATATGAAGAAGAACACAGCATCAGAAAGACTCGTTAACAACCTGCAATATGCAGATGACACAACCTTGCTTGCTAAAAGTTAAGAGGACTTGAAGCACTTACTGATGAAAATCAAAGACCACAGCCTTCAGTATGGATTAGACCTCAACATAAAGAAAACAAAAATCCTCACAACTGGACCAATAAGCAACATCATGATAAATGGAGAAAATATTGAACCTGTCAAGGATTTCATTTTACTTGGAGCCACAATCAAAGCCCATGGAAGCAGAATCAAGAAATCAAATGACATGTTACATTGGGCCAATCTGCTGCAAAAGATCCCTTTAAAGTGTTAAAAAGCAAAGATGTCACTTTGAGAACTAAAGTGCACATTTTCAATCCCCTCATATGCATCCAAAAACTGGACAATGAATAAGGAAGACAGAAGAACTCGTGTATTTGAATTATGGTGTTGGCAAAGAATATTGGATATACCAGGGACTTCCAGAAGAATGAACAAATCCTTACTGGAAGAAGTACAGCCAGAATACTCTTTAGAAGCAAGGATGGCAGGGCTTTTTCTTATGTCCTTTGGACATGCTTTCAGGAGGTACCAGTCCCTGGAGAAAGACATCATGCTTCGTAAAGTAAAGGGTCAGCAAAAAAGAGGAAGACCCTCAACAAGATGGATTGACACTGTGGTTGCAACAATGGGCTCAAACATAGCAACAATTATGAGGATGGCGCAGGACCAGTCAGTGTTCATTCTGTCGTACATAGATTGCTATGAGTTGAAACTGACTTCACGACACCTAACAATAACTAACAATTCAAAATACAAGAGCAGTTTACAGCAGGCACATGGGTCTTCAGAGTTTTGGGACTGAGGATACCTAGAAATTATTTCTTCTGCCCCTTTTCCTCAAGCCAATCTGTTCAACACTGCACTCTTGGTCACCGAGATGCAGCATTGTGAGTAACAACAGAGTATTGGCAATGATTTTCTCACTTCTTAACTATGTGACTTCCAGTAAGTTACTTACCTTTTCTGTGCCTTCGTTTGTAAAATGAAAATATTAATGCCTTCCTCATAGGATTTTTGTGGAAAGTAAATAAGATAAATGTACAAGTTGTTGTTGTTGTTAACTGCAACAGAGTTGGCCCCCAACTCTTGGGGGTCCCATGGACAATGGCTATTGTAGTCCATAGGGTTTTCACCGGCTAATTTTTGAAACTAGATTACCAGGTCTTTATTCCTAGTCTGTCTTAGTCTGGAAGCTGCAGTGACACCTGTTCAGGATCATGGCAACATGCAAGCCTCCACTGACAGATGAGTGGTAGCTGTACAGAAGATACATTGGCCAGGAATCGAACCTGGGTCTCCCACTTAGAAGATCAGAATTCTACCACTGAACCACTACTGCCTCCAATGTTGTTGTTGTTGTCAGGTGCCATTGAGTCAAAACACTGCCCAGTCCTGCACCATCCTAACAATCATTATTGTGCTTGAGCCTATTGTTGCAGCCACTGTGTCAATCTATCTCTTTGAGGGTCTTCCTCTTTTTTGATGACCCTCTATTTTACCAAGCACGATGTCTTTCTTCAGGGACTGATTCCTCCAGATAACATGTCCAAAGTACGTGAGAGGTAATCGCATATCCAAGGTACTTGTACCAAAAAATCAAACCCCTTGCCATTGAGTTGATTCCAACTCATAGTGACCCTATAGGACAGAGTAGAATTGCCCCATAGGGTTTCTAAGGCTATAAGTCTTTACGGAAACAGATTGCCTCATCCTTCTCCCTTGGACTGACTAGTGGATTCAGACCGCTGACCTCCTGGTTAGCAGCTGGGCGCTTTAAGCACTGCTCCACCAGGGCTCCTAATGTACATGTAGAACTTAGTAAGTGGTTAACTAATGCTACCATACGGTCTTCAAGATACATGAGGCATTTTAATCAGAAAAATTTGAGGCCAAGCTGACCTTAGCTATTGGTAGAGCTCTCAGTTGCTACACAGCATAAATTGGGGAGGGAGGGGGTGGAGAGGGAAGGACTTACAACCTCAAAGTATTTCCTTTACCCAAAAGTCACAAGGTCTGAAATTCTGCGTTTGGGATATAGTCCTTTGGAAACAACCCCAAGTATCCTTTTATTAATTTCTTTGATGGGCAACACATTAAATTGGTAGCTGTCAGTACCAGATGACCACTGGAATTACCTGATGAGCTTTTAAAGAATATTGATATCTAGGCCCCACCCCCCCGACACACACACACAGACCCAAAAAATCAGAATCTCTGGAAGCAGCTCAGGCATGTATAAAAATAAATAATTACCACGTTTCTACACAAAGGCAGGGCTGAGAGCCCCCACATTACATTTTTTAATTCCCCTAGAATGTGACTTCTAGGAGGCCAAGGAATACGGCACAGTATCCTCAAAGCTTACCACTGTGCTTGACAGGTAGTTAACCCACTAACTTTTTTTTTTAAAGAAAATTAAGTTATTGGCAACTCTAAATTCCACTTCAGTGAGTGCCAGAGTGATGTGAGGGGCAAGGGGTTAAAAGGCACCAAGAGGGGAAATAAGCTCCAGGTTATTACAGAAAAGTAAATCACATGTCTTAGAAAATTCAGCTTGTTACTCCAGTGATATTTATAACAGGAAAGGACAATTCTCTTGTACTACACTAGGGCTGAGAAAAGACATGCTCCTTCGAGTTTCTGGAAGTAACAGAATATAGAAAGAGAGAAATTTCTATTAAATGTTTCAAAAAATCCCCCCCCCCACCCCTCACCCCAGCACTTAGAAGATATAGAAAACCACACTTTGGGATCTGAGAGCTCTAGCTTCAAATCTTACACCTACCATGTATTCACTGCATGGCCTCACAAAAGGGTTTGGGCTTCCCGCCCCCCACAGCCCCTCTGACCATCACAGGGCAGTAAAGGATACTAGGTGAAATTGCTGGCCCATCATAGGTGATGGATGCAAGTTAATTCTTTCCTTGTGCTTCCTCCTTTCTTTCATTCCTTCCTGACAAACAAGATTGTTAGTTACTGTCGAGATCAACAGTTTTTCAAAAATTAGATATCAGGTGAGTGATTTCTACATTTCTGAATGCTAGTTGTGGGGATATTAGGGAGAGATGAGGTAAGTGTGTGAATCTTCACAAAAACAAGAAAGGAAGGTGGTGGGTACAAGAAACATCAGGTCCACTAAAAATCAGCCCCCCTGAGATTGGAGGCCAAACCCTAAAATCAATTGTGTGAAGGTTATGCAGGTTTTAGAAAACAGATGGTGGAAATTTCCTTCCTCATCTGAGGTCTGGAATAGCTTAAATAATGTTGAAATTATCTTCTTCTTTTTAATATAAGCTCATTAGCACTTATAAAGCTGTGAAATCAGTTAGTCCTGGTAACATTTTACTGGAAGCTTTTTATCACTTTCCTAATATTCTCATAGTAAATTTTCTATACAAGATTTTTTTTTAAAATGCCTTGGGTTATTTTGGGTACTTTATATTTTTCTAGAATTGTGTTTATCTTCTGGCTTTTTAGCTATCCCTCATTGCATGGCTATAAATTTTAAATGGTTATTTTATGGATTGAAATACATATTACAGATATTTTACAGTCTGCTCTGTGGGTTCGGGGCATGCTGAGAGAAAAGCACAGAAGCCATGCCAAAATCTATTTCTTCAAGCAAACGATGAGTGAATTGTACAAACTTTAGTTATTTGTGTATGAGCTTTGCCACCTAGATTTGAAGTTCCTTAAGAGTAAGGCCATTTCCATTTCATTAACACTAAGCCGCTTTGAATCAGGTAATCACATGGCCTACTATACCAGGAATGACAAATTGAAGAGGAATGGCATTACATTCACCATCAAAAAGAACATTTCAAGATCTATCCTCCAGTACAACACTGTCAGTGCTAGGATAATATTCATATGCCTACAAATAAGATCAGTTAATATGGCTCTTATTCAAATTTACACAACCAATAATGCCAAATTTGAGGAAATTGAAGACTTTTACCAACTTCTGCAAATTGATCAAACATGCAATCAATTGATAATTACTGGTGTTTGCAACACAACAGTTGAAATGAAATATGGCCTTGGTGTTAGAAACTACACCAGACATAGAATGAAGGCTTTTGCAAGACCAATGACTTCTTCATTGCAAACACCCTTTTTTAACAACATAAACAGACACTATACATGTGGACTTCACCGGATGGAAAACTCAGGAATCAAATCGACTACATCTGTGGAAAGAGACAATGGCAAAGCTCAATATCATGAGTCAGAACAAGGCCAGGGACCAACTGTGGAACAGATCATCAATTGCTCACAGGCAAGTTCAAGTTGAAGCTGAAGAAAATTAAAACAAGTTCATGAGAACCAAAATACAACTTTGAGTGTATGCCACCTGAGTTTGGAGGCCATCTAAAACATAGATTTGACACATTGAAAACTAATAACTGAAGACAAGACGGGTGTGGAATGATAGCAAGGACATCATACATGAAGAAAACAAAAGGCCTTTAAAAAGACGAGAAAGAAAGAAACAACCAAAATGGGTGTTAAAAGAGACTCTGAAAGATGCTTTTGAACACAGAGTAGCTAAAGCGAATGGAAGAAATGATGAAGAAAAGAGCCGAGCAGAAAAGTTGTTACAATAAATTGTGAAAAGACCTGGAGTTAGAATACCAAAAAGGAAGAACACATTCTACAGTTCTCAAGCTGAAAGAAATGAAGAAAAAATTCAAGTCTTGAATTCCAATTGTGAAAGTTCTATGGGCAAAATATTGAAAGACACAGGACTCATCAAAAGAAGATGGAAGGAATACATAGAGTCACTGTACCAAAATGAATCGGTCAACGTTCAACCATGTCAGGAGGTAGCATATGATCAAGACTAGATGGTATTGAAGGAAGAAGCCCGAGCTGACTGAAGGTATTGATGAAAAACAAGCCTCCAGAAATTGACAGAATACCAATTGCAATGTTTCAACAAATGAACGTAGCACTGGAGGTGCTCACTTGTCTTTGCCAAGAAATTTTGAAGACAGCTACCTGGCCGACCAACTGAAAGAGATCCATATTTATACCCATTCCAAAGAAAGGTGATTCAACAGAATACAGAAATTATCCAAAAAAAAAAAAATCATTAATATCACACACAAGTAAAATTTTGCTGAAGATCTTTCAAAAATGGTTGCTGCAGTATATTACCAGAGAACTGCCAGACATTCAAGCTGGATTCAGAATAGGTCATGGAATGGAGAATATTATTGCTGACGTCAGATATTATTGCTGATCTTGGCTGAAAGCAGAAAATACCGGGAAGATATTTACCTGTGTTTTACTGACTATGCAAAGGCATTTTATTGCATGGATCATAACAAATTATGGATAACATTGTGAAGAATGGGAAATCCAGAACACTTACTTGTGCTCATGAAGGACATGTACATAGACCAAGAGACAGTTGTTCCAACATAACAAGGAGATAACTTTGTGGTTTAAAATCAGGAAAGGTGTGTGTTGTGGTTGTATGCATTCACCATACTTATTCAATCTGTAGGCTGAGCAAATAATCTGAGAAGCTGGACTCTATGAAGAAAAACTCAGCATCAGGATTAGAAGAAGACTCATTAACAACCTGCGATAAGCAGATGACACAACCTTGCTTGCTGAAGGTGAAAAGAACTTCAAGTACTTATGAAGATCAAAGACTACAGTCTGCAGTATGGATTACACCTCAAAGTAAAGAAAACAAAATCCTAACAACTGGACCAATAAACAACATCATGATAAATGCAAAAAGATTGAAGTTGTCAAGGATTTCATTTTACCAGCATCCACAATCAACCCCCATGGAAGCACCAGTCAAGAAATCAAATGACCTATTGCATTGTGTAAATCTGCTGCAAAAGACCTCCTTAAAGTGTTGAAAAACAAAGATGTCTCTTTGAGGATTAAGATGTGCCTAAGCCTCATATACATGTGAGAGGTGGGTAATGAATCAGGAAGACTGAAGAATTGATGCCTTTGAGTTATGGCTTTGGTGAAGAATGTTGAATATAGCGTGGACTGCCAGGAGAACAAATAAGTCTGTCTTGGAAGAAGTACAGCCAGAGTGCTCCTTTGAGGTGAGGATGGGGAGACCTCATCTCAAACACTTTGAATGTGTTATCAGGAGCGACCCACCCCAGGAGAAGGATATCATGCTTGGTGAGGTAAGAGGGGTCCTTGAAAAATAGGAGACCCTTGATGAGATGGATTGACACAGTGGCTACAACAATGGGCTGAAACATAGCAAGGATTGTTAGGAGGGCACAGAACTGGACACTGTTGTGTTCACTTGAACATGGGATCACTAAGAATCAGAATCAACTTGACAGCACCTAAGAACAACAGAAAGAGTAAAGCGTATTTTCTCCTGCTTTTTATTACCCACATCACTTAGCATAAAGCCTGGCACACATAAGTATTTGATAAATATTTCTTGATTGAGGTCCACTTAACTTTTTCTGCTTTTCTTATTTATTTCCATTTATCAATTCAACTCTACCATCTATGCAGTTCTCATGTTGTTGTTGTTGTTGTTGTTATGTGCTTTGTTATATCACCTTTCTTTGGAATAGGTTCAAATACAGATCTCTTACAATTGGTTGGCCAGGTAGTTGTCTTCCAAATTTCTTGGCATAGATGAGTGAGCATCTCCAGTGCTGCATCTGTTTGTTGAAGCATCTCAATTGGTATTCCATTAATTCCTGGAGCCTTGTTTTTCACCAGTGCCTTCAGTGCAGTGTGAACTTCTTCTTTCAGTATCATTGAGTCTTGATCATATGCTACCTCTTGAAATGGTACAGTGACTGTGTATTCCTTCCATTTTGATGCTTCCTGCCTTATTCAATATTTTGCTCATAAAAACCAAAAAAAAAAAAAAAAAAAAAAAACGAACCTGTTGCCGCCCAGTCCATTCCGAGTCATTGCCACAATATAGGAGAGAGTAGAACTGCCCCATCGGGTTTCCAAGGAACAGGTGGTGGATTGGAATTGTTGACCTTTTGGTTACCAACTAAGCTCTTAACCACTGCACCGCCAGGGCTTCATTTTGACCATGGAATTCTTCAATACTATAACTTGAGGCTTGAATTTTTTCTTCAGTCCTTTCAGTTTGAGGAATGCCAAGCGTATTCTTTCTTTGTGGTTTTATATCTCCAGGTCTTTGCACGTTTCATTATAATACTTTACTTGTCTTCTAGAGCCCTCCTTTGAAATCTTCAGGTCTTTTACATCATCATTTCTTCCTTTCACTTTAGTTACTCTACGTTCAAGAGCAACTTTCAGAGTCTCTTCTGACATCCGCTTTGGTCTTTTTTTCTTTCCTGTCTTTTTAATGACCTCTTGCTTTCTTCATGTATGATGTCTTTGATGTCATTCCACAATTGTTCTTGTCTTCAGTTGTTGGCGTTCAATGTGTCAAATCTATTCTTGAGATGTTCTCTAAATTCAGGTGGGATATACTCAAGGTCAAACTTTGGCTCTCGTGGACTTATTTTTAATTTTCTTAGCTTCAGCTTGAACTTGCACATGAGCAATTGATGGTCTGTTCTGCAATCGGCCCCTGGCCTTATTCTGACTGCTGATATTGAGCTTTTCCATTGTCTCTTTCCACAGATGTAGTTGATTTGATTCCTCTGTATTCTATTTGTTGAAAAAAGATATTTGCAGTGAAGGAGTTGTTGGTCTTGCAAAATTCTATCCTTTGATCTCTGGCAACATTTCTATTACCAAGACCATATTTTCCAACTACAATCCTTCTTTGTTTCCAATTTTCAAATTTCAATGGCCAGGAATTATCAATGTATCTTGATTGCATGTTTGATCAATTTCAGACTGCAGAACTTGGAAAAAGTCTTCAGTTTTCTCAAATTTGGCATTATTGGTTGTGAAAATTTGAATAATAGTCACATTAACTGATCTTCTTTGTAGACATATGAATACTATCCTATCACTGACAGTGTTCTACTTCGGGACAGATCTTGAAATGTTCTTTTTGACAATGAATGCAACACCATTCCTCTTTAATTTGTTATTCCAGGCATAGTAGACCATTTGAGTGTCCAATCCAAAATGGTCAACACCAGTCCATTTTAGTTCACTAATGTCTAGCATACTGATATTTGTGCATTCCACTTCATTTTTGATGATATCCAATTTTCCTAGATTCATACTTCATACAGCCCATGTTCCTATTATTACTTGATATTTGCAGTTGTTTCTTCTCATTTTGACTCGTGCCACATCAGCATATGAAGATTCCGAAAGCTTGACTGCATCCAGGTCATTAAGGTCAACTCTACTTTGAGCAGGCAGCTCTTCCCCAGTTGTATTTTGAGTGCTTTCCCACCTGAGGGCCTCATCTTCCAGCACTGCATCAGACAATGTTATTCATAAGGTTTTCACTGGCTAATTTTTTCAGAAGTAGGCTGCCAGGTCCTTCTTCCTAGTTTTTCTTAGTCTGAAAGATCAGCTGAAACCTGTCCTCCAAGGGTAACCCTGCTAGTATTTGAAATACTGATGGCATAGCTTCCAACATCACAGCAACCACCACCAAGCCACCACAATACAACAAACTGACAAACACTTGGCTGTTGTTGTTGTTGGGTGCCAGTATTTGAGATAGCAGTGTCATAGTTTCCAGCATCACAGCCAATTCTGTCTTTTAGTTGAAAACTCCAGGGAGAAGACAAGGTTTGAGATGAAAAGTTAAAAATTTGTCAGTGATTTCATTCTACTTAGAACAACAACAATGTCCATGGGAGCAGCTGTTAAGAAATCAAAGGATGCATTGCATTGGGCAAATGTGCCACAAAAGACCTCTTTAAAATCTCGAAAAGCAAAGATGTCACTTTCATAAATAAGGTGCACCTGAAGTAAGCCCTGGTCTTTTCAATTGCTTCATATGCATGTGAAAGCTGGACAATGAAAAACGAAGACAGAAGAAAAATTGATGCACTTGAACTGTGATGTTGGAAAAGAACACTGAATATGTCATGGAGTACCAGAAGAATGAACAGATACGTCTTAGAATAAATACAACCGGAATGTTCCTTAGAAGCGAGGATGGCTACAGGTTCAGATCGCTTACTTTGGACATGTCATCAGTAAAGGCCAATAACTAGAAAAAGATATCATGTTTGAGAGTCAATAAAAACAACGAAAACCCTCAATAAGATGGACTGACACAATAGCCAGAACAATGCACTCAAACGTACCAACAACCGTGAAGATGGCACGGGACCAGACAATGTTTCATTCTGTTATACGTGAGGTCGCCTTGAGACGCAGCTGACTCAGTAGCAACTAACAACTGAAACAACAGAGATGTCCATTCCATAATCCCTGTTGTTGTTAGGTGCCATACAGTCAGTTCTGACTTATAGTGACCCTGTGTACAACAGTACAAAACACTGCACAGTCCTGTGCCATCCTCAAAATCATTGTTATGCTTGAGCCCGTTATTGCAACCACTGTGTCAATTCATCTCATTGAAGGTCTTCCTCATTTTCCCAGATTATCTACTTTACCAAGCGTGGTATCCTTCTTCAGGGACTGGTCCCTCTTGATAACATGTTCAAAGTATGTGAGAAGAAGTCTCCCCATCCTTGCTTCTAAGGAACAGCCTGGCTGTACTTTTTTCAAGACGGACTTATTCGTTCTTCTGGCAGTCCATGATATATTCAATATTCTTCACCAAAACCATAATTCAAAGCCATCTTCTCTGGTGTTCTGAATTCATTGTCCAGCTTTCCCATGTGTATGAGGCAATTGAAAATATCACGGTTTGGGTCAGTTGCACCTGAGTCCTCAAAGTGATATCTTTGCTTTGAAACATTTTAAAGAGGTCTTTTGCAGCAGATTTGCACAATGAAGTGGGTCATTTGATTTCTTGACTGCCACTTCCATGGGGGTTGATTGTGGATCCAAGTGAAATGAAATCCTTGACAACTTCAGTCTTTTCTGTGTTTATCATGATGTTGCTTATTGGTCCAGTTGTGAGGATTTCTATTTTCTTTATGTTGAGGTGTAATCCATACTGAAAGCTGTAGTCTTTGATCTTCATCAATAAGTACTTCAAGTCCTCTTCACTTTCAGCAAGCAAGGTTGTGTCATCTGCATATTGCAAGTTGTTAATGAGTCTTCCTCCAGTCCTGATGCAGCGCTCTTCTTCATATAGTCCAGCTTCTCAGATTATTTACTCAGTTTACAGACTAAGTATGGCGAAAGGATACAGCCTTGGTGCACACCTTTTCTAATTTTAAGCCACTGAATATCCCCTTGTACCATTCAAAAGACTGCCTTTTGGTTTATGTACAGTTTTTTCAGGAGCGTAAGTATTCTGGAATTCCCATTCTTTACAATGTTATCCATAATTTGTTATGATCCACAGAGTCGAATGCCTTTGCTTAGTCAATAAAACACAGGCAAATGTCTTTCTGGTATTTTCTGGTTTCAGCCAAGATCCATCTGACAGCAGTGATATACCTTGTTCCATGTCCTCTTCTGAATCATGCTTGAATTTCTGGTGATATACTGCTGCAACCGTTTTTGAATAATCTTCAGCAAAATTTTGCTTGTGTGTGATATTAATGATATTGTTCAATAATTTCTGCATTCTGTTGGATCACCTTTCTTTGGAATGGGCACCAATATGGATCTCTTTCAGTCAGTTGGCCAGGTAGTGGTCTGCCATATTTCTTGGTATAGACAAGTGAACACTTCCAGCACTGCATCTATCTGTTGAAACATCTCAATTGGTAGTCTGTCAATTCCTAGGGCCTTCTTTTTTTCTAATGTCTTCAGTTCAGCTTGGGTTTCTTCCTTCAGTACTCTCAGCTCGTGATCATATGCTACCTCCTGAAATGGCTGAACGTCAACCAATTCTTTTTCATACAATGACTTCATTACTTCCATCTTCATTTGGTACTTCCTGAGTTATTCAATATTTTGCCCACAGAATGCTTCAATACTGCAACTTGAGGCTTGAATTTTTAATTCAGTTCTTTCAGCTTGGGAAATGCTAAGAATATTCTTCCCTTTTGGTTTTCCAACTCCAGGTCTTTGCACATGTCATTATAATACTTTGCTTTGTCTTCTCGAGCCCCCCTTTGAAATCTTCTGTTCAGCTCTCTTCATCATTTCTTGCTTTTGCTTTAGTTATTCTATGTTCAATAGCAAGCTTCAGAGTCTCTTCTGACATGCATTTTGTTGTTTTCTTTCTTTCTTCTCTTTTCATCGACCTCTTGCTTTCTTCACGTGTGATGTCCTTGATGTCATTCCACAATTGGTCTCGTCTTCAGTCATTAGTGTTAAATGTGTCAAATCTATTCTTGAGATGGTCTTTACTCCATCTACATCTTTAAGGTTGATTCTACTTTGAGAAGGCAGCTCTTCCTCAGTCGTATTTTGAATGCCTTCCAACCTAAGGGGCTCATCTTCCAGCTCTGTATCACACAATGTTCCGCTGCTATTCATAAGGTTTTCACTGGCTAATTTATTTCAGAAATAAGCCTCCTGGTCCTTCTTTCTTGTCTATCTTAGTCTGGAAGCTCAGCTGAAACCTGTCCACCATTGGTGACCCTGATGGGATTTGAAATACTGGTGACATAGTTTACAATGCCAAAAGAAACTGCAGATGTGCTTAAGTTAAGGACCTTGAGATGAGGAGATTTTCTTGGATTATCTGGGTGGGCTCCACATAATCACAAGGGTCCTTTAAATGCAGAAGTGGGAGACATAAGATTTTTTGTCAGTATGAAAACAACTCTACTAACCATTACTGGGTTTGATAATGAAATGGGCCTTTGAGTCAATGAAATCAGGCAGCCTCTGGAAGATGGAAAAGGCAAGGTAATTTGTTCTCCCCTCCATCCTCCAGAAGGAATGTATTCCTGCAGATACCTTGATTTTAGCCCTCTTCAGATCTCTGACCTCTAAAACTGTAGGATAGTAAATTTGTGTAATTTTAAGCTACTACATTTATGGCAACTAGTTATATCAGCAGTAGGAAATACTCACCTTGATGTTATTGTATTTCCTGAAGCTTTTCTGGTTGTCCTAAGCTATCAACTCTAGTTGTGAAGAATGTTTTATAAGGCAATGGATCCCCTGAATAAACCACATAGTTTTCAGAATTACATTAATTTCCTCTCTGGTCTTTGTATTTAGAGCCCTGGTGGTGCAGCGGTTAAAAGCTCAGCTGCTAACCAAAATGTTGGCAGTTGGAAACCACCAGCTGGTCTACAGGAAAAGATGTGGCAGTCTGCTTTTAGTCTGCTTTAGATTTTAGTCTTTAATAAAGTTGGATACAGTTTGGCTTGGAAAAAAAAAGTGACTGGTGGATTCGAACTGCTGACCTTTTGGTTATCACCTGAGCTCTTAACCACTGCACTGCCAAGGAAATCCTATAGGACAGTTTCACTCTGTCTTACAGGGGTTTCGGCCCTATATACAACAGAAGGAAATACTACCATCCTCACAATCATCGTTATGCTTTTTGGGGATATGTAGATATAAAATCAACAGAGGTGCCATATCTAATGCACAATGTACTAGCGTGAAAGTGCTTAAATTAGAGGTTTTGGGTTTCCCATGTAAGTTATTTTCTCTATTTTTGAAATTCATTAAATTTATAGCTCAGCATTTTGAGCAGGGAAGATATTCTAGCAGTTTATTAACTACTACAACATTGACCACCACCGATATGAATGGATCTCTGACCAAATAGAATGAATGCTGATCAATATGCTCTACCAGTGCACACCAGATGAAAGTCAGCTCTGACACTGAATTTCCTAAAAACTACAGACATCTCCATTCACATATTAATAAGGTTTAATGAATCCACCTTTGCCGATGAGTATAAACCAACAGGTCAACTTTGTGGAGACAATCCAATTTAATTGTGAAATGGTGAGAATACTGATAAAAATGGAAAATTTTAATCAGAACATTAGAGCTTTATTTCTTCAGACTCTTAGTGTTACCAAATATTTTTGCTAATAGCTTCTTGGGGGAAATTACACCCTATAATTGGGAAATGCTGATAGATAGTAGATAGGTAGATAGGTAGGCAGACAGACAGATAGATATTTCATGTTAATAATGGTAACCCTACTTAGCAGGTTGGTTAAGTCACTAGGATCACCATTGTAGCTACAGTCAGTGGCAACCCTTAGCTTTTGCAACACCTTCCATTTCTCATTTCTCAATTACAATCCATCATACGCAGCATGGCCTGTCATAATTTTCAGCAAGACATTCTGCTCAAACATAACCAAAGCAACTGGGTAAGTAAATTGCAGAACTGTGGACCAGCCACCACGAATCTTTGAAGTACAAAATAAAGAACTAAATATTGTCAGAAATGTAAACATAATTACAGCTGTCATAACAGAAAACTACCTAGAGGAATAACAAAGCCAAGAAAACTAGGTCCATCTGTTATATCAGTTTCATAAATCAACTCAGACAACATTAATAATGATCTGCTAAGTCATTTGGAAAGTGATGAACTGAAGAGATATTTGAACACTGGTTGGTGCCAATTCAGAGAATGCCTGTGGACACGGGCAGTGATTGGGAAACCAGTCCCCATGAATGGGAAAGCCTATCTGTGCTTGGGAGAAATCTGCCCTGGCCAAATGCTGAGCTTGGCCAAATTTGCCATTGGGCCTCACCCCAACTCTTGCATCCATTTTGAACTCCTTGGGGGCTTTAGTGCCATTGCATTGTCTCTTGGATGTCCAAGACATTTTGTTGAGGTAGCTCATGTGAACCTAAAATCCTCTGAACATATTACTTGTCCTGAAATGTTTCTTTTCTCTTCTACCAAACCTAAATTGTTGCCATCGAGTCATTCCGATTCATGGTGACTCATAGCAGAGTAGAACTGCCCCATAAGGTGTCCAAGGCTGTAATCTTTATGGAAGCAGGCTGCCACATCTCTCTCCAGTGAAGCCACTGGTGGGTTCAAACCACCAACTTTTCATTTAGCAGCTGAGTGCTTAACAACTATCCTACCAGAGCTCCTTTTTCTTCTCTAAGTAATTGGAAATATCAACACGTACTATTTTTACTATTAGCTTATGATTAGCTAGATCCTTTTAAGTAATTAATAGATAAATAACTGCCTTTATTACTGCTAAACTCTATTATTACACCCCCCATTTATTAATTCATCTGTCAACCTAGAACAATTTTTCTAATGACACCCCTGATCAAATGTCACTTCCTTCTTCCAGTACCTTTCATGACCCCTCTCTGTATATGTAATAAATTCCATCCTCCTTAGCATGTCACTAAGTGCCCTCCATGATCTCTTTTGCATATTATCACCTGTGGATTGTATCATCTTTGTTCCAGACACTTACTTGCCCTATGCTTTTGCTCATGGAACCCTTCCTTATGTCTAGATTGTCCTTTCCTCTGTCTCTATTCTAGAGTCCTTCAAGGCCTACTCAAATAGCACCTTCTCTACCACTCTCCCTCCATCCTCTACACCACTTCAAAGTCATAGTTCCTACCTCTGAACTCCAATTGCTTGTCACATCTCTGTGGCATCACTTTCTACCTTTAATTTAGCTTTTTGGGCATATAGTTCATTTCAATTTATAGATTATCAGTACAAGGGTTATTTTTGATGTATTATTGCATCTCCCATCACACCTAGCATACTGCCTTGCTGTTGGGAACTTAAAAAAGAGTTGTTGAGAAGACCAGAATTAATGGTCTGACAAAGACTGGAGAAACCCGCAAAACTATTGCCCCCACATGCACTGTTAACCCAGAGCTGAAACCATTCCTGAAGCCCAATCTTCAGACAAATATTAGACAGGACTATAAAACAAAAAATAATACACGTGGGAGTGTGTTTCTTAGTTCAATCAGATACACAAGACCAAATGGACAGCTCCTGTCTGGAGGCAGGATGAGAAGGCAGGAAGGGACAGAAACTGGTTGGATGGACACCTGGAACCTGGGGTAGAAAGGGGGAGTCAATTCAGATTCATAACGACTCTATAGGACAGAGTAAAACTGCCCCATAGGGTTCCCAAGGTGTAGTTGGTGGATTCAAACTGCCAACCTTTTGGTTAGCAACCACTCTCTTAAGTTCTGCACCACCAGGTCTCCATAGTGCCTCTATAAAAAAAAATAGGTACTTTTATTCTGGATAAAATAACCCAAAGAAACAAGGTAGAAGTTTTCAGAAGGCTTGTTTGTAAGATATTTTGGTGAAAGTGAGCATATTCATCCATCAGTCATACCTTAATGGCACTTAGAAGCACTGGTTCCCCTTACAAAAAGCCATCTCACACCCCTCCAACACATTCTTTCCATTGGAGTGGCAAAAGGAGCTGGTTCCTAGAGGAGAGAGAAACTGTTGGCTCCTTGGTGTCCTCCGTTCTTTTGATTTTGCTCAGGTCTTCACCCCTCTTTTACATGACTCAGGGAGCAAATTTTGATTAATCTTAACTATCCATTGCAATTTCATTTAGAAAGGAGTATGAATCCAAGCTTGGCATTAATATATAAGGGCATGCCTGCTTCGGGGGTTCTAAGAAAAGTTTCCTTAAAAAAAAAGAGACACAGAAAAGGCAGCCCCTCTTGTACTGTACATTCTATAGATGTCCTATAGGATTTATAAATGTCCAGATTGTCCACTCTATAAATGCCAGTTACTATAAAATTGTCCAATCTCATAAATTTAGACTTACTTTCAATAAGACAGTGGCTGCCTTGAAGTTCATCTTTTGCTTTAAATCATTCTAATAAAGCCAGTGTAAATAACATTTTAGGGAGCACTGTTAAAGAGAGAGATACTAAAAAAGATGGTGAATGGATGGATGGATCAATGACAAATTTTGTTTATTTATTCATTTAATTAAGAATTTATAAGCCCGTTGTTACTATAAGACAATTCAGCTATAGTTACAAATCCCTATCAGTCATTCTTGAGAAATTGTGGAGAATGCTAAGAACAATCTCTGCCAAAAACCCTTACTTACTTTACTATGGTTTCTACTGGACTACTGGGAGAGGCAGTGCTGAACACAGTATAGTTTACTTATATCAAGGGATTTGATAAGCCTTTTAGGGTGACATTTTCTCTTAAAATGACTTCTTTGTACAAAATATTCTATATTTCAGTCTTCAGTAATTAACAACAAGAATAATAACTATTGAGATTGGACTTCCTCTCAATAAGTCAAAATTTATGAGATACAAACTCACTTTCCTCCTAGTGATTTCACAATGTCCTATTTCGTGTGAGAAGCCTTGAGGTCAATGAAGAAAGCCCTTTTAAATAATGTGCTGTTGATTATTCCTTGTTTTGGAATCATTGGACAATGTGAATTTGATTGATTCTGATTTTGTAAAAGATTATAAGAGGACAAAGGAGGTAAAAAAAATCTGCTGATCAGTTTTAGACTAATCATCAGATTGGGTCCATATGTCACAGTAGTTCCCTTCTTCTTCCCAGAAATGCTCTTGCTATTAATTTTGGAACATTATAAAATAGTTTTACTTTTCAAAGTCTGTACATCATTAGTATCAATTTACTGTAACAATACAGTAAATCCTTACATGACTACAGCCTCTCTCACAGATTGGGATGCCTTCCAGAAAAGTCAAACAGTAGGAGGAAGAGTCATGGTGGTGGACTCATCTCTTAGACATCCTTTCTGTTGGGCAAGTAGTTAGTCTCTAAAATCTGGGCTTCACCAACTGGCATTGGCTGGTTCATAGTGATTTCTCCCAAAGCTGCTTCCCATGCCGCAAGCAAACAGATGCTACTTTTGTTTCACTTCACCCACATGGCCTAAAAAGTCACAAATGCCTTCTAGATGGGTTGGCTCCTGGATTTGTATAGCCCCCACAGCTGATTTCCTTTCTGGCAAGTTGCCTTCTAGTGAACTTCACTGGGGTGAGCAAGAGAATGTGTGGGTACAGAGTGCTGACATAGGGCTGTGACCATGATTATGGTTTTGGTCATCTTTTTTCAAATTGCACATTATGAACAAAAATTGTATTGGGGATATGATGTTGGGAATAGAGGGAAAGGATTGTTCAGCCTGTACAGGGAACAGTTAATCAGAGTTGATCATCCCCAAAATTCTATTGCTTTATCTTGGAAATTGGGGAAGAAGGGCTATGGAGTAGAGTCTTCCTGTGCCTAGAAAAGAAGAGATTCAATCCAGATTCAGTTGCATTATCTCCCTCCTTTCTCTTGGTTTTCTTTTAAAGCCCTTTAATTCACGTTGGAGGACAGATACGCTTCCTTATCTTAGGTCAGGTTTCCCAGGTGCAGATTCTGAGATGAAGATTTGTTTTACAGTAAGGAAGTGGAGGAGGATGGACAGGGACAGAGGAAAAAGACAAGCAAACTACAATATTAGGGGAAATATCACAGAGGGTATTTAAGCCTGATGCTGTAGGTGAACTCTGGAGTGTGAATTATGCCTCAGACTTCACTCCCCCCAAGCCAGTCAGTCACTGGATAAGGGTTGCCCCCAAGGAAACGTAAGCTCCAGGGCTTTCTGGCTTGCAGGCAAAGGGGCAATCTTCTGAGAGAGTCATGGTGCAGATGGAGAAGGAAAATCATACTGAAGGCAGGAGAAGGGCACACCAAATGGTAAAATGTATCTGAGTGGGTCTGAGTCAAGCAGGAGCAGTGTCAGAGGAGCTGTGTTTTTAGCCAAAGTTTGTTTTATAGCTTCCAATGCCTGTCCCGGGAACCTTTCAGAGCATGGTTTTGTGGGCGTTACACCAGGACACAAACTCAATGTAATCAAATCACATATAGCGCAAGTTACAGTCCAGACTTGGAAGCTGAGCAGTCCAAAATAGTTTAAGAAATCTTGAAAAACATTAGAGTTGTGGCGTGTGGTTTTGTCCCTTTCTCTCCATCCCTGACCCATCAAATCCTGTCCTCTCTGTACGCTTTGGCTTCACCAATCTTTTAAATGCATAAATATCTCCTCCTCCAGAATCCCTTCTCTGATATAGTGAGGGTATTACCATTGCCTGAACACTTACCATTTGATAAGCACTAAGAACCTGCCCCATGTTATTCATTTTAATACACACCTTAATTACCCAAGTAGGCTATAAGATCCTTGAAAACAGGAATCTTTCCTCATATATATATATATATATATATATATATATTTTTTTTTTTTTTTACCACTCTTGCCCTAGCGTTTGGCAGAGTGCCATCATTATCGTTAAGTACCAAAGAGTCGATTCCGAATCATAGGACCCTATGTACAACAGAGCCAAACACTGTCTGGTCCTGTGCCATCCTCACAATCATTGCTATGTTTGAGCCCATTGTTGCAGCCACTGTGTCAATCCATATCATTGAAGTTCTTCCTCTTTTTCGATGACCATTTACTTTACTAAGTATGATGTCCTTCTCCAGGGACTGGTCTCTCCCTGATAACATGTCTAAAGTACGTGAGTTGAAGTCTGGCCATCCTCACTTCTAAGGAACATTCTGGATGTACTTCTTCCAAGACATATTTGTTTGTTCTTCTGGCAGTCCATGATATATTCAATATTCTTTGCCAACACCGCAGTTCAAAGGCATTAATTCTTCTCCAGTCTTCCTTATTGTAGAGCATTAATAAACACAAATTGATTGATCAATTGTCAAAGAGAATGTCCAACTAGTACTTTGTAATACCCACTGCCATTGAGTTGATTCCGACTCATAGTGAACCCATAGGATTTTCAAGGCTGCAAATCTCGATGGAAGCAAATTGCTACATCTTTCTCCTGCTGAGCCACTGGTGGTTTTAAACCACCAACCTTTCAATTAGCAGTTGATCGCTTTGACTACTGTGCCACCAGGGCTCCATACAGCTTACATTCATTTTCTTATGTTATTTCAATAATTGTTATTTGATACCAATGAAAAACACATTTCGTTGATAATGGGCCTTTTTCAAAAGACATTGCCCTTTTTTGTTGAATTTCAATGACCTTATTTATGTTACTCAAATTTACACAAGAATGAGGAGTTCATTTGAAGAAAGAGAGAGGTGAGAGAGAGATCGAGGTACAGGCACAGATGAGAGAGAGAAAGAGGCAGAGATAGAGACAGAGGCAGAGACAGAGACAGAGACAGAGACAGAGGCAGAGACAGAGACAGAGACAGAGACAGAGACAGAGACAGAGACAGAGACAGAGGCAGAGACAGAGACAGAGGCAGAGACAGAGGCAGAGACAGAGGCAGAGACAGAGACAGAGACAGAGGCAGAGACAGAGACAGAGACAGAGGCAGAGACAGAGGCAGAGGCAGAGACAGAGACAGAGACAGAGACAGAGACAGAGGCAGAGACAGAGACAGAGACAGAGGCAGAGACAGAGACAGAGACAGAGGCAGAGGCAGAGGCAGAGACAGAGGCAGAGACAGAGACAGAGACAGAGGCAGAGACAGAGGCAGAGGCAGAGGCAGAGACAGAGACAGAGGCAGAGACAGAGACAGAGGCAGAGACAGAGACAGAGACAGAGACAGAGACAGAGACAGAGACAGAGACAGAGGCAGAGACAGAGGCAGAGGCAGAGGCAGAGGCAGAGGCAGAGACAGAGACAGAGACAGAGACAGAGGCAGAGACAGAGACAGAGACAGAGACAGAGACAGAGGCAGAGACAGAGACAGAGACAGAGGCAGAGGCAGAGACAGAGGCAGAGGCAGAGGCAGAGGCAGAGGCAGAGACAGAGACAGAGACAGAGACAGAGGCAGAGACAGAGACAGAGACAGAGACAGAGACAGAGGCAGAGACAGAGACAGAGACAGAGGCAGAGGCAGAGACAGAGACAGAGACAGAGACAGAGACAGAGACAGAGACAGAGACAGAGACAGAGACAGAGACAGGCAGGCAGGCAAAAGTGAAAAGAACACTGAACTAGAAGTTAGGAGCCTCCTACCTTCCTGTGAAGACTTCAGCAGGCATTTCATTCCTTTGTGCCTCAGCTGAAGGAGTTATGCTCGATGATCTGTAAAGCCCCTTCAACTCCAGAAGTTCTATTAGGTGTGTTTTCTTTAGTTGTGAAGGAGCAGAAGGTAAGAAGGCAAGTTTAACCAATTGTTTCAACTCTTTCTTCCTCACTGTGCTCAATCAGTACGTATTCATGATGATGTTATCCCACACATACACCTTTAAATCTGACTTACACACTGCACCAGAAGGGAGGAAATGTGTGAAAGGATTATTAGGGGTTAAGAAAAGGAGATAATAATGGGAGATATCGTGGGGAGTTATTCATTTATCAAGCATGTGTTTTAGAACCTACTACATATGAGGAACTGAGTTCGGTGCAGGAGATACAGAGGAGCCACGCTCTTATGCAGTTCACAGATTGATTTAAGAACATTTCAGTCAATCAAAGGGAAAAAGGTGGAGCCAATTTTGGTTTTCATTGAGTTCAAACCTACTGGGAGTGTCTCACTGCCACTACCTCTTCTTGCATTCACATTCTAGGCATCTGTCTCACTTCCTTTCTAAGGGGTAAGAGCTTTGGACTCTGATTCAGCATACCTGGTTCCTAGATTCACGTCAGTTGCAAACTAACTAATTGTGGGGTCTCAGGCACCTCAGCCAATCTGGAAAGCTCAATTACCACCCTGCTCAAGGAGCACTTTACACTTGCCTCAAAAAAGCCTCAGTGCACGATGGTTAAGTACTCGGCTGCTAATCAAAAGGTTGATAGTTCAAACTCACCCAGTGGGCTTATGGGAGAAAATCTACCTGGCGACTTACTCCTGTAAAGATTACAACCTAGAAAACTCTATGGGGTAGTACTACTCTGTCACAGGGGGTTGCTACAAGTTGAAATAGACTCAATGGCACCTAAAAACAACAACACTTGCCTTGTGCAATTTTTATAAGGATATAAAAGTATTTGGGACAAAAAAGTATAAAAATTTTAGAATAACTATGTAGTGTAGGGTAATAGTCTTATTAATTAGTCCATAACATCATTTTTTTTAAACTTTTTTTAACATCATTAGCCCATTTGAAGTTGCTTCTCTCACAAAGGAAAAAAAATATGAATCTGTTAACTTTCTAAAATTTATTTTTGCAAGTGGCTTTTTTCCTCTAGTATACAGGTTTATTTTCTGAATTTTGAAAAAAATCATTCCGGTTGTTCATCAAATTTCTGTACAGCTGTATATATTATACTTTCTCCTTCCCTTGTTCTGACTCAGGGTATATGGAAATATATTTCTTGTATGCACACCTATGTTCATTGCAGCACCATTTACAATAGCAAAAAGATGGAAACAACCAAGTTGCCCATCAACGGATGAATGGATAATCAAATTACAGTATATTCACACAATGGAATACTACACAATGGTAAAGAACAACGGTGAATCCACGAAACATCTCATAACATGGAGGAATCTGGAAGGCATTATGCTGAGTGAAATTAGTCAGTCGCAAAAGGACAAATGTATAAGACCACTATTATAAGAACTCAAGAAATGGTTTCAACACAGAGGAAAACATTCTTTGATGGTTATAAGAGTGGAGAGGGAGAGAGAGGGGTATTCACTAACTAGATAGTAGACAAGAATTATTTTAGGTGAAGAGAAGGTCAACACACAATACAGGGGAAGTCAGCACAACTGGACTAAATCAAAAGCTAAAAAGTTTCCTGAATATGACCAAACACTTCCAGAGACAGAGTAGCAGGGGTGGAGGCCTGAGGACCATGGTTTCAGGGGATGTCTAGGTCAATTGGCATAGCAAAGTGTATTAAGAAAATGTTCTGCATCCCACTTTGGTGAGTGGCATCTGGGATCTTAAAGCCTAGCAAGTAGCCATCTAAGATGTATCAATTGCTCTCAACCCAATTGCTCTCAACCCACCTGTAGCAAAGGAGAATAATGAACACCAAAGTCACAAGGAAAATAAGAGCCCAAGAGACAGAAAAGGCCACATAAACCAGAGACTCCATCAGCCTGAGATCAGAAGAACTAGATGGCACCCAGCTACCACCAATGGCTGCCCTGACAGGGAACACAACAAAGAATCCCTGATGAACTAGGAGAAAAGTGGGTTGCAGAACTCAAATTATAGTAAAAAGACCAGACTTAATGGTCTGACTGAGACTGGAAAGACCCCAGAGGATATGACCCCTGGACTATCAGCCCAAAAGAAAACCATTCCTGAAGCCAATTCTTCAGATAAATATTAGACTGGACTATAAGGCATAAAATGGTACTGGTGAGGAGTGTACTTCTTAGCTCAAGTAGACACATGAGACTATGTGGCCAGCTCCTGTCCAGAGGTGAGATGAGAAAGCAGAGAGGGACAGGAGTTGGTTGAATGGACATGGGAAATACAGAGTGGAGGGGAGGAGTGTGCTGTCACATTACAGGGAGAGCAACTAGGGTCACATAACCATGTGTGTGTTAAGTTTTTGTATGAGAAACTAATTTGAATTGTAAACTTTCACTTAAATAACAATTAAAAAAAGAGGAAAAAAAAAGAAATATGTTTCTGTGGAATGAGAAGGGTGGGCATGCTAGAGTTTATTTAATAAGGAAGCCCTGATGGCATAGTGGTTAAGTGCTACGTCTGCTAACCAAAGGGTCGGCACTTCGAATCTGCCAGGAGCGCCTTGGAAACTCTATGGGACAGTTCTACTCTGTCCTATGGGGTTGCTATGAGTTGGAATCAACTCGACAGCACTGGGTTTGGTTTTTTTTTTTTTGGTTTAATGAAAGGTTATCTAAAATATTTCCCTTCAGATCACAAAATTATGGTCTCCTGCAAATAGCTAAAGGTGAAAAGTCCTGTCAAATGCACAAAGAGTAACTGAAAATGTTTACCAAATCAACCCTTTCTCTAAAAATCAGAAAAAGAAAGAAGACCAACAACAAGGACACTTAGAAAATCAAGTCAATAAATCAAGATGAGAAAGGATATAAACAAGGCATTTCAAATTTAGCCATGCCTTATTCATCAGTGCTTTATCCGTTCACGCACTCTTTCAACATTCATTGAGTACCTACTATGTACAAGGTGGTACACTAAGTACTGAGCAAAGCACAGGCTTCTTACAGAATGTTAGCATCAGTTGTGGACCTGGACTATTACAGTAATCTCCAAGCAGTGGAGCACATTAAACAAGATAATACTGTATTGAAAAAAACCACCTTTTAAAGACTATCATTTAATATCAGGCCGAACAGCTCTTCCTACTTGTCTATCTGCTAACCTCTAAAGAGGTTTTCTCCGTAACTAATATGGCCAGTCACCCTGACATTCATCCGATTCCCGTTTAGAGTGTATGAAGGGCATCTTTGTTCTCCTCAGAGTAAACTCAGAGGCAATCCCAGGGTACAGTGAAACATCCAGGATGGAAATGAGGCGTCTCCGTGACAGTAGACTCCTTCTTTGACCTCCATTTATTGAGATCAACATGATTGAGTCACCAGTGGATGAAACCAATGATTGTTTTGCTCTGCCTTTCTCAGAGTCACTCACTGAGTCAGTGGGTAAACTGGGCTAAGAACTCAGCCTTGTCCTATCGAGGCTGAGCAGTTCTACTATATTTATCCAGGGTCTCATGATTCTTAGTGCTTTTGCTCTGCCCTCTAATTTGCACTGTGCCTGCTGTAATATCTAAACGGGAAGTTGCCAGCAAAAATGGTCATTATCCGAGAAATCTATTTAAACATGTTTATAAGGTCAAATGAAGTGGGTGGTGGATAAGCTAAAAAGAAAACAACAAAAGCTTTGGCTCAGCATTGCCAGTGAGCCTAAAGCTAAACAGGGAAGTGTTTTATACTGAACTAGCACGTGGTGGGAAAAAGTAACAGTCAAGGGGAAAGGCAGTGTACCAAAAATTGTATCTAAATGTGGGAATGAGCAGTCAAAAGATTCAACCAACCAATTGATTTCTTTGTAAGAAACTGGACAATGGGTTTCACTTATTTTTAACTCAATGGATAGACAGTTTGAGGCAGTATGTCAACAGAGCTCCAGATCCAAACTTTGGAAAGGATCTATACATTCATAGTGTACTCCAGCCAGAGAAAAGAGGGGAATAATGAATAAGGATGCCTAAAATCAACGAAAAACAATCTTTGATGAACTAAACAGTAGGTACTCAACCAAACCAAACTCGTTGCTGCCGAGTCAATTTCAACTCATAGTGACCTTATAGAACAGAGTAGAACTGCCCCTGGGGTTTCCAGGGAGTGGCAGATGGATTCTAATTGCTGACCTTTTGGTTAACAGTCAAGCTCTTAACCACTACGCCATCTAGCAGTGAGTGCTAAAGGACCAAAGGGAAATATGGAAATTGGGGAAAAACCTAATGTCACTTGGAGCCCAAGTTGGGCTTCTTCTACATTCAAGACTTTAAAGAACACCTTTAGCCCCAACAAAACTCACATCTCACTACTTCATTACATAAACCCAGGTTCTGCCCCATTATTCTTAAACACCAAAAGCAAGAGAAAAACAAAGAGGAAAAAAGAAGGTAAGGAGGGAGAATAAGAAACTGGTTGTTCCCTCTGTTCTTCTTTTCTAAGAAACATGGATATGAGTTGGGGAGGCTTCAAGTGGCAAAAAAGGGGTATAAAACCTGAATATGCTTCCTACACAGCCTTCATGAGTTTAGATACTCATTCAAAAAGATACATATTGTTGGAAAATTTGACCCACACAGGCACGGAGTAGTTAAATCATGGAGGAGAGTTAGTATTTCTGTTTTGAATGAGTGAAACTAATTTAATGGCCCCATTTATATATAAAATTCACTTAGAAGCATTATTTTTTTCCAGGAGCTTAACGTGGTAAGGTCTTGACCGGACTACATATTATTTTCCCTTTTATTCCTTCTAGTCCATCACAAAATTAAGCTCTTTTTTTCCTCCTTTCTTCCTGGTCCTGATCCTCTTTTCATTTCCAGTTCCCAGAAGTGACTTACAGGTCACTGGGGCTAACCTAGTAAGAAAGAAAAAGAAAAAACAGTGGAGAGTATTAGAAAAGGAGTTGGGAGACAGGGATGGCAAATAAAAAGAAGGGAGAGAGGGACACATTACAGAATGATCAGAGAGAGAAGGCAAGGGGAAGACAGATGAAAGTAGCTTTGATATATTGAAAGGATGGATATTCTCAAGCCATGCTGATCTATACAGCTGCCACTTACCACATGTGGCTACTAAGCACTTGATATGTAGCTGGTCTGACTTGCAATATAAGTATAAAATATACATCAGATCATAAAGAGTTTGTATGAAAAAAATTGTCAAGTATCTCATTAATATTTTTATATTGACTATTTTAATTAATATTTTGGATACGTATGGTTAAATCAAATACATTATTAAAATTAACTTCACCTTTGCCTTTTTACTTTTTTTAATGTGGCTACTAGAACATTTAAAATTATATATGTGGCTCACATTATGTATCTATTAAACAGGGCTGTTATAGATCTTCATGAAAAGTGATAGACTAGCATGCCACTCCCTCCATTGTCCTCATCACACACCAAATTCCCAGCCCCAAATTTAAGTATTGGCATTATTATACACCCTTTAACACCAATACCTGATATTTCTTTTTTGAAGTAGGTAAAATATATAGCAGTGTTGTGTTGTTATTATTTGGTGCCATTGAGTTGATTGCCGCCCAATGTGACAGAGAGATTTTTAGAACACCAAGTGTTCTAAAATCCATAGGGATTTTTAGGCAGGTTACCAGGTCTTTTCTCCCACGGAGCCACTGGTTGAGTTCAAATCAACAACCTCTCGGTTAGCAGCCAAGTGTTTAAACATTGCACAGTTTGGACCTAGCCCTTGGGACACAAAACATTGTCAGACTTGCTTCCTTTGGACACATCATAAAGAGGGACCAATCACTGGAGGAGGACATCATGTTTGGCAAAGTAGAGGGTCAATAAGGACAAGGGAGAGTCTCATGAGATGGAGTGGCACAATAACCACAACGATAGACTTGAACATCCTGGCAACGTGAGCATGACATAGGATAGGGTAGCGTTTTGTTTTATTGTTCATGGGGTCGCCATGACTTGGAGTTGATTCAACAGTTGCCTTCTATCTAACTAATGACTGTAGTCCTTGCTACAGCAAGATAAGTAATACAGGGAAGACAACGTACACAATGAATAGAGCATCATTCCTGGCATTTAACAGGTTTTCAGTAACTATTGGCCCTAAATATTATTAGCATTCATAGTAATTAATAGATATAGGATGAATGCATGCTCCTTAACTCATCCATTTTATAATTCTGTTCACCGTGCCCTCTAGAAACGCTGAGCAACCCATTTCTGCTCTAGATCACTCTCTGCTGCTCAAGGCTTATCCTCACCAAGACAGACAATTCTATTCATCATCAGGCCCATGCCAACTTCTAGTCTCAACTCTCACCACCATATCCTTTACCATGGCCCCACCCTAGCTGCCTATCACAACTCTTCCTTTGGTTTCCCGGTGAACCTCCTTCGCACACTGCGTCAACCTCTCTTATAGCACCAATCACCTTGTTTTGTAATTGCCCTATTAACTTGTCTGTCCCTTTGTTTAGACTGCATCCTATTGACTCACCTTTGTATCTCCAGTGTCTACTGTAATTGTCTTCTGACAGCCTTGATAGATGCATGCTCAGCCTGCCAAGAGTCTCTAGATCTTTCAGTAGTGCCACTGCATTTTTAGTTATATTTTCAGGTTCAGTATCAATACTTAATTCAGACCGCTTGGGTTCAAACCCCCGTTTCAACACCTATGCAAATGGTGAGACCTTGGGCAAGCTATTTAATCTCTGTGCCTAAGTTTCTTCACTGATGCACGAAGATGAAAATAATGCCTATTTTAAAGGGCTGCTATATGGATTAAAGGCATTAATACATAAAAAGTCCTCAGAACAGTGCCCAGCATATTCTGTGGAAATGTGGTAGAACTAGAAGTGTTTGCTCTTATCCAACGAATACTTGTTGAGTGCCGCTGACTGCATGACAGGCACTGTGACAGGTAGGGGGGATACAGCAGTGGGGAAAACCAGATAATCCCTGCCAGCCTGGAGCTTGCATTACCTTAGCAGATTTCCACGGCTCTCTCTCAGAGATTGCAATTTCAAATGGGAGTCTGGGAATTTGCCTTTTTAACAAATACCTCAAGTGATTCGATGTCAGTGGTAAGTGAACCAAACTTCAAGAAACACTGGAAACTAATCCACTCCTGCATATGTAGGATTTAAATTCCTACATGGGTTCAGTCACAAATGACTACGTATCATGAACCCTTGAGATGAGCCAAAACTCTGAGTGTTGTGTAGTAGAGTGTCAAGGGACTAAAGACAGAGTCTGGTTCATAGTGGGGGCTGGATGATAGTTTGGGTGGTAGGAATGATTTGAATGGATGTGTATATGTGGAGAAATGAAGAGCAGGGAAAAGAGGGGAGTCTTTCCAAGTGTTGATGATTCCCATGTTACTCTTTAGAAAGTGAATGAAGATCATAAAATGGTAAAGTTTAGCAACTGTCGACTGTGTTCTTATCTTCCACAGGAAAGACTAACTTAGAAATAACCACCTTTCTGTTTTTCTTTTTTTTTTTTTTTAACCTTTTTGACTTTTTCTTCAAGAAGCAGAATGGCTGAAAATATAAATCGATTCAAGTAGGCTTTGGATATGTTCAGATTGATAAACCTGTTGTTGTTATGAGTTGGTGTCAGTCAGCTCTGACCCATGGTGACCTTATGTATAACAGAATGAAAAGTTGCTCCGACCTGTGCTATCTTCATGATCACTGGTATGCTTGAGTCCATTTGTCATGGTTTGAATTGTGTCCCGCCCAAATTTCTGTCAACTTGGCTAGGCCATGATTCCCAGTATTTTGTGATTGTCCACCATTTTGTCATTTGATGTTATTTTCCTATGTGTTGTAAATCCTACCTCTATGATGTTAATGAGGCAGGGTTAGAGAGAGTTATGTTAATGAGGCAGGACTCAATCTACAAGATTATGTTGTGTCTTAAGTCAATCTCTTTTGAAATATAAGAGAGAGAAGCAAGCAGAGAGACGGGGGACTGCATTACCATCAAGCAAAAAGAGCCATGAGCACGTGTCCTTTGAACCTGGGATCCCTGTGCTGAAAAGCTACAAGACCAGGGTAGATTCATGACAAGGGCTTTTTTCCCAGAGCCAACAGAGACAGAAAGCCTTCCCCTGGAGCTGGCATCCTGAATTCATACTTCTAGCCACCTAAACTGTGAGAAAATGAAATGCTGTTTGTTAAAGCTACCCACTTGTGGTATTTCTGTTATAGCAGCACTAGATAACTAAGACACCATTGTTGCTGATATTATGTCAGTCCACCTTATTGAGGGTTTTCCTTTTTCTCAATGATCCTCTACTTTACCAAACATGATGTCCTTTTCTAGGGATTGGCCTTTCCTGGTGACGTGTCCAAAGTAAGCAAAGTGAAGTTTTGCCATCCTCAATTTTAAGTAACATTTTGGTTGGATTTCTTCTAATACTGATTTGTTAATTCTTCTGGGTGGCCACCAAAAAAAAAAAAAACCATTGCCATTGAGTTGATTCTGACTCATAGCAACCCTATAGGACAGAGTAGAACTGTCCCATAGAGTTTCCCAAGAGTGCCTGGAGGATTTGAACTGCCAACCCTTTGCTTAGCAGCCATAGCACTTAATCGCTATGCCACCAGGGTTTCCACGGGCAGTCCACAGTGAGGCGTTAATTTCCAGGGATCTTAGGGCATACTCCTCACCTTTAGTTTAATGTTATAAGAGTGCTAGTTGCCTGCTGCTCCTCCTCCCAAACCTTATTTTTATTGGGAATTGCAATGAGCCCAGATTAAAAATCCACATTTTTCTACAGCTCCTGCTGGCAGAGTTCTGGTCCATGAGGTGTGAGCAGACATTTTATGAATGAGGTCTAAAAGGAGGACAGACTTAGCTGAATTGCACCATTTTCCTCTTTGTTCTTCCCTTTCCCCTTCCCCAGAATATGGACTTGATACAAGAGGTGAAGCAGCTACATTGCAAACATGAGAAGACTATGGAAAAGAGACTAAGAGAATCACAGAAACCTGCCATTGATATCTTTAAGCCATTGAACCAAATCCATTTACCACTTACCTCTGGACCTAATGGCAAATGAGAAAATAAAACCCCTAATTTATGTGAGTGATTGTTTGCGGGTTGTGTTACTTGTAGTTCAATGTATGTCCTGATACAGAGGTCAGGGGCTTGTCATGCTTTCTCATAACCGTATTTGATGCCATGACCAGTGATTGATTTACCGAGAAATTTGCTGGGCCAAATTAGAACTTGACCTTGCATGTTTAAAAAACAAAACAAAGTGAATCGCCTTCTTCTGTGATTTCCCTTCACATCTTTAAAATCAGTTATTACTCTCTCATTATTTTATTGTTTAAGTTAAATTTTATTTAACAGAAATAATATTACTAATAAAAATCACACAACAATTTCTTACACAAACCCAAGCACAAGAAAAACTTCAAATGGCCTATAGCTTTAAAAAATGTATAGCAGCTATCCTTATAAAATCATAGAACACGAGTTATTTCATTGTCAATTTGGGGTTCAAAATGGGGAACTGCCGTTGAATATTTCAGGAAATATTGTTTGCCAAATTACGTTTCAAAAATTTTCTAGGCCAAAAGCTAATATGGGAATAATCAAAGACCAACATTTATCCCATTAAATGACAGGATTATATCAGCCTTGAAGGTCAGTTGAGATTAATAAATCCCATCTATGTCCAGTGGTGTCACTAGGGTTGGTAACATCCAGTGCAGTAACTCAAGGTGTCACTCTCCCCAATGGACCTCCTCCCGTACCAGACCATACAGAATCCTAAGAAATGTTTTTTTTTGTGTTAATGTTACCATAAATTGTAATTCCCATATATCACTCCTTCTTTTCCTTTAATTACTTCTTTCCTAAAAAAGCTATTGATACAGATTCACAAATACTCATTGCCGCAGTATTGCAGCTAAAGCGCCAGAAATTTTGACAAAATCAGCAACAACAACAACAACAAAAAAACTGGCAGCAACAAAGACAGCAGCCAGTGCTTGTAGGGTGTGCAGGTGAAACCATGTGATTCGAAGAGTCATTATAGTTAAGTAATAATGACAACTCTGACTGGAGTACTTTAGAAGGTTCATAAAGTAAATTAGCATAGAGTTTTAGCTTTGTAGATATATTGAAACATGTAAGCTGGGTTTATGAAAAACAGGGATATTTTTATAGAGTCATTTTGATGTCACCCCCTCTGAGAGTGTCACAGTAAGGTCCATACCCCTCAGAATCCCCCTAGTGATGCCACTGCCTATGTCCTTAAGGAGGAGCTCTGGTTGGTGCAGTGGTTAAGTGCTCAGCTGCTAATCTAAAGTTCAGCAGTTTGAACCAACCAGCAGCTCCGAGTGAGAAAGAAGTGGCAATCTGCTTCTGTAAAGATTTACAGCCTTGGAAACCCTATGGGGGCAATTCTACACTGTTCTACAGGGTCACTATGAGTCGGAATAGACTTGATGACAATGGGTTTGGTTTTGGATTGGTTTGGTTTTCTTAAAACCTACACACACACACACAAAATGAACACATTGCTGTTGAGTCGATTCCGACTCATAGCGACCCTAAGGGCCAGAGTAGAATTGCCCCATACGGTTTCCAAGAAGCACCTGGTGAATTCAAACTGCTGACCTTTTGATGTTCTTAGGGACCGCTATAAACCAACCTCAGGTGGGGTCAATTGTCAATGTAAAGAGAACCAGTAGGGAGAAACTATTTTCTCCTTCCTGAGTAGTTGAGATTATTCTTACCAACACGTTCACAAACAATATCAAGGTAATTCCGGAAATGATAGTATACATCGTGCAATTAGAAAAGCATTAAATTCATCTCCCTAAACACTGAACAGGATTTGATTCCAGGTCTAACTCCAAAATGAAGGAAAATAAGTTTAACCTTACATTTAGGTATCCACAGAGAGAAAAGCATTAAATTCATCTCCCTAAACATTGAACAGGATTTGATTCCAGGTCTAACTCCAAAATGAAGGAAAATAAGTTTAACCTTACATTTAGGTATCCACAGAGCATCTCAACAATGGAAATAATTAAAATTTAAACTAAATTTTTCACATGTAGAAAAGTCAACCACTGAGTTTTTCTATAAACTATGTTTATACACCCAACATCATTTTTTCCTCTTCTAATTGCTATTATGAGGCAATAAATCTCCTATACCGGAAATAATGTAAATATAACTACATGGCACATGCAGGCCATGTGTTCTAGCAAGTCCATAAAAATGCTCCATTTATGTTTTGATGAAAGGCAACACGATCTTCCAAGAACATTAATCAGTATCTTAATGAATACAGGATTAATATAATATTAATACTGGAATAAAAAAAAAAATCAAACCCAGTGCCATCGAGTCGATTCTGACTCATAGCGACCCTATAGGACAGAGTAGAACTGCCCCAAAGAGTTTCCAAGGAGCGCCTGGCGAATTCGAACTGCCCACTCTTTGGTTAGCAGCTTAACCACTACGCCACCAGGGTTTCCAGTACTGGAATAGTGCTTAGTAAATATCTATCAAAAATATTCATTTGACAAATATTTAGTGAGCAGCTACTATGCTGGAATTTAAGTATTGTGGCTTCACTGGCTAAAGTGACATTTACATGTGAATGGCATTTATATGACACACAAAAAATAAATGTAGTGTTGTAGTTTAAGATTTTATAAAACAAAATACTCAAAAAATATTTGGGGGATCTAGAGGGATATTTTATAATAAAAGAGGACCATCTGGTTTTTCCTCTTCTAAAATCTTCCCTGAGATTTTGGTTAAGGCTTGTTAATTTGAAAATAACACAAACCTGCTGAAACTAACTTAAGGAAATGTATGCACCTCAGGACCAGAAGTGGAGACCGGAACTAGATCACAGACAATAAAGCTGCCTGAGCCAAAGTCAGCCTCTCCATTCTCTGACACCGTATGGTCTTTTGTTTCTGCTTTTGTCTACACATCTATAACATTCTATTTTTCTCCTCTGCAGACCAGCCTTCTCTGCTTCTCCATGTATATGACTTCTGGAAGCTCAACGGTCCATCACAGTCTGACTCAGAAGTTCAGAAGAATTTGGCCAGTGTCATGGAATTTTAATCCCAGATTCTGGAAAAAGAAGATCTGATTAATCCAGCTTGGGCTGGATATCCACCTGTGGTCCAGTGAACCTTGACAATGAGGGAGAAGTTCCACAGTAAATATATGGCATTGGAGTCCACCCCTGTGAACAGGAAGGGGAGGAGTTCTCAGAGATGCAGAGAGTAGGTTGGGCAGGCATCCCCACATTTTTTCTTCACTTCATCTGAAAAGAAACATTTTCATTTGGGAGCTTTAGTAGAAAGATAACAATCTAATCCTAAACCTCACTCAGCTTTGCAGAAAATCAACCAGAAAAATTCGTTTTTCTCTTGTGGTTGTTAGTTGCTGTCAAGTCAATTCCAACTCATGGCTACCCCATGTGTGCGAGTAGAACTGCTCCGTAAGGTTTTCAAGGCTGTGTCCTTTCAGAAGCAGATTGCCAGGCCTTACTTCTGAGGTACCACTGGTGAGTTTGAACCACCAACCCTTTGGTTAGCAGTCCAGCACTTAATCATTGTGCCACACAGGAACCTTATGTCTCTCAGCTGGAAGCAAAGTTGCAATTCATTCCGAAATCCTGCTTGGACCTCTAAGATAAGCCAGCTTCACTGAGCATAACGGAAGCATCTGACTCTTTCTTTTAAGGATGTATTCAGAGGTATGTACTACTGTGCAGGAGTCCCTGGGTGGTGTAAATGGTTAACTTACTCAGCTGCTAACCAGAAGTTTGGTGGTTTGAGTCCATTCAGAGACACCTTGAAAGAAAAGCTGGACGATCTACTTCCAAAAAAAATCATCCATTGAAAACCCTGTGGAGCACTGTTCTACTCTGGCTTGTATGGTGTGGCCATGAGTCAGAATCGACTTGAGAGCAACCAGTACTGCACTCTTAGCTTCATTTTATTTAATACAGTACACTTTCTACCTAGGAGTTTCTTCCTGTGTGTCTATAGCTCTTCAATCTGATTTCACTTAAGACATGTCACTACACATACTTATGGTTTCCTGGCTTAGAAATCTGTCATTGCTACCATGACATCAGACAAACCTCAGAAATATTTCTTCAATTCAAATCAAAACCAAGAAAGCCTAATCATTCCATCTTCCCATATTCAGATCAACAATTTAAATCCACCTTTAATAGTTTTCCGATATCACCTTCTGGAACCCCTGGGCTCTATGTCCTCTTTCAAACACTCTTCCGTGGTTGACTCAAGGTAACTCTTAGCCTGACTACACAGAGCATGGTTTTACTTTAAGTCTTCTTCCTATTTAGGAAATCATATCAAAGCTTTTCCCTCATTGCTCCAATTCTCGTAAACTAATCTTAATGAAAAATTATAGAAAGCTGATGAATATTTAAAATATATGTGGAAACACAGTTTATTCAATACACTTCCCTCCCAGACGTGAGAAACTGATTTAACTCCTCCGTTCTCATCAAATGATGCTTATCAGACTAGAGCAATCGGTGCCCGCTCTAACAACATGACCTCACCAAAGGTCTCAGGTTAAAATTCACCTGAGTTTGCGTGTGTTTATTAAAATACTATTTATCTAGTTCTTATAGCTTTTTAAAAACACATCTACCTAGATGATCTTACTTTATCCCTACATAAACTCTACAAATAAAGCAATAATAGTAATGAGGAGGAAGACAGGAAGATACTCATCCACATTTTTAAAGATGAGCAAACCAAGCCCTGAAATAATTGGCTTTGTGATTGCTTCAGAGGTCCCTGGGTGACAGAAAGAGTTTGTGCTCAACTACTAACTGAGAGGTTGGCTGTTTGAACCCACCCAGTGGCTCCATGGGAGAAAGGTTTGGTGATCTGTTTACATAAAGATTATGGCCAAGAAAACCCTATGGAGCAGTTCTACTGTGTAACCCTTTGGGTTGCTATGTATCAGAATTGACTCAATGGCAATGGGTTTTGGTTTTGGTGGCTGGTTCATAACCTTTTAAAAGAGCATTATCCTGATCTATAGAATGAAATAATTGAGCCCTGGGTGCTCTAAGGTTTTTCCAGCATTGACATTTAATTTTTACTCAGTATTCTCTTGACAGAATGCAGTTTAGCAATAGATCCAAAGCTAAGAATTCAGATTCTTTGAGGAGGAATAGGGAAATATCACGAAATCAAACAAAAATACCAAGTTACAACTCCAAAGAGGTTGAAGTTACTGAATTAGAGAATTTCATGTCTAAGGCTGTGACAATACCCAGAGTGAATTATAGAAGACAGCATACATAATTCTAAAGGTGAGGCTCAACTTTCATTGGCAGAATCTCAGCAACAAGTGGAATATTTGAAAAAGAACAAAAAAAAAAAGTTTATCTTTCAGGCTGTAAAATGGTCTTGTTGAAAATTCCATCCATTTCCAGCCAAGTGACTCAACCAAAGTTAGAAATGCAGGTGGACCTGAAGCAATTTTTCAAAATGGAAAGGTTTTTATACAAGAAATGCAGTTTTCACCAAGATCGTCTCTGGATCATGGCTCGTTGCCTGCACCAGGGTCAGCTAAGGGGTCAGCAGCTAGACACACTGAGCCCAGCGCAGGGCTGTTGAAATTCCACCCTGAAGTGTGTGCTTGAGCTGCAGTAGGTGCTTACCGTCAAGGGCGCAGGGGTCCGAGCACTCAAGGACATTGAGCCTCTCAGCTCAGGAAGCCTCTCACCAGAAGGCTTACTCTCCTGGGCCAGCTGTGAACTTGGCATTGCTTGGCAGAGTCATTAGCCATCCTTAAATAAAACCCTGGACTAAGATCACAGAGCTGCCCATGGGAGAAGCAGCTCTACCTCAAGTCAACATTTGCAATTTGCAGAGTCTGCCCCTGTGATTTTTTTTCTTTATGGGCTTATAATCAAAATGACTATTTTCTCTGTCCATGGTGGTTGTTTTTTTTTAAATAGGTTTATTGAGATATAATTTGCATATCATAAATTCACCAATTTAAAAGGTACAATTCAATGGTTTTTAGTATGTTCACAGAGTCCCCGGGTGGTGCAAACAATTAATGTGTTCGACTCTTAACCAAGTGGTTGGAGGTTCAAGTTCACCCACAAGTGCTTTGGAAGAAAGGCCTGATGATCTACTTCTGAAAAATCAGCTGCTGAAAACCCTGTGGGACATAATTCTACTGTGATGCATGCGGGATCACCAGGAGTCAGAATCGACTTGATGGCAACCATCACCACAATCTAATTTTGGAACGTTTTCATCATCTCAAAACAAAACTCCTACTCATTAATAATCACTCACCAGTCCCTCAGCCCCAGCTCCTAACAACCACTAATCTATTTTCTATCTCTATGGATTTGCCTATTCTGGACATTTCATATAAATGGGATCGGAAATATGTGACCTTTTGTGTCTGGCTTCTTTCACATAGTGTAATGTATCTGAGGTTGATCTACTTTGTCCCAGTACTTCACTCCTTTTTATTCCTGTATAGTATTCCATTGAATGGATATACCAATTATGTTTATCTATATATCAGTTGATGGACATTTAGCTTTTTTCCACTTTTTACTACTATGCATACTGCTGTTGCGACCATTCATGTTCAGGTCTTTGCGTGGATATATGCCTAGGAGTGGAATTGCTGGGCTATATGGTAATTTTGAGGACTTGTCAAACTGTTTTCCATAGAACCTCTGCCATTTTACATTCCCATCAACGACGCATGAGGGTTCCAGCTGCTCCGCATCCTTGCCAACACTTGTCATTGTCTGCATTGTCCATGGTGTCTTAGTAAAAATATCCAGTCACTCCCATTTGATGCTTCATTGTAGCTTCAGTGCAAGGTGACTGTCCATCCCTTGATAGTGTCTCTTTGGGCTCCAAAAGTGGCAATTTGGTATACTCTAATCAGACTACCCAAACATACCTGGAGAAAATATTCTCAGACATTTCAGTCATTTTTGCCTGATATGATAATATTTATTTCATTTATGTAGATAGGTTTTAGTCCTTTAATACCTTCTTGGTCTCCTTCTCACCAGAGTCTTATGATGCATAGATTCAAGCTCAGAGACAGTTACAGATGATTCACCAAAAGAAGGGTTTCAGACCTCTCCAAAATGTCAATTAACTCAGAAACTCAGGATACAATCATTACTTGGTATTATTTTGATGGTTATTAATTTTTTAAAAATAAGGATGTAACCCAAATAATGAAAAACATAGTTTCTCAAACTGATATCTATGATGCACCTGCATCAGAATCATCTGGGAGGAGAGTGCGCTTGCTAAACACCCAGATTCCCTCCCCCATTTCGAACCTACCATAGTGGAGTCTCGAGTGGAATGAATGAGTCTGTACTTATAACGAGAGAAGAGACGAGGATGATGTACCCTAACACTTGAGGCTGTCTGCTATAAAGCCCACAGTATGTGTCTGAGCCTGGCTACTATCTGGGAGAAAGAGGGAGAGAGTTCAGGGCCGTATACCCCTGGGGTTATTGGCTGAATGGGAAAATTCAGAGGGCTTATTTCCAGTAAAGAAGCCCCAGGGTAATGCAGGGTAATGCAGTTAACACACTCAGCTGGTAACTGAAAGGTTGGAGATTCAAGTCCATCTAGAGTTAACTTGGAAGAAAAGCCTGGCAATCCACTTCCAAAAATCAGCCACTGAAAGCCCTAGGGAACATAGTTCTACTTGGGTACACATAGTCTCCAGGAATTGGAATTGCCACGACAGCGGTGACTTATTAGGTTATTCCTAATAAGAGAGAGATAATCAGGTAGCAACTCTCTTACTAAGTGGGATGCTTAGAGGCAAGGCCTCTTATTTGAGGTAGATTGGGGTGTACACACCACATCTAGTTTAAGATTCAGAAGTATTGTGCCCATTGCATTTAGCCAAGCTCCTTCAAGAGGACTTGAGCTGTGGCTCTCTGAGTGACCAGAAATGAAAGATCCAACATGTGAGTGGAGAGGTCAAGAGAAGACCTGATTCTGGCCAGCTCTACTAGCCAGGGCTGGAAGGAACTATCAGTGTGGTTCTGTCAGCTCAGCTCTTCTGAGACAGTGGAAGCAAAAGCTGGTAGAGTAGTGCAGACAACCTCTGGCATGGTGAAACCTGTGGAGAAGTATTTGGGCGTCTCTAAGGGGCTTATTCCTCATCTCCTAGTAGAGATATTTCAAGATTGGTAGCAACAGCAGTGGACATAAGGGGGCCACATTCAGTGGCCACTAGTCCAAAAGTATACTCCCCTATTGATGGCAGACATAGTGACCATTAGGTAGCTACTCTGGTAGTGGGCAAGGCCATGGTAGAGGGCAGAAGGCAGCTGGGCAACTGTTACCAGGAGGCCAAGGTCTCCAAACTCCAAAGCCTGTGGCCACCACGAGTAGCAGCAGCAATGAGAAGAGGATAGTTCTTCCTCATGTGGGAGAAGAAACAAACCTTCTTTCTCTGAACCCCACATAAGTGTCCAAAAGCCCATGCCAGCAGCTGTAGCCAAGAGTGGGGTTCTGAGTCTAAAGAGCTGGCCCAAGTAAAAGCAGATCCCCAGTAAGCGGGATCTAAGCTAAAATCCTACAGGGGGGTCCTGTCAAAGCTCAGGTGGTCATATCCTCAAAGGGTGGATATTGGGTCCTAAATGGCCAGAAGCCAGTTGGAGCCTGGATTAAAACATATGGAGCAGGTCCTGGGTGATGGCTGTGAACCCTTTTGGAGTGGTTACCTTTACGCTTTGGCAGGTGAGAGCCCAGAGCAAGGGGATGACCTAAAAATATAGACGGAATTGGGAAGATTATGCTCCCCAGTTCTCTCCGGGGCTGGTCCCCGGTAGGAGTTTATTTGAGGAGGGAAACACTGTGGACTGAGTTTTTCCCTGGGCCTGGCACATTCTCTCCTAGGAGTGAGGCTGGATCTTGCTGATTTTCCCTGGAAAGAGCCAAGAAAGACAGCTGATGGGCGGGAAAAGAGTTCTGGAATTCTGGTTGCTAGAAAAAAAGAGGCTGTCAATTAGTAGAAGCCCAGGGTTGGGCTACCCCTCAAATTCCTCACTAGGGTTATAGGTGTAAATCCAGTGAGTTTATGATTTGGAAGATTCTCAAACACTCTCAGCCCCCCGCACATGCATGCATGCATGCACGCACACATACACACTTACCTGTAGACAAACACGTATCGATAAATAGATACCAAATAAAACCAAAGCCAAAAACAAAAAACCCTTGCCGTCGAGGCAATTCCAACTCACGGTGACCCCATTCCATCTAACGAGTGAGCCTGGGCCTTGCTGATTTTCTCTGGAAGGAGCTGAGAAAGGTGGCTAAGGGGCAGGAAAGGAGTTACAGAGCAGAACCGCCCCATAAGGTTCTCTACCAAAGGAGATGACCAGGCCTTTCTTCTGTGGCCCCACTTGGGTGGGTTCAAACCACCAACCTTTCAGCTAATAGTCAAGCACAAACCATTTGCACCACCCCGGGACATTTAATCAGACACCATAGACCACAGAGGTTACAAAGGCTACTCAACAGAGAAGAGCTGATGAGGATCCATTTGTTGATTATTATTCAACACAGAGACAAAGGAGGCCAGCAGGGGAAGGGTTCAGATGCCAAAACTATCTGGGATTAAAAACCTCAAGGGATCAGATTCCCTCACCAAATTTGAAGTATTTCCTGGTCTGAGCTGGCCCTTAAATGCCAGAAGTTCCCTGGAGCGCCTGACGTTTTGGTATTTCCAGCAATTAGTGGTGTTGAAAATCCTTAAAGGGAAAAAAAAATCTAGGTGGTAAGTTCACAAAAGAAAATCAAATAAACAAATCCCTAAGTGGGGGGTGAGAAAGTGAGCCAGATTTTCATGTTAATTTTTGGAAAAACTGTAAATGTTTTTTATCTGTGTTGTTTTATCCACTCTGGCAGTTCTCTGGGTCCATGGGAGTGTGAGTGGATGGCCTTCGTCCTTCACATCAAATTGTGGATCTAATTTCGATCCTCTGTCAATTATGCCATTTCAAGTTTTCAGACAGATTTAAATTAGTAGCTGGGAATCTTCATGTGAATAGAGGTGGTCACGGTGGCCTCCTTTTGGTCCTGCCTGCTGGCTGGGAAGGCTGAGCACCGACACCCTGGAGTGGTGGCCAAGTGCTGATAACCGCAGAGGGGTGAATTTATGAAGTGAGCAGCTCATCAAAAACACAAGTCTCTCAGAATTCATCGAAGCAGGTGCGAAATGACCAGGTTTCAACAGCTGAGGTAGGATGATACTTTGTAATAGGAGAAGCCATTCCTGGGACAGAGCTGAGCGAGACCTAATCAGGGCATGCTGTGATGGAGTCCAGGACTCCGGAGCTGGGTTAACCCACGCGGAGATGACAAGCCCGCGGCTCAGCGTGGGACGCAGGCCCGCCCGGCCGGCAAAGGCTGCGGTCGCAGGGGGCAGAGGGGCAACAGCGGAGAAGAACGGAGACGCACACAAGCTTTCAAGCGTGCTTTAAGAGAGCCTCCCGCCAACATCAGAAGCCAAAAGTTCGATAGGTTGCACAATGCAGGCTTTTATTTTATTAAATAAAAATGCTCAAATGTAGTTTTAAATACTTTGCAAACCAAAAATATCAGCACTCGCCAGAGCGAATTTACCAACGGTTTTCTGCCTGTTTCTTTCAAAAGAGAGAAAAGGCAAATAATTATGCTACAGTTGGGCTTCAGTTTTAAATGTTCTGTTTCCTTAGAAGTAATTTAGAATGAAATGCAAACTTTACTTTTTTTTTTTTTAAAGCACCAGCCCAACAAGGAAGGGCAGTTTACTTCACCAGCAGCCAACAGAAAACACCACGGTTTTTAGATTTCATCTCCTAAAAATTACACCTACTGTGGGACTTTTTTTTTTTTTTTTTCTGATTTATTGATGGTACTTTTTGAAGTTGAATAAAACCACTCTTTAAAGAAATAAGTATTGTCCTTAGGCACAAATCTGAAGGGCACATGGACGAGAGCGTGGAGAGCTGAGTAGCCTTTCCAGCACGGGAGGCCATTCCAGGAATCAAACCTTGAAATGGCTGCACCTTTGGGTGAACAACTGAAGGGAGACAACAGTTTGATCCCTTAAACTGAGTGAAACTCAACACGGGCCTCCAGTGTTGTTAAGGTTGTTTTACTTTGAGTTTTTAATAAACAAATACTGTGAAATGTTATGAGGAAAAGAAAATGTTCTGGGCAAACTCAGCAGGGGGTAGGGGTGTTCATACAGACCAAACACTTGAAGCAGTTGCAAATGTTATTGTTTTACTCTTCTTTGTTTTCATTTCTTTTATAACCTTTTGACTCTGCTTTTGAGAGGTCAGATATTCAGGTAGGACCAACTACATAATCTTCAGGGGACAATGAAGAAATGCAAATGTGGAGCTCTGTGGAATTTCAAGATGGTGACGGCAGACAATTAACCACAGGCGGGAGTGATGAGCCCTGTGTGTTCATCGTAGGTCCTTCGACCCTGTGAGGTCGGCCTGGTTTCAGGGATTACTTCACCTTCGGGTGCAAAGCTGAATGACAGACAGACCTTGTTTCTTCATTTCACAAGGCAGCACTGCTTGAGGTACCTCCTCAAGCTCTGCCATCTTGCTGAAGCTTTACACCCCGCAGCCCTTACCAGGCCAATAGAGGAGAAACTGTGAGATCTCAGCTGCAAAACAAAAAAGACAAGGGCAGCTTACCTGCCCAGCAGCCATCAGAAAACACCAGGGTTTCTAGATTTCATTTCCTAAAAATAACACCTACTGTGGGACTTTTTTTTTTTTTTTCTGATTATAAAAATCATGCGTTATTATTGAAGAAATTTTTAAAAAGAAATATAGGAAAGCATAAAGAAAACAAAATTGCCAGCAATCCAACCACCCAGATATAACAACTGGTCACATATTGTGAAAAACCCTTAACAACAACACATATTGTTAAAAAGAGTTAGGTATCTTTATTTTTTCTATGTATATTTTACATATATGTGTATGTATAAAATTTGACAAAACTGGAATCATATGCCAATGTATTATTTCCCTTTGTCATTGCATATTCTGTAATCACCTCTTTTTTTTAAGGGTTGCATGGTAGTTGTATATATATATTTTTTTCCTTTATATATATTATATACATATATATATTAAAAAAAAAAAACAAACCCACTGCCATCAAGTCAATTTCGACTCACAGCAACTCTATAGGACAGAGTAGAACTGCCCCATAGGGTTTCCAAGGTGGTAATCCTTACCGGAGTAAACTGCCACATCAGTCTCCTGAGGAGCCATGGTGGGTTCAAAATGCCAACTTTTCACTTAACAGCCAAATGTTTAATCACTGTGCAACCAGGGTTCCTGTGTGTATATATATGTATACATACATACACACACACATGCATATATATATAGTATATATGTACTTGATTTATGTTGTTAGTTGCCATTGATTTGGCTCCAACTCATAGCGACCTTATGTGTAACAGAGCAAAACTTTGCCCAGTCCTATGCCATCTTCGGATACCCTGGTTGCATAGTGGTTAAGTGCTGTGGCTGCTAACCAAAAAGTCAGCAGTTTGAATTCACTAGGCCATCTTCATGATCATCGCTATGTTTGAGTCCATTGTTTCAGCCCTTGTGTCAATCCATCTCACTGAGGGCCTTCCCCAGCTTCTCAGACCCTCTGCTTTACCAATCACGATGCACTTTTCTAGGGACTGGTCTTTCCTAATGATGTATCCGAAGTAAGTGAGCCAAAGTTTTACCATTCTTGCATTCTGGCTGTATTTCTTCTAAGACCATTTCCTCTCTCTTCTTGAAGTCCATGGAGTCCATGAAGTTCAATATTCTTCTCATATATACACATATATGTGTATACTCACCAAAATGTGTTTAATGGATTGTATGAATTTGGTCATTATTTACAAAAACAATGAAGGCTATGTCTGGCCACATTGGTTAGATTGAAATGAAAATTCCCTTCACTGTTTGCTCATTTTGTAGTATTTAAAAAGAAGGCATTGGATTGATTTTCCAATCATAAATTTGAAAGAAAAGGCATTCCCAGCCTCTGGAACAATTTTATCCCTGCATAATTGGCACATTTTGTCAAATAATTAGTTCACTGAGTGCCATTCTGTTTGGTCCAATAGATAAATGGCATTTCTTGATATTCCCAAGTGATGATTCACGTGCAGTCGACAAATGTCCACAGAGGAGATAACCAGCAATACTCCTCCTGCTCCAAACTGGAGCATTTCCTCATTCAGTCACGCAGGCGGGGGCGGCAAAGAGCCTTCCAGATTAAAAAGAATAATGCTAATACTTCGCTAAAATGGTTCTAAGCATGAAGGGATGTTTCAGAAGTGGGTTTTCATTTCAACATTCTTTCAACAGTTCAGTTAACTTCTCGTAAAATTAGTAGTAAATACTTTTTTTAAAGGGGTGTATATGTGCTGGTATTTTTGTTTGATTTGTTTTTGTGTTACTGAAATATGCTACCCTGGAAAATGCTCAGCTATAAATGCCAGTCTTTATAAACATGAGCTGGACTGCTGATACATGGCTTTGCAGTTCTCTTTGAACTGCAGTTTTGGTGGTTTCTACTGCCTTCTTGCCACCAAGCAAGGGTCTAGGAATAAGAACTCAAGATGAGAAGGTCACGAAGTTGTAGTGGAAACAGGATCTATCCCTCTAGGTAGATTTGGCTAACATTTATCGAGCAGTTAACTTACACCATTAACCTTCCCAGCCCCTCTTTTAAGAACTACTAGCCCAATTTTTAGAGTAGAAAACTGAGAATCAGATTACTTAAGCGTCTTGCTTAAAATCACACCATTATCAGGTGGCCAAGGAGCCCTGGTGGGCCAGTGGTTAAGCACTTAGCTGCTAACCAAAACGTCAGCAGTTCAAACGCACCAGCCACTCTGAGGGGGAAAGATGTGGCAGTCTGCTTCCGTGAAGATTATAGCCTTGGAAACCCTATGGTGCAGTTCTACTCTGTCGTACAAGGACACTATGAGTTGGAATCAACTCAAAGGCATTTTTTGCGGGGGTTGGGGTGGGAGGATTCAGGTGGATGGCACAAATAGTTTAGCACTTGGCTACTAACCGGAGGTAGGTAGGGCCAGTCCACCCAGGTGCCTCAGAAGAAAGGGCCGGTGATCTACTTCTGAAAGATCAGCCATTGAAAACTCTACGGAGCACAGCCCTACTCTGACACACATGGGGTCACCATGCATCAGAATCAACTTGACAGCAACTGGTTTGAGTTTGGATTTTAGTTGGTGGCAAAACAAAGATGAGAATCAGATCTCATTCTCCAAGCAGTATTGCTTTTCTAACAAATCTGCCCCATGTTCTGGTAGGGGCAGGAACAAGGACCTACTCAGTCCCTTCACCTGAAGTAAGTATTTTGAGGGACCTTCTGGTACATGGTAATATGTGGTGGTTTTCAGGGTGATTTTTTTGCTTTTTTTGGAAGTTTCCACACCCGACAGCATTAACTAGTGACTGGATCCTTGTTAAGTGTATTCTTTGAAAGATCATAACCTGGGTTAGACAACCCCAGAAGGACAAGCCAACATTTTTCTGGTGACTTCAACCATGACCTAAATTTTTGGGCCTTCCCTAAGAGCTGAAAACGGAAAACGTGTATGTGTGTGTGTGTGTGTGTGTGTGTATACAATGGACATGAAGTAATAGGGATAGAGCCTGGGCAACAGAAGGAACTTCACCACTCACATAATAAAACCAAAGTCTGCCCCCTCCACTGCCACTGACCCCATCTGATCTACTTCCACTGCCACGCTTGTCACCACAATCCATCCCGTGACATCTGTTTCATATAGAGGTACCTCTGCAAAATCCTGTGATTTTCTGCAGGGCTATACTGGCTCTCTGTTGTTGTTGTTAGCTGCCTTCAAGTCATCTGCTGCCCATGGAGACCTCATGTACCACAAAATGAAATGTTTCACAACCATTATGCTCCATAGGGATTTCATTGGCTGATTTTTGGAAGCAGATTGCCAGGCCTTTCTTCCTAGTCCATCTTAGTCTGACTGGACTAAAATGTTCAGCATCACAGCAACACACATATGCGTGAGGTTCATTGGCCAGAAATCATACCCTGCCTCCTGCATTAAAGGTGAGAATTCTACCTCTGAACCATCAATGCTCCCACAGTGGCTACTCTAAGGGGTCTAAAATACTTTCTGGGTCAAATTCCCTCTGGAGATCAAACTCTAGCTTCAATCAGGCCAAGAATGGCTGCTCAGTCAGGTAGAGTCATAGTGTAACTCCTCAGGGCCAGAAATTGTGTCAACCCCACCATGCACAGTACACATATACTAGGTTTTCTGCCTTGCACCCAGGTACATCCTTTACTCAGAGAGAAAACCAGTAAGTGCTATTAAAAGACAAGCTAGACTAAGGAACTGCTCATCTTGCCCTGGGCCCACAGTACTGTTAGTGAGGAAAAGAACCCGGAAAAGGCAACAAACGCCTGTCAACAGTCATGGACAGTGAAGGAGAGTTTTTAATTATTGTAGTCCTCTACCCCACCGCATCTTCCACACCCATCTGTCAGTTTGTCATACTGTAGGGCTTTCATGTTGCTGTGATGCTAGACACTATGCCACCAGTATTCAAATACCAATCAGTCACCCATGGTGGACAGGTTTCAGCTGAGCTTCCAGACTAAGACAGATAAGGAAGAAGGACCTGGCAGCCTACATTTGAAAAAAAAATTAGCTAGTGAAAACCTTATAAATAGCAGCGGAACATTGTCTGATATAGTGCCAGAAGATGAACCCATCAGGTTAGAAGGCACTCATAATACAACTGCAAGAGCTGCCGCCTTAGAGTCAAACTTAACGACGTGGATGGAGTCACGCTTTCAGGACCTTCATTTGCTGAAGTGGCAAGGCTCAATATAAGAAGAAGTAGCTGCAAACACGCACTAAACCTCAACATAAAGTGAACAAAAATCATCACAACTGGACCAATAAGTGACATTATGATAAATGGAAAAATGAAGTTGTCAAGGATTTCATTTTGCTTGGATCCACAATCAGCACCCATGGAAGCAGCAGTCAAGAAATCAAAAGACTCATTGCATTGGGCAAATCTGCTGCAAAAGACCTCTTTAAAATGTTAAAAAGCAAAGATGTCACTTTACAGACTAAGGTGGACCTGACCCAAGCCGTGGTGTTTTTTAATCACCTCATATGCATGTGAAAGTTGGATGATGAACAAGGAAGACCAGAGAAGAACTGATAGGTTTGAATTACGGTGTTGGCAAAGAATGTTGAATATACCATGGACTGCCAAAAGAATGAACAAATGTATTTTGGAAGAAATATAGACCAGAATGCACCTTAGGGACAAAGACAGTGAGACGTCATCTCAAATAATTTGGACATGCTATCAGGAGAAACCAGCCCCTAAAGAAGGACATCATCCTTGGTAGAGGGTCAGAGAAAGAGAGGAAGACCTTCAACAAGATGGATTGACACAGTGGCTGCAACAATGGGCACAGGCATAACAAGGATCGTGAGGATGGTGCAGGACCACACAGTGTTTCGTTCTGTTGTACATAGGATCAATATGAGTCAAAACCAACTGGATGGCACCTAACAACGACAGCAACCCTATCCCATCTAGCTCTGTTATTGTTAGGTGATGTCAAGTCAGTTCTGACTCATAGCAACCCTGTGTACAACAGATCGAAACATTGCCCAGGCCTGCACCATCCTTACAATCATTGCCATGTTTGAGCCCATTGTTGCAACCATTCTGTCAATCCATCTTTTTGAGAGTCTTCCTCTTTTTTGCTGACCTCTACTTTACCAAGCACAATGCCTTTCTCCAGGGACTGCTCCTTCCTGATAATATGTCCAAAGTACATTATCAGTATTTGTATATACAGAGCATGTCCTATAGTTAATGATTTTTGTCCTGTGCCATGTATTGACTTTGTCAAGATGTCCTAAATGTCTTGTATTTACCTTTTTTCAATAAATTACAAAAATTTGGGCAGTTAAAGCTCTTTTTCAAATTTAATTGGGTATCTTGTATTTTTATTTGCTTAATCTGGCAAACCCATGGAGAAACCACTCTGCTAAAATCTTGTGGAATTTATCCTGAGAAATATGTCCTCCCAGATTCAGTATGTGTCTCGACCTCTTTTCCAGGTTTTTATCCCAGACCTCTGAACTTCAGTAGGTTAAGTCTGTTGGAAAAATGTGGCTACTGTACTAGCCAAGAATTTCACTTCTTTCTTCACTGTTCCTGGTATTTAAGTTGAATTTAATAGTTTGGCATTTATCGCACCCATATATCACACATGAGATAAATTAACATTGACAGGCATTTGTTGCTAATAAAATGATCCCAAATTTTTTGGTATTTGTTTTTCTTGTGTTGTTTTGAAAAGAATAAAATTAAGGCAAGCAGTGGTGATAAAAACAGGAAACAGGAACCCACAGATAAGCCAGATGGACATGAAACGACTGTTCATGAACTGCTGGCTCCCACATAGGACCCAGGGCTGTAGATGCCACAGAAAAGATGGAGAGGCTGATTGAACTTGAGTGTGTTCAGTCAAATAACACAAACATGCTGATAAGCCTTTGGAGTGTCTCTTGATTGTGCCTAGGCACAGCTGAAGCACAGTCTAGCCTCCAGAAAAGAGCTTTTATTTTTGTCATTTTCTATCCCTCACATTTCCCTGTTCTGATTTCTTCCTACCCCATCCTTCCTGTGGGCCGGGGAATAGCCAACCTTCTGTGTGGGAATGTAAGTGCAGCGGAGATAAACAATGAGGTTTTGTGCTAGATGATCAGGTGCAGGAATTATCCTAGGAAGCATCAAAAAAGGGTGAAGAGATGAAAAGAATGAGAGAAAAGTTAAGAGACATGGAAGATAGCCATAGAAATAGCAACATCTTTCTAATAGAAAAAAAAAAGAGAGTAAATGGAGGGAAGGAAATAGTGGGGCAAGTAGACCACAAAAAGCACACATATAGAAGACTTCAGTAACATAATTTATGAAAGTGAAGAGGACTTGAATCACTTACTGATGAAGATCAAAGACTACGGCCTTCAGTAAGGATTATGCCTCAACATAAAGAAGACAAAAATCCTCACAGCTGGACAAAATAAGTAACGCCCTGGAAAAAGAGAAGATATTGTAGTGGTCAAGGATTTCATTTTACTTAGATCCACAATCAGAGTTCATGGAAGCAGTGTCAAGAAATCAAAAGATATATTGCATTAAGCAAATACACTGCAAAAGACCTTTTTAAAGTGTTCAAAAGTAAAGATGTAACTTTGAGGACTAAGGTGCACTTGAGCCAAGCCATGCTATTTTCAGTCGCCCGAAAGCTGGACAACGAATAAGGAAGACTGGAGAAGAACTGATTCATTTGAATTATGGTGTTGAATAAATCATGGACTGCCAGAAAAAGGAAGAAATCTGTCCTAGAAGTATAGCCAGAATGCTCCTTAGAAGCGAGGATAGCAAGACTTCATCTCACATACTTTGGACATGTCATCAGGAGGGACCAGTGCTTGGAGAAGGACATCATGCTTGGTAGAGGATCAGCAAAAAAGAAGACTCTCAATGAGATGGATTGACACAGTGGCGGCAACAAGGAGCTCAAACATGGCGACAACTGTGAGGAAGGCACAGGATCGGGCGGTGTTTCATTCTGTTGTTCCTTGGGTCACTATAAGTCCGAACCGATATGATAGCACCTAACAACAACAACAACAACAAAAAAATTTTTTTTTTTAACAACAACATATATATAGGTATATATAGTCACCACGAGTTGGAATCAACTCATCAACAACTGGACTGGTTATGTGTGTAGGTGTGGGTATAATTTTAATTTCCAACAAACAGAATTCATATTGTTTTCAAGCTTATAAGAAACTTCATAAAAATTGGACTTGCTTTTGGCTATAAACAAAGATTCAAGACATTTCAAAGGGTCAATATGATGCAGACTTGACCACAGTGTGGTAAAATTAGAAATCCATAAAGTGATATGGGTTTTTTTTTTCCTAATCCCTTATGTCTAGAAATAAAAAAAGATACTAGTAAACAATATGTCAGTGTAAGGGGAAATCAGATAGAAAATTATAAAGAATATGAAGCTTCATGGCAAGGAAAGCATCACATTTCAACAGCTAAAGCAGTGCCTAGAGAACTAGTGAGAGCTTTGAATACATGTAACAAAAAACAAAAAAGATTGAAAGTGAAAGAAATATAACAGCATACATTAAGAAACAAGAATGAAGAAAATAAGATAAGGAATATAAACAATGAGAGACACAGAGATGAATAGAAAATAAGGAATACAAAATATTCAAGGCAGCTTTTTTTTTTAAGCTCATTTAAATCTTTTTTTTTTTTTGGTGAGAGAATAAAAAAAAAACACACCCAAAAATACACCATTTCAACAATTTCTAGATGTACTTGCAAGGTTGGATGAGAAGCTTAGGGGGCACTGTGTTTAAGATAAGGGTAGTAGAAAGACAGCTTTTTAAAAAGAGATGAAAGGTAAACAAATCTCTAATATGATCAATAAAAAAAAAGAAAGCGAGAGAGAGGGAAAAGTGCAAAGTGTAAATAAAAAAAAAAAAACAACAGAGAATACCATTTGTCTAATTATCCAGTCCTGCTATAACAGAAATACCACAAGTGAATGACTTCAACTGAAGAGAAATTTATCCTCTCACAGTCTAGTAGGCTAGAAGTCCAAATTCAGGGCATTTGCTCCACAGAAGGCTTTCTCTCTCTGTCGGCTCTGGAGGAAGGTCCTTGTCACCAATCTTCCTGTCAAGGAGCTTCTCAGTGTAGGAATCTCAGGTCCAAAGAAGCACTCTGCTCCCTGCATTGCCTTCTTGGTGGTATGAGGTCCCCCCGTCTCTCTGCTCACTCCTCTCCCTTATATCTTAAAAGACATTATCTATTCTTACAGATCTCTTCAATGTAACTGCCACTAATCCATCTTATTGGAAACCCTCACGGTGCAGTGGTTAAGTGCTATGGCTGCTAACCAAAAGGTCAGCAGTTCAAATCCACCAGGCGCTCCTTGGAAACTCTATGGGGCAGTTCTACTCTGTCCCATAGATAGGGTCACTATGAGTCAGAATCAACTTGACAGCAATGGGTTTTATTTTTAGTCCATCTCATTAACATCACAGTGATAGGATTTACAACACACAGGAAAATCACATCAGATAACAAAATGGTGGACAATCACACAATACTGGGAATCATGGCCTAGCCAAATTGATACATTTTTTGGGGACACAAAATTCAATCCATGACACAATTATAGAAATGCCAGAGTTTTTAATTATTAAAATTAGAATGAACAATTACATGCCAAAAAAAAATTGAAAACCTAGATTGATAAAAATTGACAAAATTGTGGGAAAATATAAAATGGTCAAATTGGCATAAAAAAAAAAAATGGAAAGCCATTTAAGAAATTGAAATAGCAATCAAGTGTTCTCCCCCAGAAGGGTTTTTAAAGATGTTCAAAGACCAGAAATCCCTACATTCTATATGTTGTTCAGAAAACTAGATAAAAGGAAAATCTCCAACTTATTTTATAAGATCAGTATAACCTTGATACCAAAACTTGTAAGGACAGGCAAAAACATAAAAGAAAATAAAATAAGCCAACTATTAACACGGATACAAAATCTTAAATAAAATTTTAATTGAAATAATAGTATATTTTTAAATATAATGATCAAATTTGTTTTACCCCAGCCATAAAAGAATATCCCGTCAAAAATTTATTGAAATTCACCACAGTGATGGACTAAAGAATATAAAAATCACATGATCATCTCAATAAATACAGAAAAAGGCATTTCATTCATTCATTTAGTAAGTGTTTGCTGAGTGCCTACCATGTGCCAGGCACAGTTCTGGGTGCTAGGGATATAGAAGTGAAATAAATAGCAAAAATTCCTTCCCCCGTGGAGCTTTTAATCTAATGGAAAGAGACAGAAAACAACACACACACACACACACACACACACAATGTTATATAGCAGAGGTTCTCAAAGTGTGGTCCTGGAACCTGCATCATCATCATTATCTCCTGGGAACGTCTTAAAAATGCAAATTCTCAGGCACCTCCCCAGATCTACTGAATCAGAAACTGAGAGAGGGGCCAGGAATCTGTATTTTTAATACCCCTCCCCCCTTGATTCTGATGCCTCCTGGAGTTTGAGAACTTTAGTTATAGGTGATATGTTAGGAGAAAAAGCAGGAAACTGGGAATGTAGCTGGGGAAGACGTTTATTATTCTAAATAGAAGAATTAGGGAAGGCCTCACTGATGGCGACTTTTGAACAGAGCACCTAAAAGAGGTAAGGAAGAGAGTCAGGCGTTACGTAAGGCAAGAGTGGTCCAGGCAGAGAGAACGGCAAGTACAGAGGCCCTAGGGCAGGTCAGTGTGTCTGGAGTAAGTGAGCCAGGGAGAGAGTACTAGAAAATGAAGTTAGAAAGATGAAGAGCAGTAGGAATGAGGGGCAGATCCTGCTGGACGTTTTAGACCATTGTAAGGACTTTTGCTCTTGTTCTGAGTGGCATTGCCTATTTCCCTGCTCTTTTTCACTAGAAAAGTACTTGTAAGAGCTGTCTCTAGTCTCTTATCTCCACTCCCTTAACTCCAATTCTCATCTCAACTCACTCAATTTGGGATATTGGCCTTTAGATCTCAATGAGACTGTCCTTGACCAATGGTCAGGTTGCCAAATCTACTGGAAACATCTCTATTCATAACTTACCTGACCTCTTAGTAGCGCGCAATACTATCAAGCATTGTCTCCTCCTTGAAACACTTTCTTCCCTTGACTTCTGTAATGCCAGACTCTTCTCGATTTCATCCTACCTCCATGGCCAGTCATTCTTGGCCTCCTGTGTGCCTTCCTCTGCTTGACTTCAGTACATTGGAGTGCCCCAGGGCACATGGTCCTCTTCTTGGTCTGCCCCTCTTGATGACTTCAGCAAGTGCCTTATCTTTAAACACCACTTTAAATGCTCTTACCTTTCCCCAGGATTTCACACTGTCTACTTGAATGTCTAATTGTTGTTGCTGTTAGGTGCCTTCAAGTTGGTTCTCACTCATAGTGACCCTATATACAACAGATCAAAACACTGCCCAGTCCTGTGTCAACCTCACAATTATTGCTATGTCTGAGTTCATTGTTGCAGCCACTGTGTCAATCCATCTCACTGAAGGTCTTCCTCTTTTTCGCTGACCCTCTGTTTTACCAAGCACGATATCCTTCTTCAGGGACTGATCCCTTCTGATAATATATCCAAAGTATGTGAGATGTAGTCTCGCCACCCTTGCTTCTAAGAAGCATTCTAGCTGCACTTTTTCCAAAACAGGCTTGTTTGTTCTTTTGGCAGTTCATGGTGTATTCAATATTCTTCGCCAACGCCACAATTCAAAGGTGTCAATTATTCTTCGGTCTTCCTTATTCATTGTCCAGCTTTCACATGCATATGAGGCAATTGAAAACACCATGGCTTGAATCAGGTGCACCTATCCCTCAAGCTGACATCTTTGCTTTTCAACACTTTAAAGAGGTCTTTTGCAGCAGATTTGCCCAATGCAATGCGTCTTTTGGATGTCTAATTAGTATCTTAAATTAACCTGTACCTGTTACCATTGAGTCGATTTTGACTTGTTGCAACCCTGTAGGACAGAGTAGAACTGCCCCAAACAGTTTCCAAGGAGTGCCTGGTGGATCCCAACTGCCGACCTTTTGGTTAGCAGACATAGCACTTAACCACTACACCACCAGGATTTCCAATCTCAAAATTAGCCATGTCCAAAATAGATCTATTAATCCCTCCCCCCCGCCCCGCCCCACCTAGGATTTAACCTCTTTTTTATCTCAGTAGATTCTGCTCTGTCCTATAGGGTTGCCATGAGTCAGAATCAACTCGACGTCAACAGGTTTTTTTTTCTTTTGGTATCTCAGTAAATGGCACCACAATTCACCCAATGTTGTTATTGTCATTACGTGCCATTGAGTTGGTTCTGACTCATAGTGACCGTATGTACATTAGAGCAAAACACTGTCAGTTCTGCACCATCCTCACAGCTGTTGCTACACTCACCATGATACCAATAGCTCAAGCCAAACATTTCTTATGCTCCATATTAAATACATCTACAAGTGCCGTCAGTTTTATTTCCAGAGCATACTCAAAATCCATCCAATTGTCCCATATTCACTGGAATCATCCTAGCCCAAGGCGTCACCACTCTCTCTCATCCAGACTTCTGCAGTGGCCTTCACCTGGTATGTCTATCCCTTCCAAATGTTCTACTTGCCAACATTTTCAAAATCAGGAATTTTCTAAACTGATGTTATCATTCCCTTTAATTTTTTTAGTCTCTTTTGAAAATAAAAGATAAAATTTCTCTTGAAGCTGAATGTAAACTCAAGGTTTGGGATGCAGGTCGTCAATATCTTCTCCCTTAACTTCCCTCAAAAGCCAAAGCTGAAGAGCCATCCAATTCCTTAGGCACCTCAGACATTGGAGAAACCAATGTACTCTATCCTTCCCAGGGTCTGTTTCAAGCCTGCCCTAGGTTATGTGGATGTATGAGGATGTCCTAAAAGAAAGACAGTCTCAGTTTGTCTGCCTCACTCCAATCCACCTCCTAGCTCCGCAGTCTATTTTCTCCCAAAAATTAATCAGTCCTGGATTACTTTCCAAACTGAGATAAATTCCAATAAATCCCAAATTGAGATAAATTCTAATAATCATCTTGGTCTCACCTAATTTCCTCACTAGGTAAGAACATTTCCCTTCACCTGTGCATGTTGATGGACCAGCTGATCTCATTCCTTAAAGACACCTGAAGACACCAGCTACACAGAGAATTTATGCAGGGTACTGAGGACAAAGGGATGGATGCATGGAGAATGTAAACATAGGAGTCAAACACCATGACACCTCAGAACCCCCCTAAACCTTTTGTCCCTAGAGTGTGGTACGAGGGCAGGCTGCTCATGGGCCTCCTCAGGGCAGAAGTTCTTGCTTTCCACTAACACCTACCTGAGCTTCTTGGCCCTCGCTTCTAAGGGACACCAGGAATTTTCAACATGGTTACTAGTCCTTTCCTCACTTTGAAAAAAAAGGCAAAATAACTTGAAGACACAATAGTAAGCTGACACAGAAGGCAGAATGTTCTTCACGTTTCCCTTTTTCAGGCATTGCCCCTTCCCTTAAGGCTAGACTCCCATCTTCTCCATGACACTTTGACTGTGGTAACTCATATATGTCCATTGCTCTCTGGGAGTCACAGTCAGCAGACTGTCCCTTTTTGTTGTCTCCCAGGACTTTTAGCCTTGGTTTGCTTTGCTGAGAAGCAGCAAATCTCATAGTGAGGAACACAGACTTGAGAGAGAGATAGGTCCAGATGCCAATTCTGGCTCTGCCAGTTACAAGCTTGGACAAGCCACTTAACTAGCCTCACTTCCCTACTGTTAAAACTATTCAATCATATTTACCCCACTGGCCCTTTTCATGAGTTTAAAGTAGATAACATGTAAGGAGCCTAGTAGTTTGCCTTGCACATGATATGATACTCCATAATTACACTACTGTTGTCATTATTGAATTTATTATTTCTAACAGCACACCTCAAATGAGATTTATGCACTCCAATGTTAGGAGAGTCTTGTTTTCCTTGTGCACAATTCCTGGGCCTATATATTCAATCTGTGTGCTGAGCAAATAATCCGAGAAGCTGGACTATATGAAGAAGAAGGGGGCATCAGGATGGGAGGAAGACTCATTAACAACATGTGATATGCAGATGACACAACCTTATTTGTTGAAAGTGAAGAAGACTTGAAGCACTTACTAATGAAGATCAAAGACCACAGTCTTCAGTATGAATTACACCTCAACATAAAGAAAACAAAAATCCTCACAACTGGACCAATAAGCCACATCATGATGAATAGAGAAAAGATTGAATTGTCAAGGATTTCATTTTACTTGGATCCACAATCAACAGCCATGGAAGCAGCAGTTAAGAAATCAAAAGAAGAATTGCATTGGGCAAATCTGCAGAGAAGGACCTCTTTCAAGTGTTAAAAAGCAAAGGTATCACCCTGAAGACTAAGGTGCACCTGACCTAAGTCATGGTATTTTCAATTGCATCACAAGGATGTGAAAGCTGGACAGTGAATAAGGAAGACTGAAGAAGAATTGACACCTCTGAATTGTGGTATTGGAGAAGAATATTGAATATACCATAGACTGCCAAAAGAAGGAACAAATCTATCTTAGAAGATGTACAATCAAAATGCTCTTTAGAAGCAAGGATGGTGAGACTGGGTCTTACATACTCTGGACATGTTGTTGGGAGGGATCAATCCCTGGAGAAGGACATCATGATTGGTAAAGTACAGGGTCCGCGGAAAAGAGGTAGACTCTTTATGAGATGGATTGACACAGTGGCTGCAACAATGGGCTCAAGCATAAACAATGATTCTGAGCATGGCGAAGGACTGGGCAGTGTTTTGTTCTGTGGTACATAGATAGGGTTGCCATGAGTCAGAGCTGACTCGATGGCACCTAACAATAACAACAATGAGCTCCAGTCAGAGCTGTCATTATTCCCCAATTACAACGATTGGAATTACTTGGTTTCGTCTGCACAGGCTTCAAGTGCGCATCGTTGTTTTACTTGCCGCCAGTGTTTTTATAGTGACTGATTTTGTCAGATTTTCTAGTGGTTTAGCTACAATATTGTGGCAATTAGTATTTGTGAACCTATATGTATAACTATTTTGGGAATGAAGTAGTAATTAAAGGAAAACAAAGAGGAAAATCAAAAAAGGCTTCCACTCAGTTACTAATAATGTAACTACACCTACTCCTCACTTATCAACTATCTTGTTATCCAACATTTTGCATTTATAACGATAATAAAAAACCTACTATCTGGCTAGTTTGTGCATTAACAACGTACATCTGGGAGTAATGAATTCCAAGGTGTGAGGCGAGAGTAACTCTGTCTATGATGGTTAAGTTTATGTGTCAGCTTGGCTAGGCAATGATTCTCAATGGTTTGGCAGTTACGTAATGATGTAATTTGGTGGTTATATAATGATGTAGTCATCCTACATTTTGTGATCTGATGTGGCCATCCTCCATTTCTTCATAACACCAATTTTTGCATAATGACCTGGTTGTTCGAACCTGATCATGTTAATAAGGGAGGAGTGGGTGTAATAATGTTGTAATTCAGTGTAGAAGGATTTTACAAAACAATTTTGTTGTTAGTATTCATATAATCTAAGAAATATTACATTTAAGCTATTTACAACTATATTTATCACATATTATTCTATGATTAAAATTGATAATAAACATCACTAAGGATTCTGTATGGCCTGGTATAGGAGGAGGTCCATGGGGGGGGTGACACCATGAGTTACTGAACTGGGTGACACCAACGTTAGTGACACCACCGGCCCAGCCCCACCCCGACCAGTAACCTTTTCAATCAACGACCTGACAGACTCATATCTGTAGGCATTAGAGGCCAGGCTGTACTGCCGAAAACAACAAAAATGTTCCTCCAGAAAAATTTGTAAAGCAAAACTCAATTGTCAAACACCAGTTTTCTCTCAGAGGTACACTTTTGAGTGTTAACATTCCAAGAATTTTAACAGCAGCTTTCCAAATCTAAACCAAACCCAGGTTTCTTCACTGACCCCTGCCACCCACCTCCCCCACCAAAAAAAAAAAAAATTCATTCTTGTTTCAGCCTTTGCATATGCCATTCCCCCAAATCTGCAACGTTCTTCCATCTGAAACGTTCTATGTCTCTCTGCCCATTTGAATCCCACCCTGTCCTGAAACCCACCTCTTCCTTGAAGCAATCTCTAGACTCCAATTTGCATTGGTGTCTCGCCACCCTGATTTCCTCCAGTAATTATTTCCTAATATTGTTATTTCCTTGTAGACTTTTGTGCCTAACACTAGCCTAACACTACGCCAGGCACAGAACAGCTGCAAAAACTTGTTCCTTCGCTTTGAGTTGATTCACATGATCTTCCTTTTTCTTTATCCTGTCCCGCTACCCACCACTATGTACACATATATGTTTTGTTTTTTCTCTCCTGGTTCCTTGTTTTTAATTGTGTAACATTGGACCACATTACATACTAAAGGTTACTTGTAAAGTGATTTACCAATGGAAGATGTTGTTATAATTATACGAGGACAATCCCTGGGAGTTGCTTCTCTGGCAGACATTCCCATACATTTTTTTGCTAGCTGAGCCCTAGTTTTGTCCAGGTACCATTGTGCTTACCTCAGGGGTTGAATGCCATTGATCTAAACCAATTAGGGCAGAACTATTAACCTTTGCAATGCCAGTGGCAGTCAGGTGACCCACTTCTGGGTCAGATGATCCAATGATATGGAAGGAAATCCACTGGGGGGTTTCTGAGAAAGGTTTTATTTCTTGATAGAAGGAGCAAGCAGTCATGGAAGGAAAGCCTTTTTTGCCTTTTCTCTCCCTTTCTGTTTTGGAGCCTGTCATATGAAAAAAATGATTTTGGAGACTCTGCATCTATCTTGTGGCCATGAGGAAAATGTGGTTCATAAACAGAGGATAACAGAGAGAAGATAAGGGTGTGTGGGTCCTGGATGACGTTGCTGAGCCACTGAGCCTTTTTTGATATGAGGAAAACACCTGTTCTCCTCCCCTCATGTATCTAAACTAATTGCAAACTTTCCTAGTGTTGCCCTCACTCCACTCCAGACCTTTAAGGGAAGCCCAGATGGACCAGGTTAATGAAGGCAAGTTCCATGCATAGCAATCTTCCCCTCTTCTCCTCCCCTCTCCTTCTACAGCTTTAAAGCTGGAAGATGCAACACTGAAACAGGGTCGACCAGAACCCAGACTGAGCCTCTCTGTATGGTGCTCCAGACAAGGTCAGTGATTTTACAAGCTTATCATGATGCTGAGAACTAATTAAATCTCTGGGGATGTTTTCAGACCCCAAACTCAACAAGCTTGAGTCCTTTTCTGGATTTATCAAATCCATTGCAAAAAGGACATTTGTGATAAGCCCTACAGATTGGAACCATCTGGCCATGTAAAGTTACACAATGAAGAAGAAAGAGGAATGAGTGTCTAAAAAGAAGATATTTTTGTTTGCATGTGATCCTTAATGCCAAGTTTTGCTGACCTAACAAGATAATCGTTAATGGTGAGGTTCTTTTTTTAACAGATTCTTTTTTCTCCCGATGAAGGTGATGATCTCAAGTTTTGAGGAGCCAAAAGCTACTTAGCGGCAAATGATTTTTCTTTAGGAACATAAAACTAAGGACCTCCCGACTTGGCACATCAAGAGCAATTTAATGATAATTAAAATCCTCATAATTTTTGTATCTTCCTTGACCTGCCTATAAAGGGCCCAGGCTGTGCACTCTGATAGTTAATCTTTGATGAGGTTATTCCTCTGCCTACAGGAGGGAAACACTGTTCTTCTCTAAGAACTAATCACCAGGCAGCTAGTGAAAGACAGTGTCCCCAGCTCCCACACAAGCCAAAAGTATTTCTAATACTTAACAAATCAAAAACATTTAAATCATGTTAAATAAAGGGAAATTTTAAGACTCTCATATGGAACTGTTGTTTTTTTTTAACATTCTTTGTAATGAGATTCAAATCTTTGGCTGTATCTCCAGAGGCACACTGAAGCATAAACCAAACCAGTTTCATTATTTGAGTTAACAAATGCTTCTACTTAACTACATGGCTATTTCAGAATCTAGTGGGAAGTTTTGGGGTGAGGCAGTAAAGAGGGGTGCTTTTGAATACTTCATATAGTCAAGATCCCAGTTAATAAATAAGTGATAGACACGAAGGCTCAGTTTATAGAAGGGAAAATACAAATATCTGATCACCAGTATGTTCAGACACCCTTGTAATTAAAAAGAAGAAAAGTAAATTAAAATGGCAAAAGATATACAGCTTTTCACCTATCAAATTTTGGAGAATTTAAATATATATATATATATATATATATATATGTATGTATATACACACATATACAATGATCGATTCCAGATACAAGATTGTGATAAAACTCAGTGCTTCTGGGGGTATAAATATGTACATTTCTGGAAAGAAATTTGACCATTCTTTTAAGAACTGTTAAAATATCCATATTTTTCGGACCCAGTAGTTCCATTCCTAGGAATCTTTATGTGGTAGACACAAACCGAGGTGAATACTGTGTTCACAATGCCTCCCCTAGTGATCCTGTGTCGGTGAGACCCCTATTTGCTGACCAAGCCAGCGTTGACTTCACCTCATCATCCTCTACTGGCTGTGGGAAAGCAGAAACACATTGTGCCTGAAGAGCCACCTGGGTCCCACCTCCTTGATGCCTGGATGTTCACCATGTTTTACAACTTCGTGAGCTACTCCTATCTCCTTCCAACAATCCTCCAAGTAACCCCTATTTTGCATAAGTAGCCAGAGTTGTGACTATACCTTTAAATGCTCAGACTCTTTGAACTATTGTTTCCACGTTTGCTCATACTCCTTGTCCCAGTATTTCCAGATTCCAAGAATCTGGCCTAAGGAAATAATCTGAAATCTAGACACAAAGAATGCTAGAATCATTTATAATATAAAAAAACAAAAACTTACAGTGCTCAAAGATTACAGAATGATTGAGTAAATCATACTAATTAGAAATTATGAAGCCATTTAAAATTATGCTTCCAAAACATTTTAGTGACGTACGGGAAATGCATATGACAATGTCAAACGAGAAATAAAATTATATGAAATTATGAATATAGTATGATTGTAACCACAGTATATGTGCATGTACTTATAAATGTCAAGTAGCTAAAGCAAACAGAAGAAATGATGAAGTAAAATTGCTGAACAGAAATTTTCAAATGGTGGCTTGAGACAACAAATTAAAGTATTACAATGACATGTGCAAAGATCTGGAGTTAAAAAAACAAAAGGGAAGAACACATTTGGCATTTCTCAAGCTGAAAGAGCTGAAGAACAAATTCAAGCCTCAAATTGCAATATTGAAGGATTCTATGGGCAAAATATTGAATGATGCAGAAAGCATAAAAAGAAGATAGGAGGAATACACAGAGTCGCTATACCAAAAAGAACTGGTCAATGTTCGGCCATTTCAGGAGGTAGCATATGATCCAGAACTGATGGCACTGAACGAAGGAGTCCAAGCTGCACTGACACTGGCAAAAAACAAGGCTCCAGGAATTGACGGAATAGCAATTGAAATGTTTCAACAAATGAATACACTGTTGGAAATGCTTACTTGTCTATGCCAAGAAATTCTAAAGACAGCTTCCTGGCAAACCGACTGGAAGAGATCCATATTCATGCCTATTCCAAAGGAAGGTGACTCAACAGAATGTGGAAATTATTGAATATTATCATTAATATCACACACAGGTAAAACTATGCTGAAGATCATTCAAAAGCGGTTGCAATAGTACATTGACAAGAAACTGCCAGAAATTCAAGCTGGATCCAAAAGAAGACACAGAACGAGGGATATCATTGCTGTTGTGAGATGGATCTTGACTGAAAGTAGAGAATACCAGAAAGATGTTTACCTCTGTTTTATTGACTATGCAAAGGTATTCGACTCTGTGGAGCATGACAAATTGCGGATAACACTGTGAAGAATGGGAATTTCAGAACACATAATTGTACTCATGAGGCAGTCATTTGAACAGAACAAGGGGAAACTGTGTGGTTTTAAGTCAGAAAGTCGTGTATCAGGTTGTATACTTTCACCATACTTACTCAATTTGTATGCTGAGCAAATCATCTAAGAAGCTGGACTATATGAGGAAGAATGTGCCATCAGGATTGGAGGAAGACTTATTCACAAGATGCGGTAGGCAGATGACACAATCTTGCTTGCTGAAAGTGAAGAAAAATTGAAGCACTTACTGATGAAAATCAAAGACCACAACCTTCCATATGGATTACACCTCTACATAAAGAAAACAAAAATCCTGGACCAATAAGCAACATCACGATAAATGGAGAAAACATTGAATTTGTCAAGATTTCATTTTACTTGGATCCACAATCAATGTCCATGGAAGCAGCAATCGAGAAATCAAATGACATACTGCATTTAGAAAATTTCTGCAAAAGACCTCTTTCAAGTATTAAAAAGCAGAGATATTACTTTAAAGACTAAGGTGTGCCTGACCACGGTATTTCCAATTGCTTCGTAAGCATGAGAAATCTGGACAATGACTAAGACCGGAGTATTGATGCCTTTGAATTAAGGTGTTGGCAAAGAATATTGAGTATATCATGGACTGCCAGAAGAACAAACAAATCTGCATTGGAAGAAGTACAACCAGAATGCTCCTTAGAAGCAAAGATGCCAAGACTTCAGTTCACATACTTTGGACATGTTATCAGGAGGGACCAGTCCCTGGAGGATGAAATCATGCTTGATAAAGTAGATGGTCAGCGAAAAAGAGGAAGACCCTCAAGAAGATAGTTTGATACAGTGGCTGCAATAATGGGTTCAAGCATAGCAGCAATTGTGAGGATGGTGCAGGGCCAGGAAGTGTTTCCTTCTGTTGCATATAGGGTCACTAGAAGTCAGAACCGCCTCAAGGGCACCTAACAACTACTTATAAATGAATGGAGAGAAATACAAGAAATCAGTTATCTACAGCAGAAAGATTTTGATAATTTTTTATTTTCTTAATATCATATTCCTATTTCCAAATTTTCAACAACAAGCATTTATTTTTTTTTTATAGCCAGGAAATATATTTTAAATAATTCTAATTAGGCGAGATCCTTATTTTGCTTGCATCATGTCTCCCCGCTGTGACTGAGTGAAGTGCAGTTCTAGCAGATACTTTGGGGCAATGGTCTGCACCTGGCTGCCTATTAAAGTCACCCGGAACACTTTTATCCATGTATCCATCTGTTCTCCATAGTAGTGGCTAAGTCATCACTAGTCACGCCACTACTATTTTGAATACTTTGACTTGTTCTCTATTACGGAACGGTTAAGAGCAGAAACCTTAAAGCTAGCCTGCCTGGCTGTGACTCCTACCTCCACCGCTTTCCAGCAGTGTGATCACGAGCAAGTTATCTAACCTCTCTGTGTTCTAGTTTCCTGGTCCATAAAATGGGAATAATAATTATGGTACTTAAATTCACCAAGTTGTTGTAAGGATTAAATTAGTTAATATATGTAAAGTACTTAGACCATTTCTGGCAAAAAATGTTATTGTTGTTAGGTGCCATCAAGTCAGTTCCGACTCATACCAACCCTATGTACAACAAAATGAAACACTGCCCAATCCTGTACCATCCTCACAATTGTTGCTATATCTGAGCCCATTGTTGCAACCACTGTGTAAACCCACATCGTTGAAGGTCTTCTTTTGCACTGACTCTCTGCTGTACCAAGCATGATGTCCTTCTCCAGGGACTGGTCTCTTCTGACAGCATGTCCAAAGTATGTGAGACAAAGTACCGCAATCCTCACTTCTAAAGAGCATTCTGGCAGTACTTCTTCCAAGACAGATTTGTTGTTCTTCTCACAGTTCATGGTATATTCATTCTTCTTTGCCATCACCACAATTCAAAGGCATCAGTTCTACTCTGGTCTTTCTTATTCATTGTCCAGCTTTTGTATGCATATAAGGTGACTGAAAAAACCATGGCTCAGGTCAGGTGCACCTTAGTCCTCAAAATGACATCTTTGCCTTTTCAACACTTTAAAGAGGTCCTTTACAACACATTTGCCCAGCACAGTATGTTGTTTGATTTCTTGACAGCTGCTTCCATGGGCATTGATTGTGGATCCAAGTAAAATGAAATCCTTGACAACTTTAGTACTTTCTCTGTTTATCATGATGTTGCTCATTGGTCCAGTTGTGAGGAATTTTTTTTTTTTTTACGTTGAAGTGTAATCCATACTGAAGGCTGTATAGTCTTTGATCTTCATCAGTAAGTGTTTCAGGTCCTCTTCACTTTCAGCAAGTGGCTTAAAATTAGCACTGTATATATTTGTATTAATATTTTTATATACATGGGGGTTGCCCCGAGTCAGAGTCTACTTGAGAGGAACTAGTTTGGTTTTTGGTTTTATGTTATCAAATAAATTCTAGGTTCTTCAAAGCCTTCCAGGCCCTCCCAGAAAGGATCTCTGGGTCCTTTCTACCTTCTAACCTAATCCTTTACTCCCACACACCAGCATTTGCCACAGTAGATTATTTACCCATAATTTCCTGCCTTCTGATCTTCATTTACCCTTTGCTGCCTGGGATGCCCTTATCCTCATTTCTGGCCATGGAAATTCTGTGAATTCTTCAAGTCCAGCTCATAGACAAGCTTATTCATGACCCCTTCACTGATGCCCCAAATTGGAATTCATTTCTCCTTCCTAAACTGTATACTTGTCCTTCACATTTTACATTTAACAATCATGCCTGATATTACAGGAAGCACTTGTGGCCCCTTTCTTTCTCCTGCCACCCCCACAACTTCCATTGTCCAGGAAAATGTAAGCTCTTAAAGAATGAGTTCTTTGCTTGTTCACACTTTAAACATTTTTATTTAATTTATATTTTATGACCTTGCACTTAGCAAAGTGCCTAGTCTAAAGGAAATGCTAAAGTTTGTTAAGGAGAATTGTTGACTGCGTACAGAAGCTGTCATATCTACTCCAAGCTGAAACAGAAATTCAGAAATTATCTGGTGACTATAATTAGGGTATGAAATTTGACACTAAGGACAAAATAGTCTCTCTGAGACCCAAGTTGTCTAACCTAGCCTACACTGATGAGACTGGCACTGCAAATCTAATACGTCCATTGATCTGGGTTTGTCATTCAAAACTTTTTGGTTGCAAGTAATGTAAAGCTGATGTAAACAGATTTAAACAATGGAAGAAATTTGGTACCCTGTGACAATAAAATAGGAAATGTTCAGGCAAGGCTTGATCAAGTAGCTCAACAATGTTTACAAAGACCCAGTTCTATCCGATCTTTCCTCCCTATCTTATACAGGTTGTGTTAAACCCTAAGGCTTATGGCCACAATATGGCTGCCAGCAGCTTCTGGGGAACATATTCTTTCTCACTCATGTCCACTAGTAGGGCTGCCAAGTTATACAACTCTAGGGCACATCATCCATTGAAATGAATAAAATATGATGTGCATGATGCCCCTGGAATTGTACAATGCAATGGCTCTGCCCATCAGAAAGAGAGAATCTTTCCAGGAGACTTCCATAGAAGAGAGAGGAGACTTCTTTCCCCATAGTAGACAGGAGACATCTTCTTACATTTATGGATTCCATTAGCTCTGCCAGTCAGAGCCATAGAGTGAGATCAATGGAATTGATCATGTCTGGCTCCATGTTTGGGAGGACTTGAGTTACTGTGAAGACTAGAAAGATGGGCAGTGACTCAGAGAGGAGAGACCAGTGAAGATGGAATTTGCAGGTATTGAATATACGCACTGAATGTGGACAATAAAAAAGGAAGACTGAAGAAGAGTTGGTGCATTCGAATTATGGTGTTGGCAAAGAATACTGAATATACCACGGACTGCCAGAAGAATGAACAAATATGTCTTAGAAGAAGTACAGCCAGAATGTTACTTAAGAGCTAGGATGGCAAGACTGCATCTCATGTACTTTGGACATGTTATTAGGAGGAACCAGTCCCTGGATAAGGATATCATGCTTGATAAAGCAGAGGATCAATGAAAAAGAGGAAGACTCTCAATGAGTTGGAGTGATACATTGGCTGCAACAATGGGCTTAAATATAGCAATGATTTTGTGTATGGCACAAGACCAGGTGGTGTTTCATTCAGTAGTACATAGAGTCACTATAATTCACAACTGACTGGACAGCACCTAACAACAACAAAATATGCGTACACATATAATAAAACCATAATTTTCATTTACTGGACAAATATTTGCCTGCTACACCCAGTGCTAGAGGTGCTCAGCCGTCTATGCCAGGACATTTGGAAGACAGCTAGCTGGCCAACTGACTGGAAGAGATCTATATTTATGCCCATTCCAAAGGAAGGTGATCCAACAGAATGTGGAAATTATCGAATGATATCATTAATGTCAAATGCAAGTAAAATTTTGCTGAAGATAACTCAAAAACAGCTGCAGCATTTTATTGACAGAAAACTGCCACAAATTCAAGCCAGATTCAGAAGAGGATGTGGAACCAGGGATATCATTGCTGATGTCAGATGGATCTTGACTAAAATAGAGAATACCAGAAAGAAGTTTACCTGTGTTTTATTGACTATGCAAAGGTATTGGACTGTCTGAATCATAACGAATTATAGATAACATTGTGAAGAATGGGAATTTCAGAACACTTAATTGTGCTCATTGGGAATCCGAATGTAGACCAAGAGGCAGTCATTCAAAAAGAACAAGAGAATACTGCATGGTTTAAAATCAGGAAAGGTATGTGTCAGGGTTGTATACTTTCACCATGTTCATTCAACCTATACAATGACAAATGATCTGAGAATCTGAACTATGTGAAGAAGAACACAGCATCAGGGTTGGAGTAAGATTCATTCACAACATGTGACATACAGATGACACAACGTTGCTTTCTGAAAGTGGAGAGGACTTGAAGCACTTATTGATGAAGATCAAATGGTACAGCCTTCAGTATGGATTACACCTCAACATAAAGAAAACAAAAATCCTCATAACTGGGCCAATCAGTAACATAATGATAAATGAAGAAAAGATTGAAGTTGTAAAGGATTTCATTTTACTTGGATTCATAATCATTGCCCATGGAAGCACAGTCAAGATATCAAAATGACATATTGCATCGTGCAAATCTGCTGCAAAAGACCTCTTTCAAGTGTTAAAAAGCAAAGGTGTCACTTTAAAGACTAAGGTGGGCCTGCCCCAAGCCATGGTATTTCAAATCATCTCACATGCCTGTGAAAGCTGGACAATGAATAAGGAAGACTGAACAAGAATTGACAAATTTGAGTTATGGTATTGGCAAAGAATACTGAATATACCATGGACTGCCAGAAGAATGAACAAGTCCGTCTTGGGAGAAATATAGCCAGAATGTTCCTTAGAAGCAAGGATGGAGAGACTTTGTCTCACTTACTTTGGACATATTATCAAGAGGGACCAGTCCCTGGAGAGGAACATCATGTGTTGTAAGTAGAGGGTCAGTGAAAGAGAGGAAGACCCTCAGTGAGATGAATTGACACGGTGGCTGCGACAATGGGCTGAAACATAACAATGATGGGGAGGATGGCACAGGACTGTGCGGTGTTTCTTGGTGTCTTACCTAAGTTCGCTATGAGTCAGAACCGTCTTGAGGGTACCTAACAACAACAACAACAACCTGTGCCCAGTACAGTGAACAATATTCATTCTTTGCTCTTATATAGTCCTTTCCCTTTTCCTTCTCCCCTTCATTACCAAGTCAAAGTGGCTGAAGCCTTGTCTTATCCTTTAATACAGCCTTTTCAGCATCTCAGTTTTCCAGTATGCTCATTCTTTTTACCTTTAACGTTCAGAGAATGAGGGGCTGTTAGGCATGCTCTGCCTGTGGCCCCATAGGCTTCTTTCTAAGGGTGGCTGAGCTCATGTCAGCCATATAGAAGGTACTGCTCAGTTTGACCTGGGGCTCCCTGAGTAGCCCAGAGGCAGAAGCAGATTACCACAGCTGAGTGCTCGTAGATTTAGTTCAGTCATTCAACCTACATTACTACTTATCCAGGAAAATATACTCGGCCCCTCTTTCAATGAATGATGTATTTATACTGGGTCCCAGACATTTTGAGACAGGGTTTTAAAAATGATTTTTCCACATGTGGTGAAATTTCTGACCTCCAAACAAAGTGCAGATTTCTAGTCCCACCGGGGTAAAATCTATCAGATGAGATTGAGGAGACCAGAAGTCTGGGCTCTGTCATTTATTAGTTATTTTGTTCTGAACAAGTCATTTCACCTCCTTAGGTCTCAACTTCATTAATCAACAATAGCCCACAGAAAATATTTATTGGGTGCCTGTTATGGGCCAGGCTCTGTGCTAGATGCTCAGGATATAACTAACCATAAAGATAGTTTCTATACCCATAAAGAGAATGAGAGGCCTAGATAATGTCAACCTTCCTCCCAGCTATAAAAAAACTGCAGGCCTTAGAGATGGAGACAGCAGATACTTGTCCCCAAGCCTCCACTGCAAGGACCACAAGCAATGGGTTGTGATGACAGCAGAGACCGTTTCCACCTGTCATAACCAACTTCTCTTCCATGCAATGCTGGGACTCCACATCACCAGGATGTAAAGTGCATTCTGCCAGGGCTGCAAACCTCTGACTTGCAGCCATTCGTCATTTAGTTTATAGGTTAGTGGATTATAAATACCCTATCCAAAATAAGTCATATATCCTCCACTCCTCAAGGTATAGTCCCAGAAGAACAGGTGTGTTTCCTCTCCTTTCATATAAACATCAGAGCCGGACCTGCGAGTTCATTTAAAAAACAATCCATTGGTGGGTGGTAAAATTCCTTTTCAACTATCTGGCTGTGCATGGAGTTATTCTCAGAGTGATCAGTGATCATCTGGACAGCAAAGAGAAATTAATCACATTGGAGGTTTGTCTGCTGCTATAAACCAGCCAAAGATGTGGTGCCTGTGGCTGTGAGGCACAGGGGAAGGTGGAATGGGATTGAGGCAGAGAAGCTGGGCTAGTTTAAGTCTTAGCTTAGCCAATTTACCAGAGAGACCTTGGGTATATCATTAATCTCACTTAGTCTCAAATGTCTTATCTGCAAAATGGGTATATCTACTCTCAGTTATTCTTAGTTATTTTTAAGATTACCTGAGCTAATACGTGTAAAATGTACTATACAGATGTCAGTTATCATTCTCTTTATTCCAGGATTTTAAATATTTTTTCTTAGAAAAAGGTGAGAAAGACCCTACAAACAGCATCTAGCAATCAGTTGGAATCATAGAATTTTAAACCTGGACAGGACCATGACAACCATCCAGCTCACTCACACTATTTCACAGAAACTAAAGCCCCAGAAGGTTGAGTGGCTCACTCAAGAGAACAGTGTTGGATGTAATAACAAACAACAAAAAAACTAAAAATGGGGTTAAACAATAGATTAATCATTTCACATAACTAGAAGCCTAGAGAGTTGGCTATTTTAGAAACTCAACTTTGTTAGGGCTCAGACTGTTCCGTCAGGTAGATAAGATGGTTTTCACAGACTCAAGTATCGGACCCTCATAGGATAATGCCCAATGAAAGGAGGTATGTGTGTGTGTGTGTGTCTGTGTGTGTGTTGGGGAATGGAGGATGAGGAAACTCCCGTTGCATATCCTTCTTTTTCTTTGACAGAGTAAATATTTCCCAGAAGCCCCCAGTTGATGTTCCTTCAGGTCCTCTTAGCCAGAAATGAGCTACACGCCTACCTCTAAAGCAATTACTGATCAAAAAGATTGGGGATTACCATTATACATGGTTAGATGATTCATAAATTTTGCCCTGGGACCACCTTCCCTGAACATGTTGCTGACTCATGCCCAAATAAAACCAGAATCCTATTAGTTAAGAAAAAGTGGGGGGTGGCTGTTGGGTGGACAGCCATCAAGGTCTGTCATACCTGTTAAAATAGTCTGCCATTCTTCTTAGCATCCATCATAGGTGGTGGTACATTGGATAACTGGTGGCTCTTGTCACATTAAGAAATGAGTCCATGCATATAGGTCAATTGGCATAACAAAATGTATTAAGAAAACGTTCTGCATCTCACTTTGGTGAGTGGTGTCTGGGGTCTTAAATGCCAGCCAGCAGCCATCTAAGATGCCACCTGGAGCAAAGAAGAATGAAGAACACCAAAGACACAAGGTAATTATGAGCACAAGAGACAGAAAGGGCCACATAAACCAGAGACTACATCAGCCTGAGACCAGAAGAACTAGATGGTGCCCGGCTACCACTGATGACTGTCCTGACAGGGAACACAACAGAGAATTCCTGATGGAACAGGAAAACAGTGGGATGCAGATCTCAAATTCTTGTAAAAAGACCAGACTTAATGGCCTGACTGAGACTAGAGGGACCCCAGAGGTCATGGTCCCCAGACCCTCTGTTAGCCTAACATTGAAACTATCCCTGAAGTCAATTCTTCAAACAGGGATTGGGCTGGGCTACAAGACAAAAAATTATACAGGTGAAGAGTGAGCTTCTTGGCTCAAGTAGACACATGAGACTAGGTGGGCAGCTTCTGTCTAGAGGTGAGATGAGAAGGCAGAGGGGGACAGGAGCTGATTGAACGGTCACAGGGAATACAGGGTAGAGACAAGGAGTGTGCTGTCTCATTAAGGGGAGAGCAGCTAGAAGTACATAGCAAGATGTGTAAGTTTTTGTATGAGACTGACTGGATTTGTAAACTTTCACTTAAAGTGCAATGAAAAAAAAAAGAAAGAAAGAAAGGAGTCCATGGTATTCACAGTCTTGTTTCTTTTACATAGAGGCTAATTCCTTGCCTTCAAGGAGTTTTTAGTCCTTTCTCATGGTCTTTTGTAATACACATGAATAGTTCAGAGAATTTTTCATTCTCTAAATATAAGGAATGCTGGATTAAATGCTAATAAATTAATTCCTAAATAAGAAAGGGAATTCTTGAGTAGTACAAATGGTTAACACACGTGGCTGTTAATTGAAAGGGTAGAGGTTTGAGTCTGCTCAGAGGCACCTTGGAAGAAAGTCCTGTGATCTAATTCCAAAGAATTAGCCGTTAAAAGCTCTGTGGAGCACAGTTCGGCTCTAACACACACAGGGTCACCATGAGGTGGAATCAGCTCCACAGCAACTAGTTTGTTTGTTAAATAAGAGTTAGTCGAAATATTTACTCACTTATTCAAAACACTTTTTAAGCTCCTATAATTACCAGCAAATGTTTTTGGTGTGATTCAAATATGGCCCTGGGATAAATGGTCAACTATCTGGAGAAGGCAAATAAACGGCTAATCTATTAAAGAGTTATATATTTTAAAATTATATTTACGCAAAATTGAGATAGATAAGGCCTTTATCATAAAGGAAAGGAAAAAAAATCATAAAGCAAAAAGTTAAGTTACAAAAAACTTTTTAAGTTTCTATGCATCAAAAAAATAATATATTAAGATAAACACAAACTAGAAAACACATTTGCATTATATTCGAGAGAATTTGAGTCTTTATATAAAGAGCTTTGTAAATCAATACAAAAAAAGAGGATAAACCAAAAATATGGTCAAAGGAAGGAACACATAAGTCATAAGGTAAGAAATACAAACGGTCAATAAATTAAAATGTTCAATCTCGCTAGTAAAGTGCATAAAATTCTGTATTTAAACAATAAGATATCATTTTAACTTATTAAACTGGCAAATGATATTAGCATGTGTTGGTAACGGTAAATGAAAAATGACCACTCTCCTATGTTGCTGGTGGGAGTATGAACTGGCACAAAATGTTGGAAATGCGACTCGATGACATGTAGTAAGAAAACTTTAATAAGGGGCATACCTTTGGATCCAGCAATTCTATTTCTAATCATTTATCCTAAGGGAATAATCAAGTGTACGTCCAAAGATATTTTGAATCAATATGCTCACCATTATTGCTTAAAATGGTACTTTAAACTCAGGCTGTGGATTCGAAGGGCAGACATCAAACCTAACTGTAGATTTAATTTGACTTCTCTGGGGCCTACCAAAATGTTATGGATTGTGCAGCACAAAGATCTAGAAAAGAAAGGCATTTTAATTTTGAGGGCCTGTCTTATAAGAAAAGTTTGAAAACATTTGAAAATCTGTACATCTTTTTGTGAGAAAGTATAACCTAAAAATATTAAGAAAACATTCCTTCACCTTCAAATTTTAAAAAATCAGAAAAAAAGATGTATTATGTTGTATCACCTGTTGAAAATTAACCTGAAAGGTAGCATTTAAAAATTTTAAAGATGAACCTACAGATTCTAAAACTTTAAAGAGAGGAAGAAAAGGAAAAAAAAAAAAGCACTTTTAAACTAAAACCATGAAAGAATTTAAATGAGGGGAAAAGCCAGCTTAGGGCCAGATAGCTTTATGTAGTAGGCTTTTCTGTTTTGTTTTATATATTTTAATTATTTCATAATTATTGTTATTTAATGCTCGATTATTTAATGTTTAATTATTAAAATTCAGAAATTTTACATTGCTCATATCTAGAGTTGTGGCTTATATGTAACTTAAGAATTAACTAAAGAAGACAATTTTTTAAAGAATTCAAATTTTTGTTACTAGTTTGTAATACTTTATCAGGGTATGTGCTAAATGACCCAAAATAAGTAGTTCTAATAGTCACTAACATCTATTGTTTACTGTGTACGAGGTGTTGCTTTAAGTTCTTTGTATGTATCGACTCATTTAAGCCTCAGAACAACTCCATGAGGAGGTACCATTATTATCCCCATTTTACAGATGAGGAAACAGAGGCACAGGGGGGTGACTAACCTCTCCATGTATACACTATTAGTAAATGGCAAAGCACACATTCTTATTCCAGAGTTCTAGCTCATAACCGCTGGGCAGGACTGGGCCAAGTGCCTAAATAAGATCCCATACTAGGTGTGGACAATAAAGACAATCTCACTGAGTAGAGACAGGAAGTATACTCCGTGCTTTCAAACCAATTCACCAAGGAAATATTTGGAGAAAGTTGTGAAAAATACAGATTCCAGAATCAGAACCCTGAGAACCCTGAGGTAGGGGGCAGCAAATCTGCCTATTTAACAAGCTTTCCACTAGCCAAGTAATAACAACAAATGGTTTTTTAGTGTTTACTATGTGCCAAGTAGAAACCCTGGTGGTGTAGTGGTTAAGAGCTATGACTGCTAACCAAAATGTCAGCAGTTTTAATCCACCAGGCATTCCTTGGAAACCCTATGGGGCAGTTCTACTCTGACCTATAGGGTCACTATGATTCGGAATCTACTCGATGGCAACAGGTTTTGGTATATGTGCAAAGTGCTAAGCTAACTGCTTTATGTGCCTCACCTTACTTAGTCAAGCACACAAGCCCCACACGGTTGATACTCTTTACACTCTTCCCGTTTTAGAGATGTGGAAACTGAGGCTTAGAGAAGTTAAGTGATGTATGTGCCCAAGATCACAAGCTAGTGAGCAGTCAGATCAAGGCAGAGGGAGAGAGCACCACTTGCTGGCTATAGCAACAGACATTCTGCCCCTCGGGTAAATGAGTCAGGCTCTAGAGGATTCTCCAGCATGGGGAACTGGTGAGTGGGCCAGGGTGCTTCTGGGCCCTTGAGCTCCACAATAGACTTTGTCCTGTGGAGGCTGCCGGTGCAAACTCATAGTAAGGGCTGATGTGGGCAGAGGAGGATGTGGCCAGCCCGAACCAAGCCCCTACAGAAATGAAACCTTCCCCAGGAACTGTCCCTGAATTCTAGAACCTTCTCAGACACTCAGGATTTGATAAGAATATTAGATGCTCTAAACTGCACTGTTCCCCATACGCCCGTGAAATTCAAAATAAAAACAAAAGTAAACAATAAACTAAACCCAGCAAAGTTCTCATGTTTTCCTCATCATCATAATTTTGATATTACTTTGAATTATTTATCTACACCAGGGGCATCCACTTTTAATTATTGCTAAGGTCCAATACTACTACCACCTTTGCTATCAATGGAAGCTTCCTTTATGGTAAATTATGGCCAATGTGTTTATGTGGGAAGGGGAGAAATTTTCTGCCTCATTTCAGACTGAGGTGTCAACATGATAAATACCAGGATAATAAAGTAGGTATGTGACAAATTCTTCCACCATCACACACACTCACCCACTCACCCCTCCCACAATCGCACACACATGCATGCACACACACACGCACTCTCACACATTTATGAAGGAATGGCTCTGAGAACCCGAAGCATAAAAGGAATCCGAGAATGGAGGGAAGAGAATTCTGTGGGGAAATTTTCAGAGAAAATCGCGCTCTGAACTTTCTTCCCTCCTCCTCCCACAGGGGAGGGGGAGAGCCCCTCCTGAGGGGGTCTTTCTTGGATGCCCTTCATGGAGGCAGATGTGGCCCTGCAGTCCCGGGCACGTGGGGAAGAGAGGGTCTGTGGAGTCATCCAGGGGAGCAAGGCGGCCTCAGCAAAAGGAGGCCAGGGTTTATTGCCAGCCACAAGGACTGCTGCAGGAGAGAGAAGCCCCTGAGGGAACTACCAAGGATCCCATAGAGGTGCCCATGAGGGAATACTTCAGCCATCTGCCAGGTCCCGAGAACTTGATGCTACCCAGCCAATTAGGAGCTGTTTTATCCTTATCCCTTTCCTCTACCCAGCCCTGTCTGCCCCACTTGGCTGCGGCAACGAAACCGTTACCAATGAGTGGAGACTGCAGTGAGCAGAGGGCAGACAGACCACACCACAACTTGCCAGCTTCAAGAGTGAAGGGGTAAAGCTTAGAATTTTTATTATTGTACCAGTGTGAGCATTCTATCTTCTGATTCCTGACTGTTGGACTTAAAGACACTGACGGCTGCCGCTTTCCTGGGAATAAGTACGACCCTGCCTGATTCTTCGTTTGGGTCAAGGAAACATTACCACCACCACCCTGCATGAAGTTAAAAGGCCCCATGGAAGCAAAAATTAAATTGTGCTTTGAATACCCTGCAAGCTGTACTTGTTCAATATGCTGGTTTCTCTAACATGTGTGGGGCACCTACTTTTTGCCAGGCACTATGCTAAGAGAGGAATCCCTGGGTGGTACAAACAGTTACTGAGCTTGCTGTTAACCGAAAGTTTGGTCGTTTGAGTCCACCCAGAGGTGCCTTGGAAGAAAGGCCTGGCAGTCTGCTTTTGGAAAAGTTGTAGCTATTGGAAACACACAGGGGGTCACCATGAGTCGGAACCAACTCAAAGGCAGCTGGTATGCTAGGAGAAGCACTTCCTGTCTAAGTTCAAAACAGTCCTTTTAGGAGGTATACATCTCCCCCATTTTTTTACAGATAGGAAAACTGAGGTTGAGAAAGGATAAATGACGAACTGAAGCAATCCAAATCTGTTTGGCTCCACTGGGAATGTTATTGTTCTTAGTTGTCACTGAGTTGGCTGCAACGCATGGTGACGTCTGTTTACCCAAACAAAACGCTGCCAATCCTGCATCATCTCCACGATCATTGGTATGAATTCCTTTGCCTTTATACCACTGTGCCTTGGGGTGAGAGGACTTGCAGCCTCCTGTAGAAAGAGTTCCCTAATTGGAGCCTTGGGGCAGCCGGCATATTGATTTATCCTATGCTGCAGTTGCAGGGAAACCCTGGTGGCGTAGTGGTTAAGTGCTACGGCTGCTAATCAAAAGATCTGCAGTTTGAATCCGCCAGGCGCTCCTTGGAAACTCTGTGGGGCAGTTCTACTCTGTCCTATAGGGTCGCTGTGAGTCAGAATCGACTCGACGGTACTGGGTTTGGTCTGGAGTTGCAGAGACAAGAGTTGCCCTCTATGTATAGATACAGCACTGCAGACGCTACCGGGGCGGGGCGGGGGAGGGCATCTGATTCGCCTTTCATTTCAGGCAGTGGGGACAGATGTACACGGAACCGCATACACTCTCTCATCCATAACAGCCATCTAAAGGGAGCATGGAGGTGCAGCCCTCATCCCAAAGGTGGTAGATAAAGCAAGTTAACAGACACCAATCTTGGCCCCTTGTTAACATGTTAGAATAAATGGTAGAAGCCACTAACATCCAGAACAGCTAAGTATATGTGAAGCAAGGTATTTAAATCAGCAAGCAGACAAGACTGAAAAGGTAAAAAGAGTTTAGAATTTTACAAAAAGGTGATGTTTAAGCTACCATGAAGAAGAATGCTGAGATCTGAGTAGGGTCTTACAATAATCAGCTTAAGGGGTCAGGGTCTGAAACAGAAAAACCTCTTTTTCATCAGTCTTTAATGTGTCAGGAAACTGGATAGGTGACTTTTTTTTTTTTAAGCTTTTCATAAAGTCTCAATAAATCAGGTTCAAAATGACTTGCAAATTTCCAGGCAATCCACATATCACCCCCCAACTACATCCCCCCCCCACCCCAAAACCACATAAACATATAAACAGAAGCAGGTTTCTCTCAAGTACAGGCTGCATTCTTCAGATTACTAAATCTTCATGAAAAGCTGCCATTGTCCTGGCAAGGCATTTGGGACACCCAGATTGACAGCGTTGCCTACAGAATCGCCCATGTCAGGCCAGAGGGGGCTCCTGGGCAGCCAAATGGAGGTTATCGCATCAGCAGATGGGGGTAGGAGTGGGGTAGGGGGAAGGTCACTAATTTATCTTAGTGGGGTGCAAACTTTGAAGCACACTGAAGGCTACTTAGATGTTAACATTTCGAGGGGAAAGCACAAACACCCAGCTTTCAAGCCATCAAATTTTTCTTTTAAGAGATAACCACTTCTGACTCAAAAGACAAATATTAAAAATAAAAATACCCAATCCAAACAAAAACCAGACCAGCTCTCCACCATCCATACGCTCTTGGTGGTCTCAAGGTGTGTGTGTGAGTGTGTGTGTGTGTATGAGTGTGTGTAAGTACATCCCAACACAGGTTTTCTTTTTTTTTTTTAAACAGTTTCTTTTTCCCCACTTTTCAAAGCTTAGCTAAGTTACACAAATTCATCTGACCAAAGCAAATCCCATTTACAAGTGATGAAACACGGTCTTATGAAAGATAAATAGAAAGAGGTATTTCATTAGCATGAAGCCAAAAAAAAAAAAAAATCCCTTATCTAACCATGAATTCAGTAAGAGGAAAAATTGTCTTAAAGAATTTAAACAATGAGATTTTAAGTCAAGGCACTATTTTAAGTTTTAGAGGCTATTAGTTCCTCCCATCACCCCTCGCCTCCCCTCCCCCAAAAAACTTGGCAAGGGAGTGCTACAAAGAAAGAACAAAATTGATGTTCTTTATTTGCATTCAAAGCTAAGGTTTCAGTTGTTAAATCTAGAGTATTAGTCTAAAACTAGATTTTCCAAGGCCCAGATTTTGACTTTTTCTTCCAGCCAAGGTCTCTTCATCAGAAACCACTTCTATCTCTCATTAATTCTCCTTTCTGCTTCCAGCTGGTGACTCACCCATAGAGATCAGAAAGCACTGAGCTAGCTCCTCCAGTGACTCTACTTTCACCACCCAGAAGGAACTCCTTTTGTATCATTTGCAAAAAATTAGCCTCGTCTTTCTGGCTTCACCAAGAACAAAACCTGGAGAAAGCATAGCAGGACCAAACAGCCATTCTAATTCCCCTTTCACGACAAAATCTTGCCAACAGATTTAGAATGGGGTAGGTTGGCAGTTCGAACCCATCTATCACTTCCTCAGGAGAAAGACCTGGTGATCTGCTTCCATAAAGATTACAGCCTAGGAAATCCTACAGTTCTACTCCATCACATGGGGTTGCTGTAAGTCAGAACTGACTCTCAACAGCACCCAACAACAACAAAAGCTTAGAACCCCTGTAGTCTGTAAGTTTATCGTTTTGTGGCTTGCATGTTGCTATGATGCTGGAAGCTATGGAACCGATATTTCAAAACCAGCAGGGTCACCCATGGTGGACAGGTTTCAGTGGAACTTCCAGACTAAGACAGAGTAAGGAAGAATGGCCTGGCAATCTACTTCTGAAATTTGCCCACGAAAACCATATGGATCACAGCAAAATATTATCTGATACAGTGCTGGAAGATGAGTCTTCTAGGTTGGGAGGGACCCAAAATACACAGTGGACATAACAATGGACTGAAGCGTAGTAACGATTGTGAAGATGGCACAGGACTGGGCAACATTTTGTTCTATTGTACAGGGGGTTGCTATGAGTTGGAACCAACGTGAAGGCAACTAACAACAACAGCAGAGCTTAGAAGCCAAACAAAATGAAGAAAGCTTTCTATTGAAAGTGGTCTGTTAGCTTAAAAACTACAATGAGATTCCATCTCACTCCAACAAGGCTGGCATTAATCCAAAAAACACAAAATAGTAAATGTTGAAGAGGTTGTGGAGAGACTGGAACACTTACACACTGTTGATGGGAATGTAAAATGGTACAACCACTTTGGAAATCAATTTGTCGCCTCCTTAAAAAGCTAGAAATAGAACTACCATACGATCCAGCAATCCCACTCCTCGGAATATATCCTAGAGAAACAAAAGCCTTTACACAAACAGATATGCACACACCCATACTCATTGCAGCATTGTTTACAATATCAAAAAGATGGAAGCAACCAAGGTGCCCATCAACGGACAAATGGATAAATAAATTATGGTATATTCACGCAATGGAATACTACGCGTCCATAAAGAACAATGATGAATCTGTGAAACATTTCATAACATGGAGGAGCCTGGAAGGTATTATGCTGAGTGAAATTAGTCAGTTGCAAAAGGACAAATATTGTATGAGACCACTATTATAAGAACTCAAGAAATAGTTTAAACGGAGAAGAAAATATTCTTTGATGGTTAAGACGCGGCGGGGGGGGGGGAGGGAGGGAGAGAGGTTTTCACTAATTTGGTAGTAAATAAGAACTATTTTAGGTGAAGGGAAAGACAACACACAATACAGGAGAGGTCAGCACAACTGGACTAAACCAAAGGCAAAGAAGTTTCCAGAATAAACTGAATGCTTCAAAGGCCAGAGTAGCAGGGGAGGGTGTTTGGGGACCATAGTTTCAGGGGACATCTAAGTCAATTGGCATAATTAAATCTATTAAGAAAACATTTTGCATCTCACTTTGGAGAGTGGCGTCTGGGGTCTTAAATGCTATCAAGCGAGCATCTAAGATGCATCAATTGGTCTCAACCCACCTGGAGCAAAGGAGAATGAAGAACACCAGAGACACAAGGTAATTATGAGCGCAAGAGACAGAAAGGGCCACATAAACCAGAGACTACCATCAGCCTGAGACCAGAACTAGATGGTGCCCGGCTACAACCGATGACTGCCCTGGCAAGGAACACAACAGAAAACCCCTGAGGGAGGAGGAGAGCAGTGGGATGCAGACCTCAAATCCTCAACAAAAAGAGCAAGCTTAATGGTCTGACGGAGACTAGAAGGACCCCAGAGGTCATGGTCCCCAGACCTTCTGTTAGCCCAAGACAGGAACCATTCCCAAAGCCAACTCTTCAGACAGGGATTGGATTGTACTATGAGATAGAAAAAGATACTGGTGAAGAGTGAGTTCTGGGATCAAGTAAACACATGAGACTATGGGCGCAGCTCCTGTCTGGAGAAGAGGTGAGAGGATGAGGGGGTCAGAAGCTGGCAAAAGAGACACGAAAATAGAGAGTGGAGGGAAGGAGTGTGCTGTCTCATTGGGGGAGCACAACTAGAAGTGTATAGCAAGGTGTACATAAATTTTTGTATGAGAGACTGACTTGATTTGTAAACTTCCCCTTAAAGCACAATAAAAATTAAAAAAAAAAAAAGGGATTTCAAGGCCTGAAGAGTTCCATATTTATATACGTAGACACAGCACACATACATGGACTTTTAGAAAACCTTCTAGCCCAACTGCTGTTCAGCGTAGAACTTCAACATTGTAGTGCTAAAGCAAAATATAAAATCTGTCTTTGCTTTTTTTCTCTTCATTCACATCATAGCCCAGACAAAATTCTGCCTTTACTCCATGTCTTTGCCTCCCAAGACCATTTTGAGACCAAAAAAACTCAACTAGCCTTGTGTTTGATAGAATTTTCAAATGCTAGAGGCATAAATAACGGCATCCACAATGGTTTAAAATCCATTTTGCCTGCCTTCTGCCTCACTTTTTCCTACCTGAAGCCTCTCCTTCTGGTTCTCTTTGTCCTCCTTTGCTATTTCAGCCAGAACAATGACTTTGTGTTGGAAATTTTGGGCCAGGTGTGAGGTATTTAGATTAACCTTGGCAGAGACAGCAAAGATTAATTTAAGAAAAATATAAGTTGGCTGAAGAAATTGCAGTAGCTGTTTCTCCAGGAACAGGATTAACAAAGAAAAATAAAAGCTATTACACCTGACATATTTCAAAGACATGAGAAAACACATGGATTGTATAAAATAAGGTGAAGTTCTAAGTTGACCCAGTCCATAAAGAATTCAGAAGGCAGCAATAAAAATGTTAAACAACATAAATACAGTAATTCCTTTCCCTTTATTCCTTAAATCCCGCCTCCCTCCCCGCCCCAACCCCATATATGTCTTCACAAACTTTCTTTAAATATTTTTCTTGGGCCTTTCTTTTCAGCCCACCACTGACAACCTCACAGATCACTGACATACACAATTCCAGTCTTTGTATCTGTCAACATGGTCCACTCACACACTTTATCTCTTCATTACTCAAAATGCCTCCACCTCCAAGATCTACAACCCTGGAGTTTCCCTCACAGACCTACTACCTCTTTACCTTCCATCTTTCTTATTCCTTTATTCCTACTGAGCTTAATGTCTCCCTAACCCTGACTCTTCCATATTACTCTTATCTTCTAACCCCTCTGACTTCATTTTTCATCTCTATTAAAAAAAAAAAAATTTCTTTTTTTTTTTTTTTTTATTTAACCTGAATGCCAGGTCAATTATTTCAACAAATGGAATCGACTCGACCGCACTGGGTGGGTACCTAGATCCCTAGAATCTTTCACTGTCTTGTCTTAATTCCTGACTCTGGGGAAACCCCAAACTCTGCAGTCTTCGTTCCCCTTTAAGAAGAGTTGAGTCTCACTGGAGAAAACCAAATCAATGCAAATTCCTAATATTTCATTCCCCTCTCAGCGACCCTCTTCATTTAGCATCTCCCAAGAGCATTCAAAACTCTTCATTATATTTATCCTAGGTATAACCATTCTCTTGCAGTCATCTTTAATGCCTAAGCCCACATGTTCTTTCTCCACCTATTCATCTGTCTAGGTGCCATGTCCTATTGATTTTGATTTCCACAATAATTTTAAATCATTCTTTTCTTTTCAATTTCAGTTCTTAATACCAATGCCTCGGTTCAATCCTTCAGTATGTCTGTTCAGACATTTCAAGAGATTACATCCTTCTAACTCCCAGCCTCCCCTTTCCAATCCGCCAATCTTTCTAAAATACCTCTGGAATCACTTCAATCATGCAAAGAAGTCTTCGGTGGCCCCCTTGTTGGCTACCAACTGCAATACAAACTCTACAGCTCAGCACAAGTCCATCTACTTTTCCCAATCTACTTTTCCCGTCTCATTTCCTGATATTCTATTCTTTGTCCAAACTGAAAAGACACACTGTTTTCATACCTCTACACTTTTGATCAATTCCCACCCACTTCAATTCAGTCTTTCAAAAGCCTAGCAAATTTCAAGGCTCCTCTCAAATACCTTCACTTCCATGAAGCCTTGCTGGTCTGTGATCTTCCATTCCATTAAGTTCCACAGTAGGTTGTTTGGGTCACCATGAGTGAACTCATCTCACCCTTCCCTGGATAGTTTGCTTATATACTTCTCTGCGTTCGAAGCTCCTTGAGGAGCCTTTTCACCTTATATCCCTACAGGATTTGTAAAGTGCCTTTTTCCACAATACAGGAGCTGTATGAATATTTATGAAAAGAAAAGAAAAGAAAAGAAAGAGTAAAACAACCAGCTGGACCTAGCTATTCAATTTTCCACTCTGCTTCTAATCGGTGGGGTGTCCCAATACGTCCATTAACCTCTCTGGGTCTTGTCCTCTCATTTGAAAAAAGAGAAGATTTTAACTTCAAGTTCTCTAAATTAATAATCTAAATCAAATGGAATATAATTTCTCCTGCTAGCTAAATAAATTTTGAAAAATACTGACAAGCTTGATTTGCCACTTCTATAAGAAAATCCTCCTCAAATAGGTAACTCCACAAACTTGCAATCATAATATTGTCATTGTCAAGACTGACTACATACAATCTTATTTAATGGAGAAAGGTCCAAGGAGTGAGGTTATGATCCCAGCACTGTCTGACATCATCTGACCCACTCACCCACTCATCCACAACATTATTATGTGCAGATATTTAAATTGCATATTGTTTTCCCAAGACTTACAATGAATTCCACAGAGTCATCCTTTCAAAGTCTTATTGGGTCTCATGAGATATGATGACAGGATCAGGGTCTGCCATTATTTTTTAAATTTAATTTCCTGATTCAGTCTCACCTCTCTCTACTTGGACGATCCACACGTAAATGGTGACCCCTGTCGTGAAAGTGGAGCCCTGGTGGAGCAGTGGTTAAAAGCTCAGGCTGCTAACCAAAAGGTCGGCAGTTCGAATCCACCAGCTGCTCTTTGGAAACCCTATGGGGCGGTTCTACTCTGTCCCATAGGGCCACTATGAATCAGAATCAACCCAATGGCAACAGGTGTGTGTGTGTGTGGTGTGCTCTGAATGTGGTGTTTTATTTATTTACTTACTTATTTTGGTAGCACTTACTGTAAAAGACCATACTAAGACTCTGCCATTCTGCTAATGAAAACAAATATGTTTTTGCTTTGGCCTTTGTCCTTTTGGTAAACTGTGCACTGACTGATAGAGGATGTTTTGAATCCTGGAAATGATATTTGATATTATGGCAAGCTAACAAGTGTGTAAGAAGCCCTGGTGGTACAACAGTTAAGGCTTTGGCTGCTATTAGAAAGGTTGGCTGTTCAAAACCACCCAGCAGCTGTGGGAGAGAAAGAATTGGTGACCTGCTTTCATAAAAATTACAGCCAAGAAAACCCTATGAGGCAGTTTTACTTCTGTACATGGAGTCACTGAGTAGGAATCCACTTATGGGACCTAACAACAATAACAAGTGTGTAGAATGAAAAATGCTATACTAAATATTATTGCATATATTATATACTTATTAAATAATATGAGGAGCCCTGGTGGCAGTGCTTAAGCACTTGGGTGCTAACCAAAAGGTCAGCAGTTTGAACCCACCAGCCACTCCTCTGGAGAAAGATGTGGAAGTCCACTTCCTTAAAGATTATAGCTTTGGAAACCCTGTGGGGCAGTTCTACTTTGTCCTCTAGGGTCGCTATGAGTCGGAATTGACTCAATGGCAGTGAGTTTGGTTTTATTTTATATAATATTAACAATAAAATATTCATCTAAAAGAATAGGAAGGAACTAGAAAAAGTAAGACTCTCTGGCAAAGTCACTTGGCCACCATGGCCCTGGGCTATAGAATTTTAGATCTGGGCAGCTCTATTACTAGCTCATATTTGCAAAGTATTTTACTTTCCAACAAATGTTTCCAAACACTACCTCCTTTCATCCTTGTGACATCCTTATGAAGAAAGCAGAGGGAGTATTATTATCCCCTTTTAACAGATGACAGAACGGCGTCTCAATCTACTCATCAAATGGTACACTTCAGAGAGTCACAGCTACGAGCCAGGAACCTTGACTCCTGCTCCAATTGTCTTCCCACTACATTGTACCACTGCTGAAAGGTGCCCAGAGGACATTCATTCCAAAGGCCCCCTTTTAGAGACAAGGAAACAAAAGTACAGACAGTTCCAAAGCACTGCAGTTACTTAGAGCAGAGTGTAGCTGAGAACAAGGACTTTTGAGTCCTCAACCAGCAGACTGCCTCTGCTCACAAAAGAAAACAAGTGGTATAGAAACTAAACCCTTCTGAGGAGGTATTAATTATGCAAGATCAAAGGTTTTATATACTTGCCATAATCTCTGTAAGTTTTAAAACTGTGATAAAATTATCATGATGCCAGAGCAGGAAGCAATGTTACTTGAGCAATTAAAAAATTATACTGTCCTATAAATATGGAGCTTACTGCTGTAAGCCAAATTTACAATGAAGTTAATTTGACAAATTTAGTGATTACATATATAATATACATACATACTCAACAGTAACAAGTTTGATATATATATGTATGTGTATATATAGATACATTTATATATATGAATTTCATATATACACACACACACACACACACACATCGAGCCCATTGCTGACTAGTTGATCCTGACTACAGACTGACAGAATACAGTAGAACTGCCCCATAGTGTTTCCAAGGCTATAATCTTCATAGTTTGTTAAAACCTATCAATTCGTGTTTCAGCAATTCCTGAAGCTGTGTTTTTTGTCGATGCCTTCAGAGCAGCTTGGACTTCTTCCTTCAGTACCTTTGGTTCTTGAGCATATGCTACCACCTGAAATGATTATCAACAAATTCTTTCTTGGTACAGTGTCTCAGTGTATTCCTCCCATCTTTATTTATTTATTTATTTTTTTGGTGCTTCCTGTGTAGTTCAAATTTTTGCCCATAGAATCTTTCAGTATTGTAACTTGAGGCTTGAATTTTGTCTTCAGTTCTTTCAGCTTGAAAAATGTCAAGCATGTTCTTCTCTTTTGGTTTTCTAACTCCGGGTCCTGGCATATGTCATTACAATACTTTGTCTTCTAGAGCCGCCCTTTGAAACCCTCTGTTTAGCTCTTTTACTTCATTTCTTCCATTTGCTTTACCTGCTCTACTTTCAAGAGCAAGTTTCAGAATCTCTTTGGACATACATTTTGGCCTTTTCTTTCTTTCCTGTCTTTTAAATGACGTTTTGCTTTTGTCATGTACAATGCCCTTGATGTCTTCCCACAACTCACCTGGTCTTTGGTCATTAGTGTTTAATGCATTAAAACTATTCCAAAATCTAAATCTAAACCAAAAGGGAAGGACGTGCTTGGCGTTTCTCAAGCCGAAAGAAGTGAATAAAAAATTCAAGACTAAAGCTGTAATAGTGAAGGATTCTACAGGCAAAATACTGAATGATGAAGGAAGCACCAAAAGCAGATGGAAGGAATACACCAAATCACTGTTCCAAAAAGAATTGTTTGACTTTCAGCCATTTCAGGAGGTAGCATATGATCAAGGACCAGTGGTATTGAAGGAAGCAGTCAAAGCTGCACTGGAGGCACTGGTGAAAAATAAGGCACCAGGAATTGATGGAATACCAACTGAGATGTTTCAACAAAGGGATGCAGTGCTGGAGGTGCTCACTCATCTATGCCAAGAAATTTGGAAGACAGCTATCTGGCCAACTGACTAGAAGAGATCCATATTTGTTCCCATTCAAATTTAGGTGATCCAATGGAATGCGGAAATTATCAAACGATATCATTAATATCACACACAAGTAAAATTTTGCTGAAGATCATTCAAAACTGGTTGCAGCAGTATACCACCAAGGAACTTCCAGAAACTTAAGCTGGATTCAGAAGATGACATGAAACAACAGGTATCGTTGTGGATGTCGGATGGATCTTGGCTGAAAGCAGAGAGTGTCAGAAAGGAGTTTATCTGTGTTTTATTGCACATGCAAAGACATTTGACTGTGCAGTCGTATCTATATGAGAACCCTGGTGGTGCAATGGTTAAGAGTTTGTCTGTTAACCAAAAATATCAGCAGTTCGAATCCACCAGCCATTCTTTGGGAAATCTGGAGTAGTTCTACTCTGTCCTGTAGGGTCACTATGAGTCAGAATCGATTCGATGTCAACGGGTTTGGCTTTGTATATGTATATGTGTGTATGTATATGTGCATTGTATATGTATAAAAAATTAAATTTGATGATACATAATGCACATATTTATATAGAAAAAAATGTTATATACATACTATTATATACACATACATATTTATATACATACTATTATATATGCATACATCCTGTTGAGTAGAATGAGAACTAGTCAGAAATAAGAAGTATGTCTCTTGAATGGCTTTGATGACCTTACGCAATCAATCCATGTGAATACTTTAATCCTCCTTGTTAGTATCCCAGCATCTTTTTTCAGCATCGGTGGCATCTGCATACCCTGTTATTCTGTGATCTTTTATGTTTATCTCTTACACTCTGGTTTCCCCTCGTTTAACATTTTGGCTGCCCTATCCTACTACCTCCACCCTCCTACACACACTCACATACACACACTCACCATACAATGCCATGGTTTTGGGCCTTTGCTCTTACATTCCGTCTGTTTGGAATACTCTTCCCACCTTTGTTTGCCTGGATAATATCACTTATCACTTACACCGTCAGATTCAAGTTTTATCTTGGGAAAGTTCCGCTCAGTCCCAATTAGAGCAGTGCCCTTCCTTTGTGTTGTCCTAAGTGTCCTGTGGACTCCTCTGTCCTAGCCCTCACTATGTGTCATTCTCATTACCTGTTTATATCCTCTGTGCAGTTAGCCAGCATGCAGATTTCCAGAGGGCAGGATCATCGCTTATTCATCCTTGTAACCCCGGCGTTGGCACAATCACAGCCATAAAGGAGGCCCTCAGATTTTTAAATGAATCAAACCTGAAAAATAGGAGATTAAAAAATATTTATCTGTGGATTGGACTGGACAATGGGTTGGAGAGGGATGCTGGTGAAGAGTGAGCTTCTTGGATCAGGTGGACACTTGAGACTATGTTGGCATCCCCTGCCTGGAGGGGAGATGAGAGGGTGGAGGGGGTTAGAAGCTGGTGAAATGGACACGAAAAGAGAGAGTGGAGGGAGAGAGCGGGCTGTCTCATTAAGGGAAGAGTAATTGGGAGTGCGTAGCAAGGTGTATATGGGTTTTTGTGTGAGTGACTTGATCTGTAAACTTTCACTTAAAGCACAATAAAAATTATAAAATATATATATACATATCTGTATAGGATTTTAGAATTGAAACAACCAAGAACAGTTGATTAAATATTTTCACTTGTCCTTAGTGACAAAGAGTTGGTGATTGATATTGGATCATTAGAATCCAGGCTGCCACTAGTGGTGGTGCCCCAGGTAAGCAGCACCCCTACAGTAGGCTCTTTGTCATTGTGGCTTGCCTACTGCTATGATGCTGAATAGGTTTCAGCCAAGCTTCCATACTAAGAAGGACTAGGAAGAAAGGCTTGGCTATCTACTTCTGAAAATCAGTCAATGAAAATCCTATGGAACACATCGATCCAATCTGTGAGCCATCTTAGGGATGGCACAGGACTGGACAGCATTTCATTCAATTGTGCTTGGAGTCGTTGTGAGTGGGACTCAATGGCAGCCAACAACAATAATAACCACCTCCGCATGCACTGCCTTACCCTTCACACCTGGCTCCCACCACAGGGCATTTCACCACTCCTGCTGGATACTTTCATTCCCACTACAGCTAACGTGTTGAGGTTTGGGAAGGGGCAGCATTTCTGCTGTGGTGAGTTGGGAACAGTGCCCTCTCCACACAGTGTAAACAGTGTGTCTTTGCCCCAGCATCTTACGGAGTGTTGACTCCTGATCTCCTCTGTCCCCAGGACTTAGACATGATCTCGTGAAAGATTCACTGGTAGCTGCTACTCCTCAAAGGACCAGGCTTCTTACTGGGACACACTTGTTCTGCTTCATTCTCCCTTTAGGATAAATTCTTTCCAAGAAAGTGTCTTCATCTCCCATGTACATAGGCTTCTGCAGGCCTGGCTCACTAGTTCCTCGGAGGTATTTGAATCAGAAATATAACTTAGGCTCCATCTGGGACAAGGGATACTGTGTGTATTTTTCCACAATTCAAATGCAAAATGAATGTGGATATTCAGTTAAACATTGCAAACATGGTGTTAAATTTATCAGGTCACAAGCAAATTCTCAGAATACATTAAAACAAACAAACAAACATTGCCGTTGAGTTGATTCTGACTATATTTGGCTTTTATTAAGATCTAAGAAGACAGTTTTAAATCTATAAAATTAGGATATTTTTGAAATCTTGAGAATGTGACTCTGGAAAAGAAGTTAGCCTGGAAAATCTGAACGTACACAGGATTTGATCCAGATGATCTCAACTATTAAGGAATTACTTAAAGACCATTCTATTGTACTTGTTTTGTTACTGTGTATTAAACTTTGACGTGGCTGCACCAGCTTTGCTGTCTTTGATTATAAATGGAACACTACTGGAAAATTGGGAGTTTGGAAAAGAGCAACATTGGTGTTTGAATATATAGCAAAGGCTATATAAGGAAATATTTTAAGGAGATAAATACGCATATTATACAGAATGTATTTAGCATAAACTCACATCTGAAATATATTTATGTGCCTACATGTAGAATAGCTACTGAACAAATATTTCACTTTTACATATGAGATCTATTACGCATTGTTCAGTGAAAGACTAGAAATCAAGGGTTAGAAGGGACTGGAACAAAACATTTAATCCGTTTGCCTCCATTTAGGCAAGTTCTTTCCACCATGCATGAAATCTTAGATAATGTACTTAAGCAACTTAGCAAATTGCTGGCATAACCATGCAAACTATTAACTACCTCTACATGGATCCTTAGCCATTAGTGTCTGCTTGGTCTAATTGCAGCTAGATCAATTTCATGCTTTTCAGTCAATAGACATTTAATTACATCCTAGTTAAACTATCAGGCTTCACACTGTGGTGAATCTGAAGAAACTAGCAATACCTTAACCTATATGTCATATATTTACACATATATTTTTATACAGTACTTTCGCACATGTTATTTCATTTAGTAGTTACAACAGCTTCTTTTAAAAATGAAAAAAGTAAAGCTCAGAGAAGGTCAATGACTTACCCAACTACCTACAGTGGCAAAACTAAGGCTTGAATTCAGGTCTTATGAAATTCAAGTTCCAGTTTACTGGATTACAACTTCCCTTAAACATAACAACTTCCCATAACCTTGTTCCCCCAGTCCCCACGAGGAATTGACAATCTAGAAGCGGGCTAAAATGTGTACACATTGATGGGAAGATAACATGATGACTGAAAAAGGATGATAGGAGAGCAGAATACGGTGGAATCAATCACTTCCAAATTGGTTGATTAGGAAAAGTTCAAGGAGGAGGTAAAAAATTTGATTTGGATTTTGAAAAACTGGCAAAATTTTTGATTAAGATGGTAAAAAGGCCATTCCATGAGTTTTCAAGATCAGATATAACAGGGAATGCCTAGGGATTATTATTGGTTGAAATTTAGGGAACATGAGGGGGCACAGCAGAAAATAAACCTGAAGTTATAAATTGGGTTCAGATTATGCAGGTCTTTGAATATCAGGAAAAGGTGTTAGGTCCCCATAGAAGGGTCTTGAACAAGATATCTCTGCACCTATAGATTAGAGGAAGAAGAGATTAGAAGAGGGAGACCAGTTGAGGTTCTACAGAGAAGGGCACAACTGTATGACATGAACTTCAACAAGTTATTGGTCAGTGGAAGAGTCAGAAAATTCTGGAGTGAAGTGGCATAGTTTATTATGGCAAGGCTCTTAACTCTACCTCCTCAGCCCCAGAAGCCATGCAGGTGTACCAACTAAATCCAGGGACATCTCATTACATCCTAAAATTAAGACAGAAGCTTACTGAGGTGATAACTCTCCAAACAGGAAGTCATGGAAAATATTAGAATACAGAGGAAATGAACAATAAGCTATAACCACTTAATAGCATTGAAGGCTCTAAGACTAAACATTAAATTAGGGGTAGATTCAAAGTCTGGGGATATCTTCCCATAGGACTAGAATACAACCCCTCAACTCAGTAACGAATGCCCTGAAACATTCAGCAAGCTTTAGAAATAACCGTTGAGCCCTGAATCTCTGATGTAGTCTGCACAATACCTCAACTGGACTCTGTCCTTCCTTGCCATGCTCTCAAACTATAAAAAGGATAGGACACAAAAGACCAAACCCTAAAATTATGGCTTGTCAGGAAAACGAACAGATTTCAGATGAGGTGGGAAGGGAGACTCAAAGACACCTACACTATATTAGAGCAAATAACATGTCTGAACCAAGTGGCCAGTTGAGCAAGATGAAAATTAATGATCAGGCAATCACTCACACACACACACCTAGAAAGCAAAAGATAAAGATACCAACTTAGATGTAAAAACAACTAAAACACAGAAGACAATTCCTCACAAGTGCTCACAGCTAAAGAAAATGTAGTAAGAAGATCAATTCAATAAATCCAGGACCCAAAGTCAAGATAACTAAATAACAGATTAAAATAAACAGGAAAGTTACAAAACCAAGAAAACAAACTGAGAGAGAAAACTACATCATTGTATATCTATGATTAAATTTGAGATGACAAGAAATAAACTGGATCCTCATAAAAATAAAATTTTCAATATATAGGGGAGTGAAAATCAAAAAGCACAAAAAGACAAGAGTAATCAAAGAGAAGCTAATTAACACAGACAGCGAAATTGACACAACATAAGAATAATTAGTATTCCTGAAAGAACCCAGCAAAAGGGATATACAATGTATTAAAAGACATAATACAAGCAAATTTTACCAGAAGGAAAAAATTATTCAATCCGCTGATCACGCCACTCCATGTTAAAGAAAAATTTAATGGAGACCACTTACACTGTTAAAATAATGAATTTCAAGGATAAATAATATGACATTCGATATTCAGACAGAGTAAAAACCAATCACATCGAGGGAAAAAAATATCAAATTGATCTCAGTCCTCTCCACAGCAACATTTGATGCCAGAAGAAAATGTAAAAATGTACCCAAAGTTCTGAGAGAAACAGTATGTGTTTAGGAGAACTAGGCAAGTCATTGACGAATATCCAGATATTTTCAAATATGAAAGAGCTATGATATTTGGGCTTTTCTGAGCTTTCTTTTTTCTTATTTTGATTTTTGATGCCGATGGTATATGGCTGAGATTTGTTTTATATACAGCAAAATTCACAAAATTTGAAGTATAGCTCAATGAATCCTGACCTGTGTAACCAGATCAAGATTTAGAGTATTTCAGTCACCTCATAAAGCTTCCTGATGTCCTTTTCCAATAATACCCCCATACCCTTTTCTAATTTTCTCTCCATAGATTATTTTTGCCTGTTCTTGAAATTCAGATGAATGTGATTACACAACATGCACTGTTTCATCTAGTTTCTTTAGCTCAGAAGGAGTCCCTAGGTTCTACCGATGTTAAGCACGAGGCTACTTACCTAAATGTTGGCTGTTCGTACTCAACCAGAAATGACTCAGAGAAAGGGCTGGTGATCTGCTTCTGAAAGGTCACAGCCATGAAGACCGTATGGAGCACAGTTCTACTCTAAAACACATGGGTCTCCATGAAACACAATCAACTTGACGGCAACTGGTTTGGTTTGGATTTGGGTTTTCTAGGGCTTTTTTTTTTCTTAAGCTCCAAGTAATGTTTTTGTGTTTCATTCATGTTGTAGTGTGTATTAGTAGTTCTTTGTTCTTTTTTTTTTTTTAATTTCTGAGTAGTACACTGCAAGTTTTACATTCTAATGTTGAATATTTGGGTTGTTTCCAGTGTGTACCTCTACGAATAAAAATCTTACGAACATTCTTGAAGGAGTCATTTTGGCTATATAGTTTGTTGTTGTTAGGTGCCCTCAAGTTGGTTCTGACTCATAGCAACCCTATGTACAACAGAACAAAACTGCCTGGTCCTGCACCATCCTCACAATCATTGCTATGTTTGAGCCCATCGTTGCAGCCACTGTGTCAATTCATCTCTTCGAGGGTCTTCCTCTTTTTCGATGACCTTCTAGTTTACCAAGCATGATGTCCTTCTCCAGGGACTGACCCTTCCTGATAACATGTCCAAAGTATGTGAGACGTAGTCTCGCCATCCTTGCTTCTAAGGAGCATTCTAGTTGAACTTCTTCCAAGGCAGATTTGTTTGTTCTGTTGGCAGTCCATGGTATAGTCAATATTCTTCGCCAACACTACAACTCAAAGGCATCAATTCTTCTTCAGTCTTCCTTATTCATCATCCAGCTTTCATGTGCATATGAAGCAATTGAAAACACCATGGCTTGGTTCAGGCACCTTTATCTTCAAAGTGACACCTTAGGTTTTTAACACTTTAAAGAGGTCTTTTGCAGCAGATTTGCCCAGTGCAATGCATCTTTTGATTTCTTGACTGCTACTTCCATGGATGTTGATTATGGATCCAAGAAATCCTTGACAACTCCAATCTTTTCTTTGTTTATCACGGCATTGCTTATTAGTTCAATTGTGAGGATTTTTGTTTTCTTTATGTTGAAGTGTAATCCATACTGAAGGATGCAGTTTTTTGATCTTCCTCAGTGTTTCAACTCCTCTTCACTTTCAGCAAGCAAGGTTGTGTCATCTGCATACCCCGGGTTGTTAATAAGTCTTCCTCTAATCCTGATGTCCCGTTCTTCTTCATATAGTTCAGCTTCTGGGAATATTTGCTCAGCACACAGATTGAATAGGTATGCTGAAAGATACAACCCTGACACACACATTTCCTGACTTTAAATCACACAGTATCCTCTTGTTCTGTTTGAACAACTGCCTCTTGATCTATGTATGGGTTCCTCATGAGCACAATCAAGAGTTCTGGAATTTCCATTCTTCAAAATGTTATCCATAATTTGTAATGATTCACACGATTTCTGGCTACGCAGACCTAAATCTATGCCTCTAAACTTTTCTGTGGTTCTATGAACTACTGAACAGCCTACTTAGCTCATTTTCTACTTGTATCAACCAAACTTAGTTTCTATTGCTTGCAACAAGGGGCACTGACTGTTAAAGACTGAATCAAAACTCACACGTACTATATAGATGACTTTGACTAGGTCATGCAGTGTTCCTGAACATCTTTTTCCTGAGCTCTTAAATGAAAGAAATGATACCCACCTCAGCGCAGTTTTGATTGTTAAACAAGGTAATGTGCAAAGCAACTGATATGTAGCTAGTGCTAAATAAAAAATTATAAGTCACATTGTTGAATGCACACATCACAAATCAGAACAATTAATAAGAAACTTTGGGTGGAGGTAGGCAGTGTAGTCTTCACTTTCAAGATTCTGAGAGTAAAGAAAGGCAGGCATGGAATGGTAACTCAAGGAGCAGGGTGGAAATAAGATTTTTTTGTCTTTTTTTTAGGAGCTGGAAGACCTGAATTTGTTTTTAAGATGAAAAGTAGGAGTTAATAAAGAAAGAGCAATTTGAACAGAAAAAGATTGTTGATGAAAATGCTTTAAAAATATCGAGATGCTGGATTAAAAATATTTTTTGTTGTAAAAGTAAGGGTGACAGGGAATTTTACATACCGGTTACCATAAGACACAAAGAATAACAAGTATTAGCCAGGTGAGGGAAAGTTCCTGTTTAAGTTAAATCTATACATACTCTGTATCTTGTCATCATAAAATTGAATTGTTTACTGAAAAAGGCAAGAAACTCTCCTGTGATTTTTCTGCTCTTAAAAACCACAGAAGTTTTATAGTTATCTCCCACGGAATGTAAACCTTGACTACAAAGCTACGATAACTGCAAATCTTCTTTTACATATTTGTTGTAGAAATTATATTTGGATACTTTGTTATAGAAAATATTTTTGTTAGAATATGTTGTAGTAAAAATGTTGAACTAACTCTCCTAAATTATAATTTACACACCAGTTTATGTTGATGGTGACTGGCATTGTGAGCCCATTAATTTTATTCTCCAAATTTACTACCATGTTGTGGCAGATCCTTTTGTCTTGCTTTTCTCCTTTCTCAAAAACCTGTTTTTTAAATTAAATTTGTGATTTTAAACACAAATGAAGTTTGTTTCCCTGTTTTCTTCTTCTTCCTCCTATCAAGAGAGCGGTTTTGACAAAGTAAGGGGGATGATAACCAGACCAAAAGGGATGAGGGAGAAAATGGCAGTAAGGCAGCCATGTGGATGCCGCCTTAAATATGGGGGGTAAATGAAAGGACATGAATATAAGATCATAACATAAGAGGATAGGTAGCAGGGTTAAGTCAAAGTTTTTTAGATGAGGGAGTCTTGCATTTTTTGTAAGACAAGAAGCAGGAGCCCATGAAGAAGGAGTAAATTGAAAACTCAAGAGTAACGAATAAGAGTAACGAAACAAAATCTTAGAAAAACTGGGCTCAAGGGCACATATGATGGGACCGGTATTTTGGAGAAGGTGGGACGCTTCTTCCTCTGAGAAAACAGTGAATAAGCAGATGATGAAAATGCTAGGATCGACATGAAATCTCGTATTCAGATAACGTCAACGTTCCTTTAGAAAACTAGGGCAGCAAGTCAATTTCAAGACTGGAGGAGAATGGAGACTGGAAACTTCAGAGGAGAATGCAATGCAGAATCATCAAGAGTTGAACAGGACAATTAGTGAGCTCAGTAAGGATACTGAAATGCTGTTGGATCCAACTAGCAGAGTTCCTTGAATTTTTCTAGCAACATGTGGGTGTAGAGAATCTCTAACAGAAGCTGGAATATTAGGGATACTGGCCCTCCCATGCAGCTATAGAGCTTGTGGAAAGATCCAAGAATGATACAGAACCAAATAGAATCAAAACAATAGAGCCGGGAGGAACACTTGGGAGACTGTGGGATCCACCCATCTACCTCCGGGCAGAGGGATGGCTGGATCACCTGTTGGAGGTACTTGATGGTAGAATACGGTGTTCCCAAAGAACTTGAAAATGAGAGAAATGAAATTGTCTCTAACATCTTACATTTTGAAATCAATACACAGTACACCAGAACAGAAATATGCATTCCCACCTTAATGATCAGAGTGGCTCCCAGGCCTGCCAGACCCGACTGTAGTGACCTGACTGAATATATTAACATATCTATGGAATGTAGGAGTTCCAGGGTGGCACAAACTCTTAGTCTATAGGAGAAGGCCTGGGTTCAAATTCCAGCTCTGCCACTATTTATCTCTGTGACCCTAGCCTACTTCTTGGCTGCTAACCAAAAGGTTGGTGGTTTGAATCCACCTAGAGGCACCCTGGAAGAAAGTCCTGTCAATCTAATTCTGAAAGATCACAGCCATTGAAAACCTTATAGAGCACAATTCTACTCTGAAACACTTGGGGTTGCCGTGAGTCAGGATCAACTTGATGGCAACTGGCTACTGGTTATGGAAAGCATCAATCAACCCAAGAAAAGAGAAAAAAGAGAACACTGTCCAAGGGGAAAGAGAATGTTGCCGCTGGACTTTGAGTTTTCTGGTCCTCTTGGCAAGATCATCCCTAAACGGCCTGGGATGTGACAGGTGGCCTTTGCATCATGCCATTTAATGGGCCAGTCATCAGATTTGCTGCTGACCTAGAGACATTCTGAAAAGAATTTGGCTTCCTTTAATTGTAGGGCTTCCGAAAGGAAGATAATACGCATGCTGACATGAGTATTCTGGTCACCATGACAACTAGTTTTTGTTATAAACTTACTAACTAGTGACCGGTTTTATATATCAGTCTATGAACTTGACTAACCTGAGCCCACCTCTGAAAGTTACATCTCTGGGTGGGCTGGTCATGGACTTCTGAACCTGCAAGACTAAGATTACACCATAGACCTTGAAGAATTCACCACAGTAAGATTCCTTCCTTCAAGGTGTCCTGGGAGACAGTAGACTGGCCTTCCCTTGGTGAGAACCCAGATGCACATAGCCTTTTCCATTTTAAAACAAAAACAAACAAAAAAATATGTGTAACAGATTGGGCATGGTCTGGTGTATTTCCCCCTCACTTGCCATATGGATGTCTTTTGCAGGCCCTTCAAGATGGCCCTGGCCCTCCAGATTTCCTTATAGCAAAGGGAATAGGCCCAGTGTTTGGCAGGGCAATTACAATGCTGGACTGCAGATCAATATCATTGAGTGCAGAGTCTGAGGAGCCAGTAGTCAGCAGTTTTGAGTTCCTCCCACCTTATTTATTTATTTTTTCCTTCTCTTTTTCTGGTGAGACTTTAGGCTAATGACTCTAGACTGAACATCTCTGTCTCTGCAAGAGCCCATTTAGCAAAGGGAGCTATTTCCTCAAAATACCCATATAAGCTGTGCTCCTAAAAGGTCTTCCAACTACATATTTCTCTCCATGATCTCGGAGGTCTTGCCTACTTAAAAAAACCAATGGTTTGCCAGGCAGGTAGAAAGTCTGGAGGAAGGGGTTTAATTTATAGTCTCGAGTGCTTGTATCTATGTGCGTGACAGCTCCTCTGCCTTGTGGAAAGATAAACACAAAGTGTTTAACATTTTCCAATAATTTTTATCCACCTGGACTTCCTCTTACCTTCTCTATCTCCAGCTTTCACGTGGGAGTGTTGTGGGGTCAGGTGTGTAAAGGAATGAGGATGAGGTTAGATAGGTGTGTGTGTGGCAGGTCAGAAAATTTGACACATGAGAAGCTGGAAGCAGAAAGATCTATTGCTCCCAAAAGAAAGCCAGTGGAAACACAATTGTAGGGAAACAAGAAGGGGTACTAGACCAAAGAATCATGGAACCTGAGAATGAAGGAGATGGTATAGTGATCAAGAGTAAGCAGTCTATAGGGAGAATGCTTGGGTTCAAATTCTGGCTCTGCCACTATTTATCTCTGTGACCCTAGCCAGGTTCTTTAACCCTTCAAATCTTGATTGCCTCCTGAAAAAAAGGGGCTATTACCCTGTCATCATCATTATGATGATTAAATGAAGTCATGAAATCTAGCTCAAAGTGAGCATTTATTAAATATTGTCATTACTATTCCTTTGGGAAGGAGCCTGGTGCCACAATGATTAGAAGTTCTGCTCTAATAGAAAGGTTGGAGGTTCAAACCCACCCAGTGGCTCTACGCCAGAAAGACCTGGTGATCTGCTTCCTTAAAGATTGCAGCCAAGAAAACCCTATGTTACAGTTCTACTCTGTTACATGGGGTTGCTATGAGTTGGAATCAACTTGACTGTACCCAACAACAATCCCCTTGGAAGGTGTGGTTAATCTTTAACCCTTTGGTGAAGCTATTTAGTTTATTATTTTCTAATGGAAAGTTTTCTGGCACGGTGGGGCACGGTAGGATACAACACAAGTCTTGGTACTGAAAGTCTAGCACACCAAGGACCCCTAGGGAGGACCAGCAAGGGACAGACACCAAGGCAGGGGTAGAGGGTGGGAGTCGGGGAGAAGTTCCACCAGCCAGGAGAAAGCTCTGAAGAGGAAGTGAGTTGAGGCTGGTGACCCTATAGATGTGCCTAGGTCTTTGATCTTGTGGGTGGTGGAAGAAGTTTTTATAGGTCTCCATGAAGAGGCTGTAGATGTCCTTCTTTCTTCAAGTGTGACTCTAGACTATGTGTGATTGAACTTTGACCAAACACATTGGATCCCGAGGCCTGGTGTTATTGTTTGCACAAATGAGAAAAAGCAAACTCCCTGGGCAGCCCTGTCCAAGGTAGACAGCCTAAAGAGCAAACTGCAGGCTAAATTTCAGCCCTCTCTGCCAGTTGTCTTTGTGGCATGCGTTACCTGCTCAATCATCCACAGTAGATGAATATGAAATGGATATTAGGGAGATTTTAACATGGCGGCATCTACACTAACAATAACCCAGCTGTCATCAAGTCAGTTTTGACTCATGACATCACAATGTGTGCAGAGTGGAACTGCTCCACAGGATTTTCAGAAGCAGATCACCCGGTCTATCTTCTGAGGTGCCTGTGGGTGGGGTTGAACCTCCAGCATTTCAGTAGTAGTCTAGAGAGTAACTGTTTGCACCACCGAGGGACTCCTACATTAGCAATAAAACCCAGAACCAAACCCATTGATTCCAACTCATAGCAACACCATGTGTTACAGACTAGAACTGCGCCATAGGATTTTCTTGGCTGTAACCTTTACAGAAACAATTTGCCAGCCCTTTCCACTGGGTGGGTTCAAACTGCCAGTCTTTAGGGTAGCAACCAATCACAAACAGCTTTTGCCAGCAAGGCCAACCCAAACCATTTGTTACATAGGAATGGTCTCTTTTGTTTACAAAGTATCTCACACTCACCTTCTCAACTAATGCTATTCTATCAGCAATTTTAGAGTGTAAATTTGGAGATATTTGAACAATGGTAACATTTTTTAAAGAAATGTACACTTTATATTACATTAAACAAAAAACCAAACCTGTTGCCATCCAGTCAGTTCTGACTCACAGCTACACTATGGGACAGAGTAGAACTGCCCCATAGGGTTTCTAAGGAGTGGTTGGTGGATTCGAACTGCTGACTTTTTAGTTAGCAGCTGGGCTCTTAACCACCAGAGCTCTTTATATTACGTTACTTTCTGCCAAATGTGTGTGAGGTACAGAGGAAAGAATGGAGAGTACAGACTGTAGTGTTGACTTTAAAGAGGTCTCAAAACACGTATCAATACAAACAGCAATCACAGCCTCTAATACTTCCTAAGTGCCAGGCAGTAGCACAGGTCATTTAACATATTAATTCATTTAATCCTCACATCAACACTGAGATCGGTACCTGAGGTCGCAACTATTGTTTCCCTGTTTTATGATCTAAAATTAACAGACCGAAAATGTATTTCTGTCACACAATATTAGAGCTTCAAGTAACCTTAGAGGTGAACACTCCCTATTTTGCAAATGAAGCAAATGTTTGTGTTCTACTCCACTCAAAGGTTTTGTTATTTTTTTAGCACACTCCCCAAATAGAAGGCATTTGTTACCCTGAGTGTGCTAATCATGAGTTCCAATTCCTGTGACCTCTAGCCCAGCTATGTCCTATAAGGGAAGTGACACCTAGTGTAATGCTCTCCAACCCCATAATCCATCCATCACATATACTTTGAAAAGCACTAAAGCAAAATGTTTGCAATAACCAAACACACCTAGTGTATTTCACAAGGCTTGCCTAAATATTTCCCATTTATGCTATTTTGAGAACTGGCTTCTAGCCCATTTCCAACCACAGTGTTGAAGATTAAGTGGAAGACCATGAGAGCATGGTAATTGAAAATACAATTCTCCCCCCTCAGGGTTATTAGCTATGAGTTTACTCACTTGTGTGTGAGATCCCCTTTTGAGCATTTATGAAATGCGGATTCTACAAATGTCTTACTTACTGGAAAAAAATGTGTGTCCTATTAGGTTCCCAGAGGACAACGGTATGTCGACTCTAATCAGTCTTCCCTCAGAAGATTCTGCAGAAGCTTAGCCCAGAAGCCCCTCCTCAGACTACCTCTCCCACAGCAACCACCTCACTCTTGGCAAAAGCACAGATACTTTGCTCTGTTCAACTCTGATGACGTCAGTTGTGTTAATAAGCTAAGGGTTCCAGACAAGAGTGGTTACCACAGAGCCGTCTCGAAGTCAGCTCTAGGGGCACCAGGAGCTCAGTTCCTGGACAAAATCCCACTGTGTTTTTGGATTAAAGCCTTTAGCGGCATAGCTCCATCTTTGGGGATAGCCCATCACGGGACCAAACCCATTGGCTGATGACAACCTGATGCATTCATTTGGCCAGGACATTCTGAGCAAGACAGTAATCAAATTTTGATGACTTGGATGAGCTCTGCCTTCCCTCCCAATGCTGCCTGCTTCTGCACCAAGTCTAATACTTAAAGGAGAGGAGAATGCTTGGGATATGAATTTTCTACGATCAAGCAGCTGGCTTAGATCTATTAAATTGCAGTTTTAAATTAATATACTCTATACTTCTCCCATAAATCAAGGAAAACAACTACGTATCAAAGGAGTAGAAAGAAGGTTTGTGAGTTCTTTTAAATTGTGTCTAAAGGTTTTGAAGAGGGAGAAGACCTTGGTTGAAAGTCCCTGAATGTGTATGCCAAACAAACCCACTGGATTTTTTGGCAAGACATTTGTGCTTTGGGTTCTCCCAATTAGAATTATTTACTCTAATGCTTCATATAAAATTATAACTTTGATTTCAATTGGCAGCCATTTCATAACTCCATCGTAGAAGCATAATATCATTTAGTCTCAAAATTCAATAAGCTTTCTCAGTTATGGGATGAGTAACTGACTTAACTAATTATTCCTTTAGATGTCCACATCTTTATTTTGTCCACTTATTAGTTAGCCAGGAACATTTGAACAACAAGTGTGTGGTCAGCCCCCTAGCTCCTGCCCAAACCTTCCTCTGTCTCCATAAGTTTAAAACCAATTGCCATCGAGTTGATTCCAACTCATGGTGACACCATGTGTTGCAGAGTAGAACTGTGCTCCATAGGTTTTCATGGCTGTGACCTTCTAGAAGCAGATTGCCAGGTCTTTCTTCTGAAGAAATTCTGAGTGGGTTCGAACTGCCAACCTTTTGGTTAGTAGTTGAGTGCTTAACTGCTTGCACCACCTAGAGACTCTTCTTCTTAAGCTGGTTCCAGCTCATAGCGACCCTATGCACAACAGAAAGAAACACTGCCCGGTCCTGCGCCATCCTTACAATCATTGTTATGCTTGAGCTCATTGTTGCAGCCACTGTGTCAATCCACCTCGTTGAGGGTCTTCCTCTTTTCCACTGACCCTGTACTTTGCCAAGCTAGGAAGAAGGACCCGGCCGTCTACGTCTGAAAAGCATTAGCCTGTGAAAACCATAAGTTTAAGGACCTGAAAAAGAGGTAAAGTCCAAGTAAACACAGAAAATATTATTTATTAAGTTCCTCAAAGGCTATGTGTATCTACAGGCGGTCATCACATAGACTATTTTGCAGGCAACTGCCTGGCAGAATGGATCAGGCAACATACCAACAATTTGCTATTAAAGATCTGCTACACACTCAGTACTCAAGTCCACACTGATTATGAGCAATACTGGAAAACAGGGAGTTGGTCACTTTTCATTATCAACTTTTCTTTTTTTTTGCTTCCTTTTTAAATTATACAGATGTGGCCAGAGTTTGAACCTGCATTGCCTGGATCAGACCATGAGTAACTAACTGCATTGATTGGGAAGACAGGTGAGGCTCCAAGATCCTTGTTCTCTATCTGCTTCCACCCCAAGAAAAGGCTGTGCTTCCTTCCAGTGAACAACCCAGTACAAGCAGTGACTTTTCCTGCATTTTCTGGCAAGGACTATGGAAAAGAATGTATATGGAAAATTGTGTGTGTTTGTGTGTCTGTGTGTGTGTGGTATAATATTTTTTGCTTTTTTTTTTTTCCTCCAATGATTTTTTTCTATCTTTCAGCTTTCCAGGATAGAGTAGTAATAAACACTGCAGCTCTGTTTATTTGCTAGGCCCTAAGATTCCTCTGCACACTGGAGCCTCAAGGCCAGTTTCCAACTTACGAGCTTTCTATTTTTTTTTTTTTTTTAATTATTCTGCCAATGAGGTTTGACACAATAAAACAGAATAGGAACCTGCCCTTGAAGGAGGATATTTCTTCTTTGCTTTTAATTCTATAATTGTTCACCACAAGGGTGTGGTTGAATGGATACTAAGAGGAAAGTTTATTTAGCCTAAAAATGAGAAGACAGAGGGAAGGAAATATAATTCCGATCTGGAGGTAGATTTAGATGAGGATTAGCAGCTGCCCTGTCTCCTTTGATGAAGAGCTTAACTAACAGCGAGAGGAATTGAGGACACGTCTTAGGAAAACTTCCTGACTCTTCTAAAGTCCTGGCAATGTCTTACCCCAGGGGATTTCTCAGTGCACCTCACTACATTTTCTTTTTTTTTTTTTTTTTAGTGTGGTGATTACATTTTTTTCCTGTTATTCAGAAGTTCCAGATTTTTATGTTTTTTTTTTTATTACCCAAGTTTATTGTATAAAAAATGGAAAATATTGATAAGAAACAAGAAAAAAAATTATCTGTAATTTCATCACCCAAAGATAAATACTGTTATTAGTCTGGGTCACGTCCTTTCAGACATTTTTCTCTGGGAGATTGGTTATGTAAATGCTGGTAAACCAAAAAAGTAAACCCACTGCCTTCAAGTTGATTCCTGCTCATAGCAACCATACAGTGTTGGTGCAGTTATAACATGTGGCTACTAAAACTGATATATGTGTGATACCCAATGTCGAGCCTTGGCCTTGATATTTGTCCAAAATCTCTGCTCTTTGGTTTCGTCTTTGGTCTTGGTTTCGGCCGGCCAAAAAGCTGAATGCCAGCTTCGTCACCATCTGGCAATCCTGAACTTGGTTTTATTGGGTAATTGTATGGTGGACTAGATTACCATCACATCTAGTTGGCGATTGTGTCACTAATCATTCAGATTTCAAGATAGTATCTGAATATTAACCAAAAAATATAGGTAAGCATTTTAGATGTAACTTGGAGTGAAAATCTTATGTGCTCAATGTATTGGGATTCTAAGAGTTGGGGTACAAATATTAGTGGTTAAGAGTTTGGCTGCTAACAAAAATATCAGCCGTTCAAATCTACCAGGCACTCCTTGGAAACTCTGTGGGGCAGTTCTGCTCTGTCCTGCAGGGTTGCTATGAGTTGGAATTGTCTCGACGGCAATGACTTTTTATGTTTATATATATGTATGTGTAATATACTTTGAATATGTTATATATTATTACAATATATAAGAGTAAAATCATACACTAAGAATGATTTCAAAAACTTCATTTTATGTGCTAAAATAATTATTAGGAACTTTCAAAAGATTAGATAAATACTCCATAGACACATCCAGAATCCCTGAGAGACCGAATTACAAGGCTCAAGGGCTGTGGGGACCACGGCCTTGGAAAACATCTAGCTGAATTGGCATAACATAGTTCATAAAGAAAATGTTCCACATTCTACTTTGGTGAGCGTGTGGGGTCTTAAAAGCTTGTAAGTGGCCAACTAAGATCCTCCACTAGTCTCACCCCATCAGGAGCAAGGGAGAATGAAGAAAACTAAAGACACAAGGGAAAGATTAATCTAAAGGACTAATGGACCACAACCACCACAGCCTCCACCAGACTGAGTCCAGCACAACTAGGTTGTGTCCGGCTACCACCACTGACTGCTCTGACAGAGATCACAGTAGAGGGTCCTGGACAGAGCTGAAGAAAAGTGTAGAACAAAATTCTAACTCACGAAAAAAAGACCAGAATTACTGGCCTGACAGAGATTGGAGAAACGCCAAGAGCATGGCCCCTCAGTCTTTTAGCTCAGTAATGAAGTCACTCCTGAGGTTCACCCTTCAACCAAAGATTGGACAGGCCTATAAAACAAAATGAGATTAAAGGGGCACAGCCCTGGGATAAGGACTAGAAGGCAGGAGGGGGCAGGAAAACTGGTGATAGGGAACCCAAGTTAGAAAAGGGGAGAATGTTAACATGTCATGGGGTTGGTAACAAATGTCACAAAACTGTATGTGTACTATTTAATGAGATGCTAGTTTGTTCTGTAAACCATCTAAAGTAAAAAAATTAAAAGAAAAAATTAAATAAATAAGGGAATGACTTGCAAATATTAAACTGGAGAGTGAATTAACCCAAATATGAATAGAGAATAATTATTTAGATAACTCAGTAAAGTCATGATATCTATTTTGAACAAAAACATGCTTATAAAAATATAAATAATAATACATGGCAGACTTATATTCCACTAATTAATTACATTTGCCTGTGAATTTTTTTTTATAATTTTTATTGTGCTTTAAGTGAAAGTTTGCAAATCAAATAGTCTCTCATACAAAAACCCATATACACCTTGCTACACACTCCCAATTACTCTCCCCTAATGAGGCACTCTCTCCCTCCACTCTCTCTTTTCATGTCCATTTCACCAGCTTCTAACCCACTCCACCCTCTCATGTCCCCTCCAGGCAGGAGATGCCAACATAGTCTCAAGTGTCCACCTGATCCAAGAAGCTCACTCCTCACCAGCATCCCTCTCCAACCCATTGTCCAGCCCAATCCATGTCTGAAGAGTTAGCTTCGGGAATGGTTCCTGTCCTGGGCCAACAGAAGGCCTAGGGGGCATGACCACCGGGGTCCTTCCAGTCTCAGTCAGAGCATTAAGTCTGGTCTTATGAGAATTTGGGGCCTGCATCCCACTGCTCTCCTGCTCCCTCAGGGCTTCTCTGTTGTGTTCCCTGTCAGGGCAGTCATCGGTTGTAGCTGGGCACCGTCTAGTTCTTCTGGTCTCATGATGATGTAGTCTCTGGTTCATGTTGCCATTTCTGTCTCTTGGGCTCATAATCGCCTTGTGTCCTTGCTGTTCTTCAGTCTCCTTTGATCCAGGTGGGTTGAGACCAGTTGACGCATCTGAGATGGCTGCTTGCTAGCGTTTGAGACCCCAGATGCTAGTCTCCAAAGAGGGATGCAGAATGTTTTCTTAATAGATTTAATTATGCCAATTGACTTAGATGTCCCCTGAAACCATGGTCCCCACACCCCTGTCCCTGCCCCTCCCCCTGTCCCTGCTACGCTAGCCTTCGAAGCATTCAGTTTATTCAGGAAACTTCTTTGCTTTTCGTTTAGTCCAATTGTGCTGACCTCGCCTGTATTGTGTGCTGTTTTTCCCTTCACCTAAAGTAGTTCTTATCTACTATCTAATTAGTGAATGCCCCCCACCCCCCTCTCGTAACCACAAAAGAATGTTTTCTTCTCAGTTTAAACAATTTTTCAAGTTCTTATAATAGTGGTCTTATACAATTTGTCCTTTTGCAACTGACTAATTTCACTCAGCATAATGCCTTCCAGGTTCCTCCATGTTATGAAATGTTTCACAGATTCCTCACTGTTCTTTATCAATATGTAGTATTCCATTGTGTGAATATACCATGATTTATCTATCCATTCATCTGTTGATGGGCACCTTGGTTGCTTCCAGCTTTTTGCTATTGTAAATGTGCTGCAATAAACATGGGTGTGCATATATCTGTTCGTGTAAAGGCTCTTATTTCTCTAGGATATATTCCAAAGAGTGGGATTGCTGGATTGTGTGGTAGTTCTAACTTTTTAAGGAAGCACCAAATAGATTTCCAAAGTGTTTGTACCATTTTACATTCCCACCAGCAGTGTAGAAGTGTTCCAATCTCTCCACAACCTCTCCAACATTTATTATTTTGTGTTTTTTGGATTAATGCCAGCCTTGTTGGAGTGAGATGAAATCTCATTTTAGTTTTGATCTGCATTTCTCTAATGGCTAATGATCACGAATATTTCCTCATATATCTGTTAGCTACCTGAATGGCTTCTTTAGTGAAGTGTCTATTCGTAACTTTCACCCATTTTTGGGTTGTCTTTTTGCAGTTGAGTTTTTGCAGTATCATGTAGATTTTAGAGATCAGACGCTGATCGGGAATGTCACAGCTAAAAGCTTTTTCCCTGTCTGTAGGTAGTCTTTTTAGTCTTTTGGTGAAGTCTTTGGATGAGCATAGGTGTTTGATTTTTAGGAGCTCCCAGTTATCTGGTTTTTTTTTCCTACATTCTTTATAATGTTTTGTGTACTGCTTATGCCATATATTAGGGCTCCTAACGTTATCCCTGTTTTTTCTTCCATGATCTTTACCGTTTTAGATTTTATATTTAGGTCTTTGATCCATTTTGAGTTAGTTTTTGTCCATGGAGTGAGGTATGGGTCTTGTTTCATTTTTTTGCAGATGGATATCCAGTTATGACAGCACCATTTGTTAAAAAGACTGTCTTTTCCCCATTTAACTGTTTTGGGGCTTTGTCAAATATCAACTGCTCATATGTGGATGGATTTATGTCTGGATTCTCAATTCTGTTCCATTGGTCCATGTATCTGTTGTTGTACCAGTACTAGGCTGTTTTGACTACTGTGGTGGTATAATGGGTTCTAAAATCAGGTAAAGTAAGGCCTCTCACTTTGTTCTTCTTTTTCAGTAATGCCTTATTTATCCAGAGCCCCTCTCCCTTCCATATGAAGTTGGTGATTTGTTTCTCTATAGTATTAAAGCATGTTGTTGGGATTTGGATCAGAATTGCATTAAATGTATAGATCGCTTTTGGTAGAATAGACATTTTTATAATGTTAAGTCTTCCTATCCACGAGCAAGGTATGTTCTTCCATGTATGTAAGTCTCTTTTGGTTTCTTGCAGAAGGGTACTGTAGTTTTCTTTGTACAAGGCTTTTACATCTCTGGTAAGATTTATTCCTAAGTATTTTATCTTCTTGCGGGCAACTGTAAATGGTATTGATTTGGTAATTTCCTCTTTGATGTTCTTTTTGTTGGTGTAGAGGAATCCAGCGATTTTTGTATGTTTATCTTGTATGCCGATACTCTGCTGAACTCTTCTATTAGTTTCAGTAGTTTTCTGGAGGATTCCTTAGGGTTTCCTGCGTATAAGATCATGTCATCTGCAAATGGAGATACTTTGACTTCTTCCTTGCCAATCTGGGTGCCCTTTATTTCTCTATCTAGCCTAATTGCTCTGGCTAGGACTTCCAGCACAATGTTGAATAAGAGTGGTGATAAAGGGCATCCTTGTCTGGTTCCCAATCTCAGTGGGAGTGTTTTCAGGCTCTCTCCATTTAGGGTGATGCTGGCTGTTGGCTTTGTATAAATGCCCTTTATTATGTTGAAGAATTTTCCTTCTATTCCTATTTTGCTGAGAGTTTTCATCATGAATGTATGTTGAACTTTGTCAAACGCCTTTTCTGCATCAATTGATAAAATCATGTGATTCTTGTCTTTTGTTTTATTTATGTGGTAGATTACATTAATTGTTTTTCTAATTTTGAACCATCCCTGCGTATCTGGTGTGAATGCCACTTGGTCATTGTGAATTATTTTTTTGATATGTTGTTGAATTTTATTGGCTAGAATTTTGTTGAGGATTTTTGCATCTGCATTCATGAGGGATATAAGTCTATAATATTCTTTTCTTGTGGTGTCTTTACCTGGTTTGGGTATCAGGGATATGCTGGCTTCATAGAATGAGTTAGGTTGTATTCTGTCCTTTTCTATGCTCTGAAATACCTTTAGTAGTAGTGGCGTTAACTCTTCTCTGACAGTTTGGTAGAACTCTGCAGTGAAGCCAGGGCTCTTTTTGGGGGGAGTTTTTTGATTACCTTTTCAATCTGTTTTGTTATGGGTCTATTTAGTTGTTCTACCTCTGTGTTATTTTAGGTAGGTGGTGTGTTCCTAGGAATTCATACATTTCTTCTAGGTTTTCAAATTTGTTAGAGTGCAATTTTTCATAATAATCTGATATGAATCTTAATTTCAGTTGGGTCTGTTGTAATATCGCCCATTTCATTTCTTATTTGGGTTATTTGCTTGCTCTCCTGTTTTTTTTTTTGTCAGTTTGGCCAGTGGTTTATCAATTTTGTTAATTTCTTCAAAAAAACAGCTTTTCATCTTGTTAATTCTTTCAATTGTTTTTCTGTTTTCTATTTCATTTAGTTCAGCTCTAATTTTTATTATTTGTTTTCTTCTGGTGCCTGTGGGTTTCTTTTGTTGCTCTCTTTCTATTTGTTCAAGTTGTAGGGATAATTCTTTGATTTTGTCCCTTTCTTCTTTTTGGATGCGTGCATTTATCGATATAAATTGGCCTCTGAGCACTGCTTTTGCTGTGTCCCAGAGGTTTTGATAGGAAGTATTTTCATTCTCGTTACATTCTATGAATTTCCTTATTCCCTCTTTAATGTCTTCTATAACCCAGTCTTTTTTCAGGAGGGTATTGTTCAGTTTCCAAGTATTTGATTTCTTTTCCCTAATTTTTCCGTTATTGATTTCCACTTTTATGGCCTTGTGGTCTGAGAACATGCTTTGTAATATTTTGATGTTTTGGATTCTGCAAAGGTTTGTTTTATGACCTAATATGTGGTCTCTTCTAGAGAATGTTCCATGTGCACTAGAAAAAAAAGTATACTTTGCAGCAGTTGGGTGGAGAGTTCTGTATAAGTCAATGAGGTCAAGTTGGTTGATTGTTGTAATTAGGTCTTCCGTGTCTCTACTGAGCTTCTTACTGGATGTCCTGTCCTTCTCCAAAAGTGGTGTGTTCAAGTCTCCTACTATAATTGTGGAGGTGTCTATCTCACTTTTCAGTTCTGTTAAAATTTGATTTATGTATCTTGCAGCCCTGTCATTGGGTGCATAAATATTTAATATGGTTATATCTTCCTGGTCAATTGTTCCTTTTATCATTATGTAGTGTCCTTCTTTATCCTTTGTGGTGGATTTAACTTTAAAGTCTATTTTGTCAGAAATTAATATTGCTACTCCTCTTCTTTTTTGCTTATTGTTTGCTTGATATATTTTTTTCCATCCTTTGAGTTTTAGTTTGTTTGTGTCTCTAAGTCTAAGGTGTGTCTCTTGTAGGCAGCATATAGACGGATCGTGTTTCTTTATCCAGTCTGAGACTTTCTGTCTCTTTATTGGTGCATTTAGTCCATTTACATCAGCGTAATTACAGATAAGTATGTGTTTAGTGTTGTCATTTTGATGCCTTTTTATGTGTGTTGTTGACAATTTCATTTTTCCACTTACTTTTTTGTGCTGAGACATTTTTCTTTGTAAATTGTGTGTTCCTCATTTTCATAGTATTTGACTTTATGTTTGCTGAGTCATTACATTTTTCTTGGTTTTTATTTTGAGTTATGGAGTTGTTATATCTCTTTGTGCTTACCTTAATATTTACCCCTATTTTTCTAAGTAAAAACCTAACTTGTATTGTCCTATATCACCTTGTATCCCTCTCTATATGGCAGTTTTATGCCACCTGTATTTAGTCCCTCTTTTTGATTATTGTGATCTTTTACACATTGACTTCAATGATTCCCTGTTTTGAGCATTTTTTTTTAAATTAATCTTAATTTGTTTTTGTGATTTCCCTATTTGAGTTGATATCAGGATGTTCTGTTCTGTGACCTTGTGTTGTGCTGGTATCTGATATTATTGGTTTTCTGACCAAACAATTTGCTTTAGTATTTCTTGTAGCTTTGGTTTGGTTTTTGCGAATTCTCTAAGCTTGTGTTTATCTGTAAATATCTTAATTTCATCTTCATATTTCAGAGAGAGTTTTGCTGGATATATGATCTTTGGCTGGCAGTTTTTCTCCTTCAGTGCTCTGTATATGTCATCCCATTGCCTTCTTGCCTGCATGGTTTCTGCTGAGTAGTCTGAACTTATTGATTCTCCCTTGAAGGAGACCTTTCTTTTATCCCTGGCCGCTTTTAAAATTTTCTCTTTATCTTTGGTTTTGGCAAGTTTGATGATAATATGTCTTGGTGTTTTTCTTTTTGGATCAATCTTAAATGGGGTTCGATGAGCATCTTGGATAGATATCCTTTCGTCTTTCATGATGTCAGGGAAGTTTTCTGTCAACAGATCTTCAGCTATTCTCTCTGTGTTTTCTGTTATCCCTCCCTGTTCTGGGACTCCAATCACACGCAAGTTATCCTTCTTGATAGAGTCCCACATGATTCTTAGGGTTTCTTCATTTTTTTTAATTCTTTTATCTGATTTTTTTTCAGCTATGTTGGTGTTAATTCCCTGGTCCTCCAGATTTCCCACTCTGCATTCTAATTGCTTGAGTCTGCTCCTCTAACTTCCTATTGTGTTGTCTAATTCTGTAATTTTATTGTTAATCTTTTAGATTTCTGAATGCTGTCTCTCTACGGGTTCTTGCAACTTATTAATTTTTCCACTATGTTCTTGAATAATCTTTTTGAGTTCTTCAACTGTTTTATCAGTGTGTTCCTTGGCTTTTTCTACAGATTGCCTTATTTCATTTCTGAGGTCATCCCTGATGTCTTGAAGCATTCTGTAAATTAGTTTTTTATATTCTGTATCTGATAATTCCAGGATTGTAACTTCATTTGGGAAAGATTTTGATTCTTTTGTTTGGGGGGTTGTAGAAGCAGTCATGGTCTGCTTCTTTATGTGGTTTGATATCAACTGCTGTCTCCGAGCCATCACTAAGATATTATAGTGATTTATTCTATATTTGCTCACTGAGTCTTATCTTGTTTTGTTTTCTTTCAATATATGTGGATGGGCTACTAGATTGTGCTGTCTTGATTGTTGTAGCCCTTGACTTACTTATGACCTATTACCAACTGGTTTGGGCTGTTACCAGATATATAAGCCTAAGAATCCATTCACTATTCTTGAGTAGAATCTGATTTTGGGTCATCAAGTTTGTGATGCACCCTATCACCTATCCACCTTGAGAGGTAGTGGTGATAGTTGTGTGCTCCAGATTCTAGTAGCAGCTGGGGTTCACACTCCAGGGCGGGGGCAGGATGCTGACAGGCTTCCCCCAAGTGTCCGTGAGGTAGGTGTGTCTCTGTTCCTAAATCACCTTGGTGGGAGGGCTCTGCAGCTGTACCTTAGGCCCCCAATGCAGGTACCTCTACAGATTGGTAGGTGTCACTCTCCTTAGACCCCTAAGACAGGAGGCTAGGTGGTCTGGGGGGAGCTTCAGCCCTCAGTTCCCTGTTGTGGGTCAGTGAGGGCTCTGTTGAATAGGCAGAGATATCAGACCTGGGAAACTTGTCTTTCCAGTAAATCCGCTAAAAAAAAAAAAAATGCAGTCAGATCCCTATCAGAAATGCCTTTGCATTATAATAGCCACCTTGTTCCCTGTAGGGATGAAAGCCCGAGACTGTGGATCACATATGCTTGGCTGGAGCTGGTTCTGTGTTTTTAGTCCAATTAGGGAAGGATTTTGGGTCCCTGGGTTTTTTGTGGTTGCTTCTCTCAGGCCGGAAGAATGGGTTAGGAAAAGACCAAAAAAAAAAAAAAGGGAAAAGAAAAACCGCGGACCAGTTCTCCCTCTGGCTCAGGAAATTCCAATGTTAATGAAGCCGCCTGGGAAGGGGAGGGGAGGGGAGGGTTCAGAAAAACAGGAGAGAGTAGCACCCCGGAATATAGACAAAGTTACTTATCTTGCTTGGGATGACTATTTCATCTGAGATTCCCAAGGGGCATGTCGCCTATGTGTGCTGGCTGGGTAGAGATTGCCCCCGAGGGTCAGGCCCGCAGAAGCCACGGTCAGTTCCTCCGCTGCCAATCCAAAGCCCAGCGTCAAGGTTCGCTGGCTGGGACGCTGCATTCCCGGCTCCAAAACCAGTCACTGCCTCCCAGGGACTTCTCCTCCCGCCAGCCGCTCACCATGCCGCCCGTGCGGACCGCTGGGCCCCCTCCCGAGGTCAGTTCAGGGGGGTAGGGCTGTGCCCGTGTTTGCACTGTCACAGGATGTTGTGTTCAGCTCCCCTGCGCCCAGTCCTAAGCCCGGCGCCAAGGTTACCTGACTGGGACGCAGGCTCCAGGCTCCGAAAACAGTCTCTGCTTCCCCGTGGTTGTTCGTTCTCTGTCTCTGTCACTCAGGTCAACTCTTTAAATCTGTGTTTGTTGGTCAGGGTTCGTAGATTGTCATGTATGTGATCGATTCACTTGTTTTTCCGAGCCTTTGTTGCAAGAGGGATCCGAGGTAGCGTCTACCTAGTCAGCCATCTTGGCCCCCCTCCCCCTGCTCTTTTTTGATTGTTGTTTGCTTGATATATTTTTTTCCATTCTTTGAGTTTTAATTTTTTGTGCCTCTAAGTCTAAAGTGTGTCTCTTCTAGGCAGCATATAGACGGATTTTGTTTTCTAATCCATTCTGCCACTCTCTGTCTCTTTGTTGGTGCATTTAGTTCATTTACACTCAGGGTAATTATGGATAGGTATTAATTTAGTGCTATCATTTTGATGTCTTTTTTTGTGTGTTGTTGACAGTTTCTTTTCCCTACTTGATTTTATGTGCTGAGTGGATTTCCTTTACAGATTGTCCTTTCCTCATATTTGTTGTAACAAATATTTCTCCCTTGTATTTTATTTTGATGAGTGGATAGTTTGTCTCCTTTGTGGTTACCTTATTATTTACCCCTATTTTTCTAAATTTAAAACTAACTTTTGTTTCTTCGTATCACCATATCTTCTTCTCCATATGGAAGGCATATGATTACATTTCTCAGTCCCTCTTTATTATTTTAATGTTGTCTTCTTTTCTGTAATAACGTCGCTCTTACCCTGTTTTGGGCTTTTATATATATATATATATATATATATATATATAATTTTGCTTTGTTTTTTTGGATTTCCCTGTCTGGGTTGACTTCTGGTTGCTCTGCCCAGTGTTCTAGTCTTGGGTTGATACCTGATATTATTGATTTTCTAACCAAAGAACTCCTTTTAGTATTTCTTGTAGTTTTGGTTTGATTTTTACGAATTCCCTAAACTTCTGTTTATCTGGAAATGTCCTAATTTTACCTTCATATTTAAGAGACAGTTTTGATGGATATATGATTCTTGGCAGGCAATTTTTTTCCTTCAACTTTTTAAATATGTCATCCCATTGCCTTCTTGCCTGCATGGTTTCTGCCAAGTAGTCTGAGCTTATTCTTATTGGCACTCCTTTGTAGGTGACTTTTTGTTTATCCCTCACAGCTCTTATAATTCTCTCTTTATCCTTGGTTTTGGCAAGTTTGATTATAATATGTCTTGGTGACTTTCTTTTAACATCTACCTATGTGGAGTTCGATGAGCATCTTGGATAGATATCTTCTCATCTTTCACGATATCAGAGAAGTTTTCTGCCAACAAATCTTCAATAGTTTTCTCTGTATTTTCTGTTATCCCTCCCTGTTCTGGTATTCCAATCATTCATTGGTTATTTCTCTTGAGAGAGTCCTACATGATTCTTAAGGTTTCTTCATTTTTTTTAATTCTTTTATCTGATTTTTCTTCAAATATATTAGTGCCAAGTGATTTATCTTCGAGTTCAGATATTCTAGCTTCTGCTTGCTCAATTCTGCTCCTCTGACTTTCTATTGAGTTGTCTAATTCTGTAATTTTATTGTTAATCTTCCGAATTTCTGATTGCTGCCCTTCTATGGATTTTTCCAGCTTATTAAACTTTCCATTATGCTCCTGAATAATCTTTTTAATTTCTTCAGTTGCTTTATCTGTGTGTTCCCTGGCTTGTTCTGCATATTGCCTCGTTTCCTTCCTGATGTCTTGAAGGGTTCTGTATATTAAACTTTGTATTCCACATCTGGTAATTCCAGGATGCACTTTCATCTAGAAGATCCCTGGATTCTTTGTTCTGAGAGCCTGTTGAGGTGATCATGGTCTGTTTCTTTATGTGACTTGATATTGACTGTTGTCTCTGAGCCATCTATAAGTTATTGTATTAGTTTATGCTTGCTTACTGTGTCATAGCTGCTTGCTTTGTTTTGTTTTGGTATACCCCTATGGGTTGCTTGAGTGAGCTAGCTTATTTTTACCTTTGGAGCTGTGGTGTCCTGTCCCCAGCTGGCTAGAGCTGTTATCATGTATATCAGCCTAGGAGTCCATTCAGTTTTCTTGTATGAATTCAGCTTAGGTTTCCAGGTAGCTGATCATCAAGTATGTGGTATAGGCTCTGTCCTACAGTCTTAGAGGGCGGGGTGATTGGCATTTATACCAGTATCTGATTGCAGCAGGGGGTCACGCTCTGAACAAGGCAGGGGGCTGAGAGCCGACCCCCAGGTGTCTCTGAGGAAAATGAATCTCTGTTCCCTAGAGTGGCTGGTGGGTGGGTTCTGCAGAGGGACCATGGGTACCCAAAGTTTTTGGTTGTAAGGACTTGGTGGTACCAGTTATCTTTGGACTGCTGTCAGGGGTGGCTGCTGCCTGTGAATTTTTTAAGAAAAAACTTTTTTTTTTAATTCTCCACTGTTTTGTGGGTGAATTAACAGCAGCATGGAAACTGTGTCACTTTACAATTTCCCAAGTAGGAAATGGTCCCAAATTATGGACCACCATATCCATCATAAACTGCCTATCATCCAGACATAAAATAAAATATAAAGAGTACAAATCAAAGAAGAAACTGTTAGAGAAAAATGGGCACATGTGACACATTTTGTTTTTACCCTTCAAATTTCATAATGACAAACTGGATTAGAATTTTCTTAGAAGGCCATCCTTTATAGCCTTTGAGCTTATAATGGCTAACATTCTAAATAAAAAAACTTGCTGAGATTATTGCTGTATATATTCAATTTTGGCAGCCAAAGATTAAGCATTTTTGAGATTTTCTAAAGCTATGACTGTTGGGTAAAGTTCTTCCTAGAAAACACACTACTGGAACCTTTCATCGAATTATATTCTGCTTAGTGTAAAATGGTTGGTGCTTTTACTAAATGTGCCAGTTGAAATGGAACCTCTCTTTAATGTTGAAATTTGCAGAATAGTGGGTTTTTATCAATAGTAATTGATAGTGCTGAGAAACTGTTTATACACTATAATAACAAAATTTGAAATTTTGACTATCAAATACTAACAATAAAACTATAGTAATAATTTAAACATTTTACATAAATTTTTAGTTTGATTCTTGTATTTCAGAAGTTCATTCAATGATTGTGATGTTTGACTCTTGCCTCTATTTCAACAGAATGCTTCATTTAATCCTCAGTCATTTACTATTCAGCCGGAATTTTAACTGGTGCCTCCTGAATGTATTACATGTTAAAGATGGGGTGAGTATATTGGTTAGCATGCCTTCAGTGTATGAAACAGTCATCTCTACCCAAACTGGCTTTAAAAAAGTGGAGAGGGGAAGATAATTTATTGGCTCATTCAACTGAATAGTCTAGGGATAGTGCATAATACTTGTTTCAGACAAGGTTTTATCAAGGGCTCAATGATGTAAAGAGGACCTGTTTTCTCTGTCTTCATTTCCCAGCTCCTGAAGCCATTTGCTTCCACATTAACATCCAGAAAACAAGATAGTCTTTGTCCCAGCATCTCCCAGCAAAAGTCTTGGAGTACACCCTGATGCATTCACCTCTGAACCAATCACTGTGCTCAGAAGGACACCATATGATTCTTTACTTAAATAAACTGATGTCATAGCTAGAGGAGGGAAAAGGTCAGTTTCTACTAAGCCTCATTGGGAAGTGGTGGCTTCCCATGGAAGTTACGAAATGCTATTACCAAGACTTAGGAGAAATTTATGTTGTCAAGCAAATGACAAATGTGAACCCACAGCATGGAAACATATTTCCCATTGTTAAAATGATTATAAAATGATATATAGAGTGCAATCCTAATACGTTTCAGTGCAAACATTTTATGTGCCTTCATTTATTTTACCAATTCCCCCTACGGTTTTTTGGTTCCACCAATTCACTATTAGAATCAATACGTCAGTTAGCACAATGGTACAAAACTTTTTGCACATGCATAAGATGACTTCCTTAGAATAACTTCCTAACCACTGAACTGTTGAGTCAAAAAAATATACACAATTTAAGATTTTTACACATCTTGCCAAAGTGCTTTTCAAAAATGTTTGCACACACTTGTATTTCCAGGACAGGTGTATAACAATGTCAGTTTCCTATAGCCTCTCCAACGAGTAATATCATTCACCAATTCAATAACATCTCATTGTTTAAATATGTACCTTTTTTATCACTAGTAAAGGTGAAATTTCTCTCACATCAGTTATATACTGGTATTTAATTTTGCTTACCTATTAGTATTTAATTAGTTGCCTATTGGCAACCCTGGCTTATTTCTCCATCAGATATTCATCTTTACATATTAAAGGAGCTCTGGTGGCACAATGGTTAGGTACTTGGCTGCTTACTGGAAGATCAGTGGTTCGAGCCCACCAGCAGCTCCTCAAGAGAAAAAACCTGGTGATACACTCCTGCAAAGACTACAGCCTAGGAAACCCTATGGGGCAGTTCTACTCTATCACATGGGATCACTATAAGTCAGAATCAATTCAACGCCGTGAAACAAGAGCAACATATTAAAGAGACTCTGTAACGTGGCATAATTTTTTCTCATTTGTCATTTTTCTTTTGATTTTGTTTTTGGTAAGGTTCATTTGTTTTTTGTATAAGTGCTAAATTTAGATGTAATCAAAATTATAATTTCCTTTGAGATTTCTGCCTTAAATGTCCTTTTTAGAAACAATCTTCCCCGTCCCAATTATTTGAATTCATACTTTTATTTTCATCAGCTACACTTATTGTTTCTTAAGCCCTTAATTCACCTAGAATTTACTTTGTTGTAAGATGTAAAATTAGGGCATAGTTTTACTTTTTTCTAAGTGGCTAAATAGGATCCCTAATGTAGATGCGGTGTTGCCTGGTGGTAGGTTTGTGACCTTTGAGAGGTATGCATCTTTTCGGTGTCCTGTCTACAAAATAGGGATGAAAATAAAAGTGTCCCCCTCATAGGGTGGTCATGAGTGTGAAATGTGTTGAAGCACATAAAGAATTAGGACATTGCTCAGAGCATAGCAGATGTTAGACATTGTTATTATTGCTTTCTATTGATAGATCTATCAATTCCCCTCTTGAGATACTACATTCGTGAAATATTATTTATCTATACCTGGGTTTGTTTTCAGAATTTTTGTGTTCTTCTCTTGATCAATACATTTGCTTTTGCCACTCTGGTGATTCTTTAAAAGAGTTCGTATCAGTATTTCTGGAATCATCAGAGTTATCTTGTGACTTCTTAAGACACCTTGGTTTCTTGCCCTTAAAAGCAGTAGAAGTCATTTCTTTCCTATGTGCCTCATGTCAATTTTGTACAAATTAGCTATCATCATCAAGCTCTATGGGTATAATTTTGTGGTTCTTTAGCTAGTTCAGTATCAGCTGCCAATTAGTGGCTGTGTAACACCTAAACTCCTGGCCTCAGTTGCTTCTTTTGTAAAGTGGACATAAAAACAGTTATGACCTTATAGGGCTGATGTGAGGATTAAATGATATACTACATATAAAACACTTAATACAGTAAACATAATAATCCCCACGTAATTGCTATTTATTTGTATTATTACTTTTGTTCTATCATAAGTCCCTAAAGTCTTTTTTCATTGAAAGGCCTAGAAACTACTGATGTGAGCAAAGAAGATATGAGGGATACAGAGAAAAGGAGGTCAATGGTATTTTTCACGTAAAGTTATTTTTTTCCCAAGTAACAGATATTTAATCAATAGCATCCAATGTAATATACATAGAAAGTGCTGAAAATACTGTTGAAATGGTGGATCTAAAGATATCATACTATCTTTCTATAGGTACAGTGCTGAGGATTCCACATGAAGTGAATGTTGAAAAAAAATTCACAAATACAGGCATATCTCAGAGAGATTGCAGATTCAGTTCCAGACCACTGCAATAAAGTGAATATCACGATAAAATGAGTCACATGAATTTTTTTGGTTTCCCAGTGAATATAAAAGCTATGTTTACACTATACTGTAGTCTATCAAGTGTGCAACAGCATTATGTCTAAAAACGCAATGTACATATATTAATTAAAAAATACTTCATTGCTAAAAAATGTTAACAATCATTGGTGCCTTCAGCAAGCCGTAATGTTTCTGCGGGTGGAGGGTCTTGCCTCAATGTTGATGGCTGCTGCCTGCTCAGGATGGTGGTTGCTGAAGGCTGGGGTGGCTGTGGCAACTTCTTAAAATAAGGCAACAATGGGAGGGCGGGACCAAGATGGCTGACTAGGTAGAAGCTTCTGCTGATCCCTCTTGCAACAAAGACTCAAAAAAAAAAACAAGTGAATCGATTATATACATGACAATCTACAAACTCTGACCATCAAACACAGAACTAAGGAGTTGACCTGAGTGACAGGGGAGCGAAAAGCTGCGTGCTGAACAAGGGACCACTTCCAGAGCTGGCATGCCATGCCACAGCCTTGAGCCCTCATGGTTCTCTGGAGCCAGAGTGGTGGGGCTGATCATAGCTTACTGAGACACGGCAAGTGCAGGACACGGCCCTAACCCCTTGGAGTAACCTCAGTGGGGGCCCAGCCAGTGCACACAGTCTGCGCACTGACACTGCTGACAGGAGAATGAGAAACCACAGGGAAGCAGCACCTGGTTTCGGAGCCTGGCGCACAGCATCTCAGCCAGGAGACCTTGGCTCTGGGCTTTGGACTAAGCATGGAGGGGCTGATCACAGCTTCCAGAGATGGCACAAGCATGGGACAAAGTCCTAACCCTCTGGGGCAATCTCAACCCAGCCAGCACACACAGGCTACACACCCCTCTGGAATCTCAGATAAAGCAGTCCTCACCAAACAAGATAAGTAACTTTGTCTATCTTGCCGTGCCGTGCTACTCCCTCCTATCTATCTGATCCCTCCCCTCCCTGCCCCAGCTGGCTTCATTAACATTGGAGTGCTCTGTGGGTTTTTTTCTTTTCTTTTCTTTTCTTTTCTAACCCATTCTCCTGGCCTGAGAAAAGCAGCAATTAACAATCAGGGAAAAGAATCCTTCCCTGACTTCCCTAAACTGGAATAATAATACAGAACCAGCTCCAGCCATGCATAAGAGATCCACAGTCTTTGGCTTTCATCCCTACAGGGAACCAGGTGGCTATTATAATGCAAAGGCAATTCTGATAGAGATCTGACTGTAATTGTTTTAGCTAAGCAGTGGAAAGAAAGTTTTGGAGGTCTGATACCTCTCTACCTATTAAACAGAGCCCTCACTAATTCACAGCAGGGAACTGAGGCTGAAGCTCCACCCACACCACCTAACCACCTGCTAAAGGGGTCTGAGGATAGTGACGCCTACCAATCTTTAGAAGTACAAGCATTGGGTGCCTAAGGTACAGCTGCAGAGCCCACCCACCTGAGTGCTCTAGAGAACAGAAACATTCCTACCTCACTGGCACATGGGGGAAGGCTGTCAGCATCCTGCCCTCCTTGGAGTGTGACTCCCTGCTGCTACTAGAGTATGGTGCATACAACCATCACCACTACTCCTCTAAGTTAAATAGGTGACAGCCTACACCACACACTAGGTGACCCACTATCAGGACACCTAAGCTGATTCTATTCAAGAATAGTGAGTGGACTTATAGGCTCATATATCTGATAAAAGTTCAAACCAGCTGCTAACAGGACATAAGTGATTCAAAGGCTACAACAATTAAGATAGTGCAATCTAGTAGCCCATCTGGATGCATTGAAACAAAACAAAGCAAGGAGATTCAGTGAGCAAATATAAAATAAATCATTACAAAATCTTATAATAGATGGCTTGGAGAGAGCAGTTGATATCAAATCACATAAAGAAGCAGACCATGATTGCTTCTACAAATCCCCAAATCAAAGAACCGAAATCTTTCCCAAATAAAGATACATTCCTGGAATTGCCAGATGTAGACTATAAAAAACTAATATACAGAATGCTTCCAGACTTCAGGGATGACCTCAGAAATGAAACAAGGCAATCTACAGAAAAAGCCAAGGAACACACTGATACAGAAATTGAAGAAATCAAAAAGATTATTCAACAACATAGTGAAAAATTTAATACGCTGCAAGAATACATAAAGAGACAGCATTCAGAAATCCAAAAGATTAACAATAAAATTACAGAATTAGACAACTCAATAGGAAGTCAGAGGAGCAGAATCAAGGCATTGGAATGCAGAGTTGGGGAGACGGAAGATAAGGCAATTGACACCAATATAAAATAGTTGAAGAAAAATCAGATAAAAGAATTTAAAAAAATGAAGAAACCCTAAGAATCATGTGGGACTCCATCAAAAAGAACAGCTTGCATGTGATTGGAGTTCCAGAACAGGGAGGGATAACAGAAAATACAGAGAGAATAGTTGAAGATCTGTTGGCAGAAAACTTCACTGTCATCATGAAAGATGAAAGGATATCTGTCCAAGATGCTCATCGAACTCCATACAAGATGATCCCAAAAGAAAATCACCAAGACATAGTATCATCAAACTTTCCAAAACCAAAGATAAAGAGAAAATTTTAAAAGCAGCCAGGGATATACAAAAAGCCACCTACAAAGGAGAATCAACAAGAATAAGTTCAGACTACTCAGCAGAAACCATGCAGTCAAGAAGGCAATGAGATGACATATATAGAGCACTGAAGGAGAAAAACGGCCAGCCAAGAATCATATACCCAGCAAAACTTTCTCTCAAACATGAAAGTGAAATTAAGTCATTTACAGATAAACACAAGCTTAGAGAACTTGCAAAAACCAAAACAAAGCTACAAGAATTACTAAAGGAAATACTTTGGTCAGAAAATCAATAATATCAGATATCAGCACAACACAAAGTCACAGAACAGAACATCCTGATATCAACTCAGATAGGGAAATCACAAAAACAAAATCAGATTGATTAAAGAAAATGCTCAAAACAGGGAGCCACTGATACCATTATGTTGGGAGTTCTTAAATTACTTTTTCAATCTCTTCTTTTGTTATGGGTTTATTTAGCTGTTCTGTCTCTGTGTTAGTTTAGGTAGGTAATGTGTTTCTAGAAATTTGTCTATTTCCTCTAGGTTTTCAAATTTGTTAGAGTACAATTTTTCATAGTATTCTGTTATGATTCTTTTAATTTCAGTTGGGTCTGTGGTGCTATAGCCCATCTCATTTCTCATTCAGGTTATTTGCTTTGTCTCCTATTTTTCTTTTGCCAGTCTAGCTAATGGTTTATCGATTTTGTTAATCTTTTCAAAGAGCCAGCTTTTGGTCTTTTTAACTCTTTCAGTTTTTTTTTTCTGTTTTCCATTTCATTTAATTCTGCTCTAATTTTTTATTATTTGTTTTCTTCTGGTGCCTGAAGGTTTCTTTTGTTGCTGTCTTTCTATTTGTTTAAGTTGTAGTGGTAATTTCCTTCAAGAACTTTTCCTTTGCATTCACAACTTGGCTAACTGGTGCAAGAAGCCTAGCTTTTGGCCTATGTCAGCTTTTAATGTGCCTTCCTCACTGAGCTTAATCATATCTAGCTTTTGATTTAAAGTGAGAAATGTGTGACTTTTCCTCTCACTTGACCACTTAGAGGCCATTGTGGGGTTATTAATCGGCTTAAATGTTTTCATGTCTCAGGGAATAGGGAGCCCTGAAGAGAGGGATAAAGACAAGGGAACAGCTGGTCGGTGATAATTCTTGGATCTTGGCCCTTTCGTCTTTTTGTGTGTGTGCATTTATTGATATAAATTGATCTCTGAGCACTGCTTTCACCGTGTCCCAAAGGTTCTGATAGGAAGTGTTTTCATTCTTATTGGAGCCAATGAATTTCTTTATTCCATCCTTAATGTCGTCTAAGTCTTTTTTGAGGAGGGTATTGTTCATTTCCATGTGTTTGGTTTCTTTTCCCTGATTTTTCTGTTATTGACTTCTAGTTTTATAGCTTTATAATCAGAGAAGATGCTTTGTAGTATTTTGATGTTTTGGATTCTGTTACGGCTTGCTTTATAGCCTAATATGTGGTCTATTCTAGAGAATGTTCCATGTGCATCAGAAAAGAAAGTATACTTGGCTGCTGTTGGGTGAAGTGTTCTGTATATGTCTCTGAGGTCAAGTTGGTTGATTGTGGCATTTAGATCTTCCATATCTTTTTTGAGCTTCTTTCTTGATGTTCTGTCCTTCACTGATCAGTGATCTTTGATGTTACCACTACAATTGTTTTGGGACATCATGAACCATGTTCATATAAAACAGCAAACTTAATTGATAAATGTTGTGTGTGTTCTGACAGCAACACCTCATCCAAAGACTTCACTAAAAAGGTAAAAAGATTACCTAGAGATTGGGAAAAAGTTTATAGCTATGACATTTCTGGTCAGCATCTGCTCTCTAAAATCCACATGATACTGCAAAAACTCAACAACAAAATGACAAATAACCCAATTGAAAAATTGGCAAAGGGTATGAACAGACATTTTACCAAAAAAGACATTCAGGCTGTTAACAGATACATGAGGAAATGCTCATGATAATTAGCCATTAGAGAAATGCAGATCAAAACTACAATGAGATTCCATCTCACCCCAACAAGGCTGGCATTAATCCAAAAAACACAAAATAATAAATGTTGGAGAGGTTGTGGAGAGACTGGAACACTTATACACTGCTGGTAGGAATGTAAATGATACAGCCACTTTGGAACTCAATTTGGTGCTTCCTTAAGAAGCTAGAAATAGAACTACCATACGACCTAGCAATTCCACTCCTTGGAATATATCCTAGAGAAATAAGAGCCTTCACAAGAACAGATATATGCACACGCATGTTCATTGCAGTACTGTTTACAGCAGCAAAAAGATGGAAGCAACCAAGGTGCCCATCAACGGATGAATGGATAAATAAATTATGGCATATTCACACAATGGAATACTATGCAACAATTAAGGACAATGATGAATCTGTGAAATATTTCATAACATGGAGGAATCCAGAAGGCATTATGCTGAGTGAAATCAGTCAACTGCAAAAGGACAAATATTGTATGAGGCAACTATTATAAGAACCCCAGATAAAGTTTAAACACAGAAGAAAATATTCTTTGATGGTTATGAGGGTAGGGAAGGAGGGAGAGGGATATTCCCTAACTAGATAGCAGACAAAAATCTTTTTAGGTGAAGGGAAGGGCAACATATAATACAGGGATAGTCAGTACAACTGGACTAAACCAAAAGCAATTTCCTCAATACCACCAAAATCTTCAAAGGCCAGAGTATCAGGGAAGGGGGTCTGGGGACCATAGTTTTAGGGGACATCTAGGTCAATTGGCATAGCAAAATGTATTAAGAAAACAGTCTGCATTCCACTTTGGTCTGGGGTCTTAAACCCTAGCAAGCAGCCATCTAAAATACATAAATTGGTCTCAACCCACCTGGAGCAAAGAAGAATGGAGAATACCAAAGACATATGGTAAAGATGAACCCAAGAGACAGAAAGGGCCACATAAACCAGAGACTCCATCAGCCTGAGACTGGAAGAACTAGATGGTGCCCAGCTACCGCTGATCACTGCCCTGACAGGGAACACAACAGAGAGTTCCTGATGGAGCAGGAGAACAGTGGGAAGCAGATCTTAAATTCTCGTAAGAAGATCAGGCTTAATTGTCTGACAGAGACCAGGAGGACCCTGACGGTCATGCTCCCCAGACCCTTTGATGGCCCAAGATTGGAACCATTCCAGAAACCAGCTATACAAACAAGGATTGGCCTGGACTATAAGACAGACAATGATGCTGGTGAGGAGTGAACTTCGTGGCTCAAGCAGACACATGAGACTATCTGGGCAGCACCTGTCTGGTGGTGAGATGAGAAGGAAGAGGGGGATAGGAGCTGGTTGAATGGACACAGGGAATACAGGGTAGAGAGGAGGAGTGTGCTGTCTCATGAAGGGGAGAGCAGCTGGGAGTGTATGGCAGGATGTGTATGGCTTTTTGTATGAGAGGCTGAATTGATTTGTAAACTTTCACCTAAAGCACAATAAATAAAAGAAAAAAAAAAAGATCACTGACCACAGACCACCATAACAGATATAATAATAATGAAAAGGTTTGAAATATTGCAGGAATTACTAAAATGTGACATAAAATACAAAGCAAACACTGCTGTTGGAAAAATGACACTGACAGACTTGTTTGACACGAGGTTGCCACAAACCTGAAATTTGTAAAAAACGCAGCATCTGTGAAGCACAATAAAATGTGCTACGCTTATAATCCTTCTCAAGAAGTGTGAATCAATAAAGTAATATTTAGATATTTGTTCAAGTTTTCTGGTACTTCTTTTCTCTTATGACTACCACATGTTTACACACTTGGAAGAGATGAAAAAAAGAAGAAAAATGATTCGGAGTTAGAAGTCCATCAGATCAATATCTCCATTTTCTTGAAAGCTGTGTTCTTCCACAGAGTAATTATCGTCTTCTGTAATATATGTGACACACACAGAGACACACACACACCACAAACAGGCATTTCTTGATATTTTAAACCTTCCCAGATTGGCTCAATTCCAGTTAATCATATTAAAATGTCAAGAAAATTAAGTATTAAAGATACAATCTGGTCCTTCTTGAACTTATTTACTCGTTCTTAAAAAAAAGAGAAAAACAGATATGCAGGGAGCAGCTGACAGTATCCTTCCTTTCAGCAGACAGCCTACTTAATGTCTTCTTGCTTTTACTCAAGCAATGTCTTTTACCACGTGTAAAAAGGCGGAAAGACAGGGGGCTTTGAGCCTACATAAGAGAGAAAGTGTGGGCATGTGTTCTATTTTTGCCTGAGGTTTAAAGTGTTAGGGCAAAGCCACTGATAGAGACACTTGTGAGACTCTCAACCCTGAATCGTCTTCGGGATGCCGGTAGCATTTAAGATGTTATGCTAAAGAATGATTAAGAACCAAAACATTAAAATCACTCCCATGTGAGTATGGAATTCGATCTTCTTGACTCTTGAAGAAGAGATGCTTCCTTTATAATTCCTCCATTTTTTTTTTTTTTTTTTTTTAATGCCCGTAATTGCCCACTGGATTAAAAGACTGATGAGAAATGGAATTGGAAACCTGGAGATGATTTAAGAATAGCTTGGGTAACTAGACCCAGTCTTTGAAAAGAACCGTATGGGGGAGGTCTTAAATGATCTTAACTCTTAACCACAATTCCTTGGACACCACCACAGAAAAAGAAAACACCACTTATGTTTACGTGGCATCTGAAAATTCGGCTATGTCAGCTTGAGTTGATTTTTACAGCCATTTTCACAAGTGATTTAAGTCACTAATTAATTGGCAAATGTTCAATTCCCAGCCAGTCCAATTCCCTAGGTCAAGAGAAATAAACATATCAATGTAGCCAATAAAGAAAGAATTAGAGAATTCCTTTACTGATCTGTGACACAAAAGCCTTTGCTTTGGTGAGCTAAATAACATAGCTATCACGGTCAAATCAGACTTTAAAAAATAGGCATACTCCCTACTTCCTGTATAGGCTTATGTTTTAAATCTGATTTGAGACAAACTCCTTAGTCCAAGGCTTTCTTCTAAAGATTTTAGAAAACAGAATAAATAGGTAGATGATAGAGAAAGATTGATGACAGATAGATGATAGGTAGTATGCATATAGAAGAACCACCTAAAGAACAGATTCTAGGTTCAAAACTAAAATACATTTATTTTCTCCAAATTCATTTGTTCATTTCGTACATTTCATTAAAGGTCAATCATTGTTTTATGCATAGAAGATAGAATGGTGATCCAGAAGACAAATATTTTTCTCTGCCCTCACTGGCACTTCTAGTCTAACGGAGGTCAGGGAAGACTTCTCTGAGAAGTAATACTTGAGGTGCAGTTTGAAAAGGAAATAGGACAGGTATTAACTAGGTAAGGAGGGGAAGGAGAAGTAGAGGGATCAACATGAACAAAGAGTTGTTTAATATCCCCTAAAAATATATGTTGAAGTCCTAACCCCACTTTCTTGTACCTGTGAATGTGACCTTATTTGGAAATAGGGTCATGGCAGATTTAACTAGTTAAGATGAGGTCATTAGGGTAGCCCCCAATCTCTTTATGACTGGTGTTCCTAAAAGGAGAAAAGAGAAACATGGAAGACAGCCTTGCGGAGCAGGAGGCAGAGATTGAAGTTATGCTGCCACAAGCCAAGGAACACCTAGGGCTACCAGAAGCTTGGAAAGACAAGGAAGAAATCTTTTCCTAGAGATTTCAGAGAGAATATGGTCCTGCTGATACCCTGAATTCAGACTTCTAGCCTCCAGAACTGTGAGACAATAAATTTCTTTTGTTTTAAATCACATAATTTGTAGTAATTTGTAATGGAAGTTTAGGAAACTAACACAAAGACTGTATGGTGGGAGAAAGCAAAGACTGTAGAAAGCAAAAGAAAGCCGATACAAAAAAGAGGCCATGGTTTAGGGTGCAAGATAAAGCTGGAGAGCCCATGTTGAGTGTTGTGTGCATTGTAAGAACAATGAGAAACCATTGAAAGAATTTAATTAAGAGGGTGTCATGGTCAGAATTACATTTTATAACCATCTGTCTGGGCGCGGTACAGAGACTGAATTAAAGAAGGCCCAGAGTGGCTATGGGGAAACCAGTTAGAAAGTCAGGGATAAGTTATTGCTGTCATCTGGTGACAATGGTTGCTTGGATCAGGATGGTGCCAGCGGAGATGGATCAAAGGAAAAATTGCCAGGACAGGAATTAGATTTGAAGAAGGAAAAGGGCATTTTGGATAAGGTTAGGTAGTAATTACTTTGAGTCAGGGAGGTGTGCAGTAGGGAGGGTTAAAACAACATCAGTCCTTTCCAAGGCCAAGTACTCCTCACGAATCAGGCAACTGGCATTCTAAGTGTGTTGTTGTTGTTGTTACATACCATCAAATCAGTTCCAACTCATAGCAACCCTATGCACAACAGAACGAAACACTACCTGGTCCTATACCATCCTCACAATTGTTGTTATGCTTAAGCCCATTGTTGCAGACACTGCTTCAATCCATCTTGATGAGGGTCTTCCTCTTTTTCACTGACCCTCTGTTTACCAAGCATTATGTCCTTCTCCAGGGACTGATCCCTCCTGACAACATGTCCAAAGTATGTGAGATGAAGTCTCAACAACCTTGCTTCTAAGAAGCATTCTGGCTGTGCTTCTTCCAAGATAGGTTTGTTTGTTCTTTTGGCTGTGCATGGTACATTCAATATTTTTCACCAACACCATAATTCAAAGGCATCAATTCTTCTTTGAGAAACCTGTCCACCATGGGTGACTCTGCTGGTATTTGAATCCTGGCGGCATAGCTTCCAGCATCACAGCAACATGCAAGCCCCCATAGTACGACAAACTGACAGGTGCATGGGGGATTCTAAGTTTAAAGAAATCTAAATCCAGAATTCTGACTACTTTACACTGCACTGAGGTCTCATGCTTCATCCAAAAGCAAAACTCAAAAACCAAACCCACGGCCATCAAGTCAATTCCAACCCACAGTGACTCTGTAAGGACAGAGTAGAACTACCTCATAGGGTTTCCAAGGCTGTAAATCCTTACGAAAGCAGTCTGCTACATCTTTCTCTTGCAGAGCAGCCAGTGGTTTCAAACCACCCACCTTTCAGTTAGCAGTCAGGTACTTAACCCACTGCACTACCAAGGCTCCTTGTCTAAGACAAAACTCTAGCAAACTATGGGAGTTTTGCTTCTAGTGAAGATGTAGAAAGGCATAAAGATTGCCACACTAATCATAACAAAAAAAATAAACTGGACATTATATTTTTCTTAAAGACCATCAAAGAGCAGCAGACACACAAAAAAGAGTCTACATAAACTATTTCCAGAGAACTATGGCCTTCGAATACAGAAATGATTGGTGATTATTTTCATTGTTGGGGCAAATTGGAGCCCTGGTGGCACACTGGTTAAGAGCAGCTGCTAACTAAAAGGTCGGCAGTTTATATTCACCAGTTGCTCTCTGGAAATCCTGTGGGGCCTCTCTATTCTGTCCTGTAGGGTTGCTATGAGCCAGAATTGACTTGACAACAATGGGTTTGGTTTGTTTTTGCTTTTGTTCTTTGGGTATAGGCAGCTTGAGGAGCAGGTGTGACATAGGTAGAAAGAGTTTATTGGATTGTGGAGAAGCCAGCTAACTTTTAACAACAGTGTGGGCTAGCTAGATTGAAAGATTGAAATCTGGAATAGTCCCAAACACAAAAATAAATCTCTCAGAACAATAATTCTCTGCCATGTGAATTTTCCTGAGTCAGCAGCAATTGGGGCAGAGCTAGACAGTAGAAAAAGATCTCGAGTCCCTTGGGCTTCTTAGGTTCCAGAGCCCTTCTGGAGTTGAATCTGAAGGTGAAATCAAACTAAATCTGTAACAAAACCCCCTTCTAGTTCAAACCTTGGAAAGACCAAAGAGATCAGCCCCTCAGATGTGAAGCAAGACATTGGGAGTTAGGTTGAAAGGCAAAGAGAGAACTCTTTGGCAAGAAGTAAACTAAAACTAATTAAAGGTGTGTCCTAGTCACAGCTCAGCTAGACTCATAATGGGAACTGGATTTAAAAAAAAAAAAAACTCTTTCCAAGCTACCTTACAGAGAAAAGAGAATGCCCTTGGGGGGCGGGGGGGAATATATATATAATTTAGTTTATTCCCTACTGTTCTTTTATATGAAAGTTCTGAAATACAATAAAAGAAAAAGTTATGAGACATGAAGCAAAGAATGAAAATGTGTCCCATAATTTAAAAAAAAAAGTCAATAGAGGCAGACCCACTGATAACCAGACAGTGCAATTAATAGACAAGGTCTCTAAAATAACTATTTTAAATGTGTTGAAGGATTTAGAGGTAAAATGGACAGAATGGGTGAAGAGATGGGCAACTTCATCAGAGAAAGGAAAGCTCTAAAGAAGACCCTTAAGAGAAATTTTAGAATAAAAAAAAATATGATACTCAATGAACGAAGTATCAGAGAAGTCAAAGGCAGAAGTGAAGTACAGAAAGAAAAAAAAAAATTAACACTGAACATAGCATCAGAGACATGTGGGTTAATATCAAATGATCTTACGTGTACTTGGAACTCTCAGAGTATATTACCTCTCCAAAATGGAATCCAACTAAAAATCAGTAATAAGATAATAACTAGAATATTTGAAAACTATGCCACACATTTCTAAATAAGCCTGAGTCAAAGAAGAAATGACAATAGAATTTACAAAACAATTTCTATTAAATAGTAATGAAAGTACAGCATATCAAAATTTGTGGGCTGTAGTTAAAGCAGTGCTTAGAGGAAGAGTGATAGTAGAAAGGCAGAACAGTTTAAAACTAAAAATAAAAGGTATAAAGATTGAAGGAGAAGAAATAAAATGACCTTTGATTACAGACAATATAATTATACATGTAGAAAATCCAAAGGAATCAAGAAAAGAGTACTGGAACTACTCAGTGAGCTTATCAAAGTTATAAGATACAACGGTAAAATATAAAAAGCAATTGCATTTCTCTATCCTGGCAGCAACAACAAAAACATTGAAAAATGAAAATTTTAAAATAACATTTCTAATAGCATCAAAAACATCAAATATCTAAGAATTTTTTTAATATGCACAAGTCCTCTATACTTGTAAACTACAAAAACATTACTGAGAGAAACTTTAAAAAATCTAAATAAATGGAAAGATATACCATGTTTAAGGATTGAAGCATTCGTTATTGTTAAGATAGCCGTTCTCCCAAATTCATCTATATGTTAAATATAATCCTAATCAAAAACCCAACAGGCTTCCTTGCAGATTTTAAGACATATTATAAAGTTGCATTAATTATGATAATCTATTTTTTTTTATTGGCATAAGGAGAAACAAATACATCAGTGGAAAAAAGAGTCCATAAATAGATCCATGTACATATAATTAACTGACTTTCAACAAAATTTAATACAATTCAATGGAGAAATATCAATGGTGCTATAACATCAAAATACTGGAACAACTAGATACCTGTATGGAAAAAAACTACTATTGATCCCTAATTCACAGTATACACAAAAATTAACGTGGAATGGAACATGGATCTAAATGCAAAAAAAAAAAAAAAATTTCTAAACCTCTAGAAAAAAAGTACACAGGAATATCTTAATGACTGTGATAGTCAAAGATTTTTTCAGTCAGGCTGCAAAAAGCATTAACCAAGAGAGAAAAAATGACAGTTGGTTTCATCAAAATTAAAAGCTTTTGCTCTTCAAAAGACAACATTAAAAAAGTGGAAGAAAAAAAAAAAAAGGCCATTCATACACAGTGAGGAAACGTTCACAATACATATATATGAAAGAGAATTTATTGCCAGAATATATAAAGATCTATAAGTCAATAATAAAAACTCAAACAACCCAACTAAAAAGAGGGAAAGAACTTGAACAGACCATTTCCCAAGAAATGGCCAATATGAACATAAAGAGGTGTTTAACATCATAGGTTATCAAGGAAATATAAAATAAACCTATAATGAAATACCACTTTATACACAATAAAACCAAAAAACCAAATCCATTGCTGTCGGGTCAATTCCAACTCATAGCGACCCTACAGGACAGAGTAGCACCTGGTGGATTCAAACTGCCGGCCTTTTGGTTAGCAGCCATAGTCATCAGCCATGACTGAACCAGTTCGAACCTGAGTGAAATCTGGTTTTAGTGATCATCCTCAAAGATGATGACAGGCAGCTTGGTGGAAACATTTAGACTCTGGAGCAAAGCAAACCTAAATTCAAAGGCTATCTGTACCTGTGAATTTCTCTATGACTTTGGCTGTGATCCCTGACTCTCTGTGCCTCAATTGCCTCATCAGTAAAATGGAGATAGGATTGTTGTGAAAATTAAAGGAAAAAATTTATAGAAAGCACTTAGTGCCTGGCACATAGGCAACTCTCAATAATTAGTTGCTATGGGGAGGTGATAACTTTAGGGGACGTGGTGGAAGTAGGCATAAACTGAAGTTGTCAGCAAGGAGGTGCTAGTGTTGCCAAGCAACCAACCCCAGTGTCATCTTTCCTGAATGTTTGAATTTCAGAGCTTTTTTTTTTTTTCTGTTTTAACTGAACCACCAGATCCTCCCTCCAGAGGTATGATTCTAAATTGTCCTTTAACAATCACAAAACAAGCAAGCAAATAACACTACCAGGGCTCAGAATGACTACCTGGACTTTCTGTCATCTAGATACTACCTATATACAGTTTTCTAGGATTATAGAGACTGCACCACCCAGGCCACTTCAAATTCTATTCCTTCAGAACAACGTAATTATAGTAACAATGGACTAACTGTGTCTCATCATTTTTCTAAACATCAGTTTAGCACCTCAGGGTTTTTCCATTTCACGGTCCTCTCTGTCTGTACCTCTGTGTTCTCTTATTCTCTGTCCAGCTGGACATCTCCTTCCTTATGTTTGCATTTAGTTTGTCTGTGAAATTTGAAGGTAATTGCATTAGAAGTTATGTAGATTTCATAATGCTATATCATCATATCACTTCACAGAATCTTAGAATTGTAAGAGACCTCTTTGTTCATCTGGTCAACCCCAATCCTCTCACTCACGTTCTTCACAAGGCTACTGACTCAGAGTCTGCAGTTGGCTCTTCACTTATATTGAACTCATTTTTTCACAAAAGGTGAAAAAATGCATGGATGTTGTTGCTATTGCTGGGTGTCATTCAGTCTATTCTGACTCATAGAGGCCCCATGTGACACCGTAGAACTGTACCATAGGGTTTTCTTGGCTAGAATCTTTACTCAAGCAGATCTCCAGGTCTTTCTTTTGCAGAGCCACTAGGTGGATTCGACTCACCAACCTTTTGGGTAGCAGCTGAGTGCTGTTGTGTTGTTGTTGTGTGCGATCTAGTTGATTCCAACTCAGCTGACCTACAGGACAGAATAGAACTGCCCCCCAAGGGTTTCCAAGGAATGGCTGGTGAGTTGGAACTGCTGACATTTTGGTTAGCAGCCTGAGGTCTTAACCACTCCAACTAAACCAAAAACCAAACCTGTTGCCGTCGAGTCAATTCCGACCCATAGCGACTCTACAGGACAGAGTAGAAACCCCATGGAGTTTCCAAGGACTGCCTGGTGGATTTGAACTGCTGCCGTTTTGGTTAGCAGCCTTGGCTCTTAACCACTATGCCACCAGGGTTTCCACTGCAACTAGAGAGCTCAAATTGGAAAATTCTTTCTTATATTGAACTAAATATGTTAATTATGTTCTTCTTCAAAGGGCAGATAAGACATCTGAAAAGACAATTAAAAGGGAGATTTTATCCCCTTTTCAGCTATACTCCCAGGACTCCTTATCTATTCTTTGAAGGAAAACAAAATTAACATATTTTCCTTTCACACAACAGGCCTTCCCCAAATTTGGAATGGCCAGCAACTTCCAAGATCATGTCATCCAAACTAATCTGTTCCTTAGTGTTCTCTACTTAAGCCTTTCCTGTTTCCTTCTTATCACAATTTGCTTATCACAATTTGCAGTTGTTTTGTTGTTGTTATTGTTATTGTTGTTAGGTGCCATCTAGTTTGTTCAGACTCATAGCGACACTGTGCTCATAGCCACACTGTGTACAACAGAACGAAATACTGCCCCATCCTACAGCATCCTCACAATGCTTGAGCCTATCGTTGCAGCCACTGTATCAACCCATTCCGCTGAGGGCCTTCCTTTTTCCCTGACCCTCTACTTTACCAAGCATGCTGTTCTTCTCCAGGGACTGATCCCTCCTAATAACATGTCCAAAGTATGTGAGACATAGTCTCGCCATCTTTGTTTCTAAGGAGCGTTCTGGTTGTCCTTCCTCCAAGAAAGATTTGTTCATTCTTTTGGCAGTCCATGGCATATTCAATATTCTTTGCCAAAACTACAATTCAAAGGTGTCAATTCTTCTTCAGTCCTATTTATTCATTGTCCAGCTTTCACATGTGTATGAGACGATTGAAAACACCATGGCTTGAGTCAGGCGCACTGTAGTATTCAAGGTGACATCTTTGCTTTTCAACACTTTAAAGAGGTCTTTTGCAGCAAATTTGCCCAATGCAATGTGTCGTTTGATTTCTTGACAGCTGCCAATTGTTTTACGTTTTTTGTATGTTCTTTTCACATGAGAAAGTTAAAGGGGGTATTATACTGCCCCTAGCACCAGGGCACTCAATAGACACCAGATAAGGAATGCATGTCTTTATATATTTAAAAACAGTTAATATTCTCTCCTTAGCCTTCTGTGACCTGATTATATATCTTTATTTCTTCTGAGAGCCTTTAAACTCCAGAGCCTCAGAGAATAAGCAGGTAACAATGGCCAGGAACTAAACTAGCTAGTATAAAAAGGAAGTGAAGAGGCTGTGGAACTGGACAGCACACATGCATTGCCCAAAGGCACTCAAATCCAAGAATGTTTCAACCGCTGGGATTACTAAGGATAGCATGTCTACTGCTGGATTGGGCCTGCAGGCCACCATTTTATAAGCCGTCCTTCAACCCTTTTTCTTGAACATAGTTTCCAGATCCCTCATCTCTCTCCCCTAGAAATATTTCAGTTTGTCAGCTTCCTTCTTAAAGTTTGCTTAATTGACAAGGAGTCACAGTTATATGGGGCCCTGAGTAGAGGGGACTGTTCTCTTCTGTGTCTGAATATTAAATGGCTCTCCAAGCAGCCCAGCAGGCCTGAGGTCTCTCAGCAAATGTCTTGTCTTAACATTGTTGTTGGCTTCAGCTGAGTTTGCGGTCAATACGTCTTTTTTCCCCATGAGCTGCTGACAAGCCACTTAATGATAATAATATTTATTGAAACAGCCTAAACAAAGATCTCTGGCCTTGGAAGAATTCAGACCATACTTTTATTTCTTGACTATGTTTTCCTTCAGCACAAGTCTTGACAAGAACAGGGATGTCCAATTGTGCTGATCTCCTACAGACAGGTGAGGCTCAAACAATCAATCCAACCACAAAAGAGTAATCCAATCAGTTGTTCTTACTAACCAAAACAATTAAACTAGACCAGTAGTTCCCACCCCTACCTGCAAACTGAAATCATCTGGCCTCATCACTGGAGATTCTGACTGATTGAGACTGCAGTGGGGCAGAGCAACCTGTATTATCAAGTTCCCCAGGGAATGTGGCACATTCAAGGACCTGAATTTATGAGCCACTGTCTAGACTAGGGAAACCCTGGTGGCATAGTGGTTAAGTGCTACAGCTGCTAACCAAAAGGTCAGCAGTTCAAATCCACCAGGTGCTCCTTGGAAACCCTATGGGGCAGTTCTACTCTGTCCTATAGGGTCGACTCGATGGCAACAGGTTTGGTTTCATTTTGTTTGGTCTAGACTGGCGGCATCAGCATCACACGAAAACTTATTAGAAATGCATACTCTGGGAGGGAGGCCCTCTAAGTGATAGATGTACCACAAAGTTTGAGAGCCACTGATCTAGATCAGGGTTGGCAAGCTTTTTCTTAAAAAGCCAGAGAGCCTAAATCTTTTAGGCTTTGCAGGCAAGGAGACAAAATCAAGGATATTATGTGGGTACTTATATAACTGTTTAAAACGTAACCATTTAAAAATATAAAAACCATTCTTCACTCAAGGGCCATCTAAAAATAGGCAGGTGGTGGGCCATATTTCACCCTGGGCTGTATCCAGACTATGCCTAAACATTGGCTTAGCATCTTAGCAATAAACATATTCATAACCTCATAGTAGACTGAGTTTTAGGTCCTCAAGTCTCATTCAAATATTACCTCTTCCCTAGGTCAGAAGTCCAGGATGTTGTGGCTGGGTTCTTTCCTTGGTGTTTCACAAGATAATGACCAACTGCATTGTCATCTCATTCCAAGCTCATTCCACTTATGCAAAAAATTCAGTCACTTAATGTTGTAGGACTGAGGTTTCCATTTCTTGTTGACTGTTGACTGTTGGCTGAAGGTCGGTTTCAACTAGGCCACTCTCCAATCTCTGCATGTTGTCCCTTACGTCTTCAAAGCCAGCAACAACTCTTAGCATCCTTCCTATGTTTCAAATCTCTCTGACTTCCCATTGTCCCTTCTGCTGCTGCTTTTAAAGGGCTCATGAGATTAGATGAGGCCCACCAGGATAATCTCCATATTTTAAGGTCAATTGACTTTAGATTTTAATTACATCTGCAAAATCCTTTCACAGCAGTACCTAAAGTAGTGCTTGACTGAATAATCAAGGGGCCAGAATCTTGAGGCATCTGTAGAATTCTGGCTCCTGCATATAGTGGACACCTGAAGGTCATCTTTACAGGTAGCAGTGGTGGTGGGATCCTAACCACTCTGTTTCAACTAGGAGGGAGTTGTTCTTCAATCTTTTCTCCATTTGCCATGATGTAGCTGACTGGTCCAATTGTGAGGATTTTTTTTTTTTTATGTTGAGTTGTAATCCATGCTGAAAGCTGTGGTCTTTGATTTTCATGAATAAGTGTTTCAAGTCCTCTTCACTTTCAGCAAGGTTGTGTCATCTGCATAATGCAGGTTGTTAATAAGTCTTCCTCCAGTTCTGATGCCGTTATTCTTCATATAGTCCAGTTTCTTGGAGTATTCGCTCAGCATAAAGGTTGAATAAGTATGGTGAAAGGATACAATCCTGACACACACATTTCCTGACTTTAAACCAGGCAATATCCTCATGTAGTTCTTATTGAATTTAACTTTGTGTTTTCCTAAACAGGACAAATTCTTCCTACAGACACAGCCAGACTACCCATGCCTCAAGTTTCAGATTTTGTCCCTGAGCTAGTGTACAAGGTCACCTTTCAACACAAAAGCTAACATAGGCAGGGTTTCTGGGTTGACTTCACTAGAAACATATGTGTATCAACATATTCCTTTCTAATCCAAAGTTTCCTCCCAGGGATTTCTTTATTCTATAGGGTGAAAAGACTTGGTCGACACACTTGAATTTGGTCACAAGAACCCAACCTGTTATCTTCTAACCTAGGAATCATTTTTCTGACCCTAGACAGTCTAAGGAGTAAAACTGCCCTGGATTGGACAGGGTGGTTGGCATGGATAAAAGTGGCTTCTTTCGGCTATTGGACTAAACAGTCCAAAAATGTACAGAGAAAAGAAAACAAAGCAGCCCTTTCTCCCCCTGAACTTTGATTTTGTTTATAGACAGCAACCTTTATGTGGAAAAATGCACTTGCGCCAGCCTCTTCAAGCATCGCTGCGAGAGCTCTTTCCTCCTTTGTTGAACTTAGCTTGGAAAAAAGCATCACAGAGGGAGGAATGGATGGCACTGGGCAGAACATGCTGTATATTTCCAAAGTCTACTCCAGCATAAACAGACCACGCTTATTATTTAATGAAGAGCCAGGAACCTCCCTGCTTGTAGAAGACATAAGCCACATCCAGGAAAATCAGGAAACAGATTGAGTGCATTCTTTGTACCCAGCTTCCTCTTCTTCTGTGCTGCATCCACCCTTTCAATGACTTCTCTCCCACTCCTTTTGATACCCAGAGCCCTCACGTTCCTCTGCATAGCTTCAGGCATCCTAGAGTACAAGGTTTAGCATTTAGCTCTAGGATGCAGTTCCCTGTGCCTTTGAGACATCTATAGTAAAGCAGACAAGGAAAGGTGAAGGAGACATTTCCTACTCTGAGATCTTGATTAGTAAATGCAAGGGACATTTGAGCAGTACAGACATGAAGCATTCAGACTGTGCAGCCAGATGGCCTGGATTTGAATCTAGCTCCACCACTGTATTTGTCAGGAAGAGTGCTATAATTAAAAGAATAAATCCTCAAATCTCAGAGACTAAACATAGTCAAAGCCCACGGAAGCAGCAGTCGAGAAATCAAACAACGTATTTCATTGTGAAAATCTGCTACAAAAGACCTCTTTAAAATGTTAAAAAAGCAAAGATGTCACTTTGAAGACTAAGGTGTGCCTAAGCCAAGCCATGGTGTTCTCAGTTGCTTTATATGCATGCAAAAGCTTGACAATGAATAAGGAAGACCAAAGAAGAACTGATGCCTTCAAATTTTGGTGTTGGTGAAGAATACTGAGTATACCTTAGACTGCCAGAAGAATGAACAAATCTATCCTGGAAGAAATACAGCCAGAATGCTCCTTACAAGTGAGGATGGCGAGACTTCATCTCATGTACTTTGGACATGTTATCATGAGGGATCAGTCCCTGGAGAAGGACATCATGCTTGGTAAAGTAGAAAAAACAAAACAAAAACAGTGACCCTATAGAGGGTCAATGAAAAAGAGGAAGACTCAAAGAGATGGATTGACACAGTGGTTGCAACAATGGGCTCAAACATAGCAATGATTGTGGGGGCGGTACAGGACCAGGCAGTGCTTCTTTCTGTTGTAGGTAGGGTCGTTATGAGTCAGAACCAACTTGATGACAACTAATAACAACAACAACAAACGTAATATAGTTCTGCTGCCCACTCAGGTCACAGTACAGTGTGCTTCTGGCTAGAGGCTCTGCTCCACACAGTTGTTCATGTATTCAAGCTCTTTCCATTTTGTGGCCCTGCGGTCCCCCAGAGTCTTAGGGTCAGAGGTCAGGGAAGAGAGACCATGGTCTGGAGGTATGTATATCACTGTCACTCACCATCGGACATATCGGCAATCAGTCACATGGTCTCACCTAGCTGCAAGGGAGGCTGGGAAATATAGTCTAGATGTGTATCCAGAGGAAAAGAGAAATATTTGAATAACTAGTCATTCTGTACCATAGCCTTGAGACACTTAACTAACTTGGGTTTCGTCTTCTTCTTCTTAGGGATGATTAATTAGTATGTATAAAGCACCTAGGACAATGCCTGGCTTCTAGCAAGTTCTCTGTAAATATTGGTTTATTATGACTACTACTGTTAAGGATTGACATTGTCAAGGATTTCGTTTTACTTGGATCCACAATCAACACCCAAGGAAGCAGCCATCAAGAAACCAAAATTGCATGGGGCATTGAGTGGGGCAAATCTGCTACAAAAGACCTCTTTAAAGTGTCGAAAGCAAGATGTCACCTTGAAGACTAAGGTGTGCCTGATCCAAGCCATGATATTTTCAGTCACATCATATGTGTGCAAAAGCTGGGCAATGAATAAGGAAGAGTGAAGAAGAATTGATGCCTTTGAATTGTGGTGCTGGAGAAGAATATTGAATATACCATGTACTACCAAAAGAGAAAACAAATCTGTCTTGATAGTAGTACAACCAGAATGCTCCTTAGAAGCAAGGATGGCAAGACTTCATCTTACATACTTTGGACATGTTGTCAGGAGGCATCAGTTCCTGGAGAAGGACATCATGCTTGGTAGAGGGTGAGCAAAAGAAAGACCCTCAGCGAGATGGATTGACACTGTGGCTGTAGCAGTGGGCTCAAGCATAGTAATGATTGTGAGCGTGGTACAGGACCAGGTAGTGTTTCATTCTGTGGTACATATGGTTGCTGTGAGTCGGAACCAACTCAACAGCACCTAACAACACCAACAACAACAGTACTGTTAGTATTATCATCATTACTACCATTAATTGAAGCCAAAGCTCAGAACCAGTAGCACAACCGTCACCCCAATATTTTCCCTCAACTACCCCATCTCAGGAGTGACTGACCTAGAGGGAGCTAGTCTTATTTGAACAAATATTTTCTTTCTTTTTTTTTTTTTCAAAGTACTTTCCCATTTACTATCTCACTCAGTCCTCACAACCCTGTAAAACAGGCAGAGCAAAATCATTCCTACTGTTCTTATTTTAGACATGTAGTTCAAAGATGCTGCCTGCACTCCCACCCATTATTCCTAATCCCTGCTCTGCCTGTCCTCCAGATTCTGTTCCAGAAGAACTACCCCTGCCTTATGCAAGCGATGCCTTTCTTCCAACCTGATTTGAAGCTCATTGTATATTACTATAGAAATAATGATGCAACAAGTGTTGGGCAAGATTAATTGAAATATTCCTATTAATACCAATCTTCAGGTACTGCATGGGTTAATTAGTGTTTTCTGGATGGATCTGGGGGACTCTAATTCAGCATTCAAAACATTTAGAAATATTATTTCCCTGGGAAAACAAGCTCCACGATGCAAGAAATAAACATATGAATGAACTTTTGGAATATGACTCTGTTCATAAGAGGGGATTTCCTGCGTGAGTGCTGACACCAGGGCTGGCCTTAGGCACAGCTGGGAGGTAGTTAGAGTTTGCCTTTGGTCTCCTTCCCACTCCCTGTGTTCCAGGGCTCATCCTTCTGTAGTCGATCTGTTTTCTTCACTGTTGCTTATACTAATAAATAGGACAGAAATAGAAGCCAAAAGATCTAGGTATCTGACTTGGCTCTGCTACAACTAGTTGTTTGTCCTCAGGCAAGTCTTTTCACTCTAGTCTCCTTGGCTGTGAACTGAGAAAGGTTCATGAGCTTATAGTAAGTTGCCTTTCAACTGTACCCTTTCTCAATCTATTCTGGCCGCTTCTCCATAGGCTGTCCTTGTCAGGTATCTAATAACTGAGACTCACAAAGCTTAGCTTCCTCTCACCCTAAGTAGCTGTTCTGAAGTCTTAAAGAGAGACGGTAATGACTCCAAAGCTTTCAACACACAAAGGAATTTCTCACTAATGGTGGGAGTTCAGGCATAGAGCCACTCTACTGGAGAAATCTTTGCCCCTTAAATCCTATCAATTGGGAAACAGCACACTCTCCACTCTCTCACCAGCCGGCCTGGTATTAGGTACCCAGCCAAACATGGCTAGAGAAAGAATGTTTACACAGGCTGGAATGATTGGGGTAACTGGAGCCATGTGGAGTTCAGTTGGAGAGAGTCATTCAATCACAAATACTGCCCCTCAAAACCCAAATCCTTAGAGGGCGAACCATTTCAGCTGTCTGAGCTGGTGCATTTTACGACGCAGTTGGTATAGAGCCTCCTGCCCAGCCACAGGCACGATCCCCTATTCCCAAGGGCAGCGGTGACCCCCACAGAACCTTTTCTCCCTGACCTGCACGCTAGCCAATCATGCTCTCCTGAAACTAGATACTGTGAGGCCAGACTTGTACAAAGCAAAAGAGACCGCCCCAGCACACTAATCCAATGAAAGGATAGCTTTACACAGGGCACATAGTGTTCCACTCAGCCCATAATGCCTGCATGTGCCTGGGGGTGGCATAGCAGTTAAACACCCAAGACGAATCTAAGCCTGCTGAGCAGTCCACCCATTCTTGTCAACCCTGAGCAAAATAAGTTGTACAGTGTAGCATAACACAACATAACAGTCCTGAGACCTAGGGTTCAGTCCAGTTTCAATAACTGGCTTACCATCTGGCTTAGGACTCTAGGAATAGGCCCAACACATTTCCATGGAGTCATGACATTCCTCACTTTCATTATTTTCTCTCCTAAAGAAGAAAGTTAAAAAACAATTAAAAATAAACGTTAGATACCTCTGATACACAGGTATAATCTTTCAATCCTCCCATTTACCCAATGAGGCAAGTATTATTACCCTCATTTTACAAAGGAGGAAACAAGGTTTCAGGGAGATTCACTAATTCCAGATCACACCGTAGTGAGTGATAGGGGTGGATCCCAACCAGAACCTACACTCTGTTATTCCTGGCTCCCAAGCCAGTTTTCAGTTCACCTGTTATCAGAACCACCTGAGGGTGCTTGTTTAAAAATACAGATTTCCAGGCCTCACCTCAAACCCATTAAATCAAAATATCTGTGGATGGGGTCTGGAACTCTGCATTTCTTTTTTTACAAAGTTTGGGAAACCACTACGCCATGATACACTGCTTCCCTTCAGTCAAACTACAGCAGTTAAGAGAGAGATGCCTTGGAACAAACTGTTTACTACGATGACAGCATCCAGCGCAGCACATGCTCAAAAAGTGTCATTGACTGATGAGTTCATGACATTCATTTGGATGTGAAGAGTGAACTTGAACTTCCAAACTGTCTCTGGGTTCAGGAAGTTTGAAAACAGTTTTTAATCTCCTATTACTTAATGAGGGGCCCTGCTGGCGCAACGGTTAAGCGTTTGGCTGCTAACCAAAAGGTTGGCAGTTCGAAGCCACCAGCTGCGCCTTGGAAACCCTATGCGGCAATTCTACTCTGTCCTATATGGTCACTATGAGTCGGAATTAACTCAACGGCAACAGGATTAGTTTTGTGTTTGGTTTATTACTTAATGAAGACATCACTCTGTACTACAATCTTTACAATGACAGAGACTATTCAACTAGACTTTTTGGAATGGTTAATTTTTAAATTTTTCAATCAATTTTAAATCTAAACACTCTTTGCAAGTATTTCCAGGGTAAAATCAGTTGTCATCGAGTTGACTCCAACTCGTGATGACCCCATGTGTGTCAGAGCAGAACTGTACTCTGTAGGGTTTTTAATGGCTGATTTTTGGGAAGTAGATCACCAGGGTAACACTACCGTTAACACTGAGATAACTGACAAAAATACAGACTTCATTGGTTCACCACTTCTCTCATCATTCATTCCCTTCTGTTTGTTTTGATCACATTCTTCTTTGGTCAGGATAGAGAATAGCTTAGGCTATTGTATACGTTCTAACATACAAAATTTATGTACCTGAAAGTCACAACAACCTCCAAAACTACTGGAGTTAAAAAAAAGTACAAAACAATGTGTATTAAAAGCTACCATCTATTTAAAAAGTGAAAAAATGTATACATACGTGTGTAGGCAGGCATGTATATATGTATGTATTTGCCTATACATGTATAAAATACCCTTGAAAGGTTTCACACACACACAAAATGACAACACTGGTTTACTCTGGGAAGAAGAACTTGGGGGCTGGGGGAGGGAGGGAAGAAGGATTTATAAAATATCTTGTGTATGTGCATGTTTTTAAATTATTATTTACTATTCTATTCTATTTACTATTCTTCGACAGCATTGGTTTGGATTTATTCTATTGAGGCAAAGTGCACAAATCTTAAGAGAACAGTTCAATGAATTTTTATGTACGTACTCACCCTTGTAACATCCACCCCAATCGAATTGTAGAACATTCCCAGAACTTCAGAAGGCTACACTCTGCTCTCACCCAGGTAAGCCCTTCCCCCAGAGATGACCGTCTTATGACCTAGAACATGAGAGAGTTATGTTTGGGTGGGAATTAAAAATAGTGCAAGTAAGAAAACAGGGAGGAGACAGATCATTATAGACCTTGCTTCTTATGCTAAGAAATTTTAACTTTATCCCCAAAGCTTTGGGTAGGTCACTGAAATATTTTAAGCAGAAAGGTAATCTGATTTTTTTTTCAATTTTTATTGTGCTTAAAGTGAAAGTTTACAAATCAAGTCAGTCTCTCATACAAAAATTTATATACACCTTGCTATACACTCCTAATTGCTCTTCCCCTAATGAGACAGCCCGCTCCTTCCCTCCACTCTCTCTTTTCATGTCCATTCTGCCAGATTCTGACCCCCTCTGCCCTCTCATCTCCCCTCCAGATAGGAGAAGCCAACATAGTCTCAAGTGTCTACTTGATCCAAAAAGCTCATTCTTCACCAGCATATGTTTCTACCCCATTGTCCAGTCCAATCCCTGTCTGAAGAGCTGGCTTTGGGAATGGTTCCTGTCTTGGGCTAACAGAAGGTCTGGGGACCATTACCTCCGGGGTCCTTCTAGCCTCAGTCTGACCATTAAATCTGGTCTCTTTACAAGAATTTGGGGTCTGCATCCCACTGCTCTCCTGCTTCCTCTGGGGTTCTCTGTTGTGTTTCCTGTCAGGGCAGTCATCGGTTGTGACCAGGCACCATCTAGTTCTTCTGGTCTCAGGATAATATATAAAAAAAAAAAAAAAATAGTCTCTGGTTTATGTGGTCCTTTCTGTCTCTTGGGCTCATAATTACCTTGTGTCTTTGGTGTTCTTCATTCTCCTTTGCTCCAGGTGGGTTGAGACCAACTGATGCATCTTAGATGGTCACTTGAGAGCATTTAAGACCCCAGACACCACTCTCCAAAGTGGGATGCAGAAGGTTTTCTTAATAGATTTTATTATGGCAATTAACTTAGATGTCCCCTGAAACCATGGTCCCCCGAAGCATTCAGTTTATTCAGGAAACTTCTTTGCTTTTGGTTTAGTCCAGTTGTGCTGACATCTCCTGTATTGGGTGTTGTCTTTCCCTTCACCTAAAGAAGTTCTTATCTACTATCTAATTAGTGAATACTCCTCTCCCTTCCTCCTTCCCTTCCCCCTCTCGTAATCATAAAAGAATATTTTCTCTTCTGTTTGAACTATTTATCAAGCACAGTATTTGTCCTTTTGCAACTGACTAATTTCACTCAGCGTTCCAGATTCCTCCATGTTATGAAATGTTTCACAGATTCATTACTGTTCTTTACTGATGTGTAGTATTCTGTTGATGGGCACTTTGGTTGCTTCCATGTAATCTGATTTTTATAATGAGAAGATGAAGTTTTCTTATACTGCTTACTTAGACAGAGAACCAGAAAGAAAAAAGAGAACTAAGGAAGGGAGAAAGCAAAACAGGGGCTCAAATGGAAGGCAAGAAAAAGAAAGTAAGGAAAGCAAAGGTAGTAAGAGAAGGAAAAGAAAAATTGGACCCATTTTATTTTATTATTGTTAAAATATAGGAGAGTATTTTTATAACCTTGGAGCAGGCAACATTCTCTTAAAGAGAATTAAAAAAAGCATTAACCATAAAATAAAATTCATAAATTGGACAATATTAAAATTAAGAACTTCTCTTCATCAAAGACTCCATTAAGAGAATTAAAGGAAATGCACACAATGTGTGCGTGTGTGAGCACACATCTGTGTGTGTATATATATATGTCTGTTGTTGTTGTTAGGTGCCATCAAGTCGGTTCCAACTCATAGCGAATCTATAGGACAGAGCTGAACTCTCCCACAGGTTTTCCAAGGAGTGGTGGATTCCAACTGCTGACCTTTTGGTCAGTATGTATACATGTTGTTGTTGTTGTTAGGTGCCGTCGAGTTGGTTCCGACTCATAGCGACCCTATGCACAACAGAATGAAACACTGCCCGGTCCTGCGCCATCTTTACAATTCTTGTTATGCTTGAGCTTATTGTTGCAGCCACTGTGTCAATCCACCTCGATGAGGGTCTTCCTCTTTTCCACTGACCCTGTACTCTGCCAAGCATGATGTCCTTCTCTAGGGACTGATCCCTCCTGACAACATGTCCAAAGTACGTAAGATACAGTTTCACCATCCTTGCCTCTAAAGAGCATTCTGGCCATACTTCTTCCAACTCAGATTTGTTCATTCTTTTGGCAGTCCATGGTATATTCATTATTCTTCACCAACACCACAATTCAAAAGCATCAACTCTTCTTTGGTCTTCGTTATTCATTGTCCAGCTTTCACATGCATGTGATGTGATCGAAAATACAATGGCTTGGGTCAGGTGCACCTTAGTCTTCAGGGTGACATCTTTGCCCTTCAACGCTTTGAAGAGGTCCTTTGCAGCAGATTTACCCAATGCAATGCGTCTTTTGATTTCTTGACTGCTGCTTCCATGGCTGTTGATTGTGGATCCAAGTAAAATGAAATCCTTGACAACTTCAATCTTTTCTCTGTTTATCATGATGTTGCTCATTGGTCCACTTATGAGGATTTTTGTTTTCTTTATGTTGAGGTGTAATCCATACTGAGGGCGGTGGTCTTTGATCTTCGTGAGTAAGTGCTTCAGGTCCTCTTCACTTTCAGAAGCAAGGTTGTGTCATCTGCATAACGCAGGTTGTTAATGAGTCTTCCTCCAATCCTGATGCCCTGTTTTTCTTCATACAGTCCAGCTTCTCGTATTACTTGCTCAGCATACAGATTAAATAGGTATGGTGAAAGAATACAACCCTGACGCACACCTTTCCTGACTTTAAAACAATCAGTATCCCCTTCTTCTGTCCAAAAAACCTGCCTCTTGATCTATGTAAAGTTTCCTTATGAGCATATTTAAGTGTTCTGGAACTCCCATTCTTCACAGTGTTAGCCATAGTTTGTTATGATCCACACAGTCAAATACCTTTGCATAGTCAATAAAACACAGGCAAACATCCTTCCGGTATTCTCTGCTTTCAGCCAGGATCCATCTGACATCAGCAATGATACCCCTGGTTCCATATCCTCTTCTGAAACTGGCCTGAATTTCTGGCAGTTCCCTGTCAATATATTGGTGCAGCTGTTTTTGAATGATCTTCAGCAAAATTTTGCTTGCGTGTGATATTAATGATATTGTTCTATAATTTCCACATTCGGTTGGATCACCTGTCTTGGGAATAGGCATAAATATGGATCTCTTCCAGTCAGTTGGCCAGGAAGCTGTCTTCCATATTCCTTGGCATAGACGAGTGAGCACCTCCAGCACTGCACCTGTTTGTTGAAACATCTCAATTGATGTTCCATCAATTCCTGAAGCCTTATTTTTCGCCAATGCCTTCAGAGCAGCTTGGACTTCTTCCTTCAGTACCATCAGTTCCTGATCATATGCCACCTCTTGAAATGGTTAAATATCGATTAGTTCTTTTTGCTGTAATGATTCTGTGTATTCCTTCCATCTTCTTTTGATGCTTCCTGTGTCGTTTAATATTTTCCCCTTGGAATCCTTCACTATTGCAACTCAAGGCTTGAATTTTTTCTTCAGTTCTTTCAGCTTGAGAAATGCCAAGCGTGTTCTTCCCTTTTGGTTTTCCATCTCCAGCTCTTTGCACATGTCGTTATAATACTTTACTTTGTCTTCTTGAGAGGCCCTTTGAAATCTTCTGTTCAGTTCTTTTACTTCATGAATTCTACATTTTGCTTTAGCTGCTCGACACTCAAGAGCAAGTTTCAGAGTCTCCTCTGACACCCATCTTGGTCTTTTCTTTCTTTCCTGTCTTTTCAGTGACCTCTTGCTTTCTTCATTGATGATGTCCTTCATGTCATTCCACAACTCTTCTGGTCTTCGGTCACTAGTGTTCAATGCATCAAATCTGTTCTTCAGATGGCCTCTAAATTCAGGTGGCATATACTCAAGTTCATATTTTGGCTCTTGTGGACTTGCTCTGATTTTCTTCAGTTTCAGCTTGAACTTGCATATGAGCAATTGATGGTCTGTTCCACAGTCGGCCCCTAGGCTTGTTCTGACTGATGATATTGAGCTTTTCCATCTTCTCTTTCCATGGATGTAGTCAATTTGATTTCTGTGTGTTCCATCTGGTGAGGTCCATGTGTATAGTTGCTGTTTATGTTGGTGAAAGAAGGTATTTGCAATGAAGAAGTCCTTGGTCTTACAAAATTCTATAATTCAATCTCCAGCATTGTTTCTATCACCAAGGCCATATTTTCCAACTACTGATCCTTCTTCTTTGTTTCCAACTTTTGCATTCCAATCGCCAGTAATTATCAATGCATCTTGATTGCATGTTTCATCAATTTCAGACTGCAGTAGCTGATAAAAATCTTCTATTTCTTCATTTTTGGCCCTAGTGGTTGGTGTGTAAATTTGAATAATAGTCATATTAACTGGTCTTCCTTCTAAGCATATGGATATTATCCTATCACTGACAGCGTTGTACTTCAGGATAGATCTTGAAATGTTCTTTTTGACAATGAATGCAACATCATTCCTCTTCGAGTTGTCATTCCCAGCGTAGTAGACTATATGATTGTCCAATTCAAAATGGCCAATACCAGTCCATTTCAGCTCACTAATGCCTAGGATATTGATGTTTATGCATTCCATTTCATTTTTGATGATTTCCCATTTTCCAAGATTCATACTTCATACATTTCAGGTTCTAATTATTAATGGATGTTTGCAGCTGCTTCTTCCCATTTTGAGTCGTGCCACATCAGCAAATGAAGCTCCCGAAAGCTTTACTCCATCCATGTCATTAAGGTCGACTCTACTTTGAGGAGGCAGCTCTTCCCCAGTCATCTTTTGAGTGCCTTCCAACCTGGGGGGCTCATCTTCCAGCACTATATCAGACAATGTTCTGTTGCTATTCATAAGGTTTTCACTGGCTAATGCTTTTCAGAAGTAGACTGCTGGGTCCTTCTTCCTAGTCTGTCTCAGTCTGGAAGCTCAGCTGAAACCTGTCCTCCATGGGTGACCCTGCTGGTATCTGAATTCCGGTAGCATAGCTTCCAGCATCACAGCAACACACAAGCCCCCACAGTACGACAAACTGATAGACACATGGGGGGTATATATACATACATGCATATATATACACAATTATAATACATATACATACATATATGTGCAATATTTATCTGAGAAAGGATTCCTATCCACAAAAACTCTTACAAATCAACAAGAAAATGACAGGAAACTCAACAGAAAAATGTATAGACAATTCACAAAATAGACTACCCAAATAACTAATAAACGTATGAAAATGTGCTCAAATCTCCTAGTCATCAGGGAAATGTAATTTAAAACCAGAGGAGACATCTGTGGGTTTTTTTTTTTTTTTTTTTTTGCAGAATCTGCTAAAGCTGAATATACATTCTCTAAAGGTCAGCAGTTCAGACCCAACAGTGGCTCCACGGGAGAAAAGACCTGGCGATGTGCTCTGATAAAGATACAGCCTAGGAAACCCTATGGGGCAGCTCTACTCCATCATACACGGTTACTGTGAGTTGAAGTTGACTCAATGGCACACAAGAACATGATTCATTAATTGTACTCCTAAGTATATATCCTAGAAGGTACTAGAATGTTTATAGCCAAACACTATTTGTAATAGCCAAACGTTAGAAACTATCCGAATACCCTCAATAATTGGAGAAATACATTGTGGTATAGTCATGAAACATGATGATGCTATATAGCAGTGAGATAAATGATCCACAAGTACACACAACAGTATGAATGAGTCTCATAAACATAACGATGTGTAAAAGCAGCCAGACACAAAAGAGTACATACTGTACGATTCCATTTACAAAGTACGAAAACAGGCAAAATTAATCTATACTGTTAGAATTCAGAATAGGAGCTACCCTTGGGAAGGATAACATCTGAACACAAAGAAACAGGCAGGATTTGTAGACAGAAAATAAATTTAGAATTCTGGGTCCGACACAGGAGTTTTGGCGCTGGGTTCTGGGTATGCAGCATTTAAGTTACCAGTGTGCAGTGTTTGGGGACATTAATAAGATGAGCATATAAAGGGAGAATTTGCCCCCAAGCCATGGCAGGAAAATATGCTTACTCCTCACTACTGCCACAGAATCTAAAATGTGCAGTAAGTGGTTTATTCCTTTGGGTTAACAACTTCCGTCTCTGAACAGAGCAGAGGAGAGGTAGAAGTATGACACTCCTGGTATAAGGCAGGCCTGTTTTCCTTACATATCTCTAGAGAACAGTATCTTAGCAAGGGACCTGTGACTTGCCTTGTACAGGTAGTGCTGGGACTCTCACTGAGCTATCAGTCATAGAAGCAGAAGCCACCCGAGATGTAAGAAATGCCGTGAGTCCCCACTGGTAAGAGTGCCCACAGGAAGGTTTAGGCGATACCACCCATTAAAGCAAAATCTAGTAGTGGCCCTCTCTGCCACCTGCCACCTTCTTGATATCATCAAGAAGTCCCTTCCAGGAGGTACTTGTACAAGCTGTAGAGTGGAGGTCAGAACAGAGAAGTCTTGTTACCCAACTCTCTGATATTATTGCCATCCTGATTGAGCCGCCCTCAACATTCAAAGAGAGTCTACATAGAGATGGTTGCTGTTGTTGTTAGCTGCCATGGACACCCAATACTCAATGGAGCAAAATGCTCCTCGGTCCTGTACCATCCCCATGGTGGGCTATGGATCAAACCAATGTAATCCATAGGGCCTTCTTTGGCTGATTTTCAGAGGTAGATTGCCAGGCCTTCCTTCCTAGCCCATTCTTAATCTGGAAGCTCTCCTGAAACCTGTTCAGTATCATAGCAACATGTAAGCCTCCACTGACAGATGGGTGATGGCTGCACATGAGGTACATTGGCTGGGAATTGAACCCGGGTCTCCCACATGGAAAGTGAGAATTCTACCACCGAACCACCACTGCCCACATAGAGTTTACTAGTTTTTAAATACACACTTCCCTAAAGAGGAAGTATAGCCATTTCTCACTAGGAAACAGGGTGACACTGGGGCTCTGAAATCCTGCATAAGGTCTCCAGTAAGCAAGAGACCAACAATTCAACTTCTAATGGAGAATGCAACCTGGAAAATCTGGGTTCAATCCATTTTTTTCAACCTCTTTCAACAATGACCCATAAAAAGAAATACATTTTACATTGAAACCCAATACCCACATATACCAAATCTAAAAAAAAAAAAAAAAAATCTAAGTTGTCATCAATTGCAAGATACATCATTCTTTCACTGCAGAGAAAGAAAACAATGTTGTCTATTAGAAGACCCATCCTGATTTCAGAGATTTATAATTAAAAATAAGTATGTCTTCAAATGGATAAAACATAGGGCAAAATTTCCAACAACAATACTTTCATTATGTGCAATCCACTTTGATATTTTCTACTCTATTCTATGTCACTTTCCCCTAACACCCCTCCAAAAAAAAAAAAAATACTGGTCATGGCACATTAAACTGATTTCATAATCCACTGCAAGAATTCAACCCATAGTTTGAAAAACACTAGGTTAAAGTTAAGATATAGGTAATTTTACCGAAAACCCCAAGGAGTTTGAATCTACTGGCAAGAGAACTGAAACCACGTGGTAATCACTGGGCCACATTGCCTAGAAACCGAAGTAGACCAGTTCAGAGACATTGCTATGGGAATAATGCAATATCCTGGTGCTGTGGATGTGCTTTGCTGTAATTAAGCCACGAGACATGTCAGCCAGGGCATTTCTGAGTGCTGATTCCGGCATGCCTCCTGTATGTTGTAAGGTATGTGTCCAAAATTAGAGTGACTGAAAGCCCCGAAAAAAGTGCAATAATCCTCCCCTTTAATATCCCTTCCTGGGGTGTTAGGCTACTATTTATAAATGTGGTTTAAGAGGAAAAATACCCAAAATTTTATTTTATAACTCTCTGTAGACTCAAGTATAATAGCCAATCAGAATCTACTCCAGTGCCATATTTCGCCTCATATTTTGGAGGGGAATCTGTTCCATTCATGTCAGAGCCCAGGAGAAATCAGATGAGAAGTGCTTCAGCTGTGCATTGCTTGAACATTTAGCTATGCACCCAGTGTCATTCGAGGCAGACGTGTGTTGAGTAACAAATCACTGGATGAGTCGATACTAGAATCACAGACAAGTTCAACATCTTGTTGAGAAGGTGGGGCCGCTGAACATACTGATAAGTCATTTTATTTTGTGCTTCATGTGGAGGATTGGTCAAGAATTATCCACCAAAACATAGAAATGGAAAGCTCTCAGTTTTCTAAAGAGCTTCCAGGAGTGGAATCTCCTGGAAGTTGTCATCAATGGCAAGATACACCATTCTTTTACCGCCGAGAAAGAAAACAATGTTGTCTATTATAATTATAAGACTCATCCTGATTTCAGAGATTTATAATTAAAAATAAGTACGTCTTCAAATGGACAAAACATAGTGTGTAGTTCTATACACACTGATACAACTCAAATGGAATTACCATGAGCAGGAAAAAAAAAATTTACTTATTTTTCCAATTTGGTGTGAATTTTTGAAAATATCGTCTTGGACAACATATGAACATTTTTCTTTAGGAGAAAACCATCAATGAGGGTAAAGAACAAAGCAAGATCCAAGATTCAGGTGTGATCCAAGAAGCCAAAACCTAAGTGTTAAAATTTGGGTCTTCATAAGCAGACTATTATAGCTTTTACTGATCTCAGGAGATTTCTTCCCCTTTCCCTGGGAGATCAGCCCCATTGCTACTCTCTGCTAGAAGTTAAGATACTCTGAACACTTGGAACCCCATCAGTGGATGGTCAGGGTTGTTATATATCACTGTACAGGTTGTTCACTGCACAAGTACATGCAGCCAAGAGGGTGACCGAAGGCTGAAATCCAGCCTACACTCCTGTTGCCCGATATGCACCCTGATGCAGGCATGCTTCTGCCTTTTAGAATTTTCACTAAAGCGACATATGGATCAGTAGATGGCTCTGTGAATGGGGGAAGAGGAGGTGATATAGTCATTGGCTCTATCATACTTCAGATAAATTGCAAATCCTCCTCTCTATTCTTCCTAAATATCAGCGATTGCCATTAGATGCCTTCAAGTTGATTCCAACTCATAGCAATCCTATGTACAACAGAACGAAACACTGCCTGGTCCTGCGCCATCCCCATAATTGTTGCTATGTTTGCCTTCCGACCTGAGGGGCTTAGTTTCCAGCACTATATCAGACAGTGTTCTGCTGCTATTCATAAGGTTTTAACTAGCCAATGTTTTCAGAAGTAGACTACCAGGTCCTTCTTCCTAATCTGTCTTAGTCCAGACGCTCAGCTAAAACCTCTCTACCATGGGTGACCCTGCTGGTATATGAAATACTGGTGGCAAAACCTCCAGTATCACAGCAACATGCAAGCCACTACAGGACGACACACTGGCAGACATGTGGTGGAAAATATCAGCTAGCTCCACGGAATATATTGGTATTTTAATCTAGAAATCTACACTTCAGCCCAACTCTACATGTACTTAAGAAATATAGGAAATGCAGGTGTGTAGAGCCCTGTTGTAGCCTGTTGTTGTTCTGATGATATCAAGCTGTTCTTTTCCATCATCTCTTTCCACAGATGTAGTCAATTTGATTCCTGTGTATTCTATCCAGAGAGGTCCACATGTATAGTCACCATTTGTGTTGCTGGAAAAAGTTATTTACAATGAAGAAGTCGTTGATTTTGCAAAATTCTATCATATGATCTCCAGCATTGTTTCTACCACCAAGGTCATATTTTCCAAATACTGATCCTTCTTCTTGGCTTCCAAATTTTGCATTCTAGTCACCAGTAATTACCAATGCATCCTGATTGCATGTCCAATCAATTTCAAACTCCAAAATTTGTTGAAAATCTTCAATTTCTTCATCTTTGGCCTTAGTGTTCCATTGCTATTCATAAGGTTTTTACTGGCTAATTTTTTTCAGGAGTAGACCACCAGGTCCTCCTTCCTACTCTGACTTAGTCTGGAAGCTGGGCTGAAACCTGTCCACCATGGGTGACCCTGCTGGTATTTGAATACTGGTGGCATAGCTTCCAGCATCACAGCTACATGAAAGCCCCCACAGTACAACAAACTGATAGACATATGGGGGTGTTGGAACCTATTGATTAGAAATTTGGTTTAAAAAATCCCCATGAGATTTGAAGATGAGAGCTGGGGCTTAAAGGGGGAGGTGGAGAGAGAGGGAATGTCAAAACTGAGGACCTGCAATGCAAATACTATTTACCTCATGTCTTAAAGTATGCCCAAACTAGAATTATTAAAGTAGGCTGCGTCTTGGCATAAGTCTCTTCAACCCCTCACCCTGACCTCAAATCTTAGACAAAACAAAGATAGTTCTTCCATCTGGAAGACTATTGGTTTCCATCAGAAAACCAGCAAATTGTCCATTCTAATTGTTAATTAACCAGTTGGAATATTGGCATAAAAACCAAGTAGCAGAATTTAGGATTTAGCAAAGATATAACTTCAAATTCAGGCCATCTTCTAAGAAGTATCAAACTGAATGCTAAGTATCAGAACTCCCTGTTCCAGCCTCAGCCCAGCTTTCAGCATGTTCTTTCACTGCTCCTTCATAGGTTGTCACAGACCATCCAACAGAAGAAACATCTGCTGCTAGACAAATCACCCTGGACCTTGCTCCTGTTCTTCCTTTCTCAGGTGGACGCTTATTCCCTAATCACCTTTCAAGACTCTGCTCATAACCCTCCTTCTCTCTTCTCCCTGATGTGTTTCCTTATTCCCACTATTGGATTCTAACTCTCAATCCTTTCAAATCCCTGGAACTTACTTAGCTCCACCCTCCCCAAGGCCTTTATGCAGGCTCTTCAACCTGTTGTCTAGAATGTTCTTAAGCCACCACCACCCTGATCGCCACCCATATACCCATGGTTAACTCCTCTTTATCCTCCAAGTCCCCCAAAGAGGCCTCCCCTGCCACTCTTTTATCTTTCATAGCTATTTTTTCCTAATTCTTATCACAAATTGTCATGCTATATTTCTGTATTTACTTGTTGCTTGTCAATCTTCTCTACTAGATTGTAATCTCCTATGAGGATAGGCATCTTATCTGTTTTATTTCTCTAGCACAGTGTCTGGCACATAGTAGGTAGCCACTCAATAAATATTTGTTGGATGAATAAATAAATGGACAAACAAACACCATAGTATTTAATTTTATCTCTTTTTTTTTTTTTTTAATGTAGGGCAGCCATTTAATTTATTGTCCAAACCAGGACACTTGAGTGTGAAAAATGCTAATTATTATAATTATGTTGAGATAAAACAAGTACATACCAGAACCTACAGTCACCATACTTTTAAGGTATCTCCTTCTAAATGTTCTGGCTTTAACAACCAAGTTCACAGACTCCACAATATCTAGATGCCACCTGCTGAACAAATTTCCTTTTGTTGACCAGATTCCTTCTCTTCAAGAGCAAATCTTTGACTTGTTATTTTCTTAGAAGAGCTTCATCTGTGTCATTGACATCAGTTCCGATAATGCTGGGCATTATTTCCTTAGCATGGCTTATGAGCATGTCTTCATCGATAGCAATGGTCTCACTCAAGGAGTCCAAGGGAAAGGTTGCTTCCTTTCAAGGGCAGCTAATGTCATCTCGGACATCTAATCCAATTTTATTTCAGGACAGGCTGTGTTAGTGCCACATGTAACAGGGAAGGCAGATATCTCTGCTGTGGCTACACTCCAGCCTTGGAGTCAGAGGGGAAAGAGAAGGGTAGAGAGAAGGCCAGTGGTGGAAGAATGGTCTTTTGGATTCAAACCCTTCTAGGCCATAGCTGGGAATAGCTGGAAGACTCCCAAGCAGAGGCAAGGTGACAAAAAGGGAAGGGGAAGAACATGAGGGTCTAAGATAAACATTTTTGGCGTGGGTTCCAGAGTCTGCCTTTTTTCAGCTACGTGACCTTGAAAAAGTTATGCTTTAAGTCTCAGTCACCTATCTGTAAAATGGGTATAAACCCAAACCAAAGCCCCATTGCTGTTGAGTCAATTCTGACTCATAGCGACCCTGTAGGACAGAGTAGAGCTGCCCCATAAAGTTTCCAAGGAGTGCCTGGTAGATTCGAACGGCCAACCTTTTGTTTAGCAGCCATAGCACTTAACCACTACACCACTAGGGTTTTCAAAATGGATACATTCCTATTTAAAACCTGCTTATTGATTACAATCAATAAAGTACCCACCAAGGTTCCTAACACATAGTAAGTAATGAATAAGTGTTGTCATAAAAATAATTGTTTCCAGCCATCTAAGATGCATCAATTGGTCTCAACCCACCTGGATCAAAGGAGAATGAAGAACACTGAGGTCACACGATAACTATGAGCCCAAGAGACAGAAAGGGCCACATGAACCAGAGACTTACATCATCCTGAGACCAGAAGAACTAGGTGGTACCCGGCCATAACCGATGACTGCCCTGACAGGGAGCATAACAGAGAACCCCTGAGGAAACAGGAGAACAGTGGGATGCAGACCCTAAATTCTCATAAAAAGACCAGACTTAATAGTCTGACTGAGACTAGAGGAATCCCGGCAGTCATGGTCCCCAAACCTTCTGTTGGCCCAGGACAGGAACCGTTCCTGAAGACAACTCGTCAGACATGGAAGGGACTGGACATTGGGTTGGAGAGAGATGTTGACGAAGAGTGAGCTACTTGTATCAGGTGGACACTTGAGACTGTGTTGGCATCTCCTGTCTGGAGGGGAGATAGGAGGGTAGAGAGGATTAGAAACTGGTAAAAACATCACGAAAGGAGAGACTGGAAGGAGGGAGCAGGCTGACTCATTAGGGGGAGAATAAGTGGGAGTATGGAGTAAGGTGTATATAAGCTTATATGTGACAGACTGACTTGATTTGTAAACTTGCACTTAAAGCACAATAAAATTATTTAAAAAAACTGTTTCTTAATAAATGCTATCATTTTATTATAATACGAGGATCTTAGTACAGGTAGCCCCCAACTTATGACGAAGTTCCATTCCAATGACTCTATAGTAAGTGGGCTCTGACATCAGTTGAAGAACTTTTTTCTTTTTAGCTTTCATTATTATTGCCTTTTATAATGAGAATCTCTATAAATCTAATCTTTATTTGTCTTTGGGGGTTAGAAACATTGCATAAAAACATCTGTGAGTGAATATCTGTGTATGATAACATCAGCAAATTACACACTGCAACATTGTGTGTAATACATATTACTAATGATAAGATGTGCCATAAAAAAAACAAAAAAAGACGGTTGTAAGTGTGGTTCATGGTAACTCGCATACGCCGTAAGTCAGGGACTGCCTGTATAATGTAGTGTTCAAGAACTCCAGAGCCCTGGGTTCAACTTCTACTTCTGCCACTTACAATCAATGTGGCCTTACAGAAGGAATTTAACTTGTATAGGCCTCAGATTCCTCATCCGTACATTGAAGGTAATTATGACTACTTCCTAAGACAGTTCTGAAGATTAAATGAGATCATGTATATAAAATGCTTGGCATAAGCATTACTGATATGTGGTAATATTTTTTAGAGTAGAATTTGCTGTTGTTGTTGTTAGGTGCCGTCCAGTTGGTTACAACTCATAGAGACCCTATGCACAACAGAATGAAACACTGCCTGGTCCTGAGCCATCCTCACAATCGTCGTTATGCTTGAGCTCATTGTTGCAGCCACTATGTCAATCCTTGAGGGTCTTCCTCTTTTCCACTGATCCTGTACTCTGCCAAGCATGATGTCCTTCTCCAGGGACTGATCCCTCCTAACAATATATCCAAAGTATGTAAGATGCAGTCTCTCCATCCTTGCCTCCAAGGAACATTCTGGTTGTACTTCTTCCAAGACAGATTTGTTCTTTCTTTTGGCAGTCCAGGGTATATTCAATATTCTTTGCCAACACCACAATTAGAAGGCGTCAATTCTTCTTCAGTCTTCTTTATTCATTGTCCAGCTTTCACATGCATATGATGCGATTGAAAATATCATGGCTTGGGTCAGGCGCACCTTAGTCTTCAAGGTGACATCTTTGCTCTTCAACACTTCAAAGAGGTCTTTTGCAGCAGATTTACCCAATGCAACGCATCGTTTAATTTCTTGACTGCTGCTTCCATGGCTGTTGACTGTGGATCCAAGTAAGATGAAATCCTTGACAACTTCAATCTTTTCTCTGTTTATCATGATGTTACTCGTTGATCCAGTTGTGAGGATTTTTGTTTTCTTTATGTTGAGGTGCAATCCATACTGCAGGCTGTGGTCTTTGATCTTCATTAGGAAGTGCTTCAAGTCCTCTTCACTTTCAGCAAGCAAGGATGTGTCATCTGCATAACACAGGTTGTTTATGAGTCGGCCTCGAATCCTGATGTCCCCTTCTTCTTCATATAGTCCAGCTTCCCGTATTATTTTCTCAGCATATAGATTGAATAGGTATGGTGAAAGAATACAATCCTGATGCACACCTTTCCTGACTTTAAACCACTCCGTATCCCCTTGTTCTGCCCAAACAACTGCCTCTTGATCTTTGTAAAGGTTCCTCATAAAAACAATTAAGTGTTCTGGGATTTCCATTCTTCGCAGTGTTATCCATAATTTGTTATGATCCACACAGGCAAATGCCTTTGCATAGTCAATAAAACACAGGGAAACATCCTTCTGGTATGCCCTGCTTTCAGCCAGGATCCATCTGACATCAGCAATGATATCCCTGGTTCCACGTCCTCTTCTGAAACTGGCCTGAATTTCTGGCAGTTCCCTGTCAATATACTGCTACAGCCATTTTTGAATGATCTTCAGCAAAATTTTGCTTGTGTGTGATATTAATGATATTGTTCTATAATTTCCACTTTCGGTTGGATGACCTTTCTTGGGAATAGGCATAAATATGGATCTCTTCCAGTCAGTTGGCCAGGGAGCTGTCTTCCATATTTCTTGGCATGGACAAGTGAGCACCTCCAGCACTGCATCCATTTGTTGAAACATGTCAATTGATATTCCATCGATTCCTGGAGCCTTGTTTTTCACCAACGCCTTCAGAGCAGCTTGGACTTCTTCCTTCAGTATCATCGGTTCCTGGTCATATGCTACCTCTTGAAATGGTTGAACGTTGACTAATTCTTTTTGGTATAGTGACTCTGTATTCCTTCCATCTTCTTTTGATGCTTCCTGTGTCGTTTAATATTTTCCCCATGGAATGCTTCACTATTGCAACTCGAGGCTTGAATTCTTTGTTCATTTCTTTCAGCTTGAGAAATGCTGAGCGTGTTCTTCCCTCTTCCCTTTCCATCTCCAGCTTTTTACATGTCATATTACTTTGTGCTCTCGAGCTGCCCCTTGAAATCTTCTGTTCAGTTCTTTTACTTCGTCAATTCTTCCTTTTGTTTTAGCTGCTTGATGTCCGAGAGCAAGTTTCAGAGTCTCCTCTGACATCCATCTTGGTCTTTTCTTTCTTTCCTGTCTTTTCAGTGACCTCTTGTTTTCTTCATGTATGACGTTGTTCCACAACTTGTCTGGTCTTCGGTCACCAGTGTTCAGTGTGTCAAATCTATTCTTCAGATAGTCTCTAAATTCGGGTGGGATATACCCAAGGTCATATTCTGGCTCTCGTGGACTTGCTCTGATTTTCTTCAGTTTCAGCTTGAACTTGCATATGAGCAATTGATGGTCTGTTCCGCAGTCGACCCGTAGGCTTGTTCTGATTGATGATATTGAGCTTTTCCATTGTCTCTTTCCACAGATGAAGTCAATTTGATTTCTGTGTGTTCCATCTGGTGAGATCCATGTGTATAGTTGCTGTTTATGTTGGTGAAAGAAGGTATTTGCAATGAAGACGTCCTTGGTCTTGCAAAATTCTATCATTTGATCTCCGGCATTGCTTCTATCACCAAGGCCATATTTTCCAACTACCAATCCTTCTTCTTTGTTTCCAACTTTTGCATTTCAAGTGCCAGTAATTATCAATGCATCCTGATTGCATGTTCCATCAATTTCAGACTGCAGCAGCTAATAAAAATCTTCTATTTCTTCATCTTTGGCCCTAGCTGTTGGTGCGTAAATTTGAATAATAGCCATATTAACTGGTCTTCCTTGTAGGCATACGGATATTATCCTATCATTGACAGTGTTGTACTTCAGGATAAATCTTGAAATGTTCTTTTTGACGATGAATGAAACACCATTCCTCTTTGAGTTCTCATTCCCAGCATAGTAGGCTATATGATTATCTGATTTAAAATGGCCAATATCAGTCCATTTCAGCTCACTAATGCCTAGGATATTGATGTTTATGAGTTCCATTTCATTTTTGACAATTTCCAATTTTCCTAGGTTCATACTTCATACATTCCGTTCCGATTATTAATGGATGTTTGCAGCTGTTTCTTCTCATCTTGAGTCATGCCACATCAGCGAATGAAGGTCCCAAAAGCTTTTTACTCCACCTACGTCATTAAGGTCGACTCTACTTTGAGGAGGCAGCTCTTCCCCTGTCATCTGTTGAGTGCCTTCCAACCTGGGGGGCTCATCTTCCAGCACTATATCAGACAATGTTCTGTTGCTATTCATAAGATTTTCACTGGCTAATGCTTTTCAGAAGTAGACTGCTGGGTCCTTCTTCCTAGTCTGTCTTAGTCTAGAAGCTCAGCTGAAACCTGTCTTCCATGGGTGACCCTGCTGGTATCTGAACACCAGTGGCATAGCTTTCAGCACCACAGCAACATGCAAGCCCCCACAGTACGACAAACTGACAGACTCGTGGGGGCTAGAATTTCCTTGAAGTACTAAAATAGAAGCAAACAGCAAGGACTGGAATCTTCTTGAGAGATTTCTTCATTTCTTCAAAAATGGAGCCCTGATGGCAGAGTGGTTAAAAGCTTGATTGCCAACTAAAAAGTCAGCAGTTCAAATCTACCAGCAGCTCCCTGGAAACCTTGTGGGACCGTTCCACCTTGTCCTATATGGTCGCTATGAGTCAGAATCAATTCAATGGTAACAGTTTTTTTTTTTTTTTCTGGGGGGAGGAGAATGTTACCCATGAAAACGGGGGCCTACACAGGATTTTTCTACTGTGGTTTCTGGTCCCAAGGAGCACTGGGGAGGACGAAATGCCAGAAGAAAGTTGTAATATAGCGTTGTCCACTGAAGATCCCAATTAGAATGAGAGAGTAATCAGAAAGTATATGCTTCCTAAATGTTTCTAGCGAAGGAGGTAAGAGAGGCTGGAGAAAGGCAATTCCAATTTAGTAGATTCAGTGACCTTGGTTTTATGTTTGACTTTGCCATTAAAATCAGAGCATGGTAGACTTGGCTGGATATTACAGACATTTTTAAACACTCAATATTTAAGATTTTTCCTGTTTTTACTATTAACCATGCTGTATAATTTGTCTTGGTCCAAAACTTCTAAAATTTTCCTCCATTGATCATAAAGAACACACCTTCATCTTGGTCCAAAACTTCTAAAATTTTCCTCCATTGATCATAAAGAACACACCTCTACTAACCATCAAATGCTTTCCTAAGTGTACATTATTATATTAATGATAGGTGAAACTAGGAATGGCTTTGTTTTAGAAAAGTTATTTGATTGTTTTTAAAAGATCTTTGCTAATTACCTCCTTGGCATTTACTCACTCCATTGCATGGCATTTTAAGACATGAAAAATTCATTGGGAAATTCCAATTTTAACGATTCCTCAATTTACAGAAATTGCCTTAGGATACAAATTCCATTCCCTACATTTTTAGCATTGGATAATAGTATACATGCAAATACTGCATAGTAATGTATTAAAACTCCAGAAATTGCTGTGTGTTATGACACTGGATGAAATGGTACAAAATTTCACACACACAAACTCAGATATGCACACACACATATGCAACAATATTTAAATCTAGGTTTGAAAGACACAAAATTTCCATTTGCTTCTGAAAAAAAATGCTTTTAACTCACTGGACTGGAGAACCTCTTGTATGCTCTGAAATGAAGAAACTAACTAATGAGGGAAGGGGAGTTTTCAGAAGCAAATCTCTCCAACCTTTTTGGAAACTAAAAAGACCACGTTTTGGTGTTAAACAAATAACCTGAAAAATGTCCCTTAAAATCCAACCAAATATCATTACGTGGAATACAAGAAACACTTTCATAATAACCATTATGTCTGCCACTCTTGTCACCATCATGTGTACCTAGCCATGCCATTTAAGGACCTGTTTTGCAAATCCCCAAAAGGGGAAAATGAATCTGTCAAAGCACAATTTAAATTTACCATATTTAAAAGTGATTTTGATTTCTTAAATTGTTTTTTCTTAAAATTGTTCAGTCTTTCAAATCAAGTCATTTAATCTTTGAGGCCTCTACCTCTCGTTTTATAAGTAACCTGAGACCAAAGCATCCCTGGGTAGGGTTGCCAGATTTAACAAATATAAATACATATGCAAATACTGCATGGGACAAATGGTTACTAAAAATTATTTGTTGTTTATCTAAAATTTAAATTTAACTGAACATCCAGTATTTTCTCTGGCAACTCTACTCCTGGATTACCAAGTTAATGAATAGAATAGCCGCACAAGAACTGGATGCTCTGACAGTCTAGAAAACAAGCAGAACTCCATTTCTGGTGAGAATCCATCCATTGAACAATAATCCCTTGAAAGCTAGATGTCCTGGGAAACAATTGGCGGTGTAAGGTGTCCCATGCCCTCAGGGAGCCTGCAGTCTAATGGCAATGATTTCAGGGGAAACCTAGGTCAATTGGCATAATAAAGTGTATTAGGAAAATGTTCTGCATCCCACTTTGGGGAGTGGCCTCTGGGGTCTTAAATGCTAGCAAGCGGCCATCTAAGATGCATCGATTGGTCTCAATCCACCTGGAACAACGGAGAATGAAGAACACCAAAGACATAAGGTAAAGATGAGCCCAAGAAACAGAAAGGGCCACATAAACCAGAGACTGCTTCAGCCTGAGACCAGAAGTACTAGGTGGTGCCCAGCTACCACCGATGACTGCCCTGACAGAGAACACAACAGAGAATCCCAGATGGAACAGTGGGATGCAGATCTCAAATTCTCGCAAAAAGACCAGACTTAATGGCCTGTCTGAGACTAGAGGGACCCTGGAGGTCACGGTCCCAGGACCCTTTGTTAGCCCAAGACTGCAACCATTCCTGAAATCAACTCTTCAGACAGGCACTGGACTGGAATTAAGACAGAAAATAATACTGGTGAGGAGTGAGCTTCTTGGCTCAAGTAGACACATGAGACTATGTGTGCAATTCCTGTCTGGAGGTGAGATGGGAAGGCAGAGGGCGACAGGAGCTAGTTGAATGGACATAGGGAATACAGGGTAGGAAGGAGGAGTGTGTTGTCTCATTATGGGGAGAACAGCTAGGAGTACGTAGCAAGGTGTGTGTAAGCTTTTGTATGAGAGACTGACTTCATTTGTAAACTTTCACTTAAAGCACAATAAATACATTTTTAAAATTAAAAAAAAAAAAAAAAGGTCAGTGTAACCATTTCAGCAAACTACTACCTGAGAAAATACTTCTCAATCCTGGCTGCGTGCTGAAATAATCTGGAGAGCTTTAAAAAAAAAAAAAAATTATTAATGCCTTGGGATTCTGATTTAATTGGTTTGGGCGGGATCTGAGAACTGGCCTTTTTTTGGTCTTCCTTTTTCAAAATACCCTCCAGATAATTTTAATGTACAGCCCAGTTTGCGTGGTGAGCCAGAGAGCTAAAACTTAGAAATCTCCTCATACTGATTCACAGAATGAGTAGATCTGTGCTAAAGTGGGGTGTGTGTGTGTGTGTGTGTATTCCCTAAGCCCCATACTTCTTGCACCAGGGAGGTATTTAAAAAGGCCACTTGTACCTTACAATATGATTCATTAAAGGGGGAGCATTTTTAATTTTGTCCCTATTCTGACCTTGGTTCTTTGTCATTTTTTAGTCTATACATTTTGCAGCCTTTCTCCTAAAATTCTTTTTAAGTATAACCAAAAAAACCAAACCCAGTGCCGTGGAGTCGATTCCAACTCATAGCAACTCTATAGCGACTCTATAGGACAGAATAGAACTGCCCGATAGAGTTTCCAAGGAGTGCCTGGTGGATTCGAACTGCCAACCCTTTGGTTAGTAGCCATAGCACTTAACCACTATGCCACTAGGGTTTCCATTTTAAGTATATAAAAAAAAAAGTATACAGGTCACATATTCCTTAAACATGAAATAATGAAGAGATCCAAAACCTAAAACCCATTGCCGTTGATTCCGATTCATAGCAACCCTATAGGACAGAGTAGAACTGCCCCACATGGCTTCCAAGGAGCAGCTGGTGGATTCAAACTACCAGCTTTTGGGTTAGCAGCCTGAGCTCTTAACCACTGTGCCATGAGGGCTCCTAATCGAGAAATACCCAGTGCCGTCGAGTCGACTCCAACTCATAGCGACCCTATAGGACAGAGTAGAACTGCCCCGTTGAGTTTCCAAGGAGTGCCTGGCGGATTCAAACTGCTGACCCTTTGGTTAGCAGCTGTAGCACTTAACTACTATGCCACCAGGGTTTCCAGTTAAGAAATAGTTCCATTTAATTTTATAGTCTGTCCCAGAGTTACCTGGGGTCAGACATGTGATCTCTAGCTCAGAATAGATCCCAGGGCTTCAGCATTGTTTGCATATCTTCCCACCAACAGAATCCACTAAATGGAAGCCCCATTTAGTCCTATGTCTTCCCACAGAGAGATAAATAAGAAGAAGTCTGGGTGTTCTCATTACTGTCATTATGTTTGTTGTCCCAGTTAGAGAGAGGTAAAAAAAAGCCACAACCACATCTTCTACTCAGCTATTATTATTATTACCAAAAAGACACAGTAGTAAGCATACAAAAGTAAGATTTCTCAACACTGTCACCTCTGTCCTGGAGTGCGGCCCTCAGCGGCTTATTTCTGACAAAGTACAAGGAAGGTAAGTTCACTGCCTCAGTTTGCTGCATTTGTTTGCAGACTTGTGTCACCTCTCAACACGAGCTTAATTTAATATTCTGGAATCATTTTGACAGCCTCATGCCATCCGAAGTCCAAAGACAATGGCATCTCACCTCCAACAACAGGACATGTATGGCTATGGGTCAAGTGTTCTTCCTAAGGGTCACTGTTTTGTAATGCGTATTTGGGGCATTTTACATAATTGTTAATCCTTCCATTCCAGAATCCGTCTGAGATCAGTTCAGCCTATGACAGCAACACTGTTCTGCTGGGATACTTGGCCAGGACCAGTTTTCTTAGCCTAACATTTGAGAGAACCTATATCTCCAAAAGTGTTCAACTGAAAATTCTGTTACAAATAAAAAGCATGATAGAGCCAAATAAGACCAATTGCATCTCTCCAGGAATAATGAGATGGCACATTTTGTCGACACATAAAAGGGCTAAATGACTGCTCGATAATACCAACACCTGGCAACCTTATAATCAAGACAAGTCAAAAATATTCCAAATGAGTGTGAGTAATGTTAAATATTTCCTATTCCAATTACCAACACGCCATGTTAAAACCGGTCCCAACTCCTTTTGGAAATCTTGTTCTGTTTCCCATATGAAAGGTAATGTAGGAATTTTGATGAGTGATGCAATATTGTTAATTCTCATTGGGTAATTTTCCCCATTAGTCAGAGCCTGGCTTTGCCAACTTGGAGGCCTCACATGCTTTGCAGTCGGCTGCCCTCAGGAGCTAGCTGTCAAAACCTAGGAGTGCTGGAAATTCTAAAGGCCAAACTCCACCCTTGGCTTGTGTGGCTTCAGTTCCTCACCAAGCACAGAAGCCTCAACTCCATCGCAAAGCCTGTGATTTCTAGTCATTCTATAGGAGGAAAGATTGTCTTTTTAAATCCTAGTTGATTTGCAAAGGCGAGAGTTCAGATTTTTAAATTCTTTGAATTAGTTAAAATTCATCCTGCGGATGGCCTCAATGTCAATAGGTCCACCTGCCATGGCAGAGGCAGACTAACTGCTTAATCTTCAAGGACTGGAATTTGGGTTAAATGACCAAAGAGGTCAATGGGGGCATTGTCACCTGGGCTAAATGAGTAAATAGGTTCATGGGGCCCATGCAGGGGCAGATTAACCCCTAAACAAGGTATGCACAGGCATACAGTAAGCAAGATATGCGTGGGCTTAATTGTGTTTGCTGACTAATCTGTAGTGCATGATTTCACCTGTTTTTCACCATATCAAAGATGTAGTGAAACCTATATGAAATTGTGCACTACAGACTAGTAAGTAAACACAAGTAAGCCAGTGCGTAACTTGCTTATTGGGTCACCCGTCCCTGGGCCCATACATATGTATGAGAGGTGTTCTACACCCACCTCTGTTACAAATCAAATTCCTGCAGCCAAGCATACACATTCAGGAGTAAACAAGTTGACTCTCTCCAGTGTTTCTAAATTGACAATTCAAGTGGTATAATTTTAACATAGAAAAGGATGTAGGTTAGTTTCCCAAACACAATCAAAACAAGGTCAACATCATCAGGAATGCCTAGAACTGGGATACAGCTTCCCTGCTTTAGATCTGAGGAAACTCAACTGAAGGCCCAGTCATGTGACCTATACAAGTGCCTACGAAAGTCATGAAAACCAAGACAAAGCTATGTATCTCTGTGAGCCAACTCTAATTCACAAGCAGTAAGGCAAAACTCCTTTCCTTCTCTGCCCCATGGCAAAAAAGTGAGTCTGTTCCATCTGTTTACAATGAGTGCTGTTCCTTTCCAGTATAACCATAATCTTATTTTGTAAATCCTATTCCTGACATACCTCAAACCATCTGACTATTCTTTCTCGGGTTTGCTTGGGGCTGTTTGGCGAATGTATGCCATTACCTGTAAGTGGAATATTTTTTAACAGAGTACATGCCCCTTCTAAAGGCATGTTGCCATGGCTGCTCGGTGTTCCTAAATAATCTCCTTCAGGCCTTCCTCTAAACCCAACATGCTTTTAGTAATATTTAATATGAGTAAAATAAAGACCAAGAGACAAAGAGGCATACATGCAACCATTTGGGCTTCAGATTCAAAGTATGCTTGCACATGATCTCAGTCAAACACAGGACCCAGTTGAAATTTTACTCATAAAATCATGTCGGTTTGAGGGAAGAGTTAGCCTCTGTTTCAGATTCAGATTTGCAAAGAGTTTTGGAAAAAAAGTGATAAAACCTGAGCGATAGAATTTCCACTATTGCTTCTCCTCATAGATCTGGGCCTGGTTTCTCATCATGTCTCCACAATCTGCCTTTCCTTCATCATTTTGCTGTCTTCCTGTTATTAGAACTACAGGGAGCTGAGGAAGGCCAGAGAATCCCAAACTGGACAAAGGATATGGGATCAGGCAATTCACAGAGCAATAATAAAAATGGCTGAACATGAGAAAAGATGGCTCAACTCATTAGTAATTAAGGAAATCTAGAATGAAATAACAATGAGATCACCGTCAGCCAGTTAAAACAGCAAAGATTCAAAACATTGAAAATATTGAGCGAGGGTGTGGGGAAATAAGTGCTCTTATGCACTGCTGGTCCCCATGTGTCTGTCAGTTTGTCGTACTGTGGGGGCTTGCATGTTGCTGTGATGCTGAAAGCTATGCCACTGGTATTCAGATACCAGCAGGGTCACCCATGGAGGACAGGTTTCAGCTGAGCTTCCAGACTAAGACAGACTAGGAAGAAGGACCCGGCAGTCTACTTCTGAAAAGCATTAGCCAGTGAAAATCTTATGAATAGCAACAGAACATTGTCTGATATAGTGCTGGAAGATGAGCCCCCCAGGTTAGAAGGCACTCAAAAGACAACTGGGGAAGAGCTGCCTCCTCAAAGTAGAGTCGACCTTAATGACGTGGATGGAGTAAAGCTTTCGAGAGCTTCATTTGCTGATGTGGTATGACTCAAAATAAGAAGAAACAGCTGTAAACATCCATTAATAATCAGAACCTGGAATGTAAGAAGTATGAATCTAGGAAAATTGGAAATCATCAAAAATGAAATGGAAAGCATAAACATCAACATCCTAGGCATTAATGAGCTGAAATGGACTTGTATTAGCCATTTTGAATTGGACAATCATATAGTCTACTATGCTGGGAATGACAACTCAAAGAGGAATGGTGTTTCATTCATCGTCAAAAAGAATGTTTCAGGACCTATCCTGAAGTACAACTCTGTCAGTGATAGGAAAATATCCATATGCCTACAAGGAAGACCAGTTAATATGGCTATTATTCAAATTTACGCACCAACCGCTAGGGCCAAAGATGAAGAAATAGAAGATTTTTATCAGCTGCTGCAGCCTGAAATTGATGGAACATTCAATCAGGATGCATTGATAATTACTGGCGATTAGAATGCAAAAGTTGGAAACGAAGAAGAAGGATCAGTAGTTGGAAAATATGGCCTTGGTGATAGAAGCAATGCCGGAGATCAAATGATAGAATTTTGCAAGACCAAGGACTTCTTCATTGCAAATACCTTCTTTCACCAACATAAACAGCGACTGCACACATGGACCTCACCAGATGGAACACAGAGAAATCAAATTGACTACATCTCTGGAAAGAGAAGATGGAAAAGCTCAATATCATCAGTCAGAACAAGGCCAGGGGCCGACTGTGGAACAGACCATCAATTGCTCATACGCAAGTTCAAGCTGAAACTGAAGAAAATCAGAGCAAGTCCACGAGAGCCAAAATACGACCTTAAGTATATCCCACCTGAATTTAGAGACCATCTCAAAAATAGATTTGACACATTGAACACTAGTGACTGAAGGCTAGATAAGTTGTGGAAGGACATCATACATGAAGAAAGCAAGAGGTCATTGAAAAGACAGGAAAAAAAGAAAAGACCAAGATGGATGTCAGAGGAGACTCTGAAACTTGCTCTCGAACATCAAGCAGCTAAAGCAAAAGGAAGAATTGATGAAGTAAAAGAACTGAACAGAAGATTTCAAAGGGCAGCTCAAGAAGACAGAGTAAAATATTATAATGACATGTCCAGAGAGCTGGAGATGGAAAACCAAAAGGGAACAACATGCTCAGCGTTTCTCTCAAGCTGAAAGAACCGAAGAAAAAATTCAAGACTCGAGTTGCAATAGTGAAGCATTCCATGGGGAAAATATTAAACCATGCAGGAAGCATCAAAAGAAAATGGGAGGAATACACAGTCGCTATACCAAAAAGAATTAGTCAATGTTCAATCATTTCAAGAGGTGGTATATGATCAGGAACCAATGGTGCTGAAGGAAGAAGTCCAAGCTTCTCTGAAGGCATTGGCGAAAAACAAGGCTCCAGGAATTGATGGAATATCAATTGACATGTTGCAACAAACAAAGGCAGCACTGGAGGTGCTCACTCATCTATGCCAAGAAATGTGTGGAAGACAGCTTCCTGGCCAACTGACTGGAAGAGATCCATGTTTATGCCTATTCCCAAGAAAGGTGATCCAACCGAATGTGGAAATTATAGAACAATATCATTAATATCACACACAAGCAAAATTTTGCTGCAGATCGTTCAAAAACGGCAGCAGCATTATATCGACAGGGAACTGCCCGAAATTCAGGCCGGTTTCAGAAGAGGACGTGGAACCAGGGATATCATTGCTGATGTCAGATGGATCCTGACTGAAAGCAGAGCATACCAGAAGGATGTTTCCCTGTGTTTTATTGACTATGCAAAGGCATTTGACTGTGTGGATCATAACAAACTCTGGATAACATTACGAAGAATGGGAATTCCAGAACACTTAATTGTGCTCATGAGGAACCTTTACAAAGATCAAGAGGCAGTTGTTTGGGCAGAACAAGAGGATACTGAGTGGTTTAAAGTCAGGAAAGGTGTGCATCAGGATTGTATTCTTTCACCATACCTATTCAATCTGAATGCTGAGCAAATAATACGGGAAGCTGGACTATACGAAGAAGAACGGGGCATCAGGATTGGAGGAAGATTCATATAACAACCTGCGTTACGCAGATGACACAGCCTTGTTTACTGAAATTGAAGAGGGTTTGAAGCACTTATTAATGAAGATCAAAGACCATAGACTTCAGTCTGGATTGCACCTCAAGAAAAAGAAAACAAAAATCCTTTGGAAATCAATTTGGCCCTTCCTTAAAAAGCTAGAAATAGAACTACCATGCAACCCAGCAATCCCACTCCTTGGAATATATCCTAGAGAAATAAGAGCCTTTACACGAACAGATATATGCACATCCATGTTTATTGCAGCACTGTTTACAACAGCAAAAGATGGAAGCAACCAAGGTGCCCATCAACAGATGAATGGATACATTATGGTATATTCACACGATGGAATACTACACATCGATAAAGAACAGTGATGAATCTGTGAAACATTTCATAACATGGAGGAACCTGGAAGGCATTATGCTAAGTGAAATTCATCAGTTGCAAAAGGACAAATATTGTATAAGACCATTATTACAAGAACTTGAGAAATAGTTTAAACTGAGAAGAAAACATTCTTTCGTGGTTATGAGAGGGGGGAGGGGGGAGGGGGGAGGGGGGCATTCACTAATCAGATCAGTAGATTAGATAGTAGACAAGAACTACTTTAGGTGAAGGGAAAGACAGCACACAATACAGGCGAGGTCAGCACAATTGGACTAAACCAAAAGCAAAGAAGTTTCCTGAATGAACTGAATGCTTCGAAGGCCAGTGTAGCAGGGGCAGGGGTCTGGGGTCCATGGTTTCAGGGGACATCTAAGTCAATTGGCATAATAAAATCTATTAAGAAAACATTCTCCATCCCACTTTGAAGAGTGGCGTCTGTGGTCTTAAATGCTAGCAAGCAGCCATCTAAAATGCATCATTTGGCCTCAACCCACCTGGATCAAAGGAGAATGAAGAACAGCAAGGACACAAGGCGATCACGAGCCCAAGAGACAGAAAGGGCCACATGAACCAGAGACTACATCATCCCGAGACCAGAAGAACTAGATGGTGCCCAGCTACAATGGATGACTGCCCTGACAGGGAACAAAACAGAGAACCCCTGAGGGAGCGGGAGAGCAGTGGGATGCAGACCCCAAATTCTCATAAGACCAGACTTAATGGTTTGACTGAGACTGGAAGGACCCCAGTGGTAATGGCCCCCAGACCTTCTGTTGGCCCAGGGCAGGAACCATTCCCAAAGCCAACTCTTCAGACATGGATTGGACTGGACAATGGGTTGGAGAGGGATACTGGTGAGGAGTGAACTCGGATCAGGTGGATGCTTGAGACTATGTTGACATCTCCTGCCTGGAGGGGAGATGAGAGGGTGGAGGGGGTTAGAAGCTGGCGAAAAGGACAGGAAAAGAGAGAGTGGAGAGGAGAGAGCGGGCTGTCTCATTACGGGGAGAGTAATTGGGAGTGTGTAGCAAGGTGTACATGGGTTTTTGTGTGAGAGACTGACTTGATTTGTAAACTTTCACTTAAAGCACAATAAAAATTATTTAAAAAAAAAGAAAACAAAAATCCTCAAAACTGGGCCAATGAGCAACACCATGATAAACGGAGAAAAGATTGAAGTTGTCAAGGATTTCATTTTACTTGGATCCACAATCAACACCCATGGAAGCAGTAGTCAAGAAATCAAAAGATGCATTGCATTGGACAAATCTGCTGCAAAGGACCTCTGCAAAGTGTTGGAGAGCAAAGATGTCACCCTGAAGACTAAGGTGCGCCTGACCCAAGCCATGGTATTTTCAATCGCATCATGTGCATGTGAAAGCTGGACAATGAATAAGGAAGACCGAAGAAGAATTGACGCCTTTTAATTGTGGTGTTGGCAAAGAATATTGAATACACCATGGACTGCCAAAAGAACGAACAAATCTGTCTTAGAAGTAGTACAGCCAGAATGCTCCTTAGAGGCAAGGATGGCGAGATTGTGTCTTACATACTTTGGACGTGTTGTCAGCGGGGATCAGTCCCTGGAGAAGGACATCATGCTTGGCAGAGTACAGGGTCAGCAGAAAAGAGGAAGACCCTCAACGAGTTGGATTGACACAGTGGCTGCAACAATGAGCTCAAGCATAACAACGATTGTAAGGATGTCTTAGGACCGGGCAGTGTTTCGTTCTGTTGTGCATACGGTCACTTTGAGTCAGAATCAACTTGACCGCACCTAAGAAGAACAACAACATGCACTGCTGGAGAAAGTAGAAATTCATACAGCTTTCCTGGAGACACTTTGGCTGTATCTAGCAAAGATTTTCTGGAAGACACCTTTTGCTTCACTTTTAGGCCTCCATCCTAGAGAAATACTAGCATGCATAGACACACACACACAAAAAAATGAACATATTCATACCAGCATTGCATATGAGAGCCAAAACTTAGAAACAATTGATTAATAGGGAAATGGTTAAAAAACTATATTTTATCTACCCAATGAAATATTATACTGTTGTCAAGAAAAACGAGGCAGGTAAACATGATCTGTATATTTAGCAGAAGTCAGATGATATCGAGATAGTAATCTGGAGAGCATTAATATGTTCCAAATTATGAAATTTCTAGTCTATAACAAGCTGTTAAAATGGATCTCTTCCACAGCTTTGTCTAAGGCCCCAAAAGACCCAGAAGAAGCAATAAATGATTACCAAAACCAGTTACCATGAGATCAGTTCTGACTCATGGCAACCCAATGAGTTTCAGAGTAGAATAGTGCTCCATAGGGTTTCCAGTGGCTGTGATCCTTTGGAAGCAGATCACCAGGTCTTTCTTCTGAGGTGCCTCTGGATAGATCTGAACTGTCAACCTTTTAGAGTTAGTAGCTGAGAACTTAACAACAAATTGAATGGCACACAGCCATTCAAAACCAAAAACAAATTCACCATCAAGCTGATTCTGCCTCATAGTGACCCTATAGGACAAAGTAGAATTGCCCCATAGGGTTTCAAAGGAGCAGCTGATGGATTCAAACTGCCAACCTCTGTGCCCCTCAGGGACCCCTAAGAAAAAAAAAAAAAAACCTGTTGCTGTTGTGTCCATTCTGACTCAGGGACCCTTAATAGGTAGTTAAAAAATAAATTCTGACTCATGCAACTCTATATTTTACAAAGTAGAACTGCCCCATACTGTTTTCTTGGCTGTAATCTTTACACGAGCACATTGCCAGGCCTTTCTTCCATGGCACTGCTGCATGGGTTTAAACCACCAATCTTTAGGTTAGTAGCCAAGCACAAACCATTTGTACCACCCAGGGATTTTAATAAGTGATGAGTGCTCCCACTTTCCAAAATGAGCTGCTAGACTACCTAGGCAAGATTTACAAAGACTGTACCCTCTGGAGCCATTAGTCCATCACCACCACCAGGGTATAAAAGGGCTGAAATTGAGAAGACAAAAGAGGATTTCTTTGGAATGATTTGTTGAAGTGAGGTAGTGTTTCCCCCCTCCCTAAGGAATGCTTCTCTTTTACCTCAGTCTAAATAAGAGGGGTCTCAAGGAGACCACTCATATCCCTGGAGTCTATAGGGTACAGACTAGCCCCTGAGCCATGTCCAAAGATTATCTGCCTGCAAGAAGTTGGATCCAGCAGCTTATGGAGGCCCAGCCCTGAGTGAGCTTCACTGCGGCTGACTGCACCTCTGCTAACAGGGGGAGCAAGAGTACATCAGAAAAATAAAACACACAAACAGAAAAAGCGTGCATCAGTGTTTTCCTTGGATCACATGCAAGGGAGCCAGCAAGGATCATTTTTAAAGGGGCCTCACCTAGAGTGATGCTGTTAGGGTCCACCCATATCTTTCAGATCTCTTGATCATGTGATCAAGATGCATGTGAGCTCTTGCATCTTTTGTCAAGGGATGCCCTTGGGCTGCTGGAACCCACTGTGTGCCTAGGGCCAGAGAAATCCTGGGACTATGCTTGGAACTTGAAGTGACTGGAGAACTTTTTATTATATATGAGTTTCCAAGAAAGTTGAAACCGACCTGCAAATCATATTTATAGAGAAGTAAGGAGAAACTGTTCTCTACCGGCACTATATGGAGTCCTGCCCTTTCAATATGATGTTGGTAACTACATATGTGTAACAGAGAAAAGGTCTGGAAGGTTACACACAAAACTGTGATCTCTAGGCAGTGGAGTATGGTTAGTGGACAAATGAAAAGGAACTTGTCATTCATATATACTTCTAAATAGTTTGATTTAAAAAAAAAAAGCATATATACTGATCTTTTTTATAAACAAAAACTGAGGATAGATGTACTCATTGTAGAGAATTCAGTAAAAGAAGAAAAATACAACACACAAACAAGCCAAAAACCTAATTCCACTTCTCCTAGATCCTACTTCTGTTGGTAATTGGGGAGTTTTCATTCCCCATCTTTGGCTATTTTACTATTTGCTTTGAGTAGGTAGGCTGAGCTCTGACAATCTAGTTAAATTAAACAAGGAAGAGCTCCAAGGATTGTTTACTGTCTTCGCCCATATCTTCTGTGGCCATAATATAAAAATTCGGGTGTAGGAGCAAAGAACAGATTTGCTACTTATGGCTGTCCTTTGAAGTCCCTGGGTGGTGCAAAAGGTTAACATGCCCGGCTGTTAACTAAAAGGTTGGAGGTTTGAGTCACTCAGAGGTGCCTCAGAAGAAAAGCCCAGAGATCTACTTCCAAGAAATTAGTCATTGAAAACCCTCTGGAGCACAGTTCTACTCTGACACCAATAGTATTGCCATGAGTTAGATTGTCTTGATGACAACTGATTTGGTCTCCCTTAATCTCAAAGTGCTCACAATTGAGGTGGAGAAAAAAATCCTCAGTGTGGCATTTTATGCACTGCCTCTAGACAACAGCAAGGTAGCAGACTAGATTAGAATTTACTGCTTCTCTTATGAAGTCAGAAATGCATCTTCCTCATCTAAAAATGAGCACTCAAGTGCTCAAGCCTGCCAAGACTTTCCAAGTCTGCCAAGAAAGCCCGCCTGAGTCTAAATCGCCTCCATGCAAATTCGAGGTGACTTTTTTTCTTCCTCTCTGAGATTTACACAAAAACTAATCAGTTGCACTCTGCCCAAACTCATCTCCTAAAAACACAAACACAACTTAAAAGCCTTGGAAAACCAAAGGGTTGCTATACATGTAGAAATTACATCCTGGTTTGTTTTCGGTCTTCCTGTTCTCGCCCCGGAACAAGAGAACAAATTCAGTTCCTAAACCTCGAAGCAGCATGAACAATGAACAATGGTGAGCCTAGACATAGCAGACAAAGCCTATTACTTCACAATGGAAAGCAAACTGCGTTGTCCTGAGGTTTTGTTTACTATCCAGACTTGGTGGGTAAAATGATACAGGAGAGAAGCAAAGCTGGTGTCCTAGTCATTAGAAATCTTCGAGACACCCTCTACATTAAGGGTAACATCCAACTCCTTTCTGTTTTCCCTCTTGTTGAGTATAGGTTTGGATAATTACATGTAATTTCCGAAAGTCTGTCTACAGGAATGAACCTTCTTACCAATTTCAACCAAAAACCTCTACCAAATCAGATGAAGATAGGGTCAGTGGAAAACCAGTAACATGAAAGTACACAGTAGAGATCTTCATTTTTTTAATTTAAGTGGCAAACCAAACGTCTGGAAGAGGCAATAATCCCATGATCCAACAAAATAGTGATGGAACACATAAACATTCCCTTGGCTTGGAATATGAAAAAAAAAAAATTAACAGTAAATGATATTGAACTGAAATTTTAAAGTCAGGGACAGCAAAGTGTGCTTTTTACCAAATTTGTTGGAAGCCAGTCAGAGTCTGAGAATAAACCCAAACTCAAACTGGTGCTAATGTCCACTTTCATCTTAGCATTTTTAAAAGGAGAAGAAAGAATGAAAGAAAAACAAACTTTGTAGGTTTTAAAATGAACTTTTTAAAATAAGGTACCAAGGGTTACTTGGATGTTGGCTGGCAATACATAAAACAATACTAACAAGTTGAGTGTAAATGCATCAAAACCAGACAGATTCCATTTCCCCTCAAGTAAATGGGTGTTTGGAGGAAAAAAAAAAGGCTTCTCAAAATGTATGTATATGAGTTTTAACAAAACCACAGGGTTCTGAATAAAAACTGGAGAAATTTCATGTAATCTTCAACCAGGATTGGGTGAGTGATATCCCAGGGGGCCCTTCTGTGTCAGGCATTGAACCTCAAGAACACTGGCTCATTTCATTCTCATGATAACCTGTGAAGTAGGTAGGTATTTTCCCCCTACTTCAGAGGTGAGAAAGTAAAATTTTGGAATGCTGTAGTCACCTTATCTAGGCCATAACAACCAGTAAGTGTCCATAAAGGGCTTCTACATTAGGAAATGGTGTTCACCCACCTCCCATGTTGTTGTTACATGAGAATCATTGATTACTTTGGAGAGTATGATTTAATGATGTTGAATAAACCTATTTTGGAGCACTCCACTAGTGCAGTGGAACATCCTGTCAAGGCCCCAACACCTGTGCTGGCTTAGATGGTAACTGGCAGCACTAGATGGGGATGGAGAAGGATTTTATCTTGATTTGACTTACAGTCACTCTGAAGTCATGTCATAACAACTCCAAGCTATTCAACTCTGTGGCAGGTCTGGCCTAAGTGCTTTACCTGCATAAACTCCCTTTATACTTACAATGACTCTAAGTTTCTTTGCATTTTTATCCCCATTTTATATCTCAGGAAACTGAGTCTTGGAAAGACTAAGAAAGAGCTAGAGCCAGAATTCTATCCCAGCCTGTCTGACTCTAGGTCCAGAGCATGAGATCTTACCTACTTTGCCAAACTGAGAGGGTAACATCATCAAAGTACTACAGAATCAAGTTCAGGATGACTATAACACTAGCTAGCAAGCAACAATGGCCTCCTTAAGATATGTTGACTTACGATGGGTTCTCTAGAGAAGCAAAACCAGAAAAGTATACATATAGAGAGAGATTTACATCAAGGAAACGGCTCACGTGGTTGTAGAGGCTAGAACATCCTGTGGGTCACAATAGAGGCTTCTCCTGATTCACGTAGCCGCAGGGGCTGGCAAACCCACGATCGGCAGATCAGAGAGCAGGCCTCCTGCTCACAGGCTGTGAAGATCAATGAATCCCAAGATCAGCAGGCAAGATCTCAGGTAAGCTGCTAGCTCAAGTCCCAAGAACCGGAGATCAGACAAACAGGAGCCAGCTGCAGGATCCAGAGGGAGCAAAAGCCCTCAAGCCTTACCGGAGTGTCCGCTTATATTCCTTGACCACACATCCAAGGAAATTGCCTTTCAACTGATTGGCTACACATAGCAGATCCCATCATGAGGGTGATCACATATCAAATCTCAATAGGAAAGTGATCACATTATATGACCACCAAAACACTAAGAAGCCAACTTGACACACGATCTTAACCATCACATATGTGAACATCAGAACTTAATAGCATCTTCCTACACATTGATCCATCCATCCATCCATCCATCCATCCATCCATCCATCCATCCATCCATCCATCCACCCATCCACCCATCCATCCAGCAACTATTGATTACATGCCCTTGGAGACTAATTTTAAAAGACGCATTTTAAAGCTAGGAAGTTCATTTTTCTTTCTTCTCTTTTTAAAAATGCTAAAAGGAAACTGACATAAACCAAACCAAACCAATGCCACTGCCGTCGAGTTGATTCCAACTCATAGGGACCCTATAGGACAGAGTAGAACTGCCTTATAGAGTTTCCAAGGAGCACCTGGCATATTCGAACTGCTGACCTTTTGGTTAACAGCCGTAGCACTTAACCAGTATGCCACCAGAGTTTCCAAAGCACCAGTTTATTCTCAGCCTCTGATTGGCTTCCAACAAATTTCATAAAAAGCACACTTTGCTGTTCCCAGTTTTTAAGTTTCAGTTCAATTTAATTTACTCTTGAAAAAGAGTTTTCATATCCCAAGCCAAGATGAAGGGTTATAAAGAGATCAAAGATGTACAAGCCCTTGTCCTTAGGAAAAATACAATATAACAACATGCCTCAAGTCATGCACATCATGGATTTACTTGGTTCTGAATCTTTCCTATTTCTTGTTCTTTATCTTTTCAACTCTTTTATTACTATTTCTTTCTTTCTGACGTATCTAAATTTATGATTTAAAATATTTGTCCCTGAGAACAGGCAAACCTGGCTGAGAGACAAGAGAATGGAGAGACAACTTTAAACCAAGGAACTCTTTTCATTCATAGAACATTAGATGTCGAAGGGACTCTGGGATGGAGCCCGTGTTGGTCAGAGTAGGCTAACAAACAATCCCAAAAGTTTACTTCTCATCCTAGCACAATTGAATCTGTATGTTCCTGGTTAAGCCACAGTCCTCTCAGTGGTGACACATGGGGATCCGGGATCCTTCTGTGCTGTGGCTTCACCATCTCCACAAAGAGTTGCAAGTTGCCCCAGGCTTCATCCAACCAGCAGATAGAAGGAAGAGAGCAATTTTTAAGAAGGCACACTTACTCCTAACTGCCTCCTGCTATTCCATTGGCTAGAGTTGGTCACATGGCCATCTAGATGTCAAAGGCCTAGGAAATCTACATTAGCAGGGTGGCTGGAGAGAATACACAGATCTAGTGAGCGTGCAGTCAGTCTCTGACATAGATACCAGTCACCACCATCGTGCAGGTGAGAAACTGCACCACAAAGCAGTTAAGTGAGTTGTCCAATACCACCCGGAAGCAGATTCTGCCTTCCAGTGCCGTGCTCTCTCCCTACAACGTTGCTACTTTCTAAAAACACATTTACTGTTTTTATTTTTTATCACATGCTTACCATAGAAAATTTGAAAAATATGGAAGACTTCAAGAAAATAAGAATTGTTTATAATCTCCCAGTGAAAACCCTGGTTTATAGTTTCATGCATATCTTCCAGTATGCATGTGTGTATTATATGCATTTATTAATGTTTATTTATAAGATATTTCCAACATACAGAAATATTAGAAAAGAACCTATGTACACACCACTCAGATAGAACAAATGTTAACATTTTATCATATGTGGTTCAGTCCTCCCTCTTTTCTTTAAAAGAAAATGGATGCAGCTAAATCTCCACACCATTTACATCCTTTCTGCTTCTGAAGAGAAATCAGGGAGCATCATCCTGAAGCCGGTATCAATCCTGTGCATGGTTTCTATTTTACCATGTATTTATATATTCATAAGCACATGTATTTCTTTTGTGCGTTGTAAATTTTTGCATAAATGGTATCATACCGTATATATCCTTTTATACTTTGCTTTTTTTCACTCAATAATATGTTTTAAGATTTACCCATGTTGATACATGGAGATCACTTTCTTTTAGTTGAACTAGATGTCGTATTCCATTGTATGACTAAGCCACAGTTTATTACTCCTTCTTCCACTGACATAGAGTTAGGCCATCTCCACTGTTTTGTCTCACAATCTTTAAAAAACCAAACTGGCTTCAAATTATACATAGATTTGTTACCTGCTTTTTCTACTTAACATTGTCTAGTATTCGCACGTAGTCTTTGAGAATATTATTTTTAACAGTTGCATAGTATTCCATGACATAAACATACCAAAATATATTTAACCAATTCTTTCTTGTGGAACATCTAGGTAATTCCTAATAATGTGCTATTTTGAATTATATTCCCATGAATATCCTTTCACATGCATTTTTGGCACATTGGCAAACAGAGAAGACTAGGAGGTACCTCTGAGAGGCAACATACTGCTGTGGTTAAGCAGCCGTGCTCTGGCCCATCATCCCTGGGCTCAAATCCAACCAGTTCCACTTACTAATTGTGTGGCTTTAGGAAAACTCCTTAAATTTTCTGTTTCAGCTTTCTCATCTGTAAAATGAGATTCATTATAGCACTAAGCTTGAATTCCATACCAAGTGGGTTTATATGCTTTGAGTTCTATCGTCTCTTTGAATTCCCTTCCAGGCAAACAACAGGCAAATAAAGGTAACCCTGCACGTGACAGCAAACTTGCTTACATAAAGCAAGTTCCACTCAGAGGACAAAAAAATCCTGTGAAAGTTAAATCACTTACTCCAGAAAAGTGCCTGGTGCTCACTAAGCACTCAGTAAGTGTTGAGTTAAAAAAAAAAAGTTGCACATACGTATAGTAAATACATACGCACATACACACACATCTGTAACTCTCTCTACATAGTTTGGCTTTGTGATATGGAGCCCTGGTGGCACACTGCTTAAAAGCTATGGCTGCTAACCAAAATGCCAGCAGTTTGAATCCACCAGCCACTCCTTAGAAACCCCACCCGGCTGTTCTACTCTGTCCTGTAGAGTCCCTATGAATCAGAATCGACTCAATGACAAAGGGGTTATGTGTTTTTATTTATTTATTTTTTTTTACTTTAGTTTTTCTCAACTATCCTTATAAGATTACCTAATCTTCTCTCTAGTGATTGTTCCATCCAGCACAACTTTCAGTTTTGTCACCTTTCGTGGGTAATTGAATCTGAGACCCCCAGCAACCCTTAGCTACCTTATACATTATACACGCAGCAAGGGTCACTAAAGCCAGTAATTGACTTTACGAAATTTTCAGGCTTCTCCTTTAATTTTCATATATCACCTGCCCCCAGTTTCCTCCTCTCTTTTTGTCTTATGAACGGCGCTGCCTTTTCAGCTAACATCAGGTGACTTGAATCTCAGTGCAGAATTACCTTTTTAAGGGAATTAAAAAAAAAAAAAAGCAATAAAGTACAAAACAAAGAAACCTACTTGATTTTTTTAGTCCACCTAGGCATGGTGTAATAAAAACTTCACTAGCCACAAGAGACTTCCCCTAATTCAGCTGAACAAACATTCTTCCTTCTACTCTTGGGAATGCTATTGGACAGGCTAATGGACTTGGAAAAACTCTATGGGGCTCCTGCACTGGAAAGGGGATGAAAGGAAGCTACGGATGACCAGTGAAGCAGTCAAGCTCAAAGCCCAGCCCTCACCTCAGTGGTCAGCACTTTCCAAAGCCTGATACAAACCAGAAGTTCACAGGGAAGTACTTACACAATTTGTCACTTAGGATAATAAAAAAAGGATAATAGTGGTCTCTTTAATCTTTGTAGTGCCAGGGGAGTACTTGAAAGGCCCTTAATTGCTGAACACCATCATGGTTACAATTATTTCCGCATTACCAAATATGGTGTAAATCAGCCTCAAAAAAACAGGAAAAATATTTCTAGAGAAGAGAAAACACCACACATACACACATGTGCATGTACACACACACACTCTCTTCAATTTGATAAAGCTAGTTAAAAAGGGGATTAGGTCCCACCCTACTTCTGTGGGGAATATTAGTGTCTTTTAATCTCTAGGAATGTATTTGTTTTCCTTAGCTGCAAGCTTAGTTACACTCTCCCAACTCATTAGTATTAATTCTTTTTCCTACTGCATCCTGACCAGAGCTAATTCTGTTCTGAGGAGTCTTAGCAATGAAATCCAAATGGAGTTTTGCCCTCTGGCCTACAACAGTTGGTATTATTCCTGTGAGACCATGTCTAGACTCTTAAGGAAAGTCAGAGAAGATGTCATCCTTGATTGGCTGCTGTGGTTTTGAACTTTGGGAAGTTAGGTAACTCTGCCACCCCTTTTATACCCTCAGGAATCCCATATCCTGATTCAAAATTAAGGGGAGATGGGAATAAAGTAGGCATAAATCACGTCTACTCTGTGATCATGCCATTAATGATCACACTTTCTTTATAACAATGCCTTTCCAAAAAAAACCAAACCAAACCCATCGCTGTCAAGTCGATTCTGACTCATAGCGACCCACTAGGACAGAGTAGAACCTCCCCATAAGGCTTCCAAGGAGTGGCTGGTGGGTTCAAACTGCCGACATTTTTGGTTACCAGCCCAGCTCTTAACCACTGCACCACCAGGGCTCCAACAATGCCTTCAGGAATGGAGAATTTCCATAATCTGAGGTAAACACTTATTTTTTGCCTTTGCTATATACTTTCCTTTTCTAAGGTTTCTTTTTTTTTTTAAGACTGGGGGTCAGTAAGTAAAGTGTTTTATTTGAGAGCAATTAGCATCAACTGAATTATAAACATATTCTATGTCTTCATCCTGACAATTCATTCCCAAACATTCCTTTTCCAAAGAAGGAAAAGCAGAGAAGAGGGCATTAAGAAGTGGAAGAGGAGAAGAAGTTGGAGGATTAGGCAGAGGAAGGAAGGAAAGAAAGGAGGAAAGGAAGAAGAAAGAAGGGAGAGGAGAAGGGAGGAAAAGCACCTTCTGCCACAGTATATGAAAGAAAATGATATATGGAACAGAAAATTTTCAACTGTATAGCCAGTAAACCAAAAAAAAACCCAAATCTGTTCCCGTCATGTTCATCCCAATTCACAGCAACCCTACAGGACTGAGTAGATCTGCTCCATAGGGTTTCCAAGGCTGTGATCTTTATGGAAGCAGACTGCTCCTGCAGAGCAGATGGTGGATTTGAACCGCCAACCCTTCAGTTAGCAGCCTAGTGCTTAGCCACTGTGCCATCAGGGTTCCTTTCATGCCCAGTAAGGCCCCCTAATTTTCACTACATTCTTCACAAAGTCCACTCAACCCTAAACAACCTGTAAAAATGCCATTGCCATCAAGTCAATTCTGACTTGAGGTGACCCCATAAGACAGAGTAGAACTGCCCTATAGGGTTTCCAATGCTTGTAATCATTATGGAAGCAGATTACCACATATTTCTCCTGAGGAGCAGCTGGTGGGCTTGAACCACTGATCTTTCAGTTAGCAGCCAAGTGATTAACGACAGTGTCACCAGGGCTCCTTCCCTAAACAATCAATCCCCTCAAACACAAGACTCACAGATCATGATAATGATAAAAATGAGCCCCCTGGAGTTCCTAGCATTGGTTGCTGCAACAGTGGGCTCAAACATACCAAAGATTGTGAGGATGGCACAGGACTGGGCAATGTTTCATTCTGTTATACATAAGGTTGCCATGAGTGGCAGCTGACTCCACAGGAACTAAGGACAACAACAGAGTACCTTAAAAGTATCCACGTTGCTTAACATTTTAAATCAATGCAGACTCACATTTCTAGACTCTCTAATATCACCACTTTTGCTGAGAGTCAAGCAAAATGGACTTCTTTAAATCTAAATTTAATTTGCCTCCTGGTAACTGGCACAGGATTGTGTGATGTTTCATTCTGTACATAGGGTTGCTGTGAGCCAGAACTGACTCAATAGCACCTAACAACAACTGGTGTACAGAAAACTGCCCTCTCCTGAGGGAGGATGCTACAAGGAAGAGCACAAGCCTGTGACTCAAGGCTGCATGGAAATGGGCCTCTCCCTGCCTGACAACTAACCGTGTTGATTTGGATAAACTATTTAATCCCCAGCAGCCCATTTCTTCCTCTGTAAAATTTACTAGTCTCTGAGGGTCCTCCCTGCGCTGAGAGTTCAGCTGTGGCCAGATAACTAATTCACTTCTAATGTTTCCTTCATCAGTGAAATAGAAAAATAATATCTACTCTGAGGGCATGGCATGTGAAATACCATAGAAGGTAAAATCCTCTGCATACATACTACAGGACTTTCAGTACATTCTCCTTGAAAGCATAGAGTCACAAAGTCTATGATTCACAGTGTTTCTGTGAGTCTATGATCTATGGTTCCAAAATACATGGTTCTATCCCTCCGAGATCTTGCTTCAAGAGCTTGCTTCTTATGTTCAGTCCACTTCCAACAGTGTGGCCTTTGCTGCCTCTGCCATTCCACCTTCAAGTGTGTTTGGGGAACTAGATATGAGACTCAGATTGAGAACCAACTAGACAATAGACTCAAATTAAGAACTCACTTGGATTAGGGTCATATGAGTATCTGGGGTAGTGACCAGACAGCCTCTTAGACAGTCCTAGAAAGATCTGTCTTGTTACCTTGCAATTCGGCCATTGATGGTACCAGGATTTGGGATGGATGGGAGTAGGGAGGCAGGTGTTGTATAAAATGAGAGAAGTCGAGGAGGCTCAGGATACTTCTACCATTAGCACTCTGACTTCTGGGAACTGTCGGCCATAACCAAAACCATTGCCCGAGAGTCAGTTCCAACTCATGACAACACCACGTGTTAGAGTAAAACTGCCCCATAGGGTTTTCTTGGCTGTAATCTTTATGGAAACAGGCCTTTCTTCCATGGCACCGCTGGGTGGATTCAAACTGCCAACTTTTAGGTTAGTAGTAGAACACAAATTGTTTGTGCCACCCAAGAACCTTAAGAGAAAAAAAAACCTGCTGCCATTGAGTCGATTCCGATACACAGCGACCCTATAGGACAGAGTAGAACTGCCCCATAGTGTTTCCAAGGAGCACCTGGTGGATTTGAAGTGCTGTCCTTTTGGTTAGTAGCCAAGCTCTTAATCACTGCACCACGAGGGCTCCTCAAAGACCTTAAGCATCCTGTTATTTGGAGGGGCAGAGAATGAAACAGACAAGTGCCAGAAGGGGACATTTTCTTATCCTGAACTCCAATCTAGCTTCCCCAAGAGGCTTGGAGGTGGAATGGCAAAGGCCGCACTGCTGGCAGTAGACTGAGCATTCGAAGGAGTGGACACAGCAAGAAATGGAGCAGGAGACCTGTTACAATGCAGATGTTCCTCACTGCGTGTGAGGCTACACAGGCTCAAACAGCTACACCAGCAGGAAAAAAACCCAGTGCCGTCGTGTCTGGAGAAATCCCTGTTGAGCTGTTTAGCAGCAGATGCTAATCCTGACTCCAAGCGTTGTTCTAATTGTCTGCTATTGATTTCTTTAGTGATGTTGGTTACTTCCCTACAGGTCAAGTGAGGAGGGCCAGTAGAAATCCTGAAAGGACATGAGGCAGTTCCATATCTGCAGGGACTGTACTCCAGCTGCAAATGACAAATATGCGAGGCCTGGTTGTTATGATGACAATTGCTAAAGAATAGTGAAGAATATGCACAAACGGGTTAAAGACTGTTTCTAGATGAATTACATAAGCCTGCAACACATTTGCCGTAACTCATTGCCGTAGAAATGGTAAATATTGCAGTTAGCCAAGAGAGAAGCCCTGGTGGCTAGTGGTTAAGAGCTCAGCTGCTAACCAAAGGTCAGCAATTTGAATCCACCAGCTACTCTTTGGAAACCCTGTGGAGCAGCTCTACTCTGTCCTATAGGGTCACTGTAAGTTGGAATTGACTCGACAGCAACGGACTTGGTTTAGCCAAGAGACAAGAGTATCTGACTCTCATGCAAAACAGATTGCCCTTTTTTTTAAAAAAAGGATTTTTCAAATTAGCACCTAAATCTTTTTTTTTTTCTGACAGAGTCAAAACGCAACTGTCACCCAAAGGAAAGAAATATCCAGAGAGACAGCCAAGTTTCTAAGAAGCTAAAATATCTCTTCCATTTCTCTTATAGTTAATACCTTGGGCTTGTCCACAAGAAAAAAAGCTATGAGTGTGTAATTGGCCTTCACTTTGCTTGTTCACAGTGCCACAAGAGCTAAGAAACTAGCCACGCCTGCAGAAAGTCTTGTCAGGACATTGACTAAAAGGCATGGGAGGGCCTGTGAAAGCTTTGAATAAAATATTTTGGTGAGCCCCTAATTTGGGAAAGCCAGGCTCATGAAAGTCAGAACAGTCATCATTTCCTATTGGCAAGTTCCTAGGTTGTCATCTGTGGTGGAAATCCTGAGTAGTTCAATGGTGTCATCTCTATTTTCCAGACCAAGAGATGAAGATAAAAGTTGAATAAGTCATCCATACATCACCTGCAGCATCAGTGAGTGCCAGAATCAGACCTCAGTCATGCCTCTCAGAACCACACCCTGCCATCTTGCTCTCTGTCAGGGCACCATGGACTCTTGCTCAAGACCCCAGCAAGCTGTTTCAGCTTCACTTGACACTGGCTCATCTCTACTGTCTATGGAGTGGAGTGCCTGTCCTCCCCACTGTTAGACTCACCAGGAAGGTCTTTTGTCCCATTTCTCAGAGAACAGCTAGAATTGAAACACTTGCAAATCCCCTTAGAGTCGCTGAAATTTTTAAAGGTACTATTTTACCCCTCAACACTCCTTAGGACTTGGACAGACAGGCAGGATGGCTGTTTGGCTGGGGCAAGGAAAAGTCATCGGGCCACTGCCTTTTTGCCTTCCAAGAAAAAACAGAGTAACAGCACAACTCTCCTCTCTTTGCTACTCCCAACACCAAGCAGGTATGCTGGTAACCAGAAAGTTCTCATTTGTGCAGATTGTACTCTTCTTACCTTGGATGCCAGCCATTGAGCAGTAGGAGATTTGATGGGGGAAGAAAAACTGAGGTGTTTCCGTTTGTGTGTTTTAAAGATCTGAGGCAAATTTATCCTCGTTCTACAATTTAGTAGGAATTCTTAGGGAAGAAAGTGATGAGGATTAGGGGGTTGGGATAGTCTGTTCTTCAGAAGCCTGGATGACTGTCAACTTAGCAAATTAAAAGCACTTGTATTGGGCTCAGGAACACACTCACTCCTTTAACCACATGTGCTAGTGTTTTCACTTTTTACAATAATTCCTCATGGGAGAAGGATGAAAGTTGCACTTCAGCTTTTGTTAAAACTTAATGAAGCTTCAGGAAAGGAATCTGATCTGTGCCCCGGCACTTGGAGGCTGCATCTTCATAAACCGTATGGCAACGGTCTTTGGAAGATTTATAGGAAATGGCAATTGGTAGAGCAAACATTTGCTCCTACCCTGGCCCCATAAAGCTTGACTGTTGGCTTTTGCAGAGCTCTCAGAAATGTTATTGAAAACAAAGGCGAAATCAATACCATTCAGTCTACTGCCAGAGTGAGCCCCTAAAGTGGAGAAACTTGGATTCACCTGCCTTTCACAAGAAGCATTTTAGTATGTCAGCTTCAACTAGATTGCAATTATTTTCAAAGTTCTCTACCCAAATCCTTAGAAAGTAGTCCCTCAACAGAAATGGTCATGAAATCTCTCAACTACAAAGGAGACAGCATGCGAGGATTTTTCAATTCAGAGCAAAATAAAGGAGAAGAAAGGATTGTTTTCTGCATGTTATGTAGTGAATTTGATACTGATGCTTGTTCAATGCGAGATAGCTCTAGAAGTGTATGCCAGGCAACTCTACAAGTGTCTCACGTTGCCAAGAACCAGGTAATTAATAGGGGACCCAGACTAATTGTGAGTTTGGAAAGGAAAGAAATAAAAGGAAGCAACATTCACTGAGAGTGGGGTTTTGTGTAACAGAATATAAAGTTTTTCTTTCTGACTTTATTATAGGGAAGAGAATGATTAATTATTAAACACCATTCTCCCACCTTGAAACAGAAAGTTCCAAATGATTAGTTCACATACCTTATTCTTAGAACCTCCTTGTTCTACCCAATATGAAACAGCTTACAGGTTAATGTGCCAATTAAACCTCTGCCAGGCCATGCCCTCCTCAACATTTCCGCTGTAGGAGTCGTGAATGAGGAGCTCTGCACAGGATTTTGCTGAATGAAATAGCTTGTGCTTCTAAAATCACCAACCAGCACTCCCCTCCATCAACCCCTTTAATTTAAAGTTGGTGGCTTGTCTCTTCACCCTGTCGACTCTCAAATACTTATCCTCTGGGGTTGGGAAATGTCAAGTTCTCTGCAGAAGAGGGAAAATTTTCTCAATTACTTATCCAAATGCACTGGTCACACAAAAGTGCCCCAGTGCTGATCTGTCCAGTTGGCTTTGAAGGACAAAATTTGGCCCTCATCACTTGGAGGACAAAAGCAGGCACACATGAACATCGTAGCAGCTCCTTGCAAGGCCCTGGTCAAGCCAACCATTCATGCTGGTAGTGTGGAATTTCCCTGTCACATAAAACCATGGCGAGGTCAAGAGGCAGATACACTAATCAAGGAGCAGGGTAGGACAGACAATATCTTCTCTCTGACTTCGAAGCTGGGGGAGGTGAAGCAGTTCTGGCAGGTTTCAATGGAATGAAATGTCCAGACACAATAATTTCACTTACCAGCAGACTGACAAAGCAATAAATAACAAATATGTGCTGCATACCTACTCTGTGCAAGGAACTGAGATAAGAACTTGCTAGGGATAAAAAGAAGTGAAGCAGAGTCCTCCTCTCCACAAGGTTATAAGCCCAGGCAATTAAGATTATCAAAACATGGTGTCATAAGGCTATCCTATGAGTGATAGTTGCTTATCTAACAGCCATTAGCCTTTCTACCCTGCTAACTGTACCTTCCATGACTTGTCTGTCTGTTCATCATACTGTGGTGGCTTGCATGTGATCCACACTCATGCCCATTCCAAAGAAATGTGATTCAACAGAGCATGGGCATGATCAAACAATATCATTAATATCACACACACACAACTTTGCTGAAGATAATTCAAAAACAGTTGCAGCTATACATCAACAGGGAACTGCAAGAAATTCAAGCAGGATTCAGAAGAAGATGTGGGATGAGGTGTATCATTGCTGATGTCAGATGGAACTTGGCTGAAAGCAGAGAATATCAGAAAGATGTTTACCTGTGTTTTATTGACTATGCAAAAGCATTCAACTCTGTGAATCACAGCAAATTATGGAGAACATTGCAAAGAATGGCAATTCCAGAGCACTTAATTATGCTCATGCAGAACCTGTACATAGACAAAGAGGCAGTCATTTGAACAGAACAAGGGGAAACTGCATGGTTTAAAATCAGAAAATGTGTGTGCTTGGGCTGTATCATTTCACCATACATATTTAATCTGTATGTTGAGCAAATAATCCAAGAAACTGGACTATATGAACAAGAATGCAGCATCAGGATTGGAGGAAGACTAATGAACAACTTGTGGTGTGCACATGACCCAACATTCCTTGCTGAAAGCAAAGAGGACTTGAAGCACTTACTGATGAAGATCAAAGATCACAGCCTTCAGTATGGATTTCGCCTCAACATAAAGAAGACAAAAACCTTCTCAACTGGACCAAGGAGCAACATCATGATAAATGGAAAGAGTATTAAAGCTGTCCAGGATCTCATTTTACTTGGATCCACAACTGAGGCCCATGGAAGCAGCAGTCAAGAAATCAAAAGACGTATCACATTGGGCAAATCTGCTATAAAAGACTTCTTTCAAGTGTTAAAAAGGAAAGAGGTCACTTTAAGAACTATGGTGCACCATGGTGTTTTCAGTTACTTCATATGCGTACGAAATCTGGACAATGTATATGGAAGACTGAAGAATTGACGCCTTTGAATTATGGTGTTGGATAAGAATATTCAATATACCATGGACTGCCATAAGAATGAACAAACCTGTCTCTGAAGAAGCACAGCCAGAGCATTCCTTTTGAGTGAGGATGGAGAGACTACATCTCACTTACTTTGGACATGTTATCAGGAGCGATCAGTCCCTGGAGAAGGACATCATGCTTGGTAAAGTAGAGGGTCAGTGAAAAAGAGGAAGACCCTCAATGATGTGGATTGACACAGTGGTTACAACAATGGATTCAGGCTTAACAACAATTGTGAGGATGGCACAAGACCAGGCAGTGTTTTGTTCTGTTATACATACGGTCGATATGCGTTGGAACCAACTCAACGGCACCAAACAACAACAGAATCTTGATTTTTTTTCAGGTATCAGCGGCCTTGTGTTTTTCCAAAGACTGGGCTTCTTTCCAGTTCTAGGAGTTGAATCCTGATTTGTCGAAGTCAGTGAATCTCAGCCCTGGTTGTACATTAGAATCACCTGGGGCAATTTTTAAAATTCCAATGTCTCTGATTTAATTGGTGAGTTTCAACATACGATAGTTTTAATAGTTCCCCAGGTGAGTCTAATGTGCTACACAGTTTGAGAACCACTAGACAAAGTCAACACAATTAGTGATTAGCTCTTTAGTCATTGACTTAGGATCAGTCATGTAATTCACTCTGGGTCAAAGATGAGAAGTCTTCTGGAGGGCTTCTGGGAAAGTTTTTGATGGGTTTAAAAAAGACAAGGAAGAAATGGGCTCTCCTTTTCTGGTCTTGAATAGTGTTTGGAGATGATTAAGGTTTGAACAGCTGCAAACAACTTATGACAACGAAGGGAAAAGCCAACAGAAGCCAACACCCTGAGGATGTCGAGGAAAAAGATTAAAGCTACAGTTTACGTTGACACTGTTGGGCTGATGAAGTAACCAAACCTGGAACCTCTCTACCTCTAGACTAGTGGATTTCGAACTTGGCTGCACACTGTAAATATCTGTTGTTAGAGGCTGTCAAGTCGGTTCCAATTCATAGCAACCCTATGTTCAACAGAACAAAACACCGCCTGGTCCTGTGCCATCCTCACAATCATTGTTATGTTTGAGCCCATTGTTGCAGCCACTGTGTCAATCCACCTTCTTGAGTGTCTTCTTCTTTTTCGCTGACCCTCTACTTTACCAAGCATGATGTCTTTCTAGGGACTGTTCCCTCCTGATAACATGTCCAAAGTATGTGAGACATAGTCTTGCCATCCTTGCTTCTAAGGAGCATTCTGGCTGTATTTTTTCCAAGGCAGGTTTGTTTGTTCTTTTGGCAGTCCATGGCATTCAATATTCTTCATCAACACCACAATTCAAAGGTGTCAATTCTTCTTCGGTCTTCCTTGTTCATTGTCCTGCTTTCACATGTATATGAGGAAATTGAAAACACTACAGCTTGGGTCAGGTGCACCTTAGTCTTCAATGTGACATCTTTGTTTTTTAACACTTGAAAGAGGTCTTTTACAGCAGATTTGCCCAATGTAATGCGTCATTTGATTTTGTGACTGCCGCTTCCATGGGTGTTGCATGGGAGTTGTAAATTCTAAATGCCTGGAGTGCTTTTAAAAATACCTAGGCCTGAGTCTCACCCCTAGAGGGCCTGATTTAAAAGCTAAGTAAGTAGTGAGGTGTGGTCATCAGGATTAAATTAGTTATAACATGAAGCTAAGTTTGAGAACTGTGTTCTTGTTGAGTGAGACCACTAAAGTCCTTTTGTTTAATTAAGCCAGTGATTCTCAAAGTGTGGTCCCTGGGCCAGCAGCATCAGCATCACCTGAGAATTTGTTTGAAATGCAAATTCTTAGGTCCTACTCCTGATCTAGGGAGCCCTGGTGGTGTAGTGGTCAAGAACTTGGCTACTAATCAAGAGGCTGACAGTTTGAACCCATCAGACTCTCTGCAGGATAAAGATGTGTCAGTCTGCATCTGTAAAAATTTACAGCCTTGGAAACTCTATGGGGCAGGTCTACTCTGTCCTATATGGTCACTATGAGTAGGAATCAACTCTATGGCAATGGGTTACCCCTGATCTACTGAATCAGAAAATTTGGGGGTGAGGGATAGCAATCTGTGGCTTAACAAGTCCTCAAAGTATTTCAGATGCATGCTAAAGTTTAAAAGCCACTGGTTTAAGCTACTTGACTCCAGGTTTTCTGTTAATTTGCAATCCAAAGCATCGTAATGGATACAAAAACTCAGAGGTAAAAAGGATCACCTCAGCTGATGGGATTTGAATAGATGAGGTAGAAGGAACTAGCATATCTCATATCGCGTTTAGAAGTTTTACAGCATATTTAGGAAATGGGGGGGTAGAGGGAGACAGTGGGATGCCAATCAAGCTGAAGCAGAAGGAGTTTCTAACAAGTTCAGAAAATTAAGCCTAGAAAGACAGAGTAGAGTCATATTCCTCAGGATTTCGAGTGAGAGGTTAAGGATACTATATTTTATCTTCTAGGTAATGGGAATCCACTGAAGAATTTGAAATAGAACAGTTTTCTTTTTTTTTTTTAATTAACTTTTATTAAGCTTCAAGTGAACATTTACAATTCTAATCAGTCTGTCACATGTAAGTTTACATACATCTTACTCCCTTCTCCCACTTGCTCTCCCCCTATTGAGTCAGCCCTTTCAGTCTCTCCTTTCGTGCCAATTTTGCCGTCTTCCCTCTCTGTCTATCTTCCCATCCCCCCTCCAGTCAAGAGTTGCCCACACACTCTCCAGTGTCCACCTGATTTAATTAGCTCACGCTTCATCACCATCTCTCTCCCCGCCGCTGACCAGCCCCTTTCATGTCTGATGAGTTGTCTTCGGGGATGGTTCCTGTCCTGTGCCAACAGAAGGTCTGGGGAGCATTGCCGCCGGCATTCCTCTAGTCGCAGTCAGACCATTAAGTATGGTCTTTTTATGAGAATTTGGGGTCTGTATCCCACTGATCTCCTGCTGATCTCCTGCTCCCTCAGGAGTTCTCTGTTGTGCTCCCTAACAGGGCAGTCATCAATTATGGCTGGGCACCAACTAGTTCTTCTGGTCTCAGGATGATGTAGGTCTCTGGTTCATGTGGCCCTTTCTGTCTCTTGGGTTCTTAGTTGTTGTGTGACCTTGGTGTTCTTCATTTTCCTTTGCTCCAGGTGGGTTGAGACCACTTGATGTATCTTAGATGGCCGCTTGTTAACATTTAGGACCCCAGTCGCCACATTTCAAAGTGGGATGCAGAATGTTTTCATAATAGAATTATTTTGCCAATTGACTTAGAAGTCCCCTCAAACCATGTTCCCCAGACCCCAGCCCCTGCTCTGCTGGCCTTTGAAGCATTCATTTTATCCCAGAAACCTCTTTGCTTTTAGTCCAGTCCAATTGGGCTGACCTTCCTTGTATTGAGTGTTGTCTTTCCCTTCACCCAAAGCAGTTCTTATCTACTGATTGATCAATAAAAAACCCTCTCCCTTCTCCCTCCCTCCCCTCTTCGTAACCACAAAAGTATGTGTTCCTCTCAGTTTTTTCTATGAAATAGAATAGTTTTCTTTTAAATGATATTTTAAGATGATTTAATTGGATGTCATAAATTGGATAGACTGAAGGCAAAAGAGAAACTAGGTGCAAGGAGACCATCATAGCTGCACATAAGTTCTAGTTTCCCTTCTTAGCATCTGAAATAGTCACGCTGAAGCCTAGGCATAGGAAGCATCATCAAGAAGACCCTTGACCTAATCCTTGGTATCTCTACTTTGTTAGGAAATGAGACTCAGGAAAGCTGCCTTTCAACCTCCACTCTCCTGGGTACCTGAGAAGGAAGATATGAATGAGTTTCCTCCACAAAGGGTTATTTAACTTGACAATGTAAGTTACCTACAGCACACAGCCCTTCTTGTTTCTTTATTGTAAAGAGAATGAGGTGAGCCATTCTCTCAGGAATAAAGTTGGGAGGAATCAGGGTCATGATACAGGGAAGGTAGGGCCCAAGGGAGGGGAAGGTGAACACTTGAACACTCTTCTTTCCCAAACTGGACCAGAAATAAAATCAGAGATCATGGAGCATATCTCCCTGTTCATAGATCCTGACTTTTGTGCTCACGCCCACACAGCCTGAAGTACAAGGCACCACGAAAAATAACTTACTACAGCTTTTTCAGTTGGCTGATATCACATAAATATCAGTCTGCCATCATTGGAACCAAGTGGGTAGTTGTCTCTGTTAAGAGTGGTTTCAAGTCATCCTGGTTTTTGAGCACTTCCGTTTACCAGAAGAGTTTCAATGTAGGATGTGAGTTAATGAATAATGTAAAATTACATATGTTTGCCTTTGAAATACACTTTCTCATTTCAGATAAAGATATGCCTTTCTAGTTGCATTGTCCCCAATATTTCATTATGAAAATTGTCAAACATACAGAAAAGTTAAAAGTATTGTACAGTGAACAAATTACATTTTGCTATATTTGCTTTATCTCATATCTATTCAATTATCCAGCTCCATCTAATTACCCATCAATCCATCTAATTTTTTGATGCATTTCAAGTAAGCTGCAGACATCAATACACTTTACTCCAAACATCTGAGTATGCATATCTTAAACCCAGACTCAATACTTGCTTACTGTTCTTTTTTTGGATAAATTTGAACGAAATGCACAAATCTTAAGTGTACTATTCCATGAATTTTGAATTATCTTCTGAGCATGTTTATATTTTAATAAAACTAATATTCATTAAATTGCATGTCCTAGGTGCATCTTGTTGCAATGTTATGGTCAATTATGTAATAATAAGTGAGCAAACAACACAGTACAATATATTAATAACATCTTATTGTTTTACCATACATAAAATCTGGGTGTTTTTTCATCTGACTTTTATGAGATAATAAATACTGGCAGGTATTAAAAGTCATTAGTGATTAGTATGTGAATCAAAAATTTCCTCCTATCCTGCCATTTTTCCCCCTTTCTTTCTTTTCTTTCTCCCTCCCACCTAGCATCATCTGCCACCTCTACTTCTTCCCACTGGGCCATGCCACACCACCACATCCAGAGAGCCACCAACCTGCTGATACCCTAGGTCCACCCCCACTCCCACCAGCTACATCCTGCCTCACCATTTTTTTTTCTTTCCCTCTTTCCCTTTTCTTTCTTCTTTCTCCTAGCCCCATACAACAGCTCACCCCCCTTCCACCAGCCCCAGGTCTACTCTGCCCCCACCCACCAGCTACCCATTTTTTTTCTCTCTTTCTCTTCTTTGTTGCCCCTACCTAGCCCCGTACACCAACCTCCTTCCTGCTGGCCCTCATGGTACTGCTGCAGCTAGAGCATCCTCAACTCAAGGCCCAGTGCTGCACTGGACTTGCATTGCCCCTCCCTACCTGCTACTCAACCAGCTGCTGAACAGAGGAAACAAGTCTGTACCACTCCCGGTCCATCACCCTGGCCTCTGCCAAGGGGCTGTGAATACTCTCATGCCACTGGACCAACACCAGGAGGCAGACAGCATCCACCCAGCTGACTGTCAGCCACCTCGCCAAACCAGTGTATAGCGAAGCATGCTCACCCTGACTGCTGCTGCCTTGCCCACCCGGAAAAGGTGGTGAGACATATCAAAAAAAAAAAAAAGAAGTAGGACAAAACAAATGAACACATAATCGATAAATACAGAAAATAGTACCTCAGTGTCTCAGAGACAGCAGACAATATCAAAACATATAAAAAGGTAGGACAAGATGGCTCCAGCAAGTGACCAAAATAAAGAAACAGATGACCCTCCATTAGAAGAAAAGGCAGTGGAACTACTTGATGTGGAGTTTTAAAAAGGCTAATATCTAGGGCTCCCCAAAGGATTAGGAAAGAGATCAAGGAAAACACAGACAAAACCAAGGGAAAAAAAAAAATAGACAAAATCGTTGAAAACACAGATAAAACCAACAAAAACATAGCCAAAATCAGGAATAACACAAAGCACAGAACTCAAGAAAATAATACAAGAACAAAATGTGAAAATAAATAAACAATTAGAAATCATACAAAAGAAGCAACTAGCAATTCAAAAGATAAACAAAATTTCAGGAATGGACAACTCAAAAGAAGGTTTTAGAAACAAATTTGAAACAATGGAAGACAGAATAATTAAGATTGAAAACAAATCCACGAACATTACTTTGAGGAAAAATCAGAGAAAAGAATGAAGAAACCCTGAGAACAATGTGGGTACAATCAAAAGCAAAAATTTGCATGTAATGGGAGTTACAGAACAGGAGGAGAAAATGGAAAACAAAGAGAGGATCATTGAAGATTTCCTGACAGAAAACTTCCCTAATATCATGAAAGATGAAAAGTTGACCATCCAAGAAGCTCATTGAGCCCCATATAGAATAGACTCCAAAAGAAAATCACCAAGACATATCACAATCACACTCGCTAAAACAAAAGACAAAGAAAGAATCCTGAGAGCAGCCTGAGAAAAACAATAAGTCACATACAGAGGAGAAACAATAAGACTACTGTCCAATTACTCAGCAGAAACAATGCAAGCAAGAAAGTAATGGAATGACGTATATAAAATCTTGAAAGAAAAAAACTTCCAACCAAGAACAATATATCCTGCAAAACTCTCACTCAATTTTTGTGGTGAAATTAGGACATTTCCAGATAAACAGAAAATAAAGGAATTTGTAAAAACTAAATAAAACTTGCCGGAAATATTAAAGGGAATCCTTCAGTTAGAGAACCAACAACATCAGACAACAACTGGAGTCTAGGACGCAGGACAGCATCAGCCAGACAGCAACCTAGGCAAAGCATTTTCAATAATAAAACAAAGCCAAAAAATTTCAAAGAGGGAAACAGATATGTCAATCTGTAAATGACAATGGCAAAACAATAAAAAGAGGAATAAACGATGTAGGTATAGAACTTTTAAATGGAGAGGAAGTCAAGGCAACATCAAATAATGAAAGACTGGTTCAACCTTAGGCAGATAAGGGTAAATTTCAAGGTAACCACAAAGAAAGTTAACAAACCTACTCATCAAAATAAGGAAGAAAAACATAAAGTCTCAGTAAAAACAAAATCTACAAAAAAAGAAAACAAACAAAAAATTCACAAAAGGAATTCAGCACAGAAGAGTAAAAGGAACAAAGAAAACATCAGCACCACCAGAAAAAGCACTACAAAATGACAACAATAAATTCAGACCTATTAATAATCATGCTGAACACAAAAGTCTTAAAAACATCCATAAAGAGACAGAGAGTGACCAAATGGATAGAAAAAAATAAGACCCATCAATACGCTGTCTACAAGAGACACACCTTAGAAACAAAGACATAAATATATTAAAAATGAAAGGATGGAAAAAAATATATCAAGCAAACAGCTACCAAAAAAAGAGCAGGAGTGGCAATAGTAATCTCAGATAAAATAGACTTTAAAACTAAATACACCATAAAAGATAAGGAATGATAGTATATAATGATTAAAGAGACAATCCACCATAAGGACATAACCATAATAAATACCTATGCACCCAATGACAGACCTCTAAAATACATGAAACAAACTCTAACAGCACTGAAAAGAGAAATTGACAGTTCCACAATAATAGTAGGAGACATCAACACATCACTCTCGATAAAGGACAGAACATCTAGAAAGACACTCAACAAAGATACAGAAGATCTCAAGGCCACAATTGGCCAGCTTGACCTCACAGACATATATAGAACATTCCACCCAACAGCTGCAAATTACACATTCTTTTTTAACATACATGGAACATTCTCTAGAATAGACCACATCTTAGGCCACAAAGCAACCCTCAACAAAATCCAAAACATTGAGATAATACAAAGCATCTTCTCTGATCACAATGCCACAAAAGCAGAAATTAATAAAAGGAAGAGCAAAGCAAAAAAAATCAAATACATAGAAAATGAATAACACCTTGCTTAAAAACCACTGGGTAGTACAAGAAATCAAAGATGAAATAAAAAAAAATTCCTAGAATCAAATGAGAATGAAAACACATCATACCAAAACCTTTGGAACATAGGAAAGACAGTGCTCAGAGATCAATTTATAGCACTAGAGGCACACATCCAAAAAAAAGAAACAGACAAAATCAACTATAGCTATACAACTTGAACAAATAGAAAGAGAACAGCAAAAGAAGCCCATGGCAACCAGAAGAAAGGAAATAATAAAGATAGAGTAGAAACAAATGAAATAGGGAGAATAGAAAAACAATTGAAAGAATCAACAAAACCAAATGTTGGCTCTTTCAAAGAATCAACTAAATCAACAAACCATTGGCTGAACTGACAAAATAAAAACAGCAGTGGATGCAAGTAACGCAAATAAGAAATGAAATGGGGAACATTACAACAGATTCAACCAAAATAAAAAGGATTACAAAAACTATTCTCCAACAAATTCGAAAACCTGGAGGAAATGGACAAATTTCTAGAAACATAGGTACCTACCTAAACTAACACCAGCTGAGGTAAAAAATCTGAACAGACCAATAAAAAGAGAAGGCATTGAAAAGGTATTCATACCAGATATGCAAGGTTGGTTCAACATTAGAAAATCAAACAATGTAATCCACCACATAAATAAAACAACAGAAAAGAATCACGTGCTCGCTTCAGCAGCACATATACTAAAGTTGGAAGGATACAGGGAAGATTAGCATGGTCCCTGTGCAAGGATGACACAAAAATTCGTAAAGCGTTCTTTATTTTTTTATGGTATATTCACATAATGGAATACTATGCAACGATTTAGATCAATGATGAATCCGTGAAACATCTCATAACATGGAGGAACCTGGAAGGTATTACACTGAGTGAAATTAGTCAGTTGTAAAAGGACAAATATTGCATGAAACCACTACTATAAGAAGTCTAGAAAAAGTTTAAACAAAGAAGAAAATATTCTTTGATGGTTAAGAGGGTGGGGAGGGAGGAAGAGGGATATTCACTAATTATATAGTAGACTAGAACAATTTTAGGTGAAGGCAAAGACAATACACAATACAGAAGAGGTCAGCACAACTGGAATAAACCAAAAGCAAAGAAGTTTCCTGAATATGACCAAATGCTTCAAAGGCCAGAGTAGCAGGGATGGGTGTTTGGGGACCATGGTTTCAGGGGACGTCTAGGTCAATTGGCATAACAAAATGTATTAAGAAAAGGTTCTTTTGCATCCCACTTTTGTGAGAGGCATCTGGGGTCTTAAACACTAGCAAGCAGCCATCTAAGATGCATCAGTTTGTCTCAACCTACCTGAAGGACAGGAGAATGAAGAATACCAAAGACCTATGGTAAAGATGAGCCCAAGAGACAGAAAGGGCCACGTAAACCAGAGACTACATCAGCCTGAGACCAGAAGAACTAGATGGTGCCTGGCTACCACCAATCACTGCCCTGACAAAGAACACAACAGAGAATCCCTGATGGAGCAGGAGAACAGTGGGATGCAGATCTCAAATTCTTGTAAAATAAAATAAAAAGACCATGCTTAATGGTCTGATTGAGACTAGAGGGACCCTGGAGGTCATGGTCCCTGGACCTTTTGTTAGCCCAAGATTGGAACTATTCCCGAAGCCAACTCTTCAGACAGGGATTGGACTGGACTGAAAGATAGATGATAATGATACTGGTGAGAAGTGAGCTTCTTGGCTCCAGTAGATACATGAGACTATGTGGGCAACTCCTGTCTGGAGGCAAGATGAGAAGGAAAAGGGGGATAGGAGCTGGCTGAATAGACATGGGGAATACAGGGTGGAGAGGAGGAATATATTTCTCATTAGGGGGAGAGAAGCTAGGAGTACATCGCAAGGTGTATATAAGCTTTTGTATGTGAGACTGACTTGATTTGTAAACTTTCACTTAAAGCACAATGAATAAATTTTTTAAAAAAAGGAATCACATGATTATCTCAATTGACACAGAAAAGGTATTTGATAAAGTCCAACACCTAGCCCTGACAAAAACTCTCAATAAAATAGGTATAGAAGGAAAATTTCTCAACATAATGAAGGGCATCTATACAAAACCAATAGCCAACATCATTCTTAATGGAGAGAGTCTGAAAACATTCCCCCTGAGAGCAGGAACAAGACAAGGATGCCCTTTTTCACCACTCCTATTTAACATTGTGCTGAAAGTTCAAGCTAGAGCAATAAGGCAAAAAAAAGAAAGAAAGAGCATTCAAATTGGAAAGGAAGAAGTAAAACTGTCTCTATTTGTGGGTAATATGATACTATGCATAGACAGCCCAAAGGACTTGACAAGAAAATTACTGGAATTAATAGAAAGATTCAGTAGAGTAGAATGGTACAAGATAAACATTAAAAAATCAGTTGGCTTCCTATATAGCAATAAAGACAGCTATGAAAAGGAAATCAGGAAAGCAATACCATTTATAATAAAAAATAGCCCATAAAAAATAAAACACTTAGGAATAAATCTAACCAGGGATATAAAAGACCCATACAAAAGAAAACTAAAAAACACTACTGCAAGAAATCAAATAAGACATACATAAATGGAAAAACATACCATGCTCATGGATAAATAGACTCAACATTGTACAAATGTCAGTTCTACCCAAAGCAATCTACAAATTCAATGCAATACCAATCCAAATACCAACAGCGTTCCTTAACAAAATGGAAAAGCTAATCATTAACTTTATATGGAAAGGACAGAGGCCCCAGATAAGTAAAGCACTATTGAAGAAAAAGAATAAAGTAGGAGGACTTGCATTACCTGACCTCAGAAACTAGAGCTACAGTAGTCAAAACAGCCTAGTACTGGTACAACGACACACACACTGACCAAAGGAAAAGAATTGAGAACCCAGGTGTAAAACCATCCACCTACAGTCACTGGATCTTTGACAAAACTCCAAAGTCCAATAAATGGGCAAAAGACAGTCTTTGTAACAAATGGTGCCGGCAAAACTGGATGTCCATCTGCAAAAAAATAAAATAGGACCCATACCTCACACCATATACAAAAACTAATTCAAATTGGATCAAACTTAAATATAAAACCAAAAACTATGAAGATTATAGAAGGGTCAATGCTAGAGGCCCTAAATGGAATACAAAACATAACTGACAATACAGAAACACGAGAAGATAAGCTAGATAACTGGGATCTTCTAAAAATTAACCACTTAGGTTCGTTAAAGGACTTCACCAAAAGAGTAAAAAGAGAGCCTACAGACTGGAAAATTTTTTGGCTATGACAAATCCAACAAAGGTCTAATCTCTAAAATCTATAGGAAAATCCAACTCTTCTACAATAAAAAGACAAATAATCCAATTAAAAAATGGACAAAGGAAATGAACAGACACTTCACCAAAGAAGACATTCAGCAGCTAACAGACACATGAGGAAATGCTCCTAATCACTAGCCATTAGAGAAATGCAAATCAAAACTACAATGAGGTACCATCTCTCCCTGACATTACTGGCACGAATCAAAGACAGAAAATAACAAATGTCGGAGAGGCTGCGGGAATATTGGAACTCTTACGCACAACTTATGTACAACTATTTCGGAAAATGATATGGCATTTCCTTAAAAAGCTAGAAGCAGAAATACCATACAATCCAGCAATCCCAATCCTGGAAATACATACTAGAGAAATGAGAGCTATCCCATGAATAGAAATATGCACACCCATGTTCATTGTGGCATTGTTCACAATAGAAAAAGATGAAAACAACCTAAGTGCCCATGGTACATACACTCAATGAAATACTACACAACAGTAAAGAACAATGATAAATCTCCAAAACATCTCACAACAGGGAATGAATCTCGAGGGCATTATGCTGAGTGAAACAAGTCAATCACAAAAGGACAAATACTGTATGAGACCACTATTATAAAAACTCATGAAAAGTTTTACACACAGTAAGAAATAGTCTTTGATGATTACCAGGGACGTGAAGGTGAGGAGAGGAAGACACTAACTAGACAATAGATAAGTGGTAACTTTGGTAAATGGTAAGACAGTACACAATACTGGGAAAGTCAGCACAACTTGATGAAAGCAAGATCATGAAAGCTTCATAGATACATCTAAACTCCCTGAGGGACCAAATTACTGGGCTGAGGGCAGGGGAACATAGTCTCAGGGGACATCTAGCTCAATTGGCATAAAAAGTTCATAAAGAAAATGTTCTACATGGTCTTTGATGAGTAGCATCTGGGGTCTTAAAAGCTTGCAACTGGCCATCTAAGATACTCCACTGGTCCCACCCTGTCTGGAGCAAGGAAGAATGAAGAAAATCAAAGACAATGGAAAGATTAGTCCAAAGGACTAATGGATCAAAACTTCCACACCCTCCACCAGACTGAGTCTAGCACAGTTAGATGGAGCCCGGCTACTACCAACAACTGCTCTAACAGGGATCACAACCGAGGGTCCCGGACTGAACTGGAGAAAAATGTAGAACAAAATTTTAACTCACAAAAAAAGAAAAGATTTACTGGTCTGACAGAGACTGGAGAATCCATGAGAATATGGCCATTGGACACTCTTTTAACTCAGTACTGAATTCACTCCTGAGGTTCACCCTTCAGCCAAATATTAGCCAGGCTCATAAAACAAAATGAGACTAAATGGGCACAGCCCAGGGCCAAGGTCTAGAAGGCAGGAGGGGACAGTAAAGCTGGTATCTGGGAGCCAAGGTCAAGAAGGGGCAACCAATGTCACAAAACAATATGTGTATTAATTTTTTAATGAGAAACTAATTTGCTCTGTAAACCTTCATCTAAAGTATATTAAAAAAAAATTCTAGCCCATAGAATTCAGCATCATATTAAAACAAAAAAATACACCAAGAACAAGTGGGACTCATACAAGGTATGCAAGGATGGTTCGACTTTAGAAAATCAATCAAAATAATCTACCACATAAATAGAACTAAGAAAAGAATCAATCATCTCAATCGATGCAGAAAAGGCATTTGATAAACTCCAATGCCCATTCCTGATAAAAATTCTCAATAAAATAGAAATAGAAGGAAAATTCCTTAACATAATAAAGGCCATCTATATGAAACCAGGAGCCCTGGTGGCACAGTGGTTAAGGACTACAGCTGCTAACCAAATGACCAGCAGTTCAAACAAATTTACCACCCACTCCTTGGAAACCCTATGGGGCAGTTCTACTCTGTCCTTGTCTTAATCCCCTAGTGCTGCTATAACAGAAATACCACACATGGATGACTTTAACAAAGAGAAATTTATTCTCTCACAGTCCAGTAGGCTAGAAGTCCGAATTCAGGGTGCTAGCCCCAGAGGAAGGCTTTCTCTCTGTCAGCTCTGGAGGAAGGTCCTTGTCATCAGTCTTCTTTGGTCTGGGAGCATCTCAGTGCAGAAACCTCAGGTCTGCTCCCAGCACTGCTTTCTTGGTGGTATGAAGTTCCCACTCTCTGCTAGCTTCCCTTTCCTTTTATCTCTTGAGAGATAAAAGGTGGTGCAGGCCACACCCCAGGGAAATTCCCTTTACATTGGATCAGGGAGGTGACCTGAACAAGAGTGTTACATTCCACCCTAATCCTTTCAACCACAGGCAGAGATCATGAGTTATAACACATAGGAAAAATCACAAAATGGAGGACAACCACACATGGCCTAACCAAGTTAATACACACATTTTGGGGAGGACATAATTCAATCCATGACAGTCCTACCATAGGTTTGCTATGAGTTGGAATTGACTCAACAATGACAACAGGTTTGGTTTTGGGTTTAAACAAATCTAACAGCCAACATCATTCTCAATGGAGAGAGGCTGAAAGCATCCCACCTGAGCACTGGAAAAAAGGATAAAGGATACCTTTTATCCCCATTCCTAATTAACATTGTGCTGGAAGTCCTAGCAAGAGTAATAAGGTAAGAAAAAGAAATAAAGCCCATCTGAATTAGAAAGGAAGAATTAAAACTATCCCTATTTGCAAATGACATGATCCTACATATAGAGAACCCCAAGATTCTACAAGGAAACTACTGAAACTTATAGATTCAGCAGAGTAGCAGGATGTAAGATCAACATACGAAAGCCCTACCTGAATTCCCATACACCAACAAAGAGAACTTCAAAAAGGAAATCAGGAAAGCAACACCATTTATAAAAAAAAGACATTTATAATAGCCTCTAAAAAGATAAAATACCTAAGAATAAATCTAACCAGAGATGTTAAAGACCTATACAAAGAAAACTACAAAACAGGAGTGCAAGAAACTAAAAAAAAAAACTAAAAAGAACTACATAAATAGAAAAACATACCATGCTCACGAGTAGGAAGGCTCAACGTTGTGAAAATGTCAATCTTATCCTAAGAGATCTACAGATATAACACAATCCCCAATCTAAATACCAACAGCATTCTTTATCAAGATGGGAAAACTAATCACCAACTTTATATGGAAAGAACAGAGGCCCCAGATAAGCAAAGCATTATTGAAGAAAAAGAACAAAGCAGGGAGCCTTGACTCTACCTGATCTCAGAACCTACTATACAGCAATGGTAGTCAAAACAGCCTGGTACTGGTACAATGAGAAACACACTGACCAATGAAACAGAATCAAGAACCCAGATGTAAATCTACCCAGCTACGGTCAGCTTATCTTTGACAAAGTCTATTAAATGGGGAAAAGGCAGTCTTTCTAACAAATGGTGCTGGCAAAACTGGATGTCCACCTGTAAAACGAAATAGGACCCATACTTCACACCACACACAAAACTAACTCAAAATGAATCAAAGACCTAAATATAAAACCAAAAGCAATAAAGATATTGGAAGAAAAATTAGGGACAAATAAATGCTCTAATACATGGCATAAATTCAATTTCAAACCATATCTAACAATGCACAAACACCAGAAGATAAACTAGATAAATGGGGGCTCCTGAAAATTAAACACTTATGCTCATCAAAAGACTTCACCAAAAGAGTAAAAACAGAACCTATGGACTGGGGAAAAAAAAAATTTCACCACGATATATCCGACAAGGGTCTAATGTCTAAAATCTATAGACTATTTCAACATCTCAATAACAAAAAGGCAAATATTTCAGTCAAAAAATGGGCAAATGACATGAGCAGATACTTCACCAAAGAAGACATTCGGGTGGCTAACAAACAAATGAGGAAATACTATCATTAGCCACTGCTGTTGTTGTTAGGTGCCAACGAGTTTATTCTGACTCATAGCAACTCTACAGGATAGAGTAGAACTGCCGCATAGGGTTTCCAAGGAGTGGCTGGTGGATTTGAACTGCTGACCCTTTAGTTAGCAGCCAAGCTCTTAACCACTACACCACCAGGCCTCCAGCATTAGCTAGCCATTAGAGAAATGCAAATCAAAACTACAGTGATACCATCTCACTCTGACATTACTAATAAGAATCAAAAACCAGAAAATAACAAATGTTGGAGAGGTTGTGGGGAGCTTGAACTCTTATGTACTGTTGGTGGAAATGCAAAATGGTACAACTATTTTGGAAAACAATATTGTTACCTCCTTAAAAGCTAGAAATAGAAATACCATACGATCCATCAATCCCACTCCTAGGAATACATCCTAGAGAAATAAGAGCCATCAGACAAATAGATATGCGTACACCCATGTTTATTGTAGTACTATTCACAACAACAAAAAGATGGAAACAACCTAAGTGCTCATCAACAGATGAATGGATAAACAAATTATAGATGGAAACAACCTAAGTGCTCATCAACAGATGAATGGATAAACAAATTATAGCACATACACACAGTGGAATAGTATGCAACAATAAAGAACAATGATGAATCTGTGAAACATCTCACGACATGAATGAATCTGAGGGAATTATGCTGAGTCAATCACAAATGGACAAATACTGTGTGAGATCACTTAAAAAACTCAAGAAAAGTTTTACACGCAGAAAAAGAAAACAATATTTGATGTGAGGGAGGGAAAGGTTAGGGAGGGGAAATCACTAACTAGACTGTAGACAAGTGTTAACTTTGGTGAAAGACAACACAAAATATATAGGGAAAGTTGGCGCAACTTGGCCAAGACAGAATCATAGAAGCTTCCTAGACATATCCAAACACCTTGAGGGACTGAGATACTGGGGCTGAGAGCTGGGGACCATGGTCTTGGGGGACATCTAGGTCAATTGGCATAACATAGTTCATAAAGAAAATGTTCTACATCCTACTTTGGTGAGTAGCATCTGGGGTCTTAAAAGGTTGAGAAAGTCCATTGAAAGTATATCAATTGGTCCCATCATGTTTGGAGTGTCCTTTGGACTCTGGATTCCTTTGGACTCTGCTCCCGATGCTGCTTTCTTGGTGGTATGAGGTCTCCTTGTCTCTCTGGCTTAAGACACTATCTAATCTTGTAGATCTCATCAACACAACTGTGGCTAATCCATCTCATCCCCCACCGGCCTGTCAGTTTGTCGTACTGTGGGGGGTTTCATGTTGTCGTGATGCTGCAAGCTATGCCACCGTATTCAGATACCAGCAGAGTCACCCATGGCCAACAGGTTTCAGCTGAGCTTCCAGACTAAGACAGACTAGGAAGAAAGACTCGGCAGTCTACTTCTGAAAAGAATTAGCCAGTGAAAATCTTATGAATAGCAGCAGAACATTGTCTGATATGGTGCCAGAAGATGAGCCTCCCAGGTTGGAAGGCACTCAAAACACAACTGGGGAACAGCTGCCTCCTCAAAGTAGAGTCCAGCTTAATCATGTGGATGGAGTCAAGCTTTTGGGACCTTCATTTGCTGATGTGGCACGACTAAAAATGAGAAAGAATAGCTGCAAAACATCCATTAATAATTGGAACATGAATATACAAAGTATGAATCTAGGAAAATCAGAAATCATCAAAAATGAAATGGAACACATAAACATCTATATCCTAGGCATTAGCGAGCTGAAATGAACTGGTTTTGGCCATTTTGAATCAGACAATCATAAGCTAAGAATGGCAACTTGAAGAGGAATGGTGTTGCATTCACCGTCAAAAAGAATATTTCAAGATCTATGCTAAAGTACAATGCTGTCACCAATAGGATAATATCCATACTCCTACAAGGAAGACCAGTTAATACCACAACTATTCAAATTTACGCACCAACCACAAAGCCCAAAGATGAAGAAACTGAAAATTTTCATCAGCTTCTGCAGTCTGAAATTGATTGAACATGAAATCAATTGATAATTACTGGTGATTGGAATGTGAAAGTTGGAAACAAAGAAGAAGGATTGGTAGTCGGAAAATACGGCCTCGGTGATAGAAACAACGCTGAGATCCAATGATAGAATTTTGTGAGAACAATGACTTCTTCAATTGCAAATACCTTTTTTCAACAATGTAAATGACAACTATACACATGGACCTCGCCAGACGGAATACAAATCAACTACGTCTATGGAAAAAGAAAATGGAAAAGCTCTATATCATCAGTCAAAACAAGGCCAGGGGCCAACCGCCATATCAACTGCCATATCAATATCAGACCATCAATTGTCATATGCAAATTCAAGTTGAAACTGAAGAAACTTAGAACGAGTCCACGAGAGCCAAAGTACGACCTTGAGTGTATCCCACCAGGATTTAGAAACCATCTCAAGAATAGATATAACACATTGAACACTAATAATTGAAGACCAGATGAGTTGTGGGGTGACATCAGGGACATCATACATGAAGAAAGCAAGAGGACATTAAAAAGACAGGAAAGAAAGAAAAGCCCAAAATGGATGTCAGAAGAGACTCTGAAACTTGCTCTTGAACGTCGAGCAGCTAAAGCAAAAGGAAAAAATGATGAAGTAAAACAACTGAACAGAAGATTTCAAAGGGCGGCCCAAGAAGACAAAGTATTATAATGACATGTGCTAAAAGCTGGAGATAGAAAACCAAAAGGGAAGAGCACACTTGGCATTTCTCAAGCTGAAAGAACTGAAGAAAAATTTTAAGCCTCGAGTTGCAATAGTGAAGGATTCTATGAGGAAAATATTAAACAATGCGGGAAGCATCAAAGGAAGATGAAAGGAATACAGAGTAATCATACCAAAAAGAATTGGTGGACATTCAACCATTTCAAGAGGTAGCATATGATCAGGAACTGATGATACTGAAGGAAGAAGTCCAAGCTGCACCAAAGGCATTGGCAAAAAACAAAGCTCCAGGAACTGATGGAATATCAACTGAGATGTTTCAACAGATGGATGTAGCACTGGAAGTACTCATTCATCCATGCCAAGAAATTTGGATGACAGCTACCTGGCCAACCAACTGGAAGAGATCCATATATTAATGCCCATTCCCAAAAAAGGTGAGCCAACCAAATGTGGAAATTATCAAACAGTATCATTAATATCACACGCAAGCAAAATTTTGCTGAAGATCATTCAAAAACAGCTGCAGCCGTATATCGACAGGGAACTGCCAGATATTCAGGCCAGATTCAGAAGAGGATGTAGAACCAGGGATGTCATTGCTGATGTCAAATGAATTCTTGCTGAAAGCAGAGAATACCAGAAGGATGTTTACCTGTGTTTTATTGACTATGCATATGCATTCGACTGTGTGGATCATAACAAATCATGGATAACACTGCAAAGAATCAGAATTCCAGAACACTTACTTGTGCTCAGGAAACCCTGGTGGTGTAGTGGTTAAGTGCTAAGGCTGCTAACCAAAGGGTCAGCAGTTCCAATCTGCCAGGTGCTCCTTGGAAACTCTGCGGGGCAGTTCTACTCTGTCCTACAGTGTAGCATGAGTCGTAATTGACTTGACGGCACTGGGTCTTGGGTACTTGTGCTCATGAGAAAACTGTACACAGACCAAGAGGCAGTTGTTTGGGCCAAACAAGAGGATACTGCTTGGTTTAAAGTCAGGAAAGGTGTACGTCAGGGTTGTATCCCTTCACCATACTTATTCAATCTGTGTGCTGAGCAAATAATCTGAGAAGCCAGACTATATGAAGAAGAACGGGGCAACAAGATTGGAGGAAGACTCATTAACAACCTGCGTTATGCAGATGACACAACCTAGCTCGCTGAAAGTGAAGGGGACTTAGAGCACTCACCAATGAAGATCAGAGACCACACACAGCCTTCAGTATGGATTACACCTCAACATAAAGAAAACAAAAATCCTCACAACTGGACCAATGAGCAACATCATGATAAATGGGGAAAATTAAAGCTGTCAAGGATATCATTTTACCTGGATCCACAATCAACACCCATGGAAGCAGCAGTCAAGAAACCAAAAAACGCATTGCATTGGGCAAATCTGCTGCAAAGGACCTCTCTAAAGTGTTAAAAAGTAAAGATGTCACCTTGAAGACTAAGTTGTGCCTGACCCGAGCCATGGTATTTTCAATCGCATCCTATGCATGTGAAAGGTGGACAATGAATAAGGAAGACTGAAGAAGAATTGGCACCTTTGGATTGTGGTATTGGCGAAGAATATTGAATACACCGTGGACTGCCAAAAGAAGGAACGAATCTGTCTTGGAAGAAGTATAACCAGAATGCTCCTTAGAAGCAAGGATGGCGAGACTGTGTCTTAAATAATTTGGACATGTTGTCAGGAGGGATCAGTCCCTGGATGAGGACATCATGCTTGGTTAAAGTACAGGGTCAGTGGAAAAGAGGGAGACCCTCAGTGAGATGGAATAACACAGTGGCTACAACAATAGGCTTAAGCATAACAACGATTGTGAGCATGGCGCAGGACTGGGCATTGTTTTGTTCTGTGGTACATAGGTTTGCAACGAGTTGGAACTGACCGGATGGCACCTAACAACGACAACAATCCACCTCATTAGAATCATAGTGGTAGGATTTACAACACATAGGGAAATACATCAAATGACAAAATGGTAGACAATCATACCATACTGGGAACCATGATCTAGCCACTTTGACAGATATTTCTGGAGATCACAATTCAGTCCATGACAACGAGCCACATGAACCACAGTTTCCTCCAGCCTGAGCCCAGAAAAACTAGATGGTGCCTGGGTACCATCACTGACCACTCTGACAGGATCACAATAGAGGGTTCTGGACAGAGCAGGTGAAAAATGTAGAACAAAGTTCCAATTCACATAAAAAGGCCATACTTACTGGTCTGACAGAGACTGGAGGGACCTCCGAAACTATGACCTCTGGACATGCCGCTAACTCAGAACTAAGGTCACTCCCGAAGTCCACCTTTCAAACAATGATCAGACAAGCCTGTAAAACAAACAATAACACAGGTGAGGAACGTGCTTCTTAGTTCTGTCAAGTATAGGAGACCTACTGAGCAATACCTGCTCAAAAGCAAAGACAAGAAGGCAGGAAGGGACAGGAAACCTGGATGAATGGACACAGGTAACCTGGGGTGTAGAGGGGTAAGAGGAGAGTGTTGACGCATTGTGGGGATTGTAATCAACGTCACAAAACAATTTGTGTATAGATTTTTGAATGAGAAATTATTCAGTGCTGTAAGTTTTCACCTAAAACAAACACATCAAAAAAAAAAGACTAGTACTAGGGAGGGGGAGGGGAATGAGCCCTCATGGCACAAGCTTTGCTAACCCAAAGGTTGGCGTTTCAAACCTACCCAATGGCCCACAGGAGAAAGCCCTGGCAATCTGCCTCTGTAAAGATTACAGCCAAGAAAACCCTGTGGAGCAGTGATACTCTGTCACATGGAGTCACTGCTAGCCAGAATCGACTCAAGGGCACCCAAAGCAACAAGGGGGATGGGGGCTGCAATAAAAACAGAAGCTGGTTCTCTTGAGTCCTTATCTAATAATCTGTATACCCTACCACGAAGTATACCTGTGGTCATAATTAATAGACTACCAATTAGTTGTTTACCTATGAAAGGTGCTAAATGCAAAATAAGAGATTTAGACAATTTAAAATTTTTTTCCTCCCATTCTTCTTTTACTCTTCTGCATGGGTTTAAATGGCGAGTTCCCTGAAATAACAAGGTGATCTACGTAAAAAAGAAAAATTGATCCTCTTCATGAATCAGGATTTTCTCAATATCACCAAACCTAAACAAAACACAGCAATAAGTTGGCTGTTAAGAAGGCTGATGTCAGATGCCACTTACCGCCATACCCCTGATTTCCAATTTTGTGTTCATACTGACTGACTTATAAGTAAACATGATGAATTTCAAAATTTAATATAAAAAAGAAACCCAAACCCATTGTCATCAAGTGATTCCAACTCAAAGCGGCCCTATAGGACAGAGTAGAACTGCCCCACAGAGTTTCCGAGGAACATCTGGTAGGTTTGAACTACCAAACTTCTCATCAAGAGCCGTGGCTTTTAACCACTACACCACCAGGGCTTCCTAGAATGTTTAATAAGCTCTTGCCTATTGGTGCTTCAGATAAAATAATACTTCACTTTCAAAAAAAAAAAAAAAAAAAAGGTCCACTGCTAAATGAAAAGATTGAGAACTACTGAATCAAATGCATCGCCCTTATTCTGTTGAAGAGGGAACTGAAGCTTGAGAACTAGGACTCAGGTCTCTTTTGATCCTAGACTGTTACCACTATATAAATACAAAAATGGGATTAACCAATCTATATTTATTACACAGGCATACCTCATTGTATTGTGCTTCACTTTATTGCATTTCACAAATTTTCACAAATTGAACGTTTGTGGCAACCCTGCTTTGCCCAAGTGTATCCGTGCCATTTTTCTAACAGTACATGCTCGCTTCATGCTTCGTGTCAATATTTCAAACTTTCCCATTGTTATCATGTCTGTTATGATCTGTGATCAATGATCTTCGATGTTACTATTGTAATTGTTTTGGGGCAGCACAGATCCTGCCTATAAAAGATGGCAAACTTAACCGATGAATGCTATATGTGTTCTGACTGCTCCACCCACCAGCCATTCTCCCATCTCTATCGCTCTCCTCAGGCCTCCCTATTCCCTGAGACAGGACAATGTTGAAATTAGGCCAATTAATAACCCTACAATGGCCTTTAAGTGTTCAAGTAAAAGGAGAAGTCACACATCTCTCACTTTAAATCAAAAGCTAGAAATGATTAAGCTTAGTGAGGAAGGCGTGTCAACAGTCGAGACAGGCCAAAAGCTAAGCCTCTTGCGCCAAACAGCCAAGTTGTGAAAGCAAAGGAAAAACGCTTGAAGGAGATTAAAAATGTTACTCCAGTGAACACATGAATGACAAGAAAGAGAAACCGCCTTTTTGCTAATATGGAGAAAGTTTTAGTGGTCAGGATAGAAGATCAAACCAGTCACAACATTCCCATAAGCCAAAGCTTAATCCAGAGCAAGGCCCTAACTCTCCTCAGTTCTATGAAGGCTGAGAGCAAGAAAGTGGCAGAAGAAAGTTTGAGGCTAGCAGGAGTTGGTTCACGAATTTTAAGGAAAGAAGCCATCTCCATAACATAAAAGTGTGAAGCGAACCAGCAGGAGCTGATGTAGAAGCTGTAGCAAGTATTCAGAAGATCTGGCTAAGATAACTGGCTACACTAAACAACAGGTTTCCAACGTAGACAAAACAGCCTTCTATGGGAAGAAGATGCCATCTACGACTTTCATAGCTAGAAAGAAGTCAATGCCTGGCTTCAAAGCTTCAAAGGACGGGGTGACTCTCTTGTTAGGGGCTAACACAGCTGATGTCTTCAAGTTTAAGCCAACGCTCATTTACCATTCTGAAAATCCTAGGGCCCTTAAGAATTATGCTAAATCTACTCTGCCTGTGCTCTATAAATGGAACAACAAAGCCTGCATGACAGCACATCTGTTTACAACATGGCTTACTGAATATTTTAAGCCTACTGTTGAAATCTACTGCTCAGAAAACAAGATTCCTTTCAAAGTATTATTGCTCATTGACAATGCACGTGGTCATCCAAGTGCTCTGATGGAGATGAACAAAGAGATTAATGCTGTTTTCTTGCCTGCTAACATGACATCCATTCTGCAGCCTACGGATCAAGGAGTAATTTTCAGATCTTATTTAAGAAATGCATTTAATAAGGCTGTATCTGTCATAGATAGTGATTCCTCTGATGGATCTGAGCAAAGTAAATTGAAAACCCTCTGGAAAGGATTCACCATTCTAGATGCCATTAAGAACATTCATAATTCATGGAAGGAGGTCAAAATATCAACATTAAGAAGAAGTCGATTCTAACCCTCAGAGATGACTGTGAGGGGCTCAAGACTTGAGAAGTTAACTGCAGATGTAGTGGAAATAGCAAGAGAACTAGAATTAGAAGTGGAACCTGAAGGTGTGACTGAATTCCTGCAATCTCATGATAAACTTTAACAGGTGAGGAGTTGCTTCTTATGGATGAGCAAAGAAAGTGGTTTCTTGAGATGGAATCTACTCCTGGTGAAGATGCTGTGAACATTGTTGAAATGACAACAAAGGATTTAGAATATTATATAAACTTAGTCGATAAAGCAGTGGCAGGGTTCGAGGGCATTGATTTCAATTTTGAAAGAATTTCTACTGTGGGTAAGATGCTATCAAACAGCATCACATGCTACAGAGAAATCTTTCATGAAAGGAAGAGTCAATTGGTGCAGTAAACTTCACCGTTGTAGTATTTTAAGAAATTGCCATAGCCGAGGTATGCCCAACCTTCAGCAACCACCAGCCTGACCAGCCAACAGCCATCAACATCAAGGCAAGACCCTCACCAGCAAAAAGATTATGACTCGCTGAAGGCTTAGATGATGGTTAGCATTTTTTAGCAATAAAATATTTTTTAATTAGGGTATTTTTTTAATACACAATGCTATTGCTCACTTAATAGACTACAGTATAGTGTAAACATATCTTTCATATGCACTGAGAATCAAAAAATTCAAATGACTTGCTTTACTGCAATATTCACTTTATCTCGGCGGTCTGGAGTCAAACCCGCAATATCTCTGAAGTATGCCTGTACATCATAATATACGCAATAGTGTGCTTGATCCAAGGAACCTGGTTGCACAGTGGTTAAGCACTTGGCTCCTAACAGAAAGGTTGGCAATTAGAACTCATGGAACTAAAATGTGGCAATCTGCTTTTGTAAAGACTACTGCCTTGGAAATCCTATGGGGCAGCTCTACTCTGTCCTAAGAGTCAGAATCAACTTGATGGCAATGGGTAACGGGTGCTTGGTCCTTTGAGGTTTAGTGTAAGGCATGGTACCTTCCTCCCTTGCAGACAACTAACTCCATAAATGAACTTACAGTTCCCATGAGGAGTTAGAACTACTACAGATAAAACAATGCACGGAATCGTGTAAACTCTAAACTATATGGACTACTTCATTCCAGAGAAGGGGATTAGAATAGTTAGATAAATTATGTTGTGTAAGAAAAGGGGAGGTGAGGGAAGGTGTCTTATAGGAAGTGTTTCATAGGAAATATGAACTTGTAAAATCATTTGTATGGTGTGTATTCTACATTGACTTTGGGAGTTGTTTAAGCTGTTTATTTTGTTTACTGTGAGAAAACTCTAAGTCCTCCTTATTTCCTTTGACATAGTCTCCAGGCCTTTGGAGTCACCTTCCGATTTGATAAAAACAACTCTAAATAAAGTCAAACCTATAGGGGACCCAAGGAGCCCTTGTGGCCCAGTGGTTAAAAGCTCGGCTGCTAACTGTTTGAACCTACCGACCGCTCTGTTGGAAACGCTATGGGGCAGTTCTGCCCTCTCCTATAAGGTCACTTTAAGTTGGAATTGACTCATCAGCAACCTGTTTGCCTATTCAATTAGATTGCATCTATCTGCTCCATAGACTCTTTTTCTATAGAGTGGGAGGCGTGAGAGTATGGGCAAGATAAGAGCAAAATAGTTTTTTCTAAACCAAAAAACCCACTGCCATTGAGTCCATTCCGACTCACAACGACTCTATAGGACAGAGTAGAACTGCCCCCATAGAGTTTCCAAGGAGTGCCTGGTGGATTTGAACTGCCGATCTCTTGGTTAGCAGCTGTAGCACTTAACCACTACGCCACCAGGGTTTCTGGTTTTTCTGAAGCTAGGTGAAAATCTCGGTGTGGAACAGTAAGAAATAAAACCACTTCCAAGACTGTCTCAAATCCAGGAGGAGGGAAGCAGCTGGATCTAATTAACTTTGCTCACACATCTCCCAGTAAGACTTCTGCCTTCTAAAGTGATAAGCATTACCCATGTTACAAAGATTATTTAATTTTCTAAGATCTTGGCATTGTTCAAAATTGGTTCCCTAAATACTGGAAGCTCCAGGCCTCCTGGTTCACTGCTTTGAAAATCTAAAACAGGAAATTCTAGTGAACTAAAGAAGAAATCCTGCTTATTCAAAATTACGAGTCAATTCAAATGCCCTACAATATGTGTGGAGTGCCTCATGTTCAAAGCCTATAAAGTTTAGATGGTGTTTACCCAACGAGCTCACCGGGATGGCAGGCCAGGCACGAAAAATGTTGACGCTCACTCCTTCTGTAACTATACACTGCCCTCACTCTCAACCTGCAACTGGAGATTGATATTTAATAGTGCCACAGGGCCCTGGGAAATTTCTTAAATAACACTGCTTGCTGTAAGCACTCAGAGCTACCCTTTTAAGACCATTGCTCGTAGCTGGGTAGCCCCAAGAATGCTAATTCAGTCATTCACAAAAGGCAAGTGCTCTCAAATGATTTGGGCATTCCCAGAAGTAATTCTGCATGCCTGAACTTAGAACTTTTGCTCTTTTGGTTGGAAACTTAGGTCATGCCTTCTTTAACATTGGTGCCTGCCCCCCAAAAGGAGAACAATGTTTATACTCAATTCTTATAACTAAGTTCCAAAGCAAGCTATAAACCAAAAACCAAAGCTGTGGCCATTGAGTAGATTCTGACTCATAGCGACCCCATGTGTTTCACAGTGGAACTGCACTCCATAGGGTTTTCAATAGCTATGATCTTATAGAAGTAGATTGCCAACCCTTTCTTATGCAGCACTGCTGGAAGGATTTGAACAGCCAACCTTTCAATTAGTAGCCTGCAAGTAAACCGTTTGCACCAGCCAGGGACCATAGCACCTGGTTTTTGTATTCCTGCCTCTTCGAAAAGTCTTTGAACAGTATCCATACAAGCTCAGTATCCTGCAGAGGAAAATTTCTAGGTGAATGTTATCTATTGTGGGGTGATGTATTCATTGAAGAGGCAGAGGAGTTATTTTTGTTAAGAATCGGTAGGTTCGGGGGGAAGTTGCTACCTCTTTGTTATGGATTGAACTGTGTTTCCCAAAAATGTGTCACCTTGGCTAGGCCACGATTCCCACTATTGTGTGGTCGTCCACCTTTTTGTGATCTGATGTGATTGTCCTATGTGTTGTAAATCCTAATCTCTATGATGTTAATAACTCTGGATTGGAAACAGTTATGTTAATGAGGCAGCACACAATCTACAGATTAGGTTGTATCTTGAGTCAGTCTCTTTTGAGATATAAAAAAGAATGGAGCAGAGAGGAAAGGGACCTCATACAACCAAGAATGAAGAACCAGGAGAGTATTGTGTTCTTTGGACCTTGGGTCCCTGCACTGAGAAGCTCCTCGACCAGGGAAGATTGATGACAAGGACCTTCCCCCAAAGCTGACTGAGAGAGAAAGCCTTCCCCTGAAGCTGTCACCTTGAATTCGGACTCGTAGCCTCCGAGACTGTGAGAGATTAAATTTCTCTTTGTTAAAGCCATCCACTTGTGGTATTTATGTTATAAAAAAAAAAAAAAAAGTTTTTTTTTTTTTTTTTTTTTTAGCAGCATTAAATGACTAAGACACTTTTCTTCCATAATCAAGAAAGACAGGAGAAATTTGGTGCACACTAAAGAAAATGTCTTTCAACTTTGGGCGAGATGACTCTTTATATAAGAAAGTAAACATAGAGATCAGTTTTCGCTCCTTGGTGTCTCCCACATGCATTTCAAAGGTCTTTTAACAGCAATCACAGTGCTCCAGGACTGTAGGAAAGTTGCAAGTTAGGCCATGTCAGGTCATAGCTGAACCAATTTTCTGCAGCACTAAGTTTATTCTTTGCCAGTTCAGAGTACCACCCACCTTCAGGGCCAATGGATCCTGTCGTATATGCTGCTGTGAGAAACTAAAGACATCGGAATTCAGTATGGGTTCTTATGAGTTCTAGGGATGAGCCCAAGTCCCCAGCGTCTGCCTGGAGCTGACAAATTGAATTAGCCAGCTTCCTGGAAGCAGCAGGTGACCAACTCCATTAAGCCAGCTGACATTTTATTGTCATCTTTGACTGATGAGCTATTCATAGAACTCCTCCTGTCTTTGAGATTTCACTCACTTAAACCCCTATTATGCATCACATATGCAGCCCACATGAAGATAACATGGCTTGATTCTCCTTGATGGACTAAAATAATGCCTACTGAAATCGATTATATTGGTGGTCCGACTTTAAGCAAGAGTTGAGCTTAGGGTATTGATCTCTGTTTGCAAAGTGCTTCTTTAATCATTTGATTAGCTCTTCTTTAAGATACTTTAGCTGGCTTCCTGCTCCTAGCCTGAACATTAGCACCAAATCCCAGGCCCACTTCTAAGATGATTAGGGCCAGAAATAGTTATGGCCAGCGGTCCGAGGGCCACAGACCCAGTCCTCAAAAACGTATCAGGATAGATCAAGACACCGTGTAGCTATTATAAGGGAAAAGCAAAAGAGGCAAGATCAGAAAGAATACAAGCATTGTCAGGCAAATAGTCCTGCACCCAGAACAGACGAGGTACACCTTCCCAAAACAATCAGGAGGCATCCTGCTAACAAGGTGCTCAAGAGAAAACAGCCACTCCATGGACAAGGAATTAGGGCAGGCCTCTGTAATCCTGAAAAAAAAAAAAAAAAAAAATTTTTTTTTTTTTTTTTTTTCAGGATTACAGAGATCCACAGACAAGGAGTTATCTAAGAAGCCCAAACTTTCTGCATGCCCCCATTGTCCAAGCCCAGGAATCTGAGATGGGACTGGTCCCTGCAGATTGCTGAGGATTGCAGCACCAGAGAACCACATGGCTCTTGAGCTCACAGAGCTCTTTGTAAGCCAGGCCTCACTGAAGGACAAACAGCACCTGGCTCAATGGCTGGTGGGATTCACAAGTCCACTACACTGGTAAAGTCTGAACCTCAGAGTCACCAAACGTGCTTTCACTCATGGCACATCTCTACAGCTCAGAGAAAGGTCCTGATGCCCCCAGGTTGGTTTTTTTGTTTGTTTGTTTTTTGTGTTTTAATCGATCAGGGGCCTCAAGACAGTGTAATACTAGCAAGAGCTCTAGAGTCAGAAAGATCTGAGATTGAAACCTGGCTTTGCCACTTCCTAGCTGTGTGATTGATATTTCCTTTCTCGAAACATCGAGTTCCTCGCTGTAAAATGAGAGTCATACTGGCGCCTGCTTCACAACTACTGTGAGAATTTGAGAATTAAATGAGATGACGTCTGTAAAACCCATACAGTGATGCCTAGTACTTAGTAAGTGCTCAGTGTGCTGTGCTTATTATTGTCTTCCTTATCCACACAGTTTTTTTCAGAGTCTAAGTCTCACACACACACACACACACACACACACACACACACACACACAGAGTCTTTCCTCAGCCCTCTAACCCCTGGTTCTCCCAAGAATACAAATTCTTACCTATGGGAAACATAGGGTATTCCTCATTATTAAAAAACTATGAGAATTTACAGATGTTTAATGAATGCTCAATATAAATAAAGTACTGAGCCAGATACAACGTCAGGTCTTTAAAGACAGACTCAAAGCTTATGTTGAATAATCAGAAAATAGAGTTGGATAGAGAGGTTGAGTCACAAAGACCTCTCTTTTCCTTTACTCAACTAGTTGCTGAAACCCTATCTTCTCTATAGACTCTTTCTTGAATAAGGAAGGAAGGGTATTGGCAATCTTCCATAAACCAATCCTTTAATGCAGATGTCCAGACTTAGGTGTTGGGCTACATGACGAGCGAGGGGAGGGGTAAAAATAGGACTTGAAGCTCCCAGACAAAATATAGGAACGTACAGGTTATTTGTGATTTAACTATGTACCAACTAGTCTTACTACCCCTATGCCTAATCCCTACCCTAGCTCGAGAATGCCACACATAATGTTCATCCTTAAATGCACCACTATCGAGTATTGAAGGAGGCCTGGTGGCATAGCAGTTAAGCGCTCAGCTGCTAACCGAAAGGCCTGCGGTTCAAATCTATAAGCCACTCTGCAGGAGAAAGATGTGACAGTCTGCTTCTGTAAAGATGACAGACTTGAAAACCCTATGGTGCAGTTCTACCCTGTCCTATAGGCTTGCTATGAGTTGGAATTGACTCTGTGGCAAAGGGACAAGTATCAAATGTTGGCCTTTTCTGAGGACTTGTATCTTCAGGGCCTTGTTGGAAGCCAAGTGAGGAGAAAGGAGATTCAAAGCACAGACCACTGTGGAGAGAACAGAGAATTCATGCCCTCCCTCTCAATCCCCAAAGCAATATGTATGAATATTATACCTATGAAAACAGACATCCATATACACCACACAAATATATCATGTCCCTGCTCTTGGCAGACACCCAACTAGCCCCAGCTGCAGCCTTAAGCCAAATCTCCTACCAGCCACTTGTGGTGGCCATGAAATATGATCAGACAGGAGTCATATTCCTTACCTGCTTGACTTTGAAATCAAAACCCTGGAGAAGCCAATGAATTTATCCCCAGGTTGTTTATTCAAAGAGTTAGTGATTACAAAGCAGCAAGGATTTTCTCTGTTGGCATAGATTTGAGAGCTGATGTCAACCCAATCTGAAGTGGGAACTTTCTGAGACTATGTTTCATGGAAAGGCAATAAGGCAATTTTATCCACATGTCACCCTGCCTAGATTGGTGGAGATGTTCTGCAGGAGACATGCCAGCACAAGCCAAGCCCCGAGACTTCTGAAATGATTAGGGGAGTACATAATATTTAGCCCCATTTGCAGACAGAGCGAATGTCCACAAATCCATAACTCCATTTGCTTAGAACCCTTCACAAAGGCACTGCAGTATTTCAATTTGATTCTATGTGTATGTATTCAGTCACTAATGTCTGCCTATATATAGTGTTTGTGTGAAGTGTCAGGAGTGGTGAGGGGAGGCTAGGGGAAGACTCAGGAGAAATGTAAGGCATAGATCCTGCTTTTCAGAGTTTATAATCTACTTAGAGTCTGGCCAACACACACACACACACACACACTCAGACACACACACACACATACTCATACACACACGATACCACTAAATGACAGTACTAGTTGCCATCGAGTCAGCTCCTACTCATGGTGACTCCATGTGCGTCAGAGTGTTACTGTGCTTCACAGGGTTTTTAATGGCTGGTTTTTTTGGAAGTAGATTGCCAGGCATGTCTTCCAAGGCACCTCTGGATAGGCTCCAACCTTTACCCTTTCAGTTGGCAGCTGAGTGTGTTAACTGTTAATACTATTCAGAGACTCAGGGAAAATGTGATAAAGTTCCCAGTGAATTTCAGTGAAGAGAGAGATCAGAATAGACTAGAGAAATCTCAGTAAAGGATGGAGTTTATTCGTTCATTTATTCACCAAATATCCGTATTCTATGTGCTGCTAGGGAGGATACCTGGTGGCACAGTAGTTTAGCTCTCACCTGCTAATTGAAAGGTCTGTGGTTTGAACCCACAAGCTGCTCCACAGGAGAAAGATATGGCAGCTTCCATAAAGATTACAGCCTTGAAAGTCCTATGGAGCAGTTCTACTCTGTCATATAGGGTCGCTATGAGTCAGAATCAACTTGACAGCAACAGGTTTGGTTTTGAAATGTGCTACTAAAAGGAGCTCTGGTAGCACAATGGTTAAGCACTCAGCTCTAACCGAAAGATTGGCAGTTCAAACTTACCCAGCTGCTCCACAAAAAAAAAAAAGACCTGGTAATCTGTTCCTGTAGAGATTAAAGACTGGTAAACCCTATAATGCAGTTCTACTCTCTCACATGGGGTCACTATAAGTTGAAAATCAACTCAACAGCACCTAACAACAAAAACATGTGCTACTAAAAGTCTCTGAGTGGCTCAAATGGTTTCCACTTGACTGCTAAAAGTCGGTAGTTCTATCACACCCAGAGGCACCATGGAAGAAAGACCTGGCTGTCTCCTTCCATAAAGATTAAAAAAAAAAAATTACAGCCAAGAAATCCCTACGGAGCAGTTCTACTCTGTAACACATGGGCTTGTCATGAGTCGGAATAGACTCAACGGTAATGGGTTTTTTGTTTTTTTTTTTTTTTTTTTTTAGGTTTATGTGCCAGACACTGCGCTAGGCACGGGAAACACACTGGCGAGCAAAACAAGATACAGTCCTTATTCTCACAGAGCTTACCAGCTAAGAACAAATAGCAGGAGTTCCGGTATCCTTGCTTTTAGTCCTTATATATTACATCCAATCAGTCATTTATTTACATTCCTCCTGGTGTTTTTCCAAAATAATCCTGAAGCCTCGCATTTACTCCCTTTACTACCTGTCAGGCACTGCTAACCACTTTGCATGAATTATCTCATTGACTCTTTGAACCAACTTTATAAACTGAGTTTGATTATTCTCACTTCGAGGTTAAGAAATCAGACCCAGAGAGGGTAAAATTTTACCCAGGTTTGCACAGCTTGGAAGAATTCCAATCTAAGCCTCTCAGATTCCAAAGCCACCAGGTGTTTCTTGAAGGCTCAGGTGTGCAGCTGGACCAAGGCCTTAAGGAAGAAGCATTTTGTCATCACCTCATTAGAATAAAGTGAAAAATGTTGCAGGTGGATGTGAGGTTTAAAAAGCTTCATTTTGTGACTATTGAAAAGTGGTTAGTCCAGCCAAATGACTAGTACACGTTTATTTCTCCTTGGCTGGCCAATGGACAACAAATATTTATTCTTTTTACCACCAAAAATTTAAACAAATGAATCCTGCAGTTAACCTTACATGAATTTGTCATTTGTGCTCTGAAAAACTAATTTCCTCCCTCCTAAAGCTCCCAGAGAAGGCCCAACTAGAGAAAAACCCGGCATTTATGCTAAATGCTGATTCCCAGGTGTCCTTTCTCTCTCCTTCCACTAAAGGCTTGGCCCTGAGGGCCACTATCAACAGCATTCGAGGAGTGATTCTCCGGAGAGACTCAGAGCCCTCCTGCAGAATTGCTGCTCAACCATATCCTCCCCAAGGTGACCCAGCAAAAGAGGGGAGACCCGCCAAAGTGTCCTGACATTTTCCATGGCTCCTTTTAAGGAACAGCTGGGCCATAATAGAAGGTTACTCAGGGATACCCATAGGTTTGACAGGAGCCCATATTTTAAACAGGGCGGATACTAAATCCATCCAACCCCTGGAATGTTACTGCTCTCTCAGGAACCCAAGAGAAATTTCTGATGCTGATCTATAAATCTCCGTGGCCTAAAATACCCAAAAATGAGTTTCTGCACCATGGGAACATAAAATGATATGGCTTTCTTCTTTGACATGTCAGTTAATAAAGAGTGGGTGGTGGGGTCCAGATGCTGCCTGCCAGGTTTCTGAAGGGCTTACTCATTAAAAATGGGAAGCACTTTAATTACCTGTTTGGTTTCTTGTTATATGTGTGTGTTATATGTTTTAAAAAGAAAGGTCCTATGAACACTCAGGAAATTATATCATTAATTATGCCTGTCAGGACGTTATGTGACCGAAAGTAAATGGAAGTTCCTTTTCTTTCTTTCCTTTCTTTTTTTTTTCCTAGTTTAAAAAATGTTTTAAAAATATTGTTTTCAAATATTTTCACTGACTCCACTCTAAGCACTTGATTAATGAAGGAACTGGATTTTGGGCAGGCAAGGTAGTTATGGACAATCGAGCAAAATGGATAACTATGAAATCTGTGTACTTGTCTTGGAATTTGTTAATTAATGGTTTGCTTAACAGAAAATTTACTTTCCCAAAGTTTGTGTTACTTAACCGAATATTAATGCTAATTTGCATTCCTATACACAGTAGCCATGAGGGAAGAGGGGAGAAAGCAGGCGCCTCAGTGGTACAGGAGGAAGGGCAGCAGGCTGGGATCAGGCCCTCCACTTAATTGGGAGACAGGATTATGTGGCGTGTCATCCTCCTGTTGCTAAGGGTACCCACTGGCTTTTGGGACCAGGAAGGAATTATAAGGCCATACACATCAGGCAATTCTAGACTAGTAGCCTAAGGGTGGGTAGCACTCCCTGGCCCCAGCAGAGAACATCTGGCTTGGGCTATACACTGGCTAATTAATTTTTCCAGATCCTGGCTCTCACTTGACCCATTTGGGTTGGGAAGCCAAGGGGATGGTCCCCATGTCTTTGGAAACTAAACTACAGTAGGCTTAGAAGAAGACCTCTACCCCATGGATCCAATTCAGAACCAGTTTGTGGAGAGCCCACAGAGAAGCAGTCAAGCAGATTCTTAGAACTCACAGAAAAGGGGATAATTGGAGCTTATGGACTGGGAGAGAAGGAGCGCTTAACCAGCATACTTTAGAGCCATCAAGATTTTCTAAACGCTCTCCAGGGCTCTCACCTCTTTCATGGCTCAGTGGTTGGTATCTGTGGTCCTGTCATTCCTGCCGGAGGGCTCAGTAGGGTGAGGGCTCAGTAGGATGAGGGCTTATAAATACCTCATCTGTGAGGCTGTATATGATTAAAGATGGTACCCTCTAATATTGAGGGAGCTTTTGTGACACAACAGTTAAGTGTTTAGCTGCTAAACAAAAGGTTGGCAGTTCAAACCCACCTAGTGGTTCCATAGGAGAAAAACCTGGCCGTCAGCTCCCATAAAGATTACACCCTAGAAAACACTATGGGGCAGTTCTACTTTGCCCCCACGGAGTTGCTATGAATCGAAAATTGACTTGACAATGTCTAATGACAACTCTAACATCGTCATGGTGTCAAAGAATGGATGATGCTCTCAAATACACTGCAGGTGGGAGTATAAATTAATGCAATCTTCCCGGAAATCTACTTGGCATAATGTACCAAAATGTATAAAAATGTTCACACCCTCTCAGTCAGCAATCTCGCTGCTAGGACCCTACCTTAAGGAAATAATCAGAGATGGGAACACAGATTTATGTTCAGGAATGTTGGTCACAGCTTTTTCTAGCATAACAAAAAATTGGAATCAAATTAAATCTTGACAATAGGAGATGGATTAAATAGACTATGAAACATCCATACTGTGATACTTGAAAGAGCTGATAAAAGTAATGTTTCTGAAAAATACTCCATGGAAAGAAAAAAAAATGTCCATTTTAATGGTGACTGAGTTATTGAATTATGGTAATTTTCATTTTCTTCTGTAAACTTGCCTCAATTTTTCAAATCTTCTACAATTAGTAAGAATTATTCATATTCAGAGGGCAGTGGTGTTCAGTGGTAGAATTCTCACCTTCCATGCAGGAGACCTGAGTTCGATTCCCAGGCAACGCACCTCATGCGCAGCCAGCACCTGTCTGCTACGATGCTGAACAGGTTTCAGCAGAGCTTCCAGCCTAAGGTGGACTGGGAAGAAAGGCCTTGCAGTCTACTTCCAAAAACCAGCCAATGAGAAAACCTAAGAATCACAATGGTTAGATCCCGCTGTGCATGAGGTCACCACAAGTTGAGGGTTAACTCAATAGCAGCTAACAACAAGAACATTTTATTCAGGGAAAAATACATTGTTAGAGAACAAAAAAGAAATGACTCAATGGCAACGGGTTTGGTTTGGCTTTGGAACCTTCAGCCAAACAATGATTTTGTGCTCCTTGTACTTCTCAAGGGAGGATACAGGACCCTGTCAACTTCTGTATTTGAATGGACGATCATCATCCACTCACTTGGGAGAGCTGCTCTGAAGATGACATTAGTGCAGTTTTATAATCCTTTTGTACACAGCCTATGGACTCTATAGGATGCCTTTCTAGAGAAACACAGGAAAGCATCCTATAGATACTATAGGCATTGAATCATAGATGAATGCCACAACCAAAGTTTAAGACCCAGGCCTTTGTAGCCAAACTCAGAAGGGCCGGTTTTGTTCTTGAGCTCTTTAAGGGCTGCTTAGCAAAGGTCACATCAATATTGATGGTGGCCTTGGATGGGGAGGGCAGGACACTAGTCATTAAACAGAGCCAGCTGTCCCAGAACGCTTGTCTCCAGTGTAATTGGTGTCTTGCTTTCCCATGCCCTTGTTCCAGGAAAAATTGTTTGGTTGAGTCCGGGGTTTTTGTAAACTGCAGTGTCCCTTGTAACAAAGGTCCATATCTTTTTTCCCTTTAGTCAACTCAATATGCATTTGTCAGAAGGCAATTCTCCCCCACCACCATCAGAGTTTACATTGAGGATATGTCAGTCATATCACAGAGGGGTATGTGGAAGAAGATAAAGCTTCTCAAACCTGAAAAAAGCTCTATCTTTAGCCAAATCCCAAGCACAGTTTGCCAAACACTCTCCCCTGAAATTTTCAAGTCCACGTGCATTTGAATGGGAAATTTAATCCACATGTTTCTTATTCATATATACACTTAAAGCTTCAAAATATGATATCTTTGAAGTCCAAATGGCCTCTTTATAGACCTCTTCCTTAGGAATGGAAAGTTGATCTTGGCCAAGAACTAACAAATTTGAACCCTCAAGAGTCCAAGTTCCTTTCAAAGTTCCCAACTCAGGAGATTCCACTGGGCTTTGAAATACACCCTCCACCTCCCTAGCCACCTCAATGTGATTGTAAATCTTGGGATACTTCATTCCACCATACTTTCTCAGTCTTGATCACATACGTCACAGATGCTCTTTCTCTAAGGGAAGCCAAGTGGTTAAGAGCTATCTTCCAGTGAATTATCACAACAATGCTGTGAGGAAGTGTGGATCAAGGCAGGGCTTCCTGCCCCTTTCCAGGAACCTGAGAGGGGAAATCAAACGATTGGCCAGAAGTGACAGAGAGATTGGGACAGAGCCAATGATTCAGTCTCAACTGCAAACCTGGGGTGGGATCGCAGGCTTAAAACATCACAGTTGGAAGATTGGGATTCAGAGCTTCTACAACGTCCAAATGTCCCATTGCAAACACTGCTCCAAACCTCATGCTGATTGTGAGTCTGTGTAGCCTCTTCAAATCTCCTATACGAAGATGATTTGAAACATAAATCAGTGCTGTCAAAACTGGTGATTAGGAAAGAATACTGTGGAGGATGAGAGAGAACTGTCCACTTTATACACTGTTTCCATCAAACTGGGCCCTCCCCACTGGCCACTACCAGCTGGGCCCCAAGTTGCTAATGGTTGGTGGGCCAGTGAAAGGTGGAGTTGTCCGAGTAAAGCACAGAGGATCAACGATTTCCCTCTGAATTCCTCAACAGGCAGTAAGGCGCTTGAGATCAGGACTCTGTTTAATTCATTGTCATAGGCCCCAAGTGCTTGGCACATGGTGGTCAATAAACTTTTGTTGAATAAATTGTGTGCCTACCTGAAATAAAATTTAATGGAGTCTTTCATTGTTCTTTGAACATCCCTTCTACCTCTTTTCATTCACTTACACTTCCGAAATTTGACTGCAGGAAACTTATCAGCACCATCTCCCCAATGTACCCACCATTAAGAATTATTTACTAAAAATAAATCAAATCTGTATCTTAAGCAATTTGCCTGCCTTCTATCATTAATCACTTCAAGTGGGCAAATGAACAGTCATTTGCAAATGGGCATAAAACATAGGAAAATGTGAACTACAAATTCAGTTAAGCTTGTCTTCTTAAGATAATAACTGAAAATGTTTATGAACTCAAAGATAATGCATCTAAAAATATCCAGTCTTGTCTACATTAGGGAGTAGGGAAAGAGTGTAGCTTATTATTTTCACCCTTTTTAGTCTAATGACCTTCACCAACCAAAACCATAACGGTTTGCACTTGAGTCTATAAAATCAATTCTGAGTTCCAATTGTTTTTAAAGAATTGCTTACCAAAGCTCTGCCAATCCCCAAGGTTGACACCCAAGAAACAAAATGCCCCTCACCTTCTAGTTTCCCTGATGAAATCTACATCTGTGAGTTTTTAATAAGCCAAACAGAATGAGCAATCCAGGCCTCCATTTTTCCTTCAAATGGTGTACACTGCCGTAACCACCATATGTTTTATAGCACCAATTCATGTGCTACTTCTGTTATCCAGATGTGAAAACTAAAACAGGTGGACCATTTTCATAATATGCCAATGAGTTGATTTAGAATTTTAAGGTCAGCATCTCTTGCCTATGGCTTAAACCTCTGAGAAGTATTATATCCTAAAAATTCTTCCTTCCTCATGGTTTCATGGAAGTGTGAGGGGCCTAAGTGTTGATCTGCTTCTATGGCTTTTCAAAAAATGCTTAGGAGCCATTTCTTTGTATCCATAAAAATCTTATGCTAGTGCCCAATATGTAAAGTCCAAACTCTCAGGGGTACACTGGTCGAAAATCCAGTAGTGGGGTACAGGGAGCCCTCTGTCTATTTGATCCTGAAAGGATTCAAAGTCTGACTAAAACTTCTCAAAGCACAGGTTGAAAAATCCATGGAACAATTTTACAGCTGAGGAAACAGAAGGTGGAAGAGGTGAAATGACTTGCCCAGGGTCTCCAAGCTAGCAACAGAAACAAGCTTAGACCCTAGCAGACAACTCTTATTTGTTCTTTAATGTTACATAAATTTGCCCTCACTTTGAACCAACCCCTACTCACAACAAATTCTTCATTACAACTGCCTTCACTTGCTGTACATGCAGATTTTAAATCATTGAAAAGGCCTCAAGCCTTTTCTTGCATTAAAGTACAGCTGTAAGGCTAAATAAGAACTGTATGCACCTGTTCCGACCTAGCTACCAAGTTGACTTAAAAGACAAAGCTAGGAACAGATCTTGTTCGCAACCTGGGGACTGCCTGTGTACTGGAACTAGGGCTTCAAACTGGTTCAAAATGGTTTAGTAATGGCCATCATAAACAAGGGCAGCATATATGTTGCAAGGCAACCACATCTGTTGCCCTCCAGATTTTGACCCTACTACAAAACAAACAGCAATGTCCCACTCAAAGATGGCAGCCAACCGCCCTACCTTGAATATGTGTGGCCCTCCACAGTCCTGCCAATAATCCTGTCTCCTGTATTAGGCTCCTGAAACATTCAAAGTGTCACAGTTGGCAGATATCTTTGAGCAGGGCACCAATTTGTTTCCTACTCGGGTCAAAAACTGACGGGCAACAGATTTGGTTGCTATACAATGTGTATGCTGCTCTTGTTTATGATGGCCATGATGGAACAATTTCGAACCGGTTCAAAGCCCTGACTGGAGCCTGCTACTGAGAAGGTTTCGTTTTCTAAATCAGCAGCCTCATCACTACTACAATCTAAGTGTCAGAGTCAAAAGTAAAGTGGTTAATACATGGAAAATGGAACCTTCTTGGACCTCAATAAAATCATAAATAGGAGGTAGTGTAATCATTTAGAACAGGGGTTGGCAAAATGTTCTAAATGGGCCCGATAGTAAATAGTTTAGGCTTTACAGGCCATACGGTTACTGTCGCAATTACTCAACCCTGTCAGAGCATGAAAGCAGCTATAGACAATACATAAGCAAATGAGGAGGGCTGTGCTCCAACAACACTTTATTTATGGACTTTGAAATGTGAATATCATTTCATTTTCATATGTCACAAAATATTCTTCTTCTTTTGATTTTTTTCCTCCAAACATGAAAAATCGTTATTGACTTAGAGGCCACACACACACACACACACACAAAAAAAAAAAAAAAAAAAAAACGGGCAGAGGGCTGGATTTGGCCCATGGACCAAAGTTTGCTGACGCCTGGTGTAAAGAAAACTTTGCTCCATCAAACCCTTAAGTTGGGTTGAACAGAGCGTGCGGATTCTTTGAAACGCACTTAGCACATCCTTCTTAGAAGAGCTCGGAAAATGTAGTCACTCGTAAGCATTAACATCTGGATTATCTTTTATTTAACCCTAGGACATCTATCAAGGAGCTCTGGTGGTACAGTGATTAAAGCACTCAGCTGGTAACCAAAAGATCAGAGGTTCAAACCCACCAGCCACTCTTTGGGAGGAAGATGTGGCAGTCTGCTTCCATAAAGATTTACAGCCTTAGATACCCTATAAGGCAGTTCTATTACTCTGCCCTATAGGGTCGCCATAAGTCAGAATTGACTTGACGGCAGTGTGTTTTGGGTTTTTGGAAGTCTATCAACTCCCCCTGCCCCGGAAAAAAAGTAATGGTTCTTTGCCTTTGATTGAGAACTTATGGGATCAGAGCCTTGTTACAGGGTGTGGTGGGAGCTGGTGAACCAAAAGGAGAGGCTGTGGGCCAGTCTGGAGGCAGCAAGGTGGGCTCTGGTAGCAAGATTCCACATATCTGTTGCTGGAGAGTCATGTTAAGCAGACCCAAGTGTCTCATTTCACTCTAGGCTAGGTGTGATCCTAGGAGCCTGGAAGTCACCTATTTGTTCCTTAACCAGAATCATCAATTTATTAGCAGGCGTGCTCATAACCATCATGGTATTCCTCAATGGACAAACAAGGGAGTGCAATGTGCTGTGTTCTGTCTTTGGGGACCCGGGTGAGTTTTTCTCATGGAAACAATTTTAACAGTAATTGGTAGTGTAACCACTCCATTAAAGATGCATTAAAAAAAAAGAAAAAGAAAAAAACAAATCCATTGCTGTCAAGTTGATTTCGACTCATAACACCCCTATAGGACAGAGCAGAACTGCCCTATAGGGTTTCCAAGGCTGAAATCTTTAATGGAAGCAGACTGCTACATCTTTCTCCCGCAGAACAGTTGGTGGGTTTGAACCTCCCACTTTTCAGTTAGCAGCTAAGCACTTTAACCACTGTGCCATGAGGGCTCCTTAAGTAAGCATAACTTATGAGATTTAGCCATAAACTCTAAAACCAAACCCGTTGCTGTCGAGTCAATTTTGACTCATAGCAACCCCATGTGTTACTGCCCTGTGGGGTTTTCTTAGCTGTAATCTTTACAGAAGCAGTTCTCCAGGACTTTCTTCCGTAGCATCCGTGGGTGTGTTCAAATCACCAACTTTTTGGTTAGTAGTCAAGCACAATTTGTGCCACCCAGTGACCAAACAACTTATTCACTGGGGCATAACTGGATAAATTGGATAGCCCCTGGATAAAAATCTGAACAGTCCCATGACTTCCCTGATAAAGTTTATGAACTATGAATACTGTATTTTCCCCAAATAACTCATAGCATAGCTTGCTTAAGAAAATAGCGCAGCGTCGGGGGGAGGGTTGTGCCGTTGGCAAAAACAAATAACTCCTGTGTTATTTGTGTAAAATATGGTAATTTCAATCCATTAATTAGATCTGTTAATTAAAATGTCCATCCCCATGTAAACTTGCTGTAAATTGAGACTTATGCCTCCTCACTTCACCCTTACCCCTAGCTAGGCCCTATTATAGGCTGGAAACCCGAGATGAGAAAATGGGTTAAAGACAATTTATTACCTCTTCCATGACCCAGTACTTATATTACTTCTCTCTCAGTTTGCTAAAAGTGCTTTCTGATATTTCTAAAACTCTTGGAAGAGGGAAAGAAAGCAGGGCAGACTCACTCTTAATTGGTTGATATTATTGTGATATTCAGCCTTGTCACTCTCTGGACCTGGCAAAATCTCTTATGGGCACTTTTCTGAGTGTTTTTTTGGAGATGCTCCATAATTATGGACGTCCCACTAGCAGAATGAATCTCTATTCCAGCTGGAGGTTTATTCCTCCCTCAGTCCTAAGAAATCCAACTTCCCCCTGATAAGCTCAGTGCCCCTCCATGAGGCTCGTTCAGGTATGACTTAAGGAGACCTCCACACCAGCTATTGCTTGCTGCAACATGCATTATCTGCTGAAGGAAACTGAAGGTATTGGTCAGTCCCACTGCCACGGCAGCCTCTCTTTCACACCTGAGGACAGGGCAACTAGATAGACTATCTCTTGCCTTTTGGACTTTAGATGTGATAACTACTGTATCCCCTAAACTCAAAGGAACACACAACTTAAGCCCCTTTCTCTTTGTCTGAAGAGAATTAGCAACAACTCCTTTGAGAGGCTCCTTTGTGTTGGATCCCACTCTCTCCAAAAATACTCTCCACAAATCCTCTTCAAAAGTACTCCTCACCTTGGCCCTTTATACCCTCAGTATGGATGAAGGGTTCTAGGTTTTAAGTTTTAAGTAGCTGGTCTCACACTTCAGTTTGGGATTTTATTTTTACTGTCTTTGGATCTCAATAAAAGCTTCCATTTAAACCTCCTGTTACAGTCATTTATGAGGACAATTGACCAAAGTCTATCTTCAGTGTAATGTAACCAAACCACAGCGTTAGCAGCGTCGCACCATAGAGCCAGCCTCTGTGACAGACTGTCCTATGTGAAGAGTTACCACTGCACCAAGGCCCTTCTTCTCTTGACCCATGCTCCTCTAAGGTATCCCATGTTGCCCTGGAATATTTATTTGCCCCTGAGCAAACCATATGCATCATTTCTCATTGTATTTGTTCATACTGTTCCCTCAATTTGTAGTGCAATCGCCTTTCTTTCCCATCTCAAAACCTTTCTTATATTTATCCCTCAAGGCTTAGCTAAAATGTAACCACTTTCATGAAGCTTTCTTTCAAAGTCCCCATTAGAATCCTTTCCGCCTTCCCTTGTGTTCCCATTGTAGTTGCTGTTGGTTGCCATTGAGTTGGCTCCGACTCGTGGTGACCTTCTATATAACACAATGAAATGTTGCCCGGTCCTGTGCGGTCTTCATGATTGTTGTGTGTTTGAGTCCACTGTTGTGACTATTCTGTCAATCCATCTCATTTGAGAGTTTTTCTACGTTACCAAACATGATGTCTTTTCTATGTGTTCCCATAACACTGTGTTTTTACCTCTTCATAGCCTCAATTTCATTATATTTAGGAACTATTTTAGTTAATTGTGTACATGGCTCCATCTCTGACAAGATGGTGAGTTCTGCGATGGTAGATATTTGCCTTACTCTCCTGTGTATACTCCATGTTTCTGTATCAGGCCTCAAGAGCAAGGTTCTGTTTACCAGGATAGGAAGAAGAAAGTGACAGAAAACAAGTCCAGGTGCCCTCAGGAATAGCAGAAATAGAGCTCTGGGCCCATGGTAGAGTGGTGAGAGTCTACCCTGAATGTCTCGCCCCGCGCCGTTCCTGAGGCACAGGCCATTCCTACAGTGCATTAGCACATAAATACTGAGATGCTTCACACACTGCAGAGGACGCTGTCAGTGCTCTGGCCAGAGCCTCAGGCCCGGATTACTGGCTTTGTATGCCCTTCATGCCCCAGCTTCTTTATGCTTTTGCATTAACACAAGCGGCCCACTTTCCCAGATGTGTGAAGCTGAAAGTACCTGAAATTTTGCTTCTTCTGTTCCCTCCTCCATCTTCTGGCCCTTAGCCAATGGTTGACTGGTGAGGGAACGTGAAAGCCCAGCTCCCTTGCCTCAAGGCAAGACAAACTCTAAGGTGGGTTTATGCTCCTGAGCGGGATCAGGTTGAGTGATTTACCTGGGGTGACATGGCTGATGCCAGTGGCTGAGATGGGATTCAAGCCCAGTCACTGTTAACCACCACCATAGATAGCTTGTGATTTTAAGTAGTACCACCACCATGTTCATTTCTACAGACAAACGGTGAACTCATAGCATTTATGAAAGAAAGGAAAAGCAGAGTATTTTTGTACTAAACTATTGTGTAGAAAATGGGCAGGTCAATTTTGCTCTAAATTATTTGCATTGCACAGATGTTATTTTCCTTGCAGGGAAAAAAAAATCAAGAGCTTTGAACTTAGGACTGGCTTTGAATCTCAAGTCTGTTACAAACCAGTTGGAGGACCCCAGGTAAGTTATTTCACTTCTACCAGCCTCAGTGTGTTCATATGTAAAATGGATCTAATAACGTCTAACTTGCAATGTTATAGAAAGTGTCACATATATACCAAGCCTCTGGCAGAGTGTCTAACACATAGTAAACATTCAGTAAATGGCCATTGCAGTATTATTAAACGTAATAATATAGACCTGGAATCAAAAGAAAATAAAATAAGTGATTTGTGTAACAGTGAGGCTCAAAAATACAATACCTCCACCATGCACCATGGTAATCCTTGAATCTAATGGAGTATGACTGGTAAAAGGTAGAACTTGGGGGACTGCATTTCACAAAAAAATGTCTACTTAGAGAGACCCATGAACACTTCTGGCTGACATGTCAGGGATGATCTATCTGCCAGTAATCAACGCCTGTTGGAAAATGAGAATAATTATAAACATCACTGCGTGAGAACTAGGGAATGAGTTCTTCCCAAGACAGGTTGCAACTGTACAATTTCAAGCTGACATTTTATTTCACCTTAAAGAAATAATTGTGCTTTAATAAGATAGCACTAGAGGTTTGGGATCTGGGACCAAGCTTCTATCATTTGATGTGTAACAATTACAAGCAAGATCTGTTTGGAGTTGAAGAAGTCTGAGGGAGCCAAAGAATCTACTTTTCCAAAATGTATTGTAACTCCAGCAAAGGGATTTACATACTGATACCTAAACTCTATTAGAACAGAATATTTGGGTTTATTTTTAAAATGGGTGTGTATATTTGTATTTTCTTTCCTTTTTCTGGTTACAGATTATTTTGTTTTGTTACATGGTTGTAGGAAAACACCTCTGGCCAGCCCTTGCCTTTCTAGAGGGAACAGAGCAGATACATGGTAGGTTTCATTCACAAAGACAACCAAATATGGCAAAAACATTTAATCTGCTTTATGATGATCATTTGGCTGTCCATGGAGAAACAAATTAACCGAGTAAAAGCTAAATCTTCACTTATTTGTGCCCTATTACCACTCAATCTTTGGTTCCTGGCTAACTTAGTAGACACACTTCTAATCCATTAGAAGCCTGGAGAAGTATTCCAAGTTTGTAAACAAATCAAAAAGCACAGCCCATTAGGTCCCAAGGTCAACCAATGTTTTTTAGCCTTTTTTAACCTCCAGCAAGAGGAGCAAGCCAGAGGTTCACTGATCTTCCCAAGGGAGCAAGGTTGATGAGTAAAGCTGATTTATGGGGGCTGGAGTGGAAGACTCTTCAAAAATGTGCCTCCTTTTATTTCCCGGCCTTTGAGCCGGGCTTAATTATATTTAAGGTAGAGATGGGTATTGCCCTGCCTCCATCTTCTATGTATTTATTTATGTCAGAAGTCCGTGTGTCATCACTGCAGAGTCAATAGTAATTTGAGGAGTAAATATTTCTTTCAACTGGCCTGCTTGACATCGTGAAGGCAAAAAAAAAAAAAAAAAATCTCCTGACTGAATTAAACTTGTTTGGCTTTTTGTTATTTTTATGCAATTCAGACTCTCTGATCTGTGAACGTGCCAAATTGCTTAGCATGGCATAAAAAAATGTGACTAAGAAAAATCATCCTTCAGCCCTGAGTGAAAGATGATTTTACATAGATAATCCCCAAAAGACAGACACAGTGAAGGAACTACCACACACAACGGATGGAATTTGAAGACTCTGGATTAAACGCTTGACTTGGTCATTAGGCAGATCTTGACTCTGGACCTGTTTTTTTCATCTCCTCTATCCTTATATGTAAACTAAGAGACATAGACTGAGTGGATGAGATCTAAGATTCCTTCTAGCTGTATGACTCTGTTGGGGGTGGGGAGGGCAGATTGATGTCGTAGGTGCAATGTAATTACAAATTCCATAAGAAACAGTCCCATTTGTAAATAGAACTGTTGTACAATAAGTTAGGATTTGACCAAATGCACAATTCTCTCTGCAAACCAAACCAAAAAATAATGTTTATAAATACAATTTATATTAAATTGATGGCAAATCTTTGAAAATTCAATTTTTAAAACAAATTTATTTATGTTATTATTTCTATCTTTTGCCTCGTTTGTTTTTTAACTCATCTGGAGAACTCAAATAATTAACAGTCTTCTACTAACATTATTATTTATATGGTTCCCACCATACATGACCCATCAGTAATTTTCCAGCTAAAGTTTCTGAGTATGAGAATTCAGACACTCATGTTAAAACTGTCATGTTTGTGGATACATTTATCACTCTCTGAATAAGGTGATAGGTTCTGCCTGAATGCAAAGACACACCTTGGTCATTAATTTTTCTTTAGGATGCTCATTTTAAAGTGATGGTAATAATTACATGACTCTGATTTCAAATATAAAGAAAAAAAATTTTTTTTTTTTTATAAAAACCTTACCAAAATCTGAGCCAATTCTTTTCATTTCAAACACAGCAAACCAAGCTCAGAACCTTCAAATCATTCGTTGCTTTTTTATCTTATCACAAAGCTCTCATTGCAGGTTGAATTTCCAGGATGCACATCCTGAGCACATGCATGTAGGAAGTTTATTAGGGAATTAATACCTGCAGAAGGGAAGGGACAGAAGCAGGACTGAGAAGAGAAAGAAGCTGGGTTTCGACATAGACCCAACTACCAACTCCACAGAAACCTCTGAAGCTGAGAGGGCCCTTCCAAGTTGTCACAACTGAGAAAGCAGTTGATGGAATAAATCCCTCAGTCCTGCAGAGGGATCTGGGTGGCTCATCCCGGCATCCACCGCTGGTCCTAATGGAGCCAGTTCTAAGTAGGCTAACATTCCAGTTTGCCTGTTATCAACCTATATTTGAGTACATACCATGTACTAAGTACATGTACATACATCTTCCAGCACATATCAGGCAATGTTCCACTGCTATTCATAAGGTTTTCACTGGCCAACTTTTTCAGAAGTAGACTGCCAGGTCCTTTTTCCAAGTCTATCTTAGTCTGTAAGCTCAGCTGAAACCTGTCCACCAAGGGTGACCCTGCTGGTATTTGAAATACCTGTGGCAAACCTTCCAGTGTCACAGCAACATGCAAGCCACCACAGTATGACAAGCTGACAGATACGTGGTGGATGTATTACATATACAGGATCCCCAATAGTGCAATGGTTAAGTGCTCAGCTGTTAACCGCAAAGTTGGTGATTCAAACCCACCCAGTGGCTCCATGGGACAAAGACCTGGCAATCTACTTCCATAAAGATCGGAAACCCTGGTGGCATAGTGGTTAAGTGCTATGGCTGCTAACCAAAAGGTCGGCAGTTCAAATCCACCAGGTGCTCCTTGAAAGCTCTGTGGGGCAGTTCTACTCTGTCCTATAGGGTCACTATGAGTCAGGTCAAGAAAACACTATGGGACAGTTCTAGTTTGTCACACAGGGTCACTATGAGTTGAAATCGACTCACTGACACCTAACAACAAATATATATATATATACACACACAGGGTGGTTGAGTCTACAGAGATAGAGAGAAAGAGAGAGACTCAATAACTATATACATATATATAGATATAGAAGCCCTGGTGGCATAGTGGCTAAGTGCTACGGCTGCGAATCAAAAGGTCAGCAGTTCGAATCTGCCAGGTGCTCCTTGGAAGCTCTATGGGGCAGTTCTACTCTGTCCTATAGGGTCGTTATGAGTCAGAATCGACTCGACGGCACTGGGTGGGTTTTTATATATATACATATATATATCCATCCAAGGAAGAACTGATGCCTTTGAATTGTGCTGTTGGCAAAGAATATTGAATATACCATGAACTGCCAAAAGAACAAACAAATCTGTCTTGGAAGAAGTATAACCAGAATGCTCCTTAGAAGCAAGGACCGCAAGACTACCTCTCATGTACTTTGGATATGTTATCAGGAGGGATCAGTCCCTGGAGATGGACATCAGCAAAAAAGTAGAAGATGCTCAATGAGATGGATCAACACAATGGCTGCCAACAATGGGCTCAAGCATAACAACAATTGTGAGGATGGTGCAGGACCAGGCAGTGTTTCACTCTGTTGCACATAGGGTCACCATGAGTCAGAACCGACTTGATGGCACCTAACAACAACATGTACCCTTGCTATCAAGAAACTTACACTTTTGTTGAGGAGAGCAGATAAAAATGCATGAAAAATTGCAGTTTTTTCTTTTTTTTAAATGACAGGCAAAGATAACACTAGGAGAAATCAGACAGAGGTCATTTTAAAATTTGAAGGATGGAAAGATAAATTAATTCTGTGAATCTTGGAACAAGAGAACTTGAGCTGTGTCTTTAAAATCATTAGGATTTTGATGAGTAGAAAGCAGGAGGAAAGACATTCTTGGTAGTGAGGTATCAACAAAATAACAAAGAGCCAAGTGCAGAGCATCTGGAGGTCATCTTCATAGAAAGAACCAGAAAGTTTTCAAGGGGAACCTATCAGGACCAGGGCTGGGAGAAGAAAGGGAAGTGCACAATGAGATATGGAGGCCACTCAGTTGAGTCCGGATTTTCTGGTAAGCATGAAGATAGAGGCATTTGACTCTTTTGCAGCTGGGAGCAGCAGTGACAGCTTTGATTGATCAGTTTTCTGGTCAGGGCAGAGGCAGTCTGGTTCTGGGGCTCGCTGTGGCAACAGCTCCTTTAGAAGGCCATTTCTACAGTGTGCTTTCTGGAAGCCCAACCTATAGGTCTTTTCCTCTGTACTCTCAATGATTTGCTTAGCTAATATCCTTTAATAAATACCTTTCTTTTTAAATTAGCTAAAGCAAACTCTGTTGTCTGCAACTAATAACACTAAGAGATACACACTTCCTTATTTAACATTCACAACAATTGCGTGAGTAGGTATTATTATTCTCTTTTTACAGGTAAGGAAACAGAAGCAAAATGCTCAACAACTTGTTCAAGGTTTTCCAGTGAGTATGTGGTAGAGTCCAGATTTGAAGCTAGGGCAATCTCACTCCCAAGCCCATGTCATTTCTACAACATCATAACTGTTTATAGAAGATAGAGACATGAATGGGCTTCAATATTTTCCATAGGAACATGGGTACTGTTATCTGCAAACAGAATGCTTTCCACAATGGGTCATAAGACATTTCAATCAAACTCTGCACTGGAATACATAGTATTACAAGTGAATCATTCCAATGTTAGAACAACACCAAAAAGTAGAAAGATGCCTCCAACCCATGCCAAAGACAGAAAAGAATGAGTCCCTGGAGCCAATGGGCCATCCTAGCACTGTCTAGCTCTGCTTTCTGTGATTGTTTACAAATTTAGCAATAAAATTCAGTATCTATAGCCTCATGTTGTTGTAGTTGTTGTTAGGTGCCATAAAGTTGTTTCTGACTCACAGGGACCCTATTTACAACAGAACAAAACCATGCCCAATCCTACACCATCCTCACAATTGTTGTGCTTGAGCCCATTGTTGCAGCCGCTGTGTCAATCTATCTCATTGAGCATGATGTCCTTCTCTAAGGACCAGGCCCTCCTGATAACATATCCAAAGTACATGAGACGAAGTCTCACCATCCTTGCTTATAAGGAACATTCTGGCTGTACTTGTTTCAAGACATATTTATTTGTTCATCCTTCTGGCAGTCCATGGTATATTCAATATTTTTCACCAATGCTACAACTCGAAAGAAATCAATTCTTCTTCAGTCTTCCTGATTCATTGCCCAGCTTTTGCGTGCATATGAGGTGAGTGAAAACACCATGGTTTGGGTCAGGGACACCTTAATCCTCAAAATGACATCTTTGCTTTTTAGCCTTTGACTCTTTGAAGTAGACTTTTAAGGCAGATTTGCCCAGTGCAATGTATATTTGATTTCTTGACTGCTGTCTCCATAGGTACTGACTACAGATCCAAGTAAAATGAAATCCTTGACAACTTCAATTTTTTCCTCATTTATCATGATGTTACTTATTGGTCTAGTTGTGAGGATATTTGTTTTCTTTATGTTAGGGTATAATCCATACTGAAGGCTATAACTTTGATCTTCATCAGTATGTGCTTCAAGTCCTTTTTACTTTCAGCAAGCAAGGTTGTATCATCTACATGTCATAGGCTGTTAATGAGCCTTCCTCCAATCCTGATGCCATCTTCTTCTTCATATAGTCCAGCTTCTAGTATTGTTTGCTTAGCATACAGACTGAATAAGTATGGTGAAAGGAAACAGACTAAGCACACCTTTCTTGACTTTAAACCACCCAGTATCCCCTTGTTCTGTTCGAAAGACCACCTCTTGATCTATGTACAGGTTCCTCATGAGCATAATTAAGTGTTCTGTAATTCCCATTCTTCATAATCTTATCCATAATTTGTTATGATCCACACAGTCAAATGCCTTTACATAGTCAATAAAACACAGGTAAACATCTTTCTGGTATTCTCTGATTTCAGCAAAGATTCATCTGACATTAGCAATGATATCCCTTATTCCAGCTCCTCTTCTGAATTCAGCTTGAATTTCCATCAGTTGTCTGTTGATGTACTGCTGCAACCACTTCTGTACGATCTTCAGCAAAATTTTAATTGTGTAGGATATTAATGATAAAAAAAAAAAAACACATTCAGTTGGATCACCTTTCTTGGAATGGTCTCAAATATGGATCTCCTCCAGTCATTTGGCCAGGTAGCTGTCTTCTAAATTTCTTGACATAGATGAGTGAGTGCTTCCAGCACTGCATCTGTTTGTTGAAACATCTCAATTGGTATTCCATCAGTTCCTGGAGGCCCGGTTTTTGCCAATGCCTTAAGAGCAGCTTGGACTTCTTCCTTCAGTACTATCGGTTCTTGATCATATGCTACCTCCTAAAATGCTTGAACATCAACCAATTCTTTTTGGTAAGGAACTTTGTGTATTTCTTCCTTCTTCTTCGGATGCTTCTTGTGTCGTTTAATATTTTCCCTGTAGAATCTTTCAATATTACAAGTCGAGGCTTGAATTTGTCTTCAGTTCTTTCAGCTGGAGAAATCCCAAGCATGTTCTTCCCTTTTGTTTTTTTAACTCTAGGTCTTTGCACATTAAAATATAATACTTTACTTTGCCTTCTCAAGATGCCCTTTGGAATCTTTGTTCAGCTCTTTTAGCTTCATTTCTTTGTTTCGCTTAAGCTACTGAACGTTCAAGAGCAAGTTTTAGAGTCTCTTCTGACATCCATTTTCGTCCTGTCTTTCTTTCTTGTCATTTTAATGACCTCTTGCTTTCTTTGTGTATGATGTCCTTAATGTCATCTCACAACTTCTCTGGTGTTCAGTGATTAGTGTTCAACATGTCAAATCTGTTCTTGAGATGGTCTCTAAATTCAGGTGGAATTCCCTCAAAGTCCTCCTTTGGCTCTTGTTCTAATTTTCTTCAGCTTCAACTTGAATTTGCATATGAGCAATTGACAGTCTGTCCCACAGTCGGCCTCCAGCCTTGTTCTGTCTGATGATATTGGGATTTCCATTTTCTCTTTCCACAGATGTAGCCGATTTGATTCCTGTCTATTCCGTCTGGCCAGGTCCACATGTATAGTCATGTGGTGAGAAAAGGTATTTGCAATGAAGAAGTCGTTGGTCTTGCAAAATTCTATTATGCAATCTCTGTCATCATTTCTATCATCAAGGCCATATTTTCCAATTACTGTTCCTTCTTTTTTTCCAACTTTCACATTCCAATTGCTAATAATTATCAATGCATCTTGACTGCATGTTTGATCGATTTCAGACTGCAGAAGTTGGTAAAAAATCTTCAATATCCTCATCTTGGGCATTAGTGGTTGGTGCATAAATTTGAATAATAATCTTTTATTAATTGGTCTTCCTTGAGGCATATGGATATTATCCTATCACTGACAGTGTGGTACTTCAGGATAGATCTTGAAATATTCTTTTTGATGACGAATGCAATGCCATTCCTCTTCAACTCGTCAGTCCTGGCATAGTAAACCACACAATTGTCAAATTCAAAATGGCTAATACCAGTCCATTTCAGCTCACTAACGCCTAGGATATTCATGTTTATGTGTTATATTTCATTTTTGACAACTTTCTGTTTTCCTAGATTCATACTTTGTATATTCCACATTCCAATTATTAATGGATGTTTGCAGTTGTTTCTTCTCATTTTGATTGTTGTCACATCAACAAATGAAGGTCCTAAAAGCTTGACTCCATACACGTCATTGAGGTTAACTCTGTTTTGAGGAGGCAGCTCTTCCCCAGATGTATTTTCAGTGCTTTCCAACCTGAGGGGCTCATCTTCTGGCACTATATCAAAGAATGTTCCACTGCTATTCATGAGGCTAATTGTTTTGGAAGTAGGTCACCAGATCCTTCTTCCTAGTCTGTCTTAGGCTGGAATCTCAACTGGAACCTGTCCACCAGGAGTGACTCTGCCGGTATTTGAAATACCTGTGGCATGTCACAGCTACATGCAAGCCCCCACAGTAGGACAAATTGACAGAAGTGTGGGGATAGCTTCATAGCTTCATAAATAAATTCAAGGCCACAATGTAAAGCAAATTTTGCATTACTCACACCCTTGTTGTTCCATATACTGAATTCAATCATCTCATAAAGGCTAATGGAAGCAAATTAATATCAGCCTTAGCTCTTTCAGGTTCAAGATCAATTGTATTTGGCAGACTCAGTAGACACTTTCCAAGAGTATTATTTCTAAGACCAATTGCCTTTGAGTAGAAGGAGAATGTAGGGCAGGACTAGAAAAGAAATGATATAGTATCACCACTGATGTTGTTGTTAATTGTCGTTGAGTTAATTCTGACTCATGGTGATCTCATGTGTGCAGAGTAGGACTGCTCCTTAGGATTTTCAAGACTGACATTTGAGAAACAGATTGCCAGGCCTGTCTTGCAAGGCACCTCTGCGTGGGTTTGAACTGTCAGGCTGGTGGATTTGAACGGCCAACCTTTTGATTAGCAGCTGAGCTCTTAACCACCAGGGCTTCTGTATCCCACTACTCCTTCCTAAGCCCAAAGGAACATGATCACCACTGGACTCTGGCTTAAACTCTTTCTCAGAACAGTGCCCCAGAGAGCCTGTTCATCAGTCAGAGTTGGTACTTGAATTAAAACCAATATGCAGAGCCCAGTATACAGTCTTCACCTTGGTAAACTCATGGGAAGACTCACAGTCACTGAGTCTCTATACAACCATTTTGTACCTACCATGTCTAGGTTTCTGAAAATTTGCCAGAGAATGACTTAGGCTCCAGGAGAAAGAAAGCTTACTCTCGAACCTCAATACAGGCATTCCCTGGGTTATGAAGGAGTTCCATTCCTACGTCTGTATTTAAGTCAAGTTTGTATGTAAGTCAGAACAGTTAGATATGATTCAGCTTATGTTTGTCAAATGTTTTTCTTAGTATATATGTCAGTCAAATGTTTGTCTTAGTATATAATATATAGTGTACCTTTCTATGCGTAACAAGCATTAAAGAAACACTTCCAGATACACTAAAACATCTCCAACATAATAATAATGTTTTGATGCCAGCAAAATAGCATCCACTTGTTATTGAGAATCATTGTATATACCTTCTCCACAGCTGAAGAGATACCTACCAGGGCAAATATTACCCAAAATACTCAGAAGATTCTGTTCTGTAAAATCTTTGAGACCAATTACATACTTTATTGTAGACTCTGAACTAAAAAATCTACATTGTACCACCAGCTGCCTTTCTGCTGGGTTTTGAACCCTCCTCAGCAGAGGCAGAGAGGGTTGGGGGCATGGGTAGGATGGTGCTGGGGCCAGAGGAATCATTCCCCCATCACCTCCTCACCAAACCTGTCAATCTCGTGCACCAACTATGAGGCCCCTGCCTCAGGGTGCAAGGGAGAAATTGCCACTCAGGACGTGCTAAGAGCGAGCCTGGGGCCTAGAGGTTGGGAAAAGGATGCTTCAGCAAACCAATTCCAAAGTTCTCCACACCTCAGTAAACAATATGGACATACAGAGGTCAGGAATCTAAGACTGCCCTCCGCCTTTCAGCCACCAAAATGCCAAGAACCGCTGCAATGTGAAATCTTACATGTGCAAGGCAGGGGAGAAAAGTCCAGGCAGGTGCTGCAATGGCCCCAGGCTGCACAGCACGTGGAGGGCACAGCGGAATGGGGTGGGTCAGAGCTGACTAAGGGGGCACCCAGGAGGCCGGGCAGAGTGCCCAGCGCGGCGCACTGACAGGTTATGTACTCCCAGAACAAGTAGAGCCGGGTGCATCCTGGCCACCAGCCGCCACTACTTGCAGTCCTGCCAAGTGGAGCGGAGCCTCGGTGCTTGGGGCACACAGACTGTAGGGCCTGCCCTCTCCACGAGCTGATGCAGGCTGCGGCTGGGCACACGGTGTCTCAGGGGCCTGCCCGCCACCGACAAGAAGACCTGCTGAGACACCTGCGCATCCTGGAGAAGCACGCCCCGTCGTGGGAGCCCGTGCCTAACATGAGTCATTTTTTTCCTAATAAGCTTTTCCGGGGTTGGTTGTAACCAGGTGTTGTACGTAGGTCGGGCGTTCATAACCCGGGGACTGCCTGTACTTCAAACCAGACATCACATCAGCTTAAAACACTTTATGGCGCCCTTCCATTCATAGAGTGTTCTCCTGGATGTTTCCTTCTGTCCTCAATTCTGTCTTCCGCACAGCTGACGAATGCTGCAGGGACACACAGCTGTCTCCCGAGAGGAGCCCCAGACTTTTTTAAACAGCTTTGCTTTGTGACCTGACCCGCAGGCCGGCTGCATACTTCAGTGCACTGACAGATAAGTCATGTCTTTTGTCCCAGGCACACGGATACAGCAGGATAGGAAGTTCACATGGAACGCTCACATTTCAAAACGTAAATAAATGGCTCCCACCAGAGGCCCAGTGCACTTAAGTTTGGAAGACAAAACCTCCCAAAGAAAAGAGTGACCCGAAGGGGGCTTTTCAGCGATCCCTGCAGGACCCTGTGGCTCTGCTGGCTGCACCTGGAGGGCTGGATGAGGCAGAGCTACCACCAGCAGGAGACCAGATGTCCTGTGCTGAGGACACATCAAGAGTCTCACTTGTCTCTTCTTGACCTGTTCTCCAAAATACCCTCCTGTTAGATTTTCTTCTCACAGAGCCCTACTTCTTTCTTTCATTTTCTTCCCTTTATCCCTTTTTTCTCTCTCCATTAGGCTTTTTGCTTCTTATTCCTCCTGCCTTTTCTCATATTTACAGGTTCTGCAGCTCTTATTTTTCTTGCACTTGTGACCTTTTTATTTTCTTCCAGTTTCCCAATGAAGTTTCACAGCTGGTTCCATCTGTCTGTCCTAAATGATTCTTCCCTCCCTAACCACACTCATTTCCTCTCTGATTCCACCTGCCTTTAATAGACTGGACCCCACAATCTCCACACCCTAAATCCTACTACCAAATATGGGTTTGGGGATGGCGTAGCAAGGCCCTGAATTCTATCACCCTTTAAACACCAGTCATGGATAGCCACCTCACTAGTGTGTTACCACCCTTCATCCCTTTTCTTCAATTTACTTTTTGATATTTAACCCATTTCAAAACTTTTATCATTTTACAACACAAGTAATAAATGTTCATTGTAGAAAAATTAATGATAGCAGATAAGTAGAAAGAAAAACTAATAAATCATCTGCAATTCAGAGAATATTCCTATGTTTCAGGATTGGCTTGATGAACACTGTTTCAAAGACACCAAGGTGCATTAGAAAGACATCCTCTCTACTCTTAGAGAGCCTATATCCAGTGGGGAAGAAATTCAATGAGCAAATACAACATAGCATGACTATATGCTCAGGTAATTGCTGAGCAGGGACTACTCAGGTGCTTTAGCCACTTAAAGCCACTTTGAGTTCTATTTAAGAAAAATAGTGTGAAAGGGGGAGAGAGTTTTTTTTTTTTAATCAAATAAGTTTGAAATATGATGTATCTCATATTTCCACTAACACACTAAAGGCTGAGAAGTCTTTATCTTATTAAGCATCTCTTAAACTTATTCCACTTTCTCCCTTTTTTTCTCATATTGCATCTATCAACATCCCCATGGAAGCAGTGATATATGGAAGACCCACTAGTAAATGCTAAAGAATTAACATCTAATAAGGGCTCAATGTGCTTATTCTCCCTGAGGCTGAACTTTAATAGAAGGCTGCTATGCCCAGAGACAGATTGTTATGCATCTTTTAAAGCACCCTGCTTGTGGTCAGAACTCGGCCCTGTTGTGGACAAGTGAAATCTAAATAATAATGGCTAACATTCTTAAAACATTAAAATGGAGTCCCTGGATAGTGCAAATGGTTAAGCACTGGGCTGCTAACCAAACGGTTAGCAGTTCAAACCTTCTTCTTGGAAAACAAGCCTGGTGATCTGCTTCCCAAAGGCCACAGCCCTGAAAACCCTGTGGAGCAGTTTTACTCTGCAAACATGGGGTCTCCAATGAGTCAGAATCAACTCCATGGCAATTGGTTTAACTGGTAACATTCTTAAAGATTTAATATGAACTAGGCATTGTTTCAAGTGCTGTTAATATTATCTCATTTAGTCTTCAGACAATTCTTTGAGGAATGTCCTGTTATTATCCTGTTGGTCAGATGAGTCAGCTGAGGCCCAAGGACACATGGGTGGTAAGTAGTGGAACCAGATACAATCTTACCAAAAACCAAAACCAAACCTGATGCGGTCGAGTCGATTACGACTCATAGCAACCCTATAGGACAGAGTAGAACTGCCCCATAGGGTTTCCAAGGAGCGCCTGGTGGATTTAAACAGCTGACTTTTTGGTTAGCAGTCATAGTGCTTAATCACTCTGCCACTAGGGTTTCCAGATACAATCTTAACAAAACCCATTGCCCTCAAGTCGATTCTGACTTATAGCGACCCTATAGGACAGAGTAGAACTGCCCCATAGAGTTTCCAAGGAGCACCCGGTGGATTTGAACTGCTGACCTTTTGTTAGTAGCAGTAGCACTCGACCACTATGCCACCAGAGTTTCCAGATACAATCTTAGGCAGTCTTAATTACTATACTATACTCTCTCTTATGAGGCCAGCTACATTCTCTATTGAGTCTAACCATGCTGGGTAAATCAATCAGGAAATTCAAGCAAATATGTTTTGTGTGTGAACCATCCATTTTCCTTATTATGATGGAATTTAGCCCTTTGCCTTGGACTTGAAGAGCAGTTGATTTCCCTGGTTGAGTACCTGGATAAGCTGGAAGTGGGGTGTGTGCAGGAAGAGGCTTTAAAAGGACCAATCCAGAAGCAAACTGAGCACACAAGACCAGAAATGTTAATATGGAATTCCCATGTTGCTGTTTAGACTGTCTCAAATTCGCAAATGATCAGTCAAGCTCATGTTTTCATTTCTCCGTGTAGCACTTACGAGAGCATGTTTTTACATATTGTTATTGTTGAAAGTTGTTCCAGGTCCTTAAAAGCACTTACGATTTCCCTGTTCTAGACTATGGCTTGCCCATTACTGACTCCACAACAATTTTTGTTGTTCATTAAAACAATACAGTCAATATAATTGTTTGGATTTGAGCCTTAAGTCTAGGCAAGTGTTTTTTAAATTCTTTTGATGATAATTCAGAAAAAGAAGTAGGTTTCATACCGAGATCTAGTACAAACACAAATATCTATATAATTGAAACAAAAGCAATAAGAACCAATAATTACCACTATAGCATGTGATGAATGCATCCATTTTCTTTTCCATTTTATTCTATTTTATTTAGTCTATTCTATTTTACTCTGAACTTTGGAACAACCACTTTGGAAAACTCTTTGCCAGGATCTACTAAAGTTGAACATATGAATATTCTATCACCCAGTAATTTCAGTCTTAGGTACATACCCAAGAAACATGAAAGCACGTGTCACCACTTGACTTGTTCTAGAATGTTCACAGAAACAAAATTTATAAACCTAAACATTGAAAACCATCCAAAGGCTCATCAACAGTAGAATGAATGAATAAATTATGGTATGAACCATCTATGATTGCTTACAGTAATACGGATGAATCTCCCAAACATGATGTTAGCTACCAAAGAGTTCATAATGCTTAACTCTATTTATATAAACATCAAAGAGAGTCAAAACTAATCTATGCTGTTAGAAGTCAGTATGGTGGTTACCTTTGTAGGGATCCTGATTTGAAGCAGTCATGAGAGGTCTTTGGGGGTGCTAGTCATATTCTATTTCTTGATCTGGGTGCTGGTTACATTAGTGTGTTCAATTTGTAAAAAGGTATCAAATTTTACGTGTACTTTTCTGTATATACATTATATTTCAATAAAAAGTTAAGAAAAAATATTTGTCAGAATCCACTAAATTAGATTCTCTACTCACTAATGGCTTGCAACCTGCAATTTGAAACACACTAGATTAGATATTAAAGGCACCGAGGGAAGGCATACTATAACATATCGAAATACTTAAATTTTATTTATGGCAATAAAATAGAAAGCTCAAAAGTTGTATTTATGAGGTTTTAGACACCATGAAAATAGAAACCAGAAAAAACAAAACAGCTAAACACAAGAATACACTCTCTTCTTACTTGCATTTTAAAAACTTTACAGCTGCTTTCAATTCAAAATTTTATTGAAACTTTTATATTAATCTATACTTGCTGCCAATCACTTCATTAAGAGACACAGTTTTGAATATGTTTACCCAGCTTTTTCCATAATGTCCAAGCTACCCATCTCTTCTTGTTGAAATATCAAGGAGCAACTCACCCATAAAGAACCCCACCACCACAACCTCACCTTTATGGTTATAAACTGACATTTCAACTGACATTTCCCAATGGAACCGGTTTTTCCCTTGGAGCTTCCATCTATAACAATCTATCTTCACAATCTCCCAGCTGCTCCAGCCCAGGCTGGAGGTGAGAAGAGATGCCACCCAACCACGGCCATTTGCAGTCAACATTTACACATTGGTAAAATGAGTGTGGTGCTTGGTATTTTAGAGAGACCCAGATGTATTTCTCTTCCAACCTTTATCTTTCTCAAGTGAAGTGTACTTTACAAGCTACATTGCATATCATTTTTGTTTTTCAAACAGCAGATTGTTTCACACATATAGGGCAGATGTCTTCCAGGACATTTCTTGGCTGACATCTTTATTCCATGGTTCCATGAGAGTTTTCAAATTCTACGAAGTGGTAAGATCTCCAAAGGAAGGCGGTCCAGCTCTCTTGGGAAAGCATTTTCCATTTTTGCTGGCCTGCAAGTGTCAGTCCTTCGCAGGCCACAGATGCCATTGCTTGGCTTGAGTTCTCACCCAATGCCTCATTGTGGAACAGATAAAGGTCTTTGGGGTTTTACAATCTCTTCTGAAACGTAGATTGCATCAGTTTCCAAGAATGTCTGACTTCGTCTGGCTGTCCAAAATCTCTGCCCAAGTCCTCCTTACGCTTCACATCTGTCTAAACATAAGGGCAAAAGATATACTGTGCATGATGCAAAGCCAAGAGACAATGCAATGCTCTTCAAACTCAGAGTCAGCAGTGAGAATGACATGAAACAAACTCAACCTGCTTTTCACAAAAGCAGAATTTAAATTTGCTGTCTGCTAAAAGCACATTTGAAAAATGAAATTTTTCCATATGGCTTTATTTTTTCTTATATAAAAGGGTTAGACTGAATTCTGCTTTATTTTAAAAAAAATAGAGTTCTATGTACACAGTGCTGACATATACACTAAAGTCATCTGGAAAAAATATAAGCTACTACTATAACGAATGCCAAATGCCAAAAGTAGCCAGTTTCAGGCTATTGAAACAAATAGATGGAAGGGGAAATGTGATTAGTTGACAGAGTGAATAGAGAAAATTGGTCTCCTATTGTCAAATATTCCATACCCAGGTGCAAGATATGGGAAGCTCTGCGATGTATTTTGCACATAAAATAAATTTAAAACCTGCAACTGAACCTATTTCAAAAGCTTCTTACAACCAAGGAATTGTAACTAGAAATTATTCATACCAGACTAAGCGTTTACATTAAATCGTTCTCTTTAATTCTTGAGAGAAAGAAAAACCACCCTTCTGCGGAGAAGCATATTTTTTACACAAAGTTTTGAATCTCAAATGGAGAGAAAGAGCATACTCCAAAAAAAGAACATTTAGCACCTAATGTTCAAAAGATCCTTTCCGTGCCCCCCTTTTATGAGTACAGAGTTGTGTCGGCGCCTAGACATTTCAGATTATAGTACACTTGTAATGGGACCACATTTCTTTTTGGAATATAACACAGCTGCAAATAAACAAACAAAATATTATATTTTTTCCAGTTTTTTGCCAAATGAACACATTGTCACACCACTAAGAAAAGTCTAGCTGGGATGCAGATGACGCCAGGAAAGGGGGCAGGGATAAAAAAAGGGTAATTAAGCCCTCTTTCCATTTGCCATAGAATAAATCCAAAGAGAAAGGAAAGGAATAGCATTTCTAAGAAGGCCGAAGGTCATATTTTAAAACATTTAGGTTGTTTATGTTTTAACATACCTTTTTTTTTTTTTTTGGTTTTCAGCTAAGAACCAGGACCTTATTTTTGCTGTAACACAAGAAAGTGATTTATAGACAACCTGACTTGCACAAAGCTTTAAAAAATAATTCATGGATTTATTAGCATAATCCCCACAGTCTTGGCCCTTTCAGATAGCAGACTAATACCGTTTCCTTCAATTAGCCACCAAGCTCCACCTCTCTTCATTGCCACCATTTCTCTTACTTTGTTTTGTCTTTCCCTTCAGTAAACTCGACACCCAGGTAATTCAATCTCCTGCTCAATGTCATGGTTGAATCAAATCGCTGTCACTCAAAATATAACCTGAGGCTTGAACTATGGCATGGTTGAGTGATCAGGACAAATATCCCCAAATCTGGAATTTCTGGGTTTTCAGCCATTGAGCTACTAAGTGGCTTTAGACAAAATCTTCCCATCGCCTCATGAGAACAAGTCAAATCCTCTTTGTACTGACAAGGCCTTGCTGGGGCTGAACACAAGGGGAAGGGAGGAGAACCCCACCTGTGACTGGGCTGTCTGCTGTAACATGGGGAATTGGTTGTAATGGGATTTAAGCAGCAAATTGGCAATAACAGCATTGACTTCACACTATGGATGTGGGAAATAGCAAATAATGGAAAAGCTTAAACAAATGTCACTTTCACACCGGGGTAGAAATTGGGAAAGACCAAAAGAGAGCCCCATTAAAAGATGTCTTTACTCATACAGTATAAATAATCAGGTTTCCCAGAGAAATTCATTTCCATTCCCATCACCAGCTCTGCTTAAACAAGTTTAAAGTCCAATAAAAACAGCATTGGTTTACAAGGGTTAGGAGAGATGAAGGAAGATGGTGACTCTTTCTTGAGTTCAGAAGTTTAAAGAGAAAATACTAAGGATATGAAGTGACAAATTGTATTAATACTGGATCTATTTTATAATTCAAGACATAAACCAGGACCAAGCATATTATACAACTGCTATTAGACAAAGGGAAACCCTGGTGGCGCAGTAGTTAAGAGCTACGTCTGCTAACCAAAAGGTCAACAGTTTGAAAGCACAAGGTCCTCCTTGGAAACTCTGTGAGGCAGTTCTACTCTGTCCTATAGGGTCACCATAAGTTGGAATTGACTTGATGGCAAAGGGTTTGGTTTTTTGGGTTTTTTTATTAGACAAAGAGTAGAATCTATTTCCAGGACTATGACATGGGAAGAGGCTCTGGGTGATGCAAACAGTTAACATGCTTGGCTGCTAACCGAAAGGCTGAAGGCTCTAGTCCACCCAGAGGCATCTTGGAAGAAAGGCCTGATGATGAACTTCTGAAAAATCAACCATTAAAAACCCTATGGGAATTGGGGAAAAGATAGTCTTTTTAACAAATGGTGCTGGCATAACTGGATATCCATTTGCAAAAGAATGAAACAGGACCCATACCTCACACCATGCACAAAAACTAACTCCAAGTGGATCAAAGACCTAAACATAAAGACTAAAACGATAAAGATCATGGAAGAAAAAATTGGGACAACCCAAGAGCCCTAATACAAGGCATAAACAGAATACAAAACATTACCAAAAATGATGAAGAGAAACCGGATAACTGGGAGCTCCTAAAAATCAAACATCTATGCTCATCTAAAGACTTCACCAAAAGAGTAAAAAGACCACCTACAGACTGGGAAAGAATTTTCAGCTATGACATCTCAGACCAGCGCCTGATCTCTAAAATCTACATGGTTCTGTCAAAACTCAACCACAAAAAGACAAACAACCCAATCAAGAAGTGGGCAAAGGATATGAACACACATTTCACTAAAGAAGATATTCAGGCAGCCAACAGATACATGAGAAAATGCTCCCGATCATTAGCCATTAGAGAAATGCAAATTAAAACTACGATGAGATTCCATCTCACACCAATGAGGCTGGCATTAATCCAAAAAACACAAAATAATAAATGTTGGAGAGGCTGCGGAGAGATTGGAACTCTTATACACTGCTGGTGGGAATGTCAAATGGTACAACCACTTTGGAAATCTATCTGGCGTTATCTTAAACAGTTAGAAATAGAACTACCATACAACCCAGAAATCCCACTCCTCGGAATATACCCTAGACATACAAGAGCATTCACACAAACAGATATATGCACACCCATGTTTATTGCAGCTCTGTTTACAATAGCAAAAAGCTGGAAGCAACCAAGGTGTCCATCAATGGATGAATGGGTAAATAAATTGTGGTATATTCACACAATGGAATACTACGCATCGATAACGAACAGTGACGAATCTGTGAAACATTTCATAACATGGAGGAACCTGGAAGGCATTATGCTGAGCGAAATTAGTCAGAGGCAAAAGGACAAATATTGTATAAGACCACTATTATAAGATCTTGAGAAATAGTAAAAACTGAGAAGAACACATACTTTTGTGGTTACGAGGCGGGGAGGGAGGGAGGGAGGGAGGGAGAGGGTTTTTTATTGATTAATCAGTAGATAAGAACTGCTTTGGGTGAAGGGAAAGACAACACTCAATACATGGAAGGTCAGCTCAATTGGACTGGACCAAAAGCAAAGAATTTCCGGGATAAAATGAATGCTTCCAAGGTCAGCGGAGCAGGGGCGGGGGTCTGGGGAAAATGGTTTGAGGGGACTTCTACGTCGATTGGCAAAATAATTCTATTATGAAAACATTCGGCATCCCACTTTGAAATGTGGCGTCTGGGGTCTTAAATGTTAACAAGCGGCCATCTAAGATGCATCAATTGGTCTCAACCCACCTGGAGCAAAGGAAAAGGAAGAACACCAAGGTCACACGACAACTGGGAGCCCAAGAGACAGAAAGAGCCACATGAACCAGAGACCTACATCATCCTGAGACCAGAAGAACTAGTTGGTGCCCGGCCACAATCGATGACTGCCCTGACAGGGAGCACAACAGAGAACTCCTGAGGGAACAGAAGATCAGTGAGATGCAGACCCCAAATTCTCATAAAAAGACCATACTTAATGGTCTGACTGCAACTAGAGGAATCCTGGCGGCCATGCTCCCCAGACCTTCTGTCGGCACAGGACGGGAACCATCCCCGAAGACAACTCATCAGACATGAAAAGGACTGGTCAGCGGGTGGGAGAGAGATGCTGATGAAGAGTGAGCTAATTATATCAGGTGGACACTTGAGAGTGTGTTGGCAACTCTTGTCTGGAGTGGGGATGGGAGGATAGAGAGAGAGGGAAGCTGGCAAAATTGTCAAGAAAGGAGAGACTGAAAGGGCTGACTCAATAGGGGAAGAGCAGGTGGGAGTACGGAGTAAGATGTACGTAAACTTATATGTGACAGACTGACTGGATTTGTAAACATTCACTTGAAGCTTAATAAAAGTTAATAAAAAAAAAAAAACCCTATGGAGCACAGTTCTACTCTGACACACATGGGGTCGCCCTGAGTCAGAATCGACTCAATGGCAACTAGTATGATAGGGAAACACCTGGAAAAACAAGGCTTGATCATGAATTGAAAGGGTGGTGACAAACACACAAATGATCACAGCCATCAGACTTGCTGGACACTTGTTGTACACTGCAAGAGGAGTGTTGAAAGGAACCCAGAGAAGCTGAAACTATCTGACAAGATCCAGAGCTAATAAGATACGCTGCTTGGAGATCGGAGAGCTTGGGCTAGCAAGTTCACTCGAAAGGAGAAAGGGGGCAAGCATTCTTAGTAGAATTGAATTGCTGAAATAAACCATACTCCAATGGAAGAACTGAAATTTTTCACATGAGAAGAGCTTCCTAATGAGTTGTACTACTCAGAGAGCAGACAGAGAAGGAAGGAACTCTAGAACAAAATAGTCTCGTTCACAACTGATATTAAAATTAGAGGGAAAACAGATAGCAAGAGAGTATGCAATCAAAATCAAATGGATGGGGCCCATTAAAGTAATTGGGTCAAGGGACAGTAAATGCAGTTCAATTTAGGATAATGTTCAATAAATTACTTCAGGAAATAATCTAGGGAATACATGTTAAATAGAACAAACATGCAGGAGATTGATCTGAAAGTCACAATGAAGAAAATCATTGAAACCAACCACCAGTGCGTTACCAGCATTAGGAAGAGGGCCTGAGCGACTCCGACAGGGAAAATGGAAATAGAGCCTCACCCACCACAGAGCAGCTGTCTTCATTCCAGGCTGCTCTCCGCTCTTCCTGGGCTACTGCAAAGTTAACCATTTTCCAAGCAGCTTTCTAAATTAATATATTTCAAGATCACTACGGGCTTCCCCTAATTTCTGTCCAAACCTCCTTCTTTGCTTGCAAAAAATGGCAGTCACGGCGTTCACAGATAAAATGAACATGTTATAGATATTACTAAAACCAAAACCAAACCAGTTGTGGTCAAGTCGATTCCGACTCACAGTGACCCTATAGGCCAGAGTAGAACTGCCCCATACAGTTTCCAAGGAGTGGCTGGTGGGTTTGAACTGCCGACCTTTTGGTTAGCAGCCTGAACTCTTAACCACTGCACCACCAGGGCTCCGTAAATGTTACCACTCACTCCAAAAGAGAAAGCAGGCAAGCATATAGCTGTTAGCTTGGCCCTATCACAATTCATTGGACCTAATTCAAATCCCTTAGTGGACTACCAGGAACGGCACCAGGGAATCCATGGTGCCACAGCTGAAGGACTTTCCCCTTAAAGGAGATGTAATAGGACACAAAGACAATACCAGCCCTACAGGTAAAGCTAACAATAAACTAACCTCACACTTTCCCCAGAAACAGAAGGGAGTTGGAAATGATTTGGTTGCCATTTGCCTGCTTGAACTGTGCTCCAGAGGTTTTTAAATGGCTGATTTGCAGCTCTGGGTGAACTCTAACCTCCAAAGTTTAGGGTTAGCAGCTGCATATTGATCATTTGTACCACCTAGGGACTCCTGGAAGGTTGGAGGTTAGTCTACCCAGAGGTGCCTCAGAAGAAAGGCCAGGCAATCTACCTCTGAAGAACCACCCATTGGAAACCCTCTGGAGCACAGTTCTACTCTGACACACATGAGGTAGCCATGAGTCAGAGTCGACTCCAACAGTAACTGTTTTTTTTTTATCTATTTGAATTTAAATTTAACCAAAAGGTTGGCAGTTTGAATCCACCAGCCACTCCTGGAAATCCTGTGGGGCAGTTCTACTCAGTCCTATAGGGTCAATATGAGCTGGAATTAACTTTAGCGCAATGAGTTGGTTTTGTTTTTTGGTTTTTCTCCTCTAGCTCCAGAAAGGAAGCATTAAGATACAAGTTTACTTCAATGGCCATGTGCTGAGTTTAGCTTTGTGCCAGACACGAGGTGCTGGGGATACCGCAGTGAAAGAGACACATCGCCTGCCCTCTGGAAGCCCACAGTCTATGGGGGTGAGAGAGATCATTACAACACCATGTACAGGGCAAGGACAGCTTCTACGTGGAAGGTGATCACACACATCCTCTGCGCACCAGGACTGGACATAAATTTGGAACAAGTTTTCAAAACCCCCAAAATTAAAAAAAAAAAAAAAACATTTTATTGGTATATGTAAGACCCAGCTGAAGGAAAGACAAGGTGATGACCGCCAATTATTTTGCTAAACACAAATGGTCTGTTCTTGCCAGGGAGACAGCAGCTTGAGCAGCACTATTGCAGCCAAGTTCCTTTCTCAGCTTAAGTCTGTCCCATTTTGCCCCAGCCTTGGAGGAGCTTGCTCTCCCTGCCAGCTGGGCCTCACCTGAATTCCTGAATTAGGACTAACACAGCCAGACTAGTTAGGTGTCTGGCTTTCGTCGGGCTCAAGGAAAAACATTTTAATGAGGAGTAGCATGGACATTGGAGTCTGAGAGAGCTGGGTTTGGATCCCGCCTCTGTATTTCATCAGCTGGTACTTAGCCTCTCTAAACCTCCACTCCTTCTATAATAATGGGAATAACAAGGCTTCTTTGCTGGGTTATGCCTTATATTAAATGAGATAATATGTATAACACAGCACCTCTAAGCCAAACCAAACTCTTTGCCATAGATGCGATTCTGACTCATAGCAACCATATAGGACAGAGTAGAATTGTCCCACAGGGTTTCCAAGGCTGTAATCTTTACAGGGAAACCCTGGTGGTGCAGTGCTTAAGAGCTATGGCTGCTAACCAAAAGGTTGGCAGTTCAAGTCTACCAGGTGCTCCCTGGAAACCCTATGGGGCAGTTCTGCTCTGTCCTATAGGGTCGCTATGAGTCGGAATCGACTCGACGGCAATGGGTTTTTGGCCTGGAATCTTTACAGAAGCAAACTGCCACATCTTTCTCCCACACAGCAGCTAGTAGGTTCAGACTGCTGACAGTCTGGTTACCAGCTGAGGGCATAAACACTGGGCCAACAGGGCTCCTTACACAGTGCCTAGCACATTGTGGTGGTGGTTAGGTGCTGTCAAGTCACTTCCGACTCAGAGAGACCCTATGTACAACAATGAAACACTGCCCAGTCCTGTGACATTCTCCCAATCATTGTTATGCTTGAACCCACTGTTGTAGCCACTGTGTGAAACCATCTCATTGAGGGTGTTCCTCTTTTTTGCTGACCCTCTACTTTACCAAGCATGATGTCCTTCTCCAGGCACTGATGCCTCCTGATAGCATGTCCAAAGTGAAACAAAGTCTTACTATTGTTGCTTCTAAAAGAGCATTCTGATTGTACTTGTTCCAAGACATATTTGTTCATCCTTCTGGCAGTCCATGATACAGTCAATATTCTTCCCCAATTCAAAAAAGTCAGTCTTCCTTATTTATTATCCAGCTTTCACATGCGTATGAGGTGATCAAAAATACCATGGCTTGGGTCAGGCACACCTTAGTACTCAAAGTGACATCTTTGCTTTTTAATACTTGAAAGTGGTCTTCTGCAGCAGGTTTACTCACTGTAATATGTCATTTGATTTCTCGATTGCTGCTTCCTTGGGAGGTGATTGTGGTTTCAAGTAAAATGAGATCTTTGACAGCTTCTATCTTCTTTCTGTTTATCATGATGTTGCTTATTGGTCCACTTGTGAGGATTTTTTTTTTTTTTTATGTTGTTGTGTAATCTGTTCTGAAGGCTGTGGTCTTTGATCTTCATCAGTAAGTGCTTCAAGTCTCTGTCGCTTTCAGCAAGCAAGGTTATGCCAGCTGTGTTTTGAAGGTTGTTAATTAGTCTTCCTACAATCGTGTTGCCAAGTTCTTCTTCGTATAGTCCAGCTTCGCTAATTATTTACTCAGCATAAAGACTGAATAAGTATGGTGAAAGAATACAACCCTGATACACATTTTCCTGACTTTAAACCCCACAGTATCCCTTTGTTCTGTTAGAACAACTGCCTCTTGGCCTATGCACAGGTTCCTCATGACCACAATTAAGTGTTCTGGGATTCCCATTCTTCCAAAACTTATCCATCATTTGTTATGATCCACACAGGAGAATGCCTTTGCGTAGTCAATAAACCACAGGTAAACATCTTTCTGGTATTCTCTGCTTTCAGCCAAGATCCATCTGACACCAACAATGATATCCCCCATTCTACATCCTCTTCTGACTCCAACTTGAATTTCTGGCAGTTCCCTGTTGATGCACTGCTGCAGCCGTTTCTTAATTATCTTCAGCAAATTTTACTTGCACGAGATATTAACAATGGGAGAAAGGTGTGGCAGTCAGCTCCCGTAAAGATTACAGCCATGGAAACCCTATGCGGGAAGTTCTACTCTGTCCTATAGGGTCACTATGAGTTCGAATCGACCTGACTGCTGTGGGTTTGGGACATTAAAGATAGAGTTTGATTATTTCCACACTCTGTTGGGTCATCTTTCTTTGGAATAGGAAGAAATATGGATCTCTTTCAGCTGGCTGACTAGATAGCTGTCTTCCAAATTTCTTGGCATAGATGAGTAAGCACCTTCAGCGCCGCATCCTTTGTTGAAACAGCTCAATTGCATTCCTTCAGTTCCTGGAGCCTTGTTTTTCACCAATGTCTTCATTTCAGCTTGAACTTCTTCCTTCAGTACCATTGATTCTTGATCACATGCTACCTTCTGAAATGGTCAAACATTGTCTTAGTTATCTAGTGCTGCTATAACAGAAATACCACAAGTGGCTGGTTTCAACAAAGAAAGGTTTATTCTTTCACAGTCTAGTAGGCTAGAAGTCCAAATTCAGGGCACAGCTCTAGGGGAAGGCTTTTCTCTGTGGGGTCTGGAGGAAGGTCCTTGTCATCAATCTTCTCCAGCTCTAGAAGATTCTCAGGCTCAGGGACCCTGAGTCCAAAGTACAGGCTTTGCTCCCAGCATGGCTTTCTTGCTGGTATGAGGTCCCCATCTCTCCACTTCCTTCTCTTTCCTTTTATCTCTTGTAAGGTAAAAGGTGATGCAGGCCACACCCCAGGGAAACTTCCTTTACATTGGATCGGGGATGTGACCTGAGTAAGGGTGTTACATCTCACACTAATTCTCTTTAACATAATAATCTATGCATCTTGATCACTTATTTGATCAATTTCAGACTGTGGAAGTTGGTAAAAGTCTTCAGTATCTTCATCTTTCACATTAGTGGTTGGTGTGTAAATTGAATAATAGTCATATTAACTGGTCTTCCTTATATGTGTATGGATATTATCCTATCACTGACAGCATCGTAATTCAGAAAAGCTCTTGTAATGTTCTCTTTGATGGTGAATGCGACACTGCTCCTCTTCAATTTGTCATTCCCAGCATAGTAGACCGTATGATTGTCTGATTCAGAATGCCAATACCAGCCCATTTCAGCTCACTAATGCCTGTGATATCAATGTTTATGCATTCCATTTCATTTTTGACAGCTTCCAATTTTCCTAGATTTATATTTCATACATTGCACATCCCAATTAGGTTTGTTATACTATGGCTTGCATGCTGCTGTGATGCTGGAAGCTATGCCATCAGTACTTCAAATACCCATCGGGCCACCCATGATGGACAGGTTTCAGCAGAGCTTCTAGACTAAGACAGATCAGGAAGAAGGACCTGGTGAACCACTTCTAAAAAATTGGCCAGTGAAAACCTTATTAATAGCAGTGGAACATTGTCTGATATAGCGCTAGAATATGAGCCACTCAGGTTGGACTGGGGAAGAGATGCCTCTTCAAAGTAGTTGTTAGGTTGTTGTTAGGTGCCACCAAGTGGGTTCCAGCTCATAGTGACCCTATGTACAACAGAACAAAACATTGCCCAGTTCTGTGCCATTCTCATGATTGTTGTTATGCTTGAGTCCATTGTTGTAGCCACTGTGTCAATCCATCTCGTTGAGAGTCTTCCTCTTTTTCACTGACCCTCCACTTTAGCAACCATGATGCCCTTCTCCAGGGATTGGTCCCTCCTGGTAACATGTCCAAAGTATGTGAGACAAACTTTCCTCATCCTTGCTCCTAAGGAGTATCCTGGCTATACTTCTTTCAAGACAGATTTGGTTGTTCTTTTGGCACTCCATGGTACATTCAATATTGTTTGCCAACGCCACAACTCAAAGGTGTCAGTTCTTCAGTCTTTTTTGTTCATTGTCCGGCCTTCGATTGCATATAAGGCGATTGAAAACATCATGGCTTGGGTCAGGGGCACCTTAGTCCTCAAAGTGACATCTTTGCTTTTTAACACTTTAAAGAGGTTTTTTGCAGTAGATTTGCCCAGTGTGATGCACCATTTGAGTCTTGATTGCTGCTTCCATGGATGTTGATTGTGGATCCAAGTAAAACAAAATCCTTGACAGCCTAAAACTTATCTCCATTTATCATGATGTTGCTTATTGGTCCAGTTGTGAGGATTTTTGGTTTTTTTTTTTTTATGTTGAGATATAATCTATACTGAAGTCTGTAGTCTTTGATCTTCATCAGTAAGTGCTTCAAGTCCTCTTCACTTTCAGCAAGCAAGGTTGTGTCTTCTGCATAACGCAGGTTGTTAATGAATCTTACTCCAATCCTCAAAGTAGAGTCAACCTTAAAAATGCGGATGGAGTAAAGCTTTTGGGACCTTCATTGCTGATGTGATATGACTCAAAATGAAGAAAAACAGTTGCAAACTGCCTAGCACCTAGTAATACTCTACAAAAGTTAAGACCTTCTCCATGCCATCACTGCTGTCCACTTCTTAGAGAAATGACCTTCCTACACTCCATTTTTCCACCTAGCCTACCTTTGACGTGTAGACTTGGCCTCAACTAGGCACTGATTTCCAAGAGAAACCTAAGCTGGTATTTTGTGAGTAAAAACATGGCAGGTCTGCACAGGGAAGCCATCTGTCTTTCCAGAAAATATTTCTAGAGTCATCCTTGTAAAAACAGTCTTGAAAAGGAATCCCTTTGTGCATTCTATAGTTGTTTTTGTCCAAGATACATCATATCTTAGTCAAGATACATCATATCCTAGAATGGTAGAATTTGGCCAGAAGGTGGAACGAAGAGTGAAAGAGAAAAGAAAAATACTATCATCATTCTCATTATAGGCAAGGAATTTTAGAGAAGAGAAAGTTTGAATAACCAGCCAGAGACACATAGCATTTCAGAAGTAAAGCTTATCATGTCATTTGCCTCAGTTTCCAGCATTGTGCTCTATTCTGACATATACTGAGTCTGCCTTTCTCTCTGCAATATCATTAACACTCAGGACCTAGTAATACTCAGAGCCTTGCAACTTATGGTAAAACCTAGTAACACTTAAACCATACTAGGCACTCAATACGTGCTTATAAATAAATAATCACAAGAAAGGTAAAATTAAAAACATGCAGCAGCTCTGTACCTGCACTTAAACCAAAACCTAACAAAATTTATGTACTGAAAAGGAAATAATTCCTTTCCAAACTAGGAAAAAATGAGACACTTTGTTCCAAACTAGAAGAAAAATTTTCAAGTTCTCTCACTTCTATCCAATCACTATCTTGCAATTTTTTTTTCCCCCATTTCTGCCCTCCTCTGGACAATTTGCTATCCATTCTCAAAAGCAACTTTCCAAATAAAATATAGTTCATCATGATTCAAACTTACAACATTTTTTAGTAAAGAAACACCAGATAAACACTAGGAAAGCTAACATTTTGGTGCCAAACAAGCAAACATATGTGTTTCCTACCACTTCCTACCTTTCCAAAAGACATGATTAATGGGGAATTATAGGAATATTCTAATTCTTGTTGAAAAGCTTGATCGGTTTATTGGTGCTTGCAGCCAAACAATAACCAGGTCCATGCTTCAAATCACTGCTGAGGACCCAGAATCTGGGGCTCATCATGATTCTATACTTTGCTACAAGACCGGTGCCAAGAAAATTTCCTCTCAGCTCAGTAATTCGTCTTCCTTTCTTGATAAATTCTGCATAGCCTTCCCTTTGCTCCTGCCTTAGTTTAAGATTTCTCTCGGCAGCTCTGTAAATGACTTCTGTCTTTGGAAGATTCGTTCGATAAAGCTGCATTGTGCCTCTGATCCACATCTTTGGAAGAAATTCCACTTTCCACCAAAACAGGACCTTCCACAGAGTCTCAGGACAGCATCAATCACCCCAGGAAACTATCATTGATCCTTCTGACCCTAGACAAGTTTTTCTACTCTGTGTTTTCATAGCGATCTGTGTCTCCTCATCATAGCCCTTTCACATTTTATTATTAATTTTGGTTTAATTGCTCTCTTTCCCTACTAGACTGTAAGACCATGAGAAAAACATCCTATCCTCAGCACATAACATAGTATCTAGCACACAGTGATTTGTTAAGTGGATAAATGCCTCCCAGAGTTGTATCAGCCCTTAAAATCCAAATCTCATTCCATCCCATGAGAGAAATCACCACACTTCCACTTAGGCTAATTGTATCCTGATCTCCACTCTCACTTCCATTCCTCTGGTAATAGGAGCATACTAGTTTCTGCTAGAACATGGGCACACAGCTAGAGAGATGTTTCCAGCTTCCCTTGCAGCTAGGCTTTGGTCAACCAGATGTGAGCTGACAAGATATGTGCAATGTTCAGGTGATGTCATTAAAAAGTAAGCTGCTTCTCCTCCAGTTGGAGTCCCTGTGTGGTGCAAATGGTTAACACATTTGGCTGCTCACCAAAAGGTTGGAGGTTAAAGTCCACCCAGAGGCACCTCAGAAGAAAGGTCTCATGATCTACTCTAAAAGATCAGCCACTGAAAACCCTATGGAGCACAGTTCTACTCTAACACAGGTGAGATCACCATGAGCCAGAAGAAGCGCAATGGCAACTGATTTGTTGTTGGGTTGTTTGTTCGTCTGCTTGTTTGTTTTCAGCTCCGCTTACTCTTTACCCCTTTCTAAAGGCTGGAAAGCAAACATGGTGGTGGTGAGTCAGCTTCAACCAGAAAGATGAAGACAACAACTTAAGCCTAAGAGATGGTAGAACAAAAGAGAAGAAACCTGGTTCCTGGGTGACCATAGAGGGCAGAACCATCTGTCCACCCATCTGTCTCTGGACTATTACATCAGAGAGAACCAAACTTTTCTCTCTTTTTTTTTTTTTGCCTCAAACTTTGGTGTCTCTTTGTTTTAGCATCTTAACTTGAGCCTTAACTAATAATTCACAACAATTGTGAACCCTTAGAACTTGATTTTGCCTGAAGTAGGGGATATTTTTGAAGTTTCCTCTTCAAGTATCCAAGCATGTAGCACTACCATCATGTATATAGGGAACTCCAATCATTTACTGTGCATGCAGTTACTATTCAGCAGTAATAATTTAGTAGAATATAACTATGTTTACCACCTACGTTCAAGTAAATGCTTCTTTACTTAATTGATGGCCTCTGTCTTAATTTGAGGAGCCCTGGCAGCTCAGTGGTTAAGTGTTCAGCTGCTAACCAAAAGGTCAGCAGTTCAAATATGCCAGCTGCTCATTGGAAACCCTGTGGGACAGTTCTACTCTGTCCTATAGGGTCGCTGTGAGTTGGAATTGAGGCAATGCAACAGGTTTGGTTTTTTTGGTCTTAATTTGGAGTCATAAAAAAAGTTTGTGCTAAGTGGCACAAACTGACAAAAAGACAAATTGCCCTTTCTCAACATCATTTTGGGGCATGGAGAGTCCTTTGTATAAACAGCATATTCAGCTAGATTTAAAGCTTTGTATAATATCCTCTACCCATCCATAAGACCTTACAAGGCTACAACTAGAAGAAATACAACTGATTTTCATGGGGTGTTTATGAAATCAGTCTTATGCTTCAAGTTACACCAGTATATTCGAATGTTTTAGAAAGTAAGTATTTCACTGTTAAAAAATAATAAACCACCAGGGGCATTACAACAAATTTGATGCTTCTCTTTCTTCTTCGTTGTACTAAAACCTTGAGGTCAGAGAGAATAAGTGATACTCATAATGGCTGGCAAGGACTGTCTCAGCTTTTAAAGTTTTTTAAAGACACATTCAGTCAGTCATCACCATGAGTTTTTCAAGTGAGTCTGTTGCTGAAAGTAGCAGAAGAGCGTATTCAACATCATTCCCCATTGTTTGGTTCCAGAGGATAACATCACAGATTAGAGCAAAGATGGAGGCAGAAAGATCAATTATCTCTGGAGTATTCTCCATAATTTGGAGACCAGCTCCTCTTGTTTTAATAAATGGCCTTTAAAAAAATACAATCATTAACTATTCTGCAGGAGCTTAGAAATGGTTCCCTCAATAAGTTTTGCTGAGGCTGAGTGATCTACCTGTGGCACACTCTCTCCAGCCTCTCCCAAAACATTATTCCATTGTCCCAGATGGCAGAAAAACAGTCTTTGGGAAAATCCACCCTATGTCTCCAGCAAGAAAGGCGGTGCTTTGCAAGTGTTGCAGGATGCATCCTTCCATTCTCCTCCTTTGTTCTCTGAGTGTAAGCAGATGTTAGACATTCTCCTCATTGTCTCAGGATACTGCATAATATTATTAGGGTGTCAGGCTATGAGAGGCAGCAAACACCATGCAACAACAGTCTTAATTGAGGCTTAGAGTGGAATTGTAAGTATGTAACCTTACTTAGGGGTGTTTGCAAATGCTTTCTGGAAACAGTTAAAAAAGATGTTTTCAATTGTTCCAACAGCTGCTTGTCCTGCCAAGATCAAGTAAAAGCTCCTTAAGATATGGGCATGATTAACATCTTTCTTAAGATTTCAATATTTTTGCAGCCAAAAGCACAGCAAATCTGTGAGCCAAAAAGCCTCATGCATGCCACTTCCTGGATTGTTCCAGAGAAAAACTAATGAATGCTGCAAAAGTTGCACTCAGATCTACTGTGATCTCATGGCCACAGAATTCCACTTTTTCTTTGAAGTTATTTTACTATGATAATAATTATCTGTCCATAAGCCTGGACTTGGCAATGGCCTATACCTAGGGATTTGATTTTTGGGGCATGCAACAACAGCCAATTCTCAGCAAAGAAGCTCCTGGTATAGAAGGCTGTCCATCAATCTTAGCTGAGATACTTACCACCATACAGATGAAGTTACTAGTCTTGCGCTCCTGTGGTGAATTACAGCTCTGAAGCCCTTGGTCGAGGTACATTGTGATTCTGACATACAGACTTAAAAAACAGAAAAACCTGGGTCATTTGAGATTAATTCCAGGCATAAACTGTTAACTGACAGCCTGATTCTTCTTTACTGGATCGAGTAAAGGAAAACAGATAATAGAAACATGGAAAAGTATATTCAGAGCAGGATCCAGAGTTCAGGGGTATATTATCCAGGCTGTGGATTGTGTGGGCTACTCTTTCAGAACTTTGCTCCCAAGGAATTGACTCGAATGGTTGTTTTGTTTGTTTGTGACTTGTTACCATGTGCACAAGAAAGGGACCAGCTCAGCATGCTCATTTTGTTTCTTCTTGGCGACAGTAGTTAAAAGTTAGGTGGGAAAAGCCAGAGGAATGAAGATGTCTTAGTTACCTAGTGCTGCTGTAACAGAAATACCACACGGGGGTGGCTTTCAGAAACAGAAATTTATTTTCTCAAGTTGAGGAGGCTAGAAGTCTGAATTCAGCATGTGGCTCTAGCGGGAAGTCCTTTCTTATCTATTTCAGCTTCTAGTAGCTACCAGCAATCCTTGGAGTTCCTGGGATTGTAGACTCATCTTTGGACAGTGTCTGTCTTCCCTATGTCTGCTTGCTTGCCTGTGTGTGTATGCTCCTCTTTATATCACTCAACAATGCTTAGGTTTAAGACATGCCCTACAGTGATAGAACCTCATTAACATAACAAAATCCTATTTCCAAATAGGATTGCATCTACACATACAGGGATTAGGATTCCAACACATATTTTGAGGGGCCCATTCAATCCATAACAGAATGGATTGTAAAATCTCAATCAATTCAGAATTTAGGATCATTCTATCATTGTTGTCTTTCAAAGAAGATTAATAATGTATAAAAGACTAGAAGGCTGTGTCTAAGCCATTTATTCAAGAATAGTTTCATATAATTTAGATAGGGAAGGGAAGAGGGCTATGTATCAATTATTGTCATGTTTTTGCTCAGTAGGATTTATATACAAGAGTATTTTCCATGGACATAGTATTTACCCTAGTAAAACTATATGTCTTTGAAAAGTCAATCCATAAATCAGGTGCTACAAGTTCAGCTAGGGTTATACCCCAACCCCATACTCATACTAAAAAGTCTGGTGTAATGAAGAGTTTACTGTATTAAAATAAATGAGATTTAGCCATTGTGGTTGGTTTTTCCTTTTTCTTCATTTCTCATGACCAGAACTGACGTATATGAATAGGATTTTAATGTCAAATTGATTCTGGCAAGTAAATGGAGATCCTCAGTGCTCAGCATAGCCCTCGTTTTCTCCTGCCCTGCTAGGATTATTTACATTTCTGATTTTATTTTTCAAAACTCTACTTGAGGAATGAGAGAGGCAGAGCCAAGATGGCGGAATAGACAGACGCTTCCAGCAAGCCCTCTTTACAACAAAGACCCAGAAAAACAAGTGAAAGGAGTATATTTATGACAAGCTAGGAGCCCTGAGCATCAAAGGCAAGCTCAGAAAATGAACAGAGGGGTAGGGGGAGGAAGAGACAGTTCAAAAACAGAGAGAAGTTACCAGACCTGAATTGCAGGGAGTCCTCAGGCACCGTTCCTGAGTGGCAGCAGCGGGCTGATACTAGCGTTCTCCCACAGTTTCCTCAGGGAGAAGCAGCCAGGCACGCAGCCTACTCACGCTTCCGGAAACAGAGAGGAACGGCGCTCTCGTCAAAAGTTAAGTACTCACATATATTTTAACCCACCCCCCCACCCCCAAGACAGCGTCAACGGCTGAATTCCCTGGGCCTGAGATAGGCACTGTTGAGCACCTACAGCCACCCTCCTGGCCTTGGAAAAGGAAAAAATTTGCATTTTGGGGAAAAGATAATTTGCCAGCTACACCAACTGGAGGAGCTCAGGACAGAAGCAGCTCCTGTCCAGGCATAAACGGTCCATGGACTTTGAGCACCTTTCCCTTCTGCATGGACCTGTGTGGGCCTATTTCAGGAGAATAGGCCATTGTTGGCAGACTCCAACCATTTCCCCTGTGTGGTGGAAAGGTGGGTGTTTGATGTTTGACATTGCTTTGTCTATTAAACAGTCTTCTCACCTACCCACACCAGGGGCCTAAGGACTGGTACTTCCACTCCGGTCACCCAGCCACCTGCGACAGGGGTCCAAGGATAACTGGTACCTACAGTCCTTACAACTAAAAATATTGCAAAAAAAAAAAAATTTTTTTTTTTTTTTGGTCTGTCTGCAGAACCCACCCACCTGCATGCTGTAGGGAACAGGGACGCATTTTCTCAGAGACACTCGGGGGTCAGTTCTCAACCCCCTGCCTTGTTGAGAATGTGACCCCCTGCTGCAACCAGATACAGGTACCTACACCAATCACCCATGCCCCTCTAAGACTATAGGACAGAGCCTGTGCCACATACTTGATGATCAGCTACCTGGACACCTGAGCTGAATTCATGCAAGAAAAGCGAATGGACTCCTAGACTGATACACCTGATAACAGCTCTAGCCATCTGGGGACAGGACATCAGAGCTCCAAAGGTGAAAATAATCAAGCTAGCTCACTCAAACAACCCATTTGGGCATATCAAAATAAAACAAAGCAAGAAACTATGACATGGTAAGCAAACATAAACTAATACAATAACTTAGAGTTGGCTCAGAGACAACAGTCAATATCAAGTCACATAAAGAAACAGGCCATGATCACCTCAACAAGCTCTCAAAACAAAGAATCCAGGGATCAAGCCTTAGCAGAATCCAAAACAATGAAATATTACAAAGCATTTTCTGTGACCATAAGGCCATAAAAGTAGAAAACAACAGAAAAATCAGGGGAAAGAAACCAAACGCTTGGAAACTGAACAATGCCCTGTTCAAAAAAAGACTGGATTATAGAAGACATTAAGGATGGGATAAAGAAATTCATAGAATCCAATGAGAATGAAAACACTTCCTATCAGAACCTTTGGGGCACAGCGAAAGCAGTGCCCAGAAGTTGATTTATATCAATAATGCACACATCCAAAAAGAAGAAAGGGCCAAAATCAAAGAATTATCCCTACAACTTGAACAAATAGAAAGAGAGCAACAGAAGAAACCCTCAGGCACCGGAAGAAAACAAATAATAAAAATTAAAGCAGAACTAAATGAAATAGAACACAGAAAAACAATTGAAAGAATTAACAAGATCAACAAAACTGATAAACCATTCACCAAACTGACAAAAGAAAAACAGGAGAGGAAGCAAATAACCTGAATAAGAAATGAGATGAGTACTGTTACAACAGACCCAATTGAAATTAAAAGAATCATATCATATTACCATGAAAAATTGTACTCAAACAAATTTGAAAACCTAGAAGAAATGGATGATTTCCTAGAAACACACTACCTACCTAAACTAACACAAATCGAGGTAGAACAACTAAATAGACCCGTAACAAAAGAAGAGATTGAAAAGGTAATCAAAAAACTCCCAAGAAAAAAAGCCCTGGCCTAGAGGGCTTCACTACAGAGTTCTACCAAACTTTCAGAGAAGAGTTAACACCACTACTACTAAAAGTACTTCAGAGCATAGAAAAGGATGGAATACTACCAAGCTTATTCTATGAAGCCACCATATCCCTGATACCAAAACCAGGTAAAGACACTACAAAAAAAGAAAATTATAGACCTTTATTATTCCCTCATGAACTTAGATGCAAAAATCCTCAACAAAATTCTAGCCAATAGAATTCAACAACATATCAAAAGAATAATTCACCATGACCAAGTGGGATTCATACCAGGTATTCAGGGATGGTTCAACATTAGAAAAACAATTAATGTAATCCACCACATAAATAAAACAAAAGACAAGAATCACATGATTTTATCAATTGATGCAGAAAAGGCATTTGACAAAGTTCAACACCCATTCATGATAAAAAAAACTCTCAGCAAAATGGGAATAGAAGGAAAACTCCTCAACATAAAAAAGGGCATTTATACAAAGCCAACAGCCAACATCATCCTAAATGGAGAGAGCCTGAAAGCATCCCCCTTGGGAACGGGAACCAGACAAGGATGCCCTTTATCACCACTCTTACTCAACATTGTGTTGGAGGTCCTAGCCAGACCAATTAGGCTAGATAAAGAAGTAAAGGGCATCCAGATTGGCAAGGAAGAAATAAAAGTATCTCTATATATTTTTTTTTCTATTTGTAGATTATGATTATAAGATTATGATCTTATACACAGAAAACCCTAAGGAATCCTCCACAAAACTACTGAAACTAAGAGTTCAGCAGAGCATCGGCATACAAGATAAACATACAAAAATCAGTTGGATTCCTCTACACCAACTAAAAGAACATCAAAGAGGAAATTACCAAATCAACACCATTTACTGTAGCCCCCAAGAAGATAAAATACTTAGGAATAAATCTTACCAGAGACATAAAAGACTTATACAAAGAAAACTACAAAACACTTCTGCAATAAACCAAAAGAGACCTATGTAAGTGGAAAAACATAACTTGCTCATGGATAGGAAGACAACATTATAAAAATATTTTACCAAAAGCGATCTATACATTTAATGCAATTCTGATCCAAATTCCAACAACATTCTTTAACGAGATGGAGAAACAAATCACCAACTTCATATGGAAGAGAAAGAGGCCTCAAATAAGTAAAGCATTACTGAAAAAGAACAAAATGGGAGGCCTTACTCCAACTGATTTTAGAACCTGTTATACCACTGCAATAGTCAAAACACCTGGTACCGGTACAATAATAGATACATAGACCAATGGAACAGAATCGAGAATCCAGACATAAATCTAAACACATATGAGCAGTTGATATTTGAAAAAGGCCCCAAAACAGTTAAATGGGGAAAAGACAGTCTTTTTAACAAATGGTGCTGGCATAACTGGATATCCATCTGCAAAAAAATGAAACAAGACCCATACCTCACTCCGGGCACAAAAACGAGCTCTAAATGGATAAAAGACCTAAATATCAAATCTAAAACGATAAGATCATAGAGGAAAAAATAGGGACAACTTTAGGAGCCTAAGATATGGCATAAACAATATACAAAACATTGCTAACAATGCAGAAGAAAAACTAGATAACTGGGAGCTCCTAAATATCAAACACCTATGCTCATCCAAAGACTTCACCAAAAGAGTAAAAAGATTGCCCACAGCCTGGGAAAAAGTTTTTAGCTATGACATTTCCGATCAGCGCCTGATCTCTAAAATCTACATGATACTGCAAAAACTCAACTACAAAAAGGTGAATAAGCCAATTAGGAAATGGGCAAAAGATATGAACAGACACTTCACTAAAGAAGACATTCAGGTAGCTAACAGATACATGAGGACATGTTCGCAATCATTAGCCATTAGAGAAATACAAACCAAAACTACAATGAGATTCCATTAATCCAAAAAACACAAAACAATAAATGTTGGAGAGGCTATGGAGAGATTGGAATACTTATACACTGCTGGTGGGAATGTAAATGGTACAACCACTTTGGAAATCGATTTGGCGCTTCCTTAAAAAGCTAGAAATAGAACTACCATACGATTCAGCAATCCCACTCCTTGGAATATATCCTAGAGAAATAACAGCCTTTACAGGAACAGATATATGCACACCCATGTTCACTGCAGCACTGTTTACAATAGCAAAAAGATGGAAGCAACCAAGGTGCCCATCAACGGATGAATGGATAAATAAATTATGGTATATTCACACAATGGAATACTACTCATCAATAAAGAATGGTGATGAATCTGTGAAATATTTCATAACATGGAGGAACCTGGAAGGCATTATGCTGAGTGAAATTAGTTGCAAAAGGACAAATACTGTATAAGACCACTATTATAAGAACTCAAGAAATAGTTTAAACAGAGAAGAAAATATTCTTTGACGGTTATGACAGGGGAGAGGGAGTAGTAGATAGTAGATAAGAACTACTTTAGGTGACAAGAAAGACAACACACAATACAGGTGAGGTCAGCAGAACTGGACTAAACCAAAAGCAAAGAAGTTTCCTGAATAAACTGAATGTTTCGAAGGCCAGCGTAGCCGGGACAGGGGGTTGAGGACCATGGTTTCAGGGGACATCTAAGTCAATTGGTGTAATAAAATCTATTAAGAAAACACTCTGCATCCCACCTTGGAGAGAAGGGTCTGGGATCTTAAATGCTAGCAAGTGGCCATCTAAGATGCATCAATTTGTCTCAACCCACCTGGATCAAAGGAGAATGAAGAACACCAAGGACACAAGGTAATTAGGAGCTGAAGAGACAGAAAGGGCCACATAAACCAGAGACTACATCAGCCTGAGACCAGAAGAGCTAGATGGTGCCCAGCTACAACCAATGGCTGCCCTGACAGGGAACGCAACAGAGAACCCCTGAGGGAGCAGAAGAGCAGTGGGACGCGGACCCCAAATTCTCGTAAAAAGACCAGACTTAATGGTCTGACTAAAACTAGTAGGACCCCAGTGGTCATGGCTCCCAAACCTTCTATTGGCCCAGGACAGGAACCATTCCCAAAGCCAACTCTTAGGACAGGGATTGGACTGGACAGTGGGTTGGAGAGGGATGCTGGTGAGGAGTGAGCCTCTTGGATCAGGTAGACACTTGAGACTATGTTGGCATCTCCTGCCGGGAGGGGAGATGAGAGGGTGGAGGGGGTTAGAAGCTGGCAAAAAGGACAGGAAAAGAGAGAGTGGAGAGGAGAGAGCGGGCTGTCTTATTAGGGGGAGAGCAATTGGGAGTATGTCGCAAGGTGTATATAAGTTTTTGCCTGAGAGACTGACTTGATTTATAAACTTTCACTTAAAGCACAATGAAAATTTCTTTTTAAAGAGATGGAAAAAAAAAAAAACTCTACTTGAGGCAAAGACTTAAGTTAGAACCAGAAACCCAAAAGAAGGCCAAAATGGCTAAGATGTAATATAGTGGTTACAAGTATGATCAGACCTACATTCATAACCTTGACTCTGTCACTTACTTGACTGGGATATTAAAATAACCTCTCTGAGCCTCGGTATCCATGCCTACTTTGTTGTTGTTAGGTGCCACAGAGCGGATTCCAACTCATAGTATCCCTACATACAACAGAACAAAACACTGCCCGGTCCTGCACCATCCTCAGGATTGTGGCTATGTTTAAGCCCATTGTTACAGCCACTGTGCCAATCTTTCTCATTAAGGGTCTTCCTCTTTTTCAATGACTCTCTCCTTTACCACGCATGATGTCCTTCTCCAGGGACTGGTCCCTCCTGATAACATGTCCAAAGCACGTGAGCTGAAGTCTCTCCATCCTTGCTTCTAAGGAGCATTCTGGCTGTACTTATTCCAAGACAGATTTGTTCTTTCTTCCAGCAGTCTGGGGTATATTCAGTATTCTTCACCAACACCATAACTCAAAGGCATCAATTCTTCTTTGGTCTTCTTTATTCATTGTCTAGCTTTTGCATGCATATGAGACAATTGAAAAAAAAAATACTATGGCTTGGGTCAGATATACCTTAGTCCCCAAAGTGACATCTTGCTTTTTAACACTTTACAGAGGTCTTTTGCAGCAGACTTGTCCAGTGCAATGAAGCATTTGATTACTTGACTGCTAAAAGGGGCAATATTATCTACTTCACAGAGTAATTGAGAAGATAGGACAGAGTAGAACTGCCCCCATAGGGTTTGCAAGGAGCAGCTGGTGAATTTGAACTGCCAACTTTTTGGTTAGCAGCCGAGCTCTTAACTATTTGTGCCACCAGGGCTCCTACTGAGAAGGTAGAAAGAGAGAATTTGTGGTACATTGGCCATGTAGCATTTTATTAACACACTTATAGTGCTTTGGTTGTTAATCGAAAGGTTGGCAGTTCAAATCCACCAAGTGTTCCTTGGAAACCCTATGGGGCAGTTCTACTCCGTCCTGTATGGTCACTATGAGTTGGAATGGGCTTGAAGGCAGTGCATTTGGTTTTGGTGTTAGGTGTCCCTGGGTGGTGGAAATGGTTAAGTGCTTGACTGCTAACAGAAAGGTTGGTGGTTCGAACACACCCAGAGGTGCCTTGGAAGGCAGGCCTGGAAATCTGATCCCAAAAAGTCAAAGGTTTGTAAACCCTATGGAGCAGTTCTACTCTGCACACATGGGGTCTCCATGAGTTGGAATAGACTCGAAATCAACTAACAGCCAAGACAATAGTGCTTCCTGTGTGCCAGGCACTACTATAAGTAAATTAAAAAAAAAAAAACATGGGATTTCAACCCAGGCAGTCTAACTCTGGAGCCTATACACTAAACCACTATGCTGAACAGCCTCAATATGCACTCATTAAATGGGAATTCGTAAATAGTAACAATAGTAGTAGTATTGCCATTGACATTATATCAATTGGCTACTGCTATATAACAACAAAACACCCCAAAGCATTATGGCTTAAAACAACAGTAATTTCATCTTCCTCATCTGTAGGTAAACTGGGTGGTTCTACTGATCCAGGTCATCCTCAGCTGAGCTTGTCTGGGCTCACTTGTATGCCTGCAGTCAGCTGGTAGGTTGGCTGGAGACTGGCTGGTCTTGGATGACCTCAGACGACCTGAATTTCCTTCATGTGCTTTTCACAGTCCTTTAGCAAGCTAGACTGGTCATATTTTTGTGGTTATGGGCAAAGAAGCAATAGCAGATTGAGTGCTAAAGTGCATGTTTTACACATTTGTTGACCAAAGCAAGTCATGAACCTGAACCAAGAGCTAAGGGTTAGGTCAAAGTGCCCCTCCCACAGGGGAAGTGAAGAATTGGGACCACTAATGCAATTCATACACCACAGAGATACTCATAATTTTAGGGCTGGCAGAATTAAACCCTAGAAATGAATTCTTTCAACAAATATGTATCAAAAGCCTAGATGAACCCATGAAGAATTAATAGGCCTAAAAGTGGTTTATTGATGGTTAATAAAATATAAATAAACCAATATAAATATGAAGTAAAATTATTAACATTTAGTTACAGCTCTACCATTTCTAAGTGATACCACATATATTTTTACATTTAACTCTCACAATACTCCACATGCGAGAGCAACCAGAGTTATAGGAGTCAACTTCCCTTTAGTCTGACTTTCTCTAAGTAGTATCCACAGGGCTCAAGATTTATTACTTTTACAACCTGCTAGTGAAAACTGACAAATTTTGTAATGCCATATTTTATTAAGTGAGAGCAGCCTGGTTATGATGAGAATCAATGCTGATGATCAAAATGATGATAGTGGTGGCTTTAAATTCTATCTGTAAAATACTTCATCAAAGAACTTGTTGTTGTGAAGTGCCATTGAGTCAGTTCCGACTCATAGCAACCCCAGGTACAACAGAATGAAACACTGCCCCATCTTGCCCCATCCTCACAATCATTGCTATGTTTGCACCCATCATTTGCAGCCACTGTGTCAATTCATCTCATTAAGGGTCTTCCTCTCTTCCATGACCCTCTACTTTACCAAATATGATGTCCTTCTCCAGGGACTGGTCCCTTCTGATAACTCATCCAAGTATGTGAGACGAAGTCTCACCATCCTCTCTTCTAAGGAGCATTCTGGCTGTACTTTTTCCAAGACAGAATTGTTGGTTCTTTTGGCAGTCCATGGTATATTCAGTATTCACCAACACCATAATTCAAAGGCATCAATTCTTCTTTGATCTTCCTTATTCATTGTCCAGCTTTTGCAAGCATATGAGGCAATTGAAAATACCTTGGCTTGGGTCAGCCGCACCTTAGTTCTCAAAGTGATATCTTTGCTTTTTAATGCTTTAAAGAGGTCTTTAGCGGCAGATTGGCCCAGTGCAATAGATACATCATTCGATTTTTGACTGTTGCTTCCATGGGTGTTGATTGGATCCAAGTAAAATGAAATTAAGGACTTAGACCTGGTATTTCTCAGTTAAAAACCAAGATGTTATTATTCAGGGGTACTAGGCAAATCGTTTTTGCTGTTAGCTGCTGTTGAGTCAGTTCTGACTCATACTGACTCTATGTAAGAAAGAACGAAATATTTCCCAGTCCTGCGCCATCCTCACAACCATTGTCATGCTTGAGAGCATTGTTGCAGCCACTGTATCAGTTCATCCTGTTGAGGGTTTTTTTCTTGTTCGCTGACCCTCTACTTTACCAAGCGTGTTATCCTTCTCCAGGGACTGATCCCTCCTGATAGCATGTCCAAAGTATATGAGACAAAGTCTCACCACCATAGTACAAGAAACTCACAGACGAGTGCTGGTTAACATAAGTATAGCTCTAAAATGTAGAACAGAGCCTTGTTATATATGGAGATATATATATATATACTTTATATGTATAGTTGGAGATGAGAATAACCGTCATGTTATTTCTCTAATACAGAAAAAAGGATATAATGCACATTACTCTAAACAAGAAGATTCTTCAACCAGAAGTATTTAAATGTATGGTATGTTGTTGTTCTTGTTAAGGGCCGTCAAGTTGCTTTTGAGTCACAGTAACCCCATGTCACAGAGTAGAACTGCCCCATAGGGTATTCTGGAAGCAGATCGCCAGGTGTTTCTCCCTCAGTTAACACCCAAGCACTTAACCTTTGTGCCACCAGGGCTCCTTAATCCTGTGTATGCCACTTATATGCTGTGTAACCTTGGACAAATTACTTATCCTCTCTGTACTTAGTTTTCTCTTCAGTAAAACGGAAATGACTGTATTCCCATGTGTATCTTAGTTTTCTCTTAATATTTCCATATGCACCTCTTGGTACAGTCCCATTACATACCTTAGTTTTCTCAATGTAAAATGGGAATAATACCTCATAGTGTTATGAAGATTGATTTAATATATTTTGTAAAGTGCATACAGTAGCACCTGGCACATAGGAAGCACTCAATAATAGTTAATTGGTTTTATCATCATTTTTGTTAAAGCAGAACAGTTTATGATAATGCTTTATTGTCCTACCTGTCTGCTCTCTATCGCATTCCCTTTGATTAATTGTATGTAGAATTTAAACTAATGAAACCCATTGCTGTCAAGTCGATTCCAACTCATAGCAACCCTATAGGACAGAGTAAAACTGACCCATAGAGTTTCCAAGGAGCACCTGGTGGATTCGAACTGCCAACCTTTTTGGTTAGCAGCCATAGCACTTAACCACTGCACCATCAGGGTTTCCAAACTAACCAAATTGTGTTTGAATTTTACAGAATCTAAAGCCTCTAAAATAGAACATTTTCAGAGTGGTGTTTTTCATTTGCTAGACAGTGACATCTTCTGTTGAGGTAAAATATTGTAGCCCAGCTCTAAGGGACACTAAATAACCTGAAGGACAATGCAAGCAGAGTTTCAGAGACCTGAGTATGAAATCAGGGAATTTCTAAATATTGTATAAATGACTAGGGCTATGATGGGAAAGAAAGGAAGCGGGATGAAGGAGAATTGAGAAAAGTGCTGTAGTAGGCAACAGAATGGCTTGAGTAGAGACTATAAACTCCAGAAAGCACGTAATTCCTTCAGCACCACCATATGTCCTTCAGCTGGGTACCCTTTAAATACTTTTCCTGCTAGAATTTTTCAACTCAATCTATTGGAGAATTTTCCCCAGATGACTAAATCTCCAGCTATTAATGGAAAATAATGTTTATTTTATAGTAAACTTTGCTAGTATGTACTTGCAGAGTATATTAAAGAAGGCCTGTATACCTTTCTAGTGACGTATGTGAAACATGCAAAAAAGTGTTATAGAAACTCTAGTACAGATTAGGCAAGACAAAGAATGAAAGTATTCTAAGAATAGTATGGTATTTACTTTAAACAGTCGTAAACTGATCAACAAGTCATTTAGAAAAACTACTGAAGTAAAACTTGGCTCTAAGCATTAGTTATTACTTGAAAAACATTTGAAAGGTTACCTAGAACCCACCAAGTTGTCTGTGTTGGAACATGTCCATCCTCACCTATAAGGGACTGCAAGAATATCTGGAAGAGGCACCCAGCCTTCAGCTACAGGTTACTTACTGTAATGAAATTATTTTATAGGAATACACATGAAGAGATAGCAAAACATGCTTTTCCTAGAATATTTTATATCCCTGTTATATCCTTGATGCCTACTTCAATTAAGTATAAATTGTAATTAGTTTATTATTTATATGCAAAGGGATAAAGCTGATGTCACAGGAAGAATCCTCTCATAGTTTGCTCTTTCAAGTAATCTAAATGTTCCTTCCTGGAACCTATCTGGAATCTATTTTTTATATTTGTTTGCATAGAGTTCTGAGGGTTGTTGCTGTTGTTTGGCTGGTTGGTTTTTTTTTTTTTTTTTTTTTTTAATGTTTTGGTAAGAAAGCTAAACCAAACCAAACCCATTGCCGTCTAGTCAATTCCAACTCATAGCGACCCTATAAGACAGAGTAGAACTGTCCCGTAGACTTTCCAAGGAGCACCTGGTGGATTCGAGCTGCCAACCTTTTTGGTTAGCAGCCACAGCATTTAACCACTGTGCCACCAGGGCTTCCCAAGAAAGCGAAAGTAAACATAAATTCAGCTCAAGTCTGTATTATTCTGAATTTCCTTTTAGTGGGATCTGAATTGAAGAGAATGTACCTAAGTAAAAGGCCTCTGACAGTGACTCACAGGTGTGGTTCAGAAGAAAGAGAAGACGACAGAAAGTAACAAGAAGAAGGGAAAGAAAAGGGTGGAGAAAAGAAAGTGAGGAAGGAGAAGATAAAGCAATGCAATACTGAGTGTTCCTAGGAGCTCTAGCTTGTAGCTGAGTCACCCATCCCAGGGAAAGAAAACCCTCAGGTTCCAAACACATAGGAACCATTTCAGTCATTTATTTATATTCAAGAAATATTTACTGAAAACCTCATATTCACCAAGTATTGCAATATGCATTGGAACAAATATCAAAAGTACTATTACCATGACCCCTGTCCTCCGGGAGCCCACAGCATAGTGGCAAATACAAACACATAAACCAATAATAACAATCAGTATTAGTTAAGGTAATGTTAGCTGCTATAACAAACCAAAACCTCCCAAATCTCAGTGACTTAACATAACAGATGTTTTTTTCTGGCTCGTGTAACAATATGACACAGATGTTTCTGGTTAGTTGGCTGCTCTCCGCCAAGAGGTAATTCAAGGACCTAGGTTCATTCCATCTTGTGGCTTCAATATTCTTAACATCTGGTTTCAAAAGTTACGTAAAGAAGAGAAATTACCAATATCAGGAATGAAAGGACAATCACCACATTCTACAAACATCAATAGGATAATAAATGAATATCACGAAATACTTTATGCCAACAAATTTCACAACTTAGATGAAATGAACAAATTTCTGAAAAATACAACTTACCAATACTAACATAAAATGAAACAGAAAATCTGAATAGGCTTATAGCTATTAAATAAATTGAATTTATTATTTGAAACTCCCCACAAAGAAAACTCCAGGCCCAGATGGTTTCACTGGTGAATTCTATAATATATTTATGGAAGAAATCATTTCAGTCTTACACAAATTCTTTTGGAATAATTCCCAACTCATTTTATGAGACCAGCATAACCCTACCACTAAAACTAAATAAAGACATTATAATAAAAGAAAATTACCAAGTTTCACTGGGCATCATCTCCATTCCAGCCTTCTGGAAAAGAGCATAGATGATTTCATACAAGAGGTTTTCTTATGAGGCAGGTCTGTATATGGGATAAACTACCCTGCTCACATTCCTTTTGCACATTCCTTTTGCTAGAAATCGGTCATATGGTTAGGCCTGAAAAAAAAAAAGAAAGGAGCCCTGGTGGTGCAAGCAGCCCTGGTGGTGCAACGAGTAAGCACTCAGCTGCTAACCAAAAGGTTGGGGATTCAAACCCACCCAGCAGCTCCAAGGAGAAAGACTGCGCCTGTAAAGATTACAGCCCGGAAAACCCTATAAGATAGTTCTGCTCTGTCATACGGGGTCAGTATGAGTTGAAATTCACTCATCAGCACCTAACAAAAATAATGGCAAAAAAAATAAAACCAAACCAAATCTATTCCCATCGAGTTGATTCTGACTCATACTGACTTGTGCTTAGCTGTCTAACCAAGAAGAAAAGCAACTAGGTTTGTCTAAGCTAGCAATACAATATGATAAATGATATAAGAAAAATGTGTACAGGGTGCTGGTCTACCACAAAGAAAAGACTGGCTGGGGAAATGAATGAATGAAACAAATGAATGAATGAGCGGTTAATGATATACATAACCCCCCTCAAGCTCCAGATGAGGTGGTAACTGAACCAAAAGGAGTAATGATTTACAAATCACTAATGGGCTCTGCTTCAGTGTAAACTCGTGGCAAACACTGAGTGTGCATTTGTTTTCTGTGGGTCTTGGCAGCAAGCCTGGCCTACAATTAAATGTCACAGTTCTGGTTCTACATTAAGCTGGTGGTATTTTCTGCAGTCATTTAGCCTACTACCCCCCAAAATTTGTTTCCTTTTTTATTTCTTTGAGAAGGTGGTGTATGGAAGGTGGGGAAAGGAGGGAGCGGGGGAACTCCAGAAATACGTCCTAGTTGAATTTTATGACAAACACTGTGTGGTCTCCCTTTATACATGGAAAGTTGCTAGGGTTCTTTGTTTTTCATTTTTAAAGATAGGAAACTTGTGTCCTTTAAATATATGCCACATGCCTTCACACTTTCTGTAGATCTCTTTTTCCTTATTTCCATGCCCTCTCCTACAATTTTTCTTCCTTCATTTCCTGATCTTCTTGGAAGAAGAACAACCAGAAAGATCCTTAAAAACAAGGATGGTGAGACTACACCTCACATACTTTGGACATGTTGTCAGGAGGGATCAGCCCCTGGAGAAGGACATCATGCTCGGTAAAGTAGGGGGTAAGCCAAAAAGAGGAAGACCCTCAGCGAGATGGGTTGACACAGTGGCTGCAACAATGGGCTCAACCATAACAACAATTGTCAGGATGGCACAGGACCAGTCAGTGTTTCATTGTTGTGTATAGGGTTGCTACGAGTCAGAACCAACTCGAAGGCACTTAACAACAACATTTCCTGATCTACCACAAAATACCCTGGTTCTCTCTAAAGAGCCAAAGGGAAGATATGCTTTCTGGAGGTTTCTAAGCATAGTTCAAAACCAGATTGTTATTCTCTGAAAATTAATATGGTTGTTTCCTCCAAATACCAGCAGCACCATTTGGGGAAGAGGTGTGTTACCATGGTAATACATGGAGAGAGCTAACTCTTTAGGACTACAATGATATCTCCTATTTACTCACACCTTTTTAATAATGTCTTTAGTCACCTATTAGAGTCCCTTGGTGGTACAAACAGGTATCACGCTTGGAAATTAAGTGAAAGATTGGCGGTTCAAGTCTACCCAGAGGCACCTTGGAAGAAAGGCCTGGTGATCTACTTCCAAAAAAACCAGTCTTTGAAAATCCTATGGAGCACAATTCTATTCTGACACACATGGGGTCAAAATTGACTTGACAGCAACCTGATTGCATCTGCAAGAATAATGAGTTAGAATTTCCACCAATCTTCCCCTCTCCCCACAACTTCTACTCTTAATAGGTCCCTGGGCCACAGCTTCCCTGACACCTCACCACCACTTCCACTATACAAGCAGAACCACAGAGGGTCTTTACTAATTACCTTGAGGAGCCTACCATGGTGGAGGAAGAATGACCTTCCAGCTGACGTTACACTTCATCTTGGTAAGGAGTTTATCTTCACAAGACACAGTATGTTCAAAATCAACAGTTTAGTTGTATTTAATTTTTCTAATGTAAAATGGGGTTCTCTTGCTAGTTATATTTTAAGTTCCTTGAGGGAAAAGCATGTCTAATGCTGCTTTGACACCTCCACAGCCTCACACACTGCCTTGCACATAGTAGGGTCCTCAACAAATACATGTGATTTGATTTAGGTCCAACAAGAGTACAATCACTAGTTAAAAGGCAAAACATCTCTGAGAAAGAGAATGCTTTAAACTCTTCGTATCATTAATCACCCTCATTTGAATATATTCACTGGGTCTTTTTTGTTGTAGCATTTTCATTGGGACTAATAGTGAGAAGATGAAGATGAAAATTCAGTCCTGAGAACAGGGAGAACAGAAGATGCAGATCTTGCTCCAAGTAGGGGAAATGAAAAATTAAGGGAGGTTGGGACTATCCTTTACATTGATTGTAGGACTACCAGAATTCAAAGAACAAATTTCTCCATGGTAGCTGGAGCGGCCGAAAAAAGTTTTGTGAAAGAAGGAGAACTGGAGCTAAATCTTAAAGGGATATGATTTGATTAGGTGGAAAAGTCAGGGAGAGCATTTCTGGCTTGGAGAACAATATGAGCAAAGACAAGAGAGCATGAAGAGATGGTGCTAGCTTCAGCCAAGAACACTGGGTGATTTTTCTTGGTATATATAATGGGGCAAGTATTTTGAGGCCCATTTATGAGGAACCTTGAAAGCCAGGCATGGGAGTAGGAAGACATTATAGAATCTTAAGCTGGGGAGGGCTCTGGTACATGTGGTAGTTTGGGAAGATTCCCACCATAAGGAACTGCTACTTTACCTCTTATCAGTGCTTACTATTTACATATACAGTTTCCTTGTGAGATAATACATGGTTTGATCAACCAATAGAGTTTTGTAAGTTCAACCTGAACCAAAGACTACTTTGACCTTTCCCCTCTGCACCTGGCCTTAGTTAGACTAACCTGTGTCTCACAGTCCAGTCCTCTTTTTTTTTAGAGTCTTTGTCTTAGTTATCTAGTGCTGCTATAATAGAAATACCACAAGTAGATGGCTTGAACAAACAGAAACTTATTCTCTCACAGTTTTGGAGGCTAGAAGTCCAAATTCAGGGTGCCAACTGTAGGGGAAGACTTTCTCTCTCTGTCTGCTCTGTGAGAAGGTCCTTGTCTCCTGTCAACATCTTGGACTCAGCATCCCTTGGAAATCTCCACGTGTCTTGGCATCAATCTTTCCCTAGGTTTAGGGGGCTCTCATTGCAGGGACCCTAGGTCCAGAGGACACACTTCACTCCCAGCTATTCTTTCTTGGTGGTACTGAGGTCCCTATCTCTCTGCTGGCTTCTCTCTCCTTTTATCTGTTGTAAGATAAAAGATGATGTAGGCCACACCCCAGGGAAGCTCCTCTTACATCAGATCACAACTGTGACTTGGTTAAGGGTGTTGCACCCTACCCTAGTCCACATTAACATGATCTAATCCTGCCTCATTAACATAATGGATAGCTCACTCCCAAATGGGACCATAACCACAGGCATAGAGGCTAGGATTTACAACACATCACAAAATGGAGGATAATCAGATCACAAAATGGAGGACAACCACACAATACTGGGAATCATTGCCTAGCAAAGCTGACACATATTTTTGGGGGACACAATTCAATCCATGGCAGTCCTCTATAGCTTGCCTAAGGACTTCTGGTGATGGAACAGTTAACTGTACAGCTGCTAACCAAAAGGTTTGCACTTTGAACCTGCCCAGTGGCTCCGTGGGAGAAAGACTTGGAAATCTGCTCCTGTAAAGATTACAGCCTAGAAAAACCTATGGGGCAATTCTACTCTGTCATATAGGGTCACTATAAGTCAAAAATCAACTCAACATGTCATTGTTGTTAGGTGCCATCAAGTCAGTTCTGACTCATAGTGACCCTATGCACAACAGAATGAAACACTGCCTGGTCCTGCGCCATCCTTACAATCATTGTTATGCTTGTTATGTGTCAGTCTATCTCGTTGAGGGTCTTCCTCTTTTCCACTTACCCTGTACTTTACCAAACATGATGTCCTTCTCCAGGGACTGATCCCTCATGACAACATATCCAAACTATGTAAGACACAGTCTTGCCATCCTTGCTTCTAAGAAGAACAACATAGATTAGCTTATTTACTCATTATTTGTACAGCACTGCTTTTTTTTTTTTCTCACTTAACTCTTTCTGGGCAAGCTGATGAAGTCCAGATTAGAAGTTCTCATTTAACATTAGTGTTAGGGAATATTAATTATTCATTAATCTGCTACTGCCACACAAGTGCTGCCAAAAAATACGCCAACCACTGTGATATACATGTATCATGTACATTTAATGTACAACCATGCTAAGACAAGAAAAGCATAAAGGAGAAGTGACATCTGAGACTTCTAAGGTTAGGTTCTAATCCTAGCTTTACAGTTTTTGCCCAGGTCTCTTGGAAGCCAGCCACCATGCTGTGAGAAGCCCAAGCAACCCATGAAAATGCCCACATGAAGAAGAACCAAGACCCTGACTGATAGCCCTAGCTGAGTTGCCAGCCAACAGTGAGCACCATCTTGCCAACATGTTCCATTTCTACATTGGAAGTTATACTCCAGGCCCAGTCAGACCAACCCAGATGACACTATGTGGCACAGAGACAAGCTGTCTTCACCAAGCCTGGCCCAAACCACAGATCTGTGAATGAAATAAATTGTTGTTGTTGTCTAAGCTCACTAAATATTAGGGTAGTTTTTTATATAGCAATGTTGTTGTCATTGTGTGCCATCAAGTTGATTCAGACTCACAGATAACCATAATGCATGTGTAGACATCAACCTTTTTCCCTTCACATAATTTACACACATACTACTCACATTGCACAAGAATATCTGTTAATGTGTTTATCCTGAGTGTGTGTGTGTGTGTGTGTGTGCGTGTGTGTGTAAGAGTAAGCATTATGCCATGGGTTCCCACTGTATATCAGGTAAAAGAGGCAAGCCCTCTACAAAGTTCTCTAAGGAACCCATGTAGAGTGGGTCTTAGTCCCAAGATTTTATGTATGCTAATTTATTAGTCAGATGAAGTAACCAACATGGCACATAAATGTAGTATTCCTGTTTAAAGCCTGGGCTTCTTAAAAAAATGAAGCTGATGAGACCTTCAAGCATCATGGTGATCTTTAGAGAAGACATATCTAGGCAGGGTCATCACCACCATCACTACCACTATCACCACAATCTCTCTCACCACCACGATCTCCTTCACTGCCACTACCACCATCACTATACTACTAATACCACCACCATCCCTACCATGTCCATGTTGCCCACTACATACCATCAAAGCTACTTAAAAGTGAGATCATCCAGTTATTCAAATAAACTCTTCCTTGGCATTCAAGAGATTACTGTTGTTAGGTGCCATCAAGTTAGTTCCAACTCACAACAACTGTCTTAGGCTGGGTTCTCCAGAGAAGCAAAACCAGTAATGCGTATAAATATATATAAAGAGATTTATATTAAGGAAACAGCTTACGCAATTACAGGGTTTCAAACATCCCAAGTCCTTGGATAAGGATAGAGTCATTTCCCACTTCACAGAGCCGCAGAAGCTGGTGAGCCCAAGACGAGCAGGTTGGAGAGCAGGGATCCCACTCACAGGTTGTGATGGTTGAGGAAACCCCAAGGTTGGCAGGCAAGACTGCAAGGTTTCTCCTGAGTCACTTAGCTGCAGGAGCTGGTGAACCCAAGATAGGCAGGTCAGGGGGCAGGACTGTTGCTCGCAGGCCATGAAGATCATCAAATCCCAAGATGGACAGGTAAGCTACTAGCTCAAGTCTGAAGAACCAGAGGTCAGACAAGAGACAGCTGCTGGATCCAGAACAAGCCAACAACTTTTGCAAGGCGAGCAGGAAAGAAGTAGATGGCGGAAGGCGGAGAGATGAAGGCTGAGGGGGCAGTGAGCTGCCACAGCCCCCACCCCCACCAGTATCACTCAGCAGATTCCATCATAGGGGTGATCACATATCAAATTTCGACAGGGAAGTGATCACAACATTATACAACTGCCAAAACACTGGGAGTCATGACCCAGCCAAGTTGACACACAATTTTAACCATCACAGTCCACCTCTTGTCAACTTGGCATCTGTACACATCTCCCCAAACCATAATCTCTGAATAAACACAATTATGTTATACTTGCGCCTAACATGATACAACTAACACATGTAAACTGAAAAAGCACTAGCCCCGTTTACATCTTATATTTTATAAGTGAAGAAAACAAAAATATCCAATGCACACGTACAAAGCAGAAATACCCATAACAATTACGGTCCTTGTTTCTGCAACTGGTCACGTGGCAATAACTGGTATTTAGAACTACCTTCTTCCACCACCCATTCTGTATTCCCTTTGCCCTCAGCAAGCACCTCAGCTGGTTGTGGTTCTTTGCCTGGTGCGGTAACCCAAACCTTCATTCCTGAAGGGTCTGGGCCATTAGTAGTCATGTCGAAATTGGGTTGGTGTAGTTTTCCACTGACTTTAATCACAGGACATGGTAGTACTAAGAGATGCCCTAAAGAATCTCCTGCATTCCAGACATACTCTTCTTTACCCTCATTATGTAATATCAATCTGATCTCCTCTTGATAGTCTGGATCAATTACACCAGCCATTATGGTAATTCCCTTCTTTGCCTGTTGATCCAGAGCCATAAGGAGCCCGAAGTGGTCAGGTGGCATTCTTAGTTTCCAGTTCAATGGAATCAGTGATGTGACTCCAGGTGGGAGCATTCCTCCCTTTGGAACCAAGACCTCTAGGCCTACACAGCATAAGGTCGTGGGGACAGAAAGCAAAAATCTTCCAGGTGGGTCACTAGGGGTAATAGTGAGTGGTGCCACTCCCATTTCCACCCCTTGATTCCTGGATCCATGAATCCTTGCTAGGGGAGAAACCCTACCATATATTGGATGCTGGTTTAGAGCATAAACAGCCTCTGGAGAACACTGCCCCAATGCTGCAAAGTGTTTCCACCTAGCTGGCACCATAATTGTGTCTTTAGGAGACCATTCCATCGTTCTACCAAGCCAGCTGCTTCATGATGATGGAAAGCATGGCAAGACTAGTGAATTCCATGAGCATGGGCCCACTGCTGAACTTTGTTTGCTCTGAAGTGAGTCCCTTGATCAGAGGCAATGCTGCATGGGATACCATGATAGTGGATAAGGCATTCTGTAAGTCCACGGATGGTAGTTTTGGCAGGGAAGACAAATCCATATCCAGAGTGTCTATTCCAGTAAGGAATAGACCCCTATATGCAATAGGACAAAACACTGCCCAGTCCTGCGCCATCCTCATAACCATTGTTATGCTTGAGCCCATTGTTGCAGCCACTGTGTCAACCCATCTCATCAAGGGTCTTTCTGTTTCTTGCTGACTCTCTACTTTACCAAGCATGATGTCCTTCTTCAGGGACTGATCCCTCCTCATAATATGTCCAATGTACATGAGAAGAAGTCTCATCATCCTCACTTCTAAGAAGCATTCTGGCTGTACTTCTTCCAAGACATACTTGTTCGTTCTTCTGGAAGTACATGATATATTAAATATTCTTTACCAACACCTTCCAAGAGATACCAACAATCAAATAAGCGTGAAACCAGCAAATAATGACACTGAAACCAAGACTGTGATTCCAATCAAACAATAATGATTATAACCAAAGGTTAGTAGTTACTCAAGCACAGTCACAACAGTACAGGATACCAACTCTGTAATGGATTGAATTGTGTCCCCCAAAAATGTGTGTCAACTTGGCTAGGCCATGATTTCCAGTATTGTGTGGTTATCCACCATTTTGCGATCTGATGTGATTATCCTGTGTGTTGTAAACCCTAACCTTTATGATGTTAATGAGTCAGGATTAGAGACAGTTATGTTAATGAGGCAGGACTCAATCCACAGAGTTAGAGATCGAGTCAACTTCTTTTGAAATACAAAAAAGAGAATCCAGCAGAGAGGAGAAAGACCTCATACCACCAAGAAAGAAGAGCCAGAAGAACAGCACGTCCTTTGGACCCGGTGTTCCTGTGCTGAGTAACTCCTAGACGCAAGAGAAGATAGATGACAGAGAGAAAAAGCCTTTCCCCAGAGCTGGCACCCTGAATTGGACTTCTAGCCTCCTGAACTGTGAGAGACTGAATTTCTGTTTGTCAAAGGCATCCACTTGAGATATTTCTGTTATAGCAGCATTAGATAACTAAGACAAATTCCGTCTGAAATATAGAACCCCATCTGATCAAAAGTACTGAAGCACAAAAAGAGACCCAGAAGCAAGACAAATCCTAACGAAAATAACATGGTTGTCATGAGGCATTTGCCAAAATAGTCACCTATACATAAGCACACTTTGGGCTTGAAGAAGAGTTTGTATATTTGAAAGGATTTTTAAAAAAAGTAAGTAGACTGGTTTATCTTACAGCTCAAACAGGTAACTCCTCTGTTACCTAACATTAAAAACAGAACATTGGCTTTTCTTTCCTAATCATTCTTTCTTGCCTAAGAATGGGATGAGCTGCTAAACTGCTGTGTCCATCAAACTCTAATCGCTGGCTAATATAATTTTCATTCTAGAAATCGGAAATCTGCCCAAGCAGTAGCAGCATTAAGTTCAAAAACATCTGCACAGCTAGGTAAAGATGATCTGTATACACAATGTGGGCAACGGTGATTTCCTCTTACTCAGCTTCTGAAACAAGAAAAGCTGGAAGGCAGCAACTCGGCCCAGAGGCAGTGAACCTTGTGGGGTTTCAGAAGTGATTACAACGAAGTTTTCTAATTGCGTGTGTGTTTTATTAAGTAGAGCCCATTTGAGTTTAAAATCACATATGATGTTTAAATGTTATTTCTGTAAACTACACAAACCATAATTTTCCAGCAAAGAAAAAAAAAGATGCTGTCAAATAAGAGATGAAATGAGATGGTTTCCCTTATTTGTGAGACAGATGTTATTTTTGGCTCTACTGTATAATGCATTCCTTATTATAGCCTTTTCTGAACCAAACACTAGGAATAACACATGCTTGCACACAGTACACCAAAACCATTGTCAGTAAAACTTCTTACTATTAACTCTTCAGGACCCCAGTACTAAAACCTCAAACTGTCAGCTGTAAACAGAGCCCATTATGCCAAAATGGAATTGTTTTCATCCATCGTACGTATACCTGCGATAGAAATAAAGCTATACATCTCCTTTAGAACCTGCCCCCGAGGGTTGGCAGATTTTTTTTTTCTTCTCCATCTTTCCTGTGATGCTCTTATTCTTTTATACAGACAGATTTCATCGGATTTGGGTTTTCTTTTCTTAATCACCTTAAAAAAAAAAAATGTGGAATGAAAAAAGACTAGACTTGCTGGCCTGACAGAGACTGGAAAAACCCTGAGAGTATGGCCCCCAAGCCCCCTTTTAGCCCAGTAATGAAGTCACTCCCGAGGTTCATCCTTCAGCCAAAGATTAGACAGGCCCATAAAACAAAATGAGACTAAAGGTGCACAACAGCCCAGGGGCAAGTACTAGAAGGCAGGAGGGGACAGGAGAGCTAGCAATAGGGAACCCAAGGTCAAGAAGGGAGAGTGTTGACATGTCTTGGGGTTGTTAACCAATCTCATAAAACAATATGTGTACTAATTGTTTAATGAGAAACTAGAGTACAATCTAAAGTAAACTAAAAAAAATGTGGAAAAAGAAGAAAGTAAGGATGCAGAAAACTTGTATAGGAAAAAAAATTACACATACCATTGAATATTCTTCTTGTATTTATCCCCAAAAAGTTTGATACTGAGTAAATATCAGCTGCAACTAATTAGCTCCGGGACAAAAATGTCCATATTGAACTGGGATGACAAGAATGCAACCAGAAACAAAGTGTACTGGTTGGAAGCAGACAACAGTCTGCCAACTAGTCTGTGCAGAGGGAGAGACAACTGGTTATTATTAGGCGAATTTAATTTTCAGTTGGAGATTCTTCTTCATGGTGGAGAAGCTGATGTTCATTTAAATAATTTGACCTCAAACAACTGCTAACGCTTTCTAGATTTGTCAAGGTATTTCTTTTATTTTAGAGTTTTTAACAATGGTGGCTTGCCCTTCAACAGCCTGGGGGCACTACCGGCTTTGATAAAGAACTAATAAATACTCCTTAAAGAGACAAAAGTGTGCTACCTGGATACATGGAACAGAGAGCTGCTCTCCATAATGTTTGATGCTCTTCACTGTCATCGACATAGGTGTGGAACGGAGCAATTTGGATTTAGTGGAGCAACAGGCCTCCCTGTTTCAAAGAATAATGTGGGAGAGTTTGCGAAGATTTCTGGGAACACAACTGGGTTGCTCTTTTCCATGGAGAGAGGGGATGGGTAGTAGTGAGAACATTTGCTCTCAAATTCACTGGAAACATAGAATGGGTAAGGGAACTAGCCCATGGGTACAACTATAAACTATTTTCCTTCAGTTCCCCTACACCCTGGGGTCCAGCTCCCATTCTCTCCCAATACAAGACTAGTCACCATTGAGCAGGGTGGTCTGGGGGTGCTGACCTCCGGCCCATTCCTTTCCATACAGCCTTGGCAGGAGTGGAGGCTTTACGCCCTGTTGTAACTTTGGGAAGGCTCTGCTACTGTGAGCAGGCCAGCCTTCCCTGCTGTAGGTCGAGCCATGCCCATATTCCTTCAGCCCACTTGGAGATCATTTGAAGCTTCAGCAGACAGTCTCCAAACATGGCAAAGCCTTTCTACCTCAAGTACTTGCTTCTCTCTCTGCCTAAGATCTTTCTCTGGACTTAGGAGCATGCATGGCCCTTACAACCAATGAAGGATGGAGGTTGGTAAATGAATACCTCATTGCCCTTATTGGGACAATTCCTAGGTGTGTTTTACCCAGTATCTCAGAGGGTCTGCAGCAGGACTGAACTGCCCCTAGTGGTAATATACTCATTAATGTCCCTTTTACTTGCTTTTCTCCCTTTTTGTTTCTCTTCCCACTTTCTCATTTTCTTAGGTTTACCTCCCAAATAAACTACTAACACTCAAATCCTTGTCTTAGAGTCTGTTTTTCAGGGAACCCTAACTCAGACACCTGCTCTATGAATATCTACGTTATATTAAGTTACTAAGGTTGAGAATCTGGTATCCAGTTCTCATTCAACCACGTGACAAAAACGCCCCCAAATAACAACAATGCAGCAGTCTACAAAGTTCTAAGAGAGCACCTCTAAACACTGGTGCCATTGGTGATTTCCAAGAATTGGGAACATTCATTCATTCAACAAATATTTAGCAAGGGCATTGTAAACTGGCTTAAACCATTTTGTATGCAAAACTAGTAGATTCCTTTTTTTTTTTTTTTTTTGGTAGATCTCAGTAGCAGGCCTTGTTAGAAGAAGGAGAAGTCTAGCTGCTTCTGCTCCTCCACAACCTGTCTATCAGTTTTAGTGAACTCACACCTCAGGCCAAATTCAGCCACATGGAACAGGCTGCTTGGCCATGACATGAACAGTACCTATGCCATTTTTCTCTCTTCTAAACTTATTTTTTGACTGCTCAGTTCCTTTTTCCTTGTTAAATTTTTACTAATCACTAATGTCCTTTTTGGAAACCCTGGTGCCATAGTAGTTAAGAATTTGGCTGCTAACCAAAAGACTGGCAGTTCGAATCCACTAGCCACTCCTTGGAAATTCTATGGGGCAGTTCTCCTCTGTCCGATACAGTCACTATGAGTCGGAATTGACTCGACAGCAATGGGTTTAATGTCCTTTTCAGACTGTAGAATACAAATGATATGATCTAAAAAAGTCTTATGACCATCAAAACCACCCCAGGAGGCCAGTCACCCCCTGGGCAAAAGAGATAATACCTTGGGACCATGATCACTGAAAACATCCCAGGAAAGAATGACACTCCACAAGTTCCTGAAACCCACATTTTTGCCCTATAAAGCTTCCAGCCAGTCTCCATTTGGAGGAATCAGGCTTTGGAGATCACTCCCCCGTCCCCTGTGTATCGATATACGTTAAAGCTCTTGCTACTCACCTCACCCCGTCCCAGGAATTGGCTATCTGCGGCAGCTGGCTCTGACCCGCAATATTGCGGTAACACACACAGAGACATTTACTACTAAAAAAAAAAAAAAAAAACTACTAAGCAGGCAGCAAATAGTGAAACAATCTGGTCTGTAAACTCAAAGATGTCCTAACTCTCTGTCCTTTTTAGAGTCCTCCCACACCTTGCACGAATCATTCGCCTGAGGAAACTGGGTGACATTCCATAGCAGGACTCAGTAAATGAGGCAGTCGAGAGCTGGACATAAGACTCTTTAGGAACACACATTCAGGTGTGCCTTGCTGTAATGTTGGTAAGACAACACTATTGTTTAGAGCCAGTTCATTGAGGCTCCTACCTGTTGACTAGAGCCAATTGCACACACTTCATTCCAACTCCTTGTTCAAGGATGTCATGTTGGTAGCTTGGCCATTGTGGAAGTATTTACACCATCCAAATCAGCAACTCTACAGATCAGGATCCTCTTCCCTCCTCCCTAGTGCCTGTTGTTAAATATTACCAACATGCCAATGGCACTATCCTTGAGAATTGAGTAGTTTCTCATAGCCTGTTGATACAAGAATGGGAAATGTCTCAAAAATATTTAAGTTAAGCCTCCTTTTTATCTTGAATACTACTATCTTTACTAACATAACGTTCATTCTGCAAATAGTAAAGCTTCTGGGTATCGATAGGAGACGGCTTTCTGAAGATCCCTTTAAAGTGTGACTTTTCTAATTAAATGCAAGTTGACTATCACTGGGGTGTATGTATATTCCTGATTAGAGCAACTAATCATCTCTAGAATGTAGCTTAAACCAACACTTGGGGTAGCATCTGGGATCATAAAAGCTTGCAAGCAACCATCTAAGATACAACTATTGGTCTCTACTCATTATGAGCAAAAGTGAAAGAAGGAAACCAAAGTCTCAGAGACGAAAGTAGTCTACAGAGCCAATAGCTTATACGACCCAAGACCTTATCTACACTGAGACATGAAGAACTAGATTGTGCTCAGTTACACACTATGGACTGTTTTGATCAGGGCCACAATAGCTGGACCCTTATTAAAGGGGGAAAAAATGCAGAACAGAACTCAAATTCTTAAAAAGTCCAATCTTCCTAGACCAGTAGAGACTAGAGGACTCCCTGAGACTACTGCCCTGTGATACTCTTTAAACCTTGAACGGAAATTATCCCCTGAGGACACCTTTTAGCAAAATAACAGATTGACATACAAAACAAAGGATATTACCCATAAGTACTGTGCTCCATTAAAAAAACATTTATATAAGACTGAAAGGTCAACAATTACTCTAAAGCAAAGATAAGGGACAAGGAAACTAGAGTACTGAAAACGAAACAACCAGAACACAAAGAGAATGTTGACACATTGTAAAAAACGTAACTAATGTCACTGAATAATTGTGTAGAAATTGTGAAATGGGAATCTAATTTGCTGCGTAAATTTCCACTGAAAACACAGTAAAATAATATTTAAAAAACTAACAGATAATGTCACTCTACCTATGTTGAAATATTTGAAAGTAAGCTGCAGACATTGTACCAGGGTACTTACTATGTCCCAGATGCTAGGTAAGGCACATCTTTATAAGGCCCTAGATATAACTCTTAGATGTTTTCCATGAAGCCATTCCTCCAACAAATGTTTACTGAGGAATTACTATGTGTGACTATCTATGCAAACCACTATGAGAAATCCAAAGATGAGAAAACAAGGGACACTGTCCCAGTAATACTTAAGTCCTATGATGACCTTGTGAGTTCCACAAGAATAATGACCCCAAAAAACTCCTCTAGTTCACCCTCTGGAGGCTGAGGTGTAAAAGAAGAAGTACACTGGGACCTGGGCTCCAAAGTCAGCTCTACCCCACAGAGCTCAAGAAGCAAAGCAGAGGCGGAGCCAAGATGGCAGAATAGGCAGATGCTTCCATCGAGCCCTCTTTACAACAAAGACCTGAAAAAAACAAGTGAAACCAGTATATTTGTGAAAAGCTGGGAGCCCTGAGCATCAAAGGCAAGCTTAGACAACAACCTGAGGGGCAGGGGGAGGAAGAGGCCGTTCAGAAGTGGAGAGGAGTTATCAAACCTAGGTCGCGGGGAGCCCTCGGGCATCATTGCTGGAGTGGCGGCGACGGTGGTGGGCTGGTACTCGTGTTTAGCCGCAGTTTCCTCAGGGAGAAGCAGCCAGCCAAACAGCCCACTCACATCCCCGGAACCTGAGGAGAAGGGCGCTCCCGGCAAAAGCTACGTACTTGTGTATATTTTACCACACCCCCCCGCCTCCCCGCGCCAAGCTGGCTTCAGCAGCTGAATCCCTGGGCCTGAGATAGACCCTGGTGAGCACCTAGAGCCATCCTCCCCGCCTTGGGGAAGGAAAAAATTTGCAAGTGGGGGGAAAAGATAATTTGCTAGCTACATTAACCAGGGGAGCTCAGGACAGCAGTGGCTCCTGTCCAGGCATAAACCATCTGTGGACCTTGAGCACCTTTTGTTTCTGCATGGACCTGTGTGGGCCTATTTCAGGAGAGTAGGCCCTTGTTGGCAAACTCCAACCATTTCAGCGGTGTGGTGGAGAGATGGGTATTTGACGTTTGACATTGCTTTGCCAATTAAACAAGGTCCTCACCTACCCACAACAGGGACCTAAGGACTGGTAGCTCCACTCGGGTCACCCAGCCACCTGAGACAGGGGTCCAAAGATAACTGTTACCTCCCAGTCCTTACAACAAAAACTTTGGGTGCCCATGGTCCCTCTGTAGAACCTACCCACCAGCATGCTCTAAAGAACAGAGACTCGTTTTCCTCAGAGACACCTGGGGGTCGGTTCTCAACCATTGTCTTGTTCAGAGCATGATCCCCTGCTGCAATCAGATACCAGTATATATGCCAATCACACCTGCCTCTCTAAGACTGTAGGATAGAGCCTGTACCACACACTTGATATCAGCTACCTGGAAACCTGAGCTGAATTCATACAAGAAAACTGAATGGACTCCTAGACTGATATACATGATAACAGCTCTAGCCATCTGGGGACAGGACATCAGAGCTCCAAAGGCAAAAATAATCAAGCTAGCTCGCTCAAGCAACCCATAGGGGTATACCAAAACAAAACAAAGCAAGAAGCCACAACACAGTAAGCAAGCATAAACTAATACAATAACTTATAGATGGCTGGGAGACAACAGTCAATATCAAGTCACATAAAGAAACAGGCCATGATAACCTCAACAGGCTCTCAAAACAAAGAATCCAGGGATCTTTTAGATGAAAGTGCATTCCTGGAATTACCAGATACGGAATACAAAAGTTTAATATACAGAACCCTTCAAGACAACAGGAAGGAAATGAGGCAATACGCAGAACAAGCCAAGGAACACACAGACAAAGCAACTGAAGAACTCAGAAACATTATTCAGGAACATAAGGAAAAGTTTAATAAGCTGGAAAAATCCATAGACAGACAGCAATCAGAAATTCAGAAGATTAACAATAAAATTACAGAATTAGATAACTCAAAAGAAAGTCAGAGGAACAGAATTGAGCAAGTAGAAACTAGAATTTCTGAACTCGAAGATAAATCACATGGCACTAACACATTTGAAGAAAAATCAGATTAAAGAATTTAAAAAAATGAAGAAACCTTAAGAATCATGTGGGACTCTATCAAGAGAAATAACCTACGAGTGATTGGAGTACCAGAACAGGGAGGGATAACAGGAAATACAGAGAAAATGTTGAGGATTTGTTGGCAGAAAACTTCCCTGATATTGTGACAGATGAGAAGATATCTATCCAAGATGCTCATCGAACTCCACATAAGGTAGATATTAAAAGAAAGTCACCAAGACATATTATAATCAAGCTTGCCAAAACCAAAGATAAAAAGACAATTATAAGAGCAGCAAGGGATAAAAGAAAAGTCACCTACAAAGGAGAGCCAATAAGAATAGGCTCGGACTACTCGGCAGAAACCACGCAGGCAAGAAGGCAATGGGATGACATATTTAAAAAATTGAAGAAAAAAAATTGCCTGCCAAGAATCATATATCCATCAAAACTGTCTCTTAAATATGAAGGTGAAATTAAGACATTTCCAGATAAACAGAAGTTTAGGGACTTCATAAAAACCAAACCAAAACTACAAGAAATACTAAAGGGAATTTTTTGGTTAGAAAATCAATAATATCAGGTATCAACCCAAGACTAGAACACTGGGCAGAGCAACCAGAAATCAACCCAGACAGGGAAATCCAAAAAAACAAAGCAAGATTAAAAAAAAAAAAAAGCCCAACACACGGTAACACGGTAACAGCGATGTTATTATACAAAAGAAGACAACATTAAAATAATAAAGAGGGACTAAGAAATGTAATCATACACCTTCCATATGGAGAGGAAGATACAGTGATACAAAGAAACAAAAGTTAGTTTTAAATTTAGAAAAATAGGGGTAAATAATAAGGTAGCCACAAAGGAGACAAACTATCCTACTCATCAAAATAAAATACAAGGGAAAAATACAGACTCAGCAGAAACAAAATCAACAACAATAAATATGAGGAAAGGACAATAAATAAAGAAAATCTACTCAGCACATAAAATCAAGGGGGAAAAAAACTGTTAACACACAAAAAAAGACATCAAAATGATAGCACTAAATTCATACCTATCCGTAATTACCCTGAATGTAAATAGACTAAATGCACCAGTAAAGAGACAGAGAGTGGCCGAATGGATTAAAAAACAAGATCCGTCTATATGCTGTCTACAAGAGGCACACCTTAGACTTAGAGACACAAACAAACTAAAACTCAAAGGATGGAAAACAATATATCAAGCAAACAACAATCAAAAAAGAGCAGGAGTGGCAATATTAATTTCTGACAAAATAGACTTTAAAGTTAAATCCATCATAAAGGATAAGGAAGGACACTATATAATGATTAAAGGCACAATACACAGAGAGGATATAACCATATAAAATATTTATGCACCCAATGACAGGGCTGCAAGATACATAAAACAAACTCTATCAGCATTGAAAAGTGAGATAGCTCCACAATAATAGTCCTTCACTTTAGGTGAAGGACAGAACATCCAGAAAGAAGCTCAATAAAGACACAGAAGATCTAAATGCCACAATCAACCAACTTGACCTCGTAGACATATACGGAACACTCCACCCAACACCAAACAACTATACTTTCTTTTCTAGTGTACATGGAACATTCTCTAGAATAGACCACATATTAGGTCATAAAGCAAGCCCTAGCAGAATCCAAAACATTGAAATATTACAAAGCATCTTCTCTTACCATAAGGCCATAAAAGTGGAAATCAATAACAGGAAAAGCAGGGAAAAGAAATCAAACACTTGGAAACTGAACAATACCCTGCTCAAAAGAGACTGGATTATAGAAGACATTAAGGATGGAATAAAGAAATTCATAGCATCCAATGAGAATGAAAACACTTCCTATCAGAACCTTTGGGGCACGGCAAAAGCGTTGCTCAGAGGCCAATTTATATCAATAAATGCACGCATCCAAAAAGAAGAAAGGGCCAAAATCAAAGAACTATCCCTACAACTTGAACAAATAGAAAGAGAGCAACAAAAGAAACCCACAGGCACCAGAAGAAAACAAATAATAAATTAGAGCTGAACTAAATGAAATAGAAAACAGAAAAGCAATTGAAAGAATTAACAAGACCAAAAGCTGGGTTTTTTTGAAAAACTCAACAAAATTGATAAAACTTTGGCCAAACTGACAAAAGAAAAACAGGAGAGGAAGCAAATAACCTGAAGAAGAAATGAGATGGGCGATATTATAAGAGACCCAACTGAAATTAAAAGAATCATATCAGATTACTATGAAAAACTATACTCAAACAAATTTGAAAACCTAGAAGAAATGGATGATTTCCTAGAAACACACTACCTACCTAAACTAACACAAATGGAGGTAGAACAACTAAATAGGCCCATAACAAAAGAAGAGATTGAAAAGGTAATCAAAAAACTTCCAACAAAAAAAAAAGCCCTGGTCCGGAGGACTTCACTGCAGAGTTCTACCAAACATTCAGAGAAGAGTTAACACCACTACTACTAAAGGTATTTCAGAGCATAGAAAAGGATGGAATACTACCAAACTCATTCTATGAAGCCACCATATCCCTGATACCAAAACCAGGTAAAGACATCACAAGAAAAGAAAATTGCAGACCTGTATTATATCCCTCATGAATATAGATGCAAAAATCCTCAACAAAATTCTAGCCAATAGAATTCAACAACATATCAAAAAATAATTCACCATGACCAAGTGGGATTCATACCAGGTATTCAGGGATGGTTCAACATTAGAAAAACAATTAATGTAATCCACCACATAAATAAAAGACAAGAATCACATGATTTTATCAATTGATGCAGAAAAGGCATTTGACAAAGTTCAACACTCATTCATGATAAAAACTCTCACCAAAATAGAAATAGAAGGAAAATTTCTATTTTATAAATAAAGGGCATTTATACAAAGCAAACAGCCAACATCAAATAGAGAGAGCTTGAAAACATTCCACTGAGATCGGGAACCAGATAAGGATGACCTTTATCACCACTCTTATTCAACATTGTGCTGGAAGTCCTAGCCAGAGCAATTAGGCTAGATACAGAAATAAAGGGCATCCAGATTGGCAAGGAACAAGTAAAAGTATCTCCATTTTCAGATGACATGATCTTATACACAGAAAACCCTAAGGAATCCTCCACAAAACTACTGAGACTAATAGAGTTCAGCAGAGTATCGGCATACAAGATAAACATACAAAAATCAGTTCGATTCCTCTACACCAACAAAAATAACATCAAAGAGGAAATCACCAAATCAGTGCCATTTACAGTAGCCCCCAAGAAGATAAAATACTTAGGAATAAATCTTACCAGAGATGTAAAAGACTTTTACAAAGAAAACCACAGTACACTTCTGCAAGAAACCAAAAGAGGCTTACATAAGTGGAGGAACATACCTTGTTCGTGGATAGGAAGACTTAACATTATAAAAATGTCTATTCTACCAAAAGTGATCTATACACTTAATGCAATTCCGATCCAAATCCCAACAACATTCTTTAATGAGATGGAGAAACAAATCACCAATTTCATATGGAAGGGGACGAGGCCCTGGATAAATAAGGCATTACTGAAAAAGAAGAACAAAGTGGGAGGCCTTACTTTACCTGATTTTAGAACCTATTATACCACCACAGTAGTCAAAAGAGCCTGGTACTGGTACCACAACAGATACATGGACCAATGGAACAGAATTGAGAATCCAGACATAAATCCATCCACGTATGAGCAGTTGATATTTGACAAAGGCCCCAAAACAGTTAAATGGGGAAAAGACAGTCTTTTTAACAAATGGTGCTGGCATAACTGGATATCCATCTGCAAAAAAATGAAACAAAACCCATACCTCACTCCATGCACAAAAACTAACTCAAAATGGATCAAAGACCTAAATATAAAATCTAAAACGATAAAGATCATGGAAGAAAAAATAGGGACAACATAGGAGACCTAATACATGGCATAAACAGTATACAAAACATTATAAAGAACGTAGAAGAAAAACTAGATAGCTGAGAGCTCCCAAAAATCAAACACCTATGCTCATCCAAAGTCTTCACCAAAAGAGCAAAAAGACTACCTACAGACTGGGAAAAAGTTTTTAGCTACGACATTTTTGATCAGGGCCTGATCTCTAAAATCTACATGATACTGCAAAAACTCAACTGCAAAAAGACAAATAACCCAATTAAAAAATGGGCAAAAGATATGAATAGACACTTCACTAAAGAAGACATTCAGGTAGCTAATAGATACATGAGGAAATGTTCACGATCATTAGCCATTAGAGAAATGCAGATCAAAACTACAATGAGATTTCATCTCATTCCAACAAGGCTGGCATTAATCCAAAAAAAAACACAAAATTATAAATGTTGGAGAGGCTGTGGAGAGATTGGAACACTTCTACACTGCTGGTGGGAATGCCAAATGGTACAACCACTTTGGAAATCGATTTGGCGCTTCCTTAAAAAGTTAGAAATAGAACTACCATATGATCCGGCAATCCCACTCCTTGGAATATATTCTAGAGAAATAAGAGCCTTTACACAACAGATATATGCACGTCCATGTTTATTGCCACTCTGTTTACAATAGCAAAAAGATGGAAGCAAGGTGCCCACCAACAGATGAATGGATAAATAAATTATGGTATATTCACACAATGGAATACTATGCATCGACAAAGAACAGTGAGGAATCTGTGAAATATTTCATAACATGGAGGAACCTGGAAGGCATTATGCTGAGTGAAATCAGTTGCAAAAGGACAAATATTGTATAATACCACTATTATAAGAACTTGAGAAACAGTTTAAACTGAGAAGAAAACATTCTTTTGTGGTTACGAGAGGGGGGAGGGGGGGTTGGAGAGGGGTATTCACTAATTAGATAGTAGATAAGAACTACTTTAGGTAAAGGGAAAGACAGCACACAATACAGGGGAGGTCAGCACGATTGGATTAAACCAAAAGCAAAGAAGTTTCCTGAATAAACTGAATGCTTCAAAGGCCATCATAGCAGGCGCAGGGGTCTGAGAACCATGGTTTCAGGGGACATCTAAGTCAATTGGCATAATGAAATCTATTAAGAAAACATTCTGTATCTCTTGCATCCCATTTTGAAGAGTGGCATCTGGGGTCTTAAACGCTAAGCAAGCAGCCATCTAAGATGCATCAATTGGTCTCAACCCACCTGGATCAAAGGAGAATGAAGAACACCAAGGACACAAGGTGATTATGAGCCCAAGAGACAGAAAGGGCCACATGAACCAGTGACTACATCATCCTGAGACCAGAAGAACTAGATGGTGCCCGGCTACAACTGATGACTGCCCTGACAGGGAACACAACAGAGAGCCCCTGAGGGAGAAGGAGAGCAGTGGGATGCAGACCCCAAATTCTCATGGACCAGACTTAATGGTCTGACTGAGACTGGAAGGACCCCGGTGGTCATGGCCCCAGACCTTCTGTTGGCCCAGGACAGGAACCATTCCCAAAGCCAACTCTTCAGACATGGATTGGACTGGACTATGGGTTGGAGAGGGATGCTGGTGAGGAGTGAGCTTCTTGGATCAGGTGGACACTTGAGACTATGTTGACATCTCTTGCCTGGAGGGGAGATGAGAGGGTGGAGGGGGTTAGAAGCTGGCGAAAAGGACAGGAAAAGAGAGAGTGGAGGGAGAGAGCAGGTTGTCTCATTAGAGGGAGACTAATTGGGAGTGTGTAGCAAGGTGTACATGGGTTTTTGTGTGAGAGACAGACTTGATTTGTAAACTTTCACTTAAAGCACAATAGAAATTATTAAAAAAAAAAAAAAAGAAGAAGAAGCAAAGCAGATCCTGGCAGGCCAAACCCAAAAACTGATTGCCATCGAGTTGATTCCGACTCATAGAGACCCTATAGGACAAAGTAGAACTGCCTTATACAGTTTCCAAGGAGTGCCTGGCGGATTCAAACTGGCGGCTTTTTGGTTAGCAGCCATAGCTCTTAACCACTATGCCACCAGGGTCCTGGTGGGCAGTGGGGAGGAAATGGTGAAGGGGTAGGAGAAGAGGCTGAGGTGGGTGAGGAGGAAATAATCACTAGGTTAATGCAGAGTATGAAGGGACTTAAGAATTACATAATTTAAAAACAAAATTCAGGCTAAACACAACCCCCAACACTGACAAATTTCTTGAAATTGCTACCGATAAGTCAGTCCTTAAGGAATATTAGTTTTTATGCTACTTAATGAAAGATGTGGAAGAGGGAGGAGGGCTCATGAGCCAGCTGTGATCCATTTCTTCAACATATATTTATACACGACAGCAGTGGACGGATGGGATGGGGGTGGAGGACCCATGGTCTCAAAGTGCAGAGGATACCAAACCAAAAAATCAAACCCGTTGCTGTCAAGTTGATTCCGACTCATAGCAACCCTATAGGGCAGAGTACAACTGCCACATAGAGTTTCCAAGGAGTGCCTGGTGGATTCAAACTGCCAACCTTTGATAAGTAGCTGTAGCTCTTAACACTATCCCACCAGGGTTTTCACAGAAGATAAGGAATCTGTTCTGTTGTTGTCGTTGCTGTTGTTATTATTATTATCACCAAGAACAGGTAATTCTAAATAAAGTCAGTGAGAAAACCCTGTAGAAAGAGTGGTTTAAAATAGTCAAGAACAGTGGATTTGATGATTTCTAAGTCTCCTTTTCAGGTCTAGGAGGTCTAAATTCAAAGTATTTTACCTAATTAGATATCAGTCCCTTGGATATTGAAGGGATATAAGATCATGAGACAAGGGACTAATAAGTTGGATGGGGAAGGAAGAGGCTAGAGTTTAGGGTACAGCCTAGACCAGTGGGATTCCAAAGCGGCAACCACTGGGCGCTTTGATAGTGCTGAAAAGGGCTGGAATATGACAACACTTGTAACAGTGACCGTCACAAATTTTCCTAAGGCCAGCTGTTTCATAGAATATGAAGCGGGAGGTGAGGAGCAAAGTACATAGGATCAAAATAAAAGCAGTGGTGCCCACCTCACCTAAACACATACAGCCACATGGATAGGGCATCATAGATTCTGAAGGACATACCACAAGTCTTGCTCACAAAAGAAAGGATGAAACTTATGGACTTAGGTTGTTGTTGCTGAATGCCATCGGGTCAGTTATGACTCACGGAGACCCTATGTACAACATAATGAAACACTGCACAGTCCTGCACCATACGCACAATTGTTGCCATGTATGAGCTCATCATTGCAGCCACTGTGTCAATCCACCTCTTCGAGGGTCTTCCTCTCTACTGCACCAAGCATGAAGTCCATCTCCAGGGACTGGTCCCTCCTGATAACCTGTCCAAAGTACACGAGGTAAAGTCATGCTATCTGTGCTTCTAAGCAACACTCTGGCTGTACTTCTTCCAAGACAGTTTTGTTCGTTCTTCTGGCAGTCCATTGTATATTCAATATTCTTCAACACCATAATTCAAAAGAGTCATTATTCTTCTGTCTTCCTTATTCATTGTCCAGCTTTCATATACATATGAGGCAATTGAAAATACCATGCTTGGATCAGGCACACCTTAGTCCTCAAAGTCACAATCTTTGCTTTTTAACCCTTCAAAGAGGTCTTTAGCAGCAGATTTGCCCAGTGTAATACGTCATTTGGTTTCCTGACTGCTGCTTCCACGGGTATTGATTGTGGATCCAAGTCAAATGAAATCCTTCACAGTTTTTTACTCTTTCATATTATCGTAATGTTGTTTATTGGTCCAGTTGTAAGGATTTTCGTTTTATGTTAAGGTGTAATCCATACTGAAGGCTGTAGTCTTTGATTTTCATCAGGAAGTACTTCAAGTCCTCTGCTTTCAGCAAGCAAGGTTGTGTCATCTGCATATCACAGGTTGTTAATGAATCTTCTTCATATAATCCAGCTTCTTGAATTATCTGCTCAGCATACAGATTGAATAAGTATGGTGAAAGGATTCAACCCTGAAACATACCTTTTCTGATTTTAAATTACACAGTATCCCCTGTTCTGTTGGGATGACTGCCTCTTGGTCCATGTACAGATTCCTCATGAGCACAATTGTTCTAGAATTCCCATTCTTTGCAATGTTATCCATAATTTGTTACGATCCACACAGTCGAATGCCTTTGCATAGTCAATAAAACACAGGTAAACATCTTTCTGGTATTCTCTGCTTTCAGCCAGGATCCATCTGATATCAGCAGTGAGTGATATCCCCAGTTCCACATCATCTTCTGAATCCAGCTTTTATTTTTGGCAGTTCCTGTTGATGCACTGCTGCAGCCATTTTTGAATGCTCTTCAGCAAACTTTCACTTGCATGTGATATTAAAGACATTGTTCGATAATTTCCACATTCTGTTGGATCACCTTTCTTTGGAATGCACACAGAATGGATCTCTTCCAGTTGGTTGGCCAGGTAGCTGTCTTCCAAATTTCTTGGCATACATGAGTGAGTTCTTCCAGCATTGCATCCATTTGTTGAAACATCTCAGGCACCAGATTTTTGACAGTCTATTCAGAAAGGATCCAGATTGCTGGGGTTTGCACACATCTCCAGTGCCTAATTATCCAGTCTGCATTCAAATTTCCTAACTTGCTGTGTGTAGAATTCAATAAAATAAACTGATAAATGCCACCTGCCACAAATATATTAAGTATATGAAGTTCAGTCTTCAAGGCCTCTGAGTAGAAATGGGGTAGGATGCACACTGGCTTTCTCTCTTAGTACCTGGGTTTGATGGAGGTCAAAGGAGGAAGGATAGTCATAGAGGAGAGAGCTCTGGCGTAGGAGACCAGAATGCACACACCTTTGCAAAGAACCTAATTTTGCTTTTGTAGAGCAACCTACTGTTTCTTAACTTATTTTTTAATTTCTGTGTAATTTCCATTTTTATCTTTATTAATTCCCTCAGTCCACATTCTTTCAGTTTATTTTTCTTATACGTATCCAGCTTCTTGATTTCAAAGATGAGCTCATTTATTTTTTGTCTTCCTTGCTTTTCCTAATAAGTACAATTATATCAAATATTTCTTTGAGTACTGTCTTGGCCATATTATTCATTTTAACATGTTGTACTTTCATTGTATTACATTTCTAACCAGTGTTTGCTTGTTCAATTTCCTCTTTAGCCTAAACATTACAAAAAAGGGGACTTTTTTTATTTCAAGGAATACAGTTTGGGGTTGTTTTTTTTTTTTTTTTTTACTATTTTCTTTCTTCTCAGTTTCCAAGTTTAAAGAATCATGATCAGTGAATGTGGACTATATGATTTCTTATTTTTTTTAATTTGTGAAAATTTTCTAGTACATGGTCAAGTTTTTTCTGAATGATTAGCATGCTTTTGAAAAAATGTATGATGTTTACTGGGTACAAAGATATATATATTTATGTATGTGTATTCATACATATATACATATTTCAAATTTATTCACTGTTATTTAAATGCTTTATATACTTATTTATTTTTAATACACTTGATTTGTCGACTTTTAAAAATGCATGTTGTGATTATTAAGGTTGTGTGTCAACTTGGCTGGGCCATGATTCTTATTGTAGCTTGGCAGTGGTATGATGATCAGATCGTCCCTGTGATGAGATTTGATTAATGTGATCACCTCTATGATGGGATCTGCTGTGAATAGCCAATCAGTTGAAGGGGAGTTTTCTTGGGCATGTGGCTGTCATGCAATATAGGTGGACTTTCTGGCAAGGCTCATGGGCTTTTGCTTACTCTGAATCCTGCAGCTGACTCCTGTTCATCTGACCTGCGGTTGCTGGGACTTGAGCTAGCAGCTTACCTGCCAACTTGTCTGCCAGTCTTGAGATTCATTAGTCTTTGCAGCCTGTGAGCCAGAAGCCTCCAGTCTGACCCACAGACTTGGGACTTTCCAGCCTCTACAATTTTTGTGAGCCATTTCCTTTATATAAATCTTTCTCTATATATTTACACCCCTATGTGTCCAGCAGTTTGTCGAATTGTGGGGGCTTGGGTGTTGCTGTGATGCTGGAAGCTATGCCACCAGTACTGAGATACCAGCAGGGTCACCCATGGAGGACAGGTTTCAGCTGAGCTTCCAGACTAAGACTAGGAAGAAGGACCCAGCAGTTTACTTTGGAAAAGCATTAGCCAGTAAAAACCTTATGAACAGCAGTGGAACACTGTCTGATATAGTGCTGGAAGATGAGCCCCCCAGGTTGGAAGGCACTCAAAAGATGACTGGGGAAGAGCTGCCTCCTCAAAGTAGAGTCGACCTTGATGAAGCGGATGGAGTAAAGTTTTCGGGACCTTCATTTGCTGATGTGGCATGACTCAAAATGAGAAGAAACAGCTGCAAACATCCATTAATAATCGAAACCTGGAATGTACGAAGTACGAATCTAGGAAAATTGGAAGTTGTCAAAAATGAAATGGAATGCCTAAACATCAATATTCTAGGCATTAGTGAGCTGAAATGGACTGGTATTGGCCATTTTGAATCAGATAATCATATAGTCTACTATGCTGGGAATGACAACTTGAAGAGGAATGGTGTTGCATTCATCGTCAAAAACAACATTTCAAGATGTATCCTGAAGTACAATGCTGTCAGTGATAGGATAATATCCATATGCCTACAAGGAAGGCCAATTAATACGAATATTATTCAAATTTACGCATGAACCACTAAGGCCAAAGACGAACAAATTGATTTTTACCAGCTGCTACAGTCTGAAATTGATCAAACATGCAATCAGGATGCATTGATAATTACTGGTGATTGGAATGCAAAAGTTGGAAATAAAGAAGAAGGATTGGTAGTTGGAAAATATGGCCTTGGTGACAGAAACAATGCTGGAGATCAAATGATTGAATTTTGCAAGACCAACGACTTCTTCATTGCAAATACCTTGCAAATACCTTCTTTCACCAACATAAACAGTGACTATACACATGGACCTCACCAGACGGAACACACAGGAATCAAATTGACTACATCTGTGGAGAGAGATGATGGAAAAGCTCAATATCATCAGTCAGAACAAGGCCAGGGGCCGACTGTGGAACAGACCGTCAACGGCTCATATGCAAGTTCAAGTTAAAACTGAAGAAAATCAGAGCAAGTTCACAAGAGCCAAAATATAACCTTAAGTATATCCCACCTGAATTTAGAGACCATCTCAAGAATAGATTTGACGCACTGAACACTAGTGAACAAAGACCAGACAAGTTGTGGAATGACATCAAGGACGTCATACATGAAGAAAGCAAGAGGTCGTTGAAAAGACAGGAAAGAAAGAAAAGACCAAGATGGATGTCAGAGGAGACTCTGAAACTTGCTCATGAACGTCAAGCTGCTAAAGCAAAAGGAAGAAATGATGAAGGAAAAGAACTGAACAGGAGATTTCAAAGGGCGGCTCAAGAAGACAAAGTATTGTAATAACATGTGCAAAGAGCTGGAGATAGAAAACCAAAAGGGAAGAACACACTCTGCGTTTCTCAAGCTGAAAGAACTGAGGAAAAAAATTCAAGCCTCAAGTTGCAATAGTGAAGGATTCTATGGGGAAAATATTAAACGACGCAGAAAGCATCAAAAGAAGATGGAAGGAATACATAGAGTCATTATACCAAAAAGAATTAGTCGATGTCTAACCATTTCAAAAGGTAGCATATGTTCAGGAACCAATGGTAATAAAGGGAGAAGTCCAAGCTGCACTGAAGTCATTGGCAAAAAACAAAGCTCCAGGAATTGATGAAATATCAATTGAGATGTTTCAACAAACAGATGCAGCATTGGAGGTGCTCACTCATCTATGCCAAGAAATATGAAAGATGGCTTCCTGGCCAACTGACTGGAAAAGAGCCATATTATGCCTATTCCCAATACAGATGATCCAACTGAATGCAGAAATTATAGAACAATATCATTAACATCACACACAAGCAAAATTTTGCTGAAGATCCTTCAAAAACAGCTGCAGCAGTATATCGACAGGGAACTGCCAGAAATTCAGGCCAGTTTCAGAAGAGGACGTGGAACCAGGGATATCATTGCTGATGTTAGATGGATCCTGGCTGGAAGCAGAGAATACCAGAAGGATGTTTACCTGTGTTTTATTGACTATGCAAAGGCATTCGACTGTGTGGATCATAACAAATTATGGATAACATTGCAAAGAACAGGAATTCCAGAACACTTAATTGTGCTCATGAGGAAACTTTACATAGATCAAGAGGCTGTTGTTCAGACAGAACAAGAGGATACTAATTGGTTTAAAGTCAGGAAAGGTGTTCGTCAGGGTTGTATTTTTTTTTACCACACCTATTCAATCTGTATGCCGAGCAAATAATACCAGAAGCTGGACTATATGAAGAAGAACGGGGCATCAGGATTGGAGGAAGACTCATTAACAATCTGCATTATGCAGATGACACAACCTTGCTTGCTGAAAGTGAAGAGGACTTGAAGCACTTACTAATGAAGATCAGAGACCACAGCCTTCAGTTTGAATTGTACCTCAACATAAAGAAAACAAAAATCCTCACAACTGTACCAATGAGCAACATCATGACAAATGGAGAAAAGATCAAAGTTGTCAAGGATTTCATTTTACTTGGGTCCACAATCAACAGCCATGGAAGCAGTAGTCAAGAAATCAAAAGACACATCGCATTGGGTAAATCTGCTGCAAAGGACCTCTTCAAAGTGTTGAAGTGCAAAAATGTCACCTTGAAGACTAAGGTGCACCTCACCCAAGCCATGGTATTTTCAATCACATCATATGCATCTGAAAACTGGACAATGAATAAGGAAGACAGAAGAAGAACTGACGCCTTTGAATTGTGGTGTTGGCGAAGAATATTGAATATACCATGGACTGCCAAAAGAACGAACAAATCTGTCTTGGACGAAGTACAATCAGAATGCTCCTTAGAGGCAAGGATGGTGAGACTGCGTCTTACGTACTTTGGACATGTTGTCAGGAGGGATCAGTCCCTGGAGAAGGACATCATGCTTGGCAGAGTACAGGCTCAGCAGAAAAGAGGAAGACTCTCAAAGAGGTGGATTGGCACAGTGGCTGCAACAGTGAGCTCAAACATAACAAAGATTTTGAGGATGGTGCAAGACTGGGCATTGTTTCCTTCTGTTTTACATAGGGTCGGTATGATTCGGAACCAACTCAACAGCACCTAACAACAACAACAACATATATTTATACACTTTTGTGGTTTTGCTTCTCTAGAGAACCCAGGTTAAGACACGTGTTAAAGTCCACTGTGATGTGGATCTATTAAAAATTAGTTATCCTTATATTCTCTATTCACTTTTGCTTTATATATTTAGAAGTTGTGCTGTCAGGTTCATAAAGGTTTAATTAGTATATCCATCTATTACTCTGAAATATTCCTCTTTAGCCTTTTTAATGATTTCTTCCTTGAATTTTCTTTTGCCTGATACTAATATTGCCATATTTGTTCTGTTTTTGGCTAGTATTTTCATTTCATTTTTTCCTATTCCTTCCATTTCAACCTTTGTGTGTCTTCTGCATGCTTGTTGAATAGGGCAGGACATGCTGTTCTGTGCAGTGTAAAGTTTGAGTAGCCTGTCTCCAGTGATTCTGTTGAGGAACAGAACTTCCAATCCCTCAGGGCCTGCCTTGAGTTAGTCTCCTGATGTGGGGGCTCATTGTTTTACCTGATGTCACAGCCGCCAGAGGCACCACCCAGTCACTCCTCACTGACTGTTCCTGCCTACAGGCAGACACATTAGTTGCTCATGGCCTGGGGGTGGGAGAGTCAGAGGGCAGAAAAGGTGCAAATGGTCAACAGACCTGAATATTTCTGCTGCTGAGCCCTAGCTAATCATCCTGTCTGTTGCCACAAAGGGATTCATGCTCTGGAAAGCCACCAACTTCTGGACTACAAGCATCCTTGGAGCCATGCTCACCTTTGAAGTCTTTTCTCTTGCATGGGTTTTTGGCTGTGGTTTCCTCTTTCAATCTGATTACAACAATCTTCCATCTTTCTGATATTTATCAAAAGTGTTTTAGACAACCTAAGACTCCTTTATTACTTTCCAGCATGATTTTTAAAATAATATTTTTTGCCGTTTCTGAAGATTTGGGATGAGAGAGAGAGGTTGTAAGAATTTCCGTAATACTTTTTCTGTCTTTTCAAGTATTTCTTTAATTGGATTACCAAGTATGGGATCCTGAGGTAAAGCACATGAACATTTTTTAGGAATCTTGGTACATATTGCCAAATTGCTTTCTAGTAAAATTATAATAATTTGCACCATAATCAGCAATTCACTCATCGGAAATTTTGCTCATTGTTTAGAACAGAAAGAGAAGTTAGATATCAAGTAGTCCAATAGTTTTAAAGTTTTTTTTTTATATGTAAACAGATTTTTAGAGGTATAACTGACACACAATAAACCAAGCAGATTTAAAGTGTATAGTTTGATAAATATATATACCCACGAAACCACCACCACAATCAACATAGGGAACATATCTAACACCCCCGAAAGTTACCTTGTGCCCTTTGCAATCCTTCGCACTCACCCCTCCCTGCCTAACTCTCCATCCCCAGGTAACCACTGTTCTGGTTTCTGTCACTATGGATTAACTTGCATTTTCTAGAATTTTATATAAATGAAATTAAACAATATGTGCCTTTTTTCCCTCTAGTTTTTCACTCAGCATAATTATTTTAAGATTCATCTATGTGGTTGCATGTATCAGTAGTTTACTTCTGTCAATTGCTGAGTAGTATTTTTTAAATTACTTTCTTCTGCGTTTCATTTTCAATAGCTGCTATTTCTATGTCTTCAAATTCACTAATCTTTTCTTCTGCAATGTCTAATCTGCCACTGATCCCATCTAATGTATTTTTTACCTCAAGCACTGCAATTTTCACCTCTAGAAGGTTGATTTGGGACTTTTTCATAAAATAGCCTCCATATCTCTACTTAACTTTTTGAACGTGCAGAATATAATTGTTTTAATGCTCTTGTCTACTAATTCTAACATTGATACCAATTGGTTGGTTTCAATTGATTGAATTTTCTTCTTGTTATGGGTTGTGTTTTCCTGTTTTCTTGAGCCGTGTGACCACGGGAAAGTGACTTAACCACTCCGGGTCTCAGTTTTATCAAGTGTAAAAAAGGAAGAATTTGATTAGGTCTACTGGTTTTCAACCGCATCCTGTGAATTTAAGAAGCAGGGGAGAATCCTTAGGAGCTGCTGAGAGCATCAAAGAGCAAGCTACAAGGACAGGTTTCCTTATGCTGTCAATCCTTTCCCCCACCTCCAATCACAGGGGTTTGATTTTTCAAACATTTCGTTTCTTTGTACATGGGTTGCCACGAGTCAGGGCCAATTCAAAGGCAACTAACAACAAAGTCCCTTCAAACTATACCTGATCATTTTCACTGCTCCAGTCATGGTGAATTTTACCTTTCTTGATGCTGGATATTTTTATACATTTTATGTATTACTATAAATAGGGCACTGGGGGGGTTTGGGGGGTTATAAATATCCCAAAATTATAAGGAATCAGTCTGGTCCTTTTATTCTTACTTTTAAGACCTGTTCAGCAGGACCAGAGCAATGTTTATCATAGGGCTAATTATTTCCCCCAACTAAATCAAGACTTTCCTGAGTACTTACCTAATACTCCATGAATTGTGAAGTTCTCCGGTCTGGCTGATGGGAACAGGCACTATTCCTGGCTCCATGTGAGCACTAAATATTATTCCTCCTAATCTGTCCTCATATGCATGAGCTGATGTCCATTATCTTAAAAACTGTTGTTTCATATATTAAGTCTGGGTTTTTTTTTTTTAAGGTATGGTTGTTGTTTTAGTTTTTCAGGTGGGAGAGCAAATCCAGTGTCTTTTAGTTCAACTTTATTGGAGTAGAACTAAACTTCTTTTTTAGTGAGAGAAGCCTTTTGTCAACTCTACTATTTAACATAGTTAAAAATCAAACCCCTGTGATTGGAGTTGGGGGAAAGCATTGATAGCATGAGGAAACCTGCCCATGTAGCTTGGCCTTTGATGCTCTCAGCAGTTCCTAGGGACTCTCCCCTGATTCTTAAATTCACAGGATGCAATTTGAAAACCACTAGATCTAATAAAACCCTTCCTTTTTTTACGCTTGATATAACTGAGACCCAGAGTGGTTAAGTCACTTTCCCATAGTCATACAGTAAAACCTAGCTCACAGGATGAAAGAGAATAAGGACTGCAGGCCTGGTAAACAGTTATTTTTATGTCTGTCTTTGTATTTTTAAATTTCTGAGACTGATAGGAGAAGAGGAAAGGACTATGAATGTACCTAAAGGTTCAGGTGCTAAAGGGCCCCAGTCATATCTTCCCTTGTAAATCAAGTTCACTTCCTGAAACCCTTTTCTTGGGGAAGGGCCTCATGGCTCCAGCTCACTCAGAGGTCTCTGGCAAAGACTTGACTCCTCTAGGAGCCTCAGGGCTAAGGACTAGAACCAAGACCCTCAAATCACAGGCAAGTGTCCTATCCACTGCACTTTACCACCTCCTTCCATCAGTAAAATTATAAAATCCAGCAAAACCCTTATTCTTTTTCCTACCCACCAAATAATAAAGATGGATTGACCCAGAATAGTGTGTTGGTCCTTGTAGGCAAAAGTCCTAGGAGCACAGAAGGATATCTCAATCCCTCGCTTGCTAGAATAGCACAGATTCCATTTTGCCTTGAACTTCATGCACTAGAGTGTGGTGTGATGCTGGTTAGGAAGCAAGATGGAAGGAAGAAAAAGGATCAAAATGGAATAAAGCCTCTAGGCCCCTACCGAAAACAACAAAACAGGAAGGACATGGATGCCAAGAGTGTCATCCACATAGTGGATGAGTGTGGATTTGCCACTCAATGAATCTCAGATTCCTCATCTTTAAATGGTACCCATAGAACCCGTTCCTGCTTGCTTCCCAGAGAATCAGGGAGCTGCAACTGGATTTTAAAATAATTTGTAAATTACTTAGAGCTTCTTAGAGATAGAATGATATATGAATATGTGGTATTACTATTACATTTAACCACACTTAAATACGGTTAACCATACTTAAATATTTACAATATTACTACTGAGAGGGATTATCTTCAAAATTCATAGTGTCATCTCCAATTAATTTTCCAAATGATAGAGAAGTTAGTTACCCTGGGGTCTTACTATATTCGAATCCACTATAGCCTATAGGGTTGCTATGAGTCAGAATCCACTCGATGGCAATGGGTTTTGGTTTAGTTTTGTAGCCTGAAACTTAGGATGTATTTAGAACTCTTTTCGGATCAGTGAGAACTGAAAGATTTTCAATGTAACATGGCCATTCCCACACCACAACATCACAGTATGTCCCCAGAGGGAGAGCCAATGGCAAGAGTTAAGTATCTTTCCTGAGGATTCAGTACTGTCACTTTTCCAATACTAAAACCAAAAACCCACTGCCATTGTGTCAATTCTGACTCATAGTGACCCTACAGAACAGAACAGAACTGCCCCATAGGGTTTCCAAGGCTGTAAATCTTTACAGAAGCAGACTGCCACATCTTTCTCCCTTGGAGTGGCTAAACACAAAAAACCAGTGCCATCGAGTCGAGTCCGACTCGTAGCGACCCTATAAGACAGAGTAGAACTGCCCCATAGAGTTTCCAAGGAGCACCTGGCAGATTCGAACTAACGACCCTTTGGTTAGCAGCCGTAGCACTTAACCACTACGCCACCAGGGTTTCCTTGGAGTGGCTAGTGGGTTCAAACCACTGACCTTTTGGTTACCTGCCGAGTGCTTAGCCACTGCGACACCAGGGCTCTTTCCAATACTGTTGTTGTTGTTAGGTGCTGTCGAGTTTGTTCCAACTCATGGGGACCCTATAGAGAACAAAACACTGCCTGGTCCTGAGCCATCCTCACAATCGTTCTTATGCTTGAGTTCATTGTTGCAGCCACTGTGTCAATCCACCTCATTGAGGGTATTCCTCTTTTCTGCTGACCCTGTACTTTGCCAAGCATGATGCCCTTCTCCAGGGACTGATCCCTCCTGACAACATGTCCAAAGTATGTAAGACGCAGTCTCGCCATCCTTGCCTCTAAGGAGCACCCTGGCTGCACTTCGTCCAAGACAGATTTGTTCATTCTTTTGGCAGTCCATGGTATATTCAATATTCTTCGCCAACACCACAATTCAAAGGCGTCAGTTCTTCTTCGGTCTTCCTTATTCATTGTCCAGTTTTCAGATGCATATGATGTGATTGAAAATACCATGGCTTGGGTGAGGTGCACCTTAGTCTTCAAGGTGACATTTTTGCACTTCAACACTTTGAAGAGGTCCTTTGCAGCAGATTTGCCCAATGCGATGTGTCTTTTGATTTCTTGACTACTGCTTCCATGGCTGTTGATTGTGGACCCAAGTAAAATGAAATCCTTGACAACTTTGATCTTTTCTCCATTTGTCATGATGTTGCTCATTGGTCCATTAGTGAGGACTTTTGTTTTCTTTATGTTCTGGTGCAATCCATACTGCAGGCTGTGGTCTTTGATCTTCATGAGTAAGTGCTTAAAGTCCTCTTCACTTCCAGCCAGCAAGGTGTGTCATCTGCATAACGCAGGTTGTTAACGAGTCTTCCTCCAATCCTGATGCCCCATTCTTCTACATGTAGTCCAGCTTCTGGTATTATTTGCTCAGCATACAGACTGAATAGGTATGGTGAAAGAATACAGCCCTGACGCACACCTTTCCTGACTTTAAAGCAATCGGTATCAGGAACCGATGGTACTGAAGGAAGAAGTCCAAGCTGCTCTGAAGGCATTGGTGGAAAGCAAGGCTCCAGGAATTGAAGGAATATCAATTGAGATGTTTCAACAAACAGATGCAGCACTGGAGGTGCTCACTCATCTATGCCAAAAAATATGGAAGACAGCTTCCTGGCCAACTGACTGGAAGAGACCCATATTTATGCCTATTCCCAAGAAAGGTGATCCTACCGAATGTGGAAATCACAGAACAATATCATTAATATCATATGCAAGCAAAATTTTGCTGAAGATCATTCAAAAATTGCTACAGCAGTATATCAACAGGAAACTGCCAGAAATTCAGGCCAGTTTCAGAAGAGGACATGGAACCAGGGATATCATTACTGATGTCAGATGGATCCTGGCTGAAAGCAGAGAATACCAGAAGGATATTTACGTATGTTTTATTGACTATGCAAAGGCATTCGACTGTGTGGATCATAACAAACTATGGATAACATTGCGAAAAATGGGAATTCCAGAACACTTAATTGTGCTCATGAGGAACCTTTACATTTCCAATACTAGAGGGAAATAATTACCAATTAGTTTTATTCATTACTGTGATCTAACCCTAAGAACCCTTCTCACTACCCATATTCCAGTTTATCATGCGGTAATGGCTTGTGTGTTGTTGCGATGATGATGAAAGCCATTCCATCAGTATTTGAAACACCAGCAGGGTCATCCATGGCGGACAGGCTTCAGAGGATCTTCCTGACTCAGACTAGGCAGAAAGTCCTAGTTATCTACTTCCAAAAATTAGCCAATGAAAATTCTATGGATTACAACCAAATGTTATTCCATATAGTGCTGGAAGATGAGCCCTGTAGGTTGGAAAGCACTCCAATACACAGTGGCCACATACAGGTGATTATCAAGATGATGGATGACTGGGCAACATTTCGTTCCTTTGTACGTGGGTTGCCATGAGTTGGGGCCAACTCAAAGGCAACTAACAACAAAAAAAAAGTCCCCCTGAGCTATGCATTTATTATTTAGTTACTGAATATATTTAAAAAAAAAAAATTTACACCCTGTCAAATCAATAAAGTTAATAAAATAGAAAAGGGGGGGATGAATAGGGAAATATGCTAACATTAAGGGTTAAAATAACTGCCAATTAAATTTTATATTTGGCTCTGAGTAATCAGGGGAAAACCAAAAATGTTTCACAACTCTCATTTTTGAGAAGGGAGAAACTTCCCTCTTTCTCAAGGTATAACATTACTGTCCAAGTTTTAAGAAGATAACTCTGACCCTAGGTCCCCAGGATCATCCCCAGGCTTAAAAAAAACCCTCCTTGTATTCTCCTAGATAAAGACAAAACATTCAGTTGATACCATTTTTCATAGGTAGTGAAATGTCACCGTGAGGTCCCTGAGTACCACAGAATTGAAGAAATCAGAACACAGAGAGGTTAAACAATACTTCAGAGGCCACCCAGCTGGTCATGAACAACAGAGGGATTAAAAACGCAAGAGTTCCTGACCTTGAGGTCAGCGCCTGGTTTTAGGTAACACACCACCCAGCTGGTGCAGAGGCCACAGCCAGCCCTTGTGTGGAGCTGAGCGTCCGTGGAGTCTGACGTGAGCTGCGGAAAGCACAGGAGAAGCTGAAAGGCAGCAGTGCACTGGGGTCTTCTGGGGCGTGTGTGTGTTCCTTTCACCACATCTCAGTTTTAACGTGACGAATGAAGTGCGAAGTTGACTTCCTCTTCTACGTAAAAAACTCTTCTCGTGGGGCAACCAGGGGCTGGAAGCACCAGCACGTCTGCAAGATGGCACCGTGTGTTGTTGGACCCTCTGCGTGGAAATGTTGCGCTAAGAAGCCATCGCACGTTACAGATTTAGAAAACATCTGGCTCCGCGTAGAGATAGCGATGGCCCCCCACAAACCTGAGACACAATACAGGCCTGTCAACTCTCGCTCAAGTCATCCTATCTCCCCCCTCAAGGAGGCATCTCCGGGGACTGAGGTCACCAAAACAGTGACTACAAAGAACACATATTAAGAATAAATTTTGACAGCAATTTGTAGAAACAGTTCCCTCATTTCCTGGTCTCAGGGAAGTGTTGTGAGGCTCCTCCCTGAGGGAACTGATTCTTGCTAGCCCTTCCTCTGATCTCCTCACTGGGGAAAAGTCTAAGGACGGTGATGGAACACAGCGTCCAGAGAAAGCACGGAAATAATGTATAACCATGAAGAGACATTTTTATTTTAAAAGCTGAAAATAACTTGACTGTGGATGCTCCTTACCCCACCACCAATTCTTCTCCCATATTAGCCAGCAGGGGGCAACACTTCCAATTAAAAAAAAAAAAATTAGCTTCCAAAAATCATCGTTTTACATCTATGATATCTGTACAGGGTGTTAGAAATAAAAGGAATATTAAGAACCGTGTATGGCCTCTATTGAATAGTGAAATGATTAAGTTAGTGGAAACTCCGGGAATAGGCATTAGCTATCCCAACTCCTATTGAATGATGCACGTGAATTATGGTGTTGGCAAAGAATAGCGAAGATACCATGGACTGCAAGAAGAATGAACAAATCAGTCTTAGGAGAAATACAACCAGAATGTTCCTTGGAAGTGAAGATGGCAAGACTTCAGCTTCCTTACTTTGGACACATCATCAGGAAAGACCAGTTGCAAAAAAAGGACACAATAGCTGCAACAATGGACTCAGACATACCAAGGATCATGACGATGGTACAGGGCTGAGCAACGTTTCACTCTGTTATGCACAAGGTCACTATGAGTCTGAGCTGACTCGACAGCCATTAACAACCCCAAAACAACAACACTCCAACTCCTAATCAGGGTCCTTTCCTTTCATTTGTCTTTTTTCAACAAAATTTATTGCTTGCCTGTAGAACCAAAAGAAAACAAGAAAAATTGTGCTCTGGCTCTTAAAGTTCTGTCTCAGAAGTGACACACATGCTTTTGGGTCATTTCGTTAGCCAAAGCAAGTCACTGGGCCGTGTCCACAGTTTCAACAGCCAGGCATGGATATTGTTCCCGCGGAATGGGCACCATATACCCATGAACAGTACTACAGTCCGCCACAAGATCCCAGGCTCCGGGACAAGTCTTGGTTTTATCAGATTAGTTAGGTTAGGATCCCCAGAGTGTGAATCAGCCAACAATAAATAAGGAATCAATCACACTTCCTCATTCCTTCACCAGAACTAGAGACCCCCTGAAGACATGGACACCTATGCGGGCCACGGGCCAGAAGAGCTCTCTGGAAGCCCTTTGCAGATATAGAATGCCTTTTCTTTCCGTGGGAACTCAAGGACATATATGCATGAGCCTCTTTTAACAAACCTAAAAATATCCATGTACGCACAAATATTCAACCAGGCGGGCCTGGGATGGACACCCTGGTGGTGTAGTGGTTAAGTGCTACGGCTGCTAGCCAAAGGGTCCGCAGTTCTAATCCTCCAGGTGTCCCTTGGAAACTCTATGGGGCAGTTCTACTCTGTCCTATAGGGTCGCTATGAGTCGGAATCGACTCGACGGCACTGGGTTTTTTGGTTTGGGCCTGGGATGAAACATACAACCAAGATGGGGTCCACTCTTGGCCTCCTCGAATATTCCAGACCTTGGAGCCAGAGCTGTCTTTTCAGAGTACAAATCTGGTTGGTTACCCATTCCTTCTTCTACTTTCTAAGGAAGAACTTTCCATTGCTTAAAACACATCAGTGGCTTTTGCTTTTTTTCACCCTAAGTAATGTTTCACGTTATTTTCACTCTAACGATAAAAATTCTAACTTATAGTTCCTTACTCTCTCTGCTCCAGGCACACTGGCTTTCTTTCAGTTCTTTAGGCTCACCATGTTCCCACCCATCCACAGAGCCATTACACATGCTATTCCCTCCGTCCGGAATGTTTTTCCCTACCCACTTCATTCGGATAATTTCTATTTCTTTAGATCTTAACTTATTTCTATTGCCTTTAGGAACTTTTCCTCCACCTCCCTAACCAAGTCAATCTCCTTAGATTACTCATACAACAAATATTTATTTTATACCTTTTTTTTAGTGCTAGGCATTGTCCTAGTTGTTGGGGATACAGAGGTAACAAAACAGTCAAGGTAGTAGAGAGGAACAATAAACAATAAATATAGACCATGTCAGATATGATAGGTGCAAAGAACACCAAATAAACCTGGTAAAAGTTGAACGGTTAGTGGCACTGTTTTAGATAGCGTGGTCAGGGAACGCCTGTCTTAAGTGAAACTTAACAGAGCCCTAAATAAAGCAAAGGGCCAAACCATGCTATGTGAAAGAAGAGGGATCCAGGTAGCAGGAACAACAAATGCAAAAGCCCTGAAGGTAGAATGGTAGCAGCAGGGCCATGGTTTTACGGTTTATTGCAGGCCTCTGTATCTTACTATAGCACTTACCACAGCTGCGATTAAAACCGGTTCACTTGGGTTCAGATTCATTTGTGTTACCTGATGGATGCTTGCTCCTCTAGACTGTTACTTCTAAAGGCATAAGAACAGGAACTATGCCGACTTTTTGCTCATGAATCCCCTGTGCCATGTCTGGTGCCTAGCACACAGTAGGTCCTTCATAAATGTTTATAGAATGAATGAAGAAGTGCTAGCTAGATGAATGAATGATACAGCAGATCCCCAGACGACCACATATCATAAATGTTGTCTGCCCTGGTAGGACCTGGGAACTCACCTCTAGATGCCAAAAGCTGTGTACCCCTATAAATCTCTGCCTGAGGGCTTTTTTCTGACCAAGACAGTTCTGGAGAGTTAATGACCCTAGAAGTAGCCCTCTGCCAATGATGGACTGAGAGCTCCTTGCCCCTTGATTGGGATAACTCTAAATCAGTGGTTTTCAGTCAGAACAGGGCTATTTTGTCCTTACCAGGGAACTTTTGGCAATGTCTGGAGACCATTTGGGTTGTCACAACTGGAGGCAGGGGGGTTGCTACTGGCATCTAGCGGGTAAAAGCTAGGGTTGCTACTTAACATCTGATGATGCACAGGGCAGCCCCTAACAGCAAAGAATTATCCAGCCTGAATTATTAATAGTGCCAAGGTTGAGAAACTCAGGTCTACAAGTGTATGTTCTGTAGCCTCCCAGAGTTCCCCAGCAGAATGGAGCTGCAGTTGCCCCAGATGGTAACTAGTTTGATAACACACTTTTTATTGACTTTCTTTGCTTTCCTGTTTCATTTCACCACTTTCCGTCTGGTATTTCCTGGGATCAACTCTCGAATGAACTACCATTTACCAGTTGCCATCGAGTTGACTCCAAGTACAGCTGTACTTCATAGGGTTTTCAATGGCTGGTTCTTCAGAGGTAGATCACCAGGCCTTTCTTCCATGGTGTCTCTGGGTGGGCTCGAACCTCAAACCATTTGGTTAGCAGTTGAGCATGTTAACCATGTATACTACCCAGTTGTTGTTGTTGTTAGGTACAGTTGAGTCAGTTCCAACTCATGTCAACCCTAGCACAACAGAACAAAACACTGCCCAGTCCTGCTCCACCCTCAGAATTGTTGTTATGCTTGAGCCCATTGTTGTAGCCACTGTGTCAATCCATCTCGTTGAGGGTCTTCCTCTTTTTCACTGATGCTTTATTTTACCAAGAATGATGTCCTTCTTCAGGGACTGATCCCTCCTGATAATGTGTCCAAGGTATGTAAAACGAAGTCTCACCGTCCTCGCTTCTAAGGAGCATCCTGGTTGTACTTCTTCCAAGACAGATTTGTTCATTCTTTTGGCAGTCCACGGTATATGCAATACTCTCCGCCAACACAATTCAAAGGTGTCAATTCTTCTTCAGTCTTCCTTATTCATTACCCAGCTTTTGCATGCATATGATGTGATTGAAATACCGTCTTGGGTCAGGCGCACCTTAGTTCTCGAAGTGACATCTTTGCTTATGAACACTTTAAAAAGGTCTTTTACAGCAGATTTGCCCATTATAAAGCATAATTTGATTTCTGGACTGCTGCTTTCATGGGTGTTGATTATGAATCCAAGTAAAGTGAAATCCTTGACAATATCAATCTTTTCTCCATTTATAATGATGTTGCTTATTGATCCAATGGTGAGAATTTTTGTTTTCTTTATGTGGAGGTGTAATCTATACTGAGGTCTGTGGTCTTTGATCTTCATCAGTAAGTGCTTCAAGTCCTCTTCACTTTCATTAAGCAAGATTGTGTCATCTGTACTACCCAGGGACCCCCCTAAATAAATCACTTGCCCTCATATTCTTGTCTCAGGATCTGTTTCTGGGGAAACCAAAACCCATAAAATATCCCTCAAACTTTGTATGTCTCAGCAGGCAGTCTCTCTTCCCCTTAGTGTGGTTATGTAATGAAGGCATGGGGCTGACCTAGGAAACCCCAAGAAGTAAGCAAGTGAAACCAACAGCAGCTGGACTGCGACTCCCAAGGAAAGCCTGTGCCCTTGATAGAGGGTCTTATTTTGGAAAAAAGCTCTCTTCCCACTGGCACCTCTGGAGACTTACTCAGTTTGGAATAGGTATCTGATCCAAGGTGGTAGAAAGGAGAAAGGATACTGGGCCAGGAAATTGAAGACCTAGACTGAACCCTGCTTCTGTTGCTAACTATTTCCCTGGCCCTGGCTACATTCCATAACATGGCTTCGTATCAGTTTATAAAATGGGTTTATTGAACTAGGTGATTGCTGAGGAGCATTCTATGATTGTACAAAGAAAACCTTCACCTTCTATGCCACACCCTCAACCCGCTGTCCCAAGCATTGCCTGCTCTGCTTGTTGGTCTCTTCGCCTCCTGACTCTTGGACTATCTCCCCTACACACACTGCCACCCTGGGAGCAGCGCTCCGAGGGCTAGGTCTTCCTTCCCCTTTCCTTCTCTATTAACACTTACCTGATCTGTGTGCTTGTAGCTCATCCCTTCAAAACCTGAACTTGTCTGGGCATTCATTTCCTAGGAACAAACCAAGGCACAAAAAAGCTGGATCACTTTATCAAGGTTGCAATGTTGCAAAACTCAGCTCTTGGCCCATGACGAGCCCTCACCTCTTCCTTCCCCCCTTGAGCAAATGGTCAAAGACCCCTCAGCATGTAGCGGTTATATACTGGGTGTGGGATTTCAAGTGCAAAGGAAAAAAAAAAATTAAAACCCTTTCTCCTATTTCACAAAGAGTTAGGGAATGAGATATTCTGGTTGAGAATTATCAAGCACATGCATATGAATGATTAATTTTTGAAGAATTAGAAAACAATAAAGCCCATATGCTTTGAAATTCACACTGCAGGTGAGTGAATATATTCTTGATGCTTCCATAGTCATTTTAGGATGGCAAAAATAACAAGACTGCCTGCCATTGGTTTAGCAACACGGCATTTGCAGTTCCAGTTTTCAAGTGGTTTGTTTCGTATTCAAAAGAGCTGAGCGTGTCATTTCAGTGAGGCTGCGTCAGTCAAGGCTGTGGAATTGGGGGAAATGCATTATCGTGTGCCTTTTCCTGATGAGAAAACAAGCATGTTTTTCCCCCTTTTATTTATTTTTGGCAAAAATAGAATCATCTAACAGGTATACAAGCATCAGAGGTTTTATAAAGATGTTCTAAATACATTATGTTATTACTAAAGTAACATACACTCATGTAGAAACTTAAAAATTGTTCAAAAAATAAGTAAAACAAAAATTATGAAAATAAAATTAAAAGCACCGACATTTCCACATCTAGAGATTGCAAGATTTGACCCTGTCAGGTATTTCCTTCCAATTTCCAGACAGTTCTTGTATCTTGCCTTTTTCATTTCTCACCATGTCATGAGCATTTAAACAAAGATTCTGGTTTTTTAATCATTGTATAATATTCTATTTATAGTCTATGCAAAATTGATTTAACTTAGTCTTTCTTGTTGGATGCTTAGGTTGAATCTAATTTTTCATCTTCTACAGAAATCTCTCTGACTCTCTGATAGATTCCAAGAAACAAATCACTGGGTCAAAAGTGATAAACATAAAAGATGAACATTTTTAAGGTTGAGAGAAGGTTTAAAAGCAATAAAGGCCAGAGCTAATTTAGTATCTTTCTTATTCCTTCTTAACTTGCTGAACACTGATTAATCTGATTGTGATCTTATCCATAGATTTCACTAGAGTTACTCTTCCTCACTTCGAGACCTTATTTTGGAATTATGATCACTTTGGAGACTAGGTCTTCTGGCAGAATTTAACATCAAAAGTTTCTCTTGGGGATGGGGAAGCTTTGGGGATACTGGTAATATTCTATTTCTTGATCTGAGTGGGAGCTACGTAGGTGTATTCATTCTGTGAAAATTCATTGAGCTATACACTTGTAATCTGTGCACTTTTCTGTGTGTTTTTTGTTATACTTTAATAAAAACTATGCTTAGAAAAAAGTTTTTTTATACCTCTTGAAGTCATTAACTGAATTTCCTTGAGCAAATCCTCCACGATCATGAAATTCCTGTCTTGGGAATAAAATACTGTGTGTATTTTAAAACCAGTAGGTGTTTTTTAGATGCAAAGGATTACTATTATCATCTCCTGAGTAAAGTAATTCAGGTTAAGGCATGAATGAGGCACTCTCTCAGAGCACATTTTTATTTTATAATCAAATTCAGAATTCTGAAATTGATGAGCCGACAGGTGAGGGAGGAGCCTTGAGCTCCTTCCTGCCCTCATCCTCTCACCCAGGGAATAAAGTGCAGGTAGTCAGGTTACCCAGGTTTTAGTTTTAGGTCTGCCCTCACCAGAAGCATGCCTTTCCACAAGTTCTTCAGTTTCTGAGGTCAGTTTCTCGCCTACAAAATGGGGCTTGGTTCTCTCTGAGCAAGGCCAATCCATATGGTTGGGAGGGTTGTTCATTGTACAAGCACATCTGGCTAAGGTGTCAAGTGGATGATGAAATCCAGTGCTGGCCAAGTCATGCATCCTGGCTAGGGGCTGCATTCACTCAGAAGAAGAGGTGGCTTTCTCTAACTTAGACAAAGATGCTAAATAGGCTAGCACCTGCCTCTGAGCACCTTCACCTCTAAAGTTCTGTGATTTAGGTACATCTGTCTTCACTGCCACCTCATGTGCTCCAGCAGCCCCACTTTCAGGCCAGGTCCTGTGGATGGATTAGGCTCATGCGCCATGAAATACAGTGTGGATTCAGCAAGAGGGAGGTCACAATCAAGCAGAGTGGGTCCCTACAACCCCACAACATGCATGAGACTTTAGTTCTAAGGCAGGCCTTCTGGGCCCTCTCAGTTCTCTCCTCTGGCCAGCTGGGCTCTGGGCTTCTGAGAACTGCAGCCCTCCTAGTGAGGCATGCCTGTTGGGAAACCTCCACATTCTCAAGAGGCCTCTTACTTACTCTTAGAAGCATCAGGGACACTGTGATTCATGACAATCCAAAAAAAGCAAAAACCTACAAATGCAAAAAGCTCATTTGAACCCTCATTGTAGAGGGGTTTATAAAACTTCTAGTTACAAATACAAGCCCAGAATAGACCATTTTAAGATGATCAAAAATCAGTACAAGGACCCTTAGTGGCCCAGTGGTTGAGCACTCAGCTGCTAACCTAAAGTCGGCAGTTTGAACTCACCAGCCACTCCTTGGGAGAAAGATGTGGCAGTCTGCTTCCTTAAAGATGTACGGCCTGGGAAACCTTATGGGGCAATTCTACTCTGTCCTATAGGTTCCTTATGAGTTGGAATAGACAGGATGGCAATGGGCTTGGTTTGTTCTGAATATCAATATGGAGTCCTGGGTAATGCTAGGCTGCTAACTGAACACAGAGGCACTTCAGAGGAAAAAAGCCTGGTGATCTACTTCCAAAAAAATTTTAAAAAATCAGCCATTGAAAACTCTATAGAGCACAGTTCTACTCTGACGCACATGGGGTCACCATGAGCTGGAACACACCCCACGGCAACCGATACTAGCTTAATATCAATACAGAAAGGATAACACTTTGGGGGTCAGGACTTAAAGCGATTTCTTGACAATCGATTAATGCATGATTTCATTTGATCTAGCAGTACCTCCCCGGAATATAGTCACCAGCTCCGTTCTCATTAAATTCTGCTCATTTGAGGCAAATGGAATAAAACATAGGGAAAAGCAAGTTGTGTTCTGCCATTGGAGCCCATGCGATTCCCTAGGAGTTCCTCTAGGTCACTGGGCACAGTGCTTTTTAAGTAACCCATGTCATTCAACTGACATTAAAAGTAAAATGAGTATCTAAAAACAGCTCAAACAGGAAATGAACATCTTCCCTGGATTTTCGTGAGCAGGCCCAGAGTTTGAAATGGCATGTAGATTCTACCAAAAAAAAACCTCTTCAGGAATTGCAATCAATCATTTTCTTTCCTCCCCTCCCTGACTTCCTTAATCTTTTTGACAGATTAAGCTAAAGAACCCTGCCCGACCACTCATTTCCTGTGTGCCCACTCCCTGCGACACACACAGCAGATCACTATCACCAGGGGGAGTGATCACCAACCAAGTGCTATTTTCACCTTCGCCAGCTTCGCACAGTCACGTGCTAAAGACTTTGGTTGTCTGTCAGTCACAATTTGGTGGAGTTTTTTTTAGCAGTTTCCTTTCAGATTTGCCCTTCTCCTCTCAGAATTCCCCTGACATGGGGATCATTATCATTCAGCATTTTTTCTTTTTTAATGTGGGAAATACATATATATATAAAAAACAAAATATTTGCTGTTTCTACATTCTTTACATGTACAATTCAGCAACATTAATTATGTTCATCATGTTGTGCGACCATTACCATTTTCCATCATCCTTATCAGAAGCTCAGCTTGCCCTAAGCAACAATTCCCCTTTCGTCTTCCCTCCCACCTGACCGCAGTAGCCACTAATAAGCCTAGGTCTGTATATACTTGCCTATTCTAGATATTTCATGTAAATGGAACTATGCAATGGTTGTCCTTCTCTGAATGACTTACTTCACTCAGCAAGATTATTTCAAGGTTCCAGCTTGTTCTAGCTTCAACAGTTAATTTTAACACAGAAGGAAAATTCTTAAGAAATCTTAGTAGAGTAGCCCCAGCCATCAGTTTGTCTGTCAATGATGATGAAGACGAAGAGGATGAAGACGGATGAAGATGAGAGGAAGGGTCAGGAGGAGAAATAGTAGTAAAGGAGCAAAGATACCTGCAAGTTTCTTGTAGGTTGGACCTGAGCTTTGCTAATCTTTGAATTCTTACCTCCTGACATTTTGCCTGGAGCCCTGGTGGTGCAGCGGTTAAGATCTCAGCTGCTAACCAAAAGATGAGCAGTTCGAATCCACCAACCCTTCCTTGGAAGTCCTATGAGGCAGTTCTGCCCTGTCCTGTAGGGTCACTATGAGTTGGAATCAACTCAACAGCAAGGGGTTTGGGGTTTTTGTTTTAACGTCATGCCTAGTACATAAACGAAAAAACCAAACCTGTTGCTCTTGAGTCGATTCTGACTCATGGTGACCCCACGTGTTACAGAACAGAACTGCTCCATAGGGTTTTCTTGGCTATAATCTTTACAGAAGCAGATCACCAAGACTTTCTTCTGCAGAACTGCTGGGTGGGTTTAAATCACCAACGTTTATGTTAGTAGCTGAGTGCAAACCATTTGTGCCACCCAGGAACCTGTGCCCAGCACATAAAAAACAAGTGTTTATTCAATGTCTGGGTAATTAAATAAGATAAAGAAAAATGAACAGAGGTAAAAAAGAAAGGAGTTGGTATCAAAAAAAAAAAAAAAGAAAGAAAGAAGGAGGAGAATATTCCTGAGAGTGTAAAGAAACATAGACAATAAACACAATTCCTAGAGTCAAAATGATTGGTTTGAATTTCAATTCTGAAACTCACTAACTGTGTCAGCTTGGGCAAGCTCATTAAGCTTTCTAAGCCTCAATTTCCTCAACAGTAAAATGAGGATTATAATAGCACCTACCTCATTGGGTTGTCATGAGGGTTAAGTGTAGTAATACATGTAAATAGCCATTGCTGTAGCTGTTGAGTTAATTCCACCTCACAGCAACCCTACAGGACAGAGTAGAACTGCCCCATAAGGTTTCCAAGGCTGTAGATGTTTATGGAAGCAGACTGCCACATCTTTATTCCTTGTAGTGGCTGGTGGGTTTGAACCACTTACCTCTTGATTAGCAGCTGAGCACTTATCCACTGTGCCACAGGACTCCTATACATGTAAAGAAAAAAAGCACTTCATAAAATGTTATTATTATTATTTTCTTTATCATCATCGTATCATCATGGCAAAGTGAACACCATCTCTTGGAGATATTGTCATCCGTTGATCTTGAAACTGGGTCTTATTCTAAAAAGATCTTGATTTTAGTAACCAGAGAAAAATTAAGAAGTCTGTTTTGTAGAAATCCATGCTGTTACTCCGGAGGTAATTTAACATGTTTATTTCATGTTCGGACAGTGCTGCAGGACATGGTGGAGTACATAGTTCCTGCTGAATTTTGGTATTTTAATTAATGAAATTCAGCATTTCTCTGTATGTTCAAGGTATAACCTAAGAATGTGAAGCGGATACATCTTTCACCACTGTACGAATTGCATTACAGTGAATTTTCTCTCCGTGGGTTTACAACCGAATGTTCCTCTACATCCCAGAATGTTTTCAGCAGCCAAACCTGTACAAGCTTGGCAGGGACCCAGGGCTCACGGGCACTCACTCACCTGACAAGCAATCGCACTTCGTTTGCAATGAGGAGGAATTCTCTTTCTGATGACAGATGCGCTTCAGGGACATGTCTCACGACACTGACTTATTGATCTAGTGCTACTATAACAGAAATGCTGCAAGTGGATGGCTTTAACAAACAGAGTTTAGGAGGCTACAAGTCCAAATTTAGGGTGCCAGCTCTAGGAGGAGGTCCTTGTCTGTTCTGAGCTTCTGCTCCTGGGCAATCTTCATGTGGCTTAGCATCTCTCTTTTCCCCCATCTCTGCTTCTTTCAATTGCTCATTTAATCTCTTTTATATCTCAAAACAGATTGACACACCCTACAGTAATACACCCTACATTCATCCTGTCTCATTAACAAAACAAAGACAACCCATTCCCAGATGGGATTATAACTACAAGCATTAAAAAAAAAAAAAAACCCAGTGCCATCAAGTATAGAGGTTAGGATTTACAACCCATTTTTGGGGGGACACATCAATCCATAACAGCCACTCAGGGGAACTGACCCAACAAGCTTTCTGCATAGGCAGGTAAACAACGGCCCCAGCCTATCCATCCACATCCTTAAGGAAATGAATGCAGAAGTCTCTGGGAGTTTTCCAGGCATGTTCAGTGACGGGGAAGAGCAGAGGGAAGCATTAAGGCCTATGTCTTAATCCCATGTTTACCCACTGTTTCCCCCCTTCCCCCCATCCAACAGTTAAAGAAACACTTTGCTAAAAAAAAAAAAAAGATTGGTGCTGAATTACCATCTATTCATTCGTTTTACAAAATTACTACCCTAGGGTTATAATTTTTCAGTGGTCTTTGCCCCTCCTCTTCCTCTCCTATCCCAGGGAGCTAGTCTAATCATATAACCTTTCACCCAGATCAGAATCACAAGCCTGACGATCAAGATATTTTTTTTCAAGTGAAAAAGAAAAGAAAATAACTACCTATGTCATGGTACACAAAGTTTATGGATTCCGGAAAATACATTTAAAAACATTCCCCCTAAATCTGTGATTCTCATCACTCCAATAAAATCTTTCTTTGAAACTCCAGGAGTAAAGCTGGGACTGATAGCAGCTCATCTCAGCTGTATATAATAATTATAATGACAGCATTTACACTTGACAAGTTAAATCTCCAAGCAAGGAACTCTATTTTCCATTTACAAGTGTTAAAAAAAAAAAAAAAAAAACTTATCCAATAAAGACTAGCAAAACTAGAAAGAATCTTCCTTTGACACAGACTAATATGAAAAGAGCTAAAAGACTATGTCAGAGCCTCCAGAGGAGATCCTGCTCACCTGAGGCCAAGGCTTGGTCAGCCAATCTGTGTTTTCCATTTCTTTCCCCTGAAATGCCCACCCTTCATCACGGGGCTGGATGAGCTCAGGTTCAGAGTCACAACACTAGAGACTGAGTCTGGCCCTGCCAGTGCTGGCTGAACTTGAGCAGCTCACTTAAGCTTTTAGTTGCCTTGTTCTCTCCTTGTGCCAAATGATGATGCTGCCCACCTCCCTGCACTAGTATGGGGAAGAAATGAGATTATGTGTGAGGGTATCTAGAAAACTAGCAGAAAAGATAACTTTTAGCTAGAGCATTTAGGGAAGGCACCATAGCAGAGGGAGGCTTCAAAGTGAGTCTTAAAAAGAGGGGCAGGGTCTCTAGAGGCAAAGTGAATGGGAACAGCGTGGCAGGTGGTGACTGTGGCAGGAGCAAAGACAATGAAGGTGCAAGGGGTGAATTAAACTGATGGGCAGGGCAGAGTGCTGGGACAGGGAGTCATGGGAAACAGGCCTCTGATTGGTTCCTCTGTTCAGATGTTCAGGAGGGTTTGGGGGTTAATATTTTACAAAGTACTGTTTCACTTAATAGTTTAATAAAATCTTAAACCACACGCAGTGCCAATTTTCCATAACACTTGCATGTTCTTGCCCATTTTATTGGCACACAATCCTCCCCATAACTATGCAACTTCTGTGTAGTCACTCATAGCACAAAACCAGTGGTTCTCAAAGGGTGGTCCCCAAACCAGCAGCAGCAAGATCACCTGGTATGGTAGACAGAATAATGGCCCCCAAAAGATGGCTGTGTCCTAATCCCCAAAACCCGTGGATATATTATGCCGCATGGCAAAGAGGAATTAAGGTTGCAGATGGTATTAAGGTTGCTATCCAGCTAACTTTAGCCTCTGGGTGGCGCAAATGGCTAAGCACTCAACTACTAACCAGAAGATTAGTGGCTTGAACCCACCCAGAGGCACCTCTGAGGAAAGCCCTCACAATCTTTCTCCAAAACTTCACAGCCTTGAAAACCCTGGAGTGCAGTTCTACTCTGCAACACATGGGGTCTCCCTGAGTTGGAATCAACACTATGGCAGCTGGTTTGCTTTCGGTTTAACCAGGTGACTTTAAGATAAAGAGATTATCCTGGATTATCTGGGTGGGCCCAATGTGATGCAAAAAAAAAAAAAAAATTGTTGCCATCGAGTCAATTCTGACTCATAGCAATCCTATAGGACACTGTAGAACTGCCTCCTAGGATTTCCAAGGAGTGGCTGGTGGATTTGAACTACCAACCTTTTGGTTAACAGATGAGCTCAAAATCAGCTGAAAACTCACTGCCGTGGAGTCAATTCTGACTCATAACGACAAGGCTCCTTAAATGGGAATGAGGGCGGCAGAAGACTCAAGACCAGAGAAATGACGTTATAGCATTGTGAGAAAAACTCACCTGCCTATCGCCAGCTTTGAAGATGAAAGCAGGTCATGATTCAAGAATGTAGGCAGCCTTTAGAAGCCTGAAAAGACCAGAAAGCAGGTTCTCCTCTACAGTCTCCAGAAGGAACACAGCCCTGCTGACACCTAGATTTTAACCCAGTGAGACCCATTTCTGACTTTTGACCTCCAGATTTGCAAAATAATAAATTTTCATTGTTTTAAGCCATTAAATTTACAGTAATTTGTTACAGCAGCAATAGGAAACTAATATACCTGGAAACTTGTTAACAATGTAAGTACTTGGGCCGCTCCCCAGATTTACTGAGCCAGAGAACCTGAGGGTGGGGCTCAGCAATCTGTCTTTAAACAAGCCCTCCAGGTGATATAAAGCATGCCAACATTTAATAACTTACTAATTAGACAAAGCAATCATAATCATTTCTCAGGAGCAAACACCTTCAGACACAGATGAAAACTCGACACTATTAATGACTTGATTAATCATGCTAAACTCTACTAGTCCTGTGTCCTGCCTTGACAAGCATAGACTAGGAAATCCAATCACCAGTGATCCAGACACCTTCTGGACTCAGGATCTTCATTCAAACACCAGTGATAAATGTGCCCTAGTGCCCAAACCTGATGAAAGCCCTCCTTTTGAATCTAGTACTGATTCCATCTGAATTTTTTTTTGGGGGGGGGTCGGGAGAGGGGAGGATGGGTCATTTGCCTCTTTCTCTTTAAACAAGTATTAGGAAGAAAAAATGTATGTAGGTGAGGGCCCAAGGAAGTCTAGGATTTATGATAACGCCTCCCAGGAAGCAGAAACCAAAATCCATTGCCATCAAGTAGATTTCAACTCATAGCAACCCTACAGGACAGAGTTGTACTGCCCCATAGGGTTTCCAAGGAGGAGCTGGTGGATTAGAATTGCTGACCTTTTGGTTGGCAGCTGTAGCTCTTAACCACTGCGCCACCAGGGCTCCCCAGGAGGAAGATGTAGATGTGAATTTATAGACTCACAGACATGGAGTGTTTGGGGTTCCTAGAGACTGAGTCAGTTCTGCCCCCTCCAGCACTGGCACCAAGTGGCTGGTCAGCCTCAGCTTGAATATCTCCAAGGATGAGGACATCATTACCTCTTGTGGCAAACTATTCCACTTTGACAGGGTTCTATTATACATAAGATCAACATGAGTCAAAGCCAACTCAATGGCAACAAACAACAATGTACCTTCATCCCTCTGCTGCTTTTTTTGGACCCTGTGCTTGATTTCATTTTGGCCTGCACTGACTTCTTTGAAGTCTCAGGTGTACACTCATAGGCAAGACCAAAACACTGCTAGGTTCCAGGCTTCACTATATACATTCACTTGTTTTCTCAGCACTAGTAACCTCTACTGACCTCAGATGGAGGTCTGCATATAAGCTGGGCAGGAGGTAGGTATGGAGTTGTTGTTAGATGCCATCAAGTTGGTTCCAACTCATAGCAACTCTATGCCCAACAGAATCTACCATACTCACAATCATTGTTTGAGCCCATTGTTGCAGCCACTGTGTCAATCCTTCTCATTGAGTTTTTTCCTCTTTTTCGCCGACCCTCTACTTCACCAAGCATGATGGCCTTCTCCAGGGACTGGTCCCTCCTGATAACATGTCCAAACTACATGAGATGAGGTCTCCCTATCCTCACTTCTAAAGAGCTTTCTGGCTGTGTACTTCTTCCAAGGCAGATTTGTTTGTTCTTCTGGCAGTCCATGGTATATTCAATATTCTTTGCTAACACCATAATTCAAAGGCATCAATTCTTCTTTGGTCTTCCTTATTCATTGTCCAGCTTTCACACGCATATGAGGTGATTGAAAACACCATGGCTTGGGTCAGGTATACCTTAGTCCTCCAAGTAACATCTTCGCTTTTCAGCACTTGAAAGAAGTGTTTTGCAGCTGATCTGCCCAGTATAATAGGTCCTTTGATTTCTTGACTGCTGCTTCCATGGGCATTGATTGTGGATCCAAGTAAAATGAAATCCTTGACAACTTCAATATTTTCACGTTTATCATGATGTTGCTTATTGGTCCTATTGTGAAGATTTTTGTTTTCTTTATGTTGAGGTGTAATCCATACTAAAGGCTGTAGTCTTTGATCTTCGTCATGAGCCCTGTTAAAGGCAAAGTGCTTTAAAAGCCTTTGATGAAAGGCATTAAGGCTTGAAAGGGCTGTTTCTGAAATACTACACCTCCCTTTTAAGAACTCTTAAGATCTGGAGGGTGATACTCTCTCACCCCAGAAGAATTCAAGCATGACTGTTCTTAGAGCCTCCAATTAAGAATCCAATTCCATCTCCCCAGATGCTCATTTCAACCAACATTACCTTTTTGGATCTTTATTTTCATTTCTTTAAGGAACAAACCAGGCCATGCTGAATGATATCTCAGGGTAAAATGACTATAAAATAACTATAGACAAATTCATAAATAAAAGTCCAATAGCTCTACTTAGTGCCCATACCTGTAAATTTAAATTAAAAAAAAAAAAACCAAGCCACTTTTTTATTACTTAACGATTTATTAGTCCACAATTATTTTTTGCATCTATTATGTGCCAGGTACTGAGCTAGGTGTAAGAGTATGATGATGCACTGGACATACACAATACCTGCCCTCTTCGGGTTTAGAGACACCATTAAAACATCAACTCATCTATATTCATATGATCCTGCAGCAATAAAGTTCAGATACTTCTGTCATTTATAAAATAACATAGGGAAATTTACTTGTTGAATTGGAATACATCTGAATCCTTTACTCAGATGGCTAAACGATGTTAGGTATTATTTTTAGAGAAGGAAGCTAAGAAACCCAAGACAAAATAGTCCCTGGATTTTCTGGATGCTGCATGTTAAATACACAAAAGAATCTCATTCTTGTTAATTGATATTGGTTTCTTTATGGAAGTGTCCTAACTGGTATATGATGCATCGTTCTTTTTTGTTTGTTTGTTTTTTGTTCGTTTCTTTTTCACTCTAGATCTCAATGTTTTTTTTACTCATACAGAGTTCAAACTTGGTGACCGAGTGTCTTTGGACATGGGCAGTAATTTGTGAGCCCACATATTCTCTGTGACATCTGCTAACCACTGGGAGCTGGGTCCCCTCATTCCATTTTTTAGCTAAAAGGTATGAACTAACGATCGCTGTTATGACAGTAGCCCCCATTAGTGCCCTGAAGTGCTCACATCATAAATGGATTTTCCCACACATCCAACACTGGAAGATCGGAAGATGCTGGAGACGTGCAGAATTCTATAAAAACAGAAGAGCTGCTTTTCTGGACCAGGATGCTGGTTGTGACAGAGACCCCAGGAAGCATCTTACAGAAGAATACAGTAGTCTTCTCACATGTGAACTCAAAAGCTTAGGTCCGAACTCAAAAAACTAAAAATCAGTTCCCTCCACAGCTAGCTTTGTCAACACATAACCCTTGTAAATTTGTATTTTCAGAGCTTGCCCCAATTCATGAGCAGTGAGAAATACAAGCGTACTATCCACTACATGAAGTAGAAATTTCTTATATTAGATTCACCTGTCAAAGAATACTTCTTTAGAAATCCAGGACTTGTGAACTCTTCCTGACTGTATCTTCAGGCCTTTACCTTTCTAGGCTGAATAATACTGACCCTTTCACTCTGTTTTCATAAATGGCAGTCCCTGTCTCTCCTCACCCCCTTCTGTCTCCTCACCCACCATGCTTATGCTTGGCTTTTATTTCTCTCCTCGTAGCTACATATTCCATAGCTTTACAGTAGCAGTGCCACATATCAGCCTTCTTTCCTGGATGCATCTTTTCTTTCTTGTGACAGAGTGCCTGGGTTCAAACACAGCACAAAGTATTCTAGGAGTGAACAAATTGCTCTCTTTCACAACGGTAAGTTAGCACTTTCTGTTTAGTTCCCAGTACTTTTAAATAATGGGCAGAAATTCTTGGCTTTTTGCTGCCAAGATAATACATGATAACAGTTGTCTTAAGCTACTAGGGTTTGCGGTAATTTGTTAACGCCATAATCAATAACTATTAAAACATATCCAAAAAACCAAAACCCATTGCCATTGAGTCAATTCCAACTCATAATGACCCTATGGGACAGGGTAGAACTGCCCCATAGTGTTCCCAAGGAATGGCTGGTGAATTCAAACTGCTGACCTTTTGGTTAACAGCTGAGCTGTTAACCACTGGGCCACCAGGGCTCCATATATGTATGTGAAAATAACTCTTAAAAAAAAGGAAAAAAATAGTTAATATCTTTCTGCATCTCACTTGGTGAGAGGTGTCTGGGATCTTAAACGCTGGTAAGTAGCCATCTAAGATGCATCAATTGGTCTCAACCCACCTGGAGCGAAGGAGAATGAAGAACACCAAGGACTTATGGTAAAGATGAGCCCAAGAGACAGAAAGGGCCACATAAACCAAAGACTACATCAGCCTGAGACTGGAAGAACTAGATGGTGCCCGGCTACTACCGATCACTGCCCTGACAGGGAAAACAACAGAGAATCCCTAATGGACCAGGAGGATAGTGGGATGCAGATCTCAAATTCTCATAAAAAGACCAGGCTAAATGGTCTGACTGAGACTAGAGGGACCCTGGAGGTCATGGTTCCGGGACCCTTTGTTAGCCCAAGATTGGAACCATTCCCGAAGCCAACTCTCCAGACAGGGATTGGACTAGACTAAAATATAGATAATGATACCGGTGAGGCATGAGCATCTTGGCTCAAGTACACACATGAGACTGTGGGCAACTACTGTCTGGAGGAGAGATGAAAAGGAAGAGGGGGACAAGAGCTGGTTGAATGGACACAGGGAATACAGGATGGAGAGGAGGAATGTGCTTTCTCATTAAGGGGAGAGCAGCTAGGAGTACATAGCAAAGTGTGTATAACTTTTTATATGGGAGACTGACTTGATTTATAAACTTTCACTTAAAGCACAATATATTAATTAATTAGTTTTTTTTAATGGTTAATACAAAAATTTAGGATAGTGGTTACCTCTGCAAGAGAGGTAAAAGGACAGGATGGAATAAGTGGACATGATAATTGTTAAGTAATTAGTTAAAATCTATCTTGGTTGGATAGTACATTTATTAATAGGTACAAAGATGGATGGGAAGGAAAGAAGGAAGAGAGGGAGGGAAGGAGGGAGAGAAAGAGGAAGGGAGGAAGGAAGAAAGGAAGGAAGCAAGGAAGGAAAAAAAGGCCTTGTATGATCCAATGATAACATGCCATGAACCAAGAATTACGTTATGGATTGAATTGTGTCTCCCCAACAAAGATACGTTGAAGTCCTAAGTCCTGGTACCTGTGAACATGACCTTGTTTGAAAATACGATCTTTGAAGAGGTTATCGGTTAACATGAGGTCATAATGAAGTAGGGTGAGTCCTAATAATCTGAGTGATAACATTATAAAAGAAGAGAATAGGCACAAAGAGTCAGAGGGAAACTTACAGCCACTACAAGCCAAAAAAATGCCTGGAGCTACCAGAAGTCAAGAAAGACAAAAAAAAGGACCTTGTCCTAGAGTCTTCGGTGGTCTTGCAGATATGTTGATTGGGACTTCTAGCCTCCAGAACCATGAAACATAAGCCACCACTTTGTGGTATTTTTTTATGGCATCCCTGGGAAACTAGGGCAGCTTGTTTTTAATACAATTCTAAGCACCTGAGGTCCAAGGGTGAAGAAAGAAAGGAAGGTTGGGAAGAAGGGAGGGAGGGAGGGAGTTAGTTTGTACCTGGTAAAATCTGAACATGCTCCCAACTTTCACCCAGTATGTCTACTCCTGGGTGTATACCTTGTAGAACCTACCAGAACAGTATTCACAGAAATATTTTGTAGGAGCAAAACATTTGAAATATATCGAATATCTAGCAACTGTAAAATGAATAAATTCACTGTAGTTATTCAGACAGTTGAACATCATATAGCAGTGAATACTAATAATCAACATGATTGATGAATATTTAGAGATGTGCCATCCAGTAGAACTTTCCTCAATGACAGAAATATTCTACAGCAAGATGTTGAGCAAAAGAAGCAAAACAAGAGCTGACTCCATCCATTTCTATCAAGTTGAACACAGGCAAGCTAACCAATATATTGATTAGAGACAGGTAGCATATGGTGACAAACCGACAGTGAAAAGCAAGGAAATACACAAATTTCAGGCTGGTTGTTAGCTGAAGCAGGGGATTCACTGGTAGCAGGGCACACAGGGAGGTTCAAACGTTTTGGAAATATTCTAACTCTTAATAGGCAAGGGGAGTTTGGGGCAAAGTTTTCTTCTTAAACAGCACATGTATGTTGAACACACTCATTCAGATGTATGATAACTTTAAAACATAAAGATTTACAAATCAGGGAATCACCATCATATAAAAGGACTTGAGGCAACAGAGTTGCTTTCTAGCACAGTGAAACCCCTTCTTATCCTCTCAATGTCCCCAGAATCAGGCCTACAGGAAATCCTTGCTATCTCAGGTCTCATCTTTTCCTGTCTCTGTATGTAAAAACCCCACATATTTATTGACTAAATATCCCATAGCTTTACAATAGAAGCACCATATCACACTTCCACACCAGCAGTTCTCCAACTCTCAGCTTTGTGGATTGTTTTGACACTTATTATTTAATACCACAGGGTGCAGAGATTATTTAATATCACATGGTGCAGTGAACAGAGTACTGGATTAAGTATTAGAGACCAGAATCCTGGTCAATGCTGAATTGCTCCCGGGCTTCAATGACTTTGGCTAAGTTCTTTCTTCTTTCCATCTTGCTGCTTCAGAAGAACCTCCGAGGTTAACAAGAGATGCTCCACTTTTAAAAGACTTTACATTGAATTTCTTGGTTAGGTTGACTTTGAAGAAAGTGTTGCATTGCCTTTTTTTTTTTTTTTTTTTCTTTAAGAAGGTCAGTAACCTCTAGATTGAATGACTACTAAGCATTTTCTTCCTCTAACATTTTAGAATTCTGTATTTTGTGAAAGTTAGGGCATATTGTTAGATGAGTAGATGAAAATAGACTTAAGACTAGATCACAAACTTGCCATATTATAGAAAAAGTCTAAATGTTTATCACCAAGAGTAATGGATTATTCCAGAAGTCCTCTAGCAAGGCGGCTCAGACTTTCTTGTCTTCCTTTCCCTTCTGAATCTACCTGACCCCATTCTCTGCTACCCTCAATCCTAGAAATTTGACAATAAACTTGACTAAATTATTTAATCACTATTAAAGGTAAAGAAGACCTGGAGTCAGAAAACCAAAAGGGAAGAAATGGTCAGCATTTCTCAAGCTGAAAGAACTGAAGAAAAATTTAAATGTCCGGTTGCAATAGTGAAGGATTCTGCAGGGAAAATATCAAACGAAGCAGGAAGCATCCAAAGAAGATGGAAGGAATACAAAGAGTTACTGTACCAAAAAGAATTGGTCGACATTCAACCATTTCAGGACGTAGCATACGATCAAGAACCAATGGTACTGAAGGAAGAAGTCCAAGCTATACTGAAGGCATTTGCGAAAAATAAGGCTCCGGGAATTGACAGAACACCAAGTGAGATGTTTCAACAAATGGATGCAGAGCTGCAAGTGCTCACTCATCAATGCCAAGAGATCTGGGAAATTAGCTAACTGGCTAACTGACTGGAAGAGATCCATTTTTATGCCTATTCCAAAGAAAGGTTATCCAACTGAATTCAAAAATTATCTAACAATATCATCAATATCACATGAAAGTAAAATTTTGCTGAAGATCATTCAAAAGCAGTTACAGCAGTACATTGACAGGGAACTGCCAGAAATTCAAGCCAGATTCTGAAGAGGCCGGGGAACCAGGGATATCATTGCTGATGTCAGATGGATCTTGGCTGAAAGCAGAGAATATCAGAAAGATGTTTACCTGTGTTTTATTGACTATGCAAAGGCATTCAACTGTGTGGATCATAGCAAATTATGGATAACACTTTGAAGAATGGGAATTACAGAACACTTAATTGTGCTCATGAGGAACCTGTATATAGATCAAGAAGCAGCTGTTTGAACAGAACAAGGGGATACTATGTCGTCCAAAATCAGGAAAGGTGTGTGTCAGGGTTGCATTCTTTCACCATACCTATTCAATCTGTATGCTGAGCAAACAATCCGAGAAGCAGGACCATATGAAGAAGAACACAGCAACAGGATTGGAAGAAGGCTAACTGACAACCTGTGATACACAGAAGACACAACCTTGCTTGCTGAAAGTGAAGAAGACTTGAAAAACATAATGTTGAAGATCAAAGACTACAGCCTTCAGTATGGATTACGCCTCAACATAAAGAAAATAAAAATCCTCACAACTGGATCAATAAGCAATATTATGATAAACAGAGAAAAGACTGAAATTGTCAAGGATTTCATTTTACTTGGATCCACAATCAACACCCATGAAAGTGGCAGTCGAGAAATCAAATGACATAATGCATTGGGCAAATCTGCTGCAAAAGGATCTCTTTCAAGTGCTAAAAAGCAAAGATGTCACTTTAAGGACTAAGGTGCACCTGACCCAAGCTATGGAGTTTTCAGTCACCTCATATGCCTGTGAAAGCTGGTCGTTGAGTAAGGAAGACTAGAGAATTGATGCCTTTGAATTATGGTGTTGTCAAAGAGTACTGAATATACCATGGACTGCCAAAAGAATGAACAAATCTGTCTTGGAAGAAGTACAGCCATGATGATCCTTAGAAGCAGGGATGGCGAGACTTCAGTTTCACATACTTTGGACAAATTATCAGGAGGGACCAGTCCCTGGAGAAGGACATCATGCTTGGTACAGTAGTGAGTCAGCAAAAAAGAGGAAGACCCTCAATGAGATGGATTGACACAGTGGCTGCAATTATGGACTCAAGCATAGCAATGATTGTAAGGATGGCACAGGAATGGGCAGTGTTGTGTTCTGTTGTACATAGGGTTACTATGAGTCAAAACCAACTCAATGGCATCTAACAACAACAAAGAGAAATAATGGAAAAGGGGATATAGATTGGGGGCATTTTCTGCAAGGAGCAGAATTGGATGAGAACTTTTATGCAGGCTTCTTGTGGCCCACAGCTTTCTTCTCTGACCCTGCTGTTTCGTTTTGCATCTCTATTGCTCAGGTCTCTCAGCTATGCTGTCCTCAAGGTCATCCTTCTCTATCCCTCAACCCATTCTGCTTGAGTTTCTCTTACACTCTGCTCAGCCAATAATGTGTCAAATGTTCCAGATCAAACATTGTCATTTAAACTCTGATCTTCTGGGCATTATGAATTTCAGGCATCAGGTAGAACTGCCTAAACAGCAAAACCTTCTGTCCATCTGCATACAAAGTCAGCCCTGCCTTTGACCACTTGGCCTATAATAGTCATACTTCACATGTATAAGAGGTAGTCTCCCTATTTCCTTTTCTGCCATTGAATCTTTCAGTCCTATAAGGGTACCAGGATCGGTAGAAATTATTTTTAAATTCAAAACAAACAAATAAACCGACAACTTCCTCCATGACAAATTAAGAGTAGAAGCAAGAAGATCTATGGCTTTCAGAGGAAGTAAAGATTTCTAGTTTGAACGTTTAAGAAAGGCTTCAAGAAGGAGGTGGGCATTGAGCTGGACCTTGAACAGGGAAGCATGAGAGATTCCCATTCTGGCCAAGATCTCAAAGTTATTATCTTAAAGGATTAACCATTGAATCTTCAACCCCCTTTGGGATGAAAGAGACTCCACTTTGGGCTCTTTGTCTCAATTCATTCTAATTTTCTAATAAAACATGTCATTTTTTTGTTCTAAAGAATAATAGAAAGAAATAGTAACTTTAAAAATATATGTAGGCTAGATAGTCTGTAGTTCCTCAAACTGGTCATATTAATGAAACACTTAAGATTCAAAATCACAAAGAGTTCTGCAACGTGCAATTAGGATATATGCCCGTGATACGTGCTTTGGTGAAATGAAGGCTGTCAGTCCTTTTTATCTTTTCCCTCCTGTTCTTCACTTAAGGGGATCTGAATTCAGAACCACACAGCCACATGGTGTCAATTTCTAGGCAGTTCACACTGAGTTTAAAATGAGAAGATGTGAAGTGTTGCCAGTAAAGATAAGTAATATTCTCCTTGGAAGAGAAAGTCAGCAAAGGAGAATGCAAACTGTTGCACCCTCAGCTAGCCCAGAAATTTACAATTTCTTCAAATCACAAAAATAACTTTGCTCAATCTGCCCCTATTGCAAAAAGCATCTTCATTTGTTTATGGGATCACCATAAAACATATTGGCTTCCCCACCCATGATCTGGAAAATAAATCTCCAGGATTTTTATAAACAAGTCGAGTGGGGCAGGCTCAAAGTGAAATTACATCCAAGCCCCAAACTCCAACACACATGAACTCAGTGTCCAAGGAATCCACACTAATCCACGTCATTCTCAGTGGCTGGGTCTGGTGGCTGACATACACATCCTCAGGCCTGAAGGAAAAGGTCTCAATAGTGAGCTGGATTTATACAAAGTAGAATCACTTCCATTTATCTTGTAGCCACGTTATTGTTTAAAAAAAAAAAAAAGTAACACTCGATGGTTCTATTTTTTGTTTGTTTGTTTACTTTAGACCATTCTCCTCGGCCCATCATGCCACACTATTTACAAGCAGACCTTGACCAGCCCTCCCAGCCTAATCTCCTATCGCTCCTAAGCCTTTTGCCAGGATGATCCTGGTTTAACTACTATTGCCCCAAGTGCTCCTTGTGCTCTAACCCTAAGCCCCTTATTCAGTCCCTACCAGAGATGCCTTCACTATCTTTCATTATCACTGAAATTGCTTCTAACATCAAGGCCTGGCTCAATGCTCACCTCATTCTTAAAGCCTTTCTAAGCATTCCAGTCTGAAATCTCTACCTCCTGCAAACACCCATTTATATAAGCCCCTAGGAGGTACAAGGGACACTGGTGGTGCAGTGGTTATGGGCTTGGCTATTAACCAAAAGGATGGCAGTCCAAATCCACCAGCTGCTCCTTAGAAACCCTATGAGGCAGTTCTACTCTGTCCTATAGGGTTATTATGAATTGGAATCAACTCAATGGCAATGGGTAGGCAGTAAAAATGGTGCACTCATTGCTAACCTGAAGATTGGATATTTGAACTCACTCAGTGGTGCCACAGAAGAAAGTCTTGGCAATCTACTTCTGTTAAGATTACAGCCAAGAGAATCCCATGGAGCAGTTCTACTCTGTAACACCTGGGGTCACCATGAGTCAGAAGCAGCTTGACAGAAACTAACAACAACAATTTGCTGAAGGAGGTTGTTTGTTCTGAATTTTAAAATAGTGTCTACCCATCCTGGTTTCCCATTAGACTGAAAGCTTCAACGGCAGAAGGAGTAATAGGAAGAATACCTCCTACTTTTGTGTGTCCCGTATAGTGTCTATCTCTTACCTTTGCACATAGAGAATATTGCAATAAAAATCTATTGATAATGTTTGAGAAGCTAAGATTTCCAGACAAAAAAAATTCAAAATTAGTTTTGAAATGTAGGAAGAGATTCCTTTTTAGTGGAATGAACAGCTGATCTACCTATTTACCACTATATTTCTAGAATTGGTCCAGTTTGAGCTAAGACCCAGAATTTAGTCTAAATCAATCACGTAGATGTTAGCAGTCTCCCTGTTAAACTCTCATATTTTATAGATAATGAATAAAGACCCAGAATCTAGCCCAAGGTGTGCCTGAGGGGTTCTAGTTTGTCATTCCTTCTATGTAGCACGCTTGATCATGAGGACTCTAGGAAATCCTAAAATTTGGGATTACTCAGAATCACTTCATCCTAATGTAAACCCAAAGGGCATATAAGAAGCAGGACAATTTCTTCCATCTCCCAGTATTCTCAGAACTCAAGGCCAGACCAGCCCTAATCTTCAGATGTTCAAGGAGTGGTCCAGTCTCAGACATGCATCTCATTGAGTGGTTTCTATATTTGTTGTTTCAAATGTCAATGAATGTTTCAAGTGTCAAAAGAATGAATGAATGAATGACTTATATAACTTTACTGTCTTAATCAGAAGTAGGGTTTATCTAAAGACTTTCTTTCATTTCTGATGAACCCCTCAGGATTCAAGTTCTCCAACATCCAACAAGTAGGTACATCTCTATCTCTATATATTGACAATTCTCCCTCCTTGGGAATAACTGTTCATTATTCTTCCTATTTTTACATGATAAAATATTTTTCTTTCAATAAAATATTGGTCCTTGTAGATTGAATCTATTGATTTGTTTTCAGTGCCACTACTTGGCAAAATTAGAAGTTGGGCAACTGTGTATTTGTCCTCAAGAGTATTTGAAAATTTTACTCATCTGTGAAATTCAAAGTCTAAAAACCACTGGCTGGAGAAGGTAGCTCTCACTAACTTCAGCGCCACATGATGTCTCTTGTCCTTTCTTCTCACTGACACCTTTTTTTTTTAATGATCATTTTTGGAGGTGTACACTAGGTGCCTGACATTGTACCAGGGGTTGGGAATATAGAGGGAGCTCATGGTCAGAGTAAAAGGCAAAAAGACTGTTACCCTACTAAAAGTCATTGCTTTCATGTTCCACCAATGGCAAGTTTTAGGAAAGGAGCATCTGCTTCTCCCAGACTCAACTTTTAATTCTTTTGAAGGACTTTGTCTATATATAAGGCATATCTCCATTTTTTAATATTCTAGAAGCCCCCAAAAAGTAGGAATGGTTGGGCTTATCTTAGCCTCTGAGAGGTTTTCTTTTGGTACTCAGAAAATATTGCCATAGGTTCACTTAGACCATTTAGTTACTTCCTTTGGCCCCAGTTAACATTCAACAAACCAAAACATGTCATCCTTGGTGCTCCAAGATTTCCTTGGCATAAGTTACTTATAACATTGCTCCTGAAATATCTCTTATTATAAAACACAGCACCTTTCGCAAAGGAGGTTCCAATCAAGACACAAGGGAAAACAAAGAGCTATTCAAACAAGAAATATAAGACAGATCATAAACATAAATTAAGATAATCAAAGGAATCATAAAGTTTAATGAGTACTGTCTTAGCTTTATAGTGCTGCTAAAACAGAAATACCACAAATGGGTGGCTTTAACAAACACGAATTTATTGTCATAGTCTATGAGGCTGGAAGACTGAATTCAGGGCTCCAGCTCTGGGGAAAGGCTTTCTCTCTGTGTTGGCTCTGGGGGAATGTCCTTATCCTCAATTTTCCCCTGGTTGGGTCTAGGAGTTTCTCAGCACAGGGACCCCAGGTCCAAAGGACACGCTCCACTCCTGGCTCTTCTTTCTTGGTGATATGAGATCCCTCTCCTCTCTGCTTGATTCTCTCTTTTATATCTCAAAAGAGATTGACTCAAGATACAACCTAATCCTGTAGATTGTGTCCTGCCTCATCAATATAACTGTCTCTAATTCTGCCTCATTAACATCACAGAGGTTAGGATTTACAACACATAGTATAGTTACCTCAGATCACTAAATAGAGGGCAACCACACAATATCAGGAACCATAGCCTAGCCAAGTTGACACACATTTTGGGGGGACAGAATTCAATCCACAACAAGGACTAAAGAGAAAAATGGTAAAAGAGCTTCTTGTCTTTAAGAGCAGGAAGAAGGTCCTCCATGCCAACTTCCGACTCACACCCTACACCCTGTAGCTGATGATTTTTTTTTGTGTGTGTGTGACACTTTACTTGTTAAGCCTGGACACATTATAGCAGTGACAGAAGGACATGGGGAAGCCCTGGTTTGTGGTATTTGCCAATTCCATGAAGTAAATACTTCTACAACCAATTTCAAACTACCAACAACAGACTCTCAAAATTCCTGAATATTTAACAGTCAATTCTCATGAAGCTGGCTGAGCTGACTCCTGTACGCCACTGGATGAGTGAAATTTGAAAAGTGACTGCTCCAATCTTAGAGTCCCATCAGTTCATAAGGAGCAAGTCCTAGGTAACTAGGGAGTCCCTGGGTGGTGCAAATGATTAACACGTTCAGGTTCTAACCGAAAGGTTGGAGGTTTGAGTCCACCCAGAGTCACCTTGAAAGAAATGCCCAGAAATCAGCCATTCAAAACCCTATGGGTACAGTTTTAATCTGACACATGTGGAATCTCCATAAATCAGAGTTGACTCAATGGCAGTTGGTCTAGGTAATTAGAGTTAGCTGGGAGCAAGATAGCACATGAGAAAGTTGATCGTTGTCCATTGTTGTCATGATTCTGAAAGTGGGACCTAATGAAATTAGGAGTCAAAGACGAGCTGATAGGTCCAGAAGGAAATGTCAGAGCTTGGGCAGACACTGTCCAGACATTGGTGGGCAGTGAGGGACTGATTATAGACACGTGGAAGGCACAAAGGGACACTGGAGGAGGGGCAGGGTTGAGGTTTAGGGAAGATGGCATAGAAGTCCCCCCAAAAATGAACCAAATACAAAATAGGCTCATTTCATAACTTTTCCATCAACTGATAAGTGTGCAAAATTAAGTTCTCTGAGAAGTTCCAGGGAAAACAGGTATGAAGATACAGTTTTCTGTCCCGTGGCCTGTCCCCCCAACCTCAGGAACACAATAGCAGGAAAATAAACTCCAGGTGATAGCTCCTTTCTACGCATGTGGAACCTCTTTTGGGTGGGAAAAGATTTTTCAAAAGACTGAAAAAAAAATCCCTGAACAGCAACTTGGCTCTTGGTTAATGGCTCCGATGGACAATTTGAGGGGAATGAGAATATGTGTGACAAAACAGGGTTTTGAAATGTTCAGTTGCTGGCTTTGGAATAGGACTTCATTATTCAGTAGCCAGAGAGCAGCTTCCTGGGCCCCCTCACCCCTAGGCCCAGGAGCTGGGCTTGCCTTCCTCTAAGGCTTTCTGCGAAGAAGGCTAGAATCTCCCCAGTGTCTCCTCAAGTGGCTACCTACCGTATATAAACACAAATATCTTTTGTTTTTAAGAGGTTTATCGAATAACGACAGGAATATGAGAATTACTAAAGACAGGCACTGAGAAAGTTGCAGAGTTATAGAAGATAGTTCTTTAAAATAAGATGGAAGCAGGCATTTCAGACAGTTCGGTAATTGTAACCCCTATGAACCTTATTAATTTGGAAAAAAAAAAAACACACTATATTAAAGTGTTAGTGTCTTCCTGCTTCTTACAAAACACACTTTATCATATTTTGGAATCTTCTAGTAGGAATGCTTGAAAACATTGCATTTTACGAATAGTCTTTGTTATTTTTCATAGTTGTACCTTTTTCTTGAAATTAGTTTTTATTTCTTATCTTCATTTCCTTGTTTCATGATTATTTGTGAGGGAAGAAGATGATACTTTTATTTAACGGTATATGTGGTACTCTGTTAAGATTATCAATTCAATCATTTTTAATGAAAACATTTTAAATAAAATAGAGCTGATGGATATACCTCAAGCCTAGTGAGTTCTCAAACCTTGTCTGGATCAGGTCTCCAGCTTCTTCTCCCCACTCCCAAGGGCCCACCGGTTACAATCACAATTTCCTTCTCCGTTCACTTCCCTTTATTTCTTTGCCTTTCTTACCCTGCCCACACTCAGAAGTTGCTTTCCAAAATCAATACTAGAATTTTATGGTGGAAACAGGCTTTTACACAAACTATTAATAGACAGGAGTCCCTGGGTGGTACAAATGGTTAACATGCTTGGCTGCTAAACAAAACTTTGGAGGTTTCAGTCCACCCAGAGGCATCTCAGAAGAAAGGCCTGACGATCTACTTCTGAAAAATCAGCCATTAAAAACCTTATGAAGCACAGATCTACTCTGACACACGTGGAGTCACCATGAATAAGAATCAATTTAATGGCAACTGGCTTTATTAACAAGATAATGTCCACCAAAGAGAAGGAGGGTAAGTCCTTGCATGTTTCCTGATCCAGCGCCCTGACTCCATGTTGTAAAACCAGTGGCTGCCTACAATAACACCTAAAGTGTCTGTGGTTGTAATAAATATATTTAATAATGAGAATTATTATGATGCAATATATGAATAAAATAATAGTCTCTTATACAGAATAATCCCCATTTTGTAAAACAAAATATTTATATGCACAACTTTTAACGGGTCTAAAAAATACTTCAAAATGATACAGGCGATTGTTTCTGGAAAGTAAAATTAGAAGTAATTGATACTTGCTTATATTTTCAAAGTAGGAATGTAGGCATGTTCTTTTAATTAGGAAGAAAACATTATTTTTAAAAGTTTTAAGGTTCTCATGGATGGATATTGTTCATCCTTTCATTGCTTTATAATCTATTTTATAGCCAAGAATCTTCCCTTATATCTCATTACTGATAAACCCTTTTTGGAGTGTCAACACTCTGTTTCATCTTGTTTGGGTAATTAAGGAGTGAAAAAAGGTGGGGATGGGGTTAGGAAAGGTGTTCACTTAGTTTATTGGAACAATTCTGGCAAATTAGCCAGGATACCAACCCAAAAAACCAAACCCACTGCCATCGAGTCAATTCCAACTCATAGCGACCCTATAGGACAGAGTAGAACTGCCCCATAGAGTTTCTAAGGAGTGCCTGGTAAATTCAAACTGCCTACCCTTTGGTTAGCAGCTGTAGCATTTACCTACTATGCCACCAAGGTTTCCCAGCCAGGATAATTGCCTCAGAACTGGACTCCCCACTTGACTGCATAGAACCCACCCAGAGGAAGTCTTCCCTCCCTTCCTCTGTGGACTAAAGCCAAGCCCATCCAAGCTCAGAGGGTCGAGGTAGGCATGGAGTGGAGTTGGAGGTGGCCAGACATAAATGGCATTCCTGCCCAGAGAGAAGGCACTTCTCCTCAAAGCCTGGAAGTTGTCATAGGTCAAGTCATGTAAGGTCAAGCCAGGGCTTCTAGTGTCCAAACCTCTTGATTTATCCTGTCAGCTGTGAGTCTTCAGACCAGGTGGTGAAGCTGTGCAGAAGGCAGACTTGCACTGGTTTTAAAATAGGGATGTATCATGCATAGTAGAAAGGCATTGTGCAGCCCCCATTAAAGGTTTGCCAGGGTCATGAGGCACGAGGAACAACAGCACATTAGTGCCATTAATATATGCTCTGGAATATTTTTCTTTTCTAGGAACACCTAGGAAAATAAGCTCTTCTATCCCACTACTTCCTATGGCCCCAAAGAAAGGGCACAAAGAAAGCAGCTGGTAAAGAGAGAGACAGAGAGAGAAACACTAGCTTACAATGAATAATAATGAGGGCAAAATATTACTACATACTTACTATGTGCCAAACTTTTTGTACATACTGTCCCAATCAACCCCTTAGCAACCTCATGCAGCAGGGATTATTAGGATAACTGACGTTTTATGAATAAGGAAACCAAAGTTCAGCACGCTCAAGTGCAAGGGTAGAGCATAGTGTTGAAGAACATGGACAGGCCAGCATGAACATGAATCCTATTTCTGCCATTTACTAGGCACCTAACCTTCGTATGTCACGTAACCTCCCAATGCCTCAGTTTTTTCATCAACAAGACGGGGAAAACACTCTCACCTTTCTCACAGGATGATTTTTAGGACTGAACAGTAACTTATTTAGTAAAAGACTGAAGCCATGGTCTTTTCAATCACCTTAGATGTGTGTGAAAGTTGGACAATAAAAGAGGAAGACAGAAGAATTGATGCATTCAAACTGTGGTGCTGGCAAAAATATTGACTATACTGGGGACTTACAGAAGTATGAAAAAATCAGTCTTAGAAGAAACACAACTAGATCACTCTTTAGAAGGGAGGATGGTGAGATTGTAGCTCAATTACTTTGGACACATCGTTGGGAAAGACCAATTCTAGAAAAAGTCATCGCATTTGTTTAATGTATGTACATGTCTGTCTATTTGCATTGCACATGCAGACAGGCTGTGCATCAAACTTCCAGGCAGCCATTAGACTGCTAGAAATAAGACACATACACCCAACCATTCTATGGGTGATACAGCCAGACACACAAAACACTTATACAGTGTTGGCAAGATGAAAGTCTTTATTATTATTTATAGAAAGCAAACAATAAACAATAACAACAAATTCCCAAATGAGAATCGCTTGCCCTTCCCCAAATTACCCTTGTCTATTCTTATGTTGATGGGCAGGTGCGCTGTGGTTCAAGTCAGATGTTGTGTTCTTGTCACCTCTGCCTCCGGCTACCACCACACTGCTTGGGGAGCGAGGTGTCTACATGAATCCTGAGGCTCCTGCTCTGTCGATGGGACTCCCTGGGCCTTTCCACACCAGCAGAAACACCCTGCACAGGGTCTCCCGAGCCTCTGCCACTGGACCCCTCTAAGCGTCTGCTGCCAGTTCCTGCCATGCTACCCAGGGCTCTCTTGCTGCCACTCTAGCTAGGCCCCTGCTGCCTGGGGTGGGGGGAGGCATGCAACTCCTGCACAGGGCACACTCAGGCCTCTCTTGCCCTGCATGTGTACGTGTTAAAGCTCTTTTACCTCTGCCAGCAAGCCTCCTGCCCGAAAGGCACTCAGCTTTTCCACCATTGCCTGGGCAGGCTCACTGCCACTATTTCTCACCCATCTTCAGCATTCACTCTTTCTTCTGGGTCTAGGAGGTTCTCAGTGCAGTGATTCTAGGTCCTTAGTCCAAAGGGCACGTTCTGCTTCAGACTCTTCTTCTTGATGGTAGTAAGGTTCCTAGCAAGATGACAAAAGCCACTAATCCCCTTAGTAGGCCAGAGTAACCTTATTTGTATAGTCACAGTAAACTGTCCAATCCCCGCAAGGATTTTACACACCTTATTTGCATAGTCTAGCCAATCATTCTGTGGGAAGTTAGAAGACCATGGCTAGAAAGACCATATAAAAGCAATTCACTGCATTGCAGTAAAGTAGAAAGTCAGCAAAAATGAGGGAAGACTTCCACGAGATGGATTGACACAATAGCCACAACAAGGGACTCAAACATATCTATAATCATGAAGAAGGCACAGGACTGGGCAACATTTTGTTCTGTTATACGTAAGGTCGCCATGAGTCAGAGCTGACTCGATGGCAACTAACAACTACAACAACATGGAAACAGTTTAGAAACAGTACCTGGCACATGACAAAGGCTATCAAATATTAGCTCTTATTATTAAATCATTTGCCAAGGTCACTCAGTCAGGAAGTGGCAGCACCAAGGTCTGAAGGCCCCTGGCCTAAGATGTTCTTTACTCTGGACAATATGGCGGATTCTCACTCCTAAAGAATACCCTCTGTGGCTGATTCTTGTTATGCAATGCAAAGGCAGCCTACCTGAAATCTAAGGGCACATTCTGAGCAGTCATTTAAACATGGTGTATTTTCAACAATCCAACTTTCACAAGGCATTTTAAAACACATCGATGCCAAAGTTTTAAGTCTTCATATATGCCACCAACACAGCGCAGACTGGGAACTATGTTTGTGGGGAAGAAAAGAAACACAGAGAATCAAACTATGCTCACTCTCCCTCAAGCCAAACACCTCACAAGGGGGCTGGTTCCCTGTTCCCAGTCACTCTCTTCTGAGTTTGGCTCAAATGCCCAGCTATGTGTGTGCTTCAGTGAGCACAGTCTGGCAACCCCATAACCCTGTCTGCTGCCCTTCAGGCAGCCTCAAGCAGCTACAAACATGTCAAATCTGCAGAAACCCCAGGCTGTAGGCCTCACCTCAGATTTTGATGTATATCCAAATTGGAAGCTTAGTTTAAGGAAAACATTCATCCGTTCCAGCTGAATAATGGAAGCATAGGGCCTAGAGCACTAGTCCAGACAAGAACTTCCTTTCCTCTGTTAGTGGGGTGCTAAACTTGGAGGCCTAATTACTGCCATTCACATTCCAAGTGTGTTAACAACTTCATTGCTGCCTCAAGTGTAGGTAGGGCTAAACTGTCTCCTCCATGAAGTGGAATAAACCCCCGAGGTGCAGTGGCAAAATTTGGGGTTGAGTTTCTAATCCAGCTGGGTGACCAGGGGCAGACTCTGATTGCCTAGTAACTTTGTAAAGTAGGTGAAATCCAGCTTGTATTGGGTTGCCCCCCTCCCTTTTTGGCTAATTCTCTGGCCTATTTCCCTTCCCTGAGGCTCACAGATCCTCCCCTCCCTGACTAAACAATCCTATACATTGAGCCACATCATAATGTGACTTCAGTTCCTTCATCTGTAAAATGGAGGTGATAAGACCCAGTTCATGGTATTGTTGGGAAGAGTAAATGGAAATATGGTATAGTTGAAATGGTTCTCAGAACTTTCTAGTCCAGCCCCTGCAGAAGTAAGTTCAGGTGGCCCTCATTATCCGAACTGTCACTAGTACTCACTATCAAAACTCAAGAACCAAGCAGCTTCAGAAAACAGAGTAGTTCTATTTGAACTTGCATCCAAACTAGGAACTAAACAGATTGACTTAGCAAAGTATACTTGTAATGTGTATTCTGAATACTTAATATCCTCAGGATTGAAGATGCCGTTGGTGACCAGCAGCTATCTCCCCAAAGAGGTGGCACAAACTGAATCAGTCAACAGAACTACAAATACGCTAGAAACTTACATGAGAAGGTATGTAAGGCTTGCTCCCTGTCTTCATAAGAGATATAAACTGGTCGTGTAAATCAGATTCAACTTCCCAAAATAGATATATTTATTATATATTTTTATTATATTACAGATAGTAATGGTTAAGCCCTCACCTGCTAACTAAAAGGTCAGTGGTTCAAGCCCACCAGCAGTCATGCTGGAGAAAAGACCTGACAATCTGCTCCTGTAAAGATTACAGCCTAGGAAATCCTAGGAAAAGTCCCACTCTGTCATATAGGGTTGCTGTGAGTTAGAATTGACTTGACAGCACACAACACCAACAATACATGAAAAATACCAAAAGAGCGTTATGTACTGCAAACATTCAGAGTAGGAAAAATTCACCAATAATGCAAGTTAAAGTCAACGGAGAGCGAAGCATAACAGCTTAAAGGAAAAAAGAAAGTCCTGGGTCTAACTCCAACTCTGAAGTTCCCATCAGTCAGAGAATACTCCCTTGAATTACTCTCAAAATTCATCCACTCACAAGGTTTTCCCGAACACATGGGAGAACCCTCCATTTGTCAGTCATTGACATTCAGCCCTTTTGCTTCTTAGGCTGCTATTGCTTCCTTCTGAAAAGCTCTCTCTGGCATGAGGCACAAGCCCCTTAGCTGTGGCCGTTCCCTCAATGGGCCATGGTGCTGCCATATAGTTCCATGAGACCTCAAGCATGTCTTCATTCCACTCTCACTGCACTTCAACCTATCATCCAACAGCTGTCTGAGTATCCAGCTGACACATCCTTGAAAGAATGTGTTTCTGAAAATGTCACGTCAGAGCTTGAGGCTGGGCTGTGTGACTGTGCCTTGTCATTGATCGTTGGTACACTGGGGAAACTGCTCTAGAAATTAGTCACGCCAACTAGAAGCTGGCTGAGCAAACAGTGCTCTGGGTTGGCATTCATTCTGGACTGGAGATGAAATTTTTGGAGAACCCACAGTATGTGATTGGCTTTTCCTTAAAAATCTGAAGATTTCTCCATTTCCCAATCGATGCTAAAAACATGTTAACAATTTTGTTTATTTACTTCCTTGACTCTTGCATATGTTCAATGCTTCTTTAGCTGTTCTTTACAGTGTTCATGACAGGACTGTCTGCTTTGACAGGAACCTCCCAGCAAGCAGAGTACTCTTCATTTTTTCCTTGTAAGCAGTATGCAGTGGAATGAGTGTGGGCTTCAGAGTTAAACCTACTTGGGTTTGCTTGTAAGCTCTGCTCTCAGCAGCTGTGTGACACTGAGTCACCTAGACCCCTCTGAGCTTCTTTCCCTTTCAGTAAAATACATACATACATATGCATACTAGTTGCCATCAAGTCACTTCCGACTCTTAGCAACCCTATAGCACAGAGTAGAACTGCCCCCAAAGGGTTCCCAAGGAGCACCTGGTGGACTCAAACTGCCGGCCCTTTGGTTAGCAGCTGTAGTTGTTAACCATTATGCCACCAGTGTTTCCATTCAGTAAAATGAAAATAGTCATATCTACCTCACAGGGTTGTTTGAAGATTAAATGAGATAATATGGGCAAAATCCTTAGCAGAGTATCAGGTACATCACAGATGCTCAAAAACTATTAAATTTCCTAGCCTAGTAGGCCTAACAAATGTTTTTAACTGCCTACTCTAAAAAAGGAGCCCTGGTGGCACTGTGGTTAAGAGCTTGGCTGCTAGCCAAAAGGTCAGCAATTCGAATTCACCAGCTGCTCCTTGGAAACCCTATGGGGCAATTCTACTCTGCTCTATAGGGTTGCTATGAGTCAAAATTGACTCAACAGCAACAGGTTTGATTTTTGGGGGGTACTCCATGAAAAAAAAATGAATATACAGTCCTTTACCTCAGAGAAGTGGTAAACTGATGATGTTGTTGTTGAGTGCCATCAAATTGATTCCAAATCACAGCAACTCCATGTAATAAAGTAGAACTGCCCCCATAGGGTTTTCTAGGCTGTAACCTTTATGGAAGCAGGTTGCCAGGTCTTTCTTCTGCAAAGCCACCGAGTGGATTTGAATCACCAAAATTTCAGCTAGTAGTGAAGTGCTTCACAGTTGCACCATGAGGGCCCTTATGTTATTAAAAATAAGAGATAGGATAATTGTTATAATGGAAGTTTATTAATCAGAATAGACTAGGTTATGCTTCAGTAACAATCCTAACATCTCAGTGGCTTAAAACAATACAGGCTTATTTCCTATTCATGTTACATGTCTATCATGAGCACATGGGGGACTTTGCTGCAGTACACCCTCACTCTTAGACACAGACTAACAGAGACTCCTCCATATGGAATGTAGCTGGCTGCCTTAGCAGAAGGAAGAGGAGATGGAGAATTGCACTCTAGCTCCTAAATATACTTCTGCACATCAACTCCACTCCTGTTTTGTTGCCCAGAGACAGTCAAGTGGCTACACATAATTTCAAGGGACAGGGAAGCAGAATCCTCCTGAATGCCCAGAAGTAAAATGGAACCAAAGATTGATCAAAGTACTTGCATCTTCCACAGAGGGTATATACAAGGTGAAATGAGATCATAAAGAAATGAAGGACTAAGGCTGCCTAAAGTGTCCAAAAGGGCCTCTCTCAGGGAGGTAACTCTTGTGGTGCAACTTTAAAAATGAGGAGTAACTTGACAGATAAGAGGGTGTCCCCAGGAGAAGGACTAACATGTGCAGAAGTTTGAAGGCCTGAAAGAGCCTGGTATTTTCTGGAATGACAGTGATTCAGTGTTAATAGAAAAAAGTGTGGGATGGGAAGCTATAGGAAATGAGGTTGGAGCAGTGGTAGATCAGGTCCTGGGAAGGCATTCAGTTTTATCATGTACATGAGGAGGAACAGAAAGGTCCTGAGGAAGAGGGTGAGAGGATCAGATTTATTTGTCCCTCTACTCAGTCAACAAGTATTTATCAAGTGCCTACTAAAAGCAACGTACTGTTCTAGGAGTTGGGGATATATTGGTCAACAAAGGCAAAGTTCCCGCCCTCATGGAATTCGTATTCTAATGTCAGAAAAGGCACTGTGATGGTTAAGCTTGTGTGCCAACTTGGCTGGGCCATGAGTCTCAGTGTTTATGTGTGATCACTCCCATGATTAAATCTGCTGTGAGTAGCCAATCAGTTGAAAGGGAGTCTCCTTGGGGGCATGGCCTGCATTCAAATATAAGCAGACATTCTGGCCTTTTCCTCACTCTGAATCCCGAGACTGCCTCCTGTTCATCTGATCTCTGGCTCTTGGGGCTTGAGCTACCAGCTTAACTGCAGACATGGGGTTCATCGATCTTCACAGCCTGAGAGTGGGAGCCCTGCTCTCCGACCTACTAATCTTGGGTTTACCAGCCCCTGTGGCCATGTGAACCGAGAGGAGCCCCTGTCCTAATCCATGGACTTGGGATGTTCCAGGCTCTACAATTGCATGAGCCACATTCTTGATCTTTGTTATAAATCCCTCTACATGTATATCCCCCAACACGTCTGTCAGTTTGTTGTACTGTGGGAGCTTGTGTGTTGCTGTGATGCTGGAAGCTATGCCACCAGTATTCAGATACCAGCAGGATCAACCATGGAGGACAGGTTTCAGCTGAGCTTCCAGACTAAGACAGACTAGGAAACAGGACCTGGCAGTCTACTTCTGAAAAGCATTAGCCAGTGAAAGCCTTATGAATAGCAACAGAACATTGTCTGATATAGTGCTGGAAGATGAGCCCCCCAGGTTAGAAGGCACTCAAAAGATGACTGGGGGAGAGCTGCCTCCTCAAAGTAGAGTCTACCTTAATGAAGTGAATGGAGTAAAGCTTTCGGGACCTTCATGTGCTGATGTGGCACGACTCAAAATGAGAAGAAACAGCTGCAAACATCCATTAATAATTGGAACCTGGAATGTACGAAGTATGAATCTAGGAAAATTGTAAATCGTCAACAATGAAATGGATCACATGAATATCAATATTCTAGGCATTAGTGACCTGAAATGGACTGGTACTGGCCATTTTGAATCAGACAATCATATAGTCTACTATGCTGGGAATGACAACTCGAAGAGAAATGGTGTTGCATTCATCGTCAAAAAGAACATTTTAAGATCTATCCTGAAGTACAATGCTGTCAGTGATAGGATAATATCCATACACCTACAGGAAGACCAGTTAATACGGCTATTATTCAAATTTACGCACCAAACACTAGGGCAAAAGATGAAGAAATAGAAGATTTTTATCAGCTGCTGCAGTCTGAAATTGATGGAACATGCAATCAAGATGCATTGATAATTACTGGTGATTGGAATGTGAAAGTTAGAAACAAAGAAGAAGGATCAGTAGTTGGAAAATATGGCCTTGGTGATAGAAACAACTCCAGAGATCGAATGATAGAATTTTGCAAGACGAACGACTTCTTCATTGCAAACACCTTGCAAATACCTTCTTTCACCAACATAAACCATGACTGTACACATGGACCTCACCAGATGGAACACACAGGAATCAAATTGACTACATCTGTGGAAAGAGAGGATGGAAAAGCTCAATACCATCAGCCAGGACAAGGCCAGGGGCCGACTGTGGAACACACCATCAATTGCTCATATGCAAGTTCAAGCTGAAACTGAAGAAAATCAGAGCAAGTCCACGAGAGCCAAAATATGACCTTGAGTATATCCCACCTGAATTTAGAGACCATCTGAAGAATAGATTTGATGCATTGAACAGTAGTGACTGAAGACCAGATGAGTTGTGGAATGACATCAAGGACATCATAATGAAGAAAGCAAGAGGTCACTGAAAAGACAGGAAAGAAAGAAAAGACCAAGACGGATGTCAGAGGAGACTCTGAAACTTGCTCTCGAATGCCGAGCAGCTAAAGCAAAAGGAAGAATTGATGAAGGAAAAGAACTGAAGATTTCAAAGGGCATCTCAAGAAGGCAATGTAAAGTATTATAATGACATGTGCAAAGAGCTGGAGATGGAAAACCAAAAGGGAAGAACAGGCTCGGCATTTCTCAAGCTGAAAGAACTAAAGAAAAAATTCAAGCCTCAAGTTGCAGTAGTGAAGGATTCCATGGGGAAAATATTAAATGACACAGGAAGCACCAAAAGAAGATGGAAGGAATACACGGAATCATTATAGCAAAAAGAATTAGTCGATATTCAACCATTTCAAGAGGTGGCATATGATCGAGAACCAAAGGTACTGAAGGAAGAAGTCCAAGCTGCTCTGAAGGCGTTGGTGAAAAACAAGGCTCCAGGAATTGATGGAACATCAGTTGAGATGTTTCAACAAACAGGTGCAGTGCTGGAGGTGCTCACTCGTCTATGCCAAGGAATACGGAAGAGAGCTTCCTGGCCAACTGACTGGAAGAGATCCATATTTATGCCTATTCTCAAGAAAGGTGATCCTACCGAATGTGGAAATTATAGAACAATATCATTAATATCACACACAAGCAAAATTTTGCTGAAGATCATCCAAAAACGGCTACAGCAGTATATCGACAGGGAACTGCCAGAAATTCAGGCCAGTTTCAGAAGAGGACGTGGAACCAGGGATATCATTGCTGATGTCAGATGGATCCTGGCTGAAAGCAGAGAATACCAGAAGGATGTTTACGTGTGTTTTATTGACTATGCAAAAGCATTCGACTGTGTGGATCATAACAAACTATGGATAACACTGCGAGGAATGGGAATTCCAGGACACTTAATTGTGCTCTTGAGGAACCTTTACATAGATCAAGAGGCTGTTGTTCAGACAGAACAAGGGGATACTGATTGTTTTAAAGTCAGGAAAGGTGTGCGTCAGGATTGTATTCTTTCACCATACCTATTCAATCTGTATGCTGAGCAAATAATACGAGAATCTGGACTATATGAAGAAGAATGGGGCATCAGGATTAGAGGAAGACTCCTTAACAACCTGCGTTATGCAGATGACACAACCTTGCTTGCTGAAAGTGAGGAGGACTTGAAGCACTTACTGATGAAGATCAAAGACCACAGCCTGCAGTATGGATTGCACCTCAACATAAAGAAAACAAAACTCCTCACACCTGGACTAATGAGCAACATCATGATAAAGGGAGAAAAGATCAAAGTTGTCAAGGATTTCATTTTACTTGGGTCCACAATCAACAGCCACGGAAGCAGTAGTCAAGAAATCAAAAGACGTATTGCATTTGGGTAAATCTGCTGCAAAGGACCTCTTCAAAGTGTTGAAGAGCAAAGATGTCACCTTGAAGACTAAGGTGCGCCTGACCCAAGCCATGGTATTTTCAATCACATCATATACATGTGAAAGCTGGACAATGAATAAGGAAGACCAAAGAAGAACTGACGCCTTTGAATTGTGGTGTTGGCAAAGAATATTGAATATACCATGGACTGCCAAAAGAACTTTGGTTTTTTGGCCAAAAAGAGCGAAGAAATCTGTCTTAGAAGTACAGCCAGAATGCTCCTTAGGGGCAAGGATGGCGAGACTGCGTCTCACATACTTTGGACATGCTGTCAGGAGGAATCAGTCCCTGGAGAAGAACATCATGCTTGGCAGAGTACAGGGTCAATGGAAAAGAGGAAGACCCTCAATGAGGTGGATTGACACAGTGGCTGCAACAATGAGCTCAAGCATAACAACGATTGTAAGGATGGCTCAGGACTGGGCATTGTTTCATTCTGTTGTGCACAGGGTTGCCATGAGTCGGAACCGACTCGACGGCACCTAACAACAACGACATATATATCTATACGCTTTACTGATTTTGCTTCTCTAGAGAACCCAGCCTATAACAGGCAGTAGTATGGGGAATGGATTAAAAGGGGTTGGTTAATATGAGAAGCAGAGAAACCAGGTGTTAAGGATTGAATCGTATCCCTCAAAAAGATATGTTGAAATCCTAATCTCTATACCTGTGGATGTGACAAGGTTTGGAAATATGGTTTTTGTTATGTTAATGAGGTCAACCCAGAGTAGGTTAAGTCCTAAATGTAATCTCTTCTGAATGGTTTCTTATAATAAGGGAAAATGTGGAGACTAACATACACAAGGGGAAGACAGATAGACACCATGTGAAGATACATCTACAAGCAGCCAGGGAACACCAAGAAATGCCTGGGGCTACAGAAGCTGAGAGAGATAAGGATCTCCCCTACACCTGACAGACAAAGAGCCTAGCCCTGCCTATGCCCTGAATTTGGACTCCTAGCTCCAGAACTGTGAGAAGATAAATTTCTGTTCTTTAAAGTCACACTCTTTGGTATTTTTGGTACGACAGCACTAGCAAACTGAGGCACCACAGAAGAACTTATTCAAATAGTACAGATGAGTAATACCAGCTGCCAAAGAGTCAGTTCCAATGCATACATGCGATCCATGTGTGTCGGAAGAGAACTGTGCTCCATATGGTTTTAAATGGCTGACTATTCAGAAGTAGGTTGCCGGGTCTTTCATCTGAGGTGCTTATGGGTAGGCCTGAACTTCCAGCCTTTTGGTTGGTAGATGAGTGCGTTAAGTATTTGCACGACACAGGGACTAGATAACTAATAACATGGGCCTAAACTACAACAGCGACAGTACAGAGGCAGGGACAGATAAAAGAGGCATTTGAAGGAATCAGCAGAACTTGGAGACAAATTCAATGTAAGAGTAAATAAGTGGAAGAAGTTAAGAATGACTCCCTTCTTTCCTGCTTGGACATCTAGATGAACGTTGATGCCTTTCACCAATACTGCAAACTCATAAGGAAGAACAGGCGAGAAAGAGGTGATGAGGTTTCTCCTGGGTATGTTGACTTTGAGGTGGTATTTCTCTAACAGGAAATTCAATGTGTCTGGAGTTCAAGAGGTGGATATACACTGAAAAAAAATACATGCATTTGGGAATAAACAGAAGGCTGCAGAAACCATGGGGGTATTCTAGATTGATGGCAGGCATCTATCTCCCAAGACCACTCTAACTGAATACTAGAGTGTTTAAGAAGATGCAAACACACAAGGACAAAGTGAACAGGAAAAGGAATAGCAGTGAACAAAACATTCAACAGAAAATGATTGGAAGAATGCTAGCTTATTTCACAAATGAGAAAACTCACATAACTTGCTTGCAGAGGGGCTGACTTGTCCCCCAAAAAACACTTAAGAAAGTGCTCTTGGTTACTGAAAATAACTAAAAAAAACAATCAGCATGAAGGTAGAATGGTGGCATTGAAGATATCTCCAAGAAAGTAGCATCAAAATTCAAAGAGATGGGAAATAAGAAAGGAAAGATTGAAGATCTGGGGAATGAATTCTAGAGGTACAACTGCTGATTAGTGGGCAATACCCAGTGGATTCACAGAGCAAGTGATCTGACCAGGGTAGGAGAAGAGAGGGCTGTGGTACAAGGTATTCAGGAAAAATAAAAGGGGAGAATTGAAATGTAATCAGATATGATTCAAAAAACCTATTGCTGACAAGTCAATTCCAACACATAGTGACTCTATAAGACAGAGTGGAACAGCTTCCATATGGTTTCCAAGGTTGTAACCTTTATAGAAGCAGACTGCCACATCTTCATCCTATGGAGCATCTGGTGCATTCAAACCTCTGACATTTCAGTTAACAGCAGAGCTCTTAACCACTGCACGATCAGGGCAAAACATTTAAAAAAAAAAAAAAAAACTACAGATAGGTTTGGGGTAGATACAATGCAGCATCAAGAAAAAAAGACATGATGAAGAAACTGCAAGTGGAAATTAGGGGCAATTATTGACTCTAGAAGAAATTAAAATAATACTAAAAAGTAAATATCATAGTACCTACTTAGATCTGAAATAAATAATATTAATATAGTTGTAATATTACAAATGCTGATAATTGGTTTAACAAAAAATATAACTATCTTAGGGAGACCAGGAAGAGAAGTATAAGGAGATTCCAGAGAGCTAAATCCTCCTCTACCATGGTAAGAAGTTAAAAGACATTGTCTGCAATTGATAAAGGAAGAACAAATTATAAAATATTATAGAAAATCACCAACTTCATATGGAAGGGAAAGAGGCCCTGGATAAGTAAAGCATTACTAAAAAAGAAGAACGAAGTGGGAGGCCTCATACTACCTGACTTCAGAACATATACCACCACAGTAGTCCAAACAGGCTGGTACTGGTACAACAGATACATAGACCAACAGAACAGAATTGAGAATCCAGACATAAATCCATCTACACGTGAGCAGCTGATATTTGACAAAGGCCCAAAATCCATTAAATGGGGAAAAGACAGTCTCTTCAACAAACGGTGCTGGCATAACTGGATATCCATCTGCAAAAAAATGAAACAAGACCCACATCTCACACCATGAACAAAAACCAACCCAAAATGGATCAAACACCTAAATATAAAATCCAAAACAATAAAGATCATGGAAGAAAAAATAGGGACAACACTAGGAGCCCTAATACATGGCATAAACAGTATACAAAATATTACTAACATTGTACAAACACCAGAAGAGAAATTAGAGCTCCTAAAAGTTAAACACCTATGCTCATCCAAAGACTTCACCAAAAGAGTAAAAAGATTACCTACAGATTGGGGAAAAGTTTTTAGCTATGACATTTTCGATCAGCGTCTGATCTCTAAAATCTACATGATGCTGCAAAAACTTAACAAAAAGACAAATAACCCAATTTAAAAATGGGCAAAGGATATGAACAGGCACTTTACCAAAGAAGACATTCAGGTAGCTAACAGATACATGAGGAAATGCTCACCATCATTAGCTATTAGAGAAATGCAAATCAAAACTACTATGAGATTCCATCTCACTCCAACAAGGCTGGCATTAATCCAGAAAACACAAAATAATAAATGTTGGAGAGGTTGTGGAGGGACTGGAACACTTACACACTGCTGCTGGTAGGAATGTAAAATGGTACAACCACTTTGGAAATAGATTTGGCACTTAAAAAGCTAGAAATAGAACTACCATAAAAAAATATACCCTAAAGAAATAAGAACCCTCACACAAAGAGATATATGTATATCCATGTTCATTGCAGCACTGTTTACAATAGCAAAAAGTTGGAAGCAACCAAGGTGCCTATCAACAGATGAATGGGTAAATAAATTATTCACACAATGGAATACTACACAACAATGAAGAACAATGACTAAATCCATGAAACATTTCATAACAGGGAAGAATCTGGAAGGCATTATGCTGAGTGAAATTAGTCAATTGCAAAAGGACAAATATTGTATGAGACCACTATTATAAGAATTCCAGATAAAGTTTAAACACAGAAGAAAATATTCTTTGAAGGTTACGAGGGTGGAGAAGGAGGGAGAGGGATATTCACTAAGTAGACACCAGACAAAAATTTTTTTAGGTGAAGGGAAGGGCAACACATATCACAGGAATAGTCAGTACAACTGGACTAAACCAAAAGCAAAGAAATCTCCTCAATACAACCAAAAGCTTCCAAGGCCAGAGTAGCAGGGATGGGGGTATGGGGACCATGGTTTCAGGGGCCATCTAGGTCAATTGGCATAACAAAATATATTAAGAAAATGGTCTGCATTCCACTTTGGTGAGAGGCATCTGGGGTCTTAAACACAAACAAGTGGCCATCTAAGATGCATCAATTGGTCTCAACCCACCTGTAGAAAAGGAGAATGAATAACATCAAAGACACAAGGTAAATATGAGCCCAGGAGACAGAAAGGGCAACATAAACCAGAGACTTCATCAGCCTGAGACCCAAAGAACTAGATGGTGCCCAGCTACCACCGATCACTGCCCTGATAGGGAACACAACAGAGACTCCCTGATGGAGCAGGAGAACGGTGGGATGCAGGTCTTAAATTCTTGTAAAAAGACCAGGCTTAATGGTCTGACTGAGACTGGAGGGACCCTGACAGTCATGGTCCCTGGACTTTTTGATAGTCCAAGATGGGAACCATTCCCAAAACCAACTCTACAGACAGGGATTGGCATAGACTATAAGATAAGACAATGCTGCTGGTGAGGAATGAGCTTTGTGGCCCAAGTAGACACATAAGGCTATGCAGGCTGGTGGCCAGATGAGAAGGAAGAGGGGGACAGGAGCTGATTGAATGGACACAGGGAATACAGGGTGGAGTGGAGGAGTATGCTGTCTCATTAAGGGGAGAGCAGCTGAGAGTGTATGGCGGGGTGTGTATGGCTTTTTGTATGAGAGACTGACTTGATTTGTAAACTTTCACCGAAAGCACAATCAATAAATTAAAAACTATACATTATAGAAAAGAGGGGACAGCTATCAAAAGAAACAGCTAAAAGAATTTAAAAATTGTCTCTGCTGAGTGAGAATGGGAACAGGAGTAGCTGGCATAGAGGCTGCTTTTTTTCATTGTAAATCAGAACTATTTTTTTAAAAGAGAACTTTTTAAAAAGTTTTAAAGAAATGGAGAAAATATAACATATATAAGATTATCCAGGGAAGGCAATAAGAATGAGAAGAGTCCTGAGAACCATGAGGAACAGCAACATGTAAGTGAAAAAGGAAGATGAAGAAGAGTCTGAAAAGGTGACTGAGAAAGCAAGGCCAAAGAGGTAGGAGGAGAACCAGAAGAAGGTATTCATGGAAACCCGGGGAGGAGGGACTGAGTCCCTGTTTGCTGTGGAGTCAAATGCAGGTTGGGACTTCTGTTGAGGAAATCTGCATGCTTATATCCATTTATAATTAGTCTTTATACACATAGGCCAAAGCCTGAAGGTATTTCTGGAATTATTAGATATTGGGTGGCAACTTTTTGCTGGTGCGCATTCAGCGTCCCTAATTGCATACCTGGCTCTTAGAAAGCAGCTAGATTCAACAAAGTGTGCCAGAAATTGCTTGACTATTCTGCCCCTTCCCTGACTGTCTGCCTTCCCGCATGCCTTGCCTCCCCTGCCTTACAGGCTCATGATCTTGGGCTCCTGTTTCAAGTCTAGGATTCTGAGACTTCTTCGCTGGCCCTCTGTGGCTTCCATTCAGATATCCTGTGACTCTAGCCTTTGCCCCTTGGACGGCATTTGACATTCTCTAGGTGCCAGTATTGGTGCCCCCCACCTGCTCCTGGGTTTGCTAAGGCTCACCACTCCTACTTCTTGCCAACACATGACAGAAATAGTTCACTAAACAGATACTGCTTCACTTTTCCTGAGGTAATTACCAGCTCACCACGTGGAGACTTGTCAATAAGAATTCTCTAATTAAACTGCTTTATAGCTAGATAATATGGCCATGGGTGGGTTTATAGATACATTAACTGTCTAATAGGAAATAAAAAGCATTAATTCTTTAGAGTAGGAAGAAAAGTGGTAAGACAGGTCATGGCAGTACTTCCAGACTGGCAAAATTCTAGAATTACGGAAAGAAAAGAAGGGTACTCAAGGAAACTGTCATATAAAGGCCATACCAAAGATACATGTAGATGATCCAGCCTGATAGATGGTTTAAACAGACATGTAATATCATGGAGAAGCAGATATAAAAAGGAGAGTTGTTGATGATCAAGGGAAGCTGGTTAAATGTAGGAAAGTTAGGATATTATTATAACCATAATGATATTTACTGAGTTCTTGATATCATTGGGCTGTAAAGTCACTGTACCAAAAAGAATTGGTCAACATTCAGTCATTTCAGGAGGTAGCATATGATCAAGAACTGATGGTACTGAAGGAAGAAGTCCAAGCTGCACTGAAGACAATGGTGAAAAACAAGGCTCCAGAAATCGACAGAATAGCAATTGAGATATTTCAACAAACGGATGCAGCACTGGAAGTGCTCAATCATCTATGCCAAGAAATTTGGAAGACAGCTACCTGGCCAACTGACTGGAAGAGATCCATATTTATGCCTATTCCAAAGAAAGGTGATCCAACCAAATGCAGAAATTATCAGACAATATCATTAATATTACATGCAAGTAAAATTTTGCTGAAGATCATTCAAAAGTGATCTTGCAGCAGTACATAAACAAAGAACTGCTAGAAATTCAAGCCAGATTCAGAAGAGGGTGTGTAAATGAGGGATATCATTGCTGATGTCAGATGGATCCTGGTTGAAAGCAGAGAATACCAGAAAGATGTTTACCTGTGTTTTAGTGACTATGCAAACGCATTCAACTGTGTGGATCATAACAAATTATGGATAACATTGCAGAGAATAGGAATTCCAGAACACTTAACTGTAATCATGAACAATCTGAACAGAGCAAGGGGATGCTGCATGGTTGAAAGTCAGGAAAGGCGTACATCAGGGTTATATCTTTTCACCATACTTTTTCTATCTGTACTCTGAGCAAACAATCTGAGAAGCTGGACTATATGAAGAATAATGTGGCATCAAGATTGGAGGAAGACTCATTAACAACCTTTGTTAGGCAGATGACACAACCTTGCTTGCTGAAAGTGAAGAGGACTTGAAGCACTTAATGAAGATCAAAGATCACAGCCTTCAGTATGAATTGCAGCACAACATAAAGAAATCCTCACAAATGAACCAATAAGTAACATCATGTTAAATGGAGAAAAGATTGATGTTTCAGGGATTTCATTTTACTTGGATTCACAATCAACGCCCATGGAAGCAGCAGCCAAAAAATGAAACAACACATTGCATTGGGCAAATCTGCTGCAAAAGATCTCTTTCTAGTTTTAAAGAGCAAAGATGTCGTCTTGAAGACTAAGGTGCACCTTACCCAACCCATGTGTTTTCAGTCACCTCATATACATGTAAAAGCTAGTCACTGAATAAGGAAATCCAAACAATTGATACCTTCGAACTGTGGTGTTGATGAAGAATATTGAATATATAATGGACTGCCAGAAGAATGAACAAATCAGTCTTGGAAGAAGTACATCCAGAATGCCCCTTAGAAGCAAGGATGGTGAGACTTAGTCTTGCATACTTTGGACATGTTTACAGGAGGGATCAGTCACTGGAGAAGGACATCCAGAATGCCCCTTAGAAGCAAGGATGGTGAGACTTAGTCTTGCATACTTTGGACATGTTTACAGGAGGGATCAGTCACTGGAGAAGGACATCATGCTTGGTAAAGCAGAGGGCAACCAAAAAAGAGAAAGGGCATCAACGAGATGGATTGATACAGTGGCTGCAACAATGGACTCAAGCATAACATGATCATGAGGATGGCACAGGACTGGGCAGTGTTCTGTTCTATTGTACATAGGGTCACTGTGAATTGGAACCGACTTGATGGCACCTAACAACGACAACATACTAGCCACTTAATCCCCACAAAAACCCTTTGAGGTCAGTAATAGTATCATTATTCCTATTTTACAGATGAGGAAAGTAAACAAGGAGAGAATGGGTAACTTGTCCCAAAGTTCCATGGCTCGCAGAGCTGGGGTTTGAACCTAGGCAGAAATGTTCCAGAACTGCATTCACAAGCTTAAACTGTAGTGTGAGGAACACAGGTCACATGCTCCGAAGTATTTCCAGGCTGGGAAGCAGTTCAAACTCTGTAAGGAACACATTATGAAGCTCATATAGGGGTATAGGAGCTGACCAAGAAAGGGAACCCATACACAGGTTCCCAACTCCTGTAGAGGGTGAAATCCTGACAGGAGATTCTGTAGCCAAGCATACAGGTATAGACCCAGCTATTGAGTACCAAACCCAGATCTGTTGCTATAGAATTAATTCTCTTTCACAGTGACCCTACAGGACACAGCATAACTTCCCCACAGGGTTTTTAAGGAGTGGCTGATGGATTCGAACTGCCAATCTTTTGGTTAGCAGCTGAACTCTCTTACCGCAAGTGTGAGCACATAATGAGGTTAGCAAACCTTTCCACACCTCTGCCGACGTAGCCTGGGTTCAAAACATACCCTGAAAGGTTACTTATCCTGACATACATTGTAGCCTTGAAAAGTCCAGTACTAAATCACTCAGAGAGAAATTTTGTGAAATATCTCTCAATAAATTGAACCTATTATTTAGGAGATTCTGTGTCCATTTTTAAGGAAAATTCTCTACACAACTACCCAAATGTGCACACACAAATTTGTAGCCATATTTTGCTGCAATTGTAAAGAGTTTTCTGTTGTTGTTGTTGTTAGGTGCCATCAAGATGGCTCCAACTCCTAGCAACAGAACAAAACACTGCCTAGTCCTATGCCATCTTCACAATCGTTTCTATGTTTAAGCCCATTGCTGCATCCACTGTGTCAATCCATCTTGTTGAGGATCTTCTTCTTTACTGACCCCCTACTTCTCCAAGCATGATGTCTTTCTCCGGGGACTGGTCTCTCCTGATAACATGTCCAAAGCACACGAAATAAAGTCTCGCCATCCTCACTTCTAAAGGAGCATTCTGGCTGTACTTCTTCCAAAATAGATTTATTCATTCTTTTGGCAGCCAATGGTATATTCACAATTCTTCACCAGCACCATAATTCAAAGATATTAATTCTTCTTTGGTCTTCCTTATTCCATTGTCCAGCTTTCACATGCATATAAGGTGACTAAAAATACCGTGGCTTGGGTCAGGCACGCCTTAGACTTCAAGGTGACATCTTTGCTTTTTAACACTTGAAAGAGGTCTTTTGCAGCAGAATTTGCCCAATGCAATGCATCCTTTGATTTCTTCACTGCTGCTTCCATAAGCATTGATTGTGGATTTAAGGAAAATGAAATCCTTGAAACTTCAATCTTTTCTCCTTTTATCATGATGTTGCTTATTGGTCCAGTTCTGAGGACTTTTGTTTTCTTTATATTAAGGTATAATCCATACTGAAGGCTGTAGTCTTTGATCTTCCTCAGTAGGTGCTTCAAGTCCTCTTCACTTTCAACAAGCAAGGTTGTGTCATCTGCATATCACAGGCTGTTAATTAGTCATCCTCCAATCCTGATGCCTCATTCTTCTTAATATAGCCCAGTTTATTGGGTTATTTGCTCAGCGTACACTTTCTAGGAGAATCCAAATGCACCTTTAGATAATTCAGAGAAACAAGTCACATTAAAAAAAACTGTAAGCTTTGTTGAAAAGGACTTTCACCATTTTTTGTTTTTGTTTTTGTTGTTGTTTGTTTGTTTTAGCATCAGCAGGAGAGTTCTCATCCTGAATTGTTCTTCAACCCTGATTCATTTGACAAAATCGACCCAAATGTCTCCTCACCAACCCCCTCCCTTCTAGTAAATTTTATTAAGCAATAAATTCACATCAAACATATTCATTGGGAAACTTCAAATGAAATCAAATGCACTATACTATTGTTGTTGTTGTAAGGTGCTGTGGAATTGGTTCTGACTCATAGCGACCCTATGAACAACAGAATGAAGCACTGCTCCGTCCTGTGCCATCCTAACAATCGTTGTTATACTTGAGCCCATTGTTGCAGCCACTGTGTCAAACCATGGGTGCCCCAAAAGAAGTCAACATTTTACTTTTACTTTTTCTCACAGGGAGGGTTATTGAGATCATGTCATCCACTGGGCCCAAATCCTGAGCGTGAGCCTCCCAAGAAGGGATCTTTACACAGACAGGAAGTGAAATGCTTGCAGAGCACAGACCTTTGCATTAAAAAGCTGTAGAGCTCCAGCCATGTTCTAAATGCTCTTAGCTAAGACCTGCAGTTAAGTCCAAATTTCACAGCTGAAGGCACCGAGCTGCAAGCTTTCTTGCCAAAAGCCCAGGGCAGTAAGGGGAAGGCACTTCCTGCCCCTGACTCAATGGTATGGAAGCATACCCTGTTGACAATTGTGCAGGAGCAACTATAAGCCTTCTCCAAGAGCGCTCTGGAAAGCATTATCCTACCCAAAGGGGATAAAAGTGTCTTTGAAAGCATTTATTTCTCCTAGCCTGCTTGGAGATGAAGACAAAAACCATAACACATGGAAAGGACCAATAGCCATGCACTGCTGATTGATTTTATCTGGGTGTTCTGCTTTCAAAAACATTTTGCTTATAAAAGGAAAATACTTTCCCATCACTAACTGTCCCTCGAGCAAGTCATTTGCCTTTCATGGTCTTAGGGTTCCCATCTGTAAAATGAAGAATTGAATCAAATGATTGTCAAGGCCCCATACAGTCTAGTAACAACAACCATCAAAAGTGGTCATATACTGGTGTTATGGATTCAACTGTGTCCCCCCAAAATCTGTGTTAAAATCCTAACCGCTATGCCAGTGGAAGTAATCCTATCTGGAAATAGGATTTTCTTTGTTATGTTAATTACATCATACCCAAGTAGGATGTTATGTTGATTAGTACATCATACCCAAGTAGAATGGGTTGCAAATCTAATCACCTCTGAGTTATAAGAAGAGCAGAATAGACACAGATACACACACACAGAGAGGAGGACAGATGCAAGGAATACCCTAGGCTACCAACAAGGAAGGAATCAACACAGCCAACACACTGATTTGGACTTTAGCCTCCAGAACTGTGAGAAAATTAATTTCTCTTCTTTAAAGCCACGCACTCGTGGTGTTTTTGTTACAGCAGCACTAGGTAACTAAGACAGTCAGCAACTTTATATGGCTTGACATATATGTACACACACTCTCTTACTAAAGCATTCAGGCCTTCACTCTTCATATACCTTCACATTCATTCATTCAGTCAATAAATATTTATTGCCTGCTATGTGCCAAGCAGAAACCCTGGTGGCATAGTGGTTAAGTGCTATGGCTGCTAACCAAAGGGTCAGCAGTTCGAATCCACCAGGCGCTCCTTGGAAACTCTATAGGGCAGTTCTACTCTGTCCTGTAGGGTCGCTATGGGCCGGAATTGACTCGACGGCACTGGGTTTGGCTTTTGGTTTTTATGTGCCAAGTACTTTTCTAGGCACTGAGGATACAGCATCAAACAAAGCAGACAAAACCCTACTTACTTAGAGCTTACTTTCTAGGGGTTGGAAAGGTACAAAATAAAAATAAACGAATGTCAGGTGGTGATAGGTGCTATGGAGAAAAACGAAGCAGAGGAATAAAGACTGCCAGAGTCTCTGAAAAACACGAAAGTCCCCTGTGAGTAAAGTGACATTTGAGCAGAGATCTGAAAGATGTACATTGAGGGTGTTAAGCCATGGGATATCCGTGGCAAGGGTGTTTCAGGCAGAAGATGTGCAAAGGCCCCAAGAGGAGAATGATTTTGGCATATTCTATAGTCAAGGAGGCCAGCGTGGCTTGGACAGAGTGACCAAGAGGTGAGTGGAAGGCAGATGAAGTCAGAAAGATCATTAGGGTCTAGTAAGGCCTGGCTTTACTCTGAGTGAGATAGGGACCTGGAACGTTTTGAGCTTTGGAGTGGCATGATCTGACATATGTTTCTAAAAGATTATTGTTACTCTTCTGTGTGGCGACTAGACTTAGGGGGACAAGAGCAGAAGCAGGAAGACCAGTTAGAAATGATGGTGGTTTGGTCCAGGTGGCAACAGTGCAGCTAAAAAACCTGCATATATTTTGAAAGGTAATGTCAGGAGGATTTGAAAATGTACAGAATGTGGAATGCAAGAGAAAGAGAAGAGTTAAAGATGAATCCATGGTCTTTGGTTTGAATAAGTGGAAATCATGGAATTTCCATTTACTTCCCTGAGAAAGACTATGGAAGGAATATCTTTGGGGTATTGGGGGATAGAAACCTGGGTATCTAATTTTAGGCACGTAAGGTTTGAGATTTTGAAGGTTTGAGATGGCTTTTAGACACCTTACGAAAGTGTGATGTTAACACGATAGGCTTTCCAAACTTCTCTGGAGTATGACTTAAAATATAATCCCCAGTAAAAACACTTATATCATCCACCTGGGAGCTGCCCAGGGAATGCTTTGGACCATAGTACAGTATGCTGGTAAATGTTTAACAATTGGCTTTCCAAGAAAAAAAAAAAAATCCCTGATTCGTAGCATTTGCCAGTTTTCATGGTGTAAATACTCCCACCGTGGCCAATTTCAAGTTACCAATGTAGGTCACTAAATGCAGAATTGGGAAGAGATGAGGACAATCAGCACTTCCAAGCCCGTACAAACAGACTCTAGCACACCACTGCAGTGACCTCCTCCCCAAACTCCCCACCCCTCTCCTCAAAAAAGAGAGAGAAAAGAGTGAGCAGAAGCAATTCTAGAAGGAAAGGTGATAGCTTTAGGTTGTTACCCTTTAAACACCTTTGCAGGGATTTTGAGACAATAGATTGTGAGAAAGCATGAGGCATTTCTATCATAAACAGCTGCTTATTATTGTAACAAACAGACCCAAGATCTGACATTAATCATCTCTAATATAAAACAAATTTACTCTCACATTTCAATGGGGGGCAGAGCAGGACAGGGGAGGATGGGGATCTAGTCCTACTGATCATTCTCCAAGCCATTTCTAAAAGGAAGGAAAAATTCAAGCTCTGTATTTGCTGCCCTTTACTGTTGAGTCAATTCCAACTCACTGCGACCCTATAGCTGCGCATTGGTTAAAAGCTTGGCTGCTAACCAAAAGTTCGGCAGTTCAAATCCACCAGCTGCTCCTTGGGAACCGTATGGAGCAGTTCTACTCTGTCCTATACGGTTGCTATGAGTCGGAATCGACTCGACAGCAATGGGTTTGGTTTTGATTTTTTATGTTTGTTGCCAGTTTCTGAGCCTAGTACGGGCAGTCCCCAGGTTATGAATGAAATCCGTTCCTAATTGTGTCTTTAAGAATTTGTGGGTAAGTCGGAACAGGGACATACGATTCTTATTTTTTAGTGCAGGGGAAGCCCTGGTGGTGTAATGGTTAAGAGCTACAGGCTCCTAAGCAAAAGGTAGGCAGTTTGAATCCACCAGGCGCTCCTTGGAAACCCTTTGGGCATTTCTACTGAGTCCTTTAGGGTCACTATGAGTCTGAATCAACTTGAGCACAACGGGTTTAGTTTTTTGTTTGTTTGTTTAGTGCAAGAGGGAACCCTGGTGGCCTAGTGGTTAAGAGCTACAGCTGCTAACCAAAGGGTCAGCAGTTCAAATCCACCAGGTGCTCCTTGTAAACTCTATAGGGCAGTCCTACTCTTCCTTATAGGGTCTCTATGAGTCAGAATCGACTCGATGGCAACGGGTTTGGCTTCTTTGGTTAGTACAAGAAAAGGCTTGAAAACTTTTCAATGATTTAAAAGCTGCAGGTGCAACAAGTGAACGTGATTGATTGTGATGAAGAATTTGTGGAGAATAGGGTTTGGTTCAATCGTTTCAAAGTAAGGGCAAGTTTGCATAACATTAAAGGGTAAGTAGGAATTGTCCCTAAGTTGGACATTCATAACCTGGGAATCGCCTGTATCCCTTTTTTTAACTAATCAGAGAATACCTGAATCACTTGCAAATTCGACGTAAGAAAAAAATTTTTTTTTTTTTTTTGCTCTAGGCTTTAACATCCTCCTGGACAGAACTATTTTCCCACGTCCCAAATGACATTAGGTTTTTGTTAGACCGCTCTGTTGACCAGTAAGCAAATTAGGGACTCTTAGGAAAGACTTTATTCTCTGCTTCACACTAGAAGCAAACCAGTTGCCATCAAGCCAATTCTGACTTATGGAGATCCCATGTATGTCAGAGTAGAACTGTGCTCCCTAAGGTTATTAACGGCTAATTTTTCAAAAGTAGATTGCCAGGCCTTTGTTCCAAGACACCTCTGGGTGGACTCGAACCTCAAAACTTTCAGTTAGCAGCCAAATGCCTTAACAATTTGCACCACCTAAGGACAGCTCCACACCAGAACAGTGCTTCTAATCCTCTTTGCGTTTTAGAATTAGCTAGGGAAATGCTTAAAAAGATATTTCCAGAGATTCACCTTCAATTTGTCCAGGGTGAGACATGGATACAGGTATTTTTTAAAAGTTCTCCAGCCAATACAAATGTGTAGCCTGGGTTGAGAACCATTGCACTAGAAGTTTGAGTCATGAGTAAACAATTAGAATTAACCTGATCATTTTATGATTGTTCAAAGAGCACTGGCACACACAGAGTAGCAACTCAATGAGGTGGAAAACGCACAGGCCTAGGAATTGACAATTCCAAGGTTCTAGTCCCATTTCCACCATTTAACATACGTCCATGGAAAAGCCATTGAACAGTGTAGACTTCAGAGGGTTAGGATGGATGTTTTCTAGGCTCCCTCATCCCCCTGACATTTTGCATCTGCTAAAACAGAGGCATTGTATTATAGGAGCCTCACTTTGGCACCCACTGCTGAAGCCACCTGGACAGCCTGAGGGTGTGTTTTCATGAGAATAGCAGCCATGGCTGTTGTTGCTTGCAACTAAACAAATAGCTGGTAAAGCATCTTAATAAGTAAAGCCTGAGAAAAACAGGGCTGAGCCAAGTGATTTACCCAGAGTAAAGCATCTTCTTTAGAAGGAGGGTCAGGCTTTACTTATTAAGATGCTTTACCAACTCCTGCACTTGAGTTTAGTTTCCTGGTTTTACTGCCTCACATTGACACAACAGCACTAACGGAAACCCAGCATTCTTCCAAACACTGAAATCTCACGTTGCTCCTGATGAAACAATGAAGTCATCAAAGGTCAATTAAAAATACATTCTAAAATCAATTTCTATGGGCAAAATATTGAATGATGCAGGACACATGAAAAGAAGATGGAAGGAATACAGAGTCACTATACCAAAAAGAATTGGTTGATAGTCAGTCATTTCAGGAGGTAGCATATGATCAAGAACTGATGGTACTGAAAGAAGGAGTCCAAGCTGCAATGAAAGCACTGGCAAAAAATAAGCCTCCAAGAATTGTCAGAATAAAATGAGATGTTTCAACAAATGGATGCTGTGCTAGAGGTGCTCATTTGTCTGTGCCAAGAAATTTGGAAGACAGCTACCTGGCCAACCGGCTGGATGAGATCCATATTTGTGCCCATTGCTAAGAAAAGCGATCCAACAGAATGTGGAAATTATTGAACAATATCATTAATATCACACTCAAGTAAAATTTTGCTGCAAATCATTCAAAAAATGGTTGCAGCAGTACATCTATAGGGAACTGCCAGAAATTCAAGCCAGATTCAGAAGGGGACGTGGAACAAGGGATATCATTGCTGATGTCAAATGGATCTTGGCTGAGAGCAGAGAATACCAGAAAGAGGTTTACCTGTGTTTTATTGAGTATGCAAAAGCATTTGACTGTGCAAATCATAGCCAATTATGGATAACATTGCAAAGAATAAGAATTCCAGAACAATTAATTGTGCTCATGAGGAGCCTGTGCGTAGACCAAGAGGCAGTCCTTTGAACAGAACAAGGGATTACCACATGGTTTAAAATCAGGAAAGGTGTGTGTCAGGGTTGTATCCTTTCACTGTACTTACTCGACCCGTACGCTGAGCAAATAATCTGAGAAGCCGGACTATATGAAGAAGAACGTGACATCAGGATTGGTGGAAGACTCATTAACAACCTGTGTTATGCAGATGACACAAAGTTGCTTGCTGAAAGTGAAGAGGACTTGAAGCATTTACTGATGAAAATCAAAGACTACACCTTCAGTATGGATTACACCTTAACATAAAGAAAAAATCCTCACAACTGGACCAATAAGCAACATCATGATAAACGGAGAAAAGATTAACATTGTCAAGGATTTCATTTTACCTGGATCCACAGTCAATGACCATGGAAGCAGCAATCAAGAAATCAAATGACACATTGCATTGGGCAAATCTGCAAAAGACCTCTTTCAAGTATTAAAAAGCAAAGATGTCACTTTAAGAACTAAGGCTCCTGACCCAAGCCATGATATTTTCGATTGCCTAGTACGCATGTGAAAGCTGGACAATGAATAAGGAAGACTGAAGAAGAATTGATGGATTTGAATTACTGTGTTGGCGAACAACGTTGAATACACCACAAGCTGCCAGAAGAACAAACAAATCTGTCTTGGAAGAAGGACAGCCAGAGTGTGCCTTGGAAGCGAGGGTGGCAAGACTTCATTTCATGTACTTTGGACATGTTATCAGGAGGGACCAGTCCCTGGAAAAGGACATCACGCTTGCTAAGGTAGAAAAAAAAAAAAAAGAGAAAAAGAAGATCCTCAGTGAAATCAAGTGACACAGTGGCTGCAACAATGGGCTCAAATACAGCAAAGGTTGTGAGGATGGTGCAGGACTGGGCATTGTTTCATTCTGTTGTACACAGGGTAGCCATGAGTCAGAACTTACTTGGCAGCATCTAACAACAACAACAAAATCAAATCAAGTTAATATGCAACTGGCTGATCTTTTGAGTTATTAACAATCGGAGTCCCCCCCCGTGAACACTGACAATTAATGGCCAATTGCACCAAAACTCTCATTATAATCTAAGTCTACATATTCTCTCCCCTCTCCTGACTCCCCTTCCAGAACATTCCATATGCACACACACACATACACAACACACACCCCGAACAAGGGAATCCAAAGGAGCAGAGAGAACCAACAGCACACCAAACACTCAGGCCCATGTATGCCCCAGGAAGGTTGCAAATGCTCACGGCCCAAAAAAGACAAAGACCCAGAGAGCAGCTGCCTCCAAGGAGTACTAGGAGTATAGGTTTACAGAAAAATCTTCACAAAAGAGTGGAACCCCAGCCACAGGTGAACCCACCACCCCCAGGGTGTACAGCCTGACAGTACCTGAGAGACATAGCTGCTAAAGGAGTCAGAACTGGCTCAGGAAGTCCCACCTCAGCCCCCACTTACAGCAGTATAGACACTTCTAGCCCATCTCCCATCTCCAAGTGCATCTCTGAGGGGAGCTGGAAAGGAAGAAATGCTGTACTGCCAATGGCAGCAGAGGCTTTTGATTAGGGGAAGTAAATGGAATGGAAGCTTTGTTTCTTAAATCTCCAAAACAGTTTTCCAAAAGGAAAATGTAGATAAAAAGAAGAGGAACAGAAATGTTCAGGGTATGGGCCTGGAAGACTAGATGGAGGAAGCAAATAAATTCAATGTTTTCAACAAGAGAACAGAGCAACGCTGCCAAGCTAGGCAGGAGAGAGGTTATCTGTGTTTCTTACCTCTCTTCTCACCCAAGAACACAAGTTATGAATTTCATGGAAATGGAAGGCAGGATGAACATTACATTCACCAGGTCTCCCTTTTCCAAATACAATAGCAAGTTTAGACAGTCTAGACTCTTGCCTGTGCTGGTCCCTCTGCCTAGGAAGTTCCTTCTCATCCCTCAGAACCCAGCTCAAGGTCACCTTCTCTGTGAGGCCTCCCTGGCAGAGTCAGGTAGAGTCTATGGCTCCTTCTTTTGTGTTTCCAGGGCCTTCATTCTTACTCTATGAGGTCAGACAGTCATAGTATCATCTAGTTATACGTCTGCCTCCTCAAGGAATCTGGGAGCTCCTGGAGGGGAAGAACTAGGTCTCGTTAATTTCCTCATCTCTAAGGGAACAGATAGGAGTCCCTGGGTTGCACAAATGGTTGAGCACTAGACTACTAGCTGAAAGGTTGGCAGTTTGAACCCAACCAGAGGCACCTCAGAAGACAGGGCTGGCGATCTGTTTCTGAAAGGTCACGGCCTTGAAAACCCTATGGAGCAGCTCTACTCTGTGCACATAGGGTCTCCACGTGCCGGAATCAACTCAAAAACAACTAAGAACAACAACAATGAGAACAGATGGATGAACAGACACTAAGATGCCAGGAGGGCTCAGACAGGCCACTGCTCTAAAAAGGAATCTTCAGCTTCAGGAGGCAGAGGAACTGCCCAACCTTGAGACAAACTTTTCTATAGGCAGCGAGTCATCTTTTCTGGAAGTTTAGAAGGACTGTCAGCAGGATCTCTGCCAGTCTTCTCTGTCTCTTTCTATTTATACCCTGGGGCCAGGATAAGCCTGTCTGAACTCAAGGACAATGGTCAGCAGGTAACACCTTCTCTGCATTTATTCCTGGCATGGATACCCAGAGGTTAGGTTTCCTCTAGAAAGTAGCCACTGAGAGAGGAAAACTCCATAATATATATATTTTTAAATCTTCTGCTAATTCCATAGAAATTGACAGGAACTTTGAACATCTGCCTGGTAGCCCTTAAGTCACCAAAATTCAGCATTGCAAAAGCCACTGACTCGAAAAATCTCAGGAGTTTACCGGAAATGAAACAGCACAAAGAAAAAGAGTCAAAGTGAAGGGGCAAGAGGGCAGAAATTCTTTTGGGGACATAAGGGGGTGTAAAATTACAAGCCTACCCAAGCATTTTAACTCTGTAATGGGGGGGGAGGAAAGAGAGAGTTCAGTAAAACACTTGGAATCTAAAAATAAACCACATATATAAGTATGTATATAAAGCCATTAACCCAACTTGACCAAAATCTCAATTTGCCCCCTTCTTGGGAGAAGCAGCAAAAGCCACAGTGGTTAAGAATACAGGTCGAATCCCACTCCACGGTCTACCACAGCTGTGAGACCTCGAACAAGTTATTTAATCTCCCTGAGCTTCCGTTTCTCTTTAGCTGCAGAGCGGGGCTGTTATGAGGCTTGAGTGAAGTGCTGCGTGTAAAAGATCTCAGCACAGTGCAGGCACACAGAAAGCCTTCAGGAAATGATTAGTGGCAGTGTTAGTAGCAGAAGTCTTCATGGTGATTATCATCATCATAATATTAATAACAAGAAAACACATGGAAATCAGGAATTGAGAAAGAAAGGAAGGAGTCCCAGTTGCAAAATCTCCTGAACTTCCTTCTATAGCTTCTCCCACTTATCAGATGCACTGATATTTATCTCTACAGAATCCCCAGTTATTAAAGAAAAATCCAGTTATGGTCCTGAAATTCGTCAAAACCAATCAAAACCCATTGCCACTGATTTAATTCCGATTCACAGCAACCCTAAAGGACAGAGTAGAACTGCCCCGTACGGTTTCCAAGGAGCGGCTGCTGGATTCAAACTGTCAGCCTTTTGGTTAACAGCCAATCTCTTAAACGCTGCACCACCAGGGCACCAAAATTCACCAGGAAGGATATTAACCCATTTGATTAAGTTTTACAACCATAATGATTGAGACAAAAAGAGTTTCCCTTTCACCCACTGTAAACCAGAATATTCAATTACCAGTAAAACCTCACACCCTAGAAGCTTAGCTTACTAAGGTTGAATCATGCATTGACTTCAGGAGGCCTGAAGGACTATCCAAGTAAAGATTTCTTTCTAGAAACCACATCAGAGGTTTTTCACTTGTCATACTCGCAACAATTTAGAGGGATAAAAAACACAGTCCAAGAATTTACTTTTTCTGGCATTAAAAATGAAGTACCTGTGTTGATCGCCAACCACGAATTCATGGACTTTAAAAGTCCAACACCAAGGAGAGCACTCTGTCACCAGGGGCTTGAAAAACTCAGCCGGACAAAATCCTCCTCAATTCTACTAATGGTTTTCAGGGGCTAGAGATCAGACATTTAAACACACGTGTATGGGGGGAGGGTGTGTACCCATAAATCAAAAGCAGGTATGAGTATTACATGCCATGCACCTGCCTGCTCTGCCTGTTGTGTCGAGGATGCTCCCAACTTGCACAAGTCGGTGTATCTGTGCTGGGAACTACAACAAAAAAGGACAAAAAGACTTTAAAGTACCAATGAAACCCAACCAACTTACATATATCGGTACCAATAATCAAGATCATGTAAAAAAATTCAAACAGCATATTACCCCAAACTTCATTTTTATCTGACTTCAGAATAAATAACATAGGTTGGCATTTGGGGGAGGACTTCTTGGTTGTTGTTGTTGTTTTTGCTCTTTTGCAACTCATCAGCCTTTATAATTTTTTTTATAAATGGCAATTACAATAAAATTGCATTCCATATGCTCAGACCAAGTGATGATTGCGGAGTTATATTTGGTGAGGGAAAGAAGCCATCCTCAAATGACAAACACGCTGATAAAAGAGTGGACAATGTGCTGGTGGATAGTTGGGAGTCGGCCTAACATGTAGCTCCCTATTACATTTGTGTGCATGTGTCAAGTGAACGCCAATATTTTATGTGTGTGTGTACACATTTACGTATCTGGGTATACATTCATGTGTGTGTATATATATGTATATATAAAGGAGGAGTTAATGTGTATACATTTCTACATACAAAGGTGTATGTGTGTGTACATATATATATATATATTGAATAATACATGTGCGTGAACAATGTACATGGGTGTTCTTGTGAAGCTTCATTCTCACAAAAGAATTTGTCTCATGAGCCCTGTCTTCAACTGACATATGGCCTTGTTTTAGGAAACGTGTTTTCCATTTACATGGTTTATTATCCCCTAGTTGTTTCCTTCCTCAAGTACAGAAATGTTGAGCCTACAGCTCCTTCCTGCCTCCCTGCCAGATCACCTGCCATTACTGGGAAAAGCCAAGTCCTTTCCACTCTTGCAGGACCATGACTCACACCATCTACCCTGCAGAGATCCCAAGAACCATCTCGGTCCTAGGTGACTCTTTATTAATCCCACTCTTTCCTCCCAAGGACCTTACTCTGCCCTGTTAAAGTGGAGATTTTGGTGAGAAGGCTCTTGCAGGCCAAATCTATAGGACATTTGACATCTGGATCCAATAACACCTTGTAATAAAGTACCTTCTGTAGCCAAGGATCAAGACACATCCCCATGTTCATGGTGAAAGTTATCCATCTCCCTGCATTACAGAGTCTCTTAAGAAGGTGCTGGATTCAAGCTCTGACTTTTGTATAAACATGGCTCTGCCTTCATTGGGAAAATGGAATATTCTCTTTGTAGTGGAGGGTTTTTATCTCTGCATGTGCCAGCTCTTCTACTGAGGCCAGGTGCACATTCTGCCTTGCCCTGATTCTCCATCTTTCTTAAGCCCAAGGGATCTATCCTGAGCACAGAGGGTAGTGTTTCTCCACATTTCAGTTCTGCATTAACCCACTTCCTCCACCTCTTGAGAAACAAAGGAAGAATGAGTTTTCCCACCCACAGAACCACCACTCATTTCCATCCATGCTATGAATAGAGGTTAACTGGGTACTCACAGTCTACTGTGATCAGGCTCTAGGAAGTCACCCTTGAAGTGCCTCTACCATCCCATTCTTCCCACCTATATCTCTTCTAGTATACTCCTTTGCACCCTCACCAGAGGCACTCTCCACGCCCAATGGAGCTCCATGAACTATCTCCACTTCGAACAAAAACATCAGACTTCTGAGCCATATGTCCCTAGAGGTGATGGGATATGATATTACTCAGTTAATTTCATTAATAACTGAGGCATTCACTAGCCAACAAGTTAATCCCTTAACAAGAAGAAAATTTGTAGATGGTGAAGCTAGATGTGAGATTCTAAGAATCCAATGTAGGCTGAAGGAGAGTCATTTAGGAGTGGATGGATTTTTTTGTTCTTCTTATGCTAGCCATGCAGTGGTCACCAACTTCATCCCCAGGAGAGCCAAGAGAAGAAAAAAATGGCCATCAGAAAGCACTTCTCAAAAAAAAACTAGGCTAAATGTTCTCTATCCTCACTCCCACCCCTGACCTCTCTCAAAATCGCACATGGAGACTTTCTTTGCTCCCACATGGAGGGTGGGCAGGCTTCTTTACCCTGTGTGGGGGAATCAGGCAGACAAACAGCACTCCAGGGGCCGGGAAGGCTCTGGATGCTTCCCTAAGGCACCACCAAGGAGCTGGAATACATGGCCAAGCAATCAAAAACATTTTTGGCAGGAATACAAGGGCCATCAGGAAGCTAATTTAGATCCCGCCTGGCTGACTTGGGTCTGGAAGGAACAGAGAAAGAACAAGAAAATTATGTAGTGAATTGTCAGAAGGCAGGAAAGACCCAATGCCTTGGTCTTGATCATGTTCCATGTAAAGAAGTTCTGGCATGGTGCATGCTTAAAACCTGCCAAACCCTGAGTAATGGGAACAAGCAAGGGGGGAAAGAGAGGGAGGGCTGAGAGCAACTGGGCGGGGGGGGAGGGGGGAAGGGGAATCAGGCTGTGTATAGGTAGTGCCAAACATCTGGGTAAACTGTGGGATATTTAAGCCAATAGCCAGCCATTTTGTCTACAGAATAATAAACATCTAATCTAAAAATGCGTAGGTCACATTGCTGTGATTTTCTTTTGTTTTTCAGTATTTGTGCAGATGTTTGAAAGTACCTTAAGGGCATAGTCAAGGTTTATTTATTTTCAGGTGTCTCTACCTTCCAGCATTAAGTACATGTCTGGTACCTGCACTCTACATATGTTTGAGGAAGAGGGCAGGAAGGAGGGAGAAACCATGTAGAGATTATCCTCAAACTTTTAATTGTAAAATGACCACATAAATTATTGTTCAAACTGGGACGATCTTGAGGGTACTGATAGTGCCCAGGGAAACCAGGCCATACGGTCATCCCACTTAGTGGCCAGTGGTAGGTGAAAGAATGAGGCATGAAAAAGAAACTGCTACAAAAGTTGTGTGATGGTTGTATTGACAACATTGACCCCCCCCCCAAAAAAAAGAGTAGCTGTTCGGGCTGCTTATGTACAACCAAAAATATCTGGTTCCTTTGTTTGCAGGTTTAGTCACGGTTTCATGGGACATCCCAGTTAATTGACCTAATAACACATTTAGTGCTTCTGTTCTACCTCCTAGTTCATTGTGTGGTGCCTGGGGTCTTAAAAGTGTGTGAGCAACCATCCAAGGCACAATAATTGGTCTCTATTTGCCTGGAGCAACAGAGGAAGAAGGGGAGTCAGGAATAGGAGGAGGATATGAAATGTGTGGTTAATTGCCTCCATGAGCAACTGCCACATTTGCCATGAGACAAGAAGAACTGGTCATTTCTAAACATTTTGATAAAGGATTCTATAACAGAATCCTGATCAAAAGGGGGAAAATGCAGAAGAGAATTTCTGATTCTCATGGACTCCAAATTTTCTGGAGCCATGAACACTAGACGAACCTCTGAAACTATTGCCCTGAAATAATCTTTAAACCTTAAACCAAAAATATCTCCTGAAGTCTTCTTAAAATCAGACAATAGTTTAACTTAACCAGTAAAAAAAATGTCTGCCTTGAACATTGTGCTCATTTAAAATCTATACAGGATCGAATTAACAATAGCCACTCAAAAGATTACATAGGAACCTTAGGGGGCAGTGAGTTTATGTTAATGGAGGAGGAACAACTCAGAAAAGGAGGGTGAGAATGGTTGCACAACTCCAATGTAATAAATGTCACTGAAACATACATGTAGAAACCATTGAATTGGCATATGTTTTTGCTATACATATTCTCAACAGCAACAACAAAATTTTTTTTTTAAAAGGAACTGCCTTTGTTGTTATATCCCAAACACTATAAGTCAAACAAAGTTTGGAGTATATTACATGAGGGACAGCAGGAAGGTCACTGTGGCTGGAGCAGAAAGAGGGAGGAGGACAGCAGGAAATATGAGATGGAAGAAGTTGGCAGGGCCTGGATAACAAACTTGGACTTTATTCCAGCTGTGGTGAGGAGCCACCAGGGGTTGACCTGAGTAAGTGACAAGATCTGATTTACATTTTAAAAGATCTGTCTGGCTGTGGTACAATAGTAGAGTAAATGTTATGGTGCAAGGGTAGCATTGGAGTATTACAGTTGTCCAAGTGAGACATGACAGTGACTTGGGTTAGGGTGGTGGTTGCAGAGGAGATAGAAAGAAGAAGCTGGTTTCAGGATAGTCGGCTTAAGTAGAGTTGCCAGGTTTTGCTGATGCAACACATGTGGGTGGTGAGGTAAGGAGACCTACAGGGGCAGCTCCCAGGTTTAGAGCCTGAGCCACCAGCTGGGTAGACGGTTGTGTCCTTTCTTGGTCTGGGGAATCCAGGGGAAGTGGCTAGTATGGGGAGGCCTTCATTGCCATCCCTCTATAAAAGAGCCACCCCACAACCCTCACTCCCTGTCCCTTCTCCCTGTTTACCTCCCTCACAACACTTGTCACCTGTAATTGTTTTATTTATGGATTTGTCTGGTTAATGTCTATCACCCCTACTAGATCGTTAGCCCCTAGACAGCAGGGACTCTGCCTTGCTCACCAATGTGCCTAGCACAGCATTTAGCACCTATTACATTCTCAACAAAGATCTGCCAAAAGGAAAATCAGAATAAGTTTTGAAAATATACGAAATGGGCTCTAGTACATGCTCTGGAACCAGAGAGCTGGAACTTTGGGCAAGCTACTGGACCTTTCTGTTTCTTGGCTCTCATCATGACAAACAGTTGGATGAGATGCTCTCCAAAGTTCCTTCCAGCTCAAACATTCTGTGACCGTGATTATGTTCCTTCATTATCCCAGGTGAGCTAGAATCAGCAAAACCTGAAAGTGGTATCCAAAGCCCTCTCAACCAAAGAAACACTTTGACCTAGACCTTGGAAAGGAGGTTTTCCACAGTGCTAAAGCCCTCCCATCAGTAAACTCTGCACTCCTAGAGATATTTACATCATCAGAGAGGCAACACATCAGGTAGAGCAGTCTGGAATTACTCCCTTGGATCGTTAAGGAGGCAGCTACCACATCACCCTTACTTCAGCACCAGGCATGTACCAGGTGTCCTTATTTTTCAGGACTACTAAGGATCTCTTCAAGGGTTAAAAAGCAAAGATGTCACTTTAAGGACTAAGGTTTGCCTGAACCAAGCCATGATATTTTCAGTCACCTCATATGCATGTGAAAGCTGGACAATGAATAAGGAAGACCAAAGAAGAATCGATGCCTTTGAAATATGATGTTGGCAAAGAATATTGAATATACCATAGACTGCCAGAAGAATGAAAAAGCCTGTCTTGGAAAAAGTATAGCCTGTGTGCTCCTTGGAAGCAAGGATGGTGAGACTTCATCCCATGTACTTTGGACATGTTATCAGGAAGGGCCAGTCCCTGAAGAAGGACATCAGGCTTGGTAAGGAAGAGGGCCAGCAAAAAAGACTAAGATCCTAGACCAGATGGATTGACAGAGTGGCTTTAACAATGGGCTCAAACATAGCGAGGATTTTTAGGATGGCGCAGGACCATGCAGTATTTCATTCTATTGTACTTAAGGTTGCTGTAAGTCAGAACTGACTAGACAGCAACTAACAACAAACAATACATGTTGGGGTTCTACCATTCCATCGCTCATTTTCAGTTCTCCCCTCCTTACTTTTTCTCTATGTCTATTCCCATTACTCAAGGTTTGGCATGTGGCTTACATGCAACAAACCAAATCATCTTTGCACTTAAAATGAGTATGTCTGCTGTTCTCTGACAATAGAGTACAGGATTTTATTTTCTCCTTTCCTCTTCACTTCTTCCAGACCCATGTCCAAGATAGAACTTTCAAATGAGCTCTGTGAAGGCTGTTGCTCTGCCAATAGCTCTGTGATTCCTGGGCCTCCCTGATTCCACATGTGACATTTCTAAGCCCAGCAGCTACCCTGGCCTTTCCTCTCTTCATGCTAACAGGAAAAATAGATCATAGATAAAAGAAACTGACAGATAACCCCAAAGCCCATGTTAGTCATTAGTTAAAACCTTCTGAACTGCTAACAATAACCAGAACCCATCCTAGGAATGTTCGAAAACCTCTGTGTTCAGGCTGGGTTGGTGTAGAGTTGTAGCACTGTCAACTACAGCTCTGCAGAGCTATGCTTCATGCCAAGGGTTAGCCCATGCCCAAATGAAAGCTCCTGAAAACAAGACAGAGACCGGAGTCCTGAGCTTGACTATTATATCCTAGATGTACTGCTGGTGGCTTCACTCTGCTTGCTTCTCCAAACCGTGAATCACAAGCCCCGTCCCATGTTCAAACAGGGCTACTCTTCTGCTCCACCTTCCTGACTGTATTGAGCCTTTGACCACCAGTCTCTGGCCGTACTCTGCCTCTGTCCCTTGCCTGACATAGGCCTTCATTAACTGTAGGTACGTTAATATGAGTTTCCTGTGGAATTGGAGCAACGAGCAAGTCCCCACAATACGACAGACTGACAGGCAACATCACGATAAATGGAGAAAAGACTGAAGTTGTCAAGAATTTCATTTTACTTGGATCCACACTCAACACCCATGGAAGCAGCAGTCAAGAAATCAAAACAAACATGCATTGCATTGGGCAAATCTGCTGCAAAGGACCTCTTTAAGGTGTTGCAAAGCAAAGATGTCACCTTGAAGGCTAAGGTGCAATTGACCCAAGCCATGGTATTTTCAATGGCATCATATGCATGCAAAACCTGGGCAATGAATAAGAAAGACCAAAGAAGAACTGATGCCTTTGAGTTCTGGTGTTGTTGAAGAATATTGAATATACAATGGACTGCCAAAAGAATGAACAAATCTGTCTTGGAAGAAGTATAACCAGAACACTCCTTAGAAGCGAGGAGGGCAAGACTTCGTCTCATATACCTTGGACGTGTTATCAGGAAGGATCAGTCCCTGGGGAAGGACATCATGCTTTGTAAAGTAGAGGATCAGCAAAAAAGAGGAAGATCCTCAACAAGGTGGATTGACGTGGTGGCTATAACTGTGGGCTCAAGCATAACAGTGATGGTGAGAATGGCACAGGACCGGGCAGTGTTTCATTTTGTTGTACATAGGGTCACTATGAGTTGGAACCAACTCAACTGCACCTAACAAAAACAACATGGAATTGGAGAAACCAAATTCTCACCAAAAATAAACAGCTTCCGCTATTCTGCATTTTGTTGGTTACCTTTCCAACTTGTAGCTCGTAATCTGTTTCAGGTTCTCTATTGACCTGTCTTAGGCTGGTCTCCTCTCATAGAGCTCTTGTTTCAAGGTTTCATTGGAAGCTGCAGTCACACTGGTGACTGTTTTCTCTGACAAACACATTTGTTGCTTTCTCTTCTGCGTCTAAATCTATTATCGTAGAGAGACATGGCTACTCCTCGAAATTCTGTTTACTCAGGCTTCTCCCCAATTGAACAAAAAAAAACATACTTGGTAGAAACTTCTAATGTAAATGCTGGATGCATAGATGTGCCTTCTAGGCCTGGTCTGAACCACGTACTCTTTCAGCTGGATATCTGAGACAGGTCTGACCATGACCATCTATAATAATAGCTAACTGCTCTATTCCCTACAGTTATTCTCTATAACTGTGATCCTGTTCAAATAGAACCCTGATCATGTCACACCTGTGCTTAAGAATTTCCCTCCCACGGACCCCTGGCCGTGTAGTGGTTAAGAGCTCAGCTGCTAACCAAAAGGTCAGCAGTTCAAATCTACCAGCCACTCCTTGGAACCCCTATGGGGTAGTTCTGCTCTGTCCTATAGGGTAGCTATGAATCGGAATTGACTCAAGGGCAACAGGTTTGGTCTGCTTTTTTGTTTTGTTTTGTTTTACTCATCTCAGGGTAAAAGCCAAAATCTTCACAATGGCCTAGAAGACCCTTCACAATTTGTATCCCATCTACCTCATTGACCTCATTTCCTACAATGATCCCTCCATCCCAGCCATAGTGGTCTCCCGAGGCTTCTCAAACACATCAGGCATCCTGCCTCAGGGCCTTTGCACTGGTTGTTCCTCTGCCTCTAATACTCTTCTGTGAGATAACATATGGCTCACCTCCTGTAATCCCTCAAATCTGTGTTCAAATGTCCTACATGGACCACCCCATTCACTATTTCAGCCATCCAAGCCTTTTACCCTGCTCTTTTTTTCTAAATCACATTTTAACACACTATGTAATTTACTCATCTAGTATTGCTAATCAAAAGTTTGGCAGTTCGAATCCACCAGACGCTCCTTGGAAACTCTGTGGGGCAGTTCTCCTCTGTCCTACAGGGTCTCTGTGAGTCAGAATTGACTCAATGGCAATGGGGTTATGGGTTTAGTATGTTAGGCTGTATTTCTGTCTCCCCTGCTAGAATCTGAGATCCAAGAGGGCAAGGATTTTCATCTGTTCAATGATGAATCTTCAGTGCCTGAAACAATGCCTGTTACATAATATTATTGAATGGAAAAGTTGATTAATGAATAAGAAGTTCGTTAGTAGTTAAGAGTCCAAACTCTGGGTTTGAATCTCATCTTCACCCTTCACTAGCTGTGTGACTTCAAGCAAATCTCTTAACTTTTTTAATCTGTTTCTCCATTTGTAAAATTGAAAAAAATAATTGTAACTACTTCACAGGATAATAGATGAGAAAATACATGTAGCATGCTTAACGCACCACCTGGAATACAGAAAGTACTCTGTGGATAGTACCTATTATCTTCAGCTTTGGGTAGAGGCAGGGAATTAGACTTTTGGAAATAATCAAAAAGCCACCTGGAACAAAGCCTGGTAAATAAAATGGGTAATAGTGTCTCTGCTCAAAACCAAGATGGGAAAATAATGCAATATGAGTGGTTCTCTTTTTTGGTTCATAAACACACTCTACAAAACAATTCTGGGAAGAAAAAGAAAGCAAGCTACGGCCATATTTTAAGCAATGATTCTCCCAATGTGTCTGCATAAGTCGGCTGCATAAGTTCTGACACGTATGACAGTCCAGTGGAGTCCCAATCATGGAGCTAAGGGGAACTCGGAGGTTCCCTGCTGTACCTCCTGCTTCACCAACTTGTTTTATGTTGCTTTTCTGGCAAGGAGAGCCAAGTATTCTCTGAGTATCTGGGTCAATAACCTCTGAGGAGAGCATGCCAAAGAGGCTTATGGAAAGGATGTCACAGAAAGTGATACCCTGAGCCAGACCAAGCAGTAACCTGAGTGCCATGAAAGTCTAGAAACCCAATCTGGGGAGTAGCAATCAGAGATGAGACAGCTCGGCTGCAGAACAGACTTTCTGGGGCCCAGAGGGTGGGGAGGAGGGGCAGAATCATCCCTCAAATGGACTGGCCACTGCAACCTGTTAGAACTTGATGGCCTCCTGCTTTCTTCTAGTGCCTCGGGAAAGTCGGGGTGAGGATACAGGCTCAAAACGACACACTCACTCATCCCTGCCAGAGAAGAGACAAAGCATGGGTCTTGTCCGTTCCAGCTGTGCCCTCTGCCCTTTTCCAGGGCCAAGCACATTCCTCAAATTGTACCAGAGGCTCAAGGAGGGACCTTAGAGACTGTCTCTCCTTGTTTTACAGAGGAAGGAGCTGAGTTCCAGGCAGAAGGGTATAGGTGTGACAGACACAATTGGTGGCCCACCCATATCCCTTCAGCCTGCCCCACAGGTCACCTGCAGACAGCTCTACCCACCAATGACTTCCTGCATTGCTCTGCATGAGGATGTCCTCTGGCCATAGGAACATGCTCAGCCCCCAGGCAGAACAGAGGAGATGTACCAGGGAGTTAACACGCCAAAAGTGACCTTCTTCCCACCAGTAGGCATAATCTCAGCTGCAGCCCACACTCTTAGAGGGCCCCCAGCAGGTCTGAATTCCAGCTGTTTACGTTAACCTACTCATTAATATGCCTTTCACTAGCCTCCTCACCTTCCCCACCCCCTCATCCCCACTTCCTCACCAAGCCTACCAGTTATCTATTACCACAGTATGCTATACAACTAGTGGTGTACTGCAGCCAGCTCATACCCACTCCCAAGAGCCAACTATTACATTTTCAGGAATTCTCCATGCCAGTTGTTAAAAACAGACATTATTAAAAATTAAATTCTATAAACTTACAATTAAATAAAGTATATATAAAACAAAGGTAATCATCTTAGTCTAGATAAGGAGGCACTGGGTGATGCAATTAACATGCTCAGCTGCTAGTCAAAAGTTGGAAGTTCAAGTCCACCTCAGAAGAAATGCTTGACAACCTTTGCAAAAAATCAGCTACTGAAAACCTGTGGAACACAATTCTACTCTAATACACATAGGGTAGCTATGAGTCAGAGTCAGTTCAAAGGTAACTGATTTTTTGTTTTCAGTCTAGATAAAGGTCATAGTCTTGGTATTGGAGCCAAAACTAGAATTTAGGTTTCCTCCATCAATGTGCAGGACTTCTCCACTGAAAAAAGCAATTCCTCCAAAGCTAAGCTAATGAGTCAGAATGGACTCAAGGGCACCGAACAAGAAGAAGAAGCTTCTGGAGGCTTGGGAGAAGCTTCTGGAAGTGATGCATCTAAACCAGGCTTTCCAGGGAACAAAGAACACGTACCAGGATAGAGTCATATTTCCTATGACATCTTCAGGCAGGGACCAATCTGAGGGGCAGAGTAGGCAGCAGCTGCTCCATCAATTCAGTGCAACGAGGCAGTGTTGTTTTTGTTTCAAACCACCCCCCCCCAAGTTGCTGTCGAGTCCATTCTGACTCACAGTTCTTGTTGTTAGGTGCCATCAAATCAGTTCCAGCTCATAGCAACCCTATGCACAACAGAACAAAACACTGCCCGGTCCTGCACCATCCTCAAAATCATTGTCATGCTCGAGCCTGTTTTTGCAGCCACTGTGTCAATCCATCTTGTTGAGGGTATTCTTCTTTTTCACTGACCTTCTGCTTTACCAAGCATGATGTCCTTCTCCAGGGACTGATCCCTCCTGATAACATGTCCAAAGTATGTGAGATGTAGTCTTGCCATCTTTGCTTCTAAGGATCTTCCTGGCTGTACTTCTTCTAAGACGGATTTGTTCACTCCTTTGGCAGTTCAGGGTATATTCAATATTCTTCGCCAACACCATAATTCAAAGGCATCAATTCTTCTTTGGTCTTTCTTATTCATTGTCCAGCTTTCACAGGCATGAGGTGACTGAAAACACCAATGCTTAGGTCAGGTGCACCCTAGTTCTTAAAGTGATAGCTTCGTTTTGTTTTTTTTTTTTTTGTATCGTTACCTTAGTGTGTTACCAAATCTTTTGAACTTTGTCAGCTAGGTCTCTCTTTTTTTTTTATTATTTTTTATTTTATTACTGTACTTTACATGAAGGTTTACAGAACAAACTAGCTTCTCATTAAAAAAAAATAGTACACATATTATTTTGTGGCATTGGTTACCAACCCCATGACACAATTTTTAACACTTTAAAGAGGTCTTTTGTAGCAGATTCATCCAATGCAATGTGTTGTCTTTATTTCTTTACTATTGTTTCTATGGGTGTTGACTGTGGATCCAAGTAAAATGAAATCTTAGTTATCTAGTGCTGCCATGACAAAAATACCACAAGTGGATGGCTTTAACAAAGAGAAATTTATTTTCTCATGGTAAAGTAAGCTAAAAGTCCAATTCAAGGCTTCGGCTCCAGGGGAAGACTTTCTCTTTCTGTCGGCTCTGGAGGGAGGTCCTTGTCCTCAATCTTCCCATAGTGAGGAGTTTCTCAGGTGCAGGGACCCCCGGTCCAAAGGAGGCCCTCTGCTCCTGGTGCTGCTTTCTTGGTGGTATGAGGTCCCCAACTCTCTGCTTTCTTGCCTGTCCTTTCATCTCTTGAGAGATAAAAGGTGGTCCAGGCCATACCCCAGGGAAATTCCCTTTCCCTTGGATCAGGGAGGTGACCTGAGTGAGGGTGGTGTTACAACCCCACCCTAATCTCCTCAACATAAAATTGCAATCACAAAATGGAGGACAACCATACAATACTGGGAATCATGGCCTAAGCAAGTTGATATACACATTTTTGGAGGGACATAATTCGATCCATGACAAAATCCTTGATAACTTCAATCTTTTCACTGTTTATCACGACATTGCTCCACACTGAAGGTTGTAGTCTGATCTTCATCATGAAGTGCTTCAAGTCCTCTTTACTTTCAGCAAGCAAGGGTGTGTCATCTGCATAGTGCAGATTGTTAATTAGTCTTCCTCCAATTCTGATGCTCTGTTCTTCATATAGTCCAGCTTCTTGGGTTATTGGCTCAGCATAGAGACTGAATAGGTATGGTAAAAGGATACAACCCTGACACACACCTTTCCTGACTTTAAACCACACAGTATCCCCTTGTTCTGTACAAACAACTGCCTCTTGATCTATGTATAAGTTCCTCACGAGCACAATTAAATATTCTGGAATTTCCGTTCTTTGCAATATTATCCATAATTTGTTATGATCCACACAGTCAAATGCCTTTGCATAGTCACTAAAACACAGGTAAACATCTTTCTGGTATTCTTTGCTTTCATCCAGGATTCATCTGACATCAGCAATGATGTTCCTGGTTCCACATCCTCTTCTGAATCTGGCTTGAGTTTCTGGTAGTTCCCTGTCAATACACTGTTGCAGCTGCTTTTGAATGATCTTCAGCAAAATTTTTCTTGCATATGATATCAATGATAATTGTTCAATAATGTCCATATTCAGTTGTATCACCATTCTTTGGAATAGGCATAAATATGGATCTCTTCCAGTTGGCTGGCGAGGTGTAGTTAAAAAAAAAAAAAATGAGGACAATAACTTTCATTTGTTGAGGACTTACTACATTAAAAAAAAAAATTTTTTTTACTACATACCAGACATAGTGCTAAGAAGTTTAGATGTGTAACAAGAGATTAAATGGGATGTTTTCTCACCTAGTTCAGGCACCAAATTTTAAAATAATAGGGAAAAATACTTTCATGCTCAAAAAAGAAGTGCTAAGCTACGAAGTTTAACCCTTTTTCCCCTTGATCCCATTGGGCAGTTTGGTAAAGACCATGGACCTCTTCTTGGGATTTTTTTAAATGCACAAACTTTAAATGCACATAAAACTATAAAGGCCACCAAACGTGTTGCAATACAATTATCAAAATAATTTTTAAATAATTTTGTGCCATTGTAATACACAGACCTCTATACTGACACATTAAATAGAAAGATCTAAACCAAAAAACCTAACTCTTTGCCATTTAATCGATTCTGACTCATAACAACCCTATAGGGCAGAGTAGAACTGTCCCATAAAGTTTCCAAGAAGTCCCTGGTGGATTTGAACTGCCGACCTTTTGGTTAGCAGCTGTAGCTCTTAACCACTAAGCCACCAGGGTTTCCAAAAGATCTGAACGAGGGTCTTATAACTGCCATAATTTTGAAGTAGTGATGGTCATAGATAATAGTTTGAAGTATCTGCAACAACTATAATGTAATGTGAAAATATCTGTGATTTCTATTGTTGACAAAATCATGTTGTTGTTATTATTGTTGTTGTTGTTAGGTGCTGCCATGTCAGTTCTGACTCATAGTGACCCTATGTACAACAGAACAAAACACTGTCAGGTCCTGCGCCATCTTCACAATTGTTGTTATGCTTGAGCCCATTGTTGCAGCTACTGCGTCAATCCATCTCGTTGAGGGTCTTCCCCTTTTTCACTGACCCTCTACTTTACCAAGCATGATGTCCTTCTCCAGGGACTGGTCCCTCCTGATAACGTGTCCAAAGTGTGAGAGACACAGTCTCACCATTCTCGCTTCTAAGGAGCATTCTGGCTGTACTTCTTACAAAACAAATTTGTTCTTCTGGCAGTCCATGGTATATCCAATATTCTTCACCAACACCATAATTCAAAGGTATCAATTCTTCTTTGGTCTTCCGTATTCATTATCCAGCTTTCACATGCATATGAGATGATTGAAAACACCTTGGCTTGGGTCTGGCACGCCTTAGTCCTCAAAGTGACATCTTCGCTTTTTAACACTTTAAAGAGGTATTTTACAGCAGAGTTGCCCAATGCAGTAAGTTGTTTTCTTGACTGTTGCTTCCATGGGTGTTGCTTGTGGATCCAAATAAAATGAAATTGTTCACAACTTCAATGTTTTCTCCATTTTTCATGATGTTGCTCATTGGTCCACTTGTGAGGATTTTTATTTTTTTACATTGAGATGTAATCCATACTGAAGGCTGTGGTTTTCGATCTTCATTAGTAAGTGCTTCAAGTCCCCTTCACTTGCAACAAGTAAGATTGTGTCATCTACATTTCGCAGGATGTTAATGACAAAGTCACAGGCCCTTCTAATACTACTATGGTTTGTTTCTTGCATTCATAATCGAAGGAAATGGTAAATTTCAGTTAGAAGTTAGAGAAAATAAAGAAGTATTATATTTCACATCCAAGTTCACAGGCTCCCTGAATTTTATAATGTACCCTTTGATAGTGGGGGGTTGGGGGTCTGTGACTGTCAAACAAATTAAGAACACTTACGCTAGGATATCTTGTGAGACTGGCTAACAGGTGGCTTAAAACTGGTTCAGTGGCCCTGGTGCTTCCTTTCCTCTCCAAAACAATTCAGTCCTAAAGCCATTAGTTGGGGCAGAGCAAGGTAGTTCTGTGGTGGGAAGAGATGCTTCCGTGGCTCAGAGTGATATCTGAGTCCAAGCAGGGTGAGGAGGACATCCCTGTAAGGGAGAGGGTGGCAGCAAATACTGATATGAGTTATATACAGGCTTGTCATGGATTGAATTATGTCCCCCAAAAATGTGTGTATCAATTGGGTTGGGCCATGATTACCAGTATTGATATTCCTGTATGTTGTAAATCCTTCCTCTATCATGCTAATAAGGGAGGATGGGCAGCAGTCATGTTAGTGAGTCAGGACTCAATCTATAAGATTGGATTGTGTCTTAAGACAATCTTGAGATATAAAAGACAGAAGCGAGCAGAGAGACAGGGGACCTCATACCACCAAGAAAGCAGTGCCAGGAGCAGAGCACATCCTTTGGACCTGGGGTCCCTGCATGGAGAAGGCTGACAGAAAGAAAGCCTTCCCCTGGAGCTGACACCCTGAATTTGGACTTCTAGCCTACTAGACTATAAGAAAATTAATTTCTCTTTGTTAAAGCCATCCACTTGTGGTATTTCTGTTATAGCAGCACCAGATGACTAAGATGAGGGTATTGATCAAATCAAGAAATACATTAAAGACAATGGAAGCAAGGTTTCTCACCGTTGGAAAGACAGTTGCAAATACAGAAAGGGCAAAAATCTAGAATAAGCTCTGGTGTTAGATTAGAATTGGAGACCTCTGCGTACACTCATTTTTTTAGATAGACATGTTATGTTTGTGTGTACAGACTTATGATTTCCTATTATATTGAATGGATTTTAATTCTTATTATCTTTTTTTTTATTCTCAAATTGTCCCCGGTTTGGCCAGTGAGATCCTATGCAAGCTGGGTTCTGTATTCCTTTGATAGGAGCCACATCATTCTGGAGAAGGACGTCATGCTTGATATTTTGTGTGTGTATACATACATATGTACAAATATACACACACATATACATGTATTCCCTAATTCTATCCATTGAGAAAGCCTGGGAGCAGCAACACCCCAGCAGCAATAAGCAAACCTAGCACTCAGATCTTAGCTTCTAACTGCCATTCTCCATTAAAAGAAACCAGGGCTCCTTGGAGAAATGGCTAATTCCAGGGCTGGAGCACAGAAAGTGCAGATGAGCCTAGAGCATCTTATTTGAACCAGGAAGCAATGAACTGCTCAAAGAATGATGTGGTTCATATCAAAGAAATACAGAACCCAGCTTGAATAGGATCTCACTGGCCAAACCAGGGACAATTTGAGCATCAAAAAAAATAATGATAATAAGAATTAAAATCCATTCAATATAATAGGAAATCATAAGTCTGTACAGATATAGATGACTAAATTGAATATTTGATTAAGAATGAGATATTTACATAGTTTCAAAATACCTTCCCACAAAATATATATCACTTACACTCGAGAAAAGAGTAACTTTACAGTGGTAAAGCCAGAAGAGGCCAACTTAATCAAGTGATGAAAGTTACCACCACCAGTAAAGGCATAAAGAGACTTCATGTATCACTTCATAAGATGGAATGAAAAGAACATAACTTCACTTCTGTGAAAACCCTCCCAAAAAGCTTAATCTGAATCTAATCATGAGGAAACATTAGAAAATTTAATCAAGGGATATGCTACAAAATAATTGGCCTGTAATTTTCCAACTGTCAAGGTGATAAAAATCAAGAAAGGAGGCCTAAGAGACATGATAGAGTCCCTGGGTGGCACAAACAGTTAAGGTGCTTAGCCACTGTTAGGTTGGAGCTTCAACTCTACCCAGAGTGCCTTGGAAAACAGGCCTGGCAAGCTACTTCAGAAAAACCAGCCCTTGAGAATCATATGGAGCTCGGTTCTACTCTATACGAGGTCATCATGAGTTGTAAACTCAACAGCAACTGATCTTTGTTTGTTTTTTTTTAAGACATGACAAATACATCTAGCACATGGTTCTTAGCTACATTCTTTTCCTATTAAGGACGTTATTAAAATAATTGGCACAACATGAATGAAGAATAAGGGTGAGATGATAGCAATTTATCAGTGTTAATTTCCTCATTTTGACGGTTGCCTTGTGGGTATGTAGGAAAATGTCCTTTTTTATAGGCGATACTCTCTAAAACATTTCAGGATGGTAATTTCCTTTCAAAAGGTTCAACTGAAAAAAAAGTTCTTTGTACTGTTCTTGCAATTTCCTTGAAAGTTTAAGGTTTTTTTCAAAGTTTAAAAAGAGAAGACCAGAAGAACTAGACGGTTCATGGCTACCACTACCAACCTTTCAAACAGGGCCACGACAGATGGACCCTGATAGAATGGGAAAAAATGTGAAACAGAACTTCAAATACCTAAAAAAAAAAAAAAAAAAAAAGACCTGGAGGACTCCCAGAGACTATTACCCTGAGATACTCTTCAAACCTTGAACCAAAACTAACCCCTGAGGTCATGTTGTAGCTAAATAACAAATGGCGCAAAAAAAAAAAAAAAATGAATATCAACCATAAGTATGGTGCTCCCTTAAAAAATCATCTACGTGAGACCAAACGTCAACAATTATTTTAAAGCCAAGATGATAATGTAGGGGTAAGGAAAGCTAGATTAATGACAAGAAAACCACCAGAATGTAAACAATGAGAATGCTCACATGTTGTGAAAAATGTAACCAATGTCACTGAACAACTTGTGTAGAAATTGTTGAATGGGAACCTAAACTGCTATGTAAATCTTCACCAAATACACAATAAAATATTATTTAAAAAAAAAAAAAGGTGAATGCTAACTCCACAAGCTATAGACCATCACTCACCTTTAGCCAATTGTTGTTGCTGTTGTTAGGTGCCGTCGAGTCGGCTCTGACTTGTAGAGACCCTATGTACAACAGAACAATACACATGCCTACAACCATTGTTATGCTTTCCATAGTCTCTTTCCACAGATGTAGTCAATTTGATTCCTGTGCATTCTATCTGGTGAGGTCCATGTGTATAGTTGCCGTTAATGTTTGTGAAAAAAGGTATTTTCAGTGAAGAAGTCATTGGTCTTGCAAATTTCTATCATGTGATCTCCAGCATCATTTCTATCATGAAGGCCATATTTTCCAACTACCGATCCTTCTTTGTTTCCAACTTTGGCATTGCAATCATCAATAATTATCAATGCATCCTGATTGCATGTTTGATCAATTTCAGAGAGTGCAGAAGTTGGTAAAAATCTCCAATTTCTTCATCTTTGGCCTTAGTGGTTGGTGCATAAATTTGAATAATACTTGTATTAACTGGTCTTCCTTGTAGCCAATACATACGGGAAAACAAAAATAATTGAGGGAAGGCTGGGTAGAAAGAAATTCTTTGAAGAGAGTCGTGCCCTACCGTTTAGATAATCTGTTCACTTCTTCTGGGTATTCCCCACTTTCACTCAAGCTACGTGTAACTGTTATTGTTATTATTGATATTGTTAGGTGCCGTCAAGTTGGTTCCTACTAATAGTGACCCTATGTACAATGGAATGAAACACTACCCAGTCCTGCACCATCCTCAAATCCTTACTGCGTTTGAACTCATTGTTGCAGCCACCGTGTCAACCCATCTCATCGAGGGTCTTTTTTTTCACTGACTCTCCACCAAGCATGGTGTCCTTCTCCAGGGATTGGTCCCTCCTATAACATGTGCAAAGTACACGAGATGAAGTCTCCCCATTCTCACTTCTAAGGAGCATTCTGGCTGTACTTCTTCCAAGACAGATTTGCAATGCAATAAGTCATTTGATTTCTTGACTGCTGCTTCCGTGGGCATTGATTGTGGATCCAAGTAAAATGACATCCTTGACAACTTCAATATTTTCTCCATTTATCATGATGTTGCTTATTGTTCAGTTGTGAGGATTTTTGTTTTCTTTATATTAAGGTGTAATACATACTAAAGGCTATAGTCTTTGATCTTCATCAGTAAGTGCTTCAAGTCTTCTTCACTTTCAGCAAGCAAGATTGTGTCATCTGCATATAACAGGTTGTTAATAAGTCTTCCTCCAATCCAGATGCCATGTTCTTCTTCACATAGTCCAACTTCTCTGATTAATTGCTCAGGATACAGATTGAATAAGTATGGTGAAAGGATACAACCCTGATGCACACCTTTCCTGATCTTAAAACACGTAGTCTCCCCTTATTCTCCTTGAAACTCTATAGGGCAGTTATACCCTGTCCTATAGAGTCATTATGATTCCGCATCGACTCGACAGCAACGGGTTTTTGTTTTTCTCCTTGAACGACTGCCTCTTGGTCTATGTATAGCTTCCACATGAGCACAGTTAAGTGTTCTGGAATCCTCATTCTTTGCAATGTCATCCATAATTTGTTATGATCCACACAGTCGAACGCATTTAAGTCATAAAATGCAGGTAAGCATCTTTCTGGTATCTACTTTCAGCCAAGATCTATCTGACATTAGCAATGATATCTCTCATTCCACGTACTCTTTTGAATCCAGATTGAATTTCTGGCAGTTCCTTGTCAATGTACCACTGCAACCTATTTTTAATTATCTTCAGCAAAATTTTGTGTGTGATATTAATGATATTGTTCAATAATTTTCACATTCTATTGGATCAACTTTCTTTGGGATGGGAACAAATATGGACCTCTTTCAGTTGCTTGGCCAGGTAACTGTCTTCCAAATTTCTTGGCATAGACGAATGAGCACTTCCAGCACTGCATCCAATTATTGAAACATCTCAGTTGGTATTCTGTCAATTCCTGGAGACTAGTTTTTTGCCAAGACCTTCAGTGAAGCTTGGACTTCGTCCTTCGATACCATCAGTTCTTGATCATATGCTACTTCCTGAAATGGTTTAATGCCAACCAATTCTTTTTGGTATAGTAACTCTGTGTATTCCTTCCATTTTCTTTTGATACTTCCTGCCTCATTCAATATTTTGCCTATAGAATCCTCTAATATTGAAAATTAGGGCTTTAATTTCTTCTTCAGTTCTTTCAGCTTGAGAAATGCCAAACATGTTCTTCCCTTTCGGTTTTCTAGCTTCGTTGTAATACCTTACTTTGTCTTCTTGAGCCTCCCCTTGAAATCTTCTGTTCAGTTCTTCCACTTCATCATTTCTTCCATTCACTTTAGCTACTCTACATTGAAAAGCAAGCTGCTAAGTCTCTTCTGACATCCATTTCGGCCTTTATTATTTTTTTCTTTCCTTTTTTTTAAATGACCTTTTTGCTTCTACATGTATGATGTCCTTGACGTTGTCTCACAACTCACCTGGCTTTAGGTCATTAGTACTCAATGCATCAAATCAGTTCTTAAGATGGTCTCCATATTCAGGTAGGATATACTCAGGGTTCTACTTTGGCTCTCATGGACTTGTTTTAATTTTCTGCAGCTTCAACTTTAACTTGGGTCTGTTCTACAGTCAGCCACTGGCCTTTTTGTGACTAACGATATTGAGTTTCTCCATTGTCTCTTCCCACAGATGTAGTCAGTTTGATTCCTGTGTATTCTATCTGGCAAGGTTCACATGTATAGTCACTATTTATGTTATTGAAAAAAGGTATGTCCAGTGAATAGGTCATTGGTCTTGCAAAATTCTATCATGTGATCTCTAGTGTCATTTTGATCTCCAAGGCCATATTTTCCAACTATTGATCCTTCTTCTTTGTTTCCAAATTTGCATTCCAATCACCAGTGATTATCAATGCATCTTGATTGCATGTTTGATTAACTTCAGACTACAGAAGTTGGTTTAAAAAAAAAAACCTTCAATTACTTCGTCTTTAGCATTAGCAGTTGGTGTGTAAATTTGAGTAATAGTTGTATTAACTGGTCTTCCTTGAAGGTGTATGGACATTATCGTATCACTGACAAAGTTGAACTTCAGGGTAGATCTTAAAATGTTCATTTTGGCAATGAATGTGATGCCATTCCTCTTCAATTTGTCATTCTCAGCATAGTAGACCATATGATTGTCTGATTCCAAATTGCTAATACCAGTCCATTTCAGCTCACTAATGCCTAGCATATTGATCTTCAAGCATTCTGCTTCAGTTTTGGCAATGTCCAATTTTCCTAGATTCATATTTCATATATTCCATGTTCCAATTACTAATGGATGTTTGCAGCTCTTTCTTCTCATTTTCAGTCATGCCACATCGGCAAATGAAGGTCCCAAAAACTTTACTCCACACACATTATTAAGGTCAACTGTACTTTGAAGAGGCAGCTCTTTCCCAGTTGTATTTTAAGTGCCTTCCAGTCAAAGGGGCTCTTCTTCTGGCACTATATCAGACAATATTCCACTGCTATTCATAAGGTTTTCACTGACCAATTTTTTTCAGAAGTAGACCATCAGGTCCTTCTTCCTAGTCTATCTTACTCTGGGAGCTCTGCTGAAACCTGTCCTTCACAGATAAGCCTGCTGGTCTTTGAAATATTGGTGCGATCATTTCCAGTATCACAGCAACATGCAAGCACCTCAGCACTACAAACATAGGAATGGTGGACTAATGGGTAAAGGAGGCTTCAAAAGAACAGCTGCCAGAATGGGTGTATCTGTCTGAAGGAAAGACTGACATTTTACCCCCCAAGTTGATGCTTGTTAGGCTATAGAAACTCATAGAGCCACCCAGCACTGCAACCAGAGTGCAGAGTATAAAGACGTTTGAGTGCAGCCTGCCTTCCAGAACATGGTGGGCAGAGAATACCAAATATTTTGCAGGAGCAGTGGACATCATGGAGGTAGTTATACTTGAATCTCTTGGAAATGTTCCAGACTAAAGGACTGCCTCGTGGAACAAGGTGAATCCAGAGGCAAGAGACTTCAGGGGAGTGGGGAGTTGGGAGCAGGGAATGGTAGGAGAGTGCACCCCCAAGTGGGGCAAAGAACTGGGCAGCATGCAGTGCCTGGCAGCCCTTTAGGGGAAGGTGATTCCTAAGAACCTACAAAGGACCCCACGAAAGATAAAGCCAGCATTTGGGTATTTGCCACCCAGAGGGCATCAACACCACAACACTACTGCAATAATAGACTAAAACCACAAAGTGCCAACAGTAGCACAATGAAAGGCAGAAGAGGAATGGAAGAACAAGAAAAATAGTAGTAGAAGAATGCACACCCCACCCTTCCACTCTGCAAGTTCCAAGCCTGGATCAGGCCTACCAGTTATGGTTACCCATTGTCATCAAGTCAATTCTAACTCATAGCGACCCTATAGGACAGAGTAGAACTGCCCCATAAGGTTTCCAAGAAGCACCTGGTGGGTTCAAACTGCCAACCTTTCGGTTAGCAGACATAGCTCTTAACCACTGGGCCATCAAGCCTAGAAGTTCTGAACTGGAAGAAAAGTTGAAATTTTTATCTGGATCATAATTTTTTGATGATAGAAAGCAAAACTGAGATACCAGAAATTTACCACAAATCTATGGCATCTGCCAGGGATAGGGAGGATGAATCAACAGAACCTGTTTGAAAATCAACAATGAGCAAGAATAACATGACCTTCTGCTTCTACCCACTGAGTCCAGCTCATTCTATTCACTGGTAGCACATGCATTATCCTGTTTATTCCTCCAGGTGCCCTAGAAGATGCCTTCACTCTAAGCCTAACGGAAAGGGACCCAAGTACAGGCTCTTTGGTACCAAGTCACAGCACCCAGTCTGATGGCCCTCCATCAGGACGGGGTGTTGCTCCACACTATAACTTCACACATGGGGAATGAGGGAGGGAGGCCAACAGAAAACTTACTAGGGAGGGCAGCAGAAACCAATGGAGGATAATGCAAAGCAAGTTGCAGGGAATTTGTTTTGCTTGTGATGGCTTCCTGGGAAAACCACAGCTCCAGGGAGGATTAGCAATCAGTGCCGGAGTGTTTCTTCCAGAGCACCCGGCAGCAGCAGAAAACACATTGTCAAAGCTAAAAGCCAACAAAGAAAGTACCCACACCAGAGACATTCACTAACGGAGATTCTGTTTACACACCCCTTGCAGCGGTCCTTAACCACGTCTACACATCAGAATCATCTAGGGAGTTTTTAAAAATCTCAATGCCTGGGCCCCAACTTCAGCGATTCTAGGTATTGAGATTTTTTTAAGTTTCCAGGTGATTCTAAGGTACAGCCAAGGTTGAAAATCATTGAAATAAATTTTGTTGCTTGCCAGTTTCAAAAAAAAATAATGTTTTGTCTCAGTGACAAATATCAACTCCTGAAAGGTTTGACTGAGCCTGAGGCTCAGTTCTGAAAAGTAACTTGTATAAAATACAAACATGCTAATGAACATTCAGAGGGCAGCAGTGGTTCAGTGGTAGAATTCTAGACTTCCATGTAGACGTGGGTTTGATTTCCTGCCAATGTACCTCATGCGTGGCCACCACCTATCTGTCAGTGTAGACTTGCAAATTGCTATGATACTGAACAGGTTTCAGCAGAGCTTGCAAACTAAGGCTAGGAAGAAAGGCCTGGCAATCTACTTGAGCCAGTGGAAACCCTATGGATCACAATGCTAAACCAACCATGGAGATTTCGCAGAACTGGACAGCCTTTCATTCTATTGTGGATGGGGTCTCCATGAGTTAGGGGTGACTTGACAGCATCTAACAACAATGAACATTCAGGCCTAGCCTCAGTTGTTGGTATAACTATACAGATATAGAATAGAGACAGAGATAGGTACAGAGATAGAGATGTACCTGTCTTCCTGGTACTCGTGGTAAAATACGTGTTTTAGTGTTTTTCCTGCACTTGGGGGTGAACTAGCTCCAGTCCCTCTTATCCACACTTACTCATCTGGTCCTCCTTACCAAAAAAAGCACACATCTGCAGGGTAGCTGTATGGCATTAGGTGTGTAAGGAATCACAGAAAAGGGCAAAGCCACAGGACCCACTGTTCTGCAGTCAGCTAAACCCCCAGGCCACAGCATTTCCATCCACACATTGACACCAGTATCTCAATAAAGCAGACAGCTAACAAACAGACAAAGATTCTTCCTTTTTAGGGACTTTTGCACTATTTAACTCCAATGTCACTTTTTAACTTTTATCCCCTGTTTTTACATTATTTTAATATTCCCCCATTACTTACATCAAAAAAAAAAAAAAAAACTTCAACTCAAGATTCCTCTGCTTGGCAGTGAAGGTCTTCACAATCTGTTTTCAACCTAACTTTCTAACCTTATCTCCCTCTCCCCACCACACTCCAGAACAAAGATCCTTTCATAGCTAGAAAGTCCACTCACTGTCCCAAAACTTTCTAAAGGTACCCCTGCTTCCATGCACTTCCTTTTTTTTCTTCATTAAAAAGTGTTTATGGGCTAATTATTTTTTTTCCTACTGGATACAGTAATTAGTGTTTAGTCTTAAACTGAAACAAGAACATATTTAAATAAATATAGATATGTACTGTTACCATCTTTTCTACTAATAAGACAAGGGCTGATCACATTATCTATAGGCGCATGGTAGACTGCAGTAATGCCTCAAATTCTTCAACCCTGTCTGGATCCCCATCCTTTGGAATGTGCTTAGTAGCTTCGATCATCACATCAAGAGGTGGAATACATTTCCCCACTCCTTCATTCTCAGTCTGTGGCTTACTTTGACTAATAGACTTGACACCAGCCAAGGTTTTGAAAAAAGCACTCATGTGTTTCCACTTTTGCTTTTGCTACTCTGCAATTGCTTGGAGAACGTGTTCAGGCTAGCCTGTTGAAGGATAAAAAACACATGGCCCAGTGACATCAATTGCCCCAGCTGACAGCCAATCAACTGTCAAACATTTGAGTAAGCCCAGTTGAGACCAGAAGAATCACCCAGCTGAGTCCATCCTAGATCAGCCAACACTTGGCAACTAGCAGGCATGTTATTGAGCCCAGCTAAGACAAGAACAACTGCCCAGACAAGCCCAAAGCCCAAACTGCCCAATTGTAGACCCAAAGGATTTATAAACACTCAGTTTTCAACCGTTGAATTTTGAGGTCATTTGTTACGCAGCATTATTGTGGCAATAGTTGAATGATATAAGTGCCAAGACTAAAAACTGCATAGCAATCATTTAAGCAAGGTGCAAACAACAGAGCAAAGACAAGACTGCAAGGCAAGGATGAATTACCCAGTAAGCAAGGTAGGCACAGGCTTACTTGTGCGTACTTTTTTTTTTTTTTTTTACTAATCTGTAGTGCAAAATTTCACCTATTTTTTTCACCACATCAGAGATGTGAAATTGTGCACTACAGATTAGTAAGTAAACACAACTAAGCCCGTGCCTAACTCGCTTATTGTAAGCCTGTGAGTACCTTGCTTCCTGGCTAATCTGCCCCTACCAGAGGGCAAGGACTATGTTAGTCGGTTCACCTCCATGTACCCTTTGCACTGCAGAGGGACAGTCACAGGTATGCAACAATATGTGCTGGATGAAGGAAACATCTGGTTGTAACAGATCCTGTGCCTTAACAGTTCTCAGAATAGGTCATGAAATCATTAACTTCCAAACCCTTAAAAATATAATGGACCCACTGTATTCCTTACCTTTTTTCTTTCCAAGTCAGAAATCCCTGGCCAGTGCACATAAACCACACAATAAAAAGGATTTCTGTAAAAGGATTCCCTGAACACTCAGACGACCCTTTGCCCCTCACATAAAGCCATTTCTCTCCAACGTCCAGGCTGCTTCTGCAAGAGCTTGAGCCTAGCCAGTTACAGTAGCTGGTGTAAAACTAATCTTAGAAAACATATCACTTCTCCAATCCCATAATTAAGACCAGAAATCCATAACTGAGACATTCATAAAACTGGGGTTTCCAAGTGCCAGCTTTGCCTTAGAGTTCTCCAGAATAGGCCAGATTGAGGGAGGCCTGCCCAGAACAAAATGATGAGCAGAAGGACAGGCTTCTGGACGGGCAATGACCAATGTGGTGGGAGCAGGACCAATGTAATACTTTCCAAATCCTCCTCTTCTTCCAGCCTCCATGGCTCAGTTCTTCTCTGTCCACCTCCAATCATTATTCAAGTGCCAGGGCTAACAAGCCATTAGCAAATCCGTAGTAGAAGAATAAATGTCTGTGGACAAGGTTGGTAATTTGTTGGTTTTTTTGGAGTTCATTCTATCTCAAAGTCTCTAGTGGCCAGTTGTAAATTAAAAGGCTTTTAACTTCTAGTGAGTATATTTTTATTTCAGAATTTTATCTTTCAGAGAAGGGACCAGTTTCAACGAACTGTTTCCAGTCCTGATACTTGGATTCGAGGCAGAGGGAGTTATTAAGCTTATTTAAAACCCGTTTAGACAGTGCTTATTATTGAGTCCTGATTTATTAGCATACTAATTGTTCTCCCTTCTTTAGACATAGCCATTAACAAGGGGAAGGAAGGGGCAGCCATGCTCCTTCCAAAAATGCAGACTTTATCACTAACTCCAGGCCTTGCCATTTGTCTGAATGAAGTGCTGACATTGGCAGGTCATCTTTGAATACACTTTAGGAGTCTGTCTCTTTGATACAACCAGAAGGGTAAAACTGCTATATCCACATATGTCTTCAATTGCTAAGATATTCTTTTCTCACCACTTCTCACTGTGGAGACATTTTCAATCTGTTTAATACTAGGGAGAAACCAGGTTGCTATTTTGGGTTTAACTATGAAATATTTATTGAGTTCTAATTTACCAGGGCTATTTGAAATCCCAGGGCCTTAGGAATTGGATCATTTTTATAAATTGAGCCCAGAAACTGATTGGATAACGGGAGGAGGAAGAGGGAAGGCCACCTGACTTGAAGGAACAACAGATCAAGGGGCTTGGATTATAAGCACCTAGAGGACAGGAAGGGCAACTCTGAAGTGTCTCCTTCACTTTATGGCCACAGAATGTGAGTTCTAGAAGGTTCCTTAGATATTACATCTTGCAAGCTTTGCATTTTATGTGAGGAAGCTGAGGCCCAGAGAGTTTAAGCAACCTACCCAAGGTCACGCAACTCTGAGTGGAAGAAACAGTATTGATTTTTTTAATTCTTTTTAGAATGCTAGCAAATAACCAGGAATAGCATCTATAAAGATTGAGCAGTATTACAGAGTTCGATGATGTCATTACATACAAGTTAGAGCACAGAACCTCCAAGTTTCTTACCTCCACTCTGGTCCCAAGTTCAGTGCACTCCCATCAGTAACATCTCTCACTACACAGTAGCTCTCAAAGCCTGAGAACCTGTGATTTACAGCAGGGTTTCTCAACCATGGCACTATTGACATTTTGATCTGGATAATTCTTTTGGGGGGTAGAGGTTGTCCTGCACATTGTAAAATGTTTAGCACCACCCGTGGCCTCTACCTGCTAAATGCCAGTTATATCTAGTGGTTCTCCAGACATTGCCAAATGTCCCCTGGGAAGAAAAATCACCCCCGGTTTACAACCACTGATTTAGAGCAAACTGAGTCTGATGTCTGTTCAAGGCTCTACATAATCATTATTGAGCTGCATGATATATTTGTATGAATGCTGAGGAAGGTAGATACTTAAAGAAAAAAAAGCTGATATCTGTCTTAATCACCATTTTGTTCTCCAGTACCTAGCACAATACTTGGTACAAAAAATTGTTACATTCCATATTCTTGGAAATCATTGTTGTTGATGGGGGCTGTTGTATCTATTCTGACTCCTAGGGACCCCGCGTGACAGAGTAGAACTGTCCCATAGGGTTTTTTGGGCTGTAAACTTTATGGAGACAGATTGCCAGGTCCTTCTGCCAAAGAACCACTGGGCGGGTTCAAACTGTCAACCTTTTGGCTAACAGCCTAACGCTTAACTGTTGCCCAACCTGGGCTCCTTTCTTATAAATTAATAATAAATAATTAATATTTATTACCTTAAAATTATATAATAAATGTTTATTATTAATATTAATGTGTTAATTAATGTAATCTTATGACTGCTTCAGATTTACTTTCAAATAATTTTCTTTTACTTTTCTTACTTCTAGTATACAGTAGGTATTATTTTCATAATGGTCATTATAGTTTTTCTCTTTAACAAATCATAATCCGAAGAGTATGCAAATTACGTAAAGGTAGAATAAAAATAATTACCTCAAATGAAAAAAAAAAAAAAGCCTCCTTCACATTTGAGGATTTACCAAATTAACATTCATTTGGATTAATGAACAAACACCCTGAGGTGCATTTGCTCAGATTGCTTTCTTACCATCTAGCAGTACGTCAGGAGGGAGGAAGTGGTTAAACGCAGTGGAGAGGAATAGGTCTGTGGCACTTACCATTCCCAGTTTCATTTCATTTCAAACCAGTTTGAAGCAACTCCAAAGGACTAGGGAATGGAGCAATTTGTAATTTTGTTAAGGTACCAGTTTGAGGCTGGTTTGCCAGATAAATTGGTGGAAGGAACCCAGCCAACCAACCAACATCTACATCTGGACTCAGTTCCACTGTTCTCTACTTGCTGTAGACACTTAGAAGTTACCCTCACAGATGCCTTCTGAAATTTGTTTCTATGTGAAAAATAGCCATCAAGTGAGAAACTCCAGGAAAAGTTTGAAAGATAGTGACCTGTAGCTAACGAGCAATGTAAGGATAAGCACAGAAACATCTGACCCTCAACAGAAAAGGGAATCAAGAGAAAATCAAGAACTTGTACAAACATTCGTTTATTCTCAAAGTTGGGGACTCGGAAAGGTTTGGAGTGTAGTCCTCCAAGGGTCTATTGTAAACTCTTGCTTACACTGGAGCACATGGTGGGTGTACACTAAGTGAGGGTCCAGCAAGAGAAGTTTGAGCAGCCTGAGGCCCTGTGCTAGGTGGCAGGAAAGTCTGGAGAATAGGTAGAGGAGAAAGGGAGAGACACACCTTAGTAATTCTGCCTTTCTATAACTGCCTTTCTGAGTAGCTCTCATTGAACTTCAGTGATGGGGAGGGAATTCTACCACTGTGAGCTCATTCTAGGTAGCAGGTATAAAAGAACAGCCTAGAGTCAGAGCTAGACCTTAGATCTCCTGCCTCCCAGACCCCACAGGAGCACATAAGCTATTGTTGTAGTTGTTGCTGTTGTTGTTAGGTGCCATTGAGTCGGTTCCTACTCATAGCAACCCTATGTACAACAGAACAAAACACTGCCCAGTCCTGCACCATTCTTACAGCTATTGCTATGTTTGAGCTTATTGTTGCAGACACTGTGTCAGTGCATCACATTGAGGGTCTTCCTCTTTTTTGCTGACGCTCTCATTTACCAAGCATGATATCCTTCTCCAGGGACGGGGCTCTCCTGATAACATGTCCAAAGTACTTGAGACAAAGTCTCACCATCCTGGCTTCTAAAGAGCATTCTGGCTGTACTTCTTCCAAGACAGTTCTGTTCATTCTTCTGGAAGTCCACGGTATAGTCAATACTCTTTACCAACACCATAATTCATAGGCATCAATTCTTCTTTGGTCTTCCTTGTTCATTGTCCAGCTTCCACATGCATACGAGGTGATAGAAAATACCATGGTTTGGGTCAGGTACACCTTAGTCCTCAAAGTGACATCTTTGATTTTTAACACTTGAAAGTGATATTTTGCAGCAGATCAGCCCAATGCAATACATCATTTGATTTCTTGACTGCCGCTTCCATGGACACTGATTATGGATCCAAGTAAAATGAAATCCTTGACAACTTCAGCCTTTTCTCCATTTATCATGATGTTGCCTACTGGTCCAGTTGTACAGGTCTGCATACAGGTTCTGCACGAGCACAGTTAAATGTTCTGGAATTCCCACTCTTTGTAATGTTATACTTAATTTGTTAAGATCCATGCAGTCAAATGCATTTGGATAGTTGATAAAACACAGGTATACATCTTTCTGGTATTCTCTGTTTTCAGCCAAGATCTATCTGACATCAGCAATGATACCCCTCAGGTCACAACCTCTTCTGAAGCTGGCTTGAATTTCTGGCAGTACCCTGTCAATGTACTGCTGCAACCACTTTTTGAATTATCTTCAGCAAAGTTTTACTTGCATGTGAGATTAATGATGTTGTTTTGATAATTTCTACATTTGGTTGAATCACCTTTCTTGGGAGTAGGCATAAATATGGATCTCTTCCAGTCAGTTGGACAGGTAGCTGCCTTCCAAATTTCTTGGCATAGATAAGTAAGCACCTCCAGCGCTGCATCCATTTATTGAAACATCTCAATTGGTATTCTGTCAATTCCGAGAGCCTTGTTTTTTGCAAATGCCTTCAGTGCAGCTTGGACTTCTTCCTTCAATACCATCAGTTCTTGATCATATGCTACCTGCTGAAATGGTTGAATGTCGACCAGTTCTTTTTGGTACAGTGTCAATGTGTATTCCTTCCATCTTCTTTTGATTCTTCCTGCATTGTTCAATATTTTGCCCATAGAATCCTTCACTGTTGCAACTCGAGGCTTGAATTTTTTCTTCAGTTCTTTCAGCTTGAGAAATGCCACTAGTATTCGTCCCTTTTGGATTTCTAACTCCAGGTCTTTGCACGTTTCATTATATTGTCATTACTTTGTCTTCTCAAGCCACCCTTTGAAATCTTCTGTTCACCTCTTTTACTTCATAATTTCTTCCTTTCACTTTAGCTACTCTATGTTCAAGAGCAAGTTTCGAAGTCTCTTCTGACATTCATTTTGGTCTTTTTTTCTTTCCTGTCTTTTTAATGACATTTTGCTTTCTTCATGTATGATTTGCTTGATATCATCCCACAACTGGTCTGGTCTTTGGCTATTAGTGTTCAATTGGTCAAATTTATTCTTGAGATGGTCTCTAAATTCAGGTGGAATATCCTCAAATTTGTACTATGCCTCTTGTGGACTGTTCTAATTTTCTTCAGCTTCAACTTGAATTTGCATTTGAGCAACTGATGGTCTATTCCATAGTTGGCCCTGGTTCTTATTCTAACTGATAATATTGAGCTCCTCCATCATCTCTTTCCAAAGATGTAGTTGATTTGATTCCTGTGTGTTCCCTCTGGCAAGGTGCATATGTATAGTTGCCATTTATGTTGTTGAAAAAAGCTATTTCCAATGCATAAGTCATTGGTCTTGCAAAATTCTAGCATGCATTCTCTGGTATCATTTCTATCACCAAGGCCATATTTTCCAACTACGGATCCTTCTTTTTTCCAACTTTCACATTCAAATACCAGTAATTATCTATGCATCTTGATTGCATGTTTGATCAATTTCAGGCTGCAGAAGTCGGTAAAATTTTTCAATTTGTTCATCTTTGGCTTTAGCAGTTGGCACATAAATTTGAATAATAGTCATACTAACTGGTCTTCCTTGTAGGCATATGGATATCATCCTATCACTGACAGCATTATACTTCTGGATAGATCTTGCAATGTTCTTTTTGACAATGAATGCAATGCAGCTCCTCTTCAATTTGTCATTCCTGTCATAGTAGACCATGTGATGGTCCAATTCAAAATGACCAATAACAGTCCATTTCAGCTCACTAATGCCTAGCATATCTATCTTCACATGTTCCATTTCATTTTTACGACTTCCAATTTTCTTAGATTCATACTTTGTACATTTCACGTTCTGATCATTAATAGATGTTTTAGCTGTTTCTTCTCGTTTTGAGTCATGCCACATGATCAAATGTAGGCCCCAAACACTTTACTCCTTCTACATCATTAAGGTCAACTCTACTTTTAGGAGGCAGCTCTTCCCCAGTTGTGTTTTGAGTGTCTTCCAGCCTGAAGGGCTCATCTTCCAGCACTATATCAGAAAATGTTCAGCTGCTATTCATAAGGTTTTCACTGGCCAATTTTTTCAGTGACTGACGGATGAGTGGTGGACATCAGCTATAGAAGGATGCTAATGTCAGAAACCAACACCTGTCTGTCAGCTTGTTGTACTCTGATGGCTTTAGTGATGCTGTGATGCTGGAGGCTATGCCACCAGTAAATCAAATACCAGCACAGTCACCCAAGGTAGACAGGTGGCAGTGGAGCTTCCAGACTAAGACAGACTAGGAAGAAAAACCCGGTTATCTACTTTCAAAAATTAGCCAATGAAAACTCTATAGATCACAACAGAATATTTTCTGACAGAGTGCTGGAAGATGAGTTCCCTAGGTTGGAATACACTTCAAATACACAGTGGCTACAACTATGGACTCGAGCATAGCAATGATTGTGAATATGGTCCAGGACCAGCCAACATTTTGTTCTATTGTACCTGGGGTCACCATGAGTGGGAGCCAAATCAACCCCAACTAACAACAACAATGTAAGGGAAATAGATGAGGCATGGAGAGGCCTAGGCAGTGCTGTTCCAAGGGTCTGATAGGGAAGCTGAAAAATTCCCTATCACTTGCAGACTCTCTGGTCAGGGAGAATGGATGTGTTTTCCAGGCCTCACCAAGCTGTTCTGATCTTCTTCCCTGCCAGAGCAACCACTCAGGCCGGAAGAACCCAGACTTAGCAATGCCTTGGGTTGTGTTATTTCCTGTCTCATATCCTTTCTCTGAAACCTAGATGAAGAAATCAGCTGCATATCTTATTTCAAAGGGGCTGGGAAGTGAATTGCCTGCTTGGTTGCGCTCTCAACAGCCCCAAATCTCTAACTGTGGCTCCCACATAAGCCAGAAAGAAGGGAATCACACCTGGTTCTACAACTGTTCACAGTGCTGGAGAGAACCCTACAACTGTCCTTCTTCAGAAGGGAGCATGGAAGAAAGATTCTTTGTCCCATTGTGTGCCAGGTGCTTTTTACATTGACTTATTTATTCCTTTTAACCAAACCAAAAATCAATGCTGTCAAGTCAATTCCAACTCATGGTGATCCTACGTGTGTCAGAGTAGAACTGCTCCATGGGGCTTTCAATGGCAAGGCCTCTTTTCTGTGGTGCTGCTGAATGGATTCAAACTCCAACCTTTTGGTTAGTAGCCAAGTGCAAACAGTTTGCACCACCCAGGGACCTTATTCTTTATAACAGCCTTTCTTGTAACAACAAGGCAAAGTGCATGTTTACAAATGAGGAAATTGAGGATAGAAGTTAAGTAATTTGCCCAAAGTTGCACAACATTTGAGTGACCTGGCTGGGAGAAAACCAAGTGTAAATCCTGTGCACTTCCCATGACAGCAAGGAAGGTCCAAGATCCAAGAATGATGCAATATTTACAAGTCCAAAGGAGAGTCTAAAGCCTTTCCTACCTCGGTTGTTACTGGGTCAGACCAGGCAAGTTCCACCAAGCCTGCATCTCTTCATGCCATTCACCATGTTGATGCCCAGGCTTTCTGTGAGCACAATGAGGGCATTGATGCAAGTGCCTATGAGTATTATTGCCTCCTAAATCTGGACTTCCCACTTTACCCAACCCAGGGCATTCGGAGATTCAATGTAGCCAAGTCCCTCAAAGAAAGCCAACCCCACATTCCAACCCAAGACCTCACAGGTACAGAGGCTGAGGGACTTTTCTTGGAGTTGTGGACAAATGGGTAGTCTTAGTCTATCTACACATCCAGGACCTCATGTGTTAGTTTCCTCTTGCTACTGTAACAAATTACCACAAATTTAGTGCTTGAAAATAACAGAAATTTATTTTCTTACTGTTCTTTAGCGGAAGTCTGGCATGGATCTCACTGGGCTAGAATCAAGGCATCAGCAGGGCTTCCTTCCTTTCTGGAGGCTTTTATGGTCTGTGTCCTTGCCTTTTATAGCTTATAGTGGCTGCTTGCATTCCTTGACTCTTGGCCCCTTTCTCCATCTTCAAAGCCTGCAATGGTAGGTTGAATACTTCTCACATCACATCACTCTGACTTCTTCCATAATCGCATCTCCTTCTGACTCTCTTTGGCTTCTCTCTTCCATTTTTAAGGACTCTTGTGATTACATTGGGCCTATCCAGATAATACTGAATAATCTCCCCATCTCAAGGTCTGTAACTTAATCACATCTGCTAAATCCCTATTGCCATAAAAGGTAACATATTCATAGGTTCTGGTGATTAGTACTTGGGCTTGAGGGGGCGGGGATTTTTCTGCCTACCACACGCCACCACCACTACCACCAGTTGTCTTTGAGCCTATTTCAACTCCTGGGATCTTTTTAAAATGTACGTTCTGATTCAGTATATCTGTGGTAGAAACTCAAATTCTCAGCAGGAAGTCAAACTGGAATGAACTGGTTCAAGGCCCCGCTTTAAACCCAGTGACATTAAGTTGCTCATATCTGCCTTCTGTCTGATCACTTGATCTTAAACATCCCTTCATGACTCCTTCACTTAATACCTACTCTCAGCAGAGAACATGGGCTGCATTCACCCACAGCAGAGTACTGTTGGCCTCCCAGTAGCTGCAAAGCCACTTGTGGTGACAAGTTTGCAAATACTAGAAGACTCTGAGAAAGCCCTCAGAAACATGACTGCTGTCCCACCTCAGCATATCAGGAGTTTAAATCAACAGAGTATCTCCCTACCCTCAGAACCATTGGGGTGGCTGTACATGTGAAGTCCCTGAGGTAAAATCCAAATGTTCAAAGCACAAAATAACCCTGCCAAATGGTTTTGTAAAGGGAGATGTGCAAGGCCCTTCAACATCTGGCTCCTGCCCACCTCTCCAACATCCCTTCTGGCACTTTCTCCAGCCTTCCAGTAATAATGAACAACCACACCACACCCTCACCTCCAAGATTTTGCATAGCACTCAGGTGAGTTAACCCCAATTTTAGATGAGTAAACTGAGACTCAGAGTAGTTAAAGAATTTGCCCAAAGTCATATAGCTTAAAAATAGGAGACCCAAGCTTTAACCCAGTCTGACTAAAAACTGATGTATCTTTTGCCTTGTTATACTGCCTCCCAACACAGTGGCTTGATGGAGGTTACTATACAAGCCTGAAGGCCTCATCAGGTGACCAAGAGAGCTCATTAAAGACAGGTCTGCCGGAGCTCAGGCAATGGGATGTGATTTCCAGCCAGCTATTTCCCTCATCCTTTCTGTGACTTTTGGGACTAATAACATTGTAGGGAAAGCTGTCATCCCTAGGGCCATGTTCCCTCAAGATTTGCATGTACGGTAAAAGGGATTTGAGTTAGACTCCTGGAATAATTTGCCTAAACATTAAGTATTAGATTAGACCACTTGGTTAAATTTACCAAACATAAGAAAAATGAGATACTAGAAAAGTACTATTGAGTTGTCATTCCTTGGAATCTTTCACAATATAGTCCATATACCTAGTGATTAACTAATGCTGTTCACAAACATCTTCAGAAGTACAAAGAGAATAAAGGTGACCTGTTTTTTTCATGTACCAGACCTGTCATATCACTCACTCTTTCAGGCCCCAAAACTCCAGGTGTCTGAAATGGCAAGGAGCAGAGAGGAGGTAAGCTGCTGCCACATCTCAGAGGGAGCCAAATCAGAGTTCACTCTGAACCAGGAGTTCTCAATGTTCAGTGTGGATCAGAATCACCTACAGGGCTTCTCAAAATTCAGATTGCTGGGCCCCAGCCCCAGGGTTTCTGATCCAGTAGGTCTGGGGTGGGACCTGAGAATCTGGATTTCTAACAAGTTCCCAGGTAATATTGATGCTGTTGGTCCACAGACCACACTTTGAGAACTGCTGGGTAAATTTTATTGGCCTTGGTCCCCTGTATGCACTAGGATTTAGAACAAATAGGGTTTCCTCCTACTCAGCGTCCATGGAATGCCCTATTTGGACAGCCAAGTGTACCTTCCTTAGCTTTTCTTAGAACATTCCCTCAAGATCTCCTTTACTAACTGTCATAAATTAAATTGCGTCCCCCTCAAAATATGTGTCAACTTGGCTAGGCCATGATTTCCAGTATTGTATGATTGTCCACCATTTTCTCATCTGATGTGATTAGCGTATGTGTTGTAAATCCTGCCTCTATGATGTTAATAAGGCAGGATAAGAGACAGTTATGTTAATGAGACAAGACTCAATCTACGAGATTAGGTTGTGTCTTAAATCAATCTCTTTTGAGATATAAATAAGAGAAGCGAGAAGACAGACAGGGTGACCTCATACTGCCAAGAAACAAGAGCCAGGAGAATAGAGCGTCCTTTGGACCCGTGCTAAGAATCTCCTCGACCAGAAAAGATTGATGACAAGGACCTTCCCCAGAGCTAACAAGAGAAAGAGAAAGCCTTCCCCTGGAGCTGGCACCCTGAAGTCGGACTTCTAGCCTCCTAAACTGGGAGAGATTAAATTCCTCTTTGTTAAAGCCATCCACTTGTGGTATTTCTGTTGTAGCGGCACTAGATAACTAAGACACCAAGCATTCCTAGGGTCACCGTCTTGCACAAAAGAGGCATTGGCCCTTTATCCTCCACAGCTAAAATGAGGTCTTTTCTTATCTCAGAAAACACACAAATCTTGAGCACTCGCCAAGGATGTAAGAGGCCTGTTTAGCAAGCTGTCACCAGCTTGGCACCAATGTTTGCTTAACCTCCACTTAGGTGCAGTCTGCTGTGGGTTTTCCTATCCCACCCTTGGCCAGGCTCGTATTTTTCAAGTTCAGTCCTGAGAAGCCTCTTATTTACCAGTTTGAGGAATCTGGGTTTCCTTCCTGCACGTGCTCCTTCTGGGTTCCCCACCACCAGCTGATTTCCTCCATCCCCCAGCAGCAGTAGATGGAGGGATGGGGCTGTCAGAATCATCTGCCCCAGCAGGGAAGGGACTTTTATCACTGATGTTGTTTAGAATTGGTGGTACATGATGATAATAAAAATCAGTTTGTTCTAGTCTCTTTTGTTACTGTTTATAAATATTTTACAAATAATGTATCTTCCCCCTACCCCCATGGCCCACATCTGGGCAAGCTACTCACTCCTACCACTCCCACCTTGGTACGCCATGGTCACACAGGATGGCTGCTCAGAAGGTTGCTATTCAAGAAACCTTAAGGAAAAAATGGGTAAAGTGGCAAATAAAGTGCTATATATAATTTTACAACTACAACAGCAGCCAAAAAAGAGACTGCACCTGTTGATACTACTTCCAAAAAAAAAAAAAACCCAGTGCCATCAAGTCGATTCCGACTCATAGTGACCCTATAGGACAGAGTAGAACTCCCCCACAGAGTTTCCAAGAAGCACCTGGAGGATTTGAACTGCCGACCCTTGGGTTAGCAGTTGTAGCACTTAACCACTACGCTACCAGGGTTTCCTTGATACTACTTAAACCAAAAAAAAAACAAACCCAGTGCCATCGAGTCGATTCCGACTCATAGTGACCCTATAGGACAGGGTAGAACTGCCCCATGGAGTTTACAACTAAATACTTCATGAGATTGGTTTTCTTGATTGAAGGTTTAGGGTCATGGCTTTGTGAGTCCATCCATTTAATTGGCTTAATGGGTGTTTTTAGAGCTTCTGTTCTACCTCCTACTTCAGCGAGTGAAGCCTGGGTTTTTAAAAGCTTGTCAGTGACCACCTAAGATACAACGATGGGTCTCTATTTGCCTGGAACAGCAGAGGAAGAAGGAGATCCAGGAATCAGAGGAGGAAATGGACTGTAGGTTTAATTGCCTCCATGAACTACTACCTCTTTACCATGAGACCAGAAGAGTTAGATGGTGCCTGGCTACCATCGCTGAACGTTTTGATCAAGGACCCAATAGATAAGTCCTGATCAGAAGTAGGAAAATCATGGGACAGAACTTCAAATTCGTATGGAAACCTGACTTACTGGATCCATTAAGATGGAGGAAACTCCCAAAAACCACTGCCTGGAAATAATCTTTAAAGCTTAAACCAAAACTATTCCATGAAAAAAAAAAAAATTAAACAACATTTTATCTCAATTAGTAAAGAATCTTTACTTTGAGCATTGAGCTCTTATAAAGAATTATCTACATGAGTTAAAACAGACATAACAGTTAATGTACAGCACAGATGAGAACTGTAAGGGGCAAAGAGGCTAAATTACTGATGATGAAAAAGACTAAGTTCAAGCACAATTCCTAAAAAGGTCATTGCCACAGGTCCTCTGGGAGCAAGAATGAGGGTCTAGAGACCGTTGCTCAGTTGTCTTAAGAGATTTTGTGCTGCAGAAGACCCTGTACTGCCTGATCTCAGTGCCCTGGCATCACTCTTACTTGAGTCTGCTTGTCATGTCCTTCACTATTCACAGTCTCCTGCCTAAGAAGTCTGATTAAATGACCTGTCAGTCTCATTCTCTCTGAGTCCTTCACAGGAAGGCATGACTACTCCCAGAGCTTTAAAAAAAAAATTACCATTGAGTCGATTCCAACTCATAGCGACCATATAGGACAGAGTAGAACTGCCCCCATAGAGTTTCTAAGCCTGTAAATCTTTATAGAAGCAGGCTGCCACATCTTTCTCCTATGGAGCAGCTGGTGGGTTTGAACTGCCAACCTTCTGATTAGTAACTGAGCACTTAACCACTGCATCACCAGAGTTCCTTCACTCCCAGACCTAGCTGCACTTAAAAAGGAGCAGTCCTAGAAAGAGTGGTGTCTACTTGCAGAAGATAGGATTGCTAATAGTGGCATAGAAGCAACATGAGGTTGCAAGAAGGGTTAAGAGGAAAAGGGTAGCCCTGACCAGGACCCCTGAGGTCACCATATGTATGTGGACTCTAAAGTCTATGGTGCTATCCTTCTTGGGTCTCCCTTTCTTTAAATATCCTAACAAAAATGGCCCCAGCCCCCATCCCCTGGGAGTACAGTGTCCTCCTTGAGACTCCTAAGAGATGTGGGTGGTCTCCTGGCCACTTCTCACTTAAATTCTTTCCACTGACTTTTTGGTCTGTGCTCAACATTTTGCTTCCTGCAGAACATAACCATATTTTAAATGAAGTTGGGAAAAACGGGGTAGGCAATAGCTTAAAATTGAACATTAGTCATCAGAGTTCTTGGAGTTTCTATGCCATCCCTACAATTCCCACCCTCTCTAGCTGGATCTTTCCCTCCTTTCCCATCTTCTTCCAGTTCTCCAGCCTCCAAATCCTTGCTTCTCCCCTCCACCTTCAAACTGCCAAGGGAAACTGGAAAGTTTTTATTATTTTATTATACAGATATGTTTAAGTTTGAGCTGTCCCGTTTCCAGGAGCTTTGGGGCCTCTTTGACTCATCTGCTTAATAAGATTAAGCCTTCCCTGGCATGAGTTCCACTGCTCCTAGCACACAGGGAAGCTTAAACAGTCACTTCTGCTTTGAAATAGGAATTCTTCCTTCTGTTACATAGGTGATTTCCTCTTCTGCCTACAAGTCTCACTTTGATTCATAAACCATAAGCTTTTCTTTGTGCCAATTCACTTTTTTAATTACTTATGTATACATTTTTATTATATTTCATTGCAAAAACCATTACATAAATTACTGGAAAACAAAAAACATAATTCCCCTGACTCTAACAACCATTTTTGTTTTCAAAAGTTCCGTTCTAGTCTCTGTCTACCCTCAAATATATTTTAAGGCACCTGTGTTTTCCTCTTCTGAATTTTGATTTTACATGACACTATAAGCAGATTTCCATGTCTTCATTGTTATTGTTTTAATGGCTGCATAACATTCCATTGAGTTACAGCCCCATAGTTTATCTACCCACCACTCATCTGTCAGTATGTCTTACTGTGGTGGCTTGTGTGTTGATGTGATGCTGGAAACTATACCACTGATATTTCAAATACCAGCAAGGTCAAGCATGTAGGACAGCTTTCACTAGAGCATCCAGGCTAAGAGAGACTAGGAAAAAGGATATGGTGATCTACTTCTAAAAAAAAACTTGGCTAGTGAAAATCTGGGGCCGTGGTGGCAAAGTGGTTGTGATGGTTAAGACTGAGTGTCATTAGCCGGGCCATGAGTCTCAGTGTTTATATAAAATCATGCCCATGATTGAATCTGCTGTGAGTAGCCAATCAGTTGAAAGGGAGTTTCCTTGGAGCTGTGCCATGCACCCGAATATAAGCAGATGTTCTGGCTTTTTTGCTTAGTCTAGATCCTGTGGCTGCCTTCTGTTCATTTGACCTCTGGCTCTTGGGACTTGTGCTATCAGCTTATCTGCAGATCTCAGGATTTGTTGATCTTCACAGACTGAGAGTAGGAGCCCTGCTCTCCGATCTGCTGATCTTGGGTCCACCAGCCCCCACGGCTATGTGAATCGAGAGAAGCCTCTATCCTGATCCATGGACTTGGGGCACTCCACCCTCTACAATCACATGAGCCATTCCCTTCATATAAATTTCTCTCTCTATATATATTTATACGCGTTACTGGTTTTGCTTCTCTAGAAAGCCCAACCCAAGACAGTGCTTAAGAGCTTGACCACTAACCAAAAGGTCAGCACTTCAAATCCACCAGCTGCTCCTTGGAAACCCTATGGGGCAGCTCTACTCTGTTCTACAGGGTCACTACAAATGAGCATTGACTTCATGGCAACTGGTTTTGTTCGTTTGGTTGGTTGGTTGGTTGGTTTATTGAAAATCTTATGAATAGCTGTGGAACATTGTCTAATATAGTGCCAGAAGATGAGCCCCTCAGGCTGAAAGGCACTCAAAAGATGACTGGGGGAGAGAGGCCTCCTAAAAGTCTAATCGACCTTAATGATGTAGATGGAATAAAGCTTTCAGGACCTTCATTGCTGATGTGGCAAAACTCAAAATGAGAAGAAACAGCTGCAAACATCCATTAATAATTAGAACATGGAGAGTACAAAGTATGAATCTAAGAAAACTGGAAGTTGTCAAAAATGAAATGGAATGCATCAAGATAGATAGCCCAGGCATTAGTGAGTTGAAACAGACTGGTATTGGCCATTTTGAATCAGACAACCATATGATCTACTATGCCAGGAATGACAAACTGAAGAGGAATGGCATCACATTTATTGTCGAGAAGAACATTTCAAGATGTATCCTGAAACACAGTGCTGTCAATGATAGGATAATATCCACAATGCCAACAAGGAAGACCAGTTAATAAGACTATTATTCAAATTTACACACCAACCACTAATACCAAAGATGAATTTTACCAACTTCTGCAGTCTGAGATTGATCAAACATACAGTCAAGATGTGGTGATAATTACTGGTGATTTGAATGTGAAAGTTGGAAGCAAAGCAGAAGGATCAGTGGTTGGAAAATATGGTAGAAAAGACACCAGCGATCACGTGATAGAATTTTGCAAGATCAACAACCTATTCATTGGAAATAGCTGCTTTCCAACAACATAAACGGTGGCCATGCACATAGACCTCACCAGATAGAATACACAGGAATCAAATTGACTACATCCATGAGAAGAGATGATGGAGAAGTTCAATATCGTCAGTCAGAATAAACCCAAAGGCTGATGGCAGAACAGACTGATAACTGCTCAGAAGCAAGCTCAAGTCGAAGCTGAAGAAAATTAAAACAAGTCCAGGAGAGCCAAAATACATCTTAAGGATGTCCCTCCTGAATTTAGAGACCATTTCAAGAATACATTTGATGCATTGAACACAAATGACTAAAGACCAGACCGGTTGTGTGATGATATCAAGGACATCATGTATGGAGAAAGAAAAAAGTCACTAAAAAGACAGGAAAGAAAGAAAAGACCAAAATGAATGTCAGAAAAGACTCTGAAACTTGCTCTTGAATGTAGAGTAGCTAAAGCTAACGGAAGACATCATAAAGTAAAAGAGATAAACAGAAGATTTCAAAGGAGGCTCAAGGAGACAAAATGTGCAAAGACCTACGGTTAGAAAACCAAAACGGAAGAGCACTTTCAGCATTTCTCAATCTGGAAGAACTGAAGAAAAAATTGAAACCTCGAGCTGCAATATTTGAAGGATTCTATGGGCAAAATATTAAAAAATACAGGAAGAATCAAAAGAAGATGGAAAGAATACACAGAGTCACTATACCAAAAAGAACTGATTGACCTTCAAACATTTCAGGAGCTATCATATAATGAAGAACCAATGGTGTTGATGGAAGAAGTCCAAGCTGTACTGAAGGCACTGGCGAAAAACAAGGCTCCAAGAATTGACAGAATGCGAATTGAGATGTTTCAACAAATGGATGCAACACTGGAAGTGTTGATTCATCTATACCAAGAAATCTGGAAGATAACTACCTGGCCAACTGACTGGAAGAGACCCACATTTGTGCCTAACCCAAAGAAAGGTGATTAAACAGAATGCAGAAATTATCAAACAATATCATTAATATCACATGCAAGTAAAATTTTGCTGAAGATAATTCAAAAGTGGTTGCAACAGTATATCACCAGTGAACTGCCAGAAATTCAAACCTGATTCAGAAGAGGACATGGAACAAGGGATTGTCATTGCTGATGCCGGATGGATCTTGTCTGAGTGCCAGAAAGATGTTTACCTATGTTTTATTACCCATGCAAAGGCATCTGACTGTGTGGATCATAACAAATCGCAGAGAATGGGAATTCTAGAACACTGAATTGTACTCACGAGAACATGTACGTAGACCAAGAAGCAGTCATTCAAACAGAACAAGGGGATACTGTGTGGTTTAAATCAGGAAAGGTGTGCGTCAGGGTTGTATTCTTTCACCGTATTTATTCAATCTGTATGCTGAGGAAATAACTCAAGAAGCTGGAATATATGAAGAAGAACTTGGCATCAGGATTGGAGGAAGACTCATTAACAACCTGCATTATGCAGATGACACAACCTTGCTTGCTGAAAGTGAAGGGGACTTGAAGCACTTACTGCTGAAGATCAAAGATGACAACCTACAGTATGGATTACACCTTAACATAAAAAAAAAAAAAAAAATCCTCACAACTGGACCAATAAGCAACATCATGATAAACAGAGAAAAGGTTGAAGTTATCAAGGATTTCATTTTACTTGGATCTACAATCAACACTCATCAAAACATTAGTCGAGAAACCAAAAGACATATTGCATAGGCAAATCCGGCTGCAAGACCTCTTAAAAGTGTTAAAAAGCTAAAACAGCACTTTGAGGACTAAAGTAGACCTGACCCAACCTATGGTATTTTCAATTGCCTCGTATGCATATAGAAGCTGGACAAGGCCAAAGAAGAATTGATGCCTTTGAATTACAGTGTTTGCAAAGAATGTTGAATATACCATGGGCTGCCAGAAGAAAGAACAAATCTGTCTTGCAGGAAGTACAGCCAGAATGCTCCTTAGAAGTGAGGACAGTAAGACTTCGTCTCATGTACTTTGGACATATTATCAGGAGAGACCAGTCTCTGGAGAAGGACTTCATGATTGGTAAAGTAGAGGGTCAGTGAAAAAGGGGAAGAACTTCAAGGACATATTTTGACACAGTGGCTGTAACGATGGGTTTAAACATAGCAAAGATCAGGAGGACGGGGCAGACCAGGCAGTGTTTCATTCTATTGTACGTAGAGTGGCTGAGTTGGAACTGACTCGACGGCACCTAACAACAGTTTAGCTACACACACCCCATCACAAAGGCAGGTGTCTTTGTCTGTCTTGTTCACTGATACATCCCAAACACCTAGAACTGTGCCTGGTACATAGTACGAGCTCAATAAATATTTGTTGAATAAATGAATGATTCATTTATGTTGTTTTTAATTTGTTATTGCTATGGAGAAGAGTCCCAGGATGTGCATACTATTAACTCACTTGGCTGCTAACCGAAAAGCTGAAGGTTCAAGTCCACCCACAGGCACCTTGTAAGAAAATCCTGGCTATCTATGTTTGAAAAGTCAGCCATTGAAAACCCTATGCAGCACAGTTCTACTCTGACACAGATGGGGTTACCATGAGTTGGAGGTGACTCGATGGCAACTGGTTGGTTATAGATAGGGTGCAATAAACATCTTTATGCACATAACATTTTTCTTTGGTTTAATTATTTCCCTGATATAGATTCCAGAATTAGATGAATAATTCTGTTTGCCAACTGCACCCCCCGCCACAAGGTATTTTCATAAGTATGCTATACTAATTTTTTTTTTACAGCAGCATGTAAAACAAATTGGCATAGAAGCACTTATGAAAATACCTTGTGGGGGGAGAAACCAGGCGGCAAACAAACATAGAAGGCACAAGTTATTTGCATAAAAATACAGTGACAATGAAAACTAAAAAAAAAAAAAAAAGGAGCTATTTGACTTGCCTAAGAACTGACTTATGACAGAGTCATCAGAATGGAACCCATCGAAACACAGGGACTACCTTTATTAATATGACTTATGAGATCAAATGGTATGAACAAGCTTGTAACACTTGATGCCTACTGCCAGGTAGCTTTCAGAAAGAGTTGTGTCCATTTATAGACACAGATAAAGGGTTTATATATTCTTACTTCAAGATATGTTGCTTGTAAGGTGCATATGCTTGCGTTTAGTTTCTTTTATTCAGTGTGATAAAATTTACATTTCAATTATAATATTTAGTGCATTACTTTAAATCTAATAGTTGACTCAATTAGATCTAAATACTCTACCTTATTTAATGGTGCTCATGAGGAACCTGTACATAGATCAGGAGGCAGTCATTCGAACAGAACAAGGGGATAGTGCATGGTTTAAAATCAAGAAAGGTGTACATCAGGGTTGTATCCTTTCACCATTACTTATTCAGTCTGTATGTTGAGCAAATAATCTGAGAAGTTGGACTATATGAAGAAGTACAGGACATCAGGATTGGAGGAAGAGTCATTAACAACCTGCATTATGCAGATGACACAACCTTTCTTGCTGAAAGTGAAAAGGACTTGAAGCACTTACTAATGAAGATCAAAGACCACAGCCTTCAGTATGCATTACACCTCCACATAAAGAAAACAAAAGTCCTCACAACTGGACTAATAAGCAACGTCATGATAAAGACAGAAAAGATTGAAGTTGTCAAGGATTTTATTTTACTTAGATCCACAATCAACAACCATGGAAGCAGCAGTCAAGAAATCAAAAGACACATCATATTGGGCAAATCTGCTGCAAAAGACCTCTTTAAAGTGATGAAAAGCAAAGACGTCACCTTGAAGACTAAGGAGCACCTGATTATGTGCTACGGTGTTTTCAATCACCTCATATTACGCGGAAACTGGATGATGAATAAGGATGGAAAAAGAATTGACACCTTTGCGTTGTGGTTTTGGCGAAAAATATTGAATATAAGATGGACTGCCAAAAGAAGGAACACATCTATCTTGGAAGAAGTACAACCAGAATGCTCCTTAGAAGCAAGGATCGCGAGACTACGTCTCACATACTTTGGACATGTTATCAGGTTGCTTGGTAAAGTAGAGGGACAGCAAAAAAGAGGAAGATCCTAAAGGAGATGGACTGACACAGTGACTGCAACAATGGGCTCAAGCACAACAATTGTGAGGATGGTCCAGGCAGTGTTTCATTCTGTTGTACATAGGATCACTATGAGTCAGAAATGACTAAACAGCACCTAACAACAGCTATTTATCCAGCCTGTTCTATGTTCATTTCTCTCTTTTTTCTTGCCTTAATCTAGATTGACTTTGACTTTTTTTTAATCTCATTTTCCCCCCTCTGAGTTTGTTGTTGTTAGGTGCCATTGAGTAGGTTCCAACTTAGAGCAACCATATTTACAACAGAACGAAACATTGTCTGGTCCTGCACCACCCTCATAATCGTCGCTATGTTTGAGCCCAACTGTTACAGCCACTGTGCCTGTCTCCTTGAGGCTCCTCCTCTTTTTTGCTAACCCTCTACCTTACCAAGTATGATGTCCTTCTCCAAGGACTGGTCTATCATGATAACATGTCCAAAGTATGGGAGATTAAGTCTCGCCATCCTCACATCTAAAGAGCATTCTGGCTGTACTTCCTCCAAGACAGATTTGTTCTTTCTTCTGGCAGTCCATGGTATATTCAATATTCTTTGCCAACACCATAATTCAAAGGCATCGGTTCTTCTTTGTTCCTCCTTATTCATTGTCCAGTTTTTGCATGCATATGAAGCAACTGAAAATATCATGGCTTGGGTCAGGCGAATCTTAGTCCTAAAAGTAACATCTTTCTTTGGAACACTTAAAAGAGATCTTTTGCAACAGATTTGCCCAATGCATTATGTCGTTTCATTTATTGATCATTGCTTCCATGGGTGTTGACTGTGAATCCAAGTAAAATAAAATCCTTGACAACATCCATATTTTCTCTGCTTATCATGATGTTGCTTATTGGTCCAGTTGTGAGGATTTTTGTTTTCTTTATACTGAGGTGTAATCCATACTGAAGGCTGTGGTCTTTGATCTTCATTAGTAAGTGCTTCAAGTCCTCTCCACTTTCAGCAAGCAAGGTTGTGTCATCTGCATATCGCAGGTTGTTAATGAGTTTTCCTCCAATCCTGATGACAAGTTCTTCATATAGTCCAGCTTCTCAGATTATTTGCTCAGCATACAGATTGAATAAGTAATGGTGAAAGGATACAACCCTGAAACACACTTTTCTTGTTTTAAACTACACAGTATCCCCTCGTTCTGTTTGAATGAGTGCTTCTTGGTCTATGTACGTTCCCCATGAGCACAACTAAGTGTTCTGGAAATCCTATTCTGTGCAATGTTATCCATAATTTGTTATGATCCACACAGTTGGATGCCTTTTCATAGTCAATAAACACAAGTAAACATCTTTCTGGTATTCCCTGCTTTAACCCAAGATCCGTCCGACATCAGCAGTGATATCTCCCATTCTGCCTCCTCTTCTGAATTCAGCTTGAATTTCTGGCAGTTCCTGACGGATGTACTGTAGCAGCCACTTTTGAATGATCGTCAACAAAATTTTACTTGCATGTGCTACTAATGATATTGTTCAATAATTCCCACATTCACTTGGATCACGTTTCTTTGGAATAGGCATGAATATGGATCTCCTCCAGTCAGTTGGCCAGGTTACTGTCTTCCAAATTTCTTGGCATAGACAAGTGAGCACTTCCTGTGCTGAATTCCTTTGTTGAAACATCTCAGTTGGTGTCCTGTCAGTTTCTGGTGCCTTGTTTTTCGCTAATGCCTTCAGTGCAGCTTGAACTTCTTACTTCAATATCATCAGTTCTTAATCACATGCTACCTGCTGAAATGGTTGAACGTCAACCAATCCTTTGGTACAGTGACTGTGTATTCCTTCCACCTTCTTTTGATGCTTCCTGTGTTGTTCAACATTTTGTCCATAGAATCCTTCAATATTGCAACTTGAGCCTTGAATTTTTGTTCAGTTCTTTCAGCTTGAGAAATACCAAGAGTATTCTTCCCTTTTGGTTTTCTAAACTATAGGTCTTTGCACATTTCATTACAACACTTTGTCTCCTCAAGTCTCCCTTTGATATCTTCTGTTCAGCTCTTTTACTTTATCATTTCTTCTGTTCACTTTAGCTACTGTACATTCAAGAGCAAATTTCAGAGTCTCTTCTAACATTCATTTTGGTCTTTTCTTTCTTTCCTGTCTTTTTAATGACCTTTTGCTTTCTTCATATATGATGTCTTTGATATCCCACAACTCATCTAGTCTTCAGTTATTAGTGTTCAATGCCTTAAATCTATTCTTAAGATGGGCTCTTAATTCAGGTGGGATATACTTAAGGCTGTACTTTGGCTCGGTGGACTTGTTTTAATTTTCTTCCATTTCAACTTGAACTTGCTTCTCAGCAGTTGTTGGTTTGGTCTGCAGTCAGCCCCTGGCCTTTTTCTGACTGATGATATTGAGCTTCTACCTCATCTCTTTCCACAGATGTAGTCAATTTGATTCCTGTGTATTCCATCAGTTAAGGTCCACATGTACAGTCACCATTTATTTTGTTAAAGAAGCTATTTTCAATGAATAAGTCATTGATCTTACAAAATTCTATCATGGGATCTCAGGCTTCTCTTCTATCACAAAGGCCATATTTTCCAACTACAGATCTTTCTTCTTTCCAACTTTTACATTCAAATTACTAGTAATTATCAATGCATCATTAATTTTATGTTTTATCAATTTCAAACTGCAGAAGTTGGTAAAAATCTACAATTTCTTCATTTTTAGCTTTAGTGTAAATTTATATAATAGCCACATTAACTGGTCTTCCTTGTAGGTGTATGGGTATTTTCCTATCACTGACAGCGTTGTACTTCAGGATAGATCTTGAAATGTTCTTTTTGAAAATAAATGTGACACAATTCCTCTTCAATTTATCGCTCCTGGCATAGTAGACAATATGATTGTCTGATTCAAATGGCCAATACCAGTCCAATTCAGCTCATTAATGCCTAGGATATCAATCTTCATGCATTTCATTTTTGATGTCTTCCAATTTTTCTAGATTCATGCTTAGTACATTCCACATTCCGATTATTAATGGATGTTTGCAGCTGTTTCTTCTCATCTTGAGTTGTGCCATGTCAACGAATGAAGGCTCCAAAAACTTTACTCTGTCCATGTCAAAGTCAATTCTACTTTGTGGAAGCAGCTCCTCCCCAGTCATCTTTTGAGTGCCTTCCAACCTGGGGGGCTCATCTTCCAGCACTTTATCAGAAAATGTTCCGCTGCTGTTCTTAAGGTTTTCACTGGCCAATTTTTTAGAAGTAGACCACCAGGTCTACTACTTCCTAGTCTGCCTTAGTCTAGAAGTTCTGCTGAAACCCATCTGCTAAGGATGACCCTGCTATTTGAAATACCATTGGCACAGCTTCGAGCATCACGGAAACATGCAAGCCACCACAGTACGACAAACTGACAGACAAGTGGTGGTTATTAGTTTGGTGGGTATATATTCTTTTATTCTTCCTAGTGGTTACCAGAAAAGGACTTCTATTAAAAGTCTCTTGAAGCTCGATAACTACAACTATTGGCCCATGTTTGCTAGATACTCATTGCTGTTGAGGGCTTTCAAGTCAATTCTAACTTACAGAAACCTTTGTGACAGAGTAGAATTGCCCCATAGGGTTTTCTAGGCTATATTCTTCACAGGAGCAGATTGCCAGGTGGATCCGCTGGGTGGGTTCAAACTGTCAACCCTCTGGTTAGCAGCTGAGCATATAATCATTGCACCACCAGGACTCCTTAGATACTCATTAGTCAACTTAAAACAAATCATCTCCTGACCCTCTTCTTTCCACATGGCACTATGGTTCACAAACTCAGGTCCTACAGAGCATGAGAATAGGATTCTCTATGCACAGGCAGTGCCAAGTTCTAGCTCTGAAATATTAACCAGCTCCTGTTGTCCTCAAAGGAGCTCAATCCAATATTAGTAAACAGGCACTTGATATCTAAATTCAGATGGCCATCAGTATAGGAACATAATCTGAGCACAGATTGATGGCAGAGATAGCCTCAAACCCAGCCACTGCCTCAGACAAAGCCCAGTTTGCCTTGTGCTGACCTTACAAACCCCAAAAAGGCTCTCTTTCTGAGGAATATAACCATCCTTTCATGACCTGATCTAAAATATTGTTCATGTTTGAAGAGACTACCTTCAAACATGATATGGCAACTCTTTAATTATTCATTGGAACAGAGGGCATACAAATAGCTCTTATTCTTGACTTTGGAAAATTATTTTATATTTAAATATGAGATATTCTCAAAACATTAAGAATAAAATAGAACCATGTTGCAAAGAGCTAGAACAAAAAGGGCTTGGAAATGATCTAAGACCTTCCTTGTCCCTCCTCCTTCCTTCCAGAGTTTGGGGTAGAGCACTTATCTCAAGACCCCTGGTATCCCTGCATGCACTTTAGTAGTAAAATACTTCAGGAATTCCTAAAAATTACCTCCCTAGTACCTCATATGTGACCATAAAGAAAAACCAAAAAACTAAACCCACTGCTGTTGAGTCAATTCCAACTCATAACAACACTGTAGGACAGAGTAGAACTGCCCCATGGGGTTTCCAAGACTGTAAATCTTTGTGGAAGCATACCGCCACAGAGTGGCTAGTGGGTTTGAACTGCCAACCTTTTGGTTAGCATCCAACTGCTTTAAGCACTGTGCCACCATACACAAATAATGAGAACAGAAAACATCCTTGGCTAGGGAAGTCAGTTGTTTCTGTTCCTTAAGAGTATGATTTTGAATCTGTCAGCAAAGCTTTGCTGTTTGTCTGGAATCACAAAGTTCAACTTGAGGTTAAACCTAAGTGAATGGTCCATCATGAATGAAACACAGCACAATCCAGGACTAAGTGCAATGTTATTCTGTCACATTCTTCCTGGAATTTCAGCAGTTGTGCAAACAGGATACAAAAATGGACAATGTAATGTAATAGCACAAAATAATGCCAGTGGGGAAATGTTTTTTTGAAGATTCAAAGAAGAAACAAAAATTACTTGCCTCCCAACTCTCTAATAACCCCTGTCCCTCCCTCAAAAAAGAAAAACCTATAGTTTCCCTTTCTTTCCACAAGATTTTCTTTCTCACTCTCTCTCATATATACACAGAGAGAAAGAACTATAGAATACTACAGTGGGAAAGCTCAAAAATCAGTAAACCAATGCTTTTCAAACTTTTTTAAACCAAAGAACCTGATCATTCATCATACAAGACTTATGTTTAAGCTGTATTAGACAGCTACGGCTACAATAATGCCATGTAACAAATCATCCCATAATAAATTGGCTTCTAACAACATTTATTCTTACCCTCACAGATCTGCAGGTTGACTATAAGATGACTCAGGCTGCGCTCAGCTGCGGTGGCTCTGGTTCAGGTTACAGGTTGGATTGAGGCTTGCTCTGCATCTATCTCACCCTCCTTGGACCAGTCACTGCTGGGGCACATTCTTATAGCAACAGGCACAGCACAAGAAGAAAGCCAAATCATGTAAGCTCATTTAAAGACTCCATCCATAACACATCTTTTTATATTCCATTAGCCAAAGGAAGTCATACAGCCAAGCCCAAAGTCAGTGGAGGAAGGGATTGTGATCTACTCCAAGGGGAGAAGGAAGGGAGTGGTTATTTTCTGATCAATAACCCAATGTATCGCAGAAACGAAATATATAAAGTAAGTGGCTCTTTGCTAGTTGGACAAGAAACAAGTGTCCTTTCCTATTCCCAAATTTCCAGTGAGTCCACTGAGAAGCCCCAGGGTTCAAAGAGCACAGCATGAAATCCAAGGCAATTCTATTATTTTACAGATAAGAAAATTGAGATGCAAATAATTACAATAACTTGTCCACAATCAGAGAAATAAAAGTCATGTGGCCACATTAAGATGATCCTTTCTACAAGTTTTCAAATCTGAGGACGACTGGCTATTTTCCAATCTCTATCAGGTACAGATTTGTGTAAACTGCTTCAAGTTGGAAAACATTTTCACAAACCAGAAACATAGTAGTAAAGAAAAAGAAGGACTGAAGAATACAATTCTGACTACAGAGCTTCACAGCACAAAACTCAAAATCAGCTCCTTCCATTTCCACCCCACATCATGACTTGACGTAGGTGAGAGCAGTGACAGATGAGATGGCAGAGAACAGAGTTGAGCTAAATTCTAAATGCATCTTTGATGAAGACAATTTTGAAATGAAAAAATAAAATCATGTTATGATTCTATGTGTTGATAAGGAATCCATTAGAAGCCAGAGTGTTAGGAAGAGGGTGGAAGCTCTAACAGGTTGTAACCCATGAGTACTAGAGGTACCAGGGGGAACAACTGAGATCTAAGGATGTTGCCACCAAACAGGCCTCTTAGGTCCAGCTAGACGATTTAGCAAGAATAGATGTCCGCAAGAGAGAGTAGGGTCAATATCAAGAAAGACAACCATTTAAAGAAACACCAAAGTAAAGTTAGAGGCATACCAGGATCCCAAAGAAGGCCAGGTGTTTTCAGCCTTACTCAGTTCATGATTCCAAAGTCAAAAATTGGTACAAGAGATGAGCTCCTTCAATGGTTAGGTTTTAGCAAAGAGGGTTCCAAAACACCCCAGCTTTGGAGATGAGATGGAGAGGCTGTTTACCTTGATCTGGGAGTGCAAAGGGCTTCCCTGTCCAGTCCTTTGACATGCCCCTAAACTCAGCTCTCAAATTTTGCAGTGTTAGAGGTTAGCATAGTGCACAGGTCATTCCAGGTACTGAAGCTTTCAATCCATCTTATCTACCCAAGGAGCCCTGGTGGCATAGTGTTTAAGAGCTTGGCTGCTATCCAAAAGTTTGGTAGTTCAAATCCACCAGCCACTGCTTGGAAACCCTATAGGACAGTTCTACTCTGTCCTGTAGTGTTGCTATAGAGTCACTATGAGTCAGGATTGACTCAATGACAACAGGTTTAATTTTTCTTTGTTTGTTTGTTTTGTTTCATCTACCTGAGGACCCCAGTGCAGTGATCTTGCACTGGGTCACAAGAACGAAGCAGGAATTACATTTCCCAGAGTCCCCTCGCTGTATGGTTCTAGGTTAGGGTTGGTCATGACAGAAATTTTCACAATATTTGGAAGGCAGAAGTGAGGTAGCAGCCGTGTTGCTCTGAAGATTAGGGTGCCAGGCACAGCTGCAGTTCACACACATTGTCTCAGATCTATCAGCTTGCCTTATGGGAGTGGGGCAATAGTTAGGCTTACAGCATCTTCCACTGGATCTCGTCTAGCTACTCTGAGTCCTGGGCCAGGTGCATATGCTACTCTGTGATGATGGGCACCACCTTTTCCTGCAGGTCACCCATGTAGTCAAGGTTGGAGACACTGAGAGTCAGATGCATGTTCCAGTGTGTCCTCCTGGGTTACAGTTTGTTCTTGCTCTCCCCCACTTCACATCCAGCTGTTCATCCTATCTGCAGGCCCTGCAGATCTACAGAACGTTCATTCCCAACGTCAGCCACAGAAACTACAACCTCACACAGACTTCTCCACTAGTTCTTATAATTATGTATAATCCCTGTAATAAATCTTTTCCTATGTCATTCAGAGTAGCTCTGCTTTCCTGATCAAACCCTAACTGATACAACCAGTTATTTCATTGCTTTAGCAAATGCAACAAATATCCTTCTCTCTTTGCTCCTCATATAGTTCCTCCAAACAGAATATTAATATTTCCTTCAGCCTTTTGCTTTCTTCATTTAACTTTTACGACCATCACTGACACATCACCATTACCACCACCACCGCCATCAAACCATCATAACCACCACCATCATTACTACCACTACTACCACCAAATCACCACCACCATAAGCAACACCACCACTACCACCAAATCACCACCACCATAACCAACACCACCACTACCATTACTACCATCATCACCACCACCACCACCAAATCACCACCACCATAAGCAACACCACCACTACCATTACTACCATCATCACCACCACCACTACCACCACCATTGCTACTATCACCACAAGCACCAAATCACCACCATCACCACCAAAACTACTGCCACCATCACCATCACTGCTACCAAAACTTCTGCCACCACCACCACTACCACCATCACTATGATTATCACCAACACCACCATCAGCACTACTACCACCATTACCACAACCATCATCATGGTCACCATCACCAACACTACCTTTATCACCATTGCCACCATCTCAATCACCGCCATCATTACCACCACCACCATCATCACCACTGCTATCACGCTGCCAACACAACAGTTACCATCACCACAACCATCACCCCTGCTTTACCTCCTCTAATTCTCAGATTAATAGTATCAGCTAGGTAAGATTATTCCTACTTTATAAATGAGGAAATAAATCCCAGAGGGATTAAGAAGCTAGTCAGCAGCCAAGGAGAGATTTAAGCCCAGGTCCAGCTCCAAATCCTCTGTTCTTTTACTACACCATACAGCCTCTGAAACTATGTTTGACAGAGCAAAAGAGGGTAGTGGTCAACCAGCAAAAAGAACAGAAAGAAGCAAAACTGTGCTAATCAAGACAGGAGGAGGAGAGAAATGGCAGCTAGGAGGTGTTAGGCAGGCAAAGAAGAGGTAGACTCAGGCAAGATCCCTCAGGGCAGAGACCAGGGAGCCCCACCAACCAGCTGAGTGGAGTTCTGACCGAAAGCCTGCCTGGAGTTCAGAGAGAAAGTGGCCTTGCTCTTGCAGACCCCAAAAACACAGCTCCAGAAAAAAGCTTGCACATTGCATGGAGAATAGAAATTAAGGTCCTAACTAGCCTCAGAAGGAAGAGCCAATGAGTTAAAAAGGGGCAATGATTAGAAATAACCATGGAAGGATTTCAGTGCCATAGCCAAAATGGCTCTTAACCCTGGCTGCATGGTGGAATTACCCGGGGAGACTTACCAATGCCCAGGCCCCATCCTCAAACCGTCTGTAATAGTTTTTTTTAGTAATTTATATTATTTGTTGTTGTTGAAAATACACACAGCAAAACGTACACAAATTCAACAATTTCTACATGTATAATTCAGTGACATTGATTACAATCTTTAGGTCGTGCAACCATTCTCACTCTCCTTTTCCAAGTTGTTCCTCCCCTGTTAACATAAATTTACTGCCCCGTAAGCTTCCTATCTAGCCTTTCAAGTTGCTGTTATCAATTCGATCCCATAATAATTGTTTTAGCACTCCTGAGTTCATCCTACTGTGCAGGAAGGATTAAGAAACAATGCCTCAAACCAGTGCAACTGTGGGATCATGAATTTCTTCCATTTGAGCCCCCAGAATTTCCTCACACTCTAGTATAATTTAGTTGGGCCAGATGCTAGATGGTGGTAATGGATGAGAGAAAAAGTATCCTTCCAGGAAGAAGAAAAAGATGAGGGTAATCTTAGACCAAAGACACTACTTGATTTTTATCTGGGGATGACAAAAGTAGAGAATTAATTTAGAGGCTATTACTGCAATAAGAAAAGGAATACAAGTTACAGGAGATCCCACAGTTTGGGTAAAGAGCTCCCTTGTCCCCAGCCTGTAGGTAAAGTTGCCTTATTTTCTACAATGTCCGAAGACTTAATGAAACAAAAGAAATTTTAAACAACAATAACAATTGCTAGTATTTGCTGAACACTTTTTTAAAAATAATTTTTATTGTGATTTAAGTGAAAGTTTATAAATCAAGTCAGTCTCTCACATATAAACTTATATACACGTTACTCCATACTCCCATTTACTCTCCCCCTAATGAGTCAGCCCGCTCCCTCCTTCCAGTCTCTCCTTTCATGACCGTTTTGCCAGTTTCTAACCTTCTCTACCCTCCCATCTCCCCTCTAGACAGGAGATGCCAACACAGTCTCAAGTGTCCACCTGATACAAGTAGCTCACTCCTCATCAGCGTCTCTCTCCAACCCATTGTCCAGTCCCTTCCATGTCTGATGAGTTGTCTTCGGGAATGGTTCCTGTCCTGGGCCAACAGAAGGTTTGGGGACCATGACCGCCGGGATCCCTCTAGTCTCAGTCAGACTATTAAGTCTGGTCTTTTTATGAGAATTTGGGGTCAGCATCTCAATGTTCTCCTGCTCCCTCAGGGGTTCTCTGTTGTGCTCCCTGTCAGAGCAGTCATCGGTTGTGGCCAAGCACCATCCAGTTCTTCTGGTCTCAGGATGATGTAAGTCTCTAGTTCATGTGGCCCTTTCTGTCTCTTGGGCTCATAATTATCTCGTGACCTTGGTGTTCTTCATTCTCCTTTGATCCAGGTGGGTTGAGACCAATTGATGCATCTTAGATAGCCGCTTGTTAGCATTTAAGACCCCAGACGCCACACTTCAAAGTGGGATGCAGAATGTTTTCTTAATAGAATTTATTTTGCCAATTGACTTAGATGTTTCCTGAAGCCATAGTCCCCAAACCTCCACCTTTGCTCCATTGACCTTCGAAGCATTCAGTTTATTCAGGAAACTTCTTTGCTTTTGGTCCAGTCCAGTTGAGCTGACTTTCCCTGTATTGAGTATTGTCCTTCCCTTCACCTAAAGTAGTTCTTAATCTACTATCTAATCAGCAAATAACCCTCTCCTACCCTCCCTCCCTCCCCCCTCTCGTAACCACAAGAGAATGTGTTCTTCTCAGTTTAAACTATTTCTCAAGATCTTATAATAGTGGTCTTATACAATATTTGTCCTTTTGCATCTGACTCATTTCACTCAGCATAATGCCTTCCAAGTTTCCTCCATGTTATGAAATGTTTCACAGGTTCATCACTGTCCTTTATCTATGCGTAGTATTCCATTGTGTGAATATACCATAATTTATTTATCCATTCATCCCTTGATGGGCACCTTGGTTGCTTCCAGCTTTTTGCTATTGTAAACAGTCCTACAGTAAACATGGGTGTGCATGTATCTGTTTGTGTAAAGGTTCTTATTTCTCTAGGATATATTCCAAGGAGTGGGATTTCTGGGTTGTATGGTAGTTCTATTTCTAACTTTTTAAGGAAACGCCAGATAGATTTCCAAAGTGGTTGTACCATTTTACATTCCCACCAGCAGTGTATAAGAGTTCCAATCTCTCCACAGCCTCTCCAACATTTATTATCTTGTGTTTTTTGAATTAATGCCAGCCTTAGATGGAATCTCGTCGTAGTTTTAATTTGCATTTCTCTAATGGCTAATGATTGAGATCATTTTCTCATGTATCTGTTAGCCACCTGAATATCTTCTTTAGTGAAGTGCATGTTCATATCCTTTGCCCAATTTTTAATTGGGTTGTTTGTCTTTTTGTGGTTGAGTTTTAACAGAATCATATAGATTTTAGAGATCAGGCGCTGGTCGGAGATGTCATAGCTGAAAATTCTTTGCAATCTGTAGGTGGTCCTTTTACGCTTCTGGTGAAGACTTTAGATGAGCATAGGTGTTTGATTTTTAGGAGCTCTCAGTTATCTGGTTTCTCTTTGTCGTTTTTGGTAATGTTTTGTATTCTGTTTATGCCTTGTATTAGGGCTCCTAACGTTGTCCCTATTTTTTCTTCCACGAGCTTTATCATTTTAGTCTTTATGTTTAGGTCTTTGAACCACTCGGAGTTAGTTTTTGTGCATGGTGTGAGGTATAGGTCCTGTTTCATTTTTTTTTTTTTGCAAATGGATATCCAGTTATGCCAGCACCATTTGTTAAAAAGACTATCTTTTCCCCAATTAACTGACTTTGGGCCTTTGTCAAATATCAGCTGCCCATATATGGATGGATTTATATCTGGGTTCTCAATTCTGTTCCACTGGTCTATGTGCCTGTTGTTGTACCAGTACCAGGCTGTTTTGACTACTGTGGCTGTATAATCGGTTCTAAAATCAGGTAGAGTGAGGCCTCCCACTTTCATCTTCTTTTTCAGTAATGCTTTACTTATCCGGGGCTTCTTTCCCTTCCGTATGAAGTGGGTGATTTGTTTCTCCATCACATTAAAAAATGTCGTTGGAATTTGGATTGGAAGTGCATTGTGTATATAGGTGGCTTTTGGTAGAATAGACACTTTTACTGTGTTAAGTCTTCCTATCCATGAGCAAGGTATGTTTCTCCACTTATGGAGGACCCTTTTAGTTTCTTGCACTAGTACTTTGTAGTTTTCTTTGTATAGGTCTTTTACATCTTTGGTAAGACTTATTCCTAAGTATTTTATCTTCTTGGGGGCTACTGTGAATGGTATTGATTTGGTGATTTCCTCTTCGATGTTCTTTTTGTTAATGTAGAGGAATCCAAGTGATTTTTGTACGTTTATCTTGAAACCTGAAACTCTGCCGAACTCTTCTATTAGTTTCAGTAGTTTTCTGGAGGATTCCTTAGGGTTTTCTGTGTACAAGATCATGTCATCAGCAAATAGAGATAATTTTACTTCTTCCTTGCCAATCCGGATGCCCGTTATTTCTTTGTCTAGCCTAATTCTTCTGGCTAGGACCTCTAGCACAATGCTGAATAAGAGCAGTGAAAAAGGGCATCCTTGTCTGGTTCCTGTTCTCAAGGGAAATGCATTCAGGCTCTCTCCATTTAGAATGATGTTGGCTGTGCCCTTTATTATGTTGAGGAATTTTCCTTCAATTCCTGTTTCGGTGAGAGTTTTTATCATGAATGGGTGTTGGACTTTGTCAAATGCCTTTTCTGCATCAGTTGATAAGATCATGTAGTTTTTGTCTTTTATTTATATGGTGGATTACATTAATGGTTTTTCTAGTATTAAATCAACCTTGCGTAAATAAATCCCACTTGGTCATGGTGGATTGTTTTTTGATATGTTGTTGAATTCTATTGGCTAGAATTTTGTTGAGGATTTTTGCATCTATGTTCATGAGGGATGTAGCTCTGTAATTTTCTTTTTTTATGGTGTCTTTACCTGGTTTTGGTATCAGGGGTATGGTTGCTTCATAGAATGAGTTAAGTAGTATTCCATCATTTTCTATGCTTTGAAGTACCTTTAGTAGTAGTGGTGTTAACTCTTCTCTGAAAGTTTGGTAGAACTCTGCAGTGAAGCCGTCCAGGCCAAGGCTTTTTTATCTTGGGAGTTTTTTGATTTCCTTTTCAATCTCTTTTTTTGTTATGGGTCTATTTATTTGTTCTACTTCTGATTGTGTTAGTTTAGATAGGTAGTGTTTTTCTAGGAATTCATCTATTTGTTCTAGGTTTGCAAATTTGTTAGAGTACAATTTTTCATAATAATCTGATATGATTCTTTTAATTTCAGTTGGATCTGTTGTGATATGGCCCATCTCGTTTCTTATTTGGGTTATTTGTTTCCTTTCCTGTATTTCTTTAGTCAGTCTAGCCAATGGTTTATCAATTTTGTTAATTTTTTCAAAGAACCAGCTTTGGCTTTGTTAATTCTTTCAATTGTTTTTCTGTTCTCTAATTCATTTAGTTCAGCTCTAATTTTTATTATTTGTTTTCTTCTGGTGCCTGATGGATTCTTTTGTTGCTTGCTTTCTATTTGTTCACGTTGTAGGGACAGTTCTCTGATTTTGGCTCTTTCTTCTTTATGTATGTGTACCTTTATAGATATAAACTGACCTCTCAGCACTGCTTTTGCTGTGTCCCAGAGGTTTTGATAGGAAGTGTTCTCATTCTCATTGCAGTCTATGAATTTCTTTATCCCCTTTATAATGTGTTCTATAACCCAGTCTTTTTTGAGCAGGGTATTGTGCTGAACACTTCTTATGTACCAGGCATGGTGCTAAATTCTTTACATATATTATGTTTTCTAATACTCAAACTGGAATTCTAATTTGCATGTGGTGGATACTAACATTTTCCCCCATTATATAGATGAGGAAACTGAAGCACAGAGAGGCTAAGGAATTTGCCCAAGTTCACACAAGCGTCAAGCTGGGATTTTTTAGCCCAGGACTGTGGTTGCAGACTCCTAACACTGCACCATGTAGCATCCCAGTCCTCATGGGTCTTGAGGAAGATATTATTGACCCTATTTAATAAGTAGGTAGACTGAGGTTTCTCAAGCTGACACATCGCCTCCTTGGCACAACCTGGATTCAAAACCTCACAAGTGGAACATACCAGAGGAGCATAGGAGAAATTTGGCCTAGACGTAGAGAGACATTTCTAAATGCCCAGCTCTTCCCCAGTACCACCCCACGCTTCACGCTCAGAGGCTACACAGAAATCACATGCAATGATTCTCCAAAATAAGTACATTTTTAAAAAGCTACCCAGGACCCAAACCAGCCTTGACATGTGTGCTGAGTCTGAAAATAATACATAAATAGAAGGAAAGGGTGAATCCAGCCATGCTGTAGGCTGGGCAAAACATTTCAAATTATTTGTTTCAAACATTTTGCAATTGGCAAGACCCAAACCACATTTTTCCAAGCATTCCCTTCCCCACCCGATCCCCCCTCACTGTCCCGCTTTACATTGTAAACCCATGTGTATTTCCCCAAAAATGTAATCCATATGTCTCTGATCCGTTTACACTTAACTCATCAAATTGTTGTTTGCTAAGAGTTGTTTGCTGCCCATAAAGCCTTCCGAGACTGTCTGTGAGGCCTTCAAAAGGCTCATTCGGCCTCTTTTCTTAGAAACAGGAAGCTACATTCAGCCAAGGGCAAATGAAATTGAAAATATCAACACTGAGAAAGAAGAGACTCTGGGGCCAAAAAGCTTGGTCTTCTTCTCAACATGGCAGAAAAGCAAGGACAGTCCCCCCAGAGATGGTATTTTAAGGCTCTGGAAATTTGCTCTCAGTGGAACACCAAGGCTAGAATTGGGTCTGGTTTTGTTTTCAGCCATATTCCCAGTCCCTGTCTCTGCCGCAGCCCCTAAGGTGGCTCAGGGATGTAACCGAGAGCAAGCAGCAATTCCCTGACCTGGATCATTGGTGATCCTGATGGTATCAACTGTTATGCTGGAATCAGACCCCATATACAGGGTTTCTAACTTGCAGCTCAAGATCTCACACGTTCTGCCTTTAAAAAAATCATACACATATACAGATAACAAACCAAGTGCTTCTCAAAACAAGCCATTACATATGATATGGTTTAACTCATCCATGCTTTTTGGGTTTAGCAAAAGGATCTAGTTTTGTTTTTTTGTTTTGTTTTGTTTTTCTTTAATTGCTTAAATTCAGCTAACTTCTGTCCCTTAGGAAACTGATCTATGTAAATGTGATTTAACTTAAGGGGGCTGAACCATTCACATATGTTTTACATTTTCTAATCATACTAAGCTCTGTACATGGTGAGCAGACTGAAAAATGATGGTGGTCTCATTTCAACATCAATTTTTATCTCCCAAGAATGCAGAATGACGGCTGGAGAGAATCTCACTTCCTTTTTCCAGACAATCAGAAGCTGGTATTTTTGGAAATTCTGGAAGCGTGTGAAGTCGATTGCATGGGTAGATGACCCAGAGGTGGTTGCAACTCTTTGAGATGCCTATATTCTTAAAATTGGCCAAAACTTTAGTAAAGGTTTATTTTAAATATTGTATTTCACTGATTAAATTAAATTGAACAAACATTTAAGACATGACTACTGTATTAGTTTTCTATTGTTGCTTAACAAATTACCACAATCTTAGTGGCTTAAAAAAACATACATTTATATCTATTACACAGTTTCCATGGGTCAGGAGTCTGGGTATGGTTGAGCTGGGTCCTTTACTCAGGGCCTTATAAGGTGGCAATTAAGGTGTCAACCAGGCTACATTCCTATCTGGAGGCCTGACTGGGGGAGAATCCCCTTCCAGGCTCATTCTGGTTGTTGGCAGAATTCATTTCCTTGTGGCTGTGTGACCGAGTTCCCCATTTTCTTGGTCACTGTTGGCTGGGAACTACTCTCAACTCCTAGTGGTCACTCTTAGATCCTTGCCAAGTGGCCCCCTCATAGGCCCTCTTAAAATATGGCAGCTTACTTCTTCAAAGGCCAGCAGAGGAATCTCTTCCTTTAGGAAGGGCTCAGGCCCTCTTCTAAGGGCTTTCATTTGATTAAGATAGGCCTCGTTATGAGTCAGAATAGACTCAACAGCAACAGGTTTGTTTTTTTTTATTTTTTCTAACCAGTATAATTTCCCTTTTAATTAACTCAAAATCAACTGATTTGGGACGTTAATTACATCTACAAATATTCCTTTACCTTTAACATATAACATAACATAGTTAAGGGAGTGACATCCATTATGATCATAGGTCCTGTCATACTCAAAAAGAAGGAATTATACACGGTGCGAACTCCAGGAAAGGTGATCCTAGGTGGCAAAAACAGTTAAGCACTCAGCTACTAACCGAAAGGTTAACAATTTGAATCCACCCAAAGGCACCTCAGAAGAAGGCCTGGCAGTTGACTTCTGAAAGATCAGAGTCATTGAAAATACTATGGAGTATAGTTCTACTCGGAAATACATGGGGCCACCATGAGTCAGAATGGACTCCACAGCAGCTGTTTTGGTTTGTTTTTTTTTTTTGTACTCTAGGGGGTGAGAACCTTGGAGGGTACCTCCTAATTCTGCCTACCATACCTGCTATGTACAAGGATCTGGTGATATATACAATATGGATCTTACCTTCAAGAAATTCACAGCTAAACAGTGGACATGCAACAATCATTACTATTCTATGTGGTATGATCTATATATATTCAGAAATAGCACAAAGGCAGTAACATAGAAACTGGGTTTAGTAGGGTGAATAGGAGTCCACCAGGCAGGCAAATATGGGAGATCAACCCTAGTGGCATAGTGGTTAAAAGGTATGATTGTTAACCAAAAGGTCAGCAGTTCAAATCTACCAGGCACTCCTTGGAAACCCTATGGGGCAGTTCTACTTTGCCCTCTAGGGTCGCTATGAGTAGGAACTAACTCGATGGCAATGGGTTTGGTTTTTTCGTTTTGGTAAGGTTAAGTAGTGTTAACCTGAAATATGGTATGACTGACAAATCACAAATAATTTGATTTTTCTGAATTGAGCAAACTTGCTGAGCATTTCCTTTGCTTTACTTTTTATTTATCTTCTAAAAAAAGAGAAAGAATTATTAGTTGCCTTTGCTGATGAACACGTGTATGTGTGTATGATATATTGCATATGGCTGATCATTTCATGACAATCATAACACTGAATGGAAAAATATGTAATAAATTAACACTCCAGCCCCATAAGAAAATGTGCTTCTGGGTTTCCCTTGAAATGTTTGGACCTTTTGCAATCAGAGGCTTCCCTTGAAATAATGTTTCATTCCAGAAAGGTAAAAATAAGTCCATACCTACAGGCATAGAAACAGGAAAAGCAAAAAAAAAAAACTTCTGTATCCCTGAGCACAAAGAACAGCAGCCAAAGTGGAGATGAAGCCAGGCAAATCCCAGCGCCTGGCGTGACACATGTTGAGCTGCACCACGTAGCCTGGCACTTTCGTAACTTGAAACAGGATTCACTTTTGAAGCTTGAATACTTCTGACTCCTCCACCACAATATATAAACACAGGCCTGAAAGAAAATGCCTCTAAAAATACAGTAGCCTTTATGTCAACTCCAAAATACCTCTTGAGCCACTAGGAAGATGACAATACTCTAAACAAAAACTCAACCGTCTTGCAAGGCGATTTGGGTCCACAGGCTTCACTTCCATTGCCCACCGTCTGACCGTGGAGTATTTTTCTGGTTGCTCAAACCTGCTCAGGTTAGTCTGCCTCTCTGTGGCCTTTCTGGTGAGTCCTACAGCAGAGGGGAAAGTACTTTGGATAAGACTTTAGGAGACCCGGGTTCCCCGTCTCAATTCAATGTGTTCTTTCATTTGCCCAGAATTACTGGAGGACAAGTGAGTTTTCCATTTCTTGGATAAAGGAATTTTCCAGACAACTGAAAAAGTTCTGCTAGCCACAAGATGTTTATACTTACGTTGTTTAAATACTGGACATGCCCGTTAGATGTGGTATATATTACGATTTGTGAACCCTAGAGCCAAGAAGCCTGGGTTTGAATCACAGCTTCTCACATACTCACTGTGTGACATTGGGCAAGGCACTTAACTTCTCTATGCCTCAGGAGATAATTATAGTACTTACTTCGAAAAGTAATTGTGAGGATGAAAGAAGTCAATTATGTAAGGCACTTAGAACAGTACCCGGAATAAAATAGTCATGTCGCTAAGTATTATTGTTATTACTATAAAACAAATATAAAATACAAGTGAGGCTTTTCTTCTCAGGGTCATCATTATAAACACTAACAAAAATACTGTATAAAAATATTGTACAATAAAATATTGTATATACATGCAGCACTATATATTGCTACACACCCTCTGTACATACACACACATGCATACACATAAATACATGTACACACGTAAAGGCACACATACGTATATACACACTTACAATATAATGTACCTTCAGGACCCTCTGGAATACATTAGGTAGACTGCATTAACCCTAAATGACCTCAGAAGGTAATTTTTAATGCCTCAGGTTTGCTTTTTTAAACACTCCTGACTCCTCTCTCATTAGTCCAACTGCTAGCAATCATTTCTGGCTTTTTCCAGAACTGACTGTCTTCTCCCTCTGAGTTGTTCTTCCACTCTCTTGTGACTGGGAAATCAGATTAAAAAGCTTGCTGGAATTGCAGCTTAAAAAAAAAATTGTCATTGAGACTACCCCAATTTATGGTGACTCCTACTCATGGCAATCCCATGTGTGTCAGAGTAGAACTATGCACCACAGGGTTTTCAATGGCTGATCACCAGGCCTTTCTTCCAAATTGCGTCTGGGTAGACTCGAACCTCCAACCTTTTGGTTAGTAGCTGAGCGCATTAACCATTGGCACCACTCAGGAACACAGCTAAAATGTCGTTGTTCGTTACTAGGTGCCATCAAGTTGGTTCCAACTCATAGTAACCACATGTACAAGAGAATAAAATACTGCCCAGTTTTGAGCCATCCTCAGAATCATTGATATGCTTGAGCCCATTGTTGCAACCACCTTGTCAATCCATCTCATTGAGGGTCTTCCTTTTTTTCGACAACCCTCTACTTTACCAGGCATGATGTCCTTCTCCAGGGACTGATCCCTCCTGATAACATGTCCAAAGTATGTGAGATGTAGCTTGGCCATCCTCGCTTTTAAGAAGCATTCTGGTTGTACTTCTTCCAAGACAGATTTGTTCATTCTTCCGACAGTCCATAGTATATTCAATATTCTTCTCCAACACCACAATTCAGAGACGTGAATTCTTCTTAAGTCTTCCTTAGTCATTGTCCAGCTTTAACATGCATATGAGGTGATTGAAAACACCATGGCTTGGGTCAGGCCCACCTTAGTATTCAAGGTGGCATCTTTGCTTTTCTAATACTTTAAAGAGGTCTTTTGCAGCAGATTTGCCCAAAGCAATGTGTCTTTGATTTCTTGACTGCAGCTTCTATGGGTGTTGATTATGGGTCCAAGTAAAATGAAATCTTTGACAATTTCAATCTTTTCTCTGTTTATCATGATGTTGCTTATTGGCCCAGTTGTGAGGATTTTTGTTTTCTTTATATTGAGGTACAATCCGTGCTGAAGGCTGTGGTCTCTGATCTTCATCAGTACCACCTGACTAGAAGAGATCCGTATTTATGCCTATTCCCAAGAAAGGTGATCTAGCTGAATGCGGAAATTATCAAACAACATCATTAATATCATACATAAGTGAAATTTTGCTGAAGATCATTCAAAAGCAGCTGCAGCAGTGTATCAACAGGGAACTACCAGAATTCAAGCCGGATTCAGAAGAGGTCGTGAAACCAGGGATATGACTGCTGATGTCAGATGGATCCTGGATGAAAGCAAAGAATATGAGAAAGGTGTTTACCTGTGTTTTATTGACTATGCAAAAGCATTCGACTGTGTGGATCATAACAAATTACGGACGACCTTTTAAAGAATGGGAATTCTGGAACACTTAATCGTGCTTTTGAGGAACCTGTACATAAATCAAGACCCAGCCTTTCAAATGTAACAAGGGGATACTGCACAGTTTATGGTCAGGAAAGGTGTGTGTCAGGGTTGTATCCTTTCACCATACTTATTCAATCTGTATGCTGAGCAAATAATCCAAGAAGTTGTACTATATGAAGAAGAATGGGGCATCAGGATTGGAGGAAGGCTCGTTAACACCATGTGTTATGCAGATGACACAATTTTGCTTGCTGAAAGTGCAGAGGATTTGAAGCACAGCTAAAATAAGAGCACATAAATCTGCATGAGAGTCATAGATGCCTTTCGATGAATAAAATGCATGTGTATTAATATTTGGGCCTGTGTCACCTATTTCGGCTGATCAGAAAATGATGTTAACTTGCTTTCTGGGTCTTTAGCCTATTCTAAATCTGTGGTTTTCAGCTACTTCAACAAGGCTTTCAGTTTCTCTGAGTGTATACTAGGGGACGCCGTTGAGTAGGCAAGAGGAAAGTCAATATGGTAAGGCTTGAAGCCCTTCACTTCTGCTTCAACTGGAGAAACTCTGATAGATGCTTTATATAATGGGGTTCTGCAGAGAATGTTATTTGAAAAAAAGGGTTCTGCTGCTAAATAAATAAAGTTACTGCTACTATTCTATAGAGCTATGCTTGCCAGATAAATGATATCTGGAGATACACTCTTTTCTGCATATTTGAAATATTTCAAGTAAGGAAAGGGAGTGTCACAAGCCAAACCATCACTAGGAATTGAAGATAACTAGAATTTCTACACAGTAAATGAGACTAGGCATCCACAGAAGGCATTTCCAAATAAGCCACCATAAGTGTGACTCATAAATTTTTTAATGATATTAGGGTAACACCATACCCCATCAGAGATCCACCAAGTTAAAAGTAAATGAATGTAAAATAATTTTTAATTTTTTTTTAATGTTATTGATGGATACAAATAGACAATGACCAGTTATATGGTTGGGAAAAGAAGAATTGTTAAGAATTGTCAGTGTTTTTCTAGAACTCACTAAAAGAGATTTCAATGGCCGATACCAGTTTTCCAGTCAGAAACATCCTTAGTGTGAAAATGAACAGTTTAGCATGATGTAAATGACTTTTCAGCAACATTAAACTTCCTCTTGTTCTCATCTATCCATACTAACTGTATCAGTTAGGATTGCTTTGGCTGCAAGTAACAGAAAAACACAAAGAGCTTAAACAAAAGAGAAGTTTATATCTCCCTCACAGTCATGAAGTCTGGAGGTAGTCCAGGGATGACATGGCACTTTATGGTATTGGGAACCCAGATTCTTGTACTTTATTGCTCTGCCATGAGTAGTTTCCATTCTCAAGGTCACCTCTGATCCGAAATGGCTATTACAGCTGCAAACACTATAACTGCATTTCAGCCAGCAGAAAGGCAGAAGATGAGGAGAAGGAAATCCCTGTTCCTTTATGGAAACTTATGAGAAGTTTCGAACACACCCCTTCTGTTTACATTACGTTGGCCAGGACTTGGTCACATGGCCACATCTAGCGGCACAGAGGCTGGAAAATGTAGTCTTTATTCCAGACATCTTGTGCCCAGCCAAAACGCAGGCATCCTATTACTAAGAAAAGAAAGGAAGAACAGATACTAGATGACAACAAAAGTCTCCATCATGCCAACTCACCTCCTAATTTCTATTTTGACTTCTTAAGTGGAACTACTCCCCAGGAATAGAATGCTATCTCCATTGTTCCCTCTTTCCCTACTTATATTTTTAAAAATTAACTTTCAAATCAATGTAAGGCCACAAAGAGTTGCTAAGTACCTGTTGTGATTCATACAGTGGAATACTATTCAACAGTAAAAAAAGAACAAACTATTAATATATGAAACAATGTGGAAGAATATCAAAATAATTACTCTAGGTGAAATAAGATCCACAAAAAAAAAGAGAGTGTATTTTATTACTCCATTTATACAAAACTCTATAAAATGCAAACTAAGCTATAGTGACAGTAAGCAGAATGGTGCTTCTCTGGAGGCAGTGAGATAAGGGAGGAAAGGATTGCAAATGGACTTGGGGAAGCTTTGGGGGGTGATAGATACGTTCATTATCTTGATGGTGATGATGTTTATGGATATATATGTCAAAACTTATCACATGGAAAACTAAATATGTGCATCATTTATATCTCAATAAAGCTAAATAACATTAAAAAAAAAAAAAAAAGGACCTATCACAATTCAGGCGCCATGCAAGGCATTGGGGATACAAAATGAGCTATGGGTCTGTCCTCAAGGGGCCCACATTCCAGTAAGTCATTCTAGTGAATAAATTAGACTGTGAATTTAGATGGGGTGAATGGATTCCCCAATGCCTGAACACTCCTGAATAAATGGAGTAAATCAAGGCACTCAGCCTACAAACTGAGGACCAGACCCTGGCTCATGGGTCCAACCAACCCCCAAGCCCCAGCCTGAAACAGCCAATCAACTTAGCCATATAACAATGAGAAGCTGTAATACACAGTACGTGTGCTCTTTAGATCCATTATTACATAAAGTTATGGATACATATGGAGAACAGTATTAATACTAAAAAGTCCTCACAGTTAATTATTTTCTACTGTTAGAAATAAAACCCAACAGCATGCTGTCTTTACTTTTTACATCTGTATTGCAGAGCCGGGAAGGATCATATGACAAAGACAAGTAGTTGACAGAAGTGAATCTTCCAAAGAAACAGTTTGGTAACACAGCCACTCAGAGTCTGCTGTCTGCAATGACCAACGCCACTCAGGTCTTGACATTTCTTGGTCCCGCCCTCGTAGTGTGTGCAACGCTGCAGGGGTGCAGTGCTAAGCTCTGGGAAAATCAGATTTTGGCTCAAGAGCAAATACGATAGACCAAATTCTTTATTTTCTCCTTGACTCTCTCCCCGCACCCCTCCACCCAGTCCTACGGCTTATGAAGGTTAATAGAAGAAGGGCCTGGTGATCTACTTCCAAAAATCAGCTATTGAAAACCCTATGAATCACAATCTCATTGTGCACGGGTTCTCCATGAGCCCTGGGCTGACTGGGTGGCAGCTTACAAAAACCAACAACAGCATGAAGGTTAGTAGGACCTTTCCTTAGAACTGAAAGCTGTTGCTCATACCTGTTCCACTTTGAGAAAAAAATCATTAGTTGCTATGCAGTTTCATCACAAAAAGAAACTAACAAGATCAGTTCAGTTGAAAATCCACATCGAAGAAAGGGGATTTTTCTCCATCTCCCTTAGAGGCCTTTTCTTCTTGAATTGTGTGGCCCATTCCCTGAATAGGCAGTGTCGTACAGGGTCACGTCAAATATCCCCCACAACCTGAAATGCTTCCCCCTGTTATACTCACATAACGCCTGACATACACATTATTGACCCTCTTAGACTAAGATGCTGAGGCAGTGATTACAATGGATTGTCATCTGGGAAAATAAAGCATAAACCCAACTATCCTACATTGCCTAGAGGGCCTTGAAGGACACACTGTCTTAGATATCTAGTGCTGCTATAACAGAAATACCACAAGTGGATGGCTTTAACAAAGAGAAATTTATTTCCTCACAGTAAAGTAGGCTAAAAGGCCAAATTCAGGGTGTCAGCTCCAGGGGATGACTTTCTTTCTCTGTCCACCTTCTCATCAATCTTCCCCCAGACTAGGATCTTCTCTGCACAGGGACCTCGAATGCAAAGGACATGCTCTGCTCCCAGCACTGCTTTCTTGGTGGTATGAGGTCTCCCTGTCTCTCTGCTCCTCTCTTTCTTTTGCATCTCAAGAGATTGCCTCAAGATACAATCCAATCTTGCAGGTTGAGTCCTAACTCACTATCACAACTGCTGCCCATCCTCCCTCATTAACATCATAAAGGCAGGATTTACAACAGATGGGAAATCACACAACACCGAGAATCATGGCCCAGCCCAACTGATACACACATTTTTGGGGGGACATAATTCAATCCGTGACACATACCTAGATGGAAGAAAATGGAAAGGGCGATGAGGTTGGCTTGCGTGGTGACTGAGGGCCTGGTGGGGGTGTGGCAAAGCACAGCACGAGGACATGGCTCTGACAGTAAGCTTTGGCTATGTCACATTTTCTCCAGTGCCAGCCTTTCTTATTATAAGAAACTAATATGGAGTAAAATGATGAATTATTCCATACAAAATTCTCAATCTTAATTCTTTTCAAAAGTCAAAATGGGTTTTTTTAAGCCCCATAATTCAAACACTCTTTTCACTTTTATTCACTAATAAAAGCCAACTTGCCCTTCACATTAAGAGTAATTTATTGGCATTTGAACTGCATTGACTTATTAATATGCAATTGCCCAAATTACACTAGAACACCCAAAACCAATAATAATTCCTCCCTAATATTTCCTTTTTCACTGGGTACCTCTGTGCAGTAAAAACACATCTTCAATGCAAACTTGGAAGGAATCTCTTAGTTTTTATCATATTAATTTTGCCTTTTTAACTTTTCTAATGGAAAGTCAGCTTCTTCTAGAAACTTCTATAAACTCAGCCCATTAGGAACGGCCTGAGATACCCCAGTCAATGAGAAGGCTCAGAGCAGATGCAGGAAGGAGAGATGATCTTCAACATCTATTATTTAATGACAAGCAGCTTGACCCTCCTCAAGAGAACATTTGAATAAACTACTCACTTCTGAAGCTGATGGGAATAATACTGTTTGAAACGAAAGTCTCCTATTATGATGTGGTTTTTATGAGCAGCTGTTTCCAAGGGCATGGGGAGGTAGGGACAAGGAGATATCAGAATATGTCCATCAAAACCTAAAAGGTAACGTGTATAAAACACTTGGAGACAGTCCCAATGCCCAGCGTGTCACAGAGGCATTCCACAGCATTTACCACATCACCTCTGTGATTCTTCCAAGCACTGTTTACAGCTTGTCCTGTGCCCCTGAATAAGTCAATCCTTGCCTCTGAGTCTCAGTTCTCATTCATACAAAGGAAAAGTTGGACTAAGAGACCTCTACCGTCCATCACCATCTATCCTGTACTGGAATCCAGTCCATGGAATTACTTGATTCTCCCCTAAGTGACCATGCTTTGTGATGGTACCTTTTTCCTTTACGATATCAATTCTTCCCAAGACTCCACAGGGAAGCACACTCTGATTTTTCAAAACACCATGTTCAAAATGATGAAAGTCCACATGCATATTTGGGGTGGCTTGTGAAAAAGTTGGTGCAGGCTCACGGTCTGCTACATGGATCTTCTAAAATCACTATCCGCGCAGAATGGCTCAGAGCAGGGTGCAGAGAGACGATGGTGTGCGATTTTGCCCCTGAAGGGACATTTATTAATGTCTGGAGATATTTTTGGTGGATGGGGTGAGATGAGGGGTGCTACTGATATCTAGTGGAGAGAGGCCAGTGAAGCTGCTCAACATTCTAGAGGATAGCCCCTGACAATAAAGAATTATCCAGCCCCAAATGTCAAAGTTGCCAAGGCTGAGAAGCCTGACAGATTCACAGAACCAATGGAATGGTGCAGCCAGCTCCCTTCAACTCACTAGAGTCCATTGTGCACCTCTCTTTCCAGCCCTGCATTCATGAGGTCACTTTGGTAGCTTGAAATCAGCCCCGACGAGAGTACTTACACCACAGAAAGTGGCACACTGTACAGATCAAGGCTTTTTTTTTTTTCTGAGAGCCAGTTGTTAAACATTTATCAGTACACCACTGCTCAGAACCAATGCCAGAAATAACTGATCCACAATCCACAAGGGCTTTCAGCAAGAAAGCTGCACTGTATGAAAACCGGTCATTATTTTACCTATGGGCAAGTAGTCTGGCCTCGTAGTATCACTATGACTACTACAAAGAGGAAGGGAACAGTACAAGGGGAAGTATGCGCAATATCTGAAGATACTCAGGTCTTGTTTTGTTTAATTTCTCATGTACACCCTGCCCTCTTTCAAACAGCATCTGAAGTGACAATTTAGGAAATAAGCAAATGGCTTCATTAAACTCCTCAGAGGAAAGGTATCATAGGATAATAATAACTCAGTACATCTGATTTTGAAAACTTGACACACAAAAATAAAGAATAACATACAACACGTGCAAGCCTGAGGACCAGGGAAGTCAGTCCTTCTGCACCTGGCAGGCCAGTCGAGAGACACGTGTCCCATTGGATCCCAGAATCTGGCAAAGCCAGACTCCACTAGACCCCCATGAGGAATTGAGGAGCCACATGGCCTCCTCTTACCTTCCAGAGCTGTGCACAGAAGATAGATGCCCTACAGAAACTCAAGCCACTTTGGAGGGAAACCCTTCCCTGAAATTGTGCTTTAGTGCTGTGTCTTGATATTTGACCCTCGTTGCTATTTTTCTGGGAACAAATACGAAATAGTTGTGGGGGAGGTTCAAGGTCCTATACACATTCAGGTTTTGTTATAAAATGAACCAAAACCCCTTGCTATTGAGTCGATTCCGACCCATAGCAACCCAGTAGGGCAGAATAGAACTGCCTCCTGAGGTTTCCGAAGCTGTAAATCTTTACAGAAGCAGACTGCAACATCTTTCTCCTGTGGAGCAGCTGACGGGTTCAAACTGCAGAACTTTCAGTTGGCAGACGAGTGCTTTAACCACTGTACCACCAGCGCTCCTATAAACACTCACAGTAAAATAAAGCATTGACTCATTAAACCCAAAATAAAAACCAAAAAAAAAAAATTTTTTTTTTTAGGCCCCATTCAAAAACTCTTACTTTGTTCCAGAGGTGACCAGCTAGAAAGCTATTTGTTCTTGTAGTCAAGGTCACCGGCAAAATGAACTCAGAGGGTGGAGTACCGATCAGTCAGGGTACTAGTCACCCCATGCCGAGACACACTCTGCTTTGAGTGTGTTTGATTTCTGGAGCTGGAAGTGCTAACCCCACACAGCAGAAATTTTCCACTTGCAAGAGTTGATTATTTTGTCCAGCCTCACTGAACAGAATGCCAGGGCTACAGCCTTTCAAACTGCGGCACCAAAGGTCTGGAAAACCTTACAAGGGCATGCAGGCCTATGACACACCTCAGACCCAGATGTGCCAGGATGTCTCTTTGTTTCTGTCTCTCTGTCTTCCTCCAGGGAGTCCCAGGGTGATGTAAAATGTTAACATTTTCATCTGCTAACAGATAGGTTGGAGGTTTGAGTCCACCCAGAGGCACCTCAAAAGAAAGACCTGGCAATCCACTTCCAAAAATCAGCCACTGAAAACCCTGTGGAGCATAGCTCTACTCTGACACAGGGGGTTGCCGTGAATTGGAGTCAAAGGCAACTGTTTTGTTTTGTTTTTTCTCTCTTGGGCCTCTATATCTGAAATTTTGTTCCTGAATGCCCACCTTTTCACCTGAGCCTAAATTCATTTCTCAGTTCCCACTCACTGACTTATCTCCTAGGGCCAGCTTTCTGTGTGGAAAAAAAGCAGCAAGTACTCCTATGGAGTGATTTGAGAAGGATGTGAAAGCCCTCTCCACCCTGCATTGGCTGGTTAGTTAGAGTGACAGGGTGTCCACAGCACAGAAGGTTGCTGTCAAAACAGAAAGCCTAATTAGAGATGGATCAGAGAGGTGTCATATTAATCCTTTAAATGGTCACCTAACCCCAACCTACTGTTCCCATTCTATACCCTATTGCTCCCCAACAAACCTCCTCTTCTCCAGTCAAACTCATACTTCACTATCTCTTGCACCCACCAGAGATGCCTCAAAAATAATGATAAAAATGTTACCAGATACAGCAATTGTTATTTATCAGATTTCCCCTAAGAGAGAAAATGGGGTTTATTTGGCAGAAATACTTTGATAAAGGCAGAGGAGAGGCAAGATCTCAAGGGTATGTTTAAGAAATAAACAGGAGCATTTTATTCATAAAATAAGGGGAAGGAAAAGAGAATAGGCAACAGGAGGCTGAGTCTGTGTTAGAGGGAGCTCAAAAGGTACTACCAATAAGACTAACTACTTACCTAGTGCTTATGATGTACCTGGTATTGTTCTTAGCTCTTTATATGTACCAACTCATTTAACTCTTATAACAACTCTATGATAATAAAACCAAACCCATTGCCATCAAGTCAGTTCTGACCCATGCCACCCCGTATGCTACAGAGTAGAATTGCTCCATAGGGTTTTCTTGGTTGTAATCTTTAGTGGAGCCCTGATGGTGAGTGGTAAAAGCCCTCAACTGCTAACCAGAATGTCTGCAGTTCAAAACCACCAGCTGCTCGGTGGGAGAGAGATGTGGCAATATGCCTCCGTAAAGATTGACAGCCTTGGAAATCCTGTGGAGTCTTGATGTGTGAGAATTGACTTGACGGCTGTGGGTTTGGTTTTTTGTTTGTTTGTTTGTTTTTTGGTTTACTTCTGGTTTAGGTTTAGTTTCATTTTGGGGTTGAATCTTTATGGAAGCAGATTGCCAAGGCTTTCTTCTGCAGCATCACTGGATGGGTTCAAACCACCAATGGTTAGAAGTTGAGGGCAAACTGTTTGTGCCACCCAGGGACCTAACAATGCTATAAAGTAGTTATAAGTAATATTCCCATTTTACAGAAGGGGAAACAAAATCCCAGAGATGTTCAGTAACTTGCCCCAGGTCACTTGTCTAGTGAACAGTGGCGCTAGTGATGGTCTGACTTTAGAACCTGCACTTTGAACCACTCCACTCAGCTGGCTCTGTGGGTAAGCCTCTGGTCACAGTTGAGAGAGGACAGCAAAGCAGATTACACAGATTTCATCAAATCTAAGAAGCCACCAGTGTAAGACGCGCCATTATTTTATGTGCCACTACAAAGGGAAAAATACTTCCAATTATACTATGACACACCATCACAGTAAGACATTCTGATTTCAGAGACATCAGATATGAAAAAATGTATCTTAGAAATGAAGAAATATACTATTGAAGGATTGTGAACCCATTTGCTGTGGGGTGTGCAACAAACCCTTCTCCTTCATCTCCCCTTTCAAATCTTCAGTAAAGTGTAAATTTCTCACTACTGCTTTTGTGGATATAGATTCTTGGGGATAGGTGGTGTCAGGGAAAAACTCATCGAAGTACCAGTTGTGTTTGTGTGTGTGTAGATTGATGCAGTGCAAAAATGGCGGGAACAAGTTCAAAACTTGCCTACCTTACATTTAGTTACACAAAGGGTAGCGTAAGTAAGTTACACAAAATGTAGGCTTGTTATTTTTCCATAACTGATCTACCCTTTCTCCTAGGTTCCTCACCTTGTTATGTAGAGAAAAAAAATTAAATTTCATCCAATCAAGTAATTTAAATATATATTTCAATCTTCCCATTTCCCCTCTCTCCTTTCCCCATATCTCTTCCAGATAGCATCTGGAGGAAGAGTTTACCACACGGTGGCAGGAAAAGGGATGGAGGTCCTTGATAGATGATTCACATATGCAGGTCCTTAGGATATACTTCAACTCCTCTACTTTCCACCTTGAAAGGTCTCAGTGGTGAAGTCTGTGGCTTATCAAGGTCTGCTATGTGCTTTCTTGGCTTGGCCAGGGCCTCGTGGTTCTCCTACTGACTCAGCTCCAGGAAGATCTTCCCAAGAGTTATATAGCCCCCTGGGGTCTGGCTCTATCCCACATTTGAGCTCCATCCTGGGCAATGAACTGTAGCAACCTCCTGGTAAGTTCATCAGCTGGTCTTACTCATGGCATGCTTGCTCAGTGAGCTTAGATGTAACTTCAGAATCCATCCCATCACAGTGTCCTGCCAGCCACTACATTTCACTGAATCTGGAATATTAAATGAGCCACTTTGATCCTGGATCTAACTAGTAATTCCCTGAGAGACACCACTTGTTGGCAGTTACCTGTGCCCAGAAGACAATAATCACCTGAAAGGGGAACATAAGCATCCATCAAGTTGATTCCTACTTACAGCGACCCAACAGGAAAGAGTATAACTGCCCCATAGGATTTCCAAGCACAGGCTGGTGGATTAGAATTACTGACCTTTGGGTTAGCAGACATAGCTCTCAACCACTGTGTCAGTCCATCTCGTTGAGGGTCTTCCTCTTTTTCGCTGACCCTATGCTTCACCAAGCATGGAGCCTTTCTCCAGGGACTAGTCCCTTCTGATAACATGTCCACAGTATGTGATACAAAATGTCACCATCTTTCCTTCCAAGGAGCACTCTGGCTGTACTTTCTCCAAGACAGTTGTTCACTCTCTGGCAGTCCATGGTATATTCAATATTCTTCACCAAAATCATAATTCGAAGGCATCAATTCTTCAGCCTTCCTTATTCATTGTCCAGCTTTCGCATATATATGAGGCAATTGAAAACACCATGGCTTGGGTCAGGCACACCTTAGTCTTCAAGGCAACATCTTCAATATTTTCTCCATTTATCATGATGTTGCTTATTGGTTCAGTTGTGAGGATTTTTGTTTTCTTTATGTTGTGGCATAATTCATACTGAAGGTTGTGGTCTTTGATATTCATCAGTAAGTGCTTCAAGTGCTCTTCACTTTCAGCAAGCAAGGTTGTGTCATCTGCATATCCCAGGTTGCTAATGAGTCTTCCTTCAATCTTGATGCTGCATTCTTCTTCATATAGTCCAGTTTCTCGGATTATTTGCTCAGCATTTAGATTGAATAAGTATGGTGAAAGGATACAGCCCTGACACACACCTTTTCTTATTTTAAACCACACAGTATCCCCTTGTTCTGTATGAATGACTGCCTCTTGGTCCATGTACAGGTTCTGCATGGGCACAATTAAGTCTTCTGAGATTCCTGTTCTTTGCAATGTTATCCATAATTTTTTGTGATCCACACAGTCAAATGCCTTTGCATAGTCAATAAAACATAGGTAAACATCATTCTGGTATTCTCTACTTTCAGCTAAGATCCATCTGACATCAGCAATGATATTCCTCATTCTACATCCTCTTCTGAATCTGGCTTGACTATCTGGCAGTTCCCTGTTGATGTACTGTTACAACCATTTTTCAATGATCTTTAGTAAAATCTTACTTGAGGGAGATATTAAAGACAGTACACAATGATTTCTGCATTCTGTTGGATCACCTTTCTTTGGAATGAGCACAAATACGGATCTTCTCAAATCAGTTGGGCAGGTAGCTGTTGCTCAAATTTCTTGGCATAAACAAGTGAGCACTTCCCGCACTGCATCCGTTTGTTGGCTCATCTCTATTGATATTCCATCAACTCCTGGAGCCTTGTTTTTCACCAATGCCTTCAGTGAAGCCTGGACTTCTTCCTTCAGTACCATTGGTTGTTGATCAAATGCTACTTCCTGAAACTGTTGAATGTCAACAAATTCTTTTCAGTACAGTGGCTCTGTGTATTCCTTCCATCGTCTGTTGATGCTTCCTTCATCATTCGATATTTTGCCCAGAGAGTCCTTCAATATTGCAGCCCCAGGCTTCAACTTTTTCTTCAATTCTTTCAGCTTGAGAAATGCTGAAAGTCTTCTCCCTTATTGGTTTTTAATTGCAGGTCTTCGCACTTTTCATTATAATAATATGTCTTTTTGAGCTGGCCTTTAAAATCTTCTGTTCAGCTCTTTTACTTCATCATTTCTTCCATTCACTTTATCTACTGTATGTTCAAGAGCAAGTTTCAAATCTCTTCTGACATCCATTTTGGTCTTTCTTTCTTTTTTTATTGTGCTTTAGATGAAAGTTTACAGAACAACTTAGTTCCTCATTAAACAATTAATACACATTATTTTGTGACATTAGTTTTCAACCCCATGACATGTCAACACTCTTCACTTTTTAGCCTTGGGTTCCTCATTACCAGCTTTCCTGTCCCCTCCTTCCTTCTCTTCCTTGCCCTGGGCTGGTGTACCCATTTAGTCTCATTTTGTTTTATGGGCCTGCCTAATCTTTGGCTGAAGGGTGAACCTCGGGAGCGACTTCGGTACTGAATTAAAACGGTGTCCGGGGGCCATTCTCATAGTTTCTCCAGTCTCTGTCAGATCAGTAAGTCTGGTCTTTTTTTGTGAGTTAAAATTTTGTTTGTCTTTTTAATGACCTTTTGCTTTTTTGTGTATAATGTCCTTGATGTCATCCCACAACTCATCTGGTCTTTGATCTTAACTGTTCAATGTGTCAAATCTATTCTTGAGATGGTCTCTAAATTCAGGTGTGACATACTCAAAGTCTTACTTTGGCTCTCGTGGACTTGTTTTCATTTTCTTCAGTTTCAACTTGAACTTATATATGAGCAATAGATGGTCTGTTCTGCAATTGGCCCCGGCCATATTCTGACTGATGATGTTGAGCTTCTCCATCATCTCTTTCTGCAGATGTATTCAATTTCATTCTTGTGTACTCCATCTAGGGAGGTCCACATTCATAGTCACCATCTATATTGTTCAAAAAAACTATTTCCAATGAGCAGGTCTTCAAAAATTCTATCCTGAGATCTCCAGTGTCATTTCTGTCACTAAAGCCATATTTTCCAACTACGGATCCTTCTTTTTTTCCAACTTTCCCACTCCAATCACCAGTAATCATCAATGCATCTTGATTGCATATTTGATTGCTTTCAGACTGCAGAAGCTCGTAAAAATCTTCAATTTCTTCATCTTTGGCATTAGAGTTTTGTGCAAAAAAATGAATAATAGTCATATTATCTGGTCTTCCTTGTAGGTGTATGGATATTATCCATCATCAAATCACTGATAGCATTGTACTTCAGGAAATGTCTGAACATCTTGAAATGTTCTTTTTGTCAATGAATGTGATACCATTCTTCTTCAATTTGCATTCCTGGCATAGAAGACCATACGATTGTCTAGTTCAAACCCTAACCTTAACTGTGGTACCTTGTCTGTTGCTGTGATGCTGGAAGCTATGCTGTCAGTATTTCAAATACCAGCAGGGTCACTCATGGTAGACAGGTTTCAGCTGAGCTTCCAGACTAAGACTAGGTAGAAGGACCTGATGGTCTACTTCTAAATACATTGGCCAGTGAAAACCTTCTGAATAGCAGCAGAACATTGTCTGATAGAGTGCTGGAAGATGAGCCCCTCAGGTTGGAAGGCACTCAAAATACAACTGGTGAAGAGCTGCCTCCTCAAAGTAGAGTCAACCTTAATGACATAGATATAGCAAAGCTTTCAGTACCTTCATTTGTTGATGTGGCACAGCTCAAAATGAAAAGATACAGCTGCAAACATCCGTTAATGATCAGAATGTGGAATGTATGAAGTGTGAATCTACAAAAATTAGATGTTCAAAAAATGAAATGGAACACTGGAAAAGATATCCTAGGCATTAGTGAGCTGAAATGGACTAGTATTGGCCATTTTGAATTGGACAATCGTATGGTCTACTATGCCAGGAACAAAGTATTATCGAGCCCAAAATGTCAATAGTGCTAAGGTTGAGGAACTCTGATCTAAAGCTACAAAAAATGAGAACCAGAGACCATAGTGTGCTGGTAAATGTTCAACCAATGTCCATGGTGTAAATACTCCAACCATGACCAATTTCAAACTACCGACATATTATCATTGAACACAGAGTTGGGAAGAGAGGCACAGTAGCACACTACTATATCATATTTCCACACCATGGTTACATTAGGTGTAAATAGCCTCAAGATAATAGTAAATATAATCAAATAGTTATGAAGTGATAAATTTTTAATATTATTACCTTTGTTTTTAATAAAGTTTATTTAATTGCAAGTTTATATAATTTTTAATAATGGCTGTGTCTAACAACTAACTTGTAAAATTCCTGAAAAATTAATAATTGGCTCTTGTGAGACAGTTTGAGCAGGTTCCAGCACACCTTTGGCTACCGATAACATGAATGAGAATAGATATGTTGAAGGGAAGAAGGGAGGCAAGTGGACAAGGTACAAACATAAAACAATGTCCTTGACCTTTGAGGAGAGAGGGGTTAATGAGCCACTGGGGAATCCACTGAAGCATGGAGCATTCTGTGAGGCATGAACATGGGAGCTGCTCAAGAAGGAAATATGCTAGGGTTTGTTCACTAATAGTTTACCCCACTCTCTCTACTTTATGACATTTAAAATCCAATTTCCTCTCTGCTACTATCTCCAAGCAAATCTAAAAGCAAAGTGGACTACGATTTACCATTAAAAAAATCAAAAACAAGCAAAAAAAAAAAAACAGTAATCCTCAGTGCCTCCCTGTTAGGGGTTGAATTGCATCTCCTAAAAAGTTTAGGTTGAAGTACTAACCCCTGTACCTATAAATGTGACCATGTTTAGAAATAGGGGAATTTTTTGTTATGTTAATGAGGCCACGCCAGAATAGGATGGGTCCTAAACCTAATCCCTTCTGAGTGGTGTCTTATACAAACAGAAAGCAGACAGAAGAGACATATACACACAGAGGGAAGAGACCATGTGAGGAACCCTCTTCAAACCAAGGAATACCAGGGCTAGCAACAAGAAAGGGCCCTCTCTAGAACCGATGCCCTAATTTGGACTTCTAGCCTCCAAAACTGTGAGACAATAAAATTTCTGTTCTTTAAAACTACCCATTTGTGGTATTTTTTGCCACAGAGTCACAAGGAAACTAAGATACACCCCCTGATACAACCAGTTATCGGTTGTCTCTGAGTCGACTCCAACTCATGAAAACCCCATGTGAGTCAGGGTAAAATTGTGCTCCATGGGGTTTTCAGGGCTGATTTGTCAGAAATAGACCACCAAACCTTTCTTCTGAGGTGCCTCTGGATGGATTCAAACCTCTAACCTTTCAGTTAGTAGCCAAGCCTTTAACCATTTGCACCACCCAGGGATTCCCCCATAATACAAAGGGAGAAGAAGAATTTAAATGGGGAAAAATAAAATATATAGCTTCCTATCTTCTTAAAAATAAAAAATGAGGGGACCCAGGTGGCGTCACCTATATTACGATAGAGTCCTACCACATTATGCAGGACTATTCTTGTTCGTTGCCATCAAGTTGATTCCGACTCATGGCAACCCCATGTGTGCAGAGTACAGCTGCTCCACAGAGTTTTCAAGGCTGTGGCCTTTCAGAAGCAGATCACCAGGTCTTTCTTCCGAGGCACCTCTGGGTGGGTTCAAACTGCCAGCCTCTCAGGAAGAATTCAAGTTCTTAACCGTTTTTGCTACCCAGAGACTTCTATGCAGGGTTAATAAATAAACATTAAGTAATCACCAGTAAGTATTAAACTGACTAACTTCCTGAAGGAGAGAGAAGACACGCTAGTGTGAACAGGCGCTATCCAGGTCAGATGCTCTCCTATCTGATTCCCCCAGGAGAACCTGTAGCACTAAAGGCAAGCGTTGCTAATGCACATATTTCAGGAGTTTACAGGAACTTTGGGTTGTCGTGGCTGAGAAGTAAATAACCTGAAGAGCTGACACTGCTGATATCACCAAAAGTCTGTGATGAACATAACAAGATCTTAAGACAAAGGTCTGAGGTAGCACATCTCCTACCCTCTATGGGACTATAGTAGCTGACTGTGTAGAATTCTATCAAGCAACGGAGAAGACTGGCCAACAGGCCTCTTTTCACAATTCCACCTCACCTCTGACCGGAACATCTGCCACATGTCCATCTCAAACAAATTAGACATCTGAATTAGACATCTGCCTTTATAAAATTCCTCAGAAGGCCACACCTCAAAAAATGTGTGTGTGAAAGTGGGGTTTAGAAGAGCAAACAGAGCAGGGAGGAGCAGTACTGTTGTTGAGTGCTGGCCAGAGGTATATCCAAAGTATGGCAGGTATGACATGTGCTCAGGGCACCACTTGAAGGGGTGGGGGGATGTCACCAAGTAGTTTCTATTAACCCAGTACTGCCCAACATCCTTCCTCAAGCACAGGTCAGAAGCGCAATTTCAGCACTTGCCATGGGCACTGTTTTCCGTAGCTTTGCCTCTGGTGCTGCCAAGTCATTTTCAACTCCTAGCTACTCTGTGCGATACTAGAGTAGAACTTCACCAAGTTTTCTTGGCTATAGTCTTTATGGGGGACAGATTGCCTGGTTTTTCTCCCACAGAGCTGCTGGGTAGGTTTGAACCACCAACCTTTCAGTTAGCAGCAGAGCGCTTAACTGTTTGCCTGCCAGTGCTCCTTAGTACTTCTCTTAGGTCCAGGAATGTGGAACCCACTAGACCCCATACTTCTGGTCTTCCTCTGGCTATGACCCTTTCCACAGAGTGAAAAGTGTATGGGGCCAAAGAGTTATGCCAACCTAGCCTCAGTGTCTTCCCTTCTAGTCCATGCTATGCGTACCAGAGACTCTGGAATTTCTTGCCCCAGTGGTCCTGAGTCCACTTCCCCAGGCCCATTCTCCCAGGGACAAGCTGCATTACCATAGGCATACCCCCTAAGCCCAAGAGGTAGCCAAGCAGTGACTGTTTGAGTGGTGGACTTTGATTATGCAGGCTGGGGTACCCGCATGCATGTGTCCAATGCCCCTCTGATGTGGGACTGCCAGGAGTAAGAAGAGATGGGGGGACAAGCAACAGGCCGAGGCCAGGAGTCCACTCGCCCTGGGGCACCACAGTTCTGCTTAGCACTCCAGCAATCCCAGGATTCCAAATTCAAAACTGCCCCTCCTGGAAGATACACTTTTCGAGGCAGGAGGATAGACACGTTTTATTTAACAGTTTGTAGGCTTGGTTTGTAACGTTTAAATATTTAGACACATGGTATATGAGCCTCCATTTTTACACTTGGCAAGGTCCCACAAAAGTCTGGGGAGGGCCTGGGGAAGGGAAAATGTTTTTTTAAGGGAGAGGTGTGGGGATTACTCTCAAAAAGGATCAAAAAGGACCAACAGTGTTTCTTTGCTCTGTGGTGCTTAAAACAGTGTCTGGCACATAGTTTTAATCAATAAATATTTGTTGAAAGAGAAAGGAAGGAGGGAGAGAGAGGAATATGTATTTAAAACTTTCACACTTTCAGGGGTTTGTGATGTGGAGTTGTTATTAGGTGCCGACTGACTCATGGTGACCCTACGCACAACAGAACGAAACACTGCCCAGTCCTGAGCCATCCTCACGATCGTTGTTATACTTGAGCCCATTGTTGCGGTCACTATGCCCATCCATTACCTTGAGGGTTTTCCTCTTTTTCACTGACCATCTCCTTTACCAAGCATGATGTCCATCTCCAGGACTGGTCCCTCCTGATAACATGTCCAAGGTATGTGAGACCAAGTCTCACCATCCTTGCTTCTAAGGAGCATCCTAGCTGTACTTCTTCCAAGAAAATTTGTCCCTTCTTTTTGCAGTCCATGGTACATTCAACATTCTTCTCTGACACCATAATTCAAAGGCATCAATTTTATTCATTGCCCTGCTTTCACAGTCATATAAGGTGATCGAAAATGCCATGGCTTGGGTCAGGTGCCCCTTAGTACTTAAAGTGACATCTTTGCTTTTTAACAATTTAAAGAGGTGTTTTGCAGCAGATTTGCCCAATGCAATGCATCATTTGATATTTTGACTGCTGCTTCCATGGGTGTTGAATGTGAATCCAAGTAAAAAGAAGTCCTTGACAACTTCAGTCTTCTCTTTGTTTATCATGATGTTGCTTATTGGTCCAGTTGTGAGGATCTTTGTTTTCTTTATGTTGAGGTGTAACCCATAATGAAGGCTGTGGTCTTTGATCTTCATCATTAAGAGCTTCAAGTCCTCTTCACTTTCATCAAACAAGGTTGTGTCACCTGCATAACACAGTTTGTTAATGAGTCTTCCTCCAATCCTGATGCCCCATTCTTCTTCATATAGTCCAGCTTCTAGAATTATTTGCTCAGCATACAGATTGAATAAGTATGGTGAAAGAATACAACCCTGACACACACCTTTCCCCACTTTAAACCACACAGTATTGCCTTGTTCTGTTTAAACAACTGCCTCTTAAAATGGAGTTAGAGGGGCCATGTCTCAAATCCTGAATCTACCACTCCACCTGTGAGTCCTCCTGCAAGTTATTCAACACCTCTAATCGTTGGTTTCTTCATATAGAAAATGAGACCGTCATACCTATCACATAGTGAGAACAAATAATTACTAGCTACTTACATTTTTTTTTTTACTTACATTATTATAATTATCAGCATCATTTTCATTATATACTCAATCCCACTTAACTTATAAGGACCAACTGAACCATGTCTTAGTTAACTAGTGCTGCCATGACAGAAATACCACAAGGGGATTGCTTTAACAAAGATTAATTTATTTTCTCACAGTCTAGTAGGTTACAAGTCCGAATTCAGGGTGTTGGCTCCAGGGGATGGCTTTCTCTCTCTGTTGGCCCTGGAAGAAGGTCCTTGTCTTCAAACTTCCCCTGGTCAAGGAGCTTCTCAGGCACAGGGACCCTGGGTCCAAAGGACACTCTCTGCTCCCAGTGCTGCTCTCTTGGTGGTATGAGGCCCCCAACTCTCCGCTTGCTTCTCTTTCCCTTTATCTCTTGAGAGATAAAAGGTGGTACAGGCCATGCCCCAGGGAAATTCCCTTTACACTGGATCAGGGAGGTGACCTGAGTAAGGGTGGTGTTACAATCCCACCCTAATCCTCTTAACATAAAATTATAATCACAAAATGGAGGACAACCACACAATACTGGGAATCATGGCCTAACAAAGTTGACACATATTTTGGGGGGGACAAAATTCAATCCATGATAAACCATAAGGACAAATTTGTTTCAAACAACTTCTGAAGATTATTGCTACTGATGTGTCCAGTGCAGAGAGAGAAATATTTCATGATCCTCATTTCAGATCCCACCAAAAGCCTACCCCACCATAGCAGGTGCTGTTGGTGCCCACCCATAACCCTGGCATTCAGCAGCCTTTCAGTTGCCAGCATTGGTATTTCTTTGCATAAAGACATTCCCAGAGCTCCAAAGCCCACTCTGCAACTCACCTGTCAGGGTAGAAGTGTTGGGTAATTACCACCCAAGTAGCAGCCTTCAACCAATGATGGATGGAATTGGGTACACATACTCCAGCTCTCTCATTCCTAGGGTAAGGTAACTCTGAGGTGCCTAGCCTATACTGAATCCCAGCAGGATCATGTTCTAGTTACCCTCAATGAAAACTTGTTTGATAATGAACCCTGTGGTTTCTGCCTTCCTTTCCTTTCGCATTCCCTTCCTCTATGCATGTTTCCTGGGATCACATCTCAAATAAACTACACCCTCTCCTCACTTTTCGACATGGTTAGGTTCCAAAGACCAGGTTGTTATGTGAAATCAGCATTATGCAAAAATGAAGGATGACCACATCAGATCACAAAATGGAGGCTGACTACATCATTATATAACTGCCAAATTACATCATTACATAACTGCCAAATTACATCATTACATAACTACCAAACCACTGAGAACCCTGGCCCAGCCAAGTGGACACATAATCTTAACCATCACATCCAGTGTTACTCTCGCCTCACAACTTGGCATTTGTTGCTGTCAGGTATACATTGTTAATGTGCAAAGTAGTCAGATAGTAGGTTTTTTACTATTGTTATTAATGTAAAATATCAGATAGTTAGTTGGTAAGTGAGGAGAAGGTATGCATGTACTCAAATCTCACCTCGGCTAGGGTCTGCTTTGTGGGGAGCCCTAACTAAGACATTTGAGGATCTAGAATCTAGGCTAAATATTCTAGAGACTTGCCCAGACACATATAAAACAATCAGCAAGAATATGGCTCCACCACTTACTAAGGTCAGTGTTCTTTCTCACTGCTCAGTGCCAATGCCTTATCAAGCCAGGCTAGTTGCTATTGAGTTGACTTCGATTCATGGCAATCCCAGGTATGTCAGAGTAGAACTATGCTCCACAGGGTTTTCAATGGCTGATTTTTCAGGAGTGGATCACCCAGCCTGTCTTCTGAGGTGCCTCTGGGTGAGCTCAAATCTCCAACCTTTCAGTTAGCAGTCCAATGCATAAACTGCCTGCACCGCCCAGAGACTCTACCCATGCCTTAAAACCAAACCCGTTGCTGTCGAGTAAATTCCAACTCATAGCAACCCCATGTGTTACAGAGTAAAACTGAGCTCAGTCAGGTTTTCTTGGCCGTAATCTTTGCAGAAGCAGATATGCAGCACCACTGGGCAGGTTCAAACATCCACCTTTTACATTAGCAGTTGAGCACAACCCACAGCTTACTGCTTGCTAAATATTTTGAAAACCCCTCCTTCACATTTAACCAATAACCTGCTCCCAAAAGCACTTCTTGGAAAAGATATTCTGTAAAACTAGATCCAAGAGCAATATCATCTAATAAGCTAATAAATATTTAATAATTTTTTTCTCCTTCTTCCTACAATGTGTGACATTAAAATTCAATAGTTAAGGAGCGGAGAATAGACAATAAAAGATCATTTGATGCTTCCACTCACACAGAAAAGTTAACGAACTCCACAGGTATTTTTGATGGAAAAGTTCCCATGTATTTAGGTGAAGCACCATGACCCTACATGGTGTGTCAAATAGGGATCTGCTTTTAAGTAATTTTGTACTTAACAGTGACTTCAGGGCTTGACAAATATGCTATCTCCGTGTTTTTATTTATTATCTCACAATGCTTTGGATGGCAACAAATTCTGAGATTATAATAAATGCATTAAGATCCCAATATGAGTAAAATGTAACAGAAAAAGATGACCTAGATCTTGGGTGGGTGGATACTAACCCAAACAGTAGCTAAACAGGGCAGCTGTTTGCAATTAGGTCCAATTAACAAGTTTTAAACACAGCATCACTGGGAAGCTCTTTGAAGCATTTTGATCCATGAAGGTTTTGCTGGAAAGGGGTTTCCCAAAGGGAACCTGTCAAAACCCACAGCTGAACATTTAACTTCCTATTTTGATTTAAGTGCCATGTAGAGTGCACAATTCTAATTCATTTTCCCCAGTATGTGTATAAATATTTCAAACATGTAATGAAATATCTGGGAAGGCATCTTTGCTGAAAAGAACATTCATAAAGCCAAGAAAGAGGAAAGCAAGATGGCAGGTCTTCCGTGCTCTAACTCACATTCTATTGAATTGCCAACCTCTACTAGAAAGGCAAATTGCAAAATAATATTTATTTAGCCAATAAAGGAGATAAGAGCATTCTCTACTCTGACATAAAAGCTCCATGAGGGCAAAAACTTTGTCTTTTTCATTACTATATCACTAATACCTAGAACAGTGACTGGTACACACAATAACTAATAATAGATACTAGTTGAATGAATGAATGTTTACTGAATCAATAAATAAGTGCATTAATTAATTAATCAGTTAAATGCATTATATATATATACTTGGAAGCACCAGCTAAAGTCTCTAATTTACATACATGTGTGAGCACACAAAGACACACACACACTCAGAGAAAGGGAAAGAATTGTCTTAATTTTCCTAATATTTTTTCTGCTTCCTGTTCTTGGATAATTTGAGATTATATCTCAGCTTCAATTGCCATATCTGATAAAAAGATGGGGGATGCAAAGTCTCTTGGAATGTACATAGAATGCACCAAGGGCACGTGGTAAGCACTTAAAAGTATACAAAAGCAAAGATATCACTTTAAGGACTAAGGTGCATCTGACCCAAGCTATGGTTTTTCCAATCACTTCATATACATGTGAAAGCTTGGCAATGAATAAGGAAGATAGAAGGAGAATTGATGCCTTTGAATTATGGTGTTGGCGAAGAATATTGGATATACCACTGACTGCCAAAAGAATGAAAATATCTGTCTTGGAAGAAGTACAGCCAGAATGCTCTTTAGAGACAAGGATGGCGAGACTGCATCTTACAAATTTGGACATTTTGTCAGGAGGACTCAGTCCCTGGAGAAGGACATCACGCTTGGTAAAGTAGTTGGTCAGCAAAACAGGGAAAGACCCTCAGTAAGATAGATTGACACAGTGGCTGCAACAATGGGCTCAAGCATAACAACGATTATGAAGATGGCACAGAACCGGGCAGTGTTTCTATCTGTTGTACATAAGGTCACTGTAAGTCAGAGCTGACTTGACCACACCTAACAACAGCAACAACAATGAGTGAAAAAGTTAAACGGTTCTTGGTCCCATAATTCCTGGTCAGAGAGGTTCTAGCGTCTCATTGTTTCACTCCTTGTGTATTTCCTAAGTCTCATTCACTGACTTTCCTGCATGACCCTCTAATTCACAGATTCTAGGCCTAGCTACACAGGAAAATTCTGGAAGAAGAGACAGGGGGACACGTTCCTTCCATCCAGGTGAGGTAAGATGCTTATTTAGGAGAGGCTCTGCAGGTTTTTGGTCTGCAGGTAGTGGGAGATCTGCTAGGTGGCAGGAGTGTTTGTTAAAATGCAGATTCCCAGGGCCCAGCTTCAAAAGGCTCGGACTCAGTAGGTCTGGGGCAGGACCCAGGATTCTGCATATTAGCAAGTACCCTGGTGATTCTGATGCAACTGGTGCACACTGGAGACACTGGGCTGGAAGGAAAGCATTTGGAAGGAGAAAAATTTTCATTCCAGAGTGCTTCCAGGAAAGTAAACCGCACACCCGGTTTGTTGGTGTCATCCTGGGCCATTTCTTCGTACTTCAGGGAAGTTTCCAAACAGCATTTTAAGTTAATTTAAAAGAGAAAGATATAACACCTATTAATTCTCTTCTGTGAAAGTAGGGGTCACATACATCCCACTTGCACATACAATCTACAAGCAAGGTATGTGAACTCCCTAAAAGTCCAAAAACTCAGCTTGTAAAGAAAGAGTCCTTGAGCACAACTGGGAAAACATCCGTGTTTCCTGTGTTGAAGACATCTACTTTTTCTTTAAGTGAAAACCCAAAGTTTAAAAGTATCACTGAAACGTAAAGAAAGATAACTGGAAGAGAGTAGTTGGAAATGTTGATGCTAAAGAAAAGCAAGGAGGAAGAACAGAGGCTCTGACATCCAAAAGCAAAAGAGACCTGATATTGCCCAGGTGACAAAGTCTCAGGACAGAAGGGAGGGCTAAACTCCATTAAAGTATTAGGATGACAAGTTCCTGCAACTTCATAATTTAGGGGCTTGTAATGTATCTGTCCACACAATAGCTAATTTCAGAGTCAACGGTATACTCCTTAAAGACAACCTGGAAACCTGGAAAATCCAAGACAGATGGTCTGTTAGCATAAAGGATCTGAATGGCTTAAACCCTCGATATATCATGCCTGCATGAAAGGATTCATCTGTAAACAGAGGAGCAGGACCACACTGCCTTATATCAAGACCTTTTCAGCTTGTTTAAAAAAAAAAAAAAAGGGGGGCATTATTTTCCACTGGGGATGTGGTTCTTCACCATTCCACACACACAGATACACACTGCCTGTCTGTGCATATGGCAGAAAACTCCTTTTGGCAGGTTCTTAAATAGAAAAAGCCTGAGTCTTTTTGTACCACCCTGGGAAGCTTAAAGCTACAGGCTAGACTAGTGTTTCTGCAGTGCCTACTGGTCAGACTTGAATCTCTCTGAGCAGGCCATCAACACCCATTCCCTTCCCACTGGCTTCTCACACCGCAACCATCAATCTTTCTCTTCTTGGACCTCTAAATAAACAAAAATACTTATTTTTTGTTTGCTTGTCATCCAATGTTGTTATAAAAGTTAAGTGGCAAGTGTGTATAAGCATTTTATGTCAATTACGTAGCACGTGAGATTCAAGTTTTTTTCTATTGACTCCTAACCATTAGGCTCATAGCAAAGGCCTTATGACTGTCTGATGGACATGGGTGTGTTACGCATAAATGTCTAAAGGAAGTTAGGGAGGGGAAGATATGGCATTCAGAACAGGCAAGCTTATGCTATGGTAACAATCAACCTCAAAATCTCAGTGGCAAAAAAAGGAGCATTTTTTTAACTCTACTACATATCCATCACAGGTTGGCTGAGGGTGGGGGTAGGTGGGGTACTGTCTTCTAATTCCAGGACCCAGATTGAGGGAGTGGCTATCAACTTACACGTGACCAGACATGAGGCAGATGGAAAGAAAGTTCTACAGTCTTGCTCTCCCAGTTAAATACTTGGCCTGGTAGTGACATATGTCACCTCCACTCATTGCCCAGAACTAGTCGCATGGCCCAACTCTAATCACCCAACCACAAGGGGGCCAGGAAGGAAAAGAATCAGAGAGATTTGAAAGAAAGAACTAGTAACTACCAAGAAGGGAAGAAGGAAGGGGAAGAACCCAGCCATTGAATGCTGTTGAGGAAGACACACTGAGGATCTTCCTGACTGCCATCGACTATACCCCTGACTCAATAGCATCCACCACTGCCAATAAAATTCTGCAGAGCAGAAGGTACTTCCCGAAACATAATCCAGCCTTCATTCTGACCTTTAAACAAGTAATCATGTACTTCTGTAAAATTGTGGGTTTGGCAGCTAAATGAATAATTTCTAAGGATCAGCATAAAGGTGGTTCCTATGGGGCAGAGGTTAAAAATGTCCCAAATGTTCAGCTTTTCCAAATTGCTGTACCATGTCATCATCTCCAATATCAACTACTCCTCCACGTCTCAGTACTCTCCCTCCCATCCTTGGGTTCTATAATTTGCTGCAGCATCTCACAGAACTCATGAACTATATCAAGGAAATGGCTTATGTGGTTATGGAGGCTGGTAAGTCCCAAATCCATGGGTCAAGCGTAGGCTTCTCCTGACTTATGTGGCTACAGGGGCCAATGAACCCAAATAGGCAGGCCAGATGACAGGCTACCAGCTCACAAGCTGGAGAAGCCAATGAATCAGATCAGACAACAGACTGCTGGCCCATGGGGCTGTGGAATATGGCAAATGCCTGAATCAGCAGGTCAGATGGCAGGCCACTGGCTAAAGTCTCAAGAACCAGAGGTCAGCAGATGACAAGTTAGACACAGGAACCAGATACAGAGAAAGCCCTGCCAGAACACCTACGTATATATATTGGATGCAGCCCACATCCCACGGAAGGGCGTGACTTGAGTAAATGTAGCAATTCACTCATGCCCTCCTGCAAGGCTGTGACTCAAGTTATACTCCACACTAATCCTGATTTACAACAAATAAAATGGAGGATAATTACATCAGATAACAAAATGGAGGGCAGCCACACCATACTGGGAATCATGGCATAGCCAAGGCAAAACACAATACCAATGAACATACCTTGTTAGAGTACCGTATACCTTATTTGCATGGCCTCACCCAATCATTGTCTAGGAATCACAAAAATTATGGCTAGGAGGCCATATTAAGTAATTCACAGCAGCACAGCAGCAAACGAATGTTGTTTTGTAATTTAAAAATATAATAATGCTTTTTTTAATTATATAATCATTTTAAAATTATCATTTGCTTTGAAATAGGCATGCTAATACATTAATTTTTGTAACAAAGTTGGCAGGGTCTTTCTGGAGCACTATTTGCTATATTGAGCAAGAACATTTAAGTTTCACTTTGACATTTGACCCTTTGACCCTGTAAACCTGTATCTAGAAATTAATCCAGTGGAAATAAGCAGAAATTTAGATAAGAATTTGTGTAAAAGGATATTTTCTATAGTGTTATTGTTTTTTTGTTTGTTTGTTTGTTTGTTTGTTGTTCTCAGATGCTCTCCAGGCAATTCCAACACGTAGCAATCCTATGCACAACAGAATGAAACACTGCCCGGTTCTCTGCCATCCTCACAATTGTTGTTATGCTCAAACCCATTGTTGCAGCCACTGTGTCAATCCGTCTCCTTAAGGGTCTTCCTCTTTTTTACTGACCATTTACTTTACCAAGCATGATGTTCTTCTCCAGGGACTGGTCCCTCCTGATAACATGTCCAAAGTACATGAGACGAAATCTCACCACCCTTGCTTGTAAGGAGCATTCTGGCTGTACTTCTTCCAGGACAGATTCGTTCATTCTTCTGGCAGTCCACGGTATATTCAATATTCTTTACCAACGCCATAATTTGAAGTGAACAATTCTTTCTTTGATCTTCATTATTCATTGTCCAGCTTTCACATGCATATGAGGCGACTGACTTGGGTCAGGTGCACCTTAGTCCTTAAAGTAGCATCTTTGCTTTTTAATACTTTAAAGATGTCTTTTGCAGCAGATTTGCCCAATGCAATACATCATTTGATTTCTTTATTGCTGCTTCCATGGGCATTGACTATGGATTCAAGTAAAATGAAATCCTTCACAACTTCAATCTTTTCTCCATTTATCATGATGTTGCCTATTAATCCAGCTGTGAGGATCTTTGTTTTCTTTAAATTAAGTGTAATACGTAGTGAAGGCTATAGTCTTTGATCTTCATCAGGGAGTGCTTCAAGTCCTCTTCATTTTCAGCAAGTAAGGCTGTATCATCTGCATATCGTAGGTTGTTAATGAGTCTTCTTCAAATCCTGACGCCATGTTCTTCTTCACATAGTCCAGCTTTTCAGATTATTTGCTCAGCATAAAGATTAAATAAGTATGGTGAAAGTATACAACCCTGGCACACACCTTTCCTGACTTTAAACCATAAAGTATCCCCTGTTCTGTTCAAACGACTGCCTCTTGGTCTGTGTACAGGTTCCTCATGAGCACAATTAAGTGTTCGGGAATTCCCATTCTTTGCAATGTTATTCATAATTTGCTACAACCTGTGTAGTTGAATGTCTTTGCAGAGTTAATAAAACACAGGTAAGCATCTTTCTGGTATTCTCTGCTTTCAGCCAAGATCTATCTGACACCAGCAATGACATTCTTTATTCCACATCCTTTTCTGAATCCGGCTTGAATTTCTGGCAGTTCCCTGTCTATGTACTGCTGCAACAATGTTTGAAAAACCTCCAACAAAACTTTACTTGCTTGTGATATTAATGATATTGTTTGATAATTTGCACATTCTGTTGAATCGCCTTTGTTTGGAATGGGCACAAATATGGATCTCTTCCAATCAGTTGGTCAGGTAGCTGTCATCCAAATTTCTTGGTATAGACGAGTGAGCACCTCCAACGCTGCATCCATTTGTTGGAACATCTCAATTGGTATTCCATCAATTCCTGGAGTTTTTTGGCATTCCTTTCAATGCAGCTTTGATTTCTTCCTTCAATGCCATCAATTCTTAATCATATGCTACCTCCTGAAATGGTTGAATGTTGACCAATTCTTTTTGGTACTGTGACAGTCTGTATCCTTTCTATCTTCTTTTGCTGCTTCCTGAATCGTTTAATATTTTCCCCCACAGAATCCTTCAACATTGCAACTCAAGGCTTGAATTTTTTCTTCAGTTCTTTCTGCTTGAAAAAGATCATTGCGCATGTCATCATAATATTTTGTCTTCTCAGGCTGCCCTTTGATATCTTCTGTTCAGCTCTTTTACTTCATCATTTCTTCCACTCACTTTAGCTACTCTATGTTCGAGAGCAAGTTTCAGAGTCTCTTCTGACATCCATTTTGGTCTTTTCTTTCTTTCCTGTCTTTTTAATGACCTCTTACTTTCTTCATGTATGATGTCCTCGATATCATTCCACAACTTGTCTGGTCTTTGGCCATTAGTGTTCAACACATCAAATCTGTTCTTGAGATGGTCTCTAAATTCAGGTGGGATGTACTCAAGATTGTATTTTGGTTCTTGTGGACTTGTTTAAATGTTCTTCAGTTTCAACTTGAACTTGCATATGAGCAATTAATGGTTTATTCCGAAGTCAGCCCCTGACCTTGTTCTGACTGATGGTATCGAGCTGCTCCATCCTCTCTTTCCAAAGATGTATTCAATTTGCTTCCTGTGTATTCCACCTGGTGAGGTCCACCTGCATTAAAAAAAAAAAAAAAAAAAAGTCACTTTTAATGTTGTTGAATTAAGGTATTTGCAATGAAGAAGTTATTGTTCTTACAAAATTCTATCATGTGATCTCCAGCATTGTTTCTATCACCAAGGCCGTATTTTCAAACTACTGATCTTATTTCTTTGTTTCCAACATTCATATTCCAAACTCCAGTAATTATCAATGCATCTTGGTTGCATGTTTGATTAATTTCAGGCTGCAGAAGTGGTAAAAATCTTCAACTTTCTCTTTTTTCGCTTTAGTGGTTGGTGTATAAATTTGAATAATAGTCATATTAACTAGTCTTCTTTGTATGCTTATGATATTAATAATAATAAATAAATAAATGCAAATATCCACAATAATAATTACTCTATCAATATTAACAATGCCAAAAAATTATTATCAATAATTACTGTTATTAATAATCCAGAAATAGATGCATATATTCACAATAATAATATTATTAATAATATAGTTATTAAAAAGGCCCAAGCTGGAAATAGCATAAATGCCCAATAAGAGGGGATTAGTCAAGTAAATCCTGCTATATTCATATACAGGTATATTGTGCATGCATTAGGTGGATTGGATTAGCAGGCTAGTATGCTAATAAAATGGATTATTACATTGCTTTATTAAAACAAAACAAAAAAAAATCTGTTGCCATCAGGTTGATTCCAACTCATAGTGGCCCTATAGGACAGAGTAGAACTGCCCTATAGAATTTCTAAGGAGCACCCAGTGGATTTGAACTACCGACCTTTTGGTTAGCAGCCATAGCACTTAACCACTAAGCCACCAGGGTTTCCATATTGCCATTAGGAATCATAATTATGAGGGTTATCTAGAAATATGGAAAGAACTACATAAAGTAGTGACAATAGGTCAAAGAGGAGTGCCTGATAATATATACATAACCAAAAAGAAAAAAAAAAGCCGTTGCTGTTGAGTCAATTCCAACTCATACCAACACTATAGGATAGAATAGAGCTGTCCCAAAGACGTCACCTTGACAACTAAGGTACGCATGACTCAAGCCATGGTATCTTAAATCTCTTCATATGCATGTCCCCCATGCCTCTTCACTTTGTCATGCCATGGGGGCTTGTGTGTTTCTGTGATGCTGGAAGCTATGTCACCAGTATCCAAGTACCAGTAGGGTCACCCATGGCAGACAGGTTTCAGCTGAGCTTCCAGACTAAGACAGACTGGGAAGAAGGACCCGGTGGTCTACTTCTGAAAAGAATTAGCTAGTGAAAACCTCATGAATAGCAGAGGAACATTGTCTGATATAGTGCTGGAAGATGAGCCTCTCAGGTTGGAAGGCCCTCAATATACAACTGGGGAAGAGCTGCCTCCTCAAAGTAGAGTCACCCTTAATGATGTGGATGGAGTCAAGCTTTTGGGACTTTCCTTTGCTAATGTGGCATTACTCAAAATGAGGAGAAACAGCTGTAAACATCCATCAATAACTGGAACCTGGGATGCACAAATTATGAATCCAGAAAAATTGGAAACCATCAAAAATGAAATGGAACACATAAACATTGATATCTCAGGGATTAGTGAGCTGAAATGGACTGGTATTGATCATTTTGAATCAGACAATCATATAGTCTACCATGCCAGGAATGACAACTTGGAGAGGAATGGCATTGCATTCATCACCAAAAAGAACAACTCAAGACCTATCCTGAAGTATAATGCTGTCAGTGATAGGATAACAGCCATACACCTACAAGCAAGACTAATTAGTACGACTATTATTCAAATAAGTCATACCAACCACTAAGGCCAAAGATGAAGAAATTGAAGGTTTTCACCAAGTTCTGCAGTCTGAAATTGATCAAACATGCAATCATGATGCACTGATAATTACTAGTGATTGGAATGTGGAAGTTGGAAACAAAGGAGGATTGTTAGCTGGAAAATATGGCCTTGGTGATAGCAACGATGCTGGAGGTCGCATGATTGAATTTTGAAAGACCAACGACTACTTCATTGCAAATACCTTTTTCATCAACACTGGGTTATACACCTGATGCCCGTTCTTCTTCATATAGTCCAGCTTTTTGGAGTATTTGCTCAGCATACAGATTGAATAAGTACAGTGAAAGGATACAACCTTGACACACACCTTTCCTGACTTTAAACCATGAAGTATCCCCTTGTTCTGTTTGAACAACCGCCTCTTGATCCATGTAAAGATTCCTCATGAGCACAGTTAAGTGTTCCGGAATTCCCATTCTCCTCAGTGTTATCCATAATTTGTTATGATCCACACAGTCGAATGCCTTAGCATAGTCAATAAAACACAGGTAAACATCCTTCTGGCATTCTCTGCTTTCAGCCAGAATCCATCTGACATCAGCAATCATATCCCTGGTTCCATGTCCTCTTCTAAATCCAGTTTAAATTTTTGGCAGTTCCCTGTTGATACACTGCTGCAGCCACTTTTGAATGAAAGTGAATGAATGAAGCAAAAATTTGCTTGCATGTGGTATTAATGGTATTGTTCAGTAACTTCCACATTCAATTGGATCATCTTTCTTTGGCAAAGGCATAAATATGAATCTTTTCCAGTTGGTTGGCCAGGTAGTTATCTTCCAAATTTCTTGGCATAGACGAGTGAGCACCTCCAGCACCGCATCTGTTTGTTGAAACGTCTCAATTGGTATTGTCAGTTCCTGGAGACTCCAATGCCTTCAGCACAGCTTGAACTTCTTCCTGATCACATATCACCTTCTGAAATGGCTGAACATCAACAAATTCTTTTTGGTATAGTGACTGTGTTATTCCTTCCATCTTCTTTTGACGCTTCCCTGTGGCGTTTAATATTTTCCCCTTAGAATCCGTCAGTATCGCAACTTGAAGCTTAAATTTTTTCTTCAGTTCTTTCAGCTTGAGAAACGCTGAGCGTGTTCTTCCCTTTTGGTTTTCTTTCTCCAGGTCTTTGCACATGTCATCGTAATACTTTACTTTGCCTTCTCAGGCCGCCCTTTGAAATCTTCTGTTCAGCTCTTTTACTTCACCATTTTTTCCTTTTGCTTTAGCTACTTGACACTCAAGAACAAGTTTCAGAGTCTCTTCTGACATCCACTGAGGTTTTTCCTTTCTCTCCAGTCTATTTAATGAACTCTTGCTTTCTTCCTGTATGATGTCATTCCACAACTTGTCTGGCCTTTGGTCATTAGTGTTCAATGCATCAAATCTATTCTTGAGATGGTCTCTAAATTCAGGTGGGATATATTCAAAGTTGTACTTTGGCTCTCGTGGACTTGTTCTAATTTTCAGTTTCAACTTGAACTTGCAAATGAGTAAATGATGGTCTGATCTGCAGTCAGTCCCTGGCCTTGTTCTGACTGATAACATTGAGCTTTTCCATTGTCTCTTTCCACAGACGTCAAGGATTTCATTTTACTTGGATCCACAATCAGCACCCGTGAAAGCAGCAGTCAAGAAATCAAACGATACACTGCATGGGGCAAATTGGCTGCAAAAGAACTCTTTGAAGTGTTGAAAAGCAAAGATGTCACCTTGAGGACTAAGGTGCTCGACCCAAGCCATTGTGTTTTCAATCACCTCATATGCATGCAAAGGCTGGACAATGAGTAAGGAAGACTGAAGAAGAATTGTTGTATTGCCAAAGAATACTGAATACACCACGGACTGCCAAAAGAATTCTATGTTGGAAGAAGTGCAGCCAGAATGCTCCTTAGAAGCAATGATGGCAAAACTTCATCTCATGTACTTTGGACATGTTATCAGAAGGGATCAGTCCCCAGAGAAGGGCATCATGCTTGGTGAAATAGAGGGTCAGCAAAAAAGAGGAAGACCCTTGATGAGATGGCTTGACACAGTTGCTGCAACAATTGGCTCAAGCTTAGCAACAACTGTGAGGATGGCGCAGGACTGGGCAGTGTTTCATTCTGTTGTACATAGGGTCACTATGAGTTGGAACCAACTCAATGGCATCTAACAACAACAACAACATATGCATGTGAAAACTGGACAATCAATAAGGAAGATCAAAGAAGAGTTGTTCCCTTTGAATTATGGTGTTGGTAAAGAATATTGAGTATATCATGGACTGCCAGAAGAATGAACAAATCTGCCTTGGAAGAAGTACAGCCAGAATTCTCCTTAGAGTCAAGGATGGCAAGACTTTGTCTCATGTACTTTGGACATGTTATCTGAAGGGACCAGTCCCCAGAGAAGGATATCATGCCTGGTGAAGTAGAGCGTCGACAAAAGAGAGGAAGACAACCCTCAAGGAGATGGACTGACATAGTGGCTGCAACGATGGGCTTAAACATAGCAACGATTGTAAGGATGGTGCAGCACTTGGCGGTGTTTTGTCCTGTTCTACATAGGGTTACTATGAGTCGGAACCAACTCAACAGCACCTAACAACAACATCCACAAAAAGGATTGTACAACAATGTTCATGGTGACATTAGTCGTAATAGTTCAGGTTTGTTCCATACGTCTCCTTTCTCTAGGACCTGTGACTCCCCAGGCATGCTTTTGTCAAGATAGAGTCCAGAAGCACAAGGAAGTAGAGAAAGCTTGCCATGTCTATTGAGGTTCCACTCAGAACTGGCACCTGGTCACTTCTGTTTTCTTTCTATTGGCCAAAGCAAGACATGTGGCAAAGCATTTACTCAGTATTTACTACAGGCCTGACTCTTCTCATTCATAACAATGCAGTGAGGAAATGAGTCCCTAGGTGGCACAAACAGTTAAGAGCTTAACAACTAACTGAAAGGTTTGCAGTTCAAACCCACCGAAACACACCTTGGAACACAGGCCTGACAAACTGCTTTCCAAAGTTCACAGCCTTGAAAACCCTGTGAAGCACTTCTACTCTGCACACATGGGATCACCACGAGTCAGAATCGACTCAACAGCAACTAAGAACAACATAGATGAGGAAACTGAGGCTTAGAGAAGTCGAGCAGTTTTTCCAAGATCACAAGTCTAGTAAGTAAGAGGGATTTGAGCACAATAAATGGGATTCCAAATCTCCTCATACTAAACCAGGAGCTAGAAGATCCTAGTTCTAGCCTTTTCCCTACTTGTACAGCCGCTCAGAGAAGTCTGTGGAGTGAGTTGGGATGTAAATTTTTAATTTGTTTGAACAAGTCACTTAACCTATCTGGCTTTCAGTTTCTTCTTGTGTAAAATGAGAGTTATACTATATCCCTACACTCATTTCCAGGTGTAAATTTAATGCCAAGATTCTGTGAAGTCAGTGGAACATTGACCGTTAACCTGACAACAGCTCTAAATGGGTAATTTGCTAATTATTATAAAACTACACCTGATTGCAGTGTGAGCAACCATATTCCTGGAGGTCACAATGACACGATGCAATCACTTTATGTAGAACAGGTATCAATTTAATTCCCATTCATTTTAAATGAATTTTGCTTTTTGATTGCTTCTAAAAGCACTAGGAAAAGTAATTCATTGCGAAATTAGATCAAGTCCTCTGTTAAAGCAGGACTTTGCTTCAGTTTTTAACTGCAAATTGCAGTTCCCATAGAAGCATGGTTAAACTGCTGGCACATGGGTCTCAGCCTCTGCACACGGCACCTTCAGCATGGAGAACAAGGAGAGCGAAGCCAATACCCAGGAGAGCTGGCTCCAGGTGCTCACAAAGCCTAATCCCATGTCAATATGACCAAGAGAAAGCACTGGAATGGCCTCACGTCTATTGTTATTTTGCTTTTTTTTTTTTTTTTTTTTTAATGTGCTTTTCTGGTGTTCCCAAGGGACTTACAGACTTTTGCATATCCATGATCACTTGGTACTGTGCTATTTTGAAAACAGGACAGGCAGGTGGATGGGTGGATGGGAGGATGGGAGGATGGGAGGATGGGGGGTGGGGGGGTGGGGGATGGGGGTGGGGGGTGGACGGACGGACGGACGGACGGACGAACACACATGCCGTGCCTCTGTTAGGAATGTTCTTCCCTTCCCACTTCACTCTTCTCCTTTCATCTAATTAACTCCTATTCACCTTTTGGTTCTCAGTTCAAACATTGCGTCCTCAGGGTAGCTTTCCCTGATCTGCAGTTAATGTCAGGTTCCTCTTTATGTCCTTTCATAATGCAGTGTTCCTTTCTTCAGAGCAGTAATCTGTATGTAGTTATGGATACATCAGTGCAATCAGATAAACACTTGATGTTCATCACCTTATCTAAGCTGTAATTTGCGTGACAGCAGGGACTGTATATGACCTAAAAAATGAATGACTAAATAACTGAATGGAAGAGTGAATGCATGAACAGCTAGCTATGAGTTTGGAATTTGGGTATAAAGATGCTTCTGTGTAATCACAGAATTGCAGTAGTTAAAAAAAAAAAGAAGAAGGGAATTTCAAGGTCAAATGGTATTCATAGAATAAAAGAATCTTGGAGTTTTGAGGGAGCTTAGGTTCAATCACCCTTACAATGCAATAATTTCTCAATTATAATTCAATTTGACCTGTATGAACAAAGAGTGTATAATTTATATAAGACTTTTTCTTTTTGGAGTAGGTGTTTAATCCCTTATGAAACGTCATTTATTGTGGTGCCCTGAAACCCTGAGATATTTAATTTAGTTCACATTAATGCACATTGTCCAGGTAGCATTGTGCTCAGTTACAGAAAATGCTTTGTGGTATCTACAAGCCAGTTGTATTAATCCTCTTCACCTTTGCCAGTAATTGGTCTAGGGTGGGCATAGGTCTAGTTTTGACCAGTGAAATCTGAAGATAACGCTGCTGGAGGGCTGCTAGGAGAGATTTCCTTCCAGAAAGAAAGAAAAGAGGGCTGGAAGAGATCCCTTTTCTCTCCACACCCCTCCCCCACCTCCATTCTTGTTTGGAAGTGTCATGTGAAAGCACGATTCTTGTAGCTATCACATTCATCTTGCAGCTTGAGGGGAGATATCACCAACACGTGGAGATTGATAGGATGTAACGAGCAAACACTTGGTCTTTAATAACATCAGTGAGTCACTGTACCAGACCTGGAAACTTGTACACCCAGGTTAAGCGAACAATAAATGTCTTTATGGTTTAAGCCACTGTTAATCCTGTTCTTGGCTACTTATAACTAAATGCATCCTTGATAGAAACAATAATCTAATTGTATACGTCTTAGTTACCTAGTGCTGCTATAACAGAAATACCACAAGTGGGTGGCTTTTAAAGCCATAAATCAACCCCATTGTTGACAAGTCAATCCTGACTCATCATGACCCTATAGGAGAGTACAACTTCGAACTGCCCCACAGGGTTTCCAAGGTTGTAAATCTTTACGAAAGGAAACTGCCATATATTTCTTCCACAGAGCAGCTGGTGGGTTTGAACTGCCAACCTTTCAACTAGCAGCTGAGAGCTCAGCCACTGCACAACCAGGGCTCCTTAAGGTGGCTTTAACAAACAGAAATTTGTTTTCTCACAGTTTAGGAGGCTATAAGTCCAAATTCAGGGCACCAGCGCTACAGGAAGTCCTTCTCTCTCTGTTCACTCTAGGGGAAGGTCCTTTTCTCTTTTCAACTTCTGTTCCTCCATTCCTTGACGATCTTCATGTGGCATGGTATCTATCTTCCCACATCTGTGCTTCCTTGCTTCGGTACCTAATCTGCTCCTTTGTACCTCAGAAGTGATTGGTTTAAGACACACCCTACATAGATATTGCTTCATTGCATAACAAAAACTCTATTCCAAAATGAGATTACATCCATAGGTGTAGGAGTTAAAACTCACAACACATATTTGGGGAGGATATAGTTCAATTCATAACAGTATCTTACATGGCACTTCACATTCAACGAAACACTTCGACATCCATTGCCTCATTTAACCCTCACAATTCTGGGAAGGGATAGTGCATTTACTATTTATCCCCATTTTACAAATATAAATGCTCAGATTTAAAAAGAACAAGTCTTGCGTAAAAAAAAAAAAGAAAAGAAAATCAAAAACACAGGGATTGGAACGGATCCAAGACTCCTCAATTTAGTCCAGGGATTGGCAAACTAGAGTCCATGACCCAAGTGTATGGCCAGCAAGCTAAGAATACTTTTTACCTTTTTTAAAAGGAAAAATCAAAAAAGCAATAATATTTTTTATGTAAGAATTATGTGAAATTTAAATTTTAGTGTCTATAAATAATTTTATTGGAGTCCAGCCCCACTCATTAATTTACATATTGTCTACAGCTACTTTAGTGCTACAATTGCAGAACTGAGTAATTGTGACAAGCTGTATGGCCCACCAAAAAAACAAACCAAACCCATTGCCATTGGGTCGATTCCTCCTCATAGCAACCCTATAGGGACAGAATAGAACTGTCCCGTAGGTTTTCCAAGGAGTGGCTGGTGGAGTTGAACAGCCAACCTTTTGGTTGGCAGCCAAGCTCTTAACCACTACACCACCAGGGTTCTGTATAGACCACAAAGCCTAAAATATTGACTATCTGGCCTTTTACAGAAAAGAACAACCCCTTTAGTCCTACCATGCTGCAATAAAAAACATACAGAGTGGTTAAGACACCATATTTTACAATCTAGCATAGTGATCTGAGGTTTGGTGTGTTATTTGTCTTTTTTTTTTTTCATCATCTGAATATGACCCACTGACAGCTTCATAATCCCCAGACTACCCAGGGAAACGCCTTGACTAACTGCTAATGAATCAGTCTGGGTTGAATTCTTCCCTCAGTAAACGCTAGAACACATCTGTTTGAAACAATGCTTTGATGAAACAGTCCCTCCATCAAAAAGAAAAAACTAACTTCCCATGCATGCCACACTGCAGTAGTTTTTCTTCCCTGAGATTTGCCATCATACGAATGTCAATGAATCTTGTTAAGTCTGGTGTAAAACCTACAGAAGACTTCCTCTATGGAGGGGTTGTGGGCAACTATATTATGCAAACCAAGACTATAAAAAAAAAAAAAAAGACTATGCAAACCAAAAAAACAGATTAGACCATTGATCATTGTATTTCTTAAATACAGGAAGTTTCCTTGTTTTGCTTGTTATAGCATATTATTTAATGAATATATTTCACTGGATGAGAAAATATACGCAAAAACATTTAATATAGTACCTAGTACATATTTTGTGCTCATTAAAAATTGTTGCTTTTGATTTTATGTGCCACTGAGTCGATTCCAACTCATAATGACCCTACAGGATGGGCTAGAACTGCCTTATTGGGTTTCCTGGGCTGTAATCTTCATGGGAGCAGATTGCCAAGTCTTTTCTCCTGCAGAGCCTCTGGATGGGTTGGAACTGCCAACCTTTCGGTTAGCATCCAAGTAGTTAACCTTTGCACTACCAGGGCTCCTTCATTAAAATGTAGTTGAACTTAAAATTTTATGAACCATGAGGAAGAATATTTTTAAACCACTTAATTATTAAAACAGGAAGAAAAAAAAGTATGCCTCTTTAGCACATAAATGCTAACGGTAGGCAGTCCGCTAAAATTCATCTGAAAATAAATTTTTTCATTTTTGTGGCTTTGGTTTAAATCACTTCATAGAACGCCAAAAACATGCCCTGAACGATACAATGCCAGCTTTATTCCAGAACAAACCAACATGGTTTTGTCAGAGTTTATAAATCTTTTTTGTAAAACAGAAACAACATGCTGGTCTGTAAAGATTCCTTTAAGAGTTTTAAATTAAAAGGGTACTCACCCTACTCCCATGATCAAATAGTGACATAGGCTCTCCATGATAAAAGGTTCTTTTTAGGGCTTCAGAACGCACAGCTCCCTGTCACCTAGCAGACTCAGTGTTTTGTGTTTATCTGCACTCTCTGCTGCCTGGCTCTGTGGTAATTGCCAGGCTGTGCTGACATCTCACGTGATAAAAGTGCACAAGCAAAGAAATAAACACAAACAGCTGTGTTAATTTCAGCAGCATTCAAACCTTAAACAAGCTGAGGAAAAGTTGCTGAATCAAAGAGGAAAAACTCAGGGGGAGCAGCTCTCACAACGAGCCTGTAGTGCTCCATCTGACAGGTCCAACCATCCAAAAGAAAAGAATGGAGAAATGTGTCGACTTTTAAAATATAATGGTTGAGCTCAACAACAAAAGGACAAACAACCCAATTAAAACATGGGCAAAAGACTTGAATAGACATTTCTTCAAAGAAGATATATAAATGGCCAATAAGCACATGAAAAGATGCTCAGTCATTAGGGAAATGCAAATCAAAACCACCATGAGATACCACGTCACAGTCACTGGGACGGATATTATAAGAAAAGCAAAAAATAACAAGCATTACGGAGGATGTGGAGAAATTGCTGGTGGGAATGTAAAATGGCACAGCTGCTGTGGAAAAGTTTGGCCACTGCTCAAAAAGGTAAACATACAATTATCATATGACCCAGCAATTCCACTCCTCTGTGTGTGTGCATGCGTGTGTGTGTGTGTGTGTGTGTTGGAGCCCTGGCTGTGCCGTGGTTAAGAACTATGGCTGCTTACTAAAATTGGCAGTTTGAATCCACTAGCCGCTCCTTGGAAACCCTATGGCATAGTTCTGTTCTGTCCTGTGGAGTGGCTATGATGGGGCAGTTCTATTCTGTCCTATGGGGTCGCTGTGAGTCGGAATCAACCCAACGGCAACAGGTTTAGTTTTGGTATACACACACGTATACTTACATGTATGTAAAAAAAAAAAAAAATCCGTTGCCATCGAGTTGGTTCCCACTCACAGTGACCCTATAGGACAGACTAGAACTGCCCCATAGGGTTTCCAAGGAGCAGCTGGTGGATTCAAGCTACCAACCTTTTGGTTAGCACCCGGGCTCTTAACCACTGCGCAACCAGGGTGCTGTATGTGTGTACGTATGTGTATATATATGTACATATGTTGTTTGGTGCGTCAAGTCAGTTCCAACCCTGAGAACAACAGAACCAAACACTGCCCAGTCCTGTCCCATCCTCACAATCATTGCTATGCTTGAGCCCATTGTTCCAGCCATTGTTTCAATTCATCTCACTGAGGGTCTTCCTCTTTTTCACTGACCCTCTGCTTTACCAAGCATGATGTCCTTCTCCAGGGACTGGTACCTCCTGATAACATGTCCAAAGTACATGAAACAAAGTCTCACCATCCTCACTTCTAAGAAGCATTCTGGCAGTACTTCTTCCAAGCAGATTTGTTCGAGACACATCTATCTATATCTTTATTGATCTATCTATGGATCTATTGATTGATAGAGATAACTCCAAGAGACTCAAAAGCAGAGACTCAGATATTTGAAAGCCAATGTGCAGCATTATTCATAATGGTCAAAAAGGAGGGACAATCCTAGTGTCCATCAACAGACAAATGGATAAACAAAATGTGGTATATCCATACAATGGACTTTTATTCAGTCATAAAGAGAAATGAAGTTCTGATACATGCTATTGCATGGATAAACATTGAAAACATTATGCTGCGTGAAATAAGTCAGTCACAAAAGGACAAATATGGTATGATTCCACTTATATGAAATATCTAGAATAGGCAAATGTATAGAGACAAAAGTTTATTCGTGGTTATCAGGGTCAGAGGAAAGAGGGAATAGAGAGTTATTGCTTAGGGGTATGAAGCTTCTATCTGGGATATTGTAAACTTTTAGAATTAGACAGTAGTGATGGCTGTACAACATGATGAATGTAATTAATGTTACTGAATTGTGCACTTAAAATTGTTAAAATGATAATTTTTTGTTATATATATTTTATTGCTATTGTTGGATGCTGTCAAGTTGATTCTGACCCACAGTGACTCCGTGTGACAGAGTAGAACTACCCCATAGGAATTTCTTAGCTGTAATCTTAATGGGAGCAGATCACCAGGTTTTTCTCCTGTGGAGCAGCTGGGTGGGTTCGAATCACAAACCTTTTGTAGCAGCTGAGTGTTTAACTGTTTACACCACTAGGGCTCCTTATATATATTTTACCACAATAAAATTATTTTTGAAAATGTCTTTTCTTTCAAAAAAAAAAAAAAAAGATTTATTTTAATGATCATACATCCTCTGGAAGACTTGATAAGAAACTGGTAACTTACCAGGGAAGTGGGTGGCTGGAAAATGGCCTGAGAGAATCACTTATCACTGAAAATACTTTTGCACCTTTTGACAGGTATAACATGGGCATGGATAATCTATCAAGTAATTGCATTAATTAAGTAAACTTTTAAGATTACACATTACACACTGAACGTATGTTGTGAATAAACCATAGTTACTAATGTTAAAAATCAGAGCTTAAATAAAGTATATAGGGTTTGAGCAGTTATTCTGTATGCACACAGGAAGGCCATTTGGTTCCTAAAAAATGCAAATGGATCAATGCAGGCTGGCTATAATGAAGTTAAGGAGAAGAAGAAACAGTAAAAATTTACCATTGGCTAGTCCCAACATGATTGAATGATATCATACTGCCCCTTCTGAGATCTGCCACCATCAGGTTATTAGGTGGTTTCTGTGCCCCCGTGCATTTAAAATGGCCTAAAATTAAATTCTTTGCAAATGATAAAACAGTTTTGATGTTTCCACAATTGTCTTATCCCAGAAGGGGTTAGCAATTTTATGATTTTATGACTTATGATTTTTTTTTCTTCTTAGATGTATTGGTCAGTGACCTTTGTGAACATTCCTACACACCTAGAGGACTCTGTCAATTCCTCTTCCTCAGTTTGTCTCTTTTAACAAGTAATACACAATGCAAGGTATGACTTCTAATGAAATTCTTCATCCATTTAACAAATACAGATTCTGAGCTGGATGGTAAAGATGCAAATATAAAAGATGTAGTTCCTGACCTACAGAACATTTGGAGCCTTGGATATGCAAACAAGTGATCGCATACAATGAAGGCAAAGTGTATTAGAAACAAAACTAGTGCCCAATAAACATATTGGGACATACATTTCCAAATGTATGTTATAGCCTCCTAATAGGCACCTGGAGACACCATTCTCTTATCTCAAGAATGTTATATTCAACACTGAGAGTTCTTCTGGAACACAGAGCCCTGGTCGCACAGTGGTTAAGCACTCGACTGCTAATTGAAAGGCCAGTGGTTTGAGCCCACTAGCCGCTCCTCTGGAGAAAGATGTGGCAGTCTGCTTCTGTAAAGATTTACAGCCTTGGAAACCCTATGGGGCAGTTCTACTCTGTCCTGTAGGGTCAATCTGAGTCAGAATCTACTCGACGACAACAGGTTAGGTTTGGTTGGTTTGGTTTGGTTTGGTTTGGTTTGGTTTGGTTTGGTTTGGTTTGGTTTGGTTTGGTTTGGTTTGGTTTGGTTTGGTTTGGTTTGGTTTGGTTTGGTTTGGTTTGGTTTGGTTTGGTTCGGTAAGAACCGCAAAGTCACATAGCAAAGGGCATGGATGCAGATAAGGCTGAAGAACTGAGGCCGTTATTGAAATTTACCACCAAGACATACCAGAAGAGCCACGTCTAAATTACTTTCCCTTGGTTTTAACCCACTTCTTTCACTAGCATTGACTTCAGATGGTTTGTTCTTTGCTCAGAATTAAACCCATTCCCAAAACCGAGAAAATTGCCACCACTGATTATAGGAATGTGATCTTATATCTTTGTATATCCTTTGCCAACACTCAACACAGGGCCTTACGGAGGGAGATGCCTAAAGGATATTTGTTGGATGAATAAACCAATACTCACATTTGATAAAAGTGTTTTGATAGCAGCATATTAGGCTATGCAGATAGTCTCCCCAGATGAGTACTTTGAAAAAATGCCACATTCTAATATGTGTTTGTCTAAAAAATCGGGCTCATTATATCTAGGTCATCCCTCCTACTATTCAACATTGTAAAGCAGACACTTTAGTACATTTACCTTCTTTTCTGTTTTTGCTTTTTACCCAGATTTTGAAAATACACTTCCCAATCATTCACCCGTTATTTTTCAAAGAGTCAAGTCATTCTACAAATATGTTATTCCCTAGCTTCATGTTGGGTATATTATGGATAACAACAACCTACCTGACAGGTTTGCTTTGGGGAGAGTTACAGGACTGATTTCTTAAAGAACAATTTGCAAAAGGTCTTTGTGTAACATTAATTCTTTACATTTCTAGGGCCCACTTCTCTCAGAGAACACCAAGCACTTCACATATGGTCAGCCAGATCCTCTCAGAGCGTAAATTATGCCCCAAGAGTAAGTTAATTGCTTGGAGGGAGGCATTAACTCTTTCAGGTCACTAGGGTGCCACTTAGCGCACTCCTGGAGTGCAGTAATTTACCAAATAGTACTCCGGTGGCATGAAAGTATGCGTGCGATATAAATTATTCCCAGGGAGTAATTTATGAACTCAGAAAATCTGGTTTATTATATCATCTATTCCCACAGTATCTCAGTGAGGGAGAGAGGAGCACAAAGAAAGAAATACGTCTTTAAAAAAACAAAAAAAAATAAGCAAGGCTAGGGATCCTAGAAATCTCCAAAGCTCCCACAGCTTGTCAGGGACAGAGCTCCAACTCAAATTATCTGATCGTCGGCGTGACTTCTCCCAAGTTACAGGCTTCAGGATTTGGGGCTCTCAACTTGAAGTTTCTGCTAATCATCAGGACTAGGGTGAAGGGACTGGTACGAAGTTAGTGTGGTACCAGGGACACAAAATTAGGATTCACCTCAGCAGTCCTATCCTAGTCTGGGCCCTAATTCAATGCCAATTTGATGAGAGATATTTGTCTAGTCGCCCGAAAAGCCTGAGGGATCACAAAATCTACACTTAGGTTTACTACTTACTTATATTAAGTTCCTAAATATGAAGAGACATTAAGTTTGATGAGGATTAATTAGTTGATTAATTCATTTCTCTTCACATAGGGAACATGGAGAAGGCAATAGGGAAGAGGGGTTGAGGTGGCAGAGGACACTTAAGAGTAGAGAAGAGCGAGGCTGTCAGGCCATCATATTGTTCTGTGGCCATAGTGGTTGGAAAGTCAAATTGTTGTTGTTGTTCCAACTTATAGAGACCCTATGTACAACAGAACCAAACACTGCCCGGTCCTGTGCCATCCTCACAATTGTGGCCATCTTTGAGCCCATTGTTGCAGCCCCTGTGTCAATCCATTGCCTTGAGCGTCTTCCTCTTATTCTCTGACCTTCTACTTTACCAAACATGACGTCCTTCTGCAAAGACTGGGCCCTCCCGATAACATGTCCAAAGCATGTGAGATGAATTCTTGCCATCCTCACTTCTGAGGAGCATTCTGGCTATACATCTTCCAAGGAAGATTTGTCCATTCTTCTGGCAGTCCATGATGTATTCAATATTCTTCACCAACACGACAACTCAAACACATCAGTTCTTCTTTGGTCTTCCTTTTTCATTGTCCAGCTTTCACATGCATATGAGGTGATTGAAAATATCATAGCTTGGATCAGATGCAAGTTAGTCCTCAAGGTAACATCTTTGCTTTTGAACACTTTAACAAGAGGTCTTTTGCAGATTTGCCCAATGCAATACAACATTTGATTTCTTGACTGCTGCTTCCATGGGTGTTGATTGTGGATCCAAGTAAAATGAAATCCTTGACAACTTCAATCTTTTCTCCACTTATCGTGATGTTGCTTATTGGTCCAGTTGTGAGGATTTGTTTTCTTTATGTTGAGGTGCAATCCATACTGCAGGCTGTATAGCCTTTGATCTTCATCAAAGTAAGTGCTTCAAGTGCTCTTCACTTTCAGCAAGCAAGGTTGTGTCATCTGCATATTGCAAGTTGTTAATGAGTCCTCCACCAATTCTGATGCCACATTTTTCTTCATACAGTTCATCTTCTCGGATTATTTGCTCAGCATACAAATTGAATAGGTACGGTGAAATGATACAACCCTGACACACACTTTTCCTTATTTTAAACCACTCAGTATCCCCTTAACTGTTCAAATGACTGTCTCATGGTCTATGCAGAGGTTCTATAATTCAGTGTTCTGGAATTCTCATTCTTCACAATGTCACCCACGATTTGTTACGATCCACAAAATCAAATGCCTTGACATAGTCAATAAAACACAGTTAAACACCTTTATGGTACTCTGTGCTTTCAGCCAGGATCCAGCTGATATCAGCAATGATATCCCGTGTTCCACGTCCTCTTTGAATCCGACTGGATTTTCTGGCAGTTCCCTGTCAACGCACTGCTGCAATCGATTTTCAACAAAATTATCTTCAGCAAAATTTTACTTGCATGTGATATTAATGATGTTGTTCGATAATTTCCACATTCTTTTGGATCACCTTTTTTTGGAATGGAAACCCTGGTGGCATAGTGGTTAAGAGCTACAGCTGCTGACCAAAAGTTCAGCCATTCAAATCTACCAGGCACTCCTTGGAAACTCTATGGGGCAGTTCTACTCTGCCTTGTAGGGTCACTGTGAGTCAGAATTGACTCAACAGCGGTGGGTTTGGTTTGGTTTTTTCTCTGGAATGGGCACAAGTATGGATTTCTTCAAGTCTGTTGGCCAGGTAGCTATCTTCCAAATTTCTTGGCCTAGACCAGTGAGCGCTTCCAGTGTTGCATCCATTTGTTGGAACATCTCAATTGATATTCCATCAGTTCCTGGACCCTTGTTTTTTGCCAATGCCTTCAGCATAGCTTGGACTTCTTCCTTCAAAACCATTGGTTCTTGATCATATGCTACCTCCTGAAATGGTTGAACTTAGACCAATTCTTTTTTGGTACAGTGACTCAAGTAGCTCATCTATTTTGGGTAACAGGAGAAGAGTCTAGATTTAAGTCTGTCTATTATGCAATTAATACAAAGCAAAGAGATTCCTTGGACTATTTGGGTTTCAAGGTCCAAATACCAAGTCCTTATCCAAGAGTCAACTACCCATTACGGCAGTTTAACTATTGGCCTATGAATGTCAATTCTTTAGGAAGGCTCCAGAAATTTTGCTACAGGCCCCCAGGTGGTGTGCAAAAATTAGGATACAAGTACCATGATTTCCCACTCAAATCTCTTTTTTAGAAACATATCGCTGTGCCTTTATGATGTGAGTCTTTGTATCTGCTCTCTAAAAGTTAGCCACAGAAATAAAATAACCTTTTAAGGAGAAAAAAACAAAAAAATCTATTTAATGCCCTGCTCTGCCTGGGATCTCTGCAAAAGGCAGCAATCGATGTCTATTCAAAGTTCTGCTCCCCACTCACCCTGGCATCAAACTCTACCACCAATAAAGATTTCAATTGATTTTTCTGTATTTGGACTATCATTTCTTGCCTACAATTTGAAAGATCACACAACTCACTCCCCGCCCCATACAATCACACACACAAACACACATACACTAGTGAAATGATTTAATCCCACACTTACTTGGGTGGCAGCAGCCTATCACTGACTCAAAGAGTGACTTTGGCCAAGTCATTTAACCACTCTCTGCTTCCATTTTCTCTTCCACTAAAGTGAAGAGATTGTCTAGAAGCCTCAGGTTCCCCTCACCTACCCTCCCAGCTCTGGAATGTCATCATTCTAGGGCTGGCCCATCTCCTCAAATTTACAACCGTAACTTAACCCGGGTTGGCAAACTACATCCCACAGGCCAAATCCTGACCTCTTCTTGCTCTTCTATGACCCGCAAGCTAAGAGTAGTTCTTGCATTTTTAAATGATTGGGAGAAAAAAACAAAATAAAAATATTTCATGACATGAAAAGTATATGAATTAAGTTTTATTTCTGGAAAACAGGAGTCTCATAAAGAAATCTCAAGGACCAAAACCAAAATTAATGGGTAATTTAACAATCTGGTATTTATAAAAGAAACTACTAGAAATCACTGATAAATCTACCTTGCCAATGTCAGAACTGAATTCTTATGGGAAACAATTTACTCCAAAGACTTCACTTCTTTCTACTACTACTTTGCAAAGAGGATACTTCAGTTTGGGTTTTTTACCCCTTTCTTCTTCTTCTTTGTTTTTGTTGTTGTAGTTTTTTAAGTGGCCTGAAGGATAGCAAATTTATCTTCTCTTTATGAATAATACTATCATTGGTGAAAATGATTCTTGAAGAGCTAGGAAGCATGAAACAAATCCCTGCCCAATAAAGTGGTGACTTTGAAAAGGAAATTGCCTTGCTCAAGTGATGGATTCTGTTTCAGCCGTCATGACCCAAGTTATGAGAGAGTCCAGGGACCCGGGTCCCGGCCCTTACAGGCAAAGCAGCTGCAAAGCCCCAGTGGGAGCTTGCCGAGGACTCTCTGTTAATGGCCAAAGGCTGACCCACCCGGCCCACAGCCACTACAGGCTGCAGCCCTATAGGCTCATGGAGGCTGGCAAGAAACTGTGAGTGCTTAGCATTAGGTCTTCAAAGACCCCTTTCACCTTGTCTGGAATGCCCCCCTTGCCCACCCCCTCCTCTCTGCTTAACCCCAATCAAGGCCTAGTTTGAGTTCCAAATATGGTAATACTTGAAGCCTAAAAAAAAAAAATTTTAAAAACCTGTTGCCATCAAGTCTATCCCAACTCATGGCAACATCATGTGTTACAGAGTAGAACTGCTTCATAGGGTTTTCTTGGCTGTAATCTTTATGGAAGCAGAATGCCAGGCCTTTCTTCCACAGCACTGCTGGGTAGGTTCAAACTGCCAACCTTTAGATTAGTGGTTGAATACAAACCATTCGCACCTTTACGCCACCCAGGGACCTTCTTGAGATCCATAACCCGTTGCCGTCAAGTCGATTTCGGCTCGGAGTGACCCTGTAGTCCAGAGTAGCACTGCCCCATAGGGTTTTTAAGGCTGTAAATCTTTACAAATGAGGATTGCCACATCTTTCTCCCGTAGAGTAGCTGGTGGGTTCAAACCACCCCTATTTCATTATCTCTCTCTTTTTTTTTAATCACTTCATGTTTGTGTTTTCTCTTTCCATAAGACTTTAAAACCTGCAAGGGCCAAAAGTACCAATCATGTACACATCTTTCAATTAGAGAGCCACAATAAGATCTGAAGACAATGCTATAATGACGAAATGGTAAATTAATAGGGCTTTGAACATTCTTTCTCAGGGGACAGATGCTTGAGCAATACTCACTTCTCTCTTACTGATTTTCAGGAAGGATTTTCCAGATGATAGGCTGAGATCTAGGGAGCATGTGAGAATTCTTAGTAGTTTGTTGTAGTTAATTTATCAGGGGACCATCTGTCTAAGAGAGCAAAAGTGGTGTTGCAAATTGTTCCCTTCCGGACTTTGCTGAGGAAGAGCTTCAAATTAAACATGTTTTTATTTCCTGGAGAACTGAGATGATAGAGCCATGGAGCTGTGGGGCTCCCTGCTTTCAGCTTTGGGAGCTTTCAGATTGTCCCCAAGACACTAAATGCTTGTTTTCTGGATTACCTATTTAAGCCAGGCACTTCGGAAAGGACTACTTTGTTTTTCATTTTCTCTAAAGCTGAGTCTGACGAAATTTTGTCAATATCAATTACAGGACATTTAAATGTTAAGCTTTGGAGTAGCGGGCGCTTGGAATTTTCAGACCTTTTCTGCAGTTTTCTGCATGTTGTAGTTGTGTAAATATTCTTTCAAAATTAGAAGTATTTGCTTTCATTCTAAATTAAATTTTACATTTTCCTTTGTATTGCTATTTTAAAATAATTAGTAATATTCCAAAAGGAACTTAATATTTTCAAAGAGTCAGTGCTAGAACATATCAAGTATGGTTATTCTCTTAGTTTTGCTTTCAAAAAAAAAAAGAATCATAAAATGATAATCATAAAATCATAAAATGATTACAACCATTAAAAAAAAAGCTAATTGATATCTCAACCCTCAGCTGCACTGAGAACAACTTGGGGAGCATTTTAAAAATACCAATTCCTAAGCTCCAACTGATTCTCATTCAATTGTCCTGGGATAAGACCTAACCACCAGTTGTCCAGTGAATTCTGACTCATGGCGACTCCATGTGTTGAAGAGTAGAACTGTGCTCCATAGGGTTTTCAAGGCTGTAATCTTTTGGAAGCAAATCACCAGGCTTTTCTTCCAAGGTGCCTCTGGGTGGGTTTGAACTGCCAATCCTTCAGTTAGTAGTGGAGCACTTAGCCATTTGTGCCACCCAGGGACTCCAGATAAGGCGCAAAACCAAAACAAAAAAAAAAAAAACCCAAGCCTGTGGTCGTTGAGTTGAAAACTGCCGACCTTTTGGTTAGATGCTGAGCTCTGACCCACTCTTTCACCAGGGCTCCAGATAAGGCCTAGGCATGGGTATTTTTTGTAATCTCCCTGGGTGATTGTAATGTGTAGCCAGTTTCAGTGGCCATGGAATATCAGGCTTCAGTACACAGACACCTCATACACGCCTCCATTCAAGCATTTATCACCTTATACTACGCTTAGAGAAAGAGGAGAGGAACCCTAGGAAGTTTCTTAAGCAAAGGTGGTCAGGGTCTGTACTATGTGACCCCCAGCAACCTGGACACAGGCGACTGTCCCAGAAATAGGCATCTGACCCAAGTCTGCAGACCAACAGGGCATCCAGCAGCCTATAAAGAGGCCTGATACAAAAGGTCTGCTCAACTCTAGCACCTGGTTAGTGCCCAGCAGGGCCAGTTAGATCCTTTCACTGAAGGAGTTTAAATGTGAGATCAACAGAGAGCTGAGCAGTTGGTAGCAGGAGCAAAAGCCAAAAGACACGCAGAGAAAAACAGCAAGAGAGAGGAGCTGAATCACCTTGGTGGCTAAGCCCGCGAGCGGGATCAGCAGATGTCTGCTGCTGAGGGGGCAGCAAGATAACCCAGCCATAGAGCCGTATCCTGAATGACCTTCCAGTTCCTGAACTTCAATCCAGTTTTCATGCGGCCTGGCTGGGTGGCCCTTCCGGAAGACTTTCCTGAGACACGTGGCTGAGTGGTGGAGATTCTAGTCTGCTTTCCTTCCACAGTAAACTCCAACACTTTGGGTAAACTCAGCGATATCTACTCCTTGCAACCCTAAAATGCCTCATCTGCCCAATTCACAGGGTCTAGCTCTTTGCCTGGCACGTGACAAGTGCTAAATTATTGTAGGTGCTTGATCGGCCTGACCAACCCCAGTGAAAAGCCTTCGGAAAAATGAAGAAGCCGTTCATGGTAAGAACATCGACTAGGATCATCTTCGACTTCCAAAAGCTATGCTAAACTAGGAGAAATATGTCAACTTATTCTGCCCTCCTGTTTTCAACTGCATCTAAACTTCTACCGTAAATCCGTCCAAAAAGGAAACATCACAGTCCACAGAACTACAAAGAGCATCCTAATTCCAGCTAAGGTATGTTTGGATGACTTGATTTGCACTTGGCTTAATCTTAAATCACAGAAATGTTAGTAAGAACAATTTTCCTCCCACGCTAGCTTCACTGACAAACCCTCCAAAGTAGCTGATCTTTGACATTAAGAAGTTTAATAATACCTGATCTTCCCCCTACATTGCCACACACATTTCCCCTATTGTCTGTATCAGTGACTTGAAGAACACATACTCCCCACAACCGGATGAGTCATAAAACAAGAGGTACAAGGATGTAAACTGAGCCTGTTTACACTTTTTCTGGCCCCAGCTAAAAAAATAAAAGAGGCCCCACTGATCAGGTCCAATGGCTTCCGGAAAGCAGGTTTCTGCTTAGCGAAGTCATACCTCATTCAGTACATTATTGAGCTAATTTCATGCCCCCTGTGAATGAAATGTATTTATGGTTATAGCCATGGGCAGGGTGTGTAAGGACTTGCCCTCCTGATGTCCTCTACAAAAGAAGGCTCCTGGCTACTTTTGGTAGTGAGCTAACCAACAAAAGGAATGCCTAAAAGGTCTCACCTCTCCAGTTCACAGCGCTCTGGGATGGGGGCTGGGTTCCTGCTCGCTGGAAACTCAGCGCCCAAAGGGGTGCTTGGTTGGCTTTCCAAATGCATTTTCAAAAATCTGGATAAAAGCAGATTTAGCCCTACCTCCCCTGACCTGCTCCTGATAAAGTGATCTTATGCCTCTGGAATTGGGATTTGAATGTATGTGCCTACCCCATATCTGGTATTATATTACACCAGCATGAAAATGGAGCCTAGGACTGAGCAGCCGGCCAGCCTCAGAAGCCTTCTTCATTGCCTGCCATGTAATACATGATATGCAAAGCCTCTGACTTCAGCCAGCAGATATTTGGAGACTGTGTTGGCTCTAGCATGGGGACTAAACTAATGTCTGTTTAGGTCAGAAAGCGAATCAGAAAAGCCACTGGAGGGCACGTCACGGAGTGAGAGCGCTATAAATGCATCCCCATTCGCAGCGTCCCCTGGCAAACACTCGGCTTCCCTCATTGGGCCGCTCCACATCTCTCCTTCGTGGTGCTTTGAGAACTCCTGCCGGCAGCGCGGCTCCTCGCCGCTACCTTCTGCCCTGCAGAAAGCGAGAGGGCGAGAGAGCTGAGGAGGAAAGAAAGACTTCGACAGCCTCGAGGAAAGCCCAGTCAGCCCTCTACCGGGCAAAGGGCCCTCCCTCCGAGCGCCCAGCGCGGGAGCAAAGCCAGGCGCGGACGGCGCGGGCACCGCGGTCAAGTTCGGATTGCCCCCTTCGGTTGGCCTGCGCCGAGCTCCGCACATTCCTCCGGATCTATCCCGCGAAGAGGAGGCGCGAGTTCGGCGGAGTCTCCACTCGCTGAGCGCTCTCCCTGCACCCCGGGGAGGGGCCCCTCGCGTCACCCACTCACACCCGCGCCTCCGCCTCGGGAGCTCGGGCGCCTCCTCACTGCTCTTCTTTCCCTCCCCCACCACCGGGCCCCGCCGCCGCCTCTCGACCCCTCCCCTCCCGGGGCCCCGCGCTCCCTTCCCCCACCCCGGCCCCTTGGCCCGGGCTTTCGAGGACCAGCCTGCGCTCCTGGCGCCCTCATGTCTTCGCGGGACTCCCCGCGCCGATTGACGTGGTGCCTCGTTCGGATTTCCAGGCCAGACCTCAGCTCCGGCGGCAGCATCAACCCAGCCCGTCTCGTGCTCCCCAGCGCTGCGCCCCGAGGAGGCGCAGAGCGCGGCCACCGCAGCTGAGCCGCCCCCCGCGCCCCGGGCCCGCGCCGCCCCAGCCAAGAGCGCGGTGCGCGCAGCCTTGTCGCCCCCCACCCAAAGCAGCGGCGGCTGCTGGGACCTCGACTTCTGGGGGTGTGGTGGGCTGGCGAAGGAACTGTCCGCAGCCCTCGCCCTCCTCGAGGCGGCGGCGGCGGGAGCCTTGGCCGCCGCCTCCTGCGCGCCCTCGCCGCCCGGCGCGGCCCCGGGATTGCGAACTCTTGCCCCCGACCTGTTGGGCGGGGCTCCGCGCTCCTGCCCTCGGCCCGGATGCTTCTCTTCTCTGGGACTCGGGGTTCCTGGAGTTAATGTCCAACTGGGGGTCTGCGGAGACCGGATCCGAGGTAAGTGGGGGAGAGGGGCAGGCGTTGCCGGCAGGCGCGTCGGGCTGCAGGGCGCCCGGGACAGAGGGGCGCAGCTGGGCCCCAGAGCAAGCGGTGAGATTGGAAAGAGGAAAGACTAGAGGGAGCCGAAGCACTACGAGGACAGAGAAGAGAGTGAAATCGAATCCGAGAGAGCCTAGCTTTGCAGAGGGGCAGGTTGCCTTTTCTGCGTGGGGCCAAAATCTCTGGAGCTCCTGATGCTCTGGCCCCCGGAATGCCCAACAGGGGCTGTTTCCCTCGACTAGGTGGGGCGCTTGTCTGTCACGTCCTGGCACGGTGCAGTCCGGGGTCATTCTCGAACCCGATGTGGTCAGGGAGGGTTCTGTTTCTGGACGTGCAGCTGCAGAGATACTGTCATTGGCGAGAGCCTAACTTCCTACTGAGCTTGCGTTGGTCTGTTCCAAGGGAAAATGCAGGCCCCGAGAGAGACTGCTGCAAAGGTGCTGAGAACCTAAAAATAGAGCGCTCACCTCCTCCAGGCGTGGTCTTGCAAAGCTACATTCCTCGCCCTTTTCAGGACCAGGTAGCTTGCACTTACCTAATACCCTCCAACCCCAACTGACCATCCCGGTCGAGGTTAATTAGGTAAGGGACTTCCTTAGTAGTCTGGTACTCAGGTCTCTGCCTGGGTAGATTCTCAGGACTCTTCAAAGTCCCCGCCAGGTCAGCGAGGTGATTATTTAAATGATCTCTTTTCGCTTGAACTCAGTCCCTCCTCCCCAATAATACCTTCCACCTTGCACCACCACGGGTCCGATTCCGCGGTGGTTTGATTTCCAGACCCACTCGGTGTAAACGAACCCTCCTTTGGGTCGGGAATCCCGGTCTTTCGCGGGTTCCCCAGCCTGCAGGCGCCTTCCTTGTTTCGGGTCCAGTAGACCCGGCTTGCAAAGCAGAGGAGCGCGCTGGGAAGGCTGCCCGGCCCCGGGCTCCAAACGTTTTTGCTCATTGGCTAGGACAAATTCAACTCTTCCGGCCCGTGACGCTGATAAACTCGAGCGCGCTCTACTCTTTCTCTGTATTTTGAATGCACGTAAGTGTATCAGGGAAGAGATGCTGCTTCCAACCGCACGCACACATTCCCTCCCGCAAAGCCCTCGAAGTGAAAGCCCTGTCCGCGAGTGGGTCTCCTCCCTCCCTGTTTCGAAGCGTCCGGCTTTGGCGAGGGAGGGGGGTCGGTGCTGCCTTTTCAACAAGTGACAAGAGTTCAGGGAGCCCGCCGGGTCCTCAGCCCACTCCCTCCAGGGACTCGGACGCTGCTGGTCCTGGAATTCGCCCTCTTTAACAGACAGACCGCCCCCCCCACGCCTGCCCGCTGGAAGCGGCCCACATTCTTTTTCTTGTCCACTGTTGGGCACAAATATTGGAGGAGAGGAGGGAAAGAATAAGGCCTCCATCAGTCAAGGACGCGAGGCAGTTAAGAGGAGCAGGAGCTCTTTCAGCAACATCTCTCCCTACCCCAGAAAAAAAACGCCCGAGTGTACACCCAACCGCCTTCTCCTCAGTCCCACCGCTTCCCTTTTCCCTCCCTGAGATCTGGACCTTGAACGCAAAGCCCAGACACCTCCCAGCCTGCCAGGCACAAGAAGGTGCGGGGGCACTGGTGGCGGGATCTCTCGCCCGCGGTGAAGCTGTCACTGTGACGCCGGGGGGGGGGGCGGGGGAGGGGCGGTGACTGCAGTTCTAAAAGACAAGTTGCGGAGAAACTAGCTCAGGCGAGGTGGGAAGAGGAAAACTAAGTACCGAGGATGGAGGGGTAGGAGCCTAAGAAGCAGGGACGCTGGAAAAGACATCCAGAAGTTCCAGGGCTGATTCAGATTTGGAGAAGATGGGGGGTGGGGGGGAGTAGTTTTTCTCCTCAGACTTACACTTAAAATGACAACTCAGCCTCCCGGCAGCGTGGGTGCTAGCAGGACTCGGGCGGTTTCTGGTGCCCCCTGGTGCTGAGTACCCAGAAGCGCCCGGCAGCGAGCTGCGGCTACGGCTACGGCGGGCGCGTCTGTCTCTCACCTGGGCGTCCTTTCCGCTCCTGGCCTGGAGACTCAGGTGCCGCGCCTGCGGAGCGCCCCTTTAGCCCTGCCGGGGCCCACTGGTCCCGGGCGTAGAGGAGTAAAAGTCTGTCAGACTCACGAAAAGGTGCGGGGGCACCTGGCAGAGCCGACTTCGGGAGGAGAGTTTGGCTCTTGCACGTGGCAACGCTTTCAGCAGTTCGCGCCCGCAGCGTAGGCGAGCGACTGAGGGTGCTGGAAGGGGGGCAGGTCGGGCAGAAGAGCTTTGGCAAGGCGATACGGAGACGAACAGGGAGGCCACGGGGTGCGCGGGGGGACCAGATGGGCGCTGCGAAGCGCGTCCCAGTGGACGTCAGCGTATGCCTAGCCCCGATCCCCGTCCAGCAAATATCGGGAACTAAAGAGCCGCTCCAACTGGATGGAGGCCGCCGCGTCGGTGTTCGGAGACAAGAATGAGCCTTCCCCGTCCCGGGGGAAGGGCGGGGGGGGCTCCCTTGGGGCCCGGGCGGCGCCCGGTCGAGGGCGGGAATGGGAGCTGGGAGCCTCCTCTGGCCAGGCAGGGAGTTTTCCACTGTTTACTCCTTTGCCAGCCTCGCCACACTTCTAATTGGGGATCTCCACGTCCAATTTAAAAAGCCCTGAGTCCGCCAAGTGGGAAAAAAGGGAAAAACCCTCTTAATGCGGAAGGGAAATCTGGTGCCTCTGTCGCTTCCTGCTGGCGGGCACCGCGATTTGGAATGGCGCATTAACCCCGCTCCTCCCTGCTCCTCCGGGCCGCCAGCCATTTCGCACGCAAACAGGAGCTCGCACAGACAGCGCCCGAGGCCTCGCGTTCCCCCAATCCCCGCTGCCAAAGCGTCTTGCTGCGCTCATTTTGCTTCGCCTGGGTGCAGTTTTGCCTGGGCCAGTGCGCCGGTCCCCGCCCCAGAGCCTCTGCTTTTTCCCGGTTTTGCAAACCGGCGCGTGTGGCTTGAGGCGCCCTAATCTTTAGGTCGCCTGGAGTTCCCGGTCCATGCAAACTTCCAGAGCCCAACAGCCGCATAGCGAACAAATGCCCAAGGGATGGAAAATGCATTCGTCTCCGAAGCGGGAGGTGGTGGCTGAATTAAACGCTTCCCAGGGTGCCCCGGACAGGCACCGGTGCCGAGGTTCTGGGTGGGATGCCAGGAGGACGGGGCTGGAAGGGAGGCGGGCACGCCGGGGAGCTGTGGGTATGAGAGGCCTTGAGATTTGTGCTTTTACCTGGAAACTGTCTTCCCCTTCCCTGGAAAAAGTTCAAGAAAGTTTTTTTTTTTTTTTTTTAAATCCTTGTTATTTTGGGGAAGGAAGATAATCAGCTGTGTAAATCCCGAGTGGTTTCCGCTTGAGAAGTCTCTCCCGCACCCTCGGAGATTGGAACACTGGCTTTATTTAGGAAGGGACTGGAGAACACCGCATGCTGAGGTTCTGGGATCCCCCCCTCCCCACCTCCTCACTGGGTGGAGCTTGGTCTGGAGTTCACAGTGCCTTTTTTCTTGTCCGCCTCAGGCTTCGAGGCCCTCCTTCCCAGGGGTAAAGTAAAAAGTTAGGGGTACGAGGACTGAAAAGCCCACGGAGCTCCCTGGCTGACAGAAGCTAAGCTCCGACCCGGTGCCCTCTCCCAGCCTAGGCCTTCGGGTGACTGGAGTGGCTGGACAGGGGCGCGGGGAGCTCGCGATTCTCCGTGGAAGGGAAGGGACTTAGGGCCAGAACCCAGCAGGGCTGCGAAATAAAGAGGGAGTTTTCCGATGTTTCCGGTATTCTACACAGAGTTTAAGTTTTCAAGATAAATGCGATCCCTGCCTAACAGCAATGTTAAAGCATTTATTGAGTGCTTCCTATGTACCCCGCTAGACTCTTTTCATGCGCTTTGTTTGTTTGTTTTTAATGTTAAGAGGTGGGACTAGTATTTTAAATCGAGTAGATGCTTCGGAAGTTAAGTAATTTCACGCAGATAGTCCCGTACAGGCTTTAAATCTCCAAATCTCTAACTTCTTGTTCCAAGGACAAAATGGTTATTTGGATGGGAAGAAAGAAGTGCGGGGGGTGAGGGGGGTTATGGAGAGCAGTGCAGTGGAGCCTGGCTTGGCTTGTGGAGCAGGGTCTGGGCCCTCTGACAGAGGGGTGCGCTTGCTTGGGTCCAGGGCTGGTTCGCCAGGCTCGTGAGAGCTGTCAGGCGGGGAGGGGAGCGGGCGCTGCCAGGGGCTGGCTGGGGCCACTGGGAACGCAGAATAGGTTTCTGGGGGGGGGGTAGGTATTGATCATCAATAATAGGGGCCGGACTGGAGTCCCGGTGCCATTGTGTTGGGGAATTTATCTGCCAGGGCAGCGGTCCTGCTTGAAAATCCGACCCCTAGGACGAGGTGGCGAGAAGGGCAACTGCGACCTGGACTGCACGGGAAGGGCGCCCCGGGAAAGGAGGGGAGCTGAGACTGGAATGGGATGGGGGATGCCCACGATGTCCGGGAAGAAGGCAGTGAGGAGGTTGGAAAGGGGGCAGGGACCCGTAGGGATGTCACGCCCCGGGCAGCGAGCGCCAGGGCCCTGGGGACGCCCATGCCTAATGTGCATTCTCTGGTTCTCTTTCCCGCGGCCCGCCCGCTCAGGTGCCGCCGCTGGACGGGACTCTAAGATGAAGTTATGGGATGTCGTGGCTGTCTGCCTGGTGCTGCTCCACACCGCGTCCGCCTTCCCGCTGCCCGCCGGTAAGAGGCCTCCCGAGGCGCCCGCCGAAGACCGCTCCCTCGGCCGCCGCCGTGCGCCCTTCGCGCCGAGCAGTGACTGTAAGAACCCTTCCGTCCCCGCTGGGCGGGCCGCCCGTGGACCCTCACCCACCCCCTTCCGCTGCCTGCACACACCCCAAGCCGGCCTTCAGTGTGGTCTCTTCAAGCCGCCGGCAAAGCGGCGCTGGGCAGATGCCTAAAGGCCGGTGACGCCTTGCCTGTAAATGAAACGGGCTGATTTGCCCAGCTCGAAGGGTATCGAATTTTTATATTTTTTAGCATCACTACCACAGGAAAACACAATTTTCCCGCTTTTCTTGGTTTCCATACTATATATACACACCCCATGTTTTCTGTCTTCCAAAACCCTTTATCTGTTTTTGCTGTGCCTGGATAGGCTTAACTCTGAAAACCATTGCACTTCCACCCTAAAATGAGCCTGAAAGTGGAGAGGCCTGGCTTTCACAAAAACCAAGCCAGAGACAGAGAAGACACAGGAGAGCCGCTATTTCCAGAACAAACATCTGGGCAGCATCAAATCTGTTCAGAAAAGTTCCGGTTCTAGAAAGATTTATGGAAAATAGTGCTGGCTGGGCCTAGGGAAAGAAAGCTCTAGTTCACACCTCAGGTGACAACGTTAACTCTTAAGAAAAGGCCTGGTTAGTCATATTGGAGAATAAATCTGTGACTGGCCTCTCAAAAATTGACATGTTTTAAATAGCAAGTTCTACTAGGGCATGTCAACTGTAATTCGCTGTCATTTACCCTCCACTCTTCCAGATTTTTTTTTCTTCCAGAAGTTTATCTGTAGCATAAAGGTATATTACATCACAAATTATAGAGGCTGTTAAGGCGGTATATAGGTAACACAGGTAACACTAGGAAACTTGACACAAAACACCAAAATGCGCTGTTTTGCACGGAAACATGCTGTAGTCAGAGGCACCGTAGAAGCAGTCTCTACCCCACCAGCTATGTGTTAAGAATCCTCCAAACCCCCATGGTCTCAGTCTAGGAATCAGGTTTGTTTTATGCCTGATTATAGCCACCAAAGCACCTTCTTCCAGAGCCCCAAGAAAGAGAAAATGTGCATTTGTAAAAGGCAAATTAGGACTTGGAGAGTGATTTGGGATTAGAAAGAGAACAGGGTTGATCCCTTGAAATGCCAGCACCTGTTCCAACCCGAGCATTCAGGAGAGAAAAATGACAATGCCTGATTCTGAAGCCGGTTATTTAATTGGCACATTAATATCCTATCTCCCTTTGCTTATTTAATCCTGGCTCCTGGTTCTGGCTCTGCCTTCATTCAGCTAACTCTATGACTTTGGGCAAGTTACTTATTTACTTTAGAACTTAGTGAACAGTTTACAACCACAGAATAGGAGACTTTTCCACTCCGATTCAGTTCTGTGCTATAGGGTCTCTATGAGTTGGAATCAGCTAGACCACAAGGGGTTTTTTTCTCACTCCAAAATGCCGGTAGCTACAAGATTTGCCACCTGGCCTTCATACTCCTGTCCTCCTCATCCTTGGGAAGACACTCAAGCTTACTGGAATTGCCTGCTCTCTAAAAAGCACAAATGCTAGGTCCTACCCCTGGAAATTGTGACGTAATTGGTTTGGGATGTGGCCTGGACGTCTAGATGTTTAGATGTTCCTCAGGTGAGTCTAAGGAACAGCCAGGGTTGAATCACTATGACTCAATGATACCTATGAAAATCACCAATTGCTGTAAGAGGCTTCGGTGGTTCATAGAAGGTACAACCACAAAGCAAGCAAGTTAACATTAATCCTGCTGACACTGTGGGAGGAGGGTATCGTGGAGTGAAGAATGACTTCTCTTTTACACACCAGATGCTAAGTCATCAATGGACCTAAAAGAAGATTCTGATTACTGCATTTACATTTGAACCAGCAGAATACACCCAATTCTGTTTTATCTATGGGACGACCCAATAGATCTAGAGGAAACTTGAATGAGAAACGTTCCCAAAGAGAAACTGAGCTGCACACTAAGCCAAACTGACTTCTTTCCAGGTACGTTCAACTCGGTAGCAAGCTGTCAGTTCAGGGAAGGCAGAATAATGACAGTCTGCAGGCTTTGGACACTCCACCAGTGTCAACACACCCCCGTCACAGTACTGATGTTTATATCCCACAGTGTGCATGGTGCAACTGGTGAGGGCTTATGGAGAAAAACATTAAGTCACCGCACTTCGTTTGAAGATAGAAAGTACTATAAATTCAGGCCCCTCTGGGTCCCTTTGAATGCTTGTAACTTAAAGACTGACAAAAGAATCTTTCAGACCACATTAACAGTCTTTCTGATGCTGTTCGGAGGGGGGCTGTAGCCCATCCACAGAGTCATCCTTTTGGGTGGGTGTCTTCTGCTGATTCCAGTGTTAATGAAACAGTCAGAATTCTGTTCCTAGCAGCATCACAGGATGGACTAAATAAATAAAATTAATAATTGGATAACTTGTTTGCCTGAAGGTTGACAGCAAAGTAAATGGGCCACAGTGGCCTCCTACAGCAACTCCTGTTGTCGTTGTTTTGAGGTGCCCTCTAGTTGATATCAACTCACAGCAACCCCATATGACAGAGTAGAACTGCTCCACAGGGTTTTCTAGACTTTTTTTATGGAAGCAGATCACCAGGTCTTTTTCCCCGAAGAGTCACTGAGTAGGTTCAAACCACCAACCTTGAGGTTAGCAGCCGAGCATTAACCATGGCACCACCAGAGCTTGTCTAAAGTCAAAGGATTGTGATTTTCCTTTTGGGGCACCCAAGGCTATTCCCTTTCACTATCTTTGTTTGTTTATTTCACTTTTTACCAGCATCTTCTCCAAAGGGTGGTTAGAGAAGGTGTGACGAATCTAGGAAGTGAAACTTGCAGATATCATAGCATTTTAGAGTCGAAAAAAAGGACCCTAGAGCTTATGGTTCTGAGGCCTAAAGAAGTAAAATAACTTGTCTGAAGTGCCACAGTTCCATGACGGCAGGAGGCAGGTCTGCTGAAGCAGAGACCAGAGTTTCCCCAAAACACTCTGCAACAAAGAGCATCCAGTTTTGCCACATGGGGGGAACGTTGTATACTGGAAGAAGGTCTTCAACTAATGACTAAAATAGTGATGCATCTCTCCTGGTCCCTCTTCCAAGGTGCTTCTGGGTGGGTTCAAACTGCCAACCTTTCAGTTAGTGGTCTAAGGCTTAACTGTTTGCACCACCAGGGATGCCCTAAAATAGTGTTGCAGGTTGTCTGAATTTATTGAATGTTTATTAATCATAGTTATATTCCAGAACTCAGCTGGGTTGACAGCTATAAATGTGGTTCCCAAGTAAAAGCATAAAGTGCATGTGGTTTTAAAAATTTCTGATCTAAAACCAGACAGGCAGTGCCCAATTTACGATGGACTTCCATTCCAAGGACCACTCCATTGTAAATCGGTTCTGACGTAAGTTGAATTCCTCGTTTTTTGTTTTAGTTTTCATTGTTATTGTCTTTTGTTATCAGTATCTTTATAAATCCAATCTTTACTTGTCTTTGGGAATTGGAAACATTGCACCTGAGAAAGTTAACATCAGCAGATTATACTCTGCAATGTTTGTAGTACATATTACTAACGGTTCAAAAACCCGGTGGCGTCAAGTCGATTCCAACTCATAGCAACCCTATAGGACAGAGCAGCACTGCCCCATAGGGTTTCCAAGGAGGAGCTGATGAACCTGAACTGCTGTCTTTTTGGTTAGCAGCCAAGCTCTTAACTAATGATAAGAAGTACAAAAAAAAAAAAAGGATGGTCCTAAGTACAGTTCCTAGTAACTCAAATATATTGCAAATCCGGGACTACATGTATATTCATTCATTCAACAAGTATTTAATGAGCACCTGTATATGCCTGCAACTGTCCTAGGTGCTAGGGATACCTTAAGAAAAATAATAAAAACCATTACCATTGGGTCAATTCCGACTCATGGTGATCCCACAGAGCAGAGTAGAACTGTCCCATAGGGTTTCCAAGGAACAGCTGGTGGATTTGAACTGCCATCCTTTGGTTAGCAGCTGTAACTCTTAACTACTGCACCACCGGGGCTCCAGGGATACCTTAGTACACGTAATATATAAAAGTCTCTACCCTCATGAAATGTACTTTCTAGTAAACATACATGTGTGGTAGGTATACCTGAAAACATGAAGGAAGCTTGAGCTGGTAAGGTAGGCTTAATATTTTGACTATAAACCAACTAAGACTTTCAGGTAGACCCCAATTGTAACATAATAGGATTATATTCCACCAGTTTGGTTGCCGGTCACAAAATTTCCCTTAGACACAGTCTAAGTCAAGCTATCACGTTTCTAGGCTAACCCACAAAAATCTATCTAAACCATGATGTAACTGAACTATAATTCACAATATTATTAGGCTAGAGTTTCTGCCCAGGGTGCTCATGGCCCATAATCTCCACAGGGAGAGTATAGAGCAAGATGTCAGGGAGGTTCAACAAGCAAGAGCTCAAGAGGGAGACCTTCTCCTGGCAGGGGTCTGAACAGGGTAACACCCTTATACATGGGTGAATAGAGGGATTGTGAGTTGGAGGCTGCCTGTGCTGAGATAGAGTATTCCTGGCTTAAATGATCCTGGCTGGACATTCAGATCAGAATCTGGTTTGCATCCCTGCCTTGCTGTTATTTACCATCTCTTAAACTTCAGTTTTCTCATCTGTAAAACAGGGACAATAATAGTACCTGGTGGATAGCTCAGTTGGTAAAGCATCAGACTTTTAATCTGAGGGTCCAGGGTTCAAGTCCCTGTTCAGGCACTTCCTTTGGAAACCCTGGTGGCATAGTGGTTAAGTGTTTTGGCTGCTAGCCAAAAGGTCAGGAGTTTGAATCCACCAGGAGCTCCTTGGAAACTCTATGGGGCAGTTCTACTCTGTCCTGTAGGGTCACTATGAGTCAGAATCAACTAGACAGCAACAGGTTTGGGTTTGTTGTTTTTTTTTGTTTGTTTGTTTGTTTGTTTTGCCTCATGGCATTGATATGAGGGTCAAATGAGAAGATGCTTTGTAAAACCCGTATCCCATAAATAGGTATTGTCATTGTTATTTGCTACCCTCCTATTTACAAGCGCTCATTCCCAGGCACCCAATGAATGCCTTTCTCCTTTCACAGGCATTCACTCTGGCATCTCTGCCAGGATGTAGCTCTCAAATGGTGGAATTTTAGGCAGGACAACAGAATACCACGAGTGAAAGAAATGCAGGTCTTGCGGGAAGGTTATTTTGGGCCCCTCTGTCAGTCAGCATGTGGGCCGGGCCAGCCTTGCGTGGGATTCTGCCCCTGGTCAGCTCCCCTCGGCTCTTGCCAGGTTTTACAGTTCCTTCCCTTCCCCACTTTCTGAGCCCACATATTTCCTATGGAATTTTTCCTACCAGGCTGGCATGGTCTGCTTGAGGGAAACCTTCTTCTCCTGGCAGGGAGCCTGAGCAGGGCAAAATGCTTATACATGGGTGAATAGGGGGATTGTGAGTTGGAGGTTACCTCTGCTGGGATAGAGTATTCCTGGCTGAAATGATCCCAGCTTGGCATCTAATTTCAGATGTTTCATAAACCCAGCAATAAACTTTTAGTGATGGAATGGGCCCTGGCCTTCGGCCCTCTCCTAGATAAGGAAGCTTCTAGCCACAGCAAGTTGATTAAATGTTAAGGTTTCAAATCTAATATTATATGACATCAAATTCAGAATAAATAAGAACCATCCATTCATCAATTGATTCCCATTGCCTTAGGGAGTGTGTGAATGAGCACTACTACGATAAAGTACCTAATGCTGTAGGGAGTGACTCTGCCTCTTGGGAAGGCGCTCCTTGAATCAAGAAATTGCACGTCAGACTCTTTTTGGAGACACTAAGTCCTCACTTCAAGGAGCCCCGGTGGTGCAAAGGTTAAGTGCTCCACTGCTAACTGAAAGTCGGGTGATGTGAACCCCAGCTGCTCTGTGGGAGAAAGATGTGACAGTCTGTGAAGATTTACGGCTTTGGAAACCCTCTGGGGTCAGTTCTACTCTGTCCTGCAGGGTTGCCGTGAGTCAGAATCGACTTGATGGCAATGAGTTTGGTTTGGTTTGGAATTCTTCACTTTAGATCCAAGACCAGGATCTCACCCTGGCCCCAGTTTGGAGACCTATTTCAATCTGTTGCTGTTTAGAGAAATTTGTTTAAGGCTTAATGTGAACTGGCCAATCTTAGGACCTCTGGCTGATCCAGCAGCCTAAGAATTATGCTCAATAGATTCTACTTTCGCTGCCATAAAAATAAAAGCTGTCTGGCATATTCCTCTCCTAACTTCTCTTTCATCTTTATTTATTTAGCTTTTACGATCCACAGCACCTTCATTTGATTAAAATATTTATTTATTAACTAGTCACTTAAGCTTAGACAAGAAGCAAACGTTAAGTATCTTTCACGTGCTAAGTGCTGTGTAGCATCAAAAAGACAAAATTATGATCTTAACTAGCTTGTGATCTAGTTATAAACTACAGGTAAGTGAACGGATAGGTGGATGAGTGGGCAGATTCTGCAGAGACATATGGAAAGCAAGGGATTTACATTAGCTGTAGTCGCAGTGGAAATTCATAGCAATGAGGTCACTGGAATCTGGAGGTCATAGCAGAAAAAGATTCAGGGCAGAGGGAATATTTGAGCTGGTACTTGAAAGCTAAGGATTGGAGAGGGAAGGAGGAGAGGAGCGGGAATCATTCCAGACTAGGGAGAAGCATGGGCCAATGGGTGACCATGATTTGGGAAAGGGGCCCGTGGTAGATACAAGGAGGAGGTTAGACCGGTCTCCAGGTACTGGGAAGAAGATACCAGGAAGTGGTGTGAAATTGAGGCTATCTCGGTAGGCGATACCCAGACTATGAGACACCATGAAAGCCAGGCAAAGAAGATACTGGCTCTGCTGTCAGTGGCACTGGGCCACCATTGGATATCAGGAACAGACAGGTGGCAGGCAGCAGGTGGGACTGCCATCTTGCAGCAAAAGCTACTCAAGTACCCAAAAGTGAGTCTATGCCGAAGGCATAATTTTCATTTTAAAGAATTGAGCCCTTGTTTTTAAAAAGCTTAGGCATAGGCACATTTGAACAACCTACTCATCCTCAAGTAAGTGAATAGCTGCAAATAAAAACTTATTATTAAAGTTAGGATCATAGTACTTCTTAACTATCCACATGGTTAACCCAGTTTTTAACAAATAGGTTTTATATCTTCTCCTAAAATTAAATAAGTTAGAGCACTATTGGTCAAGAGAAGATACTATTAATACCCATTTTACAGATGAAGAAATGAGACTTAGAAATTTTTTCAACCTCACAAAATCTAGTAAGTGGTGAAGCCAGAATTCAAACCTGAAACTTCTTGACCCAAAGCCAGTATTTTTTGGCTTCGCACAGACTGTGCTCCCAAATTAGCAAATTCAGGAGACATAAACACCGGCTTGCTGAAAATATATTCACTAAACCTGAAACACAGATTTCCAAGAAAATCAAATGAGCAAGCTAATAGAAAGGTGAAGCCGAGAATATTAAATTTCCTTTAGGCTCTTATGTTTTTATTTCCATTTGGGCTGCAGTGGTCCTCCCAGTTGTTGTCAACTCTGACTCAGGACAACTCTATGTGTGTTAGCGTAATACTGTGCTCTACCAGGCTTTCAATGGCTGATTTTTTGAAAGTAGAGCACGAGGCCTTTCTTCCAAGGAGCTTCTGGGCAGACTCGAACCTCCAGCCATCCGCACCACCCAGGAACTCCTGCAGTGGGCCAGTTGTGTTGTTGTGTGTGGTCAAGTCATGGCCTAGGCTAATATTATTAATGGTTACTTCAAAGCCCATATTAGAACATTTTTAAGAGATTTATTGGTATTCCTGTAATACTGATGCTTTTCGCAGTGAGAGATGTCTGCCTAACTTTCTGGGACAAAAGAAGGTCTCGTCAAGTGCCTCATCGACAGCATTTGGGAGAGCTTGTGGGAGATAGTTGTTCTCAGATCACTCCCATCCTCCCCAGGGAAAGGGGACGTTCACCTGGGAAACAGCAATTGCTACAGTGAGAATAGCCGCTCTTCAGCGTGGTTTGGGTTTGCGTAGGCAGTTTAGGTCACTGCTGAGAAACAACTATTTAGCTCAGTAGAGGCAAAAAACACCTTTGTATGAACTAAATAAGATAAGTAAGATGGAAAGTGTGATGTTAAAAGGCCGTGGTCTTCAAACTTTTTTGCTTGTCAGCCTGCAAAACAAACTTTGAAAAAACTATTGCACACTTTTAAGTTGACACTTAAAATTTTCACCTCAATTTTAGTAGTTTTACCAGATATAATTTCCAACCCATTCTCGAACTATGTGCTTTAAATGTATTTTTGGCAAAACCTTGGGACTGTGAATTTAACTTATTCAATTCATGGAAAACCATCAAACTAATCAGCCCAAATAAACTGACTTTTTGGTCAGAAAAGATCTGACTTTGTTTTTCAGTTCAAATACACGAGTTAATATATACCTCACGACAGCAATCACACTTCTGGGTTTTAACTATAAGCTACATAGATGGCTACGAATAACGGCTGGACAATGAATAAGGAAGCCCAAAGAAGAATTGATGCCTTTGAATTGTGGTGTTGGTGAAGAATATTGAATATATTATGACCTGCCAAAAGAATGAACAAATCTGATGAAGTATTAAAGGAAGCCTCATAAACAACCTTCGTTATGCAGATGGCATAACCTTGCTTGCTGAAAGTGAAGAGAACTTGAAGCACTTACTGATAGACCAAAGATCATAGCCTTCAGTATGGATTACACCTCAATTAAAAAAAAAAAAAAATCCTCACAACTAGACCAAGAATCAACATCATGATAAATGGACAAAAGATTGAACTTGGCAAGGATTTCATTTACTTGGATCCACAATCAACACCCATGGAAGCAGCAGTCAAGAAATCAAAAGACACGGTGCATGGGACAAATCTGCTGCAAAAGACTCTTTAAAGTGTTGAAGAGCAAAGATGTCACCTTGAAGACTAAGGTGTACCTGACCCAAGCCCTGGTGTTTTCGATTGCCTCATATGCATGTTAAAGCTGGACAATGAACAAGAAAGACCTAAGAAGAACTGACTCCTTTGAATTGTGGCGCTGGTGAAGAATATTGAATATACTATGGACTGCCAGAAGAATGAACAAATCTGTCTTAGAAGAAATACAGCCAGGATGCTCCTTAAAAGCAAGGATGGCGAGACTACTTTTCACATACTTTGGACATATTATCAGGGGGAACCAGTCCCTGGAGAAGGACATCATGCTTGGTAAAGTAGAGGGTCACCAAAAAAAGAGGAAGACCCTAAATGAGATGGATTGACACAGTGGCTGCAACAATGGGCTCAAGCATAACAATGATTGTGAGGATGGCACAGGACCAGGCAGTATTTTGTTCTTTTGTACATAGGGTCGCTATGAGTCGGAACCGACTCGACGGCACCTAACAACAGATAGACGGGTAGGTGCACAGACAGGCAGGTAAAGCACTGAGTTTTGCCTCGAGTGCCTGGACAGAATGAAATAGGGAGCCACCTCTTCAGTATTTCTTGGCTCGTTCACATGGTACTCTCTCTGAAGAGTTCATAACACAGTGAATACCCATATAAAAAAAAACTCATCACCAAAATGTACCTCTTGTTAACAAGCATTTCGCCTCATTCTTTTTTTCTGAACCATTTGAGTGTTAGTTGCAAACATCATAACATTAAATACTTTAGCATATAATCTTCTAGGAATAAGAACATTGTCTTAAACCAGAAAACTCAAACCAAACCCGTTGCCATCAAGTCAATTCTGACTCAGGACAGAGTAGAACTGCCTCATGGGGTTTTCAAGGCTGTAATCTTTACGGGAGCAGACTGCCACATCTTTGTCCCATAGAGCAGCTAGTGGGTTGAAACCACTGATTAGTAGTCGAGTGCTTTAACCATGGTGCCACTGAGGCTCCTTAGCCATAATTCAATGATCATGCTCAGGGAAGTTAGCACTGATACAATCCTGTGATCCAAATTTCCCCAACTGTGGCAATAATATCCTTGATAAAACCAAACCAAACTCATTGCCGTTGAGTCAATTCCAAATCGCAGTGACGCTATAGGACAAAGCAGAACTGCCCCATAGAGTTTCCGAGGATCCTCTGGTTGATTTGAACTGTTGAACTTTTGATTAGTGGCTGTAGCGCTTAACCACTATGCCACCAGGGCTTCCAATATCCTAGATGGCTTGTATTTTTTTCTTTTTTGTTGTAAATCCAAGATTCAATCAAGAATCGCACATTAAATTTGGTTGGCACGTCTCTTTAGTCTCCTTGAACCTGGAATGGTTCCCAAGCCTTTTTATTTTTCAGGACATTGACACTTGTGAAGAGTGCAGTCTGTCTTCCCTGCTGTTTTACAGACTATCCTTCAATTTGGAAATGTCTGGTTGTTTCCACATTACTAGATCCAGGTAATCGTCCTTGGAACGTTGTGTCAGTGATGATGGGTCTTCATATCAGGAGGCCTCCACAGTAGTTTGTCCAAGGAACAACACGGACCTGAATTGTCCTCATGTGGCCCCTGAAGGTGTTTATATCCAGGACAGTGGGCCCCAGTAAAATGAGAAGTCCACCTCTCTTGGTGTGACAGAAGAGTGGTTGTAAAAGGGGATGTGAGGAAGGAGACCTGGCATTCTCAGAAGTGTTCTCAGGCAGACCAGTCTTAGGGCATAGCACACATGGAAGTTGAGGCTCTGACAACCAATTCCCTTAAAACTACCTGTAGGCACTGTGGGAAGTCTTCGTGTACCCCAGAGGGACACCTCCTCAGCTGATTTAACCATACCAGTTGCCATCGAGTCGATCCTGACTCAGAAGTCAATTGCCAGGCCTTTCTTTCAGGTCACCTCTGGGTGGACTTGAACCTTCAACCTTTCAGTTAGCAGCGAAGTGTTATTAACCGTTCGCACCACACAGGAGCTCCAATATAAGCCATAGTGGTTATAAAAAGTATCATTCATGAACTGTGGAATCAAGCGATGTTTGTGTGGTTAATTAGCAGGCCTTTCTAGATACACGGGCTGAAAACCAAACCTGTTGCCAACGATTCAAGTCTGACTATAGCGACCCTATAGGGCAGGGTGGAACTGCCCCATAGGGTTTCCAGGGAGTGGCTGGTAGATTTGAACTGCCCTTTTAGTTAGCAGCCAAGCTGTTAACCACTGCACCACCAGGGCTCCGCAGATACACAGAAAAAAGAGGCAGTGAAAACTCCCAAGATAGGTCTGCTGCCTCTGCCCACAGACTGCTGGCTGCCACACCAGGGGTCCCGGGCCCTGCACAGAGGTGCCTCCATACAGAATGCACTAGACTCACAAGGGACCAGTGTCTGCATCCCATGTGGGGTAATCTTGCTTTGTCTACAGCCAGTAGAACTATCTTCTTGCTGCTCCCCCTCTGTCCCAGAGATCACAACCCTAACTGGCTTGTTAAATATTTTCTATGGGCTGGGCACTGTGCTAAACCCTTGCATACATTATTGTATTTAATCTTTACCTGAAGGGTAGGTGTGACTATTCCCTTTTTAAAGATGGGGAAATTGAGGCTGCTTAGGGTTCAGCAGCTTAGTCAGGATCTGGACCCAGGGCAGCCCCTAACCACTTCACAAGATCACTTCCTACCCACGTGAGACTCTTGGATATAACTCTTTTGGCTGTCTGAAAATATCGGGAGAAAAATTAGGCGCTGGAGTTCTGTAAATACAGTAGTTTGGGAATGATACCTATATCTGATTACCTGAAGAGTTCTTTTAAATTCCAGTAGACTTTTTCACCTGGGAGATAAAAGTGCCTGCTCACATTTATCCACAGGAATCTGCCAAGCAGGCTCAATGGATAACGACCACTTCTCTTTCACCCCTTTTACTCTCTTATCTTTTTTTAGTCCCTCCTTCTTCTCGCCCAAGTCCCTAAAGCCCTCATAATTCCCTTTACCTACAGCTTAGTTGGTCTCCTGGGAAGGGCAGAGGAATCCTGTGGGTTTATGGGAAGGAGAAAGCAGAGACTATACCGGGTTCCTTTGGGGTTTTGCTGGCAACTGCCTGCCTCCAATAACACCACAAGGGATTATATTCCTTAGTGGCTTTTTGTGCACTTAATTTTATTAGGTAACTTTCTTGCCCTTCCCTGTTAAGTTTTTTACAAGGGCAGTAGCAGAGCTCATGGTGTGTGCTCTTTAGCGCGGGGTGTTTATTACTGACTATGGAGCGCTTTTAGCTCACACCAGGTGTTCGTGGATTAGCTAACAAATGGACGCCCTGTTGGGTGTTTTCCTGGCTTAAAAGCAGGAGAATGGCTGTTTTACCCCCAGGGGAGCCATGCTTACACATAGAACTGTAAAATTATTAGCATCGTCAGGACGAAAGGATTGACCACCTACATAGAAATCCAAGCAGGGAAATCATAATCTGAGCTGCAAAATGAATAGATTGTTTCCCCCTGATTGGGGTTTCCTGGCTATTTATATTCATGGAGTAATTTCCAGTACTTTTATTACAAGTTTACTTCGTTGAGTTGTAAGATAACAGTTCAAGATATGGTGTAACTAGCAAGTGTGTGCGATGTTGATCAGAGTGTGTGGCGACAGTAAATAAAATGGCATTTTGGTCAGAAACATGGCTTTTTAAAGTATTCCCAAGGCTCCTTTTTCTATAATCTGAAGTGGTTTGCATTCTGGATGGTCTTTTTCTCCTGCCTTGAGAGAATCCAGAAATACTTTTTTAAAACAGCAAAACACTGGTGTTTTTACAACCCAAATACTTTTCAAATAAACCCATGTCATGCCTTATTGTCAACAAACCACTGGTCACGGGGAGAATGGACTGGTAGCTCTGGAAATGGTCACAAGGACTTAGTAAAGTGCTTCAGCTGCTGGCTGCTCCTAGGAGAGGAGATGCTACGGACCCGTCCTGCAGTTAACCCAAGAGTAGCCCAGGACCAGGACAGTCTAACGCTCCACAACTAACGCTCGGCGAGTACCCTATCCAAGATAGGAAAACAAGGACTGTCATTACGTAATGTGAACTGCAGCAGCATTCGGTGCCTGGTGACCTGTGGACTTTCTTTTCTTTCTTTTTTTAAATTAGTCCAATTTAATGGCAAAATCAGCACTTCTCTGTGGCAGATGGCAGAACTTTGCAGAATTTTTCAGAGAACTGGAACACTCTCATGGGCTAACATTTCAGCAGTCCCTGGAGGTCAAATAAAAACGAGGGTTGACAGCCCAGAGATCAGCTTCAAAGACAAGCTGTGTGGCCCACCCGATCCGTTTTGTACCAGTTTCAGTGGGTGATTCTAGCCTTGGAGTCATAGCCAGAAGCTGGAGCTGACCTAAATGTGCTTGACGCAGCAAAAGCAAAAATAAATAAAATTGAGATTTTAAGAAAATGGCAAGTTCAGTGTTGGACTTGATGGTAATGAAACCTGAAGGAATTGCGTCCTGTTGACATAGTTTGCCCTCTCAGGGATCATTGGGCCCATCTTTACTTTTACAGATGAGGGAATTAAGGTTTGAGGACTCCTGAAACCAGAACCCAGGTACTTTGAGACTTGATCCAGAGCCCTTCTTACACATCCTTTCACCTCTTCTAAATGGGACATAAGGAAAATGTCTTGATGGGGTTGGAGAGAGGATTGATTGGTGTTGATTGCTGCAAATATAGCTGAGATGTTGAGCCAAGAGGTATACTGAATAGGTGGAGAATGACTAGATCCTGAAATAATTCTTGGGAGGTTTCATGGGGTCCCTGCAGTGCTGGCTGAGCCAGATACTGCTGAGGCTTCAGCCAGAGGTGTCTTCTCCCTGGCAGAAGTGACTGAAAGCTAATGTCTGGTGGCATATTTTGGTCAAGGTTTTTGGAGCTGGGGAGGGCCTCAGAGAGCACTGAGTTCACCTCAGAGGGGATAGGTAACTAGTCCAAGGTGATACACTGGCCAGGGACTGACCCGGGACTGGAATTCAGGGTTCTATCCTCTCCAGCTCTGCAGTGAGAGCCTTGTTGTCTGGTGCCAGGGTGCGTTTGAGGAGCTTCCGGAGACAGGCCCCTCCCTCTGAATCTGCTGCCCTTGGCTGCCGGTTTTCCGGTTTTAACTGGGCAAGTGCCAAACATGCAAGAACCAAGGCACCGGAGACCTGTCCCTAGAAGGGATAGCTTCCCCCTTTGTAAAGACAAGTTCCTGTATTCCTTGGCCCAGGGCAGCCTGACTTTAGAATCTACTCAATGTACCTGACTTTTAGCAGAAAGCGTATTTCTCACTTCCAGCTCTGAATTTGATAAACGTGTTCCGGGGAAGCCGGCATATCTTGCACCTGTAGCAGAGTAAATTACCAAACGCAGTGAGTCGTGGTAGTAGAATTTTTACTTAAAAGCAGGCAGGGATCACGGAGTACTAGAACAAGTTTGAGCTTTGAAACCAAACCATCTGGGTCCACATTTACTAGCCCTGTGGCCTTGGACAAATATTTGTCTTCTCCAAGCTCAGTTGTCAGCTTTAAAGTTAATGTGTGAAAGAGTCTAACACAAGTAGACCTCCAGCCCTTCTTTATAAAAAAAAAAACTGGTCATATTTTTAAGCACTTCAAGGAAACTGCTATTTTAGATAGATGATTATGAAAGTTGTAAACTGAGGAATTTTTTCCTTATTTTCATTTGTAAATTTGATAAATCATTTCATTTACTGTGCCTAAAGGTAAGACTCAGCCATGTAGTTTTTATAACAATGTTTTCTTATTAGTGAAAGAAAATTGTTTGTACCTTATTGCACAATCTTCACAACGGGACCAATAAGCAACATCATGATAAATGGAGAAAATATTTTAAAGTCGTCAAGGATCTGATTTTACTTGAATCCACTGTTGATGCCCATGGAAGCAGTGGTCAAGAAATCAAATGATGTATTGCATTGGACAAATCTGCAGCAAAAGGGCTGTTTCAAGTGTTGAAAAGCAAAGATGTCACTCTGAAGACTAAGGTGCCCCTAACCCAAGCCATGATATTGTCAATCGCCTCATATGCATGCGAAAGCTGGATGAAGAATAAGGAAGACAGAAGAAGAATTGATGCTTTTGAATTATGGCATTGGCAAAGAATTTTGGATGTACAATTGGCTGCCAAAAAATGAACAAATCTGCCTTGGAAGTACAGCAAGAACGCTCCTTAAAAGTGAGGATGGTGAGACTTTGTCTCATGTACTTTGGACATGTTGTCGGGAAAGGCCAGTCCCTGGAGAAGAACTTCATGCTTGATAGAGGGTCAGCGAAAAGTGGAAGACCCTCAGGAAGATGGATTGACACATTGGCTACAACAGTGGGCTCAAACATAGCAACAATTGTGAGGATGGCTCAGAACCAAGCAGTGTTTTGTGTCATTATACATAGGGTCACTGTGAGTAAGAACCAACTCAATGCGACCTAACAACAACAACTTTATTGCAAGGTAAAAAATAAACCAGTTGCTGTCGAGTCAGCTTTGACTTCTGGCAACCCCATGTGTGTCAGGTAGACAGGTGCTGTATAGGATTTTCATTGACTGACTTTTCAGAAGAGGATTGCTAGGCTTTTTGCCCGAGGTGCCATTGGGTGGACCCAAACCTCCAACTTTTCGGTGAGTAGCAGAGTATGTTAACCATTAGCACCACCTGGGGACAAGGTCAAAATAACTTGTCCACAAAAAGTCACATTTGTTGGGATTCTTCTTAAGAATCCTAGACTGATATTTTCTTTTCATATAAAAATGTGCGTGTGATATTTTCTTTTCATACACACACGCACATTATATAGAGAGTGAGAAATTTTATTTTTCATGTACTTGTCTACAGAGCAATGCTTTATAGGCAGGAAAAAGAACACCGGATTAAATACTCCCACTTCCAGGGGGGTTTCATCCCTATTGATGGACAGGAGTCCTGAGTGGTGTAAATGATTAATGACTCGGCTGCTAACCAAAAGACTGGAGGTTCGAGTCCACCCAGAGGCACCTCAGAAGAAAGCCCTAGTGGTTGGCTTCTGAAAGATTGGCCATTGAAAACCGTATGGAGCACAGTTCTGCTCTAACACACATGAGGTCACCACGAGTTGGAGTCTACCCAATGGCAACTGACTTTTTTTTTTTGGAGGGGGCAAGGGTTGGTCAGTGGACAGCCTCTCGTAGGGGCTGTACACATTAGGTTAGACTACCCAGCACTTTGGTGGCCCCGGGCACAGCAGGCCACCCAGAACTGGGTACTACCAGGTAGTGAAGAGACCTAGATGCTGATTCTAGACGTACCTCCCACCTGTGTGGCCTTGGCGAAGGCAGTAGCTCACTCCTACATGCCTCAGTATATTAACTGTTGCCCTTCCTAAACATGGAAGCTGGGCGCTTGACAGTAAATATGGAAGCTGGCCCTCTCCAGAGCGAGAAGCACTTGGGCCTTGTCTCCAGGACCTCTGCCTCCTTTGAGGCTGGCCCAGGCAGAATACAAGCCTTGCTTGGGTACTAGGGTTAGGCTCCCTGTTTCCCAGGGCCCTCCAAGCCTCGGAGCACTTTCCCTCTATCCTCCAGAGTCCACTCCCACTTTGGGTAAGGAATTATCTCCTCAACACTTTGTAGACAAATTCGAGCCTCCTCTCTCTTGAACCCACTGTTTGAAACTTGGGCTGAAGGCCAGCCTGGCCAGGTGAGGAGGGGAACAACCTAGTACTAGTATAAAAATAACCCCTTTGATTAACATATATTGAACCTATACTGTTTTTAGGAGCCCTGGTGGCTCAGTGGTTAAGAGCTCGGCTGCTAACCAAAAGGTTGGTGGTTCGAATCCACCAACCTCTCCTTGGAAACTCTATGGGGCAGTTCTAGTCTGTCCTATAGGGTCACTATGAGTCAGAATTGGTTTTTTGGTTTTTATACTGTTGTTAGGAGAAATCTGACATTTCAGGAAAATGCTTTATCCACTGATGTCAGCTTAACCAAGAAAACATTTTGAATAATGTAGTTTTTAGTTCAACAATTACAGGGAGTACTCAGACACCTCACCGTTGTTCTTATAAAAGCGCAGTTAGCTTTACAAAATCACCAATATTGCAGTCCTTTGTTTCTGAGGTGACATATTTTCCCCCACAATCTAAAGAGGCAAAGTCTTTGCAATGAACGGTTTGTTCCCAGAGCCATGCCCCAGGACAAGGTTCATTTGTTTAAATAGCACCATTTATACAAAGGACACATCAAAGTTAAAATATTTTAAATAGAAAAATGCCAAAATATTTGATCACACTCTGAATGATGACTTAAATGCATTTGTGCATTCTGATATTTCAAAAACTTTAGCTTTTAGGTGGGCATGTTTTCCAAGATGTATCATCCAAGTGGGTCTGGGAAATGAGCAAGTATTTGACCTTTTTAAAAAATGATACTCCTCTTCTGTGGTTTGCAAACTCTTTACAATCAAAGTTAATGCTAACGAGGGCTGTTCGCGTACCTGACATTCTGCCAAGCTCTTTGTAGGATGCAGAAGAAAGTGATATGCTGTTAAATTTCTTAATTCAGGGAGCCAATCCAAACCCAGACCCCTTTCCTTCCCCTCAGCTCAATGAATTCCTGGAGGATTTGTGCAGCTGTGGGCTTCTGAGTTCATCACGGGGAGTTTCCTGTGCAGGCTGCGTTCTAGACAGACTCAGTGAGGTTCACCCAGCACACAACACACCCCTGTGGCAGTGCATGGCTCCTAAAGCCCCCAAAATGCCTAGCGTTGATAAATTGAGACTCTCCATGTGAATTAACTCAGTTGCCATCAAAACATCTGGGATTTGGAATCTAGTTGAAAGAGACAGGCCTATTTGCTCTGTGGTTTGAAAAATATAATGTTGCCCTTTTCTGGTTTCCAAAATTTGTATTCGTGTAAAACTTTCAGCATAATTATTTATGGTTTGTTCTATTTTTCAAGAATGAGGGGGAAAAAGCCTTCATTTCAATACAAGTCGCCTATAGCCTGAAGATGGAGCTTAAATAAATATTTTCACATTAATAGCAAAGTATGAGGGAGATATTCCCATCAACAGGGGTTCTCATTAACTACGCCATTCAGTTTAACACATCGAACATTTATCGAGTGCTTCGCAGACGCCAGGAAGCCTTTTAAATCAGGGTTAATCGTCTGTTCACCGCATCAACCAAAAACAGAAATGGTTTATGCATTCGAATAGCCTACTGAAAAGGCCAAGTAGAATTTAAAATAAGGAGAAGCAGACTAACGTTCTCATAATTAAGTATATATATATATAAAAAAAAGTTGCCATCAAGTCAGCTCCAATTCATGACAACCCCACAGTGTCTGAGTAGAACTGTGCTCCATGGAGTTTTCAATAGATGATTTTTTTCAGAAGTAATCCATCAGGCCTTTCTTCCAAGGCACCTCTGAGCAGACTCAAACCTCCAACCTTTTGATTAGCAGCCAAGCACATTAGCTGTTTGTACTGTCCAGGGACTCCAGTGAAGTATAACTCTATGTCCCAAATATTGTAATATTTATCGCATGTGATATTTGGGATATAATTATACAAAAAAATTATTCTCTACAGGCGGTCTGTGGGTTGCGAGTGTCTGACTTACAACCCGTAGTTATGAACCAATCCCTATAAAGCCTATTAGGTTAAAAATCCAATATACATACAATGGTTCCTAGTAACAAATGGATGCAACTTTGCAATGTGCATCGAACATTATTATTATCATTATTACTGTTAAAGATGTTTTAGTGTTTCTGGAAGTGTTTCTGTAATGTTTTTTATGCATAGAAAGGCACACTGCATACTATATACTAAGACTGTATACTAAGACAAACATTTGACTAACTGACGCTGGATACGTACTGTACTAACTGTTCTGACTTAAAGTACAAATTCGACTTAAGAACAGAATGAGGAATGGAACTCATTCATAACCCGGGGGCTGCTTGTATTTACCTGAAATTCTAATTTAACTGGGTGTACTATCTTTTAACCCAATAACTTTAACTCTACTATATTTTCAGACAAAGTCATGCATTCAAAATGCCTTAAAGGGAAAAAAAAATTTTTTTTGAGAACCTTGAAAGTATTGAGCATTAAATAAGAACCCTGTAAGGGCTTACACTTGTCATTACAATAACTCCAGTAATATAGATTATATAATTTATCATATTATATAGATTAATGAGTCCCAGTGTTAGTTGAACTTTTGTAACTCTTATGTATCCCCCCTTACCTTATGTTAAAATTTTAGTAATGTTTCATCCTCATTTCTGATCAATCTTCAGTTGGCAGCTACTCTGAATCGATTTTAACTTCCTGTGTTCCCAGGTTCTTAAGTTAATGATCTATTCAGGAATTTTTAAATAGAGTTGGGGACTCCATGGTGTGGGTCATTCTGTAAAACAAAGAGTCTTTTCTGGAATTTGAAGACTCTTGTACACATTGATTGATCACCCCGAATATATCAGCTTTAGAAGTTCAGGTTTCTATGTAAGCATGGTTTTTTGAAACTAAGCACACCTATACTTATTTCCTCTTTTATAGCTTAGTAGTGAAAAATCACAAATAGCATCAGCAGCTCTTTTTTTTTTAATAAGTAGTTTATATGTCTTAAATCAAAGTGATTTAAAGGTTAAAAAACAAACAAAAAACTTCCTAAGGAAATCCAGTTAGAAAGCAGTTCAAAGGAAACACCAAACTGAGAACACTCTTCCAGTTCTTCTTGTTGATAAGTTACTTCCAGGGACCCTGAGCCCTTCGCCAAGACCCAGGAGGAGGTGGGCAATGACAGCCAGCACTGGAAGGTTGTAGGAGGCTAGTGAGGAAAGTCAGTTTGGAGATGGTTATTCAACTTTCAGGTAGAAATGACCCTGCCATTTGGGGCATCACGGCTTTCTGTGTGATGTGGGCTGTTTATTTCATAACGATGCCATTCTTATCTGAAGTCTAGGTCTGTCCTTGAAAAATTAATGATACTTTCCCCCTCTTGAAGTCCCAGGGTGGTGCAAACAGTTAACCCACTTGGCTGCAAACCGAAAGATTAGTGGTTGGAGTCCAGCTAGAGGCACCTTGGAAGAAAGGCCTGGCAAGCTACTTTTGAAAAATCAGCCATTGAAAACCCTATGAAGCACAGTTGTACCCTGACACATATGGGGTCACCATGAATCGAAATCAACTCGACAGCAACTGGTCTGGTTCCTCCTCTTAAAGGGACCTCATTCATTCAACAAATATTTATGAGGGGCTCCCTGGCCCAGGCCGTCTTCTAAGCACTTGAGATCCATCAGTGAACAAGCCAGACAAAGGTCCCTGCCTCCTGGAGCTGACATTCTATCAGAGGAGACAGACTACAATTAAGAAACATAACACATAAGTAAGTTATATAGTAAAAAAAAAAAAAAAAGTATGTTAGGCATTTTGTGTGTAAGCATTATGCGGGAAAAGAACAGGGCAGGGGATCTGGATTCAGGGTTGGGGAGGGATTCCATTTTAAACAGAGAGGTCAGGGTAGGCTTTGCTGATGGTGACATTTGAGCAAAGCCTTGAAGGAGGTTGGGAGTGAACCACGGGGCATTCTGCAAGGACAGTGTTCTAAGCAGAGGAAACAGCCACCACAAAGGCCCTGAGTCTGTGGTTGTGCTGGAGTTGTGGTTCTCAACCTGGGATGGTTTTGCACCCCCCTCCCCAGCACTCATGGAACATTTGACAATGTCTGGAGGCATTTTAATGTCTCATGACTGGGGTGGAGGGGGCTAATGGCATCTGGTAGAGAGAGGCCAGGGATGCTACCAAACATCCTATAATGCACAGGAAAGCCCCCACAACGAAGAACAACCTGGCCCAAAATGTCAATAATGCCAAGTTTGTAAAGTCTTGTGTTTGAGGATTAGCAAGGAGGCTAGGGTAGCTGGAGGGGGGCAGGCAGGAGATGAGGTCAGAGGAATGAAGGCTGGGGAGTAGCGAGTGGTCAGGCCAGGTGGGCCTTTAGGCTAGTGCGGACTTTGGCTTTTATTCCAAGAGAAATGGGGAGGTGTTGGAGGGGCTTGGGCAGAAAAAGAACATGACCTGACTTAACATTTTAAGAGGATCCCTTTGGCTGCTGGGTGGGAAAGAGACTGAAGAGGGGCAAAGGCAGAAGGAGAGGGACCATTTGGGGGTCTGTTGCAGTTGTCCAGGCAAGAGATGATGAGGGCTTGGGCCAGGGCAGAGGCAGCTACATGACTTCTCAGCAGCAGGACCATCCAGTGCTAAAGGTCAGATAACAGGCAGCGAGGTCTTGAGAATTCTGTGCAGTCCTCACTCTATTCCTGACTATGTATCATGCTGCTGGTTAAGTCACCTCAGCTAGGTTTTGTTTTACACAGTACGCTATCTGGTGTCTGCTTTAACAATTAAACAGATTTGGTTTTTGACAAAACAGCTTGACACGGGTTAGGCACAATATAATCCTTTTGTGTGTTAACATAGTCTTGGTAAAAAAAAAAATATTCACTCTTGTTGACAACTCTTCAGAGTAAAATTAATTGAGGTATATTTTTATAAGCCACGTACAACCCTAAATAGACTAAATTACCTGCTAATGGGGTGTGGGGAATGTAAAGGGTCTAGAACCTAACACACAGGAAGTTGAATTGCTTTCCTTGTTATAAATTTATTAACTTGTTCAAATAGTTATTTTTCTCTTACATGATCAGCCAGAACAAATACAGAGACACTGCTGAAAACATCAAGAAATTGCTAATTCATACTTTTTACTCAAAGGTCTCATCCCCCCACCCTCCATGTAATCACGCTAAAGTCCATAAAAAAAAAAAAGTCCATAGCTCCTGTCTTATTTACAACCCGAGAAGCAGCAGGGACAATGGGAGTCCTAGGGGCAACCTAAAGTTCCTGGTAATACAATGGTTAAGCTCTCAGCTGCCAAATGAAAGGTAGATGGTTGGAACCCACCAGCAGCTTGGGAGAAAAGACCTGGCAATCTGCTTCCATAAAGATTATGGCCAGGGAAACCCTATGGGGCAGTTCTGTTCTGTCACGTAGGGTCACTGTGAGTCAAAATTGACTTGATAACCCACTACAACAACAGTGACAGCCCAGAGTTCCTGGGTGGTGCAAATAGTTAACACACTCAGCTGCTAACCGAAAGGTTGGAGGTTCAGGTCTGCCCAGGGGCACCTCAGAAAAAAGGCCTGGTGATCTATTTCCGAAAGATCAGCCATTGGGAACCCTGTGGCACACATAGGGTCGGCAAGAGTCAGAGCTGACCGCTGAAGGAAGGCAACTGGTTAGTGTTAACGATAGCCTGAGGTCAGGGCTGGATCTGTCCACAAACAGCATCTCATTTCCATTCATTACTGTGAATCATTTAAATATCATGGCACTGGGTCTGGATTAGTAAAGTATCACCAGGCTATTTTTTTTTCAAGTCTCTTTGTTAGTGAAAAGTTGGCTTTGTTTTAGTCCCTTAACGTTATTTAGGGAAGTTTTAAAATACAGTTGATTTGTTCTCTCAAAATGGTTCTTGACCCACTCAGCCATGCAGAGGTGTTGAATCAGGATAAATGTCATGGTGCCCCCCTACAGTGGCACTCCTCGTATTCAGAATAAAGTAGTATGTTGAAAGATAATCCTTTTTTGACCCTCTGAGACAGAGTTTCTCAATGTTTAGTCCATGGACCACCTACATCAGAATTCCTTGGGGGCTTATTAAAAATGCAGATTCCTTGGCCCCCTTCGTAGACCACGAGACTCAGGATGTCTGGGGTGGGGTCAGGAATCTGCATTTCAGGGAGCATCCCAGAGCATTCTCATGCCCACTCATGCTGGAGACCACTACTCAAGATTATGTTGCTAAGCAGGAACAATGGACTTAGGGGAACAACATTTCTATTTCTAGTTGCCATGACGTCGACCCCAACTCATGGCAGCCCCACGTGAGTCAAAGTAGAACTGTGTTCCATAAAGTTTTCAATGGCAGATTTTTTGGAAGTAGATCACCAGGCCTTTCTTCCAAGGTACCTCTGGGTGGACTCAAACCTCCAACCTTTCGGTTAGCATGTTAACCATTCGGTTAGCATGTTAAGCATTTGCACCACCCAGGATCTCCAACATCTTTCTAGGCTTGTTTAAAAATGACAGATGTTATTCCGGTAAAAAAAATACACTTCTAAGGATTTGTTTCCTATCAGGAAGTGTGTCACCCACCGTGTTAGTCTCCTCTTTCAACTAAATAATCCTTCTTCGAAATCTTGGAAGATGCATTTTAGCCTCTTTTTTGAGGGGATTACAGTGGTTACTTAGCTCAACTGGTTGACAGTTTTGCTGTGGGCCCAGTTCTGGCTGACTTTGGCAGGTGGCGGGGGGGGGGCGCTTTGATCTGGAAAACTGCTTGAAATGATCATTGTTCTGGTCTCCTGTGACATTTTCTCTCTTCTTGTTGAACAGCAAATATGCCAGAGGATTATCCTGATCAGTTTGATGATGTCATGGATTTTATTCAAGCCACCATTAAAAGACTGAAAAGGTCACCAGATAAACAAATGGCAGTGTTTCCTAGAAGAGAGCGGAATCGGCAAGCGCCAGCTGCCAACCAGGAGAATTCCAGAGGGAAAGGCCGGAGAGGCCAGAGGGGCAGAAATCGGGGTTGTGTCTTAACTTCAGTACATTTAAATGTCACTGACTTGGGCTTGGGCTATGAAACCAAGGAGGAACTGATTTTTAGGTACTGCAGTGGCTCTTGCGATGCGGCTGAGAATATGTACGACAAAATATTAAAAAACTTATCCAAAAGTAGAAGGCTGGTGAGTGACAAAGTGGGGCAGGCATGTTGCAGACCCATTGCCTTCGATGATGACCTGTCATTTTTAGATGATAACCTGGTTTACCATATTCTAAGAAAGCATTCCGCTAAAAGGTGTGGATGTATCTGACTCCGGCTCCAGAGACTGCTGTGTTTTGCATTCCTGCTACAGTACAAAGTAAGGGACCAAGGTTCCCAGGAAATGTTTGCCCAGAATGGAAGATGAGGACCAAGGAGGCAGAAGCAGAGGCTGAGGAAGGAGAGGAGGAAGAAGGCAGCCGTTGTGGGAGCCTGGTAGAAGGAGATCCAGCTACAGAAAACTGGACACATGAGAGAGAAAGGAGCCATCTGGTTTCTCTAAGACGGCAGCCAATGCCATCAGAAGCTCAGGGCTGGTGTCCCTGGTTGGGTGTTGCCATCGTTTCATCTGATACAGTCCACCGTCACCCATCACTGGCATAGTGGCGGATGCACTTGAAGAAACCAAACCAGTGTGTCTCCTGTGGTTTGTTTTCATATGTCTGAAGACACCAGGGAAACAGGAATCCTGGGGTGAGCCCACTTGTCATGATGTGTTACTGCTGAAAGCCAGAAAGGGTTCTTTTCTGTCACTCAGTTGAGACATACCCCGAAAAGAAAACAACAAAAAACAAAGACACGAGAGATAATAACCTCTGAATTTGAAAGTTGAGGCCTGAGGTTTACAACAACCAGTGTTTTTGTGAACAGTTGGCGACTGATTCGGAATATGGTGTGTGGGGTGGGAAGAAGTTGGATAGGCACCAAAGAGGCTGTCCTCATGACTAAAACAAACCTGAAGGTATTTCCTTTCTCTCCTTGGAAACAGGAAACAAGTTGTGGCTTTCAGCAGCATTCCTGTAGGAGAGCTAGTGGGGAGGGCCCCCGGCGCAGGGGGACAGGGAGACCCACGTGGCCTGTCGGTTTACAGAAAGACAGATGTTACATACACCCCAGCTCCGTTTATGCGTGGTCACCAGTGACCAGAGAAGCTACTCGATGCAATGCATCTGTTTCAGATACAGAAATCTAGAGAAGCTATTTATTGAGATTTAAGTTATTATTATTTATTACTGTTCACTAATGAATTTCTCTTTTTTGTCCCTTATTTATTAAAAGTTTCTTTTCAAAGGTGCCAAAGTATATGTGCTTGCAAAACACAAAGAAAGGTGACAAAGGAAATTTTAATTGGGAACGAGGGTCCATGCTTTTCAAAGTATTTTTAAAAAAGGTCTTTTTGCTAGCCAAAAATCACTTACTTTACCTTTTTAAGAAAAGCCCTGGTTAATTTCCCCAGATTTCAGCATTTTCCACATTTTTATTAAAAAAAAAAAAAAAGGTCATGAGTGTCTCTGCCAGGCCACCTTTTTGGGGGCAGCATGCAGAGATCGTTGGCACTTGGCTTTGTTTCTTCGTTGCTCCATCACTGAACAAATGATGCCATAAGCTCCACTTCCTGTCGTATTTAAGCTTTTATTCCCCTCCTTATATATCTATCTATAATATGCGTAACCATATATGTAAAAGGTTAAATTCCTTTTAGTAGGTAGTTTTGGATTTCATGTTGACCCAAAAGTAAAGTAAAACGTTCTGTCAGGTAGCCATGGTTTTGCCTGACTCGATGAGCCTATTCCTCTATCCCTGCCCACCTAGTGCCTTCCTGAGACACAGGCTGCTTGGCCAGTGCAGGCCAAAGATCACACGGATGGCTGTCCAGAAGTGGGGTCGGCCTGGTTCCCATAAAAGCCACTTGGCTGTCGTCTTGGCTCAACGATTGTTGCTCCTGTGTACCCAATCCCTGGAAGAAGGTGCCTGAGCAAGGTAGATGAGGAAGACGTATGGCCTAGCCACAGTATACCACGCAAAGCCTCACACTTACCCGCAGAGTGTGCTACCTTGAGGATGAAAGAGTTTGGAGGGGAGGAAGCGCAGGATCAGAACAACCTCTCGTAAGTGCCCCAAATTGTGGATTTGCCTGTCAGCCGACACAGGCAAGGTGCACTGGGCCCTATATTAGAGCTTTTTACAAATTTCATAAAAGGGATTTTTCTCAAGGAGATAACCTATCACTCTCTTAGTGGCTATTAACCACAAAAGGATGACAGATTTAGCAATTATATAACCTAGCTTCCCACAAGTAATCATGTTATTTTTGCAAAGTAACCAAAAAGCAGCAGTTACCAGGCATCCCCTCCCCCTGCCCCAAAACACCTAAGTTCTCCATTATTCTGCCATCTCTGTCCTTTCTGCTCCTTTGGCGTGACTTGGAAATAGAGGAAACAGCCTCTCACCCTCTCCTGGGGCCAAAGCAGGGGACTTGCTAAGAAGCAGCCTGCTCAAATCAGGGCAAACGCAGCTGTCTGGTCATTCTTGAGGCACAATTTGGATGTAGCCCCAGGGTCATCTGTCTGACTCAGATAACAATGGCAGATTTGGTGGCCAAGTTTCCCAGGTTTCAGCCCCCAGCTCCGCAAGGAGGATCCCTGTCCATAAGGGCTGTAGGATTCCAATGGGTGTTGACACCTTGTTCCCAGCATCATCTACACACCATAATCAGGTTTTAACTTAAGCAAATTACTCCACCAAATCCACAAAAGGGTAAAGTTTGTGATTTTTCTTTACCATTGCTACTACCATCCAACATGGTAAGGAGCGCACTTCTTTGGAAGTTCTGACTTCTCTGATATGTCTTGGTCGTTTGTGTTATACAACCAAAGTTCTCTACAGACTTTATTTTTGTACAATATCATTTTGTAACTTTTTACGAATAAAAACTCATTTCTATCGTTCTCTGTACTTCTGTGCTGCCTCGTGTGCCTGTGGGCCACATCTAGGCCAGGCACGCCATCCACAAACATTTATTTTCATCCGGGTCCTGGGTTAGAAGGCCGTCCCTTTCAGTGCCTTTCAGCCCACTGGTTGGACAATTGCCTTGCCTGTCAACTCTCCACAACCAATCACCATCCAGGCAGGAAAAAATTACTAAGTTCTTTATTCGTTAAACAAATACTTAGGATGTGTCTGCTCTGTGCAAGGCGCTGTTCAGGGGACTAGGCATCCAAAAGTAGCCAAACCAAAAATATCTGCCCTCCTGGAGTTGATATTTTAACGTGGGGGAGACAAACATTAATGAAAGAAATAAAATATATAGTGTTCCAAACCAAAACAACAACAAAAAAATCCCAAGCCCACTGCCGTCAAGTCGATTCCAACTCAGCGACTTTATAGTGTTCCAGGTGGTGATAAATGCTACAAAGAATACAAACAGGAAATTGTAGTAGAAAATAACAGGGGGGCCTGCTTTAACTAGAGGCGATATTCAGGCTGAACTTAGGACTAGACATAACCAGTTGCGCCTGAGTCGATTCCAACTAAGGGTGACCCCCTTGGGTGTCAGAGTAGAACTGCACTCCAAAGGGTTTTCAGTGGCTAATTTTTCTAAAGTAGATTGCTAGGCCTTTCTTCCTAGGTGGCTCTGAGCAGATTCGAACTGCCAGCCTTTCATTTAGCAGCCAAGCATGTTACACATTTACACCACCCAGGGACTCCTGAAGACTAGAAGGTGCCAGCCAAATAAGGGGCACCTGCAGCAGAGGAAGCACTTGTGCAAAGCTCGGAGGCAGGCAAACGTTTGGCCAGGGCCACCGCTTCGCACAACTCTCGGCGACCCATTTACATTGCTTCTACGTGGGATCGTGCAAACGGTGGCCCCGAGCTTGGTGTATTCTGGTGGCAAGAAAAACACACTGAAGAGAGGAAATGTGAGTGCCTTGGGTTGGGGGAGGAGAGCATGCTTCCTCCTCAAATGACACACACCCTGTATTATGTCACAAGCAGCCCCGTGACTAATTCCTCAGTGTGAATTAAAGCCCCAAACAAAACCCAGGAGATCTTATTACTCTTCTAAGTAGCCACCAGCCTAGGCTCGCCAATGGACAGCACTTAGTGCAGCAGTAAGCTTTGCCTGAAATGCCCTTCCCTTCCCAGGGTACACCATCCCTCACATCAAGACTCAACAGAGTCTCTGGTACCAACTTGTGGGCTCGGTGTTAAAAGTCCTTCTGCCTGAGCTGGCCAGAAGAGGCCGAGGCAGTGGTGAGTCCAGCCACATTTTCTCTAAGCCATGATTCAGATATGGAGGAAGTGACTTGGAGAGGGAACCCAAATATAAGACTCTGGCTTACCTTCATTCCCTTTTCAGAGACATTTTCCCAAATATGTTCCCAGGATTACTAACCTAGTGAGGTGCCCCTCAAAAGGAAGAGGGGGTTGTCTTCTGGTGAAATGTTGTTGTTAGCTGCAGCGAAGTTGGCCCCCAACTCATGGCAACCCCATGCACAGTGGAACAAAATGCTGTTCAGTCCTGTGCTAGTCCCGTGATTGGACTGTTGTGATGCATAGGCCTTTCACGGGCTGATCTTCTGAAGTAGATCACCAGGCTTACTCTGTTTAGTCTGGAAGCTCCACTGAAACCTGTTCGGCATCATAGCAACACACAAGCCTCCACTGAGGTGGTTGCATTTAAGGTGCATTCATCAGGAATCAAATCCTGGACTCACACGTAGAAGATGAGAATTCTACCACTGAACCACTAACAACCTCTCTGGCACAGTAAGTTTGGAAAACATTGAGTGAAATAACATCAGATGGTTTTTTTTAAAGTTAAAAGGGTAACTGTAGAACTTATCAGAGCCTTTACTAAAGAAACTTGTGGCAGCCCAGTAAGGCCATAGTGGGCAGAATTCCCCAAATGGATTTGGCCATGAAACAATTTATTGCTTTGTTTTCTTTCTCATAACACTTATTTTTGACCTCCTCTTGAAAGTACTTTGGGGTGAGTTGCCTGTCCTGTAAGCATTAGGGTGAGCTAAGGGCAGAACTTCTTGTTGTTAGACACCATCGAGTTGGTTCCAACTCATAGCAAACCTATGTACAACAGAATGAAACCATGCCTGGTCCTGCACCATCCTCACAATCATTGTTATGCATGAGCCCATCATTGCAGCCACTGTGTCAATCCATCTCATTGAGGGTTTTCCTCTTTTTCACTGACCCTCTACTTGCCAAGCGTGATGTCCTTCAGGGACTGGTCCCACCTGATAACATGTCCAAAGTATGTGAGAGGAAGTCTTACCATCCTTGCATCTGAGAAGCATCCTGGCTGTACTTCTTCCAAGACAGATTTATTCATTCTTCTGGCAGTCCATGGTATATTCAATATTCTTCACCAACACCAGAATTCAAAGAGACTGGAAACCCTGGTGGCATAGTGATTAAGTGCTTCGGCTGCTAACCAAAAAGTTGGCAGTTTGAATCTACCAGCGCTCCTTTGAAACTCTTTGGGGCAGTTCTACTCTGTCCTATAGGGTCGCTATGCATCGGAATTGATTCAATGGGCAAAGGGTTGTTTGTTTGTTTGTTTGTTTGTTTGTTTGTTTGTTTGTTTGTTTGTTTGTTTGTTTGTTTGTTTAGAAAGACTACAGATCAATAAAGAGGCAGGAACTACTAAACAAGGTATCCTCCATGGGAAGGACGCCTCCACTTACACACACACGGTCTGGACATTGGGCACTGTGGTTTCTTGTTCAGCATGAATAACAAAGCAATGAACCAGCGATGAACCAGCGGTCAGCTTTGGAAATTTCACTCTACCAAGAGAGGGAGAGGGTGTTGAAAGCCGGGAAACTCTTGGCTGCAATAAAAAAAAAAAAAAAACTTTCACCATCGCTTGCTGAAAAACCCCAACCAGACTCAAGTTGTTTAGAAAGCCTAGTGATTTGCCTCGTTGTCAAAAGCTTGAGGCTTTTTGTCCCCTTGTAGTGGTTCTCGGAGGGAATGCTGATCTCGCTGGGGGTCCAGCCCTGAATTCCTTGCCACTGAGAGTGGTTGAAGGAGCACGGAATTAGGAGCCCAGACACCAGGCCCTGGCATGGGCTGTGGCTCTTGCACATGGGACCTTCTTGAGCCGGTTTTCTTGTCTCAAGGGAGGTGCTCTGGGTGGTAGTGAGTGCTAAGTGAAGTAATGGTTTCAAAGGACTTTGAAAAGAATCAGGCCACTCCCACGGTAAACGCAGAAGTTCCTGGGCCTCTCAAATGGCTAAGCACTCGGCTGCTAACCAAAAGGTTGGTGATTCGAACCCACTCAGCGGATCCGCAGGAGAAAAACCATTTCCTTCCATAAAAATTTTTGTTGTTAGGTGCTGTAGAGTTGATTTGACTCTCAACAACCCCATGTGACAGAGAAGAACCGCCCCATAGTGTTTTCTAAGCTGTAATCTTTACAGAAGGAGCCCTGGCTAAGCCCTGGGCTGCTAAATAAAAGGTTGATGGTTGGAACCCACCAGCCGCTCCTCAGGAGGGAAAAACCTGGTGAACTGCTTATGTAAAGATTACAGCCTTGCAAACCATATGAGGCAGTTCTACTCTGTCACACGTGCTTACTTACTATAAGACGGAACTGACCTGAGGGCGGTGAGTTTTGGGTTTTAATCTTTATAGGAGTAGATCACCGGGACCTTCTCCAGAGGATTTGGTGGGTTGGAGCCACCAAACTTTCAGTTAGCAGCCCAGCACTTAGCCGTTGTGCCACAGCCAAGAAAACCCTATGGGGGTGTTCTTTTCAGTCACATGGGGTGGCTATGAAAGAATTCACTCCAGGCAACTAACAAAAACGACAAAGTCCTGAATCCTTCTTCACACAGGGCTGATTTCCTGTCCACACCAGAAATGTCGGGGAGGAGGGAGGAAACCGGAGACCTTATACTGTCCACACTTGCTTCCCAGAGCAAAATGGCAGAGGGAGCACAGGTCTGAAACTCAGACCTCTGGGACCTTCCCCCTCAGGTAATGGATGCCTGAGCTCAAGTCTCTTCTTGGGACACATCTTTGTTGACAGAAACTTTGCTGTCGTTTCATGCAATAGTTAACTAGTCTTTAGTCTCGTTCACACAACATCCTGAATGAAATGAAAACCAAATGCTGCCAAGTCATCCCTGAAAACAGACAGTTGCGGAAATAAAGGGAAAGCACACATTCACTCATATATGATGAGTAGTACAACGCCACACACCCAGCCCAGTGGCAGGTGAGGGAATGAGGATGGGAATGCAGTCCCAGGTGGAGGAGCCAGGGATACTCCGGATGGTAAGATGCCATTACAGAGTTGTGGAGAGAGTTCTAGAACACCTCACAGCCAGCAGCATCTGGAAAGAAAGGATAGGAGGAAAACAGACCACAGACAGCACAGAGTAGGGTTGCCAGATAAAATACTGGACTCCAAGCTAAATCTGAATTTCAGATAAATCCAAAGAATTTTTTAGTACAAGTATGTCCCAGGCGATACTTGGGACATGCAAGACTGGCGACATGCTTGTACTAAAAACTTCTTTGTTGCTAATCTGAAATTCAAATTTAACTGGGCATCCTTTATTTTAATTTGCTAGATCTGGCAACTCTGCTAAGAGAGAAAGTCACCTTGGGGCTGGACAGAGATGTATGATGCAGGAATCTGTCAGATGGACGAGGGCAGGGGGTAGGAGCAGGAGTGGGATGGGGGACAGACATTCTAGGCAGAAGGAACAGTGTGATCTAAAAGGATGGAAGGACAGGAGGCATTCAAGAAGTTGTAGATAGGTGGTGGGTTCACAGTTGACTTAGCCTTTAGGTACCGTTGATACAGTGCCTACAGCCCATGATACTTTTAGGGACCCACAAAAAATATTTCAGTTTCTTTTGAAATCATAAGGAAACACAAATATACAAATAATAATGAATATACAATAATGAATTCAGCCTGGATTTTATTTGTCTTTATACCAATTGCTCATACAATATTATTTTTATTTCTTTTTTTAACGGAGGAAAGGGCTGCTGACAAGCTTTTCATGTTCTTCCAGCTTCCGGTTTTTCCATTCTCATCAGTCACAAATACCAACCTCTTTCTAAAAAAACCACCTTCTTCCCACCCTTCAAGTTAAATTATCTTCTTAAGCCAGAAGATATTTAAATTTACCTCCTGCTGTCTCTCTCCAGTTGCCATTAGGACAATTTCAATTCCTGGTGACCCTATGTGTGTCAGAATAGAACTGTACTCCGGGAGTTCAATGGCTGATGTTTTGGAAGTAGATCACCAGGTTTGTCCTTAACACCTCTGGGTGGACTCAAACCTCCAGCCGTTCGGTTAGCAGCTGAGTGCCAAGGGCATTAAAGGCTTGTGCCACTCAGAGACTCTACTTCCTTCTTAGGGAAACATAAACCTAAGGACAGGCTATTAATATTCCAAGATTCATTCATGATTTTTGAGAAAGGGCAACATGAATGAGGTTCCCAGGGAAGACTGGCACGTGTCTATAATGGTCAGATGAATGGTGGCCAGGAAAGGAGCTCAGAGAGGAAAGAACAGGTCAGACAGAAGGTGGACCAGATGGATGGGAGAGAGGTAAAGCAAAGACTTCCGTCCCCGGGGAACTGGAAAGCTGGTAGAGTTAGGCAACAACAAACAACCCTGAGGTTTTTAAACATGTAGAAGAGATGATTTCAACTTGGGAAAGTCTTGAAAGTGGTATATATAGAAGATTTGAACCCACTGCCTGCTCTGTGCTTGGGTCTAATTTTTCAATTAATTGTTGAATATTTTTCTCCTGCCAGAGGAAGATGTAAAGATAACTAAGATAGTACCTGCCCTCAAGAGGCTTCCAGATTGGAGAGAAACAGAATATTTAAATACAACATGATGCCCAACACTGTGAATGTACTAAATGCCACGAAATTATACACTTCATAATGGTTAACTTAATGTTGTGTGAATTTCACCTCAAAAAAAAACACAATGGAGGCAGTGATAAAGATGGCCAGTGTGTTAAGGGAGCTTCAAAGAGGACAATAAGACTAGAGGGTGGGGAAAGCTATCAGGGATCACTTCCTGGAAGCAGTTGCCTAAAGGAAATTTTAAAGGGTGAGTAGGGATCTCCCATACAGGAGGGGGAAGGAGACGCCACTCCAGGTGGAAGGGACTGCAAGCACGGAAAGTGTGAAGACTAGAAACAGCCTGGCTGCTGCTGGCTTGGCAAGATGGTGATGGAGCTGTGACAGAAGCTTCACTGGAAAAGGCCTCTATCCTGGGGGCCATGGCAGCAGCAAAGCTGGGGGTGGTGAGGGGCTTGAGGGAGGGGGCACAGTGAGGTCTTGCTTTGTCAGGCTGCAGGTCAAGGTCAGTCCTTGGTAAAAGGATCACTTTTGATCTTCACAACTGCCCTCTCCTTGTTGGACCCTCTGCCTTCTCCTAACCCCTCTCCCAAGGCCTTGCTTGTGCTGCTTTCATTTTCCCACCAAGTGCCCCTTTCCACAGGGGTCTCAGGGAACTGAAAACTTTCTAGGCCAGCACTGACCAGTTGGACACTAGGGAAGCATTCATGGGGACAGGTTCCTTGATTTTAAAAAAATTGGGGAAATGCTGTGTACTTCAGGCCTTGCTCAAAGACTGACAACACACGTTAGCATATTTAAAAACAGTCTGAGAAGGCCAGCCGAGGAACAGTCTGTTTAATGTTGCTGAACCCAGTATTTCACAATTTTATTTGACCATAGAGCTTCTATTGATGTTTAATAGAAGTTTTCTGCTAGCCACAACTTGGAAAATGTTGTTCTAGAACCAAAGAAATGAATCTCTAAAGGGAAAATTATAGACATCGGGAGGTAAATTATGTCTGGACAAGAAGATCTTCCCAGCCCACTCCTTATAGACCCCAAAGACCACCACCTGTGTAAAGTCACCCTTGGCTTGAAGGACCTGACATTTGACCACCAAGTTTTCTTACATGCATCATTTGGACCAGGTCAGTGAGCAGCCAAACTAGGTCATATTCTCATTTCTCCCGATCTTGAGTCACTCTCCCCCCTGTTCTCTGTCTCTCCACACCCTTTACCCTAAACCCACCTGGCTAACCCTGCCATAGTTTATAGTTGTAGAGTGGAAGGTACTCAAAGGAGTCCTAATGCATGACACATACACAGAAAAATTAGCCATTGAGCTTGTCATTTGTGCTGTCTGCTAAATAATTACAAACTCCTTCCACTTCCAGACATGTGATGGGATTGCACCTTCTGGTTTCCTTGTGATTGGTTCAGGCCAGTGACTGGCCAAAGAGCTATGAGCAAAAATAATGCATGTCACTTCTGGGCCTAACATCTAGTTGCCATTATGAGACCCTCCAGAGTCACTTTCTTCTCTAAGATAGCAATCAGCAACATTTGAGATGGTGGCTGTTCTGTCAACTTTAAATGAGTACAGTGAACACAGCCACTCTGCCAACCCGTGACAGTCATAGTGTGGTGACTGAGAAATAAACCTTTGTTATTTGGAGCCACTGAGGTTTGGAGGTTGGTTATTACTACAGCATATCTTAGCTTATCCTGACACATACAAGCTCTTATGATGATGAGGTATGTTATGGGCCCTGAAGAGAAGAAGAGCAGTCAAGCAGAGGTAGGGAGAATAGCAAGTGTAAAGGCTCAAAGGGGATGGGAGAGTGGTAGGAAATCAAATCAAAGGGGTAGCCATGGGTCAGATCATGTAGTCTTTTAGGCCATGGTAGGGATTCAAAGGATTTCATTCTGACTCAGGCAGGAAGCCACCAAAATTTTAAGAAAAGGGTGATAGGATCTGACTTGTGTTTTTGAATGATCATTCTAGCTGCTTTGTGGAGTATAGACTGTAGAGCAACAAGAGTGGATGTGCAGGGAGACCAGCTAGGAGGCCACTGCAATAGTTCATACGAGTGGTGATGGTAGCTTGGACTGAGGGTAGCCATGGCGGTGCTAAGAGGGTTTGCTCAAGGACTGGTATGAGAAGGGTAAGACCGCAAGAGGAGTTGAAGTGAGATCAGAACGGCACCAAGTCCAGAGTCAATGCAGCAGCACCTCTGCGAAGGCCAAGTTGCATACATGTCTTATACAGGGAAGAGTTGATGTCTCGGCTCCCGGGCCTTCTCTGCTGGGAAGGTCACCAAGTCAGAGGATAGATCCTCCCTCCTACATCCTCACTCTGGGCAAGGCAGGAGGCAGAGCAAGGGCAGGGATCTGAGGGAGTCTGCCAGACCGAGGGCTGGAATGCCATTAAAAGTGTGCATGCCAGGCTAGTTGGCTCGAGTTCTGGGATGAATCTGCCAGTGCTCCCTCTGACAATGTTTAGCATGAAATAAAAAGTATGGCTTTAAAATGATACCACGCAGAAGATTCTTGAGCAAATATGGCCAAAGCGTTTCTGCAGAATGTTCTTGGGGCTGGGATTCCATCTGCCTCCAACCTTCTTTTTCCATCTGGTCCTTCCCAGCCCTGCACTAAGGTTCGACTGGAAGATTGCACTGGCCTCCCATCTTTTCCCCTACAACTCTACTCCCTGCTGCCAAATTAATCTTCCTCAAGTTACTCCTCTGCTCAAAAACCCTCCATACCTGCCTGCTGCCATTCAAATCACTCGGGCTGCCAATCACAGCCTTCCCACTTTGGTCCAAACTAATCTTTTATCTAGGTTCCCACTACCCCAAGAAATCTTCCTTTTAACCTAAATCGTACACTTCAGTCACTGCGGTTGACCTACAGATCCTCAAAATACACAGTGAACTTTTTCCACCATTGCACTCTTGCCCAAGCCATTGCTTCTGCTGGGAATTCTGTCCCTTACATCTTTAATTCTCCAAGTTTTCCTCAACTGGAAATTATCACTCACTTCACTGAAGTCCTACATCCCAAGCTCTTGGTGTGTGGATCAGGCCAATAATAGACATTTGCACACTGATCTTATATTCTCTAAAAGCGTAAAGGCTCCTTCAGTGCATGGGCCGTGTCTGCTTGTCTTTGAATCCTGAAAAGCCCTCAGCATGTGCTTCACATAGAGAAGATATTCAAAAAGACATCTGTATTTGTCAGGACTTTGGGTTACAAGTAACAGAAACTCAACTCAAAGTGCCTTATACGAGCAAAGGGAATTTATTGGCTTATGCAACTAAAAGGTCCTCAGGTAGATATGGCTTCAGAAAAGGCTAGATCCAGGTGCTAAATGATGTCATGATGAATAGCTCTTCTCCATCCTTCCCCCCTCACTGTCTTCCTCCATGTTAGTTTCATTCTCAGACAGTCTTTACCCCATGTGGTAGCAAAGATGCCCAGTGGAAGCTACAGGCTTAGATTTCACTCTCTTAGCTACCACAGTAGAAGGAGTGAGTTTTGTATTTGATAATTCTAGCAAGGTTCTTCTACCACTCATCTGTCAGTTTGTTGTACTTTGGTGGCTTGAGTATTGCTGTGATGTTGGAAGCTATGCCACCAGAATTTCAAACACCAGCAGGGTCACCCATGGAGGACAGGTTTCAGAACATGAAGAAGGAACAATAAGAAGAAGGACCTGGCAATCTACTTCTGAAAAAATGGCCAGCAAAAACCTATAAATAGCAGCTTAACACGGTCTGATATAGTGCTGGAAGATCAGCCCCTCAGGTTGGAAGACACTCAAAATATGACTGGGGAAGAGCTACCTCCTTAAAGTAGAGTCAACCTTAATAACGTGGATAGAGTCAAGATTTCGAAACCTTCATTTGCTGATGTGGCATGACTCAAAATGAGAAGAAACAGCTGCAAACATCCGTTAGTAATCAGAAAATGGAATGTACTAAATATGAATTTAGGAAAACTAAAAATCAAGCTGGATTCAGAAGAGGATGTGGAACAAGGTACATCACTGCTGACATCAGATGAATCTTGGCTGAAAGCAGAGAATACCACAAAGATGCTTACCCATGTTTTATTAACTGTGCAAAGGCATTCAACTGTGTGAATCATAACACATTATAGATAACATTGCAAAGAACAAGAATTCCAGAACGCTTAATTATGTTCATGCAGAACCTGTACATAGACCAAGAAGCAGTCATTCAGACAGAATAAGGGAATACTGTGTGGTTTAAAATCAGAAAGGGTGCATCAGGGTTGTATCCTTTCACCATTCTTATTCAATCTGTATGCTGAGCAAATAATCCAAGAAACTGGACTATATGAAGAAGAACATGGCATGAGGATTGGAGGAAGACTCATTAACAACCTGTAATATGCAGATGACACAACCTTTCTTGCTCAAAGTGAACAGGACTTGAAGCACTTACTGCTGAAGAATAAAACTACAGCCTTCAGTATGGATTACACCTTAGCATAAAGAAAACAAAAATCCTCACAACTGAAACAATAAGCAACATCATGATAAATGGAGAAAATATTGAAATTGTCAAGGATTTCATTTTATTTGGATCTACAATCAACACCCATGGAAGCAGCAGTCAAAAAAATCAAACAACGTATCGCATTGGGCAAATCTGCTGTGAAAGATTTCTTTCATAGCAAGGATGTCACTTGGAGGACTAAGATGCACCTGACCCAAGCCATGGTATTTTCAATTGTCTCATATGCGTGTGAAAGCTGGACAATGAATAAGGAAGACCAAAGAAGAATTGATACGTTTGAATTTATGGTGTTGGCAAAGAATATTGAACATATCATGGACTGCCAGAAGAACGAACAAATCTGTCTCGGAAAAAGTACAGCCAGAATGCTCCTTAGAAGCAAGGATGGCAAAACTTTGCTTCCCATACTTTGGACATGTTATCTGGAGAGGCCAGTCTCTGAAGAAGGACATCATGCTTGGTAAAGCAGCAGGTCATCGAAAAAGAAGAAAACTCTCAACGAGATGGATTGACACAGTGGCTGCAACAATGGGCTCAAACAGCAATGATTGAGAGGATGGAGCAGGACCAGGTAGTATTTCTTCTGTTGTACGTAGAGTCACTATGAATCAGAACCAACTTAATGGCATCTAACAACAACAAGACTCTTGGAGGACTTCTGGCCAGCATGGGGCCATAGACAGAAGCACCACACCATCCCTCCACAGCAAAGACCCAAAAAACTAAGTAAAACAGAGACAAACATCATTCCTAGAACCCAAAATGTCAAATGAAGAGCTCCCAGCGGAGATAGAGCACCCAGCAACCAATGATACACACTTTCCCACCCCCCCACCAGCCTCTCCCCACTGCTCTACCTCTGAGCATTCTGGCTGGCTGTGGTGGCTCAGCTGACCAGGAAGTACAACATCCATGCCGCTTGGATTCGCCCCATCCACATCACAGCTCAGCGGACAGGGAGTACAGGAAAGCAGCTTCAAGAAGTTCCCAGGAGGAGACAGAGCACCCAGTAATGAGCAATATATGCTTTCCTAACACCCCCCTTCTTCCCCTCCACCTTCGGCCTCCTCTGCTTCTCACCAGCCACAGTCTCATGGCCAGGAGGCAACTGCTTCCACTTCACGCTGCTTGGATTCGCCCCATACACAGTGGCTGGGTGCCTGAGCTGTTGCTTCTTTGTGTCTCTTTTGGTTTCTTCTGCGCCTTCCACCACTTGCCCCTCCTTTGTCTCTAACACCTGGCTCCACGTGCCATCGTTGCTTCTTCTTGAAAGGTGATAAAGCCATGCTCAGCTGGAGATCCACTCTCCCGGCCCATGACACCATGCTGGTAGGATCTCTGGGGCTTTTTTTTTTTTTTTCCCTGCACTTAGAAGCCCCTTCTAGCTGGGCTGCACTGCACATCCTAGGAGACACTCCCCCAATCTGCACAGCCCTGTAGGCAGGATCCCTGTGGGCGTTTCTTTTTTTTCTTTCTTTTCTTTTTTCCTTCTCTCTTTTTCCCTTTCTGTCTTTCTTCATTTCTTAGTTCTCATCTGTCTATACCTGCTTTATCTTTCTGTCTCCTGAATACCTGGTGCTGTGTGACACTATATCCCCACTAGCCAGGCTATACCGCGCTGCTTGGGAGCCACTTCCCTGGTCTTTGTGGCTGGGCTGGTGGGACCCCTGGGGGCTTTTCTTTTCTTCTTCTTTTCCAAATTTTTATCTAGTTTTTTTTCTTTTCCCTTTTTTCCTTTTTGCTTCTCTCCATTTCTCAGGTTCTCATGTCTCCAATCAAATGGCAAGCTCCCTTTGCACTCTTTTTTGTTTGTATTTCCTTTGTTTTGGGCTCCTGTTTCTCTCTCCTCTTTCCCATACCTATACTAGCTCCATACATCACAGTCTTCCCCCTCTTTCCTGCCTACCTGCACTGTGCTCTGAACATCACACCTCTGAGAAGCACAGGCACAGCCTACCAGAATCTGCCCAGCACTGATTCCTGGCTCACCCTGTCGGCCCTAGTATGTGCCGCAAACAACCCATCCCAGCTCCTTCCCTTCAGCTTAACCTACCCTGCTGCACCAGAGCTGAGTGACTGGCCCCACCTGTTGGATAAAAAAAGAAAAAAAAAAAAAGGACAAGGAGGTGAAAATATCATGACTACAGATGAGCAAACAAAGAATGCACAGCCCACCCGCTCAGACATAACCAAATACAACAAAAAAGCAGGATGAAACAAACAAATCTACAATCAATAAACAAGGAAAATAACTACTGAAAGCCCCAAAGAGAGCAAACAGTATCAAAACATATTTTTTAAAAAAAAGGAGAGGATGGTTCCAGAAGATATCCAAAATAAAACACCAGATGACTTTCCAGTAAAGAAAAGGCACTAGAACTACCTGCCAGAGAATTCAAATCTCTAATATTCAGAGCCATCCAAGAATTGAAGCAAAAAGCAGACAAAAATCAGGAAAAAATAGACAAATTTGTGCAAAAGGCAGGCAAATTCATAGAAAACACAGACAAAAAAACTGGAACAATTCAGGAAAATAATACAGGAACAAAATGCCAAAATAAATTCACAACTAGAAATCATACAAAAACAATTAGAAATCCAAAAGATAAACAACAAGATTTCAGGTATGGACAATGTCATAGAAGGGCTGAGGAGCAGGTTTGAAATGATGGAAGACAGGATCAGTGAAATTGAAGACAAACACTTGGATACAACTCTGCTTGAGGAAAAATCAGAAAAAAGAATGAAGAAAAATGAGGAAACCCTGAGAATTATATGGGATACAATCAAAAGCAAAAATTTGTGAGTGATCAGACTTCTGGAACAGGGAGAGAAAATGGAAAACACAGACAGGATCATTGAAGAATTGCTGACAGAAAACTTCCCTAATATCATGAATGATGAAAAGCTGACCATCCAAGAAGCTCCACAAACCCCATATAGGGTAGACCCTAGAAGAAAAAAACCAAGGAATATCATAATCACACTCACTAAAACAAAAGACAAAGAAAAAATCCTGCAAGCAGCTCAAGAAAAACAAAAAGTCACATACAGAGGAGAAACAATAAGACTAAGCTCTGATTATTTGGCAGAAACTACCCAAGCAAGAAGGCAATGGGATGATATATATAACACCTTGAAAGGAAAAGATTACCAACCATGAATATGTCCTGCAAAATTTTTGTTCAAATACAATAGTGAAATCAGAATACTTTCAGATAAATAAAAATTAAGGGAATATGTAAAAACCAAGTCAAACCTACAAAAATTATTAAAGGGAGTCCTTCAGTCTGAGAACAAACAACATCATACCATAGCCTGAATATAGGATGCAAGATTGTACCAGCTAGATACCAACATAGGAAATAAACTCTCAAGGACTATCCAAAACCAAAAGAATCGCAAGAGGGAACCAGAGAGGTTAATCTATAAATGACAACAACGTCAGAACAATAAAAGAGGGAATATACGGTGTAGGTATAGAACTTTCTAATGGAGGGAAAAGCAAGGCGATACCAAGTAATAACAGGCTGGTTCAAACCCAGGAAGGAAAAGGTAAATTTCAAGGTAACCACAAAGAAAGTTAACAAACCTACTCATCAAAATAAAGACAAAAAACATAAAGTCTCAACAAAAACAGAATCTATAAAAACAGAAGAAATGAAAAAGAAATCCACAAGCGAAAGGAACTCAGCACAGGAGAGTAAAAGGAAACCTTAGCACCACAAAAAAAAAGCACTCCAAAATGACAGCAATAAACTCACACCCATCAATAATTACACTGAATGTAAATTGCCTAAATGCACCCATAAAGAGACACAGAGTGAGTTAAAAAATCGGATCCATCAATATGCTGTCTACAAGAGACACACCTTAGAAGCAAAAATGTAAATATATTAAGAACCAAAGGATGGAAAAAAATATATCAAACAAATAACTACCAAAAAACAGCAGGAGTGGCAGTACTAATCTCAGATAAAACCAAATCTTTAAAACAAAACAAATCTTTTAAAACAAAAACTTTAAAACAAAATCTGCCATAACAGACAAAGAAGGGCACTATATAATGATTAAAGGGACAATCCATCATGAAGACTTAACCATAATAAACATCTACTCACCCAATGACAGGGCTCCAAAATACATAAAACAAACTCTAACAGCGCTGAAAAGAGAAATTGACAGTTCCACAATAATAGTAGGAGACTTCAACACACCACTCCAGGTAAAGGACACAACATCTAGAAAGAAACCCAGCAAAGATACAGAAGAGCTAAAGAGCACGATCAGCCAACTTGACCTCATAAACATATAGAAAACACTCCATCCAACAGCTGCAAAGTACACATTCTTTTCCAACACACAGGGAATGTTTTCCAGAATAGACCACATCTTAGGCTACAGAGCAACCCTCAACAAAATTCAAAACATTGAGATAATACGAGTATCTTCTCTGACCACAATGCCATTAAAGTAGAAATCAACAACAAGAAAAGTAAGGGAAAAAAATCAATTACATGGACACTGAATAACACTCTGCTTAAAAACCACCAGGTAATAGAAAAAAACAGAGATGGAATCAAAACATTCCTAGAATCAAATGAGAATGAAAACACATCATACAAAAACCTTTGGGACACAGCAGAGGTCAATTTATAGCAATAGCTGCATACATCAAAAAAGAAGAAAGGGACAAAATCAAAACATTAGCTACACAACTTGAACAAATAGACAGAGAACAGCAAAAGAAATCCACAGCCACCAGAAGAAAGAAAATAATAAACATCAGAGCAGAAAATAAATGAAATAGAAAAACAATAGGAAGAATCAACAAAACCAAAAGTTGGTTCTTTGAAAGTATCAACAAAATCGACAAACCACTGGCTAAATTGACAAAAGAAAAACAGGAGAGGTTGCAAATAACCCAAATAAGAAATGAAATGGGGGACATTACAACAGACCCAACTGAACTAAAAAGGACCATAACAGAGTATTATGACAAACTGTACTCCAACAAATTTGAAAACCTAGAGGAAATGGACAAATTTCTAGAAACACACTACCTACCTAAACTAACACAAAATGATGTTGAAAATCTGAACAGACCCATAACAAGAGAAAAGATTGAAAAGGTAATAAAAAAAGAACTCCCAACAAAAAAAAAGTCCTGGCCCAGATGGCTTTACTGGAGAATTCTACCAAACATTCAGAGAAGAGCTTACACCAGTACTACTCAAACTGTTGCAGCAGAACACAGAAAAGGAAGCAATACTTCCGAATTCATTCTATGAAGTCAGCATAACCCTCATACTGAAACCAGGCAAAAACACCACCAAAAGAAGAAAAATTACAGACCAATATCTCTCATGAATATAGACGCAAAAATTCTCAACAAAATTCTAGCCAATAGAATTCAACATCATATCAAAAAATAATACACCACAACCAAGTAGGATTCATACGAGGTATGCAAGGATGGCTCAGCATAAGAAAATCAATCAACATAATTCACCACATAAATAAAAGGAAACAAAAGAATCACATGATTATCTCAATTGACACAGAAAAGACATTCGACAAAGTCCAACAGCCATTCCTGATAAAAAATCTCAATAAAATACGTATAGAAGGAAAATTTCTCAGCATAATAAAGGGCATATAAGCAAAACCAATGGTCAACATCATTCTTAATGGAGAGGGGCTGAAAACATTCCCCTTGAGAACAGGAACAAGACAAGAATGCCCTTTATCACCACTCCTTTCTAACATTGTGTTGGGAATCCTAGCTAGAGCAATAATGCAAGAAACAGAAATAAATGGCACCTAAATTGGTAAAAAAAAAAAAAAAAAAAAAAAATTTTTTTTTAAATTGGTAATGAAGAAGTTAAACTCTCCCTGTTTGCAAATGATATGATACTATACATAGAAAAGCCAAAAGACTCCACAAAAAAAGTACTGGAACTAATAGAAAGATTCAACAGAGGAGCAGGATACAAGATAAACGTACAAAAATCAGTTGTATTCCTATACACCAGTAAAGAGAACAATGAAAAGGAAATCAGGAAAACAATACCATTTATAATAGCCCCTAAAAAAAATAAAATATCTGGGAATAAATCTAACCAGGGATGTAAAAGACCCATACAAAGAAAACTACAAAACACTAGCTACATAAATGGAAAAACATATGCTCATGGGTAGATAGACTCCACATTGTGAAAATGACAATTCTACCCAAAGCGATTTACAAATACAAAGCAATCCCGATCCAAATACTAACAGCATTCTTTAAAAAGATGGAAAAACTTATCACTAACTTTATATTGAAAGGGAAGAATCCCCAAATAAGTAAAGTACTACTGAAGAAGAAGAATAAAGTAGAAAGACTTTCACTACCTGACCTCAGAACCTACTATACAGCTATGGTAGTCAAAACAGTGTGGTACCGGTACAACAACAGATACATTGACCAATGGAACAGAATTCAGAACCCAGATGTAAATCCGTCCATCTGTGGTCACCTGATCTTTAACAAGGTTCCAAAGTCCATCAAATGGGGAAAAGACAGCCTTTTAACAAATGGTGCTGGCAAAACTGGATGTCCACCTGCAAAAAAAAAGAAACTGGGACCCATACCTTATACCATATACAAAAACTAACTCATAATGGATCAAAGACCTAAACATAAAACCCAAAATCATGAAGTTCAAAATAGGATCTCGCTAGAGGCCCTAATACAAGGCATTGAGAGGATACAAACCACAACGAACAATGCACAATCCCCAGAGGATAAGCTAGATAACTGGGACCTTCTAAAAATTAAACACTTAAGCTCATCAAAAGACTTCACCAAAAGAGTAAAAAGAGAACCTTCAGACTGGGGAAAAAAATTTGGCTATCACAAATCAGACAAAGGTCTAATCTCTAAAATCTACAAGAAAATCCAACACCACTACAACAAAAAGACAAATAATCCAATTAAAAAATGGGCAAAGGAAATGAACACACTTCACCAAAGAATACATTCAAGCAGCCAACAGACACATGAGGAAATGCTCACGATCTCTAGCCATTAGAGAAATGCAAATCAAAACCACAATGAGATACCATTTCACCCCAGCATTACTGGCATGAATCAATAAAACAGGAAATAACAAAGGTTGGAGAAGCTGCAGGGAGATTGGAACTCTTTTGCACTGCTGGTAAAAATGCAAAATGATAGAATCATTTTGGAAAATGATATGGTGCTTCCTTAGGAAGCTAGAAATAGAGATACCATATGATCCAGCAATCCCACTCCTAGGAATATATCCTAGAGAAATAAGAGTCTTCACATGAATAGACATATGCACACCCATGTTCATTGCAGCATTGTTCACAATATAGCAAAAACATGGAAACAACCTAGATGTCCATCAACAGATGAATGGATAAACAAACTATGGTACATACACACAATCGAGTATTATACAATGATAAAGAACAGTGATGAATCTGTGAAGCATCTCATAACATGGATGAATCTGGAGGGCATTATACTGAGTGATATGTCACTTACAAAAGGGCAAATATTGTATGAGACCACTACTGTAAATACTCACGAAAAGGCTTACATACAAAAAGAAACAATCTTTGTTGGTTATGAGGGAGGGAGGGGTGGGGATGGAAAAACATTTAATAGACAATAGATAAGTGGAAAATTTGGTGAAGGGTAAGACAGTACCTGTACAAGGCAAGGTCATGGAAGCTCCATAGACACATCCAAACTCCCTGAGGGACCGAATTACTGGGCTGAGGTCTGTGGGGACCATGACCTCAGGGAATATCTAGCTCAATTGGCATAACATAGTTTATAAAGAATATGTTCTACATTCTACTTTGGTGAGTAGTGCCTGGGGTCTTAAAAGCCTGTGAGTGGCCATCTAAGCTACTCCACTGTTCTCACTCCTTCAGAAGCAAGGAAGAATGAAGAAAACTAAAGATACAAGGGAAAGATTAGTCCAAAGGACTAATGGACCGCATCTACCACTGCCTCCACCAGACTGAGTTCAGTACAACTAGATGGTGCCCGGCTACCACCACTGACTGCCGTGACAGAGATGACAACAGGGGGTCCTAGACAGAGCTGGAGAAAAATGTAGAACAAAATTCTAACTCAAAAAGAAAGACCAGACTTGCTGGCCTGACAGAGACTGGAGAAACCCTGAGGGTGTGACCCCTAGACACTCTTTCAGCTCAGTAATGAGGTCACTCCTGGGGTCTGCCTTTCAGCCAAAGATTGAACAGGCCCACAGAACAAAACAAAACTAAAGGGGCCCACAAGCCCTGGGGCAGGGACTAGAAGGCAGGAGAGAACAGGAAAGCTGGTAACAGGGAACCCGGGGTTGAGAAAGGAGAGTGTTGACATGTAGTAGGGTTGTTAACCAATGTCGTAGAACAATGGGTGTACTAACTGTTTCATGAGAAGCTAGTTTGTTCTATAAACCTTCACCTAAAGTGCAATAAAAATAAATAAATAATTTATTTTTAATTCTTGGAGAAGCTTCTGATTGGCCAACAATGTCAGATGTCAATTCTTCAGTCACTATATCCAGGGGAATGGAGAATTCTGCCCTGGCCTAGAGCTTGTGCCAACCTCTGGTTTCAGGAGGTGGACTGACCCCACCTAAACCACATGGACTAAGAACACAGGAGATGAGATTCTGCAAAGAAAATTTTGATGACATGACTTAAAGAAGGGATAAGGAATGCTGGGCAGGCAAAAACAACAGATGTCCATGACAGAGTCGTTTTTCTCTGATGGTACATTCTGGTAAAAGCAAATTGGCACTTCTTTTTTCAGATTGATATTGACAACCATCTGGTAAAAAATATTAATGTTCTCATCTTGGCTGACTCTCCTGGCCATAAAAGCAAATTCACATAACAATTCAAACCGAACAACAGGGAGGAAGGGAACAATTAGGACATAATTGGAAGAAATATGAATTTTGGCACCTCATTTATTTTTAACAAAAACAAAAGTATTGGTTGGACGGATGGTTGGAGGGATGGATGGATGGATGGACACATGGATAGATAGGTAGATGGATGGGTGGGTGGATGGATGGATGGATGGATGGATGGATGGATGGATGGATGGATGGATGGATGGATGATGGATGGATGGACAGAAATAGATGAATGAAGAAATGTTTTATTTATTTGATTTTGCCATTTATCAGGTTAAAATCCTCTTATAATGGACCCAATTATAAAGTCAGTTCAAAAGGTTCAATTAAGAGAAAACCCTACTGCAGTGGCTTAAATAGGGGTTTACTTATCTCACACAATTGAGTGTTTATAAACTTATACATGATATTAAAATTAGTAGACAAAAAAAAATTGTAAGCAATCAAGGTATCCTTCAATAGGTGGATGGGTAAACAAACTGTGGCACACCCATACAATGGATAAAAAGAAAAAAGCTGTTAAACCATGAAAAGACATGGAGAAACCTTAAATGCACATTGCTAAGTGAAAGGAGCCAGTTCAAAAAGGCTACATAGTACATAATTCTAATTATACCACATCATGGAAAAGGCAAAAGTATAGAGAGAGTGAAGAGATCAATGGTTGCCATGGGTTCAGGGAAAAGGGGAAGGGATGGATAGGTGGAGCACTGGACATTTTCAGGGCAATGAAACTATTCTCTGTGATACTATAATGGTGGACACATGACATTAAGCACTTGTCAAAACCCATGGGACTGTACAACACAAAGAGTGACCCCTAATATAAACTATGGACTTTAGTTAATACCAATGTATCAACATTTGTTCATCAATTGTAACCAAAGTGCCACAGGAGTGCAAGTTGTTAATAGGAGAAATGATGTGTGTGTGGTGGGGGGGTGGTAATATGGGAACTCTGTACTTGCTGCACAGTTTTTTTGTAAACCTAAAACTGCTCTAAAAATAAAGCTTATTTTTTTAAAAAATGAGTATATGAATGTTTGAGGAAAAAACTAATATTTTATAGTCTCAAAGTCTCATCATAAGACATTTCTTAATTGCAAAAGGAAAAATAGTAATTTTGCAATGGAAAAACCCAGCAGACCAACCTTAACCAAATGAACAAGGCTAACACTGCCACTAGTAAGATATATTGATATTGGGCTCCCCCGATACCATTACGCACTCTTGTGTTATTTTTGCACAAAATAACACAACCTCACAAATGCGTAACCTCAATCTGGTTCTGAGAAAACATCAGACAAACCCAAACTGAAGGACAAATTAACTGATCAGCACTATTCAAAAGTGTCAAGGTTGTGAGAGACAAGGAGCCATGATGGCTAAATGCCTGCGACCCTGGATTGGATCCTGGAACAGGAAATGGACATTCATGAAAAAACTGGGGAAATCCAAATATGGTAGTTAATAGTGTTGTAGTGGTGTTAATTTCCCGGTTTTGATCATTTTTTTATCATGGTTTTGGGAGATGTTAGTATTAGGGGAAATAGGGTAAAGAGTATATGGGAACTCTCTTATTATTTTACAACTTTTATGTAAGTCTAAAATTATTTCAAAATTAATAGTTAAAAAAAAAAAACCATAGTGTGTGTCCTTTGAAATTTATAAACCTGTTACCATCACAAGAGTTCACGGCATTCAGCACCCAAATCATAGGTGCAGACAATTGTTCTCAGAATTTGGAGAGAGAGGGGGGTAGACTGGCCTTGGCAGCTCGGATGTGTCTAGGAAGGACCGGTGACACAATGGTTAGACCCTCGACTGCTAACTGAAAGGTCGGCAGCTCAATCTCTCCGGCTGCTCCACAGGAGAAAGATGTGGCAGCCTGCTTCCATAGCCTTGTAAACCGTATGGGGCCGTTCTACTTTGTCCTACAGGGTCACTGTGAGTCAGAATCTACTCAATGGCAATGGGTTAGGAAGGACTTCAGGCAAGTGATGTTGTTCAAGTAGGCCTTGAGAGCGCAGGCAAAATGGATAAAAAGGACATCCATAGTGGACCCTGGCTGAGCAAAGATTCAGAAGTGTGAATGAATAAACATGGCATATTCTGAAGGCTGCCCAATCTTTTTTCCCAGGCAAAGAGAGAGACTTTGGGCTCTGAACTGGTCTGACATTCTGGAATTTCAGGATTGATGTGGAAGTGGGAAGAGTATGTGAGATTTTCTGTGAGATGTAGAATAATGGGGAAACAAAGGCAACATTGCAGGAGAAAATGTTATGAAAGAATAAAGACAGGTCAAATTTTTGTGTTCAAAAATAAAATCTGAAATTAAAAGTAAGAGCACACATGTTAGAAGAGAGTTTTTAAGGGCACTGAGCTGATTCAAACCAGGATGTGTTGGAGTGGATATTTTTTTAGAGGAGGAATGAGTAATAAATGGAACCAGGTAAGGAGTTGTGCTTTATCAGTTCGTAATGTCAACCAGAACTTCTCCAGCTTCGATGTGCATTCAAAGCACCTGTGGTCTTGTTAAAATGCAGGTGCTGACTCAGCAGGTCTGGGATGGTGCCTGAGATTCTGCATTTCTAACAAGCTGCCAGGTAATGCTGGTATTGCTGATTCTCAAGCCAAGATTTGGGTAGCAAACATGCAGACCATTAGAGACGTTTCAGCAAAGGACAGACTCAATGAAAACAATGGTTTAAGAATACTGATCTGGGAATATATTGTAACAAAGCTGTACTATTTCTAACCATCTTCCTGGCCTTGGTATGAGGGTAAATAGTCACAAGCACAATTAACAGTGAAAGCTGAAGAACTTGTATGAAAAGCCCTGTCAATATAACGGAGGCAAGTAAAACCAGTTGGAAGGGCAGATGGTATCTGCAGTCTGAGAACGTAGAATCCAGAGGGGGAAGCTGCAATGTGTCTGTGACACTATTTCACCCAGTCCATTGCGAAGAGCTAGCTGAAACACGGCCTGAACAGCCCAGGGTCCTCCCAGGAGCAGCAGAGGCCCAGTCAAGTTAGTGCTCCCTGGTCACAATCTCACTGCAACAAATGCCCTTGCGTTATAAGGTCTAGCAAACTAAGCTCTTCATAGTCTTTTTTCTCATCATTAAATATCAAGTCTCCTTCACTTCCTGTTCATCCCTTCCACCATGAACATCCCCATTACCCAAGAAAAGACCTCCTAAGCCTCACACCAAAATACACCATCGCATGTAAAAGACAGGACCCGGGAGGAAAGAAAAAAGAGTTGACCTTTTGACCTCTCCCAGGGACTTATTCACTCCTCATCTAGAAGGTGCTGTCAGTTCTACTTTCCCTCCCAACCAGACTAGAAGGTGGAGGGAGAGAGTGGAGTTATGGCTCATTCCCAGGTTTCTGTTTGGATGACTGGATTGTTACAGGGAGGTACCCCTGCTTGGAAATGCATTCTCCATGTTAGATATGGTGCATTTAAGATGACTGTATGGGATGTCATGGTGAAGATGTTCAGTGGACAGTTGAGTACCAAGCCCAGGAGAGAAAAGAGGATGACAGAGAATAAGAATCACCAACACCCATGTGACCTGACACTACAAGATGGGTAAGAACTCAGAGATTTGGGCACAAGCAGGTGGGAAAAGGCCTGCACAACAACATTTAATCTTCTTGACCCACCACTGTGTCTTCCTCAGCCCACTTAGACACTCACTATTAAGCTCCTTCTTCTCCACAGCTGAGCTGTTAGAGTTCAGTTTTCCGGGTCAGAAACCACCTTCCTCCCCCCCCACCCCCCCACATGCAGTTGCATCATCACTTGCTTTTTCTTTTATACATAGAAGATATTTTAAGGAATATACAAACGCATCAATCTTTGTCACCCTGAACAATCTTACTTAACTTGGATTTGTCACTTTTAGTCTTAGTCTTCAGGGAATATATGACTGCACAGCTTTGTGGAGGAGAGAAAGCTTTGTCTTCCCCCTAGATCCTATGATCAGGCTTTAAAAACCTAGAGGTAAATAATAAGGTGAGTACAGTGTGAGCTGGATTCTAGTTCCCAATCAAAGCTTCATCTGGACACCCCTGGTCAGCGTCCCCATAGAATACTGATACAGTGGAGGGTGGGGGAGAGGAGAATTACAAGCAAAATGGTTCTATGAGTTCTAAAGAAGTGTGGGAAAATTAGGGTAATTAAGAGCCAATACTGGGGCACAGTGGTCAATGGGCTTTAGAGTGAGGGGTCCCCTTAGACTGTGGACAGCAGGGAAATGACCTTGCCCCCTAAGAGTTGAACTTCAAAATCACCACACAAGAAATCCAAACAGAGATATACTGGTTCAGATCACTCCAGGGATGGTAATTCCCCACTCAAATTATTTAATTCTGGATCAAATATATTGATTCTAAAAAAGAATATGTAACTCAAAAGGAGGCTATTGGCAGTAGGAGCAGAAAACTCTCAGGGTGCAAATGTGATAAAGAAGAGCCTTGGCTTGGGGACTCCGTGCCCTGGAGCCCTGGTGGCAGGGCTGGCTCTCTCACCCTCCCGTCCTGGAATTTCACTGACTCCACCATGTGACTCACTGGCTCCTCTCTGACTCTGACTTGGTTCCCTGAGTCTGTCTGCTGCAAGTAGGGAACGAGCTTGCAATGCCAATGTAGAGTTCCAGACCTTGGCCAGGGCAAATTTTCTGCTGGAAATTAATTAATCTGGCTTCTCCTTTCATCTCAGTCTTGGGAGTTTGGTGAGGATGAGTCTGTCCCTGGACTTGCCCTTAATCTATGGACCAAATGCAGTGACAGAGCCTGGGGACTGAGACACAGCCCTTGGTCTTGGTAAACTCCCCAGGGGTATGACTTGTGTCTGCCTGGAAGGCCCTAGGGAGCAGCCAGCCCCTGCGTTCATTCACATTTTCCCAGCAGTGACCGGCTTCTCTTTTTTTTAAGTAGGTTTCTCTGCTTTGATCACCTGCCGCTTCTTTCTACAACCCCTCCTCCTTGCCCCTGAGTCTGCGGTGAAATTTTAATGTTGATAATGAAAAAGGATTCTAAATTTATATTTTCTAGTTTTACATTTAGAGACGGTGCTTTTAGACTTCAACTTCTAGGAAAAAAAAAAAAGGTACTCGTATAAAATTACAGTGTTAACAGCTCAGTTGAGTAAGGTCCTTAAAGCACCATTTATTTCCAGATGTCCAGTGCTTGTGTGTGTGTGTGTGTGTGTGTGTGTGTGTGTATTTTTTGGAGTCACAGCTTAGAAAAATACAAGCTTCCAAATGGTTTTAATAATGAAACCATTTTCAGGTTAACGATAACAATAACTTGTATTTTCTCACATTTTTTTTTAACTTCTCCCCTCCAAATGCAGAGATGGGAAACATATTGTATTTGTGCAGAAATGTGTTGATGCTGCTGAGGATAAGGGGGAGCTGCTGGGATATTGCCCACCCCCTACTCTGACCCACTACACAAGCACTGGGCATAATGCAGGAAGACTCATACATGAAATCAGGTGGCAAATACTAAGACTTACAGCTAACGTACTATCAATGTCAGCCTGCAAACCGAGCCCCTTTTAACCATGCCCCCCAGCCTTCAATTTGCTCTTCTGACAACTTCCTGCACTTTTACCCAAAGAATGACCTTTTCTGACATTTATCTTCTCAACTCTGTTGCTCCAAGCTGCCTTTGATCATTAGGATAACCAGCATTTATGAAGCCCCTCCTGTTTTCTCTGTGTCTTATATATACCACCTCATTCAATCCTGAACAGACCTAGGAGAAGGTGATTAGTACTGTCATTTTACAGATGGGAAACCTAAGGCTCAGAGAGGTTCTGATTTACCTGGCCAGGGTCACACAGCTGGCATATAGCCAAGATGGGATTTAAACCCAGGTGACTCTGATTCTGAAGTGCTTATGCTCCCTTCCCATAATGCCCCTCTGTCTTTAGGCAGTTTCACTTGGCCTGTCCTTTCATACCATGTAACAGATGGAAGAATAAGCTGTAGAAGTCACAGTCACCAAGGGAACAAGGCAAAGAATGAAGCAAAACATTACTTACAGCAATAGCCATTGTGGCTCCATGACCAATGTGTTTCTTACTTGAAGTGGAGACAGCCAAGTATTTATTTGTAAGACATGTAGAAAGAGTGGCAAGTGAAGAAAACATTCAGCCATGGGCCAGAAGCTCAGGGACTCAGGCAGACTATGACTCTCATCAGTTATGTTGACCTTGGCTGAGTCACCTACACTCTCTGCTCTCATTTCCTCATCTGTGAAATGAGGATAAACAATGCTTGTCCTGCCTTTTTCTCAAGGCTGCTGTGAGGGTCAATGAAGCAATAGAAATGAAAATTACAAAATTTTCTACAAAATATGTGTGCCTGTTAAAAGAACATTTTAGGAACATTGAATCCATTCCTTGTCTCTGCTCTCTGTCAGGCATAACATTTATCTTGGCCTCAGCTTCCCCATTTATAAAATGTGGCCATGGGCAAATGCAGAGAGACAAACGTTTATTAGTGGTTACCAGGGGATGAGGGAAGGGAGAAGTGGGGAGTGATCACTTACGGGGTGCTGGGTTTCTGTTTGGGGTGATGAAAAACTTTTAGAAATGGATAGTGGAGATTGTAGCACAGTGTGGTGAATGTAATTAATGTCAGTGAATTGTACACTTAAGAGCAGTTGAAATACAAAATTTTGTGATATGTGTTTTACCACAATAAAAAAGCAAGTCTAGAAATAAAAGTTGGCTGATATGGATTAAAAAAAAAACCTAAAAAATCCGTGGCCATGGTGTTTGTTGGCCCCAACTGACATTCAACACGTTGTTGACTCTCCCTGACCTCTGTCATGTTTTCCACCCAGGCCTTGGTGGCTAAGAAAACCCAGAGATGGAGTTTCCTCACACAGCCATCTCTCCTCTCAACCAAGCCTGGAGATGAAATAGCAAAGATGTTGCTCAGGGATTTCAACTGCAAAAATGTGGAAGAATGAAGTTAGAGAGGAATAATAAACTTCATTCCTTCCACAGTGTTTATTGATAAACTTTATGTGGCAAATAGTGTGCTGCGAATAAGACTAGCTTCAAGAAACAGTCCGGGAGGGGAAATTTAAATACATACTTAGCCAGGTAATGATTTAACTGGAGTTCTGACACGTGCTATGAATGAGTAGGATTGTGTATCAGGCGACTACATAATGGCAGGGTGGGTGTCACAGGAAGAATTCCCAAAGAAATGGCCTTTCAGACTAGCTCTTGATGGGTAATTTGGAGTTAGCAGGGCAAGGGAAGGGTTGAGGAGGGGATGGAGAATGTTCTAGGCAGAAAGAAAGCAGTGCAAAAGTCCTTTAAACGGAAGAGTCCTTGATGCAGTTAAGCTGCTGAAAACAAGCTAATTTGCTGGAGTGCTGATAGAAATGGACAGAGGGACATGACATGACGTTCCAGATGTAGACAGGGGCAGATCATACAGGATTCTATAGGTCAAGTTGAGGTATTTGGGCTTTATCCTAACAGCACAGAGGTGCTGCTGAAAGGTTTTAAAATGGGAAATATATTCCAAGTGATCGCCCAGAAAGATCACTCTGAACAGAAGAAACCAGTCAAGAGGCTCATGCACTGGTCCAAGGCAAGGGAGAACAGTGGCTGGGACCAGGTTGGTTGCCACGGGGCCAGAGAAACGTAGATGTTTAAGAGGTGGAATGCTCAGGATGCGGTAACTGACTGGGTGTAGGAGGAGGGGAGAGGAACCCTGGTAGAGCGGTGGTTAAAGTGCTCGGATGCTGACCAGAAGTTTCCAACTCACCAACTACTCCGCAGGAGAAAGATATGGCAGTCCACTTCCGTAAAGATTTACATCCTTGGAAACCCTACGGGGCAGTTCTACTCCATCCTATAGGATCTCTATGAATTGGAATTGACTCAACGGCAACAGGTTTAGGAGAGCGGTGGAAGAGGAAGGGAATTTATACACCACACACTATAATCACTGAGGTTTCCAATACCATGAACCACAGTTTCCAAAAGAGCAAACAAAGCCTTGGAGAGGCCAAGCGATTTGTCCAGGTTGGACAGTAGGAATTGGGATTCTCAAGACTCCTGATTCTTACACTACCATTATTTAATGTATGTAAAGGACTTTGTTCCAAGAGATTCATCCTAAGTGCTATCATTACTTCATTGAAAACTCAATGAAGGTTTGATTTCATGTGTATTACATTCCAACCACCCCACAGCTAAGGCCATAGGATGAGAAGGGACTAGAGTGAGTGACATCATGAGCCAAATAGAGTTGCTATTTAAACATGTACTGTGGACTCCTTACACAATCACCTAATTATAGTGCCTGAGGAAGTGCCTACAATAACACACAGTACAGAAGCCAATGGGTGATTTGCAGTGAGCCAGATGGTCCTTTTAATCTGTGCCGATATTTGGGAAGATAATGTGTAACAAGCTCAATGAGGTTTTTGTGGTGGGACTTTAGACTGAACTGGTCATAAATCTTTCACGTCCAAGAGAAAAGCCTGTTGAGCTTGTTAATTGAACGGGTTCTCCCAAACTCCGGAAGTAGGACAATTAAAAGTATGCCTGACCTTAGAGATTTCCCTCCCTAAGTCCCAAAGAAAGGGAACAAAGAGGTCACAAAGTTCACATAAATATGTGTGTATCTGACATGCAACAAGATATTCACATACTGCTACTCCCATAACTGCCCTACCCCAGTGTGATTTGGCCAAACCATGATTTCTTTCAAAATATTTTGGTTTCAGTACTATAGTTAAGTAATTTGCCCAAAGTTCCTAATTATAAGAGGCAGAGTTTGGAAACTAAGTCTCTCCAAACACAGGATCAGACTTTCTGCGGTGCCAAGTATCCTCCTAACCAGTTTGAGCCTCACATTCCTCTTCTGTAAAATGCCTCTCAGCACTGCATGAGGGTTGGTACCTGTGAAGTGTCTGGCACAGGACTTGGCTTGTGGAGAGAGCTCAACAATTGGCCACTACTAATTACAATGGAGTAGTATCAGAGCAAGAAAGCCCTGCTAGAGCAGTGGTTAACTGCTCAGCTGCTAACTGAAAGGCCGGCAGTTCGAACCCACTTAGTGGCCCCACTGGAGAAAAGGCCTGGCAATCTGCTCCCATAAAAACTTACAGCCTAGGAAACACTATGAGGCAGTTCCACTCTGTCATGCAAGGTCACTATGAGTCAGAATCGACTTGACAGCACACACCAACAGCAACAGTAATAGAGCCACAAAAAGTTCAAAATGGAATTAAAACGAATATAAGGCGATATAAATAGTACACTCTGATTTATCCAGAATGGCTGAGGCTGGCATGTTTGCTTCACTCTGGTCTCCCTCTGTGACTCATTTGTTTCCCCAAGTACTTTGAGGTGTTACTACGCCTTGGATCCTGGAAAGCAGTGTAGTTGTGCAAAATGCAAGCAGCAATTTCAATGCTATTTCTGGCCCACCCTGGATTTTGCCTTTCTTTGGTTGACAAACACTTAATGAATGTTTATCTGTGCCAGATATGGCACTAGATGCTGGCTCTACAAAAAAGTGCCTGGAATGGTCATTACGATCACGTGGTTCATGTTCCAGTGGGAGAGACAGGCATGTAAATTCCGATATGGATTCGCTGTGATAAGAGCTATAAGAGCAGCAAGTTCTAAACATGGGACTGGGTAGGGGCAGGGGACGAGAGAAGGGGGAAGTAGAGGGAGCTACTACTGTCTTTGCTTCAGAGGGAGGGGGTATCAGGAAGGCATTAGCGGGGAGGTGAAGTTGGAGCTGGGCTTTAAGGGGTAGGATCATTTGCATAGTGGGGAAGGGAGGAAAAGTATTACAAACAGAGGAAACAGAATACACAGAGAAGCATGAGAACATGCAGTGGCTTTGGAAAATGGTGGCAAATCCTGAGTGGGGCTAGATGTGGGGCATTTTGAGGGTGATGGGCTATATGGAAATGCAGCTGCAAAGGTAGACCGTAAGGGCCTTGAATGCCCTATTAAGCAATTTGGACTTTATTTTTTGGGACTGGAAAGCCATCGGCGACTTTTAAGCAAGGGAATGTCCCGTTTGATCACTGTTAATGAAGAAATCCCTGATAGCCACTATTTTACTTATCATTTCCTCATTATTCATGAAAATTGTTATTTTCTGATGCAAAAACAGAAGACAGAAGCCTAATGACATTATTAAGGACATAAGATCTGTCCATATATCCTCTTTGTCATCCTCGGCTTATTAGCTTTTGTCCTTAGGTTGTACCTTCATGATCACAAGAAGGCTATAGCAGAGCCAAGAATCATGTCCTCACAAAGTGTACAAAGGCTAGAAGAGACAAAATAGATGAGTGCTTTGCTCAAGTTCCTTGTCAAAAGCCAGGCAAATATATACCCTAGAGATCTAATAGCTGTGTCACAAATAGACGTGTACACATCTATGTTCACTGCAACATCTATGTTCACAATAGCAAAAAGATGGAAACGACCTAAATGAACGGGTAAACAAAATGTGGTATATACATACAATGGAATAGTAATTAACTGTAAGAAATAATGAGTCCATGAAACACCTTATAACATGGATGAATCTGGAGGACATTATGCTGAGTAAAGTAAATCAAGCACAAAAGGACAAATATTGTATGATACCATGTTTATAAAAAGACAAAAATAGGTATACATATAGAAACCTCCCCCACGTGTCTGTCAGTTTGTCATACTGTGTGTCAACTTTGTGAATCAACAAATTATGGATAACACTTCAAAAAATGGGAATTCCAGAACACTTAATTGTGCTCATGAGGAACCTGTACATAGGCCATGAGGCAGTCGTTCAAACAGAACAAGGAGATACTGAGTGGTTTAAAATCAGGAAAGGCATACATCAGGGTTGTATCCTTTCACCATACTTATTCAATCTGTATGGCAGGCAAATAATCCAAGAAGCTGGACTATCTGAAGAAGAACAGGGCATCAGATTTGGAGAAACCCATTAACAACCTTCCATATGCAGATGACACAACCTTGCTTGCTGAAAGTGAAGAGCACTTGAAGCACTTACTGATGAAGATCAGAGAGTATAGCCTTCAGTATAGATTGCAGCTCAACATAAAACAAAAATCCTCACAACTGGAACAATAAGCAGCATCGTGCCAAACAGAAGAGATTGAAGTTATCAAAGATTTCATTTTACTTGGATCTACAATGAACACCCATGGAAGCAGCAGTCAAGAAATCAAAAGTCGTATTGCATTGGGCAAATCTGCTGCAAAAGATGTCTTTAAAGTGTTGAAGAGCAAAGACTAAGGTGCCCCTGACCCAAGCCATGGTGTTTTCAATTGCCTCATATGCATGTGAATGCTAGCTGATGAATAAGGAAGATCAAAGAAGAATTGATGCTTTTGAATTGTGGCATTGGCGAAGAATATTGAATATACCACGGACTGTCAAAAGAATGAACAAATCTGTCTTGGAGGAAGTGCGACAAGAAGGCTCCTTAGAAGCAAAGATGGCAAGACTTCATCTCACATATTTTGGACATATCATCAGGAGGTATCAGTCCCTGGAGAAGGACATCATGCTTGGTAGAGGGCCAGTGAAAAAGAAGAAAACCCTCAATGAGACGGACTGACACCATGGTTGCAACAACAGGCTCAAGCATGACAACGATTGTGATGATGGCATAGGGTTTGGCAGTATTTCGTTCTGTTGTACAGAGGGTTGCTATGAGTTGGAACAGACTCAACAGCACCTAACAACAACAAGTCAGAAGGGAGAGGAGCCCTGGTGGCACAGCTGTTAAGCACTCAGCTGCTAACCAAAAGGTCGGTGGTTTGAACCCACCAGCCACTCAGCAGGATAAGGATGTGGCAATCTGCTTCCATAAAGATTTACAGACTTGGAGACCCTCTGAGGCAGTTTGGCTCTGTCCTATAGGGTCGCTATGAGTCAGAATTGATACCACAGCAACAGGTTTGGTTTGGACTCAGAAGGAATTAGGGCCCATCCTACTCCAGTATGACCTCAATAACCTAACTGATAACATTTACAAAAAATATATATATTTTCCGAATTACTGACATAAGGTCACATTCACAGGTATGGGGTTAGGATTTCAATGTATCTTTTTAAGGGACACAGTTCAATTCATAACAGACAACTTTTCTTCTTTGGGTTCTGGAGAAACAGCACCTTGTTTCTACCATGGATCTCATATTTTTCTAACTCTAGAGTTGAAAGTACAACAATTTAGTGCTATGCCTCCTTGTGTGGTCTACGTGTCTCATCTCAAACTCTGTGAGTGCTAAATTCGTGTTTTAAACATGAATGTAAGATATCACACATACCCCAAACACATATAAGATTAGAACAATATTCACAAAAAATATTATTAGTGGCTATCTCCACTAATTGTGGTTGAGATTTCAAGTGTTTTCTCCCCCCCCTTTTCTCTTTTTGTTACCTATAATTTCTAATTTCTTTATAATAAACGTGCATCACCTTACAATGGGAGGGGAAAAAAACAAAAGTCATTACTAATAAAATCACTACAGATCCATTTAACGCTAGAAGGCAACATCATAGGAGAAACAGCAGAGAGTTTGAGAACCTCGGTAGAGTTGGGTTCAAGTCTTTTTCTACCTCTTATTGTCTTTGTGAAGGAGCCCTGGTGGTGCCATGGTTAAAGGACTCAGCTGCTAACCAAAGGGTCTGAGGTTTGAATGCACCAGCCACTCCGTGGGAAGAAGATGTGACAGTCTGCCTCCATAGAGATTATAGCCTTGGAAACCCTATGGGGCAGTTCTACTCTGTCCTATAGGGTCGCTATGAGTCAGAATCTACCCGGTGGCAATGAGTTTGGTTTTTTGGTATTATCTCTGTGTCCTTGGACAAGCAACTTAACTGAAAAATATTCATTAAGGACTTTACCTACTTGGTAGAGCCTGCCTTTCCCTCAATTCTGAGGAAGAGGAAGAGGAAAGTTCCAATTACTCGATTAGCCAGTGCTGGGAGAAACAGGCTTGTCCAAGTGAGCATGAGAAGAGAGAGCAATACACAAGGGGAAAAGAGCACCAGCCGAGCCCCATAAGGATTCAGTCACATTCAGTTTCATTTCAGGTAAACACAGAAGGAGGCAAAGCTGGCCTCCTTACCGCTGAGACAGACCTGGCCAGGGCACGGCCTCTTCGCCTCGCCTCACCCCACTCTCCTCAGTGTATCACTTTCTTTCACCCTATCCTTACCTCCTGCCACCCAGAAATTTTTCTCCAGATGGGAGGACAGGCAATTAGCTCTCCTCCCTTGTGTAATCAAATAGCTCACCCTGAAGATATGCTCAGACTCCCTGGCCTCCACTCAGCTCTCCCCCCCTCTCCCTGGTTTATAGTGCTGCCCGTTGAAGCCGGCCAACCCGCCCAGCGCCCCACCAGATTCTAATTAAAACTGAACAAGTGTTTCTCTAGACACAGAACAATTTCTTGGAGGAGAAACAACAGGTTCCTCTAAGGCTGGCCTTCAAGTCTCACATACGTAGGCTGTTTTGTGAAGGAAAGGTAAATAGGCTGGCTTTAAAAAGTACATATTATTTTTTAACGTTTTTAGCCATACTATTTTTATTATCTGACATGGAGCCCTGGTGACATAAAGGTTCAGAGCTCGGGTGCCAACCAACAGGTCGGCAGTTCGAATCTACCAGCCGCTCCTTGGAAAACCTGTGGGGCAGTTCTATTATTCTGTCCTGTAGGGTCACTGTGAGTTGGAATCAACTCCACGACAACAGGTTTTTTTTTTAATCTGACATAGGGGATTAAAAACTTAAACATGTCTTTTGGAATGCTATTCAATAGATGAAAAAAATATATTTATTTTAATGTGTTGGAGTTGCAAAAATAAAAAATAATTTCCTATCTCCCTTAGGTTGTAAAAATTTACCTAATCCTCTCCAGATTGATCATATTTAGCACCATGCCATGGAAATGTAAACACTTCTGAAAATAAAACAGCTTCTATAATTGAGTTTAAAAAAACAAAACAAAACCCAAACCCCAAAGGCCTCTGTGATTGAGCACACCCATGATCTATGGGGCCTGTCTTAGATTTTCCTGCTCCGGGAAGCAAGAATTGTTCAGCCCAGAGACTACAAACTTCATAACCTAAAGGCAGGAGTGATATTCAAAATATTTAGCAACTATTATGGCTCAGGGCAAGGAACGCTGGTGGTGCAGTGGTTAAGAACTCGGCTGTTAATGGAAAGGTCGGTGGTTCAAATCCACCAGCTGTTCTGTGGAAGAAAGATGAGGCAGTCTGCTTCCATAAGGATTATAGCCTAGGAAACTCTATGGGGCAGTTCTACTCTGTCCAATATGGTCGCTATGCGTAGGAATTGACACAACAACAATGGCTCAGGGCATGGACCAATCAGAAAACGACTGTAGAAAGGTGGGGTGGTGCTGCTATGGAGATGGTCTGGAGGGTGGGAGGACACTAAGGGGACCCAGCAAAGCTGTTTAGCAATCAGGAAAAAAAGTATTTCTCCAATTTAACAACTGGTACAGCTGGACTGTGCACACCTACTAAACATTGGCCCTTTCGAAAGGGGTCAGGCATGAACCTAAATCCAGGAAACAAGCTGACTGTAGGTTTGAAGCCCTGGCTAAGGGAACAGCTGTGACTTGGTTCCAGCTAATTGTTGCCATACCTTCTGATTTTCATGAGAAGTTAGAAATCTGGATTTCATTTTGGCAAGCAATTCACATTCAAAGAATGATATCAGGTGAGCCAAACCAAATACGGTCTGCAGGTGACTATTTTGCGACCTCTGGTGGACAGTGCATGACAGTGACCAACAGGGTCAGGGCCACCTAGATTCATGGCTCCACAGAAACAACCCACCAAGTTGTTCCAAAAGATAAAATTTCTCTATCCCCACAACTCCTGCTCTGATTCAAGCCACTTCATGACTAGCAGGCTCCAAACTGGTGTTTTCACGTCATCATGGAAATACCCTTTTTTAAAACTTACCACCCCTATTGCAATGACTTGTAACCTGTCTCACCCAGAGGCTTTGTCTTGTTTGTTGTTGTATCTATAGGGCCTAGCATAGAGCTTGGCACCCAGTGGGCACAAAATAAGAAAAAAGGGAGGAAGAAATTTGGTTCAGTTATTTTCAGTCCCTTTACTATCATGTCAAACAGCAGCACCTAATGGCTGTATGTGGTATTGCAACCCAGCTTTATTTGACTCTGAAGATGCTCACTTAACCTAAGAGAAAATAAATAAGAATATGTTGTCTAAAGATTTCATATCAGAAGAAAGAGCCCAAAGTTGAAAGATGCAGCAAAGACATCTGTAATAGGCATGACCACCATGTTAACTCTTTTTCAATACTTTTCAACTTAAATTATTGAAGGATTTGTTTCATAAGAACATAGCTCCAGTTCCTTAATTTTTTAGAAAATAGAATTTAAGTTTTAGAAAGAAGGTGTATGGCCATTTCTTTCAGAACATTCTATTCCTGAAAATTCATGTATTTTTTTAGGGCTCAGGAGTTTCTCTTAAAAAGAGATGATCTTCAGCCACCCTCCTTCTTCAGAGGCCCCTGTAATGTGGAAAGCCATACATGATAAAGAAAGACCAAATGAAAAACTGAGATAGGGCTAACACCCTTGGTCCTGGGCATTCCATGATCCAGTTCCAAAGCTGTGCCCAGAAGTAAAAATTCCTTGCTGTCTAGACTCTGTGATCCCATTCTACCAGTGACATTCATTCATTCAGTAGACAAGTTATTGGGTGCCCACTACTGAGGATCTGAGGATATCATTAAAGCATAATCTCTGTTCTTGATTTACTCTGAATCCAGATTCTAGTGGAAGATACTTCCAATGTACTTGGGAGTACTTGGCATTGGAGGTGGAGTAGATGCTTGCTAAAGCTATCTCTATGATTTATCTCTATGATTCACTCCTATGCCTGGTCACAAGGTCAGGTGGCTCCAGAGAAGTCCTGAGCCTGTCTGTAGCTAAAGATGCACCCCACTTGTCTTTCCCACTGACAGCTATGAAAACATCCAATGTTGCCTCATTAGCTTCCTCCTTGGCAGGTCCTGAACTCACTGCAAGTGTTTCTGGTCTTCCTTCTGGCAGCAAAACAAAAGCTGGAGACAAAATGATTGGTGGGAATCTGTATATCCCCAGTGGGTAAGAAAATGTAAACCTGCCCCATTCCGATGTTTTCCCCAAGCCATGAGCCTTTTTCTTTATGTACCCCTTGGAAAGCCACTAAGAAGCACTGCTTCGTTACCCCTAGGCTGGGCGCCTGGGAAGGCATTCATTCATATCTCCTTAGAATTCCCAGTGGCTTGGTAAAAGTTAGATGGAAGGATCATAGACCCAGAAGGGTCTTAGAATTAAGGAACCTCATTTTACAGATGAGAAAACTGAGACCCCTGATAGATAAGTAATTTTTCCAAGCTCACAATAAATTATTAGCTAAACCTGGACGGGAACTCAGGTCTTCTAATGCCCACCTAAATCTATGAGATAACTACATTAATGGAATGGGGGTAGACTATTCAGTTATAACTGGTCCAATTTCAGGAAGGAGAGTCTGGAGTCATATAGAAGTCCTGAAAGTTTTTGTTGATCATTTCAAATGACTTTTTAGTAACTCTCTGGAATAAGGTAATAGTGGCAACTCCTAAACCCTGTAATCAGTACCAGTAGCCACTTGATACTTCATGGCTTTTACACAAAAAGACAGAAGGACCTGACCAGGAATACTGTCACCTTGGTGATTTGGATTGTATTCTAGTTCTCCCTGAGAGCATGGGCAGACAAGAAGGCAAATAAATGGAGGATGTTAGGGCCCGATTAAAGAGGCCTGGTTATGGGTTGAATTATGTCCACCAAAAATATACATTGTAAGTCTTAGTCTCTATGCCTGTGGTTATAATCCCATTTGAGAATAGGTTGTCTTTTTTATGTTAATGAGGTAGGATTAGGTAGGGTATACCTTGAGTGAATCTCTTTTGGGATATAAAAGAGATTAAACAAGCAAGTGGAGCAGAGATGGGGGGAAGACACATGCCAACCCACATGAAGATCGCCCAGGAGCAGAAGCTCAAAAGAGACCAGGACCTTCCTCCAGAGCCGACAGAGAGAGAAAATCTTGCCCTAGAGCTGGCACCCTGAATTCGGACTTCTAGCCTCCTAAACTGTGAGAAAATAAATTTCTGTTTGTGGTATTTCTGTTTTAGTAGCAAGAGATGCCAGAAATCACATGATAGAATTTTGCAAGACCAAAAACTTATTTCAATGCAAATACCTTTTTCAACAACATAAATGGTGGCTATACACTTGGACCTTGCCAGATAGAATATACAGGAATCAAATTGACTACATCTCTAGAAAGAGATGATGGAAAAGCTCAAGATCATCAGTCAGAACAAGGTCAGTGCCCAGCTGTGGGACAGACCATCAGTTGCTCATATGCAAGCCAAGTCAAAGATGAAGAAAATTAGAACAAATTCATAAGAGCCAAAGTACCACCTTGAGTATATCCCACTTGAATTTAGAGACTATCTCAAGAATAGAGGTGGCACATTGAACACTAATGACCAAAGACCAGATGAGTTGTGGACTGACATCAAGGACATCATACATGAAGAAAGCGAAAGGTTGTTAAAAAGACAAGAAAGACAGAAAAGACCCAAATGGATGTCAGAAGAGACTTTGAAACTTGCCCTTGAACGTAGAGTAGTAAAGCGAAAGGAAGAAATGATGAAGTAAAAAAGCTGAACAGAAGATTTCAAAGGGTGGCTTGAGAAGACAAATTAAAGTAGTACAATGAAATGTGCAAAGAGCTGAAGTTAGAAAACCAAAAGAGAAGAACATGTTCGGCTTTTCTCAAGCTGAAAGACCGGAAGAAAAAGTTCAAGCCTCGAGTTACAATATTGGAGGATTCTGTGGGCAAAATACTGAATGATGCAGGAAGCATCAAAAGACGGAAGAAATACTCAGAGTCACTATGCCAAAAGAATTGGTTGACGTTCAATCATTTCAGGAGGTAGCATATGGTCAGGAACTGATGGTACTGAAGGAAGAAGTCCAATCTATACTGAAGACATTGGTGAAGAACAAGGTTCCAGAAACTGATGGAATACCAATTGAGATGTTTCAACAAACAGATGCAGCACCAGAGGTGCTCACTCATCTATGCCAAGAAATTTGGAAGACAGCTACCTGGCCAACCGACTGGAGGTGATCCGTATTTATGCCTATTCCCAAGAAAGGTGATCCAACCAAATGTGGAAATTATCAAACCATATCATTAATATCACAGGCAAGTAAAATTTTGCTGAAGATCATTCAAAAGTGGTTGCAGCTGTACATTGACAAGAAACTGCCAGAAATTCAAGCTGGGTTCAGAAGAGGATGTGGAATGAGGGATATCATTGCTGATGTCAGATGGATCCTGGCTGAAAGCAGGGAAACCAGAAAAATGTTTGTTTACCTGTGTTTTATTGACTATGTAAAGGCATTCGTTTGTGTGGATTCTAACAAATGATGGATAACATTGCAACACCCATGAAAGCAGCAGTCAGGATATCAAACAACGCATTGCATTGGGCAAATGTGTTGCAAAAGACCTCTTTAAAGTGTTGAAAAGTAAAGATGTCACCTTGAAAACTAAGGTGTGTCTGACCCAAGCCATGGTATTTTCATTCTCCTCATATGCACATGAAAGCTCGTCATTGAATAAGGAAGATGGAGGAAGAATTGATGCCTTTGAGTCATGGTGTTGACGAAGAATGTTGAATATACCATGGACAGCCAAAAGAATGAACAAATCTGTCTTGGAAGAAGTACAGCCAGAATGCTCCTTAGAAGCGAGGATGGCAAGACTTTTTCTCACATATTTTGGACATGTTATCAGGAGAGACTAGTCCCTGGAGAAAGACATCATGCTTGGCGTAGTAGAGGGTCATCGAAAAAGAGGAAGACCTTCAATGAGTTGGATCAACACAGTGGATGCAACAGTGGGCTCAAATATAACAACGATCATGAGGATGGCACAGGACTGGGTAGAGTTTCATTCTGTTGTACGTAGGGGCACTATGAGTCAGAACTGACTTGATGGCACCTAACAACAAAAACAATAACAGATAACTAGGACAAACCCCTCATGGCCAAACACCAGAACCAAACTTCTTGGTGAGGCCTTCAAGTGAGTGCATAGACTCTCCAGTGGCCAATTTGAGATGAGAAGCGGGATGCCAACCTTAAGTTCAGCTTTCCAGTGAATGCAATGATGTTAGCTATCATTGTTTATAAGTTACTCAAGAAATTGTTGCCTCAGTTTCTTAATGAGTGAAATGGCTCATGAGTTATTGTGAAAGTCAAAACAGAAAGTGAAGGTGATTGCTAAATTGTACCTAGCCTAGCCCAGTGCCCTCCAGTCGATTCCAACTCATAGCGACTCTGTATTCCAAAAAGGGGAAAAAAAAAAAGTTGCCATCAAGTTCCTTTTTTTTAATCAACGTTACCTCTATTATCATACAGTACTCTTCCTCTTAAGAACTCAAAGTATGGGTACCCCATTTTATAGGTAGAAAAATAGAGGATAAGAGGTAGCAGTGGGACCAAGATTTTAAATACTACTTGAGTCTTCTCAATTCAAGCAGCCATTCTCTTAAGTTGGTCATATTGACATCAAGGTCTTGAGGGCATCCAAGGCATGAAGTTTCTCAGATTTACTCAAGTTGGATATCAGAAGGAACATGAATACTTTATATTGTTTTGAGCAGTGTTTCTTACAGAATTGTCCATGACCACCTATTTCAGAGTTACCCAGGACACTTGCTACAGATGCAGATTCCTGGGTCCTGCCCCAGGAACTTATTGACTCTGCATGACTGGGGCTGGGGTTTCAAAAACAAAACCAAACCCAGTGCCATCGAGTCGATTCCGACTCATAGTGGGGTTTAGGATTCAGTATTTGTCATAGTTGGCCCCAGATGACTCTGAAGCAGCATAATGTTTTACAATCAGTTTCCCCTGCTATTGGATCGCCCTTTTGTGTTCAGACCATTCAGCAGAAAGCTGAATCCATAGCATCTCTTTGCCCAGAGAGCCTCCCTCTGGGCAACATTCTTTCAGAAATTTGTAAGACACCACAAGCCATCAGAATGGGCCTGTATGAAGAAGGATATCACGATGGCATTTGGATCTCAGAAGGGGGCAAGACCCAACTCCCATTTCCAAAGAATGATTGCTGCAATAAATGGCTGAGCAAGAAGTTAACAATGCAGCAGTGACCACAGTTATGTACCACCCAGACAGATGCTGCCCATATGTATGACTTACACCCCAGTCATGGCTTTGACTTTTGCAGGGTCTCTGGTCTGGCATTCCTCTAGGACCAGATCACTTTCTCTAGATTTGAGAGTTAAGTCTGTAAAATGCCATTTTGGCTTACAGAAACTCTTGATCCCAGTGCCAGCTGAGCTATGCCTACTAGTGGAAGTCTAGTTTAAGTCTCTGTGCCTCAGTTTCCCTAGAAGCAAACAGAAACTTTCCCACTGCCCTGCCTGTAAGGGGTATGGCCAGGATAAAGAGACAGGATTTTCAGAAAGCAAAATGGTACGGAGGAGAAACAGCCCAACCTCAGTTACTACTGTAAGGACTATATGCTCTGAGATTTAGGTGCCACCTCATCTGAAAGTCTAAGTGGACTCCACCTGCCACAGCTCATACTTCTGGGCCCTGCTAGGCAGCACACTCAAGCACTGGAACCGAAGGGAAGCCAGCTGCCCTCCTAATCCTACCCAGGGGCTTCCAGCACTTGGCCTGTCACTGCTCCACTCATTCAACACACTTGAATGCAACAGCCCCACTTCCACACTCAGTGCTTTTAGCCCATGGCAATCTACTGCTGACCCTCAATGGCTGGACAGCAAGGGGAAAGGAGGCAAGTTTAGCAATTGCTGTTGGAACCCTGTGCTTTTGTACACTGCCACCAAGGCAGCCAGTAGGTGTACACCTTCTTCCTGCCATCAGTGTTTCCCTCTCAGATGGTCTGGGATGATTCTTCCTTTCACCTTTTCTCCTTTCAAAGCAGCCTTGATTTGTCTGTGGTTTAAGAGGAGAGCAAAGCATCAGATCAGGGAGGCTAGATTCAAGAGTAAACTACAAAGTCCTCCAAATCTACAGGCTTCACTGAGGCCTTTAAATATTTGGATTCTTCAATGTCTATGTTTTAAAAGAATAGTCTGAATTTTAAGTGGAAGTTTCAGGTTAATGAAAAGAGTAATGCGTGGCTAATTATGACTGAGAAAGGCATCAAGATAAAATGAAACTGATTTCAGTTTCTCTGGACTGAAAGACATTTGGGTAGATCATCCAGGTCTCCGTTCTAATGCCACTCAGAGGCCATAGAAGGCAAGCTGAATTGAGGGAAGACTAGGGGCTTAGTCTAGAGCTGCTCAAATTCATTTTAGTCAATCCAAATTTATGTCAGAGTATAGTGATTTATGGACCTCTATATTTTTTATAGAATATATTAGCCCTTTGCATTACCATAGCATCTGCCACTTACTGAGCCCTTACTGTGTGCTAGTCATTGGTTAAACGTTTTACCTACATTAACTATCTCATTTAATCTTGACAACAGCATCATGAGTTAAGTATTAATATCTCAGTTTTACAGATGGGGACAATGAGGCTCAAAGAAGTATCTTGTCCAAGGTCAAGCAATACACGGCAGAGCTGGGATTCTAGTCTAGGTCTGTCTTATTCCAATCAGTGATTATAAGACATTGCTCCCCAAGTATGGTATAGCTAAAAGAAAACTGGTCTGGTGTCAAAGATCTTTGTTATGTCCCCAGCTCTACCATTAACTAACAACGTGTCCTTGCATAAGTGCCTTGACTCTCAGGGCCCGGTTTGTGAAATATGGGGCTCAGAGTAGATAATCTCTAATACCCATTCCAGATCTAACAGTCTGTAATGATATCACTTTGCTCTTTCACATTATTCTAGAGGTCTTCTGCTGCTTTCTCTGGATTTTATGACATGGGGCTGGCCATAACTATGATTTATGACATTTATGGGATGCTTGGTCCTTGATCTCCTCAGCCTCCCAATTACAACATTGTTCATATGGATGAAATACAACTGCTTGACACACATTATGACACAGCTCTGAAGGGCACACTGAGGCAAAGGTGAGGGGCTGCTTGTCAGATCTCTCCAGAGTTAAAAGCAATGAACATACACTTTTTGTGCTATTCTCTCCTCATTATTTACAGTTCTGTGATCCTCAGTAAAGGGGAAACATGGAAACCCGACTATACATAAATTAAAAGAACAATGTTAATTGTTGTTGACCGTTTATAATGACCAAGATCTTGGAAGATGTAAGTAAATCCAGTCACAGCTAGTTTAGAAGCTCACATCTGGCCTTAAAGAACATTCACAAATTTCACCTTCAGGCCACACACTGTCAGGCAAAAGAGAGGGTCATCATGTATAACCCTCTTGGGGTTCAGCCAGCCTTAGAGCTTTATTTCATCAAAGAACATGGTCACTGGGGCAGGACAAAGGCTCAGGGGATGGGGTCATAACAGAGTCTCCAACTGCTGGGTGGGCCATAACTGCGGGTAGGCACTAAGCAGGTAGGGGCTGAATTTTTGAGGTGAAGAAATAGAACTGCAACATGTTCTTTAGGACTTTGTTTCAGGTCAATTATACATATGCCATGATGCAACATTTCCAAGCAATGTCCTGAATCAAATCTCCAAAAGATCTGCCTACTCTACGAGGGTGCCTCTGAAAACAGAAGCAGAAATAAGAACATTTGTTTAGCTTTTTATTGTTTGCAAAGTGCTTTCACACTATGATTATTACAGTGACCCTGAGAATCGTTGAGGCTCCAAAGAGATTATACTTGTCCAACCTGGGATTTGAACTCAGGTTTCCTTACTCCAGAGCTTTTCTGCATACTATATATCTCTGATAATAATATTTTTTTCCCCAAAGGAAATATGCTGTCTTATTTTTCAAACAAAACAAGAGGAAGAGAAAAGTCTCTGTACTTTGGAGGCAAACTGCTGCTGGCTATTTGTCACCATTGACTTGCTATTTTTCATAAAAAAGAGGCGATGGAGTCAAAGGAAAGGCCACATGGCACTCAACAAAGTGAACTCAATACTTTTTAATGATGAGGGGAAAATAATGGCAAACATAAAAGAAAAAACACAAACAAAAACAACATCAAAATAGCCTATGAGAAATGCAAAAGACCACTTTCCCATTACTCTAAATTGGGAAAGGTTTCAGATGCTGTCACAGCCAGCACCATGAGGGCCATTGTGTCAGACACAGCCCATAGTGAAGCCAACAGGAGCTATGTCAGGATCCCAACTGACTTCATGAGAAGTTGAATCAACCAGAACCAGAGCCCCCCAAAAGACAACCTTAGCTAAATCTTGGATAACCTCCACGGTAGAAAGCAATCTGTCAAACAAGCAAAATCCTCTCTACAAAAAAATACACATGAACATAAGCAAAGCATGCTGCGTAAAATTTGAGGGGCTTCACAGACACCCTGCCTCTGCTAAGGACACCTATGCTAGAGATACTACAGATCTCTGGTGACTCAAAAGTCCCGTGACATTTACAGTACCAGGACAGGAGGTGAGTGCCTGAGGATGTCATGGTGGCTTAATGTTTGATGGGTTATGTCAGGAACAGCAGTCAGCTGTTCACAACCCAGCTTTTTCCTCAAGCCATTGCAACAGGTACCTGGGAATAAGTCAAGAGAAGCAGAGCAGCCAGTATACAGACTAAGCTCTGGTAGTAATTATCTTCCTTTCCACCTGTGAGGCAGAAGAACTTCTCACACCTTACTCTCTTCCTATTCCTTCCTTGCCCTTCCCTGTTCTCTCCCTCCCTCCGCCAAAGGCTTAATGAGCACTTTTTAAAACCCATTTCTTGGGGCTAGGTACACAAATGTCAATAAAACAGAGCTCCTCTCATTTATTCAACTAATTCATTGAATATTTACTGAACCCAGTAATCTTTGTTATTACAATCTGCATCCTAGTGGGGGAAACATGCATATACAGGTTCATAAACCATGCACATGTATACACTTAGGAGGCAAGATAAAAGAAGGCTATGGTGGACAGGTACATAGGTGACTATGGGAGTAAAGAAGAAAACAATGAATTGTCTGCCTGGGTGGGTCATGGAAGGCTGCTCAGGGAAAGTGAAATTGATCCCCATCCCCAAAGATGAATAGGAAATTTCCAGACAGACAAGGGAGGAAGAAAGGGAAAAGTATTAAGGGACAGCATACACCAAGGCATTCAGGTGCAAAAGCATGGTACCTTCTGGGTTCAGTGTAACTGGGCCTCAGAAGAATGCACAAGATCAGCAGGAGTTAAAGCAAGACAGGGGGAAGCTGAATCTTGGGTCTCCTTAAGGGGGACACACGTGAATTAGAACTACTGACATGGAGCCTCTAGAAGAGGAAAGGAATTTTGGCTTCAGAGAGCTAACTCAGATGGCAAAATGAAAGATGCATTAGGTGAGGATCAAATGCAAAACAGAAAGATTAGTTGGGAGGGAGGCTCTGGGTGGTCTTGGTGAGGGATAAAAGAGGGTCTAAATTCCAGCAGAGGCAGTAGGAATGGGGAGGAAGAGCAAATATAAGAGGTTCTGAAGACAGCATGGGCCAAAATCAGCAACTGATTAAATGAGGTCGAGTGGAGTTCTCTTAGTTATCTAGTGCTGCTATAAGACAGCCACCACAAGTGGATGGCTTTAATAAACAGAAATTTATCCTCTCACAGTCTAGTGGCTAGAAGTCCGAATTCAGGGCACCAGCTCCAGGGGAAGGCTTTTCCCCTCAGTCAGCTCTGGAGGAAGGTCCTTGTCATCAATCTTCCCCTGGTCTAGGAGTTTCTCAGTGCAGGGACCCTGGGTCCAAAGGATACACTCTGCTCTTGGTACTGCTTTCTTGGTGGTATAAGGTCCCCAACCTCTCTGCTCAATTCTCTCTTTTATATCTCAAAAGAGATTGACTAAACATTCAACCAAATCCTGTAGATTGAGTCTTGCCTCATTAACATCATAGAGGCCGGGATTTATACACCACATAGGCTACTCACATCAGATCAAAAAATGGTGGACAACCTCACAATACTGGGAATCATGGCCTAGCCAAATTGATACATATTTTGGGGAGACACGATTCAATCCATGGCACGGGGTAAGGGAAAAATCATTATAATGACTCCCAGCTTCCTTATTTGAACAACTAGAAATGTATTTGACTGAGAGAAGAAATACAAGGTTACATGGGGAAAGATAATGAGGCCTGAGGGGCAAGAGGAATGTGAGAACCTGTGGAACAACCAACTAGAGATGTCTACTTAGCATTGAAACTACGAGACAAATGAACACCCAGTATTTGTCCAGTCCTGGTTCAGAAGTCCTCCTTCATCAAAATCGAGATTGAAATTCCTATGATTAAGTATCGTGCCTATCTTCTGTAGAAAAACTAATTCGTCACAAAACTCTCTAGTTTGAGACAGGTCATCTCAAACACTAAAAGGCCAACTTGTGCTGTGGGTAAAAATGAGAAAATCATCTTCGTGCTAAGTTTCCCTTTCTCTCCCCTTACATCATAGCCGACTCCGCCAAGACCACTGTGATCAAGTTCTTACTCCTCCCCTCTCCACAGCAATTTCTGGCTGTGCGAGAGGAACACTTCCATATGGTGCAATGTTTATGTTAAGATGGGGAAAAATGGGAGATGCTTTCAGTAGAAGTTTTATCCAAGAAGCAATAAATTTACAAATCTTAAGCAGCTGGAACAAAATATTGGTCTGTAATAGATTTTGGATTAAGTATATTTCAACAGGAATAGGAAACTTGGGGCAGTTTGTTAATTACTGGTATTTAGAGATCTTGGGGGTCTTCACACAGCCCTCCCTGTGACCCCAGACAGATTACTTGACATCTGGAATCTCTTTTGCTTCATCTGTAAAATGGGTTTAGCAATTTTGAGGATAAAATGAGATAATGTAAGAGCTTAGAATAATACCTGTCATATATTAGGCACTCAGCAAATGTCATTTCTTCTTCTTATAACCTATTACTTACAGGCTAAGTCCCAAGGGAAGGAGAATGGGATGGAGATGGGAGCTGTTCTTGGGTGCCATCAAGTCGGTTTTGGCTCATAGTGATCCTATAGGACAGCGTAGAGCTGCCCCACAGGGTTTCCAAAAAGCAGCTGGTAGATTTGAAATGCAGACCTTTTGGTTAGTAGCCGAGCTCTTAACCACTACATCACCGGGCTCTGGAGATGGGATTGGGGGGGTGGGGGGGAGAAACAATGCTGTGTAAGGATGAAGTTTCTAGGGCCCATCTATGGAAAAATGACCACTGCCACCTCAGAATCTGCGGAGGCAAGAAAGCCATGTGAGTGGTCATTACGAGACTTTTTTTTTTTTTTTTGTATGCAAAGCCTATAGAACCAGGAGCTTTTTAAAAAATTTAATTATGCTTTAAGGGAAAGCTTACAGCTCAAGTTAGTTTCTCATACAAAAATTTATATACACATTGTTATGTGACCCTAGTTGCTATCCCTATAATGTGACAGCACACTCTTCCTTTCCACCCCAGATTTCCTGTGTCCATTCAACCAGCTCCTGTCCCTTTCTGCCTTTTCACCTCACCTCCAGGCAAGCACTGCCCATTTAGTCTCATGTATCTACTTGAACTAAAAAGCACTCTTCATGAGTATCGTTTTATGTTTTTCCAGTCTACTCAATGTCCGAAGAGTTGGCTTCGGGAATGGTTTTATTGCTCAGTTAACAGAGAGCCCGGGGGCCATGTCTTCCGGGGTTCCTCCAGTTTCAGTCAGACCATTACGCCTTTTTACTAGAATTTTAGTTGTTTCTTGCTCTCTCAGGGACTCTCTGTTGTGTTTCCTGTCAGGGCAGTCATTGGTGGTAGCCGGGCACCATTTAGTTCTTCTGGCCTCAGGTTGATGAAGTCTCTGGCTTATGTGGCCTTTTTTGTCTCCTGGGCTAAAATTTTCCTCGTGTCTTTGGTGTTCTTCATTCTCCTTTGCTCCAGGTGGGTTGGGACCAATTGATCCATCTTAGATGGCACCTTGCTAGCTTTTAAGGCCCTAGGCACCCCTCACCAAAGAAGGGTGCAGAACATTCTCTTAATAAACTTTGTTATGCCAATTGACCTAGATGTCCCCTGAAACCATGTTCCCCAAACCCCTGCCCCTACTATTCTGTCCCTCAAAGCATTTGGTTATATTTAGGAAGCTTCTTAGCTTTCGGTTTAATCCAGTTGTGCTGACTTCCCCCGTATTGTGTGTTGTCCTTCCCTTCACCTAAGATAATTCTTGTCTACTATCTAGTTAGTGAATACCTCTTTCCCTCCCTCCCCACCCTCATAACCATCAAAGCATGTTCCCCTCTGTGTTTAAACCTTTTCTTGGGTTCTTATAATAGTGGTCTCATATAATATTTATCCTTTTGCAACTCACTAATTTCACTCAGAATAATGCTTTCCAGATTCACAGAACCAGGAACTTTTTGACATACTTTTTGAACCATCATTCATTTTTATAATTATTTAGTTCACTAGAACAAATGAGGGGAGGGCAGCAGGCAAGAGTACAAAAAGACATGAGTTATTTAGTAGGGCCTATTTAACATGCAAAAACTACCCATGTCTATGTGAAATCAGTCCACAGCATTTTATTCTCTTGACTCATTATTACTTTAGATAAACTGCCAACTTCTGTTTTAGTTTTCTAGTTACAAAAGCACAAGGGCTTTTTGGAATGATTTTCAATGCCTTCCATTTATATAGCTGTACATTTCAAAATATTTCTGCATCTTTCTAATTTAATCCTGATAAAAACCAGGCAAAGATATCATTAGCCCAACTTTAAAACAACAAATATTTAGTGTGTGTTTACTGTGTGCCAGGTACAGTGCTAAATGCTTTATAGAGTATCTCTCTTATTCCTCACCTGTGAGGTACCATTATCATCTGAGGCTTCAAAAGAGAGGTTAAATAACTCACCCAATGGGACTCAGAGAGTAAAGGGCAGAGCCAGGATTTGAACCACATTCATCTGACTGCAAAGCCTGTTCTAACCACTATGTTCTGCTGTTGAGGGATAATCAGATGCATGTTCTTTCCTAGTATGGCAATGCTTTTAGTTTGAACTCAGTCTAACTATTTACAGTCATGTAAACAACTGCCGTGAAATTATACAGAAATATTAAACTTTTTGATGTCTCTTTCCATATTATGTTCCCTAGAGTTGCTCAAGACAGGGGTATATCTCAATGTGCATTTCCCCCCCTTAAGGTTACAAGAATCTGTACAAGACCAATAATTGCTGAATAAAGTTTCCAAATATCTAAAGTACTTGGTAATAGGCTGAGAATCTTTTTCTTGTTTACTTGTAATATAGTTTACTACTTACAGGTAAGAAAATGTAAGCACAATTTTAGTGGAAGGTAGCTACCAAATCTTTTGAGTGGTTCAATAATATACAGGACAAAATCTGCTAATTAAAAAAATGTATTTTAATTCACAAGCATCTTTAAAAAAAAAAAAAAAAAACCAACAGTCACACATCCCTCCCCCTCATGCAAACAGCTCTCAAATGAGATTCTTCAAATTTTACGTTTTTTCCATTCCGGCTCATTCTTTGCTTCCTCATCATCAGATTCAACTTGGGCAAACATGGTTTTAGGCTGAGTCCTAAAAGAAAAGTTAAAGAAGAAGAGGAAAAAATTAGTCACCAAGTGTTTATTATATTAGGCTTTCTTTTTTTTTCATCATGTGGAAGCAAATTTGGGGAATCAATTACTACATCTCAATTATAAGAGTCATTAAACTTCTGGCAAAAAAAAAATAATAATGGAAAGTTAATTGTGTGCAGGAAAAGAGTCAAAGATTCTGCTAAAGGTTCTCCCTCTGTGGTAGACACTGTCCTTTCCTTAAATAAAATGAAAATGCATCAAATTCACTAGAACCTCACACATCTATAACCGCGCTCAAACTCAGGCTAACCAGGACCATTTGGAAGACCAAATTATATTCACCAAGCAAGGATCTACAAGATCTTGATTTATATCTATCTGGTTGCTCCCAGACTTAAGTTTTCCAGATAAATGATGTGATTATAGTATACACAAACCAGAGAGTTTGAGTTTGTAGTTTTCTTATCTAATAAGTTTATAATAATAGATAATACATACCGTAACTTGTACAACACCAGCAAAAAAAAAAAAAAAAAAGACAAGACAAAGAAATATCCCCCCCTCCCCACCAATGTATAAAGCTCTGGTGGTTTAGTGGTTAAGAGCTACGGCTGCTAACCAAAAAAGTCAGCAGTTCAAATCCACCAGGCGCTCCTTGGAAACCCTACGGGACAGTTGTACTTCGTCCTATGGGTCACTATGAGTCAGAATCGACTCCAGAGCAACAGGTTTGGTTTTTTTGCTTTTAACCAATATATGAAACGTCAAGCATTTTAGGATACCTCTCTGAGTACCAGTGCTATAACTACTGCCACACAGCACATCGTGTAATCTCTACGTGAGAACTTTCTGTACTTTGTAAACATACCTGGCTCAATAACATTCCTTTTCACACCATTCACACAGAAAATATTTCCAAGGAAATGTCATATGCTTATAATTTATGCCATCTTTAGTCATGCTGGTGCTAATGCCCTTTTTAAAATGGCTCTATCTCATTATGAAGAAACATTAAAGTGTAATATCTGAAGATTACATGCTCTAGGAAGTTAAAGCTTATATCTTCAATTTAGAGTTCAATTAAATATCATCAAAGTTCTTCCAGAATGGTAAAAATAATGACAACAACAATAATTTATTTGGCAAAGGAACACAGGGTTAACACTTCATAGTACTTCTTGCTGTTTCTTTATTATCCTCGGAAAGACGTATAAACCATCCATAACTCATGCTGATGTTCTGACCTGAGTCATGCACCGGCGTTCCTTGTGTGTAAGTTAGCCACAATTCCTCTCTCCAGGTACCTCACACACCTCCCTAGAGCCCAAGCTATTCCCACATACAAGCCAGTTGGTTAAACTTCTTACTGTCACTTTAAGATGCTGTTATGACACCTACAAACAGCTCTAAAATTCCTATAAGTAGTTGCAGATTTTCATATGCCCTCAGAGCCGCTGAATTACTAGAAAGCAGGACCACCGGCTTTTTAACGTGCTACAACAGGACAATTTGGTACTTGTTACTTATTTCATCTTGTGGCAAGGATGTTGGCTGTTTAGGTATGGACAAACCCGGACAGGAACAAACTTGTCTTATTTAAAAATACCTTTGAATTAGATATTTAAATTTCTAAGGGAAGAAAGTACATGGCCTTCCAAAGACATCTGGCAGTGTCTCATAGGACACCAGCTCATTAATGTTGACTGCAATGAGATTAAGTACCAGGAAGTCGCAGTGCTGCTTTTCTGCGACATAAAAGAAGAAATTGAATGGTAGATCACAGGAAGAAAGCCTGGAGCTTGAAAACGCTGTTTTATTTAAGTAGTTACTTTTTTAAATTCCACCTACTTCCAAAATTATTTGTAACAGGTGAATGTCTAACATTAAAGGGCACAGAATCAATGGAATTATTTTAAAATAAGTAGAAAAGGAGTAATAATTGCAAAAAGGCATAAGGAAACCTTTTTAGAGTAGTGGTGGAAATATTCTATAATCTTGATAGAGTGGTGATTACACAGGTATACATATTTTCAAAACTCAAACTATACACCTGAATGGGTCCATTCTGTATTCTATTGTATGTACAATAAATCTGACTTAAAAAGAAAATCAAAAACAGAGCAGAATGTCAAGAACCAAGGAATGAAAGCATAAAACTCAGCATGGGCGTTTGGAACAAGTTTGTGGTGTAACAACTGCATGCTCTCATCCCCCACAAAACACACACACACACACACACACAAAACAAAAATCTAAACCAACCAAATAAAAAACAAGCAGAAACTGGCAGAACCAACATTGTCAGAATTCTGGAAACCAGTCAAAGAGTTACAACAACTAAATGAACACTGAATCAAGGAAAAGGCAACATATAAATGGTAGGAGAGTTTTGGTTTTCTATTCACGTTTGTCCCGTCCTCTCTCCGGTGGGCACTGCCATCTTAAAGCAGTGGCAGCCCACAGTTCTAGAGGGAGCCTGGCTCTAGAGGGAACATAGCAGATTTTATTTGCAAATTATTCTGTACGTCTGTTCTAACCTGTCTGGGGGCTGCCTGTAGGACTAAACAAGGCGCACATTTCAGTCTGGCCTGTCTCAGAGTTCACGTAGGACTGAGGGTCAAAGTCACCAAAAATGAAATGCATAAATATTGATATCCTAGGCATTAGTGAGCTGAAATGGATTGGTACTGGCCATTTTGAATTGGACGATCATGTGGTCTAATATGCCAGAAATGATAAATTCAAGAGGCATGGCGTTGCATTCACTGGCAAAAAGAACATTTCAGTATCTATCCTGAAGTACAATGCTGTCAATGATAGGATAATATCAATATGCCTACAAGGAAGACCAGTTAATACGACTATTATTCAAATTTACATACTAAGTACTAATGCCAAAGATGAAGAAACTAAAGATTTTTGCCAACTTCTGCAGTCTGAAATTGATCAAACATGCAATCAAGACACATTGATAATTACTGGTGATTGGAATGTGAAAGCTGGAAACAAAGAAGGATCCATAGTTGGAAAATATGGCCTTGCTGATAGAAATGATGCCAGAGATCCCCATGATAGAATTTTGCAAGACCAATAACTTGTTCCTTGCAAATACCTTTCTCAACAACATAAATGGCAACTAAACACACGGACCTCAGTGGATGGAATACACAGAATTCAAATTGACTACATCTGTGGAAAGAGATGATGGAGAGGCTCAATATCATCAGTCAGAACAAGGCCAGGGGCTGATTGAGGAAAAGACCATCAATTGCTCGTATGCAAGTTCAAGTTGAAGCTGAAAAAAATCAGAACAAGTCTATGAGAGCCGAAGTACGACTTTGAGTATATTCTACCTTAATTTAGAGACTACATCAAGAATAGATTTGATGCATTCAACACCAACGGCTGAAGACTATATGAGTTTTGGGATGACATCAAGGGTATCATACATGAAGAAAGAAAAAGGTCATTAAAAAAGACAGTAAAGAAAGAAAAGCCCAAAATGGATGTCAGAAGAGACTCTGAAACTTACTCTCGAACATAGAGCAGCTAAAGTGAACAGAAGAAATGATGAAGTAAAAGAGGTGACCAGAAGATTTCAAAGGGCAGTTCAAGAAGACAAAATAGAGTATAATAATGAAATGTGCAAACCTGGAGTTAGAAAATCTAAAAGGAAGAACATGCTTGGCATTTCTCAAGCTGAAAGAACTGAGGAAAAAATTCAAGTCTCAAGTTGCAATTTTGAAGGATTCTATGGGCAAAATGGAGCCCTGGCGGCACAATGGTTAAGAGCTCAGCTGTTAACCAAAAGGTTGGCAGTTCGAATCCACCAGCCATTCCTTGGAAATTCTATGGAGCAGTTCTACATCGTCCTTTAGGATCACTATGAGTCAGAATCGACTCAACAGCAATGGGCTTGGTATGGGCAAAATGCTGAATGACACAGGAAGCATCAAAAGAAGATGGAAAGAATACACGGAGTCCCTGTACAAAAAGAATTTGTCGATGTTCAACCATTTTGGCATATGATCAAGAACCAATGGTACTGAAGGCAGAAATCTAAGCTTAACTGAAGGCATTGGCGAAAAACAAGGCTTCAGGAATTGATGGAATACCAATTGAGATGTTTCCACAAACAGATGCAACACTAGAAGCACTCACTTGTCTATACCAAGAAATTTACAAGATAGCTAGCTGGCTAACTAACTGGAAGAGATCCACATCTATGCCCATTCCAGAGAAAAGTGATCCAACAGAATGCAGAAATTATCAAACAATATCATTAATATCACACACAAGTAAAATATTGCTGAAGCTAATTCAAAAACAGTTGCAGTAGGGCATCAACAGGGCACTTCCAGAAACTCAAGCCAGATTCAGAAGAGGATGTGTAAGAGGGATATCATTGCTGACAGCATATGAATTTTGGCTGAAAGCAGAGAATACCAGAAAGATGTTCATTTATGTTTTACTGACTGTGCAAAGGCATTCAAATGTGTAGATCATAATTACGGATAACATTGCAAAGAATGGGAATTCCAGAACACTTAATTGTGCTCATGCAGAAACCTGTACATAGACCAAGAGGCAGTCATTCGAACAGAACAAAGGGACACAGCATAGTTTAAAGTCAGGAAAGGTGTGCGTCAGAATTATAACCTTTCACCATACTTACTCAATCTGTATAATAAGCAAATAATCTGAAAAGCTGGACTACATGAGAAGTGCAGCATCACGACTGAAGGCTCATTAACAACCTGCAATACACATATGACACAATCTTGCTTGCTGAAAGTGAAGAGGATTTGAAACACTTACTGATGGAGATCAAAGACTACAGCCTTCAGTTTGGATTACACTCCACATAAAAAAAAAAAAAAATCCTCACAACTGACCAATAAGAGATATTATGATAAATGGAGAAAAAAATTGAAGTTATCATGGATTTCATTTTACTTGGGTCTAAAATCAACACCTATGGAAGCACTGCATTGGGCAAATCTGCTGTACACAACCTCTTTCAAGTGTTAAAAAACAATGATGTCATCTCAAGGTGCACCTGATCCAAGCCATGGTATTTTCAATTGCCTCATATGCAATGAGTAGGGAAGACCAATGGAGAATTGATACTTTTGAATTACGGTGTGGGCAAAGAATACTTTATATATCATGGACTGCCAGAAGAACAAATGAATCTGGGAAGAAGCACAGCCAGAATGCTCCTTAGAAGGGAAGATGGCAAGACTGCATCTCACATACTTTGGACATGTTATCAGGAGAACCAGTCCCTAGAAAAGGTCATTACGCTTGGTAAAGTAGAGGGTCAGCAAAAAAGAAGAAGACCCTCAATGAGATGGACTGACATAGTGGCTGCGACAATGGTCTTAAGCATAGCAACGATTGTGAGGATGGCTTAAGACCAGGCTGTGTTTCATTCTGTTGTACTATACGGTCACCATGAGTCAGAACTGACTCGATGGCACCTAATAACAACATGTAATGAGCAAGAAATCTCCAAAACATATGACATAAATATTGACAGGATTGAAGAGAAAAATAAATAATTCTACAATAATACTTGGAAACATCAATAAACCACTTTTGATGGTGGACAGAACATCTGCATAGAAGATCAATAAGGAAGCAGAGGACTTGAACAAGATTTATAAAACCTAGCAGACCTAACAGACATATACAGGATACTCCACCAAACAAGAATAAAATTACACACACTTCTCTAGCACACATGGATCATTTTCTAGGGTAGACCATATGTTAGGTCACAATTAAGTCTTCATAAATTTTAAAAGACCAAAATCGAAGTATCTTCTCCAACCACAATGTAACGAAACTAGATATCAATAACAGAAGGAAAACTGGAAATTTCACAAATGTGGAAAATGAACAACAGACTAAACAACCAATGATCAAACAATAAATCACAAGGGAGATTAGAAAATACTTAGTGACAAATGAGAGAAAAACACAACATACCAAAACTTATGGGATGCAGGGAAGGCAGTGCTCACAGGGAAATTTATAGTGGTAAATGCCTACCTTAAAAAAGAAGATGGATCTCAAATCAATCACCTAATTTGCCACCTTGACAAACTATAAAAAGAAGAGCAAACTAAGCCCAAAGATACCAGAAGGAAGGAAAAAAAAAAATAAAGATTAGAATGAAGCTAAATGAAATAGGCTAGAAAAAAAACAGAGAATTAACAAAACCAAAAGTTGGTTCTTTGAAAAGGTCAATAAAATCAACAAACCTGTAGCTAAACTGACAAAGAAAAAGAGAGAGATGACGCATATAACCAAAATCAGAAATGAGAATGGAGAAATTACTACCAACCTTAAACAAACAAAAAAAACCAAACCCGGTGCCGTCGAGTCGATTCCGACTCATAGCGACTACCAACCTTAGAGAAATAAAAAACAATTCTAAGAAAACTCTCTGAACAATTGTTTGCCAACAAATTAGATAACCTAGATGAAACAAATTCCTAGAAATAAGTAAACTACCTAAATTGACCAAGAAGAAATAGAAAATCTCAATAGACTTATAACAAGTAAAGATATTGAATCAATAATCAAAAATCTCCCAACAAAAAAAAGTCCGGGACTTCACTCATGAATTCTATCACTCATTTAAAGAAGAATTAATACCAATTCTTCTGACACTCTTCCAAAAATTACAAGAGAAGGGAACACTTCTTAATTCATTCTATGAGGTCAACACTATCCTGATACCAAAGCCAGATAAAGATACCACAAGGAAAGAAATGACGCATCAATATCCTCTATGATACATGTGCAAAAATCCTCTACAAAATACTAGAAAACTGAATCCAAAAAGGTTATACACCATATATGAAAATTAACACAAAATGAATCAGTGACCTAAATATAAGAGCTAAAACCATAAAACTCTTAGAAGAAAACATAGGAGAAAGGCTTCAAGATCTTGTTTTTGACAATGGGTTCTTAGATATAACATGGAAAACATTAGCAACAAAAGAAAAAAAATAGATGAACTGGATTTTATCAAAATTAAAAACTTTTGTGTATCGAAGGACTTTATTAAGGAAGTAAAAAGACAACCTGAATAGGAGAAGATATTTGATAGCCATGTATTTCATAAGGGTTAACATCCAAATATGTACAGAGCTCCTACAACTCCACAACAAAAAGAAAAACCAATCAAAAAAAAAAAAAAAAACCGGCAAAGGTTTTTTTTTTTTTCTCCAAAAAGATACACAAACAGCTAATAAGCACATGAAAAGATACTCATTAGTCATTAGGGAAATGCAAATCAAAACCACAGTGAGATACCATTTCACACCCACCAGGATAAATGGAAAATAATAAGTGTTAAACAGGATGTGGAGAAATTGGAACCCTTATCCATTACTAATGGCATTATAAAATGGTACAGTCTCTGTGGAAAACAGTTTGGTAGTTCCTGAAAAAGGTAAACATAGACCCAGCAATTCCACTCCTAGGTAGACACCCAAAAGCTTTGAAAAACAGGGACTCAAGCAGATACTTATACACCAACGTTCACCACATACAGTATTATTCATAATAGCTGAGAGATGGAAAAAACACAAGTGTCCATAAACAGATGAACAGATAGGCAAAATGTGGTATATGTGTACAAGGGAATATTATTCAGTCATAAAGAGAAATTAAGTTCTGATACATGCTACACATGGATGTGTCTTGAAAACATTATGCCAAGTGAAATAAACCAGAAGACGCAAAATGACAAATAGTTTACGATCCCACTTACATGAAATATCTAGAATAGGCAAATGCCTAGAGACAAAAGTAGATTAGTGGTTGGTCACCAGGGCAGGGGATGAGGAGAATGTGAAGTTATTGCTTAAGGGATACTAATTTCTGTTTGGGGTGATGAAAAACTTTTGGAAATAAATAGTGGTGATGGTAGAACATGGTGAATGCAATTAATGTCACTGAACTGTACATTTAAAAATGGTTAAATTGGTAAATTGTGTTATATATATTTTATCATAATTTAAAAACATTTTAAATGTGACAATAACACAAACAACAAAAACTTAGCACTGAATTTCCTAGCAGCCAAGCCAAAAACAGAGAGAGAAAAATACTAATTTTTTAAAACTAAAAAAAAAAAAACTTATTGCTGTCCAGTCAATTCCAACTCACAGCGACCCTACAGGATACTACTCCATAGGGTTTCCAAGGAGTGGCTGGTGGATTCAAACTGCCAGCCTTTTGGTTAGCAGCCGAGCTCTTAACCATTGTTACCACCAGGAGAGATACCTTTTTCCTCCCTAACATCAAATGCAGATTTTTGTATCAGGGTCACTTAGATTGTCACTTCCAATGACCAGACCACAACAGTTTCCTTTGTCTTCACCTAAAACCAAACCAAACCCACTGCCGTCGAGTCGATTCTGACTCATAGTGACCCTATAGGATAGAGTAGAACTGCCCCATAGAGTTTCCAAGGAGCGCCTGGCAGATTTGAACTGCCGACCTCTTGGTTAGCAGCCGTAGCACTTAACCACTACGCCACCAGGGTTTCCGTTGTCTTTACCAGGTATTCTAATTTAGTGGATCTCAAGTTGTTTGGGAGGCAGAACACCTGAACATCATGGTCCTTTTTGCAAAACTCCATGGAATTTATTTTAAATTCCACTTTTTGCAGTAAGAACAATGTTGTCAGCAAAATTTCCATGTGTATGCAATATCAAATCACAACCCCCAGCTTCTCTGAATTGCCAAAATCAGGACTTAAGCCAGTGTCCAAATTTTCCCAGCAACACTTGCTTACCACTTATTCTTTCATTTTGTTATCTGTTACTATACCTAGCAGACAAGCAGTTACGCCAAAAAAAATTTTGTTTTTTAAAAATTGACGAGTAACATTTAAAACGGAGACAATTCTATCCATAAACTTCACCTTGTCTGACTACTAGAAAAAGACTGCCATAATTGAGCTTGGTTGGCCAGGGAGGGGATAATTAAGTGTGAGAACTTGGCTCTTGGGCTTGGGAATAAGGAGGAATGAGTCCCCTGCCTAGGATAAAAGGTAGACACTTGGAGGTGGCCTTACCCTCAACTTAGGGCTGTGCCTAGAGCAGTGCTCTCGAACCATCTGTAGTGCAGGACCAGTCTTCGTTTTCTAATTCACAATCCTTTGTGGACAGATATTGCATTATTAAAAAATATAAAATTAAAAAAAAAAACTACAAAGGAAAAATTTTTATTATTAGATTCAACCAATATATCCAATTGCTATAAAATTTTCTAAGTGGTTCCTCTCAATTTCTACAATTGGCTCATCAGTGCTGGTTTGTGGACCACTCTATGAGAAGTACCCGCTGAGATCCCCATCCCTCCCCTAGCTTGGGAAACGGAGTGAGAAAAACGGGGTTGTATACTAAGAATTTTTCTTCTTAACATAAACTTTTACAACTACAGGAAAATATTTCTCTTATCTGGAAAACTGGCCCTGTATGATGCTACTGAAGACTTGGTGAATGAATGAAGTTGGAGCTGCACCCACAGGCTCACCCTTTAAAGGAACCAAAAACCAAAGCAGCTGCTGTAGAGTCAATTCTGACTCATGGCAACCCCGTGTACTTTCAGAGTGGAACTGCCATCCTCAGGATTTTCAAGGCTGTGACCTTTTGGATGCAGATCGCCAGGCCTTTCTTCCGAGGCTCTCTGGGTAGGTCAAACTGCCAACCTTTCTGTTAGTAGCCCAGTGCTTAACTGTTCACGCCACCCAGGGACTCCCATCCGCTTTAAAGAAAAGAAAAAATTAAAGAGTAGTCTTTAATTCTTATGGATTAGGGATGGGGAGGTGAAGGAAACGTGGCTCACAGAAGAAAATTTCCCCCAATTCAATCCATCATAGCCCCCAAACTAAAATTCTTACATATAGTACAGTGCCTTCAATAAGAGGGATATGCTGTCAACTAAATAAAGACCAGGTTTCTCAAAAATGATTATTCAGTTTTAGCACACTGAACATCTCATCCAGCCTAGGGAGTGCCCGTGTTTTGTAGGAGCACAGTGAGAGAATCGTACCTTTAAACTTTGCAACCTATTCTTCCTTTTCAGCAATTTTTATCTTTGAATTTATTTCCAGCCGGTATTCTTTTGAAGAATTTTAGAAATCCACATATGAGAAAAAAAAAAATTTTTTTTTAATTCAATTCAGGATCATCTAGGGCATTTTAAAAGGGTTCCTTTAGTCACCACTTTATCAAGACAATGAGGAACAGAGACGATTAGGCAACTCTAGCAGAGGATTTCTTCTTCCCTGGGGGATGGCCTAATTTGTCCTTGGCATACAAAACTACTATGAAAATAAATCAACAATGAAAAGCAGGAATAAAATGACACATGCAAAAAGAGAAAACATTACTGGATTTGAAAACAATTAAAAGTTGGTCTGGAAATTCCTGCTTTTAAAGCCAATGGGAAACAAACAAACAAGTCTCTATTAACATCATCACTGGCACAAAAATGGATTCTATTCTGGGCTGCTTGAAGAAATAGAATTTGTACACTGATTTTACCATGGGCTCTGCTGGGTGCTTCCATCAGAGGACTAGGACAAACCAAACCAAATGGACACCGAGGAAATGGTGACAACTCAGGAAATATACAAATGATGTGCAAGAAATATATTCCACTGCTTCGAGAAGGCTTTTCCATTACCTACCCATTCCTCTAGCATTCTATACCTCATTTCTCAAGAGGCAGACAGTTATCAACTCTAACTTACAGCCTCATAGCAGATCCATTTTCCTTGTCCAAATAAAAAGTCTATAAAGGGATCTCCTTGAAGGAAAAAGGAGGTCATGGGAACATTCAATTCAGCCAAATGTAAAATCACTCTGGGTGCCCAACAAGTTAGTGGAGATAAGGTAAGCCTCACTGGAGAAGCAGTAAAGTATCCATCTTGCTGAAATCAGCTTTCTCCAGAACATTTTCTACTGGATTATGGCCCACACTTGCCCATTTTTCAAAGGGTTAATTTATTAAAACTCAAACTTATAGGGAGCTGATATGAAACTACTTTTGTTTTCCTGTTTGATTAAGTGATTAAGTGGGGAATAGTAAACACTCTTCAATTGACTATATATACCAACTTGTTTACTAGAGTTACCAAGAAAAGGAGAACAGTTCAGATGTTAGTATAGTTATTGCTGCTAACCATCAAATAAACTAATCACAGGAAGGCTGAAGGGTTTTTTGTTTTATTTTGTTTTTGCATCAATAAATTTTGCATTTGCTAAGAGTTAATATAATTTCATGAAGCAAATACAAAATTTAAGCAAATGTCTGTCTCAAATCTATAAGTCCTGATTAGCTGATAGCTTTGTGCTGATTAATTTTCTCCTTTGAACTTCTTTTTTTTTAACTTGAGTTCTTAAGGTTATTTGTTCAAAGTGAGTCTTTTCCAGCAGCTGTGTACGTAAAGATGAAAGAAACCCAACAGAAACAAAGCTCTACCTTTGGTATTTCCATCCAGAGAATTTTGTGTAAAGATCCTTCCTGTAATCTTCTAACAGAGCATTTTTGAGGTGCATTGTTTGTGCAAGAGATTTAAAGTGTTTGTAGGACTGTCCCTTCTCTTCTGACTAAGCTTTAACCTATGCCTTCTACAATCTTCCTCTAGCTCTCAGGCCAGAGTGAAGTCGTCAAAATGTTTTCAGCTGCAATGGAAAGGCCACAGGTCAAATTCTTTTTAATTATGGATATTCTTCTGATATGATTCATTCAAAAAGCATAAGGCCAGCTCCAGGGTAGGGTAATAGAATGAGTATGAGGGGAAATCACTTGTATTATTTAGTCATCAGTGTGTGAGTATAAACCACAAGCTTTTTTGGCTCAGGGCCCATTGTTTATTATGAAGGAAAACCTCAAAGCCAGTCAATTACAGCCATGACTTGATAATCTGACACGCTTGTTAACCCTGTTAGAATGAATGTTAGAATGAATAAGGCCCAGAGGAACTCTGACCCAGTCATGACAATTGCAGAATTATTAAGATTAAATAAAGGACTTGAGCAAAAGATTCCACTTGAAATGGTCCCTTCTTTCTGGGGAAAGAGCTAATCAAAGTTTTTTTTTTTTTAAATATAAAGGATGCATAAGAAGGTGAGAGGCAACAAGATATTTCTAGATAAAAAAAATTTCCCATTTTCTTCAGGAAATGAATATATAATATCTTGGAAAATAGATAAACACATATCGGACTCATAAATAAGGCAATTCAACTCATAATGGTATGTGTGAAAATTCAAAGACTGGGTGAGGGTGGAGAAAAGGACATATATGAAACCTGTGGAAACTGTGGAACCAGAGAGAGAGAGCAAGAAAGAAAAAGAAAAACCCTATTAAATTTCCTTACTACCAAGCGGGTAAACAAGTTATATGATAAAACTTTTGAAAAGCACACAGGCCTCGGGCAGTCCAGATATCACCAATGCCCTCTCTAAGCTCACATTTATAAACTGTATGCCACAATTTCTCTTCAAAAACATGAGGGCTACATGTTGGTACAGCCCTGTCCCCTTACTTCATCCATGGGGAAATAATCTCAGCAGAGGTAAGGAGACTCAGTGAAGGTATTAGAGCTGGAACTAAACCCCAAGGCTTTTGATTCTTAGTCTCATGTTCCTTCTGCTATGTCATGCTACCTCACACAATAATCTTTTCAGGTTCACTATACTTAACTTTTCTAAGAGCTACCCTCAGCTGTCCCCCATGTGTCTGTCAGTTTGTCATACTGTGGGGGCTTGTGTTTTGCTGTGATGCTGGAAGCTATGCCACTGGTATTCAGATACCAGCAGGGTCACCCACGGAGGACAGGTTTCAGCTGAGCTCCCAGACTAAGACAGACTAGGAAGAAGGACCCGGCAGGCTACTTCTGAAAAGCATTAGCCAGTGAAAACCTTATTAACAGCAGCGGAACACTGTCTGATACAGTGCTGGAAGATGAGCCCCCCAGGTTGGAAGGCACTCAAAAGATGACTGGGGAAGAGCTGCCTCCTCCAAGTAGAGTTGACCTGAATGACGTGGATGGAGTATAGCCTTCGGACCTTCGTGTGCCGATGTGGCACGACTCAAAATGAGAAGAAACAGCTGCAAACATCCATTAATAATCAGAACCTGGAATGTCCGAAGTATGAATCTAGGAAAATTGGAAATCGTCAAAAATGAAATGGAATGCATAAACATTGATATCCTAGGCATTAGTGAGCTGAAATGGACTGGTATTGGCCATTTTGAATCGGACAATCATATAGTCTACTATGCTGGGAATGACAACTCGAAGAGGAATGGTGTTACGTTTGTCAAACAGAACGTTGCAAGATGTATCCTGAAGTACAATGCTGTCAGTGATAGGATAATATCCATATGCCTACAAGGAAGACCAGTTAATACAACTATTATTCAAATTTACGCACCAACCACTAGGGCCAAAGATGAAGAAATAGAAGATTTTTATCAGCTGCTGCAGTCTGAAATTGATCGAACATGCAATCGAGATGCACTGATAATTATTGGCAATTGGAACTCGAAAGTTGGAAACAAAGAAGAAGGATCAGTAGTTGGAAAATATGGCCTTGGTGACAGAAACAATGCCAGAGATCGAATGATAGAATTTTGCAAGACCAATGACTTCTTCATGGCAAATACCTTCTTTCACCAACATAAACGGCAACTATACACATGGACCTCACCAGATGTAACACACAGAAAACAAATTGACAACACCTGTGGAAAGAGACGATGGAAAAGTTCAATATCATCAGTTAGAACAAGCCTAGGGCCGACTGTGGAACAGACCATCAATTGCTCATATGCAAGTTCAAGCTGAAACTGAAGAAAATCAGAGCAAGTCCACGAGAGCCAAAATATGACCTTGAGTATATGCCGCCTGAATTTAGAGACCATCTGAAGAACAGATTTGATGCATTCAACACTAGTGACTGAAGACCAGACGAGTTGTGGAATGACATCAAGGACATCATCCATGAAGAAAGCAAGAGATCACTGAAAAGACAGGAAAGAGAAAAAACCAAGATGGATGTCAGAGGAGACTCTGAAACTTGCTCTTGAGTGTCGAGCAGCTAAAGCAAAAGGAAGAATTCATGAAGTAAAAGAACTGAACAGAAGATTTCAAAGGGCCTCTCAAGAAGACAAAGTAAAGTATTATAATGACATGTGCAAAGAGCTGGAGACGGAAAACCAAAAGGGAAGAACAGGCTCGGCATTTCTCAAGCTGAAAGAACTGAAGAAAAAATTCAAGCCTTGAGTTGCAACAGTGAAGGATTCCATGGGGAAAATATTAAACGACGCAGGAAATATCAAAAGAAGATGGAAGGAATACACAGAATCATTACAGCAAAAAGAATTAGTCGATATTCAACCATTTCAAGAGGTGGCATACGATCAGGAACCGATGGTACTGAAGGAAGAAGTCCAAGCTGCTCTGAAGGCGTTGGCGAAAGACAAGGCCCCAGGAATTGATGGAACATCAATTGAGATGTTTCAACAAACAGGTGCAGTGCTGGAGGTGCTCACTCGTCTATGCCAAGGAATATGGAAGACAGCTTCCTGGCCAACTGACTGGAAGTGATCCATATTTATGCCTATTTCCAAGAAAGGTGATCCAACCAAATGCAGAAATTATAGAACAATATCATTAACATCACATGCAAGCAAAATTTTGCTGAAGATCATTCAAAAACAGCTGCAGCAATATATTGACAGGGAAATCCCAGAAATTCAGGCTGGTTTCAGAAGAGGACGTGGAACCAGGGATATCATTGCTGATGTCAGATGATGGATCCTGGCTGAAAGCAAAGAATACCAGAAGGGTGTTTACCTGTGTTTTATTGACTATGCAAAGGCATTTGACTGTGTGGATCATAACAAACTATGGATAACACTGCGAAGAATGGGAATTCCAAAGCACTTAATTGTGCTCATGAGGAACCTTTACGTAGATCAAGAGGCAGTTGTTCGGACAGAACAAGGGGATACTGATTGGTTTAAAGTCAGGAAAGGTGTGCAGCAGGGTTGTATTCTTTCACCATACCTATTTAATCTGTATGCTGAACAAATAATCTGAGAAGCTGGACTATATGAAGAAGAACGGGGCATCAGGATTGGAGGGAGACTCATTAACAACCTGCGTTATGCAGATGACACAATCTTGCTTGCTGAAAGTGAAGAGGACTTGAAGCACTTTATTAATGAAGATCAAAGACCACAGCCTTCAGTATGGATTACACCTCAACATAAAGAAAACAAAAATCCTCACAACTGGACCAATGAGCAACATCATGGTAAACAGAGAAAAGATTGAAGTTGTCAAGGATTTCATTTCACTTGGATCCACAATCAACAGTCATGGAAGCAGTAGTCAAGAAATCAAAAGACGCATTGCATTGGGCAAATCTGCTGCAAAGGACCTCTTCAAAGTGTTGAAGAGCAAAGATGTCACCCTGAAGACTAAGGTACGTCTGACCCAAGCCATGGTATTTTCAATTGCATCATATGCATGTGAAAGCTGGACAAAGAATAAGGAAGACCGAAGAAGAATTGACGCCTTTGAATTGTGGTGTTGGCGAGGAATATTGAATATACCGTGGACGGCCAGAAGAACGAATAAATCTGTCTTAGAAGTACAACCAGAATGCTCCTTAGAAGCAAGGATGGTGAGGCTGTGTCTTACATACTTTGGACATGTTGTCAGGAGGGATCAGTCCCTGGAGAAGGACATCATGCTTGGCAGAGTACAGGGTCAGCAGAAAAGAGGAAGACCCTCAACGAGGTAGACTGACCAGTGGCTGCAACAATGAGCTCAAGCCTAACAACGATTATAAGGGTGGCACAGGACCGGGAAGTGTTTCGTTCTGTTGTGCATAGGGTCGCTATGAGTGCGAACTGACTCGATGGCACCTAACAACAACAACAACAACCCTCAGTTGTTTAGTGATCAGAATCAGTACATTTTAAGAGTTAAGGGCACAGCTTGACCCTGAAGCCAGACCACCTGTGTTCATATCCCAATTCTGCCATCTGCTACCTGTGTGGCTTTGGTCAAGTTGTAAGTCTGTTTCCTCATCTGGAACAGTAATACTACACACACACACATTTTTTTTAAACAAGCATGTAATAGAATAAATTTAATTAAAATGTCACTTCATAAAATAGGCATATTAAAAATGTACGTATAATACATTTGGTAAAATAACATACATTAAATAAAAAATATCAATTTGCTAGTTTTTAAAAAACCCTAGAGGAAACTATTTTGTTACGTAAATCTTTTTTTTTTCCCCACTATGAATCTCTATAATTTATTCTGTAAGTTTGAACTGTCTTAAAGAGGAATCATTTTTTATTCATTTTAAATGATTACTTTGGTACATACTACCAAACTTTACTTTGCAAAATAATCACGTGGGGCACTTCTTAAAATGCAGACTGCCAGTCCCACTCCCACAAAATCTAATTGAGTTGGTCTGGGGTAGAATCCAGAAATCTGCATTTTTTAAACCCCTCCTCGCCCAGTCAGTTCACAAAACCACTTTGAGAAACACTGGCATCTACATAGGAATATGGTGGACATATGTCTACACAGGAATTCAGTTACCTAAATATAACTCAGGAAAAAAGTTACATTTTTCTCTTTATTGGTTTATGTCTCCTCCTGGCACAAATAGTATATAAACCTTCACTTCACTTACTCACAGGGTGACCTCTTTAAATCTTGCCTACTAACTCACCATGACTTTAAATGGATCCTTTATAGGTGGGAACGATATTTTAATGAGCTCTTGCACACACACACACATACATCCACGTATCCTGTATCAGAGAAGACATACACGCCGAAAATTAAATTGACTGAACCAGCAATAAAAGCAGTTGATCTGGCAAGAAAAGTGACCATGGTTGACAGAGCTGTCAGGCTGGCAGGCTGCTGGCCGGGGTCCAGGCTCCCACACACATCTATCCCTGTCTGATGTGTAAGCTAATAGCATTCTGGATCTACATCCTGCCCACTCCTCAGCCAGCTCCTTGTCCCCTCCCTCCAGCAACAACTTTTAACATGAAATTGAAACTGAATCTGCCCGCCTGTAGCTGAATGACAGTCCTCTGTGATTCTGCTCTGGTTTGAAACGTTCACGGCTATTACATTGCTAGTGCCAGGAATGAAATTTAAACACCCAGTCAACAAACGTAAAGGGTTCAAAGGCTCTTCGTTATCATCACTGGAGAATGAAGGTGAGTCTATGTCACAGGCAGGCGGGTAGATTTGTGTGATGTCTAATTGTGCTTCTCTCTGATAAAGTGAAATACAGTAAATCTTCATTTCATCACTGACATAAGTCAATTGCAGTGAAGACAAACAACCAGACACACATTCTCAATCACAGTGACCATTATGAAAAGATCCTATTAAATATTAGCTTCCCTTCAGACACTTTGCCACTTGGCAGTAAACAGTATACTCCAGCAGGTAAACACAGGAGAAATAACACAGCAATTCTGGCTAACAAATTACATGCCACGGACAGCCACTGCCATGAACTTAGTTAGTATACAATAAATGTAGTGACAAGATCAGGTGGAAGGAAAGAGATGGAAACAAAATGCAGCGGCAGAAAGGTGTATATTAAGAGAGAGCGCGGTCTATGGAAAGCTCATTAGATTAGGAATCAAGAGAACTGACAGCTAGTTCTAGTTTCAGACACTTAATGTTAGTTGCAAGTCTATGCTTCAGTCTCCTGACACATAAGGAGAGGATATGACCATACATGTTCTATCTACCTTGAAGAGTTGCTGTTAAACTAGCACATTATTCAATTATAACTAAATTGCCTACAATACAGAAAAATATCTTCAGGTAATGGTCACAAATCAGCAAAAATACTTTCAGCTGCAATTAAGTCTATGAAAATATTAATTACCAATTACAAAAGAGTCAGAAAATCCAAACAGACTATTTACCATGAGGGAATGGGAAAGAAAGGAGAAGGTTACTAAGGAATTACTATTCACACTTCACACCACAAAAGCACCAGGCTTTGATAGTTTCACATATGAATTCTAGCAAATCTTTACAAAGTAGACAAATTTAATGGCATGCAAATAATTTGAGGGCATATATAGAGAAGAAAAGTATACAGAGCGCTTTATGAAGCCCGGCTAACACTTGACAAAGATTACACCATCACCATGCGAAGGTTCTACAAAAAATGCAAGAATGATTCAGTATTAGGAAATTCAGTAATATAATGCATCATATTCATTGGTAAAAGTAGAAAAATCATATGATACTTCTATTGAGATACAATGAAGGAATTCAATAAAATTTAGCATCTATTCCTAATGGACGTGCCTCTGGCCTTTTAACTTGTTTTCTTTGCCTGAGCTGTTCTTCCCCCAGATATCTGTATGGCTTGCTCCCTCATTTTCATTCAGGTCAAATATAACTTTAGCAGAGGGTTCTACTTTGACCATCATGTCTAACATAGCAACCTTTCCTTCCTTTGGATATTTTATGTCCTCTTCTTCCTATTTTAGCTTTCTCCGTAGCACTTACTGCCATCCAACACTTACAGATTTCTAAAGGTTACGGCCAAGAAAACGCTACGGAGCAGTTCTGCTCTGTAACACACAGGGTAGCCAAGAGCCAGAACCGACTCAACAACAACAGGTTGGCTGGTCACTGCCTACTAGAACATAATATTCATAATAACTTCTATATTATCACATTCTAGAAGAATAACTGGCACATAGTAGGAGTCTTGTAAATCTTTGTCGAATGAATAAATAAAACAGAAAGAGATTCTTCCTTAATATCTTGTATGTTTGTGTTTTAAAATTTTATCATGCTGTATGGGGAAATACCACTAGATTAACAATACAAAATTGCCAATATCTGACTATTTCTGAGCTGCAAAAATGACAATTACATATGGTTCAACCTAACAGAATCACTCTTGTTAAAGTTCAAAATGAGAAAAGAACATACACTACCAATAATATTATTTAACTTTGTTTTGGCATAAAAATTAAAAAGGTAGAGGTAAAAGTATCATTATTTGCAGATGACATAATTCAATACATGAAAAGCTCAAGCAAATTCACTAACCATTATTTCAAATAATAGGGGACGACAGTAAATAGCTGGATACGAAATATACACACCCACACATACATAAATGTGTAGCCATACTGTGTTCCTTTATACAAAGGAGTTACAAATTCAGTGAAAGAAAAGCCCTTATTTACAATAGCACAAAAAGATAAAATAACTGGAAATGGACTTACATAGAAATGTGAAAGTTTTATATAAAGAAAAATTTCAAAATATTTTTGAAGGCCATAAAGAGATGTGACTAAACAGGCAATCCAAGATGCTGGACTACATGAAGAAGAAAATGGCATCAGGATTGGAGGAAGACTCGTTAACAAACCTGCGATAAGCAGATGACATAACCTTGTTTGCTGAAAGCAAAGAGGACTTGAAGCACTTACTGATAAAGATCAAAGACTACAGCCTTCAGTATAGATTACACATCAACATAAAGAAAACAAAAATCCTCACTACTGGACCAATAAATGGAGAAAACCGAAGTTGTCAAGGATTTCATTTTACTTGGATCCACCAATCAACACCCATAGAAGCATCAGTCAAGAGATCAAACAACGTATTGCGTTGAGCAAATATGCTGCAAAAGACCTCTCTATAAGTGTTAAAAAGCAAAGATGTTGCTTTGAGGACTAAGGTGAGCCTAACCCAAGCCATGGTATTTTCAGTTGCCTCATATGCATGCAAAAGCTGAACAACGAATAAAGAAGACCGAAGAAAAACTGATGCCTTTGTATTATGGTGTTGGTGAAGAATACTGATTATACTAGGGACTGCCAGAAGAACAAACAAGATCTATCTTGGAATAAGTACAGCCAGAATGCTTCTTAAAAGGGAGGATGGCAAGAGTTTGTCTCACGTACTTTGGAAATGTCATCAGGAGGCACCAGTCCCTGGAGAAAGACAACGTGCTTGGTAACGAGATGGACTGACACAGTGGCTGCAACAGTGGGCTGGAACATAGCAACCACTGTGAGGATGGTGCAGGATTGGGCAGCGTTTCATTCTGTTGCACATAGGGTCACTGAGTCGGAATCGACTCCATGGCACCTAACAACAACAACCCTGCTCTTGTGTTTAAAAATCAGTTGTTATAAAATCCTACCTTACTACCATAGATGAGTGGCACCTCCAGCACTGCATCCATTTATTGAAACATCTCAATTGCTATTCTGTCAATTCCTAGAGCCTTGTTTTTCGTCAATGCCTTCAGTGCAACTTGGACTTCTTCCTTCAATTCCATCGGTTCTTGATCATACGCTACCTCCTGATGGTTGAACATCAACCAATTATTTTTGGTACAGTGACTCTGTATTCCCTCCATCTTGTTTTGATGCTTCCTACATCGTTCAATATTTTGCCCGTTGAATTGTTCAAAACTGTAACTGGAGACTTGAATTTTTTCTTCAGTTCCTTCAGCTTGAGAAATGCCGAGTGTATTCTTCCCTTTTGGTTTTCTAACTTCTGGTGTTTGCATACATATCTTATTATAATACTTTGTCTTCTCAAGCTGCCTTTGAAATCTTCTGTTCAGCTCTTCATCATTTTTTTTCATTCACTTTAGCTACTCTACACTCAAGGGCAAGTTTCAGAGTATCTTCTGACATCCATTTTGGTCTTTCTTTTCTGTCTTTTTAATGACCCTTTGCTTTCTTCAAGTATGATATCCTTGATGTCATCCCACAACTTACCTGGTGTTCGGTCATTAGTGTTCAACGCACCAAATCTATTCTTGAGATGGTCTCCAAATTCAGTTGGGATACACTCAAGGTCGTATTTTGGTTCCCATGGACTTGTTTTTTTCTTCAGCTTCAACTTAAACTTGCATAGGAGCAATTGATGGCCTGTTCCATAGTTCACTCCTGGTCTTGTTCTGACTAATGATACTGTGCTTTTCTTTTTCATCGTATCTGTCCACAGATGTAGTCAATTTGATTCCTGTGTTTTCTGTCCAGTGAGGTCCTTGTGTATAATCGCTGTTCATGTTGAAAAAAAGTATTCGCAATGAAGAAGTCGGTTGGTCTTGCAAAATTCTATCATGTGATTTCCAGTGTCAGTTCTATCACCAAGGCCACACTTTTCAATTACAGATCCTTCTTCATTTCCAACTTTCGAATTCTAATCATCAGTAATTATCAATGTATTTCGATTGCATGTTTGATCAACTTTAGATTGCAGAAGTTGGTAAAAAATCTTCAGTTTCCTCATCTTTGGCATTAGTGGTTGGTTTTTTTTTTTACATAAATTTGAATAATATTCTTATTAAGTGGTCTTCCTTATAGGCCTATTGGATATTATCCTATCACAGACAGCACTATACTTCAGGATAGATTTTGAAATGTTCTTTTTGATGATGAATGCAACGCCATTCCTCTTGAATTTGTCACACCCATCACAGTAGACCATAGAATTTGTCTGATTCAAAATGGCCAATACCAGTCCATTTCAGCTCACTAATGCCTAAGATATCCATCTGTATGTATTTCATTTTTGATGGCTTCCAACTTTCCTAGATTCATACTTCATACATTCCATGCAGCTATTTCTTCTCATTTTAAGTTGCTGCACATCAGCAAATGAAGGCCTCAAAAGCTTGACTCCATTCATGTCATTCAGGTTGTTTCTACTTTGAGGAGGCAGCTCTTCCCCAATTGTATTTTGAGTGCCTTCCAATCTGAGGGGCTCATCTTTCAGCACTCTATCAGACGATGTTCCGCTGCCATTCATAAGGTTTTCAATGGATAATTTTTTCAGAAGTATACTGCCAGTTCCTTCTTCCAAGTCTGTCTTAGTCTGGAAGCTCCACTGAAGCCTGTCCATCATAGGTGACCATGCTGGTATTTGAAATACCAGTGGCATAACTTCCAGCATAACATCAACATGCAAGCAACCGCTGTACGACAAACAGCAGACAAATTGTGGACCTAAATTGATATATACATGTAATTCGACTCCATTAAAAAATAGCACTAAGACTTTTTGGGGGGGGAGGGGGTGATTAAAGTCATCAAAACATAAGAATAGATGGAAAAATTCTGATAAGGAGAACAATGAGGGTAGGCAGCCATATCATAATGGAAACCGTTTGATATTGATACTTGAAAAGACAGGCCAATTAACAGAACTAAACAGAGAGCCCAGAAATGATTAAAAAAAAAAACATATGGAAATGCTGTATGTGTAATAAAGGTAGCTGTCTTAGTTATCTAGTGCTGCTATAACAGAAATACCACAAGTGGATGGCTTTAACAAACAAATTCATTCTCTCATAGTCTAGGAAGCTAGAAGTCTGAATTCAGGGCATCGGTTCCAAGGGAAGGCTTTCTCTCTGTCGGCTCTGGAGGAAGGTCTTTGTCATCAATCTTCCCCTGGACTAGGAGCTTCTCTGCACAGGAACCCCAGCTCCAAAGAATGCACTCTTCTGCTGGTATTACTCTCTTGGTGGTATGAGGTCCCCCTGACTCTTTGCTCACTTCTCCCTTTTATATCTCTAAAGAGACTGACTTAAAACACAACCTAATCTTGCAGATTGAGTCTTGCCTCATTAACATAACTGCCTGGAATCCTGCCTCATTAACATCACAGAGGTAGGATTTATAACACATAGGAAAATCACATCAGATGACAAAATGGTGGGCAATCATACAACACTGGGAATCATGGCCTAGCCAAGTTGACACACATTTTTGGGGGACACAATTTAATCCATAATAGTGGCCACCAAGTCAAACTGATTCCAACTCATAGTGACCCCATAGGACACGGGGTAGAACTGCCCCATAGAGTTTCCAAAGCTGCAATCTTTATAGAAGCAGACTGCCATACTTTCTCCCACAGAACAACTAGTGGGTTTGAACCACTGACTTAACCACTGTGCCACCAGAGCTCCTTAATAATGGTGGCATTTCAAGTCAATGAGGAAAAACAGATTATCCAAGAAAAGATGTTGCACCAACTGGCGAATAATATAGAAAAATATTAAGTTGTAGCCCTACCTCATTCTCTTCACTAAAATAATTTCAGATGAAAAAAAAACTAACATTAAAAAATGAAAGCAAAAAAATTTTAAATGGAAACATGGCAAAATTTCAAGAGTAATCTTGGGATGTAGAGGCCTTTTTTAAGTAAGATACACCCAAAAAGTCAGAAAAAAATTCTAAATCTGACTACCTTAAAAAATTTTTTTTTTACGGGAGGCATGGGAAAAATACCATAGACAAAGTAAAACAAAAAACGACTAAGAAAAAAAATTGTAATACATGGCATACAAAGGGTTAATCTTCTTTTAAAAAATATTTTATTTTTGTTGTTGTTGAAAATACACACAGCAGAACATACACCAAAACTTTCTATATGTACAATTCAGTGACATTGATTATATTCTTTGAGTTGTACAAACATGCCCTCCTTTTCTGAATTGTTCGTCCCCATTGACATTAACTCACTGCCCTCTGAGGTTCCTATCTAAGCTTTCAAGTTGCTGTTGTCAATTTAATACCATATAGACAGGTCTTTAAAAGTGTACAATGCTCAAAGCAGGCATTCTTATTAAGCTAAACTATTGTTTGATTTAAAGAAGACTTCAGGAGGTATTTCAGGGCTAATCTTCTTAAAGAATTCTTACAAATCAATAAGAAAAAAAAAAAAACCCACTCAACCAACTGAAAAATGGGCAAAAGACATGAATATAAAATTCACAGGAAAACCGGTTTTTAACATATGAAAAGATGCTCAATAATTTTAAATGTAAGTGAAAACTAGTTACAAGAAGTCACCTATCAGATTGGCAAAGACGAAAGTATTAGCATATACTCTAGCAAGGATGAGGGCACTCATATATCAGATAAGTTCATTAAAAAGTCACTTTGGAGGAAAATTTGGCACTATTTACACAATTTTAAAATGCAAAGAGCATTTGACTTGGCAATTCTATTTCAAGAAGCTTTGCACATGTGGGCAAATATGTATGTCTAAGGATATTAATTTCAGCATTGTTTATGAAAGCTGAAGAATGGAAACAATGCAAATATCCTTAAAAAGGATATTGCTTTAGAAAAGTATTACATATCTATATGTGGAATATATAAAGTATAGAGAATGAAATAGAAATGTACAGATGGACCTGGCCCCAGTCTCCAAGATGTGTCTCTTTTATTGCTTTGATTCTTAGCACCACAGTAATGTTTCACATTCCCAAAAAATAAACACAATATGAGAAAAACCAAAAAGGAATACATATGAAAACTGTATTACAAATGACTAATGGGATGGAAGAGAAAAGATCTAATCTAAATAACTTTGGAAAACAATACGCTGACTGGGTACTATAAGACTAATGAACTGGACACAAATGCTGTAACCTAGTTAGGAAAAGCATTTCTCACAGGGGTGTGGTGTTGCAATTCTGAAACTACTTTATGTGCATAGAATTGGACAAATAAGTAAATATATGTAGGTAATGAAATCTGGGTTTCTCACTATTGGAAAAAGAAGTTATAAATAAGGAAAAGAGAAATGCTAAGTGAACTCTATGGAAATGGACTGAAATTGGAGGCATCAGTATAAATTCATGGATGGATAAATACACACAGAAATACAGGTGTGTGTATAATAAGAGTAGATTAGTATGTTGGTGTTATTAGGTGCTGCTGAGTTGGTTCCAGCTCATTACGACCTGATGTACAACACTGCCTGGTCCTGTACCATCCTCACAATTGTTGCTATGTTTGAGCCCATTAATTGCAGCCACTGTGTCAATCCATCTTGTTAAGGGTCTTCCTCTTTTTCGTTGATCCTCTACCTTACTGTCACCAAGCATGATGTCTTTCTCCAGGGACTGGTCCCTCCTGATAACATGTCCAAAGTACGTGAGACGAAGTCTCGCCATCCTTGCTCCCAAGGAGCACTATGGCTATACTTCTACCAAAACAGACTTGTTTGTTCTTCTGGCAGTTCATGGTACATTCAGTATTCTTCGCCAACACCATGACTCAAAGGCTTCAATTCTTCTTTGGTCTTCCTTATTCATTGTCCAGCTTTCGCATGCACAAGAGGCAACTGAAAATATCATGGCTTGGATCAGATGCACTTTAGTCCTTAAAGTGACATCTTTGCTTTTCAACACTTTAAAGAGGTCTTTTGCAGCAGATTTACCCAATACAATACTTTGTTCGATTGCTTGGCTGTTGCTTCCATGGGTGTTGATTGTGGATTAAAGTAAAACAAAATTCCTTGAATATTTTCTCCATTGATCATGATGTTGCTTACTGGTCCAGTTGTGAGGATTTTTGTTTTCTTTATGTTGAAGTGTAGTCCACACTGAAGGCTGTAGACTTTAATCTTCATCAGTAAGTGCTTCAAGTTCTCTTCACATTGAGCAAGCAAGTTTGTGTCATCTGCATATTGCAAGCTGTTAATGAGTCTACCAATTCTGATGTCATGTTCTTTTTCATATTGTTCAGCTTCTTGGATTATTTGCTCAGCATAGAGACTGAATAAATATGGTGAAAGGATACAACCCTAACACACACCTTTCCTGATTTTAAACCACACACTATCCCCTTGTTCTTTTCGAACGGCTGTCTTGGTCTGTGTACAGGTTCCACACGAGCACAATGAAGTGGTCTGGAGTTCCCATTCTTTGCAATGTTATCCACAATTTGTTATGATCCACACAGTCGAATGCCTTTGCAAAGTCAATATAACACAGGTAAGTATCTTTCTGGTATTCTCCGACATCAGCAACGAGATTCCTCATTCTACAACCTCTTCTGAATCCAGCTTGAATTTATTGTCAGTTCTCTGTCAATGTACCGCTGCAATCATTTTTCAATTATCTTCAGCCAAATTTTACTCACTTATGATATTAAGGATGTTGTTTGATAACTTCCACGTTTGGTCAGATCACCTTTCTTTGGAATGGGTACAAATACAGATCTTATCTAGTCAGTTGGTCAGGTAGCTGTCTTCCAAACTTCTTGGCATAGATGAGTGAGCCCCTATAGCACTGCATCTGTTTGTTGAAACATTTCAGTTGGTATCCTGTCAATTCCTAGAGGCTCATTTTTTGCCAATGCCTTTTGCACAGCTTGGACTTCTTCTGTTAGTACCATCAATTCTTGATTACATGCTACCTCCTGAAATGGCTGAATGGTTACCAGTTCTTTTTGGTAAAGTGACTCTGTGTATTCCTTCCATCTCCTTTCAATGGTTCCTGTGCCGTTCAATACTTTGTCCATGATAAAAAAAAAAAAAAACCCGTTGCCATAGAGTTGATTCCAACTCATAGAGACCCTACAGAACAGAGCAGAACTATCCCTTAGAGTTTCCAACAAATGGCTGGTGGATTCGAACTGCCGATCTTTTGGTTAGCAGCCAAGCTCTTTAACCACTGCACCACCAGGGCTCATAAAAAATAGAATCCTTCAAAATTTAAAGTCAAGTTTTCCTTCAGTTCTTTCAGTTTGAGAAATAACAACCACGTTCTTCCCTTTTGGTTTTCTAACTCCAGGTCTTTGCATACATATTTCACTATAATACTTTACTTTGTCTTCTCAAGCTGCCCTTTGAAATCTTCTGTTCAGCTCTTTTACTTCATCATTTCTTCTATTCTCTTTAGCTACTCTATGCTCAAGGGCAGGTTACAGAGTCTCTTCTGACATCTATTTTGGTCTTTTCTTTCTTTCCTGTCTCTTTAATGACCCTTTGCTCTCTTCATGTATAATACCCTTGATGTCATCCCACAACTTGTCTGGTCTTTAGGAATTAGTAGTTAGTCTCAAATCTATTCTTGAGATGGTTTCCAAATTCATTTCATGTTCTGATTATTAATGGATGTTTGCAGCTGTTTCTTCACATTTTAAGTCACTGCACATCAGCAAATGAAGGTCTCGAAAGCTTGACTCCATCCATGTCATTAAGATCGACTCTACCTTGAAGAAGCAGCTCTTTCCCAGTCCTCTTTTGAGTGCCTACCAACCTGAGAAGCTCATCTTCCGGCACTCTATCAATCAAGCTTCTGCTGCTATTCCTAAGGTTTCACTGGCCAGTTTTTTGAGAAGTGGACTGACAGGGCATTCTTCCTAGTCCATCTTAGTCTGGAAGCTCCACTGAAACCTGTTCATCATGGGTGACCTTGCTGGTATTTGAAATACCAGGGGCATAGCTTCCAGCATCACAACAACACACAAGCCACTACAGTACAACAAACTGACAAATGTGTGACGGACAGGTTAGTATACATCCATACATTTCCTAGGTTTGTCTGCTGAGAGGGTCTAGAAGCAATGACACTCTAGGAGGACTAAGCAAACCTAAAGATCAGCTCTTGGTTTCTAAACACCATTCTCCAATGAAAGGATTGATTTTAGGGTTGAGGCAAGAAGAATAAAGATAAGCCTGGAACACCTTGTAGTGCTGGAAATTAAGGAAGTCCTCAGAAAAAATAGGGTTTTTGAAAGAAGACAGGAGCTATTCTGAAGAAGATTCTATTGGCCAAAGCTGGAACAATGTGAGCAACAAAACAAATAATGACAGTGTCAGATTTTAACCAGTAGACTAGAATAAGTATCTGAGAGTCCATACAAAAAAAAAATTAATAAATACATGTGGAAGGAACAGCTCTTCCTTTCAGCAGAATTACATGTAGAAGAAAAGAAAAACCAAACCTGTTGCCGTTGAGTTGATTCCGACTCATAATGACCCTATAGGGACCCTATAGGACAGAGTAGAACTGCCCCATAGAGTTTCCAAGGAGTGCCTAGTGGATTCAAACTGCTGACCTTTTGGTTAGCAGCCATGGCACTTAACTGCTACGCTACCAGGGTTTTCAGAAGAAAACAGGGAAACAGAATCACCATTAGGCAAACACACAGTAATATTTGTTGCAGGCAAGATCTAATCATGGATGTTTAAATTAAAGAGCAAAAATTTGAGGAGAAATAGGACCTGCATAGTTTAAAAAAATGTCGTCCAAAATATTTATTAACTAAAAATGGTTTGATAGCAATTTTACAGTAGAGAATCCTGGCAGATGTAACCTTAACCAGTGACCGAAGTTAACATCACCAGTAGTAAGACACAGGAACACCATGAAGCCCTAGAGATGATGCACCAATAGGGATTCAGCATACTTCCTATGTCATTTTTGCCAAAAATGCAAGTCATCATTCCAATTATAAGGAAACATCAGACAAACCAAAACTGAGATAACATCTACAAAAGAACTCACTAGTATTCATTGAAAGCATTAAGGACATAACAGACAAGAAAGCACAAGAAATTGTTACGACTGGAGTAGACTAAGGAGGAATAACAAGTAAATGCAATGTGTAATCCTGGATAGAATTCCAGAACTGTAAAAGGACATTAGTGGGAAAATTGGTGAAATTCAAATAATGTTTGTAGTTTAGTTAATAGTATTGTACCAATGGTAATTTCCTGGCTTTGATAATTGTACTATATAGCTACAACAACGCACTGAAACATACCACCAATCATGAAGACAGCACAGAACCAGGCAAGGTTTTGTTCTGTTATACGTAAGGTCACCATGAGTTGGAGCTGACTCTATGGCAACTAACAATAACCATGGTTACGTAAGATGGTAACGTTAGGGGGAGTTGGGTGATGAATATACGTGAACTCTCTGTATTATTTTTGCAACTTTTCTGTAAGTCTAAAATTAGTTCAAAATAAAAAGTTAAAAAACTGAAAATTGTACATTAGTATCTTCCTTTAATGTAAAGAAATATAGCTCATTCCCTTAGCTTGACATGTTCACCCACACTAAGCTGAGGGAATCTGAGTGGGCAGGATTTACTGGATAGAGTTACTTATATATATATATAGCTCTATAAGTAAAAGTCAATTAATCTTTAATAACAAATCTATAAACTGCTCCCCTTCAATTATTTTGAACCTTCCTCAACTAAGATGAAAAAAAATAAAAAGATGATACGTACACGCAATAGGGTTTTTTGTTTGTTTTTTTTTTTTTAATCATAGGTAGAATGGGCTTTACATATGGCTTATACTAGGCTCTAACTCTATTGTAACTGGTCTTGTTTAAAAATTCACCATTTTAGAGTCTTAAGATACAGACAAAATCCTAAGCTTCAGGATGAGTACCTGATCTATTTTTCAAGCTCAAGAATGAAATGAGAAAGGGAGAAGTTCCCAAGTCATTAAACATAACAATTTCTCTACTTAAAAAAAAAAAAAAACTATTTCGTTACTTGGAATATGCTGGAGAAACCCAATATGGGTTGTCTTCAGCTGCTTTGGCATGCCGCAAAATGGCTTCCCGGGGGTTGCTGTCATCGGTCTTGTCCAAAGCAATGTTTTTCACAATGTATGAAGACAGAGTGCCCCCATGGGTTCCAACCCGGCCACCACGACCTGTTTCAAAGGAAAAAGCAAAAAATCAGAAACTGAATGAGCATGACAATACATAGGTATACCTTGAATACTCTGTACTTGGTTGACAAGGTTGAGCATCCTTCAGTACTGGCTTCAAAAGTGGCTTGTTGCAGGAATGACATCTTTGTGTGTGTGTGTGTGTGTGTGTGTGTGTGTGTTTTAGGTGAAACTTTACAGCACAAATTAGTTTCTCATTCAAAATTTATACACAAATTGTTTTGTAACATTGGTTGCAATCCCCTCAATATGTCAGCACTCTCCCTCTTTCCCTCTATACCCAGAGTCCCCATGTCCATTCATTCAGATTTCCTGTCCCTTCCTGCCTTCTCGTCTCTCCTTTTAGGCAGCTGTTGTCCATTAGGTCTCCTATGCTTAATTGAACTAAGAGCCACGTTTCTCACATGTGTTATTGTTTGTTTTAGAGGCCTGTCTAACCTTTGCTGAAAGGTGGACTTTGGGACAGGCTTCGGATCTGAGTTGGCAGGGTGACAAAGGACCATTGTTTCAGGGGTCCCTCCAGTCTCTGTCAGTGCAGTAAGTATGGTCTTTTTCTTTTTTTGTGAATTGGAATTTTGTTCTGCATTTTTCTCCCGCTCTGTCCAGAACCCTCCATTTTGATTCCTGTCAGAGCGGTCAGTGGTGGCAGCCGGGCATATTTCTTCTCGGCTGGTGAAGGCTGTGGTTTGTGTGGTCCATTAGGGAATGACAACATCCTAACTGGCAGAGTGGGGTCAGAATTTCAGGTTTACTGAATTTTTCTGATTTCATATAGAATTAAAGTTTGAGCACTATGGGGCTTTTTCAGACATTGGTCTGAAGTATACAAGTCTCAATGTTACTTGAGAATGGTCCTTTCAACTTTCATTTATGATGATTACAACCAAACTACCAAACCTTAACTTCCCCCATAATATTTCTAAATGGGAAGAGACATTCTTTGATTGTTATGTCTTTGTTACATAATTTAATAATGATGCCAATGTAGGAGGAATTACAAATAATTTCCCATGTCTATGCCGTGGTTTATGCCTTAAAAAATTCCTCAGGTATGAACATTTGAAAGTCAATAAATAAAACTAACAAATATTCATTAGATGCTATTGTAGCTTCAAACAAACATATCTTAGGGGTTACCATCTTCCAAGTACCTCATAGGTATTTTCCTGAGTGTTATGTTAAAAAAAAAATAGGGTGAATGCACTGATCTACACATTTTACTGTTTCTAGCAGATAGAAAGCTCCTTAAAGGCAGGGTATTGTTCCCTGTTGGATCCCCAACAGCTAGCACAGTAACTGGTACTCAAAAAATGTATGATGTTTTTAGGAAAATAAATACATGGAACCCATACCTTACACCACACATAAAAACTAATTCAAAATGGATCAAAGACCTAAATATAAAGCCCAAAACTATAAAGATCATAGAAGAAAAAACAGGTCAACACTAGAGGCCTTAAACAGGATACAAACCATAATGAACAACAGACTCTAGACTATAAGCTAGATAACTGAGATCTTCTAAACATTAAACTCTTATGCTCATCAAAAGACTTCACAAAAGAGTAAAAAGAGAACCTACAGACTAGGAAAAAGTTTTTGGCTATGACAAATCCAACAAAGACCTAATCTTTAAAATCTATAGGAAAATCCAATACCTCTACAACGAAAAGACAAATAATCCAATTAAAAAATGCGCAAAGGAAACGAACAGACACTTCACCAAAGAAGACATTCAGGTGGCTGACAGACACATGGGGAATGCTCAAGATCACCAGCCATGAGAGAAATGCAAATCAAAACCACAGTAGATACCATCTCACCCTGATATTACTGGCACAAATTAAAAAAACAGAAAATAACCAATGTTGGAGAGGCTGCGGGGAGCTTGGAACTCTTATTGATTGCTGGTGGGAATGAAAAATGGTACAGCCATTTTGGAAAACGATATGGTGCTTCCTTAAAAAGCTAGAAATAGAAATATCATATGATCCAGCAATCCCACTCCTAGGAACATATCACAGAGAAATAAAAGCAATCACACGAATAGATATATGCATGCCCATGTTCACTGCAGCATTGTTCACAATAGCAAAAAGATGTAAACAACTTAAGTGTCCATCGACAAACAAATAGATAAACAAATCATGCTGCATACACACAAAAGAATACTACACAATGATAAACAACAATGGTGAACCTGTGAAACATTTCACAACATGGATGAATCTGGAGGGTATTATGCTGAGTGAAACAAGTCAATCACGAAAGGACAAATATTGTATGAGACCACGACTAAAAAAACTCATGAAAAGGTTTACACACAAAAAGAAACAATCTTTGATGGTTATAAGGGAGGGGAGGAATGGGGAGGGAAAAACACTAAATAGACAACAGATAAGTGGTAACTTTGGTGAAGCGTAAAACAGGACACAATACTGGGGAAGCCAGCACAACATGACCAAGGCGAGGTCATGGAAGCTTCATAGACACATCCAAATTCCCTGAGGGACCAAATTACTCAGCTAAGGACTGGGGACCATGGTCTTGGGGGACATCTAGCTCAACTGGCATAACATAGTTTATAAAGAAAATGTTCTGTATTCTATTTGGTGAGTAGGGTCTTGGGTCTTAAAAGCTTCTGAGCGGACATCTAAGATACTCCAGTGGTCCCACCCTGTCTGGAGCAACGGAGAATGATGAAAACCAAAGACACAAGGGAAAGAATAGTCCAAAGGGCTAATCGGCCACAACTACCAAGCCCTCCACCAGAGAGAGTCTAGCACAACTAGATGGTGCCCAGCTACCACCACCAACTGCTCTGACAGGGATCACAATAGAGGGTCCCAGACAAAGCTGGAGATAAATGTAGAACAAAATTCTAACTCACAAAAAAAGACCAGGCTTACTGCCCTAATAGAGATTGGAGAAACCCCCAGAGTGTGGCCCCTGATACCCTTTTAACTCAGTACTGAAATCACTCCTGAAGTTCACCCTTCAGCCAAAGATTGGACAGGCCCATAAAACAAAAGCAGACTAAATGGACACACCAGCCCAGGGGCAAGGATAAGAAGGCAGGAGGGGACAGGAAAGCTAGTAATGGGGAACCCAAGGTCAAGAAGGAGAGAGTGTTGACACATCCTGGGGTTAGCAACCAATGTCGCAAAACAATATGTATATTAATTATTTAATGAGAAACTAATTTGCTCTGTAAACCTTCATCTAAAGCACAATATAAAGTAAATAAATACATGGAAAGCCAAATAGTACTAAAAGATCAACTTCGTAATTCTAGATAAGTGATGAATAAAAAAGGCAGGAAATAATTCATGGCCAAATAATTTGTGTGGCAAGTAACTATTATAGTACTTAGAGAAGTGAGATAGCTCCTCAGGCTCAGGTAGTTGAGGGAGTCTTCATGAAGGAGTTGGGACTTAAGCTGAACTCCATTTGGAAAAGCTTAGAAGACAGAGAAGGTTATTTTCAAGGAGCAGAATGGTTTAAATAGTAGAGAAGAAAGTTCAATGAGTATTTGGGAACAGGAGTGAACCAACAGCCGTATCAGAAGATCAGAGTAGGAGAGAAGTGAAGTATAAAGCTACAAAGGTGGGTTAGAATCAGACTTTAGAGAATCTTAAATCCCTGGAAATGCAACTGGACAGAGGGGAGCTTATGAAGGTTTGGGGACAGGAGCAACATGAAAGCTAGAAGAGTTAGGGGTAAAAGCAGTACGTAAGATGAATGGAGGCAGGTGGGGAGGAGAGGAAGTGACTTCAGATAAGGTGTCTCAGAAGGGTTTTGCAATAGCCCAGGCAAGAATATTATTTAGGAACTTTATTAGGACAGTGGCAGAGAGAATGAAAAAATACTTCAGATAGATACGCGATATGTTTTCAACACAGAAAAGGCCAAATGGATGCAAGCCCAGAACTCACACAAATGAACAAGTCAAAAGCTTGGGAGCCTAAAACAAATGGACACTACACAGGTGATAACAGGAAACAGAATTCTAGGGAAAGTATGTGCTGTATACTACAGCCAATGCTGTCTTGCTTTTTCCTGGTATCTACTTTCTTAAAAATCCTAAGAACTTTTATGCATCTTCTAGTGAAATGGGAAGTTTCATTTTATCAACATAGAACTAAATGATGGCTACTTTCTTGCCTTGTGTGAAGTCAAAATGCCCCATGTTGTAAATTCTGCCAATTTAAGTGCATTGGTTTTAAAACTGGGTTCCAAGAGACTCAGAGTTCCAAGTTACCTAAAAGGCTAAAGTTGGAGACCAAGCAGGTGGGGCTCCAGGCTTCCTCCCTACTTCAGGATAGCAGCTCCATTTTTATCAGTTTTATACACTGGGATTCCGCATCAGATCTTTGTTTAAGAAAAAAGTTCCTTGCTAGAAAGAAAACGTTTGAAAATGACTATCTAGAAAGATCTCTCTAAAGACAAAGAAGCATCCAGATCCAAAACGTCTCCCCAGTTCTACATCAATTCCGTACCCCAGCCCCTCCCTCACCCGCCTTTGCAGGTTACTATTTGGATCACAGTCACCTGGGCCTGCTACAGGAGGTTCGGGTTTGTGAGACTTCAGGGGATCCAGTCTGTCCTTCTCCAGCTGTTTCCTCGTACTCCGCTGGCGGGGCTCACGGAACATAGGCAAGGCATGAGCTACAAGAAGTCACATTTGAAAAATTTCATTATAATAATAACCTTTCCATCCAAAAACATAGCTCAAGCATGACTAATTGAAAGATGAAATGGAAGTCATAATGACAGCCACGTCTAATAATAAAAGACAGTCTTACTGTAACGAATTAGCCAATTTTGTTTGAGACCAGACTTATTGTTCACCTCTTCTGGCAGCTAATGGCACTCAGGAAAAACTGTTACATACTGTCATGGAAACATTGGTGAGGCTCCCCTTTCCCAAAGCATGGGCAGCAGTTAAGACTTAATTTCTGTAGTTTTGAAAAGAAACAGTTAATGGGGCTGGCTTTTATTTTTTCTTACATAACCCAAATGTGAAGAATGCCAACAGTTACATGGCCAACAGCTTGCCTGTCAGTCCTAAAGTTTCCTCAGATGTCTCATAAACACTGAAATCACTTCACACGTTTCTGAAATGTGACCACCTCTCAGGAGGAGTTGACAACACTGAGTAACCGGAAGGGAGGAGCACTTATCCCACTGAAACCAGGATAAAGGTTTTTTTGAATGCAGAGGGGTACCTGACTCTCTTGGCATGGTGACTTGATGGGAACTTATCTCTACTTCTTGTATACGGTGGACGAAACATGAGAATAAAAACCAAAGTAATACTAGACCACTCACTGTTAGGTGTTTACTCAATGTCAGAGTTAAATCTCAGAATATAAACAAGAAGCCATGTAATATTCGGGGGATGGGGTGGATTATTGGGGAAATATTAAATAAGCTTTACATGCAGATTAAAACCTCTTTTAAAAGGGAAAACTTTCCCCAGAGGGATGGGAGGAAGAGGGTGAAGGAATAATAAGGGTTTAAAGAGATTTTAGAATAGGAATGATGGAAATATCTGTAACACCTCAAAAACTCTGCCAGCATTCCCCTCGACCCTGTACCCCTGCTGCCAGCTAGGGCCAGGATCGTATCATTCACCAGCAAAACATGCCTGCCTTGAGTGAGAGGAGCTCAGAAACACAGCCACCGGTCCTTCTGTCAGGCTACACAGTATTTTTAGAGGGGGGGTGGGAATAGCTTTTCACTTCAAACGCCTGTTGGAATTTAAGTAGGCCGCATGTAATTACATGAGCTAGACTGGTTATGACACCAATTTTAACACGTCTGCGCTGGCTCTTTCAAAAAGTGTCCTGGGATCTCTTTACTGCTCATAAGCTCCAAGGGACTTGATCTTACATGAGACCCACCACCAGGAAGAAAACCCAGCAGTATAGCATCCCCTGGGCTTTGGACTGAGATGCTAATAAAGTCTTCAGGGGCATCTGCTAATGACAAGTGCGAGGGCATCCAAGATTTCTTTCCTAGCCATCACCTGTTACAGTTCTAAGACAGTGTGGCTCTGGGAAACACAAATCTGCCAGATTAACAAGTTGTGGGACAAACCTGAGAGAAGTCTCTCTACCCTGGTAAGATTTCTCATCATAACCCATGCAGTTGATTTTATATATAAATATCTCTGGATCAGTCTACCACATGGCCATAGAATTTCAGCAGGAACTGGAAGAGATCCTTAATCTAGTCTCCTCACTTTCCTGAGGAAGTTTGGTTGTTCAACATCTCACTGTCAGTCAGTGGTAAAGCTGGATAAGCCTAGGTCCAGCACTCTTTCATGTTTATTCTTAGAATGGATTGTTATTCTTTAAAAGCCTGCTGTGGAGTAATGCATTAGGCTCAAATAGGCTTTTCCCTTTTTGGTTGAAAGTTACATGAAATAACCCTGTCTCTATGATGAGTCACAGAAGCTAAAGGGTTTAGCTATTACATGACTGGTAGTAGTCCCATCCACATGAATGAGATGTTTTGTAATACATGCCTGAACTTGGAGAGCTTCTTCTGTCTCTAAATCCATGCAATCAGCACCACATGAGAGTAGAAAAGAGACACATGATTGAGAAGCCATGCTAACAACTTACGGGTGATAATGTAGTCCTGGGTTAAAGTCTCAGCTTGCTTCGCCTTCCGCTGTGTTTTAACTACACATAATTTTGCTCCCCTGAGGGAAGTAAAAGCAAATTATTTCCTTTATTTGGTCTTAGAAACAAAAAGTCTATGTTGAAAGCATTAGATACTGTCAGGAACACACTCTGTATACACCATCTTGACAAATCCTTGACTTTATAAGTGATGGCAATAGGTAGGGCCTCAGTGATAAGGGATTAAACTCACAGAAAAGAAAATCTGCCACTTCGTGGTTACAACCAAATGAAAGAGCTGGAGAGATAACAGGACAATAAGACTCTAGCTTAAAAAAATCTATAGAAATAACTTCAAAAACTAAGATCTTAAAAAGACATTTAAAAAACTATTCAACCCTTTCCTAGGCAAGGGTTTCAACCCTAGTCCAGAAAACTCTGAGGGAAGTCATGGCTGGGTGTTTCTTTATTGTTGTTTTTAGGTGCTGTTGATTCAATTTCGACTCATAGCAACCCTACAGAACAGAGTAGAGATGCCCCATATGACTTCCAAGAAGCGTCTGGTAGATTTGAACTGCTGACCTTTTGGTTAACAGCTGAGCTCTTAACCACTACTCCACCAGGGCTCCTGTGTGTTTCTGGAAAAAAAAAAAAAAAAAACCCCCGTTGCATCGAGTCGATTCCAACTCCCAGCAACCCTACAGGACAGAGTAGAACTGCCCCATAGGGTTTCCAAAGAGCGCCTGGTAGATTTGAACTGCTGACCTTTAGGTTAGCAGCCGTAGTTCATAACCACTAGGGTGTGTTTCTAGCCAGAGCCAAATCATGGTCAACGAATACTCATTAATAGGGATCACTTTCCTTTCCTCAGAAAGAATGTGGTACCTCAAAACAGGTCTATGAATCTTAATACTTGCTAACCAAGGCATACTCTAAAGAAGAGCTAGTCAGTCATTGTACCTTAATAACTAGAAACAAAACCATCCTTTTTGGCGTGGTAGCACACTTTCCCATTTGTGCCCAAGGAAAAGGGAAATAACTGAGGGACCAGTCGAGCCTCTAGTGAAGTTTTTGGACCTCTGGAACACATCGGTATGCTTTAAATGTGACATTTGGGGCTGGCAGAGAGGTGAGAGGGGAAGTATTTGTGCTGTCCCCTTCTGCTGACAGACAACAGCCTTGCCAAACATCTAAACTTGTAACTGGGAAAAGCCAAAACAGAAAGGGAACGAAATGGACAAGCCGTTTCCATTTCCTGTAAGTGGCCAGGTCCCTGGTTTGTTAATCCCTTACATGCATTACTGCTAATGCCACTGCCCAGGGTGGTATGCAAAGTGGGCAGGACTTTTTCCCTCCTTGCACTCAACATTTCAGCTAAAGAACTGCAAATCCCCAGGAAACTTTCCCTTTGAATTCTGTATAGATCAAGGGTGATATCCAAATCCTCTCTAAAACACAACACTAGGGGCTTGAGGCTTTACTCTGTCCCAGCTGCATTTTCTGAAAGGGTGGATCCCCATCAAAGAGGGAAATAAATAAAAGCAGAGGTGAAATAAAGCCCCCCTCACCCCCCAGTTGTCGTCATCCATCTAAAATAGGCAATACTTAAGGAATACCTCTGACTCTTGTTGGGGTCGTAATACACTTTAGCCAATCCATTTCCAGTTCCAACCATGATCTGGTTCAGCTTTGGATGCCACAGGCAACGAACAACGCTCTGAAAAGGGAAGGCATGGTGGTTAACTGAAGAGTCTGCATTAAGATGGGAAAAAGTCCTGCTTGTATACTGATGGCTAGTTTAATAAATCAGATGTCATTCTGATGGTTATCTGTAACCTTTAAGACACTTTATACTGAACTATAAAGTTGTGTTACTGAGGTTAAGTTCCATTTCATCACTTACTATTTGTGTGATACCTTATGAAAATAAAAAAAGATGTTCCCTCCCTGATAATCCCTCTTTCCCCTTTCCTGACAGCCTTGAAACCACAAAGTCAGCCTTTCCCAGGTCCATTACCGTGTGAGGCTGGCATCTTGGAATGCTGAACCACATAACTCAGGTATGCTGACCGCCGAGGCAGATTTAGATCTCAGTGTTTCATGCTTTTACAAACGCAATATGTCCCTCTGGAAACCAGACTGAGGCCAGGTGGTTATTGTTTTAAGTTCACAGAGATCCAAATCTCATAAAGCTTTTTCAGGAACAATACATATTTAATAATACCCCCCTACCTCTGAGATAAAACAGCAGGACAATAGAAGTAAAACAGAGATACAAAAACTTGACATTAACCTGAATGGAAAACTGTTTATGACAAAGTTCACTGGATGTTATGATCCTCAGAATTCATTACTGGTGAAGAAAATAAGTGGTGCTCTGGGGTCAAAAAGTACCAAGAGCTCTCAGTAAGAACTACAACCTGTTTCTAATTTTTGTCTGCAGCAAGAGGCAGAGGTGGGAGGGACAGTAGGGACAGAATTAAGGGAAAAAAGATGATGCAAAAGTTGGCAGGCAGAAACACCATGTACCAGTAGGTTGTGCGGAACTCACTGTGATAGAACAAGCAATGAATGGAAGTTTCATATCACTGCTTATTAGGAAGCTATCACATGCCAAACAATGTCCTGGGTACTAAGGAGAAAATAATATAATACAATATTGTCATTTCACAGCTTTAATAATGAAAACTATGGAACTTCCAAATCAATGTTGGGCTGAATTTGTTTCCTTTTCCCCAAGCATCTCACCCTTTTGTTAAGACAGAGTATCTGGAAATCTCCAAGATCCCTTTTGGTAGAAGTTCTGGCTCTCACATGACTTTCAAGAAATATTCATTTAGTTAAATGGCTACAAGCATCCTTCTTTGAGATTCTTAAGGAACCAGAGAGGAAACTTGAAAGATTTTACAAGGTATAACCGATGATTGCCCTGACAGGGAACACAACAGAGAACCCCGGAGGGAGCAGGAGAGCAGTGGGATGCAGACCCCAATTTCTCATAAAAAGACCAGGCTTAATGGTCTGACTGAGACTAGAAGGACCCAGGAGGTCATGGTCCCCAGACCTTCTGTTAGCCCAAGATGGGAGCCATTCTCAAAGCCAACTCTTCCGACAGGGATTGGACTGGACTGTGGGATAGAAAATGATACTGGTGAAGACTGAGCTTCTTGGATCAAGTAGACCCATAAGACTATGTGGGCAGCTCCTGTCTGGAGGGGAGATGACAGGGCAGAGGGGGTCAGAAGCTGGTTGAATGGACATGAAAATAGAGAGTGGAGGGAAGGAGTGTGCTGTCTCATTAGGAGGAGAGCAACTGGGAGTATATAGCAAGGTATATATAAATTCTTGTTTGAGAGACTGACTTGATTTGTAAACTTTCACTTAAAGCACAACGAAAATTTAAAAAAAAAAAAGGATTTTACAAGGCTTCTCTAATACATATCTGACAATACCCTAGAAGATCAGTTCTTACGCTATGCACTGAAGAGGATTGAGACGTTCTACTGCTAAAATCAAACAATAATGGTTGTGTCTTCCCAGTCTGTAGGGGGAAAAATTAAGTTAAATGGATAGGTTTCCATGATTTTCAGTTTTCTTTCCATAATTTTTCTTGAGTCTATGGTGCCTGCTACTCAATCTCTGCCAACAAGTGCTAAAAAATAACAAAACATATAAAATATTGAGTGAATATTAATAGAAAAGCTTGAAAATAATAAATCATAATTAGCTTGACAGGTTTTTTTTTCCCCCCCTTGGAGGGGGGCATTGTAGTTGCTTTGTATATACCCCTGTGGAAGCTACATTATGAAAATCACATCTTCTCCTAACATAACTGCTCCTGGTTATAAGATGGAATTAAGTATAGCAATAGTTTATGGTCTGCAAAGTGTAGCTTGACTTTCAGGTGCTCTGCCACTGCGACTAATTTGAGACCCATGCCTAGACCGCTGGAAATTTCCAGATGGTCACAGTCAGGTATATGGAAACATGAGTAGATTTACAAACATAACTTCATGAAACCTATCTAGAATAAGTTCATCTTAGCCAAGGTTCATCTCCTTTCAGTCTTTGTTTAAGTGTCATCTTATAAGCTACCCAGATCACCTTATTTAAAAATACACCCCAACTCCCCTTACTGATATACTTTTTCTCTTTTTTCATAGCATGTATCCCCTTTTAACATGGCATATAACCTCTTTATTGATTCTGTTTATTGCCTGACTCTTGCACTAGAGCATGCATTCCACATGGGCAGAGATGTTGGTCTGTCTGTTTTGTCTGCTGATGTACCTAGTGCCTAGATTAGTGCCTAGCGCTCAATAAATGTTTGCTGAAGGAATGAATAATAAGCTATAGTTCACCCATGCCTAAATGGACTGCTGTGCTGGGTAGAGTTAGAGGTAAGTTTCGGGTTAATATCATTACTATCTATGAGAATAATTCCATTTCTCCAGGTCATTATTATACTCAGTTATCCTACAAATGCAGCAGAATTAGTTCCCTCCTAACAAGATGAGGTCCTAGAAAGAGGGATGGACACAAACCAGAAAGCAAGAGAAGACAGAAATCTGGGCACAGCAGCGAGAGGGGCTTGCAAGAACTTTCAGAAATCTCAGCCACTTGCAAGTGGTCCCAGGACAATCTTCAGGACGTAGTATTAGGGTTATTTCTCTTCCTTGGTTCTCTAGGGATCTGGCTAAGCATTCTAAGACTGTTGTTGTTGTTAGGTGCTGTCGAGTCAGTTCCAACTCATGGTGACCCTGTAGGACACAGTAAAACTGCCCCATTGGGTTTCCAAGGAGTGGCCAGTGGATTTGAACTGCTGACCTTTTGGTTAGCAGCCAAGCTCTTAACCACTATGCCACCAGGGCTCCTGGTGTAAGATTACTGGTTCTCAAACATGTTTTCAAGTGAGCAGGGTACAGAATTGGAAAAGATCCACAATGTAGGCCTGATAAATTTCAAGACACCCAGCCAAATAGGCAGTTTCCAGGGGCAGCAGCTTACTGTTACTCTCTCCCTCTATGCTGAGGTATAAATGTTAGAGAGAGGCAACTGCCCAGGCCAATAGACCAATGTCTGCTTTCCAGGGAGTCTAAGCTCAGGACACTGAACCTCTATTCCTATTCACATCCTTTACCCCCCAGAGCTCTAGCCAAGCACAGGGTGGGTCAGCATAAGCTCTTATGGAGAAGCGTATCTACCCTCTTTTTCACACCGAAGCGGGCAGAAGGCAAGTACGACTCCTTGAACTAAACAGTCATTCCTGAGCTCCATCCACTGCAGTGATGAGTCACCAAGGCAGCCAATGAGGGGCCTGTAAGCAGTCCGACTTAGGCAAAGGATACTTAAGGTTCAATTACCCTAAGACTGGTTATTAATCAAATAGTACAGGGATTCCAAAACACAGAAGGAAGAAACAGAATTCAAGGTCAAAGGTGGGTGGGCCTCTTTTGTTTATTAATATTTATTGTATGTGTTTAGCTAACCTTTGTAAACTCTGCAGCTAATGCGACTCCACACTTTGTCCTGTCAGGGAAACGCATCTTATAGCAGAGAGCTGGCCATCTGCCAAGGCAAACAATCCCTGAGACGGCGGCAGGGCTGGGGAGCAAGCAGAGCTGCCACGCTGCTAACTTGTCAAACACACATACTGGGCTTTACTTAACAACAATGAGACACGTGCCTGAGAGAAGCCCAAGGACCCATCAGAAGACGGATGGGCTAGAAATACATACTTAGAAAGGGTGCATTCACTCAACTAAGTATCCACCCAAGACTTCCTTTCATCTCTGCTCTTGAAGACCTGCTTCTCTGGCTTGGGGCCTGACACACTCAGACCTGCAGATTTACTGAGCGATGGAACAAATGAAAGATAGACGGTACATCTGAATCAAACGACCAGAGAAAAAAGTCACGGAATGATATCTGCAAGGATCAAACAGAGCCCTTGCGTTATACGGAGATCACATTGAGATTCAAATGGCAAAAGGCCAGTGCAGTATAAAGAACTAGATTCTGAAATTAGTCTGCATATTTTAATATGCTGCTTTGCCTCATTAAATTGATAAAGTGTTTTATTCTTCCACTAATCTACTTTACCTTACCAAAACATGTGGGTCCATGAATGGCTTCCCCTAGCTGCCTAAGCTGAACTCCATTTCAGCATAAAATTAGGTTTTAGTCTTTTAAACCAAAGCCCACTTTCATTTTAGCATGATAATCTGGCAATGTAGTGTAACCACAGACTGGTCAAAAAGTACTTAGCGCTAGCAGCCACCGAAGATGATAACTGATGCTGGAGATCACAAGCGAGATGACTAGGAATTACAAGATCATAATACGCTTAACACAGAGATCTTGTCTTCCCACAGAGACCTAAGAAAAAAAAGAGGGCAATGGTCTGGGGAAGAAGACAGCACTGTGAAAAATTAGCAGTGCCAGGATCCCAAAACAGGCATTTTGGAATCAGTCCTTACACAAAAGCGAAAAGACTACAAAAAATTCCAAATGATTTATTTCTGTGGTTTTTTGGTTTACTTTAAGTGAAATAATGAGAACTGGTAAGGGGGCTGGGAGAGGAGGAATAAGCCAAAGAGAGAAATGAATTTACATTTTAGGACACAGTGGGAAGGGAATTATTAGGTATCTGGAGCTTTATATTATTTAATGTAACTGAATCCTCACAACAATACTATAAAATTAGTAAATTCATCCCCATTTCACAGATGAAGAAACTGAGGCTGTAGGAGGGTAGGTGACTTTTCCAAATGTATAACTCGTACACACAAAAGGTGGGATCATAATATGTATTTTTCTGGTTCCAATGTTCACTCTCTTATACTACTTAACTATGCAAAGCTCTATTTTAGAAGATGAGTGAAGAAGGCAGGTGGAAGTGGGAGATTTTTAATCATTTCCAAACTCACCTAACCCAAAAGTAGAAAGCTTAGCAAAAAACAGATGGTATTAAAATCATAAAGGAAAAGCCCACTGGTACCCAGGTCACATACGTTCCTGTGCAACATCTTAGGTGCCTGTAACGCACATATCCAAACACCACCCTTATTCTACTTTACATGATAAAGGAAAAGAAGCCCAACATCCTTCATAATTTTATACCTTAAACATGATTATGTTGAAAGTCCATTTCCTGATACTTCCCAGCTGCTGACCCACACTGTAAACCAAACTCCATCTGGTTTTTACATGTTTGGTTTTTGTCATACAGTACAAGAATGGATAAGCTAACTCACTGATTCCTTGGGACAATAAGCACTTTTCTGAATTTGCAAATCGAGAGCCTTACACCTGTTTGTGAAGGAGACTCTCACACAATTTTCCAGATTTTTGTAGAAGCAGCCTTAGTCCAACACACTTAAATGGCTGTATGTGTGCTAGGAACACAGATGGAGATATGAGTCCAAAACAAATAAAAAGAAGGTGGATGAAAATGGGAAGGTACTGGGGAAAGAACTTTCTTCAGATTTCCACAAGCCCGAGTTTTTTTCTTTTTTTTCCACAGAGAAAGAAAAATTGCTTTCTACATTAAAATATTGTGCCAGGTAGACAGATGAGGAAGATGTGAATTGTTTAAACGTTTCCAGGCTATTTGTCCTGTCTTCATCCCTTCCATCTCTCCCAAAGCCTTGCTCTTCCCAAATGTGGGATGGCTTTGCAGTATGCAAAGGACCATGGGGCTTGGCCTCATCTCTCTAAAGTTCAGGAAGCTGACTTGGTAAATAAGCCTCAGTCTCCAATAAATAAAACTCCTCAATACCCACCTGATCTCTATGGGGACATCCCTTGAAAGGAAAAGATTAAAGACAGACACTTCTCTCGGCTTGTCTCTCTAACTAAGTGCACACCTATCCTTTTTCCCTCTACTACACCTCTCCAACTCCAAGGAAGTTCTACCATGGGGCCAAACTGGTAGCAACTGTCATTCTTTGCCAAGGACCTTCTCTATCTTCCCCTTTCCCTGCCACAACTAGTGCTCTCTGATAGAGAGAAGCCCGATGGTGAACGGAAAAAACATCATAGCACTTTTACATACGGAAGGATTGCTGCAGAAATGCAGAACAAGAAAAAGTGTTGCTCTGCATCTGCCATTAACGTTAGGTACCTATGCGAGGATTAGGCGTTTCAAGAATGGGCATCTAATTATCAAATTATTTCCCATCAAACTCATGGAAAACACTTTATTAAAATCAATTAATATACAGTCCATGCTCTAAAATTAAGGTGGTCACCAAAGCAGCAGAAATCTGGAACCCCGTAGTTGTCCTTGGCACTAAATGAATCACATCTGTATCTGATAATGAACTTGCCTAAAGGGTTTTCATCACAAGAAAAAAGCTCTCAGAGAAAATGGAAGTTCTCCAAACCAAGAAAATTAAATATAATTTTCTTCATCTAATACAAAACACTAAATGTTAGTTCCCTCCAATTCTGTTACTTGAGAAGAATTTACAAAGGCAAAGAAAGCACAAATAATGACTGAAGAAAGTCTAATCATTATTCTTACTAATGACAGTCTGGGAGTAGGAAACAAACCGGAGGCTGGAAGCTGGAGTCCACAGGGTGAAGGTACCGGTGGTGGGTCGGTCCTGCAAGGCACATATTCCCAGAGGCCCCATACCACAGGGAGCCACTGAGAAGCAGCACTGACTTGGAGCACATTCCCGAAATTCTAGCAGTTTCCCACTGACGGGCACAGAATGGGTTACAGGTGTGGCAGATATGGAGGCCCCCCCCCCCCAGCCCCTACCCTACAGCTCTTAGGCCTGAGTGGGGCCTGGGACTCTGGAGCCTCAGGCTAGTTACTTCCAGCAGAGTAGCCTTATCTGTTTCTGTCACAGTGCCATTAACACATTACCATTTATTATGTGGACCAGGTTGGGAAGCACTATCTCTGGCCATCTCTCTCAATCTAGCTCTAGCTCTCTACAGACTCAGTCCTCTTTACCATCTTCATTTATCAAAAGTTAGACAGGCTAAATAAAGATAATAGCCATCAACCCTTTGTTTATATGAATAAACAAGGCACAAATGGATAAAACTATTAACTCTCTAACTGCTAGATAAGAAATACATCTCTATGATCTGACTTTGGAAGTCATCAAGTATGTGAAACCAAGGAAATACAGGGAAAGCTGAATCTTCAAAGATGAACCACGCAGGATATGTAAAACATGATTTGTCTTAATATAGTGCAGGTAAAGATGTTTTAAAAATCATACTCTTTTATTTAGTCCTTTGGGAGGTCTCATAACCCCTCTGCATATGAGAAATAGCATTATCTATCATTCCAAAAAAGGAAAAAGATATCCTGGAATGTGTGTTAATTATAGACCTTTTTCTTCCCCACACTATATATAATTGTGAAAGTTTGGCCAGAGTTCTGATACAACAGCTGGAAAATTTGTTACCAAAGACCATTCATCAGATTCAGGTTGGAAGAGAAAAAACTGTCAGAGAAAATCCTGCAAGATATAAAAAGTACTTTACTTGGCCCATCAGTGGGATGTAATACGGTGTTGGGGTCAGGCAACAGAACACTAGTCATTACTATATTACATGTTCACAAATTATATAAAGAACAGTATGTCATTTTGAACATCTTTAAATATCCATAAAATCAGGGTCTCCTTTTCCAATATTTCATATAGGAGTTAAATATGTTTCTCCCTGAGAGCTGTATTCTCTAGTGGCTGATTCTTCACGTAGTTTTGCCATTCCGCTAATCATGTCTATACAGGGAAAAGCAGGTAAGTTTAAATACCAACTGGCTGAAACATCAAACTCTTCAGGAGAGAGGGAAAAGAACATTTGTATTTTAATTAAATGGTAAACACTATTTTCACTGTTTCAAAGTTCTGGAAATGGAAGCCAATGGATAAACAGCATTTGCTTGAAGCTGCTGACACCAATAAGTAAGGGATGCTTTTAATATATAGCTTTTTACAGGGCTAAATAACACTAGAAAATGGAAAAACCACTAAACTGGAAAATCCCCCCTTATGCTCCCTATTCTTTGCCTTGAATGATTCACAAAGTCTGAGGAAGCATGCAGTTGGCCCTTCATTTCATTGTAACTTCCAATAATTGGGTCACTGTCAAATAGGGAAAGAAAACTTCACTGTAGGGTTTGAATCAGGGACATGAGTTGGCATTCCTCCAGTAACCATTATTTCAAAGAACAGAATGTTGAGTACAGAATTTAAATAACTTCACCTGACTAAACAGTCTACTGTTAAATTTATAAAGTTGTTCTTTTAAGAGAGATTGGAGAGGAGAAGTGATAAACATATCAGAATTTGTGTTTTCAGGAAGAAACAATGATTAAACTTTTGATAAATAGTGTCAAATTCCAACAAAATAATTTTTATTTCAAAGCAGAGTATGTTTTGCAAAATAGATTTAGTGAACAGATATTTATTAAAAGTATAAAAACCAAAACAAATTACATTCATTAGTTTTAAATTACCAGTACTTTAAGTATCCACTGTAAATTTGTGTTTCCTCACTGAACTCAAAACACAACTATTTTTAGTAACTGTAAAAAAGGATCATTTCAAGTTTGAAAGCAGACAACTGAAATGAAACATGCACTTGTTTTGTCAAATCTAAAAGAACACATACTTATCCTTAAACTTCCAAGTTAATTAGAAAAAATATTAACAACAACAACAAAAAAAAAAACAGAGAAGAGGTCATTACAGCAAGTCCCCAATAAAACATACCAGAATAAAATGTAATAAAAGGTAAATCAAAATTAACAAATACATTTTTATCAAACACCTACTATGTGCCCAGTATTGTGCTAAGTGTTAGGAATAAAATGGCTAATAAAGCTGTCATTTAATGTCCTTACCACCCACACACCACCTTCAGCCCCAAGGAGACCCTTACTAATTTCAATCTGGTCACTGGAGAATTTAGAAATGGCTGATTAGAGAAGTATTGAGAAAATATGACCCACAATGGAATGTTTTAAAAAAAAATAAAAGAGCCTAGGTTTGGTTCACTTAGGAGAAGACTACACAGTAACTTTATAATCTTCAAGGAAACAGAGGATGTTGACCAGCTGTTCTCTGACTCCATGAGGACTAAAGGATGTGGGCTCTAAGCATAAGAATGTGAGGTTTGGGGGAAAAAAAATGACCTGATGGTAAGGGATTTCATGCACAGGAATGAACTCTTCAGGGAGGCTGTAAAATCTTGTTAAAAGTAAGTTCAATTTTCATAAAGGATAGTTAAGCCATAGTTTTCCAGGTAGGCTAGGAGTTGGGCTCTGAATAATATTGAGAAACTGAGCAAAAGTATGCTTGATACCAGATGGCAGCTAATTAAGCAAAAGCCAGAGTTCTGCCTGTGGCGTAGTATGTCAAAGGGAACATACCGCTTACTTCCTGCAACATGAATGTTCCTCCAAATATGTAGCTAACTTGGGATAACTTAGGAGCTTCCTCCTAGGCACAGCTGCTGTAATTTGTACTGTTATCCATCACTACTGTAATTTTTTTAACCTAAAAAAAAATCAGCAAGCTTCTGGTTCTGGGTAAGATAGAGTAAGCATAGTCTACTCACAGTCTCTCCCTCTGGATGCAGCTATAAAATCTGGATGGAAGGCACGGAGCACCTATTTGACGACTCTGAAAAGTAAATTGTTATTAGGTGCTCTCGAGTTGGTTCCAACTCATAGCAACCCTATGTACAACAGAACTAAACACTGCCCAGTCCTGTGCCATCCTCCCAATCTTTGCTATATTTGAGCCCCTTATTGCAGCCACTGTGCCAATCCATCTCCTCAAATGTCTTCTTTTTTGCTGACCTTCTACTTTACCAAGCACGATGTCCTTCTCTAAGAACTGGACCTCCTGATAATATGTCCAAAGTATGCGAGACAAAGTCTTGCCATCCTTGCTTCTAAGGAGCACCCTGGCTGTACTTCTTCCAAGACAGATTTGTTTGTTCTTTTGCCAGTCCACGGTATATTCAATATTCTTACCAACACCACAATTCAAAGGTATCATTCTCCTTCAGTCTTCCTCATTCACCGTCCAGCTTTCACATGCATATGAGGTGATTGAAAACATCATGGCTTGGGTCAGGCGCACCTTAGTCCTCAAAGTGACATCTTTGCTTTTTAACACTTTAAGGAGGTTTTTTTGCAGCAGATTTGCCCAATGCAATACATCCTTTGATTTCTTGACTGCTGCTTCCATGGGCATTGATTTTGGATCCAAGTAAAACTAAACCATTGACAACTTCAATCTTTTCCCCATTTATGATGATGTTTCTTTTTGGTCCTGTTGTGAGGATTTTGGGGTTTTTTTATGTTGAGGTGTAATCAAAACTAAAGGCAAAATAGTGTTTGGTCTTCATCAGTAAGTGTTTCAAGTTCTCTTCACTTTCAGCAAGCAAGGTTGTACTATCTGCATATTGCAGGTTGTTTATGAGTCTTCCTCCAATCTTGATGCCCCATTCTTCTTCATACAGTCCAGCTTCTTGGATTATTTGCTCAGCATACAAACTGAATAAGTATGGTGAAAGGATACAACCCTGACAGACACCTTTTCTGATTTTAAGCCACACAGTATCCCCTTGTTCTGTTTGAAAGACTGCCTCTTGGTCTATGTACAAGTTCCACATGAGCACAATTAGGTATTCTGGAGTTCCCATTTTTTGTAATATTGCCCATAATTTGTCATGATTCACACACAGCAGGAGGAAAACTGGGAAGAAGTCCACAATTCAAAGAAACACAGAGGAGAAGGAAGTTTACCATTTTCCCCCATTTTCGTCCTCACCACCACCACCACCAATAAAAAACTCTGATGAACAAAAAACCAAACTTTTAAATAAAGACAGGATTAACACAACTGATTTTTCTTTTTGCCGCAGGCTCCAATATGGCTCCACATGGCACTGGAACTGATTTCATCTTTATTAAAATTTTAGTATTTTGCTTTTCATGGGCTTCTTGCATTAATTTTGCTTTTTCATAATCTTGTATTAAAGTAGATCTACTGTGATTGCTAAGTTTTTTGGCACCTCACTTAAATATTGTGCCGGAAACAAGTGTCTCATTTGCCTCACCGTAGTCCTGGTCCTGCCTTGACATACGCCTCACTGTTACACAAAAATTAACTCAAAATGGCTCACAGACCTAAACATAAAACATAAACCATAAAACTTTTAGAAAAAAAAATACGAGAAATTCTTTGTGATCTGGGTTATATGTGGAGTTCTCAGATGTGAACCAAAAATATAATCTATAAAAGAAAAAAATTAATAAATTCAACCTCATCAAAATTAAAAACTTTTGTTCTGTGAAAGACTATTAAGAGAATGAGAAGACAAGCAATAAACTGGGAGAAAATATTTGCAAATAATATATCTTAGAAAATTTGTACCTAGAATATATAAAGAACTCTCAAAACTTAACTGTAAGAAAATAACCCAATTAAAAAATGGGCAAAAGACTTCAACAGAGCACATGAGATATCCAATGTCATTAACCATTAGAGAAAAGCTACTAAAACCGTGATGATATACCACATCACACCTCTTAGAAAGGCTAAAATTAAAAAATGCCAACAATACAAAGTGCTGGTGAGAATGCAAAATGGTACGGCTACTCTGAAAAATGGTTTGGAAGTTTCTTGTAAAAATAAACATATACTTACCATATAACCTAGAAATGGTCTCTTGGATATTGATGCTAAAGAAATGAAAACTTATGTTCACAGAAAGACCTATTTACAAATGTTTGTAGCAGTTCTAATCCATAATTGACCAAACCTGGAAATAATCAAATGTCCTTCAATGAATAAACAAACTATGGTACATTCATAAAATAGAATATGCTCAGCAATAATATGTAAAAAAAAATACTGATACACACAACGACCTGGAAAAATCTCAAAGGTATTCTATTGAATGAAAGATGGTTATGACTCCATTCATGAGGCATTCTTGAAAAGATACAACTACAATGATTGAAAACAGGTAAGTGGATCCCAGGGTTTAGGGGTGGGGGCGAGGAGAATGTATGAATATTAAAGGATAGCATAAAGGAGTTTTTAGGGTGATGGAAATGTTCTATATCTTGATTGGGTTGTTGGTTACATAAATCTATCTTGTATTAAAATTCACATGGTTACATGAATCTATACCAAAAAGAAAAAAAAAACAAAATCTGCTGCCATCGAGTCAACTCCAGCTCATAGCGACCCTACAGGACAGGGTAGAACTGCCCCATAGGGTTTCCCAGGAGTGCCTGGAGGATTCGAACTGCCGACGTTTTGGTTAGCAGCTACAGCTCTTAACCATTACACTACCAGGGTTTCCATGAATCTGCACTGGGTTTGGGTTTATACTTTTGTTAAAATTCACAGAACTTACACTTTAAGTCAATTTTACTATATAATAATTAAAAACAATTTAAAACTACTTCTAAATTAAAAATTTATTAGTAAAATAAATACTTCCTGCCATTTTCCCTACCACAGGGTCGCTATGAGTCGGAATCGACTCAAAGGCAGTGCGTTTGGTTTGATTTGGTTATATCCGTGTAAGACTGGATAGGTCAGATATGAACAGTTAAATCATCATGAAGTCAGTAGCTTCTTTTCTCTCTATTCTCATGTGCCTCAACTCTCAACTCTATTCTTTGTGAGTACTCAAATCATGAGAGCTACTGTCCTGGAAACTCCATAACATGATACTCGATGACACCACGGGAACCGAGAAGAAATTTAATCAAGTTTTACTGAGACCAGCTCCCCTTGTATAGTGTGAAGCTCATTTAGTAGGTGACTCCAGCTGAGCTCCAGTTATTTTTTTCACTGAGCTCTGATACGCTCAATATATAATATGTATGTATGTATGAGCTCTCATATACTATGTATGCTGCTTGCTTCCAGAAATCCCAAGAAAGGGTTTAGTGTCTTCATGGTGGCCTCATAATCCAAATCACGAAGGCAGCAAAAGTCAATGTTTTTCATCAGATCCCACTAGCACCTCTTTTCTTCAGTGATTAAAGAAAATACTTCTAGAGAAAGAAGTACTGACTGGTCATTTGTAGAAGACCTGCTTCCTGACAGCAAAACATCGTACTCATGACCATACTAGAAAAGGCAGCGCTAGAGAAAGAAACATACAACTGTTGCATTGGCAGATTTACACTAAAACTCCATCATCTTCTGCTTACTCCCCTCAGTTTCCATATCAAATATTCACATATTTCAGAAAACCAGGAAACAACCACTGCTCACAATCTGCCTTTCTGTTCTCAATGAGCAAATGCTCCATATACCTACGTTGAGTATACTGTGGTATCATTTGGCTGTAGGCACATATACATATTTTATTTAATACAAATAAGTTAAGCAGGCTGTACCCAGGATCTGCACTGTTTAATCCTCCCAAGAAAGTGAATTACAGTAAAATCTCATTAAGCTGATACCACTTTATTCAAAATAATACATAATTCAAAGCAACTGTTACTCCCTAGTCAACCAGCTGCCTGACTGCTCTTTAATAAAAATCAGATAATGGAAAGCTAGTTAATTCAAAGCCCTTTTTTTTCCATCTCCTTGTGTTTCATATTAAGAAGGTTTCACTATATTTTAGAAGGCAGATAAATGCCAAATATAGTCTTTCTTTCAAGTTTATTTTCAGTTGGCATTTGCTCTGCCTATAACTCAAGTTACCTCAATGCGCTACGCCTTGTATGTGGCTTGACTGGGCAAAGACACCACTGGACTCCTTTATTTCTAGAAAACTTTTAAGGAGGTGCAATTCTGCCTGAGTGGCGCTTTTTATCAGTAAGATAGATGATTAGTCTATTCCCAGTATAAAACAGAAAAAAAGATGAGTTCCTCAACTCCTTCAGAGTCAAGTTTTCACAGGCTTCGTTATTTTGTTTGAAGTGAATTCCCAGTTTGGATATATCTATACTCGAATGTAAGAACAAAGATACATTCCAAAGCCAGTTCTGGAATATCCATTAATTTGAATTACCTTTCTGCTCTCCTCCATATGTACAAATAGTGGAGGCTGACTATAGATAGTCTGAATAGTCAATGTGTCCGTAATTATACAAAGAGCTAGTCTCATGAAGGATCTATTATTTTGCAGCCCTTTTAAATCCATTTATTCTTCCTCTTCAATCTCTTCAGGTTTAAAATATTAATCTTCTAATAAGACCAAAAAAAATTATGTGGAATAAAACTGGTAACTAAATGCCAAGTTAACATATACAGCAATTTCCTTGGACATCAAAACTTATTAATTTAAATGTCATATTACTGGGATAATCTATAGGTGGTGGGATTAAACATTTACATTCTCAGTTATCTTTTCTATACTTTCAATTTTTTAGATTTAATATGTACTATTTTACAATCAGAAAAATATAATTAAATTTGATTTCAGATAGTCCTCATAGAAACATGCATATGAAAATCAGATCTTACAATATGGGAAAATAAATTGAATTCAAGTTCTCTTCAGAATTTCACATAATTAAATGATGAAGAAAAAGCAGTTGGTATTTTCATGGAAAAATCATTTGTTTTAAAAGAAATCTTTTTTACATGATACAGACCTCACTTTCTCTTTCAGTACCTGTAATAGACTATATAATCAGAAAATGAGTCCTCAATAATATTCCCCCCCTTTTGGTAAATATAAAACTGCTATTTAATTAATGAAATTTTACCAAATTATACTGTACTTTTTTCAACAATTACCCACGACAATAAAGAGCTGCTTATAAAAATTTCTTTTTTTTTTTATAGCTTATATTAAATAAATAAATAAATAAATAAGAAATAAGAAATCTCGTATTTCACTGTGGAAAAACTTCAAGTTCTCCCTATCTTCTGGAGGAAGTCCAGAGTTAATAACATGTTGAAAAGTCATTATTTTGATTTCACTTTCCTCCATTTGATGAAGATGAAATTAACTGATAAAGTTCCAAGTAAGCAGATCCAGAACATGTACTTTCTCAAATTATAGAGTTAGTGACATAAAAAGAAAAAGAACAACAGCAAAAAAAACCCCAAGATTTCAAATTGATATACGACCTAATTCACATTTCAAGTTTCCTTTTTCTTTTTTAGGAACATGAATATGGTGGGCATAACTAAGGGATATCCTGGGGAACAAGTGGTGGTCGTCGTCGTTGTTGGTTGCCACTGATCCTTGATTTTTGCCATCTATTCTCTTCAGGGAGTACAAACGGAGCCTTGGTGGTATAACCGTTAAGTGCTCAGTTGCTAACCTAAAGGTTGGCGATTTGAACCCACCCAGCAGCTCCAAGGCAGAAAGACCCGGTGATCTTCTCCCACAGATTACAGCCTAGAAATCCCTATGGGGAAGTTCTACTCTACCACACTGGGTTGCTATCAGTCAGAATCAACTCGACGGCACCTAACAATAACAACAAAGTTAATCAAAGGTTTTTAGAGAATCATAAATAATTTTTTTTTCTTCCTGAAAAGACATTTACCACTAAGTCTTATGTTGGTGCTAGGATTCTCAATCAACCTTGATAAAGCAGTGTGGCTGAAATTATCAAAGCAAATTTCCCTTTCCTTACTTTCAGAGGCCATATGCTAGTTCGTTGTACTAGATGTTATAGCCACGTTTTAAAAATAAAAGTTTAGTGTTTCTCTTTCCTTATTTTGTTCAGTCAGTGTTTACAAAAAATAGAGGTTCCTCAGCAAAGTATCTAAACAAACAAATCAGAAGAGAATTCAGGTTCAGGTGTGAAATTTATCACTTTCTTCCTTTCCACTCTTTTTCTCTTCACCCAAGAGAATGCCTTCTCTCTTTTAAATTACTGCCAAAAGCAACAGAGGTGAAGAGGCCATCATCTTAAATAATATTAGCTCAAAACAACTCTATTTCATCATGCTTGGGTTAAACAGTATAAATGGTAATATACTAGTACAATTGCATAAGCCATGTCCCCTGATTTATATTAGTTAAAAAAGAAATTCTATGAGTTATTTTGCAACAAATTACAGTTTGAAAAATTACTAAGCTAATAATATTTTAAAATGTTAATTCTGAGTGTTTCCCTAAATAATTAGGATTTTAAAAAGGTTTAAATTTTTTATGATTTCTTCTAAACATGCCTATTTTTTTTAATTAATAAGCTGTCTCCAAATTATATTTAGTTTATCCATTCTTTCTCTCCTATGTTTTTATTGTCTAAAACAGAGAAAGTGTAGGCACATGTCTTACACAAAAACAAAAGTGAGTTTATAAACTCAAAATGTAAGCTATGTTCTGGAATTCATCTTAGAAAAGAGACAAAGCACGCTATTCAAATTACAAAGAATAACATAATAAATGAGGAATATGACTGTTTTCTTTTTAACTTGAGGAAACACGGAGTATAAAGAAAACACCTAAAAATAATTTTAGCATAACTGTAAAAGGTATGCAAACATCATACAGTAAAAATTGTAAATGTTAAAGAAAATTTGTCATCCTACAGTGAGGAAGGTTGAGAACCTCTGCAGTCTCAACAGAACAGAAAAAGAAAAATTTTCAGAACATACGACAACAATACAGACTGTGGAATTAAAATAAGCTTGTTTTAAACCTCGTTTCAAATATAAACATGGAAAATGAACTTGTTATATCTTAAAAAGCTATTTTTGTGAAGATTGTAAGTCAGTTTTGCTATTAGGAAATTACTTCCATAATTTGTTAACATCCCCTGACTGAAAACAATGTTTGACTCCATATACATGTTGAACTTGATGTCCTGGAGTATAACTATCTAGGGTTTATTTTGTTTTGGAAGAGGGTGTGGGAAAGACACAATTACCTTTATTGAGGTAAATGGACACATCTAGGATGGACCTAAACCCATCATCGTCAAGTCAAACAAATACCCTACCAACTGTTGATCGTAAGAACATGAGATATTGCCTTTTATGGAAATTAAAGCTCAGCTGAGTACCTTATAACCACAAAAAGTGTGGTATTGCCAAAAGAATGATGATTATGTTGACTTTTAATGACAAAACAATGAAATAAAAAAGGTGTTTTTGGTCCTTCTAGCAATCGTCCACCCTTTATACATTCCAAGGAACATATTTGTTTATTTTCCTACATTCCAGTAAGACTTGAAACAATGGGTCAAAGGGGCAGTTTAAAGCTGCTTTAACACACCATTCCACTATATAAACAGAAAATGTTGTCTGATGTTAAGGGAAAAAAAAGAAACAAATCTAATCGGTGACTGAAAAGGCTGTTTTAAAGTACATGGTTTTCTCTACCCATCTCTATTTGAAGTTCTCTCTTTTGATTCATCTGTTTATTAAAATGAATTCCAAATTCTGCTTTCTGACTTTTCTTAGATGACTCTCTATTTCACTATTATATATGTGAGTGTGTGTGTGTATGTGTGTGTATAAACCACAACCAAACCTGTTGCTGTCGAGTGCATTCTGACTCACAGGAATCCTTTGGGACAGAGTAGAACTGCCCCACAGGGTTTCTTAGGCTGTAATCTTTATGGAAGCTGACGGCCACATCTTCCTCCAGCAGAGCAGCTGGTGGGTTCGAACTGCCAACCTTTTGGTTAGCAACCAAGCATTTAACCACTGTGCACTACCAGGGCTCCTCGTGTGTGTGTGTGTGTACATTAATATACATACATTCTATTTATTTCATGACCCTTCTCCTTTGTTAGCATCTCTTCATTTACTTACCTTTATACATTACTGTTTCCAAGGGCTCATTTTTTTTCTATCCTTTATGCCCCTTTCCTTAATCAAACTCGTCATCAGCAGCCAACACTTCAATTATGAACTGTAAATGCTTCTCCCAAAACTATGTCTGTTTTCTCCTGGGCACCAGACTCATTTTCACATTCTCCTACTGAGCATCTTCACCCAGGGGCCCTACAAGTACCTCAAGCTCAACATGGAAAACAGAACTCAGTCTTTCTTCCCAAACTTGCTTTAGTGCTTGTATTTTCACCCTCGGGAAACATTAATCCAGGCTCCAAAGTTAAAAACTTCAGCCATTATATCCAAATGTTTACCAAATCTTGTAAATGTAAACTCCACATCTCAACAAGAATTAACTCTTCTCAAACTTAGATCTGAAAATGTCATTGCTTTGCTTTAAAAAAATAAAAAGGTAAAGTCACCTTCTTATTATGGCATACAAGGTCAGTTTACTTTTCCATCTCTAGATACCTCTCTTCCTGCCTCCCCTCCAAACACACACTGTGCTCTACAGCATGTACTACTTGCAATTCCTGAGAGTACAGTTCACACAGTCAGCAAATACTGATCAAGCACCATCCACGTGCCAGGCACTGTCCTATGCACTGAAGATACCACAGTGAACAAAACAAAGCTTCTGCCTCATGGGACTTACACCCCTGGTGGAAAGAGACAGAAAAACAAAAACAACAAATAAATATATAATATATGAGGTGATGTTAAGTGCTTTGGAGAAAATTAGGCAGAGAAAGAGAGGGCTCGTGGTGGGGAGGAGGAGGAGGCTTCATAGAAGACAGTCAGGAAAGACCAGATGACGTTTGAGCAGACACTTGAAAGGATTGAGAGAGCAAGCCACATGGCTATCTGGGTACCCAGTGTTCCAGGCAGAGGACAAATGCAAAGGCCCTGGGGTGGAAGCCTCCTTGTATTATTAGGTGAACACAAAAAGACCAGCGTGCCTGAAGTGGAGTAAACAAGGGTGGAAAGTGGCAGGAAATGACATCAGAGCGGTAGCAGGGAGCCAGATACTAAAGCCATAAGTGAGGAGTTTGGCTTTGCTCTGAGATGGATAATCTCTGGAAGGTTCTGAGAAGAGAAACATGTTCATCTAAATACAATCATTCTTTTCTGCTGTATGGAGAACAGATCATAAGGTGGCAAAAGCAGAAGCAAAGAAATTAGTTTTTAGGCCACTGCAGTAATCCAACAAGAGATGATGGCAGCTTGTACCAGGTGGTGGCAGAGATGGTCAGAAGTAGTTCAATTCTGGATATGTTTTGAAGGTGACACCTAGACACTTTGTTATTTCTATGCCTTTTTTTCATGCCACTTGCAAGTTGTGTGACCTTGGTCAAGTTCCCATCTTTCATTTCTGGAGCCTTAGCACAAGTCTTCATTGCCCCTCCCACCCCATTATGCAACAAGCCTCCCAGCTTCACCAAAGCCTTAGGAGAACATCCAGACTCACTGGCATGGAGCATAAGACCCTTCAGATTTGGCCCTGATTTCCATTGCCAGCCTCTCCTCCCACCCCTCACCTTCATGTGCTGTCCCACATGCCACCACACCCTGTGCAAATGTGCTCTTTCTTTTGTTAGAGACAAAAACAAAGTAGGTTTCTCTTAAGTAATACCAAAGGGATGGAAAGATCCCACAATTGCTTAGGTGAAAAGAATTTCTTCTTACAGTCTGATCAAACATCTAGTTTTTACCACTCTTTCTTATTAGGTTTGTTTTCAGGTCAAAATTATTTTCTCCCCCCCACCTTTTTTTGTAGAAAATGGTCTTTAAATATAGTCATTATACTGACAATTTATCAAAAGGAATGGAAGAATTTGGACACTGCAGTTACTTCATATAATTTTGAATTGTCCATGCAACTGTTACATGTCCAAGAACCAATGACAATGAAAAGTTAAACAGATATAAGTATATATAATGCTATATTGAAATTTCTGAATTGGGTCATTTCTTTCTCTCTGTTCATTAACTAGTATATTAACAGGCCTGGTTTAAAACTGCCCCTGCTTTGACAATGTACTACCATGGTAGAAAACCAAACCAGTTACACAGGTTCCTTTCAACAGTGAGTAAAGTCTATCACCAGCACCCACGTTCATTTTCTGATATAAACATCTGACTTGCTCCACACCATAACCGATACCAGTAAGTGTATGTATTACGCATAGTGCCGCTCACACAGTGAACACATACTATTAAACTCCCTCCCTACCCTCTTTTCAAATCTTGAGAAAAACTGTATATCCCTATGAAGTAAAGCTTTTTTTTTTTATCCCTATGAGGTAAAGCTTAAGTTCTAGTATAGTGGCAAAGCCATGAAAAGCTTAGAGAGCATGCAGGGAAATCGTGTTCCACTGTTTTACAAAAGTCTGTCACAGGACAATAGACTAAAGCCACAAGTTAGCTTGGATCACAAGGCCTATTCTGCTGTGATCATCCTAAGATCCACACCAGTTCCCCCTTGAATAAGAATAACTCAGTCATTTTCTAGTAAGCCAACTATTTTGCTCGTATTGCCTGTAGAGGTGCAATGACTCAATTTTATATGGCCTTTATAGCCATGGGTTTGTAACTACCATAAAATGATTGGCTTGGCCACAATCTTGCAAGGGATTAGTCAATTTACTATGCAGATAACCCACAAAAACCAAACTCATTGCAGTTGAGTCGATTCTGACTCATAGCGACCCTATAGGACAGAGTAGAACTGCCCCAGAAGGATTCCAAGGAACACCTGGTGGATTCGAACTGCCAACTTTCTGGTTAGCAGCCACAGCTCTTAGCCTCTATGCCACCAGTGTTTCCACTATGCAAATAACGGCTTGAAAATCCACCCAATAGGACTAAGTCCCTTGTAGTCCAGCTAGCGAATTGGGCAGTTTTGTCATCCTGCTGGTTTATATAAGGGCCAATCCCACAGAGTTTTGGGGGGACCTCACTACCATCAACAAGAGTCTGCAGTGAAGCATGCCCAGGGCTCTTGTACTGAGTACCTCCTAGACCCAGAAGAGAGAACTCTAACACTGAAGATGGAGGTCGGCCCATGGAGGGAGCTGGGTGCCTCATGTAGGCGGTGTGCCTGCTGCTAAAGAGCTGTTAACACTTGACTGTACAGGGCCGAGGCTTGAATGTAATCTGTGCAACACGCCTCCCACCCTGGGCAGCATGGTGGGAGCCACGTGGGCCCTCAGACAGTGCAGGCCAGGTAACATGGCAATAAGAGAGAGAACTGCACAGCCCTGTGTGGCTTGCCAGGAGCCAGTGGCAGAGGCCAAGAAGGGCCTCTGCAGGGGTCTTCCTGCCAGCAAGGCAAGGCCCAGCCAGTTCTAGCAGCAGAGCAGAAGCCTCGGGAGATGCAGGCACCTCCACCGCCAGCAGTGTGGTGGTAGCCAGAGGCAGCGGTGATGTGAACACAGCATCTGGCCTGAACCATGGTACGCCTGCCCAGTGACATAAGAACAGTACTTATGTACATGGGTACTTTGGAGAAGGGTAAGTGTTTCCCCTTTGAAAATCTGTCATTATTGTTTGCCATTTGCTTTCTATAAATAATAATTGCTTTCATTTTAGCAATACTGTGTAAGTATCTGTAAGTCCAGCGTGATCACAGATGAACATAGCCCCTATGAAATGACTGACGACAGTGGGTATATGTGCTTCATTCCTAGCAGTCTTATGGCCGACCAGAAGTTTGAGGCACAGCAATGCAGACAGACAGGCGTGAATACAGGCTGGAAGCATGTATATATATATATATATATATATATATATATACATATATATACATATATACACATATATATATATACACATATATATATATATATATATAAACAACAACCCCATTGCATTGAATCAATTCCAACTCAAAGCGACCCTATAGGACACAGTAGAAGTGTCCCACAGGATTCCCAAAGCTGTAAATCTTTATGGAAGCAGACTACCACATCTTTCTCCCTTGGAGTGGCTGGTGGGTTCAAACTGCCAACCTTTCAGTTAACAGCCTAGCGCAAAACCACTGCACCACCAGGGCTCCTCAGGAAGCAGATATGAACTAACAAATCTGTCTTGGTAGAAGTATAACCAGAATGTTCCTTGGAAGCAAGGATGGCAAGACTATGTCTCACATACTTTGGACATGTTATCAGGAGGGATCAGTCCCTGGAAGACCTTCAATGAGATGGATTGACACAGTGGCTGCAACAATGAGCTCAAGTATAACGTTTGTGAGGATGGTGCAGGACTGGGCAGTGTTTTGTTGTGTTCTACATAGGGTCGCTATGAGTTGGAGCCAACTCGACGGCACCCGACAATAATTTTCAGTTAATGATTTGACTTTCTGCGTTTATCAGTTGCACCAATACTGTAGCTATATTCCAGAAGAGGCATACTGCAAAGAGGAAGTTCCAGGGAGACAGAAGTATAAGGCAGAAAAACAGGATAGAGCACTAAAGGGAAGCATGTATGATGTATTCAATGGAAGATGTGGCAGTTCTGGGTCACAGGCTAAGGTCACAGACAAGTAATGATTCTGGAGTTGTGACATCAAATTTCCCAGTTACTTTGCATTTAATTTGGAGCTCTGTTAGAATTTTCTAGTGAGTAAAAAAAAACCAAAAAAACCCATTGCCACTGAGTCAATTCTGACTCAAAGCGACCCTATAGGACAGGGTAGAACTGCCCCATAGAGTTTCCAAGGAGCACCTGGTAGAGTCAAACTGCTGACCATTTGGTTAGCAGCTGTAGCTCTTAACCACTACACCACCAGGGTTTCTGGTTCTAGCGAGTAGAAAGTATTAATTCAAAATACACAAGCTATTAACAAGGGATCCAGATAGAAAAGCAACTCAGAGAACATAAATTTATCACATTACGAGACACTGATTTTTCCAGCAAATGGCATGTTCTTCCTGTAAACTACAGAAACCCACGTCTTTAAAAGTGCAATCATACGTCAGCATTCCTTAATTTATTTACATTTCAACTTAAATTACGACTTAAGAAAACAACACCAAGAAAAATACTGAAACGTACAGTTCTTGAGAAGCATTGCAGAACACAGCTTACTTCTGAACAACCAATTATAGTAATTTTACTTTTTAAGATTAAAGTTGATATAGTCAAGAGAGCTTTTCTTTGACTTTTTTTTTTTTTTTTAGTGTTTTAGTTGGCTCTTGAATGCATCCAAAAAAATTACTATTAGTGCTGGTACATTTCAAATTATGTCATGAGATTAGCATCTATAAAACTTAAATACTCATCTAGGATTAGTCTCATTATTATTTTATTATCTCTACAAGACTCAACTATAAAAAAAAAAGATACTGTGGATAAAAAGAAGGATAAAAAAAAAAAGGATAGGGCCTACTAATTAAGGCTTCATAGGAATACTAGAACATTAGAGACAGGAGCTTTTTACTGATGGTTTAAAAACAGTTGTTCAATTGTCTGTATCATTTAAGTACGTAATACGTCTCAATTGTTTACAAAGAGTTGAAACAACTAGACAAACCTACATAAGAGCACTGTTTAAACTACAGGATATTACTAAAGGATTTGACGATGAGCCAAAGAGAATTTACGACAGTAATTGGTCTATCTCACACTCAGAAAATTACAATGATTTGCCTCATCATCTAATAATACACACCTTAAAAGACTTCAAATTTTCCTCCAGGAATTTTTACTATTATTATATTACATGTGGCTCTGATAGCAGGATATGAATGAATGAGTGAATACTGATGTTCTAGTCCTCATGTAAGTCTCTAAAAGGAACTCAACATTTTTTTTAGATGTAGAAGTTAATCTGAAAGGTTTTAAACTTCCAAGTAAGTAACTAGAAATTAACTCAGCTGAAATTCTAAATACAGTGTGGGCCCACAGCAAATGTTGGATGAGAGGGAAGGAAGTGACTAGATTAGCCAGCCTGCAACATATTGATAAACATTCCTGTGTTGTTAGGGTCACTGTGAGTCAGGATCCACTCAACGGCAATGGGAATGGTATTGCGTTGTGAGGGTGGACTTACATTCTATTAAAAAATAAAAATGAAAGATGGTTAAGATGCAAACGCCATTCTCAAGGCCGAGGAGAAAGGACTATACGTACCGCATCTGTGATGTCTATTTCATATACTCTTTGGAAAGTCCTGCGCTCAAAGAAAACAAGTTTGCCACTGCCACATCCTCTTTGAACGGATGTACCGGTGACTATGAGTTTATCATCTGGGCTGAAACAACAGTCCGTCCTAGGACAAAAAAGTGTTTATAAATATAAGCTATCACACCACACAGTGCAGTAATGAGTGAGTTAAATAAAAATATAAGCAGCGTCACCATAAAAGCTAACTCTTACATTGGACTTACAATAAGCCAAGCATTTACTGACATCAACTTTTTAATCCTTACAATAATCCTATGAGGTAGACATTATTATCCCCATTCTACAGATGAGAAAACTGAGACATAGAAAGGGTAAATAAACCTCGTCCAAATCACACAAGTGGTGCAGCTGAGATTCAAACTTAGGCAGTGTGATTCTAGAATCCATGCTTTTAATTTCTCTAATACTGTATTTTTAATATAAAAGAAGTCTGGGAAAACCTCAAACTCTGTATAATTAATGTTGAAGAAGTAATTATTTTGGCCATTTTTTGAACTATTTTTTATTACCCTCACCCACCCCCACCCCCAAATAATTTCAATTAGGTCAACTCAAGCACCATGAAAAGAGGGGCAGGTTGCACCACTGGCAACTAATTGATAATTATGATTCAATAGCTCCCATTATTAGAGTTCTGGCACCTCTATCATTTGTGACATACTGATTATGAACAATCTAATATGACCCAAGGAAGTTTTGTTGTTGTTGGGTGCTGTCCAGTTGATTCCAACCCATAGCAGCCCTAAAGCACAGAGTAGAATTGCCTCATAGGGTTTTCTAGACTGTAATCTTTATGGAAGCAGATCGCATGGTCTTTCTCCCATGGAGCCTCTGGGTGGGTTTGAATCACCAACCCTTCAGTTAGCGGTCGAATGCTTAACTGTTGTGCCATCAGAGGTTATATAGCTGGCATTAATTGTTGCAGGTATAACAGCTCAAAAAACTCTCATTAGCTACAAATTCACGTTTGTTTGTTTTAACAGATAAATGCCATGGGCAGTGGGCCAACCAGCCATGTTTGAGTTTGTGCTCCTTTTATTGTGTAGCTTCCTCCACTGATGCTTCCAATTCCTTCATGCTCTCCCTGCTGGTTATTATTTAACACAGATCTGATATTTCATTCCCACCAAAACAGACAAATTTGCCTAAGCCCAACTGCTGGGTCAGAGGTCAAATCTCACCTCAGCTGCCAACTTGTATACAACCTTAGAAAAATCTTTAAAAGCTTCAGTTGTCGACTTAATAGAATGGCCATAACAGTGTTCAGCTATCCCGAACAAGGTTGCCTGAACAACTGAAGAATACTGAATGATCGATTAGAATGCTAATAAGAAAAAACTGAGAAAATGAGCTATACTGTAAATGCTCAGAAACTATTAGCAATTGCTTTGATAGAAAGAGGATTTCAAATATTAAAACACCACAAATATATATGCCTACCCTTTCACTTACACAATACTAGAATAATTAAATCCTTTTTTTTTACAATGTGTTTTACTACCTCAAGACCTGAGCATGCATACAGTATACACATACACATAAACACGAACAGACTCACACATAACATTTTAACTTCAAAAAACCTTTTTATAGCCTGAAGAATGTACAAAATGAAAAGCAAAAATAAAATCTATCTTTCAAAAAACAGATTCCAGTCACTTTCTCAAGTTCCTTTTCCAGAAGATCTAAAAGACATATAATATAAATTAAGGTGAGAAATTTCTTTTCCGTTCTTTGTCCTGATCAAATATTAAAAATATGCTACTTACATTGGGAACATGGTGGGAAGACCAGAGGCTGAAAAAAGTGGCTTATTAAACTGTCGGACATCCCATAATTTTAATGTATCATCACCTGACAGGAGAATGAGAGAGGGGAAGAAAAAAAGACGGAAATGTGAATCATGCAAAAAGAATTCTTCCAAGTTTAGAGACTGCTAAACTTAGTGGATAATTATTTTAAAAAGGAAGAAAAAGACCAGATGCACATCAGCATGTTTTCTTTTTTTAACTGTTCAGGGAGCTCGAAAGCAGTAGTTGTGAGAAGAGTACAAAGCTATGTGATAATGAATTGGTCTTCTAGAAATTACTTTTCAGATGATGTAGCATCTCTAGGCTAGAAGGAGCCCTAGAGAATCTACTCTAAAGCTTGATTTTAGAGCAGATGGTAGTTCCCAGTGGTATATTTGAGCATAACCTGACTTCCCGAGAAGATCTTAATCTAATAACCATTAGGCTGAAAATATTTCAATTCACAACAGATTCTCTTTTCCCATAGTGTGTGGGTAAGGCCATCCATTAACATTAATGAGGGTGAGCCATGTGACTCCCTTCCCTCCAGTGTAACTCTACCTGTGGCTATCATTCTTCTCTTTGCTGGGGAGTATGGCTTTTCCAAGCCACTTGAAGAATAATGAATACTCTTTTAAGAATTACTTTTTAATATTTCTATAGGACTACTAACTAATTTCTGACCAGAATGAAAGTCAAAAACGCATATAAGTAATGTCTTTGCTATTCTTTCTCCCCAGTGCCCACAGCTGAGACCTGCCTCAACCTCTCGGGTCCAACAAGGAATCAGTATCAGGTGCAAGTGAGGTGAGTGGCAAGTTCAACGAAAACCCTCATTCTCTCCCCAGCGACCCTTTCTCTGAAACTTACTTTTGGCAGGTTAATCCACAACTAACCAGACTCCTGCACCTGCTTGTACTGGGACAACTTTATAACATTCACCTTTGGAATATCACTCTATTGTAACTAAATTTTTACAAAGGTTACATATGAGGCCACAATCCTCACACAAAGGAAAACATTAATCTGCACTTAACAGTTCAACTAACCATTAGGTTCTGAAGCTGGCAGGAGTACCTTACAACACCCTGGGGACTCTTTGTTGAATAGACTTCCATCTGCCATATTATATATGTCCAGGAAAAAAAGTGATGGAATACAGTATACATGTTGAGTTGACCAATCAAGTCATCCAATAGCTATTACAGAATGGAAGAAGAAGGTAAGAATTATCACCAAAATGGTTTTGATTGAAAATAGACTTGATATGAATCTGGTCCTATATTTCTAAGGCACCAGTTATTAACTGGGTGGAGCCTGGCCTTTTTCAAAATCCTCTGGGAAGAATTTCCAGACTACACTCCCCTCTCATCCCCTTTTTCTCTTCCCACTCTGCCTTGGAGATTTGGGTATACCACCCTAAAGATGCAAGAGTGAATTTGAAAATGTCTAAGTAGAGCATTTATCATTTGAAAATCCCTCCCAGGGGATTCAGATACACTCTTGAAGTGAGACAGAACCTTTGTTTTCAAGACTAAAATATATATGGTTTTAATTAGGAGTCATCTCTGGATTCAAGTGGCAGGTTAGAACTGACGGTCCGAAATACACACTCTATTAACAAAAAAACAAAACAAAACAAAAAACCAAACCCCTTGCTGTCAAGTCAATTCTGACTCACAGCTACCCTATATGACAGAGTAGAACAGCCCTGTATGGTTTCTAAGGCTGTAATCTTTACAGAAGGAGACTGCCACGTCTTTCTCCTGTGGAGTGGCTTATGGGCTAGAATCGCTGGTATTTCAGTCAGCAGCTGGGCGCTTTAACCACTGTACCACCAGGGCTCCTTTTCATACATATCCACATTTCACAATGCAGACCATAAAAAGATATATACATAGGCTTTTTCTTTTAATTATGGAAGGGAGGGTATTTTGAATACAGTAGGTGAGACTTCCTTGGAGAAAAGAATCTGAATGGAGTTCTCAGGGATAAAGGACATGGACTGGTTAGATGGAAAGGAAAGCTGGGCCAAGGTAGATGAAAATTGAAAGCTCATCTCCTTCCTTCACTCCCACTAGCCTTACTATTACAAAGATTGTAATTCTTTCAGTAAAGCGACCCTGTCTATGATGTTCAGTTTATACCGAGCACCTAGCATAATGCCTAACTCAGCACAGGTACTCAATATACAGTAATTGATTGAGTGAATGAATGGCTGTAGTGTTGCTGGATTCACCTACCTAAAGTGTAACTCCTTCTTTGGCCTAAAAATAAAGATTAAACTCTTTACGTAACACTAAAGACGCTCTGTAACATGGCTCCAGCCTATTTATCCTGCTCTTTCTCTTTTCACAAATGGCCCTACTAGAATATCATCAGTTATGTCCTATACTTTCAAATAATGCTTTGCTCATAAGCTGCCCTCACTATATTCCCTCTCTTTCTGTTAACACACGCCTATCCACGTGAAAAAGATTTAGCAAAAAATTAGAAACCCATATCCAACTATATGAATGTGTATAAATAAATTTACAATAGAACCATATAGAACTATGTAGCTATTAAAAATAACACCCAGGTATACAACTTTTTTGAACTGAACAGAGTTAGTGTTTGAACTAAAAACAAACAAGCAAACAAAAACCAAAAAAAAAAAAAAAAAGTCAAGCAACAGAAGGCTTTGAAACACCAGACAGAGAATTATAAAATAATACAGAAAGAACGTAGATCAGCATCTGCAAATCCCTAAGCTCGTGCTTGGAGACTTCAACCTCTTATGGAATTTGAAACTAAAATAAAAACTTCAGCAAAAAGAGCACATATTTTCAAAATTTTTCTAGATTGCTTTTAATACTATCAACGTTGCCAAGTTGGAAATATATTTTAATGTTTTAATGAAAAAACTAGACAAAGAAAGGTACGTTAACAAAAACACAGCTAGCTTTACTAAGCACTGTGATATCAGTGCTACATTTGTTCGAATTAAATATGATCATCTTATACATAAACCAAAAAACCCAAACCCACTGCCAGCAAGTCGATTCTGACTTGACCTTTAGGACACAGCAGAACTTTCCAAGGCTGTAGATCTTCACAGAAGCAGACTGCCACATCGTTCTCCCTCAGAGCAGCTGGTGGGTTCGAACCACCAACATTTTGGTTCACAGCTAAGCGCTTTAACCTCTGTGTCACATATTAGAAAAAAAGTTTCAACCTACCTCCGCGAGAGGCAAGGACATTGCCATCATAGGAAAAGGCCACACAAGAAGTGTCTGTGCCTGGCTCATGAGCTTGTTTATAGTGGAATTTAGGATGAACCTGTTTGTGAAGAGAAGCAAAGTGTTAACACCTCATCTGAATTCAGCTGAGAACATTTTTGTGGCAATAACATTTTGTTTTATCATCAGGAAATAACATGTACATATAGATAAGATACTGATTTCACCTGAATATAGTCTGCTATCTTTCTGAAAAAATATTCAAAAAGGCTTTTTAAAACATCCATTTATTTTCATAAGAACAGATAAGGTCAGCAGGAGACAATTTTTCAGACTGCCTGAGCAAGCTCTGGGCAATGCAAGATTGTCACAGCAGTTAGTTCTTCTTATCACAATTATAAAGTTATTGGGACCATTTCCTATATATATCTGAAAGACCAAATATAAACAAAAATTACAAATAAGTATATTATCTAATAACTCAAAAATATTTATTGCATTCCTAGTCTATGACAGACAGTGTGCACATGGTTATAGGTCTTTAACTACCTTTAATGTGCCTGTAGGATAATAATGACAACAGTAGTAATACAGCAGTAGCTAACCCTTATACAGTGCTTATTATATCCTAGGATATCCTATATCCTTAACTATTTTGCCTATTTAATCCTCACAATCATCCTACCAGTTAGGTTCTACTACTATCATCTCCATTTTACAGACGAGGAAACTGAGACACAGAGACTTAAGTACCGTGTCCAAGGTCACATAGCTAGTAAATAGTAGAGCTAGCAATTTGAACCAAAAAAGTCTCCACTCAAACACACTATACCCTCCTCTCTTGTTGATACATGTTAATAGTCTTTTTACTTCTAATAGCTCTTCTGCACAGTTAATGACTTGCAAAAGGAACTCTACTACACTAATCTTGCCACTCAGTTATGATTCAATGCCCAGCACAGGCCAAAAGACTAGTAAGTTGATTATCCCCCAAAATTATGGGCCTAAATGAATGAAGGTAATGATACACTAAAAACGTTGCCCCTACATAGCTGTCATCAATAGAATTCCCACTATGATAGCACACACACATAGATGTGCTATGCTGGGCAACTGCTCAATGGTTTGGGGCCATTAGCAATTTTCCTAGGGTAATTCCATAGTGAACAGACAGAGCCATATGCTAATGATGACAGCATGTAGGTTTCCCATGGGAGTCAAAGGTATAGGAATGTGAATGACCTCATCTCCATTTGTCTTGCAGCAACTCTATCAAAGAATAAGTCACAATATAGAGATAAAAATAATGAACTTTAAACTCCCAACAATATCCCTGACGTCCAGTCATTGAGCTGACAACTGACAGCATCAAGTAATGAGGAGCATACTACCTCATTAAAGCAGACCAGTACATTTTTTCTTTTAAGAATTTGTATAAAATGAGTCAAAATTGGCATCACTCAGTTCTTCTGGGCGATAGTCCTAGAAATTTGTTTTAAAGATAGTTATCATGTGTCTTCCTTTCTTGAATATAAAGCCAGTTGGATTCATTCATTCAAGCTTTTTACTGGGTATCAGCTGTATGCCAGATACCATGTTTAGCAGGGCGAATACAAATGTGACAGAGATAAACATGGCTCTTCTCCTCAGAGTTAACAGACAGTGCCCTGATGGGATATGGATTAGTGTACATATCTCTATACTTATCGATATATGTAACACGGATAAGTATATAATAGGGAAGTACAGAGGTATGTACATTGAGTGCTGAGGAGGGGTTCACAACCCAAACTTTGTTTGGAGGAGTGAAGAGAAGAAATCAGAGAAGGAAGGGTGAAGACAAGGAAGAGTTAGCAGGTGAAGGGCCAAATGGTAGGGGCAAGAGAGAGTATTCCAGAGGAATACTGCATTATGATAGGCCAAATTTTGACCCCATGACCTTTGCTTCCTGGCATCATGCCTGTGAATATGTTACCTTACATGGCAAAAGGCACTATGTAGAGGTAATTAAGTTACTAATCAGTTGACCTTAAAATAAGGATTATCTGAGCCAGGTCAAAGTAGTCACATGTACCCCTAAAAGCAGAATTTTCTCCTGGGTGAGGGCAGATGGGGAAGCCATTGAGATGGAGCAGAAGAGGAAGATCAGAAACATGAAAAGTATCTGATGTGCCATTGTTGGCTTGAACATGTGTCAAGGAAACAGCGACCTCAGACCTGGAACCACAAGAAACCGAATTCTGCAAACAACCAGTGAGCTTCAAACAGGATCCTGAGTCCCAGATGAGGCTGACGCTTTGATTTTAGCACAGTGAGACCCTAAGTAAAGAACCCAGCCATTCCATACATGACTTAAGAAACTGTGAGATAATATATGACTGTTGTTTTAAGTCACTAAATATGCAGTGATTTGTTATGCAGCAATGTTGTTGTTATTAGGTGCCATCAAGTCAGTACATCTCGTAGCAACCCTATGCACAATATAACGAAACACTGCCCAGTCCTATGCCATTCTCACAATCATTGCTATGTTTGAGCCCATTGTTTCAGCCACTGTGCCAATCCACCTCGCTGAGGGTCGTCCTCTTTTTTGCTGGCACTCTACCAAGCATGAAAACAGAAAATGAATATTTTAGGGTCTGAAGACAAAAGAGCTTGTTGCAGTTAAGAAAGTAAAAATTAACTCTAAGATAAAAAAAACTCATTGCAACTCTAAGATAAGATAAGCTATATCAGAAGGCACAATGGTTAAGCACTCAGCTACTAACCAAAAAGTTGGCGGTTTGAGGACCTAGTAGCTTTGGAGTCCTGGTGGCACTGTGGTGAAGAGTTCAGCTGCTAACCAAAAGGTGGGCAGTTCAAATCCACCAGTGGCTCCTTTGAAACCCTATGGGGCAGCTCCTCTGTGTCCTATAGGGTTGCTCTGAGTCGGAATCAACTTGATGGCAACGGGTTTGGCTTTTTTTTTTTCTATTTTTAAAGCAGCTCTGTAGGAGAAAGACCTGGTGATCTGCTCCTGAAAAGATTACAGCCAAGAAAACCCTACGGGACAGTTCTACTCTGTCACATGGGGTCACTATAAATCAAAATAACCTGGACAGCACCCAACAACAACATATTGCAGGAAGAAACCCTGGTGGTACAGTGGTTAAGCACTTTGCTGCTAACCGAAAGGTCGGCAGTTTGAACTCACCAGCTTCTCCACAGAAGAAAGATGTGGCAGTCTGCTTCCATAGAGATTACAGCCATGGAAGCCCTATGAAGTAGTTCTACCCCATCCTATAGGGTCACTATGAGTTGGAACCAACTCGATGGCAACAGGTTATAGTTTTCTATGCAGGTGGGGTATTTAGAAACCTTTACAATTGTTTATAATGTAGAAGCAGTGAATATAGGCCACAAAACAAGCCCCTCACTCTGTCCTTCTGACTTCTCACAGTATTTTCTATTGCTTTTTTTACATACATTTACAAGGAGCCCTGGTAGCGTAGTGGATAAGCTCTCAGCTGCTAACCAAAAGGCCGGTGGTTTGAAACCATCAACTGCTCCGAGGGAGAAAGATGTGACAGTCTGCTTCTGTAAATATTAAAGCATTGGAAACCTCATGGGGCAGTTTTACTTTATCCTATAGGTCTCTATGAGTGGGAACTGACTTGACGGCAAGGTTTTTTTTTTTTTTTTAAATATAGATTTAGATCTTAGTGCAAGCCTCATTTAAAATAACAAATGGCAGCATATTAATAATTAAGATTTCAATGGAGAGGAGGCGATTGGAATTAAAATAATGTAATTCATCTGCTCTTTTAAAGAACCTAATGAAACATAGACAAAATGTCCTCACTTGAGATGGACAGCTCACAGACTGTATGTCAAAAAGTGCTCTTCCATTATTAACTTCACCTTAATCAGTAACAAAAGTTTACTCTAATGAAATAAAATAGATGGCCAAAGGTGATCCTAAATGTACATAAAACATCAACACTTGGGCAATCTATGATAGCAAACATCCTCACACTGAATGAAAACACTTCGGACGTAACGTGGGGAAACTAAAATTGCAACTTGTCTTTTGACTCCTTTTATAATCATCATCAGGAAAGAACATTGTTCTTCAGGTAACTTGAGATTATTGACTCCCTTACATAGGTTTCTAGTATCATGTCTCAAATAGTCATAATGATGGAAGACACAAGCACAAAAATTTAGAGATCATACAGTACAAACTCCCAATTGCTAAAACTGTCCATAAATCCCTTCTTAGCAGATGGTCACGGAGCCTCCAGCAGTGCAGAACTCGTTACATCACTGTGGCAAGTATGGTGTTAGATGCTATCAAGTCATTTTTGATTCACAGTGACCCCGTGTGACAGAGCAGAACTGTCCCAAAGGGTTTTCTTGGCTGTAATCTTTCATGGAAGCAGATCACCAGGTCTCTCTCTCATGGAGCTATTGGGTGGGTTCAAACCACCAAACTTTCAGTTAACAGCCAAGCATTTAACTGTCTGCGCCACCAGCAGCAAGTATACGGTGTGACAATTCCCCTAGTCCTTCCACAAAGGGACTGTAGACTTCTATAGGCTTAATCAAGTAGAAGCCTCAATTGCAGCTGCTGTGCCGAATGAGATATCATAGCTAGGGCAGATCAATAAAATCTCTAGGTGACTTTGGCTCAAGGACTCCCAATCGGCATAGCCAAAGCTTTCTTAGAACTGTGCTGTAGTCTGAGATTCTTCCTGCTCAAACTTCCTTCCTTCCCTCTTTCCTTTATAGGAGTCAGACCTGTATCACCATCTCGTAACTCTCCCCATTCCTCTAGTTCCTTACCCATTTTTCCCTCACAGGCCTTTCTACAATTAATCTTACACATCTAATCCTACCTTGGCATCTGTCCCTCAGAAAACCCTAACACAGGACATTAGCAAACAAGATACAAGCAGAGGATTGTAAAGGCATGTACATTAGGGCCTGCTCTCTTGGTGCTTTCAGAACCCAGCTTTCATGTGGAAAAGCTTGGGCTAGCCTCCTGGGTGAGCAGAGATAAATGCCAGAGATGGGCCTGTTGCCCCAGCTGACATCTAGCCAACCGGCAGACACGTGAGTGAGGTCATCCTTAGATCATCCAGCCCTAGCTGAGCTCTTAGTTAACTGCAGATGCAACAGCCGGCCAGTAGAAATCGGCTGAGTCAGTCCAGACCAAAAGAACTGCCCAACTGACTCAAAGAATCATGAGAAATAACAGACGTTTGTTGTTTTAAGCCACTAAGTTTTAGTATGGAGTACCTAGACGGTGTAAACAGTTAACTCTCAGCTGCTAATGGAAAGGTTGGAGGATCGTGTCTCCCTAGATGCACCTTGGAAGAAAGGCCTGGCGATGGACTTCTGAAAAACCGGCCATTAAAAACCCTATTGAGCTCAGGTCTGCTCCAACACATGTGAGGTAGCTGTGAGTCAGAGTCTTCTTGACAGCAGCTGGTTACATTTTAGAATAGTTTATTATGGAACAAAAGCTAATTGATGCAACATATAGAACATGTGAACAGTGCCTGCACACAGTAAACATTTTGTGTTTGTCATTATTATAAGTCAGGTGATAATATGAGAGCATTATTATCAACTTTTTAAGGTCGATTCCCTGTCTCCTACCTTAATATTCCACCAAATAATATAAATCAGAAACTAGTCTCGAGACCCTGTAATTTAAATTTATTAAATTTTACCATGTCTATGCTTTAAATAATCTCTTACACTCCTCTCTTGCCATTTTGCACCTGCCTGTGAGAGCAAGAATTCTCTATAGCAATGTTTCTTAATCCTTGTCATGGGTTGCTTGGGATAATCATTTTCCCTAGGCAGTTGTGATCTGTTTCGAACCATTTGCAGCCATTTCTTCTATATTCTTTGACATCAAGTAAGATAATGATTCCAGCAGACAATATAAAAGTGAAAGAAGGGACTGCTTAGAAATAGCTCCTTCTTGGAAGACACAGAAGGGAGGATCGTGTTTAAGTTACTTTTCTTTATGGTTGTAGATGAAAGTTCTTTCTCCACATGTCTAATCCTTTCTTTCAAGTAGGTCAGGCTCAGATTATTTCTTTCCCAGGTATACCACTTCAACTCCAGGGACCCCAATGAGAGTCTTAAAGTACAGTATGTTATATATCACACACCACGGTGATTACAAGAGGAGCACACTTCACAATAAATATAGCAAATGAGCACGTTTCAAGGAAAAAATACGTTTCATAGTAAGTTGTTAGCTTTCCAAGTTTCTAACTTAAAAAATTATGATAATAATAATTATGTTCCAGTCAAGATATTTTTCCCGCTTCCTTCTCACTCTTCCTTTCTCCCTCTCCTCTCCCTCTCTTCCCTTTAAAGGAATAATTTAAAGACAAGAGGCAGTGGGATATGGCAATGGTCCGTTTACCACCTCCCATAAAACAAAAAGTGAGATAATGATATTTTTAGGATCCGCATTTACAGTATCACCCACATTTACTGAGGATCCATTATACATATAACACTGAAATAGATAAGTGAAGAGAAGACATGGGATTTCCTTTAAATGATCTGCAATTTGGGAATGGGGGAAAACAAGTAAGATTTCTTTTTTTTTTTTCAAGAAAACTTTGCGCCCACAATAAGCCAAGCATTGTGTCAGGTTTGGAGGGCAGAAAAATGATGAAGAATTACCCTGTGCCAGGACAGGGAAACTCCCAGGTAGGAGAGAAAGAGAAAGTGCATTTATGACCACACCTGAATTCTCCAGCACGGTTCTCCACTCAGTCCCAGTTTACTGTTGCAACCACTGGGATTTCAGCAAACAACTATGACACAGCATTAATTTTTCATCTGTATTTGGCAAAGAGATAGCACAGCCTTCACTCATAACTGGACTATGTTGCAATTATATGCCTCTTTGGTCATCTCAAACCAGGTGGCTACAGTGTGTAACTACCTACGCTCTATCCGACAACCAGCTGGAAGCTGCAGTTTCGGGAGAATGCTTAGCCACTGAGACGTGTGAGTCACAGGCAGAACATGACGCCACTGCTCTGGAATCTTCTGGCTCTCCATGTGCTTGCAACTTGAAATTCAAGGTGTTTAGTTTATAAAACAAATCCCTTATGGCTAGGGCACAAGTTACCTTCACATTAATCTCTCTTCTTATAAACCCTAGCTGAGAGCAGTTGGTACCAGTTAGGCACTCTAGATTTATACTATAGAAATCTGAAGGTAAAAATGTTTAAAGTCACACAAAAGACCCAATCTCTTCGGATTTCAAGAAGGCATGAAATGAAACATCCTGTCTTTCTTTGACTTTGAGGGTAAATTTATAATCTTGAGACATTATACAGGATAATTTAAAGATGGGGATATTTTCTGATTAAAAAAATCAGTTGTCATTGTGTTAATTCCAGCTTTAAAAATCTGGTGTATTTTATTGTCCTGATTTTAAGTAAATTATAATTTTTTACTGGGAAAAAAATGAGGTACCTAACATAGAAATCTCATATGATGTTCTGTAGGTTTCTGAGTGAGGCTATCACCTAAATCACCAAGAGGAATGCTTTAAGAACAAAGTCCTTCCAGAGAGATAGCCCAAGAGCAGGGTTTCCCAGAGGATGTTTTGTGTAACATCCTCATATCAGGGGACGTTCTATAGCCAAACAAGCCTGGGAAACTAAAGTTTATTTGTATACCATGGCCTCATCTTGAAGATTCACAATGCACACTGGATTATTAAAAGCCAGAGTCTTTTAAGTAGTGGTCCTAGAATAAATCAACCTCTTTAACATTTTTGAAGATTATTTGACTATGGAACCTTTTTTTCACATACTACTTACTAACATAGATAGAACTAACATTCTCTGGACCTTAATTGAGGAAACACATATCTAGAGCAAGGGTTAGCAAACTTACTCTATAAAGGTCCACATAGCAAATATTTTAGGCTTTGAGGACCATATGATCTCTGTTGTAACTATTCACTTCTGCTGTTGTAGCATAAAAGTAGCCATAGGCAATAAAGATTATCAGCTGCAGGTGCAAAAAGGGTGCAGGTGCAAAAGACATATGGCTGTGTGTTCAAATAAAACTTTATTTACAAAAAGAGGTAGCAGGCTGAATTTGGCCCATAGGTCACAGTTTGCTGACCCCTGATCTAGAGAGAATAAAAAGCCTGAAAAAAGGTACTTTATTTACCAAACATTGTTTAGTAAATTAAGGGCTTTCTTGCGGTTCAATAAAAATTTTAACTTGTTACATTAATGGTGATGGGAATAGTAATAATAACAACAATAATAGAGCTACATTTATTGAACATGTTATTGATTAGTGGAATAAAGCATACATTTGCTAATCTCATCCTTCAAGCAGATGTCCTGAGGTATATGTAATTATTACTTGCATTTTGCAAACAAAAAAACTAAGGCCAAGATGGTAACTTATCCAAAGACATATGACTAGTAAGTTAAGTGCCAGAGCAAAACCTGAAACCCTGATTCTAACTCCAGAACCCGTACTCTTCACTAAAACACCCCTGTATTCATAAGCTGCATGTTTTACCAGGCTTCTTTTGACATCTGTGGTAGATTGTTATAATAATAGCCCTCAGTGAATTGGGAGGATAGTACAAGGAGAGGGATGGATAGCACAAAACAACTTTTTTCTCCCTCAAATAATATATTTTACACTATTAAGGATTTCCCCAAAATTTCTATTATAAATTCAAACTAAGGCAGGAGCTAGCAGTCTTTTACCCATACAGGGGCAGTAAAAAAATCACAAACCAGTCATTTCATACCTCCCTCTAGTACCAGTCAATGCAGGGCTGGTACGTAATAATAATAATAATAAAAAAAAAATAGCTAACATTTATTGGGCACTTACTAAGGAATAGGTACATATCCAAAGTGTATGATACCCCTTGAATCTTCTCAACAACCTTATGAGACAGGAACTATTATCATCCTCACCTTCCAGTGAGGGTTGCTGTTAGTTGCTGTTGAGTCAATGCCAACTCATGGTGACCCCATGTGTGTAGAGTAAGAACTGCATGATAGGGCTTTCAAGGCTGTGACCTTCTGGAAGCAGCTTGCCAGGCCTGTCTTCTGAGGTGCCTCTGGGTAGATTCAAATCGCCAACTTTTAAGCTAGTAGCGCTTAACCATTTATACCACCCAGGGACGCCTCCAGTGAGGGTATTAGGGTACAAAAAGGTGGTTAGTTGCCCAAGGTCATGTGGCCGATAAGTGGTAGAGCCAGAACTTGGACCAGGCAGCCTGGATCGAGGGCCTGCACTCCAAACCACCACTATCCATGGTACATACTAATGGATTTTCTGACTCCAGGCTCCCTCTGCTCTGGCCTCTAATTGCAACTAAAGTGGGCCTGGGCTTTCTTTTTTTGTGTGTCCTTGCACTTTCCTCACTAGGCCAGTCCTCTGTCCAGCCACCAGTGGAATTAGAAGGTAAAAAGCGGGGAAGTGCAGCAAAAGAGTCAAGTGTGGGATAGTGGGAGAGCACTACACCATAAAATCATCATCCACGGTTAAACCTAATCCCTGGTCACTAGCTAAATCAATCCGTAAGTGTAGGCTGATTAACCTTTACCCAAGAAGATCACATCAAGAGTCCTTGAAGTAATCTGAAACTCGGTAAGGGTGAACAGCACAAGTTACAAACTGGCAATAAGGAAATCACACTAACTACTATAGACCTCCTTTGCTGCCTTTTATATGATGTTACCTTTTCTTTTCTATTTTCACTCTTAAGTTTGAGGTAATAGGGGCTGGGATCTTAGACCATTTCTATATCCCATAAGAAACACAAATGTGAACACAAGTGCAGCTCCCGATTCAGCTCTTTAATTGAAGAGGAACTTGAAAGTCACTATGCCAACACCGGAAGCACAGTGCCGCGGAATGACCTGCCTAGACGGGAGGGAAAGCCCGGCGGTCCCCTCTTTGAAGTCCAGCTGCTTGAGATTCACTGGCAGCCGACCTTCAAAGAGAGCCGATGCTTCCTTCCCTCAGCCTGGCCGCCAAGCTTCCCGGGCAGCTGGGCAGATTTAGCCACTCTCTGCCCAGCTGTCTGTGAACTCTGGCAGCCAGTTCAAGTGAGGGATAGAGAGGTGGTAGAGGAGGGTGAGGAAGGAGAACTGGTAGAGGGAGGGGGGTGGCGGGCCCAGTGGCGCCAGGACGAAGAGGATGCTGGGTTTCCTTGGGGCCGACCTTACGGAGGTCGGTCAAAAGATTAAGCTTCCGAGGAAAGCACAATCCAACTACTACAAAGCAACTTTCGAGTAACCAAAGAGATTTCAAATACACTTTCCTTCAAAAGCTGAGTGAATCTCAAAAATCTAAGCTGTGAGTGGCACTCTTCTAAAAGTGGCCCAGTCACCACTGAAGACAGTGCAATCTCTACAGAGGGGTGCAGGGGACAAACCTATGGTCAAGCACCAAAAATACACAGTCCTCTACTGACCCTGATTTTCCAGCATCAAGAGTTTAAGCTTCTTAAAAACTTTGGGGAGTTGTTTGCCGACTTTGTTGTGGCAACCCTTCTGTTCCTCTGGCAGCCAATAGCTGAAATCACTTTTGTTTTCTGTGCCTGTGCAGCAGATGCCTAGAAAAGACTGGTACATTTAACATAAATATTACCAACGTGTTGTCACGTTTATCCCCTTGAACCATGTGGTTGGGATGAAGGATCATGAATGTTATCAGCTGTAGGTGCAAAAGGATGAAGAACAGTTGTTAGTGTCAGAAGTCTAAGCAAGATCCAGATCTCAGACTGAGTAAAATGGAAGCCTATGAAAGTGGCTCATATCTAGGGAAATGGAAGGAAGAGGTGAAGGATCATGAACAGAAGAGTAAATCAGATTTGCACTGTAGATGAAGTTCTCTAGCACCTATACAGAAATGGAGAGGAGGAAAGTTGGAAGCCAGGAGAAAAATGACCATAAATTTCATGAATTTTTCCCTAATTTTGTACAATTTGGTTAGAGAGGGAATGCATGAATGAGCTTGTACCATGCACTAAGACAATATGAGGAAAATATTCAGACTATCTTTTAAGACATTAGCTACAAATACATCCTCTATGCTCTTTATTGTTGTTGTGTACTGTTGAGTTGACTGCAGCTCATAGCAACTCCATGTGACAGAGCAGAACAGACCCAGAGACTTTCCTAGGCTGTAATCTTTATGAGACAGATTCCCAGGTCTTTCCTCCCATGGTGCCAGTAGTGGGTTTGAACAGCTGACCTTTGGGTTAGCAGCTGAGTGCTAAACCATTGTGCCACCAGGGTTCCTTTCTTGCTCTTTGGAGCTCCTTAAAACTGTATAACTCAACAGCCGGCATTCAGTACAGTGATATTAATGATACACAATTCAAAATTTATAATCTAAATTTTAAAGTATAATAAGGAGAAGAACGTATAGGAGATGAGTAATTAGTATTTGCTGAAATTAGTCTGTTTGTCCTTTCATTCTACAAAACATTTATGGAGCCCTTGCTATGTGCAAGGCACTATGTTCGGTATTGCAAATACCGAGATTAACAAAATGACTCCATCAATAAATTCTGTCTAGAAAGGAAGGCAAACATAAAAACAAATATTTGCAACATACTGTGCAACAAATAACAGCAGTATACACAAACTATATAGAAAACTAACAACAGAATGATCAATTCTACCGTGATAGTATACCTTTGGAACTACAGGTGGGACTCAAGATCAGACCAGTAGCAGACAAGACGGAAGAGTCAGAGGTTAAATCATCAGTGGCCGCATCTGCCCTTTACCTGTGGACAATATCGACCTTCTAAACGGTTTTAAAGAGAGAGGTGTGATGTGATCAGATCTGCATTTAGAAAGATCACCCTGCAACAATGGAAAAGATAAACTAGAAAAGGTAAGACTGAGGGCAGGGAAATGAGTTAAGAAGCACCTGTAGGACCACTGAGAACATGTGAGGACTTGAGGCTGAACAATGGAGGAATACGCATGAGAACACTAAAATGTAATCAGTGACTTTGATAAGTGCAATTTCAGTGAATTTGTGAAGTGGACACAGCAATTACTGTCTACCCGGGTAGAAAGTTGGCTATGAAAGAAGAAAGAGTTGGAGATGGCCTTTATTAAATAAAATAAATGAAAAAGCAGAAACTTGAGCATATTTTCCAGGAACCAATAGGGATGAAAAGGATACAAATGCAGGAAAGGGAATAACTGATCGAATTCTGTCCCAGAGGAAGCAGGAAGGATGAAATCAAGTGCACAGGTGGAAGGATTAGTGAGGAGCTAGAAGAGAAAGACCCCCGCCTTGGAGACCTCAGGGAAGGGAGCGAGAGACCAAGGAGGCCTGAATGCAGAGACTTGTATAGGCATGAAGGTGGAAAGCCTGACGGAATTCCAGCCTATTGTTCTTTTTATTCTACGAAAAGGAGAGAAGATAAAAGTAGGGAGTGGGGAGATGTAAGGTGGGCCAGAGAAGAGCTAGGGAAGTTTGAAAATACCCGATGAGATGAATGTCAGGGATAACTGGACAAGGAAAAAGGAAGCGATTGGTGAAGGCAAGGAAGACTCATAAGAAAATGTACATCACAAATTTGGAATGGCACCAACCTTTTCAAACTATGGGTATTATCAAATTGCACTCAGAGTTAGAGTGAAAAAGAAAATGATATGACTAGGGTTGCAGGATAGAGAACAGAAAATAAAGTACATTTCAGAATCTTGGTAAAATTTATACTGCTGGAGTCAAATATTCTTTTGCCTCTTCTCCAAGGACTGTATCCCACAGTTGACTGGTTTAAATTTGCTTTTTTTGTACCAAATGTCAAAGTCAAGGTCAAAGGGTGATATGATTTTAACTTGGCAGCTCTATTAAAAAAGTTAAACTTTTTTTCTCTTTCTAAATATAAACTTCATTACAGATAGCACTAATATTTTGCCTATTCTAAGCATTCCTGTTGCCGTCGAGTCGATTTCGACTCATAGCAACTCCATAAGATGGAGTAAAACTGCCCCATAGGGCTTTCAAGGAGCTGCTGGAGATTCGAACTGCCAGCTTTTTAGGTCAGCAGCTGAGCTCTTAACCACTGCACCATCAGGGCCCCATTCTAAGCACAGCACTAACTTATTTCAGTAAAGCAGGAGTTCCAATTTTACACACTTAAGAAATCAATTTGAAGCAAATGTTTACTGGTTGCCTTCTAGGTCCCTGGCCCTGTACCATGCTTAGTGGAACAGGTCCAAAAAAATGAAAGAAAACTATAAACCTTGCCTTCAAGAAGATTACATTCTAACTCAGATCCTAAGAGTTTAATAACCTTTTTCCTTGTTATAAACTTCTCACATTTGATAATGATGATTCTCGTGGTATGATCCTCTCATCAAGCTACAAAAACGAACACTGACCAAGTAGTAACTGTCAGAGGAAAGTTTAAAAAATTGTATTTTCATTTATTTTTTTACATTGTAGAAGGAGAGACACTGGAAGAAGTTACTATGAATTTATAACAATCTATAAGCATTCAAGAAATTAGGGTCCAGCTTCTCCCAACAAATTAAAATCTTAAACCACTTAATTCCACATCGCAATAGGCTGAGAGAGGAGAAAGAGGCTGTCCTAAGGTAATATGACAAAAGAAACATTATTTGAAGTAAGGAAGCTATAACTCATTTATTAATAAGGAATCATTAAATATAGCACAGGAAAGCACTAAAATCATTTTTATCAAGGGAGGCCAGGTCACTTCCTCCTTTGCACAGACAAATATGTCTTGGAGATGAATACAAATCAATGTTTGTTAGGGATCTAAGGCTGAGATCTTAAAGTCTTTTCCGTGTATTTAGTATTTACCTTTATCCTGAAAAAAGAGCTTGGTTGTTAACCAAAAGGTTGGCAGTTTGAATCCACTAGCCACTTCTTGGAAACCCTATGGGGCAGTTCTACTCTTTCCTATATGGTCACTATGAGTTGGAATCTACTCAACAGCAACAGGTTTGTCTTTTTAAGTTATCTACAAAACTGTGCTACCCCCACATGCTAAGAATATTCTCTTAAACTCTCCTATTCACCCAAGTTGTAATGGAAAAAACTTGAAACTCTGCTATGTACCAATATGTCAAGCTCTGTAAGGCTGTTCATAAGTTCATTTGCTCCTAAGATCCTTCATACCATCTGCTGGTGGCAGGCACAGGTGATGAGCTTTGGCTATAGCATATTATTGTTGTTAGGTGCATCAGGTCGTTTCCAACTCATACAAACCCTATGTACAACATAACAAAACACTGCCTGGTCCTGGGCCATTCTCCTGATCACCGTTAGGCTTGAGACCATTGTTGCAGCCACTGTGTCAATCCATCTCCTTAAGGGTCTTCCTCTCTTTCGCTGACCCTCTACTTTACCAAGCATGATGTCTCTCTCCAAGGACTGGTCCCTCCTGATAACGTCCAAAGTATGTGAGACAAAGTCTTACCATTCTCGTTTCTAAGGAACATTCTGGCTGTACTTCTTCCAAGACAAATTTCTTTGTTCTTTTGGCAGTCCATGGTATATTCAATATTCTTCACCAACACCATAATTCAAAGGCATTAATTCTTCTTTGGTCTTCCTTATTGTCTTAGTCATCTAGTGCTGTTATAACAGAAACACCAGAAGTAGATGGCTTTAACAAAGAGAAATGTATTCTCTCACAGACTTGTAGGCTAGAAGTCCGAATTCAGGGTCCCAGCTCCAGGGGAAGGCTTTCTCTCTCTGTCAGCTCTGGGGGAAGATCCTCGTCATCAATCTTCCCTGGACTAGAAGCTTCTCAGCACAGGGACCCCAGGTCCAAAGCATGCTCTATTCTCCTGGCTCTTGCTTCTTGGTGGTATGCAGTACCCATGTCTCTCTGCTCATTTCTCTCTTTTATATCTCAAAAGAGATTGACTTAAAACACAACCTAATCTTGTAGATTGAGTCCTGCCTCATTAACATGACTGCCTCTAATCCTGCCTCATTAACATCATGGAAGTAGGATTTACAACACACAGGAAAATCACATCAGATGACAAAATGGTGGGCAATTACACAATACTGGGAATCATAGCCTAGCCAAGTTGACAGATATTTTGGGGGGACACAATTCAATCCATTACATTTATTCATTGTCCAGCTTTCACATGCATATGAGGCAACTGAAAACACCATCACTTAGGTCAGGCACACCCTAGTCCTTAAAGTGACATCTTTGCTTTTTAACACACTAAAGGGGTCCTTTGCAGCAGATTTGCCCAATACAGTGCATCCTTTGATTTCTTGATTGATACTTCCGTGGGTGTTGATTGAGGATCCAAGTAAAATGAAATCCTTGACAACTTCAATATTTTCTCCATTTATCATGATACTGCTTACTGGTCCAGTTGTGAGGATTTGTGTTTTCTTTATGTTGAGGTGTAATCCATACTGAAGGCTGTAGTCTTTAATCTTGTAGCACCACTTAGTCTACGAATGCTCATAGGAGAAGAGTTTCTATAGAAAGCTTCAGATCATTCTAACCATGAGCTCATGATAAATTTCCATTGGAGAAGACAAATCAGCTCTGCTTTGTCTCTTTGCTCTGGGAGACAGGAAGCATAAAACCAAGTTTTATGGTGCACCTCAGGAGCTGTGCTGACCTTTATGGCTGTGAAGTTAGTATTTTTTCCTATCTCTCTGCTTTCCCCCTTATACCATTCTATTATTGCTGTTGTTATCACATTTTCTACTACTCCTCCTCTTCCTCCTCCTCTACTACTACTACCACTATACTCATCTGTGTTTTTATGCTGTCTAACTCTTTTGAAAAAAGGACAAGATAAAATTCAATTATTTAATCAAGAAATCAATCATCATTATAATCTAGTAATTCCTAGGTATCTGTCTAAGCCTGATTCTAACATTTTTAAAACTAAACCAATTGTTGGAAACAATAAAATCAAAGTTACAACACAGCTAAATTAAAAATGTTATTACATAAGTGTTAAAAAGTAAATGTGGTTTCTGCTTCTACTTACAATGAAGAAAAGTCACCAAAGATTTTCTTTCCCTAACAATTAAAAAAAACACCACCTGAACAATTTGAAAAGTTGTGATTTTTTTTTAAGACCATCTGAGCAATCTGCTCTCTGAGGAATCAGGTGAGTTGAATTCCAAAGAAAGACAAGCCCCTCAAGGGGGAAAGAAAACACACAAACTGTTCCACCTCTGTCAGAGCACAAGAGGATGAGGTGGCCATAAAAGCATTTTAGCAAATGTTCAAAGGCTGAGTGTGGTCTAGCATGACAGGTGAGAATCTCTGGAGATCTAAATACAAATGGAGTCTGCATGCACTTGCCAACTTTTTTCCACGGGCCTCCACAGGACAGTCAGGAAGAAGACTGGGGGCAAGAGATCTGAAAGAGCCCCTGGATGGCATAGGCATGCAGGGACTGATAAGATCTGATGGTGGAAGAGGAGCACACGGAGAGGCTCATCCATGCGCCAGGCCCAGGATGAGTACCAAGGTGAGCTCCTGCTGTGGGGCAGGCAGGAAACCCATCCACACCCATGAAGGAGAGAAGCAAGAAACCTAGAGTGCTGGACCAGACCCTACATGACTTGAGGCAAAAATCATCTACCACTGAAATAAAAAAAATACCATTTATAGTAGTATCAAAACACATGGAAATTAAATAGAAATCTACATCAAACTATGTTTTCTGTGGTCAATAAAGCAGATTAATCAAGACAAAAATTTCAGGGCTATTACTTAAATGAGAGGAGGAAGTAACGAATTCTACCTAGTGGGGCTGAGGATGTCTTTACAGAGGCGATAATATTTAAGGTGAGTTTTGAAGGATGACTAGAAGGTCATCAGGCAGAGAAAGAGGCAAATTATATTCTAGGTAGAGGGAATATTATTTTCTAATGTAAAGGTTATGGAAGGGCATACATCCACTCCTCACTTATCCACACAGTTAGGTTCCAAAGACCAAGTTGTTATGTGCAAATCAGCCTTTTTAAAAAATAGAAGATGACCACATCAGATCACGAAATGGAGGATGGCTACATCATTATATGACTGCCAAATTACATCACTGCATAACTGTCAAATTACATAACTGTCATGAACAAATAAATCTGTCTTGAAAGAAGTACAACCAGAATGCTTCTTAGAAACAAGGACAGTGAGACTACATCTCACATACCCTGGACGTGTGATCAGAAGGGACCAGTCCCTGGAGAAGGACATCATGCTTGGTAAAGTAGAGGGTCAGCAAAAAAGAGGAAGACCCTCAACCAGATAGACTGACAAAGTGGTTGCAACAATGGGCTCACGCATAGCAACAATTGTGAGGACGGTGCAGGACTCGGCAGTGTTTCGTTCTGTTGTGCCACAGGGTTGCTATGAGTCAGAACCAACAGGATGGCACCTAACAACAACAACACAACATAACTGCCAAACCAATGAGAATCCTGGTCCAGCCAAGTTGAAATATAACTTTAACCATCACAACCAGCATTACTTTTGCCTCACACCTCAGCATTAATTACTTCCAGGAGTAAGTTGTTAATGTGCAAAATAGTCGGATAGCAGAATTTTTACTATTGTCGTAAATGTGAAATGACAGATAACAAGATAGTTGATAAGTGAAGCATACGTGTAGTATGTTTAGAAAGGACAAGTAATTGTTTGGTACCCTAATATAATATTCGTGCTGCCCCTTCTCACCATTATCTAGGTTTAAGAGTTGGTTAAACTTGATTCACCACTGAAAAGGTATCTTCTATGACTGTATAAATCCTATTTAAGTAGTATCCAAAATATTTAGAGGAAAAATGAGAATATATGTACCTGCATATTTTCCGTTTTCATTGTGAAATAGAGATAAAAAAAAATTTTTTTTAGTGACGTAATATTAATTTTTTTTTTTTTTTACGTAACCACATTAGTCCATTTTCACAATTTTAAAGACTCCATATTTACTTAAAAACAATGACTCACTTAAACTTGTAAAAAGTTAACAAGTTTGGGTTTCCTGTCATTGCTCTACATATTTTTTAGTCCTAATTCCTTTTTGAAAAGTTATCACTTGGGTAAAAACACATCCATTATGTAATTACCGTGAGGAGTTTCTGTGTGACAGAAATGTTTGCCTGTCACGGTATCTGTTAGAGAGAGGGTGTCACAGAGAAAGTAAGCAATCATTATAAAGGAAATAAAGTGTTAACTTTTAAAATTTGAGTTTGAAGATGCTATGGTTTTAGTGGAAGACAGAACAGGCAGCTGCTGTTGCTCAAGATCAATACCGTATTTTTTGTAAACAACATACCCACATAAATAACGTGCCCACACATACAAAGCGTATAGTGTGTCAAGGGAAACAATGCACAAGGGAGTTGCACAGTTGGCAAAGAAACTACACAATGCATAAGTTATCTGCATAAAAATATAGTGCTCAACTGGCTCCTCACTTCGTATCATCAAAACTGAGTTTCTATTTTAGGTTAGGTACTAGTGAGGCCTTCAGGGGACCAGGGTGACTGTGACAGGGTCCCTGATGCCCAGGATCTCCCAACCTTGGAAAAGAAACAATTCATGTACATGAATAAGACAGAATGAAATCACCAGTATGATTACAAAATATAATTACAATAATAATCAGAACATTGTTGTAGTTTACCTAGTCAATTTAGACTCATAGCGACCCCACGTAACAGAGTAGAACAGCCCCATAGGGTTTTCTTGGCTGTAATCTGTACGGAAGCAGATCTCCAGGTGTGTCTCCCTTGGAGCCACTGGGAAGGTTCAAAACACCAACCTTTAGGTTAGCAGCCAAGTGCTTAACTGTTGCACCACCAGGGCTCCTTAATAATAAAATGGATATAACATTTATTAAGCACTTACTATTTGCCAGGCTCAGGCTAAGCACTTTACTTAAATCATCTCATTTTATCTTCATAAAACCCTGTTTTGTAAATGTGGAAACTGAGATTATACAGTTAATTACCAAACCAAACCCAGTGCCGTCAAGTCGATACCAACTCATAGTAACCCTACAGGACAGAGTAGAACCGCACTGTAGGGTTTCCAAGGAGCAGCTGGTGGATTCAAACTGCCAATCTTTTAATTAGAGGCCTAGCTCTTAATCACTGCACCACCAGGGCCCCTCCTACCAGCTAAAAAAAAAAAAACCACATAGCCTTGCTTAAATGCCAGACTAAGGGATTTGGACTCCAATAAATGCCTTGTCCCCAGGGCCACATCTGCTAAATAGTTCTTAGCCATTTTCACTATTGAGCCAAGTTTAGTACCAGACTCTCCAAATCAATACAAGAAATGAATGGGGAGAGGGATTTATTCAGAGATAAAAGACTCTCTTTCTCTTTCCCTTTCGAAGCTAGTAGTGAGTAACCAGTTAACTCCTTTAATACTTTGCCCCTATAAAAATAGAGCACATTCTGTTGATTAATGTTCCAAAAGCCCTCAAGGAAGTTCTGTTGAAGGAAGTGTTGCTGTTTCAAGGCTGTGGGAAAAAGAAAAAAACAGTGGGTGGATGGACAGCCGAGGAAATTATAAAGGACAGTTTCATCTTTTTCTCCTTAAAATAGGGAGCAAAGCATGTAAGACAGAGTATGTGAGGAAGCAAATACACACACAGATGGTTCTGCCCTCAGATGTCTGCTCGTCTCTCCATACTCACTGCCCCATGAGCTCATGAATGCACAAGGCTTCGATTATTTACCACACAAATCATCCCCGAATTTCAATCTCATCGTATCCCATACCTCTCTCTCAAGCAAGCCTTTTATGTCTAATGACATAGGGCATTTCCACTTCCATGTACTATCATCTCCTCCAATCAATATTCCTAGAATTAAACTCGTAAGTTTTTACCACAAATCTGTTCTCGGTGCTGATTTCCTTATTTTCATTAATTTATCACACTTAGGGTCACTAAGAGTCCTCTCTGACCCTTGCCAAGTATTCTTTGACATCACCCATCTTCTTACATACAATACTTCCTTTCGGTAAATAGTACATGGCCTGCACCCCTTAAAGTGCCAATAAATGTTGATGATGATAATACACAATATTAAACTAAGAGTATATGAGCATCAGGCATTACAAAACACTTTGATGTGTATAATCACATTTCACGCTCATGACCATCCAGTGGGACAACTAGGACAGAATTCTTTTATTACATCCATCATCCAGATGCAAAAACCACAAAGGACCAGAAAGTTCAATGCTCTGCTCAAGATCACAAGTCTTTCTTCCCACGGTGCTTCTCTGCTCCATCCAATTGCTACAATAATCCAAGGTTAGGAACAATCTCCTTGCCAGGGCTCCTGTTCTCATCCCATCCATCTTGTAGGCCCACACTAAATTAATATCCCTAAAACTCTTTGTTGATCATGTTATTTCCATACGCACAGACCTTCAGGATTTGCCACTGCAATTAATTGATGAATGTCTAAAACCAGGCACAATGGCACTCATGGTCTGGCCCCAATCTAGCTTTCCCGTCTTGCTTTCTACTATGTCATATGGGAATCCTTTGCTCTAGATTACCTCGAGTGATCACTGTCCCTTGGAAATACTTCCATCTTCCACTTCACACCTTGGCCTATGCTGTTCTTACAAAGCCCACTTCTCTCCTCTGCTTGCCCTGTAGTTATCCTCTGGGTCTTAAAATACTTTTTAAAAATTTTTACTTGATTTTTATAAAGTTGGGTAGAGACATATGCTTTTAGGGAACTTAAAAAAAATTACATTGTTTCATTTTATGTCATTTCTAAGTGATATCTAAAGGTCATTTCAAGTCCACTGACAATGCTATTAATGAGAAACAAATTAATGTCTTAAAAGTAACAAATAATAAGCAAAAATCAATAGGATGAATACAATTTAGAAAAGATAAAATTTTTAAAAAAAGAAAATTCTTGCTCCATGTTACCATTTTTGTATATGAATAAAACCTTCACATTTGAAAAAATCAAGTTATTTTTCCTTTCATGAAGAAGACACAATTATCTGACGCATAACAAAGGACAAACAAGTGGAAAATACGCAACTTCAGTGTTGTTTTATTCAGAGCCAAAGAAATATCCCAAACCATTATTTTTGTCCATAAGCTGTGGATGACACAACACTGGTGAGGAGTTCAAAGCATGTTCATCGATGCTTTGTTTCTGTAGTGACTTCTGACAATTTAGCTATCAACAGATTACCAAAGAATAGCATTCTTTCTCTGGAAAATATTACTCTACAAAGAAGTTCTTAACTAGTTCCAATATTGGGATTAATCACAGTGAATTTTTAAATTATGGCATTATAATTTATGAAGTCGCTTCATAAATTTAGATGAAAATGGAAGGACAGTAGACATGCCTGAAAGACACGGCATAGTATCTTTCAGGAGCAGAATCCAAGTGCTTTCCAAAAATTATAGACATTAGCACCACCTTAGTCAAGCAAGAATTTCCTGGATGATGCAAATGGTTAATGTGCTGGGCTGCTAACTGGAAGGTTGGTGGTTTGAGTACACCCAGAGGAACCTCAGAAGAAAAGTCTGGAAATCTACTTCTGAAAAATTATCCAACAAAAACCCTGTGGAGCACAGTTCTTCTCTGACATGCATGGGGTCACCATGCGTCAGAGTCGACTTGACAGCAACCATTTTTTAGGCATGCAAATAAAGGAAGAAAACGTACTAAAGGATAGCATTTAATAGGTAGGTCCTCTCAAGATAGACATTTTTCATTTTATTCTTCTATAAATTTATGGTGAGCTCTTTTTTTTTTTAGTTTTGGATGGGGTTGTTCTTAGTGGAGAGAAAAACTGGAAATGAATCTGTTTCTATGAAGTACTTATTTTATGTTTTTGAAACATCCCCTTTTACATATACCTCAAAAAAAAAAGAGTCTCTCAATATTTGTTTAATCAGTGCTTCCTGTGTCCTAGGTACTGTGCTTTGAGCTGTGCAGAGAGCACGGGCAAGGCAGGCAAAGTTCCTGCTCTCATGGAGCTCATACTAAGGACAGAAGTAACGCATCTTATAATTTAGAAGGGAAATACGTATAGAAAACAGGCAACCCCACCCCCTCCAAGGCCCCTTCCACCATATTATAAAAAATACAGCTAAAATGCAAGTGAAAAATGACACGTTGTACCTGTAGGATGTTGTAGCAAAATCCTAAGCAATTGTTTTAAAACCTTTCTCCTAATTTTTTTTAATCAAATACTGTCATGTAACTGATTTTTAAATTTTTTTAAAACCCTAGCTTTAAAGTTTTTCTTTAAAACACAGAAATATGCTCATTGTAAATATTCAAACAATACTTTGTTGCTGTTGTTGTTAGGTACCCTCGAGTCACTTCTCATTCACAACAACCCTATGCACAAAAGATGGTCTTTTGCCATCCTTAAAATCGTTGTTATGCTTGAGCTCGTTGTTGCAGCCACTGTGTCAATCCACCTCGTTGAGGGTCTCCTCTTTTCTGCTGACCCTGTACTTTGCCAAGCACGGTGTCCTCATCCAGAGACTGATCTTTCCTGATAGCGTGTCCAAAGTATGTAAGATGCAATCTCGCCATCGTTGCTTCTAAGAAGCATTCTGGTTGTGCTTCTTCTAAGACAGATTTGTTCGTTCGTTTGGCAGTCCATGGTATATTCAATATTCTTCACCAACACCACAATTCGAAGGCGTCAATTCTTCTTCAGTCTTCCTTATTCATTGTCCAGCTTTCACAAACATATGATGCAACTGAAAATACCATGGCTTCGGTCAGGCGCGCTTTAGTCTTCAAGGTGACATCTTTGCTTTTCAACACTTTAAAGAGGTCCTTTGCAGCAGATTTACCCAAAGCAGTGGGTCATTTGATTTCTTGACTGCTGTTTCCATGGCTGTTGATTGTGGATCCAAGTAAAATGAAATCCTTGACAACATCAATCTTTTGTCCGTTTATCATGATGTTGCTCATTGGTCCAGCTGTGAGGATTTTTGTTTTCTTTATGCTGAGGTGCAACCCATGCTGAAGGCTATGGTCCTTGATCTTCATTAGTAAGTGCTTCAGGTTCTCTTCACTTTCAGCAAGCAAGGTTGTGTCATCTGCATAACGCAGATTGTTAATGAGCCTTCCTCCAATCCTGATGCCCCGTTCTTCTTCATATAGTCCAGCTTCTCGTATTATTTGCTCAGCATACAGATTGAATAGGTATGGTTAAAGGACACAACCCTGACGCACACTTTTCCTGACTTTAAACCAATCAGTATCCCCTTGTTCTGTCCAAACGACTGCCTCTTGATCTACGTAAAGGTTCCTCATGAGCACAACTAAGTGTTCTAGAATTCCCATTCTTCGAAATGTTATCTATAGTTTGTTATGATCCACACAGTTGAATGCCTTTGCATAGTCAATAAAACACAGGTAAATATCCTTCTGGTATTCTCTGCTTTCAGCCAGGATCCATCTGACATTAGCAATGATATCCCTGGTTCCACGCCCTCTTCTGAAACCAGTCGGAATTTCTGGCAGTTTCCTGTCTATATACTGCTGCAGCCGTTTTCGAAGGATCTTCAACAAAATTTTGCTTGTGTGTGATATTAACGATATTGTTCTATAATTTCTGCATTTTGTTGGATCACCTTTCTTGGAAATAGACATAAATATGGATCGCTTCCAGTCAGTTGGCAAGGAAGCTGTCTTCCATATTTTTTGGCATAGACGAGTGAGCACCTCCAGCGCTGCATCCATTTGTTGAAATATCTCAATTGATATCCCACCCATTCCTGGAGCCTTGTTTTTCGCCAATGCCTTCAGAACAGCTTGGACTTCTTCCTTCAGTACCATCAATTCCTGATCACATGCTACCTCTTGAAATGGTTGAACATCGACTAATTCTTTTTGGTATAATGACTCTGTGTATTCCTTCCATCTTCTTTTGATGTTTCCTGTGTCGTTTAATATTTTCCCCATAGAATCCTTCACTATTGCAACTCAAGGCTTGAATTTTTTCTTCAGTTCTTTCAGCTTGAGAAATGCCGAGCATGTTCTTCCCCTTTGGTTTTCTATCTCCAGCTCTTTGCACGTGTCATTATAATACTTTACTCTGTCTTCTCGAGGCGCCCTTTGAAATCTTCGGTTCAGTTCTTTTTCTTCATCATTTCTTCCTTTTGCTTTAGCTGCTCGACGTTCGTGAGCAAGTTTCAGTGTCTCCTCTGACATCCATCTTGGTTTTTTCTCTTTCCTGTCTTTTCAATGACCTCTTGCTTTCTTCATGTATGATGTCCTTGATGTCATTCCACAACTCGTCTGGTCTTCGGTCACTAGTTCAATGTGTCAGATCTATTCTTCAGATGGTCTCTAAACTCAGGTGGAATATACTCAAGGTCATATTTTGGCTCTGTGGACTTGCTCTGATTTTCTTCAGTTTCAGCTTGAACTTGCATATGAGCAATTGATGGTCTGTTCCACAGTCGGCCCCTTGCCTTGTTCTGACTGATGATGTTGAGATTTTCCATCGTCTCTTTCCGCAGATGTAGTCGGTTTGATTTCTGTGTGTTCCATCTGGCGAGGTCCATGTGTATAGTCGCTGTTTATGTTGATGAAAGAAGATATTTGCAATGAAGAAGTCGTTGGTGTCTTCCAAAATTCAATCATTCTATCTCCGGCATTGTTTCTATCACCAAGGCCATATTTTCCAACTACCAATCCTTCTTTGTTTCCAACTTTCACATTTCAATCACCAGTGATTATTAATGCAACCTGATTGCATGTTCGATCAATATCAGACTGCGGCAGCTGATAAAAATCTTCTATTTCTTCATCTTTGGCCTTAGTGGTTGGTGTGTAAATTTGAATAACATGGTATTAACCAGTCTTCCTTGCAGGCGTATGGATATTATCCTATCACTGACAGCGTTGTACTTCAGGATAGATCTTGAAACGTTCTTTTTGATGATCAATGCAACACCATTCCTCTTCAAGTTGTCATTCCCAGCATAGTAGACTATAGGATTATCTGATTTAAAATGGCCAATATCAGTCCATTTTAGCTCACTAATGCCTAGGATATCAATGTTTATGTGTTCCATTTCATTTTAGATGATTTCCAATTTTCGTAGATTCATACTTCGTATGTTCCAGGTTCCAATTATCAATGAATGTTTGCAGCTGTTTCTTCTCATTCTGAGTCATGCCACATCAGCAAATAAAGGTCCCGAAAGCTTTACTCCATCCACGTCATTAAGGTCGACTTGACTTGGAGGAGGCAGTTATTCCTCAGTCGTCTTTTGAGTGCCTTCCTACCTGGGGGGCTCATCTTCCAGCACTATTATCAGTGTTCTGCTGCTATTCATAAGATTTTCACTGGCTAATGCTTTTCAGAAGTAGACTGCTGGGTCCTTCTTCCTAGTCTGTCTTAGTCTGGAAGCTCAGCTGAAGCCTGTCCTCCATGGGTGACCCTGCTTGTATCTGAATACTGGTGGCATAGCTTCCAGCATCACAGCAACATGCAAGCCTCCACAGTATGACAAACTGACAAGACACGTGGGGGAAGAACACTTTAGAAAGTAAAAATCACCTAAAATTTCACAACCCAGAGTTAGCCATAGCTAACATTCTACTGGTCATTTTTTTCCGATAAATGACCCATTTTCCTATTGTACCCACCCAACATGCACATTTTTATATAACTGAGATTATGTTACATACACCATTTTATAAGCTACTTTTCACTCAATAATATATCTTAAACACTATTCCACATAAGTACACAGAGCTCTATCTTACTCATTTTAAGACTGTAATTGTATTATATGGATATATAATATGCATTTATAGACATACATTTTATGTACTATAATTTATTTGGTCAGACCTCTATTGATTATTAGGCTCTTTTCAGATGCTTGCTAACTACAAAAGTGCTATTAACAAAGTTAAGAAGAAATATTTATGAACTTGGTTGTCAAAATAAATTTCACACTACGCGAAGGATACTGAAATGCCGTGGACTGCCAAAAGGACGAACAAATCTGTCTTGGAAGAAGTACAACCAGAATGCTCCTCAGAAACAAGGATGGCAAGACTATGTCTCACATACTTTGGACATGCTATCGGGATGGACCAGTCCCTGAAGAAAGACATCATGCTTGGTAGAGTGACAGCAAAAAAGAGGAAGACCCTCAACGAGTTGGACTGACACAGTGGCTTCAACAATGGGCTGAAGCACAGCAACAATTTTAAGGATAGCGCAGGACCAGGCAGTGTTTCGTTCTGTTGTGCACAGGGTTGCTATGAGCCAGATGGACTCAACGGCACCTAACAACAACAACATGTTCAGTAATATGCACATTTAAATACAATGACATCAGCTGGAGGCCAGACTTCAAGTGATTTCGTCAATCCACACCAAACCCAGTAGTAAGCAAAACATAGATATGAACACTGAGAAAGATAGTTATTATGAAGTATTTTATTCAGAGGAAGCAACAGTGCCACATTCAGACTGTAAGCCCACCAACTGTCACAGACCTCATGAAAGCTGTACTTGTCTTCATTCTCCTAATGTCTATGGCGCCAGTGCATCTGGGCATCAGTATAGACTGGTGCTTACAGTGTTCACCCTGAAATATCCTGAAAGGGTCAAACCAGGTTCTTTACACTGTGTAAGAAGATAGGAAATTTTGTTGCATATTTTAAGGCATGTTCTATTAAAAATAGAGGAAATAAGGTAGCTTAGGAGTTGAAAAAATTCACTTATAAGTTTAAAATTTTGGTTCTTAGTTCACCTCATTCAGACTCTAAGTCGACATGTCAACATTTACTAATCATTGTTTTAAATAAAGATATGTGCAAAAGATTTCTGTTTACAAACTGTCTAACGATATGTTCGCATAGCTCTGATGATATCAGAATATCCAGGATTCCAGAAAACCATTTAGTAGCAACAACCACTGAAACAAAGCATTATTATTACTATTTATCAGATAATGAAATTTCAATTGCAGAATCTAAATACTTATAAAAATACCAAACAAGTCAAATTTAGGCCAAATATTTCTAAATGTAAATTCTATGGTAAAGGGGGAGTAAGAGTAAATAAACTAAAAAGATACCTTCTTAAAAGAATGCAGGGCCAAATTACAAAAACCGAAATTTTAGGAATTCACTCAGAAATAAATCCCTTAATGTTGGAGAAAACCAAATGGAACCAAATTTTATTGGGCAATGGTCCTGAAACTTCGAAGAGCACACTCATAGCTAAATTCTAACTTCTTTTCATGAGGAAAATATTGACATTTAGCCATTCGTGTCACGCAGTTAATACACGGACACTTAAATAATACAATTCATGTAAGACACTGTGAACTGGGAAAAATGGCCAAATGAGTTCAAGAGTGTCACAAACACAATACAGAATAGGACATTAAATTTATGCTACTGATGAGCAATGTTTATTTAAAATGTCAGTTGTTCCTAAATTCATTTCAAATGGGGCATAGATTAGTCAGGGTAGAAATACCATGGGATATCAAAAAGCAGAGCTGTTTTTCTTCTTAAATTATAAACTACTGAGAAGACTAACCATCAAATCTGGTTTCAGGCAAGGAGTCTTTCCCTCTCCGTATCTGGTTACAGTCTGTGTAGTATCATGAAGGTCACAAATTATATAAAACACAGCTGGAAAGACCCCACCTATTTCACTACCTTTTCTGAAAACTATTTAGGAGCAATAAACCCCGAAACAAAGCTTTAACCTGTATATAAGAAAAGCTGGAAAGGGAATTGTTTCTTATTTTATCTTTTCATTTGGATAAAAGTAAAATTATTTTAGAAAACCTGAGAATTATTCCCCAAAATACCCAATGAAGTCATGAAAAATCGAAACCTGACAAATTTTTTTTGAAATTATAATGTTCATTTCCTGAAGATAAATGTTTTACCTATTATCTAATACCATGTTTTGTGGAAGACCTATCATTAGAAGTTCAAAATATTTTTAGGTTTACTAATTAAATAGCAAACGAGGTTTCATTGTTTTTAGGAAAACAGATCACCTACGTACCGCTCACCAAAAAACAAACAAAAAAATGCCTATGTAATAATTCTAGTCAGTTTTTAATTGTTTTCCTACTTTCACCTGGATCATAATCTTATGAAGATAATGTATGTAGCATAGTAATTATCCAATAAATGTTTGTTGAACTGGAGATCTGGGTTATTTTCCAATTTATGAACATCTAAGGAAATTAATTAGAAGCTGGCAATAAGAAAATAAACTCTTGAAGTCCCGAATACACCTACATCTTCGGAATGTTTTTATTACTTTCTCTTTATGTGCTTCTTTTTTCTATGTACTTCTTTCTGTTACTTCCTTTGTATTCCTTAGATAAGCAGGGCAAAGTCAGCCTTTTCACTTTCTGTATTTTGTAAATCAGCATAAAATGCATGCTCAGTGTGTATTCCTGATAATTGGATCTCCAACAGGGCCCGATTTTCTGATTCTAATTATAAGTCACTATTTCTGGCTGCCATGAGTGCCTGGTATGTGTCTTACATGGGAAGTTTCGTGCTGAAAATATTCTTTCTTAGATAAATAAAAAATATATATATAAAAAGGACCCCTTAAATATCTGGATATAGGATTGTAATCTATTTTCAACTGTTTTGGTATACTTAATCTATACCTTAGGAACCAAAGGCATAATGTCAATATAAAACTTCTTGCTATCAAGTTGATTTTGACTCATAGTGACCCTACAGGACAGAGTAGAACAGCCCCATAGTTTCCAAGAAGTACCTGGTGGGTTAGAGCTGCTGACCTTTTGTTTAGCAGCTGTAGCACTTAACCACTATGCCACCAGGGTTTCTAATGTCAATATAAATAACTATAAGAAGGAGAATATAATTCTTACTTTCTAAATTTAAAGAATTTAACTATTATTTTTAGTAAATAATAAGAAGGGATGGAAGAAGAAAGGAAAACAAAAACTCTACTGAACATTTGGGAGGAAACGATAGAGTTAACATAGAGAGGAGTAGAATAGCAGACAGGGATACACTTGGGAAGGGGGATGGTAGCAGCAGGCTTGTTGTTGTGAGCCATCCATCCAGTCTAGTCCTCCTCTTAGCAAACCTAGAGGACAGAGCAGAACTCCCTCACAGGGCTTCTTAGGCTATAAATCTTTACAGGAGCAGGTTGCCAAGTCTTTTCTCCTGCGGAGCCACTAGTGGATCCAAAATGCCAACCTCTCAGCTAGCAGCTGAGTGCTTAACCATTGTGCAACCAGGACTCCTGGTAGCAGGCTAAGAGAACTAAAATGGGAAGTGAATCACTACCAGTTAGTTGATCTTGTATAAATACTTATTAACTTTGCATAATTGTAGGGAGTATGTACTAACTAAGAGATACCTACTCTAAGTAAACAAGATACCACACTTTTTGCAACCATCCTATCAAAACTCTTAGGGGTACACTTAAATATTATACTGGAAGTTACTGATCTAGAACATTTCAATGTAACCTTTAATTGCTCCTCTCCCCACCAACCTTCTCTGGCCATAAAATGGGCCTTGACATGTAAAATAGTTTATACTACTACAGAACAACAATAATCAGTCTGCAAAACAAAATGTTTCAGCAATTCATACCTATAGCAGAGAAGTGCGCCTCATGTTTATACTTACTGGAACTAGACAGTTTAGGGCAGGAGAGTTTGGAGAAGAACTTCTGAGTATGAGAGAGTGTACTATGAATCAGGAAAATAAACAAGAAAAGGCTGAAGGTCATTTCTTCAGTGGTCTGTGGTGGTGGTAGGACTGAGGAAAAAATATTTCAAAAGACCCACTGGAATTTTCTTGTAATGAATAGAGAATTGGGAAGCAAGTGAATTGCCAATTATGCTAACTCAGAGATGCAGGCAGTGTATAGTATAGTCTGCACACTCTCCCTTACTCTACTATCCTTTGGTTAATGAAAGGTAACCTTAGAGAGAATTTAAAGGATGCTCCCCTATACAACAATTTTAATTAAGTATGCACAAACTTCTGTATTTTCAGCTGTCTCATATTTCTAGCTTAGATCAGTGACAGTAAAGAAGTTCTGATTCTTCAAGGGTACAGAAAAGTGCCAAACTTGTTTCTTCAATTTTCTAATTTAAATGACTGGTGAGTTTTCATTTCATACAGCATTTCCAAATTTTGAAGGACAACTTGAAATTTACTGAAGTCAAGAAAAAGTGCTGCTTTAAGATCAAAAGGTAAGCTAATATGAAGAGCAAGTATCTTTTCAGAGTTTAAACCCAAAGTGTGACCTGCTTTAAGACTTTATAGCCTAGAGGAGAAAGTCTTTAGATCTAAATGTCAGCATGTTCTTTTTAAATTATTATTGTGATTATTTTTAACTCCATTCTCTCAATAAAAAAAAAAAAGACACACACACAATATCCTCTATTTATCAAAGACTAGTGAACACACTACATCAGAGAGAGTAAGACATATCTATAGAAGAATTGTCATGAAAACACAAAAATGTATCAGCACTGACAACTACTGCTAGGAATGTTGATACCCATATTCCAAGTGGCATTAAAAATTAAAATAATAGGTTTTTCAATATTAGATAAATGGAATAGGTATTTGAGAAGTGGTCGGAATTTTTTCCCTTCAGAAATGAAGACAAATCAGTGAAGTGCTCTTGTTTTTCAAGGTTATACTATTATAATCATAATAACTCTACAAAAACATTCTATAAAGGAAATTTTAATCTAGATTTCAGAAATATAAAAACCAATAGCATATACAAATATTCATGGAGACACAAAGAAAACTACGATACAGTGGCTAAAAGCAATGCCTTTGGAGTCAGACAGAACTGGGTTTCTTGGCTATAATATTTCTAGTTGTATGAAGATAGGGAAATTAATCAACCACTTTAAGCCTTAATTTTCTCATCTGTAAAGTAAGAAGACCAATAATACCAATTTCAGTGAGTTGTGAAAATCAGATGGGATCATAAATGTAAAGTGCTCAACAATACTTCTGGTACTTGAAAAATGATTTAAAAATGACAGATAATCATTTTATTTTTATATGACACAGGCAACTGGAAAGTAGGTGAATATTGAGAAAAAGTTGCCATATTATTTCTCGGAATATGCTAATCAGAAGTCAAGAGTATATTTCAAATCAAAGAAGCAAATCACTTAGTTTTCATAATCACCATCAAAGAGTATTGTAGAATCTAAGCCAAAGCAGTCACTGCCCTCAAGGAGCTTACAGTAATTCAAAACAGACGAAACTGGCATCAAAAAATGCATCAATTACCCTGTAAAAAGGCCGGAGCCACTGACAGGGAACTGTACAACAAACTCAGACCAGGAAGCCCTTAAGAGTCAAGTAAGTAATTAAGACTTACAAACATTCCTGCATAAATAAGGCTCACAGATCAAAGTTCCTGGACCGGCAAATGAGGCAGAAAAAGTAACTTCTTGTCTCACTTGCAGCACCAGTTTCCTTAATAGACTAACTGACTACAGTGAAACTGAGGAAAGTTTGCAGGCGAGTCTTCAGAGATGGATAATGATGTCTCTATCCACTGCGAAAGGATCACAGTTCTTGTTACAATGATTAAACCCACTTTTCTGAGGCTTAATCACATAACCAGAATGTGTGAAGTTATGTGGAAAATTTTCAGGTTTTTTCTATTATATTGTTATAAGCCTTTAAGGAAAGCTTACTAAAATAGGCAACTCAGGAAAGAATTTCAAAGTCTCAACACAATGATGCTGTTGTTCATTATTTAAATGAATACTCTCTCTGGGTTTGTATTTATGTTCCCCATTTCTTCCGAACGTTCTAACTTACTCATCCCTTGGGTAGCCGGTAAACAGACTAATTTTGTTCAGCAGGCTTATAAAAATCCATCTAATTAAGTTAGTTAGATACTTTTTTTTTAAGTGCCTTGTATATTAAATTATTCTAGAAATACTTAAGGATATTAATTGAAGCTAATATATTTAGTCTTGCTCTTGAAAAAAACAAATTCATTTCCTTCTGAAGTCTCCATGTCACATCACTCTCCCTTTTAAAGAGATCACCTAAAAATTCCTATGCTGTATTGATTCCCGTAACTGTCAAGAACAGACTTGATTCAGTAATATATCATGTCACAATATCTGATCTCAGACCTCAGCACAGGCATGAATGTTTTCTTATTTTAACTCGTTATTTATTTTATCTAATTTTAACTGTGCTATTTTTTTTTTAATTTCTTTTAACAATTTTAACTTACTTTTAACTTTTTTTCATTTTAAAATAATTGTTGTTAGGTGCCATCAAGCCAATGTCGACTCATAGCAACCCCATATGACACAGTAGAACTGCCCCTTAGGGTATTCTAGGCTATTATCTTTATGGGAGCAGATCATCAGGTCTTTCTCCCTCAGAGCCATTAGGTGGGTTCGAACCACCAACTTTTTGGTTAGCAGCCAAGTGCTTATCATTGAGCTACCAGGGCTCCTTGATATGATTGTAGGCTTACAGAAAAGTTTTAAAAAAAGAAGTAGAGTTCTCAGATTCTCCTAATGCTAATTAATATCTTTCTTAACCATGATACAATTATTGAAAAAGCAGGAAATTAACATTGATAGAATACTGTTAATTAATCTACAGACATTATTCCAATTTCACCAGTTTTCCCACTAATGTCCTTTTCCTGGTCCTGATATAGAATCCAGGATCCCACATTGCATTTAGCTGTCTTGTCTCCTTAAAATCAAAAACAAAAAAACCAAACCCAGCGCCGTTTGAGTCAATTCCGACTCATAGCAACCTTAAATAGGACAGAGTGGAACTGCCCCGTAGAGTTTCGAAGGTGCACCTGGCGGACTTGAACTGCCATCTCTTTGGTTAGCAGCCTTAACATTTAACCACTACGCCACCAGGGTTTCCTTAGTCTTGTCTCCTTAGCCTTCATTAATCTGTGACAGCTCATGAGGTTGACACTTTTGAAGGGTACTGGCCAGTTATTTTACAATTTGGGCTTATCTGATGTTTTCACATGATTAGCTTGAGGTTATACATTTTTGGCAGGAAGTGATGGCGTGCCTGCTCATATTATGAGTTATATGATGTCAGGATATCTTATAATAGGTGATATTATCCTTAGTTATTTAAAGTGGTATCTTCTAGATTTCTCTACTGTAAACTTACTATTTCTCTTTTTGTAGTTGATAAGTATCTTGTGAAGAAATACCTTGATATTATGTAAATAGTATCCTGTCTCTCTTTATACTTCTGCCCACTAATTTTAGTATGCATCAATGATTCTTACTTGCAGTAATCATTACTGTGTCATTTGCCTCAGTTCTATCACTTCATCTACATTCATTATTTGGCATTCTGTTGTAAGGAAAAGTTGTTTCTTCTTCCGTTTTTATTTGTTTATCTATTAAATTATTATTCATATCAGTTTGAATTCATGGATATTTAATTTATTCTATCCATGAATTCAAACTGATATGAATTACAGATCATAGACTTGTCCCAGATTTGGCCAATGATTATCTCCTTCAAGTTGGCTCCTGTGTCCTTTTCACATACCATATCGTTTTTTCCAATTTTGATTAATATCATTGGGAAACTATATTCCAGAGTGAGCTCTATTAGGCTAACTTAACGCCTTTTATCAATTATCTTTGGAACACAAATAAGTCATTTCCAGTTTTTCTCTTTTCTACTTAATTTTACTGAAATTATTCTAATTGGGCGTCTTTTTCCATTTAGCTTCTTTAACAAAGATTTAAATTATCTATTTTTTTAAAAAATACATTGGGAATTTTCTTTTGAGGCCACAGTTCTATCCACCTAGTCCAATTCTCTGGAGTCAAATATAGAAGGTGTAAATTTTGCGAAGAATTTTTACAGCTAGAGGTGGAGTTTTAGAGGTCCTTTAGCCCAACCTACTCATCTTTACAGCTAGGGAGACTGAAGCATTGAAAGGTTGAGCAATTTACCTTAGTTAAACAGCTAGTTTTGAGGCAGCAGTAGGACAGAACCTAGTACAGTACTCATCCCTTTCATCACAGAGTTGTGTCATCTCCTACCACCTATCAAAATCAGTCATTAAGGACACTGAGAAACGCACCTCTATTAAGGCTCATTATGCTATCTCTTTCAAGGATATATGCACCCAGAAGGGATTCTGACCCAAATTGGGTAAGGCATGAAGACAGCTGGTAAAGATATTACCAATTTGCTTAGGGCTAGAGGTCCTAAGCAAAGTAATAACAGAGACGAAGAAGACAAGGGGTCAAGGCATAGAAATTCAGCCAGCAGAAACAAGGAAATGAGGCAAGGAGGCCATGGAGGAAAAAAATCAGATCTAAGTGAGCTTTTGGAAACAGAAGACCAGTCTCACACAGAAAAGTTTGGGCATCTGCAGTCAGGATCCATGCAAAGAGAGCAGTGAGCATGGATACAAGCACCAATAATTCATTTATTAAACTGAGCTGGATATGAAGTTGAGGATGTTGTGAATTAACACAACCAAAACTGAACTCATTACAGCCTTCCCTCCTCCCTCTGTTCACACTGGCAAATCCTCTACCTTGGTGGATGGCCTGGGTCTCCAATCACTCACACTAGTCAGCCACCCACCCTTCACTTCTTAGGCATAGACATTTATCAAGACTTGTGGGTCCTACATCCTAAGTATCTCTCTATCCACTCTCTGGTCTCCACTCTCACTCCACACACTTAGTTGAGGTCCTCATCATCTCTAACTTGGAAATGGACTCACTCAGAACCTCTTAACTGACCCCCTGCATCTGGTCTTAAATTTTCTCTGATCTTCCACATAGACAACAAAGTGATTCTTCAAAACATAAGTCTGATGCTGCATCTCTCTTGTTTAAGGCCATTTATTGAAATGAAGAAAACAGGCCTCCCTCTCAACACTACCCTACCCCAATGCCACCAAGAGGGGTATACCCAAATCACCATGTGGGATAAGGATGGGGAGAAAGCACATTCAATTTATCCACTGTTTTTATAATACACACAGTACAGAAAATCAAGCTTAACAAAGTCTTCTTATGTGTACTGGTTTTTAAAATATTGAAAAACACTCCTGTAAAATAAAGTAGAAGCACTTAGCCCAAGTGTATCTTTGTAACTGGGGGAAAAACCATACAAACAAAGCAATCACTATCATATACACACATACACACACACTCCCAAAACACTAAAACCTGTATCAGTTTTAGGTTTATACAGGAGTACCACTTTCTAAGAAGACGGATTTAGGGATGGAATACATAATTTTTTGTTTACTGGTTTATTTTTATTTTTTGGCTTCTTGATAAGAGTTCTCAATCTATCAATATGTAAGTAACAGCTATCACATACTTCACTACAACTTCAAACGAATATTACATTGAAATGTCTAAAATATCCTTCCCTCTTTAAGATACATATTTTATGTGTGGGAAAACAGTCAATGCCCATCCAAGTATCTTTAGTAGCGCCATATGTTTTAACTCATACAGCATCTGGAAAGCTTGCTCTGCTACTAAATGGTTTATAGGCAAATACTCCTAAATTCAAAAATAAAAATAGCAAACTGTCATCTGGCTACTAGATCTAGACAATGACAAAGAATTACATTTAAGTTATGGTGATTTAAATTTAGGGAAATGTTTTAATTTTATGCCATTTCTATAATCTTCATTCACTATCTCAGTAATAAAAACATCAGTACGGAATAAATTATTTCCTTCAATGTATGTGGGTTTCATGCACTGTTTTCATCAAGGGGAATAATCTAAAATTCATTAGTTCTTCTAATGCTGTCATTTTAGGCAATAGAACTTGGAACTATAGCTAAGGCGAGAAGACTCTGGCAGTCACTCCTTGCCTAATTATTTGAGTCCAAACTGATCTCTTTTCTTCTTCAACGTCTATTCCATTTTGAACCTCGTTACCTGCGACAGAAGGACCCAGGAAATTCCCTTTACACTACGTCCCCTACCCCTTCCTTCTCTCCTGGTTCTACTCCCCACTTGCCCGGTTCTGCTGGCCCTCCCTGGGCTGACACATAGCAGTTAGATCTTTTTTATATGAACCAGATCCTTTTTCAGACAATTTTCCCCTTGATAATATGTGTATCCTAGCTTTTGAACAACCTGTAGCAAAGAATGAGCCCTCCTGAGTCTCTTTCTTGCTGGCAGCCCCTTCAGTTGGGATAGATGAGTGGGATATCACTCTGGGGAGCCCTAACGATCACAGTTAAGAGTATGGTCTGGAGGCAGACTGCCTGGAATCAGACCCTAGCTCTACTCCTTACGGTGTGTCCTTAGGTAAGTTACTCAATCTCAGTTAACTCACCCTTAAAAGGGGGATAAAAATACTAAACTCAAGCATTGTAATAACGAGCTAATCAAATGAAGGCATATAGAACAATTCCCAGTACACAGAAGGTATACAGTGTTCGCTATTATTATTACTACTGTAACTACCTGTAACTACCACCACCACCATTACCACTGCTGAGGTAGGAAGGAGCAAGAAGGATATAAATTTTTTGGTTGAATTCCACAGGTCACATCAGAACAAGGCTAACTGATTTAATTGGGGAAAAGGTCTTGTTTCGGCTCTATAACTTATTATCAAAACTATGAGTATGGGTGATTAAAAAAATGAAGCACAATTACTGACCTTCAAACTAAGTACCAGGCAGTGTGCTAGGCACTTTCACAAAGGTTACTGCATTTAATCTTTATACCTAGATGGAGATGAAGCTTATTATTCAAATGAGGAAAGCGAGGTTTGGGAGGCAAAGTGCTCTTTATATCACACCAGACTTACCTCTCAGGAATTTAAAGAAGAGTACAAAAAGATGAAGTACACTGGGTTAGTCTGAAATATTCATAAAAATGGCTAATATTAACACCATATCAAAGTACGTAAGTTCTAAACAATTTAAGCCAGTGAGCTTTTACATCTCATGAGTCCACTAATTATTATCAGTCCATTTTCTAAGTGTTAATAAAAAAAAAAATTTTTTAATGTGTTAACTATGTATAAATTAATTTTCAACAACGATTTGTATTCTTTGAGTGTAGTATATGTCTTTTCTTTAATACTCCCAAAGCACATTGTTCACTATTTGGTAAATTCCTGATTTTATGTGATCCAGGATAATTAATTGAAAACTGCAATCTCATACTTAGTAAAATGTGCTCTCTGAATTCCGGGGATTCAATTACAGAAGACTCCAGAAATAATATGTGATGCCCTTAATAATGAAGTGAAGGAGAGGAACTGGTAGGGAGTGATGGGGGACGGTTAGGATAAATGCAGCTATATCAAGACAAATTTTAGGTGGTACAAGAGAAGCACATTAAATAACAGTGAATCTCGTAGTGAGAAAGGTGTTTTATTTTTTTTAGTTCTCCTTCAATTCTTCTGATTATACCAAGCAGAAAGTCTTGACTTAGAGTTAATTTGTCTTTAATATATTCATAAAACTTGTTAATATCCCTTTTTAACACAGAAAAATCTCAGACACAGCCTTTGGCAGACAATAGTATCTAGCTAGCATTCGTAATTATTTTATCTTTAATGTATTTTTTTTTAATTGCTATGTTCTTTTTTTTTATGTTCTATTTACAGCATCATTGGCTTTGTATTTATAGCAGTGCTATAAAGTTTCTTTTAGCTTTGGGAATATTAAATTTTTTGATGAATTAATTTTTCAAAAGTAACAATAAGTTGGTATACAAATACAGCAAGAATTATAAGAATATTATGCAAACAAATGAAGTTTGTGAAATAACAAAAGAAACTAGACTGGACTGGTGTGGATAGAATTTGGGAGGGAGGGGGGTGAACTGTTGGAAGCTGATGGGTACAGCCCTATGAACTAATTTGGGTAGCTTTTCAAGAAAGACACCAGCCACCTGGCATACTCTAACCACAGGTAATCTTTGGTAGCATATCAGATGTTGTTAAGGGCTTAGGTAAAACCCTAGGTAGGCAACACTTGTCTTTTGCATCCATCTGCCTCCTATTCTGGAAACCCCGGGGGCATAATGGTTAAGTGCTACAGCTGCTAACCAAGAAGTTGGCAGCTTGAATCCGCCAGGGGCTCCTTGGGAACTCTATGGGGCAGTTCTACTCTGTCCTATAGGGCTGCTATGAGTCACAATCAACTCGACAGCAGTGGGTTTGGTTTTTGGTTTTTGCCTCCTATTCTAAATCTATGCACCTCCTCTTCCTTTCCCACATCACTTATGTACCGGCTGTCTTTATGATGACCTCTGGTCATTCAATGCCACAAACCATTTCTACCTTCTTCTTTTCTTTATTGAAAGCTTATGTTTTATAAGGGTAAGTTTTAGCTATGTTTTGACAGGATTAATATCAGCCTTACCTACCTCACAGGGTTGTTATGAAGATCAAATGATATTTGGGACATGCTTTAGAAGTGTTTTTCAAACTCTGGATTCCAAATCATTAGTGGGTCATGAAATCAATTTAACAGATAATCTGCACTTTTTTAAAAAAGAATAAAGCGAAATGGAATGTGAAAAAAATACATCAGAATGGATTGTACATTGCAAGACTGGAAACTGTTATGGTAAACTTCTATTTGAGTTGTGTGTGTGTATATGTGCACAAAAGTATATGTGGAGAGGTAGCAATATAAAAAGTAATTTTCTGTGGTTTGTGTTAAAAATACAAAATACAGGTTGTTGTTGTTGTTGTTGTTAGGCACTGTAAAGCCAATTTCCACTCATAGCAACACCATGTACAACAGAACCAAACACGACCCAGTTCTGAGCCACCCCATAATCATCGCTATGTTTGAGCACATGGGTGCAGTCACCTTGCCAATCCATCTCATTGAGGGTCTTCCTCTCTTCCATTGACCATCTACTTTACCAAGCATGGTGTCCTTCTCCAGGGACTGATCCCTCCTGATAATATGTTCAAAGTATGTGAGAAGTTTTGCCATCCTTGCTTCTAAGGAGCATTCTGGCTGTACTTCTTCCAAGACAGATTTGTTCGTTCTTTTGACAGTCCGTGGTATATTCAATATCCTTCCCCGACACCATAATTCAAAGGCATCAATAATTTTTCTGTCTTTCTTATTTGTTGTCCACCTTTCGCATGCACATGAGGTGACTGAAAGCAGCATGGCTTGTGCCAGGTGCACCTTAGTCCTTAAGGTGACATCTTTGCTTTTTCACATTTTAAAGAGGTCTTTTGCAGCAGATTTGCCCAATGCAATTTGTCTTTTGATTTCTTGGCTGCTGCTTCCACGGCTGTTGATTGTGGATTCAAGTAAAATGAAATCCTTGACAACTTCAATCTTTTCTCCATTTATTATGATGTTGCTTATTGGTCCAGTTGTGAGGATTTTTGTTTTCTTTATCTTGAGGTGTAATCTACACTGAAAACTGTAGTCTTTGATCTTCATCCATAAGTGCTTCAAGTCTTCCTTGTTTTCAGCAAGCAAGGTTGTGTCCTCTGCATATAGCAGGTTGTTAATGATGTTTCAACAAATGGGTGCGACACTGGTAGCACTCACTTGTCTACGTTAAGAAATTTGGAAGACAGCTAACTGGCCAACCAACTGGAAGAGAGCTATATTTGTGCCAATTCCAAAGAAAGGTAACCCAACAGAATTCAAAAATTATTGAACAATATCATTAATATCACACATAAGTTAAATTTTGCTGAAGATAATTCAGAAACAGTTGCAGCAGTACATCAACAGGGAACTGCCAAAAATTCAAGCCAGATTTGGAAGAGGACATGGAACCAGGGAAACCACTGCTGATGTCAGATGGATCTTGGCTGAAAGCAAAGAATACCAGAAAGATGTTTACCTGTATTTTATTGACTATGCAAAGGCATTCAACTGTATGAAATTATGGATAACACTGTGAAGAATGGGAATTCCTGAACACTTAAATGTGCTCATGTGGAACCTGTATATAGACCAAGAGGCAGTCTTTCAAACAGAAAAAGGGGATACCAAGTGGCTTAAAATCAAAAAAGGTGTGTGCCAGGTTGTGTCCTTTCACCATACTTATTCAATCTGTATGGTGAGCAAATAATCTGAAGAAACCAGATTATATAAAGAAGATCACAGCACCAGGATTGGATGAAAAATATAACAGGTAAGCCCTGTTATAGTTTTAGATTGAGAGGCTGTAAGAACTATTTTTTGGATTAAAACAGGGTTACCACATGATGAATGCAGTGACTGGCTTCTTAACCACCTGCCCCATAAACATCAAATCAGCACTAGTGTTCTCCATTCATGGTAAAAATTTTATGGCAGAAAAATAAATTTTATCATCAGACAGCTTAGAGTGAGAACAGCTAATTATAAAAAACTGTAGAAATTAACTTTAAAAATACTTCTGAGTTTACATCTGATACTTGCATTATTTTGTAGAACATAACCAAGGGTCACAAAAACTGATAAAAAGCAAATCTGGTAAATATTAAAAATAATCTGAATTATTTAGTTTTAACAGAACCTCGCAACGTTCTTTAATTTGGGTCTAACTTATAAAAATAAAAGTTTCTGAGAAGTTTTATGAAATGTGGTGGACTGCTCAGGCTTGGGTAATTAGTAGAAAAAACAGGGATTCACTGTAGCACCGAGAGTTTTGGAGTTCAGATTATCACTGCTTGCATCACTTCTCCAGTTGTAATGAATCAAAGAGTAGGTTAAAAGAGAATGCACGCAGACCAGAGAAGTGTTTCACATTTTTGGCTCAGACTTTACTTTCTGTATATAAAAGCCCTACTAGTGGCTCTATTGAGTGAACATTTAACATTCACTATTTTGTTTATAATGGTTAAAACAGTAATGTTTGGCCTCATCAGCTTACAAAATAAATCATAGCTGTCCTGAAGCTGAGAAACATGGCTCAGGAAATATCTCTACTACAGAGAGGCATCCCTTATATAGGCTTCCCAGAGACTACAGCCATCCTGCAGAGTCTCACCATTTTACACAACATAACAGCCCTATCTACACGACTGTAGCAGACTTCATCGGTGCCATATAGTAGTGGCATCACTATGGTTGGTGTCACCCAGTGCACTAACTCATGCTGTCACTCCCTCATGCTAATTACCACAAAATTGTAGCTAAAACACCAGAAAATTTTACAAAATCAATGACTATAAAAACACCAGCAGCAACAAAAACAACAGCATGTGCTTGTAGTGCATGCAGATGAAACCACGTGATTCAAGGCATCGTTGTAATTGGGTAATAATCACAGTTTTGCCCGGAAGGCATTAGAAGGTTCAAAAAGTAAATCAGCATAGAGTTTTAGCCTTGTAGGTATACTGATACATGTAAACTGGGCTTATGAAAAAATTTTTGTTGTTATAACTAGCTACAGGGATATTTTAATAAAAATTAATAAATTTCTGCTGAAACACTGCATAAAAATCTTAGTCATTTTGTTGTCACCCAGTGCAGTCTGCTCCCCTCTAGCGACGCCTCTGCGTTATACGATGCCAGCGTTCTGTTCTGTTTTTTTAAGAATTACGGAGCATTTACTCCATATTGCCAATTGATACAAGATAATAACAGAAATAATGTTAATTGTTCAAAAATAGCTAAAATAACACTAAATCAAAGCAAGCTTACCCCCTTTCATGCAACTCCCAAATAGCCTAGTTATCATTAAAAATCAAGCACCATTAAAAAGAATGATCAAATGTGTGTTATGGAACTGGACAATTTATCATGCAGATTTGTAAATCTCTAAATTGTTTAACCAGTTAGAATAATAAACTAAGTTCAATGATTTTCTAAATTAAATTCTCAATTTTGTACCAGTGCAAATCTCTTAAAAAGACATAATGTAAGGTACTGTGAAAAAAAAACGAGCTTTACCCTAAACATTATTGTCAACTTTACCTTCAAAAGTCTTTAGAATCCAAACATTCAATCACCTTCACCACTAACACCCTAGTCCATGTGATTCTCTGGATGTCTTCAATAGCCCCCAACCAATCTCCCTGACCCCCAGCCTTTCTCCACCTATAGTTATTCTCCATGCAAAACAGCCAAGGTCATTCTTCAAAAAGGTAAATCAGATCACGTCATTCCTCTCCTAAAAACCTCTAGTGGCTTCCCATTACCCTTAGAATAGTATCCAAACTCCATGAAGGGATGGTATCGTTATCCAGAGGAAAAAAAAACATTGCCCTTGAGTCCATACTGACTCATAGAGACCCTATAGGACAGCGTAGAACTGCCTCATAAGGTTTCCAAGGCTGTAAATCTTTATGGCAGCAGACTGCCACACCTTTCACCCATGGACTGGCCGGTGGGTTCAAACCACTGATCTTTCAGGGTGCAGTGAGCTCTTAACCATTGCCCCACCAGGGCTCCTTGGTATAGTTGCAAACCAAAGCAAACCCATTGCTGTTGAGTTGATTCCAACTCATAGCGATCATACAGGACAGAGTGCAACTGCCTCCATACTGTTTCCAAGGAGCACCTGGTGGATTCGAACTGCTGACCTCGTGGTTAGCAGCCGTAACTCTTAACTACTACCCCACCAGGGTTTCCAGCTGCAGATGACTTATTTTCTTCATATGCTTTTCTATATTGGATGAACATTTATACAAATAAACATGGATTACTGTTATAATCAGAACAAAATAGCAAAAGCTACCTTTCTTTAGGGGACATTTAAATAGGACAAACTTGGGATGAGGTTTTCAAGGGAAATCACGAGCTATGTTCTGGACACATTACAAGCTCGCTTTGAGTCTGAATTGACTCCACAGCAATGGGTTTGGTTTTGATTCGGTTTTTAAGTGACATTTTTAACAGATGTTGAGTGGTAGCTGGATATAGAAGCTATGCCACTAACGTCACCTTTGGGTTATGTCAGTTACATTTTTGGTTAATTGTATATGTTAACAGTTTTTCGATCTATTGGTTTCTTTCTCATGGTTTTTATTAAATTCTTATGAAATATAGGAAAACTGGAGTTCATTAATGCTTCTTTAAACTGACATCACATTGTAGTTAAAATATTCTTTAAACAAGGACAAATATTGTATAAGACCACTATTATAAGAACTTGAGAAACAGTTTAAACTGAGAAGAAAACATTCTTTTGTGGTTGTGAGCGGGGGAGGGAGGGAGAGTGGAAGGGGGCATTCACTAATTAGACAGTAGATAAGAACTACTTTAGGTGAAGGAAAAGACACCACACAATACAGGGGAGGTCAGCACAATTAGACTAAGCCAAAAGCAAAGAAGTTTCCTGAATAAACTGAATGCTTCGAAGGCCATAGTAGCAGGGGCAGGGGTCTGGGGACCATGGTTTCAGGGGACTTCTAAGTCAATTGGCATAATAAAATCTATTAAGAAAACATTCTGCATTCCACTTTGAAGAATGGCGTCCGGGGTCTTAAATGGTAGCAAGCAGCCATCTAAGATGCATCAACTGGTCTCAACCCACCTGAGTCAAAGGAGAATGAAGAACACCAAGGACACAAGGCGATTACAAGCCCAAGAGACAGAAAGGGCCATGTGAACCAGCGACTACATCATCCTGAGACCGGAAGAACTAGACGGTACCCAGCTGCAACAGATGACTGCCCTAACAGGGAACACAACAGAGAACCCCTGAGGGAGTAGGAGAGCAGCGGGATGCAGACCCCAAATTCTCATAAGACCAGACTTAATGCTCTGACTGAGACTAGAAGGACCCCAGTGGTCATGGTCTCCAGACCTTCTGTTGGTCCAGGACAGGAACCATTCCCAAAGCCAACTCTTCAGACATGGATTGGACTGGACAATGGGTAGGAGAGGGATGCTGGTGAGGAGTGAGCTTCTTGTACAGATGGACACTTGAGACTATGTTGGCATCTCCTGCCGGGAGGGGAGATGAGAGGGTGGAGGGGGTTAGAAGCTGGCGAAATGGACACGGAAAGAGATAGTGGAGGGAGAGAGCGGGCTGTCTCATTAGGGAGAGAGTAATTGGGAGTGTGTAGCAAGGTGTATATGGGTTTTTGTGTGAAAGACTGACTTGATTTGTAAATTTTCACTTAAAGCACAATAAAAATTATTTTAGAAAAATTCTTTAAACATTTTAACATCTTAAAGATTATCCTTATAAAAACCCAAAAACCAAACCCATTGCTGTCGAATTGATTCCAGCTCATAATGACCCTACAGGACAGAGTAGAAGTATCCCATAGGGTTTCCAAGGAGCAGCTGGTGGATTCAAACTGCCAACCTTTTGGTTAGTAGCCAAGCTCCTAACCACTGTACCACCAGTCACAAAATTACTATCTTTAATCATGATTAAATGCAACGTAAATAAAAATGTTTTTACCTTTTTAAATAATGTTTCATGATTATTTTTCTTTTACTTTCATATTTTAGCTAAATTCAAGTCACTAAATAGTGACAAGAATAACATCATTCTCTTGAATCTACACGCCCCTTTGGCTTATTTATTCAAAATAATGAGACTATAAGATTATACTAACTGCTTACTTATGTTTATATAAGACATTTAACTCCATAGCAGCAACTCTTATCCGTATATTTTAAATTTGAGGATTTTAGCCCATGATTGATTTCCCTTTTTTTTGTCCTGAATACGGACACACATCCATAAGTGTTCAAAAGGATATCTACTTTGACCTTGTCTGTGGAAATACTCTAATTCTCCTAGCTTTACTTATGAATTACAATGTTTTAAGAATACTTTAAAATTTTTTATAAATAAATACATCAAATCAGTTTTGCTTTTTCTTCAGGCTTCCTTGAGTAACTTTGATCAGTATACAGGTAGTTATTTAAACCTAAGAATTTTTTTCATATATTTTTTTCTTTGGTTGCATTTTTAACTTTTGTATGTTAATATCTATGCATTCAGGCAGAGTATGAGTTCTGCCTTTTAAAGGATATTGCACAAGGTCTATATTTCAAATGAGAATATGAAAGGAAGGAGATATATAGGAGGGACTTGATAAGTATCTGTTGAATTAAATTTCAGGAGTTTTATTTACCTGCATCCTAGGCATTTGAATTATATATATAATATATATATACATATAATATATACATATATAATTCAAACATATATATTATACATATAATTCAAATATATATATTTTATATATAATTCAAATATTATATATATAATATATATATATTATATATATAATTCAAATGCCTAGGATGCAGGTAAATAAAACCCCTGAAATTTAATTCAACAGATACTTATCAAGTCCCTCCTATAATACGTAAAAATTGTAGTGGTATAGTGGTTAAGAGCTATGGCTGTTAACCAAGAGGTCAGCAGTTCAAATCCACAGGAGCTCGTTAGAAATCTTATGGGGCAGTTCTATTCTGTTCTGTAGGGTCGCTATGAATCAGAATCCACTCAACAGCAATGGATTACAGGTACTGTAATATACTTCACATTGCAGTGGATCCAAAAGTAAGGGAGAAAAAAATCCTTGCCCTCAAGGATCTTATCACAGTGACATGTAAACTTTTTTGTCCTCAGCAAACTTAGTCCAAAGGATCACCTATATTTCATCTGTTCCCACATTCCAGCGGTAAGACAACTCAGGGTAACGGTTTCAGTATACAAGTAATTTTGAAAAGAGTAAATATAATCCATTTAAACAAAACATCCACATCACTACATCTTTCACACAAGGCTTGATAAGCAGTTCTCCAATAGTATGAGCCTCTCCACTCAATGCTATATGTTAACTTACATTGTATGATGCCTTTGTTGCACTTTCATTAGCTGTATTGACAATTTGTGTTGGGGGTTTACTATTTTCAGGAGAATCAAGATGCTGCTTGAAAAGGCTTATATCTTTGTCTTTATATGCAACATGTTTAGTTTCCAAATGGCTTCAAAGCTTACTAGGGGCTAAAGAGCTATTTGATAAAATTTTCTTACATAACACACACTGAGTATGACGTACATCTCTATTTCCAAAGTAAGAAAATTCAAAAGACAAATTAACTTTCATTACGTTTTCTTCTTTTTGGTTTCTTACTAAATGTTATTTTGTTGGAACTGGACATAAATTTGACCTTGTGGAAAGCTCACCTGATTTTTTTAGAAACTGAAGGCTGCAATTGTTCATCTTCACTTTATAATATTCCAACCCTTCGATCATTTGATTCAGATGCAATTTGATAACAAAAATATTCTACCTCTTATTTAAACTTCCTTCTTGCAGAAACAGATCTATGGGCAATGAGTCTGTGGTACAAAACATGTTAATTTAGAATAAACATTGAGTATCTCAAATGCATTAAAATTGTAAGACAGGATACACAGAAGATGAGATAATATATAGCAACACATCAGTTCATTTGTAAATTCATTTTTTAAAACACTTTTTTTTCAGTGAAGTATAGTTTAATACCATTAAGTTCTCCATGTTTTTTTTTAATTTTTATTGTGCTTTAAGTGACAGTTTACCAAAAAAGTCAGACTTTCATACAAAAATTTATAAATACCTTGCTATATACTCCTAATTGCTCTCCCCCTAATGAGACAGCACATTCCTTCCCTCCACTCTCTCTTTTTATGTCCATTCGGCCAGCTTCTGACCCCCTCTACCCTCTCATCTCCCCTTCAGACAGGAGATGCCAACATAGTCTTATGTGTCAACTTGATCCAAAAAGCTCATTCTTCACCAGTATCACTGTCTTTCCCATAGTCCAGTCCAATCCCTGCCTGAAGAGTTGGCTTTGGGAATGGTTCCTGTCTTGGGCTAACAGAAGGTCTGGGGACCATGACCTCCGGGGTCATCCTAGTCTCAGTCAGACCATTAAGTCTGGTCTTTTTACAAGAATTTGGAGTCTGCATCCCACTGCTCTCTTGCTCCCTCAGGGGTTCTCTGTTGTGTTCCCTGTCAGTACAATCATCGGTTGTAGCCAGGTATCATCTAGTTCTTCTGGTCTCAGGCTCATGTAGACTCTGCTTTATGTGGTCTTTTCTGTCTTTTGGACTCATAATTACCTTGTGTCTTTGGTGTTCTTCATTCTCCTTTGCTCCAGATGGGTTGAGACCAATTGATGCATCTTAGATGGCCGCTTGCTAGTGTTTAAGACCCCAGACGCCACTCTCCAAAGTGGGATGCAGAATGTTTTCTTAATAGATTTTATTATGCCAATTGACTTTGATGTCCCTTGAAACCATGGTCCCCAAACCCCCGCCCCTGCTAAGCTGGCCTTCAAAGTGTTCAATTTATTCAGGAAACTTCTTTGCTTTTGGTTTAGTCAAGTTGTGCTGACCTCTTCTTTATTGAATGTCTTTCCCTTCACCTAAAATAGTTCTTATCTACTATCTAATTAATGAAATCCCGTCTCCTTTCCTCTCTCCCTCCCTCCCACCTCTTGTACCCATCAAAGAATATTCTCTTCTCTGTTTAATATATTTCTTAAGTTCTTATAATAGTGGTCTTATATAATATTTGTCCTTTTGCAGCTGACTAAAAATTCTCTGTGTTTTAACTAATGATTTTTAGCAAATTTTCAGAGTTTTGCAGCCATCACCACAATCAATTTTTAGAATATTTCCACATGGATCATTCATTTTTGAACCATAAAACTGAAGCACAGTATTCAGGAGTGCAGGTTCTAGAATCAGACCTATTGGCTCCATCACCTGTTATCTGCATGATCTTGTGCAAACTGTTAAACCTTTCTCTGCTGTACTGTAGTTTCCTCATTCAAAATATGTGATTAATGAGTTTATGTCACAGCATTGTTCTGAAGGTCAAATGAATTAACATATACATAAAGCACCTCCAACAGTCTCTGGCACAAAATAAATGCTCAATAAATACTAGTTACTATTGATTGATATTACATGCTTTAAAGTTTAGTTATTACACTGAAACCATGCCCAAAGCCAACTCTTCAGACAAAGATTAGACTGGACAGTAAGACATAAAATGATACTCATGAAGAGAGTGCTTCTTAGCTCAGTAGATACATGAGACTAAATGGGCAGCTCCTGTCTGGAGGCAAGATGAGAAGGCAAAAAGGGACAGAAGCTGGTTGAATGGACACAGGAAATCCGGGGTGGAAAGGAGGAGTGTGTTGCCACATTATAGGGAGAGCAACTAGGGTCACATAACGTGTGTATAAATCTTTGTATGAGAAACTAACTTGAACTGTAAACTTTCACTTAAAAAAAAAAAGCACGATTAAAAAAAAGATCTGAAACAAACAAAAAAAAGTTATTACAAAATAGTAGGTTGAAAATACTGTTGATGCAAATAAGCATCACTACATAAAGCTAAATCAGCTGTAACAACATACTTCTTTGATAATAATGAAGCTGGATTAACAGTAATTTAGAATTTAAAACCAAGAGTAACAGCAACTGAAAACCAAATCAACTCAAGACAGAATCTATAGCCCTCTAATCGCATTCATTCATTTAATCAATAAATATGATACCATATGTCACGGTCTGCTTAGTCATGGGGAAACAGCAAACAACACAAAATGTCCGTGATTTTATGAAGTTTAGACAAAACAAATGAGCAAGCAAACAAACAAAAAATAAAATAATTACACAGTGATAAGTGCTATAAAGGCAATTAAAAAGGCTATTGGACTGAGATACAGGGGCAGAGGAAAACAAGGTCACTACTGTAGCCACAAAGTCTGGCTCTAGAACAAGGCTTCTTAATCTCTATGTTCTACTAATTCACTGCCTGTGATTCTTTGAGATGACATTTCGGCAGAGGCCAGAATGGTAAGTTAGCAACCATGCAGGCAAATGCCTAACAGAAGCAAGAATAGCAAGTCCAAACATCCCACGATGGAACAAGGCCTAAAAGTATTTGATAAAGAGGCCAGGCAGCCTGGAGTTTGGGGAACACAAGGGAGGCTGGTATCAGATGAGGTTGAAGAGATAGGCAGACACCAGATCACTTCATTTTTTCAGTCTTTGAATCATCCCTTCCAAAAGCTTGAGCCAATCTTATATCACTAACTGAACATTTCTGCAGCCAGGAGAAGCTCACCATCACCATGGGCTACACTACGGCAAACTTCTCTTCACTTATTAAAAGATGAGATTGAAAAATGGAAGATTTTTTATTAATCATTTGCATTAATTCTGTTAAGTGAATGTTGTCAAGGTTTACACTCTTGGCTAAATAATCTTCTGTGGCATAACTAAAGCCTCATGACTGTTGAAAGGCATCAAGGAGGGAACGGCATCTGATTTGGCTTTCTCCGGTGGATGAGATTTCCCCTCAGAGGCGGGAGACTTGCTGGAGAAGCATATACTGCACAGCAGTCAGTATAAAGAAAAGCACTAAGGCAGTAAAGTAAAGGATATTCATGGGAGAACAGAGTATAATCTACTCTGATTTAAAAAATTTTTTTATTTTCTATTTATGGAGAAAATCATAGGAGATACTCAAAGACACGTTAAAGACAAACTGAAAGGTTTTAGGTGTCCATTTGAGGAAACTTTACTTTTATTCAGTACATGGAAAGGACTGAAGCGGTGAATGTTGTCTGTAACACAATTAAAACCGTAGCTGGGAATATCAGAGCATATGGACAAAGAAGGGTGAAAATACCCAACAACATAGGTTAGGGTTGATAAGGGTCTGAAGTAGAGTAAAGGCAACAATGAAGAAATTGAGAGGGACAGATGTGAGTGACACTAAGCCCAAACTTATAAGACTGGCACTAGTTATAGGAGGTAGGGAATATTCTGAAGTTTTAAAGGGAAGAATTTTTAACAAAAATAGCAAATTCAGGAGGAGGAGTGGGTTTTAAAGGGGATGAAGAGTTGTGTTTTGCATATATTAAGCTTGAGTGTTGATGTATCATCCTGGTGGGGAGGCTCAACATGCGCTGAAAAGTGATGACTGAACTTAAAATAGATCATCTCCTTTACAGGAGACTGCGAAAGAAGAGGTCCTTTTACATACACTAATCTGGAGTCAGGGAAGGAAGCTGAGAACGATAAAAACAAGTCAAAGCTACCTAGTTGCCTTTAGTTTAGAGAACAAGAGGGAAGTTGGCAGAAGAGGCCAACTTTCAAAGAGTGGAACTGTCAAAGAGAACAAGAACTAAAAACAAAAAGCTGAATTTAGCATTTGGAAAGTATTTATTTTATTCTTAAAAGTGCTAAAAGCTATCGTACAATGTCTTCTGATACATCCTCAAAATACCAATTTTCCCAGCTCTTTTAGGCCTCTGAAAGCTATCTGGATGGGGCCGCCTTTGTTTTATTCATTGCAGTATCCCCTGCACCTAGAACACTACTTGGACCATCGAAGGTATTCATTAAATGTTGCGGAATGAATGAAGTAATCTCTCTACTGTTCCTCTACCTACCAGCCCCTCCTGGCCTTCCTTTTCTCCTCTAGAGTTAAGAGTCCACAGTCTTACACTTGAACCCTGGTGGCACAATGGTTAAGCGTTTAGCCGCTAACTGAAAGGTCAGTAAACCTGGTGACCTGCTCCTGTAAAGATTACAGCCTACGAAACTCTATGGGACAGTTCTACTCTGTCATATAGGGTCACTATGAGTCAGAATCGAATCAACAGCATACAACAACACCACTTGAGCAACTTTCTTACCAATATCCTAAATTCCATGCCTACATTATCTTTCTGTTCCATGTTTCTTATTCTTTCTCTGTTTAAAATCTTCTCTATATTCCTACCATTTGAAATTTCATGATGTGTGTGTGCCTTGTTGTCTTTTTCATTCATTGTGTTGAGCGTTTAATGAGTCCCTCTCATCTGGAAAGTCATATTTTTTCACATCTGAGATTTTTTTTTTTTTGGTGGGGGAAGAACTACTTCTTTCCTAATTCTACCCCTCCTCCCTGATATTTTCTCTTTCTAGAACTTCCTAGTCAAATTATGGACCTTAAATTGATCCTTTAAGTCCCCTATCTTTTCTTCCTCACTGTCTTTTATTCTGGAGGTCTGGTTGTGAAGTGGTTAAGGCACTTGGTTGCTAATCAAAAGGTCAGCAGTTCGACCCCACCAGTGGCCCGCAGGAGAAAGATGTGGCAGTCTGCTTCTGTAAAGATTTACAGCCTTGGAAACTCTATGGAGGCAGTTCTACTCTGTCCTATAGGATTGCAATGAGTTGGAATCCACTCCATGGCAACAGGTTTGGTTTGGTTTTGGTCTTTTATTCTATTTTCTGGAAGATTTCCTTGACTATGCTTCCAATGCTCTTACTGATTTTTTGCCACAGCCCTGGTGGTGCAATGGTTAAGTGCTCAGCTGCTAAACAAAAGGCTAGCAGTCTGAACCTACCAGTGGCCATGTGGGAGAAAAGACCTGGTATTCTACTCCTGTAAAGATTACAGCCTAGGAAACCCTATGGCACAGTTCTACTCTGTCTTATAGGTTCACTATGAGTTGGCATCAACTCAGCACATAGCAACAATCAGCAATATAATCTATTTATTTTCCAGTAGCTCATTTTAAATCATCAAAAAAAATTGGGGGGGGGGTAGTATCCTGCCTTAGTTTCTTGGCTACAATATTCCTTCTCATCTTTCTGAGAATATTAATCTCAGTGTTCTGTTTTATTTTCTTGAAATTTTCTCATCTCCCACATTGTCTCTTTACTATGAGTTATTCTATTGTTTTAGTCTTTGATTTCATTCTAGATTTTCTCAAATGTCTTGTGATCCCCGTCTGTCCATTAATACTTAAGAGTAAGGCACTAAAAAGCTGATTAGAAGCTCTATGTCAGAAGTCAAAAACTGTTTCTGTAAAGGGCCAGCTAGTACCAAATTTTTACACAAATAACATGTGCCTTCTGTATTTGTTTGCCAGCTGTGCCCTCGCCCCCTGACCCCCTACAAGGCACCCTCACAAGCGGCTGCCACGCCAATCCTCTTCCACAGGTGCTATAAAAAAATTAGCATAGCGCACTGATGAAAATGCCTCACGGGGAGAGGGCACAGACAGCAAACAAACGAAGAAGGCATGAGTTATTTGTGTAAAAATACGGTAAATATTTTAGATGGTCTCTGTTGCAACTACTCAACTCTGCCATTTTAGTGCAAGAGCAGCTGCCGTAGATTACACATAAACAAATGAGCAAGGCTGTTCCAATAAAACTTTATTTATATACACTGAAATTTGAATTTTATATCATTTTCACATGTCATAAAATAATTTTCTTATTTTGATTTTTTAAACCATTGTGGTAGGTAGAATAATGCCCCTGAAAAACGTCGGCGCCCTAGTCCCTGGAACCTGTGAATATGTTACCTTACATGGCAAAGGAGAAGATTGTAGATCAAGTTAAGGTTGCTGATCAGTACCCTTAAATAGGAATATTATGCTGGATTATTCAGCTGGGCGCAATGTAATCACAAGGAAGAGAGAGGCAGAAGAGAAGGTCACAGTGAAGCAATGTGAGAAGGACTCAATCTACTGTTGCTGGCTTAGAAGATGGAGAAAGGGGGCCAGGAGCCAAGGAATGCAGGTGGCCTCTAGAATCTGGAAAGGACAAGGAAATAGATTCTCTCCTGGAGCCTCCAGAAAGAACCTGCCAGCACCTTAATTTTAGCCCACTGAGACTTCTAACCTATAAAACTAAAAAACCAAACCTGTTGCCGTTGAGTCGATTCCAACTCATAGTGACCCTATAGGACAGAGTAGGGCTGCCCCATAGTGCTTCAGAGGAGCACCTGGTGGATTTGAACTGCTGACCTTTTGGTCAGCAGCCATCGCTCTTAACCACTAAGCCACTAGGGTTTCCTCTAACCTACAGAACTGTGAAATAATAAATTTGTGTTGTTTTAAACCGCCAAGTTTTAAAACACTAAATTTGTGATAATTTGTTACAATAGCCACAGAAAATTTAAAAAACCATTAAAATAACAACTAATACCTGCTACCCACTGCCGCAGAGTCGATTCCGACTAATAATGACCCTACAGGACATAGCAGAACTTCCCAATAGGGGGTTCCAAGGTTGTACTCTTTATGAAAGCAGACTGCCACATATTTCTCCCACAAAGCTGCGGGTGGGTTCAAACCACCCACCTTTCAGTTAGCAGCCGAGCACTTAACCACTACACCACATGGGTTCCTATGAAAATTAATACAACCATTTAAAAATGTAAAAACCATTCTTAGCTTGCATGCCATACAAAAACAGGTGGTGAGCTGGAGTTTACTGACTCCTGGTATAGGCTCTTGAGCCAGACTGCCCGGGACTGAATGCCACTTCTACCACTTACTAAGGGTAGGTAACTCAATCACTTTGTGTCTTGGTTTCTTCATCTGTAAAATGGTGTTAATAACAATACTTACATCACAGGGTTGCTATAAAGATTAAATCAAAAAATACATATAAAGTACTTAAAATACTGCCTGGCCTACAGTAGGTGCTCAGTAAATGTTATTATTATTATAGTAATGGGGGGAGGGGTACAGTTTTATATGAAGATTTTCACCTTGTCTCAGCTTTGCCTGGAATGTGGAGTCTCTCTAACAGACCTCCTCTAAAAAGTACTTCTCTAGTCTTCTGCAGGGTGAGAGAAAAAGAGTTATCTGGTTGCACGGGGTAGAGGAGGGAAACGTAAGACAAATCAGCTCATCTCTTATAGGTTTCTTCCACCATGACCAAGGTTTCAGCTTCCCCTAGTTAGCTAAGTCAGTTACCATTCACACTTACGCATGTGGTTTCCAGTTTCTGAAAGAGTGTTACTTCTCTTTTCTGCTGTCATCCCCTGTCCAATTCTCTTCAACTGTATGGGTTTATGCTTTTAAAAATGCCTTTCCTGTCATGTTAGCGAGGTTTCAGGAGGAAACAGCGCTGAATATGTGTTTAATTTACCACGTTTACTGAAAGTCTTAATTTTGATTATTTCTGATCTCAGAAAAAAACAAGGATAATAATCATCTATGTTTAAAAGTAAACCTTTCAACCTAACTTTTTCAAAAGCCAGTATTTTCTCATTTAATAAATGTTCCTTCCAACAGTATGTGACACTTTACAAGAGCATGATCGTTAAAATGTTAAAACTTTCGTTTAAATGATTGTCAAATTAGAACTTAAGTTTAGGGGCCTGTAAGTAATTTAGCACAGTGTTGACGGTTATTTGTGTTGTGAATCAATGACACATACTTCTATGAAAAGTAATCTTTTAAAAATATGCATGTCAGAAGCACTACAGAGCAGTTTTATGTCGTGTCATCTCTTGAATTCTTTTTTTAAATTACAGCTCACATATCGACCCAGGCATAACTAGAAATTTGGTCTGTAACATTCCAATTTATTGATGGTTGTTGTATTTTCATATAATGAATGTATGAAAATTCATTGTAGCAAGAGACCTATATTCCTATTTTCTAAACCATGCCTTTAGTTGCCAAGTAATCTATCAAACTCACATTCTTGAAACATTCACAGCCAGAATTAAATAACATTCTGAGATCAAACTTTATCATTTTACAAAAACTGTAAATGGCCTAGGAGCTTAACAGGAAAAGGAGGAAGATGAACATTTATTAAGAACCTGTTACATGCAAGTCCCATTCTAGAGCTTTAAATGTATCACCTAATATAACCCCCACAATAACCTGACAAGGTGGGGATCATGCCTTCATTTCATGAGTAAGGAAGACAAAGCATAGAAAGCTTAGGAAACTCAGGACTGATTGACTCTTTGCATTCTCACTTCCAATATTTTCATTTAAAGAAAGGGCAATTAAAGCTATATAAATGTTTGTGAGAATAGATGAAAAATATAGGTGATCTTCTGTCCTGCTGAGGACAAAAAAGTTTACATGTCACTGTGAAAAGCTCATTGGGGGCAGATACTATCAAAAAAAAACACAGAAAGTAGTTAACAAATGGTATTATAACTTGGCTTGAACTGGTTTACTTCAGGCGTGAGGGAAGAAAGATCAAAGCTACATTACAAAAATTTAATAGAAAACATTTATAAAAGCAGATTTTTAGATCTAGAAAATGCATCTTTTGCTAAAATATGATAAGGCACAGCAGACAGTGTCCATGACGTGTGATTCCGTGAAACTTGAACCAACTTGAAAGCACCCAGATATTATGTGCCACCTGTCCCACCAAATGTTCTCCCTATTTTGCTTTATTTTTCACTGTAGTACTTATCAGTATCTGACATTAGCTTGATGGTGATTCTAATATGGAAGATTCAAAAATGTCTTGAGAAGTAACAGCCTTAAAAGAGCCTTTCAATGCGACTGCTGTGATGCAGAATAGAAACTTGTTAGGTTCTGTTTTGTTCAGAAAACATTAACATCATTACTCCACAATCCCAATTAATTCTGTTGACTGTGACTGTCTACCCTGAACTCTGACTTTCCTAACTCTTCCATATTCTGTGTAGTTTACAAGGTCATAAATTATCTTACCAATTATTCTCTGATTTTTTTTTAGAAACTACTTCTGGATTTAAATTTCTTTTGTCTAACTTTCAGTGAGGTGGTAGGTGCTCAAAAATACCAGTTGAAATGTTTCTGATGGAGACAGATAGGTAGACAAATACAGATATGGAAAAAAATACAGACGATACAGTAGGAAGAAGTCAGGTAAAGAGTGAGTCGAGTGGCTTGGAGTGCCCTATTGCCATTATGGGTAAAAATAGGACAATGGCGGGGGGCGGGGGGAGTAGTGTATCTAATAATAACAGAAAAAACAAAGATAATAATAAATATAACAAGACAAAAAAATAATTAAGTACACATAATTTCATTTATATAAAATTATACAAGATTCTATTCAAATAAATTTTGAAAAAAGGAAAGAATTAGAGCTATATCTATTCATTTACAAGGTTGTCCACGTTATGCTTTCCAGTAAAAAAAGGAAATTTCAAATTTTATTATATACATACATTTTTCTCATATATATATATACAGAGAGAGACAAACAAAACATTTTTATCTATACATCTGCGCATCTATGTACAAATAATGGGGAAGCCGTGAAAGGACATAAATCAACATTTTAAAAAGTGTTATTTGTGAGTAGTTAGAGACATTTAAAGATCTGTGGTACACGGGATGTATGCTACTACTGGTAACTTTATCTCTTGTAGTGTCTCTCCCTTATACCTGTTCTCTTATTCACCAGGGGCATCACTGACCCAGAAGTTTATCTCCTGACATGACTACTAATCCTTGCCCCAGATTTCTCTGATCCATACCATCCATTCTCTGGCATTGCTGAAAGAGTGTGGGCATTGACAAGCCAATGAGCTAGAGAAATGCTCTTGAGGTAGTCTTAAGGTTTCCTGATGAGGGCTTGTAGTATGTGGTCATTTTCCCAAAAGGGACAGGCCCAGAATGTAGGCAGGGAATGTAAGCCAAAGAAGCAGTAGGAAGCAGTCAGGTGAAGAATGAATCAAGTTTCTGGTGGTGTCTTATTGCCAAATCAGCCAACTTCAAATATTATTCACGCCTATTTTATCATTTGTGTCTTTATGTATGATATCCTTGATGTCATCCCACAACTAAAACCACATCATACATGAAGAAAACAAGAAATTATTAAAAAGAAAAAGACCAAAACGAACTCAGAAGAGACTCAAACTTGCTCTTGATCATAGAGTAGCTAAAGTGAACAAACAAAATGATGACATAAAAGAGCTGAAAAAGATCTCAAATTGCAGCTTGAGAAGACAAAGTATTATAACGAAGTGTGTAAAGACCTCGAGTTAGAAAACAAAAGAGAACAACACATTCAGCATTTCTCAAGCTGAAAGAACTGAAGACCAAATTCAAACTTTGACTGGAATACTAAAGGATTTTGGGGGCAAGATATTGAACGACACAGGAAGCATCAAGGGAAAATGGAAGAAATAGAGTCGTTGTACCAAAAAGAACCAGTCAACATTCAAACATTTCAGGAGGTAGCACATGATCAAGAACTGGTGGTACTGAAAGAAGAAGGCTAAGCTTCACTGAAGGCAGTGGTGAAAAACATGGCTCCAGGAATTGATGGAATACCAATTAGGATATTTCAACAAATGGGTGCAGCACTGGAAGTGCTCACTCGTCTATGCCAAGAAAGTTGGAAGACAGCTACCTGGCCAATCGACTGGAAGAGATCCATATTTGTGCCCATTCCAAAGAAAGGTGATTAAAAAAAAAAAAAAAATTACCCAACAGTATCATTAATGTCACACACAAGTAAAGTTTTGCTGACAATAATTCAGAATGGTTGCAGGAGTACATCAACAGGGAACTGCCAGAAATTCAAGCCAGATTCAGAAAATGACATTTTGTGATGTCAGACAGGTCTTGCAGAGAATATCAGAAAGATGTTTACCTGTGTTTTATTGACTATACAAAGGCATTCAGCTGTATGGATCATAACAAATTATGGATAACACTGCTAAGAATGGGAATTCCAGAACACTTAATTATGCTCATGTGGAAACTGTACATAGATCAAGAGGCAGTATTTCAAACAGAACAAGGAGATACTGCATTGTTTAAAACCAGGAAAGGTGTGTATGTCAGGGTTGTATCCTTTCACCATCCTTATTCAATCTGTATGCTGAGCAAATAATCTGAGAAGCTGGACTATATGAAGACAAATACAACAGGATTGTAGGAAGACTCATTAACAACCTGCATTATACAGATGACACAACCTTGCTTGCTCGAAGTGAAGAGAACTTGAAACACTTACTAATAAAGATCAAAGACCACAGCCTTCAGTATGGATTACACCTCAACACAAAGAAAACAAAAATCCTCACAACTGGACCAATAAGCAAAAACATGATAGACCAAGAAAACACTGAAGTTGTCAAGGATTTCATTTTACTTAAATCTACAACGCCCATGGAAGTAGCAGTCAAGAAATCAACTGACACACTGAGTTGGGCAAATCTGCTGCACAAGACCTCTTTAAAGTATTAAAAAGCAAAGATATCACTTTGAGGACTAAGGTGCACCTAACTCAAGCCATGATGTATTCAATTACCTAATATGTATAGGAAAGCTGGACAATGAAAAAGGAAGAATAAACAAGAGTTGATACATTTGAATTATGGATGGTGTTGGCAAAGAATACTGAATATACCATGGACTTCCAGAAGAACAAAATAATCTGCCTTGGAAGAAGTACAGCCAGAATGCTCCTTAGTAGCAAGGATGGTGAGACTTCATCTCATGTACTTTGGACATGTTATCAGGAGGGACCAGTCCCTGCAGAAGGACATCATGCTTGGTAAGGTACAGGGTCAGTGAAAAAGAGGAAGACCCTCAATGAGATGGACTGACATACTGGCCGCAACAATGGGCTCAAACATAGCAACGATTGGGAGGATGGTGCAGGACCGGGCAGCATTTTGTTCTGTTGTACAGAGTCGCTATGAGTCAGAACTGACTCAAACCTAACAAAAAAAACAACAACTATCTGTGTAGAAGGCAAGACTCCATGAATGTGCTGGGTCCCTTTTTTCCTGCCAAAATGGTAGTCTACAAATAGTGACTGCAATACAAGTAAATACAGTATGTTCTTTTGGTACAGTCGAGCATACTGCGGAGTCCCTGGGTGGCACAAACGTTTACACACTTGACTCCTAGCTGGAAGATTGGCAGTTCAAACCCACCCAGAGGTGCCTCAGAAGATAGGCCTGGTAATCTGCTTCCAAAAAGTCACAGCCTCAAAAACCCTATGGAACACAGTTCTACTTTGACAGACACGGGATAGCCATGAGTTGAAATAAACTTGATGGCAACTGCATATTGTAGATTCTTGATAAATAATAAAGAGTGGCAACAATGATTTCAGCAAAATATATCCAAAGAATCTGGCAATTATTTTTAAATGAACACAAGAGGTCATTAAGTATTCATAAGACTGTACATACTGCATAATTTTAAAAGCCAGAAATTAAACTTGAGAGATAAAAAATAGTTTTTAAAAATTCACCGATGTTATTATCTAATCCAAAATCAGTAATATATACAGATTGTGTAACTATAGTGTTTCTTAGGGACAACACTAGGAACCCTAATACATGGTATAAACAGAACACAAAACATTACTAACAATGCACAGACACCAGAAGAGAAACTAGATAATTGGGAGCTCCTAAAGATCAAACACATCAAAAGACTTCACCAAAAGACAACCTACAGACTGGGAAAAAATTTTTGGCTATGACATATCTAACAAGGGTCTAATCTCTAAAATCTAAAAGATACTGTAAAAACTCAACAAGAAAAAGACAAATAACCCAATTAAAAAAGGGGCAAAGAATATGAACATGCATTTCACCAAAGAAGACATTCAGGCAGCTAACAGATACATGATAAAATGTTTACAATCATTAGCAATTAGAGAAATGCAAATCAGAACTACAATGAGATACCATCTCACCCCAACAAGGCTAGCATTAATCAAAAAAACACAAAATAATAAATGTTGGAAAGGTTGTGGAAACACTGGAACACTTATGCTTTGCTGGTGGGAATGGTACAATCACTTCGGAAACGGATTTGGTGCTTCCTTAAAAAGCTAGAAACCGAAGTACCATACTATCCAGCAATTCCATTCCTTGGAATATATCCTACAGAAATAAGAGTCATCACATGAATAGATATATCCACACTCATGTTCACAGCAGCACTGTTCACAATAGCAAAAAGACAGAAACAGCCTAAGTGCCCATCAACGGATAAGTAAATAAATTATGGTCTATTCACAAAATAGAATATTATACAATAAAGAACAATGATGAATCCAAGAAACATCTCATAACATGGATGAATCTAGAAGACATTATGCTGAGTGAAATTAGTCAGTCGCAAAAGGACAAATATTGTATGAGACCACTAGTATAAGAACTCAAGAAAAGGTTTAAACAGAAGAAAACATTCTTTGACGGTTACAAGTGTGGGGAGGGAGGGAAAGGGGTATTCGCTAACTAGATAGCAGACTATCTTAGCTGAAGGGAAGGACAACACACAATACAGGGGAAGTTAGCACAAATGGACTAAACCAAAAGCTAAGAAGGTTCCTGAATACAACCAAACACTTCGAAGGACAAAGTAGCAAGGGCAGGGGTCTGGGTACCATGGTTTCAGGAGACACCTAAGTCAATTGGCCTAACAGTTTATTAAGAAAACGTTCTACATTCCACTTTGGTGAGCGGCGTCTGGGGACTTAAAAGCTAGCAAGCAGCCATCTAAGATGCATCAATTGGTCCCAACCCACCTAGAGAAAAGGGGAATGAAGAACACCAAAGACACAAGGAAAATATTAGCCCAAGAGACAAACAGAGCCACATAAACCAGAGACTCCATCAGCTTGAGACCAGAAGAACTGGATAGTGCCTGGCTACCACCAATGACAGCCCTGACAGCAAACACAACAGAGAGTCCCTGAACGAACAGAAAAAAAGTAGGGTGCAGAACTCAAATTCTAGTAAAAAGATCAGGCTGAAGGGTCTGACTGAGACTGGAGGAACCCCAGAAGACATGGCCCCTGGGCTCTCTGTTAACTCAGAACTAAAACCATTCCTGAAGCCAACTCTTAAAGATTTGACTGGACTATAAGACATAAAATGATACTCGTGAAGAGTGTGCTTCTTAGTGCAAGTAGGTACATGAGACTAAATGGGCAGCTCCTGTCCGGAGGCGAGATGAGAGGGCAGGAAGGGACAGGAGCTGGTTGAAAAGACACGGGAAATTCAGGGTGGAAAGGAGGTACTGACATGTGACAGGGATAGCAACTAGGGTTACATAATAATGTGTGTATAAATTTTTATGTGAGAAACTAACGAGCTGTAAACTTTCACTTAAAGCACAACAAAAATAAATAAAAAAATGTTTTAAATTGTGAACATACCCTATTACCTTAATCTTTATCCATCTGTCCATCCACCAATCCATACATACATATATCCATATATTCATCCATCTAGCAACCTAGCAATCTAGCAATCCTATCTCATTGTGTTTTCACATAACTATGCTAGGTTTTTTCTATGCTCTTTTTTAATATCCTCTTAGAAGGAAAATGACAATCTCAGTTTGTGTAACCTTTTCAGGATACATTCATTCACTCATTCATTTATTCATTCAGCAAAAAGTTATTGAGAGTCTGCTATATACTAAGCACTGTTTTTTGCTCTAGAAATACAGTAGGGAGCAAACCAGAGGCAATCTTTTCCCTCATGGAGCCAACATTCTATTGGAGGGAAACAGTCACTAAACAAGTAGGTGAAATACATAGTACATCAGATGGTGGTTACTATGCAAGAAACTAAGAAGCACGAAAGAAGAAAATAAGAGGGCTAGAGAGTGCCACTAGTGGGGAAAAGGTTGCAATTTTAAACAGGGTGAGGTCAGGAAAAGCCTTGCTGGAAACAGGAAATTTGAGCAAAGAACTGAAAGAAGTAAGAAAGTCATATGCATATCTGGGAGAAGAGTGTTGCAGGCTGAGGGGCTCAACACGTGCAAAGACCCTGACTTAGGGTGAATGCTGTTACCTCTCTGGTGTCATCTTCCAGTATTTTTGCCCTTCTCTCAGTTTTTTTTACCCAGGCTCTGGCCTTCTTGCTGTTGCTCAAATACATACTGGTGGGCAGGGGATGGAGGACTAGGTAAATGGTACAGCTCTGTAGAAGCTACTCTAAGGAAACCTCAAATTGAAAGATGGGCCATTACCAAATGACTGAGAAGTCCTTGGGCATGTAAGAATTCCTCTTGAGCAGAACTGTCCAACAGAACTTTCTGCAGTGGAAATGTTCTATATCCATTCTGTCAAATAAGGAAGCCACTAGCCACGTGTGGCTACTGAGCATTTGAAAAGTGGCTAGTGTGACTGAGGAAGTGAAATTTTTATTGTATTTTAATTAATTTAAATTGGAATAGTCAAATGTGGCTAGTGGCTACCATACTGGCCAAGATAACTCCAAAGTAAAGGTAGGTCTTAGAACACAGAAATTTATCATTAATAGAGAGACAACTACTTACAAAAAGAAATGTTTCATTTAATTTGCTAAAGTTTAAGTTGGTCTAATGCAAATTCTATGGTTAATTGTGACAATTTTGATAGCTTTATTTAATCATCAGAAAACATATGTATTAACCATTATCTACTATGTAATTCTTTGGTTACTACATGGAAAAACTATTGCTATTAAGCTTTCTTACTTCAGCTTTAGCGTCTCTCTTTTAGAGATTTATTATTGCTGAATAGTTAAGAAACTTTTTAAATGTTTTTAATTAAGCTGTCTCCTGCTAGCAAATCTGTCCTCAACTTGATTTGTCTTCATTTGACACACATGTACATGTAAATGTAAAAATATGAATGAAATACAACAAATGGGGTGTGGTATAATAAACTATACATTCATGTATTATTCAATTTTAACAAAATAGAATCAAAGACTATGATTACCAGAATGTCTCAAGAGTTTCTTTTTGGAAACTGACATTCAAATAGCTTTGATTTCTACAAAACTGAAAATAAGAGATAACTCATTATTTTAAGAGATACGCAAGGATGAACTTTAAAAACCGTACTCAAGATGAGAACCAATATGGCAGTATAAACAGAAGCACCATGCCATCCCTCCACAGCAAAGACCTGAAAAACTAAGTGAAACAGAGACAGACATCAATCCTGGAACCCTAAGTGTCAAATGAAGAGATGAAGAACTCAACCAAGCACCAAATGGAACAAGAAATTGACAGAGAACAGTGAGCGAAAAGAGTTACAAGTGGAGGTCCCCTATCAGCTAACCCAGCAGGGATCCACCATCTTGGACTCCTGACAGAGATCGGCAGACAGGGACTATGGGAAAGCAGATTCACGGAGTTCCCAGCAGAAGACAGAGCACCTGGTAACCAGTGAGACAGGCTTTCCCAACCCAACACTCTGCCTCCCCCTGCTCAACCTTTGCCACCTCCCAGCTGGCCAATCTGCAGCTTCCCCATGGGCTGATTCGCTGCTTCGCGCAAGCCAATTCCCAGCTTTCCAGAGGGTCAGTTCACTGCTTCCCAGCAGGCCAATTCCCGGCTTCCCAGAGAGCCGATTTGCAGCTTCCCAGTAGGTGATCCCCGGCCTCCCGGAGGGCTGATTTGCACCTTCCCAGAGGGCTGATTCACTGCTTCCCAGCAGCCCAATTTGCTGCTCCTCAGTGGGTGGCTTCCTGGCTTCCCAGAGGGCCGATTTACTACTTGCCGGCGGGCCCATCCGGGGCTTCCTGGCAGGCAGATTCGCCACTTTCCAGTGAGCTGCAACCACAACACATGAGGCGCCAGTTCCTTGCTGTGTGGATTTGCCCCGCCCACACTGGCCAGCGTCTTAACTACCATTTCTTTGTTGCTGGTGTTGCTTTTCTTGGCCTCTTTTGGTTTTTTCTCTGCCTCTCACCTCCTCCCCCTCCTTTTTCGCAAACACCTGACTCTGTGTGCTAGCTTTGCTTCTTCTTGACAGGCTGTAAAATGTTGCTCGGCTAAGGAAAAGCTTCCCTGGTCTGAGCAGCCACATTGGTGGATCCCTGTGGGCTTTTGTTTTGTTTTCTCTTTCTTTTTTCCTTTCTACTTTTCTCTACTTCTAGGTTTCTCATCTATTTCTATTTACCTTCTTTTCCTGTCTCCTGAATATCTAGGGCTATGGTGTCATCCCCCGCCTTCTAGCCAGACTATACAGCCCAGCTTGGAAGCTGCTTTTCTAGCCTGCACACCCATGCCAGCGGGATTCCTAGGGACTTTTTTTTTTTTTCCTTTTTGATTTTCTTCATGTCTCAGTTTCTTGTCTCTCCACTCCAACAGCTGGCTCAGCACTTTTGTTACTGTTGTTTTCTCCCTGTTTCTCCTCTCTCTTCTTCTCCATACCCACCTTAGCTCCACACATCACAACCTCTCTCCCTCCTCTCTGCTGCCTATTATACTCCCAAGCAGCACAGGCACAGCCTACCGGAACCTACCCTGCACTTACCTCCGCCTTGCCTTGCCAGGCCCAGTACAGCCCCAAAAAACCCATGCTAGCCACTCCCCTTCAGCTGGACCTGCCCTGCTGCACCACAGCTGAGCAACTGGCTCTGAACATTGGACAAGGAGATGAAAAACATCATGTACACAGACGAGCACACAACAAAGGATGTACAGCCCACCAGCTCAAACATAACAACAACAACAACAAAAATACAGGATGAAACAAACATACAATCACTAAATAAAGAAAATAACTAGTGAATGTCCCCAGGACAGCAGATAATATCAAAACATACTAAAAAACAGGACAGGATGGTTCCAGAAGGCATCCAAAATAAAACACCAGATGACTTTCTAGTAGAAGAAAAGGCACTAGAACTACCTAATAGGGAATTCAAATCTCTAATATTCAGAGCTACTCAAGAAAAAAAAGACTTGAAGCAAAAAGTAGACAAAAATGAGAAAAAATAGACAAATTCATGGAAAAGGCAGACAAGCTCATGGAAACTACAGAGAGAAAAGTGGAAGAATTCAAAAACAAAATGTCAAAATAAATTCACAATGAGAAATCATACAAAACAACTAGAAATCCAAAAGGATAAACAAGATCTCAAAAATGGACAATGTCATAGAGGGGCTGAGGAACAGGTTTGAAACAATGGAAGACAGGATCAGTGTTAATTGAAGACAAACACTTGGATACAACTTTGAGATAAAATCAGAAAAAAAAACAAAGAAAATGAAGAAACCCTGAGAATTATGTGGGATACAATCAAAAGCAAAAATCTGTGAGTGATCGGAGTTCCAGAACAAGGGGAGAAAACGGAAAACACAGAGAGGGTCGTTGAAGAACTGCTGACAGAAAACTTCCCTAAAATCATGAAAGATAAAAAGCTGACCATCCAAGAAGCTCAATGAACCCCATATAGGATAGACCCCAAAAGAAAATCACCAAGGCATATCATAAACACATTCACTAAAACCAAAAAACAAAGAATTCTGAGAGCAGCTGGAGAAAAACAAAAAGTCACATACAGAGGGGAAACAATAAGGCTAAGCTCTGATTACTCGACAGAAACCATGCAGACAAAAAGGCAACGGGATGACATATATAAAACCTTGAAAGAATAAAACTGCCAGCCAAAAATAATATATCCTGTAAAACTTTTGTTCAAATATGATACTGAAATTAGGACATTTCCAGATAAACAGAAATTAAGGGAATATGTACAAACCAAACTTACAAGAATTATTAAAGGGAGTCCTTCGGTTTGAGAACAAACAACATGAGGCCACAGCCTGAATCCAGGAGACAAGATCACATTAGCCAGATGCCAACCTAGTAAATGAACTCTCAAGGACTATACAAAACCACAAGATTTACAACAGGGAACCAGAGAGGTTAATCTGCAAATGACAATATCAGAACAATGAAAGGGGGAATAAACGGGGTAGGTATAGAACTTTCTAATTAAAAAGAAATCAAGTCGATACCAAGTAATAATAGACTGGTTCAAACCTAGGAAGATAAGGGTAAATTTCAAGGTAACCACAAAGAAATTACAAACCTACTCATCAAAATAAAGAAGAAAAACATAAAGTCTCAGTAAAAACAAAATCTACAAAAACAAAAGAAATGAAAAAAAAATCCACAAACGAAAGGAATTCTGCACAGGAGAGTATGAGAAACAAAGAAATCATAGCACCACACACACAAAAAAAAACCACTACACTATGACAACAATAAACTCACACCTATCGATAATTACACTGAACATAAGTGGCCTAAATGCACCCATAAAGCGACAGTGAGTGTTAGAATGAATTTAAAAAAAAAAGAACCTGTCAATATGTTGCCTACAAGAGACACACCTTAGAAACAAAGACATAAATTTATTAAAAATCAAAGGATGGAAAAAAATATATCAAGCAAACGGCCACGGAAAAAAAAGCAGAAGTGGCAATACTAATCTCAGATAAAATACACCTTAAAACAAAATCCACCATAAAAGACAAAGAAGGACACTGTATCGTGATTAAAGGGATGATCCATCACGAAGACATAACCATAATAAATATCTACGCACCCAATTACAGGCCTCCAAAATATATAAAACAAACTTTAATGGCACTGAACAGAGAAATTGACAGTTCCGCTATAACAGTAGGAGACTTCAACACACCACTTTCGGTAAAGGACGGAAGACGTAGAAAGAAACTCGACAAAGATACAGAAGATCCAAAGGCCACAATCAGCCAACTGAACATTCCACCCATCAGCTGCAAAGTACACATTCTTTTCCAACGCATATGGAATGTTCTCCAGAATAGACCACATCTTAAGCCACAGGGCAACCCTCAACAAAATCCAAAACAATGAGATAATACACAGTATCTTCTCTGATCACACCATCAAAGTAGAAATTAACAACAGGAAGAGCAAGGAAAAAAATCAATTACATGGAAACTAAATAACACCCTGCTTAAAAACCACTGGATAATGGAAGAAATCAAAAATGGAAATAAAAAAATTCCTAGAATCAAATGAGAATGATAACACATCACACCAAAACCTTTGGGACACAACAAAGGCAATGCTCAGAGGCAATTTGTAGCAATAGATGCACACATAAAAATAATAAGGGACAAAATAAAAACATTAGCTACACAACTTGAACAAACGGAGAACAGCAAAATAAGCCCACAGCCATGAGAAGAAAGGAAATAATAAAGATCAGAGCAGAAATAAATGAAATAGAGAATAAACAACAGAAAGAATCAACAAAACCAAAAGTTGGTTCTTTGAAAGGATCAACAAAATTGACAAAGCACTAGCCAAACTGACAGAAGAAAAACAGAAGAGGATGCAAATAACCCAAATAAGAAATGAAATGGGGATCATTACAACAGACCCAACTGAAATAAAAAGGATCATAACAAGAGTATTATGAAAAACTATACTCCAACAAATTTGAAAATCTAGAGGAAATGGACGAATTTATAGAAACACACTACCTACTCAAACTATCAAAAATTGATGTTCAAAATCTGAGCAGACTCATAAGAAGAGATTGAAAAGGTAATTTAAAAAATCTGCAAAAAAAAAAAAAAGGCCTGGCCCATACGGCTTCACTGGAGAATTTTACCAAACGTTTCACAGAAGAGCTTACACCAGTACTACTCAAATTACTTCAGAACATATAAAAGGAAGGGATACTTCCAAATTCCTTCTATGAAGCCAGCATAACCCTGATAGCAAAACCAGGCAAAGACACCAAAAAAAAGAAAGAAAGAAAATTACAGACCGATATCTCTCAGGAATATAGATGCAAAAATTCTCAATAAAATCTAGCCAATAGACTTCAGTATTGTATAAAAAAAATAATACACCAAGACCAAGTAGGATTTATACCAGGTATGCAAGAATGGTTCAACATTAGAAAATCAATCAACATAATCCACCACATAAATAAATGAATCACATGATCATCTCAATCGACCCAGAAAAGGCACTCGACAAAGGTCAACATCCATGTACGGTAAAAACTCTCAATAAAAAAGGTAAAGAAGGCAAATTTCTCAACATTACCAAGGGCATCTATACAAAACTAACAGCCAACATCATTCTTAATGGAGAGAGACTGAAAACATTCCCCCTTGAGAACAGGAACAGGACAAGGATGTCCTTTATCACCACTCCTATTTAACATTGTGCTGGAAGTCCTAGCTAGTACAATAAGGCAAGAAAAAGAAATAAAGGGCATCCAAATTAGTAATGAAGAAGTAAAACTGTCCCTATCTGCAGAAGATATGATACTATACATAGAAACTCAAAAGACTCCATGAGGAAACTACTGGAACTAATAGGAAGATTCAGCAGAATGGCAGGATACAAGATAAATATAAACAAGTCAGTTGGATTCCTATACACCAATAAAAAGAACAATGAAACAGAAATCAGGAAAATAATACCATTTATAATAGCCCCTAAAAAAATAAAATATTTAGGAATAAATCTAACCAAGGATGTACAGGACCTATGCAAAGGAAACTATAAGACACTACCGCAAGAAGCTGAAAGAGATCTACATAAATGGAAAAACATAATATGCTCATGGATAGGTAGACTCAACATTGTGAAAATGACAATTCTACCCTAAGCAATCTACAAATTACAATGCAATACCGATCCAAATACCAACAACATTCTTTAAAGAGATGGAAGGAACTATCGTAACTCTATACAGAACGGGAAGGGGCCCCAGATAAATAAAGCACTATTGAAGAAGAATAAAGTAAGAGGACTCATACTGCCTGACCCCCAAATCTACTACACAGCTATGGTAGTCAAAACAGCCTGGTACTGGTACAACCACAGATGTTGTTAGGTGCCGTCGAGTCGGTTCTGACTCATAGCGACCCTGTGCACAACAGAACGAAACACTGCCCAGTCCTGCGCCATCCTCACAATAGTTGTTATGCTTGAGCTCATTGTTGCAGCCACTGTGTCGATTCACCTCGTTGAGGGTCTTCCTCTTTTCCGCTGACCCTGTACTCTGCTAAGCATGATGTCCTTCTCCAGGGACTGATCCCTCCTGTCAACATGTCCAAAGTATGTAAGACGCAGTCTCGCCATCCTTGCCTCTAAGGAGCATTCTGGCCGCACTTCTTCCAAGACAGATTTGTTAGTTCTTTTGGCAGTCCATGGTATATTCGATATTCTTCAACAACACCACAATTCAAAGGCATCGATTCTTCTTTGGTCTTCCTTATTCATTGTCCAGCTTCCACATGCATATGATACGATTGAAAATACCATGGCTTGGGTCAGGTGCACCTTACTCTTCAGGGTGACATCTTTGCTCTTCAACACTTTGAAGAGGTCCTTTGCAGCAGATTTACCCAATGCAATGCGTCTTTTGATTTCTTGACTGCTGCTTCCATGGCTGTTGATTGTGGATCCAAGTCAAATGAAATCCTTGACAACTTTAATCTTTTCTCTGTGTACCATGATGTTGCTCATTGGTCTAGTTGTGAGGATTTTTGTTTTCTTTATGTTGAGGTGCAGTCCACACTGAAGGCTGTGGTCTTTGATCTTCATTAGTAAGTGCTTCAAGTCCTTTTCACTTTCAGCAAGCAAGGTTGTGTCATCTGCATACCGAAGGTTGTTAATGAGTCTTCCTCCAATCCTGATGCCCTGTTCTTCTTCATATAGTCCACCTTCTCGGATTATTTGTTCAGCATACAGATTAAATAGGTATGGTTAAAGGAAACAACCCTGACACACACCTTTCCTGACTTTAAACCAATCAGTATCCCCTTGTTCTGTCCAAACAACTGCCTCCTGATCTATGTAAAGGTTCCTCATGAGCATAATTAAGTGTTCTGGAATTTCCATTCTTTGCAATGTTATCCATAGTTTTTTATGATCCACACAGTCAAATGCTTTTGTGTAGTCAATAAAACACAGGTAAACATCCTTCTGGTATTCTTTGCTTTCAGCCAGGATCCATCTGACATCAGCAATGATATGCCTGGTTCCACGTCCTCTTCTGAAACTGGCCTGAATTTCTGGCAGTTCCCTGATGATATACCACAGATACATTGACCAATAGAACAGAATTGAGAACCCAGATATAAATCCACACACCTACGGGTACCTGATCTTTGACAAGGGCCCAAAGTCCATCAAATGGGGAAGACAGTCTTTGGAACAAATAGTGCTGGCAAAATTGGATATCCACCTGCAAAAAAAAAGAAACAGGACCCATACCTACAACATACACAAAAACTAATTCAAAATGGATCAAAGACCTAAATATAAAACCAAAAACTATAAAGATCATAGAGGAAAAAATAGGATCAATGCTAGGGACCCTAATACACAGCATTAACAGAATACAAACCATAACTAACAACATACAAACTCAAGAAGATAAGCTAGATAACTGGGATCTTCTAAAAATTAAAACACTTACACTCATCAAAAGACTTCACCAAAAGGGTAAAAAGAGAAACTACAGACTGGGAAGAAAATTTTGGGTATTACAAATCAGACAAAGTTCTAATCTCTAAAATCTACAGGAAAACCCAAAACCTCTACAACAAAAAAAAAAGACAAATAATCCATCTAAAAAACGGGCAAAGGATATGAACAAACACTTCACCAAAGAAGACATTCAAGCGGCTAACAGACAGATGAGGAAATGCTCAAGATCACTAGCCATTAGAGACAAATCAAAACAACCATGAGATACCATCTCACACCAGCATTACAGGCACGAATCAAAAACAAATGTTGGAGAAGCTGTGGGGAGACTGCGATTTTTATGCACTGCTGCTGGGAAACGATATGGTGCTTCCTTAGACAGCTAGAAATAGAAATACCATATGATCCAGCAACCCCACTCCTAGGAAAATATCTGAGAGAAATAAGAGCTGTCACACAAATAGACATATGCACACTCGTGTTCACTGCAGCATTGTTCGCAATAGCAAAAGGATGAAAATATCCGAGAGAAATAAGAGCCGTCACACAAATAGACCTATGCACACTCGTGTTCACTGCAGCATTGTTCGCAACAGCAAAAGGATGGAAACAACCTAGATGCCCATCAACAGATAAATGGATAAACTATGGTATATACACACAATGGAGTACTACGCAAAGAAAAAGAAAAATGATGAATCAACGAAGCATCTCACAACATGGATAAATAGAGAGGGCATTATGCTGAGTGAAATAAGTCAATCACAAAAGGATAAATATTGTATGAGGCTGAGACCACTACTATAAAGACTCATGAAAAGGTTTACACGAAAAAGAAACAGTCTTTGGTAGTTACGAGAAAGGGGAAGAGTGGGGGTGAAAAACACTAAACAGACAATAGATAAGTGGTAACTCTGGTGAAGGGTAAGCCAGTACACAATACTGGGGAAGCCAGGACCACTTGTTCAGGCTAGGGTCATGAAGCTCCAGAACAAATCCAAACTCCCTTAGGGACCGAGTTACTGGGCTGGGGGCTGTGGGGGCCATGGTCTCACAGAACATTTAGCTCAATCAGCATTAACATAGCTCATAAAGAAAATGTTCTACATTCTACTTTGGTGAGTAGCATCTGGGGTCTTAAAAGCCTGTGAGTGGCCATCTAAGATACTCCATTGGTCTCACCTCTTCAGGAACAAGGAAAAATAAAGAAAACTAAAAAAAAAAAAAAATTTTTTTTAAAAAAAAGGCACAAGTAGTCGAAAGGACTAATGGACCACATCTACCACAGCCTCCACCAGACTGAGTCCAGTACAACTAGATGGTGCCTGGCTACCACCACTGACTACTCTGACGAGGATCACAGTAGAGGGTCCTGGACAGAACTGAAGAAATACGTAGAACAAAATTCTAACAGAAAAAGACCAGACTTGCTGGCCTGACAGAGACTGGAAAAGCCCCGAGAGCATGGCCCCCTGACATTCTTTTAGGTCAGTACTGAGGTCACTCTGGAGGCTCATCTTTTAGCCAAAAATTAGACAGACTCATGACAAAATGAGACTAAAGGGGCACACCAGCCCAGGGGCAAGGACTAGAAGATACGAGGGAAGAGGAAAGCTGGTAACAGGGAACCCGTGGTCAAGATGGGAGAGTACTGACATGTCACAGGGTTGTTAATGTCATAAAACAATATATGTACTAACTATTTAATGAGATGCTAGTTTGTTCTGTAAACCTTCATCTAAAGCACAATAAAGAAAAATAATTTTAAAAAAAAAGCAAACAAGATACCGAGAATGGTTGCACAACTCGAATATAATCAATGTTACTGAACTGTATGTGTAGAAGCTGTTCAGTTGGTGTATGTTTTGCTGTGCATATTTGCATCAAAAAATAAATTAAATAAATTATAAAAAAAAAATAAGAAAATGCAAACAAGGCCAAAAAAACCATACTCAACTTTATAAAACTACATGGGTTCTAAGAGAAATGCATACACACATGCACTATACTAAACGTACTACTAAAGCTACACAAGAACACTTCATGCTTCAGGATTTCTATGTTGAAATCTACAGCACCCAGCGACGATGAAAGCCAGTTACTAAAAAATTTATTGCTTGGTTAAAACTCAGTTTACGATTCAAAGAACTTTTAAAATCGCTGTGCTGTTATGAAGCTTTATGCGGTTTATAGTGGAAATGAAAACAGAAATAAAAAGATCTGACAAACAGAAAATGCCAAAGATATTTCCAGCATTATCAACATGAACTCTCCCCACCCCCCATCATTACTTTTTACATTATCCCAAAACAACTGATTTTAACTCATCTTGAAAGGACAACTACATTTCCTGGGCTCCCTTTAAAAATGTAAATGCAAAGCTGAACAGAATATTACTTTTAATATATTTTGAAAAACCAGAATGGAAACTTCATGAGGGCAGAAAATTTTTATAATGTGTAGTATTCCCAGTGACTGAAATAGTGCCTGGCACATAGTAACTACTCAATAAATATTTGTTGAAAAATTTGACCAGAACCTTTTATTAAAATAAACCCAAATTGTGTTATAACATTAATGTAGATTTTTATCATAACAATGGTAATCAGTATCATTCTGCTTATCAAACATTATGGTTTTATCATCCATATATACAACAAAGCCTTTTTTTATGCTTCTTGATAATTGGTATTTCACAGAATTACCCGAGGATTTTAATATTCATTATTTCTATGGCTGTAGAAATCTACAGTCCCTTCTAACTCCAAAATTTATCTATTCTTATAATGTTCTAAAATTATTAAAAAAAAAAAAATGAAACCTATTCAAATGCAATGTCATGAAATATTAAAATATTATTTAAATTATTATAGAAATAATTGCAAAACACCTAATGGATCATTCTGGCCATTTCACAGTTCTTATAAGAACTTTAAAAGGAATTTTCTAGTTCTATGCTTACATTTTTATGTCACTGTCAAATTCTTCACTTTCAAAATGAAGCAAATTGAGAACCCCTTATAATAAACTATATTATGCTTTTTAAATTTTCAGCCAGAAGACCTAATTTATTTTAAAAACAAAATCTTATAGGCACTGGAAAATACCAAGCTGGAATGTTTGCTGAAATGCTGTTTACTGCACAAGTCCCAATGTCTGATCAAGTTTAAATTAGGTCTAAACTCAGGAAATTGACCTTCATAATATTTTTAACATGTTTGTCTATATGAGAAAAGAAGACCTAAATGTCCTTAACTTACAGTCAAATTTCGGTCCCAGATCTGTATGCTTCCATTCTGGCAAGCAGCTGCTATGAGGTTTCCATCTCTACTATACGTGCACGTGGTGGGAATTACTTTTTTACCCTGCATCGTCCGTGGCTTAAACACGCTTTTTTGCTTCTTTGGATTGTCAACTTCCCATGTCCTCACAGTTCTAAAAAAGAATCAGATTTTCATTTATTAAAAAAAAAAAAGAAGAGGGTGGCGTCCATAAAGACTGCCTCACTTTCTAAACATTTAAATCTAATAATAATTTAAAATAAAATAAAATGGACACTGTAAAACATTCTCCATTTAGAAATTAGGTTATTCAGTAAAATAACTACAAGCGAACAATCTGAATCACGTTGTCATCAAACAGCACGTGGCAAATTCTACTTCAGATCTATCAAGGTTATTAGTTCTCACCCTATAAACCAGAGGCCTCCAAACTCTTCTGACTATGCACCCTGATCAGTATGACAGACAAGCAAACACTCCCAATATAGGCACATTAATTCATAAATTGCTTATATGTGTTAACATGCTACTGTAGAATGTACATCAGGAAATACACTGAAAAAATGTCATTAAAAAAGAATAACGTACCACCTCCAGGGCCCAGACAAAGATCTCATGCCTCAAGGAAAGGGGCAGAAACAAAAGCTGTCTGATCCTGCACTTTTCACCAAATGACAAGCAACAGCAGTCTAGGGCCAGGGGAGGGGCAGAACACCCTTCTACTCCCAGAACCAGGAAAAGGAGCACTACCACTGAGGAAGGGTAGAACAAAAGCTACATGATCAGAGACTTTGATATGTTAAATACACAGCTAAAGAGAGGGGAAAAAACATAAAACACAGAAAAGCAAAGATGCGAAGTCCAGAGACTTCTTGGTAAAAACTATGCAAACTGAAACACTATGTAACATTTGTAAAGTTCTGAAAGAAAAAAAATTCTATAGCCAACAAAGATATATTTCAAAAATAAGGTGAAATAAAGACTTTTTCAGATGAACAAAAGCTGAGACAATTCATTGCCGTGGGACAGATACTACAAGAAATGTTAAAGGAAGTTCTTCAGGCAGAACAAATATATTAAATGGAAACTGGATCTACACTAAGAAATGAAGAGTGCCACAAATGGTAAAAATGAGGGTAAATATAAAAGACATTTTAAAAAACGTTTAAATCTCCTTAAAAGATAATTAACTGTAAGGCAAAAATAATAACACTGTACTATGCAGTTTATAACATAAGTTAAAGTAAAATGCATGGCAATAATAGCACAAAAGTTGGGAAGGAAGAATAGAAGTATACTATAGTACTTGAGGGTGGGTTTTTTTTATAGTACGTGAGAGCCCTGGTGGCACAGTGGTTAAGAGCTCAGGCTGCTAACCAAAAGGTCGGCAGTTCAAATCCACCAGCCACTATTTGGAAACCCTATGGGGAAGTTCTACTGTGTCCTATATGGTCGCTACAAGTGGGAATGGACTCAAGTGCAACTAACTAGAACAACAGCAAGAATAAACATTAAAAAAACTTAGGGGTAAACCTGACAAAAGAGATACAGTATTTGTACACGAAAAACCGTAAAACTTAAGTTCTACCTAAATGAGAACATTAACTGTATTCATTGATCAGAACATTCAATATTGTTAAGATTTCAATTCTCCCCAAGTTCATCTACAGGTTCAATGCAATTCCAATTGAAATTCCAGCAGGGTTTTTTTGGAGTAGAAATTGGATAAGCTGATTCTAAAATTTATAAGGAAATGCAAACAACCTGGAATAGCCAAAACAAAACTAGAAACCTCATTCAACTCAGGTTATCATACTATCTTCTACATACCTTTATTGTAACACCAGTCACATAAATTACAATTACATATATTAATGTCTATTCCTTCTACAAAAAGAGCTCCTTGAAAACAAGGGTTCTGTGTTTTATTTTGTTTTAATCTCTGTATTCCCAGAGCCTACACCATCTTTTGAATATAACAGGGACACATACATATGAGATTCTCAATACATGTTCATTAAACAAATTTAAAAAATGTCACTGCCAATCTAAGTATTTTTAAAAATCAACTTTAGGTACATATACATGCTAGATCCTCAATAAATGTTCATGGAAAAAATAAAAAAAATAATTATATTACCAACTTAAGCATTTTTAAAATCTACCTTATAGAGGTATAATTTACACACAATGAGATTTCAAACACCCAGTACATTCTGTGAGGCTGTCAAATATTTACAATATACTCCAAATGAATACTTGGAAAAATTAAAAAGTTATTTTAATAATGTTTGCAGATCTTCCCTAAGCTTTGCGTAGAAACTTAATCAATTGCTTAGAATTACCAAAACCTCTTTTTCAGAGCTGACAAATCCAGCCTCAGGCTTAATCTTAAAATTGCACTGACTTAATTTTTAGAGCTACTAACTAGCAAAATTTAAGTTCAAATAAGGGCTTGGGGATAGTACACAGGAATAATAGAAAGGCATCCTGACACTCAAGGATTTAAAGCCGAGTAACTAAAGTGAACAAAAGAAGTGATGAAGTATAAGAGCTGAACAGAAGGCTTCAAAGGGCGGCTCAAGAAGACAAAGTTTTCTGGAGTTAGAAAACCAAAAGGGAATAACATTGTCGGCATTTCTCAAGCTGAAAAAACTGGAGAAAAAATTCAAGCCTTGAGCTGCAATATTAAAGGATTCTATGGGGAAATTCTGAACAACACAGGAAGCATCAAAAGAAGATGGAAGGCATATACAGTCACTGTACCGAAAAAAACTGGTCAATGTTCAGCCATTAAAGGAGGTAGCACGTGATCAAGAACCAATGGTACTGAAGTAGTAAGTCCAAGTTGCACTGAAGGCATTGGTGAAAAACAGGGATCCAGGAATTGATGGAATACCAGTTGAGAGGTTTCAACAAATGGATGCAATGCTGGAAATGCTCACTTGTCTATGCAAAGAAATTTGGAAGACTGCTAGCTGGCAAACAGACTAGAAACGATGCATATTCATGTCCATCCCAAAAGAGGCGATTCAACGGAATGCAGAAACTATCAAACAATATCACTAATACCACATGCATGTGAAATTTTGCGGAAGATAATTCAAAATCAGTTGCAGCAGTACATCGACAAGAAACTGCCAGAAATTCAAGCCAGATTCAGAAAAGGACATGGAACAAAGGATATCATTGCTGATGTCGGCTGGATCTTGGCTGAAAGTAGAGAATACCAGAAAGATGTTTACCTGTGTTTTATTGACTAAGCAACGGCATTTAACTGTGTAGGGATCATGACATATTATGGATGACAACGCAAAGTATGGATATTCCAGAACACTTAATTGTGCTTATGCGTTATAAGAACAAGAGGCAGTTGTTCGAATAGAACAAGAGGAAACTAAGTGTTTCAATATCAGAAAAGGTGTGCACCAGGGTTGTAGCCATTCATCATACATATTCAATCTGTATGCTGAGCAAATAACCCAAGAAGCTGGACTACAGGAAAAAGCATGCACCATCAAAATTGGAGGAAGACTCATTAACAACCTGAAATATGCAGATAATACAACCTTGCCTTCTGAGAGTGAAGAGGACTTGAAGCACTTACTGATGAAGATAAATTCAGTATGAATTATAGCTCAATATAAAGAAAAATCCTCACAACTGGACCAATAAACAACATCATGTTAAATGGAGAAATGACTGGTGTTGTCAGCATTTCATTTTACTTGGATCCACAATCAACATTCATGGAAGCAGTAGTCAAGATACCAAACAATGTATTGCATTGGGCAAATCTGCTGCAAAAGACTTCTTCAAAGACGTCACTTTGAGGACTAAACTGAACCTAACCTAAGCCATGGTATTTTCAATTGTCTCGTATGCATAAGAAAGCCAACCATGAATAAGGAAGACTGAAGGGAAACTGATGCCTTTGAATTATAGTGTTGGCAAAGAATATTGAATATACCATGGACTGCCAGAAGAACGAACTTCTTGGAAGAAGTACAGCCAGAACGCTCCTTAGAAGCAAGGATGGTAAATTTCCTCTCGTGTACTTAGGACATGTTATCAGAAAGGACCAGTCATGCTTGGTAAAGTAGAGGGTCAATGAAAAAGAGCAAGACCCTCAACGAGATAGACTGGCACAGTGGCTGCAACGATGGGCTCAAACAAAGCAGTGACCGTGAGGATGGCACAGGACCAAGGAGCATTTTGTTCATGTTGCATGTAGAGTCGCTATGAGTCAGAATCCAGTCAACAGCACCTAACAACAAGAATTAGGCAGCCAGGAGATTTAACCTCAGTGTTATAGGATACCTTGGGAGCTAGAAACCATCAGCAGTGTGACAGATACTGCTAGCTGCATATTCCAACATTCATTCCCCTTTCTTCTCAGTTAAAAGGCTGTTTTTTCACAGTCTCTCTTGCATCTAAATAAAACAAAATGGGGCAACTATGTTTTGATCGATGAAGTGAAAGTGCAAGCGTATCGTAGGACTTCTGAGAAGTCTCTAAAACCAGGTAGAAGACGCTTCTTCGCCCCTTCTTGTTTACTACTCCTTCCTGCTGCCAGCAATTGTGATATAATGGCTAGGTTCAAACAGTATCTCATTTAAAGTAAGAAAATAGAAGCCACTTTGGTCCTTATGACGCTGAAGCCTCCAAACCAGCTCTGGACATATATTTCAAGAAATTTCTCTTACTGAGAAAGAAATAAACTTCTATATACACTTTTTTTTTTTTTAAGTCAAGCTTATTGGGATATGTCTTAGTTTCTTAGTGCTGCTATAACAGAAATACCCTAAGTGGGTGGCTTTGAGGAACAGAGTTTTATTTTTTCATAGTTTAAGAGGCTAGAAGTCCAAATTCAGGGCACCAGCTCCAGAGGAAGGCTTTCTCTTTCTGTTGGCTCTGGAGGGAAGGTTCTTGTCTCTTTTCAACTTGTGTTCCTCGGTTTCTTGGCAATCTTTTTGTAGTGTGTATCTTCCCTTCCATTTGTGGTTCCTTCTCAGTGCCTAATCTGCTTTTTGTATCTCAAAGGGGATTTGGTATAGTCTCATTAACACAACAAAGAAAGTCCTATTCCCTAATGGGGTTAAAAAAAAAAATCCACAAATATAGGGGTTTAGGATTACACCACATATTTTTGGGAGACACAATTCAATCCATAATACCATATAACACACCACCAAAACTCACAGCTGTCGAGTCGATTCTGACTCATAGCCACCCTATGCGACAGATTTGAACTGCCCGTAGAGTTTCCAAGGAGCACCTGGCGGATTCAAACTGCCGACCTCTTGGTTAACAGCTGTAGTAGCACTTTACCAGTGGTATAACATACATACGCTAAAATTCACCTCCTTTTAAATGCATAGTTCTGTGAGTTTTAACAAATGCACACAGTTCTATCACACAAAAACTTCCCTCATGTTGTCCCTTGGTAGAAAACACCTCCACTTCCCACTCCTAACCCTTGGCAACTATTGATCTGTTTTCTGTCCATATATTTTGCCTTTTTCAGAATGTTATATAACTGGAACCATACAGTATGTAGCCTTTTAAATCTGACTTCTCTAACTTAGTACATTGCATTTAAGAATCACCCATGTTGTTACGTGTATCAGTAGTTTATTTTTATTGCTTAATAATATCCCAACATATGGATGTACCACAATTTGTTTATCCATCACCAGCTGAACGATATTTAGGTCGTTTCCAGTTTGTGGAAATCATGAACAAAAAGCCACTATAAAATTCATGTACAGATGCTGTTGTTTTACTTTGGTTTGTTTTTTTGTAAAAGTAAGATTTCATTTGTCTTGGATAAATACTTATTAATGGGATTGCTAGCCATATGGATACTGTATACTTTGTAAGAAACTGCTAAGCTGCTTTCCAAAGTGGCTGTTCCATTTTGCATTCCTACCAGCAGTGTATGAAAGCTGCAGCTGCTCCTTATCCTTGTCAACACTTACTGTGATCAGTTGTTTGTTTTTTTAAAGCTATCCTAATAGGTATGTAGTGGTATCACAGTGTGATTTTAATGTACGTTTTCTAGGTGATTAGTGATGCTGAACATCATTCCATGTGCTTATTTGCCATCTGTTTATCTTGTTTGGTGAAGAGTCTATTTTCAAACCTTTTGTCCATTTTTAAAGCTGGGTTGTTTATTTTCTTATATTTGAACATCCAGATTTCTTTGATTTTCTGGATACAATTTCTTTATCAGATACATGCTTGGCAAATATTTTCTCTAAACCTGTAGCTTGTCTTTTCATTTTTTAAACTGCCTTTGAAATAGCAGAAGCTTTAAATTCTCATAAACTCCAGTTCAGCATTTTTTTCTTTTAAAGATCATGCTTTGGGTTGTATCTAAGAATCTTTGCCTAACTCAAGGCCACAAAAAAATTTTCCTGTGTTTTCTTCTAGAAGTTTACATTTTCAGGTTTAACAATTAGATCTATGATCCACTTCAATTAGTTTTTGTAAGTGATAGCAGGTATGGGCCAAGATGAATTTTTTTGTCCATGGATATCTAATTGTTCCAGCACCATTTGTATGTGAGCATTATAAAACCTTCCTCCTACTAAATGCATTCTGTGCTGCTTGTCTCTTATCTCCCCCCATTCACTATGCTTCCCATGGTTAATAAGCATAGAAAGTTGAGGAATCCTGCATGTATCTTTTCTTTCTATTCGCAGCTCTACAATAGCAGGGATAAATTATGATAGCCTGTTTCTCTCTTTTATAACTGAACATCTCCAAGTGTCATAATTTAGCATTATGATATGAAAGCCCACACACAGGTACAAAGTGTCATTATCATTATCTGGCTTGTTTAAAGTCCTTCATCTCTAAAACAGGGATAATAATATCAACAATGAAGGGTTGTGAGGATTAAATGAGATTAGGGATGTAAACGTGTCTAGGAGAGTGCTTGGAACACAGTAGGCACTCAATAAATACTGAGTTTTCTGCTCTTCTTGTAGACCATAAATAAAGTATCAAAGCTCATATATCCAACAACTAAGTATGTTCCATTTATTTCAATGGTATATTAACAGGTTGAGCTAGTTATCAAAATAATGGAAAGGAAAAAAAGCAGCTAACCTTGCATATAGATGTATGAAATATAAATTTATGTAGCATCTGACACAGACTAATTACACTACAGTTTTATGGCTCTGAATCTATGCCTAAAAAATGGATGTTAAAGTGCTAGGCCATTAGGTATCTGTCAAAACATTTTATATTGAAGAACACATATTTTGAAAGTTGGAGTGAGATCCGGTCTTGTAAAATTAAAACTGTGCTGCATAAAAAAGATTTAAAAATAGAAGAAGGATCCGCCTGGCCCTTCTGGACACATAATGAAAACACCCAGAAGACAAGAAAAAGTCACAGGTGGGGTCATTACATTGCCCCAGGCACAAATGCTTTCTGTCTTAAAATTTTGAATTCTTTCCAGATACAAGTTCTAAACTTTCTGGCATCTCCTGCATAAATGCATCACAGCATTTGGCAGAAGTCAAGGGAAGCATTAATTTTGCATGGAAATCACTTAAGAGATCTTGGTTTAATTTTTCTCAAAAGACTACCCAAGTAATTTCAGTGATGTAAAGGTCTGAAATTTGCTGGATCTCTTGGCAGAACAAATGCAACAAGAAAATCTTCTTTTAAAAAATACCCAAATATTAAGGTATTGAAGTTCCACAGAAGTGGAGGCCAGAAGCCTGAAATCAAGGTGTTAGCAGGGCCACACTCCCTCTGGAGGCTCTAGGGAAAATCCTTCCTTGCCTCTTCTAGCTTCTGGTAGCTTCCTTATCTTGTGGCCACATCACTCCAATCTCTACCTCCATCTTCACGTGGCCTTCCCTGCTCTCTTCTCCTCTTCTGTCTCTTCTAACCAAAAACCAAACCCGTTGCCATCGATTCGACTGCGACTCACAACAGAGTGGAATTGCCCCATAGGGTTTCCAAGGAGCAACTGGTGGATCTGAACTGCAGACCTTTTGGTTAGCAGCCGAGCTCTTAACCACCACGCTCCCAGGGCTCCTCTAAGGATGCTTGCTATTTGATTTACTGTCCTATAGGGTGGCTATAAATCAGAATTGACTTGACAGCAATGGGTTTTAAACTAGGATGCTTTCATCTTGAGATCATTAACTTAATTACATATGCAAAGACCCTTTAGCCAAATAAGGTAACATTCACAGGTTCCAGGGATTTGAAGTGGACATATATTTTGGGCAGCCACCATTCAACCCATTACATGCTGCAACATGGATGAAACGCAAAAAACATTATGCTAAGTGAAAGAAACCAGACACAAAAGATCACATATTCTGTGATTCCACTTACATGAAATGTCCTTAAAAGGCAAATATATACACAGAAGGATTAGTGGTTGCCCAGGGCTGGGGGCAGGGATGGGAAATGACAGCAAATGGTTTCTTTTTGGGGTGACAGAAATGTGCTAAATTACACAGCCACGATGGCCACACAACTCTGTAAATATACTAAGTATTACTGAATTGTTCTATTACTTTTTTTCTTAAATAATATTTTACTAAGTTTTTGTTGAAAGTTTACACAGCAAGTTCGGGTCCCATTTGACAATTTCCATACAAATTGTTCAGTGACATTAATTACATTTATCACAACGCGTCCACATACTCTGTAATTGTGCTCTGTTTGTCCCTTTTCCAACACTCTAGTTTCCCTGCCCCTTCTCATCTTTGCTTTTGAGTAACTGTCGACCTTTTAGTCTCATGCTGATGGTTTTTAAGTAGGGCACTGACCTTACAGGTAATATCCTTTATTTTGCATGACATTCTGCCATTTCGCTAAAAAGTGATTTTGGGGATAGGTTCAGTTCTAGCTTAAAGAGTGTCTCAGGCTGAGAGTCTCAGGGAATCCTCTGTTCCCTACTGTTGAAGTTTGTCTTTCTTTCTTTCTATTTATTTATTTATTTGATAAGAATTTGAGTTCTCCATATTTTTCTCCCCTTTTTTCCAGGACCAACTAATGTGACCCTGGTCAGAATGGTCAGTCGTAGTAGCCAGGAGTGTATTAACCAGTAAACAATGTACACACAGGCTTACAGAAAGCAAGGTACACACTGTCTTAATTAAACCCTTGCGTACCTTGCTTATTGGGTAATTTGTCCCAGGTGGTAGCCAGGCAAGATCTAGTTCTTCTGGTCTCAGAGTAAATGAAGTTGTGGCTCGTGTAAACTTGTTTCTTCTCTGAGCTTTGGGTTACCTTCTTACTGTTTTGCTCCTGGTGAGTAGAGAACCATCATGTCTTAGATAGCTGCCTGTAAGCTTTTAAGACCCCTGATGCTCCTCACTTTACTAAGATGCAGATCACGATTTTTGTGAACTATGTTATGCCAATTGACTGAGTTGTTCCATAAGACTATGGTCCCAACTCTTTAAACCCAGAAAACCAATCTTGGAAGGTGTTTGGTTACGTCTGAGAAGTACCCTACTTGTGTCTTCAATGAATATATGTGCCTGTACCCACATATTTGTATTTATATGTACTTTAGATACTTCTGGTTGTGTAGTGGTTAAGAGTTTGGCTGCTAAACAAAAGGTCAGCAGTTTGAATTCACCAACTGCTCCTCAAAAACCCTATGGGGCAGTTCTACGCTGTCCTATAGGGTCACTGTGAGTCAGAATTGACTCAATGATAAAGGATTTGGTTTTTATTTTTTTCATAGATACTTCTATCTGTTCTCACCTATGTATATACCTGTACCTACCCATATACCAATTTGCCTATGCCTATCCATACGTTTTTTTTGTTGTTGTTGTTGTTTTTTATCTATACGTGCTCAAACACTTGTTTTTGCTTTGGTCGTTATAAAAATCGCATGGGGACAGTGTCTGACCTCCTCCAATCCCATAAAAGGGAAGGAGAACCAAGGTCAACAGCTCAAGGCTGACTCCCATGAAGCAGAGGCCAGGCAAGCCTCCTCTCTCCGCCATCTTTACCAATTCTGACACCAACTGTCCCTCTCTCTACTGGGTTTGATAATTCATTGCCATGGTCACACAGAACTCACAGACCATACTCACAACTATGGCGTTTATTAGGAAAGTAACAGTTACAATTCAGGCTCAAGAATACTCTGGATACAGTTATTCCATCAGGATAGCCTCTTCCCAGCTATGCTCACAGGTATGCCTTTCCTGGGCCCTCAGTCTCTGCCCAAAAACACTCAGCTTTCTCTCTCCATGGCCCAGGAAGCCCACCGCGCTGTCTCCTAATGCCAGGTCTCTGCTTCTGGGTCTCTCCTGCCACCACTTCTCACCACCTTCAGGGTTATAGCTTGCTCTCTCGCTCTCTCTCTCTTTCGGTCTCCTGTTTCCAGGAGCTTCTCAGCACAGGAATCCCAGGTCCAAAAGACACGCCCTCCACTCCTGGTTGGTCTCTCTTGGTGGTGGTAGGGTCTTCCTCTCCGCTTTGGAACTGGCTCTCTTTTGAGGCAAAACTGACCAATCCCCTTGGTGGGCCACAATTACCCTATCACACAGTCCCACCCAATCACCTGGGTGGGAGTTACAAGAGCATGGCTAGAAAGGCCATACAAAAGTAACCACAGTTGTGCTGTGCTCACTACATCCACATTAGGTGCTACTCTTCCCATCACCAAAAATAACAAATCTCTATGGTCTAAAACGCACTTTCCCCTCCCCTGTCCTCTCCCTGTTAAGAACACTGGTCTCTGTATATTTATCTATTCTTGTCCTCTTATTAAAAAAAAAAAGAGGAGTCATACAATATTTGTCCTTATATGCTTGGCTTATTTCACTTAGCATTATGCCCTCAGATCCATCTATGTTATAGTATGTTTCGTAGACTCATCATTGTTCTTTATGACTGTGTAATATTCCATTGCATATGTCTTAGTTATCTAGTGCTGCTATAACAGAAATACCACAAGTGATTCCAGGAGGCTGGAAGTCCAAATTCAGGGCACCAGCTCCAGGGGAACGCTTTTTGTCTCTGCTGGCTCTGGAGGGAGATTCTTGTCATCAATCTTCTCATGGGTCTAGGTGTTTCTCATTGCAGAGACCCCATGTCCAAGGGATGCACTCCACTCCCAGTTCTTCTTTCTTGGTGGTAGGAGGTCTCTCCTCTCTTTTATGTCTCTAAAGAGATTGACTGAAGATACAACCTAAATCTGTAGATTGTGTCCTGCCTCATTAATATACCTGCCTCTAATTCTGTCTCCTTAACATCGTAGAGATTAGGAATTATGACATGTGAGATAATTACTTCAGATCACAAAATGGAAGACAACCACACAATACTGGGAATCATGGCCTAGCCAAGTTGATACACGTTTTTGGATACACAGTTCAATCCATAACAGTATGCAGTGTTTCATTCTGTTGTATATAGGGTTGCTATAAGTCGGAACCAACTCGACAACACCTAACACCACCACCACCAACAACATATGTCAGTAAGTGACCTTAAATATAGGAAGGAAGGGAGGGAGGGAGGGAGGGAGGGAGGGAGGGAGGGAGAACTATGTACTCGGGTGTACATCTAACATGTTGAGGTGATAGGTTCCCTTTTTCCCTCTAAACCCTTTTACTTTCACCTACACGAAGCTCTGCTGGTGTAGTGGCTAAAAGCTCAGCTGCTGCCTAAAGGTTGGCAGTTCAAATCTACCAGCCTGCTCCTATGGAGCAGTTCTACTCTGTCCTCTAGGGTCATTATGAATCCGAATCAACTTGACAACAATGGACTTGGTTTTCTGGATCATGAAGTTCATAAGAAATGTAGCACAGCATTTTAAGAGAACACCCACCCATACGTAGATGCTAAGAATTGTTCTGCTCAGGATTATGGCAAAATGCTTCATAAGTATTTCAAAAGCATACATGGAGACCATATATCTTCCAAACTGCCAAATTAAAATCTCCCAAATAGTTACTCATTTTGACTCCTTTTATTTTCTTAATATTTTGCATAGCTTTTTGCAAATAGGCATTCAAATATATGTAATTATACATATATGCATGTATGTATACACACACATACACACACACATATACATACAAACATGTATGTATCAAGATTATTATACTCTTAAATTCTCCTGAAATGTTTTTTTCAAATAATCTACTCCAATTAACTTTTGTTGAGGCATGAGCACTGTTCCTGGCCCAGAGAAAACAATGGTGACTAGGACAAGGCCTTTACACTCATGAAAATCACAGGCTGGTTGGTGAAAATGGCTTACAAGCAATATAAACCACAGGGCCGCAACTCAACAAATACATTTTAAATACCTTCTATGGGCCAGGTGTCTTAGTCATCTAGTGCTGCTATAACGGAAATACCACAAGTGGATGGCTTTAACAAAGAGAAATTTATTTTCCCACAGTCTAGTAGGCTTGAAGTCCAAATTCAGGGTATCAGTTTGAGCGGAAGGCTTTCTCTCTGTAGGTTCTGGAGGAAGGTCCTTCTCATCAATCTTCCCCTGGCTAGGAGCTTCTCCGTGCAGGATCCCCTGGTCTAAAGGATGCACTCTGCTTCTGGCGCTTCTTTCTTGGTGGCATGAAGTCCCCAATCTCTGCTTGCTTCCCTCCTGTTTTATCTCTTATAAGGTAAAAGGTGGTGCAGGCCACGCCCCAGGGAAACTCCCTTGACATTGGATCAGAGATGTGACCTTAGTAAGGGTGTTACAATCCCACCCTAATCCTCTTTAACCACAGGCAGAGGTTATGATTTATAACACATAGGAAAATCACAAAATGGAGGACAATCACACCATACGGGGAATCATGGCCTAACCAAGTTGACACATATTTTAGGGGGACACAATTCAATCCATGACACCAGGTAACTTGGGGATTCAAAGATGCCTACTTTCTAAAAATTCATAATCCAATGGTGGAGAAAAATGGGAGCGGGGGAAGATGTATCATTGTGTCACGAGGCAGCCACTCAGAGAACAGAAGGAGGCACCTTCACTGGAAAAGTATGGAAAGGGTTCCCAGAGTTGTAAATTTTGAGAAGAGCTCAGGCTATATGGGTAAAATCCACAGATGGAATGGTAGGGGTCAATTCTAAAAATTGGTATAAACGATGCAAAAATAAGGAGGCATTTTATTCTAGTAACTACAAATAGTTTGGTTTGAGAAGAGGATGAAATGTACAGTGGAGATGACATTGTAGCAATTAGTGACAAAAACCAGATTGTGAAGGGTTCCTATGAGATGTATCGGGATTATGGGCTTTATACTCTAGGAGACTGCAGAGCCACAAAAGTGTAAGAGTGACTTCAGTTACATAATCAGACCTGTGTTTTAGAAAATCACTTGAGTGACAGTGGGAAAGGTTATATGAAGGGGAAAAGGTCTATAGTTAGGATAATTCAAGACCTGGGATAAGGCAGTGTAACAGGAAGGCAGGGGTCGTTGAAGGAAAAATAATTTTGAAGTGGGCTGAGGGCTGGTGTCATTCAATGAGGCAGAGTTGTGAAGGGTGTGGTTTAAGAGAACAATGATTTTAGTAGAGGGGGTAATGGCAGGTTAAGGTTCAGATACCCAGGTGACCGTCAGGTGGAGAATCTTGTATAAGGTCTGGGTGAAAGTTACACAATTGGAAGTGGTTAGAATGTAGACAGAGATAAATCCATGATAACTGCTGAAGGCAGGCCCCAGGGAACAAACACTTAAGGAATAAGCATGGGGGCGGAGGGGGCGGGAAATGGAATTGAGAAAGGAGACAAGAAAGAGATAGAAAGAGAGGCAGGAGAGGAAGGTATTAGGAAAGCCAAAGGAAAGAGTTTAAACAGAAGATGTCATCAGGATTCTGGGAAAATGGAGGTGTAAACAGGCCAGCGTTCCAACCGGCCCCCACAAATACAGCAAGAAAAACAACGAGGATATGGTGCTTGACTTTGAGGGACTCTGAATCAGGAAGCAGAGGAAAACAGTGAGGAACTGCAGACATGGAAGAATCAAAGAATCAACAACCGAGCCTCATTCAGTTGGAAATCACTTCTCCCATTATCTCTGCCTTTTTTTTTCCCCCAGGCACATGGGGGCCCTTGGCTGCTGTGAACTGGGGAAGTGACCCTAGCAAAAAAGCAGCTTCCCTAGCCACCACACTCCCTGCCTGTACAGAAAGACAGCACCACAAGTTTTAGCTCTAAAATAAAGAAGGCAGATACCCCCAGGGGGGTTCGTTTGGAGAGTGACAGCAACTCCCATACACAGACACTATAGGCTGCAATCCTCCTGTGAATTGCTACAGAAGGCCCTTGCAGTGCAGTCTGCTTTCATAGTCAACATGCTACCTGCTCCCTGCACACCCCATAGCTCAGGCCTCTGAAACCAACAGGACAGACCTCCAGGGAGTCAGTTTGGGTCTGTCTTCTTCCCCTTCCAGTTACTGGTGAGGACTGCTGACTAAGGCTGCTGTGTGCTAGGAAGCAGGGGTCTTGAGGGAGGGCTGCACAAAGAGCCAACAACCTATGCAGGGAGGGAGGTCTGGCAGCAACAAGGCAGACCTCCCTGGGGGTCCTTTTGGAGTGTGACAACCCCTCTCCCACTCAGTAACTGTTGGATGCTGAACAGATATGAACTCTTACAGAAGTTTTCCTACAGTGGAGCCAGGAGGATGGTCACCTAAGTGGAGACTGCTCCATCCACCAATACAGAGCCACTGGGGCTCTGAAAACAACAAGGCAGAACTTTCAGAGGTCCTTCTAGTGAGTGCCAGCCCCTCTTCCTCCTAAAACGGAGTAAAGTCTGTATATGCTTCCCCTGAATGACAGCTCAGATATAAGCAGCCCTCGCAAAGCACGAAGGGAAGTCTCAGGCAAAACCAAAGGGCAACATCCAGCCCAGAAGGGGGCTAGCTGGGTGTGGATTTTCCAACTGGTTGCAGAAACAGAGAAAGGAAGGGAGTAATAACCAGAGAGAAACACAAAGTATTTTCTCTGACCACAACGGAGTGAAGCTAGAAATCAGTAACAGGCAAAAAAATTGGAAAATAAACAAATATATGGAAATTAAACAATACACTATTAAACTATCAATGGGTCAAGGAAGAAACCACACATTTCCCGGAGTTAAATGAAAATGAAAGCACAACATGCCAAAATTCATGGGATGCAGTGAAGGCAGTACTCAGAAACTTAAAGCAATAAATGCCTACATGAGAAAAGAAGATCTTAAATCAACAGCTTAACTCGACAACTCCAGGAACTTTTCGAAAGAAAAGAGCAAACTAAGCCTAAACCTACCAGAAGAAAGAAAATAACAAAGATCAGAGCAGAAATAAATGAAATCAAAAACAGAAAGAAAGAGAAACAAAGAATCCATAAAACCAGAAGTTAGTTCTATGAAGACATCAATAAAATCGACAAACCTTTAGCTAGAAAACCTTTAGACAAAGAAAAGATGCAATCAACCAAACAAAAAATGAAAGAAGGGACAGTAAAACTGACCCAATAGAAACAGAATTATGACAAATATTATCAACAAGTGTATGGCAACAAACTGGATAACCTAGATGAAATGGACAAATTCTTAGAAGCACAAAACCTATGCACACTGACTCAAGAGGAAATAGAAAGTCTCAACAGACCCATAACAAGTGAAGAGATCAAATCAATAATCAAAAAACTCTCAACAACAGCAAAAAAGTCCTGGACCAGATGGCTTCACGGGAGAATTCTACAAAAATGCTGTTTAAATGCTTCCAAAAAATACAGAAAAAAGGACTACTCCCTAATTCATTTTATAAAGCAAACATAACCCTGATATCAAAACCACATAAAGACACCATAAAAAAGAAAACTACAGGCCAATATCTCTTATGAATAAAAAACAGATGCAAAAATCTGTAACAAAATACTAGCGAACAGAATCCAACAGCATATTAAAAGAGTCATACACCATGACCAAGTGAGATTTATTCCAGGAATGCAGAGATGGTTCAACATCAGAAAATCGATCAACATAATACACCACAAACATAGAACAAAGGAGAAGAGCCACATGGTCACCTCTATGGATGCAGAAAAAGCACTGATAAAATCCAACACACTTTCTTTATAAAAACCTTCAGGGACATTGTAATAGAAGGGAAATTCTTCAATATGATTCAAGGCCTATATGAAAAGCCAACAGCCAACATTATTCTTAATGGAGAAAGATGAGTGACTACTCTCGCCACTTCTATTTAATATTGTATTAGAAGCCCCAGCCATAGCAATAAGACAAGGAAAAGAAATAAAAGGTATCCAGATTGGAAAAGTAGTAAAATTATCTCTAATTGTGGATGATATGATTCTAGATATAGAAAATCCCAAAGAGTCCACAAGAACAACTGCAGAACTAATAGAGGAATTTAGCAAAGTTGTAGGGTACAAGACCAACAAACAAAAATCAGCTGAGTTTCTATACACCAGCAATGAGAAATATGAAATAGAAATTAAGGAAACAATTCCATTTACAATCACATCGAAGAGAATAAAATACCTAGGAAGAGATCTAACCACGGACATGAACAACTTACACAATGAAAATTATAAAACACTGCTAAAAGAGATTAAAGAAGATTTAAATGAATGGAAAGATGTTCTGTGTTCTGGGGCAAAAAAAAAAAAAAAGACCAAACCCAGTGCCGCAGCGTCTATTCCAACTCATAGTGACCCTATAGGACAGAGTAGAACTGCCCCATATAGTTTCGAAGGAGCACCTGGTGGATTCAAACTGCCAGCCTTTGGTGAGCACCTGTAGCACTTAACCACTACGCCACCAGGGTAGAAGACATAATATTGCTAAGATGTCAACAGTACCCAAAGCAATCTATAGATTCAATGCAATCACAATCAAAACTCTAACAGCCTTCTTTATAGAAATGGAAAAACCAATTCTAAACTTTATGGAGAACGGCAAAAGGCCCTGAATAACCAAAGCAATGCTGAAGGGGAAGAACAAAGTAGGAAGACCCATACTTCCTGATTTTAAAACATATTATACAGCTACACTAATCAGAACAGCCTGGTATTGTATAACAACAAACACACAGACTAATGAAATAGAATTGAGAGTCCAGAAATAAACCCACACATCTGTGGTCAACTAGTTACTGACAAGGATGATAAATCCATTCAATGGGGAAAGAGTCTCTTCAATAAATGATGTTAAAAACTGGATTTCTACATGCAGAAAAATAAAACAGAATCCATAACTGACACCATAGACAAAAACAAATTCAAAATGGATTAAGTTCCTAAATATGCAAGCTAACAACATAAAATTCTTAGGAAAAATGCAAGGACAATGCTGTCAGGCCTAATTTTTAACGATGGATCATCTAATATAATAATAAAAGGACACACAGCAAAAAACAAAATAAATAAATGGGACCTCATTAAAAATTGAAAATTTTGTTTATCAAATGACTTTACCAAAAAATGAAAAGACAAGCTACAAACTGAGAAACCATATATCTGATAAGAATCTAGTAACCAAAATATATATAAAACTTCAACAACTTAGTAACAAAAAGACAAATAACCTGATCATGAAATGGGCAAAAGATGTAAATAGACATTTCACCAAAGAGGACATTTAAATGGACACCAAACACATGAAAAGACACTCAATGTCATTAACCATCAGAGAGACCCAAACCACCATTTCACTCCCACTAGGACTCTATGGGGCAGTTCTACTCTGTCCTATAGGGTCGCTAAGATTCAGAATCGACTCAATGGCACTGGGTGGTCTGGGTAGGATGGCTAAGGTTTAAAAAAAAAACCAGAAATAACAAATGTTGGCGAGGATGTGGAGAAATTGGAACCCTTAATTCATTGCTGATGGGAATGTGAAATGGTATATCCATTCTGGAAAACGGTGGTGGTTCCCCCAAAAACTAAACACAGAACTACCAATGTTTGTTGTTGTCAGGTGCCCTCGAGTCCATTCCAACTCATAGCAACCATATGTACAACAGAATGAAACGCTGCCTGGTCCTATGCCATCCTCACAATCATTGTTATGCTTCAGGCCATCTTCGCAGCCATTATGTCAATCCATTTCATTGAGAGTCTTCCTGTTTTTTGCTGACCTTCTACTTTACCAAGCATGATGTCATTCTCCAAGGATTGGTCCCTCCTGATAAAAAGTCCAAAGTACGAAAGATGAAGTCTCACCATCTTTGCTTCCAAGGAGCATTCTGGCTGTACTTCTTCCAAGATAAATTTGTTCATTCTTTTGGTAGTTCATGGTATATTCAATATTCTTCACTAACACTGTAATTCAAAGGCATCAATTCTTCTTTCTAATCCCTTATTCATTATTCAGCTTTCACGTGCTTATGAGGCAATTGAAAATATTATGGCTTGGGTCAGGCACACCTTAGTCCTCAATGTGACATCTTTGCTTTTTAACACTTTAAAGAAGTCTTTTGCAGCAGATTTACCCAATGCAATGCATCGTTGGATTTCTTGACTGCTGCTTCCAAGGGTGTTGATTGTGGATTCAAGTAAAATGAAGTCCCTGACAACTTAAATACTTTCTCCGTTTATCATGATGTTGTTTACTGGTGCAGTTGTGGGGATTTTTGTTTTGTTTATGTTCACGTATAATCCATACTGAAGGCTCTGGGCTTTGATTTTCATTAGTGCTTAAAGTCCTCTTCTCTTTCAGCAAGCAAGGCTGTGTCATCTGCACATCTCAGGTTGTTAATGAGTCTTCCTCCAATCCTGATGATACATTCTTCTTCATATAGACCATCTTCTCAGATTATTGCTCAGCATACAAACTGAGTAAGTATGGTGAAAGGATACAACCCTGACACACACCTTTTCTGACTTTAAACCATGCAGTATCCCTCATTCTGTTTGAACTAGGGCCTCTTGGTGTATGTACAGGTTCTGCAATGAGCAAAATTAAGTGTTCTCTGATTCCCATTCTTTGCACTGTTACCTGTAATTTGTTATGATCCACACAGTTGAATGCTTTTGCATAGTCAGTAAAACACAGGTAAATAGCTTCCTGGTGTTCTCTGCCTTCAGCCAAGATGTATCTGACATCAGCAATATCTCTCGTTCCATGCCCTCTTCTGAATCCAGCTTAAATGTCTGGCAGTTTCCTGTTAATGTACAGCTCCAGCTGCTTTTGAATGATCTTCAGCAAAATTTTACTTGTGTGTGATATTAATGATATTTTTCAATAATTTCTGCATTCAGTTTGATCACTTTTCTTTCAAATGGGCACAAATATGGATCTCTACCAGTCAGTTTGCCAGGCAGCTGTCTTCCAAACTTTTTGGCATAGACGAGTGATCACCTCCAGGGCTGCATTCGTTTATTAACATTTCATTTGGTATTTCATCAATTGCTGCAGCCTTGATTTTTGCCAATGCCTTCAGTGCAGCTTGGACTTCTTCCTTCAATACCACTGGTTCTTCATCATATACTACCTCCTGAAATGGCTGAATGTCAACCAATTCTTCTTGATACAGTGACTCTCTGTATTCCTTCCATCTTCTTCTGATGCTTCCTGTGACGTTCAAAATTTTGCCCACAGAATCCTTTAATATCGCAACTCGATGCTTGAATTTTTTCTTCAGTTCTTTCAACTTGAGAAATGCCAAGCATGTTCTTCCCTTTTGATTTCCTAACCCCAAGTCTTTGCACATTTCATTATAATAATTTGTCTTCTTGGGCGGCCCTTTGAAATCTTCTGTTCAGTTCTTCTACTTCATCATTTCTTCCTTTTGCTTTAGCTAGTCTACATTCAAGAGCAAGGTTCAGAGTCTCTTCTAACATCCATTTTGGTCCTTTCTTTCATTCCTGTCTTTGTAATGACCTCTTTCTTTCTTCATGTATGATGTCCTTGACATCATTCCACAACCTGTCTGGTCTTCGATAATTAGTGTTCAATGTGTAAAATCTATACTTGAGATGGTCTCTAAATTCAGATGGGATATACTCAAGGTCATATCTTGGCTCTTGAGAGCCTGCTCGAATTTTCTTCAGTTTCAACTTGAATTTGCACATTACGAATCGATGGCCTCTTCCACAGTCGACCCAGACCTCGTTCTGGCTGATGATATTGAGATTTCCATCATCCCTTTCCACAGATGTGGAAATTTCATTTCATTCCTGTGTATCCTATCTGGTAACGTTCACGCGTATAGTCGCCATTTACGTTGTTGAAAAAAAAATGTAACTTCATCTGCAAGGAAGTCATTAGTCTTGCAAAACTCTACCATGCCATCTCCAGCACAATTTCTATCACCAATGCTGTATTTCCCAACAATTGATCCTTCTTTCTTTCCAGCTTTCACATTCCAATCACCAGTAATTATCAATGCATCTTGACTGCAGGTTTGATCAATTTCCAACTACGAAAGTAGGTAGGAATCTTCAATCTCTTTATCGTTGGCCTTAATGATTGGTGCGTAAATGTAAATAATAGTTGATTTCATTGGTCTTCCTTGTTGTTGTTGTTAGGTGCCGTCAAGTCGCTTCTGACTCATAGCGACACTATGCACAACAGAACGAAACACTGCCCAGTCCTGAGCCATGCTTACAATCGTTGCTATGCTTGAGCTCACTGTTGCAGCCACTGTGTCAATCCACCTCGTTGAGGGTCTTCCTCTTTTCCGCTGACCCTGTACTCTGCCAAGCATGATGTCCTTCTCCAGGGACTGATCCCTCCTGACAACATGTCCAAAGTGTGTAAGACGCAGTCTTGCCATTCTTGCCTCTAAGGAGCATTCTGGCTGTACTTCTAAGACGGATTTGTTCGTTCTTTTGGAAGTCCATGGTATATTCGATATTCTTCGCCAACAACATAATTCAAAGGCATCAATTCTTCTTTGGTCTTCCTTATTCATTGTCAAGCTTTCACATGCATATGATGCGACTGAAAATACTATGGCTTGGGTCAGGCGTACCTTAGTCTTCAGGGTGACATCTTTGCTCTTCAACACATTGAAGAGGTCTTTTGCAGCAGATTTGCCCAATGCAATGCATCTTTTGATTTCTTGACCACTACTTCCATGGCTGTTGATTGTGGATCCAAGTTAAATGAAATCCTTGACAACTTCAATCTTTTCTCCATTTATCACGATGTTGCTCATTGGTCCAGCTGTGAGGATTTTTGTTTTCTTTATGTTGAGGTGTAATCCATACTGAAGGTTGTGGTCTTTGATCTTCATTAGTAAGTGCTTCAAGTAACTTTCAACAAGCAAGGTTGTGTCATCTGCATAACACAGGTTATTAGTGAGTCTTCCTCCAATCTTGATGCCCCATTCTTCTTCATATAGTCCAGCTTCTCGGATTATTTGTTCAACATACAGATTGAAAAGCTGTGGTAAAAGAATACAACCCTGACACACACCTTTCCTGACTTGAAACCAGTCAGTATCCCCTTGTTCTGTCCGAACAACTGCCTCTTGATCTATGTAAAGGTTCCTCATGAGCACAATTAAGTGTCCTGGAATTCCCATTCTTCCCAATGTTATCCATAGTTTGTTAAGATCCACACAGTCAAATGCCTTTGCATAGTCAATAAAACACAGGTAAATATCCTTCTGGTATTCTCTGCTTTCAGCCAGGATCCATCTGACATCAGCAATGATATCCCTGGTTCCACAACCTCTTCTGAAACCACCCCGAATTTCTGGCAGTTCCCTGTCGATATACTACTGCAGCTGTTTTTGAATGATCTTTGGCAAAATTTTGCTTGTGTGTGATATTAATGATATCGTTCTATAATTTCCACATTCGGTTGGATTACCTTTCTTGGGAATAGGCATAAATATGGATTTCTTCTTCCAGTAAGTTGGCCAGGAAGCTGTCTTCCATATTTCTTGGCATAGACGAGTGAGCACCTGCAGCACTGCATCTGTTTGTTGAAACATCTCAATGGATATTCCATCAATTCCTGGAGCCTTGTTTTTCGCCAATGCCTTCAGAGCTACTTGGACTTCTTCCTTCAGTACCAACAGTTCCTGATCATGTGCCAACCTCTTGAAATGGCTGAACATCGACTAATTCATTTTGGTATAATGACCCTGTATTCCTCCCATCTTCTTTTGATGCTTCCTGCATCGTTTAATATTTTCCCCCATGGAATCCTTCACTATTAGAACTCGAGGCTTGAATTTTTTCTTCAGTTCCTTTAGCTTGAGAAAAACCGACCACGTTCTTCCCTTTTGGTTTTCCATCTCCAGCTCTTTGTACGTGTCGTTATAATACTTTACTTTGTCTTCTCAAGACACCCTTTGAAATCTTCTGTTCAGTTCTTTTACTTCATCAATTCTTCCTTTTGCTTTAGCTGCTCGACGCTCAAGAGCAAGTTTCAGAGTCTCCTCTGACATCCATCTTGGTCTTTTCTTTCTTTCCTGTCTTTTCACCAACCTCTTGCTTTCTTCATGGATGATGTCCTTGATGTCATTCCACAACTCATCTGGTCTTCAGTCACTAGTGTTCAATGCGTCAAATCTATCCTTCACGTGGTCTCTAAATTCAGGTCGGATATACTCAAGGTCATATTTTGGCTCTGTGGACTTGCTCTGATTTTCTTCAGTTTCAGCTTGAACTTGCATATAAGCAATTGATGGTCCGTTTCACAGTCGGCCCCTGCCTTGTTCTGACTGATGCTACTGAGCTTTTCCATCATCTCTTTCCACAGATGTAGTCAATTTGGTTTCTGTGTGCTCCATCTGGCGAGGTCCATGTGTACATAGTCACCATTTATGTTGGTAAAAGAAGGTATGTGCAATGAAGAAGTCGTTGGTCTTGCAAAATTCTATCATTCCATCTCTGGCATTGTTTCTATCACTGAGGCCATATTTTCCACCTACTGATCCTTCTTCTTTGTTTCCAACTTTCACATTCCAATCGCCAATAATTATCAATGCATCTTGATTGCACGTTCAATCAATTTCAGACTGCAGCAGCTGATAAAAATACTCTATTTCTTCATCTTTGGCCTTAGTGGTTGGTGCATAAATTTGAATAATAGTCGTATTAACTGGTCTTCCTTGTAGGCATATGGATATTATTCTATCACTGACAGTGTTGTACTTCAGGATAGATCTTGAAACGTTCTTTTTGACGATCAATGCAACACCATTCCTCTTCGAGTTGTCATTCCCAGCATAGTAGACTATATGATTGTCCGATTCAAAATGGCCAATACCAGTCCATTTCAGCTCACTAATGCCTAGAGTATTGATATTTATGCATTCCATTTCATTTTTGACGATTTCCAATTTTTCTAGATTCATACTTCGGACATTCCAGGTTCCGATTATTAATGGATGTTTGCAGCTGTTTCTTCTCATCTTGAGTCGTGCCACATCAGCAAATGAAGGTCCTGAAAGCTTTACTTTATTCATGTAATTAAGGTCGACTCTACTTGGAGGAGGCAGCTCTTCCCCAGTCATCCTGTGAGTGCCTTCCATCCTGGGGGGCTCATCTTCCAGTACTATATCAGCCAATGTTCCGCTGCTATTCTTAAGGTTTCCACTGGCCAATGCTTTTCAGAAGTAGACTGCCGTGCCCTTCTTCCTAGTCTGTCTTAGTCTGGGAGCTCAGCTGAAACCTGTCCTCCATGGGTGACCCTACTGGTATCTGAATACCAGTGGCATAGCTTCCAGCATCACAGCAACACGCAAGCCCTCACAATATGACAAACTGACAGACACATTGGGGGGGTCTTCCTTGTAGGCATATGGATATTATCCTATCACTGACAGTGCTGTACTTCAGGATAAATCTTGAAATGTTCTTATTGACAATGACAAACTGACAGGCCTGTTGTAGAGAACTATCAATATGACCAAACAATTCCACTCCTAGATATATACCCAAAAGACTTGAAACAGAGTTTTAAACAGATACCTCTGCACCAATGTTCACTGAAACACTATTCACAACAGCCAAAAAGTGAAAACAACCTAAATGCCCATCAAAAGATGGGTGAACAAAATATGGTACGTGCATTCAAATTCCGTGAGGTGTTCAGTTATTTGTAAGCAGCCTCAGCTGCTTGATACAAACCTGATACAAGCTACATTACAGATAGATCCTGAAGACACTATGCTAAGTGAAATAAACCAAACAATGACAAATATATTGTATAATTTCACTTATAAAAAAAGACAAGAAACAGCAAATTTATGGAGACCAAAGTTAATTAATGGTTACCAGGAGCAGGAGGAAGGGGGAAAGGGGGGATTTAATGGTGATGGAAAAAATGTATTAAGGGTAGGATTGCACAGCTGATTATTGTAATTGCTGTAAGTTGTACACCTGTAAAAAGCTGAATTGACAAAAGTTGTGTGATAGGTATATTGATTTTTAAAAAAAGGAATAGCTGCTGAGGCTGCTTATAATAACCAAACACCTCACAGGATTTGGCTCCTTGGTTCAGATGTTAGGGTCATGGTTTTATGAGCCATCCTAGTTAACTGGCCTAATAACATTTTAGTGCTTCTGTTCTACCTCCTGATTCATTGCATAATGCCTAGGGTCTTAAAAGCTTACAGGTGGCCATCCAAGGCACAACAACTGATCTCTATTCACCTGGAGCCACAAAGGAAGAACCAGAGTTAGGAATAGGAAAAGGATATAGAATGTGTGGCTCTTTTGCCATGAAAACCAGAACTGGATAGTACCCAACTACTATTATTAAACATTTTGATCAAACATTGTATAGTGGAATCCTGGTCAAAAGGGGGGAAATGAAGAATGGCATTTCAAGTTCTCATGGAATTCAGACTTTCTGGAACCACGTAGGCTAGATGAACCCCTGAAAACCATGGCCCTGAGACAATCTTTAAGACTTAAACCAAAAATATTCCTTGAAGTCTTCTTAAAGCCAAACAATAGCTTGGCTTAGCTAGTAAAAAAAAAAAGTCTGCCTTAAGCATTATGCTCTCTTAAGATCTACCTATATGGGATCAAAGTGACCACAGCAACTCGAAAGATCAGATAGCAACCTCAGGGGGCAGTGAGTTTATGTTAATAAGGGAAGAACAACTCAGAAAAAGAGAGTCAGAATGGTTGCATAACTCGAAGAATGTAATCTACGTCACTAAATAATTACACATGTAGAAACAGTTGAATTGGTATACGTTTTGCTATATATACTCTCAGGAACAACAAAATCAATTTTAAAAAAAGGAAGGTGTGATCAGGATTGTCAAATTCCAAAGAGATGTTAAGTAAAATAAAGAATGAAAGGCCGTCACTGGATTTAAAGGACAGGAAGTCATGGATGACCTCCCATTACCCACTGAGTTGATTCTGACTCCTAGCGAGCCTATAGGACAGAGTAGAACTGCCCCATAGGCTATAATCTTTTATAGAAGCAGATTGCCCCATACATCTCCTGTGGAACGCCTGATGGATTTGAGTTGCTGACCTTTCAATTAGTAGCCAAGCACTTAACCGCTATGCCCTCAGCAAGAGCAATTTCAGTAAAATGCTGGGGGCTGAAGTCAGAATGCTATGCAGTAAAGAATAGGAAATGAAGACGCAAAGATGACAAGTGAAGTGTGCTCATGAATACAATGTTATTTAAATACAGATAGGAATCAATGAAACCTGCCTGGGAAGAGGAATGGAACTGGGCTGGGGAAAGGATTTAACATTCAATTTGGCTCCTAAATTAGTAATTAATTAGGAGTTGTGAGGTAGGTTTGAAAGAGGAAATTACGGCAGAAGGAATACCATGAGCAAATGCATTGGAAAGATTGGCGAGTGGCCTGATATAGTTACAGCATGTGTGTGCACGCACTCACATGCCTGGAGATGAGGGTGGAAACAGGCTAAGATTGGATTGAGAAAGGCCTCACAAGTTGAGGCAGGAAATGTGTACAGGATTCTATAAGCTTTGGGAAGGGAATAGAGACTCAACACCAATAACAGGTTTGGGCTCATGAGGAGTAGGCTTGAATTCCCCTCCTGGACATGCAGGGAACCCCAAGGTTGGCATAGGCTGGTGCTACAGTAACAAGGCCTGACCCATGGCTGCAGAGTAGGGAGCCCAGGTGAAACGAAGACTGTGTTACAGACAAAGGTCCTGGACCAAAAGAATAATACTGTTATTAACTTAAATGGAGAATATAAGAAGAGAGAAAGATACACCAAAACAAAATTGCAATTGTAAAGCTAATGTATCCAATGCTTCTGTTATTGTTTTTGTTAGTTGCTGTTGAATCAATTCCGACTCATGGCGACCCCCGTGTGTGCAGAGTAGAACTGCTCCATAGGGCGGACCTTTTGGAAACAACTTGCCAGGGCTGTCTTCTGAGGCACCTCTGGGTGTTTTTGAACCATCAATCTTTCAGCTAGTATTTGGCCCCTTAACCGTCTACACCACCCAGATGCCTATCCAATGCTTAAAATAGTATACATTCTGACCAGCTGACAATGGAAAAGAAGTCACTAAGAGAAACTGACTCTTCCAGAGAGGATGGTGAGAACAAAAAGAATACTGTAATTCTCCAATTTTTTTTTCTATGCGCTTGACTGAGGAGCAGAAAATTCACAATGATTACATCTGGGGCATAATTACTCTTATAACATGTATCAGGATAAGAAGCCATATTTGGATTTGGCCTTCAAATGTGGAGAAAGATATTAAAAAAAAAAATTTTTTTTTTTAATATAGTGTGCCTATAATTACAGATGACCACCTAATTTATGTTAAGAAGTAATACTGTATTACTACCTCCAGACATGAGGTAGTAATACCTCATGTATTACAACACATAGGAGGTGGAGGCGGGAATAAGGAGAAATGCAGGATTAGGAAAGAGACTATGGTGGCCAGCACAGGATAAAGTGGATCTGACATCTCTTAGAGAAATCAAGGTGAGGCCTCTCTGCTTCCCTCCGCCCTGCCGCACCCCCCCCCCCCCTTCCCCAGACTGCTGCCAGGGCTCATGATTACTTCTGAACCAACTTCTCCCTGGATATTATCAGGTGTAGGCAGCCTTTCCAACAAGCCCCTGAAGTTTAATATGATTACAGCTATTTTTCTTTTATTTTTTTAATGCCCCTGAAATGCAATACATATACACAATTTTCACTAACTAACCAAGTTTTAAAGCAGCAGGGTCCACATCTGCAAAACAGATGCTAAAGATAAAAGTTTACATGCCAAAGAGTGATTCAGATTAAATTTGAAAATGAGATAAATATTCTTCTTTTAAAAAGGAATAGTTTTTCCTGACTGCAAATCTAAACAATGCTTAATCAAGTTGTAGAGTTAAGTAGTGAAGCCAATATTACTTTAGAAGTTTACACTAAAAATAGTGAACCTTTTCAATATCTCTAACAAATTAATCTACAACAGAACATTTGTATTTAGAGTATTCCCAGAAACCATGAAATGCCAAAAATGTGTTTGATAATGAATTAAGAATATTGAACTAATAATCTGAATAAGAGTTAAGATTTGTACTAATAATCACGATAATTATTAATTTTAATTAATAAGATTAGAAGAAGCCCTATTCTAAGCAGTTTATCATTTAATTCTCTTCTACAAAGAAGGTGCTATTTTACTTTATTTTACAGAGGAAAACAAAGGTACAAAGGATGAATTGATAATTGACATTAACGTTCAGTTTAATTGAGCAATCAATGAACGTAGCTGCCATTAAGGCACGTTACCGTTGACCTCGTGTTTCATAGTCTTGTCTATATGGATCCATGAAACAGGTAAGGCCAAAACAATTTTGGGCTGACATGCTATAAATATTGATGGCTCAAGTAATGCTTTTACCTTAGAAAGAATATTACAAAATTCCCATACGATAAAACTAATGCAAAGTAAAGTTCAATATTATTTGTATCTTGCATCTTTTAGGAATAAGCAGTTACTTTGAAAAAGCCTCACTAAGTCTGTACATTATGTAACAGAATTGTAGCCCTTACTATTTAACAAATTCAAAACCAATTTTTCTTCTTACAGTGAAGATTATCAATGAGAAAACACTTCCAAAAGGCCACAAGTGTGGGGGATTCCACCCACTATTACTGTCTGTCTCTGTTTCCAACCCTCACACTTTCTCCACGTAAGCAGACTAGTCCACTTGCTCCATTTCCCCAGACTTGTGACACATTTGTTCATAAGCCAGGCACTTCTCCCTAAATGAGCTCTGTTCCACTCTAAAAACAATACCTCTAAGGGGGACTGGGTTTTTTTTAAGGGGGACAAGTTTTCTATAATAAGGGAGGAGGAACAGCACCTAGGGGAAAAATTGGCCGCAGCTGGTGCACAGAGTTCAAACGGGGAAATAAGCAAGGTGGATCAAGGAAAAGTTTTAAAACCCACCACAACATAGCTTAAAATCTGGCACAGAAGCAATGAACTACTAGAATCAACAAACCAGATGGAACCACCCAATTAGCATTTTGCCGTCAGAAACAGTTTGAGAAAAGGCACTGGTAGGTACCATGCTAAAGAAATGCTACACACAAGGACAGTCCACACTGAAAATGGAGGTTAAAACTTAGTATCTTGGTCATCTAGTGCTGCTATAACAGAAACACCACAAGTGGATGGCTTTAACAAACAGACGTTTACTCTCTCACACTCTAGTTGGCTCGAAGTCCCAATTCAGGGTACCAGCTCCAGGGGAACACTTTCTCTCTCTGTCGGCTCTGGGGGAAGATCCTTGTCATCAATCCTCCCCTGGTCTAGGAGCTTCTCAGCACAGGGACCCCAGGTCCAAAGGATGCACTATTCTCCTGGCTCTTGTTTCTTGGTGGTATGAGGTCCCCCTGTCTCTCTGCTTGCTTCTCTCTTTTATATCTCAAAAGAGATTGGCTTAAGGCACAATCTGATCTTTAAAAAGATTCAATCTTGCTTTATTAACATAACTACCACTAATTCCACTCATTAACATCACAGAGATAGGATTTACAACACATAGGAAAATCATATTAGATGACAAAATGGTAGACAATCACACAATACTGGGAATCATGGCCTAGCCCAAATGATACATATATTTTCTGGGGATACAGTGTGATGACAGTCAGCACACTCTCCAAATGCTTTCAGGTTACCTACTACCTTTATAGGAGCCCTTGTGGCACAACAGTTAAGGGTTCAATTGCTAACCAAAAGGTTGGCAGTTTGAACTCACCAGCCACTCCACAGGAGAAAGGGACCTAGTGATCTGCTTCTGTAAAGATTACAGCCAAGAAAAACCTATGGGACAGTTCTACTCTGTTACATGGGGTCACTATGAGTCAAGGAATCGACTCACCAGGACACAACAACTGCCTTTGGAATTACATTGATAGGCATAAAGAGATCCTCCCTGTTTACACAGGAGTAATATTTACAGTATTGTTAAAAAAAAAAATAAAACTAAAAAATCTCCCTAGAATATTAAAAAGTTTGATTCCATAGTTTGGTTTTCACTTTTCCCTACTGTTAGTTAGTATTAATAAAGTGATCAACACAATGCTAAAATTTACACCAGGAGAAATGAGAACAACAATATAACTGCTAAAGCTGACCCATCCTAAAACTAACTGTTCCCTAACGGGTCAAATATCCTAGTAAGGCAGATACGGCTTTAGTAGGTCTAAAAAAAAGAAAAGTATGCTAAGATTTGGAATCTAGTGAAATATCTCTTGGCTTATACATTAAGAAATGACACACCATCTAATATTCAACTGCCAGTTAAAGCAAAACGATCTCTCCCTACTTGATATATATAATATATACATAGTCAAGAAGTTCCAATCAGAGTTTATTGTCTCGGGCTCTCTGATGTACAGCTCTATAGAGAGTTTTTTGTTTCTATTGTTTTTTGGGGAGAGGCAGTCTGTGAATTGCTCAAAATAGTATGTAGGTGTACTTCTTGATAAGAAGTCTATAGCTTCCCCTAGATCATCAAACAGATCCAACAAAAGTGAAGAACAGAACTCTATGCCAACTAAATTTTATCCCTGACCCAAGATAGACCTGAGAGAGCCAGTTGTATATTTAGAACCTCTAGCTTTGACCACTCTTAGAATGGCTTTTCCTGAATTACATTTTTAGGTTCTGCCCTTCACTTGTGTTGAGGGGTACAACAAAAAAACAACATGAATATAGTATAGAAAAATGAAGTTGTATTGCCTGTGTTTAAATCTTCTCTCCCTACTTCCTGTGTGATATTGGACAAGTCTCTTAACCTCTCCAAAGCTCAGTTTCCTAATCTGAAAAAAAAGACTTACTTCACAGAGTTATCTTAAGGAATGAAATGAGAAAAAATATATGAGGAACTTAGAGCAGAGCCTTGTCAATAGTAAATGTTCAATTATTAGAAAATTAACTATTGTGTTTATTTTAAAGATAAAACAATCATTGTTTGTCTACAACCAGTGTTCTCTATGGGAAAGTACCTGTGAAAAGTTTTTCTTTCACTCTCTATTGAAAGGAAAAGCTCTGTTTCATCCTGGCAATCCTGGGACTCTTCTAAGTGAGCATTTCTCTATCTTCATTCTTGTCACTAGCAAGTTTAGAGCTGAATCTGTAACTTAGCTTTAACCACTAAGCAGCAAAGCCTTCGCCTAATGATGTTTTGTGAACGAACTTTATCCCTTTAACATTACTTTCCCATGGTCCTGGAAACATTTTTTTTTTTTTAATGTTGTGCTCCACGTATTGTTTAGAGATTTATCGAATTCTTTTTTGGAATGAGGTAAGACGTATAAAAACAAATAGGCAAACAAATTAACAAACCAAAAGGAAAAACAAATACACTGTTTTTGAACTGACGATATTTGGGTTTAAAAGAAAGAAATTACTTTCCTAATTCATGGGTATATCGGCTACAGAGTCAGGAGAAAAATTTCATTCTTTGGACTTCCAAAAGTAGGATCTGCCCTAGATCAGTTTAGTCTCTCAAAGGAAAGCTGAATCCAGAGTCATCAGTCAAAAAAGCAAAACAAATACATAAACTGGTATGGCTATAAGAACTTAACATGAAGAGTGATGAAGTAATAGGGGAATGTAGCAACATGCTATTCCTCTGAGGTGAATGCTTACATGTTCTGGAAGTTCAATAACTTCCAGAATTCAATGAGGAACATTTCAAAAATAAGCTATAAAGTCATGGTAATGGATTCAATTGCATTGATTCCTTGAAACAAGTAAACCAAAAGTTTCCTGTCTTTGACTGAATTAGACCCACAGCAGTGGCAGGTAATATCCAGGCTGACTTAGAGGCCTCTCTATTTTCTGACTCAGATGAATGGAAATGAGCCATAGCTGTCGTGTGTTAAGCAGATGGGACACCAAAGGGGTTGAGTTGCTGGCCAAAGACAAAGGAAGAAAATTTTCAAAATGTAAGCCAAAGAAGATTTCCATAGCTGCGTGGCAATACAGCTTTTAAATAAACTATCATAATTTGATTCACATGCAGAGGGTAGAAAATTAAAAACGGCAGTGAAAGAAATTAAGTGAATTCATTAAATATATAACATTATAAAGCAGCTTCACTACGACATATGTTGATATCAGGAATACTTGAGTTTACATAGTAGATACTATAATTCTATACTTATAAAAAGTTGTGTATTGTCTTGGGCAGACAACTGATGCCAATCTTTGAGAAGCAAATGTTCTTCCAAGATACAAAGGATGACCTCTACAGAGTCAATAAGATAAAATCAAATCCAATCATTTTTAAGTATATTACCTGAAAATCTTAGAACAGCAAAATTAAAAGGGAGTGTTAAGGAAATACCAAAGACGAGAAACTACGAAGACAAAGTAATGATGTCTTCTAAAGAAAAATGTACCATAAAATGTTCTGAGGATGTTTTGTTTTTAGAAGCCGTTGTCTATCACAATATCATTAACATCACATGCAAATAAAATTTCGATGCAGATTATTCAAAACTGGCTGCAGCCATATGTCAACAGGAGACTGCCAAAAATTCAAGCCAGGTTCAGAAGAGGACATGGAATCAGGGACATCATTGCTGACATCAGATCGGTCCTGGCTGAAAGCAGAGAATACCAGAAAAATGTTTACCTGTGTTTTACTGACTATGCAAAGGTATTCGTCTGTGTGGATCATAACAAATTATGGATAACGTTATGGAAAATGGGAATCCCAGAATGCTGAATTGTTCTCATGAGAAACCTGTACATAAATCAAGAGGCAGTGGTACAAACAGAACAAGGGGATACAGTGTGGTTTAAAGTTAGGAAAAGTGTGTGCCAGGGTTCTATCCTTTCACCATACTTATTCAATCTGTATGCTGAGCAAATAATCTGAGAAGATGGACTATATGAAGAAGAATGTGACATCAGAATTAGAGGAAGACTCATTAACAACCAGAGATATGTAGAAGATACAACCTTGCTTGCTGAAAGTGAAAAGAACTTGAAGCACTTACTGATAAAGATCAAAGACCACAGCCTTCACTATGAATTATACTTCAACATGAAGACAACAAAAGTCCTTACAATTGGACCAATAAGCAACAAACAGCACGATAATCGAAGAAAAGACTGAAGTTGGCAAGGATTTCATTTTACTTGGATCCACAATCAACAGCCATGAAAGCAGCAGTAAAGGAATCAAAAGATCTCTTTAAAGCGTTAAAAAGCAAAGATGTCACTTTAAAGGCTAAAGGTGCTCCTGACCCAAGCCATGGTGTTTTCAATCATCACCTCATATGCATGTAAAAACTGTACGATGAATAAGGAAGACCAAAGAATTGATGCCTTTCAATTGTGGTGTTGGCGAAGAATATTGAATATACCGTGGTCTGCCAAAAGAACAAACAAATCTGTCTTAGAAGAAGTGCAACCAGAGTGCTCCTTAGAAGCAAGGATGGCAAGACTACGTCTCACATACTTTGGACATGTTATTAGCAGGGATCAGTCCCTCGAGAAGGACATCATGCTCGGTAAAGTAGAGGATCAGTGAAAAAGAGGAAGACCTTCAATGAGATGGATTGACACAGTAGCTGCAACAATGGGCTCAAGTGTAACAATTGTGAGGATGGTGCAGGACGGGGCAGTGTTTCATTCTGTTGTACATAGGGTCACTATGAGTTGGAACTGACTCGACAGCACCTAACAACAACAACAACAAAAGAGAATGTACTATCTTTCCCCTCAAATCTGCTTCTCTAACTACCTTCCCTGTCTTACTTGGGAGAATCAGCTTCTCTAACTACCTTCCCTGTCTTACTTAGGAGAATCAGCATTAATACAACTGCTCAAAGATGTGGTCTCATTCATCCTTGACTCCTTTTCTCCATCCCCATACCCATAACGCACATGCTGTTCCTTCTGTCTACAACATGATCTTGCCTTAAAGATGTTTCTCTCCTCCTCTGTTCTCCACCAAAATGTCATTTCCTTGGGAGAGTCTTCCCTGACTTCTTTCCAAGTAAACCAAAAACCAAACCCACTGCCATCGACTTGATTCCAACTCATAGTGACCCTATAGGACGGAGTAGAACCTCCCCATAGGCTTTCCGGGCTGTAAATCTTTAAGGAAGCAGACTCCCACATCTTTCTCCCTTGGAGTGACTGGTAGGTTCGAACAGTTGAACTTTTGGTTAGCAGCTGAGCATTTTAACCACTGTGCCAACAGGGCTCCTCTCTCTCTAAGCATAACTCCCTTATTATTCTACACCGTTCCACCCTATGAATTTGCATCAGAAAAGACTGATTACAAACCAAAACTATGAATGCATTAGTTTTTTCTCCTGTACTAGATTAGGAGCTATCTTGTTCACCAGTGTCCTCCCCAGAAAACAGGCCAGGGTGTGACAGAGCAGATGCCAGTAACTCAGGACTGAATGAATATCCTATCAGATGATAAATTCTGATGAGTCCCATTCTGAAACATTCCTCACATCTGACCCCTCTTTTGCACCAATTTGCCACCAATGCCCTGGATTAGGCTATCGTTACTGTTGTCCAAACTCTAGAACTAACCTTGTGACTGAGCCTCCTGTCTTTGGGCTAGCTCTTCTTTACCCAATCATAAAAATTATATTTAATACAAACAAACAAAATAAATTTGAAGATGTCACTCTCCTGGGGAAAAGCCTCTGACGGGTTTGGAAGTCTACAGAAAAAAAGTTCCAAATACTTATGGCATAGGACCCAAGGGCCTTTGTGAAATAATCACAATCTAAACTCAATTCTCTAGTTGAGTCTGGCTTCTGGTCTAGTTACTTTGGCCCTTTTACTTTAGACACACTAGATAGTAAGAAAGAATTATTTGGTATATATAGCTGCTAGCAATTCATTTAAGCAAAAAAAGAGAGGGAGGAAACCTAGTTGTTCTAGTGTCCTAAGTGAAAATAAAGTTTAGAGACTAAATAGTTAAAATAATTAAGTGGCATGAAGAAATAAGATACAATTATTTCACAGAATTAGGTGGAGGGTGCTAAATTACATACAATGGCAAGGGTGGTATCGCTAAAGTTATGACATTCTGGTATTGAGACCTGAATGATAAGGAGCTGTATCTTGGCTTAGAGCATACTAGGAATGAGGATCAACAAGTGAAAGACCCGCATGTGGGAAGAGCCTGCTGTAAGGAATGGAGAGAAAGATGGTATGGCTGGGGCATAGCATCATATGGGATAAAGTCAATAAAGTAGGCATGAGCCAGATTATGTGCAGTCTTATAGTCTGAATACTATTATAAACTGGAATATCACTGAGATGTTTTAAGCAGGGAAAGGGTATAATCTGATTTATGCTATATATTCCAAATGGAGAATTGATCCATTCATTCACTCATTCTGTTATTCAACTAATATTTAATAAGCATCCACTATGTACCAAACACTATTCTGGAAACCACAGAGGTAAACTAGACAGATAAAGTCCTTGCCCTCACAGAGCTTTAACTTTAGAGGGTTCTGGGAAAGCAAAAAAGAAACCAGGAAACCAGCTATGAGACTACTGCAGAATCTACACGAGAGATGATAATGGCTTTGACAACACTGGTTAGAGCAGAGAGAAAAGTGGGCAAATATGGGTCATATTTTAGAAGTACAATGGATAGATAGGACTAGCTAAGGGATTCTATGTGAAATGGTAACCAAAACCCCATTGCCTTTGAGTCAATTCGTGTGAGAGAGTAAAGTAAAATGAAGACTGATTCTTACATTTCTGGTCTAGACAACTGCAACGATGGGTACAGTGCATTTACTGAAATAGGGAAAAAGAAGATGTACAGATTTGGGGAGGAAGATCAAGAGTTCCATTTTGGCCATATTAGGGTTGAGGTGAGGCATTGGTGGCTCAATGAAATTCTCACCTTCCGTGCCAGAGACCTGTGTTCAATTCCCAGCCAATGCAACTCAAGCTCAGCCACCACCCATCTTTCAATGAAGGTTTACATGTTACTTTGATGCTGAACAGGTTTCAGTGAAGCTTCCAGACTAAGACAGACCAGGAAGAAAGACCTGACAGTCTGTTTACAAATATCAGCCACTGAAAACTCTATGGATCATAACAATTCCATCCACAACCAATCACAGGGATGGCTCAGGTCAGGGCAGCATTTCGTTCATTGTGTGTGGCATTTCCAAGAGTCAGGGGCCAAGGTTAAATCACCTATTAGAAATCCTGGATTTAAGAGTCTGGAGTCCACTGGACAGGTCAGAACTAGAGATATAAATCTAGGAGCAGGGTGAGAGAGTCCAGGACCAAACACTAGCACAATCTAACTTTGTGCAGTTGAGCAGAGGAGGGGAAGGAAGCAAAGGAAATTTACAGCAGGAAGGAGGAAAACAGTGAAATGTGTGTGTCACTGTGGCAAGTTATGGAGGTGTGCCACTAAGATCTCCCTTCAAGAAACAACCTGCCATCCAGCTTTGAGGAGTACACTTAACTGATAACCTCCAGCATTAGTAGGTTTTTTAAGTCAAGGCTGTGTTCTTCTCCGGTAGACCCTGCCAATCACTGAGCACAGTGTGGATATTAGGGCCTGGACAGTTCTGCATAATGTGGCCCTCCTATGAGGAGCATTCTTTGCTCCAGAGTTCCCTGTTGGGTTGGCATAAATTTTGTTAGATATACATCATGGTTTGAGATTTTCCCTGCCCAGTCTTGCTTCCTACCCGCTTTCCTTTTGCAGTTATTAGATCTGCATCTTGGTCTAAAGGCTTGACTTGTCCAATCTTGCTTCCTTCCTTTTATGTCTTTCACAGGCAAGCCCCTTTTCCCAATAAACCTGTTGTACACTTATCTCCACCTCAGTACCTGCATTCTGGTGGACCAAAGGAACCAGTCACAAAAGCCAAGAGGAAATAATGTTTCAAGGAGGAAACGGTCCGATGTGTTGAGAGTTTGGGAGAAGTCAAATAAGAAAAAAAGAACTAAACACCAGATTTGGCAAAACAGAAGTCACTGAGAACCCTGAAGAGAGCATTTTCTGTGGAGCACTATAAATCAAAGCTTAACTGGAATGGGTTGAATGACAGATGAGGGAGGAGACAGGGACTGTAGACAATTCACTAGCTCTTGGAAGTTTCGCTGTGAGGGGGGCAAAAAAAAAAAAAAAAGAGGCAGTGACTAAAGAAGACTGTGAGGTGAAAAGGAGTCCTTTGTTATTGCTATTAACAAGATATTAATGTTGTTGTTGTTCAGTGCCATCTAGTCTGTTCCAACTCATAGCAACCCTATGTACAACAGAACGAAATACTACCCAGTCCTGCACCATTCTCACAATCGTTGTTATGTTTGAGCCCATTGTTGAAGCCACTGTGTCAATCCATCTTGCAGAGGGTCTTCCTCTTTTTCGATGACCCTCTACTTTACCAGGCGTGACATCCTTCTCCAGGACTGGTCCCTCCTGACAACATGTCCAAAGTACCTAAGACAAAGTCTCACCATCCTTGTTTCCAAGGAGCACACTTGTTCCTTCTTCTGCCAGTCCACGGTATATTCAATATTCTTCGCCAACACCGTAATTCAAAGGCATCAATTCTTCTTCGGTCTTCCTTATTCATTGTCCAGCTTTCGCATGCATATGAGGTGACTGAAAACATCATGGCTTGGGTCAGACACACCTTAGTCCTCGAAGTGACACCTTTGCTTTTTAACACTTTAAAGAGGTCCTTTGCAGCAGATTTGCCCAATGCGATACATCGTTTGATTTCCTGACTGCTGCTTCCATGGATATTGACTGTGGATTCAAGTCAAATGAAATCCTTGACATTGTCAATCTTTTCTCTGTTTATCATGATGTTGCTTATTGGTCCAGTAGTGAGGATTTTTGTTTTCTTTATGTTCAGGCATAATCCATATTGAAGGCTGTAGTCTTTGATCTTCATCAGTAAGTGCTGCAAGTCCTTTTCACTTTCAACAAGCAAGGTTGGGTCTTCTGCATATCTCAGGTTGTTAATGAGTCTTCCTCCAATCCTGGTGTCACATTCTTTTTCATATAGTTCAGCTTCTCAGATTATTTGCCCAGCATACAGACTGAGTAAGTATAGCAAAAGGATACAACCCTGACGCACACCTTTCTTGATTTTAAACCATGCAGTATCCTCCTGCTCTGCTTGAATGGCTGCCTCTTGGTCTATGTACAGGTTCTGCATGAACACAATTAAGTGTTATGGAACTCCTATTCAATGCAATGTTATCCATAATTTGTTATGATCCACACAGTAAGCATAGTAAGTAAAAGACAGGTAAAAATCTTCCTCTGCTGCACCATTTGGTTTCAACCCACCTGGAGCAAAGGAGAATGAAGAACACCAAAGACACAGGTAATTATGAGCCCAAGAGACAGAAAGGGCCACATAAATCAGAAAGTACATCAGCCTGAGACCTGAAGAACTAGATGGTTCCCGGCTATACCCAATGACTGCCCTGACAGGGAACACAACAGAGAATCCCTGGAGCAGGAGAGCAGTGGGATGCAGACCTCAAATTCTCATAAAAAGACCAGATGTAATGGTCTGACTGAGACTAGAAGGACCCTGGAGATCATGGTCCCCAGAACTTTCTATTAGCCCAAGACTGGAACCATTCCCAAAGCCAACTCATCAGAGAGGGATTGGACTGGACTATAAGATAAAAAATGATACTGGTGAGGAGTGAGCTTCTTGGCTCAAGTAGACACATGAGACTATGTGGGCAGCTCCTGTCTGGAAGGGAGATGAGAAGGCAGAGGGGGACAAAAGCTGGCTGAATGGACACAGGGAATACAGGGTAGAGAGAAGGAGTGTGCTGTCTCATTGGGGGAGAGCGAGTAGGAGTACATAGCAAGGTGGATATAAATTTTTGTATGAGAGACTGACTTAATTTATAAAGTTTCACTTAAAGCACAATAAAAATTTAAAAAAATGTCTTTCTCTGCTGTCAGACAAGATACATCTGACATCAGCAATGATATCCCTAGTTCCAGATCCTCTTCTGAATCCGGTTTGAATTCCTGGTAGTCCCTGTTGATGTACAGCTGCAACCACTTTAGAATGATTGTCAGCAAAATTTTGCTTGAGTGTGATATTAATGATATTGTTCGATAATTTTTACATTCTGTTGGATCACCTTTCTTCGGAACAGGCACAAATATGGATCTCTTCTAGTGGGGTGGCCAGGTAGCTGTCTTCCATATTTCTTAAGGACTTTATTCTTTACTTGCTCATTTCAATCAATAGATATTAATATGCTGATTGAAATGAGCCAGAATAATGTCCTTAAGAAGGCAAGAGGACCCAGGATCTTGGGTTTTCAAAGGAGCAGAAGAAATTATAGGAGAAAATTCACAAATTAGTTTATATAACTCCCAGTTGTAACAACTCTAAAAGACCAGTACAAGAATATCAAAAGGTATAATAGAGAACCTAATTTAGACTGGTGAAGGTATCTCTGAGCAAGTAAAGGTTTACCAAGAAGAAGAGTGGAATTAAGGGCATTCCAGGAAGAGGGAACAGCTGGTACTAAAGCCAAGGAGTAGGAAAGAGTCTGTGTTACCAAAAGAACAGAAAACCAGTTAATGTGGCTGACCTAAAGAGAGTAAGGACCAGGTTATGCAAGGTCATGTGGGAAGTGAAAAATATTTAGGATCTTACCCTAAAACCTAGAGGATTTAAGTTGGGGACTTGCACGATCTGATTTGTGATTTTTAGAAAATATCACTGTTTAAAGTGAGGGAAAAATATAAGTGAAGACCTGGTGAGAGGTGATATTGGTTTGAACTTGGGCAGCTGCATTCATTCATTCATTCAAATAATATTTAATAAATCATAGAAGTAAAGGGATTCGATATATATTTTCAGAGGTAGAATTTGCAGTACTGCTGAAGGTAGGGTTATAAGAAAGGGAGTTATCAAGGGTAACTCCTAAGAATCTGAGTCAATCAACTGAGCAGAACTGGTTACAATACTCAGGAGAGGTACACCAACTTCTCAGGGGTCCCACATACCATATATATCCAGTAGCCCATTTTTCTGATACATACCAAGTCTTTCCCAGCCCCAACCCAACCATTATAACACCAAACAAATTACACAACACAGGATTACACAGCATAATTTCTCCTACAATGTTCAACTATCTCACTGCGTGCCTGAGGGAATGAATTACCTACTAGAGCTGGAATCTAGTCATGCATATTAATGTTGTTCTCTTGACCTTTACATATAATTTTACACATATTTCTGCAACAGGCCATAATCTTTCGGCCCTGCAACTTATTTATGGGCAGTTTCTGAAGCTGTTGTCACAGGCTTCTCCTTTTGGCTTTTCTCGGAAATTAGAAATTCTTGCCTAACCTGAGAAACTGTTTCCTTTTCCTTTTATCTAAGACAACCAAAAAGCTCCATAAACCAGATCTTAACATTCCTCAGCCTTTTGTTTTTCATTACAGAGGCCACTCTTTTTGCTCCTGTACTTCTAAACATCCTTTACACAGAAGCATAACAAGTTATCAACCCCACATTGTCTCTGCAATGACAAATCAGAAAGAGTGTAGAAAAGAAGAATCTAAGTAAATTAAGTACACTGAAATTACCAGAGGGAAGGCAGAGAGGATATTATCAATTTTCAAGGTTACAAATCTTAAAAGAGTCCAACAGTATGAGTGTTCCATTCTGAGTCAAAGATAACTAGTATCCCAGTATACGATGGCATTGTAACTCGGTTCCCACATAAGTCGAATACTTTTTTTTTTTTTAGTTTTCATTATTATTGCCTTTTATTATCAGTATCTTTTTAAATCTGGTCTTTGAACATTTGCAAGTGAACATCTAAGAATGGTAACCTCAGCAAAATACTCACTGCAACATTGCACATAGTTCATATTACTAATGATAAGATAAAAAAAAAAAAAAAAGCCGTTAAGTACAGTATGTCATAACTCGGTTACTACCTGCCTCCAGTGGCTTTTAAGAGCAAACCCCTCTGCCAATGTAAACCCACGGGGTAACTTAATTATTCAACAGGAAGTAGCTTAACGTACTTACTCCAAATGGACACAGGGTCTTAAAATGATCCTCTAGAAGTTGCCAAATTTACTCCTAACCTCTGGGCAATAATATATTGTTTAACCAACTCTTAAATATTTTGGCAGCTTCCTGAAAGATCTTTTTGGACCAGAGGCTTGCTAGAGAGAACAAAGCTACTGAATTCTTGGCCAAGTATAGAAAATACTATCTACCCCCTTCTCCAATGTTATATTAATAATCCATATTATGGAATAGTATATAATTTGTATTGCAAATGTTATTAGAGAAAGAAGTATATGACAAAGCTCACCTAACGGGCAGCATCACTTAGAAATTTTGGTTTTGAAATGACTTTTAGGATGCAATTTTAAATGTTGCTTTCACCTAGGAGTGTATTCAAAATCAAGCATTCAAATCCACAAATACTTATCAAGCATCACCTATCTGCCAGGCAGGTGTGGAATGTTAAGAATAAAGGGAAGAATAACACAAAATCCTAATCCAAAAAGAATTTAATTTATGCTAATTTGATGAATTCATGAATTGACTCTCTTGTCAGGAAGCACTAACCCTAACCTTAACTAACCCTAACCTAAACGTACCCAAAATCATCTATGAGAATCAGATACATGCTACACTAGCTGTGAAACTAAGGAGGGCTGGTGGCAAATTGGTTAAGAACTCAGCTGCTAACCAAAGTTCAGAGGTTCGAATTCACCAGCTGCTCCGTGGGAGAAAGATGTGGCAGCCTGCTTTCATAAGGATTGCAACCTTGGAAACCCTATGGGGCAGTTCTACTCTGTCCTATAGGGTCGCTATGAGTCGGAATTGACTCAACAGCAATGGGTGCAATGGGTAGCTGTGAAGCCAAGGCAAAGAAATAATTTTGCTGGGAGAAGACTTCACAGAAGAGGGGACGTTTAAGAAACATCTTGAAGACTGAGAGTTCAATAAGTACAACAAAAGGTAAAGAACATTCTAAGTGGAAGAAACAGCTTGTGCTTAGAAACAGAGGGTGTGTACACATTCCTAAAATCAAAAGGCATTCTTCAGCTCCCACTTTACTTGACCTCACAACAGCTTTTGATCCCAATGACTATTCTCAATCCTTGGCACGTGCTCTTCGTTGTACGACTCAACACCCTCCTAGTTTTCCTCATTTCTCTCTGGTTGATCCTACTCAGCACTCTTTGTGAGTTCTTCCTTTCTTAAATATTGACACTTCCCTTTTTTCAAACATCAAAAACCCTCTCCCTGGTTGACCTCATCCACCTCCCATGGTTCAATTATCATACACTCTTGACTCTCAAGGCTATATCTCTAGGATAGTTCCTGAGTTTCAGAGGAAAATAACCAGCAGTCTTCTGGACACTTATTAGAAGTTTCACACATACCTCAAACCTAACACTTCCAAAATTAAATTAATGTCTTCGTTCCAAAACTCCATCTCCTCCTGCGAAGTACCTCTACCTCAGTGAACCATCCAGTCAGCTGTCTCAGCTGAAAATCTGGACACCATCCTTGACTTCTCTTTCCATTACACTCATTTCGTCAGTCACTATGTCTTGCCAATTTTGCCTTTTACTTGAACTCTATTTTTCTTCATCCCAACTGCCATTTTCCTAATTTATGGTCTTATCATCTCTTGCATGAATTACTGCAATACCCTCCTAGCTGGCCTCTCTGCCATTAAATGTGCTCCCCTGGAATCTCAACAATGATAATATGCCCTATATATAGCATCTTGTATGATCGAGTACCTAATTACACTCTGGACTCATCTCTTGCCACTGGTCTCTACATAATCTACGTTACCAGTCGTATTCAACCTTCCTCTTGCCTTTAGGTCTTTCTAAATACATTTCCCATGCATAATGATATTTCTGTTCCCTTTTTCTGGCTAGTTCTCACCCATCTTTGAGATCTCAAATTACATGACATTTTCTTAGGACCTGCTGATCCACCAATTACCATATTTTTATGCAAATAATGCACACCTTCTATGTTTGTTTGCCAACAGCGTCTCCCCCCCCTCCGCCCCAAGGTATTTTCATAAGCATGGTACACTAATTTTTTTTATAGCAACATGTTAAAAAAAAAATTGGCATAGTGGCACTTACAAAAATACTTCATGGGGGAGTAGGCGGGGGTGGCAGGCAAATGTAGAAGGTGTGTATTATTAGCATAAAAATACGGTACTTCCCCCTAAGTGTACCTATCATAAGAGTTCCTACCACATCATATTTCATAACACTTTCCTCACTGTATTTTAATTCACTCCTTAGTAGTTGGTATCTTCCTAGATGGCAAATGTGCCCTTGATATGGTGCCTATATATGCTATAAGACCCATTGCCACGGAGTCCATTCTGACTCATAGTAACACTACAGGACAGACTGCCACATCTTTCTCCCATGGAGCGACTGGTAGGTTCAAACCACTGGCCTTTCTGGTTAGCAGTTGAGCACTTAACCGCTGCACCACCAGGGCTCCTATGTATTCTATAACTGCCCAAAAACTATCTGTGCTATGATCAAGCAAGTGATGAAGAAGTCATTCACATACTTCATCAAAAAGCTACGTGCACATAAGATAGAAAAATGGCTGCAGGATGGCAAAGGACATCCTGTGGTTCCCCATCTAATAAGGTCAGTAGAACAGGTAATATATAAAATGCTATGTTAAAGGACTGAAATGCTGGTGGCATAGTGGTTAAGTGCTACGGCTGCTGACCAAAAGATTGACAGTTCAAATCCACCTGATGCTCCTTGGAAACTCTATGGGGCAGTTCTACTCTGTCCTATAGGGTCGCTATGAGTTGGAATCGACTCAACGGCAACGGGTTTGGTTTTTGGTTTATGTTAAAGGACACCAACAACAAACAATGAAAAGATGATTTGCAAGCTGGCAATTAAACTCAGCAAGCACTTGGGGGAAGCCAACAACAATAGAAAGAGTTGTTTTTGTCTTTGATTCACTAATTTTGCAGAATATCATTCAGAACAATTTTCTGAAAAAGCAACAAATGACCAAAAAGCAAGCTGATGGCTGAAGCCTTCTTTCCTCCAAAGAAATACACTCTAAGACCAACCATTCTATAGACATTAGACACTGATACATAAGGAGGCCTGGTGGTACAAACAGTTACCAAAAGGTTGATGGTTCAAACCCACATAGTAGCTCCATGGGAGAAAGACCTAGTGGTAAAGATTACAGTCAAGAAAACTCTATGGGGCAGTTTTACTCTGTCACCTGGGGTCGTTATGAGTCAAAATTGAATCGATGGCACCTAACAACAACAACATAACAAACTACCCCAAAATCCAGTGGCTTAAAACAATAAATATTTATTGCTTTTAGGTCTACAGGTCAGGTAGCAATTTTATCTTGGCTGCACTTTCTCATGAGAGCTGGTTTGGCTTGTCTAGAATGGCTTCCCTCACAAGTCTTGTGATTGGTTGGCTGTTAGATGGGGTGACAGGAGTGATGGGGCCAATCCAGCAAGCTAGCTTAAGCTAACTCTGATGGTGGCTAGACAGAGTTCCATGAGCAGAAATGTGTAAGGCCTCTTGAAGCTTAGCTTCATAATTGACACACCATCACCTCTGCCACATCTATTTGGCAAAGCAAGTTAGAAAGCCACCCCAAACTTATGGAGTGAGGAAACAGGCTCTACCTCTACAAAGTTACATTGCAAGGGGCCATCAAACCAAAAAAAAAAAAAACAAACAGGTTGCCGTCGAGTCAATTCCGACTCATGGCGACCCTGTAGGACAGGGCAAAACTGCTCCATAGGATTTCCAAGGCTGTAATCTTTGAGGAAGTAGACTGCCACAGCTTTCTCCCGAGGAGCAGCTGATGAGTTTGAACTGCTGACCTTTCACTTAGCAGCCAAGCTCTTAACCACCACGCCACCAGGGCTCCTTAAAGGGCTATCAGGGAAGAAATAATAAAGTCAATTTTTGGAATCAATCTCCCATACACTGCATGGATCAGTACCTATTTATTTGCCCTACGCATGTATCAATCTCTGAGCAGTCTAGTTCAGTATATATTTAAGATGGTGATTATGATTCAGCAAGGAGTTAAATAATAGTATATCGTTTAAGAAGGCAGGCAAGTGTTTGGTAGAAACGTTTCCATGATCAGAACAAAATTTAAAAGATTAGTACTAAATAACTCACTTTATTGTAGTGTCATTTCAGATTTGAGAGAATACTGCATTCTGTTTATTCACTCAGTACCATTAGCAAGGTTGGAGAAACAGGTCAGTCCATTGTATCAATGGTGAAAGGATTCAGTTAAAGTAAACAGTGGCTGTACCAAGGTTAAGCTTTTATAATATACAGAAAAACTCCTATTTATGTAATTCAGGAAAAGGACTAGGCCACAGACTCACTCCCCAACCATCTGCCACACAGAGAGAATATTTTCTAAAAACCTTGTACCACAGAAGGAGCAAGGTGAGTAGGTTGGTAGCACTAAATGAGGAGCTTTAATGGCAAATGCACATCAGTCTGGCAACCTGCTAGAAAGAAAATTAGATGAAAATAGAAAACTACTTTTATTTGTGCAAATTGATACCAGTAAGGATTTTTCAGTAACCACAAAAATTGTGCTGGGCTTGAATAGGTAAATAGAAACCAGACCAAATGACAGATAAGCTTAAAAGCATGCAGATCTTGAAATCCAAACGATGTTACTGGGTGCACCTGATCCGTGGACTAAGTGGCCTACTTTTGCTGGATGACCCTCTAATTTCTGAAGAGTGCCACAGGATCCTCCTGACAACAACCTCTCCTAGCTCCTGCATGGGAACTCTTAGCATTTCCGATGTGGATTTTAGAGACAGAGATAGAACACTAAGACCTGCCAAGGCTGAAAAGGATATCACTTTCAAAGGTTAAAAAAAATCCCTCCCCCCCTTTTTTTTTCTGATGACTACCAAATTACACAAGCCAGGCATGATAACTGGGAGCAGTGAAAAGAAGGCTGCTATAGGCATGGACAAAACTGTTCAAACTGAGTTGAAAAAGCTCATGAGACACAGCAATAAAATGCGTCTTTGGGGGGCTGTACGCGCAGTAGAGCTAATCTACCATGAAAAAAATTTTTGAACATAAAATTAAAAATGCAGAACTTGATTGTATTTCTAGCACTTCTTATCAGGGCTTACCTGTGGTTTTTAAACAGTGTAGCTTTTCGTTTTTTATTTTACGTAAGTGCATCAAGTTATACAAGAGATTTATTCTTAAAATTCTGTGGGCAGTGCAAAGTTTTGTAAAGTGAAACCCATTCTTTCTGAGAGCTATTATAAAATCTAACATGTGTACCTATATATAAGCAAGCTCCTTACACCATGGATTGAAGTTATATTTTTGTGTGCCACAATAAGAGCTGTAGTGTGATGTCCACTTGTGTAAGATACTTACTTTCTACCTGCCCAGGTGGTCTAAGCTCCAAGCAACTCATGTCAATATCTAGCAGTGGCAATGTTTTAGCTCTCTTGTTTATTCACAATTTTAAAATAGTGTTTTGATTTTTATATCCAGAAGAGAAATCTGAAGTATGAATTTAGGAATGAAGTACCTGTTCAGCCCGTGGGTTCTTCTTGTATGTCAGCTGTTGAAGGTATTTGCCATTGCTTATTGCTGCAGAGACAGTGAAAAACAGCTGCTACAGGGATAGCCACAGCAACAGCAACTTTTGGATACCCCAGGTTCTGTCATCACTCCCCAGGAAGAGTCAGAGAAGGTTATACAGTAACGTTCCTAAAACAAACCCTTCTCCCAAAATTCTTACGTAATCAGTTTCACAACATCTTTACTCCATACACATGTTGGAGTTTTATACATTAATATAGTCCTAGAAAGATCTTGACAGTTCTGGGCTGAATTAAATCCCAGGTGAACTATAAAACAGATCTCTACTCTAACAGAATCCTTGGTAAAATAGCCAACTTCAAAAAATATTCCCTGTGAAAGAAAGGTATTATAAGCAAATATAAATACAAAGAAGTTTTTGTATTTACCCCAGTTTGGAAGTAGAAGGAAAGAAACATTTATCTCAAACTTTCAAAAACAAAAAGAGATAGAGTCAACAAAATGTTGCTAAATAAATAATAAGAAACTGAAAACATATGACTGGGCCTAATTAAAGTGTAGAGTGATAATGCATATATAATTTAGTTACCTAATTTCATTAACATAAAGGATGAGTGGTACTAAACCACTATTTATTTCATCTTCAGTGCATCATTTTAAAATTCAGAAAGTAGATTGCCAGGGGCTGAAGGAAGGGATAAATGGGGAGTAACTGCCGACAGGTATGGGGTGTCTTTCTGGGGTGATGAAAATGTTCTAAAATTAGATAGATGGTTACACAACTATTTAGTGAATACACTAAAAACCACTGAATTGTACATTTTAAAATGGTGACTTTTATGGTATGTAAACTATATAACTGTTGCAAAAAACAAGTAATGCTAAACGTTTTTTATTATCTGATTTCCAAAAAAAATTACTTATTCCAAGATAATATTCTGTCCATATTCAAATCCTCTATCTGTAAATTACTTTGTCTATTATTTTCTAGAAAATTATCTCCCTAATTTTTTTTAAAGGGTTGCTCTAATGATCTAAATGTCCACAGGCTTCTAACACCTCTTCAAAACACAGAAGTGACACTAAACATTGAAGACTTTGACATTTTGACAGACCCATTTAAAAAGAAAAAAAAGGTATAAATTCCAGTGGGCTACATAATATAAAGACATCTATTTTCCTGGGCATTAGCAGTTGTAAATACAGACAACATAAGTAATTTTACACATCAAGTTGATGTGTAATAAAATAAATCTACTCAATGTTCTTCTTTCATCAAGATAACAGACTCTAATGGTAAATGACTACAGCTCATCTTGTTAAGATCAAAAGGGAATGACTTTTGCAGCAAAATATGTCTACCAGCTAAGCTATTTGACCAGCTCAGTTACTAATGACACAAAAGCAGTCTTGCATGAAGCCGCAAAAAAGAAGAAAGAGAAGATACTGAGAAGGGATTCTTAAAAGACTTGATTGGTCAAGGTTATAAATGGCTTTGTAACTTTTTTATTTAGACTTTAGAGTTTTATACACCCAGATGAGTATCTCTGAACTGTGCTAACGAACAACACAATTAATTTTTCCTTAATTGCAGCTCTTTGCAGGTATTTCAAATCCACCAAAACCATAGCTATATTAACAGTTTTTTGTGTTTTTTCTTATTGCTACCTTATCGTATTAGAATCAATTTGCCACTATTGGGACATCGAGAAAGAGCAAGATCTATAAAATCATGTTGTGCTGACATATAAAATGGTTCACTTTTACAGTGACATTGTTTCTAAAGACTTATAAATTTGTTTTGTACTTAAATTTCAACTGAATAAGTTATTGCAAATATTTATGCATAAAAATGTGAACTGCACTTAAGTTACCTTTGAAATAAAACAAACACAATTAGAAATATGTCAATTAAAAATATTTTCTAAAATCATTACTCAGAAATACTTCAATGAAAAAAGGTAAAGAGCTATTAGTAAAAACTGTATCTAGCAGTATAAACAGATAACCTCATCCTTTTTAATATAAATTTTATCAGAAATTCTCACACTTCTCAGACCACAGCCTCACAATTTCATCTTAAAAAAGGAAAAGGAAATTTTTTTTCCTATCGTCATTCTAAAGAACTAAGCTTTCTCCAAAGCTGTGTAACTTGCCCATGTTTGATAGGTGAGGAAATCGATCCTCAAGATATTAAACAACTTTCAAACCCACGTTTTCTAATTTTTCTACAATGTCAATATAAAGAACAAAGAAAATTTTCCACTTAAGTATACAAAATTTGAATATATATTTGGCATTATCTACCAAGAAAACCCTATTGGGCAGTTCTATTCTGGCACATGGGGTTGCTGTGAGTTGGAATTGACTCCATGGCACCCAACGATGACACTCACATGCAGCCCAGGACCATGAGTGCATCCTGAGTGCCTACAAAGGGGGTAGCTGAAGACTTGCCTTGTCTCAATCCCTTCAAATGCCTCTTTAGTCTTGCTACTCTCTCCTTCAGACTTAATTCCCTAAGACCATGTGTTTTCCTTCCTTTTCCACGCTAACACATGAAACAAATTTTATATATGTAAGCAGCAAATGCACTTACAACTTCAGATTCTATCTTTACATTAAGTCAACAGAGAGAACTTTTCGAGTTTACTACTCAAAAAGCAATATGTCATAATAAAAGCTATAATAAAAGGGACTCTACACAAGAAGATTAAACTTTGCCAATACAATGAGACCTGGTTTATAAAAATAACCTTCATAACGAAATGGCCTGTTGCCGAGACCCTCCTACAGCAGACATGTCTTTGCGGGGGACAAAACAAGCCTTAGCACCATGCCAACATAACAGCTGCCAAAAATGAATTCTTCGTGATTCTGTAGAATCTTTGCTCCATTTCCGCACTAAGGTGACTAACCGTTATCCGTTCTTACCGTGGGTTTTGACTATGTATCTTATAGGAATATTTTATACATTTTTATCTGTTGTGTTAATATAGTATATGCCATCTCTGTGATATCAATCAGTGAGGAAGATTTTATTTCTAAAAGAATTCAAAAACTTAGATTTATGGGTTGATCAAAATAACCTTATCCTTTAGTTTTCTGTATTAGTTTGTTCTTTCTTTCTAGAACTTTGAGGAAGTCTGCGGTAAAGAATAAAGAACAACAAAATGTCCCTGCCTTCAAGAAACTTAAATTACTACTTCAGGAGATAATATTTACACAGGTAAAAATAATTAGGAAATATTTCAGTGAGTGGTACTATAGATTTTATTTCCTAATGGTCTTCCTCCTGCAATACCCATGATCTGAAACACGGTGAGTCTGTAATAGCCAATTATGGCCATCCTTCTTAACAGATTCCCCCCAAGGGTATGTATAATAGATCACTTGTGCCATGGAATTAAAGCAAAAATGCGGTTGATATAGTAATAATAAACATAGGCATGAGCCTGCCAGTCATAGCGGTACCACACGGCTGGCTTAGCTAAAGCTAATGCCTGACTAGGTAAACGGCTTTCACTGGTATTTTCTTTCCTCAAGACTGACTTCTGCAAGCCTTGTTCATGAATAAAATAAATGATGAGTGGCTGGTAAGATGTCAAGGGAAGGACCAGTGGCTCCAACTGTCACAAAATTTCTCATAAATAGGCCTAGTCCCTGTTTGAAGCTGCCTAGTGTGAATATATTACTCTAGGAACCAGCAGTAACTAAAAAATATAAATTAAATTTTGACCAGCAAAAAGCATGCATTTTAAAGATTTGAAACAGAATAAAAATAAGAAGGGAAGGTGTCAATCTGATGTAGACGCACAGATAATATCTCATATTGGGCTTAACAGAGGGACATTCTCTCATATATGACTTTAAACTGGAGTTCTGGGAAGGGGTGCACTGTAGCATCTTAACAGAAGGAGCTGAACAAGACAATCCAGTTCGTAACAGGTCAGAGACATGCCTTCGGATAGACTAGAAAGAAAACGATTCACTGACAGCCAGTGCTTAGTCTATAAAGAATATCTGGCTCTGACCTACCCTTGCCCCATACGTTATGACAATATTAGTATACTGCTTTGCATCAAACATAAATGTAGTGTCTGTACCTCTCTCTCTTGAGTTACATAACCCATAATTCAAGGTACTTTGAAATACTCTGTTATTAATAGCTTTCCTCGGTTTTAAATTCTATTCATAACTATCATTAACTTTGCTTAAGTTGGCTAATTAAAATATCAAAATTCTATTCTAGTATCAAAAAAGTATTAAGAAAATCTATAAAAGACATATTCTAAAAGTTATGAGTATACGCCATAAATACAGTGAAACTAAGTTCATTAGAAAAAACAAAATAAAACCATATAACTAAAAGTTTTAAATGTAAGAAAAACAGATTAGGGTTATTAAGTGATAACAAGAAGAATGAATCTATAACCCCCTAAGGGTTTCAAAAAGGCTTTTGTATTTCTGATATCACTGGTAATCAACTAAAACCTAAATAGATCAATATTTCTATGAAACTTTTAAAAAGTATACTCTGGATTAATATTTAGTATTGAGAGAGATGAAGGATAAGAGTAAGTGAAGAACGAAGAAGGGGAAGAAAAGGGGAGACAAGGGAAGATTGAATGAGAGGTGATGTGACACCAGGCAAAACTAAGAGAAAAGTTCAATATGTCTCATTTAAAGATGAGGAAAAAATATGGCAAGAATATACATATTTATCAGAGTTAAGTACCAAGGGAAGATAAATAATTAACACTGTAGCTAATGCAGTGGAGGGGGGAGAGTAGAGGGGCACGGAGAAGGGCAGGTAGAAGCAAGAAAAATGGAACAAAACTTGCCCTACTAGCAGAAGAATGGGATCACTGTGTAGCCACCTGCTTTTCCCTATAGAGGAATTAAAACTTGTCTTTATGAATAATACAGAAATGGCTGGTGGATAATGCACAACAGAGAAATAAACTTTCACCAAGAAGATGGTATTTATGAATAAAAGAAAAATGCTAAACATGCTGAGTTCAAGCCAAAAGTTTAAAGCTTACAGATATTATTATGAGAACTACATGCAATTCTTTATCTTTGGAAAGTAAGCAGCAAAATATATGAGAAAATCTAGACAGATTACATAACAGTAAGTATCCCAAGACAAACGTGTGATATCCTCTTAAACGTGACACTCAAAAGGATTTTCTTTGCATCTAAAAAAGACTGATTTTCTTGTAGAATGTTGCTACCAATGAAACTTGGATAGCCAAGGCAGTTGACATATTCAGAGTGAAATTGAGGTCAGGCTAGTTCTTTTACGAATTCTAATATTCTTTAATAAATTAATAATATTATTTCATAGTCTACCACGGTATTTTCAAGACATGGTATTTTCAATGGCCTCATATGCATGGGAAAGCTGGACAATAAATAAGGAAGATCAAAGAAGAATTGATGCCTTTGAATTATGGGTGATGGTGAAGAATATTTACTATACAACGGACAAACAAATCTATCTTGAAAGAAGTTCAGCTAGAATGCTCCTTAGAAGCCAGGATGGCGAGACTTTGTCTTGCACATTTTGGACATGTTATCGGGAGGGACCAGTCCCAGGAGGAGGACATCATGCCTGGTAAAGTAGAGGGTCAGCAAAAAAGAGGAAGACCCTCACTGAGATGGATTAACACTGTGGTTGCAACAACGGGCTCAAACATAGCAACATTTGTGATGATGGCACAGAACCAGGCAATGTTTTGTTCTGTGGTACACAGGGTTGCTGTGAGTTGGCACTGACTCGACAGCACCTAACAACAACAACGCACCAAAAACACATTCCCAGAAAAAACCTAAATTAGATGGCCACACAATGCAAAATCTAAATACTTCATTCAATTATTTTAATTATTCAATTTATTTAATAAATTTAACAACAACCAAAAAAACCCATTGCCATCAAGTCTATGCTGACTCACAGCAACGCCAGAGGAAGAGTTGAACTGCCCCATAAGGTTTCCAAGGAGCAGCTAGTGGATTCCAACTGCTGACCTTTTGGTGAGCAGCCAAAGTTCTTAACTACTACACCACCACAGCTACATTCAATCAAAAAAAAAAAACACCTCATTGCCATCAAGTCGATTCCAACTCATAGAGGCCCTATAGGACAGAGTAGAGCTGCCCCACACGGTTTCTAAGGAGCACCTGGTAGATTCAAACTGCCAGCCTTCTGATTAGCAGCCGAGTTCTTAACTACTACACCAACAGGGCTCCATTCAATAAACAGGCAACTCTAAATCATTTGGCAGGGCAGATTAACTGATTCATAGATTAACCATGGAAAGTATTTATTTAATAAGATATTTAGACTTACCATGACCAGAACAGAAGGTTCTTATTATAAGATGGTTTACATTTAAAACTATCCAGTTACCAAAGACTCACACTGACTCTTTGGTGAAAATTTCCGCTCACCAGTAAAACTGTAGCACCTCCCACCCTTTATCAGTAGTGTGTTCCTAAAACAAAGCAATGATTTCAGATTCTTATACAAAAAGCAGATGAAGAAGAAAAGAAAAAAGGTAAGATCTTGCAATTGTCCAAACCATCTGGTTGTAAGAGAATTAACACAACCTTCCTTGCTGAAAGCAAAGAGGACTTGAAGCACTTACTAATGAAGATCAAAGACTACAGCCTTCAGTAGGGATTACCCCTCAACATAAAGAAAACAAAAATCCTTACAACTAGACCAACAAGCAACATCAAGACAAAGAAAAAATTGATGTTCATTTTACTTGTATCCACAATAAACACCCACAGAAGCAGCAGTCAAGAAATCAAACAATCCATCGCATTGGGCAAATCTGCTGCAAAAGACCTCTTTAAAGTGTCGAAAAGCAAAGATGTCTTTTTGAGGACTAAGGCGCACCTGACTCAAGCCATGGTATTTTCCATTGTCTCATATGCCTGCAAAAGCTGGAAATGAATAAGGAAGACCAAAGTAGAATTGATGTCTTTGAATTATGGTGCTGGCTAAGAATATTGAATATACCATGAACTGCAGAAGAACAAACAAGTCTGCCTTTGTAGAAGTACAGCCAGAGTGTCCCTTGGAAGCGAGGATAGTGAGACTTCATGTCACACTTTGGACATGGTATCAGGAGGGACCAGTCCCTGGAGAAAGACATCATGCTTGGTAAAGTAGATGGTCAGAGAAAAATATGAAGACCCTTGATGAGCTATATTGACACAGTGGCTGCAACTCAAATATAGCAATGATTGTGAGAACGGCGCAAGACCCATAAGTATTTTATGCTATTGAAAATAGGGTTGCTATGAGTCAGAACCAATTTGAGGGCACCTAACAACAACAATACATACAATGTACTTAGAGAGTGTACTGGGCAAATGGTAAGTGCTCAATAACATTAGCTACTGCCCTCATACAAAAACAGTGTTTTACCAAAGTCCTGGTCTCCATAAACTATCTAGGGAGAATAAATAGCCCATATTTGGTAAACTCACAGTTGATTTATTCAGGGTTAGTGCCTTGCCAATGCTCTTCTGGTTCCATCGGTATTAATTAAAACAGCTACTTGGGTGGTCATTCACATCAATGATTTTGTTATGCTTTTTTTTTTTTTTTTTTTTAATGAACTTCAAAAATGTCAAGCACTAGTATTGCTGTTTAGAAACAACAGCTAACTTCTTTGCATGTTGCTGACCACATAATTCTCTCCATATCATAACTACCAATAGATAGAGTTATTTCTACCTGATCTTTTCTTTTGGAAGTTCCTTGGATTGTGTCTAAATATAAAATTTCAATTATTTCATTTCTAGCCTTTAATTCCGCTTCAAAAAGGAAATAAAAATAATAAATCCAGTGAAACTCAATAGTATGTCCCTGTTTAATGCTAATTTGAATATAAAGCAACTGACAGTTGCTTTCCATTCTTATTCCAGTTAATTACTATATTTTTAAGAAAAAAAACATGCAAATTATATACTGTTGCATTCCAGACAACCCCCATGCATTATTTTCATAACTCCACTATGAAAAAATATGTATATATTTTTTTTTTACATGTTGCTGACTTCAATTTCCCTTTTTTTTTTTTTCCTGTCCAAAGGATATAATGTTAAGTCTTTGTCTTGGTGCTGGTGACAAGGGGAGGTTTGGGTCCTAGCAACAGACCCTCACCAGCCTACCCTCAAGTTCCTGAAGCAACCCCTGTCCCAGGATGATTTCTTTCCTGCTGGGCAAACCTCTTTGTCCAGAGCAGGAAGAAATCACTTTTTCTGCCCTAGAAATAGCCCTCACCAGGGCAGCTGGCCCCAGCTAAGGAGGTGTACACAAGAGGCCACTCAGGTGGGTGAGGTTGGCTGAAGTGTGACGAATTAGTTAGTATGACCTTTCTTGCCAGGATCTTGTTAACTTCCATCCAGGGGACTGGCTGGGACTGTGCAAATAATTGTGGTCCCACTATTTATCACCAAGGGGACTGTTCTTACTTCCTACATTCTAGGTTTGGATTATTAATGGATGATTGCAGCTGTTCCCATTTTGAGTTGTGCCACATCAACAAATGATGGTCCTGAAAACTTGACTCCATCCACGTCATTAAGGTCAACCCTACTTTAAAGAGGCAGCCCTTCCCCGGGCATCTTTTGAGTGCCTACCAACATGGCGGGCTCATCTTCTGGCACTATATCAGACAATGTTCCACTGCTATTCATGAGGTTTTCACTGCCTGATTCTTTTCAGAAGTAGACTGCTGGGTCCTTCTTCCTAGTCTGTCTTAGTCTGGAAGCTCACATGAAACTTGTCCTCGATGGGTGACCCTGCTGGCATCTGAATGCCGGTGGCACAGCTTCCAGCATCACAGCAACACGCAAGCCCCCACAGTATGAAAAACTGAATTGGAACCTGGATGTATGAAGAATGAATCCAGGAAAATTAGAAATCATCAAAATGAAACGGAATACATAAACATCGATATCCTATGCATTAGTAAGCTGAAATGGACTGGTATTTGCCATGTTGAATCGGACAATCATATAGTCTACTATGCTGGGAATGACAACTTGAAAAGGAATGGCGCTGCATTCATCGTCAAAAAAAACATTTCAAGATCTATCCTGAAGTACAATGCTGTCAGTGATAGGATAATATCCACACACCTACAAGGAAGACCAGTTAGTATTATTCAAATTTACACACCAACTGCTAAGGCCAAAGATAAAGAAATTGAAGATTTTTTTTTTTTTTTTTTTTAAAGCAAAAAGAAAGTTTTATTCAGCATATGTTCAAAAAGGCAAGCGGGCAAGCATGCTGCCAGAGCCAATGTCTGCCCAAATCCCAGGAAATAGTATAGAATAAGCAAAAGTGGGAAAATGGACAAGCATGCTGCCATACCCATGTCTGTCCGAGTCCAAGGAGGGTTACAGAATCATCAGTACATATTAACATTATAAATGGACAAAACCATTGAAATCTTCACCTTTTCACAGATTGGCTAGAAACTGTGATCTTACATTTTGAATTGTCTTTTTTTTTTTTTTTTGGCAAAGATTTTATTTATTTATTTATTTTTTAAATTTTTATTAAGCTTCAAGTGAACATTTACCATTCCAATCAGTCTGTCACATGTAGGTTTACATACATCTTACTCCCTTCTCCCACTTGTTCTCCCCCTATTGAGTCAGCCCTTACAGTCTCTCATTTCGTGCCAATTTTACCTTCTTCCCTCTCTCTCTATCTTCCCATCCCCCCTCCAGTCAAGAGTTGCCAACACACTCTCCCGTGTCCACCTGATTTAATTAGCTCACTCTTCATCAGTATCTCTCTCCCCCCCACTGACCAGTCCTTTTCATGCCTGATGATTTGTCTTCGGGGATGGTTCCTGTCCTGTGCCATCAGAAGTTCTGGGGAGCATTGTCTCTGGGATTCCTCTAGTCGCAATCATACCATTAGGTGTGGTCTTTTAATAAGAATTTGGGGTCTGCATCCCATTGGTCTCCTGCTCCCTCAGGAGTTGTCTGTTATGTTCCCTGACAGGGCAGACATCGATTGTGGCCGGGCACCAACTAGTTCTTCTGGTCTCAGGATATTGTAGGTCTCTGGTTCAAGTGGCCCTTTCTGTCTCTTGGGTTCTTAGTTGTCGTGTGACCTTGGTGTTCTTCCTTTGCCTTTGCTCCCGGTGGGTTGAGACCAATTAATGTATTTTAGATGGCTGCTTGTTGGCATTTAGGACCCCAGGTGCCACAATTCAAAGTGGGATGCAGAGTGTTTTCATAATAGAATTGTTTTGCACATTGATTTAGAAGTCCTCTCAAACCAAGTTCCCCAGACCCCAGCCCCTGCTTCGCTATCCTTTGGAGCTTTCATTTTATCTCGGAAACCTCTTTACTTTTAATCCTGTCCAATTAGGCTGACCTTCCTTGTTTTGAGTGTTGTCTTTCCCTTCACCCAAAGCAGTTCCCATCTACAGATTGATCAATAAAAAGCCCTCTCCCTCCCTCCCTCCCTCCCCCCTTTGTAACCACAAAAGTATGTGTTCTTTTCCGTTTTTTCTATTTCTCAAGATCTTATAATAGTGGTCTTATACAATATTTGTCCTTTTGCAACTGACTCATTTCGCTCAGCATAATGCCTTCCAGATTCCTCCATGTTATGAAATGTTTCAGAGATTCGTCACTGTTCTTTATCGATGCGTAGTATTCCATTGTGTGAATATACCACAATTTATTTACCCATTCGTCCGTTGATGGACATCTTGGTTGCTTCCAGCTTTTTGCTATTGTAAACAGAGCTGCAATAAACATGGGTGTGCATATATCTGTTTGTGTGAAGGCTCTTGTATTTTTAGGGTATATTCCGAGGAGTGGGATTTCTGGGTTGTATGGTAGTTCTATTTCTAACTGTTTAAGATAACGCCAGATGGATTTCCAAAGTGGTTGTACCATTTTACAATCCCACCAGCAGTGTATGAGAGTTCCAGTCTCTCCGCAGCCTCTCCAACATTTATTACTTTGTGTTTTTTGAATTAATGCCAGTCTAGTTGGTGTCAGATGGAATCTCATCGTAGTTTTAATTTGCATTTCTCTAATGGCTAATGATCGAGAGCATTTTCTCATGTATCTGTTGGCTGCCTGAATATCTTCCTTAGTGAAATGTGTGTTCATATCCTTTGCCCACTTCTTGATTGGGTTGTTTGTCTTTTTGTGGTTGAGTTTGGACAGAATCATGTAGATTTTAGAGATCAGGCGCTGGTCTGAGATGTCATAGCTGAATATTCTTTCCCAGTCTGTAGGTGGTCTTTTTACTCTTTTGGTGAAGTCTTTAGATGAGCATAGGTGTTTGATTTTTAGGAGCTCCCAGTTATCTGGTTTCTCTTCGTCATTTTTGGTAATGTTTTGTATTCTGTTTATGCCCTGTATTAGGGCTCCTAGGGTAGATCCTATTTTTTCTTCCATGATTTTTATCGTTTTAGTCTTTATGTTTAGGTCTTTGATCCACTTGGAGTTAGTTTTTGTGCATGGTGTGAGGTATGGGTCCTGTTTCATTCTTTTGCAAATGGATATCCAGGTATGCCAGCACCATTTGTTAAAAAGACTATTATTTCCCCAATTGACTGACACTGGTCCTTTGTCAAATATCAGCTGCTCATAAATGGATGGATTTATATCTGGATTCTCAATTCTGTTCCATTGGTCTATGTGCCTGTTGTTGTACCAGTACCAGGCTGTTTTGACTACTGTAGCTATATAATAGGTTCTGAAATCAGGTAGGGTGAGGCCTCCCACTTTCTTCTTCTTTTTCAGTAATGTTTTGCTTATCCGGGGGTTCTTTCCTTTCCATATGAAATTAGTGATTTGTTTCTCTATTCCCTTAAAGTATGACATTGGTATTTGGATTGGAAGTGCGTTGTATGTATAAATGGCTTTTGGTAGAATAGACATTTTTACTATGTTAAGTCTTCCTATCCATGAGCAGGGTATGTTTTTCCATTTAAGTGTGTCCTTTTGAATTTCTTGTAGCAGAGTTTTATAGTTTTCTTTGTATAGGTCTTTTACATCCTTGGTAAGATTTATTCCTAAGTATTTTATCTTCTTGGGGGCTACTGTGAATGGTATTGATTTGGTTATTTCCTCTTCGGTGTTCTTTTTGTTGATGTAGAGGAATCCAAGTGATTTTTGTATGTTTATTTTATATCCTGAGACTCTTCCAAACTCTTCTATTAGTTTCAGTAGTTTTCTGGAGGATTTCTTAGGGTTTTCCATGTATACGATCATGTCATCTGCAAATAGTGATAGCTTTACTTCCTCCTTACCAATCTGGATACCCTTTATTTCTTTGTCTAGCCTAATTGCCCTGGCTAGGACTTCAAGTACGATGTTGAATAAGAGCGGTGATAAAGGGCATCCTTGTCTGGTTCCCGTTCTCAAGGGAAATGCTTTCAGGTTCTCTCCATTTAGAGTGATATTGGTCGTTGGCTTTGCATATATGCCCTTTATTATGTTGAGGAATTTTCCTTCAATTCCTATTTTGGTGAGAGTTTTTATCATAAATGGGTGTTGGACTTTGTCAAATGCCTTTTCTGCATCAATTGATAAGATCATCTGGTTTTTGTCTTTTGTTTTATTTATGTGATGGATTACATTAATGGTTTTTCTGATATTAAACCAGCCTTGCATACCTGGTATAAATCCCGCTTGATCAGGGTGAATTATTTTTTTGATGTGTTGTTGGATTCTATTGGCTAGAATTTTGTTAAGGATTTTTGCATCCATGTTCATGAGGGATATAGGTCTAAAATTTTCTTTTTTTGTAATGTCTTTACCTGGTTTTGGTATCAGGGAGATGGTAGCTTCATAGAATGAGTTGGGTAGTATTCCGTCTTTTTCTATACTTTGAAATACCTTCAATAGTAATGGTGTTAAGTCTTCTCTGAAGGTTTGGTAGAACTCTGCAGTGAAGCCATCTGGGCCAGGACTTTTTTTTGTTGGGAGTTTTTTGATTACCGTTTCAATCTCTTTTTTTGTTATGGGTCTATTTAGTTGTTCTACTTCTGAATGTGTTAGTTTAGGTAAGTAGTATTGTTCCAAGAATTTATCCATTTCTTCTAGGTTTTCAAATTTGTTAGAGTACAATTTTATGTAGTAATCTGATATGATTCTTTTGATTTCATTTGGTTCTGTTGTGATGTGGTCCTTCTCGTTTCTTATTCGGGTTATTTGTTTCCTTTCCTGTTTTTCTTTAGTCAGTCTAGCCAATGGTTTATCAATTTTGTTAATTTTTTCAAAGAACCAGCTTTTGGCTTTGTTAATTCCTTCAATTGTTTTTCTGTTCTCTAATTCATTTAGTTCAGTTCTAATTTTTATTATTTGTTTTCTTCGGGTGCCTGATGGATTCTTTTGTTGCTCACTTTCTATTTGTTCAAGTTGTCGGGACAGTTCTCTGATTTTGGCTCTTTCTTCTTTTTGTATGTGTGCATTTATCGATATAAATTGGCCTCTGAGCACTGCTTTTGCTGTGTCCCAGAGGTTTTGATAGGAAGTATTTTCATTCTCGTTGCTTTCTAAGAATTTCCTTATTCCCTCCTTGATGTCTTCTATAACCCAGTCTTTTTTCAGGAGGGTATTGTTCATTTTCCAAGTATTTGATTTCTTTTCCCTAGTTTTTCTGTTATTGATTTCTAGCTTCATTGCCTTGTGGTCTGAGAAGATGCTTTGTAATATTTCGATGTTTTGGATTCTGGAAAGATTTGTTTTATGCCCTAATATGTGGTCTATTCTAGAGAATGTTCCATGTGCGCTAGAAAAAAAAGTATATTTTGCAGCAGTTGGGTGGAGAGTTCTGTATAAGTCAATGAGGTCAAGTTGGTTGATTGTTGTAAGTAGGTCTTCCGTGTCTCTATTGAGCTTCTTTCTGGATGTCCTGTCCTTCTCCGAAAGTGGTGTGTTGAAGTCTCCTACTATATATGTGGAGGTGTCTATCTCACTTTTCAATTCTGTTAAAATTTGATTTATGTATCTTGCAGCCCTGTCATTAGGTGCGTAAATATTTAATATGGTTATGTCTTCCTGATCAATTGTCCCTTTTATCATTATATAGTGTCCTTCTTTATCCTTTGTGGCGGATTTAAGTCTAAAGTCTATTTTGTCAGAAATTAATATTGCTACTCCTCTTCTTTTTTGCTTATTGTTTGCTTGATATATTTTTTTCCATCCTTTGAGTTTTAGTTTGTTTGTGTCTCTAAGTCTAAGGTGTGTCTCTTGTAGGCAGCATATAGATGGATCGTGTTTTTTTATCCAGTCCGTGACTCTCTGTCTCTTTATTGGTGCATTTAGTCCATTTACATTCAGCGTAATTATAGATAAGTAAGTTTTTAGTGCTGTCATTTTGATGCCTTTTCATGTGTGTTGTTGGTCATTTCATTTTTCCACATGCTTTTTTGTGCTGAGACGTTTCTCTTAGTAGCTTGTGAGATCCTCATTTTCATAATGTTTAACTTTGTGTTTATTGAGTCGTTACGTTTTTCTTGAGTTATGGAATTGATATTCCTTTTTGTGGTTATCTTTTTATTTACCCCTATTTTTCTAAGTAAAAACCTAACTTGTATCCTTCTATTTCGCCTTGTATCACTCTCCATCTGGCAGTTCAATGCCTCCTATATTTAGTCCCTCTTTTTGATTATTTTGATCATTTATCTATTGATTTCCATGATTTCCTGTTGTGTGTATTATTTTGTTTATTTATTTATTTTTTAGAATTAGTCTTAATTTGTTTGTTTTTGTGCTTTCCCTGTTTGAGTTGCGTTGATATCAGGACGTTCTGTTTTGTGACCTTGTATTGTGCTGGTACCTGATATTATTGGTCATCAGGCCAAACAATCTCCTTTAGCATTTCTTGCAGTCTTGGTTTAGTTTTTGCAAATTCTCTAAACTTGTGTTTATCTGTAAATATCTTAATTTCTCCTTCATATTTCAGAGAGAGTTTTGCTGGATATATGATCCTTGGTTGGCAGTTTTTCTCGTTTAGTGCTCTGTATATGTCGTCCCATTCCCTTCTTGCCTGCATGGTTTCTGCTGAGTAGTCTGAACTTATTCTTATTGATTCTCCCTTGAAGGAAACCTTTCTTTTCTCCCTGGCTGCTTTTAAAATTTTCTGTTTGTCTTTGGTTTTGGCAAGTTTGATGATGATATGTCTTGGTGTTTTTCTTTTTGGATCAATCTTAAATGGGGTTCGATGAGCATCTTGGATAGATATCCTTTCTTCTTTCATGATGTCAGGGAAGTTTTGTGTCAGGAGTTCTTCAACTATTTTCTCTGTGTTTTCTGTCCCCCCTCCCTGTTCTGGGACTCCAATCACTCGCAAGTTATCCTTCTTGATAGAGTCCCACATGATTCTTAGGGTTTCTTCATTTTTTTTAATTCTTTTATCTGATTTTTTTTCAGCTATGTTGGTGTTGTTTCCCTGGTCCTCCAGAAGTCCCAGTCTACATTTCTGAAAACAGTCGCTGTCTGCCCGTATTTGTTCGTTTTCCGTCTCTAAGTCTGTGCTTGTTGTTCAGAGTTCGTAGATTGTTATGTATGTGATCGATTCCCTTGTTTTTCCGAGTCTCTGTTGCAAGAGGGATCCGCGGTAGTGTCCACCTAGTCCGCCATCTTGGCCCCCGCCCCCTTGAATTCGAAATTGAAGATTTTTACCAGCTGCAGCCATCTGAAATTGATTGAACATGCAATCAGGATTCACTGATAATTACTGGTGATTGGAATGCAAAAGTTGGAAACAAAGAAGAAGAACTGGTAGTTGGAAAATATGGCCCTAGTGATAGAAACAATGCCAGAGATCGAATGACAGAATTTTGCAAGACCAATGAATTCCTCACTGCAAATACCTTTTTTCACCAATATAAATGGTGACTATACACATGGACCTCGCCAGACGGAATACAGACAGGAATCAAATCCACTACATCTGTGGAAAGACGATGGAAAAGCTTAACATCATCAGTCAGAACAAGGCCAGGGGCTGACTACGGAACAGACCATCAATTGCTCATATGCAAGTTCAAGATGAAACTGCAGAAAATCAGAGCGAGTCCACATGAGCCAAAATACTTTGAGTATATCCCACCTGAATTTAGAGACCATCTCAAGGATAGATTTGACGCACTGAATATTAATGAACAAAGACCAGAAGAGTTGTGGGATGACCTCAAGGACATTATACATGAAGAAAGCAAGAGGTCACTGAAAAGACAGGAAAGAAAGAAAAGACCAAGATGGCTATCAGAAGACACTCTGAAACTTGCTCTTGAACGTTGAGCAGCTAAAGCAAAACGAAGAAATGAAGTAAAAGAACTGAACAGAAGATTTCAAAGGGTGGCTCAAGAAGACAAAGTAAAGTATTATAATGACATGTGCAAAGAGCTAGAGATAGAACACCAAAAAAAAGAACACATTCGGTATGTCTCAAGCTGAAGGAGCTGAAGAAAAAATTCAAGCCTCGAGTTGCAATACTGAAGGATTCTATGGGGAAAATATTAAATGATGCAGGAAGCATCAAAAGAAGATGGAAGGAATACACAGAGTCATTACACTAAAAAGAGTTAGTCGCAAGCGGCCATCTAAGATGCATCAATTGGTCTCAACCCACCTGGAGCAAAGGAGAATGAAGAACACCAAGGTCAAACGATAACTATGAGCCCAAGAGACAGAAAGGGCCACAGGAACCAGAGACTTACATCATCCTGAGACCAGAACAACTAGATGGCGCCCGGCCACAACCGATGACTGCCCTGACAGGGAGCACAACAGAGAATTCCTGAGGGAGCAGGAGATCAGTGGGATGCAGACCCCAAATTCTCATAAAATGACCAGACTTAATGGTCTGACTGAGACTAGAGGAATCCCGGCAGTCATGGTCCCCAAACCTTCTGTTGGCCTAGGACAGGAACCATTCCTGAAGACAACACATCAGACATGGAAGGGACTGGACAATGGGTTGGAGAGAGATGCTGACGAAGAGTGAGCTACTTGTATCAGATGGACACTTGAGACTGTGTTGGCATTTCCTGTCTGGAGGGGAGATAGGAGGGTAGAGAGGGTTAGAAACTGGCAAAATTGTCACGAAAGGAGAGACTGAAAGGAGGGAGCGGGCTGATTCATTAGGGGGAGAATAAGTGGGAGTATGGAGTAAGGTGTATATAAGCTTATATGTGACAGACTGACTTGATTTGTAAACTTTCACTTAAGGCACAATAAAAATTATTAAAAAAAAAAAGTCGATGTTCAACCATTTCAAGAGGAAGCATATGATCAGAAACCAATGGTACTGAAGGAAGAAGTCCAAGCTGCACTGAAGGCATTGGCGAAAAACAAGACTCCAGGAATTGACAGAATATCATTCGAGATGTTTCCACAAAAGGATGCAGTGCTGGAAGTGCTCACTTGTCCATGCTAAAAAAAAAAAAAAAATGTGGAATACAGCTACCTGGCCAACTGACTTGAAGAGATCTATATTTATGCCTATTCCCAAGAAAGATGATCCAACCGAATGCTAAAATTATTGAACAATATCATTAATATCACACACAAGTAAAATTTTGCTGATGATCATTCAAAAGCGGCTGCCACAGTATATCAACAGGGAACTGCCAGAAATTCAGGCCGGTTTCAGGAGAGGACATGGAACCAGGGATATCGTTGCTCATGTCAGGTGGATCCTGGTTGAAAGCAGAAAATACCAGAAAGATTTTTACCTGTGTTTTACTGACTATGCAAAGGCATTCAACTGTGTGGATCGTAACAAATTATGGATAACGTTGCAAAGAACAGGAATTACAGACACTAAGTTGTGCTCATGAGGAACCTGTACGTAGATCAAGAGGCAGTTGTTCGGACAGAACAAGGGTAAACTGAGGGGTTTAAAGTCAGGAAAGGGGTGCATCAAGGCTGTATCCTTTTACCATACCTATTCAATCTATACGGTGAGCAAACAATCTGAGAAACTGGACTATACGAAGAAGAACAGAGCATCAGGATTGCAGAAGGACTCATTAACAATGTGTGTTACGCAGATGACACAACCTTGCTTGCTGAAAGTGAAGAGGACTTGAAGCACTTACTGATGAAGATAAAAAAAACACAGCCTTCAGTATGGATTACACATCAACATAAAGAAAACAAAAATCCTCACAACTGGACCAATAAACCACATCATGATAAATGGAGAAAAGATTCAAATCATCAAGGATTTCACTTTACTTGGATCCACAATCAACACCCATGCAAGCAGCAGTCAAGAAATCAAAAGACACATTGCATTGGGCAAATCTGCTGCAAAAGAACTCATTAAAGTGTTAAAAAAAAAAAAAGAAAGCAAAGATGTCACCTTGAAGACTAAGGTGTGCCTGATTCAAGTCATGGCGTTTCAATCACCTCACATGCATGTAAAAGCTGGATGATGAATAAAGAACATCAAAGAAGAATTGAAGCCTTTAAATTGTAGTTTTGTTGAAGAATACTGAATATACCATGGACTGCCAAATGAAGGAACAAATCTGTCAGGGAAAACGTACAACCAGGCGCTCCTCAGAAGCAAGGATAGCAAGACTACGTCTCACGTGCTTTGGACATGTTATCAGGAGGGGTCAGTCCCTGGAAAAGGACATCATGGTTGGCAAAGTAGAGGGTCAGCAGAAAAGAGGAAGACCCTCAATGAGGGGGACTGCCACAGTGGCTGCAACAATGGGCTCAAGCATAACAACTGTGAGGATGGCACAGGACCGGCCAGTGTTTCATTCTGTGGTACACAGGGTTGCTATGAGTCGGAACCGACTCAATGGCACCTAACAACAATATTAATGGGAATTAAGACCCAGAAAAATAGAAGTGGTAAGGTACACGATCCAATCCTACAAACAAAAATATATTTCATCAATATTCACCATAATAAAATATAGCTTACTGTTTACTGGAAACCCTGGTGGCATAGTGGTTAAGTGCTACAGCTGTTAACCAAGAGGTCAGCAGTTTGAATCCACCAGGTGCTCCTTGGAAACCCTACAGGACAGTTCTACTCTGTCCTGTAGGGCTGCTGTGAGTTGGAATCGAGTCGACGGCACTGGGTTTGGTTTTGGGTACTGCTTACTACAAGAGATGAATGGCTACATAAAGAACATAATTTAAAGAAATGCAAACAATTACTTCTCTAACACATATTTAACCTTTATTTTTTTCCAGTAAATTCTTACAAAAATCAGTAACTGATGTCCTAGACAGTGACAGCCTAGAGTTTCTGGTATTCACTGCTTCTGCTTGTTCTTGCCTCGCTATGACCCTTTTAAGACTCCTAGGCTTCAGAGCTTAGTATGAAATCTTACTAGCGCCTTGAATTATTTTCCTTTAGCTACTTCCCTGGAAGACTTCTATCCATCCCTCAATCTCACACTCAAATATTATTTCCTCTGGGAAGCCTCCCTATTATTTAAGCAACATCACAGAGTTTGACTCAGAAAGACATAGCTATTGTGCTTATTTAGCTATGTATAACACAGTGGGGCAGGAAGTATACATGTATTTTCTGAGTGGGCAATGATGGGCCAAACTACCACCAAGATTAAATCTGCCTATAAAACCAGCCAGTTCTTCACAGGCCAAGACCTGACAGGGTCAGACTCACAATTTTCCACAGTAACACTTAAACTGATACATGACTTAGTAGCTGTCTTTGGTGAGGTTGGCCAAGTGGGAACAATCCGCATGTATAAATCAAGGGAGTATGGCACTAAACCAATGCAAAATTAGCATTCTTGTAACAAATGAAAAGTTTGCAATGAACTAACTAAATTAATCAACTGCCTCTGCCATAAAAGGGTATCATTAAATCAACAGATCCATAATCCCTTTAGTCCATAATCCCCTTAAGACCATTATAAGCCTTTCTGTAATAATAATAATAATAATAACAGCAACTAACTTTTATAGAGTGCTACTCTATGACAAAGGAGCCCTGATGGCACGGTGGTTAAGTACTTGTCTACTAACCAAAAGGTCAGCGGTTCAAATCCACCAGCTACTCTGTGGCAGAAAGATGTGGCAGACTGCTTCCATGAAGATTATAGCCTTGAAAACCCTATCAGGCAGTTCTACTCTGACTATAGGGTTGCTATGAGTCAGAATCGACTAGATGGCAATGAGTTTGGTTTACTATGCGACAGATGCATTTTAAGCGCTTTAGGTATATGAATTCACTTAAAGCTCACACAACCCTATTTTACACAAAACAGAACAGAGGCACAGAGACATCAAATAACTCGCCAAAGATCAGACAGTCCATGCTCAGAACCATTACGTTGCATTGTCTTGTAACTGAAAGAAATAAGGAATGATTTCAAAGCTTGAAGAAAAGATACAAAGCTGAACTTCTGATCAGGCCCTATACTCAAAAAAGGGAGTGACTTTTACATAGTAATACAAGGATAAGTAAAAAGTATTGCTACAAAATCATAGAAATATTTATTAAACAAAAAAATCAAAATGTGGAGCTACCGTTTCTCAACATATCCTCCATCTAGGTCTACGCACTTCTGAAGGCAGTGTTTCCACCTCTCTAACCCATCCTGAAGAATTCTGCACTCTTTGATGTACACCACATCAAAACATCAGTTTTGGTATCCTCGAGGGATTCACATCGTGTTCCTTTTAAATGTTCTTTGAGTTTTGGGAGCAAAAAAGAAATCTTAAGGAACAAGATCAGGGCTGTAGGGTGGATGGGGTAAGGTTTCCCAATGAAAATCTCATAGGACAGCCCTTGCTACCCTCAAAGAACAAGCAGGTGCATTGTTGTGATGGAAAAAAATTCCTCGGCACAACTTTCCCCAGCTTTTTCTCACCAATGCAGTTTTTAGTTTTCTTAAAACTTCTTTATAATAAGCCCCCATGATCATCCTGTACCCTCTGAGAAAATCTATCACAATTATCCCTTTGGGATCCCAAAAAACAGTCACCATAAATTTCTGAGCAGTCTTCCCTCTCTTAGCTCATTTTTGAGGTCTTCCCAGCCTTCCTTAAAACACTTAATTCATCAAAAAACTTATTTTATGTGGGACAGCATTCCCATAAACTTGTTGCAAAGCTTCAATGATTTGGGAAGATGTCCATTTGAGCTTTGTTAAAAAATTTGATATTAGCCCTAAGCTCAAAATCATTTTTTTCCATGGCACAAAAAGTATCTGTTCTTGAAAAACCTGGTGGCACGGTGGTTAAGAGCTACGGCTGCTAACCAAAAGGTCAGCAGTTCGAATCCACCAGGCACTCCTTGGAAACCCTATGGGGCAGTTCCACCCTGTCCTGTAAGGTCACTACGAGTTGGAATCAACTTGACGGCAATGGGTTTGGTTTTTTTGGTTTGTTTAATGAGACTAAGACAAGTGTATTACTGAGAGAAACTTGTCTGTAGCCATTCACCAATCACAGAGACATGTTTAAACATGTTTTGTTTGGAATAAACCCATGCATGTACAAAGTGGAACCCTAATAGCAGTATTTTTTGTGCCCGGATGACGATTCTGACTCATGGCAACCTTACATGGTCAGAGTAGAACTGTACTCCACGGGGCTTGCAATGGCTGACTTTTTCAGAAGCAGACCGCCATAGCTTTCTTCCAAGCCCCTCTGTGTAGACTCAAACCTCCAACCTTTTGATTAGCAGCCAAGCCTTGACTCTTTGCACCACCTGAGGCCTACAGAAAAATTCTGTTCTTACACCGTGGGATCCAAGTCTCTTGACAAACAGGGTTTCATTTCATGTTCCTCTAAAGAAACAAGCTACAATGAGCCACCCCTGCCCTTTGCTGTAAAACATAGTGTTATTGGTGCCCAATACTTCCAGAAGACTGGGAAACACCCTGGAGAGAAGGGCCATGCTATATTCATCTCTGTGCACTCAGCTCAAAATATAGGGCCAAATGTGGGGCCTGTCCTACAACAACAAATGAAAATAAATGTTCGCCTAACTGAGGAAAATTTTGCAGCTCTGGCCAGTAGAGAAAAGATCCTCCAAATTCAAATCTCCATCATCTGGTTCACTGCTGTAGGGCTCCTTTTTTGCCTTTTCTTCCAGTATTCCCACAGTAGGCAGTTCTCTTGGCAACCATTTTTATACTACCCACTGCTCTCACTCTTTCCTAATCAAAGTCTATTTAGTACCGGTTGCTTCTTTGTAGTTGTAGAGCTCTTCTTCACATAGATAAGTGGTATTTCTTGAAAGACCAGAATTAAATTAATTTAGTCTCTTTTTACAGATAAAGACAGTTGTCTAGGATGGGCAAGTAAGTTGCCTAACCTCTAACAGGAAGTAGGTAACAGGTAGTAGGTACCAGCAAACTTGGCCTTTTATATTTTAAACACATTTGGTTGAAGGGAAAAAAAAAAAAAACAGAATAAATGGAAGTAAACTTATACTGAGCACCTACTATGTGCTAACTACTGTGCTTTCTGTATCTTATCACATTTAAAGCTTGCAATAAGCCTACAAAGTTGTTACACGAGTTTAACTTGTAAATCCTCCAGGTGACCAAAAAAATACACAGTTTTGAAGACATATACGACAATTTTTCTGGTAAGGCAGACAGACTAACCTCACTAAACTGTACTAATTGGAGAAGTCCAATATGAGTTACTAAAAATGCTGTGTTACATATTTTAAAGTAATCTAAAGAATACAGAACTTTTAACTGCATTCCACAAGTAGAATTGAACTAAGCATTAAGACAAAGCAATCCTTAAAAAACATGGCAATTTAATAAAATGCATTTCAATAGCCATCAAAATGTTCACGCACTCCAAAAGCCTTTTGTTTACAGGTGTCATATCTGTGAATGTTTACTATAGTAGATATTAAAATAAAAAATTTAAAAATATTTATTAGCTCTTTTAAAAATAATATTAATAAACTACATGTTAATATAAATAACATGCTTTATGGAAAAACGTGAAAAATACGTATTTTTCAAAACAAAAAAAATAGTAAGAAAAGTGACAGTGTTCTACATTTTTGCAAATCACTTTAAAGTGTGGCTTAATAAAGGACACCTGGATTTTCATATCTGCTTCTATATTCAATAAGCTGTAATATGTTGTTTTGGTTAAAGCATAGAACAAAAAAAAAAAAGGTGGTTGGAAGAAGTATTTTAATCGCCTTTTCAGATACTTGTGGATATTCTTAATACTATACCAAAACTCAACAAGGGGTAATTTTCAATGTGGAATCTGAAATCATATCAATACACTTTAAATGCTCTGCTACATTAAAATTTACAGGACTATCTTTTAGTTAGAATGGATCTCTGTGCATGATTTTGTAACAGCATGCATTGGCCATTTGAAAATATTGGTCCCTACATTATGCAAACTGTCAAAATGTTGATATACTATATAATATCAGCGGTATCAAAAAATCATATTCATTAATATGATCACCAATGTCATCAGAAAAGCCCTTAAACCTTGAGACGTTACCAAGTTCACAGGGGTGAATATAAATTCCAAAATTCTAAGTTTTGCTTTGAAAGCTGAAATTTTATCATTGGATACAACTACTGTCAATCGTTTTCCTTAAAGTGACAGCTCACTTCAGTCATTTTTTTGAGACAATGTCTGCCAAATATTCAGTCTGAAGAACCATAAATTGTCTCTCAATAGTTCTTTCAAATAAAAGTGATGATCCATGAAAAAAGCAGTTAGCTGTCAACTCAAACAATCACACGAGCGCTTTTCCTCCAAGCAACCATCATTCTTCAGTACACAGCAGAAGTGCTTTATCTGTCCTTTCCTTTTCATCATACAGAATCATAAAAAGACATATTCAAGGACTGATTTAATAAAACGAATTTTTATTACTTCATCAAGAACATTCTTAAGTAAAACTGGTTTTTTTTTGTTTTGTTTGCTGTTGTTTTTCTTTTGTTTTGTTACTACGAGCGTGTGGCAATGAAGAATACAACAGCTACTGGTACAGTTTATACCATTGCTGTGATTCAGGTCAAGATGCCAGGAGTTTTACCCACTATTGCTTTTGTGTCATCAGTGCAAATGTCTACACAGTGGAAAAAGGCAAATTATGTCTTTGTATTGTTATGAAAATAGTTTGACGTTGTGGACCAGCTGAAAGGATCTCAGGCACCTTCAAGAGTCTGCGGATCACTCTTTGAGAACTGCTGTCACAATCATTTTTTCATACAGCATTACCTCCCAAATAATGTTTTTACATTAGAGGTTTTGTTACATATATTTTATGTTATCCAATGTCCAACCCGTACATTCTAATTGATGATGTCAATTTCCTAAATCTAAGAGAAAGGATGTGAAAAGCGCTCCACAAGATTTTCTCAACTATGAGTTGGAGAGCTAGCCATGGCCTAACTACCTGTATGACCTTGGGTAAGTCACTTCTCTCAGCACCACTTCTCCCATCAGTAAAACTAGGTAGATTTGGACTGGCTCAGTGATTTTGCACTTAGGGGGTAGGCAGCATATGGATAGAGCTCAGATTCACTGCAAGTGATGAGCAGTATTACTGATGGGAGCATGTTTCATATGTGAAAAAGAACCACGGACATAACAGTATCAAAGCCACTCATTACAAAGTTCTTAGAATATGCCTAAAAATGGCCCCCCCATCCATTCAGTTTATTCTTCTAAAGATGCTAGAGTAATTTTTTTAAACTATAAATCTGATGCTGCTACTCTCCTGCTTAAAATTCTTTACCTTCTTGTAGTTGCCCTTGAAATAAAATCCAAATATGTTCCACTTGGCCTATAAGGCCCTGCATGATCTGGCCCCTGCCTGCTTCAGCAGAGTCATCTCATGCTGCTCTCCACCTTGCTCTCCCTGACTTAGTCATGTTGGATTTCTCTCAGTCCCTACAGCATGCCTTTTTATGTGTTGTTTCTTCTGTCTGGGATGGCATCCACCTCTCTCTGCCTACTAATAACTACTCACTTTTTACATCTCAGCTTAAACATCACTTCTTCAGAGAAGCTTTGACTGACCCTTGAGACAACTTTAGGTCTTCCTCAGGCACAGCTCCTTCACAGCACTTCACACACTTAAAATTATTTACTTAATCATTCATGAGTACTTTTAAATGTCTGTCTCCCTACTAGATTATAAATCCCACCAGAACAAGAACCATTTCACTCTATCTACAATATCTACTGAGGCCACGAACATAGTAGGTTGTCAATATTTACTAGATGACTGACAAAATGGTTTTACAAGAACAGAAGGAAGAATTAATAAAGTTTAAAGTTGTGTATTTACAAAAGATATATCTTTTATGTAATGGGTTATGAAAAAGAATTACAGTCTTCAGCCTATTTGAAACATATAAGTAAAATTGCCAGGGTTAAGATTAAGAATGCTAACCACTACTTATGTTGTCTAAATAAGAAGTGGCCTACCTCTTCAGTTATTATATAGTGATAGAAACCTATGTAACCAATTTTTTTGTCGGAAAACCTATCATCAGTGAGCCTTATTTCCTCCATGAAGACACAGTTGTTGACTGATATTGTAGGACTTAACCACATGAGATCGCATTAACCAAGCCTGTGCTCAATCTGCTGCTGATGGGTTCATACAGCTTTCCAAAAATAAAATTTGTTTTATTCTAATTAATAGATTCCAATCCATTATGGAAACATGTAACAAAGGGAAACCTGTAATTAATAATTTATGAGATCTTTCTATTTTCATAGTCTACTTGATTTTATTATTATTATAGTAACAGAAAAGAGTTGTCAAGAGAAGAATAAACCATTTTCTACTTGGAGAACTTTTTTAATAGCTGCAACAAAAGCTAGCGTTTTCATCAAGACAAATTCTAGAAGTCTTAACAGAAGGAAGGATAGTTTATAGGACAGAAATAGTTTTACCAAGTCATGTAAACTTGAAGATTTAGAAAGAGGCAGTGGAAAAGGGCAACACATTGCTCACACTTTCTTGCAAAGTGCTTGTGAACTTGCCACCCTATCTTTATCATCTCTGTCAATACGAAAGTGAAAAGATGAGGTGACAATTTTTTTTTTTTAATTGGGAATGGATTGAAAGGGCTTATAAGGCGTAATAGAAAAGAAGGGATTCAGAAGTAGTACACATATAAATTTGCCAAGCAGTCACAGAATTAACTCAGGAAAGAAATGAAAAAGATAATTTAAAAAGAAAATTATTGATTATATCCAAGTGCTTGGGAAAAAGTCAGAGTCAAAACAAAGAAACATTTTTATCTTAATCACAAGTTTCAATATTACAAGTCTATAGTACAGAAACACCTTTTATCCCTTTCTCTGCAACTAAGTCCAATTCATGAATTTTCGCAGGAAAAACATTCTTCTTCATATACCACTACTCCATAAATGGCCAATGGGGTCACCACACACCACAAGAGTACTGGTGAATCAGTCATACATACAGATTCACTTAGTTGTGCATGGCATGGACTGGTTATATTGATATTATCCTGCCTGACCTAGAAATCCTCAGAGGAAATTCAAACTACCTTCTAGCAAATTCTCTGTTAACTTAGGGATGCCAATAAACAAGTATACCCTTTAACTCTTTAGAGATTTCCACATTCTTCTTTAAAAATAAATATAGAATGAATAAACAAATAAATATTTTAACAATCAAATCACTTAGAGGCATGTTAATGATGGTTTTTCATATGGGTTTCAAAATAAAATACTGACTAAATAGCATCCTCCACAGTTGATAACCCTACCCAGGAATTACCGCTCCACACTGATGTTCCCATAGACAAAGTAAGTCACTGTCTAACAGCTGTGTGCAAGTATGGTAAAACGTAACAAACCAGGACTTCATCACACTTTCCACCAATGTTTTTGAAGTTGTGAACGCCTTTCCTTTGTTACATATGCCTATACAGTACACGTGAACAGCATTTTGTGTATAAACTACACAAAATTCACATCAAGGTTAATATGACATTAATTTTTTTTGTAATTCCTAGAGATACAAGCTCAAGTTTACACTGTAAACAGATGATTTTATACATATATGGAACATCATGATTGGTAAAGTACAGGGTCAGTGGAAAAGAGGAAGACCCTAACGAGATGGATTGACACAGTGGCTGCAACAATGAGCTCAAGCGTAACAACAATTGCAAGGATAGTACGGGACCAGGTAGCGTTTCGTTCCATGGTACATAGGGTCACTATGAGTCAGAACTGACTCAGCGGTGCCTAACAACAACAAAAATATATTCAACCAATAACTACTCAAGTATAAGTGAAACAATCATGTACATAAAATTAACGGGCTCAATTATACATAACTCTTGCTTATCAGGAAATTCAACTCCCTCAATTAGTTTGAGTTATAGGATATAAACCCAAAACCCATTGCCATCGAGTCAATTCCAACTCATAGAAACCCTATACGACAGAGTAGAACTGCCCCATACAGTTTCCAAGGAGTGGCTGATGGATTCGAACCACTGACCTTTCAGGTAGCAGCCATGCTCTTAACCACTGCGCCACCAGGGCTCCACAGGATATAGGTAACCATAATAATTTTCGAACTGCCGACCTTTCAGTTAGCAGCCAAGTTCTTAACCACTGCACCACCAGGGCTCCACAGGATACAGATAACAGTAATAATTTTGTTATCTGTTTCATTAACAATTGTAAAATTATGTTACAGTTAAGACATTATGTATCAGGTTTATTAGTGGGCCAAATTAAATCACCAGTAAATACAATGATACACAATTCATCTCTAAACTCAAACATGAAAATCATCTTCCTCTGCCTTTAGCGCTTTTACTACTTTAGACCAGCATCCAATTACATCAAATTACCATAAAACCAAAATATGGTTCATGAATCTCCAGGCTGTTTTTGATGCACTGTTTTCAAAATGATTACATAAAGCTCTATTTTATGCTCTTACCAATCCCTTAAAATAAGGGTATACTTCCAAATCCTATACCTTTTCAGTCAACTTCATTTTCCAATTAAAGTGATACTTTTCCAGGATTTTGAGTTCAAAGTATTTTGCTTCACAATAAAAGCTGAGAATACTGCCATTTTTCATTTAAAATACAAGAGATTACAAACAAAATAACAAACAAAAACTCAACCTCAGTTGTCCATGTGACAAATTAACCCACATAAAAATTAACAACTCAGACGTACCTTTAAGGATTTTCTGCTGAATTAAAGGCAGAGATTTAAAATTGTGATGCTCACACATAAGCCTGAATGGCAATATTTAGGGGGCAACCACAACCATAAACCCTAATTATAAGTTCTAAATCTGGCCTTTAAAGAATATGTCCTGAAAGCTCTGCAATGGGTTATTATTTTTGAATCTTACAGACTTTTTACCTACCAAGTGATTCTCAATATGGTAAAAATAAAATTGAATTGAGTAAAAGCAAACTATTTTGAGAGGGAACTTATATATCCAAGTGAATTTTTGATAAAATTTTAAAAAGATCCACATCTTTCTTGTATTCAAGCCTACAGAAAAAGTACGTCAACAGAAGCTAAATCTAACTAACACCAAAATGCACACACCTTGATTACGGCAGTAATTTGAGAGTAGATTCTCATTACTGCCAGAACTCCCAGAAAAAAAGGATCTTTAATAAGTCTCTGAGTTTGAATGGGGAAATATTAAGGATAAAAAGGCTCTACTGCTAAATCCTAATTAGTATTTCCCCAAAGTTAGTTATTCATTTCATATAAAAGTACCACTAACAAATATTTTTAAAACATATACATTTTAACTACTCATACAATAAAAATAAAATCAAAGCTATTAATTTATTTAAGTGCTGGTAGCTATGTCAACAGATGGGTATAAAAAGCATCGGTATGGTTTTAAAATAAAAAACTATGAGATTATGTTAAATAATAACTAGAATTAAATTAGGTAAAAGAACTAAATTAGATATAAGCTATATCAGATATTGCTGAAAGATGAGTAAACAGTATATTTTCTGTTGCTAAGATGAGGGCATCGTTGAACGAGAACCATTATGAATATAATACCACCTCACTTATTTGGCAGCCTGAACAGTACAAAACCCAGCCGAGAACCAGGAAGTAAACAAGAAAAAGCCTCCTAGCAGCCAAAGAAGATGGCAAAAAGCCATGTGCTAAAAAAAAAAAAAAAAAATACTAATTGTTAATTCCTTCTTCTGCATCAATTCTAAAAATCTTGAATTCCTCCCTCCTCCCACCAGAGTGCACAGCTTACTAAAAGCACAAAACAGAGAGTGGGGTTCTCTTCTATAGACCAACATACCAACAGCAGCAAGAAGTAATTAACAGAAAGGGAAAACCAACAAGCAAAAATAGCAGTCAAGAACATGAAAAGTTGTAAAAAGGCTTGCATATGTCAAGACTTTCTGAAGCATATTATACCACAACATCATAATTTACAAATTATAAAGATGTTAAATTATATTCAAAATGTTTATGAATAATGTAGGAAACAAATGCTTTTTTTTTTTTTTTTCGTTTTCCCCCAAATACTTAACCTAAGGCCAAACAACTTGCAGTTACACAGAAGTTTACTTTTCTGAGATCCATTTATGTGAATCATCATTCTTTGGAGACATTTATAACTCTATTTACATATGTTACTGATTATAAAAATCAAGTGAAATCTGGCCAGTAGCCTCCCAGCAAAAGCCCGGGAGATATAGCATGCCCCCAGACACTTTCAAATAGGAGATGCTCATCAAGATGTGAGAGAAATTCTAAGAAAAACTGAAGACTAAAAAACTATACGCTGCCTTTGACCCAGTCCAAAATAAATCCATGGCAAATCTTTATGCATGAACACCAACTACGTGCAAGGCCTTACTCATTTAACTCATACTACAATCTTGTAAATCAATTACTATTACCTTTTACAGGAAGCTGAAACTCACACAGTGGTAAATTACTTGCTCAAAGTCATGGCTTGTGGTGGAGTATGGATTCAAACCCAAGTTCCTCTGGTTGTGACAACAATATACATACTCTTTCCATTATGCCATGCCAAAAATTTTAATTGTGTAATTCTTCATCTTTACAAATTGCAACCAAATAAAAAAAAATCATTTATAACTTGATGAGTTCCACCATTAAAAGCATTTACTACTGGCGATCTTTATTTCCCGAAGTATACTCCTGGGAACATTACACCCAGAGTGTAACAGGTGTTATTGGCTAGGGTGGAGAGAGAATTGTATCAATTTGTCTGCAATACGCTAGTTTCTTTTTTAAATAAATTTCTCATGATCTTTAATGTACTAACTCCCCTGTGTTGTGACTCTCCAAGAGGAGGATGATGGGACCCTTTCTCCATGGATATCCTACAGGTACTAGCATTCCAAGGAACACACTTAGAAATCCTGCAATACATAATCAAATGCAGACAGTCCTTGACCTTTCACAATCTAGCAGGCACTGATGTTGAGAAACTTAAAATACACTGAAAAAGATACCTTAAAAAAGACTTGATTAAAAGGAATGCAACTAACTATAATCTTCGTGACCCTTTTTTCTTCTATCTTATAGTCAACTTCTAGAGAAAAGAAGAGGAAGAGGCAATGATATCCCAATATTAAGAAAATCCCTCCCACCAACTTGTTATTTTGAAGAACTTCAAAGCTACCAAAACCCACTGCCATGAAGTCAATTCCAACTCACAGTAATCCTATAGGACAGAGTAGAACTGCCCCACAGAGTTTCCAAGGAGCAGCTGGTAGATTCAAACTGCCAACATTTTGGTTAACAGCTGAGCACTTAACCACTGTGCCACCAGAGCTCTTTCAAAGCTACAAATAAGTTAAAATAGTAGTGCAATGAACACCATAAATCCTTGATTTTGCCATATTTGGGTTCTCAATCTCTCTCTCTCCCCATATATATATATATATATGTATGTATACAAAAATGCACACTTTATTTTTGCTATACCATTTGAAAGTAAGTTGCAAACCTCATGATACTTCACACCTACATTCATCAAGTGATACATATCTCCTAAAAAACGAAGACATTCTTCTACAAAACCATGATTCTAGATAACATAATTCAATAATATCATCTGTATCAATTAACAACTGATACATAACAAACTATCCCAAAATTCAATGGCTTAAAACAACTCATATTGCTTAGTGTCTATAGGTCAGCTGGGTAGTTCTGTCTTAGCTGGCCTAACTCATGTGTCTGTGGTCAGTTCTGCTGATCTAGGCTGGGCCCTCTCACAAGTATGGGAGCTGGCTGGCTATAAGGCTGGTCTAGGATGGCCTTAACTAGGACAACTGAGCTCTTCTCTACCAGATTTTTCCTACTACAGCAGAGTAGCCAAGTTTGATCAGATGGCAATGGCAGAGTTCCAAGACAGAATGGAAGCACCTAAGACCTCTTAAGAGGCCTGTGTTCAGAACTGGTATACTACCATTTTTGTCACACTTTATTGGCAAGCCTAGATTCATGGGATGAGGAAATAAACTCTACTTCTTAATAGAAGGAGTTCCAAAATCATATTGCAAAGAACATGGATACATTAAGGATAAAGAACTGTGGCAATTTTTGCAATATGCCCTATTAGTTAATATTCAAATTGCCCTGAAAATGTCTTTTTACAGCTGACCTACCTACTACCCACCTACCTTCCTTCCTCACTTCCTTCCTTCCTTTTTTCCTTCTTACCTTCCTTCCTTAATTTTTTTCTAGGAAAGAAATTAGATCAAATTAAGTTTCACAAATTATACTTGGTTGCCATTAATCTTTAAACTCCTTTAATTTAGAATAGCCTCTCATTTTTTTTTTCATAATGACATTCAGTTTTCAAAAGAAAAGTAAACTCACTAGATTTTAATGTCTCTAAGTACTTATAGTCTATAAAATAAAACCTAAATATGAAATTATTATATCTTTTACTTGTAGGGTAGGTAAAACCATCTAATCATGTTTTACTACATATTTTGCATAGTCTATTTTTGAGGGCCAAATTAAGATTTCTCTATATTCTTCTACAGGTCCATTTCCTCCCTCGTCACTTCCTTGTTTCCCACAAAAGGAATTTAAACCTACACATGTATTTCAAACTCCTGTGCAAAGTTTACCTAATGCCCCCAAGCAAGTAGTATGAGCACCCTTTCCTCTATACTCATTCAAATCTTTCAAATACTTTAATATATTTTATTCTCAGGCTATAGATTACAATCAACTGTGAGCTATTTGCCAGTAGTAAATATCAGCAACACTTCACACACACTTATATCTAAATCTTGAATGGCAAAAAGAAAATAGGCTCATTCTAAACTTTTATAATCTGTCAACATCTTAACATAAACCAGTCAAGAAAATAAAGGATCAATAATTGCTACTACAGGTAGTCCCTGACTTACAACAGGTTTCCATTCTTATGTAAGTTGAATACCACTTTTTTTTTTTTTTTTTTTAGTTTTCATTATTATTGCCTTTTATTATCAGTATCTTTATAAATCTGATCTTTATTTGTCTTTGGTGGTTGGAGACATTACATATAAATATCTGCAAGTGAAGGATAACATCATCAAATCATGCACTGCAACACTGTACACAGTACACATTACTAACGATAAAACGTACAAAAAAAAAAGATGGTCAAAAGTGTGGCTTGTCATAACTCCAATACATAGTAAGCCCTGGATTACCTGTATTTATTTTAGAAAATCAAACACTGAGTAGATTAAAAGTCACAAAACTTTTTCAACTGAGACCTCCAAGAACAACACAGAAACTGGTAGCCACATTTGCCTTCCATGTAATGTGACTACTAAAAGTAAGAATTTTTGAACTTGAAGACAAAAGTGATCTAGGGAAGGAGGCTAATTCCGGATACCTTATATCATTCCTGTACTCTAGTTTTGTCCTTATTGGGAAGAAGCTGAATAAGGATGAGTGATGAATGAGTATCAGCAAAAGGTAGACTAGCTAAAGCGGTAATGGGAAGAATGGTAAGAAGTCTCATTAAATAAGCAACGGACCCTGAACATTCCATTATGTGGCACATTCCTAGTCATACAGTCATACATGCCTCCAAGTCTTAAGTTCCTCTAACTTTTCCCCCCTCCTTCCTTATATGTGTCCTAGTCTTAATTTCCTCTTTTCCCCCTTCTTCTCCCTGAAATGTCATAGCAAAGACACACAAAAGTCAAGGTGTATAACTGCAGTATCAGTGAGAAAAGTAGAAATGGAGTAAGACAGAAAACAAAAACTCCTTGTTAAGCCAAATTATGTCTATGACAATTAAATGGAAATACAGTCAGTAGCCTCCATAACAGGCAGAATCAACCCCGAGGTACGAATTCCTCAGTTTAGCAATGGAAATTCCTCAAAGTGCATAATGGAAGCATCTGATTCGCTTGCCAGTATCTACAGGCAGAGCTCTGTGCTGAGTCGTAATTTGCTAAACACAAATTCTGCACTAAGGACTTAGATTACTCTAGTGTCACTGGTACTCTCACTGTCTACACTACCACAAATTCAAATGTTCAACGGCTCCTGGTCAGACCATACAAATTCACAAGTCGAACTGACTGTCTTCAGATATGTACATTTTTTTCTTCATTAGCATCTGGTTTTCATTAACATTTACTTCCAAGCATAATACAGTAAGCTCTGCCTCATCATCTATTTTTCATTCTGGTAAACTTGGGTAAAAGGAAACCCTGATCAGCAGTTCGAATCCACCAGGCGCTTCCTGGAAACTCTATGGGGCAGTTCTACTCTGTCCTATAGGGTCGCTATGAGTCGGAATCGACTCAACGGCACTGGGGTGGGGGAAACTTGGGTAAAACAAAAAGGGTAAATTGCCATCTTGCCCTCTTCCTCTTTTTACTTCATCCTTAAATCGGCCTGATCCCTGGTTGGTGTTTATACTGAATATCCTGGAATCCAAATTTAAGGCAGTAGCATCTCCGACTCACACTCAGAAGTGAAATCCATAATTTAGCGGGGAGTACTGAGGCCAGAACAAGAGTGAGTGTCACCTTCATCTCCCCTGGAAAAGTTGCTCACAAATGCTACCTGATTCTTCACTCCTAGCTGCAAGGGTAACTACTGCATCTAAACTAATTCAGAATAGGTACTGCTTACATGAAGTCTGCCATTGGCTTTGGCAAGCTCCTACACTGCTGAGAGCCATAGCCTGGCAAACATTCACCATGTATGTTCAGCACTAAGTGTTTGTGTAACAATGCGATGACATAAGGTGTCCAGGTGAATGACATTTATTCAGAGGCTTTCTACATGATCTTACTAGTCAAAATACATATTTTCAGGGGCAAGGACGACAATGCAAGAGGGGACAGGAAAGCTGGTAATGGGGAACCCAAAGTCAAGAAAGGGAGAGTGTTGACATGTCATGGGGTTGGCAATCAATGCCACAAAACAATATGTGTATTAATTATTTAAAGTCAAACTAGTTTGCTCTGTAAAATATTCGTCTAAAGTACAATTTAAAAAAAAAGAAAATATATATTTTCCAATTGCCCAAAATGAGGAAAAAGAAGGAGAGATTAAATATTTAAAAAAAAAAAAAAAAGGTGAATGCAGGGAATGGAGGAAGGGGAAGAAGAGAATATTACTATTAGGGGCACAAGGGCACCTGCCGAAGTGATCCTAGTTTAAATCCTAAGTAACTCTTAACAAAATCTCCGAAGGCGAAGGGAACTCCTAAGATACACAGTTGATGTGTATCTCTCTGCCATGACCACCACCACGGAAGAGCATGAGATAAAGCAATGAAAAGCAGAGTGAACCTCCGAGATAATGAGATCCACTAAAAAATATAGGGCAGATTTTGCCCACAGGCCCTCACTCAATTAATTTCTGAATCACAGGAACATTTCTTAACCCAGAATAATTTCATAGCATTAGATGTAAGAATTCTGATGATGCTTGATCAGATGCTAATTGTTCCTAACAATCCATGTAGGTTTCCAGTACAACGAAAACTAACCAATATATAATGTTTTTGTTTATTTGTTTTTTCTGAAACCTATTTAGAATTCACAGCTACTCCTGATAAAACATTCATTTGACAATTTTACCAAAGTATAACCAGTAAAGTATCACCAATTTCACTTTATCCTGTTAAACTAGAGTTTGTTCAATAATAAAATTAAAATATTTTTACCTTAATGTCATAGCCACTTAGAATCATATGTCCTTGGAAAAGTCACAACCAATTTCTTCATTTGAAATATGTAATAACATTACTAGCTACATATCTCATTGCTATGAGGAAAACATTAGATAAATTGCTTAGTACATTTAAAGTGCATTGCACAGTGCTGGGCACACTATAAGCCCTCATTAAATGTTAGTCATTGTTAGCTATTACCCAAGGTTATTTCATTGCCCCAAAGTTATTTTTAATTCCCTGTGAAGAGTCTATTTCTATTGACTTTGACTTTTGATTAATATTATGGTACAGATTTGATGTTCTTCAATGGCTTACATTTGTAATTACATTAAAATCCCAGCCCTTAGCCTTTACCTTAGCCTATGACACTTTACATAATCTGGTCCCTGCATTCCTCTCCAAACTCATTTCCTATCATTCTTACCTTTCCCGCCAACCTACGAAATGCCAACTACACTCGTCTTTCTGTCCTCAAACATACCATACTGCATTCCTACCTCAAGGTCCCTAAATATGCTATCACTTTGGCCTGGAAAGCTCTTTCCCATGTGGGTACCTCCTTTGCATGATTTAGGTCTCAACTAAAGGTTACCTCCTTAGAGGTTTTCCCTGACTATGTACAGCAAACCCTTCTCTCCTCTCCTCTTTTTGCTTTATTTTATCCTTAACACTTATTACTACATAAAACTATATTATTTATTGGTATACTTACACCTGGTCTCTCTCGCAGCACTCACCGCCACTGGAATGTAAGCACCACGAAGGCAGAGACTTACTTAGATCACGCAGTGAACCTAGCACACAGTGAGCTATATTTGTTCACTGAACCAGGAATTTCAGCTGATCTCCTACAGCTTATGGTATTCACAAAGTCAAAGGCCAAGAAAAAAGGTCAGTCAAACTGCAAACCATCTGAATTTACTAGTGGCAGATTCTTCTAAAAGATGGTAAAGAATATGTACATTGGGGGTCTAACTGGAGCCCTGGTGGTACAGTGGTTAAGAGCTCTCGGCTGCTAACCAAAAAAGGTCAGCAGTTTGAATCCACCAGCCACTCCTTAGAAACTCTAGGGGCAGTTCTACTCTGTCCTACAGGGTCACTACGGGTCAGAATTAACTCCACAGCAACGAGTTTGGTTTTTGGATTTTTAATGATCAAACTCCAATGATCCTCATGTAGAACTATGGTCAAAGAAAACACAATTGCACAAACTGTACAAAGGTACAATATACTAATAACACAATGATTTAGGCAGAGAAATAAAGAACTGCCCTTTTAAGGAATGGGATAAACTATATTTTATACCTAATAAAATGATGTCAGGTCTTTAGAACTTTCTATAAACTGCTGTTTGGATAATTAACAAACTTAAACAGGTTTTCCTATATACTTTTTAAAACCTTCTAAATGTTACTGTGGATCACTGGACTTGTAAAATAGCATCCAAAGTTTCTCAAACTTATTTGACCATGAAATGCCTTTCTTCAAGTTATACCTAATTTACATATCCTGGAAATCAACTTGGAAAAGCTATTGTAGAGTTCATTAACATTAGATCGAGTTAACAAGTATCAGAGCCTAACATCCAGCCTGATCCATGCATAGTTCTGAGAACAAGTGTTCTTCCCAACAGCTTTATTCAGCATTAAGTTTTTACCTAGAGTAGGCTGGATTCCCTGTGCTTTGATAATGTGTTTGTTCTTCTCTTGAAGCATTAATATTAACTATTTATTTCCTATCATACCAAAACCCAAGGCCCAATGCCATCACTACATGGTATAAAGTCACTAAATCTATGCTGCATAATAGTTGTTGGTGTACCTAGCTAGTTTCTTATTTAAATGCAAGTAGCTTAAGTGCTCCAATATTTAATATTATATTTAATTAAGAGTTTGATAAATAGTTTTTACCAGACTTAGGCATCTCCTTTTATTCCCATTTTACCTAGAACTTTTATCGGGAAAGACTGCTAAATTTTATCTAACGTCGATTTATAATACATTAAAAATCATATGATATTTTTACCTTTCACTTGTTAACTAATGAATTATGTTCAAAATTTCCTGATGGTAAAACATTCTTATATTCCTGGAATAAACCTTACTGGGCCATGGTATACTATTAATTTAGATTATCTGCTAAATTTTATTTCTTGATGCGGAAGGAAGCAATATAACTTTAGGTTTACATAGTTTATTTAAGTATTTGTAAAGATAATTACGTTGCTCATAAGAAGATTAAGAAGAATTAAAACTATCAGAAATGTTAACCAAATGTATTTATCCTACTTTCAGTCACATTCTTTTTTGTATAAATTGCCAAATTTCAGTTCCTTTTAGGTCAAATTAACTTTTCAATTCTGTGGAATAATGTCTTTTGGCTTTTATTCTAAAGATTAATTTCAGAAAACATAAAATATCCGAGAATGTGAACAGTAATTTTAAACGTTAATGAGGCAACATATAAATATCAGAAAACTAAATGATGAAAGACAAAATAACCTAAGAACACAAAAGTTCTTTTTACATAAAATATAATCATGTGTAACATAAATAAGACTGTCTATATTTTTCAATTTATAAGGTTTTTCATGTAAATTTTCTCTATAATATTATAAATAATACACTCTTGTGAACTATTCTTAATACTAAAAATGAATCATATAATAATACAGGAATAAGCAGCTCAACTCCTCCCTGTAATATTCTTGGGTCCTAGAACAACAGTTAAAAATGCAAAATTGTCTTCTTAATAATCATTTAATCAATTTTTGTTTACTATTTTCAAAACAACAATCATTGAACCAATGATTGTTAACTTACGCTGGCAATCAGACTCTAATGGATATCAATCTCTACTATAAAAAACTAAAAAATTAGTCAGAACTTCAAAGAGTTTTAGTCCCCTTAATAACATCAGTCTGATCCAGTGTTCCTTTAAAAACTCTACTGAAATTTATACCCACTCTCATTTTCATAGTTTCTACATTTCTTTAATCAAATCTTATACTATCTGTTAAAATCAAAGTTACAAACAAGAATATATAACATCAGGATTCTTAATGCTCTATTTCTTACTTTACTGCCAAGACTATTAAATAAAATATTTAAAGATATGATTGTATTAAACGGATTATCAACAATACTCACGCATCATTTGAGCAAGTCACAAATTCTCCCTTTATTTTGGGATGCCATGAGCCAGTATGAAGCATTGCTGTGTGACCCTTAAAAAACAAAACAAAAAAGATTTAAAAATAAAAATAAAAAATAAACTGACCAGAAACTGAAATATCATGCTTAAAAGTAAAACTTGTTAGCCCCCCAAAAAACACATTGCTATTTTAGTTAAAAACTTATATTACCTTATCCTAATTTTACCTCAAAACATGCTTCTATTTCCATTATTAGACTGTAAGATGAGTAGAAACAAGAACTGCTTTCCCACACTTCACTCACTACACTTCATGTTCCTCCTCCATGTCACGCTTCTTCTGTTTTCTTAAAATATTTTATTGTGTTATAGGTAAAAGATTACACAGCAAATTAGATTTCCATTCAACAATTCATACACAAATTGTTCCATGGGATTGGTTACAGTTTCCACAATGTGTTAGTACTCTCACCGTTTCCACCCTGCCTGCCCCATTTCCATCTAGCCATATAATTGATTGTTTATTAAAGGAGCACATTGCTCACGGGTGTTGTTTATTTTATAGCCAATCTATTATTTGGATGAAAGGCGACCTCTGCAAGTGGATTCAGTTCCAGGTTAAAAGGGTATCTTAGGGCAATAGTCTTGGGGGTTTCTCTAGTTTCTATCAGTCCAGTAAGTCTGATCTTTTTTACAAAGTTGAGCTTTCTTCTACCTTTTTCTCCCATTGTAACCAGGATTTTCTATTGTGGCCCTGGTCAGAAGAGTTGGTAGTGGTAGCTGGGCACCATCTAGTTTTTCTGGCCTCAGGCTAGAAGTTGTGATTCCCATGGGCCATTAGTCCTGCGGACTATTTCTTGTGTTTCTGGTTTCCTTCACTCTCTTTTGCTCCAGATGGAAAAAGACCAATAGCTGTATCTTAGACGGCCACTCAAAAGTTTTTAAGACCCCAGATGCCACTTACCAAACTAAGATATAGAACATTATCTTCATAACTAAGTTTTACCAATTGACCTAGCTGTCCCATGAGACTATGGTTCTGAGCCTTCAAACCCAATAAATTAATCCTATAAGGCATTTGGGTATGTCTAAGAAATATTCTAAGTGTGCCCCTATGTGCTTTATTGACTATATGTATATGGGTTTGTTTTTTATTTTTTGTATATGCAGTACATATAAACATACATATACATATGCTCAAATATATACCTATATATGCATGCTCATATACTCCTATATGCCTTCCTACACCCATATAGCATACCTATCTTCCTATGTAACCACTCACATATTTTTTGCTTGTTATTACTGTTGTTGCAAAATTGTATATGTTAAACAGCAGTTACTATAGTTGTCCTTTATTCTTGCCTACCTCTCAGTGTCTTCATTTACCTTGGTCATGATGTAATAACTTCCCCTATAGCGTGTATTGCCTTTCCCATCACCAGATTAACATCTGTCTACTGGGTTTTTTTACTATCTAGTAAGTGATTCCCCCTCCCATCCCTGGTAACCATCAAAGAATGTTGTTTTTTGTATGTATACCTATTCGGCTTTTTATAAAAGTGGTATTATGCAATATTTACCCTTTTGTGTTTGACTTACATCACTCAGCATAATGTCTTCCAGATTCATCCATGTTTTGTTTTGCCCACTCATCATTATTCTTTATCATTGTATGTATGTACCACAATTTGTTTATCCGTTCATTCACTGATGAACATTTAGGTTGCTTCCATCTTTTTTTGAATAATGCTACAATGAATATGGGTGTGCATATGTCTATTCGTGTCACTGCTCTTATATCTCTAGGATATATACCTAGGAGTCGGGTTGCTGGATCATGAGGTATTTCTATTTCTAGCTTTTTGAGGAAGCTCCTTACCATTTTCCATCGTGGTTATACCATTTTACATTCCCACCAGCAGTGTGTAAGAGTTCCAATCTCCCCACAACCTCATCAGCATTTGTTGTTTTCTGTTTTTGTGATCAGTGCCATTTGCACAAGGGTGAGAGGGTATCTCATTACACTTTTGATTTGCATCTCTCTAACGGCTAGTGACTGAGAGCATTTCTTCATGTGCCTGTAGCTGCCTGAATGTCACCTTTGATGAAGTACTTGTTCATATCCTTTGCTCATTTTATGATTGGATTGCTTGTCTTCTTGCTGTTGAGTTGCTGAACTTTTCTATATAGTTCAGATTAGACCTTTGACACATACACCATTACCAAAAATTTTTTTCCCAGTCTGTAGGTTTTCTGTTTACTCTTTTGGTAAAAATTTTTGATGAGTATAAGTATTTAATTTTTAGAAGGTCCCGGTTATCCAGATTATCTTCTGTTGTTCATGTATTTTTAGTTGTGTTTGATAGTGTATTTATGCCAAAAATTAGGACCTCTAAATCTGACACTATGTTATCTTTCAGGAATTTTATAGCTTCAGTTTTAACATTTTTGTCTTTGATCCACTTTGAGTTAGTTTTTGTATATGGTGTGAGGAATGGATCCTGTTTCATTTTTCGGCAAACAGATAATCCAGTTTTGCCAGCGCTATTTGTTAAAGCCACCACATGTCTGTCAGTTTTGTCATACTGTTGTGGCTTGTGTGTTGCCATGATACTGGAAGCTTTGCTACCTGAATTTAGAGACTATCTCAAGAATAGATTTGACAAACTGAACACTAATGATCAAAGACCAGACGAGTTGTGGTATGACATGGAGGACATTATACATGAAGAAATCAAGAGGGCATTAAAAACACAGGAAAGAAAAAACCAAATGGATGTCAGAAGAGACTCTAAAAGTTGCTCCTAAATGTAGAGTAGCTAAAGCAAAAGGAAGAAATAATGAAATAAAAGAGCTGAACAGAAGATTTCAAAGGGAGGCTGGAAAAGACAAAGTATTATAATGAGATATGCAAAGACCTGGTGTTAGAAAACCAAGAGGGAAGAACATGCTCAGCTTTTCTCAAGCTGAAAGAACTGAAGAAAAAAATTCAAGCCTTGAGCGGCAATATTGAAGGATTCTATGTGGAAAATATTAAACAATGCAAAAAGCATCAAAAGAAGGTAGAAGGAATACGCAGAGTCACTGTACCAAAAAAGAATTGGCTGACGTTCAACCTTTTCAGGAGACAGCTTATGATCAAGAACTGATGGTCCTGAAGGAAAAAATCCAAGCTACACTAAAGATACTGGTGAAAAACAAGGCTCTGGAATTGATGGAATGCCAAATGACATGTTTCAACAAATGGATAAAGCACTGGAAGTGCTCACTTGTCTGTACCAAGAAATTTGAAAGATATCTACCTGGCCAACTGACTGGAAGATGTCCATATCTGTAGCCATTTCAAAGAAAGGTGACCCAGCCAAATGTGGAAATTACTGAACAATATCATTAACATTACATACAAGTAAAATTATGCAGAAGATCATTCAAAAGTGGTTGCAGCAGTACATCCACATGGAACTGCCAAAAATTCAATCTGGATTCAGAAGAGGACATGGTAGAAGAGATATCATTGCTGGTGTCAGACGAATCTTGGCTGAAACCAGAGAACACCAGGAAGATGTTTACCTGTGTTTTATTGACTATGCAGAGACATTGGACTGTGTAGATCAAAACAAATTACGGATAACATTACAAACAATGGGAATTCCAGAACACTTAATTGTGCTCATGAGTGCCTGTACTTAGGACAAGAGGTAGTTGTTATAACAGAACAAGGGATACTGCATGGTTTAAAGTCAAGAAGGGTGTGAGTTAAGGTTGTATACTTTTACCACATTTAATTCAATCTGTGTGCTGAGCAAATAAACCGAGAAGCTGGACTATATGAAGAACAGGGCATCAGGATTCAAGGAAGCCTTATTAAGAACCTGTGTTATGCAGATGACACAAAGTTGCTTGCTGAAAACGAAGAGGACTTGAAACACTGATGAAGATAGAAGATTACAACTTTCATTCAGTATGGATTACACCTCAGCATAAAGAAAACAAAAATCCTCACAACTGGACCAATAAGCAACATCATGATAAATGCAGAAAAGACTGAAGTTGGCAAGAATTTCATTTTACTTGGATCCAAATCAATGCCCACAGAAGCAGCAGTTAAGAAATCAAATGATGCATTGTGTTGGGCAAATCTGCTGCAAAAGACCTCTTTAAAGTATTAAAAAAAAAAAAAAAAGATGTCACCTTGAAGACTAAGGTGCACCTGACCCAAGCCATAGTGTTTTCAATCACCTAATAACACATGTGAAAGCTAGATAATGAAAAAGGAAGCTCGAAGAAGAATCAATGCCTTTAAATTGTTATGTCGGCAAAGAATATTGAATATACCATGGACTGCCAAAAGAATGAACAAATCTACCTTGGAGGAAGTACAGCCAGAGTAGTCCTCAGAAGCAAGGATACAAAGCTATGTCTCATATACTTTGGGCATGTTATCAGGAGGGATCAGTCCCTGGAAAAGGACATCATGCTTGGTAAAGTACAGAGACAACAAAAAAAGATGACCCTCAACAAGATGCATTGACACAGTAGCTGCAACAATGGGCTCAAACGTAACATTTGTGAAGATGGCACAGGACTGGGCAGTGCTTTTTCTGTTGTACACAGGGTCACTATGAGTCAGAACCAATTCAAGGCACCGAACAACATTTGTTATAGAGACTGTCTTTTCAATTCAATGAACCTGTTTTTGTCGAAACCTTTTGTTGAAGATCAGCTGTCCATGGATGGATGAATTTACTTCTGGGTTCTCAATTCTGTTCCATTGGACTGTGTGTCTATCCCTGTAGCGGTACCAGGTTCTTTTGATTACCGTGGCTATATAGTAAGTTTTGAAATTGGGGAGTTTGAGATCTCCTACCTTGTTTTTCTTCTTCAACACTGCTTTAACTATTTGGGGCCTCTTTCCTTTCCATATAAAGTTGGAGGTTAGTTTTTCCATTTTGCTAAAGAATGTTGTTGGGATTTGGGTTGAGATTTCATTGTATTTGTATTGACATTTTCACAATGTTAAGTATTCCATGGAATGTTTTTACATTTTATGTAGGTCTCTTTTGGTTTCTTATAGTAGTGTACTGTACTTTTTTCTCGGATAAGTCTTTTACATCCCTGGTTAGGTTTATTCCTAGGTATTTTACCTTTTTGCGGGTTATTGTAAATGGTATTGTTTTCTTGGTTTCCTTTTTTGGAGTTCTCCTTTTTAGTGTAGAAGAACTCAACTGATTTTTGTATGTTGATCTTCTACCCTACCATTTAGTTAAACGCTTCTATTACTTCCAGTAACGTTCTTCTAGAATCTCTGGGATTTTCTATATAAAAGATCATGTCATCTGGGCTTCTTCATATCTTGAAGTCTTTATACCTGCTATAGCCTGTGCCAGGAGTTCTAAGCCGAGAACTTTGCATGCCTGGCTCCTTCTTACCAATCATATCTCAATTCAAATGAAGATAGGTCTTCCTTACAGTCAGTCTTAAGTAGTTACTCCAATTATTATTTCATTATTCTGATTCACTACCTGCACAGATCTCTCACTATTTTAGTTATCTTATTAATTTAAGTATTACAATTTTTTTTAACTGTCTGTCTCCCTCATACTAAAATGTAAGGTCTATGAGGACAGGAAGTTGCGTATATTGTTCCCTGCTCTATCCCTAGTACTAAGAACTATGCCCGGGAAATATTAGACATTAAATGAATGCATCTTTATATATGCTACAAAAGAATGCAGCACAAAGATCTATACTTATTGCTGCTTATGAAATATGTGTCATATATAATTAAGACATAGAGAGGTTACCTTATTATGAAAATGACAAGTATTATTTAATAACTTTTTATCATTTAAAACACACATTTCTCATCAAAAGTGCTATAAAATGTTAATAGGAAAACTAACTTCAACCACAAAGACGTCTACAAAATTAAATACCTAGCTGCCCAAAAGGGCCATTAGCAGTAAAAAAAAAAAAATTACAAAATTAAATTTTTTTAATTTCTAACAATAAGAGGCAAGGCCAAGACGGCAGAGTAGTCAGACGCTCCCGGTGAACGCTCTTACAACAAAGACCTGAAAAAAAAATGAAAGGATTATATTTATGACAAGCTAGGATGCCTGAATATCAAAGGCAAAGTTAGAAAATGGACTGAGCGGCAGGAGGAGGGAGAGGCGGTTCAGAAGCGGAGAGGAGTTGTGAGAAGTAAATACCCAGGAACCCTCAGGCACCATTCCCAGGAACTACTGCGGCTGGATGGTGGTAGCATTCTGCCACAGTTTCCTCAGGGAGAAACAGACACCCACACAGCCTACTCACACCTCCGGAACAAAATAAGAATGGCAATCTTGGCAAAAGCTAAGTACTTGCATACATTTTACCACGCCCCAGCCCCAAGGCGCCTTCAGTAGCTGTCAATTTCCCTGGATCTAAGATAGGCCCTGCTTAGTGCCCTGAGCCATTCTGCCAGCCTTAGAGAGGGGATAAATACAAAACTGGGAGAAAAGATAATCTGCCAGCTTCATCAACCTGGGGGAACTCAGGACAAAAGCACCTCCTGTCCAGACATAAACAATCCATGAACTTTGAATACCTTTCCCCCTGCGTGGACCTGTGTGGGCCTATTTCAGGGGAATAGGCCCTTGTTGGCAGACTGCAACTCTTTCAGCCGTGTAGTGTACAGGTGGGTGTTTCATGTCTGACACTGCTTTACCTATTAAACAGGGTCCTCACGTACCCGTATCAGGGTACTAAGGACTAGTGGCTCCACTCAGGTCACCCAGCCACCTGCGATAGGGGTCCACGGATAACTTGTACATCCCAGTCCTTAAAACCAAAAGCATTGGGTGCCTAAGGTCAGTCTGCAGAACCTACCCACCTGTGGAATCTAGGGAATAGGGACACAATTTCCTCACAGGCACTCGGAGGATGGTTGAGAGCCCCGCCTTGTTCAGAGTGTGACCCCTTGCTGCAACCAGATATTGGTACCTACATCAATCACCCCAGGCCCACTAAGACTGTAGGACAGAGCCTATACCACACATTTGATGCCCAAATACCTGGACACCTGAGCTGAATCCATATAAGAAAAGTGAATGGACTCCCAGGCTCATATACCTGATAACAGCTCTAGCCATCTGGTGAGAGGATGTTAGAGCTTCAAAGGCAAAAATAATCAACCTAGCTCACTCAAGCAACCTATTTGGGCATATAAAAACAAACCAAGCAAGAAGCTAAGATAAAGTAAGCAAGCATAAAATAAACTAATAAAATAGCTTACAGCTTGCTCGGAGACAACAGTCAATAACAAATCACATAAAGAAGCAGACCATGATAGCTTCAAAAAGCTCTCAAAACAAAGAATCAAGGGATCATCCGGATGAAGGTGCTTTCCTAGAATTACCAGATGGAGAATGCAAAAGGTTAATATACAGAACTCTTCAAGACATGAGGAAGGAGATCAAGTAATAAACAGAAAGAGCCAAGGAAAACACAGATAAAGCAGTTGAAGAAATTAAAAAGTTTATTCAGAAACATAATAAAAAAATTTAATGACCTGAAAGAATCCAGAGAGAGACAGCAATCAAAAATTCAGAATATTAACAATAAAATTACACAATTTGACAACTGAATAGAAAGTCACCGGAGCAAAATTCCACAACTGAAAAGCAGAATTGGTGAGACTGAAGATAAAGCACTTCGCACCAATGTATTTGAAGAAAAATCAAATCTAAGTATTTAAAAAATGAAGAAACCCTAAGAATCATGTGGGACTCTATCAAGAGAAACAACCTATGAATGACTGCAGTACCAGAACAGGGACAGATAACAGAAAATACAGAGAGAACTGCTGAAGATTTCTTGGCAGAAAATGTCCCTAATATTGTGAAAGATGAGAAAATATCTATCCAAGGCACTTATCGAGCTCCACATAAAAAAAAAGTTAAAAGAAAGTCACCAAGACATATTATATTCAAACCTGCCAAAATCAAAGATAAAGACAGAACTTTAAGAGCAGCTAGAGATAAATGAAAAGTCACCTACAAAGGAGAGTCAATAAGAATAAACTAAGACTACTTAGCAGAAACAATGCATGCAATAAGACAATGGGATGACATATATAAAAAATTGAAGGAAAAAAATTGCCAACCAAGAATCATATATCCACCAAAACTGTCTCTCAAATATGAAGGTGAAAGTAGGACATTTCCAGATAAACAGAAGTTTAGGGAATTCATAAAAACCAAACCAAAACGACAAGAAATACTAAAGGTAGTTTTCTCGCTAGAAAATCAATATCAGGTATCGACCCAAGACAGGAACACTGGACAGAGCAATCAGATATTAATCCAGATAGGGAAATCACACACACACACAAAAAAAGGTCCAAACAGGGAAACAGCAAAGTCATTATGTAAAAGAAAAAAACATTAAAACAATAAAGAGAGACTGAGAAATGCAGTCATAGATCTTTCATATGGAGAGGAAGACAAGGTGAAATTTAAAAAAAAAGTTAGGATTAAGCTTAGAAAAATAGGGGTAAATATTAAGGTAACTACAAAGGAGACGAACAATGCTATTCATCAAAATAAAATACCAGAAAAAAATACAAACTCAGCAGAAACAAAATCAACAGCAATGAATAAGAGGAAAAGACAACATATAAACTACTCAGCACAAAAACTTAAGTGCGAAAAACACACCATCAACAACACACAAAAGAAGACATGAAAAGGACAGCACTAAACTCATACCTATGCATAACTATGCTGAATGAAAATGGACTAAATGCACCAATAAAAAGACAGAGAACTGCAGAATGAATTAAAAAACATGATCCGTCTATATGCTGCCTACAAGAGACACACGTTAGACTTAGAGACACAAACTAAAACTCAAAGGATGGGAAAAAATGTATCAAGCAAACAACAATCAAAAAAGAGCAGGAGTGGCAATATTAATTTCCAACAAAATAGACCTTAAAGTTGAATCCACCACAAAGGATAAACAAGAACACTACATAATGATTAAAGGGGCAATTTACCAGGAAGATATAACCATATTGAATATTTATGCACCCAATGACAGGGCTTCAAGATACATAAAACAAACTCTAACAGCATTGAAGAATGAGATAGACAGCTCCAGAATTATAGTAGGAGACTTCAACGCACCACTTTCAGTGAAGGACAGAACATACAGAAAACAGCTCAATAAAGAGACGATTGAAATGCTACAATCAACCAACTTGACCTCATAGACATATACAGAACACTCCACCCAACAGCAGCCAAGTATACTTTCTTTTCTAGTGCACATGGAACATTCTCTTGAATATACCACACATTAGGTCATAAAGCAAGCCTTAGCAGAATCCAAAACATCGAACTATTACAAAGCATCTTCTCTGACCATAATGCCATAAAAGTAGAAATCAATTACTGAAAAAGCAGGGAAAAGAAATCAAACACTTGGAAACTGAACAAAACCCTGCTCAAAAATGACTGGGTTATAAAAGACATTAAACATAAAGAAATTCACAGAATCCAATGAGAATGAAAAGACTTTCTATCAGAACCTTTGAGACACAGCAAAAGCAGTGCTCAGAGGTCAATTTATATTAATAAATGCACATATACAAAAAGAAGAAAGGGCCAAAAATCAAAGAATTATCCCTACAACTTGAACAAATAGAGAACAACAAAAGAAACCTTCAGGAACCCGAAGAAAGCAAATAATAAATATTAGAGCAGAATTAAATGAAACAGAGAACAGAAAAACAATTGAAAGAGTTAACAAGAGATGGGCAATATTACAACAGACCCAACTGAAACTAAAACAATCATATCAGATTACTACAAAAAATTGTACTCAAACAAATTTGAAAACCTAGAAGAAATGGATGAATTCCTAGGAACACACTACCTACCAAAACTAACATAAACAGAGGTAGAACAACTAAATAGACCCATAACAAAAGAAGAGATTGAAAAGGTAATCAAAAAACTCCCAACAAAAAAAAGTCTTGGCCTGGATGGTTTCACTACAGAGTTCTACCAAAAATTCAGAGAAGAGTTAACACACTACTTCTAAAGGTATTTCAGAGCATAGAAAAGGACAGAATACTCCCAAACTCATTCTATGAAGCCACCATATCCCTGATACCAAAACCAGGTAAAGACACCACAAAAAAGAAAATTATAGACCTATATCCCTCAAGAACTTACATGCAAAAATCCTCAACAAAATTCTAGCCAATAGAACTCAACAACATATTAAAAAAATAATTCACCAAGTGGGATTCATACCATATATGCAGGGGTGGTTCAATATTAGAAACACAATTAATGTAATCCATCATATAAATAAAATAAAAGGCAAGAACCACATGATCTTATCAATTGATGCAGAAAAGGCACTTGACAAAGTGCGACACCCATTCATGATAAAAACTCTCATCAAAATACGAAAAATTCCTCAACATACTAAAAGGTCATCACTTGACAGCACTGGGTTCTGGGTACTAAAAGGTATTTACACAAAGCCAACAGCCAACATCATCCTAAATGGAGAGAGTCTGAAAGCATTCCCCTTGAGATTGGGAAACAGGCAAGGATGCCCTTTACCACCACTCTTATTCAACATTGTGCTGGAGGTCTTAGCCAGAGCAATTAGGCTAGATAACGAATAAAAGGCATCTAGATTGGTAAGGAAGAAGTCAAAGTATCTCTATTTGCAGATGACATGATCTTATCCACAGAAAACCCTCAAGAACCCTTAAGGAAACTACTGAAACTAATAGAAGAGTTCAACACAGTATTAGGATACAAGATAAACATACAAAAATTAGTTGGATTCCTCTATACCAACAAAAAGAACATCAAAGAGGAAATCGCCAAATCAATACTATATACAGTAGCCCCCAAGAAGATAAAGTACTTAGGAATAAATCTTAGCAGAGATATAGAAGACTTATACAAAGAAAACTACAAGACACCACTGCAAGAAACAAAAAGAGACCTATGTAAGTGGGAAAACATACCTTGCTCATGGATAGGAAGACTTAACATTGTAAAAATGTCTATTCAACCAAAAGCGCACTATAGATATAATGCAATTCTGGTCCAAATTCCAACGACATTTTTTAATGAGATGGAAAAACAAATCACCAACTTCAAATGGAAGGGAAAGAGGCCCTGGATAAGTAAAGCATTACAGAAAAAGCAGAACAAAGTGCGAGGCCTCACTCTACCTGCTTTTAGAACCTATTATACCGCCACAGGAGTCAAAACAGCCTGGTACTCATACAACAACAGACACATAGACCAATGGAAAAAAATTGAGAATGCAGACATAAATCCATCCACATACAAGCAACTGACATTTGACAAAGGCCCAAAGTCAGTTAAATGGGGAAAAGACTGTTTAACAAATGCTGCTGGCATAACTGGATATACACCTGCAAAAAAATGAAACAAGACCCATACCTCACATCATGCACAAAAACTAACTCAAAATGGATAAAAGACCTAAATATAAAATCTAAAACAGTAAATATCATGGATGAAAAAATAGGGACAATGCTAGGAGTCCCAATACATGCCATAAACAGTATACAAAACATTACTAGCAATGCAGAACAGAAACTACATAACTGGGAGCTGCTAAAAATCAAACACCTACACTCATCCAAAGACTTCACCAAAAGAGTAAAAAGATTACCTACAGGGAAAAAGTTTTTAGTTATGACATTTCTGATCAGCGTCTGATCTCTAAAATCTGCATGATACTGAAAAAACTCAACTACAAAAAGACAAATAACACAATTTAAAAATGGGCAAAGGATATGAACAGGCACTTCACTGAAGAAGACATTCATGTAACTAACAGATACATGAGGAAATGCTCAGGATCATTAGCCATTAGAGAAATGCAGCTCAAAGCTACAATGAGATTCCACCTCATTCCAACAAGGCTGGCATTAATCCAAAAAACACAAAATAATAAATGTTGGAGAGGCTGTGTAAAGACTGGAAGACTTATACACTGGTGGTAGGAATGTAAAATGGTACAACCACTTTGGAAATCAATTTGGTACTTCCTTAAAAAGTTAAAAATAGAACTACCATATGATCCAGGAATCCCACTCCTTGGAATATATCCTAGAGAAATAAGAGCCTTTACAGGAACAGATATATACATACCCACGTTCACTGCAGCACTGTTTCCAATAGCAAAAAGGTGGAAGCAACCAAAATGCCCATCGACGGATGAATGGATAAATAAATTATGGTACATTCACACAACGGAATACTACGCATCCATAAAGAACAATGATGAATCCATGAAACATTTTATAACATGGAGGAATCTGGAAGGCATTATGCAGAGTGAAATTAGTCAGCTGCAAAAGGACAAGTATTGTATGAGACCACTATTATAAGAACTCAAGAAATAGTTTTAAACAGAGAAGAAAATATTCTTTGATGGTTACGAGAGTGGGGAGGGAGTTAAGGAGGAAGAGTGGTTCTCATTAATTAGATAGTACATAAGAACTATTTTAGGTAAAAGGAAAGACAACACACAATACAGGAGAGGTCAGCACAACTGGACTAAACCAAAAGCAAAGAAGTTTCGTGAATAAACTGAACGCTTTGAAGGTCAGCGTAGTGGGGTGGTGGGGGGTGTTTGGGGACCATGGTTTCAGGGGACATCTAAGTCAATTGGCATAATAAAATCTATTAAGAAAACATTCTGCATCCCACTTTGGTGAGTGGTGTCTGGGGTCTTAAATGCTAGGAAGCGGCCATCCGAGATGCATCATTGGTCTCAACCCACGTGGAGCAAAGGAGAATGAAGAACACCAAAGACACAAGGTAATTATGAGCCCAAGAGACAGAAAGGGCCACATAAATCAGAGACTACATCTGCCTGAGACCAGGAGAACTAGATGGTGCCCAGCTGCAGGGCACCTAACGGAACACAACAGAGAACCCCTGCGGGAGCTGGAGAGGAGTGGGATAAAAAAAAAAAGTGGGATGCAGACTTCAAATTTTCGTGAAAAGACCAGATGTAATGGTCTGACTGAGACTAGAAGGACCCCGTAGGTCATGGTCCCCAGACCTTCTGTTAGTCCAAGACAAGAACCATTCCCAAAGCCAACTCTTCAGACAGGGATTGGACTAGACTATCAGACAGAAAATGGTATTTGTCAAGAATGAGCTTCTTGGATCAAGTAGACACATGAGACTATCTGGGCAGCTCCTGCCTGGAGGGGAGATGAGAGGGCACAGGGGGTCAGAAGTTGGCCAAACGGACATGAAAAGAGCAGGTGAAGAGGACTGCGCTATCTCATTAGGGGGAGCCCAACTAGGAGAATATAGGAAGGTGTACATAAATTTTTATAAGAGAAACTGACTTAATTTGTAAACTTTCACTTAAAGCATGATAAAAAAAAATTTTTTTTTTAAGGAAAAAAAAAACTTAATTGGTACCAGCTTGCCATCTTGCTGGTTCTCTGAGTGAGTTAAATAAGTAATTGACACGATTACTTTACATATGTGCTGTGTTTTTATTTTTTTTTTAATTATATTTTGACCATTTTCGAGGTTCCATCAAGATATCCAAGTGAACTCACTTTCCAGAGCCAATCAAACTGGGTTTCCAAGCAATGCACCTCATGGTGTTGTTTAAACCCAGGCACATCTCTTTGTTCTTATACTGAATCCCAAAAAGCAATAAAACCTTGCCTTAACTGACCAAAAAAAAAAAAAATTCCTGACATTTTAAAAGAGCCTTCTCTTACAGTTTCCTTAATATTAAAAGCATCTTAAAAGTAAACAAACCAATAACTATGAACTTTCTAAAATGCAAATTGAATCATTATTACTCTGCTTAGATATTCTTAATGATAAAATCCAAACTCTACTTTTAGTTAGCCTTTACAGCTGTTTATAATCTGGCACTTGCCTACTAACTTCGTCTTCCTCCATGAAAATCACACATGCACGCCCTCCACAGTCTAGGCATCTGAGCTATAATAGAGTCTGGAAACCTGCAAAGAACTTTCCAAACTCCCCAAATTCACAAATATTACTGTAGCACTGTATAGGAAAGTACAGATGAGTAAAACAAAAATAGGCTCACTTTCACTAATTAGTCACACAGGTTTGGGCCTTAAGTATATTACATATGATTGGCTCATGAATAGTCAGAACTATGTATGATCCATTTCTGCCATTCCCCAAATGCACTATGCGCTCTCAGGTTTCACCATCTTTGTGTGCAGTTTTCTCTGCCTTGCTCACTTGGAAAAGGCAAACTTAACCTTCAAAACTTATTTCAAATATCACCTCTTCCCTTAAGATTCCTCTGAAGCTACTCTAAAGAGCAATAAGAAATCCTACAATGTGTTTCTACTCTGTGAATACTGTATTGAAGTACAAAAAGGACTTTAATTCATTTTTGTATTCTCCCCACCCAGTAATTACTCGGTGCTTTTTTGTACATCAACAGGAGCCCTGCTGGTATAGTGGTTAACAGCTGGCTGCTAACCAAAATGTCAGCAGTTTGAATTCACCAGTCACTCCTTGGAAACCCTACAGGGCGGTTCTACTCTGTCCTATAGGGTCACTATGACTTGAAATCAACTCAATGGCAACAGGTTTGATTTTGGTTTAGCTTGCATATTAACAGGGACTTAAGAAGTACTAGAAGGATAAATGACATCCTCTCTTTAGGAAAGAAACAAAAGTAAAACCATAATAAGAAGACAGATAGGCCCTTCCTTAAAGATCATGACTCTTCTTCAATGGAAAACAATTTAGAAGAATAGAAAGTATTAACAAATGAACACAGTAAAAACAAGGGATTGGGGAAGAAACCCATATTTTCTAAAAATATGTCAATAATTTTGATTCCATAATACATCTGCAACAATAAATATGTGAGAAAAGGAAAAAATTTCTTAAATAATTCCAGAAAACTAGCCCTACTACATACAGAGCATAATATAAAAATACTGTAATATGATGTTGTATTATAAGAACTGATAGACCAAATCAATCTATCAAACATATCAAACACACACACACATACATTTCTCTCCTAGTAGCAAAGCCATTTAGAGTAGCCTCATGCTATAAGTCAAGTTCAGGTGGGGCAGAAAAGTGCCTAATACTTTTTAGTGTACGATGACAGGATCTATTATTTGGAAAGGTTCCAAGATAAAACTATGCTAAAAAAATTAAATCACCAAGAAAAAGTTAGGCCCTCTTCAGCAATATGTGTATATTTAGATGACGTACAAGGAAAATAACTCTAACTCTCTGGAGAGAATGATTTCGAACTGGCCTACACATGGACCTAGAGACTACCTCCACTACAAGTTGGCCATAACAGTATCTAGCCAAGTCCATTTATAAGATACCAGTGGAGACCAAGGAGATGGAACCTTCTCCTGTGGTAGGGAGACATGGATTAAAGCAGATTGAAGGGACTTAAGAGAAAGTCTGGGATCCCATTATCCTCTCCTGAGTTCAAAACTAACTATCCAACTATCTCCGTGACATTTCCATTTGCATGTCATAAGCATCTCAAACATAACAGGTCAAACAGGGAAACCTCGATTCATACTGGCCACTTCATTTTTCAGTCTATTTCTTTCCTAGTTGTTCAACTTAAAACTTGAACTCATCCTTAATTCCTCCATAACCAGGGCCCCAAGAGCCTGTCTCTACCCACCCAAATTCAGTCCATCAGGAAATTCTATAAATTCTATGCAAAATACATCTCAAATCCATTCATTTTTCACCTTTTTCACCACTACCAATCTTGTATGAGTTACATTATCTCATGCCTCTACATCACTTATGTATCATAACAGATTTATTACTAGGCACTTGGCTTTCGCTATTACTCATGTGCTCCACATAGCAATCAGTATAATCCGTTAAAAATAAAATTATAAATAAGCCACTCCTCTACTTAAAACCTTCCACTGGCTTTCCAGCTTATTTACCAGTCTAGGACAACTTACATTTTCTGGTTCCTGCTTTCCTTACAACATCACTGATTTTGTGCTCTTTAGTGCCCAATGTGAACCAGCCCACTGGCCTCCTTTCAGTTCTTCCAATACACCCAGTTGTTTCCCCACATCAGAGCCTTCTCACATATTTTTCCATCTGCTTGAAAGCTCTTCCCCTACCACTTTTTGCATGACTCTCATTCTTCTCATTCTTCTAATCTCCATTTACATGTAACTTGCTCAAAGAAGTATTCCCTGTCTCCCATCTAATAAAGTACAATCCACTCCATTGTTCTCTACCATAGCAAGTGTTCATTTCCTTTATAACATTCAACATAATTTGTAATCCTATATCTACTGCCTTGCTTATTTGACTTTGTTGTTGTTAGGTGCCATTGAGTCGATTCTGACTCACAGCAACCGTACACACAACAGAACGAAACACTGCCTGGTCCTGTGCCATCCTCACAATTATTGCTGTGCTTGAGCCCATTGTTTTAGCCACTGTGTCAATCCATCTCACTGAGGGTCTTCCTCTTTTTTCACTGACTCTCCACTTTACCAAACATGCTGTCTTTCTCCAAGGACTGATCCCTCCTGATAACATGTCCAAAGTATGTGAGATGTAGTCTGGCCATCCTTGCTTCTAAGGAGCATTCTGGTTGTACTTCTTCCAAGACAGATTTGTTCATTCTTTTGGCAGTCCATGGTATATTCAATATTCTTCGCCAACACCACAACTCAAAGGTGTCAGTTCTTCTTCGATCTTCCTTACTCATCGTCCAGCTTTCGCATGCATATGAGGCAACTGAAAGCACCATGGCTTGGGTCAGGCGCACCTTAGTCCTCAAGGTGACATCTTTGCTTTTTAACACTTTAAAGAGATCTCTTAAAGCTAACTTGACCCATGTAATGTATATTTTGATTTCCTGACTGCTACTTCCATCGATATTAATTGTGGATCCAAGTAAAATGGAATCCTTTCCAACCTCAATCTTTTCTTCGTTTATCATGATGTTACCTTTTGGTCCAGTTGTGAGGATTTTTGTTTTCTTTATGTTGAGGTGTAATCCATTCTGAAGGCTGTAGTCTTTAATCTTCATCAGTAAGTGCTTCAAGTCCTCTTCACTTTCAGCAAGCAAGGTTGTGTCATCTGCCTAAGGCAGGTTGTTAATGAGTCTTCCATAATTTATTATGATCCACCCAGTCGAATGCCTTAGCATAGTCAATAAAACACAGGTAAATATCTTTCTGGAATTCTCTGCTTTCAGCCAGGATTCATCTGACATCAGCAACAATATTGCTCGTTCCGCATCCTCTTCTAAATCCAGCTTGAATTTCTGGCAGTTCCCTGTCCATATACTGCTACAGCCACTTTTGAATGATCTTCAGCAAAATTTTGCTCACATGTGATATTAATGATATTGTTTGATAATTTCCGCGTTTGGCTGGATCACCTTTCTTGGGAATAGGCATAAATATGAATCTCTTCCAGTCTGCAGGGCAGGTAGCTATCTTTCAAATTTCTTGCAGTACTTCCAGCGCTGCATCTGTTTGTAGAAACATCTCGATTGGTATTCCGTCAATTCCCAATGCCTTGTTTTTGCCAATGCCTTCAGTGAAGCTTAACCATTTTCCTTCAGTATCATCGGTTCCTGATCACATGTTACCTCCTGAAATGGCTGAAGGTCAACCAATTCTTTTTTGTATAGCGAATGTGTGTATTCCTTCCACCTCCTTTTGATGTTTCCTATGTTGTTTAATATTTTCTCTATAGAATCCTTCAGTATTGCAACTCAAGGCTTGACTTTTTTCTTCAGTTCTTTCAGCTTGAGAAATGCGAGGCATGTTCTTACCTTTTGGATTTCTATCTCCAGGTCTTTGCACATGACATCATAATACTTTACTTTGTCCTCTACTTTTATTTGACTTTGGAACTGTGTCACTGTTTTACATACTGAAAAACAAATAAAGGAGGATGGGGAAAACCTAAAATTGAATACAAACAAAAAAAAAAATGAAACTTACTATATTTCAAATGAATAACAAATACATGAAGGATAAGCAGAAATAACTCAAGTAATTATTGATTCTGTAGTGGGGTAAATGGTGACCCCAAAAAGATATATTCATGTTCCAAGCCATAGAGCCTGAACTGTGACCTTATTTGGAAAAATGTTTTTTGAAGGTGTAATTAAGTTAAGAATCTCAAATTGAGATCATCCTGGATTATCCAGGTGTGCTTTAAATCCAATGACAAGCATCTTTATAAGAGACAGAAAAGAAGAAGACACAGATGAAAAGAAGGCCGTGTGAAGAAAGAAGCAGAGACTGAATTTATGCAACCACAAGTCAATGAATGCCTGGAGGTTCAGGTTGAGAACTGGAAGACGCAAGGAAGGATTCTCCCCTGTAGCCTCCAGAGGGAAGAAGCACAACTTCTAAGATCCAGAACTGTGAGAGAATAAATTTCTGTTGTTTTAAGCCAAGTTTGTGGTAATTTGTTACAGAAGCTCTAGGAAACTCATACCCACAGTCTAAATATGAAAAGAACTGTAAAAAATATATATATATACTGAATTCTAGTAAATACACTTGGGGCTTCTTGGGTTTTGGGTTTTGTTTTGTCTTGTTTTTACAGTGATACACTGCAAAGAATTTAAAACTTCTTTCAACATGATGATAAATTAGGCAAATGATGAAATATGTTGACGATAACAGAAGTCAGATTTCTCACATTGGAGAAGGGAGTTATAAAGGTGAAAAAGGGGAAGACTAGAACAGACCCGGTATTTGACTGAAATTAGGGATATCAGTATGAATTTATGATTTTTAAGACATAAATACAAGTGTATATGTATGTGCGTATCTGTTATTCCCTAGGTCTATCAGCTGAGAATGTCTAGATGCAGTGACATCCCAGCAAACCCAGCACAGAGATCTTGTTTTCTAAATACAATTGCCCATTAAAAAGAACTGGGGCTCCTTGGAGAAATTACTGTTTTTCTTTTAATAATTTGTTTTACTTTTGCTGTTGTTGAGAATATACACAGCAGAACTTACACCAACTCAACAAGTTCTACCTATACAATTCAGTGACATTGATTACATTCTTCAAGTTGTGCAACCATTCTCACTCTCCTTTTCTGAACTGCTCCCCCCCATTAACATAAACTCACTGCCCCTTAAGGTTCCTATCTGATCTCTTGAGTTCTGTTGTCAATTTGAAACTATTTTTTGGTTTTAAAAAGACTTCGAGGATATTTTTGGTTTAAGATTATCTTAGGGCAATAGTTTCAGGGGTTCACCCAGCCTCCATGGCTCCAGAAAGTTTGGAGTCCATGGGAATTTGAAAGTCTGTTCTGCATTTCCCCCCTTTTGATCAGGATTCTGCTATAGAATCTTTGATCAAATCCTTGGGGAAATTATTGATTCTAGCACTGGAGTAGGAAAAGTACAAGATGAGCAACATTTTGTTGTACCAAAAGACAAGGAAGTTCTTCAAAATGATGGTGACATACATGTTAAAAGGATAAAGCTCAGCCTATTTTCCCCTGGCTAAACGTGGAACAATTACAGCATCTAAATAAATAACCGTAATGGATTATAAACCATTGACTAAAATAAGAACACTTTAGTGTTCGCAGACTTGAAAACCCTACGGGGCAATTCTACTCTGTCCTACAGGGGTTGTTGTGAGTCGGAATCGCCTCAACAGCAATTGGTTTGGTTTTAGTGTATATTAAATATAATAAATAAAGAACAGAAACATCTTCTTTATAGTAGATGCTAATCAACAAATATAAAATGAAAGAAAGAATTACAAAAGTCACCATTTTGCAATCATCACAGTAGTAACTGATTCAGGCAAGATTCTTCAGTGATTGCTAATAGGAAAAAGGTTGATTAAGAACAGGGCAGTTACATGGTCTCAAAGTATCTCCCTGCAAATTACTTAATAATTACAAAAGGAAAATATTAACTTTATAGTGGAGAAACCTGGTAGATACCATCTTAAATAAGTGATCAAAGCTAACATCACCAATATTGGAACAAAATGACATTATGTACTTCCTGGACTAAAGAGGACACAACATCATTTTCTGTAGCATCCCTTCTAAAAATGCATAACCTGACTCTAATTATGAGAAAAGCCAGGCAAAGCCAAACTGTACATTTCACAAAACACTTAGCCTATAGTCTTCAAAAACATTAAGGTAAAAAAAATTTTTAAGGCATTCCCAGTAAAGTAGACAACAAGATATGACAACTACATGTGATGTATAATCTTGATTGAAGCCTGAACTGGGAGGGAATGCGGAGGGAAGGATAGTTATGAAGAATATTTCTAGGACAACTCATCAAACTTGAATATGGACTATGGGTTAGAAAATAGTATTTTACCATTGTTATATTTCATGATTTTAATAACCGTACAGTGGTTACATAAGAATGTCCAATTTTTAGGAAAAACACACTGAATGATTTAGGAATAAAGAAGCATGGTGTTTTCAATTTACTTTCAAATACGGAAATTTCTAAAATATATATGTAATTTATATGTATGTGTGTATATATACATATACATATATGTATATGCACAGATACACAGAGATTGTGTGTGTGTATGTGTCTGTGTGTGTGTGCGCGCGCGTGTGTGTGTTGGCTAAAGGAGGAAGGGAGACGGAAAGAAAGAAATGAGGAAAGATAAAGCAATGGGGCAAAATGTTGACAATTGGTGAATCTGAAAAAAGGGTATAAAAAACCTCTTTGTACTATTCTTACAAGTTTTCTGCAACTTTGAAATTATACCAAAATAAATATATGTATATAAACTTTTTTTTTTTTTTTTAACATTCTGGCTGTTCAGTGAGGGAAAGCCTCTTCCGGAGACAAAAAGAGGACGTAAGACAGCTAGCTAGGAAAATACTGATGAGGTTCATGTGAAAGATGACCGGGGCCTGAACTAGGGAGCAGCAGTAGTGTTGAGAAGTGACTAGATTTGGAATATATTTTAAAGATAGAGACAACAGTATTCACTAAGGAATTGGATTTAGGCTGTAATCACAGATGATGCCAAGGTTTTTAAACTGAGCAACTGTGTAGTAGGATGACTGCAGCCAAGTATATCTCATTCTTTCTGGATACACAGAACTTGAACTCCCTTCTGTGTTTAGGGAATTTCCCAACCAATGAGTCTTGATAGAAGACAGAGAGATCACCTTTCAGTACAGAAGTGAAAAAGTCTGATGCTAACATTCTGAGTCTCCCTTGCGGATATGACACAGGAGTGCAATCTAGCTCCAGTCATCACATTCACCTGAGCTTTGACTCAAGGACAATAAAGTGTTCTCTTCCCCTTAGGGGCAGCAGTACTGAATCTCCTGCAAGATAAAATTCCCTGCTCTAAAGGAGCATCCAGTATTTGGCAGTGGCCATCACAATTTCATCAGCAAACCAGGTTTGCAGCATGGTTAAGGACATTATTCCTGCATATTCACCTCAAGTGTGGTTCAATAGTCCTTTCAACATTCTCATTTTATATAAATCAAGTAGACTCAGTTTCTGCTCCATGCAACTAAGAAATCGTACCGAAACCTTAGAGCTCACTATTTTGATTAGAGAGCTAAAGTATGTTAAAATATATTTTAGAGGTTCCACTCAAGATGGAGTTCACAGACTCCACCCATTCTTTCCAACTGATTACAACTAAAAATCCTAAACAAAATACAAAAAGCAACTAGGGGAAGACGCAGAATGAGTATAAACCCGAGGTCCTCAGGAACAACCAGTCTGACCAAACAGTCATGCTTTCAGGTATTTATCCAACTGACTAGAAACTACATCCATACAAAACCTACAAATAAATGTTTCTAACAGCTTTATTCATAAAGCTTTGTTGCCAAAACACGTTTGCCAATGGTCAGATGTGGGTTTGAGGGAAAGAGAGGAGTAAAGTAGACTTGTAGGTTTTCAGCCTCAGCAACTGGTAAATGGTTATGCCATTTATCAAAATATTAAGACTGCTGTGGGAGCAGGTTTAGGAAGAAAAATCAGGATTTCCTTTATGACATGCTAAGTTGAAATGTCTATTAAACATACAAATGAGCTTGTCAAGTAGATAGTTGGTCATACTGGATAGGTGAGGAGACAGGGCAAGAAATATAAATTTGTAAGTCCTCACTGTATGCATGGTATTTAAAGCCACACAATAGATGATAGCAATAGGGAGCAAGTAAAAATATTAAAGACGGCTCAGTGCTGAGGAAATCCAACATTTAGAGGTTGAGTAGAGGTGGAAGGAAACCCTGGTGGTGTAATGGCTAAGTGCTATGGCTGCTAACCAAGAGGTTGGCAGTTCAAATCCGCCAGGTGCTCCTTAGAAACTCTATGGGGCAGTTCTACTCTGTCCTATAGGGTCGCTATGAGTCGGAATGGACTGAACGGCAGAGGGTTTGGTTTTTTGGTTTAGAGGAGGAAGAGTCATAAAACAAGAGTGAGAAGGAACAGTCAGTGAAGTAGGAGGAAAACTAGAAGAGTACAGTAAATTGGAAGCCAAGTAAAGAAATATTTCAAGGAGACACCCATGAATAGAGAAGGTAAGCTTCCCTCAATTTTGTGCACCTTTAAGGTACTAAAGACACTAATTAACTGATGGCTTCATTGATGAAAATCTATAGGATTGTTAGGCCCATTAATTGCTTTCAGAAATAGAAATTTTTCAGCCTATACTTATTTAAGAAAAAAAAAAAAAGACACTCAAGGGCCTGGTAGTTAATACGTATCTGGTGTAGTTTCGCCCCAGTAAATATATGCCTCTGGGCCAGGAAAACAGCTCATGTTCTTTAATAAAAGAATACCCGAATAACCCAAGGCATACCCAACCTTTGAGGGCTTAGATACAAAACAGCTTCAGCCCCCACTCCCCAATTCTGCACACTATCCCACACCCTCAGTTTCGTCCTCTGTTGAACTTGGCTCCATCTCCACTTGCTCTCTTAATCTGATTCTTACTCTGTCTACCCGGTCAGTTCCTAACTTACCATTTTCATCTCCCCCTCTCGGACTCACAGATTTTACAAATGGCTGCTGCTCAGTCCAGCCCTTACGCCCCTCACTCCCTGCACTCTATCCTGACGGCAACCTAACAATTCACCCAGCCCATGCACGTCTTGAAGACAAGGCCCAGAAAACAGATCTTTTACTGATATTTGTTGGTTTGAGTTGAAATAGCATCTTGAGACAGAAAGCATATTTTTAAGAGGATCAAAAGAAAATGGCCCTTGTTAGAGAAGACATGAAAAGGATGCGTGGTCACCTTAGCTGTTTGAGTACCCATATTAAGAGCACAAATAGTAGGTTAAACTGAAAAAATCTAAAAGACTGTGAATGTTGTTTCTTGTTTGTAAAGACAGGAACATGACAAAGGCAATGGGAATGTTAAGTGCCCTTGTTTTAAAACAGTGACCAAAATTAGTCATAACAAAAATGAAGTTCAACTAAGGATTCTTAAATGGATTTAAACAGATTCAGTACCATGGCTAACATGAGTGGAAAAAAAATTTTAAGTGACACCTATTAAAGAACAGTTAGTGACTAAAATACTTTTTCATCAAATAAACTAGTTTTTCTCTCTTTTTCCTTTATCTAAACATAAGCACTCCTGAAAAGATTCCCTTCCTTCATTTAACAGCCTTAACTGGAAATAGCCTAGAAAAAAGAACTAAACAAGTATTTGTTTCTAATAACATGCTGTGATTTGCACAGAGAAAGGATGCTGCTGATCCATGACAGTACTGGTTCCCCCTACATGCTCGCACACAGAGGTGTGCTCATCTGTACTAATCTGTCCAGTCTTGTGGCTGTCCCTTTGACAACAGCTGCAAAACTGCCACCCTGCTGGAATGCTGTTTGCAGCCACTGAATGAGTGAGGTTCCATGACCCATAAAATGAAAGTACCCAGGCCTTTAGCATGGTGAGCTAACTAACAGAGCCAAACCCTATTAAGAGATAAAATACAGCAAAGAACAAACTGTGAACTTTGATCAAAAAGGTCTTCTTAACCTGCATCTATTCACAGGCTTTCAGGAATCATCAAACCTCCTGAAATTGTCAGCAAAATTTTATATAAGTACATTTTATTGGAAAGAATGTTCATAGATATAATTCAGGGGTTTGCAAACTTTTTCTCTAAAGGGCCAGATAATATTTTAGGCATTGCAGACCACATGGCTTCTGTTGTGACTACTCAACTCTGCCATTGTACCACGAAAGCAACCGTAGTCAATAGTAAATTAATGGGCATGGCTATGTTCCAATAAAACTTTTATTTACAAAAACAGGCTGCAGGCTGGATTTGGCTCACATGCAGTATTTTGTCTACCCCTGCTGTAATCCATCATACTCTTAGTCACTTCCTTATATGATGCAAGAATTCTGAAGTCCCTGTCCTTCTAATTCCTAAGCAACTTTAATATCCATCACGACACATCAAAGAGCACCCTAAATTCATTCTTCCTTGACTTACTCAACTCCAACCACCTCTTCCAAGATATTTCAGCAACCTCAATTATGGCTAAGTCTACCATCATCCCAAATAGTTCCTCTTCTGAAATCATGAAATCCCAAAACTTATTGATTTTAAAAAATGTTTATCACCTAATATGTTCTTCATATAGTCCACCAAGAAGATGGGCTATATGAAGAAGAATGGGGCAACAGAACTAGAGGAAGATTCATTAACAACCTGCATTATGCAGATGACACAATCTCACTTGCTGAAAGTGAAAAGGACTAAGAAAGATCAAAGACCACAGACTTCTCTATGGATTATGCCTCAACATAAAGAAAACAAAAATCCTCACAGCTGGACCAATAAGCAACATCCTGATAAATGGAGAAAAGACTAAAGTTGTCAAGGATTTCATTTTACTTGGATCCACAATCAATACCCATGGAAACAGCAGACAAGAAACCAAAAGATGCATTGTACTGGGCAAATCGGCTGCAAAAGATCTCTTTAAATGTTAAAAGCAAAGACATCATCACCTTGAAGACTAAGGTGTGCCTGACCCAAGCCATGCTGTTTTCAGTCACCTCATATGCGAGTGAAAGCTGGACAATGAATAAGGAAGATTGAGGAATTGACACCTTTGAATTGGAGTGTTGGGGAAGAATACTGAATATATCAAGGACTGCCAAAAGAATGAACCAATCTGTCTTGGAGGAAGTACAGCCAGAATCCTCTTTAGAAGCAAAGATGGCAAGACTATGTCTCACATACTTTGGGTATGTTATCAGGAGGGACCAGTCCCTGGGGAAGGACATCATGCTTGGTAAAGTAGAGGGTCAGCAAAAAAGAGGAAGACCCTCAAATAGATGGATTGACGCCATGGCTGCAACGATAGCCTCAAGGATAACAAAGATCATGAGGATAGCGCAAGACTGGGCAGTGTTTCGTTCTGTTGTACACAGGGTCGCTATTAGTCAGAAGCGACTCGACAGCACCTAACAACATGTTCCAGAATCTAGATATACCATTACTGGCCATACAACCTCCTATTTCCAATTCTTTAACTTTTTTACTTTCAACATCCTAAACTTAAACTACTCTCTCAGCATAACCTTGAGTGTTGTTTTGCTGTTCCTACAATAAACACCTTTTATCCTGGAATAACCCTCTCCCCACCCCAACTCCATCACTGTATTCCACTCAAACATCCAGGAGTCCTGAATAAGACTCAAAAATATCACATAAATATGAAGAATGAGTGCTACATTTGTAGCCATTGAACTCCCATAATTCTTCTAGTAATCTTCCTCTTACAATCAATAGGTATTCTCAGCCTTTACTATAACCCTACTGAAGGCCGCTCCATTATCTCCCAACACAAAACAAGGTAATGACCCTGCCGGTAGGTGGTAACATTTTCAATTTCCTGGGTGAGGCCCACCACCTATAAGCATATCTGCATTTGAGTCCATCTTTAGCCCTCCCATTCCCAATGGGAATCTTGAGAGCCAATCTTAGAATTCTGCCTATATCAAGGACAATGTGTGTAGTAATTCTCATGCTACTTCCTACGTACTGTAACAGTGAAAAATGAGTATATATATATTGATGATGTTGGGAACAAAGTTTCTCATTGTTGAAGATGGAAAATACAAATATGGAATGGGGAAAGTCTAGGAAGTTAAATTAAAATTGGATGTATCAGTGTGAACCCATGATTTTTCTTTATATATTTTTATTTTGGTTGTTTATTTCCCCACCTCCATCCCAGCTCTGACTTCTGAAAGAACCTAGAAGCTATGATACTCCAGCAGCAATGAACACAGCCAGTGCCCAGATCTTAATTTCTAAATACCATTCCTCATTAAAAGAAGGCATGGATTACTAAAGAAACAGGTAATTTATCAGGGAAGGAGAAGTACAAGGTGAACCTGAACTATTCTGTCGTGCCAGAACATAAGAAAGTATCTAAAAAATGATGGGAACATGTCCATGAAACCCAACCATCAGGTAAGAAATCAAGCCCCACTGAAACCATCATGATATAAAAACTAAACAATACACATGAAAAGAGAGAGAAGCCATGCAGTGGAGGATCAAGGTAAGCCATGTCAGTGAGGCCATTCTGGACCTTACAACCATTCTAGTGCCCCAGCTGACACTATATGATGCAGAAGAACTTCCAGGTCAAGCCACAGAATTGTAAGATATAATAAGTCATTGTTGTTTTAAGACAGTAACTTTTGGGATAGATTATCATAAATGTGTGCTAAATTAATTAAATTCATTAAGATATTTTATATACATATATGTAAACATATACATACATAGAGTGAGCTCTGGTGGCCCAACAGTTAAGCACTTGACTGTTAACCAAAAGGTTGATGATTCGAACCCACTCAGTGGTTCTGCAGGAGAAAGACCTGGCAACCTGCTCCCATAAAATTATAGCCTAGAAAACCCTAAGGGGCAGTTCTACTCTGTCACACAGGGTCACCATGAGTGGAAATCAACTCAACAGCACCTAACAACAACTATATATATATATATATATACACATACACGCACACACACGTATATAATATATATAATATTCAAAACCAAACCCAGTGCCGTCAAGTCGATTCCGACTCATAGCGACCCTATAGGACAGAGTAGAACCGCCCCACAGAACTTCCAAGGAGTGCCTGGCGGATTCAAACTGCCAACCCTTTTGTTAGCAGCTGTAGCACTTAACCACTATGCCACCAGGGTTTCCATATATAATATACATACAGTATATATATATTTAATAAATTTGTTTTATGTTTACCTTGGTGTTGGCCATGTCCACAATATACTGGTCACCCTTTATACATTCCATTACTTCAAAGCCATCTCTGTCAATCACCTTAGCCTGAGAACTTCCAGATACAACAAGAATCATGTCTCCTGTGTTACTGTACTGTAGTGACTTGATTTGATGACTGAAAAAAGAAAAATAATCTAATGAGACACTGATCATAAACTTTTATACTTTGACTGCATTAAGCACTGCCAGAAAAAAAGTCATACAACTGCACAAATTGGTAATTCTACAAAATCAAGAAGGTAAACTTCAAATGATTTCCTCAACACCCGCTGGCTATCCTGTTAGATCTCTCCTCCCACTGTCCATAGTAATCTCTTAAAATCCTCTATCCTCACAATACAACCAATTTCCCCTCTTTTAGCTGTTGATTCCTTCTACTCTTTCTCAGAAGATACTATTAAGAATTGCCTCAACTTCTTCCTGTTAATGCTATAAACTTAGCATCATCTGAACTCCTTTCTTTCTTCTCCTTTTCTATTACAATGGTAGAAGTCAACCTCTCCTGCCTAAGGCAAATCTTAATTACCTAAATCCTGGGTCCCATCCTTTCATGCCTCCTCAGGAACTTCTACTGACTATCCTCGCTCTCCTCCTCTTCACAGCTAAGCTCTGTGAACAAGTTTTCAACCTTCCACAACTCCCCCTTCTTTCCTCTAGCACTGTACCTTTTGACCCTCACCAATCCACTAAAACTGATCTTGCTATTGTGACTGCAGTCAATACTGCGGTGTGCATGCAGATCTAAAACCTTCAGGACTGAGGTACTCATACTGTCTTAGTTATCTAGTGCTGCTATAACAGAGATACCACAAGTGGATGGCTTTAACAAAGAGAAATTTCTTTTCTCACGTTAAAGTAGGCTAAAAGTCCAAATTCAGGGTGTCAACTCCAGAGGAAGGCTTTCTTTCTCTGTCAGCTCTGGAGCAAGGTCTTTCTCATCAATATTCCCCTGGACTAGGAGCTTCTGTGAGCAGGAACCCCAGGTCTAAAGGATGCGCTCTGCTCCCAGTGCTTCTTTCTTGGTGGTATGAGGTCCCCAATTCTCTGCTTGCTCCCCTTTCCTTTTATCTCTTCAGAGATAAAAAGTAGTACAGGCCACACCCCAGGGAAACTCCCTTTACCTTGGATCAGGAGGTGACCTGAGTTAAGAGTGGTGTTACAATCCCACCGTAATTCTCTTAACGTAAAATTAAAATCACAAAATAGAGGACAACCACACAATATTGGGAATCACAGCCTAACCAAGTTGATACACACATTTTGGGGGGGACTTAATTCAATCCATGATACATACTATGACCTTCGAGGATTTAGTTTGCAGATGGCTAGCTGCTGAAAAAAGTTTGCAGATGGCTAGCTGCTGAGACCTCAGGAATTTTCCACCCTCACCACTCCATTAAAAACTGATCTTGCCATTGTGGCTGTAGTGAATACTGCGATATGCCACCCAAATCTCCACCTTCACGACTAAGGTACTAGCTAATCCCTCATTACTTCACTCCTCTGTTATAGTTGGTAATTCTTTATATTAAACTTTCCCTGTTCAAACTACCTTATGATTTCTCTCTCCCAATCAGGCCCTGACTCTTATACCTAATTTCAGGCAATTAGATACACAGGCAAATAACTGAGAAAATTATAACCTGTTTGGTCTAATCTGTTTATATATATATATATATATATATATATATATACACACATACACACACACATATATACACACACACATACACATGCACAAAGAGATCATATCTTTGATAATTAGATAGCTCAGACAGCTAAATAAAAATCTCTAATGTAAGAATGGCATGAACTACATAGTTCACAGGGCGTCTATGTTAACAGTGCTTCCATTCGGAGGAAATCTTAATTTTCCTCACTTACAATAAGTGATTACTTTGTTTTACCTATTGCTCCTTTATTATTTCCAAACACAAATGAAAATATAAAAAAACAGGGAAATCTAGGAAGTTGTAGAAATAGTCCTAGCTCCATCTCTCTAACTAGCTAGTCTACCAAATTACTCTAGTTGTAAAAAAAAAATAAAAAAAGTTGTAAGTGGAGAGAAATGCAAGAGCTCAGCTATACCACGCTAACATTTTGCTTTTTAGCATTATATAAACTTCTAACATTTTTCCACTTTCTCATTGTTTTTCATGTGCTCTCTGATGTCCACTTTGCCAACGTTAAAATGAAATACTCAGCATCAAGTTCACCACTCCTGTCCCGCTTCACTCTTAATTCTGCTAGCCACAGAGTTAAAAGGGCAGGATTAAGAGTCATTAGACACAGCACTAAGGAGAATTAAAGGGCTTGTTCAAGGGGTATAACATCTGCTCCTCAAATTCCTGCCTAAACAACTAAGATTCCGATCAAAGAGAAGAGAGGGAAAGCCAATCTGAGAGTAAACTAGAGTCATGAGGAAGTAAATGTCCTCCCAGGGAGTAACTCTGACACCAGAGGAAGGCTTAGTGACATTACACAATTCTTTCGGTAAAGTTATTCACGGGACAAGTGGGAGTATAAAAGTGTAAGTGGAGGGGTGTGGGAAGGTGAAGACTGAGGATCCTTTTAAGTAGTTTTTGCTCAGCTAGCAAAACAAGCTGGGACATGCAAAGACAGATAAACACAGCTGTTTGGGGCTGTCATTTGAAGCTCAGGAGCCAAGGTGTCCTGATGCAGTGAAAAGCGCACCGGAATGTGAGTCAGGAGCCCAGGGATCTAAGCCCTCGCTCGGCTGCTAACTAGCTGTGTGATGATGAGCCTTGGTCGCCTCATTATTTGGAAAGCGAGTGGGTGAGACTGGATGGCAGCATAATACAGAGGCGCTTCCGACACACACAGTACATGTACTCGCCCTATAATCTCACTGAATCCTGGTTGCCTCCACTGATGAAGAAATAGGAGAAATATTTGTGTGACAGGGTTGGGGTGAGGAGTAAAAGTAATGTACATAAAGCTACCTAGCACAGGACTTGAAACAAGCGGTAGTTATTATTATTAATTTTTTTATTTCCAAGGTCTTTTTAAAATTATTTGAGGAGTATAAAATCTTGGTAGCCAAATACAGTGTTATTTTAAATTCACTACAAGATAAGTTTTATATGTTTATCGTACGTTTCATTACTAACCCAAATACCCAAGAGAAATAAATGTTCTGATCTGATTTTCTGCATCCACCCAAAAAAACTCAAGTAATATATTAAATATGGCTACTATATCCTTGGAAATGAAAGGGAACAATGCTTAGAGGAAATACAATTTCAGATTTATGTGCCATCTGTCTACAGTATTTGATGAAATTGTCCGTTCCTGCCAGGTATGCAATATATATTATCTAGAGCAGAAAACAGTCCAAGAAAGCAAAAGACATGATGCGGCTCCATCAAAGTTTGCCATATGAGAATATCAGAAAATATGTACCTAATTTATATCACAGCAAAACAAATCTTCACCTGCTTTAATATTTTAGCTTTCAAATTTAAGAACAGATTACCAATGCAAAACTAATTAAGAACACATTGCCTATCGGCTTAATACACTAAAAGTTGATAAACTGGTACTACTAAATTTACAAAATATATCTGTCAAAAAAAACTAAAGCTACAGAAAGTTTCTTTCTTAAATCATTACTTCCAAGAAAATTTTTTCAGAGTAATTTTTATTCCAGGATTGCATACGTTGTTGTTGTTGTTATTGTTAGGTGCCGTCAAGTCGATTCCAATCATAGTGACCCTATGTACAACAGAACAAAATATTGCCCAATCATGCACCATCCTCACAAAACATTGTTGTGCTTGAGCCCGTTGTTGCGGCCAATGTGCCAATCCACCTCAGTGAGGGTCTTTCTCTTTTTCACTGACCCTCTACTTTACCAAGCATGATGTTCTTCTCCAGGGACTGGTCCCTCCTGATAACATGGCCAAAGTACGGGAGAAGAAGTTTTGCCATCCTTGCTTCTAAGGAGCACTCTGGCTGTACTTCTTCCAAGACAGATCTGTTCCTTCTCTGGCAGTCCAAGGTATTTCAATATTCTTCACCAACACTATAATTCAAAGGCATCGATTTTTCTTCAGCCTTCCTTATTCATTGTCCAGCTCTCGCATGCATACAAGGCAACTGAAAATACCATGGCTTATGTCAGGCGCACCTTAGTCCTCAAAATAACATCTCTGTTTTTCAACACTTCAAAGCCGTCTTTTGCAGCATATATGCCCAATGCAACACGTTGTTTGATTTCCTCCAAAAATTCAATGAGTCAGTACCACCTCACACAACACCCTGTAAAAATAATAAATTAGTGGCATATGCCCATTTTTCCATTTCAAACTGTTGCACCGGTCCCTGCCTGCCGGTAGCATGCACTTCAGTGGGATAGCAACTTCCCAATAAACCCCAGAGGCACAAAAAAGTATGTGGTCATTATATGTACCATTGGTGATGAAAGTGATAAAAAGGAGCTGAATGTTTAGTTCCTTCTTATGTTTAAGAGTAGAAGGAATTAGAGCAGAACATTCTTAAAAAAAAAAACTATGCAAAAATCCTGTGGCCATTTTGCTAGCGTATATTAAGAAAAGGGAAGAAATGAATAGGCACCAAGTCATAAAGGACTCTACGGAAAGGATTTATTCAAAGTGTATCACGAAGATATTAAAAGGGTTTAGCATGGAATAGTAGGGGAAATCAGTAAGGAGACTGCTACAGTACTCTAGGTGAGATTTTAAGCAAGGAAGAGCCTTGAATGAACCCTGAAGGAGAAATTTTGAAGAGTTTAGAGAGACAAAAGAGTACTCCATCCTGGAAAAGAGCATTAACAAATGCATAAAGAAAAGGACCAAGTAAGGGCAGGGAGTGGAGGGCTAGGGGTAGTGTGGGGGAACAGTGGGGACACTGAACTGACTGCAATGAAGCTTTCTTGTTGGGAAGTACCAAGATACATAGATAGAAAAATGAAAACATTCTAAAAGTCCTGCAAAATTAAGCAGAAGAATATAACACAACACTTTAGAAATTAAGAAATGGTACAAGGTCATCTCAAAATCTAAAAAATTAGTTTGTGAACATAAGGGATATCTTGCAGATACTGCAAAAAGAATATAAATATGAGGTCCTTAGAAACTTAAAAACAGAACAGATAACAGAAGATTTCTAAGGAAAAATAGCTGCTTGATGGATACAATCAAAAAAAAAAAAAAAAAAACTAGTAAAATTTTAAAATAGGGAGAAACATCAAAGTTGCAAACTAAAAGAACTATTTGAATGTAGGAAGTGCCCAGAAATTTCTATTAGGAAAGGACCAGAGTGATTATAAAAATGCCTTCTAGAAAAGGGTATTATACCCATGTGTGAAAATGTTCCGGAAACCATGAATTCCTAGAGGAATATGTTCTTAAAGTAGCAAGGTTGTCCTTAAGGAAACAATTAGAACAAACACTGGACAGATGGTAGCTAAAGAAGTTCAGGAGATGATACAGAGGCTGACAAAAGAAAAATATACGAATCTGTAACAGAATCCAACCAAGCCCATTGCCGCCAAGTTGATTCCAACTCACAGTGACCCTAGCTTCCCTGAAAACAGAACATCCATCACATACAGAAGAGATCCAACCCCTCAACACTCTACAAACTATAGGCTCATTCCATTAGCTACAACCTATTACATTTAAGAACGAAGAATCTGTTCAGCCTATTTCTCAGTAGGCAGAGAGATTAAATAAGGATCAGCGATAAGGAAACATAAAACAATAAGAGGGCTGTGAATAAACTGTGAAAAAAATTTAAAGAAAAAATATATTTTCAGACTATAATTGTTTTATGCTGAAATAATTTCAAGAAAACATGGCTCTTATTAACATAAGCAAAAAATTGACAAGGTGAAAACATAGCCTATCGAAAGAAGTAAAATGGAAGAAATAGAAAACATTTCAAAATACATTAGAAGCTGCTCTTTGAAAGGCACCGCAAAGAAAATGAAAAGACAAGCCACAGACTGAGAGGAAATATGTGGGATGCACATATCTTATAGAAGACTTTACCAAATAACACAAGAAAAACAATCCAAAAAAAAAAAAAATGGGCAAAAGATTTGAACAGACACTTCACCAAAGAATCTATATGTATAGTAAATAACCACATAAAAAGGTTCTCAAAACCATTAGTCAACAGGAAAAATTAAATTAAAACTACAGTGACATATCACTACACACCCAAATGAATGGCCAAAATTAAAAGGACTGATAATACCAAATGTAGGGAAGGATGTGAAGTAACCACAACTTTTATACATTGCTGATAAGAAAGCAAAATTGTACAGCCACTAAAGAAAAGATTAGCGGTTTCTTATATTTGGCAGTTTCCTAGGTGTTTACTTACACAAGAAAAACAAAAATATCTATCTACAAGAAGACCTGCACAGAAATATTTATAACAGCTGTATTCTGTGCTGAATTCATAGTGTTTAATAACTATTTTTTTAAAGTGTCTATCAACTGATGAATGGATATACAAATTGTAGTATACCCATACAATGTATTATTATGCAGCAATAAAAAGGAACAAAACTATTGATACTAGCAACAACCAGATCAGTGGTTGCTTGAGGGTTAAGAGAGATGACTGACTTCAAAGTGGCCGGAGGGAATTTTTGGCATGATGGAAATGTTTCACATCTTCATTGTGGTGGTGGTAACGGCTGCATGCATTTCTCAACATTCACAGAACTGTACCCTTAAAAAAGTGAATTTTACTGAATATATACCTCCCTGCAACTTTTAAAAATGTTCATTAAAAACAATAAGGTACTGAATTAAAATAAAAGGAAATTAGTTAAGTGGACCGGTTTAAGAGAATCTCATAGATTGCAGAAAAAAATAAAAATAAAGAGAACTGGATCATAAAAATTAAAGGGAAATGGAGAACAGGAAACAGAGAACTAAAACTGCACAGCTGGAACTCCTAAAAAGAAAATCAGGGCAGATGATGAGAGCCTAAACAAAAGTGTGCTTTTTCAGAGGTTAAAATTCAATGTCTTAGCACTAACAAAAACTTAGTAAGGGGAAATAATACTTGAGAAACATAAGAGATATCAACTTGAGAAAGTCTGTACACTGAAATTCCTTCAACTAAATACTAAGAATAATAAGAACAAACATTTACTGAGTCCTTTACTATGTGCCAGGCACTTCACATATATTATTCGATCTCATCATCATCACAGCCCAAAGAAATGGATACAGAAACCAAAGTCAAGGAGATTAAATAGCTTGTCAAAGCCCATATGGCAAGTGAACTAGTCAAGAGAGAATTCAAATTTATACTTAGATGACTCACAGTCCATGCTCATACCTATTATGTACATTGACTATATAGTAATACCTAGTTGTAGAATTTAACTTTACATAACTCAGTCTGCTATGAAAAAGAAAACAAAGGAAAAATGTTTCAACGGAAGTCTGACAGAGCAGAGTTCCCCCCTCCACACTGAAACTGAAAGCTGTAGCACAAAGTCAACTAAATTAGCAGAGAAGACAGTGTATCACGCCCAATCGCTACAGCAGTGACTCATCCATTCTGATTTCTAGTAACAGAATTCTTTTTAAATTTCTGAAACTAGGATTGACATAGGAAGGTGAAATATTCGGTAAAAGGTTTTTTCCTCACTCTTCTCTGAACTCTAGAAGTGTTGAATGAAAAGAAGAAACTGATAGATATATGCTAACAACTGCAAATGCCATTTGAATTAGTGGGAATCACTGCTCAGGGGCAATCAATGTTAATATAAAATGAATGGAATCATAAGATGCAATAAAACTCACTAACCTGTTACCTAGAGAACTATTTACTGGGTTTTTTTATTTTTGTTTTTTAACACAGCTAAACAGATCAGGTTTTTTATAAGGTTTTCACCGGCTAATTCTTTTAAGAAGTACTCACCAAATCCTTCTTTCTAGTCTGTGTTTGTCTGGAAGCCCAGCTGAAACCTGCCCGCCATGGGTCACCCAAGTATTGGAATACCACTGGCATAGCTTCCAGCATCACAGCAACATGCAAGCCTCCACACTACAACAAACTGACAGATGCATTTTACTTGGATCCACAATCAATACTCATGGGAGCAACAGTCAAGAAATCAAAAGACAATTGCACTGGGTAAATCTGCTGCAAAAGACCTCTTTAAAGTGTTAAAAACCAAAGATGTCACCTTGAAGACTAAGGTGTGCCTGACCCAAACCATGGTGTTTTCAATCGCCTCATATGCATGCAAAAGCTGGACAATGAATAAAGAAGACCAAAGAAGGATTAATGCCTTTGAATTGTGATGTTGGCAAAGAATTTTGAACATACCATGGACTGCCAAAAGAAAAAATAAATCTGTCTTGTAAGTAGTACAGCCAGAATACTCCTTAGATGCAAGGATGGCAAGACTACCTCTTACATACTTCAGGCATGTTAGCAAGAGGCATCAGTCCCTGGAGGACATCAGGCTTGGTAAAGTACGGATTCAGTGAAAAAGAGGAAGACCCTCAATGAGATGGACTGACAAAGTGGCTGCAACAATGGGCTAAAGCATAACAACGAATGTGAGGATGACACAGGACCAGGCAGTGTTTCGTTCTGTTGTATACAGTGTCTCTATGAGTTGGAATCAACTCAACTACACCTAATAACAACAACAACAACAAACAGATCACCCTGTAACCTGTACCCTAATGCATCACCACAGTGTAAGAGCCCAAGATTTCCAAAAATGTCTGTTCTTTTTTTTACCCTGGACTGTTAGGGCTTAACGCAAAGATTTTAGAGAAATCATTTAGAAATCTTTAGAGACATCTTCTCCTGTTCAAAAAGATAGGTACAGCTTGCTGAGAGGAGTATTCTACTCTACACAACAGGTAATCTTTGAAGAAAAACATGAGAAGGTTCTATTACCTTTACAACTTATTTAATGAATAATAAATTTATTCATACCAAGCACTGTTCTAGGTGCTGGGATACAAGTGAACAAATGTAAAAAAAAAAAAAAAGGATCATTCCTGATAGCACTGTTGCTGTTAGATGCCATCGAGTCAATTTTTGACTCATATCCACCCCACATGACAGAGTAGAACTGCCCCCAGAGGGTTTTCTAGGCTGTAATCTTTACAAAAAGAGCCCTGGTGGTACAATGGTTAAGTGCTTGGCTGCTAACTGAAAGGTTGGTGGTTCAAATCCACCAGCCACTCTGTGGGAGAAAAGACCTGGTGACCTGCTCCAGTAAAGATTATAGCCTAGGAAACCCTATGGGGCAGTTCTACTCTGTCCTATAGGGTTGCTACAAGTTGAAATCCACTCAACAGCAAACAACAACAATCTTTACATAAGCAAATCACCTTGGTCTTTCTCCTGTGGAGCAGCTAGGTGGGTTTGAACTGCCAACCTTTTGGGTATCAAAAATACATCAAGGCAATGGATGGAGTGGGTAGCAGTGAAGAGGTGGGGACAGAAACTACTTTTAATTTTTTTTAGGAAAAGGCCTTTCTGAGGAGCTGACATTTGAACTGAAACATGACCTAAGAGAAAGCCATTGGTTCTTAGTTAACAGGATACATTCTTAAATTATGTAATTTGATGATAGCAGAAATTCAGGAAATCAAGTAAAACATCTTTAACCTCACAAAAGTTTATAATGAAAGTATCAAAGAAAAAAAAAAAAAGGAGAAAATATATGCAGGCAAACAGTGTATGTCAAAGAATATCGACTGTGTTTTCCTACACACTTTTTCAACTCAGGCTAAAGCTGTCTGATGATGCGCAAGGGTAACAACTCCACACTGACCTCTGCAAGGACTACGTCAGCAAACCCCACTCAGTAAACCAAAAGAAAGCCCTGGCATTCCCAGGACTGGCCTGACACACGAGAGGACTTATGATCTGATTAGCCCACGAATTTTACAACTGCGGCATCTTAGCCTCCAATTTTCCTATTGGTGATATTGAAGATTGGTACAGGTTTCTCATAACAAAAACTTGTTATACAAAAGACACAAAATTGAAGTAGCTAGATAGAGCTGATATTCTAGTTTGCTTTTCAAGTAGGTCCTAATCAATGCTAATGATCAGTGATATCTACGGGAAAAACATCACATATGGCCTAATGGTTACTTTCTGGATAAGATGCAACATAAATCCAATTCTCAAAAAGTGAAGATTAATCAAACCCCCACTTTTCCATTCTTAATCATCTCTGACACCAGCTGCCCACACGGCACTCCCTCTCCCTCTGCCCCTAGCCACCCAGAACTAGATCATAGCTTACAAATTAAAAGGACACTGCCTTCAGACTGCAAAAACAGGCAGACACCAGCCACAAAGTCGGAGGTCCACACAACAAACACCCTTACTTCTGGCCTGCTGGCTGCAAATTTAGGGTTTTTCTACTACCCCTTCAGGGTGCCAGCTGCAAGCTCAGGGACCTCCTCGGGCTCCCCACTTTCACCTGCTGGCTCCCATTACTCCTTTGGGTTCAAAAATTCACTGGAACAACTCACAGAACTCACAGAATATACTATACTTATGATTACAGATTTATTATAGCTAAAGGAAATGAATCATGATCATCATAAGAGATACATGGGCAAGGTCTGGGACGGTTCCCAATGCAAAGCTCTCATGTCCCAAAGAGGGTGCATCATCCTCCTTTGTCAACCAGGAAGCTCTTGGAGCCGCTGTGTTCAGAACTTTATTGACTTCATTATGCAGCCATGATTGAGGCCTCATTGCATATGTATGATGGGATAAATCATGCCTCCTAAGGGCGGGTGGTCTTTCTGGTCTGACCAGTCCCTACTCATTAGCATAAACCTTCAGGTATGCTCTGAAAATTTTAGGTAATAAAAGCACCTCAATTATTCAGGAAATTATGAGGGTTATCTCTCAGGAACCAAGGAAAAAAGTCAAACTTTTTTTTTTTTTTTTTATATAAAGTGATTCATTACTGCATAGTTACTAACTAGAAGTTGCAAAATCTGATAATTTAGAAAATAATATTAATAAGCAACCTTATAAAACAAGTCCACCAATTCACTAATTAGTTATAAAAAGTACAGTTAAAAATGCCTTGTCATTAATCTGGATGCAATTAATGAGCTCTTATCTAGAAGAAAAGAGATAATTACAATGACATGATTACTGCAATTTTTATATATCCCTGCTGCACTGAACTATCAGCTCACACACAAATCATATGTCCAATTTTGCAAAAGTAATCTTTATCTATCTTCGGTTTCTTTTCAGAATTAACTACTAGCCCAGAAAACAAAACAAAGCCTAAATGCCTGGAAGAACAGCACATTTAAAACATGAATTCCTGCCACTAATCCCTCACACAATAATGTTTAAATGAATAAAACTATGCTATATAAATACCGGAAACCCTGGTGGCGTAGTGGTTAAGTGCTACGGCTGCTAACCAAAGGGTGGGCAGTTCGCATCTGCCAGGCGCTCCTTGGAAACTCTATGGGGCAGTTCTACTCTGTCCTCTAGGGTCGCTATGAGTCAGAATTGACTCAGTGGCATTGGGTTTGGTTTGGTTTCTATAAATACCATCTGTAAACTAATGAAAAAACTTTCCCTAAAAGATAAAATGGAATACTCAGTTTTCTAACATGGGCAATGAATAAAGTCTTCAGTGAGTAAGGCTTATAAAATAAATGAATTTAGGCAAACACACATATCCTTGACTGTGTCTGATGACACTTTTTTCTAACTGGTTTCAAATCCCTATTTGCCTACGTGTAACATAGTGGTTAATGGTGTAGGTTCTACAGTTAGAATGTTTACATTCATGCCAATAGCACATAAACAACTCTGTAACTTAGTGTGAGATCTTGGACTAGCTAATTAATTTTCCTAAGCCTCCACTTGTACATCAGTAAAATGTGGATATAAAGATACTTATGATATAAGCCCTGGTGGTGCAATGGTTAAAAGCTCAGCTGTTCACCAAAACGTCAGCAGTTCGAATCCTTGGAAACTCTATGGGGCAGTTCTACTCTGTCCTATAGTTACAAGAATTAACTGATATAAAGAACTCAGCCAGGCTCAATAAATTTTAGTCATATTTGGTTTTGGATAATATGATATTTATAATACATTTTCTTCCCATCTTAGTCCCCCAGACATCTAGTTCTTTTCCTCACAACCAGTATTACGAGTTTCTTGTTTATCCTTCCAGGAATATTTTATACATACACAAACCAATAGTATATATTGCTTTTTCCAAGCTTTTTATTATTTTTTAACAATATTATTTAACTGGGTATGAACATATAACAGGCTACTTGTATTTACAACTCTTATACAACTGCAAAATCAAAATAAATTTAAAGGAAACATGAACCACTTCACGTCCACCCAAAAAAACCATTGCTGTCGAGTCGATTCCAACTCCTAGCGACCCTACAGGACAGAGTAGAACTGCCCCATAGAGTTTCCAAGGAGTGCCTGGTGGATTCAAACTGCTGACTTTTTGGTTAGCAGCCGTAGCACTTAACCACTATGCCACCAGGGTTTCCCATCACTCACAGGAATGGCTATAATCAAAAGACAATAAAAACTGCGGGTGAGAATGTAGAGAAATTGGAACCCTTATGTATTGCTCGTGGATATATACAATGGTACAGTCACTTTAGATAACAGTGCATTAGTTTCTTAATGTTCAACAAAAATTTACCATATGACCTAGCAACTCCACCCCTACATAGCCATACAAGAGAAATAAAAACATATATCCACATAGATACTTGTACACAAATGTGCATGGCAGCATTGTTCACAATACCCAAAAAAGTGGAAACAACCCTAATGTCTACCAACTGGTGAATGGGCAAACAACACGCGCTATATTCATACCAAACCAAACCCGTTGCCGTCAAGTCGATTCCAACTCATTGGGACCCTACAGAACAGAGTAGAACTGCCCCATAGAGTTTCCAAGGAATGCCTGGTGGATTCAACCTGCCAAGCCTTTTGGTTAGCAGCCGTAGGTCTTAACCACTATGCTATCAGGGTGTCCCTATTCATACAATGGATTATTATTTGATCATAAAAAGGAACAAAGTACTGACATGTGCTACAACACAGCACAATCTCAAAAGCATTAAGTGACAGGAGTCAGACACAAGAGGCCATGTATTGTACAACTCCACTTACATGAAATGTCCAAAAAACACAGTAAGTGGATTAGTAGTTGCTTAGGACAGGACTGGGCATGCAAATTAGGAGTGGCTACAAATGGGAACGAGGTTTCTTTCTGGGGTGACAGAAATGTTCTACAATTAGATTGTGGTGATGGGTACACAACTCTGTAAATCTACTAAAAACTATTAAATAGTAATTAAATATGTAAATTTTAGGGTATGTAAATTATGTCTCAGTTAAGTTATTTTTAAAGGTAAATATTAACAAAACAACAAATAAAATTCACATAAATTTTAATCTAAGACCATGCTGTTTGCTCAAACATCATCAAATAGAATGAAACAATTTACTGTGAAACAAATAAATTATATCCTTCTACCCTAGTACTCTAGTCTGCCATCAGATCAACAAGTTAATGGATATGGAATTGCCTGTCCTAGCACATTCTTATTTTACTGTGTTCCAGTGATGACTCAATTCGTCCACCGATTTTCTGTTAGAACTACTGTGCAAACTTTGTTCCTAAGACATTTTATGACAAAACAGGCTTTCATCTGGTGCCAATGCATCATTTATTTACGAAACATGTTTCTGCTCCTTTCTTATTAGGCACGGAAACTAAAAGTAGTTAAATGTGCACTTTTTTGAGGTCGAATGATTTTAAACACTAAGGTAAATAAAGGCAGGCATTAACGTCAGGCTAAGTGATTATCAAAATGAAAAAGATAAAAAATTTTAAGTTAATGAAAACAATTCAGGAACCCCTAAGGATATGCCTATGAACCCCATTTGGAAAACTGTCGCAAAGTGCCAAAGTTTCAGAAGTTCCTCTGCAGAGATACTTGACTTCACACTGAATGCTACTCATAAAAAAAAAAAAATTTTTTTTGAGCAATTCTAGTAAATGCGCACTCATAACATGGCTTTGGGAAGACTGTCTCTATAGTGCATGACTGAAAACAGTCTTGTCTTCAATAATGACTACTTGGTGGATTTCAGAAATGGAAATTTATTTTAACATAAGCCAAATAATAATAATAATTTTAAAGCAAGATAAATTGGTAAAAAAAAATAGTAGAATTCATACACTTAAAAAGGTTGTTAACATTTGATACAAATGATTAACAAACTGCTGAAAACCATCTAAAACTGCAAATAATTGTCTTCAAAACTGAATATAATATACAATCACTTAAATCAATACTTACTGTGTATAAAATTGTGTCACGTGTGACTAAACAACAACTAGTTGACTAAATTACCTTTCAGAAATTTATGCAAAACATATGGCTTACAAATCTCCAAACTAATCATTAACTTGTTAATCTGATGGCAGACCTGAAGACTAGGGTAGAGGGATATAATTTATTTTCCACAATTAAAAAATTGTTTCAGTCTATACGTCCCAGTGAGATGTCTGTCTGTTTTTTGCTTTGTATTGTTTTCCATCCATCTCATGCCAAATACTGGCAGTCCTAGCTTTGCATGGTTCTCATATGCATGAATTTCAGTTATCACAGATTCATCAGATAATACCAGGCCTCCAAAAACATGGTTCACATTTTAGCTACCATGGTATACTAACTGTGAGTAACTGCATAAACTACAAACTTTGCTGCTGTCTCCTCAGTCCAAAAATCGCTATGAAAATTGCTGCGCATCATGATCAGCGACCAATCACGTCACTGCTTCCAAAGTCTGTTGGTGATTGGTCACTGTGTATCTGTCATTCAGTTCACACACAGACAGCAAAACCTGTAGTTATGTTGTCTCCTTGTCTCCCAGTGATAAATCCATTTGCCACTTTATAAAAATGGATAATCGAAAAAGGAGGGCAATTTGACAACGTCAAAAATTTTATATACACAAGACATTCTACTTCCTGCCATCTGCTCTTGAGAAATCCTCAATTTATACATGTGAGGTACAGAGATAATCATTTCATCAGTTCTTTCTTAACAGTGAAAAAAGTGGCCACAACTGAATAGCTCAATGCAGCGGTTCTCAAAGTGTGGTCCTTAGACCAGCATCACGAGCATCATCTACGAACTCACTTGAAATGAAAATTCTCAGGACTCACCCTATACTTACTGAATCAGAAACTCTAAGGGTGGGGCCCCACAATACACACTAATGGTTCTGATGCCTGCTAAAGTTCCAGAACTATGAACTACGGGGAGCAACTTATGTTATACTATGCCAAACATACACTTTAAAAGAATATAATAGTATACATATGCTATTATTGAAAAACTCCAAAGAATATTATTAAGTGGAAAAATATATATTGTGGAATAATAACTGATATGATTTATGAAAACAAATATAGTATTTACTGTTTTTTGATAGGAGCATATATTTGTTGGTAACTGCTTGGAAAAAAAGCTCAAAGAACATACCTCACAATAAAAACAGTGGTAACACCTGGAAGGCAACTAAAAGGGAAATGATAAAGGGAGTTTAACTTTATCTGTAATGGCTTTATTTCTGTATGAGAACATACTTATGTATACCTTGATTAATTAAGATGTTTGGCAAAGAGAATAGAGACCTTGCCAGAGCAAAGGCCAAGAAAAACAAATAAAAGTGTCCAGATTGGAAAAGAAGAAGTAAAATCATCTCTATTCACAGATGATATGATTGTATATAAAAAAAAGACCACAAGAAAACTTCTAGAGCTAATAGAGGAACTTAGCAAAGCTGCAGGGTACGAGGTCAACAAATAATAATCAGTTGAGTTCCTACACGATGAGAAATCTTAAAGGGAAATTAGAGAAACAATACCATTTACGACAGCATCTAAGAGAATAAAATACCAAGGGATAAATTTGCCAGGGGATATGAAAGACTTATAAAATGAAAATTATAAAACACTGCTTCCTTATTCATTGTCCAGCTTTCACATGCATATGATGCGATTGAAAATACCAAGGCTTGGGTCAGGCAAACCTTAGTCTTCAGGGTGACATCTTTGCTCTTCAACGCTTTGAAGAGGTCCTTTGCAGCAGGTTTGCCCAATGCAATGCGTCTTTTGATTTCTCGACTGCTGCTTCCATGGCTGTTGATTGTGGATCCAAGGAAAATGAAATCCTTGACAACTTCAATCTTTTCTCCGTTTATCATGATGTTGCTCATTGGTCCAGTTGTGAGGATTTTTGTTTTCTTTATGTTGAGGTGTAATCCATACTGAAGGCTGTGGTCTTTGATCTTCATTAGTAAGTGCTTCAAGTCCTCTTCACTTTCAGCAAGCAAAATTGTGTCATCTGCATGACACACGTTGTTAATGAGTCTTCCTCCAATCCTGATGCCCCGTTCTTCTTCATATAGTCCAGCTTCTCAGATTATTTGTTCTGCATACAGATTAAATAGGTATGGTGAAAGAATACAAACCTGACGCACACCTTTCCTGACTTTAAACCAATCAGTATCCCCTTGTTCTGTCCGAACAATTGCCTCTTGATCTACGTAAAGGTTCCTCATGAGCACAATTAAGTGTTCTGGAATTCCCATTCTTCGCAGTGTTATCCATAGTTTGTTATAATCCACACAGTCAAATGCCTTTGCATAATCAATAAAACACAAGTAAACATCCTTCTGGTATTCTCTGCTTTCAGCCAGGATCCATCTGACATCAGCTATGATATCCCTGGTTCCACGTCCTCTTCTGAAACTGGCCTGAATTTCTGGCAGTTCCCTGTCGATATACTGCTGCAGCCGTTTTTGAATGATCTTCAGCAAAATTTTGCTTGCATGTGATATTAATGACATTGTTCTATAATTTCCACATTCGGTTGGATCACCTTTTTTGGGAATAGGCATAAATATGGATCTCTTCCATCAGTTGGCCAGGAAGCTGTCTTCCATATTTCTTGGCATAGACGAGTGAGCACCTCCAGCGCTGCATCTATTTGTTCAAACATCTCCATTGATATTCCATCAATTCCTGGAACCTTGTTTTTTGCCAATGCCTTCAGAGCTACTTGGACTTCTTCCTTCAGTACCATTGGTTCCTGATCATATGCCACCTCTTGAAATGGTTGAATATCAACTAATTCTTTTTGGTATAACGACTCTGTGTATTCCTTTCATCTTCTTTTGATGCTTCCTGCGTCATTTAATATTTTCTCCACGGAATCCTTCACTATTGCTACTTGGGGCTTGAATTTTTTCTTCAGTTCTTTCAGCTTGAGAAATGCCGAGCCTGTTCTTCCCTTTTGGTTTTCCATCTCCAGCTCTTTGCACATGTCATTGTAATACTTGATTTTGTATTCTCGAGAGGCCCTTTGAAATCTTCTGTTCAGTTCTTTTACTTCATCAATTCTTCCTTTTGCTTTAGCTGCTCGACGCTCAAGGGCAAGTTTCAGAGTCTCTTCTGACATCCACCTTGGTCTTTTTTTCCTTTCCTGTCTTTTCAGTGACCTCTTGTTTTCTTCATGGATGATGTCCTTGATGTCATTCCACAACTCATCTGGTCTTCAGTCACCAGTGTTCAATACATCAAATCTATTCTTGAGATAGTCTCTAAATTCAGGTGGGATATACTCAAGGTCATATTTTGGCTCTCACGGAGTTGCTCTGATTTGCGAATCGAATGCGAAAGTTGGAAACAAAGAAGAAAGAGCAGTAGTTGGAAAACATGGCCTTGGTGACAGAAACAATGCCAGAGATCGAGTGATTGAATTTTGCAAGACCAACGACTTCTTCATTGCAAATACCTTCTTTCACCAACATAAACAGCGACTATACACATGGACCTCACCAGATGGAACACACAGAAATCAAATTGACTACATCTGTGGAAAGAGGCAATGGAAAAGCTCAATATCATCAGTCAGAACAAGGCCAAGGGCTGACTATGGAACAGACCACCAATTGCTCATATGCAAGTTCAAGCTGAAATTGAAGAAAATCAGAGCAAGTCCACGAGAGCCAAAACATGACCTTGAGTATATACCAAAGCAATATATAGACTAAATGCAATCCCAATCAAAATTTCAACATTCTTCAGAAAAACCAATCCTCAACTTTATATGGAATGGCAAGAGGCCCCAAACAGCTAAAGCGATGTTGAAAGAGAAGAATAAAGTCGGACTCACACTTCCTGATTTTAAAACATATTACACAGCTATAGTAGTCAAAACAGACTTGTACTGGTGTAAGAACAAACACATAGACCAATGGAATAGAACTGAAAGTCCAGAAATAAACCCACACATCTATGATCAACTGATTTTTGACAAGGGTGCTAAGTTCATTCAATGGGGATAGAAGAGTCTCTTCAATAAATCATGCTGGGAAAACTGGATTTCCACAAGCAGAAAACAGGATCTGTGCCTCACAGCATACACAAAAACAAATTCAAAATGGATTAAGGACCTAAATGTGCAAGCTAAAACCATAAAATTCTTAGAAGAAAATGCAGGGGCAACACTGTCAGCCCTGGCTTTTAACAATGGATTATCTAATATAATAACAAAATCAAAACAGCAAAAGACAAAATAAATAAATGAGACCTCATAAACATTAAAACTTGTTCATCAAAAGACTTGACCAGAAAAGTGAAAAGGCAAGCTACCAACGGGTAGAATATCTTCAGAAACCATAAATCAGATAAGAATGTAATAACCAAAATATATATAAAACTTCAACAACTTAACAACATAAAGACAAATAACCCAATCATAAAATGGGCAAAGGACTTAAATAGACATTTCACCAAAGAAGACATTCAAATGGCCACCAAACACATGAAAAGATGCTTAACGTCATTGGCCATCAGATAGATGAAAACCAAAACCACAATGAGAAACTATTTCCCTCCAGTTAGGATGGCTAATATTAACAAATAAATAAATAACAAATGTGGGCAAGGATGTGTGGAAATTGGAACATTTAACCATTGATGTTCAGGATGCAAAATGATATAGCCATTGTGGAAAAGAGTGCGGCGGTTCCTCAAAAAACTAAAGACAGAACTGCAGTAGTCCCCCCTTATCTGTGCGGTATATGTTCCAAGATCCCCTGTGGATGCCTGAAACTGCAGATAGTACCAAACCTTATATATACTCTGTTTTGACCTATACATAACGTACCTCTGACAAGGTTTAACTTATAAATCAGGCACAGTAAGAGATTAATAACAATAGCTAATCATAAAATAGAGCAATTATAACAATAATCTGTAGTAAAAGTTATGTGAAGGTAGCCCCCAGGCAGGATGGAGCAGGAAGGCATGAAATTTCATCTCACTACTTATTTAACATTTTCAAACTGTAGTTGACCGAAGATAACTGAAACTGTGGAAAGCGAACCTGCAAATGCTGGCAGGGGTGGGGAGGGCTACTGAACCATGTGACCCAGTAAAAGACATATACCCAGCCCATACTCGGCATACACCCAAAAGGTTTGAAAGCAGAGGCTCAAAGTGATACTTGTATACCAATGTTCATTGTAGCACTACTCACAATAGCCAAAAGGTGGAAAAACCTAAATAAATGCCCATCAACAGATGAATGGATAAACAAAATGTGGTACATACATACAATGGAATACTATGAAGCCAGTAGGAGACATGAAGTCTTGATACATGCTACAATATGGATGGAGCTTGACGATACTATGCCACATAAAATAAGTCAATCACGAGAGAACAAATATTATATGACTTCGCTTACATAAAAAGACAATAACAGACAAATGTATAGAGACCGAAGTTTATGAGTGGTTACCAAGGGCAGGAGGAAGGGAGAAAGCACTTATGAAGTATCGAGTTTCGATTTTACAGTGATAGAAAAGTCGCATTGATTAAGGGTAGGGTTGTGCGGCAGATTATTATAATTGCTGTCAATAAATTGTGTATCTGTAAAAAGTTGAATTGGCAAAAGTTGTGTGACAGATATATTTATAATAATGATAAAAAAAAAAAAAGAGTAGCTGCTGAGGCTGCTTATTTATAAACACCTCATGGAATTTGGTTCCTTGCTTTGGAGGTTTAGGGTCATGGTTTCATGGGACATCACATTCAATTGGCCTAATAACATGTTTAGTACTTTTGTTCTACCTCAAAGTTCATTGAGTAGTGCCTGGGGTCTTAAAAGCTTGGCATTTCAAGGCACAACAATTGGCCTCTATTTGCCTGAAGCAACAGAGGAAGAAGGAGAGTCAGGAACTGGAGGATGAAATGGAAGGTGTAGCTAATTGCCTTCATAAAGGCATTGTCTCCTTGCCATGAGAGTAGAACAACTGCATAGTGCCTAGCTAACATTACTGAACATTTTAACCAAAGATTCTATAGAAGGATCCTGATCAAAAGGAGGAAAATGCCAAACAGAATTTCAAATTCTCGTAGACTCCAGACTTTCTGGAGCCATGGGAGCTAGATGAACCCCTGAAATTATGTCCCTGAGGTGGTCTGTAAAACTTAAACGAAAAATACCCCCTAAAGTCTTCTTAACACCAAACAATAGTCTAGCTTAACTAGTAAAAAAAGGCCTGCCTTGAGCATTATGCTCTTTTAAGATCTATCTACAAAGGGACAACAGCAACTTGGAAGATTACATACGAACCTTACGGGGCAGTGAGCTTATGTTAACGGAGGAGGAACAACTAAGAAAAGGAGGGTGAAAATGGTTGCGTAACCTGAGGAATGTAATGAATGTCACTGAAACATACATGTAAGAGCTCAAATTGGTGAGTGTTTTGCTGTGTATATTTTCAACAACAAAAATAAATTATTTAAAAAATATATTTTGAGGATAAATGGGAAAATCTAAATATAGACTAGGTATCAACAAATATTAAAGAATTCTTAATAACTTTGTTAGACGTAATCATGGAACTATGTTTAAATAGGAAAATGTCCATCTTTTTTAAAGATACACACAGAAGTATTTAGGGATAAAAGTTGCATCTGTTTATAACTTACTCTCAAATAGTTCAACAATTTAAAAAACTAGGTAAAGCAAATACAACGAATGTTTATAACTGTCAAATATAGGTAAAGGGTAGACAGTTATTATGCTAATCCATCTACTTTTCTCAATGTTTAAAATTTTTCACAATAAAAAGTGAATTACATATAAATAGAGATACCAAAACAAAACATATTGAGTCCCAAATAATCATTTTCATCAAAAATAGACATTATTTGGAGATTATGGGCTAATAATAGCTGAAATTAAGATAGTTCCCATGATGTAAATGAGTAACATTCACATCATATCCAAATTAGTACGAATTTTATAAGGATTGTCAAGAATTCTGTTTCTTTCCATCTACCCGTTGGTAGCTCACTATTACGCATAACGGGAAAAAAAAAAAAAACATTGCTGTCAAGTCAATTCCTGCTCATAGCAACCTGACAGGACAGAGTAGAACTAGCCCATAGGGTTTCCAAGGAGCAGCTGGTGGATTCACGTTGCCGACTTTCTGGTTAGCAGCCACAGCTTTTAAACACTGTGCCACAGGGCTCACTATTATGTATAAGGATGCGACAATTTAACCATGAAGGAGATAAAAGCTTATGTGAGGAAAAGGGGATATAACGACATATTTTAAGTAAATTGTTAAGAGGTCATCATACTAATTTAACACAATATGTTGATATTTTAAATCACACAAACTATTGTATATATAGCCATCGTTGAAGATACTCAGCTTTAAGATGTTTTTCCCTCTAACTGATCAGAAGTCTGCTATATTTATTTAGGGAATACACAAATCTTTAAGAAAGATGGTTCAAGAGTCATGACTTTCAAATTTACAAATTAATATGATTTCTGTGGCCAAGTGACCTGAGTCACTTTAGTCATCTACCATTAATAGGCTCTTCTGCTAGATAACTTTAGCTACAAGAGAAATTTGAGGTCTCAGATCCAATTCTAATTCAATTCAGACATTTATTATCAAAACGTTTATTAGTAAGTAGGCAAAAACAATCATATGACCTGTTCTGCAGGCTTGGGAAAAATTTCAGCCTTTTAAGGTGTTCCAACCATCACTTGTATAAAAGGATGGCTGGAAGCAAACAATTGTCCAGAGACAAGAACTTCCCCCCATATGGTTGACAGAATCCACGCTTCACAGGTGAACACTGGGTTTAGCATAAAACATCATCTCTAAGGGTTCAGGATACAGACCTAACTAGTTCTTAAACCTCATTCACACAAGACTAAAAAATTGGCTCTAGGTAATCTCAAGTAATCTACATATCTTGAATACTTTTAAATGTCATCGATGAATGCTCACTTTTACCATACATTATGCAAATTAACAAGACACCAGTTTCATTAATAAAAACCCATTTTTGATATCCAATATGCTAAAAGGTCACATATATTCAAAGACAGAGACAGGGAGTTGGCTTGTGGCAGCAACATGTAAGCCCTTTCTGATATACTGCTGCCTGGCCACTTCCAGGTAGTGCAGCATGGATTAGCACCTGGGTATTGGCATAACATAAATCATTCCCACATAAGTAATATCACACAGCATTTATTGGAGTGTTTTCAAATAAACTCGGTAAGGTAATAATTTCTAAATGACAATATTTTAAAAACCAACAAAAGATAGAAAATGCCTTTAGAACAGGTTAATGAGACTCAAGGAAAGAAATTTAAGATTCATTTAACTTCTATTTGAATAATGATGGCAGCATACTTATTGCATTTTATTGTAAATCATAGGATGATTAATGTTATGTGTCAACTTGGCTAGCTCATGATTCTCAATGGTTTGGCAGGTATTACGTAATCATCCTCCATTCTGTGATCTGATGTGAAGAGCAAATCAGTTGGAAGGGGAGTTTTCTTGGGGGTGTAGCTAGCATCCAATATATACGGATGTTCTGGCAAAAGTTGCTTTCTATCTCTCCTCCTCTCTCAATCCTACATCCATCTTGTCATCCTCTGACCTTCAATTCTTGGGACTTGAGCCAGCAGCCTGTCCCTGACCTGCAGACTTTTGGGTTCATCAGCCCCTACAACCACATGAGTCAGGAGAAGCCTCTAGCCTGCTGCCTGACCCAAGAATTTTGGACTAGCTAGTCTACACAACTTTGTGAGTCATTTCCTTGTAATGAATCTCTCTATATATATATATTTATAGAAAGAGAGAGAAAGAGACTCGACAGCACCTAACAAGAAAAACATCAATATATATATATATATATATATACACTTCACTGCTTTTGCTCCACTAGAGAACACAGCCTAAGACAATTATTATACATGGAATCAAATGACCTAAGCACTCTATCTTCAAATATAAAGACACTGAGTTGCTCAATACATACCACTCACAGGGCTGAAGGGATCGGAATGCTTTAAAAGAAGCGTCCATTCCAGCAAAATCCCAAAACTTGACATCATAGTCATATCCTCCACTCACCAAACGAGCACCTGAGGGGTCTAGACCCAAAGCAGAAACCTGGTTTAAAAAAAAGCAAAATAAATTAATTGGATAAGAGCCACTTATAGTCTAAAATACCCCCATTTCCTTTCTTTAGCTCCATGCCCTATCTTATAGGCATTGGAAGTACAGACCACCTGAATGTTGTTACTTCTGAAAAGTGAGATTGGACAGCACTTTCTATATAATTTGACTTTTTTTATTGTGAGCATTAGTTCTTTTGAAATAAAGAAAAGAAAGATGTTTTTAATTGTCAGCTTTGTCCAAACATATCAAACATGTACTCAGAATAGCTACCATTGCAACTGCATATGATATACTAAGTTGTCTTAGTATATTAGTAGAAATCTCACAAATATTTTTGCTTTTTCGATGAACAATCTTGAGGACACCTTTTAAGACAGCTTCACTATAACTGAATAAAGACAATATAAACCTAAAATCACCAAAATGAGGAACACCAAAGAGGAGCTACAAGAAACCTATTTAACAAATTAGGCATTGTTATCATATGCCTGTGTCTAACTGACTCAGATGAATTCATAAGTGACTAACCACATTGTAATATCACTTATACGGTTTCCATAAAATATTGTCTTTTCCTGTAAACTTTTCTAGGTCCAATTCTTGTGTGAATACTCAACCTGCAACTCACTGTCCTTGAGCTACATTTAACATTCTGTCAAAACAGGAAGTCCCTGGATATACTGCTCTATCAGAAGAAAAGAATTCCGGTAGGAATATTTAACATGATTACCATGTATATGAGACAATAAAAGGATCAAAGTTTTATATAAATCAGTATAAATCAGTTCTCTTAATATACAGACTTAAGTGTAATTAAATGTACTATAATTGATGTAATTAAAATTACATAGTGACAAAAGTCACTTACATTCATTTCAATTACAGTAAAATCTGTGAAAGCCAGAAGCTATGTAAGGCGGAGACCTGTCAGAAAAGGAAAACGCAAATATTTTCCTCTAAAAGAGGGAAATAAAAAAGTGTTAAGACTGTACCCTGTCAAAGGTAGAAAACTTGCAAGGCCCAAGAAAACAAGGCAGTCCTATCGAGTTCTGGCTTTCACAGCTTTCACTATACTACCCACAAACACTGATTTCAGAATATAAGGGAATTATATAAAAATAGAATTAATAACTTATTGTATGTTTAAATTAGATATGTACTCTAAATGTGTTAAGAACTTAGTCCTTTTATGCTCACTTTTTCCTTCGTCCCTCTTTTTACATTTAAACAAGTGTTTCTCCTCCTGCTAAGGCTAAGCCCACCAGTGTTCACCTCGCTATAATACAATTTGAAATTACATATTCTTTTGTGGTTTGGCTGTTCTATGCCTGTCCCTCCCTTCCAGAGAGTAAAACTTCCCATGGAAAATGACCACATCTGTGCCCAGAACAGTGCCTGGCACAAAACAGGCATTCCTATGTGTTTAAAGGAAGGAAGGAGGACTAAAAAAGAAAACTTAATACAACATGAAACAACAACCCAGTCTGACATATATGAGATAAATTCCCCTCATTCAAGAAAGAACAATATCAACTGCTCTGACAGGGATCACAAGAGGGGGTCCCGGGTAGAGCAGGAGAAAAATATAGGACAAAAATCAATTTCTCAAAAAAAAGACCAGACTTGCTGGTCTGACAGAGACTGGCGGAACCCCCAAGACTATGGCCGCAGAAACCCTGCTAACTCAGAACTGAAGCCACTCCCAAAGTCCACCTTTCAGCCAAAGATTAGACAAGCCTATAAAACAAACAACAACACACATGAGGAACATACTTCTTAGTTCAATCAAGTATGCGAGACCAAATGGGCAACTCCCACCCAAAAGTAAAGATAATAAGGCAGGAAGACCAGCAGTAGATGAATGGATAAACAAACTATGGCACATACATACAAATGGAATACTATGCAACAATAAAGAGCAATGATAATCTGTAAAACATCTCACAACATAGATGAATCTGGAGGACATTACGCAGAGTGAAATAAGTCAATCACAAAAAGACATACTGTATGAAACAACTATTATAAAAACTCATGAAAAGGTTTACATGCAGAAAGAAAGCATCTTTGATGGTTAGGAGGGAGGAGAGGGGTAGGGAGTGAAAAACATTACCCAGACAATAGATAAGTGGTAACTTTGGTGAAGAGTAAGACAGTATACAGTACTGGTGAAGTCAGCCACACTTGACCAAGGCAAAGTCATAGAAGCTCCGTAAACACATCCAAACTCCTTGAGGGACCAAGTTACTGGGCTGAGGGCTGGAGAACATGGTCTCAGGGGACATCTCACTCAATGGGCATAACATAGTTTATAAAGAAAATGATCTACATCGTACTTTGGTGAGTAGTGTCTGGGGTCTTAAAAGCTTGCGTGCAGCCATCTAATATACATCTACTGGTCTCACTCAGTCTGAAGCAAAGGAGAATGAAGAAAACCAAAGATACAAGGGAAAGATTAGTCCAAAGGATTAACGGACCATAACTACCAGAGCCTCCACCAGAATGAGTTCAGTACAACTAGATGGTACCCCACTACCACCACCTACTGCTCTGACAGGTATCACAATAGAGGGTCCCAGACAGAGTGGGTAACAAACACAGAACAAAATTCTAACTCCCAAAAAAACACCAGACTTACTGGTCTGACAGAGACTGAAGAAACCCTGAGAATATGGCTGCCAGACACCCTTTAAACTCAATACTGAAGTCACTCCTAAAGTTCACTCTTCAGTCAAAGATTAGACGGGCCCATAAAACAAACAATAACACATATAGTTCAATGATGTATATGAAACTAAATGGGAACATCAGCCCAAAAACAAAGACAAGAAGGCAGGAAGGGACAGGAAAATTGAACAAATGGAAATGCGGAACCCAAGGTTGAAAAGGGGAGAGTGTTGACACATTGCGGGGCTCGCAACCAATGTCACAAAACAATTTATGTATTAGTTGTTTAATGAGAAACTAATTTGCTCTGTAAACTTTCACCTAAAGCACAAAAAAAAAAAGCAGGAAGGGACAGGAAGATTGGACAAATGGACATGGAGAACCCAGGTAGAAAAGGTAAGGGGAAGAGTGCTGACACATTGCGAGGATTGCAACCAATGTCACAAAAAAATTTGTGTATAAATTTTTTAATGAAAAACTAAAAAAAGAAATAAAGAATAACCAACTACTTTGCAAAATCGACTATGTTTCTAGGTAAGGGCAGAAGATGGCAAATTCTATAGCAAAATGACAAAGTGAGGTTTTCAATGCTAGTGTTCTAAGCATCACGCTCTCTATCGCTGCCTGTATACATCAAGCATCAGCCACCAAAAGGATATGAAAAACCACCTACGCCAGGGGCCTGAGTCCCAGCAATATCGCTCACTCCATTTAGACACCCACAACAGGGGCCTCAGGACCAGTGCTGCCCCCTAATCCCTCCAGCCAATGGCACCAGGTGCCCAAAGACCAGCTTCAATACCCACCCCCACCACACTCTGTAACAGACAGGGGCATGCCCTCCAACCAGGCACCCGGGGGCAGCTGACATCTCCCTGCCTCATACCCACATTGCCCCCCCACTGCAACTAGAGACTTGTACTTGCTCCCAACACCCTCATGCAACCCTGCCCGCCCAGGACTGTGAGTGAGAGTCTCCGTACCACACTCTCGGTGACCAACAACCCAGAAACCTTTGCCTCAACCATCTCGCAAATGGCAGAACACACACACGATGCCCAATTCAACAACTAGGGAGAACATCCCCTGCACCTATGGCCAGGTGACCACTAGGACAGATACATCGCCTCACTAAAAAATGCCACCTACATCCTCGGCAGCCCCACAAGAACAGTGAACAGAATCCCGTGTTCACATACCTAGTAGATGTTCCACCCACCTGGAGACAAGAGATGACAGATTCAACGTGGCCAGATTAGCGACCAGTAGCACACACCCCAGCTTAATTGGATATATCAAAACAAAACAAAAATTCAGGATACAGTAAACAAACACACACTAAATAAGTATAACTTCTTGATGCCTTAGAGACAACGGTAAATATCAAATCACAGAAAGAAATAGGACAATTTGGCTCCAGCAAGAGACTGAAACAAAGAACCAGAAAACCTTCCAGAGGAATATAAGGCAATGGAACTACCTGATAAAGAACTCAAAAGGCTAATATATAGAGCTCTCCAGGAGATCAGGAGGGAAAACACAGACAAAACCAAGGAACACACAGGCAAAGCAATAGAAGATTTCAGAAAAAAAAATACAAGAACAAAACAACAGAATAAATAGATCAGTAAAAACCATACAAAAATAAACTAGAAATCTAAAAGATCAACAATAAAATTTCAGAATTAAACAACTCAATAGAAGGACCTAGGAGCAGAATTAGAAGATAAAGTTTATGAGATTGAAGACAAATCCTTGACACCAATTTGTCTGAGGAAAAATTTTGAGGAAAAATGAAGAAAGCCTAAAAATTATGTGAGATACAATCAAGAGGAAAGCCTATGAGTGATTGGAGTTCCAGAATGCGGGTGCGGGGACGAGGATAATGGAAAACACAGAGAGAACTGTTGAAGATTTCCTGGCAGAAAACTTCCCTAATATCGTAAAAGATGAGAAGATATCTATCCAAGAAGCTCAACGAACTCCATACAGGATAGACCCCAAAAGAAAGTCACCAAGACATACCATAATCAAGCTTACCAAACCAAAGACACAGAACGAATCCTGAGAACAGCTGGGGAAAAATGAAGTCATCTACAACAGAGAACCAGTTAAGACTAGACTGATTACTCAGCAGAAACCATGCAGGCAAGAAGAAAATGGAATGACACATACAAGGCTTTGAAGGAAAAAAAAAAACTCCATGCCAAGAATTATATTAAAATACAAAAATCAGTTGGCTTCCTCTTTTTTTTACACCAACAAAGACAGCTTTGGAAAGGAAATCACCAAATCAACACCATTTACAATAGCCTCCAAGAAGACAAAGTACTTAGGGATAAATATAGCCAGGGATGTAAAAGACTTATACAAAGAAAACTACAAAATACTACTGCAAGAAACCAAAAGAGACCTATATAAGTAGAAAAACATACCATGCTCATGGATAGGAAGGCTCAACATTGTGAAAATGTCAGTACTACCCAAAGAAATCTACAGGTACAGTGCAATTCTAACCCAAATTTCAACATCATTCTTTAACAAGATGGAGAACCAAATAACTAACTTTACATGGTAAGGGAAGAGGCCTCGGATAAGCAAAGTATTATTTAAGGAGAACAAAGTCGGAGGCTTCACACTACCTGATCTTACAACCTATTATACAGCCACGGTAGTCAAAACAACCTGGTACTGGCACAACAGACACATAGACCAGTGGAACAGAATTGAGAACCCAGACATAAATCCATCCATCTATGAGCAGCTGATATTTGACAAAGAGCCAAAGTTCATTAAATGAGGAAAAGAAAGTCTCTTTAGCAAATGGTACTGGCATAACTGTATATCCACCTGTAAAAAAAATGAAACAAGATCCATACCTTACACCATATACAAAAACTAACTCAAAGTGAATCAAAGACCTAAATATAAAAACTATAATGATAAAGATCATGGAAGAAAAAAAGGGACAATGCTAGAGGCCCTAATCAACCCATTACCATCAAGTCAATTCCGACTCATAGCTTGGCATAAATGGAATACAAACCACAACTAACAATGCACAAACATCAAAACAGAAACTAGATAACTGGAAACTCCTAAACATTAAACACTTATGCTCATGAAAAGGAACCCTAGTGGCACAGTGGTTAAGAGCTCAGCTGCTAACCAAAAGGTCAGCAGTTCGAATCCACCGGACACTCTTTGGATACTTCATCAAAAAAGTAAAAAGAGAACCCACAGATTCAGAAAAAAAAATTGGCTATAACAGATCTGGTAAGGGTCAAATCTCTAAAATCTATAAAATACTTCAACACCTCAACAATAAAAAGACCAATAATCCAGTTGAAAAATGGGCAAAGGATATGAACAGACACTTCACCAGAGAAGACATTCAGGCAGCTAACAGGCACATAAAGAAATGCTTGTGATCATTAGCCATTAGAGAAATGCAGATCAAAACTACAATGAGATACCATCTCACTCCGACAATACTGGCATTAATCAAAAAAACAGAAAACAACAAATGTAGGAGAGGCTGCAGGGAGACTAGGATTCTTATGCACTGCTGGTGGGAATGTAAAATGGTACAACCACTATGGAAAACAATATAGCACCTCCTTAAAAAGCCACAAATAGAAATACCATACAATCCAGCAATCCCAAACCTAGCAATATATGCTAGAGATATAAGAACTGTCACACAGACATATGCACACCCTTGTTCACTGCAGCGCAAATCACAATATTAAAAAAAAGGAAACAACCTAAGTGCTCATTAACAGACAAATGGAAAACAAATTATGGTACACACACACAACAGAATGCCACACAATGATAAAGAACAATGATGAATCCATGAAACATCTCACAACATGGATGAATCTAGAGGTCATTATGCTGAGTAATGCAAGTTAATCTTACTAGACAACTATTATAAGAACTTAAGAAAAGGTTTACACACAGAAAATAACATTCTTTGATGGCTAAAAGGGTGAAAGGGAGAGGGAAGGGAAGTCACTAACTAAATAGTAGACACATGCTGAAGGGAAAGATAACACACAACATTGGGGAAATCAGCAAAATCTGACCAAGGCAAAGTCATGCAGGTTTCCTAGAAACAACCAAACATCTTGAGGGACGGAGTTGATAGAGCTGAGGGCGGGGGACCATAGTCTCGGGGGACATCTAGGTGAACTGGCATAGCATAGTTCAAAAAGAAAACGTTCTACATCCTACTTTGGAGGGTAGCATCTGGAATCTTAAAAGCTTTTGAGTGGCCATCTAAGATATATGTATTGGTCCCATTCTATCCAGAGCAAAGGAGAATGAAGAAAGCCAAAGACACAAGGAAATTACTACTCTAAAGGGCTAAAGGACCACACTTCAGTGCCTTCTCAGATGCAAACAGCCTGAAACAAAACTGCCTTTATTTCTCCATGCTTGCAACTTTAAATCTGCTTTTAGCCCGACACATAATCATTTGGTCTTAAAAGTTTTCCATTTTTGGAAATCTTCAACTATCCCCTGCTTCTCTTTCCTCAGGCTGACCCAATGGATAGCACCTGCTCTTTTTCACGAACATAACCACTAATTTAAAGTTTGAAGGTAAATTAAAAATTACAATCTAATGTGGTCAACGTGGTAGACATTGGGCCATTTATTCATTTCAAAACCTTCCATTGTGTGCCTGCCATATACGAGCTGTTTTGTGGATTGGGCATCCAGAGATGATGGGCATATACACGGTTTTTGAGAACTGCACATTTTGTTATTTGGTTAGGGAATGGTGGGAAGGGAGACAGGTCTAAAGTTACTATGTATCTTAAAAGCTTCCGAGCAGTCATCTAAGATACATCTGTTGGTCCCATCGTGTTCGGAGCAAAGAAGAATGAAGAACACCAAAGACACAAGGAAAATATCAGTCCAAATGACTAATGGACCATATGAACCACAGCCTCCACCAGCCTGAGCCCAGAAGAACTAAATGGTGCCTGGCTATCACCACTGATGGCTCTGACAAGGATCACAATAGAGGGTCCCTGACCAAGCAGGAGAAAAATATGTAACAAAATACAAATTCACAAAAAACGACCAGATTTATTGGTCTGACAAAGACTGACAGAACCCCGGAGACCATGGCCCCTGGACACTCTCCTAACTTAGAAATGAAACCAATCCGAAGCCCACTTGGCAGATAAAGTATTAGACAGGCTTATAAAACTAACAATAACACATGTGAGGTACAAGTTTCTTAGTTCAAATGGGCAACTCCTGCCTAACAGCAAGAGAAGGTAGGAAGGGACAGAAACTGGACAAATGGACACAGGGAACCTGGGATGAAAAGGGGGAAAGGGCCGTCACAAAACAATATATGTATTAATTTTTGAATGATACTAACTTGAGCTGTAAACTTTCACCTAAAGCACAATAAAATTAAAATAATAATAAAAAATAATCAGGGAAAAAAAAGACGTCACAAGAAAAGAAAATCGCAGATCAATATCCCTGATGAGTATTAGCACAAAAATACTCAAGAAAATACTAACAAACTAAATCTAGCAATATATAAAAAGGATTATATATCATGATTAAGTAAGATTTATTCCAGGAATGCAAAGTTGGTTTAAGATCTGAAAAAGCAATTATTATAATAAAAAAAATATTAATAGGATAAATAACAAACACCATATGATCATCTGAACAGAGGAACAAAAATTAATTGTCAAAACGTAGGCGCCCTGGTGGTACAGCAATTAAGCAAAAGGTCAGTGGTCCAAACCCCCCAGCTGCTCAGTGGGAGGAGTCAGTTTCTATGAAGATTTACTTACAGTCTATGCGGCAATTCTACTCTGGTCTATGGTGTTGCCATTGTTAGATGCCATCGAGTCCATTCAAACTCATAGTGACCCCATCTATATACAACAGAATGTAACACCGCCCAGTCCTGTGCCATCCTCACAATCATTGTTATACTTGAATCTATTGTTGCAGCCACCGTGTCAATCCATATCATTGAGGGTCTTCCTCTTTTTCTCTGACCCTCTACTTTACCAAGCATGATATTCTTCTCCAGGGACTGATCCCTCCTGATAACATGTCGAAAGTATGTGAGGCATAGTCTCGCCATCCTTGCTTCCAAGGAGCATTCTGGTTGTACCTCCTCCAAGATAGACTTGTTCGCTCTTTTGGCAGTCCATGGTATATTCAGTGTTCTTCGTCAACACAATTCAAAGGCTTCTGTCTTCCTTATTCATCATTCAGCTTTCGCACACATATGAAGGGACTGAAAACACCACAGCTTGGTCAGGCACACCTAGTCCTCAAGGTAACATCTTTGCTTTTCAACACTTTAAAGAGCTTTTTTGCAGCAGATTTGCCCAATGTAATGTGTCATCTGCTGTTTCCATGGATCCAAGTAAATCCCTGACAACTTCAATCTTTTCTCTGTTTATCATGATGTTGTTTATTGGTCCGGTTGTGAGGATTTTTGCTTTCTTTACATTGAGGTGTAATCCATACGGAAGGCTGTGGTCTTTGATCTTCATCAGTAAGTGCTTCAAGTCCTCTTCACTTTCAGCAAGCAAGGTTGTTTCATCTGTATAACACAGGTTGTTAATGAGTCCTCCTCCAATCCTGATGCCCCATTGTTCCTCATATAGTCCAGCTTCTCAAATTATTTGCTCAGCATATAGGCTGACTAAGTATGGTGAAAGGATACAGCCCTGACACACACCTTTCCTGACATTAAACCACATAGTATCCATCTTGTTCTGTTTGAATCACTGCTTCTTGATCTATGTATAGGTTCCTCATGAGCACAATTCAGTGTTCTCAAATTCCCATTCTTCGCAATGTTATCCATAATTTGTTATGATCCACACAATGAAGTGCCTTTGCACAGTCAAAACACAGGTAAACATCTCTCTATTATTCTCTGTTTTCAGCCAGGATCCATCTGATACCAGCAACAACATCCCTAGCTCCAAGTTCTCTTCTGAATCTGACTTGAATTTCTGGAAGTTCCCATTCTGTCCTATAGAGTCACTATAAATTAGAATCCACTGGACAGCAACTGGCTTTTGTTTTTGTTTTATCCATGATTTTTTGAAAATCAACAAAAAGGCAAAGGAACTTCCTCATCCTGATAAAGGGCATCTACGAAAAACAACTAACATCATACTTAATAGTAAACGACTGAATGCTCTCCCCCTAACACCTAGGAAGAAGACAAGAATGTACACTCTTAAAAAAAAAAAAGAATGTACACTCTTGCCATTTCTAGTCTACAATGTACTACAAGAGGTTCTAGCCAGTGCGAGAAAAAGCAATGACAGGCATTCAGATTGGAAAGGAAGAAGCAAAACTATCCATACTCGCAGAAATGATCCTGTATATAAAAAAATCCCAAGGAATCCACTGAAAAACATAATTAGAATAAATGAGTTGAAGACGGTTGCAATAAATAAGATCAATATACGAGACTTGAAATGCATTTCTATACAACACCAATAAACAATCAAAAATGAAATTAAGTAAACAATTCCATTTACATTATAAAAAGAACAGAAGGCTTAAGCAAGTTTAACAGAAAATACACACAAGACTTAAACCCTGAAAACTTCAAAATATTTTTAATTTTTAAGAATACTGTCAATGGACAACAGGGTGGGGCCAAGATGGCTGACTAGGTAGACGCTACCTCGGACCCCTCTTGCAACAAAGACTCGAAAAACAAGTGAATCGATCATATACATGACAATCTACGAACCCTGAACATCACAGATCTAAAGAGTTGACCTGAGTGACAGGTGAGCAAGAAGCTATGCCCTGATCCAGCGACCACTACTGGATCCCACAACCCATTCCACAGCCTTGAGCCCTCGGGGTTCCCTGGTGCCGAGTGGCCAGGCTGATAGTGGCTTGCTGAGGCGGGGCAGGCACAGGACACAGACCTAACCCCTAACCCCCTGGGGTAACCTCCGTAGAGACTCAGCCAGCGCAAGCAGGCTGCACACTGATGTGGCTAAGGAGAGAACGAACAAGCAACCACGGGGAAGCAGCGACTGTTTTCAGAGCCTGGAGCCAGCATCCCAGTCAGAAAACCTTGGCACCGGGTTTTGAACTGAGCACAGGGGAGCTGAGCATGGAATCCTGAGATGGCGCAAATATGGGACGCAGCCCTAGCCCCCTGAAGTGACCTTGGGGGAAGCCCAGCCAGTGCACGCAGGCAGCGCAGCAACACAGCTGACAGGAGGAGAAGTCACTGGGAGGCAGCGACTGGTTTTGGAGCCCAGAGTGCGGCATCCCAGGCGGGGAGCCGTGGCGCTGAGCTTTGGACCAGGAGCGGAGGAACCAACCACAGCTTCTGAGACAACACATGCACCGGACACGGGCCTGACCCCCGGGGGGAATCTTGACCCAGCCAACACACACAGGCTACCTGCCACTCAGGATTCTCAGATAAAACGGTCCTCACCAACCAAGATAAGTAACTTTGTCTATATTCCTGGGTGCTACTATCTCCTATCTATCTGATCCCTCCCCTCCCCTTTCCAGGTGGCTTCATTAACATTGGAAGTTCCTGGGCCATACAGTGAAGTGCTCTGCGGTTTTTTTTGTTTGTTTGTTTTGTCTTTTCCTAACCCATTCTCCTGGCCTGAGAGAAGCAGCTACAAAAAATCCAGGGACCAAGAATCCTTCCCTGACTTCCTGAAATTGGAATAAAAATACAGGACCAGCTCCAGCCAAGCATATGAGATCCACAGTCTTGGGCTTTCATCCCTACAGGGAACAAGGTGGCTATTATAATGCAAAGGCAATTCTGATAATGATCTGACTGTAATTGTTTTAGCGGATTACTGGAAAGACAAGTTTCCCAGGACTGATATCTCTACCTATTAAACAGAGCCCTCACTGACCCACAATGGGGAACTGAGGGCTGAAACTCCACCCAAGCCACTTAACCTCCTGCCATAGGGGTCTGAGGATAGTGACATCTACCAATCCGTAGAGGTACATGCATTGGGTGCCTAAGGTACAGCTGCAAAGCCCACCCACCAAAATGCTTTAGGAATAGAGACACACCTACCTCACTGGCACTTGGGGGAGGCCTGTCAGCATCCTGCACCCCCCTGGAATGTGACCCCCTGCTGCTACTAGAATCTGGTGCACACAACTATCACCACTACTCCTCTAAGCGAATAGGTGACAGTCTATCCCACACACTTGGTGACCCAAAGTCAGATTCTACTCAAGAATAGTGAATGGACTCTTAGGCTTATATTTCTGGTAATGGCCCAAACCAGCTGGTAAGAGGACATAAGTGATTCCAAGGCTACAACAATCAAGGCAACACAATCTAGTAGCCCATTTACATATATTGAAAGAAAACAAAACAAGATAAGACGCAGTGAGCAAATATAAAACAAATCATTACAATATCTTATAGATGGCTCAGAGACAGCAGTCGACATAAAACCACATAAAGAAGCAGACCATGATTGCTTCTACAACTCCCCAAATTAAAGAATCAAAATATTTCCCAAATGAAGATACACTCCTGGAATTCCCAGATGCAGAATATAAAAAACTAATTTACACAATGCTTCAAGACATCAGGGATGACCTCAAAAATGAAATAAGGCAATCTACAGAAAAAGCCAAGGAACACACTGATAAAGCAGTTGAAGAAATCAAAAAGATTATTCAAGAACACAGTGGAAAAATTAATAAGCTACAACACTCCATAGACAGACAGCATTCAGAAATCCAAAAGATTAACAGTAAAATTACAGAATTAGACAACTCAATAGGAAGTCAGAGGAGCAGAATCGAGGAACTGGAATGCAGAGTGGGGGAGTTAGAGGATAAAGCAATTGACACCAATATAGTTGAAGAAAAGTCAGATAAAAGAATTTAAAAAAATGAAGAAACCCGAAGAATCATGTGGGACTCTATCAAGAAGAATAACTTGTGTATGATTGGAGTTCCAGAACAAGGAGGGATAACAAAAAATTCACAGAGAATAGTTGAAGATCTGTTGGCAGAAAACTTCCCTGACATCATGAAAGACGAAAGGATATCTATCCAAGATGCTCATCGAACCCCATATGAGACTGATCCAAAAAGAAAATCACCAAGACATATTATCTTCAAACTTGCCAAAACCAAAAATAAAGAGAAAATTTTAAAAGCAGCCAGGGATGAAAGAAAGGTCTCCTACAAAGGAGAATCAATAAGAATAAGGTCAGACTACTCAGCAGAAACCATGCAGTCAAGAAGGCAATGGAATGACATATATAGAGCACTGAAGGAGAAAAACTGCCAGCCAAGGATCATTTATCCAGCAAAACTCTCTCTCAAATATGAACATGAAATTAAAACATTTACAGATAAACACAAACTTAGAGAATTCGCAAAAACCAAACCGAAGCTAAAAGAAATATTAAAGGAAATTGTTTGGTCAGAAAATCAATAACATCAGGTAATAACACAACACAAGGTCACAGAACATAACATCCTAATATCAACCCAAATAAGGAAATCACAAAAACAAATTAAGATTAATTTTAAAAAGAAAAAAATGCTCAAAACAGGGAATCATTGAAGTCGTTATGTAAAAGATCACAAAAATCAAAAAGAGGGACTAAATACAGGAGGCATACAACTACCACATGGAGAGGAAAACAAGGCGATATAGGACGATACAAGTTAGGTTTTTACTTAGAAAAATAGGGGTAAATATTAAGGTAACCACAAAGAGGTCCAACAATTCCATAACTCAAAATAAAAACCAAGAAAAACATAACAACTCAGCAAACATAAATTTGACTACTATGAAAACAAGGAACACACAATTTACAAAGAAAAACGTCTCAGCACAAAAAAGTAAGTGGAAAAATGAAATTGTCAACAACACACACAAAAAGGTGTCAAAATGACAGCACTAAACACATGCTTATCTATACTTACACTGAATGTAAAGGGACTAAATGCACCAATAAAGAGACAGAGAGTCTCAGACTGGATAAAGAAAACCGATCCGTCTATATGCTGCCTACAAGAGACACACCTTAGAGACACAAACTAAAACTCAAAGGATGGAAAAAAATATATCAAGCAAACAACAATCAAAAAAGAGCAGGAGTGGCAATATTAATTTCTGACAAAATAGACTTCAAAGTTAAATCCACCACAAAGGATAAAGAAGGACACTACATAATGATTAAAGGGACAATTGATCAGGAAGACATAACCATATTAAATATTTATGCACCCAATGACAGGGCTGCAAGATACATAAAACAAACTTTAACAGAACTGAAAAGTGAGATAGACAACTCCACAATTACGGTAGGAGACTTCAACACACCACTTTCAGAGAAGGATAGGACTTCCAATAAAAAGCTCAATAGAGACACGGAAGACCTAATTGCTACAATCAACCAACTTGACCTCATAGATCTATACAGAACACTCCACCCAACAGCTGCAAAGTATACTTTTTTTTCTAGTGCACATGGAACATTTTCTAGAATAGATCACATATTAGGTCATAAAACAAACCTTTGCAGAAACCAAACCATTGAAATATTACAAAGCATCTTCTCAGACCACAAGGCCATGAAAGTGGAAATCAATAACAGAAAAATCAGGGAAAAGAAATCAAATACTTGGAAACTGAACAATACCCTCCTGAAAAAAGACTGGGTTATAGAAGACATTAAGGAGGGAATAAAAAAATTCATAGCAGGCAACAAGAATGAAAACACTTCCTATCAAAACCTCTGGGATACAGCAAAAGCAGCGCTCAGAGGTCAATATATATTGATAAATGCACACATACATAAAGAAGAAAGAGCCAAAATCAGAGAACTGTCCCTACAACTTGAACAAATAGAAAGCGAGCAACAAAACAATCCATCAGGCACCAGAAGAAAACAAACAATAAAAATTAGAGCTGAACTAAATCAAATAGAGAACAGAAAAACAATTGAAAGAATTAAAGCCAAAAGCTGTTTCTTTGAAAAAAAATAACAAAATTGATAAACCATTGGCCAGACTGACTAAAGAAATACAGGAAAGGAAACAAATAACCCAAATAAGAGACAAGACGGGCCATACCACAACAGACCCAACTGAAATTAAAAGAATCATATCAGATTATTACGAAAAATTGCACTCTAACAAATTTGCAAATCTAGAAGAAATAGATGAATTCCTAGAAAAACACTACCTACCTAAACTAACACAATCAGAAGTAGAACAACTAAATAGACCCATAACAAAAAAAAGGGATTGAAAAGGTAATCAAAAAACTCCCAACAAAAAAAAGCCCTGCCCCGGACGGCTTCACTGCAGAGTTCTACCAAACCTTCAGAGAAGAGTTAACACCACTACTACTAAAGGTATTTCAAAGCACAGAAAATGATGGAATATTACCTAATTCATTCTATGAAGCCACCATATCCCTGATACCAAAACCAGGTACAGACACCACAAAAAAAAGAAAATTACAGACCTATATCCCTCATGAACATTGATGCAAAAATCCTCAATAAAATTCTAGCCAATAGAATTCAACAACATATCAAAAAATAATCCACCACGACCAAGTGGGATTTATAGCAGGTATGCAAGGTTGGTTTAATATTAGAAAAACCATTAATGTAATCCACCATATAAATAAAACAAAAGACAAAAACCACATGATCTTATCAATTAATGCAGAAAAGACATTTGACAAAGTCCAACACCCATTCATGATAAAAACTCTCAGCAAAATAAGAATTGAAGGAAAATTCCTCAACATAATAAAGGGCATCTATAATTATACAAAGCCAACAGCCAACATCATTCTAAATGGAGAGAGCCTGAAAGCATTTCCCTTGAGAACGGGAACCAGACAAGAATGTTCTTTATCACCGCTCTTATTCAACATTGTGCTAGAGGTCCTAGCCAGAGCAATTAGGCTAGACAAAGAAATAAAGGGTATCCGGATTGGCAAGGAAGAAGTAAAATTATCTCTATTTGCAGATGACATGATCTTATACACAGAAAGCCCTACGGAATCCTCCAGAAAACTACTGAAACTAATAGAAGAGTTCGGCAGAGTCTCAGGTTACAAGATAAACATACAAAAATCACTTGGATTCCTCTACATCAACAAAAAGAACACCGAAGAGGAAATAACCAGATCAATACCATTCACAGTAGCCCCCAAGAAGGTAAAATACTTAGGCATAAATCTTACCAAAGATGTAAAAGACCTATACAAAGAAAACTACAAAGTACTAGTGCAAGAAACTAAAAGGGACCTACATAAGTGGAAAAACATACCTTGCTCATGGATAGGAAGACTTAACATAGTAAAAATGTCTATTCTACCAAAAGCCATCTATACATACAATGCACTTCTGATCCAAATTCCAATCACATTTTTTAAAGTGATGGAGAAACAAATCACCAACTTCATATGGAAGGGAAAAAAGCCCTGGATAAGTAAAGCATTACTGAAAAAGAAGAAGAAAGTGGGAGGCCTCACTCTGCCTGATTTTAGAACATATTATACAGCCACAGTAGTCAAAACAGCCTGGTATTGGTACAACAGGCACATAGACCAATGGAACAGAATTGAGAACCTAGATATAAATCCATCCACATATGAGCAACTGATATTTGACAAAGGCCCAGTGTCAGTTAATTGGGGAAAAGACAGTCTTTTTCACAAATGGTGCTGGCATAACTGGATATCCATTTACAAAAAAATGAAACAGGACCCATACCTCACACCATGCACAAAAACTAACTCCAAGTGGATCAAAGACCTAAACATAAAGACTAAAACGATAAAGATCATGGAAGAAAAAATAGGGACAACGTTAGGAGCCCTAATACAAGGCATAAACAGAATACAAAACATTACCAAAAACGATGAAGAGAAACCAGATAACTAGGAGCTCCTAAAAATCAAACACCTATGCTCATCTAAAGACTTCACCAAAAGAGTAAAAAGACCACTTACAGACTGGGAAAAAAATTTCAGCTATGACATCTCCGACCAGCGCCTGATCTCTAAAATCTATATGATTCTGTTAAAACTCAACCACAAAAAGACAAACAACCCAATCAAAAATTGGGCAAGGGATATGAACACACACTTCACTAAAGAAGATATTCAGGCAGCTAACAGATACATGAGAAAATGCTCTCGATCATTAGCCATTAGAGAAATGCAAATTAAAACTACGATGAGATTCCATCTCACTCTAACAAGGCTGGCATTAATCTAAAAAACACAAAATAATAAATGTTGGAGAGGCTGCGGAGAGATTGGAACTCTTATACACTGCTGGTGGGAATGTAAAATGGTACAACCACTTTGGAAATCTATCCGGTGTTTTCTTAAGAAGTTACAAATAGAACTACCATACAATCCAGAAATCCCACTCCTCGGAATATACCCTAGAGAAATAAGAGCCTTCAAGCGAACAGATACATGCACACCCATGTTTACTGCACCACTGTTTACAATAGCAAAACGATGGATGCAACCAAGGTGCCCATCAACAAATGAATGGATAAATAAATTATGGTATATTCACACATTGGTATACTACGCATCGATAAAGAACAGTGATGAATCTGTGAAACATTTCATAACATGGAGGAACCTGGAAGGCATTATGCTGAGTGAAATTAGTCAGAGGCAAAAGGACAAATACTGTATAAGACCAGTATTATAAGTTCTTGAGAAATAGTATAACCTAAAGGAATACATTCTTTTGTGGTTATGAGAAGGGGGAGGGAAGGAAGGTGGGAGAGGGTTATTTACTGATTAGTTAGTAGATAAGAACTACTTTAGGTAAAGGGAAGGACAATACTCAATACATGGATGGTCAGCTCAAAAAGCAAAGAAGTTTCCGGGATAAACTGAATGCTTGGAAGGTCAGCGGAGCAAGGGTGGGGTTTTGGGGACTATGGCTTAAGGGGACTTCTAAGTCACTTGGCATAATAAACTCTATTATGAAAACATTCTGCATCCCACTTTGAAATGTGGCGTCTGGGGTCTTAAATGCTAACAAGTGGCCATCTAAGATACATCAATTGGTCTCAACCCACCTGGATCAAAAGAGAATAAAGAACACCAAGGTCAAACGATAACTATGAGCCCAAGACAGAAAGGGCCACGTGAACTACAGACTTACATCATCCTGAGACCAGAAGAACTAGACAGTGCCCGGCCACAACCGATGACTGCCCTGACAGGTAGCACAACAGAGAATTCCTGAGGGAGCAGGAGAACAGTGGGATGCAGACCCCAAATTCTCATTAAAAGACCAGACTTAATGGTCTGACTGAGACTAGAAGAATCCCGGCAGTCATGGTCCCCAAACCTTCTGTTGGCCCAGGACAGGAACCATTCCCGAAGACTACTCATCAGATATGGGAGGGACTGGACAATGGATTGGAGAGAGATGCTGATGAAGAGTGAGCTACCTGTATCAGGTGGACACTTGAGACTGTGTTGGCATCTTCTGTCTGGAGGGTAGATGAGAGTGTAGAGAGGGTTAGTAACTGGCAAAACGGTCATGAAAGGAGAGACTGGAAGAAGGGGACAGGCTGACTCATTAGGGGGAGAGTAAATGGGAGTATGTAGTAAGGTGTATATAAGCTTCTATGTGACAGACTGACTTGATTTGTGAACTTTCACTTAAAGCACAATAAAAATTATTTAAAAAAAAAAAAAAGAATACTGTCCAAATGCCCTCCAAAAAGACTACCAATCACTAGTAATTCTCCATCAATAGTATACACAACTCCCATTTGCCACACTTGACATTACCAGTTTTTAAATTTTAATTCAATGGATTAAAAGTGTTATTTTATTGTTATTTTAAATCACATTTTTTGATTAATTTTAGGGTGTCATTATCTTTTTTTTTTCTTAAGTTCATTGGCAGTTTGTGTGTGCTTTTCCATGAATTGCCTATTCCCGTTACTTGCTATTTTTCTGTTGGATTGTCTTTCTTGTTGATTTGTGAGAGTTCTTTATATAGTCAGCATATTAATCCTGCATTACATGATGCAAATATCTCTTCCTAATTTGTCATTTGTCTTATAACTTTCTTTGGTGGTACAAAGAGGTTTGAGTTTTGATGTAGCCAGATGTAGCATCATCTTTTATGGCTTTTACATTTTACATATCGCATAAGAAAAACCCAAACCAAACCTGCTGCCATTAAGTCAATTCCAACTCATGACAACCCAATGTTTTACAAAGTAGAACTGCCCCACAGGGTTTTCTCGTTATCTTTATGGAAGCAGATATCCAGGCCTTTCTTCTGTGGTGTTGCTACATGGGTTCAAACTGCCAACCTTTAGGTTACTAGTTGACAACACAGTGCTTGCACCACTTAGGGACCTTATTGTATAAGAAAGACTTGCCTATTATGAAGTTATAAACATATTCTCCTATACTTTCCTTTAATCAACCTGCAGGCTGCCTGTCTAAGACCTCTGCTCTCAAGATTTATTAACTTGCTTTCCTTCTGTATTGGTATTTCTCTTTCTTTTGTGGATCCTCTCTTTCAAGGTGCTGAAATTTTCATTTCCCTGCTTATGTTTGAGATTTCTCATCAGTAAGTCTATGAATTCCATATTTTTCTTCTACAAACTATCTTCTTTGATGTCTACGAACAAGAGTCAGTACACAGTAGTCTTTTGGAAAATGGGGCTCCCTGGGACACGCATTCAAAAGTTCTTGAACAGTTTGAGAAAGTTGACACGCTGTGTAAAAATATAACTAATGTGTAGAAATTGTTAAATGGGAACCTAATTTGCTGTGTAAACTTTCACTGAAAACACCACAAAATATTACTTTAAAAAAAGTTCCTGCATTGCTGCAACTGCAGGACATAAGCCATCAGGGAAAAGTCAACCCACTCCCATGATTCCTCTTGATATCTACTGTCTCTCAGCCTGGAATGCCCCTGAATCTCCTTCCATCTTTTACAGTGGTCCTCTAGTTCGTTTTTTAGGCTATAGTGTCCTCTTTCAATCCAACTCCAATTTCCTAACATCTTTTAGAGGTTCCTGATAATTTGTATTACCCTAGGGCACTCCTTTTTGTTTCCCAGCACTATTGTGAATTCTTTCAAATAATTTTTCTGTCACTTTAAGTGATTTTTGGCTGGGCTGAAGAAGCTGAAAATCTTAATCCAATTGCAAATACTTGATACTTGGAAATTAAAAGAGGGAAATCCCCACAAATGGTTAAATTTATAAGATTCTAATATTGTCACTAGACTATAAAGTTCTAAAAGGTGGGAGATGGCTTTCTAGTTATTTTTTTTTTTTAAATGTACAGAAAAAAAGTGTAGCCTGGTAGAAAAAACAGACACTGTATTAGCACCAAGAAGTCTAGGTTCTGATACCTAATTATATACTTAACTTTATATAAGTTACATTTTCACCCAAGTGAAAGTTCACTCATCTTTTTTTAAAGTAGAGAAAATCTAAATAATCTCTTTCAATTTCAAAAATCTCTAACTCTATGGCCTATCAAATACAGAAAATAGTGTTCTTCATGAAACAGAAGGCAAACATCAGTCAAATTTTGTTAATTAATGTCAAATCAAAATCAGAACAAATCTAGAGAAATGCAGTTTCATTAAAAAGAGAAACCAAGATTATTTTCTTTCATTCATTCATATGTACTTTTCATTCACTCAAATGGCATTTTTAATGGTTTTCAATAACACACAATGATTTCATTTTACATCTCCAAAATTTTATATTATTAATTTCTAAATAACATAAGTACTTATAAAAGAATATGATCTATAAATATAAGAATTTAATATAATCTTAGAGCAACACAGTAACTACTTAATGTTCATTTCTTATCTCAACATTCATCTGAAAAATGAACAAACCTAGGCCTTTTATTGATATACAAATAAAGTTAAGGGTAGTAAGAAATTTTCCCACAGCATAAAAAACAAAACTGTATTTGAGTTTCAATTCTTTCTTTCATTTGTAATGTGCCTATATCAAAGAAAAAGAGGTTTTAATGCCAACAATAACAATGACAATAATAAGTATTGCTATTTTAAGTGAAATAGCAATGGCTATTTTAACTGAACTGGAAAGTAATCTTTTTCTGTTTGTTCAATGTGTACAGCTTGTGCAACATCAGTTGATAGTATAATTAGCCTTAATACAAATGTGCCTTGTTAGTTCCATTTTTCATGAAAGATCTGTTCTTAGAAGAAAATAAGAAAATTTTTTAAACTTACTGTTTTAGTGCCATGCTTCAGTGTTATCTCATGTGAGTCAGGAATCTTTTGGACAGGATTCTGAAACAAGAAAATTCCATGACATCAGTGAGTAAAATAGTGCGTTGGGGCGGGAGGCAAGGGGAAGACTGCATACCGCATTCACAGGAAATACAGTTTGTAAAAACTGCATCATTGGCTTTTTAGCACAAAGCTTAAAAAACGAACAGAAAAACAAAAGTATGAGGATATCTTGTTATTTCTACACTTCAGACAGACTACAATTGGTCACTATAAACTGATGATAAATTTATTTTAAATCTCTAAAAAGATAAACCTAAGAAAGTCTTTATGTTGTATGAAATTATTTCTTATTGTTTCTTTGCTGTTGTTTGATGTTAGGTGCTGTCTAGTCCATTCCGGCTCATAGCAACCCTGTGCACAACAGAAGGAAACACTGCCTGGTCCTGCACCTTCCTAACAATCGTTTCTACACTTGAGCCCACTGTTGCAGCCACTGTGTCAGTCCATCTTGTTGAGGGTCTTCTTTACACTGTTTGAAATTGATTTTTATTGTTAACCTAAGTTAAAATTTTAATTTAATCCAAGGAAAAAACCAAAGCAATATTTGGAGGTTTAGAGACATGGTTTCATGGCACATCCCAGTCAATCTGGTTAATATTGTTTGTAGTGTTTCTGTTCTACCTCCTAGATCGATGCATAGTGCGTGGGACCTTCAAGCTTGCAAGCAGCCATTCAAGATACTACAATTGGTCGCTAATCACCGGGAGCAGCAGAGGAAGGAGAGTCGTGAATCAGAGGAGAAGGAACAGGAATGCACATCAAACTGCTTCCAAGAACAACTGCCTCCTTTGCCTTAATACCAGCAGAAATGGATGGTGCCTGGTTACTGTTTTGATCAAAGACTCTATAGAAAAATCCTGATCAAAAGGGGAAAAAACAGGGAACAGAATGACAAATTCATATATATATATGTGCATATATATGTGTGTGTATATACATACATATATATGTGTGTATATATATATATATATACACATACATACAGATTTTCTGGAGCCATTGAGGTGAGATAACCCCCAAAACTACTGCCCTGAGATAATCTTTAAACCTTAAACTAAAACTATCCCCTAGAGTCATCTTTGAACCAAATAATAAAAAAAAAAAAAAATTTTTTTTTTTGTTCAGCTTAATAAGAAAAGAATGTCTGCCTTAAGCATTCTGTTCTTTTAAAGCATAATCTGTACATCTCAAAACTGACAACAGCAGTTCAAAAAGGTAGATGAGAAGCTTAGCAGCAGTGAGTTTAAGTTAAAGGTGGTAGAAGAATTTGGAAAAGGATAGCAAGAATGACAGCACAGCTTGAAGAATGTAATCCATTTCACTGAATTGTATATGTAGAAATTGTTGAATTGGTGTATGTTTTGCTGTGTATATTTTCACCAAAAAAACTTTTTTTTAGTAATGAAAAAAAGTAAATCAGTAGTTACTGATAACTTAATTAATATAGAAAAACTAGAAATTTTATTTTCCTTTAACACATCTTATGGGAATTAAGGGGGAACATCAAAAGCTTACATCAAAACATCTAGAATAAAGTGAAAAGTCTTCATATCTTTTTTCCAAATATTCAGTGTGCTCTGATGTTTAAAGTGAAAAAACCATAAAACTTTTTCTGAGTAATTTTTTTAAAATTCTATATTACAGAAATCAAAGAATCTAACATATTACAGATATCAAAGAATCTAACAGATACAGAAAAATAAATGGAATAACTCATCATTAATTGAAACTGGCACCTAAAATCACCCTAAAATTATGATTGCTAATAAATTTAAACCAAATACAAAACACTGTTTCCCTGGTAATACATTATAAAATCAAACAATAATTTACATTAAAATTTGGTTATAACTTACTAAAATACAATCTTTTGTTTTTCTGTTTTACTAAGCCTGAGAGAAAATCCTACAAATAGCAGATAATCATAAACTGAAGGAAATTAATAAATCGGGTCACTGTGTTATTGTTATGACCCACTTAACTCATAGCAACCGTATGTACAACAGAATGAAACACTGCCCAGTCCTGCGCCATCCTTACAATCATTGTTATGCTTAAGCCCACTGTTGCAGCCACTGTGTCAATCCACCTGTTGAGGGTCTTCCTCTTTTTCACTGACATTCTACTCTACCAAGCATGATGTCCTTCTCCTGGGACTGAGCACTCCTGACAACATGTCCAAAGTATGTGAGACATAGTCTCGCCATCTGTGCTTCTAAGGAGCACTCTGGTCATGCATTTTCCAGGATTTGTTCACTCTTTTGGCAGTCCATGATATATTCAATGTTATCCTCCAACATCACAATTCAAAGGTGTCAATTCTTCTTCCATCTTCCTTTATTCATCATCCAGCTTTCACATGCATATGAGGCAACTGAAAACATCATGGCTTGCATCAGGCACACCTTAGCCTTCAAGGTGACATCTTTTCAATACTTTAAAGCAGTCTTTTGCAGCAGATTTGCCCAATGCAATGCATCTTTTGATTTCTTGACTGCTGCTTACATGGGTGTTGATTGTGGATCCAAGTAAAATGAAATCCTTTATGTTAATCTTTTCTCCGTTTATCATGATGCTGCTCATTGATCCATTTGTGAGGATTTTTGTTTTCTTTTATGTCAAGGTATAGTCCATACAGAAGGCTGTGGTCTTTGATCTTCATCAGTAAGTGCTTCAAGAATAGGAATTCCAGAACACTTAAATGTGTTCATGAGGAATCTGTACACAGATCCAGAGGCAGTCATTCAGATAGAACAAATGGACACTGGGTGGTTTAAAGTCAGGAAAGTTGTATGTGTTTCACCATACTTATTCAACCTGTATGCTGAGCAAATAATCTGAGAAGCTGGACTCTATGAGGAAGAAAGCAACATCAAGATTGGAAGAAGACTCATTAACAACCTACCTTATGCAGGATCCTGTTTCTCATTCTCCAATATCAAAAATTATATTTAAGCATACTGTAAGCTCTGTGTAAAGTTATTATTGCGGACTTTCCTCAAAAATTGTCAACAAGGTCTTCCTAGAATCAAAAATATTAAAAATCTTTCCATTTAAAGTTGGGCATACCTAAAAGTGTTCTGTATTTAATTTACGACAGAGACCTAAATCTAGACAGGGTGGGTATATATCTTTTAAACCTTAAAATTTAAAAAAAAAAAAAAAAAAACTATTCATTCAGAAATGATTAAAAACAAGGAACTTAGAACAATTCACTGATTCAATAAGCATTTACTGACTGAAGTGAGATTATATGTGACAGACTCAACGACAATGGGTTTGGTTTTGGTTTTGGTTTTTTTAAGACACCTTTAGACAGTCTCTGTTCACGCCTCCACCCCCTTCCAAGAAGCATATGGTCTAGGAAGGAGACATAAATGACTCTAATTCAATATAATAAACATTATGATAGACATGGATATGGACAGAATAATTGAAGGATGGGGGAAAGGATGAATAAATCAAATATAAGCTATCACAGTGATCATTTGCATAAGAGGTTTCATTGTTTAGTCAAGTCTCCACTATCCAAGAGCAGGGTAGTCATACTAAAATTCTCCACCCATTATAAATTCATATTAGGAACATCTTGCAATCTGTTTAATTAAATATGTGGGATCTAAGAGACTTTGGTGCCTCTTCCCTCACCTCTTCAGGATCCTTGATGAATCAATCACCAATTCCTTCTGCTTTATCTTTAATCTTTCCCCTGCTATGGCTCTTTCTCCTCAGCACATAAACAACATAAAAAAATTAAAAAAAAAAAAAAACTCATTGCCATCAAGTCAATTTAATTGCTGTATTAAAAAGAAGCTACTTATTCCCCCTACAATTACTGCCTACCTCTAGCTTTTTGACAGTACAGTTTTCGCTCAGTGTCTCTCTTTCACCCTCTACTTCTACCACTTTGACAAGGTATTTGCTATTTTAACCCTAATGCCTAGCACATGCTTAGCATGTAAGAGGCACTCTGTAAATATTTCTTGAATAAATAAATCATTATAAATGCCTCTAGACACTTTTCAGAAGTTACCTATACATCCGATCTTTCAATAGTCTGAGAACAATTTAATTATTTCCTCTGTCTTAAAACTGTCCTTTCTTGAGGGAAAATGCCCTAGAAAAAAAGCTAGAAAAACTAGGGTTTAAATTTAGCTCTGCCACTCATTAATCATGTCACGACCTCTGGAAAGTTACAACTCTCATTTTTCCTGCAAGTGAGGAAAATAACCCCTTAGGTTATTGTGAGTTAAGTTATTTAAAGCTTCTAAAATCCCATTGAATTAGGGTAGAGTTGCACAGTCTACTATTGTAATTGCTGTCAATAAGTTGTACACTTGTAAAAATTAAATTGACAAAAGCTGTGTGACAATATATTTACAACAGCAACAAAAAAAAAAAAAGAGTAGCAACTGAGGCGGCTTATGTACAACCAAGCACCTCATGGGATTTGGTTCTTTGGTTTGGAGGTTTAGGGTCATGGTTTCATGGGACATGCAGTTAATTGGCCTAATAACATGTTTAATGCTTCTGTTCTACTGCCTAGTCAGTCGAGGAGGCCATCCAAGGCACGACAACTAGTCTCTACTCACCTGGAGCAATAGAAGGACAGTCAGGAATAGGAAGAGGATATAGAATATGTGGTTAATTACCTCCATGAGCAACTTCTTCCTTTGCCATAAGACCAAAATAACTGGATGGTACCGGGTTACCATTACTGAACATTTTGATCAAAGATTCTACAGAAGAATCTTGATCAAAAGGGGGAAGATACAGAACAGAATTTCAAATCCTCATGGACTCCAGACTTTTTGGAGCCATGGAGACTGGATGATCCCTTGAAATTACTGCCCTGAGATAACCCTTAAACTGTAATCCAAAAATATCCCCTGAAGTCTTCTTATAACCAAACAATTGTCTAGCTTAACTAATAAAAAAAAGGCCTGCCTTGAGTGTTATGCTTTTTTAAGGTCTGTCTATATGGGATCAAAGCGACAACAGCAACTAAAAAACAGACAGGAGCCTTGAGGGGCAGTGAGTTTATGTTAATAGGGGGAGGAACAACTCAGAAAAGGCAAATGAGAAAGGCTGCACAACTTCAAGAATGTAATCGATGTCACTGAACTGTACATGTAGAAACAGTTGAAATGGTGTATGTTTTGCTGTGTATATTCTCAACAACAACAAAATGAAAAAGATTTTTTTAAAGTTATTTAAAGCTCCTAATACAGAGTTAAGGAGCCCCAGTGGCACAGTAGTTAAAGCAGCTGGCTGCTAACCGGAAGGTCAGCAGTTCAAACCTATCAGCCACTTCACAGGACAAAGACGTGACAACCTGCTTCTATAAAGATTTAGAGCCTTGGAAGCCCTATGGGACAATTCCACTCTGTCCTATAGGGTCATTATTATCTGGAATCAAATCGACAACAGTGGGTTTTGGTTTGGTTTAATACAGCGTTTTGCCCACAGTAGGTGCTCAATAAACGACAAAATCAAATCAAATCTGTTGCCTTCGAGTCGATTCTGACTCATAGCGACCCTATAGGACAGAACAGAACTTCCTGATAAGGTTTACAAGGAGCGACTGGTGGATTCGAACTGGCGACCTTTTACTTAGCAGGCAAGCTTTCAACCACTGTGCCACCAATGGTTTCCAATAAATGACAGTCACTGTTTATTCCAAAGTTTACCTCCTATCTGTCTGTTCATATCATCTTAGTCTCTTTCAAAGCTTCTCTTCCTTTACCTGATTAATTCCTACTCATGTTCAAAATTCAATTCAAATGTGACCTGGTCTTTTGCTAGCATTTCAAACTCTGGGTTAAAGGATTCTTCAATGTAATCCCATGACAACCTCTGTTCATCTCTATCACAGAATTTATACTGTATTGTAACTTATTTATTTTTAATTTTATTGTGTTTTAGGTAAAAGTTTACAGCACAGATTAGTTTCTCATTCAAAAATTTATACACAAATTGTTTTGCGACATTGGTTGCAATCCCCACAATGTGTCAACACTACCCCTTTCCCTTTCCACTCGGGGTTATCCATATCCATTTGTCCAGTTTTCCTGTTCCTTTCTGCCTTCTCATCTTTGCTTTTTGTCAGGTGTTGGCCATTTGGTCTTGTGTACTTGATTGAACTAAGAAGCATGTCCCTCACATGTGTTACTGTTTTATTAAAAAAAAAAAACCCATTGCCGGCGAGTCGGTCTGACTCATAGCGACCCTATAGGACAGAACTGCACCATGGAGTTTCCAAGGAGTGCCTGGTGGATTCAAACTGCCAACCTTTTGGCCAGCGCCTGGTGGATTTGAACTGCCAACCTTTTGGCTAGCAGCCATAGCACTCAACCACTACACCACCAGGGTTTCCTATTGTTTTATAGGCCTGTCCAATCTTTGGCTGAAAGTTCTGAACTAGCAGGGTGTCCAGAGGCCATAGTCTCAGGGGTTCCTACAGTCTGTGTCAACTAGTAAATCTGGTCTTTTTTTGTCAATTTGAATTTTGTTCTGTATTTTTCTCCTGCTCAGTCAGGGACCCTCTACTGTTATCCCTGTCAGAGCTATTGGTGGTGGTAGCCAGATACCATCGAGTTTTTCTGGGCTCAGGCTGGTGGAGGCTGTGGTTCATATGGTCCATTAGTCATTTGGACTGGTATTTTCCTTGTGTCTTTGGTGTTCTTCATTCTCCTTTGCTCCGAATGTGACGGGACCAATAAATGTATCTTAGACAGCCGCTCACAAGCTTTTAAGATGCATTGTAACTTTAGACCTGTCTCCCTCTCCATCACTCCCTAACCAAATAACAAAATGTGCACTTCTCAAAACTGTGTATATGCCCATCATCTCTGGATGCCCAATCCACAAAACAGCTCGTATATGGCAGGCACACAATAGAAGGTTTTGAAAGGAATAAATGGCCCAATGTCTACCACGTTGATCACATTAGATTGTAATTTTTAATTCGCCCTCAAACTTTAGATTAATGGCTATGACCATGAAAAACAGCAGGTGCTATCCATCGGGTCAGCCTGGGGAAAGAGAAGCAGGGGATAATTGAAGATTTCCAAAAATGGAAAACTTTTAAGACCCAATGATTATCTGCCAGGCTAAGAGCAGATTTAAGTTGCAAGCATGGAGAAATAAAGGCAGTTTTGTTTCAGGCTGTTTGCATCTGAGAAGGCACTGAAGTCCATTACTATCACTACAGTCCATCACTATCACAGATTAGTGAAGAAGTAGATTAGGAACCAAAAAGGCACTAAACAGGAATAAAAAAAGGGTCAGAGACTTTTCAGCTTATTTCCAGTCAAAGAGGTGTAAGTATGGCTTACCATTTTGTGGGAAAGCGCTAAACATACCTATTTCAGAAAGAGATACCAATATTGCAACACAAACCCAAAAATAAGTTTAAATTTCAAATACACAAATTCAATACTACCCTTATGTTGAATTATCTAAGCCCCTGCTCCCCTGACAGTTGCCAATATTTGTAAATAATAAAAAACCAATGCATAAGTGCTAAGTCGTCTTGCAAGAACCAGAACAGTTCAAATGTTTCACTTGGAGAAGAGTCTATGATAGTCTGTGTCTTATTTCATAACTAATCACTTTTTCATCACTCAGCAAATAGAAACACTGTCACCAAAAAGCTGGGATTAAAATTATTTCATTTAATTCAATGCAGAATGTGCCTATATATAGACAATTTCTGACATTTAGAGAAAAAACTTGCAAGAATACAGAACTTAGTATTTATATTAGGAGTAAATTAAACGTTTAAATAAATGTTGTTTACATTTAAAATCCAAGTTTTACTGGAAATCATGTAGGGCATAACTCATAAAAAGGCCATATAATCGGCATAGCTAAATCATCTAAAATAGTAGCAATCCATCTTTTGCTAACATATCACTTGATGGTGACTGTTCTTTTTCCAGAACTTTTATTGATGACTTTTTGAAATATGGCTTAGTGTGAAATTTGCCATAATAGTAAAATATTTTCAAGATTTTCTGGCCAGGGAATATCATAAACTGCAAGACTTCAATGAAGCCATTTATTACCAGAGTTCATAACAAGAGCTACAGTCTTAATGGAAGGGGGAAAAAAAGATGCCCATTTTTATTTTGTTTTGGTTTTAAATGCCAACTAAACGATTATTCCCAGGCTCTCTGGTCTACCCCCAGTAACAACAATGACAGCAAACATAACTGGAATAACATGAGCAATTCCATCTGACATACATCCTTACAGTGTTTTCAAAAGCCTTGCAAATCATAAACAATCTTCCTGGAATAAACTTGTCACAAGTTAAGAAAGTAGTATATGTATGGTATTATACACCACAATGGAGTCATGGTGGCTCACCAGTTAAGAGCTCAGCTGCTAACCAAAAGGTCAGCCGTACAAATCCACCAGCTGCTCCTTGGAAACTCAATGGGTGCAGTTCTACTCTGTTCTGTAGGGTTGCCATGAATCAGAATCGACTCGACGGCAAGGGGTTTGGTTTTCATACACTCTGATAGTCTACCCAGTAACAGAGATCTGCCACAATGTGGGTGAGAGTTATGGGGAGAGAGTAAGGGTTGTCAGCCAGGAGCTTGTAATGAGTGCTACACTCTCCCAGAAACCAATCGGTTAGAGTTTAGCAGGCAAACAGAATTCACTTAACATTTATTACTTAACTACATACCATATACAGGTACTACAGTTAAAGATAAAAGACTCTGCTCACAAGGAGCTCTCAGTCCATACAGCAAAGCAGACAGGTAAATAGGCAAACTAAAATGTGTCAGACTCTATAACAGAAGTATACACAGGGCTTAGTGTTCAATTCCATCCTGTCTGGGGAGGGTGCTTAGAGGAGCCTTCATAAAAGAGAAAATGTTTTAGATACCTTTTGAGAAATGGACAGAGGTTCTCTAGGTGAACGTGGAAGGCAATTGGAAGAGAATAATGTGAATCTTGATACTTCTGGGCTCTAAATACATTTGCCTGGCTGTAGTTTAAATTGCTAAGCAGGAAAAAGAGCAAGGGTGTGTGTTGTGTGTGTGTGTGTGTGTGTTTAAGTATTAACCAGAGAGGTAGTGAGGAAGCAGATTGTATATGATGTCGAAAGTAAGAAATTTAATTAAGCTGTGAGCCATGAAGAGTAATTTGATATGATTTGACTTTCTTAAAAATCACCATGGCTCTAGTATAGAGGCTAGACTAGACAATTACCACAAATATACCAGTGTAAGGACAGAAAGACCTATTAAGATACTCTTGCAATAGTCCAGAAGGGACCAGAATTGACACAGTATAGTGGGAACAGAAAAAAGAGATAATTTTATGAGCTCTTAAGAACTTCTATGTGGATAGCTGAAGTCACCAACTAATGGGAATTACAGGGAAAGAAGAAAACAAAGATAGCTCTCAGTTTCTCTCCACCCTAAGCCCAGCTATCACTCATGTCATTAATTATTCAATAAATACTTACTGAGTCTTGACTATGTCTGGAACTGTAAAACGCACTGATGATACTACTGTCATCTAGACAGAGATACCCAAATCTCTGGTCCTGGTATTATTCTCTGCCAGGTCTCTCTCAATTACACCAATTTTCCTACCTCATTGGTAGAAGACCACTTTACTTTAATCTTATCAATCCCTTCCTCTGACTTTATATTCCAGATAGGTTATTTTATAAAGTCTATTCAAACTAGATTTACTTCTAAGGGATATATCAGTTAGGATTAACTGGAAAATTGGTAAACAAAACTGAAAAAGAATACCATTTATGACAGTATCAAAAAACATTAAATACTTAGGGATAAATTTAACAAAATGTGTGTAAGACCTCTATACTTAACACTACAAAACATTGCCGAGAAAATTTCAAAAGGACTTCGATGTTCATGAACAGGAAAACTTACATCAAGGTGGCAATTCTCTCACAACTGATAGTCAATACAATCATAATCCTAGAAAACGTTTCTGTAGAAACTGACAAGATGATTCTAAAGCTTATATGGAAATGTAAAGGATCTAGACTAGCCAAAACATTTTGAAAACAAACAACAAAGTCGGAAGACTTACAATACCTGATTTCAAAACTATTAGAAAGCTACGGTAACAAAGACTGTGGGGTACTGGTGTAAGAATGACCATGCAGATCAATAGAACAGGATAGTTGGGAAAAGTTCTATTATAATTTTTTAGAGTCTCTTCTGTATCTATGGATAGTTTCCCATTCAAATTTCTAATTCTGACTACTTGTGATTTGATCCCTATCTCTGCTTTTTTCAAATTTAGTTTAAAGATAAACTATCTTAGACCAGAGTATTGGAGGTAATTCATTTAGAATATTTATTCTGCATTTTAAAAGACTAGAACTTTGCCTGACAGATACATTTGTGTGTGTGTGTGTGTGCGTGTGTGTGTGTGTGTGACAGACACAACTCCACTGAAGAGTGTGGAAACAATTAACATTATAATGGATAAATCCAAGACATCTCCAGCTAATATGCTGCTATGCTTTAGCATTGGAAGCACCTGACCTTTAAAAAAAGTATTTTCCCCATCTGCAAAGTTATTATTTGTATCATTATTCTCTACCCTTTAGAGATATTCCATCACTCACTGACACAGCATTTACTTCAAAAAAAAGGTACGCAGTGATAATTCTTGATAAATTTGTAAACAATTTTAAAAATTATGCCAGTAGTGTATAGTGGGAGAAGGTAAGATGTACAAATTAAACCTGAATAAAGAAGAGGTTTTTTGTGCCTTTAAAAAAACACACACATAAAAACATATTTTTTTAAGCTACTATAAGGCTTTGCACAATAAAATACTGCTTTTTTTTTTTAAAGCACTAGTCTGAAAGCCTCTGATATTTTAAGTTCTTTGGAAAGTAGTTATCGAAAATGTTTCATTTAGGTAGTCTATGTATATATAGCAAAAAAAAAAATCCATTGCCGTCGAGTTGATTCCAACTAATAGCAACCCTACAGGACATAGTAGAACTGCCCCATAAGGTTTCCAAGGAGTGGCTGGTGGATTTGAACTGCCCACCATTTGGTTAGCAGTCGAGCTCTTTACCACTGTGCTACGGGGGCTCCTCACGTATATATAGTTGTATCTATTTTTCATACTTAAAATGTTGATAGTACATTTTATAATATAACAAACTAATTAAACTACCAAAATAGAATGAGCTGCAGTGACTCTCAAAAGCATCTGAGCACCTATGTAGAGACTTTGAAAACAATAGCTCAGATTATCTTAATTTTTGCTGTGAGTACATCGAAGCAGTTTAAACACCAGAACGCCCTGAGAAACAGGTCAGCTAATGCTCTAAAGTACCATACTTGAAATGTGAACTACTTTATGTTTTAACTATTATCAAGATAGTCAATTCATTTAGTAAATTATGTTTGATGTCCTGAGCGCTGTACTGTCAACATCTATTCATTAAAGAGGAATGCATTCATGCCAAAAATCTTTCCCTGAGAAAATCAGTTTGGAGCTTGTATTTGGATATTGTGGTATTTGGAATGAAGAGAGAATTTTATTTGTTTTTAACAATTTTTGGCTACAGATCTGAAAAAAAGAATATACTTAAAATGGTAGTTATTTAAATATAGCATGATTTCTGACTACCATAGTTACATTGGCAATCATCATTGTTTTTTTTTAATAACAACAGAATTATAAATTAAGAGATTAAAATATTAATTTGCTGCTTCTTAAACAATATAAACATATAAAACATTTATCTATTTATAAGTATACAGCTGCTTGCTGTTTCTAGAATTAGAGAATGTTCTTACAAACTCCTCTGTGTGTTAGCAGTTCTTGGAATTGCCTAAACAGCACAAAGTAATACTTAATACGTTTATAAAGGCTCCTAGATACATTTGTTTTCATAATTTAAAAGTACTAGTAGAAGCAGTGACATTTGACATGAAATTCAAAAATTAAATTAGTGGGAAAAAATGTTTTCTTGAGCTATGCTAGAATCTTAGGATCCCCAGAAGTCCTTGGTTTCTACTCGGGTATCTAAGCTGATTTGGTTACCATGGTTTTATTTCAGTGACTTTATGCAGTGTATTTTGGGGGCAAAAATTATATTAGGAAAAGCCTTTCAGACTGACATAACCTTTTCTGTGATACGCGTAGCAATGGTGTGTATATTGATTGGTTTTGATTATTTAAAATCTTTGGTAAGTTGTATGGACAACATTAAGTCATGTGACAAATTTCTTGACTCGGATCATAAAAAGAAAGAAAAATTATTAGAAAATAATTCTGGCATGAAGAGTGAGGCGTAAGCATCTCTAGTCCTAAAATAGAATGTAAGGATTAAAATGTTATTTTAAATGGAGCAAGAATCTACCATTTGGAATAGTAAGGTCGTAAGTCTTATTCTTCCTTCAGAATATCCTCTGTGGTACCCTAAGTCATATTTCTAAAATGCAAACCTGATTTTGACTTCCTGCTTGGAATTTTATTCCCTGTCAACCTTCAGGAGAAGGTACATACTCTTTGATGAGCTGGGCTCACTGCCTTTCTCTAATCTGCTCCTGAAGCTCTTTCCTAAGTACCTTGTCCTCAAGCCATATGCTGAATGATTACGGAACTTATTGGTCAAATTACATCCCTTTTGGGAGTCGTTGTACTATTAATAATTTGGCAGGGACAGCAAGTATAAGTGAGGACAATCCCAAGCAGTCAGGGAGATTTGATGGTCACCCTTGCCATATGGAAGTATATGCACATTTCCTATACGTTCTGGGCTGTTCGTGCACTTTACGTGTGTTCTCTGTCACTGTGCACTCTTAGTCAGCCTTGTGCCTCTGTATTCACATAGCTCCATACCCATCTTTTCCTTGTAACATTTTCGGGTTGATATAATTATTGACAACTCTCCCTGTACCACTTGACTATAGTATGACCTGGAAGCAAGACAGTAAGGCCAGCATATATGCAAGTGAAGGGGAATTAGATACCACCGTTTGATGACAGGATTGTGAAAGAATATGCAGACATGTTTTAAAGCCACCACACACATAAAAATCTGGAAAAACACACATTATCAAAATTGATTCCAGAAAAGACAGAAAACCTAAAAAGAATATTTACCATGAAGACATTGAAAGTGGTTATAGACCTACCCCTATCAAATTATCAGGTTCAGATTGTTTCCCAGGAGAATTGCACCTAACCTTCAATGACTAGATAATACTTACACAGCATAAAGGCTTCCAAATCAAAGAGGAAGAGAAAAGGAACCCAAGCTCTTTTTAAAAATACAGTCTAACGATGAAATCAAAAATCTGTCAAAGTCAGTATTTAAGAAAAGGGAACTTCAGGCTAACTTTACTCAAGAGTAGTAATGCAAAACGCGAAGAAAAAAGATTACTGGCACACAGAACATAGCAGTGCACTAATGAAAAACAGTACCAGAACCAAGTGGGGTTAATTCCAGGTATGTAAGAATGCTTCTACTTTAGGAAATCTACAAATACAACTCATCTAGTAGGAAGAAGAATCCTATGATCATCTTAATAAATGCCCTAAAAAGCCTTTTAAGAAAAACAGTTATATATTCTTAATACAAAAATATAGGTAAAATAGAAATAGATACTTCTCAATGATCACAAATATTTACTTCTGAAATCAAAAGCCAGGCTCAGTCTAAATGATGAAATCACTTAGAAGCCTTGAAGAATTGCCATTAAAAGCACTAAAAAGACAAGGATGCCCTCTATTACCACTGCTTCTAAGCATTGTGTGGAAGTGATAGGTAATTAGGCAAAAATTAGGAATAAGAGGTATAACCACGTCTGTAAATGATTTGGTTGTTTATCTGGAAAACTTAATACAAGCAACTAAAAAGATATTAAAAACCATAAACAAATTTAGCAAGATAGCTGACTAAAATATTAATAAGCCAAAATCAATAAAGTTCCTATATATAAACAACCATTTGAAAATATAATGGAAAAATATAGCAATAATTTGTAAAAATAATAATAGTGGTCAAAATATGCAGGATCTGTATGAAGAAAGCTTTAAAATGACTAACAGACATAAAGAAAAACAATGCGCTCTCCCAGATATTAAAATGTATAATAAAACTACAGGAAACAAATAGGTTTGGCATTAGCCCAGGAATAAATAAGGCAGTGAAACAATACAAAGAGAAGAAACACATCCAAATATATGAGAATTTAGTATCTTATGATGGTGGAATTAAATTAGTAGTGACAAGATTAGATTGTTGAGTAAATGGTGGTAGAACAACTAGATAGCCATTTGGAGAAATTTTCTTATTTTTTTGGAAAAAAATTAATATTTTCCTATACTTACAGCTAAATACATCCTAGATATAACAAAGATTTAAATATAAATAAAACTGGAACAATGTTAGGAGGAAACACGAATAATCTTTATGATTTTGGTATGAAAAAAATCTGGTCTAGGCATGACATAAAATGCAGACTTCATAAATAAATAACTGGTAAATGTGACTACATGAAAACAAAATACATGAGATAATGCATGGTAAACATCTGGCGGTCAGCTGAATTCTTTACATGAATTATTTCCTTCAATTCTCAAGACAATCCTACGAGACAGATTAGCTACTCAACAAAGCTTCTTGACTACCAAAAACAAACCCATTGCCATCAAGTCGATTCCAACTCACGGCAACCATATAGCACAGAGTAATACTGCCCCAAAGGGTTTCCAAGGAGCAGCTGGTGGATTTGAACTGCCGACCTTGTGGTTAGCAGCCACGCTCTTAACCACTGCGCCATCAGGGCTCCCTTGAGTATCTATGATGTACAAATCGCAGGTTTTGTGCTATGGGCACAAGAAGGTAAAATGAACATCAAATATTCACCACTTTTTAAAGTGCTGAAGCTAAAAACTTTAATGTACTCACTCCAAGCCCAAAGATTCATCAAAAGTAAGTTTTGGTTGTTTTGTTCCACAGAAGCTGGCAAATATTAGATTCAAAGTATTAAAAATGATGTGTAGCAATAAACCTGAAAATATATTTGTAAATGTTCTAATAAACTTTAATTAAGCTTCAAAACAAATCATTCATCAAATGTTTACAATCATCCTTCAAAAGTATAAAGTTACATGTCTAAAATATTGCAGGAAGGAAAAACAATTTCCTCTCTACTTCTCACAGCTGGTTTCAATCCTTCGATTAGTAATTTTCCCAAGCCACTTCTAAATTACCTTCAAAACGTTTGTGCCCTATTGCAAGAGTCAATCTTGGAGCACATTTCTCAGTAACCTGACTTGAGGGTATGTTAAATAATTTTTATTATGCTTGTGTGCGGTCTGAGAAACTCAAAAAGGATAGTTCAGTCCCACGTTTTGCCAGAAATTATATTCTTTTAAAAAGAATGGCGTGATATTCTCAATGAACACAAAGATGACAATTTTCTATATTTATCATATAATAATGAGACAACAAGCCAGCAGAATTTATAGCAAATAAAACATTTACTTTCAAATGCTACCATTTCCTGACATCCTATAATTTTAAGACTATTTCAGCTCTTCTTAACTACTCTGTAGATCAGAAGACCTGGAATCTAAGCCAAACCCACTGCTGTCGAGTCGAATCCAATTCACAGTGACACTGTAGGATGGAGTAGAACTGCCCCACAGGGTTTCCAAGGTTGTAAATCTTTAAGGAAGCCTACTGCCACATCTTTCTCCTGCGGAGCACCGGGTATGTTCAAACCTCGGCCCTTTTGGTTGGCAGCTGAGCACCTAACCACTGTGCCACCAGGACTGCTGGAATCTAGACAGACTCTGTTATTAACCCCACTTACAACCTTCAGTAAGTCATTGAACCATGTAGAACTTCAGTTTTTTCACTGACATTCTATGATGACATGATTTGCCTTAAACTTACCCACATACAGAACCGTGAACACTACCCCGTGTCACTACAAAGTCCCTCCCTGATTTCAATCCTCTTTACTTCCCTCCACGTTGCTCAGTGCCACAACACTGCTCTTCCTGGGTCATTTTTATTGAAAACCTTCAGTGACTCTTCACTGCCTTTTGTAGAAATCCATAACCTTTCAAGCATTCATGCATTTTTATTTTAGAAAGGTTTCTACAGCATTTGACTAAATTATTGTTCTAAGTTAAAAAAAAAAATCAATGCTTAATTTCATACAAAATTAAAAAGCAAATAATTTCTTTGCATTAAGATACTAATTCCTAAAAAGCCTAGCAATATTCATAGCATTTGCAGTACTCATTGCTGTTGAGTCAATTTGGACTCAAAGCGATCTTACAGGATAGAGCAGAACTGCCCCATAGGGTTTCCAAGGAGCGGCTGGTGGATTTGAACTATTGACCTTTTGGTTAGCAGCCAAGCTCTTACCCACTGTTTTTCATTTATTTATTAATGTATGTATGGAATCCCTGAGTGGTGCAGACAGTTAACGTGCTCAGCTGATAACCAAAAGATTGTCATTTAAAGTCCACCCTGCAGCACCTTGGAAGAAATGCCTAATGATCTACTTCTGAAGAATCAGACTTTGAAAACCCTACAGAGCAAAGTTCTATTCCGACAAACACTGGGTCTCCACAAGTCGGAATCAACTCAACAGCAACCGGTTGTTTCTGTGTGTTCGTTTTGTTTTTATAATGTATGTATTAAGAGCCCACTCTTAGCCACAGTACTATTAACAGCCAGGGATAGAAGAACAGAAGAGTTGAGCCTGCGGGGCAAAGCAGGGCCTGTAACAGACTTGAGAAGTAGCAACCTGGCTTTCTGTGACTGCTGTAATGAAACTCCTTCCCCCTGCCAAAGGAAAGACTATCTTTTACCACTATAAAGGCAAAGGGTTTCACCCTGCTCAGACTTTCACCCTTTGTCGTATTCCTGGAAAAGGCCCACATCCATGGAGTCTGTGGCAACAGACTTTTTCTGTTTGGTTAAAGATACACAAACTCTACTGAATTTAACTACAAGAGGTGTCAAGGTTTCAGTCGAATTGGGTGAGAATTAACTTATCTGGGAAAACAAAAGGAGCCTCAGTCATAACCAATTTTTATTACAGTCACCTGATTACGAGACGTAGCTGTTGTCTTCCTCCTCCTCCTTTGTTACAGCTCTTCTGCTAAAACCTAACACGGCAGAATGGATATCACATCCAATTTAACAAAGCTTTGCACACATGCAAAAGCCCGTATATGCTTCACAAGCACAAGAATGTTAAAGGGACAGTAAAAATTAGAGGTATCTCAAAAGCCAATCTATATAGGTTCTCTTGGATCCGTTCAATTTTACACCCCATTCGTCCCACCAAATATGAAATTATTAACTCTACATCACATTTTCCATAATATCTAAAGCCACCACCTTGACAGCCAAATGTTTTAATTGCTCCTGGGCATTTTCTGCTAAAGGACAAAAGCAGACTCTGTGTATCTGCCATCTCCTCACTACCTGTAAGCTCACTGAGGACAGGTACTACATCTTATTTATATCAATACCTAGCACAGAGCCTGACATATAGAAAGGACTCAAAATATGTTCGTTTTTAACATAGATATAAAGACTGGCTAGTAATTGCAGTTTTACAGAAAACAAGCGTGAGATCTGTGAGAAAAAATGAATAATCAGGATTTATATTTATCACAATCTGTTTATATATAATTCTAAACTAAAAACATATTTTATTAGCTATTCATAAAATTTTATATCTACTCTTGAAATTCTTTCTGTATTTTTTAGATAAAACATTTGAAGTCACAGAAAGACTTAATAAGAACTGTACCTAATAAAGCGTAAGTGCCAGGTACTACACTAAACACTAAGAATCCCAAAATGAGAAGGTTACATACTGCCTTCATGGAACTCAGAAGCTGTAGTAGGGCTACACTAGCAAACGAACAACGGTATCACAATGCTCTGGTTGCTGCTGTTGTTAGATGCCCTCGAGTAGGCTCCGACTCATTGCTTCTGCCTTAGTTATCTAGTGCTGCTATAAGAGAAATACCACAAGTGGGTGGCTTTAACAAATTTATTTTCTTACAATTTAGGGAGCTAGAAGTCTAAATTCAGAATGTCCACTCTAGGGGAAGGCTTTCTCTCTCTGTCAGTTCCGGAGGGAGGTCCTTGTCTCTTCGGCTTCTGCTTCCTGCTTCCTTGGAGATCTCGTGTCTTGGTGTCTAGTTTACCCCACCTCTGCTCTGCTCACTTGTTTAATCTCCTTTATGTCTCAAAAGAGATTGACTCAAAATACACCCTAATCTGGTTTCATTAACATAACAAGGACAACTCATTCTCAAACGGCATTATAACCATATTAGGTGTCCTCAAGTCACTTCCTACTCATAGCAACCCGATGTACAACAGAACGAAACACTGCCTGGTCCTGCACCATCCTCACAATCATTGTTATGCTTCAGACCATTGTTGCAGCCACTGTGTCAAGCCATCTCCTTCAGGGTCTTCCTCTTTTTCAATGACCCTCTACTTACCAAGCATGTCCCTCTCCAGGAATTGGTCTCTCCTGATAATATGTTCAAAGTATGTGAGACATAGTCTCACCATCCTTGCTTCTAAAGAGGTATTCTGGCTATACTTCTTTCAAGACAGACTGGTTCATTTTTTTTTTTTTTTTTTTTTGGCAGTCCATGGTATATTCAATATTCTTCACCAGCACCATAGCTCAAAGGCGTCAATTCTTCTTTGGTCTTCCTTATTCATTGTCCAGCTTACCCATGCATATGAAGGGATTGAAAATACCAAGACTTGGGTCAGGCTCACCTTAATCTTCAGGTGACATCTTTGCATTTTAACACTTTAAAGAGGTCTTTTGCAGCAGATTTGCCCAATGCAATGTGTCTTTTGATTTCTTGACTGCTGCTTCCAAGGCACTGATTGTGGATCCAAGTAAAATGAGACGCTTCACAACTTCAATCTTTTCTGTTTATTCATGATGTTGCTTATTGGTCCAGTCATGAAAATTTTTTTTCTTCATGTTGAGGTGTAATCCATGCTGAAGGCTGTGGTCTTTGATCTTCATGAGTAAGTGCCTCAAGTCCTCTTCACTTTCAGCAAGCAAGGTTATGACATCTGCGTTACGCAGGTTGTTAATGAGTCTCCAATCCTGATGCTGTGTTCTTCTTCATATAGTCCTGCTTCTCAGATTACTTGCTCAGCAAATAATAACCACATGCATAAACCAAAAACCAAACCCACTGCCATTGAGTCGATTCCAACTCATAGCGACCCTGGAAGGACAGAGGAGAACTGTCTCCGCAGGGTTTCCAAGAAGTGGCTGGTGGATTCGAACTGCCAACCTTTTGGTTAGCAGCCGATCTCTTAACCACAACGCCACCAGGGCTCCACAACCACATGCACAGAGGTTAGAATTTATAACACATATTTTGGGGGTACATAATTCAATCCATAAAATGGCTCTATGTAGAGGGCAGAGCCAACATGGCACTACAGACAGAAGCACCACGCCGTCCTTCCAAAGCAAAGACCCGAAAAACTAAGTAAAACAGACACAAATGTCAATCCCAGAATCCTAACCATCAAATGAAGGATAAAGAACTCAACCAAGCCCCAAATGGAATAAGAAACTGCTAAGAACAGAGAGCGAGGACAGCTCTGAGTGGTGGTCCCCTATCAGCTAACACAGCAAAGATTCACAATCTTGTACTCCTATAGGAGAACAGCAGGTAGGGAGTATGGGAAAGCAGCTTCACAGAGCTCCCAGCAGGAGACAGAGCACCCGGTAACCAGTGACACACACTTGCCCACCCCTCCCCAACCCTTCTTTCCCCTGCTTGGCCTCTACTCCTTCCCAGTGAGCCAAGTGACCTCAGCCCAGGAGATACCAGCTCCATGCCATTTGGATTCACGCCACCCACACCAGCTGGCTCCTTCAGTGCCATTTTCTTGTTGCTGATTTTGCTTTTCTCAGCATCTTTTAGTTTCTTCCCTGCCTTTCACCTCCTCCCGCTCCTTTCGCTTAAACACCTGCCTCTGTGTGCCATCTTTGCTTCTTCTTGAAAGGCTGTGAAGCACCACTCAGCTGGGGAACCGCCTTCCCAGTCCTCACCACAATGTTGGTGGGATCTCCAGGGCCTTTTTTGTACTCTTTTTCTTTTCACGACTTGGGAACCCCTTCTGGCCAGGTTATTTTGCATGGTTTGGTGGCCAGTTCCCTGGTCTGCACAGCCATAGCAGTGGGATCCCTGGGGGCATTTCTTTCTTTTTTCCTTTTTATCTTTCTTCATTTCTCAGTTTCTCGTCTCTTTCTACTTACCTTCTTTTCCTGTTTCCTGAATATCTGGCACTGGATGCCATCTCTACCCCTTCTAGCCGGGCTGTACTCCGTGGCTTGAGAGCCACTTCCCGAGTCTACACAGCTGCACTGGTAAGATCCCTGGGGGCTTTTCTTTTTTTTCTTCCTTCTTGTCTTTCTTCATTTCTCAGTTTCTCATCTCTCTCTACTTACCTTCGCTTCCTGTCTCCTGAATACCTGGTGCTATGTGCCTTTTTTTTTATGTGCCACCTCTGCCCCTTATAACCAGGCTGTACTGCACAGCTTGGGAGCCACTACCCCAGTCTGCACAGCTGCGCCCGTTGGGTAACTAGGGGCCTTTTTTTTTTTTAATTTACTTATTTTTTTCTCTTACCTTTTCGGTTTTCTTCATTTCTCAGTTTCTCATCTCTCTCAGCTTTCTTTCTTTTTCTGCCTCCTGAATACCTGGCACTATGTGTCATCTCTTCCCCTTCTAGGTGGGCTGTGCCCTGAGGCCTGGGAACAACTTCCCCAGTCACTGGTGGGATTCCTGGTGGCATTTCTTCTTTTTTTTTTTTTTAATTTTTATTTATTTATTTTCTTCTCTTTTTCTGTTTTCCTTCATTTCTTGGTTTCTCATCACTCCAATGGAAAACTCTCGCAGTACTTTTTTTTGTTTGTTTTTTTGGCTCCTGTTTGTCTTTCCTCTCTCTCTTCTTTCCCATAACCATTTTAGCTCCACACATCAGAACCTCCCCATTGCCTTCTGCCTACTTACCCTGTGCGCTGATCATCACACCCCCAAGCACCAGAAGCACAGCCAACCAGAACCTGCCCGGCACTGACACCTGGCCCACCCCGTCAGACACAGTATGTGCCACTGACAACCCATCTCAGCCCCTCGCCTTCAGCTGGACCTGCCCTGCTACACCGTAGCTAAGCAACTGGCCCTGCCCATTGGACAAGGAGGTGAAAAGTATCGCGCCCACAGATAAGCAAACAAGCCCACCTGCTCAGGCAGAACCAAATTAAACAAAAAAACCAGGATGAAACAAATCTATAATCAATAAATGAAGAAAATAACTACTGAACGTACCAAATAAAGCAGAAAATACCAAAGCATATTAAAAAAAAGAACAGGATGGTTCCAGTAGGCGTCTAAAATAAAAAACCTGATGACTTTCCAGTAGAAGAAAAGACACTAGAACTACCTGATAGTGAATTCAAATCTCTAATATTCAGAGGTATCCAAGAGATGAAGCAAAAAGCAGACAAAAATGAGGAAAAAATAGACAAATTCATGGAAAATACAGAAAAAAATGGAAGAATTCAGGAAAATAATACAGGAACAAAATGTCAAAATAAATTCACAACTAAAAATCACACAAAAACAATCAGAAATCCAAAAGATAAAAAACGAGATTTCAGAAATGGACAATGTCACAGAAGTTGTGAGGAGCACATTAGAAACAATGGAAGACAGGATCAGGAAAATTAAAGACAAATACTTGGATACAACTTTGAGGAAAAATCTAAAAAAAGAACTAAGAAAAATGAAGAAACCCTGAGAATTATGTGGGATACAATCGAAAGTAAAAATACAGGCATGACTGGAGTTCCAGAAAAGGGGAAGAAAACAGAAAACACAGAGAGGATCATCAAAGAATTTTGGGCAGAAAATTTCCCTAATATCATGAAAGACAAAAAGCTGACCAACTAAGAGCCGCATTGAATCGCATATAGGATAGACCCCAAAAGAAAATCACCAAGTGATATCATAATCACACTCGCTAAAACCAAAGAATCCTGAGAGCAGCTTGAGAAAAACAAAAAGTCACATACAGAGAGGAAACAACAAGACAAAGCTCTGGCCAAGCCCAGTGCCATCGAGTCGAATCCGACTCATAGCGACCCTACAGGACAGAGTAGAACTGCCCCATGGAGTTTCCAGGGAGCACCTGGCAGATTCGAACTGCCGACCCTTTGTTTAGCAGCCGTAGCACTTAACCACTATGTCACCAGTGTTTCCCAAGCTCCGATTACTCAACAAAAACCATGCAGACAAGGAGGCAATAGGATGACATATATAAAACCTTGAAAGAAAAACACTGCCAACCAAGAATAATATATCCTAGCAAAACTGTTATTCATATATGCTGGTGAAATTAGGACTTTCCAGATAAACAGAAATTAAAGGAATATGTAAAAAACAAACTTACAAGAATTATTAAATGCAGTCCTCCAGTATGAGAACAACCTCAGACCACAGCCTGAATCTAGGACGCAAGATCACAACAGATACCAACCTAGGAAATGAATTCCCAAGAACTACTCAAAATCAAAGATTTACAACAGGGAACCAGAGAGGTTGACCTGTAAATGACAACAACGTCAAACAATAAAGAAGGCAATAAACAACGTAGGTATAGAACTTTCTAATGAAGAAGGCGGCAAGCTGATATTAAGTAATAATAGACTGGTTCAAACCTAGGGAGATAAGGATAAATTTCAAGGTAACCACAAAGATAGTTAACAAACCTACTCATCAAAATAAAGAAGAACAACATAAAGTCTCAGCAAAAACAAAATCTACAAAAACAAATGAAATTTTTAAAAATCCACAAACAGAAACTCAGCACAGGAGAGTAAAAGGAACCAAGAAAATGTCTGTACCACCAAAAAAATACTAAAAATTGACAGCAAGAAACTCACACCTATCAATAATTACACTGAACGTAAATGGCCTAAATGCACCCATAAAGAGATAGAGTGAAAGAAAGGATAAAGAAGAAAAAAAAAAAAAAACAGGATCCATCAATATGCTATCTATAAGAGACTCACCTTAGAGCAGCATCTGGGGTCTTAAAAGCCTGTGAGTGGCCATCTAAGATGCTCCACTGGAGTCACCCCTTCAAGAGCAAGGAAACATGAAGAAAACTAAACACACAAGGGAAAGATTAGTTGAAAGGACTAATGGATGACATCTACCACAGCCTCCACCAGACTGAGTACAGTACAGCTAGATGGTACCCGGCTACCATCACTGACTGTTCACAACATAAGGGATCACAACAGAAATTCCCGGACAAAGGCGGAGAAAAAACTCAAAAAAAAAAACCAGACTTACTGGCCTAACAGGGACTGGAGAAACCCTCAAAGTATGGCCCCTAGACACGCTTTTAGCTCAGTAATGAAGTCACTCCTGAGGTTCAGCCTTCAGCCAAAGATTAGGCCACAGAGCAAACCTAAACAAAATCCAAAACACTGAGATAATACAAAGTATCTTCTCTGACCACAATGCCAACAAAGTAGAAATTAACAACAGGAAGAGCAAGGAAAAAAAATCAATTATATGGAAACTGAACAATACCTGCTTAAAAATCACTGCATAATAGAAGAAATCACAGACAGAATCAAAAAAATGCCTAGAATCAAACGAGAATGAAAACACATCATACCAAAACCTTTGGGACACAGCAAAGGCAGTGCTCAGAGGACAATTTATAGCAATAGATGCACACATCAAAAAAGAAGGAAGGGACAAAATCAAAGTATTTGCTATACAACTCAAATAAATAGAAAGTAAACAGCAAATGAAGCACACAGCCACCAGAAGAAAGGAAAATAATAAAGACCAGAGCAGAAATAAATGAAATAGAGAATAGAAAAACAAAAGAAAGGATCAGCAAAACCAAAAGGTGGTTCCCTGAGAAGACCAAAAAAATCGACAAACCAGTGGCAAAATTGACAAAAGAAAAATAGGAAATGAAATAGGGGACATGACAGCAGAACCAACTGAAATAAAAAAGATCATAATAGAATATTATGAAAACTATACTCCAACAAATTTGAAAACCTTGAGGAAATGGACAAATTTCTAGAAACACACTTCCTACCCCAACTAACACAAAATGATGTTAAAAATCTGAAGAGACCCATAACAAGAGATAGAAAGGTAATAAAAAAAAAACTCCTTACCAAAAAAAGCCCTGTCCTAAAGGTCATGGTCCCCAGGCCTTCTGTTAGCCCAAGACAGGAACCATTCCCAAAGCCAACTCCTCAGACAGGGATTGGACTATACTATGGAATAGAAAATGATACTGGTGAAGAGTGAACGTCTTGAATCAAATAGGCACATGAGACTATGTGGGCAGCTCCTGTCTGAAGGGAGATGAGAGGGCAGAGGGGGTCAGAAGCTAGCTGAATGGACACGAAAATAGAGAGTGGAGGGAAGGAGTGTGCTGTCTCATTAGGAGGAGAGCAACTGGGAGTATATAGCAAGGTATATATAAATTCTTATGTGAGAGACTGACTTGACTTGTAAACTTTCATTTAAAGCACAATAAGAATTAAAAAAAAAAAAAAAAAAAAAAAGCCCTGGCCCAGATGGTTTCACTGGAGAATTCTACCAAACATTCAGAGAAGGATTTACACCAGTACTACTGAAACTATTTCAGAACACAGAAAAGGAAGCAATACTTCTGAATTCATTCTATGAAGCCAGCATAACCTGATACTGAAACCAGGCAAAGACACCACTGTCATGGATTGAATTGTGTCCCCCCTCAAAAATTGTTGCAACTTGGTTAGGCCATGATTCCCAGTATTGTGTGGTTGTCCTCCATTTTGTGATTATAATTTTATGCTAAAGAGGATTTGGGTGGGATTGTAACGCCACCTTTACTCAGGTCACCTCCCTGATCCAATGTAAAGGGAGTTTCCTTGGGGTGAGGCCTGCACCTTTTATCAAGAGATAAAAGGAAAGGGAAGCAAGCAGAGAGTTGGGGACCTCATACCATCAAGAAGGCAGCACCAGGAGCAGAGGGCATCCTTTGGACACAGGGTCCCTGCGCCTGAAAAGCTCCTTGACAAGGGGAAGATTGAGGACAAGGACCTTCCTCCAGAACTGACAGAAAGAAGAAGTCTTCCCTTGGAGCTGACGCCCTGAATTTGGACTTGTAACCTACTAAACTGTGAGAAAATAAGTTTCTCTTTGTTAAAGCCATCCACTTGTGGTATTTCTGTTATGGCAGCACTGGATGACTAAGACAACCACAAAAAAAAAGAAAATTACAGACCAATATCTCTCATGAATATAGATGCAAAAATTCTCATCAAAATTCCAGCCAGTAGAATTCAGTATCATATCAAAAAAATAATATATCACAACCAAGTAGGATTCATACCAGGTATGCAAGGATGATTCAACATTAGAAAATCAATGTAGTCCACTACATAAATAAAAGAATGGCATGATCATCTCAGTCGACACAGAGAAGGCATTTGACAAAGTCCAACACCCATTCCTGATAAAAACTCTCAATAAAATAGGTATAGAAGGCAAATTCCTCAACATAATAAAGGGCATCTATACAAAAAAAAAAAAAAAAGTTTTTTTTTTTTTTTAATACAAAACCAACAGCCAACATCATTCTTAATGGATAGAGGGTGAAAACATTTCCCTTTGGAACAGAAACAAGACAAGGATGCCCTTTATCACCGCTCCAATTTAACATTGTGCTGGAAGTCCTAGCTAGAGCAGTAAGGCAAGAAAAAGAAATAAAGGGCATCCAAACTGGCAATGAAGAAGTAAAACTGTCCCTACTTGTGGAGGATATGATACTATACATAGAAAACTCAAAAGACTCCACAAGAACACTACTGGAATTAATAAAAAGATTCAGCAGAGTACCAGGATACAAGATAAACATACAAAAATCTGTTGGATTCTTTTATACCAATAAAGAGAACAATGAAAAGGAAATCAAGAAAGCAATACCATTTATAACAGCCCTGAAAAAAATAAAATACTTAGGCATAAATCTATCCAGGGATATAAAAGACCTATATTTTTTTGTTATACAAAGTAAACTACAAAATACTACTGCAAGAAACCAAAATCGATCTACATAAATGGAAAAACATACCACGCTCTTGGATAGGTAAACTCAACGTTGTGAAAATGACAATTCTACCCAAAGCAATTTACAAATATAATGCAATCCCAATCCAAATACCAATAACATTCTTTAAAGAGATGGAAAAACTCATCATTAACTTTATATGGAAAGGGAGGAAGCCCTGGATAAATAAAGCACTACGGAAGAAGAATACAGTAGGAGCACTCGCCCTACCTGACCTCAGAACCTACTCTATAGCCGTGGTAGTCAAAACAGCCTGGTACTGGTACAACAACAGACACATTGACCAATGGAACAGAATTGAGAACCCAGATGTAAATCCAGCCACTTAAGGTCACCTGATCTTCAACAAGGGTCCAAAGTCCATCAAATGAGGAAAAGACAGTCTTTTTAAAACAAATGGTGCTAGCAAAATGGGATGTGTCCATCTGCAAAAAAATTAATCGGGACCCATACCTCATACCATATACAAAAACTAATTCAAAATGGGTCAAAGACCTAAATATACAGCCAAAAACTATAAAGATCAAAGAAGAAAAAATAGGATCAATGCTAAAGACCCTAATACACGTCATTAACAGGATATAACCATAACTAACAACACACAAACTCTAGAAGATAAACTTGATAACTGGGATCTTCTAAAATTTAAACACTTATGCTCAGCAAAAGACTTCAGCAAAAGACTAAAAAAAGAACCCACAGACAGAAAAAAATTTTGGCTATTACAAATCTGACAAAGGTCGAATCTCTGAAATCTATAGGAAAATCCAACAAAAAGACAAACAATCCAATTAAAAAATGTGCAAATGAAATGAACAGACACTTCACCAAAGAAGACATTCCGGCATCTAACAGGCACATAACAAAATGCTCAGAATCACCAGCCACTAAAAAATGCAAATCAAAACCACAAGGAGATACCATCTCACCTCTAGCAGTAATGGCACGAATATAAAAAACGGAAAATAACAAATGTTGGAAAGGCTGCAGGGAGATTGGAACCTTTAAGCACTGCTGGTGGGAATGCAAAATGGTACAACCACATTGGAAAATGATATGGTAGTAGAAAGGTAAAAATTAGAAATACCATTCGATCCAGGAAACCTACTCCTAGGGATATATCCTAGAGAAGTAAAAGCCATCACACAAATAGACATAGGCACACCCATGTTCAATGCAGCATTGTTCACAAAGCAAAAAGATAGAAACAACCAAGATCCCCATCAACAGGTGAATGGATAAACAAATTATGGTACATACACACAATGGAGTACTATGCAATGATAAAGAACAATGATGAATCTTCGAAGCAATTCACAATATGGATGAATCTGGATGGCATCATGCTGAGTGAAATAAGTCAATCACAAAAGGACAAGTATTGAACAAGACCACTACTATAAAAATTCATGAAAAGGTTTACACAGAAAAAAAAACAATCTTTGATGGTTACGAGGGCGAGGAGAAGTAAAGATACACTAAATAGACAACAGATAGGCGGTTAACTTTGGTGAAGGCTAAGACAGTACACAATACTGTGGAAAGCCAGCACAACTTGTACCAAACAAGGTCATGGAAGCTCCGTAGACACATCCAAGCTCCCTAGGGGACCGAATTGCTGGGCTGAAGGCTGTAGGGACCATGGTCTCAGGGAACATCGAGCTCAACTGGCATAACATAGTTTATAAAGAAAATGTTCCACATTCTACTTTGGTAAGTAGCATGTGGGGTCTTAAAAGCCTGTGAGTGGCCATCTAAGATATTACACTGGTATCACCCCTTCAGGGGAAAGGAAGAATGGGAAAAACTAAAGATACAAGAGAACAATTAGTTCAAAGGACTAACAGAACACAACTACCACGGCCTCCACCAGGCTGGGCCTAGCACAACTAGATGGTGCCCAGTTACCACCACTGACTGCTCTGACAGGGATCAAAATAGAGGGTCCCAGACAGAGCTGGAGAAAAATGTAGAACAAAATTCTAACTCACAAAAAAAGACCAGACTTACTGGCCCAACAGAGACTGGAGAAACCTTGAGAGTATGGCTCCTGGACACCCTTTCAGCTCAGTAAAGAAGTCACTTCTGAGGTTCACCCTTCCATCAAAGATTAGACAGGCCCATAAATCAAAATGAGACTAAAGGTGCACACCAGCCCAGGGGCAAGGACTAGGAGGCAGGAAGGGACAGGAAAGCTGGTAATAGGGAATCCAAGGTAGAGAAGGGAGAGTGCTGATATGTCGTGGGGTTGTTAACCAATGTCATAAAATGATACGTGTACTGTTTATTGAGAACCTAGTTTGTTCTGTAAACCTTCATCTAAATTAAATTAAAAAAAAAAAAAAAACGCCTGCAGCAACAAAAACAACAGCATGATTTAAAGCACCATTGTAAGTGGGTAATAATGACAGCTCTGACCAGAGCACATTAGAAGGTTCAAAAAGCATGGAGTTTTAGCCTTGTACATATATTGATACATGTAAGCTGGGCTTACAAAAAATGTTTTTGTTGTTATAGCTAACTACAAGGATATTTTTATAAAAAATAATAAATTTCTGCTAAAACATGTAAAAAAAAATTTTACTTGCTAGTGACGTTAATGACATTGTTCAATAATTTCCACATTCTGTTGGATCACCTTTCTTTGGAACGGGCACAAATATGGATCTCTTCCAGTTGGTTGGCCAGGTAGCTGTCTTCCAAATTTCTTGGCCTAGACAAGTGAATGCTTCCAACACTGCATCCATTTGTTGAAACATCTCAACAGGTATTCCATCAATTCCTGGAGCCTTGCTTTTTGCCAATGCCTTCAGTGCAGCTTCAATTTCTTCCTTCAGTACCATCAGTTCTTGATCATATGCTACCTTTTGACATGGCTGATCATCGACGCAATTCCTTTTGGTACAGTAACTCTGAGTATTTCTTCCATTTTCTTTTGATGCTTCTTGCGTCATTTAATATCTTCCCCAAAGAATCCTTCCACATTGCAACAGGAGTCTTGAGTTTTTTCCAGTTCTTTCAGCTTGAGGAATGCCAAATGTGTTCTTCCCTTTTTGGTTTTCTAACTCCAGGTCTGATTTGTACACTTTAAGAGAAGGCATTTTAGAGCATGTGAATTATCTCAATAAAGCTATTACAAAAAATATAAACTAATAGAGGACTGTAACAAATGCAGAGGTAGCAAAAGGAAGAGGTATTCAACTCTGCTTTTGTGGGTCAGTGAAAGTTTTCATGAAGGATCTAGCATAAGCTAACTAAAAAAAAACTAGATCCTAAAAAATGAAAAAGTTCCTCCTAGATGAACAATGCTATGGTCTGCCACCTATACCTTCAAGAGCCACTGTTTACATAGACTACCATATGAATGGGGTTGCACTAAGTAGTAGCTCTGAGGTAAAGGGTCTAGACAAAAGAAAAAGCATGTTGGAATGTGTCAAACAGTTTATAGTTGGTACGGATGGGACATAAGGAGAGTTTAGGAGATAGGCAAGACATGACCCTGGGAGGCAGGATAGGTCACTGAGGTCCTTGAACAGCAAAACTAGCAGTATAGTAGGGCATAATGGGTAAGCAAAATCAAAAAAGTGATTCTGGGGTAGATTACCACAATTTGAAACCTGGCTCCACCATTTACTAATGCATGACCCTGGAGAATTTACTTTACGTCTCTAAGTATCAGTTTTCTTACCTGTCAAAAGAGGTAACAGGACCTTAATTTCATAGGGGCACTGGGAGCGTTAAATGAGTTAATTTACCTTAAGCATTTAGAAAATTGCTGCACAAAGGTAGTATCCATTAACCATCTGTACTATTATTTGGTTCTAGGCTTGAGCTTACGCTTTTTTTAATCATAGATCGAACAAAAGAGGACTGCAAATACAGACTATAGTTTAACAGTGAATTTCTGGTTTGTTGGAGCACCATATTTTATGACAGTAAAAACCAAGACAGTGTCACAATTTCTTCCTTTAATCAAAATAAACATTTAACCCTCATTTACAGTGTCCAAGGCACTGTGGGATGCAAAGGGAATAAAGACTTCCTGATTCCAATCCAAAACAGTAGTGAAAAGGCAAAATCACCATCCAACAGCTGCCTGGTAGGCTCTGTGATTCAACTTGGTGGTCCTGGTCTCATTTCAAATTCACAATTAGCTGCACTTCTATCACTCAGCACAAACAGTATGAACAAAATGTCTTTCCAAATAAAGATTAACGTCTAGTGAAGAACATAAAAGTCAGCTCTATTGTTGCCATTTTACAAGTACTTGTATGCTATTCAACAATTTGGCACTTGAAAAATATAAAATTTTTCTCAAACGCAAACTTCCACTAAAAGACAAACTATATCAATGCTGGTAACTATTCATGATTTTGTGAATATTCTTTAAAAGCACTCTTCTGAATTATAAGATTAAAGCATTAAGAAATCTTTTTTAAGACTAATGCACGCTAATTTTCTACTTTTATCCACGTAAAGGTAAGACAGGTACCAAAAGGAGCTGTTTTTATTTTCAAATACTGTTTTTATACCTGCCTACCTGATGTGTCTGTTTCCATGGCTATCTTTGTTAATGCTGAAAAAATTTAAGCATGTTTTTCAATACCTTTATATAGAATACTATATTTGGAACAGTGTATAAAATAATTATATAACACTTGTTCAGAAAACAAAATGAGATACAAATCTAAGCAGTCCCAACTAAATTCTTAAAAATTAATAGGATCATTATTAAGAGAGCAGTTTTTGCAAAAAAAAAATTCAAGGCCTTCATCAATTTTCTCAAAAGCTGTTAATTCTATGCTATTCAAATCATTTATCATCCTTGTCAATTCTCTCTTCTTCAATTAGCAACTAATCTAGCTCGAACAGATCATCATTTGACAATAGCTTTAGGTGGAGTGGAGGACTTCTTTTAACATCACTTTCATATACTTAATGAAATTCTGTACCTTCTGCAAGATTTGCAACTCACTATCTATACTCGACGGCACTGGGTTTTTGTTTTTTGGAACAGACAGTTCCAAGTCTTTAATGCTGAATGTTGTTGTTAGCTACCATCTGATTACCCGTGACTCATGGAAAATAGTATGGCAATTCCTCAAAAGATTAAAAACAGAACTACCATATGACCCAGCAATTCCATTCCTAGGTATATACCCTAGGGATCTAAAAGTAGTGACATGAACAGACATATCAACACTTATGTTCATGGTAGCACTACTCACATTAGGAAAAAGATAGAAACAACCTAAGTGCCCATGAACAAATGAATGGATAAGCAAAATGAGGGGTAGATAGATATATACAATGGAATACTACTCAGTCATAAAGAAAAATCAGGCCCTGATACGTGCTGTAACATGGATGAACCTTGAAGACATATACCGAGTGAAATAAGTCAATCACAAAAAGACAAACATTATATGATCTCACTTGTAGGACATGACAAGAATAGGTAAAGACCTAGAGACCAATGATTATAAATGGTTACTAGAGGTGGGGGTGGGAGGGAAGAGGAGAAATCATTCTCTACATAATAGCGAAGTTTTTCTTATGGTGATGAGAAAGGTGGTGCTGAATGCAGGTGAAAACTGCACAATTTGACTAATGTAAGTGATTTCATTAGTCTGTACATAAGAAATAAGACAAACTGGCAAATGTTATGTTATATATAATTTCAGAAGAACAATTAAAAAAACAACTTGGCTACAGCTGCTGAAACTACTTACACCAAAAAGAAACTAAACCCATTGTTGTTGAGTCGATTTTGACTCATAGTGACACTATACTACACGACACTACACACTATACGACACTACACACTACACTACACTACATGCTACACTACACACTACACTACACAACACTATACTACACTACACTACACTACACTACAGTACTTAAAAAATAATCAAATACCTCATGGGACTGGTTTTCTCAGTTTGAAGGATTCGGATCAAGGTCTCAAGGGACAACCCAGTCAACTGGCATAGTACTGTTTCTAAAGATTCTGTTCTACCTCCCAGTTCAGTGAATAGTATCTGAGGTCTTAAAAGCTTGCAAGCAGCCATCCAAGATACAACAATTGGTCTCTATTCACCTGGAACAACAGAGGAAGAAGAAAACCCAAGAATCAGAGAAGCAACTGGACCACAGGACAAATTACCTCCATAAACCACTGCTTCCTCTGAGACCAGAAGAACTGGATGGTGCCTGGCAACCATTACTTAACGTTTTAATCGGGGAGACAACAGATAGATCCTGATAGAAAGGGAAAAAATGTGGAACAGAACTTCAAGCCTTATAATTTTGATTTTTGACACACTGTACGTATGTTTTTAAAATTAAATCCATCTCAAAAGGCAAACAAAGAACAAAATGAGATACTAACACATCCCACTAGAATGCCTTTGATCAAAAAAATGAAAAATAACGGGTGTTAGCAAGGATGTGGAGAAACTGCAACTCTCATCCATTGTTGGTAGGAATGCACAATGGTAGAGCCACGGTGGAAAATAGTTCGTAGTTTCTCAAAAAGATGAACACAGAGCTATCATACGACCCAGCAATCCTAATCCTAGGTATATACCCAAAAGAAATGAAAGCAGGAACACAAACAGGAACCTGTACATCAATGTTTATTGCAGCACTATTCACAATAGCCAAAATGTGGAAACAACTTAAATATCCATCAACAGTTTAATGGATAAACAAAACGTGGTATAGAAACACAACGGAGTATTACTCAGCCAAAAAGAGAAAAGGATGAACGCTGAAAACATTATGCCGAGTGAAACAAGTCAGTCACAAGAAAACAAACATTGCATAATCTCGCTTTTATGAAATATTTAATTACACACATGTATAGAGACCAAAGTTCACTAGTGGCTGCCACAGGTAGGAGAGAGGCAGAAAGGGGAAGTCATTGCTCAGGGAACACTGAGTTTCTGTTGATGATGATGAAAACTGATAGTGGTGACGGTTGCAAAACATGATGAACCTAATCAATGTCAATGAATTGTACATGTAAAAACTGTTGAACTGGCAAATGTTTTGTTATATATATTTTTAACACTGTGAAACAAATTTTTTGAAATGTAACCTTAAAAAAAAAAAGTCAAATAATGATATGCACCATACAGGAAAAGCAGGTGATCAGGTTAGATAACACTTGAACAAAGATCCAAGTGAAATGAGGGGGGCCGTGTGAAGTTCTGGGTATTATCCTAGGTATAGGAAAGAGTAAGCACAAAGGCTCTAGGTAGGAACAAGCATAGTTGTTCAAAGAAAGGCAGAAAAGTCAGTGTGGCTAGAGAAGAGTGAGCAAGACAAGGAGTGGAAGGAGATGAAGTCAGGGAGATTTGTACAGACCAAGTCCTGCAGGTCTTTAGGGGCCAAGGTAAGGAGCTTGCATTTTTTAATAATGTGACAAGAAGAAATTGGAGTGGTTTGAACAGGGTAGTGATAAAATCTAAAATGCATTCTAAAAGGTTAGATTACTCTAGCAATCACAGAAGTAAACTATATAGCCTTCTTATTTGAGCTTAAGGATTTCAGTACTATAGTAAATTATGAAGAACCCATCCTTAAAAACCCTGTTTTAAGCCTTATCCTATACAGGAAGCTGTAATTTACCTAAAAAGTTTCAAGATAAGAAACTTTAAATATATCCATGATAATACTATCAAATGACAAAAGAATAAAAAGAATTTTTTCTGCATTATTCTTCAAAAAAAGTAATTATTCCAGGATTAATCTCAATCTCAACACATCTCACGTGTTCTAGTTTGTAGACGACAATTTTTATAATTTTTTTCCCTTCCACTCAAGAAAGGAGACAGTTGGGAAAAAAATGGATTCTTGCCAAAATGCTTCCATTGCCCCCTAGCGCCCATTTTAAAGAACAAAGACCACATGTCAGCAGTTTGGAAATTAAAAATACATTCACTGAATTTTGGAATAGAGCTTCTAGCATCCTCTGCTGACAGAATCTTGCAGGTGTAATTAAAGAGCTCTGTTTTAAAGAACATTAATTTTCCTCTGAAGTTAAAATCATTGAGCTTCCTCATTTTTTTTTTTAATTTCTTCCCCATAAGCTTCAATTTAATCAAAAGTGGTTGTTAATCAAAGGTTGGTATTGATGAAGAAAACAATAAAACCTAGCAATTTTGGGTGCTTAGTGTATATCAATCCTGTATCAAGTGTTTGCATAAATCATCTCATTCTCATACCAGCTCCTTAGAACTAGAAAAGGGTTTTTTCCCCACTTTTAATTCTCCGTCTTCCTAGGCATGAGGAAAAGAGACTGATTGATACAGGTGGCTGGCAATGACCAAGGCCAAGGGGATAAGAAGACTCAGACTAGAAGAAAAAAAAAGCATAGTGGTGGCCCAAACTTGGACTCTGCACCACAGAACGTGCCAGCCAGAGAGTCAGACAAAGTTCATGGAAAAACAGGTGCTCACAACTAAAAAGTCACTGTTACATCTAGCCTTTAGTTACAGCCATAAAAATTCAACTTTCACTTTTCTGTAGTAATGGGAAACAGGATAGCAAGGATACTAAAAAGCTTCAATAATCCCAAAGTTTCCATTTAATTATGAGTTACAATATTCTTTACCTCAAAAAAAAAAAGTCAGAACCATGGACAAGTAATAGAAATGGCTAAAAAATGATTTTTCATTTTTCTCTGATCCTACCCACCTGAATTTTTAATTATGCAGTTCAAATAATAATAATAAACACTCAAATGCTTACTAAATACTTCCGAATATTTGAGAGTTGGTACAAAGTTTGACAATTTTCAGGAACTATTTGCCTACCATGTTCACTTGCATTCTATTTGACAGAACAATTTTAGTACCATTATAGATATGAAAAATGGAATAAAGGAAGAATGACTGAAAATAAAGCTTGTCATCAGAAAAATAATAATATACAACATTAACGTTTTCAATCCTGTGATTTCACCACTAACGCTAGACTCAAAAGGCAACCTAACCACCAACTGAAGTAAAATGCATATTAAAAAACAAACAAAAAATCACAATCAAGCAGTGTAGTTCTTATTTTGTTGATATGTAGTCTGGTAATTTTCCCTCCACTTGTACAGCTATCGAATCCTCATTTTTAAAAAGTTTTGTGACAGAAAGTGAGTGCAAGGAACTACCTGGGTGACGGAATGTCCTTTTTTCTTGTTTTGGAGGTAGTTACACACACTGTATACAATCGTCAAACTGAACTCTTAAAATCTGGATACATTTATATAGACTACACCTCAATAAAACCAATGGCTTTTTAAAAAAACAGTTCTGTGAGACTATTTTAAGAGGGGAAAACTACATTTGTGTCTCATTTGCCAGGTAGGTCAGTAAACAAAACCAAAAAACCAAAGCCATTGCCATCCAGTCAATTCCAACTCATAGCAACCCTGCAGGACAAAGTAGAACTGCCACCCAGGCCTTCCAAGGCTGTAATCTTTACAGAGGCAGTCTGCTGCATCTTTCTCCCGTGGAGTAACTGGTAGGTTCAAATCATCAACCTTTCGGTTAGCAGCTGAGCACTTAACCACTGCACCACCAGACTCCTTAGTTGGTAAGCAGTTATAATTTAAACACTGATATTAACTAATCTCATTCTACTAACTAATCTCATTCTTGGGGCAGCTCTTACAATCATTAAACTATTCTGTAAGCTTGTTGCTGTTAGGTGCCATTGAGTCAACTCTGACTCAGAGCGACCCCAAGTGACAGAGAAGAACTACTCCATAGAGCTTTCTTGACTATAATCTTTAAGGCAGCAGACTGTCAGATCTTTTCTCCCACGCAGCCACGGGGTGGTTCAAACTGCCAACCCTACAGCTAGCAGCCGAGTACTTAACCACTGCACCACCAGTACTCTCTAAATAATAAGTTTACACAAAGCATTTATAATGGTTCTTACAGAAATGGGTGTCCATTTATCTTTCAATGCTCGCATTTCCTCTTTTGACTCAAATCCACTTCATCAGTCATCTATCCATGCTTCCATTTTTCACGGAAAAACTTGAGATTGGTGTGTCATAAAAAGAAAATACTCTCAAATGTCACAAAATGACCCTCTCAATTATAAAAACCAAATGTGTTCAATTCCCCTTGACAAATATTTACTCTGCAAATACTATATATAAGGCACTGTGCTAGAGGCAAGTCCCTGTATGTGAGGTCATTACATATGATTGCAAAGGGCAAAGGAGTTAAGCATGAAAATAGTGATTTAACAAGGAAAGCAGTTTAAGCTTGCTACAGAAAGCATAAAGCAAGCCTGGCGGAGGAGAGGCGCACACACAGCTGGCATCTGGAGAGGCTGCTGGGAGGAAATCACATATGAAATGGTCCCTAAAGGCTGGACAGAATTTTAACAAGCAAAAGCTGGAAGAATATGAAGGAAACATTACAGTTTTGATCAGCATCAACTAAAAAGGCTGTTACACTCAAAACTTGCATACTCTTTCGTCAGAGAGGGTTAATGGGCAGATATGGATTGTTGAGCTCTGATACATTTATGAAGCAGGCCTTCTACACATTAGCCTACTTTGATGAAAGATTAGACACGTTCTTGAAAAACTCTCCTGAACTACTGACAGAACCAGTGCTAACCGTGGAATAATTAATATATATTAGATGTGGAAAATAATAAAAGAGTGGTGACAGAGATAAAACTCCTCTAAAAAATTATATCCATGAACTCAAGCAAGGGAAAATTGATCATTTTGTTTACAGTTATAACTTGCTTCACTAAATAAACACCTTCCCTAAGACAAAGCACTTAAAATGTACTTCCTCTTTTAAGAACTATTACTGAGTATTCTTTTGTAAATTTAAAAATAAGTCAGTTTCTGTATCTTCATATCCCTTATGAGTGTTTCAATAATTTTCTATATAAATGAACTTGAGAGGTACATAGTCGAGATTAACCAACATCTTAGCCAAGGCTAGTTTTATGCAATCTTTCCTTATCAAAATGCACCAAGACATTGTACCTCATTTCTTGAAGAAATTAAAACAGTAGAAGCACTAAACAGCAATACCAGAGGAACAAAAGGAATTCAAATGAAATTGAGGTATGCTGACATAATGGCCAAATCCTAAGAGTTTAAGGATTGCGTTAATATCCACAAACTTTATGAGTATTTCATTCCTTTGGAGAAATGCAACAAATGTTCACAATGTATGAAATAAAATCAAATAAGCATAGTATATACATATACATGTAATACGGTATTAGAAAATAACTTGCCATCACTCTAACTAAAAGCACCAAACATCATGTATAAATTTATGTTCACTACATAGTTCCTAGTTACTTGTTCCTAATCCCATTATTTGTTTCTAATTATAGGCACAACTTACGATCAATATGGAAACTAAAAAATGATAGGGTAAAATATAATCATTTCCCTCACATCTACAATCTAGAGGCAAGTGCTGTAAGTATCTTTTTTCTACTCATATGTATCTTTTAAATTGTTGAAATCATACTGTCCATACATTTGTAAAACTTCTCAAAAGAGCTACTGAAAACTCTTATTAAACATGTTTGTTGTTGTTGTTATTGTCTCAAGTCAATTCCAACACATGGTCACCAATGTGTCCAAAGGAGAACTGCTCCCTAGGGTTTTCAAGGCTGTCACCTTTCGGAAGCAGATCACCAGGCCTGACTTACAAGGCACCTCTGGGTGGGTCTGACCTGCTAACCTTTCAGTTAGTAGTCCAGTACTTAAATCATTTGCACCACCCAGGGACTCCTACGACTAAATATTTTTACGTGACGACACAACTATTTACTTGTCCTTCTCCCTATTACTAGATGTATTTCCAATTACTGTGTATTTTTTGTGTGTCAGTAAGTTTCACATTTTTTAGACATGGAACCCTTCCACCAAGAGAAAGCTCTGAGGAAGCCTGATATAAGACGAGCTGACCTGGTTGAAAATAGTTATGAGGGATTCAATCCTCCCACCCCCAACAGTGTTTCATGGAACACATTCAAAAATCACTAAAGTCAAGCATCGTTTAACACCCACGACACATTCTGTGGAATATGACGTTATGTGATTTGGACGCTGTGCAAACACCATATTATGTACAGGCAGTTCCTGGATTATGAACAAGTTCTATTCCTAAACCTGTCTTTAAATCAAATTTGTACCTAAGTTGAAACAGTTAAGAACAGTTCATGTCTAATGTCAATTACTCAAATGTTTGTCTTAGTATACAGTATACAGTGTATCTTTCTATGCATAAAAAAATTAAAGGAACACTTCCAGATACACTGAAACATCTTTAACATAATAATACAGCAATAATAATAATGTTTGATGTGCATCACAAAGTGCTGCCCGTTTGTGGTTATGTACCGTTGTATGTACCTCTAATTTTTAACATAATAGGCTTTACAGTGGTTGGTCCACAACTATGGGTGGCACATTAAGTCAGGCCTTCATAACCTGGGCACAGTAGAAAGTACAGTACAGTACATATATAAGCCAGTAACATGTAACACAGGCATGTCTTATGATCATCAAGACATATGTATTATAAAAAACCAAACCAGTTCCCGTCGAGTCGATTCCAACTCACAGAGACCCTAAAGGACAGAGTAGAACTGCCCCGTAGGGTTTCCAAGGAGCACTGGTGGATTCGAACTGCCGACCTTTTGGTTAGCAGCCCTACCTCTTAACCACTACGCCACCAGGGTTTCCATATGTATCATACCCACTGCCGTCAAGTTGTTACAGGTGCCATTATACGTGCCTAGCAGCACAATCACTTTGTATACAAGAGACATGAGACATACGTGTTATATGTGGAAAGCAGTTATGTGAGGAAAGCTGTTTCGTTCACTACATCCAGTTAACTTCTGCTACTTTCCGTTCTCTGATTAGTATTCCTGAACTCTATTATAGCCTTTCTTGGAAGAAGTGTGGCCAGAATGCTCCTTAGAGGCAAGGATGGCGAGACTGCGTCTTACATACTTTGGACATGTTGTCAGGGGGGATCAGTCCCTGGAGAAGGACATCATGCTTGGCAGAGTAGAGGGTCAGCGGAAAAGAGGAAGGCCCTCAACAAGGTGGGTTGACACAGCGGCTGCAACAATGAGCTCAAGCATAACAACGATTGTAAGGATGGCGCAGGACCGGCCAGTGTTTCATTCTGTTGTGCACAGGGTCGCCATGAGTTGGAACCAACTCGACAGCACCAAACAACAACAATTATAGCCTTATGGGACCACGTACTTACACGCAGTCAGACACTGCCTGAACAGACATTATAAGGTGCATGACTGTATTATAACTAATTCTGTGATAAACATCTTTGTGCATAAGGCTTTTTCCAAATATTTTATTCTTTCCTCAGGACAGAGTCCCAAAAGTGATATTACTGAGTTAAAAGAAATGAACATTTTTAAGGCCTTTCCTACTCAGCAATCCAGTTTCAATGACGATAAGCAGTAACTATCAGAGCTACTGACTGAATTTCTAGAATACCTACCTGTTCATAGCCCTTCACAGACTATGAAGGTTATGTTAACAGGTATAATTCAAGACATTCATTGAACGTTTGGCCAGGCACTAAAAGAATATAAAAATGAGTGAGATTCAATAAGCCAAGAGCTTGTAGCCTCTCCCACAGCACCTTCAAAAGCAATTAAACACTAATGCTCTAGAGACATCAAACTTTATATATTACGGAAGAAATAATTTTCATAAAATAATGATCAAAATAAATATTACCTATGAGCTATTTGGGAGACAAAAAATGTTCCCATACGTTTTCTATGAAAATGTCAAAGTGGGTGCACTTTGATAGAGAAACAAGGCAGTGATTTCATATTTTTAAGAAACATTACTTCGTAAGCAATCTCTCATGTCCATCAGAGTCAGTGAAGCAAGATACAAATCATGACCTATGGATATTCCTAATATAGGTATTACCTATGACCCCATTAGTGACTATTTAGGTAAACAGCCACAATTGGACTGGGATGAGGTGCAACAGAATTACTTGCGGAGCCTTTTGTTATAGTTACAGATTGCAGGAGTTAAGGCAGTTTCCACCCCAGTCCTAGTAAACCAATCTCCAGATTACAGTGTCTCAAACATACATACTACAACAAAAGTGATTCCTACATTCAGATTAAGGAGCACTCGGTTAAAGAAATGTTATTTTTAAAAACAGTATTCCATTAAATTCAATAATAATTGCTGACATATTTAGTCACTCAAATATGTGAACTTGGCTGCTTGCCTATTAAGTAGAATGTCTCTTTTGAAAAGCCACAAGTGCTTTGCAAGTGTCTGAGCAACAAAAAAATCAAATTACATTCAGGAATCCCCAGATGGAGTCCTGCCTCTAACGGTGGTTTGTTTTCCCTCATTTAGGGAATGAGTAATATTATTTGCATAGTGACTTGTGTTACAGAGAGTTTAATCTTGCAGCAGTGAAGAAATGGGATTGAAATAAAAGATCCTAGAGGCAAGGAGACCAGCTAAACAGTTATGGCAAAAGTTTAAGTAAGAGGAGAACCTGAACTTGATTAGAGAAATGTTAGGTTTAGAACATTGTTAGAGTTTAAACACGGACATGCTTCATGAGCGGCTAGAAAGTTGGACCTGAAGTTCAAATGAGATGGTACAATGCCTCCCGTTGCCCTGAGTGAACAGGAATCATGAGGACAGGAAGATGTATGAAACTCTACCCAGGCCAAACATGAAATGATAAAGTAGGCAAAGACAGATCCTTAGGGAATGCCTATGATTGGGGAGATATGAGGAAATACGAATGAGTAAAAAAGGCTGTAGCAGAAATGTGTTTTCAGAGCAGGGCTGTTTTGTCTGCTTTATTCATTACTGTAACCCCAGTACCTAGATTAGTGCCTGGCCCATGAGAGGTGCTCCATAAATATCTGCCAAATTAAGAGTCAAAGAGGCAGCAAACCAAGAATACTAAGAAATGGCAAAGGAAAAGTTTCAAGGAAGCAGAAGTGAATCGTGTCAAATGTTGCAGAGGTTATTAGAATGAGAACTGGGAAAGGACCTTTGGATTTGGATATGTGGCCTTGATCAATGGGAATCTCTGTAAGAAGAGTTTCAGTGGAATGGTAAGAGAAGCTGACAACAAAGATGTAAGAAAATGTGGAGTGAAAAGGTAGAGGTGTCATATACAGATACCACTTTCGAGACATTTGGCAAAAAAGAAAGAAGGAGGCGGGACAGGAGCTTGGAGGGAAAACCAAGTTAAAGGAAGATTTTAGTACGTTTGCAGGCTTAGAGCCAAGAGCAAGTTGAAAAGGCTGAAAGCCCAAAAGACACAAAGCGTTGATGGTAATGAATGCAAGTATGAGAGAAAAAAAGGAGAAGGAATCAAGGGCACCTATAAAAAGGTTAAACTTTGATCAGTAAATGAGGTAATTCTGATATATCCCAAATTGTAAATATATAATTAGCATTCTAAGATACAAAACAATGTCTTGTAATTTTCTTAGCATTATCTCAAACTAATTTCCTGAAGGAACTAAATTCAGTTGCTGAGTTAATAAGTAAAGAACTATTAGACCCTAAGTTTAACCAACCACAAAAACAAAATTCTTTCAAAGGCCAGAAACATTCCAAGCTCATTGTTAAAACATAGGCCCAACGCTGCTACACAAATTACCTGAAATGAATTGGGCTAACTCGTCTGTTTAGATCCCGCAATACTCATGCTCAAGGCATTTATCAGCAGATCCCCTTTGCCTATTATCCCTAACTTTATTATTGTTTCATCTAGAAGGCTGCCAATATCCCACATATCTGAATCAACATGAGAACATAACAAAGCCAGAAACCTGTGTTCTTGCTCAGAACTTGAACAGTAGCCTGAAGCTGCCACCCATTTAGTGTCAAACCACATGGTCTGCCACTGAAGGCCCCTGCTGAAGGCTAATATAATTTATTAGAATCTAGGAAAGCCACTGCAGAGTCACATTCACAACACTTTCAAATTTCCAAGTTCCCTGTTTCACCTGCCATCTCTGCCCTATCCTTTGAAATACTGGTGGTACTGTAAGCTGGAAAGAGAAATAGGAGAATTAGAAAAGAAATAAGGAAACCTGTTTTGTCTCCTTTCTAAAGGTTTCAGAGTTAACCCAATAATAATGCTAATAAGATTTGCATTATCAATTAGTGCACACTTTAAAACTGACGCAGTTTTTAGCACACATCACCAACACCCTTGCCTTGACTGGCATTTCACTTCAGTGGCTTCCTTTTTGATTTGTTTTTTACTATGTTCACAAAAGAAAAGGCACAATTGAAAAAAAAAAAAAACTTACAGATTTGCTTCCAAAGAACCAATGCATATAATTTTATATAAAGCAGAGAGCTGTTATTCAGTCTCCTGATATAACTTTAACTACAGCCGCAAGAGGCTGATGCTCACAAAGGATCTCCTGAGCCTCTTAGCCATGTTTTTACTTCTCCGAATAGCTGTACTTTGGATTTACTCATACATCAGTTCCAGGTCAAAGGTCTGATCTTTTTTATCAATTCTCTGTTCCAGACAAGCTGATTTCCCCCAGCATACTGAATCTAATCCTGCACACAGTCCCTTTGCTCCTGCCATTCATTTTTCCTAGGTAGAATGTAGTCTACCCACACCAAAAAGCAAATAAGCAAAACAAACCCATGGCCATGAAGCTGATTCCGACTCATGGCGAAACCCTGTGTTACAGAGCAGAACTGAGCTCCACAGGGTTTTCTTGGCTATAATCTTTATAAACAGATCGCCAGGCCTTTCCTCTGTGGAGCCACTGGTTGGGTTTGAACCACCAACCTTTCAGTCAGCAGCTGAGTTCAGAACATTTCCACTACCCAAGGACCTTCCAGTCCCCTACCAATGCCCATCTAAGTGTAATACTGTACAAGGCTAATTGAAATTCCACTTCACCCAGAAAGTATTTCTTCCTGCCTTCTGGATTTGATCTCATCAGCCACACCTTTCCACCTCCTCTAGTAAGAAAAGTCAGCCGTGCATGAAGCACACGCCATTTCACCACCTTATCACGTGCTTGCATACATTTGGGCCTTCACTTCAGCAATTTTTTTTCTTGCAACACCCTTTCTTACCTTCTCTGTCCCCTAGTCCCTTGTTAGCCTTGCGAACCCATCCTCACATTTTATAGTCAACCTAAATATTACCTACTCTTGAACTACCTGAAATAATTAATTATATCTTCTACATATTTCTATAGCAGTTAATCTTTTCATAGCACTTGGCAGCCTACATGTGTATTTGTTGTTGTTGTTGCTGCTGCTGCTGCTGCTGTTTAATTGTCCATATGTGCCTGAAAAGAAAATGTTGAGAAGGGTTCTATATGTGTTCAATAGATCAAACTTGTTCACTTCTATTGTTCAAATCTATACTCTTACTAATTATCTCCTTAATTTTTGAATCTCCCATGATTGTAGATTTGTCCATTTCTCCTTGAATTCTGGCAATTTTTCCTTTATGCTCTGTGAGTATACTATGTTAAATACACAGAGGGAAAGGACTGCCAAATTTTCCTAGACAATAAATTATTCTTTCTATCATTAAGTAGTGGTATTTTTTATCACTGCTGCAACCGCGACAGCAAAAAAGAGGAAGACACTCAACGAGATGGACTGACACGATGACTGCAACAACGGGCTCAAGCATAGCAACGATTATGAGGGTGGCCCAGCACCAAGCAGTGTTTTATCCTGTTGTACACAGCGTCACTCACTATGAGTTGGAACTGACTCGACAGCACCTAACAACAACAAAAACAATTCTTTATCACTACATAGAATTGTGACTTAAAGGTTATTTTATATGATATTAATTTTATAACACTCAGCTACCTTTTGGTTAGTATTTTCCTCTCATATTCTTTTCTATCCCTCTACTTTCAACCTTTCTATGTCATTACATTTTAGAATTATAAACAAAATATGCTGAAATTTTTTTAATCCAATATAAGAATTTTTGTCTTTTAAGTGGCAAGTTTAGTTCATTTCCACTTTTTGTGAATACTGATATATTTGTACTCTTGCCTACCATCTTATTTTGTTTTATCTATTTGTTAAAATTTTTCTCTACTTCTTTTTTCTCCTTTCCTACCATTCATTGGAAAGGCTGAGTTTTCCTCAATTACATAACAACAATGTTGGAGTAGAAGTAGTCCACCCCAGGTTCAGGCGAGAATGGGGTGCATTTTCTGTAGCCAATTTAAAAATAACAATAAAATCAACTAAAGATCAGCCTGCTTTTTATTACCACCATGTGTTGGCAATTCTAAATAATGTCAGTGATACTCTTCCCTGAAAACAGTCTTTTGGTGGTTTTTACAATGTTGGCACATTTTATTATTCATTTTTTAATACACATTGTATTTCACATGAAGTTAATTTTCAGAGCTTCTGGTTCTACAGTCTTCGCCACACACACATACGTACACATGCACAAACGCACACATACACGCATACACACTCGGCTGCATACATGTCTCCAGATAACATTTTTTTAATGGTTTGGAATCATTCAAGTTTTTAGCATAGTTTCTATTGTCAACCCCTCACATATTACATGCTCCTGCCATTAAATAGTACATTTAAAATAATGATTATAAAGAGAAAGAAACAAAATTGAGTAACTTCAATCCTGTCATTCTGTTACTGCCAGGAGAAGCAACAAAACATGCTGAATTAGGATGCCAGAAGAATCCAAAAGGGTAACGTTTGAATACCTCAATTATTTTCACCAAAAACTGGACACCAGTTCTGTGACAATGGATAATTTAATGACAACGCTTGCATAATTTAACCATTTTCTCTGATTTTTACATCAGAAAACTTTAGAAGTTTTTATCAAATATAAAACAAAGTGATGAATTTCTGGTGAAGAGATTTTAGTGAAAATATTTGGACACAGAGATACTTACTTATAAGCCACAGAGCCAATCTCAAAGGAAAAAAGATAAAGTCAACATGGTAATTTCTTGAATTTATTGTGAAACAAGATTTTCACGAACCTCTGCAAAATTTATCCTATGTCTGACTTTGCCTAATTATAATTTTAAACTCTAATTATAGAGACATACGTGCATGCACACACACACGTGTATGTATCTGTTGTTTCACATGAAAAAAATTTTCAAGATAAATTTAAAAGCTTTTTCTGGATCAACTATGAAACAAGATTATATATATGTAAAATCCATTACTGATAAGTCAATTCTGACTCATAGCAACCCTACAGGGCAGAGCAGAACTGCTGCATAGGGTTTCCAAGGAACAGGCTGGTAGACTCGAACTGCATACTTTTTGGTTAAGAGCCGAGCTCTTAACCACTGTGCCACCAGGACTTCAAACCCATTCCCATCGAGTCAATCCTGACTCATAGCAACCCTATAGAACAGATGAGAAATGCCCCAGAGCATTTCCAAGGAGCAACTGGTGAATTCAAACTGCCAAGCTTTTGGTTAGCAGCTGAGCTCTTAACCACTGTGCCACCAGGGTTCATATATATATAGATATATACACATATGAGTATATACATATACACACACATATAGTTGATCCATCAAATTTATTTTTTTAAAATGGCACCAACCACCAATGCCAAAGATGAAGAAATTGAAGATTTTCATCAACTTCTACAGTCTGAAATTGATCAAACACGCAATCAAAAAGCACTGATAATTACTGGGGATTGGAACACAAAAGTTGGAAACAAAGAAAGATTGGGAGTTAGTTGGAAATATTCAGCCTTGGTGACAGAAACGACGCCACAGATCACATGATAGAATTTTGCAAGACCAACGACTTATGTATTGCACATATCTCATAACCTATGACTGTACACATGAACTTCACAGGATGGATTATACAGAAATCAAATCAACTACATCTGTGGAAAGAGATGATGGAGAAGCTCAATATCATCAGTCAGAAAACGGCAAGGGCCGACTGCAGAATAGACCAACAACTGCTCGATGCAAGTTCAAGTTGAAGCTGAAGCTGAAAAAAACTAAACCAATCCATGAAAGCCAAAATACAACCTTGAGTATATTCTACCGGAATTTAGAGACCATCTCAAGAATAGATTTGACGCAAGGACCGGAGACCAGATGAGTTTTGGAAGGACATCATACATGAAGAGAGTAAAAGGTCATTAAAAAAACAGGAAAGAAAGAAATGACCAAAATGGACGTCAGAAAAGACTCTGAACCTTGCTCTTGAACAAAGAGTAGCTAGAGGGAATGGAAGAAATGATGAAGAAAAAGAGCTGAACAAAAGATTTTAAAGGGTGGCTCAAGAAGACAAAGTAAAGTATCATGACGAATAGTGCAAAGGCCTGGAGTTAGAAAATCAAAAGAGAAGAACATGCTTAGCATTTCTCAAGCTGAAAGAACTGAAGAAGAAATGCAAGCCTAGAGTTGCAATTTTGAAGGATTCTATGGGCAAAAAATTGAACAACACGGGAAGCATCGAAAGAGGAAGGAATACACAGAGTCACTATACCAAAAAGAACTGGTCAATGTTCAACCATTTCAGGAGGCAGCATGTGATCAAGAACCAATGGTAATGAATGAAGAAGTCCAAGCTGCACTAAAGGCATTGCAAAAAACAAGGTTCCATGAATTGATGGAATACAAATTGAGATGTTTCAACAAACAGACGCAATGCTGGAGGTGCCCACTAATCTATGCCAAGAAATTTGGAAGACAGCTACCTGGCCAATTGACTAGAAGAGATCCATATTTGTGCCCGTTCCAAAGAAAGGTGATTCAACATAATGAGGAAATTACCAAACAATATCATTAATATCACATCCAAGTAAAATTTTGCTGAAGATCATTCAAAAGTGGCTGCAACAGTACATCAACAGGGAACTGCCAGAAAGTCAAGCCATACTCAGAAGAGGATGCGGAACGAGGAATATCATTGCTGATGTCAGGTGGTTCCTGGCTGAAATCAGAGAATACCAGAAAGATGTTTACCTGTGTTTTATTGACTATGTAAAAGCATTCAATTGTGTGGATCACAACAAATTTCAGAACACTTAACTGTGTTCATGAGGAACCTGTACAAAGACCAAGAGGCAGTCACTGGAATACACAAGGGGATACTACGTGGTTTAAAATCAGTAAAGGTGTGTGTCATGGTTGTATCCTTTCACCATACTTATCCAATCTCTATGCTGAGCAAATAATCCAGGAAGATGGACTATATGAAGAAGGCAGCATCAAGATTGGAGGAAAACTCATTAACAATCCTCCATATACAGATGACACAACCTTGCTTGCTGAAAATGAAGAGGTCATGAAACACTTCGTGATGAAGATCAAAGGCTACAGCCTTCAATATGGATTATACCTCAATATAAAGAAAACAAAAACTCTCACAAAAAGACAACTAAGCAACATCATGATGAAGGCAGAAAAAACTGCAGTGGTCAAGGATTTCATTTTACTCAGATCCACAATCAATGCCAATGGAAGCGCAGCTGAGAAATCAAATGACACCATTGCCTTAGGCAAATCTGCCGCAAAAGACCTCTTTCAAGTGCTAAAAAGCAAAGATGTCACTTGACATCTTTGTTGAGGCCTAAGGTGCACCTGACCCAAGCCATGGTATTTTCAATCACCTCACATGCATGTGAAAGCTGGGCAGTTTATAAGGAAGACCAAAGAAGAACTGATGCCTCTGAATTATGGTGTTGGTGAAGAATATCAAACATGGCATGGCCTGCCAGAAGAATGAACAAATGTGTCTTGGAAGAAGTACACACAGAATGCTCCTTAGAAGCAAGAATGGTGAGACTTCATCTCACATACTTTGGACATGTTATCAGGAAGAACCAGTCCCTGGAGAAGGACATCATGCTTAGTAAAGCAGAGGGTCAGCAAAAGAGAGGAAGACCCTCAATGAAATGGACTGACACGGTGGTTGCAGAGGAGAGTTGAAACATAGCAACTCTTGTAAAGTTGGTGCCGGACGAGACAGTGTTTCGTTCTGTTGTACATACGGTTATTATGAGTCAGAATTGATTTGATAGCACCTAACAACAACGAAACAAGGCAGGCTGACAACTTCGGTATACTGTGTTCTGAACATAAATATATTCACTTTGACGAAGTCATTGACAGATTTGCAAAAGCTGTCTATTTCTTTTCTGAACGTCATTAGTATTCATTTCATATTTATTAGTGAAAATAATTTGTCACTACCAATAGAGAAGAGCAGTATTAAAATGTGATTCACTCCAGGTATCAAATACACAAAGCATACCATTAGTTTTCTTCATTTTGTCATTTTTTCCATTTACTCTTTTAGAGGTTATAAATTTTGATTCTTTGAGCATTTACTCTTAAAATTATAACTTACATACTTGACTTAATCTGAAGTTAAATCTGAAGTTAGCCTCTGGCCAAATAAGATAATGACCTCAAAATGAACGAACTCTTGATACCTCTTTCCCATCTTTGACATTTGTTAAAAATATTAGATCCACTTTGTTTTTAAATCCCCCCAAAATTATTCATCTTCATTATCTATACTCAATGTTTATGTATATTTAACAAAATGTTTATTAATTTCTTAAACACATTGCTTCCTGTACTCTATTATTTTTGAGTTCTATTTTCTTCTTCCTGAGGTATACCCTTTACAGTTCTTTCAGCAAGGGCTGGCAGTTGTAAACTCACTTAGATTGTTTTTATTTATTTATTTAATTTGTTCTCACTCATGAATGATGCCTTAGCAGGGAATTGATCTCTATACTGCTTTAAAGATACTACTCCAATGAGTTCTGGCGTTATCACTGAAACACTTACTTCTTCCTCTTCTGACTCATCATCATCTTCTTCTTCTTCATGAAGTGGTGGAGGCAGTGGACCAAGGATATCTTCCTCCATAAGATTCACCGGCTCTTTCGTCATTTTGAGGGGTAAGGGAAGGCCAATTAACTCATCATCAGAAGAATCAGAACTCTCTTCACTTTCACTGCTGCTTGTATCCCTGAAAATACAGAAACAGAAACTCTTTGCTCTCTGCTGCAAAGAACAAACTCTGGAGATAGAATTGATTTCTCATGAAACCCTGCTTCCTCTTTTAACAACTAGACTTTTTAAGTGAGCATTTGAATTTACAACTCAAATGTTAAAAGTATAACTCAAATATTATTTTAGCTTGAAAAGCAAAAAATAAAATCTTTTATCTAATTACCTTCCCAAAACATTAAGTCATAGGTAAAGGGTTAAAACAATTATGCAAAGCTTACTAGATCATCACTCATAACAAGCCAGCAGAACAGCTGGAATGCAAAAGAAAAATTACAAAATTCTACATCCATAAGAATGAGGACCACTGAGATAACCAATACCTCTATTAACTATATTTGAGTCTAATCATTATTTGCCGCAGGAGCAAATAAAGCCAGTCATGGGAGGAAGATACTATTACTCCTAAAATGTTTCAATATATTTTCTGAAATATAAATTATTTCTTAGTGCTAATCCAAGTTTGCTGAGTTGCTAAAATGTTAAATACAACATCCCTGGATTCTAAAAATGCCTTACTCTTGGGTATATCATAGTAATTCTCAACTGTTTTTCTATCCAACACATACAAGGACTATTACATACTCCCAGTAAGGTGCTTATCAAACACCCCTAGGCATTCTGAAAGCCACCACCATCCAATGTCTCTCACCTCCACCCCACCCCAAAAGGTTGAGACTTGCATTTCTAATTGCATCAATTAACCTATCAAATACTTTACAGAATTCAAATATCACTGCCTTTAATGAAGTGTTTCTAGTATATAAGCCCCATGAAAGCAGAAACTTCTGTCTGTTTTGTTCACTGCTGCGTCCCTAGCACCTAAAAAATGCCTGAAATTATGCAGGCACTCAATCTGTTGAGGGAAAAGATGGGATTTTCCCTGCTGTTTTCATTTAGGCTAAATATTGAAAGGAATATACGCTCACGTACATACTGTTCTTATACAACAATGAGAACTAGCACACCACCATCAAGATTTGTGTCTGTTTTTGCAGAGACTTAGCTCAGTGTGCTCCAGTCCCACAGGCCTTCTTTCCAACTGAACAGGCCAAGTTTGGTTCAACATCAGGGCCTATGCACTTTACAGTTCTTTCTGCTGGTCCACTCTTCCCATAGATCATTACACAGCTTCCTTTTCATCATTCAGATCTGCTCAAACGTTACCTCCTCAAAGAGGCCTCCAGGGCCAGCCATTTCTAAACCTTCACAGTCAGCTCTTCACCATAATCCTAATGACCTTACTTTATTACATGTATCGCTCAGTTAAATTACCTTGTTGGATTGGTTATTTAGCTGTTTATAGTATGTAATCCCCCGCAAGTACCCTCACTACAATGTAAGCTCAATAGCTGCTCCAAAAATACTAGTTGAATTACTGAATAAACTTGTATTAAGCTATTCACACTCAAATTTTCTCCCTTGTGATGAAGGACAAATTACTAGCTGCACTGGTTTAGAAGTTACAGGCTTACTTTTATGGAAAATTATTCAGGCCATCGAAAGCTCAAAAGCAAAATGTTAATCCTTAGCACCCATGCTTTAATTGATTTAACTAGTTCAGAAGCAAGCAATGAACTGAGACCTAAACGGAACCACGCTGATTTCACAGTTGATTATCAAGGCCTCTAAGCACATGAATCTGTACAAAATGCATCAGCTTCTAAGCAGCTTCTAATTCCATTTCTGGCTTTTTGCTTCTGATTCACCACAAGCCAAAAAAAAAAAGAATTTTTCACATATTTTCAATATTCTAAAAAACAAAGCCCATGAAATTATGCCCAAAATTTCCTTGAGAGAAAACAGAATACATTCCATGTTTAAAGTATGCCTTGATTCAATGTAGCGGTGCCAAAACACAAGCCAGAGTCTCAGAAGTAATACACGGTGGTTGAGAAAATAGTTAAGAGTAAAGTCCTAATTTTTTTCTCAGACAGTTGATTTTACCCAAGAGATTTTAGTTAATCACTAAATAAGGTGTATAACTATATAATTTCAATTTAAGAACTAAATTCATAAACAATATTCACTGTTTTGGTATTCTTTTTTTTTTTTCAATTTGCATTTTTTCCTTTTTTATTGTACTTTAGGTGAAGGTTTACAGGACAAACTAGTTTCTCATTAAACAGTACACATATTGTTTTATGACACTGGTTAACACAGCCATGACATGTCAACACTCTCCCTTCTCAACCTCTGATTCCCTATTGTTTAGTATCAATTTCTTAAAAGGAAATGCAAATGCCTAAATGATTCCTACTTCACAAAATTTGGAGTACATCAATATTTCTATTGTACCCTGCAGCTGTATTTCATATGATAAATGACCTATTTCTTCACAGCATTTGATTTCTGAATGGCAACTTAGATCCACTTAGTATTTGTTTAAAGCCAATAAAAATGGTAGTCTTAGGTGATTGTCTTTAAATCAAATTCAATAAGATTGCAAATATTCAAAAAACTATTTGTATGTTTTGTGAATCAGACTCTCAACATCCCACAATGGAAAAAAAAATTAACCTGAGAGTTATTTAAAATATACAGCACTGAAAGAAGTAAAAGCAGGACAGCAGAAAAATTCTAGAAATGAATTCAAATTGTTATAAGAAAGGATTTCTAACTACAAAGTACTACTGCAAGAAACTAAAAAGGACCCACATAAGTGGAAAAACATACCTTGCTCATGGATAGGAAGACTTAACATAGTAAAAATGTCTCTTCTACCAAAAGCCATCTACACATACAATGCACTTCCGATCCAAATTCCAATCACATTTTTTTAATGTGTTGGAGAAACAAATCACCAACTTCATATGGAAGGGAAAGAAGCCCCAGATAAGTAAAGCATTACTGAAAAAGAAGAAGAAATTGGGAGGCCTCACTCTACCTGATTTTAGAACATATTATACAGCCACAGTAGTCAAAACAGCCTGGTATTGGTACAACAACAGGCACATAGACCAATGGAACAGAATTGAGAACCTAGATATAAATCTATCCACATACGGGCAGCTGATATTTGACAAAGGCCCAGTGTCAGTTAATTGGGGAAAAGATAGTCTTTTTCACAAATGGTGCTGGCATAACTGGATATCCATTTACAAAAAAATGAAACAGGACCCATACCTCACACCATGCACAAAAACTAACTCCAAGTGGATCAAAGACCTAAACATAAAGACTAAAATGATAAAGATCATGGAAGAAAAAATAGGGACAACGTTAGGAGCCCTAATACAAGGCATAAACAGAATACAAAACATTACCAAAAATGATGAAGAGAAACCCGATAACTGGGAGCTCCTAAAAATCAAACACCTATGCTCATCTAAAGACTTCACCAAAAGAGTAAAAAGACCACCTACAGATTGGGAAAAAATTTTCAGCTATGACATCTCCGACCAGCGCCTGATCTCTAAAATCTATATGATTCTGTTAAAACTCAACCACAAAAAGACAAACAACCCAATCAAAAAGTGGACAAGGGATATGAACACGCACTTCACTAAAGAAGATATTCAGGCAGCTAACAGATACATGAGAAAATGCTCTCGATCATTAGCCATTAGAGAAATGCAAATTAAAACTACGATGAGATTCCATCTCACTCCAACATGGCTGGCATTAATCCAAAAAACACAAAATAATAAATGTTGGAGGGGCTGCGGAGAGATTGGAACTCTTATACAGTGCTGGTGGGAATGTAAAATGGTACAACCACTTTGGAAATCTATCTGGCATTTTCTTAAACAGTTAGAAATAGAACTACCATACAACCCAGAAATCCCACTCCTCGGAATATACAGAAAAATAAGAGCCTTTACACGAACAGATATATGCACACCCATGTTTACTGCAGCTCTGTTTACAATAGCAAAAAGCTGGAAGCAACCAAGGTGTCCATCAACGGATGAATGGTTAAATAAATTTATGGTATATTCACAATGGAATACTACACATCGATAAAGAACAGTGACGAATCTGTGAAACATTTCATAACATGGAGGAACCTGAAAGGCATTATGCTGAGTGAAATCAGTCAGAGGCAAAAGGACAAATATTGTATAAGACCACTATTATAAGATCTTGAGAAATAGTATAAATTGAGAAGAACACATACTTTTGTGGTTACAAGGGGGGGAGGGAGGGACAGTGGGAGAGGGTTATTTACTGATTAGTTAGTAGATAAGAACTACTTTAGGTGAAGGGAAGGACAATACTCAATACACGGAAGGTCAGCTCAACTGGACTGGACCAAAAGCAAAGAAGTTTCCGGGATAAAATGAATGCTTCAAAGGTCAGCGGAGCAAGGGTGGGGGGTTGGGGACTACGGCTTAAGGGGACTTCTAAGTCAATTGGCAAAATAATTCTATTATGAAAACATTCTGCATCCCACTTTGAAATGTGGCGTCTGGGGTCTTAAATGCTAACAAGCGGCCATTTAAGATGCATCAATTGGTCTCAACCCACCTGGAGCAAAGAAGAATGAAGAACACCAAGGTCACACGATAACTATGAGCCCAAGAGACAGAAAGGGCCACAGGAACCAGAGACTTACATCATCCTGAGACCAGAACAACTAGATGGTGCCCAGCCACAACCGATGACTGCCCTGACAGGGAGCACAACAGAGAACCCCTGAGGGAGCAGGAGAACAGTGGGATGCAGACCCCAAATTCTCATAAAAAGACCAGACTTAATGGTCTGACTGAGACTAGAGGAATCCCGGCGGTCATGGTCCCCAAACCTTCTGTTGGCCCAGGACAGGAACCATTCCCGAAGACAACTCATCAGACATGGAAGGGACTGGACAATGGGTGGGAGAGAGATGCTGACGAAGAGTGAGCTACTTGTATCAGGTGGACACTTGAGACTGTGTTGGCATCTCCTGTCTGGAGGGGAGACAGGAAGATAGAGAGGGTTAGAAACTGGCAAAATCGTCACGAAAGGAGAGACTGGAAGGAGGGAGCGGGCTGACTCATTAGGGGGAGAGTAAGTGGGAGTATAGAGTAAGGTGTATATAAGCTTCTATGTGACAGACTGACTTGATTTGTAAACTTTCACTTAAAGCACAATAAAAATTATTAAAAAAAAAAAAAAAGGATTTCTACAAGTATGCCTTAAAAAACAATGAAGAAAATTACAAGATGGAATCTCTATAAAATTACCAGATGGAATCTCTATAAAATTACCAGATGGAATCTCCATAAAATAAAAAACTACCCTGGAATCACCATACAATGGAATCACCAAGATGGGCTAAAGAATCAAACAAAAAAAAAGTAAATAACTACGCTCTGGTTAAAAATTACCCTATTGAAAAAAATATATTTACATCACTGTCTTAGTCATCTAGTGCTGCTGTAACAGAAATACCACAAGTGGATGGCTTTAACAAAGAGAAATATATTTCCTTGCAGTAAAGTAGGCTAAAAGGCCAAATTCAGATCATCAGCTCCAGGGAGGAGCCTTTCTCTCTCTGTTGGCTCTGGAGGAAGATTCCTTGTCCTCAAACTTCCCCTGGTCGAGGAGCTTCTCAGGCACAGGGACCCCTTCCATAGATAGCAATTATAAACAAGGAACAAAATATAATTCCAAAAGCAGGCAGAAACTGAAAATCAACATTTGTAAAAAAGGGAACGTCCCTTTTTCTATGGTTTTTCTCTTGAAAGCAAGCCTCAACTGGCGAGCTGGGTGGCTAAAACTTGGATAAACACCAACCTTCTGAATCAGAAGGCAGAGATCAGGATGGAAAACAGGCATGAAATCTCTCAAAGAAGAAAGCTAAAAAAGGGAGAGAAAAAATCTTCATAAAACTCCATCCAAACCTCTGGCTGATTTTTGAAAAACCCATGCCTTGGGCTGATTCCAAGCAGCTCAGGTAAAGCTAAAACAAATGTCAGAGATTTCAGTTGCTGCCCATCACAGAGGAAACCGAAGTTTTAGTTCAGTCAAACTAAAAGAAAATAGCAATACCCTGAGAAGAACGTAACAAGATCCAGAGTCTCTACAATTTATCATCATAATATCCACAACACAATCTAAAATTATTAGACATACAACAAAATGGTAAATGAGACTCATATTCAAAAAAAAAAAGGCAATCAACGAAGACTCATATGTTAGAATTAGCAAAAAAGGATTTTAAAGCAGTTACTATAATTATGCTCAAGGGCATAAAGAAAATATGTTCATAACGAACAAACAGAAATAAGACTCAGCAGAGAAACAGAAACTATAAAAAGTAACCAAGTGGAAACTCTGAAACTGAAAAACACATTATATGAAATTTTAAAAAATTAAATGGATGGGTTTAACAGCAGTCTGGAGATGGCATAAATTAGTAAACTAGAAGAGAGATCAACAGAAATTGTCCAATTTGAAAAATAGAGAAAGACCAAAAAAAAAAATGTTTAAAAGAACAGGCCCTCTGTAACTTGTGAGACAAGATGAAAAGGTCTGAAATGTGTATAGTTCAAGGTCCAGAAGGAGAAAAAGGAGCAGAAAAAGAATTTGAAAAAACAATGGTGAAAATCCACCCGCCTGCCGAAAAGAAATCTGGCAAACGACATAAATTTACAGACTAAAGAAGCTCAGTAAGTCCAGCACAACTAGATGGTGCCCAGCTACCACCACTGGCTGCTCTGACAGGGATCATAATAGAAGGTCCTGGACAGAGGTGGAGAAAAATGTAGAACAAAATTCTAACTCACAAAAAAAGACCAGAAAGACTAGACTTACTGGCCTGACAGAGACTGGAGAAACCCTGAGAGTACGGCCCCCAGACACCCTTTTTGCTCAGTAATGAAATCACTCCTGAGGTTCATCCTTCAGTCAAAGATTAGACAGGCCCATAAAAACAAAACGAGACTAAGGGGGCACACCAGCCCAGGGGCAAGGACTAGAAGGCAGGAGGGGACAGGAAAGCTGGTAATAGGGAACCCAAGGTCGAGAAGGGAGAATATTGACATGTCATGGGGTTGGTGACCAATGTCACAAAACAATATGTGTACTAATTGTTTAATGAGAAGCTAGTTTGTTCTGTAAACCTTCATATAAAATACATTAAAAAAAAAAAATTATAATAAGCTCAGTAAACCCAAGCAGGATAAATACAAAGAAAACTACATCTTAGTACATCATAGTCAAACTGTTGAAACAAAGATCAAAAAAAAAAAACTTCAAAGCACCCAGAGAAATATGACATATTACACATATAAACAATGTCCAATGGAAACTAGGACACAGCAGAACAACATCTATAAAGTGCCCCCAAAAAAGAACTATCAACTCACAGAGGTTTTTTTCCAGTGGGAAAATCCTTAAAGGATAAACGCAAAATAAAGTTATTTTTGGAAAAATGAATACTAAAAGAATTTTTGCCAGGAGACCTGTACTATAGGAAATGCCAAAGAGCATTTTTCAGGCTGTAGTGTCCTCATACTAAATGGAAATGAAACTCAGATCTTCAGGAAGGAATAAAGGGCATTGAAAATGGTAAATATAAAAGACATAACCCACTAGGATGAATAATCACAAAACAGCACTAAATTCAAGCACTAAGCTTCCTGGGAGCCATGGCAAAAAGGACAGAGGTGTTCTATTTATTTAATAAAAGAAAGTATTTAGAGGAGAGGGTTTGTTTTTTTGTTCTGATGCTGAATTCTAGAAATAATTATATGCATTCTAATACAGTAGAAAACATCCTTGATGGTATTTTGCTGTAAATACAGACCTTCTTGGAATGGCTATATTTTTAAAAAGACTTCAAAAAAAATTTTATTTAAATTTAGCCACAATGAAGCTATCTTTATAGTAGCATGATTCAATACACAGAAAAAAAAACAAAACAAAACGCACTGCCATTGAGTCAATTCCAACTCACAGCAACCCTATAGGACAGAGCAGAACCGCCCCATAGGGTTTCCAAGGCTGTAAATCTTTACGGTAGCAGGCTGCCACATCTTTCTCCGGCAGAGTGGCCGGTGGGTTCGAGTAACACAGAAAGAGTTTTAAAAGTCCTATAATTGATTTGGAAAATCTACATTAAACATACCCTAGATAGCAATATATTCCCAATTGAGTTTTTTGACAGACCATTTATCTGCCATAGATTATTCATTTGAGACCTTCTAAGATATTGGTAAGTAAATCTCCATTTTATTGATCAACGAAAAACAGTAATAAAGTTATGTTATTATGTCTTTCTTGGTGACTATTTCGGTCTTTGTTTAATTATAAATAATGTTGATAGTAGTTCTGCAATTTTAATCACTAATGACAAAAGTAATGCTTAGGTTTTATCGTACCATAAAATTTATTCCCAATACTACTAGTGCATGTTCTTTATCTTTGGGTTTTAAAGTTACTATTGTAAAAAAAATAAAGAATCAAAAGAGCTAATTTTTACAATTTTCAATTAGTAGAATAGTTGTCAAAATTGGAGCAATAAGATGAATTCCCAAAAACTCTACAGCAAATATCTTAAGTCATCCCAAATATAAGAAACTGAATGACAGGGTACCTATAAATATAAACCTTCCTCTTGGAAAGACAAGTTTTTGTTTTGTTTTGTTTTGTTGTTTTCCTATCGTGCTGGCACCTAGAAAACTGAGAGGCTGACTGATATGAAACCACAGATAATGCAAAACTGAATTTTTTACTAGTACATAAAGGATTAAGGAGCCCTGATGGCACAGTGGTTAAGCTCTCAGCTGTTAACCGAAAGGTATGCAGTTCTAACCCACCAGCCACTCCTCAGGAAAAAGACGTGCCAATCTGCTTCATAAAGATTTACAGCCTTGGAAACCCTAAGGGGCTGTTCTACTCTCTCCTATAGGATCACTAGAGTTAGAATCGACTAGACAACAACAGGTTATATAAAGGATTGACACTCTATACAAGAGAGTGCCTGTTTTCTAAACATATTAGAACACAGTCACACCCATTTGTTTACGTATCATCTATGGTGGAGTTGAGTATTGAGAAAGACTATGTGGCTCCCAAAAGACTAAAATATTTACTATCTAGTCCTTGATAGAAACAGTTTGCTGGCCTCCATTCTCTACTAATGCACACAGAGATGCCTATATGCTTCAGAGACTGAACAAACAGGCAACAGGGTTGTGTTCTTATAAAAAAAGGGGAACCAGACTTGTAGTCTCACCTAGATATTTCCCCACCCTAGAAAGATAAACTGTAGAAAAGACCAAGATTATTATCAAGTGAAATTCTGCTCAACAGCCTAGACAAGCTTTTGACTGAGATAATAACTGCACCAAAGAATACATGAGCAAAACATGAAATTATACAGTATAAGTAATATTTGAGGTATTTAGGTATTTTATTTTATTTTTTCCTACCAACAACAGAACAAATCCAATGGTAGATTTTCCATAGCATATTATATTTAACCAGTAAATGGTTTACGGGACCAATGTGACAATTAAAAATATGTCTAACCAATATTTATTATTCCACCCAGATTTGATATCTATATACCTGTTCATGTTTTTAAAGTTCTTCGTAATAAATTAAGTTACACAGTATTAAATTTCACTTTAAAGTAGTTTTATAGGGTTGCTACTATGAGTCAGAATCGACTCGAAGACAACAGGTTTTTTTGTTTTTTTCGGTTTGGTTCTCTTATAACTAAGTAATCTTTACAATGTGCCTCTATTTATATTCTTTCCTAGTATCCATCTCCATAAAAAAAAAAATAAAGAAACCTTTGCCAGCGAGTAGACTCTGACTGATAGCGACCCTGTAGGACAGATTAGAACTGTCCCGTAGGCTTTCCAAGGAGCGGCTGGTGGATTCAACTGCTGACCTTTTGGTTAGCAGCTGAACGCTTAAACACTGCACCACCAGGGCTCCATTTCCATAAAGGAGCCTACAAAAAAAAAATTATTTTAAGTACAGAATTTGGAAAAAGGACAAAAGATGTAAATGCCAAAGTAAACATGCTAAATAGTGCAAACTTGTCAACATTTTTCCAACTTTATATAGTTTTGCACTGCTGCCAAAAAGCATAGATTTTTAATAGTACATCTGGAATACATTAGAAAAACTCTATTATTTACAATGTGAGGCAGAACTTTTTTCACGGTCCTCAGTATATACAATTGCTTGAAATAGTAGAAATTATGGCAGCTTTTAATATCAAGAACTCTGCCTAACTTGTGCTATAAACACCTAGAAAATGATAGCTTTGTAGAATCCTTCTGAGAAAATCAGATACCTGGAAGAAGATTTCGAGTTATCTCTGACTACATTTAAACCTGAAGATGTTGGTTCAATATCTTCAATTTGCCTTCTTAATTCTTTCTCCCTGTTCATTTCTTCCTCTTTTTCTCTTGCTTCTGCAAAGATAAATGTTATTCCATCAGTTAGACTTCAAAATCTACCAGCATTAAAAAGGGTGAAAATCAACATAGTCACAAAGATGTTCATTAAGTGTTACTTGTATCAGCAAAAAACTATCAACCTAAAAATATACCACTGAAAAAATTATTGAACAAGATTGCTACATACCAACATAATATAAAATGCAATCAATAAGAATGGTGCTGAAAAATTCAGGAATGTGAAAAAACATTAAGAGATGCTAACCAAAAGTAGCAAATACACTCAATAGCATGTGAACCATGACCATACTGTGTAAAAAGATGTGAAAAGTGGTGTGTAAAAAGATGTGAAAAGTGGTATGTAAAAATGAAAGTATTCAAACATAAGACATAGGTAATTTCACCTTTTAATGTTCTTAAACATAAATTCAGCACTTCGTTCACTTCTGAATTTCCTATGTTGGATTTCTGGTCAGAGACTACCTACCAAAGTTGAGAAAATTTCTACTACTTTAGGTTTCTAGAGCTTTTCACTTCAGAAAGACATGCACACAAACTATCCGAGAAAATTCAATTATTTTCTCTGATAATCTCACTCTACAGTTGGGGGCACACAGGAAAGAACTATGTGAACAGTCTGGTTCTCAACTGCCACCATCCTTAGTAACCTGAGATAATCTTTAACGTTTTTTCCTTCATTTAATGCTGAAAAAAATACACCCAAAGTTAAGCAGTAGCAAAGGGCATTGCTAATTGAAAGTTGTACTCTTTACGGGTTTTTGTTGCTGGAATATGGATGAGGAAGAACAAGCGGATAACCAGCAAGCATCAACAAGGAACTATAGAGCCTTTCATTTGCAAACATGGTAACCACCACGTTTCCTCTCTCCAGGAAGAAGTAAATATTAAGCTGTCATTGATTGTGCTCCCCACTGGGCTAAGGTGGGTTAGGAGTCAACAATTCTGCATTCTGGTGCTGGAGGGGATTGGAAGAAATAAATAGAGAAACATAGAGTCCAGATTTAAGAGTGAGTTGGCTTGGCTCCTACCCTCATGCTTCTCCAGCCAATTCTTCCACATCCATCAGTGGGGGCAGTGCGGGGACCTGGACTATGGGATCAGCTTCTACCTCAGGTCTTAGGGCCGGTTCTGTCCCTAGTTCGGAAATGATTCTGCGGCAGACAGTATTAGCTGCCCACTCAGTAGACATTTCCCTCTTTTTTCCTTTGCTAAGAAAACCATGATTTTCTCCAGGTATTAGGCAACAATGTGGTCAGGTGATGCTGGGCCCAGAGTGGGGTAAGCTCGATTCCAAGTCAAACACAACCACCCTCTCCCCTGGCCCCACCCCAGCCAATAACTGTTGCAGAACTTATGTGCCACACAATACTGAACAAGATGTGAACGGAAGTTTGCTGCAGGTATATTTGAGAAAGATTTTCTTACGCCTGAAAAGAGATAAACAAGACAAAATAGCCCCTTTTCTGGCTGTGGATATTGTCATCTGCATGTAAACTACACTGATAACTTGGGATCATGAGGACAGCCAGCTTAGAAGGGTAAGCCAATACCCTAAAGGTGGCAAAGCAGAAAAATGGAAAAACCTGAGTCCTTCATGTCAGGACTCAGAAGATGGAAGAACCCCATTCCCAGAAATCTGGTCATGTAAGATACTAAGTTTTCCTTATCGTTTGAGCCATTTTAAATTAGGTCTTCTGTTACGTCAGTTGCAAGTAACCAAAAGCATCTCAATATCAGTTTTAAGTGAACACAAATAATAGCAGCTAATACTTCTGTGTAAGTACTAATAAAAAAAAAATAATAATTTTTTATTTTATTAATACTTACACGAAGCTTACTCTGTACTAGGTATTATTTTAAATACTTCCTATCAATAACAATACTTCATAACAACCTCTGAAGTATTAAGCCCACTTTACAATTGAGGAATCCAAGGCATAGAAAAGTTAAGTAACTTGCCCAATTCATAGAGCTATTTAATAGTAGAGCAGGGAACTGATGTCCAGATCCTTCCTCGATATGACCAGACTTCCTAGAGACTGAAAAACCACCCAACAAGCACTACCTACTAGTGAAACCTGTGAGAGCTAAAACTCGATGGGACTACTTTGTTTTTCTGGGTCTCGTAAGTTTTCTTTCTTTGACAGGGTATAGTCTTACCACTTTTCTATAGCTATTAGTGGAAAATATTTGAGTTTTCCTTCTCTGATAGGTTTCTGCACTACACACATTCTAGCTTTTGCAGGTTTGACTGTACATAATAGTGAGCTGGCCTCTCTCTCCAAAGGACTGTAAAGTACAATCCTTTACCACTTGCCTGTCATCAGACTATCTGCAAACTATGATCCACCCACCTGTCTAACTAGTGTTTCTCCTCTTTTTTTTTTTTTCCTCCTCAGTAACTAAATATTCCAAATTACTTGCCCCATCCTAGTGAAGAATCTAGTTTCTAAATTTAACTAACATGGATTCAACATTTTCTTTTGTGAGGTTCCTGTTTTCACCTGCAGCTTAATTAAAGCGGGGCGGGGGGGGGAGGAGGACGTTTTAGAGAAAAATACATTTATTTATTTGGTTGTTTATTCATTTGTTCATTCATCCATTCATTCATTCTCATCATGAGCTAAGTACAAAAACAAAAACTAAACAGAATTCAATAGACTCCTTGACAGAGGGGACTGTCTTATGTATTTTTACCTAGTGTAGAACCATGTGCAAAAGTTTCGCATTTGGTAACCTCTCTGTAGACATGCTCTATATCTTCTCTTAACAAAAGTGAATTAACCTACTCCACAACAGATCTCCCCCATTCTTCCAAGTACCTCATGTCAAGGTCATTCATAATTATTTTATTGTTATCATAGTAGTTTCCTCTCTCTGCTTTCATTGAGTAGCCATTTCTGCAAAAGCACCCCACATGTATGCCCCTTTGGCCTAGGTTAATAGCAAACTATAAAAACCACCATGTCCCATCTGGACTAGTTCACAAATTGCAGATTCAAATGAATGTAATTTGGCACCTGGAAATTTCAGAGCCAATCACTATAGCAACCACTTAACTAGGAAGAAATTAGAGTTTAAAAAAAAAAAAAAAACCCAAACCCACTGCCCTCTAGTCAATTTGGACTCATAGCAACCTTATAGGACAGAGTAGAGCTGCCCCAGTGAGTTTCCAAGGAGCGCCTGGCAGATTCCAACTGCTGGCCTCTTGGTTAGCAGCCATAGCACTTAACCACCACGCCAACGAGAGTGAAGATACACAAAATGTAAAGGAAATAACTAGAAAACTTAGAATAAATGTTTCTCTAATCATGATATTCTTTTTATCAACGAGACTTAAATATTGCTAAAATGTTTCAAGTGTTATTCTAATTTTTAACAATTCACTGGTCTGTCCATTTCATGAAAATTTACTTTGAATTTTAAATCAGTTTTCTTAATGCCATAAGACTAAAAACCAAAAAACCCAGATGAGAACATTTTAACTACATTAGCTACTTCCAAAAAATCAGCCAAGAAAACCCAAGGGAGCACAGTTCTACTCTGACACACATGGGATCGTCATGAGTCTGAATCTACTTGATGGCAACTGGTTTGGTTTCGGTTTATTTTAATTCTGGGAACCCCTGAGTGATGCAGTTAAGTGATCAACTATTAACCAAAAGGTTGGTGACCTGAATCCACCCAGAGGCACCTCAGAAGAAAGGCCTGGCGATCTACTTCCAAAGATCACAGCCACTGAAAACTCTATGGAGCGTTGTTCTATTTGAAAATACATGAGGTCACCACAAATCAGAATTGGCTCCACGGCAACTGGTTTGTTTTGTTTCATCTTTTACTTATAAATTTAACTCAATTTCTTCAAATACAATAGAGAGTCATTTTACAAGGTTTGGTGCTAGGGACTAGAAGACCTACATAGCTAATCAATACAACCAAACTAGTTGCCACCAAGGGCTTAATCAATTGCACCACCAAGGAACTCCACATAGTGAATAAGACAAGGCCTATCCAAATCATTTTGTATCATATGTATTATATGCTTAAAGAGGTAAATACAAGATACTTATGTTGTTGTTGTTTTTAGGTGCCATTGAGTCAGTTCTGACTCATTGCGACCCTATTTACAATGGGATGAAACACTGCCCAGTTCTGCACCATCCTCACAATCGACAAGACACCTATGCTATGATAATACAGGCATTCACTGAAATGTTAAAATGTTTAAAACGTTGGCAAATAAGCCTTGGACAGCATGTTTTTGTATCTTGCTTGATAATATTCAAGTTTTTAAAAATACTTTTAGGTGTGATAACTGTATTTTGCTTACGTTTTTAAAAAGGATCCTTATCTCTCAAAGACACATACTAAAATACTCACGGAAGAAATTACATGTCTACAATTGCTTCAAAATAATCTGAGACGGGGGAAGCAGACAGAAGTAAGATTAGCTATGAGTTGTTACAATAGTGAAATGAATGATAGGCACATGGGAGTTCATTATTGTACTTTCGTGTATGTCTGAAATTTCCCGTAACGAAGGTCTTTTTTTAAAACACTGTATGTAGACAGCTATCTTTTCACAACCAAAAAAATTTTTCTTCCAGAGACCAAAAATATTGTGTCATACTCAAATATTAGATATAACTGTTATAAAATTTAGTATTTTAAAACCAACAATAACAACCATAACGATACTAATTTAAAGTTTTCCAGGAGTCCTTTCTGCCTCTGAATTCCTTCTGCTCTATCAAGTTATATCCATCCCTTCTCTAGTAAATGAATGATCTGAATATTATGTTTAAAAAAATGGAAAAGTCAGTCTCCTTCAAAGATCCCGAAGTGGTACCTAAAACTGTCACCAGTCTGGTATTAAACCAGACAGTCTGAAACTTAAGGCCTTCGTTAAACGTCCAATAAAAAAACCAGTTGCCGTCGAGTAGATTCTGACTCATGGCGACCCCACGGGTGTCAGAGTAGAACTGTGCTCCACAGGGTTTTCAAAGGCTGGTTTTTTGGAGGTAGATTGCCAGGACTTTTTTTCAAGGCACCTCTGGATGGGCTCAAACCTCCAACCTTCCAGTTAGCAGCCGAGCAGATTAACCATTTGCACCTGCTATGGACTCCAAATGTCTGAAACAACTCATTAAAGCAGGGATTCAACAGCAGCAGCCTCATTCACTGTATGTCTCAATTTTCAATACTGTCTGGCTCAAGAGTCAGTGGTGTATACAGCTCTGAGAGCCACCTCTGGCCCAGCCTTCCAGACACTGGTTCCACTGTAGGCAGGAAAGAAAGAAAATGAAAGAGAGTCAGATAGAGGTGGGAGGAGCGGTAAGAGGAAACTGCTATTCTGATTCCTATAGATTAATTTAGAAACCTTATTTGTTTGTAGCACACACTTTTAAAAGATTTCAGCACTCAAACCTTTTAATCCTATTTAGATACAACTTTTACCACGCTGGGGGAAAAAAAACTTTGACGCTCTGCTTCCAAAAGAACCAGCAAACAATGGTCTTTTAACAAATTAAAATTTTTCTTCAGTCTTTTTAATAACTGTCAACACACTTGTAGAAGGTGCATACAGTATTTAAACCAATAAAAGTGCAGATATTTGAACTTCTTACCCAGTGTTTTCCGACTTCTTTCAACAGCTGTTCTTCGAGTCTGCTCAAACATTGCTTCCAAATCAAATGTGCGGGCCTTTTTTCCTAAAACAGGATCAAGTGGTACACTATAATTGTCTTGTACTGTTAGTCAATATTTAGGTACTCAAAAAAAACTGACTGATCAATAACTACTGGTTGTTGTTAGGTGCTGTTGAGTCGGTTCTGACTCATAGCAATGCTATGCAGAAATAACTACTTAGACTGTCTAATTTATAACATGCCTCCAAGATAACCATGACATATCAAGGAAGAAAGTTTATTTCACAGGGAATTTTTAACAATAATTAAACACTAAATAGAATTAACCAGTCAACTGTTCCATCTCCTTCTATCCCTTGAAGCTATATCCAGAGCCCTACCTAGCCCTTGAAACTACAACACTGGTATAGGGGGCCAAATGAAGAATTGTTGCTGTCATTGCTAGTTGGCTTTGAGTCGATTCTGACTGATAGCAACCCCATGTGCGCAAAGTAGAACTGATCCATAGGGTTTTTAAGGCTGTGATCTTTTAGAAGCAGATTGCCAGGTCTGTCTTCAGAGGCGCCTCTGGGTGGGTTCGAACCACCAACCTTTTGCCTAGTAGTTGAGCACTTAACCATTTGTGCCACCCAGGGACTCCTTTGAATGAAGAATGTCCACACACTAATCCCTGGAGCCAGTGTTGTATTACATTGCAAATAGGATTTTGTAGATAGATATAACTAGGGTGAGTGTTGTTAGCTGCTGTGGGGTCTCCCCCAACTCATGAAGAATTCATGAATTACAGAGAAAATCTGCTCCACATGGTTTTCTTGGCTGTAATCTTTACAGCAACAGTTCACCAGGCCTTTCTTCTGAGGAACTGCTACGTGGGTTCAAACTGCCAACCTCTAGGTTAGCGGACAAGCACAAACCGCTTGGGCCACCCAAACCCATTGCTCTCAAGCCAGTTCCTACTCATACCTACCCTACAGGACAAAACAGAACTGTCCCATAGAGTTTCCAAGGACTGACAGGTAGATGTGAACTGCTGATCTTTTGGTTAGTAACTGAAACCCTTAACCACTGTGCCACCAGGATTCCTGGGCCACCCAGGCTCCTTGTAATTAAATTTACAGGCTTTAAAACAGGGAAATTATCCTGGAATATCCTGGGGGGTCCAATCTAATCACATGAGCACTTAAAAGCACAGAGGCTGAAGAAATAAAGCAGGAGTCAGAGAGATTCAAAGTATGAGAAGGACTAGATGCACTGTTCCTATAACATCAGTAAGGGGCATCTCTGGAGGGACTACCGTCAGTCTGTAGCTCTCAGTCCTGTGATGCGAAGAGATAGCTCCCTAAACAAACACCCTTCTTCGACTCGGTCACAAAGCAATCTTTCTCTCAGGATTTCCCAGAAGTGTCACCTGAGCTAGAAGCCAACAAATAAGCACGATTTAGAGGACGGATGGGGAAGAGTGCCGAGAAATTACAAGACGTCCACGGGAGCTAAAGTAATTCGGGGTTGGTGTAACGGAAGGTGCAAGACAGGAGTGACAGCTTGACATCCACTCCCGACCTGCGGCTCCTGAAGCCTCTGCAATAGGAAATGGGACTCTTCCCGAGGTAGTCACTCACCGAAGCCGGTAAAGCCCATGGTGACCGCCAGCTGCGGGTCGGGTCCCGACGTGTCTGTGCCTGTCGCTGAGGCAGAAGAGAGTGGAGGCCTTGTTAGCGCAGGAGCCTTGGCTACCCCGGCCCGGCCTACCCCCTCTGCCCCCTGGCTCGCCGGACGGAACCCACCTTCGCTGGGCCCTGGTCGCTCCATGGCCGGCTACCCGCCGCAGTACCACTCACAGCCGCAATCCAGCAGCAGTGAAGACTCGCGGCACATTCGGGAGGAAGTGTTGCCTCCGATCATCATCGCCGCTGCCAGAGGCAAGAGCGGCAACTCCCGCAGAGGGACCGAGGCTCCTGACGCAGCGCCGCCCTAGCGGGTGGGCGGGGAATAGGCACTGCGGAGGCTTCCCAACTTAACCCACTTTAAAACAAAACAAAAAAAATCGTTGCCGTGGAGTCCATTCTGACTCATACCGACCCTAAAGGACACAGTAGAGCTGCCCCACAGGGTTTCAAGAAGCGCCAGGTAGATTTGAACTGCCGACTCTTGGTTAGCAGCCATAGCTCTTAACCACTAAGCCACCAGGATTTCGTAACCCACTAAAGGGAACTATCTGTAGTTTCTGTATCGCCCTTTACTTTTTAAAACGCGTTTACTGCCAAGGTAAAGCTAAAGCGAAATTAACAGTCTCCCTTTTCTGCGCTTTATCCTTCACTATGAAAAAACCACCACAGCTCTCTACTCTGAGTCTTTTTTAAGGAAGAAACAACAAGGAGTGTCCACTATATGACTCGAAAGCACCCAGAAAGGATCCAAAAAGCCTGAGTAAATTAAAAAGTTGTCAAAAAATGCTCTGAATCCAAGATTGGAACCATTCCCGAAACCAACTCTACAGACAGAGTTTGATTGGCCTGGACTATAAGATAGGCAATGATGCTGGTGAGGAGTGAACTTCGTGGCTCAAGTAGACACATGAGACTGTGGGTAACTCCTGTCTGGTGGCAAGATGAGAAGGAAGAGGGGAACAGGAACTGGTTGAATAGACACAGGGAATACAGGGTAGAGAGGAGGAATGTGCTGTCTCGTAAAGGGGGGAGCAGCTGGGAGTGAATGGTGGGGTGTGTATGGTTTTTTGTATGAAAGACTGAATTTATTTGTAAACTTCCACAATGAATAATTTTTTTTAAAGTGCTCTGAAGTTCATCCTCCTAGTCCGTCTCCCGCTGCACTTTAATCAGGCAATCATACTTGGTTACAATTTCCCAGCCCACAGCAACGGTTCCTGTTATGGATTGAATTGTGTCCCCAAAAAAATAACAGTTCTCAACTTGGCTATTCCATGATTACCAGTACTGTGTGATTGTCCAACATTTTGTCATCCGATGTGATTTTCTTATGTGTTGTAAGTCCTACCTCTATGATGTTAGGAAACCCTGGTGTTGTGGTGGTGAAGTGCTATGGCTGATAACCAGAGGGTTAGCAGTTCAAATCTGCCAGGTGCTCCTTGGAAACTCTATGGGGCAGTTCTACTCTGTCCTTTAAGGTTGCTATGACTCAACAGCACTGGGTTTGGTTTTGCTTTTCTACGATGTAAATGAGATGGAATTATTGTCAGTTACGTTAATGAGGCAAGCCTGAATCTCCAAGATTAGGTTGTGTTTTAAGCCAATCTCTTTTCAGATACAAAAGAGAGAAGTGAGTAGAGAGACAGGCGGACCTCTTTCCACCAAGAAAGCAGCGCTTGGAGCAGATCCTGTCTTTTGAACCCAGAGTTCCTGCACTGAGAAGCTCCCAGACCAGGATAAGATTGATGGCAAGAACCTTCCCCCAGAACTGACAGAGAGAGAAAGCCTTCCACTAGAGCTGGTACCCTGAATTTTGACTTCTAGCCTCCCACACTATGAGAGAATAAATTTCTCTTTGTTAAAGCCATCCACTTGTGGTATTTCTGTTATGGCAGTACTAGATATCAGACAGTTCCCAAAGGCCTTTTTTCACATATTCATTATATTTGTAACTTCATATTGGTTTGAATTTCTTTACAATATGACTCCTTCACTATGCTATGAATTAATGGCATATTAATTATCTCAAATCTCTGAAGTATAGCCAATCCATTTATGGTCCTAATAAGTGTTGCTCAATGAAAATATTTTCATAAAGCTACTCATTAGCCCCACTGCTGACTTTAGTCTTATATCTCAATTTATGTTTTATCTGTATACCCTAAGTGATTATGATCAAATCTAGTATTATTTCCATAGCTCTTAGAATAAAATTCAGAATTATTAACCCAGCCTCCAAACCCTTTCCTGTCTTTCTAACTTCATCTTTTTTCTATTTTCCTCCACACCAGCCTTCTTTCAGACCTGCAAGCAGGCTCAGAACCCGGTGTCCTAAAGGCTCTGACTCTTCGCCAATCCCCATAATCTTCATTTTGCCCTGGTCATCCTTCAGGTTTCAAATTAAACTTTATTTACATATCAGATTACCAGTCAGAATCGACTTGATGGCAATGAGTTTGGTTTGGTTTTGGTTTATCATGTAATCTAGTACCTCTCCTTCATAGCACAATGCTTGCATAGACAGTTAAATATATGTCAAGTGAAAAAATGAATAAGAAAAAGAAAGTAATTGTGAAGGCAAAATCTACTCTTATGTACAGGACGTCATATAACCGGAGACAACAGAGATTGGTTTCACCTCAAGAAATTACTGAACCACCAAAGTCAACGTGAACTCCAGTCACTACAAGGCTAGCTCATAGTGCCTTTGACAAAATGCTATTATTAATGCCACTGTCTCTTTACTGAGTACAGATAAACAGGCTTTAGGTATTAGAATAAAACTTTATGAATACAGCTCATTATGTAACTCAAAATCAAATCATATAAATATTCATTTCAGCTCCTCGGTAGTCAAGGACTTGTGGGTAAGGCCTTGAGATGATATATAAAATTTTAAACTATAAAGTACTGAAAGAAACAGAAAAATGAAAGGTAGGTATCATCAACCAGTGGAAGTAAATAAGATCAGAGAAAAAGCACAAGAAAAGGTATCTGCTTTTGATATAGGATGGAGGCTATAACTGATTTTCTTGGTGCTAACAAAGTGAACTTACTCACTAATCAAGAGGTTGGGGTTAACAAAGTGAACTTACTCATTAATCAACAGAGACAGTATAGCGTTGTTGTTAGCTGCCCTCAACTCACAGTGACCCTGTGCACAATAGAACGAAATGCTGCCTACTATAGCTTTTTTTTTTACAGTTGCCAAGTCGATTCTAACCCATGATGACCCCATGTGTTTAAGAGCAGAACTGCGCTCCATAGGGTTTTCAACGGCTGTGACGTTTTGGAAGGAGATCACCAGGCTGTTCTTTTGAGGCGCCCCTTTCAAACCACCATCTTTTGGTTAGTAGCCAAGTGTTTAACTGTTTGCACTACCCAGGGACTTCCTCTACTGTATGGTTGTTGTTGTTAGGGGCCATCAAGTAGGTTCCAACTCATACCGAACCTATGCACAACAGAATGAAACACTGGTGGGTCCTGTGCCGTTCCCACAATTGTTGCTATACTCAAGCCCATTGTTGCAGCCACTGTGTCAAACCATCTCATTGAGGGTCTTCTTTTTCACTGACCTTCTACTTTACCAAGCACGATGTCCTTCTCCAGGGACTGATCCCTCCTGATAACATGTCCAAAATATGTGAGATATAGTCTCGCCATCCTTGCTTCTAAGGAGCATTCTGGTTGCACTCCTTCCAAGACAGATTGGTTCCTTCTTATCGCAGTCTGTGCTATATTCAATATTCTTCATCAACACCACAATTCAAAGGCGTCAATTCTTCTTCAGACTTCTTTATTCATTGTCCAGCTTTCCCATGCGTATGAGACGATTGAAAACACCGTGGCTTGGGTCAGATACACCGTAGTCCCCAAAGTGACAGCTTTGCTTTTTAACACTTTAAAGGTATCTCTTGCAGCCAATTTGCCCAATACAATGCGTCTTTTTATTTCTTGACTGATGCTTCCTTGGGTGTTGATTGTCAATCCAAGTAAAATGAAATCCTTCACAACGTCTATCTTTTCTCTGTTTATCATGATCTTGCTTACTGGTTGAATTGTGAGGATTTTTGTTTTCTTTATGTTGAGGTGTAATCCATACTGAAGGCTGTGGTCTTTGATCATCAGTAAGTGCTTCAAGTCCTCTTGACGTTCAGCAAGGAAGGTTCTGTCATCAGCATAACACAGGTTGTTAATGAGTCTTCCTCCAGTCCTGATGCCCATTCTTCATATAGTCCAGCTTCTTGGATTATTTGCTAAGCGTACGGATTGAATAGGTATGGTGAAAGGATAAAACCCTGACACACACCTTTCCTGATTTTAAACCATGCAGTAACCCTTGTTCTGTTCAAATGACTGCCTCTTGATCATGTACAGATTCCTCATGAGCACAATTAAGTGTTATGGAATTCCCATTCTCTGAAATATTATTCATAATGTGTTAGGAGGCATGCAGTTGAAAGCCTTAGCATAGTCAATAAAACACAGGGAAACATCTTTCTGGTATTCTCTGCTCTCAGCCAGGATCCGTTGGACATCAGCAATGACATCCCTGGCTCCATGTCCTCTTCTAAATCCTGCTTGAACTTCTGGCAGTTTCCTGTTGATACACTGCTGCCGTCGCTTTTGAATGATCTTCAGCAAAATTTTGCTTGCATGTGAAATTAATGATATTGTTCTATGATTTCCGCATTCAGTTGGATCACCTTTCTTGGGAATAGGCATAAATATGGATCTCTTTCAGTCTGGTGGCCAGGTTTGTCTTCCAAATTTCTTGACATAGACACATGAGCATTTCCTGCATTGCATCCGTTTGTTGAAACATCTCAGTTGGTATTCCAACAATTCCTGGAGCCTTGTTTTTCAACCTGTGCCTTCAGTGCACCTTGGACTTCTTCCTTCAGTACTATCAGTTTCTGATCATATGTTACCTCCTGAAATGGTTGAATGTCCACCAATTCTTTTTGGTATAATGACTCTGTGTATTCCTTCCATCTTCTTTTGATGCTTCCTGTGTCATTTAATATTTTCCCCATAGGATCCTTACGTATTGCAACTTGAGGCTTGAATTTTTTCATTAGTTCTTTCAACTCAAGAAATGCTGAGCATGTTCTTCCTTTTTGGTTTTCTATCTCCAAGTCTTTGCACAGTTAATCATAATACTTTCTCTTCTCAAGCTGCTCTTTGAAATCTTCTGTTCAGCTCTTTTACTTCATCATTTTTTCCCTTTGCTTTAGCTATTCGACATTGAAGAGCAAGTTTCAGAGTCTCTTCTGACATCTATTTAGGTCTTTTCTTTCTCTCCTGTCTTTTTAATGACCTCTTGCTTTCTTCGTGTACAGTGTCCTGATGTCATTCCACAACTTGTCTGGTCTTCGGTCATTAGTGTTCAACACATCAAATCTATTCTTGAGATGGTCTCTAAATTCAGGTCATACTTTGGCTCTTATTGACTTATTCTAATATTCTTCAGTTTCAACTTGAACTGGCATATGAGTAATTGATGGTCTGATCCACAGTCGGTCCCCCGGCCTTGTTCTGACTGATGTTATTGAGCTTTACCATCATCTCTTTCCACACATGTAGTTGATTTGATTCCTGTGTATTCCATCTGGTAAGGCCCATGTGTATAGTCACTGTTTATGTTGGTGAAAAAAGGTGTCTGCAATGAAGAAGTCGTTCGTCTTGCAAAATTCTCTCATGCGACCTCCAGCATCGTTTCTATCACCAAAGCCATATTTACCAACTACCGATCCTTCTTCTTCGTTTCCAACTTTTGCATTCTAATCACTAGTAATTATCAGTGCATCCTGATTGCATGTTTGATCAATTTCAGACTGCAGAAGTTGGTAAAAGCCTTCAATTTCTTCATTTTTGGCCTTAGCAGTTGCTGTGTAAATTTGGATAGTTGTATTAACTCCTCTTCCATGTAGGTGTTTGGATATTATCCGATCACTGACAGCATTGTACTTCAGGACAGATCTTGAAATATTCTTCTTGGCAATGAATGCAATGCCATTCCTCTTCAAGTTGTCATTCCCAGCATAGTAGACCGTATGATTGTCTGATTCAAAATGACCAATACCAGTCCATTTTAGCTCACTAATGCCTAGGATATTGATCTTTATCCATTCCATTTTTGACGATTTCCAATTTTCCTAGATTCATACCTCGCACATTCCAGGTTCTGATTACTAATGGATGTTTGCCACTGTTTCTTCTTATTTTGAGTCATGCCACATCAGCAAATGAAGGTCCCGAAAGCTTGACTCCAGCCACGTCATTAAGGTTGACTCTACTTTGAGGAGGTAGCTCTTCCCCAGTTGTATTTTGAGTGCCTTCCAACCTGAGGGGCTCATCTTCCGACACTATATCAGACAATCTTCTGCTGCCATTCGTAAGATTTTCACTGACTAATTCTTTTCAGAAATAGACTGCCAGGTCCTTCTTCCTAGTTTGTCTTAGTCTAGAAGCTCAGGTGAAATCTGCCTGCCGTGGGTGACCCTACTGGTATTTGAATACCAGTGGCATAGCTTCCAGCATCACAGCAACATGCAAGCTGCCACAGTACGACAAATTGACAGGCGCGTGGGGGCTACTATATGGTAGCGTTAAGCAAATGAGCTCTGGAACCAGCATGTCTGGGTTTGAATCCTGACTCTGATAATGTAATTTTGTGAGTTATTTAGTCCCTATATGCCTCAGTTCCTTGTCTGTTAAGTGGATATAACAGTAATAGTGCCCAGCACCTCATAGCTTTTTCTGGTGAGTAAATGAGTTAATTCTCATGCAACTATTAGAATAGTGTTAAACATATATTACACACTCAGTAAATGTCACCCATTAGATGTCAGATGCTGGTGACAGCTGCAAAGACACAAAGTCCCTGCCTTCACAAAATTTCCATTCTAATGAAGAGATCTTTGGAAAACTTAAGTACCTATGGGGGCTAAATTAAAAAAAAAATTCTGTTGAGTTAATTATGACTCATAGTGACCCTGTGGGGCAGAGAAGAACTGCCCCATAAGGTTTCTAAGGAGCAGCAGTGGATTCAAACTGCTGACTTTTTGGTTAGCAGCCAAGCTCTTAAGTACCGAGCCACCAGGCCTCAATTTGGGGGCTAAAAAGACCCAAAAACCTATTGCCTTTGAGTGGATTTTGACTCATAGTGACCCTATAGGACAGAGTAGAACTGCTGGATAGGATTTCCAAGGAGCACCTGGTGGAGTCAAACTGCCAACCCTTTGGTTAGCAACCAGACTCTTAACCACTATGCCACCAGGGCTAGGAAGCTACTTGAGCAGCAGTTCTCAAAGTCAGGTCTGCAGACCTCTTTCTGGGGTCCATGAGACCAAAACTGTTTTCATGGTAATACTAAGATCATTCATCTTTTTTGCTCTGCTCACATTTGTACTGATGATGCAAAAGCAATGGAGGGCAAAACTGCTGGTGCCTCAGCACAAATCAAGTCAGTGGCAAAAAAAACTGTTGTAATCGCTGGATTCTTTGCTGTTACACATGCACTGTCAACAAAACCAGTTTCCTTTAAGAGTATGCTAAATAAAGTCATATCATTATTAACTTAAATCTTGACCCTTGAGTACATGTTTTTGTAATACTTAGCGTGAGGCAATAAGAAGTACACATAAAGCACCGCTGATTCGTGTCAAAGTCAATGGTTGTCTTGAAGAAAACCACTTGTGCAAAGCAACTGTGTTGTGTGAACTTATCCATTTTTTCATGTAATATCATTTTTACTTGAAAGACTTACAAAGTATAGTTATTCAGACTTAGGTATTTGGTAGACATTTTCTCGAAAATAAATGCAATCAACTTGTCACTTCAAGGAAAACAACTGACAGTACTAGCTGCCGATGATAAAATTAGAGCTTTCAGGAGAAAATAAGAATCTTGATAAACTTGTATCATCAGCCACTGTTAAGTCTGACGGCATCCCAATATTAAGACTTATCTAATGAGATCGGTGGAGAAATGAACAGATGTGATTTTTGTTCAATGAAATATGTCAACATTTGGAAGTTCTGCATAACTTAGTGAACCAATTTCTTCCGAACGACCAACATATAATATTACAGAATCATACATCAATAAAATCAAATGCAAGCTAGACCAGTGGATTTTACTTTAAAAACATATAAAAAAGTTTACTAATGGTTTGATTCTACATGGCATCTAAACTCTAAGAACCTCCCACTTGTCAAGTTTTGGTATAGTATCAAAGAATATCCACAAGTATCTAGTATTTAAGGCTCTTAAAATACTTTTCCCCTTCCAACTACCTATCTGTTTTTTTATCTGTGTGAGGCCAGGTTTTCTTCATATACTTCAACCAAAAAAACATACCATATTGACAGCAAAAGCAGATATAAAAATCCAGCTATTTACTATTATCCATCTCATTGCCATCACATCAATTCTAAATCATAGCTGATCCCATGACAGAGTAGAACTGCCCCATATGGTTTCTAAGGCTGAAATGCTTATGGAAACAGACAGCCACATCTTTCTTCTGCGGAGCGACTAGTGGGTTCAAACTGCCAACCTCTCAGTTAGCAACCGAGTGCTTTAACCACTGCATCACCAGAGCTCTTATTTATAATTAAATGAGACATAAAGGAGATTTTCAAAGATGTAAAGCAATGCCATTCTCACTAACTTTTTAGTTTGGGAAACTATAGTGATTTTTTCTCTCTAAAAAAAAAAAACCCAGGGCCGTTGAGTCGATTCCAACTCATAGTGACCCTATAGGACAGAGTGGAACTGCCCCATAGAGTTTCCAAGGAGCGCCTGGTGGATTCAAACTGCTGACCCTTTGGGTAGCAGCCGTAGCACTTAACCACTACGCCACCAGGGTTTCTTTTTCACTATAGTTGATATAAATATTACCTTTATTAACATGTAATGGATGTTTAATTTTTTTAGTATCTTGGTTTTTTCCTAAAATGACAAATATTAATAAATATAACCTACACAAACAAAAGCTCTTTGGGAGTCTCAATAGTTTCTAAGGGTGCCAAAGGGTCCTTAGAGGAAAAAGTTGTGAGAATCACTCTTCTAGATAAGGGGTTGACAAACTTTTTCCCTCAAGGGCCAGATAGTAAATATTTTACACTTTGTAGCCATGTGGTCTGTGTAGCAACTAAACTAAGCTGTTGTTGTTCAAAGGCAGTTACAGGCAATATGTGAGTGAATGGGAGTGGCAGGATCTAGTTCCCTGGGTACATTGTTCCTACGCAGGAATATTATGCTGATATTGCAAGGAGCCCTGGTGGTGCAATGTTTAAGCACTGAGCTGCTAACCAAAGGGTAAACAGTTGGAACCTACCAAGCACTGGGCGGGGGGGAGGAGAGAAGAGCACTACAGCATAGGAGACCCTGTGGTGAAGTTCTACTCTGTCAGAATCAACTCCAGGGCATATAACAGTATTGCTAGATCATCCAATTTTTCAAGTTTAAACTCCCCATTGGAAATGCTGTCTGATAGGCCAACAGTTTTTAATCTGTAATACAGCAAATAAAAGCTGGAGGCCCATCTGCCTATTTTGTTTTTAGTTGCCACAGAGTCTATTGTAATTCATGGTGACTTCATGTGCACAAAGTGGAACTGCTCCACAGGATTTGGGCCAGTGGTTAACTACTCAGGGGCTAACAGAAAGGTCGGCAGTTAGAACCCAGCAGCCACTCTACCGGAGAAAGATGCAGTAGTCTGCTTCCGTAAAGATTTACAGCCTTGGAAACCCTATGGGACAGTTCTACTCTGTCCTATTGGGTCCCTATGAGTTGGAATTCACTCGACCACAGTGGGGTTTTTTTTTGTTTGTTTGTTTTTGTTTTTTAGAACTTTAGTAAGCAGATTGCCACATCTGTCTTCCTGGGTGTCTCTGCTTGGGTTCGAACCACCAAGCTGTCAGCTAGAAGTCGATTGCTTAACAGTTTGGCCACCCAGGCAACCTTTTAAAACCATAAAAGCTGTTACCACCGAGTTGAATCCAACTCACAGCAACCCTACAGACCCTATTATACACCAATAATAAGGAATCTAATTTTTCCTGGTATATTTCCTATGAGGTCTTAAATTACAAATGGAAACTGGTGAAGTCATAGAACTTTGGATATTCAGAAATTTAGTCAACCCCTTATTTGAGGGAGTAAAAAGTAATTCAAATGGCAAAAGACCAATTTAGAGTAATTAAGTTATTGACTTGCTAAAGTATGAAAAATATAACTGAATGAAGCTTACCCAGGTGAGATTCTACATAACGACTGCTTTTCTACAAAGAATGCCTGGGTTCCTCCACTCAAGTTGCCTTTTGTATGAAATGAAGCCTTTCTTACTACCTCTCCTTGTTTCTTTTCTCTTATTGCGCTATACATATCCTATTAGAAAAATTGTGAGGATGCATTCTCTCTCTCTCTGCAGGAAGCACCCTGAGGACAGGGAATGTTTTGTCAGTTTGGTATCCCCAGCATGAGGTGCAATGCTTGACACAAAATAGACAGTCAGTTTGTGTCGGACTCGGAATGAAAGCATGAATTAGAAATGATCCGTTACCTCTAGGCAATAAAAAAAAAAAAAAAAAATGGGGGGAAAATAAGCCTGCTAGCAGCTCTCCTGTACAAAAAAACACCTCTTAGACACACTAATTTTTAATACAAATCCAAACGGTAGCAATCCACAAATAGAAAGGCCTAATGACTTCTAATTTACACTGAAGCCAACAGAGGAGGAATATAGTGAAATTTTGGCTCACATGTAATCTGTTTCTCACAACAGGCTACCAACACCTAACCCTCTTAGAATTGGAGCACCAGGGAGATTGGGACGCGCACTCTTAAAAAAAGTTTCAGTTGCTGGATCCCGACTTGCGAAATTCCAGGCCCCAGATCCAGCGCGCGCTATAATCCACCGGCAGAAGAGCAGCCTCCGCCGGCCGCCTCACCCACCTGGCTCCCACCTCCCCGATCCCTGTCCCTTCCTCCCATCCTACCCCACCCACCCCACCCCACCCCACCCACCTCACCCGCTCCTCTTCTTCCCCAGTTCCTCCCCTTTCCCTTCCTCCCTTCCCTTGACAACTTGATTTCGTGTTCGCCCTACCCTACCCCAAACACTCAAGCCCCTTTAAAAGTTTCCCGTTCTCTCGCTCCACCCTTAAATTCCAGGCCCCTCCACTGCTTCCTTCCCACATCTCCAAAACGCTTTCTTCAAATTCCCCACCAGATAAACCGGAAGTGCGTCATTCGGAGGCGCCGAGGCGCTCGTTTGGCGCGCGCGTCCTAACCCGCGCTTCTCAGTTAGGAGTTTTGGTCTTCTCCTTCTTTTTGGGATTTTTCCAGACGTTGGTGTCTCACACAGCGTCTGCTGTGTCTCTGATTTTAGAGATGCCGTCTTCTCTACTGGGTCCGGCTCCGCCGGCCCCCACGGCAGCCGCGGCCGCAGCCTTGCAGGAATCTCTGGAAAATGCCGGGCGACTCATCGACCGTCAGTTGCAAGAAGACCGCATGTACCCGGACCTCTCCGAGCTGCTGATGGTGTCTTCTCCAAGTGAGTGATCAGTGTCCATTTGGTGACTTTGCGTTTTCAGCAGAAAGGACTCCTTAACTTGATTCTTATCCCCAGAGCTGGTCCCGGCGAAGACATCCTGAGATTTTTGGCACTGTTTGTTCCATTTTTCAAAGAGCAGAAAAGAGCCTATATTCATTTTTTTCCTATCTTCACTTTCTTCGTTGTGGACAGTTGAGGGCTTGAGGAAACAAGAATGAGGAGCTAGCCCCCAGTTGAAGCAGAGGAGGCAAAGACCCCAACCCTAAAGAGCTCCTCACTTCCTCCCAAGTGTTTATTACTAAGGCCAGATGAGTTGGAGTTTGAGTTCTTAGCTTCTTGAGGTCCCATCCTTGTTCATACTTCGTATTAATATTTGAGTAGAACGAAAGAGCAAACGAAGTTAATTAGGAAATTTACCACGTTCACTCAAAAATATTTTTTATTATGTGTAGAGTTGCTGTAATAGGAAGGGGAGATGTTCAAAGAACTGATGGCATAAAGGAGGAGCACAGGGAAACCAGAGGTAATGGACAGGGAGGGTAAAGCAGAGTATGTGTCAACAAAAGAGAGATGACTGAAAAGTAATTCTTTTAACAGTTTTAAATTATGGCCAGGCTCTTTAAAGCGTTTGGAATTACATAAATTAGCTAGAAAAAATATGACCACTTTGTGAGATGGAATTGGAGAAAAACGTAAGTGTAAGTAAAATGGATACAGGATTTTTGATGTTAGCAAGAACCAAGATAATCTAACCAGAGTAAACTATGCAATGTAAGTCTGAAAGACATTTTTGGCAGTTTATAAAAATGGATAATTGAGTAAACTTGTAGTCAAAGAAAAGAGAGACAAAGCAAATGTAGTATTTGCCCCTGACAGCTACTTACCAGTGGGGATGTCTGTGCACTTGAAGGCTTCACCAAGGAGTTTGGTTCTGCTCTTTGGCCATGTGGGGGTCTTAGTTATCTGTTGTTAGGTGTGGTAGAGTTGGTTCCAACTCATAGCGACCCTGTGTACAACCGGTCCTGTGCCATCCCTACAGTCGTTGCTATGCTTGAGCTCATTGTTGCAGCCACTGTGTCAGTCCACCTAATTGAGGGTCTTCCTCTTTTTCTCTAACCCTCTACCAAGCAGTCAGTACTTAGGGATTGATTATATTTTTCTCTGTATGTGTATATATATTTTTTAGTTCCCATAATAATTTAAAAATTTTTTACGTATATTAGTTTCCCCCAACACCTTTGTACTCTAAACAAAACAAAACAAAACAAAAAAAATTGCTGTGGAGACGATCTCAGACTCTTAGTGACCTTATAGCACAGAGTAGAACTGCCCCATAGGGTTTCCAAGGCTGTAATCTTTATGAAAGCAGGCTGCATATCTTTCTCCAGAAGAGCAGCTAGTGGGTTCCAACTGCTTACCTCTTGGTTAATAACCTAACACTTAACCGCTGGGCCACCAGAGCTCCTAAAATAGGTCATCACTCAAGTCTAAGGAATACCTTGTTCAGGACCTAGGAAAAGAGGCTGAGCTAGCTAGGCTCATGCCCTTAGTGTTCTGGGTCTTGGAGCAAGAGAAAGGCTGCCCAGTGAGAACACTATATAGAGCTATCTGTGGTTTGTTCCCCAATAAAATATTGCCTATGTGTTATTGTTTGTATTTGTCTGATTCCATTTCCTTAAAGAACATCAGTCTAATCAAATTAGAGTAATAGCACGGGGGAGAAATTAAAGAGGAAAGCCACGGATTGTTTTCATCCATAAGTTTAAGAGAGAAAGGAAATAAGCTAGCACTTATCTTTCGTTCAGTATTTTGTTTGCCCACAATTGTTTTATATTAGAATCCCAAGGCAGTTTTAGAAATATTCCATTTTGGATTAATAATAAGAAAAAACCACTAAATTATGGAACTAAACATCTTTGTTATGGAGTAAGTTTGTGAAAGATAATCTTCCATCAGGGCTGAAACCAGTAACTGCTGCACTTGAACAATGGAACTTCTCAGGCCTGCCGATTGTCAGGCCAGAACTACTTTTTCTCTTTGCCTTTAGAGTTACTAGATACATAATTTTTTGTAGCTTGTCATGCTTTTTTGTATGCCCAGTTGATGAGTAAAACTTTATTTTTTTAAATAAGGGCTTCATTTTATTTTGTTGTAGATACTCCCACTGTTTCTGGAATGTCAGATATGGATTACCCTTTACAAGGACCTGGTTTGCTGTCAGTCCCTAACCTTCCAGAGATCAGTTCCATCCGGAGAGTTCCTCTCCCACCTGAACTTGTTGAACAGTTTGGGCGTATCCTATTACTTCGTATTTAACTGTGAAAAAAGTGTTGAAATTCGTTTTCTTATTATCATAGTTGTTTTGTATTTATGTTGTATGTCAGTTCATTTAAAAGTTTTATTTAAAATACATTCATGTACATGGATAGTTTGCAGTGTGCCTAAAAATTTCCTATAAAATTTGCTTTTGAAAATTCAATCACATTTTAATTGAGTACATTTAAGAGAATGAATTGTTTAAAAATAACTGCATTTTTCAATGATTTATTGCCAAGTATTAGTTTCCAACTAAGTGCTATGTGAGAACATTTTTTCTACCACAGGTTTTCAATGTAAAGACTCATATTTTTGTTTGTTCTCATATTTTAACATTTTGAAACTGAGATGTGGCTCAAAATGTTCAAAACAAACAAAAAACTGCCAGGTATTTCTTTTTTCTCCTAAAAAAAAGTTGTTGGTATGCTTTTACACTTAATGTTATCTGAGAATTGAGGAAGTTTAGAAATGATTGCGTTTCTAAGGATCACAATAGGATTCTGTATCTAAAGGTATGAGAAACTCAGATACTAGTGGCATCTTTTCTAGACTGAGTAGCTAGAGAAATTTTCTTCCCCTCTAAAAATAAAGATTTTATTTTTCTTAAAATGTGGCATACCATATAAAAAGCCCCCAGACTTACAGTTATTTATTAGAAAGCACTTAAATGAAACTGTAACTCTTGTTATAAAGAGTTCAGACTTCATCTGAGACTTTTTAAAATTTACTCAAAAAGTAAAAAATTATTGTTATTTTAGTACAGAGTAATTTAGGAAAAGAAAGCCAATGGAAAAATACTTAAGAAATAAGTAGAAAAGTTAGCACTGTCTAACAGATATTTTCCCTAAAGCTTTCTTGTGTTTCTCTGAGTTCTTGTAAAATGGTATTAGTAGATATATTACGCACTTCATCCCACATTCTTTCTTGGTTCCTTAATATTCTTCTTTAATCCTTTGATTAGATTATACTCTTCAAGAGACATTTTCTTTTAATTAGAAATGATTTTGTTTTCATGGCTATTTCATTGTATTACATAACATAGTTGTCTATTTTTCAATTGCACTATTTATAAGAGGCTTGCAAACTGTCCCTGGCTATGACTTTAGCATAGTACGTGCCTTTTTGTCACACTTGCTCTTTTACTACTGTAAAACATAGTTTTGTTTTTTGGAGTATTTTGTTGTTATTGTTGTTGAGAATAAGATAGTTTTTTAATGTCAAAAGTCAGTGGTATTATTCGTATTTAGTATTTTTTGAAGTTGGTAATGGTAAAAACATTACCTTTATCCTTCAAAGTACATTTTAACCAATGGTGATGGTTGCATGTGATTAATGTAATTGTTGTCACCAAATTGTACACATGAGAAATGTTGAAGTGGCAAATACGTTGTATTTTTTTTTACAACAATTAAAAAAATAAAATTTTAAGTGGTCAGTTAGTGTTAGCAGTTGTAAAATTATACATATTTCTATCGTACACTGGTTTTCATTAAACTTATTGGCAATTAAGATATTTCATTTGTTATTTATGTTAAAGAGTGGATAAATTACGATATTTTAATCATTAATTTTCATCCAAAAGCTTTTGAAACAAGTTTAAGAAAGATGAGCGTGAAATCTTTCTACCTTACATCCACACTACCTCAGATATGCAGTGTAACTGCATGATGGGAGTGTTCCCTCCAATCAGCAGAGCTTGGCTCACGATTGATAGTGATATATTCATGTGGAACTATGAAGATGGGTATGTATTGAAAGCTGGTTTCCTTTAGCATGATTAGAATTTTCATCATCTTTATCTTCGCTAATGACCTCATTAGAAGCTGCCTAGTTTCTCTTGCATTCATCTAATGTCTGGCTCAGTGCTTCTTAATTAATATGCATATCAGTCACTTGGGGATATTTTTAAAATGTGGATTCTGTTCCAGTAGTTCTGAGTGAGGCTCAAGGGCCTGCATTTTTAATGAGCTCCCAGGTAAAGCTGGGTACCACTCAAAAGCAAGGGTGTGGGTCCTGAGCTTTTGTCTTGTTAAAAAAAAAAAAAAACCTGCTTCCATCAAGTCGATTCAAACTCATAGCACCCTATAGGACACAGTAGAGTTGCCCCATAAGGTTTCCAAGGCCGTAATCTTTACAGAAGCAGTCTGCCATGTCTTTCTCCCACGGAGTAGCTGGTGGATTTGAACCACTGACCCTTCGGTTAGCAGCCGAGCGCTTAACCACTGCACCAGCAGGGCTCCTTTTGTGTAAAGACAATGTATCAGTAATTCTTTGAGAGAGTTTGACGTTTTGAAAGACTTCTTTTTTTTTTTTTTTGGACTGGGAGTTTGATAATTCATTGAGGTGACTTAACAATTATCATTTTGTGGGCTTGATCTTGCTTGCAAATTAAAGGTATATAATATGTCCGAGTGAAGGGCCAAGGCACTCTTGCTTAAATAAAGTATATTGACTTGGTGATCTCTATCTTGACTGTTTGAGGTACATTTTACTCACTTCCAGTTCTCCATAATCTTTAGGTTAGTTGTGGGATAACAATAGAAGGCTCATATAGTTAAGATGTTACTCTTGCCCCTGAGTAATTATAATGTAATTCTTAGAAACACGCATGCACACAAGATTGTATCATTGAATCAGAATTGATACTAAATGAGAACTTGTACCTTAATGGAACCATTTTTGTTTGCTGATATTTTTATTAGAAGTTTTCATAGTTATTGTTGTTATAATGTTACAATAGCTTCGATGTATATTTGTGGTCATACTTCATGTCCCAGAGCATTAATGACCTTGACCCAGTTTGTTATATTGCCATAACGTGCTTGTTTTTATACTAAAGGGTGAAACCTCTTCATTTAGGCATGTATATGAAAACCCAATGCAAAATTATTATAGAAAAGATAAATCTGAGAATATTTTCTTTAAAAAAGGTTTTTACTTCAATTTATCACATTTTCATTAACAGCTTATTCATTGAACAAGTATTTATTGAGCCTAGTATGTGTTAGGAGCCCTGGTGGCATAGTGTTTAAGAGCTCAACTACTAACCAAAAAGTTGGCAGTTAAAATCCACCAGCCACTCCTTGGAAACCATATGGGGCAGTTCAACTCTGTCCTGTAGGGTTGCTCTGAGTCAGAATTGATTAGAAGGGAACAGGTTTGGTTTTGGTTTTTCATGTGTTAGGTACTGTTCTTGTATTAAGAACAATACTGAATAAGAAAAATGTGGTCTCTCTCCACATGGAACATGCAGTCCATCTTCACTGTGTATTCACAGTAGAACTCATTGAAGAATATGCATATTGAAAGCTTCAAGGCATACATACCATTATAAATCTTTAGTCTACAAATTCACTGGTGCCAAAACTTCAACTAAACTTATTTTTAATTATTGAATTAACTTTTCTATTTTAAGTGCTAATTCCATCTAGATAGTTGAAACTTAATCTGGTTTAATTCATTGTTCTTCAACCCCCAATTTCTCATTTTAAGTGCTAATTCCATCCAGATAGTTGAAACTTAATCTGGTTTAATTCATTGTTCTTCAACCCCCAATTTCTCAGTTTGGGGGCTGTGCAGTTACCAAAGGGTCTTATATAATGCCAGAGTATGGGAAAATGGGGCAATATGGTCCACATAAGTTACCACTTAGATCTTTCTTGTTTACATGGCCCTTTTTACTTACACTTTCGTTAAACTGATGTCCAGATGCTCTGTTCTGGTTTTCTTTCTTTCTTTTCTTTTTTTTAGTGCTCTAATATGGGCAGTTTCTATTGCTCTAATTTCAGGTTCACTGATTCATCCCTTGACTATATCAGGTCTACTGATGAGTCCTTCCAAGATAGTCTTTTTTTCTGTTACTGTACTTTTTCTTATATTTCCATTAGATTGTTTTTTATAATTTCCGTCTCTGTGGAAATTCCTGACCTGTCCATACATATACATTTTGTCTATTATTTCTGTTAGACCCTTTGCAATATTGATCATAAACCAAAACCAAACCCGCTGCCATCAAGTTGATTCCTACTCATAGCAACCCTATAGGACAGAGTAGAACTGCACATAGGATTTCTAAGGCTGTATATCTTGCGGAAGCGGACTGCCACATCTTTCTCCCACTGAATGGCTGGTGGGTTCAAACCACCGACCTTTCGATGCCAAGTGCTTTAGTAATGATCATAGTTATTTTATTTTCCCTGTCTGATAATTCCAACAGCTGAGTCTGGTCCTGTTGGTTGCTTTGTCTCTTGACAGTTTAACAGTGAGTTGTTTTAGTTTTTTCCCCTTTTTTTTGTGTCTCATGATTTTTGTTTGAACTTCCAGTATCATGTGTAGGGTAGTAGACATTGTAGTAAACGATGTGAACCTTTGGAAGTGGCCGTGCCTCTCTTCTCCTAGGCCTTTATTGTGGGGGAGGTAACTTTTCCAAAGGCAAGAGTTAAACAGGCCTTGGATTTTGTTGTTAATGTTTATCCTCAGTATGTCACAGGCTTTCAGTTTGTGTTGAGTTGCTAGAAGGGTTGTCTTAATGTTCTGTTCTACCTTCAGCCTTAGACTTTTCCTGTGAGCCTGTGCCTTCTACATATTCTTTCCCTCCTCTAGTAGTAGATTGCTGTGATTTGATACTTGATGCTTTCAGCCTGGTCAGGGAGGGGATGTTAAAAGTGGGAGGTAGTTTTCCCTCCTCACATGGTTCATACTCAGCCTTAGGCGGCCCTTGTGTCCCTGAGTCTCAGGACTGAAAGGATTTTTGTTTTCTGGTTTATTTTTTTATTATATTCTATATATATATATATCCTGGAGCCCTGGTGGTACAGTGGTTAAGAGCTCAGGCTGCTTACCAAAAGGTCAGCAGTTCGAATCCACCAGCCGCTCCTTGGAAACCATATGGAGCATTTCTAGTCTGTCCTGTAGGGTCGCTATGAGTCAGAATCAGCTTGATGGCAACGGATTTGTTTGGCTTTTTATATATATCCTATATTGTAGCAAAGAATATTGTGAGATGAAACTCCCATTTTTATTTATACGTATAACATGTTTTTCTTCAACTTTGACAGAGGAGACCTTGCCTATTTTGACGGACTTAGTGAGACTATTCTTGCTGTGGGGCTTGTGAAACCAAAAGCTGGTAAGAAATTAAAATATAAGGATGATACTATGTTTTTGAATATACATAGACTCCAAGTGTTTTAAGACTGAATGATAACACATTTTAAATAGTTGAATTTCCTATTGAAGCTTTGTTCTGAATTAATTCTAATTGAAAAAAAAAAATTTTTTTTTTTTTTTTTTAATCACTAGGGGAATATTTAATACTGTTCACTCAACTTTAATGGCATGAGTGGGTCTGCCTTTAAAAATGTTAAACTATAGTTCATGCGTTTTTATCTGGCTTACTTTTTGTTATGTTTTCTTGATTTACTGGAAGTTTTTTACATTACAGATTTTCCACCAATTACTGAATTTATTGTAAAAAGCATTTTTGTCTCTGCGTTGTTTTGGTTTTGATAGCCCAAGTCATAAACCAACCCCACCGGGTTTAAAAAATTCCAACTTCACTAAGTTTCTGTAATCAAAAATTACTTCTTTGCCTAACATAGTGACTGAATGTTTCAAGATAGGACTTTGTTAAGGGGAAATAAGTATTCATAAAGTTTAAGCTTTTTAAATCAGTTTTTCATGAAAAATCATCTGTATTTCGAGGTCATTAAACCAGAAGCTGTGTGCCTTCGGCTTTATTGACTTGAACAACAACAAAAAAAAACTGGTTTTGTGCCCTTTGACGTTCATCAGTGAAAGTAAAACCAGATGAGGATATAAGATTTGTTGTATTTTCTATGACATTTAACAATTTTAAGTAGGCCAAATGTATACACAGAGCAAATTAGTTTCCCGTTCGGTAGTTTATACAGAAATGGTTCCGTGATGTGGGTTGCACTCCCAGCAATGTGTCAGCATGCTCCCCATTACCACCCTGAGTTCCTCATTTCTACTTGTCCAGTTTTCTTGCTTCTTCCTGCCTTCTCATCCTTGCTTTTGGGCATATGTTGTCCTTTTGGTCTCATGTAGATGATTGCTTTAAGGAGCACTTTTCTCACGTGTGTTATTATTTATGTATGGGTCTATTTGGCTGCAGGGGGATCTCCGGGAATGACTTCAGTTCTGAGTCAGAAGGGTGGCTAAGGGCTATAGTCTCGGGTTCAGCCAGCCTCTCTCAGACCAATTAAATCTGGTCTTTTCCATGAATTTGAATTTTGTTCTACGGTTTTCTCCTGCTCTGCCTGGGATCATGTATTGTGATCCTGTCAGAGCAGTTGGTAGTTGGTAACTGGTCACCATCTAGTTCTTCTGGACTCAGGCTGGTGGAGGCTATGTTCATTAGTCCTTCAGAATAATATTTTCCTTGGGCCTTTGGTTTTTTTCATTCTCCTTTGCTCCAAACAGGACTGGACCAATAGTATAGAACATTTTCTTTATGAGCTATGTTATGCCAGTTGATCTAGATGTTCCCCAGGACTATGGTCCTTAGCCTTCAAGCCCAGTAACTCAATCCCACAAGGTGTTTGGTTATGTCTAGGTTGTATTCATGACTGCACCACCTGTGTGATGTATTATATATGTGAATATACATGCAGCACATACAAATATGTATGTGGAAATATCCATAGCCAAACCTATATATGCATGTGGTTGTATACCCTCCCACATCTATTCAGCATACATATCTACCTGTGTATCCACTCATAAATAACTGTTTGTTATTACTGTTGTTGCAGGATTATGTATGTTATAGTATTTGCCTTCATTGCCTTTCATTCTTGTATACCTCCCAGTGTCTTCCCTTGCCTTGGTTATGTTGTTCTGACTTCCCCGTATTGTGTATTATCTTTCCCTCCACCAATATTAACACATATCTAGTCTCTAGTTAGTGATTTTTCCTTCTTCCCCTGCCTCGTCCCTGGTAGCCATCAAAAAGTGTTTCTTTCTGTGTGTAAACCTTTTCTTGACTTGAGGCACTGTTTTTGAATGTCCTAACATGATAACATGATGACAGTAATAATTGTACATAGCATCTCATGTCACAACACCTTAGCATAAATTAATGTAATTTTTTCAAAAATACTCAAAATAAGTGGAAAATGTATTTTGTCCTTGTTCTTATGCCCCTTCTGAAACTAAATTATCTGATTTTGAGATATAAACTCATTTGGGAAAAGAATTCACTCTTCTCTAAAAGATGAACCAGACCAACAACAAAAAAAACCCCTCTGCCGTCGAGTCGATTCCAAGTCATAGTGACCCCATAGGACAGAGTAGAACTGCCCCATGGGGTTTCCGAGGAGCACCTGGTGGATTCGAACTGCTGACGTTTTGGTTAGCAGCCGTTGCTCTTAACCACTACGCCACCAGGGTTTCCAAAAGATGCACATAAATGTATATATTTCCTCTAGACTCTATCAAGATCCTAACAGTTTAACTAATAGATAATTATAGGTCTAAATTTTGTTTCCTATGTCCTGTTTCCAGAATGAAATCTTTATATCTTAATAAACCTAAATGATTTTGTAATTTAACACTGATCTTCAATGGTGTTCAATACTGAAGTGATTTTTTCCTAAGGTGATTTTTTTTTTGTAGCATTATTTACGTATTTAAATGATCACAGGTAGTAATTTTTAGACATTTTAAAATGTTTATCAACGTTAACAGGATTTATACTTTGTACTGTTCACTCACTAGTTCATTTTAACAGTAAAATCATGTTCAATTAATGCTTAAGTACTAGAGTTTTTTCTGAAAATAATTCCTACCCCATGTCTACTTATTTTATCTTAGGTATCTTTCAGCCTCATGTACGACACCTCTTGGTTTTGGCAACTCCTGTGGATATAGTGATTCTTGGACTCAGCTATGCTAATTTACAAACAGGTGTGGCAATCCACTTTTTCTTTCCTTTTTTTTTTTTGTAATAAAAGTATGTTGGACAATATTAAGTTAACTTTCCAGGCTATTTGCTTGCAGGAAACTAATATTTCTGTATAGGTAAGGGATCTTGTTAGTCGCTCCACCAAAAAAAGAACTATTTTGGATATATTTACCATATTAGTTTGTAGTTCTTAAACGTCCAACATAACTGGAGGATAACAGTAGAAAAATAATTAATACTAGTGTGTTTTTTAATAACGCCTTTTATTTCTTTGTTTCTAATTTTGTAATGGCCATTTTAACATATAGAACACTGAAATGTAATGTGTTATCTTTTTTACCGTTAAAATAAGATGCTCTCAATTAATTTATTTCAAGCACACTGAATGGTTTATATTCTGGCAATTTGTTTGGGTGAAATAATGTTGAATTTCAGTGATTCAAATTAGTGATTATTACTTCCATGTCCTCGGGCTCTTTTCCAAAATTTAATAATTTGAGTCAGTTTTTTGTTTGATGTTTTGCTATGTTGCTTGTGTTCGTGTGTGCGCTTGTGTGTATGGCACACACGTGTGCAAGTGTAAGTATGTGTATAGTAGGTTTTATTTAACTTGAATTATCAAATTATTTGTATCTAATCCTTTTTATAGTAATTTAGAAATGTATGCTATAAAAGTTTTTGAATGTATTGATAAGAATTCAGTAAGAATATCAATTCTGAAGATAATGCAGGAATTGTTTTAATCTTTTTTAAAAAATGACAAACTGATTACTGTTTTCTGTCTTTAAAAACAAAATAGGTTCTGGAGTTCTTAATGACAGTATGTCTGGTGGAATGCAGTTGCTTCCAGATCCTTTATATTCTCTTCCCACTGATAATACTTACCTTTTAACAATAACTTCCACCGATAGTGGCAGAATTTTCTTGGCTGGAAAGGATGGCTGTTTATATGAAGTAGCATACCAAGTAAGTCTGGCATTTATAAACATTTTTTCCTCTCACTTGAGAGAATAGGGATAGATAGACTTTTGTTTTTATTTTCTCATTGTGTAAGCACATTTTTTCTTTTTTTAGATAATATTATGTTTTCAGTACACGTTAACATATTCTTGATGGAAAAGAAAATATTCAAACATAGAGCTGAAGTTTGGTCCTCCATGACTTCATCATGCCCACAAAACTCAGTCCTCTCCCCAGAAGTAAAAACAGTTATAAGTTTTCTATATATCCTTGTAAAACATGTACATGGATGTATGTTTATATTTATACATGTGTATTTGTATATGTTTATGTACACATATACAAATGCTTAGGACTTTTTTCTATATGTCTGTTTTACTTGGATAGTAGCATATTTGTTTCACAACTTACTTTGTTCTTAACAATATGTCTTGAAAGTCTATCAGTTTCTGTTGCTGTCCAGTGGATTCCAAATCATAGCGACCCTATAGGATGGAGTAGAACTGCCACATAAGGTTTCCAAGGAGCTGCTGGCAAATTCGAACTGCAGAGCTTTTGGTTAGCAGCCGAGCTCTTAACTGCTGTGCCACCAGGGCTCCTCTTTATCAGTACCTGGTAGATACACATTATGTTTTGTGATTGCTCATAGTAGTCCATAATATGGATATACATAGTTTACTTTACAATTCCTCTCTTGATGAACTTCTAGGTTGTTTTCAACTTTTCCTTTTATTCAAATAATGATGTAATGAGTATTCTTTTGCAGGCCTCCTTGTGTACATGTGTAGATATTTCTAGAGTAGCAACCTAGAATTCTAATTGCTAGGTTATGTGTATGTATTTAAAATTGTATTTGATACTTTCACGTTACCCTGTAAGAGTTTTAGACTCTTAGCAGCCATCTATGAATGTTTCCTTTACCCTGCACTTACCTTCACTAACACTGATATTATCAAGTTATTAATTTTGGTCAATCTAATGGAAAGAAATTGCTTTTTTAAAAACTATGCAACTTTCATAAATTTATTGGTCTTTTGTATTTTTTGTATTCCGAATTGACTGTGTCCTTAACCCCCTTTTTTTTTTTTTCCCTCTGCTGTTGCCTTTTTTATAAGGTTAAAATTAGGAATTTGAGATACGGTATCTGTTAGCCAAAAGATTGGCAGTTCAGACCTGCCCCTTGGAAGACAGGCCTGGCAATCTGTTTCTGAAAGGTCACAGCCTTGAAAACCCTATGCTTATTCTGCTTTGCACACATGGGGTCACCATGAGTCAGAGCTGACTTGGCAGCAACTAACAACAACAAAAATATGCTCATAGTCACACAGCTAATTTGTGGAACAGCTAGGGTTAGAACCCAGATCTGCTTTGTTTTTTATATTATATTGTACCTCTTTCTTTCCCAGTTTCTCTTGGCTTTGTTTACTACTAAAAATGGTTTTGCTGCAGAAATGGCAAAACTCAATCATTGAGAAGAAGTCTGTAGATTGTGGTGATGGCAGCTTCTGCTGTAACAGTGTCCTTTTAAATGGGAAGAGATAATGCATACCATCCAGTGTATCTGTGGTGATTCTAAACTGCTCATTATTTTCTTTACTGCTTAAAGTAGGAGTTTTTAACGTAATTAAAATACACGTTTACTAACAGCACTCCTGAAGTTGCCGGCATGGACATAGCTGATTTCGCTGAGCATTTGATTATGATTGAATATATTTACTACTTTTAACAAGACTCAACTCAGTACTTACCTTTTAATAGTATGTCTTGCTTTATTTATAACCACTGCCATTTTGTGAAGATTTGGAAATTCTTATAAACATGGATATATGACAGTTGGTATGAGAGAATTACATATACCTTATTTCTTTCATTGTTTTCTTTTAAGGCAGAAGCAGGTTGGTTTAGCCAAAGATGCAGGAAAATAAACCATTCAAAGAGTGCACTTTCTTTCCTTGTTCCTTCCTTGCTACAATTCACATTTTCAGAAGATGGTAAGAAAACAAAACAAATTTTTAACATATTAGGGACTTAACATTTTCTTTAGAAACTCTCACTCTTATTTGAAACAGTTTGTCATATTAAATAAGATTTGTTGTATACTCATATTGTAAAAAAAAATATTATATAACATCAAGACCGCGTAGGTTTTTTTTCTCAAGGTGCTTATTTTTTATATATGTAGCCTCAGGGAACATGTGTCCAAAACATCTCTGCTTACTTAAAATATGTGTGTATGGGAGAGCGTTGCAACAGACAGTAAGACATCTAAGATTATGCGTGATTGGTTAATGAAAATTTTATGACCAGAGACTCACAGGAACCTAATCCTGTATTTCCCCTGGTTGTAATGGTTCCATATTTGCTAATTCAGTGGTCATAGTGACTTTATACAGCATAACTGTTGTGAGATTAATGAGAATCGACTGTATGTGTTTTGTTTGGTCTAGAGCCTATTCCCGGTATAAAATGTATCCCAGTATAAAATGAATATGTCTGAGTTTTGAGTGAATGATAGGTCTAGGTAGGTGAATTAATTTTAAAAATGCTTCAGCAAAATAAGATACATATACCTAAAATAATCCTTAGTATGACTGATTTTTTTATTCTCTTCACAAAAGGGATTATTTACTAAATTGGAAACTTCCTGAAGGAAAGAATCAGATATAATTCATCTAGGTGCTCCTAGCATGTAACAAACACTCAGTAAATGATTGTTGAATGAATGAATATTCTAGAACTTTTTTGTGTGGCTTAAAACTCACTTCTAGTACTGAGTAGCTTATTAGTGATGGTCTTAACTCAGAGTATTTGACATCTCATTTTTCACATGATGTTTGACTAAATCCTTCCTGGCCAGGTTCTTAGGCAAATATTTCATGACTTACTACCTACAAAGGAAGAGCAAAGCCCCTGAATGCAAAGTTCTAATTCAACAATTTTAATTTGTTGTAAGTAGCTCTGTGTTTGATTTGTTAATTTTTTTTTCTTTCTTACTTTTAGATCCTATTGTTCAAATTGCAGTTGATAATTCTAGAAATATTTTATATACACGATCTGAGAAAGGGGTAATACAGGTAAGTATTAGTATTATGCTATCATTTGAGGGAAGGGGAATCCCTGTTTTTAAGGAGGAAGATTCAGTCACTCTTAGACTTTTTCTGTGAACTATGTGCCTTTTTTAAAACATCCCTGAGCCACTTCATAGGATTAGTGTTATAAGATTTCCAATTTCTCAACATTTCCGTATATGTATGAAGTGTCAAAATTAATTCCTGGAAAGGAAATGTTTGTTTCATAAAATGTATGCCTTGCACAGTTGTGTTTAAGTGAGTACAATTGTTCATTCACAGGTTTATGATTTGGGCCAAGATGGACAAGGAATGAGCAGAGTTGCTTCTGTTTCACAGAATTCTATTGTCTCTGCTGCTGGAAACATTGCTAGGTAATTTGTAATTTATTGCCAGACATTTCATTTGCAGGCAATTATATTATTTACATGCAGTGTACTAAAATTAAACTGTTCCCTCCTCAAAATGTGTTTAAAAGGTGAGGAGTGTTGAAGGAGACCACATCGTGGTTTGAAACAGAGCTGTTAAAGACTCTTGATTTTATTTGGCCAATATTCTTATGTTTGATGGTTAAAAACATAAGGCAGACTGATTTTAAAGTTCTGAAGCATAGCTTTATGTGTGTTTTTCCTCAGGATTTTAATTGGTTTGCTATAGGAATCACAGGTGTTCTAAGAAGCTACATGTCTCAAAGTTGCCGCTCGTAACAACCCTCCTCTTTCTAACAAATCTACATAATACAAAGCTTAGCTTGTTTGATAATTGACATAGTGCATCTTGGGAATACAGAGTTTTACAGAATATATTATCCTTATTTTATGCCTGAGGAAACCGGAACTAAGGGATGTTGTAGTTTGCTTGAGGCCCAACCTGGAAGCCAAGGCTTTAGCACTGTGCGTTGTTCTTTCATATATTCCAGCTGACCTAGCTGCAGACATTTTCCTCATTTAGCAAAGGGCTTGGAATTTCAGTTTTTGTTATCTATGTGCCTGTGTCATTGCTGCAGTCGAATATACCAGTGTAACATGTTTTCTTTGCTCTTCAGTGACAAAGTTTCAAAACAGTCTAAAAAATGGGTTTCTTTTTTCTTCCCCCCATTTTTTTTTTTAATCGAAAAACAAAAGTTGAAAGAACGGTGTGGTAAAAACTGGTATATTCTTTATCTAAATTCATTCTGTTAGTAACATTTTATCACGTTTGCTCACTCACTCTCATGAACTGTTTAAAAGTAAGTTGTAGACATCAAGACTAACAGTGGCGATCTTTACAATGATATTTCGATACTACGAGAAGAACTTATTTCTCATCAACCATTTACTCAATGGTTTTAGCATCCTTTCATGATCTTTATTTGAAAAAAGGGTTACTCTTAAACAACAAAACACATACTAGAGTTTTTTGCTAGTTCTTGCTGCTATTGATTGCATCACTTTCCTAAGAAATTAGTTTTCAATTACTTTAGCATGTTCAGACATGTAAAAATGCTGGTGGGAATGTTTCTTTGCAATTTAATAGATATATTTTTAAAATACATTTTAGTTTTTCTCCTTTTTTTTAGGACAATAGATCGTTCTGTTTTTAAGCCAATTGTTCAGATAGCAGTGATTGAAAATTCTGAATCACTAGATTGTCAGTTATTGGCTGTTACACATACAGGTAAGTTGTTGTATTTATGTATCTGCCATCACTGTTATAACTTTTGGTAATTCTCTGTTAATTTACAATTGGAATTCCATGTTAAGATTTTTGTATCAATTGTCAAACCATATTAAGAATTCATAAAATTAAGAATTTTGAAAATTGAGAGATTCCTCTGGTTCTGTCTCCTCATTTTTAGATGTAAAACCAAACCTGAAAGGTAAGGTAGCTAACATTCTGTCTTGTCAGCCTGAATTGGATCCCAGGACCCCTTGGTTTTTAGTTACAAGTTTTTTCTCCCAAAATGTGTTGATTCACCTCTCAGTTCTGAATCACAGTTTATTAGAAATCCATTTCAGGTAGTCACCTGGGTGGTGATTAAAACCAGTCAGGAGAGCGATATGGCATTAGCAGACTTTTGTGTGCCTATATGGGATTGCGTCAATAACACACGTTCCTCGGGTCCTTTGTTTTTTGTGACTGATACATAATTTTTCCCCATCCTCAGGTATAAGGTTATATTTCAACACATGTCCATTCAGACAGCCATTAGCACGGCCCAATACGTTGACACTGGTTCATGTTCGTTTACCTCCTGGATTTTCAGCATCTTCAACTGTGGAAAAGCCTTCAAAAGTACATAAAGCTCTTTATAGTAAAGGTATGTTTTGAAGCACTACCAGATTTAATATTGGTTTCTTAAAATTGATAAAATCATAAGACATTTTGAGTTGTTTGAAAATAACATAAACCAGTTCTACAGTAAAGTTTAGAATGATTTATTTTTACCCAGGTACGGCATCTATATCTATTTTGTATTAACATTTAAAGTATTTGGTGTGTATATAAAAACTATAGTATTGCTTAAATGTTTAAGTACTGTTTGAGATACTTCAATTTCAGCATCCTATGAACCTTGTATATGAGCTCGCTTGTCAAAATCAGTGTTATACCTGCTGTTAATAGATTCCAAACTCTTCTGATACCAAGCAGGCAACGTTTTTATGGATGTGGAAAGTTTTGTGTACAACAGTACAGAATCTTTGTGATAAACTTTGGGATTCTTAATTAAGTTAAACCAAAAATTAAGTTTTGGTTAAATATTTAAAACTTTAAAAAAATCTGTATGTACCTTTTCCCTTCTGGGAAAACATTTCCAAAACATTTGTTTTGATTTTCTGGTCCTTCTTAGGCCTTTTCGGTACTTATCCTGCTGACTTCCAACATTTTATTGTTCAACACCCAAGTGAAATACTTTACAAATAGAAATTTTTCCAAACACATAGTACCATGCACCATTACCACTTTACTTAACAGCTTGGTTGAGATAAAATTCACATACCATAAAATTTACCCCTTTAAATTGTTCAATTTAGTGGTTTTTAGTATATTCACAGAGTTGCACAACCATCACTGCTAATTTTAGTATATTTTCATCACCTCGTAAAGAAACCTCCACACCATTAGCAATTACTCTCCATAACCCTAGTTCCTGGCAACCATAAATCCACTTTCTGGCTTTATTAGGTTTGCCTTTTCTGTGCATTTCATGTAAATGGAGTCATACAGTATGTGGCCTCTTGTATCTGCCTTCTTCACTCAGTGTATGTTTCCAAGATGTGTCCATGTTTTGGCATGCATGAGTGCTGTATTCTTTTTTATGGCTATACCACATTTTGTTTATTCATCAGTTGTGGACATTTGGAATGCTTCCACTTTTAAGCGATTATGAATAACACTGTCATAAACAAAAGTTTTTTGTAGGCGTGTTTTGATTTCTCTTGGGTATATGCTTAGGAATGAATGAAATTGCTGGATCATACGGTAAGTACCATTAACCTTTTGAGGACCTGCCAGGCCATTTTCCAAAGTGAATGCACCATTTTACATTCCCACCAACAGAGTATGAGGATTCCAATTTCTCTGCATCCTTGCCAGTACTTGTTATCTGTTTTAATTATACCTATCCTAATGGTGTGAAGTGGTATTTCATTGTAGTTTTGATTTGCATTTCCTTGATGACTAATGATGTTGCCCATCTTTTCGTTCGTTTACTGGCCATTTCTTTGAAGAAATGACTGTTGAGATTTTTTGTCCCATTTTTAATTTGAGTATTTGTCTTTTTATTATTCAGTTGTAAGAGTTCTTTGTATACTCTAGAAACACGTCCCTTATCACATACATAGTCTGCAAATGTTTTCTTCTGTTTTGTGGATTGCCTTTTCATTTTCTTGATGGTATCCTTTGAAGCACCATTTAATTTTGATGAAGTTCACTTTACCTATTTTTTTCTTTTTTAATTGTGCTTTTGATTTCATATCCGTGAAGCCATTGCCTATCCCAGGGTCATGAAGTTTTATCCCTCTTTTCCTCTACAATTTTTATAGATTCAGGTTTTTCATTTACTAGCTCTTTGATCCATCCTGAGTTAATTTTTGTGTATGATATGAGGTAGGGTCTAACTTTATTTTTTGCATCCAGTTGTAGCTCATTTATTGACTATCTCATTTATTCCCATTGAATTGACTTGGCACCATTGTCTAAAATGAATTGTCCTTAAGTGTATGGGTTTATTTCTGGATTGTCAGTTCTATTCATTGATCTATACATCTGTCTTTATGCCAGTAACACACAGTCTTAATGGCTGTAGCTTTGTAGTAAGTTTTAAAATTGGGATGTGAGATTCCTCCAACTCTCTTTTTTTCTCAACATTTTTTAAAACTATACTGGATCCCTTCATTTCCATATGAATTTAGGAATCAGCTTGTCAATTTCTGTAAAAAAGGCAGTTGGGATTTTGATAGTTGAATCTGTAGATCAATATGGGGAGCGTTGCTGTCTTAACATTAAGTGTTCGAATCCATAAACACAAAGTATCTTTCCATTTGCTTAGGCCTACCCTAATTTCCTTCAGTTGTGTTTTCTAGTTTTCAATGTACGGGTCTTGCATTACTTTTTTAAAATTTATTCCTGAGTGTTGTATTCTTTTTATGCTTTTGTAAAAGGAAATAAGTTATAAAGCTACAAATGTATTTAGGAAGAAATATCTGTGGTTTTAATGAGTACAATTCAATCACATTTTAGTTATTCAAACTTTCATATGCTAAATTTTAAGAAACATTTTCTGCCATCTTGATATAAACTGCTCTCAATTGTTCACAAGCCAGTTATATGTTTTATGAATTAACTCTGTTCCCATCACCTAATACCATATTATGGATTTAAGATTGATATTAACAAAGATAATGTAAAGGGGGCAAGTGAGAGGGAGGGACTGAAATTCAGCAAACACAGGAGAATATATTACAGATTGAAACTCTGCCATTTCACTAGCATTTTCTTTTTTTTTTTTCATGGTGTGTTTGAATTAACCAGCACGTAAACTATCTCATTCAATATTGTCGTTGTTGTTGTTGTTAGGTGCCGTCGAGTCAGTTCGGACTCAAAGCAACCCTATGCACAACAGAATGAAACACTGCCCAGTCCTGAGCCATCCTTATAATCGTTGTTACGCTTGAGCTCATTGTTACAGCCACTGTGTCAGTCCACCTTGTTGAGGGTCTTCCTCTTTTCCGCTGACCCTGTACTCTGCCAAGCATGATGTCCTTCTCCAGGAACTGATCCCTCCTGACAACATGTCCCAAGTATGTAACGCAGTCTTGCCACCCTTGCTTCTAAGGAGCATTCTGGCTGCACTTCTTCTAAGACAAATTTGTTCTTTTGGCAGTCCATGGTATATTCAGTATTCTTTGCCAACAGCACAATTCAAAGGCATCAATTCTTCTTCAGTCTCCCTTATTCATCGTCCAGCTTTCACATGCATATGATACCACTGAAAATACCATGGTTTGGGTCAGGCGCACTTTAGTCTTCAAGGTGACATCTTTGCTCTTCAACACTTTAAAGAGGTCCTTTGCGGCAGATTTACCCAATGCAATGCGTCTTTTGATTTCTTGACTGCTGCTTCCATGGCTGTTGATTGTGGATCCAAGTACAGTGAAATCCTTGACAACTTCAATCTTTTCTCCGTTTATCATGATGTTGCTCATTGGTCCAGTTGTGAGGATTTTTGTTTTCTTTATTTTGAGGTGCAATCCCTGCTGAAGGCTGTGGTCTTTGATCTTCATTAGTAAGTGCTTCAAGTTCTCTTACTTTCAGCAAGCAAGGTTGTGTCATCTGCATAATGCAGGTTGTTAATGAGTCTTCCTCCAATACTGATGCCCCATTCTTCTTCATATAGTCCAGCTTCTCGGATTATTTGCTCAGCACACAGATTAAATAGGTATGGTGAAAGAATACAACCCTTACACACACATTTCCTGACTTTAGACCAATCAGTATCCCCTTGTTCTGTCTGAACAACTGCCTCTTCATCTATGTAAAGGTTCCTCATGAGCTCGATTAAGTGTTCTGCATTTCCCACTCTTCACAACATTATGCATAATTTGTTATGATCCACACAGTCCAATGCCTTTGCATAGTCAATAAAACACAGGTAAATATCCTTCTGGTATTCTCTGCTTTCAGCCAGGATCCATCTGACATCAGCTATGATATCCCTGGTTCCACATTCTCTTCTGAAACCAGCCTGAATTTCTGGCAGCTCCCTGTCTATGTACTGCTGCAGCCGTTTTTGAATGATCTTCAGGAAATTTTGCTCGCATGTGATATTAATGATATTGTTCTATAATTTCCACTTTCTGTTGGGTCACCTTTCTTGGGAATAGGCATGACTATGGATCTTTTCCAATCAGTTGGTCAGGAAGCTGTCTTCCAAATTTCTTGGCATAGACCAGTGAGAACCTCCAGCGCTACATCTGTTTGTTGAAACATTTCAATTGATATTCCATCGATTCCTGGAGCCTTGTTTTTCGCCAGTGCCTTCAGAGCAGCTTGGAGTTCTTCCTTCAGTACCATCGGTTCCTGATCATATGCCATCTCTTGAAATGGTTGAACCTCGACTAATTCTTTTTGGTATAATGACTCTGTGTATTCCTTCCATCTTTTGACGCCTCCTGCATCGTTTAATATTTTCCCTGTGGAATCCTTCACTATTGCAACTCGGGTCTTGAATTTTTCTTCAGTTCTTTCAGCTTGAGAAACACCGAGCATGTTCTTCCCTTTTGGTTTTCCATCTCCACCTCTTTCCACATGTCATTATAATACTTTACTTTGTCTTCTCAAGACACCCTTTGAAATCTTCAGTTCTTTTACTTCATCAGGTCTTCCTTTTGCTTTAGCTGCTCGACACTCAAGAGCAAGTTTTAGAGTCTCCTCTGATATCCATCTTGGTCTTTTCTTTCTTTCCTGTCTTTTCAATGACCTCTTGCTTTCTTCATGTATGATGTCCTTCCACAACTCGTCTGATTTTCGTTCACTAGTGTTCAATGCGTCAAATCTGTTCTTCAGATGGTCTCTAAATTCAGGTGGGATATACTCAGGGTCATGTTTTGTCTCTCATGGACTTGCTCAGATTTTCTTTAGTTTCAGCTTGAACTTGCATATGAGTAATTGATGGTCTGTTCCACATTCGGCCCCTGGCCTTGTTCTGACTGATAATATTGAGCTTTTCCATCATCTCTTACCACAGATGTAGTCAGTTTGATTTCTGTGTGTTCCATCTGGCAAGGTCCATGTGTATAGTCACGTTTATTTTGGCGAAAGAAGGTATTGCAATGAAGAAGTCGTTGGTCTTCCAAAATTCTGTCATTCGATCTCCAGCATTGTTTCTATCACCAAGGCCGTCTTTTCCAACTACTGATCCTTCTTCTTTGTTTCCAACTTTTGCATTCCAGTCGCCAGTAATTATCAATGCATCTTGATTACTTACGTTTCATCAGTTTCAGACTGCAGCAGCTGATAAAAATCTTCTGTTTCTTCATCTTTGGCCCTAGTGGTTGGTGCGTAAATTTGAATAATAGTCATATTAATTGGTCTTCCCTGTAGGCGTATGAATATTATCTTATCACTGACAGCGTTGTACTTCAGGATAGATCTTGAAATGTTCTTTTTGACGATGAATGCAACACCATTCCTCTTTCAGTTGTCATTCCCAGCATACTAGACTATATGATTGTCCGATTCAAAATGGCCAATACCAGTCCATTTCAGCTCACTAGTGCCTAGAATATTGATGTTTATGTGTTTCATTTCTTTTTTGACGATTTCCGGTTTTCCTAGATTCATACTTCATACATTCTAGGTTCTGATTTTTAATGGATGCTTGCAGCTGTTTCTTCTCATTTTGAATTGTGCCACATCAGTGAATGTAGGTCCCGAGAGCTTTACTCCATCCACATCATTAAGGTCGACTCTACTTTGAAGAGGCAGCTTTTCCAGCACTATATCAGACAGTGCTCCGCTGCTATTGATAAGGTTTTCACTGGCTAATACTTTTCAGAAGTGAACTGCCAGGTCCTTCTTCCTAGTCTGTCTTAGTCTGGAAGCTCAGCTGAAACCTGTCCTCCATGGGTGACCTTGCTGGTATCGGAATAGCCTACAGCAACACGCAAGCCCCCACAGTACAACAAACTGACAGACACGTGGGGGCATACCGTTAATTCTAAGACACACCATTATTTTATGTACTAATAAGGTTTTTACATTGTCAATTAAATTGATAAACCTCTTAATTGCAAAATATATCTTAACTTCAGAAATGATTAAATGTGAAATGAATAAGTGTTACCTAAAAAAAAAAAATGCAGCATAAGATCTGGGACATTTACTGATTCTACTCTATAAAAAATTATGTATTTTTTAAGGGGATTTATTCATTTTAGCTTGTTTGCTCATAAAGGTTAATATTGTGTATTGTTAATTGCATCAAGTCTGTATGTGGGTGATGTGTATATTAATGGTAATAATACTGTTATGATTATTGGGGATACATATTATTTGGCATCGTATAATAAGATTTTGTGTATTAAACTTTTAGGAATTCTGTTGATGGCAGCCTCAGAAAATGAAGATAACGATATTTTGTGGTGTGTCAACCATGACACCTTTCCTTTCCAAAAACCAATTATGGAAACTCAAGTAAGCTATCTTGAGAATTGTGGAAAAAACGTATTTTTTGTGTAATTTTCAGTGAAGAATAGTACGTTAAGGAACTTAATTATCTGATTTATTACAGCTTCTAATACTTGAATACTCTTATGTGATTAGAAATCTTATTGAAAAAAGTGTACCCGATTTTTTTTCTTTTGTCAGGTTAAAAATCATTGTGATAGTCACTAAAGACATCCTTCTAAAAATTTTGGAACCATTTTAGGGTGTTTTTTTATAATGTACCTTGAAGTGCATATACCTTTTTTGTAACAATCTTTGTCCCTTTTAAATAAACCACATTTTTTAGTTATTTAATTGTGAGACCTCTATTATAGCTATGATTTAGACTATAATTCTGCCTAAATTTTTAAGTTTTCTTTTTTTAATTATAAAAATTTTCAAACATACATAAGAGTGGAGGGAATAGTAAATGGAACCCGTGTTCAAGAATTACAAATATTTTTTCATGTTATTTCATCTCTCTTCTCTACATATACATACACAGACACACAAATACGTGGTTGTATTTTAAAAGCAAATACTAGCCATCGTATCATTTTATTTGTGTAATACTTGAGATATATTTCAAATGGCTGAGGGCTTTTTAAAAAAAAACAACTACAGAATATAACGCATGAGCTTTTTATTTATGGGTAAAGTATCATGTCTATAACTTTACTTTCAAATGATTCAATAAAAGAAAAAATACATAGAGATAAAGCAGATATGGCATAGTGCTAACAACTATCGAGTCTACATATTGAGTATATAGATATTTACGCTTATTTAAACACTTCTCTGTGCTTGAAATTTTCAATAATAAAATGCTGTAGAAGATTAAAACATTTTGAAAATAGAGTCTCTTAGCTTAGAAAGCAAATATAACGTAAGAAAAGAACAAAAATCTACATGGCAGCAAATAGAAATACTAAATCTTCTTACGTAAATTAATCTATCCTGGAAAGATGGTAGAAGGTATCCTGTCTTTGGTTATAGAAATAATTGTGATTCTAGTAAGTAGTATAATCAGTTTATTTTGAGAAAATTTTACTTTTGTCTTTCCATGTTAAAATATAATTTATGAATATAAAAGATAATTAAAAGAATAGGACAGTTAATTAGTGATTAGGTCTGTATCCTCCCCTCCGCCCGAAACAGGTTTTGCTTCATGTAACTTGAATAAAATATTTGATTTTTTTTTTATATGTATAGATGACGACCCACGTTGATGGTCATTCCTGGGCTCTATCTGCAATAGATGAATTGAAAGTAGATAAGATAATTACACCATTAAATAAGGATCATATTCCAATAACCGACTCACCGGTTGTTGTCCAGCAGCACATGTTGCCTCCAAAGAAGTTTGTGCTTCTCTCTGCACAGGTATGTGCATACTCTGCTCAGATGGAGACAGAAACGAGTGAAGTGGTAGTTAATGACTTCATCAAGTACTGTGCAGTAGTCACTTAAGAGAATCATTTACTTAACTGTTTCTGAACGTTTACCCTTGCTGCATTCTTAAGGAGTAGTTTGTCAGTATCAAAAGTACTACAAAAAGAACTAACTCTTGAAAAGTGTTATACATTTCTTAGCAGTGCTGTCACCAGTGTTCAGGAACGTGGAATATGCTGTAAGCTAAATTTTACTACTAAAAACAATGAAATAAAATAATTATAGTTCTCATGTTAACTTATTTAAAAATATTTTATTATTTGTTTTCTTGATTGTAGTCCATTGACAGAAATCAAAAGTTAAAACAGAAGTCTATATAGTGAAATTCTCCCTTCCAGTGTGGGTCTCTCTCTAGGTAGCCATGCCGTCAGAATCTTGTGTATCCGGAGATATGTGATGGATATACAAACAATACAAATACTTTTCTAAGCAAATAGTCACATACTATGGACATTATTTTATACCTTGCTTTTTCTACCTCAATAGTTTATTTCGGAGCTCTCCCATGTCAATATTTAAAGTACTTTCATTGATTTTTACATTTGAAAGGTATTTTTTATGAATGTAGCCTGTTTTGCTGTTGTGTGCTGTCGATTTTGTGCCGTCGAGTCGATTCCAACTCAGAGTGACCTTATAGGGGTCACAGTATCACTGCCCCGTAGGGTTTCAGGGAGCAACTGGTGGATTCAAACTGCTGATCTTTTTGGTTAGCAGCTTGAGTTCCTAACCACTTTGCCGTGAGGGCTCCATATTTAACTAGGATCCTATTAATGGATCATCTTTTGCTATTAAAAATAATGCTGAAAGTATGTACATATACCATTATGTATGTTTTTGATGTAACTTAAACTGTTGAAATGCTTATGCTAGGTCAAAGGACATGTCTGTTTATAATTTTGATAGATACTGCTTGGTTTCCTACTATGCATTCTTTAGTGATATGTGTAGCTGTTTCTTCACGCCTCTCTGAGCACAGTATGATTATGCTCTTATTAAGAGTGAGATTGTCTATCTTTTTAAATGGGTATTTTCTTTGAATTATCTGTTCTTATTTTACCTTACTATTTGTCTTTTTCTTTTATAGAATTATGCATCAGGGAAACTAACCTTTTGTGATTTTTAGCCACAAATATTTTCTCCTGGTTTGTCATTTGACTTTGTTCATTGAGATTTTTCCCATGCAGAAAATTTTATAAGTAGCCAATTATCTGTTCTCTTTTGGGATTTATGTCATAAGTGAAAACCTTATGCACTCTGTAGTTTGTAAAATAATTAACTCATTGTTTCTTCGAGTACTTTTGTGATTTTATGTTGTCCTTTAAATTTTTGAAGAACTTATCCTGGTATATGGTATGACAAGGAGCCCTGGCACCACAGTGGTTAAAGTGATCGACTACTAATCACAAAGTCGGTGGTTTGAACCACCAGAGGCTCCTTGGGAGAAAGATGTGGCAGTCTGCTTCTGTAGAGATTTACAGCCTTAGAAACCCTATGGGGTCACTGTGAGTTGGAATTGACTCAGTGGCAGTGGGTTTGGTTTGATATATGGTATGAATATGGATCTGGCTTCATTTTTTCCTAAATGGCTATACATTGTGCCAACATGATTAATGAATAATCTAACTTTAACCTTCTGGTTTGAGAGGCGGGTGACTTTCATCCTATACTAAATTCCAGTATTCACTTTAACCTCTATCAGAACTTTCTCTTTTGTTCTACTGATCTGACTTATTCATGTCCTATTTCCATGCATAATATAAGGCTTTATAGAGTGTTTTATGTTTTTTGTGTGGTAGAGCCAGCCCCTTTTCACCTTGCTTTTTTTGGGCAGTGGGGGGTGGGGGGGGTTGCAGTGTTTTCCTATTAATTATTCTCTAGATATATAGATCTAGCGTAGTTAGGAGTTGAAATGTAGATTATGTGTTTGATCAGTTTATTTTGTGTTTTAAAGTTCTTTGTGTTTCTTTGAGTTCACTAAATAAAGTAGTATAGTCAGCTGCCACCAGCCAAGTATGGTAAATCTCTTATTCATGTTCTTTCTTTTTTTATTTCTAAGGGGAGTCTTATGTTTCATAAACTTAGACCTGTAGATCAACTGAGGCATCTTCTTGTAAGTAATGTAGGTGGAGATGGAGAAGAGATTGAAAGATTCTTTAAATTACACCAGGTAATTATTTATCCTTTTTTTTTTATGTGATGATTTTTTTTTAAACAAGGGAATGATAAGAATGATAGTTCAATGTTATGTAAATTAGTACCAAAATATTATTATAATCTGATAATGTTACCAATCATCCTTTTTTACCTGTATCACTATATGTGTGCTAATATTTGGGAGCAGGATTAATGCATATAAGGCTTATAGTAACCTCCCAAATTTTTATTCTCTTTTGTTGATAAATCCTTATCATTAAAGCATATTAGTAAGGGTCTAATGGTCACAGTACATGGTAAATGTATTTTTGTTAAAAGCCCAAAACGTTATGGGCAAGTCCATTTATAGACAAGTCCCTTTTTTATTTTTTTGTTAATGACCTGAGGAATGATAAGTTGTGAATGCTTAGTTTAAAATGAAGAATGCCAAATCAAACTTAAGCATACAATATCTGTTATAAAAATTCCAGCTCTACCACCAGGGCAAGTTACTTGAACTCTCCAGTCTTCAGTTTCCTCATATTCTAAATATGCACTACATTATAGTAGTTTGTGGTGTGAGAATTAATGTGTGTTAAACTCTTTAAAATGATGCCTAGCACATGATAGGTATTCATTAAATGTTGGCCATTATTGTAGTTATTTTCTAAAAGGTAGAAAAAATGAAGGAATAAACTAGGAACTAAATTTGAATTTTGGTTAAAAAGGGAAAGGGAGAGCATCCTTTGTTAACACCTATGATAAACTTGAAAACCGGTACTGTTCAGTCCTTTATACCAACTGATTCAACTCAGCCAGCAAATATTTATTGAGCATCTACTCTGTTCTAGGCACAGATCTAAACACTGGATACAACAGCAAACAAAACTTCTTTTAAAATAAGGAAAGTTTTTGGGTTTTTTGACAGGAAGACCAGGCTTGTGCAACTTGCCTGATCCTTGCTTGCTCCACTGCTGCCTGTGATAGAGAAGTATCTGCCTGGGCTACTCGAGCTTTCTTCAGGTATATGTCAGTTTTCTTCCGTACTGGCTCACTTTTTTTGAAAATGGTTGCATTGGCCAATGGGATTGTGATATTGCCATGCATAATATAAAACTTTAGGTAGTATTACTGTATTTTATGTTTGCTGTGTGGTAGTTACAGCCTTTTTAGGCCTGCAAAACAGTTCAGTGACTGCATAGGCAAGTTCCTAACATTCATTTGCAAAAGGGTGCCATTTAGGAAGATTACCTTGCTGTCGGAAGCATCTAGATGAGCATATCCATTATGGTAACCAGGCATTAATACCCTTTGTCTGGATTCTTTTCTCCAGCTTCAGCCTATCCCTTTACACTTCTTTCTACCTGAGTCACCATCTCTGGGATTTTTGCTTTCTCAAACACCGTGTCACTCGTGCTGTTTGTGGATTGTCAGTAACAAAGGATTCTGAATCACTTTAAGGAAACTTTGTTTCAAGGATATTTTTACTCGGGAAATATGTAGCTAAGAATTTGAAATGTGATTTTTTTAAAAAGTTTTTTAAGTACTATGTAGCCGTAACTACAATGGAAATTACATTGCTGTTAACCATTAAGTAAATTCTATGCTTTTTTTTTTTTAAAGAAACTGGCAGAGTCCATTATAATTCTTCCTGGTAGCAGTTTCAAGTCAACATTTATTGAACAAATATTTATTATGTATTCTCTGCATATATTTCACTGTCAACATAATTTATTAAAATGGCCACTGTTTAAAGAATTTATGTTGAAGCTAAGCAGGATTTGGAACAATCCCAGCTTTTAAGATGGATAGTTTTGCTAAATAAGCTCAGCCTCTCTTGTCATAAAAATAGGTACGGCGGTGAAGCACAGATGAGATTTCCAACTGCTCTTCCCCCTCCAAGTAATGTTGGTCCCATCTTGGGGTCTCCTGTCTATTCTAGTGAGTATGGAACATTGAAACAGTTAGAACTTCACAAACTTCGTAGCATATTTTAATGGATGTCTAACACTTAAACATGATAATAATATTAAACTCTCATTAATATTGAATCTTTAATGTTTACAAAATAGTATTTATGGAACTTATATTTTCAAAGGAAATGAGATGAATGATATAATAACATCAGTGTTTTTCAAAATGAGAATTATTAGAAAGTTATTGGGAAATTGAGATGAGTCTCTTAATTCTTGAATATATGACGGGTAGTGCCACTCCTTACTCTTTATGCTTATAAATAGGTTCTGTGTCTGAGTTTGATCTGATTCAAAATTTTTATATTCCTTTCATTTTAGGTTCTCCTTTACCTAGCAGTAGTTCATATCCAAATCCAACCTTTCTGGGAACACCACCTCAAGGTACCTCTTTTCTTTGTTTTAGATTGTTGTTATTTTTGAAGAACTAGTGTTGGGAGTTATTACCTTTAATGCTTATTGTGAAACAGATTAACCTGCCCTGTTCCCTTTAAAATAATATGGTTTAGTAGAAGTGACATCAAAGCAAGTATTGGCACTAGGCCATGAATGCCTCTATTTAGGAACTCCTTTGGTGGTATGCCTGGAAAGCCCCTTATTTGGGTGCCAGGATTTAATTAAGCCCTGGTTAGTTCTTTTTTACTCCCTGCATAAGGAGCAGTGATGGCAAGTTTTCTTTCCTTTTTGTCCTGCATTGCAGGCATTTGAAAGTCCACGTAGAAGCACCTATCAAGTCTAAGTCTCTCTGCTTATTAAGGAAAACCAAATAAATTATCTATTTATTTCAGTATTTTTATGAATATTCTTATCTATGGATCCAGATAAAACAAACTTGGGTTGTCAAGAATTCTGAATCGTTAAGGTACTATTTTTAGAGGATTTGTTTTTTTCACGTACGTATAAGGTTTGCAGCCTCCTGCCATGTCAACACCAATGTATGCTGCAGGAAACCTAGCAACTCAGGCCACAAGTATGAGTTGTATGACTGGACCAGAGATTGTGTACTCCGGAAAACACAATGGTATTTGCATTTACTTTTCTCGAATTATGGGGTAAGTTTTTCATGGAATAATTTAGCTATTGCTCACTTTGACCTATTTTGAGCTGTTGAACATTTTTAAGTCTAAATTTGGGACATCATTTATTTCTATTAAATTTTAGTTGTAGCTCATCAATTGATAATACTGTTTTCTATCATTTAGTCTTTTTCTTATATAACTATTTGTATCTGTGCTGTGTTTCATATATATTTTTTCAAAATATATCTGTATACATATTGATATATAGCATTACAGACTATCCTGTAACTCGGTGACATACATCTACAGGTCAACTGGACAGGTCTTTTGGACTGGCTGGGCTCACTCATGTGTATGTAGTCAGCTGTGAAATAGCAAGGAGCCCTGCCATCTTAGCTGGACTCTCACACCTATTTAGGGTCATCCTTGTAGACTGATACGCACTAAGCCAGGGCAAATGAACTCCCCTCCATATGGTCTCTCATCCTTCAGCAGGCTAGCAAGGGCTTATCTTGGTGCTGGCAGGGTTAATGAGAAGGATGGAAATGTTCAAAACCTTTGGTAATAGGCCCAGGATTGACATACCATCCATTTTCACCTCATTCACTTGTCCAGAGGGAAGCTTTAAGGCCAGCCCAGATTCATAAGATGAGGAAGTAGACTTTACTTCTTCTTTATGTTAGGAACTCTTGGGCAGTGCAAATGATTAATGTGCTCACCTGCTAACCAAAAGGTTGGAAGTTTGAGTCCACTCGGAAGCACCTCAGAAGAAAGGCCTGGCAATCTTCTGAAAGATCAGCCATTGATAACCCTATGGAGCACAGTTCTCCTCTGACACACATGGGGGTTGACTCCACGGCAAGTGGTCTTTATGAGAGAAGCATCAGAGTTACAGTGCAATAGGGGATAGGTATAAAAAATCAAAACCAAACCCACTGCCATCAAGTCGATTCTGACTCATAGCGACCCTATAGGACAGAGTAGGACTGCCTCACAGAGTTTCCAAGGAGCACCTGGCCAATTTGAACTGCTGACCTCTTGGTTAGCAGCCGTAGCACTTAACCGCTACGCCACCGGGGTTTCCAGGGGATAGGTATAGGGAGGGATAAAGAACGTGGCCTTTTCTGCAGTCAGTCTACCGTACCATCTAATTAGCTATCATGGGTAGTATGTATTTTTTTGGATTTGAGATGTAAACTTTAAGTCATTTACCTTAAAATGTTGAAAGAGTGCGGAGCTCCTATAAATATTTTTTGTCTTCGTATACTCCTTTATTTATAATTATGCAGAACCTTTTGATTTTTCTTCAGCAGTGTTTCATTATCTGAAATAATCTAGTTCTATTAGGTTTGGAAAATTTTCTATTTTCTGTTCTTCCAGCTAACTTAATAAAATGTTAAATGAAACCATTGCTAAGTTTTAAAAACTGAAGAAACACATTAAGTTCCTATAGTAGGCATTTGCTACTTATTTTAATTATTTTTATTCACTTAAAGCACAATAAAACATTTTTTGTTCCAGAAATATTTGGGATGCTAGTTTAGTTGTGGAGAGAGTGTTCAAGAGTGGCAACAGAGAGATCACTGCTGTAAGTGTGTCTAATGTTATTTCCTTATATTTAAGTAACCACTCTATTGTGTCTTCCTATTAATGGATAGATTATGTTGTACTTTTTAAAGTTATAAACAAAATGTAAAGACTGGATAATTGTCCAATAAGCTATCCATTTCCTAGATTAAATCTCAGCTCTGTCACTTATGAATTGTCCTACCAGGGTAAATTTCTTAACATTTCAGAGCCTGGTACCTCACTGTAAGTTGAGAAGAACACTATGTCTCCCTCATAATGTTGGGGGATTAAATAGCATCAGTCCTAATACTTACTGTTCCTCAAAGTTACTGTTTATGCTTTGGTTTATGTGCACAAAAACCTGGACCCAGTACTAATTTCCATGGTCTAGCATACTTTCCAAACTCCTTTAAGAAAGCATATATTTTAGAATTTTGTTTTATATTATTACAGATTCAGATAGTAAGATTTTTTTTTTAGTCTGGAATATGAATGCAATTTATTTCAAGCTCTTTTCTTTTTAAAATTGCCAAATACCTTTCCTTTTATTCTTTATAAAAGAATAACGTATTCTTTTTTAAAGTTCACATTTCTAAGTATATGAATAGATTCAACTAATATAGTACATATTCTTTTATATGAGGTTTCAGACTAGGAAAACTAGTCTAAAGTGATAGAAGTAAGAAAAGTGGTTACCTCTGAGGTGGGATGGCTAATGACTGGAAAGGAGCATTAGGGAACTTTGTTGGGTATTGTAATGTTCCATATCTTGTTCTGGCTGATGGTTGTATACAAATGTAAAAAGTTATCAAGTGTTTAGTTAAGATTTAAATATTTTACTATATACCTCAGTCAGACAGAGTGGGGGAGATATAGGTATCTAACCTTTTGTTCTGGTCACCATGTGTGAATAGATGTAATAAAGAAATTACTGTTTATGAGTTAGGATTCTTCTAAATTAAAACTGTTTACATTCAATTACAAATAGTGTATCTTTCTGTATAAACTTTTTCAGCGTTTTTAAGCTTTTGAAAATTCTTTAAAAATTTTATTTTTAGAGTTTATTGTAGTAAAATATGCACATCATAAAGATTACCATTTTAACCATTTTTAATTGTACCATTTGGCGAACAGTAATTACATTCACAATGTTGTACAGCCATCAGCAGTGTTTCTGAAATTGTTTCATCACCTCAGACAGAAACTCAGCACCCATTAAGCAATAGCTGCCCCCCCCCGCCCCGCCCCACCATTCCACTTCTCCCGCCAGCCCCTGGTAACCGCTGATCAACTTTGGTCTCTGTACATTTGCCCATTCTGAATATTTCATATAAGTGACATCATATAACATTTGTCCTTTTGTCTCTGACATACTTCACCTAGTGTAATGTTCTTCCTTTCTTACAGATTGAAAGTAGTGTTCCCTCCCAACTGCTGGAGTCAGTGCTGTTAGAGCTAAAAGGTTTGCAAGAATTTCTAGACAGAAACTCCCAGTTTGCCGGAGGACCATTAGGAAATCCAACGTAAGAGTTTATATGCTCATTTTTTTTTTGCTTTTCATTGTTGTTGAGATGTAATTCGCATACCATAAAATTCACCCCAAGTGTACAGTTCAGTGGATTTTAGTGTATTCACAAGGTTATGCAGCCACCACCACTTTCTAATTCTAGAACATTTTCATCGCCCCATAAAGAAACCCTGTACTCTTAGCAGGCACTCCCCGTTCTCCTCTTCCCCAGTCCCTGGCCACTGCTAATTCTTCTGTGTCTGTGTATTTGCTTATTCTGGGTATTTCATATAAATGGAGTCATACAATATGTAATAGCTCCCTCTAATGGATAATTAGATTGTTTCTATTTTTTTGATGTTATAAACAAGGTACACTGATTATTCTTCATATATGTTTGTGTACTTGTTCAATAACTTTTTGATTAATTCCTTAGACGTAGAATTTATTACATCTAAGGTTGGGTATTTTGTTATGTTTTGTTTTTTTTTAAGGTCATATACTTTTAAAATTGTTAATTTGTAGTATTAGATTGTTTCCTAAGGAGGATATACCAATTATCTTTATTTTTAGCCTTTGGAACACTTTATTTTAAACAGCATGTAAATAGATTTTGCCCTTTTTTTTCAATCCAGTTTGAGAGTTTTTGTTTTTTAATATAAGAGTTTAACCTATTCCCATTTTATTGGGATTATTTAAATGTTTGATCTTACTTTAACTATACTGAATTTGTAGTTTGTTGTTATTTTTTTTTTTTTCTCCCCTTCCCAGTTTCCTTATTTTACTGAATTAATCAAGTCTCCCTTCCCGCAACACTGGTTTAGAAGTTCTGCATACAGTTTTTCTTCCTCTGGTAATTAGTTTTAAATTCTCTTAAATGTACATCTCAGTCAGCATTAGTAATTGAACAGATCTATAATCCTTACCTCCTCCTGCCCTTTCTCCCTTGAAATCATCTGGAATTTTAGTTGCAAGGTTTTTTCTTTTCTTTCTTAAGATGTTGTGTTTTTGTGCTATCGAGTCAATTCCTATTCATAGTGACCCTGTAGGACAGATTAGAACTGCCCCGTAAGACTTTCTAGGCTGTAATCTTTAGGGGAGCAGATCACTAGGCCTTTCTCCCTTAGCCACTGAATAGGTTCGAACTGCTTTCCTTTCATTTAGCAGCCACTAACATAAAACCACTAACATAAAACTCAATAGGTTAACATAAAACCAGGGCTTCTTTTTCTAACATCATGCTTTTATAGTAATATTCTCTGAGCAGCTCATTGAATTTTATAGTTATGTATGCAATTATTTTTTAAATCTTTATAACCTGTTACTTTTACTAATTTCACTTTATTGTTTCTAATAGTTTTTTTCTTTGACTCTTTTGAATATTTCAGATATGTACTTCTGTCACCTGCAAAGAGATAGTTTTGCCTTTTCATTTCCAATCCTGGTTGCATCCTCTTATCTTCATAGACTGGTATCCAACACAGTTTTAAATAGTAGTGGAGATAGAGTGGGCATCCTGGTTTTATTCCTGATTTTAGTGGGAAAGGTTCTGGTATTTTCCCATTAAGGAAGATGGCAGGATAGATAGTGTTCCATTTTACATAATTATCTTTTTATTTTATTGGCTACTTTTAACATGAGTGGGTATTGGAGTTTGTCAGTTGGCTTTCTGTGTTTTACAGACACAATTACAATTTTTCTTTAATTTTATTAATAGAATTATATTAACGGATCTTCTCATTTTCACCACCCTTCGCATGCCTGGGTTGCAAGTGTTTCATTGAGTATGAAAATTTTGTTAACAGCTTTATTGAGGTATAGTTTACATACTGTAAAATTTACTCTTTTTAAATGTACAGTTCAGTACTTTTTAGTAAATGTATAGAGTGCTACAACTATTGTCATAATCCAATTTTAGAACATTTCCATCACCCTAGAGATATCCTACTTGTCCATTTTCACTTGCTTCCCATCCTTACCCCAGACCCACGTCGCTACTAATCTACTCTATCTATAAATTTGCCTACTGACATTTCATATAAATGGACTCACACAGTGTATGATCTTTTAAGTCTGGCTTTTTATACCTAGCATGTTTTTGAGGTTCATTTATGTTGCAGCATGTACCAATATGTCATCCCTTTTTATTGCCCAGTGAGTATGGAGTTTTAAAGTCATAGTCCTTTTCCCTCTGGCCTTAATATACATTTTGCCACATTTTCTTCCTTAATTTTACTGTTGCAGATGAAAAGTACATTGCCTGTTTGATTCTCTTTCCTCTATAAATGACATGTGTTTACTTTGAAATTTTTTATGAGTTTTTCTTTATTACAAGAATCCAGAAATTATATCATGATTGGTTTATATATGTCTTCTTTCAATCACTCAGTTAGCTTTTAGAACTAAAGACGACAAGCTTTCTTAAGCTTTCAGTAAAATTTCATCTCGTATTTGTTGTAGTATTCCATGTGTCCCATTCCTTTCTTTAGGAAATTACAGTATTTAAATGTCGTCTCTTCTGTTTCTAACCTCTGTTATTTTACTTTTCATCCGTAATTTCCTTTCTTTTTTTTTTTTTTTTGGTCTTTTGTTTAGCAGGTTAAGAGAATTTCTAGAGTTGATGTTCTCAATTTTTCTGTTTTCAATAACATCTATTCCATTTTTTTTTAATAATTTTTATTGAACTTTAAGTGAACGTTTACAGATCAAGTCAGTCTGTCACATATAAGCTTATATACACCTTACTCCATACTCCCACTTACTCTCCCCCTAATGAGTCAGCCCTTGCGGTCTCTCCTTCCGTGACAATTTTGCCAGCTTCCAACCCTCTATAACCTCCTATCTCCCCTCCAGACAGGAGATGCCAACACAGTCTCAAGTGTCCACCTGATACAAGTAGCTCACTCTTCATCAGCATCTCTCTCCAACCCATTGTCCAGTCCCTTCCATGTCTGATGAGTTGTCTTCAGGAGTGGTTCCTGTCCTGGGCCAACAGAAGGTTTGGGGACCATGACCGCCGGGATTCCTCTAGTCTCAGTCAGACCATTAAGTCTGGTCTTTTTATGAGAATTTGGGGTCTGCATCCCACTGATCTCCTGCTCCCTCAGGGATTCTCTGTTGTGCTCCCTGTCAGGGCAGTCATCGGTTGTAGCCAGGCACCATCTAGTTCTTCTGGTCTCAGGATGATGTAAGTCTCTGGTTCCTGTGGCCCTTTCTGTCTCTTGGGCTCATAGTTATCGTGTGACCTTGGTGTTGTTCATTCTCCTTTGCTCCAGGTGGGTTGAGACCAATTGATGCATCTTAGATGGCTGCTTGTTAGCATTTAAGACCCCAGATGCCACATTTCAAAGTGGGATGCAGAATGTTTTCATAATAGAATTGTTTTGCCAATTGACTTAGAAGTCCCCTTAAGCCGTAGTCCCCAAACCCCCGCCCTTGCTCCACTGACCTTTGAAGCATTCATTTTATCCTGGAAACTTCTTTGCTTTTGGTCCAGTCCAGTTGAGCTGACCTTCCGTGTATTGAGTATTGTCCTTCCCTTCACCTAAAGTAGTTCTTATCTACTAACTAATCAGTATATAACCCTCTCCCACCGTCCCTCTCTTCCCCCCTTGTAACCACAAAAGTATGTGTTCTTCTCAATTTATATTATTTCTCAAGATCTTATAATAGTGGTCTTATACAATATTTGTCGTTTTGCCTCTTGACTAATTTCACTCAGCATAATGCCTTCCAGGTTCCTCCATGTTATGAAATGTTTCACAGATTCGCCACTGTTCTTTATCGATGCGTAGTATTCCATTGTGTGAATATACCACAATTTATTTAACCATTCATCCGTTGATGGACACCTTGGTTGCTTCCAGCTTTTTGCTATTGTAAACAGAGCTGCAGTAAACATGGGTGTGCATATATCTGTTCGTGTGAAGGCCCTTATTTCTCTAGGGTATATTCCCAGGAGTGGGATTTCTGGATTGTATGGTAGTTCTATTTCTAACTTTTTAAGAAAATGCCAGATAGATTTCCAAAGTGGTTGTACCATTTTACATTCCCACCAGCAGTGTATAAGAGTTCCAATCTCTCCGCAGCCTCTCCAACATTTATTATTTTGTGTTTTTTGGATTAATGCCAGCCTTGTTGGAGTGAGATGGAATCTCATTGTAGTTTTAATTTGCATTTCTCTAATGGCTAATGATCGAGAGCATTTTCTCATGTATCTGTTAGCTGCCTGAATATCTTCTTTAGTGAAGTGTGTGTTCATATCCTTTGCCCACTTTTTGATTGGGTTGTTTGTCTTTTTGTGGTTGAGTTTTGACAGAATCATATAGATTTTAGAGATCAGGTGCTGGTCGGAGATGTCATAGCTGAAAATTCTTTCCCAATCTGTAGGTGGTCTTTTTACTCTTTTGGTGAAGTCTTTAGATGGGCATAGGTGTTTGATTTTTAGGACCTCCCAGTTATCTGGTTTCTCTTCATCATTTTTGGTAATGTTTTGTATTCTGTTTATGCCTTGTATTAGGGCTCCTAGGGTTGTCCCTATTTTTTCTTCCATGGTCTTTATCGTTTTAGTCTTTATGTTTAGGTCTTTGATCCACTTGGAGTTAGTTTTTGTGCATGGCGTGAGGTATGGGTCCTGTTTCATTTTTTTGCAAATGGATATCCAGTTATGCCAGCACCATTTGTGAAAAAGACTATCTTTTCCCCAATTAATTGACACTGGGCCTTTGTCAAATATCAGCTGCCCATATGTGGATGGATTTATATCTGGGTTCTCAATTCTGTTCCATTGGTCTATGTGCCTGTTGTTGTACCAATACCAGGCTGTTTTGACTGCTGTGGCTGTGTAATATGTTCTAAAATCATGTAGAATGAGGCCTCCCACTTTGTTTTTCTTTTTCAGTAGTATTCCATTTTTTTTAATAAATTTTTTTTTTTTTGTCCATCATATTTTTAAATCCCAGAACTCTTACTTACCAGTTTTTCCTTTTTTCATAGCAGCCAGCATTTGTAATATGGACTTCAGATCTCCTTGAGGATACAAATATAATTGTTTTTCAAAGGAAATCTGGGCCTGGATGCAAGGGCCAACTGATGGAATTTGATGTAGTTTCCCAACTTTTGTTTACTCCTTGCCAACTGACCTTTAGTAATTGGATCTTAGGTGTATTTATGTGTTATAGCTTGAAGTTGCCAGTGGACTGAAAGGAAAGAGCTATGATAGCAATGGTGTACTCAAGTGGATTATTATGCTATGCTGAACCTTTCTAATCTGCTGTCCTACTGCCATATTTGTTATGATGGCCTGGAATTTGCTAAGGAGCAATATAACCACCAACATAAGGAGCCTACTAGGGCCCTCTGAAACAAATCCACCATTTCATGGGTGGGTCACTCACCTAAGTAAAACGTGATCGGACGCTGAGTTTAGTCAGTCTGCATTTAGGAGAACTGATACACTTTTCCATACTGATGTCTGCTGTAACAGTTCTATAATTTAAAAAACTTCTCTACTTCAACTGTTTGGTTATCCTGAAGTTCATTTTCTTCAGAAAAGACCAGATAAGTGCTTGCTTTTTTTCTCTTTACCAAATTAAAAAGTAATGAATTTGTTTCTAGCATCCTTCAGAGATGATCTGTGTGGCTTTTTATTTAAGTTATTGTTATTAAGTTAATGATAGGTAATGCAGTAAAACTGACATTTTTTTTTCAGTGTGCAGTTCTGAGTTTGTGACAAATGCGTAGAGTTACATAACCACCACAACCAAGATATAGAATACCTCCTCATACCAAAAATTTCTCTTGTGCTGCCTTTTCTCCTAACCTGTGTCACACAGTTCTCCTTAAATTGTGCTACCTTTAGAGAGAGGCAGCAAGAGAAAAAAAGACATTCATTCCAAACTCTTCAGACCACAGGAGCCCCCTTTCCCAGTTCTTCTGTCCCAGGGTTTCTAATCTTGACGCTATGGATGTTTTGGTCTGGATAATTCTTTGTTGTGAAGGCTGTCCTATGCATTGTACAATGGGTGTTTTGCAGCATTCCTGGCTTCTTCCTACTTGATGCTACTAGTAGTCCCTGGTCATGACGATCAGGTGTCTCCAGGCATTGCAAAATGTTCCATGGGGTCAGTATTGCTCCCAGTTGCAAACAGAAAAATAGTATTTCTTTCAGAAAAGGAAGTTTTTCGTGGAGTTTTCACAGCGCACATAGTTCTGAGACTTGCTCACCTCCAGTCAAAGCCTGGAGAAGAATGTGAGGGGAGTGTCATGGATTGAATTGTATCCACCAAAAGTGTGTGTCAGTTTGGCTAGGCCATGATTCCCAGTATTGTGTGATTGACCACCATTTTGTCAGCTGATGTGATTTTCCTAAGCGTTGTAAATCCTACCTCTGTGATGTTAATGAGGTAGGATTAGAAGCTGTTGTGCTAATGAGGCAGGACTCAATTTACAAGATGAGATTGTATCTTGAGTCAGTCTCTTTTGAGATATAAAAGAGAGAAGCTAGTAGAGAGACAGGGGGACCTCCTATCACCAAGAAAGCAGAGCCAGGAGCAGAGCGCATCCTTTGGACCCGGGGTCCCTGTACTGAGAAGCTTCTAGACCAGGGGAAGATTGATGAAAAGGATCTTTCCCCAGAGTTGACGGAGAGAGAACGTCTTCCCCTGGAGCTGGCGCCCTGAATTTGGACTTCTAGCCTCCTAGACTGTGAGAGAAGGAATTTCTGTTTGTTAAAGCCACCCACTTGTGGTATTATGTTATAGTAGCACTACATAACTAAGGAGCCCTGGTGGTATAGTGGTCAAGAGCTTGGCTGCTAATCAAAAGGTTGGCAGTTCAGATCCACCAGCCACTCCTTGAAAATCCTGCAGGGCAGCTCTGCTGTGCCCTGTAGGGTTGCTTTGAGTCAGAATCAACTCAACAGCATGGTTAGGTTTTTTTGGGGGTTGGGCGGGGGACCAGTTAAGCTCATCTCCATATGGGTCATTATTCACGTTTGGCTTTCCACCCCAACCTATGTGCAATCATTTACTTTTCAGAGTTCTCGGGTAGTAGCTTTTTGTATTTGAAGCATTTTTAGTTGTAATCAATGGAGGTGGGGACTGAAAGTCAGTGTTTTTATTTAGTATCATCTTGAGTCTATGATTTCAAAACATACTTGATATGTTTAAACCCAGTGCAGACTTTTTCTTTTTCTTTTTGCTAAATGGTCCCATCTATCTTTGACTTATAGGAGCCACTTCAGATTGCTCTTCAGTCTTTTTGACAGTAGTCTTTGTTAGCTTCTTTGATTTCTAGTATGACAAGATGCCTCAGGCTCATTTGTACAATTCGTGCTCCAGACCTGGAATCAGCCTTTTCTCCAGGGAGTCTGGTTACTTTTTTGTAGTAAATGATATTAAAAGTACAGAGTCTAGGTGCCAGGTGTGTTCATTGCTACTGGGCTGTCATACTTCTTTTTCATGAGTAGAGTTAGGAAATATGCTGGGGTTTTTTTTGTTTTTAATAAAAAAATCATGCATTTATGCTGTTGTTTTCAGGTCAGATTTAAGATTACAGGTTTATGTTTAATTTATTGTATATTTGTATGACTTTTATACTAAAAAGTTGTTTTCTATCAACCTTAAAAATTGTACATTACTTTATCTTATAATATGCCTATTATTGTTACAGTAATCATGTTTTTGAAATTAAAATCTTAATCTATATAATAACGTAATATATAATAGTCTATCTATAGCTAAGTATCAATGGCCAAACAAAAATGTCTCATGAAAGTTTATCTGTTTTTTTCTAGCATCCCTGAAATTACATTAGAAGCTAAAAGATCAGATTTTCCACTACGTGTTCTAATTTGCTCATTTCTCTCAGTGATAAGTAGTTTCTTACAACAGGTTCTTCTTTTATTTTGTCCCGAAGTGCCCCTTCCATAAAATGGAATTTTAAATAATAGTTATTTTATAGAATTACTGTATTAAATAGAGTTAATACATCATTGGTGCTGGCAGAAAGCTAGTGTTCAGTAAAAGGAAGCTACCATTATCCATGTACTCACAATGAGTGGTGGTTCCCTGGGTAGCACAAAGGGCTAAGTGCTTGACTACTAACTGAAAAGTTGGTGGTTCAGACTCACCCAGAGACCTTGGAAGACTGGCCTGGCGATCTGTGGAGCAGTTCTACTCTACACACATGGGGTTGCCCCGATTCAGCTTGACAGCAACCAACAGCATCAACTCACAGTGAGACTTTAAGCATCTAAGAGTTTCAGATGTTTCACTTTTTTTATTATCATTGATTTGCCAGTGATTTTTTTCACTAGTCTAAAAAGAAAAAAAGTATTTAAAACATTTTGGTCTATTTATTTGAAATGTCTAGAACGGACAAACTTGTGGAGATAAAAAGTTAGATGAGTGGTTATTTCAGGTAGAGTGAAGAAACGGTGATTGGCTGTGAATGGGGGGACAAAAATGTTCTAAAGGTGGATTGCGGTGATGGTTATACAGCGCTGTGTATATATTAAAATATATTAAATTGTATACTTTAATGGTTAAATTGTGTGGTATGAATTATATGTCACTAAAGCTATTTAAAAAAAGACATATTCTGAAATTTCTTTTACAGTACTACTGCTAAAGTGCAACAGAGGCTGATAGGATTCATGCGTCCTGAAAATGGAAATACCCAGCAGATGCAACAGGAGCTGCAGAGGAAGTTTCATGGTAAATCACTGTTTCTGATCAGTTAAATACACATGATATACATGAAGGAAAGAGTTTCTGTTGAACAGAAAACAATGGACTTCTTTCAGTAAAGTCTAGTTTGTATAATAACACATTTTTTAGTAAAATATCATTGTGATTGGGAAAATGAGACAGTATGAATATCAGGAAACCACATAAGATAATGATAATCTAGCTTTCCACTTTTTCATTTATTTCCATAGCTCAACCTCTAAATTTTTGTCCCTTCCCCCAGTACAATATACAGTATACATCTTTTTAAAACCTGTTCCCATCGAGTCGATTCTGACTCATAACGACTCTATAGGACATTGTGGAACTGCCCCATGTGGTTTCCAAGGAGCGGTTGTTGGATTCAAACTGCCCTCCTTTTGGTTAGCAGCTGAGTTCTTAACCACTCTGCCAGCAGGGCTCCAGATGTGAGAGGAGTTAAAAATGTGAAGTCAATAGAAGGGAACTGAAAAGTTCTCATAATCTTCAAATAATCTAGGTAGGAATTGAAATAATAAATTATTGGATAAGTTTTGCCTATGGTGAAATTTTTTCTAAGTTCTTTTGTCTTCCATTTTTTGAGCCAAATATTCTGGCTAATAGAACTTTCCTAGTCTTCGCTCCACCATTTTTTCAGAACTTCAGTAAGGCCTTTTAAGTCTGATGATAACAACCGCTGGTGAGAGTTTGTATAAAGGAGAATATTTGAATTGCTGGAATTATAAATTGAAATAACCATTTTGGAGAGCAACCTGTTAATATCTACTAAAAGTTGAAAATGCATATATGCTCAAAGCTAGCAGTTTCACTTCTTGGTAATATATATTAAAGCAATCTTTATCAGACTTTTTTCCCACAGTAAGAAATACATTGTACATTATGACCCAGAGGTATGAAAACATAGACACATAACACACACAACTGAAACAGTTTCATGAAGTAACTCTACATGTTTTGCACTCTAATATTTCTTTCCTTTTTTATTCTGTCCTACTTCCTATTTAGAGAGGGACAAAAAACTATCTTGATTGACTAAATTGACTGCATGACCACCGTTGAATCTCAGTCTAGAATTTGAGAAACTTGACTGTGTTTTCTAGGAAACTTTTAAAGGACATTTAGTACAACATAGTTTATAGTAGCAAAACATTGGAAACCATCTAAATGCCCAATGAATAAATAAAATTGTGGTATATTTACATAAGGGAACACTCGGCCATTAAAATAAACACACTAGATTTATAACTACCAATATGAATAGCCTAGGAAAGTATAACTGAGTGGAAAAAAGCAAGTTGCTTTTCTAAAGCAAATTATAAATTATTAGAAACAGCAGTCTTTTTATTATTTATGTGGACACACAAGCACATATGTAGTAAAAGAACAAAAACGTTAATACTACAGCTCATGATCACGGTTGCCTGTGGTGGGAGGAGAGAGGGAAGGGAACAATGGGGACTTTATTGTGTTTTGTTTTAGTTCATAAAGAAAGAATTTTGTAAAACTTCCTTAGTTGTCTTTTGTCATTAGAGGCCCAACTGAGTGAAAAAGTTTCACTTCAGGGAATCCAGCAATTGGTTCGAAAATCATACCAGGCTCTGGCCTTATGGAAACTTCTTTGTGAACATCAATTCACTGTCATCGTAGGAGAACTTCAGAAGGTAGGGTTTTTTTTTTTTTTTAAATGAACATTTTGATACTGCTACACTTAGTTGTCATTTTTTGAGTGATCCTTAATCTTACACTTGGGTTTGGGAGGGAATTATTTTGGGAAACGTTTAGATTATGATGATGAAGTTAGTGTGTTATAGGAAGATTGCAAAAAAGTGTGGTAACTTGAGGGAACCATTTTGTCAAAGCCACAAGTTTCTACAGTATATGAGAACTTTATAGTGATATGCAAATTAAATCATACTCTACAAACATATTTTTTAAAACACTGAATCATACCCTTTATTTGGGATCTGATGAAAATTTTATACCTCCCAGCCTTCAAAGAAATACGTGCAGGCACATACACAAAACTTTTTGCATGTAATTTCAAGAGGTCCAACAACCTAAATCAAACACCTTTAAAAAAAAGATGCTTACGATTATGGGAAATGAATGGTTTATGTAGCTCTGCAGCATCTTCATCTGATTCCTTTTTAAGGATAATAATTGGCATCCATTTAAATGTTAGATACAACATTTGAGAGGAATATACACCTACCTTTTATTTAATTGTGAATATTTTCAAACATATACAAAAGTAGAGCAAATACTGCAATTAACACCCACATATACATATTCAGCATTTTTAGGACTTCACCAAATTTGCTTAATCTATCCTCTTCTTTTTCTTTTTGCTGAACTATTTTAAAGTAGATTCCAGACATCATGTCATTTCACCCCTACATAGTTTTTAGTATGTATTTCTAAAAAAGGTGGACATTTTCTTGAGTAACAACATTACCATATTTAGCAAGATTCACAGAAATTCTTCGGTAACATATAAAATCTATTCTGTAATGACATTTTTCTGATTGTCTTGAAAATGTCTTTGTATAGATTGGTTTGTTCAAATCAGGATCTAGACAGTTGCTTCACTCGTTAAATTTAGCGGTTGTTTCTCAAATCTTTTTTAACCTAAAGAAGTCCTTTTTTTTCTCTTTTGCTTTTGCCTGGTAGAAATTGGTCACCAGCCCTGTAGAATGTTCGACATTGTAAGATTGTCCTTTAACTTCCTTGTGTTGTCATTGAACTTACTCCTCTATCCTCCTATATTTCCTATAAAATGGAAGTTAAATCTGCAGAGGCTTGGTTAGGTTCAGGTCCATTTGTTTACAGAACAGGATACTTCATAGGTGATGATGTGTGCTCCAGCCTGTACCAGGAAGCACACGATGTTTGGTTGTTCCACTTTAATGATACTAAGATTGGTCACTGGGTTCAAGTGTTAAGTCTAACCCTTCCGTTGTAATATTTCTCTACCAGACTTCCATCATCTGTTGATAATCATTGCCTGAATTACAGAATGGTGATTTTCTAAGTCTCTTAGTCATTCCACATTTACGAGCTGTAATTCTATTTAAAAAAACCAACTTTCCTTTATCATCTAGGGTTATTTGATTACCCTGAAATGCTTGATTTTTTTACTTTTTTAAGTACCATTTCAAAATTAGTGGTCAGTCCTCTATTTCTTTCAATTAGTGTACAATCAGTAATTTTTTTTTGTTTAAAAATGAAAACTTCTGTGTTTAATTATGAAAACTGTTTTCTTTTCCATGCCAAGAAGAATAATGATTTTTGGTTTTATTGAGTAATATAATAGAGGTAGGTTTTTAACCTAGGCATCTTCTGTGCTTCCTGTCTTAAACATCACCAATTGTTATGTGAAGGAATACAAATTAAAGATTAGCGTGAAAAATTGAAAACTGACTGGGATGTATGCTGAAATTTAGGAAAAAAAAGATACAGCAGTCAAATCATTTAAGGGAATATTTCATTCTAGTATAAATCACCTCAATATTTTAGAACTCCATTTTAACAAGTAGATTTGTTCAAAATATAGATCGAACTTCAATGTTAGAAAGCCTTAATAATAAATTCTAACATTATTTAGGAAAAATAAAATATAAACCCAGGAATTTCAATGTGGGCAAGTGATTGTTCTTCCCTGATTATAACCACAGAGATCAGAAGACCTGGCCCTAATTTTGACTCTACTTAGGCTTCTTATTTGTAAAATGAGAGACTTAGACTAGACATTCTGTGTGTTTTTCCAACTCTGTGTGATTCTATGTGAGTTGGCAAAAATTTGTTAATTCGTATAGTTTAGTGTATTTTCTCTTTTTAATTATAGAGTCAGTCCATTAATACATTGGTTAAGTTATTAAAGAGAATTCATTCTGTGTGGAAATGTGATACTGCTATATTTTTGATAGAAAAAAAAAAAGAGTTTTCTCTTATATTTCTAGGAATTCCAAGAACAGTTAAAGATCACCACCTTCAAAGATCTGGTAATCAGGGACAAAGAACTGACAGGGGCATTAATTGCTTCTCTTATCAGCTGCTACATCAGAGATAATGCTGCTGTTGATGGCATTAGTTTACACTTACAGGATATCTGCCCACTTCTGTATAGCACTGATGATGCAATTTGTTCTAAGGTATGATGCATTGTTACCTATTTAATAATTTAATTCTTGCAGGAGGTATCATGGTATGATGAAAAGAACAGTAGAACAAGAATCAGGAACCTACATCTTTTATTTAATGTATGACCCTAGGTGGGTCTCTTGACCTCAGATTCTTCAACATGATCTCTTAAAATCCATGTATTTTCTTAAATCTTTCATAATTGTAAATTTTTTTTTATAATTGTAAATTAAGGTCATAAATCTTTGATAGTATTGCTATGTTAAAAAAATATATATGAGTTAAACATGTCTCTTTCCTTAGAAACTAAGGAAAATCACTAAAACTTTTAAGCCTGTAATGGATTAGAGTTAATGGGACAATTTTTATTAATCCTTTCCTACAGGTGGAAAAAATAAAAAATCATGGACTGCCTGCTGACCAATAATGTATTGACTAGGCAAGAGATTTACCAGACAAAACATATCTTGCTTAACATACTTGTGAGAGGAATTAAGAATAGCTAGGATTTTTTGGTCCAAAACTTTTCTGCTTAAAATTAAGAAGAAGTAAGTTGATAGAGTTGTTTTTATTTTTAATGGTGATAACCCAGATATAAATTTAGACATAGGCTGAAAATTATGTTGAGAGCATCATCTATCTGCTTGATTTTACATCTTTTTAAGTTTTTGTCTTCTCTGCTTCTAGGCAAATGAACTGCTTCAGCGTTCTCGACAAGTTCAAAATAAGATTGAAAAGGAAAGAATGTTAAGGGAATCATTAAAGGAGTATCAGAAAATCAGCAATCAAGTGGATCTTTCCAGTGTTTGTGCTCAGTATAGACAAGGTGAGAAACAATATTCTTCATATCTTAACTCAAAGGACAAGTGACAGTGTGTGAAGAAAAGAATGATGAATAACATCTTACCAGAGACAAATCCTTAACTACTATGGCTGAAGTGAGAAGACATAGAAACATCACTCTTTGTGTTTTAATATTTGATGACTACACTGGCCTCTGAAAAGCTATACTGCTCCTTTTAAATCCTGATATGTAATTTCTTAATGTTGGACTTTCAGATCTACTATATTATTAAATTGTTTTCTAGGTTAATTTATTTCTAAAATGCTTAAATTTTTTGGACTAATTTTTAACATAACATGACTGCTTTCTTAAAAATTACTTTGAATCAAATCTAACATAATGTAAACGTGAATGTTAACGCAGGTTTAATTTCGAATCTGAAATTTTTTTTCCCATAAAAGGAACTGAAGCCCTCCTTTAGTTTGAAATATAAATTTTTCTTTCCAGTGAAGAAAATATTTAGTATTTGCCTTTTGTGCATGTTAGGACCTTGTTCTTTGGTGGAGTCATTAGAAATATTTTACATGATAATGTCATCAGAGTGACTGATGTACAGTAGAGACATAATAGCCTTTATCAGTGTTTTTATATGCTAGCTAAGGAAAAAATAGATCCAGCTTAGTAATAAGCCATGAATCTTTGTTCTTTTTCTTTCCCATTAGTGCGTTTTTATGAGGGTGTGGTGGAACTCTCTCTCACTGCTGCAGAGAAAAAAGATCCTCAAGGTCTTGGACTTCATTTCTATAAACATGGAGAACCAGAAGAGGATATAGTAGGACTTCAGGCTTTCCAAGAAAGGCGAGTGTTATTATTACTTAGCAGCTCATCACCTTTTTTAAGATTAGTATTTTATTCTAACAGATAATTTTTAAATGTTGCAATGTAGTAGAAGCTATTAAAGAGAAAAATGTATGTTCTGAAAACAAATACATAACCTATCTAATACAGGTTTTTGTTGTTAATTTATTCCTTTTTATGGCCTCACCCTTTTGTGTTTAACAAACTCTTCTCAAAACCTCTTGGTCTGAAAACATATGTGATTTGCTTTATTTTTAATACTGAAATACATATATTCTCCGAAATAGCCTACAAATTTTTGTATGTATTTAAATTAGATAAGGAAAATAAATTGCTGTCTAATGTAATTCTCTTTCCACTCTTTCAGATTAAACAGTTATAAGTGCATTACAGACACACTTCAAGAACTGGTAAATCAAAGTAAGGCTGCTCCTCAGTCTCCCAGTGTACCCAAAAAACCTGGTCCTCCAGTGTTGTCATCTGATCCCAATATGTTGAGTAATGAAGAAGCAGGACATCATGTAAGGAACATAATGTATTTGTCTTCTAAAAGTATGTTGTGTTTGAAAATTCTGTGTGGTAGTCGTGGTATGATCATCTTGGGAAAGGTAGTTTACCTTTTACAAGTTACCACTTGAGAATTCTTAATTTCTTACAAGGGGTTTGTGAGGCTAAGGGGTTATGATGCCCAGCAACGGAGCCTTTATGCTAATTTAATCTTCTCTTTATTTTAGTTTGAACAAATGCTTAAATTGGCTCAGCGATCCAAAGATGAGCTGTTTAGTATTGCCCTTTATAATTGGCTAATACAAGCTGACCTTGCAGATAAGCTGCTACAGGTAAAAAATGACTTTTTTTTTATTCCAGTATTGTTAATTTATATTTTGTAAGTGTAAGTAGCATAACTCAATGAGTTAAGGAAATTTAGTTTCTTATTGTGTGCCTGCCATTAGATGTCAGTGTAAAGCCAAATAATTCAGCATCTTTCTGGTGGGCAAAGCAGGCTCTTGCTCTAATTTTCTTGTTATTTAGAAGTTGATTTGGAAGCTGTTAATTACGAGCTGATATATTGTCAGGTGGGAATCACTATATTATGAATTTTCTTAGCTTATGGGGTTGCTATGAGTCAGAATCGACTTGGTGGTAGTGGTTTTTTTTTTTTTTTTTCTGTCACTAAGTCCCTCTGTGACTTCAAACATGTCATTTCACTATCTTAAGTCTCAGCGTTTCTCAGTCTATATAATAAATACTTAGCATTTGATAATTCCAGTGATCCGTTTGAGCTCAGAGTCTAGGATCAATGGCTATGTTATCAAAGTTTATCAAAAGATTTTTTATTGGTTTATAATAAATTTTTTATCGCCCAATTGGAATTGCCATAAGAACTCTTTTGTTAACTATGGTAAAAGAAAAATACGATGAAGAAAATTTCCCTCTCTTACCCAGTAATGTTAGAATTTTAAAGTTTTCATAAAGCAAGACACAGTGATTTGTCTTAAAAATGTACTTATTACATGAAAAGGAAGTCGATGTTTGGAAAATGTTCCTGAATAACTGTACAATTTCCAGATTGCTTCTCCATATCTGGAGCCACATCTGGTCCGAATGGCAAAGATTGATCAAAACAAAGTTCGTTACATGGATTTACTCTGGAGGTACTATGAGAAGAACAGAAGTTTCAGTAATGCTGCTCGTGTCCTGTCCAAACTGGCTGACATGCATAGGTATGGAAAATCATAATATTCTCCTTTTGAAGAATGATTGATAACTGAAGTATATCTAGCTATATCCAAACTAAAAACCAAAACTGTGTTGCCATCAATTCAATTCAGACGCATAACGACCCTGTAGCACAGAGTACAACTGCCCCATAGGGTTTCCAAGGATTTAATCTTTACAGAAGCAGACGGCTACATCCTTCTCCTGAGTTGCAGCTGGCAGGTTTGAACCAACAACCTTTAGGTTAGCAGCTGGGTGCTTAACCACTGTACCACCAGGGCTCCTTTAGCTACATCCAGATTTCAGAAATTAAATAAAATCTCATCGTGTGTACGTACATGGGATTTGTTATGCTTTTGCTTGGATTTACTTAAGGTTTATAGTTTTCTTTTTCCGTATTTGTTTTTAATAATGCAATGGAGGTACTGGAAGAATACTCATTAGACCATTCCATTCAAATTATCTTCCAATTTCCTTCTTTAAAATATATCTTTAGGTTCTTTCCTAGTAATAGCAGTTAATTAGTATTCTTAATTACAAACGCGAACTACTTCTTAAAGGCTTTATAATTTAAAATGTTTTACTAATACCAAACAAATTTCCTCTATATGTATGTTGGTTTAAGTTACTGAAGAGATCTTGGAGCATACATGTATATTGAAGATTATTAAGGATCCTGTTGAGCTAACCATTGATATTTCTAATTACATTATCATATCAAAAGACCGTAATACAATCTTAGGGAAATCATTAGTTTGACCCTTTATTTTCATATGGAATTTTCCTTGCCAAAATAATACAGGTGCTATTTTTAAAACACTGGAGATTAGTCACTTTAGGAGGAGGAGATTGTTGTGATAGAGCAGTTATCAAACCAATTTGATCAGAACGGTTGCTTAAAGAATCCAGATATAGCAAATGATGGGGATATGTGTGTATCTGTGCGCGCATGTGGGCACATGCTTGCACGTGTGTGTTTATTGCATATGTGGACTCAAGCCTTTTTTGATCTTGCCCTCCTTGGTCATGGTAGTTGCTTGATTTTTTATTTGAAGAGAATCCTAAAACAAGTTTTTCCTCACATGTAGAAGATATATAAGCGACTTTAATTTCTTTGTCATTGATGTAACAAAAGGACAGGAAAGGAAATTAAGCTGTTGAAGGCCTAAAAGGCCTTTGGTTAATTCATGGTTTGTATAATTAAGAGCCGATGACATTATTAAATATTTAATTCATTGTAACCATGTATCTTAAGGGTATGTAGTTCATTCCTTCATCCAGTGCTGAGTACCTATAATGTACTCTACTTGTCTGGGTGTAGTGATTCTGCCCTAATCCAGGCCTCCAGCATCTCATTTCTGGATTACTCTTACCATTCTCCCCCTAGTTAGTCCTAGATACCATTAGCGTACAAATCTTAAACCATTTTTATCATGTTGTTATTGCTCAGAATTTTAGAGCGGCTCCTCATTGCCTATCATTTCAAATATAAATCTCTTTCTTTAATATTTACTTTTTTCTTGTTATAAAAATTATTCTTTTTATAAAATATTCAGAGCTTCTCTAACTTTAAAGATGCCATGTTATCTGAATTCATTTCACACACACACACAATCTAATTCCTTCATTCTGTTTCCTTCTCATGTGAGATAGATACTCTATCCATCCACCCTTTAACTCTCAGCTTACAGACATTTCCTGCAATACATTGTTTTCCCAACTATTGCATAGCACATTGCTTTCTTTTTCACTACACTCTTTTTGCATACATTGTTGTTGTTGTTGTTAGGTGCCCTCGAGTAAGTTCTGACACACAGCGACCCTATGTATATCAGAGAAAAACACTGCCCAGTCCTCACAATCATTGCCATGCTTGAGCCCATTGTTGCAGCCACTGTGTCAATCCGTCTTGTTGAAGGTCTTCCTCTTTTTTGCTGACCCTCTACTTTATCGAGCATGATGTCCTTCTCCAGGGCCTGATCCTTCCTGACAACATGTCCAAAGTATGTGAGACACGGTCTCACCATCCTTGCTTATAAGGAGCAATCTGGCTGTACTTCTTCCAAGACAAATTTGTTCGTTTTTTTTGGCAGTCCATGGTATATTCAATATTCTCCACCAACATCACAATTCAAAGGAATCAGTCCTCTTTTGGTCTCACCATCCTTGCTTCTAAGGAGCATTCTGGTTGTACTTCTTCTGAGACAGGTTTGTTCGTTCTGTACATAGACTGCACCAAATAAATTGGCAGCCATAGAATGTTATATTTTAAATAACTTGGCAACTGTTACTCTCTCTAAAAACTTTTGGTTGAAATTAGTTTTTAGATTTCAGAAAGAAAAAAAAAAATGTGGAAAGCCCTTTTAGAGATAGACTTCTTATTATACAGAGTATGTACTTTATGTGTAATTTTAATAGCTGGTCAGTGCTTCTTAACTCATGTACACCTGTGCTTTCAAAGAGCAAAAAAGAGAGAGAAGAGCTTCTTTTCGTTTCTTCTTTGGAAGAGGAAAAATATAGAAACCATATCTCTTGTGGGACAAGTTAAGTAATGCCTTCTCTGAAAGTATAAAAAGCGAGTGTTCTCGCGATGCCAAGTGGAATTAATTGGAGGATCAAAAGACAAATTTAATACTAGTTGACCTGATAGGTTGCCAACAAGTGGATGAGTTGTTTGCTTGCTTGCCTGTTTTTAATGCCAAGTTCCTTTATAATGTCAGTAAACCAAGTCTGATAGAGTGCGGGGTTTAGAAAGGACTGAAGCTGGCAGCCATGGAGGTGTGAATATGTCCTTAGGGCTTTCTGACACATGTCTGTCCGTCAGCCAACAGAAATTCTTTGAGCATTTATTGTGTTCAGGGCATGTGGGAAGCAGTAGTGAACAAGATAGATAGCATTCCTGCTTCCAAGGAACTCACGTTCTAGTGCCGTAAAGACCAACAGTAAACTCAAGGGCAAAGAAATGAGTTCAGGTTCTGTAAATATGATAATATGATATAAAGTGCCCGTGGGGTGTGGAGTTGCTTTATTTAAGAGTGCTTAGAGAAAGCCTAAGAGAACGTGTTCTTAGAATTGAGATTTGCATGACAGGAAGTAGGCAACTATGTAAAGAAGTGGAGGAAAAGTTGTTCTACCACAAGGGCTAGCCTTCACAGAGGCACTATATCAGATACTAGCTATGTACCTGCCCTCTTCGTAGAATGCTTTCTGGCCACGGTTAACCTGAGAATAGCTTCCTAAACTGCAAATCATGAACCAGTTTCAGACTCCTTAAATGTCATGTTTAAGATTGGGCCCACGACTTACTGTCCTTCCCAGCATCTTCAAGGTATCATACTAGATATAAAGTAGTAGTTTAAATTAAAAATAGTGAATACTATTAAGGAACATGGTAATTTGAATTTTTTCAAGTTTTAAATGGTCTTTATGTTCATTTGTTATAAAGCAGTGCATCCTAACTAACATATTTGTATCTTAAACCTTTAAGAATTCATATAACTAAAAACAAGATTTTATTCACCCATTAGCACAGAAATTTCACTTCAGCAACGCCTGGAGTACATTGCTCGAGCCATTCTTAGTGCCAAAAGTTCCACTGCCATTTCATCAATAGCTGCAGATGGTGAATTCCTTCATGAATTGGAAGAAAAAATGGAAGTAAGTGCTAAAGACACTTAAGGTATGTCCACAGTGAGTCACATCCACATAGTTATTCCCTTTCCCTTCCTCCCCTAGTAAATAATAGGTCTATGGAAGTCATAATTGTTAATTTTATTATTTATCTTTGCCTATATTTATGTATTTGTTATATGTTTAGATACAAATTTTAAAAAGATTTTTAAAGTTACAAGCACCTGGGTCATAAAGACATTGCTATAATTTAAATGTGTTCCTGTGGCATTCCTGAAAGTTTATTCCAACTGTTCTAACATCAAAGTGACTATATCACATTCACCATTTATTCTAGAAACTAATTAGTAGATATGTTTAGGGTAGGCTAAACTGCCTTAACCAAGAGACCCAAAAATATATAATGGTCCAAATACAAAAGTTTATTTCTTATTCACAAAAATCCACAGTGTGTGTTATTGTCAGGTGGCTTTCTTCTATGAGGTTGATTTGGGACCCAAGTTCTTCCTATTTTCTGGCTCTACCGTTTGCTGGGGCCTTATCTTACCTCCTTCAGGGGAAGCAGGGGAAAAAGGAACATGTAAGAAGCACATTCAAGGAGCCCTGACACAATGGTTAAGCGCTGGGCTGTTAACCAAAAGGCTGTCAGTTCAAACTCACCAGTGGCTCTGCAGGAGAAAAGGCCTGGAGATCTCAATAAAGATTACAGTCTAGGAAACCCTGTGAGGCAGTTCTACTCTGTCCTGTAGCATCACTGTGAGTCAGAATCAACTTGACAGCACACAACAATAACAGGAAGCACGTCCACACTCTTAAAAATCCCTGTCCAGGAGTAGTACACATCCACTCACGTTCCGCTGGACAAAATGTAGTCATACAGCCATACCTTCCTGAAAAGTAGATTGGGAAATGTAGTCTAGCCATCTGTCTGACTGCAGTCATGGATGGAATGGATATCGATGGCCAGCAAGAACTCTCTGCCACAGTGTGCTTCCTGTGAAATCTGTTATGTTATGATGAAAGGTAGATAGTCGATTATGATAAAGGTCTTTATGCATTGTTTTGATTTTAACAAACTTTAAGTCAGATACTAGGAGTCATTGTTTCCAGTACCTACTGATTCATCATAAACAAATTAAGACTTTCTTTTTTTCTGCTCAAACTAGGTTGCTAGGATCCAGCTTCAGATACAAGAGACACTACAAAGGCAATATTCCCATCATTCTTCTGTACAAGATGCAATTTCTCAGCTGGATTCTGAGCTAATGGATATAACTAAGGTAATAAAGCAAGTGAAATTCCTGTTCTAGTCACATGTCTAGAAATACCTTGTCTTTTTTACTTTTTGTTCCATGGAAAAGATTAACCTACCTCCACAAAATTAATCATCCTTGACAGCATACCCCTGCTACATCTGACTCCTAGAAAGGGCTGGACTACTCTTTCCAGGCCAGGTGGGTCAAGAAGCTATCAGCCTCACATTGAGATTGTTAAAACTCCTGCTATCTAATGTGTGGCCTTGCTCCTCACCTTTGTAAAAGTCACTTATCTTTGCTTAACTTTCCAAGCCTGTCCTACTGTCTACCCTCCGAGTAGTTCCTTCCTCCTCAGTTCTTGGAGCTGGCTCCAAGTATCAGAAGGTCTCTAAAGTTTGTCAGTTATTTCCATAATTCTTTAAACCTTAGTTTAGACAACACTCATTCTAAAAGAAATAGCGTTACAGCATCTTCCTACCACCAAAAAAAAAAAACAAACACATACTGAAATTTATTTGAATGTATTTTGCCTTGAATTCACCGTTTTTAGTTGGGAATTATTACCCGCTACACATCATCACAACTTTATATCATGTTTTAGAAACTTCAGTTACAAACATTTTTATTTTTAACTTTCACTGAATACTTCTGTTTGAATCTGATTGCTGACCTCTGGTTGGATGTTTAATTTTGTGATTTTCTCCACAGCTTTATGGAGAATTTGCTGACCCATTTAAACTTGCAGAGTGTAAACTTGCAATAATTCATTGTGCCGGTTATTCAGACCCTATATTGGTGCAGACACTTTGGCAAGATATCATAGAGAAAGGTAGGCGTTCAATTCTAGGTATATTACTATACATTTTTTGGTGACTTAGTGGAGGCATGCAACTGCTAGTGGCTAGTATATCTACGATTGATGAAAATTGTTTATACCTAAGTAGAGGGTAATGGGCAGAGTGAATATTTGGAAGGGCTTTGTGCTGCTTAACAAGGGGTACTGAGACACTTCCCTCAGAATCTCATAACCATTGCCTGGTAAGATAAGTATATATATGACACTTAACAGAAACCCAGGATCTGCTAAATACATTAGTGTGAATATTACCAATTTAAACTTTCCACATTAAAAATAATTTGGGTTTCTATCGACTCGAGGGCACTGGGTTAATGACAAGTCCGAGGAGCCCTGGTAGCACAGTGGTTAAGTGCTCCACTGCTAACCAAAAGGTCAGCAGTTTGAACCCACCAGCCACTCAGTGGGAGAAAGATGTGGCAGTCTGCTTCTGTAAAGATTACTGTCCTGATGGGACAGTTCTACTTTATCCTATAGGGTTGCTACGAGTCGGAATCAACTCCATGGCAATGGGCTTGGTTTTTTGGTTTAATGACAAGCCTCTTTCTTACAGAATTGAACGATAGTGTGGCAATGAGCTCCCCAGATAGAATGCATGCTCTCAGTCTCAAGATTGTGCTCCTTGGCAAAATTTATGCTGGCACACCTCGTTTCTTTCCTTTAGGTAAGTAGTAACCTTAGAGGCTGTCATGCTTTGTTTTCTCCATTTTGGTAGTTTTTTTCATTGACAAGGAAAACCATTGTCCTTTAGAGTCAAATAAATAGTTTTTAGCTCAAAAGTTTAATTTCAGCTTTCTACAAAGAATAACCACCAAAGAATAGTAGAATTTTTAGATGAATAGTTGGGTATGAAACTTTCTTTGATAACCTTCCAAATTTATATCTATGTCTTCGGAAAATGCTAATAGACCATTAAGTTATTATATCGTTGGTAAAGAGAAAAGAAAAGTAGCTGGTGTTTTATGCGTGGATAATCTGTGATGATTCAACTACTCTGATGTGTTGATGACATTTTTCTTCAAAATAGCGAATAGTTGTGTTAAGAAATGTAATTATTTGAATCCCTTTCTCAACCAAATATGCTGACTAATTGTTATGTAGGTGGCTCTAATTGTTGAAATATGAGCCACTTGCCAACTTAACGTTTTCTTCGTTGTAAAACAATAGAAGAAACGTAGTACATTCATATAGTAGACTATTAAGCACTTTTGTGTTATTGAAACATACTGAGAAACATGAAAATGCTCACAATATAACTTTTTTTTTTAGTTGGGATGCAAATCTGACCATCTCTGACTTAAATATTGCTTGTACCATGGTCAGAAATAAAACTGTTATAATCATACCCTTATTTCTTACAGGTGCAATATACAAAACTACCTTTTTTGTGCCATTTTATTGATCAGAAAAATCAAGAGAAAATGAACAAGTGTTCATTTCTTTACAAGTACATAAAACTTGACACTTTTAATAGTATAAAGGTTATCTAATACATAGTCCCTTTGGGGGGCATTTCTGCTTGGCTTAGATTATTAATTTTTCAGGCTTGCGAAGTTTAGAGTAGGTCTTCCTTTTCCTATAAAACTCTCCATGACAAACAAGCTTCAGGGGATTTAAACTGGATCAAAGTTCAGAGTATTTAGAATTTTTATTGGGACAGTCTTTGAATGGTAAATGCTAGTTAGATCCAGGTTCAGCACTATCTTTTCAGTAATTCATTTTGCCCATGGGTATGCACACTACTCAGTCCTGTACCTCAGATATTATAAGTTGAGTTGTTACTGTTACGATCTTATTTATGATAAGAAAAGGTAGTAAAAAATGAGCATGCGACCACAATTAGAACCTTTAAAGTAAATAACTTATAATTCTTGGAGGGTGGAATGTTAAAAAACAAATTTAATATTTCTAACATCAAGATGCAGTAGCTCTTCTTTTCTAAAAGGCTGTTAAATTGAGGCTGCAGTATATGAAAATATTTTAAAAACTATCAGTGGGTTCTCCCCAGTAGTGGGATTGTGAATGGTCTCTTTTTTTCTTTTACCTTTCTGTATTCTCCAAATTCTTTAAAATATATATGTCTTTTTTTTTTTTTTTTTTTAACAACTTTAAAGTGTACAATGCAGTGGTTTTAATATATTCACAGAGTTTTGGAACTATCACCATAATCTAATTTTGCAACATTTTTATCACCCCAAAAGAAACCCCAGAGGGCTTGTGGGGACCATAGTCTCAGGGAACATCTAGTTCAGTTGGCATAACATAGTTCATAAAGAAAATGTTCTACATTCTACTTTGCTGAGTAGTGTCTGAGGCCCTAAAAGCTTTTGAGTGGCCATTATGATACTCCACTGGTCTCGTCCCATCTGGAGCAAGGGAGAATGAAGAAAACCAAAGACACAAGGGAAAGATGAGCCCAAAGCACTAGTGGACCACAACTACCACAGCCTCCACTAGACTGAATCCAGCATAACTAGATGGTACCCAGCTACTACCACAAATGCTCTGACAGGGATCTTGGTCAGAGCGTCTTGGACATAGCTGGAGAAAATGTAGAACAAAATTCTAACTCACTAACAAAAAAAAAAAAGACCAGACTTACTGATCTGACAGAGACTGCAGAAACCCTGAGAGTAATGTGCCCGGACACCCTTACAGCTCAGTAATGAAGTTACCCCTGAGGTTCACCCTTCGTCTAAAGATTAGACAGACCCATAAAACAAAACGAGACTAAATGGGCACACCAGCCCAGGGGCAACGATGAGAAGGCATGAGGGTATAGGAAAGCTGATAATGGGGAACTCAAGGTTGAGAAGGAGAGAATGTTGACATGTCCTGAGGATGTTAACAAGTGTCATAAAACAATATGTGTATTAGTTGTTTAATGAGAAACTAGTTTGCTCTGTAAACCTTCACCTAAAAAAACAATTAAAAAAAATTTTTAAAAACCAAAACATGGGGACAACACTATGGGCCATAAAATGTGGCATGAATAGAACACAAACCATAACTAACAATGCATAAACCCCAGAAGAAAAACTAGATAACTGGGAGCTCCTAAAAATTAAACACTTACGCTCATCAAAAGACTTTACCAAAAGAAGTAAAAAGACACTGGAAAAAATTTTTGGCTACTACATATCCAAAAAGGGTCTAATCTCTAAAATCTATAGAATACCTCACACCTCAAGAACAAAAAGACAGATAACCCAGTTTAAAAATGGGCAAAGGAAGTGAATAGACACTTCACCAAAGAAGACATTCAGGCAGCTAACAGACACATGAAGAAATGCTCAGGATCATTAGCCTTTACAGAAATACAGATTAAAACTGCAGTGAGATACTGTCTCACTCCAACATTACTGGCACTAATCAATAAAACAGAAAATAACAAATGTTGGAGATGTTTCAGGGAGATTGGAACTCTTATGCATTGCTGGTGGAGATGTAAAATGGTACAACCACTATGAAAAACAATATGGTGCCTCCTTAAAAAGCTAGAAATACCATATGATCCAGCAGTCCCGCTCCTAGGAATATATCCTAGAGAAATAAGAGCCATTACACAAATAGACATATGCACACCCATGTTCATTGCAGGAGTATTCACAATAGCAAAAAGACAGAAACAACCTATATGCCCATCAACAGATGAATGGATAAACAAAGTATGGTACATATACACAATGGAGCATTACGCAACAATAAAGAACAATGAGGAATATTTGAAGCATCTCATAACATGAATGAATCTGGAGGACATTATGCTGAGTGAAATAAGTCAATGACAAAAAGATAAATATCGTATGAGACCACTACTATAAAAATTCATGAAAAGATTTACACACAATAAAACAATTTTTGATCCTTACAAGGGAGGGGAGGGATGGAAAAGCACTGAATAGATAATAGTTAAGTGGTAACTTCAGTGAAGGTTAAGACTTTACGCAGTACTGGGGAAGCCAGCACAACTTGTCCAAAACAAAGTAACGGAAGTGCCATAGACACATCTAAACTCCCTGAGGGACCGAATTGATGGGCTGGAGGCTGTGGGGACCATGGTCTTGGGGAACATCTAGCTCAATTGGCATAACATAGTTTATAAAGAAAATGTTCTACATTGTACTTTGGTGAGTAGCATCTGGGGTCTTAAAACCTTGTGAGCGGCCATCTAAGATACTCCACTGGTCTCACCCCTTCTGGAGCAAGGAGGAATGAAGAAAACTAGACGTACAAGGGTAAGATTAATCCAGAGGACTAATGGACCACATCTACCACGGCTTCCACCAGACTGAGTCCAGTACAACTAGATGGTGCCCAGCTACCACCACTGATTGCTGTGACAGGCATCACAATAGAGGGTCCCAGACAGGCCTGGAGAAAAATGTAGGACAGAATTTTAACTCATAAAAAAAGACCAGACTTACTGGCTTGACAGACTGGAGAATCCCCGAGACTATGGCCCCTGGACACCCTTTTAGCTCAGTAATGACGTCCCTCCTGAGGTTTACCCTTCAGCCAAAGATTAGACAGGCCTATAAAACAAAAGGAGTCTAAAAGGGCAGAACACTCCATAGGCAAGGACTAGAAGACATGAGGGGACAGGAAAGCTGGTAACAGAGAACCCAAGGTTGAAAAGGTAGAGTGTTGACGTGTCGTGGGGTTGTTAACCAGTGTCATAAAACAATAGGTTTACTGTTTAATGCGAAACTAGTTTATACTGTAAACCTTCATCTAAAGTACAATTTAAAAAAAAAAAAGGAAATGACTTAAGTACCCATCAAAAGATGGGTGGATAAACAAATTATGGTACATATACACAATGGAATACAATGCAATGATGAACAATGATGAATCCACGAAACATGGATGAATCTGGAGGGCATTATGCTGAGTGCAATTAGTGAATCACAAAAGGACAGATTGTATGAAATTGCTGTTGTCAAATCCCAAGAAAATGTCTACGCACAAAAAGAAACAATCTTTCATGGTTACAAGCGCAAGGCGGGGTGGGAAGGGGAAATCACTAAATAGTAGACAAGTGGTAACTTTGGTGAAGGGAAAGAACACAATATAGGGAAATCAGCACAACTTGAACAAGACAAGGTCATAGAAGCTACCTAAAAAGAAGCTACCTAGGCACATCCAAATACCTTGAGGGGCTGAGGACTGGGGACCACAGTCTCGGGACATCTGGGTCAATTGGCATAACAATTCATAAAGAAAATGTTCTACACCCTGCTTTGGTGAGTAGCATATAGGATCCTAAAAGCTTCTGAGTGGCCATTTAAGATACATCTATTGGTCCCAGCATGTGCAGAGCAAAGGAGGATGAAGAAAACCAAAGACACAAGGAAAATACTAGTCCAAAGGACTAATGGACCACATGAACCACAGTCTTCACCATCTTGAGCCCAGAAGAACTAGGGACTGCTCTGACAGGGATCACAAAAGAGGGCCCTAGGCAAAGCGGGAGAAAAATGTGGAACAAAATTCAAATTCAGGAAAAAAGACCAAACTTACTGGTCTGACGGTGACTGGAGGAACCCCTGAGACTATAGACCCTGGAGACCCTGCTAACTCAGAACTGAAGTCACTGCCAAAATCCACACTTCTATCAAAGATTAGACAGGTCTATAAAGCAAGCAGCAGTAACACATGTGAGCAATGTGCTTCGTAGATCAGTCATGCTAATGAGACTAAATGGGCACACCAGCCCAAAAGAGACTAGAAGTCAGAAAGGGACAGGAAAACTGAATGGATGGAAACAGGAACCAAGGTGGAAAGTGTGGGGAGTTGACATACCCATGTCACAAAACAATTTGTTTATTAAATGTTTAATGAGAAACTAATTTGCTATGTAAACTTTCACCAGAAGCACAATAAAATAAAAAAGAAACCCCGTACCCATTATTTGTCACTCCCCATTCATTCCCATTTTTCAGCCCTAAACAACCACTAATCTACTTTGTCTCTATAGGTTTGTCTATTCTAATATATAACTTTTATAAAAACTTTTTTTTAATTGGTTTTCAAAAGATTTCTCCTAGAAATTACTCAGTTATGAATAAGGTCCATTATTTACTATCAAAAGTTAAGAATCCTAATTTCTGACCTTTTCCTCCCCAGATTTTATTGTACAGTTCTTAGAGCAGCAAGTTTGTACTTTGAACTGGGATGTGGGCTTTGTAATACAGACCATGAATGAAATTGGAGTCCCATTACCTAGACTACTGGAAGTATACGATCAGTTATTCAAATCACGGGTAAGTAAAATAAAAATATCTTATTTAGTTTAAATTCTTCTAGATATAGTAGTGGGGTATTTTGATTGCATGCTTATAAGTATCTCATCATTTGGTCTCATACAGTTGCAGGAGAGATTTGCTTCATTTGGTTTAGTATCAGAAATGATCATGCTTCAGACTTTTAAAAGAGTTGCTTTGTATAATAAAAATAAAATATCCTTGAATATTAATAAACATACTCTTGGTGGAATAGGCTAAACCAAGACGTGGGGAAAACGTTACATTATGAATCATCATTTACTTCCAAAGAACAAAATAACAGTTTACTTATTCATTTTAACCTAACGTAAAATATTAGTGGAAACCCTGGTGGTGTAGTGGTTAAGTGCCACGGCTGCTAACCAAGAGGTCAGCAGTTCGAATCTGCTAGGCACTCCTTGGAAACTCTGTGGGGCAGTTCTGCTCTGTTCTGTAGGGTCACTATGAGTCGGAACCAACTGGACAGCAGTAGGTTTTTTTGGTTTAAGATATTAGTGCTTAAAGATCTTCTCTGTACTGAGCATTATCAGACTATATATTTTATACTTTTTATTGTAAGGATAAAAGATCCAAATAAAACCTTGTTGAACTAGATTGTGTCTTTTATAGTAACATCATCAAAACGTATAATGCTTTACAAGGTACGTTTTTACTTGTGCATTTCATTTGAGCCTCACCATAAGCCCATAGTGGAAATGAACAAGTAGTACTATCTCGTGTATATTGTAAAAACAAAGGGCAGAGATGTTAAATAAGTTACACAAGTTAGAGGGCTAGTAACTATGGTGGTGCCAGAACTAAAATTACGATTCCTTGACTGCTAGTTTAGTCTTTTTTTATTGTATCACACTAATTCTATATAAGCTCGAAGCATGCCACAGTCCATAGATAAGAATGGGTATTTCTTTTACCTCAGGTATCACATCCAGATTTCTAAGCAGAAAATTTACATGCTGTACAAAGTGATCAGTATTTCAAATATTCTTCCTAAATAATACCACAGTGCAGTGTTTGGTATCATTCAAATATTAACTATAACCAGGTATTTAATAATCACATGGTAACTATTGCTTTTTTATTTCACCTTGGACTTTTGATGACTGCTTTAACTAACACAAATGATTAAAAATCAATTGACACAGTTTGCCTTACAACTTATGACACCTGTTTTCCTTATAGGATCCATTCTGGAACAGAATGAAGAAGCCACTTCACCTTCTGGATTGTATACATGTACTGTTGACAAGATATGTTGAGAATCCTAGCCAAGTTCTAAATTGTGAGAGGTAATTACAAATTAGATACTGTATTATAGCAAAAGCTTTTAAATGTTTCTAATCAGTATCTGGGTAACGAATTTGCAGAGAGTGGAGAGAGATAAGGAGATTATAAAGATATGTAGGAGATTTAAGCTCTTATGTACATTAACAGCAATTATTTGAATTATATTGATAATAGGTATGAAAAGTAGGACTTTTTTTTTTTTTCCATTTTCAGCCCTTGTCCTGAGTCCTTTGTGTACAAATGAAAGGGTATAATTCATAAATTAGTTCTAAACTCCTTGTGCTTTGAGTTAGTGACCTAGGACCAAGACAATTCTAATCATATCTTTCTGATATTATTGGCCATCTCAAGAGATATTCTTTTGAAGAAAAAGAATTTTCAATATTAATAAGAATCAACCCTTACTACCGCCTTCTCATTGTAATTATCTTCAAATGAAAAATGATGATTCTGTGGTAGTGCACCTACTCCCTAAGTTTCCTTGTCTATTTTCAATTATTTGCCACTTAATCAAGTGTTCCTTTGCTCATCTGTGGGACTATAAGTGAGGTTAGCAGAAGTTGTGGGCAAGTGCTGTGGGAGGAAATGTTTCTAAATGTACAAGTAGTTGATCAGGTGTCTTTTCCTTTACAGGAGAAGATTTACAAATCTTTGCCTGGATGCTGTTTGTGGTTACCTGGTTGAGCTCCAATCTATGAGTTCTTCAGTAGCAGTACAAGCCATTACAGGGAATTTTAAATCTCTTCAAGCTAAATTAGAACGGCTTCATTAATTATTGTAATGTATTTTCATTCATGCATTTTGATCTGTAAAATAAAAGCTCAGCTGGGTCCGGATACCAGGTGCTCTAAATCTAAGAAATTAAGAACCATTTTGGTAGAAATACGATTTTAATAAGTGGTTACCAACAATATACTTGCCAAATGGATTCTTTTTTTTTATGACTACTGTTGTGTTTATTAATAATCTGGTTAAAAACTGAAATAAGATTATGATCATTACACATGGATTAAAAAAATTTGGAAACTTTTACATATTTTACTGCAGGTAGAAATGAATCTTTCTAACATATATGCTTTTTTTGAATTTATATTACCTGTTTTCAAGTTAGTACAAGGATATTGGTATCAAGTAGGTTAGCTGAGCAGGTCCATTCCCATAACACTGGATTCTATAACAATCATTAAGTAGGCAAATAGATACTGTTTCTTTTTAATTTTCGGTTCATCCTTGGAAAGAAATTACCTGCAGCTGTTAATATTGCAAAAGTTGCAGTCATTCATTGAAGATTGGTATATACTTGGTTGTTTGGAGCAGGTAATAAGCTTGTAAATAATGTCCTGTGTCCCGGAAACCTACACAGGAAGCTAGTATTTTCCCTTCATGTTCACTTGGCTGTTCTTTGGCCTTATAACTACTGATTGCATTAGAGCAGTGGTTCTCAAAGTGTGGGCACCAAACCAGCAGCAACATCACCTGGGAATTTGTTGGAAATTCAGATTCTCAGCCCCCACCCAGACCTACTGAATCAAAAATTTGGAATGAGTCCCAGCAATCTGTTTTAACAGGCTCTCCTGGAGATCCTGATGCCTGTCAAGTTTATGAATTGAGCTCCGTCTCTGATTCCTCCTCCTCCCTGCCCTGCCAGTAACCATACCACATGAGTTTTACCCAAGACCCAAAATATATAAAGCAAAATTGTTAATAATGTAGTTTTAATTATTCTTTAACAAAATTGGAGAAGCTAAATCAAGTGCCACAATGTCACGGTAACAAAGAGGGAGGGCAAAGTGGGAATGGCCACAGCTAACCAAAAAACAAAAATATTTTTACCTTTTCCTAAGACCATAGGGTTACCTTCTCTACGTTTATTATTTCCAATAATCTTCTAATTCATAATAACAACCCTTAACTCTCAATATTGAAGCTAGGTCTTTAAAGAGGACATTAGGCTAACATGGTCAAATGGTCTGTAAAAACTAGAAACCTGAACACTGTCCCTTTTATTTATACAGTACCCTTTAAGAACTCTGACCCCACAGCAGATGTTTGCAGTACCTTTTGTTGTTGTTAGATACAGTCAAGCCAGGTGCGACTCATAGTGACCCCATGCACAGCTGAACGAAACACTGTCCAGTCCTGCTCCATCCTCACAGTTGCTGTTATCTTTGAGCCCATTATTGCAGCCACTGCATCAGTCCATCTTGTTGAGGGTCTTCCTCTTACCAAGCATGATGTCCTTCTCCGGGGATTGGTCCCTCCTGATAACATGTCCAAAGTACTAGAGATGAAGTATCACCTTCCTCCCTCCTAAGGAGCATTCTAGCTGTACTTCTTCCAAGACAGGTTTGTTTGTTCTTCTGGTATGTTCAATATTCCTTGCCAACACCAAAATTTAAAGTCATCAATTCTTCTCGTCTTCCTTATTCATTGTCCAGCTTTCTCATGCATATGAGGCGATTAAAAATACTGTGGTTTCAGTCAGGCATATCTTAGGTCCTCAAAGTGACATCTTTGCTTTTTAACACTTGAAAAAGGTCTTTTGCAGCAGATTTCCCCAAGGCTATATACATCCTTTGATTTCCTGACTGCTGCTTCAGTGGGCATTGATTACGGACCAAGTACAATGAAATCTTTGACAACTTCAGCATTTTCTTCCTTTACTGTGATGTTGCTTATCAGTCCAGTTGTTAGAATTTTTGTTTTCCTTATGTTGAGGTATAATCCATACTGAAGGCTGTAGTCTTTGATCTTCATTGATAAGTGCTTCAAGCCTTCTTCGCTTTTAGCAAGGAAGGTTGTATCATCTGTATATCGCAGATTGTTAATGAGTCTTCCTCTAGTGCTGATGCCACATTCTTCATAGTCCAGCTTCTTGGATTATTTGCTCTGCATACAGATTGAATAAGTATGGTGAAATGATACAATCCTGACGCACACATTTCCTGATTTTAAAACACACGGTATCCCCTTGTTCTGTTCAAGCGACTGCTGCTTGCTTTATGTACAGGTTCCACATGAGCACAATTCAATTTTCTGGAGTTCCCATAATCTGCAGTGTTACCTATAATTTATCATGATCCATACAGTCAGATGCCTTTGCATAGTCAATAAAACAAATAAACATCTTTCTGGCATTCTCTGCTTTCAGCCAAGATCCTTCTGAGAATTAGCAGTGATATTCCGTGTACGCTTCTGAATCTGGCTTGAATTTCTGGCAGTTCCCTGTCAAGATACTGCTGCAAACATTTTTTAATTATCTTCAGCAAAATTATGCTAGTGTGGGATATTAATGATATTGTTCAATAATTTCCACATTCTGTTGCATCACCTTTCTTTGCAGTGGGCACAAATACGGATCTCTTCCAGTCGGTTGGCCAGGGAGCCGTCATCCAGATTTCTTGGCATAGAAGAGTGAGCGCTTCCAGCGTTGTATCGGTTTGTTGAAACATCCTAAGTGGTATTCCGTCAATTCCTGGAACCTAGTTTGCCAGTGCCTCCAGTGCAGCTTGGACTTATTTCAGTACCATCTTCTTGGCCATATGCTACCTTCTGAATTGGTTGAATGTTGACCAATTCTTTTAGCTACAGTGTGTATTCCTTTCATCATCTTTTGATGCTTCCTGCATTGGTTAATATTTTCCCCCTTAGATCCTTCAGTATTGCAACTCAGAGCTTGCATTTTTTCTTCAATTCTTTCAGGTTGAGAAATGGCAAGCGTGTTCTTCCCTTTTGGTTTTCTAACTCCAGGTCCTTGCACGTATCTATAATACTTTACTTTGTATTCCCAAGCTGCCCTTTGAAATCTTCTGTTCAACTCTTTTACCGGTAATTTTTTCTGTTCTCTTTAGCAACGCTACATTCAAGAGCAAGTTTCAAAGTCTCTTCTGACATCCATTTTGGTCTTTTCTTTCTTTCCTGCCTTTTGCGTTCTTCATATATGATGACCTTTTGCATTCTTCATGTATGATGTCCTTGGTGACATCTCACAACTCGTCTGGTCTTTGGTCATTAGTATTCAAAGCATCAAATGTACTCTTGAGATGGCCTCCAAATTCAGGTGGGGTATATATACTCAAGGTCGTACTTTGGCTCTTGTGGACTTGTTTTAATTTTCTTCAATTTCAACTTGAATTTGCATATGAGCAATTGATGGTCTGTTTCGTAGTCAGCCCCTGGCCTTGTTCTGACTAATTATATGGAGCGTCATCATCTCTCTCCACAGATGTAGCTGATTTGATTCCTGTGTATCCCATCTGGCAAGATCCACATGTATAGTCACTGTTCATGTTGTTGAAAAAAGGTATTTCCAATGAATAGGTCATTGGTCTTGAAAATTCTATCGAGATCTCTGATGTTGTGTATATCACCAAGGCCATATTTTCCAACTGCTGATCTTTTATTTCCAACTTTTGCATTCTAGTCTCCAGTAATTATCAGTGCATCCTTATTGCATGTTTGATCAATTTCAGACTGCAGAAGTTGGTAGAAATCTTCAGTTTCTTCATCTTTGGCATTAGTGGTTGATTTGTAAATTTGAATAACAGTTGTATTACTTGGTCTTCCCTTGTAGGCATGTGGATATTATCTTATTGACAGCACTGTGCTTCAGGATAGATCTTGAAATGTTCTTTTTGATAATGAATGCATTGCCACTCCTCTTTGGTTTGGCATTCCCAGCACCATATAATTGTCTGATTCAAAATGGCCATTATCAGTCCATTTTCAGCTCACTAACGCCTAGGATATCTATCTTCAAGCATTCCATTTTGTTTTTGATCACTTAATTTCCTAGATTCATATTTAGAATGTTCCACTTCCAATTATTAATGAATGTTTGCATCTGTTTATCATTTTGAGTTGTGCTACATCAGCAAATGAAGGCTTTGAAAACTATTCCATCCACGTCATTAAAGTTGACTGTATTTTTCAGGGAAACCCTGGTAGCATAGTGGTTAAGTGCTATGGCTGCTAACCAAAAGGTCAGCAGTTCGAATCCACCAGGCGCTCGTTGGAAACCCTGTGGGGCAGTTCTACTCTGTCCTGTAGGGTTGCTGTGAGTCAAAATTGACTCGACGGCAGTGAGTTTGGTTTTTTTTTGTGTGTGTTTTTCAGAGGCAACTCTGCCCTGGTTGTATTTTGAGTGCTGTCCAACCTGAGGGACTCATCTTCTGGCACTATTATCAGACAGGTTTGTGCTGCTATTTATAAGGTTTTCACTGGCCAGTTTTTTAAAAAGTATATCACCAGATCCTTCCTAATCTTAGTCTGGAAGCTCCACTGAAACCTGCATACTGTGGGTGACCCTACTGGCATTTGAAGTACTGGTCACATAGCTTCCAGCACCACTGCAACACTGAAACCACCACGGTACGACAAACTGACTATACAAGTGGTGGAAATACCCTTTAGAAGGTAATATCCCTAAGGGAGAAAAAATTAGATCCCCATAGTTCTTATCCTCTGGAACAGTGTTTCTAAACCTGTAACATCTGTGAGGATCATCTGGAGAGCAGGTTAAAATGAGTTACTGAGTTTCTACCTTCAAGATGTGGTAGGTTAGAGTGGCACCTGGGAATCTGCATTTCTGACAAGCTTCCGTGTGATCCTTCCTTGCTGATACTGGCTGTCAGTGGATCAAACTTTGAGTAGCATTGCTCTAGCACATTTTCTACTGCATTAGTGTACTCTGTACTTGAAGTTCATTCCACCCATTAAAGCAGCTATTTAAATGGGTAGGCCATGAGTAATCAGTAGAACATAGCCTGTGAAACAGTGCATTTACCATGGGCAGTGAGGAGTCGCTGTAGGTTTGGGATGTAACACTTGTATTTTTGGTAGATCATTTTAGTATGGCAAAATGATTAGAAAAGAAGAGAAAGGGCTGTTTTAACGGATTGTGGAAGGCACAAGCCACTGTGATACGTGTGATGAATGTTCAGCATTCCCCGAATTGTAACACCTGTGACTTGCTAATGACTTAAAATGGAACACCTGACAGCTAACTACATAAATTTCCTCCACTTTGTACATTTTATAATTGATATCAACTTAGGTACTCTTCCTTCACAGATTCTCTTCCTCAGGATACTCTCCCACCTCCATCTCTTCCTCCTACATATGAAAGAAAAAAATTATGATAGTGATACAGTTATATCAAGGAAATGAAGAACTAGAACACTGAATCTAGAGATCTCTAAAGGAATCTAAAGAACTCATAATTTCCTTTCACTATCAATGTCTTCATTAAATTCTTCTATTTTTGTTTCCGTCACTAGAATATTTTTAAGTCTTCAGTAAATCTTTTAAATATTTCTAAATTTTACTTCCCTAATATCTAAAGCAAGGAGATGTGAAGCTAAAATGGTAAGACTCTCTCTAATCCAAAATTTTGTGAGCACTAAGGTAATCGATTTTTTGGTCAGTTTTGAGTTTTTGCTTCAAATACTGTATTAGTAACGTTGTAGTGAAACAGCTCTCACCAAAGCCTTCTGCAACAAAGATTTTTAATGTGATGTATCAGAAAACAAAAATGAGAAATTGGCTGCAAGCACTCAGGCTGTAAACAGACCAAAATCCAAAGAAGTAAAATCTGTAAGTGCTTTTCATATTATTTTGACAGGTGCTGATTTATTATGAATGAGGGTCTTTCAACATGCCCTTTACAATCATTGAAACACACACCTATGAGTAAATTACAGACTGATCGGTTAAAGTCAAGTCAAAGAACTAAGATCATGCTTGAGTGACCTTTTCTCGTTTTTCTTTTCTGACAATTTTTTCTCTTGTCTCAGGGGTCTGGGTCTGTCATATGGTGGTTATTTTTTGCTCTGTGGGCTACCTGTGATACTGGGTAGATCTTTAACTTACTTCGTGGGGTAAATTGTCACTTTGTTTTGGTGCGCGTGTCCACTGTTGACTGAACTGGTAAGAGTGATTTATCCTACCCCTTTGATGTGGTTTCTTATCGTTTGAAGTTCTGACAAATTTGTCTTTTGTGGTTATGGTTTGCTGTGGTTAGGTTAACCATTTATCAGTTATAATACAATTATTTTATTTTTAATTTCAAATAATGTTCAAGTAAACATTTCCACAGAATTATGGCATGTCTGAAATTATACATTTGTTTTAAAACTCTTAGTAATGCTTTTTGCATTTTGGCAGCTTGTATCAGCAGAACTAACTCTGTTTAAAATTAATCAGTTTGTCACATGGAAGCCAGAACCCCATCAGATCCCCAATCCACACCTATGTGTCCATCTGTCTAATGGACATTTCCACTTGGATGACTTCTAATGCACCTCAGTCAAAACTTGACTACATCTGAATTTATCCCTCTGTCCCTGCCCTCAGCCCACTCCACCTCCTATTCCTCCTCCTTTGTTCCCAGACTCCTTGCTCAGTCTTTGTCATGTCAAATTAGAAATGTGAGAATCATCTTTGAATTTTCCCCCTCCCTCTAAATCCAGTCAGTCCCCAATTTCTAAGCAAGCCTATTTTCTTAGTAGCTCCCATATCTGTACAATTGTGTCGATACTCATGTTTTTAGGGTTTATTCAGGCTATTCCATTTCATTTGGATTACTACAGTGGCAACTAGGTGATATTCCTGACTCTAGATTGACGACTCCTTCATTCCTTTTCCAGACTGAGGTCAGAGTGGTCTTTTTAAAATGTAAATCTAATATATTATATATATTATGCCCCTGCCTTTTCCCTCAGAAGAAATTCCTGATTCCTAGCGTGGTATATTAGGACTCCATGGCAGTTGAGCAAAAATAAAAATAATAACAACCAAAAAAACCAAACCTCAACTTAGTTTAAACAAAAGAAGAGATTTACTGATGCTCAAAACTAAAAAATCCAAGTATAGAGGTGCTTCCACATGGATAAATCCAAGGCCTCAATATCTTCAGGGCTTTCTGTAGCTCAGTTCTGCTTTTCATAGTTGCTCTTTGCCTCCCTTTGCAGACAGTTTTCTGCATAACTCCTGGGAGAGTGCAGGTAGTGTCAAGTTACATAATCCTGTTAGCTCAAACCCAGAGCTACAGTCAACAGAAAAGTCCTATGAAGGGTTCTGATCGACCCAACCTGAGTCATGGTCTCAATCCTGAGATGTACTGTTACAGGATCATTACCCAAACCACACAGTACAGCAAAGAAGTGCTTTCCTATAGAATTGCATACTGACACAACATTGGCCCACTACATCTGTCCACCAGCATCACTTACTACTCATCTGTTTGTACTTTGAGGAAAACTATAAACCCGCAAATCCAAAAAGTTCAGTAATCCCAGAGCCGGATAGATACAAAGAAACCACACCAAGGCACACGTCATAATCAACTTCTCACCAAACTGGGAATTAAAAGGCCTTTCCTCAGCCTAATAAAGGACATCTATGAAAAACATTACAACTAGAATCACAATGTTGAAAGACTAAATGATTTCTCATTAAATACGGTAACTAAGGACGTCTCCATTCAACCTTTCTATTCAGTACAGTATTGGGGGACCTGGCAGTTGCAAGATGGCAAACAAAAGAATTGTAAGACATACAAATTAGAAGAGCAAAAGTAAATGTGTATTTACAGACAACATGATTGCATATCTAAAAAAATCCTTTAATACTCATAAAACTACTTAGAACTGCTAACTAGAGCAAGCTACTAGATCTAATAAGTTAGTTTAGCAAGATCATAAGAAACCAGGTCAGTGTACAAACTTCAATTCCATTTCAGTACATCAGCAACAAATAATCAGAAATTGAAAGATAATCTTTTAAAATGGCATCAAAACCCATAAATAATATTTAACAAAATATTTATAATATGTGGTGGTGGTAGGTGCCATACAGTCCTTTCTGACTGATAGCGAACATTACAGAATGTTACAGAACAAGACATTGCCCAATTCTGCACAATCCTCACAATCTTTGCTATGCTTGAGCCCAGCGTTGCAGCCACTGTGTCAGTCCATCTCACTGAGGGTCTTCGTCTCTTTCTCTGACCCTCTACGAAGCATGATGTCCTTCTGCAGGGATTGGTCCCTCCTGTTAATATGTCCAAACTACTTGCAACAAATTCTCTCCATCTTCACTTCTAAGGAGCATTTTGGCTGTACTTCCTCCAAGACAGATTTGTTCGTTCTTCTGGTAGTCCATGATATAGTCAACATTCTTCACCAACTCCATAATACAAAGACATCAATTCCTCTTCGGTCTTCTTTCTTCATTGTCCAGCTTTCTCATCCATATGAGGCAATTGAAAATTCCGTGGCTTGAGTCAGGCACCCTTAGTCCTCAAAGTGACATCTTTGCTTTTCAACGCTTTACAGAGGTCTTTTGCAGCAGATTTGCACAATGCAATATGTCATTTGATTTCTCCACTGCCACTTCCATGGGCGTTGATGGTGAATCCAAGCAAAATGAAGTCCTTGACAACTTCAATATATTCCGTTTATTATGATGTTGGTTACTGGTCCAGTTGTGAGGATTTTTGTTTTCTTTATGTTGAGGTGTAATCCATACTGAAGGCTGTAGTCTTTGGTATTCATCGGTAAGTACTTCGAGTCCTCTTCACTTTCCACAAGCAAGGTTGTATCAAGTGCATATCACATGTTCAATAATTTGCCTTCAGCATTGCAACTTGAGGCTTGAATTTTTCCTTCAGTTCTTTCAGCTTGAGAAATGCCAAGCGTGTTCTTCCCTTATTGTTTTCTAACTCCAAGTCTTTGCACATTTCATTATAATACTTTGTATTCCTGAACTGCCCTTTGAAGTCTTCTGTTCAGCTCTTTTACTTCATCATTTCCATTCCCTTTAACTACTGTATGTTCAAGAGCAAGTTTCAGAGTCTCTTCTGACATCCATTTTGGTCTTTTCTTTCTGTCTCTTTAGTGACCCTTTGCTTTCTTCACGTATGGTGTACTTGATGTCATTCCACAACTCATCTGATCTTCAGTCGTTAGTGTTCAGAGCCTCAAATCCGTTTTTGAGATGGTCTCTAAAATCAGGTGGGATATATTTAAGGTTGTATTTTGATTCTCATGGACTTGTTTTTATTTACTTCAGCTTCAACCTGAACTTTCATGTGAGCAACTGATGCTTATTTCGCAGTCAGCCACTGGCCTTGTTCTGACTGATGTTAATAAGTTTCTCCATCATCTCTTCCCACAGATGTAGTCAATTTGATTCCTGTGTTTCCATCTGGTGAGATCCACATGTATAGTTGCCGTTTATGTTGTTGAAAAAGGTATTTGCAATAAATAAATTGTTGGTTTTGTGATATTCTATCATGCAATCTCTGGCATCATTTCTATCATCAAGGCCACATTTTCCAACTACCAATCCTTCTTCTTTGTTTCCAACTTTCCCATTCCAATCACCAGTAATTATCAATGCATCTTGATTGCATGTTTGATCAATTTCAGACTGCGGAAGTGGTAAAAATCTTCAATTTCTTCATCTTTGGCTGTAGTGGTTGGTGTGTAAATTTGAATAATACTTGTGTTAACTGGTATTCATTGTAGGTATATGAATGTTATCCTATCACTGACAACGGTGTGCTACAGGATAGATCTTGAAATGTTCTTTTTGATAATGAATGTGATGCCATTCCCCTTCAGTTTGTCATTCCCAGCAAAGTAGACCATATGGTTGTCTGATTCAGAATGGCCAGTACCAGTCCATTTCAGCTCACGAATGCCTAAGAGCCCTGGTGGCATAGTAGTTAAGAGCTTGGCTGCTAACCAAAAAATCAGCAGTTCAAATCTACCAGCCACTCCTTGGAAACCCTCTGGGACAGTCCTACTCTCTGTCCCATAGGGTCACTATGAGTTGAAATCGACTCAGCGGCACCTAACAACAACAATGCCTAGGACATCGATCTTTATGTGTTCCATTTCATTTTTTGATGACTTCCAGTTTTCCTAGATTCATACTACATACATTCCACGTTCCAATTTTTAATGGGTATTTGCAGCTGTTTGTTCTTATTTCAAGTCATGCCACATCAGCAAGTGAGTGTCCCAAAAGCTTGACTCCATCCACATCATTAAGGCTGACTGTACTTTGAGGAGGCAGCTCTTCCCCAACCTGGGGCTCACCTTCCAGCACTGTATCAGTTCTTCACTGCTGTTCATAAGGTTTTCGCTTGACAATTCTTTCAGAAGTAGACTGCCACGTCCTTCCTAATCTGTCTTAGTCCGGAAGCTCCACTGAAACCAGTCCACCGTGGGTGACCCTGCTGGTATTTGAAATACCAGTGACTTAGCACCAGGGACACCAGGGACATAGCTTCCAGCATCACAGTAACACACAAGCCACCACAGTACGACAAACTGACACACTAATTGTGGGAATACATGTAGTGTTTGTTAGTTTTTTACAAAATATGTATAAGATCTGTACACTGTGAACTATAAAACAGTACTGGAAGAAATTAAATAAGCCTTAAATGAGAAATATATGATGTTCATTGATTGAGAGACTGAAATTATTAACACATTAATTCTTGCCAAATTGGTGTATAGATTCAATGCAATCCCAGACTCCCAGGAAAAATTTTGTAAAAATAGACAAGGTGATTCTAAAATTTATATGGAAATGAGACTTTCCCAGGAAAAATTGTAAAAATAGACAAGGTGATTCTAAAATTTATATGGAAATGAGACTTTCTAGAATAGCCAAAACAATTCTAAAAAAGAATAATATTGGAGAATTTATATGAAGCTCACAATTTAATATAAAACTACAGTAATTAGGTGAGGTTTTGGTGTGAGGATAGACAAATTAATATGGACAATTGATTTTGAAAAAATGGTGCTGAACGATTGGTTTCTACATGGAAAAATATCAACCTTGACCCTTATACCATATACAAAAATTAATGTAATATCCATCATAAACCTAAATATAAGAGCCACAACTATAAAAACATCTAGAAGAAAACATTGGATTCAATTTTTGTGACCTTGGATTAGACAGACTTCTTAGGATACAAAACCTGAGTCAGAAAAAAAGTCGATAAATTGGATTTAGTCAAAACTTAAAAATATACTCTTCGAAAAACACATTAAGAAAGTAATAAACCAAGCCACACACTGGGATAAAATATTTGCAAACACAGATCTGGTAAAAGTCCTGTTTAGAACATATAAAATAATCTTTCAACTCAATAAGGAGACAACCTCTGCCAAAAAAAAAAAAAAAAATGGAAAGATTTGGATACTTCACCAAAGAAGATACATGAATGGCAAGTAAGCACGTGAAAAGATGCTCTACATCTTTACTAAGTGTTGTCGTTGGTAGGTGCCATTGATTTGATTCCAACTCATAGTGACTGTACAACAGAACGAAACACTGCGCAGTCCTGTGCCATCCTCACAATCATTATGCTTGAGCCCATTGTTGCAGCCACTGTGTCAATACATCTTATTGAGGGTCTTCCTCTTTTTCAATGACCCGCTACCAAGCATAACATCCTTCTCTAGGGACTGATCCTTCCTGCTAACATGTCCAAAGTATGTGAGACTTTGTCTCACCATCCTGGCTTCTAAGGAGCACTCTGGCTGCACTTCTTCCAAGACAGTTTTGTTCGTTCTTTTACTCAGTAAGGAAATGCAAACTCTAATTCGGTGCCACAACATATTCACAATGACTAAGATTTAAAAATTTGTCCATGTCTAGTATTGGCAAGGAAACCCTAATGGTGTAGTTGTTAAAAGCTACCGCTGCTAATCAAAAGGTTGGCAGTTTGAATCCACCAGGTGCTCCTTGCAACCTCTATGGGGCAGTTCTACTCTGTCCGATAGGGTCGCTATGAGTCAGAATCGACTTGGATGACAGTGGGTTTTTTTTTCTGGTGTTGGCAAGGATGTGGAGCACCTGGGATTGATTGTTGGTTGGCGTGCAAAATGGTACAGTCACTTTGGAAAACAGTTTGGCAGTTTCTTTTAGGGTTAAACATATATTCATCACGTGACCCAACAATCCCTGGCTATTTACTCAAAAGAAGTAAAATCCTATTTCCACAGGAAAACTTGAACAGGAAACTTTATTCATAATATCCAAAAACTAGAAACAACCAAAACCTTTATCAACAGTTGAATAGATAATAAATTTTGGTATATTCATGCAACGGAATACCATACCACTATAAGCAACAATATCATGTTAAGCAAAATGATTAACAAAAGAATATATACAGGATGATTCCATTCATATAAAGTTCAAAAACAGACCCCCAAAAAAACTCTATATTGTTTATATATGCATACATAAGTGGCAAAACCATAAAGAAACCCAGAATATTAGCCTGTTGGTTACTTCTTGGCAGACACATGTGGCTGTTGGGTGGGAAGGTAGAAAGAGTTGGGAGGTCGGGAGACTTAGGTGCCATGTGGTATGTGTGCCTTCTGGGAAGCTAGTAATGTTTTCTTTCATGACCTGTGTGGTGTTTGTCATAGGTGTTCACTCCATGTTTTTAAAACTATATGTATTTAATGCATACTCTGTGTATATACTGTATTTTACAATAAATTTTTAAAAATCAATTGAATTATTATGAATCAGCATTTAATCATTGTAAATAAACTGCTTTCCCAGCCTAACAAATGGTCTACAAATAATAGGACCCTTACCAAATGTTTGCTGAATTGAATAAAATATTTTTTATAATGGGACATAATTTGCTATGATAATTTCAAAAACCTAATGTACTGGGTCACATGAATGGAGAAAAAGAGATATCATATAATTTTATGACTTCTGAGTAGTAACTTAAATGCACATTTCCTAAATTCCAAATGTCTCAAAACATAAAGACTCGATGTCTAGCACAATCTTTTACAAATAATGAGAACTTTGCAAATCAAACTATTTCAACATTTCATCGCAGTTAATATTTTTGTTAGTGCATTTGTTAGTCTGTACAATAAATTCATATGTTGAAGGAGAAGGATGAGAGTCCATCCTGACACCTTTCTTCCTGAACACAATAATACAGATTTGGGCAATTATGATATACTAAAAAGAATGCTGTAAAATTTACTGTATAAAAGGATAAATATAAGTAAAAATATCCAAATATTTCTGTACAAGGGCAATAGGATCACATATCTTAAAAAACCAAGTGAATCAACAAAAACGACTTGATAATATAATAAGAGAACTGACAAAATTGCAGGCTAAGCTGACTCAATTGTATTTCCATATTCCAATAATAAAAATTAGAAATTATAGTGAAAGTAATCGCATGAATAATAATGAAAAACAGTTAATATTTACTGTAGCCAAAAGTGTTATCAATTGTAAGACACACTATTATGTAATACCAAGAAAGAAAAAATATTCCCGATTAAATGGACAATACATTCTCATCACTTAGAATTTTTATTTTACATTTCTTTAGATTTATGAGAGATTAGTATCATATTCTTGTACATTCATAAAAAAGAAAATGGAAGCTAAATAAATTGGTTAAGATATTCTAAAATGATGTTACATGGAGACACTATCTCTTCTGAATTATTTTGGACTGACATATTGATATCTGTGTTTTTCAACAAAATATTGGCAATAGAGATGATCCCCGTGAGTCCTGGGCATCCCACGCCCTTGGAGAGTAAGCAAACAATACAAGGCCTTCGTCATTCTTTACCCAGGCCATTTCTCAGGGTTGTTTTTGCTGAGGTAATGGCTAAAAAATGAGCTGGCCTACTTGATGCTCACTATGAAAGTGGTATACCCCTCAACTCTTTAACACAACCTTACAACCCACGTCATCCATCTAGGATATCTGCATTGCCCTTAGGGGACTTGGAAGGCATGGGGAACCAGCATGAACATCATGCTGACTCCCTGCCTACAGCTTTTGCAGTGAAAAATAAAGCCTTTTGTCTCTGACTCCAGAGCCTTGGATTTTCTGCCACTGTCAATGAAAGGGTCACAGAAACTTGTTAGCAAGGGAGTATGCTAAAACCCCAGATTCTTCACAGACCCCAACAAATATCAACCTCCGGCCCTCAGGAACGTAGGTAATGAAACATTTCTTAGAAGTGCTCCACTACTGACTCCAATTTTCCCCCAAGCTGCTGACACCATTCTGCAAGTTTTGATGCACATGCACAGTTACTGCCATCTGACTGACAGCTGTTGTAAAATTCATCCCAGTCTGAGAGGTTAAAATATGTGTGGAGGGATAAAATGCTGTACTAGTATAATGGATTTTTTTTTTTTTTGGTTATTCAGCACCCATTCCTCAGCTTCCTGATAGCAACCTGATTTTCATTTGTGTATCTATTTTATTTATTAGGGTACTAGGTTTAAAGAATTTTTAAATCTTTCTATTTTCTCTGTCACCTTCCTAACAGGAACCCAATTTCATTACAGTATTTTCCCTTCCCTCACGCAGACCAGAGTAGGTCCTCACTAATAAAAACTAATCAGCATAATCCACACTTCCTTACATTGTGATTGGTCATGAAACATAAGCTAATCAGCACATTATATTCAGGTTATGTGACACAGTTTGAATTAATGAATGTGAGGGGAGGTGGGCTTCCTCACTCTTCTAAAAGAGATGTTCTCTGAACCATTGGGATTTACTAGCTTTAAGTCAATGATGTGCTAGAGCCAGCCAGTACTGGCTTTCCAAGAATTGATCATTAAATTTTCAGTAATTTTGCGAACTGGTTGATGTCAGATTTTAATTGAAATCAGTTATGGTGTAAGAATTTATTCCACAGAAACTGACAAATCCTGCAAATCATAGCTTCCTCCTTCCCCCTGGAGAACAGGTATTACTATGTCAATTACTAATCCAGTTAACTGGGGTGTGGGGAATATGGGAGGGTATAGTTGTGTACTATTAATATGGTTGCTAAGTCTACCTCTGTGTGTGTAGTGCAGCAGTTCTCAGAGAAAGGAGCTGCTAAGCAGGCACCAAAAAGACATCTTGTACTTGAAAGCTGCCAAAATGAGTTCACTTCACATTTCCTGAACTTGTCCTCCCTTTACTCTATATGATGTGGCTGAACTCATAATCTTCTCCCACTTGTCTGTTAAAATCCCCATCCTTTAAGGTTGATACCAAAAAACCATTGCTGTCAAGTTGATTGTATTCATAGAGACCCTGTTGGACAGGATAGAACTGCCCCATAGGATTTCCAAGGTTGTAATCTTTACGGAAGCAGACTACCACATCTTTCCCCCATGGAGCGGCTGGTGGGTTTGAACAGCTGACCTTTCAGTCAGCAGCCAAGTGCTCAACCACTGCACCTCTGGAGCTGGTAGAGGAACACTTCTTACTTAGTGGAGTTTTGATTTGTTTAAATGGTAGCATTCAATATATGATTTTTTACAAAAAACAAACTTTTTTGAATGTTATTTATTTTGTTGTTGAGAATATACACAGCAAGGTATATTACCATTCAATAGTTTCTACATGTACGTTTTAGTAACATTGATTACATTTTTCAAGTTGTGCAACAATTCTCACCCTCCTTTTCTGAGTAGTTCCTCCCTCATTAACAATCTCACTGCCCCCTAACATTCCTATCTAATTTTTCAAGTTGCTGTTGTCAATTTGACCCCATATAGATAATTTTTAAAAGAGTATAGTGGTCAAGGTAGGCCTTTTTTACTGGTTAAGCTGAGGTATTGTTTGTTTCTAATATGACTTCAGGGATATCTTCAGTTTAAGATTTAAAGATTATCTCAGTATGAATAATCTTTAAGAAGACATTCAGGTAGCTAACAGATACATGAGGAAATGCTCTCGATCATTAGCCATTAGAGAAATGCAGATCAAAATTACAATGAGATTTCATCTCACTCCAACAAGGCTGGCATTAATCAAAAAAAACACAAAATAATAAATGTTGGAGAGGCTGTGGAGAGATTGGAACACTTACACACTGCTGGTGGGAATGTCAAATGGTACAACCACTTTGGAAATTGATTTGGCACGTCCTTAAAAAGCTAGAAATAGAACTACCACACGATCCAGCAATCCCATTCCTCAGAATATATCCTAGAGAAATAAGAGCCTTTACACGAACAGGTATATGCACACCCATGTTTATTGCAGCACTGTTTACAATAGCAAAAACATGGAAGCAATGAAGGTGCCCATCAACGGATGAATGGATAAATAGATTGCGATATATTCACACAGTGGAATACTACGCATCAATAAAGAACAGTGAGGAATCTGTGAAACATTTCATAACATGGAGGAACCTGGAAGGCATTATTCTGAGTGAAATTAGTCAGCTGCAAAAGGATAAATATTGTATAAGACCACTATTATAAAAACTTGAGAAATAGTATAAACTGAGAAGAACACATTCTTTTGCGGTTATGAGAGGGGGGAGGGAGGGAGGGTGGTAGAGGGGCATTCACTAATTAGATAGTAGATAGGAACTACTTTAGGTGAAGGGAAAGACAACACACAATACAGGGGAGGTCAGCACAACTGGACTAAACCAAAAGCAAAGAAGTTTCCTGAATAAACTGAATGCTTTGAAGGCCAGCGTAGCAGGGGCAGGGGTCTGGGGACCGTGGTTTCAGGGGACGTCTAAGTCAACCGGCATAATAAAATCTTTTAAGAAAACATTCTGCATCCTACTTTGAAGAGTGGTGCCTCGGGTCTTAAATGCTAGCAAGCAGCCATCCAAGATGCATCAATTGGCCTCAACCAACCTGGATCAAAGGAGAATAAAGAACACCAAGGACACAAGGTGATTACGAGCCCAGGAGACAGAAAGGGCCACATGAACCAGAGACTACACCATCCTGAGACCAGAAGAACTAGATGGTACCCAGCTACAACTGATGAATGCCCTGACAGGGAACACAACAAAGAAACCCTGAGGGAGCAGGAGAGCAGTGGGATGCAGACCCCAAATTCTCATAAGACCAGACTTAATGTTCTGGCTGAGACTAGAAAGACCCTGGTGGTCATAGCCCCTAGACCTTCTGTTGGCCCAGGACACAAACCATTCCTAAAGCCAAGTGTTCAGACATGGATTGGACTAGACAATGGGTTGAAGAGGGATGCTGGTGAGGAGTGAGTTTCTTGGATCAGGTGGACACTTGAGACTATGTTGATATCTCCTGCCTGGAGGGGAGATGAGAGGGTGGAGGGGGCTAGAAGCTTGCGAAATGGACACAAAAAGAGAGAGTGGAGGGAGAGAGCAGGCTGTCTCATTAGGGGGAGAGTAATTGGGAGTGTGTAGCAAGGTGTATATGGATTTTTGTGTTAGAGACTGACGATTTGTAAACTTTCACTTAAAGCACAATAAAAATTATATATACAGAAAAAAGAACAACAACAACAAAAAAAGATTATCTCAGGGCAATAGTTTCAGGGGTTCATCCACCCTCCAGGGCTCTAGAAAGTCTACAGTCCAGGAGACTTTTAAATTCTGTGCCCATTTTCCCTCTTTTGATCAGGATTCTTCTATGGAATGTTTGATCGAAATGTTTGGTAATGGTAGCCAAGCTAATTGCTTCCGTTGCCATGAGATCAGAACTGGACGGTGCCTGGCTACCCTTAAAAACGAACTTTTAATTATAATAACATACACAAAAGTACACAAATCACAGGGTAATAAATCATCTGAAAATTGAACACATTTTTTTAACCACCACTCAAGTCAAAAAATAGACCCTTACCTAAAATCATGTAGATTCTCTCCTATCGCCTGCTTTGACAGCCAAGGGATAGGGGCCTGGTCTTTGTATTCGACTTACTGTATTTCTTCTAAGTGGGCTTTCTGTAAGTAGAAGTAACTATTCCAATTTCCATTTAAAGAAGAGGAGAATTTTAGACTTTAAATTAAAAGAATGCATGTTATTCATCTACACTATCGTACTCCTTTAAAAATAAGGATCACCACTCATCTGTCAGTTTGTTGTGCTGTGGTGGCTTGTGTGTTACGGTGATGCTGGAAGCTATGCCACCAGTATTTCAAATACCAGTAGGGACACCCATGATGTACAGACTTCAGTGGAGCTTCCAGACTAAGGCAGACTAGGAAGAAGAACCTGGCAATCTACTACTAAAAAAAAAATTGACCAGTGAAAACCTTATAAATAGCAGCATAATATTATATTGTCTGATATAGTGCTGGAAGATGAACCCCTCAGGTTCGAAGGCATTCAAAATACAGTGGGGGAGGAGCTGCCTCTGCAAAGTAGAACGGACCTTAATGAAGTTGATGGAATAACACTTTGAGGGCCTTCATTTGCCGATGTGGCATGACTTAAAATGAGAAGAAACAGCTGCAGTCATAAAAAATTGGAACATGGGATGTATGAAGTAAGAATCTAGGAAAATTGGAAGTTGTCAAAAATGAAATGGAACACTTGAAGATAGCTATCCTAGGCATTAGTGGATATCAAATTATTGAACCATGCAGGAAGCATCAAAAAAGATAGAAGGAATACACACAGTCACTATACCAAAAAGAACTGATTGATGTTCAACCATTTCAGGAGGCAGCTAGCATGTGATCAAGAACCAATGGTATTAAAGGAAGAAGCCCAAGCTGCACCAAAAGCGTTGCTGAAAGACAAAACCAAAACCAAGCCAAACCCAGTGCCATCGAGTCGATTCCGACTCATAGCGACCCTATAGGACAGAGTAGAACTGCCCCATGGAGTTTCCAAGGAGTGCCTGGTGGATTCGAACTGCTGACCCTTTGGTTAGCAGTCATAGCACTTAACCACTATACCACCAGGGTTTCCATTGCTGAAAGACAAGGCTCTAGGAATTGATGGAATACCAACTGATGTGTTTCAACAACTGGATGCAGGGCTGGAGGTGCTCACTCGTCTGTGCTAAGAAATTTGGGAGACAGCTACCTGGCCGACCCACTAGAAGAGATCCATATTTGTGCCCATTCCAAAGAAAGACCATCCAACCCAATGTGGAAATTGTCAAACAATATCATTAATATCACACACAAGTATAATTTTGCTGAAAGAGCTTTCAAAAATGGTTGCAGCAATATATCAACACAGAACTGCCATAAATTCAAGCCGAACTCAAAAGAGGACATGGAACCAGGGATATCATTGCTGATGTCAGATCCTGGCTGAAAGCAGAGAATATCAGAAAGATGTTTGCCTGTGCTTTATTGACTATGCAAAGGCATTCTGTGTGGATCAGAACAAATTATGGATAACGTTGCAAAGAATGGGACACTTAATTGTCCTTATACGGAAACTGTACACAGACCAAGAGGCAGTCATTCAAACAGAACAAGGAGATACTGTCTGGTTTAAAATCAGGAAAGGAGTGTGTCAGGGTTGTATACTTTCACCGTACTTATTCAATCTGTATGTTGAGCAAATAATCTGACAAGCTGGACTATATGAAGAAGAACACAGTATCAGGATTGGAAGAAGAATCGTTAACAACCTGCAATATGCAGTGACACAGCCTAGCTTGTGGAAAGTGAAGAGGACTTGAAGCACTTACTGAAGGAGGTCAAAGACTACAGCCTTCACTATGGATTACACGTCAACATAAAAAAAGAAAAAGAAAAATCCTTACAACTGGACCAATAAACAACATCATGATAAATGGAGAAAACACTGAAGTTGACAAGGATTTCATTTTACTTTGATCCACGATCAACGCCCATGGAAGCAGCAGTTAAGAAATCAAATGACGCATTGCACTGGGCAAATCTGCTGCAAAAGACCTCTTTAAAGTGTTCAAAAGCAAAGATGTCACGTTGAGGACTTAGGTGAACCTAACCCAAGTCATTACATTATCAATCATCTCATATGCATGGGAAAGCTGAAAAATGAATAAGGAAGACTGAAAAGAAATTGATGCATTTGAATTATGGTGTTGGTGAAGAATATTGAGTATGCTATGGACTGCTAGAAGAACAAACAGTATTGACCACAACACAGACTTCCAGGAGAACAGGCAGTTGTTTTGTTGTGTTGTACACAGGATTGCTATGAGTCAGAACTGACCAGATGGCATTTAACAACAACAAAAATAAAGTAAAAACCAAACAGTGGCTTGGTAGACAATCATGGCGTACCAGCAAAGTCCTTTATCAGGCTGCACAGCTATTGTGGGTCCACATTCTGAAGTAGAATCTAGGAAGAGAAATTAGAGATGGTGCTCTGCTCTTGAGATGACCTGTGGATCCATAGTCCTTGTCATAAGGAACAAAGTCTTTTGTTTCTGAAAACTCTGTCAACTCTAATCAGTTGTATAATTCATTTAATAGAGGAGCCCTGGTGGTGCAGTGGCTAAGAGCTTGGCTGCTAACCAAAAGGTCAGCAGCTGCTCCTTGGAAACCCTATGGGGCAGTTATACTCTGTCCTATAGGGTCACTGAGTCAGAATCAATTAGATGGCAACAGGTTTGTTTGTTTGTTTTGCATTGAACTAGGAGCCTGTCAGTCAAAATGGCTATGCCTACTTACTTATTGAACGCTTTAGTATATAATGAACTCACCCTCCAACTGACAAGCAGTGGAGGTGTATTGAAAACATATAACTGCTGCATGTCAGGTAACAGGCAGGGCTTCAAACCAGTTCATTCCGGTTGGAACCCCTGCTGAGAATTTGTATTTCTACCCCAGATACGCTGACTCAGAATCTGCAGTTTAACAAGATTCCCAGGTGATTCTTATGTATAATAAATTTTGAGAACCGCTGCTCTACTAGTTATTTTCAGAATTGGCTCCTCACCAGTAGCATTAGCATGGCATGGGAACATGTTAGAAATGCAAATTATCAGCAGAGGTTCAAACCAGAATGAACCACTCTTGGTAACAAGAAGAGTTCAGGATTTGCTATTTCCATTGCAATCTTGTTTGGTTTCTATGGAAGACATGACTGATTGTCTATGTAACATCCATTCCACTTCTTTCCTCCACCTGTTACAACTCTGACTTTATTTTTTCCAACATTTTCTATGTGGCCATGTGACTGGAGGAGGGAGATAAGGAACTGGTCCCAAAACCAGCTGCAGAGAGTGAATCCCGATTGGCCTAGGCCATTTGGTGGCAAAGTGGTTAAGAGCTGCAGCTGCTAATCAAAAGGTTGGCAGATGGAATCCGCCAAGCCCTCCTTGGAAACCCTATGGGGCAGTTTTACTCTGTCCTATAGGGTCGCTATGAGTAGGAATCGAATCGATGGCAACAGGTTTTAGTTTGGTATCCTCCCTGTCAGTTATTGCTTTAGGCGAGTAATGTGTTTCCATTCTTGCCAGTGAAATGTGAGGAGAAATCTACAGAGTAGCTTCTAAGGAAGGTTTTATTGCTCTTAAGCAAGACACGGAAAAATAGATGACATCTTCTGTTGGAGAGTATTTTTTCTGTAATTGTACCATCTTGTTACCAGCAAGAGGATGAAGCAACCCAAGGAGGAAAGCAGAGTCAAGAGAATTGCAGAGAAGAAAACCTGGATCCCTGTTGTACTGTGCTTAAAAGTACTTTATCAATGCTCCTTGTTATGTGAGATAATAAATCTCTTTACTGCTTAATTAGGAGATGAACTGAGATGATAATAGGAAAGTGATATTTAAAATATCATTGAATTAATGAGATTCAGTAAAACAACGTATCCCTCTTTTCTTGCTTGCTTCCTTCCTTCGTTTCTTTCTTGCTTCTCTCCTTCTTTTCTCTTTCTCCCTCCCTTCCTCCTTCCTTTCACTCTTCCTCTCTCCTTCATTCCTTTCTTCTTTCTTTCCTTCCTTCCTTTCTTTTTTTAAGACACCTTCCCATTATCTTTTTGAGTTGGAAACTAGGGATCTTTCCTGGTTATGAAAACACAGTAAGGCCAAGGATGTGATTGATGTTTCAATGTAAACATTCAAAAATGTCAGTGCAATGATTTATGGTGATTATGGGTTTGTATGCAATGGTATTATTGGTTGCCTCCTGTTGGGTAACAACCCCATGGCACCTGAACCCAAGGCCAGCTGCATATTCAAGAGACCAAAGAAAGACTCCAGAACTGGTGATCATGACATACGGTTTATTTGGGAAGCTTACTTACAGGAGCATGGTCTAGGGTGGCAGCTGGACCAGTTTAGCACTCTTCAACCCCCTAGCAAGGGACACAGGCTTATATTCCATTCCAGCTGGGACCAAGGCTCATTGCTTTTCTCCCATGTTCTTGGGCAGTCAATGTTCCCAGGGACTTCGTGTCCAGGCCCAGAAGTTTTCCTTCCTGTTGCTAAGGCATTTCTCCACCTTAGCCACTGGCCCAGTCATGCCATTACCGGCATTGTACCTTAGCCTGAATCCATCCTGAATTCATCCCCAGCATGCTTGGGGGAAGAGCAAAGCTGATTCCATTAGGAGGGGATGCATATAGCTGAACAGCATTACCCTACACCTCCATTTCATCCATTTCACCCCTTACTTATTAAACATGTTTGAAGGAAACTGACCCCATCCCTAGCTTCAGGAATGGGCCTTGACTGGCCTAAACCAATCAACACAATCCCACTCATCTTGCCAGCAATTGGTTTAAAAATGACAGTTAACCCAAGACTAAGTCAATAAGTGCATGATTTTCCTTAGGACACATGGGTTGACTCAAGGTGGGTATTCAACTTAAATTGATCTAATTAGATTGAAGCACACTTTAAAGGGATAGAAGATCCTTTTTCTTTTGAATGGTGAGTTATGACAGTATAAGTTCTAGAATATCTATAGCCCTCTTGCTATCATAACATCTTTGCTCTTCAACACTTTAAAGAGGTCCTTTGCAGCAGACTTATCCAATGCAATGCGTCTTTTGATTTCTTGACTGCTGCTTCCATGGCTGTTGATTGGGGATCCAAGTAAAATGAAACCCTTGACAACTTCAATCTTTCCTCCATTTATCATGATGTTGCTCATTGGTCCAGTTGTGAGGATATTTGTTTTCTTTAAGTTGAGGTGCAATCCATACTGAAGGCTGTGGTCTTTGATCTTCATTAGTAAGTGCTTGAAGTCCTCTTCACTTTCAGTAAGCAAGGTTGTGTCATCTGCATAACGCAGGTTGTTAATGAATCTTCCTCCAAACCTGATGCCCCGTTCTTCTTCATATAGTCCAGCTTTTCATATTATTTGCTCAGCATACAGATTGAATAGATATGGTGAAAGAATACAACCCTGGTGCACAACTCTCCTGACTTTAAACCGCGCAGTATCCCCTTGTTCTGTCCGAACAGCTGCCTCTTGATCTATGTAAAGGTTCCTCATGAGCACAATTAATTCCTATTCTTTGCAACATTATCCATAATTTGTTATGATCCACACAGTCAAATGCCTTTGCATAGTCAATAAAACACAGGTAAACATCCTTCTGGTGTTCTCTGCTTTCAGCCAGGACCCATCTGACATCAGCAATGATATCCCTGGTTCCACGTCCTCTTCTAAAAGCAGCCTGAATTTCTGGCAGTTCCCTGTTGATATACTGCTGCAGCCGTTTTTGAATGATCTTTCACAAAATTTTGCTTGCGTGTGACATTAATGATATTGTTCTATAATTTCCACGTTTGGTTGGATCACCTTTCTTGGGAATAGGCATAAATATGGATCTCTTCCAGTCAGTTGGCCAGGTAGCTGTCTTCCATATTTCTTGGCATAGAAGAGTGAGCACCTCCAGCGCTGCACCTCATTGTTGAAACATCTCAATCAATAACCCATCAATTCCTGGAGCCTTGTTTTTTGCCAATGCCTTCAGAGCAGCTTGGACTTCTTCCTTCAGTACCATCGGTTCCTGATCATATGCTACCTCTTGAAATGGTTGAACATCGACTGATTCTTTTTTGGTATAATGACTCTGTGTATTCCTTCCATCTTCTTTTGATGCTTCCTGAGTCATTTAATATTTTCCCCATAGAATCCGTCAATATTGCAACTCGAGGCTTGAATTTTTTCTTCAGTTCTTTCAGCTTGAGAAACACCGAGTGTGTTCTTCCCTTTTGGTTTTCCATTTCCAGCTCTTTGCACATGTCATTATAATACAAAGATGTCACCTTGAAGACTAAGGTGCGCCTGACCCGAGCCATGATATTTTCAGTCGCATCATATGCATATGGAAGCTGGACAATGAATAAGGAAGACTGAAGAAGAGTTGACGCCTTTGAATTGTGGCGTTGGCGAAGAATATTGAATATACTATGGACTGCCAGAAGAACAAATAAATCTGTCTTGGAAGTAGTACAACCAGAATGTTCCTTAGAAGCAGGGGTGGCGAGATTGCTTCTTACATACTTTGGACATGTTGTCAGGAGGGATCAATCTCTGGAGAAGGACATCATGCTTGGCAAAGTACAGGGTCAGCTGAAAAGAGGACGGCCCTCAACGAGGTGGAGGTGGATTGACACAGTGGCTGCAACAATGGGCTTAAGCATAACAATGATTGTAAGGATGGCATAGGACCAGGCAGTGTTTCGTTCTGTTGTGCATAGGGTCACTGTGAGTCGGAACCGACTCGATGGCACCTAATAACAACAACTACTACTTGCTACCATAATAGATTATTTTTTTTTTATTGTACTTTACATGAAGGTTTACAGAACAAACTAGCTTCTCATTAAACAATTAGTACACATATTGTTTTGCAGCATCGGCTACCAACTTCACAACATGTAAGCACTCTCCCTTCTTGACACTGGGTTCCCTATTACCAGCTTTTCTGTCCTGTCCTGCCTTCTAGTCCTTGCCTCTGGACTGGTGTGCCTCTTTAGACTTGTTTTGTTTTATGAGTCGGTCTAATCTTTGGCAGAAGTGTGAACCTCAGGAGTGACCTCATTACTGAGCTAAAAGGGTGTCTGGGGGTCATACTCTCCATGTTTCTCCAGCCTCTGTCAGGCCAGTAAGTCTGGTCTTTTTTGTGAGTTAGAATTTTGTTCTACATTTTTCTCCAGCTCTGTGCAGGGCCCTCTATTGTGATCCCTGTCAGAACAGTCAGTGGTGGTAATCAGGCAATATCTAGTTGTACTGGACTCAGTCTGGTGGAGGCAGTGGTAGTTGTCGTCCATTAGTCCTTTGGACTAATCTTTCCCTTGTGTTTCTGGTTTTCTTCATTCTCCCTTGCTCCAGATGGGATGAGATCAGTGGAGTATCTTAGATGGCCACTCACAAGCTTTTAAGGCCCCAGATGCTACTCACCAAAGTAGATCGTAGAACATTTTCTTTATAAACTACGTTATGCCAGTTTAGCTAGATGTTCCCCAACCATGGTTCCCACAGCCTTCAGCCCAGTAATTCAGTCCCTCAGGGTGTTTGGATGTGTCTATGGAGCTTCGATGATCTTGCCTTTGACTAGTTATGCTGGCTTCACCAGTATTGTGTACTGTCTTACATTTCACCAAAGTTACCACTTACCTATTGTCTATTTAGTGTTTTTCCATCCCCACCCTTCCCCTCCCTTGTAATGGTCAAAAATTGTTTCTTTTTGCGTGTAAACCTTTTCATGGGTTTTTATAGTAATGGTCTCATACAATATTTGTCCTTTTGTGTTTATTTCACTCAGCATAATGCCCTCCAGATTTATTCATGTTGTGAGATGCTTCGCAGATTCATCATTGTTCTTTATCATTGCATAGTACTCCATTGTGTGTATGTACCATAGTTTGTTTATCCATTCATCTATTGATGGGCATCTGGGTTGTCTCTACCTTTTTGCTGTTGTGAGCAATGCTGCAATGAACATGGGTGTGCATATGTCTATTCATGTGATGGCTCTTATTTCTCTAGGATATATTCCTAGGAGTGGAATTGCTGGATCATATGGTATTTCTATGTCTAGCTTTCTAAGAAAGTGCCATATCATTTTCCAAAATGGTTGTACCATTTTGCATTCCCTCGAGCAGTGCATAAGAGTTCCAATCTCCCTGCAGGCTCTCCAAAATTTTTTTCTGTTTTTTTGATTCATGCCAGTAATGGTGGGGTGAGATTGTATCTCATTGTGGTTTTGATTTTCCTTTCTCTAATGGCTAGTGATCATGAGCATTTCCTCATGTGTCTGTTAGCCACTTGAATGTCTTCTCTGGTGAAGTGTCTGCTCAATTCCTTTGCCCATTTTTTAACTGGATTATTTGTCTTTTTGTTGTAGAGGTGTTGAATTTTCCTGTAGATTTTAGTGATTAGAACTTTGTCAAATTTGTCATAGCCAAAAAATTTTTCCTAGTCTGTAGATTCTCTTTTTACTCTTTTGGTGAAGTCTCTTGATGAGAATAAATGTTTAATTTTTAGAAGATCCCAGTTAACTAGCTTATCTTCTGGGGTTTGTGTGTTGTTAGTTATGGCTTGTAGTCTATTAACGCTGTGAGATATGATTTTTTAAAGGATATTTTGAGAAGCAATTTTATATTCTTTAAATCTAGTTGCTTTACATGCTGTGTATGTCAGTCAGAGTTCAATCCAAAAACCAGAGCCATTAGAAAAAGAGGATGTGTGTGTGTGTGTGTGTGTGTATTGTTACAAGGATTGACTTTATGCAATTGTGGGAGCTGGTTAAGCAGTTTTTGTTAAGGCCATCTTTGCACCTGATGCTAGAACTCGGAGTTCACACAGGCAGCCAGGGAAGACGGCTGCAAAGTGGGGGAGAACAAGGACAAACTAGGACTGACAAGCATGAGCTGGAGGTTATGGAGCAAAACCCCTGTCAGTTCTTATTGGTTCTCACTTTGGTGGTTTTGGTGTCCTCCAGTAACTGGGACCTTGCATCACAGAACTAAATACTTATCACCTGGTCCAAGGGTTGGAGACTCAGAAGGAGGCTATCAGGGACAGTGGAGCAACTGCAAGCCCTGCCACTGCCTGGCAACAATGAAATCTGTTAGTAGATAAGCAACCACATGTGTGAGCTACAAAATGGCTGCTGCTTCGCTTTTGCCCTTCAAATCTCCCATAAGAATTTTTCTTGTGGTCCACTCTAACTAGAAATATACAGGCGAGGGAATTTTGGAAAATGTCATTCATCTTAGCCAAGTTGACATATTACAAAGCCACCACAGTACCCATCACCAAAAAACCCACTGCAGTTGAGTTGATTCCAACTCATAGCGACCCCTATAGGACAGAGTAGAACTGTGCCATAGGGTCTCCAAGGCTGTAATCTTTACAGAAGCAAACTGCCATATCTTTCTCCTCCAGAGCAGCTGGTAGGTTCAAACCACCAACATTTTTGTTAGCAGCTGAGTGCTTTAACCAGTGTGCCACGAGGGCTACTCGAATCAATGACATTCATCCCTTTATAGAGAAGATAGATAGGACCTAGTACAAAGGTTTTATTCTCAGCTTCAAGTCTCCAAGCAGAATGCTTGTTCCTTTTTTTTTTTTTTTAATTTTATTGTGTTTTAGGTGAAAGTTTACAGCGCAAATTAGTTTTTCATTCAAAAATTTTATACACAATTTGCTTCATGATATTAGTTACAATCCCTCCAATGTGTTAGCACTCCTCCCCTTTTCCTTACCACCCTGGGTTCTCAATTTCCATTCATCCAGTTTTCCTGACCCTTCCTGCCTTCTTGTTTTTGCTTCTGGCAGGTATTGCCCATTTGGTCTATACACGACTGAACGAAGAAGCATGTTCCTCACGTGTACTATTGTTTGTTTAATAAAAATAGAACTGTCTAATCTTTGGCTGAAAGGTCGAGTGGCTTTAGTTCTGAGTCAGAAGGGTGTCTGGGGGCCATAGTCTTAGGGGTTCCTCCAGCCACCATCAGACCAGTAAATCTGGTCTTATTTTTGTGTATTTGAACTTTGTTCTACGTTTTTCTCCTGCTCTGCCCGGGACCCTCTATTGTGATCCCTGCCAGAGTGGTCAGTGGTGGTAGCTGTGTGCCATCTAAGTTCTCCTGGACTCAGGCTGGTGGGCACTGTGGTTCATGTGGGCCATTAGTCCCTTGGACTGATATTTTCCTTGTGTCTTTGGTTTACTTCATTCTCCTTTGCTCTGAACGTGTTGGGACCAATAGATGTACCAGATGACCGCTTGCAAGCTTTTAGGACCCAAGACACTACTCACCGAAGTAGGATGTAGAACATTTTCTTTATGAAGTTGTTAGGTGCCATCGAGTCAGTTCTGACTCATAGTGACCGTATATTCAACAGAATGATACAGTGCCCAATCCTGTGCCATCCTTACAATCATTGTTATGCTTGTTGCAGCCACTGTGTCAGTCCACCTCACTGGGGGTCTTCCTCTTTTTTGATGACCCTCTACTTTACCAAACATGATGTCCTTCTCCAGGAACTGATCCATCCTGATAACATGTCCAAAGTATGCAAAACATAGTCTTGCTATCCTTACTTCTAAGGAACATTCTGGTTGTACTTCTCCCAAGACAGATTTGTTCATTCTTTCGGCAGTCCATGGTACATTCAATATCCTTTGCCAACACCACAATTCAAAGGCATCAGTACTTTGGTCTTCCTCATTCATAGTTCAGCTTTCGCATACATATGAGGTGATTGAAAGCACCCAAGGGTCAGGCGTACCTCAAGGTGACATCTTTGCTTTTCAACACTTCAAAGAGGTCTTTTGCAGCAAATTTGCCAGATGCAATGTGTCTTTTGATTTCCTTCCTGACTGCTGCTTCCATGGGTGTTGATTGCGGATCCAAGTATGGACAACTTCAGTCTTTTCTCTGTTTATCAAGATGTTGTTTATTGGTCTAGTTGTGAGGATTTTTGTTTTATGTTGAGGTGTAATCCATACTGAAGGCTGTGGTCTTTGATCTTCATGAGTAAGTGCTTCAAGTCCTCTTCACTTTCAGTAAGCAAGGTTGTGTCATCTGCATAATGCACGTTGATAATGAGTGTTCCTCCAATCCTGATGCCCCATTCTTCTTCACAGAGTCCAACTTCTCAAATTATTTGCTCAGCATACAGATTGAATAGTTATGCTGAAAGGATACAACCTGATGCACAGACTTTAAACCACTCAGTATCCCCTTGTTCTGTTTGAACGACTACCTGATCCATGTCCAGGTTTCTCATGAGCACAATTAAGTGTTCTGGAATTCCCATTCTTTGCAATGTTACCAAAATTTGTTATGATCCACACAGTAGAATGTATTTGCATATTCAGTAAAATGCAGATAAACATCTTTCTGATATTCTCTGCTTTCAGCCAGGGTCTATCTGACATCAGCTATGATATCCCTGATGCCACGTCCTCTTCTGAATCTGGGTTGAATTTTCTGGCAGTTCCATGCTGATGCACTACTGCAACCGTTTTTGAATGCTCTTCAGCAAAATTATACTTGTGTGTGATATTAAAGATATTGTTCGATAATTTCCACATTTGGTTAGATCACCTTTCTTTGGAATAGGCATAAATATGAATCTCTTCCAGTCAGTTGGCCAGGTAGCTGTCTCCCAAATTTCTTGGCATAGACAAGTGAGCACATCCATTTGTTGAAATATCTCAATTGGTATTCCATCAATTCCTGGAGCCTTGTTTTCCCCAATACATTCAGTGCAGCTTCGACTTATTCTTTCAATACCATTGGTTCTTGATTACACACTACCTCCTGAAGTGGTTGAACGTCAACCAATTCTTTTTGGTATAGTGACTCTGTATATGCCTTCCACCTTCTTTTGATGCTTCCTGTGTCGTTTAATATTTTCCCTGTAGAATCCTTCAGTATTGCAACTCGAGGCTTGAATTTTTTTTCAGGTGCTTTCAGCTTGAGAAATGCTGATCTATGTTATATTAATTGACCTAGGTGTCCCCCAGGACCATGGCCCTCACCCCTCAGCCCCAGCAACTTAGTCCCTCAAGGTATTTGGATGTATCTTAGGGAGCTTCTGTGACTTTGCCTTGGTCAAGTTGTCGTCACTTCCCCTATATTGTGTGCCTTTCCCTTCACCAAAGTTAACATCTGTGTACTATCAAAAGCATCAAAGATTGTTTCTTTTTGTATGTAAACCTTTTTGTTGGGTTTTGATAATAGTGGTCTCAAACAATATTTGTCCATTTGTGATTGACTTATTTCATTCAGCATAATGCCCTCCAGATTCATCCATGTTGTAAGATGTTTCACAGATTCATCGTTGTTCTTTATGGTTGCATAGTGTTACATTGTGTGTATGTACCATCATTTGTTTATCCATTCATCTGTTGATGGGCACATCTTAAGCTCACATTAGGACTTAGAAACGGGAATGGTTAAAATTCTGAGAACAGGCAAAGATTTCTTAGTTCTTGAATTTTTCTGCTTGAGTGTTTTGTACTAACTCTTGAGAGGTTCATGTAAGATATGGCATTTGTGACTTTAAGTGGATCTGAACTACCTCAGTTTTATAAATTTAGGGATAAATAGTGTTGATGTCCCATTTATCCCAGAATAAGGAACACTGAAACACGGTTGTGATTATGTTATGGAAAGTCCTCCCGTCCCTTATCCTTTGTTTGCTGAAGTAAACCAACCTAAGAGCTCTCCAGTTGAGAGGGTTGTGGTGATTTACTCAGCTGAACTTACCTAGCCAAGGGCTACAAGCTAACGATGCCTAACGGAGGTCGGTAACCTAGACATGTGAAGAAGAGAGCAAGTAAGGAAACTTGAGAGAATGCACCGCCTAAGGCATTCACATTTATACTATATAAAAATGCTTATCCAGGTTGAACATGGCCCTAGGGCTTCCCGTTAGTGACCTCTGTACCTAGTCAGTCTGCTGGACCCAGATTGGAGAGAGAAGGAGGCGAAAACAGCGCCAGTAAATAAACAAGTCTGTATAATAGCGAGGGCATGGAACACTTTGTGTTGTAATTTGCCCACCTGATCTGTGGAGGGCAGTGTACAACCCTTTTATTTTCAAGTGTCTGGAAGTCTTCACCAAGAAGGCTCTCTGTTGAATTACATACTAGTTGGTTATTAAAAGACTCCACTGAAAAGCCCTGCACAATGCCTGAGCACTCAAAACACGTGTGTCTGAGGAACGTTTGGAGGAGGCAGGGAATAAAGGTCACACTGAACCCGAGATGGAGAGAGCTAGCGGGAGGTGGGGTGGCAAGCGGAGGGGATACAGCCGACAGAACGAGCGGTAGGACGCGACCGCCGAAGATGAGGGGCGGGAACTGGGAGAGACTCTGTGGGAAAAGAGGGGGGGCGGATAGCGCAAGCCTGTGAGCTTCCCGCCGGCGCTCCCGGGCCCACTCGGAGCAGGCGCGTTGGAGCGCCGGCCTCCCCCCGACTCCCCCGCGGTCGTCAGGGCGCAGGCTCGCGTCTGGGCGGCCGCTGGGTCCACAGTCGTCGCCTCTGCTGTTCGGTCCTGCTCCCCGCATCTTCCGTCCACGTCTCATCGCGCCTTGACTGCCCCAGACTGGCCTGATTGTGGCGGAGGTAACTTCCCCCAATTTCCTTCCCCCTCACGTCCCCGGCCACTTCCTCGCCATTCAGTCCTCAGGCACCCCCTGCCCCGCCCCATTCCCCTCCGAGGATCCACGTCCAAGGTCTCCCTTATCCCAGCCATCTCCTGCCACCCCGCCTCCTCCTCTACTCCGACCGCCCGGTCCTGGCCCATCCTCCCAGCGCCTGGGCCTTCCCCAGCCTCCCGGCGGCCCTTCCCGCCGCCGCGTCCTCAGGCTGGCGAAGGCTCGGGGTTCCCGGGGCCGGGGTCGCGCCTGGCCGGGCGTAGGATGCTGTCCCGCCTCAGAGGCCGCGATGGGCACCTTACGGACGCAGAGGGCAGCCTCCCCACCAATCCTTCCGGGATCCGGGGTGAAGCCTCAGAGAGAGCCCTAGGGATAACTTGTCGGAGGTGGTCACGGTGAAACTCCTGTGTTTGACTTTAGTTAGTGATAAATCGAGCACCAAAGGATGGACGCGATTTCTTAGACTGGTCCGTGGTGGGAACCAAGGAAGAACTTGGATTATCCTCTTGAAACTGTATTCGCCAATTTGTTTTCAATAAAGGTACTTTTTTTTTTGTAGACGTAACATATTACTCCTATTTTGTGAATGTGATTGAGTTTTTAAAGATTCTTTACTTTTTTCTATTAAATAATTTTACTTGGTTCATGATGTTTATTATTATCCATGAGTAACATTAGTGTTTCGAGAGCCAGCAGTGTGTGGCATAAATAACCTTTTTTTTTTTGTATTTTAAGTCAATCTCTTTTTTTTTTTTATTAAGCTTCAAGTGAACATTTACCATTCCAATCAGTCTGTCACATGTAGGTTTACATACATCTTACTCCCTTCTCCCACTTGCTCTCCCCCTATTGAGTCAGCCCTTACAGTCTCTCGTTTAGTGCCACATAAATAACCTTTTGCTACACAACAGGGGAGGTGTTTTTTAAAGTTCGGAAAGATGAAAAACCATCCGTCAGCAAATTCTGTAAGGGCTGTATCTTGAAATCTTAAGATAGTCGGCTGTCTTTTTAGCTTTTACATTTTAACTGCAAAAATTAGGTATTCATCAAGAATATTTAATCCCTGGCATCCTATTATTTCATCTGTAAATACTTAAGTATGGATCTGTCATGTCTTGGAAAGATAAGGATTCTTTTTTTTTTTTTTTTTTTAACATAACTGTAGTGTAGTGTAGTAGAATTACCATACAACACCAGAGTTAACATTAATTTCTTAATATCATTTAATACCCAGTCATGTTCAATTTTCTCTGATTGTCTTTTTTAAATTTTAAAGTAATTTCAAGTTTACAGAGAAGTGGCAAGAATATAAAGAACTACTCTTTTTTTTTACTCTTAAGTTTTACCCAGATCGACCAGTTGTTTGTTTTGCCCAATTTGCTTTGTTTTTTTATATATACACACACATTTTTCTGAAGTGTTTGAGAATCAGTTGTTTATCATGTACAATATTTCCTACAGTACAGTTATCAAATTCAGGAAAATTAGCATTGATAAAAAAAAAAGTGGACATTACCTTAATCAATGTATAGTCCATATTCCAATTTTATCAATCATCCCAGTAATATCCTTTGTAGCAAATTTTCTTTTCTGGAGCAGGATACATACACTTCAGGATGTTGTATTGTGTTTGATTGTCTTGTTCCGTTAATCTTGACCCTGGAACAGCTCCTGAACCTTTGTTTCTTATGACATTGACATTTTTAAGGTATGGTGTCCCATTATTTTGTAGAATTTTCTCAATTTGGATTTATTCCCTCATGAATAGATTAAAGTTTTGGATTTTTTGGCTAGAATACTATATAAATAATGTTATGTCCTTTTCGGGCTATCACATCAAGAGCAGCGTGATGTCTGCCCAGTATTGGTTAAGATATTATCCCTTTCCTCCCCTGTATAGTTTTTTTTTTTTTTTTTTTTAATACTAAGTAATTTACGGGCAGATACCTTGAGACTATGTAAATATCCTGTTCCTCATCGAATTCCTTCCTCTCCTTCTTGCCTGATTTAGCATTCATTGATGTCTCTTGCCTGAAATCAGTTTTTACTGTGATGGCTACAAAATGATTTTTCTCCCTCTACCAGTGTATTAGTATGGTCTCATTTATTCTTTAATAGGTGTAACCCATTACCCATCTTATTTACTCTGATGCTTAAAGTGTCCCAGATTTGACCTGTGGACTCCCCTTGAAGCTGGTTCCTGTTTCTTTTTTTTCCTGTTTTTCTTTTTGTCATGTCCTCCATCATTCGTTTACTTTCTTTGTTTGGAACAAGATGTTCCAGGTGCATCTGGTTCCTTCTCTCTGTCCTGAAATCAGCTGTTTTTTCAAGGAGCCTTGGTTCCTCTTAGAGAGGAGTGGTTTTTAGAAACCAAGACCTGGGTGCAGGGTATTCATTTCTACTGCTTTTAGGCCTCTTTAGTGGCCAGACCTAGAAATAATGAGTTTTTATACTGAAGTCTCTAATTCTATCTAACCCAACTCCGCATGGGTCTTCCTTACTTTTCCTCATTCTATAATTGTATCCTTTCTACACTAAGAATGCTGATTCCCATCAGCGTCAGTATGTACACTCATTCGCATGACCCTATAATACACACAAAATAGCTTCAGAATTTATACCCATACCCCAACAAAAAAAATTACTAAGAGGAGTTTAAGATTTATTTGTAGTTGTTTTTATCTTCACACTGATAGTATATAGGTAAAATACTGTGTTTAAAAGTTACTTAATCGTTTTCCCTTCAGTGTGGTAATTTTATTCATTTGAAATATAGTTGGGTTCATTTGCTTCTCTTTGTATTAAGTTGTAGGTTTGTCCCACCCCATTTTTGTTGATTTAATTAACCTGCTTCCAAAAGTCAAAACTGTACAAAAAAGCATACTCAGAAATATCACTCTCTCCCTATCCTTTCCATTTTGTTTGCCCTACCTCTAGTAGTTAATCTATTGTGTTAATTTTTGTTTCGTTTTCTGGTGTTTCTCTTTGAAAAATTAAACAATACGTATGTTTTCTTTTTTCCTTCCTATACAGAAAGTAGCATACGATTTTATTTTGCACTTTACTTTTTCACCTAGCAATATATCCTATAAATCTCAATTCATAGAGATCTTCCTCCTTCTTTTTGGCAGCTCCTGAATATCTATTTTGTTTGTTTGTAATTGTGGTAAAAATGCATACAACAGAACATTTGCCAGTTCAGTTTCTACATGTATGTTTCATTGACATTGATCACATTCTTCATGTTGTGCAACAATTATCTCTATCCTTTTCCAAATTATTCCACGACTATTAACATAAACTCAATGCCCTCTAAACAAAAACTCCCCCTTCCTCCCTTCTTCCTTCTCCTGGTAAAAACCAAACCAAACTCGTTGCTGTCCAGTCGATTCCGACTCATAGTGACACGATAGGATAGAGTAGAACTGCCCCATAGGGTTTCCAAGGAGCAGCTGCCAGACTTTTGGTTAGCAGCCAGGCTCTTAACCACTGTGCCACCAGGGCTTCCCTCTCCTGGTAGCCGCTTAAAATCTCTGATTTCTGTATATTTGCTTATTTCATATAAGTGAGAGCATATAGTATTTGTCTTTTTGAGACGAACTTATTTCACTGAGCATAATGTTTTAAAAAAGTTCATCCATGTTCTGGTATTCATCAGGACTTCCATTTCTTTCTTATGGCTGGGTAATATTCCGTTATATGTATATGCCATGTTCTGTTTATCCATTCGTCTATTGATGGGCATTTCCATTGTTTGCATCTTTTGGCTGTTGTAAAAAGTGCTGCAGCATGCATTGGTGCACAGATTTCTCTTTGCACTCCTTTCATTTTCCTGGGTATATATACCCAGGATTGGGATTGCTGGTTTGTATGTGGTGAATATCGTTTCACAATTGGTTTATTTGAATCAGGGTCCAAAAGTCTCCGTATATTGCGTTTGGTTGTTACGTCTCTTAACTCTTAATATGTAGCAGTCCCCCCACCCATTTTTTTTTCTTTTAATAACATTTATTTGTTGAAGAAGCTGCATTATTTATACTATAGAATTTCTCACACTCCAGGTTTGGTTGATTCTGTTATTCTGGTATGTTTAAAATATTTTTTAATTCTCTTTAGTCATAAAATCTTCGGCCATTTCAAGGGAAGAGTCATAGACTGTACCTTTCAATTGGAGGAGCATAAAGTCACATTGTAAGAAGAGCATATGGGATGGGAGATACTGTTGTGACCCTCTTTGGGGAATACATTGTGTGACCGTCTTTGGAAAGTACAATCTGCCACACTGAGAAAAGAAAATCACATAGAAACTTTATTGTCGGGATCCTTTCCTAGTTCATGTTTATCTTCATATTTTAAGAAATAGCTTGTCAAAAAAGCAAGTACATTTTGCCTGACTATTCAACATATAAAATGAAGTGCTGGATGCATTATTATTCTCTTACCTTAAAAAGAAAGTTAAGCTGGTGAGAAAGTAATACACTAAAAGTTTACAAAAATTCTAAATTAAGATCCTCAGTAAATATTTTGGGTTATTATTGTTATTTGCAGCATCTTATGACTGTTACTTACTCAGCTGATCTTCCACAATCTTGACAAGCATGGAGATAAGATTAGAAGTTTTGACATCAACAAGTATCAAGCAGAAAAAACCGTGGCCACGAGTCTCTTGGTTGGGACAGGTAGAATTTTCTTTATTCACCCAATACCAATTTTAATATGGGTTAAATGTACGTTCTGCCTATAAGATGTAGGAATGTAATGTGTCCTTACAGAAAGAAAACACAAATTAGAAGGATTACCTGCTCACTGAACAGAATTTGTATATGTGTGTTTCGTTTTATTACAATGAGCATGTTCGTGTTTCCAGAAAGTTAAGTGGTCTAAATTTTTCCAGAAATTTAAGTGGTCTATCTAGAACAGAGTTCAACTTTCAAAAATTTTTTTTTCTGTATTTTTAAGTATGTTGAGATGGTATGTATCAAAAGGGAATATTTAATCTCTTAAACTCTCTCCTTCCAGAACAATCAGTTGAGTTTTTACTTCCATTATGATTTCTGTGTTTGTGCTATAAAGTGCCCCTTAGAACTACAAGGGAAGAAATAGCCCACAATACATTAACAATCCAGGAACATCATTCAGGACATATGGGATAGATTATTTGCCTTAGGGAAAGTGGGCAAGCCTCTTAAGATTATTAAAATTACAAAAGAAACAGTGTCAAATTTCTTGTGAGAAATAACACCATTAATTCACTTCCCCTAGGACCCTTACAGTGGTTCTCAAACTTTAGGATACTTGAGAATTCTCTAGAGACCTTGATAATACAACACAGATTGCTGGACCCTACTCCCAAAGTTTCTGATTAAGTAGGTCTGGGTGGGGTTGGAAAATCTGCATTTCTAAAATATGCTTTGGTGTTGCTGATACTGCTGATTCAATGACTGTAAAAACCACTGCCCTAGAATATATGAAAACAAGGTTAATTAAAAAGCACCATATTTTGCTAGATAATAAAAAATTATCAGAGTTGAGTTTATGAATTTCAGAAGCCATATCTGTTGAAACCTAACCATGCAATTTAAAACTTGCCCATACTACTGTTATGAATTGTTAAGGTTAAACAGCAGGCAGCCTAATTTTGGCTAGCAGAATTTGGAGACACTCCTGTAATTTTAAACTCCATAGAAATTTAAATGCAATCATTATGTCATCGTGCCTAGTAATTCTGATAAGAGGTATTTTAAAATAGATTGAAAAATCTTTAGGTTCCTTTATGGTATCAACTTTAATGTTCGTCTTATGATTTGAGGTACAAATGTATGATCTTTCTTAAATGTTTCCACTTTGTTTTCCTTTCTAAGATAATTTGTTTAGATGAGACATTAAATGGACTTGACTTCGGCACCTTTTAAATCCTTCACATATTTTTTCTCTTAGGAAAATGAAGCTGTTTTTCTTTTGGATGATAAATTCATAAATGAAATTAATTTACACTCAGGAAGGACAAAGAAGAAAATTCCTATTCTGCAGCCTTTGCTGAAAGATGTTATTGTCCTAACAACGTCCAGTAATGGTTAAGTAGTACTGATATTTTTAAAATGCCAGATTAAGTGTACTTTTTAATAATTCAGGTTATAGATAAGGGAAATATATTACGTCATCAGTATTACATTTCTTTTTATTTTGAAAATAGATGCCTGGCTGGCTGGGGTACTCACTACAGGCGAACTTTTTCTTTGGAACAAAGATCAAGATTGTTTGAAAACTATACAAGCATCTAAAGAGCCTAAGGAAATGATTAAAGCTGCAGTAGGTGGGGATTCTTATTTATTTAAATTGGTTTTACATGATAAATAAGAAGAAAAGAGGATGAACTATTTTCCTGTTACTATTGTATCTCTAGTATATATATCAAAAACCCATTGCCATTGAGGTGACTCCAACTCATAGCGATCCTATAGGACAGAGCAGAACTGCCCCATGGGGTTTCCAAGGAGCACCTGGTGGATTAGAACTGCCAGCCTTTTGATTAGCAGCCATAACTCTTAACCACTATGCCACCAGGGTGTCCTTATATATATAATATAACATATACATATATATGTCTACTGACTCGACAGCAATGAATTTTTAAAAAATATATATATTTCCCTTTATAAAATGTATATATGTCTATATACATATAATGTATATTCAGCTCACAGTGACCCTATAGTATAGAGTAGAACTGCCCCATAGGATTTCCAAGGAGTGGCTGGTGGATTCGAACTACCAACCTTTTGGTTAGCATTCGAACACTTAGCCACTTCACCACCAGGTCTCCAATGTATATATATGTATGTGTTTGTATGTATATATATATGTGTGTGTGTGTGTGTATAAAATGTATATATTTGTATGTGTATATACACATAGTGTATATGTGTGTATTTCTTATTAGGTGCCGTTGAGTTGGTTCTGGCTCATAGCGACCCTATAGGATAAAGTAGAACTGCCCCATACTATGTCCAAAGAGCAGCTGGTGGATTTGAACTGCCAACCTTTTGGTTAGCAGCTGAACTCTTAACCACTGCGCCACCAGGGCTCCAGTGTATTAGTATGTATGTATGTGTATGTATACATGTATGTGTATATATATATACACACACACACACACACATTAAAAGAAAAACAAACCCATTGTGGTTGAGTTGATTCTGACTCCTAGCGATCCTGTAGGATAGAGTAGAACTGCCCCATAGGATTTCCAAGAAGCGGCTGGTGGATTTGAACTGCTGATATTTTGGTTAGCAGCCAAGCTCTTAACCACTGTGCCACCAGGGCTCCACACACAACACACAACACACACACACACACGTATTTGTATATTTGTACCCACTTCTCATTTATTGACATGGTTAGATTCCAAAGACCAGGTCATTATAGCAAAAATCAGCCTTATGTGAAAATCTGTGTTATGTGAAAATAGATGATGACCACATCAGGTCACAAAATGGAGGATGACTGCATCATTACATAACTGCCAAATTACATCATTGCATAATTGCCAAACCTGTTAGAATCATGGCCCAGCCAAGTTGACATATAACGTTACCTGTTAATCACAGCCATCGCACAGCATCATTACCCTCCCATCGCGCCTTGGCATTCATTACTATTAGACCTATGTCGTTAATGATCAAAATAGTAGAAGAGTAGATTCTTTACTTTTGTTGTAAATACAAAATATGAGATAATGAGATAGTTGATAAGTGAGGAGTAGGTATATAAAAAAAACACACACATTTATATATAAAAGATATATATATATACATGTATGTGTGTATATTTTATTTGCTGATGTTTATCTGTGATACCCAGATTCATCTTGCAAAAGAAGTCTGGCATGGCTAACATATCTGTTTAACAGTGAGTTCTTGATATCGCATATTAAGTACTTCATAAATTTTACTATTATTTGTACTTTTAATTTATTACTAGCACCTTAGTTTTAAGGAGTCCTTGGGTGGTGTAAACAGTTAAACACTCAACTACTGGCCAAAAGATTGGTCGTTTGAACCCACCCAGAGGTGCCTTGGAAGATAGGCCTGGCAATCTGCTTCCAAAAGTCACAACCTTGAAAACCTTATGGAGCAGTTCTACATTGCACACACAAGTTCGCCATGAGTCGGAATCAACTCGATGGCAACTAACAACAACCTTATTTTAACATCCTGAATGGTAAGATCATTTGGGTTTCTTATTGTCTGGAATAGATAAATTATGTACTTTGTGGGGGGAATTCGGGCTTTAGAGGTTTAATTTCTTTTTTTTTTTTTTTTTGTTTAAGCAAGCTCTTTGAGATTGTATTTATATGTATCTGGAGATGGGAAAAGAGTTCTGCTTACAATGCCCTCTGGTTGCACATTCCTTTGGGAGTATTTGGATTCTAAGAATATCGTCTCTTCTAAAAGTCCTTCACTGGTGGGCCAGTGGTCCCAGATCAGACCTGAGGAGACAGTTCTTTTGCCTTCCACTGAAGATAAAGAAGCTGTGATACATGCCGTTTTCATAAAAAATGAGGTAAAATCCAAATCAGATAGGGGTTATAAGGGTTGTGATCTCAGACTCTAATAACAGACACTATCTGTGAAGTTATTCAGCAGAATGTGTAGTGACATAGCTTTGTATCTCTAAAAAAAAAAACAATTGTATCTCTAGTCATCATTAATTGTTATACAAAATTGTTATAGTAACTGAAATTATTGTATGGAAAAGATAGTTTTTTATTTCTTGGTTACATTTTTAAAAAAATATTAAAAGTTGTTTGAACTTAGAATCTGCTTTTTCTTTACCTGGATTTTAAATATAACTTTATTTGTAATTTAACAAACTAGAATTGAGTGATATTAAGTAAGCCATTTAATTTCCAGGAAATAACTCATTCAGTCATTAAAAACATTTTAAGTAGCTGCTTGGTATTCTTTGTATGGATGGGCAAGATTTTACCCAATTCACTGACTATTTAAAAATTACATTTTGAAGTTTTGTTGTTTTTCTGCTCCTACTACCGTCTCCTCTCCCCCCAACCCTGGATTGTTGCTCTGGTTTCAATAACTATAAACGAAGAGAGAAAAATAAACATATAAAAATCTTTGCAGTTATATCTACGGTGAATGGCAGAGTTTTTGTTAGAGACTAAACTGCTATCTGTTTTCCCAATTGCAGCATGCCTCTTGCTCACAAAAATAAATATGTAGCCTTTAGCTTAATGTTAAGGATAAAATACAAACAGAATCGCAATATTTTCCATTTTATTTATGATGAGAATTGTACGTTTTATGTATCTTGATTTATTTTCAGAGTAATTTTAAACTAAAGTATCTTAAATTTATCTATAGTTATTTGGAGACTGCTGCTTGTGTTCATTTACTTTTTATTCTGGGGAATGCCTGAAGTTAACATTTCTGGCAGTTCGGTGGCATGAGAATGTATTTATACCCATAAGGTGAGGTAAATGTTCCCTTCTTCCTTATCTTCTTTCCCTTTTAAAAATGTTGTTATCTCTTGGCCTATATAAATATAACAAGATTGGCAAATATTAATATGAATTTCAACTTCTGAATCCCTACAAATTCTCTCTTCCATAAGTATTGCTCTATTTTTTTAGCTGTTATTTTCTAAATGTTTAATATAGAAAGTCCTTTTTTTTTACTTGTGTTTTTTGTTTTGTCTCTCTTCTTGGAAGTGACAACACGTAAAATATAAAGCAGGCTAAATTTCTTATGTCTTATGGATTTGAAATATAAGTGGCATAGCTTCCAGCATCACAGCAATGCACAAGCCACCACATTATGACAAACCGACAGATGAGTGGTAGCATTTCACCCATTTCAGGAGGCAACCATATGATGAAGAACTGATGATATTGGAGGAAGAAGTCCAAGCTGCACTGAAGGCATTGGTGGAAAACAAGGCTCCAGGAATTGACAGAATACCAATTAAGATATTTCAACAAAAAGATCCAAATGCTGGAAGCACTCAGTCATTTAAGCCAAGAAATTTGGAAAACAGCTACCTCGCCAAGCAACTGGAAGAGATTCATATTTGTGCCTATTCCAAAGAAAGGTGATCCAACAGAATGCAGAAATTATTGAACAATATCATTAATATCACACGCAAGTAAAATTTTGCAGAAGATCACTCAAAAACAATTGCAGCAGTACGTCAACAGGGAACTGCCAGAAATTCAAGCCAAATTCAGAAGATGATGTGGAATGAGGGATATCATTGCTGATGTCAGACAGATCTTGGTTGAAAGCGGAGAATACCAGAAAGATACTTGCTTGTGTTTTATTGACTACACAAAGGCATCCGACTCTGTGGGTCATAAAAATTATGGATAACATGGCGAGAATGGAAATTCCCAGAACACTTAATTATGCTCATGTGTAACCTGTACGTAGACCAAGAGGCAGTCTTTTGAACAGAACAAGGGATACTGTGTGGTTTAAAATCAGGAAAGATATGCGTTAGGGTTGTATCCTTTTACTGTACTTATTCAGTCTGAATGCTGAGCAAATATAATATGAGAAGCTGGACTATATGAAAGCGAATACAGCATCAGAATTGCAGGAAGACTCATTAGTGACGTCCAGTGTGCAGATGGCACAACCTTGCTCACTGAAAGTGAAGAGGACTTGAAGCACTTACTGATGAAGATCAAAGACTGTAGCTTTCCGCATGGATTACACCTCAACATAAAACAAAAATCCTCACAACTGGACCAATAAGCAACATCATGATAGATGGAGAGAGTATTGAAATTGTCAGGGATGTCATTTTACTTGGATCCACCATCAGTGCCCGTGGAAGCAGCAGCCAGGAAATCAAATGATGTATTTTATTGGGTAAATCTGCTGCAAAAGACCAAAGTATTAAAAAGCAGAGATGTCAGTTTGAGGAGTAAGGTATGCCTGACCCAAGCCATGGTATTTTCAGTCACCTCGTATGCATGCAAAAGTTGGACAATGAAAAATGAAGACCGAAGAAGAGTTGGTGCATTTGAATTATGGTGTTGGCGAAGAATACTGAATATACCATAGACTGCCAGAAGAAGGAACAAATCTGTCTTAGAAGAAGCACAACCAGAACGCTGCCTAGAAGCAAGGATAGTGAGACTTTGTCTTCGGTACTTTGGACACGTTGTCAGGAGGGACCAGGCCCTGGAGAAAGACATCCTGCTTGGTAAAGTAGAGGGTTAGCGAAAAAGAGGAAGACCCTCAGCGAGACGAATTGACACAGTGGCTGCCAACAATGAGCTCCAACATAGCAACGAGTGCGAGGATGTGCAGTACTGGGCAGTGTTTTGTTGTACATAGGGTCAGTATGAGTTGGAACCTACTCCGTGGTACCTAACAGCTTATGACTATAAAATAATTATTTCAAAAAATGATGTAATTGAAACTTAAAACAGACATAACTTATTTGAACTTTCTAATACATTTATTTTTATTTATATATATATGTGTGTGTGCATGTGTATATATGTGTGCATGTGTATATATGCACACACACATATGTATAGAGAGAGAGCTGTATAACCACCACTAAAGGCAAGGTATAGAACATCATGACAATCCTCAGTTTTCTCCTCTGCACCATCTTAATCCTTGTAAAAATTGTTGCTGTTGTGTAGATATGGGTATCTAAACTGTTAGTGGAAGCAGGCGTATTGATGGTCGTCTAAAGAGCATGGTACTACTAACAAAACTCCAATGTTGAGCTTGTTTAACTAACTGGTAACTCCTCTTTACTGCTCTGAATGAAACTCTGAATGGTCACTAAGAGGCCCTCTCTGTATATGTGCACAAGTTGGAATTTAGGTGACCCCTTTAATTTTTTTTTTTTTAATGAGCTATCTAAGAGTTACTGTACTTACTGTTTGAATTTATTTCATTAATTTCTTAGATCATTGCCATATCAGGTTCATTGGGCACAACAGGACTGTTTTCTCTGCAGCCTAATTCCTAAGTGTGAACCTGTAAAGTCAAGAGGAGCTCTAATTTCTGCCTTTTCAAGAGATGGCCTTACCCTGGCAGTAACTCTTAATCAGAAAGACCCAAAGGTCAGTAAATATATAATCTGTCTTAGAAAGTAACCTATAAAACAGTTTTTATAGCTTAATCTATAAAAAAGAGAATTTGAGATTTTTTTTTTAACTGAAGATTTTTTTTTTTAAATACAATTTTATGTTCTTTAAATTGATATTTTCTAATCCAACTTAACATTGTGGATTTTTAAAATTATTTTAAACTATCAGCTTTTATAATTTTTAAAACTTGACCCTCAGAAGTGAAGGAGGATAAACGGAAAGGAGGAAAGAAGTACGAAGTGGTAACTGAGGTCTTTTTTTTTTAATTAAAAAAATTTTTTTTTGGTTAACTGAGTTCTTAAGGAGGAGCATAGTATGAAAAGACTCCCTGGGTAGTTTATAAAGGTAGACATAAAAGATCTCTAGGTCTCTAGGATTATAAGTAATGAGTAAAGTCATTTTAAAGGTTTGTGGTCTTTTTTCTTTCTAGGCAACTCAGGTATTATTTATAAACACCCTGAATTTTGTTACCCTCTCTGGTAGCCTTAAAGGATGTAGCAACAAGAATCCTGTCGTTCCAGCTACACTTATCAGGTAAGAACTCTTTTCTACTGCTAAATAGTGTTGTTTTCCGGTCATTTAATATGTTTAAGGTTCTACTAATTCAGTAGGTATCGTTTAGATAATGCAGTTTACTTCAGCATTTGTTCTGGGTAGAGTCTATCTAAAAGCTGCTTTATGTAAACCCAACTCCCCAAAAAACCCAGTGCCGTCAAGTCGATTCCGACTCATAGTGACCGTATAGGACGGAGTAGAACTGCCCCATAGAGTTTCCAAGAAGGAAGCATTAAATACTTTTTAAAGAAGGCCTGGTGGAGTACAAACTTCATGAACATGTTTTCTTTTCTCTTGCATTTCTTCCTATGTCTTCTTAGTGGGTGTGGAATTTGATTGAGTAGAGAAATACTAGGTTTAATTGAAGAGGCTGAAATGAAAAAGGCTGGGTTGTGAAAACCATTATTTACTCTGGGAGGCTGGCTTGTTTATGGCCTTTTAAATGAAGTTTACATCCTTTGCATCTAGGCCCATAGCAACATATGAGATGACTGATTTTTTTTTAAATTTTTGTTGAGAATATACACAACAGAGCATCCATCAGCAACATCTACATGTACAGTTTAGTGACATTGATTTTACTCTTCAAGTTATGCAACCATTCTAATAGGAGATGACTTTGGATGGCAGTGAGCTACCAGCAGGACATAAGTGGGATTGTAGAATAGAAAGATTTCCTTTGGAGTCCTCCTACTTCCTTTTCTGAATACTTTTCTATGCTGTTCTCTGAATTTCCAAAATTTTCAAGTTCATCCAGCCTTGTCTCTTCATTTTCTTTACCTCCCCAAAAGTTCCTTTCCAAAAGTATTATTGTTCTCAGTGAAGTGGTCTGTTTGCCTTAGGGTGTCCATCATTTTCCTGAGGAGGAGGTATTTTTTGTTTTCATGAAATATTAAGATTACCAAATATTTAAGGAATAATTACAATGACAACTTTTCCACTGATGAGTAGAACTCTAGCAAGCTGTAGCACTAGACTTGACATCTATCAGTAGGCCTTGATTGTGGACTTCAGTTGGAGTAAAATTCATTGCAGTTAACATGAGTGACTAAAAAACTATACTCTTTTTAGGGAGAATTTTCGTTTGATAAGTTGCTTATGAATCCAAGTAAATTTCTCCCTGGTGTATTGTGTAGGGTAGCACGAGCTTCTTTTTCTTACTTACCTCTATCCTAAAACCAAAAAACCATTGCTGTGGAGTCCATTCTGACTCAGCAACTCTCTAGGACAGAGTAGAACTATCCCATAGGGATTCCAAGAGCGGCTGTTGGATTTGAATTGCCAAACTTTTAGTTAGCAGCCGAGCTCTTAACGACTGTGCCACCAAGGCTACATCTTTATCCTAGAAAGTAAAATTCATGAAATGTGTGTGGTAATTGCCTAAAATCCATTCTTTGCCCTCATTTTTTAAAATGTCTCATCCCTGCTTGGTACAGCCCAGTACAAGCTGTCAAAGACATTGTAGAGAGCCCTTTCTTAACGTGTTGGCTCTTGCTTTTTCTAGGTCCTACTGGGTAGGTGATATCAGCTGGACACATGATAATCTTTTTCTGACTTGTGTTTTAAAACGTGGCTCTCTGGTTTTACTGACCTGCCAAGGTGAATTGCTAACGTTAATTACATTTGGTTGCTCTATAGAATTTGGGCCAGCAGAATTTATCCCTCTTCATCCACTGATAACATATAGGTGAGATATTTGATTGTTTTAATTTGTTTACAGAACTTTTCTCTTTTGGTATTACTTTTCCTGTGTGTTTTTTTTTTTTATAATTTCCTCTTTCAGATTGTCTTATTCTTACTTTGAGTCTGTCATCTCAATATCTGTTTCTTATTTATAGTTCTCTTCTATTTCTTTTTGTGGCTTAATCCTGCTGAAAATTTGACATTGTGACTATGTAAGTATAAATCATTTACTTAAATATTCGGTAGTGCTAGAAAATTTATTTACTCGGATATGAAAGTTAATTAAAAAAAAAAACAAACCATTGCTGTTGAGTTAATTCCAACTCTTAAGAACGATATATAGCAGATATATTAAGATAAATTAATCTCAAAATTAATTTGGCACATGGTTTATCTACTTTTTTCCCAAAGAGAAAAAGTTGTTGAAAATGGATAGACAACTTTAGAATTTAGCCACTTTTAGTTATGAGATGGGATAACAGTTTGGCTCTGAAATCAGGCAGGTCAAGATTCAAATCTTGGTTCTTTTGTTTATTAACTGTGTCATTTTGGGGAAGTTACTCTTTTCTGATATGTAAATTAAAAGCAATAGAGTAAATGTCCTAATTCAGGAAAAAAATTAAAAAGCCCATATAAACCTATAGATGATTTAATCAGTTATATTATGTTTTCCTGACAGATGTAGATACATTTAGGAGTCCCTGGGTGGTGCAAATGTTTGATGTGTTCACCTACTAACTGAAACGTTAGAGGTTTGAGTCCATCCCGAGATGCCTTGGAAGAAAGAAAGAAAGTGATCTACTTCCAAGAAAATCTGTCACTGAAAACCCCATGGAGCACGGTTCTACTCTGACTCACATGGGGTCGCCATGAGTCAAAGTTGACTCAACAGCAACTGGAGGAAAAATCAAAACCAAACAACTCCCCCCAGAAACAAACAAACAAACGAAACAAACTGGATAGACACATTTAATGCTTTTGTTTCTTATTACATTTGCTTGCTTTGTCATTCTGTTACTTTTAGTGTAATTTTGCTTTGTTAATTTTCTTTGGAGTAATATTGTTTCCCTAAAGGTTTTTCTCTTACTGATTATTGTATTTTAATGTTTGTTTGCTAGACCACAGCAGTTTACATTTCAAGATTCCAATAATTCTGTAGATTCATCAGCTTCTGATAGTGACCCTACGAGACAGAGATTTTCCATAAAGGCTCACTCACGGTTACCCTACCTCATTATTTCTGATGGCTATATGGTCACAACCCTTCGATTTCTTGATAACCTGTCTCCATCAGTGCTCATGAGATCACTTCTACTTGATTCAACCCAGAGGCTTGAGAAAACATACCAAAGTGTGTTATTGTCTAAGGTATAGTACTTTTTTTTTTTGTAGTACTTTTTTGGCATCACTGGCAAATAACTTAAAAGTTGGTGTCTTTTCCTTTTTCAAATAAAACTATACTGATAATAATGTCCTTGAATGATACATATACACTTTAAGATTTTAAATTTCTTATAATAAAATTACTGATAAAATTTTACTCTTGGAAATCTGTTATCTTTTCTCCTTTAGCCCAAAGGCGAGGGGCTGAACTTGCGATCGTTGGATTCCCTAAGGTCTAGTCTGTTAAAACAGCAAGGAAAGGAAAGTTCAGCTGATTTGACTATTCCCAAATTCTTGCAGGCAGAAGAAACACTGGAGTTAAATGAAAAAACAGAAGATTTGCAGGTATGTAGTAACAGTGTTTTATTTATTTTGAACAATTATGTATTGATTTTATTCCAAGAAACAGATTTTATCCCTTGTTAAAGGGAAGAGAAATTTGAAAATACTAAATTTATTCTAAGATACTACATGTTATTAATTATAATTTTCCCCTCATGTTTTAGGATTTTGAGGCAGAAGGAACTAATGAAGGCAAACACTTTCCAAACAACTTATTCCCTTTTTGGAACCAAAAAAATGATCTGTTATTCAGTAGTGTCAAGGAGGGAAGATTGGAATTTGCATCTATGTTTGATACGATACATGCAAAGGATGACACTGAGGAGACAGATAGAACCATTACAGAGCTGCTCTCTATCCAGAAAAATCTCCTTGCAGCGTGGAATATAGGAATTTCAAAAAATGTGACAGAAAAAAATTTAATGTTAAATTATACAGTAGTTTGTATCACTCATTTTTTCTACATTCTTCAATTTGTAAAATGTCCTTTCCCTAAACATCATATTTTTTTAGGCAAGAGCCCAACAGATAATGCATGGATGCTTAGTATCTTTCAGCTTTTCCATCAGTGTTTATCAATCCAGTATTGGGATATGAGATACCAACAAGATGTGGAACATTTGGTGAAGCTGACCTCACAGACTATAAAACTTTTGCTGATTCAGCAACAGCAGGATCAGTTATTCTCAGAGAAGCTCTTAGCCTGTTTTTATTTACTTAAAATGGTGGCTTCAAATTTAAATGGCATATATAATCTTCAGCCTGAAATTATTTCTACATCAATTGATGGAAGTAGAACAGCAGATCAAGACTCATTGGTGGTACCTATTTTTCAAAGGTTTCAAAACTATGATTCTCAGGAAAAATGGTCTTGGAACTCATTTTTCAAGATACATCCTCAAGCAGTAAATCTTGTTCAACAGCCAAGCCACAGGTATAACTACTTTCTTGAATATTATTATACCATTGGCATTATAGACATTTTTCCTTTTTTAAAATTGAGATAAAATTCACCATTTCAAAGCGTACAATTCATGGGTTTTTAGTATATTCACAAGGTTGTGCAACTATTGCCATCACCTCAAAAGAAACTCTATTATAATTAACATAGATTTATGATTTAAAAATCTTTTAGGATTTATACCAAATGCTATGCAACACACATATAGGTATTGGGCAGCCGTGATAAGTTGGTAAGATTTTGATTTCTGCTTTGACCACAGTGCTTGAAACATTTATGAAGAATTCTCTGCTATATATTATGCATTTTTTGATTGTATGGATTCTGCATTATATTCAAGACTGATGAGTTTGTATATATGTTATATCAGTGAAGAATATAGGCAAAAAAAAAAAAATGACTACGAAAGGGGCTATCCTGATTTTATCCTTAGTTTGAAATTTGCTTTTGATGATTACCTAATTTTGTGTGCAGATTGATTGTTCTCTGGAGAGCGTTGTACAAAAAAACTTTATGGTATCAAGCACAATTAAGTCGAAGCGCTCCTCAAGGTGACAGTCAGTTAACTGAAAAGATGACACATGAAGCATCTACTGTCAAGTCCCTGCTATGTCACATACAGGCTAACTTACAGGCTGCTGGAGATCACTTGAACCAAACCATGGAACTTAAATCTATAAATGGTCAGTATCTTAAAACCAATTTCTAACTCCATGAATAAGCACTATAGTTAACTGGGCTTTGATTTTATTAATTGGTTACAATTATTTGCTTTTCAAAATAATTTCTGGCTGAGAGGTATCCATTGAATTTGAAAATGAAGTAAATTTTTATAAGGTTGTGTAATTAACTATGACTAATTTTTGCTTAAAAACTTTTTAGGTGAAGAGTGTTTTCTATCAGGATCATATGAAGAATCTGTTCAGCTGTGGAAGAAATCTCTACAAGAAACTCTAGAGGAAGGTAGGGTTGTGTTACAAAAAAAACTTGCCATAATATTGGGTAAGAATGTATTTTAGTTGACTACAGAGATTAAAAATAATTCCAGATTTCAGTGTACTCATGATTTCTTAATGCTCAGATAGAAGTAGTATTGTAGACACCTTACCTGTCAGAAGTACCTATTTGAAATTCTTAGTCGTGGAATTTGTAGCACTGAGGATCATTTCAGTTACCTATAGATAGGGCTCCTTCTGCCCTTTTTTGATAAGTAGTGAAATCTGTGGTTGATTGTTGATGGGGAGAAAATGAGATTAAGATCATAAATAAAATAATGTTTTTGTCATTTAGAGGGACTGCAAATATCTAGATGGGAAAGTACAGATCAAATATTTTGCCACATACTTAGAAATTTAAAGAAACATGTAGCTAAGGCCTTCTGCCCTTAAGTCATTCAACTTTTAAGAATTTCCTGTGAGTTAGACTTGCTGTTGCATTAAATACGGGCTACATGGAGTTTTTAATGAGAATGCGTGGCTTTTAGAAACTGATGATAGCTTTATGGTAAAAGACTGAAAGTGGGGCTGAGATGATAAGAGGTTCTAAGGAGTGACCTTGGAGCTAGCCCTGGCTGCAGCTGCTACATGGTCAACTATGGCCAATTATTGACTTTATTTTCTGACTTCTATGGCTTAATATGTTTTATTCATTCCTCTATTTAACCAGTATTTATTTAGTGCCTGCTGTATGCCCAGAACTGTTCAGTCACTGAGGATAACTGAAATAAACAACTTTACCCTCAAGTTGCTTACACTCTGGAGGAGAGATTACAAAAACAACAGGGCTTTGAATTGGCTCATTCTGTTTTGAACCTCTGCTGAGAATTTGGATTTCTAACAAGTTCCCAGGAAGTTATTTGTAAGAATCACGTCCTAGGATCTTGTTAAGATGTAGATTCTGATTCAGTATATTTGGGGTGGAAATGCAGATTCTCAGCAGGGAGCTTGTTAGAAATGTAAATTCTCAACAGGAGTTAGAACCAGAATGAACTAGTTTGAAGCCCTGATAAACAACTAGCACTTTTCTCATTTTTTTGTATGGTTAGGGTTCTAGGGGAGCACATAAGAGCACGTCACACACTCTGAGGATGGGATATGAGCATCAGTCTGGGAAAAATGGCTTGGAGGAGTTGGCTTTTGAAACTGAGTAGAAATTGGCTGTTTAAAGTAGTGAGAATGGTTTAAGCAAAGGATATAATATTCCAAAGGCAAAACTGCATGAGAAACCATGACAGTTTGGTAAACTGCAAGTAGTTTAGGAGGACTAGATTATATGACCTATGTGTGTAATATTGGAGGTTGAGTGATGAGAATTAAGGCTGGTAAGGTAGGTAGGTACTAGAATATGAAGGAGGGTCTTGTATACAGTGTGGAGGAGTTATGATTTTATCCTGAAGGCAGTGGGATGAATTAAAATACTTTATGTAGGAAAGGTGCCTGTTCAAATATAGGTCATTTAGAAAGATCATTCTGTTACAGTGTGCAGGGTCATTTGCAGGAGGAGGTGTAGGGATGTGGGTTTTACCTAGAAGCAAGAAACATAGTCCAATGAGGAAGTCTTGAACCAAGCAATATTAAGGATAATGGAAAACAAAGGCCACATTTGAGATATTTCATAGGTTTGATCTTTTGGACTTGTGACAGAGTAGATATGGAGAAAGAAGTCTGATGGAGTTCTCAGATTTGGTGACTATCCAACTGGATGAGTAAGAGTGACATTCAGTGAGTTAGGAAGTTCTGAATGAAGAAACGTTTTTATAAGTATAGAGTTCCATTATGGGCATTTCATTTAAATTTAATTTCCAACTTTATCCATTAGGAGTTATTTCTAGTAATGGAAATGGAGACTGAAAGTATTAGGGGCTTTAATAAGAAAGAAGTTTATTTCTCTTTTTTGTGAAAGGCGGCCATAGGTTGACAGTCCAGGGCTGATTTAGTGTTTCCATGGTATCATCAAGGACCCAGACTCTTTTAGTTTTACTCTGTCATCCTTAGTGCATGACTTCCAGTCTTAAGGCCGTTATGTGGGCTGAGATGACTGCTGGAGCTCCAGCTGTCAAAGCTATATTTTAGGCAGCATAAACAAGGAAGGAGGGAAAGGCAAGAAAGGGTGCATCTCCCAGATGCAGCCTTCCTGGAAGTTCTACACAGTATTCTCTTGGTTCAGAACATAGTCACATTTTCATATGGTCACATCCCGCTGGAAATTGTGATCTTTTGTCACCTGAGTGCATTGTAATCCCAAATAAAACTGAAGTTCTCTTACTTGGAATAATGAAAAAAAGACAGGCAACCAGCAGTCTCTGTCCTAATTAACCCCCTCAGATATTTGAACATAGCTGCCAGGGCTTCCTATCTTATTGGATAGTTGTTCTCTTTCAGAAAGTCTCTTGAGAGTGTCTGTTTGATGTATGTGTGGTTCCTTAGGGGTTTTATAGCATGTTTCCTCTTGTTGCATACTGTACTGTGTGTATTTGAGATAGAAGTTGTTAATAGACAGTGCTGAGATGATGAGGATTGGCAACTTCCTTTGGACCAAATCTTAGTCATCCTAGGGCCTGATGAAAGGAAACAAGATTGTTGAGAATTTAAAATGAAAAAGAGCAAAGTATTGCCAACTTGTTTAGTATGAAACATTTACGTGTAAGTGTACACAGCTTGGTGAGTTTTCACAAATTGAACGCACTCATCTAACTAGTACCCAGATCATGGAACATTACCTTACTAACATGTTCTAATGTAAGCTTAATTCTTTTCATTTTGAAGGAGGAAAAAGGACGTGTTTTCTTCAGATACGCTATTATCTTTCTCTCTTATACTGCTACCTCTATGACTATAATTTGAATGATGCTCAAGGATTGTGTGATCAGCTAGTAAGAGAAATAATGAGGTGGTCCCACCTACCTGTAAAAGAAAATGAAGATTGTTCAGGTATGCTCTTTTAAAAATCAACATATTTAATCTTTTTAGTTTATATTTTACAGGTTTAGGCATGAAATTGCTTATACATAAAAGTTGGTTGCTCTGCCTCTGGGGTGCTCAGTTACATTGTTTTATTTTGGAGTGTCAGCTTTCAATAGCATAGTATTCTTTATCTTTGGAGCTCCAGGGCTTAGCAGTTATTGCCTCCTGAACAGATACAATAATTATTTTCTTACAGCTGAATTTTAGAATATCAAGTACCTGTGTATTTTTTCTTAGTATATTTATATATTCTTTAACTGTCACTTAAAATTGTCTAGTAACATGATGAAAATCACACTCTGAGGTGTTCTGGTTTTTACCTGTTTAAAAGGCTGTAGAGTATCTGGATTCTCCCTCTTCCCTTTTAAGAGGTGTATTTAAATGAAGCAATAACCAGAGGGAAAGAAGTATATGGACAAATATGTAATATATCACAGCGGTTCTAAGGTGGTAGACTTTTAAATTATGCACATGAATGTGTCAGAAAGGCCTGATGTGTCAGAATTTCCTGTCTTATTGGATAGTTGTCCTCCTTCAGGAGGCCTCTTTGAGTGTCTGTTTCACACATGTATGATTTAAATGGATCCCATGCCAACTCTGAACTTTACGGTTTCAGCCACTGCTGTCGATCTCCTGCTCTCTCATTTTTATCTTTTCAGAATTGTGTTCTTTATGAAAGTAATGCATGTTCATTTTAGGCAGAAAATATGGAAAGTATAAACAAGAAAATAAAATCACTTGCAGCTCTACCTCTTTTTGTCTTGGACCTTTCTACACACACACACATATGTATGCATATTATCAGCACTGTATATTCTATTTTATAATCTTCTGAAATTTAATATTGTGATGAGTATTTACCAATGTCAATATATCTTTTTAAAAATCTATTAAATGTTTTCCCCATTATTGAAAATTTTAGATTGTTGTCACATATTTACTGTTTTAAATACTGCAGTATACATAAATTTTTATAAACATTGCTGATAATTTCTTTAGGGTAAATTTCTAGAATTGAGGTTACTGGATCAAAGAGGATCCACAGTTTTGAGGCTTTTTTTTAAAATCATGCTTTAGGTGAAAGTTTACTGATCAAGTTAGCTTCTCATTCAAAAATTTATACGCATATTATTTTGTGACATTGGTTGCAATCCCCAATGTGACAGCACTCTCCTGCTTTCCACCCTGGGTTCCCTGTGTCCATTTGTCCAGTTTTCTTGTCCCGTCCTACCTTCTCGCCTTGCTTTTGGGCAGGAGTTGCCCATTTGGTCTCATGTGTTTGATTGAGCTAAGAAATATGTTCCTCATGTGTTTTGTTAGTTTTATAGGCCTGTCTAATCATTGTCTGAAAAGTGTGCTTCGTGAGTAGTTTCAGTTCTGAATTAGCAAAGTGTTGGGTAACCATAGTCTCAGAGTTCCTCCAGCCCCTGTCAAGCCAGTAAGTGTGGTCTTTTTTTGTGAATTTGAATTTTGTTCTACATTTTTCTTCTGCTCTGTCCAGGACTCTCTGTTGTGATTCCTGTTAGAGTGGTCAGTGGTGGTTAAAACCTGTTGCTGTCGAGTTGATTCTGACTCATAGCAACCCTATAGGACAGAGTAGAATTGCCCCATAGAGTTTCCAAGGAGCACCTGGTGGATTCGAATTGTGAACCTTTTGGTTAGCAGCCGTAACTCTTAACCACTACACTGCCACGGTTTCCTCAATGGTGGTAGCTGGGCACCATTATTTCTTCTGGGCTCAGGCTGGTAGAGGCTGTGGTTCATGTGGTCCTTTAGTCCTTCTAACTAGTATTTTCCTTGTATCTTTGGTTTTTCTTCATTCTCCTTTGCTCCAGATGGGATAGGACCAATAGATGGATCTTAGATGGCTGCTGACAAGCTTTTAAGACATCAGGTGCTACTCACCAAAGTGGGGTGTAGAACATTATCTCTATGAACTGTTATCCCAGTTGACTTAGATCTCCCCTGAGTTTTTTGTTTTTATTTTATTGTGCTTTAAGTGAAGTCAGTCTTTCATACAACAAGTTGTACACACCTTGCTATGTACTCCTAGCTGCTTTCCCCCTAATGAGATAGCACATTCCTCCTCTCCCCGCCGTGTTCCCTGTGTCCATTCAGCCAGCTTCCTTTCCTTCTCGTCTCGCCTCCAGACAGGAGCTGCCCACATGTCTAATTTGTCTGATTTGTCTACTTGAGCCAAGAAGCTCACTCCTCATCAGTATAATTATCTGTCTTATAGTCCAGTCCAATTCCTGTTTGAAGAGTTGGCTTCGGGAATGATTCCAACCTTGGGCCAACAAAGGGTCTGGGGACCATGACCTCCAGGGTCGCTCTAGTCTCAGTCAAACCATTAAGTCTGGTCTTTTTATGGGAATTTGAGGTCTGCATCCCACTGTTCCCCCGTTCTATCAGAGATTCTCTATTGTGTTCCCTATCAGGGCCGTGATTGATGGTAGCTGGGTACCATCTAGTTCTTCCAGTCTCAGGCTCCTCTGAGTTTTGAGACTTTTGATGTCTGGTATTAAATTGCCCTCCAGAAAGGCTCCATATTTTGTTATATGACTTAACCTTCAAGATAAGATAAACTAATAGTAATGTATTTGTTTTAGTTTTTAATAACAATTTTTAAAAATATATTAGGCATTTCCCTACTATGTCAGGCATTCCCCTAGGTTCAGTGACTCACTGAGAGGACTCAGAACTCAGCATATAGTTATCCTAACAGCTATGATGTATTATGATGAAAAGATACAAAGCAAAATCTGCAAAAGGAAAAGGTGTATGGGGCGAAGTCTGGGAAAACCAGGTGCGAGCTTCCAGTGTTCTCTCCAGTGGAGCCACACATGATATGGTTAATTCCCCCATCAAGTTGTGACGTCACATGTGAACTGTTGAATACCAGGGAAGCTCATTAGAGACTCTGCCCAAGTTTTTTACTGGGGGCTGATCACATCGGCCCCCTATGCCTAGCACAGACTATAATTCCACATTCCCAGAATGAAAGCAGGTGTTCAGCAGAAACCACATTGTTCAGTTTAGGCACGGTGAGCCACTTGTATCAGTTAGGGTGGTGGGAACCTCCTGAAATCCAGGTTCCCAGATGTTAGCCAAGGGCTAACCTTGTAAGCATGTCTTTCGAAGGATAGCGGTCCGACCTACCATTCTAACTCTTTTTTGCCCACCTACCTTATTATGTCATTGTATATAATTTAATTTTTTTGCATAAGGTTGCCATTATTAGCATTATACCTGTGCCATATACAAAATTACCCTTTCAACTTTTTTTTACTTCTGAATTTATATAGTTTTACTCTGTGACCATATCTTTTATAATCAGGTTGCTCTGTATTTGAGGGGCTTATTCTTGAATTTTGCATACTGAGTTCTGCATGATTAAGATTACTGGAAAGCTTGTCTTTGTAAATTCCTTCAGTAATTTTTACCCAGGAAGAAAAAAAAATCTCATGTATTTTTAACTTTAATGTGAAGAAATAGTATAATTTTCCCAAATATAGTAACCAAATGAAGATTACTACTTGAAAGTTAATAAAATTTTCTCAAGATCTCCTTTAAAAAATACATTCATTGGCAAATACTTCTTTGAGTGCTGTACATAGGGTCACTATGAGTTGGAGCCAACTTGATGGCTCCTAACAACAATAACACTATAGGAGGGTTAGGTATGGGGTATACAGTAAACAAGATAGAAATGATTCATGTGACTGTGCAGTAAGTGGCTTCTTGGAAAGAAAGATAACTTTTGTAATTGCCTAAAGTTAATGTTGTTAGTATTTATATGTAGTAGTTTTCAACTAGTTAATTTTCAAATTTCTGAATGTTAGTTTTTACTATTATAAGTTTTGATTCTCAAATGGTGATGACACTTGTCCTCTGTTCCTGCTAGGGCTCATCAGAATCACCCCAGAAATTCTGATATAACCACCCCACCCCAGCCTTTTTTTTCTGTTCCACTCATTCCCTTTATGTTTCTACCTCCCGAAAGAATCTTATAGTAATGAACCACTGTTATTCATGGGAGTATATTTCCCAGATCTAATGGTATAGAGAAAGCATTAGGAATCACTGTTATGGTGTTTTTAAGGTTATCTTTTGTAGTGAACCCCTCCCCTCCCTTCTTAGTTAAAAAAAAAAGTTCGAAAAGGAGGGAGGAAGGGAAATTATAAAATGAAATGCCAAGCTTGCAAGTCCATCACGTCTGGATTGTTTTCTATAAGTCCCTTCATGTTTTTAAATAAAACTGATAAAGGAATGAACAATTCCTAAGTGTTTACACTCATAATTATTTAATTTTTGGAGGGTTATTGTCTTCACGAGGAGGCTTGGTGGTTAAGAGTTATGGCAGCTGACCTAAAGGTCGGCAATTCAAATCCACCAGCTGCTTCTTGGAAGTCCTATGGGGTAGCTCTGTTCTGTCCTATAGGGTTGCTATGAGTTGGAATGGCAACAGGTGTTACAGGTTGTCTTCAAGAAGTATAGATGCCAATTATAATTTGGATGTTGATCTCACAAAAAAATTTTAATTATAGTCTTCTTCTTCTGTAATATTGGGAACTTAAATATTATTACTTTTTGATAGTTGCATCCGAATCTCCTTTGTGCATTTGCTTTATGTCCTTAGCTCCTGAGAAGTCTCACTGTCAGTTTGGAATGACTGGAAATGTTCATCCTGAAGCAGCAGTGAGGGTTATCCAGTCCATGGCCCGGTTCATGGCCGCCTATTTCACCAATCAGCTGCTTTGCATTTTGCCACCTCACAATGTGAATGTCCTTCCTCCACTTCATATTAAAACAGGTAACACAGTAAATAAATCAGTTTTACACCTTTGTTTTTGCATGTAACATTTAAAATCGTATTATTTGTTATTGTATAGTGATTATTACCCTATGGAAATAATACTGTTTTAACTTAGTGCCTGACACGTAGTAGGTACTCAGTGACGCTTCCTGAATGAATAGAATCTGAGAGAGGTAATTGCTTGAATCTGTTTTTATTAATTATAGATTTTTTGGTCACAAATTTTGAGCAAATTAGTATTTATAAAATTTCTTTTTAAAGTAAAAGGGCTGCCACCTTTATATATACAAAAATATGAAAATTTAAGAAATGTCGACTCTGCAGATTTAGAATTTAATTTTATTTGGACCATTTACATTGCTCTATCGGTATTTAATCATTTCTTTGGTAGGGACAAGATAGCTCCTAATCTGTGCTAGGTAACTGCCTTGCCCTTATGGAGATAAATGTACAGAAATTTTTATAGTGTTCGTTACTTCTACTATTTTTAATTGAGTACCTGCTATGTGCTAGACAGTGTTCTAGGTGCTGGGAATATATTACGCTTCACCGTATGAAATTGACAATATACAACATTTGTAGTTTTTTTTGACACGCGAGACAGATTTAGCCTAACTCCATGGGGAAAAAAAAAAAACAGATGAAATACCTATCTTATAGAGTTTATGTTCTAATAGGCTGAGACCGAAAATTAAATTAATAAATACACTAGCAAGAAAACTACCTGATGGTAATAGTTATGCAGAGAATGAAAATAGGGTAACGCAGTAGTGACTGAGTGGCTATTTTGGATGGGTGTCTAGGGAAGAACTCTCAAGAGCTGCCATTTAAGCTGAGCTCTTAATGACAAGAAAGAGCCAGTCATGAGCACAGCAGGGCTTGGAGCATTCTAAGCCGAGCTTATTTAAAAGCCTCCAAGCAAGGACAAGCTTGATATATTTGAAGAACATAAACGCTGGTGTGGCTGTACCATAGAGGGTATGGTGGAAATGTTACGAGGTGAAGTCAGAGAAAGGCAGAGACCAGATGATGTAAGCCAGGAAAGGAATCTGAATTTTATTCGAAGTTACTTGAGGGCTTTAAGCAGGCGATAACACAACTGATAAATATGTGCAAGGAACACATAGGTTAGAGTGGTACAAGATAAACCTAATTAGAAGTTTAATAGAGGTAGCAACAAGTGGTCAGCAAATTTATTCAGTCATAGAACCATGGATTTTTTCTTCTTTTTTTCATTTTTGAACTTTAGATGAAGGTTTATAGAACAAACTGTCTTCTCATTAAACAGTACACATGTTGTTTTGTGACATTGGTTACCAACCCCATGTCATGTCAACACTCTCCCTTTTCAATCTTGGGTTCCCTATTACCAGCTTTCCTGTCCCCTCCTGCATTAGTCCTTGCCCCTGGGCTGGTGTATCCCTTTAGTCTAGTTTTGTTTTATGGGCCTGTCTAATCTTTGGCTGAAGGGTAAACTTCAGGAGTGACTTCATTATTGAGCTAAAAGGGTGTCTGGGGGCCTTACTCTCGGGGTTTCTCCAGTCTCTGTCAGGGCAGTAAGTTTCATCTTTTTTTGTAAGTAAAAATTTTGTTCTACATTTTTCTCCAGTTGTGTCCAGGACCCTTTATTGTGATCCTTGTCAGAACAGTTGGTGATGGTAGCTGGGCACCATCCAGTTGTACTGGACTCAGTTTAGTGAAGGCTGTAGTAGTTGTGGTCCATTAGTCCTTTGGACTAATCTTTCCTTTGTCTCTTTAGTTTTCTTCATTTTCCTTTGCTCCAGATGGGGTGAGACTGGTGGAGTATCTTAGATGGCTGCCCCCATGCTTTTAAGACCCCAAATGTTGCTCACCAAAGTAGATTGTAGAACATTTTCTTTATAAACTATGTTACGCCAATTGAGTTAGATGTTCCCTGAGACCAAGAACCGTGGATTTTGAACTATGTGTTCAAACTCTTATGTTCTGTGATTGTCTCAAGGTGCAGGTAGAGGTGGAGGACTATCTTCAACACTTGGACTGCTTCACAACACTGTTGTCTGGTCTCATTTGGGGTTCTTCAGGAGGCTCTAGGTACCCTCCATATTTTTCTAGTGTGAGAGACAGACACATATTTCAGCCCACAGTAATAAACTGTACATTGTGACCCAGTACACGTAAATGCCTATATGTGTGTACGTGTTATCTGACACAAAAGTTTCATTAAACAGTATTTACCTTTATTTCATGTAATGTACTCTAATGTTTTTCTATTATTTTAATATTTAAAGTTGTTCTGTTTAATTTTAAAAAATACTGGCATTTGTATTAAGATGCACTAATGAGGTACATTCTTTATTATTAAAAAAAAAACTTTCCGAGTATACTATTTTAGAAGCATATTTTATATATCTCCATGTTGTGGTTTTGTGTAAAAAAATACTAAATAGTCAATTGGAGAGGTAAAAGTACACATTTAAGGAGACATTCTAGTAACTCCAAATCCTGAGTTCTGATACATGTAAATGTAATATCTGTTTTCTTTTATTCACTCACAGAGCAGTCTCTTCGACTTATTATTCTACAGCACTCTAAGGTGGCCAGTGTTGTTAGAGAGCAGAATCTCTCTAATGTGTGGACAGTTGAATATGCACTTGAATTATTATTTATTGGTGGCCTGGTTCCAGAGGCTGTGTGGTTAGCACATAAACTTGGAGACTGGAAAACATCTGTTTCAGTTGGTGTGGCCTTCCAGCTGTTCTGTAAACATGATAGCAGTTTCACAAGGTATGTATTTTTAGGCAAACTTAAGTTGCAAAATAGTATAAAAGTTACATCTGAAGTATTTTCTATTTTTATTATTGTTGCTGTTTATAGATCATGTGGAATCCTTACTTCAGCATTATCCAGTGGAACTTCCTTTGATGATGGAAATGTTCAGTATGTTCAAGTATATTGAGCACTTGAAATGTGACTAGTACAACCAAGGAACTAAATAGCCACAACAGCTAGTGGCTACTGTGTTGGACAGCTCAGAAGCTTACTTACTCATGTTAAAATGTTTATAGCCTAAAATGGGAGCATTTATTTCTCCCAAATACGATTTGAGTTTAAGCTAATCAAATAAATTTGCATTTCACTTTTTCTGAATACTCTGGCATTGCTCTGTTTTTTAAAATACATTTTTCAATTCATCTATTTATTTATTGAATAATTGCTCTGTACAGATCTTTTTGTCAGATATGTTAGTGGATATAAACTTAAATGGCGCATGGTTTATATGCTTAAGGCTCTTATAATTTACTAGAGAAAAGAGGTCAAAACGGTATAATTTACATATCATGGTAAGAAAAGGGCCATTGGTACAATGATGAGAGCAATAATTATCAGGTAAGGAAAGGTCAAGAAATACTTTAGGTAGGAGGTATCATTTGAGGTGAGCGTTGATGGGTAGATACGATCTTGACAAATTGAGTAGCTATCAGGAGAGTAAACATTCCAAGCATGAGCAAAGACGGAGCAGTGGAATATATGAAGAACGTATATAGGGCCAACCAAAAAAACCAAACCCAGTGCCGTCAAGTTGATTCTGACTCACAGCAACCCTATAGGACAGAGTAGAACTGCTCTGTAGAGTTTCCAGGGAGCACCTGACAGATTCAAACTGCTGACCCTTTGGTTAGCAGGTGTAGCACTTAACCACTACGCCACCGGGGTGTCCATATATAGGCAGCAGTGGGAAAGAAGAATGAGGAGATAGATTAGAAGCATAATCATGGAGGGCCTTAATACCAAACTTAATCATTGAGTTTTTCTTATTTAATATAGGATGAATAAATGAAACAAATTCCACTGTTTCCTAAAATTTTATGTTTTGTTCTTGATGTGTGCATTTTTCCTTTTTTTCAAAATTTGAATTCATTTCCCTAATTTGATGTGATTTCAGGTCTAAGAAAAAGGGTCTGCAGCTACCATTAAATTTGACTCCAGCACAGATTTTCCAGGAAAAACTTCAGTGCTTTTTAGGTCAACCAGCCTCTTCAGAAGCAAAAAATGAAATGGGTTCAAAATACAAACAATTTACAGGTGTGTTACCTACATGTGGTATGACATATGCATCAGGTTAGTTAGTACACATTTTATGACATTTAAGCTCGTAAATATCTACAGATGTGTTGACACTTTGAAATAATCTTATCCAAAAAATAAAAACACACTATTTATAGTTAATCATAGGAGCATCCAAAACTGATTCCAGCTTAAAACATGAGGATTTCTATACATAACCTTTAGATTTCCAAGTATTAAGGGTTCCTTCCGGAAAGAGAAGTTATGATTAATAAATTCTAGGAATATAAAGTCAGCGTGTTGCAGTGATGCTCAAAGCTATGCCATCGGCATTCAGATACCAGCAGGGTCACCCATGGAGGACAGGTTTCAGCTGAGCTTCCAGACTAAGACAGACTGGGAAGAAGGACCTGGCAGTCTACTTCTGAAAAGCATTAGCCAGTGAAAACCTTATGAATAGCAACGGAACATTGTCTGATACAGTGCTGGAAGATGAGCGCCCCAGGTTGGAAGGTACTGAAAAGACTACTGGGGAAGAGCTGCCTCCTCAAAGTAGAGTCGACCTTAATGACGTGAATGGAGTAAAGCTTTCGGGACCTTCATCTGCTGATGTGGCATGACTCAGAAGAAAGACCTGCAAACATGCATTAATAATCGGAACTGGAATGTACAAAGTATGAATCTAGGAAAATTGGAAATCGTCAAAAATGAAATGGAACACATAAACATCGATATCCTAGGCATCAGTGAGCTGAAATGGACTGGTATTGGCCGTTTTCAATCGGACAATCATACAGTCTACTATGGTGGGAATGACAACTCGAAGAGGAATGGTGTTGCATTCATCATCAAAAAGAACATTTCAAGGTCTATCCTGAAGTACAATGCTGTCAGTGATAGGATAATATCCATACGCCTACAAGGAAGACCAGTTAATACGACTGTTATTCAAATTTACACGCCAACCACTAGGGCCACAGATGAAGAAATAGAATTATCAGCTGCTGCAGTCTGAAATTGATGGAACATGCAATCAAGATGCATTGATAATTACTGGCGATTGGAATGCGAAATTGGAAACGAAGCAGGATCAGTAGTTGGAAAATATGGCCTTGGTGATAGAAACAATGCCGGAGATAGAATGATAGAATTTTGCAAGACCAATGACTTCTTCATTGCAAATACCTTCTTTCACCAGCATAAACGGTGACTATACACATGGACCTCGCCAGATGGAACACACAGAAATCAAATTGACTACATCTGTGGAAAGAGACGATGGAAAAGCTCAATATCATCAGTCAGAACAAGCCCAGGAGCCAACTGTGGAACAGACCATCAATTGCTCATATGCAAGTTCAAGCTGAAACTGAAGTAAATCAGAGCAAGTCCACAAGAGCCAAAATATGACCTTGAGTATATCCCACCTGAATTTAGAGACCATGTGAAGAATAGATTTGACGCATTGAACACTAGTGACCGAAGACCAGACGAGTTGTGGAATGACATCAAGGACATCATCCATGAAGAAAGCAAGAGGTCACTGAAAAGACAGGAAAGAAAGAAAAGACCAAGATAGATGTCAGAGGAGACTGAAACTTGCTCTTGAGCGTCAAGCAGCTAAAGCGAAAGGAAGAACTGATGAAGTAAAAGAACTGAACAGAAGGTTTCAAAGGGCCTCTCGAGATCACAGAGTAAAATATTGTAATGACTTGTGCAAAACCAAAAGGGAAGAACACGCTCGGCGTTTCTCAAGCTGAAGGAACTGAAGAAAAAATTCAAGCCTCCAGTTGCAATAGTGAAGTATTCCATGGGGAAAATGTTAAACGACGCAGGAAGCATCAAAAGAAGATGGAAGGAATACACAGAGTCATTATACCAAAAAGAATCAGTTGATATTCAACCATTTCAAGAGGTGGCATATGACCAGGAACCAATGGTACTGAAGGAAGAAGTCCAAGCTGTTCTGAAGGCATTGGCGAAAAACAAGGCTCCAGGAATTGATGGAATATCAGTTCAGATGTATCATCAAACAGATGCAGTGCTGGAGGTGCTCACTCATCTATGCCAAGAAATATGAAAGACAGCTTCTTGACCAACTGACTGGAAGAGATCCATATTTATGCCTATTCCCAAGAAAGGTGATTCAACCGAATGTGAAAATTATAGAACAATATCATTAATATCACATGCAAGCAAAATTTTGCTGAAGATCATTCAAAAATGGCTGCAGCAGTATATCAACAGGGAACTGCCAGAAATTCAGGCCAGTTTCAGAAGAGGATGTGGAACCAGGGGTATCATTACTGATGTCAGATGGATCCTGGCTGAAAGCAGAGAATACCGGAAGGATGTTTGCCTATGTTTTATTGACTATGCAAATGCATTCGACTGTGTGGATCATAAGAAGTTATGGATAACATTGAGAAGAATGGGAATTCCAGAACGCTTTATTGTGCTCACGAGGAACCTTTACATAGATCAAGAGGCAATTGTTCGGACAGAACAAGGGGGTACTGATTGGTTGAAAGTCAGGAAAGGCGTGCATTAGGGTTGTATTCTTTCACCATACCTATTTAATCTGTATGCTGAGCAAATAATCTGAGAAGCTGGACTATATTAAGAAGAACGGGGCATCAGGATCGGAGGAAGACTCATTAACAACCTGCGTTATGCAGATGACACAACCTTGCTTGCTGAAAGTGAAGAGGACTTGAAGCACTTACTAATGAAGATCAAAGACCACAGCCTTAGGTATGGACTGTACCTCAACATAAAACAAAAATCCTCATAACTGGACCAATGAGCAACATCATGATAAATGGAGAAGAGATTGAAGTTGTCAAGGATTTCATATTACTTGGATCCCCAATCAACAGCCATGGAAGCAGCAGTCAAGAAATCAAAAGACGCATTGCACTGGGCAAACCTGCTGCAAAGGACCTCTTCGAAGTGTTGAAGGGCAAGGATGTCACCCTGAGGACTAACGTGCGCCTGATGCAAGCCATGGTATTTTCAGTGGCATCATATGCATGTGAAAGCTGGACAATGAATAAGGAAGCCCGAAAAAGAGTTGACGCCTTTGAAATTGTGGTGTTGGTGAAGAATATTGAATATACCATGGACTGCTGAAAGAATGAACAAGTCTGTCTTGTAAGAAGCGCGGCCAGAATGCTCCTTAGAGGCAAGGATGGCGAGACTGCATCTTACGTGCTTTGGACATGTTGTCAGGAGGGATCAGTCTCTGGAGAAGGACATCATGCTTGGCAGGGTACAGGGTCAGCGGAAAAGAGGAAGACCCTCAACGAGGTGGATTGACACGGTGGCTGCAACGATGAGCTCAAGCATAACAATGATTGTAAGGATGGCTCAGGACCAGGCAGTGTTTTGTTCTGTTGTGCACAGGGTCACTATGAGTTGGAACTGACTGAACGGCACCTAAGAACAATAACAACAAAGTCAGATGGCTCACTCCTTGGTGAGGAAAAGCACTAAATAAATACATAAATAAGCCCTCAAGGATCCCTATAGTAGTCCTGGCTTTACTATCAAATATGCATCTTTTAATAACTAACTTCTTTAATTTTTGTCTCAATTTTTCAATTTGCAAAAGAAACAAATGTTTGCTGCATTTGGATAATTTTTTTTTTTTTTTTTACAGTCATAGCATCATAAAATCTTGGACGCAGAAGGGTACTTAGAAGTAATTTAGTCCAACTGTCACCTATTGCATAAATCATAGTTTTTAATAATTATTTTATTTTTGTTGTTGAAAATATAAACAGCAGAACATAACCAGTTCAACAATTTCTACATGTACAATTCAACTGATTACCTTCTTCAAGCTGTGAAACCATTCTCACCCTCCTTTTCAGAATTGTTCCTCCCACATTAACATAGAGTTTTTTTTTTTTTTTTATTGAACTTCAGATGAAGGTTCATAGAACACACTAGTTTCACATCAAACAGTACACACATTGTTGTATGACATTGGTTAACAACCCTATGACATGTCAACACCCTCCCTTCTCAACCCTGGGTTCCCTATTATCAGCTTTCCTGTCCCCTCCTACCTTCCAGTCCGTGCCCCAGGACTGGTGTGGCCCTTTGGTCTTGTTTTGTTCCATGGGCCTGTTCGATCCTCAGGAGTGGCCTCGAGGTTTTTTTTTTTTAACAGTTCAGAATGGCATTACAAAATTTTAAATATTGTAGTATTGCGAGTATTGCATTGTTTTACCTAGGAGCCCTGTAACATTTGTTTGTTTTGCAGATTGAGAAATTGAGACAAAAATTAAAGAAGTTAGGTATTAAAAGTTGTATATTTGATGGTAAAACCAGGACTACTATAGGGGCCCTTGTGGGCTTATTTATTTACTTATTTAGTGCTTTTCCTCACTAAGGATTGAGCCATCAGACTTTATATTCCTAGAATTTATTAATTATAACTTCTTTTTCTTGAAGGAACCCTTAATACTTAGAAATCTAACTGTAGGCTTTTCTTTAGAAATTTTCTGTCCTGGTATTTTTTTTACTTATTATTTTTTTTATTACGGTAAAAATATATATATTTGCCATTTCAACATTCTTTATGTGTATACTTCAGTGACATTAATTACGTTCATGTCGTGCTACCCATTTCCAGAAATTTTTATCACCCTTAGTGGAAACTCAGTACCCAGTAAACCGTGACTCTTTGCTTCCTTCTCCCCATAGAAGCCAGTAATAACCTTTGGTCTCTATATGTTTGTATATTCTAGATATTTTATATAAGTAGCATAATATTTGTCATATTCTGACTGACTTATTCATTCAGCATAATGTGTTTAAGGCTAATCCAATGTGTAGTATGTATCAGGACTTCCTGTCCATGTCTTTCTAAAAAATATTTTGCTTAATGAAAAAAAAAAATTGAAAAGATAATGTAAAAACATGGAAGTTGGCTTTGACAAAAAGATTCAGAAATCCCCAATCCGAACTTCTGTTTCTGGCAATATGATGTTTTAGATGATCTTAAAACCCTCCCACACTAAATGTATTGATAAAATATGTTTCTAGATATTTTAAAATATTCTTTGAAAGGATAAGCTTTAAAGAAAATAAGGAGAAACTGCCAGAGTTCAGAAACAAGAGAGAGAAAAAAAAAAGGTTTTTCAGGGGAAATGAAACATATATCCAAAAAAAGACTTGTACGTGAACGTCCTTAGCAACTTTTTCATAATAGCCCAAACTGGAAACAATCAAAATATCCACCAACTCATGAATGGATAAACAAATTGCAATATATCTTTACAAAGGAAAAATAATAAAGAGGAGCAAACTACTGATAACATGCAGCAGTATGAATCAATCCAGAACCATTGTTCTGTAAGAAAGAAGCCATGAACAAAGAGTTCCCACTGTTTGAGTCCACTTAGGTGACATTCTATAAAAAGCAAATATATAGGGACAAGAAACAGATCAGTAGTTGTCTGAGGGTCAGTAGTTGTCTGAGGGTAATGGGTGGAATTAACTACAAAGGGGCATAAGAGAAGTTTTTGGGGTGATGCAAATGTTTTTACAGGGCTTTATGGATATGTCAGACTCAGCAAACTGTACACTTAAAAAGGGTGAGTATTATTTTGTGTAAACTATACCTCACTACTGATTTAAAAACAAAAAACTCAGTGGATAAAATAGATTAGTTGAAGAAATAATTAACTGGAAGAGGGATCTGAGCAAACTGTACAAAATATATAAAGTTGGAAAATATGAAAAAGAAGTTTCATGGAGGAAGACAGAAGTCTCAAGATAGGTCTGACAGGAATTCCAGTATATCCACACCAAATTCTGGGTAGTCGCTACCTGTGGGGAGAGAGGAAATGGGGTATGATCAGTATACAGGGAATTTTAGCTGTATCTGCAATTTTTTTTTAATCTAAATTGAATATAGCAAAATATTTGACAAGGCTGAGAAGGAGTGCATGAGTATTTTCATATTCTATACTTTACTGAATGCTTAATAGATTTTATAATAGGAAAAAAACATAAGTCTCCAATTCTACCATGTTCTGTCTCTTCACATTTTACCTTCTAGGATGTGCGCATATATATACAGATTGTTCGCATAGTTGCAGCCAGGCTATATACTATTGTATTTTTTTGTTTTCTTAGCTTTACATTGTAAGTTGTTTTGTTTACTGTTATAAAAATATTATCATAGACTGTTAAGAAAAGGAGAAAGTTGCTTCTTATACTACCTTCACATGATTCTGTGAATTATTTTGATAGCTTGATTTTTTTCCATTAATATTTTTTCAATTTTTATTATTACTTTTTGACTCAGGACTAAATTCCAAGAATATTTTTATTACAAACTTGTATTACAATATCTCATATGATTCTAGGGAAAAAATCTCATGCTCTGGTTGCCTATGATCTTAAGATGACAAAATACTTCATAAATTTCTGTCTGTAAGTTTGGGTGTTTTGCATGTTAACAAGCACATTCATTCTTGGTCAACTTTTTCAGATTTGCAATTTTATCCAACAAAATAGGATGAGAAATAGAATGGAGTTTTCAACTATTTTACCTAATTTTATATTTGATAGATCCTATTGAAGAAGAAGATGGAACTCTTCTATTTGGTTCAGTGCAGGAAGTACTGAAAGCAGCAGTTATGGCTGATGCAGACATTCTTTCAGAGACATTTCAGCTTCTGATAGACTCTGCCAAGGACTTCAGTAAGGGACTGTGGGGCTTAGTGCCTGCAGGCTTGTACCTTCCAGCTCCTCCATTGTATTGTCCGCAGCCAGCTATTCTTAGTGAAGTAAGTTCAGTTCATTAAACTTGAAATTCGTTTAAAGTCGATTTTGTCCAATTTTTAAAGTAATTAACTTGGTAATAATCATTGGGCGTTGTACTATACTGCTGTTAACCATTGCCGTTGAGTCGATTCCAACTCATAGTGCCCCTATAGGACAGAGTAGAACTTTGCCGTAGGGTTTCCGATGCGGTAAATCTTTTACGGCGGCAGACTGCCACATCTTTCTTCCGTGCAGTGGCTGCACCAGCTTTTTGTTTAGCAGCTGACTGCTTAAACACTGAGCCACCAGGACTCCTTCTACATTGCTATTTAGGTTTCCTTTGTAAAATGCAGATGATAAAAAATAGCGCCTATCTTATAGCATTATTGTCAAGATTAAGCGAGATATTTTGTAAAAACTTTTAGCTCAGTGCCTGAGCCATATAGTAAAAAAAAAAAAACCAAAACCAAACCCAGTGCCGTCCAGTGGATTCTGACTCATAGCGACCCTATAGAAGCAGTCAATAAATGCGAGAATTATTGCAATAATACAGCAACATTAAAAGATAGTTCTTTATATCCAGGTTTTTTTTTTTTTTAAATAAGCATTTATTTAGGGTAACAAATAGAATAATGAATGTCAGAGTTTAGAAGCCATAAATTATTTCAGTCTTTGATTCACCTCATTATTTGCCTCTTTTGAGAAACTCACTTTGATTTTTCTTTGATTTGAAAAGTGATTTTCTTTCTTCCGACAATCCAGTGGATAGTTCTGTCTAATAAATGGCGGCATTGTATTCATCTTAGTAACTTTTCCTCTGCTCTTACTGAACATCATAACATACAATTAGCTGCTTTAAAGATTTAACATGTGATTTTAAATTATTTATATTTAAATTACTTTAATATTTGATTAACATTCTGTCCTGAATGAATCTCTTTGGCTAAAGTTAATGGAAAGACCTGATCAACAATCAATGAAGCCTTTCCCTGGAAGCTGGAAATGTGAGATCAGCTTTCTCTGAATCTTACGGACTCCATAGGGGAGTGACAGATACCAAATAAAAATTGATTACTGTTGAGAAGTTGGAAGGGGTAAGGATGTTGGGGAAGCAACTCTTTTACAACATTTGTATTATCTCGTTATCTGGGAAAATAATCTTTAGCTACTGTTCAAATAGCATTTATTCAACAAACATTTATTGGAGTCCTATTATGTGCTGGATTGTATTCTATGCACTGTTGTTGTTAGGTGCCATTGAGTTGATTTGGACTCATTGTCCAGCTTTCACATGCATATGATAATACAAAGATTAATGACAAGGCCCTCCTTCTTGAGGAGTTCTCAGTAAAGAGGGAAATAAATACATTGATTTATACAGAATAAATCGTGTTATAAATGCAAATATGAGCAAAGTGTTGTAGTAGCACAGAGTGGGAGGGCTTCACAAGAGAAGGTGACTTGAAGTCGCAGGATCTGTCCAGACATAGAAGGAGCTGTCTCGATAACATTCCATCAGTGGAATTAGGAGTAGTGGTCTTGAACTGCTCTAGGAAGAAGCTTTGGAATTAGGGTCAGTTTAGGCCTTCCCTTTGCTTGAGAAGAGTAGTGTTTCTTAATGTTAGAAACAGCTATAGTTGAAATCTCAGAGGCCATACTTCAAAATGTCCTTCATAGTTCTCCAGGAATATCTTAGCTTAAAAAGCACTGAATGTAATTAGCCTGAAGGCTAAGCACTAGACTACTAGCTGCAAAGTTGGCGGTTTGAACCTACCCAGAGGTGCCTTGGAAGACAAACCTGGTGATCTACTTTCAAAAGGTTACAGCCCTGAAAGCCCAATGGCATAGTTCTACTTTGCACACATGGGGTCAGCATGAGTCAAAATCAACTTGACGACAACCAACAACAACATTTTATTTTCACTTTAACGTTTTAAGCTTCCATATTACTAGCTACTAAATTTATTGTTTTCCTCAGGAAGATGGTGATGATCTTCTTTTAAAAGCTGAAAAAGATTATCGCCAAAAAGTGTCTGGAATCCTTCAGCGCATTCTCTTGCTTTTCCGGGCAGCTCGGTGTTCTTTTCCTGCAGCCCAGTGGTACATTTTGCAGTTGAGGTGGGCAAGAAAAGTCATGCAGAAGGTATGGAAATGTCTTAGTCATTTATGTGCTGTTAAACACCTTGAATATACTGATATTTATTAATATAATATTTATAATTGTGACACTTTTCCAAGGGGTCCTGCCCTACAGATCCGTAAATTACAGGTTTATTTACAGTAAGCAATCTTGACAGACCAGGTAGTTCCTGCTAAAAGGACTGTGAACTGGGTTTCTGTGTTAGCCCCATTCTGTCTGGCAATAGACAGCATAATCTAGTCAGTTAATTCCAGGGAAATTCCGCTAGGTTTTCCCTCCACACTCATTGAAATTTAGACTCAGTTCAGGGCTTTCCCCCCATTTCTCCCTGAGGTGTTATCTGTGTTCTGTGGGGACTTAAGTGGGGTGAAAGAATGCAAAGTTAGTGTTAGTTCTTGGCTGTGTGTTTACTTTTAGTTCTCTTCGCTAGTCAGATTCTTCCTGTTGTTAATCTTCTGAGATGTGTAATTCAGTTTGATTCTGGGGCTGTCATCCCATTCTATACTGGGTTCCACTGCATTGTTACCTCCAGCCAGACGGGACATCAGCTGGTATGTCCGCTTATCCAGCTGCAAGTCCTTTGTGGCCCTGCTGTCTGTCTCTTTGCATTGTGGAAATTTCATTAGTCCCAAATATCTTTAATTCAGCTTTGATTAAAATTAAAGTTAAAACAAGAATTCACAACTTTTTTTAGTGGAAACTCTTTAGAGAAATTTTAGTAAGTTGTTAAATGTTTTTGATAATCATTTTTAGATATAAAAGTTTGTGAGATTTACATATAGCTAACAAAAAAATATAAGCTAAAACTATATTCCTTATCTTGTCATAACAATGTTGTTTTTAAGTGTGGTTATTAAGAAATGCAAAGGGCTTTCTTATATCAGTTTTGGTTTTAATAGTTTCGTAAGATTTGTTTTAATAGTTTGAAGTTCTGTTGACTTGTAACCTTGATTGAATGTTTGTTTTAGCAAACTTTATTTTAAAAACTAGTTTTTTTTAAATAAAAAACCTTTTTACTTAATGTATATTATATTTGCATTTAAGGTTGATCTTACTTACCAACCCCTGACTGTAATAAGCTCACTTACCTAGTTTTCACAAACTCAACCAGCATATAAAGACTGAATTCTTTAAAATTAGGAACACATATGAGTCTGTCTTAGTCGTCTAGTAGTGCTATAACAGAAACACCACAAGTGGATGGCTTTAACAAAGAGAAATTTATTCTCTCACGGTCAAGTAGGCTAAAAGTCAAAATTTAGGGAGTCGGTACCAGGGGAAGGCTTTTGCTCTCTGTTGGCTCTGGTGGAAGGTCTTTGTCTGCAATCTTCCCATGGTTGGAAAGCTTCTCAGGCACAGGGATCCTGGCTCCAAAGGACACACTCTTTCTTGGTGATATGAGGTCCCTAACTCTCTGCTTGCTTTGCTTTGCTTTTATCTCTTAAGAGATAAAAGGTGGTATAGGTCACACCCCAGGGAAACTCCCTTTACATTGACTCAGGAAGGTAACCTGGGTAAGGATGGTATTACACAATCCCACCCTAATCCTCTTAACATAAAATTATAATCACAAAATAGAGGACAACCACTGAGTACTGGGAATCATGGGCTAACCAAGTTGATACACACATTTTTGGGGGACATAATTTAATCCATGAAAGAGTCAGACTTATAAGACCCAACAGTCTTACCCAGAATCAAACTTAACTTATAATTTTAAGGATACAGGTAACCATAAGACAGAGGTAAACCTAGAGAAATCTGGGACTGTATGCACTGGTTCCCAGGTCTTTTCTTGCTGCATAAGTATGTGCCTTGGCCTGTATTTACCACATGAGATCTGTAGTGATGCACGTGGAGCGTCATTACACAAAAGGAAGCTATTTCAGTTATTGAATATCTCCCTTTAGTTACGTAGCCTGAAGGAGCCGTGGTGGTGCAGTGGCTAAGCACTTGGCTGCTAATCAGAGGAGGCTGGCAGTTTGAACCCACCAACTGCTCCGAAGGAGAAAGATGTGGCAGTCTGCTTGGAAACCCTCCCTAGGGTCGCTATGAGTCAGAACTGACTTGATGGCAGTGATTTTTTGGGGGATAATTTCATAATTTATGTGACATTTTACAGGTGGTCATGCCCCATAAATCCATACATCCTAGATTTATTTATAATAACCGACCTAGACAGATTCATTACATCCTGCTAGGAAAGACCGTTAATGTGTTTGACAGAAAGTCTGTCATTAGGATGCTTACCAGGGGATTTGACCCCAGTCTGTCTTTCTGAAAGTGGCCAATAGAGGGAGAAAATGGATTGCAAACGTGCTGTCAATCCTTTTTTCCCCAGGTTTATTGTGTCTCTTAAGTTTCTTTTACTCTATAACAGTCCTCTTTTGATTTATTTTTTTATTCTTGATTTGTAAGAGATACTGGGTAATTTGTCCTGTACCATATTTTTATTTGCCTGATTGTTTCCTCATTTCTTGTCATTTAACTTGTTCTTCTCTTTATTTCCTGTAAACTGATAATCTGTACTCTTCAAGGTAGAGAGGTTGGATTAGATTCAGGTTCAGATTTTCTTAGAAACGGATCCTTCATAAGTGATACCATTTACTTCTCTGTTGCAGCGTATCACGTAGCACACCTGTGTATTTATCCCACTTTTAGTGATGGTAAGACTGATCGGTGAGTTTTGGGTTATGTCGCACCCACTATCAAATTCCCCATCAACTATTTACCTAATTTAGCATTTTTTGATGGTGCTTGCCTAGAGGCATTTTAGTAGGGTTGCCAAGTGCTGACTTTCTAGTTCCAGCATTTATAAAAAAAAAAAAAATTTTTTTTTTTTAATAAATGAGGTTAGTTTAAAAAAAGTTATGTGTGTAGATACAGGTTTTTTATATTTGTTTTCAGGTACTGCATATGGTTTGATTTTGAATGAGAGATACTTAAATTTCTTAATTTTCTTTATTTTACCTGTGGGAAAAGTCAGGGAAGAATAGTATTAATTTCTATTTATGTAGGCAAAACTGAGTGACAAGAGAGGGTCAATGATTTGGTTACAACCTATTTTCTCTTTTGAGATACAGCCTAGTGAATTTCTTGAATTAAATTTGTGAACTAAGTTTCTGAACTTATAGCTGATTGCAGAGGTATTTTACTTACATAGTATAGGAACCATGCTGTGTTTTCCATTCAGTATGGTTTATCTTACTAGCCGCGTTAGTTTCTTTAAAATTTGATTGATACTTTTGCTAATTAAACATATCCTATTATTCTTACCTTTCAGATTCGAATAAAAGGTTCCCTTCCTTCCTTGAGTCCTTTCCCTCAGTCGTTACTTAATTACTGTAAAGGAGGGATAGGATTCTTTAGACCTGGAGCAACTGGAGACCGCAAGCTTGATGAAGTTTCCAGTAAAGCAATAGGTTTGTGCCAAAATGAACTACATGCTTAGAAATTAGGCTTAAATGTGTATAATAATATATTTTACATTTGATTTGAGAAAGCTTCCAAACTGTTGCTATTTTTCAAAGTATAGCATGTTGTGTGATATTTTGCTTTGTGTTTATGAGCAAATGACTGTATTTTAACAGCCATGAATATATATGTATTATATGTGTGGTTTTAAAGTAGGATTTTACTATTTTTTTAAAAATTGTGACAACTCTGACATTATCATTGCTTCATTTTTTAAATTTGGAATTTAGCATTCAAGAATGCCTTTCCCTGATAACTTTTCTGCACTTAGAATTTTCTGTCAACTACTGTAAGTAGGCAGGATATGAACCTGTCAGTGTTTATTTACCGGTTGTGTTTCCTGCTTTTCTTTTTTTCATTTTGTTAACTTTTCATATCTGTTCGTTTTATTAGTGTACTTATTTTAAATTACTTCTGTTATTGTACATTTGAGTTGCCTCTGTATATCAATTTCTTTTTATATTTTTAAATATTCCTTTAGTATAGATTCTCAGAAGTGGGATCGCTGAGTCAATGGATATGCCTGTTTTATATTCTTGAAATAGTGTGCTGAATTTTATAATTCCTTCAGATTAAAGGGCAAAAAAAAATGATAATTTTATTTTAATATGTCTTTATTTTGACTCCTAGTTATACTGAACATTTTAGTTTATGATTTATATTGCCTGTTCATGGTTTATATCCAGTTATCTGTATATCAAGTTTAAGAAGAAGTAAAATTTTAGGTATCATTTCTCCTTTTCTCTTCTTAATCCTTACTTCTTATCAGTCATATTTATATTAAAACCTGATCTTATCTCCAGAATTTGATTAAAATGTACCTTTCTAACTCACATGCCCTTAGTACTGTGTTAAATAATATTCATCCTGGGGCTCAGACAGTTCTTTAAACTGTCTTGGCAGTGAAATGCTTTTTGATTGCTTCTTTCAGCTGTCATGAGTTTAGTTTCATAAACTTTCCATTTGCCCTAACAAAAGAAAGAGCCGGGCATGTGTCACATGAAAGTATTTGTACAATCCTAGTTTATTTCTTGAAAATCTGGATTTGTAAGCAGTGAGTCACGTTCACAGAAATCCCAGTTAAGAGATTTTTGCTCAAAAATAGATCCTACTCCTTTGAAATGATTTAAATAAAGATTTCGAACACACATATTTAGTATTTTCATTTTGACCCACTATTAATTATTCTTTTGGTTGATTTGGCCTTTTGAGTACTGAGACGTGATTTGGCCAGAGTAAAGAAGTTTTCCTTTCCTAGTTTGTCATCTAAAATAGTGGATTTCAAACTTTTTTGAAGCTTTTTATTCTAGGAAATTTAAACAAAAGTAGAGAAAAGACAATGAACTCTCAAGTACCTATCACCCAGCTGCAACTATTATTAATACTTGAAAGCGAATCTGAGACGTCATATGATTTTACCCAAAAATACTTCACAATATGTAGTTAACAGACAAGGAATTTTTTATAGCCACAATTCTATTATCATGTCAGACAAAAGTAGTAACAGTAATTCTTTAATATGTATTATCCATTCTGTGCTTAAATTTCTTTGATTATCTCAAAACTGTCTTTTCACAATTGTTTTTTCAAATCTGGGCCCAAGTAAGGTTCTCCACATATTGCATTTTGGTTAATACGCAAGTCTTTATTAATCTGTAAAAGATTCCCTCCCCTCATTTTTTTTTTTCATACCATTTATTTATTGAGAAAACTGGATCATTTCTCTAGTAGAACCCCTTCCATTCTGGTTTCAATTGATTATATCTTTTTGGTATTCAGAGCTTTTTTTGACCCTGACTTAAAATAAGATGAAGATTTTAAATCAAGACTCAGTACATTCTCATATAAAACTGGAATGAAAATTTAATAAACTATTCTTATCCTGGAAACCCTGGTGGCGTAGTGGTTAAGTGCTATGGCTGCTAACCAAAAGGTCAGCAGCTTGCATTCACCAGGTGCTCCTTGGAAACTCTATAGGGGCAGTTCTACTCTGTCCTATAGGGTTGCTATGAGTCAGCATCAACTCAGTGGCAATGGGTTTGGTTTTTTTTTCCTTTTCTTCCTTATCCTTACTGCATTCAGTGCACTCTTTTTTTTTTTTTTGTAACATTTTATTGTGCTTTAGGTGAAGGTTACATAATAAATTAATTTTTCATTCAATTATTTTTACACAAATTGTTTCATGATCTTGGTTACAATCCCCTGAAGTGTGTGAGTACGCTCTGCATTTTCTCCCTAGTTACCTGTTTTCCTCAGTCCTGTTTCCCTGTTCCCCCCTGTATTCTCATCATTGGTTTTGGGCTTAATATACTCTTGATACTTTCTATTTTTAAAAATGGTTGTGGCCCACTAAATTGATTTTATAGCCCAGTAATTCGTAATAGGTTGTAACAAGTTGGATAACACTGGTAAGGAATACTTGTAGAAGTTAAGTACCTGCCTAATATGTTGCTCTGTATCACTGATTCTTGGCTTTAGTTCTATCCCAGCAAACCTGTGAAATATGAAACAAGGAAACATGTTCGTCAGTCATAGTGGCTTTCTCAAAAGATTGGACCATGCCCCGCTGGTAGAACCTATTAGAATCTAGTGAAGAGGGGAAGGCATAGTTTGAAAAATGCCCATAGGTGATCCTCAAACACCCACCATCCCGATTCTGCCTCCCCTCCTGAGCTGGGTAGGATTTGGAAAAGACCCATTTTCTGCTCAGTTTTTATAATGTCAAAACATACTTCCTGGCTTTGTGATCATTTAAAAAATATATCAAGGAGCTGTCTAATGAAAATTAAAATAGTGACTATTAATTTTAAAACGAGTTTACTATAAAAAATAAAGCTTATTTTAAAATAAAGGCTTAAATGAATGACCGTTAAGTTTTTGGGATTTACCTTTCTCCCTCCATGGTAAAATAACCTCTTAACCTGAGAACAGGTGAGTAGAGAGGATGGGTCTTACTTGGTGAGTCACACTTTAGTCATTATAAGGGAAATTAAATGTAAGATTAGTAGAACAGCAGAAACTTTTTACCAGCTGGATTGTGAGTCCTTGCATTGTGTATAGTTAAATCAAGATCGTCTACTTACTGATGGCAATAAAACGGCTTCGGGTGTTTATATATGGAGCCCTGGTGGCATAGTAGTTAAGAGGTGAGGCTGCTAACCAAAAGGTCAGCAGCTCAAATCCACCAGCTGCACCTTGGAAAGCCTATGGGGCAGTTCTATGTCCTATAAGGTTGCTATGAGTCGGAATCAACTTGATGGCGCACAACAATAATGTTTGTATTACCACCATGGAAAGATAGCCAAGATATATTAGGTAAAAAAATGTAGTTGCTGAACAGTGTACATAGTATGAGTATATATATATTTGTATACTTATATTACTTTTAGTATAAAAATATTATTTATTATTGCAAATTATTTTTTAATATAAAAAATTTAAACATAAATATGTGTCAATACATTATTTACCTGTCAATAAATGATTTACCAAGTAAGTTAACTATACAGTAGAATAATACAGAGTTATATGTATTGGCTTTGAAAAATATTCACAATACATTGTGAAGTTGTAAAGCAAGTAAACAAATATTTAATAGAGTAAGTGAATTACATGCATAAAAATTCTAGAATGACATCCACGACTTTTACACAGGGTGTTTACGATGAGCACTTGTTTCTTTTACAGTCTACAAAATGAAGACATCAGCTGAGGCGGGGGTGTTATTAATGCACATGCTCATACAGCCTTACTTTGTGTCTGTCTGCCTGATTTAGGTTGCTTCAGAGAACTTTGTGCTTTGTGTTGGATGCTGCATGTCCGTGAAAAGTTATCCTATAGTTGCAGGCAGTATCAGAAAGCAAGAGAAAATGTGGGAGAAAAAAAGGTATTTACCAGGACAAGAATAAGAAAAATGTATTAACATTATGTACTTAAAAATTATGGCTTAATAGAAGATTTTACTGTTCAGAAGTTTTCTTTTTGAACTCATCCTGGCCTATCCATTTAAACTGAAAAGGAAATGCATTTTTTCAATATCCATTTAGGACTTTGAATTGGAGTTTGATTCTTGTATGGTTGAGCACTGTCTTAGTGCTGTGGAATGGGCTTATAGAATGCTACCTTTCTCTCGATTTTTGAATATTGAAGAGCTTATTCAGGATATAATTTTGAGCCTTATTGGAGAACTTCCACCAATCATAAAGGTAGGTGAAAATGAACTAAATCAGAACCAGAGATTTTAATTAAGAATGATGTCTCTCATAAAACTCATTTTTTAAAATTTTTCTGAAGGTAGCGGAAATTTTCATGAAAGCGTTTCCAAATCCTGAGGACATAAGGGTTCCTTTAAGAGAAAAATATCACTCTCTTCAACAGAGACTCAGACACTGTGTTGTGAAAGGTATTATTTGTCATTGTTTACATATCTGGTAGATAAATTGTTGAAGGTTCCTGTTTTGTTGCTGCTGTTTGTATAGTTTACCTTTTTCCATCCTTTTACTTTCCATCTGTTTGTATCTTTGAATCTAAAGTGTCTCCTGTAGACAGCAAATAGTTGGATCTTGATTTTTCATCCAGTCTGACATTTTCTGCATTTGGATTGAATTGTTTAATCCATTCATATTTAATGTTCTATTAGTATAGTTGAATTTATGTCTGTCATTTTTGCTTTGTGTGTCTCATGTCATTTTGCTCCTCTGTTCTCCCTTTACAGCCTTCTTGTACATTAAGTGAACATTTTCTAATGGAAAAAATAGTAGTCATTCTTTTTATGATTAACCTTTTGATTTTTGAAAATAGTTAAACAACTTCTTAATTTTTCTTTTTCCAGAGCACACTTTTAATGGGGTCTAGGTTCTCTCCCTTTTACTGTTCTTTCATGGACCTGCACTAGCTGCAATTCTCCCCTAAAATATAAATTTTTCACCAAATACTAAAGATAGCATGGTCTGTTAGGATATTAAAATCAGCCTCAGTCATCAATTAAGTGTCGTGTGACCAGAAAGGAACCAGAATTGGATTCCTGTATGTCTTAGGTTGAAACATTTTAATGAGCTATGAGTTTTTTTGTTCTTTCCTTTTTAGGTCCCCAAACTGAGGAAATGATGTCTGTTACAATGCATTCTATCCATAAAGTGAGGGTGAAAGCTCTAAAACGTGTGTGGAGAAATATAGGTCCTTTTGAGACAAATATATGGGAACCAGTTGAAGAAGAAAAACCAGATGACACTCAAGTTTTTGATAGGTTTTCCCTGGGGACTAGTTTGAGCAGGAGCACACTCACAGAACTGGGGAATTCTCTGCTTCACAGCGATGCAGATACAGTGGGTACTTTCTCTGAAGCTTTGTCAATGGAAGAAAAAGATAGAATACGTTCCTATCAAAGGTAAAGTTGAGTTCTCTTAATAACTAGTATTCACTTCCTTTGGAAAAATTTTTTTTTTTTAATATTTTTATGTAACTGTTGAGCTGATTTCTAGTTGCAGCAACTCTCGCTGACTACTGTTAATAATATGAATGATAAATGCTGCTGTCTTTACTCATGAGGATGTTAAGAGTATAAAATGAAACTACTTTTGAAAACCTTTTGTAAATATTATTGAGATTTTGCCACCCAACATAAAACCAACGAGTAGATAAATTCTAGAGGCCACCGCGGGACTTTTAGGTTTTTTAGTAGTCTTTGTTGTTGTTGTTGTTAGGTGCCATCGAGTCAGTTCCAGCTCGTAGTGACCCTATTTTCAACAGAATGAAATACTGCCTGGTCCTGTGCCATGCCCACAGTCATTCTTATGCTTGAGCCCATTGTTGCAGCCACTGTGTTAATCCATCTCATTGAGGGTCTTCCTATTTTTCATTGACCCTGTACTCTACCAAGCATGATGTCCTTCTCCAGGGACTGATCCTTCCTGACAACATACGTGTCCAAAGTATGTAAGATGTAGTCTCACCATCCTTGCTTCTAAGGAGCATTCTGGTTGTACTTCTTCCAAAACATATTTGTTCTTTTGGCAGTCCATGGTAAATTCAATATTCTTAGTAGTCTTTAGACATAAATAACCTGGAATTATAGAGTTAACCATATCATTTTCAAGGGTTTCATCTTTGAATCTTGTCCATAAATTTTTGGGAAATTCTTGCGCATCATCTAAATCTCTGTTACTGCTATTTTTTTCTTTATAATTCCAGTATCTACAGTACTGTTTATCCTTCTCTTGACTAAAAGATTGTATAAAACCAAAAAAAACCAAACCCGTTACAGTCGAATTGATCCAGACTCAGAGCGACCCTGTAGGAGAGAGTAGAACTTCCCCATAGGGTTTTCAAGGAGCACCTGGTGCATTTGAACTGCCGACCTTCAGTACCAGCTGCAGCTATTAACCACTATGCCACCAAGGTTTCCAAAAAATTGTATAATCAACCATAATTGTAAGTGAAATAATCCCATCCACTCAAAGCATCTGCTTAAACCATATATAATAGCATTATAAATGTTGTGCTTGTTTCACAAAACAATACTGCTTGAATGTTACCCTGAAGGCTGCTTATTGTACATTCTTAGTAAGAAGAGAGGTGATATCTTCAACCTAGATACCTAACATGAAACTTTAATTTCTCTTCTTGAGGGAGCTAAGAATCTGTGTTCTGCCCTAAGGAGCATGTTGAAAGGAAACAGATTTAAAAGTAATTTGAGTCAGCAGTTAAGTGCTAAAAGTTTAGTAACAGCTTTATTTGCAGCTGAAAGTATTTAGAAAAAGTTTTCAATGTTTTTGTGGAAAAGGATCCTGAGAACATTCTTCTTGAGGCAAGTGGTGTAAGGGTTGCTCAGAGAAGCAAACATGAAGGGTAAGCAAGAAACCCCAAACTAAGATGTATACTGGTGGCTTGTGTTTTCATTAAATTTTTCTTTTTAAACTTGGGTCTATAAGATTTTCTTCAGTACAGTGTTCATGTTCTTTTACAGTGAAATTTCCGTGAACACATAAATTTTCCCTTTTGATATTAATGTGTTACATTTGTGGCATCATAGAATGTTGAGCTCTAAAAAACACTTTTAGATCATTTCATCCAATACCTCATTTACTTATTTTTAAAATTTTATTATTATTTTTGGTGAAAATATGCACAGCGAAACATATACCAATTCATTAATTCTATATGTACAATTCAGTGATTACATTTTTTTCAAGTTGTGTAGCCATTCTTCTTGTCCTTTTTCCAAATTATTCTTCCACCATTAACATAAACTCTCTGCCCTCTAAGTGTCTTATCTAACCTTTTGATTTGCTTTTGTCAGTTTGATCCCATATAGGTAATTCTTTAAAAGAGCACAGTGCTCAAGGCAGACATTCTTTACTAGTTAAGCTAAACCATTACTTGGTTTAAAGAAGACTTCAGGGCTTATTGGGTTATTTTTGGTTTAAGGTTTAAAGATTATCTCAGGTCAGTGGTTTCGGGGGTTCATCCAGCCTCAGTGGGTCCAGGAAGTCTGGATTCCATAAGAATTTGAAATTCTGTTCTGCATTTCTCAGTGTTTTGATCAGAATTCTTGTATAGAATTTTTTGATTGAAATGTTCAGTAATGGTAGCTGAGCACTATCCGATTCTTCTGGTCTCATAGCAAAGGAGGTAGTTATTTATGGAGCCAATTAACCATACATTCCATTTCCTCCTCCCGTTCCTGATTCTCCTTGTTCCTCTGCTGTTCTTGTTGTATCTTGGATGGCTACTTTCAAGCTTTTAAGGCTCCAGGCACTACACGACGAACTGGGAAGTAGAACAGAAGCGCTAAAAATGATACTAGGCCAGTTAACTGAGATGTCCCATGAACCATGACCGTAAACCTCCTAACCAAGAAGATAAATCCCATGAGGTATCTGGTTGTACGTAAGCTGCATTAACAGCTGCGCTTTTGTTCCTGTTGTTGGAAAAATATATATCACACATCATTTGCCAATTTAACTTTTTTCAGGTATATAGCTTAGTGACATTAATTACATTAATCAATTGTACAACCCCAATCACTCATTTAAAAGATAATGGAGGCACAAAAAAAGATAGATGACTTAATTATTGGAGAGTATTTATTGTCAGTTCAAAGATGAATTCTAGAGATTAAATAATGTTTAATCTTTTGTCTTTTTTCAATTTGTTCTGCTGTAGAAATGCCCCAAATAACATGGAATTAACATTGATCGGTAAGCACAATGAAAAAAAGAAAATATATAATCAGAAAGAAAATTCTAAAAGTAAAGAAGATCATGAAAAGTCATCACAAAATGCACTTCCTGTAATAGGTGTTTGGGAATTTGAACGTGATGATGATGAATATATTAAATTCCTTGACCTTTTCTTGAGTTATGTTCTTGAAAGAGACCTAATTAGTTCCGGTGATCCTGGTATTCCATTTCTAACCAGTTTTTCTTCACATCTTAGAGAACATGAACTTAATTCTTTGGTTTTTGATGTGCATACAACCTTAAAACGACGTCAGGGCAAAACAAAAAGCCAGAATGTGTTTAGAGCTGGGTCTTGCTTTGTAGTTGCTCCTGAGTCATATGAGTCTGAAAACTCATCCTCTTTAAACAATGAATGTGTCATACGTTTGGAAAACCAGGCACTTTCTGCCTCAGCAGTGGTTAATCAAGGCATCAGACCTTGTATAGAGAATCCTTTGAATGAAGTCAGTAAAACTGAAGCAAAGAGTGGATTGTTCGGTTTAAAACAAAAGTCAATTTACAGAATGCAAAATGACAACCCAGAGAAGCCTCTAGTCCACAGATTGTCGAGCCACATTTTTCTAACTCCCAATTCCATTAAAACCAGAAGATGTGTTTTCAAAGCAATTCAAAGCAATGATCTTAACCGTCAAGAAGATCTTCCTCTAGCACTAAGTAACAGATTTGGCAATATAGGAAGGCTGCTGGAATGGATGATAAGATGGTCTGATAGAAGACTACTCTGTGATTCTAGTATCACTGAGTCATCCTGGGAATACAGTCCAGTAATTCGTGTAAAGACCTCTACAGCTGCCATTCTTACATCATTGTGGCTTTTAGGACAACCCTATTTTGCTACATACAAAGCAAAAAATGCCATTATTAAGGTAAGTACATGAATTGTTTATCACATAAAAATGAGATTTCTTATTTTAGATTAAAAATATATTTCCTTAGCAAAGAATCTCTAAGTAACTAAAAGTTAATTACAATGTTGATTATAATCTGTTTCATTTGGGACTTTTTTCCCCCTTCTTTTAATTCTTTAAAATAAATCGTTGAAAGTACTGTGAGGTTTTGAGTCTTTGTGTTTATAAAAATGAAAAAGAGGAAGAAGATAATTTTAGGTGACTTCAAAAGTGATTTTACATTTATATTACTTTCAAGTTTCAAGTTTGGTTTAAATGAAGAAAGACTAAACCTAAAACCAAACCCATTGTTATCGAGTCTATTCTGACTCATATCGACCCTAGGGGACAGAGTAGAACTGCCTTATAGGGTTTTCAGGGCTACAAACCTTTACAGAAGCAGATTGTTATATCTTTTCCCACAGAGCGGCTGATGGGTTCCAACTGCCAACCTTTTGCTTAGCAGCCAAGTGCTTAACCACTACATTACCAGGGCTCCTCAGAGAAAAACTAGTCAGTTATTAAGTTTTTATTACTGATATCTCCTCAGATGTGTTAGGAGATCATTTTTCTTATATTCTCAGGCCAGAAGAGGTTGGAGAAGCAAACCTAGAAAGACAGATGAGTGTCAGTAGACAACTTAGTGCTTGCTAGCTATTTGTTCTTTTCTCTAGTCAATAGCAAGTAGAAGTCTGCTCTTTTAACTATTTTCAGGAGTATTTTTTGCATAAAATAATTTGATTGTGTAGTTGCTGTTGCAACTAAAAAAATAGATGTAGATGAATGTCTTCGAAAACAAAGTTTTGAAATTTTCTTAATATGGATAGCAAAATAGTTGAGATGGGTATTTTTTTTAATATTTGGAGAAACTCAATAGTATCTAAATTAGTTCTGTTTCAGTGTGCTTTCGTTCTTAAATAGTTTATTTTAGGTTGAAGGGTGTGAAATGTTTGTGTGTATAAGTTTGTTTTGTTTTTGTGGGTTTTTTTTTTTTTAAACCAGTTTTATCCTCAGGTAGTTTATATGATACTGTGATACTTGTTATTGAAATTTGTATTTCTAAGTAATTCCTACCTACATTTCTAAGTAAGAGACAGATGGTATATCCCTTGTATTTTCAGCTGTATGTGTTTTTGTCCACTATATATACCATTTAAAAATAACTACTAAATGTCATTATAATGACAAAGAGAACAAAATGAAAGCAACATGACATTTTTATCAGGGCTTGGAACTGGTGCGGTTTGGTTTGACCCCTGCTAAGAATTTGCATTTCTAACAAGTTCCTAGGTGATGCTAATGCTGCTGGTTAGGGACCAATTCTGAGAACCACCAGTAGAGCAGTAGTTCTCAAGATTTATTATACATAAGTGGAAACTCTGGTGGTGTAGTGGTTAAGAGCTACCACTGCTAACCAAAAGGTTGGCAATTTGAATCCATGAGGCACTCCTTGGAAACCCTGTGGGGCAGTTCTACTCTGTCCTATAGGGCCATTATGAGTCATAATCAATGGCAATGGGTTTATTATACATAAGAACCACCTGGGAATCTTGTTAAAATGTAGATTCTGATTCAGTATATCTGAGATGGAATCATTAGCATTGCCTGGAAGCTTGTTAGAAATGCAAATTATCAGCAGGAGATTGAACTAAAAGAAACCGGTTGGAAGCTCTGATTTTTATTGCTGTTGGTTTGTGGCCTGAAAACAGGGGCAATATACTTCAGAAATTTGTAAGGCTGGTTTTTTTAAACACTATTGGAAGCCCTGGTGGCGTAGTTGTTAAGAGCTGTGGCTGTTAACCAAAAAAAGATCTGTTGTTCAAATCTACCAGGAGCTCCTTGGAAACTCTGTGGGGTAGTTCTACTCTGTCCTTATATGGGGTCGCTATGAGTTGGAATCGACAACTCGAAGGCGGTGGGTGTGGTGTTTTTTGTTTTTTTTTTTTAGGTAAAGTTACTTTTTCCAGGTAAAATAAAGACTTGCTCATTGCTTCAGCAACAATACTGAGTAGTAGTAATACCGTAAATACTAGGTAAATGAATAAGGGAATGAATCAGGAGTTCTGTAGATATTGTGAATAATTTTAAAATGTGAGGAAAAATGAGTAGAAAAATGAATACTAAGTACTATAAATGGTTCATTTTAGGTTCTAGAGAATCATTACTCTAGGTCTCAGAATGGCCCCAGTATTGATAATGAGAGCAAAACAGATGCTGGCTGTTCACTTGCTGTATCAACTGAAGGTGTGGCTGAGGAAAGAAATGATCAAAATGAATCTTGTCAGAATATCTTCAAGTAAGTTGTTGATTCTACCCTGTCTTTCAATAGAATATACCTGGCTTGATGATGTTTGGGCTTAGATGGAAGAATTGAACCCTTGAAAGTTAAAGGAATGAGCGTTTCTTTGAATTAGGAGAGCAAGAAGTGAGCACTTTCTGAATTGCTCTAAATTTCATTGCAAATTATGTTTCTTCCCTATTGGTCTACCTGATATATTCAAGAGAGGAGCTAGTATATCCTGAAAGTTCCCTTTATTTATTTATATTAATTTATTTCCCATGCTAGAAGCAGTCGAACTAGTAATTTCATCCATTTGTACATATGAAGTAACACTGTAATATATTTTTGAACACCAACACCAAAGATCTTACAGCAGGAAGATTCCTTTGTGAGACTGGCAAAGAATTTAGATAAGTTAAAATTATTCTGATCTTTTGAGTAAATAGAAACTAGGATGTTGAGTCATTCATTGAGCTTCTAATATGTACCACATATGATTAAAAAACAAAAAAAGCAGCCTTTTTTTTGTTTTTATAAATATGAAAACTAAGTTCTTTGTTTTCAAAAACCATTTGAAATAAAAGTGAACTCTTTTTCTCTAAGAATGGGTTATAATTTTAGCTGCTGCATTTTTGTCCATAGAATGCCAACTGAAGCAAGAAACCCTGAAATAAAAGAAATCAATGATAAGATTATTTCTGTCACTTGTAATCCCAAAAAAGAACTTAGAAATATTGATGAGGATCTTTTAGATGAAGTTGAAACATTCACACAGGAGAAAATGGATATGAATATATCAGACTATGAAGGTCAGTTCATTTAGATAATTTTCTTTGGCTTTTTAAATTTGATATTGATGAATAATGATTATCTACAGTAACCATGCATCTGTTAGTTTGTTCTACTGTGGTGGCGTGTGTGTTGCTGTGATAATGGAAGCTTTGCCACTGGTGTTTCAAATACCAGCAGGGTCACCCTTGGTGGACAGGTATCAGCAGAGCTTTTAGACTAAGACAGACTAGGAAGAAGGATCTGGCAGTCTACTCCCGAAAAAATTGGCCAGCAAAAACGTTATGAATAGTAGTGGAATATTGTCTGATATAGTGCCGGAAGATGAGCCACTTGGCCTAGAAGGCACTCAGAATATGACTGGGGAAGAGTTGCCACCTCAGTTGAGATGACTTAATGATATGGATGGAGTAAAGAATTGGAGACCTTCATTTCATGATGTGGCATGACTCAAAACGAGACGAAACAGCTGCAAACACCCATTAATAATTGGAACATGGAATGTATGAAGTACGAATCTAGGAAAATTGGAAGTCATCAAAAATAAATTGGAACCAATAAAGATCAGTATCATAGGCATTTGTGAGCTGAAATGGACTGGTATTAACCATTCTGAATCAGACAATCATATGGTCTACTATGCTGGGAATGACAAATTGAAGAGGAATGCTGTCGTGTTCACTGTCAAAAACGACATTTAAAGATCTGTCCTGAAATACAGTGCTGTCAGTGAGAGGATCATATCCATACCCCTACAAGGAAGACCAGTTAATATGACTATTATTTATTTTTACTCACCAACTGCTAATACCAAAGATGAAGAAATTGAAGATTTTTACCAACTTTTGCAGTCTAAAATTGATCAAATATACAGTAACGATACATTGACAATTACTAGTGTTTGGAATGTGAAAGCTGGAAACAAAGAAGAAGGATCGGTAGTTGGAAAATATGACCTTGGTGATAGAAACAACTCTGGGGATCACATGATAGGATTTTTCATTGCAAATTCCTTTTCTCAACAACATAGACGGAGACTGTATATGTGGACCTAACTGGATGGAAAACACAAGAATCAAATCCACTACGTCTGTGGAAAGAGGTGATGGACAAGTCCAATACCGTATGTCAGAACAAGACCAGGGGCCAACTGTGGAATAGACCATCAATTACTCATATACAAGTTGAAGTTGAAGAAAACTAAAACAAATCCATGAGAGCCAAAATAAGACCTTACGTATATCCTACCTGAATTTGGAGACTGTCTCAAGAATAGATTTGATGCATTGAACATTAATGACTGAAGGCCAGAACATTTATGGGATGATATCATATATGAAGAAAGTGAAAGGTTATTCAAAAGACAGGAAAGAAAGAAAAGACCAAGATGGATGTCAGAAAAGACTCTGAAACTTACTCTTGAATGTCTGGTGGCTAAAGTGAATGGAAGAAATGATGAAGTAAAAGAGCTGAACAGAAGATTTCAAAGGGCAGCTGGAGAAGACAAAGTAAAGTATTATAATGAAATGTGCAAAACCTGGAGTTAGAAAACCAAAAAGGAAGAACACGTTCAGAATTTCTCAAGCTGAAATACCTGAAGAAAAAATTGAAGCCTTGGGTTGCAATTTTGCAGGATTTTAGGGGCAAAACATTGAACAATGTAGGAAGCATCAAAAGAAGATGGAAGGAATACACAGAGTCACTGTACCAAAAAGAATTGGTTGACGTTCAACCATTTTAGGAGGTAGCATATGATCAACAACTAATGGTATTGAAGGAAGAAGTCCAAGCTGCACTGAAAGCATGCGTGAAAAACAAGGCTTCAGGAATTGATGGAATAACAATTAAGATGTTTCAACAAATGGATGCAGTGCTGGAGGTGCTCACTCGTCTATGCCAAGAAATTTAGAAGATAGCTACCTGGCCAGTTGACTGGAAGAGATCCATATTTATGCCCATTCCAAAGAAAGGTGATCAAACAGAATGCAGAAATTCTCAAACAATATCATTAATATCGCACATAAGTAAAATTTTAGTTGACAGTCATTCAAAACCGATTGCAGCAGTACATCGACAGCACACTTTCAGAAACTCAAGCTGGATTCAGAAGAGGACATGGAACGAGGTATCATTGCTGGTGTCAGACGGATCTTGGCTGAAAGCAGAGAAGACCAGAAAGAAGTTTATCTGTGTATTATTGACTGTGCAGAGGCATTCGACTATGTGGATCATAACAAATTATAGATAATATTGCGAAGAAGGGGGATTCCAGAACACTTAATTGTGCTCATGAGGAGCCTGTACATAGACTAAGAGGCAGCCATTTGAACAGAGCAGGGGATACTGCATGATTTAAAATCAAGAAAGATGTACAACAGGATTGTATCCTTTCACCGTATTTATTCAGTCTGTATCCTGAGCAAATAACCCGAGAAGCTGGACTAGATGAAGAAGAACGCGACGTCAGGATTAGTGTATGTCTCATTAATAACCTCGGATATGCAGATGACACAATCTTACTTTTCGAAAGTGGAGAGGACTTGAAGCACTTACTGAGGAAGGTGAAAGACTGCAGCCTCCTATGTGGTTTATACCTCAACGTAAAGAAAACAGAAATCCTCACAACTGGACCAATAAGCAACATCATGTTAAATGGAGAGACTATTGAGGTTTTCAAGGATTTCTTTTTACTTGGATCCACAATTAACACTCATAGAAGTAGCTGTCAAATCAAACAACATATTGCGTTGGGCAAAACAGTTGCGAAAGACATGTTTGAAGTATTAAAAAGCAAAGATGTTACGTTGAGAACTAAGGTGCACCTGACCCAGTCTATGGTATTTTCATTAGCCTCCTATGCATGCAAAAGCTGGATAGTGAATAAGGAAGACCAAAGAGGAATTGATGCGTTCGAATTATGGTGTTGGCAAAGAATATTGAGTATACCATGGGCTGCCAGAAGAATGAACAAATATGTTCTGTAAAAAGTGTGGCCAGAATGCTCCTTAGAAGGGATGATGGTGAGACTTTGTCTCATGTACTTCGGACGCGTGATCAGGAGGGACCAGTCCCTGGAGAGGGACATCATGTTTGGTAAAGTAGAGAGTCAGAGAAAAAGAGGAAGAAAGACGCAAGGTGGGGCAATGTGGCATAGTCAGACGCTTCCAGCGATCCCTCTTACAACAAAGACCCCAAAAAACAAATGAAACAGTTTATGACAACCTAGGAGCCCTGAACATCAAAGGCAAAGTTCGAAAACGGACTGGGTGGTGGGGTGTAGGGGAGAGATGGTTCAGAAGCGGAGAGGAGTTGCTGGACCTCAATCGCTGGAAATCCTCAGGCACCATTCCCTGGAGTGACCATAGTGGGGCTGGCAGTAGCGTTCAGGACCCAGTTTCTTCAGAGAGAGACAACGAGCAGCATCAACCTACTCACACCTTCGGAACCAGAGAAGAACGGTGCTCTCGGCAAAAGCTAAGTACTTCCATTTATTTTACTGTGCCCCCAGCCCCCAAGCCAGCTTCAGTGGCTGTTTATTTCCCTGGACCTGAGATAGGCCGCACTGTGCGCCCTGAGCCATTCTCCTGGCCTTGAAAAAGGAATAAATTCACAACAGGGGGAAAAGATAATCTGTCACCTCCACTACCTTGGGAGTTCAGGACAGACACGGCTCCTGTCCTGGCATAAATGGTCCATGGTCTCTGAATACCTTTCACTCCTGCATGTATCTGTGTGGGCCCCTTTCTGGAGAATAGACCCTTGTTGGCAGAGTACAACTGTTTCAGCTGTGGGATGGAGAGGTGGGTGTTTGATGTTCGATGTGGTTTTGCCTATTACACAGGGTCCTCACCTACCCACATCAGGGGCCTAAGGACTGGTGGCACCACCTACATCACATAGCTACTCCTGGCAGGGATCCAAGGATAAGTGGTACCTCCCATTTCTTACAATTAAAAGCACTGTGTGCCCATGGTCCATTTGCAGAACTAGCCCACCTGTGCGCTCTAAGGAACAGGGGCATGCTTTCCTCATAGACACTAGGGAGACAGTTGTCAGCCCCCTGCCTTGTTCAGAGCATGACCCCCTGCTGCAACTAGATACCTGTACCTACATCAGTCACCCCTGCCCCTCTAAGACTGTAGGACACACACACACTTGATGACCAACTACCCAGACACCTGAGCTGAAGCGATACAAGAAAAATGAATGGACTCCTAGGCTCATATATCTGATAACAGCTCTAGCCATCTGGTGACAGGACGTTAGAGCTTCAAAGGCAAAAATAATCAAGCTAGCTCACTCGAGCAGCCTATTTGGCCATATCAAAACAAAACAAAGCAAGAAGCTCAGATACAGTAAACAAACATAAACTAATACAATAACTTATAGATGGCTCAGAGACAACAGTCAATATCAAATCACATAAAGAAGCAGACCATGATCGCTTCAACAAGTTCTCAGAACAAAGAATCAAGGGATCTTCTGGATGAAGGTGACTTCCTGGTATTACCAGATGCAGAATACAACAGATTAACATACAGAACTCTTCAAGACTTTAGGAAGGAGATCAGGCAAAACACAGAACAAGCCAAGGAACACACAGATAGAGCAGTTGAAGAAATTAAAAAGGTTATTCAAGACCATAATGAAAAATTTAATAAGCTGCAAGAATCCATAGACAGCAATCAGAAATTCAGAGGATTAACAACAAAATCACAGAATTAGACAACTAAATAGAAAGTCAGAGAAGCAGAATTGAGGAAGTGGAAGGCAGAATTAGTGAGACTAAAGATAAAACGCTTGGCACCAATATATTCGAAGAACAATCAGATAAAACAATTGAAAAAAATGAAGAAACCCTAAGAATCGTGTGGGAATCTATCAAGTGAAGCTACCTACAAGCGGTGAGAGTACCAGAACAGGGAGGGATAACAGAAAATACGGAGAGAATTGTTGAAGATTTGTTGGCAGAAAACTTCCCTGATACCATGAAAGATGGGAAGATGTCTATCCACGATGTTCATCGAACTCCATAAAAGGTAGATTCTAAAAGAAAGTCACCAAAACATATTATAATCAAAGTTGCCAAAACCAAAGATAAAGAATTTTAAGAGCAGCTACAGATAAACAAAAAGTCACCTACAAAGGGGAGTCAGTAAGAATAAGCTTGGGTATTCAGGAGAAACCATGCAGGAAGAAGGCAATGGGATGACTTATATAAAAAATTGAGGGGAAAAAAATTGCCAGCCAAGAATCATATGTCCAGCAAAACTGTCTCTCAAATATGAAGGTGAAACTAGGACATTTCCAGATAAACAGAAGTTTAGGGAATTCGTAAAAACGAAACCAAAAACTACAAGAAATACTAAAAGGAGTTATCTCATTAGAAAATGAATAATATCAGATATCAACCCAAGACTAGAACACAGGACGGAGTAACCAGATGTTAACCCAGACAGGAAAGCACAAAAACAAATCAAGATAAAAAATGCTCAAATCAGAGAAACAGTGCTGTCATTATGTAAAAGAAGACAACAATAAAACAATAAAGAGGGACTAAGAAATGTAATCATATATCTTTCATATGGAAAGGAAGTCAAGGCGATATAAAGAAATAAAAACTAGGTTTAAACTTAGAAAAATAGGAGTAAATAGTAAGGTAACCACAAAGAAGACTAAGAATCCTACTCATCAAAATAAAATACAAGAAAAAAATAAAGACTCAGCTGAAACAAAATCAACAACGAATAAGTGGAAAAGACAATATACAAAGATAAACTAAGCATAAAAAAATTAAGTGGGAAAAAGGAGCTGTTAATAACACACAAAAAAGGACATCAAAATGACAATGGTAAACTCATACCTGTCCATAATTATGCTGAATGTAAATGGCCTAGATGCGCCAATAAAGAGACAGAGAGTGGCAGAATGGATAAAAAGAGACGACCCGACTATATGCTGCCTACAAGAAATAACACCTTAGACTTAAAGACACAAACAAACTAAAACTCAAAGGATGGAAAAAAATATATCAAGCAAACAACAATTAGAAAAGATCAGGAGTAAGCAATATTAATTTCTGACAAAATAGACTTTAAAGTTAAATCTACCACAAAGGATAAGGAAGGACAGTATACAACGATTAAAGGGACAGTATACCAGAAGGATATGACCATATTAAATATTTATGCACCCAATGACAGGGCTGCAAGATACATAAAACAAACTCTAACAGCATTGAAAAGTGAGATAGCACCACAATAATACTGGAGAATTCAACACACCACTTTGGGTGAAAGACAGAACATCTACAAAGAAGCAAAATAAAGACACGGAAGATCTAAATGTCACAATCAACCAACCTGACCTCATAGATATACAGAACACCCCACCCAACAGCAGCCAAGCATACTTTCTTTTCTAGTGCACATGGAACACTCTCTTGAATAGACCACATTTTAGGTAATAAAAGAAGCCTTAGCAGAATCCAAAATGTCGAAATATTACAAAGTGTCTTTTCTGATTGTAAGGCCATAAAAGTAGAAATCAACAACAGAAAAAGCAGGGAAAAGAAATTAAAAACTTGGAAACTGAACAATACCCTGATCAGAAATGACTGGGTTATGGAAGACATTATGGATGGAATAAAGAAATTCATAGAATCCAATGAGGATGAAAACATTTCCTATCAGAACCTTTGGTACACAGTAAAAGCAGTGCTCAGAGGTCAATTTATATCAATAAATGCACACATTCAAAAAGAAGAAAGGGAACTAGATGGTGCCTGGCTACAACCAATGACTACCCTGACAGGGAACACAACAGAGAACCCTGAGGGAGCAGGACAGCAGTGGGATGCAGACCCCAAAGTCTCATAAAAAGTCCAGGCTTAATGGTCTGACTGAGACTGGAAGGACCCTGGTGGTCATGGCCCCCAGGCCTTCTGTTGGCCCAGGACAGGAACCATTCCCAAAGCCAACTCTTCAGACGGGGATTGGACTGGACAGTGGGTTGGAGAAGGATGCTGGTGAGGAGTGAGCTTCTTGAATCAGGTGGACACTTGAGACTATGTTGGTATCTCCTGCCTGGAGGGGAAATGAGAGGGTAGAGGGGGTTAGAAGCTGGCAAAATGGACACGAAAGGAGAGAGTGGAGGGAGGGAGTGGGCTGTCTAATTAGAGGAAGAGCAATTGGGAGTATGTAGCAAGGCGTATGTAAGTTTTTGTGTGAGAGACTGACTTGATTTGTAAACTTTCACGTAAAGCATAATAAAAACTAAAAAAAAAAAAAGGCCAAAATCAAAGAATTATCCCTACAGCTTCAATAAATAGAGAGCTACAAAAGAAACCCTCAGGCACCAGAAGAAAGCAAATAATAAAAATTAGAGCAGAATTAAATGAAATATAGAACAGAAAAAAAAAATTGAAAGTTAACAAGACCAAAAGCTGGTTCCTTGAAAAAATTAACAAAATTGATAAAGCACTGGCCAAACTGACAAAAGAAAAACGGGAGAGGAAGCAAATAACCCGAATAAGAAATGAGACGGGCAGTGTCACAACAGACCCAGCCGAAATTGAAAGAATCATATCAGACTACTACCAAAAATTGTACTCTAACAAATTTGAAAACCTAGAAGAAATGGATGAATTTCTAGAAACACACTACCTGTCTAACACAAACAGAGGTTGAACAACTTAATACACCCATAACAAAAGAAGAGATTGAAAAGGTAATTAAAAACTCCCAACAAAAAAAAAGCCCTGGCCTGGATGGCTGCACTGGAGAGTTCTACCAAACTTACGGAGAAGAGTTAACACCACTACTACTAAAAGTATTTCAGAGCATAGAAAAGGATGGAATGAATACTCCCAAACTCATTCTATGAAGCCAGCATATCCCTGATACCAAAACCAGGTAAAGACATCACAAAAAAAGAAGATTACAGACCTATATGCCTCATCAACTTAGATGCAAAATTCCTCAACAAAATCCTAGCCAGTAGAATTCAACAACATATCAAAAAAATAATTCACCATGACCAAGTGGGATTCATACTAGGTACGCAGGGATCGTTCGACATTAGAAAAACAATTAAAGTAATTTATCATATAAATATAGGGTCACTATGAGTCGGAATCGAATTGAGGGCAATGGGTTTTTTTGGTTTATCCATATAAATAAAACAAAAGACAAGAACCACATTATCTTATCGATTGATGCAGAAAAGGCATTTGACAAAGTTCAACACCCATTCATGATAAAAAAAACTCTCAGCAAAATAGGAATAGAGGAAAATTCCTCAACATAATAAAGGGCATTTATACAATGCCAACAGCCAACATCATCCCAAATGGAATCTGAAAGCATTCCTCTTGAAAATGAGAACCAGGCAAGGATGCCCTTTATCACCACTCTTATTCAGCATTGTGCTAGAGGTCCTAGCCAGGGTAATTAGACTAGATAAAGAAATAGAGGGCATCCAGATTATTAAGGAAGAAGTAAAAGTATCCCTATGTGCAGATGACATGATCTTATGTACAGAAAACCAAAAGGAATCCTCAAGAAAACTACTGAAACTAATAGAAGAGTTCAGCGAAATGTCAGGATACAAGATAAACATACAAAAATCAGTTGAATTCCTCTACACCAAGAAAATATCTGGGAGGAAATCACTAAATTAATACTATTTACAGTAGCTTAGGAATAAAATAAAGAAGATAAAATACTTAGGAATAAATCTTACCAGAGACGTAAAAGACCCATACAAAGAAAACTACAAGACACTACTGCAAGATACCAAAAGAGACCTATGTAAGTGGAAAAACGTATCTTGCTCATGGGTAGGAAGACTTAACATTGTAAAAATTTCTATTCTACCAAAAGCAATCTGTAGGTACAATGCAATTCTGATCCAGATTCTAATGGCATTTTTTAATGAGATGGAGAAACAAATCACCAGCTTCATATGGAAGGGAAAGAGGCCCCGGATAAGTAAAGCATTACTGAAAAAGAAGAACAAAGTGGGAGGCCTCACGCTACCTGATTTTAGAACCTATTATACTGCCACGGTAGTCAGAACAGCCTGGTACTGGTACAACAACAGATACATAGACCAATGGAACAGAATTGAGAATCCAGACATAAATGCATCCACATATGAGCAGTTGATGTTTGACAAAGGCCCAAAGTCAGTTAAATGGGGAAAAGACGTCTCTTGAACAAATGGTGTTGGCATAACTGGATATCTATCTGCAAAAAAATGAAACAAGACCCATACCTCACACCGTGAACAAAAACTAACACAAAATGGATCAAAGACCTAAATATAAAATCTAAGACGATAAAGATTATGGAAGAAAAATAGGAACAATGCTAGGAGCCCTAATGCATGGCATAAACAGTATACAAAACATTACTTAACAATGCAGAAACACCAGAAGAGAAACTAGATAACTGGGAGCTCCTAAAAATCAAACACCTATGCTCATCCAAAGACTTCACTAAAAGAGTGAAAAGATTACCTACAGACTGGGAAAAAGTTTTTAGCTATGACGTTTCCGATCAGCATCTTGTCTCTTAAATCTACATGATACTGCAAAAACACAACTACAAAAAGACAACTATTTAAAAATGGGAAAAGGACATGAACAGGTACTTCACTAAAGATGACATTCAGGTAGCTAACAGATACTTGAGGAAATGCTCACGATCATTCACCATTAACCTGTTGCCATAGAGGTGATTCCAACTCATAGCGACCCTATAGAACAGAGTAGAACTGCCCCATAGAGTTTCCAAGGAGTGTCTGGTGGATTTGAACTGCTGACCATTTGGTTAGCAGCCGTAGCACTTAACCACTATGCCATTAGAGAAATGCAAATCAAAACTACAATGAGATTCTATTTCACTCCAACAAGGCTGGCATTAACCCAAAAAATACAAAATAATAAATATCGAAGGGGTTGTGGAGAGACTGGAACACTTATACACTGCTGGTGGGAACGTAAAATGTTGTAACCACTTTGCAAATCGATTTGGCGCTTCCTTCAAAAATAGAACTACCATATGATCCAGCAATCCTGTTGTTGTTGCTAGGTGCCGTCGAGTCAGTTCCGACCCATAGTGACCCTATGCACAACAGAACGAAACACTGCCCCGTTCTGCACCATCCTCACAATTGTTGTTATGCACAAGCCCATTGTTGCAGCCACTGTGTCAATCCACCTCATTGAGGGTCTTCATCTTTTCCGCTGACCCTGTACTTTGCCAAGCATGATGTCCTTCTCCAGAGGCTGATCCCTCCTGACAACATGTCCAAAGTTTGTAAGACGCAGTCTCGCCATCCTTGCCTTTAAGGAGCATTCTGGTTGTACTTCTTCCAAGACAGATTTATTCGTTCTTCTGGCAGTCCATGGTATATTCGATATTCTTCGCCAACACCACAATTCAAAGGCATCAATTCTTCTTTCGGTCTTCTTTATTCATTGTCCAGCTCTCACATGCATATGATGCGATTGAAAATATCATGGCTTGGGTCAGATGCACCTTAGCCTTCAAGGTGACATTTTTGCTCTTCAACACTTTAAAGAGGTCCTTTGCAGCAGATTTACCTAATGCAATGCATCTTTTGATTTCTCGACTGCTGCTTCCGTTGCTGTTGATTGTGGATCCAAGTAAAATGAAACCCTTGACAACTTCAACCTTTTCTCCATTTATCATGATGTTACTCTTTGGTCCAGTTGTGAGGATTTTTGTTTTATTTATGTTGAGGTGTAATCGATACTGAAGGCTGTGGTCTTTGATCGTCTTTAGTAAGTGCTTGAAGTCCTCTTCACTTTCAGCAAGCAAGGTTGTGTCATCTGCATAATGGAGGTCATTAATGAGTCTTCCTCCAATCCTGATGCCCCGTTCTTCTTCATATAGTCCAGCTTCTCGTATTATTTGCTCAGCATACAGATTGAATAGGTATGGTGAAGAATATAACCCTGGTGCACACCTTTCCTGACTTTCAACCAATCAGTATCCCCTTGTTCTGTCCGAACAATTGCCTCTTGATCTATGTAAAGGTTCCTCATGAACAATCCTACTCCTCGGAATATATCCTAGAGAAATAAGAGCCTTTTCACGAACAGATATATGCACACCCACATTCACTGCAGCACTGTTTACAATAGCAAAAAGATGGAAGAGAACAAGGTGCCCCTCAACAGATGAATGGATAAATAAATTATGGTATATTTACAAAGTGGAATACTACATATCAATGAAGAACAATGATGAATCTGTGATATATTTTATAACATGGAGAAATCTAGCAGGCATTATGCTGAGTGAAATTAGGTAGTTGCAAAAGGACAAATGTATGAGACTACTATTATAAGAACTCGAGAAATAGTTTAAATAGCGAAGAAAACATTCTTTGATGGTTACGAGAGTAGGAGGGGGAGGGGTATTAACTAATTAGATGGTAGACACGAACTATTTTAGGTGAAGGGTAAGACAACACACAATACAGGAGAGGTCAACACAACTGAATTAAACCAAAAGCAAAGAAGTTTCCTGAATAAACCGAATGCTTCAAAGGCGAGCGTAGCAGCAGCAGGGTTTTGGGGGCTATGGTTTCAGCGGACATCTAGGTCAATTGACATAATAAAATCTATTTAGAAAACATTCTGCATCCCACTTTGGAGAGTGGTGTCTGGGGTCTTAAACGCTAGCAAGTGGCCATCTAAGATGCATCCATTGTTCGCAGCCCCTCTGGAGCAAAGGAGGATGAAGAACAGCAAAGACACAAGTTAATTATGAGCCCAAGAGACAGAAAGTGCAACATAAACCAGAGACTATATCAGCCTGAGACCAAAAGAAGTAGATGGTGCCCAGCTACAAACAATGACTGCCCTGACAGGGAGCACAGCAGAGAACCCCTGAGGTAGCAGGAAAGCAGTAGGATGCAGACCTCAAATTCTTGTGAAAAGATTGGACTTAATGGTCTGACTGAGACTAGAACGACCCTGGAGGTCATGGTCCCCAGACCTTCTGTTAGCCTAAGACAGGAACCATTCCCAAAGCCAACTCTTCAGACAGGGATTGGATGGGACCATAGGACAGAAAATGATACTGGTCAAGCATGAACTTCTTGTATCAAGTAGACACATGAGACTATGTGGGTAGCTCCTGTCTGGAGGGGAGATGAGAAGGCAGAGGGGGACAGAGGCTGGCTGAATGGAGACAGAAATAGATCGCGGAGAGAAGGAGTATGCTGTCTCATTGGAGGAGAGCAACTAGGAGTATATATATAACAAGGTGTACATTGATTTTTGTATGAAAGACTGACTTGGTTTGTAAACTTTCGCTTAAAGCACAATGAAAATTAAAAAAAAAAAAAAAAAGGAAGACCTTTGTTGGTCTAGATTGACACAGTAGCTGCAACCGTGAGCTCTAGCGTAGCAATGATTGTGTGGATGGCGCAGGAGTGGGCAGTGTTTCTTCTGTTGTACAAAAGGTCTCTATGAGTCAGATCAGACCTGACGGCACCTGAAAACAACAAGGTGTTTTACAATCATTGAGCCTCTTGCCTTACGTATGTAATTACTATAGGTCTCTTCATTTTTGTGAACCAACTCCATGAAACTCCTGTAAGTCTTCCTTAAAACAGGAACTCTTAAGGTACAGAAACCGAGCTTTACAGAGTTATACACACCGATTTGAGGCTTCTCAGGGCTCATCTGTGATTCGCCTGATGAAGAGGGGATAGTGTTTCTAAAAATATTTTTGTTAGAAGGATAGAAAATATTTCTTTTGTAATTTTCCTTGAACCTTCTAAAAAGTCAATAGATTAATTTTCATGTGGTCAGTTTTCTGTTTCTCTTGTGTTTCCTTATAGAAAGCACCAATGAATCCATTGAAATCCCCCAAAATCCCAGTATTGCTATTTGCATGCAGACTTTACCACAATGTTCAGAAGAAGTAAGTCAATCATTAGTGGATGAAATTATTCAGCTTTTGTCTAGTATTTAAATTATCCTTAAGTGTTTTAATTACTGTTACTCAATACATCATGTTATGTCTTAAAAGTGGACTGTGGATTGTAGAATATAACCATGCTATGCAGCAATTGTCTTTCACTAAAACTTTACTCTTGGCAAGATGTCTAATGATTTAAGGCAAATAAATTTCATTTCATAGACCACTTTAGTAAGTTAACCTAAACAAGAGTTGTGAAAGTGTCATTTATTCATAAAGTATAATTCAGCCAATTGTGTGCACTTTTTATACATATATCCGTTTTTATGTACTATTAGTGTTTTCAGAACTCTGACTATACAGTGAATTTGCAGGTAGGACATAGCCATTTCTAATTACTGAAAAAATTGTTTAAAAAGGATTAGTTTTTCCTAGTTTATAGTTGTTTTGTTGTAGTAATGAGTATGTATAATTTACAGTGTATTAGTTTACTAATATCATCTTGTCTTTGTACTTTCATATGCTGAATGAATGATGATGGGCCAAAGGCAATTCATACAATATAAGGATCTTGTCAGAACAGGACTGGGAGTACAGTTTAATGTTTGATGTTATTCTAGATGATGTGAAATATGAAACTCAAAATATGTGAGACAGTAATACATATTTTTTCCACTGTTTTCTTTTTCGGGTACTATTAATTTTAACAGCATTCCACGGGAGAGGTTCGGTGTTCGAGAGAAGAACCACTGGAGACATGTATAGAGAAAAACTCAACTGGGCAGAAAAGGTAAGGAGGAAAACAGTATGGAAATGATTATAACTGGATCGTTCACCTCGCTGAAGCTTTCAGCTCTTTTTGTAATTTACAATATATATTTAATGGTCTGATTGTGTTTCTAATGAAGTTGTAACTTCAATTTATAGCAGTGGTGTAAATGATTTAATGGGTTGCTATGAGTCAGATCTGACCTGTTGATCAAGAAGACAGTTGAGTATTATAATAGTATGCACAAAGACCTAGAGTTAGAAAACCAAAAGAGAAGAACACACTTGGCATTTCTCAAGCTGAAAGAACTGAAAAAAAAAAAAAAATTCAAGCCTTTAGTTGCAATATTGATGGATTCTATGGGGAAAATATTAAATGACACAGGAAGCATCAAAAGAAGATGGAAGGAATACACACAGTCACTGTACGAAAAAGAATTGGTGGATTTCAACCATTTGAGGAGGTAGCTTGTGATCAACAACTGATGGTATTGAAGGAAGAAGTCCAAGCTGCATTGAAGGCATTGTTGAAGAACAAGGCTATGGGAATTGACAGAATACCAATTGAGATGTTTCGGCAGACGGATGCAGCACTGGAAGTGCTCACTTGTCTATGCCAAGAAATTTGCAGGACAGCTGCCTGGCACCAGACTAGAAGAGATCCATATTTATACCCATTTCCAAGAGAAGTGATCCAACCAAATGCAGAAAGTATTGAACAATATCATTAATATCACACACAAGTAAAATTTTGCAGAAGATTATTTAAAAGCAGTGTAGCAGTATATCGACAAGGAACTGCCAGAAATTCAAGTTGGATTCAGAAGAGAACATGGGACCAAGGATATCATCGCTGATGTCAGATGGATCCTGGCTGCAAGCACAGGATACCAGAATGATTTTTATCTGTGTTTCATTGACTATGCAAAGGCATTCGACTGTGTGGATCATGGGAAAGTATGGATAACAATTGCGAGGAATGGGAATTCTAGAACACTTGATTGTGCTCATCAGGAACTTGTACATGGATCAGGAAGCAGTTCAAATAGAACAAGGGAATACTGTATGGTTTAAAGTCAGGAAAGGTGTGCATTAGGGTTTTATCCTTTTACCCTATCTATTCAGTCTGTATGCTGAGCAAATAATACGAGAAGCTGGACTATATGAAGAAGTACTGGGGCATCAGGTTTGGAAGAGGACTCATTAACAACCTGCGTTGTGCAGATGACACAACCTTGCTTGCTGATTGTGAAGAGCACTTGAAGCCTTACTGGTGAAGATCAAAGTCCACAGCCTTCAATATGTATTACATCTCAACGTAAAACAAAAATCCTTACAACTGGACCAATGAGGAACATCTTGATAAACAGGGAAAAGATTGAAGTTGTCAAGGATTTCATTGTACTTGGATCCACAATCAACAGCCATGGAAGCAGCCAGCAGTCAAGAAATCAAAAGACACATCGCATTGGGCAAATGTGCAAAAGACCTCTTTGAAGTGTTGAAAAGCAAAAATGTCACCTTGAAGACTAAGGTGAGCCTGACCCAAGCATTGGTGTTTTTAGTTGCCTCCTTTTTTATGCATGTGAAAGCTGGATGATGAATAGGGAGGAGCAAAGAAGAATTGAAGCCTCTGAATTGTGATGCTGGAGAAGAATATTGAATGTACCATGGACTGCTGAAAGAACAGGCAGATATGCCCTGGAATAACTATGACCGGCATGCTCCTTAGAAGCAAGAATGGTGAGAGTACATCTCACATACTTTGAACATGTTATCAGGAGGGATCAGTTCCTGGAGAAGGACCTCATGCTTCGTAGAGAGTCAGTGAAAAAGAGGAAGACTCTCAACAAGATGGATTGACACAGTGGCTGCAACAATGGACTTAAGCATAACAATGATTGTGCGGATGGTACAGGACAGGGCCGTGTTTTATTCTCTTGTACGTAGGTTCACTATGAGCTGGGTCCAACTTGATGACATCTAACAACAACAACAATAAAACGCCTTTTATTCTCCCATCCCTTTCAGCCTTATCAAAATAAGTACGGCTTTAAATAGAACAAGGTTTATTCAGCTGCTAATTAGGGAACCACCTTTCCATTTTTACTGAATCAAATTAAGAACAGTTATGAGTCATTATGCAGCCTTTCGCTCACAGTCTTGCAGTTTGATTACTGCGCACTTTCAGTTAGGACTATGATGTGAGCGTACTCTGCAAGCCTCTCTATATTCCCTCAAGGAGAATGGAAAGCAGTTTTCCTTTTTTTGTAGTTTGTACATGATTTCTTCATTCTTGGAATTTCATACTTTTTAGAATTTTTGAATTACCTTCGATAAGAGAGGCAACATAATTGGCTTTTCTAGTACACAAATTTTGTTCAGGTCTTCTGTGGATAATTAACAAAAAGGATATATTTAATGTCATGTAGATTTACAAGTAATGTAGATATTTCTGTCAGTAAAAACTGGTTTTCATAGTTTTGAATGTGACAGTGGGCTCTTTAGTGTTGCTGAACAAAGTGTCTGTTCTGTAAGTAAAATTTGAGATCCCAGCTAACTTCATGTCCGCTCATTTTAGATTCTGTTGTTTTCTGTTACTGATAAGTCAGTAGTGGTCCTTTAGTATGTTAAATGAGCATACTTATGTTAAGTCAAACAAGTTTTTGTTTGAATCTATTACTAATTGCTATGGAGACAAGTGTAAACAGATTATAATTATGAGCTAAGCATTACAGAGGATTACAAGATGTTTGAGAGTCTTAGATGGCTGAGAATTAGATCACTTGTACTTTAGATAATTTGAAGAATATCTTGCTTCCTAATTGCCTTTTGTTCTTTATTTATAGTATGATTGAAGACTTTTCAAGTTCAGAACATACCATTCCTCATTCATTCTGTGTAGACATAAGTTCAGAGATCTCTAGGTAAGAATATTTTCCTATTGTGTCATTTTGGAATAATTGTTTTTACAAATGAGTATGAAATGGTGACTACTGTACAATTTTGAAATAATTACTAAATTTTTTTTTACTAAAAACTATGAGAATAAAATGAAAGTAACATGAAGCATTGAAAGAGCAACATAGGTACACATTTCTGAGAACTTTAACCTAATTATTGAAAAATTTTCCTCTAAAACAGTTGTGTCTTAAATATATACAAGAGCTGTTCTGGAATAATCTTTTCTGAGAAAGAAGGAAATAGTGAATTTATTATTGGAAGGTGTCATTGTTGCTCATTTTCAGCCTCAAACAGATTTCTAATGGTGTGAATTCTTTTAATTCTCTCATAGAACAGATTCATCCACTTACGTGTTTTGACTTTCTTTTTCAGGGGCTGAACAGAGGTAAGGCAGCGTGAGTGTACAGTGTTTAGAAGTCTTGTTAAAATAGGAGGGTAATAACACAACTTTACTTCAGAAAAATTCTACACAATTAGTGTTGATCTCCTTAATACTTTTTGAAAGCAAAGCCCAATAAAGTTGTCTTAAATAGGCAGATCAATTGTAATGACTTTTTTTTTTTTTTTGTAGATTTGCTAAATAAAGTTTCATTATTGGGCACATTAAAAATGCTCTGAAAAAGCAAATATTTCTAAAAGGGAATGAGTGTAAACCCAAATAAATCTAAATGCAATTTAATATATTCCTTTATTTTTGGAAACATAATGATCAAGTCATTTGACTGTGATAATTGCTAGCCCCATTACTTAGCTTATGGAATTCGTTTGCTGCTATGTTCAAGGAGTCATCCCTACTATTGTTTAAAAAACGAACAAACAAAAACTTGGGTTGATCTTTAGTGTTTTTTTGAATAAGAATTTATTTTTCTTGTTAGGGTGTGTAAACTCTGTGGTTTGTTTGGAAATACTATTATTTTGCATTTAGTGATGATCAGTAGTACTTTGCTCTACCAATCCTAGAATTGAACATTTTTTTTTAACCCGTTCTTTCCCAACTCTATTCTGGGTCACTAATTTTAGTCAAAAAAACTTATTCCCACATCAAATTGTGCAGTCTATATAGTTAATCAGAATGACTGTACAGGCTTCCAGCACAGAGGCCTACAGGGACCAGACAAGTAAGCTAAATGTGTGAACTGTTCTGAGTGTTAACACCATAGAGAGGTGACTGCGGTTGTCTCGACAGTACACATCCCTTAATAAAGACATTCAGGTGAAGAATTGTGTTGACTGACAAATGTGTCCAGTGGCTGATGAAGCCTGTTCAGTAGAGAGATCAGCTCTAGGCTTTATTTCCTATAAACTACCAGAGTAACCTTTAAATTAGAAGAAAAAAGTGAGTTCAAAATATACAGATTATATACATCTAATTTGTTTTTTTTTGTTGTTGATTACTGTGTGTTTTTTATTTATATACTTTCACATAGTGCACAGGTTTCGGCATTTAAAGATAAACCTTCCTCAGTTCCACCTTTTGTATCAAATGGAGTCAGTGTTCCTTCACAAACACCTGTTTTATCACCTCGAAAGACTCAGAGAAATGAACCCAGGGCTCCATTACCAGATTCTTCGGATTCTGTTAGGCAGATGCTCCAAGATGAAATGTTTAAATTAGTTCAGGTGAGCCTATCTCTGTATAAACAAGTAAATCTATACATGATATATATAGCATTTTAAAATACCTAGAAGTAGACAACTGAAAATTAAATTGCTGGCATTTTTCTGCTTTGAGTACTCTTTACTTGTCATTTAAAAGCTAATTCTAGTGCTCACTGTCTTCTCACAATGAATTTTTTTAACTGAGACCTTTGGGATGCAGAGCTGCTCACAAAAGTGAGGTGGTGGTGGTGGGGTAATAAGACCAGGTCAGTGGGCTCCTGCTCAAAAGTATCCAAAGTTTATTTTTCTGATCCAGGTGGTCATATCGTATTTCTTCTCCTCAAATCAAATTCTGAGCTTAGTTTGAAACTGTCAACTGCATTTCAAAGGACTGTTCACTTTGACTTCCATCATCTTGTTCTTGCCTGCCTAGCTTTTTTGACCATCAATTTTTAATTTTTTCCCTTTTCTTTTTTATTCCTTAAACATTAATTTCCCGTAAAGCTAACCCTCTACCAATTTGCTGTACATTCACTACCCATCTTTTTTTTTTTTTTTTTAGTTTTACTGTGGTAAAATATATTCATATCCTTTATGTGATATAGTGTATTATTTTTTAAAATAATATTCTATTCTGTTTTCAGTGAAGGCTTATACAGCAGTGTAGGTTCCTATTCAACAGTTTCTACACAAATTGTTCAGTGGTATTAGCTACATTCTTCACAATGTGTGAACATTCTCTTTATTTCTGTTCTGGTTGTTCCATTTCCATTAACCTAATTTCCCTGCCCACTTTTGTTTTAAAGTAGTTGTTGACCATTTGGTCTCGTATAGGTAATTTGTTTTTAAAGGAGCACAGTAGTTATGGGCGATATTCCTTATTTTGTGAGCCACTGTTATTTAGTCACAAGGTGACCTCAGGATGTAGTTTCAGTTCAGGATTTGAAGAGTATCTCAGGACAGTGGTCTCAGGGAGACCCCCCAAGTCTGGTTTTTGTTTTTTTGAAATTTGAGGTTCTGTTCCACATTTTTCTCCTATTCAATCAGAGTCTGTCTACTGTGGCTCTAATTAGAACGTGTAATACACCATTTTTATATTGGTGACTTTTGGTACTAGTTTTCTCTTTGAACTTAAGGGCCCTGATGAGAATACTTCTTCACCATGTCCACTGTCACATGAAACTTACTGGAACTGGTTTTATTCTTATTTTTCCCACTCTCTTCTTTCCCTTTCCTATTTAGTAGGACCTCCTATTCTACCAACTTAATGTTTTATAAGGATTTCTCAAAGTGTGATCTATGGATTACCCAAGGACTTATTAAAATGCACCATTCTGTATTTTTATCAAGTTCGCCAAGCAGTTCTGATGCTTGTGAAAGATTAAGAATCACTGTCTTAGAGAGTTTTCTTTGCCTTTTTTCACTACCCATATCCAATGTTTTACTATGCCCTGATTTTTTTGCCTGGAATTGCTATTTCTAGTCAGTACAGGCACTTGGTTTTTCTGTAGCTATAGCCAGTCTTAGATTCTTAGCACTTCATACTTTTATTTTTAATCTTTATTGAGGAATAATTTACATAAAGTACAGTTCACGAATTTTAAGTGGACACTATGTTGATTTTTTTCTCCATTCTCATGTTCCCCTGTATCCTGGTAATTACCGATCTTCTTTTGTCTTGATGGGTTTACCTATTCCAGATACTTCAGGATTATAAAACAACATATGTTTTTTCAACAACATAAATGGCAACTATACACATGGGCCTTGCCAGGTGATATACACAGGCATCAAATTGACTACATCTGTGGAAAGAGATGACAGAGAAGCTCAGTATCAGTTAGAACAAGGTCGGTGGCTGAATGCAGAACAGACCATCAATTGCACAGTTGCAAATTCAAGTTGAAGCTGAAGAAAACGAAAAGAAGTCCACAAGAGCCAAAGTATGACCTTGAATACATCTTACCTAAATTTTCAGACCATTTCAAGAATAGATCTGACACATTGAACACTAATCACTAAAGACCAGTTGAGTTGTGGAATGACATCAAGGATATCATACATGAAGAAAACAAGAGGTCATTATATAGGAAAAAAAAAAAAAAAAAAGACAAAAGTGGATGTCAGAAGAGACTCTGAAACTTGCTCTTGAATGTAGATTAGCTAAAGTGAAAGGAACAAACGAAGTAAAAGAGCTGAACAGAAGGTTTCAAAAGGAGGCTGGAGAAGACAGAGTATTATAATGAAATGTGCAAAGACCTGGAGTTAGAAGACGAAAAGGGAAGAACACGTTTGATATTTTTCAAGCAGAAATAACTGAAGAAAAAATTCAATCCTCGAGTTGCAATACTGAAGGATTCCATAGGCAAATTATTGAATGACACAGGAAACATCAAAAGAAGATGGAAGGAATACACAGAGCCACTGTACCAAAAAGAATTAGTCAATATTCAACCATTTTGGGAGGTATCATATGATCAAGAACCAATGGTATCAAAGGGAGAAGTCCAAGCTGCACTGAAGGCATTGATAAAAAAACAAGGGTCCAGCAATTGAGAAAATACCAATTGAAATGATTTAACAAATGGATGCTATGATGGAAATGCTCACTTGCCTGTGCCAGGAAATTTGGAAGATAGCTTCCTAGCCAACTGACTGGAAGAGATCCATATTTGTGCCAATTCCAAAGAAAGATGATCCAGCAGGATGCAGAAATTATCAAACAGTACCATTAATATCACATGCAAGTAAAATTTTGCCAAAGATCATTCAAAAATGGTTGCAGCAGTATGTCGATAGAGAACTGCCAGAAATTCAAGCCGGATTCAGAAGAGGACATGGAATGAGGAATATCAATGCTGATGTCAGATGGATCTTGGCTGAAAGTAGAGAATACCAGAAAGATGTTTACCTATGTTTTATTGACTACGCAAAGGCATTTGACTCTGTGTATCATAACAAATTATAGATAACATTGGGAAGAATGGAAATTCCAGAACACTTAATTGTGCTCGTGCAGAACCTGTACATAGAATAAGAGGCAGTGGGTCCAGCAGAACAAGGGGACAGTGCATGGTTTAGAATGAGAAAACATGTGCGTCAGGGTTGTATCCTTTAATACTTATTAAATCTGTATGCTGTATAGTCCATGAAGCTGGACTATATGAAGAAGAATGGAGCATCAGGATTAGAGGAAGACTCATTAACAACCTGCAATGTGCAGATGACACAATCTTGCTTGCTAAAAGTGAAGAGGACTTGAAGATGATGATCTTACACCTTAACGTAAAACAAAAATCCTCACAACTGGACCAATCATGGTAAGCATAGGAAATATTGAAGTTGTCAAGGATTTCATTTTAGTTGTTCCACAATCATTGCTCATGGAAGCAGCAATCAAGAAATCAAACGACATATAGCAATGAGAAAATCTGCTGCAAAAAATCTCTTTAAAGTTAAAAATCAAAGGCCTTCATTTTGAGGTCTAAGGTGCTCCTGACCCAAGCCATGGTATTTTCAATTGCCTAACGTGCAAGCAGAAGCTGGACAATGAATAAGGAAGACTGAAGCAGAATTGATGCATTTGAATTATGATTTTGGTGAAGAGTATTGAATATATCATGGATGGCCAGAAGAATAAACAAATCTGTCTTGGAAGAAGTACAACCAGAAGGCTCCTTAGAACCAAGGATGGCAAGACTTTGTCGCACATATTTTGAACACGTTATCAGGAAAGACCAGACCCTGGAGAAGGATATCATGCTTGGTAAAGTAGAGAGGATCAGCGAAAAAGAAGACTACCGACAAGATGGATTGACACAGCGGCTGCAACAATGAGCTGAAACATAGCAACAATTGTGAAGATGGCGCAGGACCAGGCAGCGTTTTGTTCTTTTATACATGGGGTTGCTATGAGTTGGAACTGGCACACAGCACTTAAGAACAGCAACAAGGATCATACAGTATTTTCTTTTTTTGCATGTGTGTCTGGCTTATTTCACTTAGCATAATTTCAAGGTTCATCCACGTGGTGGCATGTCTTCTGTTGTCTTCTCCAAAACTTATTATATGTACATTTTCTAGGACATTCTTCTTCATACCTTGTTTTGATGTTATCATTCTCCTATTAAGTAAATTCAGGTAGAAATTTGTCTCCTATATGATGTCAATCTTGTTTTATAAAAATACAGAGAGTGGTAGAAAAATCAAAGTGTCAATACTAGTTGTCTGTAGCAATGGGATATGAATCTTTTTTTATACTGTTTTTTTTCTGTAATAAGCATGTATTTCCTTTATAATTTTTAGTCTGCAGTGTTTCCCTATTGGTTAGCTTTATAAAATGCATTTTCTTCTGTTGGTCTTTTCCTCTTTTCTACGCATATACACGCGAGTTGAGTGATTCTCAAAGTGTGGTCCCTGGACCAGTAGCATCAGCATCACTTATATGTTGGAAATACAAATTTTCAGGCTCCACGCCAGACCGATTAAATCAGAAACTCTGGGGATGGGACTCAGCAAACAGTGGCTTAACAAGTCCTCCAGGTGATTCTGAGGAATGCTGAAGTTTGAGAATTGTACTAATCTATCTTCTCAATGTCCTTGCTGTAAGTTTTCTTGGCTAGCCAGTGTGTATGCTAGTGGTTCCCAAGCTTTTCTGCATGTTGAAATCACCTGGACATCTTTAAAAACTATGGAACCTGGCTCGCATCCCCAGACGTTCTGATTTTATTGCTATGGGATGTGACCTATCTGTGGGATTTTTTAAAAGCTCCTTAGGCGATTCTAATGTGCAGTTAAGTTTTAGAGCCCCTGGTACTGCCTTTGCCTTTCGTGTAGCTAAGGGAAGTCCTTGCTCTTCACCTGTTTGCTACTTTCTGCTCTTTCCCTTCTTGAAAACCTGTTAAAAACATTCATTCTAGGAGTACCTTTTTGATTATCCTCACCTTCGTCCGTCAGATCACTCCTTTGGGATGTTTATGTTTACTGCTTTATAAATCAAATCTCCTTCCTTAGTTAGTGTTCATATTCTCAGTTTGAAACTCCTGAAGGCAGGAGGCTATTCTTTTTTTTTTTTGTTTTTAATTCTCTCCTACTGCTCAGCATTCATGATTCTGACAGTTACTGAGACAAAGGCATTACTCTTGTGGAATACTCACATGGCTGTTGCTTCCTTAGATTCTTTTCAATATATTTTAAGATTTTTAACTTTTGTTTTATTCTAGCTGCAACAGATCAACTTCATGAGCCTAATGCAGATAGTAGGGTCATCCTTTGCTAACCTCCCGAATATACATCAACTTATACAGCAGTCTCAGTCTGCACATTTGGTGGGAAGCCAAGTGTCAAACCCCATAAGAGGAAGTGGTGATGTCGAAGACACCAGTGGAAATCTTAAGGACAGGTTTTTCATTAAACCACAATCCACAGGAGAGGACACCAGAGAGTCTGTCAAGAACAGCCCACACTGCCATAAAGGAATTGCCCGATCTGATCCAAACAGCAATGGAAATTTACAGGTAATACATATAAAAATACCATCAAAGTTGTCCTAGAAGTTCAACTTGTTGAGTCTTTGTTATCTGAGTAAATAATTTTTTTTTAGTAGTTATTACATTATAACCCCCTCCCAAAGACACACTGAATATCATTTATAAAATAAGGAATTTCTAATAAACTTACGAGATATCTTTTATTTCTCTTCCAGAATGTACCACAAGAGAGTATTCCTTTATGTCGTATAGAAGGCCAACCCCAGAATACAGGACCAACTCCAACATCTCAAAGCTTACCACCCACTTCATTGCCTCCGGCCACTGCTGCAAATACTCACCTCCACCTTTTGTCCACATCTGCCATTCCGAAGATACCTAGACTTATCCCATCTGCAAAAACTTTTAGTCCTGGCGATGGTTTTCCTTTGCTTTATTTTCAGCCTAAGCATGAATTCAAGCCCCTTTCCTTACCTAGTGGGAGAGTTCCCCAAGTTCGCTTCAGGCCTGTGCCACAGCCAAGAGAGGCTTGGGGATTATCTGATTCCTTCCAGCCTCCTTTACCACAGAGAGAAGGGCATACTACAATTTCTCATTTGAATTTGAGCCAGTATGATACTGAAGCCATAAAAAAAGCAGTTGAGCAGAAGAAATGGGCAGAAACTGTAACTACAGAAATCCCTACGCATCTGAACATGGATCAGTATGTTGGACAAGAAAACTTGACGCCTCAACAGAACTCTTCAATATATATAAAACCAGAAAAACTATTTGAGGTTAAGCGAGGGCCCCTTGAGATATCTCCTCAGAATTCCTTTGGATTTCCATTATTGCACCTGCAATTTAAACCTCCTTATATGTTTTCATCTACCTCGAGAGCATCAGTTACTGTTCCCTCAAAGCCAGTCAGAATGGTAGCAGAAGAAAGAAAATACTCAAGTCTATCATTACTTCATTCATGTCTATCCCCCGAAAATACGGTAATGAATTTTTACAGGGTGATGCAAAAGCAGAGTCCTGCATTTTTTATACCATAGATAGTATATGTTTACTGAAAAGCCCATACACATTTCCTTTTTAAAAAGAATGCTTCTAATATAGGAAACAGTATAAAAATTGGCTTAATATTATAATTGGCTATTTTAAAAGTTTTGGGTTTTTGTTATACATCAATACCAGAATTTGCTAGCCTCTTTTATAGATATTCCTCTGCTCAAAGAAAAAATAAGATGTAAAATAAAACTGGGCATCCTTGGGTGATGCAAACAGTGAAGTCCTTGGCTGCTAATCCAAAGGACGGTAGCTCGAGTCCCCCTAGATGAGTTTCAGAAGACAGGCCTAGTGATCTACTTCCAAGAGATTAGCCATTGAAAACTCTATGGAGCACCGTTCTACTATGACACACATGGGGTTGCCATGAGTTGGAATCGATTTGATGGCAAATGGTTTGTTTTGGTTTAAAATAAAATTACCAAGTGTTTTCATAATGTGTGTGTGTGTGAGCATGCACATGCACATGCACACACATGTATAAAGGAGAATTTGACGTTCCTAGCAATTGTGATGTGACTGTCTTCAAATCTGTTAAGGTTAAAATTGTTAAACAGACGCAGGTCTACCCGTAGTTGTGCATGTAATAAAGTGGTAGCTTTTTAAAGTACTTAAAACACAAGGATTGAATTTTTATAAACCCACGCCATCCTCTGTAAAGGTGTAACCATGATTCGTGAAATTCAAATTGTTTAGGTTCTAATTTTGTAGGTGACTGTATGCTATCTTAGGGAGGTAACTGAGTAATTCATACTCTGGTATACTTTTAATATTTGAAGTGAGTACTGGGGGGAAAATGGTCATTCCTTAGAAAAGATATTTACCATGTGTCTTTTCTTCTGAACGTATTATGAATGGAAGAAGAAGGGAGTAAAGGAGTGGAAAAGTAGACAATTTGAGAAGGATTAAAAAAATTATTAGAATAGTATAGTGAACCCCGAGGCTACATCACCTAACTTCAGCGATACTGGCATATTGCTTATCTTTTTGATCTATAATCCTCACCCCTCTGCATCTTCCCCCTTCCAAATAATTTTAAATCAATTGTTGTATATTATTTCATTTGTAATTGTAAGAAGGAAGGTTTTTTGAACATTTTATTGTTTAGGTGAAATATAACAGGGCAGATGAGTTTCCCATTCACCAGTTTATACACAGCCTGTTTCTTGACATTGGTTGCAAACCCCTGAATATGTCACTCCTGAATGTCTCAGTACTCTACACCCTTCCTCACTGGGTTCCCTATATCCACTCGCCCAGCTTTCCTGCCCATACCATCCTTCTCAACTTTGCTTTTGGGCAAATGCTGCCCTCTAGTTCTTATAAAATTGATTGTTTTGAGGTATTCGTTTCTCAGTGGTGTTATTAGTCATTTTATAGACCTGATTATTGTGTGGCTATAATTTGATCTCTGGGAGTGATTTCAGTTCCAAGTTTGAAGGCTCTCTAAGCCATAGCCTCAGGGGTTCCACCCATCTCTATTGGACCAGTAAGCCTGTCTTATTTGTGAGTTTGAATTTTGTTCTATGTTTCTCTCCTACTCTGTCCCTGACGTACTTACTGTTGTGGTCCCAGTCAGAGTGATCGGTAGTTGTAGCCAGGCACCGTCTAGTTCTTCCTGTCTCAGGCTAGTGGAGGCCATGGTTCATGTGGTCCATTCGTCCTTCAGGCTAATTTTTTCCTTAAGTCTTTGGTTTTCTTTACTCTTCTTTGCTCTGGAGAGGAAGAGACCAATTGTTGTATCTTAGATGGCCACTCACAAGCTTCTAAGACCCCAGTTGCTACTCATCAATGTAGGATGTAGAACATTGTCTATATGGATTCTGATATGTCAGTTGACTTAGGTGTCCTCCGAGACTATGGTCCCCAACCCTCAGGCCTAGTATCTCAGTCCTGGGAGGTATATGTTTATGGCTAAGAAGTTTTCATGACTGTGTCCCCTGTGCCACTGTTGCAATTGGTATATTTGCAGGATGTACACATATATATGTAAAAAAAATATATATATATATGTTTTTTTTATGTACATAGATGTATTTCCATAACCCTCTCCCTCCTCTTCAGCTTACATATCTACCTGTGTATCCACTTGTACATTATTGTTTGTTTTTATAGGATTGTATATGTATTAGTATTTACCGTTGTTGCCTTTTACTGTTGTGTATCTTTCAGTGTCTTCCTTTACCTTGATTATGCTGTGCTGATTTCCTCCATGTTGTGTATTATCTCTCCTTTCACTAATGTTAATATGTGTCTCCTATCTAGTTAGTGGCTTTCCCTCCCCCCGCCCATTCCTAAGTTTGTTTCTGTCTGTATGAAAACTTTTTCTTGACTTTTTATGATAGTGGTCTCAAACATTACTTGTCATTTCACTCAGCATATTGTCTTCCAGGTTCATCCATGCTGTAAGATGTTTTGTGGATTTGACATTATTCTTTAACATTGCATAGTATTCCATTGTGTGTATATACCACAGTTTATCCATTCATCCATTGATGAGCACTTAGAGTGTTTCCATCTTTTTGCTATTGTAAATAATGCTGTAATGAACCTGGGTGTGCATATGTCTATTCATGTGGTGGCTCTTACTTCTCTAGGATATATACCTAGGATTGGGATTGCTGGATCATATGGTGTTTCTATTGGTAGCTTTTGGAGGAAGTGCCATATCGTATTCCATAGTGGTTGTACCATATTGCGTTCCCATCCAGCAGTGTCTGAGAGTTCCAGTCTCTCCACAGCCTGTCCAACATTTGTTGTTTTGTTTCTTTGATCAGTGCCATTATTACTGGCTTGATGTGGTATCTCATTATTGTTTTGATTTCATCTCTGTAATGGCTCATGATCCTGAGCATCTCTTCATGTATTTGTTGGTTGCCTGGATGTTTTCTTTGATGAAGTGTCTGTTCATGTTCTTTGCCCATTTTTTAATTGGGTTGTTCGTCTTTTTGTTGTTGAGATGTTGGAGTTTTTTAAATAAATTTTGGAGATTAGAGCCTTGTCAGATATATCGTAGCCAAAAATTTTGTTCCAGTCTATGGGTTCTCTTTTTACCTTTTTGGAACAGTCTTTTGATGAGCGTAAGTATTTGATTTTCAGGAGGTCCCAATTGTCTAATTTGTCTTCTGCTGTTTGTGCTTTTTTTTTAGTTATATTTGGTAGTGTTTATGCCTTAAATTAGGGCTTCTAGATTTTCCTCTATTTTTTCTTTTATGATATAGTTTTAGGTTTTACATTTAGGTCTTTAGTCCATCCTGAGTTAGTTTTTGTGTATGGTGTGAGGTATGAATCCTGTTTAATTTTTCTGCAAATGAATATCCAGTTTTGCCAGCACCATTTGTTAAAGAGACTATCTCTTTCCCATTTAATGGATTTCAACCCTTTGTTTAAGATTAACTGTCCCTAGGTGGATGGATTTACTTCTGAGTTCTCAATTCTGTTCCATTGGTGTATGTGTCTGTTGTCATACCAATACCAGGCTGTTTTGGCTACCATGGCTATATAGTAGGTTCTGAGATCTGGGAGTGTGAAGCCTCCTACTTTGTTCTTCTTCAGTAGTTCTTTACTTATCTGGTGCCTCTTTCTTGTCTGTATAAAGTTGGTGATTAGTTTTTCCTTTTTGTTAAAGAATGTTGTTGGAATTTGGTTTGGGGTTACATTATACCTGTAGATTGTTTTTGGTAGTATTGTCATCTTCACATTGTCTTCTTATCCATGAGTGTGGCATGTTTTTCCATTTATGCAGGTCTTTTAGTTTCTTGCTGTAGTGTTTTGTAGTTTTCTTTGTGTAAGTCTTTTACATTCCTTAGTTAGGTTTATTCCCAAGTATTTTTGGAGTTCTCTTGGTTAGTGTAGAGGAATCTGACTGATTTTTGTATGTTAATCTCATACCCTGCCACCTTGCTAAATCCTTCTATTAGTTCCAGTAGCTTTCTTGTAGTCTCTGGAATTTTCTATGTATAGGATCATGTCATCTGCAAACAGGAATAGTTTTACTTCTTCCTTACCGATTTGGATGCCTTTTATTTTCCTATTTTGCCTTGTTGCTCTAGCTAGGACTTCCAGTACAATATTGAATAAGAGTGGTGATAAAGGGCGTACTTGACTAGTACCTGTTCTCAAGGGGAAAGCTTTCAGTCTCTCTCCATTGAGAATAATTTTGGCTGTTGGTTTTGTATATATGGCCTTACTTATGTTGAGAAATTTCCCTTCTTTTCCCATTTTGCTGAGAGTTTTTATCAAGAGTGTGTGTTGGACTTTATCAAATGCCTTTTCTGCATCAATAAAGATGATCATGTGATTCTTTTATTTATGTGGTGAATTACACTGATCGATTTTCTAATGTTGAACCATCCCTGCATACCTAATAGGAATCTCATTTCATTGTGGTATGTTATTTTTTTTTTATATGCTGTTGAATTCTGGTGGCTAAAATTTTGTTGAGAATTTTTGCATCTATATTCATGAGGGATATTGGTCTATAATTTTCTTTTTTAGTGGTGTCTTTGCCTGGCTTTGGTATCAGGGTTATGCTGGTTTCATAGAATGAATTCAAGAGTATTCCTTTCTTTTCTATGTCCTGAAGTATTTTGAGTAGGATTGGTGTCAACTCTTCTCTGAATGTTTGGTAGAATTCTCCAGTGAAGCTGCCTGGGCCGGGGCCTTTTTTTTTTTTTTAAGTTGTACTTTGGAAGCCCTGGTGGCATAGTGGTTAAGAGCTATGGCTGCTAACTGAAAGGTCAGCAGCTCAAATCTCCCAGGCACTCCTTGGAAACCCTATGGGGCAGTTCTACTCTGTCCTAGAGGGTTCCTATGACTCGGAATTGACTTGGTAGCAATGGGTTTGGTTTTTTTGATTTTCAGTGAAGTTTTGGGGTTTTTTGTTGTTGGGACTCTTTTTTATGATCTCTTCAATTTCTTTTTTTGTTATGAGTTTTTTTTTAAGCATTCTACTTCAGTTTGTGTTAGTTTAAGTAGGTAGTGTTTCTAGAAATTTATTCATTTCTTCTAGGTTTCCAAATTTGTTGGAGTACAGTTTTTGATACTATTCTGTTATGAGCCTTTTTATCTTAGTTGGTTTCATTGTAATGTCACCCATCTCATGTGTTATTTTGGTTATTTGCATCTTCTCATTCTTTTCCTTTGTCATTTGGCCAGTGGTTGGTCTATTTTATTGATCCTCTCAAAGAACCAAATTCTAGTCTTGTTGATTCTTTTTTATTGATTTTCTGTTTTCTATTTCATTTATTTCTCCTCTAATCTTTGTTATTTCCTTTTTTTGGTGACTTTTTTTTTTTTTAAACTAAAACCTTTTTTATTGTGCTTTAAGTGAAAGTTTACAAATCAAGTCAGCCTCTCATACAAAAGTTTTTATACACCTTGCTATATAATCCTAGTTGCTCTGCCCCTAATGAGACAGTGCACTGCTTCTCTCCGCCATATATTTCTGTGTCCATTCAGCCAGCTTCTGTCCACCTCTGCCTTCTCATCCCCCCTCCAGACAGGACCTGCCCACATAGTCTCATTTGTCTTCTTTTTTTTTTTTTTTCAGTTTTTATTGAGCTTTAAGTGAACGTTTACAAATCAAGTCAGTCTGTCACATATAAGCTTATATATACCTTACTCCATACTCCCACTTAATCTCCCCCTAATGAGTCAGCCTTTCCAGTCTCTCCTTTCGTGACAATTTTGCCAGTTTCTAACCCTCTCTACCCTCCTATCTCCCCTCCAGACAGGAGATGCCAACACAGTCTCAAGTGTCCACCTGATAGCTCACTCTTCATCATCATCTCTCTCCAACCCATTGTCCAGTCCCTTCCATGTCTGATGAGTTGTCTTCGGGAATGGTTCCTGTCCTGAGCCAACAGAAGGTTTGGGGACCATGACCGCCAGGATTCCTCTAGTCTTGGCCAGACCATTAAGTCTGGTCTTTTTATGAGAATTTGGGGTCTGCATCCCACTGATCTCCTGCTCCCTCAGGGGTTTTCTGTTGTGCTCCCTGTCAGGGCAGTCATCGGTTGTGGCCGGGCACCATCTAGTTCTTCTGGTCTCAGGATGATGTAAGTCTCTGGTTCATGTGGCCCTTTCTCGTGACTTCTTTTACTGCTCTTTTTATATTTGTTCAAGTTGTAGGATTTAAATATTGATTTTTGCCCTTTTATGTGTGTTTATTACTATAGATTGACCTCTGAGCACTGCTTTTGCTGTGTCTCAAAGGTTTTGGTATGTTGTTTTCATTCTAAGGAATTTTTTATTTACTTTTTGATTTTTTCTATTACCCAATGGTTTTTCAGCAAGGCGTTATTCAGTTTCCACGTGTTTCTTCCTCCCACCCCATCCCCCACTCCGTTTTTCCTGTTATTGATTTCAGGATTTTCTTATTATGGATAGTTTTTATAGCATTGTGGTCTGAGGAGATGTTTGTATTATTTTGATGTTTTTGAATTTATTGAGGCTTGCATTGTGGCCTAAAATATGGTCTGTTCTGGAGAATGATCCATGTATGTTGGAGAAGAATGTGTACTGTGCTGTTGATGGGTAGAATGTTCAGTATATATCTTTGAGGTCAAGTTGTTTGTGTTATTTAGATCCTCTGTATCTTTGTTTAGTTTCTTTCTATTCTGTCCTTCATTGAAAGTAGTGTGTTAAAGTCTCCTACTATTGTTGTGGAATTGTGAATGTCTCTTTTCAATGCTATTAAAGTTTGTTTTATGTATTTTGGAGCTCTGTCTTTGGGTACATAGATATTATGGTTGTGTCTTCTTTGTGGATTGTCCCTTTAATCTTGTACTATGCCCCTCCTTGTCTCTTATGATGGATTTTGATTTAAAGTCTACTTTTTCTGAGATTAATATTGATACTCCTGCTCTTTTTTTTTTTTTTTTAAATTGTGGTTTAGGTGAAAGTTTACAGCTCAACTTCATCTCTCATACAAAAATCTATACACATATTGTTATATGACACTAGTGTAATCCCTATAATGTGACAGCACACTCCCCCTTTCCAACCTGGGTTTCTTGTGTCCATTCAATCTGTTCTTGTCCCTTCCTGCCCTATTATCCTGCCTCTGAAGAGGAATTACCCATTTGGTCTCATGTATCTGCTTTAACTAAGAAGCACACTGTTCGTGAGTATTATTTTGTTTTATGGTCCAGTCTCATCTTAGTCTGAAGACTGGGCTTCGGGAATGGTCTCAGTTCTGGGTTAACTCCTGCTCTTTTGTGGTTACTGTTTCCATGATACATTTTTTCCATTTTTTGATTTTTAACTTATTGATGTCTTTGTGTCTAACGTATGTCTCTCGTAGGCAACATATTGATGGGTCATGTTTTTTTTTCCTGTCTTCTCACTGTGTCTCTTGACTGTGCATTTAAACCCTTTACATTCAGTGTGATTATTGACAGGTATGAATTTACTGTTGTTATTTTGTTATGCATTTTGTTGTGGTGTTGCCATTGTCTTTGTTCCACTTAATTTTTCTGTGCTGAGTTTTTTTTGTTTATGTATTTTCATTTCCTTCATTGTTTTCGATTTTGTGTGTTCTTCTTTATTTTGGTGAGTAGGTTATTAACTTTCTTTTTAGTTACTCTGATGTTTACCTTTGTTTTCCTAAGTTTAAAAGTCTATTATTTCTTGATATTTCCATAACTTCCTCTCCATATGGAAGTTCAGTGTCTACACCATTTACCACCCTTCTTTTGTTTTGAAGTTGTCGTTGCTTACAGATTGACATTTCTGGTTCCTTGTTTTTGGTTCTGTAGCTTTATTTTATTTTTGAGATTTCTCTACCTCAGTTGGCATCTTGGTGATGTCATCGGGTGACTTACTCTCAGGTTGTTGCCTAATGTCATTTGTTCTCTATCTGAAGGACTCCCTTTAATGTTTCTTGTAAGGATAATCTGGTTTTTACAGAGTCCCTTAATTTCTGTTATCTGAAAATGTCCTAATTTATTTTTATTATCGTGCGTTACTGAAGATTTATGGAGCAAATTAGTTTCTCATTAAACAATTAATACAAATATTGTTTTGTGACATTGATTGCCAACCCCATGATGTGTCAACACTCTCCCCTTCTTGATCGTGGGTTTCCCATTTTCATTTGTCTAGCTCTCCTGTCTTCTCATCCTTGCACTTGGGCTGGCGTGCCCATTTAGTCTTGTATACGTGGTTGAGCTGTGTGTGTTATTGTTTGTTTTGTGGGCCTGTCTAATCTTTGGCTGAAGGGTGAACCTCAGCTGTGACTTCAGTACTGAGTTAAAAGGGTGTTTGGGGGCCAAACTCTCGGGTTTTCTCTAGTCTCTGTCAGACAGTAAGCCTGATCTTTTTTTGTGAGTTAGAATTTTGTTCTATGTTATTCTCCAGCTCTGTCTGGGACCTTCTATTGTGATCCCTGTCAGAGCAGTTGGTGGTTGTAGCCGGGCACCATTTCGTTGTGCTGGACTCAGTCTGGTGGAGGCTGTGGTAGTTGTGGTCGGTTAGTCCTTTGGACTACTCTTTCCCTTGTGTCTTTGGTTTTCTTCATTGTCATTTGCCCCAGAAGGGGTGGGACCAGTAATCATATCTTAGATGGCCACTCACAAGCTTTTAGGACCTCAGCTGCTACTCACCAATGTAGAATATAGAACATTTTCTTTAAAAAATATGTTATGCCAATTGAGCTATGTGTTCCTCAAGACCGTGGTCCCCAGCCTTCAGCACAGTAACTTGATCCCTATGGGAGTTTGGATGTGTCTGTGAAGCTTCTATGACTTTGCCTTGGTCTGGTTGTGGTGGCTTCCCCAGTAATGTGTACTCTTAACCTTTGCCAAAGTTACCACTTTTTTATTGTGTAGCTAGTGTTTTCCCTTCCCACCACTCCCCTCACTCGTGACCATTAAAGATTGTTTCTTTCTATGTGTAAACCTTTTCATAAATCTTTATAATTGGTCTCATACAGTATTTGTCCTTTTGTGATTGACTTATTTCACTCAGTGTAATGTCCTCTAGATTCATCCATGCTGTGAGGTGTTTCACGTATTCGTCATTGTTCTTTATCGCTGCGTAATATTCCATTGTGTGTTTTTTAGCATAGTGTGTTTATCTGTTCATCTGTTGATGGACACTCAGGTTGTTTCCATCTTTTTGCTCTTGTGAATAATGCTGCAGTGAACATGGGTGTGCATATGTCTATTAGTATAACAGCTCTTATTTCTCCAGGATTTATTTTTAGGTCTGGGATTGCTGGATTGTATGATATTTCTATTTCTAGCTTTTTAAGGAAACGCCAGATCATTTTCCAAAATGATTGTACCATTTTACATTCCTACCAGCAGTGCATAAGAGTTTCAGTCTCCCTGCAACCTTTCCAAGATTTGTTATTTCCTGTTTTTTTTTATCTTGTACCAGTAGTATTGGGGTGAGATATAGTATCTCATTGTAGTTTTAAGTTTTATTTCCCTAATGGCTAGTGATCACGAGCATTTCCTCATGTATCTGTTAGCTGCCTGAATGTCTTTCGTGAAATGTCTGTTCCTTTGCCCATTTTAAAATTAGATTATTCATCTTTTTGTTGTAGAGGTACAAGATTTTCCTATAGATTTTAGAGATTAGACTTTTGTTGGATTTATCATAGCCAAAAAAAATTTTCCGGTCTATAGGTTCTCTTTTTACTCTTTTTGTAAAGTCTTTTGATGAACATAAGTGTTTAATTTTTAAAAGATCCCAGTTATCTAGCTTATCTTCTGGTGTGAGAATGTCATAATTTTCTCATTCTATTTGAGAGACAATTTTACTAGGTATGTCATTCTTGGTTGGCAATTATTTTCTTTTAGTGTGTTAAATATGTCATCCCATTGCCTTCTTGCCTGCATGGTTTCTGCTGAGAAATCAGAGTTTAGTCTTATTGGAATCTTGTTTTTCCCAAGCTGCTCTCAGAATTCTCTCTTTATCTTTGGACTTGGAAAGTTTGATTATGATATGTCTCGATGACATTCTTTTTGAGCTTTATTTCGTATGGGGTTCGTTGAGCTCCTTAGAAGGAAATCTTCTTGTCTTTCATGATACTGGGGAAGTTTTTGTCCAGCAAATCTTCAAAAAGTCTGTGTTATTTTTGGTCTCCTTCTGCTCTGGGATTACAATCACACATAAATTATTCCTCTTCAGAGTGTCCCACATACCTCTTAGACTTTCTATATATTTTTTTTCCATTCTTTGCTCTGATTGTTTCTCGAAAAAAAATGGTTATCAAGGGACTGTCCCTCTATTTTGCTAATTCTTTTCTCCATTGTTTCGATTCTACTTCTCTGTCCTTTGAGTTGTCTATTTCTGATATTTTATTGTTAATCTTCTGGATTTCTAGTTGCTGTTTTTGTATGATTTCTAATTGTCTGTTTAATGTCATTTTTTTCTTGTATTGTTTTCCTGAATTCTTCAGGCATTTTGTCTGTGTTTTCTTTGATATCTTTGAGGACCCTATGTATAAGCCTTTTGAATTCCTTATCAGGCAGTTCCATTACCATGTCTTTCTTAGGAAGGTGTTCTGCTCCTTTATTTTGGTAACTTGTTTGAGCCATCTTATGTTTTTTTTTTTTTTATTTGATATCGTCTGCTGTCTCTGAGGCATCAAGCTGTTGTTTTATTCATTTATAATTTTCGTTTTGTTCTGATATATGAGAGCAAGCATTCTCTTTGGTGGGGGAGGGGCATTGCACGTGGCCATGGGCCACACAGGGATTTTTTTCCAGCTAGGGAGGAGCAGGGCTGGTGGCTGGGGATCACACAGGTGCTCTTTTTAGCAGGGGAGGTGTATGGCAGGTAGCCAGGGATGGGGGAGAGAAAAAGAAAAAAAGGGGGGTGCTTGTCTATTGCCCCATGTTCACCACCTGCCTTACCAGTCAGGTACTGCCACTGGTGAGTTGCGCTGTCTCTGGGACCTGATTCCTCCCTGCTCTGTGTTCACCAGGACCCCTGAAGCTCTCATCCTCCTTCCTCTACTTTCCCTCCTTAGCTCCAGTTAATGTCCTCATCACCTTGCTTCACTCTGGGTATGTTTTTACAGTTTCTCTGTCTCCTATTGGGAGTTCTATGATGTTGTCTTCCTATGTTCCTCACCCAGGGTTGCTGCTGGCTTTGTCTCAAAGTGTCCCTGCTGTGCTAGATCAGCTGCTGGGCCACCTCCGCTCCATATTTCTCCCTGTTCACTGCTGTCATCCAGTTTCTTTTTCCAGTCAGTGCTTGATCTAATTCTGTATACTTTCATTTGATGCTCAGGGTTCCAGGATTGTCATCTGTATCTGTTACAGTTTGCTTCTTGGGTCTTTGCTGTAGAAGGATGGCATGGTGCATCTGATTAGGCCACCGTGTTGAATGTAATCTCAGAAGGAAGCTTTGTAAGATGAGAAAGAAATTAATAGTAGGACTTCAGGCTTAATTTCTGAAGTGGGGTAACTTAGCTAAAGCTCTCAGCACGCTGAAACCACTTATTTTTTAAGATCTGGATGCTCCTATTACCAGTCTAAATCAATTTGTTCTATCTCTTGCACATTTTAGTTTAAGGAAATTTTTTTCTTAACTTTTTGTTAACATATTATATAATTCAGGTTTGTAGTTTTTAATTACTATGCTTTGTTTATTTCTTGTAGTATAAAAAACCACAGCTTATCCCACTTGAAAACCTCATTGCATTTAAACAAAGCCAACAGAGACTAACACATAACTTATTTGGAAAAGTGGATCCTGGACAAATTCCGCTTCTAAATGTCAAAATGGACTCGTCTGAAATAAGACAAGAAAAGGACAATAAAAAAAGGCAAGTTTTGAGTGAAATTTTATTTGAGAATATCATACACCAGTCAGTTCTTTATTAGTTACAGCCATATAATCATAAAGATGGAAGTTATCTGGTTCACCCTTCCAGCTTATACATAATTGCATATTCAGTTTCCTTGTTAAGTGTCATGCATTTGACCATATCTTGTAATGAAGAAAATTCCTATACTATGAGGCAAATACTATTATTTTTTCCATTCTATTAAGAATAACTTCCTGCCATTTATAAACTGAAAGATACCTTTACATTTTTCTATACAGGATGACAATCTTTCTTTTGCAGCACAAATATTTGTTATCTCAAGCAACATTATATGTATTATCCAGTTCATTGAAATAATTATTCATTTTATCATATTTTCCAGTCTCATAGTAAGTCTGAGGCTAGGTGATGGAAATTGTTTCAGGGCAATAAGAAATGTATGTGTAAAAAAACAAGGCTGTCTTCGCCATGAGACCAGAAGGACTGGATGGTACCCGGCTACCATTACTGAATGTTTTGATGAAAGATTCTATAGACCAATCCTGATCAAAAGGAGAAAACACAGAACAGAATTTCAAATTCCCATGGAATACAGACTTTCTTGGAGCCATTGAGGCTGGATGAATCCCCAAAACTATTGCCCTGAGATAATCTTTAAACTCTAAACAAAAAATATCCCCTAAAGTCTTCTTAAAACCAAATAACAGTTTAACTTAACTAGTAAAGAATGTCTGCTTGAGCATTGTGCTATTTTAAGATCTATCTATATGGGATCAAGTTGACAATAGCAACTCAAAAAATTAGACAGGAAATTTAGGGGGCAGTGAGTTATGTTAATGAGAAAGGAACAATTTGGAAAAGGAGGGCGAGAATGCTTGCACAGCCCGAAGAATGCGGTCAGTGTCACTGAATTGTACAGGTGGAGTTGTTGAATTGGTGTATGTTCTGTGTATATTCTCAACAACAAAAAATAAAGCTATTTGAAAAAAAAAGATAAAGGAGAAAAACAGCAAGTCTTTGACTTCTGATGTAGAATGCTTATTATAGTGTTTTGTTCATAATGTTCAGTGCATGTATTGACTGATAGGTTATTATTGAGTCTTGAAAATACTTAAAAAATTTCATTTATCAGACTGTAAATTCTACTATCAGTGCTGTCTTTCCAGAAATGGTTCCTTTTTTCATATATTCCAGGTATTCCCTCCTCAAAGTAAGTCTTCCCCTTAAGTTTTTGGGACCTCTTTCCATCTTGATGGGATTTGGTTGAGGTGACTAAGTGTGTTTAATTTTTCCCTAGGAAAATGAAGGTATCCAGTAGGGTTTCTGGGGCCAGCTTTAAATCTGCAGAATAAGGAGTTTAAAAGTCACCCAGAAGATGTGGACCTGATGGGTGATTCCTGTGACTAACACAGAATAGTCAGTTCAGGAGTAGGGAGCTAGAAATAAATTTCATGTTTTCTTGATTCTTTTTTTGTTTAAATTATGTTTGCTTGTATTCTAAAGGAATAGTTTTCTAATTAAATTCTGTTTATAATAATATATTAACTTTATTTTGATAACTGTCTCCCTTTAGCATGGTACAAATGAAAAACATGTTTGTAATAGTAAAAGTTTGTTTTATACAATTGTTTTTAACAGGCAAAGAAGACGAGCTGAGAAAGAGCTGCAAGAAAAAGGTTCAGAGAAACTGAGGAAAAAACCAAGTGTGACTTTCCAACCAGAGGATTCCATCATTAATGATAATGATTCAGAGGTGGTTATCAAACCCAAGGTACAGTAAAATTACAGCCCGTTCCCCGAGTCAGGATGTCTTTGGGGTGATGTTGTCTTCTGATTGCTGGAAGCTTCTGATTGCGGTCCGAAGAATCTTTTATATCATTAAATATATCAGTCCCTTCTACATCCCTCCATGGAACAGTGGACGTTTAATTGCAAATGCGAGAGGCAGCTTGATGACAAATTTAACAACTTCGGTTCAGAGCATCTGCCTTTGTGACTTTTTTGTATTTGAAATCTCTTTGTTTTTTCTGTCTACGCCCCCATTTTATGCATATGGTTTGCTATTTGGGCTTTTATTGTAGTTTTACCTGTCCCTTTGAAGTACCTCTAGGAATTCCCAAAGCGAATTTTGTTTTTCACTATAATCTATATTTTAATTAAAGTCTTTTCAAATATTCTTTCTAAATTTGCTGACAGTTTATTTAGCTATTTTTATAACAATAGATTTATGTTTTTTTTAACATGGATTTTCAAAAGCATACTTTTTTTAGTAATTCCTAAGAGCATTTCTGTAGGCACTTGGCAGAGATGTTTGTTGAGTCAATGAAAGATTTTGATAAGATGGGATTACTATTTGAGTATCAAAACTACTCTGCAAGGGGAAAATTATACACAGTAACCTAGTAACTTTGCATTAAATTGGTAATGCTCTATTGTTTGACTTGTTCAATTAGTGAACTCTTTTGTCAAGTTACTTTGATAGAATAAATAATAGAAGTTTAATTTTTTTTTTGAATTATAGTAACAACTTTTGCTTGAGAAGTAAAAAACTTCATGCCTATTAAATATTTTTTGTTGAATATTTCTTTTCCAAAATAATAAATGTCTTTGAGTTAATTATGGATTAATCATTTGGGGATTCCTTTAGGAGCAGCAAGAACACTGTGGCTCCCAGCCTTTGGATGACTTTGATATTCCTTTTGGTACGTACATGCATGATTAATGTAACATTTAGGTTCAAGTTAAAATCAGCTTTCTAGAACTGTGTATGATATAAAAATGAGACTGAATTATTTTCATGTTATCTTTGACAAGATTATGTGTATATGTGTTTTGATGTGTTATCCAAATAGAGCAATGGTTGGCAAACTATGGCCTCCAGGCCAGATCCAGCCCATGCCTGTTTTATAAATCACGTTTTATTGAAACACAGCCATGCCCATTTGTTTCTGCATTGCCTGTGGTGCTTTCACACTGCAGCAGAGTTGTGTAGTTAAGACAGACCATATGGCCCACAAAGCCCTAAAATATTTAATGTCTGTCCCGTTGCAGAAAAGGTTTGCTGGCATCTACAGCATATAGAGCATTTTAGTCAATTAGAATCACTACTGATATATAAGGTCTAAAGGTCTAGAAGAACAAGCCTAGGGTTAAATCTTTCGTAGAAAATGCATGCTCATTAAAAATACAGGAATCAGTTCAGAAAGGTGAGCTTGTTTACAGCTAAGAAATTATTTCCTTTCTTGAAATGATCAATTTATTTTATATTCCCTGAATGTACTCATTTCCTAAGCTTTCCCCTAAATAATTGTCTTTCTGACACATACACACACACACTCATACTCACTTAAACTCTTGAACTTGTGGAGCCATTTGCCCCCATGACCTCAGCTCTCAGATTTTTTTGATAATGTTAAAAGTACACATACTGTCTTTCTCTTCTTTCATATTTCTGTTCGACTTTCACTTTAAATTCAGCGTATCCAAATTTTAAATTGGAATTTTCCTGTTAGTGATATGGCCGTTCTCCAGATTTGCCACTTTTACCTTGAAAGTCAGCCCTGACTTATCCCTCGGCTCCATTCCCTCCTTCACACACATTGTCCTCAACCTGGTCCCTTCATTTCTGAGTGTCCCTGCCCAGCATCAGGTCTCTGCATGCCTAAACCAAGCAGTCATCTCCTACATGACTGCTTGGCTTCAGCCTCTCAGCTTCCTAATCCATCCGGCATTCCTCTTTACCACTCATTTGTTTTACAACCACTTTCTTCTCACTTTTAATAAGAATTTTCTCTTTGTAGAGGTAATACATGGTTGTTGAGGAGGATTTAGAAAATACAAATAGAGAAAAGAAAGAAAAATTAAAATCTCCCATAATTATTATGTCTAGAGAAAAACCAGTGTAAATATTCCAGAGAGCTTGATTTTATGAATATTCTTACATACATATATCTGCAAATACATATATATCTGTATAGGGATATTTATAAAATAACAGCTCTTGTACCCATTTATAACTTACTTATTTTTACATACCAGTATTAAGGTAGGTATCTTTTCATAGCATCGGATAATTCTTCTACAATGTCATTTTAAACGATTATATAGTTTCCCAAAGAATGTGCTATATTTTATACTCTTTTTTTTAAATAATTTTTATTGTGCTTTAAATGAAAGGTTACAAATCAAGTCAGTCTCTCACATATAAACTTATATACACCTTACTACATACTTCCATTTACTCTCCCCCTAATGAGTCAGCCTGCTCCCTCCTTCCAGTCTCTCCTTTCGTAACCGTTTTGCCAGTTTCTAACCCCCTCTACCCTCCCGTCTCCCCTCTAGACAGGAGATGCCAACACAGTCTCAAGTGTCTACCTGATACAAGTAGCTCACTCCTCATCAGCATCTCTCTCCAACCCACTGTCCAGTCCAATCCATGTCTGATGAGTTGTCTTCTGGAATGGTTCCTGTCCTGGGCCAAGAGAAGGTTTTTGGACCATGACCGCTGGCATTCTTCTAGTCTCAGTCAGACCATTAAGTCTGGTCTTTTATGAGAATTTGGGGTCTGCATCCACTGTTCTCCTGCTCCCTCAGGGCTTCTCTGTTGTGCTCCCTGTCAGGGCAGTCATCAGTTGTGGCCAGGCACCATCTAGTTCTTCTGGTCTCAGGATGATGTAAGTCTCTGGTTCATGTGGCCCTTTCTGTCTCTTGGGCTCATAGTTATCGTGTGACCTTGGTGTTCTTCATTCTCCTTTGATCCAGGTGGGTTGAGACCAATTGATGCATCTTAGATGGCCGCTTGTTAGCGTTTAAGACCCCAGACACCACACTTCTAAGTGGGATGCAGAATGTTTTCTTAATAGAATTTATTTTGCCAATTGACTTAGATGTCCCCTGAAGCCATAGTCCCCAAACCCCCGCCCTTGCTCCGCTGACCTTCGAAGCAGTTTATTCAGGAAACTTCTTTGCTTTTGGTCCAGTCCAGTTGAACTGACCTTCCCTGTGTTGACTGTTGTTCTTCCCTTCAACAAAAGTAGTTCTTATCTACTATCTAATCAGTAAATAACCCTCTCCCACACTCCCTCCCTCCCCCATCTCGTAACCACAAAAGAATGTGTTCTTCTCAGTTTATACTATTTCTCAAGATCTTATAATAGTTGTCTTATACAATATTTGTCCTTTTGCATCTGACTAATTTCACTCAGCATAATGCCTTCCAGGTTCCTCCATGTTATGAGATGTTTCACAGATTCATCACTGATCTTTATCGATACGTAGCATTCCATTGTGTGAATATACCATAATTTATTTATCCATTCATCCGTTGATGGACACCTTGGTTGCTTCCATCTTTTTGCTATTATAAACAGTGCTGCAGTAAACATGGGTGTGCATATATCTGTTTGTGTAAAGGCTCTTATTTCTCTGGGATATATTCCGAGGAGTGGGATATCTGGGTTGCATGGTAGTTCTAACTTTTTAAGGAAACGCCAGATAGATTTCCAGAGTGGTTGTACCATTTCATATTCCCACCAGCAGTGTATAAGAGTTACAGTCTCTCCGCAGCCTCTCCAACATTTATTATTTTGTGTTTTTTGGATTAATGCCAGCCTTGTTGGAGTGAGATGGAATCTCATCGTAGTTTTAATTTGCATTTCTCTAATGGCTAATGATCGAGAGCATTTTCTCATGTATCTGTTAGCCGCCTGAATATCTTCTTTAGTGAAGTGTGTGTTCATATCCTTTGCCCACTTTTTGATTGGGTTGTTTGTCTTTTTGTGGTTGAGTTTTAACAGAATCATATAGATTTTAGAGATCAGGCGCTGGTCGGAGATGTCATAGCTGAAATTTTTTTCCCAGTCTGTAAGTGGTCTTTTTACTCTTTTGGTGAAGTCTTTAGATGAGCATAGGTGTTTGATTTTTAGGAGCTCCTAGTTATCTGGTTTCTCTTCATCGTTTTTGGTAATGTTTTGTATTCTGTTTATGCCTTGTATTAGGGCTCCTAACGTTGTCCCTATTTTTTCTTCCATGATCTTTATCATTTTAGTCTTTATGTTTAGGTCTTTGATCCACTTGGAGTTAGTTTTTGGGCATGGTGTGAGGTATGGGTCCTGTTTCATTTTTTTGCAAATGGATATCCAGTTATGCCAGCACCATTTGTTAAAAAGACTGTCTTTTCCCCAATTAACTGACACTGGACCTTTTTCAAATATCAGCTGCTTCTATGTGGATGGATTTATATCTGGGTTCTCAATTCTGTTCCATTGGTCTATGTGCCTGTTGTTGTACCCATACCAGGCTGTTTTGGCTACTGTGGCTGTATAATAGGTTCTAAAATCAGGTAGAGTGAGGCCTCCCACTTTCTTCTGCCTTTTCAGTAATGCTTTACTCATCCGGGGCTTCTTTCCCTTCCATATGAAGTTGGTGATTTGTTTCTCCATCACTTTCAAAAATGGGATTGGAATTTGGATCGGAAGTGCATTGTATGTATAGATGGCTTTTGGTAGAATGGACATTTTTACTATGTTAAGTCTTCTATCCATGAGCAAGGTATGTTTTTCCACTTATGTAGGTCCCTTTTAGTTTCTTGCACTAGTACTTTGTAGTTTTCTTTGTATAGATCTTTTACATCTTTGGTAAGATTTATTCCTAAGTATTTTATCTTTTGGGGGGCTACTGTGAATGGTATTGATTTGGTGATTTCCTCTTCGATGTTCTTTTTGTTGATATAGAGGAATCCAAGTGATTTTTGTATGTTTATCTTGTAACCTGAGACTCTGCCAAACTCTTCTATTAGTTTGAGTAGTTTACTGGAGGATTCCATAGGGTTTTCTGTGTATAAGATCATGTCATCCGCAAATAGAGATAATTTTACTTCTTCCTTGCCAATCCGGATGCCCTTTATTTCTTTGTCTAGCCTAATTGATCTGGCTAGGACCTCTAGCACAATGTTGAATAAGAGCAATGATAAAGGGCATCCTTGTCTGGTTCCAGTTCTCAAGGGAAATGCTTTCAGGGTCTTTCCATTTAGAATGATGTTGGGTGTTGGCTTTGTATAGATGCCCTTTATTTTCCTTCAGTTCCTATTTTGCTGGAAGTTTTTATCATGAATGGCTTTTGGACTTTGTTAAATGCCTTTTCTGCATCAATTGATAAGATCATGTGCTTTTTGTCTTTTGTTTTATTTATATGGTGGATTACATTAATGGTTTTTCTAATATTGAACCAACCTTGCATATCTGGTATAAATCCCACTTGGTCGTGGTGGATTATTTTTTTGATATGTTGTTGAATTCTATTGGCTAGAATTTTGTTGAGAATTTTTGCATCTATGTTCATGAGGGATATAGGTCTGTAATTTTCTTTTTTTGTGGTGTCTTTATCTGGTTTTTCGTATTAGGGATATGGTGGCTTCATAGAACGAGTTAGGTAGTATTCCATCATTTTCTATGCTTTGAAGTACCTTTAGTAGTAGTGGTGTTAACTCTTCTCTGAAAGTTTGGTAGAACTCTGCAGTGAAGCCGTCTGGGCCAGGGCTTTTTTTTGTTGGGAGTTTTTTGATTACCTTTTCAATCTCTTTTTTTGTTATGGGTCTATTTAGTTGTTCTACTTCTGATTGTGTTAGTTTAGGTAAAAAAAAAAAAAAAAGGTAGGTAGTGTTTTTCTAGGAATTCGTCCATTTTTTTCTAGGTTTGCAAATTTGTTAGAGTACAATTTTTTGTAGTAATATGATATGATTCTTTTAATTTCAGTTGGGTTCTGTTGTGATATGGCCCATCTCATTTCTTTTTCGGGCTATTTGTTTACTTTCCTGTATTTCTTTAGTCAGCCTGGCTAAAGGTTTATCAATTTTGTTAAGTTTTTCAAAGAACCAGCTTTTGGCTTTGTTAATCCTTTCAATTGTTTCTCTGTTCTCGAGTTCATTTAGTTCAACTCTAATTTTTATTACTTGTTTTCTTCTGGTGCCTGATAGATTCTTTTGTTGCTCGCTTTCTATTTGTTCAAGTTGTAGGGACAGTTCTCTGATTTTGGCTCTTTCTCCTTTATGTATGTGTACCTTTATCAATATAAATTGACCTCTGAGCACTGCTTTTGCTGTGTCCCAGAGGTTTTGATAGGAAGTATTTTCATTCTCATTGCAGTCTATGAATTTCTTTATTCCCTTCTTAATGTCTTCTGTAACCCAGTCTTTTTTGAGCAGGGTATTGTTCTGTTTCCATGTATTTGATTTCTTTTCCCTGATTTTTCTATTATTGATTTCCACTTTTATGGCCTTGTGGTCTGAGAAGATGCTTTGTAATATTTCGATATTTTGGGTTCTGCAAAGGTTTGTTTTATGACCTAATATGTGATCTGTTCTAGAGAACGTTCCGTGCGCACTAGAAAAAAAGGTATACTTTGCAGCTCTTGGGTGGAGTGTTCTGTATACGTATATAAGGTCAAGTTGGTTGATTGTAGCCATTAGATCTTCTGTGTCTCTATTGAGCTTCTTACTGGAAGTCCTGTCCTTCTCCGAAAGTGGTGTGTTGAAGTCTCCTACTATAATTGTGGATGTGTCTATCTCACTTTTCAGTTCTGTTAAAGTTTGTTTTATGTATCTTGCAGCCCTGTCATTGGGTGCATAAATATTTAATATGGTTATATCTTCCTGGTCAGTTGTCCCTTTAATCATTATGTAGTGTCCTTTATCCTTTGTGATGGATTTAACTTTAAAGTCTATTTTGTCAGAAATTAGTATTGCCACTCCTGCTCTTTTTTGATTGTTGCTTGCTTGATATATTTTTTCCATCCTCTGAGTTTTAGTTTGTGTCTCTAAGTCTAAGGTGTGTCTCTTGTAGGCAGCATATAGACAGATCGTGTTTCTTTATCCAGTCTGAGACTCTCTGTGTCTTTATTGGTACATTTAGTCCGTTTACAATCAGCGCAATTATAGATAAGTATGAGTTTAGTGCTGTCATTTTGATGCCTTTTTGTGTGTGTTGTTGAGAATTTCATTTTTCCACTTTTTTGTGCTGAGAAGTTTTTCTTTGCAAATTGTGTGTTCCTCATTTTCATAGTAGTTGAATTTATGTTTACTGAGTCATTATGTTCTTCTTGGTTTCTATTTTGAATTATGGAATTGTGAGACCTCTTTGTGGTTACCTTAATATTTACCCCTATTTTTCTAAGTAAAAACCTAACTTGTTTTATACTGCTTTTATTGTACCTACTCTCCCTGGGTGATCTCTAAGGAAAATCCACATCTAATCCCAGGCTTTGTAACAGACTTTCCACTTCAATTCTACTTCCTGATGAAGTTTTCCACTTGGGCAGAAATTGCCCAAGCACAGCACGTTCAGTGTGAACTCATTATTCCCTCTCAAACTAGTTTGTCTTCCTGCGTTCTCTGTGTATATGTTGCCACCAAACTAACCCAAAAGCCTAAGTTATTCTGAATTGTGCCCTACCTTTTCCCTTTTCATCTGGTTAATAACCAGGTCTTGCCTATTTTACCTCCATTGTAATCCTTAAATTTTTCCTTTTTCCTCCATTCCTCACCATTGCTAAGTCCTTAATTGCAGCAGCCCCATCCAACAGATTGTCGTACTTCAGTTTATTCCACTCAAATCTATGTCCATACAGTGACTGGTTTTTCTAAAACATCGATCTTACCATGTCATGTCCCTGCTTAACAACTTTTAATGGATCGTCATTAGCCAGAAGAACGTCTGGGTTTCTACACTGGGCGTACAGAGTCCTCCACAATTTTAGTTTTGATTGCACTGAACTACCTTTGAAACACCTTAAATACCACCTCCTTCACGAAGTCCCTTTGATGACGCCCTGACACCTCATACTTCTACTTCCCTTGACTCAGGTGGGCCCCTGAAATAATGTTTGCTTCTCAGTGATTTCCCAATTTTTTGTTATTATATTTAAGAAATGCTGCAACGTGACATTACTACTTCAGCTGGATTGCATTTCATGGCCTCCGTAAGGAAGAAAGCTGTAGAGAGTCAGGATGCAAGTACAAATACAGACCCAGGTAAAAAGCCTGCTTTTGTTTAAAGAATATTTTGCAGTATTTAAGATATATGAAATTTCCTTTAAGGGAATTTTAAATTATATATTAGTTTCTCATCCCAGGTTCTTGTCCCCAGTCCTGATATAGGCATACCTTGGAGATATGGTGAGTTCGGTCCCAGACCACCATAGTAAAGCCAATACTGCAATAAAGCAAGTCACATGACTTTTTTAGTATTCAAGTCCATGTAAAAGTTATATATACACTCTACTTTAGTCTGTTAAGTGTGCAATAATAGCATTATGTCTTAAAAAATGCATATACTTTAATTAAAAAAATACTTTATTGTTAAAAAATGCTAATCATCTGGGCCTTCAGCAAGTCATAATCTCTTTGCTCGTGGAGGGTCTTGCCTCCATGCTGATGGCTGCTGACTGATTAGGGTGGTAGTTGCTGAAGGTGTTCACTGAAGTAGCAGTTTTAATTTCCTTCAAGAACTTTTCCTTTACAATTTGGCTAACTGGTGCAAGAGGCCTAGCTTTTGGCCTGTCTCAGCTTCTGGCATGCCTTCCTCGCTAAACTTAATCATTTGTAGCTTTTGATTTAAACTGAGAGATGTGCGACTCTTCCTTTTACTTGAATACTTTAGAGGCCATTAGGGGGTTATTAATTGGCCTGATTTCAATATTGTTGTGTGTCAGGGAATAGGGAGGCTTGAGGAGAGGAAGAGAGACAGGGGAACAGTCGGTCAGGGGAGCAGTCAGAACACACACAACATTTATCAATTAAATTTGTTGTCTTATGTGGGTGTAGTTCTTGGCACCCCCCAAAAATTACAATAGTTACATCAAAAATCACTTATCACAGATCACCATAACATATAATAATAATGAAAAAGTTTGAAATATTGTGAAAATTACCAAAATGTGACACAGAGACACGAAGTGAGCACATGCTATTGGAAAAATGGCACCAATAGACTTGCTCGATGCAAGGTTACCACAAACCTTCAATTCGTGAAAAGCAGAGTATCTGCAAAGTGCAATAAAGTGAAGCATGGGGGTATGACTGTATATACTTTAGAAATTTTAAATTATGTTTAATGATAAATTAAGTAAAATAGAGTAGAGATTTTTAATTAAAAAATGCCATAGAATACACCTCAAGCCAAATGGAAATAATGTTTTGAATTTGGGCCTTCCGTGACATTAATTGGAAACCCTGGTGGCGTAGTGGTTGGGTGCTACAGCTGCTAACCAAAAGGTCAGCAGTTTGAATCCGCCAGGCCCTCCTTGGAAACTCTACGAGGCAGTTCTGCTCTGTCCCGTAGGGTCGCTATGAGTCGGAATCTACTCAAACGGCAGTGGGTTTGGTTTGGTTTGGTTTATGCCATTACTTTCCTGCACTGAAATTGACAGCCTACGGCTGAGAGGGTTGGGACTGTGGCTAGTGGAGTTGAGCTAGGAAGAGGACTAGATTGGGCTTAGTATATGTAACTGTGTCCAAGAGAAGATGAAATAAGTTTTAGAGGATCTGTTATTTGGGATTTTTCCTGTGGACATTGAGTAGCATCTTGAATAGTGGTCTGCCCGTTGTCTCTTAGTGATTCTTTTTGTGCTATTTAGTAAACAGTTTCTCTTAACTATGTGTGGAACCTTATAAGTGCTTTCGAAAACCTCTCTAATGATACTGTATTTTAAAATAGTATTTATTGGTATGTTTAAAAAATATGTTCATGGTAGTATATTGGGATCAGAGAACATAGGAAAAAGATGAAAAATAATCAAAATTATACCACATTAAAATTTTTAAAAATTTTTTGTGCGTTTTACATAGTTAGATATGGTAAGTCATGCAGGCGTCCCTCAGTATCTGAATTCTCACCATCCAGATTGTTATTGCCATCTTCCCTAGGTTGTCTCTGAGAGTTTAACCCTTCATAGGTCCCAGTGTTTACTTTTTTTCAGGTATGTTGGGACACTTTCATGTTAGATTATATCTTTAATATGTTTCATGATTTATTTATATCGTAGTACATGTTTGTTGCAGTGTTGAAGATAGTTCATATCTGATGTGTTCAGTATTGTTGCACATTGCATACAAACTAATGAGGTAAATAAATGTGAATTTAGAAGTCATGTTAAAATGCTTTATATTATGTAGTAATCCTTGGTGGTGGTTACTGAGGTGTGGAAGAGTAGTTTAATGATATTTGGGAAAATGGGTGGATTGGGACAACTTTTTTTTTTTTTTTCCCACTTAAAAGAATACAATAAAGTCTCCTGGTGGCTGAAAACTCACTGTCCAGCAGATTTTCAGGAGTGGATTAGATTTGGATAACCAAGGGTACCTATATTTTGTATCCTATGCTTTACATTTTGACTTCTGTTTATGAAAAACATTTCCCCGTGTCATCGAAAAGTACTTTGTAAGCATATTGCTTCTGTTAGTTGTGCTATAAAATATTTAACTAATTCCTTATTGTTCAACATAGTAGGCAGGTGACAGTTTTTTTTTTTCCTCCTGTAACTAATGCTTCAGTGAGTATTTTCCTGCATAAGAGCCTTTTCTTTTCATCATGAGGATTTAGCTAACTTTTTTTTATTTTTGTCATATGGTAGGTTTAAAAAATGGAATCTCACTGTTCTTTTCATTTACATTTCTTTCTGAAGGAGGTTAAGCATGTATAAGTTGTTTTTTTGATGTCACTCATGAGTGCACATTGGAGAAACATTGTTACGTGCACTTTCTCTGAGTATGTCTTTGAGAAAGCCTTGGAGGTCCTTTGCCTTTGCTGTTGGGCGGTCTTTTAATTCTGTTATTCATCCAGGTAATCAGACCCAGGATATAAGCAATAGTAGACTGAGGTTATCCTATTAGTTATTTAAAATTAAATTGTTAAACTGTCACACATTTCTGCCTCCTTTTATGCACAATATCTAATTACCTGCACTCATATGCTTAAATTTTTATTGTATTTGTGATATTCTTTTTCATTTTCTATTTTCTCTTTTTTACCTTAAATCTTTTAATTTTAGTACAAGATAAGGAAGCTGCTTCTCAAGAAGTTGTTTCTGAATGTGGTAAAAATCAAATCACTTCTACATCAGGTGTGATTTTATTTTTTTCTGAGATCAGCACGACTTATTAAACATCACGTCTGCATGATTCCAAAACAGAAGCCACCACCCCTTATTAAAAACATAGTAAAACCAATGAATTGATATAATGGAAAAGAATGATAACTTAAGTATTTTCACTTTCCTTTTTTCATGTTTTTGGTTGACATTGGTTTAAACTCAAGCTTTGTTGCCAAGTTTCCAGTACTTCATATGACAATGAGTTATATTTTGCATATGAAATTTAAAAGTAATTCTTTATTAAAGATAAAATGTGAGGAATATAATCAGAGTCCTAGGACAGGAGGCATAGGGTTAAGCTGTCTGCTGACCCCTCCTGTAACATTTTATTTTACTTTTGAATCAGAAGCAAATGAATTTTGTAAGATTTAGATGTTAAAACATTTTAAGGGGTAAAATTTAGCTATCGCTCTGTGAATATACCAAAAACCACTGAATTGTACCCTTTTAATGGGTGAGAATTATATGTATCTCAATAAATCTATTAGTAAAAAGTGTTGAAAGTGGAAAATTTTTAGTTGAGTTAATTTCTTAAAAATTTGTCTATTGATATTCTTATAAACAACGTGAGTTAATATATATCTGAGATGGAAATAGGAAATTATACCATTTTCTTGACATAATTTAGATACTTTATTGTTTTGTTAATTATTCATGTAGGGAAAGCAGTAGTCTTAGTCAGTCTGCATTCAGTTATGCATTACTCTAGAGTAAATTGTCCTTAGAATAGAATAGAGTAGAATTTGTTTTAATTTATTTATACCTATGAAACTTCTGCTTAGATTTTCAGCAAATACATTTTATGTTGTTTGTTGCTGACTTATCCTTATAAACTTAATGACTTAGAGCCGTATATAGAGAATGTATTTCTGATTTTTCTTTATTTAATCTTTAGAACATGAACTTGTGAGTGTTACTCAGCTGTCGGCTCCAGATGTCTATCTAAATCTCAGGTTTCCTACCGAAATATCAGAGAAACCTTTGTCACCTTCAACTGAAGCAAATTTGGTTTGTATTTAATTTAGAAGTTCTAATTATTTTAATTATACATTTGTGCCAACATTTTTTGTGATCATCCAGACATGACTCAGTTGTATAGATCACAACCAAAAAAACCAAACCCACTGCCGTGGAGTCGATTCTGACTCATAGTGACCCTATAGAACAGAGTAGAACTGCCCCATAGAGTTTCCAAGGAGTGCCTGGTGCATTTGAACTGCCGACCTCTTGGTTAGCAGCTGTAGCACTTAACCACTACGCCACCAGGGTTTCCATTGTACAGATAAGTTGAGGCTAAAAATCTAATTTATGTAATTTTGTAGCTCAAAAAATTAAGTATTATGCCCCAAAATAACATAAAATAAGACTGTGACATATTCTTCCTTCAGCTTCCTCTAAGTTAGGTGCATGGAAGCCCTTCTTGCCTTGTTATTGATAAAAATTAAATTCCCCCCACTGCTTTTTTGTTGCAGAGTAACAATATAGAGTAAAAAAGAACCCTTTTGAATTTCATGTTTTGGCTCAGGTTGGACACACTTACATAGATGTGATTGACATTGAAGCTGGTGATCTGCAGGAATTACCTGCCAGAGAAGAGCCTTTAGATGATAATATTAGCAACCAGCAAAGCGATCTTCTAGAAGTTCTGTCTTCTGCAGAGTTACATCATATGGCAGCTTCCGTTACTAATGCTGTTCCCCGGCATGGTATTAAGAGTCGAGGTAAAATTTTTTCTACTTTTGAAGTAAATTAAATGCATCGTGCAAAAGTTTTTAATATAGCATTGTTATCCCTACTTGGATCTTTTAGCTGCCCTCCTACAAACCCTCTGCACTTTTGGATGTTTGTATTCACATTTAGAAATGCTGTATTGATCTTTTAGATTACGTTGTTTAGAAGTTTAGAATCAATCTCTATATTCCTTTTGTATTCTTGATAGAATCTGCCAGGTCTGCTATGGATTCATTTTTTAAACCCACAAAAGTGTTTCCAGCCTGTCTGGATGTAAAAAACTGGACAACAGGCGTTACAGAAATGAAGGAGCCTAGTATCATCTCACCTACACCATCAGGAGTACAGCAGAACAAAGGTGAATGGCCAAGATAAATAGCAACCCCACCTCCACGAATTACTTATATATTAGAAATAAGCACTGAAACTCAGCAGTTGCGAAAGAAATCAGAAGAATACCTTGCCTTCCTCTAGGAGTGGGGAGAGGTAGGTAAATGAGTTAGAGCCATGGTTCCACAGCTGAGATTCGTGGATATTCTGCAAGAAGACTACAGATTACCGATGCATATGTTTTTCTCAGTTAATGGAAACTCAAAATAAATACCCTGTGGGAGCTCATGAATGTTTTGATATTAAAAAGGAATTCTCATATTTTAAATGTGGGCAATTCTGGAACGTCAAAACCCAAACCAGATGCCATTGAGTCTATTCCGACTCATAGCACACAGAAAATACACAGACATAGAAGCCTGAGATCCCACATAAAGTCAGTAATAGCCAACATTGGGCCTAGCTTTTACTGTGTGTGCAATTGTTCGTTTCCAAATAGTTCTAAAAAGTCATAAAAATATTAAAGGTGCTTTTTTGATGAAGTATATTTTTCGTAGCAGGGGAAAAAGTAACATTCAGACTACCTTGTACATGGAGCTAAGTGGTAATAATAACATCGTTATACACTCTTATCTTACAACAAAGATAAATCTCAAATGTAAAGAGACTAGAATGGAATTCCTAAATACATGAAATGACTGGAAGAGAATGTTATGTTGGATTTAAATGAGACCATCAAAAAATGGCATCAGTATCTACCTTTTCCTTAATTATAATCAACTCTGATTTTACTTTTCTTCATATTTAGATCTACTGAAGCCTGAGTTCCAATTCAAAGAACAGAGCACAAAGTCGGAAGTTGCAGAAGATTACCTGTTGTGGAAACTGCTGCAGGAGGTCTCTGATGCTCCCCCTGCACCGAGTCCTGCGGCGCACAGACTAGAGCACCTCACGTCTAAGCTTCGGGAGATTGATGAACAGCTGTTGGCAGTACAGAACATTGCCGAAAACATAGAGCAGGATTTCCCCAGACACAAAGTGGTAGGCCTGCATTCTGCTAAGATTGACCCTCTTTGTTTGTAATTGGATATCAGATTTGCAGAATGATATAATTTTAGATACTTGATTTTTCAAAATAATGGGAACTTGGTACCTTTAAGCCAGAGTTCTCAGCCTCAGTACTGTTGACATTTTGGGCCAGATGGTTCTTTGTTGTAGAGCTGTCCTGTGCACTGTAGGATGTTTAGCAGTATCTCTGACTTCAACCTTACTAGATGCCAGAGCACCCCCTAACTGTAAAAACCAAAAATGTCTCCAGACGGTGCCAGATGTCTCCTGGTTGGCAAAATCAGCACTAATTAAGAAACACTGCCTTGAGCTTTTGAGAAATGAAGCCATGCTTTCTACCGTGAAAAGAAATATATGAATTATAAAACCAGGATATGTCTTTTAAACAAACCTTGCTCATAATTATCATTTTATTCTGAAAGTTTTTTTTATAACTTTACAAATGGTATTGTCATTATATTTGAAATTCTTTTCAGTTTCTTTTAAATCTTTTGTGTAAGGGGACTAGTAATCAGTTCCTTACAAGTTTTCTGTATCTTTAAAAAGTATTCCTAATAAATAAATAATTAATTTTTTGTATAGACAGCAGTCCTTTTTTTTTTCTTTTAATTTAGGAAGAAAAATTCATATAATAAAAACGTTAGAGTTTGCATATATGTTTAAAATGTTATCATCCTATTATAATACACACAAAAACAAAGATTTTGATTTGCTCATTTTAGTTGAGAAAACAACTCGTAGGCCTGGAAAGAGGTGCCAGACAGATACTGTGGATGAGCACTGACTAGGAGCCTTGAAGACTTGGGTTCAAATCCATGTTCTGATGCTAAGAAAGTCATTGAATTTCTCTGGGTCTTGTTCCCTCATTTCTAAAATGAAATGTTTTGTCTCGATGATAGCTAAGGTTCCTTCCCATTTTAAAAATTATATAACTCTATGTTTCTGTCCCTTTTTTCCCCATTAAGAAAATTTATTGTGGTAAATATATATAAGAAAACACTTGCCATTTTAACCATTTTTATATGTACAATTCAGTGACATTAATTATATTCACTATGTTGTGCAACATCATCACTATTCATTCCCAAATTTTTTTCATCATCCTTAACAGAAACTTAGTACCCCTTAAGCCATAACTCCTCCCTTTCCCCCTCCCATTTACCCCTAGTAATCACTGATCTATGCATTTGCCTAGTCTAGATATTTTGTTTAAGTGTAATCATACAATATTTTCCTTTTGTGTCTGACTTACTTTACTTGCCATGATTCAAGGCTCATCCATGCCACAGCATGTATCAGAACTTCATTTCTCTGTATGGTTGAATAATTATATGGTATGGCTATAAAAAAAAAAAGCACATTTTATTTATCCATTCATCTGTTGATCGACGTTTGAGTTGTTTCCACCTTTTGGCTGGTTGTGAATAATGCTGCAGTGACTCCTTATCCTTTTAAAATGTCAAATCAGGTAAGCTACAAATAAGTAAAAATTTCCTTGTTTTCAATCCCTACCTTTTAGCTCATGTTGGATTTAATCCTATTATTCGTTTGCATTAATGCAAACATTTCAAACCTATATGAAATTGATATTTTGAAAATATCAAAGTATAAAATTTGTAATAGTTGTTTTCTTGTATGTGTTTTTTCAACAGGTAGAACCGGTGGATTACATTGAATCATCTTCTGGCCCTGAATTTGATAAAACACTGGCTGTAAAAACCATAAGCATTTCTGAAGAAGGTATGTGTGTATGGGCAAGGAGGACTGAAGCCTTGCTTTTGTTGACCTGAAAGAGTAAAGCATTGCCTCTCGGAGTGCCAGAACTAGGAATGATTTTCATATGTACGCTGAAGACATCAGCTCCAAATTTTTATATTAAAATTATTTATGTGATAATCCATGTGATTGGTTCCCACCTCAAGGCCATTTTGTTCTAAGAAGCCAGTGCTATCACCTCCACTGGTTTTCATACCAGAATGGGCAGTGTAGGCTGGATCTTAGTTTCTGTGACCTCTGGCCACTGGCCACTGGCCACACACTGCTGAGGACTGTACAGAGCTTTGTGCTAAGGTTCCTGTTTATTCACTGTCATCAGCTGAGCTGAAATTTGAAGGTCTGGTTAAACTGCTGAGCAGTGATGAAATATTAAGTTTCTTACTTAATGAAAGAATGAAATAGGGTAGATAGGTTTTTAATTTCTATTGTATCTATTTGTTCTTAAGTGAGGTCAAGTAGATTCCGACTCATAGCAACCCCATGTGACAAGAGTACAGTTGTCCCGTAGGATTTTCTAAGCAGAGTAGAACTGCCCTGTAGGGTTTCTAAGGAGTGGCTGGTGATTCAAACTGCCGACCTTTTGGTTAGCAGCCATAGCTCTTAACCACTGCACTACCAGGGTTCCAAATCTGTATAAGAGCAAATGGCCAGGTCTTTTTCCTGTGGAGCTGCTGGGTGGGTTCGAACTGCCAACCTTTCAATTAAAAGCCGAACTCTTACTGTTGTGCCACCAGGGCAGCTCTACTCTGTCCTATAGGGTTGCTATGAGTCGGAATCGACTTGATGGCACTGGGTTTGGTTTGTTTTGGATAGTTGTTTATATCTAGGTTCTCTCACTCATTCAGTTTTGTCAGGAATTTAATTAGTCTTTAAAAAAAAAAAACAGATTTGCGTTTGTGATTCTCTCTTTTTTTTTTTCCGTTAATTTCTACTCTTGGCTTTATTATTTATTTTACTTTTGGGTTTTTTTTTTTTTTGCTGACATCATTCCTTCGTATTTTCTAATATATATGCATTTGAGGCTGAAGATGTTCCTGCAAGGACCCAAACAAGAATGTTAATATGTACCATCTTTTGGTGGTTTTCAGGCCTAAATAGTTTGTAATTTATATTAAGATATGTCTATTAACAGTTAAATTATTTAAGTTTTATAAGCACTTTCCGTTAGTTGATGTAGAGTGTATTTTTATTTTATTTTATTTGAAATTTTTAACTGTACTTTAGATGAAGGTTTACAGAACAGACGAGTTTCTCATCAAACAGTACACACATTGTTCTATGACACTGGTTAACAACCCCACGACATGTACACACTCTCCCTTCTCAGCTTTGGGTTCCCTATTACCAGCTTTCCTGTTCCCTCCTGCCTTTCAGTCCCTGCCCCAGGGCTGGCACACCCTTTTAGTCTTGTTTTGTTCCGTGGGCCTGTTCAATCTTTGGCTGAAGGGTGAACCTCAGGAATGATTTCGTTACTGAGCTGAAAGGGTGTCAGGGGCCATACTCTCAGAGTTTCTCCAGTCTCTGTCAGGCCAGCAAGTCTGGTCTTAGCTTTTTGAGCTAGAATTTTGTTCTACATTTTTTCAAGCTCTGTCTAGGACCCTCTATTTTGATCCTTTTCAGAGCAGTTGGTGGTAGCCGGCCACCATCTCGTGCTGGACTCAGTCTGGTGGAGGCCGTGGTAGATGTGGTCCATTAGTCCTTTGTATCTTTAGTTTTCTTCATTCTTCCTTACTCCTGAAGGAGCAAGACCAGTGGAGTATCCTAGATGGCTGCTCACAGGCTTTTAAGACCCCAGACGCTACTCACCAAAGTAGAATGTAGAATATATTCTTTATAAACTGTTACGCCAATTGAGCTAGATATTCCCCGAGATTATGGTCCCCACAGCCCTCAGCCCAGCAATTCGATCCCTCAGGGAATTTGGATGCATCTGTGGAGCTACCATGACATTGCCTTGTGTAGGCTGTGCTGGCTTCCCCAGTATTGTGTACTGTCTTACCCTCCACCAGAGTTACCGCTTATCTATCGTCTATTAACTGTTTTTCCATCCCCACCTCTCCCCTCCCTCGTAACCATCAAATATTTTCTTTTTATATGTAAACCTTTTCATGAGCTTTTATAGTAGTAGTCTCATACAATATTTGTACTTTTGCGATTGGCTTATTTCACTTAGCATAATGCCCTCCAGATTCATCCATGTTATGAGATGCTTCACAGATTCATCGTTCTTTATTGTTGTGTAGTACTCCATTGTATGTATGTGCACAGTTTGTTTATCCATTCATCGGTTGATGGGTATCTAGGTTGTTTCCATCTTTTTACTGTTGTGAACAGTGCTGCAGTGAACATGGGTGTGCATTTGTCTGTCCTTCTGATGACTTATTTCTCTAGGATGTAGTCCTAGGAGTGGGATTGCTGGATCACATGGTATTTCTATTTCTAGCTTTCTAAGGAAGCTCCATATCGTTTTCCAAAATGGTTGTATCATTTTGCATTTCCACGAGCAGTGCATAAGAGTTCCCATCTCCCCGCAGCCTCTGCACCAGTTATTTCCAGCAATGCCAGAATGAGATGGTATTTCATTGTCATTTTGATTTGCATTTTTCTAACGGCTTGAGATCATGAGCATTTCCTCATGTGTCTGTTGGCTGCTTGAATGTCTTCTTTGGTGAAGTGTCTGTTCATTTCCTTTGCCCATTTTTTAATTGGATTATTTGTCTTTTTGTTGTAGAGGTATTGGGTTTTCTTGTAGATTTTAAAGATTAGACCTTTGTCTGATTTGTAATAGCCAAAAATTTTTTCAAAGTCTGTAGATTCTCTTTTTACTCTTTCAATGAAGTCTTTTGTGTTTAATTTTTAGAAGATCCCAGTTATCTAGTTTATCCTCTGGAGCTTGTGTGTTGTTGGTTGTGCTTTGTATCCTGTTAATGCCGTGTATTAGGGCCTCTAGCATTGATCCTATTTTTTTTTCTAGGAATTTCATGGTTTTTGGCTTTATATTTAGGTCTTTGATCGATTTTGAGTTAGTTTTTGTATATGGTATGAGGTATGGGTCCGGTTTCATTTTTTTACAGCTGGACAACCAGTTTTGCCAGCACCTTTTGTTAAAGATACTATCTTTTCCCCATTTGATGGACCTTGGGCCCTTGTTGAAGATCAGGTGATCATAGGTGGAAGGATTTGCATCTGGGTTCTCAATTCTGTTCCATTTGTCAATTTATCTGTCGTTGTACCAGTACCAGGCTGTTTCGACTACCGTAGCTGTATAGAAGCTTCTGAGATCAGGTAGTGCAAGTCCTCATACTTTATTCTTCTTCTTCAATAGTGCTTTACTTATCTGGGCCTTCTTTCCTTTCCTTATAAAGTTGATAGCTTTTTCCATCTCTTTAAAGAATGTTGTTGGTATTTGGATTGGGATTGCATTGTATTTGTAAATCGCTTTGGGTGGAATTGTCATTTTCACAAAGTTGAGTCTACCTATCCATGAGCATGGTATGTTTTTCCATTTATGTAGATCTCTTTTGGTTTCTTGCAGAAGTGTTTTGTAGTTCTCTTTGTATAGGTCTTTTATATCCCTGGTTAGATTTACTCTCAAGTATTTTATTTTTTTAGGGGCTATTGTAAATGGTAGTTTTCCTGATTTCCTTTTCATCGTTCTTTTTATTGGTGTGTAGGAATCCAACAGATTTTTATATGTTTATCTTGTATCCTGCTCCTCTGCTGAATCTTTTTATTAGTTCCAGTAGTTTTCTTGTGGAGTCTTTTGGTTTTTCCATGTATAGTATCATATCATCCGCAAATAGGGAGAGTTTAACTTCTTCATTACCAATTTGGATGCCCTTTATTTCTGTTTCGTGCCTAGCTAGGACTTCTAACACAATGTTAAATAGGTGTGGTGATATAGGGCATCCTTGTCTTGTTCCTGTTCTCAGGGGAATGTTTTCAGCGTCTCTCCGTTAAGAATGATGTTGGCCATTGATTTTGCATATATGCCCTTTATGATATTGAGAAATTTCTCTTCTATACCTATTTTACCAGGAATGAGTGTTGAACTTTTTTTCAGCTTCGAGATGATCATGTGATTCTTTTCTTTCTTTTATTTATGTGGTGGATTACGTTGATTGATTTTCTAATGTTGAACCATCCTTGCATGCTGGTATGAATCCTACTTGGTCGTAGTGTATTATTTTTTTGATACACTGCTGAATTCTATTGGCTAGAATTTTGTTGAGAATTTTTTCATTTATATTCTAGAGATATTGGTCTGTAATTTTCTTTTTTTGAGGTGTCTTTTTTTGCCTAGTTTTGGTATCAGGGTTATGCTGGCCTCACAGAATGAATATATCTCTTCCTTTTCTGTGTTCTGAAATAGTTTGAGTAGTACTGGTGTAAGCTTTCCTCTGAATATTTGGTAGCATTCTCCAGTAAAGCCATCTGGGCCAGGGCTTATTTTTGTTGGGAGTTTTTTTTTTTTCTTTTTCAGTCTGTTGTTATGGGTCTGTTCAGATTTTCAACATCATTTTGTGTTAGTTTGGGTAGGTAGTGTGTTTCTAGAAATTTGCCCATTTCCTTTAGGTTTTCAAATTTGTTGGAGTATAGTGTTTCATAATACTCTGTTATTACCCTTTTTATTTCAGTCGGGTCTTTTGTAATGTCCCCCATTTCATTTCTTATTTGGGCAATATGCGTCTTCTCCTGTTTTTATTTTGTCAATTTGGCGAGTGGTTTGTTGATTTTGTTGATCCTTTCGAAGAACCAGCTTTTCATTTTGTTCTTTTCTGTTGTTTTTCTACTCTCTATTTCATTTATTTCTGCTCTGATCTTTGTTATTTCGTTTCTTCTGGTGTTTTGATTTTTTCCCTTTCTTCTTTTTTGATGTATGCATCTATTGGTATAAATTGACCTCTGAGGACTGCCTTTGCTGTGTCCCAAAAGTTTTGGTATGATGTGTTTTCATTCTTGGAATTTTTTTATTCCATCTCTGATTTCTTCTATTACCTAGTGGTTTTTAAGCAGGGTGTTAATCAATTTCCATGTAATTGATTTTTCTTCCTTACTCTTCCTGTTGTTCATTTCTATGTTGATGGCATTGTGGTCACAGAAGATATTTTGTATTATCTCAGTGTTTTGGATTTTGTTGAAGGTTGCTCTGTGGCCTAAGATGTGGTCTCTTCTGGAGAATGTTCCATGTGTGTTGGAAAAGAATGTGTACTTTGCAGCTGTTGGATGGAGTGTTCTATATATGTCTACGAGGTCAAGTTGTGCTCTTTAGCTCTGCTGCATCTCTGTTGAGTTTCTTTCTAGATGTTCTGTCCTTTACCAAGAATAGTATGATGAATCTCCTACTATGATTCTGAAACTGTTTGTTTTTCTCTTCAGTGCTGTTAGAGTTTTTTTTATGTATTTCGAAGCCCTGTCATTGGGTACATAGATGTTTATTATGGTTAAGTCTTATGATGGATTGTCCCTTTAATCATTATACAGCGCCCTTCCTTGTCTTTTATGGTGGATCTTGTTTTAAAGTCTGTTTTATCCGAGATTAGTATTGCCACTCCTGCTCTTTTTTGGTAGTTATTTGCTTGATATATTTTTTCCCATCCTTTGATCTTTTATAAATTTGTGTCTTTGTTTCTAAGGTATGTCCCTTGTAGACAGCATATTGATGGATCCTGTTTTTTTATCCATTCTGTCATTCTTTCTCTTTATGGGTACATTTAGGCTATTTACATTCAGTGTAATTATTCATAGGTGTTAGTTTATTGCTGTCATTTTGTAGTGCTTTTTTTTTGTGGTCCTAACGTTTTCTTTGTCTTACTCTATCGTGCTGAGTTCCTTTTGTTTGTGTATTTCTTTTTCATTTCTTTTGTTTTTGTACATTTTTTTTTTATTGAGACTTTGTTTTTCTTCTTTATTTTGATGAGTGGGTTTGTTAATTTTCTTTGTGGTTACCTTGAAATTTACCCTTCCTAGGTTTGAACCAGTCTATTATTACTTGGTATCGCTTTGCCTTCCTCTCCATTAGGTAGTTCTATACCTACACCGTTTATTCCCTCTTTTATTGTTCTGACATTGTTGTCATTTATAGATTAACCTCTCTGGTTCCCTTTTACAATTCTTTTGGTTTAGGATAGTCCTTGGGAGTTCATTTCCTATGTTGGTATCTGGCTGGAACAATCTTCCGTCCCAGATTCATGCCTTGGTGTTTTTCTTTTGGGATCTATCCTATATGGGGTTCATTTGAGCTTCTTGGATGGTCAGCTTTTCATCATTCATGATACTACAGACATTTTCTGTCATCAGTTCTTCAATGTTTCTCTCTGTTTTCTGTTTTCTCTCCCTGTTCCAGAACTCCAATCACTTGCAAATTTTTGCTTTTAGTTGTATCCCACATAATTCTCAGGGTTTGCTCATTTTTCTTTGTTCTTTTTTCTGATTTTTCCTCAGAGTTTTATCCAAGTGTTTGTCTTCAATTTCACTGATCCTGTCTTCCATCATTTCAAACCTGCTCCTCAGTCCTTCGGTGACAGTGTCCTTTCCTGAAATCTTGTTGTTTATGTTTTGAATTTCTAATTGTTGTTTTTGTATAATTTCTAGTTTTGAATTTATTTTGGCCTTTTGTTCCTGTATTATTTTCCTGAATTCTTCCATTTTTTGTCTGTACTTGCCATGAATTTGTCTGCCTTTTTTTCATAAACTTAGTCTATTTTTTCCTCATTGTTGTCTGCTTTTCGCTTCAACTTTTGGATATCTCTGAATATTAGAGATTTGGATTTGCAGTCAGGTAGTTCTAGTGCCTTTCCTTCTACTGGGAAGTCATCTGATATTTTGGATGCCTATTTCAACCATTCTCTCCTTTTTTTTTTTAGTATTTTTTGATATTGTCTGCTGTCTTCGGGACATTCAGTAGTTATTTTCTTCATTTCTTGATTGTGGATTTGTTTGTTTCGTTCTGGCTTTTTGTATTATTTGGTTATGTCTGAGCAGGTGGTTTTTGTGTTCTTTGTTGCTTGCTTGTCTATAGTCGTGATACTTTTCACCTCCTTGTCCAGTGTGGGGGGGCCAGTCACTAATCTATGGTGCAACAGGACAGGTCCAGCTGAAGGGAAGGGGCTGGGATAGTTTGTTTGTGGCACATACTAGGGCTGACAGGGCGTGCCAGGAATCAATTCTGGGCAAATTCCGGTAGATCGTGCCTGTGCTGTTCAGAGGTGTGATGTTCAGCGCACGGTGAGGTAGGTAGGAAAGAAGGGAGAGGTTGTGATGTATGGAACTAGAATTGACATGGGAAAGAGGAGAGAGAAACAGGAGCCAAAAACAAAGGAAACACACACATACACACACAAAAAAGAGTGCAAATGGAGCTTTCTTTTGGAGTGGAGAGATGAGAACCTGAGAAATGGAGAGAAGCAAAAAGGGCGGGGGAGAGGAGGGAGAAAAAGGAAAAAGAGAAAAAAGACTAGATGAAAATCTGGAAAAAAAAAAGTAGAAAAGAAAAGCCCCCAAGGGTCCCACCAGTGTGGCCGCAAAGACCTGGGGAAGTCTCCCAGGTTGTGTAGTCTAACCTGGCTAGAGGTGGTATAGATGTCACACAGCACCAGGTATTCAGGAGACTGGAAAAGAAGGTAAGTATAGATAGATAAGAACTGAGAAATGCAGAAAGATAGAAAGGGAAAAAGATAGAAGGGAAAAGAAAGAAAAAAGAGATACCCCCAGCGATCCCACCTGCGTGCTTTCACAGATTGGGGAAATAGCTCCTAGAGTATGCAGTGCAGCCCGGCTAGAAGGGGCTCCCAAGTAGAAAAAGAGAAAGAAAACTAACAAAATGAAACACAACAACGCAAAACAAAACAAAAAAGCCCCAGGGATCCCAGCAGGGTGTCACAGGGGAGTGGATCCCTAGTCGAACAGGGCTCCACAGCCTTTCAAAAAGAAGCAAAGATGACACACGGATCCAGATGTTGCAGAGAAAGGAGGGGGAGGGGGAGGTGGTGGGAGGCACGAAAGAAACCAAAAGAGACGGAAATAAGTTACACCATCTCAGGGACCCCGCCAATGTGGACAGAGCAAATCCAAGTGGCCTGGGGTGGAAGCAGTTGCCTCCTGGACAAGAGGCTGCGGCTGATGGGAAGCAGAGGAGGCCAAAGGAAGAGGGGAAAAAGGACAGGAGTTAGAAAGGCATATATCGTTTGTTACTGGGTGCTCTGTCTCCTGCTGGGAACTTTGTGAAGCTGCTTTCCCGTACTCCCTGTCTGCTGATCTGCAATGTGGGTGGGACGAATCCAAGCAGCATGGACGCTGTACTTCCTGGCCAGCCAAGTCACCACAGCCAGCCAGGAAACTCGGAGGTAGAGTAGCAGGAAGAGGATTAGGGGTGGGAAAATGTATATCGCTGGTTACCAGGTGGTCTTCTGCTGGGAGCTTCGTGAAGGTGGTTTCCCATGCTCCCTGTCAGCTGATCTCCAACAGGAGTCCAAGATGGCGAATCCATGTTGCATTAACTTATAGGGAACTTCAGCAAGTATCTCTCCTCGATCTCAGTCCTCTGTCAGTTTCTTATTTCATTTGGTATTTGGCTGGCTTCTTTATCTCTTCATTTGACACTTCAGGTTTCAGAAATGATGTTTGTCTCTGTTTTACTTTGCTTTTTGAGTCTTTGCTGTGGAGGGACGGCATGGTGCTTCTGTCTGTGGCACCATGTTGGATGGAAGTGTCTGTGTGTATTTTTAGTCAAGCTTGTATATTGTCCAGATTTTTTATATTCTTTCTGATTTTTAATCTGCTTGATCTATACATTTATCATAAGCGTGCATTAAAAATTGCCAACGAATTAGATTACCTAGATGAAATGGATAAATTCCTAGAAACATTCAAATTACATAAACTGACTCATGAAGAAATAGAATATCTCAGCAGAGTTAACGACAAGTGAAGAGATTGAATTAGTAATCAGAAATGTCCAAAGAGAAGCCCAGGACAGATGGCTTTACTGATAAATTCTATCAATCATTTAAAGAAAAATTAACACCAATTCTTCTTAAACTCTTCCACAAAATAGGAGGGAACATTTCCTAATTCATTCTCTGAGGCCAGCATAACCTTGAAACTGAAGTCCAATAAAGACATTGCAAGAAGAGAAAATTACAGACCAATCAATATCCCTTATGAATATAGCTGCAAGAATCTTGGACAAAATACTAGTAAACCAAATCCAACAGCATATTGAAAGGATTATACACCATGACTGTCTATCCTGGGAGTGCAAAGGTGGTTCAACATTAGAAAATCAATCAGTGTATTATACATATTAATAGAATGAAGGAATAAACCTACATGATCATCTCAATATATACAGAAAAGGCATATGGCAAAATCCAGCAGCTTTTCATAATAAAAACACTCAATAAACTAGGTAAAAGGGAAGTTCCTTAACATGATAAAGGCATTTACAAAAAACTCACAGCTAACATCATCTCAGTGATGAAAGACTTAAAGCTTTCTCCTTATAAAGTCCAGAAGAAGACGAGTATGCCAGCTTTTGCCAGTGTTTTTTATTCAACGTTGTAATGGAAGTTCCAGCCGGAGCAATTAGGCAAGAAAAAGAAAAAGCATCCAAATTGGAAATGAAGAAGTAAAACTACCTCTATTCACAGATGACCTGATCCAAAAAAAAAAAAAAAATTCCAATCCCGGACACAGCAGGAGGAAATGTAGAACAGATCTCAAATTTACATAAAAAGACCAGCCTGAATGGTCTGACAGAAACTGGAGGAACCATCAGAACTGTGGCCCCCAGACTCACTGTTAGCCCAGAACTGAAACTATTCCCAAAGCCCACTCTTCAGACAAAGATAAGGCAGAACTACAAAACAAAAAGTAATACATGTAAGGAATGTGCTTCTTAGTTCAATCAGATATACAAGATCAAATGGGCAGCTCCTGTCCAAAAGCAGGATGAGAAGGTAGGAAGGGATAGGAACTGGTCAAAAGCACACAGGGTGCAGGGGGTGGAAGGGCAGTGTGCTGTCACATTGTGGGGATTGCAACTAATGTCAAAAACAGTATGTGTATAAATTTTTGTATGAGAAACTAACTTGAGCTGTAAAGTTTCACCGAAAGCACAACTAAAAAAAAAAAAAATCCCAAAGAATCCACAAGAAGCTACTAGAGCTAATAAACAAATTCAGCCAAGTTGCAGGGTACAAGATCAAAACACAGAAATCAGTTGTTTTTCTGTACTCCAGGAATAAGCAATGCAATAGGGAAATTAAAAAGCAATTCTATTTACAACACCATCTAAAAGGATAAAACACCTAGGTAGGAATAGATTTAACCAAGGAAATAAAAAACTTGTACACTCAAAACTATACATTGCTCAAAGAAATTAAAGAAAAATGTTGAATTGGAAAATGTTGTGTGATATGTATATATCTATCTATCTATATATATATATTTTACAATACTAGTTTTATAAAAAGAAAGAAGCTCTAAATAAATGGATATACATCTGCAGTCTTGGATTAGGAGACTTAATACCATTAAGATGTAAATACTGCCCAAAGCAGTCTACACATTCAGTGCAATTCCTATCAAAATCCCAACAGCCTATTTTGCAATAAGTGCATGAAAAGATGTTCAGTGTCACTAGTCATTGTTTTTGTTGTTGGGTGCTGTTAGAGTTGAGAACTGCCCCATAGGGTTTTCTAGGCTATAATATTTATGAGAGCAGATTGCCAGGTCTCTCTTCTGAGAAGTTGGTGGGTGGGTTCAAATCACCAACCTTTCAGTTAGCAGCCAGCAAGTAACCATTGCTCCACCAGGGCTCCTTTTCATTAGTCATTAAAAAAAAAAAAAAAAACCTGTTGCGTTGAGTTGATTCCGACTCATAGTGACCCTATAGGACAGAGTAGAACCGCCCCATAGAGTTTCCAAGGAGCGCCTGGTAGATTCAAATTGCTGACCTTTTGGTTAGCAGCCACAGCACTTAACCACTATGCTGCTAGGGTTTCCCATTAGTCATTAGGGAAATGAGATAACACTTCACAGCTACCAGGATGGCTGTTAACAATAAATAAATAACCAGAAAACAACAAGTGTTGCCAAGAATGTCAAGAAATTGAAGCCATTGTCCATTGCTGGTGGGAATGTAAAATGGTACAGCTGCATGGAAAACAGTGGTTCGTCAAAAAGTTAAGTATAACATTATCATATGATGTAGCAGTTCTACTCCTACAAATACACTTAAAAGAATTGAAAACAGGGGCTCAGACAAATACTTGGAATTGTTCATTGCAGCACTATTCACAATAACCAAAAGATGGAAACAGCCCAAGAGTCTGATTAAAAATGTGGTATAGCCACACAATGGAATATTATTGAACCATAAAAAGGAATGAAGTTCTGATACATGCTACATGGGTGAGCACTGAAAATATTATGCTAAAGGAAATAAGCCACAAAAAACAACAAATATGATTCAACTTATATAAAACACCTAGAATAGGCAAATTCATAGAGATAAAAAGTAGATTAGAGGTTACCAGGGGCTGGGGAAGAAGAGAATGAGGGAGAGGACTAATGGGTACAGCGTTTCTGTTTGGGGTGATAAAAAGTTTTGGAAATAGTGTGATGCTTGCCCAACATTTAATTAATGCCACTAAATTGTACACTTTTCAAAATTGTAAATTTTATGCTACATATATTTTACCACTATACAGATAGTTTAAAAATTGTCCACAATGATTGTGGAGTTGTCTGTCTTTCCCTGTAATTTTGCTAAATATTGCTTTATATATTTGAGGCTCTGTTGTAAGATGAATATAATTCAGACATTAATGCTTGTTGAATTGTGTCCCTTTTATTTTTAAGTAATGATCCTTTTTATACCTAGTAATGGTTTTTGACTTAAAGCCAATTTTGTCTAATATTAACCTTACTACCCCTGCTCTTTTTTGTTTGATATATCTTTTTTGATTCTTTTCTTTTTCACTTTAAAAAACCTTATTATGGAAAATTTTAAACACATATTAATAGAAGGCAGAATAGTATAAGTAACTCCATGTACCCAACATCCAACTTAAACTATTATCAAATCATGGCCAATCTTGTTTTTTTCTATACATCCCCCTACTCTTCTGGCCTTTTCCTGGATTATTGCATTGGGCAAATCAGCTGCAAGAGATCTCTTTAAAGAGTTAAAAAGCAAAGATGTCACCTTGAGGACTAAGGTGTGCCTGACCCAAGCCATGGTGTTTTCAGTCGCCTCATATGCATGCAAAACCTGGACAGTGAATAAGGAAGACTGATGAAGAATTGACATCTTTGAATTGTGGTGTTGGCGAAGAATATTGAATATGCCAGAGACTGCCAAAAAAACGAACAAATCTGTCTTGGAAGAAGTACAGTCAGAATGCTCTTTAAAAGCAAGGATGGTGAGACCGCATGTCACATACTTTGGACATGTTGTCAGGAGGGATCAGTCCCTGGAGGAGGACAACGTGCTTGGTAAAGTAGAGGGTCATTAAAAAAGAGGAAGATCCTCAATGAGATCGAGTGACACAGTGGCTGCAACAGTGGGCTCAAGCATAGCAACACTGGTGAGCATGGCACAGGACTGGGCAGTGTTTTGTTTTTTTTGTACATAGTTAGGGTCACTATGAGCCGGAACCCACTCGACGGCACCTAACACCACCACCACTACCCAGTCTTCTGACCTTTTCCTGGATTATTTTGAAGTTAATCCCAGACGGCACATCATTTTACCAATAAATGTTTTGTGTGTATCTCTAAAAGACATGGTCCCTCTTTTGTAACATAGGTACCATTGTCACTCCTTTTTTGAAAAAAAAATCTTCATGTCATCAGATATTCAGTCAGTGTTCAAATGTTGCCAGTTCTCTCATTTTTAAATATAGTTTATTCTAATTGGGATCCAGCTAAGGTCTATACTAGACATTTGTTTGATGTCTTATGAGTTTCTCTTAATCTCTAGGCTCCTCCTCCATCTTTCCACCCCCAGTGGCTTATTTATTGAAGAAATCAGCATGTGTGTCCTGAAGTATTTTTCAGAGATTGCATTTTGCTAATTGAGCCTCTCTGTTGTCATTTAGGAAACCCTGGTGGTGTAGTGGTTAAGTGTTAAGGCTGCTAACCAAAAGGTTGGCAGCTCAAATCCACTAGGTACTCCTTGGAAACTCTATGGGGCAGTTCTGCTCTGTCCTCTAGGGTCGCTATGAGTTGGAATCAACTTGACGACAATGGATTATGGGTTTTTTTTTACAGGTTGTCATTTAACATGTTCCTCTGTCCTTTGTATTTCTTGGACATCCCTTTACTTTTAAACTGTGTGATCACGTAGTTGTGTTCAGCATATAATTAGGTTTCATTCCTTTAAATAAAATACTCTGTCTCTTAATCGTCAAAATAATCAGTTTACATTTATTCTGATTACTGATATATTTGGGTTTATTTCTGTAATCTTAGCTGGTGCTTCTTATTTACCATGCATTTTTTTTTCCTTCCGTTCTTTCTTGCCTTCTATTTGGTTAATTTTTCTGTATTCTCTTCCCCACATGGGTTCAGAAATGATACATTCTATTTTTAATCTTTTATTTTTTTAATTTTATTTATTTTGTTGTTGTTGACAATATACACAGCAAAACATACACCAATTCAACAGTTCCTACACATACAATTCAGTGACACTGATTGTATTCTTTGAGTTGTGCAACTATTCTCACCCTCCTTTTCTGAGTTGTTCCTTTCTCATTAACATAAACTTACTGCCCCTTAAGGTTCCTATCAAATCTTTTTTTTTCCTTTTTTAAAATTGTACTTTAGATGAAGGTTTACAGAACAAACTAGTTTCTCATTAAACAGTACACGTATTGTTTTACGACATTGGTTAACAGCCCCATGACTTGTCAACACTCCCTTCTAAACCTTGGTTCCCTATTACCAACTTTCCTGTCCGCTTCTGCCTTCTAGTCCTTGCCCCTGGGCTGCTGTGCCCCTTTAGTCTCGTTTTGTTTTATGAGCCTGTTCAATCTTTGGCTGAAGGGTGAACTTCAGGAGTGACTTCTTTACTGACATGAAAGGGTGTCCAGGGGCCATACTCTCAGGGTCAGTCTCTGTTAGGCCAGCAAGTCTGGTCTTTCTTTTTGAGTTAGAATTTTGTTCTACATTTTTCTCCAGCTCTGTCCAGGACCCTCTGTGGTGATCCCTATCAGAGAGGTCAGTGATGGTAGCCTGGCACCATCTAGTTGTACTGGATTTGATTATCCATTCTTCTGTTGATGGGCATCTAGGTTGTTTCCATCTTTTTGCTATTGTGAACAATGCTGCAGTGAACATGGGTATGCATATGTCTATTCGTGTGAAGACTCTTACTTCTCTGGGAGATATTCGTAGGAGCTGTTTTTAATCTTTCAGAAGTTGAGTTGAGTTTTCCACATTCATAGTTGTGTTAAAATTTAAGGCAAATGTATCTACATCTAAAACAATATAAAAACTTTAGAATTTTAACATGATCTGTTTCTCCCATCTTCTATTATATTATTTTCTAATACTTTAGATCTACCTTCTTTTTACTCCTCCTCAATGAATCTGTCTATATTTTATTTTTATTAAGTCAGTGTTTATTTAGAATTTATCAACCTGTCTGCCAGTTTTTTTTGCCCACAGTTGTGTCTTGCATTCACTTCTTCTTCAGGGATTCCATTTCCACCTTCCTCCCTTTGTTTGTTCTTTCATTTAGAATCTGTTAGTGATAAATTCTCCCAGACTTTGAAAATATCTCTAATTTTTCCATAATTCTTGAATAATAGTTTATAGCTGAGTACAGAATTCTAGGTCGATGGTTATTTTCATCAGCATTTAAAAGATATTAACTACTGACATATTTAAAACCTAATTCATATTACTTTTGTTCTATCAGTCTAAGTGCTGTTCCTGTATCTCTGATTGGTTATAAAATTTTCTCTGTAGTGTTGGTTTACTGCTTTTTTGATACAGTGTGTCTAAGTGTGTATTTCTTTTTATTTATCCATTATAGAAGTAGGAGTGATTCTTCAATCTGAAGTTTCAACATTGGCAATTTTTCACCCATTATCTTTTGGAATATTGCCTGTTCCCCATTTTTTCTGTTCTTTCTTGTAAAATGCCTATTAGAGGTATATTGCACCTTCTTGCTCTATTTCTTCTCTCTTTTAACCACTTCTTCACAATTTTCACCTCTGTATTTCTCAGTGATATGATTTTCTCAGATCTATCTTCTAGTGTACTAATATTCTTTTCTGGTATATCTTATTTGAATTTTTTAACTATTCATTAGGATTCTCATTTCAGTGATTACATTTTTAATTTCAGTAAGTTCCATTTATTACCTCTTCAAATCTATCTTTCTTTGTCTATACTGTCCTGTTGTTTTACTATGGTTTCTATTCTTATTTTTATCTATTTAATAATTTTAGTCATATTATAGACCCTTTCAGATTGTTTTATTTCATATGCTCATGTTTATATTCTTAGTTGTGTAATCTGCAGATTGATTCTCTTTGATAGTTGTTTCTTTGTGTAATTTGTAATTTTTATCATGGGTTTATCTTTACCAAGTTTCGGGTAGATTGTGTATGCTTGTCTTTCGAGTGCTTTTGCATTGCTTCCTGCTAGCGTTGAAGCAGAAAAAAAATTTGGACAGGTTTTTATATAAATTATTTGGCTTAGGGTTGAAGTACTACATAGATAATATAAATCGAGACTTTATATCTGCTCGTGGCAAGAGAGGGGTTTCATTGCCCAGAGTTGAGTTAACTTTTTCCCACTCATTGTTCAGGCAGATGGAAAACATCTTTGCTGCTTCTTCAGGGCAGGGTTATTCTTGTCCCCCGTTTAATGGACTGCGCTATCCTTCAGAACTCTAGGCCATATGCAATTACCTGTCTTTCTCACTGCAGTCTCAGAAACCACATCTCTTGTCATTCTGTGTACTAACCTACATCATTGTCTACTTACTGCTCTACCCTGATTTCTCCTTTTAGAGGGCTTGGCTATGTATTTCCTAACTTCTTTTTATTTTAATTTAGCATTTCTTTGTTTTTTATTGCAGAGTGTGGGCCTATCTATTTTACTTCAATCTGCTTTTTTTTTCTGAAGTTGATAGTAAATCTAGTTATTTTTTTTATTATGGGAGAGTTTTAATTTAACTTTCAAATTAAATTAATTTCTTATAATGTAGAAAGCAATCAGAATATGTTGCAGACTTGTAATATAACTGCATTGCATCTGGAAGTGTTAGCTAATTGATATTTTTCCGTGTAATTTTTTTCCTTCTATTTTCTCTTAATCATATTGTATGCTCTGGATTAGTGCATTTCCTGACTCATATGGATAAAGAAGATCAAAGCGACAAAGAGGAGACTTCAGAACCTGAATTTTCTGTAAAAGAAAATTACTCAAGTCAGAAAGCCAGTGTGTTTCCTTCTGCCGACTCAGCTGTCAGCCTTTCCACTGACCATACTGCTACCGCTGGTATCGTTCTTCCCTTGTTTCATTTACATTCTTATTTGCCATTGTAATGTCACTGAAGAGATTTATTGGGAATATCGTTTTGAAGGGTTTATGAAGCCATTTGTAATATTTATTAATTTTAGGGGAAGGGAATTTAGAAATTGTACCATTCACATGAACACCTCTGTCATCTCAACACAATAAGATATACTGCAGCCATGCTTCATATCTCTGTAACATATAAAATGTTAAATATAAGCAACTGGAAATACTGTAATATTCAATTTTTACTAAAATTGAGAAAACTAAACCCTTTGTCAATTATGCGAATTTTGAGTTTTAATTTGAGAACAAAATAATGGCTATCATTTATTGAGCCTTTACCTTCTGCCAGGTGTTGTGTTGTTTTACATCCATCATCCCTTGTTTAAGCCCTGGCCTATGAGCTGGATACTATTGTCACCATTTTATAGTTGAGGATATTAAGGCTGAGAAAGGTTGAGTGTCACTTTTAGTTCTATTTCATTTGAAGCTGACAATTAAAAATAGTATCCTTTCATCCTAATGAATACATATAGGCATGTGCATAATAGATACAAAACAGTTGAACCCCTGACAATGGCTTGGAATTTTGTTTTGCTTTCAGTTATTGATGGTTAGTAATGATGATTTTACTCAGTGTTTATGATGTGTTTTATTATTCTTACTAAAGTGTTATAACCAGTAAAAAAAAAAAAAAAAAAAAATGCTGTTTTTAATTGACATTGCTGTTATTTAAACACGGCATATAAAAGAAAAGCTATTAAGAAGCTGGTTTTGAATCTTGTAATTTGTTCTTCTCTAAGTTCTCCTAGATTCCATTTGTATTTTAGTTGTCAGCATATAGGGTAATAATTTCCACTTTATGGAGCTGTTGTGAATATTAAGTATCATATATAAAGCACCTAGCCAAGAATCTGATTCCTGTAGGTTTCTTGGTCACTGGTAGCTTTCTCTCCTTCCTAAGGGGGAGGATTCCTAAGGGGCAAATGGGGTTTGGACTCATGGGCTAGGTTGTAGAAGGTTCTAATTGCATGTGAAACATTTAGATCCTTTTATTCTTGGTAATCATTGGAGAATTTTGAGCAGAGGAGTAAAATGAGAAGGTTTTGAGGAAGGCTAGACTGGAAGCAAGGAGCCCTGGTGGCACAACTGTTAAGTGTTCAGCTACTAACCAAAAGGTCAGAGGCTCAAACCCATCAAATGCTCAACAGGAGAAGAACACCTGGTGTTCTGCTCCCGTAAAGATCACAGCCCAGGCAACCCAACAGGGTCGCTGTGAGTCTGCAGCAACTCCACGACACACAACAGCAACAAAAACAACTGACTGGAAGTGTAGACCAGTTAGTAAGCTATTAAATTATTCTCACCTGTGAAATAATGAGAGCCTGGTCAATGTTGTGGGAAAAGAGAAACAGATGGATACGGGAGACTTTCTGAATAAGTAACTGAGTGCCCTCAGAAACTAAGTGGATAAAAAAGGAGGAGGAGAAAAACAATGCTGCTTAGTGTTGTCAGTGATAGGCATATGACTAAGTCTGATGTCAAACTCTAAAGCACTCTGAGTCCCAATGTAATAGTTTAAGGTCATGCTAGGATATATGATTGGCCATATCCAGCACAGTTTTAAACATGAGAGTGGAACTTGGATGAGAGTTAGGCTTGAAAACACATCTAAGAACCTTTCATTTAATTATACAGTTAAGGCTAGAGAGTGCATCTGTTCACTGTGAGAATAAATGAAGAAGGGAAAAGGGCCAAGGACCAACCTTGTTAAATGTCACCCGTTAAAGAGCAGGGAGACCTTTCCTAGTGAGCAGAACAGGTGAGCAGAGCCTGGAGATTTGCAAGAAGTGAGTGGCTGACAGTTCCGTGTGCCACCAGAAAGTCAAGAATGAAGACTGAGTTGTAAGGACTTTGGGGGCTTTCAGTGTCATCAGGAGTAGGAAGGGCAAGTTGGGGACAAAGGCAGGCCCAAAAAGCTAAAAATATTTCAGTTTCTGCTTATATTTTATTTGGTTTAATAATTGAAAGAAAAAAATAACCGCCCTATAATTTTAATGTTTCTTTTTTTTTTTAAGGTATGAATAACAGTGGTGAGTTTTTTGAGAGGTAAATATTCTAAGGTTTTTTTTTAATTCACAGTTTTACATAAAGTTGAGTATAAATGATGTGTTCTGGAAATTTTGTTGTTCATATGTATGTGAAATTCTGCATTCTACATCTTATGGTGATTAAAGAATATAATAAATTCCGATTGGGAATGGGGGTGCCTTAAAAACTGAATTTTGTCATATCGCTTACTGTTTTACCACAGGTAATTAGAATACAATAGACTACTTTTGTTAAATTTGCTTTTAATAAATATATTTTAAATTTGTGGAGGTTGGACCTATAGAGGTTTTCTCCTGGGCCTTATGTTTGATATTGTTTAGAATAGCTACCATCATCAGTTATTATTAGGCTTTCCCCTAAAGGCATTGCAATTACAGAAAAAGAGGAAACATTAGATATGTTTATCTCATTAGGTTCGTTTATGCTCCTAGAGGGCAAAGTTTTACGTGTGTATTTTTGCTTAATGTAATTAAGTTGTAGATACTGACTTACATTTCTCAAATTGTGTTTGCCAATGAAGTGTTTCAGTAGATCCACTCCAGATGACTGGATTGACTGATATTGCAGACATTATTGGTGACCTTATAACAAAAGATGGAGTTTCCAGTGAAGAGCTTGGCTTAACAGAACAACAAGCCAAGACTATCTCCAGGTAATCATTGAATAATGAGCTTTTTTTGTGTTTGTGTGCTTTAGGTTAAAGTTTACAGAACAAATTAGCTTCCCATTCAATAGTTTGTACATAAAGTGTTTCATGACCTTGGTTCCATTCTCCACAGTGTGTCAGCACTCTCCCCATTTCCACCCTGGTTTCCCCATTTTCCTTCATCCTGATTTTCTACCTCTTCCTGACTTCTTATCTTTGCTTTTGGGCAGATAATGCTCTTTTGATATTGTATAAGTAATTATCCTAAGGAGTTCGTTCCTCTCGGTTGTTACTGTTTATCTTAAGTACTTGTGTTTGGCTGGGAGGTAGTCTTGGGGAAATGGCTTCAGTTCAGGTCAGAGGGGTATATTAGGGGAATAATGAGCTTTTAACCCCTTTAACATGTTATGGTTTAAGAATGTTCAAAATTGGCCGCATTCTAATGTGATTTTTATGAAATAAAATAAGCTTAGAAGATATTTCGTTTTTCATAAATACATGTGGTGATATTTATGTTTCATTCCCCCTCCCTACCCCCACAGTATAGACCTAATACAGCATATCTGTGTCTTGAGAGTTTTCCCAAGGCCTCATCAGTCTGAGTACAACATAAATTTAACGCTATTTCTTTTTAGAAGTGATTAATGATTTTAGTACTCTAAATATTAACCCTTGGTATTTTATGAATTTTAAATAGCCTTTCCTTGGAACATTAGGTTCAAATGTTTTTCCTTGCAACCCTTCTTGGGCCAGGAATTAGTTCCTGATAGAATGAAGACTGGCTCTGCTCCTAATGCTTCCCTGAAATGCATGCCCCTTTTGGCAAACATATATTAAAGAGTCAGTGGTATGAAGCCAGCTATGCTTCTTTATATCCTAGTTGACTTAAACTTATCATCTCAGTGAAATGTATTAAAATTAAACTTACAAGGCTGTTACCTCAAAAATATACAAAAAAGACAATTTCTGTTTAATTCATGGAATTATCTTCTCGAATACTGAATACACCATGGACTACCAGAAGAATGAACAAATCTGTCTTGGAAGAAGTACATCCAGAATGCTCCTTAGAAGCAAGGATAGTGAGACTTTGTCTCATGTACTTTGGGCATGTTATCAGGAGAGGCTTGTCCCTGGAGAAGGACATCAGGCTTGGTAAAGTAGAGGGTCAGCAAAAAAGAGGAAGACCTACAACAGTGCAGGCACAGTGGCTGCAACAATGGGTTCAAACATAGCAACAATTGTGAGCATGGTGCAGGATCGGGCTGTGTTCCGTCTGTTGTACGTAGGATTGCTATGAGTCATAACCGACTCTACAGCACCTAACGACAACGTTATGACTTCACTGTCTAGATTAGATAGACCCTGACTCCCCAGTAAAACATGTTTAGTTAGCTTCAATCACATATATAGGAATTGGTCTTTGTCCTTTTTTAAATTTATGATCGTTCTATGAATATTTCATCAATATTCTAAATGTCAAGAATTGGAATAAAAACAAAATACTGTTTTCACTCTGTGGGGGGTGTCAGCAAAGAGCTTAAAGACTAAAAATGAGAGCCAGTGAGAGGACTTAGTACTCCAGAAGTGAGGTGGCTCAGATTGGAGAGTGCAAGACAACAGAATTGAGTAAACACTGGAGACTGCCAGGAAGAGGTGAGAATGATGACTTTCTACTTGGATGACTGAGTTGATGGTGATTTCTGTACCAAGATAGAGAATGCAGTGTAAGATCCGTAAGGTGCCAGGAGAAGATTCCATTGGTAATATTCATTGGTGCATTAGTAGTAGGTCCTCCAAGAAGCAAGTGCCAAGATGGAATTTAGAAGGACAACAGATTTATTTGAAGAAATGACTGTGAGGGAAAAAAGGGGAGGGAGCCAGAGGAGTTGGGGGCAGCCATCAGACTATAGTACCAGTGTGGAGCTGACCCAGTGTTGGTCATCTCCACGATCATACCCAGGCTTGATGTTTTGCTAGAAAAACTCACAGGACTCAGCATATAGTCTTACTCATGCCTATAAGTTATTACAGCAAAAGAGGTCAAAGGAAAAGCATCAAGGAGAAAAGGTACATGGGGTGAAGTCTGGGGAGAGCTAGACATGTAAGTTTCCAAGAGAATCCTCTTCCAGTGGGGCCCTACAGGACACACTTGTGACAACATGTGTAAAATACTGACTGCCAGGGAAGCTCATTTGAGACTCAGCCCAAGGTTTTTCTTGGAGGCTTTACTTGTAGGTCCCCCTCTGCCCACCACGTACCAGGATTCCAGACTTCCAGAAGGAAAGCAGGTGTTCTGCACAACCACACTGTTTATGGAAACAGTTTAGGCACAGTGAGCCTCTCTTCTCAGTTTTGGGAATCATGAGAGTCTTTCTGAAATCCAAGTTCCCAGATGTCAACCAAGGGCCAACCCTGTAAGAGGTCCCTTGTAAAGATAGCGGTCTCAGGCTTGCTATTTTAACCCTATTCTACATAGACCCCTATGAGGGAGAGAGAGGAGGAAGGAGGATTGGGAAGTCTCAGATTACAGTACAGTTCTAAGAAAGTTTCAGCCAGGTGAATAGCAAGAACTCAAGCCAGAGTCACCCATCAGAGGAATCTTGTGTCTTGCAAGAAATGGGCCTGCCATCATATCACAGCCGTGCTCAGGCATTAGCCAGCCCGTGGGAAGTGCCATGTGGACATGAACATGGGAGTAGATCCAGAAGTCTAGGAAGCTGAGTAATGTTTTTAGACTTAGGAAAAGACCCATGTAAAAGGAAGTTTAAAGCAGAAGGGGAAATCACTTGTGTAAGTTACAGAGTAGTGTAGGATGAAGACTGAAGAGGCCCTTGGTGACCTTTCTGAGATCATTTTCAGTGAATTTCAGAGCGACAGGTTAGAGTGAGTTTGCTAGAGACCTTAAACGTATACAACTTTTCAAGAGGGCCAAACTCTTACAAAATAAAAAGTATTAGTTGTGATACTGGCAACAAATGTAAAAAGGAAGTGATACCCTACCTATTAAATTTCTCAGGATTCAGCATACTTCTGGCAGACGTCCACAAAGAAGTGAGAAGGAGAGAAGAGAGATTCGCATCTGGATGAAAAGAAAACAAAAAGAAAGAATGGCAGAGTACTTACATCAGCTGGCAGAAAAGAGAAGGCAAGAGCATGCTCCTTTCTGTCCCAGGAACAATCCAGTAAGTCTGCAGTAAAAAGGGTAAAGTAATTATCACAGAATATGTGTAATTTTTTCCTGGCTAAAATTCAAGAAAAGGATTGATATAATTTGGATACATTTTTAATTTGGAAGAAAGAAAAGTCAACATTTAAGAAAAGTAAAGAAATGACCTTACTAAACTAGGTTCTGTTGAACTATCTTAAATATTTTTTCTCCCCCAGGCTGATCATGGCTCTAGCATTAACCAAGTGAGGAGGTTGAATGATTGGGTGACCAGTTGGAGTTGTTCCTTTAATTTTCGATGAGATTCAATGGCAGTTGAACAACTATGCATGTTAAAACTATTTTCTACCATTTTTAAAAAATATACTTTCTGTGCATAAGTTATCTACAAAGCACACAAAAAAGTTATGGTCCAGTCACATAACAACAGAACAATGGTACATCTGTGTGTGCATTTTTTTTTTTTATTCAACTGCCTTTTAAACTCTCAGCCTTCATTTACATACCTTGTAATATGTACAGAGCCTTGACTATCAATCGCTCTGGCTAGATCAAGAGTATTTTTCTTCAAAAGGTAAATCACGTTACTATGAAAATCACATTTATATTACATGTAGATTAGTTTATCTTTTACTTTGTAATATAAAAATATAACACTTCATTTTTTCAGCATCATAAAGTTGTCCAATTTAAGTACCAAATGGTGCAAAAGCAGGCAAACCACTTTTCAAAATGTGTCATTTACTTACCTGTCTTCTGAAGAAAGCATGTTGGTGGTAACAACCTTTTCTTGATAGCTCTAGAGACATGGTAGTGACCTTCTGGGCTACTGAGATACGTGACCAGAATTTTGAAAGTGTGTGTGTATTCATGTTCCCCCACCCTTTGGGGTGATTCCAACATCACCCCATTGTCGGCCAAGCAAATACCCAAGATACTTAGAAATGTATTCAAATTTAGAATAAATTAACTCTGAGGGCATAAGTACTGTTTGGTTCATAGACTTTGTGACATTTGCACCAAGATTTTGGGCACTTGTTTCTTTATTTTCAGCTTCTGTTTTGGTGAAGGTGTGGGACTAATGAAGGAGCCCTGGGGGCACAGTGGTTAAACACTTAGTTGCTAACCGAAATGTTGGCAGTTTGAACCCACCAGCAGCTCTGCAGGAGAAAGATGTGTTGGTCTACTTCTGTAAAGATTACAGTCTTGGAAATCCTATGGTGCAGTTCTACTCTTTCCTATAGGGTCACTACGAGCTGGAATCAACTCGACCGCAGTGGATTTAGTTTTATGGAATTAGTGTTGCTATGAGTTGGAATCGACTTGACGGCAATGGGTTCGGGTTTTTTAATGGAATTTAAGGCGTCCTTGGGTGGTGCAAGTGGTTAAGCACTCAACCGCTAACTGAAAGGTTGGTGATTCATACCCACCCAGAGGCACTGTGAAGACAGGCCTGGCAATCTGTTTCATAGCCTTAAAAGCCCTGTGGAGCAGCTCTGCGCTACACACATGAGGTCACCATGAGTTGGAACGGACTCAATGGCAACAAACAACAACGATGGAATTTATTTGAATTTCCATCAGAAATTGATTAAGACCTTTAATTTGTTACTACTTCCAAAAGGAACTTGAGAAAATTAATTCACTTTTGGGTGCCTGCTTTTAGATGTACAATTGTGTATGAAAAGACTTAACTTCATTAGTAACTCACAACAATAACTTAAAGTTCTGGAATGATAAGATGTATATATCTGACATTTCTCAGTTTGCCTTATGGTACATAAGTTTGCAGAGTTTACAAGTCACAGTGAGTTCACTGTAGCAGGTTTCTGTTAAGCATTTTAAAAACATAATTTAAGGAGTCCCTTAACTGATTTTAAATGTCTTGACTCATTTCTGCTTTATCAGCCAAAATTAAACTCAGGACCTGTACAGATAGTCCCTGGGTTACGAACATCTGTGAGCCAACCCCTGTAAAGCCTATTATATTAAAATTCAAGGTGCACATAATAATTGGTAATAACAAACAGATGCTACTTTGTGACGCACATCAAAACATTGTTTATTATTATTACTGTAGTGTTATGTTAAAGATGTTTTAGTGTATCTGGATGTGTTTTCTTTAATGTTTTTTATGCATAGAAAGGTACAATATAAACTGTACATTAAGACAAATGTTTGACCAGCTGACGTTTAGATACAAACCATACCTAACTGTTCTGACTTATGTACAAATTTAACTTAAAGACAGATTTAGGAATGGAATCCTTTTGTAGTCCAGGGAATGCCTATACTAAATGTAGGTGTCTTTATCTCAAAAATGCTTCTATTTTTTCATTTTAAATGCAGCTGATAATATTCTCCCCTTTGAAGAAAATACATTAATTTCATTAGGAAAATATATTTTGCATCCCATTTATTAAATTGGATTTTACTTTAATTACATGATGCTCCAGTTTAACATTTTCATGTTTTGTAAAACACTGTTTCTAAATAGCAAAATTATGTTTTGACCTCTTAATAAAATTGATTAGTGGAACATCTTATTTTCCATGGATTATAATTATGTGAACTGAACAATAATGAACTAACTGAGTATTTCTTGTGCAGTTTTACATGACTTCAAGGGAAATCAGGCTGAAACAGAAGATGAAGTATGAAAAAGACAGGTGAGTTTGGTAGCTGTCATCTGAGCACTCTCTCTAGCTTGTTAATCCTAGGCATAGATAATGGCTTCAAACCAAATCCGTTGCCTCAGAGTCAATTCTAACTTACAGCGACCCTACAGGACAGAGTAGAGCTGCCCCATAGGGTTTCCAAGGCTGTAATCTTTACATGAGTAGACTGCCACATCTTTCTCCCCGAGAGCGGCTAGTGGGTTTGAACCACTGAATGCCTTAGGAGTTCTGTTTTTCAGAATTGTTCCTTTTTTTGTCAATAAACAGAAAATTCTGGGAGAAATCACTGCAAAGAAAAAAAAGTGACTCACTACCTTTTAAGCAATTTGTTTTCAATTTTTTTTGTTCCATTCCATTTTTATGACTTTTATTTCTGTTGGTCCCTTCCCTCTCCCAGCCTAGACATGTACTTGCGACTGAGACATTCCAGATGCCCCACAGGCCGTAACTGTAAGCACCAGTAATAATACCGCCTAATGACTTTCAGAAATCTGACCAACCAAAGTATTTTTGAAAAGCACCGAAGAAAAAAAGGCTGGGTGGTCTTCAAACACTATGCCCCCTCTGAAAGTATGAACCGAAAGTGACTCTTTTAGTAAATGATGTTTAATTTTTTTTGTCCAAAGGTTGCTACTCTCTGACCACTACAGTCGTCGAATCTCACAAGCATACAGTCTGATGAATGAACTGTTATCTGAATCAGTGCAGCTACCAACAACTGCACAGAAACCACTGCCTAACAAACGAAGAACAGCTCAGGTTTCCAGACAGGGACACTCCCCTTGTCCAAACAGGTAAGACAAGTTTTGGCGTGCCATTTGGCAAGATAACTTAGGCCTGATAAGAAGAAATGCAGTACTTTTGTAAGCCAAGTTCAACGTATCTGCATCTACCCTGCTCAGAGTTATGATGATGAAGAAAAAACATAGCCCCACAATCATGAGATCTTTATAAATTTGTAGAACCACCAAGACAAAAGGCAGAAATGACATTAATCTTCTACATTAGATATAACAAAACACTTCAGTATACCTGATATGATTTGATATCTGTTCAACCCTGTTTTTGTTATTTGTCTGTAATTTGCTTCCTGCCTTCCTTCTCTCCCTTGTCATCTCCCTTCTCACAGAAACAGCCTATCCCACCAGCTCCCGCTTCTCCTTCCCCAATCTCCTCAGTTATGGTGATTATGTTGTAGATGCTGTCTGTCACATATTTAGTCTTAAATCCAAACTACGTTTACCTTTACAGTAATAACCTTCAGTGGGTTTGGAGATGAGTCTGTTAGGCAGGAATTAATGAAACATAGCATTCTTAAGAAAGATCATCCAAGTGTAAAGCTTCTTATATATGGCAAACAAACACACAAAGTTACATCTATTGGTGATCCATAAAGTGAACATGAATTGGCATTAAGTATAATTTTGTTAAAAATGACCATTTTTGACAAAATATAGTCAATTCTCATTATTCTTGGTAGTAGTTATCCTATAAAGTCCTCTTTAATACTGAATTAGCTAATACCAAGCCAGCCTTTGTGACCCTAGCTGGGAGTTGTTTGCCCTTTGTGCCTGTCTGCACATGATCTTGGCTGTGTTCACAAATACAGAATCCCCAAATAACAAGGATTGACTGTGAACGATTAGGATTATAAATATAATCATATAGCCTAAGAGCCTAGAGGAAATGCTACCATCCAACTCATGTAATTAGATCACTAGTGTGTGAAGTCTAGGGTTTACTCAAAATACCAGGGACTCCCCTTGAATTCATTCTAGAATAAAGTGGGATACAAATGTATGACTATTAAAGATATGGAGAACTTGAAATGGATAGGGAGATAACCAAAAACAATTAAAAAAAAATGAAGTTTGAAGTACTTAGATACAAAGGTAATTTGTTGAGGGTTCTTATATGCTAAATGCATCACTGAGCTACAGAATCTAAGCAGCGTCAAGTGAATGCATTAATCTGAGCTATAATTTGAGCTTTTTGAAATATTAAAATTTATCACTGATATGAGAATCTAGGAATGTAACTATGTAATTTCAACTTTAGAGGGAATCAGCATGGTCACAATTTTCCAATAAATCAACATAGAAAAGTCAGCTGTATATCCAAATCAAGTTACATCCAGAAGGGGAAATCTTTTGCTCAACCTCAGGATTTACCTTGGCCAGGTGGTAAGTCTTTAAGCTTTTTGTTTGTTTTGTGTTTATTTATTTATTTTTATTGTTCTTTACGTGAAAGTTTACCGTTCAAATCTGTTTCTCATTCAAAAACTTATACATACATTGTTATGTGACCCTAATTGCTCTCTCTGTGATCTGACAGCACACTCCTCCTTTCCCCCCGGTATTTCTTGTGTCCAGTCAACCAGCACCTATCCCCCTCTGCCTTCTCATCTCGCCTCTGGACAGGAGCTGCCCACTTAGTCTCATGTGTCTACTTGAACTAAGAAGCACACTCCTCCTCACCAGTATCATTGTATGTCTAATACTCCAGTCTAATCTTTGTCTGAAGAGTTGGCTTCAGGAATGGTTTTTAGTTCTGGGCTAAGAGAGAGTCTGGGGGCCATGTTGTCTGGGGTCCGTCTACTCTCAGTCAGACCATTAAGTCTGGTCTTTATAGTAGAATTTGAATTCTGCAGCCCAGTTTTCTCCTGCTGCATCAGGAATTCTCTGTTGTGTTCCCTGTCAGGGCGGTCATTGGTGGTAGCCAGGCACCATCTAGTTCTTCTGGTCTCAGGCTGATGGAGTCTCTGGTTTATGTGGCCCTTTCTGTGTCTTGAGCTTGTATTTTCCTTGTGTCTTTGGTGTTCTTCATTCTCCTTTGTTTCAAGTGGGTTGGGACCAATTGATGCATCTTAGATCACCGCTTGTAAGCTTTTTTATATTGTATGATTTGGATCTATTCCTTCTTGTCCCAAAAGCTATACATCTCTAGTACAAAGCAATTCTCATTTTAACAAAATGTAAGGGATTGATAAAAGTCTTAGCTGTACTGGGATTTTGTTCTGTTTCTTTAAAATAAGACCATAGGAGTCTTTTTAAACTATTGGGCTTTTTGTAATAGAATTTGAATAGTTAGTAAATTAGATATAACTTATTCCCAGAATCTGTTTCTTTTGTGTGTCTGGCTAAAGATGTAGGCATTTTTACAAATCAAGTTCTTATAGATTGGAGGATAGCTGTGTCACAGAAGAAGGACGCTAAGAGGCTCAGACTGAAATAATACTGTTTTTATTTCTTTTGAACATCCTTTTCCACGTTAAAAAAAATGATACCTGTGACTTTATGGTAGCATTATTTTAGATAATTTTATTTGGGCTGTGACTACTAAAGGGAGACATGTATTTATAAAATGATCACACATTAAAAAGGTTTCGTATTAGGTAACTTATATACCAGGTTCAGTTTAAGCACTTTAATTACAATCCTGTTAAAAACCCAGTAAAAAGTTAGCTAAGTACTCTTAATGTCCCTTTTTGAAAGATTGGGAATCCAAAGCTGAGAAAGTTTAAATAACCTGCCAAGATGAGACAGCTAGGAAGTGACAGAGCCAGGATTTAAACACAATCTGGGTCGAGAGCCTATACTCATAAAACTTACACATCAGTACACTGCCTCAGTTTGTTGTTGTTGTTAGGTACTGTAGAGTTGGTTCCGACTTATTGCAACCTTACGCACAACAGAACTAAACACTGCCCAGTCCTGTGCCATCTCATAGCTGTTGCTACGCTTGAGCCCATTGTTGCAGCCATTGTGTCAGTGTATCTCGTTGAGGGTCTTCATCTTTTTCACTGACCCTCTATTTCGCCAAGCATGATGTCCTTCTCCAGGGACTGATCCCTCCTGATAACGTTGTCCAAAATATGTGAGACATAGTCTTGCCATCCTTGCTTCCAAGGAGCATTCTGGTTCTACTTCTTTCAAGACAGATTTATTCATTCTTTTGGTAGTCCATGGTATATTCAATATTCTTCTCCAACACCACAGTTCAAAGGTGTCAATTCTTCAGTCTTTCTTATTCATCATCCACCTTTCGCATGCATATGAGGTGATTGAAAACACCATGGCTTGGTCAGGTGCACCTTAGTCCTCAAGGTGACATCTTTGCTTTCCAACACTTTAAAGAGGTCTTTTGCATCAGATTTGCCCAGTGCAGTCCATCTTTTGATCTCTTGACTGCCGCATCCTTGGGTGTTGATTGTGGATCCAAGTAAAATGAAATCCTTGACAACCTCAATCTTTTCTCTGTATATGGTGATGTTGCTTATTGATCCAGTTATCAGGATTTTTGTTTTTCTTTAGGTTGACATGTAATCCATACTGAAGGCTGTGGTCTTTGATCTTCATCAGTAAGTGCTTCAGGTCTTCCTCACTTGGAGCAAGCAAGGTTATGTTATCTGCATATTGCAGGTTGTTAATGAGTCTTCCTCCAATCCTGATGCCCCGTTTTTCTTCACATAGTCCAGATCCTCAGATTATCTGCTCAGCATAGAGATTGAATAAAAGAAAAAAAATTTTTTTTTCCTGACACACACCTTTCCTGACCTTAAACCATGCAGTGCCCCCTTATTCTGTTCAAAAGACTGCCTCTTGATCCATGTACACATTCCTCACGAGCACAATTAAGTGTTCCAGAATTTCCATTCTCTACAATATTATCCATAATTTGTTTTGATCCACAGAGTTGAATGACTTAGCATAGTCCATAAAACGCAGGTAAACATCCTTCTGGTATTTTGTGCTTTCAGCCAGGATTCATCTGACATTAGCAATGATATCCCTGGTTCCCAGTCCTCTTCTGAATCCGGCTTGAATTGCTGGCAGTTCCCTGTTGATTAACTGCTGCAGCTGCTTTTGAATGATCTTCAGCAAATTTTTCCTTGCATGTGATATTAATGATATTGTTCAATAATTTCCACATTTGGTTGGATATCCTTTTTTGGGAATAGGCATAAATATGGATCTCTTCCAGTCAGTTGGCCAGGTAGCTGTCTTCCAAATTTCTTGGCATAGATGAGTGAGCACTTCCAGTGCTGCATCCGTTTGTTGAACATCTCAATTGGTATTCCATCAATTCCGGGAGCCTTGTTTTTCACCAATGCCCTCAGTACAGCATGGACTTCCTTCTTCAGTACCATTGGTTTCTGATCATATATCACCTCCTGAAATGGTTGAACATCAACCAATTCTTTTTGGTATAGTGATTCTGTGTATCCGTTGCATCTTCTTTTGATGTTTCCAGTGTCTTTTAATATTTTCCCTGTAGACTCCTTCAGTACTGCAACTCAAGACTTGAATTTTTTCTTCAGTTCTTTCAGCTTGAGAAATGCTGAGCGTGTTCTTGTCTTTTGGTTTTCTGTCTCTATGTTTTTGCACATGTCTTCATAATGCTTTACTTTGTTGAGCTGCCCTTTGAAATTTTCTGTTCAGCTCTCTTACTTCATCATTTTTTCCTTTTGGTTTAGCTACTCAACATTCAAGAGCAAGTTTCGGCATCTCTTCTGATATCCATTTAGGTCTTTTCTTTCTCTCCTGTCTTTGTAATCACTTCTTTTTTTTTTTTTTTAATTGTGCTTTAAGTGAAAGTTTACAAATCAAGTTAGTCTGTCACACAAAAACTTATATACACCTTGCTACATACTCCCAATTGCTCTCCCCCTAATGAGACAGTCCACGCCCTCCCTCCACTCTCCTTTTCGTGTCCATTTTGCCAGCTCCTAACCCCCTCTACCCTCTCATCTCCCCTCCAGGGAGGAGATGCCTACATAGTCTCAAATGTCCACCTGATCCAAGAAGCTCACTCCTCACTGGCATCCCTCTCCAACCCATTGTCCAGTCCAATTCCTGTCTGAAGAGTTGGCTTTGGGAGTGGTTCCTGTCCTGAACCAACAGAAAGTCTGGGGGCCATGACCACCGGGGTCCTTCTAGTCTCAGTCAGACCATTAAGTCTGGTCTTTTTATGAGAATTTGGGGTCTGCATCCCACTGTTCTCCTGCTCCTTCAGTTCTCTGTTGTGTTCCCTGTCAGGGCAGTCATCCGTTGTAGCCAGGCACCATCTAGTTCTTCTGGTCTCAGGCTGATGTAGTCTCTGGTTTATGTAGCCCTTTCTGTCTCATGGGCTTATAATTACCTTGTGTCCTTGGTGTTCTTCATTCTCCTTTGATCCAGGTGGGTTGAGATGAATTGAAGCATCTTAGATGGCTGCTTGCTAGCATTCAAGACCCCAGATGCCACTCTGCAAAGTGGGATGCAGAATGTTTACTAACTAGATTTTATTATGCCGGTTGATTTAGATGTCTCCTGAAACCATGGTCCCCAAACCCCCACCCCTGCTACACTGGCCTTCGAAGCATTCAGTTTATTCTGGAAACTTCTTTGCCTTTGGTTTAGTCCAGTTGTGCTGACCTCGCCTGTATTGTGTGTTGTCTTTCTTGTCACCTAAAGTAGTTCTTATCTACTATCTAATTAGTGAATATCCCTCTCCCGCCCTCCCTCCCTCCCGCCTCGTAACCATCAAAGAATATTTTCTTCTCAGTTTAAACTATTCCTCAAGTTCTTATAATAGTGGACTTATACAGTATTTGTCCTGTTGCAACTGACTAATTTCACTCAGTAATGCCTTCCAGATTCCTCCATGTTATGAAATGTTTCACAGATTCATCACTGTTCTTTATTGATGCGTAGTATTCCATTGTGTGAATATACCATAATTTATTTATCCATTCATCTGTTGATGGGCACCTTGGTTGCTTCCATCTTTGTGCTATTGTAAACAGTGTTGCAGTGAACATGGGTGTGCATATATCTGTTCGTGTAAAGGCTCTTATTTCTCTAGGATACATTCCAAGGAGTGGGATTGCTGGATCGTATGTTAGTTCTATTTCTAGCTTTGTAAGGAAGCGCCAAATCGATTTCCAAAGTGTTTGCACCATTTACATTCCCACCAGCAGTATATAAGTGTTCCAGTCTCTCCACAGCCTCTCCAACATTCGTTTGTGTTTTTTGGATTAATGCCAGCCTTGTTAGAGTGAGATGGAATCTCATTGTAATTTTGATCTGCATTTCTCTAATGGCTAATAGTCGTGAGCATTTTCTCATGTATCTGTTAGCTACCTGAGTGTCTTCTTTAGTGAAGTGTCTGTTCATATCTTTTGCCCATGTTTTAATTGGGTTATTTGCCTTTTTGTAGTTGAGTTTTTGCAGTATCATGTAGATTTTAGAGATCAGGCGCTGATCGGAAATGTCATAGCTAAAAACTTTTTCTCAGTCTGTAGGTAATCTTTTTACTCTCCTGGTGAAGTCTTTGGATGAGCATAGGTGTTTAATTTTTAGGAGCTCCCAGTTATCTAGTTTTTCTTCTGCATTGTTAGTAATGTTTTATATACTGTTTATGCTATATATTAGGGCTCCTAACGTTGTCCCTGTTTTTTCTTCCATGATCTTTATCATTTTAGATTTTATATTTAGGTCTTTGACCCATTTTGAGCTCGTTTTTGTGCATGGAGTGAGGTATGGGTCTTGTTTCATTTTTTTGCAGATGGATATCCAGTTACGCAGGCACCATTTGTTAAAAAGACTGTCGTTTTGGGGCCTTTGTCAAATATCAGCTGCTCATAAAAAAAAATTTTTTTTTCATATGTGGATGGATTTACGTCTGGATTCTTAATTCTGTTCAATTGGTCTATGTATCTGTTGTTATACCAGTACCAGGCTGTTCTAACTACTGTGGCAGTGTAATAGGTTCTAAAATCAGGTGGAGTAACACCTCCCACTTTGTTCTTCTTTTTCAGTAATGCTTTACTTATCCAGGGCTTTTTTTCCCTTCCATATGAATTTGGTGATTTGTTTGTCCATCTCATTAAGGAATGTCATTGGAATTTGGATCGGAATTGCATTAAATGTATAGATCGCTTTTGGTAGAATAGCCATTTTTATCATGTTAAGTCTTCCTACGCATAAGCAAGGTATGTTTTTCCACTAATGTAGGTCTCTTTTGGTTTCTTGCAGAAGTGTATTGTAGTTTTCTTTGTATTAGTCGTCTATATCTCTGGTAAGATTTATTCCTAAGTATTTTATCTTCTTGGGGGCTACTGTAACTGAAATTGATTTGGTAATTTCCTCTTCAATGTTCTTTTTGTGGGTGTAGAGGAATCCAACAGATTTTCATATGTTTATCTTGTATCCCAATACTCTGCTGAACTCTTAGTTTCAGTAGTTTTCTTGAGGATCCCTTAGGGTTTTCTTCCTTGCCAATCTGGATACCGTTTATTTCTTTATCTAGCCTAATTGCTCTGGCTAGGACCTCCAACACAATGTTGAATAAGAACGGCGATAAAGGGCATCCTTGTCTGGTTCCTGATCTCAAGGGGAATGCTTTCAGGCTCTCTCCATTTAGGATGATGTTGGCTGTTGGCTTTGTGTAAAAAAAAATAAATAAATAAAAATTTTTTTTTTTTACTTTGTGTAAATGCCCTTTATTAATCTGAGGAATTTTCCTTCTGTTCCTATTTTGCTGAGAGTTTTTATCACGAATGGGTGTTGGACTTTGTCAAATGCCTTTTCTGAATCAATTGATAAAATCATGTGATTCTTGTCTTTTGTTTTATTTATGTGATGGATTACATTAATTGTTTTTCTAATGTTGAACCATTCCTGCATTCCTGGTATGAATCCCACTTGGTCATGGTGAATTATTTTTTTGATAATGTTGTTGAATTCTACTGGCTAGAATTTTGTTGAGGATTTTTACATCTACATTCATGAGGGATATAGGTCTGTAATTTTCTTTTTTTGTGGTGTCTTTTACCTGGTATCAGAGATATGCTGGCTTCATAGAATGAGTTTGGTAGCATTCTGTCCTTTTCTATGCTCTGAAATACGTTTAGTAGTAGTGGTGCTAACTCTTCTTTGAAAGTTTGGTAGAATGCTGCAGTGAAGCCCTTTGGGCCAGGGCTTTTTTCTTTTGGGAGTTTTTTTTTTTAATTACCTTTTCAATCTTTTCTTTTGTTATGGGTTTATTTAGTTTTCTACCTCTGTGTTAGTTTACGTAGGTAGTGTGTTTCTAGAAAATCAGCTATTTATTCTAGGTTTTCAAATTTGTTAGAGTACAATTTTTCATAGTAATCTCATATGATTCTTTTAATTTCAGTTGGATCTGTTATAATATCGCCCATGTCATTTCTTATTCGGGTTATTTGCTTCCTCTCCTGTTTTTCTTTTGTCAGTTTGGCCAGTGGTTTTTCAATTTTGTTGGTTTTTTCAAAGAACCAGCTTTTGGTCTTGTTAATACTTTCAATTGTTTTTCTGTTTTCAATTTCATTTAGTTCTCCTCTATTTTTTATTATGTTTTCTTCTGGTGCCTGTGGGTTTCTTTTGTTGCTCTCTTTCTATTTGTTCAAGTTGTAGGGATAATTCTTTGATTTTGGCCCTTTCTTCTTTTTGGATGTGTGCATTTATTGATAGAAATTGACCTCTGAGCACTGCTTTTGCTGTGTCCCAGAGGTTCTGATAGGAAGTGTTTTCATTCCCATTGGATTCTCTGAATTTCTTTATTCCATCCTTAGTGTCTTCTATAATCCGGTCTTTTTTGAGCAGGGTGTTGTTTAGTTTCCAAGTGTTTGATTTATTTTCCCTGCTTTTTCTGTTATTGATTTCCACTTTTATGGCCTTATGGTCAGAGAAGATGCTTTGTAATATTTCAATGTTTTGGATTCTGCTAAGGCTTGCTTTGTGACCTAATATGTGGTCTATTCTAGAGAATGTTCCATGTGCACAAGAAAAGAAAGTATACTTGGTTGCCGTTGAGTGGAATGTTCTGTGTATGTCTATGAGGTCAAGTTGGTTGATTGTGGCATTTAGCTCTTCCACGTCTTCATTGAGCTTTCTGGATGTCCTGTTCTTCATTGAAAAGTGGTGTGTTGAAGTCTCCGACTAGTATTGTGGAGCAGTCTATGTCACTTTTCAATGCTGATAGAGTTTATTTTATGTATCTTGCAGCCCTGTCATTGGGTGCATAAATATTTAATGTGGTTCTATCTCCTTGGTATATTGTCCCTTTAATCATTATATAGTGTCCTTCCTTATCCTTTATGATGGATTTAACTTTAAAGCCTATTTTATCAGAAATTAATATTGCCACTCCTGCTCTTTTTGATTGTTGTTTGCTTGATAATTTCTTTCATCCTTTGAGTTTTAGTTTGTGTCTCTTAGTCTAAGGTGTGTCTTTTGTAGGCAGCATATAGATGGATCGTGTTTTTTTAATCCTTTCTGACACTCTCTGCGTCTTTATTGGTACATTTAGTCCATTTACATTCAGCGTAATCATGGATGGGTATGAATTTAGTGCTATCATTTTGATGTCTTTTTTTGTGCGTTGTTGACAGTTTCTTTTTCCCACTTAATTTTATGTGCTGAGTAGATTATATATTGTCCTTTCCTCATATTTGTTTTTGTTGATTTTGTTTCTGCTGAGTCTATTTTTTTCTTGTATTTTATTTTGATGAGTACGATAGTTTGTCTCCTTTGTGGTTACCTTATTATTTACCCCTATTTTTCTAAGTTTAAACCTAACTTTTATTTCTTTGTATTGCTGTATCTTTCTCTCTGTATGGAAGGTCTATGATTACATTTCTTAGTCCCTCTTTATTGTTCTAATGTTGTCTTCTTTTATATAATAACATTGCTGTCACCTTGTTTTGAGCTTTTTTTTTTTTAATCTTGCTTTGTTTTTTAAATTTCCCTGTCTGGGTTGACTTCTGATTGCTCTGCCCAGTGTTCTAGTCTTGGGTTGATACCTGATATTATTGATTTTCTAACCAAAGAACTCCCTTTAGTATTTCTTGTAGTTTTGGTTTGGTTTTTATGAGTTCCCTCAACTTCTGTTTATCTGGAAATGTCCTAATTTCACCTTCATATTTAAGAGACAGTTTTGCTGGATATATGATTCTTGGCTGGCAATTTTTTCCTTCAATTTTTTAATAAGTTATCCCATTGCCTTCTTGCCTGCATGGTTTCTGCCAAGTAGTCCGAGCTTATTCTTATCAGCTCTCCTTGGTAGGTGACTTTTTGTTTATCCCTAGCTGCTCTTAAAATTCTCTCTTTATCTGGTTTTGGCAAGTTTGATTATAATATGTCTTGGTGACTTTCTTTTAACATCTACCTTATGTGGAGTTAGATGAGTATCTTGGATAGATATCTTTCTGATCTTTTATGATTTCAGGGAAGTTTTCTGCCAACAAATCTTCAAGAATTCTCTCTGTATTATCCCTCCCTGTTCTGGTACTCCAATCACTCGTAGGTTATTTCTCTTGATAGAGTCCCACATGATTCTTAATGTTTCTTCATTTTTTTTTAATTATTTTATCTGATTTTTCTTCAAATGTGTTAGTGCCAAGTGCTTTATCTTCTAGTTCAGAAATTCTGCCTCCCACTTGCTCAATTCTGCTCCTCTGACTTTCTATTGAGTTGTCTACTTTTGTAATTTCATTGTTAATCTTCTGAATTTCTGATTGCTGTCTGTCTACGTATTTTTCCAGCTTATTAAATTTTTCATTATGTTCCTGAATAGTTTTTTTAATTTCTTTTATTGGTTTATCTCTGTGTTCCTTGGCTTGTTCTACGTATTGCCTCATTTCCTTCCTGATGTCTTGAAGGGTTCTGTATATTAATCTTTTGTTTTCTGCCTCTGGTAATTCCAGGAATGCACTTTCATCCAGAAGATCCCTTGATTCTTTGTTTGGAGAGCTTGTTGAGGCGATTATGGTCTGTTTCTTTATGTGACTTGATGTTGACTGTTGTCTCCAAGACATCTATAAGTTATTGTATTAGTTTATGCTTGCTTACTTTGTTGTAGCTTTCTGCTTTGTTTTGTTTTGATATGCCCAAATGGGTTGCTTGAGTGAGCTAGCTTGATGATTTTCACCTTTGGTGCTCTGATGTCCTGTACCCAGATGGCTAGTGCTGTTATCAGGTATATCAGTCCAGGAGTCCATTCACTTTTCTTGTATGAATTCAGCTCAGGTGTCCAGGTAGCTGATCATCAAGTGTGTGGTACAGGCTCTTTCCTACAGTCTTCGAGGGGCAGGGGTGATTGGTGTAGGTACCGGTATCTGGTTGCAGCAGGGTGTCATGCTCTGAATAAGCCAGGGGGCTGAGAATTGTCCGCCACATGTCTGAGGAAAGCGTGTCCCTGATCCTTAGAGTGTACAAGTGGGTGGGTCTTGCAGATGGACCATGGCATCCAATGTTTTTGGTTGTAAGGGCTGGGAGGTGCCAGTTATCCTTGGACCCATGTCACGGGTGGCTGGTTGACCTGAGTGGAGCTACCAGTTCTTAGGCCCCTGATGTTGGTAGGTGAGTACCCTGTTTAATAGGGAAATCAGTGTCAAACATCAAACGCCCAACTCTCTACTGCACAGCTGAAACAGTTGGAGGCTGCCAACAAGGGTCTATTCTTCTGAAATAGGCCCACACAGGTCCATGCCAAGGGAAAAGGTGCTCAAAATCCATGGACCGTTTATGCCTGGACAGGAGTCACTTCTGTCCTGAGCTCCCCCAGGTAGTGGAGTTGGCAAATTATCTTTTCCCCCAGTGGCAAATTTTTTTCTTCTTCAAGGCCCGAGTATGGCTCTAGGTGCTCAACAGGGCCTATTGTAGGCCCAGGGAATTCAGTCACTGAATCTGGCTTGGGGGCACGGGGAGGGCGTGGTACAATATACACAAGTATTTAGTTTTTGCTGAGAGCGCTGTTCTTCTCTGGTTCTGGAGGTGTGAGTAGTCTTTGTGGCTGGGTGCTTCTCCCTGAGGAAACTGCGGCTGAACACTAGTACCAACCCGCCGCCGTCGCTCCAGGAATTGTGCCTGAGGGCTTCCCGTGATTCAGGTCCAGTAACTCCTCTCTGCCCCTGAACCGTCTCTTCTTCCTCCTGCCCCTCATTTCATTTCCTAAGCTTGCCTTTGATGCTCAGGGCTCCTACTTTGTCATAAAGATACTTGTTTCACTTGTTTTTTCAGGGCTTTGTTGTAAAAAGTGCTCGCCAGAATCGTCTGTCTATTCCACTGACTTGGCTTCACCTCGTTTAATGACGTCTTGCTTTCTTCACGTATGATGTCCTTCCACAATTCGTCTCGTCTTTGGACATTAGTGTTCAGTGTGTCAAATCTATTCTTGAGACGTCTCTAAATTCAGGTGGGATGTACTCAAGGTCATGCTTTGGGTCTTGTGTACTTGTTCTAATTTTCTTCAGTTTCAACTTGACCTTCCATGTGAGTAATTGATGATTTGATCTGCATTTGGCCCCTGGCCTTGTTCCGAGTGATGATGTTGAACTTTTCCATTGTCTTTTTCCACAGTTGTAGTTGATTTGATTCCTACATATTCCACCTGGCAAGGCCCATGTGTATAGTTGCCCTTTACATTGGTGAAAAAAGGTATTTGCAATGAAGAAGTCATTGGTCTTGCAAAATTCATTCGTGCAATCTCCGGCATAACTTCATTACCAAGGCCATGTTTCCCAACTACCGATCCTTCTTGTTTCCAATTTTCACATTCCAATCAGCAGTAACTACCAGTGCATCCTGATTGCATGTTTTATCAATTTCAGACTGCAGAAGTTGGGAAAAATCTTCAATTTCTTCATCTTTGGCTTTAGTGGTTGGTGCATAAATTTGAATAATAGTCGTATTAACTGGTCTTCCTTGAGGGGTATAAATATTACCCTTTCACTGACAGGATTGTACTTCGAAATAGATCTTGAAATGTTCTTTTTGGCGATGAATGCGATGCCATTCCTTTTCAAGCTGTCATTCCCAGCAGAGTAGAGTAGGAGGGGATAGGGATGTTTATGAGTTCCATTTCATTTTTTGACGATTTCCAATTTTCCTAGATTCGTACTTCATACATTCCAAGTTCCAGTAATTAATGAGTGTTTGCAGCTGTTTCATCTCATTCAATCGTGCCACATCAGCAAATGAAGGTACCAAAAGCTTGAGTTGATCCACGTCATTAAGGTTAACTCTACCTCGAGGAGGCCTCTCTTTGCCAGTCGTATTTTGAGCGCCTTCCAACTTGAGGGGCTCATCTTCTGGCGGTATATCAGACAGTGTTCCACTGCTGTTCATAAGGTTTTGTTTGGCTAATTTTTCTTCAGAAGTTTACTGCTGAGTCCTTCCTCCTAGTCTGTCTCTAGTTTGGAAGTGCAGCTGAAACCTGTCTGCCATGGGTGACCTTGCTGGTATTTGAATACTGGTGACTTAGCTTCCAGCATGACAGCAAAACAGAAGACCCCACAGTAGGACAAACTGACAGCTTCAGTTTAGAAAATTGAAATTCCCATAAATTCCTTTCCCTTTAGATAAAACCCTTTATAGTTTAGTTAACTCTGGCTTTTGATTGACAAATTACAATAAAAAAAAAGTACTGTTCTTTCTGAAACTAAAATGTCAAAATAGTGAGCCATGGTTTCTTAACATCAGAGGAAAAATCTTCAATTAAATGGAAATATGTCTTCTCTTGTATCTGCCCAATTTCAGGCCTATTTAACCTTGTACTTTGATGTTGCTGTGGCCTATGCCCATCTTCTAGTCCATCTCATCTCTCTTTGCTGGGTTATACTTGATGAGATGCTCCTGCTACTCCCAGGCTCAGAAGCCTTCAAAGACTCCACACTCACTAAGCTAAGCCCAGACCCTCTGTGTGACCTCAAGGCTTCCTCCATGTGGTCCTTCTACCTTCTTAGCTGCCTTTCCCCATATAATCTGTGCTGCATGACAGCTTGTTGTTGTATCACACTCCATACTCTTGTGCTCCAGTTAAGGAGCCCTGGTGGCACAGTGTTTAAGTGCTCAGCTGCTATCTGAAAGGTCAGCAGTTGGAACCCACCAGCTGCTCTGTGGGAGAAAGATGCGGCAGTCTGCTTCTGTAAAGATATACAGCCTTAGAAACCCTATGGGACAGTTCTAGTCTGTCCTATAGGGTCACTATGAGTCAGAATCGACTCCATGGCAATGGGTTAGTACTATTTTTACAGTAGGTTTGATGTGTTGCTCCAGTTACTTAGTTGAAACTCTTCCACTTAGAATCCCTTACCTGTGTGTCTTTGAAGATGTCCCTTATGTTAATTCTTTAGTTCTTCCAACCTGATGAAATTCATTTTAAATTGAGTATAATACTTAACGTGCATGGTTGCTATAAAGATTGGAGATAAATAGTAGCTAGAATTGTTTTTATTTTGTTCTCTTAACCCTCAGTCAGATGTTTTGGTGTTCGTTAATTTCTCTCAATAATAATTTGTAGTTTCTTGTATGAAGTCCTCATAAAGCTTTTCTTTGATTTATTCCTAGATATCTGATTATTTTTACCACTTCAATTTTAAACTCCTTCTTTTGCCAGTAGAAATACAATTGACTGTCTTTTGTATTGATCTTTCATCCCACGATGATTGTAAATTCACCTATTTAGTCTAATAGTTTATAAAATATTGTAGAGATTTTACATTCTTTGATGATTACAAGGTAGGAAGGGAGGGAGAGGGGAGTTCACTAACTAGATAGTAGACAAGATTATCTTGGGTGAAGGGCAAGACAACACATAATACAGGGGAAGTCAGCACAACTGAACTAAACCAAAAGCTAAGAAGTTTCCAGAACACAGCCAAACTCTTAAAGGAACAGAGTAGCAGGGGAGAGGGTCTGGGGACTGTGGTTTTGACAAAGACTTAAGTCAGTTGGCATAACGAATTTATTAAGAAAATGCTCTGTATCCCACTTTGGTGAGTGGCGTCTGGGGTCTTAAAAGCTAGCAAGCAGCTATCTAAGATGCATGAATTGGTTCCAACCCATCTGGAGCAAAGGAGAGTGAAGAACACCAAAGACACAAGGAAAACATTAGCCCAAGAGACAAAAGGGCCACATAAACCAGAGACTCCATCAGCCTGAGATCAGAAGAACTAGATGGTGCCTGGCTACCACCAATGACTGCCCTGACAGGGAACACAATAGCGAGTCCTTGACGGAGCAGGAGAAAAGTGTGGTGCAGGACTCAAATTGATGTAAAAAGAGCAGAATTAATAGTCTGAGACTAGAGGAACCCCTGAAAACTTGGCCCCCAGACTCTTTTAACCCAGAACTAAAACTATTCCTGAAGCCAGTTCTTTAGACAAAGATTAGGCTGGACTATAAAACATAAAATAATACTTGTGAAGAGTGTGTTTCTTAGTTCACATAGATACATGAGATTAAATGGGCAGGTCCTGTCTGGAGGTGGGATGAGAAGGCAAAATGGGATAGAGCTGCTTGAATGGACAAGGGAAACCTGGAGTGGAAAAGGGGAGTGTGCTGTCACATTACAAGGATTGCAACTGGGGGTCACATAGCAATATGCATATAAATATTTGAGAAATTAACTGCAGCTATAAACTTTCATGTAAAGCACAATAAATAAAAAATATGTATTTTAGAGTTTTTAGTTGTCATATTGTCTCCAAGAAGATGTGAGTTTTTCTCTGTTTCCAGTTCTTAGGCTTGAAGCACATACCACAGCAGGTTATATTGTAGTTACTTGAAAACTTATTATGTCTCATGCTAGACTAAATTCTTTGAGAGTATCAACTATCTCTTCCTCATCTTTGTATTACACTTCACATTGAACAAATGAAATAATTGGATAACTGGATAAATATGAAAAAATGGCTATTTAAATTAGTTGTTGTTAGGTGCCGTTGAGTCGGTTCCGAATCATCCTGACCCTGTATACAGCAGAACGAAACACTGCCCCGTCCTTGCCATCCTCACAGCTATTGCTATGTTTGAACCCGTTGTTGCAGCCACTGTGCCAGTCTATCTTGTTGAAGGTCTTCCTCTATTTCACTGACCTTCACTTTACCAAGCATGATGATAAAGTAGACTCAGGTCTGGTCCCTCCTGATAACATGTCCAAAGGATATGAGACAAAAGTCTTGCCATCCTTTCCTCTAAGGAAAATTCTGGCTGTACTTCTTCCAAGACAGGTTTATTCATTCTTTTGAGGCCCCATGGTATATTAAGTATTCTTTGCCAACACCATAACTCAAAGGCATCAATTCTTCTTCAGTCTTCCTTATTTATTGTCAGGCTTTCGCATGCATATGAGGCAATTGAAAACACCATGGCTTCGGTCAGGCGCACTTTAGTGACATCTTTGGTTTTTAATACTTCAAACATGTCTTTTGCAGATGATTTGCCCATTGCAATGTGCCATTTGATCTCCTGACTGCTGCTTTCATTGGCGTTGATTATGGATCCAAGTAAAATGAAATCCTTGACAGCTTCAGTATTTTGTTTATCATCATGTTGCTTATTCGTTCATTCTGAGGATTTCTGTTTTCTTTATGTTGAAGTGCAATCCATACTGGAGGCTGTAGTCTTTGATCTTCATCAGTAAGTGCTTTAAGTCTTCTTTGCTTTTAACAAGCTAGGTTGTGTCATCTGTATAATGTAGGTTGTTAATGAGTCTTCCTCCAATCCTGATGCCCCGTTCTTCTTCATATAGTCCAGCTTCTCGTATTATTTGCTCAGCATACAGATTGAATAGGTATGGTGAAAGAATACAACCCTGACGCACACCTTTCTGACTTTAAACCACGCAGCATCCCTTTGTTCCATTGGAACAACTACCTCTTGATTGATGTACAGATTCCTCATGAGCACAATTCAGAGTTCTGGAATTCCCATTCTCTGCAATGTTATCCATAATTTGTTATGATCTACATAGTTGAATGCCTTAGCATAGTCCATAAAACACAGGTAAACATCTTTCTGGAATTCTCTTTCAGCCGGGATCCATCTGACATCAGCAATGATATCCCTGGTTCCACATCCTCTTCTAAATCCGGCTTGAATTTCTGGCAGTTCCCTGTCAATATACTGTGGAATAATTGTCAGAAAAATTTTGCTTGCATGTGATATTAATGATATTGTTCGATAATTTCCACATTCGGTTGGATCACCTTTCTTGGAAGTAGGCATAAATATGGATCTTTTCCAGTCGATTGGCAAGGTAGCTGTCCTACAAATTTCTGGCATAGATAAGTGAGCACCTCCAGGTCTGGATCTGTTTGTCCAAACATCTCAATTGGTATTCCATCAATTCCTGGAGCCTTGTTTTTCACCAGTGCCTTCAGAGCAGCTTGGACTTCTTCCTTCAGTACCATCGGTTCCTGATCATATGCTACCTCCTGAAATGGTTGAATGTTTGCCAGTTCTTTTTGGTATAGTGACTGTGTATTTCTTCTGTATTTTTTTAATGTTTCCTGCGTCGTTTAACATTTTCCCTATAGAATCCTTCACTATTGCAACTCAAGGCTTGAATTTTTTTCTCTAGTTCTTTCAGCTTAAAAAATGCTGATTGTGTTCTTTACTTTTGATTTTCTAACTCCATGTCTTTGCACACTTCATTATAATAGTTTGTCTTCTCAAGCCACCCTTTGAAATCTTCCGTTCAACTCTTTTACTTTATCATTTCTTCCATTTGCTTTAGCTAGTCTACATTCAAGTACAAGTTTCAGAGACTCTTCTGACATTTATTTTCGTCTTTTCTTTCTTTCCTGTCTTTTTAATGACCTCTTGCTTTCTTCATATATGATGTCCTTATTGTCATTCTACAACTCTTCTGGTCTTTGGTCATAAGTGTTTACTGCATCAACTCTATTCTTGAGATAGTCTCTAAATTCAGGTAGGATATACTCAAGTTTGTATTTTGGCTCTTGCAGACTTGCTCTAATTTTCTTCAGCTTCAACTTGAACTTGTATGTGAGCAATTGTTGGTCTGTTCTGCAATCAGCCCTTGGCCTTGTTCTGACTGATGATATTGAGCTTCTCTATCATCTCTTTCCACAGTTGTAGTCATTTTGATTCCTATATATTCCACGTGATGAGGTCCACATGTACAGTTGTTGTTTATGTTGTTGAAAAAGGTACTTCAAATGAAGAAGTTATTGGTCTTGCAAAATTCTACCGTGCTATCTTCGGCATCATTTCTATTACCAAGGCCGTATTTCCCAACTATTGATTGTTCTTCTTTGTTTCCAATTTTTACATCCAATCACCAGTAATTATCAATGCGTCTTGATTGCATCTTTGATCAATTTTAGATCGTAAAAAGTTGGTAAAATGGTTCACTACAAAAAAATCAACTAAACACAAAAGAAGTCAGCAGTGGAGGAAATGAAGAACAAAAAAGTATGAGACACATAGAAAACAAAAAGCAGAATGGTAGAAGTCCTTCAATACTGGTAATTACTTTAAATAAATAAACAGATCCGATTCTTTAATTAAAAGGCAGAGATTGGCAGCATAGGTAAGAAAACATGATACAACTAAATGCTGTCTAGAAGAGGCCCACTATAGATCCAAACACACATATAGATTGAAAGGGAAAAGATAGAAAAAGTATTCTATACAAATAGTAACCAAAAGAGAGATGAAGTGGCTATATTATTATCTGACAAAATACTTTTTTTTTAAATAATTTTTATTGTGCTTTAAGTGAAAGTTACAAATCAAGTCAGTCTGTTACATATAAGCGTATATACACCTTAGTCCATACTCCCATTTACTTTCCCCCTAATGAGTCAGCCTGCCATTTTGCCAGTTTCTAACCCTCTCTACCCTCCCATCTCCCCTCCAGACAGGAGATGCCAATACAGTCTCAAGAGTCCACCAGATACAGGTAGCTCACTCATCATCAGGTTCTCTCTCCAACCCATTGTCCAGTCCCTTCCATGTCTGATGAGTAGTCTTCGGGAATGGTTCCTGTCCTGGGCCAACAGAAGGTTTGGGGACCATGACCGCTGGGATTCTTCTAGTCTCAGTCAGACCATTAAGTCTGGTCTTTTTATGAGAATTTGGGGTCTGCATCCCACTGTTCTTCTGCTCCCTCAGGAGTTCTCTGTTGTGCTCCCTGTCAGGGCAGTCATCGGTTGTGGCCAGGCACCAAATAGTTCTTCTGGTCTCAGGATGATGCAAGTCTGTAGTTCGTGTGGCTCTTTGTGTCTCGGGCTCATAGTTATTGTGTGACCTTGGTGTTCTTCATTCTCCTTTGATTCAGGTGGGTTGAGACCAATTGATGCATCTTAGATGGCCGCTTGTTAGCATTTAAGACCCCAGACGCCACAGTTCAAAGTGGGATGCAGAATGTTTTCATAATAGAGTTTATTATGCCAATTGTCTTAGAAGTCCCCTTAAGTCATAGTCCCAAAACCCCTGCCCTTGCCACGCTGACCTTCAAAGCATTCAGTTTATCCCAGAAACTTCTTTGCTTTTGGTCCAGTCCAGTTGAGCTGACCTTCCGTGTATTGAGTATTGTCCTTCCCTTCACCTAAAGTAGTTCTTATCTACTAACTAATCAGTAATTAAACCTCTCCCACCCTCCCTCCCTCCCCCCTCTCATAACCACAAAAGAATGTCTTCTCAGTTTATACTATTTCTCAAGAACTTATAATAGTGGTCTTATACAATATTTGTCCTTTTGCATCTGACTAATTTCACTCAGCATAATGCCTTCCAGGTTCCTCCATGTTATGAAATGTTTCACAGATGTGTCACTGTTCTTTATTAGTGCGTAGTATTCCATTGTGTGAATATACCATAATTTATTTAACCATTCATCTATTGATAGACACCTTGGTTGCTTCCAGCTTTTTGCTATTATAAACAGAGCTGCAGTAAACATGGGTGTGCATATATCTGTTCGTGTAAAGGCTCTTATTTCTCTAGGGTATATTCCGATGAGTGGGATTTCTGGGTAGTATGGTAGTTCTATTTCTAACTTTTTAAGAAAACGCCAGATAGATTTCCAAAGTGGTTGTACCATTTTACATTCCCAGCAGCAGTGTATAAGAGTTCCAGTCTCTCCGCAGCCCCTCCAACATTTATTATTTTGTGTTTTTTGGATTCATGCCAGCCTTGTTGGGGTGAGATGGAATCTCATTGTAGTTTTAATTTGCATTTCTCTAATGGCTAATGATCGAGAGCATTTTCTCATGTGTCTGTTAGCTGCCTGAATATCTTCTTTAGTGAAGTGCATGTTCATATCCTTTGCCCACTTTTTGATTGGGTTGTTTGTCTTTTTGTGGTTGAGTTTTAACAGAATCATATAGATTTTAGCGATCAGGCGCTGGTCGGAGATGTCATAGCTGAAAATTTTTTCCCAATCTGTAGGTGGTCTTTTTACTCTTTTGGTGAAGTCTTTAGATGAGCATAGGTGTTTGATTTTTAGGAGCTCCTAGTTATCTGGTTTCTCTTCATCGTTTTTAGTAATGTTTTGTATTCTGTTTATGCCTTGTATTGGGGGTCCTAATTTGTCCCTATTTTTTCTTCCATGATCTTTATCGTTTTAGTCTTTAGGTCTTTGATCCACTTGGAGTTAGTTTTTGTGCATGGTGTGAGGTATGGGTCCTGTTTCATTTTTTTGCAAATGGATATCCAGTTATGCCAGCACATGATTCTTAGGGTTTCTTCTTCTTTTTTTAATTCTTTTATCTGATTTTTCTTCAACTATATTGGTGTCAATTGCTTTATCCTCCAACTCCCCCACTCTGCATTCCAGTTCCTCGATTCTGCTCCTCTGACTTCCTATTGAGTTGTCTAATTCTGTAATTTTACTGTTAATCTTTTGGATTTCTGAATGTTGTCTCTCTATGGATTTTTGTAGCTTATTAATTTTTCCACTGTGTTCTTGAATAATCTTGTTGATTTCTTCAACTGCTTTATAAGTGTGTTCCTTGACTTTTTCTGTAGATTGCCTTATTTCGTTTTTGAGGTCATCCCTGATGTCTTGAAGCATTCTGTAAATTAGTTTTTTATATTCTGCATCTGGCAATTACAGGATTGTATCTTCATCTGGGAAAGATTTTGATTCTTTAGTTTGGGGAGTTGTAGAAGCAATCATGGTCTGCTTCTTTATGTGGTTTTATGTCAACTGCTGTCTCTGAGCCATCTATAAGATATTGTAATGATTTATTTTATATTTGCTCACTGAGTCTTATCTTGTTTCGTTTTGTTTCAATATACGTAGATGGGCTACTAGATTGTGCTGTCTTGATTGTTGTAGCCTTTGAATCACTTATGTCCTCTTACCAGCTGGTTTGGGACGTTACCAGAAATATAAGCCTAAGAGTCCATTCACTATTCTTGAGTAGAATCTGATTTTGGGTCACCAAGTATGTGGGGTAGATTGTCACCTATTTGCTTAGAGGAGTAGTGGTGATAGTTGTGTGCACCAGATTCTAGTAGCAGCAGGGGGTCACATTCCGGGGGGGCAGGATGCTGACAGGCTTCCCCCAAGTGCCAGTGAGGTAGGTGTGTCTCTATTCCTAAAGCATTTTGGTGGGTGGGCTCTGCAGCTGTACCTTAGGCACCCAATGCATGTACCTCTACAGATTGGTAGAAGTCACTATCCTCAGACCCCTATGGCAGGAGGTTAGGTGGTCTGGGTGGAGCTTCAGCTCTCAGTTCCCCATTGTGGGTCAGTGAGGGCTCTGTTTAATAGGTAGAGATATCAGACCTGGGAAACTTGTCTTTCCAGTAATCCGCTAAAACAATTACAGTCAGATCATTATCAGAATTGCCTTTGCATTATAATAGCCACCTTGTTCCCTGTAGGGATGAAAGCCCAAGAATGTGGATCTCATATGCTGGGCTGGAGTTGGTTCTGTATTTTTAGTCCAATTTCAGGAAGTCAGGGAAGGATTCTTGGTCCCTGGGTTTCTTGTAGCTGCTTTTCTCAGGCCAGGAGAATGGGTTAGGAAAAGAGAAAACAAACAAACAAAAAAAAACTGCAGAGCACTTCACTCTCTGGCCCAGGGAATTCCAATGTTAATGAAGTCACCTGGGAAGGGGAGGGGAGGGATCAGATAGATAGAAGAGTGTAGAACCCAGGAATATAGACAAAGTTACTTATCTTGCTTGGTGAGAACTGTTTTATCTGAGATTCCCGAGGGGTGGGTAGCCTGTGTGCGTTGGTGGGTCGAGATTCCCCCCGGGGGTCAGGCCCGCGTCCTGTGCATGTGCTGTCTCAGAAGCCGTGGTCAGTTCCTCCGTTCCCCGTCTAAAGCCCAGCGCCACGGTTCCCCGCCTGGGATGCCGCACTCCCGGCTCCAAAACCAGTGTCTGCCTCCCAGTGACTTCTCCTTCTGTCAGCCACGTCGCTGCGCTGCCTGCGTGCAGTGGCTGGGCTTCCCCCGAGGTCACTTCAGGGGGCTAGAGCTGCGTTCCATGTTTGCGCCGTCTCAGGATGCCGTGCTCAGCTCCCCTGCGCCCAGTCCAAAACCCGGTGCCAAGGTTTTCTGACTGGGACGCTGGCTCCAGGCTCTGAAAACAGTCGCTGCTTCCCCATGGTTGCTCGTTTGTTCTCTCGTTAGCCCCATTAGTGTGCAGCCTGCTTGCGCTGGCTGAGTCTCTACGGAGTTTACCCCAGGGGGCCTGGGGTTAGGGCTGCATCCCGTGCCTGCCCCGCTCAGCAAGCCGCTATCAGCCCCGCCACTCGGTACCAGGGAACCGCGAAGGCTCAAGGCTGTGGAGTGGGTCGTGGGTTCCAGAAGCGGCTGCTGGTTCAGGGCGCAGCGTTCGCTTACCTGTCACTCAGGTTAACTCTTTAGATCTGTGTTTGATGGTCAGGGTTCGTAGATTGTCATGTATGTGATCGATTCACTTGTTTTTCCGAGGCTTTGTTGCAAGAGGGATCCAAGGTAGCGTCTACCTAGTCAGCCATCTTGGCCTGACAAAATAGACTTTAAGTTAAAAACTGTTACAAGAGACAAAGACATTATCTGATAAAAGAGTCAATTCATCAAGATGATATAACGGTTGTATACATCCATGAACCTAACAACAGAGCCCCCCAAAATATGAAGCAAACATTGACAGAGTTGAAGAGAAAAATAGATGGTTCTGTAGTAATACTTAGAGACTTGAATATATTACTTTCAATAATGGACAGAACTTGTAGACAGAAATCAATAAGAAAATAGACTTTAATGACAGTATAAACCACATAGACCTAACAAACATATACATAAACATAAACCCTCCACCCAACAACAGAATATACATTCTTCAGTCTCCATGATAGACCATATTTTAGGTTACAAACAAGTCTCCATAAGTTTAAGAAGCCCGTAGTCATGTAGAGTATCTCTTTGACCACAGTTGAATGAAACTAGAAATCAGTAACAGAGAGAAAAGTAGAAAATTCACAAATACATGAAAAATAAACTACACATTATTAAACAACCAATGGGATAAAAGAAGAAATCACAAGAGAAATTAGAAAATACTTAAAGATTAATAAAAACAAAAACACAACATACCAAAACTTATGAGATACAGTGAAGGTGGTACTCAGAGACAAATGTATTGCTTTAAACAGTTAACATTACAAAAGAAGAAAGACTTTAAAATTAATAACATAACTTTACACCTTGAAGAACTAGAAAAGAGCAAACTAAACCCCAGTAGTAGTAGAAAGAAGGAAATAATAAAGATTAAAGATTAGAGCATAGATAAATTAAATAGACAATAGGTGAGCAAAAGAGAAAATTAATGAAACTAAAAGTTGGTTTTTTGAAAAGATCAAAACATTGACAAACCTTTATGTAGACTGACAAAGAAGACACAAATAGCTAAAATCAGAAGTGAATATGTAGACATTACTATTAATCATACAGAAATGAAGAGAATTATAAGAGAATATTATAAACAAGTGATGCTAACAAATTAGACAATCTAGATGAAATGGACAAATTCCTAGAGTCATGCAAATTACCTAATTTGACTCAGAAGAAATAGGAAATCTCAAAAGATCTATAATGAGTGAAGGAACTGAATTAGTAATCAAAAATTTCCCAAGAAAGAAAAGTCAAGGACCAGATGTCTTCACTGGTGAGTTCTATCAAACTTTTAAAGAAGATTTAATACCAATCCTTCTCAAATTCTTCCACAAAATAGAAGAGGAGAGAACATTTCCTAATTCATTCTGTGGGGCCAACATTCCCCTGATACTAAAGCCATATGGAGACTCTACAAGAAAAGAAAATTACAGATCAATATCCCTTATGAACATAGATGCAAGAATCCTCAACAAAATACTATCAAACCAAATCCAACCGCATACTGAAAGGTCTGGAAAATTGGATAAATAAAAATGAAAAAATAGCTACTTTCATGCTTAAAAAATGAAATAGTCATTTGTAAACATAGATATCAAAGGTGGGTATATGTAGTATTCATATCCTGGCCAAGTAGTATTTATCCCAGGAATGCAAGGGTGGTTCAACATTAGAAAGCAATCAATGTAATACACCATATTAATAGAAAAAGGAAAAACCCCATGATCAGCTCAGTTGAAACAGAAAAGACATTTGACAAAACCAACACCTTTTCATGATAAAGACACTTAACAAACTGGGTCAAAGGAAAATTCCTCAACAGAATGAAAAGGCCTTTGCCAAAAACCCACAGCTAACATCATGTTCTTTAGTCAAAGCTGAAGTTCAGGAACAAGACAAGGGTGCCTCCTTTCATTACTGCTGTTCAGCGTTGTATCGGAAGTTCTAGCCAGAGCGGTTAGGTAAGAAAAAGCTATAAAAGGCATCCAAGTTGAAAAGGAAGAAGTAAAACCATCTCTGTTCACACACAATATGATCTTATGTATAGAAAATTCCAAAGAATCCGCAAGAAAGCTATTTTTCTAGTTTTTATTAGAGCTAATAAATTCAGCAGAGTTACAGGATACAAGATCAACGTACAAAAATCAGTTGTGTTTCTATACACTGCCAATGAACATTATAAAAAGGAAATTAAAACAATTACATTTAAAAGAATAAAATATCTAGGAATGAATTTATCCAAGGAAGTGAAAGACTTGTACACTGAAAATCGTTAAACATTGGTGAAGGAAACCTAAATAAATGAAAAGACATCTCGTGTTCATGGATTAGAAGACTTAATAGTGTTAAGATATCAATACTACCAAAGTGATTTACAGATTCAATGTAAAATTCCACCAGCCTTTTTTGTAGAAATAGGAAAGCTGATCCTCAAATTCACATGGCCTTGAAGCCAAAAGAACTTTGAAAACGAATAACAAAGTTAGAGAACTAACATTTCCTTATTTCAAAACATACTACAAACCTACAGTAGTGTGCTGCTTATATAAAGATAGACATATATAGACCAACAGAATAGAGTTGAGAGGCCAGAAATAAAGTGATACGTCTATAGCCAGTTGATTTTTGACAAGGGTGCCAAGTCCATTCAATGGAGAAAGAATAGTTTTTCCAGAAAATTATGCTGGGACAACTGGATTTCCACATGTAAAATGGATTGGACCCCTACCTCATACCATACATGAAAATTAACTCAAAATAAATGAATGGCCTAATGTAAGTGCTAAAACCAGAAAACTTTTACAAGAAAATATAGGGGTAAATCTTCAGGACCTTATTTTCAACAATGGATTCTTAGTTACAACACCAAAAGCATAAACAACAACAAAATAATAAATTTCTTACTTCATCAAAATAAATTTTGTGCATCAAAAGACATTATCGAGAAAGTGAAAAGACAGCCTACAGAATGGGGAAATCATATATCTGATAAGGGAAAAAATATCTAGGAGATATATATATATATATATTTATATATATATATTTATATATTTGTGTGTGTGTATATATAGGGTCGTTATGAGTTGGAATTGACTCTACGGCGCTGGGTTTTATATAAATATATATATATATATATATATAAACCAAACCCATTGCTATCAATTCTGACTCATAGTGACCCTATAGGACAGAGTAGAGCTACCCCATAGGGTTTCCAAGGAGTGCCTGGTGGATTCAAACTGCCGACCTTTTGGTTAGCAGGTATAGCTCTTAACCATTACACCACCAGGGTTTCCATGTGTGTATATATATAGCTTAAAAGGAAAAAAAGAAAAAAAACTCCCACAACTCAACAACAAAAAAACTAACAACCCAGTCAAAAAATGAGAAAGGACTTGAATAGACATTTCACTAAAGAAGATATACAGATGGCCAACAAGTACATGAAAAGATGCTCAACATCATTAGTCACTAAGGAAATGAAAATCAAAGCCACAATGAGATATCCCACTTGATGTCTATTATCAGAAAAATGGAAAACAAGTATTGGTGACCATGTGGAGGAATTGTAACCCTCATCCATTGTTGGTGAAATTATAACATGGCATAGCCACTATGGAAAATAATTTGGTGATTCCTCAAAAAATGAAAACACAACATACCAAAACTTATGGGATGCAGTCAACATCCCATTGCTGTTGTTTCAGCTGCTAACCACAAGGTTGGTGGTTTGAACCCACCGGTCACTCCTCAGGAGAAAGATGTGGCAGTCTGCTTCAGTAAAGATTACAGCCTTGGAAACCTCATGGTGCAGTTGTGCTCTGTCCTGTAGGGTCGCGTTGAGTCAGATGAGTTGGCAGTCAACGTATGACCCAGCAATTCCACTACCCAAAAGAACTGACAGGAACACAGCTGCTTGTACAAAAATGTTTAGTGCAGCATTATTCACAGTAGCCACCAGGTAGAAACAACCTAAATGTCCATCAACAGATGAATGGTAAAGAAAATGTGGTAAATACATACAATGGAATATTATTCAGCCATAAAAAGGAATGAAGTTCTGAAAAATGCTACCATGTGGGTAAATTTTTAAAACGTTATGCTGAGTGAAATAAGCTAGACACTAAAAGACAAATAATGTATGATCTCACTTATGTGAAATACCTAGAATAGGCAAATGCCTAAAGATAAAAATAGGATAATGGTTACTGTGGGCTGGGGGGAAGGGAAAATAAAAATAATATAAAGGCTAGATAATAAGAGAGTCATCAGAGGCATAAGAAGAAAGGTCCAGGCTTTGGAATCATACAAATGTATATTCATTTCCCAGCGGTCTTGCTTAGTTTGTGCCCTCAGATATGTTAAACCTCTGAATATCAGTAAAACATACCTCATAGGATTGCTGAGAATTATAAGTAAAACATTTTGTGTAAAATTGACAGTAAATGCTTGCTATTCATCTTTGAGTTTAAGAAACTATAGTTAATACGTTTCTTAATGAAACTTAATTTGGCATTTGTCTGTGTATTTACTGCCAACAGATTTATGTTCCTGGCTTCTCTGGTTGCCAGAAACATGGTCAGACAAATTTGCCCTGTGACAAAGGACCACAGCTGTGCTATAATGAGAGAACACCAAGTCTGAAAGTAGAGTTTTCTCCTCCTTCATCTGTACATTTGATTTGCCTTCTTGGTTCAAATTAATCACTATATACTGGGCCCCTACTATGAACAAGGCTTGGTGAGCGGATTCAGAGTTGATCAGGAGAAGGTTTCTGTCCTCAAAGAGCTTACAGTAAGAGTTGTGAAAAATCCTGCATGCATCCTAAAGATTTAAAGTTGCCTGTCCTTATAGGAACTGCCACTTTTACCATCCAGGAAAAAGCTGGCGGAGCCCAAGCGGCAATATGGAACGCTGTGCAGTCTCCAGGTATCTTCCAAAAGGGTAAGTAATAGAACAATAGAAAGTTTTTGGAGTTAAGAATTTTTTTTTTAATCATAAATCACTCTTAGAAATTTAAACATAGTATTCCAAATGAAGGGTATGACCTTGGGGTATTGTGTGTAAAAGAAGAGGCCTTGGAGTTAGGTTGTTGGTAATTAGCACACCACTTATTCTGTAGCCTTGGGCAAATTCTGAACCCATTTATGTAAGCCTCAGTTTTTTCCACCTGCGAAATAAGGATTATAATAGAATGTATATAAGGGGTTTAGCACAGTGCTGAGCATAAACATGGAGTCCTGGTGGCGCAGTGGTTAAGAGCTCAGCTGCTAACCAACAGGTTGGCAGTTTGAATCCACCGGCTGCTCCTTGGAAACCATATGGGGCAGTTCTGCTCTGTTCTATAGGGTTGCTATGAGTCAGAATCCACCTGATAGCAACAGGTTTGGGTTTTCTTTTTTTTTTCTTGAGCATAAACGCAAGTAGTCAGTAAGATGCTGTGATCACGTAGTCATGGAACACACAGACCCATAAGTTTGGGGATTTTAGGCCTGATTTTGCCCCACCTTTGGATATTTGCCTAAATTATCTAATCAACTAGAGAGACAGAAATTATACCTAATGATGTTAACTCCTAATGTCTCCAGATTTTCCATTCCAACCCCATGCTTCTCTTTACAATTTAAAAAGTACTTCCACATTTATTCCCATGTTAGCTCTCTGTAAGAACCCTGGTAGATAGGCAGGGCAACTATTATCCCCATTCTACAGCTGAGGATACTGAGGCTTAGAGAAGTTAAGTGACTCGCCAGATCTTCTTAGAACAATAAAAATAATACCTAACAGTTTTAGACAGGCACAGAGCCAAGCATTATGTTAACATACATATATTAGCTCACTAACCTTCATATTAATTCAGTGAGGTCTGTGCAGTTATCCTCATTTATAGAGAATAACTAAATTTGGTGGGAATAATGAAGAAAAAAATGCTGATTTATATGCACTATAAAAATGGGAAATACACATGTGGACCTCACCAGATGGAACACACAAGAATCAAAATGACTACTTCTGTGGAAGGAGATGATGGGAGAGCTCAATATCATCAGTCAGAACAAAGCCAGGGGCTAACTGCAGAACAGACGTTCAATTCCTCACATGCAAGTTCAAATTGAAGCTGAAGAAAATTAGAACAAATCCATGAGCGCCAAAGTACGACCTTGAGTATATCCTACCTGCATTTAGAGATCATCTCAAGAATTGATTTGACACCTTGAACACTAATGACCGAAGACCGGATGAGTTGTGGAATGATATCAAGGACATCATACATGAAGAAAGCAAGAGGTCATTAAAAAGACAGCAAAGAAATAAAAGACCAAAGTGGGTATCAGAAGAGACTCTGAAAGATGCTCTTGAAGACAGAGTAGCTAAAGCAAATGGAAGAAATGATGAAGTAAAAGAGCTGTAGAGAAGATTTCAAAGGGTGGTTTGAGAAGACAAAGTATTATAATGACATGTGCAAAGACCTGGAGTTAGAAAACCAAAAGGGAAGAACATGCTCAGCATTTCCTGAGTTGAAATAACTGAAGAAGAAATTCAAGCCTCAAGTTGCAATATTGAAGGATTATATGGGAAAAATGTTAAATGTTGCAGGAAGCATCAAAAGAAGATGGAAGGAATACACAGGGTCACTGTACCAAAAAGCATTGGTCGATGTTCCACCACTTCAGGAGGAACTGAAGAAAGAAGTTCAAGCAGCATTGAAAGCACTGGCGAAAAATATATCTCCAGGAATTGATGGAATATCAATTGAGATGTTTCAGCAAACAGATGTAGCGCTGGAGGTGCTCAATTGTCTATACCAAGAAATTTGGAAGACGGCTACCTGGCCAACTGACTGAAAGAGATCCATATTTATGCCTATTCCCAAGAAAGGTGATCCAACTGAATGTGGAAATTATCGAACAATATCATTAATACCACATGCAAGCAAAATTTTGCTGAAGATCATTCAAAAGCGGCTGCAGCAATATATCAACAGGGAGCTGCCTGAAATTCAAACTGGATCCAGAAGATGATGTGGAATTAGGGATGTCATGCTGATGTCAGATGGATCCTGGCTAAAAGCAGAGAACACCAGAAAGATGTTTGCCTGTGTTTTATTGACTATGCTAAGGCATTCAACTGTGGATCATAACAAATTCGACTGTGGATCATAACAAATCACAGGTAACATTGTAAAGAATGGGAATTCCAGAATACTTAATTGTGCTCATGAGGAACCTGTACATAGAATCAGAGAAAGTTGTTCGAACAGAACAAAAGGACACTGCGTTGTTTAAAGCCACGAAAGATGTGTGTCACAGTTGTATCCTTTCACCATACTTACTCAATCTGTGTGCTAAGCAAATAACCTGAGAAGCTAGAGTGTATGAAGAAGAGCACGGCATCAGGTTTGGAGGAAGACCTATTAACAACTTGCATTATGCAGTGAAGAGAACTTGAAGGACCTACTGAAGAAGATCAAAGACCAGAGCCTTCAGTGTGGATTACACTTCAACATAAAGAAAACAGAAATCCTCACAACTGAACCAATAAGCAACATCATGATAAATGGAGAAAAGATTGAAGTTGGCAAGGATTTTGTTTTACTTGGATCCATAATCAACACCTGTGGAAGAAGCAATCAAGAAATCAAATGACATATTGCTTTGGGCTAATCTGCCGCAAAAGACCTCGTTTTCCTGATTCATGTAGCTACAGGGACTGGTGAACCTAAGATTGGCAGGCCAGAGAGCAGGGCTGTTGCTCACAGGCTGTGAAGACCGACGAATCCCAAGATCGGCAGGCAAGACTGCAGGTAAGGTTCCCAAGAAACCGGAGGTCAGGTGAATAGGAGCCAGCTGCAGGATCCAGAACAAGCAAAAACCCCCAAGCCTTATCAGAATGTCTCCTTACACTCAATGCAGGCCATATGCCCAAGGAAGCTCCCTTTCAGCTGATTGTGTACTCACAGCAGATCCCATCATGGGGGTGAACACATGTCAAATCTGAACAGGAAAGTGATCACAATATTATATGACTGCCAAAACACTGAGAATCATGGCCCAGCCAAGCTGACACACAACCTTAACCATCAAAATGGTTATCCTAGTTTTTTTTCTTTCAAAGTCTCCTGTTAATCTTTTATAAAAATGTCTTCTGGTTCATAGTATACTCAATAGCTTTTTATTTTTTCTAAGAAATAACCTAGCAGTGTCTAGCTCAACAGATAAAATGCCCCAGAACACAATGTTGCTTCCTATAAACAGCTGAAAATATGCATGTTTATATTATGTTATTTATGAAGGCTTCAAAGATCCAGTGAGTCATGATCTTGAAGTGAGTTATGATGTAGCATGAGGTCTTGCCCATTAAAAGCACTAGATATTTGTTTCATTGTCCAGTGGTATCTCTGCCTCTGAAAGGAAAAAAATGAGTATGACTCTAGGTTTCTAGCTTGGGTAATTCTCTAGACTGTGGCCCACCAATTGCTACAGAGAAGAAACTGGGTTTTCTTTTAGGAGTGGCAGATGTAATGGATTCAGTTTTATAGTTGAGTTTCAGATTCTTCAGGGCTAGATTCTGTAGACACTGCTAATATGTTGTAAAGAAGCCAAGTGGCAGTATCCGCTGTCCTACCAGAAAAAGAATGCTTCCTCTCTGAGGAGAGCCCATGAACTTGCTGGCCTGGTTTTCACTGTGGGGTTTCCTTTTGATATATCACTTAGCTTTCATCTTAGAAAGCTTTCACTGTCCACAACTGGGGAAACTTTGCACATGTTCAGTTTCATAGAATTTTTTTTTATATTGTATTTTTATCTCAAGATTGGATATCCCAAATAAATTCAAGAGAAATGCACTTTGAACTGAAGAGAAGGAAATTACAATGCCATCCCCAGGAAAAAGAGAAAGCTAGTGATAACTTCTCAAAGTTTGTAGATACCCCATAGGTGAAGGTTTCACCTAAAATGTGGCACTGTTAATCTTGATTTCAACAGACTTGGTGATGTTTTGATTTTGTCACTCATTCTGGATGCCAATAATTATGGTCTTTTGACAAGAGTGTTGATACTCAATTAATGTAGCAGAGATTGGAGGGGGGCAGTGTTAGTTGGTGTTTAAAGCTTCTGTTAATCTCTTGTCATAGCCTGAATATTTGTAGGAACAACTACTTTATAGCACCCAGCCTCCATTGTTTCCGTCTACTCTGGGGAGTCAGCCTCCACTGTGGTTAAAGTGTTGCTTAGCCACCTGTTGGTTTCTCTCTTTTATCTTTCAGTCTCACTTTTTCTGTTTTAACGGCTGTTTTCTTTTTTTACCACAGTTTGATCATGTGTGCATTTCCATTATCTGCTCATAAGTTTTTTTCAAAAATTGTTCCTTAGTAATATTTACTGAAATCATTATTTTAACATATAACTTTTCAGGGGCATCTCAAAGTACTCAATAATTTCTTTAAACAGTGAAAAAAAAGTCAAACCTTTTTCAACTATAGCACAGTTCCCATGTGGACGCTAAAGTGGTAACCACAGGTGCTACCTAATGACGTGAATCTCATTTCCCTTTCAGACCCTTGGGCTTGTCAGAAGAAAAATCTGTAAGCAATCTTGTCGCACCACCACAACCCCCCTTTGGCACTGATCCAAAAAGCAAGGTTTTACGAAGTTGCCACCTCTGAGATCCAAATAAATAGGCCCATTTCCGACAGATGCGATGACCTCAGGGGGCCCTCTGAGTGCTATTCTCCTTTCATCCCAAAGAGTAGAAAGCTACACATTAGCTCAGGCTCTGGAGGTAGACCATCTCCATCATCTTTGGCAAATTACTTAATCTCTCTAAGCCACATTTTCCTCATTTTCAAAATGGGGATAATACATTCCCCATAGAGGACTGTCATGAAGAATATTCATTCAGTTTTAATCTATCTAGTTCCTACTATATACCAGGCACGGTTAGTCATGAACAATACAAACAACAGCATGTAAATAATATAAGGGAGGGAATGGCCAGATCAGGGGAAGCTACTTTAGATAGGGTGGTTGAAGCGGTTCTGTTTTAAGTGACGTGGGAGTGAAGGTCCTGAATGATGGAAAGTTGTCATGTAAAGATAAAGCAGAACAGTTCCAGGCAGAAGGAACAGGAAGTTCCCTTATATAGAAGCAGACTTGGTATGATAGGCAGAAAAGATCAATATGGGAAAACGGCCAGAGATATGGTTGGAGAGGAAGGCTAAATACCGTACTTTACTCAGTCTGTATGCTGAGCAGGTAATCTGAGAAGCTGGACTACAGGAAGAACAACACAGCATCAGGATTGGAGGAAGACTCATTAACAACCTAAGAGACGCAGATGACAACCTTGTTTGCTGAAAGTGAAGAGGATGTGAAGCACTTACTGATGCAGATCAAAGACCACAGTCTTCAGTATGGATCACACCTCAACACAAAGTCTTACGGCTGGACCAATAAGCAGCATCATGATAAACAGAGAAAAGATCAAAGTTGTCAAGGATTTCGTTTTACTTAGAGCCACAGTCAACAGTCATGGAAGCAGCCGTCAAGAGATCAAAAGATGCATTGCATTGGGCAAATCTGCTGCAAAAGCCCTTTTTTAAGTGTTAAAAGCAAAGATTTCACTTTGAGGACTAAGGTGTGCCTGACTGTATCCATGGTATTTTCAGTCACCTCATATGCATGGGAAAGCTCGACAATGAATAAGACCGAAGAAGAAATGATGTCTTTGAATTGTGGTACTGACAAAAAATATCGAATATATGATGGACTGCCAGAAGAATGAACAAATCTGTCTTGGAAGAAGTACAGCCAGAATGCTCCTTAGAAGGATGATGGCGAGACTGTGTCTCACATACTTGGGACATGTTGTCAGGAAGGACCAGTCCCTGGAGGAAGACATCATATTCAGTGAAGTAGAGGCTCAGCAAAAAAGAGGAAGATCTTCAACGAGCTGGATTGACACAGTGGCTGCAACAATGTGCTTAAACATAGCAACGATTCCGAGGATGGCACAGGACTGGGCAGTGTTTCATTCCGTTGCACATAGGGTCACTGTGAGTCAGAACCGACTTGATGGCACCTAACAACAACAAAGGCAAAAGGTTTGGGTTTTAGTCTGGACCCAGTGGGACTCCATTGGAGGGAATTAAGGAGGGAGGTAATATAATTTATCTTTTAGAACATGTAGGAGAAAAAGAACAAAAGAAAACAGACAAGGAGAGAAATGTGTTTTGGTTAGAGTTAAAACAATGGGAATGGAAGGAAGTGGTTAGATTTGGGATATATTTGTATGTATTTTTTGTCTTAGATATTTTTTAATTTTAATTTTTTTTTACTGAACTTTAGATGAAGATTTACAGAACAAACTAGTTTTGCATCAAACAGTATACACATTATTGTATGACATTGGTTAACAACCCTGTAACAAGTCAACATTCTCCCTCTCAACCCTGGGTTCCCTATTACCAGGTTTCCTATTCTCTCCTGCCTTCCAGTCCCTTCCCCAGGGCTGGTGCGCCCCTTTAGTTTTGTTCCATGGGCTTGTTCAGTCTTTGGCTGAAGGGTGAACCTCAGGAGTGAACTCATTACTGAGCTGAAAGGGTGTCCAGGGGCCATACTCTTAGGGTTTCTCCAGTCTCTGTCAGGCCAGCAAGTCTGGTCTTTCTGTTTGAGTTAGAATTTTATTCTGTTTTTCTGCAGCTCTGTCTGAGACCCTCTTTTCTGATCCTTGTCAGAGCAGTCAGTGGTAGTAGCCAGGCACCATCTAGTTGTACTGGTGGAGGCCGTGGTAGATGTGGCCCATTAGTCCTTTGGACTAATCTTTCCCTTGTGTCTTTAGTTTTCTTCATTCTTCCTTGCTCCCAAAGGGGTGAGAACAGCGGAGCATCCTAGATGGCTGCTTACAGACTTTTAAGACCAGACTTGGGATATATTTTAAAGATAGATCCAATAGAATTTGCTGATGGATTGAATGTGGAGTGTGTAAGAAAGAGAGGGATGAAGGACAACTCCTAGATTTTGACCGGATCACTTCCTGGGACAGGGAAGATTAGAGGAATGGGGTTTAAGAGTAAGAAAGTACCAGTTTGGTTTCAGACATGTTAAGGTTGAGATGTTTATTGCACATCCATAGGAAGATGTCAAGAAAGCAGTTAACCCTATGAGGCTAGTGGTTTGAGAACTGACAGCATGCAGATGATGTTTAAAGCCATGGAACTGGATGTGGTCATCTAGGGAAAGTATAGATGTGTAAGAGGACCAACAGCCAGGCCCTAGAGTACTCTGGTAAGTTCAAGGAATGGAATGTAGGCCCATTGCCATTGAGTCGATTCCAACTCATAGCGACCCCATAGGACCGAGTAGAGCTGCCCAATAGGGTTTCCAAGCCTATAATCTTTATGGAAGCAGACTGCCACATCTTTCTCTCATGTAGTGGTTGGTGGGTTTGAACTGCCGACTTTTCATTTAGCAGCTGATTGCTTAACCACTGTAGCACCAGGGCTCCTTAAACAGTGCTTAGTCCATAGTAAATGCCAAAATGTTTGCCCTCGTCATTTTGGGGGGCTTATTTTTTGGAGGTATCTTCAGCTTCAAGCCTCGAGTTGCAATAGTGAAGGATTCTATGGGGAAAATATTAAACGACGCAGGAAGCATCAAAAGAAGATGGAAGAAATTCACAGAGTCATTATACCAAAAAGAATTAGTTGAGGTTCAACCATTTCAAGAGATGGCATATAATCAGGAACCGATGGTACTGAAGGAGAACGCATTGGTGAAAAACAAGGCTCCAGGAATTGATGGAATGTCAGTTGAGATGTTTCAACAAACAGATGCAGTGCTGGAGGTGCTCACTTGCCTATGTCAAGAAATATGGAAGACAGCTTCCTAGCCAACTGACTGGACGAGATCCGTATTTATGCCTATTCCCAAGAAAGGTGATCCAACTGAAAGTAGAAATTATAGAACAATATCATTAATATCACACACAAGCAAAATTTTGCTGAAGATCATTCAAAAACGGCTGCAGCAGTATATCAACAGGGAACTGCCAGAAATTCAGGCCGGTTTCAGAAGAGGACGTGGAACCAGAGTTATCATTGCTGATGTCAGATGGATCCTGGCTGAAAGCAAAGAATACCAGAAGGATGTTTACCTGTGTTTTTTTGACTATGCAAAGGCATTCGACTGTGTGGATCATAACCAATTATGGATAACATTGCGAAGAATGGGAATTCCAGAACACTTAATTGTGCTCATGGGGAACCTTTACATAGATCAAGAGGCAGTTGTTCAGACAGAACAAGGGGATACTGATTGGTTTAAAGTCAGGAAAGGTGTGCATCAGGGTTGTATTCTTTCACCATACCTATTCAATCTGTATGCTGAGTATATAATCCGAGAAGCTGGACTATATGAAGAAGAACAGGGCATCAGGATTGGAGGAAGACTTATTAACAACCTGCGTTATGCAGATGATACAACCTTGCTTGCTGAAAGTGAAGAGGACTTGAAGCACTTACCAATGAAGATCAAAGACCACAGCCTTCAGTATCGATTACACTTCAACATAAAGAAAACAAAAATTCTCACAACTGGACCAGTGAGCAACATCATGATAAATGGAGAAAAGATTGAAGTTGTCAAGGATTTCATTTTACTTGGATCCATAATCAACAGCCATGGGAGCATCAGTCAAGAAATCAAAAGAAGACGCATTGCATTGGGTAAGTCTGCTGCAAAGGACCTCTTTAAGGCATTGAAGAGCAAAGATGTTACCTTGAAGACTAAGGTGTGCCTGACCTGAGCCATGGTATTTTTAATCGCATCATATGCATGTGAAGAAAGCTGGACAACGAATAAAGAAGACCGAAGAAGAATTGATGCCTTCGAATTGTAGTGTTGGTGAAGAATATTGAATATACCATGGACTGCCAAAAGTAGGAACAAATCTGTCTTAGAAGAAGTACAACCAGAATGCTCCTTACAAGCAAGGATGGGTAGACTGTGTCTTACATACTTTGGACATGTTGTCAGGAGGGATCAGTCCCTGGAGAAGGACATCATGCTTGGCAGAGTACAGGCTCAGTGGAAAAGAGGAAGACCCTCAACAAAGTGGATTGACACAGCGGCTGCAACAATGAGCTCAAGCGTAACAATGATTTTAAGGATGGCTCAGGACCAGGCAGTGTTTTGTTCTGTTGTGCATAGGGTTGCTATGAGTCAGAACCAACTCAACGGCACCTAAGAACAACATCTTCAGCTTCAATCAAATAAAAGGTCAAGTGGGCCCAAACTTCACCATTCTGCTACCTCTTCTTCATTTCTTCAGGAAGCCAGATGATTCCTTGTTAAGGATCTGTGTTTACTTCCCATCTTACCTCATGTCTTGGGTGTTTGTTCAGGAGATCACCTTGGCATGAGCTAGAATGTGCTGTAACATTGGCTTTGTTACATAAAGTGTACGAGGTGGGGCAAGATCCCCCAGAGCCTTTTTTATAGAAGCACTGTTGGTTGATGAGTTTGCTAAGATGCCTCTGGACACTAGCTGAGAAAAAAATTTATTTTCAACTAGCACCAATATACAAGAAAGGGCCATAGTGTGGTGTCACAGCACTTCCCCTGATGCCTATGCCCAAAGACAGATTGTAGGGATGAAGCCTGGGTAAAGATGCCTAAAACATTGCTACTAAAAACTTCATAAAGACCTTCCGTAAGAGGCAAGGAAGGCCCAGCTCTTTGAGTTCACCAACTTTGAAGTCAGGATTCTCCACAATTCCGTTACAGCTGTGGCCTCTCTTCCCTAGACTCTGTCCTAGAGGTTAGCGTTACTTGTCATATTAAGAGAAAAAAAAAAAAAATCACACATTGACAGGAATTTGTAAGAACCCTAAAGTGAAGCATGTAAACCTTGGATTCAAATATTAGGTAAAAGGTGATGCCATAGCTTTGTCGATGAAAGTCATAATAAACAAATGCATGAATCAATCCCAATGTATGATTTGTTATTTTCCCTTGAAAGGCTCTGATGCTCCATATCACAGCCTGCAGCATACAAAAAACTGTGGAACCAAGGGGTGTGTAGAATATGAGAGAGAGGAGACTGTGGTAAGTCCCTGGACACTACCTTCAGAAATCCATAAGATTCTTCATGAGAGCCATGATTCCCTTCTACGAGTAAGTATTGTTGCAGCCTTCAGTTGCCTAGTGATTTCTCTTTGTTCTTCAGAGTTTTGTTGTTGTTGTTTTTGTGGGATGTAGGCATACTGAAAGATTTTTAGGTCAGTTTAAAGCAGTGATTCAAGGCACCTACACTTCTGGCTTAGCACTCCAGAATTTATCTTTAAGAATTCTCCTTAACTTTGTATTTTCTGTTTAACAAAAAACGTAAGAACAGATCATTGTAGTACAGGTATAAAAATCTGTTCTGTAGGGTTTGGGGACCATGGTTTAAGGTGACTTCGAAGTCAATTGGCAAAATAATTCTATTATGAAAACATTCTGCATCCCACTTTGAAATGTGGCGTCTGGGGTCTTAAATGCTAACAAGCGGCCATCTAAGATGCATCAATTGGTCTCAACCCACCTGGATCAAAGGAGAATGAAGAACACCAAGGTCACACGACAACTAAGAGCCCAAGAGACAGAAAGGGCCACATGAACCAGAGACCTACATCATCCTGAGACCAGAAAAACTGGTTGGTGCCTGGCCACAATCGATGACTGCCCTGACAGGGAGCACAACAGAGAACCCCTGAGGGAGCAGGAGATCAGTGGGATGCAGACCCCAAATTCTCATAAAAAGACCATACTTAATGGTCTGACTGAGACTAGAGGAATCCCGGTGGTCATGGTCCCCAAGCCTTCTTTTGGCCCAGGACAGGAACCATCCCCGAAGACAGCTCATCAGACACGAAAGGGACTGGACAGTGGGTAGGAGAGAGATGCAGATGAAGAGCGAGCTAATTATATCAGGCGGACACTTGAGACTGTGTTGGCATCCCCTGTCTGGAGGGGGGATGGGAGGGTAGAGAGAGTGGGAAGCTGGCAAAAATGTCACGAAAGGAGAGACTGGAAAGGCTGACTCATTAGGGGGAGAGCAAGTGGGTGTATGGAGTAAGATGTATATAAACTTGTATGTGACAGTCTGACTTGATTTGTAAACGTTCACTTGAAGCTCAATAAAAGTTAAAAAAAAAAAAAAATCTGTCCATTCTTCAGATCCGGTGCTAAGTATCTAGTTGAGTCCAGTGATTCAGCTCATTGCCAGTATAGATGTGCTGCGGGAACCACAGCCCTGGTTCTCTTCACTTTACCTTCAGCCCTTTGATGGATTAGCAACTCTAAAAACTTTGGAAAGCTTACTTCAGGCTCTACTTGTTTTTTCTCAGGAACTAGGACCACAGCTTACTATCTCTTTCAATTTCATAGGGCTTATCACCACCTGAAGAGGATGAGCCAGAGCTATCTGTTGGGGTGAGTGGCATGGACAGCAGGTCTGAGAGCACTGGCAGTATCCTCAGCAAGCTCGACTGGAATGCCATTGAGGACATGGTGGCCGGAGTGGAGGACAAGCACCTCTCTGTCCACTGGGCCCTGGGCCTGTAAGACCTGAGTAGCATTCTGTTTCCAAGCATAGGCTAGCACCTCAGTAACGTGGTACTGAGATTTGTGGATTTAAGGGAAAGGAACAAGGAAGGAAGCAATGTGAGTTTGCCATCTGCAGCCATATTATTACCTGGATTAGCCATTTCAAGAGGAAAAATAAACATTTTCAATAATTTTACCTTCATGGGGAAAGGGTTGTTTAAATATGGATTTATTATATGTTTTACGTTTGACTCATCTTGAGGCATAATAAAAAAGATGAATTCCTTTCAAATCAAATTTGCATAATATTTGAAGTACTTTCAATAAAAATCTTATTTCTTGCCTTCTTCTTTACTACTCCTGAGTTCTGAGGAACAACCTTATATGGGTGAATATGATGGCAAAATCCTCTTTATTTCATTGAGGAGAAGAAAGTTAAAATCTCACTTGAGAGACTTAATCATGGAACCCATTTTAAAACGTATCCTAAAATCCATCTGTGCAGGGACCGCCGTGGTGTTTGTTGTTAGTTGCCATCAAGTTGATTCTGACTCATGGCTACCCCATGTGCTCTGCTTAGAGTCTAGCTAATCATGCCTTAGTCAGGGTAATACCCTCAGAGAGCTATACATTCATGGGACTCACCTCATGAGCTTCTCTCCTCTCTTGAGGATCACGCCTGTAGTCCAATGCCTGAAAACAGTTGCCTCACATATAGTTTGTTCCATTTTATATTTGAGGCAGGAGGGCTAGTGTGGTACCGTTACTCTGTCATAGCTGGAAGCATAATTCTTCTCTTAGTTTCAGTGAATTTCAAATCCATACAACAAACCTGAAAATGAGGCAGGATATGCAGGACAGGAATAATGGAGGAGGCCTAACAGCCTAGGAGGTCTCCAGCCTCTAGCTTGAATATGATCTCATAGTCTTCAGAAAATGGAGATAATGACAGCTTTATTCAGTGGCTCTGAAAACAGAGGAAACATCAAATGAGTATGTTTCAGATCCTGCTGCTTCTAAGACGGGGTCTAGACTTAATGCCCTCCATGCATGAAATGAAAGGAGCCATTTCCATGTCTATATCTTAAGAACTTACCATGCTCAGGGATATCTCCAGTTACCAAGAGTGTTCCCCAGAATCTCAAAACCGAGTCTTATTTTCCTCACATTTTTATTATAAAATATGTTATACAGCATTTAATAGAGTATGTCAGTAAACCAAAGCCACATCTGAGTATCCTACTTTTTATTCTTTAGTTTGGAATCTATCAGCAGAGGAAGCTGAAACAGTTTCTTCCAAGATGTTAAGTCCATGAACTTGGGTTAAAAAACACTGACTTCAGCCTTACTCTCTCACTTCAGCACCCACTGTTTCTAGCCTATAGTATATACTCAATGAATGGTTGATGGACCCTGACAAGCCATTATAGCTTATACTATTTTCCATATCTCAACAATTCAAATAACAGTGTGTACTATGCTTTATATCTTGCCTAGCTTGGACCTTGATGAGGAAATATGAGAAAAAGGAAAAATGCACTTACACAAAATTGGGCAGAGGCCTTCCAGAATTCTACTTCCTTCAGAGCATTGCTTATACACTGACCATTCATTTCTGTTCCTCATCTGTACTGTGGCCCTATGCCATTAAGGAGATCCTGATGGAAGCTGATATTTTCATTTTAAGGAAAATATTTCACCTGATGTTAAAAAATTGCCCTGAACAATGTTAAAGTTGTACCTGAGATCCTAGGTGAGTGGTTCAGGGCTCCATTGATTAATCTGATCCTATCTGAGTCATTGGAAACCCTGGTGGCGTAGTGGTTAAGTGCTACGGCTGCTGACCAAGAGGTCGGCAGTTCAAATCCGCCAGGCACTCCTTGGAAACTCTCTGGGGCAGTTCTACTCTGTCCTATAGAGTCGCTATGAGTCGGAATCGACGGCAGTGGGTTTGGTTTTTTTTTTGGGTATCTGAGTCATGGCACCAGAACTGTCAAAGGAAAAATTGCACTGGACAGTGTTAAAACATGGCAAGGATGAACTAAGAGAACTGTAATGGTGGGAGAGGGAGAGAGAGAGACACCAGAACTGTGTACACAAACTCCACTGAGACACAGTGAGCTTTTAAAAAGAAAGTTGGGGGCTGGGGGGTGCTGGGTGAGTGATGTACTGAGGTTGCAACTAGGGTCAGTTTGCTCAGAAAGTTTTCATTTTTTATGATAAGGCCACCTGGATCCTGGGAGTCCCAGGAAGATTAGAAGAGATGATAAGGAAAGAGAAACTAAAGTTAGTCTTAACAGTGTAAATAAACCTTGGTCGGTTTCTTGTAGTAAGCCCTGCTGTTTTCCAGAACATAAAAGGGTGGGACAATTTCTTTTCCAGTGGGTTCAGGTAAAATCCAACTTGTATCAGCCCCCACTTTTGTTCATTGACAAATGATATTCATTCTCGAACAACCTAGGGGGATCTCCTAAATGAGGCGAAGCAGAGGTTAAATACCCCCTTGAGGATTCTCGTTGGTGTTGTGCCTTCAAAATCAGTTGAACCATCTGTTGAGGTGGAGGCACAAGTCAGTTGTTTTAAGATGTCAGACAAAAGAATGCCTAAAAGGAAAAGAGAATTATTAATATAAACATTTGTATTAAAAGTCTAAGGTTAGTGGGCGAAAATCTTTTGATTATGTAGCCCTGCTGATTGAGTTTCTTGAAGAGCAAAGATAGACACTCTCGGTCATGTTGCTCAGTCCTGTTACCTCTCATAAGGGCACGCACGGCCTGAGCATTTTACCAGACTGCCTTAGTGACTCAGAGAGAACTTGTCCAGAGAGATTCAGCCCAAGCAAGGTTGGCTGTGGTGATGAGTCCACTGAAGTATGTCTGAAGTCATTGGGCCTTAAAAACCCTGATGCAAGACAAGCTAGAGTCTCTGTAAATACCTGTGTAGCCAGGTTTCAGCTCTCAGTGATTCCAGGTCAGGAGGGAGGGCAAAAAATTGGAAATGTTGGTTTGGAGAGTTGTTGCCAGGTATTGAAGTAAACGGGAGGTATTGAAAATTGGGTAAAAGTTGACAATTTGCAAGATGACAGGATCCAGTCCAGTTTACAGGTAGATGAGAAAACCATAACTTGCCTGTAGTTCATTAAGGTAAAATAGTTAAAAAGACAACGAACAGGATCAGAATCTGATAGCCCGCAAGGGCATGTTATAGTTTTCTATTGAAACGTAGAATTTCTCTCTATAGTCACTACCCCCCCTTTTGATAAAAGATAGTCTCAAAGCAGGATTATTCATGATCACAAAATGAGACTAGTCATCATCATTTACACTGGTGCAGTGAGAATGGTAATTTATCATATAGGTCTTCTTAAATTTGCTGCAAGTTTTTATAAGGAATCTCAGGTTGAGCTTTTAAAAGCCTCTTGAGGCTAGGAAGCCAAGCCAATAATTTTCCATCAGACTTCACCTGCAGCCCCTATAGATTGAGTTCCTCTCTTCTTGACGTCCCCAGAATATCATAAGGTTCCTGGGCCTGCCAGGAAGTGACCTTCCTTACGTACCTGTGAAGCAGGCAATCCTGTAAGCCAGACACCAGGTTAGTTTTCCTGGGAGGGCTTTGTAAGCACTGGCTCCGTAAAGTCAACCTTGATTCCTGAAAAATGTCTGGTCGTATCTGATTCTATGTGCATCGTCCCCAAATATGGCATTCCAGTAAATTGGTTATGTAACCAGTGTCTCCAGCTGTGTCCTGTTAACAAGGAGGACAGATTCTTAATGTACCTGTGAAGACAATGACTACAAGAGTAGGAATACTCAATAAGAGCTTTTGAATTCTGGAAGATCAGGCTGGAAAAAAAAGGTAAGTGTTTCATTTCTTCTAATAAAAGCAAAATTTCCTAAATTCTTAATGAGTTACAGCTGGAGAGAAGAGGAAAAGGCGTTTGTTACACCAGGAAATTGACCATTAAAGCTTCAGCAATATTCCAAACAAAACCTGTGCCTCAGTCCTATGTAATTAGTTTTTGATCTGCTTGATCTTGGGTTAGCACTCTCATGAACCCATGAGCTTCTCGAACCATTAGAGTTCTGTAAATCCTGATTCAGTCAGTCTGTCACCTACAGGGTTAAACTGTTCCCCTCCTCCCATCACCTACCCCTCTCGGGCTCTGGCCCCGTGAGTCCCAGTAAGGCATTTATGTGTAACAGCCCAAGGCCTTCTGGCTGCTCTCTGCTCACTACTCACCAACCCCACCCCCAACACCATGAGCAATAAGCCGCAAAGCTGTCCTTAGATAGACTTCATGTGTCATATCTCCCCAAAAATACACGCCCCCAGCCACCATATTGCACCCCCATACATGGTGGTGTAGCGGTTAAGAGCTACGGCTGCTAACCAAGAGGTCGGCAGTTCACATCCACCAGGCACTCCTCGGAAACCCTATGGGGCAGTTCTACTCTGTCCTATAGGGTCGCTATGAGTCGGAATTGACTCGATGGCAGTGGTTGGTTGGGTTACATATTAATTAGTTCCTGAAATTGCCTGCCTGCTCCCAGAAACTTCATGAATTATGCATAAGTTCCCTATCCTGAACCCTATAAAAAATAAGTGCCTAGAATCCCCAGCCTCGGGGAGGCTGATTTGAGACTTAGTCTCTGAGCTCCTTGCTTGACCAGCTTGCAATAAGGTCTACTTTCTCTTTCTCAAAGGCCTGGTGTCTCTCAAATGTCTGGAGGGGTCACGCCAGGCAGGAGCCACCCTCATCTGGTTACAAGTCCAGTGCTATGGTCTCAAAGGTATTTAAGCAATGACTCCAGAAGTCCATGGCCAGAGCACCTAGCTTAGTCCTTTTGATGGATCTCTGAGATAGTTTATTTTTGTTAAAGATGAAGTATTCTGGCCTGTAGCTGATTATAAGTGCTTTCAGGGAAGCATCAGAGTAAACCAAAAATTATCTGTAGAGGACAAGAGACTTAAAACGGCCATGGCTAACTTATTACTAATAATTTTTTTTTAATAACTTTTATTAAGCTTCAAGTGAACGTTTACAAATCCAGTCTGTCACATATTAGTTTACATACATCTCACTCCCTACTCCCACTTGCTCTCCCCTTCTTGAGTCAGCCCTTTCAGTCTCTCCTTTCTTGACAATTTTGCCTGCTTCCCTCTCTCTCTATCCTCCCATCCCCCCTCCAGACAAGAGTTGCCAACACAATCTCAAGTGTCCACCTGATATAATTAGCTCACTCTTCATCAGCGTCTCTCTCCCACCCGCTGACCAGTCCCTTTCATTTCTGATGAGTTGTCTTCGGGAATGGTTCCTGTCCTGTGTCAACAGAAGGTCTGGGGAGCATGGCCGCCGGGATTCCTCCAGTCTCAGTCAGACCATTAAGTTTGGTCTTTTTATGAGAATTTGGGGTCTGTATCCCACTGATCTCCTGCTCCCTCAGGGGTCCTCTGCTGTGCTCCCTGTCAGGGCAGTCATCGATGGCCGGGCACCAACTAGTTCTTCTGGTCTCAGGATGATCTAATAATTTTTTTAAGTGAAAGATATGATAAGAACTAACAAATCTCTAGGAACTTTTTCCAATTTCTAAAATGTAATAATGACACTTTACCCATACAAACTTAGCCTAAAGAAAGTTAAGCATCTCTTCTGATTTCATAACATTTCCCATGCAACTCATAAAACAGAAAATAAACCTAATCATTTCTAGTAACTTTCTTTTTACAAGGTGAAGGAACAAATCCTTTGTGATTTTTCTAGGAGCCCTCTGGGAAATCTCAAAAGACAAGTTTTGGGTATAAAAGATATCATTTAGGATTTAATTTTAGGAAGGCAAAATATGCAAAGTTGTCAGGAGGTTTTAACATTTAGCTAAATATGATCACAGGTGACTAAGAAATAATACTTGGATACCTATTAACCACGGTGACAAAATTCTTTTACAAGCAAAACATTTTAAAAGTAAATGTAGAAGGTAACATGATTGGAAAAACCTTAGCACTTTTAAAAGTGAGAAGACTCTTTTAAAGACAGCATAAGCTCAGAAAATCATCCTGATCAGACACAGAATCTTACCCTTCTAGGCAGACTACTCAGAAAGAGAATGTGACAAAGCAGAGAAGTAAGTCAAGAAAATTTTGTTATTTTAACAGAGAGGGAGCAAAATTCTAGTTTTACCTCAGTATACTATTTGATACCAAGAATCTTTAAAAAATCTTATAAACATCCAATTTCAGCCAACTTTGACCACGATTAATAAAATTCCTTTTTACAAACCTTTACCACATTCCACATGAACTCAATTTTTTTTCCTACAATTTCCTCTTTCTCATTCTGGAATAACCAGTCATTTTATAAAAACCCAGTCCCAGTGCCGTTGAGTCGATTCCGACTCATAGCGACCCTAGAGAAGACAAAATTACTCTTTTCCCTCAACAAAAATACATCCAGCATTTCTGAATACTTAATCTAGCCTAAGTCCAAGATTCTAAGTTACCAAAATGATCTTTGAAACTGTCTTCAAGCTGACATACTGCAAAATATAATTACTATTTAAATAAATTTTTTGTCAGAATAAATTAACTTTCATTAACTTCTGAGAATATTAGTGATATTCAATATATACAAGTACTCAATTATCTCTAAACCAATAAAAGTACAGCTCCTTGTAGGGATATTTTAATCTAAATTTGTAATATCATCTGTTGTTGTTAGGCACCATTGAGTAGATTCCTACTCATAGCGACCCCATGTACAACAGAATGAAACACTGCCCGGTCCTGCACCATCCTCACAATTGTTGCTTTGTTTGAGCCCATCCTTGCAGCCACTGTGTCCATTTATCCCGTTGAAGGTCTTCCTCTCTTTTGCTGACCTTCTACTTTACTAACCATGATGTTCTCTCCAGGGACTTGTCCCTCCTAATAACATGTTCAAAGTATGTGTGACAAAGTCTTGCCATTTCTCTTAGGCTGGGTTCTCTAGAGAAGCAAAACCAGGAAATCGTATAAATATATACAGAGAGAGAGATTTATAATAAGGAAATGGCTCATGCGGCTGTAGAGGCTGGAACACCCCCACTCCATGGGTCAGGTTGGAAGCTTCTGATTCATGTAGCCACAGGGGCTGACAAACCCAAGATTGGCAGGCAAGATGGCAGGTAAGTTGCTTGCTCAAGTCTCAAGAACTGGAGTGAGACAAACAGGAGCCTGCAGGATCCAGAGCAAGCAAAAGCCCACGAGCCTTTCAAGAAAGTCCACTTATATTCAATGGATGCCACACCCCCAAGGAAACTCCCTTTCAACTGATTGGCTACTCAAAGCAGATCCCATCATAGAGATCACATTACATCAAATCTCATCATGGAAGTGATCACATCATTATACAACTGCCAAACTACATCATAACTGCCAAACCACTGAGAATCATGGCTCAGCCATGTTGACACACAACCTTAATGATCACATCATTCTTGCTTCTAAGGTGCATTCTGGCTATACTTCTTCCAAGACAGATCTCTTCATTCTTCTGGCAGTCCATGGTATATTCAATATTTTTCATTAACACCATAATTCAAAACCATCAATTTTTCTTTGGTCTTCCTGATTCATTGTCCAGCTTTTGTATGCATATGAAGTGATTGAAAAAACCATGGCTTGGGTCAGGCGCACCTTAGTCCTCAAAGTGACATCTTTGCTTTTTCACACTTTAAAGGTCTTTTGTAGCATATCTGCCTAATGCAATACATTGTTTGATTTATTGACTGGTGCCTTATGGGTGTTGATTGTGGATCCAAGTAAAATGAAATCCTTGACAACTTCAATATTTTCTCCATTTATCACGATGGTGCTTATTGGTCCAGTTGTGAGGATTTTTGATTTCTTTATGTTAAGGTATAATCCATACAGAAGGGTGTGGTCTTTGATCTTCATTGGTAAGTGCTTCAAGTCCTTTTCACTTTCAGCAAGCAAGGTTGTGTCATCTGCATATCGTAGGTTGTTAATGAGTCTTCCTCCAAACTTGATGCCCCGTTCTTCTTCATATAGTCCAGCTTCTCTGATTATTTGCTCAACATACAGACTGAATAAGTAAGTGAAAACATACAACCCTGACACACACCATTCCTGATTTTAAATCACACAGTATCCCCTTTTTCTGTCCAAACAACTGCCTCTTGGCCTATGTACAAGTTCTGCATGTGCACAATTAAGTGTTCTGGAATTCCCATTCTTCACAATGTTATCCCTAATTTGGTATGATCCACATAGTCGAATGACTTTGCATAGTCAATAAAACACAAACATCTTTCCAGTATTCTCTGCTGTCAGCCAAGGTCCATTTGACATCAGCAATGATATACCTCATTCCATGTCCTCTTTTGAATCGAGCTTGAATTTCTGACAGTTTCCTATTGATGTACTGCTGCAACCACTCATCTGTCAGTTTGTCATACTGTGGTGGCTTGTGTGTTGTTGTGATGCTGGAAGCTATGCCACTGATATTTCTAATAACAGCAGGGTCATCTATGGTGGACAGATTTTAGCGGAGCTTCCAGACTGAGACACACTAGGAAAAAGGACCTGGTAGTCTACTGCTGAAAAAATTGGCTAATGAAAACCTTATGAATGGCAGCCTAACATTCTCTGATATAGTGCCCTCAGATTGGAAAGGACTCAATATATGACTTGGGAAGAACTGCCTCCATAAAATAGAGTTGACTTTAATGATGTGGGTGGAGTAAAACTTTCAGGACTTTCATTTGCTGATGTGCCACAAGTCAAAATGAGAAGAAACAGCTGCAAATGTCCATTAATAATTGGAACATGGAATGTACGAAGTATGAATCTAGGGAAATTGGAAGTCGTCAAAAATGAAATGGAACACATAAAGATTGATATCTAGGCATTAGTGAGCTGAAATGGACTGGTGTTGGCCATTTTGGACCACACAATCATACAGTCTACTATGCTGGGAGTGAAAAATTGAAGAGAGATGGCCTCACGTTCATCATCGAAAAGAACATTTCAAGATCTATTGTGAAATACAGTGCTGTCAGTGATAGGATGATATCCATAGCCCTACAAGGAAGACAAGTTAATACAACTATTGTTCAAATTTGCACACCAACCACTAATGCCAAAGATGAGGAAATTGAAGATTTTTACCAACTTCTGCAGTCTGAAGTTGATCAAACATGCAATCAAGATGCGTTGATAATTATTGGTGTTCGGAATGTGGAAGTTGGAAAATATGGCCTTGGTGATAGAAACACCACCAGAGAGTGCATGATAGAATTTTTGCAAGACCATGACTTAATCCTTGCAAATACTTTTTCTCACCAACAAAAACAATGACCCTAAACGTGGACCTCACCAGATGGAATACACAGGAATCAAACTGACTAAATCTGTGGAAAGAGATGATGTACAATCTAAATCTCATCAGTCAGAACAAGGCCAGAGACCAAGTGTGAAACAGACCACCAACTACTCATATGCAAGTTCGAGTTGAAGATGAAGAAAATTAAAACAAGCCCATGAGAGCCAAAGTATAACCTTGAGTATATCCCACCTGAATTTAAACATCATCTCAAGAAAAAAATTGATGCATTGAACACTAGTGACTGAACACCAGATGAACTGTGGGAGGACATCATACACGAAGAAAGCAAAACATCATTAAAAAGAAAGGAAAGGAAAAAAGAACAGAATGGATGTCAGAAGGAACCCTGAGACTTGCTCTGGAATGTAGAGTAGCTAAAGCAAAGGGAAGAAATGATGAAGTAAAAGAGCTGAACATAAGATTTCAAAGTATTTTAATGAAGTGTGCAAAGAGCTGGAGTTAGAAAGCCAAAAGCTGAAAGAACTGAAAGAAAAATTCAAGCCTTGAGTTGCAATATTGAAGGGTTCTATGGGCAAAATATTGAATGATGCAGGAAATATCAAATAAAGATGGAAGGAATACACAGAGTCACTGTACCAAAAATAATTGGTCAACATTCAACCATTTCAGAAGGCAGTATATGATCAAAAACCAGTGGTATTGGAGGAAGAAGTCCAAGCTGCACTGAAGGCATTGTTGAAAAACAAGGCTCCAGGAATTGACAGAATACCAGTCGAGATGTTTCAACAGACAGATGCAGATGCTTGTCTATACCAAGAAATTTGGAAGACAGCTAGCTGACCAACCTACTAGAAGAGATCCGTATTTGTGCTCATTCCAAAGAAACGTGACCCAATAGAATGCGGAAATTATTGAACAATATCAATAATACCATCTGCAGATACAAAAACATCACATATACATATCTGTATGTATACATAAACAAACAAACATAAATATACAGCACATAGCTTTAATTCTAAAATATCTGCCATGAATCAGGCATAAGAACAGAAATACAAATTAACTCATGTATATAAGAAAGTTTCATCCATGCTCCACCTTTAATTTTTTTTTTTTTTTACCAGGATTGTGTCAGATGGGGTAGGTTGAAGTTTGCTGCTTGCTGCATCTGATAATATGAGGGCTGAAGTGTCCACAACAATGATGGAGATTTTTAAGATACCCCCCGCTACGATATACAATCTTATAGAGGTTGTGGACTTAACTGTAGGCGAGGGACTGAGGAGCGGCCAAGCGGACATTTAGGTGTCTCTGAAGCCCATCTGAGCAACTAAAATGTCCAAATTATTTCCAGTTACACCCTCTCCTCACTTATTGACATGGTTAGTTTCCAAAGATCAGGCTGTCCTGCAAAATTGGTGTTATGCAAAAGAAGACGATGACTGCATCAGTACATAACTGCCAAATGACATCATTACATAACTGCCAAACCACTGAGAATCATGGACCAACCAAGTGGACACATAACCTTAACCTTCACAGCCAGTGTTATTCTTGCCTCACACCTCGGTATTCATTACTGCCAGACATACATCATTAATGCTCAAAATAGTTGGATAATAGATTTTTTACTGTTGTTATAAAGATGAAATGTCAGATAACAAGATAGTCGATATGTGAAGAGAAGGCATACATTTTTCCCTCCAACGTCCTTGAGCTCCTTTAGAGCCCCCCATGGGGCCACAGAGGCCTAAAGCTCTAGTGCTGTAAGAGTGAGGGGATGGAGGAGATAGGGGTATTGAAGGGGGATAAATCAAAGGATTTAAAGAAGCTGAAGGGAAAATTGAAGGTGGTAAAAAGGAGATAGTGAGGGAGGGTGGTGGGAAGGAAGGGTGATGAGTCAGTCTGGGGATATTTTAAGTTTCCTAAAGAGGCCATTGAAGTTTTAAATTGAAATTTTAAGGGAAGCGGAAGAAGAATTACAAGACTGAGAATTCCCCATAGTGAGAGGAGGAACCAAAATAGAAGAACAAAAGAACCTTAACAAATAGCAAAGGAAGTGAGATTTTAACAGACAGAAAACCAACAAAGAAAGAAGTCAATAAACGGAGTGATTGACAAATTAAAAAAGAAAAACAACTATGGAAGTCTCACCAAAGAGTCGGGAACTTCCTGCTTGCAAAAGTCAGGGGCCTTTAGCCATTAGAGAAATGCAAATTAAAACTACGATGAGATTCCATCATTAATCCAAAAAACACAAAATAATAAATGTTGGAGAGGCTGCGGAGAGATTGGAACTCTTATACACTGCTGGTGGGAATGTAAAATGGTACAACCGCTTTGGAAATCTATCTGGCGTTTTCTTAAAAAGTTAGAAATAGAACTACCATACAATCCAGAAATCCCACTCTTCGGAATATACCCGAGAGAAATAAGGGCCTTCACACGAACAGATATATGCACACCCATGTTTATTGCAGCTCTGTTTACAATAGCAAAAAGCTGGAAGCAACCAAGGTGTCCATCAACAGATGAAGGGTTAAATAAATTCTGGTATATTCACACAATGGAATACTACTCATCGATAAAGAACAGTGACGAATCTGTGAAACATTTCATAACATGGAGGAACCTGGAAGGCATTATGCTGAGTGAAATTAGTCAGAGGCAAAAGGACAAATATTGTATAAGACCACTATTATAAGTTCTTGAGAAATAGTATAAACTGAGAAGAACACATACTTTTGTGGTTACGAGGGGGGGAGGGAGGGAAGGGGAGAGAGAGTTAATTACTGATTAGTTAGTAGATAAGAACTACTTTAGGTGAAGGGAAGGACAATACTCTATACACGGAAGGTCAGCTCAACTGGACTGGACCAAAAGCAAAGACGTTTCTGGGATAAACTGAATGCTTCAAAGGTCAGCAGAGCAAGGGCGGGGGTTTGGGGACTATGGCTTAAAGGGACTTCTAAGTCAACTGGCAAAATAATTCTATTATGAAAACATTCTGTATCCCACTTTGAAATGTGGCGTCTGGGGTCTTAAATGCTAACAAGCGGCCATCTAAGATGCATCAATTGGTCTCAACCCACCTGGATCAAAGGAGAATGAAGAACACCAAGGTCACATGATAACTATGAGCCCAAGAGACAGAAAGGGCCACATGAACCAGAGACTTACATCATCCTGAGACCAGAAGAACTAGATGGTGCCCGGCTACAACCGATGACTGCCCTGACAGGGAGCACAACAGAAAACCCCTGAGGGAGCAGGAGAACAGTGGGATGCAGACCCCAAATTCTCATAAAAAGACCAGACTTAATGGTCTGACTGAGACTAGAGGAATCCCAGTGGTCATGGTCCCCAAGCCTTCTTTTGGCCCAGGACAGGAACCATTCCCGAAGACAACTCATCAGACATGGAAGGGACTGGACAATGGTAGGAGAGAGATGATGATGAAGAGTGAGCTACTTGTATCAGGTGGACACTTGAGACTGTGTTGGTATCTCCTGTCTGGAGGGGAGATAGGAGGGTAGAGAGGGTTAGAAACTGGCAAAATTGTCACGAAAGGAGAGACTGGAAGGGCTGACTCATTAGGAGGAGAGTAAGTGGGAGTAAGGAGTAAGGTGTATATAAGCTTCTATGTGACAGACTGACTTGATTTGTAAACGTTCACTTAAAGTTCAATAAAAATTGTTATATAAAAAAAAAAAAGTCAGGGGCTTGAACCTCACTGCAAAGGGTCAAGAAGACTTCCATCCAGGAACACCAGAGGGTAGGGGACTTGTTCAACTTGAAGAACCAACAAGTAGGGAACTGAGAGAGAGAGAGAGAGGGAGTGTGGACCTACTCTAAGAACCAAGAAGCCTTCTGCCTTCTGAGGAAGGTTCTCACTCAAACTGCTCAAACAGAAAAGCACTGAGAAGAGCTCTCTTTGATAGACTTTGAGCCATTCCTTAAAAGAATCAAAGTCAAGCCCTTACCCTTCTTCAACGGGAAAGCACAGGCTTAGGAGTCAGACTGTCTTACAGATCATGATCAAGCAGTCAGGAGTGAAGACAAAGACTTGAGAGATTCAGAGGTGTGTGTACCTAGGTCCTGGGTGAGAGTTCTGAGGATCTAGTGATGAATCTGATCATGATTCTTGGTACCAGGACTGTCAAAAAAAATTGCACCGGATAATGTTAAAATACAGCAAGGATGATTTTTATTAAAAGTCATTAAAAAAGAAAGAGAAAAGTTGCAAGGGAGGGAAAAGGAAGAAGGGAAAAGAAAGAAGGAGCAGTGTAATCAGAAGAGGGGGACCACTATTATGGGGTAGAGACACCAGAGCTGTGTCTGTACGCCAACTCCACTGAGACACAGGTTGCGAGATTTTTAAAAGAAAGTTGGGAGGGGGGCTGGGCAAGTGATGTACTGAGGTCATAATCAGGGCCAGTTTACTCAGAAGGCTTTCCTTTTTTTATGATAAGGCCACCTGGATCCTGAGAGACCCAGGAGAATGTAGAAAGGAAGACAGGGAAGAAAAACTAAAGTTATTCTAACACTATAAATCTTTAAGTCTTGGTTAGTTCCTTGCAATAAGCCCTGCCGTTTTCCAATGCATAAAAGGGTGGAGGATTTCTTTAACAAAAGACTTGGGTGAAATTCAACCTTTATCACAGGGATACACCTCACAGGAAAAAAGCTTTGTTAGGTATGATTGATTTTTAAGTTTGTTTTTTTATATGTGGACCTGAGTCTAGGGCCAACTTCTGTGCAGGAGTTGCCTAGCCGAAGGAAAAATTTTATTGTGTTTTTTTTAAAAAAAAGACAAATATTTAAAATAAATTCAGAGTCAGTAAATGTAAAAAAAAGCTAATTAATCTCAGTATTAGGAATTTTTAAATAGTTTCTAGGTAAATAAATTAGTAATGGATTGATATGTATTTTTCAGTCATTCTCTCTCCTAAGACCCAAGGGAAAGGAAATAAAAGAATTAAAAACTGTATAACCCAACACACACATATACCCAATACATACGCACACAAAGAGACTGGAGAGGAGATACCTGTGGGTGAGAGGTTTCAACAAATTTCTGGAAGGCAGAAAGTGAATAGAGACGTAGCAACAGGTATTGTTGTTGTCGTTAGGTGCCATCGAGTTGGTTCTGACTCATAGCGACCTTATGCACAACAAAACGAAACATTGCCCGGTCCTGTACCACCCTCACAATCGTAATTATGCTTAATCCCATTGTTGCAGCCACTGTGCCAATCCATCACAATGAGGATCTTTCTCTTTTTTGCTGAACCTCTACTTTACCAAGCACAATATCCTTCCCCCATCCCTCCTGATAACATGTGCAAAGTACGTGAAATATAGTCTCACCATCCTTGCTGTTGTACTTCTTCCAAATTCTTCTGGTTGTACTTCTTCCAAGACAGATTTGTTCATTCTTTTGGCAGTCCGTGGTGTATTCAATATTCTTCCCCAACACTACAATTCAAAGGGGTCAATTCTTCTTTTGTCTTCCTTATTCATTGTCTAGCTTTCACAGGCATTTGAAGCGATTGAAAACACCATGCCTTGAGTCAGGCACACCTTAGCCTTCAAGGTGACATCCTTGCTTTTCAACACTTTAAGGAGATCTTTTGTAGCAGATTTGCCCAATGTAACACGTCTTTTGATTTTTTGACTGCTGCTTACATGGGTGTTGATCGTGGATCTAAGTAAAATGAAATCCTTGACAACCTCAATCCCCTCTCTGTTTACCATGATGTTGGTTATTGGCCGAGTTGTGAGGATTTTTGTTTATGTTGAGGTGTAATCTATACTGAAAACTGTGGTCTTTGATATTCATCAGTACGTGCTTCAAGTCCTCTTCACTTTCAGCAAAGTTGGGTCATCTGCATATCATAGGTTGTTATTGAGTCTTCCTCCAATCCTGATGCCCCGTTCATCTTCATATCGTCCAGCTTCTTGCATTATTTGCTCAGCATACACACTGAATAGGTATGATGAAAGGACACACCCCCGATGCACACCTTTCCTGACTTAAACCAATCAATATCCCCTTGTTCTGTCTGAACAACTGCCTCTTGATCCATGTACAGAGATTCCTCATGAGCACAGTTAAATGTTCTGGAATTCCTGTTCTCTGCAATGTTATCCATAATTTGTTATGATCCACACAGCCGAATGCCTTAGCACAGTCAATAAAATACAGGTAAACATCTTTCTGATATTCTCTGCCTTCAGTCAGATCCATCTGACATCAGCAGTGATATCCCTTGTTCCACGTCTTCTTCTAAATCTGGCTTGAACTTCTGGCAGGTATAGCAGGGTGGAATTACTGGGGAAAGGAGGGTGAGAATTGTTGCGTAACTCAAAGAATATAATCCGTGTCATTGAATTGTACATGCAGAAATCATTGGTGTCTGTTCTGCTGTGTACATTCTCGGCAACAAAATAACAAAAAGAAATTATATATATATATATATACATATATATATATATACACACACACGCACACATATATGCATAGGTACATATGTAAAGCCAAGTATATGTGTGACTTCATTCTTTGTTATACTACCAGGGCTTGATGAGTGAGGGATAGCAATTTCTTTTAGTAGGCTAGCTAAGTAAATGAGTATCTATGTGCCTTGCAGAATACGCTCCCCAACAGATGGATCTCAAGGTCTAGGTTTGGGGCAGATGGCAGCAAGGTTGTTTGTGGTTGTAGGTCCACCCTACAATATGTTCTCCATTCTGGTTCTTCTGACAATAAAACTGTTACTTTTATCTCCATCTGTCCGACTCCTGTTTATAATTTGAATCAGAACTCAAAGGAGTGAGGAATTTGATTTATCAGACTCCTTAAACCTGAACACATGATATATTGGCTGTGACTTGAGCTCAGACCACCAAATGGCAAGTGAGAATTCTACTTTTTAATCTGACAGATGTGAGAAGCTGTCACATTCACAAAATAAGGGCAAGTTACTCTATGAGAAGTCACAGAACAAGAAAAAGCTCTTTAAAATGTAGCTGGAATTTTAAAAAATTAATTGGAGTATTAGAAGTTGAAAAACTCTCAGAGAAGACAGAGGCAAAGACAAAGAGAGTGAAAAAAAAATGTGCAAAAGACATAACTGAGGTCAAGCCAGGAGAGATAATATCTGATGACAGAAATTTCAGAGAGAATAAAGAAATGAAAGGTGAAGAAATTATCAAAATTCTTCAGAGCTAAGGACACAGATTTAAAGATTAAAAGTCTACAACATGCCCTGCACAATGAATTAAAAAAAGATCCATATTAAGCCTTGTCATTGTGAAATATTAGAATACCAGAAATACATAAAATATTCTAAAAGTTGCTACAGAAGGAAACACAGGCTGTATACAAAGGAACAATAATCAGTATGGTATCGGCCCACTTAACAGCAACAACACAGGCTAGAAGATTGTGGTGAAATGCTTTCAAAGGGCAATTTTTCAACTTGGCATTCTTGACCCAGCTCTCATCAATTTTGAGGAGAATATAAAGGCATTTTCAAATAGCCAATGATTCAAAAAGTTTGTCCATATGCACCCACTCTTAGGAAGCTACTGAAGGATATGCACAAGCAAATGAAGCATTTTTAAATAAAAAGGAGAGAGACATGGTTCCAGACATGGGTTCTGGGTCCAAGCAGAAGAGGGGCAAGAAAAGTCTGGTTCAACAGCTTTGCGGCAGCCCAGGAAAACAACCAGCCCAGACTAGTACAAAAGTTAAGAACAGCTCCAGGCAAGGGTTTCCTGATGGAGGGTCAGGGAAAGGGGATAGAGGGCAAACAGACTCAGAAGAAAGAATATGAAAGAGCATTTTCAAAAGAACTAAGGATTTCTATGTGGAAATTATGTGAGTGAAAAAGCAATTATTCACTAAAGGAGGAACAAAAACAGGAAAGGAAATGTATCCATATACACTAATAAAAAAAAATTTTTTTCTTTTTTTTTTCTTTTTATTATACATATACACTAAAATTTAACAATATTTACATAGTCTTATATAAATGCACATTAAATATAGTGATAACCATATTGGGAGGAGGGGAGTGGTATAAGAGAGCCAAGTTCTTACCTATCGTAAGAAAACATCACTAGATCATAATATAATCAAACATATAAGATCTAGAATTTAATAAATTATAAAAATATATTCTTTTAAAATATGGATATAACTACTCAAAGAAAGAGCTGAAAGAGTTCAAAGTGGTTGTCTCTACAAAGAAAGTCTGGATGGGGAGAAGCAGGACAAAGGATTATTTCTTTGAATTTAATTAGAAAGATTAAACTGTTAAACAATATAAACTTTATTACTGAGTTATAAAACTGTCCCATTTAAATTTTTATCATGGAATTACTTTGAATTATACAAAAGGCAGGATCTTAAAGATTAAATTGACTATTTTTAATTCTGCAGAAATCCACCAAATAACTGGATGATTTTTTCCTTTCTGGATAGTGTCATATCTTTCGATTCCTTTCCTCAGTTCAACTCATGAGTATTCCTCGTGTGTTGTCCTCCAGATGAACCAGGAGGTAAGCCATGTTGTCTTCTCTTTAGATACCCAGCCAGAAGTCACTCACTAATTCTTACTAAGGAAATTCATTGCTGCTATCTTCTTGTTGCTACAATTTGACTAATAGCCAACCAAAGCAGTATGATCAATTTACTTCCTAAATAGTTCTACCAATGAGGCCACGTCTCTACTTACACTACCACCGCCCCAGCCTAAGTTACCATCATTGCTTCCCTGGACCACTGGGGCCCCCCTTCAATTGTTCTTTAAATAGTAGCGAGTGTTCTTTTAAAGATGCAAATCTAATGTTCCACTATTCCATCCTCATCAATCTTAACCTCTTTAACAGCTCCCCAGTGCTCATAGGACATCCTTAGCACAGCTACAAAAGCATGATTTGGTCCCGATTTCATCCCGTCATTCTCTCATTTGTTCTCCGCCATTCACAGTAACTGTGAAGTTTCTAAAGGAATATGCTCCTTCCTTCAGGGCCTTTGCACATGCTTTGCCATCTCTTTGTGACACTCTTCTAGCTTCCCCTCCCTTCATTCATTTTTTCCTCATACTTTATCAAGTCCCTAAGGAAGGAACTGTTTGGAGCAAATACTGTATATGATCTCCTATTTCCCAGCAGTTCAACCACTGTTATTGAGATACTTATCAGTTAGGTACTCAATTAGGAGCCCTGGTGGCTCAGTGGCCAAATGCTCAGCTGCTAACTGAAAGGTCGGCAGTTTGAGCCATTAGCTGCTCTGCAGAAGAAAGATGTGGCAGTTTGCTTCCATAAAGATTTACAGCCTTGGAAACCCCATAGGGCAGTTCTATTCTGTCCTATAGGGTCACTATGAGTTTAAAACAATTTGATGACAATGGGTTTGGTTTTTGGCTTTTACTAGCCAAAAGGTTAGCTGTTCAAGCCTACCCAGAGGCACTTCGGAGGAGAAGCTTGATGTTCTGATTCTGAAAGCTCACAGCCTTGAATACCGTCTGGAGCACAGTTCTACTCTTCCACACATGGGGTGCCCTGAGTTGGAATCCACTCGATGGCAACTAACAATATTTTACCTGCTACACATCAGGCTTTATCTGAGGATTGGTTTTACTTGGAGAAGGAAGCCTTTCTGATCTCCCCCACACCTCCGACTACTGCATTGCTACATTGTCTCATGGCTTCATTTACTTTTCCTTTCAAACACTCATCTTAATTGTAAGCAAATTGTATAATAATTGTGTACCTTGTGGTTGGTTCATTTTGTGTCTCCCCCACTAGAATGCAAGCATATTCCCAGTGTGTCCAGCGCGGTGCTTTGCTCATAATAGATACTCAGCAAATACTTGTCAAATGATGGAACTTGCAAAAGCTGTAAAAAGAATGAACTAGGGTCAACATCAAGCAATATCAAAGAAAACCTGTTAGTAAAAGGAAGAATCTAATGTTCCAGCTCAGGAAAGAAGTGCAGAAAGTAGACTGTGATTTCTTCAACGCCAAACTCCACCTCTTCACCTTACTAATTCCTTCCCAGGATTACACCCTGCACCTTGCACCCAGAACTACTCTACATCAAAAAATTACATAGACATTTCTTTGACTGTATCATCCCATTATTCTACTTTTGCTTGCACACATTGCAAAACTGATACAACACTGGAAGTGTTCATTTGTCTATGCCAAGAAATGTGGAAGACAGCTACCTGGCCAAGCGACTGGAAGAGATCCATATTTGTGCCCATTCCAAAGAAAGGTGAGGTGATCCAACAGAATGTGGAAATTACTGAACAATATCATCAATATCACATGCAAATAAAATTTTGCTGAAGATAATTTAAAAATGGTTGCAGCAGTATGACAGGGAACTGCCAGAAATTCAAGCTGGATTCAGGAGAGGACATGGAACAAAAGATACCATTGCTGATGTCAGATCGATCTTGGCTGAAATCAGAGAATATCAGAAAGATGTTTACCTGTATTTTATTGACTATGCGAAGGGATTTGACTGTGTGGATCATAACAAACTATGGATAACACTGTGAAGAATGGGAATTCTAGAACGCTTAACTGTGCTTATGAGGAACTGTATACAGATCGAGAGACAGCCATTTGAATAGAACAAGGGGATACTGCATGGTTTAAAATCAGAAAAGGTGTGCATCAGGGTTGTATTCTTTCGCCATAGTTATTCAATCCATATGCCGAGCAAATAACCCAAGAAGCTGGACTATATGAAGAAGAACAAAGCATCTGGATTGGAGGGAGACTCATCAACAACCTGCAATATGCAGATGACACAACCTTGCTTGCTGAAAAGTGAAGAGGACTTGAAGCATGTACTGATGAAGATCAAAGACCACAGCCTTCTGTATGGATTACACCTCAACATAAAGAAACCAACAATTCTCACAACTGGACCTATAAGCAACATCATAAATGGAGAGGAGACTGAAGTTTTCAAGGGTTTCATTTTACTTGGAGCTGCAATCAACACCCATAAAAGCAGCAGTCAAGAAATAAAATGACATATTGCATTGGGCAAATCTGCTGCAAAAAACCCCTCTACGATGTTAAAAAGCAAAGATGTCACTTTGAGGACTAAGGTGTGCCTGACCTAAGCCATGATATTTTCAATTGTCTCATATGCATGCGAAAGCTGAACCATGAATAAGGAAAACCGAAGAATTAATGCCTTTGAATTATGGTGTTGACAAAGAATATTGAATATACCATGGATGAACAGATCTGTCTTGGAAGAAGTGCAGTAGGAATGCTCCTTAGAAACAAGAATGATGAGACTACATTTCACATACTTTGGACATGTTATCAGGAGAGATCAGTCCCTGCAGAAGGACATCATGGTTGCTAAAGTAGAGGGTCAGCAAAAAAAGAGGAAGAACCTCAATGAGATGAACTGACACAGTGGCTACAACAATGGGCTCAAACATAGCAATGATTGTGAGGGTGGTACAAGACCTGGCAGTGTTTCATTCTGTTGTACACGGGGCTGCTATGAGTCTGAACCTACTCAATGGCACCTAACAACATTATACTTGCTCTTCCACTTCATGGAGAACTCTGAACCTTGATTCCTCCATTTTCTCCCAATCTAGTTCAACTAGATCCAGGCAACTAGACCCAATCCTGGGTCAATGACAACTCACCTTTGTTGTGTAGCTGAGCAATACCACAGAAAAATAACAGTGATGCAGCCTGACATCACCATAATTCTCCACATTGTAGCCAGTGAATGATCTTTATCACACAACTATGATCTTTCTGATACCACAACCCAGAGCATAGCTTACTGTATTCAAAGTCCTTTCAAACTCTTGAATGACATTTCAGGCCCTTTATTATCTACTCCCCTCTCTAGCTTCACCTGTCAGAATTTCAGCATCCTATTGTTCTCTCCTTCCCAAGGTCTTGCTACCCTGGTCTACAAGATTCTCATTCACTTCTTAGCTCAACTACCATCTGACTTGCTACCCTGGTCTACAAGATTCTCATTCACTTCTTAGCTCAACTACCATCTGACTTCTGCTCTCATCTTCTCTGAAACTACTCTCCCTAATGTCACTTTTGACATCTGGAATGACAGATCTAAAATTCATTTTTCAGTCTGGATATTACTTTTGAATTTCATATGTTGCTCTCTTCTTCCTTCTTGAGACTCTTTCTGGATTCTTCCCATACGCAAATCTGAAGTTCTTCCCTGTCTCCCCCACAAACTCATTGTCTTCTCATCGCACTTTAAGTGTTGGCCATCCCCAAGGTCCTTCTTGGGCTTTGTGCTGCCCTTATGCAACATCTTAGATGCTGTTGACTCCCAAATGTAGCTTTCCTGAAAGTGTCATGTTTGTATATGTTCCTTGCTTCTGGACATTGCCTAATATTCTACAGGTCCTCACTTTCAGCATATTTAAAATTGAGCCTAGTCACCAAAGCTAGAAAATCCTGATAACTTGACACCTTTGTCTTCCTCTACTCCATTCAGCCAACTGTCAAGTCCCATTATCTTAATACAGTTGTTATCCCTCCAGTCCTCTTCATCTGTGCTACCACAATCATCGTAGCTCAGGCTCTAACATCTCTTACTAGAAACTATTGCATTAGTGTCCTCCTCTTGATGCCTGCAATTCTATTCTCCATGTAGCAGTGAGAGTGAGCTTTCATCCATCCATTGGTTAACCCATTGCCATCAAGTTAATCCCAACTCATAGTGACCCTCTAGGACAGAGTATAACTGCCCCATAGGGTTTCCAAGGCTGTAATCCTAGGAATACAGTCACTGTATCAAAAGAACTGGTCAACATTCAACCATTTCAAGAGATAGCATATGATCAGGAACTGATGGTACTAAAGAGGTCCAAGCTGCACTGAAGGTACTGGTGAAAAACAAGGCTCTGGGAATTGATGGCATACCAATTGAAATGTTTCAACAAATGGATGCAGTGCTGGAAGTGCTCACTTGCCTATGTCAAGAAATTTGGAAGACAGCTGTCTGGCCAACCAACTGTAAGTGATCCATATTTATGCCTATTTCCAAGAAAGGTGATCCAACCGAATGTAGAAATTATTGAACAGTATCATTAATATCACATGCAAGTAAAATTTTGCTGAAGATCATTTAAAAGCAGCTGCAGCAGTGTATCTATCGACAGGGAACTGCCAGAAATTCAAGCTGGATTCAGAAGAGGATGTGGAACAAAAGATAACATTGCCGATGTCAGATGGATTCTGGCTTAAAGCAGAGAACACCAGAAAGATGTTTACCTGTGTTGTATTGACTATGCAAAGGCATTTGACTGTGTGGATCATAGCAAATTATGAATAACATTGTGAAGAATGGGAATTCAAGACACTTAACTGTGCTCATGAGGAATCTGTACATAGATCAAGAGGCAGTTGTTTGAACAGAACAAGGGGTTACTCCGTGGTTTAAAGTCAGGAAAGGCGTGCGTCACGGATGTATGCTTTCACCATACCTATTCAATCTGTATGCTGAGCAAATAATCCAAGAAGCTGGACTCTATGAAGAAGAGCGGGGCATCAAGATTAGAGGAAGACTCATTAACAACCTGCGTTATGCGGATGGCACAACTTTGCTTGCTGAAATTGAAGAACACTTGAAGCACTTACTGATGAAAATCAAAGACTATAGCCTTCAGTCTGGATTACACTTCAACATAAAGAAAACAAAAACCTCACAACTGGGCCAGTAAGCAACATCATGATAAACAGAGAAAAGACTGAAGTTGTCAAGGATTTCATTTTACTTGGATCCACATCAACGCACAAGGAAGCAGCAGTCAAGAAATCAAAGGACGCACTGCACTGGGAACATCTGCTGCAAAAGACCTCTTTAAACTGTTGAAAAGCAAAGATGTCACCCTGAAGAGTAGGGTGCCCCTGACCCAAACTATGGTGTTTTCAGTCACCTCATATGCATGTGAAAGCTGGCCGATGAATAAGGAAGACTGAAGAATTGATGCCTTTGAATTGTGGTGTTGCTGAAGAATATTGAATATATCACAGACTGCCAAAAGAACAAACAAATCTGTCTTGGAAGAAGTATAGCCAGAATGCTCCTTAGAAGCCAGGATGGCGAGACTATGTCTCACATAATTTGGAGATGTTATCAAGAGGGATCAGTCCCTGGAGAAGGACATCATACTTGGTAGAGGGTCAGTGAAAAAGAAGACGACCCTCAAGGAGATGGACTGACACAGTGGCTACAACAATGGGCTGAAGCATAACAATGACTGTGAGGATGGTGCAGGACTGGGCTGCGTTTTGTTGTAATAGGGTTGCTTTGAGTTGGAACAGACTTGACAGCCCCTAACAACAACAATCTTTAGGGAAGCAGATTGCCACATCTTTCTCCCTCAGAGCAGCTGGTGGGTTCAAACCACGGACCTTTCAATTAACAGCTGAGAGATTAACCCCTGTACCACCAGGGCTCCAATCTCTTGCCCTTCAATTATCTGTAAACTTTATGTTTTCTTCAAATTGCATACTTACTCCTTACTTTCTATAGCTTCATCTTTTGATACTGTACTACATACGCTCTGGTTCCTCCCACTCAGTTGTTCCCATTTTCAGAATTCCATCCCCCTTAAGTCGAAATCAACTCGGCAGCAAGATTTTTTTTCTCTTCACTTAAGCAAACATTCTGATGATCCAAATATGTGTAAAACATAATTTCAGATTTCCTTAAATAAGATCCCATATAATATGCTGTGAATTTATCTACCGAACTTCATTTTACACTTATTCAGAGCCACTGGCTTCAAAGTATGTCTTCTAACTTTAAAGTCAACACTGTTTGGTTTTACTAGTTTTCTACATCAAGCCAGGCAATGCAGAAGATAAAAACAGGACACACACACAAAAATGTCATACTTTACCCTCTCCATTTATCTAAGAGAGAGGATGGCAGGCATCACAGAATCTGGAAATATAAAAGTGGATCTCTTGAAAAGATATAAAAAATTTACAAAATTTGGTCATTAAGTAGCCTTTCCTCCCATTGCACCTTAAAAGTTGTTAGTATTTAAGCTCCTCCTTTGGCTTAACATGCAACTTAGTAAGTAAAGACTTTCCCAGATGACATCTTCCGTGTTAAGAGTAACTGGTCTGGGACCTAAGAACCCTGAGAGCTGCTCTTGGCTGTGGAAGTAACTAGATATGTAGCTTGCGGGTATTGCTTTGCCTCTGAGCCTCAATTTTCCCTGGAAAAAAAAAAAGTTTGGATTAGAACAGGAGGTTTTATCCTGTAGTCCCTGGATTCTCAAGACAGGGCATACATGGAATTGGGGTGATGGTGACCATGAACCCCTGAAATTGTATACACAATTACGGGTATAAATTTCTTCAGTTTTCCGAGGAGAGATTTCATGACTTTCATGAGATTCTCAAAGGGGTTCATGAACTTAGTGGTTAAGAACATCTGGGCTAAATGATCTTTCAGATCCCCCATATTGTATGATTTTATAAATATTTTCTTAACTACGGAAAGTGGAGATTCATTATTGGCTTAGGTTTTATGACATACTGAGTTCATAGTGACTTTTATTGCTCTTTGTTCCATACCTAAATATACAAGTTATGATCAAGACAAATTTACACTGCCATTTCTTAGAGAAAGAAGGGCTAATGAAAAGGGTGAAGACACTGTATTTAATGAAATAACACAAAATAACTTTTTATTTGCAAGGCTTTGTGTCACTGGGATTAAATAACTAAGGAAGTCACAAGTAAAAGGTAGGGGCAAAGTCCCATTCAACAAAAACTGTAATAGCTAAAAGCTATGTAATAAACAGGATTAAAGCCTGTAGTTTTTATTTCACAGTACTTAACCTAACACTTAACACTTCTGCCTAAATAGGAACTCTGATCTCTTTACAGGGCTAGAAAGGTTGAGTTTTGAATAACGTGTCTTGTACAGTGTTATAAGTGTCCTCTGGCATCTATTTAAACTTCCACTTCCTTATTTTAGTTCTTCATCTCCAATTTCCTGCTTGGCACTTTTCAACTCAAATTCAAAGGAATAAATAACATTTATGACCATCTTCCTGAAAACTGGATTTACCACCTTACTACGTTTCAAGCAGGCACAAGAATCAGTACTTATGAATTTAGAAAAGAGTATCTCTCAAACCCACAATAAATTCAGGAAGGAAAAAGGGTGAAAAGCCAGAAAGTAACTATAGTCTATTTTTAATCAACTGTTTTCATAAGAACCCAAGGACAATTCATTTCATTTATAAAAAATTTGCAAGGAAAATAAAAGATGAGGAAATCTATACATTAAGACCTAAGATGACATTTATGAGAAAAATGAAACACATTGGATATTTGATAATGAAGTATTAATATTTAAAAATATATACGACTGTGATTTGTCTCAGAAAAATATGGAGGAAGTGACGTAGTGCATGCGGCATTCAAACGAGTTTGGCCAGAAACTCAGAATGATTGATACATGGGGTTCCCACAACAAGTTAAATATAATAAAAAAAAAAAAATTTCAAAAAAAAATGTATAATTGGGGTTTTACGAAGGGTGGGAAGTTGGTGATTGTTGTACAAAACACACGGAGATTTTGATCACTTAGCCAATAAACCATGCAAATGAATTTGTTTGATCAGTGACCCTTCCATAATACCAAATTTGCATTCAGTTCCCAGATAGGACAAATAGGACAAGGGGTGTGTTTAGGGAAAAAACACAAATAAAATCAGTAAAATCAATTTGTGTAATAAATTATTTGCTTCCTACGACAAAAAGGAGCCAGTGGATTAGATAAACTTGAGTTCTAAAATGGGCAAAAGCAAACTGCAGAAGGTTCAAACAAGTGGAATTTCTGAAGGGCAAACATTTCTATTGTGTTTCAAGTTATATTATTTTTAATGGGTAATCTTAAGGTTTTATATATGCAAAAACAATCTTACTCCAGTTTAAGATCCATATCAAGAGTTCTGAAGATGCAGACCACCGGCACACTGGTTAGTGACCAGACTGAGTTCTCTGTGCTTCTAAAAGTGTGCGTGTGAGGGAAGACCATATGCTTCCCTGTTAAGTTTATTTTCTAAAGAAAAAAAAATGATAAATTCATTGGCTGGGCATGAAATCTACATCGAACAAAAAATCAGCTTGACTTACCTGTCTTCATGAGGCAGACTACCGCCACCAAAACTGCCTGTGTGCTTCCGTTACCTGCTAACAATTCAAATACTCAACATATCAACAGGATAAACTATGTATTCTTCTTCTCTAAAAGCTCAGCATTCCTTCTGTTTGATTACCAAATTCTATTTTCTGCCATGTGTATTTTGATAGACATCTTTAAAAAGAATACCCATTCTTTGCTGAAATAATGACTTAATAAAATGCCAAATTTTCCTATCGATACATTAAAAAAAGAAGAGGCGCTTGGAAATTTTTATATTAAATATAAACAACCTTCTTAATACGATATGGCTTACTCCAGTATCAACAAACTATGGAGTAAGACTCAGCTCTGTGAAACCTCAATATACTTGAAAAGTTTGATTTTGTATATTTGCCACCAAGGCCATGTTTTAGGGTTAAGACTGAAACATCACCTTTGAGAAATCTCCAACTTTTCGAGACATTTGCTTTTTCTATTTAAGGGTTAAGGCTTTTGAGTTGTATCAACATTTGGCCTATGTTAACAGATAAAAAATGGAACTTAGAGTATCTGGAAAATTCTCAAACTCTGTTGAGTCAAATTTCCAACGAAGAGTCAACAAAGCAGCTCATCTGTGACCAGAGGTGGCAACAGAATTCTTAGTACTGTGTGCTGCTTTCTTAAAGTTCACTCTAAGTAGGACCCCCAAGTCTATACTTCAAGGACCCCTAAGGAGCTGGCTTACTTCAGTTAAAGATCATTTCCCTTAATGCTTAATGTTCAATTAGAGTAGTGAGACACAACTACTCCAATTCTAGATTTCAATTACTATTATTACATTTGTTAACAAATTATCGAATCCTTCTGTCTCAAACTCCTCATCTAAAAAATGGGGCTAAAATATTTAACTAGCAGAGTTTTTGTGAGAGAATTAAATGACAGCACACATCATTAAGTGTCAGGCACATACCCTCTGCTGTCGATTCCGTACTCACAGCGACCCTATAGGACAGAGAACTGCCCCATAGTTTCCAAGGAGCGCCTGGTGGATTTGAACTTCTGATCTTTTGGCTAGCAGCTATAGCACTTAACCACTACACCACTAGGGTTTCTGTCAGGCACATAGCTTTCAAAATTGGCTTTCTGACCGTCATTTTTATTCTTCAGTACTTTCTAGGTTGGACTTTATATTCTTTATATTTTCTCTAATTAGTATTTTACTCATATTGATATATTATTGCTTTCATAAGCCACCTCAAATCCTTTGTTGAATAAGAATGTATGCATAAACAAACTCCAAGGGGGGGGGTAATCTAATTTGCCCCAGAGTTCACAGTAAAAGGGAAGATGAAACAGCAGTTAAATGGAAGAAAAAGAATAATGTGAAAACATTTCCTTCATGAAAACATTCTGAAAGAATCCCACATAGGAAATAAATCCTGAACAGTTATTTTCATCTTTGTTTAATAGGTTTTCACAAAAAGGTATTTTGTGGCAACGTCATTCTTCCTCACAAATTAAATACCTTCATTTATTTACCAATTTCATAAAACCTGCATTCTAGAAGTCAATTTTTTAAAACAGTGATTTAAAAGTACACTTTTTTAAAATAATTAAATTTGAAACAGACCTCATCCCCTGTAAATTTTAGTATTATTATTTCTAAGAGTGTCACTATGAAAATCAACTGATCAAACACCCGCCTCCCCATTTAGTCAAAAGATATTTGTAGTAACTAACGCATACCCATAACTGCTCCCAAAAGATGTATGGTAATACTTTGAGTAGGAAACAAACACCTCAATTAGTAAAATTATTCCTTTTTCAGCATTAAAAAATAATCTGTGAAAAATGTAGTGTAATTATGAAGTGCCATGTCTTGACTCTGATTATTTCTAAAAATAACATGGCATAATTTTAATTAAGAGAAGAGCTGGTTTCCCAAAGTAGCATGATTGTTACCTCTCCCCAAGACTGTTACCTTTTCCCAAGGTTTAAAAAATAAATATTACGATCATGACATCATTAGAAAGAAATTGAAGCATACAAGGAATAAACTATAGTTTCTTTTTATATCAAAATGTACTCTTGAAAATGTGTTTGGCACAGTGCTAAATCATATATAGTTAATACTAAATATTGCAGGATACAATAAAACCCTGGAGTTAATTGTTTACACCCTCTTTATGGGAATGAAAATAATAGATACCAATTATTCAGAAGTCAGCCTATACAAACTGTATAAACAATATTTTATGTTTTGCTTTGAAAACCAGTGATATAATAAATTTTACATAAAAGACTGCAAATAATATAAATGGATTTAAACAGATCTTTACAATAAGAAATTCAAATGGAAACAGACAAGTAACAAAGAGAAGTAAAAAAATTTATTGCAGTATTCACTCCACCAGATTGCCTGGGGATCCCTTTTCTTGTATTGTTTTCAGGGTGACCTAATACATCAAAATCTACATTTACAAAAACTCCTTCTGCAGATAGGTCATAGATACTGCATGCTTTTTTTTTTTTTTTTTTTTTTCAACAGAATAAATTATATGTCCAGGAGATTCTGCCATTTTACAGCCTGGAAAAAACAATGCTTCCCTGGAAACTGGGCTAAGCTAAAGAAAGCCATCCGCTGCTAGGTTAAACTCCAAGAACACTTTATTAAGAACATTAACAGACTAATTTCCAACATTCACTTGTTTATTTTTTTTAAACAGAAAGTTTTTTTTCCAAGATATAAACAATTTTTTGTTAAACTATAATACAGTGGGAGTAAAAATGAACTGAGAATCTGTTTCTGCTGCACAACAGCGAAGGGAGCTCCCACAAAAATGTTTGCCCAACATTTCCTTCCTTTGTTCCTGCATCCCAGGTTCCATTCTTACTCTTCATAAAACTGATTTTTTTTTTTTTTTTTTTTTTTGCCAGAATGTTGATATTTCAAGTTTTTCTGCCTTTTAAAAAAATTCCTGTAAATTTGGCTGCATGTACAAATTCATTAGCTGGAAGTCCCATCCTTGGCGGCATACAGGGATCGTAAAGTCTGAACAACTTTATTAGTCAGCTTATTAGCACTCGTTAGAGCAATTTTTTTGTAAATAATGTCTGACTCTTTAATAGTGTCTACCCAAGGCACCAGTTTGCGGCCATCACGGCGCTTAGCCTCAGTCCAGGAGCCACTGTAGGAGCCTGCCATCCACTGAACACTGAAGCCATTGCTGGTTTTCTGTACTACTCTTGCAATTTGTGGTCGATCTTTGTACTTTGGACAGCAAATAGCGATGACATCCATGACGTCAACACTTTCATTCATCTGTGCTGCCAACTCCGTAGAGTCTGAATTTCGTTTTGACCTTCTCAATGACTAAAACATTGGGAGGGGGGAAAAAAGACCAAGTGTTACACAAAAGAATTTTAGTGAAATTATTGTTTTTATTGCTTTTAATCCCTTGACGCCGGGAGTTGGGATTTCCCGGCACACTTCCATTGCCGGCAATGAGACGCACCGTGACCGCCAGCGCCAAGGGGTTAACAAATACTTGTAAAACCATGTAACTCTTAATTTGTACCCGTCTTTACTCTTATTGATATATAAAATTATATATACATATGAACCATAAAGCTACATAAAAACTTAGCAACAATAAAAAGGATAACACACATTTAATACAATCCAAAGAAAAATTAATAACCCTTTGAAAGCTGGATAAATCTCATCTGTTTTTTCTTTTTTATTGTCTTTTATGTTAAACTTTCTACAAAAGGATGTATAAATGGTTAAGTAGAGAATCTCTATCTACAAAATGTTCTCTCTCGTAAGTATTACATTACTTGGTGTACATTTAATAGACTGACATATATAAGCACATAAAAATCATTTTACGTAATACGCTGCGAAATACGTTGACTCCTCCTCCGCCTCACCCCTGAAGTGCCTCCTCCTCTATCCTCCCCATCACTTTCATCATCTTCTGTTTCTGCTGCTGCATTATTTTTAGGGCTGCCTCCTCCAAGCAGCGAGGTAATTGCTTTGTTCCGAGCATTTGTGCTAGCTGACACCTCCCCTTCTTCCTCCTCTTCATCAGGGTCCAGATGTTCCATGAGAAGTTTGAACTAGAAAAAAAAAAAAAAATACTAATTCAGAGTTTTAACTAAGTATCTCAAACAAGACTATCAAATCCCTAAGTGGTTTCTACGGCAGTAGTTTGGTATGGGTGAAATAAACGTTACTTATTGTCCAGTGTAGGGGCTGGCAAATGTTTTCTGTAAAGGGTCAGACAGTAAATATTTTTGGATTTGTAGCCTATACAGTCTCTGTTAAAACCATTAACTCAGCCACTGTAGTGTGAAAGCAGTTATCAACGTAAATGAATGGGCATGACTGTGTTCCAATAAAAATTTATTTACAAAAACAAACTAGTAACACTGGTTGCCAGAAAGGAGGAGAACAGAATGGCTAAACGAAGGATAACTTTTCACTGTTTTCCCTTTTATGAAACATAAGCCATGTAATCTATTAAATTAAAAAAAAAAAAAAACACATAATACATTGTCCTATAAACTTTCATTTCCTCTAAAATAAAGTTTCTGGCAGGTTGTTGCTACCTAAAAAAATTTATAAAACAGTGGATGCAAAGGGAAAGGCAAATTTAAAGTAACTCATCAAAACCACATGACAGTACGTAACACTATAAATGTACTTAAAGCACTGAATTAACGGTACTCTCAAAAATGGTTCAAACGGTAAATTTTGTTATGTGTGTTTACCACAAACAAGTTCAAGAAGTAATTTTGATAGTATATGAAGTTTACATGTAACACAAAGGAGGCGTCTATCTCCCAAATAATCTGCTCTTTATAAATGTCACTATGAGAAGACAATATATTCTGGTTTGACTACTCACATCTAGATACTGTTTTACTATACTCCTCTTCACATCTTCAGTGATTTTGGAATTAGCCATATCACTCCGCAGGAAGTCCAGTGTTTGTTTGGGATGAAAATGAACACCTGTTTTTCGGTTTATCGCTTTATCATATACTTTTGCAGATTCAGATGGAGAATATTTCTGAATTTTACTGTTTTTGGAAAATAAAATTATAAACTTTAAAAAACTTTCAGGCACTTATATATTTAAATTGATTCTAGTTAAATTTCACTTACAAATAATTACACTTATTATCATACGATTTCAACCAATGGACTTGAAAAAGGGAAGTAAAGACATAAAGGCAAAAATTAAAAATAATAATAATCTCTTGTTTCCATTGGTATTTGTCATGAATAGAAGCATCAGAATGATAAAGACAGAGAAAAATAACCTAATTTGGAGAACTCCAATTACATGTAAGTATGAAACATCATTTTAATGAAGTTAGTTTTTCATGTCTATTTTTTATAAACCTGTTCCGTATTATTAAGCCACCTGTTTAAAAACCTTTCCAACTCCTCAGCACTGTCCCAAGAGCTAAAGTTTTAAATTATTTTGAATTATTTGGCAACATTTAAGATTTTCACATAAAAATCTGGATTTTCAGTTTCTATTGAAAAAGTGAATGCTGTGGCCACACCGTGCCCATCTTTTCCTGTGACAAACAGCTGAGGGACACCTGAGTAATGTCTGACCCCTTCAGATGAAGTATGCTCTTTCCTGTTTGCAACTGATCAGGTCTACTTCACTTATTATCTGTCAACTATAAATATTTGACTTTATGGTTCCTAAAGTTAGGTTTCAATGAATGTGAGAAACTGGTGCAGGCAGAGGAGTTATCTTTAGTGACTAGTGTGAGTACAATTATAGGGCGTTCACAATAATGAGTACTTTTTCTATCTCTTATATTTTAAAGACTATTTGGTCAGTTGGCATAACAAAGTTCATTAAGAAAATGTTCTGCATCCCACTTTGGCAAGTGGCGTCTGGGGTCTTAAAAGCTAGCGAGTAGCTTTTGGTCCCAACCCGCTTGGAGCAAAGGAGAATGAAGAACACCAAAGATACAAAGAAAATATCAGCCCAAGAGACAAAAAAGGGCCACATAAACCAGAAACTCCATCAGCCTGGTACTGGAAAAACTAGATGGTGCCTGGCTACCACCAATGACTGCCCTGACAGGGAACACAATAGAGTCCCTGACGGAACAGCAGAAAAGTAGGATGCTGAACTCAAATTCATGTAAAAAGACCAGACTTAATGATCTGAATGAGACTTGAGGAACCCCAGAAGACATGGGCCCTGGACTTTCTGTTAACCCAGAACTAAAACTATTCCCGAAGCCAACTCTTCAGACAAAGATTACACTGGACTATAAAACATAATACTTCTGAGGAGTGTTCAAGTACATACACGAGACTAAATGGGTGGCTCCTGTCCAGAGGTGGGATGAGAAGGCAGAAAGGGATAGGAGCTGGTTGAATGGACACAGGAAACTCAGGGTACAAGGGGCAGGGTGGGTGCTGTCACATTGTGGGGATTGCAACTAGGGTCACGTAGCAATATGTGTATAAATTTTTGTATGAGAAACTAACTTGAGCTATAAACTTTCACCTAAAGTGCAATAAAAAATTAAAAAAAGAAACAGAACTCACTATAAAAAAAAAAAAAAAAAGACTATTTGGGTTCTTGCAGAGCTCAGCCTAGTTGTCTATACCTACTCTTATTTCACAGCTCTTTAAAACTTAAATTTGCAAACTATTTTAAGATTAGCCTAACCAGTAAGTTCTTTCAAGGAAATAATAAAAAAAGTAAGTCCTTAAGTTTGTAATGTACTGTCACTGATGTAAAAGGATATGCTTCTCCTCCCTTCAATAACTGAAAAGATAAATCAATTGTGGTATATTACACAACAAAACACTAAAAACAAAAACAAAACCATTTACTGTCAAGTTGATTCTGATTCGTGCTGTCCCCATGCATTTCAGAGTAGAACTGTACTCCACGGGGTTTTCAATAGCTGTAACCTTTTAGAAGTAGATTGCCAGGCCTTTCTTCCAAGGTACTGTTGGGTGGATTTGAACTGTCAACCTTTCACTTAGTAGTTGGGTGCTGAACTGTTTGCACCACCAGGGACTACACTTTTTTTTTTAAAAAAAAAAAAAGGAATTGTTTCAATTTTTTAAAAATTGCTATGTAGTAACAGAACACTACACGGCAATTAAAAAAATGAACTCCTTTTTTAAAAGCAGAATTTTTAATATTAAAATAAGCATGCAATCAAAACCAGGTTTCATATTTCTTTATTACTTGAAAAGAGTAAAGTTTCTTCTCTCATTGCTTATGTAACCTTACCTATCAGAAAATCCACAGAGATTCTTCAAATGTTGTTTTAACATCAGGAGCAATAAAATACCCTGGGAGACATTTGCAAACTCAATTAAAGGGGCTGAATTTTCCGGCAAACATTTCATCACCGAATTTATATCATCTTCCGAATCTGAATCTGAATCTGAGTCTACACGTTTCCGTGACTTCCGGGGCCTGGAAACTTCTTCTTCACTCTCACTTGACTCGTTCTCTTTACTAGGTGATGATTTTCTCTCTTTCCTTTTGTCCTTTACCATAGACTGAAAGAAAGGGGAAATTACTGCTTGAAAACAATAAAAACAAAATACCACTAATAAATACATGTATGTTCCATTCAAAAGAAGACATTTTCCCCCAAAAGCATCCTTAAATTAATACTGTACACGTTGAAACCCCTTGACTTTCTACAAACTGGAAATACAATCCTTAGGGGAAGAATTAGACTCCAAGACCAAATAAAATCATACATAATAAGCCTCTCTCCCACCAAAAGAAAAAAAAAATGAAATCACAAGGGAAACAATTTTCTTACAGGATAGTAATGAAGGAAAAATTAGCTATCAAAGTATCTGTTTGGTACATAAGTAAGACAACCTAGTGGAAAGGCTGCATTTAGAATTCAACTAAGAATATAATAGGCTTGAACACCCTCAGCTTCCCTCAAACTCTCCTTTCGAAACCTTTTTTAGCAGAATAATATGCAACTTTCCTCGAATGTTTAAATTCCGCTTCTTCGTACTTTATGAAACTGTCAGTTCTCAGAAAGAAAAAAAGTCAGTTGGGCTTAAGAGGGGAAACAACCAGGTTAGAAAGGCAATTATTCAAAATGTAACTGTTAAAAAATAAAATGCAAGAGTAACACTAAGTAAAATAAGGGAACATGATGGCTAAAATACTGGGGAAATTAACTTTTCAAACTTTAATGTGCATATTAAACCTCTGGAGATTTTGTTAAAAATGCAGATTCTGTGTCAGCAGGTCTGGGGATGGGGCCTGAGGTTACAAGAAGCTCGCAAGTGAGGTCTGTCCTGATGGTCTGTGGTCAACACTTCAAGTAGGAAGGATTTAGAGACCTCTATATTCTGCCTCTAAAGTATCTCATGTAATTTCCCTGATTTACTAGTTTGAAAAGGCTGGGTTCTGAGCCCTTCAATTTTGTAAAAATTGAATCTACCTGTACCATCGGGTACATATGAAAATATTCCAATCGACTTATAAAGAATTTACTGAGTGCCTCCTATGTGCCTTGTGCTGTATCAGGTGATTTTTACTATTAAGCCAATTACATTTCCTCCTAAAAATCATGAAAGAAAAAACAAGAAATTTAGTAAGGATTTTGGGCACTTGATAAACCATTATGATGCTGATGCTGAGGGACAAGATCAGTGGAGTTATCAATTTTCTCAGTTTCTTTGTAAGTAAGCAATATGTATCTTTATGTGTACTGTTGTAATCTACTGCACTACCAGATTTATAGAATAGTAAGGTGTTTTAAAATGGAGATTAAATGAATATACAAACTGACACCAAATACTGATGGTCAGTGCTTAAAGTGAGAGAAATAAGAAGTGGGATGGCTGATCAATAGACCAATCCATATATATATATATATATATATATATATATATATATATATATATATATATATATATAGTCCAATTAATGATATAGGAATGAATGGTTTCAGGGCTAAAAAGAAATGAAACAGCAACCCACTTCCTCTCCCCAATTCAAGTACTGCTCAGGTTTCAATAAGCTCATTTAGAAAAATTTTATATACCTGTGAAAAGAATAAAAAGAACAATGAGAAACAAAACAGTGAAAACAGCATGGCTGCACTTTGACAGATGCATTAAGAATAGTAATGTGTGTAACTTACCTCCTTGAATGACTGCAGTAGGTTACTACCAGAAACTGAGAGTGTAATGTCTATATGATGCATTATAAACAACGGCTCTTCCTGCGTCTGGTATGGAAAACAGGCTAGATTGTCTGCTATATACAAGAGCATATTCACTTCTGTTTTCTGTAAATTTTAAAAAAAGGTACACATATTTAGTGGATAATCTAGAAATCCATCCAAGATGCTCTTTTATAAAAAATGTAACAGGGCACTTTCACCTCAGTTAATATTTCACAGAGGGAGAGACATAATAAAAGGTGTGGGGGGAACAGAAACAAATTTTACAGATTAATATTATACCCAAGTTCAGGAGACTTCATGATGACTTACATTGTTCTGCCTTAAGATGGAAGAGGTGAAATTCTTTAGTGTACCCAAGTGAAATTCCCTCAAGTTGTCTTACACAGTATATGGGATCTTTATGATATATCCATACCACATCAGAAAGTATACATTCATAATCATTTGTCATTGTGCTTCTAAGAGCTTAACCCATATGGAGATCAGTTACACACAGTTACTATTCAGCCATCAAAAATTAGTGGTACTACAGTACAAAAATGTGGGTTAAAACACATCCCCCATTCGCATATTCATAAAACATTTATATGTAATTTAGAATGTCAGAGTGGTTTTTACAGTGCCACCACAGTTTCACATCATTAAAACTCTGAGGTAGGCAAAATTAAGAGGAAAAATAATGGCTACTACTAGCTGTTTGCTTTAAGAAGTAGTAACTTAAACAGACTTTCAGCATTTTGTGATCATACAGAAAATAAACAGAAAGTCACGTTAATATTCAATTTTCTTAAAAAAAATTTACAATGCAAAAAAAAAAAACAAACAACAAAAGGTGTGTATGTGTGTGGGGGGAACTAGTAACCAAAACATTCTCTAATACTATCTCCCCTTCCTCGCAATCCAAACAACATAAAACACAACAGCACCAACAGCAACAAAAATCCCAAAGGATGGATGGAATAAATCTACTATTAATATTCATAAGACTTTTACTCTCTGTTTTATTTTTAAATATGTGTTAACACATATCTGTTAAAACTGGAGAAATGCAGTCATAGAACCCTACACATCATCTATCAGTTTTAACACTAATTTATAGGGTTTTTTAACCCTAAAACTGAAAATGCTCAGGACTCCTTTAAAGAAATCTTTTCAAAATTGTTTAAAATTCTTCAACTTTGGTCACAAAAGTTCTATGTTGAATTTTCCTTTCAAATTCAAACTTCTTAAAAGAATATTCTAGAGCAGCTCCGTATCTTCTCCATCTACTCTTCAATTCATTAAAAACATATTTTTGTCCCTCACTGCTTATTTTTGTTCACCAAGTTCACCAATGATTCCACCCTGTTTTACTTTTAATTCTCCTTGACTTAGACTACTCTTCTCACAGCCTCATTTATTTATTCTTTCCTCACAATGTGCCTTCTTTCCTACTGTCCGTTCTTTCTTTGTCTACTGACATCGTAATAGATCAGTCCCTTATTACCTCAAGTGTGAACACAACATGGACAAATTCATGTGCCTAAAATGCTTTTTGGCACCTGTCCCCATCACTTAATTCACATACTTTTAATCTTCCAGAAACCATGCCTTACTTACTATATGACTTTTCTGCTCCAGTCAAATAACAATCTACGCATTATTTCCCACAGTCTTATCTTTGGGCTTTTATTCATGTTTTTACACGTCTGAAACATCTTCCTCCCCTGCTTTACACAGAAGGTCCGTCTCATCTAATCTCTCTCAACCTTCAGTGATTTGTTCTTCCTCTGACATCCTTTGTTGGAGGTAGCCAGAAGAATGCACTGGACTTCTAGTTTAGCACTTCACATGCTGAGGTGGCAGAATATCCAGCTGATGACACACAGCAGGCAGTGAAACCACAGGGAACGAAGCTCAGGAGAGATGAGGGCTGGAGTAATACTATTTATACAAATCACCTGGCAGCCAGGATACGCTAGCCTTAATTACTGTGTGTTTTCTTTATTGTGTTCTAGCCCCACATTTGGAGATAGAATCTTCTGATGGCAAAAGCACTCCACACACTACTTTGTACTCCTAGCACAATGAAAACTCAATATTGATGATATGGTGATGATCATGATGATTAAATGATATTTCTGGTATTTTTGAAATAGATGCTTATAACATTTATTTACTAGATCCAAAAATTTCATGTAGTTCTTAAAGAGAAATACAGTAAGGTATCATACTCTGGTAATTTTAATTTTGCTTAAAAAGAAAAAGAAAAAAATCTGGTGTTGGAGTAGCACTAAAGACAAGCTAAAAAGCGATTAAAACAAAAACAACAACAACAACAAAAAAAAACACTGGTTTTTCTAAAGCTGTGACACACACAGACTAGTCTGTAAGCTCTATGTGGGCAGAAACTACATCTGTCTTATTTACTGTTTTATCCTCAAATCCTAGCACGGTGCCTCGCACATAGCAGGTGCTAAGTAAATGTCTGTATAAAATGAATGAATAAATTAAGAGATAAACTTAAAAAAACAAGACATTCTGTTCTTTTAGCTTAGTCCTGTCCCATAAGTGTCATAATTATACAAAAGTGGGCTCTTTGCTAACTAAGTTGAAGAACTAGGGATCCTAGCAGCCAAAAAACTAGAACAGTTATTCTAACAATATCAGAGTTTAACAAAAAATGAGAGGATTTTATCTCATTCATGTATTTAGGTAGCCTATCTCCCAAAATGATAGTTTAGTGATGCAGCTTATTTAAAGTTGTGCTTAGAGGAACTGTTATCAAAGTTGATAAGATACTTAGTAGAAAGAAACAATTGTATTTCATTCCCCATTGTATTCATTCTCATGTAAAACTCCCCTTTCAGTTTTAATTGTATACTTTGTAAATATAAGAGTTAAGGAAATATACATTTAATATATTATTATTACTAAAATGGTGATATTTTAAGAAGGGTGAATAATTTAGATATGAAATTTCTAAAATATTTTCTTAAAATAATAAGTTTTTTATGCTTACTGCTGTGTCATCAAAGAGGTTGAGTAAAGAAATTAGAAAGGCTCGTCTGTGTTGGCGATTTCCACGGATCATGGAGTAAAGGTGTGAACACAAAGCACTAGAGGATTCATCTTGTCTGAAACCCCTTACAGGATCTTTTAGGCATGTGTTGATTGCCTGTTGTACTTGGTAAGACATCTTCATACCAGCCACTGCTTTCATCTGAAATCAATAAAAGCCTCACTTTTGTCATGGAAATTAAAAAAGTCAAGTTAAACACATACTTTGAATAATACATTCTGCAGCTAACATAATTATTTAGTTTTCTTATTTAAAATAAAATCACAGAATGTACATGCTGGAAAGAACATTTACGTAAGAGAAAACTGAGGCCCAGAAGAGCCACTACAGCCAAGATCACAAAGTAGGGACTAGAACCCATGCCTCTTGATTTCCAGTCCAGTGTGATTGCTGGACTGTCACCTCTAGCCCATTCTTAGAGTTAAGTTTGTTCTTGGGGACAAACTTAGTCGCATGTTTACAAGGTAAGTATTAAGCAAAACATCTTTTTTTTCTAATTATGAATGTGGGCAGGACATTTATCAGAGAAATAGTCTACCAAAGAAAAACATGTTTAAGTTTGCATTTTACAATTTTAAAATACATACATGAATGAATCCAGCATATTTTTTGTCTATTTCCACAAGCTGCTGATCAGCCTTGTTCCGCATAGCAGGTTCTGGGTCTGTGCCCATAGCAATTAAATATGGCACACACTGGAAATAAAAATAGAGGATTTATAAGACATTACAGTAGTAAAAGCTATATATGTATCTGGACATATGTTAAAACTCACTGTGTAGGTAGGCTATATGAATTTAGCTCTACAGGCCTTCCTACAAAGGCTGTTTTCATGTTCTCTGAAAAATGATTAACCTCTTCTCTTTAGATGTAGTTTTAAAGCAGAAGCACTGACGTGGCAAAATTTAAACAATGTCTGTGTAAATTTAAGGTTCTCTAAATATGAAGTGCTACACTAAGAATACCCATTTAAGATTATGATACACACCTCAAGTGCATAATCTAGTAATTTTTCAAGCCTGACTGAATTTGCCATGTAAAGATAATACAGGACAAAAAGTAATTTGTTTTCCATACTCAAAGCTAGGAAAATATAAAAATTTTCCCACCAAGCAGATTTTAGATGTGGCTTCAGTGATCAGACCGTTGGATAGATAGTAGTTTGATAGCAGCCACATTCATCATACTTCTAAAGTCATGAAACACACCACTACTATGTTAAGTGAACCTGAATCAGACAGCAGTGGAGTGGTCAGAAAAACAACTTTAAAAAAGTAGATATGGCACTAAATGCAATGGGTGAGCAGCATAGATTAAATCCTGGATCAGGAAAAAAAAAAAGTTTATTAAGAAAAGTAGCTTAAGTGGCAAAATTTAGCTTTAGTATATGTTAGATAATATTCTATCAATGTTAAATTTTTCTGAATTTGATAACTGTATATTATGGTTTTGTAAGAGAATGTTTTCCTTGTTCATAGAAAACATATGCTCAAGTATTTAGAGGTAAGTGGATTCCCATCTCCAACCTTTTGGTTAGTAGTCAAATGCTCAACCATTTGTGCTGCCCAGAGACTCTGAGTCACCAAGAAAAAGGTATATAATTATTAGTGTGCCTTTGTTTGTTTGTTTCAGGACATAGGGAAGAACATAAAAACCAAAAATCAAACTCATTGTCCTCGAGTCAAGTCCGACTCACAGTGACCCTATAGGACAGAGTAGAACTGCCCCACAGGGTTTCCAAGGCTGTTATCTTCATGGAAGCAGACTGCAATGTCTTTCTCCCATGGAGCAGCTGGTAGGTCAGTAGCTGAGCGCTTAACCACTGTGCCACCAGGGCTCCTCTGGGAAGAACACAGCATATTTAAATATCAGTGTATTTTAGAAAAAATTCGAGGAAAAGCCACCAAAATAAGAATCCTAAAGGGTGTAGGCTTTGGTTATATAATGAATTCACTTCTGTACCTTGTACCACTCTCCTGATCATGCCAGATGGTGTACGCTACTACATCAGTATTAATTGTCATTCCGCAGTAATACTAGTATGTCTATTATATCATTTAATCTTCATATTAGCACTCTGATGTCTTGGGTAGTTGATATCACCTCCAATTTACAGATGAAGAAACTGAGCTCAGATTATATAATTTACTTCTCAGTGGACTAAAACTCCACCCTGTTTAACAGTTGGATGATACCCTTAAACCTACTTAACTCTCTTGACATTCTATGCTGCTGGTTCTTAGGGATAAGCGTAAATATGGATTAACACAAATTTATCATTCCTATTTAAAAATAATTCAAAGTACATGTTCTACTAATAGAAATGAGAAGTTTGTTTAATAGAGACATTATGACTATATATATAATTATTTTGCAGTAATGACAACCGAAGAGACATTCTAAAACTTAGATTCTTAAGTTTAGGACAAAGAAGGTTAAAAAGACTGAGAGGTATATAAACCCCAAAACCAAACCAGCTGTCATCAAGTTGACTCAGACTCATAGCAACTCCATGTATTTCAGTGTAGAACTGTGCTTTATAGAGTTTCCAACGGCTGTGGACCTTTGGTAAGTAGATCTCAGGCCTTTCTTCTGGGGTGCCTCCTGGGTGGACTCCAATTGCCAACCTTTATGTGGCTAAGTGCTTAACCGTCTGCGCCACCCAGGGACTCCCAAAAGGAATATAAGAACTACTTATTTTCTAATCACAATGTCATCAAATGACAATAATCTGTCTCTTTTGGTAAGTGCTGCTATGAAACACGCTTACCTGAACTGGATGAATAAGACCTTGGTTTAGAGTCAATGCAATGACATTTAGGGCAAAGTGGCGTACACTTGACTGGGTATGAAAAAATGCCTCAAGCACCTGTTTGAGGTAAAGCTGCATGATGGAACTACTCATCCCTGAGGAAACATCTCCCATTTCTTTTAAATCTTCCTGCTTTGCAACTTTCTTCCCTACAAAAGGAAGTATAGGGTAAATACATATTAAGAGCGTGTACACTAACTTTACTTAAAAATCCAAAATTAGGCCACAACTGAAATCAGAAAATGTCCAATGGTTCTTAGCCTTTTTTTTTTTTCTTTCTTTCTTTTTTTGGGCTGTGTCAGAGCCACCTTCGAGAATCTGATGAGAACTATAATCCCTCTCCTCCCTCAAAATGTTAAATGCTTTCTTTCACATGTACGAAATTTTACATAGTATAGGGAGTTTAAGAATACCCTAAAAGCCTAGTTATATACCTCAGCTTAAGGGCCCTTCTATTTAGCTGAACTCCATCATCTAATAGATAAGGAAATTTAGGTATCTGGATTAAAAAAAAAAAAAAAAAAAGTCACTGAGATAGAGTGTCATAGCTGTATGTAGCTGCACTGTGAAATTTAAAAATATATTTTCACTTACAGTCTCTATCTGCCTGCTGCATACGTGTATCTTCTTCTTGTAGGTAGGTCTGGAGGTTTTTTAGCACTTGTATTTTTAAATTTACTGAGGAATTTTTATCAGATAAAATATTATTATACAGATTCTTCACCTCTTGCTCAAACATTAGACTTGGATGCTGAATAAAGGCAAATCCTAGAGAAAAAAAAAAAAAAAACTCTTGATATATTCCTATTAAAATTAAACAGCATTGAATGAAAATGTTGAAAATTATATAAAGTGCTCCTTATTTCAAAAAAATTAAAACTTAAAATGACTAGTGCCGGTATTCTTACCTAGAGAAGTATTACAGCAGGTACTTCTTTTCCCATGAATTAAAAACAAGAAATTGCATTTCAAAGGAGAATTTCACACAAGAGGAAACCTTGAGGAGGGAGCAGGGCCTAGTGGCTAGGGGAGTGGATTAGGAGTCAGGAGTCTTGGGTTCTATTCCTGGCTCCACCACTGACTTGTAGTGTGACCTTGGGTGAGTCACATAATCTCTCTGTGCCTCACTTCTCCATCTGTAAAATGGGGACAATAATATTTACCACCCACCCACCTCAAAGGGATGTTTTCAGGATTTAAGAGGTAATGTCTGCAAACATTTTTTAGATTCCTAGCAGAAGGCACTACATTGTCAATATTTTTAAAAAATACTGAAATATATTTGATGAAAGAGAATGATTCTAAAATAAACTACTGCAAAATATATCTTTCCATGTCTTTCTCATATGGCTTTGTAATGACGCCACAACGCTGAATTCTATAACCATTAGTTAATAAGTGGTAAATTAGTTATTATCCATGTTTATTTGTACATAATGCTTATTTGAGAATTAAAAAAAGAAGATCCTTGAGCGATATGGTAGCAAGTATTACTGATGCCAAATAACAAACTAAACTCAACACACAGAGTGATCAGATAACCAGCCCAAGGTCACACAGGATATCTATGGCCCAGGTGTATTAGTATTGCCTCTCCAATTAACTTTTGGCAAGGCCGAATATTTCAAAGGCCCGCAATGTCTTAAATATTGTACTGATACAAATCCCTAGTGATACGTGAATTTTTACTATTCTTGCTATAAGTAATTTTCTGAAAGTGATGAAGGAGGACTAAAGTAATGTAAGATTTAAATTTATTTTAAAAATATTAGTAAACATAATTTAATGAGGCTTAGTAACTCAGAATCTTTTATTACTCATTTTTGTTCAGAAGTCTGTAATACAAACTGACTGCGCCCATGTATGTTAATTAAATTACCTGAGCAGTCTGTTCATCTTGTATTTTTTTAAAGTACACTCAAGTCAGGCACTTTAATGCTATCCTTCTCATAAATTTCCCCTATATTCTAATTCCTTTCCAGATAAGCCACATAGATCTAACCTTTTGCAAGAACATGTTTTTATTGCATCTGTGCTCCCAGAAAATAATATCAGATATGTATACATCCACACTGTTCCTTTTGGGTTGGTTACTGTGTGTTTCTATATAAAAAAAAAAAGGCTAAGCAGACTGCCCATTATTTTAAATAGGAAGTGGTAGAGACATACAATGACAAAGTTTTGTAATGGAAAAGTACAATTAAAAAAATACTTGCACATCATCTTTATTAAAGTGATTTAATGATGCTCTTAAGAAACTCTATGAAGTAGGGATAGGAGACAGTATTATTGTCTCTGTTTTACTAATGAGGAAACTGATAAACACTGAAGTGAAGTAACTTGTGTAAAGTCACCCAGAAGTCACTGGCTGAGCTAAGAATGGAACCCAGGTGTTTTAATCCCGGTCCTATATTCTAGACACCAGACTCTACCGCCAACAGAAACACATTTAAATAAATCAATAATTTAAACTCATAATACCTAAAAATTTGCTCCACCCAAGAACAGCTGAAAATTATAAAGATTTTTAGACTTAACCTACCTAGACCAATGATGGCTTTTGTTTGTACTTCTTCATCTGAATGTTTTGTAAAATACATCAATAGTTCAAGTACTTTATCCTTTATGTTAACCTAAGGGGGGAAAAATCACATTAAAATGTGTTCAAGAATAATTTAGATCAGTTTTCTACTATAAAAGGAAAAAAAACCAAAAACCACCTTAAAAAAAAATCACATGTGAACTCTACTAAAAAATAAATCACCAATTCTACATATTTTAGAACAAGTGGTATTCAAAGTATTGATCTGTGACTAGAACTTGTGCCAAGATGTAAATCAATATACCTCTTTTCTCACGGAGAAAGTGCCTCCCCTCACAAAAAAAAAAAAAAAAAGGCTAGCTTCTGATCTAAACAGTGTTTGTCTATTGTTACAAAGCTGATGTAACTTGTGAGGTAAACTTCTTACCTTGTCACAGACCAGTAACAAACAGTTCATACATCAGCAGCCAGTCTATGCTTTCAGCAGCACTGATTTAGAATTGACATTAAACCAGACTACTCTAATGCCTCCTTCACCCAGGGTCATTTTGCTCATTCTCAGCTCACACAGCCACACAGTTCTATTTCTTATAGCATACTAAGTAATTATTATGACCTTTACCTTACTGTTGCCTTTAAAATCTTCCAGATCAAAATCAAAATGCCGACATAGTGCTCCAACAGTGAAAAGGGATCTAAGAAGTGCTGGTTTGTTTGTTAGAAGTGAAGTGTTATTTGGGTCCTCTTGGTGCTGACTTTTTAATTTTGAAATGGCACCTAATAAAAATAAGTCATATTTATTTTAATAAACCCTATATCCTTGAATTACTATGTTCAAGTAATTACTGCTAATTATAATTAATATCTGCTAATGCTTCTAAGAATGAAATATGACTAGAATTAAAAGGGCACTCCTTAGAGCTTAAAACGATTAACTTAAGATTAATATTTAAAATTTACCTTACGCCATGACCAGAAAATTTACTAACCTTCTACTTATGAAGGGACACATCTCAAAAGTAATCATAGTGGATTATTAAGGGAATACAAAAGATACTAGAATAGATTGTCTCTGAGAGTGAACCATGGAGAACAATCCCACCTCTTACAATTCCCTTGATGCTATATCCCTTTCTTTGTCAGATGTGTTAAAAATGAGTTAGACACACTGTAGGAGCCAGCAGAATAACTTTAAAGCCCAGTCACTAAACTTACCATAGTATCTATTGAAACAGGCCCATACAAATTTAAAATTTTGTGTCACTTTATTTACAACAGCCCCAAGACAGCTCACACAATGCTGCACTACCTAAAAGATATAGAAAATGTTATCGTTTAGACAAAAGTCAAAAACAAAAGATATAAATATTTATACTACACCAAAAATTTACCTTTCACATGTATGTACTTTTTATATGTAATAAAACAGACTGGAACTTAATTTTGACATATGATGCTATTTTATAAGTTATCATTTGCACATTATATATGAATCAGTACAGAGATGGTAAACTGAATGCTTACAGTCATGCCATATTTGATGATAAGCTTCATTAGATCCTCTTCAATAGTGGCAAGGAAAGTTTCACTTGGATGCTCCATTAGTGGTACAACCAGCTCTAGGATTTTTGCAACATTGCAGATAACCATGAAATCATTTTGTGTCTATAAGGATAAAATTGATGTTTTATGAATATCCAAAACCAGAAAATATAAACAGCTTTATATATTTAGAGGTACAAAGGTATTACGTATATAAAGTTTCAGTGAAAATAAAAAAGCCCATTAGAAAAGTTGTTTTTTTAAGGGCATTTAAGGGAGTGTCAGAAACCTGGATTCTAGCTTTGCCATTAACTTATTGTGTGACCTTAAGGGTCACTTAGTCATAGTGCTACAGTTATTCTTTTTTTCCCCCTAGAATTCAGTATAAGTCAATACTAAACGAACGTGCTTAAATAGTTAACAGTATTTTACAAAGACTGGTATAATTTTTAAATATAGTCTTTAGGAATAGTCTTTTTTCATATTGGGGTATGTTAACCCAACAGTTTTCAACCAGGGGCAAGTTGCCACCCAAGGGATATTTGGCAATATCTAAAGACTTAAGCCTTTGGCTACTAACCAAAAGACTGGCAGTTTGAATTCACCAGCTGCTCCTTGGAAACCCTATGGGGCAGTTATACTTTGTCCTATAGGGTCGCTAAGAGTCGGAATTGACTAGAGGGCTTTAAAGACATTTTTGGCTTTTACAACAGTTGGGGAGGGGGGTGGAAACGATGCTACTGGCATCTAGGGGATACAGGCCAGGCCCACGATGCTGCTAAACATTCCACAATGTACAGAACAGTTTCTGACAATAGAGAATTACTTGGCCCAAAATGTCAATACTGCCAAGGCTTAGAAACCCTGTGTTAATTCTTTTTACGATAAGTATAAATGTAGAAACCCATAACTAGCTATAAGGTTTCTTTAATTTTAAAAGCTAGACATTTTTCTTTGATTAAAAAAGTAGGTATGTATTTTAAAAATTAGTGCACTAAGAAAAAAAAAAAAAAATCAGAAGGTACCAAAGGTTTACAATGAAAAGTCTCTCTCTCATCCTTGTCCTCCACCCATCCAACTGCCCTTCCTAAAGGAAACCAAAGTTACCAGTTTTTTTATTTTTATTTTTTAATGGATTAAGGCTTTCAACATATGGTTTTATCTAGCCAAGCTACCATTTCTCATTCTTAACAACAGATTATTGACATTCATTTTGAACTTTCTGAGCTCATTACCCTCAAAAATCTGGACTTTTTGTACTTGTTAATACTTTGTCATTCATGTTGCAAATATTTTTTTTAGTTTATTCTTTACCCTTTGAATTTTTTTTTTTTTAATATGTAAAAGTTCTGGTGTAAGATCTATATTGTTCCTTCCAATGCTTTTATGTTTAGAAAACTCTTCTCCATCTTGAGGCCAGAACAATAATCACTTATATTTTATTTATTTTAAAAGTACATCTTTAATTCATCTGGAGTTTATTTTAGGTTATGTTCTTAGGTAAGAATTTAAATTTCATTTTATTCTAAATGGTTAACCAACTTTCCTAGCATCATCTATTGAATAAGCAGTTCTTTCTCCACTGATTTTTAATATCGGCTATATTACCTGTAATAATTTTACATATATTAGGGTCTGTTTCTGTCACTTCCTCCAGCACGCTAAGCTGTTCTGTTTCAGCGCTTTAAGGGGTTTGCTCCTTCTGTCTAGCACTTTGCATTCTGTTCTTCATGCAGATACTTTAGTTTTGGGCTCACGTGTTCTCTCACCCAAGAAGGCTTTCCTGATCACCCTATCAATTTGTAATTATTTATTTGCCATAATCACAACCATTTTATTTATCAACTTGTTCCCACCACCTAGGACAGTGCCTATCATGTAGTAGGCTCTCAGCACATGCTCTTGGAATGAACGCATGCACCTGGCTCTCCTTCTGAACTCTTCAATTGATTATAATACAGTCAAAGGAGTCCTTTTACTTGGAATGTCCAGGATTGGCTTATTCCAGCTTAATGATATTTCTGGAGTTGAGGTATCTTAAGTCCAAAAAAAGAGTTCAGTGATTGGTAACAAAATATCATAATGCAACTTCTAAACATCTCTTACCCACTAAAGCATGAATAACTGAGAACTACCCCTTCTACACAAGGATGAACCTTGAAAACATTATGCTGAGAAATTAGTCAATCATGAGACAACAAATATTGTATGATTTCACTAATATGAAATACCTACAATAGACATTACCTTAATAGTGGCAGGCGGGATGGGCAAACAGAATAGGGGAGGATCACTGTTTACGGAGCATTGAGTTATTGTTAATGGGGATGGAAAATCTGGCAATGGAAATCAGTGATGTTTGTACAACATGACTAATGTGATTGGTTTCATTGAGTTGTACATGTAAAAAATGTTGAATTGGAAAATGTTACGTTCTCTGTATTTTTACAATAATATAAAAAAGAATGAAAAAAAATTTGGACTTTTTGAACTCATTACCTTATTACTGTTTATAAGTTTACAGTAACATAGAAATCCTGTTGTTCCCTGCCATTCCCCATTGCCACGCCTTTAAGCAACATAAGAGTGGGATAAACTGAGTGTAGGGACAATACAGTGTTTTTTGGGGTATTATGAGATAAAATTCATTTAAGAATAACTGCTGACGTATTACTTAAAAAATGCAATAGCATTTTTCAAAATTTCTCTTAACATTATTGACTTGGAAAATCAAATAAAAGAAGTATCTTAAAATTGAGAAGAAAATTACAAAGAAAGATGGAATCAATAAAGGAAAAGGGCAGAAGTCAAATGATACAAGGAAGAAATGTTTGAGAACAATGCAATGTAAGATGGTTTAATAGCTAAAATATTTAAAGAGCTTTCAAAAACTGAAGAAAAACTGAAAAGACTCACAAATCAAAAGTAAAATGGACAAATGATATGAACAGTCAATTCACAGGAAAAGCAAGTCCAAGCAGTCAATATCATATGACAAGATGCTCAACCTTCGTGGAAGTCAGCGAAAGGGAAATTGAAGCAACAATGAACTATTCCATTAAACCTGTTATGACTATTCCTTTACACTGTTCACTACACCTGTTACATGGGCAAAGACTACAAATAATAAAGACACTGACTGTTGATGGGGAGCAGGGAAAATGCCAGTATACACTGCTTTCCAAAGAGCCTATAACATGTGTCCATCAGCAATCTGGCAAGATTAAAAAACAAAAACAAAAAAATTCCCTCCACCTAACAAGTTCCTTCCTTAGAATTTATCACAAAGAAATAAAAACATCAGCACTTAAAGTACGTGAGCATGAAAGTTTACTAAGGAATCATTTGTAGTGGCCATCAATGGGCAACGATGCCTCTGACGAATAGGGACATGTTTAAATAAATCAAAAGACATTTATAACATGGATAATAAGTAGCAATATAACAGAATGAGTTAGAGATATACCAGTAGACTTGAGATTATTAAATATGCCAGCAAATATGTGTATGTTGTTGTTGTTAGGTGCTGTTGAGTTGGTTCTAACTCATAGCAAACCTATGTACAACAGAATGAAACACTGCCCAGTCCTGTGCCATCCTCACAATCACTGCTATGTTTGAGCCCACTGCTATAGTCACTGTGTCAATCCATCTCGTTGAGGGTCTTCCTTTTTCATTGAACCTCTAACTTTACCAAGCACGATGTCCTTCTCCAGCGACTGGTCCCGCCTGATAACATGTTCAAAAGGCTTGGGACAGAGTCTTGCCATCCTTGCTTCTAAGGAGGATTCTGGCTGTACTTCTTCCAAGACAGATTTTTTGTTCTTCTGGAAGTTCATGGTATGTTCAATACTTGTCGCCAACATCATAATTCAAAGGCATCAACTCTTCTTTGGTCCTCCTTATTCATCGTCCAGCTTCTGCATGCATATGAAGCAACTGAAAATACCATGGCTTGGGTCAGGCACACCTTGGTCCTCAAAGTGACAACTTTGCTTTTTAACACTTGAAAGAGGTAGATGTGTACATGAGCCAGTTTTTAAAAAACCTGGTCAACCATTTAAGTCTAGTTAACCATTTATGTACATGTACGTATGATCTCAGAAAACTCGGAGGCTTGCTTTTGAAGGTAGCGAAGCTAAAGCAGTGGAAGAAATGATGAAGTAAAAGAGCTGAACAGATGATTTCAAAGGGGAGCTCGATTAGACAAATGAAAGTAATATAATGAAATGTGCAAAGACCTGGAGTTAGAAAACCAAAAGGGAAGAACACACCTGGCATTTCTCAAGCTGAAAAAATTGGGGGAAAAGAAAAATTCAAGCCTTGAGTTGAAATACTGAAGGATTCCAGGGACAAAATACTGAGAAAGCAAGAAGCATGTAAAGAAGATGGAAAGAACACACAGAGTAACTGTACCAAAAACAACTGGTTGACATTCAACCATTTCAGGAGGTCGTGTATGATCAGAAACCAGTGGTGCTGAAGGGGGGAAGCTGAAGCTGCACTGAAGGCAGTACCAACTGAGATGTTTCAACAAACAGATGCAGTCTTGGAGGTGCTGACTCAGCTATGTCAAGATATTTGGAAGACAGCTTCTGGGCCAACTGACTGGAAGAGATATTTGTGCCCATTCCTAAGAAAGGTGATTCAACAGAATGTGGAAACCACTGGACAACATCATTAATATCACACGCAAGTAAAACTCTGTAAGATAATCAAAAATGGTAGCAGCAGTACATCGACAGGGAACTGGCAGAAATTCAAGTCGTGGGATGAGGAGTATCACTGCTGATGTCAGATGGATCTTGGCTGAAATCAGAGAATACCAGAAAGATGTTTACCTGTGTTTTATTGACTATGCAAAGACATTTGACTGTGTAGAGAACACATCATGGATAACACTGTGAAGAAAGGGAATTCCAGAACGCTTAACTATGCTCAGGCACAACCTGTTCACAGACCAAGAGCAGTCACTCGGGCAGAACAAGGGGACACTACCGTGTGGTTTAAAATCAGGAAAGGTATGCTTCAGGGTTGTATTCTTTCCCCATACTTAGTCTATATGCTGAGGAAAAAATCTGAGAAGCTGGACTATATAATGAAGAAGACAGCATCAGAATCGGAGGAAGGCTCACTAACAACCTGCGATATGCAGATGACACAGCCTTGCTTGCTGAAAGCGCAGCACTTACTGACGGATGATCAAAGATTACAGCTTTCAGTACAATTACACCCCAATACAAAGAAAATAAAAATCCTCACAACTGGACCAATAAGCAACATCATGATATATGGAGAAAATAGTGAAGTTTTCAAGGATTTCATAACAATGCCCGTGGAAGCCAGCAGTCGAGAAATCAAATGACGTATTGCATTGGGCAAATCTGCTGCAAAAGACCTCTTTAAAGTGTTAAAAAGCAAAGACATCACTTTGAGGACTAAGGAGCATCTGACCCAAGCCACGGTATTTTCAGTTGCTTCGTATGCATGTGAAAGCTGAGTAATGAATAAGGAAGACTGAAAAAGAATTGATGCTTTTGAATTATGGTGTTGGTGAAGAATACTGAATGTACCATAGACCGCATGAACATATCTGCTTGGAAGAAGTACAGCCAGAATGCGCCTTAGAGGCGAGGATGATGAGACTTTGTCTCACATACTTTGGACATGTTATCAGGAGGGACAACTCCCCCGAGGACATCACACTTGGCAATGTAGAGGGACAGTGAAAAAGCGGAAGACCCTCAGTGAGATGAACTGACACACTGGCTGTAACAATGGGCTCAAACATAGCAACAATTATGAGGATGGCATACGACCAGGCAGTGTTTCGTTCTGTTGAACACAGGGTTGCTATGAGTCGGAATCAACTCGATGGCATCTGACAACATGTGTGTCTACAATTACAGAAGCATGGATACAGCAGGGAAGGATACGTCAGGTTCTTCATCCTGAGAAAAGGAGGAGTGAAGACATGGGAGTAGGACATAAAAACAAAAAAACATTCAAAAGGTATCTATCATGTATAAGATGGTCTTATTTAAATAAAACTATATATTGTGTATATGTGTGTGTATACATATATGTATACATACACGCATGAAAAATACACAAAATGTTTTGAAAGTGAACTTGATTGTAAGAAATACTGACTCAAAATCAAACAAGAGCTATTTATACAGGTTACATTATAATCCAGACTCAAGGGGCAAACACATATGTGGTTGAGGTCTAGCTTCAGTATTAATTAGCTGTTTGATACTAGGCAAGGTATTTATATTTTCTAAGCTTTTGTTTCCTGATTGATGAAACTGGAATCACAATACTACCTACTTCACTAAGTGAGTAAGATAATGCACATAAAATACTTCTCCATTCCTAGTGCTGTGCTTACTACATGTTAGATATTATTACTCGCCATAGAATACATATTAACCAAGTTATTCCTGGATCTAATACGAAAGACGGAATTCGGGTTTCAGAAGTATTATATGTTGTTGTCGTGTACTTTTAATCCACTGCTACTCTCTTCAGTTCTCAAAAATATTCTCTTGAAGTCCTAAGGTTTCCACCTAGAACTTTTATTTAGGTAATTTAAGTCACACACACACACACACAAAAAGACAATAGCAACAAAATATATACAGTAATCAGTTAAAATCAGATCCTTAGGAACACTGGGAACATAGTACATGAAAATTGTTTATATTTTTAAGTTGTGAGGGTATTTTAAATTCTAGCATTTGCAGTAAGCTACTTAACTCACTATGCTATCTGTCTTATATTTTTATTAATCTCACTTATTTGCTGGGTTATTTTACTTCAGCAATGTTTTATATAATTCTTTCATTTTATTTTAGGAAAACACAGTATGCATTAGTATTAATATATACATATTCCATATACTGCTCTATTATAAAAATACGTAAAAGAGAATTAAATATATTTATAACATAATAACATAATAACATGTTATTATGAGTGACAAAGACAAATGAAAAACACATTTAGAATCCAGAAGACAGTAAATTTCTCAAAGACAGAAACTCTACCTCACCTACCTTGGCGTTCTTAACAACTACTACAAGATTTACAAAGCATTTACTGAGAGTCTGGCTTAAGGACCTTACAGAGAAATGGGGTCCGAACCTTATGTACCTGTAATGTACAAGGAAACTAACGCTTGCAAACAACTTGCTACAAATGTTAGAACTTATATTTAGAGTAAACGACACAGTTGATCTGTCTGTGAAAATGACTGTGATCTGTCATGAACATGTGGTTGACACTTATGCAAAGTCTAAATCTAAAATACTACATATCTTATATAAAAAAGAAAAATAAGACAGCTCTATACTTACACTACATTTAGTGGTAAGGTATGGCTGCATAGTCATGGCATGTTTAACCATGAGCTGGGGTCTTATTTTGCTGAATAAGAATAGAGTGGTTATGCAAGCTACCAATCTTCCAGAATTCACACCTTTATTGTCAGAGTCTGGAAAAAACAAAAAACAGAAATAACACACAAAAAGGCAGTGGAAATTATTCAGAATATTATTTAAGTTACTCAGCATGATCCCCTGAATAGATTCAGTATATGCTTCAATGTAACAGACTGGCTGTTCTTTAGTATCAAACTCTCTGCACCACATTTTTCATTGTGGAAATTACATATACTCAGGATAAAGGGCAAACAGCTAGGGAAAGCAAGTTTTCCACTAACGGGAGTAGAACTGAAATTGTAAGGTAGGACGAAAGTTGGAAGTTTAGGGAATAACTTGGTGCTGGTTATATTTAAAAATGGATGAAAGCAAATAAGAGAAAGTTGGCACAAAGGAATACAAAAACAATTTAGTAGAGATGATACTGTGTTTAAGGATACTCAGAAGAAAAAGATATTGCCCTGGTAGAACAAGGTTAAAAGATGGGAGTGACACAAGAGGTTGGACTAATGGCCATGTAACAGAGGCAGACAAAATGCTGTTCACATGGGAGGAGTATGCTGTTAGTTAGGCGACATATTGGTCAATAGGAAGCAAATTAATTTTTAGAGGAGATTAACAAGTTTTTAACACCAAGCGACACTACTATCACTCCTAAAATAAGGGAAACAGAAAAAGGAAATAAAAGGAAAAAGAGATACAGATAAAAAATGAGAAAAACATGAACAACAAAAAAAACTGCATAAAATATATACAGAATATTAATAACTTCCTTAGGTGCCATAAATGGTGTCTTTGTTAAAGGCTACTGACTCCAATTCTAGAGGATGACACAGAACGACTGTTATTCTTCATTCATGTCCATTATATGATGGGAAGTAATACTAGTCTTGTCTGTTTTAAGTAATAGGTATCAATTATCACTTTTCTATTTTTATATAATGATTTATATTTTGATTAATAACTTTAGATTTGTGACTAAAAAATAACAAATATGAGAAAATATTAAGCATTTAAAGAATTTATAAATTTTAAAAGCATAGTTTTCTAGCTCAAGGTTAAGCAAATTTTTAATGACAATTATACCTTCTCCTCACTTATTGACTATCTCTTCATCCAATATCTTGCCTTTATGACAACAGTGAAAAATGTATTATCCGACTATTTTGTGCATTAATGGCATACGCCTGGCAGTAGCAAATGCTGAGGTGTAAGGCGAGAGTATGCTGGCTGTGATGGTTAAGGTTATGTGTCAACTTGGCTGGGTCAGGGTCCTTAGTGGCTTGGCAGTTACGCAATGAGATAATTTGGCAGTTATATAATGATGTAGTCATCCCCCATTTTGCAGCTTATGTGGGTATCCTCCAAGTTTTGCATAATACCAATTTCACATAACAACCTGGTCTCTGGAACCTAACCATGTTGATAAGTGAGGAGAAGGTGTATAAATAATATTAGGAATATTTAAAATCTTTTAAAAACATTTTTTAAATAGTTGAAACAATTTCATTTTGAGAGCAAATTTTATATGATCCAAAAGGTATCAGACAGTTTTGTGATGAGTGGCATTAAGTAAATACATAAAAGCCCCAGATTTATCTTACTTCCTGTTCAATATGACATCTAATATTATATGATATTGAAAGACAATGTGGAAGGGATGAGGCTTACGCTTTTAGTGCACTGCTCTAAATAATCGTAGTCAAGCTTAACAATATATCTCTAATGGAACATCAAAGAGGTATCTATAAAACGGATTACATTTAGAAGAGAAGAAATTAATTATTAAGCTCAGCAAAGTCAAAAACAGAAAATGAGAACTGTGCCCAGAGTATTTTAAAATAAAAATGACCAATAAATAAAATGTCTTACCAGCTAGTGATTCCTCATATTTAAGAATGTGCTCAACTAGGTTATCAACAAGCTGAGTACAAGCTTTCTTCACAGGTTTGTATGAGGAATCCTCTTCAGACTTCAACAACTATATATGCACATAAAAAAAAAAATCCCAGTATAATTATCCATTCCACAAGAATAGAAATATATCAAATGTGTCCAGAAATAACAGGCTTTTCAATTTGTCATTTGCAATTTAATACTGAAAGTGCAAATTAACAAATAAAACAAACGTATGTGGCAAATGTTTTAAAATATTTTATAAACCAATAATTTACAAATATTTTCAATTTTAATATGAAATATTTCAATTGCCACATATAGGACCTAAGGTAGGATATGAAATGAGAAAGGTTACTTTCCTTTTTCCCCTGACTCTAGATCAATAACAAAGAGGACCACTCAATTCTAGATGAATTATTCTGAAGAATTAGAATGCCATTCCTCATTATTTGAAGTCCTGTGATGTCTAATAAAAGAATACTATGAGTCGATACACTTCTTTTATATAATTATAACTACATCTAGATTACACCTTTTCGTAATTATAAAACATAAGGCTAGATTTCTTCTCTGTGATGAAGCAACCAAAAGGTATCCTTTGCCAAATCATTAATAAACAATGTGTTCTAACTACAGCCCACCAAAAGGGAAAAGAAGCAAATTCAATCTTTCATAATTACAGGTCGATGGCAAAATTATCTCAGGTACTTTTTTTTGCTAATAAAGAATACCTAATATAATTCTGAGGGGTCGCCATAAGTTGGAATTGACTAATAACAGCCACATGCGGCTATTAAGCAGTTGGTATGCGGCTAATGTGACTGAGGAATTGGAATAAAATTCAAGATTCAATAAATAAAAATTAAAAAAACCATCTGTGGCTAGTATTGGATAGTTCAAGTTTACACTTCTACTACAAAACACCTGGATGATTAAAATAACTAACAACAATCAGAATAACATTAAGAGGAATAAATTAAATAAGGCAGACAGCTTCAATTTACCCGATTTTAACCCTGAAATACAAATTCTCGTTGTCCCACTCCATAACTCACTTCCTTGAGCAGTATTAAAGTTGTTACGTGCTAACCTGGTCTTTTTCAGAAGGCAGTAGAAGAAAAGTTGCCTCACAATCTGATTTTTTTTTTTTTTCCTTTTCAAGACTTAAAGCACACAGAAATGTACTAATCATAAATTGCAGTTCATGACACACTATCACCACTGGCCTTTTTAATTCATTTATTTATAAACATAATGATGTGCTGTGGATCTAACTCACAAATAAGAACATTTCCAGTAACTTGTATCTCCCAATGTACTCCTTTCCTTAACCCATCTTCCTGTTTCACTCTCAAGGTAACCACTATCAGAATTGTTATCACCTCCTTGTTTTAGAAAAATGCATATACTATATACTTTTTTATAGTTTTGGTTAATTTTAAACTTTTTAAAAAGGTATCATACTGGATGTAGTTTGCTGGGATTTGCTTTCTTCACTTAAGTCACTAGCTATAATCTATGTGACTGCATGTAGTACTTTACTGCTCATTTTCACAGCTTTACAACAGTTAGCTGTGTGCCTGTGTCACAATTCATTTATCCATTCTTCTGTAGATAGGTTATTCAGAGTTTTAGCGGTACAATGAGCATTCTTGTACATGTCTCCTGGAGCACATACGCAAGATTCTTTTGGGCATATACCTTGGAGTGGGATTGCTAGGTCATAGGATACCTAAATATTCAACTTCATACATGATAATGCTAAATTGTTTTTCAAAGTGACTGTATTTTTTTTTTTAATTACTGGCAATGTTTAAGAGATACTGTTTGATCCATTTCTTCTCCATCATTTGTTTGACTATTCAATTTTACTCAATCAAATGAGTGTAAAATGGTAAATACAAATAAGCGGTGAAACACCTTATTGATGTTAAGTGTTATTTCCTTTATGAAATGCCTGTTCATGAGCTTTACCTGTTTTCCTACTGAATCTCTTGCTTTATACCTGTCTGTAGGAGAAGAGTTCTTTATATATTCCCAGTATTAATCTTTCGTCAGTTATATGTGTGTCGAATATCTTTTTCCAGTTTATAACTTGTGTTTTCACTTGAAGATGTCTTTTGATTCATAAATTTTCTTCAATTTAATGCAGTGATATTTATCAATCTTTTAAGGTTAATGCTTTTTGTGATTTGAAGGTCAAAAAAAAATTCGCCCGTATTTTCTTCAAAAGTTTGCTTTAATCTACATGGCACTGATTTTTGAGGTGAAGTAGAAATCAATGTTTAAAAAAAAATTCCTTGTAGATAACCAGTTGTTCCAGCTCCATTTACTGAAAAGTTCACCCTTTTCCCCAGAATCTACAGTGCTACTTCTGTTTTATAGCAAGTATGTCCTATATGTGTAGGTCTGTTTTGGGGCTTTCTATCTTGTTCCACTGGTCTATTTAGTAATGCACTGTCTTAATGACTGTAGCTTTAAAAATATGTCCTGATATTTTATAGGCAAGTCAGTGCTCCTGCATTTTCAGAAGTGACTTATTATTACTTCTTTGCATTTCCATATACATTTTACAATCACCTTGACAGACTTGACGAATATTTTTTGTTCCCATTTTGATGAGATCTCTTTTAACATTTCCCCATTTCCCAAATCTATCTTGGAAGAAGTACAGCCAGGATGCTCATTAGAAGCAAAGATGGCGAGACTTCATCTCACATACTTTGGACACATTATCAGGAGGGACCTGGTAACGTGACATCACGCTTGGTAAAGCAGAGAGTCAGTGAAAAAGAGGAAGACCGTCAACGAGATGGACTGATATAGTGACTGTAACAACGAGCTCAGGCATAACAACAATTGTGAAGATGGCCTAGGACTGGGTACTGTTTCCTTCTGTTGTACATAGGGTCGCTATGAACTGGAACCAACTCGACAGCACATAACAATGATGCCATTTGGGATGGTTTTCATTTTAGGTTTTGTAGTTTATTCTCTGTCAGATTAAAGAATTTGCATTTCATTCATAGTTTATTCTAAATTATATTCAAGGGTATTAAATTTTCCAAAAAATGTTTTTCCTGTGTTCTCTGAGACGAATGCTTACTTCTTTAATGTTCATACACAAACATACTTATTTAAATCATCCTTGCACTCATGATGTAACAGTATTTACTATATTTTTACGCAAATAATGTGTGCCTTCTACATTTGTTTGCCAACTGCTCCCTCTCCCTGTGAGGTATTTTCATGCTATGCTAATTTTTTTTTTTTTTGCAGCAACATGTAAAAAAAAAATTGGCACAGAGGCACTAATGCAAAATGCCTTGGAGGAGGGACTGGCTGGCAAACAAGCATACAAGGCGCATGTTATTTGCATAAAAATATGGTAATCAGGGTTCTTAATTTTTTTTAATACTGTAATTTAGTTTAGTCATTTAAAAAATATTTTTTAAAGGCACCAACATCCCAATTATATAGGTCCATTTTTTTTAACTCAACATTTCAATATTACAAAAATATTCAAACACACAGGTAAGCTGAAAGAATTTCACTGTGAACATCCTCTTCCTAGCATTTAGATTCCACCATTAACATTTTACTGTTGCTGTTGATGCCGTTGAGTTGGTTCTGACTCATAGTGACCCTATATACCATAAAACGAAACACTGTCTGGTCCTGTGCCATGCTCACAATCATGCTTGAGCCCACTTGCGCAACTATGGTGTCAATCCATCTCGTTGAGGGTCTTCCTCTTTTCCGCTGACCCTCTACTTTACCAAGCATGATGTTCTTTTCCAGGGACTGATCCCTCCTGACAACACGTCCAAAGTATGTAAGGCGCAGCCAGCCTCGACATCCTTGCTTCTAAGGAGCACTTTGGCTGTACTTCTTTCAAGCCAGATTTGTTCGTTCTTTTGGCAGTCCGTGGTATATTCAATATTCTTTGCCAACACCACTATTCAAAGGCATTAATTCTTAGGTCTTCCTTATTCATCGTCCGGCTTTTGCAAGTATATGATGCAACTGAAAATACCGTGGCTTAGATCAGGTACACCTTAGTCCTCGAGGTGACATCCTTGCTTTTCAACACTTTAAAGAGGTCCTAGATTTGCCCAATGCATCTTTTGATTTCTTAACTGCTGCTTCCATGGGTGTTGATTGTAGATCAAAGTAAAATGAAATATTTTACTGTACTGGTATATATACGTATGTAAGTATGTATACACACAAACCCTTTATCCATTTTATTTTTGATGCATTTCTAATTATAGACTTCAGTATATTGCCTTTTCACGCTCCTTTTGAGATAAAATTTCTATGCGAGGAAATGTACAAATCTTCAGTGTACATTTACTCAGTTTTGTCAAATGCATTTACCACTATTAACTCAACCCCCTACCAAAATATAGAACAGTGGCTCTCAAACTTTAGCTTGCATTAGAATCCTCTGGAAACCTTGGTAAAATATAGACTTATGGGCCCTATCTTGGAGTTTGTGATTTAGGTGAGGCCTGAGAATTTGCTTTTCTAACAAGTTGCCAGGTAATAATGATCACTGTCATGGATTGAATTGCACCCCCCTCCCACGCCCCCGCCAAAATGTGTGTATCAACTTGGTCAGGCCATGATTTCCAGTATTGTATGGTTGTCCTGCATTTTGTGACTGTAATTTTATGTTAAGAGGATTAGGGTGGGATTGTAACACCACCCTCACTCAGGTCACCTCCCTGATCCACGGTAAAGGAAGTTTCCCTGGGGTATGGCCTGTACCACCTTTTATTTCTCAAGAGATAAAAGGAAAGGGAAACAAGCAGAGTTGGGGACCTCATACCACCAAGAAAGCAGCACCAGGAGCAGAGCGCATCCTTTGGACATGGGGTCCCTGCGCCTGGGAAGCTCCTCGACCAGGCAAAGATTGGACCAGCACCTTCCTCGAGAGCCGACAGAGAAAGAAAGCCTTCCCCTGGTGCTGATGCCCTGAATTTGGACTTGTAACCTACTAGGCTGTGAGAAAATAAATTTCTCTTTGTTAAAGCCACCACTTGTGGTATTTCGGTTATGGCAGCACTAGATAACTAAGTCAAGCACTTTTAGGGTCACTGATATAGAACATTAACTCCAGAAAGTTTCCTCATGCCTCTTCCCAATCAATCTCCTGTTCCCTGTAACTACTCTTCTGATTTTTTCCAACATAGATTATAATGGAATCATACACACTCTTCTCTGTAAGGCCTCTTTCACTCTGCATAATGTTTTTTTCTTCATTATGTCTATGTCCCTGCATGTATAGATAAGTTTGTTCCTTTTTGATGCAGAGTACTATTAAACTGTATAAATACACTATAGTTTATCTACTTACTGGGTGATGAAGATATAGAGTGTATTTGATTATAAAATTCAAAGATATCTCACTTTGGATTATAAAGGCCAGAAACAAATGAGACAAGAGTTATTCTTAAGTTGCTTCACTGCTTGTATTTTACTCATAAATTAAGAAAGAATCATAGCCTTGGACCATGAGCAATTAAAGTGAATGGCACTGTAAAACGAATTCAAATTTTCTGTACCTACAAAGGACTATGATCCTGCTTTCTGAAAGCTGTTTTGCAAAGCTTCTTAGGAAAGTACTAAATCTGGGGGTGGTAGTTTAAATGAACTGGATCACCATTTGGAAATGAAAAAAAAAAACTGAGGATCTTTGTGATAGAATTTATTCTTTCGCACACTACTAAGGAATGGCAAAAATGACAAAAAACTATAAATTCATTAAAAGTTATAAAGGAGATAGTATCTTCATACATTTAAAAAAGTATAGATACATGACATACTAACGCAACTATTTAGTCAACAGTTTGGTGCATGCGTGAATTTGAAGGTATTTTACGTAACGCTTAAGGTTACCTAAAACAAATGAACAAAAAAACCTGTTGCCATTCGGTTGATTCTGACTCATACTGACTCCACAGAACACAGTAGAACTGTCCCATAGGGATCCCAAGTAACAGCTGGTTGATGTGAATTGCCAACCTTTAGGTCAGCAGCCATAGTTTGCCGTAGCTCTTAACCACTGTGCCACCAGGGCTTCTAAGCTTACCTAAGAAAGCCATATTCCATGACTGGGAACCACTAATCTATGAGAGAAGCCCCGGTGGCGCCAGTGGTTAAGCAGTTGGCTGCTAACCAAGAGGTCGGCAGTTCGAATCCATCAGCTGCTCCTTGAAAACCCTATGAGCAGTTCTACTCTGTCCTATAGACAGAGTTGCTATGAGTTGGAACTGACTCGATGGCAACGGGTAATCTATGAGAAATCAACACAAACTAAAAATAAAAATTAGAAATATCTGAAATTGAATAAAATGTGTAGGAATAGTAAGTGTGCTAATTATTGTTGACGCAAAAATTTCCAGTTATTCTAGTAGTCCACTCTCTATATCCTTCCTGTTGTTGTTAGGTGCCGTCAAGCCAGTTTCAACTCTTACTGACCCTATATACAACAGAACGAAACACTGCCTAGTCTTTCCTATTCCTCTTAAAATTTATACGTACATGCTGTTATAACTGCTAAAAGTGGTTATGTCTCTGTCACATAATTTATATAAATATTTTCAGCTTTATTCCAAATTCTTAAAATTGAATAGAAAACATCAATATAAATTTCTGATTTATCTGTCTTTTTATAAAGTATATTTTTTCTAGCTCATCCTCCGAAAAGGCCCAAAAGCCATAATAACTCTTTAGCAATAAATATCCACAGAAACCAAATTTTACTCACTAAAAGGAACTAAGGCTTTCTGGAAAAATGGCTGATTCCAGATTTGTGGCAGAAGTGCACAAGATGAGTTTTGGCATCTTGTGTAACCAAAAAGTAATCAGGCTACAAAGGACTAAAGGCTGTTTCAAAAGGATACAAGGGCCAACTTGAAGAGACTTTCACTGGGCAAAGATGGGATAATTTGAGATTCAGAAAGAATTATGATTATAAAATATTAAAGTACATCAAGTATATAAATAAAAATCTATTAGTTCATAGTGATACTAAAAAAGTGAATACATTCATTGGACACCTTTGTTAATTGATAAGTGATAGAAAAGAATCAAGTATTTTGCCTGCCTTTCTGAACAAACTGTATTTTGTAGTAACCAGTTAATCACAGAAAAAAAAAAAAAATCTCTTTAGAGAAGAATCCCCGCTAATTAATACAGAAGGAATAACAGAATTAGAAAATTTCTAATGAAAATAACAGATCTAGGTAATAATGATCATCCAAAAACAACCTTCGAAGTTTTGTAATAGATGTATCAGACTGACAGCCCCTGAACGCACAGATCAATCACTACGAGTGGGACAATCAGACACTATGTAATGCCTGATGTGATGCAATAATATTCAGCACTGCCTATGAAGTATTCTTCAACCCCAGATCAAAAATTAAACTTCAATCTTATCAAGCCACTATATCTAACTAAGAGTTTACGGAAAAAAATGATGGATATAGATACAACTTAAGTGACATCAGAAGGAAGAAATCTATAAATTCCAGATGTGGGCATTCTACAGGAAAACAAAGTGATACAAAGAAAAGAGTTGACTATTATAGATTAATATGCTTAAGAGCCATATTACCCAAAGCAACTCTTAAAGCAGCTGTAAAAATACATTTTTGAGATAGTCAGGGAAATGTGACCAGGAACTAAAACAAAAAACCCGTTGCCGGCGAGTTGATTCCGGCTCCTAGTGGCCCTACAGGACAGAGTAGAACTCCCCCATAGAGTTTTCAAACACGAACTAGGTCATAGATATTAGGGAATACTTTTCTATTATTATTTATTTTGATATAGATGATAATGATATGCTAGTTATTTCTTTTTAGAAGTCACCATCTGTTAGAGACAAAGGATAAAGTACAGGATCTGCTGTAAAAGCATTATAGCAAAAGAAAAGGTGAAGTGATAAAATGAAACAAGACAGGGAAAATGCTGACAGTTTTTGAAGCTGGGGGATGGGTATGTCCGTGTTTGAAAATTTCTGAAATAAAAAAAATTAAAAAAAAAACAAAAACCAATCAGAGGAAGATAAACATTTCCATTTATGAAACATAAACAAAAAACACTAATTATGGTTTAATTCTGCATTGCTATAGGAATTTCTATGTGTTTTATAACACATCAAATAAGGTAATTATGTTAAATGTGATCTTTATATTTGAGGATCTTCTGTCTACTGTCTAGATTCAAGACAGAAACAAAGTACCTGGAAGAAAGGGAAGACAGAACTCCAAGTCAGTGATACAGAAAACTTACTTATTTAACAAGCAATTGAATAATGGATTAAAAAGGGATATTAACAAGAAAGTTCACCCTAACAAATGGAAATCAATTTTCCCTACCAAAAGGCAAATACTTAATATAACGGCAAAGGTTCTTTTAAACCGACCAACAGAAGCACTGATCTTCTGTTAATATTTCATGTTATCTGGAGTCAAAATAACACTCACGTTTTGAAGGAGTTGCTCAAACCAGTCATAACCAGTATCTCTGCACGCTGCAACCTAAAGGGAAAAATGTGGTGTAAAACTATCAAAGTTAGAAATTTATTTACAAATCTGAATAACATATACCTGTGCTATGGTTTAGCCTGAAGCATATAAATGTTTCAATTTTCTCAATTTTTCAAGTAACCAATTTATTTTCTTTCAGTAACTAAATATATTTATCAGCATTAAAGAATACTATTCTAAAAATACCTTGGAAGGCATTTAAGAAATTAGTTTAATAGTATGGTATTAAATCTTGAACAGCATTTGAATCAAAAATTGCCAAAAACAGATCTAAAATGGTAAAAACGGCAATATTTGCTGCTGTTCTTGCTAGACAGCCAATTTAAAAACATCAGCAGAAATGCAGAACATCGCGTAGTAATACAGAATTTCTGATGTTCAAAACATAAAAAATATTCTGGGTAAAACAATTATAGCTTTTATGTATAATTATATGTAATGAAATTAATCTAAATTCATGTTTTCCGGAAAAAAACAGGAATTACTATTTCTTTGAAGGTTGCTATTTCTAGGCCACAGTATCTATTCATTTACTTCTCCGTTCTCTACATTTTAAATTATTGGAGGAACAAAAGACTTTCAATATCAGTGCCTACTTCAGAGAATGCCAAGAAGTAGGGCCATGGAGCAACACCAACTTCATTTTACTTGCATCCCTTGAGTATTTCTAGAAACATCAAGTAAGGGAAGTAGTACTAAACACAGAGATTAATCAAATATCTCCTTATTGTTTCTCCCTTTTTCTTACCACATCAGTGATGTTTAAGATTTTCCTCGTCATTGCTTCTTTGTCATTGTGTGGAGTTGGAGTAAACCAGAGTTTTTGGAATGTTTCATTTACTAATTTCTAGAAGAAAGAAAAATTTCAAACTGAACTACCACAAACATGGCAAATTCTCAAGAAGCCCAACAACAGAAAGCTATAAATGATTAATTAAAACAAAAACTACTGGAATTTTCTTGGTAGGAATTTCCTCTAGTTTTTAAAAAATCAATTAAAATCCTTTTTGATTTGGTAAAGATTTTAAATCATTTGAACGGGAAGATACCACGCGAGCCTAGAAATTCTTTCTAGTACACAATGAAATGTTTTTGATCAAACTAAAAAATATTTTTACTACTTTCAGGGGAAAAGTTAAGAGTGCTTTCTTGACTTAAGAAAAATATAAGGAAAATTATATCAGTAAATTCACATTCATGAACTCTAAATTTTCAATTAAAGTATTTTAATTTAGAAAACGAATCACATACAACTTGAAAATCAAAATAATTTTAATGTGACAATATATTTCTTGGCTATAATGCAATCTCTACAATGACATTAAATAAATATTATAATTGCTGAACTGGCTTGGAAAGATCAGATTTTGTTAATAAAAAATCTAGAGATAAAATTTATCAACTATGTCTTTTTCTTCAGTTTACAAACTAAACATGTTGATTCACTTTTGGAGGTTTTATATATTTTTGAATCAACAAAATTCAGATGTGATAAACATTTGAATCATTTAAAAAATGAAAAATGAATTTTAAAGTAGTCAATATTTCATTTTACCTTAATGCCCTCTTCATCATTGACTCTGCGAATCATTTTTACACACATTTCTGTAATTTTTGGAAATGTTGGTTGTTCAATACAGATGTCTCTTAGAATCTTTATTACCCTTTTCCTTACACTGATACCAGTATCCTGGGAATAGAAAGGAATTTTTAACTGTCAGAAAAATCAGGCTGCTTTAGGTTTGTGCAATTTGAGAAAATGAAATTAGGAAATATGTACCCACAAGTCTTAGAGTTACTCTTTATTAGCACGATAAACATGGTCCGCATATTTTTTCTTTACCTACTTTCTAATTATAAATATGGGTTACTTTAATTACACTGCTTTTACCTTTAAAATATGATACCCAAGAAATGGAAGAACGTTCTGTAGCTTAGCACTAGACAAGATACCAGAGGAAGCTTGTCAGAATTAAATGGGATGATAAACGTAAAGCTTTTAAAACGTCTGGCACTTAAAACAGCACATGAAGTATTATCTATAAAGCACTCTTAACAAAAATGTGTAACCTGAATCAAACCTTTGGTGCTACTTTATGGTTTATAAGAAATGTAAGAGATAAAGGAACAAATTAAATAATCATGAGGGAATAATAAGACTTGGTCTTTTAATCAGTTAACATCATGGCGAGTGGGATTTTAAAAAAAAAAAGAAAGAATAAGAAAACAGTCTAAATATTAAGTCATGACTACCAAATGCCATGTATGATCTACGGTTGGATCCTGATTTTTAAAAATCTAGAGAAGACATTTTTGAAACAATTGGAGAAATGGAATAAAAAAATGATTAGATGCTAATAGGGAGTATTAACTTAGTTGAGTGAGTTAAAAGCTTTGTGTTACCTAGAACAATACATTTTTTGGAGTTACAAGTTGAAGTATTCAGGAGAGAGTAGCAAAATGTTTGCAATTTCATTTAAAATAATTTAGCAAAAGAGAGATGATACTGGGGGGTATTTTTCTTTAACTTTACAAATTTTCATAATTGAAAAGCTTCAAAAAGAAAGAAGAAGCACTGGCAAAATTATTACGCAGTCTAGCAACTATGAGAAAGTTTTAGAATATCTGCTAGGGCAGACACTGTCAGAGTCCATTAGATATTTGGGAAACCCCTTGATTTCCTCCTTTACACTTAGAAAGACTGAAGCATAAGGGAAAAAAATCCTTCTACCTTTTCTTTAAATTCTTTGTTTCAACCAAAATCTTATGCTTAGTAAAAGCTAAAAATTGTCTATTTAACTCTGTGTCATATAATACTCTGATGCTACACTAAAGGTATATAATCAACTCTTGCAACTGGACCAATAAGCAACATCATGATAAACAGTGAAATATTAAAGTTGTTGAGGATTTCATTTTACTTGGGTACACAATCAACATTCACGCAAGCAGCAGTTAAGAAATCAAACGATGTATTGCAATGGGGCAAGTCTGCTGCAAAAGACCTCTTTAAAGTGTTAAAAAGCAAAGATGTCACTTTGAGGATTGGGGTGCGCGTGACCCAAGCCATGGTATTTTCAATCACCTAATATGCATGTAAAAACTGGACAATGAATAATGAAAACTAAAGAAAAGTTGATGCCTTTGAATTATGGTATTGGTGAAGAATACTGAATATACTATTGACTGCCAGAAGAATGAACAAATCTGTCTTGGAAGAAGTACGGCTAGAATGCTCCTTAGAAGTGAGGATGGTGAGACTTTGCCTCTTGTACTATGGACGTGTTATCAGGAGGGACCAGTCCCTGGAGAAGAACATCAAGATTGGTAAAGTAGAGGGTCAGCGAAAAAGAGGAAGACCTTCAACAATATGGATTGACACAGTGGCTGCAACAATAGACTCAAACATAGCAACGATTCTGAAGATGGTGCAACACTGGGCGGTGTTTGTTCTGTCGTACATAGGGGTCACTGTGAATTGGAATCAATTTGATGGCACCTAACGACAACAACAACAGGTGCTTGTGGGGATATCTAATCTTGTTCACTAATACATCCATGTTTAGTTATAGAAGATGTCGTGGGTAGTACGGAGATTCCGTAGATATTTCCTAGTTACTAGAGCTTCCTTTTATTTCCTGAAAAATGCTTGCAGGTCAGAGAATTCTATGATACACATGCAAAAAAGAGTACTTCAGGACTGTATTTCTTAAATTTACTCTTAAGATTCAGATAATTTTCTGGTTAAATTGGCAGATTCTGAGCTTTTCATAATACAGCCAATACAACTCTAGCTTTAAGGATACATGCAGATATATAAAGGATCCAAAATTGTCAGATATGAAAATTCTATATTTAGTTCTCACTGAAACAACTTTTCCTGTTTATATATTATATATACATACATACACGTGTATTCTAGACCACAAGTATTTAACTGTTGGCCATCTAATTCCTAGCATTTATTCACTATAAATTGACATAAACAAAAGGCAACATTAACTGAAAAAAAGGAATCCAATTATCATTAATGATTTGTTTTGTGATCTTAAGCAGTCCTCCTCCTAAAAATACATTGTTCTTTAGTTCATAGTTCAGGCAATATGAGTATTTAATTGATATATTTACTTTTCTAGCTTAGCATCTGAAAACAAGATGTGATACTAGGAAAGCAAAATTATAATCATGAATCATTATAAAAATGACAAAACAAACATACCAATATTCTTTCAATCAGCATATCATAATACTGTTCAGCAAGCTGAGGTCGACAAAGGACAAATCGACCTAGTAATTCTACTGCTGCTTCTCGTACACTAGTGGAGTTATCCATTAATCGTCCATGAACTCCTCGCTGCATATCAAGCTGAAGAAAAATGTAGAAAATATAATTATTTATCCTAAGTAGAGCTTACATTTTAATTGGAATAGAAAATTCAAATAAAAAGAATCATTTGTGTTCTCTTTACCCTTGCGAGAATACTGGGGTCTACAGCAACAACCTCAGATAAACACTTCATGGCTTTTGTTCGAACGGCAATTGCATTTTCACCAAGAACTCGTAGGATCTGCCAAGCAAACAATGACACTTTCATAAATTTTAGAATGCATAAATTTAACAAAAGACAGCATCAAAACATGCAAAAGTGAAAAGAAATCTATTATTTACCAACTTTTAATTTTTATATAAATGAGTAGGTGATTTGTTTTCTTCCAACCCAAAACGTGGTCAGTAAGGCATTCTATATTTTGGAGCCTTTCCTTTATCCTGGCATTCTCAATTAAATCCGGTTTTTATTGCTATTCTTCATTTGCAAGGACATATAGCACCACTAAAACCTTTGTGTAACTTGAATTGGGAATATTTAGTATCATTTAAATCATAAATTGGCAACTGAATGATTTTTTTTTTTAATAACATCATTCACTCTATACAATGTGTGTGTACTCATACGGACATATATCCATCTACCTGTAAAACAAGACTGTAAAAGGCACTCAGAATAAATACATTTCAACAAATCTGGAATATGAAAACGGAGCCCTGGTGGTATAGTGATTAAGTCACTTTCGAAAGGTCAATGGTTCTAACCCACTAGCCACTCCACGGGAAAAAGATGTGGCAACCTGCTTCTGTAAAAATTACAGCCTTGGAAATCCTATGCGGCAGTTCTACTCTGTCCTATAGGATTGCTATGAGTCAGAATCAACTTAACTGGAATATGAAAACATGTGCTACTTCCATGACCTTTTAAATATCTGAGCTCAACACTGAATAGGTATTGCGTACTTCCCCACAAGCACCCAGAACCAGAAAAATCAGTTTTTAAGGACCTCTGGTCCAGTTTACCTGTGTCAAATAAATATCAAAGCTCTGGGCAAACGGCCTCATAGAGGCCAAGTATCGAACAATCAGGCAAGCATCATCATAGTCCACAGTATCAGAGTTCATCCTGCAACAAAAAGTCATTAAATTTTTATTTATTTCTGTAAATTAAGTAAATAGGTATCAAATAAATAAATTTAAAAAAAGTAATACTATTCCTCTCTGGATCTTACTTTAATGTGCTGAACTGAGAAGGTGTGGTTTTAATAATGCTTCTAAGAAACTTTTTCCGATTTTCAGCTCGATGCATGATTTGACCAGTTGTCTCAACTTCCTTTGAGTGATGTGTCCCTTCAGAGGATTCTTCATCTTTTTGTGATTTCATTGCTTTTTCTGTTTCCAAAGTTGTGTCACGGAACCACTGGGCTATATAGAATTTACGAGAAAACTGGAAAGAAATTAGATTGGCTTGAGTTTGAGGAAATCAGTAATGAAACTTTCAACCCATTGTTAGAGGGCTTACAATTAGGAATATAAATACTAAGGGTTATTTTAAACAACTTCTATCAGAGAAAGAGATTTAAGAAAATTAGAAAATTTGGAGTATAGAAGACATAATATTACTTCATCTCCTTACTAATATTAATGATGTCAAAAGATACTAATTGGATAAACACAATTGTGCTAAGTACAGAATACTATTATCAGCTACTTAACTAAGGACAATGTCACACAATCAATACACAACCATTCTTTTCGTTTAGATTACCATTATGTATTCCTTTTCTTATCTTAATAAAAAAATCAATATTCTAAACAAGTTTGTTCTTCCTCTTCAAGCCATCTTCCAATTGTCTACTAGAATCAATTTGAACAGAACATGTGATATCTCAATTAAAAAAAGACGACACTCTTACCACCAGTGAAGGATCAGTCTCAGTGTTTTCATCCAGGTAGTCAAGCAATGCTTTTTGCAATTGTTGGATTTCATCTTCTCCTCCTGACACCTGTTAACATAAACCAAGTAAGAATGAAAAAGAGATATTACTAGCGTGCTTTAATAAATCACTTAATTGTATACAAAAATCTGAAGAAAATAACTGATTTAAAAAAAGGAGGAAAATGTAAATACAGAAATTATAAGGAAAAACCATACACTGTAGCCAAGGTTAGCTTTTAGTTTTATGAACTACATGTCACCTTTCTTTTAAAAGAGCTCATAAAAACAGCACTATGTTGTCTATTTGGAAAACAAAACAAAACAAAAAGAACTCTAAACGTTTCCTGTGGTAGGCAGAATACAGTTACTATCTTTATTAACAAGTATTATAGGTTTCTTTGAGATACTATTTAAAAAGAACATTCTGGAAGGGAAATATCATTTATTTATCTCTAAAAAACACTGAAAGTCATCTAGCACCTCCTAGATTTTGGTTTCTAAATTTCATTCTCCATTAAAAGGAACCAGAAACCCTTGTAGAAATGGCTGATTCCAGGGTTGGAACAAGCAAAGTAAAAGATTAGCTTCAAACATCTTGTTGTGCCAGAAAGTAAGAAAGTCCATAAAGAAGGATAGGGACATATCAAAAAGGACACAAAGTTAGCCTGAAGGACTTCTCACTGATCAAATCTAACAATTTGAGCATTAAAATAATTACAGCAACAGATTACAACCTATTAAATAGAACTCAAATGACAGTATTATGTTAGACGGTTGTTGTTGTTAGCTGCCATCAAGTCAGCTCCTGGCTTTTGGTGAATCCATGCCCCATGAAACTAAATACTGCCTAGTCCTGTGCCACCCCCATGAGCAGCTGTTGATTGAACTATTGTAATCCATACAGTTTTCACTGGCTGATTTTTGGAAGTAGACCACCAGGTGTTTCTTTTGAATCCTTCTTAGTCTGGAAGCTCCACTGAAACCTATTCAGCATCACAGCAACATGCCAAGTCTCCACTGACGGATGAGTGTTAGCTGTGCAGGAGGTGCACGGGCCTGAAATCGAACCTGGGTCTCCCATACGGAAGGCGAAAATTCTAACACTGATTACCAACGCCTTGTATATTACGTGGTAATACTATGTTCAGGGTAATTTCTTGATTTTGAGTTGTCCTATAGATACACAGGTGAGCACTCTTGTTTATAGAAAATATACACTAAGCAATGGTTCTCAAACTTCAGCATTCATTAGAACCACCTGGCAGGCTTGTTAAAACAGACTGCTGAACCCTACCCCCAGAGTTTACGATTCAGTAGGTCTGGGGAGGGTCCTGAGAATTTGCATTTCTAACAAGTTCCCAGGTGATGTCAATGTTGGTACTGCTTGTCCAGGGAATCACACTTTAAGAACAAATGCACTAAAATATTCAGAGGTAATGGAATGTGTCATGTCTACAACTTAACCTTAAATGGTTCAGAGAGAGGAAAAAAAAAATTTAATATACATGTACATGCAAATACATACAAACATACACCCATATATAAAGAGAATGATGATGCAAATGTAAACTGGCAACAACTGAGAAACTTGGGTGAAGGATTTATGGGGGTTCTTTGTCCTATTCTTGTAATTTTTCCGTAAGTTTGAAATTATTTCAAAATAAAAAGGTATATGACCTTTGACCCAGAGAATCATACTACTGAGAAATTATTCTAAGGAAATAAAGCAAAAGAAAGAAAAAAACGCTATATAAATAAATTATAGTAAAAAAAATTAGAGGCAATTCTAATGGCCGACATGGTTATGGTAATGAACTAAAAAGAGTAGAAAGGAAATGAAAATAGGAATTGTATACAGTGGGGTTAGAGATCATTTCCCAACAATTTTCTTAAGTAACTTTTCACATTGTTAATACCTCATCTTTTTTTGACAAAAAACAATAATAAATGAACCAATGAAACACTTTTTCCAAGATAATAACTTTCCAATATAATTAATTGAGGGAAAGAGAAAAAAAAAAAAAAGCCATCTTCACCCCTACCCAATGTAAGAAAATACACAACATTCAAACGTACAGAACAATCTGACTGGGCATGCTAAATCATGACTTTAATAAACTAAAGATTTAAATAAAATTTACGTTAACCCAAATACAAAATAACATTATGCATTCACAACAGCAGTTCACAAAGAGAAAGTAAACTAAGGATTTATATAAACCATTTAAAAATTCCTCTCAGACTTTATAGTTCACCCTTAACTCTTATCTTTCTCTTTGGGGCTTTGAAAAATAACAGCTCGATTTAGAAGTATTGATGTTATTTTGAATCTACAAAGTAAAATGCAACAATAACGTAATAATACCTAAAGAAAGTACTTGTTATTTTCTCTATAATTTTAATTTTTTATCTGAATACCTGTTTTAAAATTCGTTCTATAGATCCTTGATCCATTTTGCTTGTAACGGCATCTTTCCTCAGTCGTGCAGCAACAGTTCCAAGGTAATCCAGAGACGCCACTCTTAAAGCCATCTCTGTTGACTTGTTGCTGAACTGATGAACCTAAACATCAAAATAGTTTTCCATTTAAATTAAAACGTTTGTAACAATATTATCTTTAATAGCAATTTATCAAATAAATTTCAAATCTATGTTACATTATTGGAAATTTAAATATACACATACTTCCGGTGATGTTCTTTTAGCGTTTCAGGAATCTGAGCATTTTCATTTGGCTAAAAAATTTTTTTAAATAGAATAAGCCCCCTTAAGAACACAGCCAATTTTTTAAATGTACATTGAATTGTTTTTATTTTTTAAAAATGAGATATGACTAAGAATTTCTTAGACTGGAATTCTGAGCCTATGAAACGTTAACTTGGTGTCAGAATAGTAATATATGTTCCAGTTCACAAAAGTTAGGTCCCAAAGGCCTTGTAACAATTTGCATTGCACAAATCCAAGTATAGTTTAAAAATAAATGGAGACACCACAACAACTTTTTTCTTTTTTGTGTGTGTTTTCCCACTGCATTACATGATGGACTAAAAAAGTGCCATGTTCTTTGAAATATTCTTAAAGAGGACAAATAGTTTACATTAATCGGTTTCATGCTTTGAAATGAGTAACTACAATAAGATCTCACTCGGTATTAAAAGATATTTTTAACTACCAACAACACCCCTTCCAAATTAAAAACAACAAACAAAATTTTTTAAAGTACTGCTTTCTTTTCTTATATAATGAAATGAAGTATCAGTCACAACACTTGTAAGTTTTCCACAAGGTACCGATGATAATGTGTACAGTTAAGCACATGCAAAAAGAAAGATGCAACGGTCGTATTTCCTTACACATTTTTAAAGAATTTCATCATCTGTGAATCAGAGTACATCCTCATTATGTTGTCTTCTAGCAATCTAATAATCTTTAAATGCTATACTCTTACCAACAGTCTCCCTAACAAACTAAGGAGGAGTTCAGCAGCTGGCCACTCAGGCTTATTGACTGTTGAAAGAAGGTCTTGAACAAAATTTTCAAACAGTGGTCTGTAATCTTCTTCACCTTGCTTACTACCACATCTGTTCAAAGATAAATAGTAAGAAGGCTGTGAATCTAGGTGACATGTCCCCAACATGAATAAAATTTTGTTACTAAGTTTTTTCTTTCCTGTATCTAGGAATCCAAAAAACCCATTGCCGTCGAGTCCATTCTGACTCACAGCGACCCTACAGGACAGAGTAGAGCTGCCCCATAGGGTTTCCAAGGCTGTAAATCTTACGGTAGCAGACTGCCATGTCTTCCTCCTGTGGAGTGGCTGGTGGGTTCAAACCACTGACCTTTCAGTTAGCAGCCAAGTGCTTTAATCATTCCACCACCAGGGCTCCTTATCTAGTAATAAGGTCCATTAAATAAAACATAGTTTAAAATGAATCTATTTTTCAGTTTTTCCCTCACTACAGGAAATTCATTTATTGACTAATACCCTTTTTAAAAAATGACCACTGTGTTTCTCTCTATAAGATTACCACAAATTCTTATGAAGGCTAAGTAACCTCATTCCAACAAGTTTTCCTATTTAAGTAGAATGCCCCAGAATTTACTGAAGAAAAAACTACAGAATTTCAATCTAGTTCTTTTAACCAACATGTAAATAATTCCACACATTTTTAGATTTTTAAAACTCTGACTCATTTTAAAGATCAGGAAGCCAAGGGCCAGGGAGACTAACTGACTTATACAAGGTTTAAGTTATGACAGAATCTGGCTTATTCTTTTTCTTAAAATAAATGAACTATTTGCTATACTGTAGAAAATACAAACAGATTTATATTAATTTTACTCACTTTTTAAGGAAGATGGAGAGGAAGTTCTGGGCTGTTCGCATGGCTGTTTCATAAGAGTTGGTAATAACAACATCCTGATCAACCTAGGGTGAGAAAAATGAATTTATACAGTAAAGGAAGAAATAATCAACAAGCATGTTAGTTCAGTTACCTTCCCATGTTATTACTGAGTAGGGATAATAGGTTTAAATACTGAAATCTTTAAACTATTTTTTTATACATTAAGAGATAAGCTGCAATAACAATTAGCATACTAAACGTATTTCAGTCCTTTACAAAACCAATCAAATGAAAATATTAGTAGAGTTCATTTTAATTTATTAAAATAGACGAGTGACAGATGAGCCAGGGTGGTGGTGCAAGTGGTTTGTGACTGCCTATTAACCTAAAGGCTGGCGGTTTGAATCCATCCACCTGCTCTGCAGAAGAAAAGGCCTGACGATCAATTTCCATAAAGATTTACAGTCAACAAAACCTTATGGAGAAGGTCTACTCTGTAACACACGGGGTAGCCTTGAGTGAGGGGCAGCTAACAACAACAAAAGAGTAACAAATGCAGGTAACACATGTAATGCCAATAGTTGCTTTTCACAATGCAAGTCAGAACAAGAAGAAATCAATTAAAAATACAAAAAGAAAAATTTAGAAAAAATTCCAAGTTCAAAGTTTATGAAACACTCTAATACAAAAGAAAATTCAACTCCTTCATTAGAAATTTAAAACCCAGGATATACACAGGCAATTCATAGTTGTGGAAACCCAAAAGGCAAATAAACAGGGCAAGGGGCTCAAAGCTCAGTAGTACCAGGATAATACAAAATAAAACATGATAGTATTTCATACTGACCAATCTAGGAAAAATCAAATAGTATGAATGTAAACTGGAACACCAGTTTGGTGAGAAAACTGACAACTTCCAGTAAGGTTAAAATGCATGTAAACTATGATATAATGATCCTACCTCTAGGTATATACCTATAGAAACTTTTGCTTTAAGTTGAGAAACAGTTACATAACATGCTTAACTGAAGAAAAAAAGAATATGGTATGATTTATGTACATTCAAAGCAATGTTGAGTGAAAAAATTAGCTGTAAATATGTCACCATAGTATCATTTACATAAACTAAAAAAATTCTACATCAAATTTATGCAGATAAATAAGTAAAGGGAAGGAGATAAACATACTCATGATACTGGTTGCCAACCAATGAGAAGGAGGAAAGATTGGAGACAGAACAACAGGACTGAGAGGGGAAGAAACAAAGGGGATCTCAGCCTTTCTGGTAATATCTACTTGCTTTGTTTTTTATTAGTAAATAGAAAGATTGTAATATATACACATAAATATACAATATCTACCTATAATAGAACAGAGTGAATAGATAAAGAAAGAAAATTACTCCCATTTCTCCTGAACTTCTGTTGAGGTAAAACTATAGAACTTGGAAACATTATAAACTTCGATGGATAAAAGCTACAAAACCAAAAGCAAATCTTAGGGCATACGCTCATTTTTGACATGAATTCTAAGTTAATTATATGTTAGTTATTAATATATAATACTCATTTTCACATTCAATATCTCATTTGAGACTTACAACCTGATATGGTATGCATTTCAGGTATTATCATCCCTATTTTACAGCTGCAAAACAAATGGAGAAAGATTCAAGTGGCCTGCCTCCTAAAATCTAATCTTGTGCCCTTATGAAGACCCTAAAGCCCAGCCAAGAACCTGTAATTAAGAACTTCAGTTTTTTAAGAATGACAGAGACTACAGGTGCTTCCTTCCATAAAAGTACAAAGTTACAAAACCTTTAAAAGATTCCTTACTTTTTTGTTTGAGTCCTCTTCTGAATTAGAGTCCTTCTCTGATGATGGTAAGTGCACTACGCACTGAATAAGCTGTAAAACCAGTGCTGTAACCATCTGAATATACATAGGTTCTCCATCCATATCACTACTATTTAACCTTTTATGGAGAAGAAAAAAAATTAAATCACACAGAATATGAGGATACATGTCATCTATCATCTGAAAATTTCAGGTGCTTTCTTAATATTTCCAGGCATTATGAGTGTTTACAATGGCGTCCTCATGTTTAATTTTAATAAATTAGAAAAAACTTGGTAAACACCTATGCATACTCCGAGAACTACAACAAAGAAAAAAATGTAGTATTTAAGACAAATCTACATTTTATATACATGGTAGGTCAAAAATTTATAATGGGGGGGGGAGGAACCTTCTCAAAATGATTTAAAAAGTGGTAAAAGTCTTCAAAATTTTCAAAAGCCCATGCATTTTGATATTCATTTTTTAAATTAAAATCTGCTATACATCAGCTCTTCATCATCAATGCGAGAGTATGAGGTCATTTGCATAGATTATGAAAAATCAATTTCTAAGTCTTTTGTTCTACAGATTTTTTTTTTTTTAAAGGAGCTTAATTCTTTTACATGTTGATAGTTTTTCTTAAGGTTTAATAGACAATAGATGTTTAGTTAGTTCAAAAATGATTAAGATAAAAATAATTATTTTAAAGAGAATCTTCAAAGCAATCTAAAAATAACCTTATATGACAGCAAGTCAACACATTTAATCACTTAGATATTACGATTATTAGGATAATGATACCAAATCATAATGACAAAAAAGATAAGGCTGATCAAAGCAGTTAATAACATTCCTTATTCATGGTGTTACGGTGCAATGAATTACTTAATATGGCCCTTCTAGCCATGATCTTTGTGACTCACACACAATGACTGAGTGGGACTATGCACATATGGTATATGGACCTGTGATGGTTATGTCAACTTGGCTAGGCCATGAATCCCAGCATTGTGTGGGTGTTCTCCATTTTATGTGCTGTGGATCCTGACCTCTACATGTTGATGAGGTAGGATTGGTGTGAGGTGTGTCTTGGGTCATGGCCTGGCAGGAGTGCGTGACTCAAGCCCCACCCTTACTAAATTATACCCTTTCCTAGGGTGTGGGCTGCATGTTAAGATATATGTGTGTGTCCTGGCAAGGTTTTTTCTCTCTGCATCTGGATCCTGCATCTAGTTTGTGATCCAATGACCTCCCCAGAGGCTTGCTGTCTGACCTGCTGATTCTGGGATTCACCAACCTCCACAGCCCCCTATAGCTGGTAGCCTATCGTGTAACCTGATTTGCCAGCTTCTGCAGGCTTATGAGCCAATAGCCTGTGGTCTGAACTGCTGGTTTGGGATCATAAGCCCCTGCAGCCATGTAGGCTGGGAGAAGCCTATACCAGACCCATGAATCTGAGACTTCTCAGCCTCCACAGCCACGTGAGCCATTTCCTTTATATGGTTCGTGAGTTCTGTGAGATGCTGCAGTGAATTAGGGAATGCAAAAATGGGAGGGAGAGTACTGAGAAGAAAGGGAATAGATGGTGTTAAGAGATGATGGAGTGGTACAGCAGCTTGGAAAAGTTAGACATTTGGGATATCTTTAACCTCCACCTCATAGGAACCAGGTTTGTGCTGATCCTTATAAAAGAAATTATTCATTTAGGTGTGCTTAATGATTTAAGTATATTTAATCCCTATGTCTATTCTCTACACTGCTGTTATAGTAACATTTCAGCTCTCTTTTTAAAGTACTATTTGATGGTTTCCCACGTCTAAAAGAAAAAGTTCAAGTTCCTCAGTATGCCTTGTAAAGTCCTCTTTGAACTGCCTCTCTTTTGAACCAATATTTCCAATTGCTCTTCCAACAGACCTATGATTCTAAAACTGGGGATCATTTTGCCCACAGGAGACATTTGTCAGTGTCTGGAGATAATTTTGGTTGCTACAACTTAGACGAGGAGGGTTTCTAGTGGCATCTAGTGGGTAGAGGTCAGGGATGCTGCTAACCAACTTACAATGCACAGGCCCAAAATGTCAATAGTACTGAGATTAAAAAATCCTGTCATAGGTCTTTATGAGACCTTGAGAATCTCTGAACTTCAAGTCCCCTAAATATACCATATTATTTCATGCATCAAAGCTATTTTTCATGTTGTTTTAACTGAACTGCTTCTCCTTTACATGTTCATTAAAACATAGATGACAGAAAAATGGTGAAGAATAAATGTATGATGGTTACAATATAATGGAATTTTTCTGTATGCCTGACCTCTGCGACAATTAGTTACCTGAAGTTCCTTAAACTCCTCTTGCTGGTTGGTAATCTTGCAAGTGAAGTAAAAATTTCTTCCAAAATTAACTGCCTATGTTTTTCATATCTTGAGAATACCTGTTTAATAATAATAAAATTCCAAATTAAGTTTATTAGAATTAAAACCAAAATAAAAATGACATATTAGTCTTAGTACTATACCACGTGATAAAAGATATTATCTGCCATTTAGAATGAAAATGTTTTTAACATCTTCAACGGTAATGAATTAAGATAATCTGCTCAATTTTTCTATTACAAATTATAACATTCTTTTAGAAGTCAAAGAGCTTATTAGTTTCTTTTACAGGCATATGATAGTTCTTGGGCATGGAAAGTAAGACAAGATTTAAATGGTTTTGAATCATTATAGCTTTACTGAAAATGTCAAGGAATTATTAACTGAAAATTTTTTTAATAATTAGAAATGTTTAAAATTGTACAAAAACAGAATAACCCCCCAAAATTCATAAAACAGAAAAATTAGTCCTCAATTTCTAACATCTAAGACACACTATAACAGCTGTTATGTTGAAATGAATCTACTGCAAAACTTGAATCTGCACATTTGTGGTAGTTACGATTAAATAATGTTAACATTATTTTGGTTCTTGGGTGGGTGGTGATCAACTTCTGGCTGAAAGGTTGGCAGGCTGAACCCATCCAGAGGCACCTCAGAAGACAGGCCTGGGGATCTGCTTCTCAAAGGTTACAGCCCTGAAAGCCCTATGGAACAGTTCTACTCTGCACATGTGGCGGTCACCGTTAGTCAGAAATGACTCTAGGGTAACTAACAACAATAATAAATACTATTTTACTTTGAGAATAACCTAAAAATATGAATTGATAAAAATTACACTTACTGCAGTCACTAGCTTAATGGCACACAATTGTAGTTCACTGACATTTTCCACAAAAAATGGTGTTATTCCCATCGATGATACCTGCAAAAAATACCAGTTAGTACATGTCTTTAGTTGATTTCAGTAACCTACCTTATTAAATCCATACATTTACTGGAAAGCACTGAGAGGGCATTTTCTTTTCCCTCGCCTAATTAGCATCTAGTCCTTTCTCTGTTCTCCTTCATCCTTAAGCACCTTAACACACACATCAGGTACCTTCCTTCACAGCTGCCATTTCTCTAATCTCCACCATTTGGGTGGATGAATATCATAGGAATATAAAGAAACAAAAAACATACTGCTATCTTGGATAAAAATATCCCCACATATTGTAAAGGAAATGGTAACTTATCTTCGAAAGAATTCAGAATTTGAAATTTACACTACATTAACCTGTCTTCTGCTCAAAATGTATCCTTTTAAAAATTCCTTGAACTTTTATTTCTTTAATTTAGACAGGTCATACTCTGAATTGAAAAATTATTGTGCAATATTGGTATAATCAGACTCTGTACTCTTAAATCATTTGGTCTAAAAATATACAGAAATGCTTCAGAAAAACTCACCTGAAGAATTGTTGTGTCCGTAAGAAGCTGTATCTCTAGCAATTCTGATAAGCTGCTAACAATATCACAAACTTTGTTATAAAGCATTACTATTACTCTCTGCTTATGGGTAGAACATTTGGCCCGTTTTGCCTTTGAACTTAATAAGCCTCCTAGAATGAAAAATTTCAAAACAAGCAATTTTGAATCAACAGGAATAAAACTGTTTTCTGCATTAAGAGAACATACTTTTTTTGGTTACATATAAATACAACCTGACAAATAAATTTGGCTATTTATTGAAAGAGAAAATTATTCTTCAGGATATTTAATCAGAAAGTAAACATTCTTATAACTGATAATTTATGGTACAATTCAGTTATCTATTAAATCCTTGTGTCTAAAAATATTACTTTATCTTTATTTCTATTGTTTTCCATTGCAAGTAGAATAAAGTCTAAATTAACTTGCAATTATTAAACAAGAGGCAATCAAATGTAGACTATTCATAAAACTATGTCTTTCCTCTCTCCAAAAGTACACGTTACCTATTTCATTGCTCATTTACAAAGGTTAAGAGTAAAAGGAAGTATATTATATATCTCAAATCAATCCATTTTGCAGATAACTACTATTTTTGGTAGAAGCTGGGGGAGTAGTAAATGGAACCAGAGGTTAATATTACTGGGATTTTCCCTGACCAGTAGACAATTTTGATATTAGACTCAACTATAAGCATAAAAGGGCAAACTAACCTCCATGAGGATCTAATCTGTAAACAGGATCATACTGAGGATAAAGTGTATTCTGCAAATGAAATTTAGTGTACTGTATAACTCTTTCGATCACATCCTCAATATATACAGCTTTTGGCATGTTAGGAGATGTCATGATGTTGATAGTTGTTAGACAAGCATCAGCTGATTTTGTAACTCTCTCCATAATAAGGTCTCTCCATAATCTTTCTTCTTCTTCTGTATCGTTATTCTATAAAACAGTACATTGTTAATGAACTGGGAACATACATGTTATGAAATGAAATAAATTATGATATATTTGACTTTTACAGGTGAAAAACATGCTGAGAATCTTGAAGTGCATGTTCTTTAAAGAATCTTAGGAATGAAGCACAAATACTGAATTTAAGTAAATTTTTGTTTCAATGTTTTCAAACATGATAATACTCTACTTACTATTTTTACCACTAGATGACACTCCAGAGACAAAGTAATAGTCACTTTTATCATCTGTCTACTTTATCCAAGTCTAAGAATTTAACTTAAGATTACACATAAGTAATCTTGTGTTTTGGGTATAAACATTATGACAGTCAAAAAAAACTATAAATTCTGCTTGCTGTTGTGAGACCAAAGTAAAAATTAAAACACCAAAAGAGTCTTTATTTGGAAATATAAAAAGGTTATTGATTCAATCATTACAACTTCACTATATATTTCAAACAGACTAAAAAGTGATTATTACATAGACTACTGAAAACATAATTTGTTTTCTAAAATGGTAATATTCAGCAACTGACGGAAGACTGCATTTTAATTTACACACCAGCAACTTGACATTACAATTGAGAAGAAACGCTTTTAATCTTACTTCGAAAATGAAAATCCTCCCATCACATCTTTAGCTACGAAGTATCACTTTATATTATACAAATACTTATACACGGGTAAAGTATATTCCGGCTGGCAAATAAAAGCACAATATATGGAAAGCAGAGAGGGGCTTTCTAATCAGCAATGCCTAAAAACTTGATTATTTTTTCCCCCAACTCTTTATTTTCCTTTAATTTTACTGCTTACATGCCTACTTAAAAAATTTTAAAGATAAAGTAGCTTGTCTTTGATATTAAAATTGCTGTCTGGAAAGAGTCAGTTAAGGAGGCCCATGAATCATGCCAAACGTTAAAGCTACCTACAACACATTAAATAGTGTTAAGGTTTTCAGGAATGAAAATAATTTCATTAAGACCAAGTCAGCTAGCATGCTAGACTAGATTCTTGATGATGTTTATCACAATTTCTTGCCAAAGTGTTTCAAGTAAAATGTGCTGGCTAAAGATGGAGTAGACTGTTACTACAGGCTTCTCTAAGCCCTTTGTTTCTATCATTAAAAATCTAATTTAAAAAGGAGTGCATTAGAAAAATATGGATATATTAAATAATCCATGGAACTACCACCTGAGACTACTACCATCAGTCTGTCAGTTTGTTGTACTGTGGTGACTTGTTTGTTGCTACGATGCTGGAAGCTATGCTACCAGTGCTTCAAATACCAGCAGGGTCACCACAGTAGAAAGGTTTCAGCAGACCTTCCAGACTAAGACAGACTAGAAAGAAAAGTCTGATGATCTACTTTCAAAAATTAGCCAGTTAAAACCAATGAAGATGGTGTAGGACCAGGGAATGTTTTGTTCTGTTACACAGGTTGCTATGAGTCAGAGCCGATTTGATGGCACCTAACCACCACCATCATCACCTGAGATTATTTTTCGATGTATTTTATTCTACATGGATCAGTTAGATATCCTGTGGCTTTTGCAAACATCAAGAACTTTCTCTCATGAGAAAATAAAATCCAGTGTATGTACTAAATATATGCATTATGTATAGAACAGAGTAGAACTGCCCCATGAAGTTTCTAAGTTTGTATCTTTATGGAAGCAGACTGCCACATTCGGTGGAGTGGCTGGTGGGTTCAAACTGTTGACCTTTCGGTTAACAGCTAAGCACTTAACCACTATGCCACCAGGGCTCCTTATGTATATTACGGAATGAAAGTATATATATAAAAACAGTTAATAGTAATTGTTGGTGGATGAGAATATGGATTTTTTTGTTTTTTATTTTGTGAAAATTTTCTAGAATATATTACTTCTATAATTTTTTTATAATCAGGTTTTTAAAAATAAAGAAAACTCATTAACGCAAAACTTCTTCAAATTCTTACCTCTTATACTAAATGCCCATAAATATTAATATTTGTATTGATTAAAGATAGTGATATCAGGTCAATCTGAATGCACACAGGATTTAAATAGACTGATACAATGCTAGGATAGCAGATCTTAGGCAATTTAACTAGTTCATAAAACATTATAACCATGTTGCTACTGCTTTCAATGTAAGCATAGTAAAATATAATAACAGCTGTAGTTAACATTTACTGAAAGCTTACAATGTGTCTGACACTCTTCTAACCACTTTACATGAATTAATTCACTTAATCTTTCCAACAACTCTTTAAGCTAGGTATAAGGATGGCATATAAGGATTAATGTTTTAGGATTAATTAGGAAATCAGCATAAGGTTTCTAACTACTAATTTCTCCAGGGAAGGCCAGGAAAAGGAATTACTAACCTGTATGAAATGAATATAATTGGTGATAACAAGCTCAAATTAATGAAATCTAGAATTTTCCTGATAAAGTTCTCAATGAAAAAAAAAAAAAAACCTTAGTAATATTAAAGGGTAAAATCGACAATATGGATTTTTAAACTTACATGATTTAACAAAGTAGAAAGCTTTGACCCATCTTGAATATTCTTCTCCAAGATATTTAGGACTTTCACAGTTTTGTCAGTTGAAAGCTAAAATGGCAACAATTTTTTTTTTATCAATCACTGATAAAAGGAGAAATGAAAGGGATGTAATTATTTAAGAAATATTCTGTAAAAGTTATTCCTTTGGAATATATAACATTACCGCCCACTTAAAGAGTGGGAAAAGAAAACTTCCCTACTTATATTCTGTACTCAAATATTTTCCAGTCTACTTTAAAATTGTAAAGTTGAAAAGAATTAAACAGTCTTAAATTTTTTAGAAGGAATTCCATAGCTAAACATAATATTTTATTAACTCTTTTACTATTCTTGAAGAACCAATCGTTATCTCTACTTTATTTCTGAAAGACAGCAGAGCAAATACAGAATGGGCACATTATGCTTGTTAGTAGCTCAACTCTTACCACGTAACTAGGTAAGACTGAGTCTGTTCTCATGCCTGGCCATCTGCAATTCTGGCAGTGACACTGAACATGCATATGAACACACACATATTAAAGATTTCATCTGTTGATTTATTTGTAATATGGTTTCTACAGCACAGCAGGTATCTTAAAATCTAAGATAGTACTCTGAACAGAAGAATCATGAAATTGTGAATTTTGAAAGTTATGAGTGTTGGTTTTATTTATGTAGAAATCTCTTTTCTTATGAATGTCTCCTCTTTTTCATTTCTTACAAAGGACTCTTTTGCTATTAAAACAACTAGTAGTCCATTTTGAGTATCTGTCAGGAAGCAACTACTCATATTCTCTTAACTGAATAGTTTTCCTTTTGGACTCCTATAGCATACAGCTAGGACACTCAACCAACTCAGAGAGAAAAGTCAAACGAGAGGTCCAGTAAAGTAACCGTTTAGTCCAGTTTGATTGCTCACAGTGGAATACATACACCAGTTCCCCCAAATACTGCTTTAGATAATTTCATAATAGACTAAAACTACTGAGACTTTTGACAAAACTTCTACCCTTTGAAAATACTCAGCAAATTAGCCTTCTGAAATATTAACTACATGTAATTAGAAAACTTATGAAATAAATAAGATTGGCATTAAACCTGTTGCCATCGAGCTGATTCCGACTCATAGCAACCCTATACGATAGAGTAGAACCTGCCTCATAGGGTTTCCAAGGAGCACTTGGTGAATTGGAACGGCCAACCTTTCGGTTAGCAGCCTAAGCTCTTAACCACTACGCCGCCAGGGCTCCTTAAACCAAACCAAACCTATTGCCATTTAGTCGATTCTGACTCATTGCAGCCCTACAGGACAGAGTAGAACTGCGCCATAGAGTTTCCAAGGAGTGCCTGGTGGGTCTGAACTGCCAACCTTTTGGTTTGCAGCCATAGCACTTAACCATTACGCCACCAAGGTTTCCGAGCATCTCAGAAAACTGATGCTATATCCCTATGCATAAAATAAATCAGCATTTCTGTTAACTGCACATAGGAATATCAACATGAACCAACAGCACATTAATTCTTGGGTGACCACATGGAATATCCACATATATTTAATAATCAAGTTTACTGCACATTTATTACTAGGAATACAGGCAATATATAAACAAATAAACAATGAATAACTGACTGTATTCTAACTTTGTAAAAACATGAAAATATTTCCCAGTCTATTTTGAAACTGTGAAGTCGAAAAGGATTAAACAGTCTTGTTGAGAATCAATTCCACAGGTAAACATAATATTTTATTAACTCTTTTACTATTCCTGAAAAACAAATCATTGTCTCTACTTTATAGACCAGGAAATTAAGATTTCGTAGATAATTCTATACAAGAGGGACCCTAGTTGGAAGAAGAAGGAAGGGGATTTGTCTTGAAATTGTTTTTTTGGCAATCATATAGTAATTTAGGGGGTGCATAACGGCTGATAAAGATTATGGGAAACTACCTTTTGATGCTGCCACTACTGTTCAAGTTATTACCAATGAATGACAAAATATTCTGCTATTCCACAGGTGCAATCAGACTACTTTTAAGCAACAGGGAGCTCATAATAAAGACAACTTGCAAAAGTTATCATGAAGACCGCGGCAGTGAGGCTATGCCCTAAAAAAGTTGTAACATTTTACAGTACCGGAAGTAAAGTGGTAAAGCTGCAGCTTTACACTTCCATGACTCTAAATGACTAAAGCAAATGTCAAAGAAAATTTTAATGTATTTCTACATTTAAGTAAATGTTTGAGAAAATTAAAAAAACCAAGAGTGAAAAATCTAGGCCCATGCCTTTTTCTACACAGTAATACGATTTTCTTTATAATAATTTGCAGCAGAATATTACTTTTATCCAAAGTATCTATTTTTTTAAAAAAAGAAATAATTCAGTTAGACTCTAAGATGGCAACCATGAATTTTCTTCTCATTATTATTTACTTATGTAAACTTTATAATTTACCCACAACTTTCAACTAATTTCAAATATTAGATATTAAGTAAATCTATAAATTTTACTTTAGTCAGATACCTTATCCATTATACCCATTGCTTTAATTTTAGCGGATTCACTGCCGAGTTCATTAAGCTGGTGTTTTCCTAAGAGCAGCTCCTGAGGAATTTCATCATCATCACCTGAGAAACAAAATCAAACCAAAAAAAGTACAGTTTAGGTAAATGAAACAGCTCAAAATGGTTAAGTTTAGCTTTTTAATAAAATTTGTGGACACAAACAGGTATGAACAAGCTAAACAAACAACAATATAAGAGGCCTCTGTAAACCTCAAACAAACCCTGAATGAAAGAGGACAGGGATTAAAGTTAGAGTTCTGACTAGGATGGGAAGACGCAATAGATAGCTTCTCTTTACTACTTTAGATATACTATTGACCCTTCTCAACCATGCTCTCTGCCCCAGGAGGCTGACCTGTGTGGACTACATCAACAGTCTCCCATGCCCTCTGGCTTCTGTTTGGGTTCAGCCAGTGGGGTGCCCTGTCAGAAGATCAAAGAGAAGGAGAGTGAGGTCAGGGTATTTATATCCCTGACTCCTTCCTTGCAAGGTCTCCTCAGGCTGGCTAGCTAACCAAAAGATTACTGCTTCTTTCAAGGCAGTCTACTTCACCACTCTCTTTCTCCAGCTGAGTTCTGGTGACTTCTGTTTACCCTTGTTCCTTTGGATGTAGGGGTGGTTACAGTTCCATGGTTGTTAGTCCTGGGTTCTGGCACTATTCTGACCCCATCTTTGTAATTAATCTCTTAAATAAACCTCTTCAAATTATCCTAATCTGAGATGGCCATCTGTCTTTTTCTTGGGACCCTAAACGACAAAATTCTCAGCCCAGAATTGGAATATTTTAGAAGTGATGAAAACATTAATAACACTTAGCCAAGTCACTCTTACAAAACACATAAATACTTTTAAAATAAAGGACAATATACCTTCTAAGGCATTACTAAATACATGGACTATTCATATCAGAATTAATGTATGCCATATGACTTTTGTATCTTATCAGGCACTAGGTGTTTGTACCACCTGAAAGTGGCATAAGATTGCTGAAGGTAGCTGTAAACACTGCAAGCACCTTGTTATAAACATTTTTATATTTATAGATGTAATCTTTATATATTATTGTAAAAGTATTATATGAATATTATATGAATTATATAATATTATATGAATATAACATTAATTCTGTACTATAACTGGTTTACGATTTTATTTTCTGTATTAGATTTTGCATTATTAAAGCCAGGGGCTGGGGACTTATTTATCTTTACATCTCTAGCATTTACCAAACTCATGGCAAATAATAAGTATTCAATAGATATTGGCCATTAGAGTAAATGGATGGATTCCTATTTCTGTATCTTTGCTCGTATTAGTACCCTTCTTTTGTAAGGCCTACTCAACACTCACCTGCATAAAAATTTCCTTAATTACTCTAACCTATTTTTTTTTTTTTTTTTTACTGTGATAGCTTGACTCTCAGAATTCTTAAGACAACAACTCAATACTTGATGAATTTAGCACTTGATGTTTGTACTGAAGTTTTCAATTTCTTGATAACATGGACTAGATTTGACTCTATGACTAGATTTCAAGTTTCTTAATTGCATAGACTATGTCTCTGTATTCCCCGGAACTGGCAGAAATCTGGACACACAGTAAGGGTAAATATATTTTAAATTGATTTTACCAAATGCAGTAAAATCCATATCTTCCAAATTATCCAAAATATTCTCTATTGAGGCTGTGAATCTCTTAAAAGTTGAAGAATCCATCATTTCTGCAACAGGGAAAAAATACTCATTATATCCACATTCAAAGTAGACTACATAAACTGAAGACTATGAATAAAGACTAAGTGAACTAAAAAGTTACCTTCAGGTGTTAGTTTTGGTTCATAAGCTTTCCTTTTCTTCTGTTTTTCTTTTTTCTTCATTTTTCTAGCGACTAAAATGAACACAAAGAGATATTGCAATGCAGAACAACTTACAAAATTTCCATTTTTGTTTTAATTTTCTTTCTGAACATTACTTAAAGAATTAAACAATAATCACTGCAAATCCAAACTAAATATATACTTCTGTATTAATTAAAATTAGGAGTTGTAATTCATAAAAGATACATTCTTCAAGATTAAAGCCCTAAATTTAAGTCAGTTTATGTAAGAAATCTGTTCACACTGATGAATTACCCTCACTAAGGCTGGGAGGAGGAGAATAATCTTCCATGTCAGAATCCGATGGACTTCGGTTTCTGTAACGACCACCACCTGAACTCCTTCTTCCTTCATGAGAGTGGCCACTTCTCCTATGATCCCCAGAGCTTCTTCTGTCACGCTCTTCATACTCCCAAGCTTTATCATCATCTTTTTTATGACGTTTCCTAGAGGCTAGAAGCAAATCCCCATGACAAATAATTTTACCTCATTTAAAGAGATTATTAAAACTTGTACTTTACAAATGAACCACATGGGGGAGAAATCATTCTGTGGGTCTAGTAAACTCTGAGTCATTCTATCTAGAAGATTAAATTATGGTATAGAAAAGGCATTATTAATTTTACCATGATCTATCTGGATTTAAAGATTTTACATGAATGCTGCTAATAATAAATACAGACAGGAAAGTTCTGGGAATTAAAATCACAGTGCTCATTTCAATAAAGGATATTCAATGAGTCAGTGAAGATTATACCTGAACTTCAGGATTAATTAAGGTTTTTAAACAACATTTCTTTAGGATTTGGATGAAAAAAAGCAGCACATTAAAGCATTTGGGTTATTGGTAGGGACAGGGTTCGGTCAATTTCAAAGTATTACGGAATACGGGTAGCCATGTATACCATCAAATAACAGTTAAATTAAACCCACAACTTTGCTATAAATTCCATAGACTCTGATGACCTAACACCGTAGGCCTACAGAGACAGAATAAATGCGTATGGTCATAAATATTTATATACTGGATTCAGTTCTCCAACAATAAAACCCACTGCCATTGAGTCGATTCTGACTCATAGTGACTCTAGGTTTGCTTAAATCCAAGGACAAAAGCTTTTAAGCTTACCTACGTTATATAAGCATAGGTATGCATGTTACCTTCAATCCTTCCCCCATTCTTCCAGAGGTCTAAGCATTTTGCTATAATCATCAGTACTGACAGGAGCCTTCAGGCAGGCCTGGCAAACAGATTTCATCTGACAAATCAACTCTGATCAACTGGTAACAGCTGCCTAGAGTGCTATGTTCAGAAGAATTCTGAGGCCTGGGAAAGCATCATAGTTCAACAAGAAAGACTGATTACAGATGTCTGCAGTAAGAGCTGGAGGACAGTACAAGTGACAAATATTTACCATACCTGCTCTAGAGTGTAACACCACCAAGGTAAAACCAGGGTAAAGGACTGATATGTTCTACCCTGGAATCATACTCTGGTTGTGTAGTGATCACTTATTTGTTGCTGACAATGAGATAGTTTCTAGTCTGTGGATCTAAATGTGATTCCCTTGCTTCCTTGAGGCTGGCCTCTATCCTGAATTCCTAACTATGGGCAATACACAAATTTACTCTCATAGGGTTTCCAAGGCTGTGATCTTTCAGAAGCAGATCGCTAGGCCTGTCTTCTGAGGCACCTCTGGATGGCTGTGAACCACCAGCCTTTGAGCTAGTAGTCCCTGGGTGGCATGAATGGTTAAACACTCGACTGTGAGCTGAAAAGTTGGTGGTCCTAACCCACTCAGAGGTGTCTCAGAAGACAGGCCTGGAGATTCTGCTTCCGAAAGGTCACAGCCATGAAAACCCTACGGACTGTAGTTTTACTCTGCACACAAGCAGTTGCTATGAGTTGGAACTGACTTGGACAGCAACTAGGTTTTGGTTTGGTTGATATATATGTATGTGTGTGTGTGTGTGTGTATATCACAGAGAAAAAGATTATTTATATATAGCATTACTCACTAAAAGCTTTTTAAAAACCATTTCAAGCATTCAATTCTATGAGTAGAAAAATGCCTGAAAATCTTATAGTTGTTAGCAATTACATACAAATATGCTATATTGGTAGTAATTGTTTATAGACTTCGGAAACTTTCATTTCACATTCATTAAACTTTAGGTGATTTGAATAAAAATGGGTGGCAATTTTAAAAAGACTTCTATGATACAGTGTGTGTCACAATATCATCATCAGTATCTCAACTCATTCTGTCTAGCTTGTTCTTTCTCCATTTCCCTCATTACCCTGGAATAAGTAGGAGGGGTAGGGGCTCAATAGAGAGGTATATAAAATATGACTTGGTTGTTCTCCATGCTCCCTTTCCAATTTCACCTATACCTCTCTTTAGTTTATCTTCCTTTATATTCCTCTTCCCCAGAAACCTAGTGACCTTCTATTTGTGCTATGGCTATCCAAATCTATGTGGCCCAAATTTCAAAGTTACCCCTTAATCCTTCCCCTATCCTTCAACAAAACTGTCTCCTTAGTTTTAGATTTTAGGAAACCAATTTGACTAAACTTCTTTCGTTTCAAAAAGTCTGTGTCTCTCAAAGCACCATAATTCTTGCTCCTTACATTCTCATAATACTACATTTTGCATTATACTAGCTTTTCACTACCACTGTGGTTGTTGTGGTACAGTGACAATTTGATTGTTTATGTCAACTACCAATTGGACTTTTTCATCACTCAAATCAGTGGCCAGGGCTGATTTTTCTATAATTACTTGTATAGAAATAAACCAGGAAAAACAGGAAGCTACTCTGAGGTCTCTTTAAAAACCCAGGGAAACTTCCGTTTTTGCTAGCAGGAGTTGAAGCACAGGTTCTTTCTCCATTTCCCCTATTAACCCAGAAGAAGTAGGAGAGAGGCATGCTTGGGCATAAATATAAGGGAATACATAGCTTTAAGATGAAGCTATGTGCTCCTGTAAGGTGAGATAGTATCTCTCTCACAATAGGAAGAAAGAGAAAGAACAGTGCCTGCAATGTTGATAAACATTAGTCATCACGGGTGGCTCTACTCCCCCTATTTTACTCTTAGTGGACATTTCTGATTATGCTATTCTTTCTACTAACTGTGAAGTAGCTTCAAAACGCTCATCAACTTAGCAATCCATATAGCCACTATCAATCAACTGGAGTAGACATGTGATTTCAAGTCAAACTGCAGTTAAGGACGACTCCTTCTCAGCTGTACCATCTAGAACTGGACGTTAGGAGGAGGGAGGCAGAATGAAAGAGAGGCATGGATATAAAGGGGAGTAAGTTTCTGGGCCAGCAAATCTCTTTTCTACTCTCCCGTTCCAGAGCTACCCAAGTTCCCATATGACCAAAATGGTTGGTTGTAATAAAAGTATTAACTTTAGCCGTAAAATATACTGTGCGTAAGTACATCTCATGATAATTAAACAGAAATTATAACAATGATACATAATTAAATGTCAAATTAATTTTACTGAATATTTTATTGCATTTTAAAACTTTGTTCAGATTTGTTCAGTATTCATAGTCCACTGCTCACAGCTTGAATGCACAAGTTTAAAAAGATTAGAATAAATAAACAGTGATTAAAAACTTAGAGAAGGTGAAAGGCTTCCAACAGCAATATACATTTAAAAATGACAGCATGCATCTATCCTTCCTGCCCTTGCTTGTCACACCTCAATCTATGGACACTAGGTGAAAAAGGTAGAACACACTGGTGGTCTTCCCACTTCTTTTAGTCATAACGACTAAGTCAGTTGGCACACCAGTGAAGATCTCCCATAGTCTGTTTCCACTGAATGCCGTTTAAGTCAAACAAGGTTGCTGACCCCTCTTGGCTAGGCTCAATTCTCTTGCTCCAGAAGAAGGAAGATAGGGATAAAAGAGAAGAACTTTTTCAGTGGACCAGTAGGAAGACAGGCGAGGTATAGCAAGTCTAGTGCAAAGACAGGTGATCACAGTGTTGTAGAGAGGTAGCTGTGTAGTGAAGAAGCCAGCTCTGGAAAACAGTGAAACAAGGGAGGAATTCCAGGACACAGCTGGGCAAAAGGAGAAGCCAGGTCCAAACCACACAGATAATTTGCAATGTGGCTAATTCATTCATAATTTAGTGATAGGATGGTTTTAAGTATTTCTTCACCTGGTTATCTCCTACGTGTCCTTTAAGACTCAACTCAAGTGTCACCTCTTCCAGTAAGCCTTCCCTGAACCCCAGTATATCTTGAAGCCAATTCAATGTGCTCCCACGGCGCCCTGGATTTACTGTTATCATTGTACTTTTCACATTATATTACAATTGTTTCTTTATATATTTCCCCCATTAGACTGGAGGCTCTTTGAAGACAGGGGCCACATCTTAATAGTATTTTTATTCTCAGTACCTAGCATACAGCAGGAGCTCAATAAACATTTGCTAAGTGCATAAGACACATACCTATGTTACCTCATTTAAATTTTTTCTTGGTGCCGACTGATCTCATTTTTTACACAGTTCTAAATTATAAAGAAAAAAACTTGCTATATCGTATTATTAAGAATTAAGGTCATTGTACTCTTGCTAACCCCAAAATTATGAATGAAACAAACATACCAATTTGCTTTTTAAATTCAAAAATAATAATAAAGTTATATACGATACTTACATTCAAAAGCTTCATCACTATCATTATCTTCATCTGAACTGATTTCGGCATATTTTGGCTTCTCATTAACTGTGCTACGCTTGCGCTTGTTCATTTTCACACGTTCACAAAGTGGCATAGTGGATTCAATTTCTGCCAGGAGTTCAGGGGGTAATTCTTTTAACACTGATTGATCTATACTACCTATTAATAAAAGGTAAGAAAAAAAAATTTTTAAATCTGAAGATAAAGGAAAATGTCAACTAAATTAACACAATGAAACTAAATTTTAGTATTTACATAAATGTTTTGTTCCACCTTTGTATTTTAATAGAACACACTCACATTTACAATGAAAATAGGCTGGACCATAAACTGATAATACGGTTTTTATACATATAGCTCGGTCGCTAACTGAAAGGTCGGTGGTTTGAACCCACCAGTCGCTCTGTGGGAGAACAGAACCGGCGATCTGCTCCTACGAAGATTTACAGCCTACGAAAAACTCTATGGGCAGTTTTACTCTGTTCTATATTGTTGCTATGAATTGAATTGACTCGGTGGCACACAAGAACAACAATCCTCGTATAACAATTTTAATAACAAAATATGACATTTATTGCTAAAATAATGGAGTAGTTATATCATTAATTTTTGATCTAATATCTTCATTTGTCTGCACTGACTATAAAACTTTCTGAAACTGGAGACCCACTAATATAAACGTGGATTTGTGGTAGGAGGTATATCTCACACTCCTGGTACCACTGAAACTTATTTTATAAAGGTCTGGGGCAATTAGTTTGACACCATTGCTACCCCTCAGTACAAATGAGAGATGCTGGAGGACATTTATTGCGTCCTTCTCTTTCTCTATGACCATGGCAGTTGTATATGGTACCTAACACTGTCTATTTAAATGGCATGGCAATGCTTTTAGTATTATGGACAATTTGCTCACAGACACATCTATATATATTAACTAAAGACAACAGAAACTAAAAGGTAGGATAAATAGACCAAAAATATTTTAATATACTGAAAATGGAGTCCCTGGGTAGTGCAAACAGTTAATACACTTGGTTACTAACTGAGAGGTTGGAGGTTCAAGTCCACCCAGAGGTGTCTCAGAGAAAAGGCCTGGCAATCTACCTCCAAAAATCAATGCAGTCTTACTCTTAAATACATAGGGTCATCAAGAGTCAGAATCAACTTGACAGCAAATGGTTGGTTTGGTTATACTGAGAACAGCTCAAGTCTGTTATGAAATAAGCTCATATTTTCCCATGGAAAAGCAAAGACATGAAAATATACCACTGTAATATAATAAGAACTATTAACATTATACTTACTACCTAATTCTACACATACACACACAAACACACAGAGCTACTATGAATAAATTTTTCACATCTTGTTGACAGTTTAAACATAAAGAAGTAGCAAAAGCTACTTATTTAGGATAATTTATTCTTGATAACCACTAAAGATTACAATTTTAACTTACTTATCCATGTAAATTTCTGAGTGGAAGTATAAAATGGTGTCTTATATGATAAATTTTCAGACTTGGGAGCAAAGAACACCTTAGTGGTTTACAGCAGGGAACATTTATAACTTAAATAATTAACATCATTTATAGCATTCAAACGATAATAAGTGCTTATATAAAGAATAAAAATAAACCATGACAGGAAAATAAAAAGGTACCATTTAAGACACATTTCAGTCTTAAGAATATACAATAAAAATAACTCAAGAATATAGAATGCAAAGTATTAATCTCAATGGAATAATCCTAATTTATGCTTCATGAAGCTTTCGTTCAACATCATAAAGTAGTTATTTCAGTAATTTTCAATTTTCTGTTTTTCTAAAACATGCATGACAACAATTTTACCCAACAAAGATGTAATATGGGTAAATGGTAATATACCAAGACTTCACTGCTAAGAATCTTGACTCACTATTTAATGTTGAGTTTATCAGTGTCATTTTCAAATCATATATTTACATTTGCTTTCTTAATTTAACTACTTTTTCTTTATTGGGGGGTCCACATTTTAGAATATTGGTAGAAGTACAAGAAATCAACTTTAGCTTTGGTTTATCAGTTTCTTCAGTCCCAAGCCGTATAAGCTTATTTTTAAACACACTCTGGATCTCATTTTAAAGGTTTTTAATTAAATTTGAGCATTTCTAATTAACTGTTGTTTTTTGATGGACAGACTATGTCTTCTAGTATATATGTTCCACTTTCCATATGATCTATAATATTAAGTATGCTGTTGTTGTTGGGTGCTGTTGAGTCGGTTCCAATTCATAGTGACCCTATAGGACAGAGGAGAACTGCCCCATAGGGTTTCTAAGGAGCGGCTGGTAGATTTGAACTAACCTTTTGGTTAGCAGCCAAGTTCTTAACCACTAGTAGTATGCATATGTAGACATGGTCAGTAAATGTTTTCGGATTGCCTAACTCTGTGGGGTTCACAATTTATGTTCACCTACAAATGTACCTCCTGTATAGTTCCTGATGACATTTTCTAAAAAGTTCAAGATGGATGTTCTTTTCTTTTAGTACATGAAACATTATAATCTTTTTGGGTCTATAAATATGGATAACCCAAAGCATCTGACCTTTAATTCATCATGAGATTTTTTTTAAAAAGCAGATGTATCTAACTAGATAACATTCCGATTAAACTCACATTCACAAAAACATACTGACTTGACACACTCCAGAATTAAAATTACACTGCAGGTACATGTACAACAGATAATCAAGGGTTAAAGTACGTACGGGAACTTTACTCTCTCTACAAGGGATTATTCTTAGGGGAAAGACTCTACTCTCTTCTCATTCTTAAAAACAAAAAACAAACAAACAAAAAACCCACAATAGCAAAACACAGAAATTAAAACCTGAGTCTTGTTTCCAAGAAAGCAGGTATCAAAATTTATTCATTGTATTGTTCTCTCTTATTCCCTAATGACTATTAACATGAATACTATCAGATAAGAGTTTTAGTATTCTCTAGATCATTTTAGGAGTCCTGGGTGGTTCAAATTTTTAAGCACTTGACTACTGGCTGAAAAGGTGGTGGTTTGAACCCACACAGGGGTGACTAGGAAGACAGGCCTGGCAGTCTGCTTCTGAAAGGTCACAGCCTTGAAAACCCTATGGAGCAGTTCTACTCTGCACACATGGGGTCACCGTGAGTCAGAACTGACTCAACGGCAACTAACAATGACAACAGATCATTTTAACCTCTGTACAGCTTGGAAAGGTAAAGCAACATAATTAATCCAAAGACCAAGTGTTTCATTTATAAAAATGATCCAATTAAAAAATATATATACATATATATACGTAGCAATGGTTAAAGACTCTCAATCTACTGTTCTCCAAAAGTAAACCTTGTTTCATTTTGAATGTAAATGTATATTCCACAGGCTTATGTATTTTCTAAATTAACCATATCTTTTTTTCCTTTTTATGAAACACTTTATAAAGTGACTCAGCCAGGTCCCCTGATTACCAAGGGGAAGAAATAAAATGCTTGATTTTCCTATACTCACACTCAGGACCTTTAATACATTATCAAGGATCCAAACAAATGACTCAAAAAGTTTCAAAAGAAATGAATACATATAGGTAGATGTGTATGCAGATATGTGTATAGGAAGGCACATGTGAGTATATGGGTGTGCATGTACAGGTGTATATACATATTTGTGTGTGCTGCATATACATTCATATAATAAAACACATAGGGGCTCAACTGTGGATACTTCCTATACATAACTAAACACTTCGTGGTTTTGGTTTACTGGGTTTGAAGGCTCAGGGGACAACTCGGTCAACTAGCATAAGATAGTTCATAAAGATACTTGTTCTGTATCCTAGTTTGGTGAGTAGCGAGAGTCTGGGGTCTTAAAACCTTACGAGTGGTCATCTAAGATACAACTACTGGTCTCTACTCATCTGAAGCAAAAGAGAAAGAAGGAAATCAAAGACTCAAAGAAACTAATAGCTCATACGAACCACGGCCTCATCTATCCTGAGACCAGAAGAACTAAATGGTACCTGGCTACCACTAACAACCACTCTGGCCAGGGACACAACAGGTGGTTCTGGATAGAATGGGAGAAAACTGTAGAACAAACCTCAAATTCCTAAAAATGCGACCTTCTGGATGGATAGATACTACTGGATCTCCTAAGACTATTGTCCTAAGATACCCTTTAAACTTGGACCGTAACCCACTCCCAGAGGTTACCTTTCAGCCAAATAATAGATTGGCTCATAAACAATATCACCCATTTGAGTACTGTGTTCCTTTAAATAGTCATCTGCATAAAACTAAGCAGTCAATATTTACCCTAAAGCAAAGATGAGAAGGTAAGGGGAATGACAAAGCTAGATTAATGGAAACGGAACAACCAGAAGAGAAATTACGAAAATGCTGACAATTGTGAAAAATGTAACCAATGTCACTGAATAATAGGTATGTATAGAAATTGTTAAATGGGAACCTAATTTGCTGTGTAAACTTTCAGCAAAACTAAAAAACAAAAACAAAAAAAGAACACACAGTGAACATTTCAAATTATCCCTATGACATACTTGGTTCATTCTTTCCCCTGAATCTTGAGTGCAAACATAATGTCTCACTATTTCTTAATACATTGATGATTTTAGGGATTATTTTTGTTTACTGGGCTATGTGTTCTTAAAAATTTCAGATTGCCAGTGCTTTATGGTTCTTTCTCACTTCATTTCTTCTCTCTCAACTACTTTATTCTTTAAATTAGGTGTCTTAATTATCATAAAATTTTCAGTTACTGCTGTGAGGGGTAATACTATGCTGGCAGAATTTTGTGAGCTGTACGTAGATGTACCCTCCAGAATGCCTCTACATTCTGGCTCTAAAAAGGCTAAGTATATTCACTCTCCTAGACATGCTAAATTTTAGCAGTCTTGGACTTCTAATTTAAATCACTCATACTAGCATATTTACCAGATTGTTGAAACCAGAAGTCATCAAGGGATTTAAAGTCCCAAAGTCACTAATTTGATAACTAAAAATATGTTCGAATTTTTTTTAAACAAGAGAAGAATCCTGAGATCAAAATCAACCACCTCAATTAATGAATCTTGGGACTTAAGTTTCAGTCTAGGAAAACAAGTCATGTTTTTTTCAGAAACAAAACCAAGAACCTCACATAAACCTCCAAATTTCACAAATTATTTTTAAAAAAAAGCATCTTGATCAGGCATAATGTAGTTGAGTGTTAATTTTTCCACTAACCTATCTATGTAACAGAGGAGCAGCATCAAATGCACCTTTAACTTCAATTATAGGTAACTGGGTACACAAAGAAAAAAAAAAAAATCAATAGTACAGGTTGTCAATTTACCACACTTGCCACCCTACGTGAATTAAAACTGTTTGAAAATACATATTTTTTGGTACATGTTTCCTTAAAACAATCCAACTACTTTATTTGAAGCCACTAATTTCACCCAAGGAGTATGAGCTGCTGAGGACACTGCCCTGAAAAATGCTACCATTTGAAAGACAGAAGCAAAAGGAGATAACCTGGAGGGAAGATGAGAAAAAAAAACATGGGGTTAAACCATGAGACCGGACTACTGAACGTGCCCTCCACAGAGACCCCAAAGGTGGCTAACCTGATGGCAGGAATAGACATAGGGAGGAAACTGTGCACCAAAGACCAAAATTTTCAGTGAACGCGGGGACACAGAAAACCCGTAGATAACTTTTAGGGCCACAAAATCTTGGCTCCGGAGGAAGAGCTTAGACGTATGTTTGGGCAACTGTTTGGAAAGAGCAACTGAAAGCTAGGAGAAAGGAGATAGCACTTTTTTGGCACTGAGGCTTGCAGAGTGAGGAAAAGTGACTGGAATGAAACTGGGACAGCTTCTACACTAGATGCTGAAGAGTCCTCAGAGAAACAAGAAGGGGGATCTGTTTACAATTAAGAGGGATGAAGTTTTAAGGGAGGACAGGATCAACTGGACTATGTCATCTGGAAGAAAGAGTAGGAAATAAATAATTGGGGGGGTGTCTTATTTTTATGTAAGGCTCACAATAAATGGAAGTGATGCATGATGTGATAATATGGTATAAAGTTGCCATAATTTTGATAAAGAGGCAGAGATCCCAGGGCCTGGCTGGAAGACTAATAATGCTTATTCAAGATTACCTTAAAAAGAAAGGGGGGAGGCGGGGAGATGAGCAAAAAGTTGTTTGTGACTGTGGGAGGGGTAGCTTATGGTTGCTACCTCTCTCAAAACAGGAAAGGCAATTCAGATTGAAATGTTGGTTTAGATTAATCCAACCCAAAATGTGGTCTCAGCCCATTGTTTGTTAATAAGCTACAGGTTCAGTGAACGATAAAATCATTTGAGCAATATACTCAAAATTAATCAAACGGGTTTTCCTCACAAACTGATATAATATCAGGTACCTTGTGCCAGAGAGCTTAATTAACATATGCCTGTAATTCTGATACAAAAGTCAGTAACATTCCATTTTTGGAGCCTTTTTCCAGTAAAACCCTGGATTATTCAAATATTCTTTTAGTTATTTTTGATGTACATCTTTCTAAAAAGCACTGTACCGTTTCTTTTTTTGAATGAGGTAACTGTGACACGTGATCATTATTGAAAGGATCAAGTTTTGTACTATACTGTATATAGCAATGCTTTTAGGGGTTATTGCTATGTATAAAGCTGTCTGACGCCTTATTAAATGATTCAGGCTTCGCTTCTGAGTTCCCAAACTCTGCTAACAGTACAGAAAATATAACACATAGCAAACACTGTTTAAACCCTTTAACCCATTTATACTATTCATGGAAATTTATCCCAAGGAAATTTATTCAATAAAACAAAAAAGCTCCAAGTATAGAGCTGCTTAGACCAGTTTATAGTAACATCAAAACGTTCAATAAGGGAACACGAGGAGTAGATCACATTAAAGAATAATTATGAGAAGTATTGGTACAGAGATGGTAAAACAAAAACAAAACAGAATGCAAAAGGATAGGTATACCATACTGCATCTAAGTAAAAGGTACTGTAACACGAGTAAAAGGCAATGAACATAAACATAATACTAATTTGGAGGAAATGAGTATTCCCCCAAAAATACAAGTTATATTTTAGGCAAACAGAAGAAAAGGTACATGATTATTTGTGAAGGAATTAGGAGATGTTTCATGAAGATGGTAGATTTTCACATGCTGAATTTGTACTATTTAAGTATTTTAATCAACCTGATCAAGTAATAAATTATATTAGAGCTATTTAATTGACTACTATTACATTAGGTTGAATGTGTAGAGAATTTTAGCAACATTTCCTACGGTATTGTATTTTAGAAAGACATTTTCTAACAATGCTTGATGCTAGGAATGGCATCTTTCTTAATTAATTTCTTACAGCCCAATGGCTAACTGCCAGTGTTTAATTCTGACCAACCTAGTCTCAGCTTACTTCTTACCCATTATACTCTAAACACTGTCCAAATATTTAAGTTCCCTAAACTTGCCATGCTTCTTGTTCTCACTCCTCTACTAAGAATACACCTGATGCCCTATTCCTATGTACTTACCTAGTACCCTCTTTCTTAAGAACAGTACACTGTCACTGACCCTTTAGTTATCCATATCCTCTACTGGATCATAAGCTTAACAAGGTCATATATTATTGTCCTTGCACAACAGTTTAGCAACAGTGTTTGGGATGCTGAAGATGGCCATAAATATTTGTTGAATGTTTAGTAGAATGACTAGAATGAAATTTCTGGTCCTCTAAGAAGCTTTTCCACTGAGAATTCTTTTTCAAATTCTGAAGGCAGTTCTTAGTTGTTCTATACTGATAATTATAGAGAAGTATACCCATAATGTGACAAGATTTCATAATTTAACAGTGTGATGAATTAAAAATATATTTCAGGTAACTTAAATAAGTCTGCATACACACACATACAAATACATACAAACACCCACTACATCAAAGTAAGTACTCACTAATATTAATACTATATAAATATTATGCTTGGCTAACTTGATACTATATACTTGGTTAACTTCATACTGTTGTTTTTAGTTGCTGTCCAGTTGATACTGACTCAGAGTGAACTCATGTGCACAGAGTAGAACTGCTCCATTGTTTTCAAGACTGTGACCTTTTGGAAGCAGATCGTCAGGCCTGTCTTCTGAGGAGCCTCTGGATGGATCTGAAACTCCGAACTTTCAGTTAGTAGTCAAGCACTTAACCATTTGTGCTGCCTAGGGACTCCTAACTTCATACTGCATTTACAAATATTAGATAAGAACCAGAAAAATGAATCAAAACTCTATTTAGATTTATCTTTGTATATACACATATACACACTCAAATGGCAATGGGAGATGCAAATTTTAGGTCTCATTTGCTACAGAACAATCTGGTTATCACATTTACCTATAAAAAATTTTTTTTCTTTTTAAAGTAATATTTTATTGTGTTTTTGGTGAAGGTTTGCAAAGCAGTTTAGGTTCCCATTCAACAATTTCTACCCAAATTGTTCAGTGACATTGGTTACATTCTTCACAATCCATAAACATTCCCATTATTTCTGTTGTGGTCACCTATATAAAGTTTTAACTTTATTATCTGTATCAAGGTTCAGCCAACTACAGCACATGGTGCCAATGTGGCCCACCACCTGTTCTGCATATAAAGTTTATTGGAACACAGCCCTATAAATTTGTTAATATACATATTGTCTACAGCTGCTTTTACATTACAGCGTTAGAGCTGAGTGCCTGCAAAGCCTAAAATAAGTACTACCTGGTCCTTTAAAGAAAAATTTTGCTGACTCCTGACCTATATATCATGTCATACTTTATCAAAGTGGCACCAAGTGCCCCTCACCCTCTAGTTATATTCTGTACAGTTTAGGTCATTGCAAAGTGGTTCATGTAATAAAGATAAAATACCAAGGAGTTGGTTTGTAACAACTCAAATAATGTTATTACAAATGAAGCAGACAGAAGAAAAGTTTTTAAGAAAAATCTTAAGTCCAGTTCTAAGCACTGCAGTTTTGATAATTTCTTACACTACGAAGATTTCATCAGTGTGTGGTTGTCGAATTACTATGAGAATGAACTATTTAAAAAATGCTTTCCAGGCAGCTTAATTATACACATGATAACTTACTACTGAACACAGAAAGTAGGGAAGAGGGATCAAATGATCCTGTCCTTGATATGTATACACAGTGAGAAAAATAAATGATGATGGCAATACCTTCACATATATACTGGATATAATGTATATACATATGAAAGTATCTTCACAAATTACTTTCCTCATTAGATAAATTCAATTAAAAACTGAATGACCCTGCATTTCTTTACATGAAAAACCACATAGATTTTTATCTCTTACTATAATAACAGCACCCATTTGGTTCTCATAACTGCATAAAGTAGGAAAGAGTTTCTCTTCATCTTAAGAGGAAATGAACCAAGGCTTTGAAAAGTTTACACTTTTTAAGGTTCTGATTCCAGTACTCTTTCTACTATAATTATATACAGTGGGTTTACAGAATTTCAAAAGTCATGAAGTTTTTTTTTAGAATAAGACAGAATTCAGTATGTTAGAGTAATGACTATTTCTATTTTTAGCAGATAGGACCACCCTATGGAAGCTATGTCCTTGACTGGCTTCCAATACAGAATGGAAAGGACAGGGAAGGCCTCTAGGAATGTTTAATAAATTTAATTTTTATGAAAAAGCTTCTACTTAAGGCATCTTTTTAAATCAATAATATCATTTGCTAAGCAAAATCTGGATAAAAAATTCTATAAATGAGAATTACGACAAGAAGTTTTCAAAATATTGCTCTCCAGTTCAGCAATGGCTCAGGACATATTATGCCAACCTTGATAACAGTCTCAAAACATTTCCTAAAGATATCACTGGCTCTAAAGTCTTTAGAGAAACTGAAGATTTGAGTTCTTTTGGAAGGGACTTTATGAAAACTATTCAAATGAGCCAACATACACTTCAAGGGCAGCATCATTATGTATTACTGAATATTACAGATATGCCCACTTAAAAAAAAATACACTGAGAATTCCTTACTTTAAGAATTCATAAACTATGCCAAAAATTCACTTCCGGAAACAGTCCTTTCTCCCAAACTTACAGTAGATGAGGGTCCAATGCATAATCCAATTAGGCTGTTCAGTGCTACACAAATGGCAACTAGCTAGTGGTCAGCATTTACTAGTTTAACAACTACAGCAGATAACTGAGGTGAAATAACTGCCCCTAGTAATGACTTCAATCATCAGTTAATCAAATGAACAACTGATGTTGAATGTTAGAACTGCCAGGTAAGTACGCATTCCTAAAGGCCACTTTCAGTAATTGTTTTACTGTGTGTAGGCATGATTGCAAATAACAAATGGTATGGAATGTTTTTTCAAAGCAATGAGTGTAAATGATGAAAAATGAAACACTAGCTGGAAGGATGTAGGGGGGAGGGAAGATAAGAAAAAAAATTTCCTTGGTTGTAAAGCTATTTTGAGACAAAAATCAAATGGTTAATGTTATGATTACTGATATCAAGCTGTTAACAGCACATGATCCCGTGAGTCTTAAGGATCTTGTAGCTTTACTATTTTAATTTGGAGACAGACTGTACATTAGAGTACATGTGGTAATATTCCAAGTAAAAGTATTTTAACAATAAAGATTATTTTTGGCATTTAATATAATGACTGAAGCATATTTTAATAGAAGATATTTAAAAAATTTTAAAGGTTTTACAAAGGTCTCACCCTCGCCCACCCCCGGGGCAAGGAAGAAAACAAGGTGACGGGAAAAAGCTTGGGAAGCTGATAGAAGCAGAATGAGAACAGAACTGATATCGAGCCAATCTTTAAACAGCTATCCTGCAAAATAAGGGTAAAGGGGAAATTCGGGATGAATATGAGTAGGTCTCCTTTGGATCTTAACAAAAACTAAGTAGTTGTCATGGTGAAGGAAGTTATTAAAAGTTTAGGGAACAGCAAGTTAAAAAATTAAGTAGCTCTTGAGCTAGGGTATATTGGTGGTAACACAAAAGACGAGTGCACAATTTTAATCTGCACACAAAAACCTTTCTGAACATGGTGGAATATAGTTTCCATTCATTCGGTAGGTATTTAATATGTTCTTTTTGTGTGCTAGGCATTGTGCTAAACATGAGGTTTATAAATACATATCCCTATCATGAACTGTGGCCCTGGGAATCAACCACAAGAGTATTCCAGCAATAGTCAGTCTAGTTGCCTTATTTAGAAAAACATCACCATATTTGATTTTCTGTAAAGAAAATTCAAGTAATGTGTACTATGAAGTGTCAGCAATCCACGACTTCGTTTTATATACATGTAATAAATTAAAACTCATTACATAACTGCTATTGCTATAGCAGAAGTTTAAAATAAAACCAAAACTGGTACTTTATGAAAATAATAATAGATATGGGACCTAAGATACAAATAAAGCCAAAAGATACCAAGGGATGCTGAAGTGAATCTAAGCACTGAAATAGTATTTTTTTCATGAAAAGATCTAATTTTTATTATAATTGCATACATATTAATATATGTGTGTACACACAAACATGCATGTGCGCGCGCGCACACACACACACATCATTCTAGTAGGCAGGCATCCAGACACCCTACTTACATATGACCTCTGAAACATATATATTTGTGTTATAAGTACATTTATGAGAAACATGGATTGGCACTAAAAAGACATTCACAGGTAATAGAATTACATGGGAAAAAATCCATGGAAATAATGGATTAATTAGTAATATAGGAGTGATATTCACTTCTTGATGTTATTTAAGCAGTTATAAAAGGCTTTGTTAGAACAGAACTTAAAAAGCGAAGCAAGCATAGGCTGACAGAGCAGGGAAAAGGAAGATGGTCTAGAACAAGGGAACAAGAGGGTACCACTTTCCATCTGACTCTTCTAAAATTATATAACTATACTCTTTAGTTTATAAATATAAGTCACTCCCAAACTTTCCCTGAAAAATTTTAAAGAAAATGTTTATCTGAAAAAAAGTAATTCTGGTGCTAGCCCCAACATTCTACAATTTCTTTTATATAAAATTATTCTGAAAAGACATATTCAAGTTAAATAATGAAGGCTTAGTTATTAAGACTGAAGCCTTATTGTTTTGTAGGGCTGAATGCCATACTTTTAAATCTGAAAGTTTCACTAAAGAGTACAAAGTTTATTGATTGAGAAAGCAATTTTTTTTATTTTTGAATTTTTAAGAGACAAAATCAAACAGTGAAAATGTGACCGTTTGACAAACACTTAGTAAGAATAAAAATGGATTAGTTGTTACAAGTCACTCATTTGAATAGAGTTCTTAATAATACTGTGTTTTCAAAAGCTTTTTTCGATAGACAAGCTATAACAGCATTTTACAAAAATAAAGCAAAATAATAACCATTATACCTGTTGTATCTCCTAACACACCGAAGTGCTATACAACAGAACTTTTCTGTGGTGAAGCAAATGTTCTCTGTCTGTGTTGTCCAATATGGTAGCTATTAGTCATATGGGGCTATTGAGGAAATAAAATTTAATTTTATCTAATTTTATTTCAATTTTAAAAAGCCCAAAGAGGCTAGTGGCTACTGTACTTCTAGAGTTTCATATACTTGTTTATAAGTAAGTACAAATTTAAGTTCTTAATAAACCTCTTTGACAGAATGAAAACTAAAAATTAAATAAACTTTCAGCTCTACTGCCTTCAAAACTACATCTCAACTTATTTATACTGCATGGCTAAATAGGTGCTGCCACACATCATTATAACAAAATATATCTATTTCAAATATCTAGTATATAGAGGAACATTTAGTATATAGAGGAATACAAAAATATATTTCTGCACAAGCTGCCATTATATTTTTAGTACACAAGACTTTAATTTTTCTCCTGGAAATAATCTTACTCAAGTACTCAGAGAATTAATTCGGCAACCATACAAAAATAACCCACACCCTTAAAACACACACACACACACACACACACACACACCCCAAACTATGATTTAAACCCAACCTAAGAGGTAAATAGCATTTGCTATTACGTTTCCACAGAAAGGGCAAATGTATATAGGGAAAATACTTTTAACTAACCACCTTCTTCCCAAAAAAAAGAAAAAAGGCAGAATAACATTTTACATAACATTATAAACTATACAAATCGAAACTATTAATCGATACTTAACTCAGAAATTGGACCTTAAGAAAACAATATTATGAGACACTTAATACTCTTCAACGAATTCATAACACTGATTCTTGTATGCCATAGAGCTTTACTGAGATGTTGGAAATTGAAATCCCATCAAGATAATTTACCACACCTTTCTGTAAAATGGAGTACCTCTACAATCAAAATAATTTTTTAGAGTTGTCAAATGTATTTATTCTAACACATCATTCACTTATCAACAATTTTCAGAAATATCTGAAATAACCAGCAAAAAAACTAATTTCTGTGTAACCAAATAGCAGTAAAAATCATGACTACCATGAGTAGTTCAAGTAGGAGTGGGAGAAAAAGAACTTTTATTGCTAACTTTTCATTTAAACTCCTGTAAACAATTCTTTCATTTTATATAGATGTTGTATTTTCATGTAGTACTTTCTAATTTTTATATATTTCCATTATTTTTATTCTTAATAACCTTAAAATTTAAAACTTATTAGAAGACAAATCAGAAGTATTCTTACCTTTATTTGACTTTGATGGTTTACTCTTGATAGGTTTAAGGGAACTTCTTGATTTATCCTCTCTATCCTTAATAAGTTTCTGAACATCATCCAAAGACAGTTTTTGTAGGACAACTACAGGCTTAGCTCCTTTATTTAGATCTTCAACTAATCCCATTTTTTCCACTTTGTCTTTCTGCTCTCCTTTCATTTCCATTTTCTTTGACTCCTGAGTAATATTGCCATCTTTATCCCTCTTGATTTTTGGAATGACAAAATTTTTTAATGCACCAGACCTGCCCCCCAACAAATAACTTGGGAATTCTGCTTTATTATCAGGGTGTGCTTTATTACTCTCTACTTTACTCTTGTTACCCTCTGTCCTTTTGTCATCTTTACTGTTTGGTGACTTAAAACCAGATTTATCAGGTCTTGATTTATTAGAGTCTCCTTGTTTAACACGAGGACTGTCAGGTCTTGATTTTTGTTCCCCAGAAGATGGTCTTTCCCTTGAGTCCCCTGATTCATGCCTGTGTTTTCTTTCTATTTTATCAGTTTTTGAACCATCAGATTTAATGCCATGCTCATTTCTACTAGAGGATCTCAATGTTTCTGGTCTTCGAACCCTTGACTGATCCCCTCGATGCCGCTCTGATTCACCCCTGACATCTGATTTTTGTTTACTATCATGGTCACGTCTTAGTGACTCAGAAACAGATCGCCCATCAGGTCTCTGCTTTAAGGCTTCAGCACGTTCTGATTTTAACCGAGGTGAATCAGATTTAATATCCTGTTTATGTTTAGACACTTCAGGTTTTTTCTCCGCTGATGGCTTTCCAGAATCTTTCCTACTTTCATGCCTATGTTTTGGTGTTTCAGGCCGGCCTTCATTTTTTTGCTTTGGAGTTTCAGGTCGGCCCTCACCTTTCTGCTTTGGAGTTTCAGGCCGTCCATCACCCTTCTGTTTTGGGGTTTCAGGTCGCCCATCACTCTTTTGCTTCGGAGTTTCAGGCCGGCTTTCACCCTTCTGCTTTGGGGTTTCAGGTCTTGACTTTGTTGTTTCTGACCTGCCATTATTTTGTTTGTTGTCATTTAGTTTTGAGTCAGATAGTCTATTTTCATTCTGCTTAGGCTCGGCTATGGTGCTCTCATTGTGTTTAGGCTCGGTCATTCTGCTCTCATTCTGTTTAGGTTCTTCTGTTTGGGTCTCAATTTTAGCTTCTAACTTATTTTCACTTGATTTTGTCTCCACCAATCTGTTTTCATTTGATTTAGATTCTGCCAATCTACTTTCATTTTGTTTTATTTCACTCTTTGAAAGTTCAGGATCAGACTTTTTTTTAGGTGCGTCAGTATGATTTTCTGGTGTAGATTTAAGACTTCCAACAATATCTTCCTGAAGAACAGAAACAGGTGCATCGTTACATTGTTTGATTTCTTCAGGCTTTTTTACGGTGTCTGAATCCTGAGTTAGAGAAGCCTGAGAGTCCACTCTTCCTGCCTGATGAAGATCAATGCTAACCATTAATGCTGGCCTTGACCCATTTCCCGTAGAACCCGTCTCCTGAGAAGCTGGTCTATTACCTCCTGTAGCACCCCCAGCCTCCTGTGGGTAAGAATCTTGTTTTCTTTTTTTCAAAGGCTTATCTGAAATTTAAAGATAAATATTCAATATCAGTAATAGACATACATTCTTTCTGTTTTTTTAAAATGAAGTGAATGCAACTTTAAATATGCATATATAACGTAATAGGTATGAATGATATAAAACTTTTAAACCTAAATATGAGGAAATATTCATGCTTGCTGGATCTCAATAAATATTACCAACTCTAGTAAAAAGAATTTAACAACGTACCTCTTGAGCCTATAAATAAGCTCAAAATATAAAATTAACAGAATTTAAAATATATCAAATACAAACATATGTCCATATATGTTAAGGACAAACCAGTTTCTCTATATAAGGATAAGGCAACCAGTTATAAATCATGTATTCTTATTTAAGATAATGAATTTTAAACCGTTAACCAAAAACTATAAGGAGTCCTAAATCTGCCAACATAGCAAATAGGAAACATAAGCTTATACTATATGTAAGATAGGTATGAAAAAGAATGAAAGCAGAAAAAAAAACAGAAATGCCACTGAAAAAAAGGTAAATGAGGAATGTAAGGGAAAACAAAGAATTTAATAATTTATCATTAACCTTTGATCCAGGACCCAAATTCTTTGGAATGCCAACAGCACAAATGGAGTTTAAAAGCTAACACAAAATGTTAGATAGAAGTAAATTTAAAATAATGAAGCGACATAAGTCATATGTATAAATGAGAGGCACATTAAGGACTTTTTGGAGAGAGCCTGTTCAATGCTTCTGTTCTTCAACACAAAGGTCTAGGCGTCTATATACTGGCCTCAGAAAGAAATAATTTATAGTATCCTGAAATTTTAAACACATACACCCATCAGTCCACTACCACAATAAAATATCAAAGTATTTTAACAGCTTATGTATTTCTGTATCTGATTCCACTTTTGACTCAAGAGGCTGGTATGTCATTTTCTATGAATTGAATCTTTAGTTAGTTCTTGGGTATAGTTACATGATAGAACTTCAAGGCTTTGTTTACTTTTATTTACTTGCTGAATTACCTGGCTGTTTTCCAAGTCACTTTTAGTAACTTTAACAAGAGATTTGATAATATTTATTAGCATGATATAGTATCCTTCAAGGAAAACAATATCACAAGGTTAAAAAACTGAAAACTGTTAAACAAAACAGCCCCCATGGTTAGGGAACTAAGTTCTAGTTTTGTTTTTTTTTAATGGTAATGAGCTTCTGTTATACAACAAGGTGCCATTATTTTGTTCTCAAAGTGAGAAGTAGTAGTTCATGCTAGCTTAAAATCTAATCAGATGTTAAAGCTATCTGCTAGTTATTTTTCACAGTACCAAGTCATTCTGCTTCTTCAGTTACCTAGAAGTTAAATTTATCATCAAACATGCTCCATTTGCAAAAAAAACATAGTGGTAATGATAATAGTATATCATCATTAGACTCAAATCAGACCATTTCTACCAGTTAAAACTAGGCTAGTAAGAACTTATCTGAAGCTTTCTGCATCAATACCTAGTAAAATGCACTGAGAATAATAAATACTAAATTTGTGTTTATAGAATCCTCTTTTTAAATGATCCACCATATAAAACTCATCATATAAAATAATCTTTACACTCAAAACATCTTGCTATAGGGCACACCAGAGTAATTACTACCTCATAGATCGAATGCTTCATCACCTTATACTTATCCCTTAAGCCTTTCTGACAAGAATCAAAATAGTATAAAATTTCCATATTTTCAATGAAATATGCTTGTATGAAAGTCATTAAAACCATAAACGCAGCATATTAAGATGTAGAAGGGCATAGGTCTCAGGCATCTGAAGATTTCTCTTAAATCTGCGCTCATTCTTTTAATATATGCAATGCCTTCCAGAAAAACATTTAAAATACCTTATAAGTCTGATTTCTACAGAATTACAAAATATTTAAATTTACAGATCATTAACCACATTTCAATTTACCTCTCATCATTTAAACAGATGTTCAGCCAACAATTTAATTTCAAAAAATTTTATCATGCTCAATTTGGTTATCTTAAATTATGGATGCCATGATTTTCACAATAAAGAAAATCTATGAAAGCACCTGCACATAAGTAACATACTAAGATTGGGAAAGATCTTTTAATTTTTCTACTATACATAAAATACTGCCAAAAACAATGTTTTAATCTTTCAACTCCTGAAAAGTACTTCCGTAAAACCTGGACAAATTTCATCACTACTGCAGGGGTTCTTGGATATGTTAAGAGCACACTCTGATTTAGTTTCAGCACGATCTTACTCTGAATCTCTACAGGTCTCTTTTGTCTACCCAGTCGATCTTACTCTGAATCTCTACAGGTCTCTTTCGTCTACCCAGTCGATCTTACTCTGAATCTATACAGGTCTCTTTCGTCTACCCAGTCGATCTTACTCTGAGTCTATACAGGTCTCTTTCGTCTACCCAGTCGATCTTACTCTGAATCTGTACAGGTCTCTTTCGTCTACCCAGTCGATCTTACTCTGAATCTATACAGGTCTCTTTCGTCTACCCAGTCGATCTTACTCTGAGTCTATACAGGTCTCTTTCGTCTACCCAGTCGATCTTACTCTGAGTCTATACAGGTCTCTTTCGTCTACCCAGTCGATCTTACTCTGAATCTATACAGGTCTCTTTCGTCTACCCAGTCGATCTTACTCTGAATCTATACAGGTCTCTTTTGTCTACCCAGTCGATCTTACTCTGAGTCTATACAGGTCTCTTTTGTCTACCCAGTCGATCTTACTCTGAGTCTATACAGGTCTCTTTTGTCTACCCAGTCGATCTTACTCTGAATCTATACAGGTCTCTTTTGTCTACCCAGTCGATCTTACTCTGAATCTCTACAGGTCTCTTTTGTCTACCCAGTCGATCTTACTCTGAATCTCTACAGGTCTCTTTTGTCTACCCAGTCGATCTTACTCTGAATCTCTACAGGTCTCTTTTGTCTACCCAGTCGATCTTACTCTGAATCTCTACAGGTCTCTTTTGTCTACCCAGTCGATCTTACTCTGAATCTGTACAGGTCTCTTTTGTCTACCCAGTCGATCTTACTCTGAATCTATACAGGTCTCTTTTGTCTACCCAGTCGATCTTACTCTGAATCTCTACAGGTCTCTTTTGTCTACCCAGTCGATCTTACTCTGAATCTCTACAGGTCTCTTTTGTCTACCCAGTCGATCTTACTCTGAATCTATACAGGTCTCTTTTGTCTACCCAGTCGATCTTACTCTGAATCTCTACAGGTCTCTTTTGTCTACCCAGTCGATCTTACTCTGAATCTGTACAGGTCTCTTTTGTCTACCCAGTCGATCTTACTCTGAATCTGTACAGGTCTCTTTTGTCTACCCAGTCGATCTTACTCTGAATCTATACAGGTCTCTTTTGTCTACCCAGTCGATCTTACTCTGAATCTCTACAGGTCTCTTTTGTCTACCCAGTCGATCTTACTCTGAATCTCTACAGGTCTCTTTTGTCTACCCAGTCGATCTTACTCTGAATCTCTACAGGTCTCTTTTGTCTACCCAGTCGATCTTACTCTGAATCTATACAGGTCTCTTTTGTCTACCCAGTCGATCTTACTCTGAATCTCTACAGGTCTCTTTTGTCTACCCAGTCGATCTTACTCTGAATCTCTACAGGTCTCTTTTGTCTACCCAGTCGATCTTACTCTGAATCTCTACAGGTCTCTTTTGTCTACCCAGTCGATCTTACTCTGAATCTCTACAGGTCTCTTTTGTCTACCCAGTCGATCTTACTCTGAATCTCTACAGGTCTCTTTTGTCTACCCAGTCGATCTTACTCTGCATCTGTACAGGTCTCTTTTGTCTACCCAGTCGATCTTACTCTGAATCTGTACAGGTCTCTTTCGTCTACCCAGTCGATCTTACTCTGAATCTATACAGGTCTCTTTCGTCTACCCAGTCGATCTTACTCTGAGTCTATACAGGTCTCTTTCGTCTACCCAGTCGATCTTACTCTGAATCTGTACAGGTCTCTTTCGTCTACCCAGTCGATCTTACTCTGAGTCTATACAGGTCTCTTTCGTCTACCCAGTCGATCTTACTCTGAATCTGTACAGGTCTCTTTCGTCTACCCAGTCGATCTTACTCTGAATCTATACAGGTCTCTTTTGTCTACCCAGTCGATCTTACTCTGAATCTATACAGGTCTCTTTTGTCTACCCAGTTGATCTTACTCTGAATCTGTACAGGTCTCTTTTGTCTACCCAGTTTGGTTATCAGTTTTCATTATATCATAAAACTTCACATAACGATGGAGAGCCATTTCTATGACGAATAATTTCAATATTTGGGATACTGATTATCTTTAAGCCTTATTCAGCATTGAGAATCACAAAATTACCTATCAGAATGGACACATTTCCCGAAGAAAATGCATACAAACAGATTTCGTAATCTTAAGGCCAAAGTTTGTCATCCAGATGCTGATATTTTGAAAATAAGAGCTGAACTCAATCACGTTTGTACAACACAAGTGATGTCACTTAAACCCTACAACTGATAACTAAAAACATTTACTATAAAGCCAAAGGCACACTAATTATTACACATAGTAGCCAATTATGAAAAATGAAAATATTCCACCCCTAAGCCAAAGTACAAGCTAAGCGGCCAGATGTCCTATTCTTGTCCAAAATATCAGTCTCTTACTCTAAATGACAGTATGTAATAATTTACTTCTTATAAGGTTACAGTGCAAGAATACTGTAATTGTATAAAAAACATTAATGAAGTTAGGTCATTCCCTATACTTGCTAGCATGGAAAGTGGACCTTGAGAAAAGATGAAACAGGCAAAGATGAACAAAAGATGAACACCTTCTTTGACTAAAGAAAGCAGGAATTTTCAGCAAATGAAAGAGTTATTCATGTCTGTGATAGGTCATCCCAAAGTAAAGATGAATAGCCTTATAAAATTAATTTACATAATTACAGATGTTAAACATGTGAGCAAAAAGACTGAGAAAAAGGTCATGTTGGAATATTACAAAATATTATGTAACAGAGAGTTACCCTATCAGTATATACATAGGATTGTCCAAAGAAGAGAGACAAGGCCGAAGAAACATAAATATCTAGCTGCCAGGAAACTGTCTTCTGTATGTTAACAGGGTATATTAGATTCTACCACAGCCTAGGTAAACTATTTTTTAAGACTACTTTACCCTTTTTCTCAAATTCTACAATCATCAAACAACCATGCTTGTTGAACTTTCTAATATTGTTTAGAAGATAGAGATTTTTTTTCCTAGTCTACTGAAAAGAATACTTTTCTCAGAGCAAATAAATATACTGGGAATTATGAATACATTTTCCAAGGACCTGACATACTCTTGAACAATGGAGATTCTACATCTACACAGAGAAAATGCTGAGACACTACAGCAGAGCTTTCAGTAAAACCAAATAGTCTTGTTTGCTTCTTATCACCACCAATAATATAAAGTTCTCAAGGCCAAATTGTAGAATACTTTAAATGTCTATTTTATTTATAATTTAGTCCTAAAAAGTAAAATAAATGGTAACTAGTGATAAATTCATTTCAAGGAAGTTATCTCATCTCTGACTACAAAACCACTTCAAGATAATTCTACTTTTATTTATGACTTTACCTATAATCTTGGAGTACCATAAAACCTTTAAATCTTTCCAAAATATCTAGGTAACTGCTTACCTAAAATATGCTCTCCCATCACACAGTGCAGAAACTGACACAAAGTAACAAGGTTCTGAATCAAAGGTGTTAGGTGCCACCTAAGTTCCAAAGATTTTCAGATAAACTCATGAAATGAGAGAGTTTTCAGAAAACAAGTTAGAAATGATAAAGAGGAAAGTAGGTTCAGCATAATCAATCTGGGAAAACACACATATTAAATCATTTAAATCAAACTAAAATCAGATAGCGCTAATTAATCATTTTTCCTACTTTAGTCCTCATAGAGCCAGACAACTGTATTTTCACCAAAATCCTAAATCAACTCTATTCATTCAACTTTTCAATCACCTTTGTCATAGCCACACCACCACAGATTACAGAAAATTGTTTGGATAACGGAAAGTAAAGAATATGCTACCAGTTTATGTAAGAAGAGTATGTTGTATTTGTTGATTTTGTTTTATTCTCCCAAAGAAAAATTAGTAGTCTAAAATAAGCTTGCTAATAGGCAATTAGACCTATTTTCCTCACTACCACCTTTATTTTTATTGTTTTTAAGGTAAAAAAATTTTGATTTCAACAAATATGATACAATATAAGTTCAGCAAAATAAAAAGCTCACCATTTCCTCTGTTGTTTTTTCTACCAACAATTAAAATATTACTTATAAACTATACTTTTTTGAAGTCCACAATTTTCCAGAACACAGATTAAAATATCATGGAAAAACTCACTTCTCAAGGCAAATGATATTTTTTGGTCAGGCAATCACAATTTTATATGTTTTTGCAAAACCGCCTATCACAGGACTTGGGAATTTCAGGCGGATTAACATAAACTAGAGAAGTTGACTAGTAATGTTGTTCTCTTCATTTAACATGCATATACTTTTACAGGTAGAGAAGAGATACATTTTGGAACCCACATATTTATTTCCTGGTCGTCACATTGCAAACCAAAGAGAAAACTAACAAGCAATATTTTATTTTATCCTTAACATCAAAGATTCACTAGTAAAAAAAATACCTGGTACCTTAGAAAATGAAAACTTCCAGCAGTCTCGTTACATCTACCTATTATGATTTATGTACTTTGCAAACATTATAGCACAACAATTATTAAATATAATCTTTTTTTGGAATAATATTCACAAGTGCCATCACGATCTATGGAAGAAGTAATCTGTATCTTGAGCGTGTTTGTAAGCAGAGGAACACAATCATCTGGTGATGATTCTGTCACATAATAAAGATGATCATATATAAAAATGGAGTTCTACTCAACATGAGGATGTTTTACAGTTACCAAGAAAGAAAATATGAAAATTATAAATCAACTTAGAATATTTAATCATAAAATGAAATCGTAAAGTGAGCTTTGGTTTGAATGATCAAATACGTATATGCATTTGTAAAGATATTAAATTAATAAATTATATTACTAATTTCAATTGCTGATTCATCAGCTTCTCTTAAAATTTTCAGGAGGTTTTGCATACAGTATACCAAACAGTCAAGAAGTTACTAAGGGAGTTACTTTTCTTTGATTACAAAAGCATGAAAAAAGTCCATGAACTCAGAACAGGTATGTCTTGAAACTGCATTCTAATACACTAATCAGATAAAAGGGAACACTTAACTGTAATCACCATCAAAAGAAGCTGCTTAATCCTGAAATGTCTGCTATTTAATATTAACTTAAGGCTCTTTTTATAATGTTTATTTAAAAAAAAAAACACACACACATTATTAAGATGGTATGCTCACAAGCCAAGCAAAAAATATAGTTGCCTAATAAGCATACACATAAACTTTTCTTACATGTACTGCTTTAAAATCATCCTATAGCCATTAACTTAGTTTTGGCAGAAAAAAAAGTTGAAGATGCACAGCTATATTAATATAAAGTATGGAAAATGGATGTCATATAGAAATGCTAATGTTCACTTTAGTAGAAAAGCACAAATAAATAAAATCACATAGAACATAACAGGTAGCAGACCTGTGGTACAGAACTACCAAATCCCAACTAGACAGTTGCTTTAGATAAAATATGGAATGTAAAAGAATTAAACTTCTGAAGTATAGGCATTAGTAATAAAAATATACGTGAGGCATAAAGAATTATAAAAATATGAGAAATATTGTAATTTCACTATAATCATACATTTGCTCAGAGGACGAGGTAGTAACAACGAAATTATTTTACCTTTATCTTGAACTTCTTTTGAAAAGCGTTCCCTTTCAATAGCTGATTCTCTCTCTATCCGCTCAATTTCAGCCAATGCATCCAATTCTACTTCGTCATATATAGGTCCCTGCTGTGATACCTGTTGCTGATTCTGTACCACAGAAGTCTGGGGTTGTTTTGTAGCAACTGAAGTGTTCTGTTGTAAAACAGGCACTTGATTTGCTGGAAGGAATGCTGTTTGTTCTTGCTGCGACAAACACTGAGCAGCATTTAGTGGGCGGTTTATATCCTGTGGAGTAATGGGTGTTTTTGAAGTCTGTCCTGGGTACTGCACATTAAAAGGAATATCATTTTCTGAAACATTGCTATTTTCCATACCAGAAAGCATATCCTCTTGCTGGTCCATGTCTGAAGACCTTATACGAGAAAGTCTTAATGTAAGTTTAGTGGAGTCCTTGGATGGAGAACTAATGATATCATACATTGCAGCTTTCTCACTCTGGTCTTTTTCATCCTTGCCTAATTTCATTTTCTTTTGCTTCTTTTGTTTTCTTTCTGGAGAATCTAGCAGTATATCAGGTGGAACATCTCGAGGTGATGAACAAGGTAGAGGCTGAGACTGTAGGATTAAAGGTGGTCTTGATCCTAGAAAAACAATTCAAGAGGAGTGAACAGTAGTGCTGGTTTCAAATTTCTTTTACAGTACAATAGAAACATTATGTAATTGACAACATAGTAAAGTTAGAAAGATTAGTTATAAATTATCTAATCCAAGCCTCTAGTTTACAAAAGATGAAAAAGAATTCTAGAGACTTGTTTCCCACGGTCTCTAAGCTTGTTCGTGGATGACCCAGGTTTAGAACGCAAGGGCACTGAGTATTCCATCTTCCAAACCAGTATTATTTCTATTTTTGTGCCAATGAAATACTAACACTTAGTTTTAAAATGGCAAAAGAGTTTATTATTTCTAAAGAAGCTACAAAACCACCATTTTAGGCATGCTCATCTCTATTCTTTCACTGATTACAAGTCAGAAAACTGATATATCCTAAATATAAGAAAAAGTATTTGTCAAGTTACACAAAAATTACACATTAATCCTAGAGACTACACTCATGTGAATATCACTGGTATGAAAAGAAAAAGAAAGTAGGAACATCTACAATTACTAGAGTCTCCGTTCACTCCACAATCTTTTAATAAAGTACTGATTAACAAAAGTTACAAGACGGAAGTAAAAAAAAAAGATCTCCTAGCTAACCTGAACAAACTCATCTTTTGGATGACTGTTTTAACATCTCTCAAAGCAAATGTATTTTATAAGGAATTTAGCTTTTGTTATGAAAACAAACCTCTTCAATACACTAAGTGCTTAAACATAATGCCCAATTTTAGAGTTTTAAATTATTAAATAATTGTTTTATAACACACTATTAAGATTTCTAAAGTTATCTCTACAATTCTCGTGTTTAAGACACAATAACTTTTAAATAAATAAATAAATGGGGAGAACTATTTTTATACTTCATGTGGCCTTGATTTTCTCCTTCCACTTAACATCACAAACATACTCTCTCTGGCTTGCTAATCCCCCTTTTATTAGAAAATTATGTAAGTCCAGCGAATTTAAAGGCTCAATAAGATAGCTTGAACCAAAATTCCATTAAATTAACCAACGTGATGTGATATAGGGAAGTGTTAAAGTAAGTTAATCAAGTGGAAAAATTCTGCTAATTAACAAGTTGTTAAGTGAGAAAAAAAGCTGATCTGCCTCATAAATAAGAGCATAATTGTATCTGAGCCATGTATGCAATTCTTAAGTTGGACTATTTATACAAAGTTTTAAAGCCCATAGGAAATTGTACAAATCAGTCAAGAATGAAAGTGCTTTACCGGCAAAAACTTAAATCTAGATCCATCTTAAATTATGATTTTTCCCCCATAAGCATAAAGAATCAAGGTGGAACAAGAACAAGTGTTACTTTATCAGAACACCAATTACATAAAATATCTAAATGCATAACATAGATAAGGTGAGGATATTAAAAAATGAATTTCCCATAATATAATAATATATACTTTCGATCAGTAATTTCAATAAATTTCAAATGTTATATAAAAAATACAACTTCTTAGAGAACATACCTATAAAATAAAGCATGATAAGATGCTGTTGGAGCAATTTACTATAAATGTTAGTTTGAGGTTATATCAATCAATAGATATATTCTTTAGACAGAGCTTATACGGGAACCCTGGTGGTGCAGTGGTTAAGAACTCAGCTGTTAACCAAAACGTCAGCAGTTCGAATCCACTAGCCACTCCTTGGAAACCATATAGGGCAGTTCTACTCTATCCTAAAGGGTCACTATGAGTTGGAACTGACTCAAGGGTAATAGGTTTGAGCTCGTATGAGACACGGAAAGGAAATGAAACTAACATTTTTGGACCATTTATTTTGTATCAGAGCTTGTGCAAGCTGCTTTGCATATCAATTCACTTAGTTTTTGCAACGTTCTTATTGAATATTATCTCCATTTTGTGGAAAGGAAAGTGAAGCTTATGGAGGTTAAGAAATTTGCTCAAGGTTATATAATTAGCACACATGAAAAATTTAAACCCACATTTGGCTAAAGTCTAAATTATAATAAACTATATTAGCTTCCTAATGACATATACTTTCAAACCAACTTCAAATTCTAACCATTCACCTGGGAGTCAAATTAGACTTGACACCCTTTAAAACTAGTTGGAAAACAAGTTCATGAACACATTATTCATAAGAAGCCTCTCCTTCTAGTAAAGTATGTATCTATCTCATGAGTTATAAAAAACATAGGTTGGCAAGGTGCCCATCAACGGATGAAGGCATAAATAAATTATGGTATATGCACATAATGGAATACTACGCATCGAAAAAGAACAAAGATGAATCCATGAAACATTTCATAAGATGGAGAAATCTGGAAGACATTGTGCTCAGTGACATTAGTCAGCTGCAAAGGGACAAATATTGTATAAGACCACTATTATAAGAACTGGAGGAATAGTTTATAGAGAGAAGCAAATATTCTTTGATGGTTATGAGAGGGGTTGGGGGAGAGGGGAGGGAAAGGAGTTTTCACTAATTAGGTAGTAGATAAGTTTTATTTTAGGTGAAGGGAAAGACAACACACAATACAGGAGAGGTCAGCACAACTGGACTAAACCAAAAGCAAAAAGTTTCCTGAATAAACTGAATGCTTCGAAGGCCAGTGTAGGAGGGGCAGGTGTTTGGGGACCTTGGTTTCAGGGGACATCTAAGTCAACTGGCATAATAAAATCTATTAAGAAAACATTCTGCATCCCACTTGGAGAGTGGTGTCTGGGGTCTTAACTGCTAGCAAGCAGCCAGGTAAGGTGCATCAATTGGTCTCAACCCACCTGGAGCAAGGAAGAATGAAGAACACCAAAAACACAAGGTAATTATGAGCCTAAGAGTCAGAAAGGAACGCATAAACTAGAGACTACATCAGCCTGAGACCCAAAAAACTAGATGGTGCCAGTCACAACCGATGACTGCCTGACAGGGAACACAACAGAGAACCCTTGAGGGAGCAGGAGAGCATTGGGATGCAGACCCCAAATTCTCATAAAAACACCAGACTTAATGGTCAGACTGGGACTAGAAGGACCCTAGAGGCCATGGTCCCCAGACCTTCTGTTAGCCCAACACAGGAACCATTCCAAAAGCCAACTCTTCAGACAGGGATTGGACTGGAAAATGAAACTGGTGAAGAACAAGCTTCTTGGATCAAGGAGACACATGAGACTATGTTGGCATCTCCTGTCTAGAGGGGAGATGAGAGGGTAGAGAGGGTGAGAAGCTGCCCAAATGGACAGAAGGAGAGAAAGTGAAGGGAAGGACAGTGCTATCTCATTAGGGGGATAGTAATTAGGAGTGTACAGCACGATATATGTAAATTTTTGTATGAGAGGCTGACCTGATTTGTAAACTTTCACTTAAAGCACAATAAAAATTAATTAAAAAACAAAAAACAAATATGGGTTGGTTTTTTCTAGATCAATGATCTAAATTCTTGTTAACCCATCCCTGGCAGCCTGAGTAACTTCTGACCCTGACAACACTTGTGGGGTATGCACCCAACTTTGATGCCTATGCTACAAACAGAATTACCCTGGGAAGTTGTTCCTCCCTTCAGAGGCTGGGTTACCTTTATCCCTCAAAATTCAGAGAACTACTAGAATTAGAATGATGCGAGTTTTACTTTCACCTTGTGAGGAATGTCCTTGATAAAACTGATGGAATACATCCTTTGAAGAAAATATCTTTATCATATGAGGCAGACCAGTCTATGTTTTAGACAGCTACAATTAGAACTTCTTATGGATAGAGAAAATATCAGGTATACTGTAATTAATTAAAAGCTACTTAAAAAAAGTGAAGTACAATATTCTCTTCCAATAAACCCTGATAAATAAAATTATCTGACTGTAATTTAAACTATTTTTTTAAATTGTTGTTGTTAGGTGCCATGGAGTTGGTTCTGACTCATAGAGACCCTATGCACAACAGAAGGAAACACTGCCTGGTCCCACGCCATTCTCACAATTGTTATTATGCTTGAGCCCACTGTTGGCAGTCACTGTGTCAATCCATCTCGTTGAGGGTCTTCCTCTCTTTTGCTGACCCTCTACTTTGCCAAGCATGATGTCCTTCCCTAGGGACTGATCCCTTCTGATAATACGCCCAAAGTATATGAGACGTAATCGCGCCATCCTTGCTTCCAAGGAGCATTCTGGACGTACTTCTTCCAAGACAGATTTGTTTGTGCTTTTGGCAGTCCATGGTATAATTTTTTAAAATAGTCTGGACTTAAATTCACAATTTAGTAAATCTAATATAGGCAGAGGACCACATGAAGTTCTTCGGGAATTCTGAGATTAACAAAATTCAAGTTCATAATACAGTATGTTGTTTTTGTTAGCTCCTGTCAAGTCAGGTCCAAACTAATGGTTACCCCATGCACAAGTGAATGAAATGTGGCCCCATCTATCACTATCTCCATGACTGATTATGAATCAGACTACTGTGACCTGTAAGATTTTCAGACGTAGATCACTAGGCCTTTCCTTCCTAGCCTGTCTTAGTCTGGAGACTCCAATGAAACTTGTTCAGCATCATGACAACACACAAGCCTCCAATGACAGGTGGGTGGCGGCTGTGCATCAGGTGCATTGATGGGAATCGAATTTGGGCCTTCTCCATGGAAAGTGAGAATTTTACCACTAAGCCACCACTGCCCTTATAATACAGGATAAGTTATTAGAAAAAATACAAACTAATTGCTTAAGGAGATTAGGGGAGGGTTCATGGCAGATCCCTCATTTAATTTGGACCTTGAAGGGTAGACAGGATTTTAAAGAGCAGAGATTAAATTAAATGTGAAAATTTAGGAAGGTAATATAAAATAGGCTAGATTTAATAACTGACTAAATAAGACGAAGAGAAGACTCTAAGATGACTTCAAAATTTTTAAGTCAAGACGTTTTAAGGCTGGGTTAGCATTAAGAGAGAGGGGAATTACAGAAAGAGCAGTGAGAACAATTTGAACATGTATTTGAAGTACCAGCTAAATATCAAGGAAATCTGACCTGGAAATGAATAATTACAACTTAGGAGACAAGTCTGGAACTAAAGACCTTGATCCTGTTCACAAAAGTAATCAATGCTTTTATCAAAATGAATGGTGTAGACAAGGGAGAAAGTACAAAGGGAGATAAAAAAGACTAATGATAGAAACTGAGAAATCACAGAACAAGGAGACCAGCTAATTAAGGGGGGCGGGAGGGAAGCAATGAAAGAAATAGAAAGAAAACAGGTGGACTAGATATGAAATAAGTTTTTTTGATGGGGAGAAGGTGGAAGAGACTGACTGGTCAATATTCAAATATTTCAGAGAGCTTAAGAAAGCTGTGTTCTAAAAAGACCACTGGGTTTATCAATGAGAATGATACTGGATACATACTAGAAAATTCTGGTTGACAGGGATTTAAAGAGAATGGGAGCTGAATGAATCCATCAATGAGGACAAATTTAAACTGCATGATCTAGACCTGCTTTAGAATGGGTTTCCTTGTTTATTTCTACAACAAATGAAAAGCAATAGAGAATAACTTTTTAGTATCTGCTTTAAGAAGTTAAGAGTTCTTTACTCAACTCGAAACATGAAATGCTAAAAGAAATTTTAGTGACAATACCTTTAGGAGTTCCATCACTTCCAGCAGGGGAGCATACTGGTTGTGGAGACCTCAAGGGAAACGATGTAGCATTCCTCATTGTTGAAGAATCTCCATCCTAAGAATAGAGCATAAAGTTTATATGTTGAATGATAGAACAGGCACTATAGAAATCTTAAAGAGAACCAATAAAAGACATAAATTACTGACAGGTAAAGTGTTGGTATTCAAAAGCATAATTCTTCTGCACTTTCCTGTTTTCTTCTTGGTATATCTTAGAAGAATTGAAATTGTATCCAAAAGAATCAACAGCCTAAGCATGGCAATGAATAAGAAAACTGGTGTTACTAATGTGCTCCATTTTTGTTTGCCATTTTCTACAAAAGGAGCTGTGAACACCCTACCAAGTCATAAATGTTTTGAGGGCAGAGTTCACTCTCATCTCCGTCGTCCTAAGGGCTGAGATAATTTTTATTTCTTTTATGCAAATATATATAGCTTAGATGAAAAATATCATCAAATCAGTAACAAGGCAAATTTCTAGTATGTGGAATATTTTAATTAATATCAAAGCAACATTTAATTTCAGGAAAAAAGCTTTTTACCAGTCTTACAGGAAAAAATACCCAGGTTCTAATAAATAAAGGTTCATTATTTAAGAGAACATTTTGGTGTGAGCAGGTATTAACTTAAAACTGAAATTATATTTCCTTAAGAATCTAAACCTCTGAACTTTTTTTTGTAAGGGTCATCAAACGTTTTTTGAAAAAGGACAGATAATAAAAAATTTTAGGCTTTGTGGGCCACATACAGTCTCTGTCACTGTCATGGATTGAAATGTGCTCCCCCAAAATATGTGTCAACTTGGTTAGGCCATGATTCCCAGTACGGTCTGGCTGTTCTTCATTTTGTGATTTTCCTATGTGTCATAAATCATAATCTCTGTCTGTGGTTAAAGAGGATTAGGGTGGGATGTAACACCCTTGTTCAGGCCACATCCCTGATCGGATGTAAAGGGAGTTTCCCTGGGGTGTGGCCTGTACCACCTTTTATCTTACAAGAGATAAAAGGAAAGGGAAGCAAGCAGGGAGCTGGGGACCTAATACCACCAAGAAAGCAGCACCAGGAGTGAAGTGTGTTCTTTGGACCTACGGTCCCTGAGCCTGAGAAGCTCGTCGACCAGGGGAAGACTGATGACAAGGACCTTCTTCCAGAGCCAACAGAGAGAGAAAGCCTTCCCCTGGAGCTGATACCCTGAATTAGGACTTGCAGCTTACTAGACTGTAAGAAAATAAATTTCTCTTTGTTAAAGCCATCCATTTGTGTTATTTGTTACAGCAGGACTAGATGACTAAGACAGTCGCATATTTATTCTGGTTTTTTTTTTTTTTTTTTTGGTTGTTGCTGTTGGTTTCTGCAACTCTATAAAAACGTAAAAACCAGTTTTTGCTTACGGGTCAGGTTACTGGCCACAGCTTACCGACCCATGCTCTTAAATAAGCTCTAGGTACAGGAACCATCTCGGTCACAGTTAGATTCCCAGTACCATGAATATTCCTTGACATACGGCAGATATCCTTTAACCATTTGCGGAATTGAAATACTAAATTATGTAACAAATTCTAGAACTATTTCATTACCTTAATGATAACTAATATATTACATACGTCACTACTTAGCCTGTGCACCATGTGTAGGTAGTCGTCACTTGAGCCATGTCTAGGATTATCAGCATGATGATTAGCTGAATTGCCAGACAACGGACCAGAAACTTTATCATGTATGTTTCTCAAACCACCTGCAACAATGGGACTTGATACCGATGCTGAAATTAATAAGAATTAAAAAACAAAAGCTTTATAAAATAAACTGTTAAAATCTTAGAGAATAATAATAATAATGCTTCACGAGAAATATTTTAAACATACAGAAAGTACAACAAATAATATAAAACTTGTGTACTGACTACCAAGCTTGATCAAACCTTAATACCGTGCCAGGTGTTATTCTGGTCCATTTTTGAAAAGAAGTAAAACATTACAGATACGGATGAAGTTTTCCATTTACCTGTGCATTCCTCGCCCCTATTTTGCTCCCCTTACTCTAAAGGTAGCCAGTACACTGAATTTAGCCACTGAAACCCTGTGAAGCACAGTTCTACTCTGGAACACGTGGGGGCCCCAGGAGTTGGAGTTAACTTGATGGCAACTGGTTATGCACATGTTTCTACCTTTGCTATCAATGAATACATTCCTGAAAAACACACAGCATTGTCTGGCATATTAACTATATATAAAAATGGTACGTTATATGTATATATTCTTCTTTAACTTGCTTTTTAATTCAATATTATGCCGAGATTTATTCATTTTGTGTAGTTATAAATTTTTAAATATAGCATATAATTCTGCTGTATAATGTACATAATTTATCTACCCATTCTTATGTTGGACATTTAGATTGCTTCAACACTTTTCTGTCATAAACAATGTAGATTCTTGTACTTGACTCTTTGTAAAAATGTGTAAGATCTAGGGTGCAATATTTAGGAGTGAAATAGCTGGATGTGCCCATTTTGAACCTTACTAAGTATGACCAAATAGCTTTTCAAATTACTGATGTTCTCTTTACACCCTACTGGGAGAATATGTGTGTTCCTACTGCTCTCTATCCTTGCTAACACTTTTTGTCAACCTGAGTGTGGGAAATGTGTATGAAATGTCCCTTTAATTTGCATTTCCCTAATTACCACTGAAGCCAAGTATTTTTTCATGTGTACTGGCCATTCAGATTCCCTCTGTGTGGATAGTTTGTCTATATTCTTTGCACATTTTTCTACTGTTTTTTGTCTTAATAATTTGTGAGAGTTTTTCATGTATTCCTGGAAGGAATTACCTGTTGGGTACGACAAATCTTTAACTATTTTGAAATTTGTGATCCTTCCCCTTACAAATTTTGCTTTCTGTTTTAAGAAATCCTCTTTAACACAAGGTCAGGTCATGAAGATGGTTTCCTATTATTTTCTTCTAACTTTTTATATTTTAGCTTTCCACAGTTAAGTCTTAAATCCATCTAAAAATCTATTTTTATGTGTCATGTGAGATAGGGATCCAATTTTACTTTTTTCTATATGGGTAACTAGCAGTCTCTGCACCATTTATGAAAAAGACCATTGTTTCTCATTAACATAAAATACCACGTATATCAAGTTTCCATTTATCTATGGGTATGTTCCTAGGCTCCTAATCATGTTCCGTTATACCCCACGTCCTTCTTGTCCATGCCTATACGAATATTAAAATAAACCTTGATTCCTGTTAGACTGAGCCTCTACACCCTGCTCCTTTTCAAAATTATCTATTCTTAGACTTTTATTCTTCCATATGAATTTTTAGAACAGCTTTCGTTTCACAAAAATCTCACTTGGGATTTTATTAAAATTGTATTGAAGTTACTAATTTGGGGAAAATTCTAATCTTTATCCTCTTGAGTTTTCCCATCCACAAAGAGCATAACTCTCCATTTTCTTTGATCTTTTTCAAAAGTTTTATATGATTTTTTCCAGAAAAGTCTTGCACACATTTTTGTTAAATATATTCTAGCATCTTATGGTTTTCCTTGAAATTGCTGATGATACTGGTCCTTTAACTGCTTTTTTGGTAATATAAAAATTGTATTAATTTTTAAATAGTAATCTTGTATCTAGTAACCATGTGGAATACTTTTATTATCATACCTTATCTGCAGTTTCTCTTGGATTTTCTATAAAGATAATCCTATCACCTGAAAAGGACCTGGTTTCTTCCTTATCAATAATTATATATATATATATATGATATAAATGTCTTATAGAGACAATTATACAAGAACATCTTCCTGTATTGGCTAGGGTGCCCACTATCACATGGCATAAAAGTAGTGATTACAGGCATTCATGTCCTATTCCTAATTTCAAGGAAATTTTCTAAGTTTTCACCACTAGGTGGACAGTCTTTATAGGATAAAGTTGTGCCAGTCTATTCTTATTCTGTTAAAGTTTTTAAAAATCACAAATGGAAGTTCAAATTTTTTGAATGCTTTTTTGCATCTATTAAGAGGCTCATCTGGCCATCACTCCCTTAATCTGAATTATATTAACTATCTAATGCTAATCAACTCTTGTATTCCTCACATCTAATTTTGTTATATAGGTTGATAACATGGGTTATTCGGTTCGCTAATTATTTAGAAATTTTGTTTCTATGTTCATATGTGATGATTGGTTATATAATTTTCCTTTCTCATACTCTCATCTCACCTGATTTTGTATCAAGATTATTAAATAATTTTATAAAATGAGTTGGGGGAGTGGTGACTTTTTTTTCTGGAATGGTTTAAGATTAGAATATCTCTTTAAGAGTTTGTATAACTTGCCATTAAAACTGTCGAAGTGTGTTTTGATTCCTCCATTTTAAGGGAGGTAGATTTTGAACTACTGAGTGAGGCATGTGCATTTTAAATTATGATAAATACTGTCAAATGCTCTCTGAAAAGGATGTACCAATTTATATCACCCCTATCGAGACTATGGGAAGTTCGTATTTCCCTGCACTCTTGCTGATAAAAAAAAGTTTTTTTTTAACAAAGTATACCAATCTATAGGCATAATATTTTATTTCATTTTGATTTTCATCTCTAATTGTGTGCCAGGTTGACCATATTTTCATATGAAACTTACATTACTTAATCTGGCTTATTTTCCATTTCTGAATTCGAGGTTTTAAGACTGTTTAGAGATATGGCTTTTTTAAGTCTACGATTACTAAAAACTCACGTTTTCTCCTCAAAATTTTATGACTTAGAAAATAACTCGTACATCGTTTATCTACCTAGAACATTTTTGCTCTGGGTAATCTAAAAATTCAACTAAATTTTCAAAACGCATAGCCAATCAATCCAACACTATTTATTAAACAATTCATTCTAACCTGTTGCTGTTGTCAGCTGTCATTGAGTCGGTTTCAACTCATAGAGACCCTATATACAACAAAACAAAATACTGTCTGGTCTTATGCCATCCTCACAATCATTATCCTTTCCATTCTAACCTACTGATTTAAAAATGTTATCTTTAGAATGACAGAATCAGAAAAATCATGATTTTCCAACGACCAGTGCGAAAACTGATGAAGCAAGGATCGTTATGTGATTCTAACCCTCTTAAGTAAAACGTTAATGGGAAACAAGACAACTGCATAATCTCAAAGTATCATCCAGGAGATTACTTACTAATTGCAAAGGAAAAAAAGGGTACTTTCACAATGAAAAGATTAGGTAGTCACCACCTAAACATCACTAATAAAGGGGCCACCTGATATTATATAACTTCTGATGTGATGTAATATAAAGAACACAATATTTATGTAGTAAAAACCAAACCAGTTGTTGAGATGACTGTGGCTCATAGTGAACCCATGCGTGTCAGAGTAGGACTCTCCTCTATACGGGTTTTAATGGATGATATTTCAGAAATAGATTGCCAGGCCTTTCTTCCCAGATGCCTCTGGAGAGACTTGAACTGCCAACCTTTCGGTTAGCAGCCAAACACAATAACTATTTGCACCATCCAGGGGCTCCACTTAATGTAGTACTCTTACCAAAAATATTTAATTGGAAACCAACCAAGACTTTAAAGCTAACTTCTACTTTGTAGGTAACAGAAGGGATATATGAATAGGTTAAACAACATTATGAGGAAAAAGTGAATGAGACATTATATAACAAAAATAGCAGGGACTCCCAAGGGGTTAATTGCGCTATTCTTTTAACTTTTCTGCATGGTTAAAGCTTTTATAATACAAAGTTGAGAAACTGTTTTAAATGCTACCTTTCTCATATTCTATATTAACCATACATATTTGTCTTATTTCTGGATTTTCTGTCCCACTGATCAGTCTATTTACTCCTAAAAAAAAAAATTTTCTTAGAATGATTTTAATATCTGGGTGGGGCTAAGTCATGAATAATATTTTTAGTTCCTCAAGTATCTCATAATTTCTAAAAACGAATCAATACTACACAGGTCCTAAACTATATTTCGTTTTGATTTTGTAATCTCAACTTACTCTTTTGAAAAAGCAGAGTCAATTCTGTTAAAAAACATCAACACAGTTTCGAGACTAAAAACTTACGTATTTTCCTACATATACTTATGTGTATGTGGACATTTCCATAATAAATAAAGGTGTCCTGTATTTCTCTGATTATTAACATTTAAAATGTTCCTCAAACTTTTGTGCACAACAGTATACTAATATTCCACAAGTATTAAAAGCCTATAGGATATAAGTACATTCACTACTCACACTAAATTCAATAATTTTGAAGGTGTCTATTCCATAGGTATGATTTGCCTCCAAGTTTCTCCTTGAGTTAGCATGTGAAATGGTCTTAACCTAATATTTCACTAACTAGCTTTGGGAAATCAGAGTTCGCTGTTTTAATGGATGACTGAACTAAAAGTTTATAAATAAATACAAATATGCTCTGTGCATAATAAAAAACAATACACAGGAATAAATGACTGATAGCAAATGTATAAATTTTGCTGCTAATTATGGTGAGCAAAAACACAGATTTTGTTATATTATCTTTTGTACTGTCTATTGAAAATTTATCAAAAAAAAGTATAAATCATTTATTTAGTACCCATGATATATATCCCAAGGGAATCTAACCTTAAAAAGACATCATCATATTCTCTACCAACATTTGACTCCAACTGAGAACTAGTAATATAAACTCAAAAATTTTTGCATCTAACATTACTAATTTTCCTAAACTAGTACTGTATCAACCATAGTCAATTTTCCACACCATATATACACTTGCAAATTAAAACAATTTCTTCTTTTGTTTAATGCTACTGTAAGACAGCCCAATAAAGAAACAGCTTTTAGTTTCATAAGTAAATATATTCAGTTATATACTAACTTATTCTAAAGAGTCAAATGCTCCTTTTACCTCCCAAATGATAAATGTAACATGTTTTAATGATTTAAGACATATCTCTAAAAAAGTGTTTATTAACAAGCATATAGTATTTTAGTTCGTGTTCTAAAAATTATAAAAAGAAAAAATAATTTGCTTGGAATTATAGGTAATTAGGTTATATCACATTCCCAGCAAAATAACAAACAACTTTCTTACCTTGCTGCATCTGTGGATGCGTTGTGTAACTTGAAGGATGGGAATATGGCATGTATCCCGCAGGGCTCTGTGGGGCATATGGACTAGGCACTGGGCTATTTTGTTGTGGCATAAATCTGTTCCCAGAGCTTGTCTGCGGTGGCACAAACCGGCTAAAACCCAAAATTCAAATAAAGAATATCAAGAAATGAAATAAACATCATATTCTTTGAAATTTCACTGTCATAAAGTTCTCCAAACTTTACACATTATAAATTCAATGTAAACAGAAAAATCTTGTGACATAGATAATTACAAGAATCATTCAAAACTCATAGTCTAATTAACAGTTAGACTAAGTAGTTTATAAATATTGAGGTCTTTCATCTACTTACATAAAAGCACCAATCTTTTCAAGGCATATAATGCCATGCTCCCTAAAATAAAATCCACTCTATAATTTTTTTTCTTTAACACATCAGTTATTTTAACACATACTTTTGTCGGTATAAAATTAATTAGTAAGATGATAGCTACATCACTTATTTTAAGGCTAATATTCATGTGGATTATTATTTAAGACTCATCACTTCAATGCCTCAGCTACATATAATTCACCATTACCTAAATGTATACACTGCATAGTCACTATATTAATCATGGAGAATAATACTGAATAAATGATAGGTATTACCTGGAGGGGCTATGTGAGATAGTGGTTTGTTGGTAATTGGAAGATGCAGGACTACTGTGCATGGAATTCTGAGAAAGTTTGTACTGAGACATCATCATTCCTATGCAATACACAAAAAAGTTAAACATGTAAATCATCTCTTAAATGATTTAAACCAGTCTTTCATAAACATTCAAAAGTTTTTTTTTTTTTGACTGTTTTCATTTTGAAGAGCAAAATATAGAAGCTGTAATCCTAGGGCCAAAGACAGACATTAAAAAAATTAAGATAAAAATCTTTACTTACTTATCCTAGATGAGATGCCAGCTTGTTAAGAGACACTAGAATTTAATTACATGCGAAACAAGTTCTGGTATGAGACCCATTAGAAAAATATGCTACAAAAATCTATTGTTAACATTCTTACCACTTTGTACATATCTGTTCTGCAAGCTTTTCTCCCTGAAAACGTTAGGACTCCTTGCCAGGATGGCCTGCAGCAAGACTGGTATGTCACCTTCTGGATCATCACTGCCAAGGTTATCTTTCAACTCTCTGGTATTAAAAAAAAAAAAATTTAAATAATAATTAATTTATTAAATATTCTCTATTCTACACAGATAGTAATTCTTTAGCGAAATTCAGAAAAGGCAGAAGAGAAAATCAAGATGATTTACAGTCTAAAAATAAATCAGATAGGTACGTTCAACAGTATGGATTTTTGAAAACGTTATCCCCTGAGGAAACAGAATTTTCAAAAAAGAGGAATTCTTTTAAGGACAACCATTTTTTCCTTGTTATTTTAAACAGAAAACAGTATTTCATGTAACTATTAGTTTACTTACGAGTGTTCACAATCTACCATAAACAATTCAAAATAATGGAAGGGTAGAGAGGTGGTGATTATGCAAACAAGTTAATACCTGGGCTTGGAAAGTATTTTCCCCTTTACATCTGAATATGAATGAGACTGACTTTCTGGGAATGTCCTCTGAATGAAATATTGTCACATCGGTTATGGCAAGACTCAGAGGTTATGTAATTTTTCTATTCTATATTTTTTTCTCAAATAAAGTCATCGGGGGGAAACAACCAACATACAGTGATTAAGCAGCGTAGCAATTTTCAAAAAACTTGAAAGTAAATACCAAATTAAAGCACAACTAAAGAAGGTTGTGTCTAAAAGAGTTAAATACAGGCAGCGCTTTTAAATTTACATTCTACATGTATCTGTTCCACTCATTCAATCTAACAAAGCTATAAAGATGGTGCCTAATTATAAACCTCAATAAATTACTGAGGGCAATCTTAGAGTAGCTGTACATCAGATAAATCCTAACTGTGTATGTGCTATTTGTTTCCCTTACTTTTTGAAATATTTTGTAAACCCTGAATAAGGATGTATACCTATAAGAAGTGATTTAATATGTAGGCTTTGTTGAATTTCTGGTGTGACAAAATACTAGTATTTCGTTTCTTTCTGGTTTTAATTATTTCTCTATTTTTCTACCAGAAAATTTATACGTAGTATTTCATCTTAAAAGTCACCAGCTTTAATAATGGCCCCCAAAGTATGCACTGCATCTACTGGTAGACACCTTTCCATTATAATGTGTTTTATTCTTATTTCCCTAAATAATGCACCTTTAAATTAAAAAAAAAAAAACCCCAAAAACCAATTAATTCAAGAATGGAAGGATACATCATTTTGAATGTGTAGTGGATGGGAACAGATAAGGGCCAGAGATTTAACTTTGTACACATTTTTATATTGTTAAGATATTAAAAGGATGTTTTATTTTTAAACTCAAGCATTAATTTAAAAAAGTGTACTTTATGCAAAAAAAAATTCTGTAAAAACACTATATAAGTCAATATTGTTTTTAAAAGTCTACTGTGTAAAAATACACATTTATGTTCAGATGGTAGAGTAAGTCCTAGAAAAAATTAGTTCCAGATTTTACAGCAGCCTTCTAGGAAGTCAGTCCTTGAGTTCTCGTTATGCTGCCCAAGAAGGGCACCTGAGCCTGTTCAACTAAAGCAAGCAACACAGTCCATGGAGTGCTTGAGAATTCTAACCATTGTAGCAATACAAGGAAAAAGGGAGACAGCTTCATGAGCAATTTTAGACCTTTGCACAGCTGATGGATCCTAACATTTTTCCAACACAGTTGAAAAGATCTTTATAGAATTCCATGGGTCAAAACTGTTGTCTCAAAATATTAACAACAGCCTATTTAAATCTCATTAATATCTCACCACATTAAGGCTATAAGGCTATATTTGTACTTGGATACTGATGTATTTTAAAAATAAACTGTGTCTAAAAAAGATTCAAAATAAAAAGTAAAATCAGGTATACTAATTCCATTAGGAAGACCAAACTTTTCACTTTAGTTACTTTTAGATATAAAATTGTTTGTACTTACATGTGATCTGTTGATACCTGGTTGAGGCTATGGACAAGTTGTGACACCAAATTATCATCCCTACAGGACAAAAGGCAGTTCACCTCTTCTGCTATTCGTGCATTAAAGAGAAGGCTCTTTGTAGTTGTAGCAGGTAAAGGAGATGGAAGAGGCAGCTGGTTCAGGACTATTTGGAAAAAAATTCAAATTATTAGAAACTAAGTGACTATAAGAAATCTCTTTAGAGCATATGTATTTCAAGATTAAAAATAAATTATACACTGTGAATGTAATTAATGTCACTGAATTGTACGCTTAAAATGGCAATACCATTTTTTAAAAAGTTACAAATATCAATGTGGCAAATTATTAAAAAACGTATCACCATTTCCCCAACAATCCCTAATCAACCCCCCAAAGTTCCAAAAACATCACTTGGGCTATAACAGGTTATACTTCCCTAAGAATAAAATTCAGTTCTTTTATATTCACACTTGTTTTTCATTTCTTAAATTTTCAACAGTTTAACAAATGACTACTCAAAGAGGTTATGTTAAACACTAGCTTTCAAGGTAGCTGAATTGAGAATATATTTACTAATTTCATCTATTCTTACTGATAAGATTTATCAGAATCACTAGTACTCTCACATAAGTATACCAAATAATAACACCTGGCTCTTCACCCAACTGTTGTTTTAGGTGCTGTCAAGTTGGTTCAGACTCATAGCGACCCGATGTACAACAGAACGAAACACCACCCAGTCCTGCCCCACCCTAACAATCATTGTTAAGGTTGAGGCCATTTTGGCAGTCACTGTGTCAATCCATCTCGTTGAAGGTCTTCCTCTTTTTTTTGCTATGAGTCGGAATTGATTCGATGGCACCGGGTGGGCTACCTTACCAAGCATGATATCCTTCTCCAGAGACTGATGCCTCCTGATAACATGTCCAAAGTATGTGAGATGTAGTCTCACCATCCTTGCTTCTAAGGAGCATTCTGGTTGTACTTCTTCCAAGACATATTTGTTCGTTCTTTTGGCAGTCCATAGTATATTCAATATTCTCCAACACCACAATTCAAAGGCATCAATTCTTCTTCAGTCTTCCTTATTCACTGTCCAGCTTTTGCACGCATATGAGGCAAGCGGAAATACCATGGCTTGGGTCAGGCGCGTCTTAGTCTTCCAGGTGACATCTCTGCTTTTCAACAGTTTAAAGAGGTCTTTTGCAGCAGATGTGCCCAATGTAATGCATTGTTTGATTTCTTGACTGCTGCTTCCATGGGCGCTGATTGTGCATCTACATAAAATGAAATCCTTGACAACTTCAATCTTTTCTCCTTTCATCTTGATGTTGCTTATTTGTTCAGCCGTGAGGATTTTTGTTTTATGTTGAGGTGTAATCCACACTGAAGGCTGTGGTCTTTGGTTTTCATCAGTAAGTGCTTCAAAGTCCTCTCCACTTTCAGCAAGCAAGGTTGTGTCATCAGCATAATGCATGTTGTTAATGAGTCTTCCTCCAGTGTTGATGCCTGTGCTTCTTCACAGAGTCCAGCTTCTCAGAGTCTTTGCTCAGCATACAGACTGAATAGGTATGCTGAAAGGATACAACCCTGATTACACACCTTTCCTGACTTTAAACCATGCAGCATCCCCTTGTTTTGTTCCAATGACAGCCTCTTGACCTATTAGACAAGTATGTATTTTATTACGAGCTTAGGTATATTAAAAAATAAATGTCTGGCTTTAGAAGCAGAGCATTAAAAGAATAGAACTCTGGAGGAAAAAGAATATCTAAGGAATCCTGCTCTAATTTACAAATTCATTAATGGTTCTCTTTTCTCTTCATTCAATTCCAACAGCAAATAAAAGAACATAAATGTTTTACAGTAGCTTAAATTCAGCTGTTTAATGTCTCTTCACCCAATGGAAATTTGTCCATTTATCTAAACTAATGGTTAAGAGAGCTAACTAAAATTTCAGGTACCTTTATTTTACGTTGATCAGTCCCAGTGGGTTATCACAAATTTTTTATTAATTAAAAAAAAAAAAAAGGAATCAAATTATTCTTAATAAGTACCGTTTACTGGGCAAACTTTTAAAATATGAGGCGCATCTGAAGTGGTGGGGAGGAAGAACAAGAAGAAATCCCTGGTAGTATATCTGATTTTGTATTTCTATATATTAATACAGTTTATGCCTTAAAAAATTAGCTATAACAAAATAACAGAAACTACAGTGTTTCAAAAACCTTTCTATCCTAAACCCATCAGCTACTTTCTTGCTAAAACCTGTTGCTGTTGTTAGGTGCCGTTGAGTCGGTTCCAAATCAAAGCGATTCCATGTACAAGAGAATGAAACACTGCTTGGTCCTGCGCCATCATCACAGTCAGTACGATGCTTGAGCCAATCTTTGCAGATACTGCATCAATCCATCTTTTGTTGGGGGTCTTCCTCTTTTTCGCTGACCCTGTACTTTACCAAGCATGATGTCCTTCTCCAGGGACTGGTCCCTACTGATAAAACGTCCAAAGTATGTGAGATGAAGCCTTGCCATCCTTGCTTCTAAGGAGCATTCTGGTTATACTTCTTCCAAGACAGATATGTTTGGTCTTTTGGCAAACCATGGTATGTTCAATATTCTTCATCAACACCATAATTCGAAGGCATCAATTCTTCTTCGGTCTTCCTTATTCACTATCTAGCTTTTGCATGTACATAAAAATACTATGGCTTGGGTCAGATACACCTTAGTCCCCAAAGTGACATCTTTCTTTTGTAAGACTTTAAAGAGGTCTTTTGCAGCAGATCTGCCCAACACAATAGTCGTTTGATTTCTTGACTGCACCTACTTCCGTGAGTGTTGACTGTAGATCCAAGTAAAATGAAATCCTTGGCAACTTCAATCTTTTCATTTATCATGATGTTGCTTATTGGCCCAGTTGTGAAGATTTTTGTTTTATGTTGCGGTAGAATCCATACTGAAGGCTGCAGTCTTTTATCTTCATCAGTAAGTACTTCAAGTCCTCTTCACTTTCAGCAAGCAAGCCTGCGTCGTATGTTAAGGAGTCTTCCTCCAATCCTGATGCTTCGTTCGTCATATAGCCTAGCTTCCCAGGTTATCTGTTCAGCATGCAGAGTGTTCAATAATTTCCATGTTCTGTTGGATCACCTGTCTTTGGAATGAGCACAAAAATTGATCTCTTCCATTCAGTTGGTCAGGAAGCTGTCTTCCAAACTGCTTGATGCAGATAAGTGAGCACCTCCAGCGCTGCATCCGTTTGTTGAAACATCTTAATTGGTATCCCGTCAATTCTGTAGCCTTATTTTTCACCTTTCCCTTCAGTGCAGCTTCTTCCTTCAGTACCACTCATTTCTGATCATATGCTACCTTCTATCAGCCAGTTCTTTTTGGTACAGTGACTGAGTACTTCTTCCATCTTCTTTTAAATGCTTCCTGCGTCATTCAATATTCTGCCCGTAGAATCCTTCAATACTGCAACTCGAAGCTTACAATTTTTCTTCAGTTCTTTCAGGTTAACAAATGCCGAGGGCGTTCTTCCCTTTGGTTTTCTAACTCCAGGTCTCTGCACTTTTTGTTATAATATTTACTTTGTCTTCTTGAACACCCTTTGAAATTTTTTGTTCAGCTCTTTTCCTTCATCATTTCTTCCATTCACTTTAGCTACTCTATGTTCTAGAGCAAGTCTCAGAGTCTCTTCTGACATCCATTTGGGTCTTTTCTTCTGTCTTTTGAATGACCTTTTGCTTTTTTCATGCTAACCTAGAAGTCATAAAATAGTCATGCTAATTTCCTAAGCTCAAAGTTGTACACTGTTCTATTTCACCCCAGTAAAACCATTTGGAAATAGGAAAAAATACAAATGAACAAAATAGAAAAATAGTGCAGCATTCTGAAAATGGATAAAATCATTTTGTGAAGGTATATTCTCATAGCTCCTTTATTATAAAGCTCCAAATCTTGCGCAACGCTACATAAAAGCATGCCGTGTCCTTCCTTTTCATCCTTCGTTTTTGTATCTCTTTTCTCTTTATTTATTGAGAATGACACAGGGATTATCATTGTAGGTAACTATCTGCCTCATTATGCATGGACTAAGAATTAGAGGTAGGTGCCTACTAAAAGGATGAATCCATAGAAAATTGTGTTACATTAAAAAAATATCAAAAGATTGACAATGTTTGTGAAATTTCTTAAATGTTCAGAGTAAAATAGGCGGCTGATACAGTTGTCCCTTGGTATCTGAAGGGGGCTGGTTTCAGGACCCCCCTCCCCCCTCATGGATACCAAAATTCACCGGTGCTCAAGTCTCTTACATAAAATGGTGTATGTAGTATGTCCTATAACATAGGCACATCCTCCCATATACTTAAAATCATCTCTAGATTGCTTATGATACTAAAAACCAAAAAACCAAACCCAGTGCTGTCAAGTCAATTCCCACTCGTAGTGACCCTGTGGGACAGAGTAGAACTGCCCCAAAGAGTTTCCAAGGAGCGCCTGGCGGATTCGAACTGCCGACCCTTTGGTTAGCAGCCGTAGCACAAAACCACTATGCCACCAGGGTTTCCTTATAATACTTAATACAATGTAAATGCTGTGACAGTTGACATACTATATTGTATTGTACTATATTGTTTATGGAATAATTACAAGAAAAAAGGTCTGTACATCTTTAGTAGAGACACAACCATAGAGGCCTACCTACATAGTTCACATCAACAACGTAACATTTTTTTTCCTAGTATCTCCCATCCACAGTTGAATTCACGAACGTGGAACCCGTGGATACGGAAGGCTGACCATACCTATGAAAAATTACTGAACTGACATCCAAAATAACAGATGTCACTAAAAAAATATATATATATATACATATAAGTTGGGTTGTTAAATTTTTTCTCCTTTGAAGGGCAATTTCAGCTCTAAAAAAATAAGTTTGCATTAGTTCCTCCATGCAATCTGCATGCTTCCTTAGATTTGATTTTTCATAATACTCTGTCATGTTCTTTGCTCCTTACTTTTTCATTAATCATGTAAAAACCATTTAACAAACATCTACAACCAATTCTTAATGGATTCTTAGTAGGAGACAGAAATTAAGGTTTTAACCTAATATTAGCTGGTAACACTAACTTTTGTTCTATTTTGCTTCTTTCACATTTATGCCAATAAATCAAAGGAAATAATGATGTTTGTCACTCAAAATTTTAAATCTTAACCATTTTTCTACTATGACATTATAGGTAACTTTTGTTACAGTCTCTCTCAAAATCACCGTTAACAAAAGAATAGGATTTAAATTACATAAATAAACCAAACTTACGATCTGTGAGACTAGCAATCCCCGCAAGAGTAGTGATGGGGACATGGGGCATATCCCCATTCATCCTGAAGTTCTGGAATGGTGGTTCCTATAGAAGTACTTAGTTCAGGTGCCAGCTGTCATTACTTCCCATTTCCCAAACACTGCAACGCACAAAAAACAGACAATTACTTGTAAAAATAAATCAAATAATTTGAGAATGGTAAGTAACAATATACTAATAGAAAACTCTTAATCACTATAAAAAAAATTGTTTTCTGCTTTTCTTGCTCAATCTAATAACAATAACAGTCATTTTTCTTATATCCTTAGTATATGTTAGACACTACAAAGTGCTTTGCACACATTAACTCATTTAGTCCTCATAATGTGCTAAGGCACACCTGACCCAATCCACAGTGTTTTCAATCGTCTCATATGCATGTGAAAGCTGGACAATGAGTAAGGAAGGCTGAACAAGAACTGATACTTTTGAATTGTGGTGCTGGGGAAGAATACTGAATATACCACAGACTGCCAAAAGATCAAACGAATCTAACTTGGAAGAAGTACAACCAGAAGGCTCCTTAGAAGCAAGGATGGAAAAACTTTGTCTCATGTACTTAGGACATGTTATCAGGATGGATCAGTCCCTGGAGAAGAACATCATGCTTGGTAAAGTAGAGGGTCATCGAAAAAGAGGAAGACCCTCAATGAGATGGACTGATACAGTGGTTGCAACAACGGGCTTAAGCATAACGATTCCGAGGACTGCAAAGAACCAGGCGATATTTCATCCTGTTGTATATACGGTCACTATAAGTTGGAACCAACTCGACGGTACCTAAGAACAACAACAGCCCGGCAAGGTGGGTGTTGGAGCCCTGGTGATGTAGCGGCTAAGCGCTTGGCCGCAAACCAAAAAGGTTGGTGGTTTGAATCCACCAGCATCTCTGTGGGAGAAAGATGTGGCAGTCTGCTTCTGTAAAGATTTGTAGCCTTGGAAAGCCTTCGGGGCAGTTTTACTCTGTCCTATAGGGTCGCTATGAGTTGGAATTTGACTCAATGGCAATAGGTCTGGTTTTTTGGTTTAAGGTGGGTACTATTATATCACGTAGTTTACTGGTAAGGAAATTTACAGGGCAATTAATTTATAGAGCAAGGATTAGAGCCCAGGAAGTCTGGCTCCAGAGTTTGTGTTCTTAACCACTAGACTGCATTGCTAGACAGGGATACTCAATCTTTACAAGCACTATAATTCTTTTCTACATCGTAAATGCATTAAGAATCCAGCTTCACTTTGCCTTCCTAGCTATGTCTGTCACCACTCTCCTATATAAACCATCCTCTCCAACCAAACTGGTCTAAAGACTGTCCTGAATCAATCTTGTGCTTTCCCATCTTTATATATTTCCTTAAGACATTCATCCTACTTCAGAAGTCCTCCCTACCTTAGTGCAAATCCTATAATTATTCAAGACCCAGGGCAAGTTCTTACTACCTCATGAAACCTCAGAAAAATTCAGCCAAAAACTCTTTTAATCTACTTTGAACCTATGACATTTACTGCCCAACGTTCTTTTGGTAAAAATTATACATTCCTTTAAGATATCTTTTGAAACTTCTCTTGTTTCATTCTTATATAATTATTTAATGTTCATGTATTGACCTTGTCTTCTAACTATTGCTGCATGCTCCTTGAGATAAGGGCAAATGAAGGAAATAACACTATATGCCAAACCTTATTCTAGGAATTTTACATATGTTATCTCACATGATGGAAACACCCTTAATGTACCATTACCATTTTATAAATATGGAAGCTAAGGTAACTTGGCTAAAAAGTGATATAAAGCTCACATTTACACCCAAGTCACCTGACTCAAAAAGTGAACTATAAGATCATATATTCCAGGAATAATGTGGAATAGTTTTTATATTGTTCACAGTGCCTTGCAAAAGCATTTTACACATAATAATAGGTGCTCAAAAATATTTGATGACAGATATAACTGATTTAGATCAAGAAACGACTCATATTCAAGAAATATCAGTTCCATCTTCAGGAATAATATATGTCAGATAGTAGGAGTATAATCGGTAAGAGCCCAGACTTACTGAAAGGATGACTGGGGAGTTGGCATACCTGACAAAGGCTGGAGAATAGAGGTAAGTGATACATCTCTTTCTGGTAACTGTCTATGTGGCTGGATAATTGCGGAGGGGAGTGGAGTCAAGAAATGAATCATTACCACATCATCCTACCCTACTTTTTCAGTGGGTTACCTACAGAAGACAGTTGCTTCCACATTTTGCCAGTCCTTACTGCATCAAACTTGGTTTTCCTTATCCTCAAAGAGATGGACTAACACAGTGGCTGCAGCAATAGGCTCAAGCAGAATAAGGATGGTGCAAGACTGTGCAATGTTTAGCTCTGTTGTACACAGGGTCACTATGAGGTGCAACCGACTCAACGGCACTTAGCAACGACAACAACATCTGTGACCTATCAGTCCTTTGACTTTTGCTCTGGGGCTCTAAGATACCTAAAATGGGTCTATCCTACTAGTGACATTTCAAGGACATGTATGCTCCAACTTGGAACTGTGTTGACTAGGCTCTGGCCTAAGAGCAACTTTTCTTTCTTTAGGTCATGTGGCTTTGGTATGGGAGTTGTAGGGACAAGTACTGCTGTCACCCTGATTTGGGTTGTCTCAGCACAAGCCACTGATCTCTCCCACTGCCTACAACCATTTAAAAAATAAAATAAAATAAAGAAGATAGTATATGCACAGCCGTGTAACTTCAATAATTTAGCAGAGATATTAAGGAAAATTTTATCAGCTCACAATATACTCAGGGTTGAGAAATTTCTTTAAAAGTACAGCAGAATGGGAATGTAGTATCTGAAAGATCTTTACAGAAATCCCAGTACCACCTACTTACTTAACTAGTCATGTGACCTTGGGTATGTCACTTACCTTCAGTTCTCTCAGATGCAAAATAAAATTAATAGATTTATAACACAGAATAGACACATTGGAAGGAGTGAGGTTCTACAGTCACCGAAAAGAGTGAAAATCTTACTTATGTACACCACTCGCATCCAAAGTGTGGTCTGAAGACTCTTGGTGGTGGCAGTGGTGGTGGTATCTCTGAGACCCTTTTGGGGAAGGGAGGACCATAAAGCCTAACCTATTTTCATAATAATACTAAGTTATTATTTCCCTTGTTCACTGTGTTGAAATTTGCACTGGTGGTACATAAGTAAAACTGGTAGGCAAAACTGCTTGCATCTTATCACAAAGGAAGCGTGTAAAACCAAAACTGTATAAGCAATCATTATCTTCTTCACTGCCACACATTATCAGGTAAACAGACCAACAAACAAATACGAAAACGCACACGTTTTAAAATGCCAGTTTTACTTAAGCTGTCCATATGAACCAGTAAAAATTACTAATTTTATTAAATTCCAACCTTTGAGCCCATATTTTTTTTATATTCTGTGTAACAAAATGAGAAGTACACATAAAGTACTTCTGCTGCATACCAAAAGACACTTGGCAATGGTTTGAGTTGTCAATTCCAATTAGCCACTTTTTTCATGAAGTACCTATTTTGTCTTGAAAAAATGACTGATAAACCATGGTTATTCAGATTTGGGTATCTGGCAGACATCTTTTCAAAAGTGAGTGAGACAAGCTTGACATTTCAAGGAGGGCAACTGACACTACTTGTTGTCAATAATAAAATTAAAGCTTTAAAGTGAAAATTAGAATGTATCTGCCACCATGAGCTTGACAGCTTCTAAACTTAAAAAGTCTTTTCTGATGAGACTAGTGATGATCTCTGGTGAGATCAAATGTGATTTTTTGATACTGAATGAACCGTGATAACATTTAGGTATCTACATAATTTAGTCAACTGTTATTTAAATGACCAGCGCACACTGTTTTAAAAATCACACCAGGGTAAAAGATTCATTCACAGTGTAAGACAGACCAACAGATTTTAACATGAGCAGACAAAAAATTTGTTGCTATAGTTTCAGATTCCAAGTTACAACTCATCTTACAACTACCATTTGCTGAATTTTGGTGTAGTATCAAAGAAAAATATCCTAAATTATCCGAACAGACTATTAAAATACTAAATACTCCTCCCTGTACTGCTAGATTTTCTTCACATACTACAACAAAACAACACATTGTAACAGACTGAATGCAAAGGCAGGTGTGAGGAACCAACTGTCTTCTATTAAGCTAGACATCAAAGAGATTTGCAAAAATGTAATACAATGTTACTCTTCTCACTCATGTTTGGGAAAATCGAGTTACTTTTCATAAAAATATATTTTAATATGAAGTGAATTTATATTGCTACTTTAAAATTCATTCATAAGTAAATACTTCAAAACTTTTAGTTCTCAACTCCTAACACAGTAAATATTGATAGACACAGACCATTATCTTCGGGTCCTCAATAATTTTAAGAACATACTGGAAAGCAAAAAGTTCAAGATTTGTTGATGTACAGTACACATTCTTTTTTTTTTTTAATATAACCCTGTAAAGTAGTTCTTAAGCATACTAAAGCTTAAGCACTACTGAGCTAAACTAAAGTAGAAATGTTACAAACCCCTTGCTGTGGAGTCAATTCCAACTCATGGTGACCCCACGTGTGCAGAGCAGAACTGCACGCACAGGGTTTTCAAGGTTGTGACCTTTCAGGACCAGATGGCCAGGTCTTTCTTCTGAGGTGCTGATGGGTAGGTTTGAACCACCAACCTTCTGGTTAATAGGCACTTAACCATCTGTTCCGCCCAGGGGCTGTCAATGTTCCCACAGAAATGACTTAAGTGACTTAAATATTCAGCTTTTACCATGATGTAAAGGAGTCCTGGTGGTGCAATGGTTAAAGCTCTTGGCCAGTAACCCAAAGATCAGTGGTTCAAACCCCCCAGCTGCTCCATGGGAGAAAAGGCCTGGTGATCTACAACAATATCATGACGTAATATCCAATAGATATATGAAGACATTCTATAAGCTGCTAAACACCTTGTCCATTATTCCGTTCAATGTCCCCAAGTTTTTCTCATCTTAGTTTCAACATGTAGCTTTTAGATCATTTACCTTTCCTTTAATAGTACATACGTAGTTCTTTTTGGAAACAGACAATATGACATTTTAATAATGCAAACATTAATCAAAGATGTTTTTATTAAAAACTAATCAGCAAATATAGAAAGTCTATTCCACTTCAACCAAGACACGCTGCTAAAATAGAAAATTAAATTGTAGCTTCCAGTTTAAAGTTTAAATGTTTTTCTTTTTTTGAGGTTGTATTTGCTGGTCAGTCAGAGTTAAGAGGGATTCTAAGACTTCTGCATCCTAAACTTCAAAACAATCAAATGATATAACACTAACAATTTTCCTAACTCATTTATCTTAATGTGATTTTGTAAGTAAAAAAAAAAAAAGTAGTATACAGATATCCAAAAACCAATCCCACTGCTATCCAGTTGATTCTGACTCATAGCAACCCCACGGGGTTTCTCAGCCTGTAAATCTCTATGGAAGCAGACTGCCACATCTTTCTCCCATGGAACCACTGGTGGTTTCAAACCACGGACCTTTCGGTTAGCAGTCAACTGCTTGAACCACTGCATCACCAGGGCTCCTGTATACAGACACAGGTAGATAAAATTAAGAATTTCTCCCCCCAACATTTTTACTATAAATACGATATATTGAGAAAGGTGTACAAAACATGCATTTATAGTTTAACAGAGTTATAAAGTAAGCATTCATAGACCTACCACCTAGAAGGCTAGAACCACAGTCCCCTCTAGAGGTAACCACTACCCCGGCATTATGGTAATCTTTTCCTTTACAATTTAATGACTTTTATAGCATACATTCTTTTCTAATAGCCAGCCAAGGAAAAAATATTACTTTCCTTTGATGACTGCTTGATATAAAATTCAGTAATAAAAAGCTATTAAAAGGAAATAACACAAGAAATAGTAGAGGAAAGATATAACTATTGGCTATCCTATATTTGTCCTTTCTTAGCAAAGCAGCGGACTTAACTCTGTGAAGTTATTAATCTGATTCTTTTAACAGTTACTAAAGAAACTGAACGCAATGTTCAAGAAAACAGCAGTCACATCAAGCACTAAAAATAAATAAATAATCAGAATATAAACATCCTGATAGAGGTCACCAAGACACAATGAATTTTTTCTAAGTTTATGGTAATAAGAAAATGCCAATTTATGGTTAATTGATGGAAAAAAGTAATTGAATGCAAATTATTTATAGAGTGTCACAAAACACTTCCGTTATTCATACACAACTTACTGTTGTGCATGTAAACTGCAATCCCAAACAGATTATGTAGTAACAAATGACCATGTTTAACTGTTTAACTCAGAGGACACAAACATAGAGAATAACATGCTAGAGGATTCTGTCTCTACTGTGGCCTACCTCACTTTATTTTTCTAAATCCCAGGTGAATAACATGTAAAGTAGATGCAACCCTGGGCTGCAGTTTTTTGTTTGTTTTTTTTTTTGCCCCAAATTATTTACGTGATTAGTAACCACACATGAACTAGAAAAATGATAAACTTAACCCCATTGTGCTTTCTTCGTGATGTAACAGGATAGCTGAATACTCTGATGTCAACTGAAAATCCAGAGCAAGGAGGTTGGCACAGAAGAGCAACGATGCTTGCTTGGTTTGAAGTCTGTAACTATGGACTGAATCAATGACTACTGCAAATATATTTATACCTCACTGCTGAACTATGTTGATATCACTATGATTCAAAATTCTGAAGAGCAGCAGAGATATTTGGTAAAAATGGACTTATAATTTAAGAAGAAAGTCACAGATTTTGAAGAATATGAGCTATCTGTGGAAAGGCTGCTGTTGTTAGGTGATGTTGAGTGGGTTCCGACTCACAGCGACCCCGTGTACAACAGATCAAAACACTGCCCAGTCCTGTGTACAACAGATCAAAACACTGCCCAGTCCTCAGACATCCTCACAATCCTTGCTACAGTTGAGCCCACTGTTGCAGCTATTGTGTTAATCCATCTTGTTGAGGGTCTTCCTCTTTCACTGACCCTCTACTTCACTAAGCATGATGTCCTTCTCCAGGAACTGATCCCTCCTGGTAACATGTCCAAAGTAAGTGAGACACAGTCTCACCATCCATTATTCTAAGGAGCATTCTGGTTGTCCTTCTACCAAGACAGCTTTTTTTCATCTTTTGACAGTCTACGGTATATTCAATACTCTTCATCAACACCATAATTCAAAGGCATCAATTCTTCCGTCTTCCTTATTCACTGTCTAGCTTTCGCATGCATGTGAAGCGACTGAAAATACCATGGCTTGGGTCAGGCGCACTTTAGTCCTCAAGTGACATCTCTGCTTTTTAACACTTCAAGGAGGTCTTCTGCCGCAGACTTGCCCAAGGCAATACTTTGATTTCTTGACTGCTGATTGTGAACCCAAGTAAAATGAAATCCATGGCAACTTCAGTATTTTCTCCATTTATCGTGATGTTGCTTATTGGTCCAGTTGTGAGGATTTTTGTTTTCTTTATGTTGAGGTGTAATCCATACTGAAGGCTGTAGTACATGGCTAACTTTTATCGGAAGGCCACCCAGGTCCATCAAGGAACAGAATTCCTAGGATTCTAGACATGAATATACATATTCTTTATTAACTATACATGGCATTTCTGGTTCTGGATTTGGACAATGTTTGGTCTCTCTGGCTCTGTGAAACTACATTGTCTTTCATGAAACTGTTGAAACTGAACTTGACAGTCATCATCTCTGGGGAACAATGTGTCCCAAATGAAACAGAAACCAAATGGTAAAGACGATTGTAATGAGTGTTTTAAAACTGTCACTTAAGGTAGTGCTTTTCAATCTGTGGTACATAGTGACCTATTACAAAATGGTGGACTGAAAAATAAATTTAGTGAGTTGAAAGCAACATTGAGAGGGATGGAGGGGATAGAAATATATGAATATATTATGTATTGCTTTGTGAATCTAGGTAAAATATCTTTCCAATTGTGGGTCAGAAACCCTGGTGGTGTAATGGTTAAGTGCTACGGCTGCTAACCAAGGGGCGGCAGTTCAAATCCACCAGGCACTCCTTGGAAGCTCTACGGGGCAGTTCTACTCTGTCCTCTAGGGTCACTATGAGTCGGAATCGACTTGATGGCAGTGGGTTTGGTTTTGGTTTTTAATTGTGGGTCACAGGCAAACAGTTTGAAAGCTGCTGACCTAAACAAAGAAAGAAGGAAAGAAAGTTGCTCACCTCCTAAATGGCAATAGGAATGAAATAATGCACATAAATTATCTGACATACTGCCTGGTACGTGGTAAGTGATCCAAAAAGTTCACCGGGAGGAACGAGAGAAGCTAACACAGGTTTGGGAGAAGAGAGAAAATAAATAGGTGAATTAGGGACAAATGGGATCTTTTCAATACAAATAATTCCCATTTCTGAAAGATCTATTATAAATTATCATTTGGAATTCCAGTACATATTTCTCTACAGTCTTATAAACTGTAGCTATAGTCCTAAGTCTGCCCATCTACAATTACTTAAATGATAAGGTGGCTGAAATAAATACTGGCAATACAATGCAGAAGAAAACCAAACTGTTTTAATACTAAGAACTAAATCAAACACAAAAAAAATTGAGTAAGAAATCATTTATAAACTAATTTTAAGAAGGGCTTGAGGTTTAGTTAAAAGTGCTTAATTAGGCGAAGATGATATAGTAAATTCTGTATTTAGCTCATTTTAATGAGTCTGAGGGGAACTTCTAAGCACTTTCCAAGATTTTTAAAGACCCTAGTTCTTTTTCATTTAATTTCATTTCAAAATTTATGACTTCCTAATGCAAATCAAAGAAATGCAAATAAAACACTATGGGCAGAAGTTACAATAATATTCAAATTCAAATGAATCTGGGGTAAAGAGCAGTCTCATAATGTGATATAGATAAACTTTCCTGGAGGGCCACTCTGCAACCTACAACCAAGGTAGAAAAGTGTATAACCTTTTCCCAACAATGTCACTTCTAGAAATACATCCTAAAGAAATGATTAGATATGTGCTTGAAACTGTATGTACACAGATGTTGCTACACCGTGTCATTACATTTTAGTAGTGAAAAATTAGTAAAAATGACCACGATGATAAACACTTATTGAGCACTTAAAAACCTGTTGCTGTTGAGTCAATTCTGACTCATGGCAACTCCACGTGTTACAGAGTAGAAATGCCCTATAGGATTTCCTTGGGGCTCTGTAGGACAAAGTCCTGGTGATCTACTTCCATGAAAATTACAGACAAGAAAATCCTATGGGGCAGTTCTACCCTGTCACATGGGGTCACTATGTAGGAATAGACTCAATGGTACCCAACAAAAACAATCTTTATGGAAACAGATCACCAGGCCTTTCTTCTGTAGTACTGCAGGGTGGGTTCAAACCATTTGCGCCACCATTATTTCAGCATTTACCTTTCCGAGCACTTACTATGTAATAAAAATTGTTGTAATCACTCTACACGCATTCTCACTTATTCCTCATAAAATGCTACGAGGTACTAATACTACAGTTTTATTGATGAGGAAAAGGAGCCCTGGTGGCGCAAATGGTTAAGCACGTGGCTGCTAACTGAAAGGTTGGTGGTTCAAACCCACTCAGGAGGTCTGTGGGAGAAAGACCTGGCAATCTGCTTCTAGAAGATTACAGCCAAGAAAACCCTATGGGTATAGAACAACCAGAACACAATTAAAGAGAATGCTGACTCATTGTGAGGAACGTAACTAATGTCACTGAACAATTTGTACAGAAACTGTCAAATGGAAACCTAATTTACTGTGTATGTAAGCTTTCACCAAAAAAACAATAAAATTTTATTTAAAAAAACAAACAATTCTATGGGGCAGTTCTACTCTGTCGCAGGGGGTTGCTATGAGTTGAAACAGTCTCAATGGCACCCAAAAACAACAACTGATGAGGAAACTGAGGTACAGAAAAAATGAGTTACTTGCCTAAGCTCATACAACAGGAATCAGACCCAGGCTGAATGGCAAATGGATGTTTAAGACAACAACTAAAATATCTAACAATATTTTTATGTTATCACTCTACAAGAGAAAGATATGGCAATCTGCTTCCATAAAGATTACAGCCTTGGAGACCCTATGAGGCAGTTCTACTCTGTCCTACAGGGTCACTATGAGTCGGAATCAACTCGACGGCAGTCGACAGCAGTGGGTTTTATTACTGGTCTAATAAATGAAGCCATATTCATGAAAGATTACTATGCGTCAATTGAAAATCATGTTGTGTAATCAATATTGATGTGAGGAAAGAAAATAGTCACAATATATAGCAAGGAACAAAGAACACAGGCTTCGTACATCTGAATCCAAACTCTTCCACTTACTAGTAATCTGACATGGAAAAATTACTTAATCTCTTGGTACCTCAAGTTTCCTCTTCTACTCTGTCACATGGGGTCGTTATGAGTTGGAATAGACTCGACAGGAAGTAGGAGGCAGGTAATATTAATTTTGTTCTGAGGATGAAATGAGTTAATACATGCAAAGTATTTAGAACTGGGCTGGGCATATAGCAAGTGTTCAACAAATCTGAGCTGCTATTTATTACACAGCTTTCTACACAGCTTTCTTGCTTTTATCATGTATGCTCTCTCAGAAATCTTTTGTATACACAGACATGCCTTATTCCTTTTCTAATATTACTTCACAGGATGGTTGAAGCATCAAATTTAAATGAATGTTATTCAAAAAAAGTAAAACCTCGCACTTTTTATATTATGCTCATAACCTCTTTTCAAAATTGGCATAAAATATTTTTATAAATAATCTTGCCAAGCATAAATCTTTTATTTCCTATATTTCTGAATACACCAAAGATGAACTAAATGTATGATAAATGTATCAATTTGGTAGCTTTTTCCATAACAACTGTTCACTCTGTCTTAGCAATTGAATAACTAAAATTCCTTTAAATTCTACTTCATGTTGTTCTTCAAAATAATGTCCCACCTTTTCTTTGATAGAATGAAAGCATTTTCCTTCTACTTGTTAAGATGTTTATCAGTGAAAATAATTTAAAGTGTCATACACTAGATTAGATCAACAGTTCACGCAACCCATATATGTACTCCTTGAACTAGAAACGCTACCTAAAACAACAGAGTTTCTATGGTATTTGGCCCTTTATGATGATGCATCCAATAATATTTATTCTGCGTCACTGTCTCAGACATTACACTAGGCAAGAAAAATAAAGTGGACTTCAAAATTTGAGTTTGGTCATGGGGATGTTGAAAAGGGGATGGACCTTTCAGGGAGTGAAAAAGGAAAGAATCGCTGAACTAAAACCTAACCCAGTTTTACTGTGTCTTCTCCGTATTTAATTCCTCCAAAAACCTGTGTCAAATTTATTTAAAATAAAAAGCAATGGTTGACACCAGAAAAACTAGATGGTGCCTGGGTAGCACCAAAGACTGCCCTCACAGGGAACACAACAAAGAATCCCTGATGGAGCACAAGAAAAGTTGGATGCATACCTCAAATTCTAGTAAAACGACCAGACTTAATGGTCTGACTCAGACTGGAGGGACCCCAAAGGTCATGGCCCCTGGATACTGTTAGCCCAAAACTAAAACCACTTCTGAAGCCAACTCTTCAGACAAAGATTAGACTGGGCTATATGACAGAAAATGATACCGGTGAGGATGTGCTTCTTTCTTAGCTCAAGTAGACACACGAGACTATGTGGGCAGCCCCTGTTTGGAGGTGAGATGAGAAGGCAGAGGGGGACACAGAAGCTGGTTGAATGCACACAGGAAATACAGGGTGGAGAGAAAGAGCGTATTGTCACATTGTAGGGAGAACAACTAGGGTCACATAACAATGTATGTATAAGTTTTTGTATGAGAAATTGACTTGAACTGTAAATTTTCACTGAAAGTACAAAAAAAAAAAAAAAAAGCAATGGCAAAGCTCTTAAAATTCATGAAAAGATATCCAAGATATACTACTAAGTGAAAATACTATCAATATGCACAGTACGATCCCATTTTTGCCTAAACTATCTTATATCTACATATCACGTGTCTGTCACTTTGTCTTACTGTGGTGGGTTGTGTGTTGCTGTGATGCTGGAAGCTATGTCACTAGTATTTCAAGTACCAGCAGGATCACCCATGGTGGACAGGTTTCAGTGGTGCCTCCAGACTAAGACACACTTGGAAGAAGGACCTGGCAGTCTACTTCTGAAGAAATCAGCCAGTGAAAACCTTATGAATAGCACCAGAACACTGTCTGGAAGATGGGCCCCTCAGGTTGGAAGGTACTCAAAATACGACTACGGAAGAGCTGCCTCCTCAAAGTAGAGCTGACCTTAATGACATGGATTAAGTCAAGCTTTCTGGATCTTCATATGCTGATGTGGCATGCCTAAAAATAAGAAAAAATAGCTGCAAACATCCACTAATAATTGGAACATGGAATGTATGAAGTATGAATCTTGGAAAATAGGAAGTTATCAAAAATGAAACGGAATGCATAAAGATAGATATCCTTGGCATTAGTGAGCTGAAAAGGACTAGCATTGGTCTTTTTCAATTGGACACTCATATGGTCTACAAGGCAGGGAATGACAAACTGAAGAGGAATGGTGTCATATTCATCGTCAAAACATTTTAACATTTATCCTGAAGTACAAACCTGTCAGTGATAGGATAATATCCACGAACCTACAAATAAGACCAGTTAATATGACTATTATTCAAATTTACACACCAACCACTAATGCCGAAGATAAAGAAATTGAAGAATTTTACCAACTTCTGTAGTCTGAAATTGATCAAACATGCAATCAAGATGCATTGATGATTACTGGTGACTGGAATGTGAAAGCTGGAAACAAAGAAGAAGGATCAGTAGTTCAAAAATATGGCCTTGGTGACAGAAACGGCACTGGAGATTGCATCACAGAATTTTGCAAGACCAACAACTTCTTCATTGAAAATACTTCTTTTCAACACCATAAACAGTGTCCACACACGTGGACCTCACTCAATAGAATACACAGGAAATCAAATCAACTAAACCTGTGGAAAGAGATGACGGAGAAGTTCAATACTATCAGTCAGAACAAGGCCGGGGCTGACTTTGGAACAGACCATAAATTGCTCCTATGCAAGTTCAAGTTGAAGCTGAAAAAAATTAAAACAAGTTCACAAGAGCCAAAAGATGACCTTGAGAATATCCCACGTGAATTTAGAGATCATCTCTAGAATAGATTTGACACACCAAACAGTAATGACCGAACACCACATGAGTTGTGGGATGACCTCAAGGACATCATATATGAAGAAAGCAAAGGATCATTAAAAAGACAGGAAAGAAAGAAAAGACAAAAATGGATGTCAGAAGAGACTCTGAAACTTGCTCTTAAAACACAGAGCAGTTAATCAAATGGAAGAAATGATAAAGTTAAAAGGCTGAACAGATTTCAAAGGGCGGCTCGAGAAGAAAAAATATCATAATGAAATGCACAGAAGCCTGCAGTTAGAAAATCAAAAGGGAAGAAGCTCAGCATTTCTCAAGCTAAAAGAACTGAAGAAAAAATTAAAGCCTCAAGTTGCAATTTTGAAGGATTCTATGGGCAAAATATTGAATGACACAAGGAGCATCAAAAGAAGACGGACAGTATACACACAGTCCCTGTACCAAGAAGAACTGGTCAATGTTCAACCATTTCAGGAGGTAGCATATGATCAAGAACCAATGGTATTGAAGGAAAAAGTCCAAGTTGCACCAAGGCACAGTGGTGAAAAACCAGGCTCCGGGAATTGACGGGATACCAACTGAGATGTTTCAACAAACGGATGCAGCGCTGGAAACACTCACTCGCCTATGCCGAGAAATTTGGAAGACAGCTTCATGACTGATTGGAAGGGATCCATACTTGTGCCCATTCCAAAGAAAGGTGATCCAACAGAATGTGAAAATTATCAAACAATATCATTAATATCTCACAGAAGTAAAATTTTGCTGAAGACAACAAATGATTGCAGCAGTACACTGACAGGGAACTGCCAGAAATTCAAGCCGGATTCAGAAAAAGACCAGGGAACAAGGTATGTCATTGCTGATGTCAGGTGGATCTTGGCTGAAAACTGAATACCAGAAGGATGTTACCTGTGTGTTACTGACCATGCAAAGGCATTTGACTGTGTGGATAACTCCAAAACAGTTAACTGTGCTCATGAGGAACCTGTATATAGAGCAGAGGCCATCGTTCAAACAGAGCAAGGGGACACCGTGTGGTTTAAAATCAGAAAAGGCATGCATCAAGACTGTATCCTTTTACCATGCTTATTCAATCTGTATACTGAGCAAATAATCTGAGAAGCTGGACTACAGCAAGAAGAACAAGGCATCAGGATTGGCAGAAGACTCATTAACAACCTGCATTATGCAGATGACACAACCTTGCTTGCTCAAAGTGAAGAGGACTTGAAGCACTTACTAATGAAGATCAAAGACCACAGCCTTCAGTACAGATTACACCTCAATGTAAAGAAAACAAAGCTCCTCACAATGGGACCAAAAAGCAACATCATGATAAACGGAAAAAAAATTGAAGTTGTCAAGGATTTCATTTTACTTGGATCCACAATCAATACCCATGGAAACAGCAGTCAAGAAATCAAAAGACGGGTTGCATTGGGCAAATCTGCTGCAAAAGACCTCTTTAAAGTGTTAAAACGTAAAGGTGTGCCTGACCCAAGTCATGATATTTTCAATCGTTTCATGTGTATGCAAAAGCTGGACAATGAATAAGGAAGACTGAAGAAGTACTGACACCTTTGAATTATCATGTTGGCGAAAAATATTGACTATACCACGGACTGCCAGAAGAACGAACAAATCTGTTTTGCAAGTACAGCCAGAATGCTCTCTTAGAAGGGAGGATGGTGAGACTTCATCTCACTCAACTCTGGACATGTTATCAGGAGGGACCTGATAGGAATCCCTGGAGAGGGACATCAATGCTTGGTAAAGTAGAGGGTCAGCGAAAGAGAAGAATACTGTCAAGGTGACGGATAGACACAGTGGCTGCAAGGATGGGCTCGAGCATAGCTATGACTGTGAGGATGGTGTAGGATGGGGCAGTGTTTCGTTCTGTTGTACATAGGGTCGCTATGAGTTGGAACCAACTCAACAGCACCTAACGACAACAACGTATCTATGTACAAATACAGCAAAACCCATATAAACTGGAGCCTGTGTAAGGCAGAGAAACCTGTGAGAGAGGGAACCCTCAAATATTTTCCATTAATGGAGAGCAACAGAAAAGTGGTAAGATGACACTCTGTCAAAGGTGGAAAACTTGCCGAGACCTGGAAAAGCAAGGCACTCAAGTTTCGGCTCTCACAGGTTTCACTGTACTAGCCTTCAGTGCAAGGAAAGGCTGAAAGCCTTTTCAACGACTTAAAACGTGCATGCGCAGCAAGTGAAGGTGACTGCGATGAAGAATTCATTTCAAGGAGGGGTTGGTTCAATGATTTCAAAGTAAGGGCAAATTTATGTCACATAAATTTTTTTTAAAGGGCAAGTACAAGTTGTCTGTAAGCTGGATGTTTGTAACCCAGGGACTGCCTGTACATTTATTGCTTTAATTTTTTTTACTTTGAGAATATTATGTTATGATTCAGACAAATGATATAAACTATGGATAGAAATGAAAAAGACTGAGTCTTCTAATAGTTGCCTTTATATGAACATAGATTATGCTGGGATATTTAATTATCCATGAAATCTACTTTAAGCATCTACTATATGAAGGTGTTGTGCTAAGTGCTAAAGATTAATAGTATATGTAGGGTGTATTCATAAACATTTTGGCCAGAACATATGGCCAGAAAGGTGAACTGGAACCTGCAAAGAAGTCTAGTATGTAATGTTGACTGTTTCCTTGTATTTTTGATAAAAGCGAAAAACCAAAAAACCAGACCCGTTGCCATCGAGTCGATTCCGACTCACAGTGACCCTACAGGACCAAGTAGAGCTGCCCCACAGAGTTTTCCAAGGACCTGCCGGTGGATTCAAACTGAAAAGGTCAGCAGCGGAGTTCTAAACCACTGTGCCACCAAAAAAATAAAAAAAACAGGGCTCCAAAAAGAAAGAATGGAGGCAATTAAGTCTTGTTAGGAGAATATTGCAATACTGACGTGTAACGATGGTTCACTTTTGGACTTGCTCAGATTGAAATGGCAATGTAACACCTTGTTGAAGACATCTAAAGCTGGAAGCTGGAAATTCAGGAACAGACATAAGTGGTCAGAACTTCAACTCCAGATATGAAAAATAATTACAGAGGGTTGATAACAGCTAAATTATAATAAATGAAATTGCTAAGAGATAAGGCAGCATTGTAGGGGGAAAAAAGTCTTTTTTTAGCCCTTCTTCCGTGCCAGACATTTAACACGCCTTTTTTCCTTAATCATGACAAAATCAGAAGGCTGCGAAGATTATCTCCATTTCACAGGTGCAAAAGTTAAGGCTCAGAGCCTAACTACTTTGCCTGTGGCTCCACAGACAGTACAAAGCAGATCTGGGATTTGAACTCAGGTGTTTCTAACCAAATCTTATATTTTCATACATGTCTGAAGGACATAAACCTGGGAAATATCTACTACATTAATATAACAGCAATATAAATCAATAAAAGCTATACAGAAAACAGCTAAAGTTCCTCAGAGAAGCTAAATGTCTGTTCAAGGTCTCACAGCTAGTAACTGACCTAGCCAAGACTAGAATACAAATGCTTAATGGCTACTTCATTATTCTTCACACAACATGTTGCCTTGAGTGATTATAACATTATTTTGAAATAACTCAGATTTCATATATGTGGATTATTTAGCTGATCAGCACTCTTCTTCCTAGGTAATGTTACTCTTGCCTGAGGGGACGGGGCTTAAAACTAGTATGTTTTTATTGTCCCAGGTTGTATTACATTTAATATTATGTCTCAACTCCTCCTGGGAAATAGGATAAAAATCCTAAATAGCTAAAAAGGTAAGTAAATAAATAAACCTATGTTGTACTATCCACAAGGTTTTCTTATGGGTAAGAAATTTCTTATGGATTAGTTTATGGTATATTCTAACTGAATATTCCATGGACAGCCAGAAGAATGAACAAATCTATCTTGGACGAAGTACAGCCAGAATGCTCCTTAGAAGCAAGACTTTGTCTTGCTTATTCTGGGACATATTATCAGGAAAGAGGAGTCGCTAGAAAAGGACATCATGTTTAGTAAAGTGGAGGGTCAGCAAAAATGAGGAAACCCTCCACGAGACAGACTGACATAGTGGCTGCAACAACAGGCTCAAACATACCAAAGGCTGTGCAGATGGCACAGGACCAGGCAATGTTTCATTCTGTTACACGTAAGGTTTCCATGAGTTAGGGCCGACATTATGGCACTAACAACAACAAACGTACTATTTATTATTTTAAATAGGTCACATTGACTTGCTAGAGAGTGATACCTCTCCAGCAGAATTCCTTCACTTTAGTCAAGCTACCTTCAGGTTCCTTTTCCCTCCCTACTACTCAAGAACAGACTTTTCACATTCTAAGGCACTTCCTAAAGGATATTCTTCAAATACTAGCTTAAAAAGAGATGGTTCCCAATCAGCTGCATAATGAAAATTTTCACTTCCTTTAAAACATTTCTGCTTTTCTATAGTTCCAAATTACCTCCATTAAACAAGGAAAAATGAAAATAAAGCAAAGCTCTAAAGTTCCGAGACACATGCTTTGCTTTTGGAGCCCTCAGCTGCCATGTAAAGCCCGTCTTGCTGCAGCCACTATGCTGGATACCAACAGTGTGTGTGTCCCAATAATGCAGCTCTATAGTAATACATGTAATATTAATAGAAAGACATAGTTAAATCACTGAGTACTATTATGCAGAGAAAGAAAATTCATCCATAAGTAAGTCAAATTGAGATTTAAGGTGTCTCAAAAGCAGTTTATAGAATGTGTATGTTCATTAAGAAATAAAACAATTAGTTTTATTAATAAATTTCTGTAATCAGTTTTCTTCCTTGTTCTTATCAATTCCACATGCATTTTATATGAACTGACTTTAGCAAAACTTCACAGCCCTTTGAAAAGTCCCAGCCAATTTTAACAGTTAAATGGATGTGCAGAAGTCTGCAAGAAGTTGCACAAAGTCTAATCAAAAGTACAAACTTCATCAAGAAAAAACAGTCCTAGAATTTGATTATTTATACATTCTTTTTTTTTTTAGAGAGAGACCCTGGTGGAAATTTCCAAGCGCTGCTTGAATCCACCAGGCATTCCTTGGAAGCTCTATGGGGCAGCTCTACTCCGTCCTATAGAGCTGCTACAAGTTGGAATCGACGCAAGGGCAACAGGTTTGGTTTTGGTCCTCTCCCACACCCACAAAAGAGATTTTATTTTTTCACCCTTTACTCTGCAAAAGAAACAGCCTGTCTTCAAGCTCCTAATAAAGGTTGATACTATCTATACCTTAGACTTTTTCTAAAGAAGTATTAGAAAATCAAAATCAAATAACGACTTTTATTTCTTTCTAAGTGGAACTTAGGCTTTAAAGAACTCTAGTATCAAGATCTAGGCCTTATCTTTTGACCACAACACATTTGATGGTACACAATTTAATGTGAAATGTAAGAGAAAAAAAGTTTTTATGTGAAAGAGCTGAACAGTCCACAAGAGGGCACACTTTCAACCGATGTAAATGGGTGAGTTTTTTTTTTATCACATTTTTGTACTAATGCATCAAAGGTTTGCCAGAATGTTCTGTACTGATTATTCAACACTATTGACAAAGTTCGTAATTTTTTGTTGAAAACACATACGGAGAAAATTATTTTTGATGCATATAAAGTGTAAGATAAACTTGGGTACACCAAGACTCCTACACTGATATTAAATTATAAAAGTATGAAATAGTCTTATCAGCCTTATTTTGTTAACCATTTGGAATATGCCCGCCAAATCTTCTCAAGAAGCTCTGGTTATTTTGATCCTCATGTCTCTTAAGAACAATTAATTCAGTTTGAGAACAAACAGAATATGCTTCAGATATTTAGGAAATTCTTCCACATCAACGGGTTAAGATCATTATTTAATGCACCCAAAAGAACAACTGAGAAAGGATATACATAGTGGGAAATATGCAAAAAATCATGGATCACTTAATGCATAGTCTGCATACTGATCCCTATCTGCTTCAAAGATATTCCAGCAGTTCTGTCTTCTCTCCAGCATCAATTTTCCCTCTTATTGGATCATTCCAACAGATGTATAAACACCTATATATTAATATATCTCCTACCCCCCCACACAAAAAGGCCCCCTAAAATGCCTTATTTTGGCCCCTATATACTCGCCCCCCTATTCCCTGATGTTTTTGTTCCTTTTCAGAGCAAAACTCAAAGAGTTGTTTACATTAATCTCTAATTCCTCTCCTACTTTCTCTTGAACCCACACCATATGTGCTTTTATTCTCATCATTACATTATGCCTTGTCATGGTTGGGAATTCAGAGTCTTTAATAGACACAGGGCCACTCTGATTTTCTATTTCATTTTGTGTTGATTTTTTAGTATACATGGTTTTTTAAAGGAATCAATTCATTTCATCTAAGCTGTTAAATATATTGGCATACAATTGTCCCTTTTTAATTCTTTTGATTATTACAGTATCTGTAGCATTATTTCATTTCTGACACTGGTAATTTGCGCTTCTCTTCTGTTTTGGATTATTCTTGCTATAGGTTTATCAAATTTATTAAACTTCTGGTTAATTTTCTCTATTGTGTGTTCATTTTCTATTTCACTGATTTCTGCTCTTATTTTCATTATGTCCTTCCTTCTACTTACATTGGTATTTATCCAAGAAAGAAAAACGTGTCTATGAAGTCTTGTACATAAATGTTTCTATAGTTTTACTCCTGTGAGCCTCAAGCTGAAAACAATTTAAATGGAGACGGGATATACAAATTGTAACATTATTTAGTATATAATAAAAAAGACAGGAGTACTGAACCGAAGCCTCCACAAGCCTGAGCCCTGAAGAACTAGATGGGCCTGATTACCACCACTGACTGCTTTGACAGGGATCACGACAGACAGTCCCGGACAGAATGGAAGAAAAATGTAAAAGAGAATTCAAATTCATGAAAAAAGACCAGACTTAAACTGGTCTGACAGAGTGGAGGAACCCTGAGACTATGGCCCACAGACATTCTAATTCAAACTGTTACCATTCCCGAAGTCCACTTTTCAAAGATTGGACAGGCCTATAAAACAAACAATAACACATGAGTTCAAATATATGAGACCAAAGTGGCAACTCCTGCCCAAAATCAAGACAAGAAGGGAGGAACGAACAGGAACTGGACAAATGGACACAGGGACCCCAGTGTGGAAAGGGGGAGCATGCTATCCCAGTTGTGGCGATTACGACCAATGTCTCAACGTTATGTGTATAAATTTTTGAATGAGAAATTAACTTGAACTGTAAATATTCACCTAAAACACAATGAAAAAAGAAAAGGATAGGAGTACTGATACACACAACACGAATGGATCTTATAGACATGCTGAATAAAAGAAGTCCAATAAAAAAGTATGCACTGCATGACTCCATTTATATTAAGGTATAATTAATCTAAGTAGAAAAAATTAGAACAGTAGTTGTCTGGGGAGGGAGGACAGGTTTGACTGCAAAGGGGCATGCGGGAACTTCCTGGTGTGAGGAAAATGTTCTATATTGTGAGTGTACCCACTTGTCAAAATTGTAAAGCCAAGATTTACATTTAAAGTTAAAGTTGGTAAATTTCACCAACTTCCAAAAAGCTGCAAAAGTAATAATGTAATAATAATAATGATAATAATAACAGCAGTGGTTGGAGAATGGGTGGAGTTACAGAAGAAACTAAATTAAAATTACAGCATGTTGGTAACTGTTGAAGCTGAGTGATGGGTATTGGGCATTTATTATACTCTTCTGTTTACTTTCCATATCTTTGAAGTTTCCCGTAATAAAAAGTTGTTTTAAATTGAGTTAGTTTTTTGTTGGGTGTAGAACACTACCATTTCATAGTGAGGTCAGTATTAATTAAAGCCCTTACTTTTTTTCAGACCTACCATTGCTAAACCACATTTCCCTCAGGCTATATTTCTGCAGCTGGTTTTAAAAACCCATTAAAAAAATTCAAAAGAACCAAATATAACCATTAAATAATATGACTAACGAATGTGGAGAAGTAGGATAGCTTTTCAGGGAAGATGAACTTTTAAAAAGTATTAACAAACAGACTTCTTACTAAGAAGCCAAATTTCAAAATTATGTTAAATAGTTTAAACTTACAGGAAGAAAGAAATAAACAGGGAAAAGTGATTTCTGGTTCACAGCACCTATAAACCAAAAAACCAAACCCCAGCGCTGTCGAGTCGATTCCGACTCGTAGTGACCCTATAGGACGGCACCTATAGTAACCTCTCTATGATTTTCAATGGAAACCTCTACTATGTCATTTTATAGGATATAAGTATATAAATTGAGGATGATATAAATTAAGGATGTATTTTTTTTTCAAAATTATTACACTCATGTTCAATGGTGTTGTTAGCTGCCATTGAAAATAGTCCTTGATTCATGATGGCTGTCACGCACAACAGGATCAAACAGTTGTGGGTTTTCACTGGCTCATTTTGGGGAGTAGACTGGGAGGTCTTTTATCCTAGTCTATCTTAGTCTAGAAGCTCCGCTGAAAGCTGTTCAGCATCGTAGCAACACGCAGGCCTACTATGACAGACAGTGGCTGCGTACGACGTACATTGGCCAGTAATGGAACCCCAGGTGTCCTACATGACAGCTGAGAAACTCTGCCACTGAACACCTCTGCCCTTTACTAAAAAAGAAAACAGCGACTAAATCCTCAGGTAGAAGACTAATAGAAGTACTGAATCAAGTAAGGATTTTAAACAGCAAAAGCACCTGGACAAACTCTTTAAACCTTAAGCTCTCAAAACAGTGTTTTTGCTATTGTTTGTTTCTTGGTTTAGAAAGACTTGGGAAATTGTCTAGATAGTGATTTCCCATGACAAGAATATATGAGAACTGACTTTAAAAATACCTAAAATAAATGATTCAGAAAAGATACTTTATCTCATATTATAGATGACTTCTGCTCTTATTTAAGAAATCTAAGTGAAATTGGAGGGTGCAGAAAAGAGGTATGTGCAAAGATAGGCTTCTTATATTTTAATATAATTAACTATTGTTGTTGCTATTGGAGCCCTGGTGGTATAGTGGTTAAATGCTCAGCTGCTAACCAAAAGGTTGGTGGTTTGAACCCACCGCCTGCTCTGCAGTAGAAAGACAAGGTAGTTTGCTTCCATGAAGATTACAGCCTTGAAAACCCCTGGGGCAGTTCTAACCTGTCCTACAGGGTCCTTATGAGTAGGAACTGACTGCATGGCAACGGGTTTGTTGTTGTCATGTTGTTAGATGCCATCCAATTGGTTCCAACTCACAACAACCCTATGCACAATAGAACAAAAAACTGCCCAGTTTAGTGCCATCCTCACAATCATTGCTATGTTTGAGCCCATTATTCCAGCCACTGTGTCAATCCATCTAACTGAGGCTCTTCCTCGTTTTCACTGACTCTCTAACGTTACAAAGCATGATGTCCTCCAAGGACTGATCGTTCCTGATAATAGGTCCAAAGTACACGAGCTGAAGTCTCGCCATCCACACTTCTAAGATGTATTCTGACTGTACTTCTTCTAAGACAGACTTTTGTTCATTCTTCTATCAGTCAGCAGTATATTCAATATTCTTTGCCAACACCATAGTTAAAAGGCATCAATTCTTCGGTCTTCTTTATTCACTGTCCAGTTATTGTATGCATAAGAGGCAAATGAAAATACCCTGGCTTGGGTAAGGCATCCCTTAGTCCTCACAGTGACATCTTTGCTTTTTAACACTTGAAAAAGCTCTTTTGAAGCAGATTTGTCCAATGCAATATGTCATTTGATTTCTTTACTTCTGCTTCCACGGGCGTTGACTGTAGATGCAAGTAAAATGAAATCTTTGACAACTTCAATCTTTTCTTCATTTATCGTGATGTTGCTTATTGGTCCAGCTGTGAGGAGTTTTGTTTCCTCTATGTTGAGGTGCAATCTACACTGAAGATTGTAGGCTTTGATCTTCATCAGCAAGTGCTTCAAGTCCTGTTTGCATTCAGTGAGCAGGATTGTGCTGTCGACGTATCGCAGGTTGTTAACAAGTCTTCTTCCAATCCTGAAGCCTTGTTCTTCTTCCAATGCTTCAGCTTCTTGGATTATCGGCTCAGCATACAGATTGAATAAGGATGGTGAGAGGATACACCCCTGACGCACACCCTTCCTGATTTTAAACCACGCAGTATCACCTTGTTCTGTTTGGATGACTGCCTCTTGGTCTATGTACAGGCTTCTCATGATGACAATTAAGTGTTTTGGAATTTCCATTCTTCCCAATGTTATCCATAATTTGTTATCCATACTATAGGGTCACTATAAATCAGAATTGACTCGATGGCACTGGGTTTCGTTTGTTTTTTTTTTTTTGTTGTTGTTGTTCATACGGTCAAATGCCTTTACACAGTCAATAAAATACAGGTAAACATCTTTCTGGCGTTTTCTACTTTCATTCAAGGTCCATATAACATCAGCAATGATATCCTTCGTCCCAGGTCCTCTTCTGAACAAAAAAAAAACCTGTTGCTGTTGAGTTGATTCCTACTCATAGTGACTCTACAGGACAGAGTAGAACTGCCCCACAATGTTTCCAAGGTGTGCCTAGTGGATCTTAACTGCTGTAGCACTTAAGCACTACGCCACCAGAGTTTCCTCTTCTGAATCTGGCTTGAATTTCTAGTGGTTCCCTGTTAATGTGCTGCTACAATCACTTTTGAATGATCTTTGGTAATATTTTACTTGTGCGTGATATTAATGATATTATTTGGTGATTTCCACATTCTGTGGGATCACTTTTCTTTGGAATGGGCACAAATAAAGATCTCTCCTAGTTAGCTGGCAAGGAAGCTGTCTTCCAAATTTCTTGACATACACAAGTCAGCACTTTCAGCACTGTATCCGTTTGTTCAAACATCTCAATTGGTATTCTGTCATTCCTGGAGCCTTGTTTTTCGCCATTCCCTTCAGTGCAGCTTGGATTTCTTCCTTCAGTACCATTGGTTCCTGATCATATACTACCTTCTGAAATGATTGAATGTCGACCAATTCTTTTTGGCACAGTGACTCTATTTCTCCCATCTTCTTTTAATGCTTCCTGTGTCGCTCAATATACTGCCCATAGAATCCTTTAATACTGCAACTCGAGGGTTGAATTTTTTCATAAGTTCTTTCAGCTTAAGAAATACTGAGCGTGTTCTTCCCTTTTGGTTTTCTAACTCCAGGTCTCTGCACATTTGATTATAGTATTTTACTTTGCCTTCTTGAACAGCCCTCTGAAATCTTCTGTTCAGATCCTCTATTTCATATTTCTGTTTGCTTTAGCTACTCTATTGTTGAAGAGCAAATTTCAGATCTCTCCTGACATCCATTTTGGTCTTTTTAACAACCTTGTGCTTTCTTCATGTATGATGTCCCTGATATCATTCCACAACTTGTCTGGTCTCAGACATTAGTGTTCGATCTGTCAAATTTATTCCTGAGATGGTCTCTGAATTCGGGTAGGATACACTCAAGGTCATATTTTGGCTCTCATGGACTTGCTCTAATTTTCTTCAGTTTCAACTTGAACTGGCATATAAGTAATTGATGGTCTGCTCTGCAGTCAGCCCTGGCCTTCTTCTGACTGATGATATTGAGCTTCTCCATCATCTCTTTCCACAGATGTAGTCAATCTGATTCCTGTGTTTTCCATTTGGTGAGGTCCATGTGTAAGTCACCATTTATGTTGTTGAAAAAAGGTATCTGCAATGAAGAAGTCACTGGTCTTGCAAAACTCTATCATTGGTATTTACTGTAATTACCCATTAACTAGTCTTTTTAAAATAAATTTCAGTAATTCTCTGCTTCTACCCTGGTGGCACAGTGGTTAAGAGCTTGGCTGCTAACCAAAAGGTCAGCAGTTTGAACCCACCAGCTGCTCCTTGGAAGTCCTATGGAGCAGCTCTACTCTGTCCTATAGGGTCACTATAAGTCAGAATCACCTCAAAGGTAACAGGTTTTTTTTTTTCTTCTTTTTTTCGTTTACCTGTCCCTTAAAAAGCTACTCAATGAATTATGCTAAAACAATTGTTTTTATTATTTACTTCCGTAATTAATAACAACAAAAACAACTTCTACAAACTTTATTCTAAAGCCCTTATCCTTACATTCGATCTCCATTCTTGCCAGACTGGTTAACTTACTCTTCCTAAAACATGGTACCCTCAATTCTGTGCCTTACATTGCTGCTATTTCTCTATTTATCCTTCAAGCTCAATGTCTTCCTTGAAACCTTCCTCTACTATTTCACTTCACGATCTTTTCCATTAGTGAACTCCTGTATTGCACAAGTCAGCATCTGACCATATACAAGTTCTATTCCTGTTAATATTTTTACTGGCACTTTAAGGACAGAATCTTGTCTCATTAATTTTTTTAAAATAATCTTCCCATAACTCCGATCACAATGCCGATCATATGGATTAGCGTTGTTGTTGTCGTTAGCTGCCACTGAGTTGATTCTAACTCATGGAGACCCCCTGTGTGGACAGTAGTACTGTGTTCCATAGGGTTTTCAATGCCGTGGGCTTTCAAACGTAGATCGCCAGGCCTGCCTTTTGAGGAGCCTGAGTGGGTTGAACTGCCAACTTTTGACTAGTAGTTGGGGCTTTAACCATTTATGTCACCCACGGACTCCATTATGGATTAGTAAGCTTAACTAAAGTAAAAACAAGTGGAAAAATGTTAGAGAACATATTGGGTAAAAAACTCAGGGGCGTATGCTATCAAATACTAGGTTAAACGGTTTGAAATTTGGGAGAAATTTAAGATGATGACACCAGGGAATCATAATTGAGCATAAATCAAGTGATCTTAAAATTATGATTCTCACATGTTAAGCTTCTATTACCGACCTCATGTTCACTTTTTTATTGGAAATGAAATCACATTTTAACAAAGACCTATCAATAAGGCTCTGCCATTTTTTTTTTTTTTGTCTTTTCAAGACTCTTAATAAAAAGCGTGAGGGGAAAATTAGTGTTAAACTTTTACAAGCACTGTGATATTAATATCCTTGGGGAGAACTAGTATAAAACCCAAGACAGATCCATAAAAAGCTAGTAATATTAGTAAAAATTTCTTGTATTTATCAAATATAAATGCCACATAGCTGGTAAGGAAGAAAGGGGTGTTAAATAATAAAAGCCAAGTGGTATCAAATCTGTGTTGAATTAAATGGAATCAGTAATTTTCACTATTGGTTTCTGAACCTGTAACTGAAAATCTACTTAGATTTTAAGGATATGATTATTAAATTAAAAAATTAAATTCTTTATCAAAACGTACCATTCAGTTGATAATAAAAAACTTTCTACTTTCAGCATGTTATGACTCCTAATACACAGGCAGTCCCTGGATTATGAATGTTTGACTTAGGGACAACTTGTATTTAACAACTGACTGCAATAAAACCTATTACATTAAAAATTTGAGTTAAATACAATGGTTCATAATAACGAATGTACGCACTATTTTGTGATGTTCATGAAAACACTGCACAGCCTGGAAGTATTTAAGTGTTTTATATGCACAGAAAGGTAGAATATATACTATACACTAAGACAAACATTTGACTAACTGATGCTAAATAAGAACCAAATGTTATGACTTACCTACAAATTTGACTTAAAGACAGACTGAGGAATGGATCTCATTCGTAACCTGGAGACGGCCTACAGAAGCCTCTCCTTTCCTTCCTGAAATCACATCAAATTCTCATCCCTCTTAAGACCAAAGCCCAGAAATTAAAAACGTGTCTACTGCTATCTGATCATCCAAGAATGGGTGGATGAGTTTTTTTCTGTTTTAACTTTTTATTTTGGAATAATTTTAGATAAATTTAGATTTATTCAGAGTTTTCATATACCCTTCATTCAGCTTCCTCTAATGTTAATATCTTACATTTCTAAAGTCAACATCTTCCATTTAAATCTTTGTTTAATTCCAAAAAATTTGAAACCATTACTTCTTTGGTTCTTTCCCATTTTCTCTACTCTGGTCTTCTGGAGGAAACCCTGGTAGCATAGTGGTTAAGAGCTATGGCTGCTAGCCAAAAGGTCGGCAGTTTGAATCCACCGGGTGCTCCCTGGAAACCACACAGGGCAGTTCCATTCTGTCCTATAGGGTCACTATGAGTAGGAATCGACTCGATGGCAACGGGTTTGGTTTTTTTGTGGTTTGGTCTTCTGGAATTCTTTTTAGACAAATTGTTGACCACTCTACCCTCTAAGTCATAACCTCTATTCTCCCTATACTGCCTTGTGTCTAAATTTTCTTTAATTATCTAAATTTTCTTATTTTGTAGTCTCTTTCAGGTTGTTGTTTTATTATTTCTAATTCCTGGGATGCTACTTCTCTTATTTTGTCTGATGCTTGTCCCTCTTGATAGTTTATTTCCTTGTGTGGTTTACAGCTTTGTGTTTTGAACTCAGGGAGGAAAACCATTAAATAAGCACTTGTTATTTAAACATATCAAGTTAAATATAATTTCTATAGACACTTTTAACTAACTAGAATTACAGAATTTTGAAAGTAGGAGAAAATTCAGTTGAGTGCAAACCACTTGTGCCACCTAGGGACCGCCTAACAACAGACCTCCCAAAATACATGTAGCAAAACTGATAGAATTGAATGAAGAAATAGGTAATTCAATAATAAGTTGGAAATTTCAATGCCCACTCTTAGTAACTGATCAGACTAGAGAGAAAATCAGCAAGATGTAGAAGACTCAAACAACACTATCAACCAACTTGACCTAACATATTTATAGAACAATTTAACCAAAGACTTCAGAATACACATCCCTTTTAAGCACATACAGAATATTCTTCAAAATTGACTATGGGCTGGGCTACAAAATAAATCTCAATAAATTTATGATTGAGATTATATAAAGTATGTTCCCTGACAACAGCAGAATGAAATTAAAGATCAATAACAGAAAGACATCTGTGAAAATGCATGGATCAAAGAAGAAATCACAAGGGAAATTAAATATTTTAAACTGAATGAAAATTAAAATACAACATATCAAAATTTATGGGATACAGCTAAGAAAGTATTTGTAAGGAAATTTCTAGGTTTAAAAGCCTGTATCAGAAAAGAACAGTCTCAATTCAATAACCTACTCTTCCACACCTTGAGAAACTAGGGAGAAAAATGGAAACAAAATTCAAAGCTGGAAGGAAAGAACTAATAAAGATTATAATAGAAATCAATGAAACAGGAAAACAAAAGAGAAATATCAATGAACTAAAACATTAGTTCTGTGAAAAAGATTTACAAAATCAACAAGTCCTTAGATAGAAAACGGGAGCTCTGCCGGCACAACAGTTAAGCACTCAGCTGCTAACCAACAGGTCAGCAGTTTGAACCCACGTAGCGGCACTGTGGGAGAAAGACAGTGATCTGCTTCTATAAAAAAAAAAAACAAAAACCCAGTGCTGTCAATTACAGCCTAGAAAACCCTATGAGGCAGTTCTACTCTGTCACGTGGGGTTGCTATGAGTTGAAAATTGACTCGACAGCACCCAACAACAACTAGATAGAACAAGAAAATAAGAGCAGACACAAATGACCCAAATCAGCAATCAGAGAGGAAAAAACACTACTGCAACTCTAGAAATTAAAAGGATCATAAGAGAATATTATTAACAACTTTACACCAATAAATTACACAACTTACATTAAGAACGAATTTCCAAAAAGACAAAACTACCAGAACTTACTCAAGAAGAAATATAAAATCTGAATATGATGTATATCAAATAAGGAAATTGAATAACTCATTAAAAATCTTTCCACAAAGAAAAGCCCACGATATTTTCATTGATCAATCTTATGAAATATATAAGAAGAAATAACGGCAATTCTTCATAAATTCTTCCAGAAAACGGAGGGAACAACTATGAGGCAGTATTCTTCTGAAACCAAAACCAGACAAAGACAAAACAAGAAAACGACAGACGATATCCATCACTAACACAGATGCAAAAATCCTTGACAAAATATTAGCAAACTGAATTCAGCAACATATGAAAAGGATTATACATTATGACCAAGTGGGATTTATCCTGGGAATTTAACGTTGGTTATATATGTGAAGATCAGTTAATAGAAAAGACCACATTAATAGAATAAAGAACAAAAACCACATGATCATTTAAAAGGATGCAGAAAAAACATTTCACAAAATCCAACACCCATTTATGATTTAACAAAAAAACTCTCAAGTTTATAAACTAGGAATAGAAGGAACTACCTCAACCTGATTAACAGCACCTACAAAGAGTCTGTACCTACCCTCATACTTGGAAGTCCCTGGGTGGCGCAAATGCTTAAGTGCTCGATTATTAGCCAAAAGGCTGACGGTTCAAACCTACCCAGAAGCACCTTGAAAGAAAGGCTTGGCGATCTGCTTCTAAAAGGTTACAGCCTTGAAAAATCTATGAGGCAGTTCTACTCTGCACACATGGTGTCACCGTAAGTTGGAACTCACTTGATGGCAACTAACAACGACTTCATACTTAATGGTGAAGGCTTTGTCCCAAAGATCAGGAAAAAACAGGAATGCCTGTTCTTACTACTTCTGTTAATGTTGTACTGCAGGTTCTGAAGAAAAAAAAATTTTTTTTTTTTTTAAAATAAGTAAAATTTTAAAATTCTTAAGGCATTCATATTGGAGAGTGAAACTGTTTGTTCCTACATGACATTATCCTATATGAAGAAAATCCTAAGGAATCCACCAAAAAACTACGAGAATAATAAACAAACTTAGTAAAGTCACAGATAATAAGATCAATACACAAAAGTCAACTGCATTTCTATATTCTAGCAACACTGAAAATGCAATCAAACGGTGTTGGGATAACTGGATGATCTAAAAATGCAAAAAACAAAAACTGAACTTAGACTCTTATCTACACTGTACACAATCATTAATTCAAATGAATCAAAGGTCTAAATGTATGAACTAAAACTACAGACCACCTGAAAGAAAATACAGGAGAAACTTCTTGCGACCCTGGGTTAGGCAAAAAGTTCTTAGATACAACACCAAAAGCAAGAGCCATAAAAGATAAAATTGGGAAGCTGGACTTGATTAAATTAAAAAGGGTTGTGCTTCAAAAGACACCAATAAGAAAATGAAAAGGCAAGCCAAAGACTGAGTGAAAATATTAGCAAATCGTGTAACTGATAAAGGACTGGTATTCAGAATACAGAAAATGAACTCTCACAACTCAATAAGAAACAATCCAATTTAAAAATGGGCAAAAGACTTGATTTCACAAGAAGATATATGAATGGCTTACAAGCACATAAAAAAGCACTCAACAGTATTAGTCACAAGGAAGACTCAAATTAAAACTACAATGAGATACCATGATGCACCCACATAAAACTGGCTATCGCCAAGAAGAATATCAAGTGTTAGTGAAGATGTGGAGAAACTGGACCCCTTATATACTGCTGGTAGGAAATGTAAAACGGTACAGCCACTTCAGAACACATTAAAAAGACCCAACAATTCCATTCCTAGTGTTCTACCTAAGAGAAATGAAAACGTATGTTCATACTAAGACTTATCCATGAATGCTGAATGCAACATTATTCATAACAGTGGAAAACTAGAAATGATTCAAGTGTCTATCGATCAGTGAATGGGTAAACAAAATATGGTATATAAATATGAAGAAATATGATAATACAATAAAAAAGGCAGAACATACTGGTACCTGTTATCAAAACAAACATTATGCTCAAAACCATTGTGCTAAGTGAAAGTCAGTGAGATGCAAAAAGAGTACATGTAAAATGGTTCCTTTTACATAAAATGTCCAGAAAATTTTATAAAAACAGAAAACAGATTAGTAGTTGCATGGGGCTGGGAAAAGGGGGGCCAGGAGGGGAAATGAGTGCAAATAAGCTTGAGGGCAATATTTGGGGTGATGGAAAAGTACTAAAACTGGAGAGTATTAATGTTACACAACTCCATAAATTCATTAAAATCGGATGCCCTATAACCACTCTTATTCAACATTGTGCTGGATGTCCTAGCCAGAGCAATTAGGCTAGATAAAGAAATAAAGGGCAGCCAGATTGGTCAGGAAGAAGTCAAAGTATCTCTATTTGCAGATGACATGATCTTACACACACAAAACCCTAAAGAATCCTCCAGAAAACTACTGAAACAAATAGAAGAGTTCAGCAGAGTATCAGGATACAAGATAAACATACAAAAATCAGTTGGATTCCTCTACACCAACAAAAAGAACGTCGAAGAGTAAATCACCAAATAATGCCATTTACAGTAGCTCCCAAGAAGACAAAATACTTAGGAATAAATCTTACCAGAGATGTAAAAGACTCATACAAAGAAAACTACAGGACACTTCTGCAAGAAGCCAAAAAGAGACTTACACAAGTGGAAGAACATACCTTGTTCGTGGATAGGAAGACTTAACATTATAAAAATGTCTATTCTACCAAAAGCGATCTATACATTTCATGCAATTCCGATCCAAATCCCAACAATATTCTTTAATGAGATGCAGAAACAAATCACCAATTTCATATGGAAGGGAAAGAGGCCCCGGATAAATAAGGCATTACTGAAAAAGAAGAACAAAGTGGGAGGCCTTACTTTACCTGATTTTAGAACCTATTATACCACCACAGTAGTCAAAACAGCCTGGTACTGGTACAACAACAGATACATGGACCAATGGAACAGAATTCAGAATCCAGACATAAATCCATCCACATATGAGCACTTGATATTTGACAAAGGCCCCAAAACAGTTAAATGGCGAAAAGACAGTCTTTTTAACAAATGGTGCTGGCATAACTGGATATCCATCTGCAAAAAAATGAAATAAGACCCATACCTCACTCCATGTGCAAAAACTAACTCAAAATGGATGAAAGACCTAAATATAAAATCTAAAACAATAAAGATCATGGAAGAAAAATTAGGGACAACGTTAGGAGCCCTAATACATGGCATAAACAGTATACAAAACATTATAAAGAACACAGAAGAAAAACTAGATAACTGGGAGCTCCTAAAAATCAAACACCTAATGCTCATCCAAAGACTTCACCAAAAGAGTAAAAAGGCTACCTACAGACTGGGAAAAAGTTTTTAGCTACGACATTTCTGATCAGTGCCTGATCTCTAAAATCTACATGATACTGCAAAAACTCAACTGCAAAAAGGCAAATAGCCCAATTAAAGAATGGGCAAAAGATATGAATAATACTTCACTAAAGAAGACATTCAGGTAGCTAACAGATACATGAGGAAATGTTCATGATCATTAGCCACTAGAGAAATGCAGATCAAAACTACAATGAGATTTCATCTCACTCCAACAAGGTTGGCATTAATCCAAAAAACACAAAATAATAAATGTTGGAGAGGCTGTGGAGAGAATGGAACACTTATACACTGCTGGTAGGAATGTCAAATGGTACAACCACTTTGGAAATCGATTTGGCGCTTCCTTACAAAGCTAGAAATACAACTACCATACAATCCAGCAATCCCACTCACTGGAATATATCCTAGAGAAATAGAGCCTTTACACGAACAGATATATGCACACCCATGTTTACTGCACCACTGTTTACAATAGCAAAAACATGGAAGCAACCAAGGTGCCCATCAACAGATGAATGGATAAATTATGGTATATTCACACAATGGAATACTACGCATCGATAAAGAACAGTGAGGAATCTGTGAAACATTTCATAACATGGAGGAACCTGGAAGGCAGTATGCTGAGTGAAATCAGTCAGTTGCAAAAGGACAAATTTTTTATAAGACCACTATTAGAAGAACTTGAGAAATAGTTTAAACTGAGAAGAAAACATTCTTTCGGGGTTACGAGGTGGGAGGGAGGGAGGGTGGGGGAAGGGTATTCACTAATTAGACAGTAGATAAGAACTACTTTAGGTGAAGGATAAGACAGCACACAATACAGGGGAGGTAAGCATAATCGGACTAAACCAAAAGCAAAGCAGTTTCCTGAATAAACTGAATGCTTTGAAGGCCAGCGTAACAGGTGCAGGGGTCTGGGGACTGTGGTTTCAGGGGACATCTAAGTCAACTGGCATAATAAAATCTATTAACAAAACATTCTGCATCCCACTTTGAAGAGTGGTGTCTGGGATCTTAAACGCTAGCAAGCAGCCATCTAAGATGCATCAATTGGTCTCAACCCACCCGGATCAAAGGAGAAAGAAGAACACCAAGGACACGAGGCGACTTACAAGCCCAAGAGACAGAAAGGGCCACATGAACCAGAGACTACATCAGCCTGAGACAGGAAGAATTAGATGGTACCCAGCTACAACCGATGACTGCCTGACAGGGAACACAACAGAGAACCCCTGAGGGAGCAGGAGAGCAGTGGGATGCAGACCCCAAATTCTCATAAGACCAGACTTAATGGTCTGACTGAGACTGAAAGGATCCCAGTGGTCACGGCCCCCAGATCTTCTGTTGGCCCAGGACAGGAACCATTCCCGAAGCCAACTCTTCAGACATGGATTGGACTGGACAATGGGTTGGAGAGGGATGCTGGTGAGGAGTGAGCTTCTTGGATCAGGTGGACACTTGAGACTATGTTGGCATCTCCTGCCTGGAGGGGAGATGAGAGGGTGGAAGGGGTTAGAAGCTGGTGAAAAGGACAAGAAAAGAGAGAGTGGAGGGAGAAAGGAGGCTGTCTCATTAGGGGGAGAGTAATTGGGAGTGTGTAGTAAGGTGTATATGGGTTTTTGTGTGAGAGACTGACTTTATTTGTAAACTTTCACTTAAAGCACAATAAAAATTATTAATTAAAAAAATTCATTAAAATCAATGAAATGTATACTGATAATAGGTAATTTTATGTCATGCAAATTATACCTCAATAAAACTGTAAAATGAAATTTTAATTTGTGATATTAATTTTTTGCTAACTCTAAACAATCTTCCTCAGTTCAATATTTTTTTCCTAAAAAGATAATCATACGTAATTAAAAAAATTATCTGGGAATTCAAACACAAACAGTATGATTTGGTGCTACTATTTAGCTGTAACTTGCGCTTGACTAAAATGTCTCACAAGGAATAAGGAAAGCAATCATGTTATTTAAGCAAGCTTACATACTGTCACCTGCATGTAGTTAAAGACTATTTCACTTACTGTAGGATGGCAGTTTAATTCAATATAATTACCCTGTTTTGAACAGAATCATTGATATATAGAAGCAGGAAGACATCTTAGTCCAATTCCTTTGTTTTACAAATAAGAAGAAGCAATGAGATAAAATGATGTGTTTAAGTTCACACCTTCAAAGGTAGTTCAAAGCTTCCCAGTCTCTTCTACTTTCCTGCTCCTTCCATGCACTGATTCTGATTTTATTGAGAAAGAAAGTGGTAGAAGATTACCAAGCATAATTACAGGGAAAACACTCAGACAACAGCTAAGCTGATGATTAATTTTTTCATCCTATGAGCACATGTCCTGAAACCTCAAATTGTTACTTCTTTTTGTGTGCTACAAAAGGAAAGAGAAATTTTACAAAGTCCTTTATACATACATTATCTCATTTGGTACTCAAATCATTCCCTGTACTAAGAATTACCTTACTTAATAATGGGAGAAACTGAGGTTCAAAATAGTTAACCTGACATGGTTAGAAAGCCTGAAAAGTGACAGAGCCAGAATTTTAAAGATTAAGTTTATCTGACTTCAAAGTCGACTCATGCTCATTTTTCCACCCTGCTTTCAGATATTCTAAAGCTATGATCTTCAAAAATTTTGGTAACCTTTCCTTTCAGTAAATATTGTTTGTCCTTATACTCCCAATGTAAATTATGCTTACTGTTTTAGTGTAAGAAAACCCTGGTGGTGTAGTGGTTAAGAGCTACGGCTGCTAACCAAGAGGTCGGCAGTTCAAATCCGCCAGGTGCTCCTTGGATACTCTATTGGGCAGTTCTACTCTGTCCTATAGGGTCGCTACGAGTCAGAATCAACTCGACGGCAGTGGGTTTGGGTTTTTTTTTTTTGTTGTTGTTGTTTAAAATTGTAAAAGTTACAAAACAGCCATTTTAAAAGGATGAAATAAAAAATACGTCCAGAGGTTCTAATTTTCTTCCCACAATGAACTAAATTATCTTGCACATCCCCAAACCCACCCTAAAATGTGACATCTTCTACAGTACACATGCACTGCTTTAGAAAAGATTATTTTAAATATTGCTGTGTTTATCTAAAACCGGATACCATCTTCCTTTGTAAGTTTCTTCTTGACACTTTCCCTCATTTTAAAACATTAATTCCTATATTTCTATTGATTTCTATATTAAAGTTGAGTTAGACTATTCTTATTCTCTTTTTCTATTTCTAGGCTCTTGAAATTGGAAATACATCCACTTCAACTCCCAAATAGCTCCATCGATGCAGCTGGTCTTTCTTAAACTCAGATTTTTTTTTTTTTTTTAATGACTGAAGAACTAAAAACTGTAACATTTCTGATAGATTGAAAGTTTTCTGTCAAAAAGGTTTAGAGTATTTAACCCATTGCTGTCCAGTCGATTCCAACTCACGTCAACCCTACAGGACAGAGTAGAACTGCCCATAGGGTTTCCAAGAAGTGGCTGGGTGGATTCAAACTGCCAAACTTTTGGTTACCAGCTGAGCTCTTAACCCTGTGCCACCAGGGCTCTTTACAGTATTTAGGTAAGGGGAAAAACTTAGGCAGAAAGAAAAGGAGGTATTTTCATAATACTAATACTTGCTTTCTCAGAAGAGGACATGGAACAAGGAATATCAAGCTGATGTCAGATGGATCTTGGCTGAAAGCAGGGAATATCAGAAAGATGTTTACCTATGTTTTATTGACTGTGCAGAGGCATTCGACTGTGTGGATTATAACAAATTATGGATAACATTGTGAAGAATGGGAATTCCAGACCCCTTAATTGTGTTCATGAGAAACGTGTACAAAGATCAAGACGCAGTTGTTCCAACAGAACGAGGGGGTACTGCATGGTTCAAAGTCAGGAAATATGTGTGTCAGACTTGTATCCTTCCATCACATTTATTCAATCTATATGCTGAGCAAATAATCCAAGAGGAAGACTCATTAACAGCCTGTGCTATGAAGATGACACAACCTTGCTTGCTGAAAATGAGGAGGACTTGAAGCACTTACTGATGAAGATCAAAGACTGACAGCCTTCAGTATGGACTGTACCTCAACATAAAGAAAACAAAAATCCTCACAATTGGACCAATAAGCAACATCATGACGAACAGAGAAAGGATGAAGTTGTTAAAGATTTCATTTTACTTGGATCCATAATGAACGCCCATGGTATCAACAGTCAAGAAGTCAAACGATGAATTGCATTGGGCAAAGCTGCTGCAAAAGACCTCTTTAAAGTGTTAAAAACAAAGATGTTACTTTGAGAACTAAGATGCACCTGACCCAAACCATGGTATTTTCAATTGCCTCATATGCACGTGAAAGCTGGACAATGAATAAGGAAGAATGAGGAATAATTGCTGAATATACTGTGGACTGCTAGAAGAATGAATAAATCTTGTCTTGGAAGAAGTAGAGCCGGAATGCTCCTTAGAAGCAAGGATGGCAAGACCTTTTTCTTACGTACTCTGGACATGGTATCAGGAACGACCAGTCCCTGGAGAAGGACATCATGCTTGCAAAGTAGATGGTCAGAGATAAAGAGGAAGACCCTCAACGAGATGAACTGACATGGTGGCTGCCAACAATGGGCTCAAAACAGCAACGGTTGTGAGGATGGTGCAGGTGTGGGAAGTGTTTTGTTGTACAAAGGGTCACTGTGAGTCAGAACTGACTTAATGGCACCTAACAACAACAACAATAATATATATATATATATATTTTAATATAAGCAACAAGTAACAATCTAGGAACCTCACTGAAAGTGAAATTTGTTTCTGGAATTAAATAAATCCTGGAGATAACTGTTGATCAGTGTTATATCAGGAAGGTACTAATCAGGAGGTAGTACATGACTCATTAGAAATATTCTGTAAAATACTTCTATCTGATTTAAGATGCTTAAATAAATCTGACTTTGAATTATCTTTTACCAATATGAAGTGCAATCCAATAGAAAGTAAAAAAAAATCCAAAGCCATTGCTGGTGAGTTGATTTTGACTCATAGCGACCCTAAAGGACAGAGTAGAACTGCCTCATAGGGTTTCCAAAGCTGTAAACTTTATGGAAAGACTGCCACATTTTTCTCCCATGCAGCGGCTGGTGGGTTTGAGCCGCCCACCTTTTGGTTAGCAGCAAGCGCTTAACTACCACGCCACCAGAGCTCCTTTCCACTACCCAAAACTACTGGGTAGTTAACACTGCAGACAGTGATTCTGTCAGATATAAGTCACATCAAGTCACTCCTCTTGGATCAAAACCTTTCAGCGGCTTCCTTTCTTATTCAAAACAATCCTTACGATAATGTTGATGTTGTTGCGTTGGAGTTGATTCCAACTCATGGCCACTCCATGTGTTTCACAGTAGAACTGCTCCCTAGGGTTTTTTTTTTTTTTGTGGTTGTAATCTTAAAAGAAGCAGATTGCCAGCCCTTTTCTTTCGTGGCACTGCTGTGTGGGTTTGAACTGCCAACCTTTAGGTTCACAGTCAAGTACAAACCATTTGCTCACCTAGGACCTTTATGATGATCTACAAGTTTTGAATATGAATTATAACACTTCCTAATCAAAAATCTGTTTTTCTTCTCTCCATGATATACAAACTTGTATCATATTTTAGAAAACATATTTATAACATTTTAAGTGTTACATAAATTGGAGAAAAGACAGAACTTTGGCTTGGAAGCTAAGAAATGGAGCAGAAGATTCTTTGTTTTTCCTCAGATTTTAGACACTTATAACTCTTGAATTCAAAATATGTGAGAGGAAAGCATATGGCACTACACTGTTAATCATAAAGCAAATATTAGGGGAAGAACGTACATACTCAGAGGAAAAAGAGTTTACAGTCCTAATGTTAACAAAATCCAACAATCATTTTGGTTGAGTTCCAGGAAAAGAACAACTTCAATTACTGCTGCTCTGATTCTAACAATAATTGTTTAAATTTGTTCATGGTAGAAAATATGTAAAACCGTTGGCCCTCTTTACCACCAATCCCTTTTTTTTTTTTTCACTTTAATTTACACAATCTAAATTAATTGGTATAATTCGATGTGGCATATTAAAATGGCCACAAATTCATCCTCCCATTGAGGTGAAGTCTAATTTCCCTCTCTTTGAATCTAGACAGACCTTGCATGATGAATAAAATGCAGCAGAAATGACCTTCTGCAAGGTCCTCCTTGGGAGACGAGGTCATAAGAAATGTCGAAGCACCACCCAATTGTCTTACAACATTCTCTGGGACCCACCATGTAAATTTCAAACTAACATGACACAGCCATGCTGATGATGTCCCAGCTGAGCTTACATTTCCAGTCATCTCCACCAAGCTGGCACTCATGTGGATGAAACCTTCTTGGGTCATCAGGGCCAGTCCATCCACTAGCTGAAAACCTACATGTAACCTTCATCAATATCACACAGAACAAAGCCAAGCCCTGTCTGAATTCCTGACCCACAAAATTGTGAGACATAAGAAAATGGTTATTTTAAGGCTAAGTTTTGGGGTGGTTTGTTACACAGCAACAAATAACTCATTGATGTTTTTTAAAATTGGAAACAAGTTTACATTTCAAAATTAATGATTTTTTTGAATTTTTTCCTGAAAACCAAACTTATTTATTATTTTAATTTTATTTCTCGTTTTAGTTTTTAAAACTTAAATGACTACATGTAGTACCTAAACTCTTACCTCACTGGTGGTCCACTGGTAGAATTCGCAACTTCCATGTAGGAGACCCTAATCTGATTTCCAGTCAGTGCACCTCATATGCAGCCACTACCTGTCAGTGGTATTTTGTGTTGTCATGGGTGATCTACTTCTGAAAAATCTGCCACTGAAAACTCTATGGAGCTCAGTTCTACTCCGACACACATGGGGTTGCCATAAGTTGGAACTAACTTGACGGCAGCTGGTTCGGTTTGGATTTTTATGGTGCTGAACTGGTTTCAATGGAGCTTGCAGACTAAGACGGACTAGGAAGAAAGGCCAATGAAAATCAGCCAATGAAAACCCTATGGATCACAACAGTCTAATCCACAACCAATTATAAAGATGGTACAGACCTGGGCAGAATTTCATTCCATTATGAATGGGGTTGCCATGAGTGGGGACTGGGGGGGCATGGGGTACGGGGTGAGGTGGGGGTGGGGAGGGCAACTCAGTGGCAGCTAAAAGCAACAACATGATTATGATAGCACATTTTGATATATTAACTATTGAAGGTTTTTTTTTTTTAACAAGAAAAGAAACAATGCCATTTTGTACATAAAAAACACTGAACAGTTTATAAATTATGAAGAAACAAGAAACTGGTCACCAAACATTTCATCAATTAAACCATAAAAGACATAACTTACTTCCATATGGAAAGCAACCAACTGATATGTGATTAAGAGAAAATCATAGTACTACCCTGGGAAGATGAGGAGGTGACACACAAGGAAGTGGTAAAGCCACTGTAGAAAGCAGTTTGGTGGTTCCTCAAAAAATTGAAACACAGAATTACCATAAAACCAAAAACCAAACTCACTGCTGTCAAGTCAATTCCGACTCATGGTGACCCTCTAGAACAGAGCAGAACTGCTCCACAGGGTTTGCAAGAAGCAGCTGGTGGATTCAAACTGCTGACCTTTTGGTTATCAGCCGAGCTCTTAGCCACTGCATCACTGGGGCTCCAGAACTACCATATGACCCAGCAATTCCACGCCTAGGTATAAACTCGAAAGAACTGAAGGCAGAAACTCCACCAGATGCATGTATACCAATGTTCATTACAGCATTACTCACAATTCACAATTCGAAAGGTAAGAAACAACCCAAGCGCCCACTAACATATGAATGGATAAACAAAATATAGTATATGCACAAAATAGAATATTATTCAGCCATATAAAAAAAAAATAAAGTTCTGATTCATGCAATAACATGGATGAACCTTTAAAACATATGCTAAGTGAAATATGTCAGGCACAAAAGGATAATATTGCACGGTTTCACTTACATAAAATATCTAAAACAGACAAATTCATAGGGACAGAAAATAGAGTAGAGGTTACCAGGGACTGGGAGGTGCCCTGGTGGCATAGTGGTTAAGAGCTATGGCTGCTAACCAAAAGGTCGTCAGTCTGAATCCACCAGCTGTTCCTTGGAAATCCTGTGGGGGCAGTTCTCTTCTGTCCTACAGGGTGGCTATGAGTTGGAATCCATTCAACGGAAGCAGGTTAGGGACTGGGAATGGGGGAGAGCGGGATGAGGGAGAAAGGGGAATTTTCATGGTTATGGTTGCACAATGTTGTGAATGTAATTAATACTGCTCAATTTTACACTTAAAAACAGTTAAAATGGAAAATTTTGTTATGTATACTTAACAAAATTTTCAACTACAATAAAAAAAGAAAAAAAAAATTTATTGGGTACCTCCTAGTTGCCAGCACTGTGGATACAACTATACATAAGACAATACAGTACCCCTATCCTCACCAGCTTTCAGACAGAGGCAGAATACTTACTCTAAAACCTGTGTTCTTAGTCACTACACTAGACTTTCTCAGTAAAATTAAAAAATAAAAAAAAATTCTGTAATGCTGATGAGCTATGAAACTATATGAACTTAAATAAAATCTTCTCAGTAAACATGAAAAGTACAATCATGCCATTTAAACATTTTATAAATAATTAAGTTTATTAAATAATTTTATTCAATTTTAATGAATAAAATGCCAATTGCCAACTGCAGTTGTAACAAATGTTAAAAATTTAGATATTAGTTTAGGGGAAAATTATGTCAACAGCTATATTCATAAAATTCTACATTATCTGATCTAGCTTGACTAATCCCTTAAGCAACCACATTAAAAAATCAAAAAATCCCCAAAATGAAACAACAATGGATCTTTACGGGAAGCAAAAATGTGAGCAGGAAAATTAAAACAATGCCATCTATGGGACAATTAGTAGAATGCAGCCAACTAACCCTGAAATAAATTCTTAAACACTTTCATTAGGAATTTATAAAAAGGAATCAATCATCAATAAAACACTCAAAACTGAATCTTGCCCTATCCATTGAAGAACTTGCCAGGTCTCAACTTTTAACTCTTACGTAGTACTATCTGTGAACTTTCTACAAATATTAATGAACACTTTCACAACCTAGTAGTGTTAAGCTGAGTCTTATCACTTATAAACACATAATCCCCTTGTCCTCACATTCATGCCAAAGAGTCGGTATATAATACAGACTACCCAGAAAGCCCAAATCGTCAAAACTACACTAAGTTATAAATAACTTATATGGAACTTTACAATTGAAAGTTATTTACCAGTATATCTAGATAATATAACCAAATACCAAATAATGTTTCAGGCCATAGAAAAGAGAAAGTGTATGAAAGTGAGAAACGGGTCATCTTCCACAAAGGATGCGGATACATTTTTGTTATTAACAACTAGTTACCAACAACATTTAAGGACTACCTGTTATTGTTGTTAGCTGCCACTGAGTAGGCCCCCGGCCCATGGAGACCGCACGTACAAGGGAAAGAAAAGCTGCCCAGTCGTGCACCATTCCCATGATTGTTGCAGATCAGACCACTGTGACACAGGGGTTTCCATTGGCTGATTTTCAGAAGTAGATCACCAGACCTTTCTTCCTAGTCCTCAGTCTGGAAGTTCTGCTGAAACCTGTTCATCATCATAGCAACACCCAAGCCTCTGCTGACCGGACGGGTGGTGGCTGTGCCTAAGGTGCATGGGCCAGTAACCGAACTCTGGTCTCCCTCATGGAAGGAAAGGATTACCCCAGTGGACCACTGCTCCCCTCAAAGATTAGCTAACTACCAAATTAAGAGATATCAATAAAGATAATGCCCTTAATCATGTGGGGGGGGGGGAATGTAAAAATTTTACCTGAGAGAACAGCAACAATGGCTCACGAAAGTCAGCTTTAATCTGGGGTCTTAAAAGCCTGTGAGCAGCCATCTAGGATACTGCACTGGTCTCACCCCTTCAGGAACAAGGAAGAATGATGAAAACTAAAGATACAAGGGGAACATTAGTCCAAAGGACTAATGGACCACATCTACCACGGCCTCCACCAGGCTGAGTCCGGTACAACTAGGTGGTGCGTGGCTACCACCACTGACTGCTCTGACAAGGATCATAATAGAGGGTCCTGGACAGAGCTAGAGAAAAAATGTAGAATAAAATTCTAACTGAAAAGGAAAGACCAGACTTGCTCACCTGACAGAGCCTGGAGAACACCTGAGAGTATGCCCCCAGGACACCCTTTCAGCTCAGAAATGAAGTGACTCCTGAGGTTCACCCTTCAGCCAAAGACTGGACAGGTCCATAAAACAAAAAGAGACTAAAGGGGCACACCAGCACTGGGGAAAGGACTAGAAGGCAGGAGGGAACAGGAAAGCTGGTAATAGGGAACCCAAGGCTGGTTGAGAAGGGAGAATGCTGACATGTCACGGGGTTGTTAACCAATGTCATAAAACAATATATGTACTGTTAAATGAGAAAATAGTTTGTTCTGTAAACCTTCATCTAAAGTAAAAAAAAAAAAAAAGTCAGCTTTGGTTGAATTACAATAAATCTTTTACTTAAAACACATTTTTCCTTGAAAGCTGTATTTCAACACTTTAACAAATTTACTATGATATCATCAAACAAACTTTAAATTTACTTTATCAAAAGCAAGGAAAGGTAAACCAATTTCCTAAGGGTTTTCTTTTTGGCATTTCATTTATCCTCATAACGAAACTGCCACAGTACATAAAATTAATGAGGCAATAATAACCCTATCAGGGAGATTAGGTGATATAAAAACAAAATAAGTAAACAAACCTCAGAGAAGCTAAGTTACTCGCCCAACTTCATAAAATGACTAACTAGGAAAGTCTAATCCAGGGCTTTCTGGAATAAAACCTGTGCTCTCTCTATGCCGCAGAGCAAATTGCTTCTCTATATCCCAAATACCACAGTCAGAAAGCCAGAATGATCCTAGAGAAATTAGAAGTATGCTTGCTTGATACTTCCACGTTTCATACTAGGCTAATGATACTCACTAACGTACCAAAGGAAAACTGAACACCAGCTTTGTTTTACTCTATGGACTCAAAAATTTATTTCTAAGAATATACTCCCAGATTGGGTAACCTCAAGATGAGATTTAATCTATATTGTGAGTTGGAGTCAACTTGATGGCAATGGGTTTGGTTTGGTTTTTGGTATGAATTGCATGGAGCCCTGGTGGCACGGTGGTTAAGCAATTTGCATTATTCAAAAATCAAATTAACACACAGATTTAGGAGTGAGAAGAGTACAGGGATTACAACAGAAATCCAATTTTTAGGAAATGTGTCAAGATCCAAGGTCATTATATAAAAAATAAGGAAGCGGAAAGCAGGTGGTAACATAAATTTATAATACACTTTTAAAAACCGCACTGATGAAAAAATTGTATTTCAACATTCAAACCCATTGCCATTGAGTCAACTCCGACTCACAGAGACCCTACAGAACAGAGAACTGCCCCAGAGGGTTTCCAAGCAGTGGCTAGTGGATTCGAACTACCGACCTTTTGGTTAGCAGCTGAGCTCTCAACCACTGCACCACCAGGGCTCCCTTAAAAAACTAAAAATTTCTTTCTCGCTCTTATTAATGAGTTGTGATTTATCAAAAACTCAACGTAAAATTAAAGTTTTTAAGCATCGATTCTGTGTCGGTCACATTCATTTTACAAAACTGGCAATTTCATTAAAATAGCTTTTATAAAATATACAATTTTACTCTGTGGTAAACTAGTTCTCCTAACTGAAGACAAACTAAAATTCTGACTACTTTTTTGGTGAGGTTATAAAATTGGGAAAGTAGTGACAACATGGACCTATCCTGACAAGTTCCCAAGTCTTAAGTGATCACTTTTGACTCTGACTTGGCAAGAACGTAAATCAAAGAAAATTAATTCTGAGTACAGCAACGAATACTTTCATGAGGTGGTGAGGAAGAAGGTAAGTGCAACACTAAAACAAGATAGTTTCAAATGAAGAGTGCTTCTGACCTTGTTTTGGTGTGACTATTATAACAGGACGAACATGTCACCAGGCTATTATGGCTCTAAGTTTTGCTACAGTTTTAAGATTTTGGCCTAGATTTTTACATCTCTCACTCCATTTTCAAAAGAGTACTAAAACCAGAAGCAATATGTCCTCATGGAAAAATGAGCAGTGGTTTTTACAGGAGGTGAAATTTTCCTTTCTCAGGTATATAAAATATACTTTAGGTCCAGTTCTAAAAATGTGATATGGATAAGCTTCTTGGTGGGTGCGGGTGACAGAAAGGCACTAAAAAATCAACTAAGATAAATGAAGTATATTATCTGGTAAGGAAAATAAGGCAATCTTAAAGTTTTTTGAAGACGACATAAGCCTGACCCATGGTAAAAAGAAATTTATAATAAGAACCTGAATGACCAAGATCAAAGAATTAAGAGTCAAAGATAACTTCGCTGCAGCAAAAGAACAGAACTGGAGTGGAGAAAAGAGTGGCTACTGTGGCATATACAGAAAAGGCCGGAGAGTACAGATTTTTATTTCTGAGACTAGGTATAATTTAAACATTTTCGAAAGTTGCTGAAAGGGAGTCAAAATCAACTATTTCAAGAGCACAAAAAAATTGAAAAAATTTTAAAAGAAAACACGCAAAAAGATACATAAGGTCCTAGACACAGATTAAAGATGCCAGTGAAAGTATACAAGGAAGCCAAGTTACTGAGATGAGGAGTACCGTGCTGGTGACAGTCACAACAGCAAGCGACATTTTTCTTTGCTGGAAAACAATTCTACAATGATTCCATTTCAAAAGCCACTAGTCACAAAGAAGAGAACATAATACGCCACATCCATTTTTCAGAATAGGTATGAAACAGTCTTATAATTACCACTGGAGAATACAGCTTCTTGGTCTACCATAATATGTTCTTTGTTATCATAAGCAATATCAGTCATTAGATTCCCAAGTTTAGCATACTGAAAAATTAAGTCATCAGCTCTAAACTTATACAGCCGAGTGTCAGAAGTTGAGTCACACATGTCCTAAAGCAATTTCCTCACTACTCATTCAAGGTCTACTTACATGATTTCACCATATCTGAGTACCATCTGTGTACCACTATTATCGTTTTTCATTAAAATGGCTGTTCGTTGAAATGCTTAGACGAATTGGTAAGATTCTTAAAACAAACTGCTCTTCAATAAGTGACACAAACTCAAATGCCCTGCATCATCGGGTTATGCCTTCCTAGTTGTTGTGTCACTTAGAAGCTTTTTCTTCCTTTTCTTTCTTTAGACATGAAATCGGGGGTGTAATACGCAAAAAAGTCATATTTTTCTGATATCTGTATGTCCCCATAAATGTTACCTGAAGCAAAAGCTAAAAAACGAGTCATAGCTTACATCCTGGAAATGGCAAAATAGTATTAACATCAGATGTACAAAATAAACTTCGGTAATTTATTAGCAAGATAAAGTAGAATACCTGACAGCAAGTTTTAAAAGATAATCTTAAAAGATAACCAAGACAGTTCTACTGAAGTTTGAATTCCGTTATCAAGTCACCCAGTATCAATGAATACAGATACCTGTTTGTGCCATACTTAAAATGTTCTAATTCTCTGAACACTGTAATGAACAATGTGTGCTCAATGTCATCAGAAGCTTTTTAATCATACATATGGGTCAATCCGCTATATGAAAAAAAAAAATTGAGGATTCTTTGCTTATGCAGACAAAACGCACTTCAAATCACAAAAGTATCTTGTTTCCCAGTCATGCACTTGCCACACAAAGACTCTGCCTACAAAACTGAAAGTTCCTTTTCGACTGCAATAAGCAGCCCTGTAAATGTCATCACAGGATGTGTTTAAAATCACTCTTTCAAACAAGGATCAAAATAAAGTTTACAGAACCACATGGTCAAACAAAAAAAGTGAAGACAATGTGGGATGTAAATTTATCATCATACTGTCAAACTGACATGTACGAAAGAACTGTATTTTATCTGAAGTTACATCCTTCCCACTTTACCTTTTGGTTAAAATGTTCTCTTTTAATAAAATGACAATGACTTTTTTATTAAAAAGTCCTTATTTAGAAACATAAAATGCTGACAATTCTATTATCTATTAAAATTTAACTGGTCCATGAAATTCACTTAAAAACAAAGTGTTTGAAAATATTGAGCATTTCTGTGTTTTTAGTGAAACAGCTGGTATTGTGTACACGGACTTTTCTAAACAAGTTTCATAGAAAGTTGTCAGTCTCTTCAAGAACTAGTGCAACAACTTAGTAAACTGTCCAAGTTATAAGATAAACTCAAACACCTAAATAAACCTGGAATGAAGAGAAAACCTTCCAGAATGCAATTATCTACTTTTATTAGGAAACTTGAGGTCCCTTGGTGGTGCAGCTTGCTCTTGGCTACTAACCTAAAGGCTGGCAGTGCCACAGAAGAAATGTCTGGTGACCTGCTTCCATAAAAATTATGGCCAAGAAAACCATCCATGGGAAACCCAGGGTGGAAAGGGGGAGTGTGCAGTCACACTAGAGTGATTGCAACTAGTGTCACATAACAATATATGTATAAGTTTTTGTATGAGAAATTAACTTGAGCTGTAAACTTTCATCTAAGGCACAATAAATAAAGAAAACCCTCCAGAGCAGTTCTACTACGTAAAATAGGAAGGTCACCATGAGTCAAAATCGACTCAATGTCAACGGGTTTTATTCGGAAACTTTAAACTTGGATAATGTATACTGGGAAAAGAAATGTCACTAACTTTCCTTTTCTTCAGGAAATGAGTATTTTGGGGAAAAAGAAAGATGACCACCACAAACGAAATAACAATGATAATTCATTTGCACTAACTGAATGTAGTCTTTCCACATACATTTTTCCATTGGAGATAATGATGTGGTAAAGAAATGGGTATCAGATGCATTTCCAAAAGACTGTGTTCCATCAAAGATTATAAATGATGAAATATGATTTCACTGACCTATAAGCTTGTGTGGCTGCTAATCAAAAGGTCGGTACTTCAAATCCACCAGGCACTCCTTAGAAACCCTGTGGGGCAGTTCTACTCTGTCCTATAGGGTCACTATGAGTTAGAATCGTCTTGATGGCAACAGATTTGGTTTTTTTTTTTGGATATATATTAAAACAAAGGTCAAAACCACTTAAATGAGAGTAATGAAATATGTGTGGCCATTAAAAACAAAAACAAAACTTGACTATCATTAAACAAAAGGTACAGTGAGCTAACAGACTTGTTTCAAGCATATGAAGCTTTTCACATTCTTAATATTAAAATATAATTCTCTCCGTTTCATCCTATAGCTAGGATATAGCAACCTACTTCGGCGTTTTTTCATAAGGGTATTGTTTTGAGAACAAAACTCCCACAAGAATTATTGGGGCATGAAAGACTACGTTTAACCGGTATTGAGCTCAGAACTCCACCTAATAAGGCCTTTTGGCCTGTAATTTATCTAATTTGATAAAGAGAAATATAGAGAAAGGGTTGGTTCAGGGATCATGTTAACTGAAGAGTCTGGTTAACTGACTTTTTCTATAATAGATTTAGAACAAACACCCTAAAATTAAACATTCAAAACTATGTCTTCTATTGTCTGTGGTTCTAAGCAAACTTTTAATATAAGAAATTAATTTAGGGCCACACCTCAGAAATACAAATGTTTTCTTAAAGGTTATACAGGCTTAATCTATGTAGGCATTTCCAACGTGTTTCAGATAAACAAAAACAATATAAAACATTTTGGATATTTGTTCAGAATGCATTAGAAATACCTCTGAGACATATCATATCTAACAAACTAAATGCCCAAGAGTAAGTGAATTGGGTTATATACAATGAACTGATAGACCACACTCTGAAAAACACTACCTAGTGCCACTTTTAAAGTAAATAAGAAAAAGAAACACCTCCCAAGGAAAACTTAAAAAAAAAAAAAAAAAAACTCAAAAAAGTTTGAGGTTAAAATAAGTACCCTGGCAATACAGTGGTTAAGCCCTTGACTGCTAACTGAAAGGTCAGCAGTTTGAACCCACCCGCTGCTCTGAGGGAGAAAGATGTGACAGTCTGCTTCTGTAAAGATTTACAACCTTGGAAACCCCACAGGTCCATTCTACTCTGTCCTATAGGGTCGCTACGAGTCAGAATTGACTCAACAGCAATGGCTTTGATTTTTTGGCTTATCCTTAAATTTAAAATGGCAAAGCAAAATCTCAAAAATCCACAAGCTTTTCAAATGATATACTCTTTTACTCTGGGAAAATCACTAAACGTCCCTTAAGTTCAGTTTATATTTAATATACCATTATGAAGGTAATAAATAAAAAATGGGTTATGTGAGAAACAGTACAAAAGTAGTAAGCCAATTCCTGGTACTAAAAGTGATGAAACTTTTGATTAGTTTAATAAGCAGAATTATGGCAACAATGACCATTATGCATAGGGTTAAAGACTATCTACACTCACTACGGAAACCCTGGCGGCGTAGTGGTTAAATGCTACGGCTGCTAACCAAAAGGTCAACAGTTTGAATCCACCAAGCATTCCTTGGAAACCCTACGGGGCAGCTCTACTTTGACCTACAGAATTGCTATAAGTTGGAATCAACTTGACGGCAATGCTTTTTTTTTTTTGGACACTATGCCTTGAGACAAACTAGAATATGTGATAGACACATTCACTACTCACCAAATATCCACGTATTGCCCACATTTCCCAGCCCTTACCAATAGGGAAGGATCATGCAACAAGTTCTGGTTGATGGGGTGTGAGTGGAAGTGACCTATGTGTCATTTACGAGACAGAACCCCCACAGTGCTGTATTCTCTACCTGGCTTCCTCCCCTACAGTGTAAAAAAAACTGTAAAATCATTTCCTTTGCTGGGCACCCCCCGCCCCCCTCCCCCAGCTTTGCATCTGAATCCTGCTTTTGCTTGGGCGTTATAGTAAACCCCACTGCGCCTGTAAACCCCACTGTGCCTGCGTACTCTGATTAAGAATGTTGCTGACATAACTGGTATGAACTCCCTACTTGTAAACCCCTTTAAAAGTAACTTACCTGCCCACCCTTGGTGAGCAGTCTTGGCAGTAGTAGCTCCAAATGACTCCATTTCCCAGTACAAGGAAATAAAGGTGCCTTCCTGTTCTCTCACCTAGGTCTCTTGTTTATTGGCCAATACGAATCATGCTGAGTAAGAACCTGGGGGTTTCCACCCGGTAACCTTTTCAGGCTGAAATATTTACAAGCCAATGGAAGAACCTCCAGCTCTTTCTTCCCCTGTGATAGCAACTGTGGAGGTCTACTGTTCCGGATGGTGTAGCTACACAATGCCAGAATCTTCATCAGCTTGGTTTCTTGGCCTACTGTGTGAAGCAGATCCCGTCCCTGATAAACTGTGTTGGATAAGAGGTAATATAAACATAACCTTGGTTGTGCCAAGCCACTGAGATTTTAGGGTTGACTTAGCCTAACTTAGATTTCACAGTTCTTTACTAGTAGATCGTAACAACTCCAGTCCAGTTACTTAGGAGGTCTGGCACAAAGAGAACCCTATAATAATCCAGATGCTTTACAGTGAATGCTGCTTTGTTTTAATTATTACATATAATGAATAAAAGCACAAGCATGTAATAAATAAAATCTTAGTCAATCATGCTTAAAAAGTATACGTTAATGTATAAAGAAAACTAGACACATAAGAATACATTTTCACATAACTAAGAAACCCATTTAATAAGAATTCTGTGAGTGGAAACACTTAAAAGAATTAGGAAATGCAGAATTTCCATAATCCTGAAATACACACAAAAGAAGATAAACAATCATGGATCGCAAAATACAAAACAGCATAAATTTGACTGTATCTAAACACAATAATTTTCACTGAAAAGACCAAATTGTTAATTATCACTGAATTCTACTACCTAACAACATTGTTCAAAGGGGGCACTGATCTACAAGAGCCCAAATCACAAGAAAGTCTTTTGAAGGGGAGTGTTGACATAGTATGACTTCTGCGTGGCATCAAACACAAAGCTATAGAGCTGGCTAAAAGTCTATGAAAATAGGAACTCTAGTTCAACTGATAATTTCTTGAGTAATTTATATTACCTATAAGACCTATTGTGCCCAGGAGGAAGGATGAAGTCAGAAGTAGCTCTGTTCTAGAAAGCAATCAGACTATGTGTGGTCCATATTCAAATTTCACCAACTGTCCCAATAACACTCTCTAGTATTGAAGAAATGCTCACTATATTGTAACAAGATGTTGAAGAAGAGGTGAGAGAATATCAAACAACTTTAATACAGTGGCCGGAAAAACAAACAAGTAAAAATGACAAAAGGTGGACTTCATCAAAATTTAAAACATCTTTTCTCCCAAAGATGCTGCTCAGAAATGAAAGACAAGCCACGGACTGGAAAAAAGTATTTGCAAAACACATATGTTATACCCAAAACATAAAAAACTCACAACTCAATAGTAAGAAAACAATCCAATCAAAAATTGGGCAAAAGATTTTACTGAATATACACATCACAAAAGAGATAAAGATGGCAAATAAACACAAGAAAAAATGTTCAACATTATTAGTCATTCAGGAAATGTAAACTAAAACTAAAATGAGATAACTACACACCGGTCAGAACAGGTAAAATTCTTTAAACTAACAATACCAAGTAATGATGAGAATATGCAACAATTGGAACTGTCATACATTGCTTATCAGAATGCAAAATGGCACAACCAGTACAGTGGGCAGAATAGTGGCCCCCAAAAGGTAAGTCCATGTCTTAACCCCCAAATACGACTGTATTTGGAAAAACGGTCTCCACATATGTAATTAAGAATTTCAAGAAGAGATCATCCCGAATTATTCAGGTCAGCCCTAAATCCAATGACAAATTTCCTTATAAAAGAAGAGAAAACACAGATACAGAAGGCTGTGGCAGAGATTGGAGTTATACAGCCAGAAGCTAAGGAACACCTGGAGCCACCAGAAGCTGGAAGAGGCAAAAAGACTCTCCCCTTGAATCTTCAGCGAGAAAGCCTAACACTTTGATTTCGACTCTTGTCTCCAGAACTGTGAAAGAATAAATTTCTGTTGTTTTAAACCACAAAATTTGTGGTAATTTGTTACAGCAGCCCTAGGAAACTAATACAACCACTTTGGCAAACAGTATGGCAGTTTTATATAAAGTTAAACATTCACCATACAACCCAACAATCCTACTCCTATTTACCCAAAAGAAAAAAAGACATATGCCCACACAAAAGTCTGTATGTGAATGTGCGTAACAGTTTTACTCATAATTGCCAAAAACTAGAAACCATCCAAATGTCTACCAACTGACGAACAATTAAACAAACTGTGGTATATTCTTACAACAGACTACTACTCAGACATAAGACAATTCGACTACATAAAAAATGATTTAAATTCCTAACTACAAAAAAAAATATTTTTTAAGTAACAACTACTTCAAACTACAAGAAGCACCTACAGCAAAAGTGACTGACACGGGTTTTTAAAAAATCTGTGATAGAACGTTTTCAAATCAGTAAGTAATAAAACGGGCAAAGGACTAGAAAACACTTCAAAGATGTTAAAATGGCTTAAAACAATATGAACAAATGTTCAACTCCATTAGCTATCAAAGAAACACAAATCCTTTATTTTGTCAAAAAATTGGCAAAGACAAAAAACTAACAAACTGTAATACTCAAAGATAGAAACTCATTCCTGCATGTTGCTGACGAGAGTGAAAATTGTTACAAGCTCTCTGCAAAACTGGGCAATATGAAACCAAAGTTTTAAAAAGGTTTATATTTCTTAACACTGTATAGTCCCTATAAATACTCAAGGCTAAAGAAACAGAAAACTAGATTAAGATTTCTGTCTTAAGACTTAGTCTTTATTAAACAATGTCAATAATGACAATAATGATGATTTATTATTTTTTAATTACTGTTAATATATTTTTATCATTTATTACCGACTACCGGGGGATTTATTCCATCTGTATGCTGAGCAAATAATCTGAGGAGCTGGAATATATGAAGAAGAACATGGCATCAGGATTGGAGGAAGACGCATTGACAACCTGCGATACGTAAATGACACAACCTTGCTTGTTGAAAGTGAACCAAACCAAAACCAGACCCAGTGCCGTCGAGTCAATTCCGACTCAGAGTGACCCTATAGGACAGAGAAGAACTGCCCCATAGAGTTTCCAAGTAGTGCATGGTGGATTCGAACTGCCGACCCTTTGTTTAGACTTCAAACACTTACTGATAAAGACGAAAGACTACAGTCTTCAGTATGGATTACACTTCAACAGAAGAAAACAAAAATTTTCACAGCAGGACCAATAAGCAACATCATGGTAAATGGAGAAAAGACTGAAGCTGTCAAGGATTTAATTTTACTTGGATTCAAAATCAACACCCACGGAAGCAGCAACAAATCGAACAATATATTGCACTGGGCAAATCTGCTGCAAAAGACCTCTCTAAAGTGTTAAAAAGCAAAGATGTCACTTAGAGGACTAAGGTGTTACTGATCCGCCATGGTATTTTCAATTGCCTCATATGTAAGCAAAAACTGGGCAAGGAATGAGTACTGAAGGCCAAAGAAGAATTGATGCCTTTGAATTACGGTATTGGCAAAGAATACTGAATATACCATGGACTGCCAGAAGAAAAACAAATGTCTTGGAAGAAGTACAGCCAGAATGCTCCTTAGAACTGAGGATGGCGAGACTTCCTTTCACGTACTCTGGACATGTTATCAGGAGGGACCAGTCCCTGGAAAAGGGCATCATGTAGAGGGTCATCTTCAACGAGATGGATCGACACAGTGGCTGCAACAATGGGCTCAAGTGTAGCAGTGATTGTGAGGATGGCACAGGACCAGACAGTGTTCTGTTCTGTTTTACACAGGGTCACTATGAGTCAGAACTGCCTCAACAGCACCTAACAACACCACCAAGGGACAGATACTGGTCATCTGCCTTGAGCTCTGACAGCTGTCCCTCCTTTGACCTCACAGTCATAAGGTCCATCCCCCAGAAGGTGACAGCTCTCCTTCAGAATGGCCATGCTCTTCTTTCTCTGTTCTGCCCCCTTCCCCACTTTTCCATTCTTTAAGATTTGGATGAGAAAGGGGCTCAAGCAAACTTCTGGAATGAATAAGTTTATTATGTTAACTGTGGTGATGGCTTCATGGATGTTTGTGTGCATCTCAAAACTAAAACTGTATACTTTAAACATGTTCAGTTTGCTGTGTCAATTACACCTCAATAAAGCTGCTTTAGAAATGGGGTGTATAGAAGGAAATTACTGAAATGTTCTCTAGGTTATAGATTATGAAATTAAGGGTGGTACTTATTTTCTTCTTTATCTTTTAAAGTGTTTCCCAAAATTAGCATCTCCAATTTTTATTAGAAAAAAAGGTTTAAAAGAATTTTAAAGCTAATCTTATATTATACTCTACAGTTTAAAAAGATAATTGAAACAACAACAGAAACTTACTAGGGTTTACTACTTGATAATGAAGAGAGAAGAAAAATTAACCAGGGTAGGACAGATTGGAGGAAAAAAAAAAACACAGAAACAAAAAAAAAAACCTTGTTATCTAGGAAAACAGAAAATGACAACAAACAGATTTTATCCCTTAGAGACTCAGTTGCTGTGAATGTAGATTAACTACGCAGGGGATTTATTCCATAAGAAGCTGAACTTGTTTTGGGGACTAGTAAGGTCCGAGACAAACCTTGAAACTCCTCTTTATTAAGATGGGTTGTCTCTCCCTCCTCTCTCTATCACTTTGGTTTCTATAGCATTCTTCCTCCTGCATGTCCTGTTAACTTTCCAACCGTTCTCTTCAGTGTCCTTGCTGACCTCCTCCTTCTATGTTGTTATACTCACAAAGACCCCACGGGACATAGCAGGCCTGCCCCATAGAGTTTCCAAGGCTGTAAACTTTATGGAAGCAAACTGCCACATCTTTCTCTTGCGGAGTAGCTGGTGGGTTGGAACCGCTGACCTTTTGGTTAGCAGCAGATGCTTAATAACTGTGCCACCAGGGCTCCTTCAAAGGGAGGTACAGAGGGCAGAATCTCTGAAGGTAATTGGGATATTGTGCTTTTTTTGTTGACAGATACTTTTAAAAAATATTATGCCACATTTCCTTTATCCCTTTCTCTCTTAACACTGATACAATTATTTAATACACAGTCCATATTCAAATTTCCCCAACTGTACCAATAATGCCCTCTAAAGCTGCTTTTCTCCCCATCCAGGATCAATCAAGGATCACACTGCCTTTGGTCACCATATCTCTTTTCATCTAATTAATCTAGAACAGTTCCTCAACTTACGTTTCTTTAATCTTTCATTAACTCTGACACTTTGGAAGAGTCAATCAATGCCAGCTGTTCTACAGTGTTCCTAAATTTGGATTGCTTTGATCTCTCCTCAGGTTAGATTCAGGTTAAAATTTAATGTGTTATTATTATTAAACAAACAAAAAACTATTTATCTATACATAACCTAGTGACATAGTGCCGTTGAGTCGATTCCGACTCACAGCGACCCTATAGGACAGACTAGAGCTGCCCCAATAGAGTTTCCAAGGATAGATATACATATATAAAGTAAATCATAACAAATCTTAACTGATGGGGACACCAGAGAAAACACTGAAGAAGGAACGGGTTTCTAAAGATTTAGAAACCCAACAACAACCCTAAGGTGGGTCTACAAAGACACTGAAGAAGGAACGGGTTTGTAAAGATTTAGAAACCCAACAACAACCCTACAGTGGGTCTACAAAGTTTAGAAACACATGCTCTCCTGGGTAAACATCAACTACTCTTACTTTGAACCTGCATGCTGATGACTCTTCAACCCTGACCTCTCCCTAAGCCTGAGACATATCACCAACTGACCGCTGGACATCTTCAAATGACTGGGCCAAAAAAATTCAAATTCAACATATTCAAAACTCATCTCAGCACAAAACTTACTGCTACTCTCCATCCTCCCATATCCTTTCTCTAAATTAAGTACCAGCGCTTCATCCAATCTCTAAAACCTAGTCCAGACACTTCTTGCTGTCTTACCCCGTATCAAATCAGGCACCAAGAAGGCCGACCAATTTTATCTTTATTTCTTAAGTTCATTCTACTCTATCCCTCTTTACTGCCTTTTATTCTAGGATTTTAGGTTTTCTTACTTAAGACTTTTTCAGTAGCCTATTTTCCTAAGGAGCCCTGGTGACACAGTGCCTAACTCCTTGGATGCTAACAAAAAGGGTCTACTGGGTTGCTATGAGTCAACTTAGCCACAATGGGTTTTTTTGTTGTTTTTTTTTTAATTGTTTTCCCAACTTCCAGTCTTACCATCTTTAGATAGCCTCCTAATTTCCTAATTATATCAGACTAATTCATTTAACCCTCATGTGACTGTCAGTTTGTCATAGTGTGGGGGCTTGCATGTTGCTGTGATGCTGGAAACTATGCCATTGGTATTCAAATATCAGCATGGTCACCCATGGTGCACAGATTTCAGCTGAGCTTCTAGATGAAGACAGATTAGGAAGATGGACCCGGCAGTCTACTTCTGAAAAGAGTTGGTCAGCGAAAGCCTTACGAATACCAGTGGAACACTGCCTGATACTGTGCCAGAAGATGAGCCCCCCAGGTTGGAAGGCACTCAAAAGATGACTGGGGAAGAGCTGCCTCCTCAAAGTAGAGTCAACCTTAATGACGTGGAGTTAAACTTTTGGGACCTTCATTTGCTGATGTGGCATGACTCAATTGAAAAGAAAGAGATGCAAATATCCATTAATAATCGGAACACAGAATGTACGAAGTATGAAATCTAGGAAAACTGAAAGTCATACAAAATGAAATGGAACACATAAACATCAATATCTTAGCCATTAGTGAGCTGAAATGGATTAGTACTGGCCATTTTGAATCAGATAATCATATAGCTAATATGCTGGGAATGACAACTTGAAGAGGAATGGTGATGCATACATCATCAAAAAGAACATTTCAAGATCTATCCTGAAGTACAACACTGTCAGTGATAGGATAATATCCATACGCCTACAAGGAAGACCAGTTAATACAACTATTATTCAAATTTATGCACCAACTACTAAGGCCAAAGATGAAGAAACTGAAGATTTTTTACCAACTTCTGCAGTCTGAAATTGATTGAACATAAAATCAGGAGGCATTGATAATTATTGGAGATTGGAATTCGAAAGTTGGAAGCAAAGAAGGATCGGTATTTGGAATGGCCTTGGTGACCGAAACGATGCCGGGGAGCACATGACAGAATTTTGCAAGACCAACAAATTCTTCACTGCCAATACCTTTTTTCACCAACATAAACGGCGACTATACACATGGACCTCACTGGATGGAATACACAGGAATCAAACTGACTATATCTGTGGAAAGAGGTGATAGAAAAGCTCAATATCATCAGTCAGAACAGGGCCAGGGGCTGAATGTGGAACAGACTATCAATTGCTCATATGCAAGTTCAAGTTGAAACTGAAAAAAATTAGAGCAAGTCCACGAGAGCCAAAATATGACTTTGAGTATACCCCACCTGAATTTAGAGACCATCTCAAGAATACAGTTGGTGCATTGAACACTAATGATCAAAGACCAGATGAGTTGCTGAATGGTATCAAGGACATCATACATGAAGAAAGCAAGAGGTCACTAAAAAGAGAGGAAAGAAAGAAAAGACCAAAATGGATGTCAGAGGAGACTCAAGCTTGCTCTTGAATGTTGAGTAGCTAAAACAAAAGGAAGAAATGATGAAGGAAGAGTTGAACATAAGATTTCAAAGGGTTGTTATAGAAGACAAAGTAAAGTATTACAATGACATGTGCAAAGACCTGGAGATGGAAAACCAAAAAGGAAGAACACGTTCTGCATTTCTCAAGCTGAAAGAAGTAAAGACTCAGGCCTCAAGTTGCAATACTGAAGGATTATACAGGGAAAATATTAAATGATGCAGGAAGCATCAAAAGAAGATGGAAGGAATACACAGGGTCACTATACCAAAAAGACTTGGTCAATGTTTAACCTTGTGAGGAGGTGTCATATGAGCAGGAACCAACAGTGCTGAAGGAAGAAGTCCAAGCTGCACTGAAAGCACTGACGAAAAACAAGGCTCCAGGAATTGACTGAATACCAATTGAGATATTTCAACAAATGGATGCAGCACTGGAAGTACCCACTCATCTATGACAAGAAATTTGGAAGACAGCTACCTGGCCAACCGACTGGAGAAGATCTATATTTATGCCTATTCCCAAGAAAGGTGAGTTCACTGAATGTGGAAATTATTGAACAATATCATTAATATCACGTTCAAGTAAAATTTTGCTGAAGATCATTCAAAAGCTGCTGCAGCGGTATACTGACATTGAACTGACAGAAGTTCAAGCTGGATTCAGAAGAGGACGTGGAACCAGGGATGTCATTACTGATGTCTGATGGGTCCTGGATGAAAGCAGAGAATACCAGAAAGATGTTTAGCTGTGTTTTATTGACTATGCAAAGGCATTCGACTGTGTGGATCATAACAAATTATGGATAATACTGCAAGGAATGGGAATTCTGGAACACTTAACTGTGTTCTTGAGGAACCTGTACATGGATCAAGAGGCCGTCATTCGAACAAAACAAGGGGATACTACGTGGTTTAAAGTCAGGAAAAGTGTGCATAGGGGTTATATCCTTTCACTATACCTACTCAATCTGTATGCTGAGCAAATAATCCGAGAAGCTGGACTACATGAAGAAGAACAGGATCAGGATTGGAAGAAGGCTCATTAACAACCCGCGTTATGCAGATGACACAACCGACCTTGCTGAAAGTAAAGAGGACTTGAAGCACTTACTGATTAAGATCAAAGACTATAGCCTTTAGTATGGGTTATACCTCAACATAAAGAAAACAAAAACCCTCACAAATGGACCCATAAGCAACATCATGATAAACGGAGAAAAGACTGACGTTGTCAAGGGTTTCATTTTACTTGGATCCACAATCAACAGCCATGGAAGCAGCAGTCAAGAAATCAAAAGACGCATTGCATTGGGCAAATTTGCTGCAAGAGACCTCTTTAAAGTGTTGAAAAGCAAAGATGTCACCTTGAAGACCAAGGTTTGCCTGACCCAAGCCACGGTGTTTTCAATTGCCTCCTACGCATGTGAACACTGGATGATGAATAAAGAAGACAGAAGAAGAATTGATGTCTTTGAATTGTGTTGAAGAATACTGAATATACCATGGACTACCAAAAGAACAAACAAATCTATCTTGGAAGAAGTACCACCAGACTGCTCCTTAGAAGCAAGGATGGCGAGACTATGTATCACATACTTTGGACATGTTGTCAGGAGAGATCAGTCCCTGGAGAAGGATATCATGCTTGGTAAAGCAGAGGGTCACAGGAAAAGAGAAAGACCCTCAATGAAATGCACTGACACAGTGGCTGCAACAGTGAGCTTAAGCACAACAATTGTGAGGATGGCGCAGGACCAGACAGTGTTTTGTTCTGTTGTGCACAGAGTTGCTGTGAGTCAGAATCAACTTGATGGTACCTAACAACAACAACTATTTATTTAGAACACGAACCTGATAAAATTACTCCCCTCTTAAAATCTTTCAGCAATTTCCCTTTACCTACAGAACTAAGTACAAACTCTTAGCATCTTCTACAAGGGTTTACAGAGTTGATCACCCATCTATATCTCCAATCACTTTTTGACTTGCACTTGATGCTTCCTTCAGAACATTTGTTTCCCTAACTTCTGTCACTGGATATCATCTTTATAATTTTTGCCGCTTTTCACGTGGGGCAAAAGACATTTTAAGGGTATAAGAAAAAAATGACATTTGAAGATCATTACTATTTTCCTATGTAAATTTCACAGTATATAGTTCAGGAAGAATTTGCTGAGCCTCTATAGTATATGCAAGGTACTACATATATTAAGTACTGTGACAGATCCAAAAAAGTTAGACATGTACCCTGTTCTAGGAAGTGTTTCCAGTATAGGATGTAGGTAAGACAAACACATAATTACAGTACAAGGTAGAAAAGTACAAGAGTCATGAAGAAGATACAAGTAAGTTCAGAGGGGAGAAATGTTGTTTCTAGAGGGAAAGGCTGGAAGGAAATCCAGGAAGAGTTCCTAGAGGAGGGGGCAGATGGCAGTTTAAAGAATATGAACAATTTGGATATGAGTGCGAAGGGAATAATCATAGTTATTGCCAACTCATTTCTCTAAGGCAACTATTCTAAATTAGCTTTCCGCCCCATACACATAAAGGATACTATACATTCCTTTAGTTATAATGGCTCATTAAAACTAATTCTCAAAAATAGAAAGGTAGTAAGTAGGATGCCATATCAGAATTTGATGGGTATCATTTGGAAAAAGCTCTCAAGATGCTACGTGTTGCAAAGGGGACACCTCCCTAACTGGTCAGTTTCTAGCAAGTTTCTCCAGACTATATAGCCTTTATATAGTACTAAACATGGACCAAAATAACAAACTCTTTTTTCCTCTTAGTTCACCTGAGAATTCCTCAAAAGGAAGATGAAGAACATCAAAAGAATAAAAAAAAACCACAAAGCAAGAACTTAGAGATACTAACTTATAGATACTAGAACTGACATGCTTACTCATTACAGAATTCCTATTGTAAAACAGAACTCATATTGCTTGTCTGGCTTTTCGGCTGAGATCAAGTGTAAAACAACTCACAATGCAAGTTCCCTCCCTCTCCCCAGGGCGGTCTAAAGAGCTCCTCCCATAACTATAGCCTTTTAAATCCTGGCTACAACCTCTCTTGCTACTTTTGTTAACATTCTCCCTTCCTGGAGGAATTGAGTGAGTCAATGGGCAAGCTTATATAATAGTTACAGGGGACAGATCACCAGCACTGAAAGTAGTATCAGATCCTGTATCTCTCCCTTTTCTTTACCTTCTCTCTCCATTACTAAAAAAATAAATACATAAATGATTATTTCTTTAATGAGTGAAGAGGTACAAACTCCTAAAGCAACATTTTTATTGCGGTATGGTTCACAGCTAGAAATACAAAGTACAAAACTACTCCTGTGACAGCATTCTAATCCTGAGTATCATATGCTCACAAGACATTGTTTAACATAGAAATGGGATGGGCTGCATCTGAAAGGCCAGTATCATAGGCCAGTGTAGCAATCTGTGAATAAAGTAATCAGGATATGAACTAAGGTAAAATCAGTAACAACAAAGGCATAGAGGAAACACGTTGTGCAAGTTGGAGTCAACAACTGAAGTGAAGAAAATATGGGAGGAAAGTGAGAAATAGTCAAAATATAACCAAAGGCTGCCCAGGAAGATATTGCTGTTTATTACTCATTAGTTACTATATTTTTTTCAAAGTATTTTTGGGTAGTGATTCAAGAGGTAAGCTTTTCTATTAAGCGCAACTGAGTAGTCTGAAGGAGGAAAAGCAGGAAATGACAGTAAATGATGGGGTATCAACTGTGTGCTAGAAGAATGAAGTATTGTCTCCTTCTCAACCTTTGAAAGTCTTGGTTCTACTTTTTTTAATGTTTAAAAAATGTAAATTACCTTTCAGATTTTATTTACACATACAGACATGCGAGCACATGCGATATTTTTATTGCAAAAATGGGATCGCACTAATCATACTGTTCTGTAACTTGCTTTTTTCCTTTATACATCACACATTAACAATGTATCCAGTATACAGCTTATAGTATATAGTTTTAAAGGATGTATAGTATGTGCCATAAACTATTTAACCATTTCTCACCCTGGTGGCCCAAAAGGTTAAGTGCTCAGCTGCTCACAGGTTGGCAGTTTGAACCCACCAGCCACTCTGCAAGAGAAAAGACGTAGCCATCTGCTCCTGTAAAGATTACAACCTAGGAAACCGCACAGGGCAGTTTTACAGGGTCCTAACAGAGTTGTTTTTTTTTTAACAGAGTTGCTATAGTCGGAATTGACTTGATGGCACACACTACTACCACCACCACCTCAGTGGATTTTTTTTAAAAGGTTATTTGTTGGTTGGCTTTTTTTTTTTTATCATTCCTTCATTTAATTTTATTTTTTGTCATTACCAGTAATACTGCAAATGAACGTTTTAGCACATAAATCTTTATGCCCTTCAAGATTTCTGTAGCTAGATTCCTAGAAATGAGATTAATGAGAAATAAGCACATGCATTTTAAATTTTTATTTACACGGTAATGTAAAATCGTCCTCCAAAAAGGTTATAGCAAATTCTAATTCTGAATGCTTGAGGCACATCTAAACTATGAGTTGTTGGAACGAAAAAAGAAGACCCAAATCCCTTCCATTTGTTTCCTTAATATACTGAACTGTAATCCTATTCATTCCTGTCCAGTGTGAATCTTCAGCCTAAACACTTTAACATAAAATTAATCTAATTTTAAGAGTCAATTGGCAGTCTTCTAGGGACCAGACCAGTGAATTCTCAACTGAAGACTGTAGGTGCTTGCTTACCAACCCGCAGAAATCTGTGGGAGCATTCCTGTTACTCATAATGCCTTGGCGACGCAACTGGTGGTAGTGAGTGGGAATTAAAGCACTGGGCAGTTCCACACAATGAACTGTCCTGCTCAAGATGTCAACAGCACGCTCCCCCCATCCCTGGCTGGGAAATACTGAACTAGACAATTGCTGTACGTTGTTTCAATTGTAAGAAATCGGGAAAGACAGTCAACAAGGTTCAAGGAGGACACAGTAACGATTTCAGGGTGGGCTAGAGAAAAGAGGTCTGTGAAGCATTTGCAATGTTATGTTTCTATTCCTTCACCTTATTCTTAGGCTTCTTTCCACAGGCTTCAAGTTTCTAAAGAAACTGCACCTGACTACTTCTGAAATTCTCCTGCATAAACTTCTTACCACTTTATCAGTGTACCTACTGATACAGATGATTTCTCTTTTTGTTCTCCAAGATCTAATGCACATGTTTGGCAGAGGCTGTACAATTTTGGATGCAATCTTGGACACTGAAAAGAAGGAACTGAAATCATAACTTAGATTTTTTTTTTTTTTAAAGATGCCCAAACTTCTTCAGTCGTTCTGCTTATATCTTCAATACCTTTCTATTTCTTAAAGCCATAATTTCCTTGTGGTCTCAATTCTATGTTTTCTGTACAATACTTGAACAATAATTGTACCACATACATGGTCAGCTCAATAATTCTGAATAAACAGCTGGCTTTAATACTAGGAAAGTTAAAAAACAAATCTCAATGAAGACCGATTTCTGATTTAAAATTTCTTTAGTGAATAGCCTAAAAAGGCTAAAAACATAATAACAAACAAAACCAAAACATTCAATAATAAATAAAATATGGCTTACTCACTTGATAGTCAGCAGCATTATATCACACGCATTCTCCCACCTTAAGAAAATAAAATGTTGTGGGAGCAATATGACCAAAACTAAAATGCATTTGCTCAGAAAAGACCAGAAGAAAATATGCCAAAACATACAGTAGTTATGTTAGGGTGACAGGATTACAGACACTTTCTCCTTTTATCTACAGTCTGAAGGATTTGTAATGTGTATATATTACCTTTACAAGAAAAAGAAAAAACCTTCAGACTTCTCAAAAAATTCCTTTGGATAACAGGCCTGAAAAGTAGTAACTAAACTATATAAATAGTACTTGACAATTGATAGGAAAATCTTCAAGATTTCAATAGAAAGATGGGCAAGGAATAGCTTACCCAAGTGAAAGTACAAATGGTAGATGAAAGGTTGAAAAAAATCAATGCAGCACATAAAGCAACTTTGTTAAGACACATTACACGCAGCAAACTAGGTACCCACCTTCCCAAAATAAAATATTTTAGACCTAACATCCAATACTGACAAGGTACAACCAAACCCATACATTAATTCGTTTCTGGTGGCATTATACAACCTTCTGAAAGATAATTTGGTTAACAGAAAGAAAGACCATAAATATTTAATGGCAATAAAATACAAAAATATTATACGTACTCCCACTACCACCACGTAAAATGTTTACATACTGAAAAGACAATCTTTTGGGGGAAAACATTGTTCTTAACTGGAGGTAAAGAGATGAGATTACAGTGTGTTTCAGTATTACCTTAAAAATTCTTCAATCTTACAAACTGTCTTTTAAATTATACATATTAAAAAAAGTCAAAGTCAACTATATGACAGGTCTCTTAAAACTCCAACTTTCACTTGGAATCTTACAGAAACATATACACTGAAAACTGAAAGTCAGAATTTGAGGGCACTACCTTGTTTTTCTGAATCTCACCAAGTTTTCTGCCTTTAACAGGGTGCAGTCTTACACTTTTTTTTATCGCTCTCTATTAGTGGAAAATATATGCGTTTTCCTTCTCTGACAAGTTTCTGCCTTAAACAGGTTCCAGCTTTTGCAGGTTTTATTGTAGATAAATATCGTTTTAATCTCTGATACCTACGTAAGTTAACTTTTTCTTTTTTTTGCTTATCTGAATTTTTCATAATTAACATGTATTACTCTCTTGCAGGAGTGCTGTGAGGAGTAAATGAGAAAAAGTATGTGGACTCACCTAACAAAACACCTTGCAGCTATGAGGCTAAGAATACAATAGTTTTTTCTTCAATAAAGGCATCACAACAACTAGGTCTATGTAGGCAATTCAGTAGTCTAGAACCTTCCTATTCCAAGTGTGCAACACAGACCAGGAGCATCACACATCACCTGGGAGTTTGTTAGAAGCCCAAATTCTCAGACGCTACTCCAGATACACTGAACCACAATCTGCATTTAACAAGACACCTGGTTAGCATCTTGAAGCAGTTCTTCTCAAACTTGGTAGCATAACCAGATCACCTGGGAAACCTTAAACAAATACTTACATCTGGGTCCCATCCCTAGAAATTCTGATTTAATTGTCAGTAGTTAAGAGTAAGGGCTAAGAACCATGATTTTTTTTTTTTTTTTTTAAATAAATCACCCCCACAGGTGATTCTAGATGCAGCAAAAGTTTGAAAAGTACTGCCTTAGAAAACAGACTAGTGGCTTACGCAGAATGCAGCTCACTAAATTAATTATGGAGAACCTGCATGGTACAAATGGTTAACGTGTTCAGCTGCTAACCAAAAGGTTGAAGGTTCAAGTCCATTTAGAGCCTCCTTGGAAGAAAGGCCTGGTGATCTGCTTCCATAAAGATCACAGCAAAGAAAACCCTATGGAGCAGTTCTACTCTGTTACACATGGGGTCACCAATACAGTTGGAATTGACTAGACAGCAAGCTTTTTTTTTTTTCCTGTTCCATTGATTTCTCCTACTATGATATATTGATATAGTGATGTTTTTAGCTATTGTAGTCTGAAAATGTTTTAACATACAGTTTTTTTTTTTTTAAGGTATATCTGTTTTCTCCTTCCCTATTTTCAGAATTTTGATTTTACTAATTTTTTTAGATAAATTTCAGAAACATTACTTCAAGCTTTCCCAACAGCTCATGGAAATTTTGATTGAAAATATATTAAACAAATAAATAATTTAGGGATAAAAGGCATCTTCAAAATATTTTCTCTACTTACCTTTCTCAAAGTTTTAATGTGTTTTTTATGTCACACACATTTCTCATTTAGATTAATCCAGGGAGGAGAAAAGCACAGAGGAAAACTACTCTGCTCACAGATGATAAACTAAATTGAGAAAGTATTCCATATTCAAGTCCAAGCCTGACTTTATAAGTAAATTCTAGACTTTTCTGCTCAACCATCCACTACTATATCCTAAATATACAAATAAGAATCTCCTATTAGTGGATCTCCCTCAAACAAAATACTTCTATATCCAAATCAACCCAGAAATGAGAAAGGTGTAGCAAGAAATGAATTGATCCCATGAACACACACTTTATAATAACATTCTTAACACTTAAATCATTCAAATTCACTCCTTATTACATTTTCCTGCTAACTCCTGACAAACTAGAGCATAGAAAAACAAAAAACTCAACTTGCTCCTGTGCTTATTTTTTTAATTTTTCACTTGCAACACTTGAATCCTCATACTAATCTCACAGGGCACTGTAGTAGGCAGCCTCTAAGAAGGCCCTAATGATGCTATCCTCCTGGTATTCATGTCCTTGTGTAATCACCTCCCCTCGAGTGTGGGCTGGACCTAGTAACTTGCTTCTAACAAATAGAGTATAGCAAAAGTGATGGCGTGTCAGTTCTAAGATCATGTTACGAAGAAACAGTGGCTTCCGTCTTGGGTTCCCTTTCTTCCTTGCTCTAAGGGAAGTCAGTTGCCATGTTGTAAGCTGCTCTATGGTGAGGCCCAAGTGGCAAAGAGCCAAGATATCTAGCCATCAGCCAGTGAGGACTTGAGGTCTGCCACAGCCGTGCAGGCTGGGAAGCAGATCCTTCCTCGTTTGAGCCTTGTGATGACCGCAGCCCTCATGGACACCTAGACTGTAGCCTTGTGTCATACCCTGAGTAAGAGGGTACCCAGGTAAGTCACGCTCAGATTCCTGGCCCGTAGAAACTGTGACATAATACATGTTTATTATTTTAAGCTGCCAAGTTTGGGGTAATCTGTTATACAGCAATAAATAATTAATACAGGTTTTTTGGTTTTTTATTAAGAATCATTTACAATACACTGCATAGTTTAATAAAATCTCTTCTGCAGAAACTAACATATAGCACTATCCTATTTACAGGCACTTCTTTCCATATTATCTCAACTGAGCCTCATAAACAATCCTGTGCAGTCTGTGGTACATGTAAGAGCAGGTATAATTCTGAGGCACTCTGACTTACATTTGGTATGTAAAGAACCTAGAATTTCATCTAATATCTTCCTTTCTATACTAAGTTCTTCAATGACTTGCTAGATCCTAGACATCTGGCTCTCTATCATCACATCTTTCACTGATCTAGGTTTTTTTCCTTTTCTTAAATTTTTCTCCCAAAGGATAAGGATGCCAGAAAACTTCTTGGAAAACCCTGGTAATAATCTCAGGATGCTATAGTATCTTCTCAAATTTCTGAAAGCAAGCAGCTTAGAGGAATGATTTTTTTTCATACACTAAGGAGTAGCCTAAAAGTCACAACGCAAATGACAGCAATTCAGAGAGGACAGTGCCACACCACTCATCTACAATTTTGTTTGTAAGAATTCATTCAGCAAACATTTAGTGAGTATCTACCGAGGGTTAGAAGTTGTGCTTGATGCTGGCTTTAACTGAGATGAGTAAGATACTGTCTACCACTGCCACCATTCCTTTCCCAAAGAAAGAAGGCTAGGAGAAGGTAATTACAGTACGACGTAATAGATACTACAATAAAAGTTTTTAAAATGGGAGGACAGAGAAGGGAATGACAATCCTGCCTAAAAGAGACAAGAAAGGCATTATAGAAAAGACAGAATTATGTTGAAACTTGAAGAATGAATGGGAACTTGCCAGACAGATTCAAAGAAAAAAGCATTTCAGGCAAAGGAAAAAGTAGATGCAATGCAAATGAGAACAGCATGGATTCCCTCCAGAAGGCTTACGGCTAAGACTACTGAATTAGCCCCTCACCGCCTCATTTATTTATTCAAAAAAACTGAGCAAATACCGTATGCTTGACACTGTGCCAGGTACTGGAAATAAAGCAATAAACCTGATGTCAAGTACCTGACCTCATGGAGCTTACAGTCTAATTGAACTCAGGAGGAGCATGTGTTCATTTCCCTCTCTCGTCCCTTAGGCAAGTCACATTCTTTGTAACGGTATTTCCTAATACGTAAAGTAAGGATATTATACCTGTACCTGGAAAGACTGTAGTGAGAATTAAATGACTTGAGTAAAATATTTAAAACAGTGAGCTCGTCACAAATATTAGCCATTATTCCTATGACTGTTTCCATCATCACTACTAGAAATGAGGCAATTAACGGTTTTAGTGAAGGGAAAAAAAAAAAAAAACCCAAAACTTTGTTTTCTAAATCATAAAGAATGAACTCCAGAATTCCTTCTGTTTAGCTCCTTCTAAAAAAAAAAAAAAAAAAAACCTAGTGCCGCCAAGTTGATTCCGATTCATAGCGACCCTACAGGACAGAGTAGAACTGCCCCATAGAGTTGCCAAGGAGCGCCTGGCGGATTCGAACTGCTGACCCCCCTTGATTAGCAGCCATAGCACTTAGCTCCTTCTATACTTTGATTCTGCAAACAAAGTATAAGAAGTGATAGTATTATTACCAACTAAAGGATTAAATACAGTCAGCAGTTCAAATCCGCCAGGTGCTCCTTGGCAACTCTACGGGGCAGTTCTACTCTGTCCTATAGGGTCGCTACGGGTCAGAATTGACTTGACGGCACTGGGTTTGGTTTTTTTTTTATCTTAATGCCAAAAAAGGGTGCTGAAAATACCACCTGACCAATCAGCAGGGATAGTCTCTGATGATACCATCTAGGATTAATTTTATTTCAGTATCAGTAGGATTTTAAACTCCATGTACATGTGTGTTTAAGAATATTCAATAACTCAGGTAGAAAAGCTTCATTTTGGGGCTGAAATATAAAAAATAAGAATTAAAAATCATCTGATATACACTGGAAAGATGTTCTACAAGGGCATGAAAACAGACATTTGCAGTTACTGATGACAGAAGAGGAATGAAAAAAAGAGGTGTCCTGAAACAAATAAATGAGCACAGAAAGGGCAGTTGAGGCTTAAGGCTTAAAACTGAAAAAAGTTCACAAAATCAGGAGCCAAACATGTCTCTGACCCAAGATTTAGTACCCAGTCCTTTGGAGGTAGTCTGTATCAGTTATTTTAAACCTACTTAAAAATCTACTTTTAGAGGCAGGGCCAAGATGGCAGACTAGGTGGACGCTACCGCGGATCCCTCTTGCAACAAAGACTCGGAAAAACAAGTGAATCCATCACATACATAACAATCTATGAACTCTAAACAACAAACACAGATTTAGAGACGGAGAACGAACAAATACGGGGAGACAGCGATTGTTTTCAGAGCCAGGAGCCAGCGTACCAGCGGATTTTCTGGAAAAACTAGTTTCCCAGTGATAGCTCGGAGACAGCAGTCCATATCAAACCACATAAAGAAGCAGACCATGACAGCTTCTCCAACCCCCCAAACAAAAGAATCAAAATCTTTCCCATATGAAGATACAATCCTGGAATTATCAGATACAGAATATAAAAAACTAATTTACAGAATGCTTAAAGACATCACAAATGAAATTAGGCTAACTGCAGAAAAAGCCAAGTAACACACTGATAAAACTGTTGAAGAACTCAAAAAGATTATTCAAGAACATAGTGGAAAAATTAATAAGTTGCAAGAATCCATAGAGAGACAGCATGTAGAAATCCAAAAGATTAACAATAAAATTACAGAATTAGACAACGCAATAGGAAGTCAGAGGAGCAGACTCGAGCAATTAGAATGTAGACTGGGACATCTGGAGGACCAGGGAATCAACACCAACATAGCTGAAAAAAAATCAGATAAAAGAATTTAAAAAAATGAAGAAACCCTAAGAATCATGTGGGACTTTATCAAGAAGGATAACTTGCGAGTGATTGGAGTCCCAGAACAGGGAGGGGGGACAGAAAACACAGAGAAAATAGCTGAAGAACTCCTGACACAAAACTTCCCTGACATCATGAAAGACGAAAGGTATCTATCCAAGATGCTCATCGAACCCCATTTAAGATTGATCCAAAAAGAAAAACACCAAGACATATTATTATCAAACTTGCCAAAACCAAAGATAAACAGAAAATTTTAAAAGCAGCCAGGGAGAAAAGAAAGGTTTCCTTCAAGGGAGAATCAATAAGAATAAGTTCAGACTACTCAGCAGAAACCATGCAGGCAAGAAGGGAATGGGACGACGTATACAGAGCACTGAAGGAGAAAAACTGCCAACCAAGGATCATATATCCAGGAAAACTCTCCCTGAAATATGAAGGAGAAATTAAGATATTTACAGATAAACACAAGTTTAGAGAATTTGCAAAAACCAAACCAAGGCTACAAGAAATGGTAAAGGAGACTGTTTGGTCAGATGACCAATAATATCAGATACCAGCACAATACAAGGTCATAAAACAGAACGTCCTGATATCAACTCAAATAGGGAAAGCACAAAAATAAACAAATTAATTCTAAAAAATAAATAAACAAAATAATACACATAACAGGGAATCATGGAAATCAATAGATAAAAGATCACAATAATCAAAAAGAGGGACTAAATATAGGAGGCATTGAACTGCCAGATGGAGAGTGATACAAGGCGATATAGAACGATACAAGTTAGGTTTTTACTTAGAAAAATAGGGGTAAATAATAAGGTAACCACAAAAAGGAATATCAACTCCATAACTCAAGCAAAAAGTCAAGAAAAACGTTAAAGACTCAACTAACATAAAGTTAAACATTATGAAAATGAGGATCTCACAATCTACTAAGAAAAACGTCTCAGCACAAAAAAGTATCTGGAAAAATGAAATGGCCAACAACACACATGAAAAGGCATCAAAATGACAACACCAAACACTTATTTATCTATAATTACGCTGAATGAAAATGGACTAAATGCACCAATAAAGAGACAGAGAGTCACGGACTGGATAAAGAAACACGATCCATCTATATGCTGCCTACAAGAGACACACCTTAGACTTAGAGACACAAACAAACTAAAACTCAAAGGATGGAAAAAAATATATCAAGCAAACAATAAGCAAAAAAGAAGAGGAGTAGCAATATTAATTTCTGACAAAATAGACTTTAGACTTAAATCCGCCACAAAGGATAAAGAAGGACACTATATAATGATAAAAGGGACAATTGATCAGGAAGACATAACCATATTAAATATTTATGCACCCAATGACAAGGCTGCAAGATACATAAATCAAATTTTAACAGAACTGAAAAGTGAGATAGACACCTCCACATTTATAGTAGGAGACTTCAACACACCACTTAGAAGCTCAATAGAGACACGGAAGACCTACTTACAACAATCAACCAACTTGACCTCATTGACTTATACAGAACTCTCCACCCAACTGCTGCAAAATATACTTTTTTTTCTAGTGCACATGGAACATTCTCTAGAATAGACCACATATTAGGTCATAAAACAAATCTTTGCAGAGTCCAAAACATCGAAATATTACAAAGCATCTTCTCAGACCACAAGGCAATGAAGCTAGAAATCAATAACAGAAAAACTAGGGAAAAGAAATCAAATACTTGGAAAATGAACAATACCCTCCTGAAAAAAGACTGGGTTATAGAAGATATCAAGGAGGGAATAAGGAAATTCTTAGAAAGCAACGAGAATGAAAATATTTCCTATCAAAACCTCTGGGACACAGCAAAAGCAGTGCTCAGAGGCCAATTTATATCAATAAATGCACACATACAAAAAGAAGAAAGAGCCAAAATCAGAGAACTGTCCCGACAACTTGAACAAATAGAAAGCGAGCAACAAAAGAATCCATCAGGCACCAGAAGAAAACAAGTAATAAAAATTAGAGCTGAACTAAAAGAATTAGAGAACAGAAAAACAATTGAAAGAATTAACAAAACCAAAAGCTGGTTCTTTGAAAAAATTAACAAAATTGATAAACCATTGGCTAGACTGACTAAAGAAAAACAGGAAAGGAAACAAATAACCCGAATAAGAAACGAGAAGGACCACATCACAACAGAGCCAAATGAAATTAAAAGAATCATTTCAGATTACTATGAAAAATTGTACTCTAACAAATTTGAAAACCTAGAAGAAATCGATAAATTCTTGGAAAAACACTACCTACCTAAACTAACACATTCAGAAGTAGAACAACTAAATAGACCCATAACAAAAAAAGAGATTGAAACGGTAATCAAAAAACTTCCAACAAAAAAAAGTCCTGGCCCGGACGGCTTCACTGCAGAGTTCTACCAAACCTTCAGAGAAGACTTAACACCACTACTACTGAAGGTATTTCAAAGCATAGAAAAAGACGGAATACTACCCAACTCATTCTATGAAGCTACCATCTCCCTGATACCAAAACCAGGTAAAGACATTACAAAAAAAGAAAATTATAGACCTATATCCCTCATGAAGATAGATGCAAAAATCCTCAACAAAATTCTAGCCAATAGAATCCAACAACACATCAAAAAAATAATTCACCCTGATCAAGTGGGATTTATACCAGGGGAAAAAAAAAAAAAATTTTTTTTTTTATGCAAGGCTGGTTTAATATCAGAAAAACCATTAATGTAATCCATCACATAAATAAAACAAAAGATAAAAACCACATGATCTTATCAATAGATGCAGAAAAGGCATTTGACAAAGTTCAACACCCATTTATGATAAAAACTCTTACCAAAATAGGAACTGAAGGAAAATTCCTCAACATAATAAAGGGCATCTATGCAAAGCCAACAGCCAATATCACTCTAAATGGAGAGAACCTGAAAGCATTTCCCTTGAGAACGGGAACCAGACAAGGATGCCCTTTATCACCGCTCTTATTCAACATCGTACTTGAAGTCCTAGCCAGGGCAATTAGGCTAGACAAAGAAATAAAGGGTATCTGGATTGGCAAGGAGGAAGTAAAGCTATCACTATTTGCAGATGACATGATCGTATACACGGAAAACCCTAAGGAATCCTCCAGAAAACTACTGAAACTAATAGAAGAGTTTGGCAGAGTCTCAGGTTATAAAATAAACATACAAAAATCACTTGGATTCCTCTACGTCAACAAAAAGAACACCGAAGAGGAAATAATCAAATCAATACCATTCACAGTAGCCCCCAAGAAGATAAAATACTTAGGAATAAATCTTACCAAGGATGTAAAAGACCTATACAAAGAAAACTACAAAGCTCTACTATAAGAAATTCAAAAGGACATACTTAAGTGGAAAAACATACCCTGCTCATGGATAGGAAGACTTAACATAGTAAAAATGTCTATTCTACCAAAAGTCATCTATACATTTAACGCACTTCCGATCCAAATTCCAATGTCATATTTTAAGGGGATAGAGAAACAAATCACTAATTTCATATGGAAGGGAAAGAACCCCCGGATAAGCAAAGCATTACTGAAAAAGAAGAAGAAAGTGGGAGGCCTCACTCTACCTGATTTCAGAACCTATTATACAGCTACAGTAGTCAAAACAGCCTGGTATTGGTACAACAACAGGCACATAGACCAATGGAACAGAATTGAGAACCTAGATATAAATCCATCCATGTATGAGCAGCTGATATTTGACAAAGGACCAGTGTCAGTCAATTAGGGAAAAGATAGTCTTTTTAACAAATAGTGCTGGCATAACTGGATATCCATTTGCAAAAGAATGAAACAGGACCCATACCTCACACCATGCACAAAAACTAACTCCAAGTGGATCAAAGACCTAAACATAAAGACTAAAACGATAAAGATCATGGAGGAAAAAATAGGGACAACCCTAGGAGCCCTAATACAGGGCATAAACAGAATACAAAACATTACCAAAAATGATGAAGAGAAACCCAATAACTGGGAGCTCCTAAAAATCAAACACCTATGCTCATCTAAAGACTTCACCAAAAGAGTAAAAAGACCATCTACAGACTGGGAAAGAATATTCAGCTATGACATCTCAGACCAGCGCCTGATCTCTAAAATCTACATGATTCCGTCAAAACTCAACCACAAAAAGACAAACAACCCAATCAAGAAGTGGGCAAAGGATATGAACACACATTTCACTAAAGAAGATATTCAGGCAGCCAACAGATACATGAGAAAATGCTCCCGATCATTAGCCATTAGAGAAATGCAAATTAAAACTACGATGAGATTCCATCTCACACCAACTAGACTGGCATTATTCCAAAAAACACAAAATAATAAATGTTGGAGAGGCTGCGGAGAGATTGGAACTCTCATACACTGCTGGTGGGAATGTAAAATGGTACAACCACTTTGGAAATCTATCTGGCGTTATCTTAAACAGTTAGAAATAGAACTACCATACAACCCAGAAATCCCACTCCTCGGAATATACCCTAGAGATACAAGAGCCTTCACACAAACAGATATATACACACCCATGTTTATTGCAGCTCTGTTTACAATAGCAAAAAGCTGGAAGCAGCCAAGGTGTCCGTCAATGGATGAATGGGTAAATAAATTGTGGTATATTCACACAATGGAATACTACGCATCGATAAAGAACAGTGACGAATCTCTGAAACACTTCATAACATGGAGGAATCTGGAAGGCACTATGCTGAGCGAAATGAGTCAGAGGCAAAAGGACAAATATTGTATAAGACCACTATTATTAAGATCTTGAGAAATAGAAGAAACGGAGAAGAACACATACTTTTGTGGTTACAAAGGGGGGAGGGAGGGAGAGGGTTTTTTTATTGATCAATCAGTAGATAAGAACTGCTTTGGGTGAAAGGAAAGACAACACTCAATACAAGGAAGGTCAGTCTAATTGGACTGGACTAAAAGCAAAGAGGTTTCCGGGATAAAATGAAAGCTTCAGAGGTCAGCGGAGCAGGGGCTGGGGTCTGGGGAACACGGTTTGAGGGGACTTCTAAGTCAATGGGCAAAACAATTCTATTATGAAAACATTCTGCATCCCACTTTGAAATGTGGCATCTGGGGTCCTAAATGCCAACAAGCGGCCATCTAAGATACATCAATTGGTCTCAACCCACCTGGAGCAAAGGCAAAGGAAGAACACCAAGGTCACACGACAACTAAGAACCCAAGAGACAGAAAGGGCCACATGAACCAGAGACCTACATTATCCTGAGACCAGAAGAACTAGTTGGTGCCCGGCCACAATCGATGTCCGCCCTGTTAGGGAGCATAACAGACAACTCCTGAGGGAGCAGGAGACCAATGGGATACAGACCCCAAATTCTCATAAAAAGACCATACTTAATGGTATGACTGCGACTAGAGGAATCCCGGAGACAATGCTCCCCAGACCTTCTGATGGCACAGGACAGGAACCATCCCCGAAGACAACTCATCAGGCATGAAAAGGACTGGTCAGCGGGGGAGGGTGGGGGGGAATGCTGATGAAGAGTGAGCTAATTAAATCAGGTGGACACTGGAGAGTGTGTTGGCAACTCTTGACTGGAGGGGGGATGGCAAAACTGGCACGAAACGAGAGACTGAAAGGGCTGACTCAATAGGGGGAGAGCAAGTGGGAGAAGGGAGTAAGATGTATGTAAACTTACATGTGACAGACTGATTGGAATTGTAAATGTTCACTAGAAGCTTAATAAAAGTTAATTAAAAAAAAAAAATCTACTTTTAAAAGGGGACCCCATAAAATAATGACCAAAAAAAGAGAAGCCGCTGAGGCTGTTTATGTACAAAGACTTCACGGGATTTGGCCCCTTGATTTGGAGGTTTGGGGGCATGGTTTCACGGGGCATCTCAGTTAATTGGCCTGGTACCATGATTAGTGCTTCTGTTCTATCTCCTAGTTTGTTGTGTAGTGCCTGGGGTCCTAAAAGCTTGCAAGTGGCCATTCGAGGTACAACAATAGGTGTCTATACACCTGGAGCAACAGAGGAAGGAGAGTCACGAATAGGAAGAGAAAACGGAAGGTGTACCGATTGCCTTTATGAACAACTGCCCCCTTTGCTACATGACAGAAGAATGAGATGGTGCCTGGCTACTGCTACTGAACATTTTGAACAAAGATTCTATAGAAGAATTCTGATCAACAAGTGGAAAATACAGAACAGAATTTCAAATTCTCATGGAATCCAGAATTTCTGAAGCCATGGAGGCTGGACGACTCCCTGAAACTACTGCCCTGAGATAATCTTTAAACCTTAAAAACATCCACTGAAGTCTTCTTAAAACCAAACAATAGTTTAGCTTAACTAGTAAAGAATGTCTGCCTTGAGCACTGTACTCTTTTAAGATCTACCTATATGGGAACAAACTGACAACAGCAACTTGAAAGATTAGACAGGAAACTTAGGGGGCAGTTTATGTTAGATGAGGGAGGAACAACTCAGAAAACGAGGATGAGAAAGGTTGCACAACTTGAAGAATGTAATCAACGTCACTGAATTGTACATGTAGAAACTGCTGAATTGGTGTATGCTCTGCTATGTATATTCTCAACAACAAAAATAAATTAATAAAAAATGGGCACCCCAACACCCAAAGTTTTAGTTGATTTCTTTAAGTTAAATTTCCTCCTATGAAATCCTACTCAACAATACGAAGGTTTACACTAGATGTGAGATTCCCCAAAAAACGTATAACACAAAGAAAGCAAATGATGTAAACTTCCGTAGAAGTTCGATTAAAAAAAGAAATACAATATATATTCAATTTTAAGTGCCTATAAGGCAATCAGATTACACTTGCTGTTTTTTATGCTCATATGAAACAGGAATCTTCAACAGAAAAAATAATTTAGTCAGGTTACTCTTCTCTACTTCTACCTAACTCTCTATTTAAGCTATTAACTTTTTTCCCCTAAAATTATTTTTCCTCTTTTACTAAGTTTGTCTATTCACTTCTGTACCCAAAGCCTAATGTCCTGAGTTTCAAGAGCCCACTTGCCAAAGTGAGGACCAAGGAAATTTTTGAAACCACGACAACAAATACAGCAACATTAAAAGAATGGGCAAATACTTTATCTGATGTCCAAATGCAAAGACTTTAGATTTTTCTGAAAATCAAAATCCAATTGTAAAGTTCTGCTTTAAATCTTATTTATTTATAGTTTAAGGATCCAAGGAGTTTATGTATAATATCATCAACCTGGGTGTAAGCTCCTCAAAGGTAGTGGAGAAACAGTATAGCACAGAAATAAAGAGTTCAGGATTAGGTTTTAGAATAAGAAAAATTCTTGCTCAAATTCTCATTCTTCCTGTTTCAAGCTGTGTAACCTTGAGCAAATTACTTAACTTCCTAAGCCTCAACTTCGTCATTTGTGAAACACAAATAATAATATCTACCTTACAAGGTTTTTTGGAAAGTATGGTAATGAATAACATACAGAAACCACTCGATAAATGTTTGTTTAAAATAAAAAGGCAAGAACTACCCTACCCAACTCTATATCAAATATAGCACCTGAAGGTCAGTGATGAGACTAATATTAATAAGAACGAATGATAAAATTTATTAAAAGCAAGCAAACATATTAGGAAACTTTATGCACTTCATGTTATTTAATCTTTGTTGAGCAAAATAACATAAACTAATGATATTTTATTCTTCATTTCACTTACCGCTGGTGTGGCTGAGCATCTTTTTAAGTGTGTATTTGCCATTTTCGGTTCAACTCTGACTCAAATTAAAAATAAGAGTTTGAATTTGAGGAATAAATAGTCCATTAACAGTTTCCTCCTTTGTTCCTAATCATCAGATACATCTACTTAATTACAGTATTATCTGTATTAACAAAATTCAAGTTATTAATCTTGCCTCTTTGCCTCTTCCCTCCTTTCCCACTTTCCTTTTCCCCCTCCTTGTCTGTCTACTATTTTTATCTTACTTCCTAAGCTTAACTTCCAAATCTGTAAAATGCAAATATTATTATCTACCTCACGAAGTACCACTGAAAAATCACTTATTGACTAGTGAGTAGTAAAGACTTTAGAAATTACTGGCCAATAGAATTTATTTTGCATCCATATGTACATATGGTTAACCAAACCAAAAACCAAACCCACTGCTGTTGAGTTTATTTCAAGCCATACCGGTAACAGAGGAATTTAATTTATTCCTGCACCAATCATTTACCTGTACTAAGCGCTTTAGGTACTGGGCCTCAACATCCAATTTTTAATCCTATGCTACAGCCAAATGGCACTACATGAAAATCTTGACATAATGTGTTCACAACTTTTTGTTCTGAGCTGTCCAATCTTGTTTCTTATATGTACACAAGTTTTCTCAAGTCATAAAGGTGCAGAATTGGGCAAACAGGGAAAACTATCTGGTAGGATCAGTATTTAGAAGGCTGGAGTTGAAGAAGGGAAGAAGGAAACAAATTGAAGAGGAAACATAAAATTGTCCCTAGAAAAAAAGGATTAATCAGAGCTAATAAAAAAGAAAAAAATTTTTTTTAATAAATGAGTTCAGCAAGGTTGCAGGATACAAAATCAATACACAAAAATCAGCTGCATTTTCTATAGCAATGTAACAATCTAAAAACGAAATTAATAAAACAATTCCATTTACAATTGAAAAGAAAAAAAAACCTTATGAATAAATTTGATAAAAGAAGTGTTAAGACTCATATACTAAGAACTACAAAACATCATTGAAAGAAATTAAAGAATGCCTAAAATGGAAAGACAGCCCATGCTCACAGAGCAGAACCTACTATTGTTAAAAAAAAGACGGTAATATTCCCCAAATTAATCTGCAGACTCAATGAAATCCCTATCAAAATCCCAACAGCCTTTTTTGCAGAAATTAACAAACTGATCCAAAAATTCAAATGAAAATACAAGAGATCCAGAATAGCCAAAACAATCTTGAAAAAGAACAAGGTTGGACAACTCGCACTTCTTGATTTCAAAACTTAATAACAAAGCTATGCTAATCAAGACAATGTGGTAAAAACACAAGCACAGACACATAAATCAATGGAACAGAACTGCGAGTCCAGAAATAAACCCTTACATTTATGGTCAAATGATTTTTGACAAGGGTGCCAAGACAATTCAACAGGGAAAAGAGCAGTCTCTTAAACAAACGGTGCTGGGAAAACTAGACATGCAAAAGAATGAAGTTGAACCTCTACCTCATACCATATGCAAAAATTAAATAAGAATGGATTAAAGAGCTAAAGCTATCAAACTCTTAGAAGAAAACACAGGCATAAATATTCAAGATGCTGGATTAGGTAACTGCTTCTTAGGTACAACATCAAAAGCACATGCAATCAAAGAAAAAAATAAATTGTACTTGATCAAAATTAAAACACTGGTGTTTCAAAGGACACTGTCGAGAAAGTGAAAAGACAACCACAGAACGGGAGAAAATATCTGGAAATCTCGTGTACACACGCACATGCTCCTTTTCCTCACTCAGCGACCACCTAGTTATCTGACATTTTACATTTATGACAATAGTAAAAAAATCTACTATTCAACTCTTTTGTGTATAACGGCATACCTCTGGCAGTAATGAACGCTGAGGTGCAAGTCAAGAGTAACGCTGGCTGTGATGGTTATGTGTCAACTTGGCTGGGCCATGTTTCTCAATGATTTGGCAGTCATGTAATGATGTAGACACCCTTCATTTTGTGATTATGTGGTCATCCTCCACTTTCACATAACACTGATTTCATGTAACAACCTGATCTTTGGAACCTAACCATGTCAGGGAGGACAGGGTATATATGTATGTATATACAAAATCAAACCCACTGTCGTTGAGTCAATTCCGATTCATAGTGACCCTTGAGGACAGAGCAGAACTGCCCCATACGGTTTCCTAGGAGCAGCTGGTGGATTTGAACTGCCAACCTTTTGGTTAGCAGCTATAACTTCTACCCACTGCACTACCAGGGTTCCCACTATGTGTGTGTATAAAAAAATATATATGTATACATAAAATAAGGAACTTTTATCCAGAACATATAAAAATCTCTCACAATTCAATCAAATAATGGGCAAAAGATTTGAATAAATGTTTCTCCAAAGAAGATACATAAGTGACAATAAGTATATATGATGAGGCTCAACATCATTAGTTATTAGGGAAATACTAATCAATATCACCATGAGATACAACATCACATGCACTAAGGTGGCTATCATGTAAATAATTGGAAATAACAAGTGTTGGTAAGGATGTGAAGAAACGGAACCTTCACACATTGCTAACGGGAATGTAAGTGATGCAGCCTCTTTGGAAAACAGCCTGGTGGTTCCTCAAGAAGTTAAACGTGTGAGTTCTCATATGTCTTAGCAATTCCACTCCTCAGTATTTACACAGAGAAATTGAAGACATTTGTCCACACACAAGTTTGTACACGAACTGTCGCAGCAGCATTATTCATAACTGTTAAATAGCAGTCAAAAAGTGGAAACAATTCAAAGTCCATCAATTAATGAATGGATAAACAAAATGTGGTATATCGACAAAATAAAGTATCACTTGGCCATAAAAAGGAATGAAGTACTGATACATACAACAGGGATTTACCTAGAAAACATTATGTTAAATCAAAGAAGCCAGACACAAAAGGCCACATATTGTACGATCCCACTTATATGAATAAGCAACTCTCTAAAGACAGACAGTAAATTAGTGGTTGCCAGAGGCAGGAGGGTGGGAACAATGGGTAGTGACTAATGGGCATGGGGCTTCTTTTTGGGTTATGAAAATATTCTGGAACTAGGTAGTACTGATGGTTGCACAACTTTGTGAATACACCAAGAACCACTGAATTGTACACTTTAAAAGAGCGAATTTTACGGTATGTGAAAAATGTACCAAAGAAGCTGGGCATTTTCTAAACCTCTGCAGATTAGATGAGCCACATAAATTATCAGCAAATAACTGTTAAGAGCCTAGTCCTGGCAAGACACTCTAACAGGAACCACAGGCAGACTCTGCACTCAGTTTTTAATCTCACTGAGAAGATATGACAAATAATATGAAAATGACAATAAACTCCAGCTTGACATACAAAAAGAATATGTGACAAGTCAATACATAACTAACTCTTATATACAGGAAAGGAGTTCTTGGGTGGTGCCATTAACACACTTGGCTGCTAACTGAAAGGCTGGAGGTGTGAATCCACCCAGAGGTGCCTCAGAAAAAAGACCCAGAGATCTACTCCCAAAAGATCTGCTATTGAAAACCCAATGGAGCACAGTTCTGACACACATGGGGTTGCCATGAGTTGGAATCCACTCAAAGGCAACTCGTTAGTGGTCACATATACGTGAGAATTAACAGTACAATACCTTGGGAGGCATACTTAACCTTAGATAAAAACCAAACCACACCTGTTGCCTTTGATTCCGACTCACAGAGACCCTTTAGATACTAGATGAATTAACCCTTTCATGCCCATGGGTACCTCTAGGATCAAGTACTTTTTCTGCCTCTGAAGGTTTATTGGGAAGCAGCTACACCACTGACGATGCATGCTGCTGCAAGGCAAGGGCCTTTATGGCTGCTTGAAATGGAAGAAAAAGGCGTGCACTGCAAATGACTGTTTTTACAGGGTACTGTATGAGGTATCTCAATTTCTGGTAGGAAAAATAAAATTTCTGAAAAGTTTTCTTTGTTACACATACGTGCCAGCAGGCCCACTAGGGACTCTGGGGTATAATTAGTGGTACTTCATATGTACCACTAAACACTTAGGGTAGGCTTGTAGGAGGGGGCAAGAAAAAAAAAAAATCCACACTACCTACCAAAAATTCAGACACACTCAATGATTCAGCATGCTTCCATTAATGAAAATACATGTTATGAGCAAAAAACTTAAAGCAGAAAATAATTGGGTCACAAAGTTTTAAATCAAGCTCCTCATATAAGGAGAGTTATTTAGAATACATTGGCTAATCTGGGGTATATAGTTATGTTATGAAGCAGTATGATCATATTTTAATACCAGATGAATTTGAGCTAATTTGGTTACTTTTTCTTTGCCTCTTATCAAATACCTTCCTTCCTAATAATTCACTATAAATGTCACTAATTAGGAGATTTCATTTAGAAATACAGATAAGAATTTTTTTCCCAACAAATTACAATTAGAAAGTTCAACTAATAAAAACAACCAATATTTGCTGAGATCTTACTTCACGTGTGCAGCATGGTTCTTACTTACCATTTTACATGCTACTCTAAGTAGTATATACCCAACATATACCAGATTTAGCAAATTGACTTTTGAACAAACTTTTAAAACTCAAGGCACCTTTTAAGAACAGATTAGTCAATTCACAATTTCTGATTTTATTCTAAGTACTGCTGCTAATTTGTATTTGATTTGTATTTGCTCCAATTTTCTTACTAATTCTTTGGCCAAATTCATGTGTAGTATATGCTATTTCAATCTCTTTCTTCAATTCTGTGTCCTCTCTAGTATCCAGCGACATCCCTCCATTCTTCAGAACTCAACACCTCTCTCCATTCTATCACTATTTTTAATTCTAACCCTCTAATAATTCTTTTCACCATGATTCCTTGCTCCTTTGTGCCTCACAGGTGAGGTTTTTAATAAAGACAGCAAAAAGAGATGAATCTTTTAGACAACCACATAAAATTCAGGAATGAGGTTAAAAAGTTCTGGCATCCGTGCCTAGTATTCAGTGCTGAGCACACAGTGGTTTTTCAATTAATTTTTGTTGAACAACTGAAAAAATCAATGCGAACTTCTAGAGGAGAAACTTATCTCACATCTCTAGAAAAGGGTTATCGTTTGAAAAAAATCCCTTAGGTGATTCTTATGTGCCATTACCCCAACCAAAAAACAAAACAAAAAGTCTGTTTGCCTAAATGTACTTAAATCCATTGGAAAAAGTTGCACTTAGATCCTAGGAAATTACTAATTTTCATTTTGACATCATGTCACCTGGTCAATTATTTTGTTATAATCAGTTTGAGACCTATGTAATTATTCCCATATATGACACTTTTGAAAGCTACTAACATTTTTATTTAACTATTCTAAAAGTAGGTCTTTAATTGTATTTGTAAAGTTAACCCCTCATGAACAAGGTAACATAGTTCTCACTATAAGATTGCATTATATGTATGGATTTAGTGTAAGACTAACTGAAAGGGAAGTCTTTAGATTAAACACCAGAAAGGCCCTAGTAAGAGCCTTGTACAAGAGAAAACATTCTAAACACAAGAACATTAATTTTGTTACTGTGAGTTCATAATAACATAGTCAACAAACTGGAAAACAAAGACTCAAGAAAAAAATGGTTATTATCTTCTGGTAATTTAAACCAAGTAAGATTTTAAACCACACCAAAACAAACAAAAAAACATAGTATCCATCATACTACTTCCAACCCTGATTTAAGACTGTTTGGAGAGATCGCCTACCTCAGCCTTGAGAGCAGTTTTCAGATAATCATTAACATCCACAATTTGACCAAGCCACTACATTTTCGTTACCGATCCTCTCCAAAAGGCAAAAAATGATGGACTGAATGGAAGACTGAATTACTATTCTTAGGTAGACAATGTAAAATTAACTTTACATTGGCTTTAAAAGCTATGTGCCAATTCTAATTTGTACATTTATACCAGTAATATATTACACAATATAATAAGAGTATATTATCTTGGATATTCTTAATTGAGGCAATAAAGGAATCCTAAGATTTCAAAGTGGTTTTAATGTAAAATTTTACGTACCCTTTAAAAAATTCCATATAGATTTAAAAATGTTTTCCTCATGTAAGTAATCCTCTAATTGACCAATTCATAATCATGTACTTTTGCTGAAGAAAAGTCTAGGTTTTCTGAGCTCTGAGAACTTGAAGTATCTGTCTCGTATTCCTAGACTCCCACATCCAGTGTACACCTGAATGTCCCACAGGTCGGTCAAACTCAACATGCCTAAAACTTAGTATCAACTCCCTCCCCTATATATCCCCTAGTCCAATTCTCACTACCTTCTCCTCCTATATTCCTGATCTTAGTGAATGGAACTTCCACTCACCAAGGCCCACAAGTTTGAAACTTAGAGTCAAGAAGGATCTTTGACTCTCTTCATTCTCCATTACCTAATGTAATAAAACAAAACAAAAAACCACCAAACTTGCTGCCATTGAGTTGATTTCGATTCATAACGACCCTATGTGTTACAGAGTAGAACTGAGCACCACAGGGTTTTCTTGGCTGTAATTTTTACAGAAGCAGGTCACCAGGCCTTTCTTCTGGGGCACAGCTAGATGAGTCTGAACTGCCCAACTTTCAGTTAATAGTTGAGTAAGCACAAACCATGGACCACCTGGGACCCTATCTACCTACATATAGACACCAAACTGTATCCAGGCTAACTCCTTAATGTTTCTAATGTGTTTTCTCCTCCACATTCTTGCTGTCTTAATTCAGGATCTCATGATCTCCTAACTGGTCTCCTTAGCCTCCGTTTTTCTGCCCACAAACCAATCCCTGCATTGCTATAAAAAATAATTTTTTAAACACAAAATATACTTAATTACTAGATAATTTCTTGGTTCCCCATTGCCTTTAAAAAAACAAAACAACCTTCAGAGCAAGAACCTTCAGAGCAAGGCACATACCTTCCTCCATAATCTGGACCCTGGCCCTCTCTGCAGCTTCAAATCTTTTGGCACAACCCTTTTCTCGTCTTATGCTCCAATAATCAAAGCCACCCTCAGTTTCTAAAATCAAACTGTTGTCCCAGGCTCTCAAACCTAACTAATGGCCTTTAAATCTTGTTTTACATACCGTCTCTCATGGGAGGCCTTTCCTTACTTATTCCCTTTGCCACAGTAGTCTAAGTTAGGTGACCCGCCCCCCCCCACAAGTGCTCTTACTGTACCCTCCTCTTTGTTTATCTTGACCATAACATTTGGATATTATAACATAATCTCTGTTTACCTGTCTGTCTATAAACCTTATTAGACTGTAAGATCCTTGATGGTAAGGCTGGAGTCTTTTATTTCACCACCTCCAAGGCCTAATAAAGTGAAGCCTGTGAGAGCCAGAACTCTACAAGGCTGTCTTGTTTTTCTGGGTCTTGAGGGTTTTCTGCCTTTGATAGGGTGCAGTCTTACCACTTTTTTATCACTCATTTTAGTGGAAAATATTTGAGTTTTTCTCTGACAGGTTTCCGCCTTACACAGGTTCTGGCTTTTGCAGGTTTTACTGCAGGTTCCTGGGACATGGGAGACAATAAATGTTTCATGAACAGTGAATGAATAGATCATGGCCATGTCTACATCACACTGGATGTTTCACTATCTCTAGCAAAATTAAGTAGCAGACTCTACCTAGCAACTCATTTTTATTTTTTGGTACTTTCCAATCTAGAATCTCCTTAACACTTTCTTTCTGCAGGTAAAAGACTGGTGATTCCTTAACTACAAATGTTTCTCTAGGAACTACTCTCTTTTTTCCTTCATCCAGATTTTTTTTTGCTTTGTTTTGTTTTTACTTGTCTGTAAAATCCTAAAACCTGAGAGTCACCTAGATCTAACAGAACTCCTTTAACTTACAGATGAGGAAAAGGGCTTGAGTTAATGACTTGTCTTTAAAGGTCACTTTGCTAGTAGCAAGTTTAGATCAGCTTCCATGCTAATTTCATTATATAATACCCCTAAATGATATACCCAGATTGAAAAGTCTGTAATTTTTATCACCAGTAAGTTAAAAAACACACTGAAAAGGGATTATAACTACAGAAGTAGGGGAGAAGAGCATTTAAATGGCCTGAGAAAATGTGCACTCTACATGAAAAACAAAACGAATTTACTGAATAAGACTTGAATGAAAATACAGATTATGACAGGGTAAAACTACTTTTGGAAACACACATTTTAAAAATGCTCAAACCTTTTTGTCCAACAATGCCACTTATAGGACTCTACCCCCAGTGAATAAAGCCTATAAAAGGGAAAAAAATTACACATATAAATGTGTTCAGTGTTCATGATTTATATAGAAAAAAACTGAAAGCAAATTAAATGTCTAACAGTAGAATGACTAAATAAATTATGGTTCATCCACTGACAAAATATTGGGTAGCGTTTTAAATAATTATGAACACTGTGTAGGCAATTAGGAAAATCTTTATGCTACAACCTTAAAACAGGGAATATGTATGTATACTTATACCATGAGTATATATTTAACCATGATTACATTCATATAAATTTTATTAAAAAAACCTAGAAGGAAAAACAAAATATGAGCTTACAGATTTTTTCTTCCTATTTTCAAAACAACCAAAAAAAAAAAACCCACTGCTGTTGAGTCAATTCCAATTCATAACGAATCTATTGGATGGAGTAGAACTGCCCCACAGGGTTTCCAAGGAGTGCCTGGCGGCTTTGAACTGCTTACCTTAACATGCTCTTAAATTGGGGAGGAAAAAAATTGAGAGAAGTCTTTAACTTTGAGGTTCTTGAAAATTTTTCAGTTCTAAATTTCACAATTTAGCCTTAACATTCTAGAAAACTATACGCTGTTTTGGTTTCCAAGAAAACTAAGAGAATGGACAGTCACTGAATTACTAGAATTTTTACGAAAAACACTAAAATTTTGGTGGCTACCTTCTAGCTGAAAATAACAGAATCACTACAATTCCTATGATTATGTGATAATCAGTGTAAGTGGCAACATGGCTCAGCAACTAGGTAGCATGTTAGATGTTCAGATACTGAACTTCATCTTAGGACAGTAACAAGCTTGTCTTCAACATGAAGCCATTTTAAATTCTTGTTTTTAGGTCCCCCCATACTAAGGACAATGCAATGGCACCTTGACACATACTACTACATAAAAAACTGGAAAAATTGAAGTACTATAAAAAAAACCAGTTGCCATTTCCTTCTCCCATATCCCAGATAATATACATATCTGGATATGCAGATAATTTTAGCCCTGAGCCTACCAATTTGTCCCTTAGCAGTGAACATGGGGGTCCAGAGGTAATACTTGAGACCAGAAGCAGAGCTGGAATAGGAATAAAAATTAGAAGGAATTCAAAACACTTCTAAACACAGATCTTTCTGTTATCCAAATAAGTAAACGTAATTGCCCAAACACAAGCAATTAACTAAATTTACCAATACTTTGCTTTAAATGCTGTCCTACCTTTTCTGAGTTTCATGTTTTCTTTCCTTTATAAATCTTTCTCAGTATTTAGCAAGCCCTCCTCATCTTCTGGAAACCCTGGCTCATCTTCTATCATTCCAAATAGTCCTATATCTCAAAACTGAAATACATCCCAATTCATTTATTCAATAATTGTTCAGCGCTTATTATGCGCAAGCTACCATAGGGATACAACGACAAGTCAGATAGTGTCTCCTCTGTAAACTGCCTTTGGATTGATCCCATCTTCCCCAAAACAGGGTAGCAAACACTAGGGTAAAAAACAGCTCCTATCATTTATTTAGTTATAAACTCTAGGTATAATGAAGAAAATGCTTACTTTGCTTTTCAAGACAGCATCACATTTTAAGAGGACCTTTAAAAAACAGATCCTTAGGATTATTTAAACCAATAACTCTAAGCAGACCCTTCAGTTCCAGTGGTGTGTGGGGGAGGAAGGGAAGAAAATAACTTCTTATTCTAAGAAGAAATGTCAAAAGGCTATGCAAAACCATAAACAATAATTTCCAAATACACAAACAAGTAATAAAATCACAACATATCTGACTCTTGCCATTAAAACACATGCATGCCTAGCAACTGAATGGCATCATATCTCACTACAATTCTCGCCTTAGTTTTCTGGTGTCTACAATAAAAATGAAAATGCTATTCAAGTGAACTTGTTTCCACAGTACAGGAAAGTCAATTAAAGAGCACTTCCTTTATTTTTCCTCCACATTACCATTTTCTTCTCAACTCAGACCCTGCTCCTGAACACATAAACACACAGTACTGAAATGAACGTAAACCTCAATGAAATGCCGCACTCTAAAAGCAAAGTATGGAAAGATAAAAAAGATTGCATTCATACTGTTTTAGTTGATATATAAGTTGGAAGTCCTAGATTCTAGATATAACAGAAATGTGTACAGAAAACAGTCTCATTTAGGCTACATAACACGAATATTACTGAAGATCACACCTTAATTTTAAATATCAAACCCAAACACACAAGCAAAAGTGTCCAGTTATACCTCTTTCACAATTATCAATATATCTTTCTTTAAAATGATAGAAGTTATTCAATCTGACAAACTGTACATGTCTACTCTCAGAACCAAAACGGTGGAGGGGGGACAGGTTCAAATGATGTTTAGAGAGGTATTACGAATAATCAAGGAGCCCTGGTGGCGGACTGGTTAAGAACTTGGCTACTAACCAAAAGGTCAGCAGTTCGAATCCACCGACTGTTTCTTGGAAAGCCTACAGGGCAGTCCTACCGTCCTGTAGAGTCGCTGAGAGTCGGAATCAACTTGACGGCAACGAGTTTTTTGGTATGAATGATTGTAATGGTTGCATGATAGAATTTTGCAAGACCAGTTACTTATTCACGGAAAATACCTTTTTCAACAACATAAATGGTGACTATAAAGATGGAACTTGCCAGATGGAATACATATGAATCAAACTGGCAACATCTATGTAAAGAAACGATGGAGAAGCTCACTACCATCAGTCAGAACAAGGCCAGGGGCAGACTGCGGAACAGACTATCAATTGCTCGTATGCAAGTTCAAGTTGAAGCTGAAAAAATTAAAATGAGTACACGAGACCCAAAACACAACCTTGAGTATATTCCACGTGAATTTAGAGACCATCTCAAGAATAGATTTGACCCACTGAACACTAATGCCAGAAGACCAGACGAGTTATGGGATGACATCAAGGACATCATACATAAAGAAAGCAAAAGGTCATTAAAAAGAAACAAAAGACCAAAATGGATGTCAGAAGAGACTCTGAAACTTGCTCTTGAACGTAGAGCAGCTAGAGTGAATGGAAGAAATGATGAAGTAAAAGAGCTGAACAGAAGATTTCAAAGGGTGGCTTGAGAAGTCAAAACGAAATGTGCAAAGACCAGAAGGGAAGAACATTTCCCAAGCAGAAAGAACTGAAGGAAAAATCCAAGCCTGAGGTTGCAATACTGAAGGATTCTATGGGCAAAATATTGAATGATGCAGGAAACATCGAAAGAAGACAGAAGGAATGTACAGTGTCACTGTACCAAAAAGAACTGGTCGATGTTCAACCATTTCAGGAGGTAGGATATAATCAAAAACTGATGGTATTGAAGGAAGAAGTCCAAGCTGCACTGAAGGCACTGGCGAAAAACTAGACTCCAGGAATTGACGGAATACCAACGGAGATGTTTCAACAAATGAAGGTAGCGCTGGAAGTGCTCACTCATCTACGCCAAAGATTTTGGAAGACAGCTACCCGGCAAACTGACTGGAAGAGATCCATATTTGTGCCCACTCTAAAGAAAGGTGATCCAACAGAATGTGGAAATTATTGAACAAAATTTTGTTGAAGATAGTTCAAAAACGGTAGCAGCAGTACATCAACAGGGAACCACCAGAAATTCAAGTGGGATTCAGAAGAGGATGTGGAACGAGGGATATCACTGCTGTCAGATGGATCCTGGCTGAAAGCAGAGAATACCAGAAAGATGTTTACCTGTGTTTTACTGACTATGCAAAGGCATTCAACTGTGTGGATAATAACAGATTATGGATAACACTGCACAAGAATGGGAACTCTAGACCCCTTAATTGTGCTCATTAGGAACCTGTACATAGACCAAGAGGCAGCTGTTCGAACAGAACAAGGGGATATCGCGCGGTTTACCATAAAGGAAACAAAAATCCCCACAACTGGACCAAAAAACAACCTCACGATAAACAGAGAAAAGACTGAGGTTGCCAAGGATTCCATTTTACTTGGATTCACAATCAACACCCGTGGAAGCAGCAGTCAAGAAATCAAAGGACACACTGCTGCGAAAGAAGATGTAGCTTTGAGGGCAAAGGTGTGCCTGACCCAAGCCATGGTATTTTCAATTGCTTCATATGCATGTGAAAGCTGGACAAAGAATAAGGAAGACGGAAGAAGAACTGATGCCTTGGAATGATGGCGTTTGCGAAGAATATTGAATATACCACAGACTGCCAGAAGAATGAACAAATCTGTCCTGGCAGAAGTGCAGCATTCTGCCTCATAGAACTGAGGATGGCGAGACTTCATCTCGTGTACTTTAGACCTGTTATCAGGAGGGACCAGTCCCTGGGAAAGGGCATCATGCTTAGTAAAGTAGAGGGTCAGTGAAAAAAACGACGACCCTTAACAAGACAGACTGACACCGTGGCTGCAACAATGGGCTCAAATATAGCAACAATTGTGAGGATGGCATAAGACCAGGCAGTGTTTTGTTCTGTCATACCAAGGGTCACTACAAGTCAGAACTGACTCAATGGCACGTAACAACATTATGAATGTCAGAGCTCGTTTAGAGGTATAGTGAAGAACAAAGGTCAAAAATTATTTTTAAGTTTTTTTTTTTTTTAGTGTTAGTTCCAAAGCTTTAGCAATTGAGTTGATGGTAGAAACATTAACCTACTTCATATATTTGTAAGAAGAACAGATGTCTTTCTTGTCCTTTTCTTTTTTTTTTTTGGTCTGGGAAGGGGAGGTGGGAATATGGAGCATATGAATAGTGAGAGATAAAAAATATATATATATACTTTTGAATTTGTAGTATTAGTGAGACATCAGCAGGTGCCTGGTAGACAGTTGGATCTGATTCAGAAGAGAAATAACATTGTGAAGATAGGTTGTGAGTCATCAGCATACAGGTAGCGTGTAATAAGCCACGTGAATAGATGAGATCAACAGGAAGAGAGACTGACAAAGGCTGAAGAACCACCTTCGGAATACCAATATTTAAGGGGCGGACAGAGGAGGAAGAGCCAGCAAAAGAATCTAGAAATGAGCAGTTAAAGCTATAGGGAAAAATGAGAACGATACCTTCGAACCCAAAGGAGAAAGCTGTTTCAAAAAAGGAGGTGGGGGAGGGACAAATCAAACAATCAGAAAATAGCTCTCTTCCCATTATCTGCCTCAACTTCCAGTAAATACCACCACTTCCCTAAATGTATTGATTAGAAAAGATGCAATGACTGTTCCTCACTATAACATGTGTTGTTTTTACCATAAATTACAAACATTAAAATTACAGCAAAATATAAACTCAATTTTTGGTAAGTTTTTTTTTTTTTTTTTATTGTACCATTTCTCTTTTCCTGTCCCAGGTGCTGTGCTGTACGTTTCAAAAACATGATGCCACCTATTTTGATTTTAATGAAAAAGGAGGCAATGTCTATTTTACCTACTTGATGAAATACCTAACCTGACAGCATTACTAATAAAAATAAATGCCACTTCATGATAATGTTGTCAATTATACCTGATTTTAGGTGGAGAGGGATAAAAATAGGCAAGTAAAACTCTGTCCGAAATTAAGATAGCTGCCAAAATCCAAAGGAAATATCTACCTAAAGATGTTCAAAGTATTATTTTTTGACAATACTACCAAAGTTAAAGAGAACATGAAATTCAGTTTCAAAATTCAATCATCAACAACTACTGACACAGCCAACAATGTGGATGAATCTCAAAGGCCTTAAGTTGCCTGGAGGAATCTCAAAAGCCTTATGCTAAGAGAAAGAGAAAGAAAAAACACGAAAGACTACATATTCCATGATTGCAGTTATATGACATTCTAGAAAAGGCAAAACCATAGGGACAGAAATCAGATCTGGTTGCCAGGGGCTAGGGTAGGGATAGGGGGCTGATTATAAGGGCACAAGGGAGCCTGTCAGGGTGAAAGAAATACGCTGTATCTTGATTGTGGTAGTGTTAGCAAGACTGCATATGCCTGTCAAAACTCATCAAACCGTACATATAAACGGGTGGATTTTACTGCGTAAATTATACCTCAATAAATTTAACTGAAATAAAAAAATTCAGTCATCATATTATTTAAATAGCATTTTTAATATGCGATAATACATTTCTCATTGCACTTAACTTATCTACATCATTATTATACATTGTGCTTAAATTAACAAAGAAAAGTTATGTATAATAAATTTTTTTCAAGCTGAAAACAAAACAAAAAAATCCAGATATCTTCCCTTTTGCAATAAACTCCAGTATCTTACTCCCAATTTTATTGCCCAAGGAACTCAGAACAAAAAGCCCTTCCTATACTTTATAGTTCCTACTAACATTACAAAAAGAACTGTTTTTAATTTCTTTCTTTGATTTATCTTTATATAAAAGTAAGTTATGTTATATATGTTTTGTTAGGAATGTATGTAAAAAAAATGTTCTTACCCAAAAAGCAAAATGCCTCAAGGTTTTACACTCAGTAATTAACACAGGCTGCCAAAAGAATGAACAAATCTGTCTTGGAAGAAGTGCAACCAGAATGCTCTTTAGAAGCAAGGATGGCAAGACTATGTCTCACATACTTTGGACATGCTATCAGAAGGGACCAGTCCCTGGAGGACATCATGCTTGGTAAGGAAGAGAGTCAGCAAAAAAGAGGAAGACCCTCAATGAGATGGATTGAGACAGTGGCAGCAACATTGGGCTCAAGCACAGCAACAACTGGGAGCATGGCGCAGGACCGGGCAGTTCTTTGTTCTGTTGTGCATAGGGTCGCCATGAGTTGGAATCAACTTGATGGCACCTAACAACAACAGTAACTACAGAGAAAAAAACCGTATTTTGAATACCTATGACCAGCTGACAGAGAAAGAAACAAACGTATAAGGAAATGGAAAAAGAAAGAGTAAAAGGGTTGGCAGACTCAAATAAAAGGCCTTATGTCATAAATGTCTTTCAGGATAATCTGAAGGTAGGTTACAGCATAAATACTGGATTCCTAATTCTTTTCTCAAAAGGGGAAAGAATGATAACAACAGTCGCTTTTAGCCCATTACAGTTCAACTTCCAAGTATTAGTTCTCTCAGGCACAGGCAGAACCCTGGAAAAAACATTTTTTATGTGTATTAATTTTTTAAGAATAGTATTAACAAAAAAGTAGCTAAGCGCAGTTTAAATATATGTATAATTTCAACTTGGTCATCACCAAGGAAAAACTAAATTACATATAACATACACTCAGATGATCAATTTCTTTAGCAGAATATTGGCAACCCACAATCCTCTCAGATAAAGACAACTAAAGGCAGGTTTTAGCGTACTGAAAGGGATGCCAAGAAGCAGTGTTGATAAAACTCAGTGATGTACTTCCTTGCCTAGGATTAATTTCAAGGACATTTTTGTTTTGCAAATAAATTAAATATACAATAATAAACACTGGCATTTTTACAGTAAGCTATAGTTTAAATTTTAAGACACATTAGTGTTTTAGGCATTGTTAGTCGTTAAGGTATCTAGAACCAATAACTTTTTAAAAAACAGTCCTCGTATAAAAACAAGTATGTGTTTCACCTGCATAAGACTAAAGAATTGAGAAGCACAAATGACCTAAATATGTTAACATTAACAAAAAGAAATACAGAACTTCAAAATTATGGCATAGCTTCTGAATTTCTCAGTAAAGATAAAAGTACTTAAAATTATTTAAATAATTATGTTAATTTCATGTTTAAACATGCTGAAAAAAATTTTTTCTTTTCTGTCAAATAAGTACAAATATATACAAAAGAAAACTTTACCAGAGTTTGTATATCTATGTTAAATGACATTTTACACACATGTAAAATGGCAAAGTGATTTAACTACCTGAAGTATTATGCTGGAAGCCTAATGTATTCTTGGGATTCTTCTTTGTGCTTTACATTTTTATAAACAGCAACTCAAGAATCACAATTACATCAATTCATGAAAATAAAGTGACTTTGCTAAACTTTCAAAACCTCTCTATTCCATAGATACAGCATGCATATATTTAAAATCACTATCCAATTTAAATGCATACCTGCATACATAGACACTTTGTGTATCATACATGGTGTAAATTATCAAGATTTCTTAAAAAGGCTATAATCAAATAAACTGAACAAAACATTTTAACATTCCTTTTCTCAAATCATCTTCAGAATGTCTTATAAGCCACACAAGAAAACCAGTCTCACTACTTTATAATCAAGCCTAGCACGTTTACCAAAAATTGTATTATAAATCTTAAAGAAGCAAGGTGGAAGAGTGAAAAGAATAAGGTTTTAAAGTTAGACATATTTGGGTTGGTGTCCTATCTCTAACAAGTTTCTTAAACATGCTGAGCCTCAATTTCTCTGTCTGTATGAGAACAGTATCACTAATCTCTTTGGGTATGTGGGAGGTTCAAATCATGATACGCAGTTGATAGTTAAAGCATCAACTATATTGGCTGTGTGACCTTGGGCAAGTCACTTAATCATTTTTTACCTCAGTTTTCTTAAGTATAAAATAAGGATAATTAGGTACAACCAACCTCACACTATATCTTGAGGAACTGAAGAAATCTACGTAAAGCCCCTGGCAGTTTCTGGCGCATGGAAATCACTCAGTAATATTACATACTACAAATGTAAATCACTCAGCATAGTGCCTGGCACATAGTAAGATCTTATTACATCTTATTTCCCCTAAACTACTTTTTATCATTTCTAAAAATCAAATTCACTTTCAAGGATAAATATTTGCCATAACGGATATGAAAAAGACTATCTCAAAAGCTCTAACGGCACTCACGAAAGGGATTCCTGTAACGTTGTATGTAATGGCAGTAGCTAGGAAGTAAGTTCACAACCTCCCAAGGTGATGACTTTGAAAGAATCAACATTCTTTGGCTATATAAATTTTGGAATTAAAAAAGTTATTAGTCATACTGATTTACAGTCATTTCAGAAGTTCAAGTCCATCCAGAGGTGCCTCTCATTTAAGACCTGTCAATTTACTTCCAAAAAATCGGCCACTGATAACCCTATGGCGCACAGTTCTACTTTGACACACAGTTCTACTTTGACACACATGGGGTCGATATGATTCAGGAGCAACTCCATGGCAACTGGTCTAGCCACTGTACTACAATCAGTTACATCCATTTGTATGAATGAAATCATTCTCTAAAGCTGAAATTTCTCCTTCTAAAAATAGATGCTTTGACAATAATTTCAACTCCACACAAAACTTCAAAGTAAAAAAATTCACAGATTGCTTAACTCAAATTTAAAACATAAGACATTAAAAATGTACTGATTTAAAAAATATTACACATATATCATATACAGTCTGAATTCTATTTTAATTCTTTCCCTGAAGTATACAATTTCTTTGACTACATGACTTGTAAATATTGAATCAAGTGAGTAACCAAAGGATAATATTAAGGTTTTACTAAAATTAGAAATGTGCAATCCTGAATCCTTAAGAATAAATGGAAATCAGACCAACCATTTACTAACTATAACCCACCCACTGCCGTCGAGTCGATTCCGACTCATAGCGACCCTATAGGACAGAGTAGAACTACCTGATAGAGTTTCCAAGGAGCGCCTGGTGGATTCAAACTGCCGATCTCTTGGTTAGCAGCCGCAGCACTTAACCACTACACCACCAGGGTTTCCACTAACTATAAAACTGAGGGCAATTTTCTAAACCTTTCCAGCCTCAGTTTCTTCATTGGTAAACTGCAGATAATTGTAAATTGAAGATAATTATTTCTTCTTCAAGGACTTGTTAGAATTCAATGAAACAATATTATGGGGATAACATAATTCCCGGCAAACAATAAGCCCTCAAAATCTTATTTGGCTAGCAATGCTGTTTCAAGAAATAATCTCTCCTAATAATGTCACTTTGGGAATAAAAAGGAATATGCCTTAATATATAATAATCTGACAAAACTCAAGTCCTTAAAATTTACTCCAGATTACACCAAAACAAAATAATTCAGGAGATAAATAATATTTATTTTATTAATCAACCTACTTGGCAAAAAATTCTGAGGACATACTCTTTAAAATTACTATGATGGCCTTAAAAAGACATGATTTTTTAAATATGCTTTTAAATCAACTAGGAACACTAAAATTCCACTCTAATAATTTTTAAAAATATAGAATCAAACATTTCAGGATACATTATATATTGTTTACTACTAATATAGTTAATTCACATTCCTTAGTAGAGATATACGTAAATAAAATCAGTCATTCAAATGCCAAATACATTCAAGGTCAGGATTTCTACTGTAAAAGTACTATTTTTATACCATGAAAACAGAACCAAGAAACAGTTATCGTATCTCTCTAAAAGATGAAGGAAAAGTACCTTGGACTCAGATAATTGGAAAAGTCACAAATGGTATCAGCGTCAGTGCTGAGCAATACCTAGCTGCATGACCCAGAGCTCAGACATTTCTTAAAGCAACATAATCTAATAAAAAACTAATAAGAGTCAGGGAATAATCCCTTACTCTCCCACGGACTCACTACATGAATCTACACAAACCAGGTGGCCCTTGAGTGTCAAGTTTTTTCATCAAAAAATGGAAACCATGCTGGTTACTTCTCTCTCAAGGATATGAGAATATTTACAAATGGACTCGGGTCACCTTGAAAAAAGGACCAATTTTAAAACACAAAAAAATTATTATAAATGACCAACTCTGAAAATAGGAAAAACTTTGCTTAAGTACATTTTTAAAAAGATCTTTAAAGGCTATGTAAGACCATAAATCAACACCAAAGCCAACTTAGTATAATCAGAATATTAAAAGAAGCATCTCCAACTAAACAATTATCAGGCTTCTTATAAAAGTTCCCAGTCAATAATATCACCCTATTTGTTTTATGGCAAATAAATGTGATAAACTAAATTGAAGTTACATTTCTCTAAAAGGAATTTTTATGCACCTTACAACTCTCAATCACTTCATAAAAAAATGAAATCTTGTATTAATTCTTAAAAATTTCAGAATTACTTACAAATTATGCATTTCCTAATAAGCAATTGGGGGGATTAAATAATATAAAATTCAAACCCTTAGCTTTTATTTACTCTTATAATTACAATAATACTCTTGTGTATTAATTTTTACATATTATTTTGAGAAAGTAAAAATACCACAACGGACTATGTCAAAATCTAACAGATGGGTTCAAATGTTTCTGTAACAGTTTGATAATGGATTGGCACCAAAAAGTTAAATACAAAATTAGTTTAAGATGCCTTAAGAAAAAAACATGTTCGAATAAGGCAGTTTAGCTTCAAATAAAGAAAATTTCATATTTGAATTGGTATAGCTATGCCAATATTTTTGAAATTTAATATGATCGTTTTGCAGAAAACCAAACTACGGTTACAATCATAGCAAAAACTTTCACTTTTCATCTCTAAAGAGAATCTCAGACAGTTTTTCTTTAAATACAACCCTTTATCATCTTAAAAGTGGTCAGTATTACAATGATACGTCACTCTCAAGTAACTTTAGCAAACAAATTGTTGAATGGCTTAGAAAAGAAAGCATCTCACATGCTCTTCTCAAAACACGGAAAATAATTATTTAATGTTCAACTTTATATTTTATACTTGACTTTCATTTCATTATTTTAAAACTATTTTCAAGTAATATTACAAATTACTGGTAACTCTACAGACTCAAAAGAAACAATAAACCACTGTTGAAATCTCCTTTAGGCATATTAGGAGATATTGCTGCAAATAATATAACTAGCATTATAACATTACTGGAACATCTATGGCCATCTCTTTTCACTGAATTCTAGGGGGAAAAAAAAGGAAATACAAGATAAGCTACTGATGAATATCTCAACCAATAACACAGGAGAGATAGAGCAGACAATTTATAAACTAAAGGGACACAAAAATCATTCTTTAGCCTCCTTCCAACTAAGTTATCAAAACTGTAAAGTTCAAGTTCAGGTTTTACTTGATTTTTACAAAGCTTTCTCCTTTAAAAATGGCCTATTAATTGGTTTCAACCAAACAAAAAATATTTTCAATCTATATAAAAGAAATGTCTATGCTATCTTAATGAAGGCTATCATACAACCCATATTATTACAAATTTAACATGGAAAATTGAGAAAATATGGTCTGATAAGAACTAATTCACTGTAATTTAATTCCAGTCACAAGAAAAAATTAATCACATAAACCAATATATAACACATTGATTCAAACATCTATGTAAGAAGGCTCCCTTTAACTATAAAACTCTAAAAATAAGTCGCTTCTGTTGATGAACTCTAAGCAAACAGAACTCTTCTTTCCATTACCATTAGAAGAAATACGTTCATCCCTTGATATACATCTCAGTTTTTTATTTAAATACAAGTTGTAAAGACAATCACAGGAGCATATATGGGGCTTTTAAACATTTATAGTTAAGCCCTTACTAAAAAAAAAAAGGGGGTGAAAAAAACCCTCTGCTTTTTTAAGAGGTGAAATGTTCCTTCCTTCTGTAGACCCTCCCCCCCCCCACGCCCCCCACCCGGTGTAGGCCTGAGGCCCTGTAGCAAACAGTGTCTAACAGGAGCAGGCAGCACAAAGACAGGAACGGGAGATTAGTGGGAGGGAGGGAGGCCGGGATTGGGGCTCAGCAGGAGCTTCAGGCTTTTTAAAATTCAAACTGCTCCCTGACCAATACAAATCACGGACACGCTACTGACTACTACACGGATTTATAGCATTAAAAACATGCCTAGTACGTGACAGCTATATTAACTTCACTCTTTTTAACATTTATCTGTACGTCTGCAGGAAATGGGGAATAATTTATTGTAAACAGGACCCTAAACTCAAAAATAACCCTCAGAAAAGTTACTTTTTCAACAGTGGCAATAATAATTTAATAAGGCACACAAATTTTTTGAACCAACGTAACACCCGCTGATAAAACAAGGGACTTTGTTGAGTAGTGTTGCTTCATTTTAACCACTGGAAGTTTTCCTTCAGCGAATGAGACAAAGTATCAAAATAGTTCAACCGAGGTACATTTATTTTTCTATGCAATTTGTATGAATGAGGACTTTTAAATTGGTGTTTCCCCCTTACATCAATCTACATATCCAAAGCCCATATAAACAAACTCTAAACACTTAACTTACTCGTAAACTAGAATTGTTAAGGTAGAGCTGATATTTTTCTCCAGCATTTACAGATACATTTGACCTATTAAAATGACACCTCTCTCATTACACAGTCAAACATCATGGGCACAAACAGCCAATGACAATCCTGGGACCTCAAGAAGATCTGTCCTGACACGAAAGGATGGCACCTTCTACATTTTTTTTTACCTCCCAGAGATTTTAAGCATAACTTAATTTCTATCCTTTCAAAGAGAGTTGGTTTTACCTATATCTCAGCACAATTCTCAGAACATTTAAATTTCTTTTCATGCTTCCGCACGTTTAGGTCGGGAAGTACCTGAGTGTTTTATGTATAGTCCTTTAAAATCGTCCTTATATAACGCATACAAATATAAAGGGACAGGGTAAACCTGTCAAGTACTACTTTATACTTGCCTTTGGATAAAAAGTCCATGTGCAACAGACACTGTCAAACAACAACATAAAAGCTCTTCGGGGGGTGGGTATGCAGTGTCTACCACACCATGGTTTTCTATATTAAATATTCATGTGAGCGATCCAATTCTTTAAAAAAGAAAATGAGTCTGTATTAACTTTCCAACGTCCAAACAAGTTTTACCAAGAGAAAAAATTACCAGCGGATCCGTATCTGAGTATTTACATTTGTCTCACTAACAGAAACTACTTCCTCCCTTCATGGGGTCACAGGGGGAAGAAGGGGGGTTGTTTGTTTCACTGGGACGTTCCCCACTCCCGGGCCGGGAAAGTTGTAAATATGGGGACGATCAGGGCACATTTGCTGTTAGTTGTATTGTTTCCGCCTCCTCACTAGCTACGGCTCCTCTCCCGGGCGAGGCCTGTCACCGACCAGCAGTCGCTCCGCTCAGCCCGGAGCTCTCCTAATCCCCGAGCTCAAGTAGATTCCGCTGGCCCGCGGCCTGCACTCTCCGCCGGGCCTACGCCTCCCCGGCCGCCCAGCAGGAGCCCAGTCCCCGCCGCCCGAGCCGGCGGGGAAAGGGTACAAAACCACCGCCACCCAGGGCGGCTGCCACCAGAGAGGAGCGAACTCTAGAGTCGCCCGTGGAAGAGACCTGGGGCCGCTAAGGAAGCGGCGGGGAGGGGAGCGAGGAGGAGAGACGCTGAGGACCTGGCGGCGCCGCCGCCGCCGCCGCTGCCGCCGAAATAAAGAGGAGGAATTTACCTGGGCGAATCGGCGTCTGAATCCAAGGGGAGGCCGAGGCCGCTGTGGCGAGAGACTATAATCCGGGCCGGGAGGGGGGGTGGCTACGGCTCCTCTTCCGTCTCCTCAGTGCGGGGAACATGTAGAGCCGGGGGGAGACCAGCCGAGAAGACAAATCGCTGCTTCTTCTTCCTCCTCCTCCTCCTTCTCCCACATAGAAACACTCACAAACACCCGACCAGGGGCCCGAGCTACCGGGGGGGCATCGCCGCCGGCCCGGGAACCAATCCTCCTGTCGGCGGGGGCGTCCCTCCCTGCGGCTTGGTGGTGTCGGGTGAGTCGGTACCGACGGAGGGAGGGGGGGGGAGGGCGGGGGGAAGGAGCCCTGTGTGTGTCTCTCTCTCGTTCCGTCTCTCCCTCTCAGAACAAAATGCCGACCGGAAGTGCAGCTGCAGGAATGACTCCCTCCGCCGGCGCCAAACACTAACAACCACCCCCTCTTCCCCACTCCACTTCCGCCACCGCCGCCGCCGCCGCAGCCGCCACTTCGACTCGCGTCCTTCGGCCCTCAGACCGCGTCCCGGGCCGCGCTGCTCCGCGCCGCACAGCACAGCAGACTGGGCCGGGAATGGCAGCGGGGCGGCGGCTCTCGCGTGCGCCCTTCGCCTCCTCAGGGAGCGTGTGGATGTTGCCTTTACTGTCGATCCTGCGGAGGGGAGATTTCTCTGCGGCGCGAGCGGGCCGGCTCTCCCCGGTCTTTATTTTACCGGAGGCCCACAGGAGCGGGGCCCGAGTACGATGGTGGTCGTGTGCGTGGGGGGCGCTCAAGACCGGCTGAGCCCGCAGGCGGCGGTCGCTGAAGGCGGAGGCCGCGCTGGCTTCCCCAGCTCGTTGTCATTCGCTTTAGGGAGTCGGGCTTGGGACGGCCACGTACAGGACGCCAGCAGCTCGGCCGGAGACGATGCATTTTTAAAAATGGTGTCCCTATGCCCAGTGGATGGACGTATCGTGTACCTCTTCTTTTGAGAGGCCGGACTTTATGCCTGTCTGTGCATTATTTCTCCGGAGTAACAACGCAACGCGTGGAGGTGAAGAAGACTTCCAGCTGGATTGAATTGGGATCGCGTTTGTGATGCGTTTATTTCTGGAAATATGCAGTCTTTTCTGTTATTGCTTTTTGTTGGCAGTGGCTTTGGCACTTCTCTAACTGTCGGGACAAAGGCCTGTAGGCGACGCTGTGCGAACCAGGAGCTCGCCCGCGGCAGAGCCGTGTCCCCGGCGCCTCGCGGGTCTGGAGCAGGTCGGTCCGCGCCCCCCTCCAGGTGAGGGCGGAGCCGAGCGCGCGGCGGGAGCCCCGGGCCCCCACGCTGGAAGGCGGGCGACGGGTCGGCCTGGGGCCAGCAGGTTGCAAACATCGTTTTCCTCTTCATGTTTGAAACGGTTGGGCAAGGTTCAAGTATAAAAGGATGTTTTCGTTCATTGTAATTATTATGCAGAGTACCATGCTTGTTGTAGAGGCTCTTACTGTACGTAACACGTGAAATGACTCCTTCGTTCCGCATTTTTCAATTGCTCTATTATTTGTGTAAACTGAAAGGGGGCTCTTCTTCCGGTAAAAATACAGTAGGTAAGCGGATTTTACTCAACGTTATATTTTAGTGAATGTAGTTAAACTATACGTTAATTGTATGTTTTTGTATATATATGAGTGCACTAAAAGTAAATGGGAAAACTTGTCTACAGGTTATTCTTTTTGCCTCAAAAAACACTTGGGGAACTAAGTCGCACCTTGTCACTCTTCTGCTCTAGACCCTGCAATGGCTTCTCATCTCTCTGGGAGTAAAAGCCAAAGCCTTGACCGCTCCCTAAAGTCCCGACGCGCCGTGGGGTGCCTACCGGGGCTCCTCCTGTTCTCCCTCAGCTCACTGCCCTCAGCTGCTCTGGCACCCATGCTAGCACGACCTCTGTCCTTGTTCGTCCTTCTGCCAGGCTTTCTCCCCAAGCATCCATAGGGCTTGCTCCCTCACCTTCAGGATTTTGCTCACATGTCACTTCTGGGGGCATCTGGGACCACTCTTTAAAACTGGAAGTTCTCTATCTTCCTTTCTCATTTTATCCTTCAGACATTCTATATATTTTACTTATTTATCTTATTTGTTATTTGTCCTGCCCTAGTGGAATGGAAGCTCCAGGAGGGCAAGCGGTTTTTTTTCTCCACGGGTGTTATGTCCATGGCCTAGAATAATGCATGACACACAGTGGATGCTTAATAATTGATGAATTAATGATGGTTATAAGGACCTTTAACTCCCCTCTCCCTTTATTACACTTATTTTTGCTACAGAGAAATTTATGAAAGATTGTGATACTTAAAAAAAAAAAATCTAAGGGAAACTGCACGTTTATTAGGGTTCTGGAAAAAAACTTCTTCTAGACATTATTTGAAAGCCCTACACAAAACTAAAAGTCCACAAGCTACTGATGATTGTTTTTGAGTTTCAGTAAATGGGCATGCTAGAGGAAGATGGATTAGGAGGTCACATTATCATATTAATACTGAGCCAATCAGCTTTGCTCTCTTCCTCAATCACAAACACCATTTTTAGTCGTGTGCCTTCCTTCTTGCAAGTAAATGCTGTTTCCACTAAATTAAAATCTGTGAGAATTTGGTTGGCTCAGCCTAAATCCAGCACTACTGAAAAAGTTCACTCAGCAAATATTTATTGGGCACAGAATGTGTGCCAGGCGCAGTGATTCAAAAAGTGTGTGTTTCTGAGGCTGGGAGGCCTTAAATAAAGGACCGCGTATGGCTACTTTGGTTACTACTCAATTATGCTGTCAAGCAAGGCAAATGCTAGTGAGATTTATTTTTACAGTTTCCATCTGAAGAAAAGGTTCAGTGAAAGCTGAGGTCAGCCCTATTCTGGATGTTTTAATTCACCTTTTAGTTTGCTCATTTATGAACCTTATGATAGCACTGGGTATATCAAAAAATTAACTGATAATGATTTTCAAAACTAGGAAACATGAGAATTTTTATTTCCTAATGTTGACTTGAAGGCAATGGGAATGGAATGGCTGGAAACATACGCCTTTTAAATTAAAATAATAGTCCAGTAAAGGAGAAGCTTTGTAATAAGGCTTTGAGTACGACATTATTACAAAGTTTCTTATTTCACTTGTGGAGTACTTGGACAAGAAAAGACAGTCCTGATAGGTATTTTATAACCACTAAAAAAAAATTTTTTTTAATGCAATTAACCCTAGAAGTGTAGTGGTTAAGAGCTACGGCTGCTAACAAAAAGGTCAGCAGTTCAAATCCACCAGGTGCTCCTTGGAAACTATGGGGCAGCACTACTCTGTCCTATAGGTTTGCTGTAAGTCGGAATTGACTAGAAGGCAATGGGTTTTTTGTTTAATGCAATTAATTAGACGTTGTCTAGTAAATTCAATAGTCTGCTCATTATTTCACCCTTAATCTTAAGAAGTTTTAAGTATATACAGATGGCTCAGGTGTTTTTCACTCAGTTTCAAAATAACAGTGTTTTCAATTTATTTAAATGTTGCTGGTAAACTAGTAATATTGCAAGTCCAGGTGACTTTAGCTGATGTAATTTATACAGGGCTGACTGGTGGAAAGTCTTGGCCTGATTGTAAATCAAATTTAAAAGTTTAGATATTTTATTTTTCAGTTTCTTTCCTCACTTAAATACTTATTGAGGATTTACTTTGCGTTAAGCTTTATGCTAGGCGCCTCATATACAGTAGTGAATGAAACAGATAAGGCCTGTGCTTTTGAAGGTTTTAACCTGTATATGGTTTATACCAATTTTTTCCAGATCATAGGATTAAAGAAGTTTTGATATATATCAGAAATTCTTTCTCCGTTAAACCGTGTTCTGCTTGCCTAAATATAAGCATCCAAATTGAAATCTTATAATCTATTACGCTAATAGTATTTTCTTGATTTCATTGTCTTTTTTCTTGTTCTGTTTTTGCTTAATAATTATTTTCTCCAACACAATCTGTTTGTTTCACTTTTACATTTTTTAATTCTTAAAAATTAGCTGACTTATGGTGACCTTGTATTTTATATCCTTGACCTGTCAATTCTTCATTTACAGGTAGTCCAGTAAACCAGTAATCTGACCTTGCTTTAACAACTAAGTTGCACTACTTGTTTTGTTAACCAGGGATATCTCTGGCTAACCTCATGTGTATTCTTCATCACTAAGTCACAGAAGATTTAATAAAGTATTTTAAAATGATTTCCAGTATTAACTATCTGTATTGAATGTCATTAGCAGGAATTGATACAATTGACAAATTATAAATTGATATTTTTATTGAAGAATATTTATCTTCACAATGAATATACTTTGCTGTAAAATGATAAAAATGAAAAACTTTAGAAAATAATTTTTTTCACTATTTTATGCCTACCAGTTCCCTTTGTTAGAGATACATTTATCACTAATAGGAATGAATTTTTAAAAGAAAAAAAGCAAAAGATAGTATTCATATGTTTCATAGATTATTTCAGAATTCTCCAGAATTATTCCATATTTAGGATAGTTTTTATCTTAAGAAATTCGATGAAGAGTTCATTATAGATGTTGATTTTAAGGGTACTGCTTCCAAAATAACAAATTACTTATTCTGTAAATTTGTTCCTGTTTCAGATTTTCAAAGAAAAAGCCTTAATCATGCTTGTGATTGTATTGTGAAGCTTATTCAATGTATTTCATCCATTTTTGTTAAGGTTATAGAAGTGAGTAGTATTTTCCCTGCATGCCTTTCTTTATCTTAGCATATCACGGTCCTCCAAGAACAAACTTTTTCGTTTTATTAATTCTTCTGAACTATAATGATGGATTCTCTCTAAATTGCCATTCACTTGTAATCCTATGGCTTTCCTGTGTTATTGTCTAAATTTTTGTGTCTATACTTTATGTTTCTAAATCAAAACAACCAGTTATATGTAATACTGCATTATACATTTCATTGTGCATTGCATAGGAGAGGGTTCTCAAAAATGCATTTCAGAAATATGATTTCAGTATAAAGTTATCTTAGGGTCATATGTCTTAGTGGAAGCCTAATCTTCATGGAACCTACACATATGCCAACTGTGAACTAAAGAGTTAAACTACACAAGTATTTTAATACTGAATTGACCTTAAATAACTGTTAAAAATGATTTTATCTATGAAGGAAGAATATAAAATCCTTTTAAAACTTAACACCTAACGTAGGCATGAATGAAGGGTTATGATGCTCATTTTTAAATGCTTTATTGAGTTGACTAACTTAAAACATCCCGTTCTAGACCAGTGTTTTAAAACTGGGTCATATACCATTATGGGTCATGAAATTTAGTTTAGCATTTTTAATTTAAAATACAGAAAAGAATAGAAACTAAGTAAATGAGACATGGTGGTGAAGGCCTTTTTTTTTTTTAAGTGTTCTGTTTGTGTGCATGTGCTGGGTTACTTTGTAGAATATATTTCTTAACTGTGGGTTAGAGGCGAAAAAAAGTTTTCAGTCTACAGTTCAGGTTTTCTTTTATTCTCCCTCCCTCCCTTAGAAAATGGAAAAGAGGAATGTTACAAACTTCTAACTGCTTATAGCAATAGGAATTTTAGAGGAAGCACTAGGATATTTTAGAGGGAATATTGATGTTGCTTTCAGAAAGGTGATCTTAAGGTAAACCCAGTGCCGTTGAGTCGATGTTAAGGTAATGGGTAGAAAATAAATTACGTTGTTGGTGGAAATGCCAAATACAGTAAATTGTGAGAAGGAATTATTTTCCTAAACTTTGTGAGTTGAAATTTATGATTATTTTCTTTTTGATTTGTTGTAGCATATTTTCAAATCTAAAATGCCCAATACAGCAAAATAATAAACATGAGGTAAAAGATGTGCTTGTGTCTATTTCTTCCCACCTTCCCATCAATCTCAAAACAAGTGTTTATTAACTAGGTGTATGAGTGCAAAGCAAACTGCCATCCATTACAGGATGATTATTATAAGCACAAGTTTTTCCTTGGAAATGATAGAAAACTACCCTTCTGAAAAGTAAAATAACTTTAAATAATGCTTTTCTCTCTAGCCAAAGTAAATAATTTCTTAAATAGTTAACTTCCATTTGCCACTTAGCTTGTTCTATTTTTAATGTACTTAAATAAATGTATTTTGAATAAATGTACTTTAATTAAAAATGTGTACAGAATTTAAAAGGAGGAAATTTTGTATGGAATAAAAAGGAGAAGGACTATACTGTATACGTGGAATAAAAAGTATTTAACCAAAAAGCAGATAAAAAGAATTATGCCATACTGAAATGTTTTAATAGAATTTAGACATTTATTAAAATTTAAACATTTAATTGCTGTTATGCCTTGTTTTCTATGTGTAGATTTTCATCAGTATTTAATGTTGGTTAAGCCTACTCAAGAGAGCATTAATAAAAGTTTTGTTTTTCAGACAAGTGGCATCATCAGGTGATGGGAGCTCCCGTTCAACAGTAGATACTTAAGACCTAGGGAATATGGCTAAATCTTTAGCTAAACACTAGTCAAAATTTACTGGTTAATTGACATAAGAATCTAACTCATTTACTGAACCAAAGCGTATTTACCCCCAAATACTTCACCAATTCACTGCATACCCTATTGAACTGCGATAGGAATTATATTACTAGCCAGCAGAGGGAGCTAAATTGTCTCGAAAGTTAGGAGTACAAAGACAGGCCACATGACTTCCTGTTTTGAGTTCAACTGTTGTGGCAGCTGTTCTTTTTAGTCTATCAAAAAGACAAGTAAAAGGACAGAAAGGCTACCAACATATCAAATATAGATAGGGTGACAATTTTAACTATTAAAATTACTTTTCAGGAAGCAAATGGAAAAAAAATCTTAACGCTTCTGCAGAAATTAAGGATAGCCCAGGAAAGAATATTTGGCTTATGAGAGAATTCTTTTAAAACCAGATGTTAAAAACTGAGTTAAGTAAAATATGAAAACATTAATGAATTGATATTTTTTTCTTCTGTGGGTTGTGAAATTTACATGGATTAAAACAAATGATAAACATCAGCCTGAGACCAGAAGAGCTAGATGGTTCCCTGCTACTATGGATGACTCCCCTGACAGGGAACACAACTGAGAACCCCTGAGAGAGCAGAAGATCAGTGGGTTGCAGACCCCAAATTCTCATAAAAAGACCAGACTTAATGGTCTGGCTGAGACTAAAAGGACCCTGGTGGTCATGGCCCCCAGACCTTCTGTTGGCCCAGGACAGAGACCATTCCCAAAGCCAACTCTTCAGACAAGGATTGGACTGGACAATGGGTTGGAGAGGGATGCTGGTGAGGAGTGAGCTTCTTGGTTCAGGTGGACACTTGAGACTATGTTGGCATCTCCTCCCTGGAGGGGAGATGAGAGGGTACAGGGCATTGGAAGCTGGCAAAATGGACACAAAGAGAGTGGAGGAAGGGAGTGGGCTGTCTCATTAGGGGGAGAACAATGGGGAGTATGTAGTAGGGTGTATATAAGTTTTTGAGTGAGAGACTGACTTGTAAACTTTCACTTAAAGCACAATAAAAATTTAAAAAAGTGATAAGCTTATCAACCATTAAGCAGAGAAAATTAAAAACATGGAAGTGGAGATTGGTCAGTATTATAGCCTAAGATGGAAAACCATAGAAAACAGTACCTTGGAGCCATGATGAATTACTAGCCAGATATAACAGTGAACCACTTCCTCGATAATTACATTTTTACTTAAAACTGAAATTAGATTCTAAGTGCACACATTTTTAAACTATAACGTTGGCACAACTAAGTAGCTAAATGATAACTGTACTATCAGCTTATTTAATATAAGAACGTCAAAATACCTGTTGTAGTATGGGTACATAGGATGGGTGATCTGTTTACTATTATATGAAGTAAACTATAAGAACTGGGTGTTAGCTAGTTGCATCAAAATAAACTGAATTATTTTAGTCAAGCTACTTACTCCTTGTAACGTTTGTGGAAACATATTTTCCAAAGCATAGAGGGACAATGGATTGAGGCAAATTTTAGCCATGTGTACATTTACTCATGTGTTTATTCATTATAAAAATATATTTCTTGAGCACTTACTATCTCCACAGCACACAGAGAAAATCCTCATTATGAAATTGACAAAATTCGTACATCTTGTTGAAAGATTTACTTCCACTGATGTTATCTGAACAGTCACGAATTCAATATGCAACACACTTAATCCAAGAAAACAGTACTTAGAAGCAAATCAATATTGAATATATAGGAAGGTAGATTGTAAACCTCTTGAAGGTCAGTTTTTAATATCATGTTAAACTGATGTTATTTTGTATATTGGCATCTGGTGTTAAGTCAGTTAATGACATGCAAGAAGTAAAATTCATCTGATATCAGTCCTAAACAACAACAAAAAACCAAACCTGTTGGCGTTGAGTTGATTCTGACTCACAGTGACCCTACAGGACAGAGTAGAACTGCCTCATAGGGTTTCCAAGGAGCATCTGGTAGATTTGAACTGCCAGCCTTTTGGTTAGCAGCCGTAGCTCTTAGCCACTATGCCACCAGGGTTTCCAATATCAGTTCTAGAGATATTTTAATGGCAAAAAAAAAAAAAAGGCAATGCAACCAGTACTACTACTTACAGTTATGGGCCTTCTTTACAAACTAGTTGTGATGAATTTGGGGTGTTAGAATTGTATAAACAGCCTTGCCTTTTTTTCAAAGTTGTTTAAGTTTCCATCTATGGAAAAAAATAGCGATAACAACCTCTTTTAAATTACATTAACATTAAATTCTAGTAAAAAGACCAGACTTCATGGTCTGATTGAGACTAGAGAGACCTCCAGAGGACGTGGCCCCCAGACTCTCTGTTAGCCCAAAACTAAAACCATTTCCGAAGCCAACTCTTCAGACAAAGGTTAGACTGGGCTGTAAGACATAAAAGGATACTGGCGAAGAGTGGGCTTCTTAGCTGAAGGAGACACATGAGACTATATGGGCAGCTCCTGTCCGGAGGTGAGATGAGAAGGCAGAGGGAGACAGGAGCTGGTTGAATGGACATGGGAAATACAGGATGGAGAAGAATGTGCTGTCACAGGGAGAGCAACTAGAGTCACATAACAACGTGTGTATAAGTTTTTTTTTTTATGAGAAACGGACATGAATTGTAAACTTTCACTTAAAGCACAATAAAAAAAAATGGACACATGGAAAAAAATTACATTAATAAAGTGACAATAGCTTTACCATGAACTATTTCCTTACTGATAGCCATAATAATGGGTTAATTCATATGTAAGTCCAATTAAGACTATCACCAAAGTCAGTAGTTCAGAGCCTAAAATATGTAGGGTATATATTTCTGCTTTAGGTATTATTTAATAATCTAAGACTCTGACTGTAACAATAAACTCAATACCAGACAAAGGAAGGAAAGAAAATACTCATACCATGTGTCATTCCAGAGTAAGGAATGGTGACAGATTGGGAAAAGCACCCAGTAAATTACTTCCAGTGTACAAAATCAGGAGGTTTGAGTAAAGAATTTTTCTCTTCCTAAAAAATTAAAAACAAAATTTTAGTCAGGAATTTATACTAACACAAAAATATTGTTCTAACATTGCCCTTTAGCCATTTGAAATAATTTCTTCTCAGAAAAAAAACTGCACAAAACCTCATATTTCTTAACTAATCATGTTTCTGATATATCAGCTTCTTTCTGCCTTTCTCTGTTGAGTATTATGCAAAGTTTGTGAAGCATCACTCTGATAAAGGTGTTGGTATTTCCTTCTTCCTAATTCATCAACATTCATTACCTTTCTCCAATACATCTGATGATTTGTCATGATCATATCCAGGCAAACTACGCAGCTTTTGCTTGATGTAAGAAGAAATAACTTACATTCTGAATTTAGAAGCGCAATCTTAGTACTTGGAGTCTGTGTTGGTGCAAATGGGTAACACACTCAGCTGCTAACTAAAAGGTTGGAGGTTTGAGTCCACCCAGAGGCACCTTAAATGAAAGGCCTGGTGATCTACTTCTGAAAAAGCAGCCATTGAAAACTCTGTGGAGCACAGTTCTACTTTGACACACATGGGGTAGCCATGAGTCGGAATAGACTCAACTGAAACTGTTTTTGTTTTTTTTTAGTACTTGACAATACTTAATATATGTAAAAATACTTTTAAAGAACTCACTGCACATCTTATAGCCTTTCCGTAAAAAAAAAAAAATTTTGAATGTCCATTTTGTGCTAGAAACTTAAAACAAATGATGACTTCTGTTTAATTTTGTGTTTAATGTACTTACTATAGCCTGTAGTAATGAACATTAAATCTTTCGGGCTTTACTTTTATGTACAGTATTACTGTAAAAATAGCATAGTTTTAAAATCTGGCTCTTTAAAAGATGTTCACTAGAAGACTGGTTTGGAAACTATTCTGACTCCAGTGTAATAATAAATGAGTCTCTATTTTTATTGGAACCCTGGTGGCCTAGTGGTTAAGAGCTCAGCTGCTAACCAAAAGGTCAGCAGTTTGAATCTACCACCTGCTCCTTGGAAACCCTATGGGGTAGCTCTACTCCGTCCTATAGGGTCGTTATGAGTTGGAATGGGTTTTTAGGAATATTAGTTGTATTCTAAGAGTATCCAAAGAATATATGCTTCTTAAAGAAATTGTGGATTTATATAATCAAAGTTGGGGATAGGTTGTTCTTTACTTAATGAATATATAACATTCTTATTACTGTAAACTATATATCCTTTATTCAACAAACATGTACCCAGCACCTATGTACTGGAAACAGTAAATAAAAAATAACCTGGGCCCCTTTCTCACAGCTCAGAGGAAGAGCTAAATCAAATACATTTAAAACAGTGAGATAAATAACTATGAGTTGTATCAAAACTGCTATGAAAATACCAGAGAAAAGCTTCATAGAAGAGGTGAATTGTGAAAACTAGTGAAGGTTGAATAATTTTTCAGGCAGACAAGAGGGAGACAGGAAGGAAGGATATAAAATAGGGGGAGGAACAGATAAAAAGGCACAGATGTGTGAGAAAATTTTTTGTATTTCATTATCTGCAAATTGGTTTAGATAGAATGCACATTTGATAAAGAGGCAGGGGTCTGGCAATCCAGTCACAAATGTTTTGATTTTATGCTATATTCAATGGGTAAACATTAAGGAATTTTATACCCAAGATAATACCATGATAAATCTTTGCAAATTAACATTGAATAGAAGTACCTATTACAGTGCAAAAAAAAAAAAGTGTGGTGAGTCTGGAAATTTCAAACCTTACTGGTGACAGAGTAAGTTGGTACAATGTTTTTACAAAGCAATATAGACATATGTATCCAGCTATAAAAATGACCATACTCTTTGACACTCATTTGTCACTGGGACTTTATTCTTACTAATTCAAAAAAGAAAAAATTTAGATGTGCAAAGTTGTTATAAAATTACTTATAAGAGCAAAATACTGGAAGTACCCCAAATGTTAAGAAAACTATGGTACCTCTGTTTGATATATATTCATTAAAAATTATGGCTATGAAGACTACATGGCAACATAGAAAAATATTTATAAAATGTAAAATAAAAGAGCAAGGTATAGATTGTATGTGTATTGTATGTTATATAAAATAAACATAGGTGAAAATGCAGAAATGAAGTAATAACAAATGAAAACGGTGGTTACAATAGGGTAGTAGGATTATAGGTAATTTTTCCCAGAAAGTTTCCAAATTTCTCTTGATATGGCTATATTACTTTTGTAATTTCAGTTAAAACAGAGAAGCTTAGCCAACTGGATTAAGGAGGGATGGAATGTGAGAGAGGCTGGAGAAAGGGGGATCCATTAAAAAGGCAGTACAATTGTTCAAGTGAGAAAATGAGAGATGAGGACTGAGCTGGGTGGTGGAGAGGAGTCAAGTATTACTGACAAGTTAATTAAGCCTTACTTGACCAGATGGACACTGGTGCCATTAGGTGAGATAGAGATACCAGACAAAGCCAAGGTTTACAACGGATAGGAATAAGAGTAAATCTGCTTTTGGATAAGTTAAATTTAGATGCCTGTTGGGCTCCCAGTTAGAAATGGTGAGTAGGCAGCTGGAAATATGTATGGATACTCAGGAGACAGAGCTAAAGATATGAAAGTCATCTGCATATAGGTTACAATTAAAGCCACATGGTTGAGCCTAAGCAGAGCTTACAAAATGAGAAAAAGCCAAAGAATTATAAGGACCACTAACAAAAAAGTAAACTATCAAAGTTTGCTATGGTTTAACAATCCACCACTTTTCCCCCCAAATATTTGAAAATAACCCTTCTATTGACAACACACATTTAGCAAAATATTATAACAGATTCTGGGCTCTAAAATCTATAACCTATAAAATTTTATATTATCTTGAAGTTACTCAATTACTGTTTCTCTTATACTGTACTTGAAAATGGGAGACTAGGAGAGCATGTGTTGATTCCCTGAAAGAATAATTGAAAGTTAATGACATATATTTTATTTTTAAGCAGCAAATTCTTAACATTAAATAATACTTACCACCCAGATCTGGAAACTATAGCTGATGCTTCCAGACATTCTGAGTAGTTTCTGTCTGTCTAGCCCAAGGTGCCATTCTCAATCTAACCCATGCTGCTACCTGACTAGTCTTGCTGTTTCACTTATATTATTCCTTCTTAATCCCTGTTTACTTTACTACTAACCCCCTGATGTCTATCCGGTCACCACTGGTTTCCACTACCCCCATACATTTTGATTCTTTCACCCACTGCCATCGAGTCCATTCTGACTTATAGCGACACTATAGGACAGAGTGGAGCTGCCCCATAGGGTTTTCAAGGCTATAAATCTTTACGGAAGCAGACTGCCACATCTTTCTCCCAAGGAGTGGCTGGTGGGTTCAAACCAACAACCTTTTGGATAGCAGCCAAATGCTTAACCACTGTACTACCAGGGCTGCTCTGTACAGACAGGGCCCATCTAAAATTCCCATTCCAGGTTTACATTATTGTAAGTAGCCCTCAGATTCGATTTCCATAGTTTCAGGAAAGAGACTATGCATCAGCAGAGTTGGAAGACTCAAATATTGCAAGAATTTGGCCAAGAGCCAGAAATTTCAGAACAGTAATGATGTGTATATATACTAATCTTCAAAATCCCAGGGTTACTGTGGCTTCTTGGTGGACATAGTTTGCTTTCAGCTCAATCAGTTCCTCTTGCAGCCATAATGATAAGGCAAATGCTTAGAAAATTCAAATACATTGCTCTAAAGTCAGCTGCAAAAACTTAAAGCGTAATTCATGCTAATGAATATTTGTGAATTTCTTTTGAAATCCTGATTCTATTTCTACCAAGTAGCTCAGCATTTCTTCAAATTCTGTGATTCGTTTTAGCACGGGACAGCTCTGATCTGGGACGCGAATGTACTCTCCAAGTAACATCTACCCACTTCCCATGGGTATTAATATTAATAAACTATAGTTCCTTTGGAAACCTTGGTGGCATAGTGGTTAAGTGCTACAGCTGCTAACCAAAAGGTCAGAAGTTCAAATGCACCAAGCACTCCTTGGAAACCCTATGATTTTTTTGGTTTTGATTATAGTTCCTTTACCAACTCATCGTTTCTTTTTTTCCTCTGCAGCCTCAAGTTCACTGTATTTGGATATCTTGTTTGTAACATCAAGCAGATAATATAATTATGGGAGCTATTTGGGCTCAAACAAAGTTGGGTCCTTTTAATTCCCAAAAGTTTTAGATCCGAGGAAGCATCATTATAACTCTCTTCAACAAGTTTCCACAACCTAGCCATCTTACTGCATTAAAATAAACTAAATCCTTTACATTTGCAATAGCACAATAACAGAATAATCCTGACAAGAAATATACAGAATCTAGACAAAGAAATGTATAAGACTTCATACTGAGAGCTATAAAAGAAAACTGGAAGAAAAGAATTGTTCTCAAATTAATTTTCAGGGTTTTTTTGATAGACCTTGAAAAAAATTATTTAAAATTCATATGGAAAAATAGGTAAAAATAATCAAAGACATTTCTAAAAAGAAGAGTGATAAGTGGAGAGGACTTGTCTCTCAATATTAAACCACAGTATAAAGCTGAAATAATTATAACATAACTATCAGGAATTTACAGATAGGTGGAACAAGCTCCAGTAGGTATAAACCAAAGGAGAGGGACAGACTATTTATCAAATGATTCTGGAAAATGGATTTCTCGAAATGCAGATTTGTTCAAGTTGGAATTTAGAAGTCTTCTTTGGCACACATACACTGCCCCGTTCAATCCATCGCCAAATCTTGTTCTTTCTGTCTTCTAAATACCTATTGAATCTCTCCACTTTTCTCTTTCACCAGTGACCAACTTAGTTATTGGTAGCCACAAATTCATTTTCACACCTATATCAGTGCAATAGCTTACTCACTGGGCTGCTGGCATTCACAAGGAATTGGAGGATGCCTTTGTGAATTAATATATCAATCAGTTACATCAATAAAACACATGATCATCTCAATGGATGCCCAAAAGATGTTCAGCACCTATTCCACGTAAAATGTTTTTTGCTGCCACAGTGATTTTTTTCAAAACATAAATTTGATCGTGTAAGCCTCCTGCTTAAAACCCTTCAATGGTTCTCATTGCTTTTGAGATAAAGATTAAAATTCTTAATATGGTACATTATGGCTTAATATGGCCTTAATAAGGCTTGGCCTGGTATGTCCTTGCCTGCTTCTCCAGCCTCATCTCATATTAACCTCTACTTTGAAGCCCGTGCTGCAGCCAGTCTGGCCTTGTTTCTAATGCTTTGAATGATATCATGCTCCCTCCTGCCAAGGACACCACAATTCCTTTCCTTAGGGTACTTATCTCAGTTTATACATACATTCATTAGTAGGATATTTGAATTATATCTGTCTTTCCTCTCTAAAATGTAAGCTTCAAGAGAGTAGGAACCATGTCTGGTTTACTAGCACCTAACAGAGTATTTAACAGCAATGGGTTGGTTTTTAGTTTTTTGAATGGAGTATATGCCTGGTAAGTACTCACTGAGTAAATGAATGAAAACTTAACTAGGTATCTACATTAAATTCCCTAAAATAAATTAAAGATGAAATTCTAAATTTTAAATCTAAAAGCAAAATGAATCCATATTCTAAAATTTTAAGTTGTTCAGGTAATTTAATGGAGCTTAGGATGTGAACAACCTTTAACTTTTTGGAGGAAATCCTAGGAAAACATTACATTTTTGACTTTTGAAAATTTAAAACTACTGCATTTCCAAAAATACAGAAAAAACAAATGGCGAACTACAAAAAATATTAGCTAAAAATACGGCAAAGTGTTACTAAGCTTTAATATATAAAGAGCTCTTTAATATGAATAAGAAGATGCATAACAGAAAAATGGATAGGAATCATGAATGAGATGGGTTGAAGCAGTTAAGTGTAAGACATGAAACTAAAAAAGAGAACAATATATAGGGGAATCTTTATTTGATAAGACACTAGGTAGTTCACAGAGTCACTAAGAAAGCTGACTAAAGTTCAGGTATACACAGCCAGAAACAATGTCCAAAATCAAGGTGCTGAACTGGTTCATCTAGGACACCAATAACACCATTGAGAACTAAACACTGAAGTTTGCACACGGCTAGAGTTGGACAATGGATGCCATTTATACCTCTGCTATCTTTAAAAGTTAATTTTCCTGTAATCCTCATCTCTAGAAAGAGCTGTTGGTGGTTCCTATGATTCTGGTGCAGTTTATCTGATTGGCGGAGTCCAGGTCACATCCCTGAGTCCTACTGCTGAGAGGCTGTGAACTCAAGTATCTCATACTTGCAGCTTCTACAGTGAGAAGCAGCTTTTGCTTAAAGCTGTTAAGGTGATTCATAAGGTAAGGCATTCTCTCAGCAAAGGAAAAGCATTTCCATGTCAGGTGATTTATAAGAATAATCTACAAAAGGGAAATTTGGCAATATTTATCAGTATTAGAAACACATTTGCCCTTTGATTCAACCAGTCTACTTGTAGAAGTTAATCTTAATAATGAATGGCCTACAAAGATGTAGAAGATGTTCATTTTAGCATTATTTATAACACCAAAAAAAAGTAAATGTCTACCAATTGAACATTGTTATTTAAATACATATTACGCATTTAAAGACCATTTGATTATAGGAGAATAAGCACATAATGTTGTTGTTGTTGGGTGCCGTTGAGTCTGTTCCGACTCATAGCGACCCTATGCACAACAGAACGAAACACTGCCCGGTCCTGAGCCATCCTTACAATTGTTGTTATGCTTGATCCCATTGTTGCAGCCACTGTGTCAATCCACCTTGTTGAGGGTCTTCCTCTTTTCTGCTGATGTCCTTCCCCAGAGACTGATCCCTCCTGACAACACGTCCGAAGTATGTAAGATGCAGTCTCGCCATCCTTGCCTCTAAGGAGCATTCTGGCTGTACTTCTTCCAAGACAGATTTGTTCATTCTTTTAGCAGTCCATGGTATATTCAATATTCTTCGCCAACACCACAATTCAAAGGCGTCAATTCTTCTTCGGTCTTCCTTATTCATTGTCTAGCTTTCACATGCATATGATGCGACTGAAAATACCATGGCTTGGGTCAGGCGCACCTTAGTCTTCAGGGTGACATGTTTGCTCTTCAACACTTTAAAGAGATCCTTTGCAGCAGATTTACCCAATGCAATGCATCTTTTGATCTCTTGACTGCTGCTTCCACGGCGGTTGATTGTGGATCCAAGTAAAATGAAATCCTTGACAACTTCAATCTTTTCTCCATTTATGATGATATTGCTTATTGGTCCAGTTGTGAGGAAGCACATAATGTAGAACACAAAAATCAGAGTATACAACTGTATATATTGTAATCCCAATTTTGTAATTTAAAAATTGGTTAGAAAGATATACTCAAAATGTTCTCCAAAAGATGAGTTTAAAAGTAATTAATTTTCTTCCTCATACTTTGTTATACAATTTTTTAAATTGACTAACAACAAATAACTGAAAGATATATACTTTTAATGTTAAAAAAGAATGACTCTCAAATATTGCTGAGTCCAGAGAGATAATTTATTCACACTTTCATGGAATGGAAAATTTCTATGCCTTATTGAATTTATTTTATTAGACTAATAGAGTCCTGAGACTAACATCTGACCAAAAATTCTTAAAATGGAAACTAAAGAAAATCTTCAAGTAAGTACTAAAAATTCAACAGCAACTTAAAGAATTCACCATAACAATTATGTTCATAAGAGGGTTGCAAAGACAGTTTAATATTAGGGAACCCATTAATATAATATATCATATCAATCAGTTACATCAATAAAATACATATGATCATCCCAATAGATGCCCAAAAGATGTTCAGCACCTATTCCATGTAAAATGTTTTAGAGAGCAAGTAAGCAAGGATGGAAAAAGTATTTCATAAATGGTGCCATGAAAATTGACTGGTCATTTGGGGAAAATAGCTATTTAGCATCCCTCTCATCTCCACATATCAAAATAAATTCCATATACTCTAAAGAGTTTGAGTTGAAAGTCAAGCAGTATAAATACAGAAGAAAACAGTTATTTATAGCAAAATTTTGAATAAGGAAGTGTTTCAAAACAACACTTCACATTAAACAAATATGGGAAAAAAGTTTAAAAGAAAGTATGGATAAATTAAGTCAAAATAACCACAATCATAGGCCAAAGGATACAGCATTTCCTGGACTGATTATAAAACATAATTGTGATATCATCTCACAACTTGTCTATTCCATCTGGCAAGATTCTTGAGTATAGTCGCTGTTTATATTGTTGAAAAAAGATATTTGTAATTAATAAGTCATTGGTCTTGCAAAATTCTATCAAGCGATCCCCAGCGTCATTTCTATCACCAAGGCCATATTTTCCAATTACTGATCTTTTTTCTTTGTTTCCAACTTTTGCAGTCCAATCACCAGTAATTATCAATGCATCTTATTGCATGTTTGATCAATTTGATCAGAAGTTGGTAAAAATCTTCAATTTCTTCATTTTTGGCATTAGTGGTTGGTGTGTAAATCTGAATAATAGTCATATTATTGATCTTCCTTGTAGGCGTATGTATATTAACCTATTACAGACAGTGTTGTATTTATGGGTAGATCTTGAAATGCTCTTTTTGACAATGAATGCAATGCCATTTCTCTTCAATTTGTCATTCTTGTCTTCCTGCACTATATCAAATGTTCTGTGGCTATTCATAAGGTTTTCACTGGCCATTATTTTAAAAAGTAAATAGCCAGGTCCTTTTTCCTAGTCTTAGTCTGTAAGCTCTCCTGAAGCCCGTCCACCCTGGGTGACCCTGCTGGTATTTGAAATATGGGTGGCATAGCTTCCAGCATCACAGCAACATGAAAGCCACCATAGTACAACAAACTTAAAGACAAATGGTGGTCTCATGACCTTAGTTATTTTAAAAGAAAGAATAAAACATATTTTTCACATCTTCAATTCTACTTTGATTAAAAGCAAAAGACAAAACAGTAAAATTACTATGTACTATAGTGGGAAAGCAGCCTAAATACCAATGTCTATATTCTCATTTTGGCAATACCACTAATTAGTAATGGGACCATTTAAAATGAATCTTTCTGGTTTTAGCTGTTTCAGTTTGAACTGAGGGAGATTAACTAAGTAACTGCTAACGTCCTTTACCTAGGGGCAGTGTGGTACTGTGAAAAAGTATAAATTTAGGAGTCAGATTGGGCTCAGATCGTTAGTCTATATGTAATTTTTTTCTAGTTCAGTATCTTTGATCAAACTAACTTCCAGAACTGAAATTTCGCGAGATTTTTTAGGAAAGAGTGAGATAAGGTATGTAAAATTCCAGGCACGCGTGTAGGTGCTGAATAAGAGTTAATTTCTCCCTGTCTATTTTTTTTATACCGACAGCACTGGGTTTGGGTGATACTACATTTTGTCATTTTATACCAATTCCTTGTAGTAGCCTCAACTTTATCTTTGGTCTGGCTCTAGCTACCCGCTGCCGAAACTCGCTGCGGTCGAGTTGATTCCGATTCATAGCGACCCTATAGGACAGAGTAGAACTGCCCCATAGCGTTTCCAAGGAGCGCCTAATGGATTCTAACTGCTTACGTTTTGGTTAGCAGCCTGAGCTCTTAACCACTTCGCCACCAAGGCTCCGCTTTAGCTACAGGGAGCAAAAATCTGGACAGGTGGAATTTTTTCTATTCATTTTAAGCATATTAAAAGTTTTTTTTATCCAATCGCATTTAATTTAATTACACATTTAATAAGTATCTTTGCCAAAAATAACCGTTTACGTGAAATCAGGGCTATCCTGGTAAGTCCAAAATGCATATTTTTCCTACTATTGGACATAGCCACCTTCTCAGGAATCTAAAATACTCTGGGTGTAAAGTTCAAATGCAGATTCTATTTACAGTATTTGAGCTATTCCCATCTCTCCTCCCAACCCTGACCTTCTTCAGCCTTGAGGGACGAGGCCCAGATCTCACAGAGCAATTTTGATGAACTGTTCATAGTTTAGGGGGAATTCATGAAGAGAGACAAAATGAGCGCTTGTATTTCTGGAAAGAGAATACGAACAGAGCCTTGGTGTTATTAGTTAATTACCTAATTCATAAAGAGGACGGAAACCGTGAAGACTCCTACCTGAGCGGGAAGCCTCGGATCAAACCATTCCTCCTAGAGAGCTCCTATTTGAGAGAGGTAGAGGATATTAATTTCAAAACTTCACCCCAGATTTACTGATTTTCTTGGACAGATTTATTAACTGTAATTTGTTCTATTTATTTCACTTGGTGATAGTGAAGTTATTTTGTTAAATGTAGGGCTAAAGAAGTTATATTTCTAAGAACCCCCCCCACCCTTCCTGGGAAATGGAACATTCCATTGGTCCTGCTAGGGCTCTAAGCTCAGCTTGGCTGGGGGCTCTGGGTGTGGCTAATACTCGCTGTAGTGTCTCTGCGTGTGGGGCTCTATCTGTGTACTGGGGGGAAGAGGAGGATAAGGGACTGTAAATTATAGTTAAAGAAGGACAATTTTTTGATTTAAAGCGTTGGCTCATCCTAATAGAGATATTTCTAAACATGCAAATGATGAAAATAGGACGCAAACTATTAAAAAATCGCATTGCCATTAAAGTACCAACCTACAATGAGCCAGTTTTAATTTTATTTTTTACATAATTGACAACGATATGAATTAAATGGGTTTTAATGAATAATTTTCTAATATAGAGCATTAAATATGGAGTTTAATGTTTGTGAAAAATAAAATGTGCAGTATATTTTTTCTAATGAAAATAGCTTTACATTTTTCTCATTTTAATGATAGTACGTGGTTTTTGTTTTAAAAAAATCGAAATGGTACAGAAGACATAAAAGAAAAAAGTAAAATCGCCTGAAATCTTAGCATTCAGAGATAACCATAACTAAAATTTTACTAAACAATTTTCTAGCCATCTCATAATGCATACACACACATTCATATACATATATATGCATACTATATATATGCATACATATATCTGTGTGTATGCATATATCTACTCTGTTCTGTAGGGTCGCTAGGAGTAGGAATCAACTTGATGGCAATGGATTTGGTTTTTTGGTTTTAAGGTGGAGAAACAAAATATGAACTATATATGCATATACATATATATGTATAATACACACACGTATACATAATTTTACAAAATAGAATCATTCTATATTTATACTGATTTGTATACCTCTTTTTCATTCAATAAATAATATGTGTATATCTTATGTCATTAAATGTAGGTCTGTATTATTATTTTATACAGTTGGATAATAAATTATTTAATTAATCTCTAGTTAGATTGCTTCCTATATACATCTTTGAGTACTTCGAGTATATGAAGAAGAACGAGGCATCGGGATTGGAGGAAGACTCATTAACAACCTGTGATATGCAGATGATACAACTTTGCTTGCTGAAAGTGAAGAGGTCTTGAAGCACTTACTGATGAAGATCAAAGAATACAGCCTTCAGTATGGATTACACCTCAACATAAATAACAACAAAAATCCTCATAACTGGACCAGTAAGCAACATCACGGTAAATGGAGAAAAGATTGAGGTTGTCAAGGATTTTATTTTGCTTGGATCCACAATCAATGCCCATGGAAGCAGCAGTCAAGAAATCAATTGCATTGGGCAAATCTGCTGCAAAAGACCTCTTTAAAGTGTTGAAACACAAAGTTGTCAGTTTGAGTAGTAAAGTGTGCCTGACTCAAGCCATGGTATTTTCAATTGTCTCACATGCATGCAAAAGCTGGGCAATGGATAAGGAAGACTGAAAAGAACTGATGCCTTTGAATTATGACGTTGGCAAAGAATCTTGAATATATCATGGACTCCTGGAAGAACAAACAAATCTGTCTTGGAAGAAGTACAGCCAGAATGCTCCTTAGAAGTGAGGATGGCAAGACTTCCTTTCACTTATTTTGGACATGGTATCAGGAGGGAACAGTCCCTGGAGAAGGACATATTGCTTGATAGAGGGTCAGTGAAAAAGAGGAAGACCCTCAATGAGATGGATTGACACAGTGGCTGCAACAATGGGCTCAAACATAGCAAGCATTGTGACAATGGCACAGGATAGGGCAGTGTTTCGTTCCGTTATACATAGTGTCACTCTGAGTCGGAACTGGCCAGACAGCACCTAATAACAGCAACATAAAGCATACTTGTTGGATTATCTCTTTAGGATAAATTTCTAGAAGTGGAATTGCTGAATCAAAAATTATATGCATTTTAAAATTTGATACCTGTTTTCAAACTGCCCTCTAGAAATATAGTATCAATTTACACTCCCACAAAGTACAGTGTCCACTTCTCGATGCTCTCAACATCACTATTATAAATCCTTTCAATCTTTGACAAGCTAAAAGGTTTTTCTTTCTTTCTCTTTTATTATTAATTAAGTTTGATATCTTTTCCTGTTTGTTCTTTTGGATTTCTTCTGTCAGTTGTTTAGGTCATTTATATATTTTTCTATTGTGGCAACCACATATCTCTTAGTTATTTGTAAAAACTCTTTGTATGTTAGGAATACAGATCTTTTGCCAACATATGTTTTCCTCAGTTTCTTATTTGTCTTTTAATTTATTTAAATGATCAATTTATATATTTTACTACCCTTACCGTTTGATCATAAAATTATATTTTTAAGTGTAAAAATAAAAGAAGTAAAAAATAGATACCTTTTCTTGGGCTGTCAGCTGCACCAATTTCTGAGGTATACCATGGTGATTCATTTGATCGAGTTATACTCTGCCCTCCCAAAGTAGTTTTAGAAAAGTGTACTGATTAAAATTTCATTACAATGTCACAACCCAACAACACTCTAACCAGAAAGTAACCCTAATGTAAGGATTAGCTCACAAATAAAAAAGGCCCAATTGATTTTCACATTATTCTATCTTCACAGACTCTAAACCACATAAGGAAGTCAACCACCTATGAATCCTCCAACCCCAGAAAGCCCCTAGGCTTTAGAACCTCTTAAAAACCTCTTAAATCCTCCAACCCCAGAAAGCCCCTAGGCTTTAGAACCTCTTAAAAACCTCTTAGCCACTGTTAATTGCTACTGCTTTAGATAACACTCCCATAAACAATGTTTTATGAAAAACTTTTACCTCTTAAATTTTATTTCAACAATTTGCAAAAGTTGGATCACTGAATCAAAGAATATAAACATTTTTATAGCTTTTGTAATCTGGTACCATATCGTTCTCCAAATGGACAATACTACTAACAATGTTTATATATTCATTCCATTTCAACCTTATTAGTTTTGGTTGTTAGTAATAATTTTTTCGATTAGTTTACTGAGCATAAAAAAAGTTTATTATGGTTTTAGCTCAAATTTGTTTGTTTCTGCAGGTGCCTTAAAACCAAAAAACCAAAACCATTGCTGTCCAGTCAATTCCAACTCACGGCAACCCTACAAAACAGAGTAGAACTGCCCCATAGAGTTTCCAAGGAGCGCGTGGTGGATTTGAATTGCCGACTTTTGTTTAGCAGCCATATGGCTCTTAATCACTAAGCCACCATGTGCCTTAGGTTTCAATTTTCTTTTGTGTATATTTTACACTAATTAAAAAAATTAATCATGATAAAACTTGCTTTGTATCTGTAGAGATCTAAAATAGGTAGGAAAAACTGGAAATAATTCTATTTTTAAAATATAAGGAAATTGTACATTTTTGAGAAGAAAAATAAATAAAAATATAAAACAATACATTCTATCTGTCCTAGATCCCTGGATTCACTTTCCATCAATCTTCAAAGGCCTTCATGTGCGTAATCAAATTTAGAATTGGGTCCAAAATGTACTTGTTTATCACATCGCATCCAGAATGATCTTTAAAAAACATACCTCCATAGAATAAAGCTCTCCAGTCCTTAACATTGCTTGTGGTTGCACAGTGGTTAAGAGCTCACCTGCTAACCAAAAGGTCAGCAGTTCGAATCCATCAGTTGCTCCTTGGAAACCCTATACGGCAGTTCTACTCTGTCCTATAGGGTCACTATGAGTTGAAATTGACACAACAACAGCAACAGGTTTGGTTTTCTTTTTCTTTATGATCCAATTCTGTTTACATGTAAAAAGAGGTACAACTCATCAGTGACAGAGAAGAAGAGGAGTGCTAAAATGTGATGGAGTGGGTGGATGGCAGGAGAAGAGGTGCTTGAAGATGAGGTGGAACTTGTGGAACTTGCAGGAGCCGATTACTCACGGGTAATTTTGGATGGGTTTCAGATGTGGGGAAACCCATGTGAAATGTTCTCTACAGATTAGTAAGTAAGCACAAGTAAGCCTATACTTACCTTGCTTACGGATCCTTGCTTACTGGGTAATCTGACCCTGCGAAGAAAGATGAGATAAACTCCATTATCTTTGCAATTTGTCTTGGACCAACCTGGGACCAAAGATTGTAATGATGAGCATTGTTTTTCTATGCTGTTATGAAATATTTTTATTGTTTACTTTTCAATTGCCTGAATTATATGTGAATGGAAGAGTATTCTAACTAGTTTGTACTTCAAAGTAAAATAAATCTGCAATGAGCATTCATCTTGAAAATAAACAAGTATTTATAATATATATGATGCCTATAATTCCAAAATTTCTTTCAAAAATATTTTTTGTAGTTATTCGTTCATTCAATTAAAAAATATTTATTGAGCACCTAACACATATTGAGGAACTATTTTAAATGCTGGGGATATAGTGATGAACACCAAAGAGTTTATATCCTGGTGGAAAGAAATAACCAATGAATATAAAAACAAAAAAATATCAAATATACAAGTGTGATAGGTGTTGCAAAGAAAAATAAAGAGAATGGAGAACGGTGGCAGATGGTCATGGCAAGACCCATCTGTGGAGACAACATTTGAATGACATGAGGGAGTGAGCCATGTGAAGGTCTGGGGTACAGCTTTCCTGGCAGAGGGAACAGCAAGAGTAAAGACCAGGGTGCATAAGATCTTGACATATTCCAGGAATAGCAAGAAGACTGGTGTGACTAGAGTGGGGTTTTTGGGAGAGTAAACAAAACAACCAGTCTGTGTTTTCCTGGAACTTACATTATACCAGGGGAGAGAGACAAAAAAATCAAATACGTCATCAGATAAATATAATATGTGCTGGTTGGTCATAAGAGCCAGCAAGGAAAAAGCAGATCAGGAGAAGGGAGGAGGGGCCAGAAATTGATGCTATTTTAGATAGGGTAGTGGGAGAAGCCTCCCCAGAGGAGATAACATTTGAGCAGAGCCTTCAGTGAAGTTGGACAGTAAGGCGAGCAGTACCCTGGGAAAAGTCTCACAGGCAGAACAGTCAGGACAAAGGCCTTGAAATGCTTAGAGAGAAAAGCAAGGAGACTGCAAGACAGTTAGCAAGGAAGAAAATGATAGAAGATATTTTGGTAGCCAGGAGCAGAATTGCTTGGGGCTTGTAGGTTTTTAAGTCCTTGGGTGGTGCAAACATTTTGCGCTTGACTACTAACCTAAAGGTTCGAATCCACCCAGCAGTACCATGGAAGAAAGGCCTGGAGATCTGCTTCCAAAAAGATTATGGCCAAGAAAACCCTATTGAGTAGTTCTAAACTATAGCACATGGGGTTGCCATGAGTTAGAATAGACTCAAGGACAATAGTTTTGATTTTTTGAAGGTCTTTAGATTTATTCTCAGTGAGATGGGTGCTGTTGGGTGGTTTAGGGGGGTGGCATGATATGACTTACATTTCAGAAGGACCACTCTGTCTGCTGTGTTTTTGGAAAAAGAGTGGAAGCAGGGAGACCAGTTGGGAAGTTACTGAGGTAGTTCTAGGTAAGAGACAAAGGTGGTTGGGACTAGTGAAGGTCACAAAAAGGGGTCAGAGTTTGGATATATGCTGAATGTAGAGTTGACAGGATTTAGGAATGGATTAGCTGTGGGTATATGAAAATAAATACCAATTGGAAAGCACTTGCAAAAATCCAGACAAGATTATATATTTATAAATGTAATTTCATTTGAGAAATGTTTTTACATTTTATTTATTCAGACATGTTAATAACACAAATAAGGATTTGATGAATACATTGAATTATATCCCTTAGCTGTGAAGCTTTGATTGAAAAGAAAAATGTAACAAATAATTCTCTCGTTTCGGCTTTTATTATCATGTGGACATATGAGTAAGACTCATAATTAAACTAGTTGACAACAAACTCACAAAATAATTGTAGACCTTGGCCACTGTACTAGGCACTGAGGACATAAAGATTGATAAGACTTGATCTGGAGATATTTTTAATCTTGAAAATTACTATTATATTTAGGTAAATATCCTGACATGCTAGTATCTGTGACATAATATTATATAATAATAATATATAATGTTATAGTGTTCTTTTCCCCCCACACTGTGCTTTTAAAAATAAGTGTTCCCTATTATAATAATAATATAAAAAAAACTTTTTTTTTTTATTATAATGCTGATGTGGGAAATCAGAGCTTTCTTCTAAGCTAATTTATTTGTTGCTCTCTTTATTTACAAATTGTTTTAATTTTTATGGGATAGAGTTTGACTTATAGCATTACTGTAAGATTCAAATAAAGTAATAATGAACAATGAACATATAACAATGGAGATTTTGTGTGCATTTGATTCAAGTTAATGATGCTTGTTTTAGGTTTATTCTTGAGTGACCAGCTTTGAATATAATTCTAAAGTATCCATTACTATGCAACTTCATGGGTCAGTTTTTGTCTTTGTCTAGCCAGAATTATCTGATTATTTCAGAAACATTCTTAATTCACCCACTGAATGTTACACAGCCTTTTAGAAAATTTGTATGTCTTAAAGACTGTGTGGAAACCCTGGTGGTGTAGTGGTTAAGAGTTCAGCTGCTAACTAAAAGGTCTGCAATTCGAATCCACCAGATACTCCTTGGAAACCCTATGGGGCAGTTCTACTCTGTCCGATAGGGTCACTATGAGTTGGAATCGACTCAATGGCAATGGGTTTGATTTTTTTTTTTTTTTTTGGTAAAGACCGTGTTACAGTATTTTAGAATAAATTCTCCTTTATTTCCATTGTTTTTATGGTGTCTAGGGTGCAGTGGGTAGGGTGTCATCACTGGCTCTCTTTTTCTAAGAATTGTATGATGCAAAAATGAATGCCTCTGTTAATGCCATTTAGCTAGTTTTTGTGATAAACTCAACCTCAACTTTATTTTATTTTACCAATTTACAGAGGTAAGTTAACCTACATTTATAATGACTTAATTTTTTAAAAATTGAGCTGCCCTTTATTATTGTTTCTCTAGACAATCCATGACTCTAGTTCAGGAAGAAAAAGATGGATTAGAGTATAATATATGCCTGTCAGGCTTCTGATTTTTTGTGTATTTTATACATACATATATATATTTGGGTCAGTTAATGTTGGGAAAGTGTCCAAATCATTCACCTTTTTATTAGAATTTGTGTAATTTTTTAGCAGATCTGGAGTCATTTTCAATTCTGATACAATTACTGCAAATTTGCTCATCCACTGTCCATCCTTCAATAACCCTGAATCTTCAAGAATAACTTTGAACCCATAGTTAAACAAAATAGAAAAATGAAGTTTTTGTGATGAAAAGGCAAGCCATGAAGCTACAGCCACACACAACATTGCAGAAAAAAAAGTCAAACCAAAGCATAATCTCTCTGCATCACAGTGGTTGGATGGGCCAGACACAAAGAAAAGAGTATTCTGGTTGGCTAATACTGTGCATAAAAGGTCATCTCGCTCACTTGTATTTGTTAAATCCATAAAGCCAGAGATAAGTGAAAGGAACTGGAAAGCAGAAGAAAGAAAAGAGAGTAAAGAGAAAGTATAACTGCAGAAGTGGCAGGAATATGAAAAGTGGCAACAGAGAGCCTTTGAGGACTGGATAGCAGGCGGTCAGCTCTGCAGGCCACTTGCTCTGGAGCTCGTGAAAGCTCCCTGGTGAGACTATTTGCAGGAGAGAAGAATCGACATGCAGGTATAATCTTTCTAAAGGCATATGTTTTATATATACATACATATATATATACACACACACACATACATATACGTGTATGTATATATATATATATATACACCAAATGAAAAAATCAAACCCACTGCCATCGAGTTGATTCCGACTCATAGCAACCCTATAGGACAGAGTAGAACTGGCCCATAGAGTTTCCAAGGAGTACTTGGTGGATTTGAATCACCACCCTTTTGATTAGCAGCCGTAGTACTTAACCACTACAACACCAAGGTTCCCATATATATACACATATATACATATATATAATAATTATAAATACATATACATATAATGTTGTTAGTTGTCATTGAGTTGATTCTGACTCATGGCAACTCCATGTGTGCAGGGTAGAACTTCACTCCATAGGGTTTTCAAGGCTGCCAACTTTTGGAAGCAGGTTGCCAGGACTGTCTGCCAAGGCTCCGCCGGGTGGTTTTAATTGCCAACCTTTCAGTTAGCAGTCCAGGGCTTGACCATTTGTCCCACTCAGGGCCTCTGTATATCAAATGTAGTGGTGCAGCTTTCTTTTAAACTAACATGGAAGAGAGTCATACTTATTTCTGTTGTTCTGTTGATGAGAAATACTAAATAACTAATACATTAATTTTTCTTGAGTAATTCTTCATGCCACACTTTTTTGTTGAAAGATAACATATGCAAACGTCTTCTTTAATTGTAGAAATACTAACTCATAAGCATAGTAACTTTCTCTCCTATTGGCTTACTTTATTGTGTATAACTAAATGGCAAGCTTTTCAAACCTAAATCACATTCTGCCTTAAATATTTGTATAATATGGTAGGATATAAATAAATATAAATAGATAAAATCATACTAAATATAATTTATATTCTTGGTAATCAGCTTAATAACCTTTGTAGTTATCTAGCCAGAATAAAAATATTTGGAGATAGCTTGATAACCTGGGATTTATTACATGCCTATGTTTCCTTTTTACTGGGTGACACCTTTATAATTTTACCGTGAAAAAATTTTGCATATGATTCTTTTTTTTTTGTCATCCACTAAAATATTATCAGCTTTCAATAACTAGAAAAAATGATCAATGTTTCCCCTAAAACAATGGTTTTCAAAATACGTTCTGTGTCGTCCCAGGGCAGGAGAAGGTACCTGTGAGATCATGATGGAAAGGCCTGTGAAGTCTGACTACAAAGAATCCCTAAAATAGATCTACTTTCTTGCTAGTATATGAACAAATTTTTGTGTTGCTGCTGGTTGCCATCAAGTCAGCATGGATTCATGGTGACCGCATGTATAACAGAACAAAACATTGTCCTGTCTTGCAGCATCTTCATGATCATTGGTAACTGGACAATGTTCTGTTGTGATCCATAGGGTTTTCAAGTGCTAATTTTTGGAAGTAGGTTGCCAGCCCTTTCTTCCTAGTCTGCCTTAGTTTGGAAGCTCTGCTGAAACCTGTATAGCATGGGTAACCCTCCTGGTACTTGGAATACTGGTGGTATAACTTCCAGCATCGTAGCAACACACAAGCCAACACTGTAGGACAAACCGAAAGACAGGTAGTGAGATGTACAGCTTATGGGTAACTAGTTAATGACTGGTTTGATGAGCTCCTTTAAAACCCTTGAATTTACCAAAGTGTATCAGGATTTTGCCAAACAACATCACTCTAGAAACTTAGCAATTGTGTCTTCAATCCTGAATCACCAAGCTTCTCTTGCTTGAATCTTATAAGGAATCACATGCAAAATTTGAATCTTGGATCTGCCACTCACTAGCTGTGTGACATAATGTAAATTATTTACATTTCTGAGAAAGTTGCTTGCCTTACCTGAAAATTGATGTATAAATACCTTCCATGGAGTATTATGGGGATTAAAATGAAGACAGGAATTTGAAAGTGTTTGCATGCTCGGTAAAATGTGTCAGATGAAATAAAATGGATCAAAGAAAATAAAGTGGCTTCCTTATTTACAACCTCGAACTGCCTCACAAACCTCTCTCTGTCCAGCTTCTACTTTGACCTGCAATGATTGCTCCTGGTTCTCAATTTGGGGCCACACCATAACATTTTCCTCCCTGGCAAGCTCTGGGACCACCATTATAGATAACATGGGGCAAGGCCTGGGCTCAGAAAAAGATATTCTTGAGTCCTGAGCAGGGCTGAAATCTGTAAAACTTAGTTATGGCATATTTAATGCCATATATCTTTTCCACCATATATCTGTCAGTTTGTCATACTGTGGTGGCTTGTGTGTTTCTGTGATACTAGAAGATGTGCCACCGGTATTTCAAATACCAGTAGGTTCATACTTTGTGGGCAGGTTTCAGCAGAGCTTCCAGACTAAGACAGACTAGAGAGAAGAATCTGGCAAGCTACTTCTGAAAAAAATGGCCAGTGAAAACCTTATGAAAAGCTGCTGGACATTGTCTGATATAGTGCCGGAAGATGAGCCCCTCAGGTTGGAAGGCAAAGTACAACTGGGGAAGATCTGCCTCCTCAAAGCAGACTTGATCTTAATGACGTAGATGGAGTCAAGTTTTCAGGACCTTCATCTGCTGATGTGGCACGACTCAAAATGAGAAGAAACAGCTGCAAACGTCCACTAACAGTTGGAACATGGAATGTACGAAGTATGGATCTAGGAAAATTGGAAATCATCAAAAATGAAGTAGAATGCATAAACATCAATATCCTAGGCATTAGTGAGCTGAAATGGACTGGAACTGGCCATTTTGAATTAGACAATCTATGGTCTGCTATGCTGCGAATGACAAATTGAAGAGAAATGGCGCCACGTTCATCTTCAAAAAGAACATTTCAAGATCTATCCTGAAGTAAAACACTGTCAGTGATAGTATAATATCCATATGCCTACAAGGAAGACCAGTTAATATGACTGTAATTCAAATTTATGCAAAAACCACTAAGGCCAAAGATGAGGAAATAGAGGATTTTTACCAACTTCTGCAGTCTGAAGTTGATCAAGCATACAATCAAGATGCATTGGTAATTACTGGCTATTGGAATGCAAAAGTTGGAAACAAAGAAGAGGAACTGGTAGTTGGAAAATATGGCCTTGGTGATAGAAATGACTCTGGAGATGGCATGACAGAATTTTGCAAGACCAATGACTTATTCATTGCAAAAACCTTTTCTTCACCAGCATAAATGGTGACTATGCATGTGGACCTCACTGGATGAAATACACAGGTATCAAATGGACTACATCTGTGGAAAGAGACAATGGAAAAGCTCGGTATCATCAGTCAGAACAAGGCCAGGGCTGACTGCGGAACAGACCATCAATTGCTCATATGCAAGTTCAAATTGAAGCTGAAGAAAATTAAGACAAGCCCCCAAGAGTCAAAGTACGACCTTGTGTAAATCCCACCTGAATTTAAAGACCAGTGAACACTAATGCCAGAAGATCAGAAGAATTATGGAATGACATCAAGGACATGATACAAAGAGAAAGCAAAAGGTCATTAAAAAGACAGGAAAGAAAGACCAGAATGGATGTCAGAAGAGACACTGAAACTTGCTCTTGAATGTAGAGTAGTTAAAGTGAAAGGAATAAATGAAGAAGTAAAAGAGCAGCTTGAGAAGACAAAGTAAAATATTATAATGAAATCTGCAAAGACCTGGAGTTAGAAAACCAAAAGGGAAGAACACGCTTGGTGTTTCTCAGGCTGAAAGAACCGAAGGAAAAAATTCAAGTCTGGAGTTGCAATTTTGATGGAGTTCTATGGGCAAAATATTGAATGACGCAGGAAGCATCAAAAGCAGATGGAAGGAATACACAGAGTCATTGTACCAAAAAGAGTTGGTTGACTTTCAGCCATTTCAGGAGATAGCATATGATCAAGAACCAACGGCATTGAAGGAAAAAGTCCAAGCCACACTGAAGGCATTGAAGAGAAACAAAGCTCCAGGAATTGATGGAATACCAATGGAGATGTTTCAAGAAACCAAAGCAGCCCTGGAGGAACTCCCTTGTCTGTGCCAAGAAATATGGAAGATAGCTACCTCACCAACCGACTGGAAGAGACCTGTATTTGTGCCCATTCCAAAGAAAGGTGATGTAACAGAATGTGAAAATTATTGGACAGTACCATTAATATCACGGGCAAGTAAAATACTAGTGAAGATCATTCAAAACCAGTTGCAGCAGTACCAAAAACCAAAACCAAACCCGTTGCCATGGAGTATATTCTGACCCATAGCGACCCTAGAGGATCAAGTAGAACTGCCCCATAGGGTTTCCAAGGAGTGGCTGTTGGTTTTGAACTGCTGACTTTTTGGTTAGCAGCCATATCACTTAACCACTATGCCACCAGGCCTCCAACATTGACGGGGAATTGTCAGAAATTCAAGCTGGATTCAGAAGTCTGTGAAATGATGGGTCTTGGCTGAAAGCAGAAAATACCAGAAAGATGTTTACCTCTGTTTATTGACTACACAAAGTCTTTCAACTGTGAGGACCATGAAAAATTATGGATAATATTGCAAATAATGGGAACTCCGGAACACTTAATCGTGCTCATGAGGAACCTGTACATAGACCAAGAGGCAGCCATTCTAACAGAGCAAGGGGATACTGCGTCAGGAAAAGCATGTGTCAGGGTTACATGCTTTCACCATACTTACTCAATCTGTGTGCTGGGCAAATAATCTGAGAAGCTGGAGTATAAGAAGAAGAACAGTTAAGAGTTGGATGTATATATTTAGATATTTTTCACTGATATATTTTGAGAAAGGGAACCCGGTGCATTTTAATAGATTTCATCCATTAAAAAAAATAAAGTATTAATTTTGATCAGCATTTGATATTGAGGACCTAGTATGTGCATACAAATTGACTAGATGTCTGGAGAATTAAAAGTAGAACATAGAATTAGTATCCCTCCCTCAAAGACTTATAGTAAAGAGCAGGAAGGGGCCTGCTGTAAAAAGTTAGGTATAAATACAAGTGCTAGTTAGTAATACACACAGAAGAGAAATTTAATACGGTAACTCACAAAAAAATTCCCCAATGAGTGATACGGACGATGAGTACTATGAGTTCAAACTTGTTAGGAACTTGCAGCTCTTAGTAAGAAGAGCAATTACAAAGAGATGAATAAAATGAGAAGAATATATGTCCTGGGTCATGTTGAGGGTAATGTCTAGAGGGCTTTTCCTAACTAGAATAAACAGGTTCAGACTTAGAACATAGATACCAGGGAACTTGTTGATTTGAAAAAGACTTTGAAAGAATTTTCACCTAGGCTAGAAATCCTTTTTTCTGTGTTAATATTTCAATCTCTTTCTCCTGGGTCACAGGTAAACAGAAGGAGCTAAGGAAAGAACAGGGAGTCTTGAAGAGCCAAGGCAAATTTTCACTCACTCATTCCATGTTTACATAGCACCTACAATGTTCCAGGCAGCTACAGCACCATGTATCTACATGCAGAGACTGTGACGTAATTGTACAGTGCACAGGTATTTGTGATGACCCTGTAGTAAAGAAACAATAGTGAATAGATCTGTACTCTCATAGAGTTTACATTTGGGGGGAAAGGTGGAGAGACTAGTGATACCTAAATAAAAAATAAGGCAATTTTGGACAGTGATAGTTATAAAGAAAGTAGCATAGAGTAGTGGGATAGAGAATGATGGCAAGGGTAATATCACATAGAGTGATCAGGGGAAGCCTCTCTGGAGAGGTAACATTTGAGTTAAAACCTGAATGGCAAAAAGGAGTCAACAATACAAAAATCTGAGTGATAAGTAATCTGGGCAGAGGAAGAATTAAGAACAAAGGTACTGCATTGGAATGATGATGCCATTATGTCAGTTACATAGCAGCAAGGTGCAAGGGGCAGAGTGATGGATGATGAAGTCATAGAGGTAGGCAGGGACTAGATTATGTAAGTTACGGTAAGAGGTCTGGATTTTATTCTAAAAGAAATATTGAACCTTTAATACAACAAATATTAAATTTTTAATAACACATAGTAGGAAAAAGTCAGGTTCTCCAAGCCAGAGTGAAGATTTAGGTGAATAAAATAATTCTAGCTGAGTACTGATTTCTGGCATTTTCCTCTTGCCCTAAGATCTTACTTTCTAGACCAATAGAAATATAATAGGAGCTGCTATGGTTATTGTGAGTATAAGAGTTTTCTGACACTGAACAAGTCTGGCTAGAGGTCTTGAAGCTAAGAACAAGGTGTAGACAAGCTGCTATCCCACTCATGCCCTGAAAGCATCAGGATTAGTTAGATCAGGCACTACCTATTTGATAGAGTAGAAGACTGGTGAGAAAGCTGTCTAATTATACTTGTTTGCATTTTATTTAATCTTTATTTTTTTTTCCAAGATAGTTCATCTTATTTTATTTTTTTGGTTTTACTTGAGATAAAAGTTTATAGAGCAAACAAGTTTCTCATTAAAATATTGCTTTGTGACATTGGATGCCAACCCCTTGACAGGTCAATACTCTCCCATTCTCAACCTTGGGTTCCCCACTACCAGCTTTCCTGTCTCCTCCTATCTTCTTGTCCTTGCCCCTGGCCTGGTGTGTCCATTTAGTCGTGTTTTGTTTTATGTCGTTGTGGTGGTTAGGTGCTATCGAATTGGTTCCGACTCATAGCGACCATATGTACAACAGAACGGAACACTGCCTGGTCGTGTGCCATCCTCACAACCGTTGTTACGCTTAAGCCCATTGTTGCAGCCACTGTATCAGTCCATCTCATTGAGGGTTTTCCTCTTTTTCGCTGACCCCTACTTTACCAAGCATGATGTCCTTCTCCAGGGACTGATCCTTTCTGACAACACGTCCAAAGTATGTGAAATGTAGTCTTGCTATCCTTGCTTCTAAGGAGCACTCCACTCTGGCTATACGTCTTCCAAGACAGGTTTGTTCATTCTTTTGGCACTCCACGGTATATTTAATATTCTTCTCCAACACCACAATTCAAAGGCATCAATTCTTCCTTGGTCTTCCTCATTCATCATCCAGCTTTCACATGCATAGGAGGCTATTGAAAACACCATGGCTTGGGTTAGGTGCACTTTAATCTTCAAGGTGACATCTTTGCTTTTCAACTCTTTAAAGAGGTCTGTTAGCAGCAGATTTGCCCAGTGCAATGTGTCTTTTGATTTCTTGACTGCTGCTTCCATGGGCATTGATTGTGGATCTGAGTAAAATGAGCTCCTTGACAACTTCAGTCGTTTGTCTATTTACCATGATGTTGCTCATTGGTCCAGTTATGTTGAGGTGTAATCCCTACTGAAGGCTGTGGTCTTTGATCTTCATCCGTAAGTGCTTCAAGACCTCTTTACTTTCAGCAAACGAAGTTGTGTCGTCTGCATATCGCATGTTGTTAGTGAGTCTTCCTCCAATCCTGATGCCCCATTCTTCTTCATATAGTCCAGCTTCTCAGATTATTTGCTCAGAATACAGATTGAATAAGTATGGTGAAAGGCTGGAACCCTGACACACACCTTTCCCAACTTTAAACCACATAGTATTCCCTTGTTCTATTTGAATGACTGCCTCTTGAGCTATGTACAAGTTCCTTATGAGCACAATTAAATGTTCTGGAATTCCCATTATTTGCAATGTTATCCATAATTTGTTATGATCCACACAGTCAAATGCCTTTGCATAGTCAATAAAACACAGGTAAACAAACATCTTTCTGGTATTCTCTGGTTTCAGCCAAGATCCATCTGACCTCAGCAGTATCCCTGGTCCTTCTTCCTCTTCTGAATCCAACTTGAATTTCTGGCAGTTCCCTGTTGATATACTGCTGCAGCCGCTTTTGAATGATCTTCAGCAAAATTTTTACTCACTTGTGATATTAATGATATTGTTCGATAATTTCCACATTTGGTGGGATCACCTTTTTCATGGATCTCTTCCAGTCATTTGGCCAAGTAGCTGTCTTCCAAATTTCTTTGCATAGACTAGTAAGTATTTCCAGCACTGCATCTGTTTGTTGAAACATCTCAGTTGGTATTCTATCAATTCCTGGAGCCTCATTTTTCACCAATGCCTTCAGTGCCGCTTAGGCTTCTTCCTTCAGTACCTTTGGTTCCTGCTCATATGGTTGCTCCTGAAATGGTTGAATGCAGACAATTTTTTTTTTTTTTTTTTGGTATAGTGACTCTGTGTATTCCTTCCATCTTCTTTTGATGCTCCCTGAGTCATTTAATATTTTTCCCCTAGAATCCTTCAATATTGCAACTTGTTGTTGTTAGGTGCGGTTGAGTTGGTTCCAGCTCACAGTGACTCTATGTACCACAGAACGAAACACTGCCTGGTCCTGTGCCATCCTTAAAATCATTGCTATACTTGAGCCCATTGTTGCAGCCCCTGTCTCAATGCACCTCATTGAGGGTCTTCCTCTCTTCTGCTGACCCTGTACTTTACCAAGCATAATGTCCTTCTCTGGGGACTGATCCCTCCTGACAACATGTCCAAAGTATGTAAGACACAGTCTCACCATCCTTGCTTCTAAGGAGCATTCTGGTTGTACTTCTTCCAAGATAGATTTGTTTGCTCTTTTGGCAGTCCATGGTATATTCAATATTCTTCGCCAACACCACTATTCAAAGGCGTCAATTCTTTTTCGGTGTTCCTTATTCATTGTCCAGCTTTTCACATGCATATGATGCGATTGAAAATACCATGGTTTGGGTTAGGCGCACCTTTGTCTTCAAGGTGACATCTTTGCTGTTCAACACTTTAAAGAGGTCCTTTGTGCGGATTTGCCCAATGCAACGAGCCTTTTTATTTCTTAACTGCTGCTTCCATGTGTGCTAAGTAAAATGAAATCCTTGACAACTTCAATCTTTTCTCCATTTATCATGATGTTGCTTATTGGTCCAGTGATGAGGATTTTTGTTTTCTTTATGTTGAGGTGTAATCCATACTGAAGGCTGTGGTCTTTGGTCTTCATTAGTAAGTGCTTCAAGTCCTCTTCACTTTCTGCAAGCAAGGTTGTGTCATCTGCAGAACGTGGGTTGCTAATAAGTCTTCCTCCAATCCTGATGCTCCGTTCTTCATATAGTCCAGCTTCTTGGATTATTTGCTCAGCTTACAGATTGAATAGGTATGGTGAAAGGATACAACCCTGATGCACACCTTTCCTGACTTTAAACCACTCAGTATCCCCTTGTTCTGTCTGAACAACTGCCTTTTTATCTATGTACAGGCTCCTCATGAGCACAATTAAGTGTTCCGGAATTCCCATTATTCTCAGTGTTATCCATAATTTGTTGCAACTTGAGGCTTGAATTTTTTCTTCAGTTCTTTCAGCTTGAGAAATGCTGAGCGCATTCTTCCCTTTTGGTTTTCTACCCCCAGGTCTTTGAAAATGTCATTATAATATTTTGCTTTGTCTTCTTGACCTGCCCTTTGAAATCTTCTGTTCAGCTCTTTCATGTCATCGTTTCTTCCTATTACTTTAGCTGCTGGACATTCAAGAGCAAGTTCAAGAGTCTCTTCTAAGGTCCATTTTGTTTTTTTCTTTCTTTCCTGCCTTTTCAATGATCTCTTGCTTTCTTCTTGTATGATGTCCTCGATGTCATTCCATAACTCGTCTGGTATTCTGGCATTAGTGTTCAACACATCAAATTTATTCTTGAGATGGTCTCTAAATTCAGATGGGATATACTCAAAGGTCGTACATTGGTTTTCATGGGCTTGTTCTAATTTTCTTCAGTTTCAACTTGAATTTGCATATGAGAAATTGATGGTCTGTTCTGCAGTCAGCCCTGGCCTTGTTCTGACTGATGATGTTAAGCTTTTTCATCATCTCTTCCCACAGGTGTAGTCAATTTGATTCCTGTGTATTCCATCTGGCGTGGCCCACGTGTATAGTTGCCATTTATGTTGGTGAAAAAAGACATTTGCAACGAAGAAGTGGCTGGTCTTGCAAAATTCTGTCATACAATCTCCAGCATTGTTTCTATCACCAAGGCCATATTTTCCAATTAATGATCCTTCTTCTTTGTTTCCAACTTTCACATTCCAATCTCCAGTCATTATCAATGTATCCTGATTACATGTTCAATAAACATCAGGCTGCAGAAGTCGATAAAGATCTTCAATTTCTTCACCTTTGGTCTTAATGGTTGGTTTGTAAATTTGAATAATAGTCGTATTAACTGGTCTTCCTTGTAGGTGTATGAACATTATTCTATCACTGACAGTGTTGTACGTCAGGATAGATCTTGAAATGTTCTTTTTGACAACGAATGCAACGCCATTCCTCTTCAAGTTGGCATTCCCTGCATAGAGGACCATACAACTGTCTGATTCGAAATGGCTAATACCAGTCCATTTCAGCTCACTAATGCCTAGGATATTGATGTTTATGCATTCCATTTCATTCCATCATTTTATGGGCCTGTCTAATCTTTGGCTGAAGGGTGAATCTCAGAAGTGACTTCACTACTGAGTTATAAGGATATCTGGGGGCCATACTCCATCATGATTTCTCCAGTCTCTGTCAGACCAGTAAGTCTGTTTGTGTGTGTGTGTGTGTGTGTGTGTGTGTGAGTTAAAATTTTGTTCTACATTTCTCTCCAGCTCTGTCCGGGACCCTCTATTGTGATCCCTGTCACGGCAGTCAGTGGTAGCCAGGCACCATCTAGTTGTGCTGGACTCAGTCTGGTGAAAGCAGTGGTAGTTTTGGTTCATTAGTCCTTTTGTTACCAGAGAATGGCCTCCGTTCTTGTCTTCAACATAGGAAAGAATTCAAACATTGAGACAAATAGTGTCAAACGAGCAGAGGTTTATCAGCAAGCAGAGGGTTAGTAGTAAAAGTACATTTGACTAAAGACTAGAAAGCGTCAAGTGGGCTACTCAGGTAGAGAGAATCTGAGTGCCCCACAGTTGTTTTCTTAGGGTTTTATACCCTTTTGTCTCTTTATCTGTCTCTATTAACATTTAAAAGCCAGGACATGACCTCCCTATGAAGATTATTTCTTTGGCTTAAGGTTTAATTACCAAGTTAAAGATCTTATCATCAAGTTAGGGACTTTATCAAGTTAAGGACTTTATCAAATCAAAGACCCCTGTAAAGATCATTTCCTTGACTTAAAGTTTAACTATGTAGGGACCATCTTATTGAGGAATGTCACCACCCGCTGCCTCTTCTCTTCCTGAGGGCAAGCTCTCCCCCTCCCCCTTACACTTTGGATTAGTCTTTCCCTTCTGTCTGTTTTTTTTCTTTCTCCCTTGCTTCAGATGGAGTGAGTCCAGTGTAGTGTCTTAGATGGCTGCACACAAGCTTTTAGGACCCCAGACACTACTTACCAAAGTAGAATGTAGAAGATTTTCTTTATAAACTATGTTAAGCCAGTTGAGCTGGATGTTCCCTGAGACCATGTCCCCAGAACCCTCAGCTGAGTAATTTGGTCCCTTAGGGTGTGTGGATGTATCTATGGAGCTTCCATGACCTTGCCTTGGAAAAGTTGTGCTGGCTTCACCAGTGTTGTGTAATCTTTCTTTAAATAGCTTATTTTAAGCAATTTTAAGAACAGTCTTATCATCTCTGATCTCCTATCATTTTAGCAACCATAATTAGGTACGGTTATTGCCAGAATTCTCTATTTCTTCAACTTCTTTTTCTGTGTGTGCGGACCTACAGCTGCCCCCTGCCTCCTAGACCCTCCCTCCACTCCCCAATCATACCATCAAACAGTACAGAAGAATGTGAACTGCATGCTTTACCATCAAGATGACTCTGGAGTATTATTTTCTGGCATTTTTCTCTTACCCTAACATCTTACTTTCTAGACCAGTAGAGATATAATAGGAGCTGTTGTGGTTATAATGTGCTGTCAAGTTGATTTCGACTCATAGTGACCCTATGTGACAAAGTAGAACTGCCCCATAGGGTTTCCTAGGCTGAAATCTTCACAGGAACAGATTGCCTGGTTTTTATTCCTGAAGAGTGGCTGGTGGTTCCAACCACTGACCTTTTTGGTTAGCAGCTGAGCACTTAACCATTGTGCCACCAGGGCTCCTTCTATGAGGTTGTTGTTGTTAGGTGCCATCCAGTCAGTTCTGATTCAGAGTGACCCTTTATACAACAGAATGGAAACATTGCCCTGTCCTGCTCCATTCCTATGCTTGAGTGCATTGTTGCACCCACTGTGTCAATACATCTTGTTCATGGTTTTCCTCTCTTTCCCTGAGCTTCTACTTTACCAAGGATGGTGTCCTTCTCCAGGGACTGGCCCCTTGGATTATTTGCTCAGCATACAGACTGAATGAGTATGGTGAAAGGATACAACCGTGACTCACACCTTTCTTAACTTTAAAGCATACAGTAGCCCCTCGTTCTGTTCAAACGACTGCCTCTTGATCTATGTACAGGTTCCTCATGAGCACAATTAAGTCTTTTGGAATTCCCATTCTTTGCAATGTATCCATATTGTTATTATCTACACAGTCAAATGCCTTTGCAAAGTAAGTAAAACACAGGAAAAAGTCTCTTTGGTATTCTCTGCTTTCAGTCAAGATCCATCTGACACCAGCGACGGCATCCCTTATCCATGTCCTTTTCTGAAGCAGGCTTGAATTTCTGGCAATTCCCTGTAGATGTACTGCTGCAACCTCTTTTGACTTATTTTCAGCAAAATTTTACTTGTGTGTCATTTCAATGATACTGTTCAATAATTTCCACATTCTCTTAGGTCACCTTTCTTTGAAATGGGCACAAATACGAACCTATTCCAATCAATTGGTCAGGCAGCTCTCTTCCAAATTTCTTGTCATAGATGAGTGAGCACCTCCAGACCTGCATCCGTTTGTTGAAACATCTCAATTGGTATTCCTTCAATTCCTGGAGCTTTGTTTTTCTCCAATGCCTTCAGTGCAGCTTGGACTTCTTTCAGTACAACTTGAATTTGAATAGGAGCTGTTGATGGTCTGTTCCACAGTTGGCCCCTGGCTCTGTTCTGACTGATGATATTAAGCTTCTCCATCATCTCTTTCCACAGATGTAGCCTATTTTATATGTTTCATCTGGCAAGGTCCACATATATAGTCACCGTTTATATTGCTGAAAAAAAGATGCTTGCAATGTACGAGTCATTGGTCTTACAAAATTCTATCACACGATTTCCAGTGTCATTTTTATTACCAAGACCTTATTTTTCAACTGCTGATCCTTCTTCTTTGTTTCCAACTTTTATATTCCAATTATCAGAAATTATTAAGACATTTTGACTGCGTGTTTGATCAATTTTGGACTGCAGAATTTGGTAAAATTCTTCGATGTCTTCATCTTTGGCATTAGTGGTTGGTGCATAAATTTGAATAATAATTGTGTTAACCGGTTTTCCCTGTAGGCGTATGGATATTATACTAACAGCGTTGTACTTCACAGTAGATCTTGAAATGTTCTTTTTGATGATGAATGCAATGCCATTCCTCTTTAATTTGTCATTCCTGACATAGTAGACCATATGTTTATCTGATTCAAAATGGCCAATACCAGTCCATTTCAACTCACTAATTCCTAGGATATCCATCTTTATGTGTTCCATTTCATTTTTGATGACTTCCAATTTTCCTAGATTCATACTTTGTACATTCCTCTTTCTGATTATTAATGTATGTTTGCAACTGTTTCTTCTCATTTTGAGTTGTGCTAAATCAGCAAATGAAGGGCCATAAGCTTTACTCCATCCATGTCATTAAGGTTGACTTTACTTTGAGGAGGCACCTCTTCCCTTGTCGTATTTTGAGTGCCTTCCAACCTTGGGGATCATCTCCTGGCACTATATCAGACAATGTTCTGCTGCTATTCATAAGGTTTTCACTGGTCAATTTTTTCAGAAGTAGACTGCAAGGTCCTTCTTCCTAATCTGTTTTATCTGGAAGTTCTGCTGAAACCTGTCCAACATGGATGATGCCACTGGTATTTGAAATACTATTGGCATAGTTTCTAGCATCACAGCAACATGCAAGCCACCACAGTATGACAAACTGACAGATGAGTGGTGGACAATATGAGGTGTTAGGTAATTTTTTATTTTCTAGTAGCCATATTAGAAAAGTATATAGAAATGGAGGAAATTAATGTTAACAATATATTTTATTTAACCCACTATATTCAAAATATTGTCATTTCAATATGTAACCAGCACAAAAATATTGACATATTTTACATTTTTTTATAAGTCTTCTAAGTCCAGTGCATATTTTACACTGATTGGTGTATTTTACACTGATCCAAAATCAAACCCCTTGCCATCGAGTCGATGGCCTCACATACCACCCTATACGTCAAAGTAGAACTGCCCCATAGTGTTTCCGAGGCTGTAATCTTTAAGGACTGCCGCATCTTTCTCTGGTGGGTTCAAACTGCCATTGTTTCAGTTAGCAGCCAAACGCTTAACCACTGTGCCACCAGGGCTCCTTTTTTAGAACTATAGCACATCTCCATTCAGACTAAACACATTTCAAATACTCACATTGCCACATGTGGCTAGAGGCTACCATACTGGACAGGGCAGTTCTAGATCTTACCTGCATTGACTTCTGAGACCTGGTGATTTCAAACTAGCTTGTTCTGTGGTGACCAGGCTCCTTGTGCATTGTTTTAACTCTGACCTGACTTGCCGTTTCTAGACCTCTGTTCATTTTGAACATTTAACTCCTGAATAGCTGAAATGTTCCTGGTCTAGGTCTTTTTCCTGCCTCTCTCAGTATCTGCTCCCTGCCTGATTATAATTGTCCTGCTGCTACATACTTGGCATGACATCAAATAATTATTTTGGCTCTTCTGAATTAAAAGAAAGTTATTCCTTACAGAAAAAAATATGATTGTGTAGAAAACTATCCTGAATTCTCCTTGACCAATTTAAATTTTACCTGTGGGAAGCTTAACTATTAGGAATATAAGACTATAATCTGGTCGCTGCACCCACTTATAGCTGCTTGCCACTTGGTAATAGATTACATGGAAGAATTTCACTTTTCAAAATCAGAAGTTAAATATTACCTTGTTCTTTCTCTTTACATTATTTTTTTCTGTGAAAAAATGCCTAAACTTTTTCCCAAGACTATGGATGACTCAATGTTTTGAGAAGACTAGGGCATATTTCATGTGCTCTGAAAGGCCAAAAAAAAAAAAAAAAAAAAATCACATTAATGATTTTCAAAATATACCTAACCCTCTTCACCTTGGTTAGCTTGGAAATCTCAATAGTCTTTTACTGTTCTGTTTTACCTTTGAGGACAAAATTCTGTGGTTGCAACAGTAGGCTAGCATGCCAAATTCAACCTTAAAGATGTGTTCTGTTGGCTGACACAGTGTTTAAAAGTCCTTTAAGCCAATATTTAAAAATTGGAAGCTTTCACATAAATGCTCAGCTTTCTAACTTCCCTTAAAAATTGGAAGACTTGTCCATGCTGAGCAATCTCCCTGCATGGTGCCTCTTGACTGAGCTGGACTTGAGAGGAGCCATCATGTTCTATTTTGACACAGTCAGTCACCCCCGGCCCATTTCTTTTATAGATATATCAGTCCTCCTATGGGCAGTTGGTGGCGTAGTGGTTAGGTGCTACGGCTGCTAACCAAAGAGTCGGCAGTTCGGATCCGCCAGGCGCTCCTTGGAAACTTATGGGGCAGTTCTACTCTGTCCTGTAGGGTCACTGTGAGTTGGAATCGACTCGACGGTGCTGAGTTTGGTTTTTTGTTATGGGCATTTGAGTTTGCAACCTTTGTAACTCATCATACCTCTCTACCATTTTTTTCTACCATTTGCTAGGGCCCAGGGGCCTCGTGTATTTGAGAGGCCTATTTATATCTTAAGTCTTCCAAAAGCACAGGTGGGACAGAAGAACGCAATGGAGGTGAGCTGGTTAAGTCATTCAGGTCCCTGTTAAGACTCCCGTGCAACTCAATCAATTTCTTGATTGTCATCTGTTTCAGGGGAATTTTTGGCTAACGGTGGGAAGACCCCCTTTCTATACCAGGTCCCTGGAAGCAATAAGTCATTTTATAAGCCAGAAAGTAAAATGGTCAGATGTTAGATTTTTCAGCAAAGACTCTTCATATTACCTATGAGCTAGTTACTCAGCTCTGGTGGCGAACTCTCTTTCCTTAACATTTGAACTATTTCAAGGATACAAACAGGGATTAGAGATCCCCTACCTCCTCTCTCACCCCTCTCACCTTTCTTAGGGGAGGCAGAAAGAAAGGAGTTTGTCTGGGCAGAGAGCCATACCCACAAAAGTGTCATTGCTTTTTCAGTTAAAGGAACCTGCCTCCTTTTTTTTTATACTCAAGGTGATAGACAAGTGATGATCTCTGATTCTTTTTTTCCTCGTGTGGAACACTGTAAGGTAGCTTCTATCAGAGATGATGTAATATAAGTCAAAAAAATTAATAGTCTATAGTCTCTGTTATTTCCTTGTTATTAGCTACATATATTAAATCTACGAATAACATATATAATCTCATTGGATAGGGAAAACCTTGTGCTAGACTCTTTTAATGACAGTTCAGTTCTTTTCACTGATGAGGAAGCATTGCTGTTGTCGTTAGGTGCTGTTGAGCCAGTTCCGATTCATCGCCACCCTGTGTACCACGGAATGAAACACAGCCCTGTCCTGTACCATGCTCACAATCATTGTTATAGAGTCCATTGTTGCAGGCACTGTGTCAATCCATCTCATCGAGGGTCTTCTTCTCTTCTGCTGACCCTGTACTTTACCAAGCATGATGTCCTTCTCCAAGGATTGATTCCTCCGGGCAACATGTCCCAAGTATGTAAGACGCAGTCTCACCATCCTTGCTTCTGTGGAGCATTCTGATTGTACTTCTTTTGAGATTGATTTGTTAGTTTTTTGGCAGTCCATGGTATAGTCAATATTCTTTGCCAACACCACAATTCAAAGGCATCAATTCTTTTTTGTCCAGGTTTCACATGCATACGATGTGATTGAAAACACCATGGCTTGGATCAGGTGCACCTTAGTCTTCAAGGTGACATCTTTGCTTTTCAACACTTTAAAGAGGTCTTTTGCAACAGATTTTCCCAACGCAATGCATCTTTTCATTTCTTGACTGCTGCTTCCATGGGTATGAATTGTGGATCCAAAGGAAGCTTTGTAACATGGGAAATGACCAAGAAAGGCCCCAACTGGCTCATTTCTTCTGAATTATTTAAGGGTCTTAGGCTCAAACTCTTCTTTATCTCCAACCCAGCACTATCCAAAACAAGTCTCCTAAAGCCTGTGGTGCTTGATCTTTGATGGAGGAACTAGTTATAATGCAGACCCCTGGGCTCCACCTCTAGAGATTCCAGTTTCCCTAGTTCTGGGATAAGGCTGAGAATTCTGCATTTCTAACAAGCCCTGCAGGCAATTCTCATGCAGGTGATCTGTGTATCACACATTGAAAAATCAGTTTAAGGGTATTCTTGCATCTTGATTTTAAAAAGCACACTGAGGGTATAATTACCTATTATCCTTTCCTGAAACACAGTTTAATCTCCATACAGGGGTTTGGGAGGAGACTGAATATAAGTAGGCATATCACAAAGGCAGGGAATGGGTACATAAAATCGGGATTTTAACAGTGCTTAATTCTTGTGGAAACCCTGGTGGCATACTGGTTAAGTGCTACGGCTGCTAACCAAAGTGACAGCAGTTCGAATCCGCCAGGTGCTCCTTGGAAACTCTATGGGGCAGTTCTACTCTGTCCTGTAGGGTCGCTATGAGTCGGAATCGACTCGACGGCACTGGGTTTGATTTTGGTTTGGTTTTTAACTCTTCTTTTTAAATTTATTTTGTTGTTGTTGAGTGTATACACAGCAAATATACACCGATTCAACCGTTTCTACATGTACAATTTGGTGACATCGATTGCATTCTTTGAGTTGTGCAACCATTCTCACCCTCCTTTTCTGAGTCGTTCCTCTCTCATTAACATAAACTCATTGCCCCTTAAATTTCCTATCTAATCTTTCAAGTTGCTGTTGTCAGTTTGATCCCATGTAGGTAGTTCTTGAAAGAGCACAATGCTCAAGGCAGACATTATTTACTCGTTAAGCTAACCTATTGTTTGGATTTAAGAAGACTTCAGGGGATATTTTTGGTCTCAGGTTTAAAGGTTATCTCAGGACAATGTTCTCTTTTTTTGCTGGTAATTTTATTTATTTATTTTTTATTGTATTTTAAATGAAGGTTTACAGAGTAAATTAGCTTCTCATTACACAATTAATATACATATTGTTTTGTGACGTTAGTTGCCAGCCCCACAACACGTCAACACTCTCCCTTTCTCGAACTTGGGTTCCCCATTACCAGCTTTCCTGTCCCCTCCTGCCTTCTTGTCCTTGCCCCTGGGCTGGTGTGCCCATTTAGTCTCATATACACGATTGAACTACGGGTATTATTGTTTGTTTTGTGGGCCTGTCTAATCTTTGGCTGAAGGGTAAACCTCAGGAGTAACTTTATTACTGAGCTATAAGGGTGTCCTGTGTTTGGGTGGGCCATACTCTCAGGGTTTCTAAGTCTCTGTCAGACCAGTAAGTCTGGTCTTTTTTTTTTTTGTGAATTAGAATTTTGTTCTACATTTTTCTCCGGCTCTGTTGGGGACCCTCTATTGTGATCCCTGTCAGAGCAGTGGGTGGTGGGTAGTGGTAGCTGGACACCATCTAGTTGTGCTGGACTCAGTCTGGTGGAGGCGGTGGTAGTTGTGGTCCATTAGTCCTTTGGACTAATCTTTCCCTTGTGTCTTTGGTTTTCTTCATTCTTCCTTGCTCCAGATGGGGTGAGACCAGTGGAGTATCTTAGATAGCTGCTTACAAGATTTTAAGACTCCAGACGCTACTCACCAAAGAATGTAGAACATTTTCTTTATAAACCATATTATGCCAATTGAACTAGATGTTCTGCAAGACCATGGTACCCAGCCCTCGGCCCAGTAATTTGGTCCCTCAGGGAATTTGGATGTGGAGGACAGTATTCTTTATGGAGGTTCCTGGGTGGTGAAAATGGTTTACTCTTGGCTATCAACTGAAAGGTTAGTGGCTTGAATCACAGCAGCACAGTGAAAGAAAGACCTGGCAATCTACTTCCGTAAAATTACAGGCAAGAAAACCCAGTGGAGTGCAGTTCAATTCTGAAGCACATTGGTCTCCATGAATCAGAATTGACTCGATGGCAATGGTTTTTTTTTGTTTGTTTAATTCTTTATAATTTCATAAAGTTTCATTTATAGCAGTAAAATCTTGAAGAAATTATAATATGGGTATGGCATAAGAAATGAAAAAGAATGGAAGGGAAAAACATTTCTCTTCAAAAGGGGTGTTGTTAGAAGGCATTAGATAATGCCTGAGGCTAAAGGGAGCAGTCAAGGTATCATCTTTTAATTTTCAGAAAATCAGTTAAGAATTTTTCTGCTCCAAGTAACAGATTACTCAACAATTATTTACATAATCCATAAATACATTCAATTATCTCATAAGACAAGAAACCTGCATGTAGGGGATTCCAGATATGGTGCTCAAGACCCAGGCCTCCTCTGCTATCCTCAGAATGTTGTCCTGCTGTTCTAGTCTTACCACTTCGCGATTACAAATGGCTGCATCTTCATACAGTCAAGGCAGAAAGAGGATGTTGTGCCTTGAACAAAATCCTTTCCCAAAGTGCACCCATCAGACTTTCCCTCATATCTCATTGGTCAGACCAGCCGGACCTGGATCGCAACAACCATTTAGGAAAATGAGATTATACTCTTGGCTTAGACCAGTTAAGATTCATTACCTGGTCTGGGGAATCCCTGGGTGGGGCAGAGTTAAGTGCTTGACTATCAGCCAAAAGGTTAATAGTTCCAACATACCCAGAGGCACCTGGAAGACAGGCCTGGTGATCTGCTTCCAAAAGGTCACAGCCTTGAAAGCCCTAGGAATGTGGAAGGAATTATTCTACTCTGCACACATGTGGTTGCCATGAGCTGGAATCGACTTGATGTCAAGCAACAACACCTGACCCGGAAGACAGGCTCACCTTCTCTGAAAATGTTGCTGCTAGAAAAAACTCAAGGTTCTTTAATTGCTATATACTCTATAAACTATAGAAAATCGGGGAAGCCACAATAGATAAGCAATCAATCATCTCTGCCTCAGCTTTGAAATCATCCTTGGGATTTTAGTGGTTGTAGAGTCCTAGGAATGCCTTGAGAGTAGGGTAGTAAAGGAGAGGGAGAGGTTATGGTCAGAAGTGCCCCTGAGGATGATGGTCTGAGGGGGTGGGAGTGGGGTATGTGGGAGATGACCTGGAAAACAGTTGGCTTTCTTTTTTTGGTAGTTGTTGATACTTTTTATTATTAGAAAAAATGGGGTGCCAGGTATAAGCTGACCGTATCAGTTCTATGTCCCATGAAGTACATCACACACATGGTATAAATCAGTCCCGTGGCCCAGCAAGTGCATCACGAACTGTTTTCAGGGAGGTGAGCACTTTATAACAGACATCAGGGAGGTGAGCACTTTATAAAAGACGTCGTCAGGGAGGTGACTAATGCAAGCTGGCCGTATCGGTCTCATGTTCCATGAAGCACATCACGCGTATCAGTCCCATGACCTAGGAAGTGCGTGACAAACTATTTTCACCCCAAAAATAACTCATTTACTTGAATATTTCCAAATGCTGGTAACCGTTTCTTTCCAATAACACAATGAAAATAGTAAACCTGCTTGCCAGACTTATCTTGCTGTACGAACGCCAAAAGACAAACGTTTCACGCCATCATTCCTCCCAAGGCATCCCCTCATAGGAATGGCTCTCAACACTCAAATGTGGTGCAGAACAACTTCCTTGTTTTTTAGGCAATTGTGCCAGTATCCACCACGACACCAGAATGTACTAAAGTGGTTCAAATACCTGCCAATAAGCCCCCAGGGGCGGAAAATATAGCTGGAACATATATATGCCATTGCCTGTTAAAGGTAAGTTATGTTCTTCAAATTGTGCAACCATCCTCACCCTCCTTTTCTGAGTTGTTCCTCCTTCATTAACATAAACTCACTACTCTCTAAGTTTCCTATCTAATCGTTTGAATTGTTGTCAACTTGATCCCATATAGATAGTTCTTTTTTTTTTTTTTTTTTTATGTTTTGGTTACTGAAGCCGTGACCTGGGGTTGCCTTGGTAAGAACTACAAGTATTTGTAAAGCTTGTATTGCCACAAGGAATAATAAAAAAGAAATAATCACAAGCTTGTAACATCTTCTGTAAGCTAGTGACCTCTTGATTATTTCCAGAACCCATCTGTAAGATTGGAAACCTTTGTGGTATAGTGGTTAAGTGCAATGGCTGCTAACCAAAGGGTCAGCATTTTGAATCCGCCAGGAGCTCTTTGGAAACTCTATGGCGCAGTTCTACTCTGTCCTATACGGTCGCTCTGAGTTGGAATCAACTTGGTGGCACTGGGTGTACCGGGATCTGTAAGATTGCTTATTGCAATAATTTAGTATCTTACCACCTTCTTCTTAAATGTACAACAAAGTATGATTTTAGTTTCTTGGAACTCACTCACATGAAAGACTACAGTGAATAGTACTTTATAGTGTTTGATTTTTATCTTCAGTGTTGGAGATCATACAATAAGGTCTTTAGAAGTGTTAGAAAAAGAAATGTCAGCCATATCTGCAATTGTTTGTTTATCTTATCCCTTCCTTTGTTCCAAAAATACTTCAAGTGGCTTAAAAGAATGCACGCATTGCAAACAGGCAGTAATAAATGAAAACGTCAGTCTAACACCTAAGGAGAACAAATTTGCCAATGTTAAGATATATATCATGTAAAAGGATGAAAAATGAGTTTAACTCTTTATAAGGCTAATATTAGAGTTTCTAGGATTATTATTTTACTCAAGGTGATGGAAAGTGACAATCTCTGATTATTACTTTTGCTTCCTCATGTGGAAGGAATTACTGTAATTGAGAAGTCTTTGCTTTCAGCTGCGTCTTCATTAAACCAGGTGTTGTCCAGTCCACTCCAATTCATGGAGACCCCATGTGTGTCAGAGTAGAACTGCCTTCCACAGGGTTTTCAGTGGCTGATTTTTAGGGAGTCGATCATCAGGCCTTTCTTCCAAGGCATCTCTGGGCGGACTTGAACCTCCAACCCTTTGGTTAGCAGCAGAATGAATAAACCATTTGCACCACCCCAGGGACTCCATGACCTCATTTAAGATGATTTAAAACAAAGGCATTTGCTTCATTGGTAACATAATTGCAGGGCACTAAACTTGAACATTAATTTACATGTCAACACACTTAATGGTTATTTAAATTTTTACTTCATGGAAATTGAATTTCTATTTTAGAACTAGAGTTTATGTTTAGTAACTACTGGCATTTTAAACTTTAAAGATGCTTTTGGTATGAGCAATATGAAGAAATAGGTATTGGTTCATCTGACATTGTAATATCTTAACAGATAAATGTTGACATTTTATGAGGAAGTTAAATTTCACTTAGGAAATTTGAAATTGCTGCTGTTTCAAAAATAATTAGTTCAATGTAATACTCTTCAACATTAATAACTGTTTTAACAATATCATCCTTTCTTAAAATATAAAGGAAATGATCATATTGTCTTTTTAAATTAAAGTCTTACACTTTGGAAAAGAAATCCTGGAAGGTAGTCCAAAAATAGGGATTTACTTGAGTTATTTTTTCCAATTAATCAATTAGAAAGCAGTAAAGACTTTAATCATCTTTTCCCTCAAAAATGGAAGAAAATTCTGTGTTGATGGCTTAAAGAAATTAACCTCAAGCAGTCTGAAATAGAATATCAAATTCTTCATAGTGGACTTTATAATGGAAAACAAGCTCGGCCTAAGTTATAGTCTTTTTTTCCACCAACTCTGTATGTGTGTGTATTTATTGATCTATCTATACCTACATATAAATCATATGAGAAAATTTTCATAATCATTTAAAACATGATTTTTAAAAAAGGAAAAGTGGATTGGTTGAAATTACCTGATTTAGTTCTTACAGTTTTTGAATTATTTAGTAAAAGTATATAATTCAAATAGCATAAAAGATTAACCTAGGAAGTTTGAGTTAAAAAGGAACATTCTACTCAAGGTTGGGGAAATGAAAGTTAGATTAAGCAGAGATTGTATGAGAGTTCAGTGTTAATGAGAAATACACTAGGGTGTGCCATATACTTGTTTTCTTCAAAATTTTCTTTATGTGCATCTTATTTATCATTGCACTTAGTAATGTCATTTAAATATAATTATTTTATAAGAGGCTGTATTTTTGAAAACAGAAAAAAGTACTGGAAAATTCATGGCCTACCATGACTCTCAAGTAAATATAAGTAGGGTAAAAATGCCATTATGAGTGAAAATAGTAAGCACTTGATAAATATTTATTGAAAATGAATGAATACAATGATTTAATTGGGACAGCAGAATCATATGCAGATTTTGCTCTTAAGTTGCAAGTAAATACAGTGAACATTTTTAACACTACTACCAATGAGCAGACACTTTATTACAGTTATTTGACAGTATCATACTTTAAGGAAATGAAAAATACTCGGGAGCTAAGGAGTTATGATACAGTAGTTGAAGAGGTTTGCCCAGTGTGTCAGAAGTGACAATTTTAATGTTATTTTATCTAATAATGTCTGACATGATTGATCTAGATATATAACAAATGCTGATTCTACACAAAGTTTAGTATTACCATCAAATTAATCTTATGACAAGGTCCATCTGATATTTATGTGATGATAGCCACAATTTTATTATGCCCCCTGGTCTTTAAGCAACAATAGTAGCATGATCACAAAAATGAATAGATGAATTAATATATATTTTATACAAAGTACGGTAAGGTTAATGGAGGCGAATAGGGAAAGGACAGGAAGGAGGTTGGGATCAGTGAGGGGTGACTGAATGCTACAGATGTTACTCCTTGGCACTAGTGAGACACTTCAGAGCACTGGGAGCATTGTTTGTTGCTGTCTTCTGCTGCTGGAATTGTATTGTGTCCTGGGAAATTATGGTAATGGGCTGTGTCCATATCTAGCTACTCAGACAGCAAATAATACTGTGGAAATAATACACCTTCCCTGATGAAAGAAATCTTGACAGACAGCTTAGTTCTTAGGCTCCTGACCAAGGGCTACTGTTGGATAAGTAAAGCAGAAAGAGCAGTGACTAATTCCTGGAATATATTTAGAGAGGGAGAAGGGAGCATAGGACAGAGAAGAGGAAAAGGAGACATTGACGAAGTAAATTAGGAATTGAACCAGAGAATCCAGTGTTTTGAGAACCAAGGGTAGAAAAACGTTTTAAGGAGTCAGTGAAAAATAACATCAAACATTGAAGGACAACTGGCCATTAAAATATCACCGTTGAAATTGGTCAGAAAAGCTTCATTAGGGTCATCAGGGATAGAAACCAGATTTCAGTGGATTTAAAAGTGAACGGAAAATAAGTTCAGACTAATAAACTGTGATATAACTCAATTATTTCTGTAATTGTAAAATAAAAAAAATTGAGCTGGAAGGGTCTTTGGAGATGATGCCATTCAACTATATAATTTTGTTTTGGCAAGGCTTGTTAAAAAAAAAAAAATCATATGCTGGAGTACATTTGACTGGATTGGGTAAACTAATCAAGAGGAACCAAACCAATACTTTTGATACATCAGATTTGTGGTACAGAAACACATAGTTATACACACACAATACACTTATATTGAGAAAACATTGTGTTTTATCAATCTTCATTAGAAAGTCTTGAATTTTCAGTATTTTGAATTAATGGGAAAATAATTAATATACAGAATCAGCTGTTAGTCATTCAAAAGTTTCTTAATCAGCTAACTGTATGTAGTGATTTCTCCTATATTTGTCAAATAAATAAATTCGTTTATTTATTTATTTGACAAGTACTTATGGAGCACCTATGGAAGGAGTAAGAGAGAAGTGAAACCAGAGCAGCTCATTTTTGCACCTAGTTAGCTTTACATCAATCTGGAAACGTTTATGGAGCATCTACTATTTGTTGGCACCCTACTAGTGCTTTATGCACGAAAAGGAAGAAGAGTCATTGCCTTCTACTTTTAGGAAGGATTTTAGAATTGTAGGTATAGTGAGTTAAAACCAGTTGCTGTGCCGTCATTTCTGACTCATAGCAACCCTATGTCAGAGTAGAAATGTGTTCCATAGGGTTTTCAGTGACTGACTGTTCACAATTAGGTTACTAGGACTTCCTTCTGGGGCACCTCTGGGTGGGCTCAATTGTCTAAATTTTTATTTAGCTGCTGAGCATATTAACTATTTCCACCACCCAGGGACTCTCTAGGGTTTTTACTGGCTGATTTCTGGAAGTCGATCACCAGGCTTTTCTTCCTAGTTCATCTTAGTCTGGAAGCTCCCCTGAAACCTGTTCCGTATCATAGCAACATACTTGCCTCTACTGACAGATGGGTGGTGGCTGCACAGGAGGTGTAGTGGCCAGTAACCAAAGCCGGGTCTCCGACATGAAAGCTGGGTCTCCCACATGGAAGGCAAGGAGTCTGCCACTGAACCACCAATGCCTCTGAATTTTAAAAATACCATTTTTCTATTGATCAGGTTACAACTAGGATAGAGGTAGTTTTGCTCAGAGTAAAATACTTCATGAAGCTTTACAGACCTATCACTAGAAATGAATTTAATTAGTTAAGTTTGAACTTAATTGTGAATTCTCATTCACAGTGCTTGGCTATTTTTCTTACCAACAACTAATAAGAATCTGCACCTTAAGTTCAGGTTAGGGTAATAATAATTGCTACAATTTACTGAAAGTCAATAAATTTATCAAACGCCAGGCTGTGGGCTCAGTGCTTTGATGCATTGTTCATTTTATACTCAAAACACTCTTGTGAGGTAGGTAGTGTTCCCTTAAGGGACAGATAGAAAACTGAGAAACATATAAAATAAAAATATTTTATTTTTAATATAGGCCCTTGCAATGAACTTTTAAAATGTTTTGCTTTAATTAGAATAACACGTAAGTTCTATTCTGAATAAAGACAAAAATAGTACTCATGCAGATGGTTTAAACTAAATAAATCATGTGCACTTAAGTCTTTTGAAAGAGAACATGTCAGTTGTGTGAGTGGTTTCTGCATGACACCCGAGACCCTGGGCAATGACAGGACAATTTGGCCAACAGAAAACTGGTACAATTAGGGAGGCATGAGGCTAGGAGGAAGTGGTTGGGAAAAGGGGTAGAGAGCTCACTTATTGTCAGATACAGTATACATTTTTTAATTAGGTAGTTTAGCTTTTTTCACACCTAATTTTATATTTTCAAAAAATTTAAAGCTATAGAAAAGTTGCAAGAATAGTGTAATGAAGAATCCCTAGACTATCCAACTAAATTCAACAATTGTTAACATTTTGCCATATTTGCATGGCCTCTTTTCCTCTCTCTGTATTTTACTTCTGCTGAATCATTTTAAAAGTTAGTTGCAGACATTCTGATGCTTCAGAATGTATCTTTAAAGAACAAGGCGATTTCTCTACATAACTACAATCCGATATTACAGTTGGTGAATTTAACATTAAGCCATTGTTATTATCCAGTACACAATCTGTCTTAGTCATCTAGTGCTGCTATAACAGTCCAGTAGGCTAAAAGTCCGAATTCAGAGTGCCCACTCCAAGGGGCGGTTTTCTCTCTCTGTCAGCTCTGAAGGAAGGACCTTCTGATGCATCAGTCTTCCCTTGGTCTGAGAGCATCTCAGCGCAGGAACCTCAGGGTACAAAGGACAAGCTCTGTTCCCTGTGCTGCTTTCTTGGTGGTATGAGGTTCCCGTGTCTCTCCACTCGCTTCTCTCCTCTATATCCCAAAAGAGATTGGCTTAAGACACTACCCAATTTTGTAGACTTTATCAGTATAGTTGCTGCTAATCTATCCTATCACATCACAGTGATAGGATTTACCACATATAGGGAAATCGCATCAGAAGGTGAAATGGTAGACAACCATACAATCATACAAAGGAATCATGACCTAGCCAAGTTGACAGACGTTTTTGGGGGACATAATTCAATCCATGATGCAATCTATTTTCAAATCCTCCCAGTTATGTCCTGTACAGATCACTTTTTTTTTTTTGCTGATTCAGTCACCAATCACAGATTCTCTATTGCATTTAGTTAAGTTTCTTTAGTCTCCCTTATTCCAGAACACTTCCCCAGCTTTTTTTGCTTTTCATGACATTGATCTCATAGTAGAATCTAGGCCAGATTTTTTTTTTTTTTTTGGCAGACTGTTCTTCAATTTGGATTAATGTGATTTTTTTTTCCCCTCATGATTAGATGCATGTTAAACATTTTTGGCAAAAATACTACATAGATGATGTTGAGATGAGTACCAACAGGTATCAGATTTTCTTAATGTACAAATATTTATCTTAATATATTATGTATTTTTATGTGCTTTAAATATTATTTACCTTGCTTATAATGCAATTTTACTCAAAACTGTCAAATGTGAGATGAAATCTTATACTGTACGAACTGACAGAAGAAAATCTTCTTAGAGTAGCAGTGACAAATTTTAAAATTAAGAATGGTGGAACCTAGACCACAATTAATGTCACTGAATTGTATACGTAAAAAAGGTTGAAATGGCCAATGATGTTCATGTATGTATATACATATCCTACCACAATTAAAGAAAGAATGATGCAGCCTAAGATGTATAAATGTAACTGGCTTAAAATATTTGTGCATTTACTGTGTAAGAGCCTAACAAATGGACTGTATTGTTTTTTTGTCTAGGTAATAATGAAGTTTTAGTAGTAAAGAGAACCTTCTTCAGGAGGTGATAATAAGTCTTTGCTGGAAAGTAGAGTAAAACTAACAAGGTGTTTGGTGAGAATTGCCAAAATTGTTAGCTATAGAAATAGGATATAGAGAAAATCTCCTGAAACAGGCTGAACACCTACGTATTTACAATATTTATTTACAAATTTTTGATGAATGCTTTACGATAACAGTCTCTATCAGTTATATATCAAATACTTTACAAATATTTCCCATAATCATCACAGTAACTTAATGAGGAAGGTATAATTATTCCTATTTTATAGATTAGAAACAAAGCAGCTTCTAACCATTATACTACATTCTTTTGATTTGATTGGAGTACAAAAGTGCTGTATTTTATTTGGCGGATGATGCTGTGTATAATCTGAACTCCAGGATTTGTCTCTATGTTTATGTGCCTGTGCTGTTCTTAGGAAAGAAGAGAAGAATAAACTTAAGCTTACATCTTCATAGAACTGGTTTTTGTTGTTTTCCCCTGGCAGAGTCTTTTATGTTCTGGATAGAACTCTGAGGATAGTCTTATTTTTCGTGTTTATAATTTTATTTTTTCAATAAAAATATTAATTTGGCACAATTCAAACAGTTATAACAACAATAGACAATTCGGCTAAGAAAAGAGGTTGCTGTATACATTTTCTTCCTTAGTAAATGCTGTTTGCTTTGGCAAATTATCATTTCTATGTTACATTTTTCTATGTAAAAAGTGATGTATAAGACCGAAGACGTGAAGACTTAAATTTTAACTTCCCCTATGTTTTGTCAAATTCTTGAATGTAATGACTAACTATAAATTCCTTTAGTCTATTACATACATATCTTCAAAATAAAACTAAGGTTAAATTCATAATACTAAAGTAAGCATTTAAGATAGGAAATCCATACAGTAAACTCCCTTACGACTAGTGTTTAGTTGTCAAAAGACTGTCAAAAGAATGCCTTTCGAATAGGAGTAGCTGTTAGTTCAAGTCTTCGCCCAGCATGTGATTTTAATTTCTGCATGATGGTAAATATAACTTTTCTGTGGCCTGATGTGCTGGAACAGCTAGACTTGTAGGATGGTAAAAAATGGAGTGTGTGGACAAGGTTTCCTTGAACATTGCCACTAAAAGGCAACGTTCTGATTTCTCCAAACATCTGACTAAGCAACCTGATGGAGACAGATCTGTGAAGAAAAGAAATTCTGGACATCTGCACATGCCTGGGGGATCACAGAGAAAACCATGCAAGTGCCATGATTCAACTCACTTATTTAGTTTGATGATTTAAAACCATGATAAGAGGCAGGCAAAACATGGTGTCAAATTCAAAACAAAGAGTCATAATCTGCCTTGTTTTCAGCTTGTTGCTATCTGATGAAAACACTTTTCCACAAGCAAGGCTAATGAACAGATGGTGCTAATAATACCGATTAAGTGCTAAGCTTCTGGAAATGTTTTTGTTGAGTGACATCTTGAGACTGGTTTCTGCTAACATATCTTAAGCCATGTGTTTCTAAGGTGCAATACATAGTTAATTAGATTTACCAACAAACTATATCAACTTCTTTGCTTATCATTTCTTCTTGTATCCCACTCCTTTCTTCTTGACTGATTTTTCTTCTTTCTGAACACGTTCTTTAATAATTCTTCCGGTAAAGGTTTGTGGGTAGTCAGCTCTCAGTGTTTGTATGTGTTCTGGTTATCTACTGCTGTGTAGCAAACCATCCAACACTTATTAGCTTGAACCAGCCATAACCATTTTGCCCCCAAATGTGAAATTTGGGCAGGGCACGGTGGGGAGGGTTTGTCTCAGCTCCATGTGATCTCAGCTGGGGTAGCTTAACTGAGGGCTAGAGGAACTACATCCAAGGTGGTTCATTCACATTGCTGGCAAGTTGTTGCTGGCTGTCACAGGGGAGCTCAGCTGTGGCTGAAGCCTAGAGGCCTAGGCTTCTCTCCTTACGGGCCTCTCCATGGCCCCCTAACAACTTGGTGGCTGTGTTCTACGGGCAAATATCTCAAGACAGAATTAGGTGGAAGGTGATTGCCTTTTATAGCTAGCCTCAGAAGTTATATAACATCACCTCCATTATACTCTTTGTCAAAACTGTCACAAAGACCCACCCAGTTTCAGAGGGAGGGACCTCAGATTCTACCTTTTAGTGGGTTTTGAAAGAGCTAAACAAACATACAAACTCATAGTGACCCTGTAGGACAGAGTACAAATGCTCCATAGGGTTTCTAAGGAGTGGCTGGTGGATTTGAACCACTGATCTTTTGGTTAGTAGCCTAAGCTCTTAACCACTGCACCATCAGGGCTCCAGATGAAAGAGCTATAGAACAGGAGATATTATTGCAAACATTTAAAAAATATATACATTTTAAGGAGATTATTTTTCTTAGTTCTGAAAAATTTTCAGCCACTTTCTCTAGTCTGTATTCCTAAAAATTTTCAGCCACTTTCTCTAGTTTGTATTTCTAGAGCTCCCACTGAATATATAAAGGAAATCTTCAATCCACCCATCTACCGTAACCATTTCAGAAAGTAGCATGTGATCAAGAACTGATGGTACTGAAGGAAGAAGTTCAAGCTACACTGAAGACTTTGGCAAAAAACAAGCCTCCAGGAATCGGTGGAACACCAATTGAGATGTTTCAACAAACGGATGCAGTGCTGGAAGTACCCATTCATCTATGCCAAGAAATTTGGAAGTCAGTTACCTGGCCAACAAACTGGAAAAGATCCATATTTATTCCCACTCCAAAGAAAGGTGATTCAACTGAACAATATCATTATTATCACAAGCAAATAAAATTTTGCATTCAAAATTTTGCGTTCAAAAGCTGTTGCAGCAGTACATCCACAGGGAACTGCCAGAAATTCAGGAAATGGAACCAGGAATGTTATTGTTGATGTCAGATGGATCCTGGCTGAAAGCAGAGAATACCAGAAATATGTTTACCTGTGTTTTATTGACTGTGCAAAGGCATTCGACTGTGTAGATCGTAACAAATTATGGATAACATTGCAAATAATGGGTATTCCAGAACACTAAATTGTGCTCATGAGGAACCTGTACATAGATCAAGAGGTAATCTTTTGAACAGAACAAGGGGGATACTGTGTTGTTTAGACTCAGGAAAGGCATGTGTCAGGGTTCTATCCTTTTACCTAACGTATTCAATCTGTATGCTGAGCAAATAGTCCAAGAAGCTGAACAATTATGAAGAAGAACATGGCGTCGGGATTGGAGGAAGACTCATTAACAACCTGCTATTTGCACATGACACAATTTTGCTTGCTGAAAGTGAAGAGGATTTGAAGCACTTACTGATGAAGATCAAAGAATACAGCCTTCTGTGTGGATAACACCTCAACGTAAAGAAAAAAATCCTCACAACTAGACCAATAAGCAACATCATGATACATGGAGAAGATTGAAGTTGTCAAGGATTTCATTTTACTCGGATCTATAATCAACACCCACGGAAGCAGCAGCAGTCGAGAAATCAAATGACTCATTGTATTGGACAAATCTGCTGCAAAAGACATCTTTAAAGTGTTGGAAGGCAAAAATGTCACTTAAAGGCTAAGGTATGCCTGACCCCAGCTGTGGTATTTTCAGTCATCTCATATGCATGGAAAAGCTGGACAATGAATAAGGAAGACTGAAGAAGAATTCACACCTTTGAAGTGGTGTTGGCAAAGAATATTGAATATACCATAAACTGCCAAAAGAACAAACAAATTAGTCTTGGAGGAAGTACAACTGGAATGCTCCTCAGAAACTAGAATGGCAAGACTTCATTTCAAGTACTTTGGACATGTTATTAGGAGGGGTCAGTCCCTGGAGAAGGACATCTTCCTTGGTAAAGTAGAGGCCAGCGAAAAAGAGGAAGACCCTCAATGAGATGGATTGACAAGTGGCTACAACTGTGGGCTCCAGCATAATGATTGTGAGGATGGTGTGGGACTGGACAGTGTTTCATTCTGTTGTACATATGAGTTGGAACCAACACGATGGCACCTAACAAGAACAACATCCATATCTCTTAACTTCTGTGATATTTTCTATCTGTTTATATCCCTTTGCTGTGCTCTGGGTTGATTCTGAAGTATTTTTTCATTAAAAAAAAATTTTTTTTAATGAAAATTTTTAGTTTTTTTTCTTTTTAAATATCTATTATTGTTTAACTTCTTCCTGGTTTTTGTTTCATAATCACTTTTTTCTTTTATTGGTCCTACTCCATCCATTATCTCTTTGAAGATATCAAACATGCTTATCTTAAAACATTTTTCTGATTTTACTATTAAGGTTCCTTGAAAGTGAATTCTTCCATTTGTTGAGTTGACTCCACCTCTCCCCCCACCTCGAGTTTTCCAGTATAGAACATGATTTCATAATGATAAATCAGAGTTCTCTTCCCTCAGGAATAATAAATACCCTACCCCTGAGCTGGCAAGCCTCTTGGCCTGGTCCCTAGATTTGTAGTTCTGTCTCTTATAACTCTTGGCAATAGTCCCAACCAGAGGTAGCAACTTTTTCAGTTTCTTTTCAAGGACGGGCAAGCCATGACTAGCTCCAGATTTCATAAAATGATTCTGGCTACAATACTCAGAAATCAATAGGACACTTTCAATTCTTGTTCACTTACTTGTATCGTTTGAATTCCTGGCAGTCACCACTTGTTTTCAGTGCTAGAGCTCAGTTTTCCTGAAGCTGCAGACCCTGCTTACTTCCATTACATTTTGTTCCATGGAGATTTTACATAAATTTGTATTTCCTTAACCCTTGCTTAGTGTTGGGAGTAGGGTACAATTACCACTTGAAGATATTTCACCAGCTTCTGTAATGAATTTTTGTTAACTTCTACATTACATGTATTAAGTTTAAAAGAGTACTCTTTTACTCACCCTTTGGCACTGAAGATTGAGTACCATGTTTAATCCATATCTTATATGTCCAATCACATTAAATTCTGTGCTATGGCTATATTTAATTCACCCTGCTTTCCCCCCTTATTATCATAATCACTATAAAGCACCATAAAATAAAGTTACAAATAAAACAAAGAATTGCCTCAAGGAATTCATAATCTAGCTAGAAACACAGGATACGTGTATATAAAGATCAATAACACTGAAAGGTAGCATGAGTGGTAAAGGGAATAAGTGAGAGAGAAATAACTAGAGAAGTGAATGCTAACGGTGCCTGAGACACGTGGGCACCCAAGATCAGCAAATAATATAGTGCTCCTTCAAATCCATAATATTTTAAATATTTAGGAAGGGAAAAAGATGCCTATTGGCAGTTGTGTTTACCTTCCTCTCTTTTTCAGAAGAGCTCTGCTCTAGGTCAACTTGCATGCCCACTAAGTAGCACAAAACCTCCTTAATTACTGGATCTACTCATCTTTGGGAGTTTAGCAAATCTCTGTTTCTTACCAGAGTGTGATGATAGGGAATTACTCTCAATCCCAAACTGTTTATCAAAAATATTTCTTCCAGCCATACACAGTATTCTATCTGAGAAATTTTAGGCCTCGGTGATTTTTTGCATGCATTTTTGCAAGCAAGATTGTGTCATCTGCATATTGCTTGTTTTTAATGAGTCTTCCTCCAAACCTGATTCTGTGTTCTTCATACAGTCCAGCTTCTGCATTTGCTCAGCATACAGATTGAATAAGTAAGGTGAAATGATACAACCCTGGCCCATAACCTTTTCCAGTATTAAGCTACATAGTATCGCCTTGTTCTGTTCGAATGACTACATCTTGGTCCATGTATAGATTTCGCATGAGTACGATTAAGTGTTCTAGAGTTCCCATTCTTCGTAATATTAACCATAATTTGTTATGGTCAACACAGTTGAATGCCTTCATGTAGTCAATAAAACACAGGTAAACATCTTTCTGATATTCTCTGCTTTTGAACAAGATCCAACTGATATTAGCAATGATATCCCTCATTCCACCTCCTCTTTTGGACATGTCATCAGGAAAGGCCAATTGCTAGGAAAGGACATCATTTTTGCTAAAGTAGATGCTCTGAGAAAATGAGGGAAACCCTCAATGAGATGGATTGATACCTCATTGTAGATAGCTACAACAATAAACTCGATCATACTAATGATTATGAAGATGGCATAGGACAGGCAATATTTTGTTCTGTTATACATGAGGTCACCATGAATTGGAGCTGACTCAATGGCAACTAACAACAACAACAACAAATTGATAGGTATCACAAACCTGCTCTACTGAAAGAATAAATAGGATTTTAATAAGTGGAGGAGCAGTGAAAGCATTTCAGAAAGAGGGACTCACAAAAACAAAGGTATAGATAGAAAAATACTTTTTAAAGACTACATTACTATTTGTAATGATTGATCATTGATTATACAATCTAGGCTGCCTTTATGGGAAAATGTTAACACTTAGTTCAGTCAGAAGGCTGGTTATTAATTTTAGTCATGTAACTACAACTTTAGCATATTGAGGTAGACTTATAAAGGTTTTGATAGAGAGCTTTCTTTTTTGTTTATTAGTATCAAGTTAGCAGTGAAGCACTTGAAAAAGTTCAAAGGGGACTTGGTTCAAGTCCTGTCCCAGAAAGGAAAATGAGGAAAGAGAAAAAAAGGAGTAATGAGGAAAAATATGTTTGATTGTGGATACCTACAACTTCTGCCCGTCCAAATATTTTTCTCCTAATTTTGGTAATAGCACCTTAATTTTGGTCCATGTGGTTCAAGTGGGGGCTGCAACAGAGTAGTCCAACCTATTATGCTGAGTAATTACAGTAGGGTGGCTTTATGACCTATGGTGGGCCAATGAGAATATTATTTGAGACATTTGTTGGAGTTCTTGAAAAAGTGGTATACTCTTTCTTCTGGTATTGCTAACTTGGTATAATGTAACCAAAGAGTGCTGGTGGTCAACTTTGCCACCTCTTGAAGACAGCCTAAGTTCAACATGGGGAAAAAATAGAATTGAAAGAGAGAGGCAGTAGTATAACAATATGACTTTGAATTCTTAGATACAGTCATGCCTCAAGTTCACCCTTAAACCTCCAAGTTACAGGGTCTGACAAATTTCCTTTTTGATTTAGTGTTACCCCTCTTATTTACAACCAAAAGAGTCTTAGTAGATACTCATGCCATTTCTGAAGAAAGATAATAGAAAATGGGCATTTACAGAATTAAGACAATTTGTAACATGCCTTTATGTGAGCACATAAAGTAACAGGATGGCTCTAAGTCTTCCTAAAATGAGCTACCTTACAGACATCTCCCTCTTTTTTTTCTTTCATTGATTGTTTAATAGACTCATTGTTTGGCCCCTTTTTAATTAGATGGTTTAAAAAAAATTTTCAAAGTGTGCTTTCATATACTTGTCTTTCCGTCCTCTCCCAAAATAATCAAGTCAGAAGGAAAGCACACACATTGCCTGTAAATGGCCGGCTCTCAGCACCACTGATAATCTTTAAGCTGTGTTTCATTATTAAATACTTTATCATTAAAATGTATTTCTAATAAAGTTATCATTTTATTATTGGTAAGATCTTGAGCAGACATGCTCCATAATTATATATTTATTGATGGACGTGTATTAATTTGTAGGTAGTTCCCACAAACTGTACTCTAAAATTTTATTAAAAAGGCTGGAGCTCATGCTACATTTTCCCACAGAGATGATGTTATATAAGGTGGTGCCATCCCCAGGCTAGCTCATAAAAATACTTTTAACCTACAAGTCAGCAGAACTATGGTACTTTCAGTAGTGACAGGCAGTATAATGTACTTAATAAAGACTGCTCCTGGAGCCAGGTTGGATGGGTTCAAATCCTAGCTCTACCACTTACACACTTGTCCTTGAGCAAGTTATTGACTTTGTTTCACGTTTTAGTTTCCTCATAGAATGAGAATTGTAGTCAGGCCTACCACACTTACCACATGTTATAAAGTTTAAGAGTTAATGCATATAAAGTGACTGATAATAGGAATCTCTCAATAAATGCCAGGTATTATTACTAAGGGAAACCCTGGCAGCATAGTGGTTAAGAGCTACAGCTGCTAACCAAAAAGGTCGGCAGTTCGAATCCACCAGGTGCTCCTTGGAAACTGTATGGGGCAGTTCCACTCTGTCCTATAGGGTCGCTATTAGTTGAAATCAACTCGACGGCAATGGGTTTGGTTTTTTGGGTTTATTATTACTAAGGGTCTTTACCTGAATTCTGGGGTTGGGGGCAAGGCTTATATGATGCAGAAGGCTACACGTGCAGTTTCTCGTTTATATGAATGATAGCCAAAGCACTTCATCATGGCGTGTGTATAATACTCTCTTCTGCCTGTTCCTCTAACCTTTTCTTCTCTATTGATCACACACACACACACACACACACACCACACTGTTTCAGGCATCTGTCCCTTTGCATATGCTTCTCCCTCTGCCACTCCTCCCCTTCCTTCCTCTGCCTCTTGCTAAATTTTTTTTTCACCCATCTAACTCTTTATTCATCCTTTAGAACTAACTCAATGTCGCTGCCTCTGGGGAGCCTTCCCTAACATCTTCGAAGCTTGCTTGCACCTGTCCTTTGTATTGCTGTTGAAATTATATGTTTAGGTGTCTTTTTCTCCCATCTAGATGCTAGGATTCTGGAGATCAAAAGCCATATACTACTCACTTTGTACCCCCAGTGCCAGGAAAATAACAGGCACTCAATGATTATTTGGTGACCACAATTGAACTGAAGGAAGAAAAAAAGGATGTGGAAGTAGAAGAGAAATTTCTTCACGAAGAAGTAAAATCGTAAAAACTTTGAGCTTGTCTTTGAGATTCTCCCACTTCCCTTTCTATGCCCTTTCTGCCTTCTCTGATCTCAGCTAGGAAAAATATATAAAACCAATTTAGACCAATATGTGAGTTACCAACAGTCTTGTTTCTCTCAAAAGTACAGCATTTGCATTTTCAAAAGGGGATACTTGAAAAAGCAAATGAAAAACCAATTTTAATTGGTGGAATTTTGGACAGTAAAACAATGTGAAGTGAAAGCATGCTGGCAACTGGTGAGCAAGAAGTAAGTCCTTGGTTATCATGCTTAGAGCATGTTTGCCCTATGGGTCACACTTCCTAAACTATTCAGATTTTTTAGTTTTCTTTCTTCTACTTGTGAAGGCACTTTCACTAAAATGTTGAGTCTTCCCCCATAGAGTGCCTAATGCTTAAGTCTAAGAGTTCTTTATATAAACTAGATGAAAGTCCTTTGTTGGATATCTTTCAGAAATATTTTCTCTCAGCCTATGGCTTGTATTTTCATTTTTATCACTGTTTTTTAAAGAGGAAAACTTAAATTTGGATAAAATCCAATTTATTTATTTCTTCCCAAGATTACAACATAATTAAATCGACAATAAGTAAGAATGATCCCTCTAGAGAGTCTTTGAGTAACGCAACGGTTAACTACTCTAATACTTGCTGAAAAGTTGGTGGTTCGAACCTGCCTCGGAAAACAGGTTTGGTGATCTGTTTACGAAATGTCACGGCCTTGAAAACCAGCAGGGTGCTACTCTCACACACATGTCACGAGTCAGAATCCACTTGATGGCAACTAGCAGCAATGAAACACCTATATTAGAAAAAAGATAAATCTCGAATCAATGCCCTAAGCTTGCACCTTAAGAAACTATTTTTAAAAAAGAGTAAATTAAGTCCAGATGGGGAAGAGAATAATAAATGTAGAGCATATATCAAAAGCATAGTAAACAAAAAATAATAGAGAAAATCATTAAAGCTAAAAATTTGATCTTTAAAAAGAATTGATAAAATTATTTAAATAAAATTGATAAATCTTTAGCCACATTGATTTTTTTTAGATTGATTTTTTTAAAAAAGAAAAAAAGGCAAAAATTACAAACATGACGAATGAGAAAGGAAACATCACTACCCACCCAACAACCCACTGCTGTCGAGAACTTACGCGTTTCCAAGGAGCGCCTGGCAGATTCGAACTGCCAACTTCTTGGTTAGCAGCCGTAGCACATAACCACTACACCACCAGGGTTTCCATCAGAAACATCACTAGAGACATTAAAAGGATAATAAAGGAATATCACGGATGACTTCATACCAATAAATTTGACGACTGAAATGAAATGAACAAATTCCTTAAAAGATAAAATTACCAGAGCTTACTCAAAAACAGATCACCTGAATAGCCCTGTATCTACTATTACTAGTTAAAAACCTCCCTTCGAAGAAAACTCCAGGAGCACATGGCTTCATTAGTTAATTCTACCAAACATTTAACATCAATTCTAGAAAATGAAAGAGGAAAATAATTTCCAAACTCCTTCTATAAGACCAGCATTACCCTAATACCAAAGCCAGAAAAAAAAAAAAAATTATAAGAGACTAAAACTCCAGATCAGTACCCCTCACATAGATGTAAAAATTCTTAACAAAATTTTAGCAAATTGGTATATAAAAGGTTAATGTATTATGACCAAGTGAGGTTTATCCCAGGAATATCAAATTGATTTAACATTCGAAAATCAATGTAATTCACCATATTAACAGACTAAAAAAGAAAAACCATGTGATTCTCTCAATAGAGACAGAAAACTATTTGATGAAATCCAACATCCACTCATAGTAGAAACTCCTAGAAAACTGGGAGTAGAAAGAAACTTTCTCAACCTGATAAAGGTCACTTTTGAAAAAAAAGAAAGGCCCTACAACTAACATCGCAGTTTATTGTGAAAAACTGCTTTCCCCTTTAGGTCAGAAATATGTACCGTTGCTCTGGAGGATCTAGCTGGTGCAAGGCAAGAAAAATAAATAAAAGGGATACTGATTGAAGAGGAAAAATGAAAACTTTTTTTCCTCAAATGACATGATTGTTTATGAAAAAAAATCCTAAAAATCTTAAGAAAGCTACTAGAACTAATAAATGAGTTTAGCAAGGTTGCAAGACACAATGCCAATTAAAAAAAAATCAATTATATTTTTATGTACTTCAATGAACTATTGGATATTGAAGTAAAATGGAAATAAAAATGCCATTTACAATATCATGAAAAACTATGAAATACTTGGATGTAAATTTGACAAATGGTGTACAAGTCTTGTGGACTGAAAAATGGTCTCAAACTGGAAATTAAAGAATACCTAAAAAAAAAATGGAGATATGTTTAGTTCAGAAGACTCAATATTATTGACATATTAATTTCTCCCTAAATAATCTATAGATTCAATGTAAAAAAAAAAAAAAATCTCAATCAAAATCCCAACAGACTTCTTTTGGTAGAAATTTACAGACTGATGCAACAATTTACACGGAAACACAAAGGATCTAGAATGGCCAAAACAACTTTGAAAAAGAAGAGCAAAATTGGACATACAATAGCTGATCCTGAAAATTATTACAAAGCCATAGTTATCAAGACAAGGTGACACTGGCATAAAAACATATAGACCAATTAAGCAGAATAGAGAGTTTTCAGAAAGTGGCCCACATGTATGTGATAGATGATTTTAACAAAGGTGCCAAGGCAATTCAACTAGGGTAAGGATAATCCTTTCAACAAATGTGGTAGAACAAGTGCATATCTTTTTTTTTTTTTGTATATGTACCTCAGACATATACAAAAATTCAGCTCAAATGGATTATAGTCCTAAATCTAAGATCTAAACTATGTAACTGGTAGAAGAAAAGAAAAAATAACAAGATAAAATCTTGTTGCCATTAGATTTGAAAACAATTTTTCCTAAATAGGACACATAAAGAACAAAAATAAATGAAATAAACAAATTGGACTTTATCAAAATTTGAAAGTTTTCTTCTTTAAAAGGCAGTTATCAAAATAAAAATGCAAGCCACAGACTGAGAGAAAATATTTGCAAAATATTTTGGGTGGTGCAAATGTTAAGAGCTTGACACAAAGTGTTAAGTGCTTGGCTGCTAACCGAAGTGTGGTGATTCAAATCCACCCAAAGATATCTCAGAAGAAAGGCTTAGCATCTATTTCCAAAAAATCACCCACTGAGGGCAGCTCCTGTCCCGAGAAGAGATGAGAGGGCAGAAAGGGACAGGAGCTGGTTGAAGGGACATGGAAAATTCAGGGTGTGCTGTCACATTATAGGGAGAGCAACTAGGGTCACATGACAAGGTGTCTATAAATTTTTGTATGAGAAACTAACCTGAGCTGTAAACTTTCACATAAAGCACAATAAAAAAAAAATAAATAAATAATAAAGTCAGCTTGAAGCTGAGTTCAGGTGCCAAAGTTTAGAGATTATTTCCTCTATAGTATGAAGAGTGTGTAAGTCATGCCTAGAGCAAGTGTTGAAACTCAGTTAAGGTGGGGAACATTCAAGATTCATATCCAAAATCCAACAAGCCAGTTTCCAATACAGTCTGTAATCCACAAGGCAAGCTCCTGACTAAGGTCAAGATCAAGTACAAAAAGGTTATGGGGCTACAGCAATTGGTTGAAGAATTAATAGCAGAATAGGAGCTGAGGTTCACCTGGAGGAAATCAGGTAAGAAAACAAGAAATGCGGGCAGAAGCCTCTGCAGCAATGTGAATGATTCCATCAAAAGCATCTTCTTGTCCTCATCACGTATAACAGGCTGTATTCCTATGCACTGATTCCAGCACCACAGAGATTTAAAGACATCATTCAACACTAGGCAACCCGAGCAAGAATTTAACAGAATTTCTAACTGCGAAAGGTTTTGTTGTTTGTTAATGTTTATTTGTTTTTTACCATGTGTTATGGATTGAATGTGTCTTAGGCTAGGTTCTCTAAAGAAGCAAAACCAATGAAGCATATACATATATATATATAGAGAGAGAGAGATTTATTTCAAGGAAATGGCTCACATGGTTGTAGAGCTGGCAAGTTCCAAGTCCATGGGTCAGGCATCAGGCTGGAGGCTTCCCCTGACTCACATAGCTACAGGGGCTGATGAACCCAAGACTGGCAGGCAATATGGTAAGCTGCTGGCTCAGGTCCCAAGAACTGGAGCTCAGATGATGACAAGCTGAATGCAGGATACAGAGCAAGCAATTGAGCTTTTCCAGAATGCCCATATATATATTGGATGCAGGCCACACCCCCAAGGAAACTCCCCTTACAATCATTGTCTGATTACATTAGATCACATCATGGAGGATGGTTACATCATTACACAACTGCCAAAGCACTGAGATTCATGGCTCAGCCATGCTGACACGCAACCTTAGCCATCACAAATTGTGTCTTCCCAAAAGTTATATTGAAGTCCTCACCCTTGGTACCTGTGAACATGTCCTTCTTCGATAAGAGTCTGTGAAGAAGTTATCAGTTAATAGGAGGACATACCAGAGTAAAGCTGGCCTTAAACCAATCCGAGCAGTGCCCTTATAAGTGAAACGAAATACAAAAAGGCAGAAGGAAAATGGAGTTATGCTGCAGCTGTAACCCAGTGAATGCCTGGGGCTACAAGAGCGGAGAGAATAAAAAAAAAAGAATCTTTCCCTCTTCCCCTAGAGCCTTTGGAGAAACATGACCCTGCCAATGTCCTGAATTTAGACTACTGGACTCCAAAACTGTGAGACAAGAAATTACTCTTGTTTACTCTTGAAAACCCTGTGGAGCACAATTCTACTCTGACAAATATGAGGTCACCATAAACTGGAATCAACTCGACGGCAACCAACAACAATAACCTCTATCTTTTACTAAAACAACAATAACAACAAAAAATCTTTGACAATAGAACAAAACAAACAACTCATTTTATTTTTTAAATGGAAATTTAAAAACTTAATAAAAAAATTGTAATGTATAAGACCTATCATTGTATGATAACATTATTTTAAATACTACACATTAGATATTAAGTATTTCTATTCTGTATGCACGGAGGCCTGATGATGCAGTGGTTAAGAGCCCGGCTGCTAACCAAAAGGCTGGCAGTTTGAATCCACCAGCTGCTCCTTGGAAACCCTATGGGGCAGTTCTGCTCTGTCCTATAGGGTCTCTATGAGCCAAAATCGACTCGACAGGTATGTGTGTATATATATATATATATATATGTTTTTGTTTTTTTGTATATATATATATAAAACGAAAAACCAAAACCCATTGCCATCGACTCGATGGCAAAATATGTGTATATATTTATGCAACCAAAACTCAAAACCAAACCTGTTGCTGTGCAGTCGATTATATACATATACATATAGTATGTAACCACACTTTTGTGTATTTTATTTACCATATAACATAAATCTTGCACTACTAAAAAAATTCAGCTTTTTATGACACATTTAGGAATGTTAAGACATTAATGTGGCAGGGCTTTCTAGGCTGTAATATAGTACAGTAAACACTCTACATTAATTGGTGGTTCTTAGTATGTTAATCCCCCACGTGTCTGTCAGTTTTGTCGTACTGTGGGGGCTTGTGTGTTGCTGTGATGCTGGAAGCTATGCCCTCAGTATTCAAATACCAGCAGGGTCGCCCATGGCAGACAGGCTTCAGCTGAACTTGTAGACTAAGACAGACTAGGAAGAAGGACTCAGCACTCTACTTCTGAAAAGAATTAGCCAGTGAAAACCTTATGAATAGCAGCGGAATATTGTCTGATACAGTGCCGGAAGATGAGCCCCTCAGGTTGGAAGGAACAAGAAAGACAAAGAAGAGCTGCCTCCTCAAAGTAGAGGCAATCTTAATGACATGGATGGTGTCAACCTTTTGGGACCTTCATTTGCTGATGTGGCATGATGCAGAATCAAAAGATACAGCTGCAAACATCCATTAATAATCAGAACCTGGAATGTGCAAAGTATGAATCTAGGAAAGTTGGAAATGATCAAAAATGAAATGGAATGCATAAACATCAATATCCTAGGCATTAGTGAGCTGAAATGGACTGGTATTGGCCATTTTGAATTGGACAAACATATGGTCTACTATGCCAGGAACGACAAACTGAAGAGGAATGGAATTGCATTCATCATCACAAAGAACATTTCAAGATCTATCCTGATATACAGTGCTGCTATGATAGGATGATATCCATACGCCTACAAGGAAGACCAGTTAATATGACTATTATTCAAATTTAACCACCAACCACTAAGGGCAAAGATGAAGAAACTGAAGATTTTTTACCAACTTCTGCAGTCTGAAATTGATTGGACGTGCAATCAGAATGCACTGATAATTACTGGTGATTGGAACATGGAAGTTGGAAACAAAGAAGGATAGGTAGTTGGAAAATATGGCCCTTGTGATAGAAATGATGCCAGAGATTGCATGATAGAATTTTGCAAGACCAACGACTTCTTCACTGGAAATACCTTCTTTTCACCAACATAAATCACCAGGTGGAATACACAGGAATCAGATTGGCTACACCTGTGGGAAGAGACAATGGAAAAGCTAGATTTCATCAGTCAGAACAAAGCCAGGGGCTGACTATGGATCAGACCATCAATTACTCTATGAAAGTTTAAGGTGAAACTGAAGAAAATTAGAACAAGTTGGCAAGAGTCAAAGTATGACCTTGAGTATATCCCACCTAAATTTAGAGACCATCTCAAGAATAGATTTGACACGTTGAGCACTAATGACCAAAGACCAGACAAGTTGTGGAATGACATCAAAGACATCATACATGAAGAAAGCAAGAGGTCATTAAAAAGACAGGAAAGAAAGAAAAGACCAAAATGGATGTCAGAAGAGACTCTGAAACTTTCTCTTGAAGGTCAAGTACCTAAAGCAAAAGGAAGAAATGTTGAAGTAAAAGAGTTGAACAGAAGAGTTCAAGGGGCAACTCGAGAAGACAAAGTATTATGATGACATATGCAAAGACCTGGAGATAGGAAATCAAAAGGGAAGAACAACTTCAGCATTTCTCAGGCTGGAAGAACTGAAGAAAAAATTCAAACCTTCAGTTGCAACACTAAAGAATTCTACTGGGAAAATATTAAACGATGCAGGAAGCATCAAACAAAGATGGAAGGAATACACAGAGTCACAATACCAAAAAGAACTGGCTGACGTTCAATCATTTCAGGATGTAACATACGATCGGGAATGGTGCTGAAGGAAGAAGTCCAAGCTGCACTGAAGGCATTGGCAAAAAACAAGGCTCTGGGCATTCATGGAATACCAACTGAGATGTTTCAACAAACAGACACAGTGCTGCAGGTGCTCACTCACCTATGTCAAGAAATTTGCGAGACAGCTACCTGGCCCACCAACTGGAAGAAATCCATATTTATGCCTATTCCCAAGAAAGGTGATCCAACTGAATGCAGAAATTATTGAACAATATCATTAATTTCACATCCAAGTAAAATTTTGCTGAAGATCATTCAAGAGTAGCTGTAGCAATATATTGACAGGGAACTGCCAGAAATTCAAGCCGGATTCAGAAGAGGACACAGAACAAGGGATCTCATCACCGATGTCAGATGGATCCTGGCTGAAAGCAGAGAATGCAGGAAAGATGTTTACCTGTGTTTTATTGACTATACTAAGGTATTTGACTGTGTGGAGCATAACAAATTATGGATAACGTTGCACAGAACAGGGGTTCCAGAACACTTAATTGTGCTCATGAGGAATGTGTGCACGGATCAAGACGCAGCCATTTGAACAGAACAAGGGGATACTGCATGGTTTAAAGTCAGAAAAGGTGTGTGTCAGGGCTGTATTCTTCCACCACACCTATTCAATCTGTATCCTGAACAAATAATTTGAGAAACTGCACTATACAAAGAAGAACATAGCATCAGGATTGGAGGAAGACTCATTAACAACCTGGGTTATGCAGATGACACAACCTTGCTTGCTGAAAGTGAAGATGTCTTGAAGCATTTATTGATGAAGATCAAAGACCACAGCCTTCAGTACGTATTACACCTCAACATAAAGAAAACAAAAGTCCTCACAATTGGTCCAATAAGCAACATCATGATAAATGGAGAAAAGATTGAGGTTGTCAAGAATTTCACTTTACTTAAATCCACAATCAACACCCATGGAGGCAGCAGTCAAGAAATCAAAAGATGCATTGCATTGGGCAAATCTGCTGCAAAAGACCTCTAAAAGTGTTGAAAAGCTAAGATATCACCTTGAAAACTAAGGTGCGCCTGACTGAAGCTGTGGTGTTTTCAATCACCTCATATGCATGGGAAAGCTGGACAATGAATAAAGAAGACCAAAGAAGGATTGACACCTTTGAATTGTGGTGTTGGCGAAGAATATTGAATATACCATGGACTGCCAAAAGAACGAACAAATCTATCTTGGAAGAAGTACAAAGAGAATGCTCCTTAGAAGCAAGGATGGTGAGACTACGTCTCACATACTTTGGACATGTTATCAGGAGGAATCAGTCCCTGGAGAAGGACATTACGCTTGGTAAAGCGGAGGGTCATTGAAAAAGAGGAAGACCCTCAACAAAATGAACTGACACAGTGGCTGCAACAATGGGCTCATGCATAGCAACAACTGTGAGGATGGCGCAGGGCGGGGCAGTGTTTTGTTCTGTTGTGCATGGGGTTGCTATGAGTTGTAACTGACCCGCTGGCACCTAACAACTAAAACATCAGTACATTACTTTAAAAAGGTAGTTAAAGAAAAATAATTCAAAAATACATAACATGTTTTAAAATTAGACCTTGTATGTCGTCCTTTCACTCACTAAATGTTCAGTGGGTTGAAAGTCTTGTCTTTGAGTTTGAGCCCCTGATTGGACTTTCCCATTGCATTTTTTTCCCCATAAATTGCACTCTCTTTCGCATCATCCTTAATTTTATGGTTTCCATTGTATTTAATATGGAGATAGAATATAAGGGCATTGCAGAGCAGCCTGAGTACAGGATCCTTGTAGATTTTTACAATCTAAAGTTTTTTTTTTTGTTACAACTGACATCTAATTTGATATTTTAATATAACTTATCTCTTAAGCATTTGGAAGCCTTTGACTTAATTTTCATAGAATCAAAACCTATCTTTTTTGCATTCATATTTTTCATTTTATGTAATATTTAATTAAGTTACATAGTTTTAATAACTAGTACAATTGGCATGAATAGATTTGGGAATAAACAACTGACTCTTGGTTAGCATACAACTCTTCTGTGGGAACAGAAATTTCTAGGTTTTTTAGCATCAAGCATCCAGCACCTTGTGGGCTTAAGCCAATAGATTTTACTTTTAAGCTATTGTTTAGAGAGGTCATTTGAAACACTTTAATTTTATACTCCATGTATTTTATGTGAAGAAATAAAGCCAAAAGAAAAGATAGTATAATCACAGAAAAAGGAAAGGATGGCAGCAATTTGAAAGCAAAATTGCATAGAATAATAAGACAAAGCAACAAGCTAAAAAGTGATTTATTTGAATTATAATTGTGTAAGAAATAAGTATTACTTTAGTGAAATATTAACCACATCAGCATATTAAAATGCCTTATATGATCCCAGGGGAAATAATAACCAATAGGGCAGACGCTATATTACTAGCTTTAAAATAATACAGTAACAATAACTTTCATGCCTTGCAAAAGCAATAGTTGTGTCGCTGTGAATATTTCAGTTAAGTAATAAGACCAAAAGCATGCTTTTTATGTTGTTTATCAGTCCGCCCAGTTGATCTAGTTACAGACCCTCTGCGCCAATTTATGAGTGCGTTTGAATATTTCCTACTTTACAAATCACATGGCAGAGGTTTATCTTTGAAATTTTTCATGGAATTATATAAAAGAGACATAACAGTCAACAGACAGTTTATCATTTTTTATCAATCTCTGAGGGAATTCCCAGGAAATAGAATGATGCCCTTAAACTAAGAATTTACTAGATTGCATATGAATACAGAAGTGAACTAACTACTCATGGAAATTTCTTGGTAGACTGCCTAACTACCAGGGTTCAAAACTGGTAAAATTTATCTGGCACATGTCATTTCCATAGTTTAATTAGTGAGTTATAAAATACACACTGCTCGGTCAATAATATTCTCTGTCTTTTCTACCTTAATTGTGCAATTACTTTCTCTGATAGTATGTGGGATGTGTTCACATGAGGAGATAAAAAGCAACGTAAGTGGAATCTCTTTACCCATGCCCTAACTGGTGTTCTAGAAGACTGGGTTTTGTATGTCACTCAAAAACTGAATCAAATTTGAAAACTTCAGTACATTGCCTCTATGTTTTATGTCTCTGTACCTGTTGGTATAAAATTTTAGGTTTGTGCAAGCGCTTTTCCCTTTTACTTGGACTCACATTGGCCGGAGCTAATCACATGGTCTCACTTAACTTCAAAGAGCAATCTTCTGTGACCCCAGGAAGGGTAGGAGAACCAGGTATTTGTAAGCACTAATAATCTCTATTGCACTTGTACTACCCTCCAGCTCTTACTTCCTCTGGAAGCCACTTGTTGAGACAGCGGTGTCACAAGGTGATGCAGCTTAACCTGTTGCCCTACCAAGTCGATTCTGACTCATCTGCCCCATAGGGTTTCCAAGGAGTGGCTGGTGGATTCAAACCGCTGACCTTTTAATTAGCAGCCATAGTGCTTAACCATTGCAGTACCAGGGTTCCCATGTAATTTGCTTGAGAAAAATATCTTTATTGTGTTAAGCCATTGAGATTTTGGGTTAATTTGCTACTGCAGTGTAACCTGGCCCTCTTGAAGAATATGCTCCTGGGAAGGAGATAGAAAAATTAAAAACTGCTCCTAAGGAGGAGAACAGTGAGGCTGAGGGTCAGGGGTTGGAGAGAGATTTACTGTGCCCTCTATACCCTTTCATAAAGGGAAAAATAAATCTCCCTTCAACCTCTGGCCCTAAGTCTCCATCTTCTCCTTTTCCCCTCTGTACCTTTTCATAGGAGCCCTGGTGGCATAACAGTTAAGCTCTTGGCTGCTAACCGAATGGTTGGCTGTTTGAACCCACCCAGCAGCTCCACAGGAGAAAGACCTTGAGATAACCTCCTGTAAAGATCACAGCATAGAAAATTCTATGGCACAGTTCTGCTCTATCACATGGGGTTGCTAGGAGTTGAAATTGACTTAACAGCACTTGGCTACAACAACATACCCTCTTACGTTACCTGAATTTTTAAATTACAAGTGTGCAATTAAAAACAAAAATCAGATGTAGTTTGGGTCTGACAGGAATTGTCAACCTTCCCTAAAATTTAGAAGCTGCAGCCCTCATCTCCCTAAAAACAAAAATTAAAAGATAAAACAGCATCCTTACCACTAAAAAGACAAGATCACGGGAATTATTTAGCCTAGTCATGTTATTTTTTCCAAGAATGTTCAGTAGCTTGAATAAAGATTTAGAAAAAGAAGCTTCTGGGTAGGAATGGAAGTAAAGATAGGAGTGGTGGAGTGTGTGGTAGTGCACGGGAGGAAAGTGTTCATCAGTTTGGAGGTCGCAAAGAAATTGAAGAGGTTTTGCAGTGGTGTCAGAGGATGTAATCTGGAAGAACAGATGCTGGTCTTAGGGAGTGGGACACTTGACAAAAAGATTTACTATTTCTAGGTAACCCTATGGGGCAGTTCTACTCCGATACGTAGGATGACTATGAGGCAGAATCGACTTGACTACACACAACAGCTGTCCAGGAACTGACGCCCGAGGTAGGGTAGAGTAAAAGGTAGCATGATTTTGGTATTTTAATACCCAAAAACCAAAACCAAACCCGGTGCCGTCGAATCGACTCCGACTCATAGTGGCCCTATAGGACAGAGTAGAACTGCACCATAGAGTTTCCAAGGAGCGCCTGGCGGATTTGAACTGTCAACCTCTTGGTTAGCAGCCGTAGCACTTAACCACTATGCCAGCAGGGCTTCCAAATAACGCAAGAACTATAAAATTTGGTTTGTATTACAGCTTGTCGAGTTTGGAATCTTCTGAGTGATTTCAAAATACATGGCATATATCTTAGTCATCTAGTGCTGCTATAACAGAAATACCCCTAGTGGATGGCTTTAACAAAGGGAAATTTATTCTCTCACCATCTAGTAGGCTACAAGTCCTAATTTAGGGCATCAGCTCCAGGGGAAGGTTTTCTGTCTCTGTCAGCTCTGGAGGAAGGTCCTTGTTACCAGTCTTCCCCTGGTGGAGAAGCTTCTCAGGTGGAGGCACCCTGGGTCCAAAGGACACGCTCTGCTTCCGGTGCTGCTTTCTTGGTGATATGAGGTCCCCAACTCTCTGCTCATTTCTGTCTTTTATAACTCAAAAAAGATTGGCTTAAGACACAATCCTGTAGATCTCATCGACATGACTGCTGCTAATTCATCTCATTTACATCATAGTGATAGGATTTACAAAGGAAAGTTACATCAGATGAGAAAATGGTGGAAATCACACAATACTGGGAATCATGACCTAGCCGAATTGATACACATATTTTGGGGGGACACAATTCAAGCCGTGAAAGCATATTTCAAAACATAGATGGTAACTATGAAAGAAATTTATATCACTTTACCTGCAGGAACTTTTGCAAAGGAATTCCTGATTTTTCCATAAATTTTGTCTGCAAAGAATGGCGTAACATATTGCCAATCAACAGGGACCAAGCCGGATATTTGCAGGACAGTTATGACAAAAAAGGATGACAGTTTCACAGTAAGAGGGAATAAAGGAGAAGATAAAAGATACCTTTGACAGATAATTCAGTTAAAAGGGAAATTGGAAAGTATCTAAAGATCCTGATTTAGACCAATAGGCCACTCTATGGAATTACATCTTAGATAATATACAATACAGTCATGCACCGCGTAATGTCTGGTAGGGCAACATCCCACCGCATGCATATATGTCTGTGGTCCAATAAGGTTTTTTTTTTTTTTTTTTTTTTAAGGGAAAGCAGCTCTCCTTTTATTTCCCTCTAATGGTTTAAAGGAAACCCTGGTGGTATAGTGGTTAAGGGTTAAGTGCTACGGCTGCTAACCAAAAGGTTGGCAGTTCAAATCCGCCAGGCGCTCCTTGGAAACTCTACCGGGCAGTTCTACTCTTTCCTCTAGGGTAGCTATGAGTCGGATTCGACTCGACGGCAGTGGGTTTAACCCTTAAATCCACTAAAGACCTCAAATCCAGACTCTTGCAACACTGGACCGCCGGCGGGATACAGGCAGGTGAGGCAGAGGACGGGGCTCTGGGCCCGGGCTCTCTCGGGCTTTGCCCGGCTGGCAGGCGGTCGGCAGCGGGAGCTGTGGCATCCGGGCTGCTCCTGCTCCTCTGGGGGCGGAACAGAGGGCGCAGGGCGTGCTGGCCTATCCCCTCCCTCGCTTCCTCCCACTCCGCTTCCTCAACAAAGGCCCTAAGCGGGGGCAGTCCCGCTTCTGAATATTTAGCAGGTCGCCCAAGTTCACGCCTAAAGGCAAAGAAACTTCTACCTCCCCGCGGAAGTGAGCGGGCAGCCCCCACCCCTGTCCCCAGTGGCCACGCACTTCGGCCATGCTCTGGCCGTCCCTGGCTGGAATTGGAGCCCACTGACATTCAGACGCGCAGGCGGGATAGGGCGTGGCGGGGGCTGGAACAGCTGGGACACAAGCAGGTGTTTCCTGACTGCCCACACTCCTCTGTGCCAGAATAAGGCCCAAGGGGACGAGCAGGTGGCTCTTCTTGGCCTTAGAATCTCGAGGTGGAGCTCTGGGCTTAGGGCGTCTTGGACGATATCGAATCCCTAGCTTCTGTCCCCAGCCTGGCTGCCCCTCCTTGCCTGTCTGGACTCACCCCCGTGAGGCCCAATTCCCGGAGGTCAACACTCACCAAGGCCAGTGCTGACCTCTCAAGCTGTGCAGCAGACACAGCGCAAGTAGGAGGCAATACTGGCCAGTTGCTTCAGCCACCTCACTGCATGATTCACTCTGGTTAAACGCTTCTAGGCACACCAGGTCGGTGAAGGCTCCTGACCTGCTGGGGGAGCAGGCCATCGGCACATCCCCTGCTTGTTTATGAGAAGCAACCCCCGGAAGCCCAGGTCACAGTCTGTGCCGCCTGCCCACAGCTACTTCATCTGACTTGCAATGCAGCTGTCCCTCCATGACCTACGACCAGCCCCAGGCAAGGTCATGGAGGTCCCATCCTGCAGTTCATGCCTGCAAAGTCCCTCTCCAGGAGATGCCTGCCGTTCCTTAACTTGTGTGCTCCAGAGCTCTTGCCTAAATTAGGGCACAGTGGGAGATGCTGAAGCCTCTCCCTCTTGAATCCTTTCTGGAGCTATCAAGTGGAAATAATAAACCAAGGACACCCAGTGTGACCAGGAGGACAGGAAGCAGGCTCCCATAGAATTTTAATATAATAGGCTTTACAGGGGTTGATTTGTAACTATGAGTTGAATGTAAGTCAGATATTTGCAACCTGGGGACTGTCTGTATATTGTATATAATATGGTGTTCACACTACATCCAAATCATATAATATCCTATTTCACAGAACATATAGTGGATGTGAAATGACATGTGACTGTATTTATATAGATGATTTCCTTGAGTCATGGAAAATTTTTCTTGGTAACTTTCTTTCATCTTTGGAAAAGATGAAGGGTTTTATTAACATGAAATAATGGAACTATCCTAAAAAGCACTTAGTAAATATTGTGGAAGAAAAATTAATCAGTCAGTGGTTATTTAGCACCTATGGTGTGTGTAGACAATGGGATGGGTGCTATTTGAAGAGCTAAGTGATCCCTGACTTCAAGATTCTTTTGGAGAGATGCATAATAATGGAATATTCCTCAAGAAAATGATGGAAACAAAGCAAGATAGTACTCACTGATGAATTGCAAGGTAAAGAATAACAGTGATATAGAAAGCCCCAGATAGCCAAAGTATATGGTGATGGTTCAGTGGCAGTCATTATCAGCTGAATCTGGGATTAGAAGACCTGGATTTGTATCTGGAGTTACCATTTACTAGCTTTGTTACCTTGAACAAGTTAATTTAACTTGACTCCATATCTTAATCTGTAAAGTAAGAATGAAATACCTACTTGCAGTGTGGTTGTGAAGAGTGTGCCAGTCCACGTCCTATTTGCCCTCAGATCCATTTCTTGCCCTTTCTCTTCTCTGTTGTATCACAGTGGAATGGAGAGTGGCTGCATTCCCAGGGTCCTGTGTCAGGAGGGCCAGGCCAATGGGGGTAGAGGAAGAGATTGGAAGGTGGAAAGAAGGAAAAAGTCAGAGTATTTCTCTCACTCTCTCTCTTTGCTTTGGACAGCAACTCCAGTTATGGATATGTTTCTTTCATGGCCTTAGCTCCCTCTGTTTAGACTGACGGTGTTTCTAACTTCTGTCAAGTAATCTGGTCCTGGGTTCCAGTAATACCAGCTACTCTTTTTGTCCTCCAAGCCTAGGGGTTCTAGTAGCTTCCTGCTGTTGCTAATCTCTAGGTTGCCTCACTATCTTTTGTTTTGTGTTCAACAATTCCTTCACCTGTGTTACCAATTCTCTGTATTAAATGCCCTCTATTGTATTATATCTAGAGTGATTTATATTTTCTGGTTGAATTTTAACTACTACAAAGAGAAAAATTTAAAGCGTAATATTGTGAAGATATAAAGTGCCATACGAGTAATAATTTTACATACATGCAGATGTCATACTACACATATTGTCTTTGCTTGTTCCACCCATGGTGCCTGTATGGCCATATTTGTAACCTGCCTTCCCTGATCCAATTGATAATTCCAGAGTACACAAAGAAGGTTCATCACAGATCAGGCTGCTGACCCAATCCCTTATAAGAGTCTTTCTCTTAGAAACTTGAATAGGAAACACAGAGGGACATTTTAGCAGGTGGTACTCACTGGAGCTGCGAAGGCAAGCTATGAAGTCATGGATGACCTGCATGCTGGGCCAAGTTCTGATCAGTCAACAGAGAGAAGACCAAGGAATAGGTCATGGCTTGGAGTGTACCCTTCTTTCCAGATAGCTTTTAATTTCCTAGTACGAGTTTCGCACAGGGCTTGGTATTCCTACCCTCATATTTCATGAGATTCTTTTTTTTTTTTTTTTAATTTTTATTGTGCTTTAAGTGAAAGTTTACAAATCAAGTCAGCCTGTCACACAAAAACTTATATACACCTTGCTAAAAAACCATACTCCCAATTGCTCTCCCCCTAATGAGACAGTCCGCTCCCTCCCTCCACTCTCTCTTTTCCTGTCCGTTTCGCCAGCTTCTAACCCCCTCTACCCTCTCATCTGCACTCCAGACAGGAGATGCCAACACAGTCTCAAGTGTCCACCTGATCTGAGAAGCTCACTCCTTACCAGCATGCCTCTCCATCCCATTGTCCAGTCCAATTCCTGTGTGAAGAGTTGGCTTTGGGAATGGTTCCTGTCCTGGGCCAACAGAAGGTCTGAGGGCCATGACCCCTGGGGTCCTAGTCTCAGTCAGACGATCAAGTCTGGACTGTTTATGAGATTTTGGGGTCTGTATCCCACTGCTGTCCTGCTCCCTCAGGTCTCTGTTGTGTTCCCTGTCAGGGCAGTCATCGGTTGTAGCTGGGCCCCATCTAGTTCTTCTGGTCTCAGGCTGATGTAGCCTCTGGTTCATGCAGCCCTTTCTGTCTCTTGGGCTCGTAATTACCTTGTGTCCTTGGTGTTCTTCATTCTCCTTTGATCCAGGTGGGTTGAGACCAATTGATGCATCTTAGACGGCTGCTTGCTAATGTTTAAGACCCTAGATGCCACTTCATGAGTTTCTTTTATATACTTTCCATAAATGTGTCTTCATTTGGGCTAGCTTGGTTGGTTATCTGTTTTTTTGAGCCCTGGCTGGAATACTACGTGTGTACATGTACACACACACACACACCTTTTCAGACTTTGAACTGCCCTTAAAAATATGTAGCTTGTGATTGGTCAAAGAGACAGTTATGTAGAATTCTGTTTGCAATGAACAATATGAACTAAATTTCATGGATGAGAGGAATGAGACTAAGTTATCTCTTTGAGTGCTCTGCTTATTTTAACTAAACTTGAATTTATAAAGATGCCTTAAAGGTTCAGGCAAACTGTTTTTAAGTTAAATATATTTGGAATTTTATAGCAGTTATTTTATATACTTAGTTAATAATGTTGTGTTCCCTGAAGCCTGCTTTAAAATAACAATTATAATATCCTAAACAATGCAGCAGTGATCATTACATTAAAATGTATTAAATGCTAAATTTATAAGCATCATATTTCCTCCATGACTCCAAGGTCGTGGCACCAGGTTTCTGCACAATCAGGTCAGGAAGAGAATTCAGTAAATAAGGGCTCTCTCTGGAAACTATCCTGTTTGCAATTTCCTGAAGATAAACTTTTGAAAATCAGTGCACCCGTCGGAATGGATTATAATTGCCATATGCATCACAGTTTATTGTGTGCCTGTTTGTCTTGAGGATTAGGTGTTTGGCGGTCATCCATTCCCTATCCCTCAGAATCTTGCCATGAAAATGAACACCGTCCACACGTAAATCAGCTTGGTACTTTCTAAAACAGACTGGATTCTGTTCTGATATTTCAGTGTGAAATATAACATATAAGGGACATGGATGGCAATACAAAATGTACCCTCAGAGGTAAGTCCGACTTTCAAAGTTTTAAAAGGTATTGGTTAGCTTCACCAATATCTGGAATTTGCCTGGAATTATTATTTCTTTAAAAAAAAAAAAGAAAAATTTCTAGACACAATATTTGTGTACTGCAGTGGGTTTCAGCTTATTACACAAATCCACTTGTTATCAAAGGGCAATATACATCTTAATCAACTTTTCGATCATGGACGGTCATATGTTTTTTGATATCTTTAACTATAGAATTTTAGCTTACGTTGATCTTAGAGAGAGTATAGCCCATGACAGAAAGCACAAGAGTCTCTCCCCACTCCAAGTATTAAAATGCTACTAATAATACTAAAAACCATTTCTATATCATGAATATCTTGACTGCTATTGTGAAATGGTTTATTCAAAATGAAGTGCAGAATATTTTTTACATGTTATCAGAAACAATAACTATCGCCAGTGAGTCGATTCCAACGTATAGTGACCCTATAGGACAGAGTAGAACTGCCCCATAGGGTTTCCAAGGAGCAGCTGGTGGATTCAAACTGCCAACCTTTTGGTTAGCAGCTGAGCTTTTAACCACTCTGCCACCAGGACTCCTCAGAAACAATAAGTAGTCATTATTAGGAACAAAACTCATTTCAGGTTTATAGTCCTGTTTCTTTGTCTCTTTCACAAAATTACACTTCTAAAAAAAGGTCATTTATAGATGCCATTTCCTGAAACCCGATTTTAATAAATTAGTGATAACTTAGCTTTCTACTGAATGCTTAAATAATGCAATGTAAAATGAGTACCCAACAGCTTTCTAGAAAATGCAGATGTTTTCTGCATCTTATATGTTTTAAAATAAAATAAAAATAAGTAAAAACACAAAACAAAACAAAACTGGTTCTACATTGTTCACTACCTTGACCATAATGGATGCTCTACTATTATTTGTTGCTTTGCATTACAGTGCTGTCAGGAGCTGTCTTTAAGTTCTGTCACTCTAGCAAGGTTATCTTCACTGCATCGGATCCTCTGAGCTTTCTCTAATTTGGGGTCTGGTTCTTCTTTCAGGAGTCCCTGGGTACTAGTGGAAGGGTTGGTGGTTCAAACCCACCCAGAGGCATCTCGGAGACAGGACTGATGATCTGCTTCCGAATGGCCACAGCCTTGAAAATCCCATGGAGCAGTTCTATTCTGCGTACCTGGTGTCACCAGGAGTCTGAATTGACTCCACAGCAACTGAGAACAACAACAACCAGCTCTTCTTTCCACTGGAAGTACATAAGAGTCTGTGGCTGTGCTCTGAAGAGCTCCCAGTCATCTGTGCTTTCTTTCTCAGTTCTGGCTGCCTGGTGTCTTCTCTTTCTGCCCTGTTTTGACCTGCAGCAACCATGTCTCTCCTGGTTCCTGCCAAACTCCATACTGCATCCCAAGGCCAAGTCTCTTTAAATTGGTTGAGGCAAAGCCAATGGGGTTTGGCCTTCTTCACCCCATCCCTTGCTAGCTCTGTTTGGTTGTGCATTTCACTTTGTTCGCACCCCAGTGCTTTGCATTACTTGTACTCATTACCATCCCCTAACTCTCCGCATTTTGATTTCCTTCTTTTCCTTATACCATTTTGGTTCACCCTAAGAACAATTTGGCTCATGCCCAATTTGTGCCTTTTGAGTGCCATCCAACTCGTTAACTGAAATATGAGTTTTTAACACCACCCCTGGCTCTGTTCCTTTCATAAACAGCAGACTAGGGTGATGGTTTCATTTTTCCTCATAACTGGAGTGCTGGCTTTCTCTCTGGGGAAAAACCTTTCCTGACTTTTTGAGGTTCTCCCTTCTTAATAATTTACTCCCACCCCTTCTAATCACTAGTGCAGTGCATCAGGCTTCCTCAATGTCCACTGTAACTGCTGGTTCTGTGCTCTTTTTCTTTGTTAACCAGCATTGCTTCTTGGCCCCTCCAGCTACTCTTTGAGACCCTGAAGTACCAAAAGTAACAACAGGACTTTGACAGCTTTTGACTGCATGTACAACTGCTGAACTATAGCTTCCTCTAGAACCCCTGATTCCATTAGTACCGAAAGTTCTAGCAAAACAAACTGTAACAACCCATCAAAAGTGGGAAATCATGCCATCAATACTCATCAAAGTCTTCAGCAGCAAGTATAAAGAAAAGGGACATCTGCACATAAATTCCCAAGTTAGTTTTTGAGACTCAACAATGTTCCAGGATACCAATTCACAAAAAACTCCAAATTAATGAGACATGTGTTTTATTTCTTCTTGAATCTTACATAAGTATAAAATACAAAAATCATCTGCTTCTGGGGGAAAAATTTTCTGGGACTAGTTTTATGCTGTGACATTTAAAAATCAAATAAAAACTAAAATTTTGGAAGATCATCCTCAAATTCATGTTTAACAAAAGTTGCTTCTATAAATGACCCCCATGCAGCATGTCTAAGTCATAACGGCAATCTTGTTGTGGAGGTGACCCCATGGATCTTGCACTGAGGGGTACTGGTAGCCATATAACTGAACCCCCAGTGGTGAGGAGCTTGGTAGGGTCAAGTACTAGGGTTAGTAAGATGTGGTGAAGCTTAATATGCAGGTGATTCAGGAGGCCACAAATATGAGCCTAGCCAGGTGTGTTGGATGTGGTCAATTAGCTCTTGGCCTTCATTCCTTACGTCCTAGTGTGAGTCCTATACTGCAGAAGCTGAAAAGTTAAAAACCTCATTTCTCAGACTCATTTATGACCCTATAGGGCAGAGCAGAACTGCCCCGTAGGGTTCCTAAGGCTGTAATCTTTGCAGAAGCAGACTGCCACATCTTTGTCCAATGGAGAGGCTGTTGAGTTCAAACTGCCCACCTTTCAGTTAGCAGCTGAGTGCTTAACCATTGTGTCACCAGGCTCTTCAACATGTATCAGGGTCTGCTAATGAGACGTATTTGCATGAGTTTTGGAAGGAGGAAGTGAGATGGAGGTTACTTTCCTGTTGTTTTGTGCTGGCAAAAATAAATCATGGGATTCTTCTGCAGCAGTGATCTAGGATCCACTCTCCAGTTCGTGGGTGTTGAGAGGCAATTGTAGGACAAGCAGAAACAAGTTCCTGTTCCAATGTTTCGTCACCTGTTGAGAGTATTGAGTGACAATGGCAGCAGCTTCTTGATTCTTCACACCTTCCTATACTCCTGCCCTTTGGCATGCTACTAAATGGGGGGAATATATTTCCCTAGCCTTAACTTTGGGCTTGGAGCCCTGGTGGTGCAGTGGTTAAGAGGTTGGCTACTGACCAAAAGATTGGCAATTCGAACCCACCAGCTGCTCCTTGGGAACTCAATAGGGCAGTTCTACTCTCTGTCCTGCAGGGTCACTATGAGTTGAAATTGATTTGATGGCTTGGTTTGGTTTGGTTTGGTTAGGTTTTTGGTTTAACTTTGAATTTGGCAATGTGACTTGCTTTAGTCAAAAATTTAAGGTGGAACAATTGATGTATCATTTCTTAAATGAGATGAACGTGCCCTGGTGAGCCCACTGTTCCCAGGATGAGAGACACATGGAGTACAGCTGCCTTAGTCGAGCTGCCCCTAACAATTCCAGCTTAGGTCAACCAACAGCAAACTCATGAGCTAAACAAACATCTATTATTTAAGGATAATAAAGTTTTGTGATTGTTTGTTAAGCAACACCGTCGTGGCCACAGGTAACTGATCCAATAGCTATGGAGGAAGGTTATTGAACTCCATAGTTCCAATAGCAATATTTTGATTCCCTCCATTAGTGATTGTGACAAATGTAATAGCTCTTCTAGTGTATTAGTTTATACTGTTATAGGACTCATTCTAGAAGCCCAGTGTAGAACTTCCTGTTCCAGTGCTTCAATTTTTAAGTGTCTAATTCCCCCCTGGAGCCCTGGTGGTGTAGTGGTTAAGATCTTGGCTGCTAATCAAAAGGTCGACGGTTCAAATTCACCAGCTACTCTTTGGAAACCCTAGGGAGCAGTTCTACTCTGTCCTACAGGATTGCTATGAGTCAGAATCGACTCGATGGCAATGGATTTGGTTTTGTTTTGGTCTGGCAATTCCCTTTCTGTTTAAAATAACTAGAGAGATTTCATCTCCTGCACTAAAACCTGAACAATTTACTAGATGAGAGCAAGGAACACTGGGAAGGACAATACCAATCATTCAGAATGAGTCCTCAAACTAGATCCCTTCATTTGAAGTCATGGATGACATTCCACTTCCCACTCAGTAAGAGGGTGCCTAATTACGGTTGTAATAGGATTCTCTCTTTGATAAAGAACGGGTGTTTCTTCCTACGAGAGCATTCAGTCTGACAGTCTCTCATATCCACAGAGTTATTTTGTCTCCTAAATGCTTCTTTGGAGGGTGATACCTAGTGGTAACTCTACCTTGTAATTTACAAAGATGATTCGTGCCCCTTCCCACCTCTGCCAAATCTGTGTGGTGGCCTTGTGGTGTGTCAACTTAGCAAACCCAAATCTAAATGCTGCTGTGAAGGGCTTTTGCAGATGTAAGTAAAGATCCTAATCAGTTGACTTTAAGTTAAAGAAATTGTCCTGGGTGGGCTTGACTTAATCAGCTGGAAGGAAGATTATCTTGGATAATAATAGTGTTGCAAGGCTAAGCTTGCTGTTTTCCCCATTGTCATATATGTAATTGCCTGAATAAGACACCAGCACAAAAATGGCTGCGTCTTACCCATATGCAAAAAGTGGTGTTCCTTTAGCCTGCATTTGCAGAAAACATGCACTCTCCTTCCAACTACCACTTCTCTTCCATGCATGTTCCTTACCCAGTCTTGCCTCACAAGTAATCAACTTAAGGACTTAGGCCAGATTAGCAAGGTGTACCAGCTACCAGAGTAACAGTGCCATGCTAACAGTGCCCATCTAAATCCTTGGTCCCAACTACCAGTGTCTGAATCTTTGCTTGAGGGCTCTTCCTTCCACCCTTCAAATACAACTGTAGAAAACTATGGTACCCGATACAGCAGGCTGGAAGTGTCAGGAGTTAACACTGCACCTCTTTGCCCCAGTAGCCTTGTCTCTGACTCTTGGGACTTTGTGTATAAATACCCCAGCTCTCTTATCTCCCAGGTGAGACCATTCTGAGACATGTGTCTTGCATGATTTCCACAGGTTTCTATAGGGGGCTGGGGGTGGGAGAGATGGAAGATAGGATGAGAGTGGGAGAGGGGTATGTTGTGCTTCGGTTCCCACTGTAGTAGCTGGCTTGATAGCACTATTTTTATTGGCTGCTTTCCTTTTTCTTCTTTATATCACTTTCCCACTTCTTTACCTGTGTTATCTGAACTTTCAAAATAAACCTCTTGTTGTTAATTGCCATCTAGTGAATTCTGACTCATGGCAACCCCCTTGTGTGCAGGATAGAACTGCTTCATGGAGAGTTTTCAAGGCTGCGACCTTTTGGAAGCAAATCTCCAGGTCTGTCTTCCAAGGTGCTTCTGGGTGGGTTTGAACTGCCAACCTTGCGTTTAGTAGTTAAGTGAGTAATCATTTGTGCCACCCAGGGACTCCTCCCAAATAAACTACTTTTGCTCAAATCCTTTTTTCCTAGTCTGCTTCTGGGAGAACTCCAACTAAGCCATAGTGTGAGTTTTGATTCTTAAGTCTTCTATGAGTTGTTGGAACGGAAGTCATAGTACCTGCCTCCTCAACTGACTGGTTGGATGGCCAAGTCGGCTCTGGCGAGGATATTGTATGTTTACAATGAGACCAGGAGACCCACGAAGTCTACCGGGTAGGGCTCCATTCATTACATGAAGTCATCCTATTTTGTAGGAGAAGTGCAATGCCACCTGTTCAGCTTCCCTCTAAATCACTGGGATCTGGGATGCAACCAATCTTCAGATCTGTGCTGAAAATTGACCTGGATTCCCTCTTAGTCATTCCCAGCAGAAAAAGTCAAGAAGTCCTAGTGTGATAAACTGAGATGGATGATGGGTAGCTGGTGGGGGCAAAGAACAAATGTGGGGAAAAGCAAAGCAAAAGGTGGTGGAAGACAATCTCTAGAAGAGGCAACATGGGACCTGGTGATCACTTTTATTGAGCGCTCATACTGGTTACACAATATGTTATGGATCCATCCGGTTTAAACGTACTGTTGAAAGTGAACCCTAAATTACCTTGATTTTCTTACAAGAAAATTATTTCACTATACTTGGTACGGAGCCCTGGTGGTGCAGTGGTTAAGAGCTTGGCTAAAAATCAGAAGTTCAGCAGTTTGAATCTACCAGCTGCTCCTTGGAAACTCTATCGGGCAGTTCTATTCTGTCCTATAGGGTCACTATGAGTTGGAACTGACTTGACAGCAACCTGTTATACTTGATACAATTCTTTTGATTCTGAATCCTACTTCTTTCTCCTCCCACATTGAAATGAATACATTAAGGGAAGGAGTCACTGGCCCTGAAGGTTGTCTAGAAGAACCACTCCAGGCTCTATCTCCCACTTTCCCCATCAAACTATATTTATTTATTTATAGTTGGGAAAATCAGTTATCAAAATGTTAAACTGTGACAATATATGTGCTTCCTTACTAACGTATCAAATAATAGGATCTAGTGATGGGCACTTGTGACGTAGTGATTAAGAACTATGGCTGCTAACCGAAAGGTCAGCAGTTCGAATCTACCAGGCGCTCCTTGGAAACTCTATGGGGCAGTTCTACTCTGTCCTATAGGGTTGCTATGAGTTGGAATCGACTTGATGGCAACGAGTTTGTTTTTTTTTTAAGTGATAGGCATAATAAAAAAAAATAGCAGCCACAAATTTGAAGTTGTTGTGATCATTAATGATACTTTGACATACTCGAATAATTCTAGTGCCATATAAAAATATCTGTAATTCTTGTTGGTGAAAAGTTCCAGGTACTGCAAATACTATTGGGGTTTATTGCCCACATTTACAGAAAAGGAAAATATTAGAAGTCAGATAGGAATCAGTAAAAATAAAGTAATTTTTTTTCCCATTCAAATTAATAGACACTCAGAATTCTACACATAGAAACTCTGAGTCCACTGAGAACCCCTGGACGAAGGGGAAGTTGACTTGGGGCATCATTTAGTATGTATGGGTTTACTAGTATCAGTGCCAGTCGCAGTCAAGTTGATTCTGGTTCATGGTGACCCTAAGAACAGAACTATGCTCCATACGGTTTTCAACGGCAGATTTTTTTGCCTGTATATGCAATAAAAACCTGATGAAAGTTTTTTCCTGATTTGATAACAATCGTAAGGATTTACACAATAGTATCAATAATAAGTTGTTAAGCTGAAAGAAATTTTTCTAAACCATTAATAAAAATAAAAATAAATAAAATTCGATAAACCATGCTGGAGAAAAAAAGGATTTATTATTTTATTTTCTCTATACAAAATTATATGACAAATTAATGTCATATGAAATGGCTATCCAGGAGTATGCAGCCAAAAATATAGAAATCAAAGTATGTTAGACAGTTAGTAAATAGAAATATTATGCTAATTTTTGGCTTTTGTGAGGTTTGTGTTGTTTTTCAGCTTCAACATTTATTTGTTGTGATTTTTCATTTAAAATAAATATTCACTTTTAAACTTAATTTTGTATTCATGATTTTGCATTCTTTTTCCTAAGTAGGATCCTTGCCTCCAAATTGTATAAGCTTCAAGCTCTGTAAATGTGGTTCCACCCCTGACAACCGACATCTTGTCTGCATTCCAGCCAGCAAGAAGGGAAAAGGGAAGAGGAAAGCAAGTGGCACACTTCTGTACAACCCAGAAGTTGTACGCATCACTTCTGTTACTATCCCTTTGTTTAGAATTTAGATACATAGCCACACCTAGTTGCAAGGGATGCTGGGAAATGTAGTCTTTTCCTGGATGGTTATGTGCTGAGCTAAAACTCAGACAGTTTTTATTGTTAAGGGAAGAAAGACAGGATGGATATAGGGAGACAATTGGCAGTTGCTGCCATAACCAAAGCCTAGCCTTCCCTCCAGTGTTCACAAAGTGTGACTGTCATTAGGATTGAGATGGCCAGAAGCCCTCGGGCAGTAAAATTTATATAGTCTGATAATATTTTGACAGTGTCTAAGTAAAATCTGTAGTCCCTTGGGGCATAAATGGTTAAGCACTAAGCTGCTACCCAAAGGAGAGTGGTCTATTTCGGAAGAAAGGCCCGGGAATCTACTGAAAAATCAGCCATTGAAAACCCTGTGGTGTGCAGTTCTACTCTGACACACATGGGGTTGCCATGAGTTGAAGTCAACTCGACAGCAATTGCTACTGGTAGGTCCTGGTAAGTAACGTCTGGTCTGTGGATGCATCCTGCTCAAACTCCTATTGAGGGTTCCTAGCTGTGCCTTGAAATCAAGCAGACATGTGCTCCTTGGGGAAGGGTAATTCCGTTAGCAAAGGCTCCCGATAGTTTCTCTAGTGCCCAAGCTATATGCACACAACAGTGACACCTCTTTCAGGGTCCTCCTGGCTTCTTCAGGTTCTCTTTCACTTCTTGGAATAGCTATCAGGTCTCCAAGTGTTCACTGACAGCAGTATCCTGGAGGGCAGATCAGAGTATGTTCCCTGATTAATCCTCATCTAGGGTCAGATACCTAAGTCAATGTTCCTGTATAACTACTACCACCACTCATTCTGTCCTTCTGCAATGTGACAGTGATATGTTGTCACAACAATGATGTGTAACAACAACCACAAAACTTCACACATATGGGCTGATTGACTAGGTGGTTTTACTGACTTTGGCTGGGCTCAGTTTGGCTTTTCTTCTGGTTTCAGCTGGACTTGCTTATGAGAGTGGGTGTCAGCAGGCTGTCAACAGGTCTAGGTCGTCTTGGCTAGGACAACTGGGGCCTCATGTCTCTCATTCTGCATGAGGCTAGTCTGGGCATGTTAACATGACAATGGCAGACAGCAAAACACCAGCAGAGAATGAAAGTGTTTGTTCATCCCTCTGTTTGTGACATATCTGCTAAATACCTCACTGAACAAAGCAAGTTATATGGCCGAGCTCAGAGATGGAGTGGGAGGGTGTGACAAATTTACATGGTAAAAGTTGAGGATATAGGAAAAGGGTGGAAGAATTGGAAACTTTTTGGTAATTTACCACATCATAAGCATTTGCTGGACCCTGAAGAAAACAGCTCCACTGCCCCCTCCCCTTGCTCACTGTGTACTATCATGTTCTTCAGGGATTCACCAGGAATCCCTGAAGATGTTCCTCTGGCATGTCAAAGATGTCATCCAGTCACAACTCTAGATACTGCTAGGAGATAGCTGTAGGCTTGACTCTCCATGTATTCCTGGAAAAGCAAAGATGTCACCTTGAAGACTAAGGTGCGCCTGATTCAAGCCGTGGTATTTTCAGTTGCATCACATTCATGGGAAATCTGGACAACGAATAAGGAAGACCAAAGAAGAATTGATGCCTTTGAATTGTGGTGTTGGCGATGAATATTGAATACACCATGGACTGCCAAAAGAACAAACAAATCCATCTTGGAAGAAGTACAACCAGAATGCTGCTTAGAAGCAAGGATGGAGACTCTGCATCTTACATACTTTGTTCCTGAATAATCTTTTTAATTTCTTCAGCTGCTTTACCTGTGTGTTCCTTGGCTTGTTCTGTGTATTGCCTGATTTCCTCCCTGACTTCTTGAAGGGTTCTGTATATTAATCTTTTGTATTCTGCATCTGGTAATTTCAGGAAGGCACTTTCATTTAGAAGATCCCTTGATTCTTTGTTTTGAGAGCTTGTTGAGGTGATCATGCAGAGTTTCTTTATGTGACTTGATATTGATAGTTGTCTCTGAACCATCTGTAAGTTATTGTATTAGTTTGTTTTCTGTTTGCTTACCGTGTCATAGCTTCTTGCTTTGTTTTGTTTTTATATGCCCAAATGGGTTGCTTGAGTGAGCTAATTTGATTATTTTCACCTTTGGAGCTCTGACGTCCTGTCCCCAGATGGTTAGAGCTGTTATGAGGTATTTCAGTCTAGGAGTCCGTTCACTTTTCTTGTATGAATTCAGCTCAGGTGTCCAGGTAGCTGATCACCAAGTGTTTGGTACAGGCTCTGTCCTACAGTCTTAGAGGGGAAGGGGTGATTGGTGTAGGTACTGGCATCTGGTTGCAGCAGGGTGTCACACTCTGAACAAGGCAGGGGGCTGATAACCATCCCCCAAGTGTCTCTGAGGAAAGCGTGTCCCTGTTTCCTAAAGTGTATAGGTGGGTGTGTTTGGCAGATGGACCACAGGCACCTGATTTTTTTTTTTTTTTTTTATGTATGTATGTTTTTGTTAGGTGCTGTTGAGTCGGTTTCAACTAATAGCAACTCTATGGGATACAACCACTGAATGGTGGAGGTGGTGTTAGGTGCCAAGCCAGTTTCTCCTCTTCTTGGTTCCAGAATCTCCTGTTTCTTTCTTTGGGCACTTGTTTTTGAGGTTTGTGGCATTCCTTATTCGGTGGCTGCTAGTAAATTTTTTGGCTTATTATGTTAAGTGAAGTAGGATAGAAATTCTTTGAAGAAGTTTTAGTCTCTCATCATGTCCCAGAAGTCTGAGCCTCAACTTTTTCAGTAATAAAGTACCCATAGCTGTTGAGTCAATTCCAACTCACAGCGACCCTGTGGGGCAGAGTAGAACTGCCCCATAGGGTTTCCAAGGAGCGGCTAGTGGATTCGAACTGCTGACCTTTTTATTAGCAGCCGTAGCTCTTAACCACTGCACCACCAGAGCCCAGTAATAAAATAAATCTATGTATGGAACTCAAAGTGTTGATGGGATGATAAAACGGGTTAATGTTTGCAAACTCTGTAGCACAGTACTTGGTGCAAAGAAGGTAGCTGGTAGTTGGTAGAATGCATTTAATTTAAATAAAATGAGTAAGGTAGCATCTTTATATATACATAAAAATATGAAAAATAGACACTATTTCTAACCCTCTCCCTCAAGATATGCCCATACTTCTGATACTTATAGATATTAATGTTTTTATTACTAATCAAGGGTACATTTTTAGTTCAAACAACCAAAACAAGTATTATGCTTAAGCCATTAATTTAAGATTGATCTTGAGTTTATTTCCTACATATTGGTCTTTTTAGATGAGTTGAGAGGATCAGGAAAAGTCATAGTGGTTTGTAGGAAACATGTTGATACAGTTGTAGCCAATTCTTTTTATATATCTAGAGATTTCCTTCATGTTTGCTTTGTGAGTGTCTCCAAATAATGTCCAGAAAACAGGAAAAAAGTCTTCTATTTGGTATTGTCCAAATTAATGTTTGCTTCTATTAATGAAATCAGACCAGGTGATGATTCCCAGAAAACCCCCCTATTTAGGAGATTTTGTTAACAGACCTTCTTCTTCCACACTGACCCCATGTCAGAAATCTGCACTGCCTCTTCCATGAGCTTCCTGGAAGAATGATACATCTGCCTTTACGAAAAGGAAAGTGAAAGCCTTGTAGCACTTGTTCACAGAACTAAATATATGTGTTTGTATAACTGATAAAAATAGCTAATATTTTTATATATTATAATAAAATATAAGTGAGGTGTTAACAGGAGAAACAACGTGCAGGGGAAAGGAGGTAAATGGCAACTATTTCTACGCGATTTTTCTGTAAGCTGGAAACTGCTCTATAAAAGTTTATTAAATACATACCATTTGCCACTGAGTCAATACTGAGTCATGGCAACCCCACGTGTATCAAAATAGACCTGTGCTCCATGAGGTTCTCAACGGCCGATTTTCTTGGCAGTAGGTCACCAGATCTTTCCTCTGAGACATCTCTGGGTGAACGCAAACCCCCAACCTTTTGGTTAGCAGTGAAGGGTGTTAACTGTTTGCACCACCCAGAGACTCCATTAAATATCAATCTTGATATAAATATTTATTTAGAGAGAGACACAGTGGACAATACGAACATTTCCACCAATGTTACCCTCTTTCCTTGCTTATTTCTTTCTAAGAACATGAATTTATTTTTAGGGTGGAATTCAATGTTATCCATGCTTTTACTCTCCTTTATTCCTCTATCACCTAGCGCATTGACTGGTCTCTACTAGGAGTGTAAATATTTTTTGAAGGAATTAACATGTGTATTTAATGTGTAAGATGAATAGAGCACTCTAATCCGGCTTATAGCCATCGTTCATTGAGCTTGTCAAATCTAAAAACATCTGTTTAATTTTTCTGAGGGACTATGCATTAATTCCAAACCAAAACCGAACTCGTTACTTTCGGGTTGATCCCAACTCATAGCAACCCTATAGGACAGAACAGAACTGTCCCATAGGGTTTTCAAGGAGTGGGTGGTGGGTTTGAACCGCTGAGCTTTTGGTCAGCAGCCAAGCTCTTAACCTCTGTGCCACTAGGGTTTCCATTAGAGGATGGTAAATAGTGTGGTATTCTAATGCTGCTGGAGAACTGCTGTCACAACTGTTCTTTGAAGCTAGACTATTTCCAAGATTCTCCAAAGTTAGGGTCAAATGTTTTTACTGAGAAGAATAGATTTCAGAAGCTGTTTGAAAAGAACACTACGGGTGTAGTTGATATATCTTCCCCCAATATTGATAGTACTCATAATATGATTATGAGATCCCTTATATTTTCTATGTTGTGACAATTGCCTTTTGTCAAAAAAGCAAACGACTCCTTTTCATTATTGATATGTGTGTGGATGTGTGTGTTACACAACACACATGACTAATAACATTACAGCTAAACAGTCAAGAGTAAGTTGTGACTCATATTCTCTTGAGTGTTCCTTTTTTTGGTTGATGGGTGGTTTACGTAAGTTAAGGCCAACAAACCTTGTATTCTCCAAAATTAACCTGTGTGTACCTTCCTGTTGTGTTTTAATGTGCCTCCTTTCACAAATGGTAGTATTCATACCTTTGCTTGTACTCGTCCTCCTGCAGTGAATGGTGTCTTTTGTTCCCATCTATCTATCGAGGTCATTTCTGTCTCATAAAGTCCATGTGAAATACACTCATATCTCCCACAGTGCTTTCCGTTATAGTACCATTTATCTCAGACAGATTTCAAAATGAAACATACATATATGTATTTAGGATAAAGAAGAATCGAGGTCAGCCTGACAAAAAGCCAACCAGGTAAAGGTAAACCAGCATGAAGTCTTTTGAAAAGGCCAATCAATAATAAGAATTCTGACCACACCTACTTTGGGAACATATCTTTAGAATCCAGTATCCTGACTGCATTCGCTATGATCTTCCATGTGCTGGTATTGTCCCTCTATCGGGCAGATTGAGCTTGGGAAGACAACACTATTTCCAAGTTTCGTATAGATTAGATCAAGCTATTTCAGAGCAATTGACAACACAAACACACAAAAAAGTTCCTAATGAAACTACAGTTATGCCACAAAAAATATAGAGGTTGCATTAACCATTCATATTTGTTTTAATGCCCTAAGTCATAATTTTTAATTTTAATGCACTATTTTCCATAAACTCTTTCAACAATAAAGGTGACATAGCACCTAGGCTAGTGCTATATCTTGCATATTAGTTTTGAAAGTGTTAATGGGCTCGCACATCTAGGGAATAAAGAAAACCAATCATGTCATGTGAAATGAGCTGGAAGATTTTTAATTAACTTTGAAACCATGAGCTCCTTGGCTGATACTACTCTTCTTCAGGTGGCCAGATCTCACTCTTATTAGCTTTATTAATCCATTAATTACTACAAGGAGATTTAGTCGGCACTTATTATTTGCCAGGAACTAGTGCCCACTAGGAAACCCTGGTGGCGTAGTGGTTAAGTGGTATGGCTGCTAACCAAAGGGTCAGCAGTTCGAATCTGCCAGGCGCTCCTTGGAAACTCTATGGGGCAGTTCTACTCTGTCCTATAGGGTCGCTATGAATCGGAATCGACTCAACGGCACTGGGCTTGGGCTTGGGCTAGTGCCCACTAAATTTGCTGGACACTGGCCTAAGTCCTATATTATCTTTATTGGCATGGGGACCTGTGGAAAGAGTTTATAGAAAAAGCTTATACAGTAACATTTACAGATTCCAGGGATTAGGACCTAATATATTTGTGGGGTCATTATTTAGCCCACTACAGCCACTAAGTACATGGCAACTATTACAGGTAGGGATAAAGTCTTTACTATGGCACAGAAGCAAACAAAAATCTGTGGCTCACAAAGGTCTAATCTCTAAAATCTACAGGAAAGCCTAACACCTCTACAACAAAAAGACAGATAATCCAATTAAAAAGTGGGCAAAGGAAATGAACAGACACTTCACCAAAAAAAAAAAAAAATTCAAGTGGTTAACAGCCACACGAGAACATGCTCGCAATCACTAGCCATTAGAGAAATGCAAATCAAAACCATAATGAGATACCATCTCACCCCAGCATTACTAGGACAAAAAAAAGAAAAACCCAGGAAATAACAAATGTTGGAGAGGCCGTGGGGAAAATGGAACTCTTATGCACTGCGGCTAGGAATGCAAAATGGTACAACCATTCTGGAAAATGATATGCCGCTTCCTTAGGAAGCTAGAAATAGAAATACCATATGATCCAGCAATCCCATTCCTAGGAATACATCCTAGAGAAATAAAAGCCATTAAAGGAATAAACATATGCACACCCATATTCACTGCAGCACTATTTACAATAGCAAAAAGGTAGAAACAACTTAGATGCCCATCAACAGATGAATGGATAAACAAATTATGGTACGTACACACAATGGAGTACTACACAATGATAAAGAATGATGAATCTGTGAAGCATCTCACAACATGGATGAATCTGGAAGGCATTACGCTGAGTAAAATAAGTCAATCACAAAAGGACAAATATTGTCCACTGTGTTCATAGGACCACTACTATAAAAACTCATGAAAAGGTTTACACACACACACACAAAATCTTTGATGGTTATCGGGGAGGGGAGGGTGGAGATGGAAAAACACTAAATACACAATAGATAAATGGTAACTTTGGTGAAGGGTAAGACTATTAGTCGGAATCGATTCAACGGCACTGGGTTGGGTTAAGCCAGTATGCAATACTTGGGAAGCCAGGACAACTTGTACAAGGCAAGATCATGGAAGCTCTATAGACCCATCCAAACTCCCTGAGGGACTGAATTACTGAGCTGAGGGCTGTGGGGATGATGGTCTTGGGGAACATCTAGCTCAATTGGCATAACATAGTTTATAAAGAAAATATTCTACATTCTACTTTGGTGTGTAGCATCTGGGATCTTAAAAGCCTATGAGTGACCATCTAAGATCCACTGGTCTCACCTCTTTGTGAGCAAGGGAGAATGAAGAAAACTAAAGACGCAAGGGAAAGATTAGTCCAAAGGACTAATAGTCCAAAGGACAACAACTACCACAGCCTCCAACACACTGAGTCCAGTACAACCAGATGATGCCTGGCTATCACCACTGACTGCTCTGACAGGGATCACAATAAAGGGTCCTGGACAGAGCTAGAGAAAAATGTAGAACAAAATTCAAACTCAAAAAGAAAGACCAGACTTGCTGCCCTGACAGAGACTGGAGAAACCTTGAGATTATAGCCCCTGGACACCCTTTTAGCTCAGTAATGAAGTCACTCCTGAGCTTCACTCTTTAGCCAGATATTAGACAGGCCCATAAAACAAAATAAGACTGAAGGGGCACACCAGCCCAGGGCAAAGACTAGAAGGCAGGAGGGGACAGGAAAGCGAGTACTAGGGAACCCAAGGTACAGAAGGGAGAGTGTTGACATGTCGTGGGGTTGTTAACCAATGTCATAAGACAATATGTGTACTAATTGTTTAATGAGAAGCTAGTTTGTTCTGTAAATCTTCATCTAAAGTACAAAAAAAAAAAAAAAAACAACCTCTGTTTCAGAAGGAAAACAGTTATTTGCTAAGAAGGACATGGTTTCTCTCAAACCCTAGCAGCCTGGGCTGTGATTCTTTGAATGCAGTTTTTCAGATCAACCATGTTGTTATTGTTGTTAGGTGCTATTGAGTCAGTTCTGACTTATAGTGACCCTATAGGACTGAGTAGAACTGCCCCATCGTGTTTCCAAGGAGCAGCTGGTGGATTTGAACTGCTGACCTTTTGGTTAGCAGCTGAGCTCTTAACCACTATGCCATCAGGGCTCCAGATAAGCTGTAGACATTTTAAATCTCACCGGATATATTAAGTTCATGAGGACCAAGTGTTAGCCTTGACCCACTGGAGAGCTTCCCTTTCTCTCAGCTCCACTTAAAGCAGGCTGCCTCGAGGGTCACTCAATAAATGTATTGGAACTGCATATGTATGCTGTCTCCAAATCTCAAGTAGTCCATTAAGCATTGTGCCTCTTTCTTGGTGGTAAAAAAAATCCAATTGCTGTTGAATGGACTCCCAACTCATGGTGACCCCATGTGCATAAGAGTAGAAATGCTGTAACAGGATTTTTAATGGCTGAGTTTTTGGAATTAGATCATGAGGCCTTTTTTATGAGTTCCTCTAGGTGGACTACTCTGTCCTATACGGTCACTATTTTTCTGAGTAGGTGGACTTGAACCTCCAAACTTTTGACTAGCAGCCAAGCACATTAACTGTTTCCATCACTCAGGTATTCCTTTCTTGGTGATACAAAAACAAAACAAAACAAAACACCAAACCTGTTGCTGCTGAATTGATTTCGACTCATAGTGACCCTATAGGACAGAGTAGAACTGCCCCATAAGGTTTCCAAGGGTGCAAATCTTTATGGAAGCAGACTGCCACTTCTTTCTCCCATGGAATGACTGGTGGGTTGGGACCACTGACTTTTCAGTTAGCAGCTAAGTGCTTAACCACTGTACCACCAGTGGTGCAAAATGCAACATCTTTTCTGTCACTTTTATTTTTTTACAGGACAGTTCTTTTTTTTTTTTGTACTTTACAATACAATGAAAGTTTACAGTTCAAGTTAATCTCTCACGCAAAATTTTATACACACACTGTTATGTGACACTAGCTGCAATCCCTACGATGTGACAGCACACTCTCCCTTTCAACCCTGGGTTTCTCGTGTCCATCCAACCAGCTCCTGCCCCTTCCTTCCTTTTCATTCTGCCTCTAGACAGGAGCTGCCTATTAGGTCTCATATATCTGCTGGAACTAAGAAGCGCACTCTTCATGAATATTATTTTATGTTTTATAGTCCAGTCTAATCTTTGTCTAAAAAGTGGTCTTTGGGAATGGTTTTAGTTCTGGGTTAACGTAGGGTCCGGGGGCTATGGCTTCAGGGGTTCCTCCAGTCTCAGTCAGACCATTAAGTCTGGTCTTTTTATGTGAATTTTCCACACTTCTCTCTTGCTCTGTCAGGGACTCTATGTTGTGTTCCCTGATAGGGTGGTCATTGGTGATAGCTAGGTACCATCTAGTTCTTCTGGTCTCAGGTGATGGAGTCTCCGGTTTATGTGGCCCTTTTGTCTCTTAGGCTAGTATTTTCTTTGTGTCTTTGGTGTTTTTCATTCTCCTTGTAGGGTCGCTATGAGTCGGAATCGACTCAATGGCACTGGGTTTGGTTTTGGTTTTTTGATTGCTCCAAGTGGGTTGGGACCAATTGATGTATCTTAGACGACCACTTGCAAGCTTTTAAGACCCCAGATGCCATTCACCAAAGTGGAATGCAGAACATTTTCTTAATAAAATTTGTTACACCAGTTGGCCTAGATGTCCCCTGAAACCATGATCCCCAGACGCAGCACCAGCTACTCTGTCCATCAAAGTGTTTGGTTGTGTTCAGGAAACCGCTTAGCTTTTGGTTTAGTCCAGTGGTGCTGACTTCCCCTGTATTGTATGCTGTCCTTACCTTCACCCAAGGTGATTCTTGTTTACTTATCTAGTTAGTGAATTCCCCTCTCCCTTCCACCCCACCCTTGGAACTATCAAAGAATAATGTTTCCTTCTGTGTTTAAACCTTTCCTTGAGTTCTCAAAATATTATGCAATATTTGTCCTTTTGCTACTGACTAATTTTACTCAGCATAATGCCCTCCAGATTCAACCATGTTGTGAGATGTTTTGTGGATTCTTCATTGTTCTTTATCGTTGCTTAGTATTCCATTGTGTGTATGTACCATAATTTGTTTATTCATTCATCTGTTGATGGGCACCTAGGTTGTTTCCATTTTTTGCTATTGTGAATAGTGCTGCAACGAACACGGGTGTGTGTATATCTATTTGTGTGAAGGCTCTTATTTCTCTAGGATATATTCCAAGGAGTGGGATTGCTGGATAGTATGATACTTCTATTACTAGTTTTTTAAGGAAGCGTCACTCAGTTTCCAAAGTGGTTGTACCATTTTACATTCCCACCAGCAGTGCATAAGTGTTCCAGTCTCTCCACAAACTCTCTGACATTTAGCCTTTTGTATTTTTTGGATTAGTGCCAGCCTTGTTGGGGTGAGATGGTATCTCACTGTAGTTTTGATTTGCATTTCTCTAATGGCTAATGATCGTGAGCATTTCCTCATGTATCTGTTAGCTGCCTGAATGTCTTCTTTGGTGAAGTGTATGTTCATATCCTTTGCCCATTTTTTAATTGGATTATTTATCTTTTTGTTATTGAGTTGTTGCAGTATCTTTTATAGTGTTCTTCCTTATCCTTTGTGGTGGATTTTGCTTTAAAGTCTATTTTGTCAGAGATTAATACTGCCACTCCTGCTCTTTTTTGATTGTTGTTTGCTTGATATATTTTTTTTCATCCATTGAGTTTTGGTTTGTTTTTGTCTTGGAGTCTAAGGTGTATCTCTTGTTGGAAGCATATAGACAGATTGTGTTTTATTTTACCCATTCTGCCACTCTCTGTCTCTTTATCGGTGCATTTAGCCCATTTACATTCAGCATAATTATTGATAGGTTTAAGTTCAGTTCTGTCATTTTGATGTGGTTTTTTGTGTGTCTTATTGAAAGTTTCTTTGTTCCACTTAATTTTCTGTGCAGAGATGTTTTTCTTTATGTATTTTCTTTTCGCCCTTTTCATTGTTGTTGACTTTGTATTTGCTGAGTCTTTATGTTTTTCTTTTTTTAATTTTGTTGTGTAGGATTTTTAGTTTCCTTTGTGGTTACCTTAATATTTACCTTTATTTTTCCAAGTTTAAACCAATGTTTCATTTTATTTTTTTATATTGCCTTGACTTCCTCTCCATATGAAAGATCTATGACAGCATTATTTAGTCCCTCTTTTTGTTTTAATGTTGTCATCTTTTACATATTGATGTCTGTTTCCCTATTTTCAGTTTTTTGTCTTTGATTTATTTGTGACTTCCCTATCTGGGTTGATATATGGCTGTTCTGTCCTGTATTTTAGTCTTGGATTGCTATCTGATGTTATTGATTTTCTAACTGGAGGACTTCCTTTAGTATTTCTTGTAATTTTGGTTTGGTTTTTAAAAATCCCCTTAACTTCTGTTACCTGGAAATGCCCTATTTTCGCCATCATATTTGAGAGACAGTTTTGCTGTATATGTAATTCTTGGCTAACAATTTTTTTCCTTCAAGTCTTTATATATGTCATCCCATTGCCTTCTTGCCTGCATGGTTTCTGCTGAGTAGTCAGAGCTTAGTCTTATTGACTCTCCTTTGTAGGTGACTTTTCGTTTATCCCGAGCTGCTCTTAAAATTTCGTCTTTATCTTTGGTTTTGGCAAGCTTGATTACAATTTGTCTCGGTGACTTTCTTTCGGATCTTCCCTACTTGGGGTTCAATGAGCTTCTTGGATAAATACTTTCTCGTCTTTTGTGGTATCAGGGAAGTTTTCTGCCAGCGAATCTTCAACAATTCTCTCTGTATTTTTTGTTATTCCTCCTTGTTCTGGTACTCCAATCACTTGTAGGTTATTCCTCTTGATAGAGTCCCACAAAATTCTTAGGGTTTCTTCATTTATTAAAAATTATTTTATCTGATTTTTTTCTCAAATAAATTGGTGTCAAGTGCTTTATCTTCAATCTCACTAATTCTGATTTCTATTGTCTCAATTCTGCTCCTATAACTTTCTATTGAGCTAATTCTGAAATTTATTGTTAATCTTTTTTTTGGATTTCTATTTTCTGTCTCTCTATGGATTCTAGCAGCCTGTTAAATTATTTTGCTCTTGTATAGCTTTCCTAAGTTTCTCTATTGCTTTGTCTGTGTGTTCCTTGGCTTGGTCTGAGTTTTATCTTATCTCCGTCCTGATCTCTTGAAGAGCTCTGTGTATTAATTTTGTTAATTCTACCTCTGGTAATTCCAAGAATTTCTCTTTCTCTGGGAGGTTTCCTGGTTATTTGTTTTGGTCACTTGCTGGAGCCATCATGGTCTGCCTCTATGTGATTTGATATTGACTGTTGTCTCCAAGCCATCAATAAGTTATTACATTTATTTATTGTATGTTTGCTTACTGTACCCTAGCTTCCTGTTTTGTTTTGATACACCCAAATAGGCTGGGCATGTGAGCTATTTGATTATTGGCATCCTTGAAGCTCTCACATCCTGTCTCCAGGTGGTTAGAGCTGCTACTAAGCATATGAGCCTGGGAGTCTGTTTACTTTTCTTGTGTGAATTCAGCTCAGGTGTCCAGGTGTTGGTCACTGAGTGTGTGGTGCAGGCTCTCATCTATGGTCCCAGATGGGCAGTGCTATGTAGGGGTGATTGTAGCAGGCACAGATATCTGACTACAGTAGGGGGTTATGTGCTGAGCAAAGTATGGGGCTGGTCAGCTGCCCCTAAGTGCCTAGGTGGAAGGCATGTCCCTGTCCCCTAGATCATGTAGGTGGGTGGGTTTTGCAGCTGGACTTTTGGCATCCAGTGCTGTTGGGTGTAAGGACTGGGAGGCACCACTTATTCTTAGGCCCCTGTCATGGGTGGGTGAGGACCTTGCTTAATGGGCAGGGCGGTGTCAAACGTCATGAATCTGCTACTCCCCTTTAGCTTTTGCAGTTGAAAATAAGAAATAGGCTTCAGGTATATACCCTGTTGTACCATACTAATGAGGGCCTACACTGTTGAATGGGCCCACACAGGTCTAGGCATGGGCGAAAGGCATTTGAAGTCCATGGCCCCCTTATGTCTGTGCCTAGGCAAAGGGGCAGTGCCTGCCCTGAGTTCCTGACTTAGGAGGTGTGGCGATTTTCTAAAGCCAAGAGACAGGTTTGGACATGGTTAGTCCTGAGGTTCCAGCTTAGGAGGGCTGGAGGTTTCCTTTTTTTTTCTTCATTTGTTTGTTCCCTCCCCAAAGTCAGGAGGCTGACTCTGGCTAAGGGATCCCAGTTCCAGCCCAGGGTGTGAGGCAGCCATTGAACACAGCCAGGCAGGCACCGGAGCAGAGTGGAGAGGGGACGGGTGAGGGGAAAAGAGGTACTTCCCATAGGGGGAAGGGATATTTGGATACTGGCGGGAGGTTAGATGCTTGCACTTGACTTTCACAGATGCAGTGCTGCCTTCCTCTGGCTCCAGGGGTTTGTGCAGGCTCTCCACTGCTGGGCTTCTCCCAACTTGGTAAAAATGCATTGCGAGTGCTACTGCTTGCCTCAGCCTGCATACACCAGACAGTTCAGCCTGCAGGGGCCACCTAGGTCAGGTCTGGCACTTCTTTGTCGCTTCTGAACTCACTGTCTCTTCCCCTGCCACTCAGTCTGATTCCTCAACTTTGTCTTTGTTGTTCAGGGCTTCTAGATTGTCATATACAATCAACTCACTTGTTTTTTTGGGTTCTTGTAAGAGGGACCACAGGAAGCACCTGACTATTCTGCCCCACCTTCTCTATCACTTTTTAAAATATTGTTGTAGGAACACTCGTAACACATTTGCCAATTCAACATTTTTTACATGTACAATTCAGTGAGACCAATTACATTAACTATGTTGTGCAACCACCCCCAGTATCCTCTCCCAAGTTTTCCATCACCATGAACAGATGTTCAATGCTTCCTAAACAATATTCTGTCATAGATATTCTTATGCACCCCATTCTACTGTACTCCCAGAAGCTTCACTGAAGTAGTGGGCTCCTGAATTTACTTGCCACATGTATGTCTTACTATGGCATTCCAGTCCTATTAACCATTCATTATATGTTCTCTTAAGGAGCCCTGGCGGCACAGTGGTTAAAGTGATCAACTGCTAACCAAAAGGTCAGCAGTTTGAAACCACCAGCTGGAGAAAGGTGTGGCAGTCTGTGTCCATAGAGATTTACAGCCTTGGAAATCCTGTGGGGTTGCTATGAGTCGGATGGACTCGATAGCAGTGGGTTTGGTATATGCTCTTTGAAGCCCTCCGATTTTTGTTTATAGACATAGATATGCTGCACATATTTCCTTCTTATCCTGCTGCTCTTCATCTTTTTCCCACTATAAAATATACAGTGGTGGGTTAATCAATTCTGACATCTACACTTTCACCTCCCACCCACAGAGTCCCCTGTGAGTTGAATGAAAGAGATGATATTCTGGAATGAGAATACTTGGTATGCTAGAACAGGCATCCTTTTTCAAACTCAGTTAAGCCAGATGCAAAATGAATTTGTTATTCGGCATGATGGGTGTGGTTTATCTTTCTTGTGTAGATTGGGGAATTTGCAGGTGGGTCTGACTACTAGACTCTTCTATTTCTCAGCCAGATGTGCTCACAAATAAAAATGGCACACATTTACTGCTTGCATGGCTGCATGAATAAATTCCTCCCTCATTAAAAGCTGAGAATTAGAATATTCAAAGGAATATCCTCTTTCTTCATTTCACAAACACATACTAGGTAATGTGAGTATTTAGCCTTTAATGCATAATTTTGAGGAGAGCTAAAAATGTTCACAGCTATTCTAGTCTTATTCGTTTACTTCCAACCCTCATATTATGGATTGAACTATGTTCCCCAAAAATATCTGTTATAAATCCTAACCCCTATATCTGTGGGATATAGTCCTATTTGAGAATAGGGGTTTCTTTGTTATGTTAATGAGGCCTATCAGTGTAAGGTATGTTATAAATTAGTAACTTTTGAAATATAAAAGAGCAGATTAGGCACAGAAGGCAGACACAGGGGAAAGACTGACACTATTTGAAGAAGGCAGATCAGTCCACAGGCCCAAGAACTCCAAGGATGGCCAGCTAGAGAAGCTGAGACAAAGATTTTCCCCCAGAGCAGACAGAGAGAGCCTTCTCCTAGAGCTGCTACCCTAAATTTGGACTTCTAGCCTCCTAATTTTGAGACAATGATTTTCTGTTCATTAAAGCCACCCACTTGTGGCATTTCTGTTATAGCAGCACTAAGAAGCTAAGACACCGATTATTTACAAACCCATCTATATACGGATTTAGAAGCTTCTGAATGCTTAGTTCTTTACAAACAATAGAAAAATAAAAGAACGTTCAATAAAATCTCCACATCCAGTGAGGGAAAATTCAGTTTAGATAAAAATAAACACGTCTACAGATTTTCTTTTACTGTAGAAAAAAAATTCTAAGGATCAATAGAGACTCTCAGAAGCTGGGACCTTAGGGGATAGAGAGAAAAACACTTCATTTTGTAGATGGCACAACTGAGGTCCATAAGGAGTACACAGAACTGGGACTAGAATTCCAAGCTGGTTTTCTTTGCCTCACCAGATAATCAGAGAATTAATTAAAAAAAAAAAAGTCCTTGATAGTAATGAAATCTTAAAATCAAAGCAAGATCAATACAATGGAATATTATTCAGCCATAAAAAGGAATTAAGTACTAATGCATGCAACAACATGGATGAACCTTGAAAACATTATGCTAAGTCAAAGAAGCCAGACACAAAAGACCTCATACTGTATGATTCCATTTATTTGAAATGTCCAGAATAGGCAAATCCATAGGGACATAAAGTGGATTATTGGTTGTCAGGCTTGTGGAGGGAGGAGTAAGGAGTGACTGCCAATGAGTATGGAGTTTCTTTTTGGGGTAATGAAATATTCTCGAATTAGATCATGGTGATGGTCACACAACTCTGTGAATATACTGAAAAACACTAAATTGTACACATTAAAAGGGTGAATTTTATGGCATTTGGAATTATATCTTCATGCTGTTATAAATAATATCAACACAAGATACCACAAGAATTTTGCCTAATGAACCATTTCTCAAACTTTTAGTGAAACCAAAAAACCCGTTGCGTGGAGTTGATTCTGACTCATACCAGCTCTATTAAAAAAAAAAAAAAAAATTTAGAACAGTAAAACTGCCCCATAGAGTTTTCAAGCAGTGGCTGGTAGATTCAAACTGCCAACCTTTTGGTTAGCAGCTGAGCTCTTAACCACTGCACCACCAGGGCTCCCAACATTTAACAAGGGGTCAGCATTTCCTCAAGCTTTTGAAGGACTGACATACGTAGTAAACACTACAAGTAGCTTCTTATTGCATCCATTTAATTAATAAGATGAATAATCTAACAAAAATAAAAGGCAAAATGCCACCAACAAAATCAAGTATTTGTCATTAATCCACTTAATGATCAAGAGAAATAAAAATCTTCTCACACTAAATGGTTAGAGAGAAGCAATCGGTCCTGCTTAATTATAAATTGCATTTTAAAAGTCTCAGCAAACCTTAGAAATAGGGATCTCTAAGGAGGTAAATTCCTCTTTGTGATAATGGCTATTCAACAGTCTATACCTACTGACATCTTCCAGAACATTCTTAATGCAGCTCATGGGAATTGGGGGAAGTTGATTCATTATGTGAAAAATTAAACAACTATTTTGGCCTTTTATTTTAGGTAGGTAGTCCTCATCATGCTTATGAATATCTAAGGTGGATAGAGAACCATTTCTTAAAAAATAAAAACAAGCAAGATAGTGGGTGTTGGTGTTTACCCAACATAGGTTTCTCCCCTTTTTCCTACCAATTGACCCTCATTATATTTGGAAGGGTAAACAAAAAAACTATTTTTTCCAGTTTCCTTGTAGCTAGGAGTGGCCATGCCTCAGCATTTTGGCCAAGAATATATAAAAGTAGAAGTTCCTTGATGGGTCATTTACTAAAACCCTCTAACAGAGGTCAGAATTAGCTACATGTACCTTTTGTTTTTTGCCCTTCCCTTTTGTCCTGCCTGGAATAGGAATATGATGTTGGTAGTGGAGTAGCCTTCTTGAGGCCAGAAAGTACCAACTAACAGTGGTCAAGTGGAAAGAGAAGAAGCCTGGGACCTGAAGGCATCATAGAGCCACTATACCTACCCTAAACCATCTAACTCCAGAATTCTTTATGTTAGAAAAACAAAACACTTAACTTGTTGAAGCCACTTTTTTTTTTTTTTTCAGATTTCTATTCAATTCCTAAATGTTGCCATAGACATTCAGTACATATGATTTTTTATCTAATGAAAAAGTGAACTATGCTATATTGGGTATAGCTGAAAATCTAACCGGAAGCCACATAGAATTTCTTTACTTCCAATCGTTTTTGGTCAGACAGTTACCATTTTCTCACTTGTGAACAAATTTCAAATTAAAATAATTTCAAAGACGTTCAAATACAGACATTTTTTAAAAAAATGTGGGCCATGATTCCTACAAATACATTTATTCAATTTTATTTAAGACCATTTCAAAGGAACCATAATTTGGTAATCAGCATGTTTGGCAAAGAAGCCTTTCTCTGAGATCGTTGGAGTAGGTTCCAGAGTGGAATTGTGGGATTTCTTTCCCTGTACATTTCTTATGTAGGCTTGAATGGTGCCTGACCTCTGTAACTCTTCAGCCTGTGTGGTCCATGGATTAGCTGTAGGTCTAAAGACTGTTACAAGTGAGCAAAGACGCAATTAGGAGCTTGTACCCAAGTATAAATCAACTACATCACTAAACACCTATTGGTTCAGCTTCACTGATTGATTGGTAAGGCTTTTCTATGAAGGAAGAAGCGTGTTGATTTATATTTTGGGTCAATCTCCTTATCTCATTGTGAACTGACACTTTGAGTAGCACTGAGATAGCCAACTCTATTAGGTATAAGGAATCCCTGGGTGGTGCAAGTGCTTAACACACCTGGCTGCTAACTGAAAGATTGGAAGTTTGAGTGCACCCAGTGGCACTCAGAAGAAAGGCCTGGTGATCTACTTCCAAAATGTCAGCTGTTGAAAACCCTATGGAGCACAGTTCTACTCCGACACACATGGTATAATCTAGTAATTGTTGTGGGAGATATGACTGTCAATGTGTGCCCTCTGTAACTCACCAAACTATGAGACTAAGTAGAATGTTATTTATATTAGGTCTGGGCTGTGTTGACTTTGAACCGCCAACTACCCACCCAGGAACTTGGCCACGCTTCTGAGAGTCCCTAAGAAATTCTCTCAGATTTGTTCCAGAAAAATTCACTCAAGTTCTTCCACTGTTGTCTTCTAGCCAAGTCATTCCAGCACTGCCTCTGCCGCTGGTGTAACATAATATCCACCTAACAGTAGCTTAAGCAATACAGACAATTTTCTCATGTAACTTAAAGTCTGGAGGAAGGTCGCTCTATATTTGATACTCACGCAACAGTTAGCCATAGTTCAGGCTCTTTGCATCCTTCAGCTGTGCCTTCCTTTGTGTGTTGGCTTTTTGTCCTTGTATAACTCACCTCATGGCTTCAAGATCGTTTTTAAAGCTCTAGGCATTATCATCTAAAGCAGGAAGGAATGAACATAAACAGAAAAAAAGGGGCTTTCATTTTTTTTTTTTCCTTTCTTACTGTGGTGAAATATATATAATCAAACGTTTGGTATTGCCACTATTTTTATGTGCACAATTCAGTGACATTAATTATGCTCCTCCTGTTACACAGCTATCATCACTATGTTTCTTTTTTTTTCCCGTCACCGTTAACAGAAACTCAGTGCCAAAATGGCTCCCTTTTATTTAGAGAGAAAATTCTCCCTGGGAACAGCTGATGTCATCCCCCCTCACCATCCAGAAGACTTTTTGTTACATCTCATTGGTCAGAACTGGGTCTCGTGAACCTCACCAGGTGCAAGGGAGGCTGGGAAAGTGCTCATCTGGCAAAGGGGAAAAGGATGAACATAACCGGGTTAGACAAGGGAGATTCATTCCCTGAGGCTTCTCTCCTCGATACCCCAAACGACATCAGGGTTCTGTTGGCAGAGAGAAAGGGGGAATAGCTGTTGTGTAGTTAGCCATCGTGTTTGCCAGGATGCTGCCTCCCCAAAGCTATCTTTCCTGGGCGGCCAGAGCAGAGCTGGGCTTCAAAACAACTCAACCCAGACCCAGATCTCATGGACTTTCCCATCAAAGAGCTACTTTAGCCCCTTAACACTCAGTTTCTGAGCTCTCGACAGCATCTCCTTAACACACATTACACACACATATCCCTCCATGACAAAAAGCCACAACTTCCCGGTGATAGACTTTCAAATGTACACCAGGAGCTAAAACAACTCTCTCAAGGGAACATCAGTCTACTGAGGTGTAATTGCCCACCACACAGACATTATCATTGACTGTAGCTTTGGAGCCAGTCTCAAACATTTCGTTTTCAGATTGTGGTCTCGACTTTATAAATGTACCTGCTGTTTTCCAGAACAGAGAACAGTAGGTCCAGCTCTACTCCTTACACAACACCAAACTGCTAGATACTTTGAAATGACAGCTTCCAGTTTCCATATTCCCTGACAAAACTTTTAAAAGTCTTAAGTTCAAGTTTCATCCAGGGTCCATGCACTCCCCATAGCAGTTTCTGAAAAAAGAAGCTGCTCCCCAGGCAACTGGCCTAGGAACAGAATCTTAGCCCTGAAGTTGTAGCAAAAGGTTTATTTCCTCTTCTTCATCTTTTTCCCTATTTAGTGATCCTTGTAATTAAATAATATAAACGAATTTATGATACACACACACACACACACACACGCAAAAAGCAGTTGATAGAAATCCCGAAATGCAGAGAGGGAGTGTGTGTGTGTGTGTGTGTGTGTGAGTCAGCATACGCTGGATGGTTCAGGAAGGCTTTAAAGTTCTAAAATTGGAACTATAGGTAGATTTTGACAAAATGGAAAGAAAGTTTGGAATGGGCATTCTTGGTGGATAGGTGCTTAGTATGAATACATCCCAAGGTAGGTACAAATAGATACAGATGGATAGGTAGTTTAGGTCTGGTCAGTGGAAAGAGAATAATCATATTGGCAAATGTGTGAGTAGTTTAGATAAACTCATGATCAATCTATCTCTGACATTCTAAGGTGATCAGTGATAATAAGTAAGGGTATCCAGTACCATAAATTCATTGGCCTTGCTGGTGGGTGGCTACAAAATCTTTGCCTCTCTTTCCATTAAGAAACATAGTTGTTTCTCCCTCCTCTTGAATCTTGACGGCCCCCGAGACTTGTTTTGACAAACAGAATGTGATGAAAGTGACACAGTGTGAATTCTCAGGATAGGTCTTAAGAGATCTGCAGCCTCTGCTTTTGCAGACTTGGAATGCTTTGTCTTGCATCTCAACTGCAATGCTGTGAGGCAGCCCAGGCAGCTGTGTGTAGAGACACATGGAGAACTGAGGCCCCTGGCCAATAGCCACATCTGAGCTCCCAGCCAACAGTCCATATCATCTACAAACCATGTAAGTGAGGTCATTTTGTATCTTCTAGCTATCTCAGCTTCTGACTGATACTACACCGAGCAGGAAAAATATTCAGTCAACGCACAGATCATGAGAAATAATAAATAGTTTTTGTTTTAAGTCATTATGTGGTTTGTTACACAGCAATAGATAACCAAAACACTTGGGAATATATAATTACCTTGTCTTACAATGTAAGTAGCAATTTACAGAAGTGAAACAAAAAATAATTCTGATCTAATTTATTTTACTGAGTTATGTCTTCACAAAGGTAGATAAGATGGCAATTAAAAACATGTAAGCATTCTTGATCAAGAGTCTCCCATTTCTGAGATTAGAAACATGTATATCTAATACATAGATAGATATATAGACAGGTAGATATATAAACAGATAGTATAAATCTAGTTCTGTGTAATCTTCTTGGGTTTTTGTGGTTCCCAAACTTTTTCTTTCAATCTACTATATCAAGCTAGCTGGAATAATCCTAAAACCCCTCCATATACCATGAGCCAACTAAGGCTCTGGCTGGGTGAGAGATTTGCCCAAGGTCACCAAGCTTTATAGTGGAAAAGCCGGAGCTAGAGACCAAGACTTCAAATTCTTGGCTTCTTTCCAGTGCACTACTTTGCTTTAAAGAGCTTTTCTCATTTCTGTTTATGCTGGTTATTGTGGCGGGCTTCTTAGCAGTCATTTGGGATAACTTATCCAATCATTTCTTTTTCTCTACTCAGTTTCTACATGAAATCTTGATCTAGCTTCTTTTAAAACAACAAACTCTGAAGTCAAATGAATATAAATCAGAAGTTTTGCAAGGTCAGCATTCCTTCACATTATTGTTTGTACCAGTGAAAGAACAGGATAGAACCTGAATTCTCTTGCTTTTTCTCCAAAACTCAATAGTGAGGTTTTAGCACTTTCTGATCTTTTCCATACACGTATTTTGAATATAATCCTCCAAATGCATGACATTTTTCATATTTTATTTATTATTTATCACCGGTTCTTAAGCTTCTATTCCTTTTAATTTAGAGGTGAATGGGTTATTATATGCGAAAGAGTCAGTTTTCCACGATCTTTTTCAAGAAAATTTGGCAATATGCACATTGTTGTTAGATGCCATTGAGTTGGTTCCAACTCATAACAACCTTATGTATAACAGAACAAAAAGTTGCCTGGTCATGCCCATCCTCACAATTATTGCTATGTTTGAACCTGTGGTTGCAGTCACTGTGTCAATCCATCTTATTGAGGATCTTCCTCTTTTTTGCTGATCCTGTACTTTACTGAGTATACTGTCCTTTTCCACAGATTGGTCCCTCCTGATAACATGTCCAAAGTAAGCGAGATGCATTTGAATTATTGATGCAATTAGCACAGTGATAAGCCATTCCCTATCTTCTGATGAAAGGTGGTTTCTACTGGCTGATTTTAATCTCACTAGAAAATTTAGAAATGTGGATTTCACAGCGACACTGATTGCTCCTTTAAGCATTTGAGAAAATAGCAAGGGTGGGGTGGGGGGAGGTGGTAGAATCAGACAAATAGGGTAGGATATAAAGATTCTGAAACAGGGCTTGCAAAATCTTTATTCACACAAGACCAAATGTGTATTTACTGAAAACAACACATGGAGAGGATGGAAAGCTAGAACTTGCTTTGTTAAGCTAAAGCTTTGGAAATATTGTAATTGAGAGCTCCACCTGGTGTGTTCAAAGCAGATTATAAAAGCCTGTTGAACAGTGACTAATTTATTTTCTCTGGAGATCAGTCTGTACCTATGAACATAGCTGGGTTGGACCAATGGCACCCAAATCAAGCCACACTTTGTAGACCAAAGCAGTCACAGTTGAATTCCTTGGGAATAATCAGATATGATATGAGACACCAAATGATGTTCAGACAGATTAAAGAGTTATGTATAAAAATCAAGACCATAAAAAGTAGCAGAAGGAAGATATAATTGAATGTTTATTATATCTCCAGAAGTATGCTAGCTCTCTAAGCAAGGAAGTGACAGGAAAAAAAAAAAAAAAATCACAGAGTTAAAGACGGATATATTCAACTATTTTTAAAAAAATTATACTTATGAATCAATAAAAAACTAAAATAAAAATTAAACCAGACATAAATATTTGTGGCAAATATGGCTTTAAATAGTTAATATAGGTGTCACATACAGAGGCCATACAAATTGGTAAAAAGAATACTAAGACCTCAAATGATATATAGGGAAGTAACATGACTAGAGAACTCACATAAGAGTAAGTAAAACTGGCAAACAATCATGAGCAAGAATATTTTACCTGTTAGGAATTAGAGAAAGGAAAAATAAAATGGGGTACAATTCTACAAGTTTATACTAGCAAGTATTTTTGAAGGTTCACGATACTCAGGGCTAATGACTTTACAGTGACCTTCTTATATTGCTTTTTGCTTTGGAAGTCCTTTAATGATACAGATAAAGAGACATTAAATGGTTCATATCCTTTAACCTAGAATATGAATACTAAAGAATTAAGGCAAAATGCTAGGTATGGTGCCAAATAATAATGATAACCATCATTGTCATCATAAGCACAAAATAGCCTAAATCACCGATAATAGGACTAATTATAGTGATAATACCTTTTTTATAGGGTGGTTGTGATGATTGGAAATAATTCATGCAGTGCTTAAAACAAGGAGGGGCACCCAGTAGGTTGTAAATGCTTTTTAGCATATTGGGGTGTCACTGAGCAATGGAAGACTCCAGGGTTTTCAGTTTGTTCAGTTCAGCTCCTCCAAGCACAAGTGTAATCCTTCCATAGGCCAACCTTCTTCCAACAGATGTTGAGATATTGAGGTTCTATTCACAAAAAGTAAATAAAAATTTGCCTAGCAGTGTAGAGAGCAAAGGGTACAGATGATGGAAGTGCTGGTACCAATATGGCAGATATTACACTTTCTGAAGATGGCTCCAACATCACTCATCCCACAAGCTATTCTACGGTGTGACCTCAACACTTCTTGCATTGACAAGCGCGATCCATATCCCTTCCTCTCGAATCAGGGTAGAATTGTGATTTGCTTGTAACTAACAGAATGAGGCAGAAGTGAGGCTGCATGACTTCTAATACTAAGTTAGAAAAGGTAATGCAACTTTCTCCTTCACTGGAACACCTGCACTTGGAGCCTTGGGCTGCCATGTAAATAGTCATATGTCTTGAGGCTGCCATGCTGTAAGGAAGCCCGAACTGACCCATGCATAGCAACCACATGGAGAGGTCCTGAGATTACATGGAGAGAGATGCTTTTTGCTTCAGCCTCCTGTTTTTCCAGCTCCAGCCACCATCTAACTGCAACTGCATCAGTGACCCTGAGCCAGAACCTTGGCCCGAGCTGGGGTTTTTCTCATGTTACTGATTCAGAGTCTTGTGCTTTAGGTGAAGGTTTACAGAGCAAATTAGTTTCCCATTCAATAGTTTATACACAAGTTGTCCCTTGGCATTGGTTGCAATCCCCACAATGTGTCAGCACTCTCTCCATTTTCCCCATGAGTTCCCCACTCCATTCGTCTGGTTTCCCTGCCCCTTCCTGCCTTCTCATCTTTGCTTTCGGGCATATGTTTTTCTTTTGGTCTCAAGTAGATGATTTATTTAAGGAGCACTTTACACACTTGTATTATTGTTTATTTGTCTGTTATTTGGCTGAAAGGTGAATTATGGTGTTGGTGAAGAATATGGAATATACCATGGACTGCTAAAAGAATGAACAAATCCGTCTTGGAAGAAGTATAGCCAGAATGCTCCTTAGAAGCAAGGATGGCAAGACTTCGTTTCAAATACTTCAGACATGTTATCAGGAGGGCTCAGTCCCTGGAGAAGGACATCATGCTTGGTAAAGTAGAAAGTCAGTGAAAAAGAGGAAGACTCAATGAGATGGATTGACACAGTGGCTGACACCATGGGCCGAAGCATAACAACGACCATGAGGATGGCACAGGACCGGGCAGTGTTTCGTTCTTTTGTACATAGGGTCACGATGAGTCCGAAGTGACTTGACAGTACCTAACAACAATTATTTGGCTGAAAATCTCTGGGATTGGCTTCAGTTTCATGTCAGAAGGGCATCTGTCTAAGTGCCACAGTCTCGGGGGTTCCTCCAGTCTCTCTCAGACCAGTAAATCTGGTCTTTTTTTATGAATTTGAATTTTGTTCTACGTTATTATTTTTTTCCCCACACTCTAACCAGGACCTTCTATTGTGATCCTGGTCAAAGTGGTCAGTAGTGGTAACCGGGCACCATCTAGTTTTTCTGGTCTTGGGCTGGTGGAGGCTATGGTTCCTGTGTCTATTAGTCCTTTGAACTAATTGTTTCCTTAAGTCTTTGGTTTTCTTCACTCTCCTTTGCTCTGGACGGAAAAAAGACCAACAGCTGTATCTTAGCTGGTCACTCACGAGCTTTTAAGACCCCAGATGCTACTCACCAAAATAGGATATAGAACGTTTTCTTCATGAACTATGTCATACAAGTTGACCTGGATGGAGAGACAAAAAAATTATTGCTGTTGTTTAAAGCTCCTAAGTTTTAGAACCAGATTAGGACAATCAATGAGAACTTGGATGAACATTCAGCTTCTTTACTGTTTCTGAGCATTCAAACAGTGCTCCTCTATGTCTTTCTTTGCTAGAGGGACTTCCTTGACGTTCCCAAGGGAACAGCCCTATCTTTTCTTGAACAACTTCCCAGGATCAGCTTTCTGACTTCAAGGCTTCAGCCAACGATTGCCTTTATTGCTCTTCTTTCCCTCACTCATCTTCATTGGTTCCCGTCCCACATCCTTTTTATCTCACCACCCTTTACATATCCTTATCCTTCATTTCCCACAAGGAAAAAAAAATTATTCTCTTTTCACAATAGACTTTGATGGCAACTGAAAAGTGGGTTTCTTTTTTCTCAAGGATTATTGTTGTTGTTAGTTGCTGTCAAGTCAGCTCCGACTCATGGGAACCTTATGCAAAAAAAACTCTCAATAAGTGAGGAGAAATATTTGTTGCCTATCTTCTGAAGCACCTGGAGCAAGGGACGGAAAACAAAGCAGTTGTTTCGTATTAAGACTGATTGACATTAATATCCTGAGAAATTAGCTTCCGTGTTTTTTTATCACCACTTTGGCCTGGGTGAGGGAACATTACTCTTCTTGGTATCCTTTGCCCTAAGCATGGACACAGACTCTTCTTAATTCTCCCAGACTCCAAAGTGTAAGGGTGCTTCTTGATGATTTTAGGATAATGGAAGAATAGTGAATGGAGATAATAACTCACAACCATTACACAGGCCCTGTGGCTTAAGATTTCTTCCTGAGCTGATGTCAGGCCTTCTGGTCCATCCCCTCATAGTCAGGGAAGCTCCTTACAATGCTAGAACACTTCAGAGACTGCCAAGTTGTGGGAGGGGCCAAAATGACTCCTGTGGCCTTCACATATGAAGAAACTTGTATTTATACTTTCCCTCCTTGTTTGCTTTTCCTCTCTAAGCCTTCCCTCCTAATTTTCTATCTCAGGTTTCAACTTTCCAGGAAGATTGAGAGTAGAAAGACGAATTCCTGTTAAGGGGAATCCTACCCCCAATTACAAGCGAGTGGTGTGGCCTAACAGCCCCAATAAACCAATTGTTGATACTGTAGCTTTGGACTGGGTTATTCAGTTATGTGGAACATTGACCCTCTCAGTGCAGGTAGGGCTGCGCCAAGGCTAGTCCATTTCCTTTTCTGTCTCTTGACGTCAAGAGTTCAAAGAGTCACCCATGATGTCTCTCTCTCTCAGACATACACACCCGTACACACATGAAAAAGAAATGTTTGGGTGGATGTTGTGGTAGATTGGATAATGGCCCATAAATATGCCCAAGTCCTAAACTTCAGAACCTGTGGCTTCAACCTTATATGGCAAAAGTAACTTTGCAGGTGGGATTAAGTTAAGGATCTTGAGATGGAGAGATTATTCTAGCTTATCTAGATGGAACTTAAATGCAATCATAAGTGTCTTTATAAGAGACAGGCAGAGGAAGATTTGACACAAAAGAGGAGAAACCAGTGTGACCGCAGAGGCAGAGGTTGAAGTGACGTGGCCACAAGTCAAGGAATTCCAGCAGCCACCAGAAGCTGGAAGAGACAAGGAATGGATTCTCCTTTAGACTCTCCAGAGGGAGTGTGGCCCTGCTGACACCTTGATTTTGGCCCAGTGAAACTGATTTTGGACTGCTGTCCTTCAGCACCATGAAAGCATAGATTTCTACTGTTTAAAGCCAACAAGTTTGTGGTAATTTGTAAAAGGGGCCACAGGAAACTAACACAGATACATGGTAGAGTGACATCTTACTCAGAAGTTAGGTTTAAGCATCAAAATTTAAGGCAAAAATGACATGTAGGCACACTGAATCCTGAAAATTCTTCAAACAAATGTAACATTGAAGAGCAACATTGCAGGTTTTCCCTCCAGCTCTGAAATGAAATGCTGTTTCTTCAATTGAGGTGCCAGGCGAAATAGCTGGCTTTTCTTTAGAGGCCATGTTGCGGGAAAAATACCCATCCTTAACACTGGCATCACTTACAGAAGTACTTGGGAACCAAATTCCACGGAGGGAACCACAGATTCACATCTCCCATCTCACACTCACTTGAGGCATATGTTGTTTAATTGGAGTGGTGGGCAAAACTTCTCATGCATTTAAACTGTTCTTTATTTCTTTCCCAAGTCAGTAGGGTTGAATTTGCTTAAGCTATTGTTTTTTTTTTTTTTTTTTTTTTTTTATTGTGGGGTAGGAAACCCTGGTGGCACAGTAGTTAAGAGCTACAGCTGCCAACCAAAAGGTCGGCAGTTTGAATCCACCAGGTGCTCCTTGGAAACTCTATGGGGCAGCTCTTCCCTACCCTATAGGGTTGCTATGAGTTGGAATGGACTCAATGGCAATGGGTTTTATTGTGAGGTAATCACCAATGCCTTCAGTGCAGCTTGGACTTCTTCCTTCAGTACCATTGGTTCTTGATCACATGCTGCCTCCTGACATGGTTGAACATCAAACAATTCTTTTTGATATGGTGACTCTGTGTTTTCTTCCATCATCTTTTGATACTTCCTGTGTCATTCAGTGTTTTCCCCACAGAATCATTCAATATTGTAACTTGAGGCTTGAATTTTTTCTTCCGTTCTTTCAGCTTGAGAAATGCCGAGGGTGTTCTTCCCTTTTGGTTCTCTAACTCCGGGTCTTTGCACATTTCATTGTAACACTTTACTTTGTCTTTTCGAGCTGCCCTCAGCGGGGTAACCTGTGGAACACAAAACATGGAAACTTTGTTGGGAACCCTTCCAGCCCTTGCCCCCGAGTCTCTTTGTATCCTTTATGCCTATAATAAATCTGTAGTTGTAAGTATGGTATACTCACCATGAGTTCTGTGAGTCATTCTAGCAATTTATTGAACCCAAAGGCAAAGGGGGAGCCAACAGGTCAGAAAGTAAGGGTATCATGTGGACTCCCAAGTATGCGGCTGGCATCCTAAAGGGATAGTGGGAAAGCAGCTCTTAATTTTTGGCCAGCACATCAGAAGGTTAGGGTGTTGTATGGACTCCCCAAACTTGTGGATAGTATCTGCCTATTTGGCAGTCTGAAGGACAGTGTCATTTTAATTTGTGAGCTCCGACCTAGGTCCAGGTGACTGGGGTCAGAGAGTGTGCTGTGGGGGTGGCTGGCGAAGAGGATAGAAGGAAGGTGGGGACTGGAGCAATCTCCACATTTTGGGGATTAGATTCATCCTGATCCTTACCTCTCAGTTAATAACAGTTAATCACTATAGACTTACCACATACCAGATGCTTCTCTAATTGCCTATTGTGAAAGCAGCTTGGGGGCGCCGTCTGACCTCCTCTAATTTCACTGGGGGAAAGGAGAACCAAGATCAACAGCCTGAGACTGATTCCTATGAGGCGGAGGTCAGACATGCCTTCTCTCTCCGCCATCTTTACTAATTCTGACACCAATCGTCCCTCAAACAGCACTCTCTACTTCTCTGCTGGGTTTGATAATTCATTGCAATGGCCACACAGAACTCACAGACCATACTCATGATTATGGGGTTTCTTAGGGGAGTAACAGTTACAATTCAGGCTCAGGAACACTCAGGATACAGTTCTGCCATTAGGACAGCCTCTTCCCAGTGCTTACAGGCACATCACTCCCTGGCCCTAGGCCTCTCTCCAAAGGCACAGCGCTGTCTCCTGCTGCTGGGTCTCTGCTGCTGGGTCTCTCCTGCCACCACTTCTCACCAGCTTCAAGGTTACAGCTTGCTCTCTCTCTCTCTTGCTTCCAGGAGCTTCTCAGCACAGGGATCCTGGGTCCAGAGGAGGCTCTGTCTGGTCCTCACTCTTCTTCCTTGGTGGTGGTAGGGTCCTCATTTCTGCTCTGGAATTGGCTTTCTTTTAAGGTAAAACTGACAAATCACCTTGGTAGGCCACAATTACCCCATCACACAGACCCTCCCAATCACCTGCGTGGGAGTTACAAGACCATGGCTAGAAAGGCCATACACAAAAGTAATTAATCCCTGCACTTATAACTCTGCCCTACAAACCGAGGTGCTGAGAGGTTAAGGAACTTCACTAAGATCACAGAGCAGATAATTGCCAGACCTGGAATTTGAATCCAGACACATTGACACCAGGATCTTTGCTCTTAATCACTATACTATTCTCTCTTAATAAATTAGCTAAACATATAATACTATTTCACCATGCAACAAAATGTTAGGGGTGTTTATTTTTGGATGATGAGATTACCAGTATTTTTTTTCTTTTCAAAACATGTTTGAATTTTCTATTATTTTATTTTACTCCATTTTAAATTATGCCATTATTATTACTTCAGAAAAGAGCATAGATTACTTTTATAATCTGTAAACAAAACCCTACAAAGTTAATACACTTTCATTTCAGAAAAAAGTAGAATTCAAAATTGTACCTATACTTTGTTACATTTATGTGTATAGATATAGATAAAACTAACCCAGAACCCAGTGCCATCGAGTCGATTCCGACTCATAGCGACCCTATACTAGAAAAGAATATTGAAAAGAGTTTCATTTATTATATTGTTGAGTTTCGTAGTGTTAGAGAGTAGGAGAAGTTTCTAGAACATGCACCGATTACCACCAGGCACAGATCAATACAGTACAGAGATGTAATTGTAACTTTTCCACACTTACCCATCTGGCACTGGTATCAAAATGTAGCAACCTCCTTTGGGGCTGGCTTTTATAGCAGTGCAGGAACCCTGGAATTTTTTGATACTTCATTCTACTAAATTACAAAGTGCATGATCACTTTGAATAACCTAAATATAAAAAAGACCCCATTATATATTGGAAAAGTCTTATGATACTATGTTAAGTAAAAAAAAAAAAAAAAGGATATAAATTTGAAAAAGCCATATAATAAAGAAAAAAATGATATGTTTTTGTTTCAGTGGTTGGATCATGGATACAAGTGATTTTCTTCTTTATGCTTTTATACATTTTCTGAAGTGAGAATGCATTTATATGTATATTTATAAATATATTAGATATATAGTTAACCTTCCAGTGCAAAATTAAAGATGTTTGAAAACCCTCACTTTTTGTCCCATCAAGCTCCTTTGCGGGCTGCCTAACAAAGACAAGTGTCCCAATTTCAGAATTTGTGCACCCCTTAAAAATGTGCTTCCCCAAAAGGAAATGTCCGTCTTATTTTATGTGGCCTTTCCCACCAACTTTACATTCAGTTTGAAATGAAAAGAGGCTCTTAGAAAACTGTTCTCTTCTTTTGCTTTTAACTTAAAGATATCCCTGTATTTTCTAAATATGTATTTTCATAATCAGTCTAACACTGTTAAACTAATACATACTTCATTCTGAGATTTTTCTTCCAGCAACCTCTGTGGACATTAGGGCTCATCCACACCACATTCCCTGTACTTATTTTTAGCCCGCTACTAGAAATTACCTATTTTAATTCGTGATTCAAATAATGCATTTGGAATGATTTCCTTTCCCTTTCTAACCACAGAACATTTTCTTGGGTTCAGTGAAATTGCTGCAATTTTACACAATCTTAGATAACTCTCTTACTATAAGAGCCATATAGTTAAGCTCCAGCCACAGCTTAAAGCTGCCATAAAGCTTTGTCTCTACCGGTTAAATAACCAGACTGTAGCACACTTGATGGGATTCTTCAAGCCCTCTGAGTGACTGAGTAATGTTTCTTTCTAGTTGACGGCCACTCGATGATTCATAGAGATTGAAAAAAGGAGTGAATTGGTGCTGCCAGTCGATTTGGTCACAGGCCCACAGGGGAGCTCTGAGAATGATTCTCTATCTTTAAAATCACATGCATCATTACTGCGCACCCCACTTGTCTCACTGACTGTTTATAAAAAATAGAAACTCCTTTCTCTGGCTTTTCATCCAGACAACTTAGCAGTCATCAGTGGAATCGTCCCTCTTTCCACAGTGTCTTTTCTGAGGGATTTTTCCCCTTCTTACAAAAATCTGGCTTTCTCCTAAGGATGTTGATTTCAAGCAGCCCTCTTGGGTTTATTTTCCCACCACTCACGCACCTTGTGTTTGTGAGGTTGGAAGGTGTAGTTACTGCACTGTTGCTACCCTGCCCACTCTCCAGTGTACCCATTCCATCCCCCAGCTGCTGTGAGTAGTGGCTGCTGACTGTTTACAGTTGCCTCCTTCTGAGACTTACATTAAGTCAGTGGTTCTCAAAGTGTGGTCCCTGGGGTAGTAGCATCAGTACCACCTGGGAATTCTTCATTGTTGCTGTTAGCTTCTGCTGAGTCACCCCTCAATTCATGGTGACCTCTTGCACAATGGAACCAGATGCTGCCCGGTCCTGTGCCATTCCCATGATCTGTTTCGGACTGAACCATTGTAATCCATAGGGTTTTCACTGGCTGATTTCTGGAAGTAGATCGCCGAGCCTTTCTTCTTAGTCTGCCTTAGTCTGGAAGCTCCACTGAAATCTGTTCAGCATCATACAACCTGCAAGCCTCCACTGACAGATGGGTGGTGGCTGAGCATGGGGTGCCTTGGCTGGAAATCGACCCCTGGTCTCCTGTATGCTACCCTAGACCTACTGAATCAGGCATTTGGGAGTAGGGTCCAGCCATCTTTGTTTCTGATGCCCAACTATTGCTCCAGGATGAATGGAACCCAGTCCAGAAATGCCTGGGATGATACATCCTCCCCTCAGGAACTGACTACAGCCAATTACTGATAGGTTCAAGGGGTACAAAAGGCTAGAGGGAGGACAACTTTGTGATGCTATTTAGAACTCAGAGCTCCTCATGGGATCAGGCTGAGGTTGAACTTGACCTGGTTCCAATGTATATTTATTTTATTTTTATTGTTGAGAATATATACCAACTCAACAATTTCTACATGTACAATTCAGGGAGATTGATACATTCTTCAAGTTGTGGAAACATTCTCACCCTCCTTTGTGAATTGTTCCTCACTCATCAACATAAACTCGCTGACCCCTAAGTTTCCTATCTAATTTTTTGAGTTACTGTTGCCAATTTGATCCCATACAGATAGTTCTTAAAGAGCACAACGCTCAAGGCAGACATTCTTTAAAAATTAAGCTTATCTACTGTTTCATTTCAAGAAGACTGCAGGCTATATTTTTGGTGTAAGGTTTAAAGATTATTTCAGGGCAATAGTTTTTTTTTTTTTTTTGTACTTTAGATGAAGGTTTACAGAAAAAACTAGTTTCTTATTAAACAGTTAGTACACATATTGTTTTATGACATTGGTTAACAACCCCATGACATGTCAACACTCTCCCTTCTTGACCCTGGGTTCCCTTTTACCAGCTTTCCTGTTCCCTCCTGCCTTCTAGTCCTTGCCCCTGGGCTGGTGTGCCCCTTTAGTCTTGTTTTTTTTTACGGGCCTGTCTAATCTTCGGCTGAAGCGTGAACTTCAAAAGCAACTTCATTACTGAGCTAAAAGTTTGTCTGGCGGCTATACTCTTGGGGTTTCTCCAGTCTCTGTCAGACCAGCAAGTCTGGTCTTTTTTTGTGAGTTAGAATTTTGTTCTACATTTTCCTCCTGCTCTGTCTGGGACCCTATATTGTGATCCTTGTCAGAGTAGTCACTGGTGGTAGCTGGCTACCATCTAGCTGTACTGGACTGAGTCTGGCAGAGGCCGCGGTAGATGTGGTCTGTTAGTTCTCTGGACTAATCTTTCCCTTGTATTATTTTTCTTCCTTCTCCTTTGCTCACGAAGGGGTAAGACCAGTGTTGTATCTTAGGTTGCCACTCACAGGCTTTTAAGACTCCAAACCCTACTCACCAAAGTAGAATATAGAACATTTTCTTTATAAACTATGTTATGCCAATTGGGCTGGATGTTCCCTGAGACCATGGTTCCCACAGTCAGGGGGAACCAATAGTTTGGGGGGTTCATCCAGCCTCAATGGCTTCAGCAAGCCTGGATTCCATGAGAATTTGAAATTCCATTCTGCATTTTTCCTCTTTTTGATCAGGATTCTTCTGTAGAATCTTTGATCAAAATGGCTGAACATATATTTTGATTGGACTTCTTCCCTGCCCTATTCTGCACCCTCAGTATCTTATGGGGTTTCACTGCAACACACTGCCTTACTCAATCTCTTGCACAAGAATCCTTGCCTCAGGCTCTGCTTATAGGGGATCAGACCTACGACAGGGAAATCTTCCTTACTCCTCACTGGGACTTCTATCCTCTCATAAAACATCCAGTTCCTCTGAGGCTTATGTTATTGGGTTACACCATCTTCTTTCTGAACCTGTTGCTATTGTAACAGCTTTATTAAACTAGCTGAACCCAGTGGGAGGTACTCAGGAAAGAGCTTCATTGTTTCTCTACCAACTGCCTTTAAACACACTCAGTTGTATTTCCCTGACCCTTCCCTGAAGCTATCTCAGTCTCCCATAGCTTTTTCAGTCATGTGTGGGTAGCAAAGCAGCCTCATTTTCAGGTATCAACATGTCCAGTCCAATCTAAGTCCCTATCTCTATCTCTCATCCAGTTCAAAGCTGCCCTTTCTCTTCAACCAGAGGACTGCTCTGAGATTCCGCAGGATGGCATTACAGAAGGGGTATGAGGTCTTTCTTATTCTCTACCTCCTCCCTCATTCTCTTTGGCAGTGGAAAAGGGACTAGAGCAGCAGCAGTTGTCTCAACCTCGGCACTATTGACATTTTGGGCTGCATAATTTTTGTTATGTGTGAGAATATCCTGTTCATAGTAGGGTGGTTAGCAACATCCCTGACCTCCACCCACTAGATGTCAGTAGCAACCCCCAACAGGTAGTTCTAACAACAAAAATGTCCCCAGAAATTACCAAATGTCCCTGGGGAAGGAGGCAAACTGGCTCCGGTTGAGACCAGTGGATTAGAGGGAAAAGGCAAATTCTTACTTGATTGGTGCTGCTATTACCTGGCTGTCTGTGCTGTACTTAAGGGGAGAATATACAAGGGTGTGGGTAATCGGGAGTCATGTTACGATTCTCCCTACCATAGACCTCATGGGACTTTTGGGCCCAGAGAGTCCTTTCATTTATCTTGAGGGTAAATGTCAGCTCTGCTGAAACCTGCTCAGCATCATAGCAACAAACTTTCTTTGGAGAATTACCCTATGAATGAATACTTAAGTCTTATCTTTTATAGCCTAGAAATGAGTAATAGACTAAAGGTTACAGGACTGAGTCTTGCCCACCTCTTGGAAAATTCTGGGTATAAGTGTCTGGTACCTCTCTTTTGAACTTGTAAACATTTATCACTCATTATCGAGTCCTAGTGGTGCAACAGTTAAGTGCTTGGCTGCTAACCAAAGGTTGGCAGTGTCAACCCACCCAGAAGCTCTGCAGGACACACTTGGTGGTCTGCTTCAGTAATGATTAGAGCCTAGAAAACCCTATCGGGTAGCTATATTCTGTCACATGAGATCACCAGGAGTCAAAATCAACCTGAACGGCACCTAACATCCTCAAATTAGGGTCTCAGCTAAAACTCTGAGACAAAGGAAAATAGCATTTACCATCTTGTTAAATTATTATCTTCTGACTTCCTGGTCACAGCATTCATCAAAATTCATGACACCTGGCTCACAGTCTTCTTCTCCTTTCCAGCTAGGTGCTGGTGGAGAAAGTCACACAGGTGGACAGATTGTTTCTGCATAACTTCACAACCACCAACCTCAAGTGCACCCGCTGCACTGCCTGGCCACTCTTCCATGTTCCTCTGGCCTGCTCACTCTCCTCACACTTCTGACCTCTCCCTTCTTTCCACAGTATTCCTTGAGTACTTAATGTGTTAGGGTGTACAAGGCTGTGTTTGGAATCCAAAGGTCTACAAGACCAGACCCTTTCCTTAAGGATCTCACAGTCTAGTGGGGAAGACTGACACATAATACAAAATGCAAAGGGCAATGGCAGAGATCCATGTGCAGGATATTATGAGAACATACAGGGAGTACCTAGCCCAGCTGGAGGGTGGAGAATCAGGGAGAACCGGAGGAGGTGCTTTCTGAGCTGTCTTCATAGGTAAATAATACTGGGTTTAAAGTATGTGTATTATCACTGCAAGAGATGATTTCAGGTTAGTGTGAGTATATACGCCCCGTTAGCTTGCTGTTGTTGTTGTTAGGTGCTGTCAAGTTGATTTTTGACCCCATGAAACAGAGTAGAACTGCCCCACAGGATTTTCTAGGCTGTAATCTTTACAGGAGCAGACCAACTGGTCTTTCTCTCATGTAGCTGCTCGGTGGGTTCGAACCACCAACCTTTCGACTGGCAGCCCAAAACTTAACTGTTGTGCTACTAGGGCTTTGCTGTCAAGTCAGTTCCTGACTCACTCCGACCCCATGCACAAAGGAACAAAGCGCTGCCCAGTTCTGCATCATTCCCGTGATCGGTTGTGGATGGGGCCATTGTGATCCACAGGGTTTTCATTGACTGATTTTCAGAAGGAGATCACCAGGCTTTTCTTCCTAGTCTGTCTTAGTCTAGAAGCTCTGCTGAAACCTGCTCAGCATCATAGCAACACACAGGCCACCACTGACAGATGGATGGTTGGTGCATATGAGGTCCATTGGCTGAGAATTGAACCTGGGTCTCCCACATAGAAGGTGAGAATTCTACCACTGAACCACTGCTGAGTGTAGATCAACGTAATGCTAAGAAAGACAAGGTCAGGGAAGTGACTAACTGGATGCACATACAGTAGCTCCCTTGGGTGCTGCAACGGAAAGGGGATGTGTCCAGCTACCCTCCGCTGGGTCCTGGCCCCTGTTCTCATTGATTTCTACTGCTCCTGAGGGTTTGTACCTCTCCCACTCCTTCAGGTTGGAAGCTGAGCCTTCTATTTCTCTGTGACCCCAAAGGGTGCCCAATATACTGAGTTGGCCACAGAAAGTAATCTGGTGAGGACAGAGTGGCATTGCTCTCAGACCTCCGCCAAAGGGACGAATTTGCAGTCACATCTCTCTGCTCAAGATCAGAGCACTTGAATTAGGAAAAGAAATTATTTAAAAGTGGAATCATAGAAAACTTTTTGGCTTTAATTCTTAAGAGAAGTGAAATAACAAGAACTCGCAGAAGGTATTAAAGGGAAATTCCTGTGGTGTTGATTTGTTGGTTCTTGGCACGTCCTTGCTTTTGGAATTACCTCAATGTAAACCTTTAAGTCATTTTCTATTTGTAGAATTCCATCATAGCTCATGTTTGGCTTCTCCAACTGATGATTTCTTTCGCTGAAAAAAAAAGTCAGTAAGATATAACTAAAGAAAATAAGCATTAGACCAGAATTACTACAAAGTGCTTGCAATAAAAGGACATGTTTTAAAAATACTGTGCATTAAAATTTAATTTCCTAAAGCAGTTTTTCCAAGATAATAAAACATCATTCGTAGAGTTGTGACTGAAGATATGACGTCTGGCTGGAGCTCTTTTTTTTTTTTTTTTTTTAATGTGGCATAATTCTATACACTTCAAGGCCAAATTTGCTTCACTTAGCTTAATTGTCAGTTAGATGAATGGAAAATAGCATGTTACTAATTCCAATTTATTTTGCTTTGATATAGTCACATACATGCAAATGAGGGAAAAAAAGGAGGTCAGACTATGATCTGACAACTTTTTCTTTTTTATTATCCATATTTTGCTATAATTGCTAACATTCAGTAAACAGTCAAACTAAATTACAAATAAAACACACAGTTGACTTTTTTTCTCACAAAATGAAAAGTCCAGTATAATTACAGAGAATAAAAACTACATACTTATATGGTTAATTTTTGCATTTTCTGTGAAGAAATATCACATGACAAAACCTTTGTAAATAGGTTTAAGTACATTGATTGTTTTGTGCAAAATTATTCGTTTTTTTCTTTTAATAATTTTTGTTGTGCTTTAAGTGAAAGTTTACAAATCAAGTCAGTCTGTCACATAGAAGCTTATATACACCTTACTCCATACTCCCACTTACTCTCCCCCTAATGAGTCAGCCCGCTCCCTCCTTCCAGTCTCTCCTTTCGTAACAATTTTGCCAGTTTCTAACCCTCTCTACCCTCCCATCTCCCCTCCAGACAGGAGATGCCAACACAGTCTCAAGTGTCCACCTGATACAAGTAGCTCACTCTTCATCAGCATCTCTCTCCAACCCATTGTCCAGTCCCTTCCATGTCTGATGAGTTGTCTTCGGAAATGGTTCCTGTCCTGGGCCAACAGAAGGTTTGGGGACCATGACCGCCGGGATTCCTCTAGTCTCAGTCAGACCATTAACTCTGGTCTTTTTATGAGAATTTGGAGTCTGCATCCCACTTCTCTCCTGCTCCCTCAGGGGTTCTCTGTTGTGCTCCCTGTCAGGGCAGTCATCGGTTGTGGCCTGGCACCATCTAGTTCTTCTGGTCTCAGATGATGTAAGTCTCTGGTTCATGTGGCCCTTTCTGTCTCTTGGGCTCATAGTTATCATGTGACCTTGGTGTTGTTCATTCTCCTTTGATCCAGGTGGGTTGAGACCAATTGATGCATCTTAGATGGCCGCTTGTTAGCCTTTAAGACCCCAGATGCCACATTTCAAAGTGGGATGCAGAATGTTTTCATAATAGAATTATTTTGCCAATTGACTTAGAAGTCCCCTTAAGCCATAGTTCCCAAATCCCCGCCCTTGCTCCGCTAAAATTATTTTCTTAAATCTGATCTCCCAGTTTTTGAATTACTCTTCTCAAAGACCAATCAGCTGATATTATTCTCAACAAGACTGCTTTTCCTAAAGCCATCAAGGAATCTGGTAGTTTTTTTTTTTTTTTCCCATATGTAGCAATCGCCATCTTTCTGTTTAAATGGCTGTCTTGGTTTTCTGAGGGGATTGATAGTCCATTGTCTGTTATCAATAGAATAAACTCAGATGCTTGGGAAGTTCATTCCCTTTGGAAGAGAATTCCTTTAGAAGTTGAGTGTTGTTTATCTAGGCAGCTTCAGTACTATTGGACCCTGGGACCGTGGTTGAGTTAGGACTTAAAATTAGACAAGATAGGCAACCATCTCTCTGATGTGAAGCATGTGTATGTGTGTGAACCTCAGTTTTACCATCTGTAAAATAGAAATAATTCTACCTACTGCACTGTTTGAAGGGGGTTAAAATGAGGCAATTAAAAAAAAGCATTTTTACAAATTTTTGAAATGAAGTGGTAGAAAAATAAGAAGTGAGAGTTACGAGAGTCTCCACTCTGTACGTACTTATTGCTTTTTTTTTTTTCCCTTTCTTTAAAATGGGGATGATACTGGCCTACTTCACAAGGCTGATTTGAAGAACAACTAATCACTGCTGGTAAAACACTTTGAAAACACTGAGCGCTGTTTATGAAAATGCTGAATAATAACTTCCTGATGCTCTTGAAAGAACTAATTAGTGAATGTTTGGTTGCAACCTTGATCTTCTAATGAAAAGTGTTTCTCCTGTGGCTACTTTTAAGTTTACTATTATTTTGTGCTTTAATTTATGAGTTAGTAAGGGTCATATTTGGCTTGTTCTAACCATTTCTAGATGGAATTTTGATAACTTTTGAGAAATCAAATGGATCTCAAATTGCAAAGCATTTTTTTTTTTTTATTGTGCTTTAGGTGAAAGTTCACAGAGCAAATTAGTTTCCCATTAAACAATTAATACACAAATTGTTTTGTGACGGGTGCTAGCCCCGTGGTGTGTCAACACTCTCCCCTTTTCCACCTCAGGGTCCCTGTTTCCATTAATCCACTTTTCCTGTCCCTTCCTGCCTTCTGATCTTTGCTTTTGGGCAGGTGCGCCCATTTGGTCTCTCACTATACATGACTGAACTACAAAGCATGTTCCTCATAGGTGTCCTCATTTGTTTCATAGACCTGTCTAATCTTTGGCTGAAGGGTGAACTTCAGGAGTGACTTCAGTTCTGAGTTAAAAGGGTGTGTGGGGCCATACTCTTGGGGTTCCTCCAGACTCTCTCAGAACAGTAAGTCTGGTCTTTTTTTGTGAATTTGAATTTTGTTCTACGTTTTCTTCCTGCTGTGTTCGGGGCCCTCTATTGCGATCCGTCAGAGCAGTTGTTAGTGGTAGCTAGGCACCATCATATCACAAAGCATTTTGTCCAATGTCATCCAGCTAAATTGATTATTGGTCATTTCATGCTGTCATTCACAACCTCACATAAGCTTCTCCTTTGAGGCAGCTCCAACTCATGGTGACCTCATGTATAAGAGAACAAAATGTTGCCTGGTCCTGTGCCATCTTCATGATTGTTGTATGTTTTAGTCCGTTGTTGTGACTATTGTGTTAGTCCATCTCATTGAGGGTTTCCCTCGTTTTCAGTGAACCTCTACCAAACATAATGCCCCTTTCTAACAATTGGTCTTTATGATCTGTTTGAAATACTGTATTCAGTGATGGATTTAGAATTTTCTAACTCTTCCTCTACTTCTCTGAATGTTTTTTCACCAATTATAAAAAATTTCTTGATTTGGTGAAAACGGAGTTTTAAAAAGTTTAGTCTTCACTTTAAAAATGTATTGCAAATTAGGGGCTGTCTCATTAAGGGGAGAGTAATTGGGAGTATGTAAAAACCCTAAGGTGTATGTAAGTTTATATGTGAGAGATTGACTTGATTTGTAAACTTTCACTTAAAGCACAATAAAAATTATTTTAAAAAATGATTGCAAATTAGGATTTGTTTATAAATAAAAGTTATCACTTCCATCCTTAAATTCATATACATACGGGCTCATTCTCCTGGTTTATCCTGTTAATCTTCTTAGAGGCAAATGGCATTGCCTTTGGAATATCCTTCTCCCAAAGGGGCTTTGATGGAATTTTATTTTCACTTCTTTCTAATGGATATAATTGCTCCAAATCACTTGCAGTTTTCCAGCGTATTACGTCAGTCCAAGGTCTTAGGGCGACAGAAGCTGCAATGATTTCAGAAGCTGAAGATTTCATGTAAAAGTATACCGGGCAGCTCACAGAATGTATAGGAGGATCAGAAAACCAGGTGGGGAGACTACCAGCCAAGAACAATGCACCGAGTCATCTGTAGACGCATCCCCTCTGGACATACGATGTTATAGCTCGCGTTGCTGGTATTGCCAATACGGGTGCCAGGTGCTGCCACCATAACAGGTATTGCTGCCACCACTGCCAACAGCCACCTCCAGCATGTATTTGGGGCAGGTACTCCTCCTTTAATTTAAGGTTTGAGGGGGATGTATCTGATGAATGAGCCATGCCAAGGGCTAGCCCCAGGAAAGCTGAGAAATCCAGGGCCTGTTATTTTCAGCTTCTAGAAGGAAAATACGCTCTAGCTTGTAAGTAGGGATGGGTTGGACAGGGTGTTCTTCAAACACTGGAATCAGTTGCTTGGTGGCTGAAAAGAATGAGAAACGTCCATCCATGATGGTAATAGAACTATGTACAGTCCATAAATAGGTGTCTTTGATTCCTTTTATTACCTCTTGGAGTAAATATTTAGATGTTTTCAGTTTAAAAATTTATCTTCCTCACTTTTACTGCTTGTTGTTGTTGTTGGGTGCCATTGAGTCGATTCCAAATCATAGTGAACCTATGTACTAAAGAACGAAACACTGCCTGGTCCTGTGCCATCCTCACAATTGTCTCATTTGAGCCCATATTTGGAGCCACTGTGTCAATCCATCTTGTTGAGGGTCTTCCTCTTTTTTGCTGACCCTCTACTGTACCAACAGTGATGTCCTTCTCCAGGGGCTGGTCTCTCCTGATTACACATCCAAAGTATGTGAGCCTAAGTTTTGCCATCCTCACTTCAAAGGAGCGTTCTGGCTATACTTCTTCCAAGGCAGATTTGTTAGTTCTTCTGGCAGTCCATGGTACATTCAATGTTCTTTGTTAACATCATAATTCAAAGGCATAAATTCTTCTTCGGTCTTTCTTATTCATCGTCCAGCTTTCACATGCATTTATGAGGCAATTGAAAATATCATGGCTTGGGTCAGGCATATCTTAGTCCTCAAAGTGACATCTTTGCTTTTTAACACTTTAAAGAGGTCTTTTGCAGTGGATGGCCCAGTGCAATGTGTCATTTGATTTCTTGACTGCTGCTTCCATGGGCGATGATTGTGGATCCAAGTAAAATGAAATCCTTGACAACTTTACTCTTTTCTCCATTTATCATGATGTTGCTTACTGGTCTAGTTGTGAGGATTTTTGTTTTCTTTTTTTTGTAATTTTTATTGTGCTTTAAGTGAAAGTTTACAAATCAAGTCAGTCTCTCACACAAAAACCCATATACACCTTGCTACACACTCCCAATTACTCACCCCCCTAATGAGAAAGCCCACTGTCTCCCTCCACTCTCTTTTTTCATGTCCATTTCACCAGCCTCTAAGCCCCTCCACCCTCTCATCTCCCCTCCAGGCAGGAGATGCCAACATAGTCTCAAGTGTCCACCTGATCCAAGCTCACTCCTCACCAGCATCCCTCTCCAACCCATTGTCTAGTCCAATCCATGTCTGCAGAGTTGGCTTCGGGAATGGTTCCTGTCCTGAGCCAACAGAAGGTCTGGGGGCCATGACCACCAGGGTCCTTCTAGTCTCAGTCAGACCATTAAGTCTGGTCTTATGAGAATTTGGGGTCTGCATCCCACTGTTCTCCTGCTCCCTCAGGGGTTCTCTGTTGTGTTCCCTGTCAGGGCAGTCATCGGTTGTAGTCGGGCACCATCTAGTTCTTCTGGTCTCAGGACGATGCAGTCTCTGGTTCATGTGGCCATTTCTGTCTCTCGGGCTCGTAATCGCCTTGTGTCCTTGGTGTTCTTCATTCTCCTTTGATCCAGGTGGGTTGAGACCAATTGATGCATCTTAGATGGCTGCTTGCTGGCATTTAAGACCCCAGACGCCACTCTTCAAAGTGGGATGCAGAATGTTTTCTTAATAGATTTTATTATGCCGATTGACTTAGATGTCCCCTGAAACCATGGTCCCCAGACCCCTGCCCCTGCTATGCTGGCCTTCGAAGCATTCAGTTTATTCAGGAAACTTTTTTGCTTTTGGTTTAGTCCAATTGTGCTGACCTCCCCTATATTGTGTGCTGTCTTTCCCTTCACCTAAAGTAGTTCTTATCTACTATCTAATCAGTGAATACCCCTCTCCCACCCTCCCTCCCTCCCCCCTCTCATAACCACAAAAGAATGTTTTCTTCTCAGTTTAGACTATTTCTCAAGCTCTTATAATAGTGGTCTTACGCAATATTTGTCCTTTTGCAACTGACTAATTTCACTCAGCATAATGCCTTCCAGGTTCCTCCATGTTATGAAATGTTTCAGATTCTTCACTGTTCTTTATTGATGCGTAGTATTCCATTGTGTGAATATACCATAATTTATTTATCCATTCATCCGTTGATGGGCACCTTGGTTGCTTCCACCTTTTTGCTATTGTCAACAGTGCTGCGATAAACATGGCTGTGCATATATCCGTTCGTGTAAAGGCTCTTATTTCTCCAGAATGTATTCCAAGGAGTGGGATTGCTGGATCGTATGGTAGTTCTATTTCTAGCTTTGCAATGAAGCGTCAAATCGATTTCCAAAATGGTTGTGCCATTTGACATTCCCACCAGCAGTGTATAAGTGTTCCAATCTCTCCACAGCCTCTCCAACATTTATTACTTTGTGTTTTTTGGATTAATGCCAGCAAAAAAAAAAAAAAATTTTTTTTTTTTTTCTTGGAGGGAGATGAAATCTCATTGTAGTTTAGATCTGCATTTCTCTAATGGCTAATGATTGTGAACATTTCCTCATATATCTGTTAGCTACCTGAGTGTCTTCTTTAGTGAAGTATCTATTCATATCTTTTGCCCATTTTGTAATTGGGTTATTTGTCTTTCTGCAGTTGAGTTTTTGCAGTATTGTGTAGATTTTAGAGATCAGGCACTGATCAGAAATGTCATAGCTAAAAACTTTTTCCCAGTCTGTAGGTAGTCTTTTTACTTTTTTGGTGAAGTCTTTGGATGAGCATAGGTGCTTGATTTTTAGGAGCTCCCAGTTATCTAGTTTTTCTTCTATGTTCTTTATAATGCTTTGTATACTGCTTATGCCATGTATTAGGGCTCCTAACATTGTCCTTAATTTTTCTTCCATGATCTTTATTGTTTTAGATTTTATATTTAGGTCTTTGATCCATTTTGAGTTAGTTTTTGTGCATGGAGTGAGGTATGGGTCTTGTTTCAATTTTTTGCAGATGGATATCCAGTTATGACAGCACCATTTGTTAAAAAGACTGTCTTTTCCCCATTTAACTGTTTTGGGGCCTTTGTCAAATATCAAGTGCTCATATGTGGATGGATTTATGTCTGGATTCTGAATTCTGTTCCATTGGTCCATGTATCTGTTGTTGTACCAGTACCAGGCTGTTTTGACTACTGTGGTGGTATAATAGGTTCTAAAATCAGGTAAAGTAAGGCCTCCCACTTTGTTCTTCTTTTTCAGTAATGCCTTATTTATCCAGGGCCTCTTTCCCTTCCATATGAAATTGGTGGTTTGTTTCTCCATCTCATTAAAGAATGTCCTTGGGATTTGGACCCGAATTGCATGAAATGTATAGATCGCTTTTGGTAGAATAGACTTTTTCATAATGTTAAGTCTTCCTATCCACGAGCAAGGTATGTTCTTCCACATATGTAAGTATCTTTTGGTTTCTTGCAGAAGTGTACTGTAGTTTTCTTTGTATAAGTCTTTTACATCTCTGGTAAGATTTATTTCTAAGTATTTTATCTTCTTGGGGGCTACTGTAAATGGCATTGGTTTGGTGATTTACTCTTCAATGTTCTTTTTATTGGTGTAGAGGAATCCAACTGATTTTTGTATGTTTATCTTTTATCCCGATACTCTGCTGAACTCTTCTATTAGTTTCAGTAGTTTTCTGGAGGATTCCTTAAGGTTTTGTGTGTATAAGATCATGTCATCTGCAAATAGAGATACTTTTACCTCTCCCTTGCAAATCTGGATGCCCTTTATTTTTGTGTCTAGCCTAATTGCTCTGGCTAGGACTTCCAGCACAATGTTGAATAAGAGTGGTGATAAAGGGCATGCTTGTCTGGTTCCCCAACTCAATGGGAATGTTTTCAGGCTTTCTCCGTTTGGGGTGATGTTGGCTGTTGGCTTTATATAAATGCCCTTTATTAGGTTGAGAAATTTTCCTTCTCTTCCTATTTTGCTGAGAGTTTTTATCATGAATGAGTGTTGAACTTTGTCAAATGCCTTTTCTGCATCAATTGATAAAATCATGTGATTCTTATCTTTTATTTTATTTATGTGGTGGATTACATTTATTGTTTTTCTAATGTTGAACCATCCCTGTATATCTGGTATGAATCCCACTTGGTCATGGTGAATTATTTTTTTGATATGTTGTTGAATTCTATTGGCTAGAATTTTGTTGAGGATTTTTGCATCTACATTCATGAGGGATATAGGTCTATAATTTTCTTTTCTTGTGGTGTCTTTACCCGGTTTTGGTATCAGGGATATGGTGGCTTCATAGAATGAGTTTGGTAGTATTCTATCCTTTTCTATGCTCTGAAATACCTTTAGTGGTAGTGGTGTTAACTGTTCTCTGAAAGTTTGGTAGAACTCTGCAGTGAAGCCATCCGGACCAGAGCTATTTTTGTTGGGAGTTTTTTGATAACCTTTTCAATCTCTTCTTTTGTTATGGGCCTATCTAGTTATTCTACCTCTGTTTGTGTTAGTTTAGGTAGGTAGTGTGTTTCTAGAAATTCATCCATTTCTTCTAGGTTTTCAAATTTGTTTGAGTATAGTTTTTCATAGTAATCTGATGTGATTCTTTTAATTTCAGTTGGGACTGTTGTAATATTGCCCCTCTTATTTCTTATTCGGGTTATTTGCTTCCTCTCCTGTTTTTCTTTTGACAGTTTGGACAATGGTTTATCAATTTTGTTTATTTTTTCAAAAAACCAGCTTTTGGTCTTGTTAATTCTTTCAATTGTTTTTCTGTTATCTATTTCATTTAGTTCAGCTCTAATTTTTATTATTTGTTTTCTTCTGGTGCCTGTGGGTTTCTTTTGTTGCTCTCTATTTGTTCAAGTTGTAGGGGTAATTCTTTGATTTTGGCCCTTTCTTCTTTTTGGATGTGTGCATTTACTGATATAAATTGGCCTCTGAGCACCACTTTTGCTGTGTCCCAAAGGTTCTGATAGGGAGTGTTTTCATTTTCATTGGATTCTCTGAATTTCTTTATTCCATCCTTAATGTCTTCCATAATCCAGTCTTTTTCGAGCAGGGTATTGTTCAGTTTCCAAGTGTTTGATTTCTTTTCCCTGCTTTTCCTGTTACTGATTTCCACTTCTATGGCCTTATGGTCAGAGAAGATGCTTTGTAAGATTTCAATATTTTGGATTCTGCTAAGGCTTGCTTTATGACCTAATATGTGGTCTATTCTAGAGAATGTTCCATGTGCACTAGAAAAGAAAGTATACTTGGTTGGTGTTGGGTGGAGTGTTCTGTATATGTCTACGAGGTCAAGTTGGTTGATTGTGGCATTTAGATCTTCTGTGTCTTTATTGAGCTTCTTTCTGGATGTCCTGTCCTTCACCAAAAGTGGTGTGTTGAAGTCTCCTACTATTATTGTGGAGCTGTCTATCTCACTTTTCAATGCTGTTACCGTTTGTTTTATGTATCTTGCAGCCCTGTCATTGGGTGCATAAATATTTAATACGTTTATATCTTCTTGGTGTATTGTGCCTTTAATCATTATATAGTGTCCTTCCTTATCCTTTATGATGGATTTAACCATAAAGTCTATTCTGTCAGAAATTAATGTTGCCACTCCTGCTCTTTTTTCATTGTTGTTTGCTTGATATATTGTTTTCCATCCTTTGAGTTTTAGTTTGTTTGTGTCTCTAAGTCTAAGGTGTGTCTGTTGTAAGCAGCATATAGATGGATCTTGTTTTTTAATCCATTCTGCCACTCTCTGTCTCTTTATTGGTGCGTTTATTCCATTTACATTCATGGTGATTACGGATAGGTATGAATTTAGTGCTATCCTTTGATGTCTTTTTTTTGTGTGTTGACAGTTTCTTTTTCCCACTTGATTTTATGTGCTGAGTAGATTTTCTTTATATATTGTCTTTTCCTCGTATTTGTTGTTGTTGATTTTGTTTCTGCTGAGTCTGTATTTTTCCCTTGTATTTTATTTTGATGAGTAGGATAGTTTGTTTCCTTTGTGGTTACCTTATTATTCACCCCTATTTTTCTAAATTTAAAACTAACTTTGATTTCTTTCTATTGCCATATCTTCCTCTCCATATGGAATGTGTATGATTACATTTCTTAGTCCCTCTTTATTATTTTAATGTTGTCTTCTTTTATATAATAACATCGCTGTTATCCTCTGTTGGGCTTTTTTTTTTTAATCCTGCTTTGTTTTTTTAGGTTTCCCTGTCTGGGTTGACTTGTGGTTGCTCTGCCCAGTGTTCTAGTCTTGGGTTGATACCTGATATTATTGATTTTCTAACCAAAGAACTCCCTTTAGTATGTCTTGTAGTTTTAGTTTGGTTTTTACAAATTCCCTCAACTTGTGTTTATCTGGAAATGTCTTAATTTCACCTTCATATTTAAGAGACAGTTTTGATGGATATATGATTCTTGGCAGGCAATTTTTTTCCTTCAATTTTTTAAATATGTCATCCCATTGCCTTCTTGCCTGCATGGTTTCTGCAGAGTAGTCCGAGCTTATTCTTATTGGCTCTTGTTTGTAGGTGACTTTTTGTTTGTCCCTCGCTGCTCTTATAATTGTCTCTTTATCTTTGCTTTTGGCAAGCTTGATTATAATATGTCTTGGTGACTTTCTTTTAACATCTACCTTACGTTGAGTTCAATAAGCATCTTGGATATATATCTTCTCATCTTTCACAATATCAGGGAAGTTTTCTGCCAACAAATCTTCAACAATTTTCTCTGTATTTTCTGTTATCCCTCCCTGTTCTGGTACTCCAATCACTTGTAGGTTATTTCTCTTGAGAGAGTCCCACATGATTCTTAAGGTTTCTTCATTTTTTAAAATTCTTTTAACTGATTTTTCTTCAAATATATTAGTGCCAAGTGATTTACAAGTTGAGAAATTCTAGCTTCTACTTGCTCAATTCTGCTCCTCTGAATTTCTATTGAGTTGTCTAATTGTGTAATTTTATTGTTAATCTTCTGAATTCCTGATTGCTGTCCATCTATGGATTTTTCTAGCTTATTGAACTTTTCATTATGTTCCTGAATAATCTTTCTAATTTCTTCAGTTGCTTTATCTGTGTGTTCCTTGGCTTGTTCTGCATATTGCCTCATTTCCTTCCTGATGTCTTGAAGGGTTCTGTATATTAAAGTTTCGTATTCTGCATCTGGTAATTCCAGAAATGCACTTTCATCTAGAAGATCCCTGGGTTCTTTGTTTTGAGAGCCTGTTGAGGTGATCACGGTCTGTTTCTTTATGTGACTTGATATTGACTGTTGTCTCCAAGCCATCTATAAGTTATTGTATTAGTTTATGGTTGCTTACTGTGTCGTAGCTGCTTACTTTGTTTTGTTTTGGTATACCCCTGTGGGTTGCTTGAGTGAGCTAGCTTGATTATTTTCACCTTTGAAGCTCTGGTGTCCTGTCCCTAGCTGGCTGGAGGTATTATCAGGTATATCAGTCTAGGAGTCCATTCACTCTTCTTGTATGAATTCATCTCAGGTTTTCAGGTAGCTGATATCAAGTGTGTGGTACAGGCTCTGTCCTACAGTCTTAGAGTGGCAGGAGTGATTGGCGTATATACCAGTATCTGATTGCAGTGGGGGTCACACTCTGAATGAGGCAGGGGACTGAGAACTGACCCCCAAGTGTCTCTGAGGAAAATACGTCTCTGTTCCCTAGAACATGCTGGCGGGGGGGTTCTGCAGAGGGACCATGGGCACCCAAAGTTTTTGGTTGTAAGGACTAGGAGGTACCAGTTATCTTTGGGCCCCTGTCATGGGTGGCTGGGTGACCTGAGTGGGGCTACCAGTCCTTTGGTACCTGATGTGGGTAGGTGAGGACCTTGTTTAATAGGAAAGCGATGTCAAACGTCAAACACCCACCTCTCCACCACACAGCTGAGGTGGTTGGAGTCTGCCAAGAAGGGCCTATTCTCCCGAAATAGGCCCACACAGGTCCATGCAGAAGGGAAAGGTGCTCAAGGTCCACGGACAGTTTATGCCTGGACAGGAGCTGCTTCTGTCCTGAGCTCCCCCAGTTAATGGAGCTAGCAAATTATCCTTTCCCCCCATTTGCAAATTTTTTCCTTCCCCAAGGCCGGGAGGATGCCTCCAGGTGCTCACCAGGGTCTATCTCAGGCCTAGGGATTCAGCCGCTGAAGCCAGCTTGGGCGGGCGGGGGGGGGGGGGGCGCGGTAAAATATATGCAAGTACTTAGCTTTTGCCGAGAGCGCCGTTCTCCTCAGGTTCCAGAGGCGTGAGTAGACTGTGCGGCTGGCTGCTTCTCCCCGAGGAATCTGTGGCTGAACGCTAGGACCAGCCCGCCGCCGCCACCACTCTGGGAATGGTGCCTGAGGGCTCCCCGCGATTCAGGTCCAGTAACTCCTCTCCGCTTCTGAACGGTCTCTTCCTTCCCCTGCCCCTCAGTTCATTTTCTATGCTTGCCTTTGATGCTCAGGGCTCCCAGCTTGTCACAAATATACTCGTTTCACTTGTTTTTTCGGGTCTTTGTTGTAAAGAGGGCTCCCCGGAAGCGTCTGTCTATTCCGCCATCTTGGCTCCGCCTCCCTTGTTTTCTTTATGTCGAGGTGTAATGCCTACTGAAGGCTGTAGATCTTCATCAGTAAGTGCTTCAAGTCCCCTTGCATAAAACTTTCCCCCATTGTGTATCTGGATAATAATGCTCAGAAAAGACAGTAGGAAGGAACAATAACATCTTTATTATTATCTATTGTCAATTTTGTTTGTTTTTACTCTTGTAGCATATATCAGCAAAAGACAGCAATTGGTACCCAGGCTACTCTAGAATTTTAACCAGCTCCAGATTAGTTGATAGCATCACTCTGCTTTTAATGCCCACTGGCTTATTCTCCAAATCTAATTACTGATTTTATGGTTCTCAACCATTGCTGATCATGATTTTTTTTTCCTTTTCTTTTTATATTTTCCTCAGATAGTGTATCTGGCTCTACCAAAACCATGACAATATGTTGGTGACTTTCGTAAACCACTAATGCTATTTGCAAAGTTTACCAACAATAATCCCTGAGGCAATTTCTTCAAATCTCAGTTTTTAGACTTCTCATTTGAAACAGATTTTGAAGTTTTTCAGTGCCAAGGTTTCCAATATTTTAAAATAAATGATATCAGACAAAGTAGCTATGTGCACTGTCACCAAAAATGGATTACTGTCTTCCAGTTTTGACATTTGCTACTCAGCTTTCCTGGCAGATTTGGTTAGAAGTTTTGGTTTGGTTTTTAATCTAATGGTGGAGATCAAGAAAGTTTTCAGAATGTAGCCACTGTAGATATCAAACACTTTCTAATGATTTTTCATCAGTAATCAGCATTTGACAATTCATTTTTATCCAATAGTATTTGTTAGATGCTATATCTAGGTAGGCCCCTTTGAACTCTCATCAGGAAACAAGTAACATGCACAACTGAAAAGTCTAACACGATTAAGGTATAAATATTAATGATTTTTGTTTTCTGCAATTGCTGCCCTAATGGTGCTAGGTTGAATTTTCCTTGTTGTTGCTGTTGTCATCAAGTCAGCTCTGACTCATGGCAACCCCACGTACAACAGAACAAAACGCTGCCCAATCCTGTGCCATCTTCATGATTGTTGGTATGCTCAAGTCCACTGTTGTGGCCACTGTGTATTTTGAGTGACTTCCAACCTAGGGGGCTCATCTTTTAGGACTATATTTTGGATAATATTTTGTTGTGATCTATAGGATAATCAATGGCTAATTTTTGAAAGTAGATCACCAGGTCTTTTTCCTACTCTTAGTCTGGAAGCTCTGCTGAAGCCTGTCTGCTATGGGTGATCCTACAGGTATTTGAAATACTGGTGGTATAGCTTCCAGCATCAGAGCAATATGCAAGCCACCACAGTATGACGAACTGACAGAATCTTCCTTACACTTCTCTTCACTATATCTCAAGATTTCATGGGCTTTCAGTCACTTTTAGTTAGCCAAAAACAAAACAAAAGAAAAATGTAGTCTAGCGCTATTCAAATCTCCAATTTCTCATTCAATGTAATGCTTATCTCTTCCCCTCCGTGGGACCTGGAGTGGTGTGAGTGGCATGGTGTTTCATTCTCTGCCTTCCCTTATCTGTTGTTCCCCTTCGCTTCTAGCTCTTCTGGGGTTGGAGATGGGGAGACAGTGACAGCTAACTTTGTGAAACTGGGCAAGTGACTGTCATCCTCTGTTGTCAGTTGAAGGCCTTTGTGTAGCCAGTGGCCATTTCTCTTGGAGGATGCATGCGTGCTTTTTGGATGACCGAATAGGGGTCACTGTATATTCCATGACTTGGAATGTTCACTTCTGGTGCAACATCTTGGGCAGGCAAAGTACCCATGGGGAGGAAAGGGAGCAACCACAGCACTCCTTCTATGCACTAAGGAAAAGGAGAGAAATGGGGTCAAGGCTGGATGATGTGTGACTATACTGCAGAGACCTCTGAATAAACACTTGGATTTGCCCCTAATTGTATTCAGTTCCCTTTAGGATGTGGGGCACATAACATCCTTAGTTTGGGGTCCTAATTGCTAAATCCATTACAATAGGAAAACTCCCACTCAATAACATGTTGCATTCTGGCTTGCATTCCCCAAAAGGAGACCTTGAGACGAACAGTTTATTTGGAAGGTGATTCTAGGAGGCATAGTGGGGAAATGAGGCAAGGACAAGCAGGAGAGCCAATAAAGGGTGCATCAGGGAGAAGGTCAGCACAGACAGCAATTGGGAGCCAGCTCCTCTGGGAACCCACAGCAAGACTGTAGAATGCATCTCAGAATTATCCTATCACAATATCACAAGGGGAGAGGAGGCTAGGCTATTGACGTACTGACTCCTAGCTCTCATTGGCTTAGAGCCTGGGGCTTAACTGCCTGGTACTTCCGGCCTGCCCTCTCCTGTGGAGACCCTCAAGCCGAGAGATTCAGGGTCTTATGCAGATGGCCATCAGTCACTAAGTGAGTAACCACTGAAGCTGCTGGTGGTCTTCAGGGTAAACGAAGGGGCATTTTCTACAGAAGGATAAAAGCCAGAAAGTCAGGCTTCTCTACTAGATCTATTCTAAGTCCCCACAGTAACACTCACATGGTGCTTTTCACCCCCAGCACAGCTGTTCGAGCACTGGCTCTGGAGTCGGACTCTGTGTTTGAATCCTGGCTCTGTCGCCTGGTAGCTGTGTGGTCTTGGGAAAATCACTGAACCTCTGTGAGCCTCAGCTCCCTCATCTGTATATGGGGATAATAATAGTACCTCTTTCAGAGGACTAAACGAGTTAAAAGCTAGGATAGTACCTGGCATAAAGTGAGTGCCTGATAAATATTGCCAGTACCAGTTGCTGTTGAGTTGATTTTAATTCATGGCGACTGCATGTATGTCAGGGTAGAACTGTGCTATACAGGGTTTTCAATGGCTATTTTTTCAGTAGATCACCAGGCCTTTCTTCCAAGGCACCTCTGGATGGACTTGAACCTCCAATCTTTTGGTTAGCGGCCAAGCATGATAACTATTTGCACTACCCAGGGATTCCCATAAATATTGTTGTTATTGTTGTTACCACGTCGTTTAGTCAGCCCCCGACTCGGGGTGACCCCATGTGTCATGGAGTAGAACCGCTCCATAGGGTTTTCTTGGCTGTAATCATTACGGAAGCAGATTGCCAGGCCTTTACTTCTGCAAAGCTGCTGGGTGGGTTCGAACCGCCAATCTTTCAGTTAGCAGCTGATTGCAAACCACTTGTGCCATATTATAGTGGATGAGGAGGCATTGACTAATTAGAGGTTCTTACCATTTAGAAACTTTTATTTTAGAAATAGCAATTAATATTCTAGGTTGACTTCTCAACCTGTTTTCTGCCTTACTATTGTTTTTTTTATTGTTCATCTTCGAAAGGTGCTTTTCTCATTACACCTCTCACTGTAGGACACCAGATGCACGCCTTCTCTCACTTTCTGCCCTTTCCCCACCATAACTCTCTCGCTCCAGAATCATTGCTTGCTACCCATTGCATTATCTTAACAGCACTGATTAACTGTTTCAGACAAGCATAAGGCATGAGAGAATGCTTCAAATTCTTTGTAAAAGATTGTTGGAAATGGATGTGCACAGGTATTAGTGATAAAGAGTGATTGTCTCCTCTTGGCTGTGAAGTCAAGCACCAACTCAATTCAATTTGGTTCAACTAATTATCAAAATATTTATTGAGCACCAACTGTTTCTCAGGCACTGTTCTAGGCACTTGGACAGAGCACAGACACAAAACAGGAAAAAAAAGTTTCTGCAGCATGTTTGGCACTAGCCCTTTTTGATAAAAAAAGAGAAAACGAATCAACAAATCTGTAAAGAGATGAGAGGTCTCCACCCCTGCCTCTCATTGGTACTCACTATACTTGGCTCATATGATGAAATGCCCAGTTCAGGAACTTTGAGTTCTTGAACAGAGTGAATTGGAGCTACTAAAGGCCACTGAGTGAAGCCTCAGTTTGAAAATGTTTGGCTTAGAGATCAATAACTCATAAGACCAAAAAGGCTCTGAAAAAGTTACAGTCTGTGATCTCTAAGGGTACAGTGGCCTGGGGGGCCTTAATGGATACGTAGGAGGTATATTGGGTTATTCTGACCAGGAGGACTTAGCAGGATTCTTGAAGTTGCTGTCAGGCCCCTCTGGACTCCTACAATCCATCATGTTTAAATGAGGGCTACATACCTAGGGTGAATAAGAATTTTTTAAAGACATAAAATAGACTGTTGGCCATTGGTAATACATACATTTTTATTTTGGAAGAGATACATGCTGACTGGTTTAGAATACAAAGCTCTTCTCTATCCTGGAGAATATGTTGTAACAGGATCCAGCTATTGATTTAACAAATATTGGTCACCTACTACGTGTAAGGCAGTTTGCTAGAATGTATATACTCTTCTCTCTCTCACTCTCTCACACAGACACACACACACATGAATTGTAAATATAGAGAATATACACATATAAAATTGGCATAGTACAGCGAATTTACTATACATGTAGCACACAAGGCTTAAGCTGCTCACAGGCTACCCAGTCATTTCTGCCTTGGCTAACCTCTTGTGTTATTATCTCATCTAGTCATGTCACTCTTCCTGTGTTGGTTTTGGCTCCCATCTAGTCTCTGAGCCTTTCTGGGTTAAACTGCATAGCAGGCTTTGCCTCCTCTCCACTTAGTACCTCCTGGCAGTGATTAGCAGAGAGCTACTGCTGAGCATCAAACAGGTGCAGCTGTTTAGCTGAGGGCACAGTTACATGTCTCCATTCCGACTCACTGTGACCCCATGTCCCACAGGGTTTTCTTGGCTGTTATCTTTACAGGGAGGAGCCCTGGTGACATAGTGGTTAAAGCACTCAGCTGTTAACTGCATGGTGGCAGTTCAAGCCCACCAGCCACTCCTGGGAGACACACGTGGCAGTATACGTCTGTAAAGATTTACAGCCTTGGGAACCCTATGAGGCAATTCTCTTGTCTTTTAGGGTCACTATGAGTTGGAATTGACTCAATGGCAGTGGGTTGGAATCTTCAGGGGAGCAGATTGCCAGGTCTTTCTCCCACAGAGCCATTGAGTGGTTCAAATTGCCAACCTTCCCTTTAGCAGTCAAGCACTTAGAGAACAGCATATATACATGTTAAACGGCAGTCAGTGCCTCTTCAGCTTTAATCTGTCTGCCTACAAATCACCTGGAAATCTTGTCGAAGGGTAGATTCTGAATCAACAGATCTCGGCTAGGGCCTGAGGTACAGCATGTAACAAGTTTCCATGTGATGTCAAGGCTACTGGTCCCTGCATCACCCTCGGCAGGAGCAAGGTTATATGTAGTGGGAGCATCGAGGATCAGACCCTTATAAACGTAGATAAAGGAATCAGAGTTCCTCAAGCCTCGGTGGGTCCTTTACCTCCGCCTACTCCCCAGGCCGGCCTGCTTGTGGCTGGCGCCTGGCGGGCTCTGAGTAACGTTTGCAGGATCCAAGAGAGCCTGGCCCCTTTCCCTCGCCTCTTGGCCCAGCGTCTCAGCGTCTCAGCTCAGGTGAGCTCCGCAGGGAGCCTACCAACTTGGGACGTCCCCGCCTGCTCCCCCTGGAGACCCGACAGACCGGTTTTCCCGCTCATCGTCCCGTCCCCAGGCTACCGACCTAGCTCCAGAAGACCGAATAAGGCAGGTGTCCTTCCCTCATCCCCCTCCCACCATCGTACTCACTTTCTTCATTTTTCTACCTGACACTCCCGGAGCCACGGAAAGGAAGTCTCCAGAACAGCAGCTGGTCGAGTACTGTTTCCAGCAACGTGTGTGAAACTGTTCAACCCCAAACACAAACACCAGCCTCCGAAATGTTTTAGGAAACGCTACAGTTGGATGACTGCGGAGCCCAAACAGACAAAACGGGAGGCGAGAAGGGAAAGCGATTGGCCCACTCCGGCTGGAGACGCGGCTCGTGTTGCACTCGCGCTGCCAGTTAGCGTCGTGGGCGTTTGTTGCTGTGTTAATTACAGCTCTTGCCGGAGTCGGAGGCGAGAACAGCCCTTGTGGAACGATTTCAAGTGGAACGTTCCACCATGAAGAAAACAACTGCCTGCCTCCCCGCCTGGGGAGGGATTCCCACCAGGCTGCACTCAGGCGATAGTAAGCGCGCTCGCGCGGACTGTGCGCCACGCAGCACCTGGCGAGGCTGGTGTTGACCTTGTGCTTCCAGGGTGCCAGGTGCTGGGCAGGTCGATCCTGACCGAGAGCAAACTTGTTGGCTTCTCCTGGGGGAAAGCGGGGGGTGGGAGGGCACGGCACTTTTAAATCTTCCTGGTTGTTTTCTCTAAAATTTCCTGAGAGCTGCAGTGGAGGTGGGGCGTGGGAGACCGTGTGTTTTATCTATGGACGGGCAGGATGAGGATGGAAGGGTGACCCAGAAGAGCGGAAGATAATGCAGCAGTGTGGAAAGTATGTACTCAGAGACAAAATGACCGAGGTCTCAATCTTGTCTCTACTCATCAAATCTGTGACCTTGAGCAAGTTACTCCACATATCTGAGTTCAGATATTCTCGTAATTACCTCACAGGGCTATGGAGAGCTAACACACTTACATAGTATTTCACTGTGTTACTGGGACTGTTTTAAACACTTAATTTTCACAGAAACTTTGTAAGAAGTAATTCTTTAAATTGCTGTTTTACAGATGGGAACAGAGAGCCCTGGAGAGGTTAACCAACAGTGTCCCAAATCAGGCAGCGGAGGAGCAAGAGTCGGGTGGTCTAGCTCCAAAGTCCACCCTCTAACCATGATGCGAACTGCGTGTGAAGTGGTATGTAAAGTACCTGGAAAATAGCAGGGATCGGATTAGTGCAGCTATTACTATTCCCTGGTGGCACAGTGGTTAAATGCTGGGCTGTTAACCTAAAGGTTTGAATCCACCAGCTACTGTGAGGGAGAAAGACGTGACAGTTGGCTTCCATGAAGATTTACAGCCTCGGAAACCTTATGGGGGTAGTTCTTCTCTGTCCTAGAGGGTCACTATGAGTCAGAATTGTCCGGGCAGCAATAAGTTTATTATTATTTCCATTACTATAGGCACATAGACATCGAACTGGTCCTAACTAAGATGTTGTGAACTCAGTGTTGATTTAAATGAGAAGTGGCACAGAGGATGAGGGTCCATGTGGTCGTGGGAGATCAGTCAAAGGCATCTGGGCAGGGAAGGGGAAATAGGAATGTGGGACCCAGCTCCAACCATACCAATGCATCTGTGCTTTTACTTTGCCTGGTGGTTGCCACAGCCTGTTGTTGTTAGTGGCCGTCCAGTCAACTCCAATTCATAGCGACCTCATGCACAACAGAATGAAATACTGCCCTGTCCTGCACCATCCTCACAATAGTTGCAGCCACTGTGTCAATCTATCTCGTTGAGGGTCTCCCTCTTTTTCACTGACTCTCTACCCTCTACTTTACCAATGTCTTTCTCCACAGACTGGTCCCTCCTGATATCACGTCCAAAGTACATGAGACAAAGTCTCACTCTCCTCGTTTCTAAGGAGCATTCTGGCTAGACTTCTTCTAAGATAGACTTGTTTGTTTTTCTGGCAGTCCATTCTTTGCCAACACCGTAATTTGAAGGCATCAATTCTTCTTCAGTCTTCCTTATTCATTGTCCAGCATTTGCATGCACAGAGGTGATTGAAAACACCGTGGGTTGGGTCAGGAGCACCTTAGTCCTCAAAGTAGCATCTTTGCTCTTTAATACTTTAAAGAGGTCTTTTGCAGCAGATTTGCCCAATGTAATGAATCATTTGATTTCTTGACTGCTGCTTCCATGGACATTGATTGTGGATGCAAGTAAAAAGAAATCCTTGATGATGTCCATCTTTTCTCCTTTTATCATGATGTTGCTTATTGGTCCAGTTGTCAGGATTTTTGTTTTCTTTATGTTGAGGAGTAACGCATACCGAAGACTGTAGTCTTTGATTTTCATCAGTAAGTGCTTTAAGTCCTCTTCACTTTCAGCGGGCAAGGTCGTGTCATCTGCATAATGCAGGTTGTTAAAGAGTCTTCCTCCCATCCTGAAGCTGCGTTCTTCTTCATATTGTTCAGCTTCTTGGATTATTTGCTCGTCATACAGATTGAATAAGTGTGGTGTGCAACCCTGATGCACACTTTTTCTAATTTTAAACCACGATGCATCCCTTGTTCTATCAAACAACTGCCTTTTTTTCTATGTACAGGTTCCACATGAAGCCTTCTGGAATTCCTATTCTTGCAGTGTTATCCATAATTTGTTATGATCCACATAGTTGGTTTTCAAACCTGGTGCCATACTCTAGACATGGTTAAAGACCCTAGAAGACTGGTTTTGTAAAGCCACAGGGTCTGGATGACCCAGCAAAAAGGGGCAACAGTCTATATTATAGTTTTCTGTCATCTACCTACATATCACTCACTTAAAACTGTACAAAAATACTGAACTGTTGTTTTCCCTATCATTTCAAAAATTATATGCATTTTTTCTACTATGCCATTTGGTCCTCTTAAGAATAAAATTCTTGGAATTGACTCAAAAGCTGGTGGTGCAGTGGTTAAGAGCTTGGCTGCTAACTGAAAGGTCAGTGGTTTGAACCTACCAGCTGCTCTGCAGGAGAAAGAGGTGGCAGTCTGCTTCCATAAAGATAACAGCCTTGGAAACCCTATGGGGCAGTTCTACCCTTTTCTATAGGGTCGTTATGAGTCAGAATTGACTCGATGGCAATGGGTTTTGGTTTTGGGGTTTGTAAACACCATGAAGTGCGCTTGAAACTGCCATTTATGCACTTTTAAAGGCTGGCACAGACACCTGAGGTAATATATGGGGAAGTGCTTCAGAATAAAAGCACTAGGTAATGATATTTTAAGAGAATATCACTCACGCTTTGGTTGTAGTAATAATCTTCTTGAGAGAATTCTGTCACTAGCACGTGGCTTTTACCCAAAGTTTCAGGTCCTTCTTGGTAAGTCTATTTTCAAAACAGTACAGGGACAGGGTGGGAAAGGGCCAGCTTAGGGTCAGCCCAGAAAAGAGGTGATGCTGGGAGTAGTACTCTGCCTATGAAGAATTTTCATGGATGTGGAAGGCAGATATTGGGGTTCTATAGGGAGCAGCATACCTACATTCACAGGGCATTGCCCAGTCGTCAGGACAAGTTAGGGCCAGTGGGGAATCTACATACCTTGTATTAGTTTCCTGTTGCTATTGTAACAAATTACCACACATTTAGTGGCTTAAAACCACCAAGTTCATTATCTTACAGTTCCATATGTTAGAAGTCTTACACAGGTCTTGCTGGGCTAAAATCAAGGTGTCAGCAGGGTTGTGTTCCTTTCTGGAGACTCTAGGGGAGAATTGTTCCCTTGCCTTGTCCAGCTTCCAGAAGCTGCCCAAATGCCTTGGCTTGTGGCCTCTTCCTCCATCTTTGAAGCCAGCAGTGGTGGGCCAAGTCCTCACATGACATCACTCTGTCTTTTCCGCTTCCTTCTTCCACCTTTAAGGACCCTTGTGATTACACTGGGATTATTTAAATTACCCAGGATAATCTTATTTTAAAGCTAGCTGATTAACAACCTCGATTCCATCTGTAATCTTAATTTCCCTTTGCCATGTAATGGAACATATTCACAGGCTCCAAGGATTAGGACATGGACATCACTGTGGGGCTGTTATTCTGTCTACTGCACACTCCATTGTTTTGGTTAGCAGATATAGCCTTGACAAATTCATATGCAAATCTGAGAGCAGTATGTATAGGTGATTTGGCAGAAGGAGAGCCTGGAGGTAGGGAGACCTGCTGGGAGATGTTTTCTGTGGTCCAGATGATAATGGCTAGATGAGATGATAGCCATCAACTTGAGAAAAGGGAATGGAAACAAGATACACAACAAAGGAAGAATGAAAGAGCTTGGTGACATAATAGAAATACATGCTGAGCACTTACTCTATGAGAGGTAGTGTGAGTAGACGCTTAAGAGCAGGGACTTCTGTGTCACACAGACCTGTGTTTGAGTCCTAGTTCTGCTACTTACTTGATATGCTGTTTGGGGCCAGTTATTTAACCTTTCTAACCCTCGACCTCCTCATCTGTGAAATGGGGATAATAATAGTACCTGCCTTGCAGGATTGTTATTTGGATTATAAGACATAATGCTGGAAAACACTTAGCACAGTGCCCAGCAAGTGGTCAACACTCATGTGGTCAACACTCAGTGAATTTTGTTGTTGTTATTACTATTATGTGTCATGAGATTACAAAGAATTATAATGCATGATGTCTGCCCATCTGGAGTTTGTGGAGTAAGCTGTACTCACACCTGTAATTGGGAAGAAAGCCAACACGCAGTAACAGATAGTGAAAAATATAAAAGAGTATCATACTGAAGTGCTAAATGGAGGTACTACAAGTGGTAAGTGCTGTTGAGTGAAGTAGTATGAGACATCTTCCTTCAGTCATCAGGTAAGGTAGAAATGAAGGAGGCAGAATTTATGCTGGCACTAGAAAAAAGATTGGATTTAGGTGGACATGTTGGGCACCTGAGCACATGTGCGGTATATCACAAGGCGACAGAACTAAGATGATTTGACTGGAATAGAAGGTTTGTGTAGGGGCGTTTATTCATTCATTCATTTCCTTGTTTTCCCAGAATGTTTAGGGGAGGAGTGGACCATCAGACTTGAAGTGGCCAGAGTGTGGAAGGCTGAAAATGCTAGGTTATATAGTTAATATTCTTCCCCTGGGATAATGGGGAGCCGTGGAAGGTATTTGAACAGAGGTAGGTTCCTGAGGAAAGCAGGGATTAGAAAGATGAATCTGAAAGTAGTATGTCTAGATGGATTGATAGAAGGAGAGTGTGGAGTCAGAGAGACCTGTTGGGAGATGTTTTCAGTGGCCCAAATAATAACGGCCTCGATGAGGTGTGATAGCCTTCAACCTGAGAAAAGAGAATGGAAGCAAGAGACACAACAAAGCAAGAGCAAAGGGTCTGATTGGCATTTTAGATTTGAGGGAAGAGGGGAAAATACCTGGAAGATGGGTGATGGTAATAACAGAAATCAGGAACAAGTTCAATTTGAGTTGCCCTGTGTTTGTTAAAGATGTTGACAGGTGATGCAGGTGGCACATGTTGGAAATGTGGAACCAGAACACGAGAGCAAGGTCATTGCTGTATGATTAGGCTTGGAAGTCATCAGCAGCGAGGTAGGGCTGAGATCCTTCATGCTGCCCCCAACCTTTCATTATCAAGCCTGTTTCAGAGCCCACTCCATCGTCCCTGGTGGATTCCTGGCAGCCTCCCTCCTTTCCTATTGTGTTTTCACTTTTCACTCCTCCAGGGACCAGTGCCTTTATACCACCACCCCGTTTGAGATAAGGGGTCTTCATGCTCCCAACTCATGCACGTGCTTAAATTTTACCAGGTCTGTTTCCCAGTCTCTCATTATCTGGGTATGTTCTGAGTGGGATATAACAGTTACCAGAAGTATTATTCCCTGTGAACAGAGAAATAAGGACAATCTCCCCTGATAATAGAGTCTCTGGGTGGTGCAAATGGATAAGCGTTCAGCTACCAACAAAGGTTGACAGTTTGAATTCACCCTGAGGCACCTCAGAAGAAAGGCCTGGTGATCTGTTTCCAAAAGATAACGGCCACTGAAAATCCCATGGAGCACAGTTCTACTCTGAAAGACATGGGGTCACCGTGAGTCGGAATCAACTCTGTGGCAACTGGCTTTTTTGTTTGTTTAGTTTCCCCCCGCCCATAACAGCGTTCTGCATCGCAGGAAGCTCCCTGTGGTGGGGACTCTGGTGTCCAAAGCGGGGCTTGTTGGAGAGAGAGGTGGTCAAAGACGCCTTTCTGAGTGCCCGGCTCACAGCTGTTAGAGGACTGTTCTACCACCTGTTCCTAAGGCTGCTTCTGGCAACGGGTTCCTCCATGTGCCTCCCTCTGAAAGCATGATCCAAACAGAAAGAAAATGCAATTTTATGGCACTTACTATTCATACTTAAAAAATTATATTTAGTATTTTTTAAGCATTTAGTCATAATTCTGAATCTCAGTTTCTGTTTTTCAAGGCAGAAAATAAAGTGCCATGAGAGTTATAGGCCAAGTCAGCCCTTGAAGTAGTCCTCAGAGGAAACAAACAGAATCTATTCCCACAACCACCTACAATGAGTTTCTCTCTGAAAGGGTAGAATAGCTCGCCTTTAGAAATCCCCTAAATGCTCAACTGGACAGATTCCAAGTCCTGTCTGTAGACTTCTGTGACAGTGAAATATTCAGACCAGGACTGTGTCCTTGGTGACTTCTGTGTTCTTTAGAGCTGGCCTTTATGATGGATTGAGGCAGTTATTATGAGGAAGATGATGGTGAACTGTTCTCTGTCTTCAGAGAGGACAGAATGAGAGCAAGTGTAGCAAAAAGAGTCATACGTTAGAAGTAGAGATCGCGTCTTGTTAGGGCCATTTTAAGGTCTGACTAGGCTGCTGTCTAGCTCCCTCCGCTGGGCTTACATGATAGAGCCCTGAGTTTTTCGGCTTTCATCCGTTTACAGGATGTCCAGACTTGGGATACTTAGGATGGGGCTCAGTTCTGATGTCTTAAGTCGGATCTGATGTGAGTTGAACACTTCATTTTTTTTTCAGTTTTCACAGCCTGCCAAAAAGCAGTGTTTTGAAAAGTAAATCATCACACTGAACATCTGCAAGTGAACATCTGAGATTGATAACATCAGCAAATTATGTACTGCAACATTGTACGTAAAACATATTACTAAGAGTAAGATGTGCAAAACGAAACCAAAACCAGAAACCAGACAGTCCTAAGTGCTGTTTGTGGTTAACTCCAATACATCGTAAGTCGGGGTTTACCTGTACTATATTGTGGGGTAATTATTTGTTCCTACCAATAGACTGTGAACTCTCAAAGGGCATGACTCATGGCTCATTTATCTTTGTACCTGTGCCTCAGCTTGTAGCTGGTACTGGGTGAGGCTGCAGTGAATGGTGAATGAATGGTTGGCTCACTGGCTGACTGATTCTATGTCCCTTGAAAACATTTTAGTGTTCTGGAGACACCGTGCACGTGTGCATGTATGTATGCACGTGTGTGTGTGCACGCGTATGTGAGAGAGAGAAGGCGATAATGAATAAATGACTCCTTAAAGTCCTTGGCGTGATTCTGTACAAGATTTTATTACTTTGAATATCAAAGAAATGTGTGAATTAACGTTGTTGAATGTCGGGCACATGTTGATAATTAAGACATAATTATTGACTGATTGACGAATAAAGGGTTGGGAGACACAGGTATTTGCCAGAGGAAGAGGTATGACTTCCTCTTTAGAGATTGTTTTAAAGAAAGAGATAGACGATTATGTTCCTGGGCTGTGTGAACAACCTGCCGAACACCTACTATGTTTCGGGTGTCTTGTAGGTGGTATCTCATTTAATCCTACTGTATTCCTTGAGACAACATTGTTTTCCCCCATTTTACAGATGAGGAAACAGGTTCAGAGAGGCTCATTTAGTCAACTGTATTTATTAAGTTCCTGCTGTGTGCCAGACACTGTGCTAGGCTCTGGGGATATACCAATGACAAGACATACATAGTCCTTGCCCTCAAGGAGCTTACAATTTAGGGGAAAATCTGTAGGTTACCCTAAAAAGCTTGTGCTTGGTCTCCAGGCAAGCAGGCAGTAGATGAAGGTAGTGGTGATCTGAAAAAAGTAGGAGCAGGTTAAGGAAACTTGTCCAAGGTCTCATAACCAGGAAGTGGCATACACAGGATTTGAACCGAGGTCCGGTTTAACTCTAAAAGTTTGTGCTATGGCTACTGGCCCATGATGCCAGTGAACACTATTCACTGGAGGAAACACAGGAGAGACTTCTGTGTTTTTTTCCACCACTCTTACACCCTACGCCCGGCAACTTTCCATTTTCTATTTCCCTGGGGCTACAGCAGACCCAGAAGAGGGCATGTCCCAGAGCAGGGACAGGTAGAAGGTGCTGGCACCAAGGAGCAGTTCTGTTGCAGCTCTCCTGCCTCCTGACCACTCCCCAACACTTTTCCTGGAATCGACATTTCTGTCTGCTACAGACGGCACCGAGAAACAGCCTGGCTACCTTCAGGGTGGTAGGAAAGCTGTGGCCTCCAACTGTCTGTGGGAGCCTGTTACTGTCTCTCTAAAATCAGGGAGAAGTAAAAGCCAAGTTTCCACCTTGTCAGAGAAGCCGTGTTGGGTGAGGAAGAGAAGAGTCTGTGTTCTCCTCAGCGCCATTTTTTCCTTGCTGGCTGGGTGCGAGGTGCATAAGAAGCTTGCCTTTTGTTTTGCATTGTTTCCCTGTATACCTCCTTGCTGCAGGGCCGTCATCCCGCCAATGTTTCACTAAATCTATACGCCATTATTTCATATTTCAGAACCCCAAAATGTTAAAAATAGTTTTATGGTAAACACAACATTTTCAATCATGGCTCAAAACAATTGGGAAAAAATAAGTGTATTCTCTCCGTCTTTGTGTTTTCAGTGGGATAGTTGTCTTTGTTGATTTTTCTTTTAGTTCAGTGTAGCACATAAGGGCACAGTCTCTTCCAGACTGCCTGCGTCTGATTCCTGACTCCAACACTTTGTAGCTGGGTGACCTTGGCAAATTGCTTAATATTTCTGTGCCTGAATTCACTTATCTGTGAGAAAGAGATACTACTACTACTCTCTTATAGAGTGATTATGAGGATTGTTGTTGTTGTTAGGTGCTGTCGAGTTGATTTCAACTCACAGTGACCCTATACGACAGAGTAGAACTGCCCATAGGGTTTCCTAGGCTGTAATCTTTACAGGAGCAGATGGCCAGGGGAGCCACTGTGTGGGTTCGAACTGCCAACCTTTTGGTTAGTGGCCGAGTGCTTACTTGTTGTGCCACCAGGGCTCCTTTTAGAAGAATTAAACGAGTAAACATACGTAATGCACTTTGAATGACATCTGGCACACGGTATGCTCTATATGTGCCAATTAGTATTTTTATTGATTGTTTTGCTCGATTTGTATTTTGAGATTCTAGTCCTCACCTCCAAACATACCTTTAAGAAAGGCTTTGGAAAGGTAAGTTGTGCTGACCTTCAGCCTGCATGCTCTCTTCACATATAGTCCATTACCATACAAGGAAATGATTATAGGATGAGTCTCTCCCAAGGGTAGAAGAAGGAAGGTACAACTCTTCTTTGCTGAAGTTTCTGCAGGTGTTGAGAGGCATTTGCAAAGGATGGAATGATACCTTGTATATTAGCAATGTGGCATCGAGCATTCTGAAAAGCCTTCTGGGGCTGCACGTAGCACACAGCCCAGCGACAAATGCAGAACTGCAAATAATTTTTTAAAATGTAGCTGATGGACTTCATATGAGTAGAATTCGGGTTTTTCCAAGTCACGGGGGAATTACATTTGGCAAGTGCACCTATCGCTCTGTGGCTGTTTTTCTCTTAAAACCAAACAGGTGAACTACTGTTATTTTGAACCACATTTTCTTCAGCAGTCTTTTGATTCTCTAGCTTTGAGTACATAGGTGACTTCTGTTTTCTTCTGAGGCAGCTTTAACCAGAAGGAATATCCCCAAGTAGAAGGAGGAGCGGCCTTTTGATTCTTCTCGATGGAGGCTGTGATAAGCCGGGTCTCGACAGTCTGCGCTTCCTGGGACTGTGCAGGGGACTCTGGAGACAGTGTGGAGGGACAAGCATGGGCATATGGCCCTCGTTGGCACAGCATCACAGAGTAATTAAAAATGTCTTAAAATGCAGAAACTCCCCAAACTGTAAAGTGTATCATGGTAGATGTCAAATTAGCATTTTCAGTCTCTTTTTAACAATGCCATAATCTCATTAATCTACAGAAGGAACTAAATGCATGGACTCCAACCAGTTGGCTGGACATATGTTGCACACTGGACTGGCCATTTGGCTGGATCAGATTAAAGTGGGGAAATTGCATTTTGGGCACCAAACTCAGATCTGGGCCTGCTTGTTACTTTTTGAGTGCCCATTTTAAAGTAATAGGATTGTAAGTGCCAACAATTTAGTAGCAACTTGAGTTTAAAAAAAAAAAGCCAATAAAGAAGTTCCATAGAAGGAAGAGACAAAGGATTAGTTAGAGATGGAAGCTGTAGTGTTCACATGGCCGCTTCAGGTCTCTGTGATACGTTAAATAGCAGCATTCACAATATTGCACATTAGAGCTGTCAAATCCACAGGATCTTGCTCACAGTTCATGTGGCTCAGTTGATGAAAATATTTCATTTATTTTGAATGGCATCATATGTTGTTAACCTTTGAGTACACTGCTTTGTCTTAAAACTATTAAATATGAAAAATTTTTAAATCTTCTAAATATTTTTTATTGGAAAATGACTACAGCTTGCCTGCATGGATGTATTGTTCTTGTTGTGTGCCACTGAGTTGATTCCAACTTATAGTGAACCTATAGGACAGAGTAGAATTTCCCCATAGGGTTTCCTAGGCTGTAATCTTTATGGGAGCAGATCTCCAAGGCTTTTCTCCTGCGGAGTCACTGGTGGGTTCGAACTGCTGACCTTATGGTTAGCAAGTGAACACTTAACCATTGTGCCACCAGCGTTCCTTTGCATGGATATAGCCATTAATATTTCCTGAGTACTTAGTTACACTTGGTACATTGCACTAAGTGTTGCGTGTATACAGATTTGAATATGATGCCATAAGGCATTTGTGGTTAGAGCAAGTTCACAACTAGCTGTTATACTGGTTAGGATATGGCATCTTCAGAAATGAACAAAGTGCGATGACATTCAGAGTGTTAAGAGGTCATATCTGGTATATTTTTGCTGAGAGGGGTCAGGAAAAGTTTTATGAAAGAGGCGGTGTTTGAAAAGATGGGTAGGGTTCTGAGAGGCAGAAATGCGAGCAGAAGGTGATTTGGAATCTCAGGAGCAAAGGGTGAGAGGTAAGAAGTGACAAGAAGATATGTAAAGGGAAGCTATGGAGGATGAGTTTGGAGGGGTATATATTAGAGGCCATCTGGTGAGCAGCTCTCAGTGGCAGCTCAAGTAGTCTTGTAGGCAGTGGGGGGACAACTGAAGGTTTTGGAGCAAAAACTGGACCCATTCTTTAGAATGATAATATGGCAGTAACATGTAGGATTCACCACCTGCCTATCACCGTGGTGACTTGGGTGTTGCTATGATACTGGAAACTATGCCACCAGTATTTCAAATACCAGTGAGGTCACCCATGGTGGACAGGTTTCAGTGGAACTTCCAAACTAAGACAGATTAAAAAGAAAGGCCTGGTGATCTACTTTCAAAAATTAGCCAGTGGAAGCCCTATGGATCACAGCAGAATGTTGTCTGGTATAGTGCTGGAAGATGAGCCCGCTATTGTGGATAAATTGGAAGGCATTCAAAATACACAGTGGCTGCAACAATGGACTGGAACATACCATTGTTGGTGAAGATGGTACAGGACCAAGTAACATTTCTTCTGTTGTATGTGGGGTTGCCGTGAGTCAGAGCTGACTCAGCAGCAAGTAACCACACTGCATGGGATGGATTGTCAAGAAAATCAGCTAGGAGACAATTATGGCAGCCTAGGTGAGAGAAAAACCAAAAGATGCATTGCACTGGGCAAATCAGCTGCAAAAGACCTCTTTAAAGTGTTGAAAAGCAAAGATGTCACCTTGAGGACTAAGGTGCACCTGACCCAAGCCATGGTGTTTTCAGTCACCTCATATGCATGCAAAAGGTGGACAATGAATAAGGAAGACTGAAGAAGAATTGATGCCTTTGAATTGTGATGTTAGTGAAGAATATTGAATATACCACAGATTGCCAAAAGAACGAACAAACCTGTCTTGGAAGAAGTACAACCAGAATGCTTCTTAGAAGCAAGGATGAGGAGACTACATCTCACATACTTTGGACATGTTATCAGGAGGGACCAGTCCCTGGAGAAGGACATCATGCTTGGTAAAATAGAGGGTCAGTGAAAAAGAGGAAGACCCTCAACGAGATGGATTGACATAGTGGCTGCAACAATGGGCTTAAGCATAGCAACAATTGTGAGGATGGCACAGACCCTGGCAGTGTTTCATTCTATGAGTTGGAACTGACTCGACGGCACCTAACAACAGCAACACAATGAGGTGAGAGAGATGAAGGCATCATCTGAGGAAAGGTAGTGAGAAACAGAGAAGATGCAGGGCCAGAGTTACTCTGGGCAGGACCTGGACACTGAGTGGCTAATGGTAATGTAACAGGAGCATAGGGCCTCAATGTGATTATTTTCAGCAGTAACAATCCTTGTACATTTGTAGGCAGGCCAGTGATTAAAGTACTCTTGTTGATAGTATGCTCAATAAACAGATGCCTTTTAAAAAGCTAAGTCTTCTCTCATTCTCTCAGATGAACGTAAGCTAGGTCTGAGCAGGTTGGATGTGGGTAAGATGGGGAAGAGGGCTCGTGTCTGTTTTAAACTGTCCAACACTGCACCCCAGAGGTTAGACATTCTTGTTAGCTTGTTAGAAAGATGTGCAAAGCTGACACGAGGACCAGAAGTTGGGACTGTCACCTGGAAATAACAACGCTGCACACATTCTTCCATGACAAGCCTTTATGTTTTCACAATATCCTGATGGCTTTTTTTTTTTTTTTTTTCATTGATTTTACAAGAAATCCTGCCAAGGTGGTGGAAGAGATGGAGAAATGTGTTTATAAGAATTTTAAGCACTGGCATTTGAACAGCCCTGCCAATATCCGTGTATGGAATTTTAAAATCAAAGAATGCTACCGGTTGGGTGCGTGCTGTCCTGTGAGGGATGGTTGAGTAGGTGGAGGGAGGGGGTTTTCCTTTAGACAGCTGCTCTTTGACCTATGCCCTAAGTCCAGAGTTCAGATACCAGCAGGTCTCAGCCTTAGGGAAGACAGTAGCTATTTGAGTTCATTAATCCCTCTTTTTGTGGCAGTAGAATTTTCTGAATGGAAATGAAACCTCTGAGACACTTGGCATAGAAATGGTAAATTAGAAATCTATTCATGAAGACTTCTCTGCATTTAATTAAGTCCCCATCCCCGGGGACTTAGCAGTGTATGGAGTAATAAACCCATCACACAGAACAGCTAACTATGTGAACTTTTGTGTTGCAATCATAATAAGATTCTAGTGGTATATGAGACTACCCAGATATGATTTTTTAAAAAATATTTTCTAGCTTTTCTTTTTTCTTGATATCATGACTCTGTGCTAGGCAAAAGTAAATCAAAATGTGTTTCCTAAGTTCGAATGAGGGTGTTGGATCAAAGTCAACCTTTTGGACTGGGGAAAGGTTTTTCTACTGCTGGGGAAGAGGCTCATTCCATCTCAGATGGGGGACTCCTGGGACGACTTCTAAGTTGTGTTCTGTAACTCATGACTACTACCTATGTTTGAGGTATCCAACAAAGCAATGAGATCTGTTCCTAGTCCTGTGGAATCTTTTAGGGATTTCCCCAGGAACATTGGGTATTTTTGGGCAGAAACGGAGTACGAAGGGTAGAGGAGTTGCAAGGTGTTATATGCACTTGGATGCTGCAAGCAGTTGAGTGCTTGGTGTTTCACTAGTAACTGAAAAGTTGGTTGTTCAAATCCACCCAGAGGTGCCTTGGGATAGAGGCCTGACACTCTACTTCCGAAAGATCACAGCCATTGAAAACCCTTAGAAGCAGAGTTCTACTCTGACACATATGCAGTTGCCAAAGACTTGATGGCAACTATTTTTGGTTTTTAATGCTTCTTGGAATTTAGCTTCATACTAGCCAGTCCATACATACCTCCCCACTTTCTTGCAGGAAGGAATCACCAAGTATATTACCCCATTAATTACAGGGCAGTGAAGGTGTGTGTGTGACTAGCATATTTTCATGAGACATACAATTTCATTTCACATTTCACAGTTTTAATCGATCACAATAAACTGATAGATATGTATCTTGTTTTGGTGTTATGACTATCTTCCTTAAGGACCCTGCCTCTTTCTTGTGATAGGAAGGATAGGAATATTATTTATTTAGTAACACCTTGGAAAGCTTTAAAACATTTGGCAGATTTTTTTTTTTTTTTAACTATCTTGATACATTCCCTCCACATTAAAGGAGGAAAGGAACCTAAATTCATTTTATAGACGATGAAACCTAATTAACTGAGGCATTAAGTTAGCTCACCCCTGATGACATTACGGGCAGAAGAGAGGCCAGGCTTGTGCTGTGGTGTCAGATCTGGGTCTACATGCCAGCTTTGCCCCTTCCTACCTGGGTCACCCCACTACTCATCTGTCGGTTTGTTGTACTCTGGTGGCTTGTATGTTGCTGTGATGCTGGAAGCTATGTCACCAGTATTTCAAATATCAGCAGGGTCACCCATGGTGGACAGATTTTAGCAGAGCTTCCAGACTAAGACGGACTAGGAAGAAGGACCTGGAGATCTACCTCTGAAAGAACTGGCCAGTGAAAACCTTATGAATAGCAGCAAAACATTGATATAGTGCCGGAAGATGAGCCCCTCAGGTTGGAAGGCACTCAATATACAACTGGGGAAGAGCTGACCCTCAAAGTAGAGCTGATCTTAATGACATGGATGGAGTAAAGCTTTGGGACCTTCATTTATTGATGTGGTACAACTCAAAATGAAAAGAAAGTTGCAAACATCCATTAATAATAAGACTGTGGAATGCATGAAGTATGAATCTATGAAAATTGAAAGTCATCAAAAATGAAATGGAACATATAGAGATTAGCATCCTAGGCATTTGTGAGCTGAAATGGATCGGTATTAGGCATTTTGAATCATATGCATGCGAAAGCTGGACAATGAATTAGGAAGACCGAAGAAGAATTTATGCCTTTGGATTATGGTGTTGGAGAAGAATATTCAATATACTGTGGACTGCCAAAAGAACTAACAAACCCGCCTTGAAAAAACTACAGCCAGAATGCCCCTTAGAAGCGAGGATGGTGAGATTTTGTCTCATGTCCTTTGGACATGTTATCAGGAGGGACCAGTTCCTGGAGAAAGAAATTATGCTTGGTAAAGTAGAAGGTCAGTGAAAAAGAGGAAGACCCTCAACGAGTTGGATTGACACATTGTCTGCAATGATGGGCTTGAGCATAGCAATGATTTTGAGGATGGCACAGGACCAGGCGATGTTTCCTTCGGTGTGCATAGGGTTGCTATAAGTCCAAAATGACTTGACGGCATCTAACGACAACGATTTGAGTCATTTGGGGCAGACCGTTTAGGCCTCTGAGTCTCAGTTGTCTCATACGTAAAATGGGGATAAAATAGATGAGAGAATTTATGTAGAGGTGCAGAACAGTGTTTGGCATGAGGCTGGTGCTCAGTAAATACTAGTGATTATATCATCTACTAACCTAAAGGTTGGCTGTTTGAAATCACTAGTGGTGCTGTGAAAGAAAGGCCTGGTGACCTACTTCTGAAAAGAGTGTTGTTGTAGGTGCTGTTGATTCTGACTCATCGAAACCCCATGTGACAGAATAGAACTGCCCTATAGGGTTTTCGTGGCTGTATTCTTTTTTTTTTCCCCAAATTTTTACTGTGCTTTAAATGAGAGTTTATAACTCAAGTCAGTCTCTCATACAAAAATTTATATACACCTTGCTATGTACTCCTAATTGCTCTCACCCTAATGAGACAGCACACTCCTTCCCTCCACTCTCTCTTTGTGTGCATCCCTCCAGCTTCTGACCCCTCTGCCCTCTCGTCTCCCCTCCAGACAGGAGATGTCATGGCTGTATTCTTTATGGAAGCAGATTGCCAGGTCTTTCTCCCGTGGAGCTGCTGGGTGGTTCAAACTGCCAAACATTTGGCTGTGCTACGAGGGCTCTTTTCCAGGAAGATTATAGCCAAGAAAACCCTAAGGAGCAGTTCTACTCTAACACATGGGGTCACCATGAGTTGGAATCGACTTGACGGCAACAGATTTGGCTTTTTTGGTTTTAGCATTATTCATATGAATAATTGAAGCTGGCTCCACCATCCCATGCTCAGATGGAATCTCACCGCTGACGTTGTACCTGCCTCTGGCTGGGGAGAGAGACGTTTGACAGCTGATTTGGTGATGTGCTTTAACTTCTAGCCTCATTTCTCCCCTTCTGCTTCCAGTCTGCCTCTAGCACCATGCGTTTTCAATCCTCTCTGGCTGCCTTCCAATCAGAGCAGCCTGTGCGGACATGCTTGGATGTAAAGGACAATTGCTGCCTCCTAGACAAGAACCTCATTTGGAGTATTGTGTAGCCTTGAACCGGGAAGCAGTGTGGGGTTTGAAGCCAGACAGACTGGATTTGAATCTTAGTTTCACATCTTATATTTAGAGGCATTCTAGCCCAGGGATCCTGTACAGCATAGTGATTTCAGGCTTGAGTGCTGGCATGACACTGTGTAGGTTGAGACCCTTATTCTTTAGATGAATTACTTAATCTCCCTGAGCCTCAGTTTCCTCATTTGTAATATGGGGATACTGATCTCCACCTCACAAGGTTGTTGTGAGGGTTAAAATGACAAGAGGCATGAGGCCTGCCACAAATATTAGCTGTTATCATCAGTATAGAAACCCGGGCTCTACCACTTAGTAGCTGTTTGTGATCTTGGGCAAGTTAACCTCACAAAACCTCAGTTTTCTTGTTTGTAAAATGAGGCTAATAATAATCTTTACACCACAGGATTAGTATGAGGGCTAAATGATATTATATTAAATTCTCAACACAGAACCATAGTAACTACTCAATAAACATTTGCTACTGCTATGTGGTGCAATGGTTAAGCACTCAGCTGCGAACTGAAAGGTTTGAACCCATCCAGCGACTCCATGAAAGAAAGACCTGGCAATCTGCTCCTGTAGAGATATAGCCTAGAAAGCCCTATGGGGCAATTCTACTCTATCACATGGGCTCATTATGAGTGGAAATTGACTCCACTTGGCACCCAACAACAGCAACAACAAAAGTTATTTAACCTCTCATAGTTCAATTTTTTTCATCTGTAAAAAATAGTTGTCACTTTCTCAAGCAGATGGGAGAAAGTGATGTAATAATGTAAGTAAAGGACAGGACACATAGTAGGTTCTCGGGGAAGGAGGCTATTTTATTTTTTCCACAAATTTGTCTTTGTGCTGGAGGGCCCTCAGTGGTTGAGGGCATCTCATGGCCAGTTTCCCGCCTTTCATTTCCTGCCCAAGCTGAGCCACATTCCCCACAGAACTGACATTTTTCCGGAGTGGATTCTGTTCCAGGTGTCACCATGCAACCCAACCCCTACCCGGATGTTGGTCTGTGTAATTGCTCTGCACACAGACCTCGGTCCCAGGGCCCTGGGGTGACTTGGCCCCAGAGGCTACTATATTTGACTTCTGTAGGTCAACAAACATTTGAAATTAAATAAGCATGTTAGTCATGACAGGTCCAGGTTGCTGTAATTAGCTTCTGTCTGCCCTGCTCTTGTAGCCGCAGGCCTGTGCTTCTTACAGCCGGTGTAGCAAGAAAACACCGGTCCCACAGCTCCGAGGGTGCTACCGCTGAAAGCACTTGACGTTGATGCTTCAGGACAGATGCTGGCAATGACCTCTTCCGGAGGTGGTGGTGGGAGTGTCCGGCCTTTTATTTTTTCCAGGCTGTAGAGAGTTACTGAGCAAGTGATTAGGCTTGGCGTGGGGAATGCAAAGACGGGCTAGGCACAGTCCCTGGTGGCAAGGAACTATGATGGGGGCAGGGGCAGTGATGGGCACAGAGAGGCCAGGAGGCAAACCATGATTACATCTCTTTCACTGGCTCCAGAGGCTTGGAGAGGCTAATGAACGCCCAGGTGCAATCTCTAAGTTGCGCCCCCCCCCCCCCCCGTTCAACTGCCCAGGTGCAATCTCTACGTTGTGGCCTCCCACGCCCCCATTCAAGCACCTAGGGGCAATCTCTAAGTTGCGCCCTCCCCCCCATTTCAAGGTGCAGAGACATTGACAGCAGTGACATGTCAGCAGAAATGTCTTCCCCCTTCTTGTCTGACTGCCTCAGTCAGGCGCCTTTCGTGTTTGTGGTGCCTTGGCATGTCATTCCACACCTTCTCCGGCCCCCCTTGGACTTGTGCCCAAGGGGGCAAGTATCTCCCTTGCCCCACTCTCACTACGCCTCTGACCGGCTTCTGGCCTGATGCCACTGCTGGTTCAGACTGTGCTATGGATCTCGCTGGGGGAAACATTTTCCTCTCCAGAAATGCTAGATTGTTAGCAGAATATGCTGCTGGTGACCTGTCTGTACTCGCCCCTTTGACCAGGTGTGGCTTCCTGCCCGTCCTTGCACAGTACACCTGTGCATGTCCAGTGCCCCCTGCTGGTCCCCCTTCCTGCACAGTCCCAGTGTTTTTACCTGCCTCGGAGGCTCTGTTCTACCTGGGCCCCATCTTGATTCCCCTTCTTTCCCTTTCCTGGAAATTCAGCATTTTTTAGACTGAATTACAATCTCTGCATCTCATTACCCTGCAATTTGCCAAACTGATGTTGCATTTAATCATAACGATAATGGTGATGATAATAACAATAATACCTTGCTTCGCAGTTTATTAGCAGTTACCAGGGTTGGGAGGGAGGGGGAAAGAGGGAGTCATTGTTTAGGGGGCACTGAGCCTTTGTTTTAGGAGTCCCAGTGGCGCAGTGGTTAAGCACTTGACTGCTGATGGGAAGGTCGGCGGTTCGATCTCGTCAGCTGCTCCACGGAAGAAAGATGTGACAGCCTGCTCCTGTAAAGATTTACAGCCTTGGAATTAGGCACTGAATTAGGCACCCATAGGAACTTTTTTTTTTTAATGTAAGGCAAAGGAGCCCTGGTAGTGAAATTGTTAAGCACTTTGCTGTTAACCGAAAGGTCAGAGGTATAACCCATCAGCGACTCCTCGGAAGAAAAGATCTGGCAATTTGCTCCCATAAAGATTACAGGCTGGGAGATCCTATAGGACAGTTCTATTCTGTCCTACAGGGTAGTTGTGAACTGGCATCGACTTGACAGTACACAACAACAACATTAGGCATGGGGATGGAGGCAGTGGTGGTTCAGTGGTAGAACTTTTGCCTTCCATGCAGGAGACCCAGGTTCAATTCCCAGCCCATGTACCTCTTGCCCAGACACCACCTGTCTGTCAGTGGAGCCTTGCATGTTGCTATGAGGCTGAACAGAGTTCAGTGGAGCTTCCAGACTAAGATGGACTAGGAAGAAAGGCCTGGTGACCGACTTCTGAAAATCAGTCAATGAAAGCCCTGTGGATCACCATGCTCTGATTCCCAACTGATCACGGGGATGGGCAGGACTGGGAAGCATTTTGTTCCTTTGTGCGTGGTTCCATTGTACATGGGGTCAGGGCCAACTCAACTGCAGCTAACAACAACAACGTGGTAGGTACTTTATGAGCATAATCTCTTACTCCTTACCATAGCTCTGCAAGGTAAGTCCCATTACTTCCATTTTACAGATGAGAAAACTGAGGCTTAGAGATTTTCTCAAGGTCACAAAGCTATTAGGTGGAAAATCTGGGAATTCTGATTTTGGTCTTGTCTGTCTTGTCAAGATACAGAGTCCTTATCCATTGCAGTACAGCCCCATGTTGGTGCTTATAAGGCAATAAACCCAGAGGAGTGGTGCAGACAGTGAGAACTATAAAAATGCAGAGAAGCAAGCCCAACAGGTGAATACATGGTTATTCAAACATGCTGTTAGTTCCACCCTATTTTAAATTTTATGCACTTGTACTTTAATAAGAAGACATCTAAGTACGTATACTATTCTGGAATAAAGCGCTGTTATATCAGTGTGGGCATGTACTCAAACGTTTTGCTTTTAGTCAATACTAGCATGAGATATTTGTAGTCCAAGTTTTGCTCAAATGAAAGGGTTTTTTTTTTTTTTTTTTGCCTAAAGGGGAGTTTTTCTGTGACAGCGAGGCCAAATACAGTTGTGACGTTGTGACTCAATTGTGCATAAGTGCCCTCTGGTGGTAAATCTTGGAAATTATTCACTTCTTCAGAGTATAAGGGAGCGCTGGTGGCGCAGGGGTTGTTGGGCTGTTAAAAAAGGTCAGCAGTTCGAGTCCACCAGGCGCTCCTTGGAAACCCTATGGGGCAATTCTACTCTGTCCTATAGGGCCATTAGGAGTCAAAATTGACGGCAATGGGTTTGGTTTGGTTTTCAGAGTAGAAATAGAGCTGAAGAAGTGAAAGAGAAAAAAAAATCCTGAATTTACCCAAGATCTTTCTGATATATCTTGTTAAAACATTTACCAGTCAACCCCAGTATCTTTTTTCACATAAAAACATAAAGATCCAAAACTTTAAGGAAAAGTAACTTTTACACAAACATCGTCTATGTTTGCCTTTAATAGTTTTGGGTGGAAAATATTTTTTAAATCAACTCTCATATTATGAAAATTAGTGTCAAGGAAAATAAATACTGCCTGAGGATATTTACTTGTTGCCTTTCTCACACGGTCATTCTAGAGAATGTTGTATTAGAATAAACTTTTTATTTATTTATAGCCTTCTCTCCACAAAGGACATTGAAAAAAATGACATAGAAGTTGCATGCTGCTCAGGTTTGTTTACAGCCCTTCTTCCAGAGCCCTTGGTTGAAGGCTGGTTATCCTACTCTCCCTCAGATGCTCGGGAATCTAAGGGCAGATCTGAAAGTCAATGATGTGTTTCTGAGAAGAGCATTAATGGTCTTCCCACATTTTCCCTCAGTTTCCCAAATGTGACATCAAATTCTGTAGCTGGAATTCACACTGAAACCTCCGACCCCATAATTTATGGCTTTGCCTCTTACCACATGGCTTCTTGTGGAGGGTTCTGAATGCTGGGTCATGTTCATGTTCAGCTCAAAACCCCAACAGAAACCATGAGATTGGCTGCGTGTTATGTTCCCTCAGGTGGGAGTAGCAGCAGGGCTAATGTGTTTGCGTAGAGTCGTTACTGACACGTGGCAATGTGACTTACACAGAGCCACAGGAAACAAAAAGCTCTGCGTTGTACCTACCACTCAGCTAAGATTGAAAATCTTGATGACCTGTATTCACGGTGGTGAGATTTGCACAGTCGCACCTGTTCAGTCTGGCACAGCGGCATTGAACAACAGTAGCCACCCCTATGGCACAAGCTGGAATGCCTCAAAGGGAAGGAGTAGTGATGAATATGTCACAGTTACAATGCCTGTGAATTACTCAAGTGGGAGTCGATGGAAGGCAGTGGAAGATATGAATCTGGAACACAGAAGAAAGGTGTTTGCTGGAAGACAAATTTAAGAAACCTCAGCTCCTCGATGGTAATTGAAGCTATAAGAGTATGTGAGACAAGTGTAGGAAGAGGGTGCAGGGTGGGGGGAGAAAGTAACAAAGGACTGAGCCCCAAGGACTTCAACAGAGTGGGTAGAGGAGGCAGTGCCAGCCAAAGAGTTTGAAAAGGAGCGTCCCAGCTGTAGAAGCAACAGAAGTGTGCTTTAAGAAGTGAATGTCCAATTGTTTTGAATTGCAGAGAGATCAAGTACAATGAGGACTGAAAATGTCCCTTGGAAATAAAGAAATGAACTAAGCAAGGGAAATTGCAGGGGAGTGACTGGGGCTAAAGCCAGCTCAGGAGTGGCCATCATGTGATCTAGAGTCCAGAAGGATACACAACTTTCTCAAGAAGTATCATTCTAGAAGGGAAGGAGAAAGATGGCAAAAGCTGGAAGGAGACTTAGAGTTGAGGGAAAGTCTTTTTTGGGGGGAGTGAGGAAAGACAAGTTAAAGGATCCTTTAAAGAGGCTTAAACATGTTTAAAGTCAGTGAAAGGACTGTGAGGGGTTGAACTGTGTCCTGCAAAAATACATGTAGGAGTCCTAACTCCTGTATCTGTCAGTAAGACCCTGTCTGGAAATAGGAGTTTTTCCTTTGTGATGTTAATGAAATCATACCAGTGTAGGGTAAATCCTAACCTAATCACTTCTGAGTTATAAAAAGAGGAAAACAGACGTAGATATGCACACAGGGGAATGACAGGCATATGAAGCCTGAGGAATGCCCTGGATCACTGGCAGTTACCAGAAACTGGGAGAGAGGCTCATAGAAGGAGTACATACAGTCGAGGCCCTGATTTGGACTTTTAGCCTCCAGAACTTTGAGAAACTAAATTTCTATCCTTTAAAACCATTAAAAAAAAAAAAAAAACCTGCTCAGGAATGCCTAACCTGACCACCCTATTTTAAATTTCACTCCTGACTCCTCTTACTTTGCTCTTTTTTTCCCCCGTAGTGCTCCTCACCTTTTAACATACCATAAAATTTACTTAACTTTTTGTCTATTGTCTGCTTTCTTTTTGACCCCCCTTTCTGCATTCAAAATATAAACTCTAGGAGTACAGTGTTTTCTCATTTTTTACCTGCTTCATTCACTGATAAACATCTAGTGCCTAGAACCATGCCCTGCACAAGGACTGCTCTAAGTATTTGTTGAATGAATGATTGAATGCCTGCGTGCCTGATCGTACTATAGCACAAGTGATAGAGGTTTGGGTTCCTTTATTCATGGGATGCTGTCAATATACGTAGAGACAATTTTCAAAGCATTTCAAAAGACCTACTCTTTTTCTTCCTTAGACTCCAAAATCCCTATGGATTTAGGTCTTGGCATTCAGCCCAAGACACGTAATTGCTGGCAAAAGTGAAGTGAAGCAGATAAGAGCATGGTTTGGAGTCAGAGAGACCCGGGTTCGAATCTAAGCCGTTTTCTTGCCAGTGGTATGACTTTGGGAAAATTATCTTCTCTAATCCTGATGAGTAAAATTTTGCTGCAGATCATTCAAAAGCAGTTACAGGAGTACATCGACAGGGAACTTCCAGAAATTCAAGTCAGGTTCAGAAGATGATATGAAATCAGGGATATCATTGCTGATGTCAGGTGGATCCTGGCTGAAACCAGAGAATTCCAGAAAGATGTTTACCTGTGTTTTATTGACTATGCAAAGGCATTTGACTGTGTGGATCATAATAAACTACGGATAACATTGGGAAGAATGGGAATTCCAGAACACTTAATTGTGCTCATTAGGAACCTGTACATAGCTCAAGATGCAGTTGTTCAAACAGAGCAAGGAGATACTGCGTGGTTTAAAGTCAGGAAAGGTGTGCGTCAGGGTTGTATCTTCTCACCATACTTATTCAATCTATATGCTGAGCAAATAATCTGAGAAGCTGGACTGTATAAAGAAGAACGAGGCCTCAGGATTGGAGGAAGACTCATTAACAACCTGCGTTATGCAGGGGACACAATCTTGCTTGCTGAATGTGAAGAGGACTTGAAGCACTTACTCATGAAGATCGAAGACCACAACCTTCAGTATGGATTACACCTCAACATAAAGAAAACAAAAATCCTCACAACTGGACCAATAAGCAACATCATGATAAATGGAGAAAAAATTGAAGTTGTCAAGGATTTCATTTTACTTGGATTCACAATGAACAACCATGGAAGCAGCAGTCAAGAAATCGAAAGATGCATTGCATTGGACAAATCTGCTGCAAAAGACCTCCTTAAAGTGTTAAAAAGCAAAGATATTACCTTGAAGAGTAAGGTGCACCTGACCCAAGCACCAGTGTTTTCAATAGCCTTATATACATTTGAAAGCTGCATAATGACTAAGGAAGACCAAAGAAGAATTAACGCCTTTGAATTATGGTGTCGGCGAAGAATATTGAACATACCATGGACTGCCAAGAAAACAAACAAATCCGTCTTGGAAGAAGTACAGCCAGGGTGTTCCTTAGAAGCGAGGATGGCAAGACTACGTCTCACATACTTTGGGCATGTTATCAGGAGGGCTCAATCCCTGGAGAAGAACACCAGAGAAGAAAACAGAGGGTCAGAGAAAGAAAGGAAGAGCCTCAATAAGATGGACTGACACAGTGGCTGCAACAATGGGCTCAAGCATAACAATGATTGTGAGGACAGTGAAGGGCCAGGCAATGTTTTGTTCTGTTGTACATAGGATCGCTGTGAGTCAGAACCCACTCAACAGCACTTAACACACACACACGCGCGCGCGCGCACACACACACAAGCCTGACAAACCTTGCTTGCTGGAAGTGAAGAAGACTTGAAGCACTTACTGATGAAGAACAAAGAGTACAGCTTTCGGTATGGATTACACCTCAATAAAAAGAAAACAAAAATCCTTACAACTGGATTAATAAGCAACATCACGATAAATGGAAAAAAGATCGAAGCTGTCAAAAGTTTCGTTTTGCTGGAGTCCAGAATCAACATCCATGAAAGCATCAGTCAAGAAATCAAATGGCGTATTGCATTGGGCAAATCTGCTGCAAACCCCCACCCCTGCAAAGACCTCTTTAAAGTATTAGAAGGCAAAGGTGTCACTTTAAGGACTAAGGTGTGCCAGACGCAAGCGTTCTGCTGCTAACCAAAAGGTTGGCAGTTCAAATCCACCAGACACTCCTTGGAAACCCTGTGGGGCAGTTCTGCTCTGTCCTATAGCGTCACTATGAGTTGGAATTGACTCTACTGTGACAGGTTATATGGATACGGAAGTTGGACGATGGTGAAGAATATTGAATATATCATGGACTGCCAGAAAAATGAACAAATCTGTCTTGGAAGAAGTACAGCCAGAATGCTCCTTAGAAGGGAGGATGGGGACACTTAGTCTCACTTACTTCGGACGTGTTATCAGGAAAGACCATGTTATCAGGAGTCCCTGGAGAAGTACATCATGCTTGGTAAAGTAGAGGGTCAGTGAAAAAGAGGAAAACCCTCAATGAGATGGACTGACGCAGTGGCTGCAACAACAGGCTTAAACACAGCAATGATTGTGAGAATGGAGCAGAACTGGGCAGTGTTTTGTTCTGTTGTACATGGTGTCACTTTGAGTCAGAACTGACTCTTCAGCAACTAACAACAACAAGAAACCTGATGAAATGAGACTGTGTGTGTGAATGTATGAAGCCTAACACATAGTTGCCCTCAGTAAGTCATAGTTCATGTTTTCATTGATGGAGATAGATGAAAGAAATGTGGCAATGAATTAAAAAAAAAAAAAAAAGCAGTTTTCCACCCTCCTGGTCATTTAAGATGATTTAAATGAAAAGGTTAGAAAACAAAATTTCTAGTTAATTTAAAACTATCTGAAGTTTTTTTTTTTTTTATGTTGCTAGATTCCAGGTTTTTCCTTCGATAAGATGAGCTATTAAATAAAAAGGCTAAATATGTACAGAGGCTTGGAGCTGGGCTATCTTGTAGCCTCGGATCTCTGTCCCAGGAAAGAGACGGACATCACCGAGCACCTGTGCCTGGGATGCAGTGTGCAGGGCCACGGCGGCGAGGTTTCATTGGGATCCTATGGAGTAGAATTTCTGCATGTGCTGCCCCAAGACCTGGAGCCAGATTATCAAATGCAGATGGAAGCACAAGAAGAAAAAGGCAAATGCAAAATCTATGTGTTGAGCTGAGAGGATCCAACGCAAAAATCTGAGATGGCAGATGGAAAGTGAGCCAGAACCAAAGCAGGTGGCTGTGGCAGCTTTTTTTCTGTATCCTGTGGCCCTCGGTAGAGATAAGGCGATGGGAAAAGGGCTACCTGGGTCAGCCTTCCTGTGGGCACTAACCCAACCTCCTCAACAGCCCAGAAGAGGGCTCTGCTATCCTCCAGCGTGGCCTCCCAGACCCCTCTTCCTGATAGATGTCTGCGCCATTGCTAGGCTTATAGGAAATATTCTGTTTCCCCTCTCTCTGACTGGTTTCTGTGGGCTTATTTCCTTAAGAAAACGCTTGCACCTGAATCCTGGCTCAGGGTTTGCCTCTGGAAGAATGTAACCCAAGCTGAGGCAGGAGGGTTCTCACAGCTTCAGGTTTCATTAACTTAGGAAAAGAATCTGATTGGTCCAGTTTAGGTCACATGCCCTTTGATTGGCAGCTCCTCCTCCATCCCTACTCCCTTTCGCATACACATGAGCTTAGGATCTAGGTAGACAGCGCAACTCCAGCCTATTATGTGCAGGGCATTGTACTAGGCATTGAGGATGCTGTGGTGAGGACAGTCCCTGCTCTCGTGGAGCTAACAATCAAGTGGGAGAGAGCTGTGTGCAGTCAACGCTGTGTGGAAAGTAGGTTGCAAAGAGGGCGAGAGTGGAAGCCCAGAGATCAGTTAGAAGGCCATGGCAGATCCGGTAAGAGATGATAGTGGCTTGATGAGAGTGGGGGCCCTGGAATTGGAAAGAAATGGAAGAACTCAGGAGCTCTCCAAGGACCTAACCTATTGCCATTACATGGACCTCATTTTTGGCAACTTCCTGTTACTGCCCTAATTCAAAACAAAACAATAATGAAAACAAAAACAGAACTCCACAAACAAACAACAACAAGAAAAACGGTTGTCAATCTGACTCATGGCAAGTGGATTTTTAATGGCTGTGATCTTTCAGAAGTAGATTGCCAGGCCTTTCTTCCAAGATGCCTTTGGGTGGATTCAAACTGCCAACCTTTAGGTTAGTAGCCAAGCAATAATGGTCTGCATCAGCCAGGACTACTTTTCACTACCCTAGGGTTAAAAAAACAAAACAAACAAAAAAATGCAACTTTCTAAGTTAGGGAGACTTTAAAGAGGAGCAAAAGAAAACTGAGTGTTGCTCTCTAGTCTAAAGGTTCATTCTTTCTCCTGTTATCACGCCCCCCCCCCACCACTCTTCTTTCTTATTTTCAACAGGTACATCCATTTCCTCTTTGGAACTTTTAAATAGAGAAAGGTTTCTTGGCTTTTGAAAAATACTGCCGAAAATAGATGTCACATTGTGGCCTTTCCCCATATTGCCATTATTTTTATTCCTTTTGGGGGGAGCATTACATAAAGGATAATCTGATCTGTGAATATGACCCCCATTCCTGCTTTTCTAGGTGATAGAAGAAAACTGTTTCCACATTTATGTTTTCATGAATTTATTCACATATATATTTTTTTTTTATCAGGAAAAGATAGCTCAGAAAAGTGAGCTGTCAACATCTCTCCACACAGTAGTGTGGTTCCAAGTGACTATTCTGTGGAGACGTAGTAATTTGAAAATTTGAAGTGGTGACATTATTACCCCAAAGTGGAGTTGATGCCAAGGCCGCTCTTCCATTCATGCAGGTTGTGCCGTAGGAGTAGCTGGTGGGGAGGGAGGTTGGCAAGTTGGGGAGATGGGTGAACAGGAGGCCCCACTGGGGGATGGGAAGCCCCACCCTTCTGCTGCTAACCTCAGGCAAACCTAGTGCTTCCTCTCGGCAACTATGATTGGTTTGTCCAGGGCTGCAAAGCATATTGAACCGGCCTTGCTTCCAAGCAGCAGAAGGAACTAGAGCGTTAGGGGAATTCTCGAGTAACTCTAGCTCCAGGCCATCTACTATGGCTGAAGAAGAAGATTCTAAAGCTTAAAGAATCCAAACTGCCTTGAGTGCATTGTTCTAATTTGCCAGGTAATTCTTCCATTTAGTACTTTCTTTGCTTAGTAACAAATATTTATAAATGACACTCTTGGATTATGTTTAGCCTTGTGCATATTCAGTCTTTGGAACCCATCAAGCCACTTGATATTTCCGGTTATTCTATCTAAACATACCTCTGCTTCCCAGTACCAAGTACCTTCAGTTTCTACTCTTCTTTTTTTAATAATTCCCCCTCTACCTCCTTAACTCTTATTCTGCCTATATTGTCCTTTTTTGTTTTTTCTTTGTGTCTCATTATGCTGTACCCTTGCCCTTCTTCCTTGTCCTCTCCCTTTCACTTGTCGCATTCTGTACTCCCCTGCTATGTCTCATGAACTGAGATTTGCCCTCCAAATTCCATGCATATCACCATCTATTCAGTGCCCAGGGCTGCTCCCACTCTGGTTTGGAAAATGACAGTTCCCAAAGAATTCTCCACAGAGGCTGACTGGTCTGGCCTAGATAATGCTACCAGTTAAAAGAATCCTGACTCAGGACCCACGAGACTTACCAGTCATTATGCTGTATTGGGAAGTAAAACTGATTTGGCAGCCTCATTAGCTTATCATCAGCTCAAATTCTCCCTTCTGGCTTCTCAGAGGGTCACATGTGTCCCCAGGAATGGCAGAGGAAAAGCCCCCTCCTCCCCCTGTTCTCTGCACATTTTATAGGCTCTTGGCTCAAGTTAAGTCTTTGTGAGAACAGAGACTGATCATTGGCCACTATACCTATGACCTAAGTGGGTTTCTAATTTGTTTCGGAAGCTACTAGGGAGCCCCAGGTCAACACCTACAATCTCAGGAAGGCAGTTCTAGGGTACGGATTGTATAAGACAAAGGATGCTGGGCCCAAAGTGTGGACCCCATTCCATAGCATAGTAATAATAGCTACCACTTACTGAGCACTTATTAATTTATTTAATCTCATATCAATCAGAAGATGTATGTACTATATTATCCTATTTTAGAGGGAGGACACTGAGGCACAGAGAAGTAAAGTAACTTGTCCAAAATCACAGAGTTCATAAGTGGCAGAATCAGCTTCGAGCCCAGGCAGAATGACTGCAGAGTCCATGCTTAATACTTCTCTGTACCACATTCTATAGGTAATGGGGAACTACAGAAGGTGGCTAGATAAGAGCATGACATGAAGAAAATGATGCTTAGGAAGAGTCATTTGGAAAAAGAGAGATAGAATGACTGATGAACCGAGGAATCTGGTAGCAGAGCCTCTTGTAATAATCCTGGTATTAAAAAAAAAAACCTATCGCGTTGAGTTGATTCTGACTCATAGTGACCCTATAGGACAGAGTAGAACTGCCCCATAGAGCTTCCAAGGAGTGCCTGATGGATTCGAACTGCCGACGTTTTGGTTAGCAGCTCTAGTACTTAACCACTATGCCACCAGGGTTTCCAATCCTGGTATGCAAAGATTAAAGTCTGGATAGAGCGTTGAAATTAAAAATGGAAAATGATAGATGTAAGAGATGGTATGAAGGATTTATTTGAACTAATTTGGAGAAACAGAGGGAAGACCATGGCCTTGTGTGTTCAGCCCTGAGACAAATGGTGGAGTCACGGGCAGTAGTAGTGGTCACAGAAGGGCCTCTGGTTTGTGTGTGGTCCTAAGATATTGAGCTGATAAAGTTCCAAAGATACAGAGATGAAGGTTTTCCCACCTCCACCACACCCCAATAAGGAAGGATGCAGCTGTGGATTAGTTACCCTCAATGGGGCCAGCATGTCAGAGGAGAAGTGAAGAGATTATAATTAGAACCATCTTTTGTCCCTTGTCTTCCTCAGATACATTTTCGTTAGTGTCTTCCCTCTTACATGCAGGATAATGGAAAGTCTGATCCAGAGTCCCTCCTGGCCTGGGAATCCTCTATAGCCCTTGAAAGTCCTTGTGGACCTTGGGGTGGATCAGAGAAAAGAACCATGGAGAGGAGGCTTAGGAGAAGGGCGTGCTCATGTTCACATGCCCCCTTACATTCTCCTCTGAAGATAAAATAGTTAAGACGTGAGAGTCAGGGTTGCAGTAGGGGCTGGGGGAGAAATGAGAGAAGTAACAGGCTATCCAGCCTGCTCTTTGTCTAGGTCTGGTGCTAAGGGGCAAAAGGTGTGCTCAGAGCTCGGCCCCCCAGCTTAGGGCTAGGAGATTGGGACTGGATCCCATGGCTGTATTGAAGACTATACATTTGCCATTGAGTTGGGCCTGCCTCTTTACCCTGAGCAGAAATCAGCAATGGAATGGGATTTAAGGATTGGAAATCCACCTTTATCAGCCGTGATGTTTTTTTTTTTTGTCTAACCAGACTTAAATTCTCCTCTCTAGTTTTTTAGTTTTCCCATTTCAGTAAGACACACAGTGGTGATAAATATCCATGAAATATTTGGTGCAAAGAACTAAAAGAAGCTATAAAAATAAAGGTGACCCTCTCTGGACCTTGAAGTATTTTGGTGCCTGATAAATTGATAATATCTGAAGCTCTGATTTTAAAAAAAGAAAAAGCTCTCAATGCCTATAAACAAATAAATACCAGGGGCTATATATTAATAATTTGGAGATTTAGGTAGAAGTATCTATATCACCGAATAACCTATGTTCACACTTCATTATTTTTAATTAACAAAGTCCTTTTTCTTCTAATTTCAGCAGAAGATATCCCAGAGTAAGAGAATGAGACCTGGATTTATGTGAATAGGACTTTTTATTTAATCACTGAATCCAAATAGTGTTTTCCTAGTGTGAAAACAGATGACAGAGACTTGATTTGTGGTCAAAGGTATCATGTATGAGAGTGAACCCCCTTCAACAGGCAGATCTGAATAAGTTCAGGAAGTGATTTAAGACATGACATGTCTCCTAGAAACTGATTGATGGCAGGCACTTTTATTAACAAAATTTACACACTCAAACCCAGTGAGCCAGAGGAGCTAATTTTCATTCTGGCAAATCATGACTACATTTACTGTGTGCCTGGATACTAGGATTGTCAGGGAAAACTCAGCCTGTGAGTTCGAATTCGCTGTGTCTCCCATCCTAGCTGAAGAATATTTTCTGATCTGGTTTTCAAGACTTCAGGGTGCAAAAAAGAAATTATTTTGGGGAGAGATAACCAAATCTTGGCTTTTCAGCCTATAACTTGTAATTTTGGTATCTCCATCAATGCAATGTTTAAATGAGATATTGTCCTTAAAGGATCTTTAAACGATAAATTACTTTGCGAATGAATTATCTTTAAACGATAAATTACTTTGATATTATTACAACACACAGCTTTGATATGAAGCCAAATTTCTCATAATTCCCCGTGGAAATTAGACAATTAGGTTCACTATTCCTAGCTTCAAGAGATAACTGTGCCTTTGGAACCCAAATGGACTACCTGCAGGGAAGTTACTGAGGCCATACACGATGTGTCAAATGGTTGAAAGGTAAAATGTGCTTGCAATGACTTCTGTCCCAGTCTGCTCTTTGGTCAATTTCCTCCTCATCGTTCATTAGTGAGCTCTTTGGATTGTGATTGCTTAATTTTTTTCTTCTCTTCCCAGTTTCTTTTCACCCCCACCAATACATTGACTCAAATCCATATGCTGAAGGAGAACAAAGCAGGATCATGTGACACAGTGCCAGAAGTGGGCTGAGGGATCTAAGCTGGAGAAGGCAGTGGTGATGCACCCTAGTGAAGTCTGTGCTTGGTCACATAAGGCCATGTGGGTCTCCATGGACCTAGGGAGTTCAAACTTTAGCGTGATGAGACTTCTGGTCAACAATCGCCTTGTTAAAAAAAATACACGAATTTGAATTCAGTAGATTTGGGATGAAGCCCAGGAATCTATATCCTTTTTTTTTTTTTTAAATAATTTTTATTGTGCTTTAAGTGAAAGTTTACAAACCAAGTCAGTCTTTCACACAAAAACCCATATACACCTTGCTACACACTCCCAATTACTCCTTCCCTAATGGGACAGCCTGCTCTCTCCCTCCCCTCTCTCTTTTTGTGTCCATTTCGCCAGCTTCTAAGCCCCTTCACCCTCTCATCTCCCCTCCAGGCAGGAGATGCCAACATAGTCTCCAGTGTCCACCTGATCCAAGAAGCTCACTCCTCACCAGCATCCCTCTCCAACCCATTGTCCAGCCCAATCCATGTCTGAAGAGTTAGCTTCGGGAATGGTTTCTGCCCTGGGCCAACAGAAAGTCTTGGGGCCATGACCACTGGGGTCCTTCTAGTCTCAGTCAGACCATTAAGTCTGGCCTTATGAGACTTTGGGATCTGCATCCCACTGCTCTCCTGCTCCCTTAGGGGTTCTCTGTTGTGTTCCCTGTGAGGGCAGTCATTGGTTGCAGCTGGGCACCATCTAGTTCTTCTGGTCTCGGGCTGATGTAGTCTCTGATTTACGTGGCCCTTTCTGTCTCTTGGGCTTGTAATTACCTTGTGTCCTTGGTGTTCTTCATTCTCCTTTGATCCAGGTGGGTTGAGACCAAATGATGCATCTTAGATGGCTGCTTGCTAGCGTTTAAGATGCCACTCTTCAAAGTGGGATGCAGAACGTTTTAATAGATTTTATTATGCCAGTTGACTTAGATGTCCCCTGAAACCATGGTGCCCAGACCCCTGCCCCTGCTACGCTGGCCTTCAAAGCATTCAGATTATTCAGGAAACTTCTTTGCTTTTGGTTTAGTCCAATTGTGCTGACCTCCTCTGTATTGTGTGCTGCCTTTCCCTTCACCTGAAGTAGTTCTTATCTACTGTCTAATAAGTGAATGCCCCTCTCCCACCCTCCCTACCTCCCCTCTCTCGTAAGCACAAAAGAATGTTTTCTTCTCAGTTTAGACTATTTCTCAAGTTCTTATAATAGTGGTCTTATACAATATTTGTCCTTTTGAAACTGACTGATTTCACTCAGCATAATACCTTCCAGGTTCCTCCATGTTATGAAATGTTTCACAGATTCCTCACTGTTCTTTATCGATGCGTAGTATTCCATTGTGTGAATATACCATAAGTTATCCATTCATCTGTTGATGGGCACCTTGGTTGCTTCCATCTTTTTGCTATTGTAAACAGTGGTGCAGTAAGCATGGGTGTGCATATATCTGTTCGTGTAAAGGCTCTTATTTCTCTAGGATGTATTCCAAGGAGTGGGATTGCTGGATCGTATGGTAGTTCTATTCCTAGCTTTGCAAGGAAGTGCCAAATCGATTTCCAAAGTGGTTGTACCATTTGACATTCCCACCAGCAGGGTATAAGTGTTCCCATCTCTCCACAGCTTCTCCAACATTTATTATTTTGTGTTTTTTGGATTAATGCCAATCTCATTGTAGTTTTGATCTGCGTTTCTCTAATGGCTAATGATTGTGAACATTTCCTCACGTATCTGTTAGCTACCTGAGTGTCTTCTTTAGTGAAGTGTCTATTCATATCTTTTGCCCATTTTTTAATTGGGTTATTTGCCTTTTTGTAGTTGAGTTTTTGCAGTATCATGTAGATTTTAGAGATCAGGCACTGATCAGAAATGTCATAGCTAAAAACTTTTTCCCAGTCTGTAGGTAGCCTTTTTACTCTTTCGGTGAAGTCTTTGGATGAGCATAGGTGCTTGATTTTTAGGAGCTCCCAGTTATCTTGTTTTTCTTCTACATTCTTTATAATGTTTTGTATGCTGTTTATGCCATGTATTAGGGCTCTTAATGTTGTCCCTATTTTTTCTTCCATGATCTTTACTGTTTTATATTTTATATTTAGGTCTTGGATCCATTTTGAGTTAGTTTTTGTGCATGGAGTGAGGTATGGGTCTTGTTTCATTTTTTTGCAGATGGATATCCAGTTATGCCAGCACCATTTGTTAAAAAGACTGTCTTTTCCCCATTTAACTGTTATGGGACCTTTGTCAAATACCAATTGCTCATATGTGGATGGATTTATGTCTGGATTCTGAATTCTGTTCCATTGGTCCATGTATCTGTTGTTGTACCAGTACCAGGCTGTTTTGACTACTGTGGTGGTATAATAGGTTCTAAAATCAGGTAAAGTAAGGCCTCCCACTTTGTTGTTCTTTTTTAGTAATGCCTTATTTATCCGGGGCCTCTTTCCCTTCCGTATGAAATTGGTGATTTGTTTCTTCATCTCATTAAAGAATGTCCTTGGGATTTGGACCTGAATTGCATTAAATGTATAGATCGCTTTTGGTAGAATAGAAATTTTTATAATGTCAGGTCTTCCTATCCACGAGCAAGGTATGTTCTTCCACGTATGTAAGTCTCTTTTGCTTTCTTGCAGAAGTGTACTGTAGTTTTCTTTGTATAAGTCGTTTACATCTCTGGTAAGATTTATTCCTAAGTGTTTTGTCTTCATGGGGGCTACTGTAAATGGCATTGATTTGGTGATTTCCTCTTCGATGTTTTTTGTTGGTGTAGAGGAATCCAACTGATTTTTGTATGTTTATCTTTTATCCCGATACTCTGCTGAACTCTTCTATTAGTTTCAGTAGTTTTCTGGAGGATTCCTTAGGGTTTTGTGTGTATAAGATCATGTCATCTGCAAATAGAGATACTTTTACCTCTCCGTGGCAAATCTGGATGCTCTTTATTTCTGTGTCTAGCCTAATTGCTCTGGCTAGGACTTCCAGCACAATGTTGAATAAGAGTGGATAATAAAGCGCATCCTTGTCTGGTTCCTGATCTCAGTGGGAATGTTTTCAGGCTCTCTCCATTTAGGGTGATGCTGGCCCTTGGCTTTGTATAAATGCTCTTTATTAGGTTGAGAAATTTTCCTTCTATTCCTGTTTTACTGAGAGTTTTTATCATGAATGAGTGTTGAACTTTGTCAAATGCCTTTTCTGCATCAATTGATAAAATCATGTGATTCTTGTCTTTTGTTTTATTTATGTGCTGGATTACATTAATTGTTTTTCTAATGTTGAACCATCCCTGTATATCTGGTATGAATCCCACTTGGCCATGGTGAATTATTTTTTTGATGTTGAATTCTATTGGCTAGAATTTTGTTGAGGATTTTTGCATCTACATTCATAAGGGATATAGGTCTATAATTTTCTTTTCTTGTGGTGTCTTCCCCTGGTTTTGGTATCAGGGGTATGGTGGCTTCATAGAATGAGTTTGGTAGTATTCCGTCCTTTTCTATGCTCTGAAATACCTTTAGTGGTAGTGGTGTTAACTGTTCTCTGAAAGTTTGGTAGAACTCTGCAGTGAAGCCGTCGGGACCAGGGCTTTTTTTTGTTGGGAGTTTTTTGATTACCTTTTCAATCTATTCTTTTGTTATGGGTCTATTTAGTTGTTCTGCCTCTGTTTGTGTTAGTTTAGGTAGGTAGTGTGTTTCTAGGAATTCATCCATTTCTTCTAGGTTTTCAAATTTGTGTATAGTTTTTCATAGTAATCTGATATGATTCTTTTAATTTCAGTTGGGTCTGTTGTAATATCGCCCATCTCATTTCTTATTTGGGTTATTTACTTCCTCTCCTGTTTTTCTTTTGTCGGTTTGGCCAATGGTTTATCAATTTTGTTGAGTTTTTCAAAGAACCAGCTTTTGGTCTTGTTAATTCTTTCAATTGTTTTTCTGTTATCTGTTTCATTTAGTTCAGCTCTAATTTTTATTATTTGTTTTCTTCTGGTGCCTGTGGGTTTCTTTTGCTGCTCCCTTTCTATTTGTTCACGTTGTAGGGATAATTCTTTGATTTTGGCCCTTTCTTCTTTTTGGATGTGTGCATTTATTGATATAAGTTGGCCTCTGAGCACCGCTTTTGCTGTGTTCCAAAGGTTCTGATAGGAAGTGTTTTTATTCTCATTCGACTCTCTGAATTTCTTTATTCCATCCTTAATGTCTTCTATAATCCAGTCTTTTTTGAGCAGGGTATTGTTCAGTTTCCAAGTGTTTGATTTCTTTCTGCTTTTCCTGTTATTGATTTCCACTTCTATGGCCTTATGATCAGAGAAGTTGCTTTGTAATATTTCAATGTTTTGGATTCTGCTAAGGCTTGCTTTATGACCTAATATGTGGTCTATTCTAGAGAATGTCCCATGTGCACTAGAAAAGAAAGTATAGTTCGTTGATGTTGGGTGGAGTGTTCTGTATATGTCTACGAGGTCAAGTTGGTTGATTGTGGCATTTAGATCTTCCGTGTCTTTATTGAGCTTCTTCCGGGATGTCCTGTCCTTCCCTTCACCGAAAATGGTGTGTTGAAGTCTCCTACTATTATTGTGGAGCTGTCTATCTCACTTTTCAATGCTGATAGAGTTTGTTTTATGTATCTTGCAGCCCTGCCATTGGGTGCATAAATATTTAATATGGTTATATCTTCTTAGTGTATTGTCCCTTTAATCATTATATAGTGTCCTGCCTTATCCTTTATGATGGATTTAACTTTAAAGCCTATTTTGTCAGAAATTAATGTTGCCACTCCTGCTCTTTTTTGATTATTGTTTGCTTTATATATTGTTTTCCATCCTTTGAGTTTTAGTTTGTTTGTGTCTCTAAGTCTAAGGTGTGTCTGTTTTAGGCAGCATATAGATGGATCTTGTTTTTTAATCCATTCTGCCACTTTCTGTCTCTTTATTGGTGCATTTAGTCCATCTACATTCAGGGTAATTATGGATAGGTATGAATTTAGTGCTATCATTTTGATGTCTTTTTTTTGTGTGTTGACAGTTTCTTTTTCCCACTTGATTTTATGTGCTGAGTAGATGGTCTTTATATATTGTCCTTTCCTCACATTTGTCGTTGATTTTGTTTCTGCTGAGTCTGTATTTTTCCCTCGTATTTTATTTTGATGAGTAGGATAGTTTTTCTCCTTTGTGGTTACCTGATTATTTACCCCTATTTTTCTAAATTTAAAACTAACTTTTATTTCTTTGTGTTGCCATATCTTCCTCTCCGTAGGGAAGGTGTATGATTATATTTCTTAGTCCCTCTTTATTATTTTAATGTTGTCTTCTTTTATATAATAACATCAGCATTACCCCGTGTTGGGCTTTTTTTTTAATCTTGCTTTGTTTTTTTGGATTTCCCTTTGTGGGTTGACTTCTGGTTGCTCTGCCCAGTGTTCTAGTCTTGGGTTGATACCTGATATTATTGATTTTCTAACCAAAGAACTCCCTTAGTATTTCTTGTAGTTTTGGTTTGGTTTTCACGAATTCCCTCAACTTGTGTTTATGTGATAATGTCTTAATTTCACCTTCATAATTAAGAGACAGTTTTGCTGGTTATATGATTCTTGGCAGGCAATTTTTTTTCTTCAATTTTTTAAATATGTCATCCCATTGCCTTCTTGCCCACATGGTTTCTGCAGAGTAGCCCGAGCTTATTCTGATTGGCTCTCCTTTGTAGGTGACTTTTCGTTTATCCCTCGCTGCTCTTATAATTCTCTCTTTATGTTTGGTTTTGGCAAGCTTGATTATAATATGTCTTGGTGACTTTCTTCTAAGATCTACCTCATGTGGAGTTCGATGAGCATCTTGGATAGATATCTTCTCCTCTTTCACAATATCAGGGAAGTTTTCTGCCAACAAATCTTCAACAATTTTCTCTGTATTTTCTGTTATCCCTCCCTGTTCTGGTACTCCAGTCACTCGTAGGTTATTTCTCTTGATAGAGTCCCACATGATTCTTAAGTTTTCTTCATTTTTTAAAATTCTTTTATCTGATTTTTCTTGAAATATATTAGCGCCAAGTGATTTATCTTCGAGTTCAGAAATTCTAGCTTCTACTTGCTCAATTCTGCTCCTCTGACTTTCTATTGAGTTATCCAATTCTGTAATTTTATTGTTAATCTTCTGAATTTCTGATTGCTGTCCATCTATGGATTTTTCTAGCTTATTGAACTTTTCATTATGTTCCTGAATAATCTTTCTAATTTCTTCAGTTGCTTTATCTGTGTGTTCCTTGGCTTGTTCTGCGTATTGCCTCATTTCCTTCCTGGTATCTTGAAGGGTTCTGTGTATTAAAGTTTTGTATTCTGCATCTGGTAATTCCAGGAATGCACTTTCATCTAGAAGATCCCTGGGTTCTTTGTTTTGAGAGCCTGTTGAGGTGATCATGGTCTGTTTCTTTATGTGACTTGATATTGACTGTTGTCTCCGAGCCAACTGTAAGTTATTGTATTAGTTTATGCTTGCTTACTGTGTCATAGGTGCTTGCTTTGTTTTGTTTTGGTATACCCTTATGGGTTGCTTGAGTGAGCTAGCTTGATTATTTTCACCTTTGAAGCTCTGGTGTCCTGTCCCCAGCTGGCTAGAGCTGTTATCAGGTATATCAGTCTAGGAGTCCATTCTCTTTTCTTGTATGAATTCATCTCAGGTTTTCGGGTAGCTGATATCAAGTGTGTGGTACAGGCTCTGTCCTACAGTCTTAGAGTGGCAGGGGTGATTGGTGTATATACTGGTATCTGATTGCAGCAGGAGGTCATTCTCTGAACAGGGCAGGGGCCTGAGAACCAACCCCCAAGTGTCTCTGAGGAAAACGCATCTCTGTTGCCTAGAGCATGCTGGTGGGAGGGTTCTGCATAGGGACCATGGGCACCCAAAGTTTTTGGTTTTAAGGGCTGGGAGGTACCAGTTGTCTTTGGACCCCTGTCGCAGGTGGCTGGGTGACCTGAGTGGAGCTACCAGTCCTTTGGTCCCTGATGTGGGTAGGTGAGGACCTTGTTTAATAGGCAAAGCAATGTCAAACGTCAAACACCCACCTCTCCATCGCACAGCTGAAATGGTTGGAGTTTGCCAACAAGGGCCTAGTCTCCCAAGATAGGCCCACACAGGTCCATGCAGAAGGGAAAGGTGCTCAAAGTCCATGGACAGTTTATGCCCGGACAGGAGCCACTTCTGTGCTGAGCTCCCCCGGTTAATGTAGCTAGCAAATTATCTTTTCCCCCTGGTTGGAAATTTTTCCTTCCCCAAGGCCGGAAGAATGGTTTTAGGTGCTCACCAGGGTCTATCTCAGGCCCAGGGATTCACCCGCTGAAGTTGGCTTGGCAGGGGGGCACGGTAAAATATATGCAAGTACTTAGCTTTTGCCGAGAGCTCCCTCTTCCTCAGGTTCCAGAGGTGTGAGTGGGCTGTGTGGCTGGCTGCTTCTCCCTGAGGAAACTACAGCCGAACGCTAGTACCAGCCCGCTGCCGCCACCGCCACCACTCTGGGAATGGTGTCTGAGGGCTCCCCGTGATTCAGGTCCGGTAACTCCTCTCCACTTCTGAACAGCTTCTTCCTCCCCCTGCCCCTCAGTACGTTGTCTAAGCTTGCCTTTGATGCTCAGGGCTCCCAGCTTGTCACAAATATACTCGTTTCACTTGTTTTTTTGGGTCTTTATTGTAAAGAGGGCTCGCCGGAAGTGTCTGTCTATTCCTCCATCTTGGCTCTGCCTCTCTATATCCTTTTTTAAATTGTACTTTAGATGAAAGTTTACAGAGCAAATTAATTTTGTGTTAAACAGTTAATATACATATTGTTTTGTGACATTGGTTGCCTACCCCATGACATGTCAACACTCTCCTCTTCTTGACCTTGGGTTCTCCATTACCAGCTTTCCTGTCCTCTCCTGCCTTCTGGTCCTTGGCCCTGAGCTGGTGTGCCCATTTATTCTCATTTTGTTCTATGGGCCTGTCTAATCTTTGGCTGAAAGGTGTACCTCAGGAGTGAGTTCAGTAATAAGTTAAAAGGGTATCCAGGGGCCATACTCTCAGGGTTTCTCCAGTCTCTGTCAGATTGATAAGTCTGGTCTTTTTTTGTGAGTTAGAATTTTGTTCTACGTTTTTCTCCAGCTCTGTCTGGGACCCTCTATTGTGACCCCGTCAGAGCAAGGAATCTATATTCTTAACAAGCGTTCCAGGAAATTCTGATGCCACTGATCAAAGGACCACAGTTTGAGAAATACCACATGGAGAGTCTTAACTCATGGCCCCCTAAAAAAACCAAACCAGTTGCTGTCTAACAACCCCATGTACTGCACAGTAGAAGTGCACCTCATAGAGTTTTCAAGGCTGTGACCTTTTGGAAGCAGATTGCCAGGCCTCTCTTCTGAGTGCCTCTAGATGGGTTTGAACCACCAACCTTTGGGTTAATGGTCAAGAACTTAATCACTCGTACCACCCAGGGACTCTCAGTGCCCAAGAAAGGTGATTACAGTTATTAAAGCCTCTACTTTTCTTTTTTTAGGAGTCCCTGAGTGCTGCAAATATGCTTGCTGCCAACTGAAAGGCTGGAGGTTCAACTCCACCTAGAGGTACCTGAGAAGAAAGGCCTGGTGATAGACTTCTGAAAAAATCAGCCATCAAAAACCCTTTGGAATACAGTTCTATTCTGACACACATAGGGCCGTCATGAACTGGTATAATGTAGTGTAATGATTTGGTTCAATTCATGAGGGATAAGGATCAAGATTACCACAAAGCTGGTTCCTATGAGATGGAAGTCAGACATATCTCTGCTCTCCAACTTCTTCACCATTTCTGATGTCATCTCTTCCCCCTACGGCACTCTCTGCTTCTCTACAGGGTTTGATAATTCATTGTAATGACAACATAGAACTCACAGACCATACTTACAATTATGTGGTTTATTAGGGAAGAAACAAGCTACAACTAGGGATCAGAATCAACTTGGAAGTAACAGGAACAGCTCAGGATCAGGATCAGGAAGCACATAAGCAGGGTCTGGAAGGATCCCTGAAATGGAGAGAATGTCCCTCCCTTCTGTAGTGCAGGACAGCTTAAGACCAGGACAGCTCTCTCAGACCCATTCTGCTGTCAGGTCTCTCCATCGGCAAGACCCTCCACTGCTAACCAGTCTTGCTTATGGCTAGTAGTCCACTCAGCTCCCTTAGCTGCTTTCCGCTGTCAGGCCTCTCTGCCATTGATCCTCTTTGCGTCAGCCTTTTTGCTATTAAATGGCCTAGCTCATAGCCAGTGTAGCAGACGCTCTCTCAGACATGTAAGCCCTCTCTCAGGCGTGCAGTCCCTCTCAGTCCTTCAGCTCTGCCACCAGGCCCCTTCTAGGCCTTTCTGCCTAGAAGGGGCCTCTGCTGCCTGACCCCTTGGAGTCTCTCATCATCTTCAGTGTTACAGCCCTTGACACGTATTATAGCTCTTTAAGCAAGTTTCCCACGCGGAAACCCTGTGTCCAAACAACTCTGCTCCATGCTCTTTTTGGTCTTTCTTTTCCCCTCTTACAATTTCTGTATGGTTGGCAACTTATATAAGCAAACTCCTTGTTAGTTTTAAGGCATGGCCCTCCCAGCAGGACCACTAACTGACCAATCCCCTTGATGGATTGCAAATCACTCAATCCTATTGGGTGGTTTTACACACCACTTTTTCTACTAGTAAATCAATAAATCCATGCAAAGTGAGTAAAATAGATCATTTGCAGGGCAGACTGTGGCCCAGGGTCAGAAAGCCCATATATAAGAGAAATCCACTGCACTGCAGTTGGGTCGATTCAGCAGAAACTGGTTTGGTTTTCTTTGTGTCTCAATGCTAATGAATGAATGACTGTGGCAGTGCCTGCTCTAGGAGGCTTCAAAGCTTCTGATTCCTTCTTCACCAAGGCTGGGAGATGCAAGGTAATAGTGGACATTCTTCTCAGACCTGTGAAATAGTCACTACGACCAAAGCAGCATTGTGAGTATGCAAATCCTAGCTTTCAGTACCCTGCACTAGAATCACTTGTTCTGAGTTGACTTGTAAATCAGTAAGAAGCAACCTGAGCCGGGTAACTAGGAAATAAACAGGAAAAGCACAGAGGATGAAGTAAAGTAGCAGGGATCTAATTAATCCTAAAGGTACAAGATAAAGAGTAACAAGTCAAAGAGCTGAGAGTTATAATGCTCCAGGAGCTATGTGAACACAAGGAGTGTTCTCAGTCTGAAAGTGCTCCTATGTGGCTTTAGTAAATGTATTTGGATCCTTATTATTCTGGAGTTTCACATATTAAAGGTACGAGAAGGTCTAGCATAGATAGCACCAGAATGCGTCATGTGGTCTGCAACAGTTTACATCAACAGATACCTGAAGGAAAAAAGAGTCTTGGCTCTCAGAGGGTATGAGGTGATTTAGCAAATGTTTCTTGTGCACCTGCTGTGTGCTCAGCATTGAGTCCAGTGCTGCAATCGGCCTGACTCAGGCTCTGTCTTGACTACAAGCCAGACACTTGCCTTGTATTTCTCAGAGCCAAGATAAGACTGGCTTTCAATCTGTGGGTGGAGCCTGAAAATGCAAGCAGCTTTCTAGTATTCTGGACTTTTATTGTTGCTTAAGAGGGCAATTCCATTCCTCAACATGAAAGGGTTAAACAACAAGCAGTTGCTACAGATTACTGATTTCTAGTTCCCAAAGTGAAAAATAAATAAATAAATAAAGACCATTGACACACTTGAGAGATGCACCTAAACCTATGAGTTAAAATAGTGTATGGGAGAGAACATTAGCTAAATGCGCAAGATACATGGGCTTTGGGGTCCTTAGACCTGACTTCAAATTCTAATTCTATCACTTCTTGCTCTCTCTGAACTACAGTTTCCTTATCTCTAAAAGAGATACCTTATCAGGTGTATGTAGCAATTAATAACATACAAATATACATAGCACAGTGCTGTCTCATAATAGAGCTTAAAAACAACAACAACAAAAAAACAAACCCACTGCCGTCAAACCGATTTTGACTCATAGCGACCCTATTGGGTTGAACTCCCCATAGGGTTTCTAGGCTATAATCCTTATGGAAGCAGACTGCCACATCTTTCTCCCTTAGAGCAGCTGGTGGGACCTTTTGGTTAGTAGATGAACAGTTTAACCACTACACCACCAGGGCTCCTTAATAGGGCTTAGGAAATATAAAATGCTCCTTTCTGTTCCTTCCTCAAGTTCTGGGCCTTCATGAAACATAATATCATTTTTGACAAAACCCCAAATTAAGAAAATAGTACATTTGAGTTTGAACTTTCCTGGAATGGCAAACTATTTGGGAAGAAACCCTGTGTCAAAGTTCCATGCAAATTGAACCCAAAATATCCAAATTGTAAAATAGAAATCCTCAACTCTTTAGGGCCTGGGTTCCTTCCAGAAAGCAGAGCCTGAGACAGGTTTGTGTGCAGGTAGTTTATTTTGGGAAACGATCTCAAGAAACAGAAGGAGGGGACTGGAAAAGGGGAAACAGGAAGAAAGGAGAAGCCAATACATATAGAGGTGTGTTATCATGTTTGGTCATAGCTGTGGGCAACTAGGGCAAGACCCGTCTGGGATCCTATGAGAGTCATAAAGGATGCATCTCAGGATTGTCTGCTCAGGGGACACATGGGGGCAGGCATCCACAGGTGTTAAGACACTGGCAGGTTTGCAGAAGGAAGTGTTGGGTGGTTCCAATAGATGTCCCAAGTCAAATGTAGAGAAGCTCCAGGCAAGTGTGCAGCTAAGGTGAGGTGCTATCAGGTTACACTCAGCAATGACTGGAGTGAAAGTTAGATTCAGAGAATGTGAGGTGGACACAAGCCACATTCAGCACAGGGTTCAAAGACAATGCCAGTAAGCAGAAAAATGAGCAAGTCTGGTTCTCCTTTCAAAGCTCAGATATACTCACTGTTTATAAGAAGAATCAATTGTCGCCTTGTGGCATTGTCACCATGTGGTGTTGGGTAGCCTCACTGTTCTCTTGGTTTTCTGAACATAAACTGCATGTATATAGGCTCAGTAACTGAGCACCTGATGACATACAGTCTTCCTTGTCTTCTAATTTCTTTCTATGTTTTAATCTTGTATCCCCTCCCCACAAGAGACATTAATCTCCTTGAGCAGTTTGAGATTTAGTCTTATAATTCTTTTTTATCCTATTAGCACCTAACTGTGCTCAGCAAGAACCTGTTGACTTGAGCTCACTTGGTAGATGATAAATCCTTTCTCCAGAAGCACAATTATGTTTTCAAGGACCTGTGGAGTCTTCCTACTCCCTAATTGTACTGAGACCCTCACCAATTAAAGGGGCTTAGAAAGCAACATCTTTAAAGAGAGGGAGGGAGCTGGGAGCATATTTCCAGTGCCTCAGGGTATTGTAAGGTTTTCATCAGCAGTTCATTCCGCTCTCTTTGTATTTGGTTTCATTCCAACTGCTTCACTCAGAAGGGACATAGATTTAAAGTAGACTCCAGGCCTCTTGTTGCAGCTTTCAGTATTGTTATGGGTTGAATTGTGTTCCCCCAAACTATGTGTTATAAATCCTGACCTCTATGCCTGTGGTTATAATCTCATTTGGGAATGAGTTTTCTGTTATGTTAATGAGGCAGAATTAGTGTAGGGTATGTCCTAAGCCAATCTCTTATAAGATATAAAAGGAGCACACTAGGCAAGCAGAGATGGGAGAAGATAGATGTCATATCACATGAAAATCACCAAAGAGTCAAGGAATAAGGACCTTCCTTCAGAGCCAACAGAAAGAAAGCCTTCCTTTTGAGCCAGCACCCTGAATTTGAACTTCTAGCCTCCTAAACTGTGAAAGAATAAATTCCTGTTTGTTGAAACCATCCACTTGTGGTATTTCTGTTATGGTAGCACTAGAAAACTAAGATAGAATTTGGTACCGGAAGTGAGGTGCTGCTCTAACAGATAACTAAAATGTGGAAAGAGTTTTGGAATTGGGAAATGGGTAGAGGCTGGAAGAGTTTTAAAGTGCCTAGTAGTAAAAACCTAAATTGCCTAGAACAGACTGTAGAATTATAGACGTTAAAGGTAGTTCTGGTGAGGGCTCAGAAGGAAGTGAGGAGAGCTATAGAGGAAGTCTCTATCGTCTGAGAGGATACACATGGCACTAGCAACAGAATGTTGCTAGAAATGTGGACATTAAACATGCTTCTGGTGAGGCTTTTAAAAAAATGGACATGTGATTGGACAATGGAGGGGGGGCCTTTTTTTAATGCAGCGGCAAGGAACTTGTCTGAATTATGTTCACATATTTGGTGAAAGGTAGAACTTATAAGCAATGAGCTTGGATATCTGGCTGAGGAGATTTCTAAGCAAGATCTTAAAGGGGCCACATGGTTTCTCTTGGCTGCTTATAGTAAAATGTGAAAGGAAAAAGATGGACTTAAAAATGAACTGTGCAAAATAAAAAAAAAAGATTTGGAAAATTCTGTTATACAAACTAAGGACACGTATCTAGAATTTTCACCAAGGATGTGGCTATACAACCTTTTGTTAAAGAGATTAAACCTGTGGCTGGTGGCTCTACCCAACTACCACAGCAGAAAGCCCATCAGTTTAGGCTAAAGGGACAAAGAATGAAAGGAAAGAATGATGTCTGCCTCATGGAATTCTATAGACAGGAAACAGACCAAAGGAGCTACATTTGTTGTCCTCCAAGAGAAAAGGACCATTCCTGGAGCAACTCGGAGATTAGCAGAACTGCTGGAAGGAGTAGGGCTGCCTTGATTTCAAAGGGTGGAACCACAGCTTGTTGGGTTTCAAAGTGTGGGGCCACAGCCTTCTATTTTTAAGAGTCAGATCTTCACCAACTCAGTTTCAGAGTGTGGGGCTGCCATTCACTAGTGCCAGAGGAATGGGCCACTGCCCGAAACTGAGGGGGCAGGGCTGCCATGCCTGAGGGGCAGAAGAATAAGACTTGTCGGGGTAGAGAGGATGGGGTCGCCACTCAGATGGACTAGGAGAAAGGCGCCACCCAAAGCTGAGGAAGCAGAGTTGCAGCCCCAATGGGCCTGGAAGGCAGAGCTGAAGCCCAGGGCCAGGGGGACCTCAATCCAGAGTCTAGAGGACATGGCCAACACCCAGAGTTTGAGGGCAGAGCCATTGTCCAGATGGTCCCAAAGAAAAAAGGATTATTTTCAATCCTTGAGAGCTAAGGTAAATTATTCTGTTGGGTTTTGGACTTGCTTGATGCCCTTTGTCCCTTCTTTCCCTCCAATTTATCCCATTTGTAATGGAAATTTGTACCTTGAGCTTGTTCCACCATAGTACTTTGGAAATAACTTGTATTCTAGATTTCACAGGTTCACTGAAAGAGAGAATTTTTTTCCCCAGGATAGAATACACCTAAAGTCTCATCCACATTTGATTTAGATGATTCAGAAGATGAGATTTTGGGCTTGGAGTTGATTTAAGATTTTGCTATGACATCATGGGATGAATATGTTTTGTATATGGCAGGGACATGAATTTTTGGGATATACAACTGTGTCCCCCCCCCAAATATCTGTCAAGTTGGCTAAGTCATGATTCACCTGTATGGTTGTATGATTGTCTACCATTTTATCATCTGATGTCATTTCCCTATGTGTTGTAAATCCAATTAGTATGATGTAATAAGATGGATTATTGGCAGTTATACTGATAAGATCTACAAGATTAGATGGTGTCTTAAGCCAATCTCTTTTGAAATATACAAGAGAGAAGTGAGCAGAGAAACATGGGGACTTCATACCGCCAAGAAAGCAGTGCCAGGAGCAGAGTGCGTCCTTTGGACCTGAGGTTCTTGTGCTGAGATGCTCCCAGACCAAGGGAAGGCTGATGGCAAGGACCTTCCTCCAGAGCCGACGGAGGGAGAAAGTCTTCCCCTAGAGCCAGTGCCCTAAATTCAAACTTCTAGCCTACTGAGCTGTAAGAGAATAAACTTCTCTTTGTTAAAGTTACCCACGTGTAGTATTTCTGTTATAGCAGCACTAGGTGACTAAGACAGGGTCCAAAGGGTGGAATGTTATGGACTGAATTGTGTCCCCCCAAAATATATGTTGTAAATCCTAACCTCTGTGCCTGTGGCTATAATTCCATTTGGAAATGAGTTTTTTTTTTATTATTATTATGTTAAAGAGGCAGGCTTGAAATAAAAATAAAAACCTTCCCCCAGAGCCAACAGAGAGAAAGCCTTCCCCTAGAGCTGGCACACTGAATTCGGACCTCTAGCCGCCTAAACTGTGAGAGAATAAATTTCTGTTTGTTAAAGCCATCACTTGTGGTATTTCTGTTACAGCAGCGTGAGATAACTAAGACAGGTACGTAATGAAACGCAAATGCACTGGTCTTTTCTCTGCCTAACCTTGTTCCTCTCCACTTCAGTCCTTCTCAGCTGTTTGTTGTTGTTAGTTCCCATTGAGTTGATTCTGACTCATGGTGACCTCATGTATTACAGAGTAAAACTGCTTCATAGGGTTTTGTTGGCTGTAATCTTAAGAGAAGCAGATCATCAGGACTTTTCTTCTGTGGTATTGCTGGGTGGGTTCAAACTGTCAGTCTTTAGGTTAGCAGTCAAGCACAAAACATTTGTGCCTTTTCTCAGTTGTAGATATCATCTATGTATCAATAGTGACTAGGACCCTGCTATGGATCAGCAGGGTAGTATTTGTTTGATTATTTCAGATAGAAAAAAAAAGGAACATATCCAAGTTACCCAGTATTTCTTAATGTGGACTTGGAGCAAATTATCTAATTATTCATGGCTGCCACATAGCTAGGCCAGTTATGCTCTGTACTCTCAAGGGGCATTCATATCATAGATGTTGTGAATGCACCCCCTGGAGGTACGCAGAGAATAATCTCTGTGGCCACAAACAGTGGCCCTATGTGAGGTCCGACCCCAATTCTACTGAGTCAGAATCTCTAGGAAGGCATCTACATTTTAATAAATTTCATGGGTTCCTATTAACACTAAAGTTTGAAAATCACTGCTTAGGAGATAGGGTTTGAAGGGAAAGATATACTGGAAGGAAAGAAATGTGGGAAATGATCTCAGAATCTGCCATCACTGGACCCTCTGCTTCCCAGGCTGGAATGTGCAGCTAGCACCACAGGCAACTTGGTAAATAATTGTCATTCAAAACAGGATAGCCAGTCTAGTAATCTAGTCATCTTTTCATCTCCTTCCAAGTGGGCCTCTATTACTTTTTCCTGTGTGCTTTCACATTCAGATTTTTCAGGAGAGATGTTCCGATCTGGCTGAATTGCCACCCTCCAATATGAACAATGCTCCAGTTGGGGTAGCATCTACAGCCACATTATCTCCTTGGCAACAGGCCATGCTCATGTTCATGTTACATCTACCTGGTCGCCTTTGGTCTGGGCACTCATCTTTGGTCCAACTGTCATCAATTATTGCATCTTAATGAAGAAGGAACTACTTATGACCATTTTCCTCAGAAGAGAGCTATGGATATGGCCAGCACCTAGGGCTTCATTGTGTGTCAGTACAGAAAGGGAATGAATTCCTCAGTATATCATCCATATGCCATCTTCTGTAATAATAAGAGATAATATGTATTGGGTACCACTGAGTGTCAGGGATTTTTATAAAAACTTCATTAGCATTCATACATTTAATCTTCAAAAAAATTTATGGTAGATGATATTACTGTTCTTATCTTACATATTAAAAAGTTAAAGCATAGAATTGCCCAACAGTAAATGGTGGAGAAAGGATCTGAAGAAAGACAGCATAGCTCCAAAGTCATTGCTCTTTACAACCATGTTGGAGTCATGACAGGATTGTGTGTGTGTGTGTTGGGGAAGGCCATGTTAAGAGGGGGAATTCAAGTCACAAATTAGGTCAGAAAAGTAAGAATGTGCAGAAACTTTCATTGGTGCGTTAGGGGAGGAGTTAGAAGACAATGACGGATGCCACAAAGCAACAAGGCAGAGGTGGACTTCCTGTGAGGGTCAGACAGGATCCTAGCAAGAAATCCTGGGAGGGCATCTCTTGCTCACTCCTTCTCTAACTTCTGAAAAAGGAGGAGAAATGGTACCTAATTGTCCATGGTTCCTTTACAAAATTAAAAAAACAACCAAACAGAAAACAGTTGCCATCGAGTCAATTCCAATCCATGGCAACCCTACGTGTACATGGTAGAACTGTGTTCCATACAGTTTTCATGGTTGAGATCTTTAAGAAGCAGATTGCTAGGTCTTTCTTCTGAGGTGCCTCTGGGTGGATCTGAACTCCCAAACTTTTGTTGGTAGCTGAGCACTTAACTGTTTGTGCCTCCCAGGGACTCCTTTATAAAATGTTGTTGTTTGTTGTTAGGTGCCGTCGAGTCGGTTCTGACTCATAGCGACCCTATGCACAACAGAACGAAACACTGCTCCGTTCTGCGCCATCCTTACAATTGTTATTATGCTTGAGCTCATTGTTGCAGCCACTGTGTCAATCCACCTTGTTGAGGGTCTTCCTCTTTTCCGCTGACCCTGTACTCTGCCAAGCGTGATGTTCTTCTCCAGGGACTGATCCCTCCTGACATGTCCAAAGTATGTAAGACACAGTCTCGCCATTCTTGCCTCTAAGGAGCATTCTGGCCGCACTTCTTCCAAGACAGATTTGTTCATTCTTTTAGCAGTCCACGGTATATTCAATATTCTTCACCAATACCACAATTCAAAGGCGTCAACTCTTCTCCGGCCTTCCTTATTCATTGTCCAGCTTTCACATGCATATGATGTGATTGAAAGTACCATGGCTTGAGTCAGGCACACCTTAGTCTTCAGGGTGACATCTTTGCTCTTCAACACTTTGAAGAGGTCCTTTGCAGCAGGTTTGCCCAATGCAATTTGTCTTTTGATTTCTTGACTGCTGCTTCCATGGCGATTGATTGTGGATCCAAGTAAAATGAAATCCTTGACAACTTCAATCTTTTCTCCGTATATCATGATGTTGCTCATTGGTCCAGTTGTGAGGATTTTTGTTTTCTTTATGTTGAGGTGTAATCCATACTGAAGGCTGTGGTCTTTGATCTTCATTAGTGCTTCAAGTCCTCTTCACTTTCAGCAAGCAAGATTGTGTCATCTGCACAACACAGGTTGTTAATGAGTCTTCCTCCAATCCTGATGCCCTGTTCTTCTTCATATAGTCCAGCTTCTCATATTATTTGTTCAGCATACAGATTAAATAGGTATGGTGAAAGAATACAACCCTGACGCACACCTTTCCTGACTTTAAACCAATCAGTATCCCCTTGTTCTGCCCAACAACTGCCTCTTGATCTATGTAAAGGTTCCTGACAAGCACAATTATGTGTTCTGGAATTCCCATTCTTCGCAGTGTTATCCATAGTTAGTTATGATCCACACAGTTGAATGCCTTTGCATAGTCAATAAAACACAGGTAAACATCCTTCTGGTATTCTCTGCTTTCAGCCAGGACCCATCTGACATCAGCAATGGTATCCCTGCTTCCACGTCCTCTTCTGAAACAAGCCTGAATTTCTGGCAGTTCCCTGTCGATATACTTCTGCAGCAGTTTTTGAATGATCTTCAGCAAAATTTTGCTTGTGTGTGATATTAATATTGTTCTGTAATTTCCACATTTGGTTGGATCACCTTTCTTGGGAATAGGCACAAATATGAATCTCTTCCAGTCAGTTGGCCAGGAAGCTGTCTTCCATATTTCTTGGCGTAGACGAGTGAGCACCTCCAGTGCTGCATCTGTTTGTTGAAACATCTCAATAGATATTCCATCAATTCCTGGAGGCTTGTTTTTCGCCAATGCCTTCAGAGCAGCTTGGACTTCTTCCTTCAGTACCATCGGTTCCTGATCATTTGCCGCCTCTTGAAATGGTTGAATATCGACTAATTCTTTTTGGTATAATGACTCTGTATATTCCTTCCATCTTCTTTTGATTCTTCCCACGTCGTTTAATATTTTCCCCATGGAATCCTTCACTATTGCAACTGGAGGATTGAATTTTTTCTTCAGTTCTTTCAGCTTGAGAAATGCTGAGCCCGTTCTTCCCTTTTGGTTTTCCATCTCCAGCTCATGTCATTATAATACTTTACTTTGTCTTCTCGAGAGGCCCTTTGAAATCTTCTGTTCAGTCCTCTTAGTTCATCAATTCTTCCTTTTGCTTTAGCTGCTCGACGCTCAAGAGCAAGTTTCAGAGACTCTCTGACATCCGTCTTGGTCTTTTCTTTCTTTCCTGTCTTTTCAGTGACCTCTTGCTTTCTTCATGGATGATGTCCTTGATGTCATTCCACAACTTGTCGGTCTGCGGTCACTAGTGTTCAATGCATCAACTCTATTCTTGAGATGGTCTCTAAATTCAGGTGGGATATATTCAAGGTCACATTTTGGCTCTCGTGGACTTGCTCTGATTTTCTTCAGTTTCTGCTTGAACTTGCATATGAACAATTGATGGTCTGTTCCACAGTTGGCCCCTGGTGTTGTTCTGACTGATGATATTGAGCTTTTTTGTCGTCTCTTTCCACAGATGTAGTCAATTTGATTTCTGTGTGTTCCATCTGGTGAGGTCCATGTGTACCGTCACTGTTTATCTTGGTGAAAGAAGGTATTTGCAATGAAGAAGTCGTTGCTCTTGCAAAATTCTTTCATTCGATCTCTGGCATTTTTTCTGTCACCAAGGCCATATTTTCCAACCACTGGTCCTTCTTCTTTGTTTCCAACTTTTGCATTCCAATCACCAGTAATTATCAATGCATCTTGATTGCATGTCCGATCAATTTCAGACTGCAGCAGCTGATAAAAATCTTCTATTTCTTCATCTTTGGCCCTAGTGGTTGGTGTGTAAATTTGAATAATAGTCATATTAACTGGTCTTCCCTGCAGGCATATGGATATTATCCCATCACTGACAGCACTGTACTTCAGGATAGCTCTTGAAACGTTCTTTTTAACAATGAATGCAACACCATTCCTCTTCGAGTTGTCATTCCCAGCATAGTAGGCTATATAATTGTCTGATTCAAAGTGGCCAATACCAGTCCATTTCAGCTCACTAATGCCTAGGATATCGATGTTTATGCATTCCATTGCATTTTGGGCGATTTCCACTTTTCTTGGATTCATACTTCGTACATTCCAGGTTCCAATTATTAATGAATGTGTGCAGCTGTTTCTTCTCATTTTGAGTGGTGCCACATCAGCAAATGAAGGTCCCAAAAGCTTTACTCCATCCACGTCATTAAGGTCGACTCTCCTTTGAGGAGGCAGCTCTTCTCCAGTTGTCTTCTGAGTGCCTTCCAACCTGGGGGGCTCATCTTCCAGCACTATATCAGACAATGTTTTGCTGCTATTCATAAGGTTTTCACTGGCTAATGCTTTTCAGAAGTAGACTGCTGGGTCCTTCCTAGTCTGTCTTAGTCTGGAAGCTCAGTTGAAACCTGTCCTCCATGGGTGACCCTGCTGATATCTGAATACTGGTGGCATAGCTTCCAGCATCACAGCAACATGCAAGCCCCCACAGTACGACAAACTGACAGACACGTGGGGGCCTTTATAAAATAATGCCATATTAAACACCTTCCTTTGGGGCCATAAAGATCCATTCCAGCCTCTGAGGCCTTGCATTACTTCATAGACAAGTCTTGAGAATTGTCTGGATTTGAGTGTGTTTGAGGAAAGAAGGCAGAGGGGTTATATATGTAGACTGCTGAGGAGCAAAAAGTTTGCAGTAGGGGTGGAAGACTATTTTACCCTGAAGACTACTCTTAGGGTCCAAGGTCAGAGCAGCTATTGAGCCTGTAATCCAAATCTCCAGTGAAGATCGAGGCAATTATCCCAGTAATTCCAGAGGGAATGGCACCACTGAATTATTAGAATAATTACCTCTACTTCCTTTCTTTTTTTGTTTCTGAGAGAAATGTGGTCTTCTCATGTGAAAGTGTGCCGCATTGCTGGGCCAGGGGTGACTCTTAAATCCTTTTTTTTTTTTTTTTTTAAGTAAAACAAGCTGGTCAGTGAGATATCATTTTCCTGGGTCCATATGGGCCTTGGTGAGGTTTCCTTTGCTTCTCAAACTGGACATTTCCACCTTTCATCAGCTATTATTTACTCTCTTTCAAATCAGTGGCTTAGGAAGTAACGGGGGACTTATTTGAAAAGAAAATGGCTCTTTGGTGTCTAATCTCATTTCCAAGTTACAATCTGTGTCTTGAAGGCTGGGAGTGGTTTTGCATAGTCTTGGCCAAAGGTGGGGGTGAGGAATGGGGGGAGAATAAACAGGATGACCTTTGCTCTCCCAAATTATGAGCAAGAAAGTGAGTCCTGTCCAGTACTTGACACACTGTGTGCCTGGATATTTATACACCCCAAATAAATAGGTCTTGGGGTTGAAAGTAGATTGCGAAGGAGGGGGCCGAATCAGTTGTTGTTCTGAGAAACACTCACAAAGATTCTCTGTTTCAGGCAGAATGATTATTCCAGAGTCCTAAGGAGTTTCAAGGCAACCGAATGCAAGATAAGAAAGAGGATATCTTGGAGGAGCTGGATTATTCATCCCCACTGGGACTCTTTTGTAATGTGAAGGCACATTATTGACTTCAAGGCAAGAGGCCACGAAAGTGTGCCTTTCCTGAAGACAGCAAACGCTCTGTTTCCTGAAATGAATGGAAAAAAAGGGGTGTTCTACTTCCTTATATCAGTTTCCAGAAAATGAGTGTCTTGTACAATGTGCTTCAAACTATAATGCTACCAAATATAATTTACTTTTACTTGGCTGATTCAGGAGACTCTTTGGGATCTCCTAAAGATAAACAGCAAATATTTCAAGCTGAAGCCTTTTAGCAGTCACCTCTTAAAGAGAGTCAGAAAAAAAAAAAAACCTTTCACTCTCATAACATATTCTAAACCAATCATTCAATCAACTGGAATTTATATTTTACTTGTAACTATGAAGAGGCTATACCAGGTATATGGGGACTACAAAGAAGTGTCAGCTGGGGACTAATTGGTTGCAAATAGAGTTAAATTTATGTAAGTTCTTTGTCAGAGCTTATGACTAGAGCTCAGTATCTGGGGTTTGTGAAGGATTTGGTAGATCTGCACCCAACATCCACTCCACCTGCCTTTTAATATGTCTTCCTGCACCTCGGAGGCTACAGAGCTAAGCTTCACATTTCCCAGACTCCCCTGCCTTCAGAGCTCTGTTTGTGATTTAGGTCCTGCCAATGTGATGCAGCCACTTATCTGTTAGTTTGTCCTACTATAATGGCTTGCGTGTTGCTGTGATGCTGGAAGCTGTGCTACAGAAATTTCAACCACCAGCAGGGTCACCCTTGGTGGACAGGTTGCAGTGGAGTTTACTGACTAAGACAGACTAGGAAGAAGGGCCTGGAGGTCCACTTCTGAAAAAGTTGGCCAGTGAAAACCTTATGAATAGCAGCAGAACGTTGTCTGATATGACACAGGAAGATCAGCCCCTCTGGTTTGAAGACACTCAAAATATGACTGGGGAAGAGCTACCTCCTCAAAATAGAGTCGACCTTAATGACATGGATGGAGTAAAGCTTTTGGGACCTTCATTTGCTAATGTGGCACAACTCAAAAGAAGAAGAAACAGCTGCAAACATTTATTAATAATTAGAAGGTGGAATGTACGAAGTATGAATCTAGGAAAGTTAGAAGTTATCAAAAATGAAATGGAACACATAAAGATTGACACCTTAGGCATTAGTGAGTTGAAATAGACGGGTATTGGCCTTTTTGAATCAGTAGTGTGCCAAGAATGTCAAACTGAAGAGAAACAGTGTTGCATTCATCATCAAAAAGAACATTTCAAGATCTAACCTGAAGTACAATGATGTCAGTGATAGGATAGTATCCATTCACCTACAAGGAAGGCCAGTTAATATGGCTATTATTCAAATTTATATACCAACCAGTAATGTCAGAGATGAAGAAATTAAAGATTTTTACCAACTTCTGCAGTCTGAAATTGATCAAACATGCAATCAAGATGCCTTGATAATTATTGGTGATTGGAATGTGAAAGTTGGAAACAAAGAGGAAGGATCAGTAGTTGGAAAATAAGGCCTTGGTAATAGAAATGATGCTGGAGATTGCATGAAAGAATTTTGCAAGACCAATGACATTATTTTTTCAACAACAAAACAGCAACTATACATCTGGACCTTACCAGATGGAATACACGGGAATAAAATTGGCTACATCTGTGGAAATAGATGATGAAAAGGCTCAATATCATCGGTCAGAACAAGGCTGGGGGCTGACAGCAGAATAGACTTGCTCATATGCAAGTTCAAGTCAAAGCTGAAAAAAACTAAAACAAGTCCACAAGAGCCAAAATACTATCTTGAGTATATCCCACCTGACATTTTAAACACTAATAACCAATGACAAGATGAGTTGTTGTCATCAAATATGAAGAAAGGAAAAGGTCATTAAAAAGACAGGGAAGAAAGAAAAGACCAAAAGGGATGTCAGAAGAGTCTCTGAAACTTGCTCTTGAATGTACAGCAGCTAAAACTAAAGGAAGAATTGATGATGTCAAAGGTCTGAACAGAAGATTTCAAAGGGTAGCTCAAGGAGACAAAGTAAAGTATTGTAATGAAAGGTGCAAAGACCAGGAGTTAGAAAATCAAAAGAGAAGAACATGCTCAGTATTTCTCAAGCTAGAGGAACTGAAGAAAAAAATTTAAGCCTCAAATAGCAATATTGAAGGAGTCTACGGGCAAAATAATGAATGGTGCAGGAAGCATTGAAAGAAGATGAAAGGAATACACAGAGTTATTGTACCAAAAAGAAATGGTTGACGTTCCACCATTTCAGGAGGCAGCATATGATCAAGAACTGATGATACTGAAGAAAGAAATCCAAGCTGCACTGAAGGCACTGACAAAATACCAATTGAGATGTTTCAATAAATGGATGTAACACTGGAGCTGCTCGCTCGTCTGTGCCAGGAAATTTGGAAGACAGCTACCTGGCCAGCCAACTGGAAGAGATCCATATTTGTGCCCATTCCAAAGAAAGGTGATCCAACAGAATGAAGATATTACCGGACAACATTAATATCACACCCAACTAAAATTTTGCCGAAGATCATTCAAAAGTGGTTGCAGCAGTACATCTACTGGGAACTGCTAGAAAGTCAAGCCAGATTCAGAAGAGGATGTGGAACTAGGGATATCACTGCTGATGTTAGCTGGATCTTGGCTGAAATCAGAGAATATCAGAAAGATGTATACCTGTGTTTTATTGACTATGCAAAAGCATTTGATTGTGTGGATCATAACAAATTATGGATAACATTGTAAAGAATGCTATCTTCTTCATGCTTAATTGTGCTCGTGAGGAACCTGTACATAGACCAAGAGGCAGTCATTCAAACAGAATTATGGAATACTGCTTGGTTTAAAATCAGGAAAGATGTGCATCAGGATTGCATCCTTTCACCATAGTTATTCAATCTGTATTCTGAGCAAATAATATGAGAAGCTGGACTATATGAAGAAGAATGTGGCATCAGGATTGGAGGAAGACTCATTAACAACCTGCGATATGCAGATGACATGACCTTGCTTGCTGAAAGTGAAGAGGACTTGACACACTTACTGATGATGGTTAAAGACCACAGCCTTCAGTATGGATTACACCTCAACATAAAGAAAACAAAAATCCTTACAACTGGATCAATAAGCAACATCATGATAAACGGAGAAAAAATTGAAGAAGTGGTCAAAGATTTCATTTTACTTGGATTCACAATCCACACCCATGGAAGCAGCAGCCAAGAAATTAAACGGCATATTGCATTGGGCAAATCTGCTGCAAAAGTCCTCTTTAAAGTGTTGAAGAGTGAAGATATCACTTTGAGAACTAAGGTGCACCTGACCCAAGCCATGGTATTATCAATCACCTCATATGCATGCAAACGCTGGACAATGAATAAGGAAGACCGAAGAATTGCTGCTTTTGAATTACAGTGTTGGTGAAGAATATTGAGTATAGTATGGACCGCCAGAAGAATGAACAAATCTGTCTTGGAAGAAGTACAGCCAGAATTGTCCTTGGAGGTGAAGAAAGCCAGACTTTGTCTCAATTGCTTTGGTCATGTTATCACGAGGGACCAGTCCCTGGTGAAGGACATCATACTTGGTAAACTAGAGGGTCAACGAAAGAGAGGGAGACCCTCAATGAGATGGACTGACACAGTGCCTGCAATTATGGTTTCAAGGATAACAATGTTGTGAGGGCAGTGTTTTGTTCTGTTGTAAACAGAGTCACTACGAGTCAGAGCCAGCTTGACAGCACCCGACAACAACTATGTTTTGCGCTGGTGCAAAGCTTGGAAGGCAGAAAGAGACAGAGATCGTGCTTTTCCTGCTTGTGCTTTTTGCTTTGGAAAATTTGGTCATGGGGGCATTTGCACTTTCGCAGCAGCATTGGCAGAATTTTTGTGAGTGTTAAGAGGCAGGTCACAGGGATCCCATTCTGCATGTGGGACTTAAGCAGTTGTCTTATCGTTCTGGAGCCAACTTCCACATTGTAGTGGCCTCCTGACTTTCGCAGTTATATTGTGGCTTTGGAGGTGGCTGTTTCCTAATTTTGGAATAGCCTAGAGCTCTCTTTGTGGCCCAGTTCTATCGTGTAACTTTGGGAGCCATTTCTGAGATCTCAACCTAAGTTTGTTTCCTTGCCTCTCCCAATGATTCAGTGAGCTTTTTAATGCCCTCTAATAAATCCCTTCATGCTTAAGCTCGCTAGACTTGTTTATGTTCTATGCAACTCTTGAATGCACAGTTGGAGTAGACATTAAAGCAACTGGAGAATTACCACATCAGCTTTGTGGAGTAAAAGCTTTTAAATATGAAGGGTCAAGTGGAAGCTGTTACTATGCCTACCTGTCAAAAACAGTAAACCCAAAACAATACTGAAACCCCAAGGAAGTCACAGAGATTAGTGCCATCATTGAAGGTTTTAAAAAATACAGGGTTGGTGATTCTTTTCATATTCACATTTAACTAATACATTTTGCCTCTACAGAAAAAAATAAGGGTCTTGGAGATTGATGATAGGTTATTGTAAACTTACTCAGAAGGTGACTTCATTTGTATTCTGCTTTTCCATATGTCAGCTTTTTACTGGAGCAAATTAACAGTTTCTGGCACTTGATATGGAGCTATCAATTTGGCAAATTCAGTTAGTACAGAATACCAGAAAGAGTTGTTTTTTACCTTACAGAGATCATAGTATATTTTCCCTCTCTTATCTCAGGGTTATGCCAGCTCTCAGGTTCTGTGTCATATTTTAGTTTGTAGGGACATTGAGCATCACACTAGTCTATGGAACATCACAATGGTCCACTATATCAATGACTTCATTCTGTTGGGCCTAGTTAAAAAGGAAGTAGCATGTACTCTTGTAAGATACATGTGTGACAGATAATATCAAAACAATCATGAAATTCAAGGGGCTTCCATCTCAGAAAAGTTTATGGAAAGTTAAGGTCTGGAACATTCTGGGTTATCCCATTCAAAGTGAAATACAAGATGCTGCATCTTCCCTAAGAAAGGATGCATGCTTGGCAGGTCTCTTTTGGCCTTTGGAGACAATATGTACCACATTTGAGTGTGCACTCAGACCCATTTAATGACTGACTTGTAAGGCTGTCAGCTTTGAGTAGGGTACCCAGCACATGAAAAGGCCTTTTAGATGGTCCAGGCTGCAATGCAAGCATGTGACCAAGAGGTCATATGACCCAGCTGATCTAATGGTAGCTGAAGTATGTGTATCAGATCAGGATGGTGTATGGAGTTTGTAGCAAGTTGCAACAGGAAAATTACAATGCAGATCCCTAGGATTTTGGAGCAAAGTTATGCCCCATTTGTCAATTATTTTCTCTTTGAGAAGCAGTCCTTGCTTGCTTCCTATGGAATACCAAATGATCATGTGACCTGAACTGTCTCCCTCATGAGCTTGGTGTTATCTGATTAACCAAGCTATGAGAATGGGTGTTCCCATTAACATTTCATCATTAAGTGGTCTTGAAGGCACAAGCACATTGCATGAGCAGGAGGTTCACACACTCAGGGCCATCACTGCTTCTGCAGCACACCCTCCCTCAATCAATACCTATACATTCTTGGGGAAGCCCCAGTTAAAAAGTTACCTGAAGAAGAATAAACCCCAAACGTGGTTTATGGGTGCTTCCATATGATATGCTGTGTCAACTGGAAGTCAACTGCTGTACATGATAGCCTCACTCAACAGTGACTTTGAAAGACAGTGGAGAAGAAAACCTCCCAAATGGGCAAAATTTGTCAATTTTGCCTGAAAATAAAATTTTTCATAGCTCCAGATTGACACAGATTCATTGGTAGTGGCTAATGGGCACTGGAGTATGTGGTTGGTCAGGGATTTGGAAGGAAAAACATTGGTGTTAAGAACTGAGAAAAGGGTATGTGCATGGAACTCTTAGGATGGGCACAGAATATGAGGTTATGGGTGACCCATATGTTTATTCACAATAGAGCATGCATTTAGGAAAAGTTGCTGAAAAATAAATTGGACTCGTTGACTTGCTTTGTGGATGTGCGTCAGCCTCTTTCCTTAGCCAGACTGTGATTGTTTCTTCATGATTAGATTCAGGTTATGCAATTTTGGCAGGAATACCACACAATTTATGTAGTGTCCTTAAGATGATAAATTTGTGGACGAGAATCAGCATAAAGCTGATTCCCAGAAGGCAGAGATTCATTATATCTTCACGTTCCCACTTGTCCATCACTTCTGACTCCAGTTGCTCACACTACACCCTTTCTCTGACCCTAGCCACCTATAGTTGGGTCAGAGCTCACAAGTTAAAAGGACACTGTCCTTCAGACTGCCAAATAAGCAGATGTAAGCTGCAAGTTTGGGGAGTCCACCTAACACCCCAAACTTCTGACATACTAGTCAGAGATTTGGGGCTGGTTTCCCACTATCCCCTCAAGATATGCCAGTTGCAAGTTCAGGAGTCCACATGACACCTTTACTTTCTGACCTGCTGGGGCTTTGGGTTTGATAATTACTGGAACAACTCACAGAACTTCATGGAGAGTATACCATACTTATAACTACAGATTTATTATAGCAAAAAGCACACAAATGAAGAGACACACAGGGCAAAATCTGAGAAGGTCCTTGATGCAGAGCTTCCATGTCCCTAGAGACGCACTAACCTCCTGTGAGCAGAGGCTCTTGCCAACCGGGAAGCTCTCTGAGCCTCCGTGTTCAGGACTTTTATCCACCAGTTCTGCATGTCAGGCTAAATCGTACCTCCTGAGACTAGTTGATATTGGGTCCAAGGTGAGTCTGGCCAGTCCCTACTTGTCAGCACAAGTCTCAGGTGTGGCCTGGAAGTTGCAGAAGTCCAGTTACTCCAAGGGCTATTTCCCCAGAGCCACAGACAAAAGCTACATTACTTGGTAAAACTAAGTCCTTTATTCCACAGTTCTTCTCAGTGCAAAACATCAGGAGGCACATAATGTCAGTTTGCCCCACTTATTGGAATTTGAGATTGCCATTGGCCACTTTGGGTACCTCATGTCACTGAAGGCAAAAGAGGGGTCAATATTATGTCAGTTTGGTGATTAATTAATCTTGACTATAAAGGGGAAAGAGGGTTGCTGTTACACAATGGGTGGAGTATTTCCGAAGGTGAGGAGAATCATCTGGGGCATCTCATTTTATTGCTATAGTCAGTGGTAAAAGTTATCTTATATTTAACGTTATATATTTAACGTATACACATGCATATATACATAAACCAAAAACCAAACCAAACCCGTTGCCATCGAGTCGATTCTGACTCATAGCAACCCTATAGGACAGAGTAGAACTGCCCCATAGAGTTTCCAAGGAGCACCTGGAGGATTTGAACTGCCACCCTTTTGGTTAGCAGCCATAGCACTTAACCACCATGCCACCAGCGTTTCCAAGTATATACATAAAAAAAAAAGATATGTTTAATTTCTATATTTAACATTAACTTTTTAACAGAAGACAACAGAAACCTAGCATAATCAGGACTACCAAGGGCTGGGATCCACTAGGAATGAAGATCTGGGTGACTCCACCACATCATTAACCTGGCCCAGCTGTGAGGCTGACTGAGGGGAAAAGTCACATCGAATGGGTCATGGAGGAAAAAAGTTGTAAATAGCAACCCTAACCTGGTAACAAGTTACTGAAGTTAGGACTATCATAACCACCAATATTTTTTTTCCTTTCTCTGTTATGTATATATTTATATATATTAACCATTTTCCTCTGAGGTGTGATGGGTTGCTTTTGTGTGGCTTTTACCGCCACGATCTTATAACTCCCACCCAAGTAATTGGGTGAGGCTATGCAAATAAGGTAATGATGGCCCACCAAGGGGATTGGTCAGTTTTGCCATTCCACTAGGGTTAAAAGAGAGCCAATCCCAGAGCAGAGAGAGGATCTCATCACCATCAAGGAAGAAGAGCCAGGGACAGAGCACATCCTTTGGACCTGGGATCCCAGCACCGAGACCCACCCGAACCAGGAGATAGAGAGAGAGTGCTATAACACTGAATATGGCAAGAAGTGGTGGCAGAGAAACAACAGCAGAAGAGACAGACAAGAGAGGCCTCCCCAGCCCATGGAGCAAGAAAGCTGAGTGCATTTGGGCATGGGGCTTGCATTTGGGGTAGGGTGCCTCTGGGCACTTGATGGAGCTAGGTTTGCTGAACTGTAGAACTAGGCTGAGGGCCTTCAGGCTTACTGGCAGAGTAGGGTGCCTCTGGGAACTTATTGGCAGAGCTAAAAGAGCTTTGTAACACTAGCCTGAGCAGGGCAGAGGCACAGAGGCCAGAGAGAGGCATTCCTACAGGCATAGCTGGGAAGCAGCTATCCTGGCGGAAAAACTGTATTCTGAGCATTCCTGAACCTGAATTGTAACCTGTTACTTTCCTAATAAACCACGTAATTGTGAGTATTGTCTATGAGTTCTGTGTGGCTGTTGAAATGAGTTATGAACTGCAGCAGAGAAGTAGAGAGTGCTGTAGGAGGGACGGTTGGTGTCAGAATTAGTAAAGGTGGTGAAGAGAGGAGGCATGTCTGACCTCTGCCTCGTAAGAATCAGCCTTGGGCTGTTCATCTTGATTCACCTTCTCCCTTGTGAAGTTAGAGGAGGTCAGATGCCACCCTGTTATAACTACAGTTTAAGCAAGAAAAATATTTATTACAGGACATTAAATGGCTTATTGAAATATTGAGAGAATCAAAGAAACAGCCTCCAAGTCAAGCTTTCAGGAAAAACTCCCAAAGTCACAATGCAGAAACGGGTCACCAAAGGAGCAGCTGGTCCTGCACCAGAACTCACGATTGTCCCTATGGTTGAGACCATCATTGCAGCCCCTGTGTCAATTCATCTAAACAAACAAACAAAAAACTCCCCCAGACAATTCTATGTGCAGCAGACTCTGAGAACCACTGTCAAAGAGGGTATGAAGTACATCTTCATCACCCCTTCAGTGCCTCAATAGTTTTTGGTCTCCTTCTCCTCAGGCCATTACTGTTTCCTATCAGAATCAAAGCGCTGATTGATGAAACAGCAATAAAAGACATAAACTGACCTATAATTTTTGACAGATTTCTCTCCAGAATAATAGGGAACGTAACAGTGGTGCATCATGAAGAAGCCACACCTAAACCTTGCTTGCTCCTTATGATGAACATTGGCAAGAGACAGTGGGTTCCTAAAGCCCTATATTAATTAGGGTTTACTTGCCAAGATCATCTTGTTGAGGGTCTTCCTCTTTTTGCTGACTCTCTACCAAGCATGATGTCCACCCTGATAACATGTCCGAAGTATGTGAGATGAAGTCTTGCCATCTTTGCTTCTAAGGAGCATTCTGGCTATACTTCTTCCAAGACAGATTTGTTCGTTCTTTTGGCAGTTCATGGTATATTCAATATTCTTCAACAACGCCATAGTTCAAAGGTGTCAATTCTTCTTCAGTCTTCCTTATTCATTGTCCAGCTTTCGCATGCATGTGAGGCAATTGAAAATACCATGGCTTGGGTCAGGTGCACCTTAGTTTTCAAGGTGACATCTTTGCTTTTTAACACTTTAAAGAGATCTTTTTTTCTTTTTTTTTGCAACAGATTTGTGCAGTGTAACACGTCATTTGATTTTTTGACTGCTGCTTCCAAGGGTTTTGACGTGGATCCAAATAAAATGAAATCCTTGACAACTTGCAAGGGCATCTGGGAAACATAATTATTTGCCTTCTAACTTCTGCATTTCAGGAAAGTTCACCAGAAGGAGGGTGGAATGGATATTGAGTATCAATCCACCTTAAATACCATAGACCATTGCTATTCTACATGCACTCCTCCCCATATTTAAGCTTCCAAACAATAATAATGTAACTATCCTTCATACAAAAAAAATGAGCTCACCTCCCCTCTAAAAGAGAGACCCAGAGACCCATCAGTCTTTGCTTTTAATTTATTTTATAACAGATGAATTCTTCTTGTAAACCTTGTGTACCAATATAGTCATAAAGCAATAGGTCTGGCATCAAAAGACTAAGTTATTAGCAATAAGCAATCTTTTCCTTAAAGAAAGGTATCTTTCAAATGACCTCAATAGGTATCTTGTTTGGTTTTGCTTCACTTTTTTTTTTTTAATTGTGCTAAATATATAGGTAACAGAACATTGTCCATTTCAACAATCTTCACATATACAGTTCAATGACAGTGATTATGTTTATCATGTTGTTCAACCATCACCCTTACATGTTCCTGATTTTTTCCACCACTTTTAACAAAAGCTCAGTGTTGGGACATTTTTAAAATTCCATCCCAGGGCTGAGCCTCTCAGTGTGGGATCTCAGATTCAGGATTTTGGAAGCTCCGGAAGTGGTTTCATTGTGTGGCCAAGATTGGAGAACCACTACAGCCTGGGAAGAGAGTGGGGAATTCTTAGGTTATGCATGAGCTGCAGTTAGGGAGAAAGAACATGCTAGTAAAGTTGCATGGGGATGACATCATCAGGATCCATGGGTTCATCAGATGGCATGTGGGTTTTTCAAGTTATTGGGGTCTTTCAGTTCCCAGGCAATGAGTTAGGGAAAATCACAGCAGCAATCCAGAAAGAGGAAGTCATGAGGAAATAAAGGACAAGGGTGCTGGGGAGGACATACCCTAGGGACACCTTCTCCACATTTTTGAACCAGAAGAGGCAATTGGAGGGGCTATTGCACTAAAAAACTATTACTGTTTTTTTATGTAGATTGTGCACACTTTATACATTTTTTGCCAATCTTGCAACCCCCCTAGCTATTTTCATAAGCGAGCTATGCCATGCGTTACATGTGTAGGTGTGTTACTTCAGAAAAAAAATACGGTAATTCAGACATGATGGGAAGCCTGGTGTACTGTATATTCATACACTTGAAAGAAACAGGGTTAGCCAGAATGGATTGCTAAGAAATTGGATAATAATTTCGAGTTTATGTTGCCTTGCCACTTTTCACCTATTTGTAAAATTATTTTTCAATGATTTTAAATTTCTCTGCAATCTCCTGAATGCCTGGCTTTAGAGGACGGGAGAATGCGAACCTGCAAACCCTCCAGTTTGCTGATTTGTCTTTGTATTTTTAGGAATCGAGAGGAGCCTATCACAAACAGTTGGTCCTCTTAGCTTCTTAGCAATTTTTTTTTTTTTAAAGAGTCCTTCACTATTAATAATTCTAAAATGAAAATTATTCTTTTGGCAGATGTCCTCCAAAATTTATTGCTTCATATCTAGTAACCCCCTGCTGCAGGCTAATTCATCTGGTTGCTCTGGGATACATTGTGCAGCTAATTCATGCAGGCAGGTTCATGGGGAAGCTGTTGCTCACGAGATTTTATATGACCTCACTGGTTGACTGGTAACACCTGCTTTAAGCCTTTCCCATGCCAAGAGCATCAGGCCATGATCCATGATATAGAATGCTACAAGCTTAGCATTTATTTGATGCCCTGCTAGAGTAGGCACTGTTTCTCAGGGAAATGCCTGACTTTACCCACAGGTAACCTGCAGACACTTCGTTTACCACCCTTTCATCTAATCTCAAAAGCATCCGAATCCACCCTTAGCTAGAAAAATAATTTTGTGTGTCTACAGGGTTAAGTTCTGGTGCTCAGGTGTTCAGTCAAATACTAGTCAAGATGTTGCTGTGAAGGTATTTTGTAGATGTGATTAACATTTGTAATTAGTTGACTTTAAATAAAGGAGATAAGCCTCAATAACGTGGGTGCGCATCATCCAATCACTTAAAGGCCTTAAGAGCAAATAACAAGATTTCTTGGAGAAGAAGGAATTCAGCCTCAAGAAATTCTGTCTGAGATTCCAGACTACCGTCTTGCCTTACAGATTTTGGACTCAAAAACTGCAATATTAGTTCTTCCCTGTTTCCTGCCTGCAGGTCTACCCTACAGATTTTGGACTTGCCAACAACCCCCACTACTGTGTGAGCCTATTCCCTACAATAAATCTCTCTCTCTATATATGAATATATCCATTGGTGTTGAGTCAATTTCAATTCATAGCTACCCTATAGGGTAGAGTAGAACTGCCCCATAGGGTTTCCAAGGCTGTAATCTTTAAGAAAGCAGGCTACCACATCTTTCTCTCACAAAGTGGCTGGAGGGTTCCAACCGTCGATCTTTCAGTTAGCACAGTTGCTTAACCACTGTGCCACCAGAGCTTCTGTAGTGGGCTCCTATACATAGGAGCCCTGGTGGCAAAATTGTTAAGCTCTGGGCTGCTAACTGAAAAGCAGACAGCTCGAATCCACCAGCTGTTCCATGGGGGAAAAGACCTGGCGATCTGCTGCTGTCAAGATCTCAGCCTAGGAAACCCTATGTGGCAGTTCTACTTTGTCCTATAGGGTCTCTATGAGTCAGAATTGACTCGATGGCACACAACAACAAATACATATATATATATATATATATATATACCGATAGGATATGTATGCTGTTGTTAGTTGCTGTCCAGTTGGTCCCTGACTCATGGCAACCCCCATACACAATGTGACTGGGTCCTTGTGATCCATAGGGTTTTCAGTGGCTGATTTTTGGAAGTAGATTGCCAGGCCTTTCTTCTAGGATATATATATATCTCCTATTGGTTCTGTTTCTCTGGAGTACCTTGACTGATAGCACCAGCATCGCAGGCTATTTTTACTGTATACTAGGTTGTGACTGAAAACTAGTAATCTTTGTTTCCCTGGGGCCACACTAAAGGGGCAAGGGTAAGATGGAGTTAGGTTACAATAACAGGAACAAAGTTGAGTTTCCCTGGCTCAACTGCTACCCTTGATGGGACTTGGCAGGCATTTCAGCCTCCCTCTTAGGCATGCTTGTACCCTGCAGGCCTCCTGGTGAATCCAGGGCTCCTGCCATTTCCTCCTTTCCAGTCCTGAGGTTGGCCCCATGGGCCCTTGCTCCCAGGTTGCTGCCCTGAACTCCTGGAAACTTCTAACTCTCTCTAGCTAAACTTGAGGCACAATTATAGCCCCTGTAGAAGCTGTTGTGGGCTTCCCCCAATCTCAATGTTCTATTTTCCTTTATATCGTCCCTGCAGCTGATTAATTTATATTAAAAAAAAAATTTATATTATGTGACAATATTATTGTATGTGTTCTTGCTGAAAAGCTCTCCAATAGAGGATACAAATGCATAAGTGGAATGATAGCACTGTTTTCTTTCTCCCTGGTGAAACATGGGTCATGAACACCAGCTGTTTATTTTACTCCAGAATGGGAAGGGCAGGGAGGATGGAGCTGGGGGCAGGTTTCACTTATTTTACTACTTTGGTTAAAGGAAGCCTTGGTTGCCTGTAGGAGAAAGAAGCTTTACTGGATCAGGCACTTTCCCAGATATTAGATAAACTGTCCACAAAATCATAACATACCAGGGTTTAATCTCAGGGTTGAGTAGATAGGTAGAAAAAAGCTGTAACCTGGGCCTTTTATTCTCATAAAGAAAATATAGCTAACTGCATTTCCAGTCTTGATGAAGTCTTTTCTGATATAAATAGAGTATGACAAATTTAGCTCAAGAGTCAGCATCTAACAACCAGATAAAAATGGTCATTTTGGATTGTGCAACTGGGGTAGAAGTTACCCCAAGGAAGACTTATAAAATTTCCCTCTGTTTCTTGATCTCTTTCTTGCCTCTTACTGTGCATTCCTCCTCATTTCTTCCCTCCCTTTGCCTAGTGCTGGATGGAGTTTCCATTGGGCCCCACCATTGTGCTAATAATAGCGATCGCTGCTATTTATCAAGCACTTACCACTTGCCAGGCTCTGTGCAAAACACCCTAGATACATTACCTCACTCATTCCTCCCACGGTGCTCCCGGAGGATGGGCATATTTGTGTAATGAGCACGGTCTGACAGGGAGCTTAATTGCTCCATTATGTCCTTTGTCAGCACTCCAAATAATCAAGTTATTGGTATTCTCAAACTTTTCATGCTTGGCTTAAAATATATTGGTAAATATAATGCTGGCTACAGAAAGAAACCAGCAGGCAGACTATGGGGAATTGGAGTTATGCTTTATTTATTTTTTCCTCCTTTCCCTGAGCAGTAATTACTGGTGGTAAACGAAAGTTCTGGGAGCTGTTGTTTTATATTGAAATTTAACTCCTTCCTTTCCTGCAGTAAAACAGACTCCTCTGATGAAATCGAACTAGGGTGAGTAAGATCCTTTGGTGGAGGAAAGTGCTAAGTTTTGAACTCAACTTCTCTTGGTAGGCCCAAAGCTTACGAACATTTTCAAAGCTTAATCATTTGCGAAAGCAAAAGCAAGTTCTCTGTGCATTATTGCTGTTGTTTGAGTCTGACTCATGGCGACCCCATGCGTGCAGAGTAGAACTGTTCCATAAGGTTTTCAAGGGTGTGATCTTTCGGAGATAGATTGCCAGGGCGGTCTGCAGAGGCACCTCTGGATGGATCCAAATAGCCAAACTTTTGGCAAGTATTCGTATGCTCAACTGTTTGTGCCACCCAGGTCAAAACCTCTAGGCTGTCTGTCTCTGGAAGGCCCAGCCCTTTAAGTTAGAGCAAATGAATTGGGAGAGAATGGCAGTCAAATGAGTGCAGGCTGGGATTTTTATTTACGTTTTCTCTTTCTCCGGGAGAGTGTATTACCTTCCACCTTCTTTGCTCTCTTAGTGAACCCATCTGTGTATGGAGCTCTCCAGAGTTCTTCCGCTTCAGTTTTCCACAGGTAAAGCATTGAAGGTTGCTTTCAAAGTCAGGATCTATGAGGCTCCTGGGACTGGCAAATATTCTGCAGTTAGACAGCCTGGTTTTCACATAGGGCCACAGAGCCAACTTATTCAGGCACGAGAGCACTCGGGGAGCATGGTCTTGCATCAGATGCTGAAGATCTTTCATCACGTTGCTCTGAAAATATGGCTGGAACAACCACAGATGACAACTGATGCAACAGGACAGCGGGGGCTGGAGCACTGGGAGCTAAGCTGCCCTTGTGAAAGGAAAGACCGAAAGGAAAAGGAAAAGACAGTATCTTGAGGCACTGAACTTCCTTTTCCAGCTGCATATTACCTGAGAATATCCCACATCTTTTAAGATAAGCTTAAAGGGAATATTATGAAGTCACTGAGATGAAAAGTGACCAGGCATGGTGGCAGCTCATCAGAATATTAGCCTTTCTTAGTTTTATCAACATCAGTAAGGTCTGAACAGCAAAGTTTATAGTTATTCATTTGTATATGGAAGATTTCAAAGGTAAAAACAACAACAAACAAAAAAACAAACCAAACACCCAGTAATATATTGTAGTAGGCTGAACAATGGCCCCCAAAGATATTAGGTCCTAGTCCCTGGAACCTGTAAATATTACCATATATGGAAAAAGTGTCTTTGCAGACATGATCAAGTTAAGGAGCTTGAGATGGGGAGATTATCCTGGATTATCCAGATGAGTTCTGTATGCAGTCACAAGGGTCCTTATAAGAGGGAGGCAGAGGGAGGTTTAACACACACAGAAGAAGAGGAGAAGGCAATGTGACCACAGAGGCAGAGATTGCAGTGATGCGGCCACAAGTCAAGGGTTGCTGGCAGCCACTAGAATTATGTAGTAAAGCCATGAAGATCTAGGTTACAATATCATCCCTATCGCTTGCCAACTCTGTCATCTGGGACAAATAATTTTTTCTGATCTGTAAAATGGGAATAGTAATACATACTTATAGGGCCGCTATGAGTTGGCATCGACTCCGCTGCAATGGGCTTTTTTAATAGGGTAGTACCACTTTATTCTGAAAATTCGGGGAGCTAGTAAGCATTGTTGAAAGGAAGTGGGGAGGGACCTCTCAATGTGGTACTTCAAGAAGGTAAACATGGTAGTGGCAAGTCTGGAAGTTTCTATGCGCTTGTAACAGCCTAGGTGTGGGTCTTAAGGCAGGAGAGTGGAACTAAAGAGAAGGATGAATAAAAAGTACATCAGAAGACATATGGGCTTTATTGTATACGTGTAAAACTGAATACAAATTTGTGAGGAATGGAAGGGAATTATATGTGTTTTTTCTATTCCCCTTTTCCTGCCCCTCTCATTTCTCTCCCTCTTTTTCTTCCTTATTTCTCCCTCCTTTTGCCTCCACTCCTATGTATTTCAGTAGTGCCAAACACAGTTCATTTAAACTATAATTGGAAGTCTTCTTTTGAAATGGAGATGCCTGATACATTTAAAAAAAAATTTTTTTTTTCTAGACACCATAAATCAAACATCGGGCTTAGAATTTCAGAGTGGGGACAAGAAGTCATTACACAAGGGACCTTCCAGCTCCTTTTTAAAGGGCCAATTGAGATCATGGACTGGAGCAAATACTCAGGGGCATTTGGGGTAGCCAACCTTCCAGAACAATAGACCTGTGTTCCACTATTGTCTTTGCTGTGGAAAAGCTCTCATTTTGGATGCTTCTTTTCCTCAATAGTGTTCCCTGTGGGCATGGTCTCTTCAAATTTCTATAAAAACACAGTATTTCTTCATCTGCGGGTATGAATTTGGCAAAGAGAGGAGTGGCTGATGGATGGAACATCACACCAGTATTGAAAACCTCCTTCTAAACCTCCTTCTAATCTTTACTTATGGCTATAGACAAAAAACAGCCATGTTCACAGCAAGAAATAGCATTTAGAAAATGTGGGAAGAATATTTTTGTTAGTTTAAATGGGACTCCATATTTTAACCACAGTTTATTATATGAGAATATCAGCATATGTCAATTCATCTCTTGCTGTTTCCTTATCAACTGTCCCACAGGAGTTTATTCCTAACTTTTTTACTCTCTGAAAATGGCCAAACCCATCTCTCTACCTCTGGCCTCTTCCTTCCCCTCCACTCCTCAAAAAGTGAGACCATCCTGTTTGAGATTTCCCTGCATTGCTTTTCTTCCTTTTCTCCTCAGCATATCACAATGTCTACACTCATCCTCAGGCCCTTCCATCACACTTGAAAGAAAAAGATGTCCTCCTAGTGGTCCAGACCTAATCTTGCCACCTGTTCTCACAAGTTATCCTCCCAGTATCTCCCTGAAACTTGGCCCTTAATCAGCAACTCTCATCCTGGTTTTCCCCTCACCTTTGTCACCATGGAAGTGGTGCTCATAAATGGGCAAGGGTTACTTTATATACACTTATACATCCCATAAGGAGCCCTGGTGACACACGGCTAAAGTGATTGGCTGCTAACCAAAAGGCTAGCAGTTCAATCCCACCTGCTGCTCTTTGGGAGAAAGGTGTGGCAATCTGCTTCCATTAAAGATTTACAGCTTTGGAAACCCTATGGGGCAGTTCTACCCTGTCCTATCAGGTCACTATGAGTTAGAATTGACTTGATGGCTGTGGGTTTATACACTCTATGATACCCAGCCAAGTGAGAAGAAGCTCATCACCAAACATTTGTTGAATGAGCATAAGTTCATATGTGTATTCCTGTGGAATGTAAGCTCAGTGCCTGGCACAGGATGGATGCTCAACAATATTCTTATATTAATTTACAGGTTCCTCTTTGATGACTGAAGTTGCCCTGATCCAAGCCATGATTTTTTCATTTGTCTCATATGCATGCAAAAACTGGACAATGAAAAAGGAAGATAGAAGAATTGAAGCATTTAAACTGTGGTGTTGGCAAATAATATTGGATATGCTGTGGACTGCCAGAAGAATGAACAAATTAGTCTTAAAAGAAATACAGCCAAAATGCTCCTTTCAAGGGTGAGTTGTGGGCCTTCAGATCATTTACTTTGGACAAGTCATCAGGAAAGACCAATAGCTAGAAAAAGACACCATGGTTGGGAGAGTAGAGGGTCAGTAAAAATGTGAGAAATCCTCAGTGAGATAGATGGACACAATAGCCGCAACCATGGACCCAAACATATCAATGCTCATGAAGATAGAGCAGAAGCAGGCAATGTTTAGATCTGTTATGCATAGGATCACAATGAGTTGCAGCAGACTTGAAGGCAACTAACAACAACAATCCATGTTGAAACAAACCTTTCCTTGACTCTGCTACTTCTCTAAGTGGCTACATCATTGTAAGACTTTCACAGCCACACTTCACAAAAATACAGCAGTGTAATCTCTAGTTCTCCTCCTTTTCCACTCCCCAACTCCCTTCCATCCAACTTCCCTTTCAACACTCTAAGAACCCTATCAAAGGTGAATACTAGGAAAATTGGAAGTCGTCAAAAATGAAATAGAAGGCAGAAACGTCAATATCCTAGGCATTAGTGAGCTGAAATGGACTGGTATTGGCCATTTTGAATTGGACAATCATATGCCGGGAATAACAACTTGAAGAGGAATGGCATTGCATTCATCCTCAAAAAGAATATTTCAAGATTTATCCTGAAGTACAGTGCTGTCAGTGAGGATAATATCCATATGTCTCAGTTAATATAATTATTTTTCAAATTTAAGGATCAACCACTAAGGGAAAAGATGAAGAAGTAGAAGTTTACTACCAACTTCTGTAGTCTGAAATTGATCAAAAGTGTGATCAAGATTCATTGATAATTATTGATGAATGGAATGTGAAAGTTGTAAACAAAGAATACCAAAAAAACCCCCAAAACAAAAAACAAACCCGTTGTGTCAATTCCAACTCATAGCTACCCTATAGGACAGAATAGAACTGCCCCATAGAGTTTCCAAGGAGCGCCTGGTGGGTTTGAACTGTTGACCTTTTGGTTAGCAGCTCTAGCCCTTAGCCACTACTCTACCAGGGTTTCCTAAGAAGAAGGATAGTACTTGGAAAATAAGGCCTTGGTGATAGATATGATGCCAGAGATCACATGATAGAATTTTGCATGACCAATAACTTCCTCATTGCAAATACCTTATTTTCACCAGCATAAATGGTGACTATATATGTGGACCTCACCAGATGGAATACACAGCAATCAAATCAACTATATCTGTGGAAAGAGATGATGGAGAAACTCAATATCATCAGTCAGAACAAGGCTGGGGCTGACTGTGGAACAGACCATCAGTTGCTCATATGCAAGTTCGGGTTGAAACTGAGGAGAACTGGAACAAGTCCATGAAAGCCAAAGTATGACCTCAAGTATATCCCACCTGAATTTAGAGACCATCTCAAGAATAGATTTGATGAGTTGAATAGTAATGACCAGATGAGTTGTGGAATGACATCAAGGACATCATGCATGAAGAAAGCAAGAGGTCATTGAAAAGGCAGGAAAGAAAGACCAAAATGGATGTCAGAAGAGACTCTAAAACAGTCTTGAATGTTGAGTAGCTAAAGCAAAAAGAAGAAATGATGAAGTAAAAGAGCTGAACAGAAGATTCCGAAGGGTGGCTCGAGAAGACAAAGTAAAGTATTATAATGACTTGTGCAAAGACCTGGAGATAGAAGACCAAAAGAGAAGAACACACTTAGCATTTCTCAGGCTGAAAGAACTGAAGAAAAAATTCAAAACTTGAGATGCAGTATTGAAGGATTCTATGGGGAAAATATTAAATGCTGCGGGAAGCATCAAAAGCAGATGGAAGGAATACACAGAGTCACTATACCAAAAAGAATTGGTCAGTGTTCAACCATTTCAGGAGGTAGCATATGATCAGGAACCAATGGTACTAAAGGAAGAAGTCCAAGCTACACTAAGGCATTGGTGAAAAACAAGGCTGTAGGAATTGACAGAATACTAACTGAGATGTTTCAACAAACACATGCAGCACTGGAAGTACTCGCTCATCTATGTCAAGAAATTTGGAAGACAGCTACCTGGCCAACTGGCTGGAAGAGATCTGTATTTATGCCTATTAGCAAGAAAGGTGGTCCAACTGAATGCAGAAATTATCAAACAATATCATTAATATCACACCCAAGTAAAAGTTTGCTGAAGATCATTCAACAGTGGCTGCAGCAGTGTATCAACAGGCAACTTCCAGAAATTCAAGCTGGATTCAGAAGACAACATGGAATCAGGGACATCATTGCTGATGTCAAATGGATCCTGGCTGAAAGCAGAGAATTCCAGAAAGATGTTTGCCTGTGTTTTATTGACTATGCAAAGGCATTCGACTGTGTGGATCATAAAAAATTATGGATAATATTACAAACGATGGGAATTCCAGAACACTTAATTGTGCACATGAAAAACCTGTGCATAGATCAAGAGGCAGTTATTCAAACAGAACAAGGGGATACTGTGTGTTTTAAATTCAGAAAAGGTGTGTGTCAGGGTTGTATCCTTTCACCACACTTATTCAATTTGTATTCTGAGTAAATATTCTGAGAAGCTGGATTATATGAAGAAGAACATGGCATCAGGATTGGAGAAAGACTCCTTAACAACCTGCATTATGCAGATGACACAACTTTGCTTGGCGAAAGTGAAGAGGGCTTGAAGCACTTACTAAGGAAGGTCAAAGACCACAGCCTTCAGTATGAATTACACCTCAACATAAAGAAAACAAAAATCCTCACAACTGGACCAATAAGCAACATCATGATAAACAGAGAAAAAATTGAAGTTGCCAAGGATTTCATTTCACTTAGGTCCACAATCAACGCCCATAAAACAGCAGTAGAGAAAGCAAATGATGCATTGCATTAGGCAAATCTGCTGCAAAAGATCTCTTTAAAATGTCAAAAAGGAGAGAGATGTCACCTTGAAGACTAAGGTGTTCCTCATCCAAGCCATGGTATTCTCAATTGCCTCGTATGCATGGGAAAGCTGTACAATGAATAAGGAAGACTGAAGAAGAATTGAGGGGTGAAGAACATTGAACATACCGTGGACTGCCAAAAGAACAAACAAATCTGTCTTGGGAGAAATACAACCAGAATGCTCCTTAGAAGCAAGGGTGGTGAGACCAAGTCTCACATACTTTGGACATGTTGTCAGGAGAGACCATTCCCTGGAGAAGGACATCATGCTTGATAAAGTAGAGGGTCAGCGAAAAATGAAGACCCTCAAGGAGGTGGATTGACACAGTTAGTGCAACAACAGACTCAATTAGGACAACAATTATGAGGGCGACGCAGAACTGGGTAGTGTTTCATTCTGTTGTACATAGGGTCGCTGTGAGTTGGAACCGACTTGATGGCACCTAACAACAACAACAACATATGCCCAGAGTAGATCCCCAGTGTTTATTAGATGGATAAATCTAATGATCTGTTTTTACTTATAAAATCATGCAATATTTGATCCAGAAGGAAATTCACCATCCAAAAACATGGTACCAGCAGAAAATATAAATTGCTTCAGGGTAACACAGCAAATAGTTAACAGGGAAGGGGAGTGATGTAAGAGGGTGAAGAAAACGTCTGTGGTTTACTCTGTATATTTCCCTATTCTTCACATCTTTTATAAGGGAATGAAATTATGTATCACAATAGGCCCACTGTATCTGCAGGTTCCACATCCATGGATTCAACCAACCTCTGACTGAAAATATTCGGGGTGGTGGGGGGAAGTTGCGAAAAGCAAAATTTGCATTTGCTGCACACTGAGCACTCTGCTGAATCCATTCAAATGAAGTGATGTGTAGCATCCCCTGCTGTAGCCTTCTGCCATTTCACAGATCCTCAGTCTCCAGCACACATTGTTTGACCATTGTTCACCTGATATCTTGTCCTTATTCCCTAAACGATACAGTATAACAACTATTTACATAGTATTAGTTACGTTATAAGTAATCTGGAGAGGTTTTAAAGTATACGGGAGGATGTGCTAGGTTATATGCATATCCTACTCCATTTTATATAAGGAATTTGAACATCTGAGGATTTTGGTATTGGTGGGGGTTCTGGAACCAATCCCCCGAAGGGATGACTGTATTTTTAAAAACACATACAATGTAGACAAAATGATTTAATGTGTCTCTTTAAGGTAGTTTAGAACAAGAAATGGCTACAGATCCAGAAAGGGTTATTTTAGCATGTTTCCGGTATACAGGCTTGATTATTTGGATTGATCTGAAGAGTAAGGACCGGATTCTTCCATAACACAGCACTTAATGTCATGATATCATGATCAGACACCAAATATTGGATTTTAATGCACCATGTTAGTCTTACCTAGTATGGGTGTTTTGTTATAAAATACACATTTATTTCAGTTTCTAACACTAACACAAGCTCCTCCCTTCTTCCTTCCTTTCTTTCTGTCTTCCCTTCCATCCTTCTACAGCAAGTGCACAACTGTGTTAGATACTGTGTGGGATGTTCCCTGGGTGGCGCAAACAGTTAAGTGCTCAGCTGATAGCCAAAATGTCGGTGGTTCGAAAGACAGCCTTTGCAATTTACTTCCAAAAGGTCACAGCCTTGAAAACCTTATGGAGCAATTCTACTCTGCACACATGGGGTTGCCATGAGTTGGAATGGACTTAAAAGCATCTAACAACAACATACTCAGCTCCTATTTTCCAGAAACTTACATATTGGCTTGGGAGATAAGACACATGAAAAAAGACAACAGATGATCTGTTAAGAAGAGATAATGCCATACGACCAACAAAGAGGAGGCAGGGCCACGAAGACGGAATAGATAGATGCTTACAGCGAGCCCTCTTACAACAAAGACCTGAAAAAACAAGTGAAACGAGTGTATTTATGACAAGCTAGGAGCCCTGAACATCAAATGCAAGGTTAGAGAACGAACTGAGGGGCAGGGGGAGAAAGAGACAGTTCAGAGGTGGAGAGGATTTACCGGACCTGAATCTCTGGGAGCCCTCAAGCACCATTCCCAGAAGTGGCTGCGGCGGGCTGGTAGTAGCATTCAGCTGCTGTTTCTTCAGGGAGAAGCAGCCAGCCACAAAGCCTACTCATACCTCTGGAACCAGAAAAGAATGGCACACTTTTGGCAAAAGCTAAGTACTTGCATATATTTTACTGTGCCCCCAGCTCCCAAGCTGGCTTCAGTGGCTGTTGATTTCCCTGACCCTGAGATAGGCCCTGTTGAGCACCTAGAGCCATCCTCCAGGCCCTAGAGAAGGAATAAATTTGAAATTGGGGGAAAAGATTATTTGCCAGGTCCTCTAACCAGGGGAGCTCAGGACCGAAGCAGCACCTGTCCAGGCATAAATGGTCTGTGGACTTTGAGTACCTTTCCCCTCTGCATGGACATGTGTGGGCATATTTCAGGGGAATAGGCCCTTTTTGGCAGACTCCAACCATTTCAGCTGTGAAGTGGAGAGGTGGGTGTTTGATGTTTGACATTGCTTTGACTATTAAACAAGGTCCTCACCTACCCACTTCAGGGCCTAAGGACTGGTAGCTCCACTCAGGTCACCCAGCCACCTGCAACAAGTATGCAGGTATCACTGGTACCTCCCAGTCCTTACAACCAAAAACATGGGGTGACCATGGTCCATCTACGGAACTCACCCACCTGTACACTCTAGGGAAGAGGGACATGCTTTCCTCAGAGACACTTGGGGGATGATTCTCAGAGACCTGCCTTGTTCAGAGTGTGATCCCCTGTTGCAACCAGATACCAGTACCTACACCAATCACCCCTACCCCTCTAAGACTGTAGGACAGAGCCTGTACCACACACTTGATGATCAGCTGCCTGGACACCTGAGCTGGATTCATACAAGAAAAGTGAATGGACTCCTAGACGGATATACCTGATAACAGCTGTAGCCATCTGGGGACAGGAGTCAGAGCTCCAAAGGCAAAAATAATCAAGCTAACTCAACCAACCTATTTGGGCATATCAAAACAAAACAAAGCAAGAAGCTATGATACAGTAAGCAAACATAAGATAAACCAATACAATAACTTATAGATGGTTTGGAGACAACAGTCAACATGAAGTCACATAAAGAAACAGACCATGATCACCTCAACAAGCTCTCAAAACAAAGAATCAAGGGATCTTCTAGATGAAAATGCCTTCCTAGAATTACCAGAGGCAGAATACAAAAGATTAATACACAGAACCCTTCAAGACATCAGGAAGGAAATGAGGCAGTACACAAAAACAAGCCAAGGAACACACAGATAAAGCAGTTGAAGAAATTAAAAAGGTTATTCAGGAGCATAACGAAAAATTTAATAAGCTGGAAGAATCCACAGACAGACAGTAATCAGAAATTCAGAAGATTAACAATAAAATTATAGAAGTAGACAATTCAATAGAAAGTCAGAGGAGCAGAACTGAGCAAGTGGAAGGCAGAATTTATGAACTTGAAGATAAAGCACTTAGCACCAATATATTTCAAGAAAAATCAGATAAACGAATTTTAAAAAATGAAGAAACTTTAAGAATCATGTGGGACTCTATCAAGAGAAATAACCTGTGAGTGATTGGAGTGCCAGAACAGAGATGGATAACAGAAAATACAGAGAAAATTGTTGAAGATTTGTTGGCAGAAAACTTCCCTGATATCGTGAAAGATGAGAGGATGTCTATCCAAGATGCTCATCAGACTCCACGTAAAGTAGATTTTAAAAGAAAGTCACCAAGACATATTATAATCAAACTTGCCAAAACCAAAGAGAGAATTTTAAGAGCAGCTAGGGATAAGCAAAAAGTCACCTACAAAGGAGAGCCAGTAAGAATAAGCTCGGACTACTCGAGAGAAACCATGCAGGCAAGAAGGCAATGGGATGACTTATACAAAAAAATTGAAGGAAAAAAATTGCCAGCCAAGAATCATATATCCAGCAAAACTGTCTCTCAAATATGAAGGTGAAATTAGGACATTTCCAGATAAGCAGAAGCTTAGGGAATTCGTCAAAACCAAAACTACAAGAAATACTAAAGGGAGTTCTTTGGTTAGAAAATCAATAAGATCAGGTATCAAGATCCAAGACTAGAACACTGGGCAGAGCAATCAGATGTCAACCCAGAAAGGGAAATCACAAAAAATAAATCAAGATAAATGCTCAAAATAGGGAAACAGAGATGTTATTATGTAAAAGAAGACAACATTAAAATAATAAAGAGGGACTAAGAAATGTAGTCAGAGATCTTTCATATGGAGAGGAAGACAAGGCAATACAAAGAAAGAAAAGTTAGGTTTAAATTTAGAAAAATAGGGGTAAATAATAAGGTAATCACAAAGGAGACAAATTATCCTACACATCAAAATAAAATACAAGAAAAAAATAGAGACTTAGCAGAAACAAAATCAACAACAACGAATATGAGGAAAAGACTACATATAAAGATAACCTACTCAGCACATAAAATTAAGTGGGAAAAAGAAACTGTCAACAACACACAAAAAAAGACATCAAAATGATAACACTAAATTCATACGTATCCATAATTATGCTGAATGTGAATGGACTAAATGCACCAATGAAGAGACAGGGAGTAGCAAAATGGATTAAAAAACACGATCCGTCTATATGTTGCCTGCAAGAGACACACCTTAGACTTAGAGACACAAACAAACTAAAACTCAAAGGATGGAGAAAATATATCAAGCCATCAACAATCAAAAAAGAGCAGAAGTGGCAATATTAATTTCTGACAAAATAGACTGTAAAGTTAAATCCATCATAAAGGATAAGGAAGGACACTATATAATGATTAAAGGGACAATATATCAAGAAGATATAACCATATTAAATATTTATGCACCCAATGACATTGCTGCAAGATACATAAAACAAACTCTATCAGCATTGAAAAGTGAGATAGACGGCTCCGCAATAATAGTAGGGGACTTCAACACACCACTTTCAGTGAAGGCCAGGACATCCAGAAAGAAGCTCAATCAACCAACTCGACCTCATAGACATATACAGAACACTCCACCCAACAGCAGCCAGGTATACTTTCTTTTCTAGTGCACATTGAACATTCTCTAGAATAGACCACATATTAGGTCATAAAGGACGCCTTAGCAGAATCCAAAACATTGAAAAATTACAAAGCATAAGCCCAATATATATGTAATTAAGGTCTGAAAGAGGGGACCGATAAGAAGGTTGTGAGGTGCCACTACTGATGCAGATTACAATACAGCTGACTGTACACATGCAAATAAAACAGAACCCTATTTAACTCTCTTTTTTTTTTTTCTCATTGTTCTGACTCGTTACTTCAACATCGTCGTTCTCAAATCGTTGCTGGCACACTTTTTTCCTAGCGTTAGAATTGCAAATAGAGTCCTGCCAAGTGATTTTGCCAACAGTTCCCATTCTTTCTGCAAACAGTCGGGTGCTCAGGCTTAAGATGTAATGTGTCCACACTCACCTGTCATTTGGGAATGCTGCTGTTGGGATACAACATGTCCATGACCACATAGCCAGTAAGAGGCAGAGCCAGGAGTTTAATCAAGTCGTCTGCCCCCAGAACCTGCATGCTTAGCCAGTGCCTTTGGGAAAGGGAAGGGAAACTGACTTCTACTGAATATCTATGATGTGCCAGGCACTCCGTTAAGCACTTTCATATGCATTATTTCATTCAATCCTCATGACAATCCTCAGAAATAGCTATGATATCCTTAGTTTCTGTGAATGTGGAAAGAAATGAAAGCTCAGAGAGGTTAGGTAAGTTGCCCAAGGTCACACAGCTTGTAAGTAGTGGAGCTAGGATTTAAACCCAAGTGTCTCTGACTTCAAAGTATAGGTCCATCTCACCATTTCTGATAATATTGATAAGATCATTCAAAACATAGCAGTGGGAGATTAAAATGGTCCTTGGCAATTCAAACATTGGGAATCACAGGTCTACGCCCTCTGTTTACTGGCTTCATAGTGTTTTTGTGAGCATTACCACTTTGATATCTTCTCACCAATCCCTGTCATCTTCCTTCTTGAGTTCTCTCCTATCTCTTGGTCTTCTTTGCCTTTTACCCTTTAGCCACTTAAGAGTCTCGCCTTTTATCTCCATTAATAACTTCCCAAGTGCCTCTACAGCTCTCTCATACTGTGCTCCTTTTGGCACTATAACTTATATCAAAGTTGCTTTGTAATCTGCGTTTCTGTTTCTTTTGGTCTGCTCTGAATTTCATGAGAGAGAGAACCATGTTTTGTTTATTCATGTTGTTTCTCTCAGGCTGGCTACTGTGCTGAACATGAAGTAAAAAATAAACAATTATGCCTTGACTTGAATTCCCCTCTGGTTGTTCTTAAAAGTCACCTGAGATTTCCTCCCAGCTGTACTCCTTTTGTACCACCCCTTCCCCAGTCTCCACCCTTCACTACCAACCTACAGGGCCCCGAGCTCAGGTAACTCAGTGAATTAAGACTTTCAGCCATGACGGCAATGTTCTACATCTGCATTGTCCAACATGGTAGCTACTAGCCACGTGTGGCTACTGAGCACTTGAAATGTGGCTAGTGTGACTGAAGAATTGGATTTTAAATTTTAAGTAAAGTTAAATAATTAATTTAAATAATTTGTTTAAATGAATTGACTTAACTTATTAGCTATTTAACTTATTTTAAATGTAAATAGACACAACCATCTTGGACAGCATGGCTCTTGAGGAATACATAACAAGAAAATGCCCCCTGAAGTAATGACTTGGGGAGACATAATGACTAAAAATGAGAGGAAAGACATTGTGCTCATGGAAAACACTCTGTGCAAAACGGAACAAATGAGCTCCTCAATCTGAAGCCCAAATTAGAGAATAGACTTTTGCAAGAACTCTGTGGGAATATATTCTTGAGTTTACAGAAGTGAGGTCTGTTGGAAAGTTGTACAATTATTTCTAGGCAGCCTGCTGCCCACATCTGCTCTCACGTTGACTTGAGCAAGTCATTGTGCAATCAGTGCACTAATTGTGTAGACACAGCGTGTGGTTCATAGGGTGGCAGCTCCATTAAGGTAACATTCATGTCTATAGGGGAAGAGGGAGGAGATGCCTGAGTGCTCTCTTATTGAATTACCCTAAAAATCCCTTCAAAGACACTAAGATACTGGAAAAAATTCCTTTTTTTTCCCTCCTCTACATTTCTGCCAAATTTAATTTTCTTGTTTTCTTTTCCTGAAACTGTAGTAACTGTCAAGAATGCATTGCTGGGAGCCAAATTTGTCATTTCTTTCAGCAGTTGAAGAGCTTTGATTTTTCTTTTTAGGAGTAATGCACCTCCTCTCAGAGGACAGCTAAGTGAAAATGCACTCCCGAAACTAGATTTGCTCTGCATACTTCCTTCAATTTGTCAAAAAGACAAAAACTGGACCAGCCTCACTTTGTTGTAATGCCTGGAAATTACTTGCAATCATCTTCCACCTACTTTTCTTGTCTTTATTATCTAATATGTATAGCAGGAAAGAAGAAAATGAGCACATTTACAATGTCATGTTCTGCTTATATGTGTATTGTCAAAGCTAATTGTTTTAAGCAAGGTGTTTCTGTCTTTGACTAAAATGAGCAGTGCCTGTGAGTATCAAGGAAATGATGGTAGAGTTTCAAAAGTTGTTTTCATCACAGAGTCCTACACTTCACGTCTTCATGTGCTAACGCTGATAATCAATGCACAAGGGCTGGCTTAAGCAATGCTTAGCTTTCAAAACAGAAAGGTGAATGGCACGTTCATTAATGAAATTCCTTAATATTCCCCCTTGCTCTATCCAGTTAGAAAGAGAGATATTAGTTTGTTTGTTGTTTTGTTTTGTTTTTAAATCCCCGTTTGCAGAGAAGGAAACGAAGACCATCAATTAGCCAAGGGATTTTTACTTTCCCTACCCAACTGTGGAGTAGCCATGTTGAATATTGAACATAATTTCGATTTCTGCACCGTCTTCAAAACACATAAGGCATCTCTTCAGGGTAGCCATTTGCTCCCGACATAGACCTGATACCTGCTGCTTGTATATTCGACCTTAATAATGGATAATGAATAATCAGAAAGAGATTTTTATTGTCGTCACAAAGTAGGTCAAGTAGAGAAGGGTGAATACTACCTCCTCCTTGCCTGGCAATGTGGTCTACATTTCTGTCTTTTCCCTTCCAGATTTCTCCTTTCCTCCTTGCTGCTCAGCCTTATCATGGGCAGGTTTATCGTGACAATACTACTGTTGAGCAGCTTAAGTCCTATGTCACCCAAGACAGTCTCCTGGAACTCCTACTATGTACCAGCCCCTTTCCAGAGCTGATCTTTAATCCTCATGCCAACCTTGAGAGCAGGTGGCATTTCTATCCCACAGATGTGGAAACTGAGACATAGCAAGGTGCAGTGATGCCCATGACACAGAGGATAGAAGGTGACAGAGTTGAGCCAAGAAGTCATGTTTTTTTTGACTCTGAAGCACCAGCTGGGTTGCCCTCATATCAGAAAATAAAGTTCCCCTTCATGGAGAGAATCCCAGGTCTCATGTGGCTTCAAAATACTACCCCTTTAGGGAAGCAGAGCCCTAAGATGAAAAACACCCCTTGCAGGAGGAAATCTGGCCTAGGCTTATCCAGTAAGGGGAATTCAACATTGCTGCTCACATCCTAATCCTTGGAACCTGTGAATATGTTACATGGTAAAGGGATTTTACAGATACGATTAAGGATTTTAAGGAGATTATGTTGGATTAGCTGAGTAGGCCCTGTGGAATCACAAAGGTCTTTATAAAAGGGAAGCAGGAAGATCAGAATTAGTAGTACAAGTTGTGACAATGGAAGCAAGAGTGATGTGAGGAAAAGGCTGTGAGCCAAGGAATGTAGGTGCTCTCTAAACTGGCAAGAAAATAGATTTGCTCCTGAAGCTTTCAAAAGGAACGTAGCCCTACTAACACTTTGATTTTAGATTTCTGGCCTCCAGAACTGTAAGAGAATAAATCGTGCTGTTCTAAGCTGTCATGTATTGAATTGTGGCCCCCCAAAATATCTGTCAACTTAGCTGGGACATGATTCTTAGTATTGTGCGATTATCCAGTATTTTGTGTGATTTTCCTATATGCTGTAAATCCTATCACTATGATGAAATAAGACGGATTAGCAGCAGTTACACTGATGAGGTCTACATGATTAGGTAGTGTCTTAAGCCGATCTCTTTTGAGATATAAAAGAGAGAAGAGAGCAGAGAGACACAGGGACCTCATACCACAAAGAAAGAAGTGCCGGGAGCAGAGTGCATCCTTTGGACCTGAGGTTCCTGGGCTGAGATGCTCCCAGACCAAGGGAAGACTAATGACAAAGACCTTCCTCCAGAGCCGACAGGGAGAGAAAGCCTTCCCCTGGAGCTGGTGCCCTGAATTTGGACTTCTAGCCTACTGGACTGAGAAAGAATAAACTCTTTGGTAAAGCCATCCACTTGTGGTATTTCTGGTTATAGCAGCACTAGATAACTAAGACACAAGCCCCTAAATTTCTGGTAATCTGTTGCAGCAGTTAGAGGAAATGAAAACAGCTTATTAACAAAGCTGTCTGCTACCAAAAAGAAAACCACCTTCTAAGTGTTGAGTTAGCCTGTTATTGTGCCCATTTATTAGGGCTAATGACTACTGTACTTTTTTTTGCTCCATGTCCCAGAAGGGCCTCTTACATCAAAAGTGCAATGAAGTCTTTGATTCTTAAAATATTGTTGAATAAGTTTGTTTATGTGTACATATACATTAAAAGAAATTTTTTTTTGTAAGTATAATTGTGCATACAAATAGATACACACTCTACCAACTGGACTGCTGAAAGGTCCTGAAGGTAGAGCAAGAAGAAAATTGATCCCTGTGATTCCACAAATGAAAAATGGGTCTTGCACGGTATCATGTATCTTACACAACAGACAGAACACAATGCCAGGTGGGAAGGAGCTTACAGATGGCAGGTAACTGACAAAGGTCTTAGAGATGGAATATAAAAATGCCATAAACGCAGTGAATGCCTGATTCAGAGAAAGCATATTTCATCCAAATCAAAACCACATTTCCGCTACTGTGGTTCTCAGTCTGGGGAAGGTACTTCCCAGGGGACATTTAAAAAGGTATGAGGGCTATTTTTGGTAGTCACAGCAATGGAGATGGGAAGGTGGAAAATGGGGAGGAAAAGTGGGGGAAGTAGAAGAGTGGGGTGGGGTGGGGAACTACCAGCATTTGGTGTCTAGGGGCCAAGGATGCTGAAAGTCTGCAGCTCTCAGGAAATTCCACCTGACGAAGAACTGTCTCATAAAAATGCTAATAATGCCATACTGAGAAACACTGAAAGGGAAGCGCATCAAACAGATATTAATGCTGGCCATTTGGAATTCATTTTACAAAAAACCAAACCCAGTGCTGTCGAGTTGATTCTGACTCACAACGACACTATAGGACAGATTAGAACTGCCCCATAGAGTTTCCAAGGAGCGCCTGGTGGATTCGAACTGCCAACCCTTTGGTTAGCAGCCATAGCACTTAACCACTACTCCACCAGGGTTTCCTCATTTTACATATATGAATATATGTATTTAGAGTTGGTTCAGTGGCAGAATTCTTGCCTTCCATGTGGGAGACCTGCGTTAGATTTCTGGCCAAGGCACCTCATGAGCAGTCACCACCCATATGTCAGTGGAGGCTTGCGTGTTGCTGTGATGCTGAGAAAGTTTCAGCAGAGCTTCCAGACTAAGAGGCTGGCAATCTACTTCTGAAACTCAGTCAATGAAAACACAAAGGTGTGATCCACAGCTGATCACGGGCATGGTGCAGGGCTGGGCAGGGTTCTGTTCCATTGTGCGTGGGGTCACCATGAGTTGGGGCAACTCAATGGCAGCTAATAACAACAATATCTGTACTGCTGTTTACTCTGTGCTAGACACTGGGGATATAATGGTGAAAAATAAACACTTTTTGCCCACAAGAAGTGGGCAAAGAAGTTCAGTAGGAGACAGACCACATTCTTTCACAATAGCTGTAACACAAAGGCCAAGGGGAATGAAGGAGGATCCAGAAAAGTGTACAGAAGGACATGCTGCCTCCATTGAAGTCAGAGTCAGCAAAGAGAAGGTGGAAAGAATGGTTTAGGGGTATGGAGTTTGCCCAGACTGCTCACTTAAAAATTTTCTTCCATGACCTGTGATCTTGAGCAACTTATTTAAATTCATCCTAGTTCCTATTCCTCATCAGTAAAATGGGAGATGATAATAGTTTGTACTTCAGAGAGCTGACATGACTTGATTTTAACCATGTAAATCTCTTAGACCAATGCCTGGCAGACAGTTGCCTCTGTAAATATTAGCTATTATTTTAATGGAGTGAGTCAAACAATGACTGGAAAGAAGTAGAGATCTAGACTTTGAAGGACAGCTGGAACTTAAATAAAATGATGAAAAGGGGAAAGGAACTAATATTTTTTGAATAAGTGTTTAAAGCTTAACATCAAAGGAGTTGCTTTGAGGGTTAAATAAAATAACACCCACTGCTCATCATTGTCTCAGCTTTCAGTTGAGTCTAAATATTTTATCCAGGATCACATGAAAGGAGGTGGACCCTGGATATGTCTGACTCTAAATTCTTGTTCTTCCTTTCTGCCTCACTGAGTCCAGCTGCATAGAGAAGGGAGGTGGTCCAGGAGGGGTGTGGGAGACATGAGGAATCAATTTGGCTGGAGTCAAGGTCGGTACCTAGTTCCATGTTATCCTTAAGTTCAAGATACTGGCATGCTGGCATCTCGGTGACCACCAGATGTCAGTGCTAACAAGAAATTTTTCCTCCTGGTTCTGTTTCCAGGGCTAAGTGCCAGGGTGCACTTATTTCTTCATTTGGCAAGCAGCAGCAGTAGATAGAAGGAGCCCTGGTGGCACAATGGTTAAATGCTCGGCTGCTAACTGAAAGGTCAGTGGTTTGAACCCACCAGCCGCTCACTGGAGAAAAGACCGGGTGATCTGCTCCCATAAAGATTATGCCTAGAAAACCCTATGGGGTAGCTTCTACTCAGTCTTATAGGGTCACCATAAGTTGGAATCAACTAGCTGGCACACAACAACAACTGTTCAATAAGGCTCTCTCAGAGAAGTCGACCCTTGTCATAGAGCCCCGTGTCTAAATTCAGGAGAGTGTGGGATGATTTCAGAGAGCTCGGGCAGAAGAACATGTATCAGCAGAGACCAGAACAGAATTTGGAAAATTTGTGGTTGTAGAACTCTTGGCCCTTTGTTTAAGATACAAGTCGGAATCACTAATTCCTAAGGAACAATTTGTATTGGAAGATGAAAGTTCCTTCAGGGTTATCAGTAGTGGAAACTGAAAGGCAGTCTGAATCCTTGAAGTCCACAGAGTGAAAAAGTTATTGATTGGTTATTGGCTATTCTTCAGCAAGCTTGAAACCATAGCTTTAAACATTTTTAATCATAAAATATAATTTGCCCAGGGTGGGAGCTGTGATGTTAATTTTATGTGTCAACTTGGCGAGGCTATGTTGCTGAATCATTTAGTTAAAACACTAGTCTCATTGCTGTTATAGTTACATGTGATTAAATCAATTGGCCTCAAGGAAAGCAGATAACCTTCCATAATGTGGGTGGGCCTCAATCTATCAGCTGAAGGCCTTCAGAGCAAAAAGAGTTTCCCTAAGGTTGCATCCTGCCTCCAGACTATAAATAGACATCTTGTCAGAACACTGTCATTCTTCGTTTTCCTCATCACCTGACCTGCGTATCTTGGGATGCAAGCCTGCTGGAGTCTCCAGCTTGTCACCTGACATACACATTTGGGACTTGCCAGCCCCCACAATCATACGAGCCAATTTCTTAAAGTAAATTTCTCTATCACTGATTCTGTTTCTCTAGAGAACCCTAAGACTAGAGCCTACACACACGCACACACACACAAAATGTGATACATATAGTGCATTATTCCACGAAACTCTTTTTTATATTACTAGTATTTTTTATTGTACTTTAGATGAAGGTTTACAGAACGAACTACCTTCTCATTAAACAGTTAGTACACATATTATTTTACGACATTGGTTAATAACCCCACGGCATGTCAACACTCTCCTTCCTCTACCTTGGGTTCCCTATTACCAGCTTTCTTGTCCCCTCCACCTTCTAGTCCTTGCCCCTGGGCTGGTGTGCCCCTTTAGTCTCGTTTTGTTTTATGGGCCTGTCTAATCTTTGTCTGAAAGGTGGACCTCAAGAGTGACTTTATTACTGAGCTAAAAGGGTGTCTGGGGGCCATACTCTCTGGGTTTCTCCAGTCTCTGTCAGGCCAGTAAATCTGGTCTTTTTTTGTGAGTTAGAATTATGTTCTACATTTTTCTCCAGCTCTGTCTGGGACCCTCTAATGTGATCCCTGTCAGAGCAGTCGGTGGTGGTAGCCAGGCACCATCTAGTTGTACTGGACTCAGTCTGGTGTAGGCTGTGGTAGATGTGGTCCATCAGTCCTTTGGACTACTCTTTCCCTGTGTCTTTAGTTGCCTTCAATTTCCCTTGCTCCCAAGCGGGTGAGACCAGTGGCGTGTCATAGATGGCTGGTATTTCAGGAAACTTTTATTTCAAGTATGTCTGTGTGTGTGTTTTGGTTTGGAATTGATTTGATGGCACACAACAACAACAACAGCAACAAAACTAATTTAAAGGCCCACAGGTTGAAAAAACTGACTTTGGAGATTATTCCACAGCGTGTTTTAGATGAGCTCTTTGGTTTGCAATGCTTGACTAGAGCTAATTTACAGAGTTAGAACGGCCTATGGGGAAAAACACCTGCTTTGGATTTAGACCCGGAATGGAGTGAGAACTTTACCTTGAGTAAATTACTTATTAGCTGAATTTCGACTTCCTCATATGTGAAATAAATTGTAATAGTGTCTACTCACAGGGCTGTTGTGAGGTGCCTGGTATATAACAGGATTTCAATATATGTCTTCCCTTCTGTACTTGAAGGCTTTTATATTACATGTGTAAAAGAACTTTACAATTTAACAAAACAACGGCATTTCTGATGCAGAAGGGGGACTAAGCACTAAAACCAAACAAAAACAAAAAAGGAACACATGGCCGTCGAGTCAATTCCGACTCATAGTGACCCTATAGGACAGAGAAGAACTGCGCCAGAGGGTTTCCAAGGAACAGTGGGTGGATTCAAACTGCTGAACTTTTTGGTAAGCAGCTGAGTTCTTATCCACTGTGCCACCAGGGCTCCTAATCTTTAGGAGTAGAATCACCCTGATTGTGTAGTTTAGCCATAATCATGCCTAGAGGCAGATGCTGGACTAAGTATCTCTTAGAGTTTTGGGGAGAGGAAAACATCCAGTTTACAGTGATGTTCTTATTGGGATTCACTTGTCTGACACCCTTTTAGTACTCAAGTACTCATCACACGGATGTTATTACTTGTTTGATTGCTTTCCCTGCTAGGATCTGTGCTTGGCTGGTAAACAGTGGGTGCTCAAAATATTGTTGAATTAATGTATAATTATGAATGAATTTGGGACTGGTGGGTCAGGCATCCTATCTGGAAATTTCTGGCAGAAGAATCCTGTGAGGTGGTGAGGAAAGAGCTGGGAGGACTCATGTTTTCGTTTCCAAGGTAATAAATACTATCATTAGGAAACTGATTCACACAGAAAAGTCTTCATTTATGACCAAGCTGCTTAAACTATATAGGTATTTTCAGAGTTTTTGAGCGTGACTGCTGGCCAATCAGAAGTGACACAAAGAGCTACCATTTATTGATCGTGTGAGTGTATGTGCTGGGCCCTGAGCTAATTAATCAGTTGCCATCAAGTCAATTCTGACTCACGGCTGCCCCACGTGTGTCAGAGTAGAACTGTGCTCTATGAAGTTTTCAATGGTTGATTTTTTGGAAGTAGATTGCTAGGTGTTTCTTCCAAGGCACTTCTGGGTGGACTCATACTTCCAACCTGTCAGTTAGCAGCCAAGCTTGTTAGCCATTTGCATCAGCTAGGAATTCCCACTGACCTAATTATTACCTAATTAAATCCTCATAAAACCCCATGATCCCAATGGTGTTTCCCCAGAGGGGGAAACTTTAGGTTCAGAGAAGCCAAGTTATTGTTCAAGGACATACAGTGAATATATTAATTTCCAAGGACCATAGCAAAGTACCACAAATTGTTTGACTTATAAGAACATAAATTTTTTGTCTCACAGTTCTGGAGGTTAGTAGTCACAATTCAGGGTATCAGCAGGGCTATGCTCTCTCCAAAGACTCTAGAGGAAGACCCTTGTCTCTCTTAGCTTCTGGTAGCCCAGGAGTTCCTTGGCTTGTAGCTACAGCATAGCTCCGTCTCTACCTTTATGTTCACTCGGCCATCCTTCTTCTGTGTGTCTCTCCTTTTTTTTGAGAATACCACTCATATTGGTTTAGGACTCACCCTGCTCCAATTTGATCTGATGTTAATTGAACTGATAACATCTTCGAATACCTTATTTCCAAACAAGGTTGCATTCACAGGTACGAAGGTTAGGACTTCAACATATCTTTTGGGGGACAAAATTCAATCTATAAGAGTGAGAAAGTAAAGAGTGTCTGTTGGAACTAGGGTCTTCTGACTGTGAAGCCTATGCTCAGGCTTATCCAATCTGGGGTGACTCACTGTCTCATAGGCTCAAAGCTGGGACAAAGTGGGAACACTGATGTGCCTTTTGGAGTCTGCAACATGTGGACGAGGAAGGGTACGAGACATGTGTATGAGAAAGCTGTTTCCATTCTGCTTAGATCAGTCCCTTGATTTCTTCCAACAGGGAGCCCTAAAAGGAGACAGTATTGCCATCCTGGTCTCTGATTTCCACTTGGGCAGAAGTGAGGGGTAAATAGTGACATCTTTCCCATGTCAAGGTTTTCCTTGATCTTTTCTTAGAGAATGTCAGAAACACATTATTATTTTTAAAGCCCATTGTTATTTGAAGCCTATTCTCTATAAACTCTGGTGGTGTAGCAGTTAAGAGTTCAGCAGCTAACCAAAAGGTCGGCAGTTCGAATCCATCAGGCTCTCCTTGGAAACCCTATGGGGCAGTTCTACTCTGTCCTATAGGGTCACTATGAGTTGGCATCGACTTGAGGGCAATCGGTTTTTTTTTTTTTTTTTGGTTATTCTCTACTTTAGGAGGATTCTTACCTGAGGCAAAAATGGTGAGACTTGATCCAGGGTGTGATCCTGCTGAGCTAGAAACACGTGCATGGGTTCCTTTACAGCTTCTGAGCTTCACAACCTTTTCTCTCATGGGACACTAACATGCAGTGAAGAGGTCCAGGATGACCTGGCAGTGTGACCTGGGGCAAGTCACAACATCAAGGGAGGTAAAAGTGGAGGAAATTAAGGGAGAAAAAACCTTAGGCCAGTCATAAAAGCCCAAAGTAGTTTGAATTTCATAAATAAATAAACCTCAAAGGTGGAAATAAATAAGCACTTCTTTAGCAGGATTGGAAAATCAGTCTTTGAAAAGACACTAGAAAAATCAATGGAACGAAAGAAGACCACAGTGAAGATTTCCTTGTCACCATGACTCATTTTTTGATAGTAATAATAATACTATTGATACAACATTCTGGGGGAAAATTTGACATTATTTTCTCTTTTGCTTTTCTGATTATACTTTTTTCCCAAGCCAGCCAAGGACACTCATCTGTCTCAAGAAATTAGGATAGTTACAGCAGAAAGAAATCAATGGTATTCAGGTGCTGATCCTCAAAACAGGATCTTATTTCAAGGTATTAGACTTGAGAGTAGACACTGTGGAAAGAGAAGATTTTCTAAATGCCCTTATCTCTTTTGTTAGATTATCAAGCTTGGTGAACCAGACCACAGGGTTTTGCATGAGGGAGATCCATGCAGGGAGAGAAGTGAGTGGCAGGTAACCCATCCTTACAAGCCATGGGGTGGCTGGAAAAAGAAGGGAGGCCAAGAGCAAAGGTTTTGGCCCTCGGACAGGTGTTATGTAAGCTGAGGAGAAGCCTGTGGGCAGAGGGCTCTAACTCTTCTCCCTGATTGTCCTGGGCTGTCCTGAGCCAACATGGTCTGGTTTGCATAGATGAGCCTCCCTCTATCCCTGCACCATGGGTATTAGGTTGAGAAGCAGCAGATCTGATGGGAGCCCTGCCTAGTTGGGAGCAAGCTCTAGGGCTGAATGAAGAATATGGAGAGGATGGAAGGAAGATGAAAGACTAGGGGGATGCACAGAAAAATGCCAAGTACTTAAATAGAAAGTGGTCAAGTTACTCAACGGAGAGTATTTAAATCGACAAAGATTGGGATTACCAACCTGGAAGAAAACCAGATAATTTAGAAATACATTAAAACATCCCTTACCTCTCAAACCCCCAGTGGAATCCTATTACATCACAAAAAAAGACAGGCTCTTTACCATCTTAGTTATCTAGGGCTGCTATAACAGAAAAACCACAAGTGGGTGCCTTTAACAGAGAGAAATTTATTTCTTCATGGTAAAGTAAGCTGAAAGTCCAATTCAGGGTGTCAGCTCCAGGGGAAGGCTTTCTTTCTGTCAGCCTTCTCATCAATCTTCCCCTGGACTGGGAGCTTCTCCATGCAGGGAGCCCAGGTCCAAAGGATGTGGTCTGCTCCCAGCACTGCCTTCTTGGTGGTATGAGGTCCCCTGCCTCTCCGCTTGCTTCTCTCTTTTATATCACAACAGACTGCCTCAAGACACAATCCAATCTTGTAGACTGAGTTCTGCCTCACTAACACAACTGCCACTCATCCCTCCTCAGGATTTACAACACATAGGAAAATCACACAATACCGGGAATCATGGCCCAGCCAAATTGATACACACACTTTTTTGGGGACATAATTCAATCCATGACATTCACTGTGGTCTGCCAAGACCTTACCAGATAGCCCCTTAGCCCCTAAGTCCCTTGGCCCCTCTCTGGTTTCTGGCCTCCTTGATGTTTCTCCAATGAAGGGCACAAATGCTACCCAGGGTCTTTGCACTGGCATTTCCTTCTTCACTCTGAACCCACAGGCTTAGTCTCTCCCTCTATTTAGGATTCCCTTCATATAGCACCTCCTCAGAAAACTTCCCTGACCACCCTATTTGGGCGGTATCCTTTACCCCTCTCCAAGTCCTTATCCTGTTTTATTATTCTTTTTTTATTATGACAAACTTGGCCCTACATTATATGTTTATTTGTTTGTAGATCTACTTTCTAAAAACAAATTTTACTTTCTGTCTTTCTCACTAGAATGCAACTTTGTAAAGAGATGGACTTTTACTGTACTTAACTCTATCTGCATTGCCCATAACTATGCCTGGCACGTAGTAGGCATTCCATAAATATCTGTGAAATAAATGAAGGAAGGGACTTATTTTCTCTGCATGTTCAAGTGTTGCTGTTGTGTGCTGTCCAGTCGATTTTGACTCATGGGGAACCTGTAGGACAGAGTAGAACTGCCCCATAGGGTTTCCAAGGAGTGGCTGGTGGATTCAAACTGTTGACCTTTTGATTAGCTGCCAAGCTCTTAAGCAGTGTGCCACCAAGACTCCATTCAACTGTTAGTGTGAGCAAACTTATGATGCCATTATGATAACACCCCAAATAAGCATCATTTATTGAGCTTTTATATTTGCCAGTGACCTTACCCTTATTTCTGGATCCCTGGTGGTGCAGTGGTTAAGAGCTCAGGCTGCTAACCAAAGGGTCAGCAGTTTGAATCCACCAGCAGCATCTTGGGAACCCCATAGGGCAGTTCTACTCTGTTCCACAGGGTTGCTGTGAGTAGGAATTGACTGGATAGAAAGGTGTTTGTTTTTTTTGTTTTTACCCTGATTTCTGATTTGATCCTCAGCAATCCTAAAAAATAGAAATGATTATCATGTTAGAGATGAGGAAACTAAGTCATAGAGAGGCTGAGTAACTTGCCCAACGTCATACAGCCAATCTGCAGAGCCTGGGTGGAAACCCTGGTCTGCGAACTCCAAAGGTCCATTTAGAACCTAAACCAGTGTTTCTCAAACTTCAGAGTGCATCAGAATTCCCTGAAGGGCTTGTTAAAACAGTGTGCTGGACTCTACACTCAGAATTTCTAATTCGGTAGGTCTGGGTGGGACCTGAGATTTGCATTTCTAACAAGTTGCCAGGGGATCCTGATGCTGCTGGTTCAGGGTGTCACTGCTCTAGACACAGAATGCTTCAAGTCCCTTTTTCCTTCCAATTTTGAAACTATTTGCTGCCTCTATAGCTTCCTCTGAGTCCATCAGTAGTAAGTTTCCAGTTAAATGCTCCGTGTTCCCACGTGGCCTCCGCTGGGGTGCATCGGGCCACCTGGAGCCTAGAGAAAGACCTTTGCCACGGGGTGGCAGCAACACCCCAGGGTTTGGCTTCCTGCTTTGGACAACTCATTAGCACACCACGCCTTGGGTTCCCACGCGCTGGCCTGAGGGCTCTCCATTTCCCCTTGGCAGGGAAGAGGACGGCCAGAGAGGGCCTGACACAAGGGGGAGGTCGCTGGCACACAGAGGGGCAGTTTTGTTCTGTGGGAGACTCGAGAGGAAGCTGGGTGGTCTCCTCAGAGCATCGAATTGTGCCCTTCACAAAACCCCCACGCAGTGTGGGGCTGCTGGGAGAGCAGGCCTGACAAAAGGGTGTCAGAGGCAACTGGCAGAGACTGTGTTCCACCGCAGGCGGAGGCCTGGGCCCTTCAGTGAGGTGGCCTGGCGTATCTCATGCTGTCGGTTTCCAGGGGTGACGGCTTCCGCAAAGCCGCCCTCCCAGAAAATGTAGGTCTGTGGTCTCCTTGCGGAGTTTCGTCCTGCTCACAGCGGGCCCAGATAAGCCGGGACCCGTTCTCCACTCCCCGCAATGCAACCCCCACACCTCTTCCTCCTTCATTGAGCCAGTTTTGTTCCAAATTTCTTAAGAACTTTTCTAAGTGCCAGAACTGTGTTGAGAATTTTATATATATCGTCTATTTAATTCTCATTATACCCTCCTCGAGGAAGGCATTATATCCATTTACATGAGGAAATTAAGTTTCACTTATCATTTGCCAAGTTTATTTGACCATGAAATCCCAGTTTCATGCCCCCTTCTAATAGGTGGTAACCTGATATAAAAATTGGTTTGGAGATTGTAAGGAGCCCTGGTGTCACAGTGGTAAAGCACTCAGCTGCTAACTGAAAGGTTGGCAGTTCAAACCTTCCAGCTGCTCCATGGGAGAAAGCTGTGGCAGTCTGCTTCTGGGAAGATTACAGCCTTGGAAACCCTATGGGGCAGTTCTACTGTGTCCTATAGCGTTGCCATGAGTCAGAATTTACTTGCAGGCAGTAGGTACAGCTTGGTAGGGGATTGTGGGTTCAGTCCAATCCCCACAAGTACAGATAAGGACATTGAGTTCCAGGGAGGCTGAATGATTAAGCAAAAGTACCACAGTGCAGGACCGTGGTGGTTTAGTGGTAGAATGCTCACCTTCCACGCAGGAGACCTGAGTTCCTGGACAATGTACCTCATGCACAACCACCACCCACCTGTCAGTAGAGGGCTGCCTGTTGTTATCACGCCAAATGGGTTTCAGTAGAGCTTCCAGACTAAGGACTAGGAAGAAAGGGCTTGGTGATCTTCTTCCAAAATTCAGCCAGTGAAAGCCCTATGGAGCACAGGGGTCCGATCCACAACTGATCATGGGAATGGTGTAGGACTGGGCAGTGTTTTGTTCAGTTGTGCATAGGGTTGCCATGAGTTGGGGCCAACTGGATGGCAGCTAACAACAACAACACATGGTAACCTGATATAAAAATTGGTTTGGAGAATATGGGTTTAACCCAACCCCACAAGTGCAGATGAGGACCGAGTTCCAGGGAGGTTGAATGATTAGACCAAGGCACAACAGTCAGTTAAGGCAAGACAAGGACTAGAACCCAGTGAAGCCACATAAGAACTACTATTACCATTAAACCCATAGATTGTGTTCTTGGGTTTAGCAAGACAGATCAAGGACCCTGATGAAACTGCTCAAGAATTCAGGTATAATAGAGGGTGTTGGACGGAGACAGAGAAAAATGTAGAACAAAATTCTAACTCACACAAAAGACCAGGCCTACTGGCTTGATAGAGACTAGAGAAACCTTGAGAGTACCGCCCCCGGATGCCCTTTTTGCTCAGTAATTTAGTCACTCCTGAGGTTCACCCTTTAGCCAAAGATTAAACAGACCCATAAAACAAAAAGAGACTAAAGGGGCACACTAGCCCAGGGGCAAGGACTGGAAGGCAGGAGGGGTCAGGAAAGCTGGTAACAGGGAAGCCAACGTCAAGAAGGGAGAGTGTTGACACTTTGTGGGGTTGTTAACCAAAGTCATAAAACAGTATGTGTACTAACTGTTTAACGAAAAGCTAGTTTGTTCTGTAAACCTTTATCTAAAGTACAATTAAAAAAAAAAAAAGAATTCAGGTATAACAGGTGTGGTTGGATTCAACCCACCACTGTGTACAAGTTAGGGTTCAACCATCAATCTGAAGCTAAGTTCTACAGGTTTCAGGAAGCATGGAGCTATTTTTAGTCTAGCCACGTTAGTTTTCTGGACCCTGGTGGCTCAGAGTTCGGCTCTTAACCAAAAGGTCGGCAGTTTGAATCCACCAGCTGCGTCTTGGATACCCGATGGGGCAGTTCTACTCTGTCCTATAGGGTTGCTATGAGTGGGAACTGACTTGGTCGCAATGGGCATATTAGTTTTCTAATAACCACACTGACTTTCTTGAGTTTCTTTTCTACTTCTTTGGCTAAATGAAAGAATGCCTCCCTGAGGTAAGGTAGTGCCAAGGCAGTGAGAATTGGTGACAGTTTTCAGACTTGTGTTATTGACAAAAATCTTTGTGTGTTACATTCTCCCCAGGGCAAACCAGTCACCAGCTCATTGCACTGGGTTGTGCTGACTCCCGGAGGCTCTTTATTTTCTCCTGCAATAGCTATGCCTGGAAGCTCCTGGCTGGCTGCCTTGAGGACTTTTTACGATCCCCTGAACCTACAGAGTTGGAAAAGAAATCTGTAAGTTGTAATCTGACACCTCCTTCTAGAAGATTCACTGCGATCTTTAACATGGCCACTGATAGGCAATTGTTGGTAAAGAGTTTATAGTTTTAAGAGGCATATTTTGTCCCTCTTCCACAGTATCAATTGTACCCTGCTTTCCATATCCTTCAGCCTCGGCTTAAATAAGGGGCTTTTGTGAAAATGGTGTCCATGCATTGAGGCTAGAATTCGCTGAAGAGACTTTGAAAAATGCCTCATTCCCAATTTTATAGCAAGTGGAAAAGGATCAGTTTTGAATAGCACAATGTGAAAAAAATATGGATACTTTTCTAAAAAGGTATACCCCTAATGAAAAAAATGTGTAGTCCTCATTGGAAACCAATATGTGAATGCCAAAATTTTCAACTCTAATGGATTACAGAAAATATTTTATGTGTGTGTGTACGTGTGTATGTGTGTGTGGGGGGAGGTGGGAGTGAGAAGTCAGTGAGAGAAAGAAAGGAGAGAAAAAAACAGGGAAGAAAAGAAAAACAGATGTGAATCTTATATGTTTTAAGGATGGATAACTGAAATGCTGCTTAATTTGTCTAAGACAGTTCTGTGAGATCTTAAAGGTGATTGATCAAGATTTCTTAACTGTGGCCAAAGGATTTACAAGGACATAATGAGTGATAACATTCCCAGAACAAATAAACAGAAAATATTCCCAATCTGAACTACCTTTTTGAGGTATATTTTTGCCTGCAGGCAGACATTATAAATTAGAATGATTATTTTATAATGAGGGCCCTCCTCACACAAACTCTTTCACCTATAATACTCACTTCATAGAGGCAAGCATGAATTCTCTTGAGTTTTTCATTTTACTTGTGTGTAAGTTTAACAAATAAAAATACAGGATGCTCATACTCTATTTTGGAACATGTTGTTGTTAGTTGCTATCAAGTCGGCTCTAACTCATGGCAATCCCATATACAATGGTCCTGTTCTATCTTCATGATCGTTGACATGCTTCAGTTTATTGTTGTAGCTACCTATATATTTGGAGTGCCTTCCAACATAGGGGGCTCATTTTCCAGCACTATATCGGACAATAGTTAGTTGTGATCCATTGGGGTTTCATTGGCTAATTTTTAGAAGTAGATCCTCAGGCCTTTCTTCCTAGTCTGTCTTAGTCTGTAAGGTCCACTGAAACTTGTCACCATGGGTGGCCCTGGCAGCATTTGAAATACTGATGGTACAGCTTCCAGCATCATAGCAACATGCAAGTCACCAGAGTATGACAAACTGACAGGTGGTGGTGGTTTGGGACATACTCATACATTATTATTTAATATATTTGTACATTATTATTATTATTGGACATTATTTGTTATTTATCTGAAGTCCAAATTTAACTGAGTGTCCTGTATGTTATCTGGCAGCCCTACCCTATGTGTAGATACAGCAAATTGTGACTGTCTCAAAAGTGAAGGGTGAGATAGCACGAGGAGGGAAGACCTGCTAGAAATGTCATCATGCAGCCTTCTGAGTATACCTGCCTGCACTTGGCAAACATAAGCAATGGAATGGGAAGATGCAATTCCCCAGCAAGATGAGGAAAAAGTGGGAGGGCGGGGGGCTTGGAGGGGACAGAGGCAAGGCACAAAGGAGACAAAACATATTATTCAGAAGGAAGAGGCCCCTGGGAGACTCTATTGAAGAAGCCGAGTGACCTGTAGAACCTCTCCTTGGGGAAAAGTGGGTTACCGAAGGGATCAGTGAAATGGAGGCATTGAAGGATTTTAAACTACTCCATGGCTTTCAAGGAAGATGATCCTCCCTTTACACTGCAGATCTTGGAATTCAATACGCACTAGTCCAACTTCAAGAGGAAGTTCAGCTCCCCACTCTGGGGTTCCCCACTAAAGCAATCCCGGATGAGCTCTGGGCTCCCCCCTGGTGGCTCTGGTGGGTATTGCTCCCTCAGATCCACCTCAGGTATCTCAGCAACTTGGCTCACTTTCCGTCTTAGAAATGCTGGGCATCAGCTTCCTTCTCTCTTCCTTCCTTCATTTCTGTCTGTTTATTCATTCGGAGCCTGCCCTCCGCATGACACCTTCCAACTGCTCTGCTCCCCAGGACGAGGCCACACAGAGCTGGGCATTGTTGCCTCTGTTCTGGGACCACCCGGGTGGGAGAAAAGAGCGGCTGAGTGACAGCAGCCTCCGGTCAGTGCCCAGCTGGGCCGCGGCATGAAGGCGTGTGCTCCGACCCCCAGAAGGATCTTCTTCTCCGCTGACCTCCAGTGGGAAACAGACCCTTCCTCCAACCTTCTTCCTGACCCGTCCAATTAACAGCACTCCATTTTCAGTTTTCAGTGTGGTGTGTATGAATAAAGGCTTAGAAAAAAAAGGAGAACTTTACTGGGGAAGGGAATTTTTCAGCCTGGGCAAGGGAAGCCTGCTTGGGTTGGGGGCAGTGGTGGCCCAGGGATGAGGATGGGAAGGGGAGGGCATAAATCCCAACCTCAGAGGAGGGAATTAGAAAAAATTTAAGAATGTTTTGACTTATCAGGACTATTTAAAGATGTTAACTTGAAATATTTTATAGTTCCATTTGTGAGCAGACTTGTGGCTACTTCATGTAGGGCTTTATCCTCTAGTCACCCCTTCATCCAGTCACACCCTGACAGAACTGCCACTCCCCTAACTGTAATGGCGGCTCCATGGATTTCCAACAGCCTGGTGATGAGCTTCTCAAGTTTGCACTCTGGAGGGGACAAAATCCAGTTTAGGCTGCAGAAGGGAAGGAAACTGGTGACCGGAAGAGGAAGCATTTCCTAGCAGTGGATTGATCTTTCGTGGTACTTCCCTGAATGCTTCTCACTGTCCAGAAGGTCCCAGAGGTATGCAGATATTGGTCCTCTCAGGGTGGCCAGAGCTGGTTTGGTCCCTCAGGCCATGAGCAATTCTTTTCCCCATGTGGCCCCGAAGGAGAAATATGTATTCAAAAGTTAGGGTGCATTTATCAAGCACACCAATTTGTAAATTTTTTGGTCACAGGATCCTTTAGAGAATCTGCTGGACATTAAGGATTTCATTACCAGAAAAAGGTAAATGCACAAAACTTTTCCACAATTTCAAGGGCCTTAGGAACCCACTGAAGTCTTCATGTGGATGACCTAGGCATCCATGGACCGCACTTAGGAGCCTCTCCTGTAGGTGGATGCCACCTGCAGGTAGAGGATCAGATTAAAGGGTCTCTGGACACAACTTTAGAATGGTTAAGAGCTACAGCTGCTAACCAAAAGTCAGCAATTCAAATCTACCAGCCGTTCCTTGGAGACCCTATGGGGCAGTTCTACTCTGTCCTATCGGGTCGTTATGAGTCGGAATTGACTCAATGGCCAGGGTTGGGTTTCGGGCACAACTTCAACCTGGAGGTTCCATGATAATCTGCCACTGCCAATTCTTTATTTTTAAAAAAGTCATCACCCAGAAGTCTGAATGGAGCAGTGGCACTAGCACCATGGCCATTTCTGAAATATCCCTTGAGCTCTTATGCGGCTCTTTTCACAAATGGCAACAGTAATCATAGAGATAAATCTACCTAATTTAATGGTCAGGCTGGGATTTATATTTTTGGCAGAATCATTGGTGGCATTACACTTTTCTAATCCCAACATAGAAAATTATCAACATGATTGAATTTGTCTGAGAAATGTGAACCTGATGTGGACAAGTAAGTGCAGGTTGTTACAGCAAAGAGTTTCCTTCAACTATTTCCAGCTCTGTTCTAGGAGCTGAGCAGAGAGAGCCTACCCTTACTTCTGTTCTTGTGGCCAACTCCTCCTGCTGGGTCTAAGATTTTACCTTCTCCCTCTGCTTTGCCGTGTGGTATTCTTCCCCAGCATTGCCCTGAGCTTCATGGACAAAGAATTTACGTTCTTTTGAGGAGAAGATTAAGAACATACACAGATATAATGTAAAACTATTTCTTTTCTTTATTGAAAATACATCTACAAAGTAATGGTTCTCAGTCCACACTGGGTGCGTGTACATGCAGAGCCTGTGGTGGGCTGGTGAGAGGATCATACCTAGAGGACCTGGTTCCTTAAGAAATGGTTAGTATAAAAAAGGATCACGCTGTGTAACAGAATTAATTTGCCATGATTAATTTTGCTCTACTGGTGTCATAAAATGACAGTCACATACGTTAACTTTTGTAGTGCATTCCCCAAATAGAGCCTCAACGTTAAATGGTTACTCCACCACTGCCTAATGTTAACGTGTATACACACAAAATGCTTGGGATCTATATAGAAACATCTCTAATTGTATATCAGAGGAAGAATATCTAGATTTTCAGTCTGTTAGCATAATTAAGCCCATTCTTCACCATTTTTCGGTCAGATATTCAAATACAGCTGGTGTTGTCTAACAGCTCCCACTTGACCCCTTTGACTGGATATTCCTTAAAAAAAAAAAAAATTTTTTTTTTTTTTTTTTATTCCTTAGGGGGTAAAAATTAATCTCCTCTAAACCTGGGAGCTGCCTTGCCTGAAATTAATGCCCCTGCTGTTGTTTTTACTTGCAAGCTCATTGACAATGCCTTCATACCAATTCATCTTCTACCATTTCGCTCAGGGACACAAATGAAACACAACAAAACAACCCACTCCAGCTGAAGGTTTTGAATCATTTGGTAAGTGGAAATCCAACACAAAGAAATACCTTGTTTCTCTCATCTTACGAACTTTCGATGAAAGTAAAAAACATTTCCAAATAAGGGACCACCCAACCAGCTCATGGACCCCTGTGAAAGCACTCATTCAACTCCGTTAAAATATATAAGAAATGACCTCATGTTTTGATACACACACTTCCTTAGGGAATGATTTTGAACTGAAGAGAAAAAGTATTCCAGGTTAAAAAAAAGAAAATAACTTTTTAATTCTTTCCTAAAGACCTAGAATATTGGTGTTCTAAGATCCTCTCTTTATAATATCAACCATGCTCCATTTTTTCCTAGCTGGCTCTTTAGTGTTCCATGGTAAGACCATGAGCACCCTGCTAGTTGCTAGTCTTACATTTTCTTTTCTAAAAGTCTATTGTCAGTTGAGAAGTGGTGGGAGACCTCCTTCCCAGAGCAGTCCCTTCAGTTTAGGAAGAGTTGGAAAGAAGGGCATACTTCCCCAGTTCGGAAGAACTGGGCAGAGAGTTTCATGAATAATTCCACTCCCGGAATGGCCTCCTGCCTGCTGGCTTGCGTAACTGACATTTTGGACACGGGACCTGGTGAACCACATAGACCTCTCACCCCTAATTAGAAATGTTCACTCTCTACTAAATGTCCTTCCTGCATGTTCCGAGGAATGATACTTGGTCCTGGCTGTCCGGAGGGAAAATGAAGGGTGGCTTTTCATGATGTCACAGGGTGTTCAGGCTAAAAGAGACCATCAAGGCATCAAGGGAACTCATCCATTTTACAGACGTAGGTCCTAGAGATGAGAAGTGACTTACTGAAGGCCACACAGAAATTTCACTTTATGCCTCTTCTCATGCTGTGGTAGGTGTGCATGTATATTGTCCTGCTACTTATATAATAAGGACACAAGTCAGAAGAGAAAGGAAAAAAAAAAAAATCCCTTCTACGTCCAACTGATCACTGATTGTAGTTTATCACGTTATGTTTTAAGACTAAAACTGAATTGTGTCCTAAAGGATTTTTAAATTTTGAAGCTTGCTTCAGAAATATGTTTATGGCCTACTTTTTGTTTGACTCTTTAGCGTATAAAAAACATCACATTTACAGGACTGTGTGCCACGTCAGCTTGTAAGATCTGATCAAGAATATTTTTGATCTCGAGTATCTTATTAGGTAAGACTAACACGAAATGATTTAAGATTTTGAAGTGTGGGATAAAAGCCATACAATTTGGCTGCTGCAAAATTCTCCCTTCTTTTTGAAGTAATACTTCCAATACTGTTCAGAATAAGGGAAAGTGAGGCAAGGGGCTTACTGTAGAAAATGAGTTGTAATGGGATGGAAGCATTATAATGGTTTTCAAACACCCGGTGCTCAAGAAAGCATTTCTTTATGTTAGCCTACATCTTGGTTTCACTGTCCAAAGGCTTCTCATTTTCACTTTCTTGGGCAATCAGCTGATACGATTTCTTCATTTCATTCTCTTCAATCACTGAGTTACCCATTTCGACATCTCGGTTCTTCAGTTCATGTCGTGATAAGTGCTCAACAATTCCAGCTCCAAGGGAGTCACCGAGCACGTTGGTGGTAGTACGGAGGCGGTCCCTATGGGAAGGGCAGGAGGAAGGAAAGATAAGGCTCCCACCAGCATTATGTGATTTCAGCTTATGTTATGAGCTGGCTGGTTGAGTGTTTGGAAGCAGCTCTTAAAGTTCAATTTGGAGTAATCACCAACTGCATGATTACATAATGAACACATACCTTGATAATAAAACCAGCTGCCATGGAGTGGACTCTGTTTCATGGTGACCCTGTGTGTGTCAGAGTAGGACTGTGCTCCATAGGGTTTTCAATAGCTGATTTTTCGGAAGTAGATCACCAGGTCTTTCTTCCAAGGCATCTCTGGGTGGACTCGAACTGCCAACCTTTCGGTTAGCTTCCAACCGCATTAACAATTTGCCCCACCTAGGACCACCCTTAATAATAAAAAAATGAAACAAAACCTGTTGCCATCGAGTCAATTCCGACTCAGGGTGACTCTGGTTTGTGACTGGCTGCTAACCAAGAGGTTGCTGGTTCGAACCTACCCAGAGGCTCTGCGGAAGAAAGTCCTGGGGGTCTGCTTCCATAAAGATTACAGCCAAGAAACCCTACGGAGCAGGTCTACTCTTTAACACGCTGGGTTGCCCTTAATAAAAGCAGATATTAAATATCATAAGGATACATATATTTTTAACTTTCAGTTACTAGTCTGACTCTATTTAGAGTACCAACAGTAGGGAATGACCCTTCCCTTTCTTGATTCTCTCTCCCACAACTCGCCTTTCTTTATACCAGTGTTTCTCAAAGTGTGATCCAGAGACCCCTAAGGGTCCCTGAGATCCAAACTATTTTCATAATAATACTAAGATATTATTTGCCCCTTTCACTCTCATTTTCTCATGAATGTTTGGTGGAGTTTCGCAAAGACTACGTGTGTGATGTCACAAGGGACTGAATATAGAAGCAGCTAGGAGGCTCCAGCTATCTTGTATTGTCAGTGGACACTAGGAGATTTGCAAGAATTTTAAATGACGCCATTCTTTTCATTAAATTTTCGGTTCAGAAATGGTTATTTTTTGTAAAAATGTTATTTATGTTAACATGTAACAAATTTATTATTGTAATCTTTAAATGCATTTAAAAATGTAAAATTTCTCAGTGTTCTCTACTTTGGTAATTATTGATATATATATATATATATATATATATATCTCACATAAATACAAACTTTTTGGCTCCTCAATAATATTTAAGTGTGAAGGGGTCCTGAGATAAAAAACTTTGGGAATCATGGCTTTATACTAGAAAAGTGTTTACATGAGTTGAGTGTGGACTGTGGGCTGGACAGTGGGCTGGCTGCTTTCCATGGATCATCGCATTTAATCCCTACAGCACTACTAGGAGGTAGATGACACTACCATCCCCATTTTACAGAGCAGGAAACTAGGGCTGTTGGGAAAACTGCCCAGTGCCACACAGGGTCTAGATGCAAACACGGAACCAAGTGACTGGGAAGAGACTGTGGACCCCGTGGTCTCATCAACACCCCACCACCCCTCTCATTCAGGAACTCATTACTTAATAAGCAAGGTATGCATGGGCTTACTTGTGCTGATTTACTAATCTGTAGTGCACAGTTTCACCTGATGTGGTGAAAAACAGGTGAAATCGTGCACTACAGATAAGTAAGTCAGCACAAGTAAGCCCATGTGTACCTTGCCTGGAAACCCTGACGGTGTAGTGGTTAGGAGCTTCGGCTGCTAACCAAAATGTTGGCAGTAGGAATCCACCAGGCGCTCCGGAAACCCTATGGGGCAGTTCTATTCTGTCCTATAGAGTCACTATGATTCGGAATCAACTCGACGGCAACAGGTTTGGTTTTTTGGTTTGGTACCTTGCTTACTGGTTAATCACCCCTGCTCTCAGTCATTGTGCTCTGTGCACACATTCAGGCTCTCCGTGGTCATTAGCTCTAGTGAAGTGAACATATGTTGACTCCAGCACTGGCTATGTTCTAGGCATTTGCTTTGGAGAGCCAAGGAAGAATATTTTGGAAAGTGGAAGAAAGTGTGTGAGAGAGAGGAGGCAGAGGATGTCAACTAGAAGGACAGGGGTAGAGGGCAGAGGGATGGGTCCCAGACAGCAGGGTCTAATTCTCGGAACTTTCTCCAGAGCCCCAAACCGATTCCGCTTAATGACGCTAGCCCTTTTCCCACTGTCTGCACACTCCCACCTCTTCCTATTGGGGTCAGATGGAAACATCTTGCTGCATTATGAGAAGCACAAGGGGGAAGGGCCTGAACTGGCGTGTGAGGCCTGCCATTCCGTTCCAGACGCTGTGGGGACGTGTTGTGTGATCCAGAACCAGCCGTGCTGATTTATGTTGGCTTTGCAGTGGGTTTCCCAATTCCTGAACGGCTTTACGGAGTGGGAAGTGTAGCAGCCAGATGTGCCCTGTGGGCTGATAGGAAGTGAGTGCGCATGGTGACTGGGGGTCCGTCTCCAGATAAGGGCCAGGGAGCAGGAAATGAGGACAATTTAATGACAGCAAGCTGCCTCTCTTAGCCAAGCTCTGTTTGGCAGGCACCTCTGGCTGCCTGGTGCCCTAGAATGACAGAGGAGGCCCCGCGACAGCGTGTCAGGGTACAGTCTGTGTGTACTCACAGGAACCAGTCCACAGCAATGATGAGCGTGATGTCGTCGGTCGGCAGCCCCACAGATGTCAGCACGATGACCATGGTGACCAGGCCTGCCTGAGGAATCCCAGCAGCCCCAATACTGGCAGCTGTGGCTGTGATGCTGTTAAAGGAAGTCCCCAAACAGAAAACATTTTTACAAATCTTCCGAAGTAGACAGTATTCCCTGCAAAACACTCACCATGCCAAGAAGTGACTTGGCATTTGAACAGAAGAGGAGATGCTTTGGAAAAATTCAAATGAGATTGAAGAAAAAATCACTGAGCTAATGATCATACTAATATTTGTCAAGCACTTACTATGTGTCATCTGATACGCTAAGCATGGCTTGTCCCATTTGATCCTCACAACAACCACTATGAAGTCAGCTTTATTATTATAGCCATTTTTTTTTACATGAACAAATTGGTGGCTATATCATTTTTCACATATCTGAAAGTGTTTTGTAAAGTCTAAAATGCGATATAGTTACAATAACATGATTTATTTCTAATAGTTCACCTATCCAAGTGGAGGGTTGTAAAGATATTTGTATGATTAACATGGTCAGAAAAAACATCAAATTTATTAATTGAAAAGCAAAATGGTTTATGAACTAAGTTCTGCGGCATTACAAATATTTTTTACAGAGGCACTGTTGACTTGGTTTGCAAGGCACTTAACCTTCACTTTAGCTGAGTCTGGGATTCAGTTTGTTAAATACTTATTTCATAGGGCATTAGGAGAATGTGAAACTATTTTATAAATAGTAAAGCATTACACAAATATATAGTTTTATGAATAAAATAGTAAGTCTGTGGCAGTCTCCTTGTGGTTCTCCCATATTGCTCTTCTTCCCCAATACTAGAATCTATAGCTGTTGTACGCCCACCCAGGATGAAGACTACATTTCCCAGCCTCCCTTGGAGCTTAGACTAACTTCTGGCTAATGATAGGAGCCCTGGTGGTGCAATGGTTAGGTGCTCAGCTGCTAACCAGAAAGGTCAGCAGTTCGAACTCACCAGTGGCTCCGAGGGAGAAAAGACCTGGCGATCTGCTCCCATAAAGATTACAGCCTAGAAAACCCTCTGGGGCAGTTCTACACTGTCCCATAGGGTAGCTATGAGTTCTAATCAACTCGAGGGCACACAACAATGACAACAATGAGACATCAGTGGAAGTCACTGAACAACCTGCAGGCTGAGCCATTCCTTTTTCCTAGTAGTTACGATTTGGAGGTGGCAGTGAGCCATCCTTGACCACCCAGACGAGGATAATGCCCCAGGGGTGATGGGACCTTACACCATAGAATACCAACTAGCCTTGAGGGCTTTGTGGAGCAGAGCTGCTGCACATGAAAGAGAAATATGGAGTTAAAAATCTGTCACATGGACCTGAACCTTTTTCATTATTCAGGGCTTTTTAACCAGTGTGTCAAGGTATGCCCAAGAATAGGTGACAGGTGAGCTAAGATCCTGATCTCCCAGCCCCCAGTGTAGCTGGACAGGGCTTGGGGCTACCAGAACCCCCAGGCCAGTCACCTTGGCCATGATCAGCCTCATCTCTTTACCCCATACATCCTATAACCATCATCATTTTCCCATAATGATATATACAGAATGTACATAATATTGGCATGAAGATATAAGCCAAACGTGTAACATATTTCTAAACAACATATATAAACACAAAAAGGTGGGGGGATTGATAGAGGTTAAAAGAGACTAAAGAAGAGTCCCCAGGTGGTGCACATAGTTAAGGTTGCTAACTGGAAGGTTGGAAGTTTGAGTCCACACTGAGGTGCCTCAGAGGAGAGGCCTGGTGATGTTCCTGAAAACCAGCCACTGAAAACCCTATGAAGCACAGCTCTACTCTGACACATACGGGTCTCCATGAGTAGGAATTGGCTTGAGGGCAACTGATGGTTGGCTAAAAAAAAAAAATGCAAAGCATAAATCTGAATTTGATCTTGGTTGGCCTGGGAAGGGAGAAAAAAAAAACTATAAAAAACGCTTTTGGGATAATTGGAGAAATTGAATGTAGATTGGCTATTTGGGAAGTACTTTTAAGATTCTTACTAGTGAGGTTGTAGAGGAGAATAGTCTGAGGACATGCATGCTGAACTACGGACGGGTGACAACACACACGTGCACACACACAGAGAGAGAGAGGCAGAGGTATTGGAGAGAGAGGAGGAAAGGAGAAGCAAAAAAGGCAAAATGTTAGCAATTGCTGGATCTAGATGGGGGATGTCGTAATATTCATTTACAAACAAAAAGTTGTTGAACTAATAAAAAAAGATCTGATTTTTGATTTCTAAAATATATCAAAGTCTGGTCTAGATTGTGAGGCAGAAAGTCCTCCAGTTGCTTTTACCCTTATTGGCACATTGTATATATTGACTTTCAGTAAACAAAAAGGGGGGCTATATTCACATATGCACATGGTTGTGCAGGGGCTAGTTCTGGAAGGCTGGGAAAGAAACTGGCAAGGACCAGTGGCCACCTCAGGAGAAGGAAACTAAGAGAAGGGGGAAGGTGTGGGAAGAAAAATGATTTTTTGCTTGTTGCGAGCAGCTGAGTCAAGACACCTCAAATATAGTAATAAAAAATTCTCCACAGAAATCAAACTCTCATCCTACTTTGACCCCAGAAGAAGCCTTGTTACCTAAAAATTAACCCAAGAGAACAAGTTAATCCATTTTTTAAAGTGTAGTTTTATTTCCTAATATTATCAATAAAAGCTAACATACTTTAATACTTTTTTTAAAATGAAGTAATCTAACATGCAGCAGTGTGGACCTGGTTTCTTAAAGAGAATTATCCATACTCTATATTTTGCAGCTTTTAAAAAGAATGAGCCAGATATATTTGCAGATGGTATATTGATAAGCAAACCAATCAAGTGGCAAAGTGTATGACTCCATTAATTAAAAGAAAAAAAAAGGAGGGTATGCCTATGGATAGAAAAAATTCTTCACACACCAACCTTAACAGTGGTCACCTATGTGGAGATGGAGGTAGGAAGGGATGGGGCAGGCAAGTTTCACTTGTTACTTCATACACTTCTACATTATTAGAATTTTGTTTTTAATGAGTGTCTGTAATGATAAAAAAAAGACTAATAAAAATATCTAAACCATCAAAAACAAAAGTATTCCCCCAAACCCCAACCTCCGGTTTATGAGAGATTCCCTTCTCAGTTTCTTCACCAATCCCTGATCTCCAGTTTGTCTTTTAAAGTCGTTCTTAAGAAAATCTTGTGTAGAACTCTTTCTTCATACCTGATTGTAATAATCTGTCCAAAGTTCAGTTCGAAGTTGTTCACTTGGGCGATGAAAATGGCAGCCAAGGCCTCATAGAGGGCAGTGCCATCCATGTTAATGGTGGCCCCCACAGGGAGCACGAATCTGGTGACGCGTTTGTCCACACCAATGTTCTCCTCCAGGCACTTGAAGGTGATGGGTAGGGTGGCAGAACTGAGAACAGTGAAACAGGGAATGTCAGCTGACCTTCCTGGTAGTTCCAGCCCTGTCTGTGTGTTTGGTCTCTTGGACAGAGTTCCTTCCTCTCCCATGTCCTAAAGGGAACTGAGTCAGCACTTGGAGAAAGAGGGGAGCAGGGTTAGGAACAGTGTGTTCCCTTCATGGGGTCAACTGGCAGTTCTCCTTCTTTTGGGTTCCTCTGTAAGACATCACTTGTGATTGTCACCCATCACAATTGCCTGTGCCAAGTCACTGTGTCATTTCTCTCTCAGGCAAATGTAAACTGGAAGAGGGAGATTATAGTGGGCAGGAAAGATAGTTGATTTCCATTTTATCCCAAAAAAGTTTATATAGCTAGCCACTCCCCTGAATCCCAAGTAGGTCTGAACAGCACCACATGCCTGAAAGGTTAAAACCCAAGACAAAATGCTCCCCTCTGCCCCTCAACCTGGAGTCCCTCGGTGGTACAATCAGTTAACGGACTTGGCTGCTAACCGAAAGGTTGGTGGTTCAATCCACTCAGAGACTCTTCAGAAGAAAGGCCCGGAGATCTGCTTCTGAAAATCAGCCATTGAAAACCCTATGGAACATAGTTCTACTCTGACACACTGGGTCGCCATGAGTTGGCATTGACTTGACATCAGCTGGTTTTGTTTTTGGTAGCCCCAACCAGAAGGCTCTGATTCAAAGTAAATTCCAGATGAATTTTACTGCAAGAGTAAGTTACCTTTACATACATACCTTGAGGAGGTTCCCAGAGCTGTGATGAGTGCTTGTAGCAAGCCTCCGATAAAAACCCAAGGGTTTTTACGTGTTACCAAGAAGTAGAGAAGGGGCAGGACAATGACTGCGTGAATGAGTAAGCCGACGATGACTGTCACTGTGTACATGGCAAGCTGCCCCCCGATCACTCCCATGTCTTCCATCTCTACAATTTTCCCTGCAATCAGGAAGAGGATGCCAAGAGGGGCGTACCTGTATAGAAGCAAATGCATGGCACAATTGGAAATTGGATCTGCAAAAAGCTATTCCTACAAGTTATCGAATGATAAGAAAAGTGATAGTTGATTTCCAAACTTGTCTGACCAGGATACTACTGTTGTTGTTAGCTGCCCTCCTCTCGCACTCACGGGGGCCCCATGCACAATGGAATGTATTGCACCATCCTATGATTGGTTGCAGACTGGACCACTGTGATCCACAGGATTCTCGTTGGGAAGTAGATTCCCAGGCGTTTCTCCCCAGTGTGCCTTAATCTGGAAGCTCTGCTGAAGCCTGTTCAGGGTCCCAGCAACATACAAGCTCCACTGACGGATGAGTGGGGGTCGTACATGAGGTGCGTGGGCCAGGAATTGAACCTGGGTCTCCTGTATGGAAGGTGACAATTCTACCACTGAACCACCAATGCCTCTCCCCGACCACCAGAATATTATTAGGACTTCTAAAAATTGTGCATTTCTTTCTTTTTTTCAATATAAATTTCCGTTTGCTCACAGTTTTTCCAGGACATCGTGTTTTCTCCAAATTTGTGATAAAAGACAGATACACATACTTCTTTGTTCCTAGATAATGATCCTTTCGAAACACCTGGGTCACTTTTCTGGTCCTCAGATGCCACCCACTACCCCTGCCTCCTGCTCCCCTGCAAGTACCCTGAAATGCCGGAGCTCAGAGAACCAGCATCCCAATATTCAGAGAACCAGCATCCCAATATTCCGACTTTTAGAAGCATTTCTCACATCAGAGCCTGATTCCCAAATTAAAGCAAGATGCAAACAGTGCCATTTCAGTGTTTTAGATCTGCACTCAGCCCTGTTTTTCAAGGTCCACTTTTATTATTTTTTTCCATATCCACACACCACTTACAATGTCCAAAAAACTGAAACAAACCCACTGCCATCTAGTCTATTCTGACTCATAGCGACCCTAAAGGACAGAGTAGAACTGCACCATGGAGTTTCCAAGGAGGACCTGGCAGATTCAAACTGCCGACCTCTTGGTTAGCAGCCATAGCACTTAACCACTAAGCCACCAGGGTTTCCACTCACAATATAGCTTAATATTATTCAAATCAATTTTTGTACTTAAGTAAATCTGCTTTAAAAAGAGAAAATTTTACAGTACAGTGCAAATGGAAAGCTAACTTCACCTGCCATAAATAGCAAATGACCAGAGAATGAATTGAGCTATGAAAATTAATAATGTGCGTGTAAAAAAAAAATTTTTTTTTTTAATGTATTACCACAATCAGAGTTATAAGTGTTCTAATTAAGTTATTATTATTATTCACTGCTACTACCCCATGCAGACTCTGCCAAGAATGAGCAACTGAAATACAAAATGACTAGCACATATTGAAGTAGTCCTGTTTCCCTGGAGGACCCCCGCCCCACTCTCAACTCCCTTTGCCTGGTGTGTTCAGTAAACTACAACCAAACTCACTCTACCCAAAACAGTGAAGCCAATTGCTCTGAAGGAGAAGGGTCTGCTGGGAACACTGGAAGACTTAGTTTAAACTGAAAAATATGATGCTCCTTTTAAAAAGCCCCTTTACAACACAGGCCAGGAAATTACAGGAGTACCTGTTTTGAGAAATGTAATAACTCAATGTGGAATGTGCAGGCGAATGGACAGCTAGAAAAGCGAAATGTGAGGGTCATTCAGTGGCTTTGAATGGGCTTCTTTCATAACAGAGGTGAAAAGTGGAGACATTTTAATAAAATGAAGATAAATGTCCACTTTCAGCTCTGCCAGGATTTCAATGGCACCTTCCAATTGGGGACTCCTGTGGAGACCACATTCTGCTTGGTCTTTGTGCTCAAGTTCATATCCACCTTGTATAAACTTCTGAAAAATGGATTTCTCTGGGCTTTGGTGGCAATAAAGACAAAAGATATTTTTAATCATGTGGGTGAATGAGTGTTTTTCTTAGAAAATGGATGCCTTCCTGCCTCAGGTACCAAGGAAGAGTTTGGATTAAAAATAAAGGATAAAAGAAAAGCAGCCCCAACATGAGGCCTAAAGCCATCAAAGGGGACTCTCCCTGCTGGGGAGAATTTACTTTTCCAAGGCCCATGTTCCTTTTTGGATTTAGTCTTTTCCTTTGTCTCCTGGTCTCAACTTTATTAAAGGATGTTTTGTTATAAATCGTGGCTTGGCATTCTATCATACTTCCCATGAGTCCTTTGGGCATACAGCAGAACTGCCATTTGGCCATTTGTATTTCTTTCTAGGGCTGACATAGAATAAAAAAAAATTTTTTTTTTTTTTATAGGAGACCTCAATTTTTCTGAAGGCCTAGGGCCTCTGCGAGGCATTGGTTGTTCAGTGGTAGAATTCTCACCTTCCGCCCAGGAGACCCAGGTTTGTCCTGGCCAATGCACTTTGCGCACAGCCACCCATCTGTCACTGGAGGCTTCTGTGTTGCTATGATGCTGAACAAGTCTCAGTGGAGCTTCAAGATTAGGAAGAAAGGCCTGGTAATACACTTCTGAAAATCAGCCAATAAAACCTTATGGATCACAACAGTCTAGTTCATAACTGATCATGGGGATTGTTCAGGACCTGGCAGTATTTTGTTGTTGTTGTTGAAAATATACCCAGCAAAACATACACCAATTCAACAGTTTCTACATGTATAATTCAGTGACATTGATTACATTCTTTGAGTTGTACAATCATTCTCACCCTCCTTTTCTGAGTTGTTTCTCCTCCATTAACAAATTCACTGACCCCCTAAGGTTCCAGTCTAATCTCGTGAGTTGCTGTTGTCAGTTTAACAGCTAGTTCTTAAAAGAACATAATACTCAAGGCAGGCATTTTTTTTTTTTTAACCAGCTAAGCTAAACTATTATCTGGCTTTAAGAAGACTTCAGGGGATATTTTTGGTTTAACATTTAAAGGTTATCTCAGGGCAATAGTTTCAGGGGCTCATCTAGCTTCCATGGCTCCAGAAAGTCTGTAGTCCATGAGAATTTGAAATTCTGTTCTGCATTTTCACCCTTCTGATTAGGATTCTTCTATAGAATCTTTGATCAAAATGTTCAGTAATGGTAGCTAGGCACCATCCATTTCTTCTGGTCTCATGACAAAGAAGGTAGATGTTCATGGAGACCACACATTACAAGTCCTCCTCCTATTCCTGACTCTCCTTTTTTGTTGCTCCAGGTGAATACAGACCAATTGGTGTGCTTTGGATGGCCTCTTCTAGGCAACGTTTTATTTTAATGTGCTTAGGGTTACCATGAGTTAGTTGCTAACTCAATAGCAGCTAACAGTAGGGGCCTCTGCATTTGCTTTTCCCCAACTGTCTTGGAATAAGTACAGCCAGAATGCTTCTCAGAAGCCAGGGTGCCAAGACTTCATCTCACATACTTTGGACATATTATTAGGAGGGACCGGTCTCTGGAGAAGGACATCACACTCGGTAGAGGGTCAGTGAAAAAGAAGAAGACCCTCAATGAGATGGATTGGCACAGTGGCTACAACAATGGGCTCAAACATAGCAAGGACTGGGAGTGGGCAGTGTTTCATTCTGTTGTACACAGGGTCACTATAAGTTGGAACCAACTTGACAGCACCTAAGAACAACAACGCTGGGTTTTTTTGTTTTTTTTTTTTTAATAACAGCAACAACTGGTAATGCTTTTCTCCTGGTCTCCTGACTCAGTGGCCTTTCCACACCTTCCAAGGCAAATTTCATGCTTCCATCTCAGTCATTTTTTTTTACCACATCACCTGCTGTTTTATTTTTCTTTTTCATAGCACTTGTGCCTAATTTAAAGCATACGGTTGATTTATTTGTTTATTGTCTGTTTCTCTCCAAAGGAATGTAAGGTCCAGGACATCCTTGTATATTCTCTAGATTGCTAAATCCCCATGTGCCTGGCACTGTATGCTTGGCACATAGTAGACACTCAATAAATATTTATTGAATGAATAACTAAATAGATGTAAAATGGAAGAGTGAGGAATGGGATCCCATCAGCACTAGGGTAAAGGAGTTGATACCTTTCAAAAACAAGCCAGCAAACTTACTAAGGTAGGTTTGCAGAAGTTTTAAGACCTTTACAGGCCAAGAAACTGTTTATTGATTTCCTGTGCTTTCCAGAATAAGACCATTGCAGTTGGCCATCCTGCCCTTCAGCCTGGTGGCATCTTCCTCAATATAGAACACATGTGGATAGCAATAAACATCATGTATATACATAGCACACAGAGTTCCTGGGTGGTGCAAACTTTTAATGTGCTCAGCTGCTAACCAAAAAGTTGGAGATTTGAATCCTTTGGAAGAAAACTTGGTGATTTACTTCTGAAAAATCAGCCATTGAAAACTCTGTGGAGTATAGTTCTATTCTGACACACATGGGGTTGCCATGAGTCGGAGTCTACTCAACGGCAACTGGTTAACTGGTTTATATAGAGCAAATGGAAATACATACCACATTATCACTGCTACCAGTCTCATGATGGCTTCATTAAGAGAATCAAAGAAGTCTTTCAGGGCTTGCCCCTGCTCCTTCATGCTTCCAATCACAAAACCAAAGCACATGGAGAAGACAACCAGCCCCAGGGCGTTGACTCCATTCACAGATCCTGGAACTGGGACCAGCTCCTCTTTGATTCGTGTGAGCGTCTCCATGGCCTCTGACACGTTGTTTATCACAGCACCCACGAGCGTTTCATTGGACTGGATAGGCACTTTAAAGCTTCTCTTCTCATAGTTGGTTTTAAACTTAAAACGAAAAACCACAACAGGAATTAAAAGTGATTTTTATTTTTTGTACTCCCCTGTTGTCCAAATTTTCTACAATAATATATATTACTTTGTATTCAGAGAATAGTGTTATATAAAGCTTCTAAATCTATGTATCTATCTACCTACCTACCTATCTACATATCTATCTTGTTAGAAATCCCTACCACCTACTCAACCCAGACAGACACAAACACAGTCAAATACATATAACAGGAAAGAGATATCTGATTAGAGATGTTGAACTAAACGTACACATGTGCTTTTGCTTTCTTCTGAAGCCCCAAGAAATTACTATAATGTGATTAAAAAACAAAAACCATAAATCCAAACACTCACAATAGTCCCTTTTATTTCTTATGGGATCATACTGTGGGATCATGGAGAAGTCACTCACTATCCTTTTCCTCATATTTTGCAACTGGGAAACAGAGATAACTGTGCTGTTCAGGCTTACAGGATTATCGTGACGATCAAATTAAACAGGAATATATGAAAACATTTCGTAAACTTTAAAGCACTATGCTAACATTGGCTAGTGGTGCTCGATGACAAAGCCCGACAGGAACTAGATTTAGTTGAAGATTTCAGTGAAGATTAAAACTCCCAAAGAGTATTCAAGACATTCATGATATTATGTATTTTTTTAATTTTAATTTTATTGTGGTAAAAAACACGTAACAAAAAGTTTGCCACTTTAGCCATGTGAAGCGTGCAATTCAGCGACCTTAATTACTTTCACCGTGTTGTGCTGCCATCACCACTATCCATTTCCAAATGTTTTTCATCACCCCAAACAGAAACTTAGCACCTCTTCAGCAATACCCCCCATCCCCTCCTCCCCTCAGCCCCTGGGAACCACTAATAAACTCTGTCTCTATGCGTTTGCCTATTCTACATACATTATTTTATTTAATTGGGATCATACAATATTTGTCCCTTTGTGTCTGATTTATTTCATTCAGCATTATGTTTTCATTCATATCATAACATGTATCAGAATTTCATTTCTCCTTATGGTTGAATAATATTCCATTGTATGTATATATCACATTTTCTTTTATCCATTCATCTGCTGGTGGACACTGAGTCGTTTCCACCTTTTGACTATTGTGCATCGTGCTACAATGAACATTGTTGCACACCTATCTGTTTGAGTCCCTGCTTTCAAGTCTCTTGGGTATGTACCTAGGAGTGGAATGGCTGTTGGCGCAGTAGATAAGCACTTGGCTACTAACCAAAAGGTCAGCAGTTCAAACCCACCAGCTGCTCTGCGGAAGAAAGACATGTCAGTCTACTTCCATAAAGATTCACAACCTTGGAAACTCTAGGGGCAGTTCTACTCTGTCCTGTAGGGTCACTATGAGTCAGAATCAACTCAGTGGCAACGGATTTGGTTTTTAGTTTTTATGGTTATTCTATGTCTAACTTTTTGAGGAAACACCAAACTGTTTTCCATACTGTCTGTACCGTTCTACATTGCCACCAGCAATGGACAAGGGTTCCAATTTCTCCGTGTTCTCTCTAATGCTTGTTAGCTTCCCTTTTTTCTGATAATAGCCATCCTATCATTTTTAAGAATAGGTGCCTAATTAACATTTGATGGTGAAAACCCACTTTCCTAAGTCCATAGAGGCTTTTCTCTCCTTACTCATAAGATGGTCTTTCCCCCATCACTTCTGCATAGGTGCTCTAGACAGAAGATGTTCAGTTCACTAATGTGACCATATGAAACAGTTAAGTCCATCCCTCTATGATTTTAATTACAGCAGAAGAGTTCCTGGCTTTGATGGTGATAGTGGTAGAATATCAGAGAGAATAATAATGTATGAATGAATGTTGGCTGAATATAAGGTGACAGAGAAAAAATACATCTGTACATGAAATGCTGGATTATTTGTTTACTAATAGCAAGTGGGAGACTTTCTTGTCCATTGGGAAACAACTATTCCCAAACAAGGACACGGCCAGCTATCAATGCTATGGATACGCCCCTGAACAATCAGAGGTAATTTCAAGCAAACAAATTGGTCCCTGCCCGTCTCCTATTCCAGTCAACTCTCAAATTCCCTTCATTCCATTGTGGGGAGGGGAGGGGACGCTATGCATGTTATGGATTGTCCAGGGTGGATCTTCAGCCCTGATCAACGTTTCCTATGCTTCCAACTCTTATTTTTACTTAGACATAGTTGGTAGCTGTAGTGGGTTGAATTGTTTCGCCCTAAGAGATCTGTTCAAGTCCTAACAGTACCCAAGAATGTGACTTTATTTGGAAATAGGGTCTTCGCAGATGTAGTCAAGTTAAGATGAGGTCCTACTGGATTATGGTGAGCCCTAAATCCAATGATAGGCATCTTTATGTTGTTGTTGTGTGCTGCCAAGTTGGTTCCAACTCACAGGGATCCTATAGTACAGAGCAGAACTGCCCAATAGGTTTCCAAGGCTGTAATTCTTTATAGGAGCAGACTGACAGTTCTTTTCTCTCATGGATTCGAACCGCGGACCTTCTGGTTAACAGCCAAGTGCTTAACCATTTTACCACCAGGGCTCCTTAGGAGAGAAAGGAAAGGGAGATTTGGATACAGAGACACACACAGGGAAGAAGGCCAGGTGGAGACAGAGGCAGAGATTGGAGTGACACGGCCATAAACCAAGGATTGCCGGGAGCCACCAGAATCTAGCAAGAGGCAAGGATGGATTCTTCTCTAGAGCTTCCTTCAAGGGGAGGCATGGCCCTGCCTACAGTTTGATTTTGGACTTCCAACCCCCAGAAGTGTGAGAGAATGTCTGTTGTTTTAAGCCACCCATTGTGTGGTAATTTGATGTGCCAGAACTAGGAAACAAATAGAGTAGCCTACAGAGAAGTTGTAACCTCGTTTGCATTCTGATCTAAGCAAAAGAGATCTGGGAAGGGTACATTTGCTTTCCTTTCAAAATCCTGTAAACGCAATCCAAAGACATGAGTCAGCATTTTTCCCATGAGAAAGATCTGGGAATCAGCATTTTTGCTCTATCACCCAATGCCTCCTGACTCACTGGAATGGATCAGCCCCATGGTGCTGGGCTTGGCTAGTGGGATTGAAAGGGGTTTATTATTTATGGTCACAGATGTTTTTAAATTAAAAAGAGTCAGGTTTTTGGCTTCTTAAGCTTTTTTTTTTTTTTGGTAAACAAAAGCTACTCCTTGAATTTGTGGTTTATATGTGTAAAATCCCGCTCCCCATGAGGTCAGGGTTTTGTTTGCCTTGCAGACCCTGAGCACTGGGTTAGGGAGTTCCAATGGAGTGAAATGACACCATCTGGAGAAATACAGGAGTCCCTGAGTGGCACAACTGGTTAAGTGCTCTACTAATAACGGAAAGGTTGGTGGTTTGAATCCACCCAGAGACACCTCAGAAGAAAGCCCTGGTGATCTGATTCCAAAAGGTCGCAGCCCTATAAACCCTGTGGGGTACAGTTCTACTCGGCACACACGGGGTTTCCGTGAGTTGGAATCGACTTAGCAGCAACTTGCTTGGTTTATTGGTTTGGAGAAATGTTTGAAAACTCTAATTTTTTTTTCCCTTTTAGTACTTTGGGCAACAAAGCTTTTTCATTAAAGTGGCATTGGAAAAATTTTACTAATGTTATCCCTTAATAGTGAAATGTATTTGTATCCACAACCCAGACAGTCAAGAGTTGCTTGTCTATGGGGCTAAGCCTCCAGGCGTCTCACCACCCTGGATATATACCTTTCTAGGAAGCAGAATTAAAAAAAAAAAAAAACCCCGTTGCCAATGAGTTGATTCTGACTCTTAGTGACCCTATTGGACAGAATAGGACTACCCCATTCGAACTGCCGACATTTTGGTTAGCAGCTGTAGCTCTTCATCACTATGCCATCAGGGTTTCCAAGGAAGCAGAACGGAGTAGTAGAAAAAAAGATAGAATTTGGAGTCAACGCAATGGATTTGAATTCTGGGTCCTCCATTTACTACTTGTGAAATCTTGGGCCTGTTCCATAATCTGCCGGAGCTCTCAGATGAGTTGCCTTATCAGTGTGATACAGTTATACTCACCACATTTATATTTCTATACTCACCATGTTTATATTTATCATGTCAGATCATATAATATTAGTGCTGGACACATAGCAGGCATTCAATAAATGATGATGCCATTCCTTTCTGATGCAGCTCCCCCTTTTAGAATACATAGGAGTCCCTGGGCGGTAAAAACGGTTAACAAAAAATGCTTGGCTGCTAACCATAAAGTTAAAGGTTTGAGTCAACCCAGAGGTGCCTCAGATGAGAGGCCTGGTAACTCACTTCTGAAAAATCAGCCACTGAAAACCCATGGAGCACAGTTCTACTCTGACTCACCGTAAGTCGGAGTCGACTTGACAGCAAGTGGCTACTGGTTTTAGGATACTTAACACCTTTAGTTGTCTTTTAAATCAAACCCAGAAACCTGAAGAATCTTCCTAAAATTCTTTAAAGTAAGTTGTAAATTTATCTTACATTGGAATTTGCTTGCTGAGTGGGCTTTTGTGGGGGGACAACAGCATAGGAGGGGATGGAGGGAGGGGTCTCCTGATTACCCTTCTTAACAATAACAGACCCTAAGGGCTATTTGTATGCAAGACACACAATGTCGAGCAACTAACAAGCCCCCAGTACAAGGTAAGAAAGGAGACCTGGTGGTGTGCAGTGGTTAAGCACTCAGCTGCTAACCAAAAGGTGGCTGGTTTGAACCCACCAGCTGCTCAGTGGGAGAAAGATGTGGCAGTCTGCTTCCTCAGAGAAACAGAAAACCCTGTGAGGCAGTTCTACTCTGTCCTGTGGGGTCACTAGGAGTCAGAGTTGACTCGACGGTAATGGGTTTGGTTTTTTGGTTTTGGACAAGGAAAGAACCACTCTCTCCTCTCAAAATAACCCAGACAACCTTAGTGCTTTCCATCTGGTTGGCAAGAAGTGTTTCTTATTGCAAAGAAGGGGGAAGAAAAAGAGAGTCCTACCCTGTTTGGTGTGCTAAAGTTGCCAAAGAAGAATTTCAAGGTGAATTAGTGGCGATAGAGTATTTACCTGTTTAAAGCAGGCTTCCACCAGATTTGGAGGGAACATGTTCCTGCAAAGAAAGCAATAGGCACTTGAAAAATGTCCCAAATAATAAGTTTGCTCCTTAAACACCATTTCAATGTGTCTAAGGTAAAGACTGCACTGAGTCAATGAAATGGAAGGATTTTGGTAGATTTCATGACTTGAACTGGGACATACGGTCATCCCTAAGTGTGGCCCATATTTTTCAGGCAAGTCCCAAATTCAACTCATCTGTCCTCTTGTCAGATCATGTGATACTTGGTTCAGATATTATCTCATCAAAACTCTGCTCCTAGGGAGTATCAATGTGAGAACGGAAATGTCTTTCATCTTATGCATTCTGGTTAACTGAGATATTATTTAATTGTAGAAATTTTAGTATTTAATTTTCCATTTAGTAGGAACTGAGTGTTCTGAATCAAAATCATGGTTGAGTGTGGAATTTTGTTCTGTTCTGAATTCAAAGGCCTTCTGGGAAATGGGATATTGGCACTGAATTGTGGGAGCTTCTGAGACTGTCTGGTGACTCTTTGGGGTGATGGTGTACCATATTTGAATTTGAGGTCTATGTGGTACAGTTGGTCGCTTCCTCAGAGACTGTATCAGAGCAGTGTTTTAGTTCATTGAGGGGACAGGAGTAGAGGCACCTGCTGGTTGGTGAGTCTCTAACCAGCTGTGTGACCTTGGCCGTGTCACGGAAACCCTTTAGGTCTCAAATGACTCATCTGTTAGAGAGGAGACTGGATTAAACTATCATTAAGGCGCCATGATCGAAGATTGCAAGAGAAGAAAGTATGACCCAGGGCAGTTGAAGAGCCTAAGAGTCTATAAGCTGTGTGCTAGCAAAGTCATACTTGAAGGTTATAAACTATTGTGCCTTTCTTTCCACCACCTAGGCTACCCCGTTTCCTTTTGCTTTTCATCTATGCACTATGGGCTTGTTTCTGTAAAACTTGATAGAAACGTGCATTCAGGGGGTTCCAGGATAAATGCTGGAACCAAGGGGAATGGTGGGGAATACACTTGTCATTGGAGCAAGGTGGGGCAGAAACTCACATCCTCAAATGGGCCAACCAGCCTGGGGAAGAGCATTAATTCAAACTTCCCGAGGGTAAAGTTTATGAAAAAAAGACAAAAAGTTTTAATTAACTATATGAAGTAAATAAAAACATAGCTATTGGGTGACATTCTGGTATGGAATAATGCTATAGGGTGTCTTATTACCTTCTGATCATTGTGACTAACTCCTTAAAAGGGGCTTTCAAGAGGAGACGCTATGGGGCTGGGGTGTGCTTACATACAGATGCTGTGGCGTCTACAGTGGAAATTGAAAGTTGCTGCTGAAAAACCCTTCTGTTCCCCAAATCTCTCTTGAATCTGCCTGCCACAGACCCTTCCCTTGAGACACCATGTGCAATCAGGTCCCTAGGAGGAGTTTCCTTCAGTTGAAAGGGGAACCCTGTAGAGTAGGTTATAGTATCTAAAATTACTAGTTGTTTTGCAGGTAAATTGTAAAGAAGGAGAGGAAAGGACAGGCTCTGCGGAGCTACATGGTGGGGAACCCTAAGCAGGTGGGAAATCCAGAGGCCTGTGCTGGGATATCTTCTGTTTGCCGCTCTAGACCTGCCCTCCACCCTGCTCTCAGCCCTGGGATGCTGACCTCTGTGAGCTGTATGTAGTATGTTGATTCTCTTGCCTTTTGGCTCCTTGTTGGGGTTGTCTAGAGGGATGCACTGATAGATCACAGGTTAGGGGGAAAGAGAAGTTGATGCATATTTCTCCCAGTTTTCTCTTTGACAGGCTGTGACTTAGCAGCATCTCCCTTCCTCGAAGTTAGAGCTACAACTCCCACCCTGAGGCTCTCACCTCTGGTTACAGTCCTTCCTTGGCTCTGCTAATAGCTCCCTTCCTTTACCCCTTCAGTGCTAGGGATGGTAGCAAAATACTTGCTATTGCTGTTAGTGCCCTGGTGCCTCACTACATCTTGTACGTGCCCTTTACTCTGCTCCCACCTTTGCAAACCCTCTTCAATTATTCTTCTGAGTATGCAATCTGCTTCCTTCCAAGGCCCTGACTGATATAAGGGCAGCTGTAGAGAGAGAGCAAGCAGAAAGGTGCCAGGATCAAACTTTGGCTTACTTCACAGTTCTATGTAAGACTGACCCTATTACCAAGACTATTTCAAATACTAGATAGACTCACTTGTAATCAACGGATGGCTTATATGTAAACAATGCTAAGGAAGTTGTCCTTTCCCCTTTTATTATTGATTTGGCAAATCCCTTCTTCATAAATGTATCCAAGGAAAACCTTGGGACAGGTATGACCAGATGATCTCTAAGGTTTCTTCTGGATCTAAATTGTTGTGTATAATGGACGATGGTACAAATCACAGGTTTTAAATTAGAAGAGTCCAGTGAATAGGTCATACCTGAATAAAAATTAGCCTTGAGAAAAGTAGGTTAGGAATTATTAACATCCCAAGGTGAGCTGCAGAACTGAGAAGAGAACTGAGTGATCACATTCTGGATCTAAAAAACAGGAGTCTCAAAATCTGCATGCAGTCCTTGCTACACTTGTCTCTTTCACAAGAGATCAGAAAATAGATCCTTACACTTATTTCTGTTAGAAAGAAGTGAAGATGGGGCCTTCATTTCAAGCCTGGCAAGGCTGGTTCAGTCAGACACCTCTTCCAGGGTTTAATTAACTCCCCAAGATAAGGGGTTCAGTAATCAAAATATACCTAAAGGGTCTGGCTTGCAAGGACATACCTGATCAAGTCCAGGAAGGCGTCTGCAGCTGTCACTTGTACAATTTTGCCTTCTCTGTGCATGTTTTCCTTTGTGCCCTTCCCAGGATGGATGATGATAACAATGATTATGCCAATCACCACAGCAATGATGGTCGTAGTCATGTAATAGACTACAGCTCGCATTCCCATCTTCCCTGATGCCTTACTATCTAGGGCCGCCATTCCTGGTGAAGGCAAACAGAAGGAGATTTTCAGAAAGTCAGTCCAGGGAAATCTCCAGTGGAAGACAAAGGAATAACAGTTCCTTCTATACTCCTCTACCCTCATCTCACCCAGCAATGGGATTTGTACATGTTATGAGAACTTGGCTCCAGATTTAATTAGGGCATTGAAGAGAGTGAAGGGAAAAAGCCATAGAATGGCTTGGCATCACTTATGTCAGCAAATATGTGATCACCTCTTTTCTACTCAAAGAGTGGACTTCACATGGTCAAATAAAATCTGTTCGCTAAGGATTGGAAAGTACAAATCAAATTCTGTCCTGGGTTACTACCAGTAGTGTGTGTGTGTTCATGTAAAGATACACTTAAAAAAATACATGGCAAAATAACCTAAGCTTACTTCAAGTTCAAGCACTGAAGTGATTCAACAAATTAATTGCCATTAAATTCTTTTGAAAGGGTTCTTATCGTATATGTACTTGGGGGTCTTTTTTGACGTTTTTATGTAATTTAAGCCATTATTCCGATCACCTTCTGATCTATCTTCAATTTGCATTTAAAATAGACTTTGGGTTCTAAGGCCAAAGTCCTCAAAATAGCTTCTCTGCTGTTTTATTTCATCTCATCTAATCAAAATTTCTTAAAAAATTATTTTGGTGGGATCCTTCTCGTCCTCATACTGCCTTCCTCTACCTGGTCCTAGGTCTGGAAGGCACCATCCCATGTTAAACATCCCTCTTGCCCTCATTTTCAGGACACCTTCAAAGTCTACCTCAAGCAGGGTGTCATCCTAGGTAAGGAAGAAGACATGGATTTTATAGTTTCCCTAACACATCCTGATGCCTTCCGAGCTGAAAGACAGGAGGAAATGACATGAAATCTCCAAAAGAGCAAATTGTCTATCACAATATGGGCTCTTCTGGTCATTAGCTGTGTCCTCACTTTTCCTCACTCTTTTTCCCCCTCAATCCTACTGAACACTAAAATCCAATTATGTATAATCTAATCATAGTTAATTAGACTTTTTTTTTTTTTACTATTTGAAATCAAGTTTCTATAAATGTATTAAAAGATTATGCTGTAATTCAGTGATCGATACTAGGTTCAAATGGTGGTTGAATATTTAGGTAATTGCCCTGTTCACACAAATGTATCTAGAGTAAGTAAAGTTTTGAAAAAAATAGTCTCCATGATTGCCAGACAACTGGCTGGGTTTGCCCCCAAATCATGCAAAGCTATTAGCTTATGTAGGAATTAATGCTGTGACCGTCAATGTATAATTTCATTCGTATGTGAACCATATCATTCATAATTCTTATAATAAGCACTTCTCGAACATCTGATATGTTCCTATTTTTAACAACCTCGAAGGCAGGTTACAAAACAAGTAATGTAACCCTCCAAGGTCTTGGCTAACGAGTAGAATGGAAAGGGGACTAGAACCCAGATCTTATGCAGCTAAATTTAGCTTGCTTTCTGCCATTGAGAAAACCAAATTGCAGTTTCCACAAATTAGAAGGCCAGCTTTGGCTTTCATGCATTAACTAAACCTTTTTGTCCTTGCCCACTTGAAACCCAGTGCTAAATGCTATTACTGTGCCCCTCGTATCCATTTATTGGGATGGCGTCACTTCAACACTTCACCTACACTAAAAATGGGCTAACCCGTTCTCAGCCAGTCTCCCATTCCCCCCTTTCATTCTCAGGTCTGAATCACATCTCGTAATAGCTTGGCTTTCCCGTTTTCGAAATGATTTCTCTCAGAAGGGCCCAGTCTCTTTCCCATCATTGCCTGAGCTCGTCACCACTGAAGCCTGTAATTCTTCCGCTGCGGCTGCCGACCCGGGGAGTGGTGTGAGCACAATAGGCCGGATGTCTCTGCTAGGGGGTACCAGGCAGCAGTATTTTCTTCCTCCGGGATGCTTTCTCTCCCTCTTGCCTTCTATTCTGTAGTGCTGTGCCGTTCTCACGCCAACTCTTCTCTGACGCTCCTGCCCACTATTCCCGACCTATAGCTATTCAAAGAGAGCACTAAGTGGTCCAGGCAGCGCACTAGAAACCAAGTGGCAAACAAAGGGTAAGGCATTTATCTCCCCCCTGCTCCCACGGGGAGGGAAATGGAGAGAAAGTTATCCCAGTACCCACCCAACAGGGTATCAGCTCTAGGAAACAAAGTGTATAGTTGTTGCTATTTTTATAGTTTTAAAATGAAAGCCAGTATGGAAGTATTTTATCCATACTTTTTAATTCTGAAATAACTGAAGATTACCTTCAGAGCATTTTTAGCCATGCGTGGAGAACGAAAATCTATTCAATGAGAGGCTCACCATCCTCTGCGTATCAGCCCTTTCCTTTGAGAAGAGAACAAAGCAACAGCCACCATTGTTTCAGCCAAGGAAGGAGGTGGAGTGTCTTTATTAACCAATTTTCCACGTATGTCCTTCCCCTAAAGTGATCTCGTAGTCCCACATGGGGCTGCTTGCCTACCTCTGCCCCTGACACTCCAGTATCCTCATCCTCCCTCCTTCCAATGCCAATTACTTTCTTTTCTCAGATACAGTCCTGTGGAATGAAAAGAACCACTGGCCACAAGGCCACACACTATCATCAGGGGAATAGTATAGGTCAAAGGTGGACAACCTATTATACCCGGGGCTGGAAAGAGAATGGCCTTGGTTCTGGTGGGGATCCAGACAGTGGAGGAAGAACTCTGGAAGACAAATCCCTAGATCAGCGGGGTGCTGCTGTTCCTCTCCCTCACCCACACTCCATGACTTCCTCCTTTGCCCAACCTCATGAAATCCGAGAGAATAAACTTTACATCGGAGACGAAACACAAATGTCAGAGTGTCTGGGGCAAGGGTAAAGTACTAAATCATCTTGTAGAAAAGGGAGTTTTGGCAGGAACTGCTCTAAGTGTTTGAGAAGGGGGAAATTTGCACTGAGCCTTGTCACTTAAAAAATATGTGGAAGAAAAGGGCATTGGGACAATGGGGAGACAATGGGGAGATAGGAGTTCACTCGGGTGTGTGGGTAATGGTGAGAGTGTGTTAGAACAACCATGCATTCATCTCAATACATATTTGAGAAACACATTCCAGAGTAAGCAGTAAAGATAAGAATCTTGACTGGTGTGTTTTTCTTCATTTGATCTGGGCAGAACTAAGCCAGCCCATTCAAGACATTCTGACATCTCTAATATGAAGACAACCTGCCATCAGAAGCAAGACCCTCTTGAAATGCAAATAATTGCTATGCAAGCACTATGATGATGCCTCCAGTTCTGATGGCATCCTTTGTATATTTGCATACTTTGAGTTAACTTTTATACTGGTCCGTTGAATTTGCTCACCAAGTCCTACCTCTGGCCAATGACACATAGTCATTTAATTATATGATGACTTTATAATGTGGATATTGCTACCATTTTTATAGGTGAAGAAACAAGAGGCCCAGATAAGTTAAGTAGCTTGCCCAGTGTTGCACAGCTAATATATGGCACTGGCAGGAATTGAATTCACATCCTCAAGAGCAGCCCCTTTTCTACTATACTTCTCTTTACATGGACAACTAGGAGTCCTCCACATTTCATTTGCTTGTTATCCATACTGGCTTTCTGTAATTTTCTTGTATTTAAGGTCAATGTTGAGATGAGCCAGTGGCTTAAGGAAAACTCCGTGGAGGGATGAAATCGAAAAAAAGATCTGTCACATCCCTCAGTATTCCCTATTGTTGTTGTAAGCTGCTGTCGAGTCAGCACCTGACTCATGGAGACCCCCTGCACAACAGGATCAGACTATTGTGATCCATAGGGTTTTTGTTGGCTGGTTTTTTGAAGTAGATTGTCAGGACTTTCTTCCTCATCTGTCTTAGTCTAGAAGTTCCACTGAAACTTGTTCAGCATCATAGCAACACGCAAGGCTCCACTGATAGATGGGTGGTGACTGTATATGAGGTGCACTGGCAGAGAATTTGAACCTGGGCCTCCTGCATGGAAGGCGAGCATTCTACCAATGAACTACCACTACAATCTGCTGATCCCAGTACCCAGTGCCATCGAGTTGATTCCGACTCATAGCAACACCACCTGCTGATAAATCCATGCAAATTCTTCACCATTCCTAGGAAAACAACCCAGGGCATGTTTCACTGGGGTGTGGAAGGCCATGGATACTCACTGGCTGGGAGCACTTGAGCTTTTTTTTCCTTTCTAAAAATCAACTAGTCAATAACGAGTCATCAATCAAGACCTCAATCAGTTGTTTCTGCAAACCTATTACTACACATTCATCAATAAATTACACATCTAAAGGAGACTGAACAAAATGTGTTCTGGAAGGTGAAAGATTAAAACTTGGCTTCAAATACTGGTATACTTCAGGTAGCAGTCACTTTGAAGAGAGAGAAAAGAGAAGACATTTTCTTGAAGCAAATGGGCAATTACCTCTTTAGTTATAAAGACAGTTTTTTGGTAATCAGTGTAGCACAACAAATATGCATGGCTTTTTTGGCGGGGGGAAGGAGGAGTGTTTCATAAATACATGTATGAGACTCTAAGTTGGTATTGTAAATGAGATTTCTTTTGGTGTAATATTCGCTATGGCTTCTTCTTGAATAAATGAAATATATTATGTGTTCAGCCAGGTATTAAAGGATAATAATGTTGAGTTTCCAAGGCTCTATCATTTGCATGGATTTTATTTTGCTATCTATTGAACTTCTGAAAATCTGTGTCTTATACATTAACATGTCTCAGTATACTTCCTCCAAAAGTTGCTACGTAGTTTTTGCAAACTGAAATCTGAAGAAGAAGGCTCCTGTTATGAATTGTCTTTCCACTTATCCCCATGGTATTTCATTGTTCTTCCAAGGCCACTGGACCGAGCCATAAAGATTGGAAAAGGGGTAGTGACAACTGCTGATTGAAGGATATTGTTCTGTTTCAGTTTTATTTCATTTCAGATGTACTCCTTCTCCACAATGCACTTCTCAAACGCGCATCTAATGAAAGCCGCCTGTTCCCAACCCTCCTAGAATTTCAAGATGGGCAAACTTACAGCAAGAAAATCAAGGATGAGTTCCAATATGTACCGTATTCATCTGAATACAAGGGGATGATTTCTTTTTCCTAAGGAAAATTAAACTCTGAAAAATATACTTCATATTTACAGATCGAAAAGTGGGGTCCTGGGTCCTAAGCAGCTGCCCACTGCTGGAGCAAGCATGGGGACCTAGAAGCTCCCAGAAAAAAGGCAGTGAGGGACTGGGGAGTGGGCATGAACCAAATCAGTTTAAATGCTTTATGGAAGCAGACTGCCACATCTTTCTCCCATGGATGGGTTGGTGGGGGTTGGTGGGCTCGGTTAGCAGCCAAGTGCTTAGACATTGCACCACCAGGGCTCCTTAATACTATATTAAGTTTTCCTACACTAAAACATATTCTTCTGGTCCTTTATAGACTAGACCGTGAAAAAGTAAAGCTCTATGATTCTATAGATTCTGAAACTGAAGGCAAAGCTTTAAAACTTAGGTTAGAAATTGTTAGTAAAAATAATTGCATCATAATTTTGAATCACAATTAGTAAGTAGGCTTAGCCTCAGAGCTTAATTTAAAAGACAATATTCAAACTGCTTTAAGGCTCACTGCAAGCATTTTTAGAAGTAAATTCTTGCTTAAAAATTATGGCTAAGTGACTAAGAGTTCAGGATCCGAGGTTAGAATATCTGGGTTTTACTCCTGACTCTGGTGCTGTGTGACCTCTGTAAGCCTCAGTTCCCTCATCTGTAGAATGGGAATAATTAATGAAAGCTCCCTCACAGTTTTTTGCTGGCATTAAAGGGGCTTCTACACAGAAAACTGTAATGCTTGGCAGGTACTAAGCATTCAACAAATGTGACCTGTCATTGTTATTAAGCAGAGGAAATCATAAACAAGCTATTCACTAGGTGTTTTTTTTTTTTTTTACTTCTCTAAGCCTCTATGTCTCATCTATAAAAGAAGTTAATAATGTCTACATTGCAAGATTGTTATGAAGATTAGAGAAAATGTACATCAAAATAGGCCCTTGATAAATGATAGGATCATTCTACATCTCCCTCTACTAGCGTTTGAGTGCTAAGAGAGCAGGGCCATCTGTTTTATTCAGTGCTGTAGCCTCAGAGCCTAGACGGTCATTTATTACTGTTATTGTTGTTATGCTCCATAGAGGCCACACTTTTTTTTTATGTTTAGGTTATGCTTACTGTATTAATTACAAGTACTAAAGGTGCTTTTCTTGTAAAATTCTGACTCACCAATTCTGATTAAACCAAAAAAAAAAAAAACCAAACCCCTTGTCATTGAGTCGATTCTGACTCATAGCGACCCTATAGTGACCCTATAGGACAGAGCAGAACTGCCCCATAGAGTTTTCAAGGAGTGCCTGGTGGATTTGAACTGCCGACCTTTAGGTTAGCAGCCATAGCACTTAACCACTACGCCACCAGGGTTTCCCCAATTCTGATTAGCCTTCCCTTAATTCATTGGAAATAGTGAGGTTTAGTCTATCTTGAACGATGTTGTGGGAGAACAGTGCCAATACAAACTCAGAATTACCTGGACCTTAATTTCTAGGACCAAGAAGTCATTTACAGAGAGAAGTCCCCAGGCTGGTCTGGGTGGCCGGGAGGCTAGCATCCATCTACCACTCACCACCAGAAGCACCCCTCTTGGTTCTTCCCTCTCTCTCCTGTTATTTTCCATCCTTTGCTAATGTGTTTTACTCTTGCAGATAAGCCTATGTAAGTCATTGCTATAGTTTTGTCGACATACTAACAGAGGAACGAGTGAATAAATGGATGAATGAAAAGAATAAACAAATGCACAGAAGGAAACGGAAGAGAGAGGGGGTCTAAATGAATGCTTATTACACAAGTCATGAAACCAATTTAGTGTGTCATGACTAGTATTTTATCCATTAATGAAAGAGAATAGAATAGAAAACATCAGGGTACATCACATACGGTAAAGGTAAGTATTGTTTTGTGCAACGTTTGTTTCAGTTGTGTGTGTGTGTATGTGTGTGCCGGGTCACAGGTAAAATCTATTTATTATTGTGGGTCTGGTTAAAAAAAAAAAGTTTGTAAAACACTGGAATGTATTCCCTATTAATTAATAGCAGAGGTTTTACAAAGTAATCTTTCTATCATCTTCTCTGCCTATGACCTTGCTCTGCCCATCATACCAAGAATTGACTTCATGTCGATAGTAGACATCAAGGAAAGGAGGGCGCTGATCGCTGGATCCAGCCAGTTCATTCTAACTGAAATCCTATGGACATTGTGATGAAGCAAAAAGTTTTAGAAAAGATTCACTTCATGGAACTTTAAGCAAAAACAGCTACTTACTTTGAGCTCTTAAGTGACTCAGTGAAGAGTCAAGCCATCTCCACAAAGAGCTGAGCACAAATTTTGGGGAGTTTATAGGCAATTAAATCACAAGTATTTTTACACGGGTTTTCACCCGGCCAGACTTTCTTCCCCATTATGACATTTCAATAGCCTATAAAGCCACGAGGCTTTATGAGTTTATATAGCATGAAAATGACAAGTGACGCTTCCTTACAAATATGCAGGTTGTGATGGCATACAATTTGTCAGGCAACTTGATTTTTTAATTTGACCCTTAAAACTTGTCAACAAAAATCTTCATCGAGCTTTAGTGTTCAACAGTAAAATGAAGTGTGGAAAAACAAAAGGGAAACATTCTTTTGGAAGATTGCTAAATGGAAAAAAGTTAATGGAGCAGACAATATTATTAGTGGCAGAAAAGTCAAATAAATCATCTTTTATCCTCAGTCTGCTAGGACTACGCAATGTCTTTTTGTCCTGGCTAGAGTTGTTCTTTGAAAATGAACTTTCATACAAGGAAGAAGTGAGGGGAAACTGAAGCCCAACGTCAACCATGGTTACTTCAAATATCAAAAGAGTTTTTAGTGTCCTTTCCCCTTAACCTTTGGGGTGGAGACTGCCTCTCCTGGCTGACCAGAAGTCTTAACTGTTCAATAGAGTCTCATTAGAGCCTAACACAGACCTACAACCATTCCTGCAAGGCAGTTTGCCTGGGAACCCATGGTAGAGTCTTCCTCTCTTGCTCAGCAAGGTCACAGGAAACTCTCAGAAAGACCAGCTCTGAAATTCACTTCTCAGAGACCCACAGCTGTAGGTGTAAGACCCACTGTGAGGTGATTTAGATACCCATTTACCCTTCATGTTAGCCCATCCTTTGCTCACAGTATTGGAATGTGCCGCACAATATGCTTTCTTGAAGAGGAACCAGGGAGTAATTCATCTTCTTTATGTGTGCTAAGCAGAGCAAGAGGGAGAGGCTAGTGGGACCCACGAAGAGCTGGGGAGTAGTGATTAGTAACAGCTGACAGCCTCAGACCAAGACCCTTTCTTTGGTTACCTCATTGTAACAGCCGAGCACAAAGAAATGACTGTCCTCTTGCCAAGATTTAGAAACCCAGGACCACAGAAAATAGCAGCTAAAAGAAAATATGTGCGTTGGGCAGTGAGGGTAAGGCACTGACGGAACCCACTCTTGGTTAGACCTACCTGTAAAACCTGGCTTTGAAAGGAAACCTCTATAGTGCGGAAAGAAGTGTTTCCAACATGGTGGGCCCATCAACCAGCACCACCAGAAGCATCAACATTAATGGAGGAAGGAGAAATGGGCTGGATTCACTAACCTTAGAAAGAATGTTAGAGTGCAGCAAATTGCTTTGGTTTAATGAGAGGAAGTTCTTTGAGGGCCAGAGTTTCCCCACTCCCTGCCCCTTCCCCCCTTATCCCAAAAGAATCACGATTTACAATTAACCATTGGATGAGTAGCTTGCAATTTCCAAAATAGCCCTCTTTACTTTGGATTGTGTTTCTTGCTGAGGAAAAGACCTTTATGTTCTGGGAGAGGCGTAGCAGGGGGTGGGGGAGGGAGGAGGGAAGGGGAGCCCTCGTCCTGTCCAAGGCTCCCGTCCAAAGCGGCACCAGAGCAGACGTGGACATTCTGAGGTGCCACAAGTATGAATGGCGTCTGACTGAGGCAGCTGGTCAAGGGGGGGGCGGGGAGGGAAGGCGTTTCTGCTGAAAGCCTATTCATCTTGAAATTGGGGGGTGAGGATTCAATTTAGAGATTACCCCTGGGCCCTTGAATCGGGGGTGGAGGCACAATTTAGAGACTGCCCTTTGGCGCTCATTACCCTGGCTCTGCCTCTGCTGTTCTGGGCACCACATGGCTTTCTTAGGCAGATGATGATCGAGGCAGTGTTTCCGCGCTGGCAGAATGCTGAAAGGAACAGAATTCCACAACTGGACCTGACTTGTCCAAAGTTAATAAAAGCGTGTCTCAAGCTGTCTGCTGAACATGTCAGACTCAAGGGGTGCCCTCTCTTCCCATGGAAGGCCGGTCTTTCACAGAAGAAAAGGGACTGAAGCAAAAGCAACATATGGATGCTAGGATGCAACTTGACCTGCTCCTGCTTTCCAAAAGAACAGTTGAAGTAGGAATGTGATGTCAGGCCTTGCAGAGAGGCTGGGAAACAGTAGACATTCTCTGCGGCTGAAGGAGCCACTATAACCTGAGTGGTGGACATCTTGCCCCAACTGTGTGAGCCGCTGTGACTCATCCCTTCTTCCCTGGTATTGAAAGTTTCTGGAATCATAACCCTAGCTGGGAACTCTGAAATGGACTGAGGTTAAGTTCGTTGCTTGAAACTGAAATTAAAGTTTTAATCTTTTCTTTATGAAAGATTTATTTCTCATAAAAAGGAACAATTATAGAGCAAAACGTGTTCAACTTATCTGTTTTCTACATTAAATCAGAGATGTAGAATCTTATGTACTATATAAAAGAACACGTTTTTAAAACACTTTCGTTACCATTGGCATAAATGGTTTGCAGCTACTTTTTATGCCTCTGGACCTCATTGGAAAGGTGTTATTCCAGTTCATATGCATTTGGTGTCAAGATAGGTCCCTTTTGAAATGCGTAAAGCTCAGCAGGCCTGAGTTGGAGCCTCACTGTTGTGTAGGTTGAGCATTCTAATAGGTGATGCTTCTAGGACATGTTAGTTTTATAAATTTTTGCCTTTTTTCCCCTTTATTTCTGTGAGATAAGGCATGCAAGCATAATTAAGGCTTTTCTGTGTGAGAGTTAGGGAGCTCTGATAGGTTTGTTTTGGAAAGGCGCCTACAATAAATTATACCTCTAGTTCCCACTGGCATGCTGTCACACCACAGATTGATGGCGCCACAGTGTCACTAGTGTCATTGGCGGATTGTACTGCCAAGTCATATTTCTCAAAATCCATACTACCAACCCAATATTTAAACACACAGTCCATTAGTAAGCATGCATTCCAATACTGAACATACATGACATTAAAAAAAAAAAAAGCAACAACAACAACAAAAATGGTAACAAAAGGATTAAAAATTCAGATCTACATCTTGGCCAGTTAAGAATTAGAAAGAGTGAGCAAAATTAAGTCTTTGGGGATAGGGCTAGGGGCTAGAGGCGAGGAGGAAGCGAAAGTTGAGATAAGATAGAGAATGACATATCGGAGGTGAGAGAAAAATCAGAAAAAGAGGAGAAAAAAGGCTAAAGAGCAGAGGAACAGGGAATGGAGAAAAAGTTCCATAGGAGTTTTTTATCTCAGTCAGCACATTTCTTGGGTCATGGCCAACACACCTCTTGTTAGTTCTGATTAGTTTCTCGGCATTTGAAAAGCTCATCAATTGTTCTTATCTTTTTTAATCTATAAAGAAAGTCACACCCAGGGAGTGGGGGATTTTTCTCCCAGCTACCTGAGCCAAACAATAAGCAATATCACTTGATAGAGTGAAAAAAACTGTGCTAAGTTCTGGAACTGGTCAGCTTCTCTCAACTCTGCCTTACCAAGAGACCATTCTCTCATTGGAACAGGAGAAGCTGCATTTTTGCCCCCGGGCCCAAGGGCAACAATGGGATAGAATTATTACTGATACAGTCCACAAGTAGTGGTACAATACTTTTACTGACTTTTTCCCCCCTTTCTATAGATTGGGGGTGCTTTTGTTTTGTATATTCTGCTTTGGTTTTTTAACACCAAAATATTTTGATGTTTTTCAAGCGGTACTTAGAAATTCTCAAAAATTCTCCTAAGAAAGTTGTGGGCAGCCGCTCATGTCAAACTTCACTAATCCTGAATCAGCTTTCGTGATCTAGGAGGGTGCACAAAGAAAGGACGTGGGAGTGGCATTTGATTGATTGGTCAGAGGCTTATGTTTCATGGGATGGGTTGACAAAAATTATTCTTTAACTTAGAGCTAACACAGCTACAACTAGTGAATGGGTACCTCTGAGTAAATTATATGTAAAGAGAACTAGAAACAATGTTAAAAAATATGAGATAAAAGATTTATAACAAGGTAATGGGTGAAAAAAAAAAAGGGCTGGTAAGGTCCCCCACTGCCATCGAGTCAATTCCGACTCATAGGGACCCTATAGGACAGAGTAGAACTGCCCCACAGAGTTTCCAAGGAGCGCCTGGCACATTCGAAGTGCCGACCTCTTGGTTAACAGTCATAGCATTTAACCACTACGCCACCAGGGTTTCCAGTTGGTAAGGTAGTGAAGTGAAATTAAGGGTAACTTGCTACTTTAAAAAATGGCTGTATCAATTGCTTCCACAATTAAATTTTTTCACGTATGCATCCATTCAACATTTAAAGGACCTTCTCTGTCCTATAGAGTAGTTCCGAGTCGGAATTGATGGATGTGGTTTTGTTGTTGTTGTTGTTTTCAGTTTATTATAATAAACAAAATTTAAAAGAATATTATGAAAACAGGCCTGAACAACACGACCAAAAACAAAAGCAAGCAAACAAACAAAAAACCCACACGTAAAATTATCCAACAGAGTGATTTGGAATGAAATTGGGAGGAAAACAGAGAAATTTGGTGGTACATATTGGAGGGAATTGGTTGGAATCAACATCGACTCTAAAGCCTGCTTGACTTTGAATTCTGGTTCCCCCACTTATTAGTGTGTGACTTTGGTCAAGTTATGTAAACTTTCGGTGTCTCAGTAAGTAAGTATTTACTTCATAGAGTTGTTCTAAGTATTAAAAAAGTTAACATGTGTGATGACTTAGAAAAATATTGGGCAGATATAAGTTAGCCATGGTGATGGTGATGACTTAATTTTTTTTTTAGCTTTGAAGGGATCCTTGATATACCACAGTAAAATGTGAGAACACAGTAAGTAAAATTAGACTACACTGTATATACTGCCATGGACATTGTGACTGAGCAAAAAGCTGTAGAAAAGATTCACTTCATACCTTATTGGATGAAATCCTCCCAAAGAACCCCACAAGGTGGGCACTAACAATGATCATAATTTACACATTAGGGGGGGGAAAAAAAAACCCAAACTTATTGCCATCAAGTCGATTCCGACTCATAGGAAAGAGGGGGATTAAGTCACTTTCTCAGGGTCACGCAGCTAGCAAGGGGCATTGCTGGCATTTGAACTCGTCTTTTTGTGACTCTAGAACCCACTGTTTAGTCACTACATATACTGCCCAGGGGATTCTTTGTAAAATAAATTCCTATTTGCACTGGATTTGTATCAACTGTTGATTTGCGTTTAATCTACCTAAGGGTGGACTGTGTCAAGAATCTGTTTAAATTCATATTTGAGATGATGCCATCTATCATAATGAAAAAGGATGACTCACGTGCTGTCAGAAAAAGCACAGACGATGAGTGGCTGCTGTCAAGGCACCAGGAGCCCTGCACTAGTGTGAGCCTAACATCTCAGTGAATTGGAGAGTCATAATTAGCCAGCTTTACTCAGAAGGTGATCTACAGATGTACAGCCTAAATCAAAGAAGAAAGAAAGAAAACTCAACCTTGGATAATTACGCATTGCAAAAGCCTTAAATAATTCCTCTTGCTGTTAGCTGCATTCCAGTTGGTCCCCGACTCATGGTGACCCCGTGCACAATGGGATGGGGCCATTGTGATCCAAAGGGTTTCTTTCATTGGCTGATTTTTGGAAGTAGGTTACCAGGCCTTTCTTCCTAGTCTGTCTTTGTCTGAAAGCTCCACTGAAACTTGTTCAGCATCATAGCACCACGAAAGCCTCCACTGACAGACAGATGGGTGGTGGGTACGTGTAAGGGTACATTGGCCAGAAATCAAACCTGGGTTTCCTACATGGAAGGCATGAATTCTACCACTGGACCACCACTGGGTGATTCCTAGAAGCATGGAATGTAGAGTCGGAAGGGATTGCCAGACCACTTTGTGAGGCTGCAGACCTTTTTTTCGCTCCCTCAGGAGCGTCAGTTATCAAACTTTCCCTGAGCCCGTCCTTGACGGCACTCACAATCTCCCAGGCTAGCTCTTTATTGTCGGGCAGCTTTTGATTTAAAAAACAAATGGTGCTTAGAAAAAATTGAAATCTGGTTCCTTCTAATATTTTTCCTTTGAGATAAAATTTTGCTTCTGGATGAACCCAGAGCAAATCTGGTCTGCATTTACCAGAAGACTTTGGTCTTCTTTTCTCTGACGGACCCTCACGTATCATTATTTCCAGATCCCACCAACTTGTAACGCCTCTCACTGCCCACCAGACCACTCCCATGCTCTGGCCTGAAACTTCTTTTCTCAGCTTCATTTTCTACTGGTGCATACTGTTAATGTGCTTGGCTGCTAACTGAAAGGTTGGCGGTTTGAGTCCACCCAAAGATGCCTTGGAAGAAAGGCCTGTGATCTGCTTCCAAAAAAATCTGCCACTGAAAACCCTATGGGGCACAGTTCTGCTCTGATACACATGTGGTCACCATGAGTAGGAGCTGACTTGATGGCAACAGGTACTGGTTTATTCTTTCTGGCAACATTGACCACTCACTATTCCCTAGACGTGCCTTGAGTTTTCCTGTCTCTGCATCTTTGTTTTTAATGTTTCCTCTACCCTCATTCTCATTTCCTGTTGAAATCCGACTGGTAGTCCAGCCTGTGAATTCCCACAGTGCTTTCTTTGTGTTTCTCTGCTTTATAGTCGACTTTGTTTTGCAAAGTCATGTGTCTACCTGTCATGTCTCCATTTAAATTTTCAAGCTCTTACGGCTAGGGGCTGGCAATATTTTTTCCAATCTTTATTCCCCACAGTGGTTTGCACAGTACCTTGCCCCAAACGGGAGTCCAACAAGTATATCTTGGATTGGATTCAACACCGTCTTAGTAGCCAGCTACTCTGCTTTGTCAAAGTCTGTCCTGAAAATGCTCGGAACTAAATATATTACTCCCAACGCAGTGTGACCAATGCACAGTACAGTGAACTATTAATACTTTTAGTGAGGAAGCACACGACTATATTCTTTTTTTTTTTTTTAAGCCACCACATCCTACTGTTGGTTCACATTAAGCTTCTAGTCACATGAACGGCTGCCAAGCTCAGTCATTCCCCATCCTGTAATTGCACAATTGTCTTTTGAATCTAAAAGCAAAAATGTGCATTTACCCCCTACTCAGCTTCATATTGTTGGTTTCCATCCAGCATTGCAGCCTACTGAAGTCATTTTGAACTGTGATTCCAGGCATATGTGGTAGAAGTCATCTCTTTTAGGCTTACGCCATTTGAAAACGCAATGTAGGTGCCTCTTATGTCTTTATCTAAGTCACTGCTAGTTATATATATTGAATAGGAGAAGGCTTTTAAAAAAGCATTACCGGGTACTTCACCAGGTGTCCTTCCAAGCTGACAGGGAGCCTTAAGCATCATAGGTTCAGCCAGTCTCAAATCCCCTTCACTGTGTTAACACTTATTTTATTGTCAAAGGCGTGATGGAAGACGCAAACATTTTCAGAATAACCAAAACGAATTGTGCCAGAATTCCACAGCCAAAAAGTTATTTTAGGAAGGGAATATTTTTAAAACAGAAAAAAGATTCCATACAATTCCCAGAGCTATTACAAGACCTTCTGTGAGAATACAGCAAGCCTGACTTTATAACCTCAGGAAAGAGCTCTCTTTTCCTCAAAGAATGTCTGTGTATCAATCTAGGAAAATATAAGTTGATAAATATCATTCTCTACTGAATAGAAATATAATATCATTTTGGCAGAGATGTAAACACATCAAGGATTAATACAAACATGAATTATTCATATGCAAAAGATATAACTGAATAGAAATATAATATCATTTTGGCAGAGATGTAAACACATCAACAATTAATACAAACATGAATTATTCATATGCAAAAGATAGATAATAATCATTTTAGGCTTGGGGAAAGTTCACCGGATAAGTCATAAGTAAAACATCCTGGTTGTGCTACATTGATCGTTCAAAAGTCTATTATTTAAGAGTATATGCCTTTAATTCATCTTCACCTTCACTCCTTCCACAATGACATATCTGCTTGCGATTTTTGAGGTTATACCCCTTCAATTATAAATATATGTGATGCTCTGTATTTCTTACTATATGCACAGTAGGGACTCAATATCTATTCGTTGAATGAATAATGAATGACGGAGTCTGCAGATTCAGCGGGTGAGAATACTTGACTGACTACAGTCAACCCACAAATCCATGAGTTAGTTATGGAACATCATTCGTCGCCGTTGCTCTTCACTGCAACTGGCTCTGTGTGGGATGCAAACGTGCAAAAATTAGTTCCTACTCTCAAAGTGTTCTTTTGTTCAGGAGCAAGTCACATTCTCTCTCACCAAACAATTACAGCCTAAGGTAGTACACAATGGAATGTTAAACCATACATGATGTAAAAAGTTAAGTGGACAAGTATGGGAAAATTGTGGGAAATATTTAGCTCCTGTGGAGGAAAGGCTTACGTAGGCAGCAAAATTAAGGCAACCAATACATTTGAGCATCATACACTGACCCAGTAAAATCGAGAGGCCACATTAGGGTTTGCACGGCACAGCAGAGAGGGGGCTTTGGCGACACATAGACTTCAATTTGAATCCAGGCTCAGCTCCTTGCCAGTAGGAAGACCTTGAGAAGTTATGTATTTTCTCTGAGACCCACTTTCCTCATCTGCAAAATGGGACTAATAACAATGACCTTGCAGAAGGTATAGCAAGTATGTGTGAACAATGTCCAGCATGCCTCTTATGCTCAATAGCTGCTGGGAATTATTACAGCAGGTAAATAAAAAAAAGTTACTGGCCGATCGCAGAATAAACATATCATCGAGATTAACATTTTACGACTTTAAGGTGGAAGAGAGTAAATGGGAGCTGAACTGCAGTATCAATGTTCTCATGTATTTATTCGGCGCTCTCAGATGTAAACCACTCATTATTTAGCTAACTATCGATGGGCTAACAACGGTTAATGAGCTCAGCAGCTAACTGAAAGGTTGGTGATCCGAGTCTACCTGGAGGTCCTCAGGAGAAAGGCCTGGTGATCCACTTCAGAAAAATCAGCCACAGAAAACGCTGTAGAACACAGTTCTACTCTGACACACATGAGGCCACCATGAGGCAGAATTCACTCTATGGCAACTGGTTGAATCCCGTGCCAGACCGTCCCAGGCCCTGTAGCAGTGTCCCTAACTTGCACACATCTTAATGCTATGGGAACTTGGTTTTAGGGAATATAATCCCACAGGAAATCTGCAATCATCCTTTGAAACCAAGTCTGTTATCAAAAAGCCAAAATTAAATACCAAAAACTGAGAGTGAGTTATGGCTGAGGCCCTCCAGGTTTGGTGAGCGAGGCCAAGGAAACCAAGAGGTTCAATGATGTACAAATTGACACAACTAGTTAGTGGTGAGGCTAGAAGAGAACGGAAGTTTTACAGCCTTTTGTTAATGTAAAGCAGTTTGAAAGCTTGGCCTTAACATATCATCTCGAAACTGGCTAAGTTGATGACAGTTTCCTCAATCTTGGAAGTTCACCAGCTTTCTTAGTGAGCAGATTTTTTATTCTAAAACAGAAAATTTAGCCACTTCAGATGTTTACTCTGGGTTACCAGTAAGCAGTTTTCTCATTCAGAAACATCCATAAACTGCAGTGAGCTTGAATTAAGGAGGCAGCAAGTCAGCTGAAAGGAGGTGAGGTAACAGGCAACATGATCTTTGAAACTGACTACCAATTACTGACAAAGCCAGGTGTGGTCAATGAGAACGCCATCAGATGACCTTGGCCAAGATTGAGGAAATGATCCTCTCTGGGCAAAACCTAGATGCAAATACAAGGAGGGGCCTTATACCTGATACTCTCTGTCAAGAAAGCCAATGGAGTCTTTGAAGTCTGATATTTACAGCATTGAAGCCAAACCTAAGATGGTGGTGGTTGTTAGCTACCATCCTATCTCCTGTGACTCATGGCAAACTTATGTAAAAAGAACTGAACATTTCCTGTTCCTGCATCATCTTCATGATTGTTGGTATATCTGAGATCATTGTTGCAACTACTGTGTAGTGACTTCCAACCTAGGGGGCTCACCTTCCAGCACTATATTGAACAATATTCTGTTGTGATCTATAGGGTATTCATTGACTGATTTTTGGAAGTGGATCACCAGGTTCTTCGTCTCTGTCTTAGTCTGGAAGCTCTGCTGAAACCTGTCTACCATGTGCGGCCCTGCTGGTATTTGAAATACTGGTGGCATAGCTTCCAGCAGAAACCCTGGTGGTGTATTGGTTAAGAGCTACGGCTGCTAACCAAGAGGTCGGCAGTTCAAATCCACCAGGTGCTCCTTGGAAACTCTATGGGGCAGTACCACTCTGTCCTACAGAGTCGCTCTATGAGTTGGAATCGGCTCCATGGCAGTGAGTTTGCTTTGGTTTGGCTTAGCTTCCAGCATCACAGCAAAACACAAGCCACCATAGTACGACAAACTGACGAAGTGGCAGTAACCACTAACAGTCTAGTGCCTATAGTTCACATAAAGCATGCTCACATCCATGATCTCAGCTGAACTGACCTCAGCGTCCCACATGAGGCAAGTAGAACAAGTATTTTTTATTACTATCACTACTCTTATTTTCACTCCATAAATGAGGACCTAAATTCCCGAGTGACTTCCCCCACAGCTACAGCTAGTCTATGCTGTGGCTGGTATAGAAACTAGTCTCTTGGCTCCAAAGTTTGTATTTATAAGAACCAACCAAGTATACCAAAAACAACAACAAAAAAACCAACCCTGTTGGCTGTCAAGTCAATTCTGACTCCTATTGACCCTACAGAACAGAGTAGAAGTGCCCTATAAGGTTTGTAAGGAGTAGGTGGTAAATTCAAACTGCCAGCCGTTTGATTAGCAGCCAAGCTCTTAACCATTGTACCACCAGGGCTCCAAACGGGTATAATAAATACAAATAGATGCAGCCAGAGTGAGCACTGTCTCCCTGAATACACACTCTGTACCGCTCACTGGCCCCTCTTCAGCTTTTTAGGTGTAAACATCATATCTCTCTGCAGAGGAGGACCTGGAGTCTATGTTTAAGAGCCGTGTGGCTTCTTTCTTCAGAACCTAGCATGGCTAGCTGGAGGACGGTGTCATCACCAGGGTGTGTGGGTGGTGTGGACCGCACCAGGTGACACTGTCAGAGGGGGTGACACCAAAATGACTGTCTATAAAATTTTTGTGCAGTGTTTCAGCAGAAATGTATTATTTTTTAATAAAAATACCCCTGTAGTTAGTTACAACAACAAAAACAAGTTTCATAAACTCAGGTTACATGTATCTGTATACCTGCAAGGGTAAAACTCTATGCTAATTAACTTTTTGAACCTTCTGATGCGCTCTGGTCAGAGCTGTCATTATTACCCAATTACAATGATGCTGGGAATCACATGATTTCCTCTGTATGTGCTACAAACAGGCACTGTTGTTTTCACCATTACCTGTACAGAAAACATTACTAAGGATTCTGTATGATCTGGTATGGGAGGAGGTTCATGGAGGATGGTGACACACTGGGTAACACCAACCCTAGTAATGCCACTGTTGGAGGAGGTCAATACTGAATGAATTAACATCCTTTTTAGCTAGACCCTCACCAAGATGGATTGACACAGTGGCTGCAACGATGGGCCAAAACATAGCAAGAATTGTGAGGATGGTGCAGGACCAGTGTTTCATTTTGTTGTACACAGAGTCGTTATGAGTTGGAACCGACTCAATGGCACCTAACAACAGCAACAACAACAGCTAGATAATATAGAGTCTTGGCAGGCAGTTCAAACCAACCAGCTGCTCTGCAGGAGAAGGATGTGGCAGTCTGGTTCCTTAAAGATTTACAGTTTTGGAAACCCTAAGCAGCCGTTCTACTCTATCCTACAGGGTCACTATGAGTCGGAATTGACTCGATGGCAACGGGTTGGCTGTTGTAGCTAGACAATAGTGGCTGTGCATGACTCAGAACACAAATGCAATAAGGAAAAGAAAGGGAGTGAAGCATGAAAACGTATGGCCGATGCCGTCAGGACTGTTTAATGTGCAGCTGTGGAAGCACAGGGCTATCTACGGTTGACCAGGGAAAGAAAGGAAGCAGCTCAGTCCATGTCCTGGGTATGGGCAGCCTACGAAGGCCACAGCACATGTGAATGGTTGTGAGATAACTTTCAGATGAGTAGAAATGCAAAATATTTCAAGTATGGAGATGAGCTGTGTAAAGAAGTGAGGTGGATGGGATATCCACCCATGGGGAATCCGTAGGCTAGATACTGTGCTGTAATTGATTACTTTTGTGTGGCCGTTCTAGCCATGGTCTTGTAACTCCCACCCAGCTGATTGGGCAGGACTGCGTGATAAGGTAATTGTGACTCACCAAGGGGATGCTCAGTTTTGCCTGAAAAGATAGCCAATTCGAGAGTGGATAGAAAAGCCCACTACCACCAAGGAAGGAGAGACCAGCAGTAGAGACCCAGAAGCAGGAGATGGGGTGGTGGGCTTCCCAGCCTACAGAAAGAGAAAGCTGAGTGCCTTGGGCAGAGACTAAGGGCCAGGGAGAGGCATGTCTTGATGGAAGAACTGTATCCTGAATGTTTCTGAGCCTGAATTGTAACTCTTATTTCCCCAATAAACCCCATAATTGTCAGTATGGTATGTGAGTTCTGTGTGGCCATTGCAATGAATTATCAAACCCAGTAAAGAGTGCTATGGGAGGGACGGTTAACGTCAGAACTGGTGAAGATGGCAGAGAGAGGAGGCGTGTCTGACCTCCACCTGATGGGAATCAGCCTTGGGCTGTTGAACTTTGTTCTCTTTTCCCCTTGGGGCTTGGAGGAGGTCAGACACTACCCCCATGCCATTTTTACAGATACATAAAGATGCCCCATCATCTATAATGAAGTATTTTGAAGTATGAGGACATGCTCATTGGCTTAGCCAATTCACAGTGGATTCTCTGTATGCCCAAGCAATTTTCTGTATGCTCTTAACAGCCGCTGGAGGAGCATGGGCACCCCCTCAGAGATGGATTCTTAGTCTCCTGATGACAAACTGACAGAGTGGTATTGTTGTTAGTTGCCTTCCAGCCGGTCAATTCTGACTCATGGAGACCCCGTGCCTGGAGAGTAGAACTGCTCCATAGAATTTTTCAAGGCTGTGAACTCTCGGAAGCAGATCGCCAGGTATGTCTCCTGAAGTGCCTCTGGGTGGATTTGAATCGCCAACCTTTTGGCTAACGGTGAAGTGTTTAATTATTTGCTCTATTCAGAGACTCCAGACAGAGTGGTAGTAGCCACTCATAGTCTAGTACGTACAGTTTACGTACAGCATATAAATCATGGACACTGAATAATAAGAAAACATTACCTTTTCCTTATTTGTGGCTCACGTGACAAACATTTTATGGAGCACTTATTGTATGCTGGAGCTCTGGTGGTGCAGTGGTTAAAAGCTTGGCTGCTAACCAAAAGGCTGGCAGTTTGAATCCATCAGCCATTCCTTGGAAACCCTATGGGGCCATTCTACTCTGTCCTATAGGGTCGCTATGAGTCAGAATCAATGGCAACTCACTGGCAACGGGTTTATCGTATGCCAGGCCCAGGATCTAGAGACAGAAATAGAACCTAGCACTTGCTCTCAGAACTCAGAAGCCCGTGAGGAGCACAGCATTCTGCAAGGCAGGACAGTGTGTTCAGCAGGGCCACGTACCTCAGGTTGGGAAAGAACGGCGTGGCATAAGAGAGGGGCCCTGGAGAAGGGGACTTGAAATTGTAATAACCTATAAACTGAAGCTCTGATGAAACTTAACTTATTGTCAGGGGCAACTGGAAAAGCATATTTAGAACGAAGGAGCAATTTTAGTGCCAAATTGGATTTGCCTGTGCATGTTTAATGGATTTGACTTTGAGAGCCAAGAATTTAATAGTGGTGTTGTCACAGCCAATAAATAGGTTAGGAGAACTCGTGATGGGGAAACGCGGAGTCAGAGGTGAAGTATTTATATGAACGCTGGAACAGATCGAAGACCTAAAGGCCATTGAAATAAACCTATATTTTGACAACTGGTACTCCTCACAGTGCTGCCAAACACCTTGCATCTGTTCAAATCTATTATGAACCATTTCCTCGGGCAGAGAACGTCGAAGAATTATAAGCAGCTGCCGAGGAGTGTGCTACTAGTAGGGTGGGCTGCTTGCATGCTGCAAATTAGTGTATGAATTTATTCATTAAACTAAAATGCCATTAATGATCGTGGACATGCTGCAAAACACATGAGGAATTCAATCACAAAGCTTCTATGAGATCACAAAAACAATTTAATAAGTAAAACTTAGAAAATGCATTAAAAAGCAAACTAGAAAATCCATCTGACCTCTAGTATTTGGTTTACGTGAAGATGCACCTAATCCCTCCAGGGGAATCACCTTTCAGTGCCCTCACCCAAACCATCTCAAAGTCTACAATTTACAAGTAAGCTGTGTCTACTTCTCTAATTCAACTTTTAGGGGTATCAAATTTATTTTGTTTTTTGGAGAACTTGTGTAGGGCTCCTAAGAATTTTTCTGAGTGAAATTGTCTTCTACTGTATACTTACATCCTTGACATGCTACGGGAGGAGAAGAAAGCCATGTGATACGGCAGTGTTGGAAATACATAGCTATATTGGGTTACTTTCTTTTTACTAAACATTTTAGGTCCAGTTCTTGCTCCCTGGGTAACTCTGGGAATTCTCTGGAGGCACACAGAAGACCTGAATCTAGCTCTTTGTATCTGTAACTGTACACCTGTTATTGATACAGACGATGAAAGGAAAACACCAAACACACATTGTTCTATTTTTAAGCTGTTGTACTCAGTTCCAGGGGAGGGAAAGATGCCCTTTCTCCCCTTGAAAGTTACTAAGAGCCAGCTATTCTGCTGTAGAGTAAACTCAATTTCTAAACTTTGAAGATAGTTGATCTTAAAGTATTGAGGGAGAGAGTGTGGAGTCTATGTGTGTTTGTGTGTGTATGTGCGTGTGTGTGTGTGTGTGTGCCAGTTGAGGCCAGGTTGCCAAAGTGAATTTTTTGCTAGGATCCAGAAATGCCTGTCAGGGAAGCTAACTAGATGGCACACACACTCTCATGTCCTGGGGCAGAACCACATGTCATGGCTTCTAGTAGGCACTCCACCAAATATTAGCTGAAAGATTGAATCAGTGAATCTTTCCAGGAAAAGCACGGCAAAGCTCTCTTTGCCTGTTAAAAAAAAAAAAAAAAGCCAACTGCATAAATTGGCAGTAGGGTGCAATATTTCTCTAAGTCAAGAGGCCAGATGTTGGTTTTTCTAGTCTGATCTTGTTCAAGGGAGCTGAGTAAGTTTCAGGAGGAGCTGAGTCACCTTGGAACTTTGAACCTTCATCCCTCCTATATTAACCTCTTCTGAAAATGTTATGTGGTGCATATTACTTTTTTTTGCTCTAAAGCAGAGCCTCTCTAAGATAATTGAAGACTCTCTTTGGAATCTCAAAAAATGATTGTTGCCAGCCACTGGGGATGGAGAACTGAACAAAGTGGTTCCCACTCTCATGAAGCTTAGAGTCAGCTGGAAGAGATGGAGAACGGCAGTGAGGTTATGTAACTGCATTGCACAGGTAGGACAGGTTTCCTGAAGGAAGTAATGTCAAGGTGAGTCCTAACTGTAAGTAGGTGTTTAAGGTGAAGAAAGGGAGAGTCCAGGCAGACACTGTAGCAGGGGCACAGGGAGGAAATGGGGGAGATAAGCAGGAGCTACGCAAGCCAGGTTCAGGGGTTTGGGCTTTATTTTAAAAGCAATGTTGGTGATAAGCTCAGAGCTGAGTTTTAGGAAGATCATTCTTTTTATGACAAGAGGGTCAGAAGAGAACAAGACCCAGGGCGGGGTGGGGGACAGGAAAACCTACAAGGGAGTTGTTGCTGTAGATTAGGAGTGAGATGGTCTTGGCCTAGTCTAGGGTGGAGGCAGTGACTAGAAGTCAATAAAATTATTGAATCAACCACACTGGGAGGAGAAGCCAAAGCAGGGGCCAAGTTTCCAGTTTAGCCCCCATTTTTTACTTTTTCTTTGATTAAAAAAAATTTTTTTTAATAGTTTTCCTAATCTATCTGCCTTCTTCCCTTAATTCTTTCTTTCCTTTCTTCCTCCTTCGCTTCCTTCTTCCCTTCCTCCCTCCGTTTCTTTTTCTTTCCTTTCTAAATCTAAAATTACTAAATTCTCCTCCACATTTATGTTCTTTTTCAAGGAATAAATTTAGTCTACATGCACTGACCGTCTTCATAATAACGCACCAGTTGTATAAAATCATAGTAACTTGAATGAGACCAATGGATTCTTTGAAGGCAAGGAGGCAAGATTAGACTCACGGAGTCTTTACTGTGTTTATAAGCTTTTTTGGAGACAATTCTAGTTATGCGTCCACCTGGTGACTTATCCTGAAACTCTCTCTCCTTTGAAACAAAAGAAAGAATTTTTGTGGGTCTGAGAAAGTAGCAATTAAACTGCCAAAAATGGTCTTCTGAGGCGCCTCTGGGTGGGTTCAAACCACCAGATAATAGGTATTACAGTTATGTTTAGGAAAAAAAATCCTTTAGAGATAAGGGACTCCAATAAAAAGCAGGCTTTCCCATAGACTGTAGAGAGAAAGCCTCTATCCTGTATTGGGGAGGGCTAAGGGAAAAGGGAGAAACGGTGGACAAGTTCACCCAACATCTAATCTAGTTTCCCCATTGGCTTCAACACTAGGAATTGGATGACCCAGATAAAAATAGTAAGTTAGATTGACATTCCAGAATTCTGCTTTTACATTTATCCAGCAATGAGTTTCTGAAAGTGAAATCAATGTTCCTAAAAGTTTGGGTCAAATTTTAAATGCACTAAGGTAAAGTAACCCATGGAGCCCTAGTGTTTAAGAGCTCCAACTGCTAACCAGATGGTCAGGAGTTCGAATCCACCAGCTACTCCTTGGAAACCCTATGGGGCAGTTCTACCTTGTCCTATAGTGTCGCTATGAGTCAGAGTTGACTCAATGGCAACAGCTTTTTTTTTTTTTGGTTAAAGTAACCCATGGTGCAGCATTTTACAATTCATTGTTTTTGAAAGTTTCACACAGTGATTCTCAATTAGGAAGGCGCCTCACACTCAGTGGTGGGGGCAGGTGTTACAGAAATGAGTATCAGGGTATCAGAATAACCTTTAGGATCTTTTAAAACTATCCAAGTTTACGTGGTAACTTCTACTCCCTTCCCGACCGCCCCCCTGCCCCCATAAAAGCAAAAAGAAAACAAGAGGCTATATTAACTGCTATTACTTAGTAGAGTGGTTTAACCCTCAAGGGTGTTGGGGCTAGAAAAATTCTGAGAACCACAGATCTGGACATCTTGTTAAGGTATTTTCTCAAAGCGAGCTATACCTTGTCCTTTCAACACAGTCATGAATTGTTTTAGAACAAAGCTGTTGGAATGAAATTCCTGAAAAAGATGGAAATATCTTTCTTTCTAACAGACAAATAACAAGCTACATAAAGGCCTCTTCTTTATGTCACTTTTCAATCTTGGTTTTGTCAACCAACAAAAGATAGAATTGTGTTTTTTGGGGGGAAGCCTGAAAGTAGGAATTTAAGTCAATTGTCCATTTTTTTTTTAAATAGAGATAAAACTCTCAGAGAATCTTTTACCCACAAGCCAATCAGATAAATTCATTCAGCTGGGATCAACTTGTGACTTATAATTACACATACATAAAGAATATAATAACTGGTCTGTCCAGCTAGGACTGTTCATTACATGTATTATAAAAGTGTATATTTGTGATGTTTCTTTTGAGTGGTTTTTTTGTTTTCTTTTTCCCTATTGGGATCTTAGCAACTCTTGAACCACAGATTGCTAATGCAGTTTGGGTCATAAGAGATCAAAGTCCTGCACTTCCCTCCTTTCAGAGTTTTCACAATATACATGGTTGAAGGGAAAATAGGGGGAAGTACTATCTCTAAAGACCAGTCGCACACTGGGCCTGTTCATGCTTAAAGTCAGTTCTTTTAAGTCTCTCATGTGATGAGGCTGAGATTTTTGAATGTGGATTATCTGTGCAAATGAGTTGATATCAGTAGCTCAGTGTCACAAGAAGGCCAGGGGTTACCCTACAAGAACACTGTGATTATGAGCAAAGGCTTATCTAAACCATAAATACTTTCTGAGGGCAGTCAAAAGTTGGAAAATCAAACTCTCAAACTCTACAGAGAAGCAGATAGTATTGGGTGTGGCATTGAATGCTGAGGTTGCCCAAAGATTTGACCTATTAATTACGGGGGTAAAAATGGTGGAATTTGTGGGTTCTCATTAACTTAAGAACAGTGTCCTAATTTGCATTAATCGTCGGTAAGAAGGTTTATTGGCACAGATGCCAGTTTCTTTGTAAAGTTCTTAAGTTAAATTTTTGAAGCTAAAGTTGTTTTTCTGAGGGACACTGTCCTGTCTATAAGTGAGTTCATTGAACGTACAAACCTTTTTCATTTCCTTTCAACATTAAGACAGTGTAATCATTTTTTAAAAAAACTTAATAAGGAAAAATCACTTACCAGAATAAAACATTATTCTTTGCATATCTGTATGCTTGGTCCTCAAAAAAAAAAAAAAAAAAAAAGTGGGGTAGGCACAAACCAAATGGTAAATTTAATGCTAATTCGTGCTTTAATTAAAGCAAAATTCTAAGTGATCACGTAGAGATGCAAAATAACTTATATTAGCCCTAATCTATAATGCTACAGAAAATGATGGCTGATTCAAATAGTCGTTGTATGCCATCGAGTTGATTCCTACTCATAGCGACCCTATAGGACAGAGCTGAACTGCCCAACAGGGTTTCCAAGACCGTAATCTTTACAGAAGCAGACTGCCACTTCTTTCTCCCACTGAGCAGGGGGTGGGTTCAAACCGCCGACTTTTCGGTTAGCAGCTGAGTGCTTAACTACTGCACCACCAGGGCTCCTTATTCAAATAGTAGTGCTCCAAAATACTCACTCTAAACTCAGAACAATCAGAACCCATTTTAGCCTCCTATAAAAAACAGGATAAATTAAAAAAAAAAAAGCCATGAAGTTATTGCAATAAATATGACAAAAGAAACCGCTCTTTCAAATCCTTGTTGTGGCTGCTGCCTTTTCTCAAAAACTGCTTTCAGTTGTAAAAACAAAAGTGGATGACTAGAGTTTGAATGTTTCCTAAAGAAACGGCCCTTCAGTCAAACTTGACCAAAATCCGCATTTTTCTGGTACTGACAAAAATCACTTTTCATGATAGAATCTCTGATTCTAACTTAATTGTTAATATGTGTTCTTTGGCACGAGTGGACACATGGGGAGAATGGCAAAAATAACATGCCAAAATAAATGGACTAAATTTGCTTTAATACATTTGATCTCTCCCTCTCTCTTTTCTGAGTGAAGTCTGGAATCATTTTAAATGCCAAGGAAAATACTCCATTGAACAAACGATATATTTGAATTTGAGCATATTTTGATTGCAGATCAAAAATAAAATCATTTCGTTGTCTCGTTAGGGGGAGGGTAATTGGGAGTACGTAGCAAGATATACATAAGTTTTTATGTGAGAGACTGACTTGATTTGTAAACTTTCACTTAAAGCACAATAAAAATTATTATAAATAAATAAAAGCATTTATTTGGAAGGCTTGAGGATGCTTGGCTCCAAAGAAATTGAAGGCTGCTAAATTTGCCTTTTGTGCATGGAAAAAAAATTAAATGATTTCTTTCAAAGCCTCTTAATAGTTGCAATATGACCGGTATGTGGCTGAAAATAGAAATCAGTCACCAGTGAGTGTTTGCTGAGTACTTACAGGGCTCATAGAGTATTTAAAGAGGAAAATGATCAAATTAGACTCTTACTTGAAACCACACAAGAACAGCTACACATTTCTATACAATGCAATTAAGGAAAAAGAAATGAAAACCTAAAACTTCGTTATGCAGGATAGTGAAGCTTTCTCTGCAGCCCCAGGGTGAGTACAGGTGGGCAGAGCCTACCTCTGTTATGACTCTGGCAAATGGGTATTTTATAACATGGTGTCATATGGAATCTACATTTTATTAGAATAGATACATCTTGGCTAGTGACACTAGGACTTTGAAATGTAGATGATTTCAATGAGAAACACCTCATGGGACCAATTCAACCCCTGGCCCTTACACCCCAATAGCACAATTAACATGGGGTGAATGCAGTGTGCTTTTAAATGCCCACGGCTACCTCTGCTTCCCACAAATAGCACCATTTGTACTCCACTGAGGCGTGAATTACACGTACTCATAACATTTTTAAAAATCTTTTTCTCAAAACTATCCCTTTCAGCATTAATTGTGAGCACTATCAAAATAGAAAGTTTTCAAAGACGCAGGAACGACTTGGCGAAATTTTCTCCTCGAGAGACCACAAATATTACTTGGCAAACTGTTTTCCTTCTAATATCAAAATCCCATTTTCCCACTGGGGAGGTTAAATCCTTATCCACATGAACACACACTCAGAGCACCCCCTGCCCGACTAGCATGTATGATAAGGATCTTGCCTGCAAAGTGGAATGAAAGCATACACGTGCGGTCTGCCTTCATGTAGCTTGCACTTGGAGAGGAAACTCTGGCCCTGAATTATCAAAAGGGAATCACAGGGCTAAAGAACAAAGCAGACACACATACCAGAGTGTGGTTTTGTCCAACCACGGATAGCAGACATTACTGAACAATGTCTAACATTTAGATTTTCAAAAAAACTTGGGATATTTTGTTTGTTTTTTTGAGGTTTTTGATTTTATGCCCCTGGTGTGGATTTCCACACAGGAAAGATAATCTGAAACAGCAGTATAAATAGAGAAAAACCAACTGTTAGTGAAAAAAGGCCAGGCCTTGTTATCAAGGATACTCCACGCAATAGTCTGTCAGTGTTCTTTAGAACTGCAGTTTCCCTTGATCCGAAACTGTCTCTGGCACCAACGAAGGTTCTGAAGGAAGGCGATGCTGCCCTCATTGACATCAATGTCAAAAGACTCAACTGTCTTTAGTTTTTCCCTAACAGTTATTGTTTTGTGTCTTCAAAGAGTATTCAGTCATTTAAATTTAGCTTAAGAGAGCTTCCTGGCAGCTATCTAAGATGCATCAATGAGTCTCAACCCACCTGGATCAAAGGAGAAGAGGAACACCAAGGACACAAGGTAATTATGAGCCCAAGAGACAGAAAGGGCCACATGAACCAGAGACTACATCGGCCTGAGACCAGAAGAACTAGATGGTGCCCGGCTACAACTGATGAATGCCCTGACAGGGAACACAACAGAGAACCCCTGAGGGAGCAGGACAGCACTGGGATGCAGACCCCAAATTCTCATAAAAAGAACAGACTCACTGGTCTGACTGAGACTGGAAGGACCCCGGTGGTCATGGCCCCCAGACCTTCTGTTGGCCCAGGACAGGAGCCATTCCCGAAGCCAACTCTTCAGACATGGTTTGGACTAGACAATGGGTTGGAGAGGGATGCTGGTGAGGAGTGAGCTTCTTGGATCAGGTGGACGCTTGAGACTATGTTGGCATCTCCTGCCTGGAGGGGAGATGAGAGGGTAGAGGGGGTTAGAAGCTGGAGAAATGGGCACAAAAAGAGAGAGTGGAGGGAGGGAGCAGGCTGTCTTATTAGGGAGAGAGTAACTGGGAGTGTGTAGCAAGGTGTATATAAGTTTTTGTGTGAGAGACTGACTTGATTTGTAAACTTTCACTTAAAGCACAATAAAAATTATTTAAAAAAAAAGAGCTTCCTGGGTGTTTTCTTTAACAAACACGAAAGAATGCCTTGTAATTATGTTTCTTAATTGTAGTATGCTACTTATATATCAGTAAGAGGATGTCAACATAATCCAGCAAGGTGCTTGGACTGTAGTCTTATTTGTTGTTGTTGCTGTTGTGTACTGTCAAGTCGATTTCAACTCATGGTGACCCTATAGGACAGAGTAAAACCGCCCCATAGGGTTTCTGAGGCTGTAATCTTTATGAGAGCACATCTCCAGGTCTTTTCTCCCATGGAACCACTAGTGGGTTCGAACCGCCAACCTTGTGGTTAGCAGCTGAGTGCTTATCCATTGTGCCACCAGAGCTCCTTGTAGTCTCTTTTAGGCCTTAACAATTAACGATAATCTGTATTACAATAAACTAGCTCATCCAGTAAAAGTAAACTTTGTGCAGCCTCTGCTGGGAAATCAAGATGTGAGAGCAGCTGATTGAAACAAGCCCAAAGTTACCGAGAATGATCATTTAGAGACCCATTCCTGGCTTCACTTTGGCTTTTATTGATGGCCAAAAGGCTTCTGGAAGTCAGTCTATAAAAGTGCGGAATTCAAGATTTGAGTTTAAGGTAATTTTCAAATAAAACTTGATCCCCCCTCCTCAAAAAAGGAAACAGTAGAAATGGCATTGAATGGTAGTGGCGCTTTACATCAGGCACTGAAAAGCCTACGAGCAAAATTCTACTTTGACAAACATGGGATGCCTTGAGTCAGAGTTGGCTGGAAATTTTACGTCTTAGGTGTAAGAGGACTCTTGCTTTTACCTATGGAGACATGTGGTTTAGCTAAAACTTTTAAACCATATGTTATGTAGTTTGGGTATTCTTATGGTACATTTCACATCTCAAAAATGGCAAAATTTAAATAGTAAGCCTTTGCCTTTACTAAAATAATTGTTGAAATTCTTTAAAATGTATATGGTAAACTCATCAATTGAAACACTTTGCTACATTATATACAATATTTGTTAACTTGTCTAGTTAGTCTAGTTATAATAAATAAAAATAAAATTAATTTTAAATGTAAGGGAGGTATAATATTTTAATGTCGATTCTTTTGAAAGGGACATTCCAAATGGTTTTCTGCTTATCAGTCGTCTAACCTACCACAGATAGAGTTTTTACGCAAGGCTTTCAAAGGACATCATGCTTTCTCCCTAAGCCTGGACTTCACTTTCAGAGATGAGCGATGCAGATACTTGAGTTATCCAGCTTGTTAGTTCAGTGATCAGATATCTCCCTAAATGAGGGGTCAGAGATCAAATATCTGTCTTAGTGAGACATTCCTTCACCCCAGCTGTCTCTGTGGTTGCCCCGAGAGGTGGGTGGGGGTGAGGGTAGAGGTGGGGGAAGACACAGACTGAGAAAGGGACTTCTGAATTGCATACTCAAGTTCCCTCCGAGGAATGTGGATACTACGCTGCTGTGCTGATACAGATCTCACTGGTATGAAGTGGGTTTTATGGACTGTTTCAGTCTCCTGGTACAGCTCAATTTACCGAATGGCCTGTTGCTGAAAATTCTGTTCAGGTCTCTTACAATAGTAATGAATAATATTATTTATTGGAATTCTTTCCATTACAAGTTATAATCCTGGGTCAGTTGTTTTCAAAGCAATGTTTGCTTTCCTTGGAACTAGTTATTTCCACCATAGTTTATTATTTGAATGAAACTTTGTAACAAGCACTTAACAGTGCTTATTTATAGTAGGTATTAACCACAGTAAAGAATGCTTCTCAATGACTGTCATAACTTATGACAAGCTGTCCAGTCATCACTGTATACAGCTTAAACCCACTGCCATTGAGTTGATTCTGACTCATACTGACCCTACAGGACAGAGTAGAACTGCCCTGTAGAGTTTCCAAGGACCGCCTGGCCGATTCAAGCTGACAACCTTTTGGTAAACAGCCATAGCACTTAACCACTATGCCACCAGGGTTTCCATACAGCTTAAGAAGTCCAATCTTAATATATAAAGAGCTATTACAATTCAATAATAAAAAGATGAATAAGGGACAAGGGATCTGAATAGACATTTCTCCAAAGATGTACAAATGGCCAATATGACGTGAAGCATGCTTGATAGCATTAGTCAACAGAGAAATGCAAATAAAAAATCACAATGAGATACCATTTCATACCCACTAGCATGGTTGTAAAAAACAAACAGAAAATAACAAGTGTCTGCAGGAACGTGAAGGAGAAATTCGAACGCTCGTATACTGTTATGAGAATGTAAAATGGTGCAGCTGTTTTGGAAAACAGTGTGGCAGTTCCTCAAACGGTTAAACACAGTTACGGTATGGTCCAGTCATTCTACGTCTGTAGAATGTAATACACCTCTAAGTATAAACCCAAAGGAGAAAAATAAAAACATACGTCCACACAAAAAGTTATACATAAATGTTCATAGCGGCATTATTCATATTAGCCCTAAAGCAGAAACAATCTGAATGTCCATCACCTGACGAATGGGTAAATAAAATGTGTCATATCCATACGATGCAATAGTATTTGACAATAAAAAGAAATGAAGCACTGATATGTATTACAACATGGACGAACCTTGAAAATATGTGAAGCAAAAGAAGCCATATATATGGCAAAGGACCATATATGGTATCATTCCATTTATATAAAGTATCTAGAATAGGCAAATCTACAGAGACAGAAAGTAGATTAGTGGTTGCCTACGGCTACAGGGAAAGGGTGGGGGAGTTGAGGAGTAATGGCTAAAGGTTATGGGGTTTTCTTTTGGGGAAACAAAAATGTTCTAAAATTGATTGTGGTGCATTGGATCCACAAGTCTGTGAATATACTAAAAAGTCACTGAACTGTATACTTTAAATAGGTGAATTGTAGGTATGTGAATTATATCTTAAAGCTATTTTAAAAAATGCCACCCTGAACTAAGTAAACAAACCTAAGTCTACCAATACCAAGAAATAATTTTAGAGTCTTCATATCAATTAAAGAAATTGTCTGTTGCAGCATAGGTTTCTACCATTCTAAGGAACAAGGATTGGGGTAGCAGTGGATGGCAAAGTCTGGCATCAGGTATGTTTCTAGCAGCTGAATGTCTGATATGCATTGCTACAAGTGTGTCTCTCACATAAAGGAAACGTGCTTATGTGATGTATATAGCACTTCTCAGCACTTGACCTCACTTGGTAGTTAAGTTCATGTTCGGATGTTTATTTAATGGGAAACCATAGAGCGATTCAAGCACGTTCCTACAGAACATCTGTGTTCAGTAAGCCGAACTCAAATGCGCCCTGCTAAAATAAAGTAATGATGTCGTGTACCCAACTGAGAGAAAAAAATTTAGCAGGCTAAAATTAATTCTCTCAATTTTGAGATTTTTTCCACTGTAAATATTTCTTATGACTTTGTTGCCTATGGTTTCAGTGCTGGCAAAAAAAAAAAAAGGCTTGCAAGCTATGAAATATTATACCTAAATCAATTATACCTAAATGATATTAGAACATTTGAAATTATTGATCATGCTTAATTCAATAGCTTATAGTGTTCATAGAAATACGCTTATAGTGCTGTTTGTTCTTATATTGCCGAAGAGCCATATTTTCTCATAATGTGTTCCTACTTCATATTATAGAATTCAATATGTAAACATTTTTTAGTGTACCCAAAAAAGCATTATGAATTTTCAGTTTGGCTATCCCTAAATGTTTGAGAACTATAACAACAACGTTAATGTCTGGCTCTGAACCTATCTTTGAGTCCATGCCAAAGGAATGCTTTTCGATATATCACTACGCATAGGGTCCCAAGACTACTAAATTTTATTCTAAAATGAAAATATATGGCAAGATTCCACTATAGAAGCTATTGATATTTCCATTATTTTTTCTTAAATACTTAATGCATAGTAACTAGTATTGGGATTTTTTTTTTTCTTTTAAGGATATTTTATTTGTATGTATCCCTGTAATAAACCTTTAAGAAAATTTTGCAATGTATTTTCATGAAGTCAGCTGTAAAAGAAACTTCAGCTCTTAGCAAAAACAGCCTTGAGAACAATGCATTTAAATTACAGCTTAAATAGAAATAATCTAGTTGAGAAACCGTAAAGTACAAAACCAAAACCTGGAAAAATAGTAAAAACAAACATACAAAGCTCCGTGTGTACATACACACACTCATATATTGTGCTATAATGAAAAAGTGTGACCCCCCATATTTCACAGCATAAACATTTTATTGCTGGGGGGAAAAAAAAAAAAAACTAACCAAGCCTGTTGTTGTTGAGTTGATTCCAACTCCTGTTAAATACATATCATGCTCTAGCAGCAAGAGAGTTCTGGTAATTAATATGAAGCACTCATACAGAGCTCGAACCATATACAGAAACAGGGTCCAGAGTTTGATTAGCAAGAATTCCTTCAAGTGACTGACAATGCTTGGTGTGGAGGAAGCATAAAAGAAACAAAAAATAGGTTAAAATTATGTCAAAATATTACATCTGTCTTGTTTTTTTTAAAAGGGTTCTTTGACCCTTTTAGAGAAGGAATGAAATATATGGTATTTGCTTCAAAATAATCTAGTGGTGGTGGAGGTAGGATAATGGATGAGGGAGGGAGCCCAGGGGTATTACAGGTGAAACAAGATTGGATGTATGTCTTTTTTTTTTTTTTTCCAACAGTACTAACAAATCCTGAATAATATGGATGCCATTTTAACAGGCTAGATCTAGGAGCCCAGCAATTATCTAACTCTTCCTTACAGAAGTCTTCCTAAATGGTTAGCCAACAGCTTCTTCTGAATGGCTCAGAACTGGCCACCTTAATATAATGCCCTGTCACAGGAATCCCCCTGGGTAATTTAGGGGAAGTTTCTTCTCTTCTGAAGCCCAGATGGAAACTCAAACTGTTTAAAATCATAAATAAATACAAAAATGGCAAAGTCTATTTCCACATACGAGGAAATCCAGAAAGGAAAATCTGAAAACACCAGTGTGGCACTGGCGGTGGATATGTTGTTGGGTTAATAAACCGAGTATAATCATGGGGGAGGGCAATGGCTTCCAGCCTGGGATTTGAGATTATTGCAAGGATCTTAGTCATGAAGAAGCTGAAAGAAATGTATCTTGCTCGGTGAAATGGACTTACAGAAACATAAGACTTGGGAGCCTAGATTCTACCCAGACTCACAATTGCATGGATCGTTCCAACAGATCAATCTTACAGCAGAGAACATTGGCTCCCCAAAGTCTTTCTGCATATATCACAAAATGCCTGCCAAGCACTGAACAGAGAAGACAGGGTACCATTCTCTGGAGGCTTACAATCCATGACACTGTCACTGAAAGGCTTGTCTGGCTTCAGGTCCTTCTCTCTCTCTCTCTGTACTGACAGTAGCCTCACCATCTTTTATTTGGCTTTAAGGGAGACAGAGAAATCTTTTACAACGGAATGCAGATGATCTCATTATTTCTAGGATAAACAGTTCTCCTAGCAAGAAGTCCGTTCAAATCAGATTGGTCCATCTGTGTCAGTCTGGGGTATTTTCGTGTTTCGCTCTGTGTATTTCTCCACTGGCTTACTCATCTTTTCTTTTTTACTCATACAAATAGTATGGATTCATATATTGCTTGAATAACACAAAAGACTTTAAATAAAACTGTATGGGATTTACAGTGGCTAATAACTGGCATTTGTGAAGGCATGGGAGAAAAAAAGCATTCTTTGGGAGTGTAAAATGGCATAACCTTTTTGGAGCCCTGATAGCGCAGTGGTTAAGAGCGCAGCTGCAAACCAAAACGTCGGAGTTTAAATCCACCAGCCGCTCCTTGGAAGCCCGATGGAGCAGTTTAGCTCTGTTCTGTCCTATAAGGTTGCTGAGTCGGAATCAACTCGACAGCAATGGGTTTGGTTTTTTTTTTTTAATTTATCAACAATTTTCTGGATTTTTAAATGAACACACTTGGTGATCTAGCAATTCTGCTTTTAGTAACCAATCACACAGAAATAGTGCACAAAGGTATGTACCTAAAGAAGTTCAATGCAGTTTAATTTGAAAGAGCAAAAATAATGAAGACAACCTAACCATTAAACAGTAAGGCATATCTACATGTACTGTACTGATGTGGAAGAACATCCATGAGATATTTCTGACAAAGTAAGCATACTGCAGAACAATACACATGACTCTATTTTTGTAAACAAAATGGTATATTTGTGTGTAGGCTTTTAAAAAGGGCATGAAAGATTACTAGCTCACAGTTCGAGTAGTTATCATGTGTCAGGCAGCGTTCTAGATGTTCTACGGGCATTAATTTGTACCTTTGCAACAATCCAATGAGGTAGGTACTACTATTTATCTCCATTTCATAGATTAGGACACTAAGGCAGAGAGAGATTAAGTAGCTTGTTCAAGGTCACTGATCTGAAAAATGGCAAAGCTGGACTTCAAACTCAAGTAGTCTAATCTGAGTGCTTACCCCACTCCCAGGCACTGCTTTCTTGAACAGATCTCACAACGTTAACAGTGCTTATCTCTGGAGTGTAGCATTTTTATTTTACACACATTGATATTTACGTGTCATTTTTAATACAACATGTATTCCTTTTGAAATTAAAAAAAAAAGAGAACATTAAAAGTGGTATGCTGTGAGGCAGGATGAACTACATTCTAGGTGCTATGAAGCCACAAAGGTGTGTAAAACATGGTCCCGTTTAGTTTGGAGAATCAGACATTTGTACAAAAGTCCATCAAGAGGGAAGCAGCATGCATTGTTGATGTATGAGTAACAGTAATGATAAGTGCTTCAGGAGTCCAGTGGAGGAAGGGGAATCTCACATTCAGCTGGAGCAGGCAGGGACAGCTTTATGAAAGAGTTGAAGCTAAGATGGACTGTGAAGGAGCTCAAGGATTTTGCCAGAGCGAGGGGAACGTGGTAAGAGGAAAAATGAAGTGCTGAGGGCATTGGGGAACTGCAGGAGGGAGCCGAGGTTCTGTCGAGGAAGCAGAGACAAAAAAGCTGGTCAAATGGATTGTGAAGGCTGTAAACGGTCTTATTTGCTGCGCCAAGAATTCCGACTTTATTCTTTAGGCAATGCAAAGAATGTACCAGGTAAAGACACAGTACCTTCAAGAAGCCTTTGTGAGAAGACAAGTTAACAGCAAATGACATCATAGTGCACTAACTATTATGAGACGGAAGTGAACCTTTGACTCTGGGAGCATGTATTAGCAGGGGCCATGGGGAAGCCAGTGAAGGCTTCCTGGAAGAGGGGGTGTCTAAACTAATGAGAGCCTGAAATAAAGTGGTTTCATTGGGGGACTAGAAAACAAAGAATAATTCTAGGAGAACAGTAAAGTGGTGGTTCTGAACCCTGGGTGCACAGTAGAATCACCTAGAGAACTAAAAAGAAATATCAATCCCAAGCCTGGTTCGACCTAATTGAAGAACTCTTATCTCTGCTACTTTCCATGCAGCATAATTAATCCAACTTTCAGAATATCACTCCAGAAGTGAGAACTGCACAAGACGGTGTCTCACCCCAGAAGCATTCCTGCCCTCCTCCATCCTGTCCTTAAGCTCATACCTCCAAGTCAGAATTCATCAGGCTGCTTGCTCACCTGAAAATCATTATCATATTAACAGAAAAAAAAACCCCATCCATTCCCAACACCTCCCACCCTCAACGGACTGGAGGAGATTTTGGTAAGCAGTACAATCAAATCAATAATTAAAAAAAAAATCTTAATTTTTCTTAGATATTGTTTCACTTTAAAGGAAGCTTTTAAATAGTCTTCTTCTTTACTTTACAACTTTCATTTCTTACAACCTAAAACTTCAATCAAAACCACAGGGTAAGTTGAAGCTACTGAAATTAACAGGTAAGAATTCTCAACTCAAACAGGACCAAGCCTCTTGGAAGGTGCCATCTCACACAGAGCCTTGAGCCTGGTGCCTCTGATTTTTCAACTGAAAAATGATTCCATTTTTTACTACAAAAATCCTTCCACAAACATTCAACTCTAGGGGGATTAGCTGGCCACAGATTTAACTCCTTGGAGCCAATGGTTTGATGTAGCTGATAAAACAGTGGACCCAACTTCAGTCTTTATTTACAGGATTGGGTCCAGATCACTGTCTTTACTCAGTCATGTGACAGCAGGAGCCCTGGGTTCAATTCTGGGCAGCCCAGCCTAATAGGAACACAGAGAAATGTGGAGGAGACAACCAGGGTGATGAAGGGCAGAGAGTAGGCACATAAGAAGCCTGAGGGAATCGGGACCTTAGCCTGTGCTCGGTGCCCAAGAGACTACTAGGTGCTCTCCTGAGCACATCTGAAGAATCAGTCACCCTCTGTTGCTCCATGTGCAGGATGAGGACCAATCCAATAGGTGGACCTTACAGGAGATACACTTCAGCTCAACAATTTAAACCATCAAAGAATGGAATGTTCTAGGAGAGTCTCCAGGGGGTGCTGGAGAGGGAATTCCCACTCTTGGTACAAGGCTGAACAGTATTACCTCCAACTCAAAAACAAGCAAACAAAAAACCTGTTGCCATCCAGTTGATTCTGACTCATATTGACCCTATAGGACAGAGTAGAAGTGCCCCATAGGGCTTCCAAGATGCGGCTGGTGGATTCGAACTGTTGACCTTTTGGCTAGCAGCCAAGCTCTTAAACATTGCACCACCGGGGGCCCCCCTTCCAGCTCAGAGAGCCTCAAATCTGACTCCCCTCCTAAAAGCTGAGTGGCTCCCTTCTTAAAGGGAAAGTTTCTGCGGTTGAAACCCTGTGGAGTACCTCTTCTCTCTAAGTTCCCATCTATGAGGCCACATTCCCCGAATGGTGGTTGCTGGGAACCTCACAGGGCCCCACCTTTGGCTGTTACCGTATTTAATGGTAAAAGAGTTAAAAAATTAGGTGTGAGGAAAACACTGCAGGAAAAAAAGAATGTTCCTTCCTTCTTGCTAATAAGGATATTTCATAGCTCAGGAGCCTGAATGCTGGTGAGACAGGGGAAGAGGGACAATCACACTGCTCATTTTCTTCTTTGTTTCCCACCGGGCTCACACTTCCTGTGTCATCATAACTCTGCGATATTGCAGTTATGAATCTATCTACCAACCAGACTTTGAGCTCCTTGAGGACAGGAACCTTGTCTTCTTCATTTTGGAATCCTCAGGTCCTAGAAAAGTATCCAATACATACAAAGCCTCAACAAATGCTGTTTGCAATGGAATGGACAGATTTCAATGGAATGGACAGCTGGACTTAAATGGCTTTGTCTACATCTCACCAAAACCCAAATCCACTAAAAAAAAAAAAAAAAGGCATTTAATTACCCAGATTTCTTTCTACATGATGCAAAAAAGCCAGGTGATTTTTTTTTTTTTTTTCACCCCACAGATGAATTCTTCCCATTATATCCTATAACCCCCATCTCTAAGATGAGGGCTGCTTAGCCCTCCTTCCCAGGTGCTTGTGAACAGCCCTGGAGAAAAAATCAAGCAGGATCAGCCTGTTGCCTCCAAGTCAGCTGGGCTGGAGCTTCTTTATGGCTGGCTTGTTTACTGGCCACCTAAGTGTTGAGACTGAGACTTCGTTTGCCTGAGCTAGAGAGGATCTGTGCACAGCATGAAAGCAGCCTGTGAAATTTGCTGCCCCCAGGAATCCAGGGTGAGACACTTTGGAGCTGGGTTCCTCAGGAAAGACCAGGCAGTTGTATAATCAATGATAATATTTAGAATTGTGCAGCTGTGATAAGGGTAATCTCATCCCAGGCTGCAGGGCAGAAACCAATCCCTTGCAGTGGTGAGGAAGGAATTCTCTCTGGCTCCCATGTTGTTACTTCATGGTTTCTTTAATTTACCATTAGGAAAACGATTTCTGCAGGAATCATACACAAATGAGGTATGGAATCTGGAGGTTTAGTTATATATCCCTCAACTGAAGCTCTCTCTTCTTGCTCTAGATGTCTTGATACAACACAGACTGCTAAGGGAAAGCCCTTGTTGCCACTACTCTTATTGCCAATAAATCAATTTCGACTCATGGCAGCCCCATATGTGTCAATGTAGAACTGTGCTCCATAGGGTTTTCGGTGGCTGATGTTTTGGAAGTAGATTGCCAGTGCTTTCTTTTGAGGTGCTCTGGGTAGCCTTGAACCTCCCACCTTTTGGTTAGCCTTACTGTTTTTTATAGCTCTCATTAATTGAGTATATACTATATGCCAGGTGTAAATCCTCACAACAACCTCATGACACAGGTACCTACCTTCTGGTCACTGTTGAGTCAATTCTGGCTCATAGTGACCCTTTAGCACAGAGCAGAACTGCCTCACAGGGTTTCCAAGGCTGTAAATCTTTAGGGAAGCAGACTGCCACATCCTTCTCCCACGGAGAGGCCAGTAGCTTCCAACCACCGACCTTTCGGTTAGCAGCCAAGCATTTAACCACTGTGCCACCAGGGCTCCTTTTACAGGTACCATTATCACCCCCATTTTACAGAGAATGAAACACAGTTCCAAAGAAACTCCTCCACAAAATGTATGTGTAGGGGAAGGCAAGAAGCCTACAGTACTTTTTCTTGGACTTAAGTGCCCAGACTACTTCCAACAGGCCTCAGCTACATGCCAGAGCCACGGAGATGAATGGTTTAAAATATTAATTTTTTTCTTAAGCAATTTTGGCTCTCATATTTGCAGGCCCTTAACAAACCCCTTCACATACCCAAGAATTAAGAATTATCCACCCATTAAACAACTCATTGCCATCAAGTCAAATCCAACTCATAGTGACCCTATAGGACAGAGTAGAACTGCCCCATAGGGTTTCCAAGATTGATTCGAACTGCTGACCTTTCGGATAGCAGCTGAAGGCTTAACCTCTGCACCACCAGGGATCCAAGAATTATTCAGTTCATTTTTTTTTTCTGCTGGCTCATGTTAAATGAAATGACAAAACTTTAATTCACTCTTCTTTTTTCTGAAACGTCAGGGCCATACTTTGCGTCACAAAGTAATTGTTTTTGCTTCCATTATTCTCCAAGTTAAGAAAGTCCCTTGCTGGTGATCCTAGCTTGTTGGCTTCAACTATAGCTAAGTCCCACATTCCACTGACTTTGGTGGTCTATATATTTGAAAGGAAGTTGCCCAGGTGTTATGTGGCACACCATGGAGCTTGTCACATTGGGGTGGGGGGGGGTTGCAGGCAGGTGTTTTGTTTTTCAGTTGTTTTTGTTTGTTTCATTATAGATACAAAAAAGAATTCTTAGAGCTTTGCCAAGGACAAATGGGTTCCAAACATCTCTTGTCCTTGGAAACATTCAGGCAGAAGTGGAGAAGCTCTTGGAAGGGATACTGCAGAGATTCAAGAAGTAGAGGGATGATTGGACTAGAGTGAAGTAAATACAGCGGTTCCGGCGGTAGAGAAACCCTACCTTAGTTAACATTACATCACATCATGAGAAAGTCATTCTTTCCAATTCTCTTTCAATCCTCTGAATTAAAGGAAATGGGAAGTCTCATTTTGGTGCTTGTGTGGATTTAACACCTCTTTAACGTTTGCTGGAGTCCCTGGGTGGTGCAAACTGTTAACATTCTCAGCTGCTAACTGAAAGGTTGGAGCTTTGAGTCCTCCCAGAGATGACTTAGAAGGGAAGCCTGGAGGTAAACTTCCAAAAATTTGAAAACTCTGTGGAACACAGTTCTTACTCTGACACACATGGGGGCAGAATGGATTCAATGGCAACTAACTGGTTGGTTTAACATTTGCCAATCCCACCCTCCAACCTTTTTTTTTATTTAAACAATGGGAGTGTATAAAGCTCTTAGAACTTTTTAGAGGCAACAATATCAATCTAGAATTTCATAACATTGTAATTTATTACTTTCTCATTTTCACTTTCTGGTAAGGATTTGAGAGCACTGAAAGAAAATTATGTTGATTTAAAGAAAATTTTTAGTAAATGAGAATAGGGGTGGTACTTAATTGAAATTGAGCCCTGGTGGAACAGGGTAATAAGAGCTCAGCTGCAAAACAAGAGGTTGCCAGTTCGAATCCACCAGCCACTACTTGGAAACCCTATGGGGCAGTTCTACTCTGTCCTATAGGGTCACTATGAGTCGGAATCGACTTGACAGCAGTGGGTTTTCCTTTACTCATATTGGAAAGTTCTGAATTACTTGACTTTGGGATGGAGACGCCATGACTCTATGAAAATTAGATTTGGGATCATGTTCTTAAAATCAATCAAATTTTCTCTTTTTTGTTGGGAGTACATATGACAAGACTTACTCCTTCATAATTGGAATTAGAATGGGAATTTGCTTATATACTGTATATTGTATGATTTAAGAGGTACAGGAAAACTCTCTCCAACCTTCCCCCCATGCATCTTCTTGGAGGCTATATCTTTGTATTTGTGTACTCCTCGCGCCTAGCTCAGGGCCTGACATAGTAAGAGTTCAAGAAATGTTTGTTAATGAATGAACAAATGTTAAAAGATAAACATTCCAGTGTACCCTGCCATCAGCCCCAGATACTGCTGCTACTTTGACTGTTGCTGTTGACAACCTCTCCAACCATTTTCACTCACAATTGTGAAGGACATGAAAAAGCCCAACTCTGCACAGATTCTGTTGGTCAATGCTATGTTCCCCACTTCCAGAAAACTGGGCAGACACCAAGGATGTCACATGACGTAACTGAGGGAGGGGGGATGTGCACTTGGAATGAGAAAAGAAGAAAGCCCTAGTTTTCTAAAACGGTTCAGCAGTAAGCAAGAGATGATAGCAATGTCTATATAGTACAAACTCAAATGTAGTTTAATTATTATTCAGTGAATTTAATCAGGCTAAGCCAGTCAAGTCAACTCCTGTTTCTGGCATGAAGTATCTAGTTTGGTCGCCTATCTTGATCAAATCAATAGAAACAGGTGCCAAGTCCCTATTTTATTGTGTGGTGTGTTGGCACATTTTCTTTTTATTAAAAAAAATGAGAATAATAAAGAAAAAACAGGCACTTGAATACAAATCTAGCTATTAGACTTACTTCCAGCTTCTCTCTGGAAGCTTCTAGAATGCTAATACACTCCAACAATGTTTGGAAAGATTGGAATTTCAAATTCAGGAAGAGGAAAACATGGCTTATGGGGACCCTAGAACCACAGTTGTTTCAGGTTCAAAGACTTAGATATCTCAGTGTTTAAATGTAACATTAGTACAATTGAATGTACACTCTAAAATCTTCTAAAACAAAATGCCCAGCCCAAGAAATGCAATAAGGGTTTCATTTATTTCGATTTCTGTCTGGGCGGAACTTGGGACCTTTGAACTTAAGAGCACTAAGTCTGTCAAGTATTTTGCCATCGGGAAATGTCTTCTTTGGGAACATGACCTCTGGGTTCTTATTCTGGTGTTTCTATATGGTACAGGAAAGACCAGCACAGCTATTACACAACAGTTTATACTCAGAAGATGCGGAGAAGAGGTTTTCCAATAGCTGTTTGTTTCACGGGCAATAAACGTGGTGTTTCAGTAGCTGATTCCATGTTATTAGTCAAGCATTGGCATAGAACTGTCAACGACTGAATAAAACATATGAAACCCAGTGGCAGCCCAATAATGCCTTTCTTATAACAAATAGCATCGGCCTTCAACCTGGAGTTCCAATCTTGGTAAGCCAATAGTTGGATTGGGCTTGCAGATGGGTTTTGTTTGGCTTGCGATGTTCTTTGTTTTTTTTAATTGTCCTAACATTTAAAAATCTACAGGGTTTTTAGAAAATTTGGATTTCTGGATTCTCTTGAAAATTGAGAAGATTTGGCCTTGGTTCCCATATGGCAACAATTGGCTGGAGCTCCCGAGACTTAAATTTTTCAGTTCACAGTTGTCTCCTTTTGTCCACACTATTCTGCAGCTGGGTCAGTTGCCATTTATCATCCCACATGTCCCTGTTACTTCTCCTGCTAAAGGGAAACATTTCTCTGAATCCATGACTATCAAAGTAGGAAAACAAAAGGTAGCCTGAGATGGCAGTTTCATATGTACACGCTGCCTGCCTCCACGCTGGAGGCATTTATGTTTGCTTTTCCATTCCACAACGATGGAGCCTGACTTTGTTCCTTCTTTGGGCGACAGATTCACCAGTAACATCCCCCCATTATCCACAGGGACGGTACAATTTGTGAAGTTTCCTCTCTTCCCATCGCTGGAGATTCTTATTGAATCATTCCGGAAATTACTCTTTTGACATTAACACCTTAAAAAGATCTTTGGCAAACTATTTATGCCCCTTCAGGCTCTCTGTCTTACACAGATAAATGCTGAGAATCTCTCAGTGGTTCTAAATGGCAGCACACCCAACTTGCAATTAGCTTATATTTTAAAAGTTCATTTTACGTTGGTTGTTTGCAGCTTAGAATTCCTTTCTCTTTAACAACAATATTATAAGCAGTGACAATTCTCCCAGGTGGGCCCACACATTTATTTCTTTTTAACCACGCAAAGGGATTACATCATAGTATTCTTTCTACAAAATTATTCTTTCTCAACCAAAGCCCTTATTCCTTTGATAATGTTGATGTAGTATTAGAAAATCCCAGAAAGTCCTATTTCAAGGTAATGTCAACTGAGACTTAATACTTTCTTTAACTCTACTAATAGCGGGCTTTGACTGACCTCCTCTAAGGAGTAACACGGTAGGGTTTTCAACACAATTGTCAGAAGGCAGAAACGTCTAAATACCGGTGCCATTCTGAAAAGAGACAGCATACAGGAATCCAGAACCCCTCAGTGTGTGTCCTCAACCCAGGAAAACTGTAGGTTCTCAGTTCAGTAGGGATGGTGAAGAGGGACTCACTGATGTACTAATTAAAATGGGGAATATTGACTTTGTCCTGTAAGTGCTTTTTGCAAAGAACTTGTTTCCCCAGAAAAATGGCGGCACCTGAGTAATAAATGAGAACGTGCCCTTATGTAACAGCATTTAATATCATTTCTGTGATAGGAATTGCTGCTGTGATTATTCCTAGTTAGCCATGGACCAGGCCAGTTTCATAATCAAGTATCCCAAATCAACCTGTCTGTACGATGGTTTTATGGGCAATTCATCCTCCAATGGAACTTGTGTATATGCAATAACTTGTTTAAGGCCCTGGACAAGTGGAAGCCAGCAGAGATCTGCAAGACACAGAAAAACTCGAAATAGTTTTTGTCCACGTAATGGCTAGCTCTCTAAGGGATGCAACAGTCAGAATCTTGCTCATGATTTTTAAGTCGGACTACAAAGTTGTTACATAGAGATCTTGAAAGGAGATTGTAAGTATCCTTGAGAACTCCCTGAGGGGAAAGATGCTCAGAAGCCAGCTAACGTAGAAGCAGAGTGGTCCACCTAGGGGGAGATGGTGAGCCAAGGGTGGAAAGAGAACAAGATCGTGAATACCTTAGTACTGGGCTTCAGCTACAAACCCAGAAACCACTGTGTGGGGGGGGGGCGGGGTCTATAGTAATGCCCTTTCCAAGTCAGAGATGTGCTGTGAGGTAAGAGAAGAGTGGGCAGGAAGGAATGCGGGGTACCATTTTTCTGCAACTTCTTGGCTGCGTTTGTATTGACCAGTCACATATGCAAACGACTCTGTAACCTTTTCCCAGGCAGGAGTAAACTACCTCCCTGTCGTAGAAAAGAGAATCCTATCCTGCAAGCTTCCACTCATTGAAAATCCAAGTGTCCACTGAGGACACATCCAGATGAGAAAATTTCCCACCCCCTCCCCATTCTCCCACCATCGTAAAAGGTAACGGGGTGGGGGGCAACTGGAGAAGGAAATGAGATCATGCGGGTACACCAGAAAAAGATAAAGTGTTGGTGGCAGCAGAGTTGGTGAGTGTGTGGTGGGCATTACCTCTTGATGAGGCTTCCAAGAAGGCTCCCGCTCAAGTCCTGGTGGCTCTGAGAACAAGCATTCTTGCATCAATAGCTAATAGGCTGTCCAACCAGATGTTATCTGGGTGGGATAAGAGGGTGAGAAAACAGACCTGTTGTACGCTGTTGTCAACTACATCACTGTGGTCAGAGAAGGCTGGTTGTGTGGTGTTTAGCAGGGCACCTCTTTCATAGTGAGGCAGACCAGATTACGTGGCTGTTTAAATCCGTTTCCTCTTGTGATTGGCAAAATACGAGTTATAATCATTCATGCATTACTAAAGCCCCCTTTCCATCATTTTGAAGGGACTTTTGTTTTTTTTTTTCTAGAACAGAGCATGCATCCAGCAGAAACCTAAAGCGTTTGCTTTTTCTAAGCGATCTTTTTGCAAGAAGCACACTTAAAAACAACGTCATGTGGTACCTGTGACAAGACTGGAGATGATAAGAGGCAATACCAGCATCTGTAACATCCTCATGAGGAGTTCCCCAGGAAAAGAGAAGTACTTGACTTCCCGGTAGCTCATCTTGTATGGTCGGAGAGTAAATCCAAGGATTGTACCTGAAGGGAGGGGGAAAAAGAAAAAAAAAAAAAGAAGAAAAATTGAGTCTTTTCTGAAGCTGAAGCCACAGTCCTAGAAAAATGGACAAATATTTGGCTGGTGGTGACCCGTGTCTGACAAGAGTAAATTTATTTAAGCAGCAAATATTTGTGATGCTTTGGGAGTAGTCATTGTCTGGAAGGGTCTGGATGAATCCAAGGCTTCAAGTAGAACTTACAGAAAAAAATGTTTCTGGCTTTACAAATGAAAAATATCTTTGTCTAACTTTAACTCAGCGGAACTATTTTGACATGGGTCAGCACAGTGTTACAAAGACTGGGACATATTTAGGAGACAGATCACGTGTCCACGTGAACAAGGCCATGTGGGGAAAAAAAGGCCTTCTCATAATGCAGTTGTCTTATAACAACAGATGTTAGAACTGTTAGCATAACCACTTTAGAAACCACTTGACGTTGTCGTCAAGTTGATTCCGACTCACGGCGACCCCATGTGTTGCAGAGTAGAACTGCTCCATAAGGTTGTCTTGACTATAATCTTTATGCAAGCAGACTGCCAAGCCTTCCTTCCTTGTAGTGCAATTTAAATTTTTTTTTCCAATTAAAAGACCCCTATTCATTCACAGTGTTAATCCATTTTCTTTATCTCTTTGACTACACACAACACTTTCTTTCTCTCTCTCTCTACGTGGTCTTGACATTGCCTTGGAAACTGTACTGTACTGTACAGACTTATTCCTTGCTAGCAAGAGAAGGTTCCAAAATGAGTAGAGAGACTCTTTTGCCAGATCTTTTTCTTGAAAACTTGGGATAAAATTGGGGAAAGAAAAAGCAACTTTCCCTTTAATTTTCCTTCTGCTCCTAGAACTTTAAAACATATTTTTAAAATGTTGATTTTATATGGGCATCAAATTATGCATGATAGTTGTCAAAATGTTCAGAAATTAATAAAAGTATTAAGACATTTGATCTTTCTCCCTTTTCCTTAATTTACTTTTCTCACCCAAGAAAATTTACTTATTCCAATATTATAAATACTTCCAAAATTTTTGTCTTGGTACAATTAAAACACGTGATTTCATATTTTAAAATACATGTAAGTTGTAGGGAAAAGAAAATGCCTGGTAAGGGGTGAATTGGAAGCAAAGGCTAGAGGGGGAAAGCAAATATCAGGTAAACACAAGTTTTTCCAAAGGAGGCAGGCAGTCCTTTATGGAAATGGAACTATCCTAACTTCTTATGAAACAGGTTTCTGGAACACAAAGTTCATTTCAGTTACCACCCTAACTCCAATTCTGGGATTTCAGCAACCATGAAATATCCATTCTTTGATTAAATCTTGTGATATTCCAAAAAGAACCTGAATATGTAACTTGAAAATCCAGCTGACCCAGTTCTCAGGACCTTCAAGAAAATGTTGCTTTGCCCCCTCAATACAACAGTAACATACTCAAGAAAGAAAAGCTGATTTGAAAAATGCAGAAAAGCAAGCGGCAAAAAAACCTGCCCATATTGGTTGTACTACCCGCCCCGCCCCGCCAAAAACCTGAAATAGCTCGTGCTTATTGGAAAATTCCTAGCTGGTACAAATGGTTTGCACTCGGCTATTAAACTAAAGGTTGGAAGTTTGGATACACCCAGAGGCGCCATGGAAGAAAGGTCTGGCAATCTGTTTCTGTTACGATTACAGCCAAGAAAATCCTATGAACAGTTCTACTCTGTAACACATGGGGTCACGATGACTCGGAATCTAACTGACCAGAATTGGTTTGGTGTTGGGTTTTAATGCTTACTGTCTTCTTACTATATGTCAGGCATTATTATCAGTGCTTTACATGTGTTAGCAAATTTAATCTTCACAAAAACGCCAGGAGGTAGGTACTACTTATTTCACTATCAATTTGCTGATGGAGAAACCTTACCTTAAAACTCGCCCAAAGGGTTAGAAGCAGGCGGCATGGACACAGAAAGAGAGAGTGGAGGGAGGGAGCGCGCTGTCTCATTAGGGGGAGAGCAATTGGGAGTATGTAGGTTAGCAAGGTGTATATAAGTTTTTGTGTGAGAGACTGATTTGATTTGTAAACTTTCACTTAAAGCACAATAAATATTAAGAAAAAAAACAAACTCGCCCAAAGTCAAATAGCTACTCAAGTGGCAGAGCTTGGATTTGAAACCAGGCAGTTTGGCTCCACATCCCAGCTCCCATGCTCTTATTCACCTCACACACTTTCTGCTGCTCCTGCAGAGCAAAGACAATGATTGTTAATGCTTCAGGAAGTTTCTTTCCAGAATTTTCCCATACATAGCTAAATGTATGGAAATCTCATAGAATATACTTTTTCATATACAGTCACCATAAACATCACCTTTAGGCTTCATGATATCAGCTCCAATGATTGTATCAGAATTCATTTAATTCTTCCTCTGTTGTTAAACACAAGTTGTTTTGCATTTTTTACCTCTATGAAGAACACCGTGAGAACTTATGAAGCCTATTTTATATCGGTTGTTGTATGCCGTTGAGTCCATTCCTACTCATAGCGACCCTACAGGTTAGACTAGGGCTTCCAAAGAGTGGCAGGTGGATTCGAACTGTCGACGTTTGATTAGCAGCCTAAGCTCTTAACCACTGCACCACCAAGGCTCCATTTTATACCTAGGAATATTTTTTAGTTTAGTTTTAGAGAAAATGAACTGGTCGGTCAAAGGTTATGAACACCTCAATCCATGTTAGGGAATTGCTTTCCCAGCAAGTTGAATGAACAGCCCCGCAGGAGTTTATGCTTCCCCAGTGAATATGGTTTTTGTTGTCGTGTTGATACTGACTCAAAGAACCCTACAGGGCAGAGTAGAACTGCTCCACAGGGTTTCCTAGGCTGCAATCTTTATGGGAGCAGATCTCCAGATCTTTTCTCTTGCTGAGCCGATGGTGGGTTTGAACGGCTGACCTTGTGGTTAGCAGCTAAGCACTTAACCAGTGCACCACCAGGCCTCCTACCAGTGAATAAGAACACCTTATTTCCTATAACCAAGAGCAGAGAGTATTATCACTGAAAAAAGTGGTAAAAACAAGCTAATTTGATAAGTAATGTATATGTATTTTTTGTTTTCTTTTGTATTTACTTAATATATGTTTTTTAAACTAATTGTATTTTTGCCAAGCATCTACTTGGTCATTATAATTTCTTAAGAATTTGTGTGTGTGTTTGGTATAGGTTCTTTAGAAAATAATTACCCTTTATAATCACCATATAAAGTTTGCTTTATTTTCAGTTAAATGCAACCTTGATTTTACTGGAATTATTTGTTTTATCATCTTTATTTAAGTGCCTTTAAACATTTGTCAAGTACAACAAACATGTATACAGTAAACACAACAAACTAGTTCTGCTTATCTGGAATTTGAACATATTAAGGTGCAAGGAATCTTGTCATCGAGTCAATTTCGACTCAAAGCAAGCTCATGTGTGCAGAATAGAACTGCTGCGTAGGGTTCTCAAGGCTGTGACCTTTCAGAAGCAGATCACTGCCATGCCTGTCTTCCAAGACTCCTCTGAGTGGGTTCAGGTTGCCAACCTTTTGGCTAGTGGTTGCATACTTGTCTGCACCACCCAAGGGTGCCACTAAGGCTCCCTAGGAATCTTGTTGTTGTTGTTAGGTTCCGACTCATAGCGACCCTACGCACAACAGAACGAAACACTGCCTGGTCCTGCACCATCCTTACAATTGTTGTTATGCTTCAACTTGTTGTTGTAGCCACTGTGTCAATCCACCTCGTTGAGGGCCTTCCTTTTTTCTGCTGACCCTGTTCTTTGCAAGCATGATGTCCTTCTCCACAGATTGATCCCTCCAGACAACACGTCCAAAGTATGTAAGATGCAGTCTCGCCATCCTTACTTCTAATGAACATTCTGGTTGCACTTCTTCCAAGACAGATTTATTCATTATTTTGGCAGTCCATGGTATATTCAATATTCTTCACCAACACCACAATTCAAAGGCGTCAATTCTTCTTTGGTCTTCCTTATTTATTATCCAGCTTTCACATGCATATGATGCAATTGAAAATACCATGGCTTGGGTCAGGCGCACTTTAGTCTTCAAGGTGACATCTTTGCTTTTCGACACTTTAAAAGAGGTCCTTTGCAGCAGATTTACCCAATGCAATGCGTCGTTTAACTTCTCGACTACTGCTTCCATGGGTGTTGATTGTGGATCCAAGTAAAATGAAATCCTTAACAACTTCAGTCTTTTCTCCCTTTACTGTGATGTTGCTTATTGGTCCAGGTATGAGGATTTTTGTTTTCTTTATGTTGAGGTGCGATCCATACTGAAGACTGTGGTCTCTGATCTTCATTAGTAAGTGCTTCAAGTCCTCTTCACTTTCAGCAAGCAAGGTTGTGTCATCTGCATAACACAGGTTGTTAGTGAGTCTTCCTCCAATCCTAATGCCCCGTTCTTCTTCACAGAGTCCAGCTTCTTGGATTATTTGCTCAGCATACAGATTGAATAGGTATGGTGAAAAGATACAACCCTGACGCACACCTTTCCTGACTTTAAACCAATCAGTATCTCCTTGTTCTGTCTGAACTGCCTCTTGATCTATGTAAAGGTTCCTCATGAGCACAATTAAGTGTTCAATGATATCCCTGGTTCCACATCCTCTTCTGAAACCGGCCTGAATTTCTGGCAGTTCCCTGTTGATATGCTGCTGCAGCTGTTTTTGAATGATCTTCAGCAAAATTTTGCTTGCATGTGATATTAATTATATTGTTCTGTAATTTCCACATTTGGTTGGATCACCTGTCTTGGGAATAGGCATGAATATGGATGTCTTCCAGTCAGTTGGCCAGGAAGCTGGCTTCCATATTTCTTGGCATAGACAAGTGAGCACCTCCAGCGCTGCGTCCGTTGGCTGAAACATCTCAATTGATATTCCGTCAAATCCTGGAGCCTTGTTTTTTGCCAATGCCTTCACAGCAGCTTAGACTTCTTCCTTTAGTACCATCAATTCCTAATCATATGCTACCTCTTGAAATGGTTGAACATCGACTAATTCTTTCTGAGAGCCTTCCAACCTGGGGGGCTCATCTTCCAGCACTATATCAGACAATGTTCTGCTGCTATTCATAAGGTTTTCACTGGCTAATGCTTTTCAGAAGTAGACTGCCGGGTCCTTCTTCCTAGTCTGTCTTAGTCTGGAAGCTCGGCTGAAACTTGTCCTCCATGGGTGACCCTGCTGGCATCTGAATACCAGTGGCATAGCTTCCAGCATCACAGCAACTTCCAGCATCACAGCAACATGCATGCCCCCACAGTACAACAAACTGACAGACACATGGGGGAATTAGGAGCCTTAGATATTCCCAAATAGCAATTTAAGACCAGGCTTGGTTTTACAAGTTCATTTTAAGTTGATTATTACTGGAAATGCATTTACTCGTATACATTATTGCCAAGGGTGATTAGGATCTTGCCTAGTCCAAAAAACCTATTTAATTTATAATTTATAAATAATAGAATAGCTGATCTATGAATAATGCCCTCCTTGTTACCAGAAGCGAGGGACAAACCAGTGTAGATGAAGGAAGGGGTTATTTTTTCTAAATATGAGGTGACTTGATTCCCTCTTCCAAAGCCTAACCTGTCCCAGCACGACTCTGCCCCCCTCTGTAGAACTACACCAGCTGTATCCAGAATCCTTCTCTCCCTGGGGGCTCCACGTACCTTCTCTCCTTTTCCCACTTCAAACCCCATGTTTACTTAGTGCAACCAACTTTCATCTAGGTGTTAGGAGGGAAAGCAATCTAGTTCATTGAATGAATGCTGGGCAATGTGTAAAGTTCTTTAACTGTCCCACTGTCCAGACAGATAACTCCGAGAGTAGCAGCAAGATAGCCAAGTAACCAAAGTCTCAAGAGGTGGTAATATTTTTCTTCTGTCTCCTTCCAGTCAACAAGTCAATTTTGCTTGAGAGTGTAGTTCTACCTCAGTGGCTCTAGGCGTGTCTGTGTTTCAGTTTCTTACATTCTTCCTTGCAGAGCCCACATTTTCTAAACTCTTTTCTTTCCAGTGGGAACAGCAGAGAGGAGCCATCATTAGTTTATAACGGATAGATGGAAGTCAAATGTTTTGAAGGGAAGAGTTATTTAGAGAGACTGATAACTGCAAATACATTAGTATGCTATCTCTGGGTTTACTAAATAAGCCATTTCTCACGGAAGAGGAGATTATGTTGAGGAAGGAGAATATTATGGAGTCCTTTTTTTTTTTATTATGGGTTAAGGAGCCCTGGCGGTGCAGTGGATAAGCACTCGATTCTAACCACAAGGTTGGCAGTTAAGAACCCACCAGCTGCTCCATGGGAGAAAGATGCGACAGTCTGTTCCCATAAAGATTTACAGCCTTGGAAACCCTATGGGGCAGTTCTACCCCATCCTATAGCATCACTATGAGTTGGAATTGATTCAACGGCAATCAGTGTTTTTCGGATATTATAGATTAATGATGGTATTTAATCTTTACCACAACTTCATGAGGTAGATATTATTATGTTTATTTTAAAGAGGAATAAATTGAGGCCCAGAAGTTAGTTAACTTGCTCAATATTAGATCTAGTAAATTGACCTAGAGGATTCTAAATGAAGCCAAGTGTTCTTTCTACTACATTTATCTGCGTCTCAAACACAAACACATCCTTGTAGCCTGAGTCTGAGGAGAGCTCTCAAATGTGACTGGCTCCTGAGTGTTCAGCATCTCTAACCACTAGACTGTTTATGCCCTTGAGTAATAATCTTGAGCTGCTAAGCTCTCCCTGAGGCACCCAGCACATTCCGGAACTGTTCACAAGTCGTCTTACTTGACAACTAAGACCCACTGCCATTGAGTCAATTCTGACTTACGGTGACCCTATAGGACAGGGTTGTTGTTGTTAGGTGCCGTCGAGTCAATTTTGACTCGTAACAACCCTATGTACAACAGAACGAAACACCGCTGGGTCCTGTGCCATCCTCACAATCATTGTTATGTTTGAGCCCACTGTTGCAGCCACTGTGTCAATCCATCTCGTTGAGGGTCTCCCTCTTTTTTGCTGACCCTCTACTTTACAAAGCATGATGTCCTTTACCAGGGACTGGTCCCTCCTGATAACACGTGTGAAGTATGTGAGGAGTAGAACTGCCCCATAGAGTTTCCAAGGCTGTAAATCTTTATAGGAGAAGACTGCCACATCTTTCCCCTGAGAAGTGGCTCGTGAGTTCAAACCACTGACCCTTCGGTTAGCAACTGAATGCTTTAACCACGAAGTCACCAGGGTTCCTCTTACTTGATGAGAACCTCAGAATATGGTTATTAGTACCAGGCCACTGTTCAAAATGGTTACACCGAATCCTTTGTTCTGAAATGACCTAACTAAACTTGTATAAGTTAATAATCAAACTAGCCTGACTTTTTCCCCTTTCAATAAACACATTTTAATCCTTGAAACCCATCAGTAACAAAGATGGAACGCCATTAAATAAAAACATGCTTCAGGTTTCCCATTTTTAATAACAACAGCTAACAGTCATTGAGGGCTCAAAAAAAAAAACCAAATCCGTTGCTGTCGAGTTGATTCTAACTCATAGTGATCCTATAGAACAAAGTAGAACTGCCACATAGGGTTTTCAAGGGGCAGTTTGTGGATTCAAACTGTCAACTTTTTGATTCGCAGCCAAGCTCTTAACTAATGTGCCACCAGGGTTCCAAAAAAAAAAAAAAAATACCCATTGCCATTGAGTCGATTCCGACTCATAGCAACCCTATAAGACAGAGTAGAATTGCCCCATAGGGTTTCCAAGGAGCAGCTGGTGGATTTGAAGCACGTGCAAATCCTCATAAGCTCACTGCCTCACAAACACCAACAAGGCCAGGACTCTTATTATCCGTGCTTTTCCAAATGAAGAACCACAGTCATTGAGAGTAGGTAAACTGCAAAAACCATACAGCTAGTAAAGGTTGGAGCCACACTAGGCATAGAGAGGGGTCAAGCTACTTGCCCAAGGTCATGGTGAATGGCTGACACGACCTTGACCAAGGTCATGGTGAATGGCTGACACGACCTTCACACCCAGGCTGTCCAGCTCCATCTCCAGGTCTCCCATTAGATTGCACTCAAGGCCTCTCAATAGCTAATGTAAAGCACCTAAGTTAGTACCCAATATTTTGTCACATTTTCCTTCCATTTTGAATTAGGCTAACTAAGTCTAGAGCTTAACTTAGGGAAAAATATCATTTAATGAAGTCAACATTTAGCATTTCATTTGTTGAATGAATAAACAAAAGAGATTTTTCTTCAAATCCAGCTGTCTGCTCCAGTGGCAACATTAGAGGTAAAGCCAGCTATCAGCATCAAATCAAAAGGAAATGCTTTGAATGAGGAGACTGCTGTTTTTGGTAAGTAGTTCAGGTTTCTGATTACATCCTAGCCCAGCAGTGAAAAAAGCCTTCCCTGAAGCACGTTCCCACAGCCTGATGGACAGACTTCTCAGAGTCCTCTTGACTCTGCCCTTCCGCTCAATTAGGGGTAGCAGGGCAAAGTCGTAGGAGCCCTGTTTTGCTTTGGTAAAGCAGCCCACTGCCTCTGCAGAACTGAGCTCCATTAGTGGGCATTGATTTGAAGCACATTGATTGATGACGGCCCCAGAGCTAATAAAAAGCTTTATGGGCACCAGATCCTTTACTATTGATTGCTCTGCAAAAATAAAAATCAAGAATAGCTTTCTGATTTCAGCAGAGCTGAAAAAAACTCTGCAAAATTTGTACCTTGGTGACATAATACAATGGATAAACACCACCAAAAAAAAAAAAAAAAAATCAAGATTGCTAGCTAAGACCCCTTTAATCTGATAAAACTATTGAAAGAAAATATTTAAGGCTAAAAGAACGAGTCACAGTCGGAAGTAAAATTTGGACCAAGTTACCCACTTAAACTGTGGATAAACGTTGAGGTTTGAAACAGTAAAAATTTTAATAAAGTTCCTATTCTATCTACTAACTGCCATGAACAGATTGGCAAACCAAAGCCTTCTAAAATTATTACTCAGCATGCAGACTTCTCCAGAAAAACAAGTGGTATCCCAAAGGAGCCCTGGTGGCACAATGTTAAACACTCAGCTGCTAACAGAAAGGCTGGAGGTTTAAACTCACCTAATGGCTCCAAGGGAGAAAGACCTGGCAATTTGTTCCTGTAAAGATTAAAAATTACAGCCAAGAAAACCCTATGGGTCAGTTCTACTCTCACATGCGGTCACTATAAGTTGGAATCGACTTGATGGCACCTAACAACAACAGCAACCCAAAAGGAATCTAAAAATAATAGTGGAGTTGACACTGAGAGAAAGGCCTCACATTCTGAGGTCAGTCAAAAGAAAGCTACCGAACGCTGCAGCTCATCTAAGATGAGCAACCAGCTCATACACTTCTAGTCAGCCAGAGGATAATCAAGCTACTACCCAGGACAAGCTAGGCCCGCAAATATTTAGCCAGGAAGGGGGTCATGCTGTCCACTTGAGGTATTCAAGGTAGCTAGAGGGAAACAGCACTATCTAATATTTTGGTTTTATGTGACAAAATGCTTCCTTTTCCAAAGTTAGGATCTATTCATTCATGTAGTGAAAAAAAGATCTAGCATTACTTTGTCTCAAGGTTACAACAATCTCATGTATAGTGTAATGTAATCATAAGAGCGACATCCCGTTATCTTTGCCATATTCTGATATTTAAAAGCGAGTCACAGGTCCCACCCACACTCAAAAAGACAGCAGCATACGGTGGGTAGAGATCTAACATGCAAAGGTCTCTGACCTCCCCACCAAGCTGAGTCTAACGTACTATAGATAGACTTACAGAGAAGATGCTCAATAGATGTTTGGTGAATGAAGGATGTTGGGATTCTAGTTGGAGTCCTATCTTTAACTATTCAGGTGACCTTGTGTAAGTCCTTTAACTCTCTATGCCTCAGTTTCCTTGTTAAAATGAAGAAGGCTCCAAGATTTAAATATCACTCTCCTTTTCACCTATGGAAACCCTGGTGTTGTAATGGTTAAGTGCTACAGCTGCTAACCAAAAGGTTGGCAGTTCAAATCCACCAGGTGCTCCTTGGAAACTGTACGGGGCAGTTCTGCTCTGTCCTATAGAGTCACTAGGGGTTGGAATCGACTCGCCGGCAATGGGTTTTTTCGCTTATACAAGAGTCTTCTAACTGGTTTCCTTGCTTCTGCTCTCACCCCCTGTTGTGGACTGAATGACGTCCCCCCAGAATGTGTGTTGTAAATTCTAGCCTCTATGCCTGTGGAGCTGTGAGCCCTGGTGACACAGTGGTTAAAGTGATCGACTGCTAACTGAAAAGGTCAGTGGTTCAAAACCAGTGTCTCCACCGGAGAAAGATGTGGAAGGCTGCTTCCGTAGGGAGTTATAGCCTTGGCAACACTATGGGGTGGCTATGAGTTGGAATCGACGTGACGGGAGACTGTTTGGTTTGATTTATGCCTGTGGTGGAGCCCTCGTGGCGCAGTGGTTTAAGTGTTCAGCTGCTAAACAAAAGGTCATTGGTTCAAACATACCAGTAGCTCCTCAGGGGAAAGATGTGGCAGTCTGCTTCTGTAAAGATTACAGTCTTGGAAATCCTATAGGGCAATTCTACTCTGTCCTATAGGGTTGCTGTGAGTCAGAATTGGCTTGATGGCAATGGGTTTGGTTTTTTGGTTTTATGCCTGTAGTCATAATCCCATTTGAGAATGGGTTGTCTTTGTTAGGTTAATGAGGCAAGATTAGTGGAGGGTGTGTCTCGAGTCAAACTCTTTTGAGATATAAGACATTAAACAAGTAAAGGACAGAAGCAGAGATGCCAAGACATGGAGATCTCCAAGGAACCAGGAAACAGAAGCTGAAGAAACAAGGGTGTTCCTCCAAAGCCCACGGGGAAAGAAAGCCTTCCCATAGAGCCAGCGCTCTGAATTCAGACTTCCAGCCCCCTAAACTGTGAGAAAATAAATTTCTGTTTGTGGTGGTATTTCTGTTATAGCAGCACTAGATAACGAGGACGCCTCCCACAGCCTATTCCCGAAATTATACCCAGAGGGACCCTTTAAAACCTAAGTCAAAATGTCCTTGCTCTGCTCAAAACCCTCCACTGGCTCCCCAGCCCATGAAGAATAAAAGCCAAAGGCCATGCAATGGCCACATCTGGCCTGTTCCCCTGGTCCCACCAATCTTGGAACACACCTCTTGCTCTGCTCCCCTGGCTCACTGTTTCAATATTTGCCTCCTTGTTGTTCCTCCATGATCTACTGATCCCACTTTAGGGTCCTTGCCCAGGCTACTCCCTCTGCCTACGACTCTTCCCAGATATTCACAAGGTTCACCTCCTTTAAGACTTAATTCAAATGTCACCTTCTCAATGAAGCCTGCCCTGAACTCTTCCCCCTTAACCTGCTTTATTTGTTTCAGTTGTTCTCATCACCTTTTAAAATACAATATAATTTTCTAATTTATTATGTTTCTTGTTTATGGTTGTCTCCTCCTATTAAAATGTAGGTTCCATGAGATCAGGGGTTTTTGTCAATTTGGTTCACCAATATATATCAAGCCCCTAAAACAGTTCCTGGCACATAAAAAAAAAAAAAAAAAAACACCAAATGCATTGCTGTCGAGTTGATTATGACTCCTAGTGACCCTATAGGACAGAGTAGAACTGCCCCATAGGGTTTCCAAGGAGTGGCTAGTGGATTCAAAATGCTGACCTTTTGGTTGGCAATCGAGCTCTTAACGAGACTCAATCCTGGAACACAGTAGGTGCTTAATATATTGTTGAATTAATATACAAACAGCATGATTTAATCTCTTGTAGATAACTAGTATCTACCTATGCCTGTGCCCCAGCTGGTGTTGAGCGTGCTTCCTGAGTGGAGGAATCTTCTTGCTTTCTGCCCCTCAGTAAATCTGATTCCCCACTGTACTCCATGAGCATAGTCACCTACTCCAGGGACACATCCTCTCTTCAAAACTGTGGGGCTTCTCTGTTCTGGTCTGTGAAACTATATCTTGATTGAATGACTATTTCTCATATGCTCAGGTTTCTACATTCAAAAACTAGGAGTGATAGCTCCTGGTCCCTAATTCTATCACGAGGTAGGTTTTGGGCATGAGGGAAGAGGAGGTGCGATGCTGTAGAAAGATTATGGACTGAGAGTCAGAGATGAAGGTTCTGGGCTCGATGTTGTTAGCTGCCACGGAGTTGGCCCTGATTCATGGCAACCCTATGCACAACGGAACCATGGTTAATTGTAGACTGGACCCTCATGATCCAGGGGGTTTTCACTGGCTGATTTTTAGAAGTATACTGCTAGGCCTTTCTTCCTAGTCCATCTTAGTCTGGAAACTCTGCTGAAACTTGTTCAGCATCACAGCAACATGCAAGCCTCGGCTGACAGGGTAGTGTCTGTACATGAGATGCAGTGGTTGGGAGTCAAACTTGGGTCTCCTGCATGGAAAGTGAGAATTCTACCACTGAGCCATCAATGGTCCCATTCTGGGCCTGATACTGCCAGGAATTTATGCTGGTAGATACTTTATTTGTATGATTTACGGTTCACATCAAGCCTACAGGACTTAACATCACCATTTCATCAATGAGATGACTAAGCCCTAGAAAGAATAAGGTATTTGTCCAAGGTTACATGGCAGTTGGTGATGTAGTAGAATGAGGCTTTATACTTAGATCTGCTTGTCTCCAGAGCCCATATCTTCAAATCACATAATCTCTTTGAGCCTTTTTTTTTTTTTTGCACAGTGAGAGAGATGGATTGGAACAGGGAGTACCTAAGATCCTCTTGAACTCTCCTAGTTTCAGCTAAATGTTCTGAGTCTAAAAGGGCCATGTAAGCCAAAAGCAACGAAGTCTCAGTGCTCTACGAATTCATCTTGTACCTTCCAATCAGTTCCAGACTCCTTGATAAAGCATTCAAGGACTCAAAAATGCTTTTCAACTTGGCCATTACAGTTATTGTGACAGATATGCAATAAATAACCCTGATTATATGAGAGATCGAATAAAAGTTTCCATTTCAGGACGTGGCCAGATTGTGGTACAATTTGGATGTCGTACGCCTGTCTCAGGACAGCTTGACAAAATTGATGGACATAAAGCTCCATTTGCTTATTTTTACAAGGAGGACATGGCATAATGGTGAACCAAATTGTCCAAGGGGTCTGTCGGTCCAGACCTGGTCTTTTGTTTCAGCCCAAACTTCCAGGCATTTCCTGGTGAGAAGCGACTCTGTTTGAGGCTACCTCGGCCCTCCCCCCTCCCTTTTTCCCACATCCCTCAGAGATTTGGGCCCTGGCTTGGCTCCTTCTTTTGTCCTTCGGTATTTCCTGTCGCTGGAGGTGGGAAATACCTGCTCCAGCCTTATTCCACCAGTAGTGCCTAGATGAAGCAACCCTGGAAGAATGACCAAGTAAGTAGGGTACAAGCACAGATCCAAGGCCATAAGGCGTGTGACTCCGAATACAACTGCATCAGAAGAACTCTGGAGTTCTGTGAAGCCTGGTGCTGTCTCCCTAAAACTCTGCTAACGAGGGTTACAAGAAGTGGCCATTTGATTTAAAAATACTAGTTTAGGTCTTTTAAATGCCCAATCCTCTGCCATTAAAAAAAACTTCCATTCTAAAAACAGCAACCCAAATCATCAGAACCTCGTTTTCTTTTCTTTAAAAAAAAAAAATATATATATATATATATATAGACGAGTTAAAAAAAAATAGTGAGTATGAACTGGAAATGAAATATATTTTAAAATTTCCTATATTTTAAAATTGTGCCTTTTGCTTATATGCTCATGTACAGCAAGTGCACCCATTTCCATCTGCTGCCTCTTCAGTTCTTTCAGAGTTTCTGTTCTGCTGTCTTATACGTCTCTGTGCAGTACAAATACTAAAGCTTACCCCTATTTCCTGATTTTATGTTTTGCTCTAGAGTCTATCAGTCTTTTGCATACAGCTCTTCAGGTTATCAGCACTAGTATTCCAGGGAATTATTTAAGGACAGGTAGCAGTGTCCAAGACAGTACCTGAAAGAATCAGGGCTAGATTGGGAGCCAAAAGTCCTGGGTTCTATAGTCAGATTCCTGGCTATTTCTTATTTATAAGAGTCCTTGAAAAGTCACTCCATGTTCAGTTTCCAAACTTCTACTAAATTAGGAGTGAGATGGATAAAACCTCAAACCCTGTTCCGTCTCTATTATAGTTTGTTGTAAAGCCTGTATATGATAAGAGATGTGAAAGTCCTTCCAACAGTTCAATGTATTATAAAATAAAATCTTTGGGTATCTTATCTGAATTAAATCCATGCTTATGAAGCAGAGAGGTGGAATGCCTGCATCTACTTGACTTGATCCCGAAACTGCATATTTTCAAGTCCATTGCTTTCCTAAGTTTATCTGTCTAGCCAGCCTACACCAACTGCAAGGTCCAATCATCTTTATACCTGGAAGGCAGCAGCATGGCTAACTCTTTTACAAATCCCATAATTTGGGAAAGTATATTAGTGCAACTTCTACAGGAGACAGCTTGGCAACATTTATTAAAATTTCACATGAATATACTGTTAGATTTAGTAATTTGACTCTTAGTCATATATCGTAAGGTAAATTATACCTGAGTAATGTAAGTTTTGTGTAAGATTATTCATACTATTTTTTTATGTCTAAAGGTTGGAAACAATCTAAATGTCCATCAGTAGACAACTGGTATACATAAATTATGAGGCATCCTTACATTGCAGCCCTAGAGAGAATGAAGAGTCTCTCTATGTGCTAATAAGCAATGATATCTAAGGTGAATAAAGCAAGGTATACAGGAGACTATGTATACCATGGAGTCCCCGGGTGGTGCAAATGGTTAACGTGCTTGGCTGCTAACTGAAAGATTGGAGGTTCAAGTCCACCTCCTAGGCACCTTGAAAGAAAGACCTGGTAATCTATGTCCAAAAAAAATCAGCCATTGAAAACCCTATGGAGCACAGTTCTACCCTAACACACATGTGTCGCCATGAGTCAGGGTCAACTTGACAGCAACTACTGTGTATACGATGCTATCATTTGGGTATGAAAGGGCAAAAAAATACCTATGTATTTATTTTCATACTTATAAAATAGGTCTAAGGGCACATAAGAAATTGATAACAAGATAAACTAAACTCCTGAAGGACGGGTGGTTGGAATACCTTTCATTTGATTTCCTTTTGATTTTGGACTGTGTATATCTATTTACTGCATTAGTAAAATTACAAACTAAATAAGTAAAAGAGAAAAACGTCCACAACTTTTTCTTTCTTACATTGTACATCATTTCTGCTGATTGCTGAGATCTTCCTAAAAAGTCATTTTGGGTTGGGGCTGCTTTCTCCTCAGTCCTGCTTTCATTTGCTTCAACAACAGTTACTTAATCTAGACCACAGACAGGAAGGGAACTCACTAGTTGTGCTCAGATTTATACAGAGTGGATGCCTTTCAGACCAAATAGTTCTTTTTTTCTGGAGGCAAGGAAGTGAATCTGAAAATAAGAAATCTTGCACTCAATCATTATAAAATCATGTGCTGCTTTGACCAATTAGTCCTTGGAGTTACAAGTAGACCAAAGCTGAAAACTCACATTGTAAACCACTTGGCATAAGGCCTTGGTGGTTCAGTGGTAAAATTCTCACTTCCATGCGGGAGACCAGCTAATACACCACATGTGTAGCCACCACCCTTCTGTCACGGAGGGTTGTGTGTTGCTCTGATTCTGAACAGGTTTTGGCAGAGATTCCAGATGATGATGGAAGAGGAAGAAAGGTTTAATGATCTATCTATTTCTGAAAATCAGCCAATGAAAACCCTATGAATCACAGTGGTCTGATCCACAACCAATCATGGGAAATAGGCAGAAGCAGGCATCTTTTTGTTTCATTGTACACAGAGACCCCATGAGCTGGGGGGCAGACTTGACAGCAGCTAACAACAACAAAACCGCTCAGCAAAGGTAACAGGCTTTTTATCATCCCTCATAGTGTGTAAAGCATTGCAATAATTCATCATTTCTTCCATTTGCTTTAGCTATTCTATGTTCAAGAGCAAGTTTCAGAGTCTCTTCTGACATCCGTTTTGGTCTCTTCTTTTTTTTCTGTCTTTTTAATGAATGACCTTTTGCTTTCTTCATGTATGATATCCTTGATAACATCCCACAGCTCATCTGGTCTTCGATCATTAGTGTTCAATGTGTTAAATCTATTCTTGAGGGGGTCTCCAAATTCAGGTGGAATATACTCAGGGTCGTACTTAGGCTCTCATGGACTTGTTTTAATTTTCTTCAGCTTCAGCTTGAATTTGCATATGAGCAACTGATGGTCTGTTCTGCAGTCAGCCCCTGGCCTTGTTCTGGCTGATGATATTGAGCTTCTCCATTGTCTCCTTCCACAGATGTAGTCGATTTGATTCCTGTGTAGTCCATTTGGCGAGGTCCATGTGTATAGTTGCTGTTATGTTGTCAAAAAAAGGTTATTTGTAATGAATAAGTCAATGGTCTTGCAAAATCCTATCACACCATCTCCAGCACGTTTCTATCACCAAGGCCGTATTTTCCAACTACTGATCCTTCTTCATTTCCAACTTTTGCATTCCAGTCACCAGTAATTATCAATGCATCTTGATTGCATGTTTGACAGACTGCAGAAGTTGGTAAAAATCTTCCATTACTTCCTCTTTGGCATTGGCGGTGGGTGTGTAAATTTGAATAATAATCTTATTAACTGGTCTTCCTTGTAGGCATATGGATATTCTCCTATCACTGACAGCGTTGTACTCCAGGAAAGACATTGAAACATTCTTTTTTGACAATGAGCATGATGCCGTTCCTCTTCAATCTGTCATTCCCTGCGTAGTAGACCATACGATTGTCCTATTCCAAATGGCCAATACCAGTCCATTTCTGCTCGCAAATGCTTAGAATATCTATCTTCAAGTGTTCTATTTCATTTTTGGCAACTTCTAATTTTCCTAAATTCATACTTTATACATTCCCTTAATGGTCATTTGCAGCTCTTTCTTCTCATTTTGAGTCATGCCACATCAGCAAATGAAGGTCGCGAAAGCTTAACTCCATCCACATCATTAAGGTTGACTCTAATTTGAGGTGACTCTTCCCCAGTTGTATTCTAAGTACTTTCGAACCTGAGAGGGTTATCTTCTGGCACTATATCAGACAATGTTCTACTGCTATTCATAAAGTTTTCATTGGTCAATTTTTTTAGAGGTAGATGACCAGGTCCTTCTCAGCCTGTCTGAAGACTAGCAGCTTCACTGAAAACTGTCCACTATTAGTGACCCTGATAGTATTTGAAATACTGGCATAGCTTCTAGCACCGTAGCAACACACAAACCACCACTGGCAGACCACTGGTGTGCATCAGGATTGTATCCTTTTACCATACCTATTCAATCTGTATGCTAAGAAAATAATCTGAGAAGCTGGACTATATGAAGAAGAACACTGTATCAGGATTGAAGGAAGACTCATTAACAACGTTTGAAATGCAGGTAACACAATATTGCTGGGTGAAAGTCAAAAGGGTTTGAAGCACTTACTAATGAAGTTCAAAGACAAAAGCCTTCAGTATGGATTACACCTCAGCATAAAGGAAACAAAAATCCTCACAACTGGACCAATAAGCAATATTATGATAATCAGAGAAAAGATTGAAGTTGTCAAGGATTTTATTTTAATCCACAATCAACACCCATGGAAGAAGCAGTCAAGAAACTAAATGCCGCATTGCATTGGGCAAATCTGCTGCAAAAGACATCTTTAAAGTGTTAAAAAGCAAAGATGTCACTTTGAGGACTAAGGTGCTCCTGACCCAAGCCATGGTATTTTCAACCGCCCCATATGCATGAAAAAGCTGGATGATGAATAAAGAAGACCAAAGAAGAATTGAAGCCTTTCAGTTATGGTGTTGGCAAAGAATATTGAATATATCATGGACTGCCAGAAGAATGAACAAATCTGTCTTGGAAGAAGTACAGTCAGAAATGCTCCTTAGAAGTGAGGATGGTGAGACGTTGTCTCGTGTACTTTGGACATGTTATCAGGAGGGATCAGTTCCCAGAGAAGGATATCATCCTTGATAAAGTAAAGGGTCAGTCAAAAAAAGGAAGATGCTTAATGAGATGGATTGACACAGTGGTTGCAACAATGGGCTCAAGCACAGCAACCATTGTGAGGATGGTGCAGGATTGGCCAGTGTTTCATTTTGTTGTACATGGCGTTGCTATGAGTCAGAACCAACTCAATGGCATCTAACAACAACGTTGCAATACTAGAATTTACAAAGCTCCAGGAAGTTTATTGAATCTCAGATTTGTTTTAGATGAGTACTTTGTATGCTTTAAAAAAGCCATCTCAGAAGACAAAAAATAAAAATATGTATTAAAAGAAGATCATGGCCAGTGGAGTATTACACAACAATAAAGAACAATGATAAATCTATGAAGCATAACATGGATGAATGTGGAGGACATTATGCTGAGTGAAATAAGTCGATCATAAAAAGACAAGTATTGTATGAGACCACTACTATAAAAACACACAAAAAAGGTTAACACACAAAAAGAAACAATCTTTGATGGTTACAAGGGAGGGGAGGGATAGGAATGGAAAAACACTAAATAAACAGTAGGTAAGTGGTAACTTTGGTGAAGGGTAAGACAGTACACAATACTGAGGAAACCAGCACAACTCGTCCAAGGCAAGGTCATGGAAGCTCCGTAGACACATCCAAACTCCTTGAGGGACCTAATTGTTGGCCTGAGGGCTATGGGGATCATGGTCTCGGAGAACATCTAGCTCAACTGGCATAAGATAGTTTATAAAGAATGTTCTCCATTCTACTTTGCTGAGTAGCGTCTGGGGTCTTAAAAGCCTGTGAGCAACCATCTAAGATACTCCACTGGTCTCATCCCTATGGGAGCAAGGGAAAATGAAGAAAACTAAAGATACAAAAGAAAGATTAGTCTAAAGGACTAATGGACCACAACTACCAAGGCCTTCACCAGACTGAGTCCAGCACAACTAGATGGTGCCTGGCCACCACCACTGACTGTTCTGACAGGGATCACAAAAGAGGGTCCCAGACAGAGCTGGAGAAAAATGTAGAAGAAAATTCTAACTCATAAAAAAAGATCAGACTTACTGGCCTGACAGAGACTACAGAAACCCTGAGAGTATGGCCCCAGACACCCCTTTAGCTCAGTAATGAAGTCACTCCTGAGGTTCACCCTTCAGCCAAAGATTATTAGACAGGCCTGTAAAACTAAGTGAGACTAAAGGGGCACACCAGCCCAAGGACAAGGACTAGAAGGCGGGAGGGGACAGGAAAGCTGGTAATAAGGAACCCAAGGTCTAGAAGGGAGAGTGTTGACATGTCGGAGGGTTGTTAACCAATGTCATAAAGCAATATGTGTGCTGTTTAATGAGAAACTAGTTTGTTCTGTAAACCTTCAACTAAAGCACAGTTAAAAAAAAAAAAGTGATGATGGCATTGATGATAGGCATTCTCCTAACAGACTCATAATTCACTTCTTGATGTCTTTATCTTCACATTCATCAACCAGCTAATACTGGCATGTGACCAGTGAAACACATGTGGCCCTGAGGGCTTTTTTTTTTTGTCTTACTTGCTTTAAAGGTGGAATTTCAAGTCATGCAATGCCTTTAAATCAGGTGCCATCTTTTCAGGATGAGAGCGCAGCAATTGTCCATCCGTACTCTCATTAGGGATAAATGAGCCTCGTCTTACAAGGCTCTGAATACAAAATCTCTCACTATCACCCACTGTCTTCTCTCTAGCAGCAACAGTTGTTAGTGGCCTTGAGTCATTGTTGGAGAACTGGAGAAGTCTCTTTGGGAACAAGAAGAAAGAGTGCCTTCCCTGGAGACAGGAGCTCAGGCTTGAAATTCAAAACTTAGTGTACCTTTCAACTCGATGCTCCTAAATTTACCTTCAAATCTCTGACATATAACAGAGGAAAAAAGGAGTGCCTTTCCCCCTCTTATCTTAAACCTTCATTCAGAGTATACCTTCCTTTACCTAATTTTGGGGTTTTCATTCTTGTCCTTTTTGGTTTCAAAACCACTTGAGCAAGTCTCTTGACTGGTGATAGAAATGTGAGGAGGCTTGTCTTGGGAATAAGCTCTGAGCAATTTTGAAAGCGCTGAAGCTTGACACAGAACTCTATAATTTTTATACATGGTGAATACAGTGGCTAACCTTTGAGCCCTGAAGTGCTCTGTGTGTTCCTCATCTGATAATGCAGAGTGACAATGATACAGCTGACCTAGCTGCAGCCCAAATACTTGATGAATGATAGCATCCTAAAAAAAAAAAAAAAAAAAAATCCTAGAGCTCCATAAATAGAAAGTACTCTACCACCTGGCATGTACAACTTGGAAAGGATGGTGCTTAAACTCTGGTTGCCTCTTCCAAACAGTGCAGGCTCTTCACAATCTTGTTTATTCAGGGCAGACTAATCAGTAAGCACAGTGTGCACTGGCTTACAGTATGCAAGGTACGCACGGGCTTAATTGTGCTTACTTACTAATGTGAGATTGTGCACTACAGATTAGTAAGTAAGCACAGTCAAGCCCATGTGTACATTGTTTATTGGGTAATCCATCCCAATAACAAATACAAAAGCAAAGGCCAACAGTTTTTTCCCCTCTGATTTATGAGAGACTGGGAGTCAGAATCGACTCCATGGCAACAAGTTGGAAGAAGACCGAAGAGGAAAAATAGCTCCTGCAAGAGGTATGCTCCACTGTGTCCTCAAACACTGGTTAGGAAACATTGATCATCGGACCGAAAACCAGATACTTAAGGGCCCTCTGGTGGTGCGTAGGTTAAGCACTCAGCTGCTAACCGAAAGGTAGGTGGTTAGAACCTCCCAGGTGCTCCGAGATGTGGCAGTCTGCTTCCGTACAGATTCACCGCATTGGAAGCCCTATGGGGCAGTTCTGCTCTGTCCTATTGGGTCTCTATGAGATGGATTTGACTCAACGGCAATGGGAGACCTCAAAGTGAGAGAAAGTGGCTGGTTGTTAGACTGGATAGACTTGCTAGAATGGGTGAGGAGATCATCAATATAGGAATTTTATAGCGTCATAGACTGGAAAGGTTAAGGAAACACCTGTGCCTCCCAGTCTACATATTCTGATGCTCTAGAAGACAAAACTAGACTAAAAATTATACAATTTTGGAGTTGGAAGCAGACATTAGTCCAAACTTACTTTGCTGAGGAGGAAATGTGAGGCCCAGGGATTTGTCCAAAATCACAAAGCATGTTAACTGATGGCAGAGCCAGGTCTGTAAACCAGGACCTGTAGACTGCCAGTGCTGTCTACGCTGCATTCCAGACATTTGTAGATACTAATCGGAAGGAGGATGAACTGGCCACGGGCTTACATTGCTACAGAGAGTGTAATGGGGAAGTGTTTTGTAAACTGTAATGCCACAAAAATGGAAGGTATTATTATTGCAAGTAATTGTTCTAAACACACCCACTTATTTGATACTTACTTGAAAAAGAAGCAAATTTGAAATTGCCTACTCAGTTTTCTCAACTATCATAATTAATGAGAAGAAAACAGAGCAAAATAAAATCTAGAGATAATCTGAGGACAAAATTAAACTTTCTGCTCCCTACCTCAAAGTTCTGAGTGGCACAAACAGTCAAGCACTTTACTAATGGTCGAAAGGGTGGCCGCTGGAACCCACCCAGAGGCACCTGTAAAGACAGACCTAATGGTCTGCTTCTGAAAGGCACAGGCTTGAAAACTCCATGGAGCAATTCTGCTCTGCACACATAGGGTTGCCATGAGTCAGAATCAACTCAATAGCAGCTAACCACTTACACCAAAATGCTGGAGGAAAGGAGTAGAAACCCAGGAGGCAGAGAACCCTCAGACTGGCCCGAGTGGCGCGAACAAAGAATGCACCATTGAGTGTATTAAAACATCTATTAAAAATACTTTCTCTGCGACTTCCCATTTGCCCTTGGAAACCCTGTTAGCATCGTGGTTAAGAGCTACGACTGCTAACCAAAAGGTCAGCAGTTCGAATCCACCAGGCGCTCCTTGGAAACTATATGGGGCAGTTCTGCTCTGTCCTATAGGGTTGCTATGAGTTGGAATCAACTCGATGGCAATGAGTTTTGTTTTTTTTTTTTCCCCATTTGCTGTCCATTGAATAGTCTGTAGTGTGATAATAGCTACTTGGGGATTACTTTCTGGTTTGGCTCAGGGGCCCAGGTAGGTAAAGGGACAGATAATGACGATATCGCTTACACTGAGGCTTTCATCTCTGCCTCTCAAAGCCCTTTGAAACTATTAAGTCTCTTCCTACAATTCTCTTCGCTCTCTTCTCAAACCAGGGAAACAGAAGCCACTTCTCTTAACCCCCAAAAGAGGTGACCGTCATCTTTCCCCTGCCTCACCCCTGGGTCTCTGGCAGGTCAGACTCATGAAGTCAGTGTTTACTACTTGGTGTGGGCTAGATGCCATAACAAAGATGTCATAGAAAAGTTGAGGTACATACAGTCTCTATGGACATTTGACCTGCTGAGAACTTAAGGAAATTATTTAAGGTTACAGGGCTTTAAGTGGCAGAACCTGGTATATAAACCTAGTAGAACTGTTAAATAAACCTATTATCTTATTTTGGACATGAAGAAATGGAGGTTGCTTTCAGAAATGGGACATAAACCAGGTTGTCTGACTCCAGAACCCAGAGCTCTAATCCACTCTGTTGTATTGGCTATATTCCCGCAATAGGAGGTAGCTCCTGGGAATGTGATTGAGAAAGTGGGAGAGAGGGCCATGGGCACACACGTCAGGGATTTGTCATCCCTGGCCTTGACAAGTTTTCTGTATTTTTGCTTCTGGGGGGGGAAGAAGGTGAAACAGAAGAAAATCAGGCTCTAGTTCTTATACTCTATGCCTGGGTCGCTTCTCCAGAGTGCAGGGGCTGCAAATCCACTGCTTCCCAGCCTCAAAGGCCTAGCCCTCCCTTCCAATCCTCTGCCCTGGAACCTCTGCTGAGGGCACGACCAGGAGAGGGCCTGCCTCAGACACCACCCTTCCCCCATCTTCCGGAAGCTCACTCTCTTCTTTCCCATTTGCAGGACGTGTTAAAAGAATGATAAATCTGAACCCAGAAGTTCAGCCACCATTTTTTGGATTCCTGTTGTTCAACTTCCTTGGCCAGGGAGCCGTGGTGGCACAATGGTTAAGTGCTCCGCTGCTAACCCACCAGCAGCTCCACCGGAGAAGGACATGGTGAGCTGCTTCCCTAAAGATTACAGCCTAGAAAACTCTGTGGGGCAGTTCTACTGTCATATGGGGTCACTATGAGTTGAAAATGACTCAATGGCACCTAACAAAACAACGACCTTTCAGGCAATGTCCCTCTGTCAGAAGGTTCTGTGAACTGAGATGATACTAGTACCATGCTGTCAGATGGTGCCCACTCCACTAATAGTTGGCTAGTTTGGCCCCTCTACTACTCAGTTCAGTCCAGCAGCTGATAGTAAATCATATTGATTAACCTGTTGGTCTGAGCTAACTGACTCAGATAAAAAAAAAAAAAAATAGATAGTGCAAATGTCTGAGGCATAGAATATCACTGTGTCATTTCTGAAATACGACTGCTTTCAGGCACATAGAATCGGGCCCTAGAATTAATACTGTCACTGAAGAGTAGCTTATGCAGTGGGATAACCTGATTCACTGACCATACCTCATTCAACGTACAAAGACAGTACCTGTCCTTATTCAGTCTGGAGGTCTTAGGGGTGCCTTCCAAATCTCTATCTGTTGTGAGGCCTCTTCCGCTGTATCTCCACGACAGCAGTATTCTGGCTTTCAAACACAGCATGTCCAAAACTGAACTTACTTTCACCACCTCAATCTTTGTCCTGTATTCTACTTTTGCTGGTGGTACCATCAGCCACTCAGTCACCTGAGCCAGAAACAGGGGCATCAGCCTACAGTCTGCCCTCTCTCAACCCTCGTATTTAATCAATTACCAAGCCTCCTGAGTGACCTTCTAAAGAGCTTTCAATTCTACCTCTCCTTTTCATCCCTACTGTTGATGTTTCAGTGCAGACTCTTAGCTAATTGCTGTAATAAAACTAGAATGGGTAGTCCCTGAGGGCATAAGTGTGGTGGATAAGACTATGAGCTCAGAGTCAGAATGGAGCCAGAATGAAGAATTTGAATCCTACTCGATATGCATCAGCCATATGGTAAGTATCTGAGCTTCAGTTTCTTCATCTGTAAAATGGGGATAATAAAATACTTCCCTTCCTGGGTTGTTATGATGATTCAATGAAGTTAACATACTTATAGCTCTTAAAACATTGCTTGGCACAAAATACACACTTTGTGTTATGCTATTATTGTTAGCAATTTATTCTTGATATAAGGATAGGTAAGGAAACTGAGGCTCAGAACTGTTAAATGCCTTCCTTAGGATCATCCAGTTACTAAATAATACAGCTGGCATATATGAATCCATAATGGCACACATAGGGCTCCCAGTGCAGCTGTTAGTAAGAACTTGGACCCTCCAAAGTACCACACACAGAAAGATGCCATGTTATATAGAACACTATGCATAGTATGGAAACCCTGGTGGCGTAGTGGCTGCTAACCATAACGGTCGGCTGTTTGAATCTGCCAGGCGCTCCTCAGAAACTCTACAGGGCAGTTCTACTCTGTCCTATAGGGTCGCTATGAGTCGGAATCGACTCGATGGCACTGGGTTTGGTTTGGTTTTTTTTTTTTTTTGGATGCGTAGTATGAGCTCATTTAAAAAAAATTTTTAGACTTAATTTGCAGACTTCTCTTTTACTACCTCTGAGCCTTGTATATCCTTTTGTCACCTTACTTTTCTTCTATCTCTCTCACTATATAACTTAAGGGCAGAAAATTCCCATTGGAAGCACAGGGCGAGGCACACAACACTTAGAATTTGTTAAAATGGTAACAGCATTGGATCTTAATAAAAAAAAAATTAACTTATTTAGTGGGGAATAGATTATAATAGTAAATAACAAATAATGTAGAAAAAAATTCAAACTACAAAAGATTTTTCAGAGGAAAATAATATTCCTTCTATCCCATTCCTTAGACACCTGGCTACTATCCCAAGAAGCCATGGTGGCCAGTTCCTTTGATATTCTTTCAGAGATATTCTAGAATTGCATTGAATTTTAGTGAATTTAAATTTACTGCCGAAGGGTACAAGGTGACTGGGAAAAATGCTTTATAAAAACTTGGTTAGTACGTTTTCTTTCCTGAGAAATCACCAATTTTAAATCCATAAAAATGGCAACCTAAATTTTTTTTTTTTTTTTTTGGTGGCAAGACCAACAGCAGAGAAAGATGCTAAGGTGTTCGTAAACTCCTCCAGGTAAAGCCACTGTCTCATGCCAAACAATTCTATTTACAGATTCTCAGCCCTTGAAGTTAATCTTTCTGACCCATTTCTTCATAATTCTGTGGCCTGAGATTTCATTTTTATTGTGCGATTCGTTCCCTGGACACGGAAAGAGTCTGTATTCTGTGACGCGATCATGACAAAGGTCTTTCTCTTTCTTTTGGCCAGATGTCTGAGGTCACCCTTACACAACTTACCACAGTATGAAAAGAGAAAGTGCTTCCTGGAGGAAGAAAGACAGTAACCACTTTTCTCCTCAGTGTGGTTTTTGTCTGACAGATGTCTGCAATTGCCCTGGAAGATACTCTCTTTAATAATGCACCCACTTAAAGAGACTGAATGCTTGGTACTGCCTTTTCTCGGGTTGCTAACCTGTTCCTGTTACTTTTGTCATAGTACAGTACATTTAGACTTTGATGCTGCTTAAAAATGACATTAGAAATGGCTTTCTTAGAAAAGATACCAAATTGCACAAGTCTGTGTCTAATAGAGGAAGTGGTCCTAAAATATTTACAATTCCCTACTTTATTCTAAAGATGTAGATTCATATGTCTTTACCCCTCCCCATAATATTTTTCTAGTTCCATGTCCCTGTGTTAAATGGACATTCATTTTACTTCCAAAAGACAAAACAAAACAGACTAAATAAAAAATTCACCCCAATACATAGGTTTTTTTCCAGCCTTTTTTTACTAAGAGCAATCAAAAGCCAAGAATTTGAACTCTAATAGCAATAGTTCATCGCATCTCTTTTTTCAGGAAAATAACTATTTTTTTCCCTTTGTTAGCATCTTTACCATTTTTCCTCTCTATGCTGTAGCAAGTAAATTAAGGAGTTGATGTCCAGACATGGTATCCCTAGTATTTTGGGGGGCTGATGTTGACATGCTGAGATAAGTTAAATAGAACCTTTGTTTCCACTGGGCCCTCCATGGGAGATGCACCAAAGACAGCTGACTGGCCTCTTCCTTTTCCCCTAAATCTGTTTGCTACTAAATTGTCTGTTTGCTATTCCAAGTCTTTGGTGTAGGCTCAGTGGTCTCCCTGACTGTCAATGAACTCTTTTTAGTTGTTTCTTTGTTAGTGCCTTCTTGTTGCTTCTCAGTTTCCACCAGTAAAGGGCATCCAGCCAGTTTATCTACCCCAGCTCAGCCAACTCTTACTGAAGTTCTGAAGTTTTCACAGATCTGAGGAAAAGCTTCATTGGGTTAAGAAAAGATTCCAGAACTCCTGGAGAAATTGGACTTTTAAATTCTGGCATTCTCTTCATTCTGTTGGTGATATCATTTCTTTGTAGTAATCACTTAGGAGCTTCCGTCTCCACCGCTCTGCTTTTCATGTTCAGGCTTCATTATTTTCCATTCCTCAATTCTGCAGTTGAAATCTTTCTGTTCTAGAAAGTGACCTCTCCTGGTGGTACCACTTTGAACAGGCTTTTCTGCAACTTTTTCCAATATACTGCATATTACTGAACTCTATTATTATATATCTGGGATTGAAAAATAAATAATTCATTGTATTTATTAAATGAATGCAAGGGATGTGGCTTAATCATTTGCAGGAGAATTATAAATTTTCTGCTGAGTTTAATTGTGTAAATCAGATAGTAAAATGATAATGCTATGTGACTACATTTAGCACTGCTTGTTAATGGGTCTCCTCCAAGACAGCAGCATTTCTTCTCCTGGCACTTCTCACAAGATGGCAGCTAGTCAGCAGAGCAGAGAGACAGGGCGGCAGAGTAGTTAAGAGCATGGCCTCTGGTGCTAGACAGCCTGGGTTTGACTTCCAGCTCTAGCACTTACTAGCTGTGTGACTTTGAGCAAGTTGCTTGATCTCTCCAGGCTCTTTTCTGTAGTGTGAAGAAAAGCTTAGTAATGGTACCTACCCACTCATTTCATAGGCTTGTTGCAGACAAATTGAGCTAATACAGTGAAATCTGTGAGAGCCGGAACTCAGTGGGACTGCCTTGTTTTTCTGGGTCTTGCAAGCTTTCTGCCTTTGACAGGGTCCAGTCTTAACTATTTTTCTATCGCTGTCTATTAGTGGAAAATATTTGAGTTTCCTTCTCTCACAGGTTTCCACCTTTCGCAGGTTTTGGCTTGTGCAGGTTTTACTATATATGCAAAACATCTAGAGAGGAGCTGGAAAAGTAAGACTATATAAATGCTTGCTATATTATTATTCAGCTATTGCTTGGGTTAACAGTGACTGACCGAAAGCAAAAAATGAGGTGAGTATATTACATTTTACATTGACTTCAAGGACAATGTCATAGCACTGAAATTCTCTGAGGAATATATTCAAACCCGGTGTCATGGATTGAATTATGTCCCCCTAAAAACATGTGTATCAATTGTGCTGGGCCATGATTCCCAGTATTGTGTAATTTTCCTTTATCTTGTAAATCTTGCCTCTGTGACGTTAATGAGAGAGGATGGGCAGCAGTTGTGTTGGTGAGACAGGACTCAGCCTACAAGTTTGGATTGTGTCTTGAGGCAATCTCTTGAGACATAAAAGAAAGAAGCAGGCAGAGAGATGGAGAACCTCGTATCACCAAGAAAGCAGTGCCAGGAGCACAGCGCATACTCTGGACCTGGGGTTCCTGCGCGAAGAAACTCCTAGTCTGTGGGAGGATTGATGAGAAGGCTGACAGAGAGAGGAAGCCTTCCCCTGGAGCTGACACTCTGAATTTGGACTTTTAGCCTACTTTACTGCGAGGAGATGTTTCTCTTTGTTAAAGCCATCCACTTGTGATATTTCTGTCATAGCAGCACTAGACGACTAAGACACCGGGGAACCTATTTAAGAAAAGCAATAACTTCTCTGGGTCAAACAGGACATTTTCTCTTTGAACATCTCTAAAATTAATGAATAGTCATTAATTACCAATAATTACTAAAAGGAGCCAAAGATGTTGAAATGGGAAATATTTGAAGTCTTGCGATGACCTGGAAACCCTGGTGGCGTAGTAGTTAAGTGCTACGGCTGTTAACCAAAAGGTCGGCAGTTCGAATGCACCAGGTGCTCCTTGGAAACTCTATGGGGCAGCTCTACTCTGTCCTACAGGGTCGCTATGAGTCGGAATCGACTCGATGGCAGTGAGTACGATGACCTATACTTTCCTGATATATTTCTATTTGTTTGCAACTTAAGAATCCTTTTTTTTCTTGGGAGGGGGTATAAAGTTATAATTATATTTCTATGCTACATGAAAATTTTATATTATATGTAATTATGAATCTTAATTTTTATTAAGTCACTACCTCTTTATAGTCAATAGAGATCCTGGCAAGCTCAAAGGTTGAGATTCAAGCTACATGAATGTCTTTTTAAGGCAAACTGGTAGAAATTTAAGTTAGAGCAGTTTTTACAAATGACATTGGCTTACATGTTCATCGACCTAAGGATTTCTGTATTGGTTTGGTCAAAAATTCCAAGTAAGCTGTTTTCTTCCAGCAATCTTTTAAAGTAGGATCAATGCCACCTGCACGTAATAAACTATAACTTCAGATACCAATAAACCAAACAAAATAATAATGTTTTATTAGTACAGATTGCTGTCAACAATGCTTCAAAAAGGGTACAGTTGTTAATGGCAGGCACTGAGATGCAATGAATGAAAGAGAACTGGGTCAACAATTTTTCCAATTCACCTTTCCAGTTACTGGGTGAGAGAGTAAAAACACTTAAAAGATTCAGCCTGCCTAAATGTTGATACTTGGCTTCGAGTCAGCACCAGTTAGAATTTAATTAATATTAGGTAATGTGCATAAATTCAGAATATATGAACAGAAACTTGTGTTCTATTTTTTAAATCTGTTCACCCCCCTCCAATAAAACTATAAAAGGCTTCTGCAGAGTATCTCATTTTGAGTGTACTAATTGTATAAGTTAGTTTTAAGTGAAAGTGACGTTGTATAATCATTACATTTTGACTACAGTCTATCCCACTTTCTTCTTGTTGATATTTAACTGCTCATGCCTAATGATTAAATTATCCTTTCTTTTGTCCTTAGATGAGATTGAAAAAACATTTATTTCCCTTCTCAACACAATCGATTTGCATAACGCCTAACGATGCTTCTTTCAGATTCCCACATTGACCACACATTGCTGCAAACATGCCAACAAACTGCCACTATTAAAAAAAAAAGAAAATCTGAATTCCCACAAATCAGTCCATCTGATAATGTTGGCAGGCAGCCAGATGGCCCACAGAAACAAGATACAGTTTTGTGATTTTTGGTTTTTTTTGATCCGATGACTTACCCACAATGACAGCAGTGACAGTCAGCAGCACAAAGGCGTTCCGAAACAGGTAATTTTTAACATCCTCCTTTGTGATGTTCTGCACTTTCTTCTTGGCCAAGAGTGTGCGTTTACGAACTCCTCGCTGCAACCTCTCCATCCGTCCCCCGATCTTGGGCTCTTCTCCATTGCTTTTAGTCATATTTTACTGCTCTGTAAGTGTCTCTTCTTTGCACTTCAGTGTGTCGGAATCACCCCCAGAAAGTCAAAGCTCCTCTTTGGTGTTAGAGCACACAACTAGAACAGGAGAGAAAGAGAGGAGCGTTACAGCCTAACCAAACCCAAACCAAACCCAGTGCCGTTGAGTCAATTCCGACTCATAGCGACCCTATAGGACAGAGTAGAAATGCCCCATAGGGTTTCCAAGGAGCGCCTTGGCATATTCGAACTGCCGAACCTTTGGTTAGGAGCCATAGCATTTAACCACTACAGGGGTGAGAAATTCTCTCTGCTCCACACCAACGCAAGTTGCTGGTAAACTGCCTGATCTCAGCAGGAATCATGGACTGGAAGGTGGCAATGCCAGGTTTCAAGACTACAATGTGCATGTTTTACTGGACCACGTGTGAGAAATGTACATAAATCCAGAATATATGAACAGAAACTTGTGTTCTATTTTTTAAATTCATCCACCCCCCTCCAATAAAAAGGCTTCCCCAGAGCTGGGCCTGACTGAGTACCCCCTATGCTACCCCCAGAACCCAGCCTTGGACATGCAATGAATGTCCAATTGAACTACATGCACAGGAAGGGCTCAATAATTGCTTGATGGCTTGTTTTATATACACGGTGAAGGCATAACCATGTCAATAAAATGTATGATATTTGGCAGTTGAGGTCTTTCTATTATATAAAGTGTCTATTTTCTTAAGAAAAAGAAACCATGATAATATCAATTAATAAATATGATAAACACACATACACACAAGTGCCCTTAGGACATGGGAAATGTATTTATTTTACAGGATGATTTTTTTCATTTTTTCCACAAAATAAAGTGCTTTGGGTAAAAAAAAAAAAACAAAAAACAGAACCCATTGCCATCGAGGCAATTCCGGCTCATAGCGACCCCAGAGTGCTTTGGGTACATCTGTAAATTATCAGAAATCATAATTCCTTTTCATTTTTTATTACAAATAGAAGTACAAAGTAGCATTTGTCTTCGTGACAAATATGCTGGAGTCGTCTGAGGACTCTACCACTAACTTCGAAGTATTTTAGAATTTTGGATTTCTAGAACAAATGAAACGAATCCAACTTTCATTCCTAACATTACAGCGCCTGGTTTTTAGTTTCTTTAAAGTGCTCTTTCAAATATATCCAAGCAAATCTTTTTCCTTGGTGGAAATCAGCGGTCTGAAGGAGCCAGGGATTCCTCCAGCTGCTTTACAAGATTTCGAATCCACAGTCTCTCCCTTGATCAATCTGAGTGAAAATCAGGCGTGCCTGTGGACGTGTGTGTCTGGCAACGCCAGCAGCCAGCGTGTGCGTCCGTGGGGGGAGGTAACTGGAAACCCAGGGACTCCTCGGAAGCGTTTGGCAAATCCAAGTGTGGAAAAAAGGTCCCGTCTTAACTGTTTTGACTTTTAAGTAAAATTACAGGTTGGGGTCAGTTATAATAAGACCTCCAACTTGTTTAAGACTTCACACCAGATTAAAAGCTTAGCGAGATGTGAAGGACAGAAGGGAGAGATCAGATTTATGTGAATCTGTGATTTCCTTTACCAGTCACTTTTAAACAGATCAGCTCAGCCTTGATTCTTCTCGAAATTAACCACAATCTGCCTCCAATCCACCCTGAATTACTCAACCCCAGATTAAGAGAGGACCCGACATAACTCGACACCACATGCTGCCTACATTAAATTACTAACAGGGACTTTATCTACCAAAATGGCTAGCTTTTACTCTCGATAGTCCTCAGCTTGGGGAACAAAATAATACATTGGCAAAGAAATGGGAGGGGAAATTATACCCAGCAGCAACACAGGACTCTACACTTACCTTTGCGGGTTTCGTAACGGGTGGAAGAAACCCCGGGCAAATGACAAGGTGAATTCCCCAGCAGGTACGACGGAGTTCCTAAACGCGCTGAGCGGCAGCCTGGCTCTGACAATATGCATGTGCTCGGAAACTGCAAGCTACTATCGAGGCAACTTAAGAAAAGGGGAGGAGTCTGTGCCGGGCCAAGGGGAGGGGGGAAAATGAGAACACCACGGGAAAGGAGGGGGAGTCCCGAGGTTTCTGGAATATTGATTAATCTTGGCACGCTGCAAACATGCTTGCTGGCTTTGTTTTGCTCCTTAGACCACTTTCACGCTTAGTCAGTTCACTTTCATTAGAAATGCAAAAGCGGGTCCGGGAAGAATTGAAGAATAAAGCACACACAGACTCAGAAAAGCTGGAAGTCCTGATTAGAACGTTTCAAAGCAGACTTTTCTAAGGCTAACTTTAATGATTTCACTTTATTGCAGGTTTCCTCCCCTTAAAGAAACACGACAGCGTGTGCTCTTTTGCCTGGTTGTACGACTGTTACGAAAGAGTCCCTCTTTTTAGATCTGGGAAAATAACTGACATTTCTTGGGAAGACCCGGAACGCAATCAAGTACGGAGGGGGGAAAAAATGCTTACTCTAATTCTCTTAACTTTGCGTAAAGTTACTCAAAACACAAGATGAGACATGCCTCTATTTTAGCAATTTCAACTACATTGCAACAAATCTGATTGAGCTCAAACGGCCTGGATGCAAAAGTAAGAAACACAAAGAGATCAAGACTTTGCTAAACTATAAAGAGCATTTTAGGCCCCAAAGTACAAATGCATATGTGAAGCGTCTGCGGTTCCAACAGTTCAGCTGCTTTCAGATGCCACAATTTTTAAAAGATGCTAAGTTGTTTTGTTCTCCCCTCCACCACCACCATTTTTAGGAGTTAGAAAATTCTCATTGCCTTGAAAACACATATAACTTGCACCTCTAATTCATTTTCTTTAAAAGGAAAATAGATTTTAGAAAGAAGTTATTTTTTTTAAGCCTGGCCCACTTTCAAAACTTGCCTAGCAGATGAAGAAAAGAGTTCAATAGAAACAGAAACTCATACCAAAAATCACAGCCAGAGTTCTGTATTCTTGTTCATTAAATCTCATATTCCCCGTGCAAAACCTGCCCAACTCTTGTGTCTGTCTGCTATCCGACAAGGAAATATGTCTTTATCCCCCTTTAGCAAAGCCAGGGAGAATACCATGAAATGTCTCCTGCCAGCTTCAACTGCTCCCCATATGGCCTTTCCAACGTCTGCTGGTTGGAAAGCAATGGCGAACCATGGAAATGCTTTACGATTACAAATTAGCACGTTATAACAACTTTCTGATTTGGCATCGTTCTAAGAGTTCATTGAAAATACATACTTTTGACAGCCTCAGTCTTCAGCCATCTTTCCCTTCCTCTGATCTCCTGTGTCAGTATCTCTACCACATGGTGTAATAATTATACTCTGTCTTGTATAGTTTACCTTTTAAAATCATGCTGTGCTTTGGCTTCTCATCTTAATTGTAAGTTCTTTAACGGCAAGAACCTGCCTTATGTCTGATACATAACAAACATTAAGTAAACTTTATACATGGTTGATATAATATAAGGGCATGAAACATAATAGAGGGTCAACAAAAAACTGGAAGACCCTCCATGAGATGGATTGGCACAATGGCTGCAACAACGGGCTCAAACACAGCAACGATTATGAGGACAGCGCAGGGCCAAGCAGCATTTTGTTCTATTGTACATAAGGTCACTATGAGTTGGAAACGACTCCACGGCACTTAAAACATGATACAAAATGCTTTTCAACCTTCCGTATTTAAACAAAAACTATCTGTTTTGCTCTTGGCATCCCTGGCCTGGATGCACAGAGCAGGTCTCATTTCTCAATACCATGACTACTTTTTTTAAAAGCATTTATTTACTACATCAGCTCCCATCTGAGCCATGGGTTTAGGACTAACTTGTCCACATTCCTTGTAGAAGTGACTTGTATTTCAAAAGAACTTTAAAGAGAAATCTGATGATTTTAAATGGAGTTTCAAGCTTAGTGGCATTTCCATTTTTTATTCCTTAGGCTAAAAAAAAAAAGCGAGGGGGGAGGAGTTGCTGGAAAACCACAGTTTGACTAACATAGAGATTGGAAGGTCCTCCAACTCCCTCTTCTTGTTCCTTTTTTTCTACTTCCTAAAGCTTAGTTAAAACCATTTCATTATTTTAGTTTGCGCAGACTTTATGGGACCCCAGTTTACCCTGGAGAGGGGAAATAATTCCCCACTGGAAGTTTTGTTGGCTGTAATAAAACCCAATGAGAAAATGAGATGCAAAGAGTCTCAGTTCAGAGTTATCCGAATTACAAGGTGTTAGTCTGGGGGGAAGTAGTGGGAATTGCTTTCTTTAAGCACTACTTTCTCTTTTGGGAAGCTATGGTAATAATGCCCTGGGGGCAACCCGGGTTTTCTCAACACATTTCTACCTTTTCCCTTTACTTTATAAGTATGCCCTGTCAGCTTTAAAACATTTTTTTCCTCTTCTTAGAGACACCATAAATGAAAGATCAAGGAATTATGAACAAGTCTCTATATGTTGTATTTCATTTAAAGCGACTTGATAGTAGGGGGCACAAATCCAGGGAATCATATTAACTTTAATATTCCAGAATGGAAATATATATATATATATATATATATATATATATATATATATATATATATATATATATATATATATAACAAATACTGCTCCTTTTGAAAAATCTGCCAAGATTTTTCTTTGGACATTCTATTATTAAGTATATTGTAGGTAAATTCTTCGTTTTGGAGAAAAATGTCGCTATAACAAGAGACAGAGTTCCTGGATGGTCCAAATGGTTAACGCCCTTGACTCCTAACTGAAAGGTTGGAGGTTCCACCCAGAGGTGCCTCGGAAGAAAGGCCTGGTGTCTACTTTCAAAAAATCAGCCATTGAAAATCCTATGGAGCACAGTCCTACTCTGACACTCGTGGGGTCACCACGAGTCAGAGTCAACCTGACAACAACTAGTGCTGGTATAACAAGAAACAATTACATCCAACCCATTCTTAAATGGGACATCCTCATCAGTTAGTTTTAAGTATGAGGCATCGTTATAATAAACAAGTGCTGATCTTAACATAGCTGGAAAACATTACATTTCAGCATCTAAGATTAGGGAATTTGGATTGATTGGATTTTTTTTTTTTTAAGAAGAACCTTGATTAGAAAATCTTTTTAACATTTAATGAATATTCTCAACTTTCGTTTTGAATTTCATGAGGACGTTTTTTAATTCTTGTTCAAATAACTCATACTTTAGGATTGTAAGGAATATCAATTCTCCTCCTACAATTTGGAAATTGTAGGATGTTAAGACAATAAATAAGTCCTAACTTGATACCAAGGTGTAATAATTAAGTACTAGAGGTAGTAGCTGCAGAAGTAGCAGCAAAACAACAAAAAAAGCAGTGGTAGATTCTGGTCACTTGGAGTTTAACAGACTGGGTTTTATTTTAAACATATACAAGGACTGAAAAATCCAACTGCAGAGAGGTGAACTATAATTAACCTTCATAATATTCATCCATCCATCCATTCATTCATTCAACAAACACAGAGCAGCTACTGTGCTCCAAATACTGGTTCCTTTCTTCAAAGGAGGAAACCCTGGTAGGATAGTGGTTAAGCGCTACCGCTGCTAACCAAAAAGGTCGGAAGTTTGAATCCACCAGGCACTCCTTGGATAACTCTACTGGGCAGTTCTATTCTGTCCTATAGAGTCGCTATGAGTCAGAACTGACTCAACAGCAATGGGTTTGGTTTTGGTTTGGTTTTCTTCAAGGAGCTCGTAAACACACATCTGTAATTATTACATAGTAGTCTATGGGAGCTAGAAACCCTGGTGGTATAGTGGTTAAGAGTTCCGCTGCTAACCAAAAGGTTGGCAGTTCGAATCTACCAGGTGTTCTTTGGAAAATCTATGGGGTAGTTCTACTCTGTCCTATAGGGTTGCCAAGAGTTGGAATTGACTCCACGGCAATGGGTTTTTTTTTTTTTTTCAGTCAATGGGAGGGCGCCACAGAGTTATAGGACCTCTCTGTGTTGAGATCTGTGTACCAGTCTTCCCAGAAGATTGAGTGTTCCTTGAAGGAAGGAGCTGTGCCTGGCTCACCATTGTGTACGCGGTATCTAGCATGATGCCTGCACACAGCAGCCATAGTGTGGCGTGGCAGGGAAGGAGTAGGGGGTCTATTGATGGAGAAGTCAGCAAGGAGCACATAAAGCACTAAATTAAAGAACTTGAGCCCTGCTTCTAGGCTATGGGGAGAGGCAAGTTTTAAGCACAGAAGTGATTTTAATTTTATCTAGATACAAGTATGGATTATGCCTGAATGTAAACAAAAAGGAAAACCAACTGGACCAATAAGCAACATCGTGATAAATGGAGAAAATATTGAAGTTGTCAATGATTACATTCTACTTGGATTAACAGTCCATGTCCATTGAAACAGCAATCAAGAAATCAAATGAGGAATTGCATTGAGCAAATTTGCTGCAAAAGATCTTTTAAAAATTTAAAAAGCAAAGATGTCATTTTGATGACTAAGGTGTGCCTGACCCAAGGCATGGCCTTTTCAATAGCCTTATATGCGTGTAAAGTCTGAGCAATGAAACAGAAAGAATTGATGCATTTGAATTGTGTTATTGGCAAAGAATATTAAATATATAGCAGACTGCCAGAAGAATGAACAAATCAGCCTTAGAAGAAATACAACCAGAATGCCTCTTAGAAGTGACAATGGCGAGACTTTGTCTTGCTTACTTAGGACACTCATCAGGAATGATTAGCTGCTAGAAAAGGACGTCACACTTGGTAAAGTGAACGGCCAGTGAAGATAAGGAAAACCCTCAATGAGATAGATTGACACGGTAGCCACAACAACAAACTCAAACACATGAATGAAGATGGCGCAGAACTGGGTACATTAAAAAAAAAAGATTCCCTTGAAAAATACAGATGGTCCCACAATATTGAGGCCCTTCAGAGGACAGACAGATATTGAGTAGAGGCTGCCTCCCCTGGATGGTGGGTACTCTCCAGGTCACTTGGTCTGCCTCTTATTTATCATCACATTTCTCTAGAACGTTTTGATGTTTTGACCTGTAGTGTGGTTTAAAAGAGGAGGTCTGGGCAGGGGCAGAGAGGCCCACTGAACTGCAGCATGAAGGAGTAGCAGAGCAGAAAAACACCCTAAATAGATGCTCAAATCGTAGAACATTATATCAAGCATTTTTATCACAAGTTAGATAAGAGCTGAAGATAACGATGACTTAAAATTTTTTTCACACATTTTCACCCCGTTAAAACTAAAGATGATGTGCTTTTTAATGACAATGTCACAAGTGTTATTGTTATTAACTCTTCCACTCGTCTACCAGTTTTCTTACTGTGGTGGTTTGCATGTTGCTGTAATGCTGGAAGCTATGCCACTGGTATTTCAAATATCAGCAGGGTCACCCATGGTAGACAAGTTTCAGCGGAACTACTAGACTAAGACAGACTAGAAAGAAGAACCTGGTAATCTGCTTCTAAAAAAACAGGCAGTGAAAACCTTATGAATAGCACTGTACCAAAAAGAATTGGTTGGTGTTCAACCATTTCAGGAGGTAGCATATGATCAAGAACCAGTGACAATGAAGAAAGAAGTCCAAGCTGCACTGAAGGTATTGGTGAAAAGCAAGGCTCAAGAAATTGACAGAACACCAATTGAGAAGTTGCAACAAACAAATTCAGCCCTGGAGGCTCTCACTCTTCTATCCCAAGAAATTTGGAAGACAGCTACCTGGCCAACCAATTGAAGAGATCCATATTTGTGCCCTTTCCAAAAAAAGGTGATCCAACACAGTGCAGAAATTATCAAACAATATCGCCAATATCACACACGAGTAAAATTTTGCTGAGGATTATTCAGAAGTGGTTGCAGTGGTACATTGACAGGAACTGCTAGAAATTCAGATGAGGATTCAGATGAGGACGTGGAATGAGGGGTATCATTGCTGATGCCAGATGGATCCTGGCTGAAGGCAGAGAACACCAGGAAAGGGTTTACCTATGTTTTATCGACTACAAAAAGGCATTCGACTGTGTGGATCATAAGAAGTTATGAATAACATTATGAAGAATGGGAATTCCAGAGCACTGAATTGTGCTTGTAAAGAACCTGTATGTAGACCAAGAGGTGGTTGTTCCAACAGAACAAGGGGATAATGCATGGTTTAAAATCAGGAAAAGTGTGTGTCAGGGTGGTATCCTTTCACCATACTTATTCAGTCTGTATGCTGAGCAAGTTATCCGAAAAGCTGGACTATATGAAGAAGAACTGGGCATCAGTTTTGAAGACTGATTAACAACATGTGATACACAGATAACACAACCCTACTTACTGAAAGCAAAGAGGACTTGAAGCCTCACTATGATAAAGACCAAAGACCACAGCCTTCACTATGGATTATACCTTAACATAAAGAAAACAAAAATCCTCATAACTGGACCAACAAGCAACATAATGATAAATGGAGAAAGTATTGAAGCTGTCAAGGATTTCATTTTGCTTGGATCCACAATTAATGCTCATGGAAGCAGCAGTCAACAAATCAAAGGATGTATTGCACTGGTAAATATCCTGCAAAAGACCTCTTTAAAGCGTTAAAAAACAAAGATGTCACTATGAGGACTAAGGTGCGGCTGTCCCAAGCCTTGGTATTTTCAATCGCCTCATATGCATGTGAAAGATAGGCAATGAATAAGGGGAACTGAAGAACTGATACCTTTGAATTATGGTGTTGGTGAAGAAAATTGAATATACTTATGGACCGCCCAAAGAACGAGCAAATCTGTCTTGGAAGAAGCAACCAGAGTGCTCTGTAGAAGTGAGGATGGCAAAACTTCGTCTCACGTGCTTCGGACGTGTTATCAGGAGGGACCAGTCTCTGGAGAAGGGCATCATGTTTGGTAAAATAGAGAGTCATCGAAAAAGAGGAAGCCCCTCAACAAGATGGATTGACACAGTGGCTGCAACCATGGGCTCAAGCATAGCAACAATTGTGAGGATGGTTCAGGACCAGGCAGTGTTTTCTTCTGTTGTGCTTAGGGTTGCTGAGAGTTGGAACTGACTTGACAGTACCAAATAACAAGGACAATTGTTGTTAATTATTACTTATATTGTGAAATGGCATTTTTCCCAGTTGCACAAAAGGAGCCAAATCTCTGTAAGACCAGAGTCTAGGTTTAGTTGAGAAAGATCATGTATGTTACTTGGAATTAATGCCTTCAGCAGGTTAGCAATAATAATAGCCAATTTTTTTTAGAGGGCTTTATAGCTTTATCAGCACTTTTACACATATTATCTCAGTTAGTCTTCCTGACATCACTTTGAGGTACATTCTACTATTAAAAAACAAAAAAAAACCACTGCCGTTGAGTCGATTCTGACTTACAGCAACCCTATAGGACAGAGTAGAACTGCCGCATAGAGTTTGCAAGGAGCGCCTGGCGGATTTGAACTACCAACCTCTTGGTTAGCAGCTGTAGCACCTAACCACTACGCCACCAGGGTTTCCTATTCTATTATTACTGACCCTCTATAAGCAGATGTTGAAATGGAGTTTCTTTGGAATTAAGCAACTTGCCCAGCATTACACAACCAGTGAGTGACAAGAGTTCTTAACAATTCTTAGAACTTCGATTTTCTGTCTTTTTCCCAAAAGAAGTCCCTGTAGCTTTTATTAAAGACCAATAGGAGAGAGAATAATGAACATTGAAAGGAAGGCCCACTATGTGTATGAGCCCTGGGTGGTGCAAATTGTTTATGTGTTTGGCTACTATCTGAAAGGCTGGAGGCGTGAGTCCACCCAAGGGTGCCTCAAAAGAAAGGCCTGGCAATCTACTTCCAACAAAATCAGCCATTGAAAACCCTCTGGAGTACAATTTTACTCTGGCACATATGGGGTCACCATGAGTCAGTTTTTTTTTTTTTTTTTGGTGTTTTTACGAACTGCATACCAACAGTCTGGAAGATGGGGCAGTACTGGCAATGTTTTGTTCTGTTGTACATGGAGTCGCCATGCGTTGGAGCTGACTGAACAGCAGTTGACAACAACCACCATCTGCTGTTTGAGAAGAGTGCCTCCTTTAGAGTGTGTGTATTCTCCAGGGAAGACAACTGTAAATTTTCCCACTCTTCACATCCCTGGCAAGGTTAGAAACCTCTCCTGTGTGCTCCCAAAGCCCTGTGGACTTAAATTTCCAGAGCAATTAGAGTTCCGTGCTGTGGTTGCCCCTCTGTAGTCTGTGGGCTCTTTGAGAACAGGGCCTGTGTTGATCACTGCTGCATACATACTCAGTGACCCGTAGAGAAGTGTTCCGAAAGAGCTAAAGAGTGTGAATAAACAGACACCACACAGTCACGAACAGGAGAGACTGTATCAATCCATCTCCAACCCTAAGATCTGGGAAAAGGAGATCGGTAACGGGTGGTACAAATGAAAGTTTGGAGGTTTGAGTCCATCAGAGGCACCTCAGAAGAAAGGCCTGGCAATCTACTTCTGAAAGATCAGCCATTGAAAACCCTATGGAGCACAGCTCTGACACGCGTGGGGTGGCCATGAGCCAGTCAACTCAATGGCAACTGGTAGGTAGAACATCAAATTAAAAAAAAAAAAAGTTAATGATTTTTTTTTTTTCAATCTTGACAATATAAAATAGATCCAAGTGGGGCTGCTTTAGTTGAAGGGATGGAGGTGGGGCGGGGTCAGAGTCTACCCCAGTGTCCCTCCCCTCTCCTCTAGATAGGACTCTGAGACACCTCCTCAATCCATGGATTCCACCCACCATGGTTTGAACACAAGAAGGGATGAGGAGTTAAGCCAGCTCACGTCATAACGACTTAGCGCCCATGCTCAGGTTTAGAACTCAGGTCCCTTGACGCTTGGTCCTATTGTGTTTTCAATCATTTACCCACATGCCCCTACCTCCCAACCCAATTCTGAATGTCATCTGTAAAATGAGGCTTGACTAGATTATTTTTCTGAAGTCCCGTTCTCTTTTAACCTTCTGTGATTCCAAACCATGTCATGCCAATAACGGGCTTGTTGTATCCACTTTGGTCTATTTGGTTAGGGACACAGATTTTTGTACACGCTCAATGATTAATGGCTTTTCATTAGGTTTCCCTGCCACAAATTAAACACAAACATATAAACAGTCACCAAAAGGAGCTTATTGAAGGGCACGGATTTTATGAAGCACAGTGATGACATGAATCTTTTATAAGTGCTGGTATAGAATCATAATTACAGCAATCAAGACAGACACACATCTTTTGTAGGAGAAAAAGTAATTAAAATTTAAAAGCACACAGCTCAAAGTTGCCATCACAAAAACGACTATTATAGCAACTATTTCGCATTTGGACATTTTTTTGGCAGGAGGTCTTGGCATTGTTTATTGTGAGTCAGAAACAGGCACTGAGAAAATATGCAAATTTTTTAAGCAAGAGAAAATGCAGCTTCGAGTTGAGAAAACAGGGCGAATGGTGGAAACTGTCTGGACCTTAAACACAAATTAACCTTAGCGGATGAAATGATTTTTGGTCACTGGTTGCTGTTATAACAATGTGGGGGCGAGGTCAGAATAAAGCTAGTTTACCATTTACAGCATACGTTAGAGATTGGTGCAGTGTTCTAGGTCAAATTCCATTTTCTGCCCTGTATCTATGGACTGGTTCTAAGCCCAAAGGCCAGGGAAGAAGTCCTACTGAATGCTTAAAATTTCATTGTTCTTGGCTAGGCAGAGGAATTGCTATCGTCTCATGAGACAGTTCACCTCTGGGTCATGAAAGAGGCAAAGACCAACCTCCTTCTTGACCCAGGGCCTCCCCATGCAGGATCACACCGGCTAAAACAAAACGAACACGGGATGGCCAGTTTGCTCATGCCAATAGGCCTCAATTTTAAGAGTCTTTACTTCTACTGGGGAAACCCTTGCGGCATAGTGGTTGAGAGCTACGGCTGCTGACCTTTGGCTGCTAACTAAAAGGTCGGCAGTTTGAATCCACCAGGTGCTCCTTGGGAACTCTATGGGGCAGTTCTGCTCTATCTGATAGGGTTACTGTGAATCGGAATCGACTCAACGGCAATGGGTTTGGCAATGGGTTATTTCTCTTGGAGCTACACAAGTCCAGTGGGTTCTCCAAAATCTCTTAATATCAGTAGGTGAAACCAGGGGAGGCAACGTAGCATTGAAGAAAATACACTGAGACTGGAGTTTGGAGATCTGGGTTTGTAAGCTTGAGCAAAATATTGTGGTCCTTGTGTTTCAAGGAGTTCCTATGTGGTGAAAAAGGTTAACACACTCTGCTGCTAATCAAGGGGTTGGAAGCTCACGTCTACCCAGACACACCTCATAAGAAGTTTGGTGATCTACTTACAAAAAACATCAGCCATTACGCACCCTAGAGAGCACAGTTCTGTTCTGACACACATGGGATTGCCGTGAATCAGTCTACCCAACAGCAACTGGTTCTGGGCTTCAAATGTTTTAAAACCCTTTGTTCAAGTAAATCTCATTATGAAACGTCAACAATACGACACATCCGCTATAAGCCTGAAGTGGGAGTGGGGAGCCTAGAGCCTCTAGTCTTGTCCTTTCTCTGGCTTCCTGTTTCTCTCCCTCTCCCATGGTCAGCATTGGACCCTGAGTCAGCTCTGAGTTGCCAGGATGCAATGTGGAAATTAGACCAGGTAACACGAAGTACTCAAATTCCAAAAATAGTATTTCCATAAGCTAGAATAACCTCTGAGGAAAAGATAAAAGGCATCGAGTGGAACTCTATGAAGTCTGCATTATTAGCAATATCTCAATTAATAAACTCTGAGGAGGCATGGCTTGTTTTAACAAATTCCACTAGAGATAGGAAGTGTGGGTTCTGTGTTTCAGGCCTCAGGTCTAGGCTTGTGAGTATTGAGCACCCAAATGTGGCTAATGCAAACGGAGATGTGCCTAGACTCTCGATTTTGAAAACTAGATCCGAAAACAAAACAGAGCAAAAAAAGTAAAATACTTCATTAATAATTACATTGAGTACATGCCAGTTGAAATGATAGTATTTAGGAATTTTTTTTTTTTTAGGATACATTGGGCTAAATACAATGTATTAAGATTAATTTCACCTGTTTCTTTTTGCTTCTTTTAATGTGGCTAGTAGAAAACTTTTAAATTACATATGTGCCCCACACTGTATTTCTATTGGACAGCACTGTTATAATGTGATAGTATTCGTTATAGATGGGGGCAGTAGTGATTCAATGGTAGAATTCTCACCTTCCAGGCAGGAGACCCAGGTTCGATCCCAGGCCAGTGCACCTCATGCGTAGCCACCACCCGTCTGTCAGTGGAGGCTTACATGTTGTTATGATGCTAAACAGGTTTCAGTGGAGCTTCCAAACAAAGACAGACTAGAAGAAAGCCCCAGTGATCTACTTCCAAAAATCAGCCAATGAAAGCCCCCTGGATCTCAATGATTCAATCCCCAGCTGCTCGCGGGGATGGTGCAGGATGGGGCAGCATTTCGTTCTGTTGTGCATGGGGTTGTTATGATTGGAGGCCAAGTCTAGGGCAACTAACCACAACGAACAATCTCTTTGTAGAGGGGTCCTTGGAAGAGGAGAGAGTTGGCAGGGCTAGCAAAATCCCCTCCCCAGCCCAATCTCTCCCCATTTATTTAAATAGATTAACATGTAGTGAGAATAGTTCGGTTTCTTCACAAAGGTTTAATGCTAATGCTAATCGTAATAATAATAACAATTAAAAAAAAAATAGCTACCATTTTTTTTATGAGCCAGGTACTGTGCCAAGTGGTTTACATTTGCCTCATTTACTTGTCACAGCAACCCTCCTGTTACTACATCTTATTACTCCCAATTTACCAATGAAGGAATTGAGGTTCAGAGAGAATTAGCAACCAGCCAAGGTCACCAGCTGGTTAAGTGGTAGGACTGGGATTCTACTCCAGGCCACTTTTATTCAAAGCCTGGGCACTTAAGTGCCACATGATTGTGCTTTGCCTGGACTAACACTCCCAAGGAAAATGCTGTCCTCAAAATTCAACAAGTTTTCACTATGTGTGAAGGCACTGGAGGGAGGGTAAGATACGAAAAGAGGGTACAAAATAGATGCAGTTCTCAACGATTTCACAACGCAGTAGGGAAAACATATGCACAATTAAATATACGACAAAGCAAGACCTGGTGAGAGAGATAAAAAGTGAGATTCTCTAGACAGCCAAAAACCAAACCCGTTGCCGTTGAGTTGATTCCGACTCATAGCGACACTCTGGAGAGGAGAGAGATTAATTGCAGTTTTAGGGGGAAAGGGCAGATTTCATGGAAGAAGCAGCATTTCTCCAGGACCTCAAAAGATAAGGAAGTTTTTTTCTTACAGTTAGGAATAGCTACCACCAAGCATCTGTCAGTGTGTCTGACTATGGGGGTTTGAGTGCAGGGCTTTGGACCCGGTCATTCTGATCTGAACTTCTGCTGAGAACTTGCATTTCTAATAAGCTTCCAAAACAACAACAACAAAAAAACCCGTTGCCATCTAGTCTATTCCGACTCATAGGGACCCTACAGGACAGAGTAGAACTGCCCCATAGGGTTTCCAAGGAGCGCCTGGTGAATTCAAACTGCCAACCTTTTGGTTAGCAGCCATAGCTCTTAGCCACTAGAAGAGGGGTGGTTCTCAAAATTTATCATACATAAGAATCACCTGGGGATCTCGTTAAAATGTAGATTCTGATTCTCTGTATCTGGACTGGAATTCTCAGCAGGGGCTTGAACCAGAAAGAACTGGTTCGAAGCCTTGCTTGAGTGTTGCTGTAATGCTGGAAGCTATACCACCAGTATTTCAGACACCAGCAGGGTTGCCTATGGTGGACAGGTTTCAGCAGAGCTTCAAGACCAAGACAGACTAGGGAGAAAGGCCTGGCAATCTACACCTGAAAATTAGCCAATAAAAACCCTATAGATCACAACAGAATATTGTCCAATGTAGCGCTGGCAAATGAGCCCCCTAGGTTGGAAGGCACTCAAAATACACAGTGACCACCACAACGGACCTGAACATACCAACTAACCAGGCAGTATCTCAGTCTGTTGTACATGGGGTTTCCATGAGTTGAAGCCAACTCCACAACAACTAACAGCAACAGGAATATCTACGGAGAGACATTCCAGATGTAAGAAACAGCAATAGCAAAGACACAGAGTTTGGTGAGGGGTCTAGCAAGGAGTCCAGAACGGCTGTTTATACATGGCATAACCCGTTGCTGAGGAGTCGATTCTGACTCCTAACAAGGGGTGTGAGAAAAGACCAAAGAGATAGACAGCATACCACATTTTGGACAAGTCGAGGAGTGGGAAGTAAGGAAATAGAAAAAGCTTGGGTACATTGCTTTCTTGACAAATGCAACCCAATATATTTCTTGGGTTACAAAAGTTTTTAGGTGCAACTTCAAAGCAAAGGTAGCTTTGTTATTAATAACGCTAAAGTCTTTTCTTTCTTTCCTAGAATCTGGCATAGTAAGCAATAACACCAAACAACACCAAAATCAGCCCCAAGATCTTCCAAGAACTACCCAGTCTTCATGAGGTAAGTGTAACAAGCAAAGACACCATGGAGAGCAGTCCTTTGGTGATGAACATTCTTTCATCTTATGGGATCAAAGAATGCTCTGATCAAAAGCCTTGTCTTCCCTTCACACCATCATAGAAAGACCTGGCTTGGGGGAAATAGTTTCACCAAGGGATTACAATTGTTAACATTTATGAACAGGCAGAAAAGACTAGAAAAAGCACCTTTCACCACAGATGTAGAAAAGAGTGATTAATGTAATTAAATAATCAGTTGGAATCTCTTTTTAGATGTCTACTACGTTTTTCAAATGTAATACTTCAGACTCACCCCTCAAGCCCTTGACACAGCAGCTGGAGTCTCTTCTTTCTAAAGAGCTTCTTAAACTTGCATCCTCCCTTAACCAGATCTGAGAGGACTCTGACTTTCTACTGCTAGTTTTGCTTTCAAATTCTTTCAGAAAGTTGGAGCCACAGGATGAAGCCTATTGTTATGGAGAAGTTTAGTGATTAGATCAGGATTTGACTCTTGTTTGAAATGTGTGGGGGTGGGACTGCAAATCAGGGAAAGGCTCTCTGCTGAAGCAGCATTGAATTTACCCCACCTTAACCACCGCTTTCTGACTCATGGTGACCCTATGTGTGTGAACTGTGTTGCATAGGGTTTCCAATCACCATGAGTTGGAATCTACTGATGGCAACTGGTTAACTACTCAATGCACTAGTCATTTACCACAAACTCATCACCATAGCCGGGCACCCAGCAGATCCTGCTCCTTCTGGAATATTTACCACCTCTTATAAACAAAAAAAAAAAAAAAAATTTTTTTTATAAACAGTTCCTCTGCTACCTCTCTCATAGCAACCCTACGGGACAGAGTAAAACTACCCCCATAGAGTTTCTGAGGAAAGGCTGGTGGTGGATTCGAACTGCTGACCATAGTACTTAACCACCATACCACCAGGGTTTCCATGCCTCGGAACTGGCTGTATAGCAATGGGTTTGGTTTGGCCTGGTTAGCTACCTCTGGAGCCCTGGTGGCACAGTAGTTAAGAGTTTGGCTGCTAACCAAAAGTCAGTAGTTTCAATTCACCAGGCACTCCTTGGAAACACTGTGGGGCAGTTCTACTCTGTCCTACAGGGTTGCTATGAGTTGGAATCAACTCAACGGCAACGGGTTTGGTTTGGCTTTACTACCCCTCTGGCTTTCTTTTTATTCATCAGGAATGTCTACTCTTCCCAATTCTTATTAGAGAAGGGAAGTCTTTACAACAAACCCATAAAGCTTCACACCTAGAGCCCCCAGCTGTGCTGTTTTTTGCTTCCCTGATGGCTTTGCCCTTTTGAACTATTTTCTGGGGTCTTCTTGATCAGATCACAGTCTTTATTTGAGATATCGAGGCTGTACGGGAGAAGGTCCTTCCTTCAGGCATGTCTTGAGTCCCTGAGGACTTCCCAAAGATTTAAAAACGTGTATTGACTGCATGAATTGAAATCGCTGTGATTAGGGTGACAAGAGGGAAATAAAAAAAAAGAGAAGATAGTGGGCAAAGACACAAATAAACTTCAAAAGGATAGACAGGCTGCAGCCAAAGCTGGGATTTTATTCTCATTAGAAAGTCTTTTTAGACTAGCTGGTGAGTCCTATTGGATTGTTCTTTAAGGTTGATTCAACACTTCTGATTCCTCAGGCCTACCAGCCTCTAACCTAGAGATTATTCTGTCTTATTCTAGTGTCTCTTTTGGTCCTGAAATTCAGCTTGGGTTTTGAACAACTTTACACAAATTTGAAGACTTAGGTCTTCAAAATGTATTCTTTTTTAAGAGTGAAAAATATAAAATGTTAGTGTCCTCTCCTTGTATGCTACTTTGTTCTCCCAAACTTTATCCCACATGGAGCAGTTTATTCACCTTCATGCATCAAATATTTATTGAGCCCTTACTCTGTGCCTGGTGCTGTTTAAGGTGCTGTGGATAAAGAGGTGAACAGCTGAAACAAGGCCTTTGTTCTCATGGAGCATATGTTTTAACAGGAAGAGACGGGCCCTAAGCAAATACACGACCATTGTTTCAGGAAAGGACCCTGGATCTCATTGAGTGAGATAGGGTCGTCTGGTAGGACTTAAAGCAGAGGAGTGATGGCCTTTTTAAAGCAATGGCTGCTGCCTGGAGAATGGTTGGTAAGGTGGGAGGCTACTGGAGAAGATCCACTGATAAATGACATTGGTTGCAGCTGAATTGATTCCAGCTCGTGGAGACTCCGTGTGTTACAGAGTAGAAGTGCTCTGTGGGGTTTTCTTGCTATAATCTTTATGGAAGCAAATCTCCAGGCTTTTCTTCCATGGCACCTCTGAGTGGGTTCGAACCACAACCTTTAGGTTAGTAGTCAAATGCAAACTGTTTGGACCACCTAGTGACCTTTGACAGATCATGGTGGGTTGGACTAAGGTGATTAACCATAGAGGTAGTGAGAAGTGGTCCAATCTGGGGAAGTATTTTGAAAGAACTGAGAATCTGATGATGAATCAGATAAAGGGTGTGGGAGAAAAAGAGCAGGAAAGGGTGAAGCTATGGTTTTCGGCCTGAGCAACTGAGCAAATGGCGCTTATCTGAAATGGGAGGGAGGCTGAAAGGTCAGGTTAGTGTGGGTGAATCAAGAGTTGGATTTTGGATCCTCCTAGATCTCCGTGTGAAGCCTTGGTGGTGTAGTGGTTAAAAGCTCACCTGCTAACCAAAAGGTTGGTAGTTCGAATCTACCACCTGCTTCTTGGAAACCCTATGGGCCCGTTCTACTCTGTCCTATGTTGTTGTTAGGTGCTGTAGAATCAGTTCTGACTCATAGTAAACCGAGCAAAACACTCTCCAGCCCTATACCATCCTCACGATCACTGTTATGCTTGAGCCCATTGTTGCAGCCCCTGTGTCAATCCATCTTGTTGAGGGTCTTCCTCTTCTTCTCTGACCCTCTACTTTACCAAGCATGATGTCCTTCTCCAGGGGCTGATGCTCCTGACGATATGTCCAAAGTACATGAGACTTATTCTTGCCATTCTTGCTTCCAAGGAGCATTCTGGCTGTACTTCTTCCAAGACAGATTTGTTCATTCTTTTGGAAGTCCATGGTATATTCAATATTCTTTGCCAAGGCCACAATTCAAGGACGTCAATTCTTCTTTGGTCTTCCTTATTCATTGTCCAGCTTTCACATGCATATAAGGTGATTGAAAACCCCATGACTTGGGTGATGTCCTATAGAGTTGCTGAATTGCAAATAAATTTGTTCGTTCTGTTTTTGGTAGGTATCCATGTGGAGATGTTAAGGTGGTGGTGGTTTAGGAGTCTGGCACTCAGGAGAGAGACATTTGGGGGTCCTCACACACATGGCATGCATGTGACAGAGGAGTGAAGACAGAGGAATTCAATTACTAAAAATTCAATCTAGATTATTTTGTTTAACATAGCACACTAAACACCATTACAAAGACTGAAATTCAATCTAATCGAATCTCCATTACAATGGTTTATATCGTTAGCCAAATTTTTATAAACATTTGTTGGCTCAGAAGGAACGACACTAAGGTTTTTGGTGGGAGCAACTGGGGAAATGTAGTTGTAACTGACTGATTTGGAGAAGACTTTGGAACACACTTGTGTGGGGTGTGGTCAATGTAGAAAATCCAAACTTGAGATGCCCTTTAGACAATGAAGTAGAGATGTTAAATAGGCTGTGAGATAAAAGAGAAGGAATTCAGGAGAGAGGTCTGATTCGGGAGTAGATTTGGTGTTATCAACACGTTATCAACATAAAGCTTTTGTACTGTTTAGTATTAACCGTTTGGATGAGACCACCAGGGCTGTGAGTGTAGATAAGGAGAATGGAAAACCATAAACAGATTAAGAGGAACTGAGCCCTAGGGGCTCCAATGTCTAGAAAGGTGGAGAAGCTGAGGAGGAAACTGGAAGGGAGAAAGGGATTTAAGGGAGGAGAAAGCAGAAGTGGTGTCTAATATGCCAAATTATCTTAAACATTACAAGCACTGAAAATATCAGTTAGTCACAGATTCTTTCTAAACTTAACCCAAGCATAGAATATCATGGGTTTGATTTACTTTATCTCTGTATTTCATTCTAAATCTTCAAAGGATTAAAGAGGCCTAACTGCTGAAGAAATAATTATGTCAGCCAAACAATTTTGGGGTTCCTTTCCCAAAAAAAAAAAAAAAAAAATTTTTTTTTCCCCAAAGAGCCTGGGTGGCCCAAGAAGTTTGCAGTTGGCTATTAACCTACATGTTGGTGGTTCAAATCCACCCAGTGGCACTGTGGAAGAAAGGCCTGGTGGACTGTTTCTGTAAGGATTACAGCTAAGAAAACCCTATGGAGCAGTTTTACTCTGTAATACATGGGGTTGCCATGAGTCAGAATCCATGCAAAGATAACGAGTCTCTCCCCCCCAACAAAGAGCATGTTTTCAGCTAATCAGTGTTGCACACTGACTGGAGATTTTGACTGAGGTGAAGCTGAAGCCTCTCAGGGCGGTTCTCTTCTGCCATGCTGAGGGCATGAATTTGAAGAGTAGAGGCCTGGATGGTCACGAAACTCAACATCCAGGTTTTGAGTTTCTTCACTTAAATTTCCAGTCGGATTAGTCTTTAAGCAACACCTCCTCCCGGGGGGGGGGGGGGTGCTACATAACTTGACTGGACTTTGTATTTTGGACTTTTCAGGCAGGTCAAGTTCTCTCCCTGGAATTCTTAACCTTAGGTTGGAGAATTCCTCCAGAGGGTCTGTGAATAGAAGCCAGGCAGCTGGGAACTTGAATGAGAAAAGCATTACATCTTTGTTTTAATTAATCTTTCATTGAGATTCAGCAATTCCTTCAATTATGACTGTAGGCAACAAACCATATTAGTATTAGCAGTACCCGCACACAAAGTACACCGATAGAAATCACAGACATTTTCGTATCACTTTACAATCAATTCAGATTTATCAAAATGTCACCTGTGCTCATCACTACTTCAAAATGGCAGTGGTTAGGCCCACTACTATGTCTTGTGCTAATGAAGAAGCATTTATAACACAACATAACAAAATTAAAAAAAAATTTTTTTATTGTATTTCCATATAATTGTTTACCTTGGTAATCTCATGTACTGTATTTTATGTACTTCAGTATTTTATTTTATTCCGAAGGAGCTCTATAGGCTTCACTAGATTGCCACAGTGGAAATCACTAGATTGCTCAAAAAAGCTGAAGGACCCCTGCTATGGGGCTCAGAACTTGTATTCTGCATTCTTTTCAGATACTTCCTATTTCTTGGCAACACACCTCTCTGAAAGATAATGTAATGATATCTTAATGGATATGTTATCTCCCGGTTTTAGACGGTGACATTTGATATAGGAAATAATATTGGAGTCATTATTCCCTGTCCTTGAGCGCAGAGAATGTGACCCAGCTGGAGCTGGGCTCACAGGGGCTCACAAGGACTCACAAGGACACATCAACTGGGCCCTGAGATATAAAGACAATAGGGGAGACAATCTCCGAAATTATCTTTTAGGGAAGAAAAGTATCTTTTAGTGAACCTTTCACTTAAGCCAGAACACAAAAGACTTTCCACTCTTATCTTTTTCTATTAACGTTTAGTGAATAGAAATTTCTTGGACCAATGAAGACCCTCCTGACTGTCCTTACTGAAACCTGTACCAGTGATTGTTAAGAAAGGCAATTCAAAATGTAGGATCACAATTTCTAGCTAATCTGTGAAAACGTGAAGCTTTCAATGGTTTTGTCCATTTGTAACGTTAATATATACTGATGACTCTGTGACCTTCCTTAGACTCGGGCAGACATGGCTGTGGCAGCATGCTTGTCCCTTTTCCCGTTCTTGCCTAGTCTGTAATATTTCCTTGGACTTGGGCAGACATGGCTCTAGCAACATGCTTGTCCACTTCCCACTTTGTCTTTTTGAATATATGCTGAATAAAATTTTCTTTTTACTTTACTAAACTTGGTGGGTTTTTTTTCCCTGCAACACATTAACTTCCTTCATGGTATCTTTTCTTATCAAATTTTAAGTTTTCAGTGGTAAAGTTTACTACTCTTCTTTCTCTGTGGCTTCAGGGCTTCGGAAATTGTTAAAAATGCTTCCTCTACTCTAAAGTTATTCAAGTACTGTATTCTTCAATATTTTCTTCTAACATTTTTATAGGGTTTTTGTTTTGTCTTGTTCTTCATCTAGCAATCTAGCACTTTAATCCAATTGGAATTTGTTTTTATGCCTGCTTTGATGTGAGGATTTAACTTTTTGTTTCCCTAAAGATAGCCAAATATTTCAACACCATTTATTGAATTGTCAAACTTCTCCTTATACACTATATTTTTTAGTGGCTTTATTGAGATATAATTGACCTACAATAAATTGCACTTATTTAAAATGTACAATTTGATAAGTTTTATCAAGATAGTGAACCATTTTTATTTTTTAATAATTTTATTTGTCATTTGAATAGTTAGTCCATTCGCGTGGTTCAAAATTTAAAGACAGGAAATACTATGTTATAACTAGCCTTTTTATTACCCATGTCCCCTGGCCCCAGCTGTTCTCATCCCTCTTAGAGGCAATCAATAGCATCAGTTTCTTTTGTATTCTTAGAGATATTTTATGTATATATAAGAAACACTCATAGAAACAACAGTCAAGAAAACAAACAACTTTGCATTGGGTAAATCTGATCCAAAAGATCTCTTTAAAGTGTTCAAAAGCAAAGATGTCACCTTGAGGACTAAGGTACTGCTAACTGTCCCCCTCCCCACCCAAAAAAAAACCCAAGCTGTGGTATTTTCATTCACCTCGTATGCATGAAAACTGGACAATGAATAAGGAGGACTGAAGAAGAATTGATGCCTTTGAATTATGGTGTTGGTGAAGAATACTGAATATATCATGAAAAACAAGCAAATCTGTCTTGGAAGAAGTATAACTAGAGTGCTTCTTGGAAGCAAGAATGCTGTGACTCTCATGTACTTTGGACATGTTGTCAGGAGGGACCAGTCCCTGGAGAAGGTAGAGTGGCTGCAACAAAGGGCTCAAGCATAACAACTATTGTGCGTAGGGTCACTATGAGTTGGAACTGACTCGAAGGCACCTAACGACAACATTGTGGATCATGTTCAAGATATATTATTATGAGAAAAACAGGACGGTGGAGAACAATGTACACACACATACAGTAGCATATTATACACATTGTTCTCCACCGTCCTGTTTTTCCCATAATAATATATCTTGAACATGGTTCACAATGTTTTCTTTCTTGTTAGGTGCCTTCCAGTAGGTTCTGACTCATAGCGACGCTATAGACAACATAACAAAACACTGCCAGTCTTGCAACATCCTTGTAGTCATTGCTAATGTATGAGCCCGTTGTTACAGCCACTGTGTCAATCCATCTCCTTGAGGGTCTTCCTCTTTTTCACTGACCCTCTACCAAGCATGATGTCCTCCTCCAGGGACTGGTCCCTCCTGATAACATGTCCAAAGGTCGAAAGACAAAGTCTTGTCATCCTGGCTTCTAGGGAGCACTCTAGTTGAACTTCTTCCAAGACAGATTTGTTCGCTCTTCTGGCAGTCCACGGTATATTCAATATTCTTTGCCAACACCATAATTCAAATGCATCAATTCTTCTTCAGACTTCCTTATTCATTGTACAGCCTTTGCATGTGTATGAAGTGATTGGGTCAGGAACACTTTAGTCTTCAATGTGACATCCTTGCTTTTGAACACTTTAAAGAGGTCTTTTGGATCAGATTTGCCCTATGCAATATATTGTTTGATATCTTGACAGCTGCTTCCATGGGTGTTGATTGTGGATCCAGTAGTTACGAAAGCATCCTGATTTCATGTCTGGTCAATATCATACTGTAGAAGTTGGTAAAAATCTTCAGTTTCCTCATCTTTGACATTAGTAGTTGGTGCATAAATTTGAGTAATAGGTGTATTAACTGGTCTTCCTCTTAGGCATATGGATATTATCCTATCAGTGGCAGCATTATACTCCAGGATAGATCTTGAAATGTTCTTTTCGAAAATGAATATGACCCCACTCCTTTTCAATTTGTCATTCTGAACATAGTAGACCATATGATTGTCTGATTCAAAATGGCCAATACCAGTCCATTTCAGCTAACTAATGCCTAGGATATTGATTTTTATGCATTCCATTTCATTTTTGATGACTTCCAGTTTTCCTAGACTCTTATTTTGTACATTTCATGTTCCAATTTTTCCTGGATGTTTGCAGCTTTCTTTTCATTTTGAATACTGCCACATCAGCAAATGGAGATCCTGAAAGCTTGACTCAATCCATGTCATTAATGTCAACTCTACTTTGAGGATGCAACTCTTCCCTGGTCGTATTTTGAGTGCCTTCAACCTGAGGGGCTCATCTTTCAGTGCTGTATCAAATGATGTTCCAATGCTATTTATAAGGTTTTCACTGGCCAATTTTTCAGAAGTAGACTAACTAAAAACCAAACCCATTGCCATCAAGTTGATTCTGACTCATAGTGACCGTATAGGACAGAGTAGAACTGCCCCACATGGCTTCCAAGGAACACCTGGTGGAATAAACTGCAAACCTTTTGGTTAGCAGGCATAGCTGTTAACCACTATGCCACCAGGGTTTCCTAGAAGTAGACTGCTGGGTATTTATTCCTACTCTGTCTTAGTCTGGAAGCTCTACTGAAACCAGTCCACCATGGGTGACCCTGCTAGTATTTGAAATACTGGTAGCATAGTTTCCAGCATCATAACAACATGCAAGCCACCACCAATATGACAAACTGACAGACATGTAGTATGTATGTGTATATATATACATATATATATACACATACATATAAATACATAAATATGTATATATGGAGCCCTGGTGGCACAGTGGTTAAGAGCTTGGCTGCCAACCGAAAGGTTAGCAGTTCGAACCCACCATCTATCTTCTCCTTGGAAACCCTATGGGGCAGTTCTACTTAGTTATATATGTATATATATCCCAGTGAAAATATATATACACATGTATATAGTTCACTGGGTTGGGTATATATATATATATATATATATATATATATATATATACATACACACACTTATATTTGACTCGACAGCACTGGGTTATATATATATAACCTAAAAAACCAAACCCGTTGCTGTCGAGTCGATTCCAACTCATGGTGACCCTATAGGACAGAGTAGAACTGTCCCATAGAGCTTCCAAGAAGCACATGGTGGATTTGAACTGCCAGCCTTTTGGTTAGCAGCTGTCTTGGTCATCTAGTGCTGCCATAACAGAAATACCACAAGTGGATGGCTTTAACAAACAGAAATTTATTTTCTCACAGTCTAGTAAGTTACAAGTCCGTATACAGGGCCTCGGCTCCAGGGGAAGGCTTTCTCTCCTTGCAGGCTCTGGAAGAAGGTCTTTGTCCTCAGTCTTCCCCTGGTTGAAGAGCTTCTCAGGCACAAGGACGCTGTGCCAAAGGACACACTCTGTTCCTGGTGCTGCTTTCTTGGTGGTATGAGGCCCCCAACTCTCTGCTTGCTTCCCTTTCCTATTATCTCTTGGGAGATAAAAGCTTGTGTAGGCCCCACCCCAGGGAAACTCCCTTTACCTTGGATCAGAGAGGTGACCTGAGCCAGGGTGGTGTTACAATCCCACCCTAATCCTCTCAACATAAAATTACAGTCACAAAATAGAGGACAACCACACATGGGCTAACCAAGTTGATACACACATTTTTGGGGAGACATAATTCAATCCATTACAGCAGCCATAGCTTTTAACCACTAGGCCACCAGAGTTTCTCTCCCTATATATATATGACATGTTATCAGGAGGCATCAGTCCCTGGAGAAGAACATCATGCTTGGTAAATTAGAGGGTCAGCAAAAAAGAGGAAGACCCTTAGTGAGATGGATGGACACAGTGGCTGCAACAATGGGCTTAAGCGTAACAACTATTGTGAGGATAGCAAAGGACTGGGCAGTGTTTTGTTCTGTTGTGCATAGGGTCACTATGAGTTGGAACGGACTCGATGGCATGGAACAACAACAACACATCATAACCGCCAAACCACTGAGAATCGTGGCCCAGCAAAGTTGACACACACCCTTATCCATCACAGTGAAGAAAGCGAAACATTATTATAAAGACAGGGAAGAAAGAAAAGACCAACATGGATGTCAGAAGAATGTCTGAAACTTACTCTTGAACATAGAGCAGCTAAAGAGAATGGAAGAAAAGATACAAACAGAAGATTTCAAAGGGCGGCTTGGGAAGACAAAGTCCAGTATTACAATGAAATGTTCAAAGACTTGGAGTTAGAAAACCAAAAGGGTAGAACAGGCTCAGCATTTCTCAAGCTGAAAGAACTGACGAAAAATTTAAGCCGCGATTTGCAATATTGAAGAACTCTGTGGGTAAAATATTGAAGAGCACAGGAAGCATCAAAAGCAGATGGAGGGAGTCCACAGGGTGACTGTACCAAAAAGAATTGGTCGATATCATCCATATGTTTAATTAAAAAAACAAATAACCTAAAGGTTGGTGGTTTCAACCCTTAAGTGCTTCCAGTTGAAATTTGAATGAGTTCAACTCTTTCCGGTGGTGCTTGTTTCAGGTCAGCAGCACTAATCTTCCTTGGCATCCATCACATGGCCTGCTCTGTCTGACTCTCTCACTTTAATGTATCCCAAAGACACACCAAGCCACCTGCATGCATGTGTCCTTCTTGTAGGGTGCTCCTTATGTCCTTGGGGGATGGATGTCTGTGGGATTACTCTTGTGAACCCTGAATCTGGGAGGGAGAGGACTAGCATCCTTCTGGCTTGCTGAGTTTGAAACTAGAATCATCCAGGGCTAATCATCCATCCTTCACCTGTACTATGCCCATCCCATGGGGTTTGGCTGCACTAATGCTGGCCAGGGAACCCTGGTGGCATAGTGGTTAAGTGCTGCTGCTGTTAACCAAGAGGTCGGTAGTTTGAATCTGCCAGGTGCTCCTTGGAAACTCTACGGGGCAGTTCTACTCTGTCCTATAGGGTTGCTATGAGTCGGAATCAACTCAATGGCAGTGGGTTTGGTTTTTGGTTTTTTGAATGCTGGTCAGGAGTGGATCAAGCCAGTCTCTTCAATGATCCTCTAGCTCCTCTAGTTCCTCTAGGTGATAGACCCATCTCAGCTCCCCACCCCCTGTCTCCCACCTACGAGACGCATGCTTCCATGGAATTCCAGGGTATGGGTATTACTCCCAAACATATGTCCTGAAATAAGATAATGCTTACCTTTAAGTGGATACATAGATGTGGCAGGTGCACATAGGAAGAGAAAGAATATTCTTAAATGTATGTCATTAAATGAATTTATTTTGAATGTACTGATGAAAAAGGAGCTCAGCTTTATGCATAACCTCCCAAGGGATTAATGCAAGTCACGATTACAGCAAGGTTTTATGGTCTTCTTTCTCTGTGTATTTTCTTTAGTTTTAAAAATTATTTTCTATCTTAATGCTAGTGAGTTCAAGCCCATTCCACTGAAGAGCTTGTTAACGTTCATCACAGCATCTGTGTTGTATTTTGGTAGGTCCATGGGAACTTAACTAGAGAGAAAGTTGGCTCTAATTTCTTCTTTTTGTCCCCCCACTTGTAAAAATAAAGCCTGGCTGTTTGAAGACCCTTTGTAAAAAAAACAGTCTTTAGCTTCCTCTTGATTTGTGTTTATTGCTAATAGTTTTCCCAGGGGAGGGCTGAAGGCAATCCCAGAACTACAAAGTTCAGGCATTCTGTTCTATTCCCCTTCTATCCAGATAAGAACCCTGAAGAAGGGAACATATTCAGCCCTCACAGTAGGACATCGATGCTTTGTAGTAAATTCTCCCACAGCCCCAAGCTGTCAGCACTATTCACTTGGTACTGGTACCCTTAACACAGCACAAAAGAAGACTTTGAAAGTTTCTGGACCCCATGTCCCTGCTGAGAGCCCGGACTGCAGGGTACTGCACAGCAGTCTTCAAAAAGCCCCCTAATTTTATTTCCGTCTCTGATTTCTGGGCCAGAGTCTTCTGCTTGAACCAGGGAGAGGACAGCTGTGTAAATAAACATAGATGACTGCAATAGGCTCCATGCTTCCCCAGCTATCTACTGTACTCACATTTGCTCTCTGTTGATTGTGTGTCAGAAGATAAAGACATGGAACAAAATTGCTGCAATATACTGTATTCTCCAGGGAGGAAATTGTCTTGTATTTCCCACCCAGGGTCCCTGGGTGGTGTAAAAGGTTAATGCACTGAGCTGCTAACTGATAGAGGATCAAATCCACTCAGAGGCACTTCAGAAGAAAATTTTGGCGATCTACTTTTAAAAAAATAATCAGTCATCGAAAACCCTATGGAGCTCTACTCTGACACACATGGAATTGCCATAGGTCGGAGTCAACTCGATGGCAACTGGTTTTCTGCTTTAAGCACCCAGGGGAGTGTTATGCATAAAATAAGGGTGCAGGGCTGCTGGCTAACCAGAACAGTTGACTGGATTATGTTGTTGCTGTTAGGTGCCATCAAGGTGGTTCCAGCACATGGGGACCCTACGTACAACAGAACGAAACACTGCCTGCTCCTGAGCGATCCTCATGATTGTCGTTATGCTTGAGCCCATTGGAGCCACTGTTTCAGTCCCCCCATGCGTCTGTCAGTTTGTCACACTGTGGGGCTTGCATGTTGCTGTGATGCTGGGAGCTATGCCACCAGTATTCAAATACCAGCAGGGTCACCCATGGCAGACAGGTTTCAGCTGAGCTTCTAGACTAAGACAGACTAGGAAGATAGACCTAGCAGTCTACTTCTGAAAAGAATTAGCCAGTCAAAACCTTATGAATAGCAGCAGAACATTGTAGGGCTTGAGCAATTTACAAAGCCTTTCTGAGTTTTTAGTTTCCTCATCTCTACTATCTTCCTCATCATGTAGTTGTGAGAATTAAATGATGTGACGCACAGTATCTGCTACATAATAAACTTAATGTAAAGATTAACTTTATTTTTTTAATTGCGCTTTAAGTGAAAGTTTACAGGTCAAGTTAGTTTCTCTTACAAAAATTTATACACACATCGTTATGTGACCATAGTTGCTCTCTCTGTAATTTGACAGCACACTTCTCCTTTGCACCCCAGATTTGCCACGTCCATTCAACTAGCTCCTGTCCCTTTCTGCCTTCTCATCTCACCTCTGGCCAGGAGCTGCCCATTTAGTTTACTTGAACTAAAAAGCACACTCTTCACAAGTATCATTTTATGTCTTATAGTCTAGTCCAATCTTTGCCTGAAGAGTTGGTTTAGGGAATGATTTCAGTTCTGGGTTAACGGAGAGTATAAGGGCTATGTCTTCCGGGGTTGCTCCAGCCTCAGTCAGACCATTAAGTCTGATCTTTTTACTAGAATTTGAGTTCTGCACCCCACTTTTCTCCTGCTCTGTCAAGGACTCTCTGCTGTGTTTTCTGTCAGGGCAGTCATTGGTAGTAGCCAGGCACCATCTAGTTCTTTTGGTCTCAGGCTGATGGAGTCTCTGGTTTATGTGGCCCTTTCTGCCTCTTGGGCTAATATTTTCCTTGTGTGTTTGGTATTCTTCATTCTCCTTTGCTCCAGGTGAGTTGGGACCAATTGATGCATCTTAGACGACCACTTTCTAGCTTTTAAGACCCCAGATGCCACTCACCAAGGTAGGATGCAGAACATTTTCTTAATAAACTTTGTTATGCCAATTGACCTAGATGTCCCCTGAAACCATGGTCCCAGACCTTCACTCCAGCTACTCTATCCCTCGAAGTATTTGGTTGTGTTTAGGAAACTTTTTAGCTTTTGGTTTAGCCCAGTGGTACTGACTTCCCCCATATTGTGTTATCCTTCCCTTCACCTGAAATAATTTTTGTCTACAATTTAGTTAGTGAATACCCCTCTCCCCTCTCCCTCCCTCCCCACCCTTGTATCCATCAAAGAATGTTTTCTTCTGTGTTTAAACCTTTTCTTAAGTTCTTATAATAGTGGTCTCATACAATATTTGTCCTTTTGTGACTGACTAATTTCACTCAGCATAATTCCTTCCAGATTCATCCATGTTATGAGATGTTTCCAGGATTCATCGTTGTTCTTTATCATTGCATACTGTTTCATTGTGTGAATATACCACAATTTGTTTATTCATTCTTCCACTGATGGGCACCTAGATTGTTTCCATCTTTTTTGCTGTTGTGAACAGTGCTGCAATGAACATGGGTGTGCATATATCTATTCATATGAGGGCTCTTATTTCTCTAGAATGTATTCAAAGAAGTAGGATTGCTGGATTGTATGGTAGTTCTATTTCTAGCTTTTTAAGGAAGGGCCAAATTGATTTCCAAAGTGGTTGTACCGTTTTACATTCCCACCAGCAGTGTATAAGTGTTCCAGTCTCTCTGCAACCTCTCCAACATTTACTATTTTTTAAAAATAATTTTTATTGTGCTTTAAGTGAAAGTTTACAAATCAAGTCCGTCTCTTACACAAAAACTTATATACACCTTACTACATATTCCCAGTTACTCTCTCCCCAATGAGACAGCCTGCTCCCTCCTTCCAGTCTTTTTTCATGATGATTTTGCCAGCTTCTAACCCACTGTACCCTCTCATCTTCCCTCCAGACAGAATATGCCAACATAGTCTCAAATGTCCACCTGATGCAAGTAGCTCACTCCTCATCAGGATCTCTCTCCAACCCATTGTCCAGTCCAATCCATGTCTGACGATTTGGCTTTGGAAATGGTTCCTGACCTGGGCCAACAGAAGGTTTGGGGACCATGGCCACAGGGGCCCTTCTAGTCTCAGTCAGACCATTAAGTCTGGTCTTTTTAGGAGGATTTGGGGTCTGCATCCCACTGTTCTCCTGCTGCCTCAGGGGTTCTCTGTTGTGTTTCCTGTCAGGGTAGTCATCGGTTGTGGCTGGGCACCATCTAGTTCTTCTGGTCTCAGGCTGATGTAGTCTCTGGTTCATGTAGCCCTTCCTGTCTCTTAGGCCTGTAATTACCTTGTGTCCTTGGTGTTCGTCATTCTCCTTTGACCTAGGTGGGTTGAGACTCATTGATGCATCATAGATGGCCGCTTGCTAGCCTTTAAGAAACCAGATGCCACTCTTCAAAGTGGGATGCAGAATGTTTTCTTAATAGATTTTATTTTGCCAGTTGACTTAGATAGCCCCTGAAACTATGGTCCCCAAACCCCTGCCCCTGCTTTGCTGACCTTTAAAGCATTCAGTTTATTCAGAAAACTTCTTTACTTTTGGTTTAGTCCAGTTGTGCTGACCTCCCCTGGATTGAGTGTTGTCCTTCCCTTCACCTAAAGTAGTTCTTATCTGCTATCTAATTAGTAAATACCTCTCCCACCCTCCTTTCCTTCCAGCTCTCATAACCACATTCTACATTTATTATTTTGTGTTTTTCGGGTTAATGCTGGCCTTTTGGGGGTGAGATGGTATCTCATTGTAATTTTGATTTGCATTTTTCTAATGGCTAATGATTGCAAGCATTTCCTCATGTATCTGTAGATTAACTATTTTTTATAATTTATTTTATTTGTTGTTGTCCAGAATATATACAGCAAAACATACACCAATTCAACAGTTTCTACATGTGTAATTCAGCAACAGTGATTACTTACTTCAAATTGTGCAATCATATTCATCCTCCTTTTCTGAGCTCTTCCTCCTCCATCTATTCTTTTGGGTTGCTGTTGTAGATTTGATCCCATATAGATGATCTTAAAAGAGCACAGTGCTCAAGGCATACATTTTTTTACTAGTTAAGCTCAACTACTATTTGGTTTTAAGAAGATTTCAGGGAATATTTTTGGTTTAAGATTTAAAGATTATCTCAGGGCAGTAGTTTCCAGGGTTCATTCACCATCCATGGCTCCAGAAAGTCTGGATTCCATGAGAATTTGAAATTCTATACTGCATTTCTCCCCATTTGATCAGGATTCTTCTGTGGAATGTTTGATCAAAATGTTCGGTAAAGGTAGCCAGGCACCATCAAGTTCTTCTGGTTTCATGGCAAAGGAGACAGTTGTTCATGGAGGCAATTATCTACACATTCCATTTCCTCCTATTTCTGACTCTCCTTCTCCCTCTGTTGCTCCAGGCAAATAGAGAGCAATTGTTGTACCTTTAATGGCCCGGTGAGACTTTTAAGACCCCAGGAACTGCATAACAAATTAGGAAGTGGAACAGAAGTACTAAATATGTTATTAGACCCATTAACTGGGATGTCCTGTGAAACCATGACCACAAACCTCCAAAACAAGGAATCAAATCCCATGAGGTGTTTGATTGTACATAGCAGCCTTAGCAGCTGCTCTTTTTGCTGTTGTTATTATTGCAAATATATCTTATCACACAACTTTTGCCAATTCAGCTTTTTACAGGTGTATAACTTATTGACAGCAATTACAACAATCAACTGTGCAACCCTACCTTTTATCAATGTGAATTTTCCATCTCCATAAACTGAAGCTCAGTGCTCCCTAGGTAATAACTCCGCCTCCTCCCTCCCTTCTGCTCCTGGTAACTACTAATAAACTTTGGTCTCTATACATTTGCCTGTTCTTGTCTTTTTATATAAGTGAGGCCACACAATATTTATCCTTTTGCGATTGACTTATTTAAAAATTGTCATATTGGTTAGGATATGGACTAAGCTGCTGTAACAAAGAGACCCCCAAACTCAGTAGCAGAGCATAATAGAGGTATATTTTCCCTTCATTTCAGAAGTAGAAGATCCAGGACTGTAAGGGCAGCTCTGCCATTTTCAACACATGGCTTCCATCTCTAAGACCAAAATAGCAGCTCCACCTCTGAGCGCATTCCAGCCAGCAGTAAAAAGAAAAAGGTCAGGAGAGGATATGCCTTTTAGTTTTGAGGGCAGGACCCAGAAGTGGTACAGACAATTTCTGGTTATATCTCGTTTGCCAGAACTTAGTCACATGACTGTGTGTCTTAGCCTCCTAGTGCTGCTGTAACAGAAATACCACAGAGCGGCTTTTAAAAAACAAAATTTATTTTCTCACAGTTCAGGAGGCTAAAATTTCATATTCAGGACACTGGCTATAGGGGAAGGCTCTCTCTCCATTGACTGTGAGGGAAGATCCTTATCTCTTTCATCTCTCCTAGCCCTGGTGTTCCTCGGTTCCTTAGTGATTATCATGTGGCATCTATCTCCCTCCCACCCTTCCCACCCCCTGTTCCTGACTGTGTTTCTGTGACTACTATGCTCTTCTTATAACTCAGAAGTGATTAGGTTTAGGACACACTCTATACAGATATTGCCTCACTAACATAGCAAAACCCTATTCCCAAATGGGATTACATCCACAGGAATAGGGGTTAAGATTCAAAATCATTTTAAGAGGACACAATTCAATCCATTACACCATATCAAGCTGTATTAGAAGGGCAGGAGCTGTAACCTCTAGCTGCATGGTCTTCTGCTCAGTTAGAACTCATGAATTCTCTTGTGACAGATGGTGGACCGTGACCGTCTCAGCTACAGCTGTTAATATTAGTAAACAATAGGACAGATGAGCATTACTACTGTGGGAGCCTTGAAAGAGCCTTGTAGACTGCTAGACACATTGGGAAAGGAAAAACTTCCATGTAGAGAGATAGAGTGAGAGAAATATCAAAGAGGAAGTGTTCAGAGTATATTGAGAAACCCAGATTATCTGGAGTGCAGTGTGCAGTAATAGAACTGTGTGGAAAATAAAGCCAGAGCAGAAGATAGCAGCAGATCATGAATGGCCTAAGACAATTTGGACTGTATTTTTTGGCAGTTAAGAGACAGTACAGTTTTCTGAACAAAGAAGGGGAAAATCAGGAATGTGGTTTAAGAACGCACATGAATAGGATAAATTTGCAAGGAGGTGAATGGAGGCTTAGAGACCAATTGGGGGAAGAATTCCAAAAAACCAGGGTTGAGATTTTTTTGTTTTGTTTATTGTGATGAAAATATATACAACAAAACATACGCCAATTCAATAATTTCCACATATGTAATTCATTGACATTGATTACATTCTTCAAGTTGTACAACCATTGGTGCCCAAGGTTTTTGAAGTGGTGAAAGGCGCAGAGTTGCCTTATTATTTTTCTAGAAGCTCTTAACACCTTATAACTCTGTCTTAATTAGATCATAAGAAAGGTAAGACTAAAAGATCAACAATTACTCTAAAGCAAAGATGAGAAGAAAAGGGGGCAGGGAAACTAATCCCAAAACTCATTGCCATTGAGTTGATTCCAACTCACAGTGACCCTATGGGGCAGAGCAGAACAACCTCATAAGGTTTCCAAGGAGTGGCTGCGAAACAACCACAACACAAAGAGAATGTCGACATTTACCTAAAGCATAGTAAAATATTATTTAAAAAAATAAGAGAGGTGAGGATTTTTTTGAGAAGATAATAAAACTATAGACTTAAAATCAAGTGGATAAAAATGAAGTTGCTTTTCAGGCAAGGTCATGGAAGCTCCACAGATACATCCAAACTCCTTGAGGGACTGAATTACTGGACTGAGGGCTGCGGGGACCATGCTCTTAGGGAACATCTAGCTCAATTGGCATGACATTGTTTATAAAGAAAATTTTCTACATTCTACTTCAGTGAGTAGTGTCTGGGGTCTTAAAAGCCTGTGAGTGGCCATCTGAGGTCCTCCACTGATCTCACCCTGTCAGGATCAAGGGAAAATGAAGAAAACTAAAGACACGAGGGAAAGATTAGTCCGAAGTTCTAATGGACCACAACTACCACAGCCTTCACCAGACTGAGTCCAGCACAACTAGGTGGTGCCCAGCTACCACCACTGCCTGCTGTCACAGGGATCACAATAGAGGGTCTCGGACAGAGCTGGAGAAAAATGTAGAACAAAATTCTAACTCACAAAAAAAGACCAGACTTACTGGCCTGACAGAGACTGACAAAAACAGGGTTGAGATTTTGAGGGCTTAAGCTGAGCCAAGGCAGTAGTGGGATTGGAAAAAAAGAGTCATATGGGAGGCACTTTTGGAAATAAAATCAACAGTATATGATAACTGATTGAGTATGGGTATGAAGAAAATGGGTCAAAAAATGGATCCAACTTTGTAGTCTTGTTTTTTGTCAGGACACTGATGCCATTAACAATGACAGAGAAGCCAAGAAAAGAGAAGAGCTAGGATGGGGTGGTGTAATGTGAGCCAGGGAAGGAGTTTCATGATACTCTTATAATTAAATTTTATTTTTTGTATAGTTGTTTAACGTCTTTCTTCTCCACTAGACTGTAAACTCTGTGTATCAGTCATCTGTTGCTGCCTAACAAACCATCTCAAATGTAGTGGCATAACTTATTATCTTTCATTTTTCTGATGGTCAGCTGGTGAGGAACCATTTTATTTCTCCTGGAATCCAGATTTCTGGGTCCATGGAGTTGGGGTGACCCGTGCAGGCCATTTGTCCTCAGGTGTCCTTTTGAACCTTGAGCCTTGAAGAAACTGGTTTCTAAAAAGGTCACTTTTGAGTCAAACAATGGTCTAGATGAATTAGTAAGACCATTTTGCCTTGGGCATTGTATTCATTTGAAGAATTCAGTCAGTTTTGGGAATCAGAGACTCCAAAGGTCAGACTGGGAGCTATGTTTTAGGGTAAATCAGTAATTATTTTAATTGTTCTTCAAGACAATGCCATATAAATTCTTCCTGACCACAAATTGTTTTTCTGTCCTGTTCTGGACCTTTTTCCATGGCAATGCTGATAAGAATTGGTATAAGAGTGGTTTGAGGTTCTCTCATCTTTGAACATTTTTGACTTTCCAGTTGAGACATTACCCCAATTTGTAAATGGTATATTAAATAAACTTCAATCAATTTCTATTAATGGCTTAATATGACTTTTGTTTGAACACTGGGCACAGCCAGATAGTTCTTGCTCATAATCTACCATCTCATTGTAGTCAGACAGGGACTGGAGTTGAAATCATCTGGAAAACTTCCTCACTCATGCGTGCCAGTTGGATGATGATGGCTGTCAGCTGGGACCTCAGCTGGGGCTGTTGGCTAGAACACCTACACATGGTTCTCCACGTGGTCGGGCATCTTCACGGCCTGGTGACTGGGTGCCAAGAACAGGCATCCTAGGGAAAGTTAAAGAGCTGTATAGCTGTTTGTTGCTGAGTCATACAGTCTGCTACACTCTAGTCATTAGAAGCAAGTTACTAAAGCCAGCCTGTACTCCAGTGTTTGATGGGAGGAATGTTAAAGAATTTGTGGACTTATTTTAAACCTTGCAGTCTGTCAGGACAGGGGTTTGGTCTGTCTTTTTTTTAATCACTGTATTGTCAATGCTCCGGACAGAGCCACATACTGTGGGATCATTGGAAGTTTGTTGAACAAGTGAACATCATCAGCGTCAACTTCTGCTGAAAGATTATTCAGGGTGAGGACTAGGGAACGCTGGCTCTCAGTAACTGCTCCTGATGCCTGTAAGTTCACCACTTCACTCCATCTTCAGCAACTGCCAGTGGAACCACTAGGGAGAGACAATATCACAATTCCTTCTTATTATGTCACTGGCTCCTTAGTCAGAGTCTGGCATACACGCATCTAAGAGGCAAAACCTCAACCACATCCCTCCATCCTGCATCTCTGCTCTTACTGAAACTCATAAGGTGGTGGAATATTTATCTATTGCTATATAACAACTCACCACAAACTTAACACAACGCCCATTTATTAGCTCACAATTCTGCAGGTCAGAAGTCCAGGCGCGGTGTGGCTGAGTTCTCTGCTCAGAGTCTCACAAGCCTAGATCAAGGTGCCGACTGGCCTGCATTCTCATCTACAGCTCAGGGTCCTGACTCAGGAAATAATATTGGGGTCATTATTCCCAGTCCTTGAGCACAGAAAATGTGACCCAGCTGGAGTTGGGCTCACAAGGACACATCAACTGGGCCCTGAGGTATAAAGATGATAGCTAAAATAATCTTGGAAATTATCTTTCACATGAAAGAGAATGCAAAAAACTTTCCACTCTTATCTTTTTCTATTAACATTTAGTGAATAGAAAATATGTTGGACCAGTGAAGATTTTCCTGACTGTCATCACTGAACCCTGTACCATTGATTGCTAAGAAAGGTAATTCAAAATGTAGGATCACTGTTTCTAGCCAATCTGTCAAAAGATGAAGCTTTCAATGGTTTTGCCCATTTTGTAATGTTAATATATACTGATGACTCTGTAATACTCTCTGGATTCAGACAGACATGGCTGTGTCAGCATACATGTCAGTTTTCCCATTCTTGTTTATTCTGTAATGTTCCTTGGACTCAGACAAACATGGCTGTGGCAACAAGCTTGTCCATTTTCCCACTCTTGCTTATTCTGTAATATTTCCTTGGATTCGGGCAGACATGGCTCTAGCAGCGTGAGTGTCTGCTTCCCACTGTTGCCTTTTTGAATATATGCTGAATAAAACTTTCTTTTTGCTTTACTAAACTTTGCAATGTTTTTTGACCCTACTACAGCCGTCTTTCCAGCTTATGTGGTTGTGGCATAATTTAACACCTTGTAGTTGCACTGAGGTCCCTGTTTCATTGCTGGCTGTCAGCTGCAGACTGCTCTCAGTACTAGAGACCACCTGCATTCCTTGCCACGTGGTCCCCACAAAGGCATAAAGTACGTTTGGCTTAGAACAAAGAGACAGTAGGGAAAGATAAATTTGAATGGGTAGCAGGGCTTTGAATATAAGACAAAAACTTACACTTTATCCAATAAAAATGTGTAATTGTTCAAAGTTTTTGGGTAAAGGATAAGAGACTGGAGAGGATGAAATCTCTTTTAGGGAAGTGAGGTAGATTGAGAGGGAAGATACCTGAGACAGGGACCTGTTACATGGCCACTGCTATAGTCCACGTGTGAGGAAGTTAAGGCCTGAATTTACATATGAGGATTTGAATCTTGGCATTCAATAATAATGCAGATAATGATAAAACAATTAATAGTAATGATTATGATAATAATAATAGTTGACATAATTTGAGTGCTTGCATTGTAACAAGCACTGTTCTAAGAATTACATACTTATTCACTCATTTAATTCTCTCACTAATTAACGAGGTTTTCACTGGAAAATTTTCATCAGAAGTAGATTGTCAGGTCTTCTTCCTAGTTTGCCTTAGTCTGTAAGCTCCGATGAAATGCATCCATCATGGGTGACCCTACTGATATTTGAAGTACTGGTGCCATAGCTTCCAGCATCATAGCAACACAAAGCTACCACACCACCACAAACTGACAGACAAGTGGTGATGGTGACTTGTACGTAGTGTTGCTCGCTGTGAGTTGGAAATGACTTGATGGCACCTAACAACAATTAAATGAGGTTGGTGTTATTATTATCCCCATGTGGCTCCATTGAGGCACAGAGAAATTAAGAAAATTTCTCAAGACTGTCCATCTCTTAAGTGATGTTTAGAAATGTGTATACCATCTGCCAAGAACTGCAAAGGGTCTGAGATTTTACTTTTCTTGCAAGCTAACAAATTAGTTTGCCAGTTTTATGGGTATGGGAAGATAACATGAGACTCCTGGCTCAGAGACAAAGGATTTTATTACTCACAGAAATATCTGTACCCAGAGCGTCAGCATATTTCTCTTGTTGGTTCCTTAAGCTCCAATTCCTATACAGTGACAGGAAGAGGACCAAGGTGATGGAATAGGAACTCTGAGTTTAGGGAACCTACATGTTTTATACTGGACAGTAAGTATGCCTGCTCATTATTACAGAGGGGCACACCATATCTTCCAAAGCTGAAAGCAAACCTACCCTTCGCTCTGCAGGGAGACACCATCCCCTTCTTCCAAAGTGTTCATGAATAAAACATTCATAAGCTCAAGTCAGTGGTTATTTTACATTTGATTGATTGGTACTTGGTTTTCTCATCCCTCATGGACTCTCTCTTTGTCTCTTCTTTTCTCTCCTATTCTCTGTCCTTCCATTCCTCTCTGTTGCCCTCCCCTCCCTTCCCTTTTCTTCTCTTCCTTCCCTCTCATTCCTAGATTCCATGACAACTTGAAATTCTGTTATGCATTTCCCCCTGTTTGAACAGGATTAGGTTATGGAATCTTTGATCAAAATGTTCACTAATGGTAGTTGGGCACCATCGAGTTCTGGTCTCATGGCAAAGGAGGCAGCTGTTCATGGAAGCAATTAGCCACACATCCATATCCTCCTCCTATCCCTGACTCTCCTTCTTTCTCTGTAGCTCCAGGTGAATAGACACCAGTTGTTGGGCCTTGGATGGCTGCTTGCAAGCTTTTAAGACCCTAGCAGGTACTATGCAATGAACTTAGAGATACAACAGAACTACTGAACACCTTATTAGGTCAGTTAACTGGGATGTCCCGAGAAACCATGACCCTTAATCTCCAAACTAAGGAACCAAACCCCATGAGGTATTTGTTTGTATGTAGCAGCTTTAGCAGCTACTTTTTTTTTTGGTCGTCGTTGAAAGTATATCTATCACACAACTTTTGCCAATCCAACTTTTTACAGGTGTACAACTTATTGACAGCAGTTACAATAATTGGCTGTGCATTTCTACCCTTAATCAGTATGATTTTTCCATCACCGTTGACCCTCCTTTTTCCTCCTCTCTCCCATTCCTAGTAACCACTGCATAAGGCTTAGTCTCTATACATTTGCCTGTTTTTGTCTTTTTATATAAATGGGGTGATACAATATTTGTCCTTTTGTGATTGACTTATTCCACTCGGCATAGTGTCTTCAAACTCCATCTATATTATAGTACGTATTAAGACTTCATTTCTCCTACTGGCTCAGTATCTTTCTTTTCCTTTTTAAAGGGTTGAGGTAGAGCACTTTGTTTTCCAAGATAATATGGAAATTTCCTGAAGGTAGAATTTGAAGTCTCTATGCTACTTCCAGGAGCCCTGGTGGTACAGTGGTTAAAGCACTCAGCTGCTAACTAAAAGGTTGGCGGTTCGAACCCAACAGCTGGTCCATGGGAGAAAGATGTGTCAGTCTGCTTCTGTAGAGATTTACAGCATTTGAAATCCTATGGGGCAGTTTTACTCTGTCCTACAGGGTCCCCATGAGCCAGCATAGACTCGACGGCAGTGGGTATGTTATTTCCATTCATCTCTCTTCTCCCCATGGATGGGCAGTCTGTAAACATTATTGACTTTTAAGAGTTAATTAGAGAATTCTGGATGGAATTAAAAGTTTGGGAACTGTTAGCTTATTGAAGGAATTGGATGAGATTGGGCAGGATGTGAGAAGCTGGAGAAGAGATAAGGTACAGAAAATGAGCCTGGAATACTCCAGCGTTTAGGTTTTAGGTTGAGAAATGGATCCAGCAAAGGAGACTAAGAAGGGAGTGGCCTCTCAGAAGCCTACCTACCAGGCTGCCTTCTTCTTTCCACAAGGTTTCTGCATATCTATGACATGCTCTGCACTATGAATGCATGATGGCGAGTGCAGCTGTGGCTCTGTGTGCGTGTATATGTGAATGCTCCTGAAAGGGAGTAGATACTAGAAGTGGGTGCTACCAAAGAAAGTAATTGGGACAATCCCAGTGATGCAGAGAGAACAGTGTGGTGGTCTAAGCTTCAAAATGGGAGGAGTAGGAGTCAGATATATGCCATATTGTTGCTTTCTCAGCCATTCTTCAAACTTCAGGTCATTCCGGGAAATATGAGCAGAGCTAATCCCAAGAAGTAAATAGGTAATGGACTTTTGTGTCCACCTCTGGCCTTCCTGGACTTTCCTCCATGGCATTCTTTGTGCAATCATGCGAAATCTCAGGCACAGAGACTGAATGATTTTAATAGGGTGGCTGAGGTCTGAGGTGGCTGCAAGGTTCTTACTCTCTGATGAATAATGCAGCCCAGAGCAGGGGGCCTCAGAATTTCTCACTTGGGGCCCGTCTGGGGGAAGTTCTTTGGGAGATGGCCAAAGTAGGCCTTGGGTAGTTGGCTCTCCTGTCTTCCTACTCCAGGCCCAATGTTGAGAAAGACCAGTTCTTACTGGTAAGGCAGGATCAGAGCCCAGTCTTGAGGGGTGGGGGATGGTTGGAGGAGGTGGGAGTGGGCTCAGGCAAACAGGATGGCTCTGTCACTTTTCCACACACTTTCCCTCAGATTTGCCCTGTTTTCCTCTTCTTCAGATTCTGGTGATGTAGTTGCCATTTCCCCGGGAGTAATATTTTCTTAAAAACTTTTATTATGTCTTTAAATAAATAAACAAATTAAAAAAAATAGAAACACTTATTCATTGTAGAGCACTTGAAAAATATTGAGCATTTTTGTTACTAGATGTTTTTGGATGATGTTAAGTCGGTTCTGACTCATAGCGACCCTATATACTACAGAATGAAACACTGCCTGGTTCTGCTCCATGCTCATAATCGTTGTTATGCTTGAGCCCATTGTTGCAGCCACTGTGTCAATCTGTCTCATTGAGGGTCTTCCTCTTTTTTGCTGACCCTGTACTTTACCAAGCATGGTGTCCCTCTCCAGGGACCAATCCCTTCTGACAACACATTCAAAGTATGTGAGACCTAGTCTTACCATCCTTGCTTCCAAGGAGCATTTTGGTTGTACTTCTTCCAAGACAGATTTGTTTGTTCTTTTGGCAGTCCATGGTATAGTCAATATTCTTTGCCAACACCATAATTCAAAGGTGCCAATTATTCTTTGATCTTCCTTATTCATCGTCCAGCTTTTGCATGCATATGATGCAATTGAAAATAACTTAGTCTTCAAGGTGACATCTTTGTTTTCAACACTTTAAAGAGGTTTTCTGCAGCAGATTTGCCCAATGCAATGCATCTCTTGATTTCTTGACCGCTGCTTCCGTGGGTGTTGATTGTGGATCCAAGTAAAATGAAATCCTTGACAATTTCAGCCTGTTCTCTGTTTATCATGATGTTGCTTATTGGTCCAGGTGTGAGAACTTTTGTTTATGTTGAAGTTTAATCCATACTGAAGGCTGTGGTCTTTGATCTTCATCAGTAAGTGTTCCAAGTCCTCTTCACTTTCAGCAAGCAAGATAGTGTCATCTGCATAATGCAGGTGTTAATGAGTCTTCCCCCAATCCTGATGCCCCAACAGACAATGTTCTGCTGCTATTCATTCAGTTTTCACTGGCTAAATTCTTTTCAGAAGTAGACTGCTGGGTCCTTCTTCCCAGTCTGTCTTAGTCTGGAAGCTCAGCTGAAACCTTTCCGCTGTGGGTGACTGTGCTGGTACCCGAATAACCTGAATACCGGTGGCGTAGCTTCCAGCATCACAGCAACTGGCAAGCCCCCACAGTATGACTAACTGACAGACACATGACAAAAACTGTGCATATTTCCACTGGCCAGGGACAACCACCTTATACGGTATTTCTTTTTATTAATATAGTTAGTTACGTAGTTGGAATCTAATAGTACCCAGACCCAGAAAAAAACCCAGTGCCTCTTTTTTTAGTTAGGTGCATAGTTGGAATCTAATAGTACATAGAATTGTAAATTTAATTTCTAAGACTTATGGGTTTTTGGAATGCTACAATAAACATTTTTTTTCTTAAAATTTCTAGCTCTGTTTTTTGTTTGTGGTGTTGACTTGGGCAAGTTACTTAACCTCTCGAAATCTCAGTGTCCTCATCTGTAACACAGATATAATAATAGTATCCTCCTCACAAATTACTGTGAAGACTAAATAAGATAATATATATAACATGCTTAACTAGTGTCTGGCGTATGGTGAACGCTTGTTAAATATTAATATTTTTAATGTCATGCATGAATTCATTATATCGTTGAAATATCATTTTTCGGTGAGTGCAAAATATGTCATCATATAGTTGTACCATGATTTATTTAACGCTTCACCTATCGTTGGACATTTACAATGCATAAAATTTTTGCTATTATAAATAACTTTGTGATGTGAGGCCTTGAATATAAAAGTTTGTTCACACCCTTCAGATGAGGGTAAATTCCTGGAAGTGGAAGGGATCGCTGGAGGAAAGGGAAGGGACATCACCGGAGCCAGAGTTTTCCTCACCCATCTCAGCCCAGGCTCTTCATAACCTGTCACAGGTCCCTAGATATAAAGCCCCTGAGAAAGGATAGCAACTTTGGGCTGGCTTCCAGAGGAGCCTGAGTGGAAGGGGAAAGGAGAAATCTCAGGAGGTTTCTAACTCTCCCCTCTTTTTTGTCTCAAATTCTCAAAGAGATGAAAGTCACTGAACTGGGAAGCAGAGACTCCAGTTCCAATTCCAGCTCAACAGCTGTGTGACTTTGGGCTAGATGCTTAACTACCCTGTTCTTCGCTCTCAGTAAAATGAGGGAATTGGGCTTCACTTCTCAAGTGCCTTTCAACTCGAGCATTCTATAGATCTAAAACTGACAACCCCATAGCTAATACCAACTGTTCCACTTTCTATTTCAGTTGGAGAACCTAGTTCATGCAAATTTCAGTTCCTTCATTCATTCCAGAATCAGTTATCCTGCACCTACCATTCATCTGCCACAGAGATGAATAATATGGCCTATCATCCTTGATGAACTCCCAGTCTAGTAAAGAGGAAAAGGCAAATATTATTTTGACACATCATGGAAAATGCTATAACAGAGATTATTACAAAATTCCATGGAAAGACAGAAGAAGGAGATTCCTTTTGGGCCAGGTCCTAACCAAAAGGTTAGCAGTTCAAATCCACCAGGCACTCCTGGGAAACTCTATGGGGCAGTTCTACTCTATGAGTCGGAATTAACTCAATGGCAGCGGTTTGGATTTGGTTTTTGGTTTGGTGGGTGAGTCAGATTAGGAACAAAATCACTGAGAAAAAATCGAGCTGTCCCCAATTCTCTTTATGTATGAGATGATCCTGAGTATTAATAAAAGCTTTTTGTATGAGACCTTTGTCTGCCTTAAAAATATCACCATAAAACAAGTATTGTTGAGTGCCTCGAGAGTGGGAGAGAGGGAGCTGAGTATAAAGATCAGCAAGACTTTGGCCTTAAGTTGGCCTTACTCTCTAGGAAATGACTGAGAAAGGCACCTATGGAAGTAAGTGAGGCCATTAGAGTTGGGAGCAATTCACACAATGCACTGTGGGAGGGTTGGGCAGGGAGAGAACAGTTGTTCCTGAGAAGCCTGGGGTAAGTGTTCTCTCTAGTGTGATGAGAAGAGTGCTGGGTGTGGAGTTGGAGGAGCCAGGTTCAGAGTCTTGGGGTGAGTTGCTTAATATCTGTGAGCATCTGTAAAACAGTCCCAGGAACACTTACCATGAGATAATCCTTCTAAAGCTGAAGTATATCAAACACTGAAGAAGACCATCCTTCTCTCTTCTTCCAGTTACTAACTTCTCCCTTCCTGCAGTTCTTAATCTTTTTAAGGTTCAGTTTACACACCCTAAAAGTGTGAGTAGCATTTCTCCCTGAATGACTAGATAAAATAATGTGTAGGGAAGGGGACAGTGGTGGTACAGTGGTAGAGTTCTCACCCTCTATGAGGCAAACCCAGTTGGATTTCCAGCCAATGCAATTCACCTACTGCTATCACACGTCTGCCAGTGGAGGCTTTCATGTTGGCTATGATGCTGAACAGGTTTCAATGAAGCTTCCAGACTAAGATGAACTAGGAAGAAAGGCTTGGTGAGCTGCTTCCAAAAATCAGCCAATGAAAATCCTATGCATCACAATGGTCTGATCCACAAAGGAACATAGAGATGTTATAGGACTGGGCAGTGTTTTGTTCTGTTGGGCACGGGGTCAAAAACAACAGTGTATAGAGGCATTTGGCAAATACCAGAGCATTATTGTGACTCTGGTATTTAAAGACTGGATCAGCGGGGGTTTTAAGGGAGGCTCTGGCACTCATCCGGGAGCTGTGGCCAGTTAGCAGAAGGCACCATCCAACAGCATTTGCTGGAACAGGGCCCGATGTTGCAGTGGCAAAAGTGCTCGGAGGAAAGGGAAATGGAGCAAAGGGAGAGGGGGCAGGGCCGCTGACCACACCGCAGTCAGCCAGCCCCAAGTGCCAGGAGGGAAGGGGTGCTCAGGTCTGGTGGGCTGGAGGTGGCGTGGCTGCCACTTAGCATCGTGGCCAGTGTGGCAAGAAGCGGCGGCCCCCACTCCCCCACCCTGTTGCTCATTGTTATATACTAGAGGGAAAAGCTCTGATGAAAGGGCTTAAAAAAAAAAAACAAAACATAGAGCTGGGGAAAAGACAAACCAGGTGGAAGGTGCCAGGACAAAAGGGACCGGGACAGCTGAACTGAGTGTTTTGGTCTCTGTAGTGAGGAAGAAATGCCCTGAGAAATGCTGCGCTTTGTCTAACACTTAAACATAATGTTCAAGAGGCAACGTAACCTCCCACTCCCTTTCTGCCACCCCTAAAGCTCACCCAGAGAAGGAGTGAAAGAGCATTAATTTTGGTTGAAGGTGGTTGGAAACAAAGTAGACGAGGGAGAAAGTTGGCTGAGGGAAAGGGAAGATGCGGGACCTTCTAGGGAACCTTCACACCAGCATCAGGAGCAGAGGAATCTGTAAAGCAACGCTGTGAATGTTATCTCATGATGTATGGAATGCCTGCTCTGTGTGCTGCAATGAAATAGGGAGAATGGAATCCCCTTCGCAACACTCTTATCTTGGAATGTGTTTTCTATACGTGCTCTCCAGAGGCAGATGTTTTCTGTTGCAATATTCTCTCCCAGGATAGCTTAGGTGCCTGGGTAGATCCTTGAGTAAAGCACTTAATGTCTCCTGCAAGCAGAAGGCACCCTAGCTAGAGGTTAAAGACACCATACTGTCTGGGTTTTTAATGCAGCTTTGCTACTTGGACAAGGTACTTAACTTTCCTGAGACTCAGTTCCCTCATTTGTAAAATGGGGATAATAGCAGTATCAACTGTAGGATTGTTATAGGATTAAATAGATTCATACATGTGAATATTCTGTTGTGAGCCATAGGGTTTTCACTGGTAATTTTTGAAAGTAGATTGTCAGGCCTTTCTTCCTAGTCTGTCTTAGTCTGGAAGCTCCACTGACACCTGTCCACCATGGGTGAACCTGATGTCGTTTGAAATGCCAGTGGCATAGCTTCCAGCATCATAGCAACACACAAGCCACCATAGAATGACAAACTGACAGATGTCATTAGGAAAGATCAGTTGCTAGAAAAGGACATCCTGTTCGTTAAAGAAGAGGGTCAGTAAAAATGAGAGAAACCCTCCATGAAAAGGAATGACACAATAGCTGCAACAATGAGCTCAAATATGCTGATGATTCTGAAGATGGTATAAGACTAGACAACGTTTCTTTCTGTTATTCATAAGGACTACATGAGTTGGTTTTCACTGGCTAATGCTTTTCAGAAGTAGACTGCCGGGTCCTTCTTCCTAGTCTGTCTTGGTCTGGAAGCTCATCTGAAACCTGTCCTCCATGGGTGACCCTGCTAGTACCTGAATACCGGTGGCATAGCCTCCAGCATCACAGCAACACACAAGCCCCCATGGTACGACAAACTGACAGACACGTGGGATTTCATTTGACTTGGATCCATAATCAACAGCCATGGAAGCAGCAGTCGAGAAATCAAGAGACGCATTGCATTGGGTAAATCTGCTGCAAAGGACCTCTTTAAAGTGTTGACGAGCAAAGGTGTCACCTTGAAGGCTAAGGTGCTCCATGGTATTTTCAATAGCATCATATGCATGTGAAAGCTGGACAATGAATAAGGAAGACTGAAGAAGAATTGAGGCCTTTGAATTCTGGTGTTGGCGAAGAATATTGAATATACCATGGACTGCCAAGAAAATGAACAAGTCTGTCTTGGAAGAAGTATGACCAGAATGCTCCTTAGAAGCAAAGATGGCGAGACTGCATCTTACATACTTCGGACATGTCAGGAGGGATCAGTCCCTGGAGAAGGACATCATGCTTGGCAAAGTGCAGGGTCAGCACGAGGTGGACTGACACAGTGGCTGCAACAATGAGCTCAAGCATAACAACAATTGTAAGGATGGCACAGGACAGGGCAGTGTTTCATTCTATTGTGCATAGAGTCGCTATAAGTTGGAACATACTTGAAGGCACCTAACAACAACAACAACAACAAATGAGTTGGAGCCACCAAGACAGCAACTAACAACAGCAAATATACTTGAGGTCCTGAGAAGACTGCCTGGCACAATGTCGGCTCTCATTAAATGTTGGTGCAGTGAAGGTAATTGTTAACTGATCAAAAAAATCATTACCATCAAATGCTTCCTGAACCTCCACATGCTCATAATCCTATGCTATACGCTTCTTTATGGAATAGGGTTGAAGACATGTTTTCTGTCCAGGAACTCCTTTCTGAGGGAGAGACAGTAATATGGACGTACACGAAGAGCTGAAGATAAAATGGGAATGAAACATGAAAAATAATGCATGAAAGAAGAAAAATTTGAACCTAAGAAGCCCATCAAACATTGCATTGACTGTCTGAGCATAATCTCACTCCCTTACTGGTGGGGCTTTAAAGCTGGTTGATAAGTGGTTGGTAACTGTTAAACAGAAAAGTGATCCAACTGAATATGGAAATTATCAGTGTCATTAATATCACATACAAGTAAAATTTTGCTGAGGATAATTTCAAAAAGACTACAGCAGCAGCAGTACATCAGCAAAAGAGCTGCCAGAGATTCAAGCCAAATTCAGAAGAGGATGTGGAACGAGGGATGTCACTGCTGATGTCAGATGGATCATGGCTGAAAGAAGAGAATACCAGAAGGATGTGTACCTGTGTTTTATTGACTATGCAAAGGCAATCAACTTTCTGTGTCATAACAAATTATGGATGCAATAATGGGCTCAAACAGAGCAATGATTGGGAGGACGCTGCTACAGGACTGGGCAGTGTTTCATTCTGCTGTACATAGGGTCACTATGAGTCTGAACTGACTCAACGGCAGCGAACAACAACGATAACATGCCTACCTGGAAGGAGATTCCAATAGAGATTGGAATATCGGAAGGAACATTCTTATTCTGTTGAATAATTTTCCATACCAATATTTTGTCTATTATTATAATATAAATAGTAATACTTGACATATTATATTTAGTGTTATGTTGTACATAATAAACATATTTAAAGCAATATATTACATCTGTAATAATATATGGAGATATACCGTCCATCGTAACATTTAATCATTACAAGAATCTTGTGATGTGAAATATTTATTATTCCCACTTGACAGATGAGAAAATTAAGACTTGGTTTGAAATTGTCCAAAGCCATACAGTTAACGAAGGGAGGAGCTGGTACTTAAGCCTAGAACTATTTGAATCCAAGCCCATGTTCATAATGACAAATGACTCAAGCTAATAATCTGGATGATCAAAAAGATTTCACAGGACAGGGAGCTACGGACCAAAACTAACAAGATTAGATAAAATGGGGATAGATGTAAAACTCTGAACATTCTTTTATAAAACCAGATGTTTGCGTTTGTAAAGGCAAAACTCTGGCTTAGTAACTGTGCCTGTGAAATACACCCGGGTTTACTTTTTTTTTTAAACTTTAAGTTCAATAAAAGCCAACAGATATGTAATGTGGATGCTCATAAAAGCCAATTGCTGAGTGTGCAACAATAGAACTACTATCTGCAGAAACACATCTATATAGGGGCAGGGGTTGGCAAACAGGGCACTCGGGAAGCATTCACCACAGTGACGGTTCTGGAGAATGCATTGATTTCTAATGATTTTAATAATGTGAAATTGTTAAAGGAATCATTCCACAGTCCCCCCAGGTCCCCTAGAAAACAGTGATAACTATAATAATATAAAATTCCAATAGAACCGTTCCCTTGACTCAGGCACATTTGTGTCTTAACTGTTTTCTTCCTTACAACAACTCCATGAGTAGATCTATTATTACCCCTGTCTTATGGGTGAGGAAAATTTGCTACACAGCACAGAAAACTAATGCAGTAGCCTTGTACTTTTTCCACCTCATACTTTTAGTTTCTATATATTCACATGTAAGACACATGTGCAGAAGACACATGGGCAGTGAACGGTTTTTCCATTAACATGTTGTTAAATCTGAAAGAGAACCAGGAGAACTCATATTACTTCCCACCTTCTTCTGATGCAATGTAATTAACATCTTCTTTCAAGAATTGACTCGAGGTTTGGTTTGGGTTGGCTTTCAAGAACGGCATGCAGAGGGCTAACTGTTAAAGGAAACGCACCCACACTTGAGTGAAGTCCAGTTGCCTTTGAGTCGAGCCCTATTCATGGCATCCCCATGTGTGTCAGGGTAGAATTGTGCTCCATAGGGTTTTCAGTGGCTAGTTTTGCAGAAGTAGATTTCCAGGCCTTTCTTTCAAGGGTCCTCTAGGTGGACTTGAACCTCCAACCTTTCAGTTAGCAGCTGAGTGTGTTGATCATTTGTACCAACGAGGGACTCCACTACAGTGAATAGGAATAGTCAATTTCTTCTCTTTGACATTGTTTCTTCTGCCAGCCACTTGGTCTACCAGCCGGTTGCGCTGTGGCCTGTGCTGTGGCCAGGAAGACGCACAAAACTCCAAAAGACTGTCCATCAGTGGGGTCAGTGGGAAACATAGGAAATTACAGATTAGGTGTATGTGAAATCTATGTTGGATGTAAAGGCTGAAGGTTCTGGTCCTAGATGGTATATACAGAAATCAGCATGAACATTCTTGCTACAATGGTTTTATTATTTTTGTTTGGTAACTCTTTTTAAAACTTTTGCCATAAACCTTGTTCCTTTAGCAGCAATGCATTCAGAAAGACAAACAAACAAAAAACAAAACAACAAAAAACCAGGGAAAAAACTCTACCAAAAGAAGACAAAAACAAGCCTGAAAAAACATATTTAATGAAAAATTACATCCTGAATTTTCATTTCTCAAGATTGTTGTTGTTGTTGTTGATAAGTGCAATAGAATTGGTTCCGACTCAAAGCAACCTGTGTACAAAAGAATGAACCACTGCGCAGTCCTGCACCATCCTCACAACCATTGCTATGTTCGAGCCCATTGTTGCAGCCACTGTGTCAATCCACCTTGTTGAGGGTATTCCGCTTTTTTTGATGATGCTGTACTTTACCAAGCATGATGTCCTTCTCCAGGAACTGATCCCTCCTGATAACATGTCCAAAGTACATGAGATGAAGCCTTGCCATTCTCGTTTCTAAGGAGCATTCTGGCTGTACTTCTTCCAAGACAGACTTGTTTGTTCTTCTGGCAGTCCAGGGTATATTCTTCCCCAAGGCCATAATTCAAAGGCATCAATTCTTCTTTAGTTTATCTTACTCATTGTCCAGCTTTTGCGTGCATGCGAGGCAACTGAAAATACCATGGCTTGGGTTGGGTGCACCTTAGTCCTCAAAGTGACATCTTTGCTTTTCAAAACTTGAAAGAGGTCTTTTGAGCAATTTGCCCAATGCAACACGTTGTTTGATTTCTTGGCTGCTGCTTCTGTGGGCAATGATTGTGAACACAAGTAAAACGAAATCCTTGATAACTTCAATATTTTCTCCATTTATCATGATGCTACTTATTGGTCCAGTTATGAGGATTTTTTGTTTTCTGTATGTTGAGGTTTAAATCCATACCGAAGGCTATGGTCTTTGATCTTCATCAATAAGTGCTTCAAGTTCTCCTCACTTTCAGCAAGCAAGGTTGTATCATCTGCATATTGCAGGTTGTTAATGAGTCTTCCTCCAATCCTGATGCCAAGTTCTTCTTCATATAGTCTGGCTTCTCAGATTATTTGCTCAGCATGTACAGTGACTATGAGTTGTAATCCACTTGACAGCAAGGGGTTTTATACAGACTAAGTATGGTGAAAGGATATAACCCTGAAGCACACCTGTCCTGATTTTTAACCATGCAGTATCTCCTTGTTCTGTTCAAATGACTGCCTCGTGGTCTACGTATAGGTTCCACATGAGCAGAGTTAAGTGTTCTGGAATTCCAAGTCTTCATTATGCTGTCCATAATTCATTATGATCCACACATTCGAATGCCTTTTCATAGTCAAGAGAAAACAGGTAAACATTTTTCTGGTATTCTCTGCTTTCAGCCGAGGTTCATCTGACATCAGCAGTGATATCCTTCATTCCACTTCCTCTTCTGAATCCAGCTTTAATTTCTGGCAGTTCGGCGTCAATTAATTGCTGCAATCATATCGGAACTATCTTCAGCAAAATTTTACTCGTGTATGGTATTAACGATATTGTTTGATAATTTGTGCATTCTGTTGGGTCACTTTTCTTTGGAATGGGCATAAATATGGATTTCTTCCAGTCAGTTGGCCAGGTAGCTGTCTTTCAAATTTCTTGGCATAGACGAATGAGCACTTCAGTGCTGCATCCATTTGTTGAAACATTGCAATTGGTATTCTGTCAATTCCTGGAGCCTTGTTTTTCGCGAGTGCCTTCAGTGCAGCTCAGTACCATCTGTCCTTGATCTTATGCTACCTCTTGAAATGGCTGAACATCGACCAATCCTTTTTGGTACAGTGAATCTGTGTATTCTTTCCATCTTCTTTTGATGCTTCCTTAGTCATTCAATATTTTGCCCATAGAATCTTTTAATATTGCAACTTGAGATTTGACTTTTTTCTTCAGTTCTTTCAGTTTGAGAAATGCTGAGTGTGTTCTTTCCTTTTCATTTTCTAACGCCAGGTCATTGCACATTTTATTGTAATACTTTGTTTTCTCAAGCTGCCTTTTTGAAATCTTCTGTCCAGCTCTTTTACTTCATCATTTCTTCTTTTTGCTTTAGCTGCCCTATGTTCAAGCAAATTTCAGGTCTTTTCTGACATCAATTTTGGTCTTTTCTTTTTTCCTTTCTTTTTAATGTCCTTTTGCTTGCTTCATGTATGATGCATTGATGTCATCCCACAACTGATCTGGTCTTCAGTCATTAATGTTCAATGCTTCAAATCTGTTCTTGAGATGGTCTCTAAATTCAAGTCGGATATATTCAAGGTCATACTTTGGCTCTTGTGGGCTTGTTTTAATTTTCTTCAGCTTCGACTTGAACTTTCATCTGAGCAATTGACAGTCTGTTCTGTAGTCAGCCCCTGGCCTTGTTCTAACAATATTGAACTTCTCCATTGTCTCCACAGTCGTAGTTGATTTGATTCTTGTGTATTGCATCCAGCAAAGTCCACATGTAGTCACTGTTTATGTTGTTGAAAAAGGTATTTGCAATGAATAAATTGTTGGTCTTGCAAAAATCCTACCACGCACTCTCTGGAGTAGTTTGTTTCACCAAGGTAATATTTTCCAACTATAGATCCTTCTATGTTCCTAACTTTTGAATTGCAATCATTAGTAGTTCTCAGTGCATCTTGATTGCATGTTTGATCAATTTCAGACTGCAAAAAAGTTGGTGGAAATTCTTCAATTTTCTTCATTTTTGGCCTTAGTGGTTGGTGCATAAATTTGAATAATTATCATATTAACAAGTCTTCTTTGTAGGCATATGGCTATTATCCTATCACTTCCAGTGTTGTACATTAGGATAGATCTTGAAATGTTCTTCTGTGATTTTGAATGTGATGCCATTCCTCTTCAATTTGTCATTTCTGGCACAGTAGACCATATGATTACCTGATTCAGAATGGCCAATACTAGTCCATTTTAGCTCAATAATGCCTAGGGTATCTATGTTTATGCATTCCATTTCATTTTTTACAACTTCCAGTTTTCCTAGATTCATGCTTTGTACATTTCACATTCTGTTTATTAATGGATGTTTGCAGCTGTCTCTTCTCATTTTGAGTTGTGTCACATTAGCAAATGAAGGTCTTGAAAGCTTTACTTCATCCATGTCATTAAGGTCTACTCTATTTTGAGGAGGCAGCTCTTACTCAGTCATTTTTTGAGTGCCTTCCAACCTGAGGGGCTTATCTTCTGGCAGTATACCAAACAATGTTCTGCTGCTGTTCATAAGGTTTTCATTGGCCAATATTTTTAAAAATAGATTGTCAGGTCTTCCTTCCTAGTCTGTCTTAGTCTGTAATCTCTGCTGGAAACAGTCCACCATGGGTGACCCTGCTGGTTTTTGAAATACTGGTGGCATAGCTTCCGGTATCACAGCAACGTGCAATCCACCACAGTATTACAAGCTTACAGACGAGTGATGTGGTTCCTCAAGATGTTGATGTGAATGTAAAACTTGCAGGAAATTTTTGTAGACATTATTATCCATTAGGAGTTTTTAATGATATCACTAAGCATGTGAAAATCGGAAGACACACCTGTGGTAGAAGCAATAGCACCTACTTCAAAGTTAGAAATTATTGTATATGGATTGTGCACAAAGAAAACAATTTAACACCTACAACTGTGGAAAGTTACATTCATGTATCACTCTTTCAAGTGACTTTTCATTTAGATCAAATGTCTGTTCTTCTAAATTAATTTCAATCATTTTCAATTCCAAGATTTCTTAGTATGTACAAAGCATTAAAAAAGTGTTGGCTCCATTAGCAAGAGAAGAATTTTGCAAGCAGTTAAATCATTTCAGTTTTACATCATGGCCATCAGATATTTTAAACAGGAAATTGCTCAAGTTAATTCTAGTTAACAGGTTTTTTTTTTTTTTTTTCCTTTCTGACAGTTCATGAAGTCAAAGTGAAACTTGTAGAACTTCATCTGTTCAAGGTGAAACATCTGACATGAGTGTGAATATTGTGATAAATTCTATTAAAATTTCAACTAAAGATGAAATTATTTGTTTCTGTATCATTATTATTAATAAATATTTTGGTGAATCCCATAATAGAAACTATGCTCTAATCAGGATATCCATGGAGAAGAAATGTTCTTAGAATTGTTTGTGGTGCACTTACAATTCCTAATTGCATCCAAACAAGTTTCAATATTTAACCAAATTGAAATAGAATCTGCACTCCTCTCTGGAGGTGAGATAAGAAGGCAGAGGGGGACAGAAGCTGGCTGAATGGACACAGGGAATACAAGGTGGAGAGGAGGAGTGTGCTGTCTAATTAGAGGGGAGAGCAACATAGCAAGGTGTATGTAAATTTATGTATGAGAGGTTGACTTGATTTGTAAACTTCCACTCAAAGCACACTGGAAAAAAAAAAGAAACAGAATCTGCAGTAGTTAAATTTTTACAAATATTTATACACACATACATACATACATATAAACCAAACCCAAAACAAATCTGTTGCTGTTTAACCAAGTCCGACTCATGGTGACCCTCCAGGACAGAGTAGAACTGCCCCATAATGTTTCCAAGTAGAGGCTGGTAGATTTTTGGTTGGCCGCTGAGCTCTTAATCACTCACCACCAGGACTCCATACATATATATATTCACATATATATAATTCAGAGTAATAAATTACATTTCTTTTTAGTGAGTAAGCTCTAAAAGCAAAGAAACAAACAAAATCAGCATAGCAGTATGGTCTATCTTTCTTTGCCATATATCACCAGTTGGATCTTATAAAATCTTGGATTTTTGAAGAATTACTTGGCAAATCAACCTAAATGTCAACAACAGCAAAGAAATCCTCTAAATTTTTATTGTATTTTGTTCAAAATCAGTTGGAACTTGTTAATCAATTATTTAATAAAAAGAACAACCAAAAACTTTAGATTTTAAAATTTATAGCAAATTGTAATTATCAATAACAAAGTTTGCAAACAGGAAGATATGGATATTTATCCATACAAAAGCAAGGGAAGAAGTGAAAAAATTAATTGTTGAGAGCTCAAATGGTGGAATATCTCAAAATATGGAAATAATCTTTTTTCTTTTTTTCCCCCCTCTTTTTGAAATTTTATTATTGCACTTTAGATGAAGGTTTACAGAACAAATTAGCTTCTCATTAACCAGTTAGTACACATTTTGTTTTGTGACATTGGTTACCAACCCCACGGCATGTCAGCACTCCCACTTCTAGATCTTGGTTTCCCAATTACCAGCTTTCCTGTCCCCTCCTGCCGTCTAGTCCTTGCCTCTGGGCTTGTGTGCCCCTTTAGTCTCATTTTGTTTTATGGGCCTGTCTAATCTTTGGCTGAAGGGTGAACCTCAGGAGTGACTTCATTACTGAGCTAAAAGGGTGTCTAGGGGACATACTCTTGAGGTTTCTCCAGTCTCTGTCAGGCCAGTAAGTCTGGTCTTTTTTATTGTGAGTTAGAATTTTGTTTTATATTTTTCTCCAGCTCTGTCTGGGACTCTATTATGATACCTGTCAGAGCAATCAATGGTGGTAGCCAGGTGCTATCTAGTTGTGTTGGACTCAGTCTGGTGAAGGCTGTGGTAGTTGTGGTCCATTAGTCCTTTGGACTAATCTTTTCCTTGTGTCTTTGGTTTTCTTCATTCTTCCTTGCTCCAGACAGGGTGAGACCAGTGGAGTATCTTAGATGGCTACTCACAAGCTTTTAAGATCCCAGACACTACTCACCAAAGTAGAATGTAGAGCATTTTCTTTATAAACTATGTCATGCCAGTTGAGCTAGATATTCCCCAAGACCATAATCCTCAGAGCCCTCAGATCAGTAATTTGGTCCCTCAGGGAGTTTGGATGTGTCTTTATGGAGCTTAGCCAATGACTTTGCCTTGAACAAGTTGTGCTGGCTTGGGAATAATCTTTGACGAAGGTTTTATTTTTAATTTGATAAGTTTATATTCTATTCTGAAATGGATTGAAATTGAGAATACCTATGATTTTGCAGAAACTAAATTTGATTAGAATGTCCCTGTGAAGCACAAATGTTTTGTGCTCAACTACTAGCCTAAAGGTTAGCAATTCAAACCCATTCAGTGGCTCAATGGAAGAAAGGTCTAGAGATCTGCTTCCATAAAGAATACAGCAAGAAAACCCTATGGGGTAGTTCTACTTTGTAACACATTGGGTCTCCATTAGTCAGAATCAACTTGATGGCAATGATTTGGTTCTTCGGTTTTGGAAATTTGATTAAATGTTTTGAAGAATCATAAAAAAAATAATCTTAATTAAGTTTTATCTCATAAAAAATATTTGAAGTAACTACTCTGGGAGCAAAAAGACAATACCTGGAAAATATGTGGGTTAAAATATTTACAGATCTCAATTTAAAAAATTAGAATTTTAGAAGAGCCTTATTTAGCAGTCTTTGCTCAGAACTTCCTGGAGACTGGTTAGCACCTGCAAAGAGAATAATTTCCTGAATAAAAATATATCGTCAAAAGAAGGGGGCTAATTGAAGCTGTCATGAATTTCAAATGTATTTTCAAAATTCAACTTCGAAGATTGCAGGCAATTTCATGAGAAAATTAAAAATTACAATCTCATATTTAAAAAAGTGTTCTGAAAAACACCAGTGATATGTTACTAGAACAGATACAACTAAGAAAAGTAAATGAGTATGCATCAAGAATAATTATTTTTATTATTTTTTAATGTTCAGATAATCAATATAAGGATTTTTAAAAAATTTGCTCCAATGTATTCAGATATGCTATTTTAATTTTTAAAGAATTTTTATTTTGAAAGTCATTTTAAAAATAATATAGTTTACAAGTTCTCCAATAAAATAACACCAATTTGTTGGTTGCTGAATAAGTTGTTCAAAATAGTAAATACTTTTAATTATTTGTTTTAAGGTTTCATTCTGATGCAATTACAAGTTTATAGAAATGTTGCAAGAATATTACAAGGCGTTCCAGTATTCCTTCACCAGTTTCTATTGTGCTGTGTGTAATTTAGCATTCTCCTTTCTCTCTCTCATTATCAATGTGTTTATGCATATAAAGAGTCCCTGGGTGGTGCGTATAGGTTTTCTTAAAAAATAAAGATATTAAAACCAGGAAATTTAACATTAACTGTAATACCAGTAGCCATTGAGTCAACTCCAACTCATGGCAACCCCTTGTGTGCTCCATCGGGTTTTCATTGACCGATCTTTCAGAAGTAGATCTTCAGGCCTTGCTTCTAAGGTGCCTGTGGGTGGACTCCAACCTCCATCCTTTTGGTTAGCTGCTGAATCCATTAACTGTTTGCACCACACTTACTGTCTAAACAGTAGGCCATATTCAAATTTCATCTCTTGTTCCAATGACGTCAACATCCCATATAACTATTTCTTTTTCCTGGTCCAGGATCCAGTTCAGTATCACATGTTGCAGTAGTTGTTAGGTCTCTTTAGACTCCTTTAATCTGAAACAGTTCCTTAGCTTTTCTTTGTCTTACTTGGCCTTGACATTTTTTTAAAAAAGAGAACAAACAAGCTAGTTGTTTTATAGAACGTCCCTCAATTTGAGTACGATTAGTTTCTGGCCATGCATTTTTGGCAGGAATAAAGTGATACGTCCTTCTCAGTGCATCACATCTGGAGGCACATGATGTCAATTTGTTCCAGTATTAGTGATGTTAACTTTGACCATTTGGCTAATGTGGTGTTTAATGGATCGCTTTTTACCCAATGCAGTTCCTTGCTTTCGAGGACTGTCCACTCTCTAGCTTCTGCCTACTTTTTATTGCGCTCCAGGGCCTTTAAATGGCTGTTTTTTTTCCCCCCCTGCATTATCTGCAGAAAGGTTAGTCAATACATGCTACTCTGCCAGTAGCAGATATGGAACCATTTATACAAATATTATTCCCTAACTTAGTTAATAATGAATAAAATACATGATTTGTACATAAATTTAGAAACAGGCTTGAATTACAGTTGAAACGACCATTAGAACAGTAAGTTACAAAAATAAATAAATGGTTATATTTTCTTAGATTTTTACAAACATTTGAGTTACAGTTGACAAACTTACCTTAAAATATCACATGTTAATATGATCCTATTGTACGTCAGTGACTAGGAAAGGACATCATGTTTGGTAAAGTAGAGGGTCAGCAACAACGAGGGAGGTCCTCACTGAGATGGATTGTCATAGTAGCCCAATAATAAGCTCAAATATAAGAATGACCAGGCAAAGTTTCATTCTGTTATATATAGGGTCGCTATGAATTGGAGCCAACTTGATGGCACCTAACGACAACAACAAATTGTATGTCACTAGAATATAACTCATGCCACATGCCATTTGCCTGAGCGTTCAACAGCCCTTGAAATGCTCTATTCCCTATTTAATGAGATGAGTCTATGATCATGTACTTGCATGTCCCAGCAGCATCAAATTGGCATCAGGGTTTCTAAATGAATCCTCTTTATTTCTGTACTTATCTAATGGCCACGAACATTTCACAGACTGGCACCAGTCCCCTCCCCCCACCTCCAGTTTTTTCTTTTTTGTCTATTGTTTTTTTAATTGTGGTAAATATATATGTAACAAAACATTTGCCATTTCAACAATCTTTGCATGTATAGTTTAGTGACAATAATTATGTTCATCATTTTGTTCAGCCATCAGTCTTACCTGTTCCCTTAACTTCTCAGTATCCCCTAAGCACTGAGTCCTCCATCCCACCACCAGTTTTATTTTTCACACTTTCTTACCCTGCTCTGTCCCTAGGAGGCTAGCATGTACGGATTGTACCAAGGTAATCTCTTGCCTTCGGTGTTACTGTTGGATTTGGCCAATGAAGACAACCAGCAGAAAATAGGGGGGCAGGAGATGAAAGAGGTTGGAATGTGTATTCCTGCATCTCATTCTTTATTTTTTTTTTTTAATTGTACTTTAAGCGAAAGTTTACAAACCAAGTCAGTCTCTCATACAAAAACTTATACATACCTTGCTATATACTCCTAGTTGCTCTCCCTCCAATGAGACAGCATACCCCTTCCCTCCACTCTGTTTTTGTGTCCATTGGGTCCTCCACCCTCTCATCTCCCCTCCAGACAGGAGCTGCTGCAGCTCCTTCTTAATGGGCCACTGAGTATTGGTTGTATCCTCATTCCTCTACTAAAGGCCACAGCTCCTGTCAAGTGGCTCTCTCCTTACAGCTATGCTCTTCATGTCTGGTATTTACTCTGTCCCCTTGTTCTTCAGGCCTATAGGAGTAATGTCTCTCCTTTGTTTCTAGCATGGTATTGCATTTTCCTGCCTACACAACTTTAAATCATTCTTTTATTAACTATCCTCAAACTACCTGTGTGCCACTTCTTAGCTGTCGGGACCCTGAATAACATATCCTCCTCAGCTAGACTGTGTGTGTGGGTTGCTTGAAAGGAGGGAACAATTTGCACAAGAGCTGAGGAACTTCTAGAATGAATAGAATGGAGACTCCAACACCCTCTGTTATGCAGGTTAATGTTAACAGACCATCTCTGATGAATTGATGTGGCTCAGACTGAGGTCAACTGGAAGATAGGGAAAGTCACCAGGAGAGAAAAGATCCAAGGCCAGATAGTCAAGAAAAAGGCTGTTGCAGATGACTGAGGCTGCAAGTTCCTCCTGATGTACCCTCTAGGGCACTTAGACATATCTCTTGAAAGGCTGTGGATGAGCATTCAGAAAGAACCAGGTAACTAGGAAGTATGCCGTTGGTCTCTAGGTTCCTTTCTTCAGTGGATGGTTGGCCAGCACAGGTATCATGAATCATTATTGTTCTTACAGCAGTGAACAAAGGTTGTATCCTGCTGTCAGACTACCTGCTTTCCACAGGCACTCCAATACCAACTACAGAAGATCCTGGCATCCTTCAGTGGAATGAACTCCTCACAGCTTCCAACTTTCTTCCATTAAAAGAAACCAGGACTGACCCTGTGGACTGAGTAAGCCCCCTTGAGTTCTTTCTCTGAGCGTGGGAGATAAGACCCTAAATTAGGAGGAAAAACATTTTTCCAATAGAAGGACAGAGCTCATAGTTTTTAATTTGTATATTAAAAAAAGACTCAAGCCTATTTTAAACTCCATGTTGGTGAGAGGGACATATCAGTTTCAAAAACAGCTAAAAGATACATTTAAAATTGTAGGCATCAGAGTCAAAGATGAAACTCTAACTAGAGCCTATGTTATATTATTTATAGATAAAGGTGCTTTTAGGACAGAAAGGTTGGATACAATAATACATTTAGTAAATTGGATCAAATTCTCACTTGTGAAAGACTTCTTTCTAATGAAGGTAAAATTTCAGAATGCCAAACTTGGGCTTGGTTAAACATTGAGACCATTGGTGAGGATGCTTGTGTGGAGAGAGTGTACGTAGAGAATTACATTTAACTGGTTACATTTACCAGGAGTTATTGTTTTTGTGATCTGTTTTTGCTCTGTTTGGGTCAGTTTGTTGTTTTTGAAATGTTTATCTCCCCTTGGAGATTTCAGGGATGAGAACATTTTAAGAACTCTTAAAAAAAAAAAAAAACCTCTGCAGTTCTTTAAATGGAGTCACCTGTTGGCGTATGGTCAAGACATAATTCACAATGAAACACTTGTTCTTTGGGATTTGTCCGTATCTATCAGGCAAAAGCTTGTCCAAGTCAGTTGCCTTTTCCAGGAGTGCTAATGGACAGACTTGCTGTCTGTATTGTTTTAAGATGACTCATATCAAGGGTTAAATTCCTTGATCCTTGCTTGGGTCATGTGATCAAATGTATGCTGGATACGCTATTTTTCTTTCTCCACCCACCAACAAAGGCCACAAAGCCTTATTCTTTTCTTCCTCCCATGTCGGACCTAACCTTTAAAAATCTCTTCATTTCCATTGCTGTTCTCTTCTACTTCCTGTCACTTCATTCATGTGCTACTTACCTGGATAAGGAGATGATGGAAGAATGTCAGTTAATATCGTCATGTACAAATTTTAGTTGAATGAGCAAAGAGTGTACAGTCCGGTGGGGAAGATACCTAATTAGAGATGACAATATTTGGGACAGATGATCTAATTAATTGTATTGTGAGACACATTGGGAAACAATCACCTTAGGAAAGTCAGAGAAAGTTATCTATATCAGAAACTACTTAAAGAATCACAGAAATATGGTAAGCAGGGGCTACAGTATGGAAGAATGGAAATGGCATGCTAAAGAACTTAGTCTTTAATCTGAATGAGGGGGGAGCCATAGAATACACTTCAGCAGAGAATGGCTTGTTAAGATTTATATCTTTGAAAGATCTCTCTAGTAGCAATGTGGTGGATGAATTGTAGACAGAAGAACTAATTAATGGGACACAATTGAAGCAGAGCGGGTGAGTTGAGGGCCTGAAAGTGGCAACCCTGAATTTGTATAGGAGAAGACAGAATCAAGAGATCCTTTAGGATTTAGATTCTACATAACTTGGTGACCAATTGGATGGAGGATGGGTAGGTAGAATAAGGGTTGGGGAAGAGTTAGGGGAGAGGTCTCTGAGGTTTGAGAGACATGGATGACAGTGGTACCAGACAAGGAAAGGAATAAAAGGAAGCTTGTTTGGGTGTGGGTGGGCAACAGATTAAGAGTTTAGCTCTAGACATGTTGGATTTGAGGTCTTATGGTGAGACAGTAACCAGATATTGAAGAATGGAATAAGAACGGCTTTTGGTTTTTCCTTTTTATACTTGGTGGGTAATTCAGTAACTTTCCAGTCTGATGCATTTTTTAAAATCATGCTGGCATTGTTGTATTTTCTTTTTTCTTACTCTGTGTGGCTACACATAAATATATTCCCAACTCCTTTCCATTCCTATTTTGTGAGTTATTTTTGTATCATTATTATTTGACTAGAAATATGTCATATTCTCAACAACAAAATAAACTTAAAAAGAAATATATTATTGCCTTAAAATTTGCACTAAAATTTTTTTTTACATTATTTTTTGAGATTTCAGTAAAAAACACTTTTGACATATACATCTCATTTTCCTCGAGCCAATAATACTAACAGTAGGTCTTATCAGATGCTGAAACTGAGGCTCAAATCCAGTAGGCAGGTACTTAGGCTTGTGCAAGATAACGTTCAAGCTGGAGAAGTAAGTGTGTACAAAAGGGTCTGCAGAGTAAGCAAAACCAGAAACAGTGTCAGAGTTGGGATGTGAGGGAAGAAGCAGTGTGTTGTTATGGTCGAGTGGGAGTGGGCCGCCAGCCGGCATCAGAAGCTGCAGAATATTGCCCAGGCTAGAAGAGACTGGGGCCGGGTGGCACCCTAGATCCATTTCAAGGACCTTTAAGATGTTTACACTCAATTACACACATAGTGAGGAACACCTACTCTGTGCCTTACTCAAGGCTAGAAACTGGGTATATGAAGATTAAATAAGACAGTCAATCTTTGCTCTTCAGGGGCTGAAACTGACCTGTGCATAAACATTGACTATCAAAAATGGTTAAGCTCTAAAACAAAGAATAATATACCTTGGGAATACAAAAGAGGGAGCAGTTAATACTGTCTAAAGAGGCAGTCAAAACAGGGGGAAGAGAGGGGTTACATTCAAGCTGAGCCTTGAGAAGTTTGGGATGACACTTGATAGATACACAGATAGCTGCCATCAAGTCAATGCTGACTCATGATGACCTTATGCGTAACAGAAGGAAACACTGCCCAGTTCTTTGTCATTCTCATGATCATCGGCATATTTGAGCCCATTTTTGTAGCTATTGTGCCATTCCATCTCACTGAAGGTCTCCCTTGCCCTTGCTGGCCTTCTACTTCACCAAACATAATGTTCTCCTCCAGTGATTGACCCCTCCTGATGATGTATCTAAAGCAAGTGAGTCAGACAGTATTCCATTGTGACCCATAAAGTTTTCAATGGTTAATTTTTGGAAGTAGATCACCAGGCCTTTCTTCCTAGTCTGCTTTAGTCTGGAAGCTCAGCTGGAACCTATCCACCATGCGTGACCCTGCTGATATTTGAAATACTGGTTGCTGGTTGTTTCCAGCATCACAGCAACACGTGAGCTACCACAGTACAACAAACTGACAGATGGATGCTGTGGGGAGACACTTACCAAGTAGGAAAGAAGGGCGAGGATCTTCCAAGTATAGGAAACACCAAGGAAAAAAAGCTTGGAAGTATAGAAATTTATGGAGTAGATGCAGGTTTGATGTAAAAGATAATTCTAGGGATAGAACGACTCATGGAAGGAGACCCAGATGGAAAGGTGGGCATTTTATCATCGACTCTCAGGAAGCTTTCAAAGACAGGCCGGGGAGGATGGGAGAGGGAGGGGCCTCACATAATATCTTCTTTCTGTGGTGGGACCAGTTTGATTGCTGATGAGTGCAGGCTGATCAACGTGGGGATGAAGCTGCAATTCACTGACACTCAAACTGTGACACCTGTGCAGCCTTAAGCTTCTAAATGACCTCATATGTCCTGCGGCTACTAGGAGGGGTGAGAAGATTGGATACGAGTGGAAACGTTGGTAGTGAAGACCTTCTCCCTCACGCAGGAGGCTGGACAAGGCTTCAGGCAACTAGTTTTCTTCGAGTCTTCCCTTTGGGTCACAGACACCATGACCTTGGTCACTTGAGACTCAGAGGTTCCTAGCTCCCTGCAATAAAGAAATCCATGAAAATTTCCATTCTGAGGAATCTGTCATAGTTCTGACATAAGTCAAATTCACTTTTTTGAGTTTTTGTTATTATTGCTTGTTAGTATCAGTTTCTTTAGAAATCCTAACATTGAAAGTCTGAGAATGATAACAGCAAATTACGCACTGCAACGTCGTATGTAGTACACATTACTAACGGCAAGATGTAAAACAAATGACAGTAGTAACTGCGGTTCATCGTAACTCCAATATGTTGTAAAGTCCTAAGTCGAGGACTACCTGTGTTTGCCTGTTGAAGCAGAGAGGGCTACAGAAAGAAACAGGACTCAACCTCACCTTGAAGATAAGTAGGGATAAGAACATCAAACTAGCAGAGAAGGGCAGTCTGCAGTTAGGGGCAGGTGTGGAAATGAACAAACCATCTTGGTGGGTGTATTAAAGGTCTCTAGAGAAACAGAACCAATAAGATATATATATATACACACACATCTGTGCGTGTAGATAGGTAGTGATAGAGATAGAGAGACAGAATGGAACAAAATGCTACCTGGTCCCGTGCCATCCCATTATTAGTGGCAGATTGAACCATTATGATCCATAGTGTCTTCGTTGGCTGATATTTAGAAGTAGATCACCAGGCCTTTCTTCCTAGTTGATCTTATTCTGAAAGTTCTACTGAAATCTGTTCAGCATCATAGCAACGTGCAAGCCTTCACTGACGGTTGGGTGGTAGCTGTGCAAGAGGTGCATTGGCTGGGACTTGAACCCAGATGTCCTGCGTGGAAGGCAAGAATTCTACTACTGAACCACCACTGCCCCTCAGGGCCATTTATGGAAGGTTTATGTTCCTGCAAGGAGCCCTGGTGGTCCAGTAGTTAAGCACTCGGGTGCTAACCGAAAGGTCGGTGATTCGAACCCACCAGCTAGCTGCTCCATGGGAGAAAGATGTAGCAGTCTGCTTCTCTAAAGATTTACAGCCTCAGGAACCCCATGAGGCAATTCTACTCTGTCTTACAGTGTTGCTATGGGTCAGAATGGACTCAATGGCAGTGGGTTTGGAATGGGTTTTTTATATTCCTGCAGTGGGGGACACTGCAGCCTTCTGAGCAATGGGTAGTAAAAATGAGTTTTTAAGAAGATTATTTGGGATGGATGGAGAGCTTCTGGGTTACTGTGAAGTGAAATGAAGCCTTCATAACATTTTCAGGATAATCAAACTCATTCGACACCCATCAGCCTGTTATTCTTCACTGACTGAAGGTTCCGGAGTTTGAGGGCAAGCATAGGAATGAGTTCAGGAAAAATGGCTCGAAGCCTGCAGTGAGTAGCTGAAATCAGCAGGCATTTTATCAGTCCTGTGCCGTAGCTTTTCCAGGCTTTTTTTTTTTTTAAATCTGTGTTTGCTTTAGCCTCAGGGGACAATCTGTTTGGTCGCCAGAGGGATACCTTCAAAGAGTTTTCTTGGATAAGATCCACTCATGTGATCAGTTGTAACCTCATCTTACTGCTCCAGGGGCCCTGGTCTGGGATTTGGTATCTTGAGTTCCTGCTTGAATAGACAGCAGAGAAGCCCTTCTTTTTAATGCCTCTCGTTTTGGAACACATCAGAAACCACCAGTTAGCTTGTTAAATGTTTTTCCAGATTTTTTTTTTCATTTTTAAATAATATAGCCAGTTGCCCTGCTTATTGTCAAAAGTTGTTTGAGACAGCTAACTGCTTGTAATCTATTCACAAGCAAATACAAAGTGGGAGGTTTGGGAAGGTGCAGGGTTGGGGACAGCAGGGCTTTCCACTTTGCTCGCAGAAAATTCAGAACTATAAGGAAAGAAGAATAGAAAGAATAATTCAGATTTTCCTAAACTAAATTGTGAACTTGATGTTTCTACCAGGGACCATAATATTCATCTCATGGAAATTTTCACACTTCTTAGCTGTCTCTTCACATCTGAAATTGTTCAGAGCAGGCTCTACACGCCCCCATTTTATTTATCCTTGAGAACCGGGGCTTCTGGCTGACTGCTGCGACTCCTTGTTGGAGAAGCCACACGTCATGGCACTTTCATGGCACTTTCTCCTGCCCAGCACAGCCAGCCGTGGATGCAAATTCAAATCCTCAACTGCTGTATCCACCTCTCCTCCAGCAGTAACACAGCATGTGCAGACTCAACCTGAAGAGCAGCCTAGGGGATAGATGGGAGGAGCATGGAGAGATTGGGGCAGGTCTCTTCTTGCAGCCCTGGAAGCTGAGGCTGTGCACAGGACCCAGACCTGCTTCCAGAACAGTCCCTGGAAGCGAGAAACAACTTAGTCCCTGAAGAGCCTCTGACTCATGCCTCTAATAGGACTACTATGTTTTCCTGGCTGCAAATTTGTCCTTTGAAATGTAGGTTTTTGAAATTAGAATTCTGAGTTTATCCATGTTGACTTATTTCCCTGCTTCATGCCCCCATGGCCCATTTTGAAGCTCCCTTTATGATATCTACTTGCCCAACTGGATTTTAAACTCTACACATGTAAAGACTGAATGTCTTCTCTTTTCACTACTGTATGCCCAGTATCTCGCATAGTGAATAGAAGATGTTGGCACATGAGAATTGTTCAATGAATGAATAAATGAAGGAAGAAAGGGAAGAATGGTATGTTCTTCCTATGCAGCCCTACCAAGGAAGAAAGATTTTAAGAGGTATTTGACCTCCCAAAGCCATAGCACGGGGACAACTAAGGGATATGCCCTGGAACTTTCCTAGGCTTTTAGTTGGGACCCAGTTCAACAAGTGTAGCCATCTAGATTCTATGCCACAATAGCGTACAAGCAAATGGGAGGCAGGCAAGTGCGCTGCTGCTAGAGAGAGGCAACTGATAGAAAAAAAGGGCTGCAGTCTGAGGAAAGGCAAGTCTAATTTCAGCAAAGTATAGGACTGTGAGGCTATATAATGCAGGGGCAAGTAACCCTACACACTTCACAAGCACTGAGATCATCCTTATGTTATACTAACATGCAATAATTGGACTGGAGGTGAGAATTTTCAGTTATCTGGAAAGTATACTTATGTGAACGAGTTTATTTGTAAACGATGTTGGACCGCTGAGGACTGGGCATGTTTTTGCGTGTTGATTTGGTTTCTTCAGAGCCGTTGAGAAAACCCACCGTTTTTCACTAATGTGAGCAATCATAACCACATCCCAATCCATTCTGTTTCTACTTCACAAACATAGGACGAGGTGTCCCTCAAAGGCCACAGCTTGGCAGTCCTTTTGTGCAGGAGAAGGGGAACCCTCTCCTAATTCTGCTCGGAACCCAAGGACCTTTGTGCATGCTTGTACTGGAACTACAACCACCACCAAAAAAAAAAAAAAAATGTAAGAGAGAGCAAAGCAGTGTTTAGAAGTGATGCTGAGAATGACAGGGATGCCAAAAAGTGTTGTTCTTATTTTGACACAGCTAATGATGTGATTCCTAGTGATTTCGCGGGTGAGAAAAACAGACAAAGGTATGCAACCTGGAAAAGGTTGAGCGAGTTTTATTCAGGCCTTGGAGTGGCAGGTATTTGCCAATAGAAGCCATGATTCTTCCAAAAGCTTTTTCATGTTCATGCCACATGGCACGATCATTGCTTCAGACATCTAGGTAAGGAGAAAAGCAGTGCATGAAATAGGCCACACAAGTCCCCATTCCCGAATTTAAGATTTGAGGGCACACATGGGTTTCCCTTCTTCTGTGCTTATTCTGAGCGTGCGCCAGGTGTCTAGCCTATGAGGTGCTACCCCATCAACACCTGAAGGAAAATTTATGACAAGAACTGAATATGTAATATGAAAATTCCAAGTAACCATTACATTACAATTCTTATCAGAAAGGGACTTAAAGGAAAAAAAAAAAAGAATGAAAAGGAAAGACAAATGCTCTAACACCTAGTTTATATTGATGGTGAAAACAAAATTGTAAAGAAAATCAATGGAAAATCTAAACAGAAAAAACCCACTCTTAATATAACTACTTTTTAGATTTCAATATTCTTTTAATAATCTTTGCCAAATGCACGCATATTTTACATAATTACAATCACAGTACGTGTGTATCTTTGTATTAACTTTTTTGTAACTAAATATTCCATGGAGGCTACTGCTTGAAAAAACTGTTTATTTAACATTCTAATAAGCCAACTGAATTTACACATTGAGAGAGTTCAAAATAAAAATGAAACTTCTGTTAGAAAACAAAATGGAAAAAATAAATCATAAAATTTCAAAAGAGACAAAAAATACCTAGGAATAAACTTAAAATGTGTAAATTCTGTATTAAAACACGTAAAACCTTTCCTGAGAGAACTAAAAGACTTGAAGAAATGCAGAGATATGTCACATTCCTAGATAGAAGTCTTAGCATCATAAAGATATCAACCGTCTTCAAATATCTATAGTTCTAACTTGTTTACAAAGTGCCAATAGAATTTCCCTTGAAAGTTGACGAAATTTCTTATGTTTACATAGAAGAGTTAACATGGAGAAAATGAAAGGAAATATCAAAAAGAAAGGAATGAAGAAGTCCTGTTATATCAGATATTAAGTATATTATAGTGCTACAGTAAATAAAATGGTATGGAATTCTCCCAGAAATGGACAAACAGATAAATGGAAACATAACAGAGACTACAGAAACTGACCCTAGTGTGTGCTACACATAAGATTTCAACATACAATAAAGGAATCTACCTAATCATTTGAAAAAAGAAAGATGGAGGTGGCAGATCTTACAATAAAACATATTACTATAGGATTAAAGTATTAAGTATAAAAGAGAGCATTAATTAAATACAAAAAGAAAATATAAGTTAATATTTAATCTTGTGTTGGGGGAGGCCCCGAAGCACAAACTAAAAATGAAAGATTTGAAAGTAAAACCATCTATTTTGGGGAAAAAAATAAAAACCACATGTAGTGAAATGGTAAATGATGAAGTAGGGCAAATAGCAATATACTTATATTGGGACAGAGTTATTTTTCTTAATGTATAAAGCGACCTTAAAAATCAATTTAAAATGAGACTACCACAAAGGAAAAACAGATAATTTTGGAGAAAAATAAAACAAAACAGAATACAAATAGGAAATTCAAAAAGGAATTATAGTTTGAATGACATTTAAACTACGAATACTATAAATATAATTTAAGAATGACATTTACATTATGAATACTTTAAATCAAAGAAATAAAAACATGAAATATAGGACAGGTTTTTCTTATTAGACAAAGCTTTTTTTTTAAATAGTAAATACTCTGTTATGATGAGGATATAGGAAAACATGCACTCGTGTTCACAGCTTACAGGAGTTTAAGTACTATGATCTTTCTAGAAGGAATTTAATAATACTTTGCATCAAAAGCCTTAAGTTAATATATACTCAGTGACCCAGAAATTCACTTTGGCAATTTATCTTAATTATTTGAAAGGTACAAATATGTGTGAACAAGGATATTAATCATTATCTTTTTTTTTGGCATCAATTTCTAGCTTTCCCAGAAATTCTTAAAAAATTGAATATCCTTCAAAAAAATCTTTTTTATTATGAAAATCTTCAAACATGAAAGTAGAAAGAATATTTTAATGAGCACCCATTTATACACCATGCACCCAGATTCAATGTTTGTTAGTATACTGCCATATTTATTTAATCTATTTCTCATTCTCTCTCATCTATCATTATCCATCTACTTTACTTTTGCTGAACAATTTACAAATAAATTTCAGACATTGTGACACTTTACCTCTAAGTATGTCAGCATTCAATACTAAAAAAATGAACATTTTTTCACATAACCACAATACCATTGTTATACTAACAAAATTAATTTCCAAATATCATCTGATACCTACCCCATAATATAATTTCTCTACTATCCCTCAAATGTCTTTTACGGCTAGATTTTTCTGATCAATGACCAAAGATCATGCATTGAGTTTGATTATGATGTACATTTTTTATACCAGCAAAAAATTAGAAACAACATAAAAATTCCATATTAAAGTATCAATTAAATAATTACATTACAGCCAATCAACGGAATGCTTCAGAGTCATTAAAATGCTAGTATAGGTATATGTTTAATGATATGGTATATATTATTGATTAAAAAAGTGGTTCTCCAAATATAGTATAAGCCCACGTTTGTACAATATTAAAAAAAAACCCAAACCCATTGCCAGCAACTCAATTCAGACTCATAGCGACCCTATAGGACAGAGTAGAACTGCCCCATAGGGTTTCCAAGGAGCAGCTGATGGACCTTTTAGTTAATAGTCAAACTCTGAACCACTACGCCACCATGGCTGCTTGTATAATACATGTATGTACAAATACATGTGCATGTGTCTGAGTGTATGCATACACACAGACACACAAACGCTTGTAAGATTACACACCAAGCTGATGAGAGTGGTCATTTCTGATTAATAGTATTACAGGTAGTTCATTTTTTCCCTTACCTCTACCCTCTCATTCTTCCGTATGTCTTTTTATTCGAGATATAGACCCTTGTTATAAAAAAGTTAACCAGTAAATAAATATTAAAACAACAACAACGACGTAAACCCTTTTTCTATCACCTTTCAGCCCCTCTTCCAGAAAGAAATCACTGTAAGAGTTTAGTGTGTGTATTTGTTAGGGTTCTTGGGGTGCAAACAAATGATACTCATTGAAGCCAACGTAAGCAAAATGGAACATATTGGAAGGGCTCACATGTATAAAGAAAAAGTGAATAGGTCAAGAAATCAGGCAAGCGCCACGGCAGCTCTGGAGGGCCAAAATTACAAAAAAAAAAAAAAAAAAGGAATGGCTTCTATAGCAGGGGCAGTTGGGGCAGAAGGTTGCTGTTGGAATGAGTGAACTATTTCTTCCATCTTAATGTTCAAAGTTCAATGTCTCAGAAAATAAAAAACAAACAAACAAAAAAACCCCAATATTTTAATCGGAAACAGTAGATAACATGCCCTCATTCTGAAGCTATACCAAAGCAGTGATTGGAAGGGTACGCCCCCTTCAGGCAGGCCTCTGGTTTAGGGTCCACCAAATGTGTGCATAAAAGTTTAATACCCGTTGCTGACGAGTCCATTCCGACTCATCTCGACCCTATAGGACAGAGTAGAACTGCCCTATAGAGTTTCCAAAGAGCTCCTGGTGGACTCGAACTGCTGAACTTTTAGTTAGCAGCCTAGCTCTTAACCATTACGTCACCAGTTTAATAGAGATTTCTAAATTCCCGTCCAAAAGTGTTTTCAAGTTTTTATTCACACAAATAATGAGTATTAAGAATCTTTGGTTTTTTCATTTTGATAGTTGTTTTAGTTTGTATTTATCGAGTTATGGGTGAGGTTGATCACCTTTTTTATATGCTTATTTGGCTGTTCTTTATTTTTCTGTAAACTGTTCATTTTCTCTATTTTTCAAATGGATTGTTTGTCCTTTTTTATTGATTTATAAGGACTCTGTAGAGTAAGGGAATTAAGCCTTTTAGATCATGTATTGCAGATTTTTCTTTCCAATATACTATCTTTTGCTTTTATGGTGACTTTCTGTTCTTGTTTTTATATTTATTTTCAATTTTTTTGCCATTCAGAAATTGTTAGTATCTACCTAGTCATATGAAATTATAAATTTTATGAAGGCAGAAGTCACATTTATTTTGTCACTCCGTATTTCTGGGCCTGGTACAGTATCTGCCACTGCATTGGCACTCAAAGACTTGCTAGGTACATGAATAAATGTAGTTATCAATCTTTTCTTTTATGATTTCCAGGTCTTTTGTTCTTGGAAATGTCTTCCCCACTTCAAAATCATAAAAATATCCACCAGCTTTCTTCTAGGACATTGGATGAGTCTGGACTGTTTTGGTACAGGGAGTGGGACTATTCCATACACACAGCAGCCTGAGCAATCATTTAAAAAGTAAATTCAGTCGTGTCACCCCATCCTCCATGACTTCCCATCACACTGAGAATCAACTCCAACTCTTTATCTTGGCTGACAAGGCCCAGCACAATGGGCCCCTGCCTACCCATGTGACCATATCACCTTCCACTTTCCCCACAGCTCTCTCTGATCCTGCCACAGAAGGCTCCTTGCCAGTCTTGTTCCTACCGCAGGGCCTTTGCACTTGCTGTTCCCTCAGCCTGGAATGCCCTTCCCCAGATCTTTGGAGGACTGTCTTCTCCACATCATTCACCTTCCTTAGAGGCCTTGCCTGACCACCCAAGCTTATGTAGCACAATTCCACTTGCCCACTCACACTCTGTCCTTTACACTCAGCTTTGTTTTTCTTCAGACCATTTACCATTTTCAAAATTCTATGATTTGTGTGTTTATTATCCTACTTCCTATTAAAATGTAATCTGTAAGAGGGCAGGGACTTTGTCACCCCAAAGCCTAGAACAGTGCCTGTCTCATAGTGTTAATAAAAATTTGTTGAAATAAAAAAAATGATAGATTAAGTAAATCGTGGCATATCTATTTCACTGAATATTATGTAATCTTCATAACCATTTTTGTCTAAGTCTAATCATATGCTCTATTACTTAAAACACAACAAAATGTAGAGAGGATTATTTTTACACATTATTCTTAGAAGCATTTGGCAGTGTGCATCAATAATTTTTAAAAGGATATTTAACACCATGAGAAAATGCTAATGCTATAACACTGAGAGGAAAGAGCAAGAAGCAAAATGTCAGTTTAAAAAAAAAAAAAGGAAAAGGAAAGAAAGAATACATGAAAAGAAATACATCAAAATTTTTAGTAATAGTTATCTGTTGGAGGTTGAAACACAAATAATTTTGATTTTCTTTTCTTCTTCATGTTTTCTGAACCTGTTTGTTAAGGAGCCCTGGTGGTGCAGTGGTTCAGTGCTCAGCTGCTACTGAAAGGTCAGCAGTTGGAAACCACCAGCCACTCTGCAGGAGACAATAGGGCAGTTCTACTCTGTCCTGTAGGGTCACCTATGAGTTGGAATCGACTCGACGGCAATGGGTTTATTTATTTATTACTATTTTTTATAACAAGGTAGCACTGCTTTTATAGTTTTTTTGGGGGAAAAGCATTTAAAGAAATGCTATAGTGGCATTTTTTCTCTCTCTCATTCTCCTTGCTTGAAATTACTACGCAGGTTAAATGCAAGCCCAAGTGAGTTCCCAAAGAGAAGATGCTGTGTGTGAAATTCTTCTCGGATACATAAAGAAAATTCCCCTTTAACAGATGTGGGGCAAGCATGTGCAAGCCAGGGACCAGGAGTACTAGGCATGTTGTGAAACTCATTGGCATTTCTCAAAAGGGTAAGATCGTGCTTTGTTTCCCCTTCACTCTCTGCTATCTTGATAGCTCGAAGATGCCTAATAGGAATTCTGGAGTTTTGCATGATAAACCAAAATCCGTTGCCATTGATTCTGACTCATACCGACATTATACGACAGAGTTGAACTGCTCTACAGGGTTTCCAAGGCTGTAGTCTTTACGGAAGCAGACTACCATATCCTTTCTAGTGGTTCCAACTACCAACCTTTTGGTTGGCAGTTCAACACTTAATCCCTGCACAACCAGGGCTTCTTTTTGCATGATAGTCACTTCTAAAGGGTCAAAGATGCACAAAAGCCTGGCCTTGCCAGATTCATATCCAGACTCTCATTTTATACAAAGTAAAAGTCAAAGAATGGGGCTTGAGCCTCAGGGCTGCTGTGGAGGTTCTGGGGTCCCTGAAATGCTCTGTTAGAAAGGGGCACTCAATCATTGGACACATAATGTGGGCAACTAGTTTTTGATTTTGGATAAACTGATTCTATTCAAAGACCCTATTTCCAAACAAGGTCATATTCGTAAGTACTGGGGGTTAGGACTTCAACATATCTTTTTGGGCATCACAACTCAATTCATAACAGGGAGTGACTGCTAATGGGTATAAAGTTTCTTTTTGGGGTGATGAAAATGTTCTAAAAAAAGATTGTGGTGACGATTGTACAACTCCGCAAATATACTAAAAACTATTGAACTATATACACTTTAAATGGGTGCATTGGACACTATGTGAATTATATCTCATAAAGCTGTTTATTTAGTTTGACTTCTTCCCAAAACTCTACTCAAATGGATTTTTCTTTTAAAAAGGCAGCACAAACTAACACAACATCATAGTTTTTAAACCTGGAAAGTGGATGGATAAGACCCCTAAAACATTAACTTTAAAACAGACAGTGAGGAAAGCTGAGAAGCAACGTGATTTTCTGTGCTGAATCCTTTGAAAGATCCCAGAGTAGGCTGAAGTAAGGGTGAAGCATTGGTTGAAGTTCTAGAGATTAGAAGTTCCCTTCTTCCCTACCTGAACAGCGGGGCAACTGCTCATCTGGCTCCCAGGAAAACAGGAGGTTTATTCTCTGTAAAGGATAGAGCAGAGAGGTCTGAGGGATGTCAACCCTAGTTGAGGGCACAGGCGCCATGTTAAAAACTAGACATTTTGAATGATGGGACTACTCCTGAGACTGCCTCCCCTCCTTGGTTCCCAGAGCTCTGGCAGCTAGAAATATACCCTGCAGGCAGGGGCTTGAGAGAATCTTCTTTGGGAACTATTCCCAGACCAAGGAAAGAGACTTAAAGTTAGGACATTGGTGCTTTCCCAAAGCAACAGCAAAACTTGCCCACATGCCCAGAGTTTTTAATCAGCTCTTTGGTACCATGTCCCTGGATGGTGAAAATGGTTTATGCTGAACTACTAACCTAAAGTTTGGCAGTTCAAACCCACCAGGCAGCATCATGGAAGAAAGCTCTGGGGATCTGTTTCTGTAAACATCACAGTGAAGAAAACCCAATGAAGCAGTTCTATTCTGAAACACATGGGGTCGCTGTGAGTTGGAATGGTAACAGGTTTGGGTTTTTTTTTTTTTTTTTGGTTAATATCATATTTTTAAAAATTTTATGGGCTATTTTAAATATACAAAAGTAGACAAACAGTATAATAAACTTCATGTATACTAAATGCATAACATTTACAATTATCAACACGTAGCCACCTTTGTGTCATCTTTACTTCACTTCCCCCCAATGGGTTATTTTGAAGCAAATCATGGAATTATATCATTTCATCCATAAATTCTTTAGTATGCTTAAATAATTAAAATCAGCACGGTACCATTATTACCTAAAAACCAAACCCATTGCTGTTGAGTCAATTCCAACTCATAGTGATCCATTAGGAAAGAGTAGAACTGACCCATAGGGTTTCCAAGGAATGGCTGGTGGATTCGAACTCCCGATCTTTTAGTGAGCAGCCAAACGCTTAACCACTATGCTATCATAATTATACCCCAAATATATATATTTTAAAATTTTTATTGTGTTTTAAGTGAAAGTTTACAAATCAAGTCAGTCTCTCATACAAAAATTTATATACACCTTGCTATATACTCCTAATCGGTCTCCCTCTAATGAGACAGCACACCCCTTCCCTCCACTCTCTCTTTTCCTGTCCATTCTGCCGGTTTCTGACCCCCTCTGCCCTCTTATCCCCCATCCAGACAGGAGATGCCAACATAGTCTCATGTGTCTACTTGATCCAAGAAGCTCATTCTTCACTAGCATCATTTTGTATTCCATTGTCCAGTCCAATCCCTGTCTGAAGAGTTGGCTTTGGGAATGGTTCCTGTCTTGGGCTAACAGAAGGTCTGGGGAGCATGACCACCAGGGTCCTTCTAGTCTCAGTCAAACCAGTAAGTCTGGACTTTTTACAGGAATTTCGTGTCTGCATCCCACTGCTCTCCTGCTCCCTCAGGGGTTCTCTGTTGTGTTCCCTGTCAGGGCAGCCATCGATTGTAGCCAGGCACCATCTAGTTCTTCTGGTCTTAGGCTGATGGAGTCTCTGGTTTATGGGGCCCTTTCTGTCTTTTGGGGTCATAATTACCCAGTGTCTTTGCTGTTCTTCACTCTCCTTTGCTCCAGGTGGGTTGAGGCAAACTGATGCATCTTAGATGGCCACTTGCTAGCATTTAAGACCCCAGACATCACTGTCCATAGTGGGATGCAGAATGTTTTCTTACTAGATTTTATTATGCCAATTGACTTAGATGTTCCCTGAGACCATAGTCCCCAAACCCCCACCCCTGCTATGCTGCCCTTTGAAGTGTTCAGTTTATCCAGGAAACTCCTTTGCTTTTGGTTTAGTGCATTTATGTTGACCTCTCCTGTATCGTGTGTTGTCTTTCCCTTCACCTAAAGTAAAACTTATCTACTATCTAATTAGTGAAAACCCCTCTCTCTGCTTCCGCCCTCTAGTAACCATCAAAGAAAATTTTCTCTGTTTAAACTGTTTCTCGAGTTCTTATAATAGTGGTCTTATACAATATTTGTCCTTTGCAACTGACTAATTTCACTCAGCATAATGTCTTCCAGATTTCCTCCATGTTATGAAATGTTTCATGGATTCATCATTGTTCTTTATCGATGTGTAATATCCCATTGTGTGAATATACCATAATTCCTTTATCCATTCTTCCATTGATGGGCACTTTGGTTGCTTCCATCTTTTTGCTATTGTAAACAATCCTGCAATGAACATGGGTGTGCATATAACTGTTTGTGTAAAGGCTCTTATTTCTCTAGGATATATTCCAAGGTGCGGGGCTCCTGGATTGTATGGTAGTTCTATTTCTAGCTTTTTAAGGAAGCACCAAAATGATTTCTAAAGTGGTTGTACCATTTCACATTCCCACCAGCAGTGTATAAATGTTCTAATCTCTCCACAACCTCTCCAACATTATTCTGTGCCTTTTGGATTAATGCCAGACTCCTTATTGGGGTGAGATGGGATCTCATTATAGTTTTGATTTGCATTTCTCTAATAGCCAATGGTCATGAGTATTTCCTCATGTATCTGTTAGCTGCCTGAATGTCTTCTTTAGCGAAGTGCCTGTTCATATCTTTTGCCCATTTTTTGATTGGGTTATTTGTCTTTTTGTAGTTGAGTTTTTCCAGATTTCAGAGATCAGGCACTGATGGGAAACCCCAGTAACCCAGTGCCCACGCTGGGAAATGTCATAGCTATAAACTTTTTCCCAGCCTGTAGGTAATCTTTTTACTCTTTTGGTGGAGTCTTTGGATGTGCACAGGTGTTTGATTTTTAGGAGCTCCCAGTTAGCTAGTTTCTCTTCTGCATTGTTAGGAATGTTTTGTCTACTGTTTATGCCATGTATTAGGGCTCTTAAAGTTGACCCTATTTTTTCTTCCATAACCTTTATTGCTTTAGAGTTTATATTTAGGTCTTTGATCCATTTTGAGTTCGTTTTTGTGTATGGTGTGAGGTATGGGCCTTGTTTCATTTTTTTGCAGATGGATATCCAGTTATGCTGGCACGATTTGTTAAAAAGACTGTCTTTTCCCCATTTAACTGATTTTGGGACTTTGTCAAATATCAACTGCTCATATGTGGATGGATTTATGTCTAGATTCTCAATTCTGTTCCATTGGTCTCTGTATCTGTTATTGTACCAGTACCACGCTGTTTTGACTATTGTGGCATTAAAATAGGTTCTAAAATTAGGTAGAGTGAGGCATCTCACTTTGTTCTTCTTTTTCAGTAATGTTTACTTATTTGGGGCCTCTTTCCGTTCCATATGAAGTTGGTGATTTGTTTCTCCATCTCATTAAAAAATGCCATTAGGATTTGGATCGGAATTGCATTATATTTATGGATCACTTTTGGTAGAATAGACATTTTTACAATGTTAAGTCTTCCTATCCATGAGCAAGGTATGTTTTTCCACTTATGAAGGTCTCTTTCGGTTTCTTGCAGAAGTGTCTCGTAGTTTTCTTTGTATAAGTCTTTTACATCTCTGGTAAGATTTATTTCTAAGTGTTTTATCTTCTTGCAGGCTACTGTAAATGGTATTGATGTAGTGATTTCTTCTTCGTTGTTCTTTTATTGGTGTAGAGGAATCCAACTGCTTTTTTGTACATTTATCTTGTATCCTGATACTCTGCTGAACTCTCTATTAGTTTCAGTAGTTTTCTTGAGGATTCCTTAGGGTTTTCTGTGTATAAGATCATGTCATCTGCAGATAGAGATACTTTTATGTCTTCCTGACAAATCTGGATGCCCTTTATTTCTTTATCTAGCCTAATTTCTCTGGCTAGGACCTCCAGCACAATGTTGGATAAGAGTGGGGATAAAGGGCATCCTTGTCTGGTTCCCTATCTCAAGAGGAATCCTTTCAGACTCTCTCCATTTGGGATGATTTTGGCTCTTGGCTTTCTATAAACATCCTTTATTATGCCGAGGAATTTTCCTTCTATTCCTATTTTGCTGAGAGTTTTTATCATGACTGAGTGTTGAACTTTGTCAAATGCCTTTTCTGCATCAATTGATAAAATCATGTGATTCTTGTCTTTTGTTTTATTTATGTGATGGATTACATTAATTGTTTTTCTAATGTTGAACCATCCCTGCATACCTGGTATGAATCCCACTTGATCGTGGTGAATTATTTTTTTGATATGTTGTTGAATTCTATTGGCTAGAATTTTGTTGAGGATTTTTGCATCTACGTTCATGAGGGATATAGGTCTGTAATTTTCTTTTTTTGTGGTGTCTTTACCTGGTTTTTGTACCAGGCATATGCTGGCTTCATAGAATAAGTTTGGGGGTATTCCGTCTTTTCTATACTCTGAAATACCTTTAGAAGTAGTGGTGTAAACTCTTCTCTGAATGCTTGTTAGAACTCTGCAGTGAAGCCGTCAGGGCCAGGGTCTTTTTTGTTGGGAGGTTTTTGATTACCTTTTCAATCTCTTCTTTTGTTATGGGTCTATTTACTTGTTATACTTCTGTTTCTGTTAGTTTAGGTAGGTTGTGTGCTTCTAGGAATTCATCCATTTCTTCCAGATTTTCAAATTTGTTAGAGTATAATTTTTCATAGTAATCTGATATGATTCTTTTAATTTCAGTTGGGTCTGTTGTAATATCTTCCATCTCATTTCTTATTCATGTTATTTGCTTCCTCTTCTGTTTGTCTTTTGTCAGTTTGGCCAATGGTTTATCAATTTTGTTCATTTTTTCAAAAAACCAGCTTTTGGTCTTAATTCTTTCAGTTGGTTTTCTGTTTTCTATTTCATTTAATTCTGCTCTAATTTTTATTATTTGCTTTCTTCTGGTGCCTGAGAATTTCTGTTGTTGCTCTTTTTCTATTTGTTCAAGTTTAGGGGTAATTCTTTGATTTTGGCCCTTTCTTCTTTTTATATGTGTGCGTTTATTGAAATAAATTGACCTCAGCACTGCTTTTGCTGTGTCCCAAAGGTTCTAATAGGAAGTGTTTTCATTCTCGTCGGATTCTTTGAATTTCTTTATTCCATCCTTAATGTCTCCTATAATCCAGTCTTTTTTAAGCAGGGTATTGTTCAGTTTCCAAGTGTTTGATTTCTTTTCCCTGCTTTTCGTATTATTGATTTCTGCTTTTATGGCCTTATGGTCAGAGGGGATGCTTTGTAATATTTCGATGTGTTGGATTCTGCTAAGGCTTGCTTTATGGCCTAATATGTGGTCTATTCTAGAGAATGTTCCATGTGCACTAGAAAAGAAAGTATAATTGACTGCTGTTGGGTGAAGTGTTCTGTACATATCTGTGAGGTCAGGTTGGCTGATTGTGGCATTTAGATCTTCTGTGTCCTTACTGAGCTTCTTTCTGGATGTTCTGTATTTCACCAAAAGTGGTGTGTTGAGTCTCCTACTATTATTGTGGAGCTGTCTATCTCACTTTTCAATGCTGATAGAGTTTGTTTTATGTATCTTGCAGCCCTGTCATTGGGAGCATAAATATTTAATATGGTTATGTCTTCCTGATCAATTGTCCCTTTAATCATTATGTAGTGTCCTTCTTTATCCTTTGTGGTGGATTTAACTTTGAAGTCTATTTTGTCTTTGAAGTCTATTTTGTCAGAAATTAATATTGCCACTCCTGCTCTTTTTTTGATTGTTGTTTGCTTGATATATATTTTTCCATCCTTTGAGTTTTAGTTTGTGTCTCTAAGTCTAAGGTGTGTCTCTTGTAGGCAGCATACAGACAGATCACTTTTTTTTTATTAACTTTTATTGAGCTTCAAGTGAACGTTTACAAATCAAGTCAGTCTGTCACATATAAGTTTATATACATCTTACTCCTTACTCTCACTTGCTCTCCCCCTAATGAGTCAGCCCTTCCAGTCTCTCCTTTCGTGACGATTTTGCCAGCTTCCAACTCTCTCTATCCTCCCATCCCCTCTCCAGACAGGAGATGCCAACACAGTCTCAAGTGTCCACCTGATATAATTAGCTCACTCTTCATCAGCATCTCTCTCCTACCCAGTGTCCAGTCCCTTTCATGTCTGATGAGTTGTCTTTGGGAATGGTTCCTGTCTTGTGCCAACAGAAGGTTTGGGAACCACGCCCACCGGGATTCCTCTAATCACAGTCAGACCATTAAGTATGGTATTTTTATGAGAATTTGGGGTCTGCATCCCACTGATCTCCTGCTCCCTCAGGGGTTCTCTATTGTGCTCCCTGTCAGGGCAGTCATCGATTGTGGCCGGGCACCAACTAGTTCTTCTGGTCTCAGGATAATGTAGGTCTCTGGTTCATGTGGCCCTTTCTGTCTCTTGGGTTCTTAGTTGTTGTGTGACCTTGGTGTTCTTCATTCTCCTTTGCTCCAGGTGGGTTGAGACCAACTGATGCATCTTAGACGGCCGCTTGTTAGCATTTAAGACCCCAGATGCCATATTTCAAAGTGGGGTGCAGAATGTTTTCATAACAGAATTATTTTGCCAATTGACTTAGAAGTCCCCTTAGAGCATGGTTCCCAAATCCCCGCCCTTGCTCTGCTGACCTTTGAAGCATTCATTTTATCCCAGAAACTTCTTTGCTTTTGGTCCAGTCCAGTTGGGCTGACCTTCCATGTATTGAGTGTTGTCCTTCCCTTCACCTAAAGCAGTTCTTATCTACTAATTAATCAGTAAAAAACCCTCTCCCTCTCTCCCTCCCTCCCCTCCTCGTAACCACAAAAGTACGTGTTCTTCTCAGTTTATACTATTTCTCAAGATCTTATAATAGTGGTCTTATACAATATTTGTCCTTTTGTCTCTGACTAATTTCGCTCAGCATAATGCCTTCCAGGTTCCTCCATGTTATGAAATGTTTCAAAGATTTGTCACTGTTCTTTATCGATGCGTAGTATTCCATTGTGTGAATATACCACAGTTTATTCACCCATTCATCCGTTGATGGACACCTTCGTTGCTTCCAGCTTTTTGCTATTGTAAACAGACCTGCAATAAAAATGGGTGTGCATATATCTGTTTGTGTGAAGGCTCTTGTTTCTCTAGGGTATATTCCGAGGAGTGGGATTTCTGGGTTGTATGGTAGTTCTATTTCTAACTGTTTAAGATAACGCCAGATAGATTTCCAAAGTGGTTGTACCATTTTACATTCCCTCCAGCAGTGTATAAGAGCTCCAATCTCTCCGCAGCCTCTCCAACATTTATTATTTAGTGTTTTTTGGATTAATGCCAGCCTTGTTGGAGTGAGATGGAATCTCATCGTAGTTTTAATTTGCATTCCTCTAATGGCTAATGATCAAGAGCATTTTCTCATGTGTCTGTTAGCTGCCTGAATATCTTCTTTAGTGAAGTGTGTGTTCATTTCCTTTGCCCACTTCTTGATTGGGTTGTTTGTCTTTTTGTGGTTGAGTTTTGACAGAATCATGTAGATTTTAGAGATCAGGCGCTGGTCGGAGATGTCGTAGCTGAAAGTTCTTTCCCAATCTGTAGGTGGTCTTTTTACTCTTTTGGTGAAGTCTTTAGATGGGCATAGGTGTTTGATTTTTAGGAGCTCCCAGTTATCTGGTTTCTCTTCGTCATTTTTGGTAATGTTTTGTATTCTGTTTATGCCTTGTATTAGGGCTCCTAGGGTTGTCCCTATTTTTTCTTCCATGATCTTTATCATTTTAGTCTTTATGTTTAGGTCTTTGATCCACTTGGAGTTAGTTTTTGTGCTTGGTGTGAGGTATGGGTCCTGTTTCATTTTTTTGCAAATGGATATCCAGTTATGCCAGCACCATTTGTTAAAAAGACTATCTTTTCCCCAATTAACTGACACTGGTCCTTTGTCAAATATCGGGTGCTCATATGTGGTTGGATTTATATCTGGGTTCTCAATTCTGTTCTATTGGTCTATGTGCCTGTTGTTGTACCAATACCAGGCTGTTTTGACTACTGTGGCTGTATAATAGGTTCTGAAATCAGGTAGAGTGAGGCCTCCCACTTTCTTCTTCTTTTTCAGTAATGCTTTGCTTATCCGAGGCTTCTTTCCCTTCCATATGAAGTTGGTGATTTGTTTCTCTATCACCTTAAAAAATGACATTGGAATTTGGATCGGAAGTGCATTGTATGTCTAGATGGCTTTTGGTAGAAGAGACATTTTTACTATGTTAAGTCTTCCTATCCATGAGCAAGGTATGTTTTTCCACTTAAGTAGGTCCTTTTCAATTTCTTGTAGTAGTGCTTTGTAGTTTTCTTTGTATAGGTCTTTTACATCCTTGGTAAGATTTATTCGTAAGTATTTTATCTTCTTGGGGGCTACTGTGAATGGTATTGATTTGGTTATTTCCTCTTCGGTGTTCTTTTTGTTGATGTAGAGGAATCCAAGTGATTTTTGTATGTTTATCTTATAACCTGAGACTCTGCCAAACTCTTCTATTAGTTTCAGTAGTTTTCTGGAGAATTCCTTAGGGTTTTCTGTGTATAAGATCATGTCATCTGCAAACAGAGATAATTTTACTTCCTCCTTGCCAATCTGGATGCCCTTTATTTCTTTGTCTAGCCTAATTGCCCTGGCTAGGACTTCTAGCACGATGTTGAATAACAGCGGTGGTAAAGCGCATCCTTGTCTGGTTCCCGTTCTCAAGGGAAATGCTTTCAGATTCTCTCCATTTAGAATGATGTTGGCTGTTGGCTTTGCATAGATGCCCTTTATTATGTTGAGAAATTTTCCTTCAATTCCTATTTTGGTGAGAGTTTTTATCATAAAAGGGTGTTGGACTTTGTCAAATGCCTTATCTGCATCAATTGATAAGATCATGTGGTTTTTGTCTTTTGTTTTATTTATGTGGTGGATTACATTAATGGTTTTTCTGATATTAAACCAGCCTTGCATACCTGGTATAAATCCCACTTGATCATGGTGAATTATTTTTTTGATATGTTGTTGAATTCTATTGGCTAGAATTTTGTTGAGGATTTTTGTATCTATGTTCATGAGGGATATAGGTCTGTAATTTTCTTTTTTTGTAATGTCTTTACCTGGTTTTGGTATCAGGGAGATGGTGGCTTCATAGAATGAGTTGGGTAGTATTCCGTCATTTTCTATGCTTTGAAATACCTTTAGTAGTAGTGGTGTTAACTCTTCTCTGAAAGTTTGGTAGAACTCTGCAGTGAAGCCGTCCGGGCCAGGGCTTTTTTTTGTTGGGAGTTTTTTGATCACTGTTTCAATCTCTTTTTTTGTTATGGGTCTATTTAGTTGTTCTACTTCTGAATGTGTTAGTTTAGGTAGGTAGTGTTTTTCCAGGAATTCATCCATTTCTTCTAGGTTTGCAAACTTGTTAGAGTACAATTTTTCGTAATAATCTGATATGATTCTTTTAATTTCAGTTGGGTCTGTTGTGATGTGGCCCTTCTCGTTTCTTAATCGGGTTATTTGTTTCCTTTCCTGTATTTCTTTAGTCAGTCTAGCCAATGGTTTATCAATTTTGTTAATTTTTTCAAAGAACCAGCTTTTGGCTTTGTTAATTCCTTCAATTGTTTTTCTGTTCTCTAATTCATTTAGTTCAGCTCTAATTTTTATTATTTGTTTTCTTCTGGTACCTGATGGATTCTTTTGTTGCTCACTTTCTCTTTGTTCAAGTTGTAGGGATAGTTCTCTGATTTTGGCTCTTTCTTCTTTTTGTATGTGTGCATTTATCGATATAAATTGGCCTCTGAGCACCGCTTTTGCTGTGTCCCAGAGGTTTTGATAGGAAGTATTTTCATTCTCGTTGCATTCTATGAATTTCTTTATTCCCTCCTTGATGTCTTCTACAACCCAGTCTTTTTTCAGGAGGGTATTGTTCATTTTCCAAGTATTTGATTTCTTTTCCCCAGTTTTTCTGTTGTTGATTTCTAGTTTTATTGCCTTGTGGTCTGAGAAGATGCTTTGTAATATTTCGATGTTTTGGAATCTGGAAAGGTTTGTTTTATGACCTAATATGTGGTCTATTCTAGAGAATGTTCCATGTGCGCTAGGAAAAAAAGTATACTTTGCAGCAGTTGGGTGGAGAGTTCTGTATAAGTCAATGAGGTCAAGTTGGTTGATTGTTGTAATTAGGTCTTCCGTGTCTCTATTGAGCTTCTTACTGGATGTCCTGTCCTTCTCTGAAAGTGGTGTGTTGAAGTCTCCTACTATAATTGTGGAGGTATCTATCTCACTTTTCAGTTCTGTTAAAATTTGATTTATGTATCTTGCAGCCCTGTCATTGGGTGCATAAATATTTAATATGGTTATATCTTCCTGATCAATTGTCCCTTTTATCATTATGTAGTGTCCTTCTTTATCCTTTGTGGTGGATTTAAGTCTAAAGTCTATTTTGTCAGAAATTAATATTGCTACTCCTCTTCTTTTTTGCTTGTTGTTTGCTTGATATATTTTTTTCCATCCTTTGAGTTTTAGTTTGTTTGTGTCTCTAAGTCTAAGGTGTGTCTCTTGTAGGCAGCATATAGACGGGTCATGTTTCTTTATCCAGTCCGAGACTCTCTGTCTCTTTATTGGTGCATTTAGTCCATTTACATTCAGCGTATTTATAGATAAGTAAGTGTTTAGTGTTGTCATTTTGATGCCTTTTTATGTGTGTTGTTGACAATTTCATTTTTCCACATACTTTTTTGTGCTGAGTCGTATTTCTTAGTAAATTGTGAGATCCTCATTTTCATAGTGTTTGACTTTGTTTGTCGAGTTGTTACGTTTTTCTTGGCTTTTACCTTGAATTGTGGAGTTGTTATACCTCTTTGTGGTTACCTTAATTTTTTTTTTTAATATTTACCCTTATTTTTCTAAGTAAAAACCTAACTTGTAATGTTCTATATCGCCTTGTATCACTCTCCATATGGCAGTTCTATGCCACCTGTATTTATTCCCTCTTTTTGATTATTGTGATCTTTTACATTTTGACTTCAGTGATTCCCTGTTATGAGCTTTTTTTTTTTAAATTAATCTTAATTTGTTTTTGTGATTTCCCTATTTGAGTTGATATCAGGATGTTCTGTTTTGTGACCTCGTGTTGTGCTGGTATCTGATATTATTGGTTTTCTGACCAAACAATATCCTTTAGTATTTCTTGTAGCTCTGGTTTGGTTTTTGCAAATTCTCTAAGCTTGTGTTTATCTGTATATGTTTTAATTTCGCCTTCATATTTGAGAGAGAGTTTTGCTGGATATATGATCCTTGGCTGGCAGTTTTTCTCCTTCAGTGCTCTGTATATGTCGTCCCATTCCCTTCTTGCCTGCATGGTTTCTGCTGAGTAGTCTGAACTTATTCTTATTGATTCTCCCTTGAAGGTGACCTTTCTTTTCTCCCTGGCTGTTTTTAAAATTTTCTGTTTGTCTTTGGTTTTGGCAAGTTTGATGATAATATGTCTTGGTGTTTTTCTTTTTGGATCAATCTTAAATGGGGTTCGATGAGCATCTTGGATAGATATCTTTTCGTCTTTCATGATGTCAGGGAAGTTTTCTGTCAGCAGATCTTCAACTATTTGCTCTGTGTTTTCTGTCCTCTGTTCCTGTTCTGGGACTCCAATCACACGCAAGTTATCCTTCTTGATAGAGTCCCACATGATTCTTACGGTTTCTTCATTTTTTTAAATTCTTTTATCTGATTTTTTTTCTGCTGTGTTGGTGTTAATTCCCTGGTCCTCCAGATTTCCCAGTCTGCATTCTAATTGCTCAAGTCTGCTCCTCTGACTTCCTATTGTGCTGTCTAATTCTGTAATTTTATTGTTAATCCTTTGGATTTCTACATGCTGTCTCTCTATGGATCCTTGCAACTTATTAATTTTTCCACTATGTTCTTGAATAATCTTTTTGAGTTCCTCAACTGTTTTATCAGTGTGTTCCTTGGCTTTTTGTGCAGTTTGCCTTATTTCGTTTCTGATGTCTTGAAGCATTCTGTAAATTAGTTTTTTATATTCTGTATCTGATAATTCCAGGACTGTATCTTCATTTGGGAAAGATTTTGATTCTTTTGTTTGGGGGGGTTGTAGAAGCTGTCATGGTCTGCTTCTTTATGTGGTTTGATATCGACTGCTGTCTCTGAGCCATCACTGGGAAACTTGTTTTTCCAGAAATTCCGCTAAAAAAAAATGCAGTCAGATCGCTATCAGAACTGCCTTTGGATCATAACTGCCACCTTGTCCCCTGTAAGGATGCAAGTCCGAGATTTGGATCATATATGCTTGGCTGTAGCTGGTTCTGTGTTTTTAGTCCAATTAGGGATGGATTTTTGGTCCCTGGGTTTTTTGTGGTTCCTTCTCTCAGGCCGGAAGAGTGGGTTAGGAAAAGACCAAAAGAAAATAAAAGGCGGGGAAAGCAAAGCCGCCGTGGAGCCGGAGCTGTTCTCCCTCTGGCTCAGGAAATTCCAATGTTAATGAAGCCGACTGGGGAGGGTCGGGGAGGGATCAGAGAGATAGGAGAGTAGCAGCTCAGAATATAGCCAGAGTTGCTTGTCTTGCTTGGAATGACTATTATATCTGAGATTCCCGAGGGGCGTGTCGCCTATGTGTGTTGGCTGTGTGGAGATTGCCCCCGGGGGTCTGGCCCGCTGAAGCCGCTGTCAGAGCCTCTGCTGCCAGTCCAAATCCTAGCGTCAAGGTTCCCCTGCTGGGACGCTTTACTCCCGGCTCCAAAATCAGTAGCTGCCTCCCGGGGATTTCTCATCCCGCCAGCCGCTTTGCCGCGCCGCCTCCGCGGACCGGCTGGGCCCCCTCCCGGGGTTAGTTCAGGGGAGTAGGGCTGTGCCCCGTGCTTGCGCCGTGACAGCGCCCAGTCAAATACCCGGCGCCAGAGTTCCCCGGCTGGGACGCAGCACTCCCGGCTCCAAAACCAGTCACTGCCTCCCAGGGAGTTCTCCCACCAGCCGCGTCACCACACCGCCCGCGCGGACTGGCTGGGCCTTCTCCTGGGTTCAGTTCAGGGGGGTAGGGCTGCGCGCCTTGTTTGCGCCATCACAAGATTTATGAGTTCAGCTCTCCTGGGCCCAGATGCCTGGTGCCAAGGTTACCTGACTGGGAAGCTGGCTCCAGGCTCCGAAAACAGTCGCTGCTTCCCCGTATTTGTTCGTTTTCCATCTCTAAATCTGTGTTTGTTGTTCAGGGTTCGTAGATTGTTATGTATGTGATCAATTCACTTGTTTTTCCGAGTCTTTGTTGCAAGAGGGATCCGGGGTAACATCTACGTAGTCCGCCATCTTGGCCCCCCAGATCATGTTTTTTAATCCATTCTGTCACCCTCTGTCTCTTTATTGGTACATTTAGTCCATTTACATTCAGTGCAATTATGGACTTGATATTGACTGTTGTCTCCGATCCACCTATAAAAAAAAAATTTTATTTTATGTTTGCTTACTGAATCCTAGTTTCTTGCTTTATTTTGCTTTGATATGCCCAAATTGGTTGCTTGATTGAGCTAGCTTGATTATTTTCACCTTTGGAGCTCTGATGTCCTGTCACCAGATGGCTAGAGCTGTTATCATGTATATCCGTCTAGGAGTCCATTCACTTTTCTTATATGGATTCAGCTCAGGTGTCCAGGTAGCTGATCATCAAGTGTGTGGTACAGGCTCTGTCCTACAGTCTTAGAGGGGCAGGGGTAATTGGTATAGGTACCAGTATCTGTTTGAAGCAGGGGGTCATGCTCTGAACAAGGCAGGGTCATCCCCCACGTGTCTCTGAGGAAAGCATTTCTCTGTTCCCTAGAGCACACAGGTGGGTGGGTTCTGCAGATGGACCATGGGCACCCAATGTTTTTTGTTGTGAGGACTGGAGGTACCAGTTATCCTTAGGCCCCTGTCACGAGTGGCTGGGTGACCTGAGTGGAGCCAGAAGTCCTTAGGCCCCTGATGTGGGTAGGTCAGGACCCTTTCTAATAGGCAAGGCGGTGTCAAACATCAAACACCCACCTCTCCACCATACAGCTGAAACTGTTGTAGTTTGCCAACAAAGGCCTATTCTCCTGAAATAGGCCCACACAGGTCCATGCAGTGGGGAAAGGTATTCAAAGTCCACGGACCATTTATACCTGGACAAGAGCCTCTTCTGTCCTGAACTCCCCTGGTTAGTGGAGCTGGCAAATTATCTTTTCCCCAGTTGCGAATTTATTCCTTCTCCAATGCCAGGATCATGGCTCCAGGTGCTCAGCAGGGCCTATCTCAACAGCCACTGAAGCTAGGGGGTGGGGAGCCCGGTAAAGCATACGCTAGTACTAAGCTTTGCCGAAAGCGCTGTTCTTCTCTGGTTCTGGAGGTGTGTGTAGGCTGTGAGGCTCACTGTTTCTCCCTGAGGAAACTGCTGCTGAATGCTACTACCAGCCCACCGCAGCCGCTCTTGGGAATGGTGCCTGAGGGATCCCAGAGATTCAGGTCTGGCAACTCCTCTCTGCTTCTGAACCTCCTCTCTCTCCCCCTTCCTTCAGCCTGTTTTCTGACTTTGCCTTTCATGTTCAGGGCTCCTAGGTTGTCATAAATATAATTGTTTCACTTGTTTTTTCAGGTTTTTGTTGTGAGAGGGTTCGCAGGAATCGTCTGGCTATTCCACCATCTTGACCCTGCCTCAATACCCCAAATATTAATTCCTTATTATCAAATCCATTCACAACTCAGTTTTCCCCGATTGTCTTATAAATGTTTTTCTAGTTTGTTTGACTCGACATCCATAAAAGGTCCTCATATTGGTCAGCAAAAAAGATGAAGACCCTCAATGAGATGGATTAACGCAGTGGCTGCAACAATGTGCTCAAGTATAACAATAATTATGAGAATGGCACAGGAGTGTGCAGTGTTTCATTCTGTTGTACGTAGGGTTGCTATGAGTTGGAATTGACTTGATGGCACCTAACAACAACAACAACAACAATGTTGTGTTTGGTAGATAAGTCTTTTAAGTCTCTATCAAGCACCTCTTATACGTACTATCTCAGATCCCCTTGGCTCCACCTATTTCCTGTCTCCATGGCCAGTTGTTTCATCCAGTTGCCTTAGCGAGCAACTCCACATAAGTGCAACGTACAATGCAGCAGTGCCTCCGTCAGGCCCATGCCACAGACGTCTTGCATTTCTCTTTGAGAATTCTCTTTTTCCACTGATGCATGATGTGTCATGGAACCCACACATATGCAGCAGGGAAGTTTGGGGTTAATGCTTTGCAGGGTAAACCTTTGATCAGTGGGTAATGGGAGCCAGTAGATAAATTCTTCCATTTTCCTTTCCAGATGTAGACTGTCCTGAAATGCAGAAGTTTGGACTGCCTCTCAGAAAGTAGTGCCCCAAGACCAAGAGCTTGATACCAAGCAGTGGTCAGGTCAGTAACACACATCCTTGTTTTACTAGTTGCTGTCAAGTCAATTCCAACTCATGTGTGTCAAGAGTAGAACTGAACTCTATAGTGTTTTCAATGGCTTTTTTTCTTCTTTCAAGAATTGATCACCAGGCATTTTTTCAAGGCACCTCCAAGTGGGCTTGGACCTCCTACCGTTTGGTTAGCAGCTTAGCGTGTTAACCATTTGCACCATCCAAGGACTTCCATTCTTCTATAAGCTTTCCCTACTTCCCTTCCTCATTCACTTTTCCCCTCAGTCCTGCTTCCTTTGCATAGCTTGGCCTCAGGCTCGCTTTTTTAGGGGACTTACACTAAGAAAATCTCTTTAATCTATAGACTTCACTGCTGTTTATATTCCTGCGTAACTTATTTGTTAAAGAAAACAAGTCTTTCCCTTATCCATTAGCATTTCCCACATTCTGGCTTTTGCTGAATGTACCTCATAAAGTAGTTTAATAAGTCCTTCTGTCCCTTGTCTGTAAATTAGTGATTTAGAAACTTTGTCAGATTCAGGTTTGAGTTTTTTGCAAGAATATTTCCTAGGTGATGAGATGGGTAATATTGTGTGTCAACTTGGCTGGGCCGTGATTCTCAGTGTTTTGGAAGTCATATGATGTTGTGATCACTTCCTTGTTGAGATTTGATATAATGTGATCACCCCCATGATGGGATCTGCTGTGAGTAGCCAATCAGTTGAAAGGGAGTTTCCTTGGGCATGTGACCTGCATCAGATATAAGTGGACATTCTGGCAAGACTCTTGGGCTTTTGATAGTTCCTGTTCATCCAACCTCCCATTCTTGGGACTTGAGCTAGCATCTTACCTGTGGTCTTGCCTGCCCATCTCGGGATTTGTCCATCTTCACACCTGTGAGCAAGGGCCCTGCTCTCTGACCTGCTGATCTTGGGTTCACAGCCCCTGTGGCCATGTGAGTCAGGAGAGGCCTCCAGCCTGACTCACAGACTTGGGATGTTCCAGTCTCTACAACTGTGTGAGCCATTCCTTTGATATAAATCTTTCTCTCTATATATTTATGTGGTTTACTGATTTTGCTTCTCTAGAGAACCCAGCCTAAGATAGGTTGTGTTTAAAATTTCCTATTGCATCACATCAGAAGGAGCAGATGTTTGATTATCTGAATATCTATCTTTTTTTGTGATGTTAAGGTGGGTCAGTGGGTTAAGCTGTTTTCAGGCTGATCTATCTTTTAGGTATCACCACATCAGCCTTATTTTAAAGCAACTTTATGGAGATATGATTTAATAGAATAAAATGCACCTATTATATGTGTACATTTAATACGGTTTGAAAAATTTATATACCTACGTAACCACCACTACAGTCAAGATATAGAACAGTGTCTGTTGAAAAGTAGATATTTTAAACTTTGCTTGAGTTCAATTTGTCAACCCTCTTCTTTCATAGTTCATGCTTTTGCATACCAAGAAATCTTTGTCTACCGTGTTTTCTTTTTGATGCTTTATAGATTTACCTTTTACGTTTAGGTTTATGATACATTTTGAGATTTTCTTTGTGTACGTATATAGTGTGAAGTAGAAGTTGAGTTTTTTTCTTTTTCCTCAAATGAATATCCAGTTGTTCCTACACCATTTAAAGATCATCTTTTTCCCATTTAATTACACTAACAACTTTGTCAAAAATCAATTGTTCATATATGTGTGGGTCTATTTCTGGACTGTCTATTCTGTTCCGTTGATCTATATGTCTATCTTTATGCCAATAGCACAATATCTTGATTACGATAGTCTTATAGTAAGTCTTGAAATCAGTAGGGAAAATCCTCCAAATTTGTTCTTTTTCAAAATTATTTTGACTATTCTACGTACTTTGAAATTTCCATATAAATGTTAAAACTAACTTGTCAATTTCTACCAAAAAAAGCCTGCTTGGATTTTGACTGGGATCATATTGAATCTATCAATCAATTTGGGAAGAAATGACATCTTAAGAATATTGAATCTTCTAATCAGAAACCTTGCTGGTGTAGTGGTTAACAGCTACAGATGCTAATCAAAAAGTCAGCAGATCAAATCCCCCAGCCACTCCTTGGAAATCCTATGGGGCAGTTCTACTATGAGTTGGAACCGACTTGATTGCAGTGGGTTTTTTTTTTTTTTTGTAACCCACAAACATGGAATATTTATTCTTTTACTTGGGTTTTTTATAATTTCTTTCAGCATTGTTTTGTAGTTTTCAGTATACAAGTTTTGTATATCTTTTGCTAAATTTATCCCCGAAATAGTTCTTGTTTCTTAAGCTATTTGAATAGTGTTTTTAAATTTTTAATTTCTAATTTTTCATTGTTAGTGTATAGAAATATAATTCCTTTTTATATATTGACCTGGTATTCCATGGCCTTGCTAAACTCATCTATTAGTTCTAGTACTTTTTGGGGGGTAGGTTTCTTAGGAATTTGTGTGTACACAATTATATAATTTGTGAACAAAATCTGTTTTATTTCTTCCTTTCCAAGCTGTTTCCATGCTAATTCTTTTTCTTGTTTTATTGCATTGGCTAGGACTCCAGTAAAATATTGAGTAGACATGGTTAGAATGGGCATCTTTGTCTTGTTCTTTTTTTTTTTAATTTTTACTGTGCTTTAAGTGAAAGTTTACAAATCAAGTCAGTCTCTCATGCAAAAAGTTATATATACCTTGCTGTATACTCCTAATTGCTCTCGCCCTAATGAGACAGCATACTCCTTCCCTCCACTGTCTATTTTCATGTCCATTTGGCCAGCTTCTGACCCCCTCTACTCTCTCATGTCCCCTCCAAACAGGAGGTACCAACATAGTCTCATGTGTCTACTTGATCCAAGAAGCTCGTTCTTCACCAGTCCAATACCTATCTGAAGAGTTGGCTTTGGGAATGGCTGTCTTAGGCTAACAGAAGGTTTGGGGACCATGACCGCTGAGGTCCTTCTGGTCTCAGTGAGGCCATTAAGCCTGGTCTCTTCACTAGAATTTGGGGTCCTGCATCCCACTGCTCTCCTGCTCCCTTAGGGGCTCTTTGTCTTGTTCTTGATCTTAGGGGGAAGGCCTTTCTTTCACCTTTAGGAATGATGTTAGTTGTAGATTTTTCAATGATGCTCTTTATAGGATTGAAAACATTTCCATTTTCTCCTAGTTTTCAGAGAATATTTTTTAAATCATAAGTGGGTATTGGATTTCGTCAAATGCTTTGTCTACATATATTGAAATTTTAATATTTTTTCCTTTAGTATATGTAATATTGCATTGATTCCTAATACTATACTGACTGATTTGCAAATGTTAACCAAGCCTTACATTCCTGGGATGAATAACATTTGGTCATGGTTTATTGTCCTTTTTAACATTTTATTATATTTCATTTGCTAAAATTTTATTCAGAATTTTTAAGTTCATATTTATGTGGGATATTGATATGTAGATTTAGGTTTGTTTGTTTTTGTAGTGTCTTTGTCTAATTTTAGTGTCTGAGAAATCCTGCCTTCATGAACTGAATTGAGAAATATTCCCTTGTCTTCAAAAAATTTTGAAAGAGTTTGTGTAGAATTGATTTTTTTTTTCCCCTTTATTCTGTGAAAGAAAATGCCAATAAAGCCATCTGAGTATGTAATTTTCTTCATAGGAATATTTTAAATTATACATTCAATCTAATTCAATAGATAGAAGGCTATTCAGATTTTACGCTTTTTCTTGTATTTTGCGTGTTTCAAGAAATTTCTCCATTTCACCTGTGCTTTTGAATTTATAAAACTTAAATTGTACTATTTCTGTATTAGTTTTTTAAGGCCTATGAGATATGTGGAAACCCTGGTGGTGTAGTGGTTAAGTGCTACGGCTGCTAACCAAAGAGTTGGCAGTTCGAATCCACCAGGCACTCCTTGGAAACTATGGGACAGTTCTACTCTGTCCTATAGGGTCGCTATGAGTCAGAATCGACTTGACGGCCCTGGGTTTGGTTTTTGGTTTGGTTTATGAGATATGTAACGATGTCTCTCATTTCATTTCTGACATTGCACCTTCTCTGTTTATTTGTTATTTTTCTTTGTCAAGCCAGCTTTGAGTTATCAATTTTACTTTTTCAAAGAAACAGCATTTGTTTTTATTGCTTTTTGTCCATTGTTTACCTATTTGCTGCTTCACTGATTTCAGTTCTTAACTTTATTATTTCCTTTCTTTTACTTGCTTTCTATTTAATTTGCTCTTTTTAAAAATTTGCTTAAAGTCAGAATTTTGCTCATTGATTTTAGAGCTGCTTTTCTAATATAATTGTTTAAATTAAACAATTAAAATTCTTTCAATTTTTCTCTAAGCACTGCTTTAGCTTCATCTGACAAATTTGGTTTTGTTTTTCTTTCATTTCAAATTAGTTCTAATTTCCATTGTGATTTATTCTTTTACCCATGAATTATTTAGAAAAACGTTGTTAATTCCAAGCATTTGGGCATTTTTCAAGATCTCTTTCTATTATTTGTAATTATTTCCATTATGGTCAGAGATATTACTCTGTATGATTTCAGTCCATTTCATTTTATTGAAATTTATTTAATGGTCTAGTAAATGGTTTTTCTTTGTGAATATTCCAAATATGTTTGAATAGAGTGTGCATTTAAAGTTTATTAGATGTAGTGTTCTATACACATCCGTTAGGTCAGGTTGGTTTATTGTGTTTTTTTAGCTCTATCATATCTGTACTGTTTTTTGTTGTTGTTGTTTAATTGTTCAATCAATATTTATGTTCGTTCTGATCAAAATATATTCCTCTGGTTGTTTAAAGCTACTTTAATCTTTAAATAGATCCAGAGTTCATTACTAATCCTTTTAAATTGATTTTTTGTTGTTTATTGTGCTTTAGGTGAAAGCTTACAGCTCAAGTTAACTGCTCATACAAAGTTTTATACACATGTTGTTATGTGACCCTGGTTGCTAACCCTGTAATGCAACAGCACACTTCTGCTTTCCACCCCACGTTTCCCATGTCCATTCAACCACCTTCTATCCCTTTTTGCCTTCTCATCCTGCCTCCAGACAGAAGCTGCCCATTTAGAATCGTGTATCTAATTGAACTATGAAGCACACTCTTCATGAGTATTATTTCATGATTTATAGTCCAGTCTAATCTTCATCTGAAGAGTTTGCTTATGAATGCTTTTAGTTCTGGGTTAACAGAGAGTCTGGGGGCTATGTCTTCTGGGGTTCCTCTAGTCTCAGTCAGACAATTAAGTCTGTCTTTTTTTTTTTTTTTTCATGTGAATTTGAGTTCTGCACCCCACTTTTCTCCTGCTCCATCAGGGACCTGTTGTGTTCCTTGTCAGGGCTGTCATTAGTGGTAGCTGGGTACCACCTAGTTCTTCTGGTCTCAGGCTGATGGTATCTCCGGTTTATGTGGTCTTTTTGTCTCTTGGGCTAATATTTTCCTTGTGTCTTTGGTGTTCGTCCTTCTCCTTTGATCCAGGTGGGTCGGGACCAACTGACGCATCTTAGATGACCGCTTGCAAGCTTTTAAGACCCCAGACGCCACTCACCAAAGTGGGTTGCAGAACATTTTCTTTATAAACTGTTATGCCAGTTGACCTCGATGTCCCTGAAACCATGATCACCAAACCCCTGTCCCTGCTACTCTGTCCCTCAAAGTGTTCGGTTGTGTTCAGGAAACTTCTTAGCTTTTGGTTTAGTCCAGCTGTGCTGACTTCCCCGGTATTGTGTGTTGTCCTTCCCTTCACCTAAGATAATTCTTGTCTATTATATAGTTAGTGAATTACCTCCTCCCTCCCTCTGCACTTTTGTAACCATCAAAGAATGTTTTCTCCTGTGTTTAAACCTTTTCTTGAGTTCTTATAATAGTGGTTTCATACAATATTTATCCTTTTGCGACTGACTAATTTCACTCAGCATAATGCCTTCCAGATTCATCTGCATTGTGAGATGTTTCATGGATTCATCATTGTTCTTTATCATTGCATAGTATTCCATAGTTTGAATATACCATAATTTGTCTATTCATTTTTCTGTTGATGGACTTCTAGTTTGTTTCCATCTTTTTGCTATTGTGAATAGTGCTGCAATGAACATGGGTGTGCATATATCTATTTGTGTGAGGGTTCTTATTTCTCTAGGATATATTCCAAGCAGTGGGGTTGCTGGATCTTATGATAGTTCTATTTCTAGCTTTTTAAGGAAGTGCCAAATTGATTTTCAAAGTGGTTGTACCATTTTACATTTCCACCAGCAGTGTGTAAGTGTTCCAGTCTCTCTACAACCTTCCCAACATTTATTGTGTTTTTTGGATTAATGCCAGCCTTGTTGGGTGAGATGATAGTTTTGATTTATGTTTTTCCAGCAGCTAATGATTGTGAGCATATCCTCATGTATCTGTTAGCTGTCTGGATGTCTTTTTTGGTGAAGGGCCTGTTCATATACTTTGCCCATTTTTAAATCGGGTGATTTATCTTTCTGTTGTCGAGGTTCTGCAGTATTTTATAGATTTTAGAGACTAGACCCTTATCAGATATGTCATAGTCAAAATTTTTTTCCCAGTCTGTAAGCCGTCTTTTCATTCTTTTGGTGAGGTCTTTTGATGAGCATAAGTGTTTGATTTCTAGGAGCTCCCAGTTATCTAGTTTTTCTTCTGGTGTTTAAGCATTGTTAGTAATGTTTTGTATACTGTTTATGCTATGTTTTGGGCTCCTACGGTTGTCCCTATTTTTTTCTTCCATGATCTTTATCATTTTAGATTGTATGTTTAGGTCTTTGATCCATTTAGGTTAGTTTTCGCACAGGGTGTGAGGTGTGGATCTTGTTTCATTTTTTTTGCATATGGATATCCAGTTATGCCAGGACCATTTGTTAAAGAGACTGTCTTTCCTCATTTAACTGACTTTGAGCCCTTGTCAAATATCAGCTGCTCATAGGTGGATGAATTTATGTCTGGATTCTCAATTCTGTTTCATTAATCTCTGTATCTGTTATTGTACCAGTACCAGGCTGTTTTGACTACCATGGCAATATAACAGGTTCTAAAATCAGGTAGTGTGAGTCCTCACACTTTGTTCTGCTTTTTCAGTAATGCTTTACTTATCCAGGGCCTCTTCCCTTTCCATATGAATTTGGTGATTTGTTTCTCCATCTTGTTAAAAAAAAGTCCTTGGAATTTGGACTGGGATTGCATTGTAGATCTCTTTGGGTAGAACTGACGTTTTCACAGTGTTGAGTCTTCCTGTCCACGAGCAAGGTATGTTTTCCAAGTTATGTAGGTCTCTTTTGGTTTCTTGCAGTAGTTTCTTGTAGTTTTCTTTGTACAGGTCTTTTACATCTCTGGTAAGATTTATTCCTAAGTATTTTATCTTCTTGGGGGCTATTGTAAATGATATTGATTTGGTGATTTCCTCTTTGAAGTTCTCTTTGTTGGTGTAGGGGAATCCAACTGATTTTTATGGGTTTGTCTTGTATCCTGATACTTTGCTGAATCTTCTATTAGTTCCAGTAGTTTTCTTGTGGATTCTTTGGGGTCTTCTTTGTATAAGATCATATCATCTTCAAATAGGGATATTTTACTTCTTCCTCACCAATTTGGATGCCCTTTATTTCTTTTTCTTGCCTTATTGCTCTGGCTAGGACCTCCAGCACAATGTTGAATAAGAGTGGTGATAAAGGGCATCCTTGTCTGGTTCCTGATCTCAAGGGGAATGCTTTCAGACTGTCTCCATTTAGGATGATGTTGGCTGTTGGCTTTGTATAAATGCCCTTTATTATGTTGAGGAATTTTCCTTCTGTTCCTATTTTGCTGAGAGTTTTTATCATGAATGGGTGTTGGACTTTGTCAAATGCCTTTTCTGCATCGAAGGATAAGATCATGTGGTTCTTATCTTTTGTTTTATTTATATGATGGATTACTTTGATTGTTTTTCTAATGTTGAACCATACCTGCATGAATCCTACTTGGTCATGGTGAATTATTTTTTTGATATGTTGTTGAATTCTATTGGCTAGAATTTTGTTGAGGATTTTTGAATCTATGTTCATGAGGAGTTTTGGTCTGTTATTTTTTTTTCTTGGTGTCTTTACCTGGTTTTGGTATCAGGGTTATGCTGGTTCCATAGAATGAGTTTGGGAGTATTCCATCCTTTTCTATGCTCTGAAATACCTTTAGAAGTAGTGGTGTTAACTCTTCTCTGAAAATTTGGCAGAATTCTCCAGTGAAGCCATCAGGGCCAATGCTTTTTATTGTTGGGAGTTTTTTAATTACCTCTTCAAAATCTCTTCTTTTATTATAGGTTTATTTAGTTTTTCTGCGTTGGTTTGTGTTAGTCTAGGTACGTAGTGTGTTTCTAGATATTTGTTCATTTCATCTGGATTTTCAAATTTGTTGGAGTAGAGTTTTTCATAGTATTCTGTTATGATTTTATTTTTTTATTTCAACTTAGTTGGATCTGTTGTGATATTGCCCATCTCATTTCTTATTTGGGTTATTTTCTTCCTCTCTTGTTTTTCTTTTGTTGTTTTGGCCAGTGGTTTATTGATGATCTTTTCAAAGAACCAGGTTTTGTTCTTGTTAACTCTTTCAATTTTTTTTTCTATTTTTATTTAATTTATTTCTGCTCTAATTTTTATGATTTCCTTTCTTCTGGTGCCTGAGGACTTCTTTTGCTGCTCTCTTTCTTTTGTTTGAGTTGTAGTGTTGATGATTTGATTTTTGCCTTTTTTTTCTTTTTGGATGTGTACATTTATTGCTATAAATTGGCCTCTGAGCACTGCTTTTGCTGTGTCCCAAGGGATCTGGTAGGATGTGTTTTCATTCTCATTTGATTCTGTGAATTTCTTTATTCCATCCTTGATTTCTTCTGTAAATCAGTAGTATTTGAGCAAGGTGTTGTTCATTTTTCATGTATTTGATTTTTTTTTCCTTGCTTTTTCTGTTATTGATTTCTACTTTTATGGCTTTCTGATCAGAAAAGATGTTTGTGATATTTTGATGTTTTGGATCCTGTTAAGGCTTGCTTTGTGGTCTAATATGTGGTCTATTGTGGAGAATGTTCCATGTGGGTTGGAAAAGAAAATAAATTTGGCTGCTGTTGGGTGGAGTGTTCTGTATATGTCTATGAGATCAAGTTTGTTGATTATGGTATTTAGATCTTCCATGTCTTTATTGAACTTCTTCCTAGATGTTCTGTCCTTCACCGAAAGTGGTATGTTGATGTCTCCTACTATTGTGGAGCTATCTATTTCTCTTTTCAATGGTGTTAGAGATTGTTTTAGTGCCCTGTTATTAGGTGCATAAATATTTATTATGGTCGTGTCCTGCTGGTGTATAACCTTTTAATCATTATATAGTGCCCTTCCTTATCCTTTGTGGTGGATTTTGCTTTAAAGTCTACTTTGTCAGAGATTAATATTGCCACTCCTACTCTTTTTTGATTGTTGCTTGCATGATATATTTTTTCCATTGTTTGAGTTTTAGTTTGTTTGTGTCTTTGAGTCTAAGATGTGTCTCTTGTAGGCAGCATATAGACAGATCATGTTTTTTTAAATCCATTTTGCCACTCTCTGTCTCTTTATTGGTGCATTTAGTCCATTTACATTCAGTGTAATTATTGATAGGTATGAGTTTAGTGCTGTCATTTTGATGTATTTTTTTGTGTGTGTTATTGACAGTTTCTTTGTTCCACTTAATTTCTGTGCTGAGTCGTGTTTATGTATTTTCCTTTCATCTTTTTCATAGTTGTTAATTTTGTTTTTGCTCCATCTTTATGTTTTTCTTGCTTTTAATTTTGATGTGTAGGATCGTTAGTTTCCTTTGTGGTCACCTTAACATTTACCTCTATTTTGCTAAGTTTAAACCTATCCTTTACTTCTTCATATCACCTTGAGTTCCTCTCCATATGAAAATTCTATCACTACATTATATAGTCCCTCTTGTTTGTTTTAATGTTGTCATCTTTTACATATTGATATCTCTGTTTCCCTATTTCTGGTGTTTTAGCTTTGATTTGTTTTTGTGACTTGCATATCTGGGTTGATATCTGGTTGTTCTGTTCTGTTCTGTCTTCTAGTCTTGGGTTGTTATCTGATGTTATTGATTTTCTAACTGGAGGACTTCCTTTAGTACTTCATGTAATTTTGGTTTGGTTTTTGCAAACTCCTTTAACTTTTGTTTATCTGGAAATGCCCCAATTTTGCCATCATATTTGAGAGATAGTTTTGCTGGATGTATAGTTCTTGGTTGGCATTTTTTTTCCTTTAAGGGTTTATATATTTCATCTCATTGCCTTCTTGCTTGCATGGTTTCTGCTGAGTAGTCAAAGCTTAGTGTTATTGACTCTCCTTTGTAGGTGACTTTTCGTTTATCCCTAGCCACTCTTGAAATTCTTTATCTTTGGTTTTGGCAAGTTAGATTATAATATGTCTTGGTGACTTTCTTTTGGGATCTACTCTATGTGGGGTTTGATGAGCTTCTTGGATAGCTATCTTCTCATCTTTCATGGTATTAGGGAAGTTTTCTGCAAACAGATCTTCAACAATTCTCTCTGTATTTTCTGTTATCCTCCTATGTTCTCGTACTCCAATCACTTCTAGGTTATTCCTCTTGATAGAGTCCCACATAAGTCTTACAGTTTATTTTTTTTAATTCTTTTATCTGATTTTTCCTTAAATAAGTTGGTATCAAGTGTTTTATCTTTAATCTTACTAATTCTGACTTCCATTGCCTCAATTCTGCTCCTATGACTTTCTATTGAGTTGTTTAACTCTAAAATTTTATTTTATTTTTTTTGGATTTCTCTTCGCTGTCTCTGTATGGATTCTTGCAGTCTGTTACATTTGTCACTATGCTCTTGTATAACCTTTGTATGTTCCTCTATTGCTTTGTCTGTGTGTCCTTGGCTTTGCCTGCATTTTGCCTGATCTCCTTCCTGATATCTTGAAGAGCTCTCTACATTAATCTTTTGAGTTCTACCTCTGGTAGCTCCAAGACCTTCTTTTCCTCTTAGAGGTTTCTTGGTTCTTTGTTTTGGTCGCTTGCTGAAGCTGTCATGGTCTGCCTCTTTGTGTGATTTGATATTGGCTTTTGCCTCTGAGCCATCAATAAGTTATATTTATTTATTTTATGTTTACTTACTTTGTCCTAGCTTCTTGTTTTGTTTTGATATGCCCAAATAGGCTGGTCGTATGAGCTATTTTGATTATTGGCATCTTTGAAGGTTTTATGTCCTGTCACCAGGTGGTTAGACTCTTACTAGGTATGTGAGTCCAGGAGTTTGTTTACTTTTCTTGGGTGGATTCAGGTTGTTGACCACTGAGTGTGTGGTACAGGATCTCACCTATAGTCCTAGATGGGTAGGGCTACATAGGGTTGATTGGAGTATACACAGGTATCTGGCTGCAATAGGGTGTTATGTGCTGAGCAATGTAGGGGGCTAATGGTGTCCCTGAGTGCCTAAGTGGAAGACGTGTCCCTGTTCCTTAGAGCATGTGGGTGGGTGGGTTTTACAGCCAGACTTTGGGTATCAATGCTGTTGGCTGTGAGGACTGGGAGGCAGTACTTATTCTTGGACCCATGTCATGGGTGGCTAGGTGGAGTTGGTGGAGCTACCAGTCCTCAGGCTCCTGATGTAGGTAGATGAGAGTCTTACTTAATGGGCAGGGCACCATTAGATGTTATGAATCTGCCACTCTCCCTTAGCTGTTGTAGTCGAAAATAGATTTCATTTATATACCCTGTTATACTATGTTAATGACAGCCTATGCTGTTGAAATGGGCCCACACAAGTCTAGGCAGGGGTAAAAGGCATTCAAAGTCCATGGATCCCTTATGCCTCTGCCTAGGCAAAGGGACCATGCCTGCCCTAAGTTCCTAGCTTAGGGGAGCTGGCAGATTATTTTTTCTTGTTTGTTAATTTGTTCCCTCTCCAAAGCCAGGAGAATGGCTCGGGCTGTGTGATGGATTCCACTTCCAGTCCATGGGGCATGGCAATCATCGCTGAAGCTGGCCTGGGATTGGAACAGAGCAGGGAGGGCACAGGTAAATGGGAGAGAGGTACTTCCCAAGGGGAGAAGGGTTTTTTTGATCCCTTGTAGTAGGTTAGATGCTTGCACTTAACTTTTGCAGAGTTAGCGCTGCTTCTCCCTGGATCTGGAGGCTTGAGCAGACAATGCCTCTGGGTTTCTCCTGGTGTGAAAAACTCATCCTGAGCACTACTGCTTGCCTCAGCCTGGGCGTGCTGGCTGATCCAGCCTACAGAGTGCTGGCCAGGTCAGGTCTGGCAAATTCTCACTGCTTCTAAATTGTCTCTCACTCCTCTTGCCACTCAGCTCGACTCCTGAACTTTGTCTTTGATGTTCAGGACTGCTAGATTGTCATATATAATTGGTTCACTTGTGTTTTTTTTGGTCTTTGTGGTAAAAGGGACCACAAGAAGTGTCTGACTACTCCATCATCTTGGCCCTGTCCCTTTATTTACCTTTTAATTTACATATATTATTTCCAAATATAGTACACATACAGATTCCTTTATTCCTGAAGTTTAATACTTTAAGTGAACTATGTCATAGTGTTGATTATACTGTGTCAATTATGCCTGGCATATAGTGTGGTCTTTTAAATCTGCAGATTCTGTTCTTTCTTCTTTGGGGGGAATTTTATGTGATTATATACACATTTTTTTCCTTTTATTTTTTCTATTTTACTTCAAGAATCCCAAATATATTTAGGTTGGACACCGTCCTCTATTTTTATTATCTTCATTCTTTTAATTTCTTTTCTTTTTCTTCTGCATTCACTCTTAAGTTTTTTCTCCATACCACTAATTCAATATTCAGCAATATCTCTTTCATTCCTTGCAGTATCTGGGTTAATTATTGGATATATAATTTTTTTTTTAAGTTCTTGATGTGCTTTATTCATTCTGTATCTACTCTTCCATTGTCATGTTGTTATATCATTTTTGCCTTTTCACTCTTATTAAAGTTATATTGATATTAAGTTTTATAGTACAGTGTTCTAAGATAACCTGCTTTAGTTTCTTGAATTATATTCCATTCTTCATCCTTCATTTGTCTATTGCATGTGGTATTCTTTTATCTTGTTTTTGGTGTACCTAGACATAACTTCTATTTCATTTCTTTTAATCTTGCTTGTTGCTTAGGAAGCATTGGCCAAATCTATATTTTCTCTAATGTAGCATGGACCTTGACACCTTTTTTATTTAGAGCAGATGCTGCTGATACCCCACCACATATCACCTTCATTCACCTGAGTATACCTGTAGCTGCAGACAGTTCCTAACATGCTGACAGCACAGCCTCCCCACCAGCACCACCCCCCACACCCCACAAGTACTTGAATTTCTTTCCTGATCTTCTTTGGCACCATAAGAGTTTGCTTTGTTTTGTGAAAACAATTCAGAAGTATGGATTGAATTATGCTCCTGGGGGGAGCCCTTGACCAATGAAGGATGGAAGTCAGTGAAAGAATGCTCACTAGAAAGCGTTAACCACAGAGAATGCACTGAATGACCAGTGGACATGATAACTCAGGCTTAAACAATTTCCCAATTTGATTAAATTCATAGGTATCCAACCATGGTGTTAAGAATGATATATCATTGGAAACCCACAAGTTTGGTAAAGAGGAGCCTATAATTGCTATAGCCCTAAAAGAATCCCCAGGCCAACAACTGGGGCCAAAACAAAGTGTCTGGCAAGCTCTTGCAAGTCTTCCATAATCTTCTATTCAAGAGTGACTCAGAAAGATGCCAGACATGGAAATACTGGTTTAAGTTTTTAATTATACTATTAAAAAAAAAATACTATTAGAACTACTAAATTTAGTTTTAAAAAACAAGGTTTCGAAGGTGAATTAAAAAACTTAGGAGAAACTGTTTTTAAATGTAGTCTTTAAATTCAATGTTAATTTAAACCCAAGTAGCTATAAATAACTATTTTTCTTTGCACAAAATTTCCCCTTTTGATATTAAAAACTTAAAGAAGAAAGAATGAAGCAGACTGGCAGAGAGAAACAGATATGGCAGATGAAGCCAAAGAGCTCACTGGGCTTCGGAGCATGCGAGCCCCTGGTTCATGCCTGAGAAAAACTGTATTTCTTCCCTCGGTTTCCATGAGATTCCCTAATACCTCACTCTCTTCATAATCAATTCTCCCTTAAAAAAATTCCAGCAAGTTATCTATGCCTGGCAATCCAAAGAGTCCTATAATATGACAGTTGGGTTAACTAAATCCTATGTTGTTGAATGTACAGTTATCCAGTATTAAAGCACACTTCAATTCTAGTAGTTGAACTTTTGGCGCTGCTGCTTTTGTTTGTTTTGTTTTTCTTCTCAGACAGTTTGTTAGAAGTGGAATTCCTGGGCCAAATACTTTGCAAAAATGTATGAGTTTTGGTACATTTTACCTAATTGCCCTCCAGAATAGTTCCAATTTATTCACTGATTAGCAGCATATAAACTTTTCTGCTTTTTAAAATTCTTACTAACCTCTGGTTGTTATTTGAAATAATAATTCAATTTTAGAATCAGTTTATCAAGTTCTTTTATCACTTCAATATATCTCATTATATTTATTTACATTTTTTTGAATACTAAAGAAGGTAAGTATTATCTAGTATGTTTACTGACCACATTTATATCTTTTTTGGGGAATTTTCTGTTCATGACCTTTTTCTGTTGTTATTAATCAATTCCTTATGAATGTATCATGGCTCTTTGAATATTTATGGCTTGTCTTATGTTCCAGATGTATATTCCTTGATTTGACATTTGTATTCTAGTTTGGTTTATGTTTCTTTCCCTCCATGCAGATACTTAAAATTTTATTTTTAAGCTTACATACTTTCTTCTGATGTATGTTTTTAGGTTTCAACCAACTTCTAGGGTTATACAACTAACTTTAAAACCAAGATACAGAGCAATTCCCTCACTTTAAAAAATTCCCTCAGGCTACCCTTTGTAGTCAAACTTGCCTTGTCTAAAACTACTGACCACCACTGATATGTTCTCTGTCTCTATAATTTCACCTTTTCCAGGATATCTTATAAATTGAATTATAGATTATGTAGCCTTTGAGTTTGGCTTACTTATATTAATACATTGCGTTGGACATTCACTGATATTTTTACATGTATTAATAGTTTATTTGTTATTCCTGAGTAATAATCCATTGCATGTAGTACCATAGTTTGTGCATCAATCTGTCAGCTGAAGATATTTGGGTTGTTTCTAGTTTTTGGTGATTATGGATAAAGCTGTTATAAACACTCACCTTTAGATATTAGGGTGAGCACAAGTTTTCATATTTCTTTTTTAAATGTTTAGGAGTGGGATTGCTGAGTTATATGGCAAGCGTTAAAAGAGATTGTCAAATCTAGGTCAATTGACATAACATAGTTCATAAAGAAAATGTTCTACATCCCACTTTGGTGAGTAGCATCAGGGGTCTTAAAAGCTTGCAAGTGGCCATCTAAGATACATCTATTGGTCCCATCCTGTCTGAAGCAAAGGAGAATGAAGAAAACCAAAGACACAGGGAAAACATTAGTCCAAAGGACTAATGGACCACGTGAATAATTATTATTATTGTTATTATTGAAGATTAACTTCAGATTTCTATCACATTCATTCATTTATGGCTCCACCAGCCTGAGCCCAGAAGAACTAGATGGTGCCCAGCTACCACCACTGACTGCTTTGACAGGGATAACAACAGAGTGTCCTGGACAGATGGGGAGAAATATGTAGAACAAAATCCAAATTCACAAAAAAAGACCAGACTCACTGGTCTGACAGAGACTGGAGGAACCCCAAGACTATGACCTCCAGACAACCTTAACTCAGAACTGAAGCCACTCCCAAAGTTCACCTTTCAGTCAAAGATTAGACAGGCCTATAAAACAAACAATAACGCACGTGAGGAACATGCTTCTTAGGTCAATCAAGTAGATGAGACTAAATGGGCAACACCTGCCCAAAAGCAAAGACAAGAAGGCAGGAAGGGACAGAAAAATGGGGTGAATGGACATGGACAAGCCAGGGTGCAAAGGGAAAAAGGGAGAGTGCTGACACAATGCAGGAATTGCAACTATTCTCAGAAAACAATTTGTGTATAAAATTTTGATTGAGAAATGAATTTGCTCTGTAAACTTTCACCTAAAACACAACAACAACAAAAAAAGAGAGATTGTCAAATTGTTTTCCAGAAATGCTGCACCATTTTACATTCCCAACAGCAATGTCTAAGAATCCTGGTTGCTCTGTATCTTCAACAGCACTTGGTAACTGTCAATTTTCTTTTTAATCTAGCCATTCTAATAGTTGTGTAGTGATACCTTATTGAGTTTTTAATTTATATCTCCTTAAAAATTAATGTTGCTGTCAGGTAGTAAAACTGTGCTCCATAGGGTTTTCAACAGCTGATTTTTCAGAAGTATATCACTGGGCACTTCTTCTGAGGTACCTCTGGGTGGACTCTATACTTGTCTCAGATTTGCCTTCTAGAGTTTTATTGGATTTGTTGAAGCTCAATTGATGACCTTTTATCTCTATGTTTGGCTCCCTGTGCACAAACTGCTCTAAACCCCGAGTACTATTTTAGGTTACTTTGAATCATCCCCACTGCCCTGGACCAACTTTGCCCACTTCCACAGGTCTGACTGTGGACCATTATTCCAGCAAGACAATGTGGACAAATAGCAGCTAAATGACTTTGGGTTTTGTCCCCAAACAGATCAGGAAGTGATTCCCAACTCTGATGCTTAATAGCTGAGCCTGAGTTTCCTCATTTGCAAAAAAAGAAATGATGAAAAAAAATAGCTAGGTACGTAAGTGCTAGATAAGGCCCTGTGGCAAGCACCTTATATAAATCATCTCATTTAATCTTCATAAAAACTCTGAGGTAAGTGTTAATGTTATACTCACTTTGTAGATGAGGAAATTGAGACTTAGTGAGGAGCCTGAATTCCAACCCAGGTGTGCTTCTAAAACCTAAGCCCTACAGTAGTTTTAAGTTTTATATAAGAAGGTGTAAATGAAGTACTAAGTTATTTGCTAGTTATTATTATTACTGTTATTGTTGAAGATTAATTTCAGAGTTCTGTTACGTTCGTTCATTCTGTACTTACGGAGTGTCTATTATGCGATGAGCTAAGCACTCTTGGTGCAGCAGTGATAAGCCAGACAAGGTCCCTGCCCTCACTGAGTAAACCTCCTAAGGGGAGACAGACAACCAAATGGATGGAATCATTTCAGAAAATAGCAAATAATCTGAAGAGAATAAATAGGACAATGGGATTCAGAACGACTAGGGTCATGGTGAAGGCTGTTTGGCTACAATAGATTAACTGGTTTGGGATTATGAGGAGATGTGTTAGGTAGTATAATGGCCTCCCAAAGATGTCCACATCCTGATCTCTGGAATTTGTGAATACATTATCTTACATGGCAAACGGAGATTAAGGAACAGATGGAATTAAGGTTACTAATCTGTCTACCAGCCTTAAAATAAGAAGATTATCCTGGATCATCATGGTAGGTCCAATGAAGTGTCCTTAAAAGTGGACAAGAGAGGACAAAGGGGAGGTCAGAGCAATGTTATGTAAGAAAGACTTGATTCACTCTCATTGGCTTTCAAAATGAAAGAAGGGGGCCATGAACCAAGGAGTGACAGCAGAAGCTGGAAAAGGATCCTCCCCTACAGCCTCCCAAAGGAACAAAGCACTGTCAACACCTTGATGTTAGACCAGTGAGACCCATTTTGGACTTTTATCTCCAAAACTATAAGATGACAAATTTGTATTCGTTATGCCTAAGTTTGTGGTAATTTGTTATTGCAGTGATATGAAACTAATACAGGACAAGACATTGAAGCTGACATTTAAGTGACAAGAGGCAGTCACCCATGGGTAACAATATCCCAGACAGATGGAATGGCATGGGGAAAGGGGACCAGAAAGAGACCAAGGGGTGGAGTGAGAAAAGGAGGAATAGGAGTGGTACAAAATGAGGTTGGAAAAATAAGTGACAGTCATATAGGGCCTTGTTGGCTAGAGTTAGGAATATAGCTTTTATCTCAAGTGCAACTGGAAAACTTTGGAGGGTTTTATGTAGGTGAACACCATATCAGGTACATGTTTTAAAAATCATCATTTGGGTGGAGAATTAACTACAGTGAATAAAATGGTGGCCAAAGGACCAGTAAGGAGGTTGATGTACCATGAAGCTAATAAAGTCTCAGGGATCTTCATTTGCTTGGGTCCCTTCCAAGGCCCTATACCTAATTTTATATTCATCATTTTGTATTATTTTTTCTTAAAGAGAAATCCTTCAGTTGTATATGCTTCAAGGCCTGCAAAATCTTGATCTACTTATGAGCTTCAGTGGGGCAATGACATTTGCTAAGCTAAATCTCTTTAAAATCCTTCTGTCTAAAGCCAGAAGTGGTCCAGCCTAGAGCAGATCTAGACATGTAGGTAGAAGATAAGGGGCTTCAACTGAAGGGAGAAGAGAGCCTGGAGATTGGGAACCAGGCTGGCTATTATACTGCCTGCTGCATGAGTATATCACCAGAGATCCAAGTCAGACTGGGAGACAAGACTCTCCTCTCTGATGCAAAAATATATGTTGGGAGGTGAGTTTAGGAGTTGTCTTTATAGGAATCAAACCTGTCATTCATGGGGAAGCCTATTTAACAGAGCTCCACTAAGAAGGAGCAGTCTACAGAGTGCCAATAAATTTCAATTTGTTGTTGAAAGTCACCAGAAAAGCGATGCTCACATGACTTTTTCCATTTTCTATACTATCTTCTCCTGATGCTGTCACTAATCTTTCCTCTTTGTGCCCTACCTGTTGGCTCCGCACTCCTTTGTCTTTGGGTATTTTCTTTTTATCCCTTATACTAGCCTTTTATGGCCAGGTCTTCTCTGTCTTACACCTGGTTTGCTCTATCTTTCTGACTACCTTCACATGATCTTAACAAGCCTTGCCCTGGACTAGCCACCTGGTTCCCAACCAGGTTCCTGAGAGTTTAGGTCACATAGCTTAGGCGTTTTTCCCAGAGAAAAAGAGGAGAAAAAGGATCCTCTACCCTCAGTAAGTACCTGGCTCCACTGTCAGGTGCTGGGCCAACACCTTTAAATGCCACATGAAAAGTAACAGTCACATGCAGTGCACCGAGTTCAGCTCCAGCTCAGGTGCATCCGGTCTGCTAGAACTCAATCTGAGCACCCAGGTTGGTTCTCACATTGCTGTCTCCTAGACTTTGCCCATTTCCCTGGTGTTGAGCTTTGTTCCCACTTCTCAGTGCAGTTCTGACATCCTCTTTCTTTTACTTTCCATTCTCCTGTTCACTTTTCTGTTACTTGCTGCAGGCAAAGCCCTGTGATGGAACTCCTAGTTGATGGATTCAACTCATGATGCTTGCTATCTTAGCTTGGCTCCCCCTCAAAGCAGAAGATGAGACAAGGACTTAAGTACAGTCTTTGGGCACACTTCCTTGTTTGGGAAGTGACGTCAGGAAGCAAGAATGAGGAACTGGGAACAGCAAGACAGAAAAGGAGAGCAAGTCAATGTAAGGATGCATTGTCAAAGTTGCTACTGTGGACAGCAGTGCTGATTCTGCTGGGCTTCCCCATAAGACAGTGTACAGAAAAGCTGCCATTTATCTCCCCAACTGTACCCTGTACTGCACTGGTTGAGGGTTGCCCCTGGGGACATAAACGTCCTGCACTTAAACATTGCACTTGCTTGGCAATGAAGGCAGAAAGCCTCCACACCACCACGACTCACCCACTCTGTGAGTCTGAGTTCTCCCAGCACGATCTGCTGCCACAGGTGCAGCTGCAATTAGAGGTTATGCTGGCACCAGGGCTGTCACACCCTTAGTTCTAATCTGTCTATAGAGTCCCTGGGTGGTGCACATGGTTAAGCACTTGACTACTAACCATAAAAGCTGGCAGATCAAACCCACACAGAGGCATCTCAGAAATCAGGCCTGGCCATCTGTTTTCAAAAGATCATAGCCTTGAAAACTTTATAGAGCCCAGCTCTACTCTGCACACATGGGGTTGCCATGAGTCAGAATCGATTCGATGGCAACTGGTGGTCGTGGTAGAATCTCTCTCTACATATCTTATGTCAGAGCATATTCTATCCAAAGAGATAATCCTCAGCCATCAAGAAAAGCCACTACTGGTGTTCCACTGATTTGGTTTACCGAGGTAGAAGCAGTGGGAGAAGCCTGGTGACATAATTTGGATAATGTCCCTGGTTACAAGGCCACAAGTGAAAATCTCTGACCCACGGTGAATAAAGAAATTGCTCTTCAGTTCAAACTAGCTAAGATTGGTTCTATGGTATGAAGCTAAGAACCTTGACTGATACAACCTCCATGACTCTGGTTAAAGGATGTTTTGCTATATGATACTTGGTTTACATTATTGTAAGGGATTAGTGCAAGAAATAAAAATAAACATCAAGATAATCTGTGTAGATCAAAGTGTTGAGGGCTGCATGAAACATTCAAAATTGGAATTTGTTTCTTTTGCCTAAGAGTCTGAAAACTCAAAGGCAGCCTGATCACTATACATAGAATGGGATTTTTTTTGGCTGTATGATCAAGAAAAGTTCCTCATATTAAATTATTTCTTACAATTTTGGTTTCTTACAGTTCTTTATAGATCAAGAGGCAGTCGCTTGAATAGAACAAGGGGTTACTATGTGGTTTAAAGTCAGGAAAGGAGTGTGTCAGGGTTATATCCTTTCATCACACCTATTCAATCTGTATGCTGAACAAATAATCCCAGAAGCTGGGCTATATGAAAACATGGCATCATGATTGGAGGAAAACTCATAACAATCTGAGTTATGCAGATGAAACAACCTTGCTTGTTGAAAATGAAGAGGACTTGAAGCACTTACTGCTGAAGATCAAAGACCACAGCCTTCATTATGTATCACACCTCAATATAAAGAAAACAAAAATCTTTGCAACTGGGACCAATTAGCAACATCATCACAAAAGGGGAAAAGATTGAAGTTGTCAAGGATTTCATTTTACTTGGATCCACAATCAACACTCATGGAAGCAGCAGTCAAGAAATCAAAGGATGCATTTCATTGGACAAATCTGCTGCAAAATACCTCTTTAAAGTGTTGAAAAGCAAGGATGCCACCTTGAAGACTAAGGTGCACCTGACCCAAGCCATGGCGTTTTCATTTGCCTCCTATGCATGTGAAACTTGGGAAGGCCAAAGAAGAACTGACGTCTTTGAATTGTACTGTTGGTGAAGAATATTGAATATACTACGGACTGCCAAAAGAAGGAGCAAGTCGGTCTTGGAAGAAGTACAATCAGAATGCTCCTTAGAAGCAAGGATGCCAAGACATGTCGTCAGGAGGGATCAGTCCCTGGTGAAAGACATTATGCTTGGTAAAATAGAGCATCAGCGAAAAAGAGGAAGACCCTCAATGAGATGGATTGACACAGTGGCTGCAACAATGGGCTTAATCATAACAATGATTGTGAGGATGGAGCAGGACCAGCCAGTGTTTTGTTCTGTTGTGTATAGGCTCACTATGAGTCGGAACTGACTTGATAGCACCGAACAACAACAACACAGTTCTTTTGTTATCACGTGCCAAATGTAATACGCAAAAGGTAAATGCAGTAAAAATAAATAGTTGTAAAATGGCTAGCCTTAGCAGACAGATTTTATTTTCTGTTGAATTCTGACTAATGTCCTAAGAACTCCGAGCCTCAGAGTGTAATCAAAGGCAGATTTTTTTTTTTTTTTTTTTTTTTTGGCTTTAACAAAGAGGAGTTTATTCTTTCACAGCCTAGGAGGCTAGAAGTCCTAATTCAGGATGCCGACTCCAGGGAAAGGCATTCTGTCTCTGTCAGCCCTGGAGGAAGGTTCTCGTTATCAACCTTCCCTTGACCTAGCAGCTTCTCAGCACAGGGACCTTGGGTCCAAAAGACATGCTCCCATCCTGGTTCATGATTCTTTTTTTTTAAATTTTTGATTGTGCTTTAAGTGAAAGTATACAAATCAAGTCAGATTCTCATACAAAAATTTATATACACTTTGCTATATATTCCTGGTTGCTCTCTGTCTAATGAGACAGCAAACTCCTTCCCTCCACTATTTTCATGTCCATTCAGCCAGCTTCTGATGCCCTCTGCCCTCTCATCTCTTCTCCAGACAGGAGCTTCTCACATAGTGCCATGTGCCTACTTGATCCAAGAAGCGCATTCTTCACCAGTATCATTTTCTATCCCATAGTCCAGCCCAATCCCTGTCTGAAGAGTTGGCTTTGGGAATGGTTCCTGTCTTGGGCTAACAGAAGGTCTGGGGACCATGACCTCCCGGGTCCTTGTAGTCTCAGTCAGACCATTAAGTCTGGTCTTTTTATGAGAATTTGAGGTCTGCACCCCACTGCTCTCCTGCTCACTCAGGGATTCTCTCTTGTGTTCCCTGTCAGGGCAGTCATCAGTTGTAGCCAGGCACCATCTAGTTCTTCTGGTCTCAGGCTGATGCAGTCTCTGGTTTATGTGGCCCTTTCTGTCTCTTGGGCTCATAATTACCTTGTGTCTTTGGTATTCTTCACTTTCCTTTGCTCCAGGTGAGTTGAGACCAGTTGATGCATCTTAAATGGCTGCTTGCTAGTGCTTAAGATCAGAGGTAGATCTTTGATTATAGATCTTAAAGCTTGAAAAACAGAGTCCAATCTTATTTTGAAGACTGGAAAATGGAGTCCTGGAGAGGTAAAGTGATTTGCTCAAATAGAGTCAGATTAGAAAACTGGATTAGAAAATTCCTGGAGTTGCAGGTCCTTCATTGCACCATCTTCCCCTGCAGATGCACATTTTGTTTTAGGAGAAGCAAGTGTCACTGGAGTCTGGCACAGGGAACCTTCACTTAAAGACAAGTTGCTGTTGAGTAAACTCCAACTCATGGTGACCACGTGTGTGTCAGTGCAGAACTGTGCTCCGTAGGGTTTACCAGGGCTGATTTTTCAGAAGTAGATTGCCAGAGGAAACAGTGGTGGCATGGTGGTTAAGAGCTCAGCTGCTAACCAATAGGTTAGCAGTTCAAATCCACCAGGTGCTTCTTGGAAACCCTGTGGGGCAGTTCTACTCTGTCCTATAGGGTCGCTATGAGTCAGAATCGACTCAGTGGCAACGGGTTTGGTTTTTGGTTTGGTTAGATTGCTAGACCTTTCTTCTGATTTGCCTCTCAGTGGACTCAAACCTCCAACCTCTAGGTTAACAGTCAGGAGCCTCAGCCATTTGCGCCACCCAGGGATGCCACCGGGAACGTTTGCTTATAGCAGCTCTTTCTGCCCGTGGCTCCCAAATCAGTTTTACTGATGAACCACACTGACAAAGAGATGGAATTTAAAATGGCCTCTGCCCCCGGAAAGGAGAGAAATGTACCGTGCTGGACTTCAGGTCTTTTGACTGTAAGTGGGCCTGCACATGGCAGAGTTTCTTTCCTTTTCCTGGTTCTTCCCTGATCCCAAGATTCCGCCACATTTACTTCCCCTCTGAGTCCTTTTAGTTTCTGCTTAATGAGACCAGTGGTTGCTGAGCGTTTGATTGAGACTCAGCTATGTACAGCTTGTATTCACCTTCCTGAGAAAGGGCATTGCACAAAAAATAATTGCCAAGGGCAACCGCGATGGCATTCCTGAAAGTGGCAGCGGCATTTCCAGCAGCTTGGCTCTCCACCCCCGGGGAAGGAAACAACCATCCTGGGCCAGCGGATGGAGGGAGACGTGACTTCTAAAAGAATTAAAATATTCATGTGTAGAGAAACCTTGAGTTCTTTTCTAGCCATCCATCAGACTTGCTCACTTTTTACCCACATCCAGTTCTCCTGATTTTCAGGACGCTTAAAAAAATTTTTTTTTCTTTTTTTAAGCCAAATCTAGGCTAGAGAGAAATCTCTGGGAGTAAATCAAGTCAGTTGCAAATAAATTACAACGTCTCAATTACCTTAATTGAACTGATCAAACAAAACCTCACTGTGTGCTCCAGGCACCTGAACTGACACCGTCAGTGGAGTTCCCAGCTACAGAATGCCAATCTTTGGCTTGCCTATAGCAAGGTCCCAGGCGATGCCCTTGGGGGCTCAGCCAGGACACAGTGGCTTGGAGACTGCTTGCTGAGCGTGTGCCCAGGCCAGGATGGGGTAACTAGCTAACTAGCTGGAACATGCTCTCCTGTTTCAGGTCAGTGAATATTTGTCAGGCCAGGAGTAAAGGAAATTAATTTCGCTTACTTTGCGTGCTGTGTATTGTCTGAGGGAGAAAGTGGGCAAGAAAAGCAGGTTTTTTTCTTTGTTAGCCCTTTGGGGAGCTCAGGCAAAGCTTGCGGCCCGTGCTTCCCCTGTCTTTCCACCCCAGCCTCCCTCTGTTTTCTCCGCAGAACAGAACTAGTATACAAAACTGCATGTAAGGAGTCCCTGAGTGGGGCAAATGGTCAGTGCACTCGGCTGCCAACTGAAAGGTTGGAGGTTTGAGTCCACCCAGAGGTGCCTCAGAAGAAAGGCCTGATAATCTAAAAAAAAAAAAGGTAATCCACTTCTGAAAAATCAGCCATTGAAAACTCTATGAGGCAGAGTTCTATTCTGACATACACGGGGTCACCAGGAGTTGGAATTGACTCTATAGCAGCTGGTTTACTGTACATGAATATGCAGATGAATATATATTTAATAGTTTCAGATAGCTTTTAAATAAAGCTGAATGGTCCTTCAAATTCAAAGTTTAAAAACAGGTAGACTGAGTTGTGACTTATACAACGAGCCTTCACTTTAAAAGAAAAAAAAGTTTTATTGAGTTTATTGGAGTATAATTGACCTAAAATAAACTATGCAAGCTGAAGTGCATAATTTGATAACTTTTGACAAATGTGTACATCTAAGAAATCATCACCGTAATCAAGATAATTAATATATTAAAAAAAAAACAAAAACCATTGCTCTTGAGTGGGTTTGATTCATGGAGACCTCACGTGTTATAGAGTAGAATTGTTCCATAGGGTTTACTTGGCTGCAATCTTTACAGAAGCAGATTGCCAGGCCTTTCTTCTGTGGCATTTCAGGGTGAGTTCGAACTGCCAACTTTTAGGTTGATAGTCAAGCACAAACTGTGCCCCCAAAGACCTAATGCACATATTCGTCACTTCTAAAAGTTTCTTCATATCTCTTGGTAATCCACCCTTCTTACCCCATCCTGTCCCCTGCCCACCTTCTCCCCACATCCCCAGGCAATCACAGATCTGCTTTCTCTCAGATTAGCCTTCATTTTCTAGAAACTTATATGAATGGAACCATACGGTATGTCCTCTTCTTTTGTCTGGCTTCTTTCCCTTAGCGTAGTTATTTTGAGATTCATCCATATTGAGTGAAGTCGGTTAGTTTGTATGTTTCAAAGAATTGGTCCATTTTATCTAAGTTGTTGAATTTATTGGCATGAAGTTATTCATAATATTTCCTTACTATCTTTTAAAGTCTGTAGAATTTGAGATGCAGTCACCTCTCATTCCTAGTATTAGACAGTGTTCTTTATTTACTTAGTTTTTTTTTCCGGATGATTCTGGCCAGAAGTTCATCAACTGTACTGATCTTCTCAAACAAGCGGCTTTCGGTTTCATTGATTTTTCTCTGTTGTTTTCCTGTCTTTTATTCACTGGCTTTTGCTCTGATATGTATTATTACTTCCTTCTTCTTTTGTTTAAATTACTCTTCTTTTTTTAGCTGCTTAAGGTGGAGCTAAGGTCACTGATCTGAGAACTGTCTAATATAGGCATTTGCTGCTATAACCGTATCTGCAAGCACTTTAGCTACATCTCATAAATTTTTATGCCTTGCATTTTTATTTTACTTCATTTCAAAATACGTTCTAATTTCTCTTCTGATTTCTTTCTTTCCCAATGGCTTATTTAGAAGTGTGCTAATAGTTTCCAAATTTGGGGGGATTTCTCCTATGTCATTCTGTTATAGATTTCTAATTTAATTTCATTGTGGTCAGATAAATTATTTCTATGATGTGAATCCTCTTAAATTTATACACACACTTATCATCCTTGTCTACCTTGTAAATGTTGAGAGACAATCTCCTTGGTTCTCTCATATTTCTGTAGATCTTGTGAGCAGAGGTATTAATTAACCTTTTGTTTTGGCCTGTCTTTTCAAAGGTATGTGTACAGTGAATAGCCTTGGAAGATGTAGAGTCTCCTTTACTAGAGTAAAAAAAAAAAAAAAAACTAGAAGAAAGATTTTCTGTGGTCTGTTGTAGAAAAGAAAATGTCTTCCTTAAGAGCCAGATCAGGCAGGTTTGCTTGTTGGCCACTATAAAATATTCAGGTTCCCAAGCTCAGGGTTCCTCTCCTGTAATGCAGCTCACTGCATGTACGGGTGTCTTTGATTGTCCCGTGGAAACCGGGACTTGTGGAACTGACTCAAATATTCTAATGCTCATGCTGTTTGCTGTACTATAAGTAATAAAGTCCTTGGTCTCTAGCCCAGGAACCTGGTGTCTTCTCCCAGCATCCATGAAACTATAGTATGTTGGTTTGTTAGCTTGCAAGTAGGGTAAAATCTTAGACCATTGATAGTTCTTGACAGTAAATTAGGACACATTTGCCTAGGCTTCAGGCAAATTTACTCATGCAGTAAACCTGTGAGACCAGAACTCTAGGAAACTGCCTTGTTTTTCTAGGTCTCACAAGTTTTAGGCCTTTGACAGGGTACAGTCTTACCACTTTTCTATCACTCATTTTAGAGGGAGCTATTTGAATTTTCCTTTTCTGATAGGTTTCTGCCTTACACAGGTTCTGACTTTCACAAGTTTTACTGTACAACAAGATCCGAACTTACAGGAAGCAGAGGTGCAGGAAGGGGGAGACTTGGGGGGACTCAAAGTGAGTGACAAGTGTGACATGACCATGTTCTGTGGTTCATGAGGAAGTAAAATGTATGAAAACAAGGCCATGTTACTGTGTTATAATTACTTAGGATCTTGGGATGTTCAGCCTGGAGAAGTAAAGACTTGGTAGGACAATAAGGCCAAATTCAACTTTATAAAGTGCTGTCATATAAAGTGTAGAAGTATATGGTGTACCTGATTAGCAAGGCCTGACTCTCTTGTTAGTCCTATCTGGGTGATACATATAAAATCAGATGTGGCCCCCAGTTAGTGGGAAAGGAATTGTTGCCAAGGACATATCTCATGTCATATTACCATCAGTCATGTCAGTCTGAAATACCAAAGACAAGAAGACAGGTACAAAAGGCAGAGTCTCCCACCTTGGGCACAGGCTCAAGGAAGGATATAGGGGTTGGTCTTTTTTTTTATTGGTGCCAACTGCCTACAAGGAAGACCAGTTAATTCTACTATTAATCAAATTTATACACCAACCACTAATGCCAAAGATGAGGAAATTGAAGATTTTTACCAACTTCTGCAGTCTAAAATTGATCAAAGATGCGATCAGCGTGCATTGATAAATATGGGTGGTTGGAACATGAAATTTGGAAACAAAGGAGGATTGGTAGTTGGAAAATACAGACTTGGTGATAGAAAGGATGCCAGAGGTCACATGATAGAATTTTGTAGGACCAATGACTTCTTCATTGCAAATACCTTTTTTGAATAACATAAATTGTGACTCTACACGTGGACCAGATGGTGACTATACACATGGGCCAGATGGAAAACACAAGAATCAAATCGACTATATTTGTGGGAAGAAACAATGGAAAAGCTCAATATCGTCCGTCAGAACAAGGCTGGGGACCGACTGTGGAACAGACCATCACTGCTCATAGGCAAGTTCAAGCTGAAGCTGAAGAAAATTAAAACAAATCCATAAGAGTCAAAGTACCATGTTGAGTATATCCCACCTGCATCTGGAGACCATCTCAGGAAGAGATTTGACACATTGAACACTAATGTCTGAAGACCAGACGAGTTGTGGGAAAATATCAAGGACATCGTACATGAAAAAAGCAAAAGGTTATTCATTAAAAAGACAGGAAAGAAAGAAAAGACCAAAATGGATGTCAGAAGAGACTCTGAAACTTGCTCTTGAGTGTAGAGTAACTAACCAAAAGGAAGAAATGATAAAGTAAAAGAGCTGAACAGATTTCAAAGGGCAGCTTGAGAAGACAAAGTGAAATATTATAATGAAATGTGCAAAGACCTGGACTTAGAAAAACAAAAGGGAAGAACATACTCACCATTTCTCAAGCTGAAAGTACTGAAAAAAAATACAAACTTCGAGTTGCAATTTTGAAGGAATCTGTGGGCAAAATATTGAATGACGCAGATGGAAGGAATACACAGATCCACTGTCCCAAAAAGAATTGGTCGACATGCAATCATTTCAGGAGGTAGCATATGATCAAGTACCAATAGGACTGAAGGAAGATGTTCAAGCTACACTGAAGGTGGGATACACTCAAGGTCATACTTTGGCTCTCGTGGACTTGTTCGAATTTTCTTCAATTTCAACTTAAACTTGATTTGAGCAATTGATGGTCTGTTCTGCAGCCAGCCCCTGGCCTTGCTCTGACTGATGATATTGAGCTTTTCTATCTTCTCTTTCCACAGATGTAGTCAATTCGGTTCCTGTGTATTCCATCTGGAGAGGTCCATGTGTATAATCACCGTTTATGTTGTTGAAAAAAGGTATTTGCAATGAATAAGTCATTGGTCTTGCAAATTCTATCATGTGATCTCCATCATCATTTCTATCACCAAGGCCATGTTTTCCAACTACCGATCCTTCTTTTGTTTCCAACTCTCACCAGTAATTATCAATGCATCCTGCCTGCATGTTTGATCAGTTTCAGACTGCAGAAGTTGGTAAAAATCTTCAGTTTCTTCATCTTTGGCTTTAGTGTTTGGTGGGTAAATTTGAATAATTGTTGTACTAACTGGTCTTCTTTGTAGGTGTGTGGATATTATCCTATCACTGACAGCATTGTACTTCAGGATAGACCTTGAAATTTTTTTAACAATGAATGCAACACCATTCCTCTTCAAGTTATCATTCCTGGCGTAGTAGACCATAAGATTGTCCAATTCAAAATAGCCAGTACTGGTCCATTTCTGCTCACTAATGCTTAGGATATCAATATCAACCATAGAGATAGGATTTACAAGACAGCAAAATCACATCAGATGACAAAATGGTGGACAATCATACAATCTGAGAATCATGGACTACCCAAGTTGACAGATATTTTGGGGGGACACAATTCAATCCATGACAGAGTTAGTGTACAAATTCTTTAGCTCTCTTACCCGTGAGTTTGATAATTCTGAGGCACACAGTCTGAAACTGACTCCTTGAGTTTTCAAATGGATTCAAGGTCCAGTTGCTCACAGCAGAAATTGAATTGATCACACATTGCTTATTGGCCATCTTCTCGTTCCTGTCTCACTTCACCTCCCTCCTTCCAGTTTTCCTGGGATCACCTCTCCCCAAAACTCCTTGTCCTTGAATACCTGTATCAGAGTCTGAACTCAAACTAAGCAGGTAAAGGGAAAGAGATATAGCTATGATGCAAAATCACATTTGATGCACTGTCCCATCAAAACCAGAACATCTAAAAGAAAGTTGAAAATCCCCCCAGTGCAGCTGTGTAACTCAACTGTAATGAGGTTAGGGGTTATTGGCAAGAAGGATTGAGTTTTTTAAGTGTTCCTTAGAATATGCACATGAGACCTTTGAAGAAGGAAAATGCCCTGAAAATCATTGTGGAATGCTTACGCAGAAACATAAAACAGACGCCTTTTAAAATCCTGTCAGAGAGTTGGAAGTCTAGCAGGTTTTGATGGTTCCAGCTTTGTGCTTTATTTGCTGGCAAGATATTTTAGACTTGCCAGAGCTCCTGGGGTTGTCATAGTATTTGTAAACAAAACTCTGTAGTCAACAAACTCAGGTGCTACAACAATGCTAAGGGAAATCTAGGGGAGGCAGGGCGCTCTTGCTGGGAAGGATTCTTGAAAAATGACATCTTGGAAGGGTCACTGAACACAGTGATGGAACTGGCCACCTTACTGATTGGGGTCAGCCACATTTGCTCACTTAATTCCCTCCCTCCTCCTTCCAGCCCCTCCCCTCCCGCAGACGTCCCACCACTCCACTATAGAGAGTGGAAAGATGAGGAATTTTCTCAGGTGCCACAGGTGCTGAGGCCAGAGGGATAATCTTCTCTTGGGCCACTGAAGATTAAGATGCAGTTGAAAAAAGAAGGTTAGCTAGGATCATTTCATATTGCTTTAGCTGCTCTGGCCAAACCTTCTGCAGATCTGTTTGCCATTCTCTCTCTTCTGAAAAGTATCCGTTTCACAAATAGTTTATCTCAGCCCCACGGAATACTTGTGCCGGGTACTGGGGAATATAAAGATGATTAAGATACAGCTCCTATTCTCTGAAGACTACTGTCCAGTGAGGGAAGATCCAAAGTAAGCAAATTATTAGAATGCAGGGTGATGAATGCAACAACAATGGCATATACTAGACACATTGGTCAACAGAGTGGTGTGGTAGGACAGAATGGGTCCTTCCTAAAGGGCAGCAGGGGCTCATGATAATAATATTTATTGAACACTTACTATGAACCAGGCACATTCTAATCATATACATGTATTAACTAATGTAAAAGCCATGAGACAGTGCTATTATTATTCACAGGTGAGTAAGCTGAGAAGCTTGGTGTCTTGTTCAAAGTCACAGCCTACCCTGGATTGAACACCCCAGAGCAGACTGCACTGTGCTACGGGGGACACATGGCCAGCAGGTTGCTTCGCTGCTAAGAATACAGAAAATAAGTGTGGATTAACGATCCTTAACAGGCTATGCATGTACTCCCACACAGTGTAGATGAGGGTTCTTGAAGTATGATCAGAATCCAGGATTTCCCAGGGAGAAGCACCCAGAGACACTAGAGTTTCCATAAGCAAAATGACAACCAAGTTCCTTTTTCAGTAATTGTGCTTCCAGAGCCTCTTTAGAATCCCCTTTCCTCCCAAAGGTGATGACCAGGGTTCAGGCAGACATTAAATTCAAATGAGACAGGATTCTAAGAGTTTGTTGTTAGCTGCTGTTGAGTTGACCCCTGCCTCATGACAACCCATCACAAAGGAAAGAAACACTGCCCAGTCTTGCACCATTCCCATAATGGGTTCCAGATCAGATCATTGTGATCAATAGTGTTTTTATTGACTAATTTTCAGAGTCACCTTTCTTCCTAGTCCATCTTAGTCTGGAAGCTCTGCCTGAAACCTATTCCACCACGCAAGCCTTCCACTGAAACTTCACTGCCCCCATTAAGAGTTTACAGAGCTGCAATTTTAATCCACTGGGCTTCCTTGAGTCAGATCATTGTCTTTACCTTGAACATGAAGGGGTTTGAGCATTTTGGAATGGAAAGGTGCCAAACAGGACTTGGCCTGAGGCAGAGCCAGGAGGAAATCATTTTCCAGAGGGAAAAATGCCAAGAAAGGATGAACATATATATAACCCAAAATGAGCTTTCTGAGAATGAAGAGATTGGGTGGATTCCAGGCAAGAAGAGCAAGCAGAAGTGATGCAGAAAAGATTGGCTCCCAGTGAGTAAGTGGTGAGGAATGTGACTTGGCCAACCACAATTTCAACAAGAAGCCCTGGGTCAAGGATGAGAAAGGGGCTTCTCCTCCAGGACCAAGATGGAGCTAAAGGCCTCAGTCTTGGCCAGAGCCATGGAAGTCAGCCATATTATCCAGAAGGACAGTAGCTTTGAGGGTCAAGACTGCCAGGTGGGGCCTGTGGCCTGGCAGAAGGAAGGACAATAGGGAGTTTAAACACTTTAACAAAGCCAAACTACTGAGAGATGGGCCCCAGCTCCCCTCTGTTCTCACCAAGACTGCAGCTATGTTCACATGGATCCCTGAACTGACTGTGTTTTGGACTTATGAAGGCCAGATCCAGAGAGGAAAAGGGAAAACTGGCCCTCAACACACTCTTCAATGGAGAATCCCTTCTTCTCACCTTCCCTTCCTCTTTTCATTAAAAAAAGAAAAAGTAATAAATCCACATAGTTTAAAGAGTCACATAGGTCTACGACCTTTGTTAGGAGGTGTCTTAGTTATCTAGTGCTGCTGTAACAGAAATACCACAAGTGGATGGCTTTAACAAAGAGAAATTTATTTTCTCACAGTTTAGGAGGCTAGAAGTCTGAATTCAGGGTGACAGCTCCAGGGGAAGGCTTCCTGTCTCTGTCAGCTCTGAGGGAAGGTCCTTGTTATCAATCTTCCCCTGGTTGAAGAGCTTCTCAGTGCAGGAACCCTGGGTCCAAAGGACACAGTACGCTCCCAGTGCTTTTTTCTTGGCAGTATGAGGTTCCCATGTCTCTCTGCTCCCTTCTCTTTTTATACCTCAAAAGAAATGGATTTAAGATATAATCTAATCTTATAGATTGAGTCCTGCCTCATTAACATAACTGCTGGTAATCCCATGTCATTATCATCATGTTGTTGTTGTTGTTGTGTGCTGTTGAGTCGATTTTGACTCATAGTGACCCTATAGGACAGATCAGAACTGCCCCATATAGTTTCCAAGGAGTGGCTGGTGGATCCGAACAGCTGACCTTTTGGTTAGCAGCCTGACCTCTTAACCACCACCAAGGCTCCATCATAGAGGTAGGATTTACAAGACATAGGAAAATCACATTAGATTATAAAATGGTGAGCAATCACACAATACTGGGAATCATGGACTAGTCAAGTTGACACACATTTTTTGGGGGGACACAATTCAATCCATGACAGGAGAAAAGCAGCAAATTGTATGACATGACTTCCCTAAGAGGGGCTTCTGAGAACTGACTTTTAAAAATAGACTTTAAATCAGTCTTCCTTATTTCTGCCACTCCTTTCAGCCCCCTCTTCAAGAGTGGAATTGTTGCTGCTAATTCCTAAACTTTTTGAGAATTCCTTGGTGAAACTCAGTTTGGTTCTGGATTAGGGAATACATTCAGATATTTTCCATCTTCCAAAATTTTGCTCTTGGGGATGAGGCTCTGTGGGGCCAGGATTCAAGAAGAGGTGGGAGCTGAAGGGATAGATGCCAAAGGAAAACTAACCTAGCTTCCCAGGAGTGTCGCCTGTGAGCTGGGCCCTTGTTGACATCCATGGTGCCAGGGCAGGAGCGCTTTTCCTTGGGGCAGCGGCACATGCAAGTTGGCTTACAGCTTAATGGGAGTAGAACCAAAGGAAGCAGACTGAGGAACGCGCCCCCTCCAGAAATACCAATCTTTTCGGTTTATGTCTCAAAAAAAAAAAAAAAAAACTCTTTGCTGGCATTTTGAGTGATATTTAAGGAAAAAAAGAAAGAAGATGGCGGTGTTCAATCTGCAAACTCTATCTTTATATCTTATCTACCTGGAGACAACGAAAAATTAACTCTAGGACTCAATACAGGTGGGATGTGGAATCACGCAGGAGTCTCTCAGACAATCTGTCAGTCAATCTGTCCACCAATGTCTTAGGAAGGGCCACTTCCCAGGCTCAGGGAATCATAGTATATGTTAGCTGATATTGGGTTCCAAAAACAGACTAAAGCAGATGGGGGTGGAGAGGTGGGAATGCAGAAGTAAGATTACCCCTTCATCTTTTACAGACAAATAGTGAGTCCCCATGGTCTCTTGTATTTTGAAACAGGGTTTTCTCTACTGTTTCTCTGAATCCACACTTTAAGATTTATATCACTAATGGTACAAGCTCCAGGATCTCCAGGATGGGAAGTTCTAGGGAGTATAACTACCGGTTGGAAAAATGCCTCCAGTTGAGGGCAGGTGTTAAACAATAGGCCCCCTTCTCTCACTGATAAACTCTTCTGTCTGTGGTATCACTTAGGGAGAAGTCAACGAGAGGTAACAGGAAGCATTTTCTTCAGTATGTTGGAGAATGTGGAGATTTTTGTTCAAGTGCTGATAGGAACTTTGTGAGAAGAAAAAAAATGCCCTTATCCTTCACATTTCCCATAATCAATGGTTCCTTGTGTGGGGACACATATACACTAGGGAGGTTCGCCATCATGTATCCTGAGAGGACCTCATCCTTAGTAAGCTCTGGGCAATGAGACCCTGTGGGGCCAAGATCCAAGATGGGGTGGGCGCTGAAAGGATGGATGCCAACACAGGCATGTTCATTGTGGGCTAGGCCCTTGTTGACATCCATGGTGCCAGGGCAGGAACACTTTTCCTTGGGGCAGTGACACATGCAAGTTGGCTCACAGCTTAATGGGAATGGAGCCAGGGGAACACAGTTTCTCTGGATGCTAGCATTCCTTGGCTTGTCTCAGCACCTTACACCAGGAGCTCCACTTCACAGCTATCACTGCCAGGACCTGGAATGGCTCAGGACTGTCACCCCTGGGGATTAGTCAGACCTCCCCAACAGCCACTAGGTAGTTCAAGCAAAAGTGTCTAGTCCAGGCCCAGAAGCTGGGGTTGGCATTTTCTAGGGCTTATCTTCCAGTCTCTGGAGTCATTCCAGAAGCTTGGATCCACATTCCACTGAATGTCAGACTTGGGGATCAACTCGGGGGGGGGGGGAGGGGTTAGTGAAATGTGAAAATTCCAGAGCTCAACAAGCTACCATCCAGTTGATTCTGACTCATGGTGACCCCATGTGTGTCAGAGCAGAACTGTGCTCCACAGGGTTTTCAGTGACTGATTTTTCAGAACTAGATTTCCAGACTTTTCTTCCAAGGTGACTCAGGGTAGATTCGAACCTCCACTCTTTTGGTTAGCAACTAACTGTGTTAACTGTTCGCACCACCCAGGGACTCAGAGTGGACAGACCTGGTAATCTGCATTTTTAAAAACAAGATTCTCAGGTAATTCTCAGGCACATTAAACATTTGAGAAATTTTAGGTAGTGTTTTTTTTCCCAACTTTGCAGAAGGTAAGATTCAGCTGCTTCTCAGGCGTCTTTCTCCAAGACTTGAATTCGGAGCCTCTGGGATGGCATCTGGGAATTGGTGTTCTTACCATCAGGAAAGTGGTAGAAACACTGCCCTAGGCGGTGGGGCTATTGAGAGACTGGCCCAAAGCTTCTCTACCTGGCTCTACCTGAGGAGTTAAAAAAGTATACACTAGCCCACTCCTGGTGACTATGATTCAGTAGGTTTATATCCAGATAACTAGAAATACTATGCAGGCATCTGGGCTAGATGCACCACCCATCATCTCTTTCAAAACTGACCTGATTCCCAGAGATTGGAGAGGATGGTTTTGACTGCAGGAAGCATTTGAAAAGATCTTCCTTTCTGTTCTGGGGCTGGCATACAATTAAGTAAAAATTATGGTAATTTCAAGTCAATTTATAATCGACATAGCACTTTCACATGTTTCTATCTCATTTCATTGTCACAATGTAGGGTTGTGATGTAGAAATTTTATTCTATCACTTTACCAATGGGGAGCCTGAGGCTCAGACAGGCTGAGTAACCTGCCCAAAATCTCTCGGCCTGTGTGTGCAGCCCTTTGCTCCTTAGCCCTGGTCTCATTAAAGTAGCAGATATATGCAAGAGAACTAACAAAGGAACATTCGTCCAAGGTATTGGGGTAGCATTGATGTGGGTCTCACCTATGGATGAAAAGCCATCTAGGGCTGGGGGAGAGAAGAAGAGGAAACAATTATGATGCTAACGTACTTTCCCTTATTTTTTCCTGCTATTATTGTTGATAGCCTTCCGTTGGATGTTTGCTTTGAAGCCTTCCACCTCCCCGTCTCCCAGCATGAACATGACCTAAGCCAGAGAGAGACCACATGCCAGGGCCCATGGCCAAGGCCAAGGGAGAGTCAGGTCCCCACATAATGTTTTTCTTTGTGCACAGGCTGCTGGCCTGTTGGGGACTGATCCTTGACGTCAGTAGCACCAGCAAGTGTGGCCCAGTGGACCTACCCACCCAGACCATAACAACAGTGACATAATAACCACTGACATTTTGCAATGTCTCAAATGCTCTAGGAACTTGGCAAGCTTTGGGAGAAATGGACTTCTTTTTCCCATGGGTCGACTTTGGAGCTGCACCAACCAACTGACAGGCAAGTATTTGTTGGACAGGTATTATAAGCAAGGCTCTGTGCTTGGGCCTAGCTGACATACACCAAGGACAAGTAGACCCTTCAAGCCACACAATTAAGGCTGGATCACACTGGGCTCTGCCTTGTACTCTTATTCACACAAAAATAGTCACATGCATCCCAGCCAGGGAGGTCCTGGGGAGAAGCAAAAGGTTCAGGGAAGAAAGAGCGCCAGGGACTTCAACTGGCCCTTCACCAGGCCTGTGCTTGGAATCTGTGTACAGTTTGTTTCCTACTGTAATGAAGAGGAAAACAAGTTTAGGAGGTGAAGTGTGAGTTGGAGCCATGAGTGATCCAAGAGTGGCTGGCTCCCTGGAAGGTTTTATTGTATTGGCTGCATTCCTTTCGCTGTCAACTTACTCAGATCAAGAAATGGCATGGAATTGCTGGCACAAGAATTCTCTTTACCACACACTGGGATATAATCCCAAACAGTTGGATCTAGCAGCTGAGGTTTGGCTAGGTAAGGGGGTAGAAAGAGCAAAAGGGTGCAGAGCAATGAAAGAATTCAGAACCAGTAGGAGGGAATATGTTTGCCAACCTCTTCCATCAGTGAGGTCACAGACCCCTGAGTGGGCAGGATGAAGATGGGAAGCGGGGAGGAAAAGAGAGGAGGAGAGGGAAAGAAAAAAACCATGGTAAGTAAACTAAGCCCGAGGACAAAGAGAGAGAGGGTTGTGGCTTCGCTATCCTGCTTCTGCGGTAGGGATAGAGGTTACATGCAGGCTTGTGTGTGTGTGTGCACATGTGTGTGCGTACACACACACACTCTCTCACTATTTTGTCAGCTCCCAGCCTGGAAGTTAGCCAAATATTATTTTTTTGTTTTCTTATCTCAGCCATCCTCTTTTAAAGTATAATCACCATTAATTTTTTTTTTTTTTAATTTCATGAGTCCCTTTCCTTAAGCTACAGTCCCTATGTGGTGCAAATGGTAATCCTTACACAACCAAATTATTTTCTGCTTTTAATTTTTTTGTTGATACAATGTTTTCTCATTAAGGGAATGCATCCTGAATTATTGAGTGTGTCTGAATTTTCGGTAGGTAACATGGATTTTGATACATGTTACATGGGGCACATATGTACTTCTGGATTCTGGGGATAGGATGGGTGGGATGAGGCAATAAAAAATTTGTATTATCTTAGCTATTTTATTTTATTCAGTGAAACTTCAAAACACGGGGTAACACATTAAGGCACCCAGCAATGGTTGCACATAACTGTGATTGCAGCATCCATCTTCGTGGTCCTGCACTGTCTGTGTCACCTTCTAGATCCTTTGGCAGGTGCACGTAACATATGGAGCCTGAAAATGAGGTATTCACAAAACATGGAATCATCTTGAGAAATGTAACTTCCAAATAACACACAAGAACCCAGAAATGTATTTACAGCACTTATCTCCCTGTACAAAGGTCAAAAGACTCAAAAGTGTTGCACAACCACACCTCCAGGATGCAACACCTCATATAAAAAAAACCCTGTAAAAACAGTCATTTGTGGCACATGCCCATTTCTTCCATTTGAAACAGTTACACAGGCCCCAGCCTGCCCACAGCACACACTGTCAGTGGGAACGTAGCTTCCCAACAAACCCAAGAGGTGGAAAATGATGCTATATGTCCCGTGGGTCATGAAAGGGGTAAGCATATTTCAGAGCTAACTGAAAGGTTGAAGGTTCTAGTTCACCCAGAGGCACCTCGGAAAAAAGGCCTGTAATTCTATTTCTGAAAAATCAACCATTGAACTGTCATTCTATTTCTGAAAAATCAACCATTGAAAACCCTACGGACCACAATATTACTCTGACACACATCGGGTCACCATAGGCCAGAATGTGTTCCTTAAACCACGTTAATGTGTTTGTAACACATTAATAGATAATTCTATGTTTATTTGTGTTTTTTTTTTCTCATAGGCACAATTTTGACCTCTAACAACACAAACGTCTGTCATCATAGAGACACTATTGCTTCATTTATTTCCTACTCCCCACCACCCGTAGTCCTCTGCTACACTAACCCATTGAAAACCTGTTGCTTTCGAATCGGTTCTGACTCACAGCGACCCTATGGGACAGAGTAGAACTGCGCAATAGGGTTTCCAAGGCTGTAATCTTTATGGAAGCAGGCTGCACATCTTTCTCCTGTGGAGTGGCTAGTGGATTTGAACTGCCGACCTTTTGGTTAGCAGCCCAGTGCTTAACCACTACACCACCAGGGCTCCTTCTGCAAACACTAGGTGCTTTAAAAATGTCTGCTTTATAAACGCCTCACAGGAAGGAAGGATTCCATAGTTTTGCTGAGCACCGTCACAGTATGGCTGGGCTTGTCTGTCGGCACAGTAGCAGCTCTGCCTGTGTGAGCCACGCCTTGGGCTCTAGAACATTCAGTCTTCATCATAGATTCAGTTTCTTCTCTTGTCATAAACTTCCTCCTCTGGCCTGACTCTAGCTTAAAAAATGTTTGCCGCCGAGTTGATTCCAACTCATAGTAACCCTATAGGACAGAGTAGAACTGCCCCATAGGGTTTCCAAGGAGTGGCTGGTGGATTGGTATTGCCGACCTTTTGGTTGGAAGCTTGAGCTCCTAACCACTGCACCACCCGGGCCTTAGCTTGGAGCCCACAGTAAGGCTACCATTAGAATCTCTCTTCCAGGCCTATGTTCTAAGTGACACTGTGTTCTCATGCAGCACTTCTGGTACTTCTGGTAATCTGACTTCCTTGGCTGGGGCCCAAGGAGGGCTTCTGTAACCCTGTACTCTGAGCCAAGGAAAGTCATGTTGTAGCAAAGCTCCTGTGAAACAAGAATGCCCAATTGCATACTTTAAAGAAAATTTCAGAAAGTTCTGTGGGTCTTCCAAGCTTGCCATCTGCTGAAACTTTTTTTGTTTCTCTCCAGCCCCACCCACATTGATTAATGAGACTCCCCCCTCCAGCCAGAACCACATTCCAATCTCCTCCTGCTCTCCTAAGGGAGAGGGAACAGACACCTGGCTGCAGTCACACCTACTTGGAGTTTACACCCCAAAGAATTCCTAAGGAAACCTAACAAAAAGGTAAAGGAAGGGAGAAGCCCAGGCTATTGTACTCTTACAGACACATCACTGAAATTCTTTAGAAACTTGGGCTCATCCTATTGAACATTAGCCCAGGAAAGGAGTGAGGCCCCATCTTGGTATCTCCATAGAGGATGTGGGAAGATTTAAGAATTTTTGGTTTTCTGAAATGGTAAATCCCAGTGATGATGGGAGAAAGCCAAGTCTGCCTGCCCTGAATCTGGCCTGGCACGTGTTAGTGTAGTCATAGGGTAGGACCCTAAGGTGTTGTTGCTGGGTGCTGTTGAGTCAGCTCCGACTCCTAGTGACCTTATGTACAACAGAACAAAACACTGCCTGTGCCTGTGCCATCCTCGCAATCGTTGCTATGCTTGAGCCCATTGTTGTAACCACTGTGTCAATCCATCTTCCTGAGGGTCTTTCTGTTTTTCACTGACCCTCTACTTCACAAAGCATGATTTCCTTCTCCAGGGATTGGTCCTTCCTGATAACACGTCCAAAGTACCTGAGACAAAGTCTCTGCATCCTTGCTTTTAAGGAACAAACTGGCTGTACTTCTTCTAAGACATTTGTTTGTTCTTCCGGCCGTCCAGGAATATTCAATATTTTTTGCCAACACCATAATTCAAAGGAATCAATTCTCCTTCTGTCTTCCTTATTTATTGCCCAGCTTTCAAATGCATACGAGGTAACTGAAAACACGATAGATTAGGTCAGGCCCTCCTTAGTTCTTAAAGTGATGTAGGATCATAAGGTATCCATAGGTATTGGATCCTCCCCTTAATAACCTGTGTGGCACTCTGCCCTTCTCACAGGAAACATGCTGTGGCTTGGCCTCAAGGATTCTGTCCTACTGCATTGTATACAGCATGGAGGTCTTCCCACATGGAGGCTCTGTTCCCTAGAGTAAAACTCCCAAGGACTAGAGCTTATTGTTGAGGATTGGGGTGGGAATATACAGGGTTATCAGGATTAGGAGCCGCCTGGAGGGCTGGAGGTTCTTGCTTCTTTTGTGTGAATGTTTAATATGTTAAAACCAATTGCCACTGAGTCAATTTTAACTCATGGTGACTCCATGTGTCTCAGATTAGAACTGTGCTCCATAGGGTTTTCATGGCTGTGATCTTTCAGAGGCAGATCGCCAGGCCTTTTTTCTGAGGTGCTTCTGGGTGGGTTCAAACTGCCAACCTTTCAGTTAGTGGCCACAGTCTTAACCATTATTGCCACCCAGGGACTCTGTTTGATATGTTACTGCAGCTTTATCACAGTTTCTCTAGACTTCGGGGTGCTTAAGAATTATCTGGGGATCTTACCAAAAAGGCAGAATTCCTAATTCCTACTCCCAGAGATTCTGGCTTAGTAGGGCTGTAGCACACCTAGAGTCAGACGCAGGGGCTCTACAGATTGCACTGTGAGAGATGTAGCACTTGTCAATCACCAGGAGTTTGGGCTACGCAAACAGTTAAATGTGCTTAGCTGCTAACCAAAAAGTTAGAGGTTTAAGTCCACCCACAAGTACCTCGGAAGAAAGCCTTGGTGATCTTCTTTGGAAGAATCATCCACTGAATACCCTGTGGAGCACAGTTCTACCCTGACATACATGGAGTCACCCTGAATTAGAGTTGACTTGATGGCAATTGATGGTGTCAATCCCCAGTGCAGACAGCGGTCCAAATTCAGTGCCTCTCACTTTCACCACCGTCACCACCACCACGACAACTACCACCTGAGGAGCAGGTGTTGTCTGATGGCCCAGGTTCAACTCCTGGCAAAGGTTGCACATTCCTCACAAAACCATACGGGTTTCCTAGGGTGCCAGCACCTGCAAGCAGCACATACAGGATATGACTGTGAACCCCTGAAACATGGGCAGTGAACCTGAGGAAATGAAATTTTTGCTTTGTTTTAGTTTGACTATTTCCAATTTAAACATGTGTCTAGTGTCTACCATATTGCACAGGACAGAACTAGGGTGGGAGGAAGAGCCTGTTCAGCTTGGCACCTGGTTGATTTGTGCCTGTCATTTTCATTAGAAAATACCAACTCCAGGAGTTGGGAGAATCAGGACATATACTTGGAAAAGTCTGGACATATATGAGAATTAGCAAACTCATCCCTCCCCCTTCGTACTAACCTTGACAATCACCAGCCTGCTTCCGCTCACTGAGGCCCTATCATCAGAAAGTGATCAAGGGTAGGACTTTGTGTCATTGGGGATGGGCAAAACTGAGGGGGACGTGAAACCAATCCTTGAGCTGCTACAGCAGTATTGTCTGACCAGACCCCAGCAATACGGTGCAGTATTTAAACATCTAGGCCCTGGAGCCAGGGAGACCGGGTTGAATCTTTTCTCCACTACTTACCATCTTCTGCATAATCGTAGACAAATTTCTTAAGTTCTCTAAATTTCAGTTCCTTCATCTGTACAACAGGGATGATAATAATAGTCCCAACTTCATGGAGCTGTAAAAAGTCAGAAGTTCTCAATCTTTTTGGTCTTCTGACACCTTTACCTTCTTAAAAATTAGTGAGAACAGGCGGGGCCAAGATGGCGGACTAGGTGGATGCTACCGCGGATCCCTCTTGCAACAAAGACTTGGAAAAACAAGTGAATCGATCACATACATAACAATCTACGAACTCTGAACAACAAACACAGACTTAGAGATGGAGAACGAACAAATACGGGCAGACAGCGATCGTTTTCAGAACCAGGAGCCAGCGTACCAGGCAGGTGACCTTCGGAGCCAGATCTGGGGCAGAGCCCAGGGGGGCAGACGGCACAGACAAGGGGCCCAGCCCTACCCCCCGAATTCATCCCGGGAGAGAGCCTAGCCGGTTGGCGCGGGCAGCATAGCGGCGCAGCCGGTGGGAGAAGCACCCAGGAGGCAGTGACTGATCTTGGAGCGGGGAGAGCAGCGTCCCAGCCGGGGAGCCGTCCCGCCGGGAGTTTGGTGGGAAGCGGGCATGGCGCGAGCGTGGGGATCAGCTATATTTCCCTAAAGCGACCCTGGGGACGGGCCCAGCCGTTCGTGCGGGTGACACCCACCTAGTTTGCGCGAGTGGTGTGGCGCACCAGAGGGAGAAGTCCCTGGGAGGAAGTGACTGGTCTCAGAGCGGGGAGACCAGCGCCCCAGCCGGGGAGCCGTCCCGCTGGGATGTTGGCGGTCAGGGGCGGGGCGTGAGCGCGTTCCCCTGAATAGACCCCGGGGGGGGCCCAGCTGTTTGTGAGAGCGACGCCCACCCAGTTCGCGCGAGCAGTACGGCACACCGGAGGGAGAAGTCCCCGGGAGGAAGTGACAGGTCTCGGAGCGGGGAGAGCAGCATCCCAGCCAGGGAGCCGTCCCGCTGGGATTTTGGCGGACGGGGCGGAGCGTGAACGTGGGGATCAGCTCTATATTCTGAGGTGCTACACTCCTAGCTGTCTGATCCCTCCCCCACCCTCCCCAGGCAGCTCCATTAACATCCGAATACCCTGAGCCAGAGGGAGAATTCAGATAGGGACCTGACTGCATTTTTTTTTAGCTGATTACCTGGAAAAACTAGTTTCCCAGTGATGGCTCGGAGACAGCAGTCCATATCAAACCACATAAAGAAACAGACCATGACAGCTTCTCCAACCCCCCAAACAAAAGAATCAAAATCTTTCCCAAACGAAGATACAATCCTGGAATTATCAGACACAGAATATAAAAAACTAATTTACAGAATGATTAAAGACATCACAAATGAAATTAGGCTAACTGCAGAAAAAGCCAAGGAACACACTGATAAAACTGTTGAAGAACTCAAAAAGATTATTCAAGAACATACTGGAAAAATTAATAAGTTGCAAGAATCCATAGAGAGACAGCATGTAGAAATCCAAAAGATTAACAATAAAATTACAGAATTAGACAACGCAATAGGAAGTCAGAGGAGCAGACTTGAGCAATTAGAATGCAGGCTGGGACATCTGGAGGAACAGGGAATCAACACCAACATAGCTGAAAAAAAATCAGATAAAAGAATTAAAAAAAATGAAGAAACCCTAAGAATCATGTGGGACTCTATCAAGAAGGATAACTTGCGAGTGATTGGAGTCCCAGAACAGGGAGGGGGGACAGAAAACACAGAGAAAATATTTGAAGAACTCCTGACAGAAAACTTCCCTGACATCATGAAAGACGAAAAGATATCTATCCAAGATGCTCATCGAACCCCATTTAAGATGGATCCAAAAAGAAAAACACCAAGACATATTATCATCAAACTCGCCAAAACCAAAGATAAACAGAAAATTTTAAAAGCAGCCAGGGAGAAAAGAAAGGTTTCCTTCAAGGGAGAATCAATAAGAATAAGTTCAGACTACTCAGCAGAAACCATGCAGGCAAGAAGGGAATGGGACGACATATACAGAGCACTGAAGGAGAAAAACTGCCAGCCAAGGATCATATATCCAGCAAAACTCTCTCTGAAATATGAAGGCGAAATTAAGATATTTACACATAAACACAAGTTTAGAGAATTTGCAAAAACCAAACCAAAGCTACAAGAAATACTAAAAGATATTGTTTGGTCAGAGAACCAATAATATCAGATATCAGCACAACACAAGGTCACAAAACAGAACGTCCTGATATCAACTCAAATAGGGAAATCACAAAAACAAACAAATTAAGATTAATTAAAAAAAAATACACATAACAGGGAATCATGGAAGTCAATACGTAAAAGATCACAATAATCAAAAAGAGGGACTAAATATAGGAGGCATTGAACTGCCAGATGGAGAGTGATACAAGGCGATATAGAAAATACAAGTTAGGTTTTCACTTAGAAAAATAGGGGTAAATAATAAGGTAACCACAAAAAGGTATAACAACTCTATAACTCAAGATACAAGCCAAGAAAAACGTAACGACTCAACTAACATAAAGTCAACCACTATGAAAATGAAGATCTCACAATTTACTAAGAAAAAAGCCTCAGCACAAAAAAGTATGTGGAAAAATGAAATTGTCAACAACACACATAAAAAGGCATCAAAATGACAGCACTAAAAACTTATTTATCTATAATTACGCTGAATGTAAACGGACTAAATGCACCAATAAAGAGACAGAGAGTCACGGACTGGATAAAGAAACACGATCCATCTATATGCTGCCTACAAGAGACACACCTTAGACTTAGAGACACAAACAAACTAAAACTCAAAGGATGGAAAAAAATATATCAAGCAAACAATAAGTAAAAAAGAAGAGGAGTAGCAATATTAATTTCTGACAAAATAGACTTTAGACTTAAATCCACCACAAAGGATAAAGAAGGACACTATATAATGATAAAAGGGACAATTGATCAGGAAGACATAACCATATTAAATATTTATGCACCCAATGACAGGGCTGCAAGATACATAAATCAAATTTTAACAGAATTGAAAAGTGAGATAGATACCTCCACAGTTATAGTAGGAGACTTCAACACACCACTTTCAGAGAAGGACAGGACATCCAGTAAGAAACTCAATAGAGACACGGAAGATCTAATTACAACAATCAACCAACTTGACCTCATTGACTTATACAGAACTCTCCACCCAACTGCTGCAAAGTATACTTTTTTTTCTAGCGCACATGGAACATTCTCTAGAATAGACCACATATTAGGTCATAAAACAAACCTTTCCAGATTCCAAAACATCGAAATATTACAAAGCATCTTCTCAGACCACAAGGCAATAAAACTAGAGATCAATAACAGAAAAACTGGGGAAAAGAACTCAAATACTTGGAAAATGAACAATACCCTCCTGAAAAAAGACTGGGTTATAGAAGACATCAAGGAGGGAATAAGGAAATTCTTAGAAAGCAACGAGAATGAAAATACTTCCTATCAAAACCTCTGGGACACAGCAAAAGCAGTGCTCAGAGGCCAATTTATATCGATAAATGCACACATACAAAAAGAAGAAAGAGCCAAAAATCAGAGAACTGTCCCTACAACTTGAACAAATAGAAACTGAGCAACAAAAGAATCCATCAGGCACCAGAAGAAAACAAATAATAAAAATTAGAGCTGAACTAAATGAATTAGAGAACAGAAAAACAATTGAAAGAATTAACAAAGCCAAAAGCTGGTTCTTCAAAAAAATTAACAAAATTGATAAACCATTGGCTAGACTGACTAAAGAAATACAGGAAAGGAAACAAATAACCCGAATAAGAAACGAGAAGGACCACATCACAACAGAACCAAATGAAATCAAAAGAATCATTTCAGATTATTATGAAAAATTGTACTCTAACAAGTTTGAAAACCTAGAAGAAATGGATGAATTCCTGGAAAAACACTACCTACCTAAACTAACACATTCAGAAGTAGAACAACTAAATAGACCCATAACAAAAAAAGAGATGGAAACGGTAATCAAAAAACTCCCAACAAAAAAAAAACCCTGGCCTGGATGGCTTCACTGCAGAGTTCTACCAAACTTTCAGAGAAGAGTTAACACCACTACTACTGAAGGTATTCCAAAGCATAGAAAAGGACGGAATAGTACCCAACTCATTCTATGAAGCCACCATCTCCCTGATACCAAAACCAGGTAAAGACATTACAAAAAAAGAAAATTACAGACCTATATCCCTCATGAACATAGATGCAAAAATCCTCAACAAAATTCTAGCCAATAGAATCCAACAACACATCAAAAAAATAATTCACCATGATCAAGTGGGATTTATACCAGGTATGCAAGGCTGGTTTAATATCAGAAAAACCATTAATGTAATCCATCACATAAATAAAACAAAAGACAAAAACCACATGATCTTATCAATAGATGCAGAAAAGGCATTTGACAAAGTCCAACACCCATTTATGATAAAAACTCTTACCAAAATAGGAATTGAAGGAAAATTCCTCAACATAATAAAGGGCATCTATGCAAAGCCAACAGCCAACATCACTCTAAATGGAGAGAACCTGAAAGCATTTCCCTTGAGAACGGGAACCAGACAAGGATGCCCTTTATCACCGCTCTTATTCAACATCGTACTTGAAGTCCTAGCCAGGGCAATTAGGCTAGACAAAGAAATAAAGGGTATCCGGATTGGCAAGGAAGAAGTAAAGTTATCACTATTTGCAGATGACATGATCATATACACAGAAAACCCTAAGGAATCCTCCAGAAAACTACTGAAACTAATAGAAGAGTTTGCAAGTGTCTCTGGTTATAAAATAAACATACAAAAATCACTTGGATTCCTCTACATCAACAAAAAGAACACCGAAGAGGAAATAACCAAATCAATACCACTCACAGTAGCCCCCAAGAAGATAAAATACTTAGGAATAAATCTTACCAAGGATGTAAAAGACCTATACAAAGAAAACTATAAAACTCTGCTACAAGAAATTCAAAAGGACATACTTAAGTGGAAAAACATACCCTGCTCATGGATAGGAAGACTTAACGTAGTAAAAATGTCTATTCTACCAAAAGCCATCTATACATATAACGCACTTCCAATCCAAATACCAATGTCGTATTTTAAGAGGATAGAGAAACAAATCACTAATTTCATATGGAAGGGAAAGAACCCCCGGATAAGTAAAGCATTACTGAAAAAGAAGAAAGTGGGAGGCCTCACTCTACCTGATTTCAGAACCTATTATACAGCTACAGTAGTCAAAACAGCCTGGTACTGGTACAACAACAGGCACATAGACCAATGGAACAGAATTGAGAACCCAGATATAAATCCATCCATGTATGAGCAGCTGATATTTGACAAAGGACCAGTGTCAGTAAATTGGGGAAATGATAGCCTTTTTAACAAATGGTGCTGGCATAACTGGATATCCATTTGCAAAAGAATGAAACAGGACCCATACCTCACACCATGCACAAAAACTAACTCCAAGTGGATCAAAGACCTAAACATAAAGACTAAAACGATAAAGATCATGGAAGAAAAAATAGGGACAACCCTAGGAGCCCTAATACAAGGCATAAACAGAATACAAAACATTACCAAAAATGATGAAGAGAAACCAGATAACTGGGAGCTCCTAAAAATCAAACACCTATGCTCATCTAAAGACTTCACCAAAAGAGTAAAAAGACCACCTACAGACTGGGAAAGAATATTCAGCTATGACATCTCAGACCAACGCCTGATCTCTAAAATCTACATGATTCTGTCAAAACTCAACCACAAAAAGACAAACAACCCAATCAAGAAGTGGGCAAAGGATACGAACACACATTTCACTAAAGAAGATATTCAGGCAGCCAACAGACACATGAGAAAATGCTCCCGATCATTAGCCATTAGAGAAATGCAAATAAAAACTACGATGAGATTCCATCTCACACCAACTAGACTGGCTTTAATCCAAAAAACACAAAATAATAAATGTTGGAGAGGCTGTGGAGAGATTTGAACTCTCATACACTGCTGGTGGGATTGTAAAGTGGTACAACCACTTTGGAAATCTATCTGGCGTTATCTTAAACAGTTAGAAATAGAACTACCATACAACCCAGAAATCCCACTCCTGGGAATATACCCTAGAGATACAAGAGCCTTCACACAAACAGATATATGCACACCCATGTTTATTGCAGCTCTGTTTACAATAGCAAAAAGCTGGAAGCAGCCAAGGTGTCCGTCAACGGACGAATGGGTAAATAAATTGTGGTATATTCACGCAATGGAATACTACGCATCGATAAAGAACAGTGACGAATCTCTGAAACACTTCATAACATGGAGGAATCTGGAAGGCATTATGCTGAGCGAAATGAGTCAGAGGCAAAAGGACAAATATTGTATAAGACCACTATTATAAGATCTTGAGAAATAGAAAAAACGGAGAAGAACACATACTTTTGTGGTTACAAAGGGGGGAGGGAGGGAGAGGGTTTTTTATTGATGAATCAGTAGATAAGAACTGCTTTGGGTGAAGGGAAAGACAACACTCAATACAAGGAAGGTCAGTCTAATTGAACTGGACTAAAAGCAAAGAGGTTTCCGGGATAAAATGAAAGCTTCAAAGGTCAGCGGAGCAGGGGCTGGGGTCTGGGGAACATGGTTTGAGGGGACTTCTAAGTCAGTGGGCAAAACAATACTATTATGAAAACATTCTGCATCCCACTTTGAAATGTGGCGTCTGGGGTCCTAAATGCCAAGAAGCGGCCATCTAAGATACATCAATTGGTCTCAACCCACCTGGAGCAAAGGCAAAGGAAGAACACCAAGGTCACACGACAACTAAGAACCCAAGAGACAGAAAGGGCCACATGAACCAGAGACCTACATTATCCTGAGACCAGAAGAACTAGTTGGTGCCCAGCCACAATCGATGTCTGTCCTGTCAGGGAGCACAACAGACAACTCCTGAGGGAGCAGGAGACCAATGGGATACAGACCCCAAATTCTCATAAAAAGACGTATGACTGCGACTAGAGGAATCCCGGAGACAATACTCCCCAGACCTTCTGATGGCACAGGACAGGAACCATCCCCGAAGACAAGAAGACAACTCATCAGGCATGAAAAGGACTGGTCAGCGGCGGGGGAGAGAGATGCTGATGAAGAGTGAGCTAATTAAATCAGGTGGACACTGGAGAGTGTGTTGGCAACTCTTGACTGGAGGGGGCATGGGAAGATAGAGAAAGAGGGAAGACGGCAAAATTGGCACGAAACGAGAGACTGAAAGGGCTGACTCAATAGGGGGAGAGCAAGTGGGAGAAGGGAGTAAGATGTATGTAAACTTACATGTGACAGACTGATTGGAATGGTAAATGTTCACTTGAAGCTTAATAAAAATTAATTAAAAAAAAAACTATGTAGTGACACAAAATAAAAGAAGCTTATTTTTTGCACATATAAACTCTAGGGTTGTGTTGTAGGTAGAAATTGTGGGTGGAGGTAAGGTAGTGTTTCAGTTTTCTATTGATACATAATAAATTACCCCAAAACTTAAAAAAAAAAAAAAAAATTAGTGAGAACATCCCAAAGAAGTTTTGCCTTTGTGGGTTAAATCTATCAATGTATGCACAGTGTTAGAAATTAAAGGTAAGAGCATCTAAAATATTTATTAATTAAATTAAGTATAACATTAATAAGCCTATTACATGCTAACATAATGGATTGTTATGAAAGATATATTTTTTTCCTAAATTTTATTTTCTCGTTATTCAAGTTTGAACAGTTTCTACATGTACAATTTAGTGACATTGATTACATTCTTCGAGTTGTGAAACCATTCTCACCCTCCATTTCTGAGTTGCTCCTCCCCATTAACATAAACTCTCTGCCCTCTAAGTTTCCTATCTAGTCTTTCAAAGTTGCTGTTGTCAGTTTGACCCCGTATGTATAGTTTTTAAAACAGCATAATACTCAAGGCAGACCTTTTTATTAGGTAAGCTAAAATATTGTTTGGAAACCCTGGTGGCATAGTGGTTAAGAGCTACGGCTGCTAACCAAAGGGTCGGCAGTTCAAATCCACCAAGCGCTCCTTGGAAACTCTATGGGGCAGTTCTACTCTGTCCTATAGGGTCGCTGTAAGTTGGTCAACTATAAGTTGGAATCGACTCGATGGCACTGGGTTTGGTTTTTCTGGTTTTTAAACTACTGTTTGGTTTTAAGAAGATTTCGGGGGATATTTCTGGTTTAAGGTTTAAAGATTATCTCAGAGCAATAGTTTCAGAGTTTATCCATCTTTCACGGCTCCGGAAAGTCTGGAGTCCATGAAAATTTGAAATTCTGTTCTGCATCTCCCTCTCTCCCCTCCCCCCACCCTTTGATTGGGATTCTTCTATGGAATCTTTGATTAAAAAGTTAAGAGATGGTAGCCAGGCACCATCCACTTCTGGTTTCATAGCAAAGGAGGCAGTTGTTCATGGAGGCAATTAGCCACGCCTTTCAATTCCTCTTCCTATTCCTGACTCTCCTTCTTCTTCTGTTGCTCCAGGTGAATAGAGACCAATTGTTATGGCTTGGATGGCCACTGGCAAGCTTTTAAAGACCCCAGGCATCATGCAATGAACTAGGAGGTAGAACAGAACCTCTAAACGTGTTATTAGGCCAATTAACTGGGATGCCCCATGAAACCATGACCCTAAACTTCTTAACCAAGGAACCAAATCCCATGGGATGATTGATTGTACATAGCAGCCTCAGCAACTACTCTTTTTTTTTTTGCTAATTCAACATTTTACAGGTATACAACTTACTGACAGCAATTACAATAATTGGCTGTGTGAAAGACAACTATATTTTCCCAAACAAAAAATAATTAGTGAAAAATGTGACACCGTTTTATATTCTTACAGATCTCTTTAATGTCTGGCTTAATATAAGACAGCTAGAGTCTCATCTTTGCTTTTTTTTTTTTTTAATTTATTGTGCTTCAAGTGAAAGTTTACAAATCAAGCAAGTCTCTCATACAAAAACTTATACACACCTTTCTGTGTACTCCTAGATGTTCTCCCCCTAAGGAGACAGCACATTTCTCCTCGCCACACTGTATTCTCCGTGTCCATTCAACCAGCTTCTGCCCCCCTCTCCCTTCTCATCTCACCTCCAGACAGGAGCTGCCCACATAGTATTATGCGTCTACTTGAGCCAAGAAGCTCACTCCTCACCAGTATCATTTTCTATCTTATAGTCCAGCCCAATTCCTGTTTGAAAAGTTGTCTTTGGGAATGGTCCCAGTCTTGGGCTAACAGAGGGCCTGGGAACCATGACCTCTGGGGTCCCTCTAGTCTCATTCAGACTGTTAAGTCTGGTCTTTTTCTCATCTCTGCTTTTGTATTCCATCTGTTACAATATGTTGTTTTAGTTCAAGTATATGAAGAAAATCTGGCCTCGCACAGGTATATAGTTGAAAAAGAGGAGTATTTCATAGTCTTTTCTTTGTGAACATTCTTTGATATTACATAAAACTTGACAAGTAGGAGTTTATTAAAAATTAGTTGCAATATGGAATCTGAAGACATATTAGTAAAGTTTCATACTCTACTACAGAAAAACCTATTGGACTATCTTGCACTTTGAATGGATCTTTTACCTAGGCATGATTTTGTAACATTGGTCATCTGGAAAATATCGATTCACTGAGTTTTGCCAATTTTCCAAATATCATATTTTATTATGTAATATAAAAAAATCAAATTTGTTACTATCACCACTAATCTCATCAGAAAAAAGTTTTTAAGCCTGAAGATTTGAGTTTTATCATTAGCAGCAAGTTCTGCCAGTTGTTTTCTATGAAGTAATAGGCTCAGTTCACTCATTTTCAAGACAATACCAAATATCCAAATCCAAAGCTTGTTTGTCAAACATTCTCTCAGGTAAAAAATGGTGCTTCCATTAAAAAAAAAAAAAAATAGTGTCTAGTTGAGCTCGCAACTCAAATGACTGCACAATGTCTTTCCCTAGACAATGATCAGATTTTGGTATCCAGAAGAGCATATACTTCTGATCTTGTAACAAAGAATGTTAAAAAGATGGTATACAAGGGTTGATATTTAATACAGTTGATAATTTTTATTTTTATTGCTTCATCAAGGGTATCCTTAAATGAAGTTGGCATTCAAAGAACACCAGCAACAAACCAGAAGTGCATGGCTGTGAAGAATACAGTGACTACTGGTATAAGTGAATGGCACTGCCTTCATTCATGCTAAGAGGCCAGCAGTTTCACCCATTGCTGCTTTTGTGCACTTAGTGCTAATGTCATTGAAGTGCAAAAGGCAAATAAGAAATAGTCCTGAGCTCAAAGACTCCCTGAAAATCTTTCAGAGACATATAGGCGTCTGTAGTCCACACTTTGAGATCCACTGTCTCAGGTAAATGGGCTAATCAACTAAACATAGCAATGCTTGATACAGAACAAATGCTACTAGCATTTTTTAAACTAAACTTTTTATTTTAAGGTAACTGTGGATTCACATGCAGTTATAAGAAATAATACACAGAGATGCTGTGCACCTTTTACCTACTTAGTTTTCGCATCTTGCAAAACTATAGTACAATGTCATAACCAGGATATTGACATTGATACAATCCACCGATCTTGTTCAGATTTCTCCAGTTTTACTTGTACTCATGTCTTCATATGTGTGTGTGCGTGCATAGTTAGTTCTATGCAATGTGATCACATGTGGATTTGTGCTAGCATTTTTTTTTAACATTGCAATATGCTGCATAAGCCAGGCAGTTGTGTTGTTTCATTAAGCATAATAAGGATTCTCAAGTGGTTTTAATCATTTTAGGTATTGTCTGATCTCTCTCCCTCGTGATGGGACTATATTGGGAAGCAGAGAAAAGGCACCTCTTATCTTAAGCCAAGGAATTAAACTGGACCCCATACTGAGTCAAGGTGGTGTCCCCAACCAAAAAAAAGTTCAGTGGTCAGCCCAGAAGTTCAGTTGCCAGACCCTAGGACAGGTAGACCTCAACATGAAACCAGGAGTACATTCTGGAGCTGATGAATGAGCAGCTGTGTTTGGCTTATATTTCCTCCAGACAGCTGTGGTTGGGCAGCGTGCCCCAGATGGCTAAAAGATTGGCTGGGATTGGAGCCTTACTAAAACATTGCCGGGTGACATCAATTGACATCAGGCTGACAGCCAGATTTGCCAGGAGTCTCTTGCCTTTCTCCAAGAGTTACTTTCTTCTTGAAGCAGCAACGGGACTACCTCATTCTTACTCATTCTCCCTGACCCAAATATAAATGTGCTTAGTTTATTAGCCTAGTTTAAGCCTTGATATTAATAGGATTGTATGCTCCCTTACTCAACCCCAAATTAAACCCAACTCAGCTGCCCCTACCTCCAACAAGCTTTTCCTGACACCACAATCCAGTTTAGAAGATCCTACTCTGTACTCCCAAAGAATTCCAAGCTACTTCTGTTAAAGTTCTTACCACTTAATACTGTAGTTTCATGTATTAGTTAAAGGGATCTTGCAAAAACACTATAAAGTAAATGTTGTGCTTATCTCTAGCACAGGGAGGCTGAGTAACTTGTCCAAGGTCACACAGGTCCAAGATTCCAACATGCAACTCTAGAGTTGCTTCATAACATGAAAGCTGGTTAAAACTCTCTGCTGTCTGTGCTGGCCCCTCAATCCTCCTTCAAATCTACCCCCCCCTTACTCTTGGAAAATGGGTTGATATCTAAAAATTAGACTGGAACAATTCCTAAAGTCCATCTAGGACAATAGACCACTCCAGAGGAACAATGTGCTTCCCCAGTCGATAATGTGAAAACATGAGTTCTTTCACTTACTGGTGGGGAGAGGGAAAATATCCTGGTCTCATAAATAAGCTTCCTAATGCTCCGAGTCCTGATTGCTTCTGTCTCTCAACCCTGGGCAATTATGCAACCAGTCTTATGTGGGCCTCTTCCTCACGCACCCCACTGATTCCTGGGCTTAGCTTCATAAAGCTGAAGGATTGGCCTCAACCCACGCTACATTTCCGTTCATTGTACTGTGGTGGCTTGCATGTTGCTGTGATACTGGAAGCTTTGCCGCCGGTATTTCAAATACCAGCAGGGTCACAGCATAGGTTTCAGCTGAGCTTCCAGACTAAGACAGACTAGGAAGAAAGACCTGGCAGTCTACTTCCAAAAAAAAATTGGCGAGTGAAAACCCTATGAATAGCAGTGTAAAATTGTCTGATATAAGTGCCAAAAGATGAATCCCTCTGGTTGGAAGGATCTCAAAATATGACTGGGGAAGAGCTGCCTCCTCAAAGTAGAGCCGGCCTTAATAATGTGGACAGAATCAAGCTTTTGGGACCTTCATTTGCTGATGTGGCATGACTCAAAATGAAAAGAAAGAGCTGCAAACATCCATTAATAATAGGAAGGTGGAATATACGAAATATGAATCTAGGAAAATTGGAAACCATCAAAAATGAAATGGAATGCATAAACATAGATATCCTAGGCATTAGCGAGCTGAAACAGACTGATATTGGCCATTTTGAATCAATTGTAAGGTCTACTATGCAAGGAATGATGAATTGAAGAGGCATTGCATAGCAATCATTGTCAAAAAGCCATTTCAAGGTCTATCCTGATGTACAATGGTTTCAGTGATAGGATAATATTCATACCCCTACAAGGAAGGCCAGTTAGTACAACTATTGTTCAAATTTACACACCAACCACTAAGGCCAAAGATGAAGAAACCGAAGCATTTCTGCCAAATTCTGCAGTCTGAAATTGATTAAAGATGCAATCAAGATGCATTGATAGTTATGGGAGATTGGAATGTGAAAGTTGGAAACAAGGAAGAAGGATTGGTAGTTGGAAAATATGGCCTTGGTGACAGAAACGATGCCGGAGATTACATGGTAGAATTTTACAAAGCCAACGACTTATTCACTGCAGATGCCTTTTTTCAACAACATGAATGACAATTATACACGTGTGCCTTACTAGATAGAATACACAGGAATCAAATTGACTACATTGGTGGAAAGAGATCATGTAAATGCTCAGTATCATCAGTCACAACAAGGCCAGTGGCCAATTGCAGGACAAGTTCAAGTGGAAATTGAAGAAAATTAGAACAAGTCTAGAAGAGCAAAAGTAGGACCTTGACTGTATCCCACCTGAATTTAAAGACCATCTCAAAGATAAATTTGACATGTTGAACACTAATGACCGAATGAACACCAGATGGATTGTGGAATGACATCGAGGTCTTCATAGATGAAGAAAGCAAGAGGTCGTTAAAAAGATAGGAAAGAAAGAAAAGACCAAAATGGATGCCAGAAGAGGCTCTTGAAAGTCTAGTAGCTAAAACAAATGGAAGAAATATGAAGTATAAAAGCCAATCAAAAGTTTTCAAAGGGTGGCTAGAGAACACAAAGTGTTATAATGACATGTGCAAAGACCCAGAGCTAGAAAACCTAAAGAAAAGATCGCGCTTGGCATTTCTCAAGCTGAAAGAACTGAAGAAAAATTTCAAGCCCTGAGTTGCAATATTGTAGGATTCTCTGGAGAAAATGCATCCCTGGTGGCACAGTGGTTAAGAGCTATGGCTACTAACCAAAAGGTTGGAAGGTTGAATCTACCAGCCACTCTTTGGAAACATTATGGGGCAGTTCTACTCTGTCTTATAGGGTCACTATGAATTGGAATTCACTAAATATTAAACTATGCAGAAAGCATCAAAAGAAGATGGAAGGAATACACACTCACTGTACCAAAAATAATTGGTTGACTTTCAACCATTTCAGGAGGTAGCATATGATCAAGATCCAATGGTATTGAAGGAAGAGGTCAAGCTGCCCTGAAGGCATTGGCAAAAAATAAGTCTCCAGGAATTGAGGGAATACCAACTGAGATATTTCAACAAAGAAGTGCTCACTAGTCTATGCCAAAAAATTTAGAATACAGCTACCTGGCCAAACATCCAGAAGAGATCCATTTTTGTATTTGTCCCAAGGAAAGGTGATCCAGCACAATGCAGAAATTATCAAGCAATATCATTAATATCACACACAAATAAAGTTTTACTGAAGATCATTCAAAAGCAGTTGCAGCAGTACACTGACAGGGAACTGCCAGAAATTCAGCCTGGATTCAAAATAGGTCATGGGACAAGGCATATCATTTCTGATGTCAGATGGATCATGGCTGAGAACAGAATACCAAAAGATGTTTACTTGTGTTTTATTGTCTATGCAAAGGCATTCGACTGTGTGGATCATAACAAATTATGGATAAGATTGTGAAGGACAGAAATTCTAGTACTTACTTGTGCTCATGAGGAACCTGTACACAGATCAAGAGACAATCATTCAACAGAACAGAACAAGAGGATACTGCATGCTTTAAAGTCAGGAAAGGTGTATGTCAGGGTTGTATCCTTTCACCATACTTATTCAATCTGTATGGTGAGCCAATAATCTGAGACGCTGGATTATATGTAGAAGAACATGGCATCAGGATTGGAGAAAGACAACCTGCGATACGCAGTTGACAAAACCCGGCTTGCTGAAAGTGAAGAGAACTTGAAGCACTTATTGATGAAGATCAGAGATCACAGCCTTTAGTATGGGTTTACATCTCAACCTAAACAAAACAAAAATCTTCACAACTGGATCAATAAGCAACACCATGATAAACAGAGAAAAAATTGAAGTTGTCAAAGATTTCATTTTACTTGGATGCACAATTAGTGCCCATGAAACAGCAGTCAAAAAATTAAAGGAGGCATTGCATTGGGCAAACCTGCTCCAAAAGACCTCTTTAAAGTGCTGAAAAGAAAAGAGGTCACTTTGAGTACGAAAGTGCGCCTGACACAAGCCACGGTGTTTTCAATTGCCTCACATGCATGTGAATGCTAGACAATGAATAAGGAAGACCAAAGAAGAATTGATGCCTTTGAATTATGGCGTTGGTGAAGAAGAATGAACAAATCTTAGAAGTGAGGATGGAAAGACTTCGTCTCACGTACTTTGCACACGTTATCAGGAGGGACCAGTCCCTGAAGGACATCGTGCTTAGTAAAGGAGAGGGTCAGTGAAAAAGAGGAAGACCCTCAATGAGATGGATTGACACAGTGGCTGCAAAAATGGGCTCAAACATAACAAGAATGTTCCGCTCTGTTTTACATAGTGTCGCTACCAGCTGAAACCTACTCATCTGCGCCTAACAATAACAACAGCCTCAAGAACTATGAGAGAATAAATTTCTGTTGTTTTAAGTCAGCTATTTTGGGGTACTTTGTTATGGCAGCCCTAGAAAACTAATACACTCTAGAATAATATTTTAGTTGGGTGTAAGAGAAACTCTTCTATTGTTGCTAATGATAACAGTGCAGTCAACTTCATTGTTATTTGTGTTTAGATTATCTGTCTTTTCAGGTGTTTCTAAGAGTTGCTCTTTTTTGTTCAGAAGTTTTACCTCAATGTATTTAGTTGTATGTGGGTTTTTTGTTTGTTGTGTTTTATCCTATATAGGACTCAGTGGCTCTCTTCAGTTTTGAAAAATTCTCAGCCATTATTTGTTTGATCTGCTTCTAATTTCCTTACCTTCATTCTCTTATAATTTATATCAGATTTATGTTAGAATTTGTCAGTGAACCCTCCACGTCCCTTAAACACTTTCTTTGATATTTTCTATGTCCGTATCTTTCTTTTTATTCTGAAAGGCTTTCTCAAATCAATCTCCAACCAGTTCACAAGCTCTTTTTTTTTTAATTCTTATTGTGCTTTAAGTGAAAATTTACAAACCAAGTCAGTTTTTCATACAAAAACTTGTATACACCTTGCTGCATACTCGTAGTTCCTCTCCATCTAACGAGACGGCACATTCCTTCCCTCCACTCTCTATTTTCCTGTCAATTTGGCCAGCTTCTGCCCCGCTCTGCCCTCTCATCTCTTCTCCAGACAGGAGCTTCTCACATAGTCTCATGTGTCTACTTGAGCCAAGAAGCTCACTCTTTACCATTATCATCTTCTGTCCCATAGTCCAGTCCAAACCCTGTCTGAAGAGTTGGCTTTGGGAATGGCTCCTGTCTTGGACTAACAGAAGGTCTGGGGACTGTGAGCTCCTGGGTCCTTCTAGTCTCAGTCAGACCATCAGTTGCCTCTCATGCATGTGAATGCTAGACAATGAATAAGGAAGACCATTAAGTCTGGTCTTTTTACAAGAATTTGAGGTCTGCATCCCACTGCTCTCCTGCTCCATCAGGGGTTCTCTGTTGTGTTCCCTCTCAGAGCATCCATCAATTGTAGCCAGGCACCATCTAGTTCTTCTGGTCTCAGGCTAATGTAGTCTGTGGTTTATGTGGCTCTTTCTGTCTCTTGGGCTCATAATTACCTTGTGTCTTTGGTGTTCTTCATTCTCCTTTGCTCCAGGTTGGTTGGGACCAATTGATGCATCTTAGATGGCTGCTTGCTAGCTTTTAAGATCCCAGGTCCCAATCTCCAAAGTGGAATGCAGAATGTTTTCTTAATAGATTTTATTATGCCAATTGACTTAGTTGTCCCCTGAGACCATGGTCCCCAAACCCTTGCCCCTGCTACGCTGGTCTTGGAAGCATTCAGTTTATTCAGGAAATTACCTTGCTTTTGGTTTAGTCCAGTTGTGCTGACTCTCCTGTATTGTGTGTTGTCCTTCCCTTCACCTAAAATAGTTCTTATCTACTATCTAATTAGTGAAAACCCCTCTCCTTCACTCCCTCCCAACCCTCATAACCATCCAAGAATATTTTCTTCCCTATTTGAACTATTTTTCGAGTTCTTATAATAGTAGTTGCATACAATATTTGTCCTTTTGCAGCTGACTAATTTCACTCATCGTAATGTCTTCCAGATTCCTCCATGTTATGAAATGTTTCACAGATTCATCATTGTTCTTTATTGACGCATAATATTCCATTGGGTGAATATGCCACAATTTATTTATCCATTCATCCATTGATGGGCACCTTGATTGCTTCCATCGTTTTGCTATTGTAAACAGTGCTGCAGTGAACATGGGTGTGCATGTATCTGTTCATGTAAAGGCTCTTATTTCTCTAGGATATATTCTAAGGAGTGGGATTGCTGGATCATATGGTAGTTCTATTTCTAGTTTTTTAAGGAAGCACCAAAATGATTTCCAAAGTGGTTGTACTACTTTATAGTCCCACCAGCAGTATATAAGTTTTCCAGCCTCTCCACAACCTCTCCAACATTTAATATTTTGTGTTTTTTGGATTAATGGCAGCCTCGTTGGAGTGAGATGAAATCTCATTATAGTTTTGATTTGCATTTCTCTAAATGGCTAATGATAGTGACCATTTCCTCATGTGTCTGTGAGCTACCTGAATGTCTTCTCTAGTGAAGTGCCTGTTCATATCCTTTGCCCATTTTTTAATTGGGTTATTTGTCTTTTTGTAGTTGAGTTTTTGCAGTATCATGTAGATTTTAGAGATCAGATGCTGATCGGAAATGTCATAGCTAAAAACTTTTTCCCAGTCTGTAGGTAATCTTTTTACTCTTTTGGTGAAATCTTTGGATAAGCATAGTTGTTTGATTTTTAGGAGCTCCCAGTTATCTTTTGTTTTTTTCCCAGTTATCTGTTTCTCTTCTGCATTGTTAGGAATGTTTTTTATGCTGTTTATGCCATGTATTAGGGCTCCTAGCTTTGTCCCTATTTTTTCTTCCATGATCTTTATACTTTTAGATTTTAATTTAGGTCTTTGATCTATTTTGAGTTCATTTTTCTACCATGGTGTGAGGTATGGGCCTTGTTTCTTTTTTTTTGCAAATGGATATCCAGTTATGCCAGCAGTATTTGTTAAGGAGGCTGTCTTTTCTCCATTCAACTGACTTTGAGCTTTTGTCAAATATCAGCTGCTCATATGTGGATGGATTTATGTCTGGATTCTCAATTCTGTTCCATTGGTCTATGTATCTGTTGTTGTACTAGTACCAGGATGTTTTGACTACTGTGATGGTGTAATAGGTTCTAAAACCAGGTAGAGGGAGGACTCCCACTTTGTTCTTCTTTTGCAGTAATGCTTTTCTTATCAGGTTCCTCTTTCCCTTCCATATGAAGTTGATTTGTTTCTCCATCTCATTAAAAAAATGTGTTGGAATTTGGATTGGAATTGCATTGTATCTATAGATGGTTTTTGCTAGAACGGGCATTTTTACAATATTAATTCTTCCTATCCATGAGCAAGGTACGTTTTTCCACTTATTTAGGTCTGTTTTGGTTTCTTGCAGTAGTGTCTTATAGTTTTCTTTGTATAGGTCTTTTATGTCTCTGGTAAGATTTACTCCTAAGTATTTTATCTTCTTGGGGACTACTGTAAATGGTATTGATTTGGTGATTTCCTCTTCAACGTTCTTTTAGTTGGTGTAGAGGAATCCAAATGACTTTTGTATGTTTTTCTTGTATCCTGATACTCTGCTGAACTCTTCTATTAGTTTCGGTAGTTTTCTTGAGGATTCTTTAGGGTTTTCTGTGTATAAGGTCATGTCATATGAAATAGAGATACTTTTACTTCTTCCTTACCAATCTGGATGCCTTTATCTCTTTATCTAGCCTAATTGCTGTGGCTAGGACCTCCAGCACAATGTTGAATAAGAGTGGTGACAGAGGGCATCTTTGTCCGGTTCCCAATCTCAACGGGAATGCTTTCAGACTGTCTCCATTTAGGATGATGTTGGCTGTTGGCTTTGTATAAATGCTCTTTGTAATGTTGAGGAATTTTTCTTCTATTCCTATTTTGCTGAGAGTTTTTATCATGAACGGGTGATGAACTTTGTCAAATACTTTTTCTGCATCAATTGATAAGATCATGTGGTTCTTGTCTTTTATTTTTATGTTGGATTACGTTAATTGTTTTTCTAATGTTAAACCATCCCTGCATGCCTGATATGAATCCCACTTGATCATGGTGAATTATTTTTTTGATATGTTGTTGAATTCTATTGGCTAGAATTTTGTTGAGGATTTTTGCATCTAAGTTCATAAGGGATATTGGTCTGTAGTTTTCTTTTTTTGTGGTATCTTTACCTGGTTTTGGTATCAGGGCTATGCTGGCTTCACAGAATGAATTTGGGAGTAGTCCGTCCTTTTCTATGCTCTGGAATACCTTTAGTAGTAGTGGTGTTAACTCTTCTCTGAAAATTTGGTAGAACTCTGCAGTGAAGCCGTCCAGGCCAGGACTTTCTTTTATTGGGAGCTTTTTGATTACCTTTTCAATCTCTTCTTTTTTTATTGATTTATTTAGTTGTTCTATCTCTGTGTTAGTTTAGGTAGGTAGTGTGTTTCTAGAAATTTATCCATTTCTTCTAGATTTTCAAATTTGTTAGAGTATAATTTTTCATAGTAATCTGATATGATTCTTTTAATTTCAGTTGGGTCTATTGTAATGTCATCTATCTCTTTTCTTATTTGGATCATTTGCTTCCTCTTCTGTTTTTCTTTTGTCAGTTTGGCCAATGGTTTATCAATTTTGTTCATTTTTTTTAAGAACCAGCTTGTGGTTTTGTTAATTCTTTTCATTGTTTTTCTATTTCATTTTGCTCTGCTCTAATTTTTATTATTTGTTTTCTTCTGGTGTCTGTGGGTTTCTTTTGTTGCTCTCTTTCTATTTGTTCAAGGCATAGGGATAATTCTTTGATTTTGGCCCTTTCTTTTTTTTTTATATGTGTGTGCATTTATTGATATATATTGACTTCTGAGCACTGCTTTCACTGTGTCCCAAAGGTCCTGATAGGAAGTGTTTTCATTCTCATTGGATTCTATGAATTTCTTTATTCCATTGTTAATGTCTTCTATAATCCAGTCTTTTTTGAGGAGGGTATTGTTCAGCGTGTTTGATTTCTTTTCCCTGCTTTTCCTGTTATTGATTTCCACTTTTATGGCCTTATGGTCAGAGAAGATGCTTTGTAATATTTCGATGTGTTGGATTCTGCTAAGGCTTGATTTATGACCTAATATGTGGTCTATTCTAGAGAATGTTACGTGTGCTTTGGAAAAGAAAGTATACTTGGCTGCTGTGGGATGGAGTGTTCTGTATATGTCTATGAGGTCAAGTTGTTTGATTGTGGCATTTAGATCTTCTGTGTCTTTATTGAGCTTCTTTCTGGATGTCCTGTCCTTCACTAAAAGTGGTATGTTGAAGTCTCTTAATGTAATTGTGGAGCTGTTTATCTCCCTTTTCTAATGCTGTTACAGTTTGTTTTCTGTATCTTGCAGCCCTGTTATTGGGTGCATAAATATTTAATATGGTTTTATCCTCCTGGTATATTGTTCCTTTAATCATTATATAGTGTCCTTCTTTATCCTTTGTGGTAGACTTAACCTTAAAGTCTATTTTGTCAGAAGTTAATATTGCCACTCCTGCTCTTTTTGATTGTTGTTTGCTTGATGTATTTTTTTCCATCCTTTGAATTTTAGTTTGCTTGTGTCTCTAAGTCTGAGGTGTGTCTCTGTTAGGCAGGATGCACATGGGTCGTGTTTTTTAATCCATTCTGCCACTCTCTGTCTCTTTATCGGTGCATTTAGTTCATTTACATTCAGTGTAATTATGGATAGGTATTTTTTTTTTTATGAGGTTAGTGCTGTCATTTGGATGTCTTTTTTGATGGATTGTTGACAGTTTCTTTTTCCTACTTTTTTGTGCTGTATAGTTTATCTTTATATATTGCCTTTCCTCATATGCATTGTTGTTGATTTTGTTTCTGCTGAGTATTTTTTTTTCTTGTATTTTATTTAGACGAGTATGATTGTTAGTCTCCTTTGTGGTTACCTTGATATTTACCCCTATTTTTCTAAGTTTAAACTAACTTTTATTTCTTTATATCAACTCGTCTTCCTCTCCATATGAAAGATCTATGACTACATTTCTTAGTCTCTCTTTATTGTTTTAATGTTGTCTTCTTTTACAAAATGACATCGCTGTTCCTCTGTTTTGAGCATTTTTTTATCTTGATTTATTTTTTTGATTTCCTTATCTTGGTTGACATCTGATTGCTCTGTCCAGTGTTCTTGGGTTGATACCTGATATTACTGATTTTCTAACCAGAGGACTCCCTTTAGTATTTCTTGTAGTTTTGGTTTATTTTTTTTACGAAGTCTCTAAACTTCTGTTTATCTGGAAGTTTCCTAATTTAACCTTCGTATTTGAGAGACAGTTTTGCTGGATATGTGATCCTTGGCTGGAAATTTTTTTCCTTCTATGCTTTTATGTAAGTCATCACATCGCCTTCTTACCTGCACTGTTTCTGCCGAGTAGTCCCAGGTTATTCTTATTGACTCTCTTTTGTAGGTGACTTTTCGTGTATCCCTAAAAATCCCTAGCTCTCTTAAAATTCCCTCTTTATCTTTGGTTTTGGCAAGTTTGATTATAATATGCCTTGGTGACCTTCTTGTAAAATCTACTTTATGGGGAGTTTGATGAGCATCTTGGATAGATATTGTCTCATCTTTTATGATATCAGGGAAGTTTTCTGCCAGCAAGACTTCAACAATTCTCTCTGTATTTTCTGTTATGCCTTCCTGTTCTCGTACTCCAATCACTCATAGGTTATTTCTCTTGACAGAGTTCCACATGATTCTTAAGGTTTCTTTATTTTTTTGAAATTCTTTTATCTGATTTTTCTTCAAATACATTGGAGCCAAGTGCTTTGTCTTCAGCCTCCCCAATTCTGCCTTCCAGTTGCTCAATTCTGCGCCTCTGACTTTCTATCGAGTTTTCTAATTCTGTAATTTTATTGTTAATCTGAATTTCTGATTGCTGTCTCTCTGTGGATTCTTTCAGCTTATTAAATTTTTCATTATGTTCTTGAATAACCTTTTTCATTTCTTCTGCTGCTTTATCTGTGCGTTCCTTGGCTTGTTCTGCGTATTTCCTGATCTCCTTCCTGATCTTATTCCTGATGTCTTGAAGAGTTCTGTATATTAATCTTTTGTATTCTGCATCTGGTAATTCCTGTTAGGCACCTTCGTCCAGAAGATCCCTTGATTCTTTGTTTTGAGAGATTGTTGAAGTGATCATGGTCTGCTTCTTTATGTGATTTGGTAACAACTGTTGTCTCTGAGACTTCTATAAGTTATTGTATTAATTTGTTTTATGTTTGCTTGCTGTATCCTAGCTTCTTGCTTTGTTTTGATATGCCCAAATGGATTGCTTGAGTGAGCTAGCTTGATTATTTTCACCTTTGAAGGTCTAACATCCTGTCACCAGATGGCTAGGGTGTTATCGGGTATATCAGCCTAGGACTCCATTCACTTTTCTTGTATGGATTCAGCTCAGGTATCCAGGTAGTTGTTCATCAAGTGTGTGGTACAAGCTCTGTCCTACAGCCTTAGAGGGCCAGGGGTGATTGGTGTAGGTACTGGAATCTGATTGCAGCAGGTGATCATGCTCTGAACAAGGCAGGGGGGTGACAACTATCTCCCAAGTGTCTGTGTAGAAAGCATGTCCCTGTTCCCTAGCGCACACAGGTGGATGGGTTCTGCAGACACACCATGGGCACCCAATGCTTTTGGTTGTAAGAACTGGGAGGTACCAATCATCCTTGAACACCTGTCACGGGTGGCTAGATGATGTGGGTGGAGCCACCAGTCCATAGGTCCCTGATGTGGGTAGGTGAGGACCCTGTTTAATAGGCAAAGCAGTGTCAAACATCAAACACCCACCTCTCCACCACACAGCTGAAACAGTTGCAGTCTGCCAGCAAGGGCCTATTCTCCTGAAATAGGCCCACACAGGTCCATGCAGGTAGGAAAGATATTCAAAGTATACAGACCATTTATGCCTGGACAGGAGCTGCTTCTGTCCTGAGCTCCCCAAGTTAGTGGAGCTGGCAGATTTTCTTTTCCTCAATTGCGAATTTATTCCTTCTCCAAGGCCAGGAGAATGGCTCAGAGTGCTCAGCAGAACCTATCTCAGGCCCAGGGAAATCAAGAGCCGCTGAAGCCAGCTTTGGGGCTGGGAGCACAGCAAAATATACACAAATACTTAGGTTTTGTGGAGAATGCCATTCTTCTGGTTCCGGAGGTGTGAGTAGGCTGTGGCTGGCTGTTTCTCCCTGAGGCAACTGTGGCTGAACACTACCACCAGCCTGCAGCAGTCTCTCCCTTGGATGGTGCCTGAGGGTTCCTGGTGATTCACATCCCGCAATTCCTCTCCACTTCTGAAGCATCTCTCCCCCTTCCCTGCCTCTCAGTCCGTTTTCTAACTTTGCCTTTGATGTTCAGGGCTCCTAGCTTGTCATAACTATAATCATTTCACTTGTTTTTTTGTGTCTTTGTTGTAAGAGGGATCACCAGATGCGTCTGACTACTCTTCCATCTTGGCCCCATCTCCCACCAGCTCTTTTTAAGTGCATCTAATCTGCTATTTGCAAACCCTGGTGGCATAGTGGTTAGGAGGTATGTCTAGTAATGAAAAGGTCAGCAGTTCAAATCCACCAGGTGATCCTTGGAAACACTATGGGGCAGTTCTACTCTGTCCTGTAGGGTCACTATGAATCCAAATCAACTTGGCAGCAATGGGTTTGGTTTTGGTTTTTGGGTTTAATCTGCTATTTAATTAGAAATATAAAATTTTAATGATGAGATTGTTCAGTTCTAGAAGTTCTATTTGATAATTCTTTAAATTCCTCATTTAAATTTTGTAAAAGTAGTATCATTTTGATAAGTAGCCCTGGTGGTTCAGTGGTTAAAGCTCTTGGCTGCTAACCAAAAGTTCAGTGGTTTCAACCCACCAGCTTCTCTCAGGGAGAGAGATATGGCAGTCTGCTTCCATAGAGATTACAGCCTTGGAAACTCTATGAGGCAGTCCTACTCTGTCCTAGAGGATTGCTGTGAGTCAGAATCAACTTAATGGCAACAGGTTTGATTATTTCCATATTTTTCCTTATGCCTTCTTTTATCTGTTCAATTTAAACATAGTGATTTCTAATTCTTTGGCTGATAATTCTTCCATATGTTGCATCAGATGATGATCCTTCCCTATACTTTTTTTTTTAATCATATAGTCAGTAATTGTTTTTTTCATTACATTCAAAACTAATCTTTCATTTATTTATTTCTGGTAAAAGTCCCATACACCCTGGATTGTGGATTATTCCCTACATAGTAGCTGTGTATTTACTTTTGGCAGACTCACATGGTTTCCACTCGTCATGGATCAGTTCTTATTAGGTGCCATCAAGTCGGTTCTGACTCATAATGATCCAATGTATGACAAAATGAAACACTGCCCAGTCCTACACCATCCTCACAATTGTTACTATGTTTGAGCCCATTGTTGCCGTTACTGTGGCAATCGCTGTCTTTGAGGGTCTTCTCTGTTTCACGGACCCTCTGCTTTAGCAAGCACGATGTCCTTCTCCAGGGACTGGTCCTTCCTGATAATATATCCAAAATATATGAGACGAAGTCTCACCATCCTGGCTTCTAAGGAGCATTCTGGCTGTACTTCTTCCAAGAAAGATTTGTTCATTTTTCTGGCAGTCCGTGGTATATTCAATATTCTCCACCAACACCATAATTCAAAGGCATCATTTCTTCTTCCTTATTCATTGTCCAGCTTTTGCATGCTTATGAGGCATTTGAAAATATCATGGCTTGGGTCAGGCATATCTTAGTCCTCACGGTGACGTCTTTGCTTTTTAACACTTTAAAGAGGCCTTTTGAAGTACATTTGCCCGATGCAATGGGTCGTTTGATTTCTTGCCTCCTCCTTCCATGGGCATTGATTTTGGATCCAAGTAAAATGAAATCCTTGACAACTTCAGTATTTTCTCCATTTGTCATGATGTTGCTTATCGGTGCAGTTGTGAGGATTTTTGTTTTCTTTATGTTAAGGTGTAATCCAAAATGAGGGCTGTATTCTTTGATCTTCATCATTTAAGTACTTCAAGTCCTCTTTGGTTTCAGCAAGCAAGGTTGTGTCAACCACATATGGCAGGTTGTTAATGAGTCTTCCTCCAATCCTGATGCCATGTTGTTCTTCATAGAGTCCAGCTTTTCGGATCAGTGATTATGTTAATTTCTTACTTAAGGTTCTTATAATAATATGTGGGTAGTTTAAGATTCATATTCCACACCCACATTGAGTTTTGAACTTTTCACAGGATGCATTCCTCCCGCTCCCACCCCCCAACCAAGGCCTAGAAAAACAGCTTGCTTCCCTGTTGCTTCTCGGGGCAGCAGACAGAATTCTTCTAGACCTCCTTTCATGCCCTCAGAATTTTGGGAAGTTCCAGTTTTAAACACAGGTCTCACTTCCAGCCCAAACAGTCTCTAGGCCAAATTTACTGTGGGGCCCGTGTCCAAGCCTGATCCTTTCCTTATCCCCTCACGTGTCTGCTGGAGCTTATACCTCTGGTTTTGAATGTCTTTTTTTTCTGGCACCTGGGAATTGTCTTGGCTTTCTTTTAGGCTATGTATTTTAAAGTTTTAAAATATTTATGCAGCATTTACATGTTTGTAGCTGGGGTGGGAGTCTTTGTTAAGTCAAGCTGCCATACTGTCAGAATTGAAAGTCTCATACTTACATTTTTATCATGTATTTTTTATTTAAATGAATTTGTCCAAGTCCCCCTTACCCTCACTGACCTCATAGCCCAAGAAAGTTGGACGTGTCAGGAGCATAAAGTTACTTATCCAAGTTTCCTTTTCCATTTCATCCATATCATTTCTCAAAAACAATGATAGGAGGATGGAGCTGGAGGGATCTTGCAATTCTCTAGCCTGATCCACTCATTAATCCGATGAGGGACCCAGAACGTGCCTGGGTGAAGTTATTTGTTAGTAGTGAAGACAGGACTGGAACTTTGGATTTTTTATTCTCTGTCTGGAACAATTCAAAGTTCACTATTTTTAGCTTGGTGTAGAAAAAGAACCACAGAACTTGGAATCAGAACACTGAGATTTGAATCCTAGGTTTGCCACTCACTGGCTGTTTGATCTTGGGCAAGTCACTAGCCCTTTTGAGATCCAGTGTGTTACGTATAAAATAGAGACAAACTGCAGGAGATTTTTCTGAGCATTAAATAATTTACCAGGTGTGAAATACCTAGTATGTTTTTTTTCCAGTTTGTCATTGAGTCAGTTTTGACTCATGGTGACCCCAGGTGTGTCAGAGTAGAACTGTGCTTAACAGGGTTTTCAGTGGCTAATTTTTGGGAAACAGATAGCCCAACCTTTCTTTCAAGGTGCTTCTGGGTGTAATCAAACTTTCAACCTTTCAGTCAGCAACTGAGCACGTTAATCATTTATTTGTACCACCTGGGAACTCCTCCTAGAAGGTCGTTGTTAGCTGTCATCGATTCCAACTACGGCAACCCCACGTGTGCAGAGTAGAGCCGTACTCCATACAGTTTTCAAGGCTGTGGCCTTTCAGAAGCAGATTGCCCGGCCTTTTTTCTGAGGTGTCTGTGGGTGGGTTCGAACCACCAGCTTTTTGTTTAATAGTCGTATGCTTAACCATTTGTTCCGCCCAGGCATTAAACAATTATTTCTTTCTTCCTTATAATTCATATCCCTCATGTCCCTCTTGGAGACAGCTCTTGTCAGCTGTTTGTTCTTATAGCATCTGCCTAGAAAAAAGCTCACAAAATACCTGGAGACCTATTAAGCTGGAAGGTATAAAATTGGGAAATAGGAGGTTATTTTCCTGCTTCCTTCTTTCCAACTAAATACCGAAACTTTGTTACCAAAGGGTAAAGTAAATCTGTCTTGAGTCAATCACATAAAGGCTATAAAGTTGCAAGTGAAGCTCTTGGAATCTTACAGTATTTTTTTATTCTGGCTTCGCATTCATTGACCCCACGGCTTTCTTGTGATGATTGCGTGGTGGGTTCAAGACCAGAGGATGGCAAACTTATTTTGTAAAGGACAACATAGTAAATATTTTAATCTTTGTAGGCCACACATAGTCTCTGTCACATATTCGTCTTTGTTTTGTTTTGTTTTGTTTATAAAAAAAAATATAAAGAAGCATTCTTAGTTCTCAGGCTGTACATAAAAAGGATCTGGGCTGAATCTGGCCCACAGGTCTGGCTGCAGTGAGCTGAGCCATGTTCTAAAATGACACAGCCTTCTGCCCACGTCCATGAAGCATTTCTTGAGCTCAGCAACTCTCACTCCAGGCACAGAAACACCTAGCACAGTTTCTCTACCAAGCTTGTGAAAGAATGGCAGTCCCTTCCCACCCCACCTGCAGCTCTGTAACCTTTTAAGCTTGATCTTTTAGCCTTTTATTTCTTGTTTAAAAGAAAGAGAAGAGGGCTTTGGCATGTGGCCACTCGCTGGGTTTTCTACCCACCCTAAGTCCTTCACCTTTTAATCGGGAAGTGATTTCCTAGGTGATGAAGTCAATGCTTCCCAGACTTTTCCATGTCATGGCACATGATGATAATTTGTACAGCTCAAGGTTGTGGGGGCAGGAGAGCAGAGCAGAGGTAAACAGATGCAACTGCTCATTCATGGCCAGAGGCAACCGGGCTTAGAGAGTTCCTCTGCCCCAGGCCTTCTCTGGCTGCCCAGAGGTCGGAGGAGATCAATGTCTCAGCAAACCTATTGGCAGTATAGCCCCATAGTTATGCATGTAAGCCTTGGAGTCAGTCTGGTATTTAAAACCTGGCTTTGCTTCTTACTAACAATGAAACCTTGGGCATGCTTTTTAACCTTCATCTGCTTTAATTTCCCCATCTGTAAAATGGGGACAATAACAAAAGTTCCTACCTTATAATGTCTATTTCAAACACAAAAATATGCATGCAATATATGCATGTAAAGCCCTCGGCAAGGTCATCGGTGCTTCAGTGGTAGAATTCTTACCTTCCGCGTGGGAGTTTGATTCCCAAGCAATGCACCTCACTCACACCACCACCTCTCTGTCCGTGGAGGCTTGCATGTTGCTATAATGCTGCACAGGCTTCAGCAGAACTTTCAGACTAAGACTAGAAAGAAAGGCCTGGTGGTCTACTTCCAAAAATCAGTCAATGAAAACCCTGTGGATCACAAGATCCAATGTGAAACTGATTATGGGATGGCCCAAGACTGGACAGCATTCCTTCCATAGTGCATAGGGTCGTCACGAGTTGGGAATCACCGTGAGCCGGGGCTGACTCAATGGCAGCTAACGATAACAACGAAGATCTTAGCAAGGGGCTTGGCTGTTAATCCTAAGTAGTGTGCATTCCCCTCTTCTTTCCAGTCAACAGGTAATTTGTATTAAATGAATTTTCATTACTGATGAAAGTCTCCAGGCATTAACAACTTCTAGCTCAAACTTTGGAGCCCTGGCGGTGCAGTGGTAAAGAAATCGGATGCTAACCAAAGGTCAGTGTTAGAATCCACCAGCCGCTCCTTGGAGAACTATGGGGCAGTTCTAGTCTGTCCCGTATGAGTCAGAATTGACTCGACAGCAACGGGTATGGTTTGATTTAGCTCAAATTTTACACCAATATTTTTACATTATAAAGCTTTTTTCCTCAGGTTTGCTTACAAGTTTAAGCTTTAGTGGCTTGCATTTTTGGGCATCTCTCTTTGTAGTCCAAACACATCATGCCAAGGAGTGCCTGTCATCTAGTACACTCATAAGACACTATGATGAATAGAAATCTGTAGTCCTTTATGGTCAGTGTCACTGTGTATCATCAAGTCAATTCCAACTCATAGCGACCCTATGTGACAGAGTAAAGCTGTCCCATAGGATTTCCTAGGCTGCAATCTTTATGGGAGCAGATCACCAGGTCTTTTCTATGGCAGAGCAACTGGTGAGTTTGAACCGTAACCTTTCACTCAGCAGCCCAGTGCTTCACCATTGTACCACTGGGGCTCCTTAGCAATATACTAGAGGAACTTACAAACCCCAGCAGTTCATAAGGAGTTTAAATACATTCATATAGAGTAAGAATTAAGCAGCACAAAACATGGGATCAATGCATATTTGATTAAAAAAAAACTTTGAATTAAGTGTAATAGTTGGGTTGAGCAGAGCTTCCTTGCCCACCTACAGCTGTTGAGTCAATTCCAACTCATAACAACCCTACAGGACAGAGTAGAGCAACCCACAAAGTTTCCAAGGCTGTAAATCTTTACAGAAGCAGCCACGTCTTTCTCTCGCAGAGCAGCTGATGGGATCAAACCGAGAATGTTCTTAGTGCCATTGATAACCACACCCGCCAGGCAGCCCCCCCAGGGGTCCTGCAATTCAAAGGATTTGTAGCAAATAGCAGTCAGAGAGTAACCATGTCAGGAAGTGAAGGATCACCTTACCAGTGGAAACCACATGAATCCTGGGCAGGCAGAAAGTAATCATGAAAACTGCATTTTTTGGCAAAGTGACATGGGTCAGCTCTTGGCCTCAAGAGCATCCTGCGATCTATTATGGCTTTAAAAACTGCTCAGTGGTTATGGGATGGCTGCTTTGCAATGAGTTCAAAGTATAATTTTGCTTACTGTGGTAATAAGTTCATGCCTAGTACTAGGTGGGGGGAAGGGGGAAAAGAAGTCAAAGACACAGTTTCTTCATCTTAGATCATACATTGGCTGATAGGTCAGATTTTACAGACATAAAATACAGATGAAAGTCAGGAACCCTAGAATACTGGTGCTACTAATGCTCTGACAAACAACAACAACAAAAAGATCTGTGATGAATATGGTTTGTTAAATCTGTACTATACTCTCTTGGAACTATACAAAAACATGACTATATTTAAAGCTCAGAGAAGTCCCACAGTAGAGAAAACTGTAATTTTGTTTAACAATGAGTTTTACAAATGTAATTGACCTTGCAACAGTGATTTGGGGCTCTTTGATTATTTACTCGAAAGTAGCAGAAATCAACTCTGGCTAAAAAGAGCAAAAGGGAATTTTCTGAAAGAATACTGGCAACTGACAGAATTGTCAGAAAGGCTGATAAACCAAGTTGTTCTTCTCGTGATTTGCCTGAAAGCCAATGAGACTTAGCCTCGCTACTTCAAACTGGACCACTATCAGGGCCGGAGGAGACCTTAGATAACAGTTAGGGAGACCTTGCAATTTCACAGATGAGGAAGCTGAAACTGTCAGAGGAGAAACGGCTTAACTCAAATCACCAAATTAATTATGGGAGAGTGAGGTAACTCTTATTTCCACTACCCTGTCTCCTCTCTTCAGTTTCATGTTTTCTCTGAAAGGATAGGAGATGTCCCTTGAAATCACAGAACCCTCATACACACGAAGAGACAGAGCCTACATCTTGAATCATTCTTGGCAATCATGAACTTTTCACTGGCATACTTATTTCCACCTCAGCCAAATCTAGTGGGAGATTTTATGTGTATGAAGTGGCAAAATATATCTACTAATGTATTTCCTGTTCATTTCCAAAAAAGAAATGACTTTGAGGTGGCTTAACACAGCCCTGGGAGGGCAATTCTCTTTGATCTTTTGATAGTTTCTAGCTTTCACCTGGCCATGATTCATAAAAAAAAAAAAAATCATAGGAGGTAGAAACTTCAATATTCTTTCTTCCTTCTCTTTTTACCCGTAAATCTCCCTCTCTTTTGTCGACACTCTACTTCACCAAGCATGATATCCTTCTCTGGGGACTGGTCCCTCCTGATAACAGTCCAAAGTATGTGAGGCGAAGTCTTGCCATCCTCGCTTCTAAGGAGCATTCTGGCTGTGCTTCTTCCAGGAAAGATTTGTTTCTTCTTCTAGCAGTCCATGATATACTCAATATTCTTCGCTGACACCATAGTTCAAATGTATCAATTCTTCTTTAGTCTTCCTTATTCATTGTCCAGCTTTTTTATGCATATGAGGTGATTGAAGATACCATGGCTTGGGTCAGGCACACCTTAGTCTTCAAAGTGACCTCTTTGCTTTTTAACATTTTAAAGAGGTCTTTTACATAGATTTACCCAGTGCAATGCATACATTAGAAAAGTATTTGTGGTTTATCTGAAATTCATATTGAATAGGGCCTCTTGTATTTTTATTGGCTAAATCTGGCAACCTACCCTACCCCTCAGTAAAAGCAATTGCCTCTTCTTTTGTGTGCCTTCTCTGATACTATAGGCAAAATATTGGCCAATCGACCAAAAATAATCAGAGGGCCATAAGACCTGGAGTTAGAAAGCCAAAAGAAAAGAACGTGCTCGGCATGCTTCAAGCTGAAAGAAATGAAGAAAAAATTCAAGCCTCAAGTTGCAACATTGAAAGATTCTGCAGGGAAAATATTAAATGACACAGGAAGCATTAAAAGAAGATGGAAGGACTACACAGGGTGACTATACCATAAAGAATTAGCCTACGTTCAGCCATTTCAGGAGTTAGCATATGATCAGGAACTGATGGTACTGAAGGAAGAGGCCCAAGCTACACTGAAGACTGGTGAAAAACAAGGCTCCAGCAACTACCATGTTTCAACAAATGGATGCAGTGCTGGAAGTGCTCACTCATTTATGCCAGGAAATTTGGAAGACAGCCACCTGGTCAACAAACTGGAAGAGATCCATATTTATGCCTATTCCAAAGGAAGGTGATCCAACTGAATGCAGGTATTACTGAACAATATCATTAATATCACACCCAAGTAAAATTTTGCTGAAGATCATTCAAAAGTAGCTGCAGTGATGACGTGATCTTATACACAGAAAACCCTAAAGAATCCTTAAGAAAACTACTGAAACTAATAGAAGAGTTCAGCAGAGTATCAGGATACAAGAAAAACATACAAAAGTCATTTGGATCCCTCTGCACCAACAAAAAGAACATCGAAGAGGAAATCACCAAATCAATACCATTTATAGTAGCCCCCAAGAAGATAAAATACTTAGGGATAAATCTTACCAGAGATGTAAAAGTCCTATACATAGAAAACTACAAGACACCACTGCAAGAAACCAAACAAGACCTGCATAAGTGGAAAAACATACCTTGCTCATGGATAGGAAGAATTAGCATTGTAAAAATGTCTATTCTACCAAAAGCCATCTATAGATAAAATGTAATTCCCATCCAAATTCCAATGACATTTTTTAATGACATGGAGAAACAAATCACCAACTTCATATGGAAGGGAAAGAGGCCCCGGATAAGTAAAGCATTACTGCAAAAGAAGAACAAAGTGGGAGGCCTCACTCTACGTGATTTTAGAACCTATTATACTGCCACAGTAGTCAAAACATCCTGGTACTAGTACAACAACAGATACGTAGACCAGCGGAACAAAATTGAGAATCCAGACATAAATCCATCCACATATGAGCAGCTGATATTTGACAAAGGCCCCAAAACAGTTAAATGGGGAAAAGACAGTCTTTTTAACAAAAGGTGCTGGCATAACTGGATATCCATCTGCAAAAAAATTAAACAAGACCCACACCTCACACTATCCAGTAAAATGAACCCGAAACGGATCAAAGACCTAAATATAAAATCTAAAATGATAAAAAATCATGGAAGAAAAAAATAGGGACAACATTAGAAGCCCTAATACATGACATAAACAGTATACAAAACATTACTAACAATGCAGAAGAGAAACCAGATAACTGGGAGCTGTTGAAAGTCAAACACCTGTGTTCATCCAAAGACTTCACCGAAAGAGTAAAAACGTTACCAAGAGTCTGGGAAAATGTTTTTAGCTATGACATTTTGGATCAGCATCTGATCTCTAAAATCTATGTAATACTGGAAAAACTCAACCAGAAAAAGACAAATAACCCAATTAAAAAATGGGCAAAGATATGAACAGACATTTCACTGAAGAAGACATTCAGGTAGCTAACAGATATATGAGGAAATGCTCAGGATCATTAGCCATTAGAGAAATGCAAATCAAAACTAAAATGATATTCCATCTCATTCCAACAAGGCTGGCATTAATCCAAAAAACACAAAATAATAAATGTTGGAGAGGTTGTAGAGAGACTGAAACACTTATACACTGCTGGCAGGAATGTAAAATGGTACAACCACTTTGGAAATTGATTTGGCGCTTCCTTAAAAAACTAGAGATAGAACTACCATAGAATCCTGCAATCCTACTCCTTGGAATATATCCTAGAGAAATAAGAGCCTTTACATGAACAGCTATAAGCACACCCATGTTCATTGTAGCATTGTTTACAATAGCAAAAAGATGGAAGCAACCAAGGTGCCCACTGACGGGTGAATGGATAAATAAAGTATGGTACATTCACACAATGGAATATTATGCATTGATAAAGAACAATGACGAATCTGTGAAACATTTCATAACATGGAGGAATCTGGAAGGCATTATGCTGAGTGAAATTAGTCAGCTGCAAAAGGACAAATATTGTATAAGATCACTATTATAAGAACTCAAGAAATAATTTAAACAGACAAGAGAATATTCATTGATGGTTACTAGAGGGGGATGGAGGGAGGGAGGGAAAGGGTTTTTCACTAATTAGATAGTAGATAAGATCTATTTTAGGTGAAGGAAAGATAGCACAGAATACAGGAGAGGTCAACACAACTGGACCAAACCAAAAACAATGAAGATTCCTGAATAAACTGAACACTTTGAAGGCTAGCATAGCAGGGGCAGGAGTTTGGGGACTATGGTCTCAGGAGACAACTAAGTCAATTGGCATAATAAAATCTATTAAGAAAACATTCTGGATTCCACTTTGGAGAATGGTGTCTGGGGTCTTAAATGCTAGCAAGGGGGCATCTAAGATGCATCAACTGGTTTCAACCCACCTGGACCAAGGGAGAAAGAAGAACACCAAAGACACAAGGTAATTATGAGCCCAAGAGGCAGAAAGGACCACATAAAGCAGAGACTACATTAGCTTGAGGCCAGAAGAACTAGATGGTGCCCGACTACAACTGATGGCTGTCCTGGCAGGGAACACAACAGAGAATACCTGAGGGAGCAGGACAGCAGTGGGATGCAGACCCCAAATTCTCATAAAAGGACCAGACTTAATGGATTGACTGAGACTAGAAGGACTCTGGTGATCATGATCCCCAGACCTTCTGTTAGCCCAAGGCAGGAACTATTCCCAAAGCCAAGTCTTCAGACAGGAATTGGACTGGACTATGGGATAGACAATGATACTGGTGAAGAATGAGCTTTTTGAATAAAGTGGACACATGAAACTATGTTTGCATCTCCTGTCTGAAGGGGAGATGAGAGGATAGAGGGGTCAGAAGCTGGCCAAATGGACACGAATAGAGAGGAGGGAAGGAGTGTGCTGTCTCATTAGGGTGAGAGTAATTAGGAGTATATAGCAAGGTGTTTATAAATTTTTGTATGAGAGTCAGACTTGATTTGTAAACTTTCACTTAAAGCACAATCAAAAAAAAAAGTTGCTGCAGCAGTACGTCAGTAGGAAACTGCCAGAAATTCAAGCCAGATTCGGAAGATGACGTGGAACCAGGAATATCATTGCTGATGTCAGGTGGATCCTGGCTGAAAGCAGAAAATATTATATAGATGTTTGCCAGTGTTTATTGACTATGCAAAGGTATTTGACTGTGTGGATCATAACGAATTATGGATAACATTGTGAAGAATCAGAATTTCAGAACACTTAATTGTGCTCATAAAGAACCCATCCATAAATCAAGAGGCAGTCCTTCGAACAGAGCAAAGGGATACTTTGTGATTTAAAGTCAGAAAAGGTGTATGTCAGGGTTGCATCCTTTCACCATACTTATTTAACCTGTATGCTGAGCAAATAATCCGAGAAGGTAGACTGTATGAAGAAGAATGGGGTGTCAGTATCGGAGGAAGACTCATTAACAACCTGCGTTATGCAGACAACACAACCTTGCTTGCTGAAGTGAAGAGGACTTGAAACACTGATGAAGATCAAAGACCACAGCCTTCAGTATGGATTACACCTCAACATAAAGAAAACACAAATCCTCACAACGGGACCAATAAACAACGTCATGATAAATGAAGAAAAGATTGAAGTTGTCAAGGATTTCTTTTTACTTGGATTCACAATCAACACCCATGGAAGCAATCAACACCCATGGAATCAACACCCATGTCTCCCTGGAGGCTGAGGTACACCTGACAGAAGCCATGGTGTTTTTAATCACCTTATATATACGAGAAAGCTGGAAGATGAATAAGGAAGACCAAAGAAGAATTGACACCTTTGAATCATGGTGTTGATGAAGAATATTGAATATACCATGGACTGGCAAAAGGACAAACAAATCTGTCTTGGAAGAAGTACAACCAGAATGCTTAGAAGCAAGAATGGCGAGACTATATCTCATGTACTTTGGACATGTTATCAGGAGGGCCCAGTCCCTGGAGAAGGACATCATGCTTGGTAAAGTAGAGGGTCAGCAAAAAAGAGGAAGACCCTCAATGAGATGGAATAACACAGTGGCTACAACGATGGGCTCAAGCATAACAATGATTATGAGGATGGTGCAGTACCAGAGAGGGTTTCATTCTGTTGTACATAGGGTCTCTACAGGTCGGAACTGACTTGACAGCACCTAACAACAACTACAGTCATTAGGCCAAACTCGACTGCAAGGAAGGGTTACAAATTGATCTTTATTCTGAGTTGTCATGTACTTTAGCTAACTGTTACTAAACAAAAAAAGGAAAAACTGGCTATTAGGAATCTATCTTGGCTATCTAGTACTGCTATAACAGAAAAACCACCACAAATGGGTGAATTTAATGAACATAAATTTATTTTCTTACAGCTTAGGGGGCTAAAAGTTCAAATTCAGGGCACCAGCTCTAGGGGAAGGCTTTCTCTCTGTCAGCTCTGAGGGAAGGTCCTTGTCTCTTTTCAGCTTCTGTTCCTTCATTCCTTGGCAATCTTCATGTTGTGTGGCATCTATCTTCCCCCATCTCTGCTTCCTTCCTTGCTTGGTTGCTTGCTTCTGTGCCCAATTTGCTCTTTTATATCTCAAAAGTGATTAGCGTAAGACAAACCCTACACTGATACAGTCTCATTAATATAACAAAGAATCCCCATTCCCAGGCAGGGTTACATCCACAGGTATCAGTGTGAGGATTTACAACACATAATTGTTGAGAAACACAATTCAATCCATAACATGAGCTGAAATAGCTCCCCCCAATTGGTTTATTACCTTTGCCCCCTTTTCAAGCTATATTGATAATCTATTCCACCACCACTCTAGAAATGCTGTAATTTGGATTAGTTGCCCTTAGGGTGCTTGGTTCTGTTTACCTAAACTTTCAATTCCCTGGACTGTAAAGCTTCTTTGATTCCCCTAGTATTATTTTTTCATTGTCTTCTATCTCTTATCTCATTGCCAGGCCATCAGTTGGCATTTTCCATGGCAGGGTCTTGCCCGAGAGTCCCCCTCTCCCATGCCTGCCTGCCCCTTCCTCTCCTCCACACATTTATAGGTTTCACATCTACATTTTTTTTTCTGGATGGAATTATATATAATGCACAAGTAAACTGGCTTTGAGTGAAGGCTAATTTAGCACAACTTGTGATGAATCCGTGTTGATTATTCAGTGGTGCTTTCAGACGTGTTAGAATAGCGGAGACTACTACGTAAGGAGGTGCCACCGTATTAGAAAAAAAAAGAGAGCAGGGTAAGGAAGCCAGTGATGGGGAGAATTAAGCAATCAAACATGCTGCCATTTAGGGAATTTTGCCAGGAAATGAAAAACGAGTACTTAAAAATAAAAAGATGAAGCAATATACCAGAGGAATATACCAGAAATGTTTAAGGGGAAAAAAAAAAAGGGAAAGGCCATCACAAATTCTAGAGATTAAAAGTATCTTTCTTAAATCTTTTAAAATAATTACAGTTGCTGAGTGTGGATGTCTGGAGTGCCCAGTACAAGCAGGTTTTGTTCTAATTTAAAGCACATTGGGATGGGCAGGGTGGGGTGGTGATCTCCAGTTTTTTAAGGCTATGGTTAAATTAAAGTTGGGGAACACAGAACCAGGTAGTTAATATGCGGTCCATCCTCCTGCTGGCTGAAAGAAGGCCATTAAGATGCTGGTCACCCAGACCTCTTGGCAAGGCATAAACAGGGAGCTGAATGTTGGTCTTCACGCAGACCATTCTAATAACTAATCTTCTTTGTAATGGTCGATTTACATGTTAGAAGATCCAAAAGGCAGGAAGCATAGAAATGGGCTTTGAATTTTCTTCCTTAGAGTTTGTTTCCTATTAATCTTTCTGAGACAAGAATTGCAATCCACCACAGGCTGTTTTGAAGCTTTCAAGAACAGATTGTCTTGCTTCGAACAAGATGCTAACATATTTAAAAGGAAGAAAACAACTTAGTGTTTGGTTGTATATCTTTTCCCCCAAATACGAAAACAATCTCTCCACATCAATAAAAGGGCAACACAGAAGTTTTATTTGAAATAGACTTTTGGTAATTTTCTTAGAATTCTAGGACTGAAGAGGACTGCCCGATTTCTTAGAGATGAGGAAACTGAGGCCCAGCGAGGCTGAGTCATTCTTAAAAGGCTGCTCGACAAATTACTGGCAGAGCAACACTCTATTGCTATTCTACCACAGAACTTACCTTAATGAAGAAAACAAGTGGTGGCCTAAGCCTACTTCTTGTTAGTTGCCATCAGGTCGGATCTGATTTACGGTGGCCTTGTCTATGGTTTTTTTTTTTGTCTATCATAGAATGAAATATTGCCCGGCCCTGCGCCATCTTCATGATTGTTGGTATGTTTGAACCTGTCATTAGCAGCCATTGTATCAATCCATTTCATTGAGATTTTCCCTCATTTTCCTTGGCCCTCTACTTTACCAAACATGATGTCCTTTTCTACCGATTGGTCTTTCCTGATGATGTGTCCAAAGTAAGTGAGTTGAAGTTGTACCATCCTCGCTTCCAAGGAACATTCTGATTATATTTCTTCTAAAACAGAATTTTTTGTTCTTCTGGCAGTCCATGATATATTCAGTGTTTTTCACTTACTTTCTTTGAAATTCCTAGGCAAAACCTACATTTTATGTGAGTGAAAAGGTTTTGTATTCAACAGAAAGCAATGCAACCCAGAGACGCTGCCCTTGCTCCTAAGTGGAGGTAGTTGGGTGTGATCCAGATGGCAATAGTAGGCTCTGTTTCCTGCCCCAAATAGTCTTTCTTAGCTCTCTTGCCTCTGGACTGAAAACTCTCCCATTATTATTTTGTTAGGCAAAAGTATTTACAAATGGTGGTTCTCTATCGTACTGAGGTTACTATTATCAGCTATTAATATTCACCAGGAAAGGGTCTAGCCTTTTTTTTTTTTTTTGCAGGGGTGGGAAACATGGACATATTTTAGAATCTGATAAAACCTATCATTCTTTCTCCTAGAAAATGCACACAAAAATTTGTGAAGTTTTAGGGTCTTCACTGTCCTCTGAAACCCATCTCTGGGACTAGGTGAAAGATTTCTGCCTTTGAGTGAATTAGCTTCTTCCGTTAACCGGCTGATTTTAGCCAGCAGAGTCTTAAGGTAACAGAACTAAGTCTCCATGGGAGAAAAAGGTGTGAAAGGGGCTTCCCTGAAGGTGCAAGAAGCAAAGATCAAAAGTCCTAGAGGGAAGGGGACAGAGGAGAAAACATAAAAGAAAAAGGTTCTCAGGGAATTTGGAGAGACGCCAAAGACAAACCTCTCAACTTCTTCAACTTCTCAAACTTTAACTTCATTGCCTTGTCTAGGATTGGCCTTAATTATGATTTCTAGCCTTCCTTAACTTAGCCAACCATTGTAATTATTCCAAAGTCACACACCTTCCTGGAATCCTTCCCTAATACACACGGGCTTTCAAAGGCAACTCTGTTCTAGTGAGTAAGATGTCTAGATGAGAAATGAGCCCTTGTTCTCTGGCATCTTGCCACCTTCTGCAGCTCACGGATCTTTTGGACCCCCAAAAAGGGTGGGAAGTTCATTGGAATATACTATAAGGAGACGATATATCACCAAAGCCTAGACACAATCTTGGCAAGCACAACAGGTAGTAATATATTGATAAACATCAAAAGAAGTCATGAATTTCAAGAAAGAAAGTGAATTGGAGTGACTCCAGTGAGTCGGATTGTTTTGAAGACAGAAGGTGATTTGTAATGCTCAGCAAGACATGGTTGAGAAATATGTATGGACTCCTGTGAGTGGTAGGAAGCCACAGGGCAGAGTCTGAGCTGCTAGGATGCATATGTTTCCTGGAGTCCCTAGCAGTTCCAAAGACATGACGCTGGGATGGGCCTTGGTGCTGAGCTGCCGTTTCAAGAACTGTTAAAAGTGGAAGCAAGTTATGAGCTATTTATAAAGGCTGCACTGACTCCATTTTTAATGGTCAGGTTCTCGTGAACTCAAAACCCTTATAGCAAGACAAGGAGAACTAGGGCATCCCGGTGAAAAGCAAATGGGATATAAGGCAGAATACAGGGAAGCCAGGTGATTGGTGGCGTCTGTCCAAAAACATTTATGCAAAGCGTTCTAGAATCTGCACTATCCAATAGGTAACACTAGCCCCAGGTAGCCACTGGGCAGTTAAATGTGGCCAGTGCAACTGAGAAACTGAATTTTAAATTGTATTTGACTTTAATTAATTTAATTTAAATAGATAAATGTGGATGATGGTTCCAGTATTGGGCAGTGCAGATCTGGATGTAGAGTACGAACAAGTCAACATTGGCCCATAGCAATTGAGCTGTCTCTGCTGGAGTTAATGCCCACTCTTGTCCATTTCCCCATCCATTCATTCAGCAGGTATGTCTGAATCTACAGAGGGTCTAGGAACCTGGTTAACTTTGAAACCCAGGCCATTGGGGCCTCCAGATAAAAGAAGCTACCATACCAGCTCTAACTTTGATGTGACAGAGAATTAAACTTCTATCTACAACAAACCACTGATACTTGGATCTCTCTTACAAATGCTAAATACTATCCTGACTCAGTGATCCTGAGGAATAACTATCCTTGGGGGATAAATATCCTCCAAGGCATATCATAATGATGAAGATAATAATAATAATAGTGCTTACTCACATTTAGCAAGCAACTATGTTCTGGTCACCATTGTTAGCACTTACTTATTAATTCATTTATCATATATTCATTCATATGAACTATTTCATAAAATTAATCTGTCTTAGAACATGCCAGTGGGTGAAGCTGGTTCCCTTCTCATAAATGACCTTCTTCTCCTTTAAGGAAAAGTGTAATTCTCCCATTCCAAATATAATTCTGGGGATTTGCCCTTAAACAGTGTTTTCAAATTTTCTTTTTTTCCATATTGCCTCCCTAAGGAGCCACGGAAGCCGTGGTGGTGCAGTGGTTAAGAGCTATGGGTGCTAACCAAAAGGTCGGCAGTTTGAATCCACCAAGTGCTCTTTGGAAATCCTATGGGACAGTTCTACTCTGTCCTACAGAGTCGCTATGAGTCGGAATCAACTCGACCGGTACAGGGTTTGGTTTTGGTTTGGTTTTAAGGAGCACTGATGGCACAGTGGTTGAGTGCTCAGCTACTAATTGAAAGGTTGGTGGTTTGAACCCACCAGCTGCTCCGTATAAGAAAGATGAGACAGTATGCTCCTGTAAAGATCACAACCTTGGAAACCCTATGGGGAGGTCCTACACTGTCCTACAGAGTCACTATGAGTCAGAGTCAAATCCATGGCAACAGGTTTGGTTTTTGGTTTGGTAAAGAACCTTTTCAGAAATATTTTCCTAATCACTCCCAACCATAAAATTTAAAAACCACGGATATACTGTGTATCTCTCATACTCTGTACATACTATATTCATTGCTGTTGTTGCTAGGTGCCATCGAGTCGGTTCTGACTCATAGCAGCCCTATGTACGAAGGACAAAACACTGCCCAGTCCTGCACCATCCTCACAATGGTTGCTATGTTTGAGCCTGTTGTTACAGCCACTGTGTCAGTCAATCTTGTTGAGGGTCTTCCTCTTTTTTGCTGACCCTCTGCTTTACCAGGCGTGATGTATTTCTCTAGGTATCGGTCCCTCCTGATGACATGTTGAAAGTATGAGTTGAAGTCTTAACACTCTTGCTTCTAAGGAGCATTCTAGCTGTGCTTATTCCAAGACAGATTTGTTCATTCTTTTGATAGTACATGGTATATTCAATATTCTTCGCTAATACCATAATTCAAATGCATCAATTCTTCCTCAGTCTTCCTCATTCATAGTCCAGCTTTTTTCTTACGATCCACATAGTCGAATTCCTTTGCATAGTTAGTAAACCCAGATAACAAACCACAGGTAAACATCTTTCTGGTGTTTTCTGCTTTTAGCCAAGATCCATCTGACTTCAGCAATGATATCTCTCATTCCACATCCTCTTCTAAATCTAGCTTGACTTTCTGGCACCTCCCAGTCAATGTAAGGCTGCAACTATTTTTAAATTATTTTTAGGAAAATTTTACTTGCATATGATATTAATAATATTTTTTGATAATTTCTGCATTTTTTGGATCACTTTTCTTTGAAATTGGCATGAATATGGATCTCTTCCAGTCGGTTGGCCAGAGAGCTATCTCCCAAACTTCTTGGCATAAAAAAATGAGTGCTTCCAGTATTGCACTCATTTGTTGATAAATTGGTGTTCCATGCTCAGTTCCTGGAGCCTTGTTTTTTGCTAATGCCTTCAGTGCGATTTGGACTTCTTCCTTCAGTACCATCGGTTCTTGATCACATGCTACCTCCAAAAATGTTTGTCAACTGATTCTTTTTGGCACAGTGACTCTGTGTATTTCTTCCACCTTCTTTTGATGCTTTCTGCTTTGTTCAATTTTTTTGCCCATAGAATCCTTCAGTATTGCAACTCGAGACTTGAGGTTTTTCTTCAGTTCTTTCAGCTTGGGAAGTTCTAAGCGTGTTCTTCTGTTTTGGTTTTCTGACTCTAAGTGTTTGTACGTTTTGTTATCACACTTAACTTTGGCTTCTTGAGCTGTCCTTTGAATTCTTCTGTTCAGCTCTTTTACTTCATCATTTCTTCTGTTCAATTTAGCTACTCTGTGTCAAAGAGCAAGTTCCAGAGTCTCTTCTGACATTAATTTTGTTCTTTTCTTTTTCTTCCTTCTATTAAATGACCTTTTGTTTTCTTCATATATGATGTCCTCAATGTCCTCCTTCAAATCTTTTGGTCAATAGTATTCAATGCTTCAAATCTATTCTTGAGATGGTCACTAAATTCAGGTAGAATATACTCAAGTTCATACTTTGGCTCTTATGGACTTGTTTTAATCTTCTTCAGCTTCAAACTTGAACTTGCGTATTAGCAATTGATGGTTTATTTTACAGTTGGACCACTACCTTGTTCTGACTGATGATATTGAGTTTCTCCATTGTCTCTTTCCACAGGCGTAGTTGACTTGATTCCTGTGTATTCCATCCAGTGAGATCCACATGTATAGTCATCATTTATGTTGTTGGAAAAAGATATTTCTGATGAATAAGTTGTTGGTTTTGCAAAACTCTATCATGCGATCTCCGTCTATGTTTCTATCCCCAAGGCCACATTTTTCAACTACTGATCCTTCTTCTGTTTCTAGTTTTTAAGTTCCAATGGCCAGTACATATCAATGTGTCTTGATTGCATTTTTGATCAATTTTAGGTTGCAGATGTTGGTAAAAATCTTCAATTTCTTCATCTTTGGCATTAGTGATTGGTGTGTAAATTTGAATCATAGTCATATTAACTAGTCTTACTTGTAGATGAATGGATACTATCCTATCACTGACAGCGTTGTGCTTCAGGTTAGATCTGGAAATGTTCTTTTTGTCAATCCTGGCATATAATTATTCAATCCCAAATGGCCAATACTAGTCCATTTCAGCTCACTGATGCCTAGGATATCAATCTTTAAGTATTCCATTTCTTTTTTGAGCACTTCTAATTTTCTCTGACTCGTACTTTGCACATTCCACATTCTGATTACTAAAGATGTTTGCAGCTATTTCTTCTCGTTTTGGGCCATGCCAAATCAGCATATGAAGGTCCCAAAAGCTTGATTCCATCCATGTCATTAAGGTCAAATCTACTTTGAGGAGGCAGCTCTTCCCCAGTCATATTTTGAGTGCCTTCCAACCTGAGGGAAACCATGGTGGCATAGTGGTTAAGTGCTATGGCTGCTAACCAAAAGGTCAGCAGTTCAAATCCACCAAGTGCTCCTTGGAAACTCTATGGGGAAGTTCTACTCTGACCTATAGGGTCGCTATGAGTTGGAATCGACTCAGTGGCACTGGGTTTGGTTTTCCTAACCTGAGGGACTCATCTTCCTGCACTATACCAGACAGAGTTCTGCCACTTATCATAAGGTTTTCACTGCCTTATTATTATTTTGAAGTAGATCAGCAGGTCCTTCTTCCTAGTCTGTCTTAGTCTAGAAGTTCTGCTGAAACCTGTCCACCTTGGGTGACCCCACTAGTATTTGAAATACCAGTGGCATAGCTTCTAGCATTACAACAACACACAAGCCACCACAGTACCAGAAACTGACAGACAGGTGGCATCCCTCTAGAACAAATTTTTGTCCCCACGAAGGTAGCATGCCCTATAGTATAAAAATCTATATGGTACCAAACAGACTATTTGAATACTGAGGTTGGTGTGACAAATGAAACAACTGTATGATTTTATAGGGGGACATTGGTGGTTCAGTTGTAGAATTCTCACCTTCCGTGTGGGGGACTTGGGTTTGATTCCTGGCCAATGCAACTCATGAGAAACCACCACGTGTCTGTCAGTGGAGACTTGTATGTTGCTATGATGCTGAACAGGTTTTTAAAAACTTTCAGACTAAAATGGACTAGGAAGGAAAGTCTTGTGATCTACTTCTGAAAAACAGCCAATAAAAACACTATGATCACTACAATTCAATCCACAACTGGTCATGGGAATAATGCAAGACCAGGCAGCATTTCATTCCATCATTCACGGCTTTGCAGTGAATCAGGGGCTGACTCAATGGCAGCTAACAACAACAAATGATTGTGTAAAAACATTTTGCAACTCTAATGGTTTCTGATTCTTTGTTTAAAAAAAATTAAAAAATGTAATCAAGTTGTCAGCTGATAAACCATGAAAAGTAGCTCAGAAAGAGTTCAAAGAATTGGATATCATTGCTATAACAAAACTCCTTGTATTTCCATATAATTATTTATATGAATAAGGTTTTTTAGGACTTTCATATGCAAAAATGAAAAATATTAATATAATTGCTGCTGAGTTCTGGCTTATTGTAGCATTAAATGTTACTTATCCGCAGAAATAGCTAGAACAAATTCTATTCAGTAAGAGATGGAAATCCTGGTGGCGTCGTGGTTAAGTGCTATGGCTGCTAACTGTAAGGTCAGCAGTTCAAAATACCATGAGGCTCCTCCTTGGAAACTCTATGGGGCAGTTCTACTCTGTCCTATAGGGTTGCTATGAGTCAGAATCAACGGCAATGGATTTTTTTTTGTTTTTTAAGAGATTTAGTTCCAATAAAATTCACTTTTTATGTGTAATAATTTCTAATGTATTTATGTTGTTTTTATTAAAATATTAGTAACTCAATCCAGAAGACAGACAACTTCTAATTCTTAGATCAGTGTGGTGTCTAAGAGTAAGAACTCGTACTCTGTTAAAATAAAGCAAAAGATTTTTTGAGGGTTCAAAACCAGTTCACACTTGGGAGCTGCACAGTCCACAATATGAAGCTAAATGCTCCAAGGTGGCGAAGCTACAGAGAGATATTTATGGAGTGAGACCAGAGAGGTTAAGGTACATTATTTTGATGGGAAGTTACAAATATAAATCAGCATAAGGTGGGATCATTAGAAGCAAGGATTTGAAAAAGATTGGTTAATAAGGGGTATGTGGGCACTGTGGAATGGTGGCTTACAGTTTGTTTCAAGGCTCTTTGGGGACAAGCTGCAGATGAGCTGTTTGTTTTAAGGCTCCTTGGGAACTAGCTAACAATATTCTAATTGGCGTTTGGTGAGGCAAGGTGGGAGAAAGCGGGACATCTCAAAGTGAGGTTTTTGCTATGATTGGTTGACACAGTAGATGAGGGCTGTGGGGCTTGGATACAGTGCATAATTTCAGATGTATGTGCTCACGAGGAGGTCACAAGATGATTACGTGGTGGATTCTATGGGAACAGAGGGCAAAGATTAACTTGCCTAGGGGAAAGTTCTTTTCAGAACATCTCATGCAAAGGGTTTTGACATACTTCCTTCTCCTGGCTTTGTGTGATGTACTTTTGACATTCTTTAGCTTAGCTACAGAGAAAAACATTTCCTTGGCTGCGTGATTAAGTCTGTATAAAAATTACAAGTTACCAAAAGCAGTAAATTATTGATCCCAAGTCTGAGCTAGCAGTCCTCACCATCAAACATCCCAAAATTTAGACCTTTCACATTGGTCACAGGAAATAAAACACACAGACACACATACACAGACACACACACACACTTTAAACATCAGACTTTAAATGTTAGATTATATATACACAAAGAAGCCCTAGTAGTGCAATGGTTAAATGCTAGGCTGCTAACTGAAAGTTTGGCAGTTTGAATCCGTCTGTTGCTCTGCAGGAGAAAAGACCTGGTGACCTGCTTCCATAAACATTACAGCCTAGGAAACCCTGTGGGGCAGTTCTGCTCTGTCCTATAGGGCCTCTATGAGTAGGAATGGACTCGATGACACACAACAACAACAAATATATATATATAAAATATACACACATATATATTACACACATACTTGCATATATATGCACACATATATAGGAATATATACATACGTTTCAAAGAAAAGTATGATGGAATAATAAGTAAAAGACTACAAGAATTAGAAATAGATTACATTAGGATGAAATTACACCCACTCCTCACTTATTGACATGGTTGTTAGGTTCCAAAGACCAGTTGTTATGTGAAAATTGGTGGTATGTGAAGATAGAGGATGACTGTCAAATTGCATCATTACATAACTGCCAAATTACATCATTGCGTAACTGCCAAACAGCTGAAAATCATGCCCCAGACAAGATGACACATAACCTTAACCATCACAGCCAGCATTATTTTTGCCTCACACCTCAGCATTTGTTACTGCCAGATGTATGTCATTAGTGCACAAATAGTCAGATAGTAGATTTTTTACTACTGTTGTAGATGCGAAAAGTTGAATAATGAGATAGTTGATAAGTGAGGACTAGGTGTATATAGGGAAAGTAGGATGGAAATATTAATTTAAGAAGAAAAACAGTTGTTATAAAAATTCTGATTATTAAAGTAGGACATGTTGTTCTTAGGTGCCACTGAGTCAGTTCCAACTCACAGCAACAGAACAAAACATTGCCTGGTATTGCACCATCCTCACTATCATTGCTATGCTTGAGCCCATCATTGCAGCCACTGTGTCAGCCTGTCTCGTTTAGGTTATTCCTATTCCTTCCTTTCACTGACCCTCTACCAAGCATAATGTCCTTCTTCAGGGACTGGTCCCTCCTGATAACATGTTCAAAGTATGTGAGACATTGTTTCACCATCCTCGCTTCTAAGGAGCATTCTGGCTGTTCATACACATTTCAAATGGGTGAATGAAAGACGATGGGTACCAAATCATAGTGCCACTTAGATCCCCTTTAGTTATTTCAAAGAGTCATGTAACAGTTTAATTTAAAAGTGTCAAAATATACAACATGCCAGAAAGTACATCCTTTGCAACTATTTAAACTTGTGATGAAGAATGTTAAGTGTCAACTTTAAAACGAGTGAGATAGCATACAGTTTGGCAAAAACGTTTGAGGATTGGTGTCCTAATTGATACACAAGTTCAGAGTCCGAGGTCAGTCCTGGTGATAATGTCAAGGGACCAAGGCTGGGATAGAAGTTGCCTCCATCACAGCTCCAGTTGCTAGTTCTAGCAAGTGAAAGTGACACCGAACCTACAGGTGAGGCATGAAATGATCCAAAGGTGAGAGGTGAGAGGGGGCTGAAATCAGGCCACTGCTGGCTGGTTCGGCAGTTGGCACAATGACAGCTTGTTTGTCCTTCATTGCTTCATGGTGTCAAATGGTGAACAGCAGCCCAAAGGTGGAGCAATACACCTTGAACATCTCCAGGCTTTGCAGCCCTTGATACACCAAGGGCCCAACCCCCAGGTGACTACATGTCACCAAGTCTCTTGAGGAGCTTTTCCCTCACTCCAGCTGTTTCCATTTCTTTCTACTCTGGCCTTCTTTTTCCTTAAAAATTGTGGTCCCTTTCCACCTGTCTCAGAATCACCTGGAGGGCCTGTTCAAGTGCCCACTTTTGACATCACTACTGACCTATAGAATCGGCATCTCTGGGACAAGACCCGGGATTCTCTATGGTTAACTTTAGTTTAAGAATTACTACTTTATGCCTCAGCTCATTTGACCAAGCAATTGTGGTGTTTCTTTGCTTACAACAGGAATTTGAGCTTGGGAGTTTGGGTTGAAAGCATTAGGAAATTTGAAAGTGAATCCAAACGGATTTCCACCTGTTTACTCTTAGATGACGAGCAGACACTTACTGGTGCCTTCTTGCTTTAACCTGGAAGAATAGGAAGAAAGCATTTCCAAAAAGGGAACAGAAAAATCACAGAGCAAGCTCTCTTTCAATCTAATGCTTTGGATCAAGCTACAACATTGACAAAAGAGCAGATGGTTTCAAACGCTGCACCTAACTCAGAGTTGGTTAATATCCCAGCCCTGGTGATTGGATCAGAGTGTGATCTAGACCAATACAATCATAAACAGAGGCCAAGAATAGGTGCTCTGCTCAGCTGAAGCTTCGGAGGGGACTGGGGTGCAAAGAGGTCTGTGTTTTGCAGAATATGAATCAAGACCAGCTAATTCTGTGAGGGAGCCTGATGGAAAGGCCCATGAAGATGGAAGCTTGACCGATGGATCCATTTGAAAGCATGGAAAGATGTTCACCTAAACAGTGGTGCAAGAGTAATGGGAGATACTTAGGATCTCTATCTAATTTTCCACTTTTTAAAACCAGCAAATATCTCTGAGCTAGAATGTTCAAATTCTCTTGATCAGCTACGTAGGGCCAGACTTGAAATTCAGGTCACAACATTTGATTTTTCCTGAGTTCACTACATGGTACCTTGTGGCATTGGCCATCAGACTGATATTTTCAGTTATGTAAAATAATTCAGGCAAGGCAAAATTTTTGCTTTGTGCAAGCTCCAACAAGCCTGGCTTCCTTCATCTAGCAAGAAGGGAAGCCTTAACCCCAGTAGAAGCCCTACAAGAATGGGACAAGAATTCTTGGGGATTTTTTTGGCCTTTCTGTTGTGTATCTCTAGGTTTGGAAAGTATGGAATTCTCAGAAACAACTGTTCGTCTAGACTAGAGAGGAATTTTAAACTTGGAGCATTCTCATTGTTTCTTTGATTTCACAATATTCCCTTCTCCACTACCTCCTTGTTTTTATAATAATGTAGTAAATTAAAACAGTTTGTTTTGAGAAGTTAGGGAGAATTTTATGATGCATCTGGGGGTGAAATGGAAACCCTTAGGACTGGCCAAACTGGAATTGAGGATTGCTACTCATAGAATAGAAATATCAGAGGGTGGTTTTAGGATTCTTCAGCCTAGGATTTTTGTAATCCAACACTTTGGTTTCTAGCACGAACAATTTGTTTCTAGCCATTTTTTTATATCTCATTTACATAAGCATTCTTTCCATTTATTATACTTACTTAAAAATTATTTTTACTCCCCAAAGCAAATGGGTAGATATAGTATCTGTCATAGCATTTTATTTTCCTTGTTCACTACTTAAATCACTTTCTCATTCAGTTTAAGAAAAAAAAAAAAGGTTTCTTATCCATTTGTCTGTCCTTTCCAGTATGGACACATAAGCATTATTTGACTGATCATTCAGTCATCATTTACTCAGTCAACAAAGATGTACTGAGTACCTATCGTGTTCTTAAAACCTGGGCATTGGGGATACATGCAGATGTGTTTTCTGCCCTTGAGAAGTTCTACTGTGTTGGAATTTTCAACATTTTCTTCCCAGGATCTCTGCGTAGACCTTCTATGAGATGACATTCTCTTGATTATATGTCACCAAGTCCTGATGGGGGTATTCCCTGCTGCACTTTTATTCTGGCTGTTTCTCCAAGGACCAGGGGCCAGGCACTTCAACTCTTCATGGGACAAGGCCTCAGGCATCTTCACAACCTTCTTCACCTGACTCACAGGGAAGCCACAAAGACAAGTTCCCCTGGAATGCTTGCAAGGTGATGAGCCATCTTAAGCAAATGAAAGAAGTCACAGTTACACGCCTGGGGGAGATGGAAAAGTCTGAGCCTGGGCCTTGACTAAACACAGGTAGATAAACATGTCCTTGGTGATTTAGCTACAGTCCAGGGAATGATTGAACAAATCTCCCATGGTAAGAGGAGCTATAAATCAAATAACATAAGGCCTTCATTACATAAGAGACGTAACTCCTCATCACCAAATGGATGTGAAGGCATCCAGACTTGATTTGCAATGTAGGCATGTCTAGGTAGTCAGCCTGTTGCCACATGTTCACAGTCTATTGGGTTCAAGTTCCTCACCCTCACCACAACTCTGCTCTCCCATTTGAACAGTTTGAAGATGGCTTTTTTCTTTTTTAAAGTGCGGAGGGCGAGTCAATTCTAATCCTCAGCTCATGGCACACTACTGTCATTGTCAGCTCAAGCCTCCATTTGTTTGTTGGTTTTTCCCCTTATGTCTTTATTCCCCACTCCCATTCCTCTCCCCTGATAGGCATTTGTTGTTACAAAATGTATATTGTTTGGGCCATATATATATTTTTTCTATCTTTTAATTACAAACATGTTCAAACATAGAGAAAAGATGAATGAATAGCACAATGTATACGCACTTACTCACCACCTTGATGAGACATTTCCTAACATTTTGCCATATTTACTAAATTCTATGTCGTTTTTTGAAACTAAGTTGTAAACATCATGTTATATCACCCCTAAATACTTTAACATGCTTCTCCTAAAAATAAAGATATTCTCCTACGTAAAGACAATATCATTAGCACACCTAAGAATACCCAGAATGCTCATTAGAAGCAAGGATGGCAAGACTTAGTCTCACATGCTTTGGACCTGTTATCAGGAGAGACCAGTCCCTGGAGAAGAACATCACGCCGGTAAAGTAGAGGGCCATCGAAAAAGAGGAAGACCCTCAATGAGGTGGACTGACACAGTGGCTACAACAATGGCCTGAAGCTTAAAAATGATAGTGATGGTAGAGTTTCATTCTGTTGTATGTGGGGTCGCTAAGGGTTGGAATTGACTCAATGGCATCTAACGTGACAATAAGAAGAACATTAATGGAAATTTGGTAATTTCATCTAATGTCAGGAGCCCTGGTGCACAGTGGTTAAGAGCTCAGGCTGCTAACCAAAAGGTCGGTAGTTCGAATCCGCCTGTTACTCCTTGGAAACCCTATAGAGCAGTTCTAGTCTTTCTCATTGGGTCCCTATGGGTCAACCGGAACAGGCTTGGTTTTGGTGTACCTAATATCAAGCTCATATTCAAATTTCTTTAATTACTAAGATTTTTTTAATAGTTCTTTTTAAAACATGAGGATTCAATCAAAATCAACACATTGTGTTGGGTTCAATGTTTTTAATCTATTTTTATTACGATGAATGAATCCTGATTTTTTAAAATAACATTGACTTGTAGAATGTCCTCTTTTTGGATTTGTCTGATTGCTTCCTCATGGTGTTGTTTAATTTGTTCCTTTGTGTCATGTATTTCCTGTAAACTGGAAGTTAGGTCCAAAGGCTTGATTAAATTTAGATCAAAGTTTTGACAAGAAGACTTATAGGTGATTTTCCAGACTTCGTGTTGCATCAGGTCCGAAAGCTCAACGATTTCAGTTTGTCTGACTATTTGTGATGCTAAATTTCATCACTCACTTAGGGTGATCAACAACATATCTTTGCATTGTATAAGTACATTTTTCCCTTTGGAAGTTAGCAAAAAAAAAAATCTGTGGGGAGTGATCCTTTGGTATACTGTGAACATGCTGTTTTCTAACAACTTTTCACTTAATAATTTTGGCATTCATCAATGATTTTTGCCTGAATCAATTAACTTATTGGCAGCTGTAAAATTGTGACAGGTTCCTGGGTAGCAAAAGTGGTTTGCCACCAGTTGCTAACCTAAAGGTTGCCAGTTAGAACCTACCCAGCAGCACTGCAGAAGAAAGGGCTGGCAATTTGCTGCTGCAAAGATTGCAGCCAACAAAACCATATGGAGTAGTTCTATTCTGTAACACGTGAGGTCAGCATGAGGTGGAACTGATTTGCTGTTAATGGGTTTGGTTTTTTGGAATACTGTGATATTCTAATGTGATAATCCCTTCTACAGTTATTAGCCGGAATTTTTATGTAAGGCAGAGCTTTCTTTCCCTATTAGCTGTGGATAACACATGATCTTTTTCATAAAAAGGTAAGGTTAAAATGCTTAATTATTTCTCTTTAATAACCAGTTTTCAGAGTAATGAACCATTGTAATACTCACCTCCAAAGATAGCTAATGATTTCTTTTTTCCCTCTCTCTTTTTACTTCATTTTATTTTTTAAGTATCAGTGTGGATGTGTGGGCATTATTTATTTAAGATTTTATAACCAGTTATAGTAATTTTTTCTTTTGCTGCTCAAATTTCCCTAGATTTAGCCAATGGGCGCCCCTTCAAGCTAACTCCTGTGTATTTTAAAACACTCTTGTTGGTCTCTGAGCACTTCCATACTTTCTGCATAATAAGTGATTGTAAAAGTTTCTTAATTGCAAGTCCAGGGAACCCTTCACCTCCCCTGTTGGCTCCCTTAGTCCTTCCCTAACTTTGTAAATGTTCCCATTATTGAAATCTCTTTAATTATTCTTTCATGTATGACATATGATTCCTTCCAGGACCTTGATTCACATTCAGTGTATTCTGGACATCACCTTCTGTCCTACACAGAGACTGTCCTCATTATTTTTATATGGCGCCATAGTTCTCCATTGTGTGAATGCACCAAAGTCTCCTCACTCTCTGTGACCCACCCTTGACATCTCATCCCTCCACCCCAGGAGTCAGTATGATTAAAGTCACTTATTTTATCTGTTTTCTTTTCAAGCAAGTGCCTTTAAGCCATGTTACTTAACTTTTCTGTGCTTCAGTTTCCTCATTTGTAAAATGGGGATAATAATAGTACTGGCATATAGAGTTATTGCACAGATTTAATGAGTTAATACGTGTAAAGCACTTAGAACAGTGCCTACTACACAGTAAAATACATAGCAAGTACTCAGTGTCCGCAATCATAGTAACAGTAATTACAATATAGTTATATGGCAACTATTAGTATGAGTACTATTATTTTTATGTGTTCTCATTTTCTGAAGACATTGGCAAAAAACAAGGCTCCAGGAATTAACGGAACACCAATTGAGATGTTTCAACAAACAGATACAGCACTGCAAGTGCTCACTTGTCTATGCCAAGAAATTTGGAAGATGGCTACCTGGCCAATCGACTGGAAGAGATCCATATTTATGCCTATTCCCAAGAAAGGTGATCCAACTGAATGAGGAAATTATCAAACAATATTAATATCACACGCAAGTTAAATTTTGCTGAAGATCATTCAAAAGTGGTTGCAGCAGTACATTTACAGGGAACCGCCAGAAATTCAAGCCATATTCAGAAGAGGATGTGGAACGAGGGGTATCATTACTGATGTCAGATGGATCCTGGCTGAAAGCAGAGAATACCAGAAAGATGCTTACCTATGTTTTATTGACTATGAAAAGGCATTCGACTGTGTGGATCATAACAAATTATGGATAACATTGCAAAGAATGAGAATTCCGGAACACTTAATTGTGCTCATGAGGAACCTGTACATAGATCAAGATGCAGTTGTTTGAACAGAACAAGGGGACACTGTGTGATTTAAAATCAGGAGAGGTGTATGTTAGGGTTGTATCCTTTCACCATACTTATTCAATCTGTATGCTGAGCAAATAATCTGAGAATCTGGTCTATATGAAGAAGAGTGAGGCATCAGGATTGGAGGAAGACTCATTAACAACCGCATTATGCAGGTAACCTAACCTTGTTGCTGAAGTGAAGAGGACTTGAAGCACTTACTGATGATCAAAGACCACAGTCTTCAGTATGGATTACACCTCAACATAAAGAAAACAAAAATCCTCACAACTGGACCAATAAGAAACATCATGATAAACGGAGAAAAGATTGAAGCTGTCAAGGATTTCGTTTTACTTGAATCCACAATCAACACCCATGGAAGCAGCAGTCAAGAAATCAAAAGACGCATTGTATTGGGCAAATCAGTTGCAAAAGATCTCTTTAAAATGTTGAAAAGCAAGGATGTCACCTTGAGGACTAAGGTGCTCCTGGCTCAAACCGTGGTATTTTCAATCTCCTCATATGCGTGCAAAAGCTGGGCAATGAATAAGGAAGACTGAGGAAGAATTGACACTTTTCAGCTATGGTGTTCGCAAACAATGCTGAATATGCCACGGACTGCCAGAAGAAAGAACAAATCTGTCTTGGAAGCAGTACAACCAGAATGCTCCTTAGAAACAAGGATGGCGAGACTACATCTCACATACTTTGGACATGTTATCAGGAGGGACCGGTCTTTGGAGAAGGATATCATGCTTGGTAAAGTAGAGGGTCAGGGAAAAAGAGGAAGACTCTCAACGAGGTGGATTGACACAGTGGCTGCAACAATGGGTTCAAGCACGACAACAATTATGAGGATGGCACTGGACTGTGCAGTGTTTTGTTCTGTTGCACATAGGGCCACTATGAGTAGAAATCGGCTTTACAGCACCTAACAACAACATTTTCTGCTTGCCACATTTCCTTGGGAAATGTAAAGATCACCATGAGCTTAACAGGGTCAGCATAGTCTAAAGAGCATTGTGCTTGGAGCCCTGAGATCTGGATTCTAGTCTCTAATTTGTTTCTAGCCAACTGGTGACCCTGGGCAAGTCATTAAACCCTCCTTATATCATCTGTATAAAGCGGAAGCTGGAGAGAGGCCCTTAAGTCTCTCTCTGCCCTATGGTTTTTTTTTTTTTAAAAAAAAAATTTTTTTTTTTTTCATTGCATCGCTTGCTTCATTCTGACTAGAGGATGGGAAACTCTACTCTTCCGAAGTCTGGGACCCTTCACCTGTCATCCTAGGATTGACAAGCGCCTGGGTTTCTTCCACCCTGTGGCTTTGTGACATGCTAAAATCACAATAAAGATTGCTCAAGATCTGAGCCTTCTCTGGTTCTGGAATGAAAGAAGAGAGAGATGAAACTCAGCATTCCTTCTCTTCAGTTTCTTGGCTACAGGGTCCTTTTTTGTTTCCATGGATGGAATATCTTGTATACAATATGGAAATCTCAGAGTCAATTTATGATCCAAAAATAATAATAATAAAATAAAGGGCCTCAGCTTCATGTCTCTAAAATGCTGGTTTCCTTTAAAAGCAAGCCCAAACCTTCCAACCAGTTGGCAGTCCAGTCTGAGCAGTAATAGCCAGGTTTGGGCTGAACTTGTTGAACTCAAGGAACGTCTCCAGGTGGTCATTTTTGCAGTGTGAGCAGCAGCATATGGTCTTTCACACTGTAATTCCAGCACAGAATTAATGAGAAGCTTCATGTGTATCTAAAAGAATATCTTTCCAAGAATTTATTACCCTCATTTTGGCATGTGCTCTAGAAGCCCTTCAAGTTGGTGGTCAGTTTGGAAACTTCAAAATTTGTTTTAAAAACTCTGCCTGGGCAGCTAACAGATATATGAGAAAATGCTCTCAATCATTAGCCATTAGAGAAACGCAAATTAAAACTACAATGAGATTCCATCTCACTCCAACAAGGCTGGCATTAATCCAAAAAACACAAAATAATAAATGTTGGAGAGGCTGCAGAGAGATTGGAACTCTTATACACTGCTGGTGGGCATGTAAAATGGTACAACCACTTTGGAAATCTATCTGGCGTTATCTTAAACAGTTAGAAATAGAACTACCATACAACCCAGAAATCCCACTCCTGGGAATATACCCTAGAGATACAAGAGCCTTCACACAAACAGATATATGCACATCCATGTTTATTGCAGCTCTGTTTACAATAGCAAAAAGCTGGAAGCAACCAAGGTGTCCATCAACGGATGAATGGGTAAATAAATTATGGTATATTCACACAATGGAATACTATGCATCAATAAAGAACAGTGGCGAATCTGTGAAACATTTCATAACATGGAGGAACCTGGAAGGCATTATGCTGAGCGAAATGAGTCAGAGGCAAAAGGACAAATATTGTATAAGACCACTATTATAAGATCTTGAGAAATAGTATAAACTGAGAAGAACACATACTTTTGTGGTTACGAGGGGAGGAGGGAGGGAGAGTGGGAGAGGGTTTTTTACTGATTAGTTAGTAGATAAGAACTACTTTAGGTGAAGGGAAGGACAATACTTAATACACAGAAGGTCAGCTCAAATGGACTGGACCAAAAGCAAAGAAGTTTCCAGGATAAACAGAATGCTTCAAAGGTCAGCGAAGCAAGGGTTGGGGTTTGGGGACTATGGCTTAAGGGGACTTCTAAGTCAATTGGCAAAATAATACTATTATGAAAACATTCTGCATCCCACTTTGAAATGTGGCATCTGGGGTCTTAAATGCTAACAATCGGCCATCTAAGATGCATCAATTGGTCTCAACCCACCTGGATCAAAGGAGAATGAAGAACACCAAGGTCACACGACAACTATGAGCCCAAGAGACAGAAAGGGCCACATGAACCAGAGACTTACATCATCCTGAGACCAGAAGAACTAGATGGTGTCCGGCCACAACTGATGACTGCCCTGACAGGGAGCACAACAGAGAACTCCTGAGAGAGCAGGAGATCAGTGGGATTCTCATAAAAAGACCAGACTTAATGGTCTGACTGAGACTAGAGGAATCCCGGCGGTCATGGTCCCCAAACCTTCTGTTGGCCCAGGACAGGAACCATTTCCGAAGACAACTCATCAGACATGGAAGGGACTGGACAATGGGTTGGAGAGAGATGCTGATGAAGAGTGAGCTACTTGTATCAGGTGGACACTTGAGACTGTGTTGGCATCTCCTGTCTGGAGGGGAGATGGGAGGGTAGAGAGGGTTAGAAACTGGCAAAATTGTTAAGAAAGGAGAGACCGGAAGGGCTGACTCATTAGGGGGAGAGTAAGTGGAAGTATGGAGTAAGGTGCATATAAGCTTATACGTGACAGACTGACTTGATTTGTAAAAGTTCACTTAAAGCTCAATAAAAATTATTAAAAAAAAAAAAAAAAACTCTGCCTGGGTTTTGTGCACTTCTCTGTATGTGTGTTATACTTCATTAGAAAGTTTATAAAGAAAACTCTGCTTAAGTCTCACCTTCTCTAAGATAAACCTAACATACCCATCATCCTTTACTCTTAGTGTTTCTCCAAAAATCTAGTGCTTAAGAGGGTCATTATGAGTTGGTATTGCCTTGATGGCAATGGACTTGGAAGAGGGTTTTCTTCCATTTTGGAACTGGCAACTGTTGCATAGTGAAAAGAGGGCAGCCGTGGGTCAGTGGTAGGGTTGCCACGTTCCATGCTGGAGATACGGCTCCTATTCTAGGCCAGCGCACCTCATGTGCTGCCATCACCCATCTGTTGGTGGAGGCTGTGTGTTGCTGTGATATTGAACAGGTTTTAGCAGAGTTCTGGATTAAGACAAACTAGGAAGAAAGACCTGGTGACCTATTTCCAAAAATCAGCTAGTGAAAACCCTATGGATCACAATGGTTCCATCCACTAGAGATTATGGGAATGGCTCAGGACTGGATAGCATTTCTTTTTTATTGTATATGATGTCACCATAAAGTGGGGGCTGACTTCACTAACAATAACACAATAAAAACCCCAAAATCCAAACCCTTTGCCATTGAGTCGATTCTCACTCCTAGTGACCCTATAGGACAGAGTTGAACTGCCTCATAGGGTTTCCAAGGAGCAGCTGGTGGATTCAAACTGCAAACCTTTTGTTTAGCAGCTGACCTCTTAACCACTGAGCCACCAGGGCTCCAGTAAAAATGAGTCCTGTTAGAAAGTCTGATGTGAATTCCCTACCTTCCTCAAGATTCTGAACACCTAGAAGATACTTGTATAATCTCTTTGTATGTTTTAATAATCCAGGAATGCTTTCTTCTATTCCAAACACCTACGGAGAAGCTGTAAAATGGAGTGGAGATGATCTGTGATGAAATCCAGAGAACCTGGACCATACCAGGTAAATCTGACCCAGTGCAGTGATCTGTGTGCTATGGTTTCTCCACCCAGGTTTGTCATATTTTCTTCAGCACCGCGTAATTTGCTCTTGCAGCTTCTTAAAAGACAGACTGAGGTATTACTCCACAGCATTTCCCAAACTGTGTGCCGGGAATACTCATTTCAGGAAATGCTAATCTGTGCTCAAAAAAATGAATAAGGGTCCTGTGCTTCTGTGGTTCTGATTCAGAACACATAGTAACACGCTAAGGACTCTGAGGAGTCAGACAGCTTATATATATATACATAAGTAAATGGAATTGTTTAACAGTTATTAACTTATTTGAATAGGGGAGGAATTTTTTCATTGCACACCTTTAACATACAATCCTTCCTACCCCCTGAGAATAAAATATAAATGAGTTCTAACATTTATGGAATTTTACTTAATCTTTTGTTACAAGCCCCAGCACTAAAATATAGTATGTACACCAGCTCTATGACATCAAGCAAGATTATTTTTTAAAATCCAGGTGGTGGTGAATTCTGCTTTAGTATAGTCGTTTATTTGAAATGATACACTGATAGTAAAAGACACTACTTATTCTTTAGCTGGGACAGTGGTGGTTCAGTGATAGAGTTCTCCCCTTCCATGAAGGAGACCTAGGTTTGATTCCTGGCCAATGCACCTCATACGTGGCCACCGCCCATCTATCCGGGGAGGCTTGTGTGTTCCTATAATGCTGCAGAGATTTCAGCAGAGCTTCCAGGCTAAGCATTGGAGGAAAGTCCTGGGAATCTACTTCCAAAAATCAGCCCCTTAAAACCCTGTGGATTACAAGAGCCTGATCTCATTATGCATAGGGTCCCCATGAGTCAAGGGACAACTCAGTGGCAGCTAACAACAGAATTCTTTGGCCATGATCCAAACCTTTCAAGCTTTCAGTTCCCATGGATCTCATGATTGAATACATTTTGTTCAGTACTCTATAAGATTACCTAAGGAAGGAGCTGAATCTACTGAGTGGCCATTATGTCAAGAGTATTCTCCAAGGCACTGAGCTTCTTTTTTTTTTTTTTTTTAAGACTTATTACAATCAAGTGTTTATTGAGTGCTGCTGACCACTTTGTGCCAGGAACTCCGTTAGACACATTGAAGATACCAGGGGAATAAGAAGGATGGGCTCATGGAGCATATTTTCGAGTATAGCTAGGCAAAAATGACAAGTAAACATATTAAATCGTTAAAAGTTATGACAAGGGGTTTAAAGGAAGAGAGAAAGAGCTTAGACAGAAAATATGGTGTATGTGAGCATATTTCTTATTTGAGGTGAGGCGGCCAGGAGGGAAGGCTGCTCTAGGTAAGAACATGTAAGCTGAGGTGTAAAGGATGATAAGCAGCTGGCAATGCCAAGCTGGAGAGGAAGAATGTTTATTTCAGGCAGAGGGAATGGCATGACTAATGGCTCAGAGACAGGAAACAACTTTCTAAAGAATTGACAGGAGGTCAGGTGGCTGGGCCACAGAGTTCATGAGGCCCACAGGATGAGGAGGTGGCAGTCAGTGTGTGCGCACATCCTTCAGAGCTTTGGAGGCCATGGTATGGACTTTAGTGAGAAAGGTACATGATTGGATTTATATTTCGAGGAACCTCTCCCAAAACAGAATGTTCCCCAAAGTACTAAGAATTTGTTTGTGTGTGTGGTAAAAATATATATAACAAAACCTTTGCCGTTTGAACATTTTTTGCATGTACAATAAGCAACCCGGGTGGCACAAACCATTGTGTGTTCAACTACTAGCCTAAAGGCTGGTGGTTCCAAAACACTCAAAGGTGCCTCGGTGATCTGCTTCCGAAAGGTGACGGCCTTGAAAACTCTATGAAACTGCTCGACTCTGCGCACCTGGGGTCACCATGAGTCAAAATCAACTTGCCAACAACTAACAAGGCATAGTGGTTAAGAGCTAAGCTGCTAACCAAAAGGTCGGCAGTTTGAACCCACCAGTGGCTCCTTGAAAACCTTATGGGGTAGTTCTACTCTGTCCTATAGGGTCACTATGAGTCAGAATCGACTAAATGGTAACAGGTTTATAACAGCAGCAACAACCATTCAGTGACATTAATTATGTTCACCATACTGTGCAACTGTCATCACCATCTCTCTCTAATTTTTTCTATCACCCTTAACAGAAACTAATTGCCCCTTAAGGTACAACTCTCCCTTTCCCCACCTTCCCACCCCTAGTAACCACTACAGGAATTTTAAGTGATCAATGGGCACTTAAAAATGCTTTTAACTATCTGAAAAACACGGTTTACATATTTATCCTTCTCCCCATTTTAAACATACATTACCCTCTAATTCTATGCGAACCGTTGACCTTGAGTCTTGGTGGAATGATGTTTGTCTACCGTAAGTTTAATACACAAATCTCTACATCTTAGCCTTCTCTACCTTCATGATGTAGAGAATACCCATAGCCTGGGGCACATGTGAGGATTTTGGAGCAGAGACCACCCTCTACAGTTCTGGAGCTTCTCTTTGATGCCTGCCTCTCATCCCCTAGCATGCTCTTTGCTCCTTCCAGGCCCCCAAAGCTTCCTCTAATCACCATTCTACCTATTCTTGAGTCTAGTTGCTTGCACAGAAATCCCTGTTAAAGTGGTAATAGGTAATTATGTGTGTTAAATGAACCCTTGAAATGTGACCCTTAGCAAAAGCATTTATATTTTAAAAGATTTTTTTTTTAAAGGGCAATTTTGGCATCTGAGACATAGAACAGTCAGAGGGTAAGTATGTGGGATATACCACCCACAGTAAGGCAAGAGGGTTCCCTGCCCTGGGTGCTGCCTTTTAGAAGGTCTCACATATTTTAAGCACACAGGCAAAATGAATTTGTTAAATCATACGTGGGTATCTTTACCACTTGTGATTCTGTGTGCAACACTGGATCAGGGCAGTCCATAACCAAAAACATCCAGTCTCAAGACTAACACTGTTCAGGCCCCAGGGAAATCCTTTTGCATATATCTTGTCCTGTGTTCTTGAAACAAAGGGGAACTAGATCCAAAGGTTTGTGAGTTGTTGTACTGCTGAAGCCAGAGATGGACACTGCTTTGAACTGAAGGGGGGATTTGAGCAGTGAAAGAACTTAGGTAAGGAATAAAAACTAATTAACTTGTCAGATCTCTCCCCTCAGAAAGCATGAATTAAAAGATTCATTGTTCCCAGGAATGCTGAATGTCCATTTTCTTGCTCTTCTCATTCCTCCATTTAGTGGCTCTGGAGGTACTCATGAATTAGCATGGTATTTCAAATACCTACAAATGGCAGCTGAGAACATTTTTCAACAGCAAACAATTCATGTCACTCTTATATTTATGTTGAGTATAGATATCATATACATGAAATTTTATAGTGATTCTTTTCATTGGCTACTAGTTGAACCCTGAAATCCAGAATGGCGTTTTATTTTTATAAAAATATTTAATAAGATTTATTAATATTCCCAAAAATTCATTTAATAATTTCATCCTCATTTAAATTATAACTTAAACATTAACTGTTGATAGTCAATATAATTTGTATTTAAAATTAAGAGATAATTTTGAATACTTTAGAAGAAAAATAACTTGAAAATTTATGAAAAATAATTTTTACTTTTCCAATTTTTTTACATTTGTTATTGTTAGGCGATGTCAAGTTGGCTCTGAATCATACTGACCCTACCTACAACAGAACGAGACTCAGCCCGGTCCTGCACAATCCTCACAATTGTTATACTTGAGCCGATTGTTGCAGCCACCATACCAATCCGTTTTATTGAGGGTCTTCTTTTTTTTTCGCTGACCCTCTAGTTTACCATGCATGGTGTCCTTCTCCAGGGACTGGTCCCTCCTGATAACATGTCCAAATTATGTGAGACCAAGTCTTGCCATCCTTGCTTCTAAGGAGCACTATGGCTGTACATCTTCCATGACAGATTTGTTCGTTCTTCTGGCTTTCCATAGTATACTCAATATTTTTCACTGTTACAGATTGAATTGTGTTCCTCAAAAAATGTGTGTCAACTTGGCCAGGCCAAGATTCTCAGTATTGTGTGATTGTCCACCATTTTGTCATCTGAGGTAATTATCCTGTGTGTTATAACCTTGTCTTTATGATATTAATGAGGCAGGATTAGGGGCAGTTATAGTAATGAGGAAGAACTCAATCTACAAGATTAGGTTGTGTCTTAAGTGAATTTCTTTTGAGAAATAAAAGACAGAAGTGAGCAGAGAGACAAGGGGACCTCATACCATCAAGAAAGCGGTGACAAGGACCTTCCCACAGAGCTGACAGGGAGAGAGCCTTCCCCTGGAGCTGACACCCTGAACTCAGACTTCTAGCCTCCTAGACTGTGAGACAATAAATTTCTCTTTGTTAAAGCCTTTCATTTGTGGTACTTCTGTTACAGCAGTACTAGATATCTAAGACTTTTGCCAACACCATAATTCAAAGGCGTCAATTCTTCTTTGGTCTTTCTTATTCACCATACAGCTTACACATGCATATGAGGCAATAGAAACACGATGGCTTGGGTCAAGTAAGTGCACCTTGGTCCTCAAAGTAATGGTTGAAATTTTTGGTACAGTGACTCTGTGTATTCCTTTCATCTTCTTTTGATGCTTCCTGTGTCGTTCAGTATTTTCCCCATAGAATCCTTCAATATTGCAACTTGAGGCTTGAGTTTTTTCCTCAGTTCTTTCAGCTTCAGAAATGCCAAGTGCGTTCTTCTCTTTTGGTTTTCTAACTCCAAGTCTTTGCACATTTCATAATAATACTTTACTTTGTCTTCCTGGGCTGCCCTTTGAAATCTTCTGTTCAGCTCTTTTACTTCATCATTTCTTGAATTTGCTTTAGCTACTCTACATTCAAGAGTAAGTTTCAGAGTTTCTTCTGACATCAGTTTTGGTCTTTTCTTTCTTTCCTGGCTTTTTAATGACCTCTTGCTTTCTTCATGTATAATGTCCTTGATGTCATTCCACAACTGGTCTGGTCTTCAGTTATTAGTGTTCTATGTGTCGAATCTCTTCTTGAAACAGTCTCTAAATTCAGGTGGGATATACTCAAGGTCGTATTTTGGCTCTCATGGACTTGTTCTAATTTCCTTCAGCTTCAACTTGAACTTGCATATGAACAATTAATGGTCTATTCAGCGTTCAGCCCCTGGCCATTTCCTGACTGTTGATACTGAGCTTTTCCATTGTCTCTTTCCACAGGTGTAGTCAATTCAATCCCTGTGTACTCTATCTGATGAGGTCCATCTCTATAATCATCATTTATGTTTTTGGAAAAAGGTAATTGCAATGAATAAGTCCTTCATCTTACAAAATTCTATCATGTGATATCGGGTGTCATTTCTATTACCAAGGCCGTATTTTCCAACTACTGATCCTTTTTCTTTATTTCCAACTTTCGCATCCCAATCACCAGTAATATCAATGCATCTTGATTGCATATGTGATCAATTTCAGACTGCAGAAGTTGGTAAAAATCTTCAATTTGTTTATCTTTGGCTTTAGTGATTGACGCATAAATTTGAATAATAGTCATATTAACTGTTCTTCCTTGTAGGCATATGAACATTATGCTATCTCTGAAAGCATTTGTACTTCAGGATAGATCTTGAAATGTTCTTTCTGACAATGAGTGTGATGCCATTCCTCTTCAATTTATCATTCCTGGCATAGTAGATCATATGATTGTTCAATTCAAAATGGCCAAAACCAGTCCATTTAAACTCACTAATGCCTAAATTTTTTTTTTTTAATGCCTAGGATATTAATCTTTGTGCGTTCCACTTCACTTTTGAAGACTTCCAATTTTCTTAGATTCATACATTCCATGTTACATTTACTTTAACTTAAAATTCTCCTTAAAAATGTTTACATTTTGGACAGGAGATGGAGCCAACACGGCTGTATAGACAGAAGCACCAGGCCATCCCTCCACAGCAAAGGCCTGAAAAAATAAGTAAGAGACAAACATCAATCCTGGAACCCCAAGCATCAAATGAAGAGATAAAGAACTCAACCAAGCACTGAATGGATTAAGAAACTGACAGAGAACACAGAGCAAGGAAAGATAAGATCAGAGGTCCCCTATCAGCTAACACAGCATAGATTTATCATCTTGGACTTCTATTGGAGATCAGCCGCAGGGAGTACAGAAAAGCAGCTTCAAAGAGCTGCTAGCAGGAGACAGAGCACCTGGTAGCCAGTGATATATGCTTTCCCACCACCTCCCCCACCTTTCTTTTCCCTATTCTGCCTCCACTGCTTCCCAGCAAGCTGAGTAATCTTGGTCCAGGAGGCACCAGCTTCATGCCAAGTGGATTTGCCCTGACCACATCCACTGGTTCCTTCAGTGCCATTTCGTTGTTGCTGGTGTCACTTTTTTTTTTTTTTTTGGCTTTTTTTGGTTTCTTCCCTGTCTCTCACCTCCTCCCTCTCCTTTCTCTTAAACACCTGCCTCCATGTGCCGTCTTCACTTCTCCTTGACAGACTGCGAAGGGCCGCCTAGCTGGGGAACTGCTTCCACGATCCACGCAGCCATACTGATGGAATCCCCAGGGCTTCTTTCTGTTTGTTTTCATTTTCTTTTCTCTTTTCGGGAGCCCCTTCTACCTGGGCTGAACTGTGTGGCTTGGGAGTCACTGACCTGGTCTGCACAGCCACTTCAGTGGGATCCCAGGGGGCATTTTTGTTTCTTTTTTCCTTTTTGTCTCTCTTCATTTCTCATCTCTCTCTGCTTTTCTTCTTTTTCTGTCTCCTGAATACCTGGTACTGTGTGCCATCTCTGTCCTTCTAGGTGAGCTATGCCCCAAGGCTTGGGAGCCACTTCCCTGGTTGCCAGTGGGATATCTGGGAACATTTCCCTTTTTTCTTCTTCTTCTTCTTTTTTGAATTTTTATTTATTTTTTCTCTTTGATTTTTCTCCATTTCTCAGTTTCTTATCTCACCTCTCCACCAGCAAATTCCCTCAGCACTTTTTTGTTTGTTTGTTTTCTTGGCTCCTGTTTCTTTCCCCTCTTCCTCTTCTTTCCCATACCCACTTTAGCTCCACACGTCACAACCTGCCCTTCCCTCCTGCCTATTTGCACGATGCACTGAATATCACACCCTGAGCAGCACAGGCATGGCCTACTGGTGTATGCCCTGCTTTGATCTCTGGCCCACACTGCCAGCACAAGTATGTGCCACAAACAACCCATCCCAGCCCCTTGCCTTCAGCTGGACCTGCTCTGCTGCACCATAGCTGAAATACTGGACCTGCCCATTGGACAAGGAAGTGAAAAGTGTTGTGCCCACAGATAAGCAAACAAGAAAGAATGCACAGACTACCTGCTCAGAGATTACCAAATAAAACAAAAAAAGAAGGATGAAACAAGCCTACAATTAATAAATGAAGAAAATAACTACTGGATGTCCTGAAGACAGCAGGCAATATCAAAACATGTATAAAAATAGGACAGGATGGTTGCAGTAGGTGTCCAAAATAAAACAACAGATGACATTGCAGCAGAATAAAAGGCACTAGAACTACTTGATAGGGAACTGAGATCTCTAATATCCAGAGCTATCCAAGAGTTGAAGCAAAAAGTAGACAAAAATGAGGAAAAAACAAATTCATGGGAAAGGCAGACAAATTCATGGAAAATACAGACCAAAAAAATGGAAGAATTCAGGAAAATAATACAAGAACAAAATGCCAAAGTAAATTCACAACTAGAAATTATACAAAAACAACAATTAGAAATCCAAAAGATAAACAGTGAGATTTAAGAAATGGACAATGCCATAGAAGGTCTGAGGAGCAGGTTTGAAACAATGGAAGTCCGGATCAGTGAAACTGAAGACAAACACTTGGATACCACTTTGAACAGAAATTAGAAAAAAGGAATGAAGAAAAATGGACAAACCCTGAGAATTATGTATGAGACAATCAAAAGCAAAAATTCATGAGGGATTGGAATTCCAGAAATGGAAAACACAGAGGTCATTGAAGAATTGCTGACAGAAAAGTTCCCTAATATCATGAAAGATGAAAAGCTGACCATCCAAGAATCTCAACAAACCCCACATAGAATAGACCCCAAAAGAAAATTACCAAGGCGTATCATACAAAAACCAAAGACAATGAAAGAATCCTGAGAACAGCTTGAGAAAAACGAAAAGTCAGACTGAGTTAAAACTAAGCTCTGGTTACTTGGCAGAAACCATGCAGGCAAGAAGACAGTGGGATGACATATACAAATCCTTGAAAGAAAAAAAATTGCCAAAAGAGAATAATATATCCTGCAAAACGCTTGTTCCAAATATGATGGTGAAACTAGGACATTTCCAGACAAGCAGAAATTAAGGGAATATGTAAAACTAAACCAAACTTACAAGAATTATTAAAAGGAGTCCTTTAATTTGAGAACAACATCAGACCACAGCCTAACTCTAGGATGCAAGATCACAGCAGCCAGATATCAACCTAGGAAATGAACTCTCAAGGACTATTCAAAACCAAAGGATATACAGCAGGGAACTAGAGAGGTTAATCTGCAAATGACAACATCAGAACAATAAAAGAGGGAATAAATGGTGTAGGTATAGAACTTTCTAATGGAGAGGAAGGCAAGGTGATACGAAGTAATAACAGGCTGGTTCAAACCTAGAAGATAAGGGTAAATTTCAAGGTAACTGCAAAGAAAGTTAACAAACCTACTTGTCAAAATAAAGAAGAAAAACATAAAGCCTCAGTAAAAACAAAATCTACAAAAATAAAAGAAATGAAAAAAAAATCCACAAATGAAAAGAATTCAGCACAGGAGAGTAAGAGGAGCAAAGAAAATGTCAGCGCCACAAAAAAAAAAAGCACTACAAAATGACAGCAATAAACTCACACCTATTGATATTTACACTGAACATAAATAGCCTAAATGCACCCAAAAAAGACAGAATACAAACCATGATTAACAACACACAAACTCCAGAAGATAAGCTATATAACTGGGATCTTCTAAAAATTAAACACTTATGCTCATCAAAAGACATTACAAAAAGAGTAAAAAGAGAACCTATAGGCTGGGGAAAAAACTTTGCCTATTACAAATCCAATGAAGGTCTAATCTCTAAAATCTACAGGAAAATCCAACACTTCTACAACAAAAAGACAAATAATCCAGTTAAAAAGTGGGCAAAGGAAATGAACAGACACTTCACCAAGCAATTAGCAGACACGTGAGGAAATGCTCACCATCACTAGCCATTCAAAACCCAGTAACCAAATCAAAACAACGGTGAGATACCATCTCACCCTGGCATTACTGGCACAAATCAAAAAAACAGGAAATAACAAATGTTGGAGAGGCTGCGGGAAGGCCGGAACTCTGATGGACCACTGTTGGGAATGCAAAATGATACAACCATTTTGGAAAATGATATGGCGCTTCCTTAGAAAGCTAGAAATAGAAATACCATATGGCCCACAGTAATCCCACTCCTAGGGATATATCCTAGAGAAATAAGAGCTGTCACATGAACAGACATATGCACACCCATGTTCATTGCAGCATTGTTCACAATAGCAAAAAGATGGAAACAACCTAGATTCCCATCAACAGATGAATGGATAATCAAACTGTGGTACATACACACACAATGGAATATTATGCAATGATAAACAACAATAATCAATCTGTGAAGCATCTCACAACATGGATGAAACTGGAGGACATTATGCTGAGTGAAATGTTAATCACAAAAAGACAAATATTGTATGAGACCATTACTGTAAAAACTCATCAAAAGGTTCACATAGAAAAACAAACTATCTTTGATGGTTACGAGGGAGGGGAGGGTCAGGATGGAAAAACACTGAATAGGCACTTGTTAAGTGGTAACTTTGGTGAAGGGTAAGATAGTACACCATATTGGGGAAGTCAGCACAACTTGTACAAGGCGAGGTCATGGAAATTCCAGAGACACATCCAAACTCCCTAAGGGACCTAATTGCTGGGCTGAGGGCTGTGGGGACCATGGTCTCAGGGAACATCTAGCTCAACTGGCATGACATAGTTTATAAAGAAAATGTTCTACATTCTACTTTGGCGAGTAGCATCTGGGGTCTTAAAAGCCTGTGAGTGGCCATCTAGAATACTCCACTGGTCTCACCCTTTCAGGAGCAAGAAAGAGTGAAGAAAACTAAAGATACAAGGGAAAGATTAATCCAAAGGATTAATGGACCACATCTACCATGGCCTCCACCAGACTGTGTCCAGTACAACTAGATAGTGCCTGGCTACCACCACTGGCTGCTCTGACAGGGATCATAATAGAAGGTCCTGGACAGAGGTGGAGAAAAATGTAGAACAAAACTCTAACTCAAAAAGAAAGACCAGACTTGCTGCCCTGACAGAGATGGAGAAACCCTGAGAGTATGGCCCCTGGATACCCTAACTCAGTACTAAAGTCACTCCTGAGGTTCACCCTTCATCCAAAGATTAGACAGGCCCATGAAACAAAATGAGACTAATGGGGCACACCTGCCCAGGGGCAAGGACGAGAAGGCAGGAGGGGACAGGAAAGCTGGTAATAGGGAACCCAAGGTCAAGAAAGGAGAGTGTTGACATGTCATGGGGTTGGCAACCAGTGTCGCAAAAAAAATGTGTATTAATTGTTTAATGAGAAACTAGTTTGCTCTGTAAAGCTTCATCTAAAGTACAATAAAAACATTAATAAAAGAAGAAAAATTGTTTATATTTTGTAAACTTTGGATGTAATTTGTTTTATTACTTGATCTTTTAGATCATTGGGAATGAGTACACATGCAATGTGATAGAAACTGAAAATACTGAGGGCGAATGCAGAAAAAATATCTAAAGAAAAAATTATTAAATCTTCAAGGAAGCAGACACTTAAATTTTTGGTGAAAATTGTTAAAAAGGAAAGTGAGTGGCCTTTTGTTGGCCATGGCCCACATAAAACTTGGAAATGGGATATTAAAAATTTTTAAGTAATAAAAATTATTCAAAATTTTAAGTGTAATTTTTATTTTTACTATATGTAAAAAAATTTACATATAATAAAATTCCCCCTTTTTAGATATTCAGTTTTATGTGTTTTGACTAAATGTATGGTAATATATAACCATGACCACAATCAAGATACAGAGTATTTCCATCAACCCCGAAAGTTCTCCAGTGCCCCTTTGTAGTCAATTCCCTCCCCTCTCCTCTGCTCTCAGCTCCTGGAAACTTTCAATCTAATTTACATAGTTTACATAGTTTCTTTATCGCTTTGTTTTATTTCAGAACGCATGTAAGTAGAATTCATGCAGTATGTAGCCTTTTGTGTCTGGCTTCTTGCGCTTAGTATAATCCTTTGAGAGTCATCTATGTTGTTGCAAGTATCAATAGTTGCATGTATTCCTTTATAAGAGGTGTTGCGTTTGTTTATCCATTCACCAGTTGATGGACATTTGGGTTGTTTCCATTTTCAGGTGATTATGAGAAAAGCTGCTATAAACCTTCTTGTACAGGTCTTTCTGTGAACATATATTCTCATTTCTCTTCTTGTACAGGTCTTTATGTGAACTTAGGTCTTCATTTCTTTTGGGCAAGTACCTAGGAGTAGATTACTAGGTCAGATGGATGTTTAAACATTTAAAGTAAGTAGATGTTTAATTTTATAAGAAAAAGTGTTTCTAAAGTGGCTGTACCATTTTTCACATCCCCAGCAGTGTCTGGGAGTTACCCTTGCTCTGCATCCTTGCTAGCACTTGGTATTGTGAGGTTTTTTGTTTGTTTGTTTCAATTTAGCCATTCAGTAGGTGGAAAGAAACCCTGCTGGCGAAGTGGTAAAGAGCTACTGCTGCTAATCAAAAGGTCGGCAGTTGCAATCCACCAGGAGCTCCTTGGAAACCCCATGGGGCAGTTCTACTCTGTCCTATAGGGTCGCTATGACTTGGAATCTACTCGATGGCGATGGGTTTGGTTTTTTGGTTTTTGGAGTAGGTGGTGTTTTTGGTTTGTGGGATAGGAATATTACCAATCAAAATAAGGAAATTGAGGAAGGAAAGTATTCTCATCAAAAACACAACTTGAATAGATCAAATGACATCCTGCAATTTCATATTCTTTAATAAATATTTACTGGTTAAAATGATAAGAATATACGTGTGTCTCCATTTTTTTTTTCCATTTATACTCTTGTCCGTGGCCAGCGAAAGTTCGGACTGTATTCACTACATGCCTTCCCTCTGCTCCAAAGCTTACTCCTAGGGCAGGGTGTATTTCTTTAGGGTTTGCCCAGGACCCTACTTATGAAGTCCAGCTGCTACCTCACTGTGCAGCGCCGTCTAGTGCAGATCGAAAAGGGAAACTTAAGGCTTTCACCCAACCTCTCTTCTTGTCTTGCTTCCTCCATGCTAGGGCTGAGTGAAGACTCAACCAGCCACCCTGAGAGATTGCCAGCTCCAGGTCTAGGCAGAAGAAGCCCTGGTGGCACGGTGGTTGACTGCTTGGCTGCTAACTGAAAAGTCTATGGTTCGAACTCACTAGAGCTCCAAGGGAGAAAGACGTGGCAATCAGCTTTCATAAAGATTTACAGCCTTGGAAACCTTGTGGGGCAGTACTACTCTGTCCTATAGGGTCAGTATGAGTTGGGATCAACTCAATGGCAATGGGTGGGTCTAGGTGGCAGGACCTGTGTTTAAATAGCTTTCTTTGTAGAAGACCTAGCTGTGGCTTTGTAGGCCATTTGATCTGGTGGTAAGTGAAGCTGAGAAGAGGCATTGAGCACTCAGGCCTTCACTCCAAAAGTTGTCTGTAATGAGGAGCCTCAAGAGTGGTAGAAAATGGTAGCATGCTTTATTTTTTCCATCACAGGTGAGACCCAATCAGTGCTGAGTACAGCTTCAGGCTCCTTAAATCTTGGGTGCACGGAATTGAAGAAGAAGACTGGCCTATGGGGGACATTTGCCTGCCCCTCCTAGTGGAGGGGGCCAGGGGTATGAGCCTGAGGTTATCTAATTTAGCCTGAATGACTCTAAACTTTTTGGTAAATTATAAAGAAGGCCACTAGGGAAAAAGGAGGCGCAGTGGCCCAACAGTAAAGTGCTCGGCTACAAACCAAAAGGTCAACAGTTTGAACCCAGCAGCCACTCCAGGAGAGAAAATACCTGGTGATCTACTTCTGTAAAGATTTACAGCTAGGAAACCTTATGGAGCAGTTCCACTCTGTCACATGGGGTCACTATGAGTCGGAATTGACTGAACAGCACACAGTGACAACAGGGAAAAAAGCACTTCCTCAACTTCAGATTCAGCAAAAAAGACACTCAATAGATCAAAATGCTGCCTCTTCCTGACCACAAGAATGTGTCCCCACGGGAGCTGTGGTACTTTTGTGATCTACCAGCTGCAGACTAGAGTATAATATTTCCTAATTTGACATCTGGAGAACCTTCAAATATTTAAGGGCACTTATTTCTCCTCTCAGTTACCTCTTCCTTTGTGAGTCATAAAAACCTTGAGAAATGTCAAACTTCCTTTTCAGATTTTCTTCATTGAATGCAAGATCCCATTTTTTGTTTTTAGCCCTTCTAATGAATTTGAGCCATCATCATGTGCCCAGTACACTGACAATTCAATTATTTCCAAAAGGCTGACTATGTGTAAAATATTCACAGTCAACTAGGCAGTCAATTAGGTATTTTGCATTCATTTAGTACAACTTTGTGGTTGAAAGTGTAAACCAGGGAGTTAGACAACCTGAGTTCAAATTATAACTCTACCACATAGTCAGCTACTGTACTGTCTCAAAATTACAATGTACGGTCAATCCATTTCTTTGTTTTCTTATCTCCAAATGTTCTTAACTATTTGTGTTATTACTTTTATGCAAAGAGTTAACTTTAAAGATAAGTACATTTTCACAATTAATTTTGCAGTAATTTTTGCTGCATTTTATTTTTGCAATAAAATGCCATATAACCTTGGACAAGGAACTTATCCTCGATGATACTCTCTTTTTCCTTTAAACTTTCTAACTGAAAGTTACCAAATGTACAGTAAAGTGTATTAATTTTCAGTGTGCAGCTTGGTGAATTGTTATATTGCATAAACTCAGGTAGCCATGTTAGTTATGGCTGCGTTTTTTTTTGCAAATTACATATATATACATACATATACAGCCCAGATGATTTCACTGGTGAATTTTACCAAACATTTAAGGAGGAAACCATACCAGTGTTCTACAATCTGTCCCAGAAAAATAGAAGGGGAGGGAACATTTCCTAACTCATTCAATGAGGTCAACATTACTCTAATATCAAAACTGGACAAAGATATTACAAAAAAGGAAAACTACAGAGCCATATCTCTCATGAACATACGTGTAAAAGCCCTCAACAAAGTACTAGCAAATCCAGTTTTTCATGGGTACGTCCCATTGGTAGAGCCTAGATCACATGACTACTCGGCTCCTGCAAGAGAAGCTGGGGAAAGAGTTTCTGGCTTCTTCCTTGAGGAGGCACAAATGTGTAAGATAGGGAAGTCCCTTCAAGCATGAAGGATATTAAAACAGCATAAATGCCAAATAAGAATGATAAATGTTTATTATACTGTCCAACTCAAAAATCACCTGGGAAACCTTCTCTAAACCTACAGCAAGAATTGAGTCCTTTTTGCCCTGTCTCCCAGGTATACAGTTTGTATTGTTTTGAGTTATTATAATTGTAACAGATGTGGTTCATTAAAAAAAAAAAAATTTTTTTTTTTTTAATCCTCTCCCTTATTCTCTCATTCTTAATTCAGTTCATGATTTCCTGTTGTCATGACCTGTATTTTTTTTTTTTTTTTTTTTTGCCAGAAGGCTTTCTTTGGCCATTTGGCTTCATTTTGCCTGCCTGTTCAGTAGCTGAAGGAATAAGGGAGTTAACACCAGCCAGGGGCAACCTTCGACCAATGACTAACAGAAGGTGTTTAAAGACCCCAGCCCCCTTGCTCCTTGAGTGGGATAACCCTGTTTAATAGTAGTTTCCATACTTTCCCTAGTGGGAATAAGCTCAGTTGTCTGCTGTGGTAACTGGCTGGATAACCCCTTTTACAGGCTGCCCTCTCTTCTTTGTCTCAGTTGACCACTCCTCTATCAATGTCTCCATCATCACTCAACTACTTGCACTTGAATCTTTGTCCCAGAATCTGCTTCTGGTGGAACCCGGAATAAGACCACATGTTTCCCTGTATTATATATGGCCAATGACATACTTTTCTTGTAAGATTCTTGAAGACAGGGAGAGCATCACCAATTTTTTTCTATCCGTCATAGCACTGGGTACGGGCCCCTGTATATAGTAGGCACTAAAGAGATATTTACTGAATTAAATTAAGAGTGACGGTCAGATTCTAAGTTTACTCCACTGTATAGCCATGCTATTTTACTCTTTCTGGAAGGAATCATGAGATATGATTAATAATGGTTATTTTTCATGATAGGGATTAGAGTTACGTTGTTTAATTTTTTAACATTTGTTCATGTACTATTATTAATTTTTAAAACATCAACAGGGAAGTAACCATCCAGGAAGGTTATGGCCCATGCGGCCACACACTACTGAGTGATGGAAATGCTGTGGGCCCTTCAAGGTTGAATGGCCTACCAAGGTCAAAGCCCTTAATCAAAACACCTTGTGAAGAACACTGGGGACAGCCAAAAGGATCTGACTGAACCTGTAGTGGTTTCTTTCACCCTCGAGTCCCAGCCTGAGTGCAGTAATTCCTTTTCCAGGCCACTTTCCTTATCCCACAATGTCTGCTCCCTACTCTTAGAAACAGCTCCCCTCTGAGTGGTCCTTTTGGTTGTTTCATTTTTGAGATTTTTGGTTTTGAATATAGGCCCAGGTTCTTTGGCCAGTGGGTATAATTTAAATGGGCCTGATGGGTAATGACAAATAAAACAAATAATGATTATTGTGTAACAACTGGCAGGCTCTCAATGGTTTTGGCTGTGGTTCTGGAAAAGAATGAAGGAGGATGTGGTCAACACACAGGAATGAATCTTGACTGGAGCCATCCTAACTTCCCTTTGTCTATCAGTGATTCAGTAGGAGATAAGAGTAAAATGGTGTTATGCATTGAATTACGTTCCTCCAAAATGTGTTGTAAGTCCTAATCTCTATGTCTGTGGGTATGATCCCATTTGAGAATGGGTTGTCTTTGTTATGTTAATAAGGCAGGATTAGTGTAGGGTTTATCTTGAGTCAATCTCTTTTGAGATATAAAAAGAGATTAAACAAGCAAGTAGAGAGAGATGGGGCAAGAGAAAAATATGGGGTAAGGCAGATGCCAAGACACATGGAGATCTCCAAGCAACCAGGAAGCAGAAGCTGAAGAGACAAGAACTTTCCTCCAGAGCCAACAGAGAGAGAAAGCCTCTCCCTGGAGCTTGTGCTCTAAATTCAGACTTTGATCCTCCTAAACAGTGAGAAAATAATTCCTGTTTGCTAAAGCCACACATTTATGGTATTTCTGTTACAGCAGCACTAGATAACCAAGACAGATGGTATAAGGGCCAATGGACTGTTCCCTGCCAGGTTCCCTGCCTCTATCAACATGCTGAAGAGACTCTCAGACTTTCTTGCATGTTCCTGGCAAGATCTCCACTATTCCTTAACCACCAACACTCAGTCTCAGAGGCATTATCTTCTTTGAGACCTTCAGGACTCAAGCTCAGTAATTATACCATTACTTGCTATTATTCTGATCATTTCCATTAACTCCTTATTTCAGAAAGTCTTCACCATCACAAGGACTTAAAACCATTGACTCTACCACCCTTTCACAGTCTTCAATTCTCTGTTTACCTAAACTATATTCTATGGTCTGTCATAGCATGTTTTCCTTTGCATATATCTTCAATTCTCTTGCCTCCTCTTCCTTTCTTGTGCTCATCTAGCAAAATCCTAGCTCTGGTTACATCCAAACCACTGCTGGCCCTGTAATTGCACCCACCCAAGGGAATGTGGCTATGGACAACTAGCAACCATACTGATTGTTCTCACTGTGCATTTATGACCATTTATCTCAAGTTAGCCTCCAATGATGCCTGTTGATCATACTATACTGCTCTGATCCATTAATTCCCCCACACTTCTATTTCATACCTTCTCATCTTACCTCAAACCTTTATTACCTCTTGCTGCACCCTCACTCTCAACCTGGTTCCCTTCTTCACTGATAAAATAGAAGCAATCAGAAAAGAACTTCTACTGGCTTTCACTACTGCATTGAATTACCTACCTTCATCTATGCCCATTGTATTTTCCATTGCTGTGTAACAAACTTCTCCTACAATTTAGTGGTTTAAAACAGCGCCATTTATTATCTCACAGTTTAAGTGGGTCAGGAACCTGGGCACAGCTTACCTGCATCCTTTGCTCTGGGTCTTTCACAAGGCTTTCATCAAGGTGTCCATCAAGGACCTGTAGTCATATCAAAACTATTGGGAAGGATCCGTTTTAAAGCTCACTGACATGCTTGTTGCACATCTACAAATCAGCAATGATCTTCAGATTGATAAATCCAATCCTCAACTAATTCTTTTTTTTTTAAAGAAGATTTCAGGGGATGTTTTTAGTTTAAGATTTAAAGATTATCTCAGGGTAATAGTTTCAAGAGTTCATCCAACCTTCATGGCTCCAGGATGTCTAGAGTCCATGAGACTTTGAAATTCTGTTCTTCACTTCCCCCCTTTTGATCAGGATTCTTCTATGGAACCTTTGATCAAATTGTTCAGTAATGGTAGCTGGGCACCATCCGGTTCTTCTAGTCTTATGGCAAAGGAGGCAGTTGTTCATGGAGGCAATTAGTCACACATTCCATATCCTCCTCCTATTCCTGACTCTCCTTTTTCCTCTGTTTTTCCAGGTGAACAGAGGCCAATTGTTGTGCCTTGGATGGCAACTTTCAAGCTTTTAAGACCCTAGGCACTGTACATCAAACTAGGAGGTAGAACAGAACCTCTAAATATATTATTAGACCAATTAACTGAGATGTTCCATAAAACCATGGCCCTAAATCTCCAAAACAAGAAACCAAATCCCATGAGGTTTTTTTTTTTGTGTGTGTTTTAAGTGAAAGTTTACAGCTCAAGTTACGTTCTCATACAGAAAATGTATACACATATGACATTAGTTGCGATCCTATAATGTGACAGCACACTCTCCCTTTCCAACCTGGGTTTCTAGTGTCCATTCAACCAGTTCCTGTCCTTGCCTGCCTTCTCATCCTGCCTCCAGACAGAAGGTGCCCATTTGTTCTGGTGTATCTGGTTAAACTAAGAAGCACACTCTTTACAAGCATTATTTTATGTTTTATAGTCCAGTTTAATCTTTGTCTGAAGAGTGGGCTCAACTAATTCTTAGTCTTCATTTTAAAAGCGTTTGATATAGTGCCTTACTCTCTCCTTGAAACATATTTTTTCTTCACTTGGCTTCTGTTATGGATCCAATTTTTTCCTCCAAAAAAACTTATGTTGAAGCCCTAACTCCTATATCTGTGAATGTGATCTTGTTCGGGAATAAGGGTTTTTTGTTATGTTAATGAGGTTATACCAGAGTAGGTTGGGCCCTAAACCTAATCCCTTCTAAGAATTGTTTTATAAAAAAAGCAGGATAGACGCAGACACACACACACACCAAAGGGAAGAGACCATGTGAAGATCCATCTACAGCAAAGGAGTGCCAAAAATTCTTGTCAGTCACCAGAAACTTAGGTAGCTGCAGAGGCTGATGAACCCAAGATAGGCAGGTCAGATAGCAGGTTGCTGGCTCACAGGCTGTGGAGTCTGATGAGTCCCAAGATCAGCAAGCAATATGGCAGGCCATTGGCTCAAGTCCCAAGAACCAGAGGTCAGATGATGATGAGCCAGATACAAGATCCAAAGCAAATAAGTGAGCTTTGCCAGAACGTCCATATGTATACTGGATACAGGTCACACCCCCAAGGAAACTGCCCTTACAACTGATTGGCTGATCACATCAGACCATATTGTGGAGAATGACTACATCATTACATAACTGCTAAATTACATCATTACATAACTGCCAAACTACATCATTTCATAATGCCAAACTACTGAGAATCATGGGCCAGACAAGTTGACACACAACCTTAACTAGCACAATGATAAAAATCAAATTTTTGATTCCTATCCCCCACTTTGCCACCAAACCTACTCTTACCACAGTCTACTCCATCTCAGTAAATAAAAACTTCTTCCTTCTAGTGCTCATGCCAAAAACCTTGCAGTGATCCTTGACTTCTCTCTTTCTTCCACTCCCCACCTACAATCAGACAGAAAATTTTGTCTGCTCTATATTAAAGTACATCTGAAATCTTAATATGTCTCATTGCCTCCACTGTCAACCCTCTGGTCTAAGCCACCATCATCTCTCACTTGAATTATTTTAATGACATTATAACTGGATTCTTCACTTCTGCCCTTGGCCACTGTGATGGTTAAGGTTGTGTGCCAACTTGGCTGGGCCATTATACTCAGTGGTTTGGCAGTTATTATAATGATGTAATTTGGCAGTTATGTAATGATGTAATCAACTCCATGACGAGACCTGCTACAAGCAGCCGATCAGCTGACAGGGAGTTTTCTTGGGGGTGTGGCCTGCCTCCAGTATATAAATGAATGTTTCAGCAAGGCTTTCTCTCCGGATTCTGCATCTGGCTAGTCATCACCTGACCTCTGGTTCTTGGGACTTAATCTAGCAGCTTACCTGCTGACTTGGGATTTGTCAGCCTCAGCAGCCTGTGAGCCAGCAGCCTGTCATCTGACCTGCTTATCTTGAGTTCATCAGCCCCTGCAGCTACATGAGTCAGGAGAAGCACCCAGCCTAACATCTGACCCAAGGACTTGGGACTTTCCAGCCTCTACAGCCTCTACAACTGCATGATCCATTTCCTTGAATTAAATGTCTCTCTCTCTCTCTCTCTACATATATACGTCTGTATACACATGGTTTTACTTCTCTAGAGAACCCAGCCTAAGGCAGTCACCTACAGTGTGTGCTCAACACATCATCTAGAGTGATCCTATTAACATAAGTCAGATCAAACTTCACCTTTGCTCTACACTCTCAAATGACTTTGTATTTCACTCAGGGTAGAATGAATGACCTCCATCACAAAGTCACATTCCAAGACCCTAAATGGTCTGCTTTCAGCTACCTTTCTGACCTCATCTCTTACAACTATCTCCCTTTTTCATTTTACTTCACCCTTCTTCACCTCCTTGCTGTTCTTCACTCATGTGGCATATGTCCCTAATACTGCTTCTGCTCCCTAATCTTCCCTGAGGTGTATGCTTGGCTCCCCGTCTCACCTTCTTTGGGTCTTAGCTCAAATGTAACCTTACAAATGAAACTTTTCCTGGCTAACTATAAAATGGCCATACTCTCTTTCTCCCCTTCCACATCTCCCATTCCTATAATTTCTGTTTCTCTTCCCTGCTTTAATTTTCTCCATGTCCAATTGGCACTTATTAACATCTGAAGTAAAATGAGACAAAACAAAAAAACCGTTGTTCTTGAGCTGATTATGACTCATGGCGACCACGTGTGTGTGAGAGTAGAACTGTGCTCCACAGGTTTTCAGTGGTTGTTTTTTCAGAAGTAGATCACCAGGCCTTTCTTCTGAGGTGCCTCTAGGTGGACCCGAACGTCCAACCTTTCAGTTAGCAACCAAGCACAGTAGCTGCTTGTACCACCCAGGGACTCCTTATTATCATCTAATATACTACATATAATACTTCTTAGTTTATACCATAACATAAATTCCGAGAGAACAGAGACTTTTACAGGCTTCCCCCCCCCACCACCACCACTATTTCTCTAACACCTAGAATAGTACCTGGCATTAGATAACCAATAAATATTTATTAAGTGATTAAGTGAATGAATGAATACTCGCACATTCGACCCCAAAATTTCATTGGCACATGCAAATATATAAATCAAATATCTCTAATGTTGCAAATGCCAGTGAATTACTTGTTAACAAATAGTCAATAAACATGTAATGGTCAGCTTTATTGATAATCAAAGAAGCATAAAATCAAATAAAAATAAGGCATTTTTTATCTGTCAGATTGGCAAAGATGAAAAAGTTCAACAACATCAATGGTCAGAGTATATGAAAAAGGGTGATTGGTAGAACTTCTGTGAAAAATGTTGGCAATTATGTATCAAGTGTTAAATGGTATACCCTCTGAGCCAGCAATCCTGTCCTAGGAATTTATTCTAAGGAGATAACCAATTAGCAAGCTTTTGACTCGAATTAAAAGAAAACCCAGTTTAAGTTGGATTAAGCCGTAAAAGAATCAGATAACCGAAAAGCTCAGAGGTTAGATGGGGTTTAGGACTCCTTACCCCGAGGTCACACTGTTATCAAGATCACAGTTCCATCTCTTTAATCTTTTGTGTGTTGGCCTCAGCTTCCGCCTGAGTTCCCTCATAGGAGAAAATTTCCTCATAGGAGGAAAATGACTCCATGATTCCTCGTCCAACAAGCACTTTTTTCAACCGTTGAAAAAGAAGTCTGGGTTTCTCTCTAGCTGGTTCAAAGTAGGTCACATGCCACCCTGAAATAATCATGATAACAGAGGGGATAGGATTATACTAATTGGTCCAAGCCAGCCTCTATAGCCAAAGGAGGAGTGCTACAGACTCTAAAAGCATGATAGGGAAATGCAAAGTTTTGTTAGGAAGAGAGAAGTGGAAGAATTTACGGTTTGGAAATAACCAACAATGTCCACTATGGTAGATAACTGCACAGCTGTGAAAAGCTTTATGCACAAAAATAATCATAATGCAAATGGGAACAGAACTGTACTGGAGTAAGGAAACTTGAATCCACAGGAACAGAGGAAGAGAAGAAGAAATGGTAAATAAGATGGTAAATGTAACAAACTAAATATATAGTTGCTCTTCTTTCTTCTCTCAACTTCTATAAAAGACACAAAATTATGTAAAGTGATCATTATAACAGTGTTTTGTGGGGTTTGTAATGCGTATAGATGTAACATGTATAGCAATAATAGCAAAACAAGGGGGGAGAAGGGAATAGAGTTAAGTAGGAATAAAGTGTATATAAAAAAAACCCTGGAATTTAGTATAAATCTGAAGTAAATTGGCCAGTGATCACATGAAAAGATGCTTAATAGCATTGGTCATTAAGGAAATACAAATCACAATCTCAATGAGATACCGCTTCCCACCATCATGGCTATTATCAGAAAAATTAAAAACAAGTGTTGAAGAGGATGTGGAGAAACTGGAACCCTTATCCATTTCTGGTGGGAATATAAAATGGTAAAAAAAAAAAAAAAATTGGACAGTTCCTCAAAATGTTAAACACAGCGTTACCCAGAAATTGTATTCCCAGGTACATACCCAAGAGAAATGAAAACATGTATCCACAAAAATTTTGTATACAAGTATTCACAGCAATAGGCAGAACGTGGAAACAACCTAAATGCCTGTCAGCTGATAAGTGAATAAATAAAAGGTGGTGTATCTATACAATAGAATACTATTCAGCAATTAAGAGAAACAAAGTTCTGATACATGCTACAGCATGGATGAGCCTTGAAAACTTTATGCTATGTCAATAAAGGGAGTCATAAAAGACTACATAATATATGATTCTATTTATAAGAAATGTCCAGAATTGGAAAATCTATAGAGACAGAAAATGAATTAGTAGTTAGGCGTGAGGGGAATAGGAAGCTATTGCTAATAGGTGTGAAATTTCTTTACAGGTTGATGAAAATGTTCTAAAATTAGGTTGAAGGAATGGCTGTACAACTATGAATATACTAAAAACCATCAAATTGTACACTTCAAAAGGATGAAATGTATACTATGTGAATTATATATCAATAAATAAATAAATGAATATAAATGTAAAAATATCCCCTCAATGTCCATTAGTAAGAATACTGTTAATTTAGGAAATTATTTCACACACACATATATAAAGAGTCACTATGCATCCATAAAAATGATGATATAGACTAGTATTTATTGATATGGAAAGGTATTCCTATATTAAAAAAAAAAAAAGCCATACCAAACCTGTTGCCATCAAGCCGATTGCTACTCATAGCGACCCTATAAGGCACAGTCATACTGCTCCATAGGGTTTCCAAGGTGTGGCTGGTGGATTTGAGCTGCTGACCTTTTGGTTAGCAGTCTGAACTCTTAACCACTGCACCACCAGGGCTCCAAAAAAAAAAAAAAAAACTACAGAATAATGAATTACATTTATACGTAATATTTAAGCATAGGGAAACATCTAATAAGGTACTGTCCTGTAGGATTTAATTTTAAAATTTAAATAAAGAAATGCTCAGATTTGTCATACATGAACTCGCTTAGTTTATTGCAAGGCAGTCATGGTAAGGCACACAAATAAGACCTCATTTAGAACTGAAGAATCAGAACTAGCAATTACAATGTTAGTTCAATGGCTAGAGCCCAAATCTTTAGCCTTCAGGCATTTACCCTTTATTAGTGATCTCCAGAGAAAGGCTTGGCCATGGCTTGAACTCAACAGAGGTCCCTCTTAACTAGGGTCTGAGATTGGCGACAGCCGGCAGTTTTAGCAAGCTCTCAAGTTTTCAGAGAATAAGAGGCTAGAGAGAGATTCCTGTATCTCTGTCTTCTCTCAAAGAAAGAACCGACATCCAGTGCCTCTATGATTTTTTCACTTTGACGTCACATGGTAAGGCCAATGTGAAGTCAAAGTCAGTCTGTTTCATCTTTTCTCTCCAAGGTTACAGATTAGCCAAATACCTTCTCTTCAAGGTTAGAGATTTAGGGAAGTTGTCTATGACTTATGTCTCAAGGCTAGCTTACAAAGATTAACTGTATGTTATTTTTGTTATCACAGCATGTAGGGGCAAAGTCAAATTCAAGGCTGTATACTACTTTTCTCACCTAATTCCCACGCTTCTATTTTTCTATTTTAAGTTCAGAATTTTTCTCCTTTTAAGTCACATTATAAGTGACTTGTTCGTCTGTGGATTAAGGGCATTTATAGAACATAACAATGCTTTATATATATTGCTGGAGCCCTAGTGGTGCAGTGCCTAAAGCGGTTGGCTGCTAACCGACAGGTCTGAGGTTCAAACCCACCAGCTACTTCACAAAAGAAAGATGGGCAGTTGGCTTCCATAAGGATTACAGCCTCGGAAACTCTACATGGCAGTTCTTTTCCCTGTAGGGTGACTATGAGCTGGAATCAACTCGACAGCAAGGGGTTATACCTGTTATAGAAACATATATAACACTGCCTTGTACGTATGTGATTTGAGAGCATTGCAAAAAGCATACTTAACAAATATGAACCAAAATTTAATAATGATTATAATTGAGTTGTAGAATTTCAGGTGATTTATAATTTTTTAAAAACTTTTCTTTATTGTTCCATTAGTTTTTTTTTTTTTTTTTTTAGATTGAGAGTGTCTTAGTTTCCTGGTGCTGCTATAACACAAATGCCACAAGTGGGTGACTCACTGTTGGCTCTGGGGTTCCATGGCAACCTTCACATGATGTTTATCTTCTTCCATTTGTGCTTCCTTGTATGTCTAATCTGTTCTTTTTATAACTCAGAAGTGATTGGATTTAGGACACACCCTCCACTCACATAACCTCATTAACATAACAAGAAAATCCTATTTCCAAATAGGATTACATCCACAGGTATATTGTCTAGAATTCCAACACATATTTTGTGGGGACACAATTCAAATCCGTAACAGTGAGTAACTTTGACAAAACAGTACATCTCCCTTTATAGTAATCAATAAATAAATACTTACGAATGTTTTAATAGGTCACTCCATGGAGCAAACGACTTGCTCTTGGTTACTAACAGAAAAGTTGGCAGTTCACATCTACCCAGGGGTGCCACAGAAGAAAGATTTGCTGATCTATTTCCATAAGATAATAGCCAGTGAAAACTCTATGAAGTGCAGTACCACTCTGAAACATGTAGAGTTACCGTGAGTTGGAACTGACTCCAAGGCAATGGGTATCACATCACATTTTAATCATCTTAATTGTTTGTCTATGTTTCTGTCTCTTGTATTAGACTGTATTCTCCTCAAGGGCAAGGTGAGAGTTTTATCTCGTATCCCCCATATGTACCCTGATACCTGACATATAACGTACATGTAATACATGTTTGTTGGAGGAATGAATGAAATACATTCTTTAAAAACTCACTTTAAGACAGAGATGAGTGGTTAAGTTACTGCGTTCAGAATTGACCTAGGGGATGAAATTGGAAAATACAACATCAAAGTATTTAATTAGACTTGATTTTCCAGCAATAAGAATATGGAAATATAGGGAAAGCTGTACCCGAAGTTCAGCTGATTGGTCAACTATTGGTCAATGATTTAAATCTCTAACTCCATTCATCACTCTTTTTAGGTGCCACGCTTCTTCTCAACATGTGATCAATTAATTTCAATGATTTATTGGGCACCTACTGCACCTTTGGCTTTATGAGCCAAAGTACGATGTATAATCCTGCAGGCCTTTGCTGACTCTAATTGCCTCGAATGACTTCTTTGCCCCTTGTTTATTGTCAGGATCACAGTTAAAATCTGAACTTTGTCATAACCATCTCCTAAACACTTCGTATATAGGTGTTCTCTCTTACTCTGAAGAGAAACCTTTCTCACCTTTCTCTACCAGTTAACTGTACGCTTTGGGGGGTAGGGAAGGCAGTGTCAATGTTCTTACACTTCTGAGTTCTTCTTTTCCTTTTGTTACCATTTCTTAGTATCTTCCTTTTGTAGCTGAGTGCTAGTATGCCTTGATCAATAAAGACAGGCAAGTTATCCTTTGGCCCTCAAAGGCAAGTACTTATTACTAATAATAGGCTGGATAGGAAAGACCATACACACCTCTCATCATCCTATAAAACACACACTGGATAAAACAAAAATTGTATTATTCATAAATTATAAAATTCTCTGGAGTTAAACTATTCCTGTTCCTAAATTGCATTTATGGTTTTGGAAAACCAGTAGACATCTGGGAAAAAAAGTAGAATTCTTGCCTCACCCAAGACCAAAATAATTTGCAGATGGATCAATGATTCAACTGTAAGAAAAGGAAAGTTAAAGTACCAGAAAAATATGAATTTTTTTTTTTTATTATCTCTCAGTAGGAAAGACCTTCTGGATATAAAACCCAGAAGTCATATAAAAAAAGATTGATAAATTTGATTACATAATAATAAAAAAGTGTACAAAGTAAGAAAAAATAAACAAGACAAAATGACAAATTGCAAACTAGGAAAATATTTTTAACTCATATCGTGGACAAAGGGTATATATGTGTAAGTGTGTGTATGTGTGAGCACATATGTATATATATGTGTGTGTGTATATATATTATATATATACACAGACACTACATGTGTATATAGTATTCTAAAAGGCTGACATATCAATAAGTAAAAGGTCAGTGTTATAGACTGAATTATGTTCCCCAAAAATGTGTGCATCATTTGGCTGGGCCATGATTCCCAGTATTGTGTGGTTGTCCTCCATTTTGTGATTGTAATTTTATGTTAAAGAGGATTCAAGTGGGATTGTAACATTCTTACCAAGGTCACATCCCTGATCCAACGTAAAGGGAGTTTCCCTGGGGTGTGGCCTGCACCACCTTTTATCTCTCAAGAGATAAAAAAGGAAAGGGAAGCAAGCAGAGAGTTGGGGGCCCCATACCACCAAGAAAGCAGTTCTGGGAGCAGAGTGACCTTTGGACCTGCAGTCCCTGCACAGAGAAGCTCCTAGTCCAGGGGAACATTGATGAGAAGGCTGACAGAGAAAGCCTTCCCCTTGAGCTGATGCCCTGAATTTGGACTTTTAGCCTTCTTCGTGAGAAAATATACTTCTTTGTTAAAACCATCCATTTGTGGTATTTCTGTTATAGCAGCACTAGATGACCAAGACAGTCAGTAACCTAACAGACAATTGAAAAGATGTTCAAATTCACTCATAATTACAGAAACAAAAATTACAGCTACAATGAGCACGCTTTCTTTGTGTCGGACACCGTGCTAAGAGATTTTTATGTATTTAACTAATTTAATCCTCTCGAGAACCCTATGAGATGGGTACTGTTATTGTCCCATATTGTAAATGAGGAAACTGAGCTGGGAAAGGGTAAGCCATTTGCCTAAGGATGGCTTAAAAACAGCAGAACCTCTGTACTTCATAAATTTTGCCCATGCAGGAAATGATGTAAGTACAAGGATCTTTACTGCAGAGCGTGGCACAAAGCGAGCACTGTGTAAGTGTTGGTTAAGTTAACTGAATAAGTAAGTAGTGTTTGTAATAGCAAAGAATGGAAAAAATCAATATGCCCTCCTAATAGGAGACTGTTGAAATAAATTGTGGTACACTGACATATTGATATGGAATGATCTCCAAGATTAATAAAGTGAGAAGGGTAAGGTGCAGAAAAATATGTATATAGCATGCTAGTAATTGCATAATATAAGGGACATATTTTATAAATGATGGTCTATTTCTAGAAGTATTCACAAGAAATTAATAAAGATGATTGCCACCAGGGAGGAGAACTAGGTGGTTGGGTGACAGAGGAGGAAGGCAGAATACTTTTCACTGCGTACCTCTCACCTCTTTTTTTGCCTTTGTGTGTATACCTATTATCTATTTAAATGAATAAAAAAAAATAAAAATGAGATAGTGAAAGTTCTAAAGGAACTAAAATTAAATAATCTGTACACAACAGGATAGAAAAACACAGTATTACAAAACCAAATGCTATTTATTGACTGTACGTAAGAGGACAGGGAGGAGTGGTTTTACATGCAAAAAATGGACATACTCCAGGGATCTTAACTCAGCACAGAAGCCAGATATTCTGTATCCATCTCTTGCTTTGACTATAGTTGCTGGGGCCTGGAGCAAGTGAATTAAGGCAGTCAAACTGGATAATAGTACTTAATGATCAAGCTCACCACTGTGTTGTGAAAATCAATTACTCGTTGTTGGTAAAATGCTTTGAAGGTGCAAAGTTCCAGGGTGCAAGACAGAGCCTGTTCAGACCTGTGTGCTGCCATGGGAACTAAGATTCCAAAGTCAAGCCTTTGAGGAGACTTCAAATCACTGTTTAGTTAAGCAGATGTTTATTTAAAGTGCCAGTGCTTCCAAATGTTTCCTAAAGCTTGTGTCCAGAGAACGAGCCTCTTTTAGTTGAGCTTCCTGGTTCCAATATTCCTTCTCAAGCACAGTGCCAATGATGCAGTAAGTAAATTCTGACGTAATGTTTTTAGGGAGACGGGTTCTTTTCAGAGAAGGGAAGAGGGGCTTAGGATATATTGTGGTGTACAATTCAATAGAGTCCATGCATGGAGCAAACAGTTAAGCACTTGACTACTAACTAAAAGTTTAATGGTTCCAACCCATCCAAAGACACCTCGAAGACAGGCCTGGCAGTCTGCTTCTGAAAGGTCACAGACTTGAAAACCCTGGGGAGCAGTCCTATTCGGCACACATGGGGTCATCATGGGTCAGAACCAACTAGGCTACAACTAACAGCAATTCAGTGAGTTAGAGATTAATGTTGGCTTCTTAGCAATGTATATTAATCTGTAGAAAGATAACATCTCCAAAGAGAAATGGATAGTCTAAGAAAAGAAGACTTATGGAAATGAGGATATTGGGGGACAATCTTCAGAGCGTCTCTCATGCTTCTGTATGTCTTGCAAACAATGCACTACTTATCCCTTTTTCCTAAATTATCTTTTCAAGGGTGTTTGTATAGTAAAAACCCTTGGAAGATATGTCTTCCTCCACAGTAAATAGCAGGTTTGTTTACTGCCCTTTATAAAATATTCAAATTCTCTAAGTTCAAAGTTCTTCTATAACACAATCCACTCCCCTTATAGTTGTCATCTGACTCTTCACATTGCCCTGTGGAAGTTGGGACTTGGTGAACTGGCACTTCTATGCTGATATTGTGGCCACTACTATTGCTGTGAGTAATAAACTGTTCATCTCTGACCCAGGAGTCTTGTGTCTTCTACCAGCATCCATGAAACTGTAGAGGCGTAACTTGCTAGCTTGCAAGTAGGATAACATCTCAAGCCCTTCAGAGTTCTTGACAGAGAAGTATTCTCTATACCAGAGCTATTGAATAGAAATATAATGCAAGCTGCTAGTGTGAGCTACATTTGTAATTTTAAGTTTTATAGTAGCTACATTAAAAACTAAAAGAAACAGGTGAAATTCATTTTAATATATTTAACCCAGCATATTAACAATATTATTGTCTCAACATATTAAAAACCAGTATACTAAAATCAATATACTAAAAACCAAACCTGTTGCCATCAAGTTGATTCCAACTCATAGTGACCATATAGGACAAAATAGAGCTGCCCCGTAGGGTGTCCAAAGAGTGGCTGGTGGATTCGAACTGCTGACCTTTTGATTAGCAGCCAAACTCTTAACCACTGAGTCATCAGGGCTCCACTGTACACTGACGGCACCTCGGTTTGGCCAAGTCACGTTTTAAGCACTCACTAGTCGTGACTATGTGCCTAGTGACTTCTGTTCTGGACAGTGCAGCTCAAGACTAGAAAATACAGTAAAATGATAGAAAAATTTTCAAGCCTGAAATAATTTTTCCTTAAAAAAAAAATCCAGAATGTCAGTGATATCACTCTTTGGGCCTGTGGCTCCTGAGATTCTGAGTCATGTTCTGCATGTTCCAAAATTTAAATCTGACAGGCCTGTCAGGAAATTCTTCACGCATTATTTAATCCTATGTTCAGAATTCTTGGGTCTTCTGCAGCTGCGTGTAAGATAGGAACACAGGATAAGAGTCATTAAAGACAAACTTGATACCAATCCATCAAGCCTTGCCTTGTCCTCATGTTTCCAAAAACAGAAATTTGAAAGTGCCTTAACTTTCTGTTCCAGTTTTTTTTCTTTGACAAGTTTATCTACTCAGCTAGACGGTATGAGAAAAATTCTAACCTCAGCTCATATCATATTAGTATTTGAATAGGAGATTGGATGTTAGTTGCTTCCGATTCATGGCGACCCCACGTGTGCCAGAGTAGAGCTGTGTGTGCTCCACAGGGTTTCAGAAGCAGATCGCTAGGCCTGACTTCTCAGGTGCCTCTGGGGGGGGGGTTTGAACCATCAACCTTTTGACTGGTACTCAAGTGCTTAATCATTTGCACCACCTAAATTTAATGGAGAAAAACCAAATGACTTCAACCAGAGCACGCTTTTGCCTCTGTTTGCTCATCTGCCTGCCTATCTATGAGGGTTGCCACAGTGATCAAATGAGATAATAGCAGAACTGGGGCCTTGACAAGGGGAAGAACAACTGAGATGCAGGATGCAATGATGATGAACACAGTGATCTGTCCTCACTATGTATTATATATTTATATTATTTATTTTTTATTATTTATTTATTTTTAACCAAGCAGTATTATTCAGTCCTCAGAATCCTACGTGGGTTTGATTACGGTGCTGTTGTATGCTGTTGAGTCAATTTGACTCATTGAGACCCCACTTGAGAGAGTACTACTGCCCCATAGGGTTTCCTAGGCTAGAAATGGGGTAGTAATATGGGAGCAGACTGCCAGGTCTTTTCTCTCATGGAGTCACTAGTGGGTTTGAACCTCCAACCTTTTCGTTACCAGCCAAGTGCTTAACCATTGTCCCACCAGGGCTCCTTTTGATTATGGTAAATTAAACTAAATAACTGCCAAGGCTTTTCATCATTCTGGGCTATGGAGATGTAACCCAAATAATGTCAAGGTTAGAAAACAAGAAATATGAGCTTACTGGAATCATGTACACCGCTCCTCAAATAATGAATATGTAGCAAAATGGTAGAAATTGAAGGGATTTCTTTTTAATTCTCTTGCCTCACAAAATTCAGTGCTGAGAAAAGAACTCTTAGATAAAAATAACACAGCACTTAATGTCAAATATGTGCAACAAAATTCTTCTTTTTTTGCGGGGGGGGGGTTTGATCTTTTTTTTTTCAGCTATAACCATACATAGATGAAAATATATTTTGTAGAAAACATGGTATTTTACATTTTTTTATTAACTTTTATTAAGCTTCAAGTGAACGTTTACAAATCCAATCAGTCTGTCACATACAAGTTTACATACATCTTACTCCATACTCCCACCTGCTCTTCCCCTATTGAGTCAGCCCTTTCAGTCTCTCCTTTCGTGACAATTTTGCCAGCTTCCCTCTCTCTCTATCCTCCCATCCCCCCTCCAGACAAGAGCTGCCAACACACTCTCAAGTGTCCACCTGATATAATTAGCTCACTCTTCATCAGCATCTCTCTCCCACCCGCTGACCAGTCCCTTTCATGTCTGATGAGTTGTCTTCGGGGATGGTTCCCGTCCTGTGCCGACAGAAGGTCTGGGGAGCATGGCCGCCGGGATTCCTCTAGTCTCAGTCAGACCATTAAGTATGGTCTTTTTATGAGAATTTGGGGTCTGCATCCCACTGATCTCCCGCTCCCTCAGGAGTTCTCTGTTGTGCTCCCTGTCAGGGCAGTCATCAATTGTGGCTGGGCACCAACTAGTTCTTCTGGTCTCAGGATAATGTAGGTCTCTGGTTCATGTGGCCCTTTCTGTCTCTTGGGCTCCTAGTTGTCGTGTGGCCTTGGTGTTCTTCATTTTCCTTTGATCCAGGTGGGTTGAGACCAATTGATGCATCTTAGATGGCCGCTTGTTAGCATTTAAGACCCCAGACGCCACATTTCAAAGTGGGATGCAGAATGTTTTCATAATAGAATTATTTTGCCAATTGACATAGAAGTCCCCTCAAACCATTTTCCCCAGACCCCCGCCCCTGCTCCGCTGACCTTTGAAGCATTCATTTTATCCCGGAAACTTCTTTGCTTTTGGTCCAGTCCAATTGAGCTGACCTTCCATGTATTGAGTGTTGTCTTTCCCTTCACCCAAAGCAGTTCTTATCTACTGATTAATCAGTAAAAAAAACCCTCTCCCTCCCTCCCCCCTTCGTAACCACAAAAGTATGTGTTCTCAGTTTTTACTATTTCTCAAGATCTTATAATAGTGGTCTTATACAATATTTGTCCTTTTGCCTCTGACTCATTTCGCTCAGCATAATGCCTTCCAGGTTCCTCCATGTTATGAAATGTTTCAGAGATTCGTCACTGTTCTTTATCGATGCATAGTATTCCATTGTGTGAATATACCACAATTTATTTACCCATTCATCCGTTGATGGACACCTTGGTTGCTTCCAGCTTTTTGCTATTGTAAACAGAGCTGCAATAAACATGGGTGTGCATATATCTGTTTGTGTGAAGGCTCTTGTTTCTCTAGGGTATATTCCGAGGAGTGGGATTTCTGGGTTGTATGGTAGTTCTATTTCTAACTGTTTAAGATAACGCCAGATAGATTTCCAAAGTGGTTGTACCATTTTACATTCCCACCAGCAGTGTATAAGAGTTCCAATCTCTCCGCAGCCTCTGCAACATTTATTATTTTGTGTTTTTTGGTGTGAGATGGAATTGTTGGTGTGAGATGGAATCTTGTTGGTGTGAGATGGAATCTCATCGTAGTTTTAATTTGCATTTCTCTAATGGCTAATGATCGAGAGCATTTTCTCAGGTATCTGTTGGCTGCCTGAATATCTTCTTTAGTGAAGTGTGTGTTCATATCCTTTGCCCACTTCTTGATTGGGTTGTTTGTCTTTTTGTGGTTGAGTTTTGACAGAATCATGTAGATTTTGGAGATCAGGCGCTGGTCTGAGATGTCATAGCTGAAAATTCTTTCCCAGTCTGTAGGTGGTCTTTTTACTCTTTTGGTGAAGTCTTTAGATGAGCATAGGTGTTTGATTTTTAGGAGCTCCCAGTTATCAGGTTTCTCTTCATCATTTTTGGTAATGTTTTGTATTCTGTTTATGCCTTGTATTAGGGCTCCTAGGGTTGTCCCTATTTTTTCTCCCATGATCTTTATCGTTTTAGTCTTTATGTTTAGGTCTTTGATCCACTTGGAGTTAGTTTTTGTGCATGGTGTGAGGTATGGGTCCTGTTTCATTCTTTTGCAAATGAATATCCAGTTATGCCAGCACCATTTGTTAAAAAGACTATCTTTTTCCCAATTTACTGACACTGGGCCTTTGTCAAATATCGGCTGCTCATACGTGGATGGATTTATATCTAGGTTCTCAATTCTGTTCCATTGGTCTATGTGCCTGTTGTTGTACCAGTACCAGGCTGTTTTGACTACTGTGGCTGTATAATAGCTTCTGAAATCAGGTAGAGTGAGGCCTCCCACTTTCTTCTTCTTTTTCAGTAATGCTTTGCTTATCTGGGGCTTCTTTCCCTTCCATATGAAATTGGTGATTTGTTTCTCTATCCCCTTAAAATATGACATTGGAATTTGGATCGGAAGTGCGTTATATGTATAGATGGCTTTTGGTAGAATAGACATTTTTACTATGTTAAGTCTTCCTATCCATGAGCGAGGTATGTTTTTCCACTTAAGTATGTCCTTTTGAATTTCTTGTAGTAGAGCTTTGTAGTTTTCTTTGTATAGGTCTTTTACATTCTTGGTAAGATTTATTCCTAAGTATTTTATCTTCTTGGGTGCTACCGTGAATGGTATTGATTTGGTTATTTCCTCTTCGGTGTTCTTTTTGTTGATGTAGAGGAATCCAAGTGATTTTTGTATGTTTATTTTATAACCTGAGACTCTGCCAAACTCTTCTTAGTTTCAGTAGTTTTCTGGAGGATTCCTTAGGGTTTTCTGTGTATAAGATCATGTCATCTGCAAATAGTGATAACTTTACTTCCTCCTTGCCAATCCGGATACCCTTTATTTCTTTGTCTAGCCTAATTGCCCTGGCTAGGACTTCAAGTACGATGTTGAATAAGAGCGGTGATAAAGGGCATCCTTGTCTGGTTCCCGTTCTCAAGGGAAATGCTTTCAGGTTCTCTCCATTTAGAGTGATGTTGGCTGTTGGCTTTGCATAGATGCCCTTTATTATGTTGAGGAATTTTCCTTCAATTCCTATTTTGCTAAGAGTTTTTATCATGAATGGGTGTTGGACTTTGTCAAATGCCTTTTCTGCATCAATTGATAAGATCATGTGGTTTTTATCTGTTGTTTTATTTATGTGATGGATTACATTAATGGTTTTTCTGATATTAAACCAGCCTTGCATACCTGGTATAAATCCCACTTATCATGGTGAATTATTTTTTTGATGTGTTGTTGGATTCTATTGGCTAGAATTTTGTTGAGGATTTTTGCATCTATGTTCATGAGGGATATAGGTCTGTAATTTTCTTTTTTTGTAATGTCTTTACCTGGTTTTGGTATCAGGGAGATGGTGGCTTCATAGAATGAGTTGGGTAGTATTCTGTCCTTTTCTATGTTTTGAAATACCTTCACTAGTAGTGGTATTAACTCTTCTCTGAAAGTTTGGTAGAACTCTGCAGTGAAGCCGTCCGGGCCAGGGCTTTTTTTTGTTGGAAGTTTTTTTGATTACCGTTTCAATCTCTTTTTTTGTTATGGGTCTATTTAGTTGTTCTACTTCTGAATGTGTTAGTTTAGGTAGGTAGTGTTTTTCCAGGAATTCATCCATTTCTTCTAAGTTTGCAAATTTGTTAGAGTACAATTTTTCGTAATAATCTGATATGATTCTTTTAATTTCAGTTGAGTCTGTTGTGATGTGGCCCTTCTCGTTTCTTATTTGGGTTATTTGTTTCCTTTCCTGTATTTCTTTAGTCAGTCTAGCCAATGGTTTATCAATTTTGTTAATTTTTTCGAAGAATCAGCTTTTGGCTTTGTTAATTCTTTCAATTGTTTTTCTGTTCTCTAATTCATTTAGTTCAGCTCTAATTTTTATTATTTGTTTTCTTCTGGTGCCTGATGGATTCTTTTGTTGCTCAGTTTCTATTTGTTCAAGTTGTAGGGACAGTTCTCTGATTTTGGCTCTTTCTTCTTTTTGTATGTGTGCATTTATCGATATAAATTGGCCTCTGAGCACTGCTTTTGCTGTGTCCCAGAGGTTTTGATAGGAAGTATTTTCATTCTCGTTGCATTCTATGAATTTCCTTATTCCCTCCTTGATGTCTTCTACAACCCAGTCTTTTTTCAGGAGGGTATTGTTCATTTTCCAAGTATTTGATTTCTTCTCCCTAGTTTTTCTGTTATTGATTTCTAGTTTTATTGCCTTGTGGTCTGAGAAGATGCTTTGTAATATTTCGATGTTTTGGACTCTGCAAAGGTTTGTTTTATGACCTCATATGTGGTCTATTCTAGAGAATGTTCCATGTGCGCTAGAAAAAAAAGTATACTTTGCAGCAGTTGGGTGGAGAGTTCTGTATAAGTCAATGAGGTCAAGTTGGTTGATTGTTGTAAGTAGGTCTTCTGTGTCTCTATTGAGCTTCTTACTGGATGTCCTGTCCTTCTCCGAAAGTGATGTGTTGAAGTCTCCTACTATAATTGTGGAGGTGTCTATCTCGCTTTTCAATTCTGTTAAAATTTGATTTATGTATCTTGCAGCCCTGTCATTGGGTGCATAAATGTTTAATATGGTTATGTCTTCCTGATCAATTGTCCCTTTTATCATTATATAGTGTCCTTCTTTATCCTTTGTGGTGGATTTAAGTCTAAAGTCTATTTTGTCAGAAATTAATATTGCTACTCCTCTTCTTTTTTGCTTATTGTTTGCTTGATATATTTTTTCCATCCTTTGAGTTTTAGTTTGTTTGTGTCTCTAAGTCTAAGGTGTGTCTCTTGTAGGCAGCATATAGACGGATCGTGTTTCTTTATCCAGTCCGTGACTCTCTGTCTCTTTATTGGTGCATTTAGTCCATTTACATTCAGCATAATTATAGATAAATAAGTTTTTAGTGTTGTCATTTTGATGCCTTTTCATGTGTGTTGTTGGCAATTTCATTTTTCCACATACTTTTTTGTGCTGAGGTGTTTTTCTTAGTAAATTGTGAGATCCTCATTTTCATAGTGTTTGACTTTATGTTAGTTGAGTCGTTACGTTTTTCTTGAGTTATGGAGTTGTTATACCTTTTTGTGGTTACCTTATTATTTACCCCTATTTTTCTAAGTAAAAACCTAACTTGTATCGTTCTATATCGCCTTGTATCACTCTCCATCTGGCAGTTCAATGCCTCCTGTATTTAGTCCCTCTTTTTGATTATTGTGATCTTTTACCTATTAACATCCATGATTCCCTGTTATGTGTATTGTTATTTTTTTTTTTAATTAATCTTAATTTGTTTGTTTTTGTGATTTCCCTATTTGAGTTGATATCAGGACATTCTGTTTTGTGACCTTGTCTTGTGCTGGTATCTGATATTATTGGTTTTCTGACCAAACAATATCCTTTAGTATTTCTTGTAGCTTTGGTTTGGTTTTCGCAAATTCTCTAAACTTGTGTTTATCTGTAAATATCTTAATTTCGCCTTCATATTTCAGAGAGAGTTTTGCTGGATATATGATCCTTGGCTGGCAGTTTTTCTCCTTCAGTGCTCTGTATATGTCGTCCCATTCCCTTCTTGCCTGCATGGTTTCTGCTGAGTAGTCTGAACTTATTCTTATTGATTCTCCCTTGAAGGAAACCTTTCTTTTCTCCCTGGCTGCTTTTAAAATTTTCTGTTTATCTTTGGTTTTGGCGAGTTTGATGATAATATGTCTTGGTGTTTTTCTTTTTGGATCAATCTTAAATGGGGTTCGATGAGCATCCTGGATAGATATCCTTTCGTCTTTCATGATGTCAGGGAAGTTTTCTGTCAGGAGTTCTTCAACTATTTTCTCTGTGTTTTCTGTCCCCCCTCCCTGTTCTGGGACTCCAATCACCTGCAAGTTATCCTTCTTGATAGAGTCCCACATGATTCTTAGGGTTTCTTCATTTTTTTTAATTCTTTTATCTGATTTTTTTTCAGCTATGTTGGTGTTGATTCCCTGGTCCTCCAGATGTCCCAGCCTGCATTCTAATTGCTCGAGTCTGCTCCTCTGACTTCCTATTGCGTTGTCTAATTCTGTAATTTTATTGTTAATCTTTTGGATTTCTACATGCTGTCTCTCTATGGATTCTTGCAACTTATTAATTTTTCCACCATGTTCTTGAATAATCTTTTTGAGTTCTTCAACTGTTTTATCGGTGTGTTCCTTGGCTTTTTCTGCAGTTTGCCTTATTTCGTTTGTGATGTCTTGAAGCATTCTGTAAATTAGTTTTTTATATTCTGTATCTGATAATTCCAGGATTGTATCTTCATTTGGGAAAGATTTTGATTCTTTTGTTTGGGGGGTTGGAGTAGCTGTCATGGTCTGCTTCTTTATGTGGTTTGATATGGACTGCTGTCTCCGAGCCATCACTGGGAAACTAGTTTTTCCAGAAAATCTGACTGGTACGCTGGCTCCAGGCTCTGAAAACAATCGCTGCCTCCCCGTATTTGTTCGTTCTCCGTCTCTAAATCTGTGTTTGTTGTTCAGGGTTCGTAGATTGTTATGTATTGATCGATTCACTTGTTTTTCTGAGTCTTCGTTGCAAGAGGGATCCGCGGTAGCGTCCACCTAGTCCGCCATCTTGGCCCCGCCTCAAATTCTTCTTTTTGAAACAAGATTAACACAGCAATAAATAAACAAGCAAGCGAAGAAGCAAATAAATGGTTGAGTTCAATAATGATTTTTAAAAAAAAGAGCTAGGAGTGGCTGGACACCTTGGAGAATAAATATTTCTCAATCCCTGGGCCCCAGACACTGCAGGCCTCCCCACAGTTTGCTGGAAGGAACAAAATCGAACTACAACCTGGGCACTAAAGACGATTTACCACAGAGATACTCTACCAACTGGTGGCCTAGTGTTGACTGTGTCCTGTTAAATGAAACCCACATTTGGCCTAAGGCCCTTAAAGAAGTTCTACTATCAAGCCCCCTCTATCTCACTCTGTACCCTTCTCTTTTATTTGCGTCTTTCTTAACCAGCATACTGACTTCTCAGTCCTCATCCTGTTTCTCCCCATTTCTTCTACTGACCGATTTCCTAGCAACTTGACAGACATAGCGAGGTTTTAGCCAAATCCTTACATGGTTTTAGATCTACCAGCCACCTTGACACCCAGTCCCTTCCAGACTCACCTTGTCCTTCTTACAGTGTGGCTTCAATTGCTGCATCTCTGGGTAAAAGACACCCACCCTGCATCACCACCCCGTTGGGTACTCTTTTGGACAGCCGTTAACTATACTGGTAGTAGTTTATTCCTTTGTATTAGACAATGAATCTCAATCTTTTCCCCCCTGCCACCCCATGTCCCTTCCAAATGACAGTGTGATATAGTAGTAAAAAAGCTAATGGAATTTGGAGTTAACAAAAATGGTGTGAGGGTCCAAGGTGATGCTTTGCTGTGCAGCCCTGGCAGTTACTTAACATCTCTAAGCCTTGGTTTTTTAATCTATAAATCAGGGATGATACCAATCAGCACTTAGCTATAAGTTTTTTGTCAGGATAAAAAGATGCCTGAGGGCCAATGTGTAAGGGCCAGGCATAAAGTGATCAATGAGCATTGCATGTTTAAAGGGCAATGAGCTGAGCACCTGAAACTCTATTGACCTTTTGTCTGCCTGGCTTTTGTTTGCAGGATCTTTATTTATTTTTTAAACAGTTATATATACCTTGTCACTTCTGCTGTATTGTATTACAAATTCTCTGACATGATCTGCTTTATCATTTGCATTCCGTACAGAAGTGCCTTGACCATTACAGTCAAGGATTTCTTGGCTTGAATGGAACAGAGTTCCTGTTAAGAGTTACGGCACACAAACTTCCCAAAAAACCCAAAACCAAACTCTTTGCCATTGAGTCAATTCCGACTCATAGTGACCATATAGGACAGAGTAACTGCCCCATAGAGTTTCCAAAGATTTGAACTGCCAATCTTTTGGTAAACTTCTCAAAGGAGGGCTTCAAACATCAGAGGAGAGGTTTTTGATCAGGAAATTCATATCATGAAAGTGGGGTCACAGGAAAACCTGATATTCAGTGTAATAGAACACCTGAAAACAGCAACACAAGTTGTTGAAACATTTGACAGATGTACGGCTCTACTTCCTGTGGATTGTGAGGTTTTAGACAAGTATTTAGTGTTTCAGCTTCAGTTTCTTTATCAGTATAATGTTGTTGGGTGCTGTCGAGCCAGTTGTGACTCATAATGACCCCATGTGCAACAGAATGAAACACTGTCTGGTCCTGCACCATCCTCACAACTGTTATCATGCTTGAGCCCATCGTTGTGGCCACTGTGTCAATCCATCTCACTGAGGATCTTCCTCTGTTTCGTTGACCCTCTACCAAGCATGATGTCTTTTTCCAGGGACTGGTCCCTGCTGACAGCATGTCCAAAGTATGTGAGACAATGTCTCGCTATCCCTGCCTCTAAGGAGCATTATGGTTGTACTTCCTCCAAGACAGATTTGTTCATTCTTTGGCAGTCAATGGTATATTCAATATTTTTTGCCAGCACCATATTTCAAAGGCATCCGTTCTTCGGTCTTCCTTATTCATTGTCCAACTTTCACATGCATATGAGGTGACTGAAAACACCACGGCTTGGGTTGGTATAATAGTATAATAGGGATAATAAGATTATCGACCTTATAGTGTTGACAAAAGAATACATGAGAGAATCCATGATACCTGATTATCACAACGACTGGCACATAGAACTTACTCAATAAACGTGATGGTAACTATGATGATTAACAATGGTCTCAACATACCTACTATTGTGAGGATAGCATAGGACCAGGCAACGTTTCATTCTATTATACATAAATATTGTGGCTATGAGGCAGAGATAACATGAGGGTACCTAACAATAGCTAACAATGTGATGCTTTTTACTACTTCCTTCAAACATTTTCTGAGGCTATTCTCATTCCAGAGAGATCCTGTTAAAACGTCAATCAGGTCTTGTCATTCTGCTCTCAGAACCCCGCAATGGCTCCTCCTTCCATTCAGAGTAAAGGCCTAGGTCCTTATTGTGGTCTACCCAGCAGCACAATGTCCAGTTGATTTATTTTTCTCCCTTAGCATTTAGACCCTCCTTAAAAAAAAATCATAATTTACTTACTTGGTATGCTTTTTGTTTATTATCTGTCTCTCCCCACTAGACTGTAACCTCCAGGAAGGCAAGGATTACTCATTGTCTGTGTACCCCAGTATCCTAGAATGGTGCCTGGTCATACTGAACCAACCAGTTTCCATTAAGTCAATCTGGACTCACAGGGACCCCACGTGTGTCAGATTAGAACTGTGCTTCATACAGTTTTCAATGACTGAATTTTTGGAAGTAGATTGCCAGGCCTTTCTTCTGAGATGCATCTGGGTGAACTTGAACCTCCAACCTTTTGGCTAACAGTCTAATGCATTAACACCTTGCACCTGGCCAAACCAAACCTATTGCCATTGTGTTACATTCGAACTCATGGTGACCCTTCAGGACAAAGTAGAACTGCCCCACAGTGTTTCCAAGGCTGTAACATTTACAGAAGCAGACTGCCACATCTTTCTCTATGGAGCTTCTAGTGGGTTTGAACCTTTGGTTTGTAGCTGAGCACTCAACCACTGAGCCACCAGGGCTCCTGTACCTGGTCATAGTAGGTGCTCAAAAACCATTTGTTGTATGAATGAGTGAATTTCCCACAATCAAGATGATCTCCACCTTTTCTAAATCTTTTATTACTTGAAGACTATTCTCTTATGCTACTTACCATATAGTCTTATACTGCACTATTTGGTATTTACCTTAGTTGCTCAATCAGATTGTAGACTAAGTGGGAATTATTTTCTCATTCCTTTTTGTATTACCACAAAAACCGAGCACACAGTAAGCGCTAGTGCTCTTATTGGAAGAAAAAAAATTCTGGACCTCGGGACTATGTTTATTGTGTTCACCTCCACTCATCTCATACTCTCTTTATTAATATTAAGCTTTATTACCATAGATGAATTTGTTAAAGATTTGACCTCTAATTCTCAAAATCAAATGAATTATTAACAATGTATCAAATGCCACTTAAATAATAAAATATATCAACAAGTGGTCAAATTTAATTTCCGAACAAAATACTCAAATTTTCTCATACAAAGAGGCAAAAAGCTCACACTGTGACTGCCTTCTTTAGTGTGGCGGACAGTAGCAGAGAGACAGCCTCCCAGAGTACAAGGCGCCATGGGTTTGGTGGCAGAAGAGGCTCAGCAGTAAAGTCCAGCTCCTCCTGCTCCCCTCCCTCCATCCCCTGGACTGCCCTTGTGCTGCCTACTGCAAAACAGCCTAGCCTTATAGCAGGCTTAGAAGAAGTGGAAAAGAGACACTTAAGAATAGAAGGAGACAAAAATACAATTCTCTTACCATTATATAGGGAATTACAAAAATGTGCATAAATGGACATTTCTGTTATTTGACTTGAATGTTAAACTGCATCAGCTTTTAGCCCAATTCATGATCCTGGTAATTGATATCTATAAGAATCAAGGTTTCAAAATGCATTTTGGCACTTGTACACCTAACGAAAAAATTCCAGAACTCTATTGGGATGAGTTATCCACACGAATAGCATCAGTAGCCCTCAGTCAACATCGTGGTGTTGAAGAAAGGAGAAAAGGCCCACTCTTGCCCTCTGACATCCCAGCGATAATTGTTTTTTTTTTTTTTTTTGCAGAGCTACTCTAAATCTTTTTCATTAGAACATATACGTTTTATAATTATGTTTTAAATCACTTTGAAATCTCCATGTTGTTGTTATTAGGTGCCGTAGAGTCAGTTCCAACTCAGTGACTCTATGTACTACGGAACAAAACACTACCCAGTCCTGCACCATGCTCACGATCCTTGTTATGTTTGAGCCCATTTTTGCAACCACTGTGTCAATCCATTTTTTTGAGGGTCTGCCTCTTCTTCACTGATCCTGTACTTTACCAAGCATGATGTTCTTCTCCAGGAACTGGTCCCTCCTGGTAACATGTCCAAAGTATGTGAGACATAGTCTCGCCATCCTTGCTTCTTAAAGAGTGTTCTGGTTGTAAACCTTTCAAGACAGATTTGTTTGTTCTTTTGGCATTTCATGGTATATTCAATATTCTTCACCAACACAATTCAAAGGCGTCATTTCTTCTTTGGTCTTCCTTATTTATTGTCCAGCTTTCTCATGCATATGATGCGATTGAAAACACCAAGACTTGGGTCAGGCCCACCTTAGTCTTCAAGGTGACATCTTTGCTTTTCAACACTTTAAAAAGGTCTTTTGCAGCAGATTTGCCTAATACAATGCATCTTTTGATTTCTTGACTACTGCTTCCATGGGTGTTGATTGAGGATCCAAGTAAAATTAAACCCTTGACAACTTCAATCTTTTCTCTGATTATTATGATGTTGCTTATTGGTCCAGTTGTGAGGATTTTTGTTTTCTTTATGTTGAGGTGCAATCCATACTGAAGGCTGTGGTCTTTGATCTTCATCAATAAGTGTTTCAAGTCCTCTTCACTTTCAGCAAGCAAGGTTGTGTCATCTGCATAACTCAGGTTGTTAATGGGTCTTCCTCCAATCCTGATGCCTCATTCTTTTTCATATAGTCCAGCTTCTCAGATTATTTGCTCAGCATACAGATTGAACAGGTATGGTGAAAGGATACAACCCTGATGCACACCCTTCCTGACTTTAAGCCAGGCAGTATCCCCTTGTTCTGTTCAAACAACTGCCTCTTGATCTATGTGCAGTTTCCCCATGAGCACAATTAAGTATTCTGGAATTCTTAGTCTATGCGGTGTTGTCCATAATTTGTTATGATCCACACAGTCAAATGCCTTTGCATAGTCAATAAAACACCGGTAAACATCTTTCTGGCATTCTCTGCTTTTAACCAGGATCTATCTGACATCAGCAATGATATCCCCGGTTCCACGTCCTCTTCTGAATCTGGCCTGAATTTCTGGCAATTCCCCTTCGATACACTGCTGCAGCCACTTTTGAATGACCTTCAGCAAAATTTTACTTGTGTGTGATATTAATGATATTGTTCTATAATTTCCACATACAGTTGAATCACCTTTCTTGGGAATAAGCGTAAATATGAATCTCTTCCAGTCAGTTGGCTAGGTAGCTGTCTTCCAAACTTCTTGGCATAGACAGGTGAGTGCTTCCAGTGCTGCATGCATTTGTTGAAACATCTCAATTGATTTTCTGTTAATTCCTGGAGCCTTGTTTTACATCAATGCCTTCAGTGCAGCTTGGACTTCTTCCTTCAGTGCTGTCAGTTCCTGATCATATGCTGCCTCTTCAAATGGTTGTACACTGACCAATTCTTTTTGGTATAATGACTCTGTGTTTTCCTTTCATCTTCTTTTGATGCTTCCTACATCATTTAATATTTTTCCCATGGAATCCTTCACTATTGCAACTCAAGGCTTGAATTTTTTCTTCAGTTATTTCAGCTTGAGAATTGTTGAGTGTGTTCTTCCTTTTTGGTTTTTTATTCCCAGCCCTTTGCACATGTCACTGTAATACTTTACTTTGTCTTCTCGAGCCACCTTTGAAATCTTCTGTTCAGTTCTTTTACTTCATCATTTTTTCCTTTTGCTTTAATTACTCTACTTTCAAGAGTAAGTTTCAGAGTCTCTTCTGACATCCATTTTGGCCTTTTCTTTCTTCCTTGTCTTTTATGACTTCTTGCTTTTTTCATGGATGATGTCCTTGATGTCATTCCACAACTCATCTGGTCTTTGATCATCAGCGTTTAATACATCAAATCTATTCTTGAGATGGTCTCTAAATTCAGGTGGGATATACTTAAGGTTGTACTTTGGCTCTTGTGGACTTGTTCTAATTTTCTTCAGTTTCAACTTGAACTTGCATATGAGCAATTGATGTTCTGGTCCACAGTCAGCCCCTGGCCTTGTTCTGACTGAGCTATTGAGCTTTTCCATCTTTTTCCACAAATGTAGTTCATTTTATTCCTGTGTATTCCATCTGGTGAGGTCCACGTGTACAGTAGCCATTTATGTTCATGAAAAAAGGTATTTGCAATGAAGAAGTCATTGGTCTTGCAAAATTCTATCATGCCATCTCCAACATCATTTCTATAACCGAGGCCATATTTTTCAACTACCGATCCTTTTCCTTTGTTTCCAACTTTTGCATTCCAATGACCAGTAATTATCAGTGCACCCTGATTGTATGTTCCATCAATTTCAGACTGCAGAAGCTGGTAAAAATCTGCAATTTCTTCATCTCTGGCCTTAGTGGCTGGTGTGTAAATTCGAATAATAGTTGTATTAACTGGTCTTCCTTGTAGGTGTATGGATATTATCCTATTCACTGACAGTGTTGTATGTCAGGATAGATCTTGAAATGTTATTTTTGATGGTGAATGCAACGTCATTCCTCTTCAAGTTGTCATTCCTGGCGTAGTAGACCATATGATTGTCTGATTCAAAGTAGCCAATATCAGTCCATTTCAGCTTACTAATTCCTAGGGTATAGATATTTATGCATTCTATTTCATTTTTTGAGATTTCCAGTTTTCCTAGGTTCATACTTTCTACATTTTATGTTCTGATTATTAATGGGTGTTTGCAGCTGTTTCTTCTCCTTTTGAGTCACGCCACATCAGGAAATGAAGGTCCTGAAAACTTGACTCCATCCATGACATTAAGTTCGACTCTACTTTGAGGAGGCAGCTCTTCCTCAGTCCTCTTTTGAATGCCTTCTAACCTGAGGAGCTCATCTTCCAGCACTATATCAGACAGTGTTCCCCTGCTGCTTCGTAAGGTCTTCATTTGCTAATTCTTTTCAGAAATAGACTGCTGGTTCCTTCTTCCTAGTCTGTCTTAGTCCGGAAGCTCAGCTGAAACCTTTCCGCCATGGGTGACCCTGTTCGTATCTGAATACCAGTGGCATAGCTTCCAGCATCACAGCAACATGAAAGGCCCCACAGTACAACAAACTGACAGAGACATGGGGGAATATCTACATAGAGCTTGTACTTCTTTTAAGTAACAAGTACAGTTCGAAAAAAGTAAAAAATTGATAGCATAATGATTAAAGGTTGGAGAAGTTTTTCTTTGTTTTAATAATTTATTTTTGTTGCTGTTGAGGATATACACAACCAAACATACATCAATTAAACAGTTTCTGCATGTACAGTTCAGTGACATTGATTCCCTTCCAGTTGTGCAACCTTTCTCACCCTCCTTTTCTGAACTGTTCCTCCACATTAACGTAAACTCACTGCCCCCAAAGTTTCATATCTAATTTTTCGTGTTGTCCTTGCCAATTTGATCTTATTTAGATAGCTCTTTAAAAAAACACAATGCTCAAGGCAGACATTCTTTACTAATTAAGCTAAACTATTGTTTGGTTTAAAGAAGACTTCAGGGAATATTTTTGGTTTCAGGTTTAAATATTATCTCAGGGCAATAGTTTCGGGGCCTCATCTAGCCTCAGTTGCTTCAGAAAGTCTGGGTTTCATGAAAATTTGAAATTCTGTTCCACACCTTCCCCCTTTTAATCAGGATTCTTCTATAGAATCTTTGATCAAAATGTTCAGTAATGGTATCTGGGCACTGTACTGTTCTTCTGGTCTCATGGCAAAAGAGACAGTTGTTTATGGTGGCAATTAGCAATACATTCTATTTCCTCCTCCTATTCCTGACATTCCTTCCTCTGTTGCTCCAGGTGAATAAAGATAAATTGTTGTTCTTTGGATGGCCACTTGCAAGCTTTTAAGACCTTAGGCACTACATGACGAAATTGAAGGTAGAATGGAAGCACTAAATATGATATATTAGGCCAATTAACTGGGATGTCTCATGAAACCATGACCCTAAACCTCCAAACCAAGAAATCAAATCCCATGAGGTGTTTGGTACATAAGCAGCCTCAGCAGCTGCTCTCTATCTCTCTCTATCTTTTTTTATTTTGCAAGTATATCTATCAACAGTATCTGCCAATTCAACTTTTTATAGGTGTACAACTTATTGACATCAATTACATTAACAGGCTGTGCAAATATCACCCCTAATCAACAAGAATGTACCATCACAGTAAACAAAAACTCAGCGCTCTATAAACAATAACCCTCCCTTTTCCCTCCCTCCCACCCCTGGTAACCGCTAATAAACTCTGGTCTCTATAATTTGCCTGTATCATGTCTTTTTATGTAAGCGAGGCCACACGATACTTGCCGTTTTGTGATTGACTTATTTACTCAGCATAATGTCTTCAGGCTCCATGATAACAACAGTTCTTGAGGCCGACTTCATTCACTTCAACCCCTGGGTGCCTCCTGGAAGCAGACAGAGTATGCTGTTGAATGCACAGACACCATTTGTTCAGCTGGGTTAGTTCTTAGTTTTTTGACTCTGAAGCCCTGTCATTTTATTTGATGTTTCTTTTTAAAACTCATGGGCTCTCCTTGGGATGCCCAAGAGAGATCTGCATGATTCCTTTTGCCTCTCAGGGATACACCTGCCCTCTGTGACATGCTCAGTGGCCCACCTTTGAAGCAACATCCATGTCCCAGGATACTGGGCAGGATTAATGGCTAGAAGAGCTGTAAACTTCAAAAACCCAGATGAGCTCCTGTGGCTGGTCAGCCCCTGAAAGTGCCTCTGACATTATCAGCCACCTGGACAAACACAAAGGATGCAGTGCAGTTCTTTATTCCCAGTGCAGAATTTGCCATAACCACCCTCTCATGCCTCATATCATAAAGAGGCTTTTGTGTTGTTGGAAGCTGGGGAAGAGGTGGGTGTTTGATCAGAGGATTCTCAGAGCTAGGTCCTTCATCTTTAGATACTCCGCCAGCCAGTACATCTGGACCTTGCTGTGTCCAGAAAATGTTAGTACTACAGTGGTCCCATAATCCCTTGCCCTCTCCAAACCAGCTCTGCCTGTCATGAGAGATTCAAAATCAAATACCCACTTACTGACTTTTCATAGAATATCATCCATCTATCTATCTATCTATCTATCTATCTATCTATCTATCTATCTATCTATCTATCTATCTATCATCTATCTAGCTATCTATCTAGCTATCTATCTAGCTAGCTAGCTAGCTATCATCTAGCTATCTATATTTTTCAGTGCTTGACTCAGTGCCTTACTTTGTAGGAGCACAACAAGTATTTGTGGAATAAATAAGTGAGCTAATAAATAAAACCGTAGATCATTTCTAGAATAAAGCTGTATCTTTAGGAGCTAAACCATTTGTGTTAGTTTGGATTTCTTCCAGAAGCAGACTTTGAAACATGAATTTGAGTGAAAATAGTTTATTTGGAAAATGATCACAGAAAATGTCAATAGGACAAAGGGCAAGAGAAAGCAACCAATGGAGGGAGATGGTGCGTTATTCAGCAAATTACCCCTGTGGGAAACTGGGGTGATCAGGAAGCCAGAGAAGAGCACAGAACTCAGAGTGATTCTATCTGAGGTGAAGGAGCTGGGCTCCCCTCAGGCATTGGTGAAGGACTGCTTCTTAGGGTGTTCAATTACAGCTTTCTGTGTGCCCAGGCACAGTGGCCAAAGAAAACCTTCTGGCAGAGATGGACATTGGCCATCAGAAGTCACCGTTCCACCTACACTGCTTTCCATTCCTCTCTGTTTCCTCTATCCAATTAGCTGTCAGGAGGAAACTGGAAGTCAGTGGCTCCTTCAGACCTAGGAATAACAGAAAATTCTAGCAGACTGCAGCTTAGTAGACCGTGCCTTCCGGTTGTCTGTTATTATCTTGGCCTTCATTTCCAAATCTCAGTATCTATGTCGGAGTCATTTTAGTTGAAGAAACAACACTTGCGTTTATTTAAGTGGTCAGGAAGTTTTTTTCTTTTTTTTAATGCAGTATTATAATCTAGAGGTGTTCAACATATTTAATGGTATTATCTTGCCACTTCTCACCAAACCTGGCATACTGGACTCCTAAAGGACCTTAGCTATCACTTCATTCAATGTAGTCATTTTACTGACAGTGAGACTGTCGAGCATAGAGGTGAAATAATTCTGCCAAGGTCACACAGCTGGTTAGAATCAGGATGAGAGGGCAGGTTTCCTTACACCTGTGCTTTTCTTCACCCCATGCTGCCACTCACGCTAACATTCCCAGTGGCTCAGGGGAATGGCATTTGGACAATATTGGTACAACTCATTAAGGGACAAGCACAGAGTGTGACTAAAAGATCTTAGTGGTGGAGACAGAAGACAAGGGGAGAAGAGCAGCATGGGGACCCACAGTTATTGAACACTTGTTCACTGCCACCAAGTTGGCTCAGACACATGGCAACCTTATGTTTAAAAGAACAAAACTTCTCTTGGTCCTGTGCTGTCTTCATGATTGTTCATATGTTTGAGTCCATTATTGTGGCTATTATTGAACACTTGTTGTTGTTACATTCTGTCAAGTTGGTTCTCACTCATAGCGACCCTGTGCAGAACAGAACAAAACACTGCCCGGTCCTGCACCATCCTCACAATCATTGTTATCCTTGAGCCCATTGTTAAAGCCACTGTGTCTGTCAATCCATCTTTTTCAGGGTCTTCCTCTTTTTAGTTGACCCTCTACTTTACTAAGCAAGATGTCCTTCTCCAGGGACTGGTCCCTCTGATAACATGTGCAAAGTATGTAAGATGATGTCTTCCCATCCTTGCTCCTAAGGAGCATTCTGGCTGTACTTCTTCCAAGACAGATTTTTTCTTTCTTTAGGCAGTCCATGGTATATTCAATATTCTTCACCAGCACTATAATTCAAAGGCATCAGTTCTTTTTCATTCTTCTTCAGTCAACCTTATTCAAAGTCCAGGTTTCAAATATGTATGAGTTGATTGAAAACACCACAGCTTGGGTCAGGTCCACCTTAGTTCTTAAAGTGACATCTTATTTTTTAACACTTTGAAGAGGTCTTCTGCAGCAGATTTGCCCAATAAAATGCATGGTTTGATTTCTTGACTGCTGCTTACATGGGCATTGATTATGGATCTAAGTAAAATAAAATCTGTGACAATGCCAATCTTTTCTCCATTTATCATGATGTTGTTTATTGGTCCAATTGTGAGGATTTTGATTTTCTTTATGTTGAGCTATAATCCATACTGAAGGCTGTGGTCTTTAATCTTCATCAGTAAGTGCTTCAAGTCCTCTTCACTTTCAGCAAGCAAGGTTGTGTCATTTGCATAACGCAGGTTGTTAATGAGTCTTCCTCCAATCCTGACACACGATTCTTCTTCAAATAGTCCAGCTTCTTATATTATTTGCTCAGCATACATACTGAATAGGCATGGTGAAAGGATACAAGCCTGATGCACAATTTTCTTGACTTTAAACCACCCGGGATTCCCTGGTTCTGTTCGAACAACTGCCTCTTGATCTATGTACAGGCTCTCCATGATCACAATTAAATATTCTGCAATTCCCATTCTTCCCAATGTTATCCATAATTTGTTACGATCCACACAGCTGAATGCCTTTGCATAGTCAATAAAACACAGGTAAACGTCTTTCTGGTATTTTCTGCTTTCAGCCAGGATCCATCTGACATGAGCAATGATATCCCTGTTTCCACCTCCTCTTCTGAATCCAGTTTGAATTTTTGACAGTTTCCTGTCTCTATACTGCTGCAACAGCTTTTGAATGATCTTCAGCAAAATTTTACTTGCATGTGATATTAATGATATTGTTCAATAATTTCTGCATTTGGTTGGATCACTTTCTTGGGAATAGGCATAAATATGGATCTCTTCCAGTTGGTTGGCCAGGTAGCTGTCTTCCAAATTTCTTGACATAGATAAGTCAGCACCTCTAGTACTGCATCCATTTGTTAAAACATCTCAACTGGTATTCCATAACTTTCTGGAGCCTCATTTTTCGTCAATGCCTTCAGTGCAGCTTGGACTTCTTCCTTCAGTACCATTGGTTCTTGATCATATGCTACCTCCCGAAATGATCGAACATCGACTTTTTGATACAGTGACTGTGTATTCCTTCCATCTTCTTTTGATGCTTCTTGCATCATTTAATATTTTTCCCTTAGAATCCTTCAATATTGCAACTCAAGGCTTGAATTTTGTCTTTAGTTCTTTCAGCTTGAGAAAGGTCGAGTGTGTTATTCCTTTTTGATTTTCTATCTCCAGAAATCTTTACACATTTCATTATAATAATTTACTTTGTCTTCTCCAGGGGCCCTTGGAAATCTTCTGTTCAGCTCTTTTACGTCATCATTTCTTCCTTTCACTTTAGCTACTCTACATTCAAAAGCAAGTTTCAGAGTCTCTTCTGACATCCATTTTGGTCTTTTCTTTCTTTCCTGTCTTTTTAATGACTTCTTGCTTTCTTCATGTATGATGTCCTTGATGTCATTCCACAACTTGTCTGGTGGTCTGTTATTAGTGTTCAATGCATCAAATCTGTTCTTGAGATGGTCTCTAAATTCAGGTGGGATGTACTCAAGGTCGTACCTTGGCTCTTGTGGATCTGTTCTAATTTTCTTCAGTTCCAACTTGAATTTGCATATGAGCAATTGATGATCTCTTCCACAGTTGGCCCCTGGCCTTGTTCTAACCTATGATATTGAGTTTTTCCATTGCATCTTTCCACAGATGTAGTCAGTTTAATTCCTGTGTATTCCATCTGGTGAGGTCCACCTGTATAGTCACCATTTTTGTTACAACTTTTACAGCACTTCACCATGAGTGGTTGAATCCCCAGGTTTCTTCTCTTCTCCTGGCAGGAGGCTGAGGTGCAGGTGCACTGACTCTGAATTTACCTGCTATATGACATTCCTGGGATGGAAGTAGCAAGTCGTTGCCATTTTTTTAGGGCTGTGCACAATATTTTTAGAGCCATGCACAAAAACTTATTCACTAAAATTATGCAGACTGCACACGCATCACAAGATTGAAGATCCTCCCCTCGCTGTTCATGCATATGTCACTGCCTAGAAAAGGAACGAATCTGCCATGGCTCAGGGAGCTGGCAACCTTAGGTCACGAGACCCTGCCTGCCTCCCAGTTTGCAAACTGTGAATAAAACTTTCTGTTCTTCCAACCGTATGCCTGGCTGACTTCAATTTGCTAGTCTGCTTGACAAGAACCTATTAGTTGATGGCTTCAGAAGTAGACTGTCACATCTTTCTACTAGAGAGCAGCTGGTGGGATCTTTCAGTTAGCAGCTGAGTGTTTAACCACTGTACCACCACGGCCCCTTGATAGGTGTCCTAGAGCAGTCAAAATCTATATACCACCACTCAGATGTAACTTCTTTAATTTTTTGTTTTGTTTTGTTCTGGATCCTCATTTCCACTCACCAGCCCAAGATGAGTTATTTACAGCTCTCATGTTTGTGAAGAAGCTCCAATGCCAGCTCCTCGTGCACCAAGGCAACTCCTGCAATACTGCAATTGGCAATATTGACTTTGAGCATCCTCCACCTTCATGGAAATTCCAGGTCTTTCCTATGATTACAACATTGGAGATCCCTTTAAGCCATAAATATATTTCTTGAGATAAGTGCTGGTTGTCCCGACTTATGGTGTATTCAAGTTACATCAAACTGCACTTACAACCATCTGTTTTGTGTGTGTGTGTGTACATCTTATTGTTAATAATATGTACTACATATAATGTTGCAGCACATTTTTTTTTTTTTTGTTGTCCTTTAACTGAAAGTTCTCAAATCAAGTCAGGCTCTCACACAAAAAGTTATATATACACCTTCCTGTGTATTCCCAGCTGCTCTCCCCCTAATGAGACAGCACATTCCTCCTCTCCACCCTGTATTCCCCATGTCCATTCAACCAGCTCCTGTCCCTCTCTGCCTTCTCATCTCACCTCCAGACATGAGTTGCCCACATAGTCTCACGTATCCACTTGAGCCAAGAATCTCACTCTTCACCAGTATCATTTTCTATCTTATAGTCCAGTCCAATCCCTGTCTGAAGAATTCCCTTCAGGAATGATTCCAGTCTTGGGCTGACAAAGGGTCTGGAGACTGTGACTGCCAGGGTCCCTCTAGTCTCAGTCAGACCATTAAGTCTGGTCTTTTTTTTACCAGAATTTGAGGTCTGCATCCCACTGTTCTCCTGCTCCCTCAGGGATTCTCTGTTGTGTTCCCTGGCAGGGCAGTGATTGGTAATAGCTGGGCACCATCTAGTTCTTCTGGTCTCAGGCTGATGTAGTCTCTGGTTTATGTGGCCCTTTCTGTCTCTTGGGCTCATCTTTACCATATATCTTTGGTATTCTTCATTCTTCTTTGCTCTGGGTGAGTTGAAAACAATTGATGCATCTTAGATGGCCACTTGCTAGCATTTAAAACCCCAGACGCCTCTCACCAAAGTGGGATGCAGAATGTTTTCTTAATACATTTTGTTATGCCAATTGGCCTAGATGTCCCCTGAAACCATGGTCCCCAAACCCCCGTCCCTTCTACTCTGGCCTTCGAAGCGTTTGGTTGTATGCAGGAAACTTCTTTGCTTTTGGTTTAGTCCAGTTGTGCTGACCTCTCCTGTATTGTGTGCTGTCTTTCCCTTAACCTAAAATAGCTCTTGTCTACTATCTAATTAGTGAATACTCTTCTCCCTCCCTCTACACCCTCATAACCATCAAAGAATATTTTCTTCTGTGTTTAGACTTTTCCTTGACTTCTTATAATAGTGGTCTCATATTGCATATGTCCTTTTGCAACTGAACAATTGCACTCAGCATAAAGCCTTCCAAGTTCCTCCATGTTATGTTTCACGGATTCATCGTTGTTTTTAATCATTGTGTAATATTCCATTATGTGAATATACCACAGTTTATTTATCCATTCTTCTGTTGATGGGCACCTTGGTTGCTTCCCTCTTTTTGCTATTGTAAACAGTGCTGCAATGAACATGGGTGTGCATATATCCCTTAGTGTGAAGGCTCTTATTTCTCTAGGACAAATTTCAAGGAGTGGGAGTGCTGGATCGTATGGCAGTTCTATTTCTAGCTTTTTAAGGAAGCGCCAAATCAATTTCCAAAGTGCAGCACATAATTTACTGATGCTGTCATTATCAGAGGTTCACTCAAAGATGTTTATATGTAATGTTTCCAACCCCAAAGACAAAGATCTGATTTATAAAGATAACTGATAATAAAAGGCAATAATAATGAAAACTAAAAAAAAAAAAGAGGTATTCGACTTAACCTCAGCATTGACTTAGGATGGAGTCACGGAATCAGAACCCTGTTGTAAGTTGGGGACTACCTGTATCATGTTAAATAATGTCATCCTGTGCTACATCTAATGGAATGAATTTATCAGATTGGACCAAGAGAACTCCACAAGAAGCAGAACCCAGGAGAATAGCTAGGGGGTTTGGTGGGGCAGAGTAAGAGGGAGCAAGCGGTGGCACAGGGAGGATGTCCAAAGCAGAGGGACTTCCGGAAGGGTAGGCATGCCTGGGCTGTACAGGAACCCAGTGGGAGGGACCTAGGAGCCTGGAAAGGGGAGCTCTGGTGAAGATTGGAGTCCAAAATCACCTTATGTGCAGAGGCCGCTGTGGGACAGTGACGCCAGAATGGGGAGAGCAAATATTGAACCTGGCACTCATCATCTTCAGGTGCATAAAGTGGCCTTCTGGTCCTTTCTGGACTCACAGAATCGTGGAGGCCAGAACCCTGTTTCCTGACGTCCGGCCAAAGTTCCCTGTACCCATCGCGGACTGCAGAGCTGGGTCAGAGTCCACAGGCCGAGGCATCCATTTCAGGCCCTGTGCCGCCCTCGCTGAGCTGTGATTTCCTTTGATTCTGTTGTTCTTGTTCCACCAAGAGGGACCTCTGTTCCCATTCTGAAGGCCACTGTTCAGGCCTATTCACTCTCAATGGCTCATTTAGTTCAGTGGGGGTTTGAGTTTTTAGAAGGTTTTTGCTTTTAAATTCTTTTTTCTTTTTCCTTTTTTTAAAAAAAGGGTCATAAAGAGCTTTAAGATGCCACGCATGAAAAGCTCTGGATAAATGCAGCTTGTACTGGATTGTAAAATACTGTATTGTTCCAAGCTTAATTCCCCGTGTGAGACTGGAATCGGTGATTTCCCCATCCTGAGACCAAGGCAGAATATCAACAGGCCGAAGATTGGCAGCGAGGACCGTCGCCCCGGAGGCCGCAGCCGCCTGGGATTACAGACCCGTGCTGCCGAATATTTACAGAGAAACCAGAGGGCTCATCTAAGAAATTCTCCTTTTGACACAGATTTAATTTTTTTTTAATTTTTGCATTAAGGTGATATTCATCATTTTTATGAAGAAACAAATCTCCGTTCTCTGAAGCGAGAGCAGCTGCTGTCTGAGGTCACACACAGTTGTAAATCACAGCAGGGACTTCCTCCAACCTCCTGCTCTGAAAACTCACCCCATCATGTTTGTGAGCATGTTTGCTTATGTGGAGTGGCCTCCCTCTCAGCTCTATTGAGACTGTTTTGGCCCTTAAGTTCTCTTTCTCCTCTCTTTATGTGGAAGTCAAGGGACTGCCCGATTTTAATCCACCGGGGCCAAGAGTTCCTCCTGTTTGCCATACTTGTCCCTGCCTCCTTGTCTTTGTCTCTGTTGGTCCCTGCTGGGAGTGCTGCCTCCCATCTTCCTCTCTGGCTAGATCATGGCTTCCTGCTTTGAAGCCACCCTCCTTCATAACACTTAGACTACTATATTTATCTGCCTATTCTCAGATCTCAATTAGCATCATAGTCACTATCACACATCTTAACCCCTTTTTTGGGTTGAGTTTGGAGCCCAGGTTAGATTGTAAACTCATCAAATGCAGTGATTTTTCCATAGCTTTTATCCTTCATATGTACTATCATATACGTCAAGCACAACGTAAGAGCTTGATAAATTCCCATTGATTGGTTTTTCAATTGATTGGTTGAATGTCTAAGAGAGTGCTTTGCTCACGTAACCCCAGATGTTAACAGAGGTATCCCTCTGACTCTTACATCCACACGTTCTATTTCATCCCCACTTCATTTCAGGAGCACAATTCAGCCCTGCTCCAGTTTCCAGAAAATATCTACTTGCACCAAATACTTTATGAGTCGCGGTAGACTTTTACTAAACATTGGTTACCCTAAGAGGGCCACACTGGCAGAATGTAGCAATCCACCACTTACTTCTGGCATTAGACAGAATGGCCACAGAGTCCTTGTGCATGAGGTTCTATGCTTGTAACAGTTGGGAACCTAAAAAATCTATCAGAGATTCCGCTACAGAAGATGTCTAGAAGAAAAACTGAAATTTATTGGGGAAAGGAAGGAGACATATGGATAATGTCTACTGATATGCAAGGGATTTCTCGGCCACTCAGCTACTCTTTCTTCCCTTAGAAGCAACGAAAATTGCTTGCCTATCCCCTATGTAGCAGTTTCTAGATCATCTTTTGTGACTTGAGCATGGCTTTCGGGTCTCACCTTGTGTGATCTATCAAAGTGTTTCTTCTAAAAAAAAAAAAAAAATACTGTGCTTTCTCCAGAAAGAACTCCAATGGATTCTTTTTTTATTCTCCTTATTCTTACCACAACAGTACCTAAGAGGGTACCGAATTTGCCGTTTCTGGTTCCAGTAATTAAAAGTGTACCTCAGAGAATGCAGCCACCAAGAGAACCTGGGCTTAAACAGGTTCCAGATATTGCAAAAATTCCTAGTCAATAGACTGTCAGACTGCCTTCCCTACTTCTTGCTTCCAGTTTTACCACCATGAAGCACCAAAAGTGAGGCCTGGGCCCCAGAAAACACGGCCGACAGGGTCCCTGAAAGTCTGGGCATGAAAAGTAAACAGGTCTCCCAGAGACAGAGCTTAGTGGTCAGCATGGTCACTTTCCCCATCAGAAGCTGTCCACTCTGCATGGTGTCTGTGCGTCTCTGGCCTGGGGCTGCCACTTGATCTCAGCTACCAGCAGCTGTTTAATTTGATTCTGTTCCTTCTTCCTGCCCCATGGGAAAAGAAATTTTTTAGTCATGTAATTTCAGAACAGCAAGATTTCATGTGAAGAAAAAATAGAATTTTTGCTTGGGTCATGGCTATTGAAAGTAAAACGTCATTTTGTACTCGCTCTGAAAGAGCCCTCCTCTCAACTCCCGCTCCCAGGCTCCCCTCTTGCTTAGCCTTTTGTGCAGCTCCTTTGGTGTTTCTGCTCCTCAGATGTGCGCACATTTTAAATAACATTTCTTCCTGAATTTGTCCCTTCATTTCCCCAGCTTCTGTGCTTGGGGGCTCTCCAGCTTCCATCCTTTTTCTTGCTAATGTTCCCTCCTCCATCCTTTGTTGACATGCCAGTTTATTCAGCACTAGCCTCCTCCTTCCTCTCTTCACTCTTTTCCATTCCTCACACTCCTCCTAACTGAAAAACACTCACCAAATGGTGCAGTGTGTGTGTGTGATTGGGTCCTAGGAGAATAAAACTGATATTTGTCCCCATGTTGCTTTTGAGGTGGGAGAACTGCATCTCCCTCCCCTGCGAACTCTCTTAAATGCCCAGTGTGGTGGTCAGTCTGAACACAGGGCCAAGTTTATGTATAGGCCAAGGACTGTGTGATTTGTAGCATGCTGGGAAGGCTGCTAGTAGTCACTTTTGGTTGGCTGCTCATAAGTTATTTCTCCCTTTTTCAATCCTACCTGAACTCTGATTTTTTGAGGGCATGTACCCTCCTGCACAGCCCTGTGCTTCAGGGAGGTGGGTTCCACCCCCACTCCAACTGTAAATCATGATTGGTCTAACTAATTGTGAGGGCCCCATTCACCTTTTCACTGATTGGTTTAGGTGTGGGCACGTGAAACAAATCTAGCCAATAAGGATGAAGGAGAAGCCTGCCTGGGGGATAGAGGCAGACATCTGGGGAAGGTTATTCTCTATTTTTAAAATATACACAAGTAAGTGAAAGGCCTTCTTAGTATCCTTGTATGTTTTCACCAAGATGCCCTGGTTGTGCAGTGGTTAAGCTTTTGGCTGCAAACTGAAAGGTCAGAAGTTCAAATCCACCAGCCACTCTGCAGGAGAAAGACGTGCCAGTCTGCTTCTGTAAAGATTTATAGCCTTGGAAACCTTATGGGGCAGTTCTACTCTGTCCTATAGGGTTGATTCCGACTCGATTGGGTTTGTTTGGTTTTTGGTTTTATGTTGTCTCCAGCCTGTGATGTTGAGAGCTGCTATAGCCATCTTGGAAACATGAGAAGACAAGTCCCAGGAAAAAGCCATTCTGCTGAGAATGGCAGAAAAGAAATATGTGAGTTGAGTCCTCGAAGACATCCTTGAGCTGCTGAAGCTGCCTTACTCAGGCTTCTTGTCTTTGAGATAATAAATCTTCTCACTTTTAAGCTATTTGTCTTAAGAGTTTTCTGTTTCTTACAACCTAAAGTATCCTAACAAACATAACTCCTCCAACCGAAACTGTTCCCTTCATACATCGCTTCACCTCTGCTTCCTCTGGGATACTCACACAGGTCATCATAAGAAAATAGTTACTGCTTACATATTGCTTACTGTGTACCAGGCACTATTCTAAATGCTTTACATAGAGTAACTATATAGTTAAATACAAACCCTGTAAATAGTATTATTATCTTCATTATATGTATTATATGTGAAGAAACTGAAGCATAGAAAGGTTGAGAAAATTGCCCAAGGTCCCATAGCTAGTAAGTGGCAGCAGGGGAATTTGAATCTAGATGATTGGCACCGGCAGCTCTGGTAGCACAGTGGTTAAGAGCTTGGCTGCTATCCAAAAAGTTGGCAATTCGAATCCACTAACTACTTCTTGGAAATCCTGTGAGGCAGTTCTACTCTGTCCCATAGGGTTGCTCTGAATTGGAATCGACTCCACAGCAATGGGTTTGCTTTGGTTTTGGTTAGCCTGGCATCTGGGCCCATGCTATTAACCACGACTCTATCAACATTCAGGAACTAAACATCTGGGAGTTCTGGGCCCTGGTGCTCTAGGAAGGGGGCACATACTCTCTCTCCCTACCTTGATTCAAATGAGTTGCCTTGCCTTCACTGGGTGAGGACACTCCCCACACCGCCTCTTCTCCAAGGTAAGGAACTCATGCCAATTTTGTTAGTGCCACCATTGGTGGCTACTCCATCTCTACACAGTTAAGGTATCTGAGAAATGTGAACTACCAGCTGCATGTATTCTTTATCCCTGGCCAGGACTGCACCAGCATGAGCTGAACTGAACACCAGACAGCCTAAAGGCCAGCCAAGAGCCAGGGATAAGGATACTTCCAAGTTGCCCCTAGGCTCCACACTGACCCAAGCTCAGATTTCTTAAGTCCCCCCGTAACTTGGAGATCCCAGACTTTTTACCATACTTACTGGACCCAGTCTAAAGGAAGCATCAAGTTTTGTTGATGGGGCTTTAAAAACCTCTTAGTGTCCCTCCTCCCACACTCTCTGTATCACTCACGGCTCAGTTAGGAGACAGAAACCACACGAATTATTTTAACAAAGAGGATTTGATACGAATTATTGTTAACTGGTCTTGAAGAGTCAAAAAGATAAACGGAAGCATCACAGAGTAGCAATTGCAGGAAACAGCTACTGTCCTTAGAGCTGGGGAACAAAGGGAAGAGGTTGAAATTATTAAAACTTAGAAACTTGGAAGAGAGAACCCTGTGGTTCTGAGAAGGAGGAGTTGCTTTGCTGGTGTGCTGGTGTTGAAGGGGTAAAGAACCCTTGCTAGGGTGCCACTCACAGGACCATAAGCCTGCAGAAACCCAACAAGAAGCAAACAGGAAGCATCAAGCCCCTTCCTGTCTCCTCCAGATTTGCAGTCATCCTCTAGAGCTCCCTCCCAGTTGGTAGAGTTTAACATAGGAGAGTCTAACAAGGAGTCTTGTCTGGTGCAAATAATTAACACACTCAGCTGCTGACCACAATGTTGAATGTTTGAGTCCACCCAGAAGCACCTTGGAAAAAAGGCCTAGTGATCTACTTCCAAAAAAATCAGCCATTATAAAACCTATAGGGTACAGTTCTACTCTCACAAACATGGTGTTGTCATGAGTCAGAATCTACACAAAGGCAGCTGGTTAACACGGAGTCAGATGACAAAACAGCATCATACAGCAGAGTATAAAACGGAGGGTCTGAATCTGAAAGACAAAGCTTAATCTCTTTCTCTCACACCACAAACTACGGTGAAGTGCAGCTCAGAGGATAGCAAGGATGTTTATCACTGGGAATTCAATATAGCAAGAAAATTCTTATTTTGTTTCCATTCCATCTGCACTGGAGGGACAAGGTACAAGAGAGGGGCAGCCACGTGAGAAGGGTAAATCTTTAGAGAAGTCAATGTGTAAGGCTTAAAACCACCTGGTAGAAGAAGCTGGTAAATGGTTTGCTGAGTACTGGGGAAAATTAACCATGCACCGAGGGGGATTATCATTAGACCTTTTCTGAATGTTAGGTAAAATAAAAGAAGATTGATCAAGGGTTTGATACCTATTAAAACAAAACCAGTTACCATCGAGTTGATTCCAACTCATAGCAACCCTATATGACAGAGTAGAACTGCCTGCCCCATAGGGTTTCCAAGGAGAGGCTGGTGGATTTGAGCTGTTGACCTTTTGGTTAGCAGCTGAGCTCTTAACCACTGTGCCACCAGGGCATCTTTGATACCAATTAGTGTCACAATATTAACACAGTCCTTCAAGAAATCTTCCCTTCTCTCTGAGAAAAAAGTTGCTGTCACCTCTTCAGAATCTGGGGAGATGCCATTACCGTTCCTGGGGCAAGGAGTGATATGTTCCTGGTGAATGAACACTTATAAGGCCTCTCTATGTTCCAGGCACTCTTTTAAATAAGCATACCGTTTACCAGCAGTGTAACCTCGGTCAAATTACATTGCTTTTCTAAACCTCAGTTTTCACATCTATGAAATGGAGGTAATGCTTTTGCCCGTTTCATTGAGTTGGGAGAATTAAGGAACCTATTTATTGCAAAGCTGTGAGCCCAGTGTCTCTCTTCACTGCATCTTATTGTTGACTTATGTACTTATAACCCATCTGATCCCAGCAGTTTTTATAACAACCCTATGGGGTAAAACATAACCACCTTCATTTTGCAAGTAAAGAGTATGAGTAGTAACAAAGCGCCACTGGAATTCAAGTCATACTCTTCTAAGCTGAGCTGCTTCGAGAACCACATTACCTCCTACTGACTATGTTGGAGCTTAGAATGTCCATAGAGTTGATTACTAAAATAGATACAACTGGCTAAAAAGTACAAGATAAAATGTTCAACTTCAGTAATAATCTAAGAAATGCAAATTTAAAGAGATGTTACTTTCAACTTCTTAAACTGGCAAAGATTTGAGGCTGCAGAAGAGTTGATTAAAACATTGGACTTCTGGAGTTTATTGGTGTGGGTTGAAATCTCAATTCCAGCATTCCCAGGCTGTGTGACCTTGGTCAAGTCTCTTAACCTGTCTAGGCCTCAATTTCCTTATGTATTAAAGAGGGATTATGATGGTACCTACCTCATAGCATTGTGAGAATTAAATGAGATAATCCATGTGAAGAGCTTATCATGGGGTCTGGCACATAAACCTTTAAAGAATGTCAAAGAAAGGAAAAGGATGTTGATATTAATGTTGGTAAAGTTATATTGGGACCTGTATTCTCATTTGCTAGTAAAGGCCCAAAGAGAGTAAACTGGTTTAACTGTTCCAGAGAGTACTTTTTTTAGTTATTGTAAGAGCTTTAGATGTTCATATCCTTTGACTCAATAGTTTTACTTCTAAGAATTTATTTTAAGTAAATAATTGAATGTGGATGATGTTTCATCTGCATACATGTTCATGAAAGTGCTAAATAAACAATAATTGAAAATATCCAAAAAGTTCACTGTTTTAGTCGTCTAGTGCTGCTGCAATTGAATTACCACAAGTGGATGGCTTTAACAAAGAGAAATTTATTTTCTCAGTCTGGTAGGTAACAAGTCCAAATTCAGGGCATCAGCTCCAGGGGAAGGCTTTCTCTATTGGCTCTGGAGGAAGGTCCTTCTCATCAATCTTCCCCTGGACTAGGAGCTTCTCTGTGCAGGAACCCTGGGTCCAAAGGACACACTCTGCTCCCAGCACCTCCTTCTCTGTGGTGTGAGGGCCCCCTGTCTCTCTGCTTGCTTCTCTCTTTTACATCTCAACAGAGATTGGCTTAAGGCACTATCTAATCTTGTGGATTTCATCAATGTAACTGCTCCTAATCATCTCATTAACATCACAGTGATAAGATTTACAACATCTGGGGAGATCACATCAGATGACAAAATGGTAGACAATCATATAATACTGGGAATCATGACCTAGCCACGTTGACAGATATTTTGGGAGGACACCATTCAATCCATGACATAAACATACTGGGAAACTATTAAATAAACTTTGGTATAGTCAGAGGTTATAATATTATGCAACAACTAAAATGATGTGTGTAGGACACTTTTTAATGACCTGGCGGAAAATGCAAGCAATATTAAATGAGAAAAAGCAAGAAGAAGAGAAGTTTATGTTAGAATTGGCTTTTCAAATCAGAATGAAGAGGACAGAAAGTTCAAGAAGCGTTGCTAGAAGTTACTATTTTCCACATATAAAAAAATATCTGAGCTCTACTCCACACCAACCATACAAATTAAAGATAGACAAAAGGTCTAAATAAAGAAAAGCCACTTAAAAATATTAGAAGGAAATATTTTTATGACCTTGGTGTAGGAAAACCCTTCTTAAACAAGACACGCAAGAACAAAAATCATAAGACAAAAGGTCAGTAAATTTAATTACATCAAGATTTTAAAAAATTCTCTTCAGGAGAAAAGCATTCACTCAATCAACAAATATTTGTTAAGCCTGTATTATGATGCCAAGCACTATTCTAAGTTCTGGGGAAGGAGCAGATAATGTCTCTGCCCTCTTTAAGCTAATAGTAGTACTTGTGTCCAGAGTACATAAAGAACTCTCAAAATTCAATCATAAAAAAAAAAAATTCAAAAATGAGCAAAAGATTTTAGCAGCTATTTCAAGACATTTCACCAAAGAAGATACACTCATGTCAAATAAACACATGAAATATTTGTCATCATCAATCATTGGGGAAATGCAAATTAAAACCACGTTGAGATAGTACTGCATAGCTATTAGAATATCCAAAGTTTAAAAACACTGATCGTAGCGAGATTTGGTGAATATTTAGAGCAACTGGAACTCTCATACCCAGCTGGTAGGAATGTAAAATGGTACAACATTTTTGGAAAACAAATTTGGCAATTTCTCAAGAAGCTACACCTAAATTAAACTCCCAAAAGGCCACCCCCCTGGAGATAACCATTTGAATACATTTTATTCCAGTCAAGAAGCCAGACAAAAAAGAGTACATACTATATGACCCAGCCAAAAAACAGTGGCTTTAAAGAACAGAAATTTGTCTTCTCACGGTCCTGGAGGCTAGAAGTCCAAATCACAGTATCTTCCACATTGATTCCTTCTGAGGATTCTGAGAGAGGAAGTGTTCCATATCCATCTCCTAGCTTCTAGTGGCCTTTGGCGATCCTTGGCATTTCTTTGCTACTTATGGATGTATGGTGTCTTCTCCCTGTGTGTAATGGTCTTCATGTCTATTGTATTCTTTTTTAAAGCAGCACTCAGAAGGGATTAGGACTAGGACCTATCCTACATTGGTATGATTTAACTGATAATAAAAGAAAAACTCCATTTCCCAACAAGGTCTTAGGGCTTCAACATATCTTTTGAGGGGACACAATTCAATTCTTAACAACAGAGTGGTATTTAGCAATAAAAACAGGTGAACTATTTCTACAGGCTACAACATGGATGAATCTAAAAATAATTACCCTGAGTAGAAGAAGCCAGACCAAAAAAAAAAAAAGAGTACATACTATATGCGTCCATTTATATAAACTTACATACTATATGAGTCCATTTATATAAATTTATAGAAAATGGAACTTAATCTATAGTGGCAGAAAGTTGATCAGTGTGTGCCTGGGGGTGGGGGTGGGCTGGTTGGAGAGATTACAAAGGGGAACAAGAAACCTTTTGGGGAGATGGGTACGTTCATTATCTTGATCGTGGTGATGTTTCACAGGTAAATATACCTACTTGTCCATTTTAAAAATGTGCGGTTTATTGTATGTCAACTATACCTTAATAAATCTGTTAAGATATTTTCATTGACTGGAATAAAATGTATTCAAATGATTATCTCTTGGGAGGATAACCTTTCAGGGTTGTTGTTATCCCTTACCCTCTTTACGCTTTATACTTTTCTCTACTTTTAGTTTCCTGCAGTGAGCTCACATGGTAGAAAATGAGTGTGTATAGTAAAAAAAAAAAGCAAGTAATGTGATAACACTGTACAGGGCTGAGCAACATGATTAATTTGGCAGGAACATTGTGAGGTAAGTAGTCTTTTGTGGGCTCATCTGGGAACCCACTCACCATTTATAACTCAGCTTCTATAAAAAAATACATTCTCTGTTCCAAACACTGATTTTCAGAATAGTCGTATTTTCTTTTTAATGCTCTTAGCAGCAGGATGTTTTGTTTCAGGTTTTGTTCACAAGAGTTTCTCTTGTTTTCTTGTGGGTATTTTTTCACAATAAAGCAGTTCCTTAAAAATTGAAGCAATATCTAGTGTGGGAAATGTAGAAGATGAGGGTTGAGGCCCGAGAAGTTTTTTGATGGACCTATTGGGAAAAATTCTCTATGTAGGTAATTATGGTCAGAAACAAGACTATAAACATTGTACCCTTGTTACTGCAAACGCCTGCTTCCTGCTTTATGCGTCCTTGGTGACAAAACTGCTTCGTACATTAACTACCTTCTCTCTCCGTGCACAGGCTCCCTCAATTCCTAACCTTCTGAAGATGTCAAGCCTTAAATAAGGCTTCTGTTACAAGACAGCTTCTGTCATATCAGGAGTGGTTAAGTGCTTGGCTGCTAACCGAAAGTTCGGTGGTTCGAACCCACCACCCCTCCGTAGGAGAAAGATGTGGCAGTCTGCTTCCATAAGATTTACCGCCTTGGAAACTCTATGAGGCAGTTCTACCCTGTCCTGTAGGGCCACTATCAGTCAGAATTGACTTGACAGTAATGGGTTTGGTTTTGTTTTTTAGGGTGCTAAAATGAAGGTCAGTATTACGATTATAACAAATTGTACAGTTTCAGTACTCTGTTCTCCCCTTCCCCAAACTACTCTGATAGCTGACTTTCGAAGAAGTCTCTTGTTAGGGAATAATTTCTAAGTCATTGCACCCATTTGAGAAGGTTAAGGCTTGTATCAGTCAGGTTTTTAGTTGCAAGCAACAGAAAAAGCCATCTAATTTAAGCAGAAAAGAAATTTATTAAAGGATATTTGGTAGCTCACAGAATCTTGAATAAGGCCAGAGTATCTTCCAGGTATGATGTCCAAAATACCCCAGTGAACCTGTCCCTTGAAGACATCACTGTTCCTGGCACTGGGAACAAATGCTGCAAACTGAAAGGCCAACATCTCTGATGCGGACCTGACTGCCATGGCTTCCTCCAGAGACTGAGTGGAGCTGCTGTCACTGTGGCCACCCTCACCCAAAAGGGTTGTGAAGGTCCCCACTCCTTGTGTAGCTAGTTTCTAATTCTAAGCCTAGGGCAAAACAAAACTGAGGTCCGGGCTGCCAAGGTAGTTGGGAAAGTGAGTATCCAGCAAGTTTACCTGGGAGTGGAAGGCCTATTTTTCGTAGGGTCAGAGGAAGTGATTCAGATGCCGGGTCCACAGGTATCCGCAATACAGCTGCTTTATTATTAATTTCTCAAAGGAAATAAAGTTGGAAAATATTTTTATTATACAGTTGATGAGCACCATCAAATACTGTCTTTGTGACAATGGCACCAGAAAAATTTGGTGAAATCTTAAATGCATAGAAAGGCAAGCATTAGGTGCTATGTACAGAAATCGATGGATTGGTACCAGGAAGTCTGTGAACCCCCTCAAATTTTAAACAAAAGTGAGCGTATTTCAAAGGCATTCTTGTCAAAATCTTAAGAACCTAGGTCTAGATTCTGGTCGAATTCCAAATCTTTGTAGATTAATAAATGAGGCCCAGAGAGTGGCTTATTCAAGGATGCACAGGGAGTCATACTAGAGTGAGGATCAGAACTTGAGTCCCTAAAATTTATCTGAAGAGCATCTTCCAAGTGCAAGGTATAGTTTAAAGGTTTTTAAAAAAATTTTTTAAGTACACTTGTCTTAGAACAACAAAGTCAATTTACTCCAAAGTGTTCACACTTTTTACGTAAAAGTGGAAGTGTATTTCCAGGCTAAATTTCAGCTTTGCTCTTAATTCAGTTATCTTATATATGGAAGACAGATTCCTGGCCAACTGTTTGGAAGAGATCCATATTTATGCTTATTCCCAAGAAAGGTGATCCAACTGAATGTGGAAATTATAGAACAATATCATTAATATCACACGCAAGTGAAATTTTGCTGAAGATCATTCAAAAACTGCTACAGCAGTATATCAACAGGGAACTGCCAGAAATTCAGGCCGGTTTCAGAAGAGGACGTGGAACCGGGGGTATCATTGTTGATGTCAGATGGATCCTGCCTGAAAGCAAAGAATACCAGAAGGATGTTTACCTGTGTTTTATTGATTATGCAAAGGCATTTGACTGTGTGGATCATAACAAACTATGGATAACACTGGGAAGAATGGGAATTCCAGAACACTTAATGGTGCTCATGAGGAACCTTTACATAGATCAAGAGGCAGTTGTTCAGACAGAACAAGGGGATACTGATTGGTTTAAAGTCAGGAAAGGTGTGTGTCAGGGTTGTATTCTTTCACCATACCTATTTAATATGTATGCTGAACAAATAATCCAAGAAGCTGGACTATATGAAGAAGAGCAGGGTATCAAGATTGGAGGAAGACCCATTAACAACCTGCGTTACACAGATGACACAACCTTGCTTGCTGAAAGTGAAGAGGACTTGAAGCACTTACTAATGAAGATCAAAGACCACAGCCTTCAGTATGGATTACACCTCAACACAAAGAAAAAAAAATCCTCACAACTGGACCAATGAGCAATATCATGATAAACTGAGAAAAAATTGAAGTTGTCAAGGATTTCATTTTACTTGGATCCACAATCAACAGCCATGGAAGCAGTAGTCAAGAAATCAAAAGATGCATTGCTTTGGGCAAATCTGCTGCAAAGGGCCTCTTCAAAGTGTTGAAGAGCAAAGATGTCACCCTGAAGACTAAGGTGTGCCTGACCCAAGCCATGATATTTTCAATCACATCATATGCATGTGACAGCTGGACAGTGAATAAGGAAGACTGAAGAAGAGTTGACAGCTTTGAATTGTGGTATTGGCGAAGAATATTGAGTATACCATGGACTGCCAAAAGAACGAACAAATCTGTCCTAGAAGAAGTACAGCCAGAATGCTCCTTAGAAGCAAGGATGGCGAGACTGCGTCTTATGTTCTTTGGACATGTTGTCAGGAGGGATCAGACATTATGCTTGGCAGAGTATAGGGTGAGCAGAAAAGAGGAAGACCCTCAACAAGGTGGATTGACACAGTGGCTGCAACAATGAGCTCAAGCATAACAACAATTGTAAGGATGGCGCAGGACCGGGCAGTGTTTCGTTTTGTTGTGCACAGGGTCGCTATGAGTCGGAACCTACTCGACAGTACCTAACAACAACAACTTATTGCTATGAATCTTCCTTACTTATGCTCCCTACCAATGACCCAGACACATCACCTACAAGAAAAAAGGAGGCAGATCAAGTCAGATATCAGAGGTCCCCAGGTCATGCAACCCCAGTGTGACTCAAGCCAGGACCACACTTCCAAAGGACGCATCCCAGTTGAGCCTGTGTGCATAGCTGCATGGTGTTATTAAAAGGCTATTGCCAGTGATAAAACTGCCCACTCTTCAGTGCAAACGGAGTACCAATGAGATTGCCATTAGCCAGTTGTTCAATAGTCCAAATGTTACAAACTCAAACATCTACAGGGGTCAAACAAGTAACATAAGTGAATGAAGCTGCCCAAGGTAGTAAACCATAGTACACTGTAGACAGCTTCTGGAGAAAAATAAAGCTTAATTCCTACTTTACTTTTTACACTAAAAAAAAATGGCGGACTAGCCTCAATTCTCTGTCTGTTTCACTCTCTCTTCCTATATATTTTCTGTGTATGTATGTGTGTAGAGTAAAGCCAGTGAAAGCTGGAACCTGTGTAAGATAGAAACCTGTTAGAGAAAGAAAACTCAAATATTTTTCACTAAATAGTGATAGAAAACTAGTAACTGCACCTGTCAAAGGCGGAAAATTTGTAAGACCCAGAAAAACAAGGCAGTCTCGTCAAGTTCCGGCTCTCACAGTTTTCACTATATACACACACACACACATATATACATACACACACATATATGTACATACACACACACGTATGTTGTTGTTTGGTGCCGTTGAGTTGGTTCTGACTGATAGTGACCCCATGTATAACAGAACAAAATGTTGCCTGGTCCTGTGCCATCCTCACAATAGTAAGTATGTTTGAGCACATTGTTGCAGCCACCGTATCAATTCACGTCATTGAAAGTCTTTCTCTTTTTTGCTCACCCTCTACTTTACCAAGCATGGTGTCCTTCTCCAGGAGTTGGTCCCTTCTGATAACATGTCCAAAGTAACCAAGAGAAAGTCTTACCATCCTTGCTTCTAAGGAGCATTCTGGCCGTACTTCTAAGACAGGTTTGCTCGTCTTCTGGCAGATCATGGTATATTCAGTGTTCTTCGCCAGCATCATAATTCAAATGCATCAATTCTGCATCAGTCTTCCTTTTTCATTGTCCAGCTTTCCCGTGCATATGAGGCAATTAAAAATACCATGGCTTGGCTCAGGTGCACCTTAGTCATCAAAGTGACTTCTTTGCTTTTCAGCACTTTAGAGAGGTCTTGTGCAGCACATTTGCCCAATGCAATACATCATTTGATTTCTTGATTGCTGCTTCTATGGGCATTGGTTGTGGATCCAAGTAAAATGAAATCCTTGACAGCTTCAATATTTTCTCTGTTTATCATGATGTTGCTTGTTGGTCCAGTTGTGAGGATTTGTGTTTTCTTTATGTTAAGGTATAATCCATACTGAAGGCTGTGGTCTTTGATCTTCACTAGTAAGTGCTTCAAGTCCTTTTCACTTCAAACCTTCTTCATACACAAGCAAGGTTGTGACACACACATACACATGTATGTATATATATATACTGCAAAGCAACAACTAAGCATGTTCTAGGATCTAAGAAATGAAGATAGCCACCAGTAGATGAAGCTGTGTCACATGTTTTTGCTGAGATACACATAAAAGGATTGCCTGTCACACTCCAAGCAATGCAGCAGAAGGCAGGGAAAATAGTCTAATTCCCCATGGTAGATAAAACAAATTTCAAGGCAATGAGAGGCTGATTTGATTGATTTATGGATGGGACAGAAGCATCATAAAGACACGGGATTTTTTTTTCTTAGTGAGCATGAAATAATGGTGCATCTCGTAATTCATGGTGTCTTAGAAATATGGTACACATGTATGTGCTTGTGTGTGCGTAAAATATCTCTGGAAGGACACACAACTCTAGAGAAGCAATAGAAGCAACTCTAGAGAAGCGGCTAACTCTAAAGAAGCAATACTGGGCAGTAGGGGGACAATGTGTTTATACCCTTTTGTATATTTTGACTTGTGTACCAAATATAAGTACTATCTATTAAAACACTAAATAAAAAATAATTTTAAAAAGAAAATGGCATTACAAAAAAAAAAAGAAAATTATAGACCTATACCCCTCATGAACATAGATGCAAAAATCCTCAACAAAATTCTAGCCAATAGAATCCAACAACACATCAAAAAAATAATTCACCATGGTCAAGTGGGATTTATACCAGGTATGCAAGGCTGGTTTAATATCAGAAAAACCATTAATGTAATCCATCACATAAATAAAACAACAGATAAAAACCACATGATCTTATCAATTGATGCAGAAAAGGCATTTGACAAAGTCCAACACCCATTCATGATAAAAACTCTTAGCAAAATAGGAATTGAAGGAAAATTCCTCAACATAATAAAGGGCATCTATGCAAAGCCAACAGCCAACATCACTCTAAATGGAGAGAACCTGAAAGCATTTCCCTTGAGAACGGGAACCAGACAAGGATGCCCTTTATCACCGCTCTTATTCAACATCGTACTTGAAGTCCTAGCCAGGGCAATTAGGCTAGACAAAGAAATAAAGGGTATCCGGATTGGCAAGGAGGAAGTAAAGTTATCACTATTTGCAGATGACATGATCTTATACACAGAAAACCCTAAGGAATCCTCCAGAAAACTACTGAAACTAATAGAAGAGTTTGGAAGAGTCTCTGGTTATAAAATAAACATACAAAAATCACTTGGATTCCTCTACATCAACAAAAAGAACACCGAAGAGGAAATAACCAAATCAATACCATTCACAGTAGCCCCCAAGAAGATAAAATACTTAGGAATAAATCTTACCAAAGATGTAAAAGACCTATACAAAGAAAACTACAAAGCTCTACTACAAGAAATTCAAAAGGACATACTTAAGTGGAAAAACATACCTCGCTCATGGATAGGAAGACTTAACATAGTAAAAATGTCTATTCTACCAAAAGTCATCTATACATATAATGCACTTCCGATCCAAATTCCAATGTCATATTTTAAGGGGATAGAGAAACAAATCACCAATTTCATATGGAAGGGAAAGAAACCCCGGATAAGTAAAGCATTACTGAAAAAGAAGAAGAAAGTGGGAGGCCTCACTCTACCTGATTTCAGAAGCTATTATACAGCCACAGTAGTCAAAACAGCCTGGTACTGGTACAACAGGCACATAGACCAATGGAACAGAATTGAGAACCTAGATATAAATCCATCCACGTATGAGCAGCCGATATTTGACAAAGGCCCAGTGTCAGTAAATTGGGGAAAAGATGGTCTTTTTAACAAATGGTGCTGGCATAACTGGATATCCATTTGCAAAAGAATGAAACAGGACCCATATCTCACACCATGCACAAAAACTAACTCCAAGTGGATCAAAGACCTAAACATAAAGACTAAAACGATAAAGATCATGGAAGAAAAAATAGGGACAACCCTAGGAGCCCTAATACAAGGCATAAACAGAATACAAAACATTACCAAAAATGATGAAGAGAAACCTGATAACTGGGAGCTCCTAAAAATCAAACACCTATGCTCATCTAAAGACTTCACCAAAAGAGTAAAAAGACCACCTACAGACTGGGAAAGAATATTCAGCTATGACATCTCCGACCAGCGCCTGGTCTCTAAAATCTACATGATTCTGCCAAAACTCAACCACAAAAAGACAAACAACCCAATCAAGAAGTGGGCAAAGGATATGAACACACACTTCACTAAAGAAGATATTCAGGCAGCTACAAGATACGTGAGAAAATGCCCCCGATCATTAGCCATTAGAGAAATGCAAATTAAAACTACGATGAGATTCCATCTCACTCCAACAAGGCTAGCATGAATCCAAAAAACACAAAATAATAAATGTTGGAGAGGCTGCAGAGAGATTGGAACTCTTACACACTGCTGGTGGGAATGTAAAATGGTACAACCACTTTGGAAATCTATCTGGCGTTATCTTAAACAGTTAGAAATAGAACTACCATACAACCCAGAAATCCCACTCCTGGGAATATACCCTAGAGAAATAAGAGCCTTCACACAAACAGATATATGCACACCCATGTTTATTGCAGCACTGTTTACAATAGCAAAAAGCTGGAAGCAACCAAGGTGTCCATCAACGGATGAATGGGTAAATAAATTGTGGTATATTCACACAATGGAATACTATGCATCGATAAAGAACAGTGACGAATCTGTGAAACATTTCATAACATGGAGGAACCTGGAAGGCATTATGCTGAGCGAAATGAGTCAGAGGCAAAAGGACAAATATTGTATAAGAACACTATTATAAGATCTTGAGAAATAGTAAAAACTGAGAAGAACACATACTTTTGTGATTACGAAGGGGGGAGGGAGGGAGGGAGGGAGAGGGTTTTTTATTGATTAATCAGTAGATAAGAACTGCTTTGGGTGAAGGGAAAGACAACACTCAATACATGGAAGGTCAGCTCAATTGGACTGGACCAAAAGCAAAGAAGTTTCCGGGATAAAATGAATGCTTCAAAGGTCAGCGGAGCAGGGGCGGGGGTCTGGGGAACATGGTTTGAGGGGACTTCTAAGTCAATTGGCAAAATAATTCTATTATGAAAATATTCTGCATCCCACTTTGAAATGTGGCGTCTGGGGTCTTAAATGCTAACAAGCAACCATCTAAGATGCATCAATTGGTCTCAAGCCACCTGGAGCAAAGGAAAAAGAAGAACACCAAGGTCACACGACAACTAGGAGCCCAAGAGACAGAAAGGGCCACATGAACCAGAGACCTACATCATCCTGAGACCAGAAGAACTAGTTGGTGCCCGGCCACAATCGATGACTACCCTGACAGGGAGCACAACAGAGAACTCCTGAGGGAGCGGGAGATCAGTGGGATGCAGACCCCAAATTCTCATAAAAAGACCATACTTAATGGTCTGACTGAGACTAGAGGAATCCCGGCGGCCATGCTCCCCAGACCTTCTGTCGGCACAGGACAGGAACCATCCCCGAAGACAACTCATCAGACATGAAAGGGACTGGTCAGCGGGTGGGAGAGAGATGCTGATGAAGAGTGAGCTAATTATATCAGGTGGACACTTGAGAGTGTGTTGGCAGCTCTTGTCTGGAGGGGGGATGGGAGGATAGAGAGAGAGGGAAGCTGGCAAAATTGTCACGAAAGGAGAGACTGAAAGGGCTGACTCAATAGGGGAAGAGCAGGTGGGAGTACGGAGTAAGATGTATGTAAACTTATATGTGACAGACTGATTGGATTTGTAAACGTTCACTTGAAGCTTAATAAAAGTTAATTAAAAAAGAAAATGGTAGCTCTTTATGTGCTAACGTGGAATGAAATTCAAGCTACAATGTTAAATAAAAAGACAAAATAAGTCAACCATAAAGTCAGCAATCTTCTTGGCTCTAGGCCATTTGTGCCATGCAGAAATGCATACCTCACGTTCCAGGTCCTCTAATTTTTTTCTTTCCCACATGACTAGGCCAAGAAAGCTCATGGGTTAGGGGTCCATGAGCTGCCACTTTGGGACTTCTGTGTTGTTCCTGTTTGCAAACCTCAGAAGTATAGTTATGCAGGTTGTTCAGGGGTGCCCACAGAGGAAGTGAGTGGAAGCTGAAATCCAACCCCAGGCCCTTCTCATTGAGCCATGGGCACAGGGCTGCGTGTTTCTGGAGAAAAGGGCACAAAGCTACCATTTGCTCACCTAGCACTGAATCCTTGGGACTAAGTTAGCCCATATTGTTGCTGTTAGCTGCTGTTAAGTCAATTCCGACTTGTGGCAACCCGTATGTGCAGGGTAGAATCTCTCCTTAGGGTTTTCAAGGCAGAAAATTGCCAGACCAGTCTTGCCAGATGCCTCTGGGTGGGTTCAAACTGCCAACTTTTTGGCTATTTGTCGAGCACTTAACCATTTGTGCCACACAGGGATTCCAGTTAGCTCATATAAAAAAAAAAAAAAAGTTGCCTTCCAGTTGATTCTGACTCATAGCAACCCTATGGGACAGACTAGAACTGCCCCATTGGGTTTCCAAGGAGCAGCGAATGGATTCAAACCACCCATCTTTTGGTTAGCAGCTGAACTCAACCATTGCACCACCAGGGCTCCAATACGGGGTGCCATTTTCTAATTAAAACAAAGATTGCCTAGAGGTTAGTAGTGGCCCCACCAGATGGAAAAGACCAGGAGTTTCAGTTTTTTAACACGAAAACATGGAACTTACACCCAACTCTATCTTTCCCTGACATTAAATAGATTCTTTCTACACTCTTGGCTTATGAGCTGTTTGAGGTGAAGGATTTGCTAGCTCAGAGGATTGAGTGGGGTGAATTCACTTGTTGCAGAAAAGGGCAGAGAAGTTCTCTGGAGTCCTGTGAATGTCTTGGCTTATTTGGTGTTGACCAAGACAAACATGGCATGTTGACATGGAGACAGAATTTTGTTTTGTTTTGTTTTTGCCTTGTTTGGTAGAAAAATAATCAGGCAAAGCTTTTTTGGCACTACCTGCTCACACCCACATAAAGCCTAGGCATTAAATCAAAGCTAAAGGAAAACAACTTAAATCAGTAGGGGTGCTTGTTGTCATGAGAATATACTGAGATAATAATGCACGCTTGGGGTCTTGCAAAGTGCCAGCCACATAGTAAACTCTCAGTAAATGATCATTTATTTTTAAAATACATTGAGATGTGGTATTCATATGTAAGGAGTTCCTGAATGCTGCAAACGGTTAATAAGCTCATCTGCTTATTAAGGTTGGAGGTTCAAGTCTCCCCAGAGACACCTCGGAAGAAGGCCTGGAGACTTACTTCCAAAAAATCAGCTATTGAAAACCCTATGACATACAGCTCTACTCTGACACACATGGAGCCACCACGAGTCAGAGTTGGCTTGATGGCAACTCATTGTTGTTGTACACGTTTCCCCTGCTATCTGAAAGGAGAGCATTCCTATGAAACCTTTCGTAAGGTGAAATGGCATAAAGTGAAGAAGCAATTATCAATAAATTACAAAGGAAAATTTTTGAGCCTTCCCTGACCCAAAAAATAACCTACCGAATCATACCAAATAGCACATAAAACCTAAAATAATGCTAACATATAGTAAAAACAGGAATGGTGATGCCACTCTCACTGTTCTGGGTGTGAGTTGCCTCTTTAACAGCTTGCTACAAAACAAACACCGAACGCTAAAAACAAAATGATTTTTGTAAAAACAAAAATCCTCTTCTGTTTTCGTTTGGTTAGCGAAACCAAGTACTAATGTAGGCCTTTCATAAAAGTGAAGTGGTATAAAGCATACATGTCAAAAGCAGAGGATACCTGTATTGTTACTTATAAGGAAAGTCCAAAAATCTTCACACCTTGCCAATTTAGGGAACAAAGAATAAAACAACAACTTTCACAGTGGGCTACCAAGCCTGAGGCAGCCACCCAAGACTCCCCTAAACACTGGTCGTTAGAGATTCACCTTATTTTGGAGGCTTCAGTCTAGACTGAAGTATGGGAAAGCAGGAGAGAAGAGCCAGGGAAAATGAGACAGAAAAACAATTCTTGCCTGTTGTCTGTTTTTCTCTCTATTCAAGAGTGTCAGCTCTATCCAAGTGGTGCCCAGATTGCTGAGAAACTGGCAGCTGTGTAAGTTGGAACCTTGACTCTGAGTTGGGGCAAAACAATCCACAGACTTTCAGCATACTGCCTGCCCCTGTTCCCACAACATTAACAGGGTTCAATCTAATCTGCAATACAGTGTAGTATTTTCAAGCCTAGGTCTATTACCTGAACTGGGTTCTAGTCTTCGCACTTCTATATTGGACTTTGGTCAAGTTAATTAGCCTCTCAAAGGGTGAGTTTCATCAGATTAAAACAATAATGATAATGATAATAGTATCTACTTCATAGGATTGTTGTAATGATTAAATGAGGTAATATTTTCAAAGTGTTTGGTACAGTGCCTGGCACACAGAAAGTGTTCAGTTAACATTAGCTATTCTTAAGCCCTGGAAAGAAGGGCTATGAAACTTCATTCATTCATCATACATTTATTGAGTACCTTCTCAATCTCTGCCAGGCACTGGAGTAGAGGCACACTCAAAAATAGAAGATACTGGGCCCTTCAAATACCTTATGGTCAAATAGAACAATAATTTAGGATAGGATGAAAAACAGAGGACACGGTTTCTCTGCCATGAGCAGGCACCTAGGGGCAATGGAAGTGTATCTGGCCTGTGGGAATTTTGTGTTTTGCACAGTGTTCAGGGGTCTTGTTCTCACCTGTACTTTAGCTTGAACTTTGTCTTCCATGTAGTGCTAAGGAGGATCAGTAATTGGGTAATTTTGACAGAACCATGACACATACAGTGAAAGGAATCTTGAGATCACCTAGTTCATTCCTTGCACCAGTCTTCAGAAAGGTCAATACCCAAATAATCCAAGTCATGCACCTCCCCTTTTCCTTCCAGGGCTTTTAGGGGTATAGATTTACAGATCTTTCTAGAGAGCCACTTCTATAAGTGCCTTCTAATCAAAGCTACTTTTTTCCTCAGACATAACTTTATTTTCCTTAAGTAAATCAAACAAATTTTCTTAGTGAAAAGTGAGTGGGCCAGAACTCCTAGGTAAGGGTTAGCTCACCGCCCTTTCTGCTCTTTCTGTTTTCCTTCCACAAGAGAAGGTCTTGACCATAATTTGTTTCTGGTTGAAGAAGACAGCAGAATGTCATTCTGCTGCATTTCGCAGGGAATTGGTTCAATGAAAGACCTTCCTAAGAATTTATGGTTAAATTTTAGTTGAACAGGAGACACCCTGTTGTAGTTCAAGAATTTTCAGTAACTTTCTATTGCCTAGGCTGGAATCTGGAATGCCTTACTTGCTTTTTACAATAGTTTTTATAACATAATTAGGATGGCCTCTGCTGGGGGTGGATAACCCAAGACTAAGGAGGTCCCAACTCACCTGTCTCTACCTCAGCCAGAGAGTTCATTTCATTTCAGCAACCATGAATTAGGTCCCTACCACGTGCCCAGTACTGGAAGATCAGCAGGGTTCTGTAGGTAGACCATCAGATGCCACTCAGCTCAGCTAAGTCTTTGAAACTGACAGGCATATTCATCTGCTAAACATAAACTATTGAGCGTAGGCTTAAAATATCTTAGAACTGAAAAAGACCTTAGAAATCCTCTACTACTCAGTGAAGGATCCATTCTCTTCAAACCCAAATACGTGCCCACTCTGTCTGAACATACATACCTCCTGGGAGGAGGAAATCCCTCCTTCTAATAGACATTGTTCCACCTGACACACAGAGTTTTTGCAAGAATTAAACAAAATACTATAAATAAGGAAACTAGAACATAGTGTCCTTCATAGCGCCTCCAAAAAACATCAATTTCTTTTCTACTAAGTTGGAACTTTCTTCCCAAAACTAATCTTAACTCAACTTCTGTCTCTCCATTCATATTGGTTCTCATTTTGCCTACTTTGTCAACAAGAAACAACTGCACTTCCTCCTCTACATGACAGACTTTGAAATATTTGAAGATATACCAGTTGCCATGTGTGTCAGAGCAGAACTGTGCTCCATAGGGTTTTCAATGATTGATTTTTGGGAAGTAGACTTCCAGGCCTTTCTTCGAAGGTACAACTGCATGGGCTCAAACCTCTCACCTTTCGGTCAGCAACCAACCGTGGTAATCATTTGCACCACCTAGGGATTGCTGCCTTCAATTTCACCACCTCTAGCTTCATCTCCCCAACATGTCTGTCAGTTTGTCCTACTATGGGGGCTTGTGTATTGCTGTGATGCTGAATGCTACGCCATCGGCATTCAAATACCAGCGGGGCCATCCATGGCAGACAGATTGCAGCTGAGCTTCCAAACTAAGACAGACTAGGAAGGACCAAGCGGTCTACTTCTGAAAAGAATTAGCTAGTGAAAACCTTATGAATAGTAGCGGAACATTGTCTGACATAATGTTGGAAGATAAACCCCACAGGTTGGAAGGCACTCAGAATACAACTTTGGAAAAACTGCTTCCTCAAAGTAGAGTCGACCTTAATGACGTGAATAGAGTCAAGCTTTTGGGACCTTCATTTGCTGATGTGGCACAACTCCAAATGAGAAGAAACAGCTGCAAACATCCATTAATAATCCAAATGTGGCATGTACAAAGTATGAATCTAGAAAAATTGGAAATTGTCAGAAATTAAATGGAATGCACGAATGTCTATATCCTAGGCATTAGTGAACTGAAATGGACTGGTATTGGCTGTTTTGAATCAGACAAATGACCTACTATGCTGGGAATGACGATTTGAAAAGGAATGGCCTTGCATTCATCATCAAAAAGAACACTTTAAGATCTATCCTGAAGTATAATGCTGTCAGTAACAGGATGATATCCATACATCTGCAAAGAAGACCAGTTAATACAACTATTATTCAGATTTACACACCAACCATTATTTCCAAGGGAGGTGATCCAACCGAATGCAGAAATTATCAAATAATATCATTAATATCACAGCCAGGTAAAATTCTGCTAAAGATAATTCAGAAGTGGTTGCAGCAGTATATCAAGAGGGAACTGCCAGAAACTCAAGCTGGATTCAGAAGAGGATGCGGAAGCAAAGATATCATAGCTGATATCAGATAGATCCTGGCTGAAAGCAGAGAATATCAGAAAGATGTTTATTTGTGTTTTATTGCCTATGCAGAGGCATTGGACTGTGTGAATCATAACAAATTATAGATAATATTGTGAAGGATGGGAATTCCAGAACACTTAATTGTGCCTATAAGGAGCCTGTACATAGATCAAGAGGAAGTCGTTCAAATAGAACAAGGGGACACTGCGTGGTTTAAAGTCAGGAAAGGTGTGCGTCAGGGTTGTATTCTTTCACCATACTTATTCAACGTGTACGCTAAGCAAATAATCTGAGAAGCTGGACTATATAAAGAAGAATGGGGCATCAAGATTGGAGGAAGGCTCATTAACAACCTGCGTTACGCAGATGACACAACCTTGCTTGCTAAAAATGAAGAGGACTTGAAGCACTTAATGATGAAGATCAGAGACCACAGCCTTCAGTATGGATTACACTCCAACATAAAGAAAACAGATGTCTTCACAACTAGACCAATAAGCAACAAAATGATAAATGGAGAAAAGATTGAAGTTGTCCAGGATTTCGTTTTACTTGGATCCACAATCAACAGCCATGGAAGCAGCAGTCAAGAAAACGAACGACACATTGCACTGGGCAAATCTGCTGCAAAAGGCCTCTCTAAAGTGTTAAAAAGCCAAGAGGTCACCTTGAAGACTAAGGTGCACCTGACCCAAGCCATGGTGTTTTCAGTCACCTCATACGCATGCAAAAACTGGACGATGAATAAGGAAGACCGAAAAAGAATTGACATCTTTGAATTGTGGTGTCGGTGAAAAATATTGAATATACCATGGACTGCCAGAAGAACTAACAAATCTGTCTTGGAAGAAGTAAAACCAGAATGCTCCTTGGAAGCAAGGATAGAAGACTTCGTCTCATGTACTTTGGACAAGTTATCAGGAGGGATCAGTCCCTGTAGAAGGACATCATGCTTGGTAAAGCAGAGGATTATCGAAAAAGAGGAAGACCTTCAGCAAGATGGATTGATACTGTGGCTGCAACAATGGGCTCAAGCATAACAACAATTGTGAGAATGGCACAGGACCCGGAAGTGTTTTGTTCGGTTGTACATAGGGTCACTATGAGTTGGAGCTGACTGGACAGCACCTAACAACAACAACAAGCTTCATCTCACGCTCCTCAATGTCGCTATCTCAAAGCAGCTTACTCTTAGGACCTCAGCTAAAATAGTCCCTCTCTTCCAGTTACTCTATCAATCACCCTGTTTTTTTAATTCTTAGTATTTGTTACAATTTGAAATTGCCTTGCTTATGCACTTTTTTACTTACTTATTTTCAACTATAGTATAAGCACTTTGAGGGCAGGGATCTTGTCTGTCTGATCACTACTGAATCTCTTGTGCCTAGAACAGTGACTTGCAGGCACTCAACAACTATTTGTTATTAGTTACATGAGTAAGTGAACAAGCCGGAAACCAAAGTCTACCAACCTTTCCTTATAAGATTTGATTCTATTTAATTCTATACTATTTCCTTGTCTCAGATAACCTAGTGTCTCTTTCCTGTAGATGGAAATGAAGAACAAAGGATACAAATTAGAACAAAGGGTACAAATTAGAGCAATTAGATACAATACAAACATCCACTAGGTACCTCCTGTTCTTTCTCCTTTGGATGTAGTCTGATACTGAGAGAAAAGCAAAAGCAGCTAAAATCAGGGTTATAATTTGACCTCTGCTGGTATTTTACTGTATGACACTGAAAAAGTCTCTCAACCTTTCTGAGCCTCAGTTTTCTTATACAGAAAATCTAGACATTGGACAACTCGATCTTGAAGGTGCTCTGGGCTCAGACATTCCTTCAGTGGTAGTATAAGTGCCAAAGAAGTCACAGTGTGGCTCCAGGGCGTTTAAAACCTGGTGTTTCTCCATTAGCAAAGGATCAGTTTGTTGTTCCTAAACTTCGATGTATGTTTGAATCATCTAGTAGGTATATTTTATTAAATGAACACTATTGAGGTATGGTTTATATACAGTTAAATGTATACATTTTAAGTGTACTGATAGCTGAATTTTGACAAATGTGTACGTCCATGTAAGCACCACTTCAGTTAAAATATAGAACATTGTCATCACCCTGGGAAGTTCCCTCATGCCCCCTTACAGTAAACCCACCTAACCCCTGCCTTACACGACCACTGACCTCATTTCTATCACTATTCATAATCACACAGTGTGCACTTTTTTTGTGCAGAGTAATGTTTGAGATTTGTCCATGTTGTTGCTTATATTGGTAGTTCCTTCTAGCTACAAAGCTGAGTAATTTTAGACTCTAGGAAGTTTCTTAAATATAGATTCCTTTGCTTCACTGGTGTCTTCAATATTCGGATCTCTGGCATTGAGGTCCAGAAAGCGGTGTTGTTAACATGTTCCAGAGAAAATTCTTATGCAAAAGCTGGGTTTGGGAACCTTTTAATTAGGGAATTTTTACCCCCAAGTTCAAATAGTTCCCACAATGCAAATGTTTGTGGTTGTGGTCCCAGGTCCCATGCAGGTCTGAGAACTCTCATTTCTTTTGGGTCATCTCAGCCAGATCTTGTGGTCTTTCTTAGCTCATAAAATTCCTGGTACCTATAACAAATCCCAGAGAATTGGCTCTGCAATATATTTTCTGCTCTAATACACCTGTAAATTGAGTTATGGGTCCCAGCGTTCACAGGTAAATCTATAATCTTAATCTATGTAAGTTCACGCCCTGTCACGTGGAAGCAGAGGTGCTTTCAACTGCCTTCCATTTCAGCCCAGCTGCTGGAATTACTCATGACAGTTTTATAAGTTGTTTTACTGTCTGGAAAAGTTTTTCTTTTCTTCTTAACAGATTAGGGAAGGACTCTTTGACTATAGTACATAGACGCCACCTTCAGGAAGGAAATATAATATTTTTGTTTGGCCACAGGAAATACAATTTCGTTTCCTATATGATAACTTTTGAAAAAAGTCTTGAGATCAAAGTGCAGTTCATTATACTCTGTTGCATGTATCTTAAATATTTTAAAATATTACCCAAAAATGTAAGCAATGGGCACTCAATACAACACCAAACCATGAAACCAGGTTTGCCAGACATCATTTTCATAATTCAACTGGTTAATTATGCTTTAAATTGACTAGATTAAGAACAATTATGGAGGTTGGTCCAAGATGGCGGAATAGCCAGATGCTTCCTGTGAACCCTGTTACAACAAAGACCCAAAAAAACAAGTGAAATGGTTATATTTATGACAACCTAGGAGTCCTGAACGTCAAAGGCAAAGCTAGAAAATGCACTGAGAGGCAAAGGGAGAGACAGTTCAGAAGCAGAGAGGAGTTACCAGACCCACATCCCTGAGATCCCTCAGACACCATTCCCAGGAGCAGCTGTGGAGGGCTAGTAGTAGCATTTGGCCACAGTTTCCACAGGGAGAAGCAGTCAGCTGCACAGTGTACTCACACATCCAGAACCAGAGAAGAACGGCGTTCTCAGCAAAAGCACAATATTTGTGTATATTTTACCACGTCTCCCACCCCCTAGCTGGCTTCAGTGGCTGTTGATTTCCCTGGGCTTGAGATAGGTCCTGCTGAGCACCTGGAATCATCCTCCCAGCCTTGGAGAAGGAATAAGTTCACAACTGGGAGAAAAGGTAATTTACCAGCTCCACTAACCTGGGGACTTCAGGACAAAAGCAGCACCTGTCCAGGCATAAATGGTCCTAGGACTTTGAATACCTTTCCCCACTGCATGGACCTGTGTGGGCCTATTTCAGGAGAATAGGCCCTTGTTGGCAGATTGCAACAGTTTCAGCTGTGTGGTGGAGAGGTGGGTGTTTCATGTTTGACACTGCTTTGCCTGTTAAACAGGGTCTTACCCACATGAGGGGCCTAAGGACTAGTGGCTCCACTCAGGTCACACAGAAACCCACGACAGGAGTCCAAGGATAACTGGTACCTCCCAGTCCTTACAACAAAAACACTGGGTGCACATGGTCCATCTGTAGAACCCACCCACCTATACACTCCAGGGAAGAGGGACATGCTTTCTTCAGAGACACTTGTGGGATGATTCTTAGCCCCATGCCTTGTTCAGAGTGTGACCCCCTGCTGCAACCAGATACCAGTACCTACAACAATCACCCTTGCCCCTCTAAGACTGTAGGACAGAGCCTGTACCACACACTTGATGATCAGCTATCTGGACAACTGAGCTGAAGTCATACAAGAAAAGCAAATGGGCTCCTAGAGTGATAAAGCTGATAGCAGCTCCAGCTATCTGGTGATAGGATGTCAAAGCTTCAACAGCAAAAATAACCAAGGTAGCTCACTCAAGCAATCCATTTGGGCATATCAAAACAAAACAAAGCAAGAAGCTAGGATACAGTAATCAAACATAAAATGAACTAATACAATAACTTATAGATGGCTCGGTGACATTAGTCAATATCAAATCACATGAAGAAACAGACCATGATTGCCTCAACAAGCTCTCAAAACAAAGAATCAATGAATCTTCTGGATGAAGGTGCCTTCCTGGAATTAACAGATGCAGAATTCAAAAGATTAATATGCAGAACTCTTCAAGACATCAGGAGTGAAATTAGGAAGGAGATCAGGCAATATGCAGAACAAGCCAAGGAACACACAGATAAAGTAGTTAAAGAAATTAAAAAGGTTATTCAAGAACATAATGAAAAATTTAATAAGCTGCAAGAATCCATAGAAAGTAGTTAAAGAAATTAAAAAGGTTATTCAAGAACATAATGAAAAATTTAATAAGTTGTAAGAATCCATAGAGAGACAGCAATCAGAAATTCAGAAGATTAACAATAAAATGACAGAATTAGAAAACTCAGTAGAAAGTCAGAGGAGCAGAATTAAACAAGTGGAAGGCAGAATTGGTGAATCTGAAGATAGCACTTGGCACCAATATGTCTGAATAAAAATCAGATAAAACAATTTTAAAAAATGAAGAAACCTTAAGAATCATGTGGGATTCTATCAAGAGAAATAACCCATGAGTGATTGGAGTACCAGAACAGGGAGGGATAACAGACAATACAGAGAGAATTGTTGAAGATTTGTTGGCAGAAAACTTTCCTGATATCGTGAAAGATGAGACGATATCTATCCAAGATGCTCATTGAACTCCACATGAAGTAGATTTTAAAAGAAAGTCACCAAGACATATTATAAGCAAATTTGCCAAAACCAAAGATAAAGAGAGAATTTTAAGAGCAGATAGGGATAAACAAAAAGTCACCTACAAAGGAGAGTCAATAAGAATAAGCTCAGACTACTTGGCAGAAACCAAGCAGGCAAGAAGGCAATGGGATGGCTTATATAAAGTATTGAAGGAAAAAAAAATTGCCAGTCAAGAATCATATATCCAGCAAAATTGTTTATCAAATAAGAAGGTGAAATTAGGACATTTCCAGATAAACAGAAGTTTAGGGAATTCGTAAAGACCAAACCAAAACTTCAAGAAATACTAAAGGGAGTTCTTTGGTTAGAAAATCAATATCAGGTATCAACCCAAGATTAGAACGCTGGACAGAGCAATCAGATGTCAGTCAAGACAGGGAAATCACAAAAATAAATCAAGATAAAAAAAATGCTCAAAACGGGGAAACAGCGATGTTATTATGTAAAAGAAGACAACATTAAAACAATAAAGACAGACTAAGAAATGTAGTCATAGATCTTTCATATGGAGAAAAAGACAAGACAATGCAAAGAAATAGAAGTTAAGTTTAAATTTAGAAAAATAGGGGTAAATAATAAGGTAACCACAAAGGAGACAAACTATCCTACACATCAAAATAAAGTACAAGAAAAAAATAGAGACTCAGCAGAATCAAAATCAACAACAAGGAATACGAGGAAAAGACAATATATAAACTACTCAGGACAAAAAAATTAAATGGGAAAAAAAACTGTCAACTACACACCAAAAAAGACATCAAAATGACAGCACTAAGTTGATAAAAAAAAAAAAAGGTCATACCTATCCATAATTATGCTGAATGTTAATGGACTAAATGCACCAATAAAGAGACAGAGAGTGACAGAATGGATTAAAAAACAAGATCCGTCTGTATGCTGCCTACAACAGACACAACTTAGACTTAGAGACACAAATAAACTAAAACTCAAAGGATGGAAAAAATATATCAAGCAAACAACAATCAAAAAAGAGCAGCAGTGGCAATATTAATTTCTGACAAATAGACTTAAAGGTAAACCTACCACAAAGGATAAGGAAGGACACTATATAATAATTAAAGGGACAATATAACAGGAGGTTATAGCCATATTAAATATTTATGCATCCAATGACAGGGCTGCAAGATACACAAAACAAACTCTAACAGCACTGAAAAGTGAGATAGACAGCTCCACAATAATAGTAGGAGACTTCAACACACCACTTTTGGTGAAGGACAGGACATCCAGAAAGAAGCTCAATAAAGACACGAAAGATCTAAATGCTACAGTCAACCAACTTGACCTTAAAGACACATACAGAACACTTTACCCAACAGCACCCAAGTGTACCTTTTTCTCTACTGTACATGGAACATTCTCTAGAATAGATCACGTATTAGGTCATAAAGCAAGCCTTAACAGAATTCAAAACATCGAAATATTACAAAGCATCTTCTCTGATCATAAGGCCATAAAAGTAGAAATCAATAAGAGAAAAAGCAAGGAAAAGAAATCAAACAGGTGGATATTCTACAATGCCCTGCTCAAAAAAGACTGGATTATAGAAGACATTAAGGATGGAATAAAGAAATTCACAGAATCCAATGAGAATGAAAACCCTTCCTATCAAAACCTTTGGGACACAGCAAAAGTAGTGCTCAGAGGTCAATTTATATCAATAAATGCACACACACAAAAAGAAGAAAGGGCCAAAATCAAAGAATTACCCCTAAACTTGAACAAATAGAAAAAGAGCAACAAAAGAAATTCTCAGGCACCAGAAGAAAGCAAATAATAAAAATTAGAGCAGAATTAAATGAAATAGAAAACAGAAAACCAATTGAAAGAATTAAGAAGACCAAAAGCTGGTTCTTTGAAAAAATGAACAAAATTGATAAACCATTGGCCAAACTGACAAAAGACAAACAGAAGAGGAAGCAAATAACATGAATAAGAAATGAGATGGAAGATATTACAACAGACCCAACTGAAATTAAAAGAATCATATCAGATTACTACGAAAAATTGTACTCTAACAAATTTGAAAATCTAGAAGAAATGGATGAATTTCTAGAAACACACTACCTACCTAAACTAACACAAACAGAGGTACAGCAACTAAATAGACCAGTAACAAAAGAAGAGATTGAAAAGGTAATCAAAAAACTCCCAACAATAAAAAGCCCTGGCCCGGATTGCTTCACTGCAGTGTTCTGCCAAACTTTCAGAGAAGAGTTAACGCCACTAACACTAAAGGTATTTCAGAACATAGAAAAGGACGGAACACTACCAGACTCATTCTATGGAGCCAGCATATCCCTGATAACCAAACCAGGTAAAGATACCACAAAAAAAAGAAAATTACAAACCTATATTCCTTATGAACTTAAATGCAAAAATCCTCAACAAAATTCTAGCCAATAGAATTCAACAACATATCAAAAAAATAATTCACCATGACCAAGTGGGATTCACACCAGCTATGCAGATATGGTTCAACATTAGAAAAAAAATTAATGTAATCCATCAATAAAATAAAATAAATAAATAATAAATTTGAATTTTTATCATATAAATAAAACACACGACAAGAATCACATGATTTTATCAATTGATGCAGAAAAGGCATTTGGCAAAGTTCAACATCCATTCATGATTAAAACTCTCAGCAAAATAGGAATAGAAGGAAAATTCCTCAACATTTATACAAAGCCAACAGCCAGCATCTTCCTAAACAAAGAGTGTCTGAAAGCATTCCCCTTTAGATCGGGAACCAGACAAGGATGCCCTTTATTACCACTCTTATGCAACATTGTGCTGGAGGTCCTAGCCAGAGAAATTAGGCTAGATAAAGAAATAAAGGGCATCCAGACTGGTAAGGAAGAAGTAAAAGTATCTCTATTTGCAGATGACATGATCTTATACACAGAAAACCCTAAAGAATTCTCAGGAAAGCTACTGAAACTAATGGAAGAGTTCAGCATAGTATCAGGGTACAAGATCCCAGTACCCAGTACCCAGTGCCATCCAGTCGGTTCTGAAAGATAAACATATAAAAATCAGTTGGATTCCTCTACCCCAACAAGAAAACATTGAAGAGGAAAGCACCAAATCGATACCATTTACAGTAGCCCCCAAGAAGATAAAATACTTAGGAATAAATCCTACAAGAGATGTAAAAGACTTATACAAAGAAAACTACAAAACGCTTTTGCAAGAAACCAAAAGAGACCTACATAAGTGGAAAAACATACCTTGCTCATAGATAGGAAGGATTAACATTGTAAAAATGTCTATTCTACCAAAAGCCATCTATAGATACAATGCAATTCCCATCTAAATTCCAATACCATTTTTTAATGAGATTGAGAAACAAATCACCAACTTCACATGAAGGGAAAGAGGTCCTGGATAAGTAAAGCATTACTGAAAAAGAAGAACAAAGTAGAAGGCCTCCCTCTACTTGATTTCAGAATCTACAGCACCACAGCAGTCAGAACAGCCTGGTACTGGTACAACAACAGATACACGGACCAATAGAACAGAATTGAGAATCCAGACATAAATCCATCCACATATGAGCAGCTGATATTTGACAAATGCCCAAAATCAGTTAAATGGGGAAAAGACAGTCTTTTTAACAAATGCTGCTGGCATAACTGGATATCCATCTGCAAAAAAAATGAAACAAGACCTCACAGCATACATAAAAACTAACTCAAAATAGATGAAAGACCTAAATATAAAATCTAAAACAATAAAGATCATGGAAGACAAAATAGGGACAACATTAGGAGCCCTAATACATGGCATAAACACTATACAAAGCATTACTAACAATGCAGAAGAGAAACCAGATAACTGTGAGCTCCTGAAATGAAACACCTATGCTCATCCAAAGACTTTACCGAAAGAGTAAAAAGACTACCTACAGACTGGGAAAAAGTTTTTAGCTATGACATTTTCAATCAGTGCCTGATGTCTAAAATCTACATAATACTTCAAACACTCAACCACAAAAAGACAAATAACCCATTTGAAAAACAGGCAAAAGATATGAACAGGCACTTCACAAAAGAAGACATTCAGGTAGCTAACAGATACATGAGGAAATGTTCACAATCATTAGCCATTAGAGAAATGCAAATCAAAACTATAATGGGATCCAATCTCACTCCAACAAGGCTGGCATTAATCCAAAAAACACAAAATAATAAATGTCGAAGAGGTTGTGGAGAGACTGGAACACTTATACACTGCTGGTGGAAATGTAAAATGGTACAACCACTTTGGAAATCGATTTGGCACTGCCTTAAAAAGCTAGAGTTACAACTACCATATGATCCAGCAATCCCACTCCTTGGAATATATGATAGAGAAACAAGAGCCTTTACACGAACAGATATATGCACACCCGTGTTCATTGCAGCACTGTTTACAATAGCAAAAAGATGGAAGCAACCAAGGTGCCCATCAACAGATGAATGGATAAAAAAAATTATGGTATGCTCACACAATGGAACACTATACATCGATAAAGAACAGTGATGAATCTGTGAAATATTTCATAACAAGGAGGAACCTGTGAGGCATTATGCTGAATGAAATTAGTCAGTTGCAAAGGACAAATATTGTATAAGACCACTATTATAAGAACTCGAGAAATAGTTTAAACAGAGAAGAATATATTCTTTGATGGTTACAAGACGGGGGAGAAAGGGAGGAGGGAGGGAGAGTGGTATTCACTGATTAGACAGTAGATAAGAACTACTTTAGGTGACAAGAAAGACCACACACAATACAGGAGAGATCAGCACAACTGTACTAAAGCAAAGGCAAAGAAGCTTCCTGAATAAACTGAATGCTTTGAAAGCCAGCGTAGCAGGGGCAGGGGTTTGGGGACCATGGCTTCAGGGGACATCTAAGTCAATTGGCATAATAAAATCCATCAAGAAAATATTCTGCATCCCACTTTGGAGATTGGCATCTGGAGTCTTAAACGTTAGCAAGTGGCCATCTAAGATGGATCAATTGGTCTCAACTCACCTGGAGCAAAGGAGAATGAAGAACACCAAAAACACAAGCTAATTATAAGCCCAAGAGACAGAAAGGGCCACATAAACCAGAGATTCCAACAGCCTGAGACCAGAAGAACTAGGTGGTGCCTGGCTACAACCGATGACTGCCCTGACCCGGAACACAACAGAGAAACCCTGAGGGAACAGGAGAGCAGTGGGATGCAGACTCCAAATTCTCGTAAAAAGACCAGACTTAATGGTCTGACTGAGACTAGAAGGACCCTGGTGGTCACGGTCCCCAGACCTTCTGTTAGCCCAAGACCACAACCATTTCCAAAGACAACTCTTAAGGTAGGGATTGGACTGGACAATGGGATAGAAAATGATACTCGTGAAGAATGAGCTTCTTGGATCGAGTAGACACATGAGACTATGTTGGCATCTCCTATATGGAGGGGAGATGAGAGGGCAGAGAGGATCAGAAGCTGGTGGAATGGACACAAAAAGGGAGAGTGGAGGGAAGGAGTGTGCTGTCCCATTAGGGGGAGAGCAATTAGGTGTATACAGCAAGGTACACATAAATTTTTGTATGAGAGGCTGAGTTCATTTGTAAACTTTCATTTAAAGCACAATAAAAATTAAAAAAAAAAAAAAAAAAGAACTATTGCTCATCTGGGTAAGTATAGTTTTACGTCAAAATCCAGTAAACATGCTTTCCACCTCCTGGTCAGTTCATTTCTAATCTGATCTCTTGGAGTATAAAGAAATCTACCTGAAAATCAGAATGAAAGTGCTGGTTTTCTTTATCCTGCATGTTGTTAAATGAATTCTTTCCGTATGCGTTGGCTACCATTAAGTATCCTGGATTGTATTACTATGGTCTACACTTTGTTTACTGTTATTTTCATGAAGGTTTCAACCATTTATCTCACCTTTCAATATCTATTGTGAGGCTAACACTGTAATGAAAACACAAAGAAGTTTAAGTCAAAATTTTCTTCTTTCAGAGAATTAGAAATTCAATAAGGAGTCAAGAAAGACATTAGAAATAGCCAAGAGACAATGCAAAGCAGACTGTAAGGTAATCATCAAAGTGAGTGATGTTAGCCCTAAGTGCAAAAGAAGATCTAGGAAATGGTGGACCAGTGTGTATTGGATGAATACAAGATGTTGTGGGAGCACAAATGAACGGGACCTAAACTACTCTGATGGATAAATTACAAATTAGCCAGGTAATGGAAAGAGGAGAAGTACTTCAAGAAGAGGGGTAACATGGGCAAAGCACCAGTATTGCTGGAGCAGAATGTAGATAGAGCCGTGCAAATCAAAGGCCTGAGAGAAAGGCAAGGATCTGATCATGCTGGTGGTCCCTGTGAGTCTTCTTGAGGAGTGTGGATTTTATCGAAAGGGTGATGGGAAGCCACTGAAGAATTTAAAGCAGAGGAGCGACAAGTGCTTTTTAGAAAAGCCACTGTCCTGGTCTGTATCCTAGTGAAGCGAGTAGTATTTGAGGTCTTAAAAGCTTGCAAGTGGCCATCTAAGACACAATTATTGGTCTTTTCTCATCAGGTGCAAAAGAGTAAGAAGGTAACCTAAATCACAGAGAAGAAACAAATCTACAATGCTAATAGCCTATGTGAACCACTACCTGAACGACTCTGAGACCAGAAGAACTAGATGGTGCCCGGCTACCACCACTGAACCATCTGACTGGGGACACAATAGATGATCCCGGTTAAACTGGAGAAAAATGCAGGAAAAAAAACAAAACAAAACTCAAAGACCAGATTAACTGGACTACCTGAGACCAGAGAACTCCCTGCAACTATCACCCTGAGATACACTTTAAACTTTGAACCAAAACTATCCCCTGAGATCGTTTTATAACAGAAAAGCAGAGTGATACACAAAGAATGTTACCCTTTGTATTGGTTCTCTGCTAAAAAAAAAAAAATTTGTATGAGTCCAAAAGGTCAACATTTAATCTAAAGCAAAGATGGGAAGATAAGGGGGCAGGGAAACTAGGAACAATCAGAATGCAATTAAGAGAATGTTGATACAATGTGTAAAAATGTAACTAATGCCATTGATCAATTTGTGTGAAATTGTCAATTGGGAACCTAACTTGCTGTGTAAACTTTCACCAAAAACAAAATAAAATATTATTAAAAAAAAAAAAGACTGTTGTCCTGTACCCCATACTGAGCCATACAGATACAGACAAAGGCTTGTTTACAAGTGCTAAGCAAGAGCAACACTCAAAATTTACCCTCAGTTAAGCCACATACTCAAATAGTCACCTGTCACCATTATTTTTTGGTTTGGGTAAAGGTGAGATATGGGAAAGAAAACCAAAAGTAGTGTTGGCACTTTGAATTCTCTAGGGTTTACAGCTTTCCATGAGCAACGATGATTCAGGATAAGAATAACACTTCGAAAACTGGAGGAGACTGTATTCATAGTGTCCAGATCAGAAAGGGTGGAAGAAAACGACAACGACATTGACAGCTGTTGCCATGAGTCAGAATTGACTCAATGGCAACTAACAACAACGATGTCTATCTTGAGTGCTTTTATTTTATAATTTGTATTTTTCAGTAGTCTCCAAATTTCTATATTTCTTTTATAATCCGAGAAAACAGCATTTTTTAATGTTTTTTTTAAATTGTGCTTTAAGTGAAAGTTTACAGTTCAAGTTAATTTCTCATTCAAAAATTTATACACACACTGTTACGTGACCCTAGTTGCTCTCCCTATAATGTGACAGCACACTCTTCTTTCCACCTCAGATTTCCCGTACCCATTCAACCAGCTCCTGTTCCTTTCTGCCTTCTCATCTCGCCTCCGGACGGGAACTGCCCATTTATTCTCATGTATCTACTTGGGCTAAGAAGCACTGTCTTCATGAGTATCATTTTTTTGTCATATCCAGTCTAATCTTTGAAGAGTTGACTTCAGGAATGGTTTCAGTTTTGGGCTAACAGAGAGTCCAGGGGCCATGTCTTCTGGGGCCTCTGCAGTCTCAGTCAGATCATTAAGCCTGATCTTTTTACTGGAATTTGAGTTCTGCACCCCATTTTTCTCCTGCTCCGTCAGGGACTCTCTGTTTTGTTCCCTGTCAGGGCATTCATTGGTGGTAGCGGGGCACCGTTTAGTTCTGTCCTCAGCTTGATGGAGTCTCTGGTTTATGTGACCCTTTTTTTCTCTTGGGCTAATATTTTTCTTGTGTCTTTGGTATTCTTCATTCTCCTTTGCTCCAGGTGGGTTGGTACAAATTGATGCCTCTTAGATGGCTGCTTGCTAGCTTTTAAGACCCCAGACACCACTCACCAAAGTGGGATGCAGAACATTTCCTTAATAAACTTTTTTACGTCAATTGACCTATATGTCACCTGACCCCCACCCCTGCTACTCTGTTCATCGAAGTGTTTGGTTGTATTCAGGAAACTCCTTAGCTTTCGGTTCAGTCCAGTTGTGCTGATTTCCCCTGTATTCTGTGTTGTACTTCCCTTAACCTAAGGCAATTCTTGTCTACTATCTATTTAGTGGATAAATACCCTTTTCCCTCTCTCCCCATGCTCATAACCATCAAAGAATGTTTTCTTCTATGTTTAAGCCTTTTCTTGAGTTCTTATAATAGTTGTCTCATACAATATTTGCCCTTTTGTGACTGACTAATTTCACTCTGCATAATGCCTTCCAAATTCATCCACGTTATGTTTTGCAGATTCATCCTTGTTCTTTATCATTGCACAGTATTTCATTGTGTGACTATATCATAATTTGTTTACCCATTTGTCCATTGGTAGGCACCTAGGTTGTTTCCATGTTTTTGCTGTTGTGAACAGTACTGCAATGAACATGGATATGCATGTATCTATTTGTGTGAGGACTCTTATTTCTCTAAGATATATTCCAAGGAGCAGAATTGCTGGATCCTATGGTACTTCTGTTTCTAGCTTTTTTTAAAAAAAAAAAAAAAGCTTTTTAAGGAAGTGCCAAATCAATTTCCAAAGTGGTTGTACCATTTTACATTCCCACCAGCAGTGTATAAGTGTTCCAGTCTCTCCACAACCTCTCCAACATTTATTATTTTGTGTTTTTTGAATTAATGCTAGCCTTGTTGGGGTGAGATAGTATCTCATTGTAGTTTGATTTGCATTTTTCTAATGGCTAAGGATCATGAGCATTTCCTCACATATATGGTAGCCACCTGAATGTCTTTGGTGAAGTTCCTATTCCTATCCTTTGCCCATTTTTTACCTACGTTATTTGTCCTTTTGTTGTTGAGGTTTTGCAGTGTCTTTTATATTTTAAAGATTAGATGCTGATCAGATTTGTTGTAGCAAAAAATTTTTGCCAGTTCGTAGATTGTCCTTTTAGCCTTTTGGTGGAATCTTTTGATGAGCATAAGTGTTTGATTTTTAGAAGCTATCAGTTATCTAGTTTCTCTTCTGGTGTTTGTGCACTGTTAGTAATGTTTTGTATACTGTTTATGCCACGTATTAGGGCTCCTAGAATCATCCCTATTTTTTCTTCCACGATCTTTATTGTTTCAGATTTTATATTTAGGTCTTTGATCTATTTTTGAGTTAGTTTTTGTGCATGGTGTGAAGTATGGGTCTTGTTTCATTTTTTTGCAGATGGATATCTAGTTATGCCAACACTGTTTGTTAAAGAGACTAACTTTTCCCCAATTAATGGACTTTGGGCCTTTGTCAAATATCAGCTGCTCATAGGTAGTTAAATGTACGTCTGGAATCTCAATTTTGTTCCATTGGTTTATGTATCTGTCATTGTACCAGTACCAGCCTGTTTTGGCTACCGTGGCAGTATAATAGGTTCTAAAATCAGGTAGTGTGAGGCCTCCCACTTCGTTCTTCTTTCTCAGTAATGCTTTACTTATCCAGGGCCTCTTCCCTTTCCATACGAAGTTGGTGATTTGTTTCTCCATGTCATTAAAAAATGTTGTTCAAATTTAGATTGGGATTGCATTGTATATTTAGATTTGGGTAGAAGACATTTTCACAAGGTTGAGTCTTCCTATCCATAAGTAAGGTATATTCTTCTACTTATGTAGGTCTGTTTTGGTTTCTTGCAGTAGTGTCTTGTAGTTTTCTTTGTATAAGTCTTTTACATCTCTGGTAGATTTATTCTTAAGTATTTTATCTTCTTGGGGGCTATTGTAAATGGCATTAATCTGGTGATTTCCTCTTGGACGTTCTTTTTGTTGGGGTGGAGGAATCCAACTGATTTTTGTATGTTTATCTTGTATACTTTGCTGAAATCTTCTATTAGTTCCAGTAGTTTTCGGGTGGATTCTTTAGGGTTCTTTGTATATCATCTGCAAATAGTGGTATTTTCACTTCCTCTTTATCAATTTGGATGCCTTTTATTTATTTTTCTAGCCTAATTGCTCTGGCTAGGACCTCCAGCAAAATATTGAATAAAAGTGGTGATAAAGGACATCTTTGTCAGGTTCCCAATCTCAAGGGGTATGCTTTCAGACTCTCTCCATTTAGGATAGTGTTGGCTCTTGGCTTTGTATATATGCCCTTTATACTGAGGAATTTTCCTTCTATTCCTATTTTGCCGAGAATTTTTGTCATGACTAGGTGTTGGACTTTGTCAAATGCCCTTTATGCATCAATTGATAAGATCATGTGGCTCTTGTCTTTGGTTTTATTTATGTGATGGATTACATTGATTATTTTTCTAAAATGTTGAACCATCCCTCCATACCTGGTATGAATCCCACTCGGTCATGGTGAATTATTTTTTTGATATGTTGTTGAATTCTATTGGCTAGAATTTTGTTGAGGATTTTTGTGTCTAAGTTCTTGGGGATATTGGTCTGTAATTTTCTTTTTTTATGGTGTCTTTGCCTAGTTTTTATATCAGGGTTATGCTGGCTTCATAGAATAACTTTGGGAGTATTTCTTCCTTTTCTATGCTCTGAAATACCTTTAGTAGTATTGGTGTTAACTCTTCTCTGAAAGTTTGGTAGAATTCTCCACTGAAAGCGTCAAGGCCAGGGCTTTTTTGTTGTTGTTGGGAGTTTTTAAATTACCTTTTCAATCTCTTCTTTTGTTATAAGTTTATTTAGTTGTTCTACTCTGTTTGTGTTAGTTTAAGTATGTAGTGTTTCTAGAAATTTGTCCATTTCTTCTAGGTTTTCAAATTTGTTACAGTACAATTTTTCATGTGTTCTGTTATGATTCTTTTAATTTCAGTTAGGTCTGTTGTGGTATCACCCATCTCATTTCTTATTTGGGTTATTTGCTTCCTCTCCTGTTTTTCTTTTGTCAGTTTGGCAAGTGGCCCATCGATTTTGTTGATCTTTTCAAAAAACGAGCATTTGGTCTTGTTAACTTTTTCAATTGTCTTTCTATTTCATTTAATTCAGCTGTAATTTTTATTATTTGCTTTCTTCTGGTTCCTGAGGGCTTCTTTTGCTGTTCTCTTGTAGGGTTGTAGAGTTAATGTTTTGATTTTGGCCCTTTCTTCGTTTTGGAAGTGTGCATTTATTGCTATAAATTGACCTCTGAGCACTGCTTTTGCTGTATCCCAAAGGTTCTGGTAGGGTGTGCTTTCGTTCTCATTTGATTCTGTAAATTTCTTTATTCCTTCCTTATTTTCTTCTATAACCCAGTAGTTTCTGAGCAAGGTGCTATTCAATTTTCATATGTTTGATATTTTTTGCTTGCTTTTTCTGTGGTCTATTCTGGAGACTGTTTCATGTGCATAGGAAAAGAAAGTATACTTGGCTGCTGTTGGTTGGAGTGTTCTGTATATGTCTATGAGATCACGTTGGTTGATTGTGGTATTTAGATCTTCCGTGTCTTTATTGTTTTTTTTGTGTGTGTGTGTGGATGTTCTGTCCTTCATCAAAAGTGGTATGTTGAAGTCTCCTACTATTATTGTGGAGTTGTCTACCTCACTTTTCAATGCTGTTAGAGATTGTTTTATGTATTTTGGAGCACTGTCGTTGGGTGCATAAATATTTAATATGGTTATGTCCTCCTGGTTTATTGACCCTTTAATCATTGTGTAGTGTCCTTCCTTATCCTTTGTGGTGGATATTACTAGAAAACATTATTTTTAATGTAAAGTATAATAATAGGAATGAAATCAAACTTTCCATAATTTTTCTCTTTTCTTTTATCATCTTTCCATCTTGGCACATCCTAAAGGTCATGGAGAGCATATTTTGATTCATTATTCAGGATCCTAGGACTCTAGAATTAAATCCTGGCAAGTTAGAGGTGGTAAATTCCATTTCACCATTGATTTTTAATAGTTACAGCACTTCTTTCAGCCTCTTCTTCCCTCAAGTAGCCTTAATAATGGATTTCATGTTTTCTTTCCAATTTAAGGTTCAGCTTTGTCTGTCACTGAAGCAGGTTCATGCAACAAACATAGCTTTCCTTCTGGAATTTTATGTCCTAAAATAGCTCATAAAATGTACCTAGAGTTGGAGAGGGCTATGGTCAGATGTGCCAGTTAATGGAAGAACTTGATGAGTTGGTTTTAAAGGCCTTAACCGAGATGAGTGATGGGCTCCCTCATTTCACCAAAGAGGAAACTGAGGTCCAGAGATGTTAACCCATTGACCAAGGCCAAGTAGCTAGTTAGTAGCAAAAAGGATGAGGGGCGTGGAAGGGGGGAGGAGGGAGATCAACAGAGGAGGAAAGACAAGGGTGTGCCAACCTCAGGGCAAGGCTCAAACAATCCTGTCTAATCTCAGTCAGGCTGGCCAGCAGGTTTTGATTGGTCCACCCAGCTTGTTCTCTGAGCTGCAGTCCTTGCACTGTGCCCAGCTGGCAGGATGAGAACCATGTGAAAAATATCCGGAAATTGCTACTCACCAGGGAGCATCTGTGAAAAATACTGGCTGCAAATGAGCTGGCAGGGGCTCAGGGACTGCTGGGTTACCCTGCTGTGGAAAGTTTGTCTGAAGGGGTTCCGGAGTTGTTTCCCAGATGGGCAGTTCCACTGCTGTAAACGCTTGGGCCTTGTAGACTTTTATGCAGAGAGTTTCTCTTCATCCAAGAGACGTGTTCTGGAAAAGCTATGGGTAAATCAGTTTTGTATCCTGAATCTGCACTCATGAATAATCCTAGGGCGACTTTCTAAAGTAAAGGATTTTTCATAAATAATTCCACAGTTTTGTAAATCTGGAATTCTTCATGCAGAATACACTGATGATCAATTAGCAGGGTCAAACAATTCCACAACACTAAAACATTATCTGTACTGCTGCACATTATTGCTACGGAATGGTAAGTAAGGGGCAGAGTTAGACACACTTTCCAGTGGCCTGGAACCATGGGAATTGGCCTGACCTCTTGGGAATTTGCCCGACCTTGGGTATCAATGGCTTCTTAAGAAATTGAAACTGGAAAAACCAAGTTTAACATTTTATCGCATCCTTTCCTATCTCAGGTTGTTCCCAACATAATTCAGTTGCTTCACTTGTCTCCTACACCCTCATGTTCCTCTCTAAAATACTGATAATATTCTCAGCAAGGTGTCACGTAAATATCGTGGTTTGAGCTTACAATTCAGGATCTTTTATCTCATTTGGGAATGAGACTGCTTGCTGACTCCTACTGGTTCTTTGCTAGTTCCTGTCATCTTTTCACGTGTTGAGTAGGATCAAGCAGTCACCGGAAAAGCTTCTGGGTTTTAATGAAGTAGTTGAAATTAAAAAAAAAAAAAAAAGTTTGTTTACCCTCTGAATCAAATATACAATCTGTTCTGTTCTACTTTCTTGGTGTCCTGTGTGGTAGCTTCTGTTTTAAGCACATGGAAGCCTCCAAAGCAGAGAAGGAAGAAAAAACAGTGAAGGAAATGACCTCACTAGCAGCAAGTTTCCACTCAAGAGAAGCCAGAAATGTCCCAGATGGGTCAAATAACAGCTCAGAGCAGAATTCTCAAGAATCCAGGACATGATTGCTACAATGTCTTTTGTCTGTGGTTCCCTTCCTCTACACTTTACCTTTCAGCCCTAGTAGGTACAAAGGCTTGCTGGAGAGAAAACCGAGAGTGAGTGTGAAGAGAAAGGGGCTTTGCACAACTAAGAAGTGTGAGAAAGAAAGAAGAATGGGAGCAGGGATTTTAAGCAGTGCTGAGAGATAGAATTTGAATCTCTCAATTTCTTTGGGAAACATCAATAAAAAATAGAATTCTTTACAGTACTTTTGGTTCTTGGACTATGTTTTCTGAATGCATCAGACTTCATTCCAGTTATGTAAAATATAAGGGAGGTTGAAAACAGAGATGGACCTACACAGTCTCAGTGAAAACTCTAAAGCAGACACTAAGTTTGGCAGAGATCCCTTTGCTTCTTGTTAACACAACCCTCAGACAGGTCCAGGTTAACACTAGGATTCCATCTTCCATTGGATCTATGTACTTTCCCAAACTAAACAAAATGTATTGACTGCAAAAAAAAGGTGGGGGGGGGGGCTTATCATCCTATTCCTTTATAACTGGCCACCTGGAGATTCCCACTCAGGCATTTTCAGCACCTTTCAAAGGCACTCACTTCCATTGCCTAGGCCCGACCTGCTAACTATGGGTCCCATGGTTTCATATGTGCTTGTTGCTAAGCTCCCTTGGAAGATGCTCTTGCTTTTCTTATATCACGTAAATATTGACAACTCCAGTCCTTCTAAAAATCTTTGTTATTTATGTGGACAGACTCCGATTGTCATCCACCAAGATGAATTTCATGAGGCAGCAACTGCCATGTCACTTAGACATGGCTTTTCTTTAGTCCAGAGGCTTCCAAGCTCAAGTTTGCATCAGAATCTTTAGGGGAACAGGTACTTATTAAAAAGTCAGGATTCCAGGTCTCATCATATCCAGATCCAAGATCCTATCCAGCAGATGTGAGTTAAGCATGAGAATCTGTATTTTATCATGAATTAGGTAGTACCTGACTACACTTCAAGAGAAGTTGATAAAGATACTTTCCATGGAACCCACTCAGAACCACCCTGTAGATCACTGACTGCCCCCCCCCCGGCCCCGCCCCAGGCTTGGGGCCTGTGTTTTCTAGCATAAGCAAATATTCACAGAGGAGCAAGCAAGGACCAAATGATTCCACTGCCAAGTGGGGATGCATCCTATTTGGGTCCACCTGTACAGGAGCCTTCTGCCTAGTGGCTATACACTTCATGGCAAGAGTTATCCTGTTCTGTGTAGGATTTACAGTTGGAAAGATTAAAATCAGTCTTCTTTTCTGCTTCCTGCATGCTATTTGGTCATTGCAGCAAGGAACTGGGTGTCTTCCTGGAAAAGGAATTACAGTGATTCTATGTAGCTCCAGAGAAGAACCGGGAGAAGTAAGTGGAAACTGCAGAGAAGTTTTAATTCTGTAAAAAGAAGCTAACAATTAGAGCTCTTGAAATGAACTGGTCTCTGTTGCACAGCATCATTTGAGAGCCATGATGAAGAAGCTATGTTAATTAATAAACTAATTGATGTATTCCACATTTATTGATGTATTATGGGGTAGTGGAAAGAGTCCTACACTTGGAATCAACCCTGGATTCAAATCCTGGATCCCTCACTTACTGACCTTAGAAGTCTAATTCAATACCCTCTTGATCACACCTTTTTATTAGTAAATAATTTTTTAACTTATGTATATAAATCAAAAACCCAAACCAAACCTGTTGCCATCAAGTCAATTCCAACCCAGAGCCGCCCTATAGGACACAGTAGAACTGCCCCATAGAGTTTCCAAGGAGCACCTGGTAGATTCGAACTGCCGACCTTTTGGTTAGCAGCTATAGCTCTGAACCACTACACCACCAGGGTTTCATATATATATATATATACATACACACATATAAATACATACATCATACATACATATTAGTAACAATGGTTACAAACTTGTATATTGAACCATGTTGGTAATTTCAATTTGGGGGGATCCAATTCCTTATCTTTATCAGGAGTTCCTGGGTTGTGCAAATTGTCAACATACTCAGTTGCTAACTGAAAGTTTGGAGGTTCAAGTCCACCCAGAGGCACTCGGGAAGAAAGGCCCAGAGATTTACTTTCAAAAAACCAGCCATTGAAAATCCTGTGGAGCACAGTTCTACCCCAACATACATCAGGTCATCACGAGTCAGAATTGACTCAATTGTAACTGCTGAGTTCCTTATCAGATAAGATAATCCTTTTTTTTTCCTGTATTGTTTCTGAAAAGGTGATATTAGGAGAGAGTGGAGCTCTGGCACTGTGTTTTTGTAGGTTTACGATTTTGCACTATTACAAACACTCCCTTCAACCCACAGTGCCATTGAGAAATTTCATTGTTTTGAGGGCTAGTTTGGTTTAAGGAGCCCTGGTAGTGCAGTGGTTAAGAGCTCAGGCTGCTAACCAGAACGTCAGCAGTTTGAACCCACCAGGAAACCCTATGGGGCAGTTCTACTCTGTCGTATAGGGTCGCTCAACAGCAACAGTTTTGGTTTTTGGAGTTTAGTTTAAGGTGGATAATGTCATTTGTAAGCCATTTCACCGGGCACACAAAACCTGCAAATGGCTCACTAACCTAAAAGCCGATGAAGGATGATGGGCAGCTGTCAACCCCACTGCACAGAGGAACTTCTACCCTTCCCTGAGGACTCCTGGTGCACCTCAGGTGACACTTGATTTTCTGAATACAGACAGAAAGGAGGCATCTGTGAAGTACCGGTAAAGTGACTCTTTTTTCAACTTTTAGATAAACATAAACAGGTATTCTAATATTTTCCTTCCGCTTCCCATTGGATCATCTTGTGCTCCTCTTTGGGTGTATTCAATGCTCATGGAGGCCACTCAGTGTTTGCAGCCAATTCCTAAGTCCAGTGTGTCACAAGGGCTAGGGTCCTACAGCAGCTGTGTTGTACAGTAGCTCCTTTCCTTGCTTAAAAACCCCACGAAGCTCAGGCATGTTTCCAGTGCTCTTAGTGGAGAAACATTCTTATAAACCTTTGGGATTTTGGAGAAGCCTTCTTTTCTTAAGCCCTTTTCAACAGCAGTTCAGTGTTCAGAAAATATCACCTGATGTCAAGATTAAAAACTAATCTCACAATTTTAAAAACATATTTTTTAGAAAACCAAACACACTTACACACCACTTTTTTGTATGTGGGTGGTAGGGGGCAAGGGAAAGAAGAGTTTCCTTACCACATTTTAGGGTCTAGTTTCCTGAGAAGAAAAAGAAAAGTTTTGTGCATAGGTAATTAATGTGATATTAGAACATTCTTCAAAAAAATTTATTTCTATATACAAGAACTAAAAATCATCATTTTAGTGTAGGAGGGGAGTTGTTGCTCTGATTACGTGCCGTTAAGTCGATTCCAACTTATAGTGATGCTATAGGACAGTGTAGAACTGTTCCATGGCGTTTCCAAGGCAGTTAATCATTACAGAAGCAGCTCTCCAGGCCTTTTCTCCTGCGCAGTGGATGAGTGGGTTCACACCTCCATCTTTCAGTTAGCAGCTGAACACTTAACCATTGTGCTACCAGGGCTCCTTAAGACAGAGGAGTAGTATATATGTGTGTGTGTGTTTGTGTATAGATATGTATATGTGTGTATACGTGTGTGTATGTATGTGAATATATATATATTATCCTCCTCTATCCCTTCTAGAATGTATCTATAACAGGGATTCCTAATCTTCTTTGTGCCATCCACCCTTAGTTGTCTGGTGAAAACTATAAATTTCTTCTCAAAATAGCTTTTATAAGTACAAAATAAAATGCATATATTTCAAAGGAAACCAATGATATTAAAATATTCAAAAATCACAATATTAAGACAGCAAATGTATGATATATTAATATACCTGCTTATGTATTAACACATTAACAAGACATAGCAGCAGATCTACAGTGATTTCAAAGTGGTAACAAGCATAAGCAACATTTTGAAATATCTGCAATAACTGTAATGTGATAAGAAAACATTGACAATTTCTACAGTTAACAAAATCACCAATAATGCTGCTGTAGTTAGTTGCCTGTGTTTATTATTGAGGAAAATGCTAAATTTAAAGCAGCAATTTATAAAAATAAAGATATAAGTTTTTTCCATCCAATTTCATGTACACCTGAACCCTACCCAGATCAGAAACTCTTCTTCGATGATAAGGTTCTGGGACACACAGAGGTGAACAGCCCTCTGAATATTGGACAAAGGGAGCTACTTGCGAGTGTAATAGTTACATGCTTTCCAGAAGGTGTCAGCCTTGCATTTCTGAAGATCCAAACCAGTTGCTGCCATAGTCTCCCCAAACAAACAAATCTCCTGACTCACTTTTAAGGCAGGTTTTTTTTTTATCTACCAGGCTGAGGCACTGAAAATTAGGCAAAAGAAAAAAAAGCTTCTTTTAAAGCAATAACCCAGAGAGCTTAAAGGAAACAAATTCTACAAGGACTAAGAAAGTGCTATCTGAATTAAGAAATTTTATACTAAAGAAACATCTGAAGAAACGGAACAGTTTTCCTGTCTTTTCAGTACAAAGACAGGATTTAAGTTGTCAGCAAGGATCAGACATTGTGAAATTTCTGAAAATACATCACAGCTGACTTACGGTTGAGGGAGGATAATTTATATCCTCACAGAAGAGTCCATAAAGAGGAGGATTATAGAGAGATCGAAAATCCAGGCTATGAGCAGAGGCTTGTAAGTACACAGGAGGGATTAGGCTATGGTTCTCCCTTTCATCTGAGCTGCAACCTTAAAACTCTCCAAGCTCTCCTGAAAAAGAAGGAATTGACTGGAAATCTAGTGCCTTGGGTAAAAGATATTTCCCAGAGAAGTCATGGTTCTTTTGTGGACTGATGGCCTTCTAATACATTCAACATATACATGTTTTATTATTCAGTGGGTTTTCACATGGTGTCCCTGGATGGTACAAATCGTTAAAGCACTTTGCTGCTAACTGAAAGATTAAAGGTTTGGAACTACACAGAGGCACCTGGCAATCTACTTCCAAAAAGACAGCTATTGAAACCCCCATGGAGCACAGTTCTACCCTGACACACATGGGATCGCCATGAGTCAGAGTTGACTGGACAGCAGCTGGTGGGTTTTCTCATAGGAATGATCCATTACAAATGGATACATTCTGAATATGTACATTGGATTTTGAGGAATCACTTCTCTTTCCCCCTAATTTTCATATTGTAATTTCTAATTTACAGTCCTTGGCCCCTTCCTGAGAAGTCTGTCATGGACATTTGTTATATTGGATTGCTCCACAAACTTCCTTTCTCTTCTTATGGTGGCAGCAACCCACCTTCCCTTTGCCGAGCTTCTCCTCCCTCATTCTGTATAATTCTGGTGGGTGCTCTATTGGGTACATTCTATTTGCCTCTCCAGACCCTGTCTTCCACCCGTATTCCAGAAGCCTGGCTTGTATGGATGCCCCAAGGGCTCCCTTTCCCTCTTGCTTCTATTTGGGTTTGGCCACTGAGAATCTTGGCAGGAAACTGGAGAAAAGAAGGATGTGAGGTAGGGGTATATGCCCCCTGATGCCTTCTCTTCCAGCTTCGGGAAAGTTGGCTGTGTTCTGCTGAAGATTACAGTTTCCCTCAAGAGAATTTTCTGTATGGCTACCCTCTCCCAGTTCCAGGAAACTCTCCTTCCCCTTGACCCTTCAGGCCTCAGGATTGTAAGGACTTCCTACGTTGTTAACCCAGAGGTACTACACCATCTCTGGTTGGCTTCCTTAAACCCTGCCCATACCTTTGTAAACAGCCCTTTTATTGAACTATCCTGAAATTAACCCAATTTGAGTATGCCATCAATTTACTGCTGGGACCTCAACTAATACCAAAAAATTCCCCACAGTCACATAAGTGAGTACACACCCCAGTCTGACTGATCAGAGTATTTCATCAACTGGCTATGGCGATTGGTTCACAGGATGGGTATCTGACCTGAAACAGAGCAATTCAGAACCCTTTCCTGTGATTTTGAGTTAGACGCGGAAGACAGCAGCTCTCTTTTCCTCTGACATCACTAAATGGGATGTTGTAAGCCTGCAAATGTCTGGGGACATGCTGTCTTTTTCCCTCCTATTAGAGGAAGCCCATATTCAGTAGAAGAGAATGAGACCAGCCCCCACAGAAGTACAGCAGAGAGATAGAGAGCTCTGACGATATCATCTGAACCCTTGGGTCCAGTCACTCTTGAGCCACTCGTTCTTCCTAGTTGAATGGACCAATACCCTCCTTTTTTGCTTATTCTGGTTTGATTTGGGTTTCTGACACTGACAGCAAGATTCTTGACTATATCATGCATTGATCTGCCTCTAAGCTACATGCAGCCTTTGTAAAAACCTCATTAGGCCATAGGTGCTAAAGAAAGTCTCTTTAGAGACTTTGGAAGAGCTGAAACTAACGTCCTTCAGAAACATACCTGAGGGTAATATAAGTCAATTCCTCCAGGAAAAACAGGATAAAAAGAGACAAAGGTAACTTGATTTTTTTTTTACTTTGCTCTGACTGGCTGTGGAAACCCTGGTAGCATAGTGGTGAAGAGCTACTGCTGCTAACAAAAAGGCCGGTAGTTTGAATACACTAGGAAACTCTATGGGGCAGTTCTACTCTGCTAGCTTAAGCTGAAATGATGTTTCTGATACCCCTCTCCCTATGACAAAAAAGTGTCCTTCCCCTACCTATCCACAGCCTCCTCTCCACCTGCCCTTTCCCTCAGGCACAAAAGCTGACTTCCTAAGCTCTTTCACACTGAAGTGAGAGAGCTGTCCTGGTGAGCAGAAACAAACAAAATAAACAAACATTGACATTCTGATTTGAAAATCCACATCCTAATCCTCTCAGTGAGTCACTTGACCTCTCTGAGTTTCGGTTTTCTTCTCTGGAAATTTGAGATCAAGTGAATTCCAGAGAATGACTCCATTTGGGGAGGAATTACAAGTACCTGGGGGGCAGGGTTGAGGAGAGCAGGGTGGTGTACAAATATTTTTTCCTTTGGTGGTGAGGGGAGGCCTGGGAGGGTCTTGAAAAGGTAAATATATAGATTCTCTTACAATGTGTTAATATACAGATCTTCTTACCAAGGACCCTCGGTAGCACAGTGTTTAAGAGCTCGGCTGCTAACCAAAAGTTCTGCAGTTTAAATCCAACTGCATTGTGGGAGAAAGATATGGCAGTCTGCTTCCATAAAGATTTACAGCCTTGGAAACTCTATGGGGCAGTTCTACCCTGTCCTATAGGGTCTCTGTGAATTGGACTAGGCTCAACAGCAATGGGTTCTTGTAATTCCAGACCACTCGCATTTCCTGTCATGATTTCGACATGATTTCAAGGAAAGCATGAAAGGGGGTGGTTAGGCACAGAATCTGGAGCATTCACCCAGAACCACCCCATGCAGAGTCAGCCTGACCCCAGCCACATGCCTTCACCCTGGGTCCTTCCAGAGAGGCCTCTTGCTATGCCCTGCCTGGAAACCCCCCACCAGGAAAGCTTCTGGCCTCCCCTACAATTACCAAAAAAAAAAAAAACTAAACTCACTGACATGGAATCGATCCCAGCTCCTAGCAACTCTATATGACAGAGTAGAACTACCCCCATAGAGTTTCCCAGGCTGTAAATATTTACAGAAGCAGGTTGTCACGTCTTAGGTTCCAACCACTGACCTTTTGGTTGACAGCCAAGTGCTTTAGCTGCTGCACCACCAGGCTCACTACTGGGAGCCACAGTTACAAGAACAATTATGCTTTCAGAGGCTGAGAGAGCGTAGGAATTGCCTGGCCTAATCACCATTCAGAAACTCTGGGGGCATAGTGGTTACGTGCTACAGCGGCTAACCAAAAGTTGGACAGTTCGAATCCACCAGGGGCTCCTTGGAGACTCTAGGGGGCAGTTCTACTCTGTCCTATAGGGTTGATATGAGTAGTAATCAACTTCACATCAACGGTGCGGGTAAATCACCATTTATTTGTGTTACAGTAAAAAGACCTCGTGATAAGGTCCAGAAGATGTTTCGTGTAATAATTGCCCAGAAAGAAAAACAGAAAATCTTCTGGCACTTCAAGAAATTCGCAAGGGTTCAAGATAGTGGCACCACCAGGCAAGCAGGCATCTTCCTGCCTCTTTTCCTTTGACACTCTTCCCTATTTAGCCAAACTTCTACTCCACAGTTCTGCCTTGATGGGCCCTTGCATTAGGCCCTAGACAGACTAGACCCTTGCAGCTCCGGGAAGAGTCACTTTTCCATTCTTGGCCATGTCCACGCACCTGTGATTTAGCTGTATCCTCCCTGGGGTCTGTATGCTCCTAGAGGAAAGTTAGACACAAGGAGCCATGTTGATTCTTCTCATCCACACTTATTTGAATGTTTATGTTCTGCAGTGTTAATTTTAGCAGTGCTGTTTCACACACAGAACTTAAACATTGGTATTTCTGTTTCCCAAACATGACTCCCTAAAGAGAGAGGTCACGCCATTTCTACATTTGTAGGCCATGACTGCTGGTCACTCTCTAATGTTTATGTGGTTGACCAGAAGTTGTTAGGCTTGAACCCAGACTTGCTAGCTTTGTGATGTCAGGTATGTTACCCCTTTCTCTGTGCCTCGATTTCCATCATCTATAATAAAAATGGGCTTGGTTCAGTGCTATCTTAGGTTTCTTCTAGTCTAAGGGTTTGAACTTCTGCGATTCTTCATAAATTTTCAAATGACCTGGATTAAAATTTCCTTTATTTTCATAAGTCACTATATTTTTATTGCATTTTTCTAAATAACAGCTTCATTAACAAGTATCACTGATAATGTCTTTGCAGTGGGAGTGTTAATACGTCAGATAGTGGGAGCGAGACCACGAATAGCAGGACAAGGATTATACAATCAACAGGCCAGGAAAGGGCCCCCAGTGATTCCAGAGGCTGTTGGAAGATAAAGAAAACTGGAAGAAGAGCACAACATGAAAGCATTGCAAAGGGTTTATGAAGAGGCAACACACACACGCACATACACACACACTTGGAGACAGCTCTTCTCCACTGTATAACCCCTTCCACAGTCAACAAAGCAAGCAGTGGAAATTTCCAGTGCAACTGACAAGTAATTTCCTATCGTTAAGTCTCTGTTTCCTGAACTTTTGCAACACTTTGTGGTATTTGCCATCCACCAATAAACTTTGCTTTAGAAATTGTAAAATTTCCATGTCCTTTTATCAGCTGAATGCTCTTTCCATTTGCTTCATGAGAAACTGCCCTTCCTAATATTTATGCCCAATTTTCCATCTGTTATTGAGACTTTAATGAGACAACTGGATATACGTTTTTTTAAATAACATTTTAAGAACACTAATGTACAGTAAAAAAAAAAAAATGTACAGTACCAAACAGTAAATAAAAAATGTCTCCTGTGACAGGAAAACTGGTAATAGGGAAACCAAGGTTGAGAAGGGAGAGTGTTGACACATTATGGGGTTGGTAACCAAGGTCTCAAAACAATATGTCGAATGAGAAGCCAGTTATTCTGTAAACCTTCATCTAAAAAAACAAATGTGCTCTGTGGTTCTCAGTGTTACCGTCAGTTTAGAAATGGGAAGGTTTATTGTTAAACTAAGGAACAGACTTGAACAAAACATTCACAGTTATTATTTAGCCTGCTTCCCCAATGGGAAATTAAAGCTCAGAGAGGTTTCATTAATGATTTTTTTTATTTTCCTTTTTCCAATAAAATAACAGCTTTGGAGCAGAAGTGGTCAAAGCCTTGGTTCAAAAACCTCCAGACTTCAGCTGCTGTTGTCAAAGCTTTACGACCACATGTAAACAGAGATGGACGATGCTGATGGTCACCCCCCAAAAAAACAAATAAAAATAATTTAATGCCCACTGTGTACCAGGCACTGTGCTAAGTGCTCTATAAGATAGATATCATTATTCTCATCCTTGCTTTATATTTGGGGAAGATGGATTTTAAAGAAGTCAAGTAGCTTGCCAGAAGCCACATAGCCAATAAGTGCAGAATCGAGATTTGAATCCAGGTCGCACAAAGGCCAGAGACTGAATTCTTAGCCACTCTGTTACACTGTCAATGTGGGAGGTGGAAAGGTTCAAGTAAGAGATTTTCAGCACTCAATCCCCTCCATATACACACCCCTTTCTTACCATCTACTCAGCTCCCCAACCTCCCACACACATGCATCCCATTTCACCCAATTGGGCTAATTGGGTGAAATAATCCAGTTCTGTACAGTAAATATTTGTTGGCATCCTACTACATTGTAGCCATCATGCTAAGCTAGCCATGGTCTATAGAGATAGATAGCCAAGGTTCCAAAGTTTCTAGTCTTAGGGGGGAGGGAAACAGATATTTATAATTCTAGCTGAGTTCCAGCTATAAGCAGAATGTAGATGGTATGACAGAAACTGCAATAAGGAGTAGAGGAGTTGAAGAAATGCATTCAACTGGGAGAGCTGCGTTACTTCCAGGGAATACTTGAGCTGGATTTTGAAGGACTGGTGGGGCTTTAAAATTTAGGGTTGTGAGGAGAGGGACAGGAGCAGCAAGTGCAGGTGGGACACAGCTAGATTCCTGAGCCTACAATGGGGTCATCCTTCTCTGGGTTGGCCTCCCAAGTAAGTAAAATAGGCAATAACCTACAAAGCAGGTTATTATGGGGCTGGCATAGGCCACCTGTGAGAGGAAATGCAAAAAAATTCCAGCCTGTGCGTCTGGAAGGACATGTCAACCCCTAAATAAAGGGGTCCTCAGAGTGGTAGGGCTCAGGGCAGAAGTTCCCTTTTTTGATCAAAAGCCATAGTGATCTGCAAATACAACCCCTGTGCGTTGTAGACAAAACTGCAGAAAGGACCTAGCTGGTAAATCTCCTTGATGCCCAGCATTGCCCAGGCTGACCCAGGGGCAGGTGGTCAGGCCTGACATTCATCAGGACCCTCTTGAATTGTGTACTGTTGTCATCTATTCTAGTTGTTAGGGGCCCAGGTCATGGTGACTTTTAAATATTTTAAAATTATCCATAAGAGAGGAAGAGAAGCAGCCACATCTATGGAAATATAGCTAATGAAGAAACTCAACTCATGTCTGAACTTTGGGCAATTGCAGATGGATAGGCAGAATTTTACACAATTAATGTAGCAGGTTCAGTGAAGGGGAGAGCAACCCAGAAAAATACAGGCTGTGGATCAGTAAGGAACACAGAAGTGCAGAACTAGACCACAAGAGAAGGGGTCACACCTTAACAAGGTAGAGTTGTTTCCCTTGGGGGGCTAAGAGGGTCACAATGTACTGGTGCAAAGAAATATGCAGTTAAATAAGTTTATCATTTGTAGTTTGTTGTGTATATACTCATGCTTAAGTTAACTGCCTCATAAACTGTATATAATTGATTCCATAATGCATATTCAGCTTTTTCAAATAATTCTTTTTGTTATGATTATCTAGTCCCAGGAATCCCAGGATGATGCACACAGTTAATGCGCTTGACCGCTAACCAAAAGGTTGAAGGATTAAGTCTACCCAGAGACACCTTGGGAGAAAGGCCTGGCTATCTACTTCTGAAAAATCAGCCACTGAAAACCCTGTGGAGCACAGTTTTACTCTGACACACACAGGACAGAATCGACTCCTTGGCGACTGGCAAGAAATCCAAAGTTAAAAGAATCCCTTAAGGGGGAGAATAAGAACTGTATTTGCTTCATGTGCCCAGAGAAAGTCTGGAATAATCCACAAGAACATAACTAAGTGGTTACCCAATGGAGCGTGAAGAAGGGGTGGTGTAGAGGGGGGCAGGGTTGGGCCCATGACTTTTCACTGATTATCTTTTATGTTTGTTCATTTTTGACACATGTGAATGGGATATCTCCCTGAAAAAATAAACAAAATAATTCCTTCAAATAACTGTAACTATATTTTTGAAAATGGGTAGATGGTCCCTGGAAGGAGGACACTGACGAAACTGATCAGAGAGGCTGCCTCCAAGAGGGAACTGAGTGGGGGTGGGGGCAGGAAAAGGAAGCAGGCTGATTTTTCACTCTATCACAACTTTGAATAATTTGATTCCTGTGCATGTATATATAATCTGTTCATGAATACATAAATGGAAAAATAACAGTAACCCTAAATTAGACGGACCCTTCTGATGACTAAAATCCAGGGTTCAAAGCAAAAGGACCAAGCAAGGAGTGCTCTGGACCTTAGCAAGGCCTGGTCCTCATTATGCTGGAAAGGCTGCCTCTGGCTTGAACAAATGGCGCCTCCTTAGAACTGATGATGCCCAAATTCCCATAACTAGGGCTTTACTTATTTTAGAAATAGTTTCCTTCTTGTTCTAGGAAGGGCCATATATTAAGTTTTAGTGACCATTTACACCCTAGCAAATACGTAAATGTCACAGTTGAAAAATTCCAAGGAAAATAGAAGTAACAGCAGTGTTACCGCCATCCCCTACCCTTTTTTTTTTTTTTTAAAGGGATAATCAAAGGTCATGGAAAAGGGCTGTGTTCTGTTCTTTTGATGCACAATTTTCCATGTTCCCTGCCCCCACATAAACATTCCCAAATGCTTATGTGAAATAGTTTCCCAGAGCCTTCTCAGATAATAGGGTTTAAAGCAGGGTGGAAGGGACAGAAGGCCACCAGGCACCTGGGCGGGGAAGGGGATCACCCAGAGAGACAAAGTACAAAATAGTAAGAGGTTTTACCTTGAGCCAGATTAATTGTACTGTCCTGAGAACAGCATAACTGTAGAACATGGAACACCCAATTCTTTGGACAATAATGCAGGAAAAGCTTGTGTGTGCTGAGTGGGGGGGGGGAGTGGCAGGTAAAGGCAGAGATTGTGGTTATTGGCAGATGCAGATTGGGGCAGAGGAACACTGCACAAACTGAGAACATCTCCTATAAACAAGTTTCTGGGCTCAGGAAGCAAGGTGCCATCAGAGAATCAGCAAAGACAATAGTCGTTCTGGAACATTCTTGTGCCTGAGTTGAAGGTGACATTAATTTAAATATCTATGAATATGTTGTTTTTTTCAAACACTAGGTAGTCTTCTTCTTTAGTCCAGGAACTAAAGAATTTAGCTAGAAATAGTGAATTCTTCTAAAGGTTCAGATTTCCACACCAGCACAGTGCCTTCTACAAAATGTGCTGGCTTTTTCTTTAAGTGACCTAATTTCACACTGGGGATTGATGACGTGAAATGTGAAAACAAGCTCAGGCTAAGTGATCTGAAATATTTCTTCTAGATTGCAAAGTTCTATAGTTTTAAAATAGTTTCTAACTTGAGTTTTGTGCATACACATGGATTTGTGATTTCTCTATATTGCTGAATCAATCAGCAATTATGAAAATGCAGTTTTTACGTTACCACCCACCACGACCAAAAACCTCTAAAGTTTCTTTATTTCCTACTAAATCAAACAGATTGCCCTTCCTTGCTTATGGTGTCTTTCATAATCAAGCCCTGAATTTACTCGACCTCATTTCTCAGGTCTTTAGACATGCTATCAGGAGGGACCAGTCCCTGGAGAAAGGCATCAGGCTTGGTAAAGTAGAGGAAGACTGCCTTAATCATCTAGTGCTGTAATAGAAATACCACAAGTGGATGGCTTTAACAAAGAAAAACTCATTTTCTCACAGTATAGTAGGTTACAAGTCCAAATTCAGGGCATCGGCTCCAGTGGAAGGCTCTGTCGGCTATGGAGGAAGGTCCGCATCCCCAAATTTTCCTCTGGTTAAGGAGCTTCTCAGGCGCAGGGACCCCGTGTCCAAAGGACAAGCTCTGCTTCTGGGGCTGCTTTCTTGGTGGTCTGAGGTCCCCAACTCTCTGCTTGTTTCCCATTCGTTTTATCTCTTGAGAGATAAAAGATGGTACAGGCCACACCCCAGGGAAACTCCCCTTACATTGGTTCAGGAAGGTGACCTGGGTAAGGATGGCGTTATAATCAATCCCACCCTAATCCTCTTAACATAAAACTACAATCACAAAATGGAGGACAACCACACAATACTGGGAATCATGGACTAACCAAGTCGATACGCACATTTTTGAGGGACATAATTCAATCCGTGACAAAGACCCTCAATGAAATGGATTGACACAGTGGCCACAATGATGGGCTCAAGCATAACAACGATTATGGGGATGGCACAGGACAGGGCAGTGTTTTGTTCTGTTGTACACAGGGTCACCGTGAGTTGGAACCAACTTGACAGCACCTAACAACAATGACAATAAATTAAATGGTTTGCTTTTCCATAAAAGATCCTTTCTGTATAGTCTTCCTTCATCCATAACTGGGTCACTTGATCCCCTACCACAATCACTCCCATATCCTCCTGTATGTACATCCCTGCCTTAGCCCCTGGAAAGACTCCTTTAAATAGTCAGGGGGAATTGAAAGATCTGTAACTCCACAGCCCAAGCCTAGTCAACCTTACCATTCATCAGTCATTCTCTAAACCCAGATTGAACTTCACATCTGACCGGCTACCTTCAGATTTCTCATGTTCTGAAACATTTAATGTTTTTGTTACTTGAGACACTATTAGGTGTTCTGTTACTTATAGCCAAAACATCCCTAACTGATAGAGAAGTTGCCAGATCTTGTTCAAGAGCACAAGTGATACATCCTTTATAAACTCTCAGGAATGCTTTGGGAAAACTTTCCAAGAAACTGGAGTCTCAAAATACCGGGTAGTGAAGAGAATCAACCAAACATGGTTTAGCATCTATCTCGGGAAGTTTAATGACATTCTATGTAACCGGTCATCAGGTCTTCTGGTGGTTAATATTATATGCCAACTTGGCCTGGGATTTGGCAGAGTACTAGAATAGTTGCTGTTCCATAATGTAATTTAATTCAATGTAATGTAATCACCTTCCATAATGTAATCTAATATAGCATAACAAATCAATCAGTTGAAAGAGGAGTTTCCTTAGGATGTGGTCTGTCTCCAGACTATGAATAGATATTTCCACAGAATTAACTCTCTCTCTCCACTCTGCACTCTTCCCATCACCTGACTAATGGATCTTGGAACATAAGCCTGAAGAAGTCTCCAGCTTGCCACCTGACCTATGGATTTTGGACTTGCTAGGCTCCGCAATTGTGTGAGTCAATCCCTTGAAGTAAATCTCTTTCTCTCTCTCTATGTGCATATATATAGAGAGATACATTATATGTGTGTATGCGTGTGTGTATGGGGAGAGAAAGAGAAAGAGAGATACACATACATATTTCCCACTGGTTCTGTTTTTCTAGAGAACCATAATGAGACTGATAGGGTTAACTGTGCTGGCGGAATAAAAGAGCTAAGAGATTACCACCTAGAAGTTGGGTAAACAGGAACTACACCCTGTCAATGCAAGATAAGGTTGAAACAACCCGTGAATTACTATCTCCTTCTTAGTGTTTTTCTAGTCCCTTCCCCCTTTACAGGCTCCCACATGAGGAGAAAAACAAAGTGTGTCCGCTGTTTAATCTTCCTTAGCCCTCCAAAGATGGTGATATAGCTCCAAATATCAGTGAGCTTGCGTTATATCCCGTAATAAGTGATGCCAAGGGCTGTGGAGGGGACTCCATCTTGAATATTAGCGGGCTCCATCTTGGATCCCAGATGAGCCTACAACCTAATTCACATTCATCACTATTCTGAGAAGTACCTGCCCCTTGAAAGAAGCCCACTAAATATTCATTACTCTGTTGTCTCCACTGACCCCATATAAGCCCTGGCTTTGCTTCCCTTTTTGAGTCAGCCTTTTGGAGAGGCTTAGTCCCCCTCTGACTCCTTTTGCTTGACTCAAGCAAAATAAAGCTTGCTGAAGATAAAGTTTGTCTTTTGCGTGTATTCTTACTCTGGAAAAGACAAGGACCTTTGTGTCAGATTGGTAACTGGTAACACTAAGACAACTCTCCACATGGAGTTTAGCTTATAAGAGCTCAGAGACCCTCCTTTATATTTTTCCTCACTGCACTACTTAATACATATTTATTAATTGACTAGTCAAAGCATATAATTGACCTGTGAAGGATATCCAACCTAATCTAAACCTGGAAGGGAGGATTTGAAAGGTAGTGTGGAGAAAGGAGAGCGTGGTGGGTTAGGAGAAGATTTAAGAGCAGAGGTCCTGGAGCAAGTCATTGGCACAGCATGTTTGGTGGGTAGGGACTAGATCATCCTAAAATCATTCTAAAAACCCAAACCGGTTTCTGTCAAGTCAATTCTAACTCGTAGTGACCTTACAGGACAGAGTAGAACTGCCCCAAAGGGTTTCCAAGGAGTGGCTGGTAGATTTGGACTGCTGACCTTTTGATTAGCAGCCAAGCTCTTAACCACTGTGCCACCAGGGCTCCCTGGAGTCATTAGTAAGGGTTTTATGTCTGAGAGGAGCAAGTGGTGCTGCTAGATGTATCACTAGCAGTTTGGACTGGTATAGTAGACAACTAGGAATTACTGCAGTCCTTGAACAGTGGGGAAGCACAAAGACAGAAATATTTTAGGGAAATCCATTAGTCAGCAGCTCGTAGGGCATATTAAGAGAAAGATACTGGAGACAGAGGTAAATTGGGAGGAGGAATGGATTAGAGTGGTGGCAGAGAAGTAAGGGAGAAAGAAGTGAACTTTACAAATAGTTTAAAGGAAGAATTGGCAGAAGACAAGAGAAATGCTAGCATTTGCTTGGCGCCTACTCTATGCCAGGCACTTTATATACAGTCATGCGTTTAACATCCACCATATGTTCTGTGAAACAGGACGTTATGCAATTTGGACGTCTGCAAACACCGTATTATATACAGGCAGTCCTCAGCCCCGTCCCTGTTCCCATCTGAGGAGCGGAAGCATCCCAGTGCTGCAGCTCCCTCACCCGCCTGTCCGCCAGACAAAGCCCTAGGGCTGTATCCACAGGATACAGGAGGCCGGCATCTGGGTGCAGGGCGTGGGGCGGACAGCGGCATGGAGGAGTGGCGGTGGAGACCAGGAGGAAGCAGATGAGCGGATGCCGGGAGTGAGGTTGGCGATGGCGACCCTAGCTGCCATCACCCGCTTAGTGTCGCCGCTACCTGATCATGTGGAGCCACCGCCGCTGCCGTCCAGAGCAAGGGACCGCCCCCGTCTGCAGTGGAAGCTGCCCTGGGCCTGAAGTGAACGGCTGTAGGGCTACTCGGGGGTGAATAAAGCCAGGAGGAGGGGAAGGAGGAGAAGGAGGCACTGCAGAGACTGGGATGACCCCTGGAGCCCCAGACTCATTCACCCTGAGGGTATTAAGGGGAAACAAACAAACAAAAAAGCTGTTTTCTCTTTTTTAAATACAAAAGCCTTATAGGACCAAGACATATATGCAGTGGGACTTTGCCCTAACGGATGTTATGCAGAGCTACTGTACTGTCCCATTTAGTCCTTGAGAGGGAGACCAACTTGTAAACTTAAAACCATGTTACAGAGTGAAACAGCTCTAATAAAATCAAACCCATTGCCAGTTTTGGTTTCATAGCAACCCTGTAAGACAGAGTAGAGCTTCCCCATAGGGTTTCTAAGGAATGGCTGGTGGATTCCAGCTGTCAACTTTTTTTTTTTTTTTTAATTTTTATTGTGCTGTAAGCGGAAGTTTACAAATCAAGTCGGACAAAAATTTGTAAACACCTTGCTATATACTCCTAATTGCTCTCCTCCTAATAAGACAGCACACTCCTTACCTCCACTCTCTTTTTTTGTGTCCCTCTGGCCAGCTTCTGACCCTTTCTACCCTCTCATATCCCCTTCAGACAGGAGATGTCAACATAGTCTCATGTGTCTACTTGATCCAAGAAGCTCATTCTTCACCAGTATCATTGTCTATCCCATAGTCCAGTCCAATCCCTGTCTGAAGAGTTAACTTTAGAAATGGTTCCTGTCTTGGGCTAACAGAAGGTCTGGGGACCATGACCACTGGGATCCTTCTAGTCTCAGTCAGACCATTAAGTCTGGTCTTTTCATGAGAATTTTGGGCCTGCATCCCACTGCTCTCCTGCTCCCTCAGGGATTCTTTTTTATATTCCCTGTCAGGGCAGTCATCAATTGTAGCCGGGCACCATCTAGTTCTTCTGGTCTCAGGATGACAGAGTCTCTGGTTTATGTGCCCCTTTCTGTCTTTTGGGCTCATAATTACCTTGTGTCTTTGGTGTTCTTCATTCTGCTTTGCTCCAGGTGGGTTGAGACCAATTGAGGCATCTTAGATGGCCACTTGCTAACATTTAAGACCCCAGGTACCACTCTGCAAAGTGGGATGCAGAATGTTTTCTTAATAGATTTTATTATGCCAATTGACTTAGATGTACCCTGAAACCATGGTCCCCAAACCCCCACCCCTGCTATGCTCGCCTTCGAAGCATTCAGTTTATTCAGGAAACTTCTTTGCTTTTGGTTTAGTCCAGTTGTGCTGACCTCATCCGTATTGTGTCTTGTCTTTCCCTTCACCTAAAATACTTCTTATCTACTATCTAATTAGTGAAAACCCCTCTCTCTCCCTCCCTCCCCCCTCATAACCATCAAAGAATACTCTCTTCCCTGTTTAAACTATTTCTCGAGCTCTTATAATAGTGGTCTTATATAATGTTTATCCTTTTGCAGCTGACGAATTTCACTCAGCATAGTGCCTCCCAGATTCCTCCATGTTATGCTAGGTTTCACAGATTCATCATAGTTCTTTATCGATGCATCATATTCCATTGTGTGAATATGCCATAATTTATTTATCCATTCATCCATTGATGGACACCTTGGTTGCTTCCATCCTTTTGTTATTGTTAACTGTGCTGCAATGAACATGGGTGTGCATATATCTCTTTGTATAAAGGCTCTTTTTTCTCTAGAATATATTCCAAGGAGTGGGATTGCTGGATCATATGGTAGTTCTATTTCTAGTTTTTTAAGGAAGCGCCAAATCGATTTCCAAAGTGGTTGTACCATTTTACATTCCCACCAGCAGTGTATAAGTGTACCCGTCTCTCCACAACCTCTGCAACATTTATTATTTTGTGTTTTTTTGGATTAATGCTAGACTCCTTGTTGGAGTGAGATGGAATTTCATTGTCGTTTTGCTTTGCATTTCTCTAATGGCTAATGATCCTGAGCATTTCCTCACGTATCTGTCAGCCACCTGAATGTCTTCTTTAGTGAAGTGTCGGTTTCAACTGTCAACTTTTTTGTTAAGCACTGCACTACCAGGGCTCATATACATGTAATTATATGTAAAATTTTTTTAAATTGGAGTATCAAAATCAAAGAGGAACAGATTCAAGGAAGGTCATGAAAATTTAACAGTGAAAAGTCGGGGAAAAACATTCCAGATGATGGCATATGTATAGGTATTTCTTTGGCAAAAATCCTTGCATATGGCATCTTCTGAAGAACTTATTAATCCAGAAGAGTTCCTCTAATGGTGAGATATATGGGAACTGGGGGCCTTTCTGGTGTCCTTAAATAACACCATGTAGTTAACTGCTTATCTGGTATCTTAGAAAAACTATAGTATAGCCAGAAGCAGAAATATCTTCAGAAATTCCTGCTGCCCTCTAGAAACCTGGACTCCAGGAGAAAGGAACTGAGCTGCTGACAACCTCAGAAGCGGTGCAGCCTGCTGTGGTGACGTGAGAAGACTACTGAAGTTCTTCTCATGTCCCTCCTCTCTCCATCCTTCCCAGGATCCTCCAGGGCCAACTGACTCCCTACCCTGCCCCCATCCCTGCCTGTTCTTCTGTTCCTGCTAGGGGCTACATATATTCTGAGCACAAAGAACTAGACAGCAGCCTCCATACACCTCATCTATTCCCTCTCAAGGCTGACTTTGGGGTCTCAGAGAGAATAGGAGATCACAGCCTTCTTCTCTGACAGCTTTCTGAAAATCAAAGACCATCCTTCTCATAACCTCCTGGTGGCTGTGGCTTTCTGACATTCAGTCTGGGTACCTGGGGCATGGCAGCAGAGGCCTCCTGCCCCAAAATTCCTCAATTCTTTTCTGTCCTGAATACTTGTTTGCTTTCTTGTTTGTTTGTTTTCTGTGCTTCTGAGGAGATAGTCAGGAGACCTCAGATAACCCTAAAATCAGGAGGGATCATCTCAGTCTCAGAGAAAAAATATTCCAGACAAAGGAGGACTCCTTGTCGTGTTCCCTTGTTCAACCAGTCAGCACTTTGTTCTGTGGCATTTGGGGAGGATAAGGAGTTTACCACAGCCTCTCCTACTATTTGCTCAAAACATTAGCACATATTCCCATATTTCTGCTCTGATTCCGTTGCCACTTCTAACCCAGTCTTCAAAGTGTCACAAATATTAACATTCTCATCACACTGTTTTTCTTTCAAATAACCCTTGAGGAATGTGTGCAAATGTCACCAGGAGTGAGGACAGCCAGGAGTATGGAGATCTGTATTTTGGTTTGGATTCTGCCTCTATCCATCCATCCTATATACTTAAACAAGTCACTATTGCGCTGAGCCTCGGTTTCCCTATTTGTTAAAGAGATGCAACAAAGCTTGCTCCTGCTTCCTCAACATGTCTGTGAGTACTGGATGAGGCTATAGGAAATACAAAATGCAATAGAAACATAAAATACATTATCAGGCTTCAGAACAAAATAGTTAACAGCACGGACTCTGGAGCCAGAATTCCAGTTTTCTCCTCTGTAAAATGAGGATAACGATGCAGTCTGAAAGCTCTGCAATCCCAAAAACTCAGAAAAACTAATGCTTTTTCATAAGTGGCCAAACTTATTTGTTGGCATGATTGGCCTGATGGTTTTTATAGTCTTTTTCTAGCCCACTTGCTGTAGAAATGTCAGTGTGCTTCCCAAGCCCCTCTGGAATCATTGTATAATATACGGTGTCTGCACCTTATTATTTTTCTAAAATGTTAAAAATATTTTTCTAAAATATTGAATTGGAAACATATCTGGCCTCAAGGATTTTAGACATAGAATTGTGAATAATTGGTACTGAACTCATAGGGATACTGTGAGATTGGACAAGTTGATTCAGGTAAAGCTCTCAGAACAGTGCCTGGCCCAGAGTAGGTGCTCAATGGATGTTAGCTGCCATTACTAAGCAGCCTTGAACACTTTCCACCACTGCCCTGGACTCGTTTCCGCATTTGTGCACTGGAAATGTTGATGTCTACAATCCTTTCCACTCAATCACTCAGCACTTGACTCCCCTGGAGCTCATGTTTTCCCTCCTCTTTGCCAAAAAGTTCTCCTGGCTTGGAATAGAGAAATCTTTCCTGTAGTCACCCTCATGGCTCCTTCCTCACCTTCTCAGAAGTTAGTCAGATGGATTGCTTGTAGGTGAAGGAGGCTGGGAGAGAGCTCCAGGAGGAATCCCACCATCCGGTCTCAGACTCCTAGCTCACCCCGACATACCCCCCTCACCCCCATCTTGGACTGAGAGCCCATGTATGTGGTAGCAGCTCTTTCCTTTTTAGGAAAGTTACTACTGCCTTACTGGAACTGTTTCTTATGCATAAAGCATACAGAGTCAGCCTATATGATTGCTACATGTCTCCTGTTGTTAGCTGCTGTTCAGTTGGCCCCAACTCAGGGTGACCCCATGCACTATGGAACGAAACACTGCCCACTCCTGTGCCATCACCATGATTCATTATGGATCAGACCATTGTAACCCGTAGAGTTTTCATTGGCTGATTTTCAGAAACAGACAACCAGGCTCTTCTTTCTAGCCCATCTTAGTCTGGAAGCTCCACTGAAACCTGTTCAGCATCATAGCAACACTCAAGCCTCCATTGACAAACAGGATGGTGGATGCACATAAGGTACAATTGGCCAGGAATAAACCTGGGTCTCCCGCATGGAGGGCGAGAATTCTGCCACTGAATCACCAGTGCCTCACTATATTCCTTCTAGTTGCACATCGTACACTCATCACTCTCACGTTCCTCGAAGGGAAAGAAGTCCTGCAACTCCCCACTAAGGAAAGCCCCTCCTTTCAGCTCCAAATATGGTACATCCAACCTCAAAGGGGCCAAACATAAGGCATTCGGGAGCTGTATTGCCACAGGAAATTAGATCTTCCTTCCCCTACTTCTGGAGCCTTGGTGGCACAGTGGTTAAGAGCTATGTCCACTAACCAAAAGGTCAGAAGTTCGAATCTATTAGCAGCTCCTTGGAAACCCCATGGGGCAGTTCTACCCTGTACTCCATATAGGGTTCCTGAGTTGGAATCAACTCAACTGCAGAGAGTTTGGGTTTTTTGTTATTGTTGTTTGTTTCCCCTACTTCTTGGCACTGAAACTAACCTTACTGTTAGAATGGGCTCTGGGTCATTACCTGGACGAGTTCAGATATGAATTGGGCAGCCTCAAGTTCAAAGAGGTCTAGCCTGGTAGTTAGGGGGCTATAGGTAAAGATGACACCTATAGGTTAAAGTCAGAGGCCAGGTAGTGCAGGGACCAGTATTGGAAATCTGGTTCATAGACGGACGTTCCCACCAGTGGTAAGTAGTAAGAAGGCGCTGGCCCTAAACTTAAGGAGATAGAACTGGGAGGAGCTATGCAATCTGCCCAGATCCAAGCTGCCAATGGGGTTCAGGGTGGAGCTGTAGTTCAGGACAGAGACTAAGGTATAAGGAAGGGTAAGCGAGGAGTGAGAAGCAAGACAAGCCTGTTGCTGTGGCCTGGGTCACCCAGAGGTCAACCCTAAAATCCACAGGCCCCCAGGCCTTGTCCCTGGAGCCACCACGCTGTGTCATGACACAATTATTGCTTGTCTCTTCTGTTCTTCCTCCTTACATAGAGGACCCCAATTTTATTTGTTGTTGTTGTTAGTTGCCGTCAAGTTGGGGCCAACTCATGGCGACTCCATGTATAACAGAATGAATTGTTACCCAGGCCTACCCCATCTTCATGATCATTGGTATACTTGAGTCCACTGTTGTGGCCACTGTGTATTTTGAGTGTCTTCCAGCTAAAAAAAAAAAAAAAAAATTTTTTTTTTTTCTCCAGCTTAGTGGACTCATCTTCCAGCACTATATTGGACAATATTCTGTTGTGTTCCATAAAGTTTTCATTGACTTATACTTGGAAGTAGATAATCAGGCTTTTTTCACTAGTCTGTCTTAATCTGGAAGAGCCACTGAAACCTGTCCACCACAGGTGACCTGCTGATATCTGAAATACCATTGACATAGCTTCCAGCGTCATGGCAACATGCAAGCCAGCACAGTATGACAAACCAACAGACAGGTGGTAGCACTTTTATTTAAGAAATCAATACACCCAAGTAAAAATATGCACATCCCCAGAGTCTTAGATGTATCAGTAAGGTATAAGCAGGAATCCCTGAGTGAGGCTATGGGAAAGCTTATAAAAGGGGCCAATTCAGCTGGCACACACTTTTGGCCTTCATCCTTTGCCCTTTTTTCTGCCAGGAGCTCAGATAGGATGCTGAAAGAGAAACAGCTATCATGTGAGCATGAAGCCCAAAGCCATAAGCTAAGCCTGGGGGAGTTAAAAGCTGAAAGAACCCTAAGACCCTAATGACATTGCAGAGGCACAGTACTAGCCCTGGACAGTACTACGGCTTCCTGTTACATGAGTAATGTAAACGCTGATTTGTTTAATCTACTGCACTCAGGTTTCTGTTCATGCAGACAGGTCCAATGCTAGCAGCACACATATCTACCTTCCAGAAGTGTTGTGAGATTAGGTGCAATAGGAGACTCTGAGAGGTTGAGGTAGACCCTGCAGGCATAGCTAAACGCCCACAATCCTGCCTTGGAGACCTTGCCCTAATCTTAATTCTTCTTGGTGGTGGAAACTTAAGTCACTGATAAATTTCCTGTCTGCATCACGATTAACTCAAGACTCAGTGGGGATGAAGGTAATCCTGGGGCCACAGGGGGGATATATCAGTAAATCCAGCTGCAGGGAAGCAATTTAGGAAAATCAGGAGAAGCAAGGCAGAGGCTGACATCATGACTTAACCAAAATCCATCTTCACTTCTAGAAAAAATTTCTCTGCTTATGTCCTATCAATGATGGTTCAGTAGCATCTTCTTGACACTTAGAGAACACACTTTATTCATTAATTCACCAAACACTTCATGGGTGCCTACAGTGTGCCAGGCATTGTACTAGGTGCTGGAGATACAAAGATGGGTGGCCTCAAACATCTTCTCTGGATCCTGAATTTTTTAGAAGAAAAAGGAGGCCAAAATATAAGGGTATATTTGTGTTAAATATGAAGGGGAGAAAGATCTCTGAACACTGAAATTGCGGTCATTTTGCATTCTCTGATGGAAGTGTCAAGAATAATATATACCGGGTTTAGGAAGTTGGGGGCATATTTCCAATCTAGACTGAAGTAGGAAGTTACTGGTATGCTCAGAAGTGCGCCTACACAGTTATGGGCTGAGGTCAGACAAACTATAGAGAATTTTTAATTTCTAGCATTTCCTTGGGCTGTGAGTAAACTGATGACTTGACCCACATAAAATATGCTGTCCCTTAAATGGAAAAAAACCCAGATGGTGGAATTTTATGTTGTTATCAATAGGAAGCTGTTGGGTCTTCTGGGGTTCCCACTGCACCACATTCTGACTGACTGTCTAAGAAGGTTGCACCAGCCCACCATTTTTCAAATAGCTGCTTCTGGCTGGAAGGGTATGAGAGTATGCAGTATAGGCCATGCTTCAGAGCCCGGGCTCTGGGGTAAGACCACCTGGCTTTGAATCCCAACTCTGCTACTTACCAACCTGTGAGAAGCCAGGCAAGCCCTTGTATTTTTCAACAATAAAGTGCATCTTATAATTCCTACCACATTGAGTTGTTATGAGGATTAAAAATGATGTATTATATGCAAAGGACATGCAATGCTTGGCACAAAGTAAGAGCTCAAAGATTATTAACTGCAGGGGAAATGAGGTGAGGAGGCAAGAAGAAGGAATGGTAAATCTTTTTTTCAGAGAGATTATCTGGTCTGGAGCCAGTTTACTCCAAGCCAGACTTCCTCATCCCATCTCTGTCTAGACAAGGCTATATCCTCAACAGATCCCCAAGTCAATTAATCCTCCATTCTCCCTAATTCTGCTCCTACTTCCTTCAAGCACTCCAATATGAAACTCTCCAATTATTTAACCAGAAAGCTGCATTTTGGTGATGTTGAAATGTTCATTGTAGAGGACAGATGTGTGGGCAGTTCTGGAGGGTCTGTTAAATGAGCGGGTCCAATGCCCCATTAGACAAATCTGGTTTGTGAGGCTATTTGAGGGTTTTCATTTAAGGCCTCCCTATCCAAAAGCATCAATATCTAGAAAGATGCTTGTTATGGATTGAATTGTGTGCCCCCAAAATTTGTGTCAATTTGGCCAGGCCATGATTCCCAGTATCATGTGGTTGTCTACCATTTTGTTACCTGATGTGATTATCCTGTGTGCTGTAAATCTTAACCTCGATTATGTTAATAGGAGCCCTGGTGGCACAGTGGTTAAGAGTTACGGTTGCTAACCAAAAGGCTAGTAGTTCAAATCCACCAGCTGCTCCTTGGAAACCCTGTGGGGCAGTTCTATTCTGTCCTATAGGGTCTCTATGAGTCAGAATCGGCTTGATGGCAAAGAGTTTGGGTTTTTGGTTTTATGATGTTAATGAGGCAGTTATACTAACGAAGCAGGACTCAATCTACAGGATTAGGCTGTACCTTGAGTCAATCTCTTTTGAGATTTGCAAGACAGAATCAAGAAGAGAAGAGGGGGACCTCCTACCACTAAAAAAGCAGAGCACTGAGAAGCTCCTAGATCAGGGGATGATTGATGACAAGGGCCTTTCTCCAGAACCAACAGAGAAAGAGAGCTTTCCCCTGGAACTGGCACCCTGAATTCAGACTTCAAGCCTCCTAAACTGTGAGAGAATCAATTTCTATTTGTTAAAGCCATCCACTTGTGCTATTTCTGTTATAGCAGCACTAGATAACTAAGACAATGCTTCACCCAAAAAAAGTGCCAAATAATCATGTATTTATTTAATTAATTAATTAAATGGACCTCTTTTCAGTGAATGATTGTTTAGTACTTAACCTACCTTGTGGGCACTTGAAAGAGCAGGTGCCTCTAAAATAAAATGTTGTTTACTGGTTGTCAGAATGTTGAGCATTTCTGTCCCAGAAGCTCTCACATCTAAACTGGGACAAGTAAGTTCACTGGGAAGCAATAGGGATACTATGCCTTTCTATAGGACCTCTTAGTTCATTAAGTGTTTCTATGCAGGTTGCTGTCCTTATCATCACAATCTGTGAGGCAGGTAGAGAGATTACCCCAAGTTGCGAAGCTAGTCAGATAGCCACACTGAACTGTCCCGTGCTCTGAGATGCACACCAAGCATTTTATAAATACCATTCACATGAAAGACTTGCCAAACACTAACTTCCTTCTAGGCCCTCTGCCCATCTCAAATCACAGATTTTAAAAGAGAATTTCAGCCTCATCCCCATTTAATTCCTGTCTCTGGGTTGGACAATCTCTAAGTCATCAGCAACAAATCAATGTCTAGTCTTTTCTTCATTATCTCCAGGAATGAAAAATTATAGACTAATGCAGAAAAATTTCTAGTCCCAGAAACCAGAAACCTTGTGAGTGCATTTTATACACAAATATATATACACAAATATATATATTTGGAAACACTGGTGGCGTAGTGGTTAAGAGCTATGGCTACTAACCAAAAGGTCAACAGTTTGAATCCGCTAAGCGCTTCTTGAAAACTCTATAGGGCAGTTCTACTCTGTCCTATAGGGTTGCTATGAGTTGAAATTGACTCGACAGCAATGGGTTTTTGGTTTTATATATGTTTATATACTTATATATATATAATGAAATTATATGTAAATGTAGATATATAATCTGTCTTAAGTATCTAGTGCTACTATAACAGAAATACCATAAGTGGGTGGTCTTAACCAACAGAAATTTATTCTCTCACAGTTTAGAAGGCTACAAATCCGAATTCAGAGTGCCAGATCTAAGGGAAGCCTCTCTCTTTGTCAGTTCTGGAGGAAGGTCTTTGTTTCCTTTCACCATCTGTGGTCCTGGGGTTCCTTGAAGATCTACATGTGTTTGGCATTGATCTTCCCTGGGTCCAGGAGGTTCTAAGTGCACAGGCCTTGGATCCAAAGGACTAGCTCCACTCCTGGCTCTTATTTTTTGTATATATAAAGTAACTCCAATCTTCCATACTAATTTAGATAACAATGAGTGTGTTTTATTTATAAGGACTTAGATGTCAAGCAATGTCTGTTAACCCACCTTTGATAATGTAAGAACTTCCAGTTGCTTTTCTGGTAGATCAGTGGTTATCAACTCAACCATAGCCCAGAACAATTAAATATGAATCTCTGGAGGCAGAATTCAGGCTTCAGTAGCTTTTAAAGCTTCCCAGGTTTAAAAATGGATTCCAATTTGCAGCCAAGATTGAGACCTGCTACAGCAGGAAAATGTGTTTGCACTGAGTCATCCATACTTTTTTTATGAGTTGCATCCACCCTTCCTTTGTGGTTTGCAGATATTATAAGAGGCAGCTTAGAGAAGGATGAGTGGAATGGTGATATTCACTGGACTGCAAGCCTTCTTAACTAAGATGGAACCTAAAACCTTGACCTTGTAATTTTTAGTTACATTACAAGCTTCAAAAAAGAATGTTGCCAAGGGCCTCTCCTGTGGACCTTCATCAACAAATACTCTTTCCATGCATCTCAAGGCTGGAGATGTTCCTTGAGCAGTAGCCAGAATCATGTCCAACATCTTTAAAGACCATCACTCATGATTAGCTGCTTTCTTTCCTACCTACTTCTTTGTGCTGCACTCATGATTAATATGCCTGCCCCTAAAGAATGGGTATTTATTCCCAAACTGTATCAAGGCATAACAAAGCATATAAAGGACATTAAGTCTTTGAGAATATTAAAGTCCAATTGGGAAGACAAGTATACATAACATGGTAATACAAGGATCTATACTGTATTCAAAATGAAACAATATGATGTTTGTGCTGATTAAATGGCACTGATTATGAGCACAAAATATTGAAAGACATAGGAAGCATCAAAGGAAGATGGAAGGAATACACAGAGTCACCGTACCAAAAAGAACTGGTCGACGTTCAAACATTTCAGGAGAAAGCATATGCTCAAGAACCAATGGTACTGCAGGAAGAAGTCGAAGCTGTACTGAAGGCGTTGGGGAAAAACAAGGCTCCAGGAATCAAAGGAATACCAATTGAGATGTTTCAATAAACAGATGCAATGCTGGAGGTGCTCACATGTTTATGCCAAGAAATTCAGAAGACAGTTACCTGGCCAACCAACTGGAAGAGATCCATATTTGTGCCCATTCCAAAGAAAGGTGATTCAACAGAATGCAGAAACTATCGAACAATATCGTTAATATCACACACAAGTAAAATTTTGCTGAATGTAATTCAAAACCAGTTGCAGCGGTACGTCCAGAGGGAAAAGCTGGAAATTCAAGCCAAATTCAGAAGAGGACATGGAACCAGGGATATCATTGCTGATGTCAGGTGGATCCTGGCTGAAAGCAGCGAATATCAGGATGATGTTTACCTGTGTTTTTTTGACTATGCAAAGGCATTAACTGTGTGGATCATAACAAATTATGGATAACATTGGGAAGAATGGGAATTCCGGAATACTTAATTGTGCTCAAGAGGAGCCTGTACATAGATCAAGAGGCAGTCGTTTGAACAGAACAAGGGGATATTGTGTGGTTTAAAATTAGGAAAGGTGTTCATCAGAGTTCTATCCTTTCATCATACCTATTCAATCTGTATGCTAAGAAAATAATCTGAGAAGCTGGACTATATGAAGAAGAATGGGGCACAAGGGTTGGAGGAAGACTCATTAACAACCTATAATATGTAGATGACACAACCTTGCTTGCTGAAAGTGAAGAGGACTTGAAGCACTTACTAATGAAGATCAAAGACTACAGCCTTCAGTATGGATTGCACCTCGACATAAAGGAAACAAAAACCTCACAACTGGACCAATAAGCAACATCACGATAAAGGGAGAAATGATTGAAGTTGTCAAGGATTTCATTTTACTTGGATCCACAATCAACACCCATGGACACAGCAGTCGAAAATTGAAATGATGTATTGCATTGGGCAAACCTGCTGCAAAAGACCTTTTTCAAGTGTTGAAAAGCAAAGATGTCACTTTGAGGACTAAGGTGTGCCCGACCCAAACCATGGTATTTTCAATTGCCTCATATGCATGTGAAAGCTGGACAATGAATAAGGACTACCGAAGAATTGATGCTTCTGAATATCGTGTTAGCGAAGAATGTTGAACATACCATGAGCTGCCAGAAGGCCGAATAAGTTTGTCTTGGAAGAAATACAGCCAGAATGCTCCTTAGAAGTGAGGGCAGTGAGGCTTCATCTCATGTAATTTGAACATGTTATCAGGAGGGACCAGCCCCTGGAGAAGGACATCATACTTGGTAAACTAGAGGGTCAGCAAAAAAAGAGGAAGTCCCTCAATGAGATGGGCCGACATAGTGGCTGCAAGCAATGGGCTCAAACATAGCAATGTTTGTGAGGATGGTGCAGGACTGGGCAGTGTTTCTTTCTGTTGTACATAGGGTCACTATGAGTCAGAACCAACTCAATGGTACCTAACAACAAACAGCAACAATTTTGAGGGTATCTCTTTATTCTAGCTACAAACTGGTCACAGCCTCACTTCCTATGCTTAGCTTCAGCTACTCCTCAGTATGAACCCTTAGCTCTAGGCCAGACTCACCCTCTAATGACAAGACTGAAATTCAACCCCAGAGCCTATGCTCTTGAACACTACTTTATTAAAAACAAAACACCAAAAAAATAAGGTCTCCCAAATAAAGACCTTAGAAAACACACAACTCTTTCCCACATGAGCAGAGTGTTTTCCTGTCATCAGACAATGGTGTTTGGATAGGAGCTCTTTTGTTCACAGCAATAGCATTTAGCTTTTTAGTCTGTGGTAATATTTCTTTGGCCTTCCATAGCTCTCTGAACCCCTTGTGCCACTTAACACTTTCTATTTTGTTTTACACTTATTCCGGTATGAGTCTGCCGACTCCCCTTCCTATCCCCAGCTCTGACCCAGAGCCTGGCACTTGCCAAGTATTCAAAGTGTTTGATGAATTCATTGAATCGGGCAGCAGAAGTGTGAGATTTTCAGAAAAAGCAAATTTAGTTCAAGAAACCTTGGGAATTGTGGATTGATATTCATTCATCCATTTGGTCCTTTCATTCAACATGGCATTCATATAATGCAGTGTTCAATAAAAGGCACTGGGAAGCAGGGGGCGGGGTGTAGAGGAGGAGACAAAGAGAAAGATACTGTGAGCATTTCCTTAAACATGAAGTGCTGCCTCTGAGCTCTGTCAATATTTGGCCTTGTCTCCCACATGCAGGGAGCTCAGAGGTCTTAGATCAGGCAGAGAGGATTAACAGCATGAAATTTCGTCCCTTGGGCCTATAGCCTTGTTATCCAGCAACATTCCAGTACTGACTATAGGGTTTTGAAATGATCCTTTGTAAGCCCAGAGACACCAAATTTTTCCTGCCTCATGAACCATGTGTAAATAACAGAGAGAAAATCATCCAGGGGCTGGACTCTGAACTGCTCTGCCGGGCATGGCTCATTGATTCTAGGAAGTACTGGATATCAAAGGAATATGGAAGGGAAATAGTCAGAGAACCAGTCTTCAGGAAAGGCACTTGAGAAACGCTGAGTGCTCTTACCCCAAAGTTCTTGGTACCAGCCCTCCAACGCTGTCTGGCCACTGCTTCTCAGGATAGGGAGTCATATTTTCCTATAGACATTTCACTTATTCTTGGTGGTCGGCTTTCATATCATTTAAATTTCCAGCTTGCTTTCACACCTTTTAAAGTTCTAACCTTCTATTTCTTCACGCTAAGTTAACTCAGTGTGGAAAATAAGCACACACACACAGAGTGTGGGAGCTTGTGTGAGGCACAAAGTCACTTGGAACCCCACAGCCTTGCCAGGGTTTCAACAGGGACTTGAACCAAAAGAGTGAGCAAAAAATGACACTCCCCTGCTAGGCCCTGGAAGGAGCTAAACTCCAATATTTTCTTTTTCACTAACCAGAACTGTATTATCTTTAGTTGTTCAAAAATATTTCAAGAATATGTCTCGAATGAAAACAAAGCCATACATTTTCCATAGTGATTGACTCAGATCAAATGCAAACTATTAACAATATTCTGAGATTTAAATTGGTAATTATTTGGGGGCAAATCCCTGAGCTCTGGGATTCAAGTAGCTGAAAACTACCCTCATTGCCTAGAAGGCTAGGGTTTGTGAGCAAGGTAAAAAAGAACAAAAAAAAAAGTGTTAGTGAAACCCCTCATCAGAGATGCTTGTCTCACTACGTCCCTTCAGAGAGCATTTTGAAATTTACTACGCTTGTTGTTGTTGTTAAAACTTAAACCTGTTGCTGTCAAGTCGATTCCAACTCATAGCGACCCTGTAGGACAAAGTAGAACTGCCTCATAGGGTTTCCAAGGAGTACCTGGTGGATTCGAACCGCCGACCTTTTAGTTAGCAGCCAGAGCTCTTAACCACTGTGACGTTGTTGTTGTTAGGTGCCATCAATTCGGTTTCGACTCACAGCGACCCGGTCCTGCCCCGTTTTCACAATTGTTGTTATGCTTGAGCCCATTGTTGGCAGCCACTGTGTCAGTCCATTTCGTTCGGGGTCTTCCTCTTTTTCGCTGACCCTCTACTTTACCAAGCATGATGTCCTTCTATAGAGACTTGGGGGCTTGGAGGTATGTTTAAAAGGACAAAATTTGCACTTTATTCTTCAGTATACTGACCTGTACACAGCCATAAAGAGTTCCCTAGATCTGGGCTGTTAGCTCTACAGCCGTGAGAATGCCACCAGGAAGTGGGCTGGAGATGAGACCAAGGTAGTGAGTTTTTGCCTTTTTCCATTTAAGCAAGGCCTTAGCCTGTGGACAGCTTCCTGTAGAATTCATTCTTCCTGCAGCACACTCCGTCAACACGGTGTAAACTTTATTCCCGAGTCACCATTAAAACGGCCACAGAATTGTGCCCAAGGAGCAGCCCTGTTATGTGTAAGCTGGTTTAAAGACACTTGCAACCTTGTCTCCTTACTAAGGCAATCTAGGAAAATGTGGAGGATGAAACATCCCGTTTTCTTTTTACCATAGATCCTCATTCACGTGGCCTGCTTCCATTCATTCGGCCATCCCTCACTGCAGTGATTGGGCTGTGGAATTAACAGAAAAAAGTGACTGCTTTCCAAATTTTTAAAGGGATGACAAATTATATACACTGATAGTCCCCAACTTATGATGAGGTTCTGTTCTGATGGCTCTGTTGTAAGTCGGTTCTGACCTAAGACTAACACCTAATTTTTTTTTTCTTAGTTTTCATCATTGTTGATATTTATTATTAGTATCTTTATAAATCTTATCTTTATTTGTCTTTGGAGGTTGGCATGAGAATGATAACATCAGCAAATTACAGGCCACAACACTGTATGTAGTACATATTACTAACGATAAGACGTACAAATAAAACCAGATGGTAGTAAGTGTGGTTCATTACAACTCGAATGCATTCTAAGCTGGGGTCGACCTGTACATATAAGATTTCAGAGGCAAAATTTTAATTGAATAATTTTTAATTAAATTAATTCCTTTAGAAAATAAATTGTTCTCAGCATCCTTGGGGAGGTCTAGAAAAACCTAGATAATCATTATGTTAATTAAAATTATTCTTTTAATCTTTGAGAGCCTTTACTTAATGCTTTTTAGTTATGTACGCACAAATAAGGAGCCCTGGTAGCACAGTGGTTAAGCACTCAGCTGCCCACCAAAATGTCAGTGGTTCGAACCCACTAGCCACTCTTCGGGAGACAGATGTGACAGTCTGCTTCCATAAAGATTACAGCCTTGGAAACACCATCGGGCAGTTCTGCTGTCCTATAGGGTCACTATGAGTCAGAATTGACTTGATGACAGTGGGTTTGAGGGGTTTTTTGGGTTTATATTCAAACAGAGCAAGTTCCACATATTTGAGGGGGGAAAAAAACAAGTTGCTGTGGAGTTGACTCCACTCGTGGTGATCCCATATATGTCAGACTAGAACTGTGCTCCACAGGATTTTCAAAGGCTAATTTTTTAGAAGTTGATCAACAGACCTTTCTTCCAAGGCACCTCTGGGTGGACGCAAACTTCTAAACTTTTGGTTAGCTGCTGAGCATGTCAGTTGTTTGCACCTCCCAGGGACTCCACGTATTTAATTTAAAAAAAAAAAAATTTTTTTTTTTAATTACACATCTATAATTCAGAGTTTTCACTAATTCAGGTAGTCCTTCCCTTCAGTTGTTTTTTTTTTTTTTCCTTCAGTTGGTAAATAACATTTCCTATTGCTGTCAAGTTGACTTTGACTCATAGCCAGCCTACAGGACAGAGTAGAACTGCCCGATAGGGTTTCCAAGGCTATAATCTTTAAGGAAGCAGGTTGCCATCTCTTTCTCCTGTGGAGCAGCTGGTGGCTTCAGACCCCTGACCTTTCAGTTAGCAGTTGAGCACTTAACCACTGCCCCCGCCAGGAATCCTTCTAAGTCACACTTAGTGAGTTCTTAACACATGTCAGAGAATATGCTAAACACAAGCATTATCTCATTTAAGTCTGAAAGCAGACGTTTGAGGTTGATTCTCTTCTAATTTTTGTGATAAGGATACAAGGCATTGAAAGGTTAAAAAATTTGCTCTAGGTGACACAGCTAGTGAGGGATTTACTTCAGAATCCCCCTTCTCACCTCAGTATGTATGACATCTCAATTATTACCACTTATTTTTTAAGGCTTACCATCCTGTATCTACCAAATTAAAAAAAAAAAAACACTAGAAACTATAAAAAAAACGAAAAAACCCAAACCAGTTGCCATCAAGTTGATTCCAACTCATGGAGACCCCATGTGTGTCAGAGTAGAACTGCGCTCCACAGGGTTTTCAGTGGTTGATTTTTCAGATGTAGATCACCACATCCTTTCTTCCGAGGTGCATCTGGGTGGATTCAAAACACCAACCTTTCAATTAGCAGCTTTGTGCCACTCAGAGACTCAACATTAGGTGATTATAAGTCTTAACGTTATACAGCTGGATATAAAGCAGCTTAATTTAAATAAACTTAAAGATACTTTACAATATTTTTTTCTTATCTCAAGGACAAGGCCCAGTCTGCCAATATGGTTTAGATATACCTGTAGTGGGTTGAGGAGCTCATTGATAGAACAAAAGGCGGGCAAGTCAGAGTAATTAATTCTAGACGTGATGTATGCTCAGTTACCAAATGCTTTATTATCAGCCTTCCCTAACCAAGAAATGCAAATAAATGGTGGCAGGTGTCTCTGATAGGCACACCTGGAGAAGAAATGTGAGCACCAGCAATGACAGATACTGCTTACAAGAATTCAATGAATTCTAATTAGAGAAGCAAGGCAAAGTGTATGTGTGTTCACATAAAATTAAGGGTAGAAGTTGGAGGAAAAGGAGAGATTAGAGAAACAACAGAAAAAATGTTGAAATAGGGTAGCCAATTCTGCCACAGCCTGTTTAATGGGTATGTGTCGTGGCGTGCACATGGTTCCAAGACGTGAATCGACTCAGTGAGTTTCATTTCCTCTGTGCCTTTCACAGTGTGCGCTCCTCGTGCTAAACGTGATTCAATGGGATTCATAGGCATTTCCATTTTGACGAGAAGCTATTTTTACCTAAAATGTGGACTTTACAATCTGCATCTAATAAAGCCAATAAGATAAGTCAGTGGTGGAGTTGCCCCTCTTAGCAGGAGCAAAGCCTCTGTAGGAACAAGTATGAGACACTGGTGAACAAGCAATAACTAACTTTTACATTGTGCTCATGACGTTTTGAGTGCTGTCTGTGTTTTTCATATACAAACTTGTGGATTCCTCACAACCCTATGAAGTGGGTCATATTGTTGAGAAAATTGAGCCACAGGGTAGTTAAATAATTTTTTCAAAGTCACACTGCTAGTGGTTGACAAAATAGGGTCCTTCACTGCAGTGATTGGGCTGTGGAATTAACAGAAAAAAGTGACTGGGCTTCATATATGTGCTCTTTGCCACTATACACACTACAGTAAAGATAGGAAGTAAATTATATCAAAGGGAAGCCAGCTGACTTCACATCTGAGGTGATTTCATAAACACTGAGTATATATTTAACAAGCTCTATGTTTTTTTGTTGTCAGTTCATAAGGTACTGTATTTTTTTTTTTCCAACACCAGTGGGAGATTTCTGCACTAAATTTAGGTAGTTTATTGTGTAGAACTTGATTTCTACCCTCTCCTTTCTCCTTTTCATCTGACCTGTACCTTCTCAAGTCTTCTTAATTTCTGTAAAGTGCCCAATATTCCCCTGGTTACCTGATGCTCATCCTTACTCCTCCCTCTTTCTCACATCCCAGCTCTACTCTTTCACCCTGTCTTGTTGGTTCTACTAGAAACTACCCATTCTCACCTTTTCTACATGACCACCAAGTCCCAGCTGCTATCATTTCATCTGATCCACTCCTTGGCACCATGAAAGGTCTTTTTCCCTCCTTGCCTTCTTATAACCCAGATCCATGATAGTTATTACAATCAGTTAAGTCTGATTTTAATGGGCTTTTGGAAGTTTCAGGCTATTTTCTTAACTATCCTAACCATGAATGTCATGAGGAGGGGGTTGCGACAACTACTCCAAGTGATTTGTGTCTTTCCACAATGTCTTTATTAGTTATTAGGCACACAGAATCTTGGCTACCCCGGACGCCAAAGATCTCAGTTCACCAGGGGAAAGGACAGAGAAAGTAAGCAAGCTTACAACAAATGAGGACAGTGTTTGGGCGTTGTTGTTCTCTGGTCTAGGCCAACTCTTGACCATGTCATCGTCAGTGGCTTGGATGTCAAATCAGCCTTGATCTCCGAGAATCTCTTGTGGATCTCTGTTACGTCTCTTGAGCACGAGGGCTTATTATCCTTTAGCTCTCAACGTATGATCGAAGCAACATGTGTTGAGTCGGGAGTGAACTAAGAGTAAGCCCAAGCAAGCTGCCACAGCCCACTGCTTCCTAGCTAACTGAGCCTTGACCCTCGACGGACGTCCGAGATATCGGAGCAACAAGAAACATGTGTTAGACTAGGAGGAAGGTCGAGAGTAAGTCCGGGCAAGCTGCCGCAGCTCACTGCTCCCCAACCTCCTGGGCCCTAGTTCTCAACATATGACTGAGTTAGCAACGTCTCTAGGACTTAGGAGTAAGCCCAGGCGAGCTGCTGCAGCCCACTGCTTCCCACTCCCAACATATGACCAAAGTGGCTCTGGTTATGACTCCAAGCAAAGCTGTCTTAGTGTCCCTTGTTTTATACACGTTGGAGCTCTTTGAGCCCATTTGGTTGCTATCTATAAGTCCTTGTTTGTGACTTAGCTGGTCCCAGTGTCTCCTGTTGATAAGGTTGTTTTTCTCCTTTAGGTTGCGTCATCTTCTTTATCTCCTTTCTTCACATGTTGTTTGCTTCTACATTTGCTTTCAGCTAGCCTGCTCTCCAAAATGTATCAGCTAGTTTGCATTAATTTCCTTTCTTACAGAAAATAGAAGAGAATTAATTCAAAGGGCATACATCACAATGTTAACATTATTTACATTTAGATATTGGGATATGAATGTTTTTAGTGTCCCCCCATATTTGTCTTTTTTTTATTTATTGAGAATGTATTACTTTTATAATTTTAGAAGATTTAAAAAATATTGCATGTGTTCCCTTTTGCGCTTGTATCTTTCAGTTGTGTAGAATTGTATTATCCAATATAGTAGATGCTAACTCCAAATGGATATTTAAATTTTAATTGAATAAAATTCAGGATTTAGTTCCTCAGTCACACTAGTCATATTTCAAGTGCTTAGTAGCTACATGTAGCTAGTGGCTACAATTTCGGACAGCACCAAGATAGATAGAGCATCTCCATCACTGCAGAAAGGTCCATTGGCAAGTGCTGGTGTAGAATGTGTAGCTTTAAGCTCTTGAACATAAAAACAGAGCCTCAGGTGCTGAACAGTTAAGTTGCTCTATAATTAACAAAATTTGGTGTCAAGATGAATCCCCAAACCCACACTCCTGATGGCCTAAGGAAAGTGTGACATTGGTTGAGCCATCGTGAGCAAAGGAGACATAGGTTATTAGTTGAGAAACATAAGGATATAGTCATTTGTGTATTTTTTTTTTCAACTAATGTTTATTGAGCACTACCACATGTTAGCTACTGGAAATAAAGCAGTGATTAAGACAGGACGGTATACTGTCTTCACGGAGTGCTACTTCAAATTATTATGGCAGCAACTTTACCAGGACTAAAGATAGTCCTAAATAACCGGAAATGAGCTAACACCCAAGGGGGTTTTTATAGGCAAGAGTCAGAATGTCTCCAATGTGCAATAAAGATAAAACCTTAGCCACATGTCTAAAACAGGAAAGATACAGACCATATAACTGTGTTTTATATCAATTTGAGCTTCTCAAGAGAGCCCTTAAAGGCCATTTAGACTTGTGCAAGAGGAAAGAGATGAAATATTTCTGTAATAGGGGTCCTGTGGGTGACGGTAATCACCGCGCAAATAGTGCTGTGTAATAAGTTGTCAAGACCTGTAATGTTCTTCGCCAGAACAATGAAAGGATTCTATGCCCTTTCTCCAAGCACCCTAGGTTAACGTGGAGCAGGCAAGACCTACCAACATGTTGATTAAAGTCCATGATAAAAAGTCAAGATTCCTCAAATAAGTAAGACTACATACAGTTCCTGGAAAGGATCTGGAGAATATGTAGCAATGTGAAAACAGGCTGGAGTCACCAAACTCTATGGACTCAAGCCAGAATTTATCAAATCAGAGCCTTCTATCATTATACAAGGTTTTTGGGGTGACTTGTCTCAGACCTAGTCAGTGTCTGATTTGCTACAGAACATAAGGGCAAAAATCGACTTTTTAAAACACCTTTTTGCCTATGAAGAAAGGAGAAATAAAAATTTGGGTGTCATTTCTAAGAAACAGAGAAACTCAGAGAGATGATGCCCTGAGGAGCATACCTAATTAGCCAGAAAGGGTAGACCAGTAAATTTGACTGTATATCTCTCTTCTTTTATGATGCAAGCTTCTAGATCTCACACTGAAATGCTGTAACGATGCCTGATTGAGGCTCAGAGGTAGGGAAAGGAAGGAAGAGCATGTAAAGGCCTCAAGGTACCCGAAAGGAAATTATTTGAGGAAAAGATGGGTATTAAGTAATGGTCAGAAATCAACATAAGAACTGGTGGTGGAAGGCTAGGGCACAACATATGGATTTTGCTAGAATCTTCTCCAGATAAGCCACACGTATGTTTCAGAAAAAATTTGTTGAGTACAAGAGTCAGTAATATTTGAGCCCAAATATGGGACTTTGTCTTCTGACCTGTGAAGAGTATGCTTTCAACATCCATACCACATAACACTGAGTTGCAATAACAGCAGTGGAGTGATAAGACTTGAGTTCTGTCTGTAGTTGACTAGCGTCTAACAGCTAGCCTGACCCTTTTAGACTGAATAAGTCGTTGGGAGTTGTGGACAGTTGGAGGGCAGGAAAATTCTCTCAGGAGGGTAATACTGCATGTCCTGCTAAGGGCAGGTGGGAACTGAGCAATTAATTGAAAAAATACTTATACTGATTTAGAGGAGAAACAAATAGGAGTTAGAAGGCAGGAGTGAACGATGAATGAGCGTAAATGGTAGAAATCTGAAACTTAGGGCAAAGGTCAAACTGGAGAAAGAGATTTAGGAATTATCCATGGTTATTCATATTAAAACAAAGAGCATTAACGAAATCACTGGGAAAGTTCAACATGAGAAGAATGGGGGCCAGGCATGAATACTTGAGTATCCCCAATATTTGCAAGCAGGACAGAAAATAAGTACCTATTTAGAAGATAAAAAATGAATGGTCAAAGAGAATCAGCAGAGTGTGTTGTCAGAGAAGTCAAGGGAGTAAAGAATTTAGAGAAGAGATCTCGGCCCAAATGCAGCTGAGAAATGCAGCCGTCTAAGGACTGGTTTGCCAACCTTTGCCAAGAAATTTGAGCAGAATGGTATTCTTACTGGAATAAGGTTCTTGCCTCTGTCTGATCAAGAATGAGCAGGTAAGGCACGCAGAATTTTCCACACCAGCAAAGCTTTATTGAAGAGGCTTGCAAGCGGAGTAAAGGAGGGCCTAGAGCAATGCTTACCCTTGTCTCACAAAACAAAAGATGGGCCTGAGTTTTTAAAAGTTCTTGGGTGGGAAAAGATTCATGTTTATTCATAGGCACAGGCAGGGATACGTTAACTAAGCTGCGTGCGCTGCAGCTTTCCAAGATGGCTCCTGGCCCCTGGGCCCTCTGGGATTAGTAACAGGACTTATTATGGGGTGTTGCACCTGCACAGCCTTTCGCTTCCTGGGTTCGATTCCCCAGCTGGGCCCGTAGCCTGTCACTGCCCCTAGTGGAAGGTCACACAGTGGTCACAGGTGGATGTTCTCTGCATGTCCCTGGGCCTGGTTTTCTCCAGCTACTGCTTTTTTTTTTTTTTAATAACTTTTATTGTGCTTTAAGTGAAAGTTTACAAATCAAGTCAGTCTCTCACATAAAAACTTATATACACCTTGCTACATACTCCCAATTACTCTTGCCCCAATGACACAGTCTGCTCCCTCCTTCCACTCTCTCTTTTCATGTCTATTTTGCTAGCTTCTAAGCCCCTCTACCCTCCCATTTCCCCTCCAGGCAGGAGATGCCAACATAGCAAGTGTTCACCTGACCCAAGTAGCTCACTCTTCACCAGGATCCCTCTGCAACCCATTGTCCAGTCCAATCCATGTCTGACCAGTTGGGTTCGGGAATGGCTCCTGTCCTGGGCCAACAGAAGGTCTGGAGGCCATAACCACCAGGGTCCTTCTAGTCTCAGTCAGACCATTAAGTCTGGCATTTTTATGAGAATTTGGGGTCTGCATCCCGCTGTTCTCCTGCTCCCTCAGGGGTTCTCTGTTGTGTTCCCTGTCAGGGCAGTCATCGGTTGTAGCCGGGCACCATGTAGTTCTTCTGGTCTCAGGATGATGTAGTCTTTGGTTCATGTAACCCTTTCTGTCTCTTGGGCTCGTTATTACCTTGTGTCCTTGGTGTTCTTCATTCTGCTTTGATCCAGGTGGGCTGAGACTCATTGATGCATCTTAGATGGCCACTTGCTAGCTTTAAGACCCCAGACGCCACTCTTCAAAGTGGGATGCAGAATGTTTTCTTATAGATTTTATTATGCCAATTGACTTAGATGTCTCCTGAAACCATGGTCCCCAAACCCCCACCCCTGCTACACTGGCCTTCGAAGCATTCAGTTTATTCAGGAAACTTCTTTGCTTTTGGTTTAGTTCAGTTGTGCTGACCTCCCCTGTATTGTGTGTTGTCTTTCCCTTCACCTAAAGTAGTTCTTATGTACTATCTAATAAGTGAATACCCCTCTGCCCCCTCTCCCTCCCCTCTCTCATAACAACAAAAGAATGTTTTCTTCTCAGTTTAAACTATTTCTCAAGTTCTTATAATAGTGGTCTTATACAATATTTGTCCTTTTGCAACTAATTTCACTCAGCATAATACCTTCCAGGTTCCTCCATGTTACAAAATGTTTCAGATTCCTCACTGTTCTTTATCAATACGTAGTATTCCATTGTGTGAATATACCATAATTTATTTATCCATTCATCTGTTGATGGGCACCTTGGTTGCCTCCATCTTTTTGCTATTATATAAACAGTGCTGCAATGAACATGGGTGTGCATATATCTGTTCACGTAAGGGCTCTTATTTCTTTAGGATATATTCCAAGGAGTAGGATTGCTGGGTCGTATGGTAGTTCTATTTCTAGCTTTTTAAGGAAGCGCCAAATCAATTTCCAGAGTGGTTCTACCACTTTACATTCCCACAAGCAGTCTATAAGTGTTCCAATCTCTCCACAGCCTCTCCAACATTTATTATTTTGTGTCTTTTAGATTATTGCCAGCCTTGTTGCAGTGAGATGGATTCTCATCGTAGTTTTGATTTGCATTTCTCTAATGGCTAATGATCGTGAGCATTTCCTCATGTATCTGTTAGCCGCCTGAATGTCTTCTTTCGTGAAGTGCCTGTTCATATCCTTTGCCCATTTTTTAATAGCGTTCTTTGTCTTTTTGTGGTTCAGAAATGTCATAGCTAAAAACTTTTTCCCAGTCTGTAGGTGGTCTTTTTACTCTTTTGGTGAAGCCTTAAGATGAGCATACCCACCCAGTGCCATCGAGTCGATTCTGACTCATAGATGAGCATAGGTGTTTGCTTTTTAGGAGTTCCCAGTTAACTGGTTCCTCTTCAGCATTTTTAGTAATGTTTTGTATACTGCTTATGCCATGTATTAGGGCTCCTAACGTTATCCCTATTTTTTCTTCCGTGATCTTTATCGTTTTAGACTTTACATTTAGGTCTTTGATCCATTTGGAGTTAGTTTTTGTGCATGGTGTGAGGTATGGGTCTTGTTTCATTTTTTTGCAGATGGATATCCAGTTATGCCAGCACCTGTTGTTAAAAAGGCTGCCTTTTCCCCATTTAACTGTTTTAGGGTCTTTGTCAAATATCAGCTGCTCATATGTGGATGGATTTATATCTGGATTCTCAATTCTGTTCCATTGGTCTATGTGTCTGTTGTTGTACCAGTACGAGGCTGTTTGACTACTGTGGCAGTATAATATGTTCTAAAATCAGGTAGAGTGAGTCCTCCCACTTTGTTCTTCTTTTTTCAGGAATGCTTTACTTATCTGGGGCCTCTTTCCCTTCCATACGAAGTTGATGATTTGTTTCCCCATCTTGTTAAAAAATGTTGTTGGAATTTGGATCAGAAGTGCATTGTATATATAGATGGCTTTTGGTAGAATAGACATTTTTACAATATTAAGTCTTCCTATCCATGTGCAAGGTATGTTTTTCCACTTAAGTAGGTCCTTTTTAGTTTCTTGTAGTAGTACTTTGTAGTTTTTTTTGTATAGGTCTTTTACATCTTTGGTAAGATTTATTCCTAAGTATTTTATCTTCTTGGGGGCTACTGGGAATGGTATTGATTTGGTGATTTCCTCTTCGATGTTCTTTTTGTTGGTGTAGAGGCATCCAACTGATTTTTCTGTTTATCTTGTATCCCGACACTCTGCTGAACGCTTCTATTAGTTTCAGTAGTTTCCTGGAGGATTCCTTAGGGTTTTCTGTGTATAAGATCATGTTGTCTGCAAATAGAGATAATTTTACTTCTTCCTTGCCAATCTGGATGCCCTTTATTTCTTTGTCTAGCCTAATTGCTCTGGCTAGGACCTCCAGCACAATGTTGAATAAGAGTGGTGATAAAGGGCATCCTTGTCTGGTTCCCTTTCTCAAGGGAAATGCTTTCAGGCTCTCTCCATTTAGGGTGATGCTGCCTGTTGGCTTTGTATAAATGCCCTTTATTATGTTGAGGAATTTTCCTCCTATTCCTTCTTTGCTGAGAGTTTTTATCATGAATGGGTGTTGGACTTTGTCCAATGCCTTTTCTGCATCAATTGATAAAATCATGTGGTTCTTGTCTTTTGTTTTATTTATATGGTGGATTACATTAATTATTTTTCTAATATTGAACCATCCTTGCATACCTGGTATGAATCCTACTTGGTCGTGGTGAATTATTTTTTTGATATGTTGTTGAATTCTATTGGCTAGAATTTAGTTGAGGATTTTTGCATCTACATTCATGAGGGATTTTCTTTTTTTGTAGTGTCTTTCCCTGGTTTGGGTATCAGGGATATGCTGGCTTCATAGAATGAGTTAGGGAGTATTCCATTCTTTTCTATGCTTTGAAATACCTTTAGTAATAGTGGTGTAAACTCTTCTCTGAAAGTTTGGTAGAACTCTGCAGTGAAGCCGTCCGGGCCAGGGCTTTTTTTTTTCTTGGGAGTTTTTTGATTACCTTTTCAATCTCTTTTTTTGTTATAGGTCTCTTTAATTGTTCTACCTCTGTTTGTGTTAATTTAGGTAGGTAGTGTGTTTCTAGGAATTTATCCTTTTCTTCTAGGTTTTCAAATTTGTTAGAGTACAATTTTTTGTAGTAATCTGATATGATTCTTTTAATTTCAGTTGGGTCTGCTGTGATACGGCCCATCTCGTTTCTTATTCGGGTTATTAGTTTCCTTTCCTGTGTTTCTTTAGTCAGTCTGGCCAACGGTTTAACAATTTTGTTAATTTTTTCAAAGAACTAGCTTTTGGCCTTGTTAACTCTTTCAATTGTTTTTCTGTTCTCTAATTCATTTAATTCTGCTCTAATTTTTATTATTTGTTTTCTTCTGGTTCCTTATGGTTTCTTTTGTTGCTCTCTTCCTATTTGTTCAAGTTGTAGTGACAGTTCTTTGATTTTGGCCCTTTCTTCTTTAGGTATGTGTGCATTTCTTAATATAAATTGACCTCTGAGCAATGCTTTCACTGTGTCCCAAAGGTTTTGATAGGAAGTGTTTTCATTCTCATTGGAGTCTATGAATTTCTTTCTTCCATCCTTTTTTTTTTTTTTTAATGTCTTCTATAACTTTTTTTTATAACCCAGTCTTTTTTGAGCAGGGTATTGTTCAGTTTCCAAGTATTTGATCTCTTTTCTCCTGTTTTTCTGTTATTGATTTCTACTTTTATGTCCTTATGGTCTGAGAAGATGCTTTGTAATATTTGGATGTTTTGGATTCTGCAAAGACTTGTTTTATGACCTAATATGTGGTCTATCCTAGAGAATGTTCCATGTGCACTAGAAAAGAAAGTATACTTGGTTGCTGTTGGGTGGAGTGTTCTGTATAAGTCTATGAGGTCAAGTTGGTTGATTGTAGCAATTAGATCTTCCATGTCTCTATTGAGCTTCTTTCTGGATGTCCTGTCCTTCCAGGAAAGTGGTGTGTTGAAGTCTCCTACTGTAATTGTGAAAGTGTCTATCTCACTTTTCAATTCTGTTAAAGTTTGTTTTATGTATATTGCAGCCCTGTCATTGGGTGCATAAATATTTAATATGGTTATATCTTCCTGGTAAATTGTCCCTTTAATCATTATATCGTGTTCTAATTTATCCTTTGTGATGAATTTAACTTTAAAATCTATTTTGTCAGAAATTAACATTGCCACTCCTGCTCTTTTTTGATTGTTGTTTGCTTGATATTTTCTTTTCCATCCTTTGGGTTTTAGTTTATTTGTGTCTCTAAGTCTAAGGTGGGTCTCTTGTAGGCAGCATGTAGACGGATCGTGTTTTTTTATCCAGTCTGCAACTCTCTGTCTCTTTATTGGTGCATTTAGTCCATTTACATTCAGTGTAATTATGGATAAGTATGAGTTTGGTGCTGTCATTTTGATCCCTTTTTTTGTGTGTTGTTGACAATTTCATTTTTGCACCTACTTTTTTGAGTTGAGAGGTTTTTCTTTGCAAGTTGTGTGTTCCTCATTTTCATAGTAGTTGAATTTATTTTTCTGAGTTATTATGTTTATCTTGGTTTTTACTTTAAAGTGTGGAATTGTTAGACCTCTTTGTGGTTACCTTAATATCTATCCCTATTTTTCTAAGTAAAAACCTAACTTGTATCACCCTATATGGCCTTGGTTTCCTCTCCATATGGAAGATCTATGCCTCCTGTATTTAGTCCCTCTTTTTTGATTGTTGTAATCTTTTACATAATGACATCAGTGATTCCCTATTTTAAGCTTTTTTTTTTTTTTTAATAATTAACCTTAATTTGTTTTTGTCATTTCCCTATTTGAGTTGATGTCAGGATGTTCTATTCTGTGACTCTGTGTTGTGTTGGTATCTGATATTATTGATTTTCTGACTGAAGAATTTCCTTTAGTAATTCCTGTAGTTTTGGTTTGGTTTTGCAAATTCTCTAACCTTGCGTTTATCTATAAATGTATTCATTTCACCTTCGTATTTGAGAGAGAGTTTTGCTGAATATATGATTCTTGGCTGGCAGTTTTTCTCCTTCAGTGCTCTATATATGTCATCCCATTGCCTTCTTGCCTGCGTAGCTTCTGTCGAGTAGTTTGAACTTATTGATTCTCCTTTGTAGGCGTCTTTTCGTTTATCCCTGACTGCTTTTAAAGTTGTCTCTTAATCTTTGGTTTTGGCAAGTTTGATGATAATATGTCTTGGTGATTTTCTTTTGGGATCTATCTTGTATGGGGTTCGATGACAGTCTTGGATAGATATCCTTTCATCTTTCATGATACCAGGGAAGTTTTCTGCCAACAGATCTTCAACTATTCTCTCTGTATTTTCTGTTATCCCTCCATGTTCTGGAACTCCAATCACATGCAAGTTATTCTTCTTGATAGAGTCCCACATGATTCTTAGGGTTCTTCAATTTTTTAATGCTTTTATCTGATTTTTCTTCAAATATATTTGTGTCAACTGCCTTATCCTCCATCTCCCCAATTCTGCTTTCCAATCCCTCGATTCTGCTCCTCTGACTTCCTATTGAGTTGTCTAATTCTGTAATTTTATTGTTAATCTTTTGAATTTCTGAATGCTGTCTCTCTATAGATTCTTGCAGCTTATTAAGTTTTTCGCTATGTTCTTGAATAATCTTTTTGATTTCTTCAACTGCTTTATCAGTGTGTTCCTTGGCTTTTTCTGTAGATTGCCTTATTTCATTTCTGAGGTCATCCCTGATGTCTTGAAGCATTCTGTATATTAGTTTTTTATATTCTACATCTGGCAATTCCAGGGATGTATCTTCATCTGGGAAAGATTTTGATTCTTTCATTTGGGGGTTTGTAGAAGCAATCATGGTCTGCTTCTTTATGTGATTTGATATTGGCTGCTGTCTCCAAGCCATCTATAAGATATTGTGATGATTTCCTTTATACTTGCTCACTGAGCCTTATCTTCTTTTTTTGTTTTGTTTCAGTACATGCAGATGGGCTACTAGATTGTGCTATCTTGATTGTTGTAGCCTTTGAATCACTTATGTCCTGTTACCAGCTGCTTTGAGCTGTTACCAGGCATATGAGCCTATGAGTCCATTCACTGTTCTTGAATAGAATCAGCTTAGGTGTCCTGATAATGGGCCATTGAGTGTGTGGTGTAGGCTCTCACCTGTTAACTCAGAGGAGTAGTGGTGATGGTTGTATGTGCCACTTTCTAGTAGCAGCAGGAAGTCACACTCTGAGGGCAGGATGCTGACAGCCTTCCCCCAAGTGCCAGTGAGAAAGTATCCAAATAATAATAAATAATAAATTATTCTAACCTAGATTATTTTCTGATTATTCAAAACATTGCCCTTAGGGAAATATTTTTGAAACTTTTCTCCATAGTAACTTTTGCCCCTATCTATGATCTAAAAGTTTCCTCACAAGGATTAGCTCTGCAGATTTCAAAGAAAATAAGTTGCATCTCTTCCTTTAAAAAGAAGTTTTGAGAGCTATTCAGACACTGAGCCCTAGAAAGCACTCACCATAGCGGCAAGGAAAGTGTCTCTTGACCTACCATACAGGTAGGTCCTATGTAATTTTTGGGTAAATAGAAAAGATGCACAGCGAGCTTAAGATCCACAATGTGGTCAAAAAGAGGCTTTATACAAACAGAGAAACACCCTGGAGGTGTTGGAAGAGCAGCTTCTTCCTCTTATTAAACAATCATAACCTCAAAGTTGTTCATGTAGGCCAGCCATAAAAATGCCAAGAAAAATATTTCAGTGATTATTTGTCCTACTTCACAAAGCCAAGAGTTGTCGGCTATCATAACATCCAATGTTTTCACACTTTTATGATAGTATGAAATCCTTTTTTGCAAACTAAATTTTTAACATACCCCCAATACATAGATAAAAACGCTGAATTGCCTGGTTGAAGCTGGGTGGGGCAGGGCAAAGCTACTTCCTTGGAATGCAAGATATCGTTTAAAAACTTAGCCCTAGAAAAGTAGTTCACAACCTAGGCTGCACATTAGAATCACCTAAAGGCAAGTACCAATGCTGTTAGGGATTCTGATTTACTTAGTCTAGGGTTCAAATGCTCTGGAATGGAATTTTTTTAAAGCACCCCAGATGATTCTGTTATGTAGTGAGGATTAAGAACTGCTTCCCTAGAAGAAGACTCCATTTATAAGCATCTCCATTTTACTAAAGAAGAGCCTATTTACAGTAAAATTACTGTCAAACTAACAGGGAATAGTCTGTTCTTGATTAATCAAACACCTTAGTTAATGAGAGTTGAACGTTTACTATGAATGGAAATCCGTTATTCATGAGATTAGAATACAACAGGAACTATATTACAAAAGTTAGACTGAACATTTCATTCAGTCAACATTTATTCAGAAATCAGTTCCTGAGTGCCTATTATGTGGCAGACTCTGTGTAAGGGGCTTTAAAAAAAAAAAAGGATCTATAAAAGATTGCTTTCCAGCCTTTGCACTTGAATAGCTATGTGTCTTCTGTAGAAGGTAGACATTTTGATATAAAGCAAAATTTAAGAACCAAGAAGCATTGGAGGATCTTACACTGCCTTGGCATCACTGTTATTTTGGTAAATTAAAGATGACCACAAATTCTTGCCATTCCCCTCATCAAAACGTGGGGTATATTTTCCTCTCTCCTAAAGTCTGGGCTGGCCTTGTGGCCTTCTTCAACCAGTAAATGCAGCGGAAGTGACATTGTGCTAGTTCTAGGTGTAGGCTTTAGGGATATCTGGCAGCCTCTGTCTTCTTCCTCTTGTAGCCCTGAGCCACCATGTAAAATGGTTCAGTTATCTTCCTGCACAGAACACATAGAAACAGAAAGATGCTTGACCAGCCCAGATGTTCCAGCCATCCCTAACAGAGTTCTAGATATGCAAATGAAGCCACCTTGAAATGTTGACTTGAAACCATCATCTTGTAAGGAAACTCAAGTTAGTCATGGAAAGTCATGTGAAGCAGAAAGAACCAAAGCATTCTGTCCCATGATAAATACAGTCACATTATTGACCAAGTGAGACCAGCAGAAGAATCACTCAGTCAACCCACAGAATAATTACAGCTTTTGTTTTAAGTCACTATGTTTTAAGGTGGTTTGTTAAAAAAAAAAAACTGGTAACCATAAGTGGGGGTGCTGCCATAATAAAAATTTTAAACATGACATTGGCTTCAGACATGATAGGAGGTAGACATGGGAGGGCAGAAGAAGGTATATTATGTATGTTGAATTGTTTGGCAACACCATTGCCTGTGGTAAAATGTAATATAAAAGTTGAATCAATGAATTTACGGATCTGGCTAAAGGATCAGGAAAAATGTTGAAGTGCAAGTTGGCTTCTTTTAGCCACTTATGATAAAGTATAGGAAGAGAAAAATGAGTGGGGGAAAAAAAAAAAAAAACTTCCTTTTTAAAACAGAATTTGGAAGAAATGTTTCCAGCCCTGGGTGTCCTAGGTTGGAAAATAAAACTTTTTCCATTCCCAGTCTCTCCATCTGGCAAAAGGTTCTCAAAGTAAGAAACAACCTCAGGGGAAACATCAAGGCAGGGTGCTGACAATAAAGGAAGTACTTGGAGAAAAGATCAAATCAAGGTTGTATGACCTTGATTTGTGGTTGTTCAATCTTTTGTTAAGACTTCAGAACAATTCAAGAATCTCAAGAGCATTGCTCCTGCAGCACACTGGCTTGCACTCCAAAGAAAAAGTACCTGTCTTAAAGAGGTTTATGGGTGTCAATTTTATTTAATGGGATGAATTTGTAATTTGGTGCATAGAAAACATACAAAATTTTAAAAAGAATTCTATTTTCAAAAGCACCACTAGTCTGGACTAAAAAGGACAGGTACGGTATAAAATAAAGTGATGTCCCTGGGTTCCAAACTTTATATAGCCAGAAACAAGACAGAGAAATCTACTGAGCTTAAAACATTGCCCTTATCTTAAGGAAAAGAAAAGGATTCTAAAAAGGTAGAGCCAAGAGCTTAGAGGATGGAACCAAAAGCCTCGAAGAATAATGGATTAGGGAAAAACTCTGAAGGTGCAGAACTGCTACTACCTACTGCCCATTGCTGTCAAGTCGATTCCGACTCGTGGTGACCCTATAGGACAGAGTAGAATTGCCCCCATAGGATTTCCAAGCCTGTAATCTTTACAGAAGCAGACTGCTACATCTTTCTCCCATGGAGCAGCTGGTGGGTTCGAACTGCTGACCTTTCAGTTAGCAGACAAGTGTTTTAAACACTGCACCACCAGGGCTTCTTGGGAGAGTAGAACTGGGCCCTAATCAAAGAACATTCCCTGCCACTGAAGTAGGAGACACTGAGAATCTGTGCTTAGATAAATTTAAAAATTACTGTCGGGAACCAAGATGGTGGAATAGACAGATGCTGCCGGTGAGCCCTCTTTACAACAAAGACCTGAAAAAAACAAGTGAAATGAGTATATTTGTGACAAGCTGGGAGCCCTCAGCTTCAAAGGCAAGCTTAGAAAATGAACTGAGGGGCAGGGGAAGGAAGAGACTGTTCAGAAGCAGAGAGGAGTTACTGGACCTGAATCGCAGGGAGCCCCCAGGCACCATTCCTGGAGCAGCGGCAGCAGACCGGACTGGTGCTAGCATTCGGCCACACTTTCCTCGGGGAGAAGCAGCCAGCCACACAGTCCACTCACACCTCCGGAACCTGAGGAGAACGGAGCTCTCGGCAAAAGCTAAGTACTTGCATATATTTTAATGCCCACCCCCACTTGCAAAATGGCTTTAGTGGCTGAATTCCCTGGGCCTGAGATAGGCACTGCTGAGCACCTAGAGTCATCCTCCCGGCCTTGGGGAAGGAAAAAATTTGCAATTGGGGGAAAAGATAATTTGCTAGCTCCACTAACTGGGGGAGCTCAGGACAGAAGCAGCTCCTGTCCAGGCATAAACAGTCCATGGACCTCAAGTACCTCTCCCTTCTGCATGGACCTGTGTGTGCCTATTTTGGGAGAATAGGCCATTCTTGGCAGACTCCAACCATTTCGGCTGTGCGGTGGAGAGGTGGGTGTTTGATGTTTGACATTGTTTTGCCTATTAAACAAGGTCCTCACCTACCCACATCAGGGACCTAAGGACTGGTAGCTCCATTCAGGTCATCCAACCCCCATGACAGGGGTCCAAAGATAACTGGTACCTCCCAGTACTTACAACCAAAAACTTTGAGTTCCCATGGTCCATCAGCAGAACCCATCCATCTGCACACTTTAGAGAACAGGGTTGTGCTTTCCTCAGAGACACCCGGGGGTTGGTTCTCAGACCTCTGCCTTGATCAGAGCGTGATCCCCTGCTCCAATCAGATACTGGTACATATGCCAATCACCCTTGAACCTCTAGACTGTACGGCAGAGCCTATACCACACACTTGATAATTAGCTACCTGGAGACCTGAGCTGAATTCATACAAGAAAACTGAATGGACTCGTAGACTGATATACCTGATAACAGCTCTAGCCATCTGAGGACTGGACGTCAGAGCTCCAAAGGCGAAAATAATCAAGCTAGCTCACTCAAGCAACCCACAGGGGTATACCAAAAGAAAACAAAGCAAGAAGCTATGACACAGTAAGCAAGCATAAACTAATACAATGATTTATAGATGGCTCAGAGACAACATTCAATATCAAGTCACATAAAGAAACAGACCATGATCACCTCAACAAGCTCTCAAAACAAAGAATCCAGGGATCATCTAGATGAAAGTGCATTCCTGGAGTTACCAGATGCAGAATACAAAAGTTTAATATACAGCACCCTTCAAGACATCAGGAAGGAAATGAGACAATACTCAGAGCAAGCCAAGGAACACACAGATAAGGCAATTGAAGAAATTAGAAAAATTATTCAGGAACATAATGAAAAGTTTAATAAGCTGGAAAAATCCATAGACAGCAATCAGAAATTCAGAAGATTAGCAATAAAATTACAGAAGTAGACAACTCAATAGAAAGTCAGAGGAGCAGAATTGAGCAAGTAGAAGCTAGAATTTCTGAACTCAAAGATAAATCACTTGGCACTAATACCTCTGAAGAAAAATCAGATAAAAGAATTTTTAAAAAATGAAGAAACCTTAAGAATCATGTGGGACTCTATCAAGAGAAATAACCTATGAGCAATTGGAGTACTAGAACAGAGAGGGATAACAGAAAATACAGAGAGAATTGTTGAAGATTTGTTGGCAGAAAACTCCCCTGATATCATGAAAGATGAGAAGATACCTATCCAAGATGCTCATCGAACTCCACATAAGGTAGATCTGAAAAGAAAGTCACCAAGACATGTTATAATCAAACTTGCCAAAACCAAAGATAAAGAGAGAATTATAAGAGCAGCGAGGCATAAATGAGAAGTCACCTACAAAGGAAAGCCAATAAGAATAAGCCTGGACTACTCGGCGGAAATGATGCAGGCAAGAAGGCAGTAGGAAGACATATTTAAAAAATTGAAGGAAAAATATTGCCTGCCAAGAATCATATATCCAGCAAAACTGTCTCTTAATTATGAAGGTGAAATTAAGACATTTCCAGATAAACACAAGTTTAGGGAATTCATAAAAACCAAACCAAAACTACAAGAAATACTAAAGGGAATTCTTTGGTTAGAAAATCAATAATATCAGGTATTAACCCAAGATTAGAACACTAGGGAGAGCAACCAGAAGCCAACCCAGACAGGGAAATCCAAAAAAAAAGCAAGATTATAAAAAAAAAAACCTCCAAAGAGGATAACAGTGATGTTATTATATAAAAGAAGACAACATTAGAATAATAAAGAGGGACTAAGAAATGTATCATACACCTTCCATGTGGAGAGGAAGATATGGCGATACAAAAAAATAAAAGTTAGGTTTAAATTTAGAAAAATAGGGGTAAATAATAAGGTAACCACAAAGGAGACAAACGATCCTACTCATCAAAATAAAATACAAGAAAAAAACAGACTCAGCAGAAACAAAATCAACAACAAATATGAGGAAAGGGCAACATAGAAAGATAACCTACTCAGCACATAAAATTAAGTGGGAAAAAGAAACTGTCAACAACACACAAAAAAAGACATCAAAATGATAGCACTAAATTCATATCTATCCATAATTCCCCTCAATATAAGTGGACTAAATGCACCAATAAAGAGACAGAGAGTGGCAGAATAGATTAAAAAACAAGATCCGTCTATATGCTGCCTACAAGAGACACACCTTAGACTTAGAGACACGAACAAACTACAACTCAAAGGATGGAAAAAAATACATCAAGCAAACAACAATCAAAAAAGAGTAGGAGTGGCAATATTAATTTCTGACAAAATAGACTTTAAAGTTAAACCCATCATAAAGGATAAGGCAGGACACTATATAATGATTAAAGGGACAATACACCAGGAAGATATAACCTTATTAAATATTTATGCACCCAATAACAGGGCTGCAAGATACATAAAACAAACTCTATCACCATAGAAAAGTGAGATAGACAGCTCCACAATAATAGTAGGAGGCTTCAACACACCATTTTCGGTGAAGGACAGGACATCCAGGAAGAAGCTCAATAAAGACACGGAAGATCTAATTGCCATAATCAACCAACTTGACCTCGTAGACATATACAGAACACTCCATCCAACAGCAACCAAGTATACTTTCTTTTCTAGTGTACATGGAACATTCTCTAGAATAGACCACATATTAGGTCATAAAGCAAGCCTTAGCAGAATCTAAAACATTGAAATATTACAAAGCATCTTTTCTGGCCATAAGGCCATAAAAGTGGAAATCAATAACAGGAAAAGCAGGGAAAAGAAATCAAACACTTGGAAACTGAACAATACCCTACTCAAAAAAGACTGGATTATACAAGACATTAAGGATGGAATAAAGAAATTCATAAATTCCAATGAGAATGAAAACACTTCCTATCAGAACCTTTGGGACACAGCAAAAGTGGTGCTCAGAGACCAATTTATATCAATAAAATCACACATCCAAAAAGAAGAAAGGGCCAAAATCAAAGAATTATCCCTACAACTTGAACAAACACAAAGAGAACAACAAAAGAAACCCACAGGCACCAGAAGAAAACAAATAATAAAAATTAAGCTGAACTAAATAAAATACAAAACAGAAAAACAATTGAAAGAATTAACAAAGCCAAAAGCTGGTTCTCTGAAAAAATCAACAAAATTGATAAACCACTGGCCAAACCGACAAAAGAAAAACAGGAGAGGAAGCAAATAACCTAAATAAGAAATGAGATGGGCGGTATTACAAAAGACCCAACTGAAATTAAAAGAATCATGTCAGACTACTATGAAAAATTGTACTCTAACAAATTGTAAACCTAGAAGAAATGGATGAATTCCTAGAAACTCACTACCTACCTAAGCTAACACAAACAGAGATAGAACAACTAAATAGACCCATAACGAAAGAACAGATTGAAAAGGTAATCAAAAAACTCCCAACAAAAAAAAGCCCTGGTCTGGACGGCTTCACTGCAGAGTTCTACCAAACTTTCAGAGAAGAGTTAACACCACTACTACTAAAGGTATTTCAGAGCATAGAAAAGGATGGAATACTACCAAACTCATTCTATGAAGCCACCATATCCCTGATACCAAAACCAGGTAAAGATGCCACAAGAAACTCATTCTATGAAGCCACCATATCCCTGATACCAAAACCAGGTAAAGATGCCACAAGAAAAGAAAATTATAGACCTATATCCCTCATGAACATAGATGCAAAAATCCTCAACAAAATTCTAGCCAATAGAATTCAACAAAGTATCAAAAAAATAATTCACCATGACTAAGTGGGATTCATACCAGGTATGCAGGGATGGTTCAACATTAGAAAAACAATTAATGTAATCCACCACATAAATAAAACAAAAGATAAGAATCACCTGATTTTATCAATTGATACAGAAAAAGCATTTAACAAAGTTCAATGCCCATTCATGATAAAAACTCTCAGTAAAACAGGAATAGAAGGAAAATTCCTCAGCATAATAAAGGGCATTTATACAAAGCCAACAGCCAACATCACCCTAAATGGAGACAGCCTGAAAGCATTCCCAATGAGATCGAGAACCAGGCAAGGATGCCTTTTATCACCACTCTTATTCAACATTGTGCTGGAAGTCCCAGCCAGAATAATTAGGCTGGATTAAGAAATAAAGGGCATCCAGATTGGTAAGGAAGAAGTAAAAGTATCTCTATTTGCAGATTACATGAACTTATACACAGAAAACCCTAAGGAATCCTCAAGAAAACTACTGAAACTAATAGAAGAGTTCATCAGAGTATCGGGATACAGAATAAACATACAAAAATCAGTTGAATTCCTCTACACCAACAAAAAGAACATTGAAGAGGAAATTACCAAATCAATGCCATTTACAGTAGCCCCCAAGAAGGTAAAATACTTAGGAATAAATCTTACCAGAGATGTAAAAGACTTCTGCAAGAAACCAAAACAGACTTACATAAGTGGAAAAACATAACTTGCTCGTGGATAGGAAGACTTAACATTGTGAAAATGTCTATTCTACCAAAAGCCATCTATATATACAATGCACTTCTGATCCAAATTCCAATGACATTCTTTAATGGAGAAACAAATCACCAACTTCACATGGAAGGGAAAGAGGCCCCGGATAAATGAGGCATTACTGAAAAAGAAGAACAAAGTGGGAGGCCTCACTACCTGATTTTAGAACCTATTATACCGTCGCAGTAGTCAAAACAGCCTGGTTCTGGTACAACAACAGATACATGGACCAATGGAACAGAATTCAGAATCCAGACATAAATCCATCCACATATGAGCAGTTGATATTTGACAAAGGCCACAAAACAGTTAAATGGGGAAAAGACAGTCTTTTTAACAAATGGTGCTGGCATAACTGGATATCCATCTGCAAAAAAATGAAACGAGACCCATACCTCATGCCATGCCCTAAAACGAGCTCAAAATGGATCAAAGACCTAAATATAAAATCTAAAATGATAAAGATCATGGAAGAAAAAATAGGGACAATACGTTAGGAGCCCTAATACATGGCATAAACAGTATACAAAACATTATTAAGAATTCAGAAGAAAAACTGGATAACTGGGAGCTCCTAAAAATCAAACACTTATGCTCATCAAAAGACCTCACCAAAAGAGTAAAAAGACTACCTACAGACTGGGAAAAAGTTTTTAGCTATGACATTTCCGATTAGTGTCTGATCTCTAAAATCTACATGATACTGCAAAAACTCAACTACAAAAACACAAATAACCCAATTAAAAAATGGGCAAAGGATATGAATAGATACTTCACTAAAGAAGACATTCAGGTAGCTAACAGATACATGAAGAAATGTTCATGATCATTAACCATTACAGAAATGCAGATCAAAACTACCATGAGATTTCATCTCACTCCAACAAGGCTGCCATTAATCCAAAAAACACAAAATAATAAATGTTGGAGAGGATGTGGAGAGATTGAAACACTTATACACTGCCGGTGGGAATGTAAAATGGTACAACCACTTTGGAAATTGATTTGGCACTGCCAGAATTATAACTACCAAACGATCCAGCAATCCCATTCCTCAGAATATATCCTAAAGAAATAAGAGCCTTTACACGAACAGATATATGCACACCCATGTTCATCGCAGCACTGTTTACAAAAGCAGAAAGATGGAAGCAATGAAGGTGCCCATCAATGGATGAATGGATAAATAAATTATGGTGTATTCACACAGTGGAATACTACGCATCGATAAGGAACAGTGAGGAATCTGTGAAACACTTCATAACATGGAGGAACCTGGAAGGCATCATGCTGAGTGAAATTAGTCAGTAGCAAAAGGACAAATATTGTATAAGACCACTATGATAAGAACTTGAGAAATAGTTTAAACTGAGAAGAAAACATTCTTTTGAGGTTACGAGAGGGGGGAGGAAGGGGGGGTGGGAGAGGGGCATTCACTTATTAGATAGTAGATAAGAACTACTTTAGGTGAAGGGAAAGACAGCACACAATACAGGGAGGTCAGCACAATTGGACTAAACCAAAGATATTTGCTGAATAAACTGTATGCTTCGAAGGCCCAGCATAACAGGGCCTCGGGTCTGGGGACCATGGTTTCAGGGGACAACTAAGTAAATTGTCATAATAAAATCTATAAGAAAACATCCTGCATCCCACTTTGAAGAGTGGCGTCTGGGGTCTTAAACACTGGCAAGCAGCCATCTAAGATGCATCAATTGGTCTCAACCCACCTGGAGCAAAGGAGAATGAAGAACACCAAGGACACGAGGAAGTAATTATGAGCCCAGGAGACAGAAAGGGCCACATGAACCAGAGACTACATCATCCCGAGACCAGAAGAACTAGATGGTGCCCGGCTACAACTGATGACTGCCCTGACAGGGAACGCAAGAGAGAACCCCTGAGGGAGCAGAAGAACAGTGGGATGCAGACCCCAAATTCTCATAAGAGCAGACTTAGTGATCTGACTGAGACTAGCAGGATCCCAGTGATCATGGCTCCCAGACCTTCTGTTGGCCCAGGACAGGAACCATTCCCGAACCCAGCTCTTCAGACATGGATTGGACTGGACAATGGGTTGGAGAGGGATGCTGGTGAGGAGTGAGCTACTTGGATCAGGTGGACACTTGAGACTATGTTGGCATCTCCTGCCCGGAGGGGAGATGAGAGAGTGGAGGGAGTTAGAAGCTGGTGAAATGAACATAAAAAGAGAGTGGAGGGAGAAAGCGGGGTGCGTCATTAGGGGGAGAGTAATTGGGAGTGTGTCGCAAGGTGTATATGGGTTTTTGTGTGAGAGGCTGACTTGGTTTGTAAACGTTCACTTAAAGCACAATAAAAATTATAGAAAAAAAAAAAGGAAGGAAGCAGAAAGTTGGGGACTTCATACTACCGGGAAAGCAGCACCAGGAGCAGAGCGTGACCTTTGGGCCTGGGATCCCTGTGCCTGAGAAGCTCCTTGACAATGGGAAGATTGAGGACGAACACCTTCCTCCAGAGCCTGCAGAGAAAGCCTTCCCTTGGAGCCAAAGCCCTGAATTTGGACTTGTAACCTACTAGACTGTGAGAAAATAAATTTCTCTTTGTTAAAGCCATCCACTTGTGGTATTTCCGTTGTAACAGCACTAGATGACTAAGACAGTCTACTATGCTGGGAATGACAACTTAAAGAGGAATGGTGTTGCATTCATCATCAAAAAGAACATTTCAAGATCTATCATGAAGTACAACCCTGTCAGTGTTAGTATAATATCCATAAACCTACAAGGAAGACCAGTTAATATGACTATTATGCAAATTTACACACCAACCACTAAGGCCAAATATGAAGAAATTGAAGATTTTTCAACTTCTTCAGTCTGAAATTGATCAAATATCCAGTCAGGATGCATTGATAATTAGTGGTGATTGAAATGACAAAGTTGGAAATGCAGAAGGATCTGTAGTTGGGAAATACGGCCTTGGTGATACAAACAAGGCCGGTGATCAAATGACAGAGTTTTGCAAGGCCAATGACTTCTTCATTGCAATTACCTTTTTTCACCAACATAAACTGTGAATATACAGGTAAAAAAAAAAAAAAAAATTTTTTTTTTTTTTATACAGGTAGACCTCGGCAGATGGAATACACAGGAATCAAACTGACTACATCGGTGGGAAGAGACAATGGAAAAGCTCAGTATCATCAGTCATGACAAGGCCAGGGGACCACCGTGGAACAGACCATCAGTTGCTCACAGGCAAGCTCAAGTGGATGCTGAAGAAAATTAGTCCAAGTCAATGAGAGCCGAAGTACCAACTTGAGTATATCCCACCTGAATTTAGAGACCATCTCAACAATAGGTTTGACTCATCGAACACGAATGACTGAAGATCAAATGAGTTGTCGATTGACATCAAGGACATTATACATGAAGAAAGCAAGAGGTCATTAAAAAGACAGGAAAGAAAGAAAAGACCAAAATGGATATCAGAAGAGACTCTGAAACTGGCTCTTGAACATAGAGTTAAAAAAAAAAAACCCATTGCAGTCGAGTTGATTTCGACTCATAGCGACCCTATAGACCAGAGTAGAACTGCTCCATAGGGTTTCCAAGGAGTGTCTGGTGTATTCAAATTGCCAGCCTTTTGGTTAGCAGCCATAGCTCTTAACCACAGCTAAAGCAAGTGGAAGAAACGATGAATTAAAAGAGCTGAACAGAGATTTCAAACTGCAGCTCGAGAAGACAAAGTTAAGTATTATAATGAAATGGGAAAAGGCCTGGAGATAGAAAACCAAAAGGGAAGAACATACTGGTCATTTCTCAAGCTGAGAGAACTGAAGACAAAATTCAAGTTTTGAGTTACAATATTGAGGGATTCTATGGGGAAAATATTAAATGATGCAGGAAGCATCAAAAGAAGATGGAAGAAATACACAGAGTCCGTATAACAAAAAGAATTGGTTGACTTTCAACCACTTCAGGAGGTAGCATATGATCAGGAACTGAAGGAAGAGGTGCAAGCTGCACTGAAGCCATTGGCTAAAAGCAACACTCCAGGAATTAGCAGAGTACTAATTGAAATACTTCAACAAACAAATGCAGCTCTGGAAGTGCTCACTCATCTATACTAAGAAATTTGGAAGACTGCTACTGGCCATCCAACTGGAAGAGATGCGTATTTATGCCTATTCCCAAGAAAGGTGATCCAAACAAATATGGAAATTATTGAACAATATCATTAATATCACACACAAGTAAAATTTTGCTGAAGATCATTCAAATGCGGCTGCAGTAGTACATTGACAGGGAATGGCCAGAAATTCAAGCTGGATTCAGAAGAGGATGTGGAACCAGGGATATCATTACTAATGTCAGATGGATCATGGCTGAAAGCAGAGAATACCAGAAAGATGTTTGCCTGTGTTTTATTGACTATGCAAAGGCCTTTGACTGTGTGGATCATAACAAATGATGAATAACATTGTGAAGAATGGGAATTCCAGAACACTTCATTGTCCTCTTGAGGAACCTGTACATATGTCAAGAGGCAGTTGTTCAAACAGAACAAGGGGATCCTGGGTAGTTTAAAGTCAAGAAAGGTGTATGTCAGGCTTGTATCTTTTCACCATACTTAATCTGTATGCTGAATAAATAATCTGAGAAACTGGACTATAAGGAGAGGAATGGGGCGTCAGGATTGGAAGAAGACTTATTAACAGCCTGTGTTATACAGATGATGCAATCTTGCTTGCTGAAAGTGAAGAGGACTAGAGCCTTCAGTATGGATTACATGTCAACATAAGGAAAACTAAAAATCCTCACAGCTGGACAATAAGAAACATCATGATAAACAGAAAAGATTGAAGTTGTCAAGAATTTGGTTTTACTTGAATTCACAAGCAACATCCATGGAAGCAGCAGTCAAGAAATCGAAGGATGCATTGCATTTGGCAAACCTTCTGCGAAACACCTCTTTAAAGTGTTAAAAACCAAAGATGTCACCTTGAAGACTAAGGTGCATCTGAGCCAAGCCATGGTATTTTCAGTCACCTCATATGCGTACAAAAGCTGGACAATGAATAAGGAAAACTGAAGAAGAATTGACACCTTTGAATTATGGTGTTGGCAAAGAATATTGAATATACCATGGACTGCCAAAAGAACAAACAAATCTGTCCTGGAAAAAGTACAGCCAGAATGCTCATTGGAAGCAAGGATGGTGAGACTACATCTCACATTCTTTGGATATGTTGTAAGGAGGGACCAGTCCCTGGGGGAGGACATCATGCTTGGTAAAGTAGAGGGTCAGTGAAAAAGAGGAAGACCCTCAATGAGGTGGATTGACACAGTGGCTACAGCAATGGGCTCAAACGTAAAAACAGTTGTGAGGATGGTGCAGGACTGGGAAGTGTTTCGTTCTGTTGTACGTAGGGTCACTCTGAGTTGGAACTGACTTGATGGTACCTAACAACAGCAACAATAATGTACCAGGGGCTACTATGTGCTTCCCTTTCCTCCCTTTTTTGAATGGGAATGTTCATTACTATTATTCTTTCAGCGTTTCATATTTGTCTGTTGAGTGTATTGGGAATCAGATAACTTATCTTTGTAATTCACAGCCTTTGAATGGAGGAGAACCACTTTGTTTGGCTGTACCCCCTGAGTCTGATACCATACTGGGTGATACTTTTGAGAGTCTTGGGAATGGATGAGTGTATTTTGCGTGTAGGAGGAATATATATAATTCAGGTCCATGGTATATGGCCACAAATTCTATGCTTCCTTCCCCTCAAAATATGGAGTTTGTTTTTCCTTCCCTTGAATCTGAGATGGCCTTGAGATTGCTTTATTCAACATAATGTGGCAGAAGTAATTCTAACGTTGTCTAGTCTAGGCTAGATTTTAAGAATTAGGAGTCTTTGCTCTCTTGAAACCTTGAGCCGCCACGTAGAGAAGTCCATTTATTTTGTTGAAGAGACCACGTGGTTATCCCAGCTAGTCCAGCCATTCCAGCCAAAGTACCAGACATGTGTTAAAGTCATCTTGGATTGCTGGCTTGAAATCATCATGTCGTGAGGAAGCTAGTCATATGGAGAGGCTACCTAGAAGAAAATGAAGGAATCACAACGGACAGTCCCAGCCCAGCTGCCAACTAAATGCCATCAGGGTACTAATCCCAGACAAGACCAGAAGAAGAACTGCTCATTAAGCCTACAGAATCATGAGACATAATACAACGATGCTGTTTTAATTTATTAAGTTTTTGTAAGGTTTGGTTTACAGAAATGAATAACAGACATAGTTGTAAGTCAGAATTAGAGCATTCTAGATATGCAGAAAAAACCTTCAAATAGAGTTTCCTAGTTCAAAGGCTAGTTAAACAAGCATTTTTGTTGTTGTTTGGTATTAGCAGTATTTTACTGCATCTCAAGATGACATAAACAAAAACAGATCTTAAGTTAGAGTCCTTTAAGAATAAGTAACTCAGAAAGCAATGCAGCCTGGAAAAGGAAGACTTTGATTTCCACTTATTCTGTGATTATGCCTAGATGGGCAAAGTACGGGGAAAAATTCACTCAATAGACACTTATCAAGTACCTACTGTAAGTGCCAGGGTAACCTAAGGACATTAGTAATTTGTATCTTCTCTTTTTCTTCATCAGCCTTGCTAAGTTTGTCAATTTTATTGATCTTTTCAAAGCATCAACTTTTTGAGTCATTGATTTTCTCTATTATTTTCTTTTTCAATTTTATTGATTTCTGCTTTTTTATTATGTCCTACTTTCTTTTTGTTTTAGAATTATTTTGCTCTCATTTTTCTAATATGTTGAGGTGGGAACTTAAATTACTGACGAATCTTTTTCACTTTTCTAATGCAAGTTTTAATGCTGTAAATTTGTGTCTCAACATTGCTTGGCTGCATGCATTCCACAAGTTTTGATATGTTGAATTTTCATTTCATTCAGTTGAATATGTTTTTTTATTTCCCTTGAGACTTCCTCTATGACCTATGAATTATTTAGAAATGTGCTGTTTAATTTCCAAGTGTGTCATGGATTGAAATGTGTCCCCCCATAGTATGTGTTGAAATCCTAACCCCTATACCTGTGGCTGTAAATCCACTTGGGAATAGGATTTTCTTTGTTATGTTAATGAGACCATACCAGTGTACAGTGTGTCTGCATCTAATCACTTCTGAGTTGTAATGAGCAGCATAGACTCAGAGACAAGCAAGCATAAACAGGGGAAAATAAATGCCGCCATACCATGTGATGATCACCAAGAAACTGAAGAATGCTGGAAGAGACAAGGATCTTTCCCCAAAGCCAACAGAGACAGAGCCTTCCCCTAGAGCTAGTGCCCTGAATTCAGGTTTCCAGCCTCCTAAACTGTGAAAAAATAAATTTTGGTTCTTTAAGGCCTCCTACTTGTAGTATTTGTTATAGTAGTACTAAGAAACTAAGATAAAGTGTTTGGGTATTTTCCTGTTTTCTTCCTGTTGTTGATTTCTAGTTTGATTCCACCATGGTCAGAGAGCACAATTCATATGATTTCAATTCCTTTAAAACTGTTGAGGTTGTTTTGTGACCCAGGATACAGTCCACCTTGGTGTATGTACTGTTGCTGGGGGGAGTGTTCTGTAAATGTCAATTAGATTCTGTTAGTAGATGGTGCTTTTGAGTTATTTTATATCCTTGCTGATTTTTGGTCTAGTTGTCCTAGCCATTGTTGAGAGAAGAATATTGACGACTCTAACTGTAACTGTAAACTTGTCTACTTCTTTCAGTTCTATCAGTTTGCTTTTTCCACATATTTTGCAGCTGTTGTTTGATATATACATACTAGGATTGCTATGATTCTTGGTAAATTCACTCTTTCATCATTATCTAATGCCCCTCTATGCCCCTGGTAATTTTCTTTGCTCTGAAGTCTATTTTATCTGATATATTTTAGCCACTCCTGATTTCTTTTGATTCATGTTTGCATGCAATATCTTTTACTATCCCTTTACTTTCAACATACATATATCATTATGTTTGAAGTGAGTTTCCTGTAGGTAGCATATAGTTGAGTCATGTTTTTTAATCTACTCTGCCAATCTTTTAATTGGTATATTTAGACCATTTACATTTAATGCAATTAAATTAAATTAATTTTATATGTTAAGGCATAAGTCTGCCAATTTATTTTTCATTTTCTGTTTGTTCTCACTGGTTTTAATTTCCGTTTCCTTTTCCTACCTTCCTGTGAGTTACATGAAAATTTTTTAGAATTCCATTTTTATTTATGTATTAGTTTCCTAGGGCTGCCGTAATAAAGTACTACAAACTGGGAGACTTAAAATATCAGAAATTTATTCTTTCATCATCCTTAAGGCTAGAAATCTAAAATCATGATGTTGGCAAGGCTCTAGAGGAGGAATTCTTTCATGCCTCTTTTAGCGTCTAGTGGACCCAAGTGTTCCTTGGCTTGTGGCAGCATATTACAATCTTTGCTTTCATCTTTATATCTGTCTTCCCTCTATGGCTCTCTCTCTTTGTATCTCTTCTCCTCTTTTTATAAGGACATCAGTAATATTGGATAAGGGGAAGGTGTGCCTTATTACAATTGGATGGGGGTGGAAGTCCAGGTTCCTTATGTGGTCTCCACTGGCACCAAGGGAGGGATTGAGTAGGGAGGCTTGTTACTGCCCATTGAGGATGAAAATCCTAACTCCCTAATCAGCCTCCTCTGAAACCACCCTGGTGGTTTGGGGTGGGGCACCTCATCACAACCCAGTGAGGGTAGAAATCTAGGCTCCCCACGTGGCCACCATTTCCTCCTCCAGCTAAAGTTCTCTACTATTACAGATGTTCAGCTACTCTGGTTCTCTACTTCTAATTCCCCTGCTGCTTCTGTCTAATTTTGTCTCTATGTCTCACATTCAAACACCCTGAAATATGTTGGTATAGTACACAGTATTGGTTTCTTCTTTTTCTTTCTTCCTTTAGCAGAGCCTACCTTCCACTATAGGCACTTGACATGTCTCAGATGCTCATTTTCACAGCTTCTCCTGCAACTAGGGAAGGGATGTGTTACCCAATCTTCGCCAAATGTCCCAAAGAGCTTCCAGGTAAGTTCATGAGTCATAATAAAAATAGATGCATGAGAGGAAACCACCTCTTCTTTGGACTTGGCTGTTCTATTATATAAAAAGTGGGATTGCTGCAATCATGTTGTGAACACTTGGGAGGGGGGTTTGCAGAGACTGGCAAAGTTGAAAAATGGAAAACACCTGGGTCCTCAAAGGCATCATTAAGTCTCTGAATTAATCCTGGATTTTCCCTGCCTCTGCACATCTTGTTATATGAGATTAAAAAGTCTTCATGGTTTAAAATAGTTTTAGTTGGATATTCTTTTATTTGCAGCCAAAAGCATCCCAACAGATACAGTTAACCAGTCACCACCCAGTGTAGAACTCCCCTGATAAGCCAGCCTATGAACCAATCAGCTGTGGCCAGGGTAGCAGGATTATCCAATATAAAACCTTCGAACTAGTCATTAAAAACACCTTCTGGTTGCTTTGTTGAAAGAAGGGAGTGGGCATGACAATATTCTAAGAGCTCCAGCCTGTTATTTCGTAAGGATTCAGTTCTACCAATAGATTCCTAGGCTTGGTTGAGACTTTTTATTCTACAGGAAATGCACTCCTTCAGTTTATCGTATATGCTTGTGTTTTTCCAAATGTAGTATATATATTAGGTAGGATTCTATAATAGCTAATTGCTTTCATATAGCACATATAATATGCTTTTCTCATATTCATGTGAAATCATCTAATTATACCTGAAAATATAATAAACTCACAAAATGTGTGTGTATTAAAAAAAAAAAAAACCTGAAACAATCAGTTCTAGCTGATATAGCCTGAGTGTGCTTAGAGAGGCCAATCAAGATGGTTTATACCAGCAACAGGAGCAGACCATTGATGGTTTTTCCTGCTGCTCTAAAATTTTCCCCTAAGCAGTGATCTAGCAGTGGAAAATCCCCAGCCTAAAGGTTCCTAGAGGAAGTGTGGTAAACATGTGCCAGTCACTAGATTTATCTTTCAGTGGTGTGTTTCCAATAATAAATGGCTCTCGGAACAACAAAGAATTTGAGTGTTAAATGGCTCAGGTTAGCAACACAGCTGTGTGAAGAACAAAGTATGTGTCAAAGAGGATAATTGTCAAATTTTCTTCTTATGTTTGGATTGATATTCACTTGAAATTGCTTGGTATATTTTTAAGAGGCAAACAACAAACCACCCAATTCAATTTTAAAAATCATAAAATTATTTTTAGAGATGTACAGACCCCACGAAGAAACTGATATCCAGAGTAATTAGTGATTTGCCCAAAGTCACTCAGCCAGGTCCCAGTAGAGCCTAGGCTCAGATCAGCCAGCCCTGTTCTACCGTTTAGTCAATAAATATTTATTTAGTGTCTACAATGTATCAGAACATGTTCTAGGTGCTGGAATATAAAACAGACAAAAATCCTTGACCATGGCACTAGCAGAGGGAAAGATAATGAACCATTAAGGTATTAACAAAGCAAATTATATAGCATGTTAGGTGGTATTAAGTGCTATAAAAAAAAAAGAAGAAGAAGAAGGTAGAGTCAAGTAAGAGGAACTGGGCCTGCTGTCAGGGATGAGGACAGGGTACACTTCTAAATAGTATGGTTGGGGTAGGCTACCTTGAAAAGACTTGAAGGGTCTTTTCACTATGGAGGTAGTTGTTGGGGGGGAGAGCATTTAACAGAGAGTAGAACAAGTACAAAGATCTTAAGGCAAAAGTAGACCTAGAATGGTTTCTGAGCTATGCCAAGCATATTTGAAGAGCAGAAACCATCTATTACACTATCTGCAACACATCCTCTAAAAATCATGGAGCCATAGATCCAGAGAGCTCAAAGAGCCTGAAAACCTGTGTGGTCCGACCTCCCATCCAAAGCAGGAATCTTCAGCACATGTTCCCTATTCACAGTTGCCCAGGCTCTGAATGAACCCCTTCACTCTCCAGTGTCAGGAGCTCACTGGCTCACAAAGCAGCTCATCCCATTCTTTGTCCATCTCCAATTGTTAGAAATTCTCATCTTATGTTGAAGTGAATTCTGCCTCCCTTTGGCTTCACCCAACGATTCTACCTCTACCTTTGGAGCAATACAAAAAGTCTCTCCTCCCTCTCTGCCATAACATGTCACTCTTCTGTTTTCTTTCCTTGAACCATCTATTCCTAGACATTTGATATTCTTCTCTAGACCACTGCTTTCTAAACATTTTGATTACTTACCCTCATCATTAAAAAAAAAAAAAATTCAACATTCACTCCCAAAACATGTAAAAAGTTTTAACATACCCCAAAAGCTTTATCTCCTCAAATTTTGTATATATTAATTTCTTTATAAATCACACATACACACTACTGTGTTAATATATTGTGTACATTATAAGACAGACCAGAAATAAACTTTAAAAACCTGATAAGCTAAAAAATAAACCAAATTTCAAATAATCCACACCTCTATGGATTGTCTGCAGAGGGTCAGCAAGAAAGAGGAACATTCTCAACGAGATTGATTGACACAGTGGCTGCAACAATGGGCTCAAGCATAACAACGATTATGAGGATGACGTAAGGCTGGGCAGTGTTTCATTCTGTTGTACATGGGATTGCTATGAGTTGGAACCAACTGGACCGCTCCTAATGACAACAACAACAGAGATTATCTGTGGTTATTAGGAGGAACTTGCCCCTGGAGAAGGACATCATGTTTGGTTAAGTAGGATCAATGAAAAAGAGGAAGACCCTCAATGAGATGGATTGACACAGTGGCTGACACAGTGGCTGACCCAGTGGCTGACCCAGTGGCTCAAATATAACAAAGATTGTGAGGGTGGCGCAGGCGGGGCAGTATTTTGTTCTGTTGTACATAGGGTCATTATGAGTGGGAACTGACTTGACGGCACCTGACGACAATAATAACAAGGATCATCGTGCTCACTTTGGACATCCCCTATTCTAGGCATATTTTAGTTTCTCAATATTCCTCCTAAATTGTGAATGAAATACCATAATCTAGATGGGGCAATATTTATGTATAACATAATGGCAAAAGTTCAGGGTGAGGAACAGAGAAGATTTGGTTCCCATCCTAGCTCTACTATGTGCCACTTGCATGATTTGAGGCAAGTTACTTCATCTATCTAAGTCTCAGTTTCCTCATCCATAAAAATGCAGTTAATAATTTGGTATTTAGGGGGTAACTACCTCACAATGTGTTGCAAGGGTCAAATGTGATAATATAAAGTGTTTAATACAGTATCTAGTGCAAAGTAAGCATTCATGAATGTTAACTATAATTATTATTATGTCCTTTTCAGGCACCAGCCTTCAGAAATAATTATTTTCAGTAATCCAAATTATTAAATTCTTACCCTTAGTAGTAACTTGAAAGTCCTGCATGTCACAAGCCAGTGGTTCTCTCCAAATATTCTCCTGGCCCTTCCATTCCAATCACAGCAGGCTTCTTTCAATTCTTTGCTTCCCAAGCAGTTCTACAGCCCCACCCCGGGCCTTTTCACCTGCAGTTTTGTTTGCCTGAGTGGTCTTCTGAGCCCTTCTCCACCTGGTTAATGCCTACTTCTTTTAATGACCTCTCTTTTATCCTCCCCAATTGGACCAAATCTCCTTATTTTTTGAAGAAAAGGTCAGCTGCTTGAGTTGATAAAAATCTTCTTTTCAATCCATGTGTATTATTCTTTTGTCCAAGGATAATTTGGCATACAGGAAATAATATAGGCTCTGAAGTTGAATGGAACTAGGTTCAAATCCATTTATAAGTTGTGTGGCCTCAAGTAAGTTACTTTACCTCCTCAAGCTTTGGGGTAAATGGGGAAAAAAACAGCCTAGAAGATTGATAGGGGCATTTGAGACTATATGTGTGCTTAATAATTGGCAGCTGTTGATGTATTTATTATCTGTAGGGTGGCTTATCTTTCAGATATACTACATCTCCATTGCTACAGAGGCTCTGAATATATGGCTCCCTATGAGCAAAGCTATTTTAGACTCAAAGACTCCTGAATTTCCAGCTGACTCTCTATACACTGGCTGACCTTAAAGTCGAAAGACCTGCCTGAGGCAGACCATATGTGAGGGGGTACATGTAAAACCAGGCAGTAATTAGTCATGACTACTCACAGTGGTTCTCAAATCAGGAGTCAAGAGCCAATGAAGAAGAAAAAAGCATCCTGGAGTGAAAATGCCAGAGAGTAAATTGCCCAGTTACTGGCACATACTAGAAACTTCCTAGGAGAAATAAGGCAGGCAGCACAGCTGGACACCCCCAAACACAGACAGTTGGTCAGAAGCATGTGGCTCAACACCCTGGAAGGTCTCAGAAGCCACCCTTGCTGCCCAACTTCTCCCAGAAACGCAGGTATGGAATCTACTAAGCCACTTATATAAACATTATCTCCCCTGAAAAAAATAACGTGCCCAATACAGCCTCGGACACATTGTCATTTTAGGAAGCAGCAGCCAGTAGTGTGAAGAATTACTAGTGACCACTCCATCCTCCCTTCTCTTCTCCCCAAAACTTCTCCAATTATCTCAGTTCCCTACACTACTGGGAAGGTTATCAAAATCAGTAGAGAGGAGGCGGAGCCAAGATGGCGGACTAGGCAGACGCTACCTCGGATCCCTCTTACAACAAAGACACGGAAAAACAAGTGAATCGATCACATACATAACAATCTACGAACCCTGAACAACAAACACAGATTTAGAGACGGAGAACAAACTAATACGGGGAAGCAGCGATTGTTTCCAGAGCCTGGAGCCAGCATACCAGTCAGGTACGGCACAAGCACAGAGAGCTGCTCCACCCCCCTGAACTAACCCCGGGAGGGGGACCAGCCGGTTCCACAGGTGGCGTGGGACGCAGCCGGTAGGAGAAGTCCCCGGGAGGCAGTGACTGGTCTTGGAGCAGAAAGAGCAACGTCCAAGCGGGGGAACCGTCCTGCAGGGATTTGGACTGGACGCAGTGGATTTTCTGGAAAAACTAGTTTCCCAGTGATGGCTCGGAGACAACAATCCATATCAAACCACTTAAAGAAGCAGACCATGACAGCTTCTCCAACCCCCCAAACAAAAGAATCAAAATCTTTCCCAAATGAAGATACAATCTTGGAATTATCAGATACAGAATATAAAAAACTACTTTACAGAATGCTTAATGATATCACAAATGAAATTAGGATAACTGCAGAAAAAGCCAAGGAACACACTGATAAAACTGTTGAAGAACTCAAAAAGATTATTCAAGAACATACTGGAAAAATTAATAAGTTGCAAGAATCCATAGAGAGACAACATGTAGAAATCCAAAAGATTAACAATAAAATAACAGAATTAGACAACGCACTAGGAAGTCAGAGGAGCAGACTCGAGCAATTAGAATGCAGACTGGGACATCTGGAGGACCAGGGAATCAACTCCAACATAGCTGAAAAAAAATCAGATAAAAGAATTTAAAAAAATGAAGAAACCCTAAGAATTATGTGGGACTCTATCAAGAAGGATAACCTGCGGGTGATTGGAGTCCCAGAACAGGGAGGGGGGACAGAAAACACAGAGAAAATAGTTGAAGAAATCCTGACACAAAACTTCCCTGACATCATGAAAGACGAAAGGATATCTCTCCAAGATGCTCATCAAACCCCATTTAAGATTGATCCAAAAAGAAAAACACCAAGACATACTATCATCAAACTCAACAAAACCAAAGATAAACAGAAAATTTTAAAAGCAGCCAGGGAGAAAAGAAAGGTTTCCTTCAAGGGAGAATCAATAAGAATATGTTCTGACTACTCAGCAGAAACCATGCAGGCAAGAAGGGAATGGGACGACATATACAGAACACTGAAGGAGAAAAACTGCCAGCCAAGGATCATATATCCAGCAAAACTCTCTCTGAAATATGAAGGCGAAATTAAGATATTTACAGACAAACACAAGTTTAGAGAATTTGCAAAAACCAAACCAAAGCTACAAGAAACACTAAAGGATATTGTTTGGTCAGAGAACCAATAATATCAGATATCAGCACAACACAAGGTCACAAAACAGAACGTCCTGATATCAACTCAAATAGGGAAATCACAAAAACAAACAAATTAAGATTAATTAAAAAAAATAAATAAATACACATAACAGGGAATCATGGAAGTCAATAGGTAAAAGATCACAATAATCAAAAAGAGGGACTAAATACAGGAGGCATTGAACTGCCATATGGAGAGTGATACAAGGCGATATAGAACAATACAAGTTAGGTTTTTACTTAGAAAAATAGGGGTAAATAATAAGGTAACCACAAAAAGTTATAACAACTCTATGACTCAAGATAAAAGCCAAGAAAAACGTAACAACTCAACTAACATAAAGTCAAGCACTATGAAAATGAGGATCTCACAATTTACTAAGAAAAACGTCTCAGCACAAAAAAGTATGTGGAAAAATGAAATTGTCAACAACACACATAAAAAGGCATCAAAATGACAGGCCTAAAAACTTATTTATCTATAATTACCCTGAATGTAAATGGACTAAATGCACCAATAAAGAGACAGAGAGTCACGGACTGGATAAAGAAACACGATCCATCTATATGCTGCCTACAAGAGACACACCTTAGACTTAGAGACACAAACAAACTAAAACTCAAAGGATGGAAAAAAATATATCAAGCAAACAATAAGCAAAAAAGAAAAGGAGTAGCAATATTAATTTCTGACAAAATAGACTTTAGACTTAAATCCACCACAAAGGATAAAGAAGGACACTATATAATGATAAAAGGGACAATTGATCAGGAAGACATAACCATATTAAATATTTATGCACCCAATGACAGGGCTGCAAGATACATAAATCAAATTTTAACAGAATTGAAAAGCGAGATAGATACCTCCACAATTATAGTAGGAGACTTCAACACATCACTTTCGGAGAAGGACAGGACATCCAGTAAGAAGCTCAATAGAGACACGGAAGATCTAATTACAACAATCAACCGACTTGACCTCATTGACTTATACAGAACTCTCCACCCAACTGCTGCAAAATATACTTTTTTTTCTAGCGCACATGGAACATTCTCTAGAATAGACCACATATTAGGTCATAAAACAAACCTTTGCAGAGTCCAAAACATCGAAATATTACAAAGCATCTTCTCAGACCACAAGGCAATAAAACTAGAGATCAATAACAGAAAAACTAGGGAAAAGAAATCAAATACTTGGAAAATGAACAATACCCTCCTGAAAAAAGACTGGGTTATAGAAGACATCAAGGAGGGAATAAGGAAATTCATAGAAAGCAACGAGAATGAAATACTTCCTATCAAAACCTCTGGGACACAGCAAAAGCAGTGCTCAGAGGCCAATTTATATCAATAAATGCACACATACAAAAAGAAGAAAGAGCCAAAATCAGAGAACTGTCCCTACAACTTGAACAAATAGAAACTGAGCAACAAAAGAATCCATCAGGCACCAGAAGAAAACAAATAATAAAAATTAGAGCTGAACTAAATGAATTAGAGAACAGAAAAACAATCAAAAGAATTAACAAAGCCAAAAGCTGGTTCTTTGAAAAAATTAACAAAATTGATAAACCATTGGCTAGACTGACTAAAGAAATACAGGAAAGGAAACAAATAACCCGAATAAGAAATGAGACGGACCACATCACAACAGAACCAAATGAAATTAAAAGAATCATTTCAGATTATTATGAAAAATTGTACTCTAACAAATTTGAAAACCTAGAAGAAATGGATGAATTCCTGGAAAAACACTACCTACCTAAACTAACACATTCAGAAGTAGAACAACTAAATAGACCCATAAGAAAAAAAGAGATTGAAACGGTAATCAAAAAACTCCCAACAAAAAAAAGCCCTGGCCCGGACGGCTTCACTGCAGAGTTCTACCAAACTTTCAGAGAAGAGTTAACACCACTACTACTAAAGGTATTCCAAAGCATAGAAAATGACGGAATACTACCCAACTCATTCTATGAAGCCACCATCTCCCTGATACCAAAACCAGGTAAAGACATTACAAAAAAAGAAAATTATAGACCTATATCCCTCATGAACATTGATGCAAAAATCCTCAACAAAATTCTAGCCAATAGAATCCAACAACACATCAAAAAAATAATTCACCCTGATCAAGTGGGATTTATACCAGGTATGCAAGGCTGGTTTAATATCAGAAAAACCATTAATGTAATCCATCACATAAATAAAACAAAAGACAAAAACCACATGATCTTATCAATTGATGCAGAAAAGGCATTTGACAAAGTCCAACACCCATTCATGATAAAAACTCTTAGCAAAATAGGAATTGAAGGAAAATTCCTCAACATAATAAAGGGCATCTATGCAAAGCCAACAGCCAATATCACTCTAAATGGAGAAAACCTGAAAGCATTTCCCTTGAGAACGGGAACCAGACAAGGATGCCCTTTATCACCGCTCTTATTCAACATTGTGCTAGAAGTCCTAGCCAGGGCAATTAGGCTAGACAAAGAAATAAAAGGTATCCGGATTGGCAAGGAAGAAGTAAAGTTATCACTATTTGCAGATGACATGATTATATACACAGAAAACCCTAAGGAATCCTCCAGAAAACTACTGAAACTAATAGAAGAGTTTGGCAGAGTCTCAGGTTATAAAATAAACATACAAAAATCACTTGGATTCCTCTACATCAACAAAAAGAACATCGAAGAGGAAATAACCAAATCAATACCATTCACAGTAGCCCCCAAGAAGATAAGATACTTAGGAATAAATCTTACCAAGGATGTAAAAGACCTATACAAAGAAAACTACAAAGCTCTACTACAAGAAATTCAAAAGGACATACTTAAGTGGAAAAACATACCCTGCTCATGGAGAGGAAGACTTAACATAGTAAAAATGTCTATTCTACCAAAAGCCATCTATACATTTAACACACTTCCAATCCAAATTCCAATGTCATATTTTAAGAGGATAGAGAAACAAATCACCAATTTCATATGGAAGGGAAAGAAGCCCCGGATAAGCAAAGCACTACTGAAAAAGAAGAAGAAAGTGGGAGGCCTCACCCTACCTGACTTCAGAACCTACTATACAGTCACAGTAGTCAAAACAGCCTGGTATTGGTACAACAACAGACACATAGACCAATGGAACAGAATTGAGAACCCAGACATAGATCCATCCACGTATGAGCAGCTGATATTTGACAAAGGACCAGTGTCAATTAACTGGGGAAAAGATAGCCTTTTTAACAAATGGTGCTGGCATAACTGGATATCCCTTTGCAGAAAAATGAAACAGGACCCATACCTCACACCATGCACAAAAACTAACTCCAAGTGGATCAAAGACCTAAACATAAAGACTAAAACGATAAAGATCATGGAAGAAAAAATTGGGACAACCCTAGGAGCCCTAATACAAGGTATAAACAGAATACAAAACATTACCAAAAATGATGAAGAGAAACCCGATAACTGGGAGCTCCTAAAAATCAAACACCTATGCTCATCTAAAGACTTCTCCAAAAGAGTAAAAAGACCACCTACAGACTGGGAAAGAATTTTCAGCTATGACATCTCAGACCAGCGCCTGATCTCTAAAATCTACATGATTCTGTCAAAACTCAACCACAAAAAGACAAACAACCCAATCAAGAAGTGGGCAAAGGATATGAACACACATTTCACTAAAGAAGATATTCAGGCAGCCAACAGATACATGAGAAAATGCTCTCGATCATTAGCCATTAGAGAAATGCAAATTAAAACTACGATGAGATTCCATCTCACACCAGCAAGGCTGGCATTAATCCAAAAAACACAAAATAATAAACGTTGGAGAGGCTGCAGAGAGATTGGAACTCTCATACACTGCTGGTGGGAATGTAAAATGGTACAACCACTTTGGAAATCCATCTGGCGTTATTTTAAACAGTTAGAAATAGAACTACCATACAACCCAGAAATCCCACTCCTAGGAATATACCCTAGAGATACAAGAGCCTTCATTCAAACAGATATATGCACACCCATGTTTATTACAGCTCAGTTTACAATAGCAAAAAGCTGGAAGCAACCAAGGTGTCCATCAACGGATGAATGGGTAAATAAATTGTGGTATATTCACACAATGGAATACTATGCATCGATAAAGAACAGTGACGAATCTCTGAAACATTTCATAACATGGAGGAACCTGGAAGGCATTATGCTGAGCGAAATTAGTCAGAGGCAAAAGGACAAATATTGTATAAGACCACTATTATAAGATCTTGAGAAATAGTAAACCTGAGAAGAACACATACTTTTGTGGTTACGAGGGGGAGAGGGAGGGAGGGTGGGAGAGGGTTTTTTATTGATTAATCAGTAGATAAGAACTGCTTTAGGTGAAGGGAAAGACAACACTCAATACATGGAAGGTCAGTTCAATTGGACTGGACCAAAAGCAAAGAAGTTTCCGGGATAAAATGAATGCTTCAAAGGTCAGCGGAGCAAGTGCGGGGGTCTGGGGAACATGGTTTGCTGGGACTTCTAAGTCAATTGGCAAAATAATTCTATTATGAAATCATTCTGCATCCCACTTTGAAATGTGGCGTCTGGGGTCTTAAATGCTAACAAGCGGCCATCTAAGATGCAGCAATTGGTCTCAACCCACCTGGAGCAAAGGAAAATGAAGAACACCAAGGCCACACGACAACTAAGAGCCCAAGAGACAGAAAGGGCCATATGAACCAGAGACCTACATCATCCTGAGACCAGAAGAACTAGTTGGTGCCCGGCCACAATCGTTGACTGCCCTGACAGGGAGCACAGCAGAGGACCCCTGAGGGAGCAGGAGATCAGTGGGATACAGACCCCAAATTCTCATAAAAAGACCGTACTTAATGGTCTGACTGAGACTGGAGGAATCCCGACGGCCATGCTCCCCAGACCTTCTGTTGGCACAGGACAGGAACCATCCCCGAAGACAACTCATCAGAAATGAAAGGGACTGGTTAGCGGGTGGGAGAGAGACGCTGATGAAGAGTGAGCTAATTATATCAGGTGGACACTTGAGATTGTGTTGGCAACTCTTGTCTGGAGGGGGGATGGGAGGATAGAGAGAGAGGGAAGCCGGCAAAATTGTCAAGAAAGGAGAGACTGAAAGGGCTGACTCAAGAGGGGGAGAGCAAGTGGGAGTAGGGAGTGAGATGTATGTAAACTTATATGTGACAGACTGATTGGATTTGTAAACGTTCACTTGAAGCTTAATAAAAGTTATTAAAAAAAAAAAAATCAGTAGAGAAAGGCAGGTTTAAATCAATCCATATAAAGCACTTGGTGTAAACAGACACAGGAAGAATTTGCCATGTTTAAATATCTTCTTTGAAAGATAGCACTGGGTTTAAATGAATCATTCTAGAATTTTCCATGCAACAGTTATGAATTGGAAAGTCAGTCACCAAGTAGTGATGTACAAATATGAAACTGATTCTATTTTTATACCTGTGTGTACATTTCTCTGACTAGTCCCCATATCTGCCTGGTAACAGTAAGACTGAATTTAGGACAGTTCAGAAAATTCAGACCAACTCTGAAACTTTCAGCACCATTTAACTGACAACTTAATCTCTCTCCAGAATATATTCAGTCAAATCCAGGCATTAGTAGTAGTAAAACTCATTGCCTTCGAGGTGATGCCAACTCATAGTAACCCTAAAGGACAGAGTAGAACTGCTCCATAGGGTTTCCTTCCAAGGAGCACCTGGTGGGTTTGAACCGCCAACCTTTTGGTTAGCAGCTATAGCTCTTAACCACTACTCCCCCTGGGCTTCCTTAGTAGTAGTAATAGTAACATTAACAGTTTCCATTCAGTTCAATATTCTCTCCAAGCTTCTCCTCACCCACTCCTCCCATCTGACCCTGAAGTTCCTCGGATCCCTCCCTCCAATCATTCTTGGCAGCTTCAGCCTCAGGGAGAAAAAACAGAGGCCTTCGGTGCCTGGCTGAGTGTTGGTCGTAGGTTTTGTAGCTGGGTTGTGGTCCCTCTTGGTGTCCTTGTCTACTGTAAGCTCTAAGAGGTGGCACACTTGATGTGGACCCTCTGCACAGCTTTTGGGCATGGACACTCCCACAGGATATGGACTTTCTTTCCTTCACCACATGGACCTGTCTGTGGTCGTCCAATAACGCTGATCCTTCTTCCAGCCATATAAGTCTGGGTAGCAAGCAATATCCTCTCCAAGCTTCTGCCTAACCCTTCCTTTCTTCAGAGCCTTGAGTTCCCAAGAGCCTCACGCTGATCATTTCCACCAACTTCATAGCTCACACTGAGCCCATGAAAGGCTTACACACCTTTGCCACACTACACAGTGGGGGCTTAGGGTTTTCTCAGACACTAACTTCCTTTCTCTCAGCTGCACTGGCTGATATGAGAGCACTTCTGTGAAACACCAGCTCTTCAGAGGGCTCCAAATGAGAAATGTGCACAAGGCCTATCTTCCAGAAAAAAAAAAAAAAACGCTCCTTTAAAACTCAGTGGACTGTTTTCTTGGTGGCTCCTGACTTGAGTTGGGCAGGTGCAGTGCCCGTTTTTTTCCACAAAGCTGGAAGGCTCCACAAACTCTCACTTCTCTGAAAAGAACTAGCATGTCCTCTCCCAGCCACATTGTCTTATTGGGATAAAACACATATAACAAAACATTTGCCATTTTAACCATTTTTAAGTGTACAATGCAGTGACGTTCATTACATTCACCATGTTGTGCGACCATCACTCCTGTTCATTTCCAAATATTTTTCATCACCCCAAAAAGAAACCCCCGGCCCCTTTTTATATACATTGGTGGCAAAGGTGACAAATCAAATCTTCAGGGTTTCCAAGGAGCAGCTGGTGGATTCGAACTCCCAGCCTTTTGGTTAGCAGCCGAGCTCTTAACCACTGTGCCACCAAGGCTCTATAGAGATATTTTATTGCCCTTACTTATGGAAATGCTGTGTAAAGCATTACAGAAGGCTGCTAGTAGCAGAAAGCCACAGACCATGTCCATAGCTAGGTAGCTCAGCAGCTGCAGAAATTTGGGGGTTTGTGTTTTGGTTAGAAAATCATTCTTCCGTGTAGTTTATTTCACTTGAGTATTGTGTACATTCTATCACGACCCTATTATATTGTAATTTCCTAATTACTAGTTTGACTCCAGTACTCACTTCACCAAACCTCCCTTCATTTGTAAGGTCCTTAAAGGCATTCCTAATCCCAGCACAGTGCCTGGCCCCTAAACCAACAAAAAACCAAACCCACTGCTGTCAAGAGTCATCCTAAACAATTGTTTGTTGAATAATTTAATGAATAATTGCTCAACAGAATCAAGTAGAAAAGAAAGAACACAGTCCAAATCGAGGTTAGAATTAAAAGAAGGAATTGCATTAATAAGGTAAATGTGGAAAAGAAACAGCACTTACAAAGTTTATATGAACAGGAAGTTTCACAATGTTAATTCCTTTAGATAACCTTTTTTTTAATAAGGATTTTCTTTCAATCCAGTTCCTCTGGTTCCATTTACTCAGAGAAATATAAATGGCAATTCTAAAAACTCCATATGCAGACATAAATGTATTTTACTGTATTTGGGACCTAAAAGGATCTCAAACCGGAGCTTGTGTCAGAAACGCATGGGGAGTTCTTGGACCCCACAATTTGGTGCAAGATACAAAAATTGGCATTTTAAAGAAACACACCATGTGATTCTGAGGCAGTTGGTCTGGAGTCACATTTTAAGAAACATTTTTTGATACAATAGCTTGTGAACTGGCGCTGCCAGGAGAGTTTTCTAAAAGTAATAATAACAATAATAATACACATTATCAGACCCCAGCCTAGTAGTGATGCTTATTATCATTCACCAGGAAAACATGACTTGATGTTGCATCCTACAGGAATGTGGCTAGAATTCCTGAAATCCTGTCCACCTATAGCCTGAATTGGTCATGTTCTGGATGGGAGAGGGGCTAAATCCACAGGTTGATCTAAGGTCTCAGTTTAGGGAAAAAGGGAGACTACAGAGGTTAAAATAGGACGAGTAGGCAGATGGAAACTTCCTAAAGGGGAATTCTAATGTCTTAAGGGCTTTTTAGAGGGGTTGCTATTGATGTTTATTAATTACAGCTAATTTCATTTTAAAATACAGGATTTGACTTGGGCTTAATAAAATGCATTATTCAGAGGGATGGAGACAACATAGTGCCATAGACAGGCACACCACGCTGACCCTCTGCAGCAAAGACCCAAAAAACTAAGTAAAACAGATGCAAACATCAACCCTGGAACCCTAAGTATCAAATGAAGGTATAAACAAAAGATCAAACTGAATGGAAGAAAATACTGATGAAAACAGAGAACAAGAAGAGATACAAAGTGGAGGTTCCCTGCCAACTAACACAGCAGAGTATGACCATCTTGGAACACAGCCAGCAATGACCCTAGGCAGTGAGTATGGAAGGCAACTTCATGGAGCTCTCAACAGGAGACAGAGCACTTGGTAACCAGAGAAATATGCTATCCCACCCCCTACATTTCTGCCTTATACGCCATCTCCACACCTTTCCTATGAGCCATGCCACACCACTTGGCTAGAGAGTCACCAGCCCACTGCTGCCCCGTGTCTATCCTCCCCCCACCTGCCAGCTCCCGCCATGTCATTTTTTTTCTCTTTCTTCCTTCTACCTAGTCCCGTACTCCACCTTCCCCCCTTCCCACTGGACCACAATGCACAGCCTTGGCTAGAGAGCCACCAGATCCCCCCACACTACCATTATTTTTTGCTTTTTTTCTTTCTCTTTTTCCTTTTCTTTCTCCCTACCATTCAGCCTTGTAAGCCACCTCCCCTCCCTTCCCACTGATCCTTGGGTCTTCCCTGCCCCCAGCTGCCAGCCCCCACCAGCTTTTATTTATTTTTATTTGTTAATTTTTTCTCTCTTCCTTTCTTTTATTTCTCCTTCCAGCATAGCCTGTACTCCACCTCCACCCCTTCCCGCTGGACTCCACAGCACCGCTGTGGCTAGAGAGCTGCTGGCATATCAACCTGCCACTGTCCCAGGTCTGCCACACCCCCACCCTCCGCCCCACCATGCAGCCAATTTTTTGCCTTTTTTTTTTTTATTTCTCCTTCCCATCTAGGCCAGTATGTCACCTCCCCTCCCTTCCCACTGGACCCCGGGTCTGCCCAACCACACCGGCTTGCCCCGGCTGCATTTTTTTCTCTTTTCTTTCTGCCCCTGCCAAATAACCCCATATGCCACTGCCCTTCCCACTGGCCCACACAATGCCAAAGCAGCTACAGCATCCCCAGCACTCAGGACCGCTGCCACACTGAGCCCGCATCACCCTACACCTCTTGCCACTCAATCAGTTGTTAAATGGTGGGAAGTGAGCCTCCACCACTCCCCACCCAACACCCTGCCTATCCTGATGAGGAGATGTGAATGCTCCCACACCAACAGACCAACATCATGAGGCAGTTAGTGCCCACCCAATCTGCCCACAGCCACCTTGCCAAACCAGTGTACAGTTAAGCGGGCTTGCTCTGCCTGCTGCTGCCTTGCCTGCCCAAACAAGGTGGTGAGAGCTATCATGCCCACAGATGAGCAAGCAGCAAAGCATGCCTGGTCTGCCTGCCCTGACATCAAAACAAAACAAAATATCAGGACAAAACAAAAAAAAACATAAAATCAATAAATAAAGAAAATAGTACTTTAATGTCTCGAAGACAGAAGACAACATCAAAACACACAAAAAATCAGGACGAGATGGTTCCAGCAAGTAAACAAAATAAAGAATCAGACGACCTTCCGGTAGAAGAAAAGGCAGTGGAACTACCTGATATGGAATTCAAAAGACTGATATTTAGGGCTCAACAAGAAGTTAGGAAAAAGATCAAGGAAAACAGAAAAAAAACAAAGAGAAAATAGACAGAATCATGGAAAATGCAGACAGAAACATAGTCAAAATAAAGGAAAACACAAACAAAGCAAAAGAAAAATTCAGAAAAATAATCCAAGAACAAGATGCCCCCAAAATAAAAAATTAGAAATCATACAAAAACAGCAACTAGAAATCCAAAGGATAAGCAACAAAATTTTAGAAATGGATAACTCAATAGAAGGTCTTGAGGTGGGGCCAAGATGGCGGAATAGACACTTCATGTCATCCCTCTTACAAAAAGACCTGAGAAAACAAGTGAATCCGTTATATATGATTATCTTGGAGCCCTGATCACCAAAGACAAAGCTGAAGATCCGGACTGAGTAGGAGGGGAAAGGAGAGGCAATTCAAAAGTATCGAAGAAGTACCAGTAGTGAGGCTGCTGGCACGCTGCTGGCCGGGTTGGCTGGCACACGTGGGCTGAGCCAAGCAATAGCATTAAGGATGTGTTTCACTATGTTGGGAGAGGACAGACAGCAGAGAGTCTGCACAAGCCTCCAGAGCCAGGTAGAAGTGACACTGGACCTGTGAAAGTTAAATGCAAGCTTCTAACTTACCACCGGAGGTCAAAATAACCATTCACTTTCTGGGGCTTTGGCAGCAGAGAAGTGCCTCTTTCCTCTCACCCACCCTCCACCCTGCTCTTCTCCAACACCAGTCTGGCAGTATTCAACAACTGCCTTGCTACTTAAGCCAGATCTCAGGGCTATATGCGCCCAAACCAGTCTTTCAGCTTAAAAAAAAAAAAAAAAAAATGCTATGCCCCCTAAGCTGGGAACTCAGGGAAGGCTCTGCCCATTTGCTTAGGCACTGGCATAAGGGGTCTTCAGATTTGTAGTGCCATTCATGCCTGCCCAGACCTGTGTGGGCCAATTCAACACCACATGCCCTCCTTAGCATAAAACAACAGGACATACACCTGAAGCCTATTTTCAACTGCAGCAGCCAAGGAGGAGTTGCATATTTGTGACGTTTGACATGGGTCTGCCCATTAAGCAGAGACCTCACCTACACACATCAGCCTCCTAAGGGCTGGCGGTATCACCCACTCCATCTAGCTACTCACAATAGGGATCTGAGAATAAGTGATGCTTCCCAGTCTTTCCAGCCAACAAGGACAGGTTGCAAAACCCACCCACCTATGCACTCTAGGAGACAGGGACATGCCCTCCACCCAGGCACCAAGGGGCAGATGTCAGCCCCCTGCTTTGCTCTGCACATAGCCCCTGACTGGAGCCAGATGCCTGTGCCTGCTCTGAACAAACTTATGCAGCCCTGCCCACCTAGGACTGTAGGTAAGAGCCTGCACCACACAGCGACTGATGACCTGGACACCTGTGCTGCAACCACATGAGAAAAGTGAAGAGATTCCTGGGGTCACACACCTAGTAGCTGCTGTAACTACCTAGAGAAAGGATGTGAGAGCTTCAAAGATGCCAATAACCAAAGTAGTTCACATGCCCAGCCTATTTGGGCATATCAAAAGAAACCAAAAAACTAGGACACAGTAAACAAACATACAACAAATAAATATACTAACTTATTGATGGCTCAGAGACAACAGTCAATGCCAAATCACATAAAGAAGTAGGTCTAGATAGCTCCAGCAAGCATCTAAAATAAAGAACCAGGAAACTTTCTGAAAGAAGATAAGGTCTTGCAACTACTGGAAATAGAATTCAAAAGATTAATATACAGAGCTCTTCAAGAGATCAGGGAAAACTCAGACCACGCCAAGAAACACACAAACAAAGCAATAGAGGAATTCAGGACAATACAAGAAGAGAACGACAAATTTAACAGGCTGCTAGAGACAATAGAGAGACAACAACTAGAAATCAAAGAGATTAACAATAAAATTTCAGAATTAGACAACTCAATAGGTCGTAGGAGAAGAATTGAGGCAATGGAGGTCAGAATTAGTGAGACTGAAGATAAATCCCTTGATATCAATTTATTGAGGAAAAATCAGAAAAAAGAATTAAAAAAAAAAAATGAAGAAACCCTAAGAATTATGTGGGAAACTCTCAAGAGGAATAACCTATGAGTGATTAGAGAACCAGAATGGGGGTAAGAGAAACAACAGAAAACACAGAGAGAATTGTTGAAGATTTGCTGACAGAAAACTTCCCTGATATCATGAAAGATGAGAAGATAGCTATCCAAGAAGCTCAACAAACCCCACACAGGATAGATCCCAAAAGAAAGTCACCAAGGCATATTATAATCAAACATGCCAAAACCAAAGACAAAGACACAATTTTGAGAGCAGCTAATAATAAATGAAAAACCACCTACAAAGGAGAATCGATAAGACTAAACTCTGATTACTCAACAGAAACCACGTAGGCAAGAAGTCAATAGGATGACATATATAAACCTTGAAGAAAAACAATAGCCAGCCAAGAATTATATATCCAGCAAAACTGTCTCTCAAAAATGATGGCCAAATTAGGACATTTTCTGATAAACAGAACTTAAGAGAATTTGTAAAAACCAAACTAAAATTACAAGAAATATTAAAAGGAGCCCTCTGGTTAGAGAACCAACAATATCATACAACAACCGAAGACGAGAACACAGGACAGAACAACCAGATAATCAACCCTGATAGGGAAGCCGCAAAAACAATCAAAGCTAAAAGACTGAAATAGGGAATCAGAGACATGGATATGCAAAAAATTACAACGTTAGAAAAAAAAAAAAAGAGAGATGGAATAAGTAGTGTAGTCATAGCATTTCCATATGGAAAGGAGATTAAGGCAATATCAAGAAATAAAATGTTGGTTTAAACTTAGAAAACTAAAAGTAAATTTTGAAGTAACCACAAAGGAAGCTAACAAATCTACCCATCAATATAAAAAAGAAGAAAAAATAAAGACTCAGCAAACACAAAATCAGCAATAATGAAAAAGATGAAAAGAAAATACATAAAGAAAAATGGCTTGGCCCAGAAAATTAAATGGGACTAAGACTGTCAACACCACAAAAAAAATATGTATATCAAAATGACAGCTGTAAACTCATACCTATCAATAATTACACTGAATGTGAATGGACTAAATTCACCAGGAAAGAGACAGGGAGTGGCAGAATGAATTAAAAAAAAAGATCCATCTTGTATGCTGCCTACAAGAGACACACTTTAGACTCAAAGACACAAACAAATTAAACTCAAAGGAGGAAAAAAAAATTTTCAAGGAAACAGCAACCAAATATGAACAAGAGTGGCAATATTAATCTTTAAAGCAAAATCTACCACAAAGGATAAATAAGGATATTGTATAATGATTAAAAAAGGTCAATGCACCAGGAGGACATAACCATAATAAATATATATTCACCCAATGACAGGGCTTCAAAATACATAAAACAAACTCTGACAGCATTGAAAAGAGAAATAGACAGCCCCACAATAATAGTAGGGGACTTCAACACACCACTCTTGGTGAAGGACAGAACTTCTAGAAAGAAACTCAGTAAAGACACAGAAAATCTAAATGCCACAATCAATCAACTTGACCTCATAGACATATACAGAACACTACACCCAACAGCAGCCAAGTATACATTCTTTTCCAATGCACATGGAACATTCTGCAGAATAGACCACATTTTAGGCCACAAAGCAAGCCTTAACAGAATCCAAAACATTGAAATATTACAAAGCATCTTTTCAGATTATAAAGCCATAAAAGTAGAAATCGATAACAGAGACAGCAAGGAAAAAAAATCAAATACATAGAAATGATCAACACCTTGCTCAAAAATCACTGGGTTATAGAAGAAATCAAGGGTGTAGTAAAGAAATTCATAGAATCAAATGAGAATGAAAACTCATTGTCTTAGTCTGGGACCTCTAGAGAAGCAAAACCAGTAAAGCATATAAATATATACATAGAGAGAGAGATTTATATCAAGGAAACGGCTCACACAGTTGTAGACGTTGTAACATCCCAAGTCCATGGGTCAGAATCAGAGGCTTCTCCTGATTCACGTAGCCACAGGGGCTAGAAAACCCAAGATCAGTACGTCGGAGAGCAGCACTGTTGCTCACAGACAGAAGATTGACAAATCCCAAGATTGGCAGGCAAGACAGCAGGTAAGCTTCAAGTTAGAGTCCCAAGAACCGTAGGTCAGATGAACAGGAGCCTGGTGCAGGATTCAGAATAAGCAAAAGCCTCTGATCCCTGCCAGAATGTCTGCCCACACTCAATGCAGGCCACACACCCAAGGAAATTCCCCTTCAACTGTTTGGCTACTCACAGCAGATCTTATCATGGGGGTAACCACATATCAAATCTCAACAGGGAAGTGACCACAACATCTCATGACTGCTAAAACATTGAGAATCATGGCCCAGCCAAGCTGGCACACAATCATGACCATCACACACATCTAACCGGAATCTTTGAGACACAGCAAAAGCAGTACTTAGAGGTCAGTTTATAGCAATAAATGCTCACATCTAAAAAGAAGAAAGGGCCAAAATTAAAACATTAATCCTACAACACAAATAGAAAGACAGCAGCAAAAGGAGCCCTTGGGCACCAGAAGAAAAGAAATAGTAAAGAATAGAATAGTCCCTGGAGAACGACGCCATGCTTGGTAAAGTAGGGGGTCAGCGAAAAAGAGGAAGACCCTCAATGAGATAGACTGACAGAGTGGCTGCAACAAGGGGCTCAGGTATAGCAACAATTGTGAGGATGGTGGAGGACTAGGCAGTGTTTCACTCTGTTGTGCATAGGGTCACTATGAGTAGGAACTGACTCAACAGCACCTAACAACAACAGAACAGAAAAAATGAAATATAGAATATAAAAACAAGATGAAAAGTAGGTTGTTTGAAAAGATCAACAAAATCAATAAACCGTTTGCCAAACTGACAAAAGAAAAACAGGAGAGGAAGCAAATAACCTGAATAAGAAATGAGTTGGGTGATATCACAACATATCCAACTGAAATTAAAAGAATCATAACAGAATACTACCAAAAATAGTACTCCAACAAATTTGAAAACCTAGAGGAAATGGACAAGTTTCTAGAAACACACTACCTACCTAAACTAACACAAACTGAGGTAGAAAAACTAAATAAACCCATAACAAAAGAAAAGATTGGAAGGTAATTTTAAAAAAAAAAACCTCCCAACAAAAAAGAAAGCCCTGACCTGGATGGCTTCACTGGAGAATTCTACCAAACTTTCAGAGAAGAGTTAACACCACTACTATTAAAGGTATTTCAGAGCATAGAAAAGGAAGGAATACTCCTGAAGTCATTCTATGAAGCCAGCCTTACCCTGATACCAAAGCCAGAAAAAGACACCACAAAAAAACGAAATTACAGGCCAATATCCCTCATGAACATAGATGTAAAAATCCTTAACAAAATTCTAGAAAATATTATTCAACAGCATATCAAAAAAGTAATTCATCATGACCAAATGGGATTCATACCAGGGGTGCAGGGATGGTTCAACATTAGAATATCAATGTAACCCATCACATAAATAAAACAAAAGATAAGAACCACAGGATCTTATCAATTGATGCAGAAAACACATTTGACAAAGTCCAACACCCATTCCTAATAAAAACTCTTGGCAAAATAAGAATAGAAGAGAAATTCCTCAGCGTAATAAAGGGCATTTATACAAAGCCAACAGCCAACATCATTTTAAAGGAGAGAGTCTCAAAGCATTTCCCTTGAGAACAGGAACCAGATAAGGATGTTGTTTATCACCACTCTTATTCAACATTGTGCTGGAGGCCCTATCCAGAGCAATAAGGCAAGAAAAAGAAATAAAGGGCATTGAAATTGGTAAGGAAGAAGTAAAAGTATCCCTATTCACAGATGATGTGATCTTATACACAGAAAACCCCAAAGAATCCACAAGAAAACTACTGGAACCAATAGAAGATTTCAGTAAAGTATCAGGATATAAGAATAACAAAGAAAAAGCAGTTGAATTCCTCTGCTCCAACAAAGAGAATTTTGAAAAGAAAATCAGCAAATCAAAACAATTTACAATAGCCCTCAAGAAGATAAAATACTTAGGAATAAATCTAACCAGAGAAGTAAAAGACTTGTACAAAGAAAACTACTGCAAAAACCAATAGAGACCTAAGTAAGTGGAAAAACATACCATGCTTGTGAATAGGAAGTTTCAACATTACGAAAATGTCAATTCTACCCAAAGTGATTTACAGATACAGTGGAATCCCTATCCGAATTCCAAATGCATTTTTTAATTAAATGGAGAAAAAAATAACCAACTTCATATGGAAAGGGAAGAGGCCCTGGATAAGTAAAGCATTACTAAAGAAGAAGAACCAAGTGAAAGGCCTCATACTACCTCATTTTAGAAGCTATTATACCGCCATGGTAGTCAAAACAGACAGGTACTAGTACAACAGCAGATACATAGGCCAATGGAATGGAATTGAGAACCCAGACATAAATCCATCCACCCATAACCCACTATAAGCAGCTGACATTTGACAAAGGCTCAAAGTCTGTTAAATAGGGAAGAGATAGTTTTTTAATACATGGTGCTGGCATCCATCTGCAAAAAAATTGAAACAGTACCCATACCCCCTCCCTAACTCAAAATGGATCAAAGACCTAAATACAAAATCTAAAACCATAAAGATTGTGGAAGAAAAAATAGGGACAATGCTAGGAGCCCTAATACATGGCATAAATAGTACATAAACCATAACTAACAATGCACAAACACAAGAAGAGAACTAGATAACTGGGAGCTCCCAAAAATCAAACACTTAAGCTCATCCGAAGACTTCACCAAAAGAGTAAAAAGAGAAGCTACGGACTGGGAAAAAAAATTTTGGCAATGACATATTCAATAAGGGTCTGATCTCTAAAATCTATAAGATACTGGAAAACATCAACAACAAAAAGACAACCCAATTAAAAAATGTACAAAGGATATGAACAGACATTTCACCAAAGAAGAAATTCACGTGGCTAACAGACACCTGGAGAAATGCTCCCTATCATTAGAAACGCAAATCATAACAACAGTGGGATACCATCTCACCCCAACAAGGCTGGCACTAATCCAAAAAACACAAAATAATAAATATTGGAGAGGAGAGATTGGAACTCTTATGCACTGCTGGTGGGAATGTAAAATAGTATAACCACTCTGGAATACGACTTGGTGCTTCCTTAAAAAGCTAGAGATAGTGCTCGCTTCGGCAGCACATATACTAAAATTGGAACGATACAGAGAAGATTAGCATGGCCCCTGCGAAAGGATGACACAAAAATTCGTGAAGAGTTCCATATTTTTTTGCGTATCTATAAACATTTTTGGAAGGCTATAGATTTCTGTATATCTATAGGTTTCTGGATTATAAACATTAAGAAGGGCAACCTCTGAGAAGTGGGCCTGGGAGAGGGAGGGAGGAAGGGAGGGGGATACCTACTTTTCGCTTTACACCCTCGCATTGAAAGCATCTGCATCTATTACTTTTATAATAAAAACTATATTAAGCTGTATAGAGACCAAAGCTTATTAGTGGTTACCAGAGGTGGGAAGGAGGGAGGGTAAAAGGGGACTCACTGCTTAGGGGACACTGAGCTTCTGTCAAGGGTGATGGGAAAATCTGGAAACAGAAAATGGTAATGGTTGAACAACATGGCAAACAATGTCAGGGAATTGTACATGTGAAGAATGTTGAAGAGGCAAACAACTTGTTACATATGTATTTACCACAATAAAAATAAGAACAAACTGTATCATGCCCAATCCTCTTCACCTAGTTCAGGCCCTGGAATACTCTTAATCTTCTAAGAAATAACTAAGAAATCAAAGGATTAAGGTTAAAAGGAAGAATACTACGTTAGAACTGGGGGAATAAAACTAGGATGAGACCAAGAAATGTTAAAGAATAAGCAAGAGAAAAAATACTTTATACTTAGGTGTTTATTTTCTATAAAGCTTGTGCTATAAGGAATCAGCTATAAACGTGCCTTTATATAAAGCTTTTTAATGATACGTTTTATACTTAACTATTTTAATAGGTGATAGGATACAGCCCTGATGTCAGGGTTGTATCCTTTCACCATACCTATTCAATCTGTATGCTGAGCAAATAATCTGAGAAGCTGGACTATATGAAGAACGGGGCATCAGGATTGGAAGAAGACTCATTAACAACCTGCGTTATGCAGATGACACAACCTTGCTTACTGAAAGCAAAGAAGTCTCGAAGCACCTACTGATGAAGATCAAAGACCACAGCCTTCAGTGTGGATTACACCTCAACATAAAAAAAAATAAAATAAAGAAAACAAAAATCCTCACAAATGAACCAATAAGCAACATCATGATAAATGGAGAAAAGACTGAAGTTGTCAAGGATTTCATTTTACTTGGATCCACAATCCAAGCAGCAGTCAAGAAATCAAAAGAGGCATTGCATTGGGCAAATCTGCGGCAAAGGACCTCTTTAAGTGTTGAACAGCAAAGATGTCACCTTGAAGACTAAGGTGCGCGTGACCCAAACCATGGTATTTTCAATCGCATCATATACATGCAAACGGGACAAAGAATAAGGAAGGCCAAAGAAGAATTAATGCCTTTGAATTGTGGTGTTGGTGAAGAGTATTGAATATACCATAGACTGCCAAAAGAATGAACAAGTCTGTCCTGGAAGAAGTACAACCAGAATGCTCCTTAGAAGCAAGGATGGCGAGACTGCATCTTACATACTTTGAACATGTTGTCAAGAGGGTTCAGTCCCTGGAGAAGGACATCATGCTTGGTAAAGTACAGGGTGAGCGGAAAAGAGGAAGATCCTTGACAAGATGGATTAACACAGTGGCTGCAACAATGAGCTCAAGCATGACAATGATTGTAAGGATGGCGCAGGACCGGGCAGTGCTTCATTCTGTGGTACATAGGGTAGCTATGAGTCGGAACTGACTCAACAGCACCTAACAACAACAACTAACATTTTGATAGAGTTTCATCAACATACAGTTACACCACCCTCAAGAGATGTTCGCTGAGCTGGGCACTCCCAAAGGAGGTCTCTGTTTGCTCTCCTGTCCTGCTCTTTGACTGCCAGGCCACAGGTGATACCCACTACTGGGAGTCAAACTGGATGCACCACAGCTTCCTGCCCCGAAGCTCACACCAAAGAGGCACCACCTCCACCTCCCCTCCCTCCTGATGTGGCTTCTCTGATCTGCCACCCCCTGCTTTCTAGCCTGGGTCCCTCTCACCCAGGCCCTGCAGATGGAAGCTCAGCAAGACCTGGCCATCTGTGTCCCTTCATGGGGCAGAAGGATCAGTGCCCAGCTGCTGAAGTGGGCCTGGAAAACAGGGAGGGGAGGCCCAAACTACCGAGAGAAAACTTCAGGCCCCTTACCACCGACAAGTCCGCAGAGGATCTGTGTGGTAGGACCTTCTCAGAGAGGGAAGGAAAAAGCCTACAAATTAAGAGGGGCATGCATGGGAGAGCAACCCAGCACAGTGCATCACAGCCTCAAAAGCTGCTGGCCACAGGGTCTCTGGGGCGGAACCTACCCAATCACCCCTAGGAACCAGCCCTCCTCTTCTTGGGTATACCCAGCTGAAATGTATAGATGTTTTCACCAAAAGATGTATACTAGAAGATTCATAGAAGCTTTATTCATAGCCCCAAACAACCCAAAGTTCTATTAACAACAGAATGGATAAAGAAATCGTGGCATTTTAATTCAATGAAATAATATTCAGCTACGAGGACGGAGAAACAGTTGCTACGTGCCACAACTCAGATGACTCTCACAATGATAGAAAGTATAACAGGACAAACGAATCTACAGAATTAATAGTTGAGCAAGTGGTTACCTTTGGGGGTAGTAATTGGAAGGGGCATAAGGTTCTTGATCTGAATGCTATTTCAATAGGTGTCTTCACTTTGTGAAAGTTCTTTGAGCTGTAGACTTAAGAGTTTTGTGCTTTTCTCTAAGTATGTTTTACTTCAGTAAAAGTTGACTTTTATTGAAAAAAAAAAAGCTAGAGATAGAAATACCATATGATTCAGCAATCCCACTCCTAGGAATATATCCTAGAGAAATAAGAGCTGTCATATGAGTAGACATATGCACGCCCATGTTCATTGCAGCACTGTTCACAATAGCAAAAAGATGGAAACAACCTAGATGCCCATCAACAGACAAATGGATAAATAAATTATGGTACATACACACAATGGAATGCTATGTAACAATAAAGAACAATGATGAATCTGCAAAAATCTCACAACCTGGATGAATCTGGATGGCATTATGCTAAGTGAAGGTAGTCAGTCATGAAAGGACAAATATTGCATAAGACCATCATTATAAGAACTCAAGGAAAGGTTTAAATACAGAAAAAAAAATTCTTTGATGGTTACGAGTGTGGGGCAGGAGGGGGAGAGGAATTCACTAATTAGATAGTAGACAACAATCAACTCTGGTGAAGGGAAAGACAATACACAATACAGAGGAAGTCAGCACAACTGGACCAAAGCAAAAGCTAAAAAGTTTCCTGGACACATCCAAATACCTTGAGGGACAGAGTAGCTGGGCCTGGGACCTGGGGATCACAGTTTTGGGGGACATCTAGGTAAATCGGCATAACAAAGTTTATTAAGAAATTGTTCTGCATCTCACTTTGGGGAGTGCTGTGTGGGGTCTTAAAAGCCTGCAAGTGGCCATCTAAGATGCATCAGTTGGTACCATCCCACTTGGAGCAAAGGAGAATGAAAAAAACCAAAGACAGAAGGAAAATATTAGCCCAAGAGACTAAAGGACCACTTAAATCAGAGACTCCACCAGCCTGAGACTGGAAGAACAAGATGGTGCCCAGCTATCACTAATGATTGCCCTGATGGGAAATACAAAAGAAAGTCCCAGATGAAGTGGGAGAAAAATGTGGAGCAGAACTCAAACCCATGCAAAAAAAAACAGACTTAATGGTCTGACAGAGACTGGGGAAACCCCTGAAACTATGGCCCACAGACACTCTGTTAACCCAGAACTGAAACCATTCCTGAATCCCACTCTTCAGACAAAGATTAAACATGACTATAAAACAAAAAATAATACACGTGAGGACTGTGCTTCTTAGTTCAATCCGATACATGAGACCAAATGGGCAGCTCCTGTCTGGAGGCAGGATGAGAAGGCAGAAAGAGACAGGAACTGGTTGAATGGACACAGGGAATGAGGGGTACAAAGGTGGAGTGTGCTGTCACATTATGGGGATTGCAACTAATGTCACAGAACAATATGTTTATAAATTTTGTATGAGAAATTAACTTGAGCTGTAAACTTTGACCTAAAGCACAATTAAAAAAAAAATAGAAGGTCTTAGGAGCAAATTTGAAACAATGAGAGAACCAGTGAGACTAAAGACAAATCCATGAATACCACTTTGTTTGGGAAAAATCAGAGAAAAGAATGAAGAAAAATGAAGATCAAAGAATTACGTGGGACACAATCAATAGCAAAAATTTGCACATGATCAGATTTCCAGAACAGGGGGAGAAAATGGAAAACACAGAGAAGATTGTTGAAGATTTGCTGGCAGAAAACTTCTCAAATATGAAAGACTAAAAGCTGACCATCCAAGAAGCTCAATGAACCCCACATAGAATCCAAAAGAAAGTCACCAATACTTATAATCACAGTTGCTAAAACCAAACACAAAGAAAGAATTCTGAGAGCAGCTCGAGAAAAACAAAAGGTCACTTACAAAGAGGAAATAATAAGACTAAACTCTGATTACTTGACAGAAATTATGCAAGCAAGAAGGCAATGGTATGATATACATAAAACCTTGAAAGAAAAAAAAACTGCCAAACAAGAATAATATATTCTGAAAAATCTCAAATACTAGGGTGAAATTAGGACATTTTCAGATAAACAGAAATTAAAGGAATTCATAAAAACCAAACAAAATTACAAGTGATATTAAAGGGAGTTCTTTGGTGAGAGAGCCAACATCAGGCAACAACCAGAGTCTATGATACAGGACATCATCACCCAGATACCAACCTACGTAAAGAATTCTCAATAATAAAACAAAGCTAAAAGACTTGAAACAGGAAAACAGAAACACTAATCTATAAATGACAACAACATCAAAAAAATAAAATGGGGAGTAAACGGTGTAGGCATAGAACATTCAAATGGAGAGGACGTCAGGGCATTATCAAGTAATAAAAGACTGGTGCAAACTTAGAAAGATAAGAGTAACTTTAAAGGTTACCACAAAGAAAGGCAACAAATCTACTTATCAGAAGAAAAACATAAACACTCAGTAAAGACAAAATCTATGATAACAAAAGAAAAGAAAATCCACACACAAAAGGAACTCAGTATAGGAAAGTAAGAGGAACAAAGAAATGGTCAGCATCATCAAAAAAAAAAAAAAAAAGCACAACAACGTGACAACAATAAACTCACACCTATGGATAATCACACTAAATGTAAATGGCTTAAGTTCACCTGTAAAGAGACAGAGAGTGACAGAATGAATTAAAAAACCACAACCCATTCATATGCTGTCTACAAGAGATAAAGCTAAAAAGAGACATAAATATATTAAAAATCAAAGGACGGAAAAAAATATATATCAAGCAAATTGTTGTTGCTGTTGTTGTTAGGTGCTGTAGAGTTGGTTCTGACTCATTGCAACCCTATGTACAACAAAACAAAACATTGTGCAGTCCTGCGCCATCCTCACAATTGTTGTTATGCTTGAGCCCATTGTTGAGGCCATTTTGTCAATCCATCTTGTGAAAGATCTCCCTCTTTTTTGCTGACTCTCTACCAGGCATGATGCCCTTCTCCAGGTACTGACCCCTCCTGATAACATGTCCAAAGTATGTGAGACGTAATCTCACCATCCTTGCTTCTAAGGAGCATTCTGGTTGTACTTCCAAGAAAGATTTGTTCATCCTTTAGGCAGTCCATGGTATGTTCAATATTCTTTGTCAACATCACAATTCAAAGGCGTCAATTCTGCTTCAATCTTCATTATCCATCCTCCAGTTTTGTGTGCATATGAGGCAATTTAAAACACCATGACTTGAGTCAGGTGCACCTTAGTCTTCAAGGTGATTTCTTTGCTTTTTTCACACTTTAAAGAGATCTTTTGCAGCAGATTTGCCCAGTGCAATATGTCTTTTGATTTCTTGACTGCAATATCCATGGGTGTTGATTGTGGATCCAAATAAAATGAAATCCTTGACAACTTCAATCTTTTCTCCATTTATCATGATGTTGCTTATTGGTCCAGTTGTGAGGATTTTTGTTTTCTTTACGTTGAGGTGTAATCCATACTGAAGACTGTGGTCTTTGATCTTCATCAGTGTTTCAAGTCCTCTTCACTTTCAGCAAGCAAGGCTGTGTTGTCTGCATATTGCAGGTTGCTAATGAGTCTTCCTCCAATCTTGATGTTGCATTCTTCTTCATATAGTCCAGTTTCTTGGATTATTTGCTCATCATACAGACTGAATAAGTATGGTGAAAGGGTACAACCCTGATGCACACCTTTCTTGACTTTAAGCCACTCAGTATTCCCTTGTTCTGTTTGAAGGACTGCCTCTTGATCCATATATAGGTTCCTCATGAGCACAATTCAGTGTTTTGGAATTTCCATTCTTCACAATGTGGTCCATAATTTGTTATGATCCACACAGTTGAATGCATTTTCATAGTCAATAAAACATAAGTAAACATCTTTCTGGTATTCTCTGCTTTCAGCAAAGATACATATAACATCAGCAATGATATCCCTTATTCCCTGTTGTTTCTAAATCTGGTTTGAATTTCTGCCAGTTCCTTGTACTGCTGCAGCTATTTTTGAATGATTTTCAGGAAAATTTTACTTGCATGTGATATTTATGATATTGTGCATAGTTTCCACATTCGGTTGGATCACCCTTCTTGGGAATATGCGTAAATATGGATCTCTTCCAGTCAGTTGTCCAGGTAGCTGTCTTCCAGATTTCTTGGCACAAAACAGTGGGCACTTCCAGTGCTGCATCTGCTTGTTGAAACATCTCATTTGGTATTCCATCAGTTTCTGGAGCCTTGTTTTTCACCAATGCCTTCAGTGCAGCTTGGACTTCTTGATACCATCAGTTCTTGATCATATGTTACCTCCTGAAATGGTTGAACATCTATCAATTTTTTTTGGTATAGTGACTGTGTATTTCTTCCATCTTCTTTTGATGCTTCCTGAGCCATTCAATATCTTCCCTGTAGAATCCTTCAATATTGAAACTCCAGGCTTGAATTTTTTCTTCAGTTCTTTCAGCTTGAGAAATGCCGAGTGTGTTCTTCCTTTTTGGTTTTCTATCTCCAGTTCTTTGTACATGTCATTATAATACTTTCTTAGTCATCTAGTGCTGGTATAACAGAAATACCACAAGTGGATAGCTTTAACAAGGAGAAACTTATTTCCTCACAGTAAAGTAGACTAAAAGTCCAAATTCAGAACATCAGCTCTAGTAGAAGGCTTTCTCTGTCGGCCATCTCATCGATCTTCCCCTGGACTAGGAGCTTCTCCACGCAGGGATCCTGGGTCCAAAGGACGTGCTCTGCTCCCGGCACTGCTTTCTTAGTGGTATGAGGTTTCCAACTTTCTGCTTGCTTCTCTTTCCTTTTATCTCTTGTAAGATAAAAGGTGGTGCAGGCCACACTCCAGGGAAACTCCCTTTACCTTGAATTGGGGATGTGATCTTAGTAAGGGTGCTACAATCCCACCCTAATCCCCTTTAATATAAAATTACAATCACAAAATGGAGGACAGCCACACAATATTGGAAATCATGGCCTAGCCAAATTGATACACACATATTTTGGGGGACTTAATTCAATCCATACGAAATACTCTAGTTTGTCTTGTCAAGCCACCCTTTAAATCTTCTATTCATCTCTTTTAGTTCATCATTTCTTCCTTTCACTTTAGCTACTCGATGTGCAAGAGCAAGTTTCAGAGTCTCTCTGACATCCATTTTGGTCTTTTCTTTCTTTCCTGTCTTTTAAATGACTTTTTGCTTTCTTCATGTATGATGTCCTTGATGTCATTCCACCACCCATCTGGTCTTCGGTCATTTGTGTTCAACGCATCAAATGTATTTTTGAGATGGTCTCTAAATTTAGGTGGGATATACTCAATGTTGCACTTTAGCTGTCATGGACTTGTTCTAATTTTCTTCAGTTTCAACTTGAACTTGCATATGAGCAACTGATGGTCTGTTACAAAGTAGGCCGCTGGCCTTTTTCTGACCGATGATATTGAGCTTCTCCATTGTCTCTTTCCACAGACGTAGAGGATTTGATTCCTGTGTACTCCGTCTGCCAAGGTCCACATATATAATTGCTGTTTATGCTGTTGAAAAAAAGGATTTACAATGAAGAAGTCGTTGGTCTTGCAAAATTCTATGCTGTAATCTCCAGCATTGTTTCTACTACCAAGACCACATTTTCCAGCTACCAGTTCTTCTTTGTTTCCAACTTTTGCATTCCAATAACCAGTAATTATCAATGCATCCTGATTGCATGTTCAATCAATTTCAGACTGCAGGAGTTAATAAATATCTCCAATTTCTTCATCTTTTTTTAGCCTTAGTGGTTGGTGTGTAAATTTGAATAATAGTTGTATTAACTGGCTTTCCTTATAGGCATATGGATATCATCCTATCACTGACAGCACTGTACCTCAGGACAGATCTTGAAATGTTCTTTTTAATGATGACTGCAACGCAGTACCTCTTTAAGTTGTCATTCCCAGCATAGTAGACCATATGATTGTCTGATTAAAAATGGCCAATACCAGTCCATTTTAGTTCACTAATGCCTAGGATGTTGATGTTTATGCATTCCATTTCATTTTTGATGATTTCCAGTTTTCCTAGATTCATTCTTCATATATCCCATGTTTCAGTTTCTAATGGATGTTTGAAGCTGTTTCTTCTCGTTTTGAGTCATGCCACATCATCAAATGAATGTCCTTACAGCTTTTCTCCATCCATGTCATTAAAGTTGACTCTACTTTGAGGAGGCAGCTCTTACCCAGTCGTATTTGTGTGTCTTCCAACTTGAGGAGCTCATCTTTCGGCACTACATCAGACAATGTTCTGCTTCTATTCATAAGTTTTTCACTGGCTAATTCTTTTCAGGAGTGGACTGTCAGGTCCTTCTTCCTAGTGTGTCTTAGTCAGGAAGCTTAGTTGAAATCTGTCCACTGTGGGTGACCCTGCCGGTATTTGAACAACAGCAGCATAGCTTCCAGCATCACAGCAACATGCAAGCCCCCAGAGTATGACAAACTGGCAGACACATGAGGGAATCAAGCAAATACTAATCCAAAAAAGGGCAGGGGTGGTAATACTAATCTTAGATAAAATAGACTTAAAGGGAAAATCAACCATAAAAAATGAGGACGGACATTTTATGATGATTAAATGGACAATTCACCAACAAGACATAACCTTAATAAATACCTACACACACAACGACAAGGCTCCAAAATACATAAAATAAACTCTTAGAGCATTGAAAAGAGAAATAGTTCCAAAATAGTAGCAGGAGACTTCTACAGACCAGTCCTGGTAAAGGACAAAACATCTAGAATGAAATTCGACAAAGATACAGGAGATCTAAAGGCCAAAATCAACCAACTTGACCTCACAGACATATATAGAACACTCTACCCAACAACAGCAAAGTATATATTCTTTTCCAATGCACATGCAATATTCTCCAGAATACACCACAAATTTTAGGCCACAAAACAACCCTGAATAAAATCCAAAATGTCAAAATAATGCAAAGCATTCTCTGTGATCACAACACCATAAAAGTAGAAATCAATAACAGGAAGATCAAGGAAAAAAATCAATTACATGGAAATTAAAAAACACCTTGCTTAAAAACAATTGGGTAACTGAAGAACTCAAAGGGGGAATAAAACAATTTCTAGAATCAAATGAGAATGAAAATACATCATACAAAAACCTTTGGGACAAAGCAAAGGCAGTGCTTAGGGGTCAATTTATAGCAACAAACACACACATCAAAATAGAAGAATGGGCCGAAATCACAATGTTAGCACTACAACTCAAACAAATAGAAAGAGAACGGCAAAAGAATCCCACAGGCAACAGAATAAAGGAAATGATAAAGATTAGAGCAGAAATAACTGAAGTAGAGAACAGAAAACAAAAGAAAGAATCAACAAGAACAAAAGTTGATTCTTTGAAAAGACCAATAAAATCGACAAACCATTGGCCCAATTGACAAAAGAGAAACAAGAGAGGACGAAAATAACCCACATAAGAAATGAGACAGGGGGCATTACAAAAGACCCAATCAAAAATAAAAAAGATCATATTGTACTTCAGCAAATTTGAGAACCTAGAGGAAATGGACAAACTTCTAGAAACACACTATCTACCAAACCTAGCATAAACTGAGATAGTAAATCTGAATAGACCCATAACAAAAGAAGAGGTGGAAGAGGTAATAAAAACTCCTCCCTTCCCCTCCCCCCAAAAAACCTGGCCTCGATGGCTTCACTGGAGAATCCTACCAAACGTTTGGAGAAGAGCTCACACCAGTACTACTCAAACTATTTCAGAGCATAGAAAAGAAAGGAATACTCCTGACTTCATTTTATGAAGTCAGCATAACCCTAATACCAAAACCAGCAAATACTCCACAAAAAAAGAAAATTACAGACCAACATGTCTCATTAATATAGATGCAAAAATTCTCAACAATATTCTAGCCAAAAGAATTCAGCATCATATCAAAAAAATAATACACCCCGACCAAGTGGAATTCACACCAGGTGTGCAAGGATGGTTCAACATTAGACAATCAGCATAATCCACCACATAAGTAAAACAAAAGAAGAGAATCATGTGATCATCTCAATAGATGCAGAAAAAGCATTTGATAAAGTCCAACACCCCTTCCAGATAAAAACTCGGCAAAATAGGAATAGAAGGGCAATTCCTCAGCATAATAAAGGCCATCTATACAAAACCAACAGTTAAGGAAGAGAGGCTGAAAGCATTCCCCCCGAGAACAGGAATGAATCAAGGATCTCCTTTGTTACCACTCCTTTTAACATTGTGCTGGAAGTCCTATCTAGAGCAATAAGTCAAGAAAAAGAAATAGAGTATCCAAATTGGAAAGGAAGAAGTGAAACTATCCCTTTTCGTAGATGATATTATCCTATGCATAGAGAACCCCAAAGATTGCACAAGAAAACTATTGGAACTAATAGAAACATTCAGCTTAGTAGCAGTATACAAGATCAACATACAAAAATCAGCTGGCCAAAAAACACAAAATAATAAATGTTGGAGAGGCTGCGGAGAGATTGGAACTCTTATACACTGCTGGTGGGAATGTAAAATAGTACAACCACTTTGGAAATCTATCTGGCGTTATCTTAAACAGTTAGAAATAGAACTACCATACAACCCAGAAATCCCACTCCTCGGAATATACCCTAGAGAAACAAGAGCCTTCACACAAACAGATATATGCACACCCATGTTTTTGCTGTTTACAATAGCAAAAAGCTGGAAGCAACCAAGGTGTCCATCAACGGATGAATGGGTAAATAAATTGTGGTATACTCACACAATGGAATACTATGCATCGATAAAGAACAGTGGCGAATCTGTGAAACATTTCATAACATGGAGGAACCTGGAAGGCATTATGCTGAGCGAAATTAGTCAGAGGCAAAAGGACAAATATTGTATAAGACCACTATTATAAAAAAATTGAGAAATAGTATAAACTGAGAAGAACACATACTTTTGTGGTTACGAGGGGGGGAGGGAGGGAGGGAGGGAGAGGGTTTTTTACTGATTAATTAGTAGATAAGAACTGCTTTAGGTGAAGGGAAAGACAACACTCAATACATGGAAGGTCAGCTCAACTGGACTGGACCAAAAGCAAAGAAGTTTCCAGGATAAACTGAATGCTTCAAAGGTCAGCGGAGCAAGGGCGGGGGTTTGGGGACCATGGTTTAAGGGGACTTCTAAGTCAATTGGCAAAATAATTCTATTATGAAAACATTCTGCACCCCACTTTGAAATGTGGCGTCTGGGGTCTTAAATGCTAACAAGCGGCCATCTAAGATGCAGCAATCGGTCTCAACCCCCCTGGAGCAAAGGAGAATGAAGAACACCAAGGTCACACAACAACTAAGAGCTCAAGAGACAGAAAGGGCCACATGAACCAGAGACCTACATCATCCTGAGACCAGAAGAACTAGTTGGTGCCCGGCCACAATCGATGACCGCCCTGACAGGGAGTACAACAGAGAACCCCTGAGGGAGCAGGAGATCAGTGGGATGCAGCCCCCAAATTCTCATAAAAAGACCATACTTAATGGTCTGACTGAGACTAGAGGAATCCCGGAGATGATGGTCCCCAAACCTTCTGTTGGCACAGGACAGGAACCATCCCCGAAGATAACTCATCAGACATGAAAGGGACTGGACACTGGGTAGGAGAGAGATGCTGATGAAGAGTGAGCTAATTATATCAGATGGACACTTGAGACTGTGTTGGCATCTCCTGTCTGGAGGAGGGATGGGAGGATAGAGAGAGTTGGAAGTGGGCAAAATTGTCACGAAAGGAGAGACTGGAAGGGCTGACTCATTAGGGGGAGAGCAAGTGGGAGTACGGAGTAAGATGTATATAAACTTATATGTGACAGACTGACTTGATTTGTAAACGTTCACTTGGAGCTCAATAAAAGTTAAAAAAAAAAAAAATCAGTTTGACTCCTATACACCAACAAAAAGAATTTAGAAAAGGAAATCAGGAAAACATTACTGTGATGGTTAGAGCTATGTTTTAACTTGGCTGGGCTATGATTCTCAGTGATTTGGTAGTTATGATGTAGTTTGGCAGCTATGTAATGATATAATCCCCTCCATAATGAAATCTGATGTAATTACCTCCATGATGAGATCTGTTATGAGCAGCCAACCAGTTGAAAGGGAGTCTCCTTGGGGGTGTGACCTACTTGAAATATAGATGGACCTTCTGCCAAAGCTCATGGCCTTTTGCTTGCTCTGGATCCTGCGAATAGCTCCTGTTCATCCTACTTCCGGTTCTTGGGACTTGAGTTGCAGCTTACCTGCCAATCTTGGGATTCATTAGTTTCCACAGCCTCTGAGACAGAGGTCTGCTGTCCGACCTGGCAATCTTGGGTTCACTAGCCCCTGCTGCTACGTGAGTCAGGAGAAGCCTCCAGCCTGACTGTCTTAGGCTGGGTTTTCTGGAGAAACAAAACCATTAAAGCATATAAGTATATATAGAGAGATCTATTTTAGGAAATGGCTCAGGTGGTTGTAGAGGCTGTGGATAAGGCTGAAGGCTTCCCCCCCCCCCTTTTTTTTTTAATTTGTTGTTCTTTCATTGAAAGTTTATAAATCAAGTCAGTCTCTCATACAAAAAGTTATACATAGTTAGCTGTATACTCCTAGCTGCTCTCCTCTTAATGAGACAACACATTCATCCTCTCCACCCTGTATTTCCCGTGCCCATTCAACCAGCTCCTGCCCTCCTCCTCCTTCTCATCTCACCACCAGACAGGTGTTGCCACATAGTCTCAACTGCCTACTTGAGCCAAGAATTTCACTCCTCACCGATGTCATTGTCTATCTTAGAGTCCAGGCCAATACCTGTCTGTAGAGTTGGCTTCGGAAATGGTTCCAATCTAGGGCTAACAAAGGGTCCAGCAACCGTGACCATCAGGTCCCTCCAGTCTCAGTCAGACCATTAAGCCTGGTCTTTTTATGAACATATGAGATCTGCATCCCACTGTTCTCCTGCTCCATCAGGGATTCGCTATTGTGTTCCCTGTCAGGGCAGTGATCAGTGGTAGTCGGGCACCATCTAGTTCTTCCAGTCTCAGGCCAATGGAGCCTCTGGTTTATGTGGCCTTTTCTGTCTCTTTGGCTTATCTTTACCACATGTCTGGTTTTCTTCCTTTGTTCCAGGTAGATTGAGACCAATTTTACATCTTAGATGACGGCTTGCTAGCGTTTAAGACCACAGATGCCTCTCACCAAAGTGTGATGCAGAACATTTTCTTAATACATTTTCTTATGCCAATTGACCTAGATGTCCCTGAAACCATGGTCCCTAGAATCCCATCCCTGCTACTCTAGCCTTTAAAGCATTTGGTTGTACTCATGAAACTTCTTTGCTTTTGGTTTAGTCCAGTTGTACTGACTATCCCTGTGTTGTGTGTTGCTCTTCCCATCACCTAAAAATATTTTTGTCTACTATCTAGTTAGTGAATGTGTAACTATCAAAGAATTTTTTCTTCTTTGCTTAAAATTTATCTAGAGTTCTTATAAAAGTGGCCTCATACAATATTTGTCCTTTTGCAATTGACTAATTTCATTCAGCATAATGCCTTCCAGATTCCTCCTTGTTAGGAAATGTTTCACAGATTCATCATTGTTCTTAATCATTGCATATACCATATGTGAATATACCATAATTTATTTATCCATTCATCTGTTGATGGGCACCTTGGTTGCTTCCATCTTTTTGCTGCAATGAACATGGGTGTGCATATATCTATTCAGGTGAAGGCTCTTATTTCTTTAGGGTATATTCCAAGGAGTGGAAATGTTGGGTCGTATGGTAGTTCTATTTCTAGCTTTTTAAGGAAACAACAAATCAATTTCCAAAGTGGTTGTACCATTTTACATTCCCACCAGCAGCAGTGTATAAGTGTTCCAGTCTCTCCAAAATCTCTCCAACATTTATTATTTTGTGTTTTTCGAATTAATGCCAGCCTTGTTGGAGTGAGATGGAATCTCATTATAGTTTTGATTTGCATTTCTCTAATGGATAATGGCTAATGATTGTGAGCATTTTCTCATCTGTTAGCAGCCTGAATGTCTTCTTTGCCCATTTTTAAATTGGGTTATTTCTCTTTTTGTTGTTGAGTTTTTGCAGTATCATGTAGATTTTAGAGATTAGATGCTGATTGGAAGTGTTATAGCTAAAAAACTTTTCCCAGTGTGTAGGTAATCTTTTGGTGAAGTCTTTAGATGAGCACCCCAGACCCAGTGCCGTCGAGTCGATTCCACCTCATAGAGACCCTATAGGACAGAATAGAGATGACCATAGGTGTTTGATTTTTAGGGGCTCCCAGTTATCTCATTTCTCTTCTGGTGTTAGTACATTGTTAGTAATGTTTTATATACTGTTGATGCCATGTATTAGGACTACTAGCATTGTCCTTATTTTTTCTTCCATGATCTTTATTGTTTTAGATTTTATATTTAGGCCTTTGATCCATTTTGAGTTAGTTTTTGTGCATGGTGTGAGGTATGGGTCTTGTTTCATTTTTCGGCAGATGGATATGCAGTTATGCCAGCACCGTTTGTTAAACAGGGTATATTTTCCCCACTTAACTGACTTTCGGCCTTTGTCAGATATCAGCTGCTCATATGTGGATGAATTTATGTCTGGATTCTCAATTCTGTTCCATTGGTCTACATATCTGTTGTTTTACCAGTACCAGGCTGGTTTGACTACCGTGGTGGTATAATATGTTCTAAAAGCAGGTAATGTGAGGCCTCCCACTTTGTTCTTCTTTTTCAGTAAAGCTTTACTTATCTGGGGCCTCTTTCCCTTTCATATGAAGTTGGTGACTTACTTCTCCACCTCATTAGAAAAGTCACTGGTATTTGGATGGGGATTGCATTGTATCTATAGATGACTTTGGGAAGAATACACATTTTTACAATGTTGAATCTTCCTATCCACCAGCAAGTGTTTTTCCACTTATGTAGGTCTCCTTTGGTTTCTTGCAGTAGTGTGTTATAGTTTTCTTTGTATAAGTCTTTTACATTTCTGGTTAGATTTATTCCTAAGTATTTTATCTTTTTAGGTGCTACTGTAAATGGGGTTTTTTTCCGGGTAAATGGTATTGATTTGGTGATTTCCTCTTTGATGTTGTCTTTGTTGGTGTAGAGGAATTCAACTGAATTATGTATGCTTATATTGTATCCTGATACTCTGCTAAACTATTAGTTTCTGTAGTATCCTTGAGGATTCTTCAGGTTTTTACATATATACAATCATGTCATCTGCAAATAGAGATAATTTACTCCTTCTTTGCCAATTTGGATACCCTTTATTTCTTTTTTTTTTTTTAATTTTTATTGTCCTCTAAGTGAAAGTTTACAAATCAAGTCAGACACTCATACAAAAATTTATGAACACCTTGCTATATACTCCTAATTCCTCTCCCCCTAATGAGACAGTACACTCCTTCCCTCCTCCATTTCTTTCCATGTCGATTTGGCCAGCTTCTGACCCTCTCTACCCTCTCATCTCCCCTCAGACAGGAGATGCCAACAGTCTCATGTGTCTACTTGATCCAAGAAGCTCATTCTTCACCAGTATCCTTGTCTATTCCATAGTCTAGTCCAATCCCTGTCTGAAGAGTTAGCTTTAGGAATGGTTCCTGCCTTGGGCTAACAGAAGGTCTGGGAACCATGACTCCTAGGGTCATTCTAGTCTCAGACCATTAAGTCTGGTCATTTACAAGAACTTGGGGTCTGCATCCCACTGCTCTCGTGCTCCCTCAGGGGCTCTTTGTTGTGTTCCCTGTCAGGGCACTCATCAGTTGTACCCGTGCACTATCTAGTTCTTCTGGTCTCAGGCAGATGTAGACTCTGGTTTATGTGGCCCTTTCTGTCTCTTGGACTCATAATTACCCTGTGTCTTTGGTGTTCTTCATTCTCCTTTGCTCCAGGCAGGTAGAGACCAATTGATGCATCTTAGATGGCCGCATGCTAGCATTTAAGGCCCCAGACGCCACTCTCCAAACTGGGATGCAGAGTGTTTTCTTAATAGATTTTATTATGCCAATTGACTTAGATGTACCCTGAAACCATGGTCCCCAAACCCCTGCCCCTGCTACACTCACCTTCAAAGCGTTCAGTTTATTCAGGAAATTTCTTTGTTTTTGTTTTAGTCCAGTTGTGCTGATCTTTCCTGTATAGTGTGTTGTCTTTCCCTTCACCTAAAATAGTTCTTATCTACTATCTAATTAGTGAAAATCCCTTTCCCTCTCTCCCTCCCACCCCCCTCTCATAACCATCAAAGAATATTCTCTTCTCTATTTAAACTATTTCTTGAGTTCTTATAATAGCGGTCTTACATAATATTTATTCTTTTTCAGCTGACTAATTTCACCCAGCATAATGCCTTCCAGATTCCTCCATGTTGTGCAATGTTTCACGGATTCATCGTTGTTTTTTAATCAATGAATAATATTCCTTTGTGTGAGTATATCATAATTTATATATCCATTCTTCTGTTGATGGGCACCTTGGTTGCTTCCAACTTTTTGTTATTGTAGACAGTGCTGCATTGAACATGGACTTGCATATATCTGTTCATGTAAATGCTCTTATTTCTCTAGGATATATTCCAAGGAGTGGGACTGCTAGATCTATTTCTAGCTTTTCAAGGAAGCACCAAACTCTTTCCAAAGTGGTTGTACCATTTTGCTTTCCCACCAGCAGTGTATAAGTGTTCCAGTCTCTCCACAACCTCTCCAACATTTATTATTTTGGGTTTTTGGAATAATACCAGTCTTGTTGGAGTGAGATGGAATCTCATTATAGTTTTGATTTGCATTTCTCTAATGGCTAATGATCGTGAGCATTTCCTCATGTATCTGTTAGCCACCTGAATGTCTTATTTAGTGAAATGGCTGTTCATATCCTTTGCCCATTCTTTAATTGGGTTATTTGTCTTTCTGTAGTTGAGTTTTTGCACTATCATGTAGTTTTTAGAGGTCAGATGCTGATCAGAAATGTCATAGCTAAAAACTTTTTCCCAATCTGTAGCTAATCTTTTTACTCTTTTGGTAGTCTTTGGATGAGCATAGGTGTTTGATTTTTAGGAGCTCCCACTTATCCAGTTTCTCTTCTGCATTGTTAGTAATGTTTTGTATACTCTTTATGCCATGTATTAGGGCTCCTAGTGTTGTCCCTATTTTTTCTTCCAGGATCTTTATTGTTTCAGATTTTATATTCAGGTCTTTGATCCATTTTGAATTCGCTTTAGTGCATGGTGTGAGGTATGGGTCTTGTTTCATTTTTTTTACAGATGGATATCCAGTTATGCCAGCACCATTTGTTAAACACACTGTATTTTCCCCCATTTTACTGACTTTGGGCCTTTGTCAAATATCAGCTGCTCGTATGTGGATGGATTTATGTCTGGATTCTCAACTCTGTTCCACTGGTCTATGTATCTGTTGTTGTACCAGTACCAGGCTGTTCAGACTACTTTGGCGATAAAATGGGTTCTAAAATCCGGTCGAGTGAGGCCTCCCACTTTGTTCTTCTTTTTCAGTAATGCTTTACTTATCCAGGGCCTCTTTCCCTTCCATATGAAGTTAGTGATTTGTTTCTCCATCTCATTAAAAAATGTTATTGGAATTTGGATGGGAATTGCATTGTGTCTATAGATGGCTTTTGTTAGAATAGACATTTTTACAATGTTAAGCCTTCCTATCCATGAGCAAGGTATGTTTTTCCACTTATAGTTTTCTTTATGTAGGTCTTTTACATCTCTGGTATGATTTATTCCTAAGTATTTTATCTTCTTGGGGGCTACTGTGAATGGTATCAATTTGATGATTTCCTCTTCAATGTTCTTTTTGTTGGTGTAGAGGAATCCAACTGATTTTTGTATGTTTATCTTGTATCCTGATATTCTGCAGAGCACTTCTGTTAGTTTCAGTAGTTTTCTTGAGGATTTTTTAGGGTTTTCTGTGTATAAAATCGTGTCATCTGCACATAGAGATACTTTTACTTCTTCTTTGCCAATCTGGATGCCCTTTATTTCTTTATCTAGCCTAATTGCTCTAGCTAGGACCTCCAGCACAAGGTAGAATAAAAGTGGTGATAAAGCGCATCCTTGTCTGGTTCCCGATCTCAAGGGAAATGCTTTCAGGCTGTCTCCATTTAGGGTGATGTTGGCTGTTGGCTTTGTATAAATGCCCTTTATTATGTTGAGGAATTTTCCTTCTATTCCTTCTTTGCTGAGAGTTTTTATCATGAATGAGTGTTGAACTTTGTCAAATGCCTTTTCTGCATCGATCGATAAAGTCATGTGGTTCTTGTCTTCTGTTTTATTTATATGATGGATTACATTGATTGTTTTTCTGAAGTTGAACTATCCCCACATACCTGGTATGAAACCCTCTTGGTCATGTTGAATTATTTTTTTTTTGATATGTTGTTGAATTCTATTGGCTAAAATTTTGTTGATGATTTTGGCATCAAAGTTCATAAGGGATATAGGTCTGTAATTTTCTTTTCTTCTAGTGTCTTTCCTGGTTTTGGTATCAGGGATATGCTGGCTTCAGAGAATGAGTTTGGGAGTATTCTGTCCTTTTCTATGCCCTGAAATACGTTTAGTATTAGTGGTGTGAACTCTTATCTGAAAGTTTGGTAGAACTCTGCAGTGAAGCCCCTTGGGCCAGGGCTTTTTTTTGTTGGGAGTTTTTTGATTACCTTTGCAATCTCTTTTTTTGTTATGGGTTTATTTAGTTGTTCTACCTCTGTTTGTGTTAGTTTAGGTATGTAGAGTGTTTCTAGGAATTCATCCATTTCTTCTAGGTTTTCTAATTTGTTAGAGTACAATTTTTCATAGTAATCTGATAGGATTCTTTTAATTTCAGTTGGGTCTGTTGTAATATCGCCCATCTCATTTCTTCTTTGGGTTATTTGCTTCCTCTCCTGTTTTTCTTTTGAAATTTTGGCCAATGGCTTACCAATTTTGTTGATTTTTTCAGAGAACCAGCTTTTGCTCTTGTTAACTCTTTCAATTGTTTTTCTGTTTTCTATTTCATTTAGTTCTCCTCTAATTTTTATTATTTCCTTTCTTCCAGTGCCTGAAGGTTTCTTTTGTTGCTCTCTTTCTATTTGTTCAAGTTGTAGGGATAATTCTTTGATTTTGGCCCTTTCTTCTTTTTGGATGAGTGCATTTATTGATATAAATTGACCTCTGAGCACTGCTTTAGCTGTGTCCCCAAGGTTCTGATAGGAATTGTTTTCATTTTCATTGGATTCTATGATTTTTTTTATTCCATCCATAATGCCTTCTATAACACAGTCTTTTTTGAGCAGGGTATTGTTCAGTTCCCATGTGTTTGATTTCTTGTCCCTGCTTTTTCTGTTGTTGATTTCTACTTTTACGGTCTTATTGTCAGAGAAGGTGCTTTGTAATATTTCAATGTTTTGGATTCCACAAAGGCTTGCTTTATGACCTAATGTGTGGTCTATTCTAGAGAATGTTCCATGTGCACTAGAAAAGAAAGTATACTTGGCTGCTGTTGGGTGGAGCATTCTGTATATGTCTATAAGGTCAAGTTGGTTGATTGTGGCATTTAAATATTCCAAGTTTTTATTGAGCTTGTTTCTGAATGTCCTTTCCATCACCGAAAGTAGTGTGGTAAAGTTTCCTACTATAATTGTGGAGCTGTCTATCTCACTTTTCAATGCTGTTAGAGTTTGTTTCATGTATCTTGCAGCCCTGTCATTGGGTGCATAAATATTTAAAATGATTATATTCTCCTGTTATATTGTCCCTTTAACAAATATATACTTTCCTTCCTATCCTTCAGGGTGGGTTTAACTTTGAAGTCTATCATGTCAGAAATTAGTATTGCCACCCCTGCTCTTTTCTGATTGTTGTTTCTTTGATATATATTTTTTCCATCCTTTGAGCTTTAATTTGTGTCTCTAAGTCTGAGGTATGTCTCTTGTAGGTAGTATATAGATGGATCGAGTTTTTTTATCCATTAGGCCACTCTCTGTCTCTCTATTGGTGCATTTAGTTCATTAACATTCAGCATAATTATGGATAGGTATGAGTTTAGTGCTGTTATTTTGATGTCTTTTTTTGTGTGTTGTTGACAGTTTCTTTTTCCCAATTAATTTTTTTGTGCTGAGTATTTTTTCTTTGTGTATTGTCTTTTCCTTTTATTTGTTGTTGTTAATTTTGTTTTTGCTGAGTCTCTATTTTTTTCTTGTATTTCATTTTGATGAGTAGGATAGGTAGTCTCTTTGTGGTTACCTTATTATTTACGCCTATTTTTCTAAGTTTAAACCTAACTTTTATTTCATTATATCACCTTGTCTTCCTCTCCATATGAAAGATCTATGACTACATTTCTTATTCCCCCTTTATTATTTTAATGTGGTCTTCTTTTACATAATGACACCGCTGTTTCCCCATTTTGAGCTTTTTTTTATCTTGATTTATTTTTGTGATTTCCCTGTCTGGGTTAACATCTGATTGCTCTGTCCAGTGTTCTAGTCTTGGGTTGATGCTGATATTATTAATTTTCTAACCAAAGAACTCCCTTTAGTATTTCCTATAGTTTTGGTTTGGTTTTTACGAAATCCCTAAACTTCTGTTTATCTGGAAATGTCCTAATTTCACCTTTTTATTTGAGAGACAGTTTTTCTGGATATATGATTCTTGGCTGGCAATTTTTTTCCTTCAAAACTTTATATACGTAATCCCATTGCCTTCTTGCCTGCATGGTTTCTGCCAAGTTGTCTGAGCTTACTCTTATTGACTTTCCTTTATAGGTGACTTTTCATTTATCCCTAGCTGCTCTTAAAATTCTCTGTTTATCTTTGGTTTTCAGAAGTTTGACTATAATATGTCTTGATGACTTTCTTTTAAAATCTACATTATGTGGAGTACAATGAGTATCTTGGATTGATATCTTCTCATCTTTCATGGTATCAGGGAAGTTTCCTGCCAACAAATCTTCAACAATTCTCTCTGTATTTTCTGTTATCCCTCCCTGTTCTGGTACTCCAGTCATTCATAGGTTATTTTTCTTGATAGAGTCCCACATGACTCAAGATTTCTTCATTTTTTAAAGTTCATTTATCAGATTTTTCTTCAAATATATTAGTTCCAAGTTCTTTATCTTCAAGGTCCCCAATTCTGCCTTCCACTTGCTCAATTCTGCTCCTCTGACTTTCTATTGAATTGTCTATTTCTGTAATTTTATTGTTAATGTTCTGAATTTCTGATTGGTATCTGTCTATGGGTTCTTGCTGCTTATTAAATTTTTCATTATGTTCTTGAAGAACCTTTGTAATTTCTTCAACTGTTTTATCTGTGTGTTCCTTCACTTGTTCTGCATATTGCCTGATCTCCTTCCTTATGTCTTGAAGAGTTCTGTATATTAATCTTTTGAATTCTGCATCCAGTAATTCCAGGAAGGCACCTTCATCCAGAATATCCTTCAATCCTCTGTTTTGGAGCTTGTTAAAGAGATCATGATCCGTTTCTTTATGTGGTTTGATATTGACTTGTCTCTGAGCTGTCTACATGTTATCGTATTAGTTTATTTTATGTTTGCTTACTGTATCCTAGTTTCTCGCTTTGTTTTGTTTTGATACGCCCAAATGGGTTGCTTGAGTGAGCTAGCTTGATTATTTTCCCCTTTGGGGCTCTGATGTCCTGTCGCCAGATGGCTAGCTTTGTTATCAGGTATATGAGCTTATGAGTTCATTCACTTTTCTTGTTTGGATTCAGCTCAGGTGTCCAGGTAGCTGTCCTACAGTCTTAGAGGGGCAGGGGTGTTTGGTGTAGGTACTAGTATCTGGTTGCAGCAGGGGGTCACACTTTGAACAAGGCAGGGGGCTGAGAACAATCCCCCGAGTGTCTCTGAGGAAAGCACATCCCTCTTCCCCAGGGCATGCAGGTGGGTGGGTTCTGCAGATGGACAACGGTCACCCAATGGTTTGGGTTGTAAGGACTGGGAGGTACCAGTTATCCTTGGACCCCTGTCACGGGGGCTGGATGACCTGAGAGAAGCCACCAGTCCTTAGGCCCCTGATGTGGGTAGGTAAGGACCCTGTTTATTAGCCAAAGCTGTGTCAAATATCAAACACCCACCTCTCCACCGCACAGCTTAAACAGTAGCAGTCTGCCAGCAAGGGCCTGTTCTCTTGGAATAGGCCCACACAGGTCCATGAAGGGGGGAAAGGTGTTCAAAGTCCACAGACCTTTTATGCCTGGACAGGAGCCTCTGCTGTCCTAAACTCCCCAGGTTAGTAGAGCTGGCAAATTATCTTTTCCCTCTGTTATGAATTTATTCCTTCTCCAAGTCCTGGAGCACGGCTCAGGGTGCTCAAATGGGCCTATCTCAGGCCCAGGGAAATCATCAGCCACTGAAGCTGGCTTGGGGGTGGGGGGCATGGTAAAATATACGCAAATACTTAGCTTATATTGACAGCGCCGTTCTTCTCTGGTTTCAGAGGTGTGAGTAGGTTGTGTGGCTGGCTGCTTCTCCCTGAGAAAACTGCAGCTGAACGCTACCACCAGCCCATCACAGCCGCTTCCAGGAATGGTGCCTGAAGGATCTCAGCAATTCAGTTCTGGCAACTCCTCTCTGCTCTGAACGGTCTCACTCTCCCCTTGCCACTTAGTCCGTTTTCTAACTATGCCTTTGATGTTCAGGGCACCTAGCTTGTCATAAATATAATTGTTTCACTTGATTTTGGGGGTCTTTTTTTGTAAAAGGGATCGCCGGATGCATCTGGCTATTCCGCCGTCTTGGCCCTGCCTCCCTCGCCCTTTATTTCTTTATCTAGCCTAATTGCTCTGGCTAGGACCTCCAGCACAATGCTTAATAAGAGTGTTAATAAAGAGCATCCTTGCCTGGTTCCCATTCTCAGAAGGAAAGCTTTCATTCTCTCTCCACTTAGGATGATGTTGGCTGTTGGCTTTGTATAAATGCCCTTTATTATGTTGAGGAATTTTCCTTCTAGTCCTATTTTGCTGAGAGTTTTTATCATGAATGGGTGTTGAACTTTGTCAAATGCCTTTTCTGCATCAATTGATAAGATCATGTGGTTCTTGTCTTCTGTTTTATTTATATGATGGATTACACTGACTGTTTTTCTAATGTTGAATCATCTCTGCATACCTGGTATGAATCCTACTTGGTTGTGGTGAATGATTTTTTTGATATGTTGTTGAATTCTATTGACTAGAATTTTGTTGAGGATTTTTGCATCTATGTTCATGAAGGACATTGGTCTGTAATTTTTTTTTTGTGGTTTCTTTGTCTGGTTTTGGTATCAGGGTTATGCTGGCTTCATAGATTGAGTTTGGGAGTATTCTATCCTTTTCTATGCTCTGAAATACCTTTAGTAGTAGTGGGGTTAACTCTTCTCTGAAAGTTTGGTAGAATTCTCCAGTGAAGCCATCAGAGCCTTTTGGGGGGGAGTTTTTAATTACTTTTGCAATATCTTCTTTTGTTATGGGTTCATTTAGTTGTTCTACCTCTGTTTGTGTTAGTTTATGTATGTAGTGTGTTTCTAGAAATTTGTGCATTTCCTCTAGGTTTTCAAATTTGTTGGGGTACAATTTTTCATAGTATTCTTTTGTGATTCTTTTAATTTCAGTTGGATCTGTTGTGATACCACCCATCTTATTTCTTATTCGGGTTATTTGGTTCATCTCCTGTTTTTGTTTTGTCAGTCTGGCCAATGGTTTATAGATTTTGTTGATCTTTCAAAGTACCAGATTTTGGTCTTGTTAACTCTTTCAATTGTTTTTGTGTTCTCTATTTCATTTAATTCTGTTCTAATATTTATTATTTGCTTTCTTCTGGTGACTGAGGGTTTCTTCTGTTGTTCTCTTTCTATTTGTTCATGTTGTGGGGATAATTCTTTTATTTTTGGCCCTTTCTTCTTTTTGGATGTGTGCACTTATTGCTATAAATTGACCTCTGAGCACTGCTTTTGCTGTGTCCTAAAGGTTCTGACAGGAACTGTTTTCATTCTTACTGGATTCTATGAATATCTTTATTCTGTCCTTAATTTCTTCTATAATCCAATCATTTTTGAGAAAAGTGTTGTTCAGTATCCATGTGTTTGATTTCTTTTCCCTGTTTTTCTTTGTGTTATTGACTTCTAATTTTATGTCTTTATGGTCAGAGAAGATGATTTGTAATATTGCAATGTTTTGGATTCTGTTAAGGCTTTGTTTATGGGCTAATATGTGGTCTATTCCAGAGAATGTTCCCTGTGTGTTGAAAAAGAAATTGTACTTGGATGCTGTTGGGTGGAGTATTCTGTATATCTCTATGAGGTCAAGTTGATTGATTGTGGCATTTAGCTCTTCCGTGTCTTTATTGAACTTCTTTCTGGATATTCTGTCCTTCACTGAAAGTGGTGTGTTGAAGTCTCCTACTATTATTGTGGAGATGTCTATCTCCCTTTTCAGTGCTGTTAGAGTTTGTTTTATGTATCTTGAAGCCCTGTGGTTGGGTGCATAAATATTTAATATGGTAATATCCTCCTTGTATATTGTCCCTTTAATCATTATATAGTGTCTTTCCTTATCCTTTGTGGTAGATTTAACTTTGAAACCTGTTTTGTCAGAAATTAGTATTGCCACTCCTGCTGTTTTTTTGTTTGTTGTTTGCTTGATATATTTTTTCCATCCTTTGAGTTTTAGTTTGTTTGTGTCTCTAAGTCTAAGGTGTGTCTCTTGTAGGCAGCATATAGACTGATTTTTTTTTTTTAACCATTCTGCAATTCTCTGTCTCTTTATTGGTGCATTTAGTCCTTTTACATTCAGTGTTATTATGGATACATAGTAGTTTAGTGCTGTCATTCTGGTGCCTTTTTGTGTGTGTTGTTGACGGTTTCTTTTTCCCACATAATTTTTTGTGCTCAGTAGTTTTTCTTTGTAAATTTTGTGTTCCTCTTTTTCGTTGTTGTTGATTTTGTTTTTGCTGAGTCTTTATGTTTTTCTTTTATTTTGATGTGTAGGATTGTTAGTCACCTTTGTGGTAACTTTAATATTTACCCCTATTTTTCTAATTTTTTACCTAAATTTTATCTCTGTGTAACACCTTGATTTCCTCTCCATATGAAAGATCTGTGACTACTTTATTTAGTCCCTGTTTATTGATTTAATGTTGTCATCTTTTACATAATGACATCGCTGATTCCCTATTTTGAACATCTTTTTATTTTGATTTATTTTTGTGATATCCCTATCTGGGTTGATATGTGGTTGCTCTGTACTGTGTTCTAGTGTTGGGTTGATATCTGATGTATTATGATTTTCTAACCAGAGAATTCCATTCAGAATTTCTTGTAGTTTTGGTTTGGTTTTTGTAATTTCCTAAAGTTCTGTTGATCTGGAAATGTCATATTTTCACCTTCGTATTTAAGACCCAGTTTTGCTGGATATATGATTCTTGGCTGGCAATTTTTTCCCTTCAATGCTTTATATATGTCATCCTATTGCCTTCTTGCCTGCATGGTTTCTGCTGAATATTCCAAGTGTATTCTTATTGACTGTCCTTTGTAGGTGATTGTTTGTTTATCCCTGGCTGCTTTTAAATTTTTTTCTTTTTCATTGGTTTTGGCAAGTTTGATTATGTCTTGGTGACTTTCTTTTGGGGTATGCCTTGTATGGGGTTCGATGAGCATCTTAAATACATATCTTCTCATCTTTCAAGGTATCAGGGAAGTTTTCTGATGACAAATCTTCAACAATTCTGTCTGTATTTTCTGTTATCCTTACCTGTTCTGGTACTCCAATCACTTGCAGGTTATTTCTCTTGCTAGAGTCCCACATGTTTCTCAGGGTTTCTTCATTTTTTTAAGTTTTTTTAGTCTGGTTTTTCTTCTAATACATTGTTGCCAAGTGTTTTATCTTCAATCTAGCTAATTCTGACTTCCAGTTCTCAGTTCGGCTCAGTTGACTTTCTACTGAGTTGTCTAAATTTGCAATTTTATTGTTAATCTTCTGAATTTCTGATTGCTGTCTCTCTATGCTTTCTTGAAGCCTATTAAATTTTTCATTATGTTCTTGAATAATCTTCTTAATTTCCTCAACTGCTTTATCTGTGTGCTTCTTGGCTTGTTCTGCATTTTGCCTGATCTCCTTCCTGATGTCTCAAAGAGTCCTGTATATTAATCTTTTGTATTCTACACCTGGTAATTCCAGGAATACATCTTCATCTGGAAGATTCCTTGATTCTTTGTTTTGGGAGTTTGTTGAAGCAATCGTCTTCTGCTTCTTTCTGTGATTTGATATTGACTGTTGTCTCCAAGCCATCTATAACTTATTGTATTAATTTATTTTATGTTTTCTCACTGTACCTTAGCTTCTTGCTTTGTTTTGTTTTGATATACCCAGATAGGCTACTAGAGTGAGCTAACTTGATTATTGGAGTCTTTGAAGCACTAATGTCCTGTCACCAGATGGCTAGAGCTCTTACCAGGTGTACGAGCCTAGGAGTCCATTCGCTATTCTTGTATAGACTCAGCTCAGGAGTCCAGGTAGTCACCTAGTGTGTGGTGCAGGCTCTCTCCTATGATCTTCGAGGAGCAGTGGTGGCTGATGTATGCACAGGTTTCTGGTTGCAGCAGGGGATCACACCCTGAGGAAGGCAAGGGGCTGACAACCTTCCCCTGAGTGTCTGTGAGGAAGGTGCATCCCTGTTCTCTACAGTGCTCTGTTGGGTGGGCTCTGCAGTTGTACCATAGGTACCCAGTGCTTCTAACTGTAAGGACTGAGAGGCACCCCTTATCCTTAGACCCCCTGTTGCAGGTGGCTATGTGATGTGGGTGGAGCCATAGTCCTCAGGTCCCTGTTATGGGTAGGTGAGGGCCCTGTTTAATAGGTAAAGCAGTATCAAACATCAAAAACCCTTCTCTCCACCTCACAGCTGAAACAGTTACAATCAGACCTTAAACAGATTTGCCCTTGCAATATAACAGCCAGATGCTATCTGCTGTATTGGGGGCACCCGGATCCATACAGCAGTGAAAGACAAAATCTGTGGACTGCTTGTGACTGGACAGGAGCCACTTCTGCTCTGAGTTTCCAGATTAGGGGAGCTGGAAGAATATTTTTCCCCCATTTGTTAATTTATTCTTTCTCCAAGGCCAGGAGAATGACTTCGGGAGTACAGCAGGACCTATCTCAGGCCCAGGGAAACCAACTGTTATGGAAGCCAGCTGGGGCAGAGGGAGAAGGGATCGGGCAGATGGGAGAGACTTATTTCAAAAAGAGGAGCTGTTAGATCTGTCCGGTAAATTAGACAAAATTAGAGCGCAGATTCTATGCACTGACTCAGTCCCACCACAGTTGTACCTGGGGGTTGGAGCTGTGCCACCTCACTTGCCTTCTTTCACTGAAGCAGCTCCATCCTGAACACTACTGCCAGCCCTGCCACTGTCGCACCAGGGTATTGGGGCTGAGGCACTCCCATCAACATGGCAACTCCTCGCTGCTTCTGCATTGTCTCTCCCTCCACCTGTCACTCAGTCCAATTTCTTAACTTTGCCTTCAGGGTTCCTAGTTTGTCATATATATATATATATATAATCAAGTCACTTGTTTTGGGGGGGTCTTTGTTATAAGAGGGACCACTGGAAGCGTCTGACTACTCCACCACCTTGGCCCTGCCTGAAGGCTTCTCTTGATTCACATAGCCACAGGGGCTGGTGAGCCAAAGATCAGCAGGTCAGACAGCAGTCCTCTGGCTTACACGCTGTGAAGAATGACAGATCCCAAGTTCAGCAGGGGAGGTGGCAGGTAAGTTGCTAGTTCAAGTCCCAAGAACCAGAGGTCAAATGAACAGGAGCCAGATGCAGGATCCAGCGTGGATAAAAGCCCACGGGGCTTACTAGAAAGTCTACCTATATTGGATTCAGGCCATACCCCCAAGGAAAATCCCTTTTGGGAAAATCAACTGATTGGCTACTCACAGAATTTTCCGTCATGGAGTTGATCTCATCGTTATATGATTGCCAAACTGCATCATAACCGCCAAACCACTGAGAATAATGGCCCAGCCAAGCTGACACAACTTTAACTATCACACTGATCCATGGACTTAGAACTTTCAGCCTTTATAACTGCATGAACTATTTCCTTGATGTAAATCTCTTTTCCTTTCTCTCTGTCTATCTATCTGTAGCTATACATTTCATTGCTTTTGCTTCCCTAGAGAACCCAGCTTAAGACAACTACCATTTATAATAACTCCTAGAAAGATAAAATATTTATGAATAAATCTAACCAGGAATGTAAAAGACCTATACAGAAAAAACTACAAAACGTGATTGCAAGAAACCAAAAGAGACTTACAAAAATGGAAAAACATATTATACTATGCTTACGGATAAGAAGACCCAACATTGTGAAAATGTCAATCCTACCCAAAACGATCTACAGATATGATGCAATCCTAATCCAAATACCAACAGCATTCTTTAAAGAGGTAGAAAAACTAATCATCAACTTTATATGGAAAGGAAAGGGGCCCCAGATAAGAAAAGCATTATTGAAGAAGAAGGACAAAGTAGGAGGCCTCACACTACCTATCTCAGAGCAGGCAAAAAGCCTGGAACTGGTACAACGACAGACACATATATGAATGGAATAGAACTGAGAACCTAGAGACATCAACCTATGGTCAGCTGATCTTTGACAAATGACCAAAATCCATTAAATTGGGGAAAGACAGCCTTTTTAACAAACGGTGCTGACAAAATTAGATGTCTGTCTGTAAAAAAAATGAAGCAGGCCCATACCTCACACTATGCTCAAAAACTAACTCAAAATGGATCACAGATCTAAATATAAAACCTAAAATGATAAAGAACATGGAAGAAAATATAGGGACAATACTAGGGGCCCTAATACATGTCATAAATACAATACAAACCATAATTAACACTGTACAAACACCAGAAGATAAACTAGATAACTGGAAGCTCCTAAAAATTAAACACACTCACCAAAAGAGGGAAAAGAGAGCCTAGACTGGGAAGAAAAATTTTGGCTAAAACACATCCAACAAGGGTCTAACCTCTACAATCTATAGAACACTTCAACATCTCAATAATAAAAAGACAAATAATCCAACTAAAAAATGAGCAAAGGATATGAACACAGACATTACCAAAGATGACATTCAGGCAAGTAACAGATACATGAGAAAATGCTCATGATCATTAGCCATTAGAGAAATGCTAATCAAAACTACAGTGAGATATCATCTCATCCTGACATTACTGGCATGAATCAAAAAGCAGAAAATAGCAAATGTTGGAGAGGTCATGGGAAGACTGGAACTCTCAGGTACTGCTGGTAGGAATGTAATATGGTACAACTGCTATAGAAAACAATATGGTGCCTGTTTAAAAAGCTAGAAACAGAAATATCATATGATCCAGCAATTCCACTCCTAGGAATATATCCTAGAGAAATAAGAGCTGTCATACGAATGGACATATGTATAATCATGTTCATTGCAGAATTACTCACAGTAGCAAAAAATGGAAACAATCTAAGTGTCCATCAACAGATGAATGGATAAACAAACTTTGGTACATACACACAGTGGCATATGATGCAATGAAAAAGAACATTGACAAATCCTCGAAACATCTCATAACGTGGATAAATCTGGAGGGCATTATGCTAAGTGAAATAAGTCAATCATGAAAGGACAAATATTGTATGAGACCACTATTATAAAAACCCGAGAGAAGGTTCATACAGGAAGAAAATATCCTTTGATGGTTATGAGGGTGGAGAGGGAGGGAGAGGGGCATTCACTAATTAGATAGTAGACAAGAACTGTTTTAGGTGAAGGGAAAGACAACCCCCCATACAGGAGAGGTCAACAAAGCAAAGAAGTTTCCTGAACACAATCGAACGCTTCAAAGGCCAGAGTAGCAGGGATGGGGGTCTGGAGACCATGGTTTCAGGGGACATCAAGGTCAACTGGCATAACAAGATGTATTAAGAAAACATTCTGCATCCCACTTTGGTGAGTGGCACCTGGGGTCTTAAACGCTAGCAAGAGGCCACGTAAGATACATCAATTGGTTTCAACCCACCTGCAGCAAAGAAGAATGAAGAACACCAAAGGCACAAGGTAAATATGAGCCCAAGAGACAGAAAGGGCCACATAGACCAGAGACCACATCAGCCTGAGACCAGAAGAACTAGATGGTGCCCAGCTACCATCGAGGACTGCCCTGACATGAAATACAAGACAGAATCCCTGATGGAGCATAAGAACAGTCGGTTGCAGACCTCAAAAAAGACCAGACTTAATGGTATGACTGAGACTACAGGGACTCTGGGGTTCGTGGTCCCCAGGTCGTCTGTTAGCCCAAGGCTGGAACCATTCCCAAAGCCAACTCTTCAGACAAGGATTGGACTAGACTATAAGACATAAAATGATACTGGTGAGGATTGAGTGTCTTAGATCAAGTAGAAACATGGTACTATGTGAGCAGCTCCTCTCTGGAGGTGAGATGAGAAGGCAGAGGGGAACAGGAGCTGGTTGAATGGACACAGGGAATACAAGGTAGAGAGGAGGAATGTACTGTCTTATTAGGGGGAGAGCAGCTAGGAATAAATAGCAAGGTGTGTGTAAGTTTTTGTATGAGAGACTGACTTGATGTGTAAACTTCCACTTAAAGCACAATAAATAAATAAATAAATAAAATGTTCTACATCCTATTTTGGTGAGTAGCATCTGGGGTCTTAAAAGCTTGCAAGTGGCCATCTAAGACGTATCTATTGGTCCCATCATATTCACAGCAAAGGAGAATGAAGAAAACCAAAGATACAAGGAAAATATTAATCCAAAGGACTAATGGACCACATGAACTACAGCCTCCACCAGCCCGAGCCCACAAGTAGATGGTGCCCAGCTACGATAACTGAATGCTCTGACAGGGATCACAACAGAGGGTTCTGGACAGAGCAGAAGAAAAAGGTAGAACAAAATTCAAATTTTCAAAAAAAGACTAGATTTGCTGGTCTGACAGAGGCTGGAGGAATCCCTGAGACTGTGCCCGGGACACCCTCCTAACTCAGAACTAAAGCCTCTCTCGAAGTCCACCTTTCAATCAAAGATTAGACAGGCTTATAAAACAAACAATAATGTACATGAAGAATGTGCTTCTTCATTCAATCAAGTACACAAAACTATACAGGCAACACCTGCCCAAAACCAAAGACGAGGAGGCAGGAGGGGCAGAAAACCTAGACAAATGGATGCAGGGAACCCGGGGAGTAAATGGAAAGGAGCAGAGTGCTGACACTTTGTAGGGATTGCAACCAAGGTCACAAAACAATTTGTGTATAGATTTTTGAATGAGAAACTAATTTGTGCTGTAAACTTTCACATAAAATAATTTTTAAATGCTTTATTGACATTATTCATATGTTCAAAAGTCATTAATAGCTTTAATGAAATGAAATAAAGAGGGAGAAAGAAGAATACAACAGAAAGGAGAAGAGTTTTCTCCAGTAACTAGGCAAGAGCTGGTAGAAAAAAAGGAAGATGAAACACTATTAAAGGAGAGCCTGAATAAAGTCAATTTAAGAGAGCCCAGGTTGTCCATTTTGTGGCCCCTACCTCAGAAAGTACAAACAAGTGAGGCACCAGTCAAAGTCCAACTCAACAGAAGTTTATTTGCCAGATTTCTAAGAGAGCTGGATGCTTCCACTTTACAAGGCTACCTAAGATAGGAAAAGAATGCCCAAGGACCACTTCCTAAACTATGAGTCCATTATTTATATGTTCATTTCATATTTCTCACCTAAGCTCCAAAATGCAAGGACTTTGTTCTGCTCACAGCTGTACCCTCAATTTTTTTAACTGCCCAAATATCTATGTATTGATGTTTTGAATAAGAGATTATATAAACAAGAACACCAAATCCAACATTTTAGGATCTCACAGTCAGGAAGGAAGATGTTGTTTCAAGCAACAGGCAGTAAGTTCTAAGACAGCTGGAAAAATATTTAAAAGACCAGGGTCTTCTGGTAAGCTTTATATTCCTTATTTCTTGTATAAAGACATTTAATTTGAAAAAAAAAAAAAAGAGTTCCTACCACTATAGGTAAATTATATGAATGCAGGCACACATTTAAAGGGACAAAAGTTGTTGCAATATGTGCTACAGGAAAGGAAATAGAAACATAGCTCTGTTAGAATACCTGTGTTTGAATTTGGACAAAGTAAAGACATTGGAAAAATAAACTTCATACAATAATTAAAGGCAGAAAGTGATGATTCATCCAAATGCCTCATCTTCAGAGTTATTTTTTTATATATATAATTGAGTATGTTGACATTATCTCTTCTAGAATGAGAATTTATTTGATCAAAAAAAATTAAGAACTGAAGACATTATCTGTGTAACTCCCTTCCTGGTTAACCAGAGAACAATAGACAAAAAGGTTGTGGCCTTGTCTTAAGCAGAGGGCAGCGGGGATTTGAAGCTGTTGCAGATTGAATTGTGTCCCCCCAAAATATTTGCCATCTTTGCTAGTTCATAATTCCCTTGTATGATTGTCTACCATTTAATCATCTGATGTGATTTCCCCATATGTTTTAAATCCTATCACTATGATGGAATAAGATGGATTAGTAGCAGTTATATTTATGAGGTCTACAAGATTGGGTAGTGTCTTAAGCCAGTCTCTTTTGAGATATAAAAGAGAAAAGCAAGCAGAGACACATGGGGACCTCATACCACCAAGAAAGCAACACAGGGAGCAGAACATATCCTTTGAACCTGAGGTTCCTGTGCTGAGATGCTCCCAGACCAAGAGAAGACTGATGACAAGGACCTTCCTCCAGAGCCAACGGAGAGAAAAACGCTTCCCCTGGAGCCAGCACCCTGAATTCAGACTCCTATCCTATTGGACTGTGAGAGAATAAACTTCTCCTTGTTAAAGCCAGCCACTTATGGTATTTCTGTTATAGCAGCGCTAGATGTCTAAGACAGAAACCAAAAAAAAAACCCAAGCCCACTGCTGCTGAGTCGATTCCGACTCATAGCAACCCTATAGGACAGAGTAGAACTGCCCCATAGAGTTTCTAAGGAGTGCCTGTTGGATTCGAACAGCCAACCTCTTGGCTAGCAGCTGTAGCATTTAACTACTACGCCACCACGGTTTCCAGAAGCTGTGCAAAATTCATGTTCTATGTTATAATCTTTCTTAGTTTATTATCTAGAATCCAGTTCATTGCATTTTGCTGACAATTCAACAAACAGAAAAACTGGCATATTACAGACTTGCAGTCTGTGTAATTTTTTTTTCTTGAAAAAAAATTGTGCTTTTTTTTTTTTTTCAGGAAAAGAAAATACCTGTAGAAAGTATACTTAAAGATGTTAAAAATGTAATGGAATGACAATAAATAAAACCATTTGGTCATCAAAATTTAGCAGGTAACAAAGTGTAAACACAGACCTTTAGTGGCATTTAAAAGTACAAGAAGGATTTAATATTTTAAAAAATACATTCATTCCTTCCAGTAGAATCTAAAACTTAGAGTCTTACCTTCATGAGTTCCTTAACAGTTTTGTCATGGAACCTAGCATTTAAAAGTCGTCCCAGACTTTGCTTCCACACCTATTTTAATTTTTCATTCCTTCTATTGGGAGAATTTAGCCCCGGTTCAGTCAATAATGCTTCAAATCTGAGTCCATTTGCTAGTTGAACCTATGTACTTCTGACTGACAACCACAAGTGTGATGTGTGCATATCCCTAGAAGCATTGTCAATAAAAATTTCATGGAAGGCTATCTAAAAGTTTATAAATACGATTAATCTTCACATTCGGTTTTCTCTTTCATAGATTTTTTTTCTCTGATTTTAAATATTTTCTTCCATCTACTTCTTTCTTTTTACTTAGGAGACCTAGTGGTGTAGTGGTTAAGTGTTATGGCTGCTAACCAAAAAGTCAGCAGTTAAAACCCACCAGCTGCTCCTTGGAAACCTTTTGGGGCAGTTCTGCTCTATCCTATAGTGTCCCTATAAGTCACAATCAACTTGATGGCAAGGGTTTTTTTTTTTTTAATTATTTAGGGCTTTTTCTCTAATTCTTAGAGCATCTTCAAATAGAATTAAAGATCATTGATTTGAGTCCTTTGTTCTTTTCTAATACTGACACTAAAAGCATTGGCAAAAAACAGGGTCCAGGAATTGACAGGATACCAATTGAGATGTTTCAACAAATGGACGCAGCATTGGAGATTCTCACTCGTCTATGCCAAGAAATTTCAAAGACAGCTACCAGCCAATCAATTGGAAGAGTTCCATATTTGTGCCCATTTCAATGAAAGGTGATTCAACAGAATGTGGAAAGTATTGAGCAATATCATTAATATCACATGCAAGTAAAATTTTGCTGAAAATCATTCAAAAGCAGTTGGAGCAGTACATCGACAGGGAACTACCAGAAATTCAAGCCAGATTCAGAAGAGGATGTGGAACAAGGGATATCATTGCTGATGTCAGATGGATCTTGGCTGAAAGCAGGGAATATCAGAAAGATGTTTACCTGTGTTTTATTGACTATGCAAAGGCATTCAACTGTGTGGATCATAGCAAATTATGGATAACACTTTGAAGAATGGGAATTCCAGAACACTTAATTGTGCTCATAAGGAACCTGTACATAGACCAAGATACATTGGTTTGAACAGAACAGAGGGATACTGTGTGGTTTAAAGTCGGCAAAGGCGTGTATCAGGGTTGTATCTTTCACCATACTTATTCAATCTGTATGCTGAGAAAATAATCCGAGAAGCTGGACTGCATGAAGAAGAACACCAGATCAGGTTGGAGGAAGACTCGTTAACAACCTGTGATATGCAGATGGCACAACCTTGCTTGCTGAAAGCAAAGAGGACTTGAAGCACTTACTGATGAACATTAAAGACCACAGCCTTCAGTATGGATTGCACCTGAACATAAAGAAAACAAAAATTCTCACACCTAGACCAATAAGCAACATCATGGTAAATGGAGAAAAGATTGAACTTGTCAAGGATTTCGTTTTACTTGGATCCACAATCAATGTCCATGGAAACAGTAGTCAAGAAATCAAACAATGTATTACATTGGGCAAATCTACTGCAAAAGATCTCTTTAAAGTGTTATAAAGCAAAGATATCACTTTATGACTAAGGCGCACCTGACCCAAGCCACAGTATTTTCAATTGCCTCTTATTCATGCGATCTGGACAATGAATAAGGAGGACAAAAGAAGAACTGATGCCTTTGAATTATGATATTGGCTAAGAATATTGAATATACCATGGACTGCCAGAAGAACAAATCTGTCTTGGAAGAAGTACAGCCAGAACGTTCCTTAAAAACAAGTATGGCAAGACTTTGTCTCATGTATTTTGGACATGTTATCAGGAAGGACCAGCCCCTGGAGAAGGACATCATGCTTGGTAAAGTAGAAGTCAGCAAATAAGAGGAAGGCCCTCAACGACATGGATTTACACAGTGTCTGCAACAATGGGCTCGAACATAACAATGATTGTGAGGATGGCACAGGGCTGGGCAGTGTTTCATTCTGTTTTACATGGTCACTATGAGTTGGAATGAACTTGACAGCACCTAATAACAGCAATGATGTATGGATTTAATGGCACCCCACAAATTTTGATATGTCGTGTTTTTCATTTGCACTCATCTCAAAATACTTTTTAGTTTCCTTTTGGTTTCTTCTTGACCAATATGTTATTTAGTTTCCAAATATTTGCGGATTTTTCCAGGTATCTTCCTCTTACTGATTTCTAATTTAATTTCATTGTGGTTTGAGAATATACTTCGTATAACTTGAGTTATTTATATAGAGACTTGTTTTATGCCTCAGAATACAGTCTATCTTGGTAAATGTTCTGTACCCACTTGACAAGAATATGTGTTCTGTGTTGTTAGGCAGAGTATTCTCTATATGAATCAGGTCAAGTTGCTTGATAGTGTTCCTCGTGTCTTCTATATCCTTACTGATTTTCTACTTGTTTTATCAGTTATTGAGAGAGGATATGAATTTGTCTTGACTATAATGGTCTGTTTCTCCTTGCAGTTCTATCGATTTTTACTTCATTACTTTGAATCTCTACTATTAAGACACACAAATGTTTAGGATTGTTCTGTTCTCTTCATGAATTGACCCCTTTGTCATTATGAAATGTTCTTCTTTATCCCTATTAACATTCTTTGATCTGAAATTTACTTTGTCTGATAGTAATATCACCACTTGAGTTTTCTTTGATTAGTGTTAACATGGTATATCTTTTTCATTCTTTTACTTTTAATCTCTTTGTGTCTTTATATTTAAAGTAGCTTTATTGGGGCAGCATATAGTCGAGTCTTGATTTTTTAAAATCTAATCCTATAATCTCTGTTTTTTAATTACAGTATTTAGACCATTTACATTTATTGTGATTAGTGATATGGTTATGTTTAAGTCTATCACATGGCTATACATTTTTTTTTTGTCCACCTGTTGCTACTTTTCCCTCTTTTTCTGCCTATTTTGGATTGAGTATTTTATTATTATTATTCTATTTTTCTTCTTTTGTTGGCTTATTAGCTATAACTCTTTTATTTCAATGGTTGTTTTAGGGTTTATAAGATGCATCTTCAACTTACCACAGAATACTTTTAAGTATATTGTACCACTCTATTTATAAGAACCTTACGATAGTATACTTCCATTTCCCCCCTCTTAACCTTTGTGCTATTTTTGTCATACATTTTATTTAAAGAAGCTGCTCCACTATCTTTTCACTTGTGTTGTTTCTGATGTGGACTCTGTTGTCATCTTTATCTTTTTTCCTCTCTGTATGTGTTTTTTCTCTGCAACAGCTTTTAAGACTTTTATCACTCATTTTGGACAACTTGATCATGTGCTTTTTTTAGTTTTCTTTGTGTATCTTGTGCTTGGGGTTCATTATTCTGCTTGGATTTTCATGTTTGCAGGTTTTGTCAAATTGGGGGAAAAAATTTCTCTGTATATGGCATTTTTGGATAGCCTCTATCACCTATCACTGTCTGAAACTTCGCTAATTTTTTTCTTCTCCAATATTCAATCTGTTGCTAGTTTCACCCAGTGTATATTTCATCTCAGACATTGTACTTATTTCTTGAGGTTCTATTTGGGTCTTTTTTATAGTTTTTACATCTGTATTAATTTTTTCAACATATGCAATACAATTATAATTACTGTTTTAATATCTTTGTCTGCTAATTCTAATATCCATTTACTTTTGAGTTTGTTCTCTTTGAGTTTTCTTATTATAGGTCATATTTTTCTATATCCCTAGTAATATTTGCATGCTAGGTAATTTTTTTATTGTATGCCCAGTCATTATGAATTTTACTTCAGTGTTTTATATTTCTATAAATATTCTTGAGCTTTGTTCTAGGGCACAGTTAAGTTACATAAGTTACAATTTAATCCTTTCAGGTATTGCTCTTATGATTTATGAGAGAAATCCACAGTATAGGGTTAATTATTCCCCACTACCAAAGAGAGATCCTTCTGAGTACTCTACACAATGCCCCGTAAATTATAAGGTTTATGATTTATCAAAACCTTAAGGTTTATAACAGTCTGGTTACAAGTACTGTTCTGGCCTTGTGTGAGTGCCGGGCACTCCCACCTCTACCACTTTCAAGTGATTCTGTCCCTGGCCTCAGGTAGTTTGTTCACAATCATGTGGTAATCAATATTCAGTGCAGACTCAGGGAAACCCTCTTCAAATCTTCAGGTTTCCTTCTCCTGCCCAATACTCTTTCCTGAGAACCCTAGCTACTTTGCTCACCCCAGACTTTCTGCTCCATCTCAAATCAGAGAGTCTGCCAGGCTCCACCTGGGTATCCCCTTCTTTTACTTCAGACTGGTATCCATCTCAAGACAGTAAACCAGGGCAATTAGAGGGCTTACCTCATTTGTTTCCTGTTTTTCAGGAATAACTGTTCTTCATTGCCTTGTATTCAGTGTCTTGAAAATGATTTTTTTCAATATGTTGTCTTTATTTATCGGTTTTTTAAGGTAGGAGGGTAAATCTAGTCCTGTTACTCAATCTTAACAGAAAATTTAATTTAGTTCATAACTTATTCATTTGGAGAAAGTTAACAGGTACTACTCATTATCAATAGAAAGACAGAGACAAAGAAAATAATTTGATTTTAAATAAATTGTAATGGACTAAAACTTCTTCTAAGCTAATACTCCCTAAGTAAATAAGAGCAGTACTGGCCTGAATGTGATGTCTCAAGGGACTGTCCAAATGCTTGTAGAGGGAGTGGCTGGGAAACAGCAAAATAAGAAGGAAAGAGAATAGTGTAAAGTTTTCCATGAAGCTAAATTTATTCTATTTAAACAAGAATTCCTTACGTTGAAATTATCTACTACTTTTTGTGTGTTAAAGAGACTTTCATTTGTGGGTTTTTTTTTTTTAAACCTGGAAAAATAAAAAATTGGAAACTCTTAAAACTACAAAAAAATTATTAGCATTTCAAATCCTAAAAGAATGGTTGAAATTTTGGGGCTAAGAACAGATGAACTTCAGGCGGCTGGGAAATTCTTGATTTCTCCTCTATTCTGAGGTGCCAAATAAAAAAACCAGGAGCTCTGTGAAAGTTGATCTTTATTCATCATTTTATTTCCAGCATCTAACACATAATTGGTGCTCAACACATGCTTGTTGAATGAATGAGTGCCTAATAAATAAATGAATTGGGTTCCAAATCACAGAATACCCTAGAACTTCTGGTCTGGCAGGCCCACGAATTTTCCACTGAAGCCCTTCTCTTTCTTAATTGATCTGCTTCATTAAAAAGGAAACAGTAAGACTAATTGGCTTTGATGCAGACTGTCACACACCCTTCAATAAGCAAGCTGTGTTGCAAGGCACTTGAGGCAAAGGGCCTGATCATCTGACAGGGTTTGGACCTTGACAACACAAAGAGGGAAAGAAGAAAGTGTACAACATTAACTGATGAATCTGCCAGGCTCTGGAGACATAGATACAAAACTGACCTCCTGAGAAGTTTAGGCAAAGAATTGATTAGGAAGACACCTGCTCATTGTGGGTTGCAAACCTGGTTGCTCATTAGAATCACCTTAGGAAGGAGCCGAGGTGGATTGAGACAGTGGCTGCAACAATGAGCTCAAGCATAACAATGATTGTAAGGATGGCGCAGGACCGGGCAGTGTTTCATTCTGTTGTGCATAGGGTCGCTATGAGTCGGAACCGACTCCACGGCACCTAACAACAACAGCAAGGAGGGAGCAGTTTTTGTGTTTTATTTTTTTTCTTATATCAGCTTTATTGAGATACAACTCACAAAACATGTGATTCATTTATTAAAGTATACAATAGTTATTAGTATAGTCACCGGCTTATGCAACCATCACCACAATCAATTTTAGAATATTTTCATCAACCAAAAAGAAACCCCTGTACCCTTTAGCTATCACCTTCTAATCCCCCTCATTCTCTCTCCCTCCAGTCATAGGCAACCGCAATCTACTTTCTATCTCTAAAGCTTTGTCTATTTTGGACATTTTATATAAGCAGAATCATATAGCATGTGCATTACTGGCTTCTTTCATTTAAAATAGTGTTTTCAATTTTCATCCATGTTGTAGCATGTATCAATAGTTCATTCCTTTTTATTGCCAAATACTATTCCATTGTATGAACATGCCATATTTTTCTTATCCATTCATCAGTTGACGTGCTTGAGGAGCTTTTAAAACACATGGATGCAGATTCCCACATCCAGAGATTCAGACTCAACTAGGGTAGGGAAACTGGAATTTTTTTTTTTTTTTTTATAATAACTTTTATTAAGCTTCAAGTGAACGTTTACAAATCCAATCAGTCTGTCACATATAAGTTTACATACATCTCACTCCCTACTCCCACTTACTCTCCCCGTCTTGAGTCAGCCCTTTCAGTCTCTCCTTTCTTGACAATTTTGCCGGCTTCCCTCTCTCTCTATCCTCCCATCCCCCCTCCAGACAAGAGTTGCCAACACAATCTCAAGTGTCCACCTGATATAATTAGCTCACTCTTCATCAGCATCTCTCTCCCACCCGCTGACCAGTCCCTTTCATTTCTGATGAGTTGTCTTCGGGGATGGTTCCTGTCCTGTGTCAACTGAAGGTCTGGGGAGCATGACCGCCGGGATTCCTCCAGTCTCAGTCAGACCATTAAGTTTGGTCTTCTTACGAGAATTTGGGGTCTGCATCCCACTGATCTCCTGCTCCCTCAGGGGTCCTCTGCTGAGCTCCCTGTCAGGGCAGTCATCAATTGTGGCCGGGCACCAACTAGTTCTTCTGGTCTCAGGATGATGTAGGTCTCTGGTTCATGTGGCCCTTTCTGTCTCTTGGGCTCTTAGTTGTCATGTGGGCTTGGTGTTCTTCATTTTCCTTTGCTCCAGGTGGGTTGAGACGAATTGCTGCATCTTAGATGGCTGCTTGTTAGCATTTAAGACCCCAGACGCCACATTTCAAAGTGGGATGCAGAATGATTTCATAATAGAATTATTTTGCCAATTGACTTAGAAGTCCCCGCAAACCATGCTCCCCAGACCCCCGCGCTTGCTCCGCTGACCTTTGAAGCATTCATTTTATCCCGGAAACTTCTTTGCTTTTGGTCCAGTCCAATTGAGCTGACCTTCCATGTATTGAGTGTTGTCTTTCCCTTCACCTAAAGCAGTTCTTATCTACTGATTAATCAATAAAAAAACCCTCTCCCACCCTCCCTCCCTCTCCCCCTCGTAACCACAAAAGTATGTGTTCTTCTCAGGTTTACTATTTCTCAAGATCTTATAATAGTGGTCTTATACAATATTTGTCCTTTTGCCTCTGACTCATTTCGCTCAGCATAATGCCTTCCAGGTTCCTCCATGTTATGAAATGTTTCAGAGATTCGTCACTGTTCTTTATCGATGCGTAGTATTCCATTGTGTGAATATACCACAATTTATTTAACCATTCATCCGTTGATGGACACCTTGGTTGCTTCCAACTTTTTGCTATTGTAAACAGAGCTGCAATAAACATGGGTGTGCATATATCTGTTTGTATGAAGGCTCTTGTATCTCTAGGGTATATTCCTAGGAGTGGGATTTCTGGCTTGTATGGTAGTTCTATTTCTAACTGTTTAAGATAACGCCAGATAGATTTCCAAAGTGGTTGTACCATTTTACATTCCCACCAGCAGTGTATGAGAGTTCCAATCTCTCTGCAGCCTCTCCAACATTTATTATTTTGTGTTTTTTGGATTAATGCCAGCCTTGCTGGTGTGAGATGGAATCTCATCGTAGTTTTAATTTGCATTTCTCTAATGACTAATGATCGAGAGCATTTTCTCATGTATCTGTTGGCTGCCTGAATATCTTCTTTAGTGAAATGTGTGTTCATATCCTTTGCCCACTTCTTGATTGGGTTGTTTGTCTTTTTGTGGTTGAGTTTTGACAGAATCATGTAGATTTTAGAGATCAGGCGCTGGTCGGAGATGTCATAGCTGAAAATTCTTTCCCAATCTGTAGGTGGTCTTTTTACTCTTTTGGTGAAGTCTTTAGATGAGCATAGGTGTTTGATTTTTAGGAGCTCCCAATTATCGGATTTCTCTTCATCATTTTTAGTAATGTTTTGTATTCTGTTTATACCTTGTATTAGGGCTCCTAGGGTTGTCCCAATTTTTTCTTCCATGATCTTTATCGTTTTAGTCTTTATGTTTAGGTCTTTGATCCACTTGGAGTTAGTTTTTGTGCATGGTGTGAGGTATGGGTCCTGTTTCATTTTTTTGCAAATGGATATCCAGTTATGCCAGCACCATTTGTTAAAAAGGCTGTCTTTTCCCCAGTTAATTGACACCGGTCCTTTGTCAAATATCAGCTGCTCATACGTGGATGGATCTATGTCTGGGTTCTCAATTCTGTTCCATTGGTCTATGTGTCTGTTGTTGTACCAATACCAGGCTGTTTTGACTACTGTGGCTGTATAATAGGTTCTGAAGTCAGGTAAGGTGAGGCCTCCCACTTTCTTCTTCTTTTTCAGTAGTGCTTTGCTTATCCGGGGCTTCTTTCCCTTCCATATGAAATTGGTGATTTGTTTCTCTATCCCCTTAAAATATGACATTGGAATTTGGATCGGAAGTGCGTTAAATGTATAGATGGCTTTTGGTAGAATAGACATTTTTACTATGTTAAGTCTTCCTATCCATGAGCAAGGTATGTTTTTCCACTTAAGTATGTCCTTTTGAATTTCTTGTAGTAGAGCTTTGTAGTTTTCTTTGTATAGGTCTTTTACATCCTTGGTAAGATTTATTCCTAAGTATCTTATCTTCTTGGGGGCTACTGTGAATGGTATTGATTTGGTTATTTCCTCTTCGGTGTTCTTTTTGTTGATGTAGAGGAATCCAAGTGATTTTTGTATGTTTATTTTATAACCTGAGACTCTGCCAAACTCTTCTATTAGTTTCAGTAGTTTTCTGGAGGATTCCTTAGGGTTTTCTGTGTATATAATCATGTCATCTGCAAATAGTGATAACTTTACTTGTTCCTTGCCAATCCGGATACCTTTTATTTCTTTGTCTAGCCTGATTGCCCTGGCTAAGACTTCCAACATGATGTTGAATAAGAGTGGTGATAAAGGGCATCCTTGTCTGGTTCCCGTTCTCAAGGGAAATGCTTTCAGGTTCTCTCCATTTAGAGTGATATTGGCTGTTGGCTTTGCATAGATGCCCTTTATTATGTTGAGGAATTTTCCTTCAATTCCTATTTTGGTAAGAGTTTTTATCATGAATGGGTGTTGGACTTTGTCAAATGCCTTTTCTGCATCAATTGATAAGATCATGTGGTTTTTGTCTTTTGTTTTATTTATGTGATGGATTACATTAATGGTTTTTCTGATATTAAACCAGCCTTGCATACCTGGTATAAATCCCACTTGATCAGGGTGAATTATTTTTTTGATGTGTTGTTGGATTCTATTGGCTAGAATTTTGTTGAGGATTTTTGCATCAATGTTCATGAGGGATATAGGTCTATAATTTTCTTTTTTTGTAATGTCTTTACCTGGTTTTGGTATCAGGGAGATGGTGGCTTCGTAGAATGAGTTGGGTAGTATTCCGTCATTTTCTATGCTTTGGAATACCTTTAGTAGTAGTGGTGTTAACTCTTCTCTGAAAATTTGGTAGAACTCTGCAGTGAAGCCGTCCGGGCCAGGGCTTTTTTTTGTTGGGAGTTTTTTGATTACCGTTTCAATCTCTTTTTTTGTTATGGGTCTATTTAGTTGTTCTACTTCTGAATGTGTTAGTTTAGGTAGGTAGTGTTTTTCCAGGAATTCATCCATTTCTTCTAGGTTTTCAAATTTGTTAGAGTACAATTTTTCATAATAATCTGAAATGATTCTTTTAATTTCATTTGGTTCTGTTGTGATGTGGTCCGTCTCATTTCTTATTCGGGTTATTTGTTTCCTTTCCTGTATTTCTTTGGTCAGTCTAGCCAATGGTTTATCAATTTTATTAATTTTTTCAAAGAACCAGCTTTTGGCTTTGTTAATTCTTTTGATTGTTTTTCTGTTCTCTAATTCATTTAGTTCAGCTCTAATTTTTATTATTTGTTTTCTTCTGGTGCCTGATGGATTCTTTTGTTGCTCAGTTTCTATTTGTTCAAGTTGTAGGGACAGTTCTCTGATTTTGGCTCTTTCTTCTTTTTGTATGTGTGCATTTATTGATATAAATTGGCCTCTGAGCACTGCTTTTGCTGTGTCCCAGAGGTTTTGATAGGAAGTATTTTCATTCTCGTTGCTTTCTATGAAATTCCTTATTCCCTCCTTGATGTCTTCTATAACCCAGTCTTTTTTCAGGAGGGTATTGTTCATTTTCCAAGTATTTGATTTCTTTTCCCTAGTTTTTCTGTTATTGATCTCTAGTTTTATTGCCTTGTGGTCTGAGAAGATGCTTTGTAATATTTCGATGTTTTGGACTCTGCAAAGGTTTGTTTTATGACCTAATATGTGGTCTATTCTAGAGAATGTTCCATGTGCGCTGGAAAAAAAAGTATATTTTGCAGCAGTTGGGTGGAGAGTTCTGTATAAGTCAATGAGGTCAAGTCGGTTGATTGTTGTAATTAGATCTTCCGTGTCTCTGTTGAGCTTCTTACTGGATGTCCTGTCCTTCTCCGAAAGTGGTGTGTTGAAGTCTCCTACTATAATTGTGGAGGTATCTATCTCGCTTTTCAGTTCTGTTAAAATTTGATTTATGTATCTTGCAGCCCTGTCATTGGGTGCGTAAATATTTAATATGGTTATGTCTTCCTGATCAATTGTCCCTTTTATCATTATATAGTGTCCTTCTTTATCCTTTGTGGTGGATTTAAGTCTAAAGTCTATTTTGTCAGAAATTAATATTGCTACTCCTCTTCTTTTTTGCTTATTGTTTGCTTGATATACTTTTTTCCATCCTTTGAGTTTTAGTTTGTTTGTGTCTCTAAGTCTAAGGTGTGTCTCTTGTAGGCAGCATATAGATGGATCGTGTTTCTTTATCCAGTCTGTGACTCTCTGTCTCTTTATTGGTGCATTTAGTCCATTTACATTCAGGGTAATTATAGATAAATAAGTTTTTAGTGCTGTCATTTTGATGCCTTTTTATGTGTGTTGTTGACAATTTCATTTTTCCACACACTTTTTTGTGCTGAGGCGTTTTTCTTAGTAAATTGTGAGACCCTCATTTTCATAGTGTTTGACTTTATGTTAGTTGAGTCGTTACGTTTTTCTTGGTTTCTGTCTTGAGTTATAGAGTTGTTATGCCTTTTTGTGGTTACCTCATTATATACCCCTATTTTTCTAAGTAAAAACCTAACTTGTGTTGTTCTATATCGCCTTGTATCACTCTCCATATGGCAGTTCAATGCCTCCTGTATTTAGTCCCTCTTTTTGATTATTGTGATCTTTTACCTATTGACTTCCATGATTCCCTGTTATGTGTATTTTTTTTTTAATTAATCTTAATTTGTTTGTTTTTGTGATTTCCCTATTTGAGTTGATATCAGGACGTTCTGTTTTGTGACCTTGTGTTGTGCTGATATCTGATATTATTGGTTCTGTGACCAAACAATATCCTTTAGTATTTCTTGTAGCTTTGGTTTGGTTTTTGCAAATTCTCTAAACTTGTGTTTGTCTGTAAATATCTTAATTTCGCCTTCATATTTCAGAGAGAGTTTTGCTGGATATATGATCCTTGGTTGGCAGTTTTTCTCCTTCAGTGTTCTGTATATGTTGTCCCACTCCCTTCTTGCCTGCATGGTTTCTGCTGAGTAGTCAGAACATATTCTTATTGATTCTCCCTTGAAGGAAACCTTTCTTTTCTCCCTGGCTGCTTTTAAAATTTTCTGTTTATCTTTGGTTTTGGTGAGTTTGATGATAATATGTCTTGGTGTTTTTCTTTTTGGATCAATCTTAAATGGGGTTCGATGAGCATCTTGGATAGATATCCTTTCGTCTTTCATGATGTCAGGGAAGTTTTCTGTCAGAAGTTCTTCAACTATTTTCTCTGTGTTTTCTGTCCCCCCTCCCTGTTCTGGGACTCCAATCATCCGCAGGTTATCCTTCTTGATAGAGTCCCACATAATTCTTAGGGTTTCTTCATTTTTTTTAATTCTTTTATCTGATTTTTTTTCAGCTATGTTGGTGTTGATTCCCTGGTCCTCCAGATGTCCCAGTCTGCATTCTAATTGCTCGAGTCTGCTCCTCTGACTTCCTAGTGTGTTGTCTAATTCTGTTATTTTATTGTTAATCTTTTGGATTTCTACATGTTGTCTCTCTATGGATTCTTGCAACTTATTAATTTTTCCAGTATGTTCTTGAATAATCTTTTTGAGTTCTTCAACAGTTTTATCAGTGTGTTCCTTGGCTTTTTCTGCAGTTATCCTAATTTCATTTGTGATATCATTAAGCATTCTGTAAATTAGTTTTTTATATTCTGTATCTGATAATTCCAAAATTGTATCTTCATTTGGGAAAGATTTTGATTCTTTTGTTTGGGGGGTTGGAGAAGCTGTCACGGTCTGCTTCTTGAAGTGGTTTGATATGGATTGTTGTCTCCGAGCCATCACTGGGAAACTAGTTTTTCCAGAAAATCCGCTAAAAAAAAACTGCAGTCAGATCCCTATCAGAGTTCTCCCTCTGGCTCAGGCTATTCAGATGTTAATGAAGCCGCCTGGGGAGGGTGGGGGAGGGAACAGAGAGATAGGAGAGTAGCACCTCAGAATATAGCCAGAGTTGCTTGTCTTGCTTGGAATGACTGTTATATCTGAGATTCCCGCGGGCGCGTCGCCTATGTGTGCTGGCTGTGTGGAGATTGCCCCCAGGGGGTCTGGCCCGCTGGAGTCACGGTCAGATCCTCCGCTTCCAGCCCCACGCCCAGCGTCAAGGCTCCCCTACTGGGACGGTGCACTCTCAACTCCAAAATCAGTCGCTGCCTCCCGGGGACTTCTCGTCCCTCCAGCCGCGTGGCCGTGCTGCCCCCGTGAACCAGGTGGGCCCCCTCCCGGGGTTAGTTCAGATGGGTGGAGTAGCTCCCCGTGCTTGTGCCGCGACCAAGTGTCCCGGCTGGAACGCTGTTCTCCCCACTCCAATACCAGTCACTGCCTCCCGGGGACTTCTCCTACCGGCTGCGTCCCACGCCGCCCGCACGACCCGGCTGGTCCCCTTCCCGGGGTTAGTTCAGGGGGTGGAGCAACTCTCCGTGTTTATGGCGTACCTGCGAGCAGTCCAAATCCCTGCGGGACGGTTCCCCGGCTCGGATGCTGCTCTTTCTGCTCCAAGATCGGTCACAGCCTCCCGGGGACTTCTCCTACCGGCTGCGTCCCACGCCGCCCGTGGAACCGGCTGGTCCCCCTCCCGGGGTTAGTTCAGGGGGGTGGAGCAGGTCTCTGTGCTTGTGCCGTACCTGACTGGTACGCTGGCTCCAGGCTCTGGAAACTATCGCTGCTTCCCTGTATTAGTTCGTTCTCCGTGTCTAAATCTATGTTTGTTGTTCAGGGTTCGTAGATTGTTATGTATGTGATCGATTCACTTGTTTTTCCGTGTCTTTGTTGTAAGAGAGATCCGAGGTAACGTCTGCCTAGTCCGCCATCTTGGCTCCGCCCCCGGAAACTGGAATATTTTTAAAGCTTTCAGGTAATTTCATTGTTCAGCTAGGGTTACAAATCTAGTAAAAAGTCAAGGAATTAATAATCTCCATTGTTCTACCTTTTCTGGCCTTTTCCATTAAAAAGGTGTCCTATTTTCTAGTGGAACCCTGGTGGCACAGAGGTTAAGAGCTTGGCTGCCAATGGAAAGGTGAGCAGTTCAAATCTGCCAACTGATCCTTGAAAACCCTATGGGGCAATTCTACTCTGTCGTATAGGGTCATTATAAGTTAGAATCGACTCAACAGCAAAGGGTTTCAATGGGTTATTTTCTAATAAGGTACTACCTGTAAAACGCATGTATTGGACAAATCCAAATTAGATATACCCAAGCATGAAATTCGGGAAACCCTGGTGACACAATGGTTAAGACCGATGGCTGCTAGCCAAAAGGGTGGCAGTTCGAATCCACCAGGCACTCCTTAGATACCGTATGTTGTTGTTGTTGTTAGGTGTCGTCCAGTCAGTTCTGACTCATAGAGACCCCATGCACAACAGAACGAAACACTGCCTGGTCCTGTGCCATCCTTACAATCGTTGTTATGCTTGTGCTCATTATTGCAGCCACTGTGTCAATCCACCTCATTGAGGGTCTTCCTCTTTTCTGCTGACCCTGTACTTTGCCAAGCATGACGTCTTCTCCAGGGACTGATCCCTCCTGACAACATGTCCAAAGTATGTAAGATGCAGTCTCGTCATCCTTGCTTCTAAGGAGCATTCTGGTTGTACTTCTTCCAAGACAGATTTATTCGTTCTTCTGGCAGTCCATGGTATATTCAATATTTTTCTCCAACACCACAATTCAAAGGCATGATTCTTCTTCGGTCTTCCTTATTCATTATCCAGCTTTCACATGCATATGATGTGATTGAAAATACCATGGCTTGGGTCAGGTGCACCTTAGTCTTCAAGCTGACATCCTTGCTTTTCAACACTTTAAAAAGGTCTTTTGCAGCAGATTTAGCCAATGCAATGCATCGTTTGATTTCTTGACTGCTGCTTCCATGGCAACAGTATGGGGCAGTTCTACTCTGTCCTATAGGGTCGCCATGAGTAGAATCAACTCGAAGGCAACAGGTTTGGTTTTTGGTTTTTAAACATGAAATTCACTTTATTTGTATATCTATGCCTATTTTCCTTTGATAAACCCCATTCCTATTCTACAGCAGGAAAATAAAATTTAGGGCAAATCCGGTAAGCATCGGTCTCATTTAATACATCTTTAGTCAAATCCAGATATTATCATTTTAATCACTATCCACCTCAAGGTCTCTCTTTAAGCTGCCTCTACCCTCCCCCCCATAGGGTAGCTGTGAGTCAGAATCAACTTGACAGCAGCAGGTTTTTTTGTTTTTTGTTTCCCCCGACCCCCCCACTTCTTACTGAATTTTTAGGAAAGGAATCTTGACTTTCCAGAGGCAGCAGAAAGAGGGGAAAATCAAGCCAGTAGGAGGAAGTTGAGTATCTGGTTTTCAGTCACTTCTCTGATGGTTTCAGCTGTCAATATCATCAACTGATCTGGTCTCTGGGTATCTCCTTAACAGCTCAGTAGTCCTCCAGTCTACCTGGAATCCTGAGATTCACTTCTACTTCATCCCCAATGCCATGGCCTACCCTGAGTCTCTGCTGGTGGGACCCTTTCAGTCTTCCCATCCTTTATAACACCTGGGAAAACTGGAGACCCACTTACCACCTTAAGTCTATATATTTAAAAGTTATAAATCAAGTTAACAAATTGCTAAATGGAATATATTCTATCCTCTTAACTAGACAAATATACCGTTATAAGAAAAAAACTGGTGTCTTAGTCATCTACTGCTGCTGTAACAGAAATACCACAAGTGGATGGCTTCATAAAACAGAATTTTATTCTCTCACAGCCGAGGAAGCTAGAAGTCTGAATTCAGGTTATCAGCTCCAGGGGAAGGCATTCTCTCCCTGTTGGCTCTGGGAGAAGTCCTTGTCATCAATCTTTCCGGGTCAAGGAGCATCTCAGTGCAGGGAACCCAGGTCCAAAGGATGCACTATTTTCCTGGTTCTTGTTTCTTGGTGGTGTGAGGTTTCCATGTCTCTCTCCTAGCTTCTCTCTTTTATATCTCAAAAGAAATTGGCTTAAGATGCAATCTAATCTTGTAGATTGAGTCCTGCCTCATTAATGTAACTGCCTCTAATTCCCCCTCATTAACATCATAGAAATAGGATTTACAACACATAGGAAAATCACATCAGATGACTAAATGGTGGACATTCACACAATACTGGGAATCATGGCCCAGCCAAAATTGATGGATATTTTGGAGGGGCACAATTCAATCCATGACAATTAGAAAAACATTTTAAACTGAGAGTAAGCAAAATATCAAAGACGACTGAATTTAATTTGTATTGCACACACCTGGGCATTTTGTTGATGAGCTGACGATGTTTGGATGAGTAATAATTCAGAAATGAGTATATATTTGCTCCCTAGAATCTAAATTTTGGGCTGTAATTTCAAGCAGTCACTATGTTATTATAACCAAGATTTTCACATAACTTGTATTCTTGTGTCAGTAATGATCAAGTGGATTAAAAAATAAAGTGTAACTATATTCAAGGTATATAATATTTGAATGTATTTTAAGGATAATTTTAATTAAAATAATGTAAACAAAGAAAATAAAATTATTTGCCTATATTTAAAAATAAGTGAAATGTCTTCTAAAATACTCAAAATTATTAAAAATTAAAGGTCAAACCATAAATTATAATTAAAATCTTTTTTCATCAAATTTGAAATCAAAATTATTTAATTAAAATTATAAGTTTATTTTTAATTAATTAAATCTTATTAAATAGTTTTATAAAAATAAAACTATTTGCAACTTTAGAATTTAGTGTCCATCTAATTTTCAATGCAAAGAGCAAATCTAACATTTCATGTAGATTACAGCTAGACCTACATATATGCATACTTAAGAGTAATATGAAAAATATTGCAATTATTCTTCAGCTGTCATGTGAACGGTTGCACATAGTGGGCACATTCATGAGTACCTCCAGAAGCACAAATTAGAATGTGAAGAGAAGGAAATGGACACTTGGTTCTATCTGGGAAATGATATTTCATTATGAAAAAAATCTTCTGCTATTTGAGAGGAAGAATTTGACAAGCTTATTAATTTTTCTCCCCAAATGATTTGACAAATTCCAGTGCTAAAATCTTCCTCTCATCCCAAAACAGCCTCTGCAGCCTCAGCCCACAAACCTTCAGGGCATTGAAACAATTGCTTTTTGTTTAGATGATCCAGGGTGAAGCTTTCCTGGGGCTTGAATGTGTCCGTTGGAAGAGCAAATGATTAGAGGTTTAGGTTGATTTGTTCCAGCTCCCAGCAGGAATCCCAAGTGGCAGTAGGACCCGTGTGTTCTTTAGTAAGTGTATTTGTTGACAATACACAAGGTCCTATAAAGCATGGAGTACAAAACCAGAAACTTATGGCTGGTTCTGGGCCCTTTTGCTTCTTGTGTGTTTGGGGAATGGAAATTAGTTTAGCAAGCTAACCTGTGCTCTCAGCCATCCTGTGGGGTCTCTAGGGCCATGGGAAACTTAGACTTCCTGTTACAACCACCTTGGCTCTGTGGAAAACTGGGGGATGATTTGTCCTTTTCCTGACTTGCTCTGCCCTCTTCTGATGCCTTTACCTGGTGCCTTGGCGGTTTGTGCCTTGGAAGTCCCAGATGTACCAGTAGATTCAGCCACTCAACACATCCCAAATGAGAAGCTGGTGCCAGTCCTTCTGTTCCGATACACCCTTGAGCTTCACAGGAGATTCTCTGGGGATCCTCTCTATGGAGATCCATGACAAGATGACAAGTACTCCCCTTTCTCCGCGGAATGGGAGTGTGAAAAGATTAAGGCTCCCAACCCTAATATTCCAAGATGTCTTCAAAAACCCCCCCCAGTCTTCCTCCCAAATTGCTTTATAGGCCATCCTCTGGCAGGTGGGAAAACAAATCTCTTCTGATTCACTTCAGTGTTTTTGTCTCACACCTGGCATCATCCTCATTGATGTATGTAGTGTGTGTCCAGTGACCCAGGAAGGGGTTTGTAGCAAAGGGAAGAAAGCAGGACTTGTAGTTTGATTCTCAGGTTATTGTTGCAATTAATAGTTTATCGACTTCACCAGTACATAGCTTTTGATGGGAAGATGAGGGGAGGTGAAAATCTATAGCTCTGCTTTCCTAAAATTGCTCTGTGAAGTCACTACAACCGGCTGAACAACTGATCTGAATCAATAGGTAACATTTCTGATATCGTAAAATAAACCCCCACACTTCCAAAATCCTCTGGAAGGGGTTTTAAAGTGTGGTTTTTCTTCGCTCCTATTTGTTTAGTTGAGAGGGGCCCTTAAAAAAACCTGGGGAAAATCTGCTTCCTGTTTTGCAACCTTGCCCCTCTGGGGACTCTCCCCTGGATTAACCACAAATGAAGACATCCAGACACTAAAAGGATTGCAGGGGAAGTGTTGGTATTAGAGAGTTCCTCATGTAAGTATCGATTGTGCTCAGGAAAGCCAGCAGCTGAGAATCTTTGCTTTTCCCAAGCCTCTGTTTGGCAAGATTGAAAACAAAAATAACCGAATATAGTTTTTATGGCTGTGACATGAAGCTAATAAAACAGAAGGTTGGGTACAGAGTTTTTGTCTGCAGTGATGAAGAAGCTTTGGAAAGAGGATGATGGTTACATAACGCTGTGAATGTAATTAATGTCATTGAATTGTATACTTATCATGGTTAAAATGGCAAATTTTATGTTATATGTATTTGACCACAGTAAAAAAAAAAAAAAATTTAAAAAAGGAGGTCGGGGAAATTTTATTTTTCAAATTGAATATCTGCTTCAATATTTGAAGGGACACCAGAATTGCAGGAATTGCTCTTAACCCTCTCTCCTTCATTTTCTGTTTTGATGTGAAGAGGCACTAGATAGGGTCGTGCATGCTGAGAGGAAAATAAACCTAAAGTTTCTGATCAAGGCAAAATTCCAAGAATCCTTTTATGGTTGCTCTCCTCACTCTCAAACTATCATCACCTCACTGGAGGACCTCATTCCTTAGAGCCTCGAGTCTGGAAAGATGCTAAACCACATGACAGGAAGAACAAGGACACGTGAGCGAGCTGTGTGTCATATCTTTTACTATTTACAAACATTTCACGTTGTATATGATCCAAAACATCTCCAGAGATCTCATCTGGATTGTGCAGAATTACATGCACCAATTTCTCCCTGCAGTGTTCCGCGTGTATCTCTATAAAACTCACATGTCTGCAGCCCCTCAACAAACTTGTGACTAATAAAAAGGCTGTGTTTCCTTGTAATGCCTACATTGCTATAGCTTGAGCCCCAGACAGGTTGATTTTGAACAATTATCCTCCCTCAACTGCAGTTCATTTCAGAGTTTCATGTCATATCTTGGAAATCAGCTCCAAGCAAGCCTGTGGGGATTAGATTCAAGATTGAAATACTCAAACTTCAGCCCAAAGTGGGGCCAGTTTGGTTGCAATCTCGGGCCTCCTGGGATATTCTTCCTCGTCTTCCTTCCGTGTGTGGAGCAAACTGATCACTCTCTTCTCACCCTTGGATACATCAACTTCTTTGGGCCCTGTCCCAAAGCCTCCTCGTGGGTGTAGGTAAGCACTTTTCTAACCCTCGTGATCTCCCAACCCATATTCCTCTGCTAGGTTTTAGGTGGTTTTTCCTATTCCTTCCCTTCCTCTGGCCCATTGGTATACTCTTCTGTTTGTCTGAATTAAATTTTCTAACCAGTTTTAACCAAGTTTCCATGTCTATGTTACAGTTTGTGAACTCTTAAGATCATGGACAACTTACAGCATTGTCCAGTAGAAATATAATGTGAGCTACAAATGCAAACCACATATGTAATTTTAATTTTCTAGAAGCCACGTTAAAAAAAGTAAAAAGAAGTTGATGAAACTAATTTTAACAACGTATTTTATTTAACCCAATATATCCATAATATTACCTTTGCAGAATTTAATCAGTATATAGAAATTATTAACCAGGGTAGTTTTCCCAAGAAAGTTGAATCAGATAACTAGTCTTCTGGCTTTCTAAAAAGTCATGATTTCTCCTTCCCCACCCTTAAAAAAAGCATTTTAAAAAACTTATTTAGTTCTTAAAAGTTGAAAATAATTTTGCCTAGAAGATAGAAGTAAAAAAGAATGGGGAGAGCTCTTTCAATTGCCACTTTTTTTTTTTTTTTTTTTTGGTCCTTTTTAGTCACTTGGAATTTTTCTCATGACACATTTGCAAAATTTCAGACAGAAATGTCTCTCTAAGTAAATCTGTTCCTCCAGAAAATGTGGCCAATTGATTTTAACAGATTTGGCTCTAAAAATCCTCTTGAATTTTTTCCCAAGAAACAAGATTTATAATATGGTAACATTTTTTAATAGGACAGCATAAAATTTCATTACTAAGAAATTTAAGAACCAGTATTCTAGAGGCAGAGCCACCCCTAAGGTATGTGAGACCCAGGCAAATAATTTTTGTGTGGTCTCTATCCATTTGAATAATTCGAGTCATCCAAAATTAGCTTGTCAGCTCCATTCTGGTGGTCCAATCGCACACAATCTTATAAAAGAAATACATATCGGCGAGCAGTCCACTCCCTGGCCACCCTCCTAGGGCCTTGGGACAAACCTGCTGGTCTGCAACCTGGAGCCCTTGCTGGCCTCTGGCTCAGTCCACATGCACGGTAGAGGGTCAGAGAGCGCAGATAGGAGGTTTTACCTTGGACTCAGGGTGCCACTCCCATGGTGGTTCAGGCACTTGAGGAGATACAGAAAATTTCAAGGGAGGAACTCCAAAGTGCAGTGCCTTACTCACCCATGTCTAAGGGAGATGCTCTACTAACTGCCATGGGACCTAGTTAATTAAGTGCATATACATATGTGCAAGATAGATGGAAAACCAAACCAAACAAAAAAATAAAGGGGGACTGCCAGCAACATGGCTGGTCTTCATTTAGAAGATAACCCTTTGCTTTTATTATACATTGTTCCTCCCACTGTGCAAGACATTATAGCAGATGCTGAGATAAGCGTTGTTGTTGTTAGATGCTGTTGAATCAGTTCCAACTCATAGTGACCCCATGCACAACAGAACGAAACACTGCCCAACCTGAGCCACCCTTACAATCGTTGTTATGCTTGAGCTCATTGTTACAGCCACTGTGTCAGGCCACCTCGTTGAGGGTCTTCCTCTTTTCTGCTGACCCTGTACCTTGCCAAGCATGATGTCTTTCTCCAGGAACTGATCCCTCCTGACAGCATGTCCAAAGTATGTAAGACACAGTCTCACCATCCTTGCTTCTAAGGAGCATTCTGGTTGTACTTCTTCTAAGACAGATTTGTTCATTCTTTTGGCAGTCCAAGGGATAGTCGGTATTCTTTACCAACACCACAGTTCAAAGGCATCAACTCTTCTTCGGTCTTCCTTATTCATTGTCCAGTTTTCACATGCATATGATGCGATTGAAAATACCATGGCTTGGGTCAGGCACACCTTAGTCTTCAAGGTGACATCTTTGCTCTTCAACACTTTAAAGAGGTCCTTTCTTATTAGGGGGAGAGTAATTGGGAGTATGTAGCAAGGTGTATAAAAGTTTTTGTGTGAGAGACTGATTTGATTTGTAACCTTTCACTTAAAGCACAATAAAAATTATTTTAAAAAAGAGGTCCTTTGTAGCAGATTTACCCAATGCAATGCGTCCTCTGATTTCTTGACTGCTGCTTCCATGGCTGTTGATTGGGGATCCAAGTAAAATGAAATCCTTGGCAACTTCAATCTTTTCTCCAATTATCATGATGTTGCTCATTGGTCCAGTTGTGAGGATTTTGTTTTCTTTATGTTCAGGTGCAATCCATACTGAAGGCTGTGGTCTTTGATCTTCATTAATAAGTGCTTCAAGTCCTCTTCACTTGCAGCAAGCAAGGTTGTGTCATCTGCATAACGCAGGTTGTTAATGAGTTTTCCTCCAATCCTGATGCCCCGTTCTTCTTCATATACTAGGAAGAAGGACCCAGCAGTTTACTTCTGAAAAGCATTAGCCAGTTAAAACCTTATGAATAGCAGCTGAGATAAGTAGTGGTGAGTAAAATGGCCCTCAGGAGTTTATAATTCAGTACAGTGTTTCTCAACGTTAGCTATTAATTAGACTCATTTTGGGGAGTGTATTAGTTTTCTAGAACCGCCATAACAAATTACCACAAATTGGGCAGCTTAAAACAACAGAAGTTTATTCTCTCATAGTTGTGGAGGCTAGAAGTATGAAAACAAGGTGTTAGCAAGGCTGTGCTCTCTCTGAAGGTGGTAGGAGAGAGTCCATTCTTTCTCTTAGCTTCTGCTGTTGCTGGCAATCCTTGCCATTCCTTGGCTTGTAGATGTGTCGCTCAAATCTCTATCTTTATCGTGACATGACATTCTTCCTGTATATTTGTGTCTCTGTTTCCAAAATTCCTTATTCTTTATAAGGACACCAGTTATATTTGATTTAGGGTCCACCCTAATCCAGTATGGCCTCCTCCTTACTAATTATATCTACAAAGATTGTATTTCCAAATAAGCTCACATTTAGAGGTACTGAGGGTTCAGACTTGAACACATCTTTTGGGGGAACACAATTCAACCCACAACAGGGAACTTTTTTAAAAAATACTTGTTCCCAAGCTTCACTTCAAACTGATTTACTTTAATTTTCTGGGAGTGGGACCCCAGCTTCAGAGTAATGATTTCATTGGGCAGCCAGGTTTTGAACTACTGGTCTAGTGGGTGATAAATAGTGATGAAGATGATACTAAATGAATGTGGCAATGCTCCTGCCTCTGTTCTTTGTGGCCTTAAATCTAACCCAGCAGAGTCTGAATTCCTTTGAGGCTTTAGATAGGCTCTCTTACAGGGCTGTTTACTTGATGAGTTTTTTGTCATCCTAGATGTACAAGGACTTATATGTGCCATTAATAAAACCATTCAAGAACTGTTCACTAGCTGACTGTGAAGGGCCAGGCCTCACATTACATTGGGGGCTTGAAGACGTCTCTTATGTCACAACTTCTTTTGGCCTAGAACATGACACCAGGCTGATTCCAAACTCCATAAGTCAGCTTTCCAAACCACACATAGACCTTTATGTAATATAAAAGCTTACATGAAACAATTGTGAAACTGAATTTCTGCCATGTTCTACTAGACAATCAAAAAAGCCAGTTGCTGAGTCCATTCTAATTTATGGTGACCCCAGGAATGTCAGAGTCAAACTGTGCTCCATAGGGTTTTCAATGGCTGATTTTTCAGAAATAGATCATCAGACCTTTCTTTCAAGGTGTCTCTGGGTGGACTAGAACCTCCAACCTTTCAGTTAGCAGCCAAGAGCATTAGCTGTTGGCACCATTCAGAGACTTCGCTAAAAAAAAAACTAGTGCTTCGCTAGAATGTCTTAACTTTCTCTCAGCCTTTTGGAATTTAAGTGAATAAACCTCTTTAAAATGCAAAAAGCTTGCCTAATTCTAAACTCAAAGTGAAGTTTATAAAGTTTGTTTTAAATGAGCTTCAAAGGAAAAAAAAACATTTTTACTTAATAGCTTTTAGACAGTACCCACTTAAGTAACTATTTCATAATTCTAATTCCCTTGAATAAAAATGTTATTTCTCATGCTAAGCATGGCTGGGTGTCTGAAATGTATTACAGAAAAAAAAAAAAATCTGTTTGTTATCTTCTAGGTTTTTAATTTGCTGGAGCTGCCAAATGCTTACTAAACAACTCATGGTGGCCAGTTCCCAATGGGGTTTCTTCCCTTTAGTTCAGACCAGGCAGCTAGCTCCATCTTTCCATTGTATTTATTTAACACCCTTTGTGCTTCATGTGATAGTAAACAATATTTTACTTAGAACTTTATAAATAAAAAAATACATAATTTTAAACACACAGTTTAAAATCCATAAAAATAGAGTCAGGAAAAGAGAAAGCAAAAATACCTGTTTTTTTGGAGAAGGCATTATTTCTAGCCTTCTTCCTCCCCCTCCCCCCCTTTTTTTTCTCTCTCATTCTCTTTTTTTGGAGGGGGATGGGGAGGTGGTTTATAATGAAACTGTCTCACGCAACTGGAAAACTCCCACAGCTAAAAAGCTGGCTGTCTCTCAGCAACAGAGATGAAAAGATTTCCCTGGGCTGAGAGAAAACGAGAATGAGAGGAAAGTCAAGAAGAATGAAACCCTACTTCTTTCCTGCTTAATATTGAAGCAGTTTTTCAGACATCATCAAAGAAAAATGCTGCAAGGAGTCTGGGCTTTTCTGATGTAAATTTCAGCAGTTTGGTTCAGACAGGGCCTTGAATGTGATTTCATAAACTCATTCTTCCAGTGAAACTTGTTGACCACCTATGATGTGCCAGTCTCTCTGCTCCACACTTGGACACAAAGGCGAATGAGACACAGTCCCTGCCCTCAGAGAGTCTTAGTGTCATCTTGCTGAAACTCCTATAGTCTACAGGCTTTTAATTAAGTGAATCCAAAATTCAATTTTACCAATTTACTCAGGAAAATTCACTCTCTAGAGAGTTGACTCATCCTAACAAATTCACAAGGGACTAATTTCTAAGTCCGACTATGTCTGAACTGGCACTATACACTTTCCTATTTACTACCCAGGACCTTTCCTCTTAATTAGGTCTAGTATCCCCATGTCTGTCACGGGTCCTCCTTAATGCCTTTGGATGGATGGATGTCTCACTTGGACCATCTACCTAGTTTTTGGTTTCAATTTCTCTCAGACATTAGATGACTCTTGGCTCCATGCTCTGCAGTCTGTGAATTGAGCTGTCTAGATCCCCTGGAACCAACCTGACTCAGTGTACACTTGGTGGGATGAGTAAATAGAAAAATTATAATAAGAATTATAATTACTAATCAGATTACTAATTAGAATCTAGCTGATCAGCACAGCCTCCATCCACTAAGAGAGGCTGATTCTACTGCAGAAAATAGTATGATTAAGAGTTTTCGTAAGTACAGAGGCTGGGGGCACAGAGTTAAGGGAGAATTTTACTGGGTTGTGAATTCTAGGCCCAGCAAGCAGGCATCCTATCAGCTAGGTCGGGTGTCTTCTGGATAATGCTGCGGAATCAATGACCTGTGCATTTTTTAACTTTTCTTTTTAAATATCCTTAATCAGTCAACAAAAATCTGTGCTCCTATAATCCTATGCTTATCTCCTGACGGTCATGCTGCCATTTCATACTCCCAGGTTATCTCAGGACTCCTTTCCAAATAAAACTTGAAATGGATTAATTAAATTTGGAAAGACGACTATTATCATCCTCATGATTTTAAAGCAATATGGCTGATTTTGGACAAAATCACAAACCACACATTTCTCCATGAGTACCATCCCTTTTAAAGTGGTCATTGAGAAAGGTCACATATTTTTGTACCTACCATTTATTGCGTGTCTACTTCATGCCCAGAAACATTAGGTATATTATTTCATCTTATCCTTATAATGGCCATATGTTGGAGACAATGTTATTGATGTTTAGTAAGGCCATATAACTTGATAAAAGTATCACAGCTGGTAAGAGACGAAGATATAACTTATAACTTCCTGATGCTAAATCCCTTGGACTAGTCTGCTATGACACACGATGGTGCAGCCATTGGTCAAATGTTTTTTGAAATGCCTCTTGTGAAGCTTCGCCCATGTGTCTGTCAGTTTATCATACAATGGGGGCTTGTGTGTCGCTGTGATGCTGGAAGCTATGCCACGTTTATTAAAATACCAGCAGGGTCACTCATGGCAGACACATTTCACCTGAGCTTCCAGACTAAGACAGACTAGGAAGAAGGACCTGGCGGTCTACTTTTGAAATGAATTAGCCAGTGAAAACCTTATGAATAGCAGTGGAACACTGTCTGACATAGTGCCAGAAGATGAGCCCCCAGGTTGGAAGGCATACGAAAGATGACTGGGAAAAAGCTGCCTCCTCAAAGTAGAGTCGACCTTAATGACAGGGATAGAGTTGAGCTTTCAGGAACTTCATTTGTTGATGTGGCACAACTCAAAATCAGAAGAAACAGCTGCAAACATCCATTAATAATCAGAACCTGGAATAGACGAAGTGTGACTCTAGGAAAACTGGAAATCATCAAAAATGGAACTCATAAACATAGATATACTAGGCATTAGTGAGCTGAAATGGACTGGTATTGGCCATTTTGAATCTGAAAAACATGCGGTCTACTACGCCAGGAATGACAAATTGAAGAGGAATGGCATTGCATTCATCATCATAAAGAACATTTCAAGGATCCATCCTCAAGTACAATGCTGTCAGTGATAGGATAATATTCATAGGCCTACAAACAAGACCAGTTAATACAACTATTTTTCAAATTTATGCACCAACCACTAAGGCCAAAGATGAAGAAACTGAAGATTTCTACCAACTTCTGCAGTCTGAAATTGATCAAATATGCAATCAGGATGCATTGATAGTTTCTGATGAATGGAATGTGAAAGTTGGAAACAAAGAAGAATCAGTAGTTGGGAAATATAGCCTTTGTGATAGAAACGATGCTGGAGATCACATGATAGACTTTTGGAAGACCAATGACTTCTTCATTGCAAACACCTTCTTTCAACAACAGAACCGTGGCTATACACGTAGACATCACCAGATGGAATACGCAGGAATCAAATCGACTGTATCTGTGGAAACAGATGATGGAAAAGCTCAATATCATCAGTCAGAACAAGGCCAGGGGCCAACTGCTGAACAGACAATCAATTGCTCGTATGCAAGCTGAAAATGACGCTTCAGAAAATTAGAACAAGTCTATGAGAGCCAAAGTACAACCTTGACTATATCCCATCTGAATTTAGAGACCATCTCAAGAATAGATTTGACACATTAAACGCTAATGACAGAAGACCAGATGAGTGGTGGAATGACATCAAGGACATCATACATGAAGAAAGCAAAGGGTCATTAAAAAGACAGGAAAGAATGAAAAGACCAAAACTGATGTGAGAGGAGACTCTAAACCTTGGTCTTGAACATGGAGTAGCTAAAGCAAAAGGAAGAAATGATGAACTGAAAGAGTTGAATAGAAGGTTTCAAAGGGCGACTGAAGAAAACAAAGTAAAGTATTACGACATGTGTAAAGACCTGGAGATAGAAAACCAAAAGGAAAGAATACACTTGGCATTTCTCAAGTTGAAAGAACTGAAAAAATTAAAGCCCTGAGTTGCAATAGTGAAGGATTCTACAGGGAAAATATTAAATGACTCAGGAAGAATCAAGGGAAGATGGAAGGAATACACAGAGTCATTTCACCAAAAAGAATTTGTCAACATTCAATCATTTCAAGAGGTAGCATCTGATCAGGAACGGACAGTACTGAAGAAAGAAGTCTAAGCTGCACTGAAGGCACTGTCGAAAAATAAGGCTCCAGGAATTCACGGAGTATCAATTGAGATGTTTCAACAAATGGATGTAGCGCTGGAGGTGCTCACTTGTCTATGTCAAAAATTTTTGAAGACAGTTACCTATCCAACCAACTGGAAGAGATCCATAATGCTTATTCCCAAGAAAGGTGATCCAACTGAACACAGAAATTATCAAACAATATCATGAATATCACATGCAAGTAAAATTTTGCTGAAGATCATCCAAAAGTGGCTGTAGCAGTATATCAACTGGGAACTGCCAAAATTCAAGTCAGGTTCAGAAGAGAATGTGGTACCAGGGTTATCATTGCTGATGTCAGATAGATCCTGGCTGAAAGCAGAGAATACCAGAAAGATGTTTACCTGTGTTTTATTGACTATGAAAAGGCATTTGACTGTGTGGATCATAACAAATTATGGACGACATTGCGAAGAATGGGAATTCCAGAACACTTGATTGTGCTCACGAGGAAACTGTATATGGATCAAGAAGCAGTTGTTCCAACAGAATAAGGAGATACTGCGTGGTTTAAAGTCAGGAAAGGTGTGCATCAGGGTCGTATCCTTTCGCTATACCTATTCAATCTGTATGCTGAGAAAACAATCCGAGAAGCTGGACTCTATAAATAAGAACAGGACATCAAGATTGGACACCTGCATTATGTAAATGACATAACATTGCTTGCTGAAAGTGAAGAGGACTTGAAGCACTTACTGATGAAGATCAAAGACCACAGCCTTAGTTATAGGTTAAGCCTCAACATAAAACAAAAATCTTCACAACTGGGCCAATAAGCAACATCACGATAAAGAGAGAAAAGATGGAAGTTGTCGAGAATTTTATTCTACTTGGATCCACAATCAACACCCATTGAAGCAGCAGTCAAGAAATCAAAAGACGCGTTGCATTGGGCAAATCTGCTGCAAAAGACCTCTTTGAAGTGTTGAAAAGCGAAGATGTTCCCTTGAAGACTAAGGTGCACCTGATTCAAGCCATGGTGTTTTTAATCACCTCATATGCATGCAAAAGCTGGACGATGAATAAGGAAGACTGAAGAAGAATTGACATCTTCGAATTGTGTTAGCATAGAATATTGAATATACCGTGGACTGTCAAAAGAATGAACATGTCTATCTTGGAAGAAGTGCAACCAGAATGCACCTTAGAATCAAGGAAGGCGAGACTAGTCTCACATACTGTGGACATGTTGTCATGAAGGACAAGTCCCTGGAGAAGGACATCATGCTTGGTATAGGGTCAGCAAAAAAGAGGAAGACCCCCAATGAGATGGATTGGCACAGTGGCTGCAACAATGGACTCAAGCATAACAACAATTGTGAGGATGGCACAGGACCAGGCAGCGTTTCGTTCTGTTGTGCATAGGGTTGCTATGAGCTGGAACTGAGTTGACAGCACCTAACAACAACAACAACTTCTGCAGCTGTTTACACAGCAGTGCAGCATTTTGAAAATGCATTATGGTGCTACAACTATACCTCAGGAAAACAGATTTGATGTTTTTGAAAGACCTAAACTTAATTCAGAGTCAACTGTGGTGAACAGAGTGAGCAATAAAGTTAACTAATACCTTTTTAGAGAAAAAAATAATTAAAAAAACCAATAGTTGCAACTCTAGTAAAGAAATAAGTTTTCTATATGGGGTCACTGAGTTGGAATTGACTGGATGGCAATGGGATTTTTTTTTTTTTTGGTTATGGACACACGAGAAACTACTAAACAGACAATTTCAAACTGGGCTATGAATGTGTTCTCAGCTAGGTCAGCAGCACAACTGAAAAAAGTTCTAAAGTGACCAGTTGACAGACAGTTATCTCTTGGATATTACATACACAAACACATACACACATACTTACATATACCACTGTTACTCAAATTTATGCACCAACAACTAAGCCCAAAGATGAAGAAATTGAAGGTTTTTACCAACTTCTGCAGTCTGAAATTGGTCAAATATGCAATTAAGATGCTTTGACAATTGCTGACGATTGGAATGGAAAAGCTGGAAATAAAGAAGAAGGATCAGTAGTTGGAAAATATGGCATTGGTAAGAGAAATGCTGCCAGAGATCACATGTTAGAATTTTGCAAGACCAATGACTTTTTTACTACAAATACCTTTTTCAGCAATGTAAACGATGGCTGTACACATGAACCTCGCCAGATGTAATACACAGGAATCAAATCAACTACATCTGTGGAAAGAGATAATGAAGAAGCTCAATAGCATCAGTTATAACAAGGCCAGGGGCCAATTGCTGAACAGACCATAAATTGGTCATATCCAAATTCAAGTTGAAGCTGAAGAAAATTAGAACAAGTCCATGAGAGCCAAAATACAACCTTGAGTATATCACACCTGAATTTAGAGACCATCTCAAGAATAGATTTGACGCATTGAACGCTAATGACCAAAGACCAGATGAATTATGGAATGACGTCAAGGACATTATACATGAAGAAAGCAAGAAGCCATTAAACCAGGAAAGAAAGAAAAGACTAAAATGGATGTCGGAATAGACTCTGAAACTTGCTCTTGAAGATTGAGTAGCTAAAGCAAATGGAAGAAATGATGAAATAAAAGATCTGAACAGAAGATTTCAAAGGGTAGCTCGAGAAGACAAAGTAAAGTATTATAATGAAATGTGCAAAGACCTGGGGTTAGAAAACCAAAAGGGAGGAACACACTCAGCATTTCTCAAGCTAAAGAACTGAAGAAAAAATTCAAGTCTCAAGTTGCAATACTGAAGTCTTGTATAGGGAAAATATTAGATGACGCAGGAAGCATCAAAAGAAGATGGAAGAAACACACAGAGCCACTGTACCAAAGAAAATTGGTCGATATTCAACCATTTCAAGAGGTAGCGTATGATCCAGAATCAATGGTATTGAAGGAAGAATTCCAAACTGCACTGAAGGCATTGGTGACAAACAAGACTCCAGGAACTGATGGAATACCAATGGAGATATATCAAAAAATGGATGCAGCACTGGAGGTGCTCACACATCTATGCCAAGAAATTTGGAAGACAGCTACCTGGCCAACAGACTGCAAGAGATCCACATTTGTGCCCTTCCAAACAAAAATGATCAAACAGAATGTAGTTATTATCGAATAATAACGTTCATATCACACATACATATCACACATAATATCATTCATATCACACATACTTTTTACAAGTAAAATTGTGCTGAAGATCATTCAGCTATGAGTTGGAATGGAACTGATGGCACCTAACAACAACAACAATAATCTGCCTTTGGAGCCCTGGTGATGCAGCATTTAAGTGCTTAGCTGCTAACCACAAAGGTCAGCGGTTTGAACTCACCAGCTGCTGCTAAGGAGAAATATGTGGCAGCCTACTTCTGTAAAAGATTACAGCCTTGGAAACCCTATGGAGCAGTTCTACTCTGTCCTATAGGGTCGCTACGAATCAGAATCAACTTGAGGACAACAGGTCTGGTTTTCAATCTACCTTTTCCAAATAAATTCTTCAAAAAAGTTGGATGTTATTTCTTCATTTGGTTTCTTAACCACAGAAAGAACAGAAATTTTCCCAATTTGGAGCACAATGTGGTTATTGCTGCTGTTAGGCACCGTCGAGTCGGTTCCGACTCATAGCAACCCCATGCACGACAGAAGGAAACACTGCCTGGTCCTGCGCCATCCTTACAATTGTTGTTATGCTTGAGCTCATTGTTGCAGTCACTGTGTCAATCCACCTCGTTGAGGGTCTTCTTCTTTTCCGCTGACCCTGTACTTTGCCAAGTATGATGTCCTTCTCCAGGGACTGATCCTTCCTGACAACATGTCCAAACTATGTAAGACGCAGTCTCACCATCCTTGCTTCTAATGAGCATTCTGGTTGTACTAAATGTAAAAATGCCATAATTTTGTTATTTCATCATGATACCCTTGAGAAAAATAAAGAAGTACACCACAAATTTATTCTCTTTACTCCATTCCTCTTTTCTTTGCACCCTTCTTTTCTGCCTTGTTTTCTCCTTTTTCTTTCTTCCCTCTATCCTTAATTTATTAGTTACTTGGATGGCACCAAGCCAGTACAAGTAAGTGAAATGACTTCACTCTCTAGAATCTCTCCTGGGAATTGTGATATTAAATGCTTAATTTTTATTAGGGCCATTTCTGTTTGTTATAAAAGCCATTTGATGTGGTACAAATTAGAGCAAGGCTATATTGCAGAGCATTTATTTTTTCATAAATGTTTTGTTTATTGTAGCTGGCACTCCAAGTTACATTCTGCAAGTCACTTTTATGTCCGTGTTCTCATTCTTTTTATAATTTTATATTTTTATGTTTCTTTTTCAAAGTTTGAAACCCTGGTGGCATAAAGCTAGTTCTCCCTTTTGTGTCATTGTTGTTGTTAGGTGCCATTCAGTTGGGTCTTACTCAGAGTGGCCTTATGTATAACAGAATGAAACTGTGCCCAGACCTGCTCCATCCTCACAATCATGCTATGTTTGAGCCCATTGTTGCAGCCACTGTGTCAATCCATCTCACTGAGGGACTTTCTCTTCTTCACTGACCCTCTAGCAAGCATGATGTCCTTCTCCAGGAATTGGTCCCCTCTGATAACACGTCCAAAGTAAGTGAGATGAAGTCTCACCATCTTTGCTTCTAAAGAGCATTTTTGATATAGGCCAGTTACAAAGATTGTAACAAATGACAATATATCCAGAACATAACATGTTGTATTTTCCTTAATTCACAATCATTTACATCTTCTGGTAATGGTAGACCTTCTTTCCGCTTAGAAAGACTAGGAAATGATAAAATTTAATATTTTAGAAGGCATCAGAGAGTTACTAAAGCAACAGTGATTTGAGGGACCAAGATATCAGAAAGAAAGGAAGGCTAGAGAAGTGAATCCAACATTCAGTGAAACCAAGTGGAGTCTGAGAAACTGAGCAAAGCTCTAGGGACAGGATCTGTGAGGATAAAATTAGGAGTTCTAAGATCATCTAGTGGCACAGTGGTTAAGAGCTTGGCCGCTAACCAAAGTCAGCAGTTCGAATCCACCAGCTGCTCCTTGGAAACCCTATGAGGAAGTTCTTCTCTGTCCTATAGGGTCATTATGAGTTGGAATCAACTCAACATCAAAGGGTTAAGATCATCTAGGAGGATGGGGCTTGGGAAATTTTGTGTTTTTTCCTGAAAATTTCTTTATTCACCTTCATTTTTTAAGGATTTTTTTGCTAGGGGTAGAACTAAGCAACTGTAGAACACATTATTTTCAAGTATACAGAGAACATTTATCAAAACTGACTGTATGCTGGGCCTAAATAATGCAAAAATTTGAAATCACACAGAGCATGTTTTCCAGTTCCAGTGGAATTAAGCCAGAAATCAATAACAAAGATAACTTAGAATTCTCCAAGTATATGGAAATTAAGCAATATATTTCTAAATAAACAACAAATCAAAGAAGAAATCATAATACTTTAAATCCCATAACCACGTGAACAAAAACTAACCTTTCAGATCCTTCTACATAATTTACCATGTTCTTGGGATTCTCTCTTTGAAGTTACTTTTGCATCATCCTTTTCTTTCTATTGTGTCTTCACTTCTACTACCAACATATCTCACAGGTCTTAGTTATGGAGCTCTTGCTATGTGCTAAACACAGTGTTCTCTCATTTAGTCCTCGCCACAAATCTATTAGGTAAATCATATTACTGTCATCATTTTGCAAATGAAGAAACAAGCTCTGAGAGGTTAAATAAGCCTAAAGTGGCAAAACTTGAATTTGAGTCCACTGTCGGACCCCAAACACTACAGCTACATGTAGGCGGTGTCTAGGTCTGTATCGGTCACTACTAAATCCCCACTGTCTTTATTTCATAGGTGCTTGCATTAGTTAGAAAGACTTTGATTGTAAGTAATAGGATACCCACAGTAGAAATCCAGAGGTAGATGACTCAGGGTCATTTTGGTGGTTTAACACTGTCACCAAGAGCTAGAAAGTGTACCCATCATCCTGCCTCACTGTCCTCAGGACATACCCATTATGGTAGCATGTTGGCTGCACCAGCCCCAAGTATCACATCCTCACACAATCTCATTCAAAGATCGGATAGATTTTAGGGAGGGGGGGCCTCCTCATATATTTTACTTTAGTTTTCTTTATCACAGAAGATATTTCACTGATCAAACTCTACACATCTGAACCAATCCTCTGAACCAATGACTGGCAAAAAATAAATGGAGTTATCATTGTCTTTGGCTGGCTGGGGCATATCCTCTAGGCATATTGCCACTTAACATCTAAACAAAATAGGGAGGAAGGAAGGCAAGGAAGAAAGGAACATGGCTGTTCAATAGGCAATCTATAGTGTCTACCATAGGAGACTTCAGCTTGCTTACTTTGGACACGTCATCAGGAAAGACCAATCGCTAGAAAAAGACATCACGTTTGGTAACGTAGAGGGTCAGCAAAAATGAGGTAGACTCTCAGTGAGATGGACTAACACGATACCCACAACAATAGACTCAAACATACCAATGACCGTGAAGATGGCATAGGACCAGTCAATGTTTCATTGTGTTACACATAGGGTCTCCCAAAGTTAGAGCAGACTCAGTGTCAGCTAACAACCTCAACATATTTTAAAATTTTTATCATGGGAATTCAAAATATATGCAAAAATGTATAAGGAAGTATAATAAATCCACGTGTACCCATCACTCAGTTTTAATAATTATCAATTTGTGGCCGATATTATTTCATCTATGTCCCCATATCTTCCTCTCCCATAAGATTTTAAAGCAAATCCCAGATATAGAATTTCAATACGTTAAAATTATATTATACTCCACCTAATTAAAATTAAAAGAGAAGAAAAACGAGTGAAAGAAGAAATACAGAAAAAGAGAGAAGAAATAAAGAAAGGCAGGAAAGCAAGAAGGAAGAAAGCAAGGAAGGAAGGAAGAGGGAGCGAGAGAAGGAGGAGCATAATTTGGTTATTATGTTATTCCCATAAATGTAAATTCAAATAATGTAGTAAAAGTTTGATATAGTGAGAATAAATTTACTTTATTTTGGAAATGATCCCAGTTCCTGCAAATAGTTCAGCTCTGCTGTGAACCCATTGATCCTGATGCCTGTGTACTTCAAACAATTTTAGATGGAATTCAGATTCTGTGAGCCCATTTGATCCTACCCAGATGGTGGACATTTTGGACCCAGGAACTACTTTACTCTTAAAACACAAACAAAACAAAACTCGACATTTTCCATCTTTTGTTCCTACTTTGCTTTGTTTTCACTTTGGCTAAAATTCTTCAATACATATAGAAAAGGTAAAGCTACTGAGATTAAATGCCAGAACACAGCAATGATCAAATTTCACCCGCAGGAGGGTAATCAGGGAAATTTCCTATAACCTTAGATACAGATAATCATTTCCTAAATTCACAAATATAAACCCCTATTCTTAAAAAAAAAAAAAAAAAAAATTTTTTTTTTTTTTAATTCTTATGGGCACTGGATGAAAAGACATGGGTTTGTCCTGTGCTGAAGCCAAAGTTACTCTGCTAACTGATCTGAGACTCTGCTGACCTCCAGAGGGGGCCCTACTGCAGCCAGCTGTGAGGCTCATTAAAGAGCCAAAATTAGTTTGAGCTGCCAAGGCAATGCTTATGGAGTGAGGCAATATTTATGACAACCAGAACCCAAATATTGGGGTTCAATGGATGAAACATCAATGGTAGCAATTTCAGGATAGAGAGCACCTTTGATTAAGTAAGCAATTTGGTGCTGTGCCAGCGTAGCCTCCTAAATCTGTAAACAGGAGCAAGTATTCAAGCAAAACAATTTCAAATACATTTAAGTGTCCTATATTTTTACAAATGTAAAAATGCAGCCAACTGTGCTACTTGGGAAATTCTTAGAGCAAAAAACATTTAGTAACTTAGAGTAAGACAACTCTGGACAGCCACAAAAGCTACCATCGGCTCATATAAAGAAGCAGGGGGTTTGTTATTTAAAATCAATAGAACAACTAAACTAAAGCTGTATACAGTTTCGTTAGTTTCCTGCTGCAATGAGTATTTAATAGTTCCTGCAGTGCTTTTGGTATCATACTGAGGCTTGGCCCAAGGGTTCAGAGCATCATGCTTGCTTCCTGTTAAGGGTCTTTTATCCTGTTCTTTGAGAATGAAAGTGATAAGGACAATACTACTATTTTTTATTTGTGTATTGCCTGTCTTTCAAAGCGGCCCAAAGATCTGCAAGGAGAAGATATACCTGTAGATTAGACATCTTAAATATTTTGGAAACATTGCAGGTTATTAGTTAAACAAGTAACTTAGTTGTGGACTAATACACAGTACATGCACTCCTGCTTTTAAAATATATTTCAACTAAAAAAGCAAAAAAACCCTCCTATAACCTTATCATTGCTTAGATAACGCAATCAAATGCTATGCTTTCTGAGCTAATTCTAATTGCAAAATATCAATTTTTCCAGTATTCACCCCAAAAGTACCAGCTGATGGGATCAATCATTTATTTCTGGCATGTCATTCTATTCTACTTTTCTAGGACTACAAAGACACAGGGAGCAATATGGGGAGAGAAGAAAGAACCCAGACAAATGAAATGAAGGGCATCCTTCTGGGGTCACAGAGAGTTGATAAAAGAAGAAGCTTGAATTTTATAGGATTCTAATTCATTTTTGGAGTCCCTGGTTGGTGCAAATGGTTATCTTGCTTAGCTGCTAACTGAAAGGTTGACAATTTGAGTCCACATAGATGCACCTCAGAAGAAAGGCCTGGTGAACTACTTCCAAAACATCAGCCATTGAAAACCCTATGAAGCACCTTTCTAACTAATCTGACACACATAGGGACACCAAGAGTAAGAATAGACTCTACTTCAACTGGTTTTATTTTTACTAATTTTTAATCAAATTGAAAGTACAAATGACAAACATTCACCTGATTCTTGGCCTAACCAGTCTTCAGCTTTTTTATTTTATGACATGTTGCTTTTATTCATTATCAAATAGTTAAATGCAAATATGCCCCTTGTGAACTACTAACTTGCTGGTGCTTCTGAAAAGTAAGGGGGGGAAAAAACAAGATAAAATATCTTAGGCTGGGGTCTTTAGAGAAGCAAAACCAGTAAAGCATGTATAAATGTATATAGAAAGAAAGATTTATATCAAGGAAATAGCTCAAGCAGTTGTAGAGGCCGGACCGCCCCAAGTCCTTGAGTCAGGATAGAGGCTTCTCCTGATTCACATAGCTGCAGGGGCTGGCTAACCCAAGATCAGCAGGTCGGAGAGCAGGGCTCTTGCTCAGAGGCTGTGAAGATCGACGAATCAGAAGTTTGGCAGGGAAGACCACAGGTAAGCTGCTAGCTCAAGTCCCAAGAACCGGAGATCTGACAAACAGGAGCCGCCTGCAGGATCCAGAACAAGCAAAAGCCCACAAGCCTTGCCAGAATATCCACTTATATTCAATGCAGGCCACACACCAAGGCAACTCCCTTTCAACTGATTGGCTATTCACAGCAGATCTCATCATGGAGGTGATCACATCACATCAAATCTCATCATGGAAGTGATCACAACATCATATGGCTGTCAAACCACTGAGAATCATGGCCCAGCCAAGGTGACACACGACCTTAACCATCACACAAAGTAATCACCCATCCAACTGTGGCTGATACATTTAATGTTATTTTGCATACTCCTGTAGCATACTGCTTTGAGTCTCTCCAGTGTAAAGTGGTGAATTATAACAGGGACTTCTTGATGAGCAGAAGTATAATTCAACATGCAGTACAAGAGCCCAGGAGTCCTCTTGACTCCTTTAACCAATCACTGGCCAGAATTCAATGATGTACGACAGCGTGACAAGAAAGGATTCAGGCGGCAAGTGTTTCCAGTACTATCCCAATCCCCTTAACAGTGTGGCACTTGAAACTACTATGTTTTAAGGAGTGCTTGTTTGGTTTCAAGGAACCCTTATTGCTCAGTGGTTAAAGCACTCAGCTGCTAACTGAAAGGTCACACCAGCCCTTGGTGAAAGATGTAGCAGTCTGCTCCTGTAAAGACTACAGCCTTGGAAACCCTGAAGCAGTTCTACTCTATCCTATAGGGTCGCTATGACTCAAAAGTGACTCCATGGCAACAGGTTTGGCTTTTTTTTTTAGGTTTCATAAGGCCCTAAGAAAAGACAATAAATGAATAGTGGAGATCTGTCTAAGCAGACTGTGCTTGCTCGCCTGGATTAGGGGACTTTTAAAACTATGTAGTTTCCAGACCCCACCCCAAACCTCGGATTCTGCAGTTAGCATCAAGAATCTATATCTTTATGACATTCCCAGGGTGATTGTGATAAACAGAATTGAGATCTAAGAGTCTGAGGCCCCTTGGTGTTGCAGTGGTTAAGAGCTTGGCTGCTAACAGAAAGGGCATCAGTTCAAACCCACCAGCCACTCCATGGGAGGAAAGACGTGGCAGTTTGCGTTCATAAAGATTACAGCCTTGGAAACCCTATGGGGCAGTTCTACTATGTCCTGTAGTGTCTCTTTGAGTCGGAATCAACTTGATGGCAATGGGTTTGGTTTATTTTCAAATACACCCTCAAATCTTGCTCAGATGTTCAGTTTTATATTTATTTATCTTCAGGCTCTAGTCAAAGAGAAAACAGAATAGGCTTTCCTTTCCCAGGCCTTTATATTCACAGGATAAATGTTGAATAATTTTTCACATAGCTTACCAAACATTTCTTCCATTTTGCAAATGAAGACACAAACCCAGAGAGGTTAAGTGCCTGGCTCAGTGTTACACAGTAAGCTAATGGTAGCGCAATGACTAGAAAGTTGGGATGTTTTATCCCCTATGGTCAGCCGACCATTCCTTTTCCTCTCTTTATTCCCAGCTGTACATCTAAGTGTAAGAAAAAAAGGAGGCATATTAAACTCCTAGGCAGCTTCCTGGAAAAATCAGGCACAAGTTCTGGGAAACGCGGATGTTCAGCCCAGAAGAAGGTTTTCTCTCAGTGGGGAACCTATAGATCGAAACCAAACTCCAGAGACCCCCCAGCCAAACACAATGTGCTGTATCTGGATCCCGATTTGAACAAAATGTTTTTATACATATATGACAGTCAGGGAAACAAAAACACTGGATGTTTAATTACATTAAGGAAAAGTACTTAATTGTTAATAATGTGACAATTTTATTATGCTTATGCTTTTGAAAATGTTTGTGTTTTAGAAATTCATGAAATATTTATGAATAAAATGATGCCTGAGATGCTTCAAATTAGTGATGGAGTAAGGAGGGAAAGTGGGTGTGATGCAACACATGGGTTTGAAAAAAGATTGTCCATCAGTTGACCATTTTTGAATCCAGGTAATGGGTGCACAGGGTTTATTATACCCTACTTACCACCTGGAGCCCTGATGGCGCAGGGACTTAGAGTTACGGCTGCTACCCAAAAGGTTGGCAGTTGGAATCCACCAGCCACTCCTTGGAAACCCTATGGGGCAGTTCTACTCTGTCCTATAGGGTTGCTATGAGTCATAATGGACTTGACGGCAACAAGTTTTTTTTTTTTTTACTCACAACTTATGCATATTTTATAAACATTTCATTATAAAACATTTTTAAGAACCCCTTTCTCTCAAAGGCTGGCTTACAGTTTTAATATGATTATCAGTGAGGTCAAGGCTGATAGAATATGGATAGCTTTATTGTACTCAGGTAAAGAACATCTCAGCTTTCCACCCTGCTTGCTGTGGAAGATAAGGTAAATACAAGCCATTTAAAGCAGAAACTATGGTTCCTAATAACAGGAGCCACTTTCAAAGCAGCCAAACACTTTTATAATTTGTCACATGTGATAAAGTTACAACTGCAATGGGTAGATTATGAAAAGAGTAACAGCAGTTCAGTAAACTGGAAATATTAAAAAGAAATTGTGCAATTCAAAAGCGTTTTCATAAGTCATAGTATGCCTGGGGAATTGTTAATTGCCTCAAAGTAAAACGAGGGCACTCACTCCAGATCTGGCTAGGGGGTAACTTTCCAGTTAGGGTGTCAAGTTTAGCACCAATTTCCCAGTATAAATAGGAAACTGCAGGGTCCACACTTTGAAACTAAACCGCTCTGCCTTTCTCCTTAGTCCTTGCCCACCACTCCCTTTCTGAATCTACAAAGAGCTGTCAATCTTAAAGGCAGGATCTACCAGCATTCCCTGAGACCTCAATTTTAACTGTCTCCCAAATTAAATTAAAAGTGTTTGGAGTTTTAAACACTAATAAAATAGCAAGCACAAGAAACATTGTAGATAATCTAGCCTAGGAGTAGCAACAGAGAATCCAAGGGGAAACAGAGCTAGGTCTATGGAAAGACAGTATTTTCAGTGTTTATTTTTCTTCAAGGACTCCAAATAGTTGCCTTGGCAGACAGTCTGCCCTATAGCTGCCCCTTCTGAAGACTCAGAGGTGTTTATAGAAATTGAAAGTTCTAGCAGTACATTTCCATGAGCTCATTACCAGTTCCAGTTATGCCTTTTAGATTTCACACGTACTGAATGACTATCCAAGCAGTATAACCTCCTGTTTTGAGCTTTTAATTACAGAGTAGCTATTTGACCACATAACAACAGGGCATCTTTAGAGTCCCTGCTTTGGTCACTATTATTCAAAGCAACTCCAATGTCATTTCTTGCCTGCCTTTTTATGCTAATAGCCTAGCCAGCTTAGCTCCGCCCCCTTCCAGCTTCCCTTAAGAACTGTACACTTTCAGCTGTCACAGACCGTAACTCAGACCAGGCTTAGAAATCACTTCATTTAACTCAGCAGCATTCCCCCTCCCCCCAATTTGGTATTTATTACTCTAGCAGTCCTCTCTAAATACTTGAGGCACTGGATTTCATGTCAGCAGCAAGAATCAAAAATTGCCCCAAACTGTCATCTGTTAGAAAGAGTTACTTTGTAGGATTTTATACTCTAAGGGAGAAGACTTTCAATTTGCTTTAGAATGTAACAACGATTAAGTGGTATTTTTAGCCAAATGAATTGGCATCTTTAGATGAAGGAGAAGTAACATTCGTAAGTACTTATTTCAAGAATCATGACAAAGAAAAACTAGGAAGTTTCTTAGAGAAGTAAATATTTTACATGTAAGGACCTGCTCGTATCTATGTGGCACTAGGTGTCCTGTGACCAGCCAAGGGAAGGAAATGCCGCAGTGATACTCAAGCCACGAGCCATACTACTAGCACGATGTCTACTATACAAAGAAAAGGCGGCAGCCACCTGTTCAACAGTTTGCACGTGGGTAAACTGAAGCTTCAGGAGGACCTGCCACAGCAAGGTGAGTCAGTGTGTGTCCCCATGCATTCCCAGAAGAGTGATGTGTTAATGAAGTACCTGGGGAGCTCTGAGTGTGAAAGGCTTTGCCACTTTCCATTTTTAAACTCAGAATAGATACGACAGTGATGCGTAAGGGTGGGTTAACTTGGATTCTCTATTGATTTTTAAAGGATTAAAGAAGACTATCAAGACTTCATATTCCTTGGAGTTGTTATTCTGAAACTTATGTGTTTAAACTTACAGTTGCCATCACTTTTCTAGAGTATGTTAGATTTTGTGTAATTCAAAACACCCACCAGGGCAAGGCTGAATCAGCTGATGGGGAATTCGGCTGAGAGGAGCTTCAAGCTAGCCTGGAACTCTCTTTCCCGTCCTCCAACAAGTGGTACACTTTGGGACTGAAAGTCTAAACCTAATTTTGTCTGGATCTCTGGATCATTCATTTGTGGGAAAAGTAAATATATTCTTGGTTCTCTTTTATGGTCCAGGAACAGCTGAAGACAGGGAAAAGTATCACATTTCACAGGATGGGTACCCACCCATTCAGACTATACTATCTACCTCACAGCCATTTTCACCACCAGTCTTTTTTTAAATTTCAAATCCACAACCCATCCAGCTGCGTCAATTAGAGGCAGATGGTTGACAGGAATAGACAAGCTGATCTCTCCAATCCACCTCTGTCAGGGGAAGCAAAAGACCCTTGTGGGAAAGACTGAGTATTGTCATGGATGACATCACCAACCCCCAGAAGTTAAGGATTTGCCCCAGACATTTCTAATTCTCCTGCCAGTGATGGGTCTGCCTACATATGGATCTAGGCTATGAGCTCTTTGTATTTTGCATAGACAGTTTTAGATTTCAGTGGCCTGAAGAGGGTTGGGTAAAGGGCTGAAACCTACCATTTTCAAGGTGGGACATTTGTGTGAATGGGCCTGGCGTCTCACTGCATCAGTTCCTGCAACTATACAAAGTGACTTCACACCGTAAAAGGCTTAACACAACGTGGGTAGAAAATACTTCATACTATATAAAAACACTGTAAGCTTCTAAGACCTTTCTTTACCATCAGGGCTTAAATAAATTATTCTGAACCAACTGTCTTGGAATGTAAACTCCTGAAATGTGCCGGGACTTAATCAGGGCAGTGTAAAAGGCTTTTGCTCCTCTGTTAGCAGATAATGCTAATTCATCTTGGGTTTTTTGGTTGCTGTTCATTTTGTTTGAAATGTCCAAGTTGATCTTTTTCCCCCTAATTTCTGATATAATACTTACTATAGAAAATTTGGTGAGCAGAGCGTTAAGGAGACGGTAAAAAATCGCCTGTAACCCCACCACTTGGAGATAGCTGCTATTAACATTTTAGAGTAGACCTTTTTTTTTTTCTATGCATATGTATGGATTATCCTCTTGTTTGCGTTTTAAGCAAAAATAGTCTTATTTTGTACATAGTGTTTTGTAAACTGCTTTTCAACAATATATTATGAACTATTTTCCATGTCATAACATTTTCTTCTACGATCTTACTTTTAATGGTTGTATACTATTCCTTCACATGGATATAGCGAAATTCCTTTTGGCAATTCTCTGTTGTTAGATATTTAGTTTCTAATTTTTCAGTATTACAAGCAATATTGTGTCAAACGTAAGCCAACAGATAGATCTTTGCACATATATGGGATTATTTTCATAGGATAAACTCTTATAGGTGGAATTGTAGTGGGTCAAAGGATATGCATGTTTTTAAGACTTTTTTTTTTTTAACAAATGGCCCTTCAATCAGCACTCTGAAGAGCAGCATAGGGTGTTCTCAGAATTTACTTTTTAAATTCTTTGCCACTTTTATAAGTAGAAAATAGTATCCTACTATTGTTTTAATTTAAAGCAGGCTGCCATGATGGTCTCTCCCTTACAGGTCATAGCCAGAGCAGTCCAGAAATACCATTATGATGACATACTTCCCCAAATACTAACAAGACTAGAAGTCTGCTCTCCTTTCTCAGACTGAAGCTTCTGCCTAGAATTTTCTGAAAGAAATCATATTCTTCAACAGCTGCCTCTCAAAACATCTACCCACATAGAGTTTTGAAGCGTACTAATGCAGTGCAGCCTGTCCATTGACTGCTGGAAGAAATGTCATCTAGAGATTTGAGTTGACAAGTGACACTGGGTAAATGTTCGCTGTGCTGCTCTATAGCATTCCAGTTACTGTCCCGGAGTTTTAAAATATTCATTCAGTACTGTTGTAGTTAATTGCCTCTGAGCTGACTGCAACTCATAGGGACCACATGTGTGCACAGAAGGCTGTGATGTTTTGGAGTTGCTCACCAGGTCTGTATTCTGAGGCACCTCTGGGTGGATTTGAAAAGCCAGTCTTTAGGCTAGTAGTCAAGTGCTTAACAATTTGTACCACCCAGGGACTTCTCATTCAGTGATGTGGTCCTGATTTTTCCTCCAAGCTATAGTTGCACCTTGCAATTATGTAAAGTTCAGCGAAGGTCCAAGGAAGCAAAGCCATTAGTTTCAGAGAGTGAAGACTGGTTATGGATTTATTCAGCAACACATTGGGTGTAGGGCTTTGGCCTACCCCCAACCAGAATAAGGATCCAGCTGTCTCATTTAGCTTACAGACTATGATTCAATGGCATGTAACTTCGCTGAGAGCATGACTAGATACAACGCATGAATATTTTCTAACTCCCATGCTACATCCTAAAGTGCTTTATGTTAACACTGAGGTATTTGACCCTTTCCATCTAGTCAGTCACAGAAAGGTTACTTTTTGGGTAATCACAGATAAAGATAATTTATTTTCAGCAAATATCTAGCAATGACAGTGTGCAAGGTGCTATGCAGATGCTGGATACATAAGTTGCCTACTAAGCTGAATATTACATTGGGCAAATCTGCTGCAAAAAAAAAAACTTTTTTAAAGTGTTAAAAAGCAAAGATGTCATTTTGAGAATTAAGATTCACTACCCAAGCCAAAGTGTTTTCAGTTGCCTTATATGCATGTGAAAGCTGGACAGTGAATAAGGAAGACCTAAGAAGAATTGACGCCTTTGAATTATGGTGTTGGTGAAGAATATTGAATATATCCTGGACTGCCACAAGAACAAACAAATCAATCTTGGAGGAAGTACAGCCAGAAAGCTCCTTAGAAGCAAGGATGGCAAGACTTAATCTCATGTACTTTGGACATGTTATCAGGTGGGACCAGTCCCTGGAGAAGGACATCATGCTTGGTAAAGTAAAGTGTCAGTGAAAAAGAGGAAGACTGTCCACAAAATGGATGGACACGGTGGCTGCAACAATGGGCTCAAACACAGCAATGATTGTGAGGGTGGTGCAGGACACTGGCAGTGTTTTATTCTGTTGTACATAGGGTCACTACGAGTCAGAACTGTCTTGACAGCACCGAACAACTGCAACAACAACTAACCCGAGGTTTCCTGCCCACATAGAGTTTATACTCTATGGCAGTAGATGCTATGTTGTTGTTACATGCCATCAAACGACCGTATGTACAGCAGAAAAAACACTGCCCAGTCCTGTGCCATCCTCACAATCATTGTTATGCTTGAGCCCCTTGTTGCAGCCACTGTGTCAATCCATCTAGTTGAGGGTCTTCCTCTTCTTCACTGACCCTCTACTTTACCAAGCATGGTGTTCTTCTTCAGGGACTGATTCCTCCTGATAATATGCCCAAAGTATGTGAGATGTAGTCTCACCATCCTTACTTCTAAGGAGCATTCTGGTTGTACTTCTTTCAAGACAGATTTGTTCATTCTTTTGGCAGTCCATGGTATATTCAATATTCTTCACCAACACCACAATTCAAAGGTGTCAATTTTTCTTTGGTCTTCCTTATTCATTGTCCAGCTTTCACATGCATATGAGGTGACTGAAAACATCATGGCTTGGGTCAGGCCCACCTTAGTCTTCAAGGTGAAATCTTTGCTTTTCAACACTGTAAAGACGTCTTTTGCAGCAGATTTGCCCAGTTGAATGAGTCTTTTGATTTCTTGACTTCTGCTTCCATGGGTGTTAATTGTGAATCCAAGTAAAATGAAATCCTTGACAACTTCAATCTTTTTCCTGTTTATCATGATGTTGCTTATGGGTCCAGTTGTGAGGATTTTTGTTTTCTTTATTTTGAGGTATAATCCATACTGAAGGCTGTGGTCTTTGATCTTCATCAGTAAGTGCTTCAAGTCATCTTCACTTTCACTTTCAGCAAGCAAGGTTGTGTCATCTGCACAACACAGGTTGTTAACGAGTCTTCCTCCAATCCTGATGCCCCATTTTCCTTCGTAGAATCCAGCTTCTCAGATTATTTGCTCAGCATACAGATTGAATAGGTATGGTGAAAGGATACAACCCTGACACACACCCTACCTGACTTTAAATCACGCAGTGTCCCCTTGCTCTGTTGAAACAACTGCCTCTTGATCTATGTACAAGTTCCTCATGAGCACAATTAAGTGTTCTGGAATTGCCATTCTTCTCTTGCTTTCTTCATGTATGATGTCCTTGATGTCATTCCATAACTCGTCCGGTCTGCGGTCACTAGTAGATGCTATACAAGTGCAGAATAGAAGTTCAGGATGCTCATCTCACTACTTATTGCTGCGTTATAGCTTCTGTGATATTTTAAATCCATTTCTCACTATTACATTGAAATTGTGACCACATTTGTACGTCTATAGAGCATCAGCAAAGTTCATTACACATAAGTAGTCAAAATTTAACCATCCTTATGTTTCATAGTGCCTTAAAGTTTACGAAATAATTTCCCATACATTATCTTATTTAATTCTCGCAACAACCAACGGAGGTAGGCGTTGCTATTTTTATTTTAAAAGATGTAGAAACTAGGACTCCTCAAAGTCAAGAGACTTTTCCAAGGCTGTATGTTTATTAAGGGTTACTTTCAATGCACTTCCTGCTTTATATTGTTGTTCTTGTTGGTAGGTGCCGTTGAGTCAGTTCTGACTCATAGCAGCCCTATGTAGAACAGAATGAAACTGCCCGGTCCTGTACCACCCTCACAATCACTGTTATACTTGAGCTTATTGTTGCAGCCACTGTGTCAATCCACCTCGTTTAGGGTCTCTCTCTTTTTCTCTGATACTCTATTAAGTATGATGTTCTTCTCCAGGGACTGGTCCCTCCTGATAATATGTCCAAAGTATGTGAGATGAAATTTCGCCATCATTACTTCTAAGGAGCATTCTGGCTATACTTATTCCAAGACAGATTTGTTTGTTCTTCTGGCAGTCCATGGTATAGTCAATATTTTTCACAAACACCATAATTCAAAGGCATCAATTCTTCTTCTGCTATATATGCTGTCTTATAAAATACATGATTCCTAGTATTGCAAAGTTTAATTTTTTTCATTAATCCACATTAGAGAACCTGCTCCATAGATACAAAAGATGCCTTGGGGTTTCTCCTGATTTACGTTGGCAGTGATTTTTCTGGATGTACTTAGTTCTTAATATCGGTTAGTTACCTGGAAGCCAACTAATACAGATTAATGCCATCGACCAATCATTTATTTAACACATTTTTACTGAATATCCACTATGTACTGGATGCTATACTTGAAACTGGTAATACAAACATGGTTTTCTCACAAGCTTTATTTCTAACATGTGTTTTCTGAGGAATTCACTAATACCAACTAGACTAGCTAATGACACTTTTTTCAACTTTTTGGGTGGAAGAAAATGTCATTCCATACCATGTGCATCTTATATTCCGACTTTGCTGCATTCTTCATCCTTCTTCACATTTTAGTCACACTCCTATTAAGGGTTTTGGAAGGTACCGAATAAAATTGAAAACTTTGTAAATATAAACATAAAGGCTAAGTACTGCCTATTTCTATGTCATCAATTTTGCTCTGAATCTAAGCCCTAAAACATAAATTACACTTAGGTTGTTTTAAATGTACTATTTCTCTTAAGTATTTTCTGTGGATAATCACGAATGTACTCAAAGTACCTACAGAATTTCAGTGCTGGAGAATGAAGATATATCCATGAAAAAGGGAATCATTTAGCTATTGTACAATCTAAGAGTGCCTATTATATGAAAAGATAACATGAGCAAACATATATGTTGTGGTTCTCAAAAGAGAATTTGTGTCAGCTTTCCTTTTTTGTGAGTATAAAGAAGTGATACTGCATATACGACATGACATCTCTTGTGTGATTCATAGTTAAAATGGGCTAGGGTTAAAAAGGGAGACTTACACATATATCTGTCTCTCTTCCACTAAAAGGGAGCCTCAAAAAGACTCAAATTTGTTTTATTTTATCTGCAAAGACATTACTGACATTTAAACCCACAAGTTGTGAGAGACAAATATAAATCATTTGTAAATAATTAGAGAGGGGAAAAATCATATGCTTGTAAACTATTAGATTTCATGAAGTTCAGGCTCCTGCCCAGCAAGGGAATCCTTTCCATAATAAACCTCCCTAACACATGGCACATATTTGAGGATTATGAAAATAAATTTAATGGTTTGAACTTTATTTTTCAAATTTTTAAAAATAAAGCTAGGAGGAAACAATCTGCTCATCCTTGATTCTACCACAGATCTCAGGAACATAGTTTATAGAAGAGCAAATTTTATGAAACATTTTTATTACCTAGTAAGATTCGGTAACAGTGGAATGGCTTATATCATGCTAATTCTTCCTAAAGGTAATAATTATAAACTCTGGAGAAAACATTTAAAAATAACTCCATAAGGGCATGGGAGAACACCCAAAAGCAGAGAAAACTAGAGTAGAACTGCCCCATGGGGTTTCCAAGGAGCAGCTGGTGGATTCAAACTACCAACCTTTTGGTTAGTGGGCAAACGTTTAACCACTGCACCACCAGAGCTCTTTTGGGAATTAGACCCTTGAAATAAAGTGACAAACTAGGTAACCTGAACATCTGTATGTTTTTTTCCCTGAGAACACACCCTAGTTTAGGAAATGCAGAGCAACTATAACTCAAGCAGAAAGCTCCAGTCTTATTGGTCAGAGAAATCAGACTACTAGAAATACTGGATAATGAGAAAAAAAATCCTGAAAGGGGGAAACACAGAGCAGTTGCTGATAAACCTGTGTATAAAGTACCCTCAAATCCTTGACTGACTCCTAAATTGTGCATGTATGGGTGGGACTCCAAGTAGCCAAGGAGGAAAGAAACTACTGGAAGAATGAAAGGGATAAGCAGAGATCTAAGCTGCTTTCCACTACAAGAGAAGCAAAGATTTAAGATTGAGTCCCAGCAATTTAGAAAGATTTGACTAACAAACCTTGGACTTTCTTTGGAAACCACAGAAGAGCCATGCCTTGGGAATAAGACTGCTTTCCAGGACTGAGAGATTTTTCCTAAGTCTAAGGACAAAGTTAAAATCCAGCTACTCTAATAAAGTATTATGAAGCCTTCCCAAATTCAGGTTGATCTTCCCATAATTTAACTTCCTCTCAAAACAAAACTCAACACTCTTCATAAAAATAAAATGGGCTCTGGAGACTACAATGTATCCTCCATAATGCCCATCATATAATTCAAAATTAATAGACATACAGGAGAAAAAGGAAAATATGACCCATAGTCAAGAGAAAAATCAGGCAATAGAGAAAGACCCACAAATGATCCAGGTATTAGAATTAGCAGATGAAGACTTTAAAATAACTATGGTAAATATTTTTTCCTTTTTTTTAAATTGTATTTTAGATGAAGGTTTACAGAACTAGTTTCTCAATAAACAGTTAGTACACACATTATTTTACAACACTGGTTAACAACTCCAAAACATGTCAACACCCTCCCTTCTCGACATTGGGTTCCTTATTACCAGCTTTCCTGTCCCCTCCTGCCTTCTAGTCTGCGCCCCTGGATTGGTGTGTCCCTTTAGTCTCATTTTGTTTTATGGGCCTGTTTAATCTTGGGCTGAAGAGTGAACCTCAGGAGTGACATAATTACTGAGCTAAAAGGGTGTCTGGGGGTCATACTTTCAGGGTTTCTCCAGTCTCTTTCAGGTCAGTAAGTATGGTGTTTTTTTTTGTGAGTTACAATTTTGTTCTAAGTTTTTTCTCCAGCTCTGTCCAGGGCACTCTATTGAGATCCCTGATAATCAAAACCATTGCCATAGAGTCGATTCTGACTCATAGCAACCCTATAAGACAGAATAGAACTGTCCCAGGATTTCCAAGGAGTGGCTGGTGGATTTGAACGGCCCACCTTTTGGTTAGCAGCTGAGGTCTTAACCACTGCACCAGCAGGGCTCTGACCCCTGATAACAGAACTTCAAAATACATGAAGCAAAACTTGATGGAAAAATAGATAAATTTATAAACTATAGTTGAGGATTTTAATATCTCTCTCTAAAGGCAGTGGGCTTGGCTTGGGCTAAGGCAGTGATGATTCTGTGGTAGAATTTTTGCCCTCTCCCTTTTGTGGGAGATGCAGGTTTTCATCTCAAATGCAGCCCACCATTCATCTGTCAGTGGAGGCTTGTGAGTTGCTCTGATGCAAAGAAACACTATGCAGAAAGGCCTGGCAACCTATTTCTGAAAAATCAGCCAATGGAAACTCTATGGATTGTAATGGTCTAAGCCCATTGTTCATGAGGTTGCCATGAGTTGGGGCAAACAGAAAAAATTAGTAAAGATATGTAAAAATTGAATGACACTACCAACTAACCATTTATAGCATATAATTCTGTCCATTACATAAAAGAAAAACATACAAAATGCATCTTTTCAAATGCACACAGAATATTACTAAGATAGGCCATATGCTTCAACATAGACCAATTCTCAATAAAAATTTTAAAGATGAACTCATACAAAGTATATTCTCTGATTACTCTGGAATTAAATTAGAAATCAATATCGATAAAATATCTAGGCTACCAAACATTCAGAGAAGAGCTTGTACCAGTACTACTCAAACAATTTCAGATCATAGAAAAGGAAGGGATGTTTCTGAATTCATTCTATGAAGCCAGCATAACCCTGATACCAAAACCAGGTGGAGACACCATAAAAAATGAAAATTATAGACCAATATCTCTCTTGAATATAGATGCAAAAATTCTCAACAAAATTCTAGCTTATAAAATTCAGCATCATATTAAATAGAAATACAGCATCATACATAAATAGAAAAACACCATCATATTAAAAAAAAATACACCACAAGCAAGTGGGATTCATACCAGGTATGCAAAAATGATTCAACATTAGAAAATCAATCAATGTAACCCACCACATAAATAAAACAAAAGAATCACATGATCATCTCAATTGACACAGAAAAGGCATTCCATAAAGTCCAATATCCCCTCCTAATAAAAATTCTCAATAAAATAGATATAGAAGGAAATTCCTCAACATAATAAAAGGTATCTATACAAAACCAACAGCCAACATCATTCTTAATGGACAGAGGCTGAAAACATTCCCCTTGAGAACAGGAACAAGACAAGGATGTCCTTAATCACCACTCCTGCTTAACATTGTGCTGGAAGTCCTGGCTAGAGCAGTGAGGTAATAAAAAGAAATAAAGGGCATCCAAATTGGTAAGGAAGTAAAACTGCTCCTATTTGTGAATGATGTGACATGATACGTAGAGAAACCAAAAGACTCCACAAGAAATCTGCTGGAACTAATAGAAATATTCAGCAGAGTAGTAGGATACAAGATAAACATACAAAGATCAGATGGATTCCTATATACCAATAAAAGAACTGCAAAAAGGAAATCATAAAAGCAATATCATTTAAAATACCCCCCTCAAAAAAAAAAGACTTAGGAATAAACCTAATCAGGCATATAAAAGACCTACACAAAGAAAACTATGAAACACTACTGCAAGAAGCTAAATGAGGCCTACATAAATAGAAAAACATACCATGCTCATGGACAGTAGGCTCAACATTGTGAAAATGTCAATTCTACCCAAAGCAATCTACAAATACAATGCAAACTTGATTCAAAACAAACAGCATTCTTTAAAGGGATGGAAAAACTAATCATTAACTTTATATGGAAAGGGAAGAGGTCTCAGATAAGTAAAGCACTATTGAAGAAGAAGAATAAAGTAGGAGGGCTCACACTACCTGATCTCAGAACTTATTCCAACTCACAGCAACCCTATAGGATAGAGTAGAACTGCCCCATAGGGCTTCCAAGGAGCACCTGTTGAATTTGAACTACTGACATTTTGGTTAGCAGCCATAGCACTTAACCGCTATGGCATCAGGGTTTCCACTATACAGCTATGGTAGTCAAAACAGACTGGTACTGGTACAACAACAGACACATTGACTAATGCAACAGAATTGAGAACACACAGATGTAAATCCATCTACGTATGATCATCTAATCTTCGACAAAGGCCCAAAGTCCATTAAACAGTGGAAAAGACAGTCTTTTTAACAAAGGGTGCTGGCAAAACTAAATGTCCATCCACAAAAAAATGAAACAGGACCCACACCTCACATCATATACACAAACTAAATGTAAGACCTAAATATAAAACCAAAAACTATAAAGATCATAGAAGAAAAATAGGGTCAACACTAGGGGCCCTAATACATGGCGTAAACAGGATACAACCCATAGCTAATAAACGTGCAAACACCAAAAGATGGATAACTGGGATCTTCTAAAAATTAAACAGCTCATCAAAAGAATTCACTGAAAGAGTAAAAGAGAACCTACAGCACAGGGAAAATATTTTTGGCTATGACAAATCTGACAAATGTCTAATGCCTGAAATCTATAGGAAAATCCAACACCTCTACAACAAAAACACAAATAATCCAATTTAAAAAATGGGCAAAGGATATGAGCAAACACTTCAAAGAAGACATTAAGGCAGCTAACAGACACATGAGGAAATTCTCATTTTCACTAGCCACTGTTGTTTAGTATTCTTCACCAACACCACAATTCAAAGGCATCAATTCTTCTTTAGGTCTTCCTTATTCATTGTGCACCTTTGCATGCATATGATGTGATTGAAAGCACCAAGGTTTGGGTCAGGCCCACCTTAGTCTTCAAGGTGACATCTTTGCTTTTCGACACTTTGAAGAGGTCTTTCCCAGCAGATTCACCCATTGCAATGTGTCTTTTGATTTCTTGAATGCTGCTTGCAAGGGTGTTGATTGTGAATCTAAGTCAAATGAAATCCTTGACAACTTCAATATTTTTTCCATTTATCATAATGTTGATTATTGGTCCAGTTGTGAGGATTTTTGTTTCCTTTATGTTGAGATGTAATCCATCCTGAAGGCTGTGGTCTTTGATCTTTATCAGTAAGTGTTTCAAGTCCTCTTCATTCTCAGCAAGCAAGGTTGTGTCATCTGCATAACGCAGGTTGTTAATGACTCTTCCTCCAGTCCTGATGCCCATTCTTCTTCATACAGTCCAGCTTCTCAGATTATTTGCTAAACATACAGATTAAGCAGATATGGTGAAATTTTACAACGCTGACACACACCTTTCCTGACTTTAAGTCATGAAATATGCCCTTGTTCTGTTGGAATGACTACCTCTTGATCTGTGTACAGGTTCCTCATGAGCACAATTAAGTATTTTTGAATTCTCATTCTTAGCAATGTTATCCATAATTTTTTATGATCCACATAGTCAAATGTCTTTGCATTGTCCATAAGACACAGGTAAATATCTTTCTGGTATTCTCTGCTTTCAGCCAGGATCCATCTGACATCAGCAATGATATCCCTGGTTCCATGTCCTCTTCTAAATCAAGCCTGAATTTCTGGCAGTTCCCTGTCGATATACTGCTGCAGCTGCTTTTGAATGATCTTCAGAAAAATTTTACTTGCATGTGATATTGTTCGATAATTTCTGCATTCAGTTGGATCACTTTTCTTGGGAATAGGCATAAATATGGGTCTCTTTTTTTTTTTTTCCAGTCAGCTGGCCAGGTAACTGTCTTCAAAATTTCTTGGTACAGACAAGTGAGCATTTCCAGTCTGCATCCATTTGTTGAAATATCTCAGTTAATATTCTGTCAATTCCTGGAATCTTCTTTTTCACTAATGCCTTCAGCGAAACACTAGACATTATAGAAATGCAAATCAAAACCACAATGAGATACTATCTCACCCCAACATTACAAGCATAAATCAAAAAAAACAGGAAACAACAAATGCTGACGAGGCTGCGGAGATCAGAACTCTCTGCACTGCTGGTAGGAATGAAAATGTTAGGGCCATTTTGGAAAATGATATCATGCTTCCTTAAAAAGTTAGAAATAGAAATACCAGAGGGGTGGGGCCAAGATGACAGAATATTCAGATGCTTCTGGTGATCACTCTTACAACAAAGACCTGAAAAAACAAGTGAAAAAATAATATTTATTACAAGCTAGGAGCCCTGAACATCAAAGGCAAAGTTAGAAAACAGACTGAGCGGCAGGGGGAGGGAGAGACGGTTCAGAGCAGAGATGAGTTGCCAGACCTGAATTGCTGGGAACCCTCAGGCACCATTGCTGGGGGAGACTGCGGCAGCTGGTGGTAGCGTTCAATTGCACTTTCCTCAGGGAGAAGCAGCCAGCTGCACAGACTACTCACACCTCCAAAACCAGAAAAGAATGACGCTTTCAGCAAAAGCTATATATTACCATGTATATTACCACGTACATTTTACCATGCCCCCGCCTCCAAGTCAGCTTCAGTGGCTGTCAATTTCCCTGGGACTGAGATAGGTTCCGCCGAGTGTCCTCAACCATTCTCCCAACCTTGAAGAAGGAATAAATTCACAGCTGGGGAAAAAGATAATCTCCAAGGCACCACTAAACTGGGGAGCTCAGGACAGAAGCAGCTCCTGTCCAGGCATAAACAGTCCATGGATTTTGAATACCTTTCCCCCTCATAAGGACCTGTGTAGGCCTATTTCAGGAGACTAGGCCCTTGTTGGCAGAATACAACTGTTTCAGTTGTGCGATGGAGAGGTGGGTGTTTGATCTTTGATACTGCTTTGTCTATTAAACAGGGTCCTCACCTACCCTCATCAGGGGTTTAAGGACTGGTGGCTCCACTCAGGGCACACAGCCACCCATGAGAGGGGTCCAAAGATAACTGGTACCTCCCAGTCCTTACAACCAAAAGCATTGGGGCCCATGGTGTGTCTGCAGAACCCACCTACCTGTGTGCAGTAGGGAACAGGGATACATTTTCCTCACAGAACTTGGGGGACAGTTGTCAGCCCCCTGCCTTTTTCAGAGCATGACCCCTTGCTGCAACCATAAGCCTGTACATACACCAAACAGCCCTGCCCCTCTAAGACTGTAGGACAGAGCCTGTACCACACATTTGGTGATCAACTACCTGGACACCTGAGCTCAATCCGTACAAGAAAAGTGAATGGACTCCTAGGCTCATATGCCTGATAACAGCTCTAGGCATCTGGTGACAGGACGTTAGAGCTTCAAAGAAGAAAATGATCAAGTTAGCTCACTCAAGCAACCTATTTGGACATATGAAAACAAAACAAAGCAAGAAGCTAGGATACAGTAAGCAAACATAAAATAAATACAATAAGTAATAGATGGCTCAGTGACAACAGTCAATATCAAATCACATAAAGAAGCAGACCATGATTGCTTCAACAAGCTCTTGAAACACAGAATCAAGGGATCTTCTGGATGAAGATGCCTTCCTGGAATTACTGGATGCAGAATACAAAAGATTAATATCCAGAGCTCTTCAAGACATCAGGAACGAGATCAGGAAGGAGATCAGGCAATACAGAGAACTAGCTAAGGAACACACAGATAAAGCAGTTGAAGAAATTAAAAAAGGTTATTCAAGATTGTAATGAAAAAATTAATAAGCCGCAAGAATCCATACAGAGATGGTAATCAGAAATTCAGAAGATTAACAATAAAATTACAGAATTAGACAACTCAATACAAAGTCGGAGGAGCAGAACTGAGCAAGTGGAAGGCAGAATTGGAGAGACCGAAGATAAAGTACTTGGCACTAATATATTTGAAGAAAAATCACATAAAAGGATTTAAAAAAACGAAGAAACCCTAAGAATCATGTGGGATTCTATCAAGAGAAATAATCTACGAGTGATTGAAGTACCAGAACAGGGAGGGATAACAGACAATACAGAGAGAATTGCTGAAGATTTGTTGGCAGAAAACTTCCCTGATATCATGAAAGATGAGAAGATCCAAGATGCTCATTGAATTCCACCTAAGGTAGATCATAAAAGAAAATCACCAAGACATATTATAATCAAAATTGCCAAACTCAAAGATAAAGAGAGAATTTTAAGAGCAGCTAGGGATAAACAAAAAGTCACCTACAAAGGAGAGTCAATAAGAATCAATTCAGACTACTCAGCAGAAACTATGCAGGCAAGAAGGCCATGGGATGACTTGAAGAAAGTATTATTGGGAAAAAATTGCCATCTAAGAAGCATATGTCCCGCAAAACTGTCTCTCATATCCAAAGGCAAAATTAGGACATTTCCAGATCAACAGAAGTTTAGAGAACTCATAAAAACTAAAGCAAAACTACAAGAAATAGTAAACAGAGTTCCCTGGTTAGAAAATCGGTAATATCAGATATCAACCCAAGACTAAAATACTGGACAGAGCAATCAGATGTCAACCCAGATAGGGAAATCACAAAAATCAATCAAGATTAAAAAACGCTCAAAACAGGGGAACAGCGATGTCATTATGTAAAAGAAGACAATATTAAAAAAATAAAGACGGACTAAGAAATTTTTTTTTTTTTTTTTTTAAGAAATGTAGTCATGGATCTTTCATATGGAGAGGAAGACAAGGTGATATAAAGAAATAAAAGTTAGCTTTAAACTTAGAAAAATAGGTGTAAAAATTAAGGTAACCGTAAGGGAGACTAACAATCCTACTCATCAAAATAAAATACAAGAAAAAAATAGAGACTCAGAAGAAACAAAATCAACAACAACTAATAAGAGGAAAAAAAAAAGACAATATATAAATATGAACTACTCAGCACAGAAAAATTAAGTGGGGAAAAAAAACTGTCAACAACACACAAAAAAAGACATCAAAATAACAACACTAAACTCATACCTATCCATAGTTACACTGAACGTAAATGGACTAAATGTACCAATAAAGAGACAGTGGCAGAATGGATTAAAAAAACACGATCCATCTATATGCTGCCTACAAGAGACACAGCTTAGACTTAGAGACACAAACTAAAACTCTAAGGATGGAAAAAAATATATCAAGCAAAAAATAATCAAAAAAGAGCAGGAGTGGCAATATTAATTTCTGACAAAATAGACTTTAAAGTTAAATCCACCACAAAGGATAAGGCAGGACACTATATAATGATTAAAGGGACGAAAAAAATTTTTTTTTTTTTTATACTGGGAGGATATTACCATATTAAATATTACGGACCCAATGACAGCCAGATACATAAAACAAATGCTATCAGCACTGAAAAGAGAAATAGCTCCACAAATATAGTAAGAGACTTCAACACGCCACTTTTGGTGAAGGACAGAACATCCAGAAAGAAGCTCAATAAAGACTTGGAAGATCTAAGTGCCACAATCAACCAACCTTACCTCATAGAAATATACAGAACACTCCACCCAACAGCAGACAAGTATACTTTCTTTTCTAGTTACATGGAACATTCTCTAGAATAGACCATATATTAGGTCATAAAGCAAGCCTTAGCAGGGTCCAAGGCACTGAAATATTACAAAGCATCTTCTCTGACCATAAGGCCATAAAAGTAGAAATCAATAACAGAAAAAGCAGGGGAAAAAAATCTAACACTTGGAAACTGAACAATACCCTGCTCAGAAAAGACTGGGTTATAGAAGAAATTAAGGATGGGATAAAGAAATTCATAGAATACAATGAGAATGAAAACACTTCCTAATAGAACATTTGGGATACAGCTAAAGCAGAGCTCAGAGGTCAGTTTATATCAATAAATGCACACATACAAAAAGAACAAAGGGCCAAAATCAAAGAATTATCCTGGCAACTTGAACAAATAGAAAGAGAGCAAGAAAAGAAACCCTTAGGCACCAGAAGAAAGCAAATAATAAAAATTAGAGCAGAATTAAATGAAATAGAGAACAGAAGAAAAATTGAAAGAGTTAACAAGACCAAAAGCCGGTTCTTTGAAAAAATTAACAAAATTGATAAACCATTGGCCAAACTGACAAAACTAAAACAGGAGAGGAAGCAAATAACCCAAATAAGAAATGAAATGGGTGATATTACAACAGACCCAACTGAAATTAAAAGAATCATATTGGATTATTACGAAAAACTGTATTCTAATGAATTTGAAAACCTAGAAGAAATGAATGAATTTCTAGAAACACACTACCTACCTCAATTAACACAAACAGAGGTAGAACAACTAAATAAACCCATAACAAAAGAAGAGATTGAAAAGGTAATCAAAAAACTCCCAACCCAGATGTCTTCACTCCATAGTTCTACCAAACTTTCATAGAAGAGTTAACACCACTACTACTAAAGGTATTTCAGAGCATAGAAAAGGATGGAATACTCCCAAACTCATTCTATGAAGCCAGCATATATCCCTGATAGAAAAACCAGAAAAAAAGAAAATTACAGACTTATATCCCTTATGAACATAGATGCAAAAATCCTCAACAAAATTCTAGCCAACAGAATTAAAGAAAACTTATCAAAAAAAAATTCACCATGACCAAGTGGGATTCATACCAGTATGCAGGGATGGTTCAACATTAGAAAAACAATTAATGTAATCCATCTTTTAAATAAAACAGAAGACAAGAACCGTACGATCTCATTAGTTAATGCAGAAAATGCATTTGACAAAGTTTAACACCCTTTCATGATTAAAAAAAAAACTTTGAGCAAAATAAGAATAGAAGGAAAATTCCTCAACATAACAAAGGGCATTTATACAAAGCCAACAGCCAACATCATCCTAATTGGAGAGAGTCTGAAAGCATTTCCCTGGAGATCGGGAACCAGACAAGGATGCCCTTTATCAGCACTCTTATTCAACATTTTGCTGGAAGTCCTAGCCAGAGCAATTGGGCTAGATCAGGAAGTAAAGGGCAACCAGATTGGTAAGGAAGAAGTAAAAGTACCTCTATTTGCAGATGACATGATCTTATACACAGAAAACCCTAAATAATCCTCAAGAAAATTACTGAAACTAATAGAAGAGTTCAGCAGAGTATCAGGATACCAGATAAACATACGAAAATCAGCTGGATTCCTCTACACCAACAAAAAGGACTTCGAAGGAGAAATCACCAAATCAATGCCATTTACAGTAGCCCCAAGGTGATAAAGTACTTAGGAATAAATCTTACCAGAGATAAAAGACCTAAATAAAAAGAAAACTACAGGACACTACTGCAAGAAACCAAAAGAGATCTACATAAGTGCAAAAATATATCTAGCTCATGGATAGGAAGACTTAACATTGTAAAAATGTCTATTCTATCAAAAGCGATTTATATATACAATGCAATTCTGATTCAAATTCCAAGAACATTTTTTAATGAGATGGAGAAACAAATCACGAACTTCATATGGAAGGGAAAGAGGCCCCAGATAAGTAAAGCATTACTGAAAAAGAACAAAGTGGGAGGCCTCACTCTACCTGACTTTAGAAACTATTATACTGCCACAGTAGTCAAAACAGCCTGGTATTGGTACAACAACAAACACATAGACCAAGAGAACAGAATTGAGAATCCAGACATAAATCCATCCACATATAAGCAGCTGATATTTGACAAGGGCCCAAAGTCAGTTAAACGGGGAAAATACAGTGTGTTTAACAAATGGTGCTGGCATAACTGGATATCCATCTACAAAAAAATGAAACAAGACCCATACCTCACACCATGCACAATAACTAACTAAAAATGGATCAAAGACCTAAATATAAAATATAAAATGATAAAGTTCATGGAATAAAAATAGGGACAATGCTAGGACCCCTAATAAATGGAATAAATAGTATACAAAGCATTACTAACAATGTATAAACACCAGAAGAGAAACTAGATAATTGGGAGCTCCTAAAAATCAAACACCTATGCTCATCTAAAGACTTCACCAAAAAGTAAAAAGATTACCTACAGACTGGGAAAAAGTTTTTAGCTATGACATTATCAATCAGCATCTGATCTCTAAAATCTATAGGATACTGCAAAAATTTAACTACAAAAAGACAAATAACCCAATTAAACAATGGGCAAAGACACTTCACCAAAGAAGACATTCAGGTAGCTAACAGATACATGAGGAGATGCTCATGATCATTAGCCATTAGAGAAATGCAAATGAAAACCACAATGAGATTCCATCTCACTCCAACAAGGCTGGCATTAATCCAAAAATCACAAAATAATAAATGTTGGAGAGGTTGTGGATAGACTGGAACACTTATACACTGCTGGTGTGAATCAATTTGGTGTTTCCTTAAAAAACTAGAAATAGAACTACCCTATGATTGAGCAATCCCACTCCTTGGAATACATCCTAGAGAAATAAGAGCCTTTACACGAACGGATATATCTACACCCATGTTCACTGCAGCACTGTTTACAATAGCAAAAAATGGAATCAGCCAAGATGCCCATCAACAGATGAATGGATAAATAAATTATGGTATATTCACACAATGGAATACTATGCATCGATAAAGAACAATGATGAATCCGTGAAACATTCTGTAACATGGAGAATTCTGGAAAGCATTATGCTGAGTGAAATTAGTCAGTTGCAAAAGGACAAATATTCTATGAGACTGCTATTATAAGAACCCGAAAAATAGTTTAAACAGAGAAGAAAATATTCTTTGATGGTTATGAGAGTGGGAAGGGAGGGAGGGAGAGGCGTTTTCACTAATTAGACAGTAGAAAAGAACTATTTCAGGTAAAAGGAAAGATAACACACAGTACAGGAGAGATCAGCACAACTGGACTAAACCAAAGCAAAGAAGTTTCCTGAGTAAACTGAACACTTCGAAGGCCAGAGTAGCAGGGGCAGCGGTTTGGGGACCATGGTTTCAGGGGACATCTAAGTCAATTGCCATAATAAAACCTATTAAGAAAACATTCTGCATCCAACTGTGGAGAGTGGCGTCTAGTGCCTTAAAAGCTAGCAAGCAGCCATCTAAGATGCAACAATTGGTCTCAACCCACCTGGAGCAAAGGAGAATGAAGAACACCAAAGACACAAGGTAATTATGAGCCCAAGAGACAGAAAGGGCCACATAAAGCAGAGACTACATCTACCTGAGACCAGAGGAACTAGATGGTGCCCGGGTACAACCGATGACTGCCCTGACAGGGAACACAACAAAGAATCCCTGAGGCAGCAGAAGAGCAGTGGGATGCAGACCTCAAATTCTCGTAAAAAGACCAGACTTAACTGAGACTAGAATGGCCCCAGAGGTGATGGCCCCCAGACCTTCTGTTAGCCCAAGACAGGAACCATTCCTAAATCTAACTCTTCAGACAGGAATTGGACTAGACTAATGAATAGACAATGATACTGGTGAAGAATGAGCTTCTTGGCTCAAGTAGACACATGAGACTATGTGGGTAGCTCATGTCTGGATAGGAGATGAGAGAGCAGAGGGGGTCAGAAGCTGCCCAAATGGACACGAAAAATAGAGAGTGGAGGGAAGGAGTGTGCTGTCTCATTAAGGGGAGAGCAACTAGGAGTATATAGGAAGGTGTACATAAATTTTTGTTTGAGAGACTGACTTCGTTTATAAACGTTCACTTAAAGCACAAAAAGAAAAAAAAAAAAAGAAATACCATATGATCCAGCAATCCTACTCCTAGGAATAAATCCTAAAGAAATAAGAGCCATCACACTAATAGACATATGTACACCATGTTACTCGCAATAGCAAAAAGATGAAAACAATCTAAGTGTACATCAACAGATGAATGGATAAACAAACTATGGTGCATACACACAATGTAATACTACCCAACGATACCGAACAATGCTGAATCTGCGAAGCACCTCACAACATGGACGAATCTGGACGGCGTTATGCTGGGTGAAGGAAGTCAATCACAAAAGGACAAATATTGTGTGAGACCACCACTATAAAAACTCATGAAAAGATTTACACACAAAAGGAAACAACCTTTGATGGTTATGAAGGAGTGTGGGGTGAGAAGGAAAAACACTAAACAGACAATAGATAAGTGGTAACTTTGGTGAAGGGTAAGACAGCACACAGTACTGGGGAAGCCAGCACAACTTGTACAAGGCAAGGTTATGGAAGTTTCATAGACAAATCCAAACTCCCTGAGGGACAGAATTACTGGGCTGTGGGCTGGAGACCTTGGTCTAACAGAACATCTAGCTCAATTGCCATAACATAGTTTATAAAGAAAATGTTCTACATCCTACTTTGATGAGTAGATTCTGTGGTCTTAAAAGCTTGTGAGCGACCATCTAAGATACTCTGCTGGTCTCACCCTATCTGGAGCAAGGGAGAATGAAGAAAACCAAAGGCACAAGGAAAAGATTAGTCCAAAGGACTAATAGACCACAACTGCCACAGCTTCCACCAGACTGAGTCCAGCACAACTAGATGGTGCCAGGCTACCACCACCAACTGCTCTGACAGGGATCACAACAGAGGGTCCTGGACAGAGCTGAAGAAAAATCTAGAACAAAATTCTAACTCATAAAAAAAGACCAGGCTTAATGGTCTGACAGAGACGGGAGAAACCACAAGAGTATGGTCCCCGGATGCCCTTGTAGCTCAGTAATGAAGTCACTCCTGATGTTCACCCTTCAGCCAAAGATTAGACAGGCCCACAAAATAAAATGAGACTAAATGGGCACACCAACCCAGCTGCAAGGATGAGAAGGCTGGAGAGGACAGGAGCTGGTAACCGGGAACCCAAGGTTGAGAAGGGGAGAGTGTTGACATGTTGTGGGTTTGGCAACCAATGTCACAAAACAATATGTGTATCAATTGTTTAATGAGAAATGAATTTGCTCTGTAAGCCTTCATGCAAAGCACAATTTAAAAAGAAGAAAAAGACAAAAAAAATCTAGAAATTACCCCCAAATGCTTGAAAAATAAGCAACACAGCTTTAAATAACCTAAGGGTCAAATAGGAAATTAAAGCAGTAATTAGAAAATATTTCAAACTGAATAACAATGAAAATACAGCATACCAAATGTGTGGGATACAATTAAAACAGACCTTAGAGACAAATGTATAGTTTTAAATGCTTACCTAACCAAAGAAGAAAAGTTAAAAATCAATTTTATAAGCTTCTACCTAAGAAACTAGAAAAAGAAGAGGGAACAAAAACCAAAGTAAATAGAAAAAAGGAATTAATAAACATGAATAGAAATCAATAAAATGGAAAATAGACAAATCATAGACACAAAACGCACTTATCATAATAAATAGATAAATTAGGCTATCAGCATTAAAAACAACTGCTCTTCAAAACATACCTTTATGAAAATATTGGGAGAAAAATATTTCTGATACCTATATCCGAGAAAGGACTTGTAACCGGAATACCGTATTTTTATGCAAAGAATGTGTGTCTTCTTGTTTGTTTGCCAACCATGTTCCCCCTCCCCCGACCCTCGTCACTTGTGAGGCACCCTCACACATGCCACCATGACAGTCCTCTTCCACATGTTGCTGTAAAGAAAATTAGCCTAGTGCACTTACAAAAAGGCCTCTTGAGGGGAAAGCATGACTGGCAAACAAACAGAAGGCACGCGTTATTTGCCTAAAAATACGATATAACTTGAGGTAAAAATTTGATTTAAAAGTGGGCAAATGATCTGGCAGACATTTCAAAAAGAAAATACACAAATGGCCAATAACCACACTTAAAGATGCTCAACATTATTAGTCATCAAGGAAATGCAAATTAAAACCACTGTGAGATATCACTTCGCATCCCCTAGAATGACTAAAGTTAAAATTACTTACAATACCATGTGTTATGGAGGATGTAGAACAACTGGAACTCTCATTCATTGCGGTAAGTGGCACAACCACTTTGGAAAATAGGTTGACAGTTTCTTAAACATACATACAATTACTATACCAAAACCAAAAACCAAACCCAGTGCCATGGATTTGATTCTGACTCATAGCGACCCTATAGGACAGAGTAGAACTGCTCCATAGAGTTTCCAAGGAACGCCTGGTGGGTTCGAACTGCCCACCCTTTGGTTAGCAGCATAGCACTTAACCACTATGCCACCAGGGCTTCCACAATTACTATATGATCCAGCAATTCCATTCTTAGGAATTTTCGGAAGAGAAATGAAAAATATGCCCATGAAAAGCTTATAAAAGAATGTCCATAGCAGAATTTACTTTACAATCATAGCAGATTTAGGAAGAACCCAAATGTTCACCAAAAGGTAAATGGATACTTAAGTGCACGGAAATAACACTCAGCAGCAGAAAGAGATGAATCACCGACACATATAACCACATATGAAAATCTCAAAAACATTATGTTTAGTGATAATAAGTCAAACACAAAAGAGCACATATTGTATTATTCCATTTATACAAAGTTCTAGAACAGGCAAAACTAGGCCGTGGTGATAGAAATCAGCACATTCATTGCCCAGGGTTGGAAGAAGAGCTTAGTGCCTAATCGGGCACTAAGGAACTAACTGGAATAATGGAAATGTCCTATATGAGGAAGGTTTTGGTTAGGTGAGTGCACAAATTTGTCAAAATTCGTCTGTATTTTTATTCTATGTAAATTATACCTCATTTTAAAAAACCTGAGATTGTCTAGGAGGCCTAATATCCCAAAGCTTCATCTAGATCTCCATTGGCAACTGCACTGAACAGGTGAAGACACTGGAATATTTCAATTCATTTTAATAACTTTCCCAAGAATGTTATGGCAGAGCACTCACAACTCAGCTCAGGAAACATAAGCCTTCAATATGAAATATTAGACATTACTACGGAGAAATTTATATAATTAGGAGTATTGTATTGCTTCTTTTATCCCTAAAGCTCAGAACTTCTCTATTAATAACATGTTGTTGTTAGGTGCCATCGAGTTGGTTATGACTCATAGCAACCCTACGTACAGCAGAACAAAACACTGCCCAGTTCTGCACGATCCTTACAATTGTTGTTATGCTTAAGCTCATTGCTGCAGCCACTGTGTCAATCCATCTCATTGAGGATCTTCCTATTTTTCGCTGACCCTCTACTTTACCAAGTATGATGTCCTTCTCCAGGGACTGATCCCTCCTGATAACACGTCCAAAATATGTGAGATGTAGTTTTACCATCCTTGCTTCTAAGGCGCATTCTGGCTGTACTTCTTCCAAGACAGTTTGTTCATTCTTTTGGCAGTCCATGGTATATTTAGTTTTCTTTGCCAGCACCACAATTCAAAGGCGTCAATTCTTTTTCTGTCTTCCTTATTCATTATCCAGGTTTTGCATGTATATGAGTTGATTGCAAACATCATGGCTTGGGTCAGGCACACCTTAGTCTTCAAGGCGACAAGTGTGCTTTTTTAACATTTTAAAGAGATCTTTTGCAGCAGATTTGCTCGATGCAATGCATCTTTTAATTTCTTGACTACTGCTTCCATGGATATTGATTGTGGATCCAAATAAAGTGAAATTCTTGACAGCTTCAATTTTTTCTCCATTTATCATGAAGTTGCTTATTGGTCCAGTTGTGAGGATTTTGTTTTCTTTATGTTGAGGTGTAATCCATACTGAAGGCTGTGATCTTTGATCTTCAATGGTAAGTGCCTCAAGTCCTCTTCACTTTCAGCAAGTAAAATTATATCATCTGTATAACACAGATTGCTAATGAGTCTTCCTAAAATCTTGATGTCCCGTTCTTCTCCCTATAGTCCCACTTCTTGGATTATTTTCTCAGCATACAGATTGAATAAGTGTGGTGAAAAGATACAACCCTGACACACACCTTTCCTGACTTTAAACCACCAAGTGTCACCTTATTCTGTGCCAACAACTGCCTCTTGGTCTATGCACAGGTTTCTCATGAGCGCAATTAAGTGTTCTGGAATTCCCATTCTTCTCAATGTTATCCATAATTTGTTATGATCCACACAGTCAAATGCCTTTGCATAGCCAATAAAACATAAGTAAACATCTTTCTGGTATTCTCTGCTTTCAGCCAGGATCCATTTGACATCAGCAATGATACCCCTGGTTCCACATCCTCTTCTGAATTTGGCTTCAATTTCTGGCAGTTCCCTGTGGATATACTGTTGCAACCGCTTTTGAATGATCGTCAGCAAAATTTTACTTGGATGTGATATTAATGTTATTGCACGAAAATCTCTGCATTTAGTTGGATCACTTTTCTTGGGAATAGGCATAAACATGGATTTCTTCCAGTCAGTTGGCCAGGTAGCTGTCTTCTAAATTTCTTGACATAGATGAGTGAGTACTTCCAGCACTGCATCTGTTTGTTGAAACATCTCAACTGGTATTCCATCAATTCTGGAACATTGTTTTTTGCCAAAGCCTTCAGTGCAGTACCATTGGTTCCTCATCATATGCTACCTTCTGAAATGGCTGAACTTTGGCCAATTGTTTTCAGTATAGTGGCTCTGTGTATTCCTTCCATCTTCTTTTAATGCTTCCAGAATAGTTGAATATTTTCCCTGAAGAATCCTTCAATATTGCAACTCGAAGCTTGAATTTTGTCTTCAGTTCTTTCAGCTTGAGAAATGCAGAGTGTATTCTTCCCTTTCAGATTTCTATCTCTACGTCTTTGCACGTGTCATCATAATACTTTAGTTTGTCTTCTCGAGCCGCGCTTTGAAATCTTCTGTTCAACTCTTCTACTTTATCATTTCTTCCTTTTGCTTTAGCTACTTGACTTTCAAGAGCAAGTTTCAGAGCTTCTTCTGACATCCATTTTGGTCTTTTCTTTCTTTCCTGTCTTTTTAATGATCTCTTGCTTTCTTCATGTATAATGTCCTTGATGTTATTCCACAACTTTTCTGGTCTTTCCTCCTTAGTGTTCCAAAGAGTCAAATCTATTCTTGAGATGGTTTCTAAATTCAGGTGGAATATACTCAAGGTCATACTTTGGCTCTCATGGACTTGTTTTAATTTTCTTCATTTTCAACTTGAGCTTGCATATGAGCAGTTGATGGTCTGCTCTGCACTTGGCTCCAGCCTCGTTCTGACTGATAATATTGAGGTTTTCCATCTTACTCTTTCCACAGATGTAGTCAATTTGATTCCTGTGTATTCCATCTGGCAAGGACCACTTCTATAGTCGTCATTTATGTTGTTGAAAAAGGTATATGCAATGAAGAAGTTGTTGGTCTTGCAAAATTCTATCATGTGATCTCGGTCATCGTTTCTATCACTAAGGCCATGTTTTCCAACTACAGATCCTTCTTTGTTTCCAACTTTTGCATTCCAATGACAAGTAATTATCAATGCATGCTGATTGCATGTTCAATCAATTTTCATATTGTAGAAGCTGGTAAAAATCTTCCACTTCACCTTTGACCTTAGTGGTTGGTGTGTAAATTTGAATAATAGTCGTATTAACAGGTCTTTTTTGTAGGTATATGGATATTATCCTTTCAGAATGAATTCAATGGCAATTTTTTTAAAAAATGGGACAGCATTGTACTTCAGGATAGATCTTGAAATGTTCTCTACCAAGGCCTTACCCTAGCTAATAGATACTTATTTTCATTATGCCTCAGTTTATGTTGTGCTAATCTCATTGATTTACTAAATTAATAATATAGTAACAAAAAATTAGTAAAACCAATGAGATTAGCACAGGATAAACTGAGGCATAATGAAAATAAGTATCTATTAGCTACAGTGAGACCTCAGTACTTTTTTTTCTAACAGCAGCCTTTTCATTATTGAGCATCCTTTAGAATCAATGATTTCTACACATTTTCTTCAGAATTTGGTGTTTTTCTTTTAAAGCTACAACTGTCTCATGATTTATCCTTTAATAGCTAACTCAAGTGAACTACTTTATAAAAATTTTTCTCACCCAACCACTTGTTCTTCCTCTCTTTTGAATATATATACATATATTTTTAAAATCCATATTTGCATATATTAAAAAGCTATAATTACATATATTAAAAATGTATAATAGTTGTACATATTCCAAAATCTATAATACTTGTATATGTTCAAATATATATATATATTTTGGTTATATATATATAACCAAATATTCATGAAGTGCCTGCCCTGGTTAGTCACTATTCTAGGCTCTAGGGATACAGCAGTGAGCAAAGGAGACAAAAAATCTTGCCCTTGTGGAGCTTATTTCCTGAGACAGAAAAGGGCAGGCAAAAGAATATGATCAAAAGATATAGTGTACATGGTGATACCAAAAAAAAACCAAACCCACTGCTGTCGGCTCAATTCTGACTCATAGCAACCCTACAGGACAGAGTAGAACTGCCCCACAGGGTTTCCAAGGAGCACCTGGCGGATTCGAACTGCTGACCTTTTGGTTAGCAGCCATAGCACTTAACCACTACGCTACCACGGTTTCTGCATGGTGATAAAAGCTATGACTGAAAATAAGAAAAATAGAGAATTTCATAGGGGGATAGAGATTCCATTTAAACAGGAGTGGTCAAAAATAGGCTCAATAAAATGAAATTTAAGCAAAGACCTGAAAATGGTGATGCAGTGAGTCATGCAAAATCTGGGGAATTAGAGTACAGGTAAAGAATAAATACAAAGACTTTAAGTTGTAGAATTCAGACTTGGCATAAATTTGTCTTGCTGTTGTTTTTGATTCATTTGAATTAGTGTGTAATTAGGTCGGTAGTTCTCAAACTTTAGCATCACCTGTAGTGTCACTGAAAACACTGGTGGTGTAGAGGTCAAGAGCTATGGCTGCTAACAAAAAGGTCAGCATTTTGAATCTGCCAGGCATTCCTTGGAAACCATATGGGGCAGTTCTTCTTTGTTCTACAGGGTCATTATAAGCTGGAATTGACTTAATGACAACGGGTTTTGTTCTTGTTTTGTAGGGTCACCTAGGGGGCTTATTAAAACACAGTTGCTTGGGCTCCATCCCAAGTTTCTAATTCAAGAGGTCTGGGGTTGGGCCAAGGAATCCTGGTGGTGCAGTGGTTAAGTGCTCAGCTGCTAACTGAAAGATTGGCAGTTCCAACCCACAAACCACTCCACAGGAGAATGATGTGGCAATCTGCTCCTGTAAAGGCTGCAGTCTTGGAAACCCTATGGGGCAGTGCTACTCTGTCCTACAGACTTGTTATAAGTCGGAATCTACTCAAAGGCAATGGGTTTGGGGCGGTGCCTCAGAATTTTTATTTCTAACAAATTCCCAGTTGATGTTGTTGCTGCTGCTATGGAGGCCACACTTTGAGAACCACTGTGTTGGAGGAACAGTCAGACACCAATGTGGCTGAGTTAGCATAAATGAGTGTTAGAACATTAGTTAAGAGATGGGAAGGCGAGAAAGAAGGGGGATTGTGTAATGTCTTATAAGTCATGGTAAGTCCTTTGGATTTTACTGTGAGTAAAATGGGTAATGTTACAAACCAACCTGATCATGCACAATTATAGATCCATTTTGGGATGTAGTTTTAGCCACCAAAACATTAGAGATAGGGTAAAAGTAAGCTATTCCTCTACAACCTTACAGCCGTGGTGACACAGTGGCTAAGAGTTATGGCCGCTAATGAAAGATTGGCAGTTCGAATCCACCAGCTGCTCCTTGCAAACCCTATGGGGCAGTTCTGCTCCTGATTGCCAGGTTAAAAGGAAACTAGGTCTTAGGACAAATTCATTCATGCAGACATATATTTATTAAATAAACATTTATTAGCAAGCAAGCATAAACCAGTTCATATGATGTTCTAAGCTCTCTGTTCTTTAGGTAACCTGATCACATCTTGCATAAAATCCTCCCTCAGACACAACGACATTTCAATGGCAGTATTCTGTATAGTCAACCAGTAACTAGGAACTCTCCTGCCTACTAATGGAAGCTAAAGAAAATAGGAACAAGTCGACAAGAGCCAAAGTACAACCTTGAGTATATGCCACTTAAATTTAGAGACCATCTCAAGGATAGATTTGGTGCATTGAACACTAATGACCAAAGATCAGACAAGTTGTGGAATGACATCAAGCATATCATACATTTAAAAACAAAGGGGTCATTAAAAAGACAGGAAAGAAAGAAAAGACCAAAATAAATGTCAGAAGACTCTGAAACTTCATCTAAAATGTCAATTAGCTAAAGCAAAAGGAAGAAATGATGAAGTAAAAGAGCCGAACAGAAGATTTCAAAGGGTGACTCAAGAAGACAAAATAAAGCATAATAATGACATGTGCAAAGACCTGGAGATGGAAAAACAAAAGGGAAGAACACTCTGCATTTCTCAAGCTGAAAGAACTGAAGAAAAAATTCAAGCCTTGAGTTGCAATACTGAAGGGTTCTATGGGGGAAATATTAAACGATGCAGGAAGCATCAAAAGATGATGGAAGGAATACACAGAGTCGCTACACCAAAAGAATTGGTCGACATTCAACCATTTCGAGAGGTACTGTATGAGCAGGAACCAATGGTACTGAAGGAAGAAGTCCAAGCTGCACTGAAGGCATAGGCGAAAAACAAGTTTCCAGGAATTGACAGAATACCAGCTGAAATGTTTCAACAAATGGTTGCAGCGCTGGAAGTACTCTCTTGTCTATGCCAAGAAATTTGGAAGACAGCTACCTGGCCAGCTGACTGGAAGAGATCCATATTTATGTCTATTCCCAAGAAAGGTGATCCAACCTAATGTGGAAATTATTGAGCAATATCATTAATATCACATGCTAGTAAAATTTTGCTGAAGATCATTCAAAAGTAGCTGCAGCAGTATATCGACAGGCAACTGCCAGAAATTCAAGCCAGATTCAGAAGAAGACATGGAACAAGGGACATCATTGCTGATGCCAGATGGATGGTGCCTGAAAGCAGAGAATACCAGAAAGATGTTTACCTGTGTTTTATTGACTATGCAAAGACACTTGACTGTGTGGACCATAACAAATTATGGATAACATTGTGAAGAATGGGAACTCCAGAGCCCTCAGTTGTGCTCATGAGGAATCTGTACATAGGTTAAGAGGCAGTCATTCGAACAGAACAAGGGGATATAGTGTGGTTTAAAGTCAGAAAAGATGTGTGTCGGGGTTGAATACTTTCACCACACTTATTCAATCTATATGCTGAGCAAATCATCTGAGAAGCTGGACTCTGTAAAGAATGGAGCATCAGGATTGGAGGGAGACCCCCTGACAACCTGTATTATGCAGATAACACAACTTTGCTTGCTGAAAGTGAAGAGGACTTGAAATACTTGCTGATGAAAATCAAAGATGACAGCCTTCAGTATGGATTACACCTCAACATAAAGAAAACAAAAATCCTCACAACTGGACCAATAAGCAACATCATGATAAATGGAGAAAATATTGAAGTTGTCAAGGATTTCATTTTACTTGGATCCACGATCAACACCCATGGACTCGGCAGTCAAGAAATCAAAAGATGCATTGCATTGGGTAAATCTGCTGAAAAAGACCTCTTTAAAGTGTTAAAAAACAAAAATGTCACTTTAAGGACTGTGGTGTGCCTGACCCAACCCGTGGTGTTTTAAATTGTCTCATATGCATATGAAAGCTGGACGATGAATAAGGAAAACCACAGAAGAATTGATGCCTTTGAATTATGGTGTTGGAGAAGAATATTGAATATACCATGGACTGCCAAAAGAACAAATCTGTCTTGGAAGAAGTACTGCTAGAGTGCTCCTTAGAAGCAAGGATGGCGAGACTGTATCTGAGATAATTTGGACATGTTTTCAGGAGGGATCAGTCCTTAGAGAAGGACATGATGCTTGGTAAAGCAGAGGGTCAGCGAAAAAGAGGAAACAGTCAATGAGATGAATTGACACAGTGGCTGCAACAATGGGCTTAAGCATAGCAACAATTGTGAGGATGGTACAGGACTGGGCGGTGTTTCATTCTGTTGTATATAGGTCACTATAAGTCAGAATGGAACCAATAGCACCTAACAACAATAACAACAACAGTAATGGAAACTGGACCCTTTGGTATCAAGTATCTGGCACCATACCTAAAGGCACAGGCTATAGGCTTTGCCAGATTCTTCTGTCTGGTTAATGTAAGATAGGAGGTATCCCTGAAGTATTTTGGGCAATAAAAGAGTCTTGAATGCCACTAATTTCACCAATGAAAATTTATTTCTGGCATTTATTGCTGATGAAGATCAAAGACCACAGCCTTCAGTATGGATTATACCTCAACATAAAGAAAAAAAAAAATCCTCACAACTGGACCAACAACCTCTGATATTGATTGAGATGGAAAGCTGAAGACCTTTTAATGAGAGGCCACTGAGTTGTGATATTCCTGATTAGTATGCTAGTGAATATTGAATATACCATGGCCTGCCAGAAGAGTGAATAAATCTGTCTTGGAAGAAGTACTACCAAAATGCTCTTTAGAAGCAACGGTAACAAGACTTTGTCTCACATACTTTGGACATGTTATCAGGAGGGACCAGTCTCTGGAGAAGGACATCATGCTTGGTAAAAAGAGGGTCATAGAAAAAGAAGACCTTCAACGAGATGGGTAGACATAGTGGCTGTAACGATGGGCTCAAACATAGCAACGATTGTGAGGATGGCACAGGACCAGGCTGTTGTACATATGTTCTGTTGTACATAGGTTCACTATGAGTTGGAACCAATTAGACAGCACCTAACAACAGCAACATACTGGTGACCACCCCTGGGGTGCAAATTCCGCATTAGGGCGATGAACACTTGTAAAATAGTATTATGTAATCTAACATTCACATCCAAATGCTGCTGCTTTTGCTGGTGTTTCTAAAGCCAATTACATCTATCATAACAGGAAGGAATGCTTCCCACATTTTTTTTACAAGAAGGCATGCACAAAAAATGATAAAAATGCATACAACACATTGGGGTAAACAGGAGGCTGATCCTGCGGGATGAAGGACTAAGATCTTGGCACACATGCAGCCCACACTCAGTGTGCTCTGTACACAAGTTAGTAAGCTCTGGCGACAACATACATTTAACCCTGACAGATCTCCCATGCTATGGAAGGCCATCTATTGAGGATGCTCTTAAAAACTTAGATGGAAAGTCCCACTAAGGGGCCTAGAAGATCCCTTTCAAAACTGCGATTCTATGATTTGTCCATATTACTTCATTCAAGTTGATGTTGTCTCCTGAACTGTGTTATACAAGGTCTTTGGGAATGGAAAACTGTTACACTCTGGACCACACCAGAGTGCTAACATGTCACTTATAAACTAATCACATTTATGGAGTGTTTGTCATATGCCAAACACTGTTTGAAGCACTTTTCATGTATTAGCTCACTTCGTTATGAAAGCCTCATGAGATAGGTATCGCCAAGACCTCATAGCTGGGGAGGTGGAACCAAGATTTGAACCCAAGAACTGTGACTCTTGAGCCTGTGTTTTAACCTTGCTCACTGCCTCTTACACTGGCACGAAATAGATGTTCAGCTGTGTACTTGTGAAGGACCTGAGTGATGGCCCTTGAACTCAATTTGTGGTTCAGTTGTTTAAAATGTGGTGTTATTGAAGTCACAAGTTAATTTCTATACGAATTACTTAACCACATCCAGGTGTTCCCCAAAAGGGTGTATATGAATCTAAAAGAAACAGGTGAGAAAATGGAGATATATCAGTGCAAACCCATCGCCCAGAGCAAGCGGCTTGCTGGCTATGTCAACAGTTTGTATTTAGCTTAATCTATAAATAAACCACACAGCCCTTATCTTGTACACTGCGTGAAACGTGAAAGATAGCAGTGCACCATTTCTGGAACTGTGCTGATATGGTCTTGGAGAGATGGTTTGGGTTTTAGATAAGGAAAACAAGCAGTATCCCAACACACCAAAAGGGGATAAATAATAGTCATTATTACAGTTCACTTTGTTATTTAAACAGGGGGCTCCATTTAAAATACTGGCTCAACTATTACATTAAATCATTAATTTACTTGAATTTTTAATCAACAGTTAGACAAAGTAAGTTTCACAAATGAGCTGCTTTTTCATGGAGTCTGTTAGCAAGTCTATCATAATATAAAGCTCAGTAAACATGTCCATTCAGTATTTCTTCTGCCCAAAAAATCATATACCTCACCCCCTGTGGATGGCAATAAACAAGCAAAAAGTCATAGGAATAAGATCTAGACTTGTAACCAGGGATGACAGTCTGCGGTTATCTTTTGACACTAACTAAAGCAACATTAAAAGAACATAAAACATGCTTCTGTGAGTTGAGCCAGAAGGAGGAGAGGGGTTAAAATTGGAACTGAGGAGAAGGGACCTGACCTACATACCCAAACTGGAGGGATAGAGAAGAGGCTATAAATGTGGTCTCTATTTTTTTTTTTATTATCATGGCAGGATGGGCTTCAGGTCCTAAAAGAACCCAGTGTTACTGAGATATAAATTCCTCATCTCAGCAGATTCAGAGAAACTTTCAAAATTCCAGCAAGTACAGCTCAATAACTTCATCGTCCCTCTGGAGTAGAGCTCCATCTAAACTGAAAAAAACAAATTTCAGATCTGTGAAATGAATAGTGTAAATACTCAATATCAAGTCCTTTCTTGTTCTAGTAAAAGGAGATAATTCACAAAAAAGAGAAATTTTTCCATTGAGATAGATAAGAGTAAATTAAGGAAAAAGGCTGTGAATATTGCTAGTGGAACATTTTGGTCTGGAGTTGGCTGTCTTCAACTTTAGTTGTCTAAAGAGAGGTGAATTTGCAGGTTAAAGGGTTTTGTGTGTGTTAATTTTTATATAGCTGATCATAGGTAAGACACATATCAGTGTTACAGGTTATGAGGTTTGTTTAACAAGACCAACTTTGTTATAAGAAACTTTGTTCTCAAATATGAATTAAAGTTTTGGTGTTTGTCATCATTTTTTCTTTTTGAAAACTTAGTGAGCTAAAATTAATCAGGGAGTGATTGTTTTGATAGTGAGGTGAAGCAATACAGGTTTAGAGGGACTTGTACAAAACAACCCTATCTGAAAATTTAAAGATGAGAAAAAAAAATAAAGATATAGGAACAAAATCTTCAAAAACACCATAATAATTGTGCCAAACTTCTATCTTTATGAACACTTCTCACATTTTAAGCCTTAAACTCACTATATTGCCATTGTCTATTACTTTGCTCATAGCAAGCAATCAATGTTTACTAAAGCAATTAATACTTATTTTCCTGAACATTTTACTTAAGTGATTAATATTCAGAAATCCTACAATGTTAAAGCTTCAAAGAACACTTAGTCTAACTAATTTTACATGTTAAAAAATTGAAATCAGAGGACAGGAGTGACCTGCTCAAAGTTAGTGGTTAGTGCAAAGAGCTGGGATTACACATTTATCTACATCATTATTTCCATAAGAACTATATAAGGGCCATCATAATTAAAAACATACCTAAAAGAGGCAGAAAAAATTAAGAGATAAACTTGAGTTTATCAAATTTAAACTTGAGTTTATCTCTTAAAAAACGCTCATGAAAAGAGTATTTACCTGGTATATGATAATAATAATAATCCCAGCTGGACAATGAACAAGGAAGACTGAAGAAGAATCGACACCTTTGAGTTATGCTGTTGGTGAGGAATGTTGAATATATCATGAACTGCCAAAAGAACAACCAAATCTGTCTTGGGAAAAGTACAGCCAGAATGCCCCTTAGAAGCAAAGATGTTAAGACTTCATCTCACATACTTTGGACGTGTTATCAGGAGGGATCAGTCCCTGGAGAAGGACAACATGCTTGGTAAAGTAGAGGGTCAGTGAAAAAGAGGAAGACCCTCAATGAGACGGACTGACACAGTGGCTGCAACAATGGGCTCAAGCATAACAACAGTTATGAGGATGGCACAGGTCCGCGCAGTGTTTCATTCTGTTATATATAGGGTCACTGTGAATTGGAGCTGACTTGACAGCACCTAACAACAACAACAACATGATAATCCTAATATTAAGCATGTAGAGAAACAAATGAGTACATAAGGGAAAGAAGTAGAAATGGGCACAGCAGAGGGAGGGAACTATGTATGGGGTGTAAGGGAGATGAAATCTTGAAGGAAGGAAAAATGGCTAAATTTGGAGGATTGTTTTCAATTTTCCCAGTTATATAAATTTTAAAAGTTAAGGTTTTTCTCTTGTAATTTTCTTTAGCACAATGAACAAAATGTTCCTGGTAAGGTTTACCAATTGCTACCTGGTCTTTCCTTCTCCCAAAGTAGTTCAAATGCAGTGCAATAAGATGTCTCTGCTGAACCATTGGTGCAGATTGTTCCTACTCCATTTCTGTGCCGTGCAGGTTAGCAGGGCAGTTCAGTCCTTGAATGCAAGGTAAAGATGAATAGTGGCCACTTGGAGTGTCTGCATGTTCCCAAGAGGAGAATGAGCCCCAGGCCGTCTGGTCTTGTCAACTCTTTGGTTGGCAGCTTGGCTCCTTTCTTCCTGACTAGGTCTCAAAGAACTTGTTCTCAGTGAAATAACATCCATTTATTCCTGTGGAAGTGGGAAAACAAGGAGGTTTTTTGTTTTTTTTGTTTTTTTCTGCTTGCTCAAAGCCTCAGTACAAAGAGGAGTAAGTTTAAGGCAAAGTGTTTTGGAATTGGAATAAGTTGCAACCAAACTTCTCCATTGACTTTGTGTCCTTGGAATCCATGAAGGAATTTAAAAAATTGTGTGCTTCTTTATTGAAGAGGAAGAATTTAGATTTATCTGAATCCAGTATATGAAGCTGTATACCAGCTGTATTGACTTATTGTCTTTGTGAATAGTGATTTAATTCTTATTAATACGATATTTTGTAGCAAAATTGCTTCATTAATTTTAGCAGTAAAGAAAACACTACTGGAGAATTAAAATTAACTTTAAGAAGATACCATTTTAAATGTGTACAATTCTCTGCTCAGTATGTATCTTCACCATGCCATGAAATCTTGACTATATTTCTATTCCCCTTCCCTCAGCAAAATGGAGAGACCCATCTCTAACATATGGAAGCATTTTCACACTCAAGTTATTCTGAGGGGGAAATGTGTGATTTACAAATGTTATCAAATGAAATATGTATTTCCAAATGCTACCAGGTTGACCAAGTAAATCCTAAGACACGTTTTGCATCTCTATTACCCCATAGACATAAATGAGGGCATAGTGTAGAGAAAGAGTAAGCAGCTCTTTCTGGCATTATCAATCCAGATGTTCCACATTCATGGTTCATAAATTTATTCAAGTAATCAAAGATTGCAAGCAACCTCATAACAAAAGCACAAAATAGCTTTATTTATAGACAAAATAATTCCTTCAAATTATGAAGAAATGGGTATACTCTGGCAAAAGTTAACATAGTCTCCCAAGTTATTTTTGCCAGTGGCTGAAAATAAATATTGACATGCAGATTTTAAATTGCTAGAATCCCCATGCCATTTGCCTGCAGACATTCTGGAACAACCCTCTTTAGAGTCAGAAAACGAACTGATAAAACGCGAGAATAAGCGAATGTTAGCATCTTGCAGATGGTGAAACATAAGTATAGGAAGACTCATGCAGTACAGGATCACATCTCAACCAGGTTCGTACAGAACTTTGGAAGCAGGAGAGAGCCACCGTAGTCCACAGTCGATTGCATAACATGCTCAGAAAAGAAGCTGTAAAATAGCCATTTAACTCACAATGAAAGCCTTAACTCACAATGAAAACCAGGAGGCAGCCTTCCTTTTAGGAAAAAGCATGAGATTTGATGTCACATTCTACTTGTTTTAGTCCCAGATCTGCTATGCACTAGCTGTGTGATCTTGGGTACATCCTATAATTTTAAAACCTTAGATCTCGTCCTTAAAAGGGGTTACAGATACTGGGTGGACCCCCAAGACTATGGCCCCTGAACACCCTTCCAACTCAGAACTGAAACCACTCCCAAAGTCCATCTTTCAGCCAAAGAGTAGACAGGCCTATAAAACAAACAATAACACACATGAGGAATGTGCTTCTTAGTTCGATCAAGTATAGGAGACCTAATGGGAAACACCAGCCCAAAAGCAAAGATGAGAAGGCAGGAAGGGACAGGAAACCTGGACGAACAGACAAGGGGAACCCGGAGAGTAAAGGAAAAGAGGGAGAGTGCTGACACTTTGGGAGGATTGCAACCAATGTCACAAAAAAGATTTGTGTACACATTTTTGAATGGGAAACTAATTTGTACTGTAAGCTTTCACCTAAAACACAATTAACTAATAATAATGGGACAAAAAAAAGGTTTAATAACATACTCCTTGAGGACTGTATAATGTAATAAGAGCTGCAGCTTATGAACATTTCTTAAAGATGTCTGACACTCTGCTAAGTGTAAATAAAATGCATTGCCTTGCTTAATCCTTACAGCAACTCTGTGATGTAGGCCTTCTGATCCTCATTTTATAGATGAGGAAACCCAGCCTCAGAGAGGCAAATGACCTGCCCTAAATCACATGGTTAGTAAATTGAGGAGATGGACTTTAAATCCAGGTCTAATTTTCTCCAGATTTTAGATGTTTAAAACCATGCATTCTAGCTTCTGGTAATCATTCATTGATTCACCTAATATTAATATATTTAAATAGGCTTTATAATTGATCAAGTACAGTGCAAACATAAGTTTCCATGTTATGCCAGTGCATAAAAGAAGCACTGTATGAAATCAATGAGTCCTAACTCTTTAAAATATTACTTCTTTAGTATATATTAAGTTAAATATTTCAAAAGGCAAAAGGGTAAAGATTAGTCATGATATGCTTTCATATGGTAACCACAGTCTTTAAGAAGAAATAGAGAATTAATTCAAAAAGTAATGTCTTGACACTGAAACACTAGTAAAATTTAATGGACTATACTGTGATGTTTACTGTAAAAGATCTGTTGGAAAACAAAGAAGATCCTCCTGAAGTCATTCCAGCCAATGATCATTCCCACATATAAAGTACACGGTACATGATGACCATGTTTTTTGGGATCAATTACAGAACACCTTTAAAAATAAAGTCAGTTTCTTCAGTAATCACTGTATTTGATCGACAGGGTGATTTTGCCTGATGATCTCTACTAACTGAGGTAATTAAAACTCACTGTTTTGCGAATCTGTGCCCTGTTCTATTTATATAGGTATTAGTCGAGTAAATGACTTAAGATATGGGAAGAATTTTTCTTCACTTAAATTATTAATGCTGCAAATCTCAAGGTTCTAAAACACAAATGAAATTAAATCAGTGGCTACAGCCCATTATCACAAATAACTGAATTATAAACTAAGCATCACAGTTTGGAATTCAGGTTGGGGTGAGGGTTTTCAACATAGACATTCAGTGCTAGGAATGAATTCTAGCATTTTGGTCCTACTTCCAGAAGGGTAGCGAGGTCTATCTATGCTTGACACAACTTCTAATTCTTCTTGCTTCTTGCTCTTATTAGATACTTTTTATCTCTATACCTTGGTTTTTCAAAATTGGTTTGTGTCTACATCTAGAACAGTGCAAACCAGTGGAAGGAAAAGTCTAGAATCACTGTGTCCCTTGAAGATTATCAGCATGAGAAGCAGATGTGTTCAGAAAATGGGATGGATTAGACAAACTTTAGGTAGTGATGATTATATTCAGTGGGATTGAGAGAAAGTTTTCCTATCTTCTCTAATTTCCTATTCAGAAACGATACTGATTCTAAAAATGAGTGTTCTCTTTAACAGCTTGGCATTGATGAAAAGAGAAATAACTTTCTTTGTTTTGTTCTAATGTTGATTCTTTTCTCTAGTGCTTGCTTCTCGTAAATAAATCTAAACTAAGGAATGCTGGATTTCTTAAAGTTGGAAGTTTATAACTTCATTTCCAATGAAAATTTAAACCAGTTCAAAAATTTCAGAATTTGATTGAAGGAGATGAGGGGTTTCCCACTTTTACTGCATATACTGCTGTATTTCTTACAACTAGTCTTCCAGCTGGGGGACCACCTTTTATTTATAGTACTCAATGTTGGTTATAAGTTCAGGAGGGTTCACCGGGCTGAAATCATTCCAACAGTATCCATTTATCTTGTGTCTCAAGTTGAACTGGTACTTTGTGGGTCAGCTTGGAAACATTCCGTGTAAACTGCCCCAGTAATGTCTCTGTTTACCTCTGGGGTCCTATACCTTCAAGCTAGTGCAAAGGACTCAAAAGAGAACCAAGAGTGCCCCATCACAGTTAATGATGTCACTCTGTGGCCTTAACACTTCCTTCTTTAAAGATGTACTCTATATTTTGGTGAGTAATCTGTTGCTTATTTCATTCCTTTTGAATGCTTCTGGTTCCTTCATGATTTGTACAGATTCCTTTTCCTTTGGGGCCATAACTTGTCCTTCCTTAAGACTGTATTGGAAAGTTTTAATATAGCTATGTTTTTTTGTTTGTTTGGTCTTTTAAAAAAAATCAAGATTATGATTCAGACCCTCTATGTCTTTGGTTCCCGGGGCTTGGTTCCAGAGATTGAGGATGTCTGCTATGATTTATCTTTTCTACAGAAGGTATCATTTTTTACAGTTGAGACTTCAAAAGTTTCAAACTCTTTTTAGAGAATCATAGAACTTTGGTTAAGTGCTATGGCTATTAACCAAAATGTCAGCAGTTTTAATCCATTAGCTGCTCCTTGAAAACACTTATAGGGCTGTTCTACAGAGTTGCAATGAGTCAGAATCAACTCCACAGCAATGGGTTTGGTTTTTTTTTAGTAAGTCTCCAGGCTAAAGTTTTACTTTGCAGAAATGAATATTTTAATTAACATTTAACAATCTCAAGCAGTGACATTTTCTAAAGAATTTTGTTTCATGAAAAAAGCAACAATCAAGTCTGATTTCAGACATATATTTAAAATAGAAAACAAACTTTTGCCTCATGGGGAAATTCTTGATTGCTTCAAGCAGTATATTTGAATGACTAATTTCAATATCCTTACTACTGTTTTTTTTTTTTTTTTAAGTCTTCAGAGTGGCTCTTGACTTTACATTAAATCATAATAGTCATAGTATATGGTTTGAATAGTAATTAGTTTCTCATTAACTGCCAGGTTACTCAGAACTTCCCTCAGGGTTAGTCACTGACCCTGGACACAGTACAAGAGTCTCCACTGACACTTTCCTCAGCTTGATCTCAATTTATAGAAACCTAAAAAAAAAAAAAATTTTTTTTTTTTATAGGTGCCATTCTCAAACATTAGTGTACTTCTTAAACATTAGTGTGCAGCATGCAAATCACCTGGGGATCTTGTTAAAATGCAGATTCTGATTCAGTAGGACTGGGCTGAGGCCTGAGATTCTGCATTTCTAACAAACTCGCAGCCAGTGCTGCTGGTCTGCGTAGACCTCACTTTGAGGAGCAAGGATCTCCAAGACTACGGGCCACAATTTGAGTTCAGAAACTTCCTGATATTAAAATAAAATAAGAATGGAGAGCAACAAGGAGAAAAGAGAAGATAGAGGTAAGAATTGGGTAAGGCATGAATAAAAAGATCTTTGAGGAAAAATGAAACCTTTCCCATAGAGCTAACATAGAGTAGGCTAGGTGACTGCATATAACATGGAACTGGAGAGGAGGAGGGAAGGGAATCTAACTTTTGTTGAGTATCTTCTATGCAACCTGTAGTTTGGTACATTGAGGAAGATAGGTCGATAGATTGACAAGCTGATAAATAAATAGATGTGTATATATATACGGAGATGACAGATACAGATAGCTAGCTATTCTGCTTTCCTCCAAAAAGGTTTGAAGAGGAAGCTGTACTAGTTGATCTCACATGCAAAGCATTGCTTCAATTCTCAAAACAATTCTTTTTAAAAATATATACAGAGAGAAATAGATATGGGTATAGATACAAGTGAAAACCTGAGGCTTGGAGTAATTTTTTCAAAGCTCCAAAATTCATGCTTTGACCAGTCAAAGGGCCAGACACAAGTGAAAGAGCACGAAGCAGACAGGGGCATAAAGGAAAGTATTGGGAACCAGAGTGAGAAGAACTCTGAAAAAGCAGGCAAAAGATGACAACAAAGAACTGCAAACTAAAACAAGATAAATATGAACATTAAACAGTAGGGAAATCCCTTTTTCTACTGTCCCCACCCCTCGACTTCCTAGCTCACACTGTCCTTCAAACTGCCAAATAGACAGATGCCAGTTGCAATTTTGAGAAGTCCACACAGCATTCCAACCTTTTGACCTGCTGGCCATAAATTTGGGGCTGGTTTCCCACCATCTTCAGGATGCCAGCTACAAGCTCAGGAGTCCACATGACACCCTTACTTTCTGACATGTTGCTTCCTGTTGCCTTTTTGAGTTCAATAATTCACTGGAACAACTCACAAAATTCATGGAGAATATACGGTACTTATGACTACAGGTTTATTTATAACCAGAAAGAATACACACAAGGAGACACGTAAGGCAAGGTCTGGGAGGGTTCCCTACGTGACGCTTTCATATCTTAAGGGACACTCTACCCTTCCGAAAGCAGAAGTTCTCATCAAACAGGAAGTTCTCTGAGCCTTAGGGCTCCAGGCTTTTATTGATGCACAATGGGTTAAATCATGCCTCCAGCAGCTTGTTGATATCAGCCTCCCAGGTGAGTCTCTTCTGGTCTGTCCAGTCCCTACTCACCAGCACAGATCCTCAGGTGTGACCTGAAAGTCCCAGACCAAGGCACCCCAATTGCTCCAGGGGTTATTTCTCCAGAGCCAAGAACAAAGTCCACCTTACTTGGGACAAAAACTAGGTCCTTTACCCCACACCCACTCAGTATTCTCCTCCCATTTCCTGATCTGCTTTTATCTTGGTAGATCCTTTGAAACCATTTCTCTGAGATGATTAATCTCCCAGAAGCACTCAACAAAATCTTCCAGTTACCTTCCTAAATGAAATAGGTTTTTTGTCAGAAGCTGCATGCTGGTTAAACACATAAAATAAGGGACAGGGAAAAGACCTTACAACCTACCCAATATTTTGGGAGGAAATGGTACATATTAAAATAAGGGGAGAAGCCAGCATAACTGGACTAAACCAAAAGCTAAGAAGTGTCCTGAATATAACCAAACACTTTGAAGGACAGAGTAGCTGGGGGGGGGGGGGGGTCTGAGGACCATGGTTTCAGGGGACATCTAAGTCAATTGGCATAACAAAGTGTATTAAGAAAACATTCTGCATCCCAGTTTGGTGAGGGGCATCTGGTGTCTTAAAAGCGAGCAAGCAGTGATCTAAGATGCATCAATTGGTCTTAACCCACCTGGAGCAAAGGAGAATGAAGAACACCAAAGACACAAGGAAAATAAGAGCCCAAGAGACAGAAAGGGCCACATAAACCAGAGACTTCATCGTCTGAGATTGGAAGAACTAGATGGTGCCTGGCTACCACCAATGACTGCCCTGACAGAGAACACAACAGAGAATCCCTGATGGAGCAGGAGAAAAGCGAGATGCAAATCTCAAATTCTAGTAAAAAGACCAGACTTAATGATCAGACTGAGACTAGAGGGGACCCCAGAGGACATGGCCTTCAGACTGTCTGTTAGCCCAGCTAAAACCATTTCCGAAGTCAACTCTTCAGACAAAGATTAGACTGGACTATAAAACAGAAAATGATACTGACGAGGAGTGTGCTTCTTAGCTCAAGTAGACACGTGAGACTATGTGGGCAGCTTCTGTCCGGAGGCGAGATGAGAAGGCAAAGGGAGACAGAGCTGGATGAATGGACACGGGAAGTACAGGGTAGAGAGGAGGAGTGTGCTGTCACATTACAGGGAGAGCAACTAGGGTCACATAACAATGTGTGTGAAAGTTTTTGTATGAGAAACTGACTTGAATTGTAAACTTTCACTTAAAGCACAGTTAAAAAAAAGAGAAAAAAAAAAGGGGGAAAGAGGTTTATATTTACTGTTAACACTGATGACTATAGCACTTTGGAATCCTAAAAAATAACAAAACAAAACAAAGGTATTACATATGTGCATGAAGTTTGAGCTGAATTCTTTCTGGAATGTTGAATGAGTGTTTTGAGTAAAAGTGAAGGACAAGAACATAAAATGCCTATAGAAAGAGTTTAGATGGTGTCATGTTTCCCAGTAACACAAATCCTACCAATCGGTGGCTTTAAAGCACACAACTAAATTGCTCACAGTTCTGGAGGCCAAAAGTCCAAATCAGGTGCCTGTTAAAAAAAAACTGTTACTTGTGTAAAATATGGTACATGTTTCTGTAATTAACTGTTAAAATTATGGAATTTATAGTAACCAAGTAAGATAGCTAAGATTTTATCCAAAGGCAGGGAAACACACAAAACAAAAATATATTCAAGTATTTTCAGTTGGTGTTAGAAATGTCAGAGTGTACTTTGATTTCTTGTCTGTTCTTTTTCTTTTACAGAAAAAACCGTCATTGCTCAGCCAATATTTGTTTTTGAAAAGAGAGAACCAGCTTTTAAGGTAAGATCGCACTGCCTTTCCTTGTGTTTGTCTTTACTGTTACCTGATTAGGGTCCGTGCCCTGGACCAGTCGAGCCAATGAAAAATACTCCAAGTCCGAAAGAGTGCGAAAGTTTATAAAGGAGATGTATACATCACCAGGGACTCGGCAGCAACACAGGCTGTCTCTATGGGGTCCCAAAGAGCAATTTTACATCAGAGCTTATATAGAATCTTACAAGCGTTACAAGTGTCTTTGTAGTCCCTGCCAGACATTTCTTAATCACGCTAATGATATTTATATCAGATACCTGGGCTGTGATTTTCCTGTGGGGGTTATAGGCCACAGGTGGTCGGGTGTAACGAAAGGTTATTCGCATCAGTTTAAAACAAAGAACAAAGTCATTAACATTTGGCCAAAACAAAGTCATTAACAGAGGTATGCAAAAGAGGAGGCAGGCAGAGCAAGAAGAACTTACAGGTTCATCATGGCATTAGTTTTGTCAAGCGCTCAGTCACCCATTTCGAAAAAGGAGAAAAAAAGGGGTGACATTTACTTTAACAAAGAAAATTGTATTTCAAGTAGCTAACTGTACTAAAAGATGACATTACTGCATACGTGTATGTTCTTGTTTACCACATAGCAGAGCGGTGCCTCCAGAAGGATTCAGAGACAACAGTCAGACTGGCATGGGAAGTCAGGAGCCTTGTCTGGAAGCCACGGAGAATATGTTGGTTTTACTAAAATTACATGTTTATATGGGGTGATTTGGAAAGAGGACGACTTGAAAGAGATTAGAAGGGCTGAAGCTCCTCATGGATCCTGCTACTGACCTAGCATAAAACTGGGTGTAAAGTAAAAGTTCCCAACTGAGATGTTTGATTTAAAAGGGGTCTTAAGGTCCCTATCTGCTTTTTCAGAATCAGTAAAATCATCTACTTTGAAAGACACACAATAAGATTAGTAGCATTCTCGCTTTAGCTTAACTATTATTTCTTTGTTAATCATTCTTATTTATACAATTAATTCACTCTAACCCACCACTACCCACTGCCATCGAGTCGATTCCAACTCAGCGACCCTATAGGACAGGGTAGAACTGCCCCATAGAGTTTCCAAGGAGCACCTGGTTGATTTGAACTGCTGACCTGTTGGTTAGCAGCTGTAGCACTTAACCACTACGCCACCAGGGTTTCCTAATTCACTCTAGAAAAGAAACTCAACATTCAAACCCTAGATTTCTCAACCTAGGGTTTGAATCATCTCCAAGCTCTTGCTAAAAAAGCAGATTCCCTTCAGCAGCCTGAGAGTCCTCCCCTCAAAATTTGCATTTTAAACCAGCTCTTCTCACAAGGATTCTCTAATCACTGAAATATAATACCACGATAGTAGACTTGGCTTTTTCTTGAATCACCTGCCTGATTGAATAAAGGTGAGCTGCTTTGTCCAGGCTGGGCTGAATAGACCTGGCTTCTGAGAATTCTGTTATAAAGCGACAGGAAAGAAATCTCATGTCAAAACAGCAGTCGGCTCTAACTGGCAGTTTTGTTTCCTTTCAGAGACCTGCAGAAGACACCCTGTACAAAGCAGCAGAGCATGGTAATGATTTACATCCTGTATGTCAAAATCAATCTTTATAGAAGAAAATATGCAAACACAAGCATTTTGGTATGTGCACACAGACGCTGTGAAACCAACACTTAATGGTTTTCCTTGTTTTTAAACATGCAAGTAGGCTGGCTTTTATTTTGGAAGATGTCATGCCAGGTACCTGAGAACACGGATGTTAACACTAAAATTCCGTGATTCTGCACTGCCTGACCCTCAGGCAACCCACCAAAAATCTTCTCCTTAGAAACTCAGAATTAATATGCAATTTCCTGCTGAATCTCCTCCTTTTTAATTGTTTCATACTACATACTATGATATGCCTATTGGTTTATAGTCACCAAGACGTTAATCCCAATGTTTAAAATTTATGCATCGGTAGTTAATATGTTATCAAGTGATTTTCTCGGTAGACAAAAGGAAACTCTATATATCCTTCCATATCATGGGAAAAGGATAGTGTGTCATTGTAAGCAGTTTTGCCCTACATGTTGAATTTCTTGTAGAACTTAATGGTTTTTCAAGAAAGTGTGTACTATCTTCGTCTTTTACTATCTCTACTACAGATTCTCAGTCCCAAGGAGGTAGGTGTAGTCTTAACTGTTGACTGATCAGTGCTAATGTTTACTGTGAGCGTGAAATTACTAAGAAACTTTTCAAAAGGGAAATATTTAAAGGCTACCCATTGGATTGTTTTTTATAATATATTGTTATGTGCAAATTGCAGGCTATAAAATGGACTGTACAGTGAGTGACTTTAAAATTTCAATTTATCAGTTTCAAAAAAAAGACTAGATGGCCATAGATCAAGATATTAATAGTGGTAATCTTAGGTAATGAGATTACAAGTAATCTCCCCCCACCCCTTGTATTTTGCTGTGTTTTCCAAGATTCTGCATTGAGCATGTATACACTCTGTAATTAGGGGGAAATGATATTTTTAAAGTCAACATCTGCTTAAATAAATGGATGCCTGCCCTTTAAAATGACGAGTTATTCTAAGAACTTTATCACACATCATATTCTGAGTAAATCAGTAATTTAGCTTGCCTCTCTTCTACCCCCAAAGCACTCTGGTGATTATTTTTATGATAGGTCATATTGCCCTTTGCCTTGTAATATAGCTGTTGATGTATATGTCTGTCTCTTCCACTGTAAGTTTCTTGAGGTCATCTTTATTCCTGATACAGTGTCTTGCACATGTGAGTACTCGTGAAATACTGAATTAAATGGGAATGAATTTATAATCCTAACTAGAGGCATACTGCATTTTTTCCACTGATAAAAATAAACCAAAATTTTTTATAACTCAGTGATATAGAAAATTTTATAAAACAGCAAAAATCCAAATCAAAACAAACAAAAAAACCCACTTCCCTATTGACTTTCGTTTTCAATCTGCTTTCAGAGTCACCCTTGTCCCACAAGAGAATGAGATCAGCATCCTTCGCTGACCACCCCACCTTCCCCCCTTCTGGGCCAGGTAATAAAGAGCTTCTAGAACCCCAAGCCTGATACTCTGACTTTTCAAGATCCATTCTCATTTATGATGAATTTTCATTCTCAGCTACCAGAAAATGCTGACATTTTAGTGACAAATCAAATAGAGGCTTCACAAGTATTCATGGAATAATACTTTATGAATTCTAACCCCCCAAATCCAGATAGTATGCATGTTTAATTTTGGTAGAAAGCTTGAACATGGTGATGTTTTCTAGGACTTCATATTTATGATTATATTTTATACAGTATAGCCCTAGAAAAGAAGCAACAATTGTTTAAATTCTTATTCTAAAGTTTGTTTTGGGTTCCTATCCTAAAGTTTAAAACATGATTCCATTTGAACTTTTCACTAATTAAAACATTACTTCTTTTTATTTGAAATTTTTAAGGCTTTGCTAAGTAAAATTATTTTTATCATAATAAAATATTTGCAATGGTTGGAACTTTCTCCACATTTAAATTATGATTTGTATTCTTGTGTGTTTTTGTTTCTGATGAACCTTTCCTTAATAATATACACCACACAAGTTGGTCTTACCACTAATAAATAAAAAACACAAACTATTCACTTCCTTTTAACTCACCCCCTTCTACCCAAAACTACATTAATTTCTAAACTAACAAATCTATATTCTTATTAACAATTCCAAGCGTGACTGAGTAATAGTGTGCCAAGCTCCTTTCAGACAGAGAAAAGCCACCCTCCTGCTCAACACAAGTTACAGACACTAAGAGGGATAGGGGTCCTAATCCAGAGGCCAAGGCGGTCTGTCTTACTGCATTTGTGCATAAAGCAAGGGGATGGCTTTAACTCCAATTCGTTTTAATTTTCAAGAATCAGATTCCCCCTGCAAAGGAAAAAAAAAAAAAAAAACCGGGAAAGAACAAATAAGGGAACATTGATATCAGTAAGCACTAGTCCAATCCATGCTATGCAGAATATTGGTGGTGCTGGAGAGGAGAAAAATAGTACAACTTGGTATGGCCCATTCACTGTTGGCTTTTGATAGTAACGATAAAAACCATTTGTTAGAGAAGCAATTATACCTCAATATTTACGAATGTATTATACTTTGAAGAAGGAATTCGTCTTTTCTCATTTCTATTAACCAATGCCCAAACCAGAAAACCAAACCCATTGCTGTCCAGTCGATTCCGACTCATAGCAACCCTACAGGACAGAGTATAAACTGCCCCATAAGGTTTGCAAGGCTGCCTTTTATGGAAGCAAGTGGCAGCCGTCTGCGACGTTCAGTGGAGCAGCTAGTGGGTTCGAACCGCCCACCTTTCCTTTAGCAGCCGAGTACTTAAACACTGCACCACCCAGGCTTCTTAATCAAAAACCCAAAGGTAGCTATTTCTGCAATTTGCAATCTAAAGGCAATCCCTTTGAAATATATAGAAATCCTATACTTTCAGCCACCACCACAGTCATATCCCACCCACACATGTCATAGAAAAATAACCTTGCATAACCCTCGTCTTCAGGTATACTTATGAAGGCGGAGGCGGGGGCAGAATTTGTTAAGTTTCGTAGCATTCTACAGGAAACACAGAGGGTTCATTATCAGTTCGTGTTCATAATCCGTAGAATTTCTTTCGGTACATTATTTCATGACTCTAAAGCCTACTGAATTTTCTGTTAGCGATCTAATGTCACTTGTGAGAACTATGGAGCAAAACTCCTGCGGTAATCACGCATTTTTAGCAGAGCCACGTGAGTCAGAATTGACAGCAAGGGTTTTTGGTTTTAGCAGCTGTAATGCTCACTGCTAGTTCCAACAGCGACACCTACTGGTGAGCTCATACAAGACAGTCAAACCCCATACAGAAACTGACACTCTAATGGGTGTAAAATTGTTTAAACGTTTTTTTCTTACAGTGAATAAAAACAATGTTTTTATGTCACCAACTCTTGTGCAAAAGAAGGTCGATATGAACAATACAAAAGGAGGTATGTAGCTTCTTTCTATTACAACAATGTCAAAAATTTTGTATTTTACTTCTACATTTGAATCTGTTTGTGAATGAGTGTTGAGGGTATGAGGGTAAGCAGAGTGACCAATCATGAAGGAATACACTTGGTAATCCTGAGCCCATGGTCAAAATGAACAGTTATTGGGTAAAAGCGAGGTGGGGAGTAAGGAGTAGGCAATGCACTGGCTATTTTGACTTTGACTAGTTATATCAGCCCCTCATTTAATCATTACTTTAGAAAACAAGCATTATGTAAGACAAAAAGGGAGGAAGAAGTATTTCACTAAAAATATATTGACCCTTTTATGCTGTTCTTTTAAGGGCCTGTGAAACATACCGAACATGTTCTAAGACCTGCTATTTTGCAGCCACCTCAAGTTCAAAAGTGTGGAAAAGTAAGCAAAACATTTGGGCACAATGCATTGGAATCCTGCAAGATTAAAGAAAAAACAAGCAATAAGGAAAGAAAAACCCCTATGGTAAGGAGTACCTTAATCCTCCATCCTCCTTCTCCTAGGTTGTTGTGAGGCCCACATTCCAGAATTATCCCGTGTGAGAATAGGAGGCGCAATGGAGTGGGCAGGAGCTGGAAGTCAAGAGCCAAAAAATGGGATGGCAATTTTCTGCATCCCTAAATGGTCAACTTCATAGTATGGCTTTGCCAGTTTAGGTCACAACAGGGATTTACTCTATGCCCATCTTCGTGGATAACAGGAGCAAGGAACTATCTGTTCTTGTTGTGAGGCACCATCAAGTTTATTCTGATGCATAGCAACCCTGTGTACAACAGAACAAAACACTGCACCTTGTTCACAATCGTTGCTATGTTTGAGACCATTGTTGCAGCCACTGTGTCAGTCCATTTTGTCAAGGCTTTTCCTCTTTTTCTCTGACCTCTACCTTACGAGCCATGATGTCCTTCTCCAGGAACTGGTCCCTCCCGATGACACGTCCAAAGTACATGAGATGAAGCCTCTCCATCCTCGCTTCGAAGGAGCACTGTTGCTGTACTTCTTCTAAGACAGACTTGTTCATTCTTCTGACCATCATGGTATATTCAATATTCTTCACCAACACTGTGATTCAAATGCATCAACTCTTCTTCGGTCTTCCTTATTCACTGTCTAGCTCTCACATGCATATGAGAAGATTGAAAATCTCATGGCTTGGCTCTGGTGAACCTTAGTCCTCAAAGTGAAATCTTTGCTTTTCACACTTAAAAGAGATCTTCTGAAGCAGATTTGCCTGATAAAATATGTCATTTGATTTCTGGATTGCTGCTCCCATGGATGTTGATTGTGGATCCAAGTAAAATGAAATCTTTGACAAGTTCAAACTTTTCTCTGTTTATCATGATGTTGCTTATTGATCCAGTTGTGAGGATTTTTTGTTTTCTTTATGTTGAGGTATAATTCATACTGAAGGCTATATAGTCTTTGATCTTCATCAGTAAGTGCTTCAAGTCCTCTTCACTTTTAGTAGGCAAGGTTGTGTCATCTGCGTATTGCAGGTTGTTAGAACCGGATGTCCCATTCTTCTTCACATAGTCCAGCTTCTCAGACTATATGCTTAGCATACAAATTGAATAACTATGGTGAAAGGATACAACCCTGACACACACCTTTCCTGACTTTCAGCCAAGATCCATCTGACATGAGCAATGATATCCCTTGCTCACATCCTCATCTGAATCTGGCTTGAATTTCTGGCAGTTCCCTGTTGATATACTGCAGCAACTGTCTTTGAACTATCTTCAGCAAAATTTTACTTGCATGTGATATTAATGATATTGTTTGATAATCTCGGCATTCTGCTGGATCACCTTTCTTTGGAATAGACACAAATATGGATCTCTTCCAGGCAGTTGGGCAGGTAATTGTCTTCCAAATTTTTTGGCATAGATGAGTGAGTACCACCAGCGTTGCATCCATTTGTTGAAACATCTCAATTGGTATTCCATCAATTCCTGAAGGCTTGTTTCTTGAGAATGCCTTCAGTGCGGTTTGGAATTCTTCCCTCAGTACCATCGGTTCTTGATCATATGCTACCTCCTGAAATGGTTGAATGTTAAAAAATTCTTTTTGGTAGAGTAACTCTGTGTATTCCTTCCATCTTCTTTTGATGTTTCCTGTGTTGTTCAATATTTTGCCCACAGAATCCTGCAAAACTGCAACTCAAAGCTTAAATTCTGTGTTGAGTTCTTTCAGCCTGAGAAAGGCCAAGAGTGTTCTTCCCTTTTGGTTTTCTAACTCTGGGTCTTTGCACATTTCATTATAATACTTTACTTTGTCTTCTTGAGCTACTCTTTGAAATCTTCTGTTCAGATCTTTTACTTTATCATTTCTTCCATTTGCTTTAGCTATTCTACATTCAAGAGCAAGTCTCTTCTGAGGGCCTGGGGAGCCTCTGGAAACATATAAGAATTCTCTCTTCCAACCATGGTAGTGGCAGAATCACTTTTGTGGGTCTTTCTAAGGAGATATTCATTTTACTCAGACCATGTAGTTATGGCTTTCGGTATATAGCATAGTTTTACCTGTGGCTTCCAGCATAGACACTGGCGAGGAAACATAGGACGGGTAGGTTTGAATTTGAGAGTAATTACTCCTTGTTTCCAGCTAACCTATTCAGGGTTGGTCACATAGTTTTGTTTTGTTTTCTCATACTGAGTTTGAGGACATTGACATACAGAAGCATAAAAAATTCAACTCAATGAAAAAAAAATCAGATTGGTGCTAATCCTAACTTTGACACTATCTGCCTATGTTTGGGTCCCTGGTCAAGACACTCAGCCTTCTCTTTTTACCTGTGAAGTGAGGGAATTACGCTCAGTCAGCATTTGCCAACATTTTTATATTTCCAAACCTTTGTAAGATGTGATCTCATGAAACCCATTATAAATTTAAAAAATCATTTCATCATTTCTGCATGATATATGTGATTTTAAATAAAACACATTTTAATTTCAGATAAGTATATTATTAAAGGTTTATTTAAACCTAATCTAATAATCATACATATTATATAAAGATAAATTCTTATGTTTATTCATTTAAGAAGTGATATGTATTGTTTATTTTGTTTTAAATTATGTAAACAAAAAGTATGACGTGTTGACTAATTTCTAAAATGTTACGATATTGCATTTGACTTTGGAACAGCATGTACTATAAACCGTAGATTAAAATTTTGGTTACATGCTATGACCTCAAAAGTAGATCAACATTTCTTTCTTGGCCTTATATTTGGTAATCTTGCATTGCATACTTTCAAGATCAAACTTATTAAAATATTTCTTGTACTTTATTCCTAAATAATGATGTGAGAGACAGAATTTCAGGCTATTGCTTGCAAGCATTTCCTCTTGAATAACTTATTAAGGGTATGAACAATCCTTATTCTCAATTAACGAAATGCCCATCATTGCATTATCTCTGTTTCATGATCCAAAGACATACTATATATAAGATGCTATGCCAGAATTTTGACCAAATGAATGTAATTTATAGATCTCATGAAAATTTTTCCTAGGCAAATTTTGTAGAACCATTTTTTTTTATGTTCCTTATTAACTAGTTTTCAAAATTAGGTCAATTTTTATTCATCTTGTCATTAATCAATGGCCAGTTATTGTATATTACTTACACAATAGATGCTTATATGGCTTAAACTAGTTTAAGCCATGTAAGGTCAAGAACTGTCATCTGGCTGAAAGACAAATATCTGAGGACTGAGTTATGAACATGTACTTTGATCTTTGCATGCTGTCTTGATATATATGTTTCTAAGTGTGCAATTCAATGACATTAATTACCTCCACCATGTTGTGCTACCATCACCACTGTCCATTTCTAAAAGTTTTACATCACCCCAAAAAGAAACTCAGTACCTCTTCAGCAATAACTCCCAGTCTCCCCTGCCCCTATCCACTGGTATCCACTCATCTTTGGTCTGGGTGGATTTACCTATTCTAGACATTTCATATAAGTGGTATCATACAATATTTGTCCTTTTGTGCCTGGGTTTTTTCACTTAACATAATGTTCTCAAGGCTGACCCATGTCGTGGCATGTATCAGAACTCCGTTACTCTTTATGGCTGAATAACATTCCGTTATATGTCTACGGCAATGGGTTTTTTTTATGTCTATGCCATATTTTGTTTATCCAGTCATCTATTGATGGACATTTTGGCTATTGCAAATAATGCTGCAGTGAACATGGTTGTACAATCTCTTGATACATATTTGTCAGCTCTCAAACCACTGTTACAAAGGGAAAATATTCAAAATTATTTGTATTGATTGATATAAAAAGAGCAGTGGAAACTTACCCCATCTGCCTTTAAAGACATGAACCCCCCAGGATCATCTTTGCAAATCCCTGGTGGGGGGAGGGAGCCGTTCACAAAACATTGGAAACCTGAAACCAGATAATTTGTAGGGTTCCTTCCAGCTCTAAAATTCCTCGCTCCTACGTTCATATATTAATGCACAGAATGTGCACATCGGACAGAGTGATTAATTAGTTCAGTTTCTAGTCAAAAGTTTCAAGATGAAGAGCTGAATGGGGTTTCCTTCCACCGTGAGTGGCTGTGACGGTGAGCAGTCCCTGGATTCCATTATTCTGAAGTTAGTGTTACTAACCCAGAAACGAGAATTAACTCTATTAGGCTAAAGAGTTAAAAGTAACAAAAGATAATGAGATTTCCCAACATCGTTACTAAGCGTAAGTCTCCTGACAGACAGGGAAGGGCTCAAATGTCAGCTCCGTTCCCGGTTGTGTGTGGCCTGGGCATGTTATTTAAGTTCTTTGAGTCAGTTTCCTCATCTGTAAAATGTGGATAATAGAAGTACAAAATCTATAGAGTTGTTATGAGAAATAGATGAGATAATGTACATAAACTGCTTAGGGCTATACTTCAACAGAGTAAGTTTACATTAACAGTCAATTCTCATTGAACATAACTGAGACCAATAGTTAACTATAAAGTCACTGTCAACACTGAAATAGCAAATACCGAACAATTGCTCCTAGAGGAACTACAGGCTTAGGTTCCTGAAAGCCACAACATGTTTTATTGACCAATCAATGTATAACCTTGTTTCATGTATGTTTCTGTTTAAAGACTCTTGATTTAATATATACTGTTGATTGATTAGCATTGAACTTATGGCCAACAATGCTATAACTCATGGCTGAAAGCAGCTTATCTAATACACATATTTTCTCTGTAAGGCACATCACAGCCTTCTTGTGCTTAGGAACATTAGACAGCACTTCAGCACCACACTTGGGTGCCATTTTAATCAGCAAAATTGCCAACAAAAAGCACAAAAATGTGAAAAACGTGACATTAAACAAGCCACAAAAAGGACACTTGTTTACAGTATGAGGACTAGAATAAGAAGTCAGACTCTGCCTTTTTCTTTTCGACTTCAGCTGGGAACGTACACGACTCCAGTTTTTCGCTGCTCTGTGCATGTCCACAAATGACCGTGAAAGGGCTGCGAGTGCTAACTTTGGGGTTACAAATAAATTTTAGCAAGTAGGCAAATTCACATATACAGAATCTGCAAATAACAAGAATCAACCGTAACTATTGTTTCCTTGCCTCATGTTCCTGTGGTTAGACCAAAATCTGTTGCCATGGAGTCAATTCCAACTCATAGCAACCCTGTAGGACAGAGTAGAACCAGCCCTTAGGGTTTCCAAGGAACTGCTGGTGGATTTCAACACCGACATTTTGGTTAGCAGCTGAGCTCTTAGCCACTGAGTCACCAGGGCAATGTAGTTAAACTTTCTGATGGATTTCTTTTCTTTCAGATTTCTGAGGGAAATTCCTATTTGCTAAGTGACAATCAACCAAGTGCCAGAATCTCAGTCCAGGTGTCTACTAACCAGCATTTTTTAAGTGCTACTTCAGTAGGGTATGTTAACAGTGAGAAAATGAAAGTGTTGCCCTTTCATTCTTGCTTTCTTTTATCATTAAAGGCATTCAGAGAAAATAAGATAAAGTGCCAAGATTTCCGTTTGAAAGATTTTTATAAAGAATACAAGTTTAAAATGCTGTTCAAAATGTCTCTGATATCTAAACATTATCATATTAATATTCAAGAATCTTTATTATCTCTTTGACTTGGGTGAGAGTGATTCAAAAGGTATAGTTAAACTTTTATTTAGTTTGACAATTATGTGGGTATTAGATTAGGCTTTCCTTTCTGTGACATTCTTTTTTTCTCTTTTATAATTTTTGGCATTATTCATTATTTATTATTATGGGTTGGATACACAAAAAGGAAAGCAGTATGAAAAGTTAATACTGCCTGTATTACCAGTGATGAAGGAATGTTGGATGTGAGAGAAGATTAAGACTAGTTGTGGGACATAAGCTGACTGATATGATTAGGGCAGTTGCCTACTGACCACATCTCCCTATGAATAGAGGACTGCACGTCTTTGAGTTTCTCATCATGCAAACCAATTTTAAATTAAAAAAAAAAAAATCTGAGAGGTATGAAAAGATCAAACCGCTGCAAGCTCACGTATAACTGATGAAGTCAGCTGGCTTTGCTTTGGCCCTGGTGACTTCTGATTGCTAAAAGCACCGGCCAATTGGGGAAGAGGAAAGTGAAGATTAGAGAAGGTTATACTGGAAAAGCATAAACGTAAGGGCCGGACAGCACACCTGGCTGGTCATGCAGCCAGTACCGTGACTGACACGAAACCTGTTTGGACTGGTCTCTACCAGTGCTGTAAGAGTTGTTAAATATTTGGAATGTCATCCACCCCTGCAAGTATCTAGCTCAGTTTTTCCTTCATTTCTTATTAACGTCAAATAAACAAAAGTGACCAGTACATGTCTTTTTATACTTTGCATAAATTTATTAGTTCACTTGGTTATTTCACCTGCTATGATTTGAAATGGTTTTATCCATATTTTTAAAATAGCAATTGTTTATTTTTTTCCCTCAGATGTCAACTAAATGAAGATAAGTGCTCTTTTAAAAGCTACAGTTCTGATTTTGTTTTTGGAGAAAACATGGTAGAAAGAGTTTTGGTAAGATTTTGGTATATGGTTATATTATATAGATGGCTGTCACTTCAAATTTCTGAGACAAATTGATTAAAAGAATGTTTAATTGAAATATAATTTTTAACTCCTGGGTTCAAAGACACATTTTCTTTCTTTAACCAGAAAGTTTCTCTTGGGAAGCATGTTCTAGTTGTCAGAATAATAGATAGGAACTCACAGAGGAAGGGAACTGTATAATTATGACATTATTACCTATGCAAAATTTTAAATAGTTCTTTGACTTGCATTAAACCAAAGATACCCAAGGAAATCCCAGAATCATCTGCAATAATTAGATAAGCTCAACTGCTAATGATATTTTAATACAGATTTTCAATAGCATTTTTATTAACAAAATACCTTTAAATCATTTGCAAATTTATTCTCATTGGTTAACAACCACTCTCCCCTTTAAGCTCTTACATTTGAAAAGCTAGTTTTAAGAGGGAAATTATAGTCCTTTATTTGCCTAGGGGAATATATATGCTGAGTGGAAACCCCTAAGTATTATTACCATCATCCTTAGTTAAGACTGAGCAGCCTCCTGTTTGAGACAGTCACTGCTCTACCCTTGACAGAGCTCTGATTTCTAAGACAGAACATAAATCTATAATGGGGAATTATACAGCAAAGTGAGAGGAATAACTGTGCCTGTGGCTTCATCTGGTCTGTCACCTTTTCATACTCTTTCTACCTTTCAACCAGCCTTAGGATCAAGAACTTGACTGAGATAGGCCCAAGGTGGCTAGCTTGTCTTAGGGATATCAGTTACATGAAGAATCCCAAGGAGGCTATAGAGATTTAAAAACCTTTGTAAATGCTCAGATTAACAAAATTATCAACTCATGAGGCCAGCTGATTTCAAGGTTTTTAGGGCTTTCACAGTTAGTCATATTTAACACCTAGTTTGGTCTAGATCTGCCTCAGGCTAGACCCCAAATCCAAGAGTACATGTGCACATAAATAACATGCTCACATATATTATGTAGTTAGGCTTAAAAACCATCAGGGCAAGTAGTTATAAAAGCTAAAGGGGACACTGTGTCCTAGAGGTGCTTATAATCTAGTAAGGAAAGATAGAGAAATATCTATGCCAATAAATTATATTTGGGACTATAGATTTTGTTAAGGAGCCCTGGTAGTGAAGTGGTTAAGTGCTCAGAGGCTAACTAAAAGGTCAGCAGTTTGAACCCACCAGGCCCTTTGTGGAAGAAAGACGTGGCAGTCAGCTTTCATAAAGATTGCTGTCTTAGAAATCCTTTGGGGCAGCTTTACTCTGTCCTATAGGGTTACTATGAGCTGGAATTGACTCCAAGGTAATGGGTTTTAGATTTGGTTTGAGGAGGCACTAGTGTATATTTTTAATTTGGCTTATAAAGGAACTTGAGCTTCCTATTCATTTAAGTTGCTTACATCCTAAAGACAATAGGGTATTTTAGGATTCTCCAGAGGAATAGACATTATACTGGGAATGACAAATTAAAGAGGAATGGCATCACATTCATTGTCAAAAAGAACATTTCGGGGCAGAGCCAAGATGGCGGACTAGGCAGACGTTACCTCGGATCCCTCTTACAACAAAGACACGGAAAAACAAGTGAATCGATCACATACATAACAATCTACGAACCCTGAACAACAAACACAGATTTAGAGACGGAGAACGAACTAATACAGGGAAGCAGCGATAGTTTCCAGAGCCTGGAGCCAGCGTACCAGTCAGGTACGGCACAAGCACAGAGACCTGCTCCACCCCCCTGAACTAACCCCGGGAGGGGGACCAGCCGGTTCCACGGGCGGCGTGGGACGCAGCCGGTAGGAGAAGTCCCCGGGAGGCAGTGACTGATCTTGGAGCAGAAAGAGCAGCATCCGAGCCGGGGAACCGTCCCGCAGGGATTTGGACTGCTCGCAGGTACGCCATAAACACGGAGAGTTGCTCCACCCCCTGAACTAACCCCGGGAAGGGGACCAGCCGGGTCGCGCGGGCGGTGTGGGACGCAGCCGGTAGGAGAAGTCCCCGGGAGGCAGCGACTGGTATTGGAGTGGGGAGAACAGCGTTCCAGCCGGGACACTTGGTCGCGGCACAAGCACGGGGAGCTACTCCACCCATCTGAACTAACCCCGGGAGGGGGCCCACCTGGTTCACGGGGGCAGCACGGCCACGCGGCTGGAGGGACGAGAAGTCCCCGGGAGGCAGCGACTGATTTTGGAGTTGAGAGTGCACCGTCCCAGTAGGGGAGCCTTGACGCTGGGCGTGGGGCTGGAAGCGGAGGATCTGACCGTGACTCCAGCGGGCCAGACCCCCTGGGGGCAATCTCCACACAGCCAGCACACATAGGCGACGCGCCCGCGGGAATCTCAGATATAACAGTCATTCCAAGCAAGACAAGCAACTCTGGCTATATTCTGAGGTGCTACTCTCCTATCTCTCTGTTCCCTCCCCCACCCTCCCCAGGCGGCTTCATTAACATCTGAATAGCCTGAGCCAGAGGGAGAACTCTGATAGGGATCTGACTGCAGTTTTTTTTTAGCGGATTTTCTGGAAAAACTAGTTTCCCAGTGATGGCTCGGAGACAACAATCCATATCAAACCACTTAAAGAAGCAGACCGTGACAGCTTCTCCAACCCCCCAAACAAAAGAATCAAAATCTTTCCCAAATGAAGATACAATTTTGGAATTATCAGATACAGAATATAAAAAACTAATTTACAGAATGCTTAATGATATCACAAATGAAATTAGGATATCTGCAGAAAAAGCCAAGGAACACACTGATAAAACTGTTGAAGAACTCAAAAAGATTATTCAAGAACATACTGGAAAAATTAATAAGTTGCAAGAATCCATAGAGAGACAACATGTAGAAATCCAAAAGATTAACAATAAAATAACAGAATTAGACAACACACTAGGAAGTCAGAGGAGCAGACTCGAGCAATTAGAATGCAGACTGGGACATCTGGAGGACCAGGGAATCAACACCAACATAGCTGAAAAAAAATCAGATAAAAGAATTAAAAAAAATGAAGAAACCCTAAGAATTATGTGGGACTCTATCAAGAAGGATAACCTGCGGATGATTGGAGTCCCAGAACAGGGAGGGGGGACAGAAAACACAGAGAAAATAGTTGAAGAACTTCTGACAGAAAACTTCCCTGACATCATGAAAGACGAAAAGATATCTATCCAAGATGCTCATCGAACCCCATTTAAGATTGATACAAAAAGAAAAACACCAAGACATATTATCATCAAACTCACCAAAACCAAAGATAAACAGAAAATTTTAAAAGCAGCCAGGGAGAAAAGAAAGGTTTCCTTCAAGGGAGAATCAATAAGAATATGTTCTGACTACTCAGCAGAAACCATGCAGGCAAGAAGGGAGTGGGACGACATATACAGAACACTGAAGGAGAAAAACTGCCAACCAAGGATCATATATCCAGCAAAACTCTCTCTGAAATATGAAGGCGAAATTAAGATATTTACAGACAAACACAAGTTTAGAGAATTTGCAAAAACCAAACCAAAGCTACAAGAAATACTAAAGGATATTGTTTGGTCACAGAACCAATAATATCAGATATCAGCACAACACAAGGTCACAAAACAGAACGTCCTGATATCAACTCAAATAGGGAAATCACAAAAACAAACAAATTAAGATTAATTAAAAAAAAAAATACACATAACAGGGAATCATGGAAGTCAATAGGTAAAAGATCACAATAATCAAAAAGAGGGACTAAATACAGGAGGCATTGAACTGCCATATGGAGAGTGATACAAGGCGATATAGAACAACACAAGTTAGGTTTTTACTTAGAAAAATAGGGGTATATAATGAGGTAACCACAAAAAGGCATAACAACTCTATAACTCAAGATAGAAACCAAGAAAAACGTAACGACTCAACTAACATAAAGTCAAACACTATGAAAATGAGGGTCTCACAATTTACTAAGAAAAACGCCTCAGCACAAAAAAGTGTGTGGAAAAATGAAATTGTCAACAACACACATAAAAAGGCATCAAAATGACAGCACTAAAAACTTATTTATCTATAATTACCCTGAATGTAAATGGACTAAATGCACCAATAAAGAGACAGAGAGTCACAGACTGGATAAAGAAACACGATCCATCTATATGCTGCCTACAAGAGACACACCTTAGACTTAGAGACACAAACAAACTAAAACTCAAAGGATGGAAAAAAGTATATCAAGCAAACAATAAGCAAAAAAGAAGAGGAGTAGCAATATTAATTTCTGACAAAATAGACTTTAGACTTAAATCCACCACAAAGGATAAAGAAGGACACTATATAATGATAAAAGGGACAATTGATCAGGAAGACATAACCATATTAAATATTTACGCACCCAATGACAGGGCTGCAAGATACATAAATCAAATTTTAACAGAACTGAAAAGCGAGATAGATACCTCCACAATTATAGTAGGAGACTTCAACACACCACTTTCGGAGAAGGACAGGACATCCAGTAAGAAGCTCAACAGAGACACGGAAGATCTAATTACAACAATCAACCAACTTGACCTCATTGACTTATACAGAACTCTCCACCCAACTGCTGCAAAATATACTTTTTTTTCTAGCGCACATGGAACATTCTCTAGAATAGACCACATATTAGGTCATAAAACAAACCTTTGCAGAGTCCAAAACATCGAAATATTACAAAGCATCTTCTCAGACCACAAGGCAATAAAACTAGAGATCAATAACAGAAAAACGAGGGAAAAGAAATCAAATACTTGGAAAATGAACAATACCCTCCTGAAAAAAGACTGGGTTATAGAAGACATCAAGGAGGGAATAAGGAAATTCTTAGAAAGCAACGAGAATGAAAATACTTCCTATCAAAACCTCTGGGACACAGCAAAAGCAGTGCTCAGAGGCCAATTTATATCAATAAATGCACACATACAAAAAGAAGAAAGAGCCAAAATCAGAGAACTGTCCCTACAACTTGAACAAATAGAAACTGAGCAACAAAAGAATCCATCAGGCACCAGAAGAAAACAAATAATAAAAATTAGAGCTGAACTAAATGAATTAGAGAACAGAAAAACAATCAAAAGAATTAACAAAGCCAAAAGCTGGTTCTTTGAAAAAATTAACAAAATTGATAAACCATTGGCTAGACTGACTAAAGAAATACAGGAAAGGAAACAAATAACCCGAATAAGAAATGAGAAGGACCACATCACAACAGAACCAAATGAAATTAAAAGAATCATTTCAGATTATTATGAAAAATTGTACTCTAACAAATTTGAAAACCTAGAAGAAATGGATGAATTCCTGGAAAAACACTACCTACCTAAACTAACACATTCAGAAGTAGAACAACTAAATAGACCCATAACAAAAAAAGAGATTGAAACGGTAATCAAAAAACTCCCAAGAAAAAAAAGTCCTGGCCCGGACGGCTTCACTGCAGAGTTCTACCAAATTTTCAGAGAAGAGTTAACACCACTACTACTAAAGGTATTCCAAAGCATAGAAAATGACGGAATACTACCCAACTCATTCTATGAAGCCACCATCTCCCTGATACCAAAACCAGGTAAAGACATTACAAAAAAAGAAAATTATAGACCTATATCCCTCATGAACATTGATGCAAAAATCCTCAACAAAATTCTAGCCAATAGAATCCAACGACACATCAAAAAAATAATTCACCCTGATCAAGTGGGATTTATACCAGGTATGCAAGGCTGGTTTAATATCAGAAAAACCATTAATGTAATCCATCACATAAATAAAACAAAAGACAAAAACCACATGATCTTATCAATTGATGCAGAAAAGGCATTTGACAAAGTCCAACACCCATTCATGATAAAAACTCTTACCAAAATAGGAATTGAAGGAAAATTCCTCAACATAATAAAGGGCATCTATGCAAAGCCAACAGCCAATATCACTCTAAATGGAGAGAACCTGAAAGCATTTCCCTTGAGAATGGGAACCAGACAAGGATGCCCTTTATCACCACTCTTATTCAACATCGTGTTGGAAGTCTTAGCCAGGGCAATCAGGCTAGACAAAGAAATAAAAGGTATCCGGATTGGCAAGGAAGAAGTAAAGTTATCACTATTTGCAGATGACATGATTATATACACAGAAAACCCTAAGGAATCCTCCAGAAAACTACTGAAACTAATAGAAGAGTTTGGCAGAGTCTCAGGTTATAAAATAAACATACAAAAATCACTTGGATTCCTCTACATCAACAAAAAGAACACCGAAGAGGAAATAACCAAATCAATACCATTCACAGTAGCCCCCAAGAAGATAAGATACTTAGGAATAAATCTTACCAAGGATGTAAAAGACCTATACAAAGAAAACTACAAAGCTCTACTACAAGAAATTCAAAAGGACATACTTAAGTGGAAAAACATACCTTGCTCATGGATAGGAAGACTTAACATAGTAAAAATGTCTATTCTACCAAAAGCCATCTATACATTTAACGCACTTCCGATCCAAATTCCAATGTCATATTTTAAGGGGATAGAGAAACAAATCACCAATTTCATATGGAAGGGAAAGAAGCCCCGGATAAGCAAAGCACTACTGAAAAAGAAGAAGAAAGTGGGAGGCCTCACCTTACCTGACTTCAGAACCTATTATACAGCCACAGTAGTCAAAACAGCCTGGTATTGGTACAACAACAGACACATAGACCAATGGAACAGAATTGAGAACCCAGACATAGATCCATCCACGTATGAGCAGCTGATATTTGACAAAGGACCAGTGTCAATTAACTGGGGAAAAGACAGCCTTTTTAACAAATGGTGCTGGCATAACTGGATATCCATTTGCAAAAAAATGAAACAGGACCCATACCTCACACCATGCACAAAAACTAACTCCAAGTGGATCAAAGACCTAAACATAAAGACTAAAACGATAAAGATCATGGAAGAAAAAATTGGGACAACCCTAGGAGCCCTAATACAAGGTATAAACAGAATACAAAACATTACCAAAAATGATGAAGAGAAACCCGATAACTGGGAGCTCCTAAAAATCAAACACCTATGCTCATCTAAAGACTTCACCAAAAGAGTAAAAAGACCACCTACAGATTGGGAAAGAATTTTCAGCTATGACATCTCCGACCAGCGCCTGATCTCTAAAATCTACATGATTCTGTCAAAACTCAACCACAAAAAGACAAACAACCCAATCAAGAAGTGGGCAAAGGATATGAACACACATTTCTCTAAAGAAGATATTCAGGCAGCCAACAGATACATGAGAAAATGCTCTCGATCATTAGCCATTAGAGAAATGCAAATTAAAACTACGATGAGATTCCATCTCACACCAGCAAGGCTGGCATTAATCCAAAAAACACAAAATAATAAATGTTGGAGAGGCTGCGGAGAAATTGGAACTCTCATACACTGCTGGTGGGAATGTAAAATGGTACAACCACTTTGGAAATCTATCTGGCGTTATCTTAAACAGTTAGAAATAGAACTACCATACAAGCCAGAAATCCCACTCCTAGGAATATACCCTAGAGATACAAGAGCCTTCATACAAACAGATATATGCACACCCATGTTTATTGCAGCTCTGTTTACAATAGCAAAAAGTTGGAAGCAACCAAGGTGTCCATCAACGGATGAATGGTTAAATAAATTGTGGTATATTCACACAATGGAATACTACGCATCGATAAAGAACAGTGACGAATCTCTGAAACATTTCATAACATGGAGGAACCTGGAAGACATTATGCTGAGCGAAATGAGTCAGAGGCAAAAGGACAAATATTGTATAAGACCACTATTATAAGATCTTGAGAAATAGTAAACCTGAGAAGAACACATACTTTTGTGGTTACGAGGGGGGGAGGGAGGGAGGGTGGGAGAGGGTTTTTTTATTGATTAATCAGTAGATAAGAACTGCTTTAGGTGAAGGGAAAGACAACACTCAATACATGGAAGGTCAGCTCAGTTGGACTGGACCAAAAGCAAAGAAGTTTCCGGGATAAAATGAATGCTTCAAAGGTCAGCGGAGCAAGCGCGGGGGTCTGGGGAGCATGGTTTGCTGGGACTTCTAAGTCAATTGGCAAAATAATTCTATTATGAAATCATTCTGCATCCCACTTTGAAATGTGGCGTCTGGGGTCTTAAATGCTAACAAGCAGCCATCTAAGATGCAGCAATTCGTCTCAACCCACCTGGAGCAAAGGAAAATGAAGAACACCAAGCCCACATGACAACTAAGAGCCCAAGAGACAGAAAGGGCCACATGAACCAGAGACCTACATCATCCTGAGACCAGAAGAACTAGTTGGTGCCCGGCCACAATTGATGACTGCCCTGACAGGGAGCTCAGCAGAGGACCCCTGAGGGAGCAGGAGATCAGTGGGATGCAGACCCCAAATTCTCGTAAGAAGACCAAACTTAATGGTCTGACTGAGACTGGAGGAATCCCGGCGGTCATGCTCCCCAGACCTTCAGTTGACACAGGACAGGAACCATCCCCGAAGACAACTCATCAGAAATGAAAGGGACTGGTCAGCGGGTGGGAGAGAGATGCTGATGAAGAGTGAGCTAATTATATCAGGTGGACACTTGAGATTGTGTTGGCAACTCTTGTCTGGAGGGGGGATGGGAGGATAGAGAGAGAGGGAAGCCGGCAAAATTGTCAAGAAAGGAGAGACTGAAAGGGCTGACTCAAGACGGGGAGAGTAAGTGGGAGTAGGGAGTGAGATGTATGTAAACTTATATGTGACAGACTGATTGGATTTGTAAACGTTCACTTGAAGCTTAATAAAAGTTATTATAAAAAAAAAAAAAGAACATTTCAAGATCTATCTTGAAGGATAATGCTGCCAGTGATAGGATAATACCCATATGCCCATAAGACAGACCAGTTAATAAGACTATTATTCAAATTTACCCACCAATCATTTATGCCAAAGATGAAGAAACTAAAGATTTTTACCAAATTCTGCAGTCTGAAATTGATCAAGCATGCAATCAAAATGCATTGATAATTGCTGGTGATTGTAATGCAAAAGTTGGAAAAAAAAGAATGATCAGTAATTCGAAAATATGGCCTTGGTGATAGACACAATGCCAGAGAGCACATGATAGAATTTTGCAAGACCAATGACTTATTCACTGAAAATACCTTTTTTTCAGTAACATAAACAGTGACTGTACACATGGACCTCACCAGACGGGATGCACAGGAATCAAATCCACTTCATCTGTGGAGACAATGAAAGAAGCTCAATATTATCAGTCAGAATAAGGCCAGGGTCTGACTGCGGAACAGACTGTCAATTGCTCCTGTGCAAGTTTAAGTTGAAGCTGAAGAAAATAAAAATAAGTCCACAAGAGTCAAAGTATGACCTTAAGTATATCCCATCTGAATTCAGAGACCATCTCAAGAATAGATTTGACACATTGAAACAATGAATATTGATGACTGAAGACCAGACAAATTGTGGGATGACACCAAGGACATCAAACATGAAGAAAGTAGAAGGTCATTAAAAAGACAAGAAAGAAAGATGAAAATGAATGTCAGAAGAGACTCTGAAACTTGCTCTTGAACATACAGTAGCTAAAGCAAAAGGAAGAAATGATCATGTAAGAGAGCTTATCAGAAGATTTCAGAGAGCAGCTCAAGAAAACAAAGTATTATAATGAAATGTACAAAGACCTGGAGTTAGAAAACCAAAAAGGGAGAACACACTCAGCATTTCTCAAGCTGAAAGAACTGAACAGAAAATTCAAGCCTCAAGTTGCGGTACTGAAGGATTCTATGGGCAAAACATTGAATAATGTGGGAAGCATCAAAAGAAGATGGAAGGATACACAATCACTGTACCCAAAAGAATTGGTCAACAATCAACCATTTCAGGAGGTAGCATATGATCAAAAACCTATGGTACTGACAGAAGGAGTCCAGATTGCACTGAAGGCATTGCTGAAAAACAAGGCTCCAGGAATTGAAACCAATTGAGATGTTTCAACAAATGGATGCAGTGCTAGAGGTGCTCATTGATCTATGCCAAGAAATTTGGAAGATAGTTACCTGGCCAACTGACTGGAAGAGATCCTATTTGTGCTTATTCCAGAGAAAGGTGATCCAACAGAATGTGGAAACTATCAAACCATGTCATTAATATCACATGCTGAAGACAATTCAAAAGCAGTTGCCCCGGTATCTTAACAGGGAACTGCCAGAAATTCAAGCTGGTTTCAGAAGAGGATGTAGAACAGGGGATATCATTGCTGATGTCAAATGGATCTTGGCTGAAAGTAAAGAATACCAGAAAGCTGTTTGCTTGTGTTTTATTGACTACGCAAAGGCACTTGACTGTGTGGATCATAGCAAATTATGGATAACATTGCCAAGAATGGGAAATTCAGAACACTTCATTGTGCTCATGAGGAACCTGTACATAGAACAAGGGCCAGTCATTTGAACGGAACAAGAGGATACTGTCATGAATTAAATTATGTCCCACCAAAATATAAGTCAAGTTGCCTAGGCCACGATTTCCAGTATTGAGTGGTTGTCCTCCATTTTGTGACCTGATGTAATTGCCCCATGTGTTGTAAATTCTAATCTCTGCCTGTGATTAATGAGGCAAGATTAAGTTATGTTAAAGAGGATTAGGATGGGATGCAACACTTTAACTCAGGTCACGGCCCTAATCTGATGTAAAGGAAGTTTCTCTGGGGTGTGGCCTGCATCACTGTGATGGCTGGAGTTGCATGTCAACTTGCCTTGGTCTCAGTGGTTTGTTATAATGTAGTTTGCCAGCTATGTATTGATGTAATCACCACCATAATGAGATCTGATGTGATAAAATCACCTCTATGATGAGATCTCTTATGAGCAGTCAATCAGTTGGAAGGGCATTTCCTTGGGCGTGTGGCCTGTATCCAATATAGGTGGCCTTTCTGGCAAATCTCACTGGCTTTTGCTTGCCCTGGATCATGCAGCTGGCTGCTGTTCATCTGACCTCAGGTTCTTGGGACTTGACCAAGCAGCTTACCTGTTGACCTTGGGATTTGTCAGCCTCCACAGCCTGTGAGCCAGAGGCCTGCTGTCTGATCTACTGATCTTGGGTTCGCCAGCCCCTGCAACTACATTCAGGAGAAGCCTCCTGACCCACAAACTTGAGACTTTGTAGCCTCTGCAACCACAGAAGCCATTTCCTTGATACAAAGCTCTCCATATATTTATGCACTTCTCTGGTTCTGCTTTTCCAGAGAAACCAGCCTAAGACAAAAGCATAAAAGAGACAGAAGTGAGCAGAGAAGGTGGAACCTCCTACTACCAAGAGAAGAGCTGGGAGAGGAGTGCGTCCTTTGGACCTGGAGCCCCTGTGCTGAGAGCCCCCTAGACCCAGGAGAAGATTGATGCCAAGACACATGGAAATCTCCAAGGAACACGAGACTCACAGTGGTCTTGGAAATCTCACAGACATTGAAAGGAGACAAGGACCTTCCCCCAGAGCCAAAAGAGAGGGAAAGCTTTCCCCTAGAGCTGGCACCCTGAATTTGGACTTTTAGCCTCCTAAACTGTGAAAGAATAACTTTCTGTTAAAGCCATCTACTTGTGGTATTTCTGCTATAGCAGCACTAGTAACTAAGGCAGATACTGAATGGTTTAAAATCAGAAAAGATATGTGTCAGGGTTATATCCTTTCATCGTAATTATTCAGTCTATATGCTGAGCAAATAACCTGAGAACCCAAACTATATGAAGAAGAACAAGGCATCAGGATTGGAGCAAGACTCATTAACAACCTGAGACATACAGATGACATAACCTTGCTTGCTAAAAGTGAAGAAGACTTGAGGCACTTACTGATGAAGATCAAAGGCTACACCCTTCAGTATGGATTATACCTCAACATAAAGGAACCAAAATCCTCACAACGGGACCAATAAGCAACATCGTGATAAATAGAGAAAAGATTGAAGTTGTCAAGGATTTCATTTTACTTGGATCCACAATCAATGCCCATGGAAGCAGCAGTCAAGAAATCAAACAATTTATTGCATAGGGGAAATCTGCTGCAAAAGACCTCTTTAAAGTGTTCAAAATTAAAGATGTCACTTTGAGGACTAAGGTGCACCTGACCCAAGCCATAGGATTTTCAAATGCCTTATATGCACATGAAAGCTGGACAACGAATAAGGAAGACTGAAGAATTGATGCCCTTGAATTATAGTGCTGGCGAAGAATATTGAATATGCCATGGACTGCCAGAAGAACAAACAAATCTGGCTTGGAAGAAGTACAGCCAGAGTCCTCCTTAGAAGTGAGGATGGCAAGGCTTCATCTCACGTACTTTGGACGTGTTATTAGGGAGAACCAGTCCCTGGAGAAGGACATTATTCTTGGTAAAGTAGATGGTCAGTGAGAAAGAGGAAGGCCCTCGAGGAGATGGATTGACACAACAGCTGCAACAATGAGATCAAACGTAGCAATGATTATGCGGGTGGTGCAGGACTGGGCAGTGTTTCATTCTGTTGTGCGTAGGGTTGCTATGAATTAGAACTGACTCGACAGCACCTAACAACAAGAGGAAAAAAACCAGTAAGATAGAAAAATATTGACTGATTCATTTAAAAGGAATTAGGTCAGGTAATGGCTAGAAATTCCAGCAGTCTAATTTCCCAAAATCAGTAGGCCTGTCTGTGGGGGCAGGGATTCCAGCAGGATGTCTATTGTTTTGAGGCAAAATCTTTCTCCTTCAAGAAACCTCTTGTTTAATTTTAAGGACTTCAACTGATGGGGATGAGGCCTACCCATATTTTGGTGGGTAAAATGCTTTACTCAAAGTCAACTGATTTAAATCCTAAACATATGTTCATAGGAACACCTAGACTAGTGTTTGACCAAACAAATGGACACCATAACAAATGGACACCATAGCCTAGCCGAATTGAAGCCAAATTAACCATTACATAGGTTATCGAGGAGCTATTGAGATAATTTGTATTTTCTTCTAATCCTGTAAGCCTGTGGCCTTGTGTCCTTCTTGTCATTGACCATGTGCTTTTAGAGTAAGTAATTAGACTTTCTGTGCCTTAATTTTATTTCCTTAAAATGGTAATAATTATATCTCTCTCTACCAATTTTAAGGAAATATCTTGATGTTCAGTTAAAGAACGTAAAAGGATTTTGAGTTCATAAGGGAAAAGACATAAGCATAAGTACTTAAATATCGTTGTTGCTAATTCTCCCTGTTCTGCATAAAATAGGGTATAAAAAATAAATGGCATGGCAATTACTCATTCTTTTTTTTATAGGTTTTTAATTACAATGCATGTGCAGACCCCAAATATACAGCCTTAAAAGTGGTTGTGGGCCAAAATTGTCTTGAAAGAAAAACCAGGATTCTTTCTATAAAGATGTTCCCTGAAACAGCTAGTGGGTTCTGTGGATTGTTTTTTTTTTTCCCCCCCATGAAGTGGATAGCAAGAGTGAATTGTTGGGAATACTGAAATACCTGAGATAGTTGTACCTCCTTGTAGGCATCAGGTTAGTCTGGTGGAAACATGGAACAGCGGCTACCTTCTTTTGGGCCACTAGAATTTTTCTCTTTGTTCCTGGGACTAGATCCCACCTGAAGTATGCTGGTGGTAACTAGACCATGTCTCCTGAGGATTAGAGCCAAAGGTCCTCTAACAATAAGGAAGCGTTCCTTGTTCAGCACGTAAAAAAAAAAAAAAAAAAAAAAAAAAAATGGGCTTGTCATGTTGAAATAGATCAAAAATGTCCTTTGGCATAGTGCACATACATAGGGGAGAAAATTAAATAATGCATTTCCCCCCCTCCCAGGGTACTCAAAAACTGAACCAGCCTCAACTTGAAAATGATTCCTATACCAAGGAAAAACCATTCAAATCCACTCTGAAATTGACTGTCAACTCTCCAAATACAAGTAAGAAGTATTTCATTTGTGAAAACACTGGATTCAACTAGTTTGCATTCTGTTTTTCGTGTCATTTGTTTAATATTTGTAAAATTAAAAAGGAATAGTCTGGTGTTTTAAAAACTTTAGTAAAGATTAAAGCACATAAAAATAGTTACATGATAAAAGCTTTTAACATTTTTTAGTTTAATGATGCAGAGACTCTGTAAGGAGATTTCTACTTAAACTCAAGCAGTTTGATTTTTTTGAAAAAGCTTAGTGTTATAAAAGGGCAAGAAGATATGTATGATAACAGAGGCAACAAAAAACTGTCACAGTAGGGAAAATGGGGCTTTTGATATTTTTTTCCCTCCACTTTCTCTTAGGAACGGACTCCATTAAAAATACATCCCTAATTGAATCAGCTGCTGCTTTCTCATCCAAACCAACACCAAAATGCTTGCTGGAGAAAATTGATATTAAAACAGGGGAGGAAGCAGAATATAATGTGTTAAAGGTCTGTATCTCATGCATTGCTCTTACTGGTAGCACATACATGGACTAAACTCACCATCAGCAGGGACATCTTTAAAAATGAAGGTAGAAGTATAGTTTTCACGAAGACTAAGTTGCTCACCTAAGAATATGGGAGCCTCACAAACATTAAACCGATATTTTGTTGTATTCTTACGTGTGTGTGTGTGTAATTAGCAGGAAAATGGGCTGTTATTACAACATTTGCATTAATCCCTCAGGATGAAGACAGCCAAGGACCCTGTCTTAGAGTAACTTCAAATCTATGTTTTATACTTTGCATACCTGCTCTTGCGGTCAATGTTATTATCACATGATTTAAAAATTCTTCTTATGCGGAAATTTTTAAACATTGGCAATATGATGATTTCAGCTCAAGATAATGGAAACGATTGTTTTCTTTTATAAAATTCTTTTCAATAAGTTTGAAATTTCATACAGTGTTGTACATTTTTATGAGTCGGAATCAACTCGATGGCAACGGGTTTGATTTTTTTTTTATTGTACATAGGATTTCAATGTTGAGTAGTGTATCTACCAGCCTATGAAATGTACAGTGAAACCTGTGAGAGCCAGAAGTCAACAGGACTGCCTTGTCCGGATCTTGCAAGTTGTCTGCTTTTGACAGTGTGCAGTCACCATTTTTCTATTGCTCTCTATTTAGTGGAAAATATTTTAGTTTTCCTTCTCTAACAGGTTTCTCCTTTACACAGGTTCCAGCTTTTGCAGGTTTTCTGTAATTACTACAACTTTTTGTAATTATAGTAATTACCACAACATTTTTCCACAAAGCATGGTAAGCGTTACATTATAGTAGGGTACTCTGTGATGTCATATCCTAGTCTCATGCTGTATTCTTTGAAATTTTTAAATATGCAAAAGGTTTCATGATTCCTTAATTTAAAATAAGATTATATAACTCAAATAACATTAAGTTTAATTTAATAGTTGGTATATAAAAAAAAAAATTTTTTTTTTATATAAAGATACAAGGTTAAGTGAAAAAAGCAAGATGCAGAAAGTATGCAAGGAATTCTACTAAAACCAATTGAAAAATAGGGATATATATATACGTACGCGCGTGCAGTTCTGTCCACACACACGGGGTTGCCTTGGGTCAGAACTGACTCGACAGCAGCTACCAACAAGAATCTACTTACAAACATCTCTGAAAGAATAAACAAAATATTAATAACAGTGGTTACCTGTTTGGGGGGTGGAAATTGGTAAATGGGGAACAGGGGAGGAAGGGGGACTTTTCACTTTGTATGTCTTTTTACTCTTTGATGTTTGAACCGTTCAAAAGTTGTATGTTTTTAAAAGTTAAGTAAATTTTGAAGGCTGGCTTATAAATCATTGACAAAGTTTATTCCAGTAACAAGCAGACAGATATAAAATTATTATATCATAAGAAATGATTCACCTTGAAAAAATTTCTATATATTTGACGTTTAAAAAAATTGTCATCTAGATCACCTGCAAGCTTTTTATATTCAACAACACAACCCAATCCTGGACGGAAAGGGGCAGAGGAACTTTGAGACTGAACGACACAGCACACAGTGACTGTGGAACATTACAGTCAAGACTAAGTAAGGAATTAAGCTCATTTTTCAAGCAAGCCTGTGTTTCTCAGGGTCAAATTTCCAAAAAGGATATACATCAGTTTCTGGAGGTGTGTTATAAAATACATCAATAAACCCGACTGTTGAAAACAATGTTGTTTTTAACGTGCTAGAGAAACTTCCTATTTAAAGTGGACTCTGACGTCAGACTACATGGGTTCCAGCTCTGGCTCCACCGTTTACTAACTGATGCTTTGGACAAATTACTTAATCTCTTTCTCTATTGTAGTTGTATCAATTTAAAATGGGGACATAAGGAATCCATGACTCATTGAATGAATGTGGGAATTTATGAGCTACTGCATGTAAAGCACCTATGACAGAGCCCAGCACACACCAAAATCACTCTCATTATTATTTAAAGGGATTTGGTACAGATTATTTTGTAAAGTGAAGATAGCTTTTGTAAAAGAGAATACTTGAACCACAATGTATCTTTGGCATTCCAAACGTGGTATGGAAGTTGGGGAAAAGGGTCAGTTTCTATGGAAAAAAGTTGTACAGTTATTTCATTCTGTAGCCATAGAGGAAACCCTGGTGTCATAGTGGTTAAGTGCTATGGCTGCTAACCAAAAGGTCAGCAGTTCGAATCCGCCAGGCACTCCTTGGAAACTCTACGGGGCAGTTCTACTCTGTCCTATAGGGTCGCTGTGAGTCGGAATCGACTCGACAGCAGTGGGTTTTGGGTAGGCATAGAGAGATAGTCAGAATCAGGAGTCAGTCCAACTGAAAGACACAGGAGGTTTGCCATCCAAAAAGACAACACTGGGGCATTGTTCAGAGGCCCAAATCGAAAATGAGCAAAGGCAGAGATCTGGGTGGGGTGTATGAGTTTATGGGTCAAGATTGGGAGGTCAAAGCTTTGGAGGAGGCCACAGGTAGAAGTTGATCCAGGAATATGGACATTTGTTGAGTTTCAGGTATCAAGTTCAAGAAACAGGTAATGGCGAGAACTCAAAGTAGGAGAACAGGAACAGTGTCTTCAGTTCTGAAGCTGGCAAACAACATTTCTAAATAACCCGACCAAGTATTATTCCTAAGGCAGGTGCTACTTGTTCTCTAAAACTCTGGTTTAATTCCACTCCCTCTCGCTGCCAAAAAACAAGAACATTTTTTTTTTCTTTTTGATATACAGGTAATACACGTTCACTGTAAGAAACAGAAAATACGGATAAGTAAAAAGAAAAAAATTAAAATTACTCTTGTGCCTACCTTCCTGAGATAGCCAATATATTCTCCTGGATGTTGTTCTCTGTATATATAAATGTATCCATATATTATAAATTTTGTGATTATCATATTGCTTTGTAGCCTGATTTTTTTACATAATGTTACCATGACGGATGGGGCAGGACTGGGCAGTGTCTCATTCTGTTGTGCTTCAGGTCACTATGAGTTGAAATGGACTTGATGGCACCCAACAACAACACTGTGATCATTTTTCCACTATGATCATAATACCCTTCTTCAATATTTTTAACGGGTTCATAAGCTTCTCTTGATTGGCTATACCATAATTTATTTAAATAACCCCATATTTTGGACCCTTAAAGTTTTTGTTCAGTTTTATCCATTGTCAAGAATTATTCTTGCATAAATATTCTTCAAACCACTATATTTTTAAAAGGAGTTCTAAAACATAAATGATTCTTTAATATTAGAGTAAAAATTATGATTTGGGCATTTAAGCTAAAAAAAAAAAGTCCTCTAATGAAATAAAGCCCAAATACAACTAAAAAAACAACAGGTCATAATCCAATCAAATTACAAGTTAATAGTGGAAATACAGCCTGATAACCAACTACACAGGCTTACTTTGCTTTCAAAAATGGCAAATTCCTCTGGGAGACTGAGGAATCAACTGTCTATAGTCTAATACATTTGCCTTCCTGTTTTAGTTATGCGCAATCAAGGCAGCCTGAGGCTGATTCTCAATAGTAAACTCTGGGCTCAAATGAGGATACAAAGAGCAAACCATAAAAATTTACAAATAACAGCTACTGATTTAGAAGACTACAGCATCAGAATATTTTTAATTCAGGTAAGTGAAAATTTCAGTGATTAAGAGAATTATCCTACTATATTTATAGGTCTCTGCAATTACCGATTTGTTTTTTCACCTTATTACATAACCTGTACCATTGGTAAAAAATCAGTCATTCATTATGGTTATTTACAGTCTAATATAAGACATAAATTTTATATAAAATTCAGAAGTTAATATCATCAAAATATATAGTAAACGGTACCTATTACAAGACATTTGTATGATATATGCTGTCAAACTTCTACCCTTTTCTTTACTAAAGAAATTATGTCAACACTCGTACTAAGTTTCTGAAGTGACTATTGTCAAGAATGGCTCCCAGGAGGGGGTCAGCGGAATCATAGCCTGATGCTTATACTGTATGCTGAGACTGAGAAGGCTTTGAGGGCACTGGAAAGGAACCAGTGAGCAATGGAAAAACACAGGGCTAGCAAGTTAAAACAACCAGGCCAAGGGATAACAAACATCAAATTCCAATTCTGGGCACGAGTCAGTGTCCAAGGTAACAGGATGGGAGCACAGCTTTAGCTGTTCTCTGTAGCAGGAATGCTTGACCTGAAATGCAAGAATCAGACACAGAGACAGAGTTGGTGGGAATGAGGCCAAAAAAAAAAAAAAGCAAAGGCTCCAGAACACTGGAGAAGACTGTGTACCCAAGTGACTCAGGCAGAAGATGACAATACAAGTAAATAGGCTCCTGTATAGTAATGGTATGTCAAGAAATGGCTATTGATAAAAAACCAAAGGTTTTATTAACTACCTGTAAGTACGCTGTTAGGTGTGATATTGGGTATTAAGATGTTAGGTGTAAGATGATGTCCAAGCTGTTTGCTATTTAAGGAGAATACTTGATATTCTGCCAGGCTAGGTCCCCACTGGTTTTGAGTGGGTAAAGCAGCCTGCCAGAGACTGAAACTGTTAGCCATGAGTATACTCTGTTGCTCAATACCTGACCCATGCTGATTAAAAAAATGTGTATATACACATATATTTAAATGGCAAGATATTTATAAAACAGAGATAAGCAAACCAAATGCAATAAAAAAAAAAAAATCACTCAAAATTCTACCCCTCGAGATGACCACTATTAATATTTTGGCCTTATACTATATTTCATATATATTTTTGATTTCCATGTAGGAGACCCAGGTTCATTCTTGGCCAATGCACCTAATGTGCAGCCAGCTCCCATCTGTCAGTGGACCCTTTGTGTGTTGTTATGAGGCTGAACAGATTTCGGTGGAGCTTCCAGACTAAGATGGACTAAGAAGAAAGGCCTGGCAACCTGCTTCTGACAATCAGCCAATCAAAACACTATGGATCACAAATGTCTGATTCAAAACCAATCATGGGGCTGGCACAGGACCAGGCAGTGTTTTGTTCCCTTGTGCATGGGGTCGGCATGAGTGGGGGCCGACTCAACAGCAGCTAACAACAAAATCTATTTATGCTTATGTGTGAGTGTGCATGTGTGTGCATGTTATGCATATGTGCCTATGTATATATGTGTATATATATACATATGTACCATACTGCATATATTGTATGACCGTCAGGTAAGTTTCTAAACCTTCCTTAACCTCAGTTTACTCATCTGCAAAATGAAGATAGTAACAATTATACTTTAAAAGGCTGTTGTTGTTGTTGTTAGGTGCCATTGAGTCAGTTCTCAACTCATAGTGGTTATGAAATATATATATATATGTAACTTCTTTTTCATTTGTCAGTGTTAATGAGGTTTTTTTCATTAAATAGACTGAATTGACTTCCATTCTCACTTTATTATGGTTCTTACTGGGCATTATAGTTTTTGTAAGCATTGCCAATTTGTTATTTAAAAAATGTATCATTTTGATTTTTTTTTTTATTGTACTTTAGGTGAAGGTTTACAGAACAAACTAGTTTCTCATTAAACAGTATACATATTGTTTTATGACCTTGGTTAACAACTCCACGAAACACCAACACTCTCCCTTTTCAAACTTGGGTTCCCTATTACCAGCTTTCCTGTTCTCTCCTGCCTTCTAGTCCTTGCCCCTGGGCTGGTGTGCCCCTTTAGTCTCATTTTTTTTTATGCACCTGTCCAATCTTTGGCTGAAGGGTGCACCTCAGAAGTGATTTCATTATTGAGCTGAAAGGGCATCCGGGGACCATAGTCTCAGGGTTTCTACAGTCTCTGTCAGGCCAGCAAGTCTGGTCTTTCTTTCTGAGTTAGAATTTTGTTCTACACTTCTCTCTAGCTCTGTCTGGGACCCTCTATTTTGATATCTGTCAGAGCAGTCAGTGGTGGCAGCCAGGCACTACCTAGTTGTACTGGACTCAGTCTGGTGGAGGCCGTGGTAGATGCAGTCCATTAGACCTTTGGACTAATCTTTCCCTTATATCTTTAGTTTTCTTCATTCTTCCTTGCTTCCGAAGGGGTGAGACCAGTGGACTATCCTAGATGGCCGCTTACAGGCTTTTAAGACCCCAGACAATACTCACCAATGTAGAATGTAGAACATTTTCTTTATAAACTATGTTGTGCCAATTGAGCTGGAGGTTCCCCGAGACCATGGTCCCTGCAGCCCTCAGCCCAGCAATTCGGTCCCTCAAGGAGTTTGGATGTGTCTATGGAGCTTCCATGACCTTTCCTTCTACAAGTTGTGCTGGCATCCACGGTACTGTGTACTACCTTACCCCGCACCAAAGCTACCACTTATTTATTGTCTATTTAGTACTTTTCCAACCCTTCGTAACCATCAAAGATTGTTTCTTTTTGTGTGTAAACCTTTTCATGAGTTTTTACAGTAATAGTCTCATATAATATTTGCCCTTTTGTGATTGACTTATTTCATTCAGCATAATGTCCTCCAGATTCATCAATATTATGAGGTGCTTCACAGATTCATCATTGTTCTTTATCGTTGTGTAATACTCCATTGTGTGTATTTACCAGTTTGATTATCCATTCATCTGTTGATGGGCATCTAGGTTGTTTCCATCTTTTTGCTATTGTGAACAATGCTGCAAAGAACATGGGTGTGCATATGTCTATTTGTGTGATGACTTTTATTTCTCTAGGATATATTCCTAGGAGCGGGATTGCTGGATTATATGGTATTTCTATTTCTAGCTTTCTAAGGAAGCGCCATATCGTTTTCCAAAATGGATGTATCATTTTGCATTCCCACCAGCAATGCATAGGAGTTCCTATCTCCCCGCACCCTCTCCAACATTTGTTATTTCCTGTTTTTTTGATTTGTGCCAGTAATACCAGGGTGAGATGGTATCTCATTGTGGTTTTGATTTGCATTTCTCTAATGGATAGTCATCACGAGCACGTCCTCATGTGTCTGTTGGCTGCCTGAATGTCTTCTTTGGCGAAGTGTCTGTTCATTTCCTTTGCCCGTTTTTTAATTGGATTGACTTTTTTTTTTTTTTTTGTAGAGGTGTTGGATTTTTTCGTAGATTTTAGAGATTAGACCTTTGTCTGATTTGTAATAGCCAAAAATTTTTTTCCCAGTCTGTAGGTTCTCTTTTTGCTTTTTTGGGGAAGTCTTTTGATGGGAATAAGTGTTTAATTTTTAGAAGATCCCAGTTATCTAGCTTCTCTTCTGGAGTTTATGTGTTATTGGCTGTGGTTTGTATCTTGTTCATGCCATGTATTAGGGCCTCTAGCATTGATCTTATTTTTTTCTTCTATGAACTTCATAGTTCTTGGCTTTATATTTAGGTCTTTGATCCATTTTGAATTACTTTTTGTATTTGTATATGGTGTGAGGTATGGGTACTCTTTCATTTTTTTGCAGATGGACATCCAGTTTTGCCAGGACCATTTGTTAAAAAGACTGTCTTTTCCCCATTTGATGGACTTTGGACACTTGCAAAAGATCAGATGACCATAGGTAGATGGATTTACATCCGGGTTCTCAGTTCTGTTCCATTGGTCAGTGTATCTGTCATTGTACCATAGTATCAGGCTGTATGACTACCATAGCTGCACAGTAGGTTCTGAGGTCAGGTAATGTGAATCCTCCTACTTTCTTCTTCTTTAATAGTGCTTTACTTATTTGGGGCTTCTTCCCTTTCCATATAAAGTTAATGATAAGTTTTTCCATTTCTATAAAGAACGTTGTTGGTATTTGGGTCAGGATTGCATTGTATTTGGAAATCACTTTCTGTAGAATTGTCATTTTCACAATGTTGAGTCTACCTATCCATGAGTATGGCATGTTTTTCCATTTATGTAGATCTCTTTTGGTTTCTTGCAGTAGTGTTTTGTAGTTTTCATTTCTATCCCTGGTTAGACTTATTCCTAAGTATTTTATTTTTTTAGGGACTATTATAAAAGGTATTTTTTTCCTGATTTCCTTTTCATTGTTCTCTTTATTAGTGTATAGGAATCCAACTGATTTTTGTATGTTTATCTTGTATCTGCTAACCTGCTGAATCTATTAGTTCCAGTAATTTTCTTGTGGAGTCTTTTGGGTTTTCTATGTATAGTATCATATCATAGGCAAATAGGGACATTTTAACTTCTTCATTACCAGTGTGGATGCCCTTTCATTTTCTTGCCTTATTGCTCTAGCTAGAACTTCCAGCACAATGTTAAATAGGAGTGGTGATAAAGGGCATTCTTGTCTTGTTCCTGTTCTCAAGGGGAAATGTTTTCAGCCTCTCTCCATTAAGAATAAAGTTGGCCATTGGCTTTGCATAGATGCCCTTTATTATGTTGGGAAATTCCCCTTCTATACGTATTTTATTGAGAGTTTTTTCTATGAATTTGTCTGCCTTTTCCATGAATTTGTCTATTTTTTCCTCATTTTTGTCTGTTTTTTACTTCAACTCTTGGATAGCTCTGAAAATAAGAGATTTGAATTTCCTATCTGGTAGTTCTAGTTCCTTTTCTTCTACTGGAAAGTCTTCTGGTGTTTTATTTTGGATGCCTACTGGAACCGTCCTGTCCTGTTTTTGTATATCTTTTGATGTTGTCTGCTGTCTTCGGAGCATTCAGTAGTTATTTTCTTCCTTTATTGACTTTATTGTTTGTTTTGTCCTGCTTTTATTTATTTATTTATTTTATTTGGTTATGTCTGAGCAGGCAGGCTGTGCGTTCTTTGTTGTTTACTTACTTGCGGTCATGATACATTCACCTCCTTGTCCAACGGGCAGGGCCAGTCACTCAGCTATGGTGCAGCAGGGCAGGTCCAGCTGAAGGGGACAGGCTGGGATGGGTTGTTTGTGGAACATACTAGGGCTGACAGGGTGGGCCAGGAATCAGTGCTGGGCAGGTTCTGGTAGGCCATGCCTGTGCTGTTCAGGGATGTTATGTTCAGCACATGATGCAGGTAGGTAGGAAGGAGCGGGAGGTTGTGCTGTGTGGAGCTAAAATAGGTATGGGAAAGATGAGAGAGGCAGGAGTCAAAAACAGACAAAAGAGTGCTAAGGGAGCTTACCATTGGAGTGGAGAGATGAGAAACCAAGAAATGAAGAAAAGCAAAAAGGGGGGTGGATAAAGAGGGAAAAAGAAAGAAAAAAAAAAGACTAGATAAAAATTTGGAAGAAAAGCCCCCAGGGGTCCCACTGGTGTGGCTTCAAAAACTGGGGAAATGGCTCCCAGGCTGTGCAATATAGCCTGGCTAGAGGGGGTATAGCTGTCTCACAGCACCAGGTATTCAGGAGACAGGGAGACAGAACTGAGAAATTAAGAAAGACAGAAAGGAAAAAAGAGAAAACAAAAAGAAATAAGAAATGCCCCCAGGGTTCCGACCTACGTGGCTGTGCAGATTGGGGGCTCATAAGCTGTGCAGTACAGCCCTGCTAGAAGGGGCTCCCAAGCTTCGAAAAGAAAAAGAAAAGAAATAAACAGAACAAAGCAAAACAAAACAAAAAGGAAAAAAACCCAGGGATCTCAGCATGGTGCCTTGGGCTCCGGGAGTGGTTCCCCAGTCGAGTGGTGCTTCACAGCCTTGCAAAAGGAAACTAAGATGGCTCATGGAGCCAGCTTTTTGAGAGAAAGGAAGGGGAGGTGGTGGAAGGCACAGAAGAAACCAAAATAAATGGGAAAAAAAAAAAAAAACTTTAGCAACAGAAAATGGCACTCAGGGAGCCAGCCAGTGTGGGCAGGGTGAATCTAAGCACCCCAGGGCTGAAGCAGTTGCCTCTGGGCCAAGAGTCTGCAGCCAGCAGGAAGCAGAGGAGGCTGAAGTGGGGGGTGGGGGAAGGGGAGAAAGAGGGGTAGAGGTTGGGAAACCGTATGTTGTTGGCTAGGGTGCTCTGTCTCCTGCTGGGAACTATGCGAAGCTGCTTTCCCACACTCCCTGTCTGCTGATCTCTGATGTGGGTAGGGCGGATCCAAGTAGCATGGATGCTCCACTTCCTGGCCGGCCGAGCCATCGCTGCCAGCCAGGAAGCACAGAGGTAGAGCAGTGTGGAGAAGATGGGGGGTGGAAAGGTGTGTATTGCTGGTTACCGGGTGCTCTGTCTCCTGCTAGGAGCTCCATGAAGTTGCTTTCCGGTGCTCCCCGTCTGCCAATCCCTGACAGAAGAGCAAGATGGCAAATCCATGCTGCATTAGCTGATAGGGGACCTCCACACATATCTCTCCTCACTCTGTTTCTGTCAGTTTCTTATTCCATTTGGTGCTTGGCTGAGTTCTTTATGTCTTCATTTGATTTTTGGATTCCAGTACTGACACTTTTCTTGTTTTGCTTAGCTTTTTGGGTCTTTGCTGTGGAAGGATGATGTGGTGCTTTTGCCTACGGTGCCATGTTGGCCAGAAGGCGTATCATTTTGATTTTTTGAATTTCTTGTTCTGAATTTCTTGAATGAATATGGCAAAAGGAAACACTGACTAGTGAAAGGCATATTTAAAATTTAATGCTAGTGAAAGTAGAAAAATAGTATTTAGATTTCAATTACAAATACCCTTTCAATATATGTTCTTAATATAAACAATTTATTAAGGAAAAATTACTCCATTTCACATAATATAAAAAATTAAATTATTTGTGTCAACAAATACTCATCACCTACTCTGCAATATCTAATACAATATGAGAAAGATAAGTATTTTATTTAATATATTGTTAGGTGTTTTTTGTTTTCAAACATAATTTGGAGCAACTTAAGAATATTCAAGTAAAAAATTATAATGGAAGAACTTATTGTCAAAAAGTTGGCATGTAGTTGATCCAATCCTCAGTTCTTGGTTTTCAAATGTTCAACAGATCTCTGGAAACGTTACCAGGAAAAAAAAATCTTCCCCATATTTGCTTTGAAATTGTGAAAAGACAAAAAAAAAAAAAAGGTAAACTACCACTGTATTACCTTACAGAGGAGTGACCTTGATGTTAGGAAACCCAGAATTCAAGTCCCAACCATTTTGCTGACTATGTGGGTAAACTTGGACAAGTCATTTCACTCCTCTGAGCCATCATTTTCTCATCTGTAAAGAGAGGCGGGAAATGACTGAATACCTGTGCTTGGTGCTTAGACTCATATAAGTGGATGAATAATTAACCCATGGTTTTATTGTAAAGACTGAATAAAAACAGAATATGGTAACGGTGTTATACCAGTTATTGTAACCATCATTTTTTATATTAATAGCAACCATAAAAATAGCAAAGTATTGGAACCAAGGACTTCTGATACATTTATGGTACAATATCATAGACCACTCTCATGAGTTCTGCTTCCTCACACTATGCACCTGGGAGAGGATGTCTAAGCAAAGTGATGTAAAGGAAATGGAAGACATTTTTTCCCCTAACCCTACAATTTTTCAACAGCATAAATCAGTGGAGTGAGAATAGTCCCACTGCATTTACTGGTCAAAGATCAATTAACAGTTTTAATCTTGTGTCCTGCTGAAGGCAAGCTGTAAAACTATGAAGAGAATCCCTTACATAGTGATGACATGAATTATGCCATTAGTCAATTATGATTTTTCTCTCCAATAAAGAATAGAAGAGTACCTTATCATGCCCCTGAATGTCTAATCCTTAAAGAGCTTACTTTCTAAAAAATATTTGGCATATTCTTTCTTCTTTAGTGTTTGTTTCCCTACTTGACTTTTTTGTCTCTTTGATCTGATCTTTTTTTCTTCAGAATTCATGGTGGGAATCTGAAGGAGAGGATAAATATATGGATATGCCTGTGGAATCAAGATGTGCTTTTCTGCACTCTATGGATGACCATGCTGCCATAAACATAAATGAACATATTCAAATAAAATTTTAAATCACAAAATTTTATTTTCTCAATTTAAAATGCAAATATTGGAACTTTTATAAAATTATGTACTTCAAGATACATTTTTTCACCTTTTAGTTTATAGAGCTGTTAGCACTTATTTATGTTCTAGATTTATACCATAACTCCTTTCTTATTAATAGTGAAAGACTAAAAATTTTTAAAATGTACCTAACATTATTAAGTAATTGATATTCTTAATAATTTGATTCTCATCATGCAGGCCAATGCCAAAGACATAGGATATCTGTATGCAGCAATACATCATCGTCTGGTTGCACTTCGAAGCTTCATTAAGCAGAAAGGTGTAAATCAAGCTGAAAATCAGTCAGAAATAATCCTCCAACAATTAAACTGCGATAGCTGTGATGAGGATGAGGATGATTTTATCCAAGTCCCTAAAAATGGATCAGGTAAATAACTTTTCTTTTGTTAGGGCAGAGGTTTAAAACAAATTTTATGTACAACCCTAATACATGATGTGCAACCATCTTAATGCAAAATGAAACAATGGAAATAATGCAAAGTAAATGTCAACCATATGACCTCCACCCCCATTTTTCCTTGTTCTCACTCAGTGTCTCCCCCAGGAGGGACTACATACAAATACTAAAACCTTATGGAATCAATAAAAAGTTTAGCTTTTCGGATTTGATAGACTATAAATTAAGGAAGAATTTAATTACCTGAAAATGTCATGTTTAAAATTATTAGCAATATTTCCAAACATTACTTTATAAAAATGTAGATTCTTTTTCATTTCCTCATTCATGAATATTCAGTGTTCAGTTGTATTCAATATTAAACTTAATACAAATATAACGCTGTATAATAAAATATTTTAAATTTATATCACAGATCCTTCTAGGTGGGCCCACAGAAAATCCATTGCCTGCTCGTAAGAGCTACCTACTATAAACATGACAACATCTACAAAAAGACTGGTTACCTTTGTAAAAATACTAGACTACCCTAATTAAATGACAAAATCCTATTCATTCCTTTAAGTGTTTTTATGGAAATTTTAAGAAACATAATTAGTTGCAATTAAATTTTTTATTTTATGTAGTCTAATAATTTTGAGGTTTTACATTTTATTTTGGAGAAATGATAGATTTAAGAAATACATGGACTTCAGAAGTTCAAAATTCATCAATTTTCAAGAAGTTAGTTTAGAATAAGATTTGATAATTAGGATTATTCATCACATTGATGGACACAATAGTTACAATTATAAATTACTGGATTTGATAAATATCTATTTATTTTTTCAATAATATATCGTCTGGCTATAAAACAAATATTTTACAAAATTTTCAGAATCAATTTTTGAAAAACACTAGAACTACTTGACAACATTTTATTAATCATGTTTATCTTCTGGTAAATATGTATTTTCATTTAACCTTTGGATTTCCTAATACTTTAAGCTTATATATTCATGGTATGAATTTCTTAGAGAGTGTATGTTCTTGGAATTGTACCCATTGCACTTTGTGTAACTCTTGACACACAGTCAGCATCCAACAGTTGTTGAATGAAAAAATAAAATATAAGCCATTGCCTATGTATCCAAACAGCAAGTACTATATAAAAAAAGTCAAACATGCTAATTTGTTTTTTTTGCTTATTTACGTAATTAAGTTGTCTTTCGTATTCTAGTAGGTGTGGTTGTAAAGAGACCTTTTTTAAACAATTTTACCATATATAGCCAAATTAGTCTTTTTCTTAAATGCCATTATGGTAGACTACAATTATTTCAATAATTAGGTGACAGAGTTTTGATGCCTTGATATTTGTTGCAGAGATACTTCATGAGCCATACAGAAAAATTTGTCTCAGTACTTACGGCACGTTTCCTTTTTCAACCCAATGATATATCCAATTTAATTACATCATAGCTTCAAATGACTTTTGACCGTGTCTCTAAGATAATTCACCCATTATGGGATAAAGGTTCACGACTCCAAAATGATTTTTGAAAATGTTTTGGAAAATGACAACACATTTGGAATAAGGATGTACGTCACAACGTGCTACTTTGAAGAACAGCATTTACTTGGATATATACATGTGAATACACATTTTTTAAAAGTTGTATTACTTTATTACAGTACCTTTTGTAGTAATAAAAGCAATTATGTACATGTATTTATTAAGTCAAACCTCAGCTAATGTCTAAAAGTTTACATTAACACATTGGAAGTGGAATGAACTCCTTCAGGCTATGAATTAGTTAGCATCTTAATTGTTGAAAGTTTTGGTGTTTCCATATAACTGGATAACTACAACCTAGTATAAGTTAGCTATTATTAAGAGAGGTCCATTCATTCTTCTGGGGATTACAGAAGAAACATAGTTGGTAACATCTTTTACTTCTAAAGTAAGCAGTGACTTAGAAAATGAAGAGAGAAAAAAGTTAATGTGAGAGAAGAGAGAAAAAGTAGAGAGAAGAAACAAACACACACACACAAATCAGAAAAGGTCTGGCATGAAAGGAAGGGAAAAAAAAAAAAGAATGGAAAAACAGGAGTCTAAAGTTTTTTTTTGTTTTCTTTTTTTGATCCAGAAGAGTGACTCTGATGCAGAACACACTCTGGAAATTTTTCATTGAAAGCCTAACATAATTAGAGATACATTTGGAGAAGAAAGTAAAGCACTGATTCTCTGTTACTGTAGGATCTTAGCTGATATGGGACAGTTGTGCACTAAATTGTTAAAGTGAAAGAGAACAGAGATCTTTATCTTTCTGAAATGTTCATTCTTGCCCCCGCACTAGAGAAGAGATCAAGCAATATTTTCTCAATGGTTCAAATATTTTAATATAAGCTGAATTTATTCTTTTATGATTTTCCTTGGACTTCTCTGGATATACCAAAGGAAAAAATTAGACTATTTCCTGTCCTATATGGAAATGTCGGGACAACAGAATCAAATATAGTGTAGAATATTAGAGAAGGCAGTGAGAGAAAGATTGAAAATGTCTGGGATTATGAAATGGCTGCTAACATCAGTAACATATTTAGCTCATGATACTTTCAATCCATTTCCTGTCCACGCTGTCTTTCTTATAATCTTTATGCAAATATTTAATGATATATTTTGGGGAGATAATAGTAATAGGAATATTTTACAGTTTTCCCTTGTCCTATTCATCTAGTCTTCTCCTTTTTCTAGGTCCTTTTCTGCTCTTTAATGTGACTAAATCAGTCGTACAATGATATTCATTTTCATAAGTTATTTAGGTAGGTTATTTCAAAGCATACGTCTTCTTGGATTTCCATAGAAGCTATTTTTACTAAAATTTACTTAGATAAATATTCCCCCAGTATATTGTTTATTAAGATAATCTAAACACTGTTCTCTTGCAACAGGACTATACCCAATTATTCAGTTTAATTATGCACCATCAAAATATGCTCTCTAAAAATATTATTTTACATCCATTACTGCCAAAGCCAGGAACCCTTAGCCCCCAGAGTATTCAAATGTCATCAAAAAGGAGAAATAGGTATCTTTCACCAAGTCAGAATGTACATGAAGTGGGCTAGAGGGAGTTCTAGGGTTTGCATAAACAGTAGAACCTTGACTTTGGGAAGGACACATCTTAAGATCTTTGTAAATCTTCAAACTGTGAATATCACAGTGATATATAATTTTTCCCATAAAATGTTGAAAACAAACTTGTTGGATATGTGACTAGCAGGTGATTAGATAGGTGCATTTATTAGAAAAGCACACTGGTCTTGCTACAAATGAGGTTCAAGTCTCAAACTCAGTAAGATTATTAATGATTACCTTTTGGCATTGGTGAAGAACAAAGCTCCGGGAATTGACAGAATACCAATTGAGATGTTTCAACAAATGGATGCAGCGCTGGAAGTGCTCACTCGTTTATGTGAAGAAATTTGGAAGACAGCTACCTGGCCAACTGATTAGAAGAGATCCATATTTATGCCTATTCTCAAGAAAGGTGATTCAACCAAATGTGGAAATTATCAAACAATATCATTAATATTACATGCCAGCAAAATTTTGCTGAAGATCATTCAAAAGTGGCTGCAGCAGTATATCAACAGGGAACTGCCAGAAATTCAGGCTGGATTTAGAAGAGGACGTGGAACCAGGGATATCATTGCTGATGTCAGATGGATCCTGGCTGAAAGCAGAGAATACCAGAAAGATGTTTACCTGTGTTTAACTGACTATGCTAAGGCATTCGACTCATTGGACCATAACAAATTATGGATTACATTGCAGAGAATGGGAATTCCAGAATACTTAATTGTGTTCATGAGGAATCTGTACGTGGGTCAAGAGGCAGTCGTTTGAAGAGAACAAGGGGATACTGCATGGTTTAAAGTCAAGAAAGGTGTCCGTCAGGGTTGTATCCTTTCACCATACCTATTCAATCTGTATGCTGGGCAAATAATCCAAGAAGCTGGACTCTATTAAAGAGAACAGGGCATCAGGATTGGAGGAAGACTCATTAACAACCTGTATTATGCAGATAACACAAACTTGCTTGCTGGAAGTGAAGAGGACTTGAAGCACTTACTGATGAAGATCAAAGACCACTGACTTCAGTATGGATTGATTACACTTCAGCATAAAGAAAAAAAATCCTCACACCGGACCAATAAGCAACATCATAATAAATGGAGAAGAGACTGAGGTTGTCAAGGATTTCTTTTACTTGGATCCACAATCAACACCCATGGAAACAACAGTCAAGAAATCAAAAGACACATTACATTGGGCAAATCAGCTGTAAAAGACCTCTTTCAAGTATTGAAAAGCAAAGATGTCACCTTGAAGACTAAGGTGCCCCTGATCCAAACCATGGTGTTATCAGTTGCCTCATATGCATGAGAAAGCTGGACAATGAATAAGGGAAACTGAAGAAGAATTGACGCCTTTGAATTGTGGTGTTGGAGAAGAATACTAAATATACTGTGAACTGCCAAAAGAACAAATAAGTCTGTCTTGGTAGAAACACAACCAAAATGCTCCTTAGAAGCAAGGATGGCGAGACTACACCACACATACTTTGGACATGTTATCAGGAGGGATCAGTCCCTGGAGAAGGATATCATGCTTGATAAAATAGAGGGTCCTTGAAAAAGAAGAAAACCCTCAAGGAGATGAACTGACACTGTGGCTGCAACAATGGGCTCAAATATAGCAACAATTGTGAGGATGGTGCAGGACTGGGCAGTGTTTTATTCTGTTGTGCACAGGGTCACTAGGAGTTGGAACTGACTCAACGGCACCTAACAACAAGTGGACAGATTACACCTTATACCTTTTAGTGGCTTCTCATCATATATTGGATAAAAGGCCTAGCAATGTACTTTAGAAAATTACCCAATGAAGACCTTATGGATCACAATATTCTGCAGAATATCGTCCGATATAGTACTGGAAGATCAGTCCCCTAGTTTGGAAGGCTCTACACGATAGCTGCAATAGCGGACTCAAACATACCAATGATCATGAAGATGGTAAATGACTGGGCAATGTTTTATTCTATTATACATAAGGTCACCATGAGTTGGAGCTATTTTGATAGAAACTAACAAGTAGATATAAAATGGTATTTCACTATAACATTAATTTGCATTTCTCTTATTTCTAATAAGGTTGAGTATCTTTTCAGATGTTCACTGATGCGTTCCTTCTAGAAAATGTCTGTTCATAATTTTTGTAAAGCTAATCATATCTTTTCTCCTTACACCATTTAGTGGCTTCGCATCCTATACTGGGTAAAAGTAAGTTCCTAATTACGGATATGAAGCTTTCCATGGTCTTTCCCCTGTCTACATCTCTCTTCACCTCCCAGTATTGCCTGCCTTCCTCCAAATTATCTCGAAATTCAGAACTGCTGTTTATTTAAGTATGCTGTTTCTTCTGGAGAATTCCTTTCTCATTCTTGCTGATTCTAGCTAATAGCTACTCATTCATTACATTTCCGGAAATCCTTCCCTAACACCTCCGCTTAAGCTGATTTAAGACCTGCTCCTCTAAATCCCCATAGCACCACGTGTGTAAGTATTATCACTGCATAGACTTTTTTAGGCTCCTCAAAGGCAGGGATTTCTTTTTATCTCTAGCACCTAGCAGGGAGCTTGCCCAATAGCAGGCACTCAAACATAATCTGAGCTGCATCAAGGTGTGTTGTATGTGTAAGACTCGAGAGGCATTATGCAACCGGAAGCTAGAAATAAGGATTTGAAGCTCAGGAGAAAGATACAGACTAAAGATGTTGGTAGTAGCTTAAATCATGGAAGGTGAAAATAGTTAATATTTGCCAAGTGTCTGCTTCGTGATGGGCACACAGCCATGCATTTCTACATGTATTTACAGCTTTATACGGCAGCTATTATGTTTTGTAAATGAAGAAACAGGCTCAGAAAGATTAGGCAACCAGTCCAAGGTTCACAAAGCTGATAAGCGGTAAAGCTGGGATTTAAACCAAGGTCTTTGTAATTTCAAAGCCCAAGCTCTTTCATTACACAATACTGGATGAAGTCACCTAGGACAGTGTGCAGAAAGAGGGAGAGAGGGAGAGCCAAGGTTAGATGGTAGATCCTAGAAATGGGCTTAGTAAGAACTCAGAAAAGGGAAGAGTCAGAGATATGGGAGAAATACCATTAGGGACTGGTATATTGGGAGCCAGCGTAAACGATTTCAAGAAGAAATAACCATGTCAAATGCTGCAGAAAGATCAAGTAATTTAAAGGGCTGCAAAATGTCTTCTGAGTTTATAACCAGATCCATTGGTAACCTTGGAAACAGTAATTAGTGAAATGGTGGGGAAAGGCTAGACTACAAAGGCCTGAGGAATGAATAGGAGATAGGGTTGTGGCCATGATGAGCAGAGTACTCTTTGAAGAATCTTAGCTGTAAAAGAAGATAGGCAACATGGTAAAGCTACAGTGGGACATAAGGCTTTGCTTTTTTTTTCTTTTTGTCTCTCTAGGATGTCACGGGTTCACAGACACGAGCATGTTTAAATGTTGAAGAGGAAAATCCAGACGAGAGGGAGAATTAAAGCTATATAACAGAAGATAATTTGATGGAACAATATTTTTGAGGAGGTAGAAGGAAATGGGATCCAAAATAGCCATGTACAATGGGATATCCCCATTGAGATGTCAGTGTAGATATGTTTATAGCTGGAAATGGGAGAAAGCCAACCCCTTGAGTTCTTATTTATGATGTGGGAAGAAAAAAGTTCTGAAATTTCATATGTACCACAAAACTCATAGATTTTGATCCAAAACAGGTTCTCCTACTCATTTTATTCTTTTTGTTAAATGGAACAATGAACATTTTCCTACTCAGTTGGGCTTCGAACATATGTCATCTGTGACTTCTCCCTTTTCTTCCTCCCTAATATCTAATGAGTTATGAAGTGTTAGAATCGTAGGAGTAGAAGGGACCTTGAAGAGGCTTGAGTTATAGATGAGTAACTCAGATTCTGTAGAAATTAGAGTTGTGCTTAAAGTTACAGTCTCTATTTAGCGCTCACTATTTTTTTTTTTTTATAAAACCAAGTTCCTGGCCCTAGGGAAGAGGTCACTGACCTTCTAAAAAGAGATACCTATCAGACTCAATTGTGTATTTTCCTAGCCTAATGCACTACGAGGTACATACCAAAACTCAAACCTGTTGCCGTCAAGCCTATTCCAACTCATAGCGACCCTATAGGACAGAGTTGAACTGCCCCATAGGGTTTCCAGGGAGTGGCTGGTGGGTTCAAACTGCTGACCTTTGGTTAGCAGTCAAACACTTAACCACTGCGCCACCAGGGCCCCACCTGGTACATAGTAGACATTCAATAAATATTGAATGAATCCATAAATGAATGAATGTTGGTAGCCTTGACAGACCCTGAGGTCCAGAAAGATGAAGTAACCTGTCTAAAGTCCAAAAGCCAGCTATGGTAGTGCCAGGACTACAAAGGGTCAAAGAGGGTGCCAAAGCAAGTGGATCTGAGGAGTAAGAGGCATAAACACTAGAATATGCATTGCCATGTGATTCTCCCTTTATAAGAGGAGCTTTTCCTTCCATTCCCATTACTACCCTAGCCCAGGTCCTTATAACACCTAACTATTCCAACCTCCAACAGTCTCCCTCCTCCTCAGTGGATCACTAGGGGGGTGGGGATGGGTGTGCAGACTGCACTGGGGGACACTGTCAAAGGGAGTGACCCCAAAATGACTGTCTATAAAATTTTTGTGCAGTGTTTCAGCAGACATTTATCATTTTTAATAAAAATATCCCTGTGGTTAGCTATAACAACACAAATATTTTTCGTAAGCCCAGCTTACATGTATCAAAATACCTACAAGGCTAAAACTCTATGCTAACTTACTTTTTGCAACTTCTAAACTCTGCTCAGAGTCATTACAATGACTCTTTGAATCATAGTGGTTTTGTGCTACAAGCCTACTGTTGTTTCTGCTGCAGCCAGTGTTTTTACAGTCACTGATATTGCCAAGTTTTCTGTGTTTCAGCTACAATACTGTGGTAATTAGTATTTGTGAACCTGTACATTAACTTTTTTGAGAATGAAGTAGTAAATAGAGGAAAAGGACTGGTGTATGGGAATTATGATTCACAAGTAACATTAGTACAAAAAACATTACTAAGAATTCTGTGTGGTCTGGTACCAGAAGAGGGTCCATGGGTGGGTGTGTGTGTGTGTGTGACAGTAATCCTAGTGACAACACTGCTCTTCCTGCCTTTCAATCTACCCAACATTCCAAAGCCAGATCAACAGTCATCAAACACTGCTTTCAATGACTCACCTCATCCGGTAAAAAGTCTTCAAAGGGTAAGCTACTGCTTACAGGTTACAGATACAAATTACTGACATTTTAAACCCTCCACTCTCCTCCTACCTACCATTTCAACCCTATCTCCCCATTTAGAAATGGTCCACTTGGCCAGACTCCTCTAGACATTATCCTCTTGGTTCTCCAAAGGCTACACTTTCTCTCAGGGCTGAAGGTTCTCCGGTGGTCAGCAGAGCCAGCCTCAGGGGCTGCAATCTGTGCAGTCGCAAAGGGCCCGCCCTTATAAGAGTTCGGGGCTGGGTATGCTATCCGTCTCGACAGTCTCAATAATTTCTGAGCTAGGGGCTGTGCAATTTCATTTTGCACTAACCAAAAAAACCAGACCCACTGCCATCGAGTCAATTCCGACTCATAGCGACCCTATAGGACAGAGTAGAACTGCCCCATAGGGTTTCCAAGGAGCGCCTGGCGGATCTGAACTGCCAACCTCTTGGTTAGCAGCCGTAGCTCTTAACCGCTATGCCATCAGGGTTTCCCACTTTGCACTAGGGCCCCGCACATTGTGTTGCTGGTCCTGGGTCAGTGTCCTCAGCCCCTAGTACAGGGCTGAAAACATCAGCGGTCCAACACGCGTTGATTAACTGAACGAACCTACTCTGATGGGCAATAATGAAAAAGAACAGTAACTGACAGAGCAGGCACCCTTCCTCCCGCGCAGCGCTCAAAACGCCGTTCACAACACCCGCGCAGCCTCAGACCGGTTCCGGCTGTATTCCTCCCGGCAGCTCGAACGCCAAATAGAATTCCAGCCTTCTCCCGGCCCCAGCCAATCCCGTTCGCTCCTGGGGCTCCGGGCCCTCAGCGGGCTTTGATTGGCTGACAGTGTTCCTAGGGGGCGGGCGAAGAGTGGCCGCAGGGAAAGAGGTGGAGCGGGAGGTCGCCCCGCAGGCTGTGAAGCGGGGACTGCGCAGGCGTAGGTGGAATCGCATACACAAACAAACAAAACCTACCAACCCGAGGCCTCCAGCTCCTCTCCGCCCACCGTTCCCGCGCCTGGGCTCTCCCAGCTGCCAATCGCCTCTCTTTCCCCACCCCCGTCAACGTCTGGGCACGTCCTCCTCGGGGCCCGGGCCTTGCACCGCCGTGCATTTAACCTCTGCCCGCCCGGCACTAAGTTACAGACTGGAGCTGCACGGGCGGCGCTCGCTCCGGCCAGCGGGGAGCGGAGGCAGGAGTCCGAGCCTGCAGCCCCGGCGGGGGCGACAATGACTTGCTACCGAGGCTTCCTGCTGGGCAGCTGTCGTCGCGTGGCGGGCGGCCGGGCGGCGGCGCTGAGGGGGCCAGGCGCGAGAGGCCCCGCCGTGCGGCCGCGACACCTGGGGCAGGGACAGCCGCGCGAGCTGGCGGGCTGTGGCAGCCGTCCCGACGGCGGCTTCCGCCCGTCCCGGGTGGTGGTGGTGGCCAAAACCACCCGCTACGAATTCGAACAGCAGCGGTACCGCTACGCGGAGCTCTCGGAGGAGGACATGAAGCAGCTGGTGGGTCCCCGCGGCCAGACGGCCCCCGCCGTGTTCTCTGGGCTGGGCCCCGGCCCGCTCCCTGGTTCGGCAGCAGCTTTGGGGGGCGGCCACACCCCCTCGGGCGAGACCTCTGGGGACGACCTTGCCCAAGGGGCACCGGATGTCCCACCTGCGTCGCTTGCTGACCCCCACTCCCTGTGGCTTCTCTTGTGGCTTCCCCTCGCCGTTAGTGCAGACTCCCAAGGCGGGGGTGCGAAGTCTTCGGTGGGGGAAGAGGGGCTTCTGAGTGGTCCCATAGAGTGAGAGTGGTTTGGGGATTCACTTCTGCTTCCCCACCTCCACCATCATGTTGGGAAGAGCAGGAGGAAGGAAGGATTACGCCTCAAAGAAAGGTGGGACCAGTGGCCTGAGGTCCGAATGCTCTAGAAATAGCTCCCCAGGCCACCCCAAGATAGGGGGCCTGGGGGCGTCGCTGCGGGCCGTGGAAAAGAGGGCGGTGGTACCGCGGACACACCCCCTTCTGGACTGCAAGGCCTGGGAAGCTCGCTCCCAGAAGCCCATTTGGGTGAGCCTTTTCCTTGCTGGAACGTGGTGGTCAGACAGGGTTCTAGCGTTGGTTTTTAGAGCAAGTCTATCTTTCGTGCTGGAAAGAGCAAGAGAGAAAATTCGACTTGACCATAATCTAGTTTAAATAATCCTGTGCAAGAGTAGTTACCCTGTTCTAAACGTAGGGTTTGTAATCTTTCTTCTGCCAAGTTATTTTGTGGAGGCACCAAGTATATTGTAAGTCATCTTAAGTATTAAATCTACTTTCAGCATTGAACACCTTGATTCTTTCATCGACTAATTGAAGAGGGCTCTTGCCCTTGGATGAAAGTACTAGGTGCAGATTTGATTTCTCTCCTTTCCCAAACTGTTTGAAGATAGCAATGTATAGAAAACACTTGCATCTTTAAAATAGTAATTCAGTAAACAGTGTGAGCAGAGATTGGATTAGTTGTTAGCTGCTGTCCAGTTGGCACCTGACTCATGGCGAGACTCCATGTAACGGGATTGAACTATTGTGATCCGTAGAATTTTAGTTGGCTGATTTTGGGAAGCAGATCACCAGACCTTTGTTCCTAGCCCATCTTAGCCTGGAAGCTATGCTGAAACCTGTTCAGCATCATAGCAACATGTAAGCCTCCACTGACAGATGAGTGGTGGCTGCACTGAGGTGCATTGGCAGAAATTGAACATGGGTCTCCCACGCCACGTGGAGGGGGGACTTTGAAAATTCTACCACAGAACCACCTCTGCCATCAAGTTCGTGTTAAAAAAAAAAAAAGTTGCTGTTGAGTCGATTCCTACTCATAGGGACCCTATGAGACAGGGTAGAACTGCCCCATGGAGTTTCCAAGGAGCACCTGGTGGATTTGAACTGCTACCCTTTTGGTTAGCAGCTATAGCTCTTAACCACTACACCACCAGGGTTTCCAAGTTTGTGTTAGGGAGCGAAACTGCAAGCGAGGCAGGAAATGGTAATGTCAGAAGAAAGTACAGTTTTGGTAAAGAGGTTGTCCCTTGAGTTCTATTTCTAATTTTGCAAGATCTATGAGTTTTTATGAGTTAGTTTCCTAGGGCCGCTGTAACAAAATACCACGAATTAGGTTGCTTATAAGAACAGAAGTGTATTGTCTCACAGTTCTGGAGACAAAAAATCTAAATCAGGGCTTTGGCCAGGTTGATTTCATCAGAGGCTTCTGAGGGAGCAACTGTCTCATGCCTTTTTCCCAGTTTCTGGTGGCTCCTGGCAATCTTCACTGATCCTCAACTTCTGTGTGTCTCAGTGTCTGTTCTCATTTATAAAACACCACTTGGATGGGATTAAGACCAGTGGTGTCACTAGGGGTGTGTGTGTGGGGAGGTGTGCAGACCGCACCTGGTGAGGATGACATCAAAATGACTAAATTTTTTGTGCAGTATTTACTATTTTTTATAAAAATATCCTGTAGTTACAACAAAACATGTTTTGTAAGCCAAGTTTACATGTATCGATATACCTACAAGGCTAAAACTGTGTGCTAATTTACTTTTTGAACTTCTAGTGTGCTCCAGGTCTGAGCTGTCATTACCCCATTACAATGATGCCTGAATGACATGGTTTTGTCTGCACGTGCTGTAAGCACGCACTATTGTTGTTGGTGCCGGTGTTTTTATAGTCGCTGATTCTGTCAAATTTTCTGGTGTTTTAGCTATAATATTGTGGTAATTAGTATTTGTGAACCTATACTAATAACTTTTTTGAGACCGAAGTAGTAATTAAAGGAAAAGGAAGAATGTTATAAATGAGAATTACGATTTACAAGTAACATTAGTACAATAAAGCATTACTAAGGATTCTGTAGGATCTGGTATAGGAGGTAGTCCATGGGGGAAGTGACATCTTAAGTTACCACACTGGGTGACACCAACCCTATTGATGCCACTGATTGAGACCCACCCTTCTCTGGTATGACCTGTTAACTGGTAACATCTCTGAAGTCTGTTTTCGAACAAAGTAACGTTCACAGGTACCAGAGATTTAGGACTTCAGTATATCTTTTTTTGGAGGGGTAGAGGAGAGACAATTCAGTCTGTAACAGTTTACTTCTCAGAAATTGTCAAATGCTATATATGTATAAATATATTCTTCATACAATTTTATGGAAACTTCCCACAATCATTTAAAGTAGTGCACTCAACTGGCATGTGAGATTGGGGGCCAGGAGCTCAGAGTTCTAGGCCTTGGTTCTGTATGCTTAACTTCGTATAAGTCTTTTTAACTTGCCCAAGCATCATGGGTGAAAATGATACTTTTTGTGTAGTACTGTCAGTTTTTAAAGTGCTTTCACCTAGTTCAGAATGTGAAACACTACTGTTGGACTCCATAGCCTCCAAGGTCCTTTCTGGCGCTGGCATATTGAAACTGGATAACTTTTTCAAGGCCTCGAGAAAGTGGGTAGCATCTAAATGAAGTTTAACTCTTTGACCTCTGAACTAGATTGCTACTAATACAAACTTTGAAAAGAGGTAAATCGATAAGTCTTTAAAAATCAAACTTCCAGTGTACCCACTCTCAGCAGCTGAAGAGAAATCTCTAATAGGTAAATATTTGTCTATTGCTAGGCAATGCTGTTCCAGACAAGAAAACTTTGAAGTAAAACTCCTGGACTGTAAACGCACACTTTTGTAATTGCTGGGAAGTAGAACAATTTTTTGATGTTGTTGTTATTACTCCAATTAAATTTTATTAGGTTATCCTGTGCTGATCTGAGTTTATCATTTATATAGGTGTTAAGACTAGTACTCAGAATGGAATAATATTCAGAGATCGAAAACAGGCCAAAGAATACTTACACAATACTTGAGAAACTGTTCTAAAATGGGATTCCGTGATAGTAGTGGGAAGATTGTTGCTATTGTTTGTTTTATTGCTGGAGTAAGAGATACTAAGATAAATGAATCATGTGAATTGGACATAAAAGAAAGTGGCCAAGTGCTTCTTGAGCCTTCTGGCACCCTGGCTGCTGTGTCTATAGCGTCATGGTAACCTGAAGTTTTCTATCAAAGTGTTTTCTTTTGTGGTGGTAATGGTGGCTGCTTTGTTGCAAAATAGGTCTCTGCTAGGTTACTTGTTAAAATGCAACTGGCAGATGAGGGATGTAGTGGCAGTATAATTGATACTCTGAAACCTCATGGGTTTCTGACTTTGTGGAAGCTAAAAGAATTACAGGAAATATTTCTTAACTGATAATACATGTGAACAATAGGTTTACAAACTGGGTGAAAGTTTGACTTTAAATTACTCTTTCATATTGGTGGTGGTGGTGGTTATTAGGTGCTGTTGCATCAGTTCTGGCTCATAGCAACTCCACATACAACAGAATGAAACACTGCCCAGTCCTGCGCCATCCTCCCAGTCCTTGTTATGGGTGAGCCCATTATTGCTGCTGTGTCAGTGCATTTTATTCAGGGTCTTCCTTTTTTTCGCTGACTCTTTACCAAGCATGATGTCCTTCTGCAGGGACTCATCCTTCCTGACAACATGTCCAAAGTTTGTGAGGCGAAGTCTTGCCATCCTTGCTTCTAAAGAGCATTCTGTCTGTACTTCTTCCAAGACAGATTTGTTCGTTCTTCTGGCACTCCATGGTACGTTCAACATTCTTCGTCAACACCATAATTCAGGTGCATCAGTTCTTCTTCGGTCTTCCATAGTCATTGTCCAGCTTTTGCATGCGTATGAGGCTATTGAAAATATCACGGCTTGGGTCAGGCGTACCTTAGTCCTCAAAGTGACATTTTTGCTTCATATTCGTTATATTGCTTTATTTCTAAATTTTACTTTTTTTTCCTCCCTGACTGGTCAATGAATTGTCTTGTGGATTCAGGATTTGTAGTCAAGGATTCTGCTGGCTCAAGACCTTGCAAGGGCTAATACAACTATTAGTATGATTTTTTTGCACCTTAAGAGTTGCAGCTGTTGGAAAATGTAGAATTTTTATTAATGTTATTTATTAATGAGGGAGTCCATGACACTCACACAGATTAGACCTGTAGATGAATTGAGGCTGATTTGGAGAGGGTTTTGACACTGGAAGCATACTTTTTTGTCCCAATAAAAAGTTCTATTTAAAACTCTTTTAATGTATAGCAAATAAGAAGTCAGCAATTTCTACCCTCCTTTCCCCACTCCAAGTTTCACAAACCCAGAGGCAATTCCTTCCATTTTTTTTCCCCTCTTGGATTATCTTCAGAATGGGATAAAATAATTTCTTTTAGCCGTACCCTTTATTATTGGATTGAATTATTTCCACTTTTAGCTTTTTCATGTTCTGGAGGGAGAGTAGAGTGCCTTGGATTTTGTTGTTGTTGTTACTTTTTCCTGAAAAAGGTGGTATAGTTAGATTGCAGCTTTCAGGTGGATAATACTTTTGCCACGCGGTACCCAATAAGTATATTGTGTGCAGCATGAGTGTTTATCAAATTAAAGAACATGATCTGGGGTACTGCCAGAGTCTTCTAACTAAGCGTTGCTTCTCTCAAATCTTCCAGACACAGGCACCAGAATGGTTTATCTAAAGTGAACATCTGGCTACCTCACCCCTCTGCTTAAAGAAAAAACAAAAACCATTGCCGCTGAGTCAATTCCAACTCACAGTGACCCTGTAGGACAGAGTAGAACTGCCCCATAGGGTCTTCAACGAGTGGCTGGTGGATTTGAACTGCCAACCGTTTGGTTAGCAGCTGTAGCACTTAACCACCGTGCCACCAGAGCTTTATTCCTCAAAAGCACCCATAGCCTGTAACCCATAGCCTGTAGTCACCTGGAAACTTGTTAAAATGCAGATCCTAGAACCTTAGCCCCTAAAAGGATAAATTCCAAGATTCTGCCTTCCTAAACAATACCCTAATGTTTCAGACTCTTGGGCTGAATTCAGGGATATGCATTTTTAATGCGCTCTCCAGGTTTGTCAGTAGGCTGCAGATCACACTTTGAGAAACACTGCTGTGTACTAAAGGTAATGATCGTTAGTGTGCCAAATAAGGCCCTTCTTAACCTGGCTCTTGTCTACCTCTTGAGCTCCATTTCTGATTGGTTCTTGTCTTTATTTTCTGGCAATATCAAAGTACTTTAGTTCCCATTAGACCGTGCTGATTTCATTTTATTTAAATTAAAATGCATCAGCAATACATTAAAATGGTTCAAAATATACAAGAATCAGAAGGGTGTAGGATGAAAAGCCTTTCTTTTATTCCTGTCAGTTGAGCACTCACTTTTCCTCCTTGGAAGTAACCAATGTAGTCAACTTCTCGTGTTTCCTTCAAGAAACAATCTATACATACAAGTCAAAATGTTGTTGTTAGGTGTCATCTGGTTGGTTCCAACTCAAAGAAACCCCCTGTACAACAGAACAAAACATGGCTCGATCCCACGCAGTCTTCACAATTTTTGTTATGTTTGAGCCCATTGTTGCAGCCACTGTCAGTCCATCTCATTGAGGGTCTTCTTCTTCGTTGTTGATCCTCTGCCTTACGAAGCATGATGTCCTTCTCCAGGGACTGGTCCCTGCTGATAACATGTCTAAAGTACATGGGACGAAGTCTTACTGACCTCGCTTTCAAGGAGCACTCTGGCTGTACTTCTAAGACAGACTTGTTCGTTATTCTGGAAGTCCATGGTATATACAATATTCTTTGCCAGCACTGTAATTCAAAGGCATCAATACTTCTTCGGTCTTCCTTGTTCATTATCCAGCTTTCACATGCGTATGAGGCAATTGAAAATATCATGGCTTGGTTCAGGCACACCTTAGTCCTCAAAAAGTGACCTCTCTGCTTTTCAACACTTTAAAGAGGTCTCTTGCAAGAGATTTGCTCAGCGGAGTACATTGTTTGATTTCTTGACGGCTGCTTCCATGGACATTGATAGTGTATCAGGTAAAATGAAATCCTTGACAACTTCAATCTTGCCTCTGTTTATCATGATGTTGCTTATTAGTCCCCCGTTGCCATCGAGTTGATTCCGACTTATAGCAACCCTATAGGGCAGAGTAGAACTGCCACCATAGGGCTTCCAAGGAGCGCCTGGTGGATTTGAATTGCCGACCTTTTGGGTAACAGCCATAGCTCTTAACCACTACCAGTAAGGGTACCAGAGTTTCCCTTTTTGGTCCAGTTGTGAGAATTTTTGGTTCCTTTATGGTGAGGTGTAATCCATACTGAAGGCTGTAATCTTTAATCTTCACCAGTAAGTGCTTCAAGTCCTCCTCACTTTTCAGCAAGCAAGGTTGTATCATCTGCATATCGCAGGTTGTTAATGAATCTTCCATCAATCTTCTTATTGGCTCTCCTTTGTAGGTGACTTTTCGTTTATCCCTAGCCACACTCTTAAAATTCTCTCTTTATCTTTGGTTTTGGCAAGTTTGATTATAGTATGTCTTGGTGATTTTCTAACCAAAAAACTCCCTTTAGTATTCCTTGTAGTTTTGGTTTTTACAAATTCCCTAAACTTCTGTTTATCTGGAAATGTCCTAATTTTGCCTTCATATTTGAGAGGCAGTTTTGCTAGATGTATGATTCTTGGCTGGCAGTTTTTTTCCTTCGGTTTTTTATATGTCATCCTATTGCCTTCTTGCCTGCATGGTTTCTGCCGAGTAATCCGAGTTTATTGTTATTGACTCTCCTTTGTAGGTGACTTTTTGTTTATCCCTAGTCACTCTTAAAATTCTCTCTTTATCTTTGGTTTTGGCAAGTTTGATTATAGTATGTCTTGGTGATTTTCTTTTGAGATCTACCTTATGTGGGGTTCGATGAGCATCTTAGATAGATATCTTCTCATCTTACAGGTATCAGGGAAGTTTTCCGCCAACAAGTCTTCAACGGTTCTGTGTTTTCTGTTATCCCTTCCTGTTCTGGTACTCCAATCACTCATAGGTTATTTCTCTTGACAGAGTCCCACATGATTCTTAAGGTTTCTTCATTTTTTTTTAATTCTTTTATCTGATTTTTCTTCAAATGTATTAATGCCAAGTGATTTATCTTCAAGTTCAGAAATTGCGCCTTCCTCTTCCTCAATTCTGCTCCTCTGACTTTGTCTTGAGTTGTCTGCTTATGTAATTTTATTGTTAATCTTCTGAATTTCTGATTGCCCTCTCTCTATGGGTTTTTCCAGCTTATTAAATTTTTCATTATGTTCCTGAATAATCTTTTTAATTTTTTCAGTTGCTTTATCTGTGTGTTCCTTGGCTTGTTCTGTGTATTGCCCCATTTCCTTTCTGATGTCTTGAAGGGTTCTGTATATTAATCTTTTCTATTCTGCCTCTGGTAATTCCAGGAATGCACTTTCATCTAGAAGATCCCTTGATTCTTTGTTTTGAGAGCTTTTTGAGGTGATCATGGTCTGTTTCTTCATGTGACTTGATATTGACTGTTGTCTCTGAGCCACCTATAAGTTATTGTATCAGTTTATTTTATGTTTGTTTACTGTGTCATAGTTTCTTGCTTTGTTTTGTTTTGATATGCCCAGATGGGTTGCTTGAGTGAGCTAGCTTGATTATTTTTGCCTTTGGGGCAATGAGGTCCTGTCGCCAGATGGCTAGAGCTGTTATCAGGTATATCAGTCTAGGAGTCCATTCACTTTTCTTGTATGAGTTCAGCTCAGGTGTCCAGGTAGCTGATTATCAAGTGTGTGGTACAGGCTCTGTCCTACAGTCTTAGAGGGGCAGGTGTGATTGGTGTAGGTATAGGTATCTGGTTGTAGCAGGGAGTTACACTCTGAACAAGTCAGGGGGCTGAGAATCGTCCCCCATGTGTCTCTGAGGAAAGCCTGTCTCTGATCCCTAGAGCGTACAGGTGGGTGAGTTCTGCAGGCAGACCATGGGCACCAAATGTTTTTGGTTGTAAGGACTGGGAGGTACCAGTTATCCTTGAACACCTGTTGCAGGTGGCTGGGTGACCTGAGTGGAGCTACCAGTCCTTAGGCCCCTGATGTGCGTAGGTGAGGACCCTGCTTAATAGGCAAAGCAATGTCAAACATCAAACACCCACTTCTCCACCGCACAGCTTAAATGGTTGGAGTCTGCCAACAAGGGCCTATTCTCCTGAAGTAGGCCCACACAGATCCATGCAGAGGGGAAAGGTACTGAAAGTCCACGGACCCTTTATGCCTGGACAGGAGCCGCTTCTGTCCTGAGCTCCCCTGGTTAGTGGAGCTGGCAAATCATCTTTTCCCCCAGTTTGCAAATTTTTTCTTTCTCCAAGGCCAGGAGGATGGCTCCAGGCGCTCAACAGGGCCTATCTCAGGCCCAGGGAATTCATCCACTGAAGCTGGCTTGGGGGCGGGGGGCACGGTAAAATATACACAAGTACTTAGCTTTTGCCGAGAGCGCTGTTCTTCTTTGGTTCTGGAGGTGTGAGTCGGCTGTGTGGCTGGCTGCTTCTCCCTGAGGAAACTGGCAGAATGCTAGTACCAGCCCACCGCCGGGGCTTTGGGAATAGTGTCTGAGGGCTCCCTGCGGTTCAGGTCGGGTAATTCCTCTGCGCTTCTGAATCGTCTCTTCCTCCCCCTGCCCCTCAGTTCATTTTCTAAGCTTGCCTTTGATGCTTAGGGCTCCTAGCTTGTCATAAATATACTGGTTTCACTTGTTTTTTTGGGTCTTTGTTGTAAAGAGGGCTCGCCAGAAGTGTCTGTTTATTCTGCCTTCTTGGCTCTGCCTCCTCTTCCATCAATCTTGTTGCCACATTCTTCTTCATATAGTCCAGCTTCTCAAATTATTTGCTCAGCATACAGATTAAATAAGTGTGGTGAAAGGATACAACCCTGACACATACCTTGTTATGTTATACCACCCAGTCTCCCCCTTGTTGTGTTGGAATGACTGCCTCTTGGTCCATGTACAGGTTCCACATGAGCACAATTAACTGTTCTGGGATTTCCATTCTTCACAGTATTATCCATAATTTGTTATGATCCACACAGTCGAATGCCTTTGCATAGTCAATAAAACACAGGTAAATGTCTTTCTGTTATTCTCCACTTTCAGCCGATATCCATCTGACATCAGCAGTGATAGCCCTCATTCAACATCCTCTTCTGAATCCTGCTTGAATTTCTGGCAGTTCCCTGTCCATGTACTACTGCAGCTGTTTCTGAATGATCTTCAGCAAATTTTTACTTCCGTGGGGTATTAATGGTATTGCTCAATAATTTTTGCATTCTGTTAGATCACCTTTCTTTGGAATGGAATCTCTTCCAGTCACTTTTCCAGGTAGCTGTCTTCCAGATTTCTAGGCTAGACGAGTAAGTACGTCCAGCACTCTATCCATTTGTTGAAACATCTCAATGGGTATTCCATCAGTTCCTGGAGCCTGGCTTTTTACCAGTGCTTTCAGTGCAGCTTGGACTTCATCCTTCAGCACTGTCATAGATTGAATTGTGTCTCTCAAAAGTATGTGTCAACTTAGCTAGGCCGTGATTCCACGTACTGTGTGATTGTCCACCATTTTGTCATCTGATATGATTTTCCTCCCCTACGTGTCTGTCAGTTTGTCATGCTTTGGGGGCTTGCGTGTTGCTGTGATGCTGGAAGCTATGCCACTGGTATTCAGATACCAGCAGGGTCACCTGTGGAGGCCAGGTTTCAGCTGAGCTTCCAGACTAAGATAGACTAGGAAGAAGGACCCGGCAGTCTACTTCTGGAAAGTCTTAGCCAGTAAAAACCTTATGAATAGCAGCAGAACATTGTCTGATATAGTGCTGGAAGATGAGCCCCCCCGGTTGGAAGGCACTCAAGAGATGACTGGGGAAGAGCTGCCTCCTCAAAGTAAAGTCAACTTTAATGACGTGGATGGAGTAAAGCTTTTGGGACCTTCATTTGCTGATGTGGCATGGCTGAAAATGAAAAGAAACAGCTGCAGGCATCCCTTAAAAATCAGAACCTGGAATGTAGGAAGTATGAATCTAGGAAAATTAGAAATCGTCAAAAATGAAATGGAATGCATAAACATCGATATCCTAGGCATTAGTGAACTGAAATGGACTGGTATTAGCCATTTTGAATCGGACAATCATATAGTCTACTACGCTGGGAATGACAACTTGAAGAGGAATGGTGTTTGCATTCATCGTCAAACAGACCACTGAAAGATCTATCCTGAAGTACAATGCTGTCAGTGATAGGATAATATCCTTATGCCTACAAGGAAGACGAGTTAATACGACTATTATTCAAATATATGCACCAACCATTAGGGCCAAATATGAAGAAATAGAAGATTTTTATCAGCTGCTGCAGTCTAAAATTGATCAAACATGCAATCAAGATGCATTGATAATTACTGATGATTTTAATGGGAAAGTTGGAAACAAAGAAGAAGGATTGGTAATTAGAAAACGTGGCCTTGGTGATAGAAACAAGGCTGGAGATCAAATGATAGAATTGTGCAAGACCAGCGACTTTTTCACTGCAGATACCTTCTTTCACCAGCATAAACGGCGACTATACACAATTTTTTTTTTTTTTTTATGGACCTCGCCAGATGGAACACATAGAAATCAAATTGACTACATCTGTGGGAAGAGACAATGGAAAAGATCAATATCATCAGTCAGAACAAGACCAGGGGCTGACTGTGGAACAGACCATCAATTGTTCATATGCAAGTTCAAGCTGAAACTGAAGAAAATCAGAGCAAGTCCACAGAGCCAAAATATGACCTTGAGTATATTCCACCTGAATTTAGAGACCATCTGAAGAATAGATTTGACGCATTGAACACTAGTGACCAAAGACCAGATGAGTTGTGGAATGACATCAAGGACATCATCCATGAAGAAAGCAGGAGGTCATTGAAAAGACAGGAAAGAAAGAAAAGACCAAGATGGATGTCAGAGGAGACTCTGAAACTTGCTCTCGAACATCGAGCAGCTAAAGAAAAAAGAAGAATTGTTGAAGTAAAAGAACTGAACAGAAGATTTCAAAGGGTGGTTCGAGAAGACAAAGTAAAGTATTATAATGGTATGTGCAAAGAGCTGGAAATGGAAAACCAAAAGGGAAGAACACGCTCAGCGTTTCTCAAGATGAAAGAACTGAAGAAAAAATTCAAGCTTCGGGTTGCAATAGTGAAGGATTCCATGGGGAAAATATTAAACGAAGCAGGAAGCATCAAAAGAAGATGAAAGGAATACACAGAGTCATTATACGAAAAAGAATTAGTTGATGTTCAGCCATTTCAAGTGGTGGCATATGATCAGAAACCAGTGGTACTGAAGGAAGAAGTCCAAGCTGCTCTGAAGGCATTGGCGAAAAACAAGGCTCCAGGAATTGATGGAACATCAATTGAGGTGTTTCAACAAACAGATGCAGTGCCAGAGGTGCTCACTCGTCTATGCCAAGAAATATGGAAGACAGCTTCCTGTCCAACTGACTGGAATAGATCCATATTTATGCTTGTTCCCAAGAAAGGTGATCCATCTGAATGTGGAAATTATAGAACGATATCATTAATATCACACGCAAGCAAAATTTTGCTGAAGATCATTCAAAAACGGCTGCAGCCATATATTGACAGGGAACTGCCAGAAATTCAGGCCGGTTTCAGAAGAGGAGGTGGAACCAGTGATATTATTGCTGATGTCACATGGATCCTGGCTGAAAGCAGAGAATACCGCAAGGATGCTTACCTGTGTTTTATTGACTATGCAAAGGCATTCGACTATGTGGATCATAACAAATTATGGATAATGTTGGGAAGAATAGGAATTCCGGAACACTTAATTGTACTCGTGAGGAACCTTTACATAGATGAAGAGGCAGTTGTTCAGACAGAACAGGGGGATACTGATTGGCTTAAAGTCATGAAAGGTGTGTGCCAGGGTTGTATTCTTTCACCATACCTATTCAATCTGTATGCTGAGCAAATAATCCGAGAAGCTGGACTATATGAAGAAGAACGGGACATCAGGACTGGAGGAAGACTCATTAACAACTTGTGTTACGCAGATGACACAACCTTGCTTGCCGAAAGTGAAGAGGACTTGAAGCACTTACTAATGAAGATCAAAGACTACAGCCTTCAGTGTGGATTGCACCTCAGCATAAAGAAAACAAAAATCCTCACAACTGGACCAATGAACAACATCATGATGAATGGAGAAAAGATTGAATTTGTTAAGGATTTCATTTTACTTGGATCCACAATCAACAGCCACGGAAGCAGCAGTCAAGAAATCAAATGATGCATTTCATTGGGTAAATCTGCTGCAAAGGACCTCTTCAAAGTGTTGAAGAACAAAGATGTCACCTTGAAGACTAAGGTGCACCTGACCCAAGCCATGGTATTTTCAATCACATCATATGCATGTGAAAGCTGGACAGTGAATAAGGAAGACCAAAGAAGAATCGATGCCTTTGAATTGTGGTGTTGGCGAAGAATGGTGAATATCCCATGGACTGCCAGAAGAACGAATAAATCTGTCTTAGAAGAAGTACAACCAGAATGCTCCTTAGAATCAAGGATGTCGAGAGTAGTGTCACATACTTTGGACATGTCAGGAGGGATTAGTCTCTGGAGAAGGGCATCATGCTTGGCAAAGTACAAGGTCAGCGGAAAAGAGGAAGACCCTCAACGAGGTGGATTGTCACAGTAGCTGCAACAGTGGGCTCAAGCATAACAACGATTGTGAGGATGGCGCAGGACCGGACAGTGTTTTGTTCTGTTGGGCATAGGGTCGCTATAAGTAGGAACCAACTCAAGGGCACCGAACAAGAACAGCAACATGATTTTCCAATGTCTTGTAAATCCTACCTCTATGATGTTAATGAGGTGGGAATAAGGATAGTTATGTTAATGAGGCAGGACTCAATCTACAATATTAGGTTGTGTCTTAAGTCAATGTTTTTTGAGATATAAAAGAGAGAAGCAAGCTGAGAGATCGGGGACCTCATATCACCAAGAAATAAGAGCCAGGATCATAGCAAGTCCTTTGTATCTGAGATCCCTGTGGTGACAATGTGCTCTACTGGGGAAGATTGGTGACAAGCATCCTTCCCCAAAGCTGATGGAAAGAGAAAGCCTTCCCCTCTGAATTTGGACTTCTAGCCTCCTCAACCGTGAAGGAATAAATTTTTCTTTGTTAAAGCCATCCACTTTGGCATGGCTTTCTGTTGTGGTATTTGTGTTATAGCAGCACTAGATAACCAAGACAAATACCGTCAGTTCTTGACCATATGCCACCCCCTGAAATGGTTGAATGTTGAGCAATTCTTTTTGGCATAGTGATTCTGTGTATTCCTTCCGTCTTTCGATGCTTTCAGCGTCGTTCAATATTTTGCCCATAGAACCCTTCAGTATTGCAGCTCAAGGCTTGAATTTTGTCTTCAGTTCGTTCAGCTTGAGAAATGCTGAGCATGTCCTTCCCTTTTGGTTTTCTAACTCTAGGTCTTAGCACATGTCATTATAATACTTTGTCTTCCTGAGCTGCCCTTTGAAATCTTCTGTTCAGCACTTTTACTTCATCATTTCTTCCATTTGCTGTAGCAACTCTGCGTTCAGGAGCAAGTTTCAGAGTCTCTTTTGACAACCATTTTGGTCTTTGTTTTTCCTGTTAACATATCAAAGTATTTTTCTTCTTCACCCAATCTGTTGTTATTTGCTAATAGCATATTGTATGAGCTATTCTTTGAAAAAAAAAAAAAGACCTAATGCTACTTGTGGGAATTGTACGTGTGGGTCATAAAGACTGTCCTCTTTTTTTTTTTTTAACATAGTATTTATGGTATTGCAGGTACACATATGCCTTAATTAACAGTTAGGTTGGTATTAATCTTTCATTAAATACGTGCTGCAGTGAATGACATTTGTGTTAATTCATACAGGTGTGAATCAAGCACTAAATAAATACCTAAAACTGGAATTACTGAGTCAAAAGGTATGTGCATTTGATATTTCAATTGGTATTGCCAAGTTATCCCCCTTAGAGGCTGTACCAATGTGTATTTTCACCAGCAATGCATGAGGGTGTCTGTTTTCTCATAACGCAGTTGTTAAATTGTTTGAATGTTTACCAACCTGGCAGGTGAAAAATGCTATCTCAGGGTGTCTTTACTTTTGCTTCCCACTCCCCCGCCATGCTTTGCTTTGAATGCCCCTTTCCATCCTCTAGCCAATTCCTACTCCTTTGAGGTCAAGCTCAGACTTTACTCTCTCAGGAAGCCACCCCTGATAACCTTACTGTCCCTCTCTTTGGCCACCAAGGGTTGGGTTAGGTATTCGTTTCTGTATCATCATAACATTTATGTCATCGAACCTTCCGCGTTGGAGTATAATCTGTTATTATTCTGTTGACCCTAAGCTTTTTGAGGGCAAGGACTGGAACTTATCATCCTCTCCACATACCCTCCCTCCTCTGCCCTCACATATCCCTCTAATCCCACACCCACGTACTAAAAAAATTGTGAAATGTTTTTGTTCTTTAAAATCATTTCTAGTTCTTTTCTCTGAGGCTGGGGACCAGCTTTCTTCCAGCCCAGGACCTTATTATCAGCTGTCCATCCTCCAGAAGATGTTAAGCTGCTGAAAGCTTAAGGCACGGGTTACTAACATGGGTTCCTTGAAAGAGAGTTCATGACTAAATATATTTGAGAAACGTTAGTCTAAAAAGATGATGTTTATTTGACCATGCTTTTTTTTTTTTTTGCAGAAAATGTTTTAAGTTCTGTGGAACATAACTTGGAAAATAGAGGGTAACGTTCAGTCCCATAAATATTTGCAGTTAAGTGGGAGAATTGTAAAAATGTAAAAGGGTTGAATATCACAGTAGCTGGAATTCCACCACTAGATAGTCGTGACCAATATTCTTTAGAGCCGTAATTGTCAACATTCACTGCATATCACAATTGCCTGGGGGAGGCTTTAGAAATTACAAGTATGTGGTCAGCCATGAGGTTGTAAATAGGAGAATTTTTCACTATGTTCTTTCCCCATATTTTTAAATTATATGAATTAGAGTCTGAGTAAAAACAAAAGTGTCTGATGATTGATGCACGTTAATATCTTCTTGGAGTAGCTCCGGGGGCACAGTGGTTAAGTGCATGGCTGCTAACTGACAGGTCAGCAGTTCAAACCCACTAGCTGCTCTGAGGGAGAAAGATGTGGCAGCCTGCTTCTGTAAAGATTACAGCCGTGGAAACGTTATGTGGCGATTCTGCTCTGTCCTATAGGATTGCTATGAGATGGAATTGACGGCAGTGGGTTTTGGGTTTTTAATATCTTCTTAACTAGTAAAATATAAATTGACTTTATTTCACAACCATTAAACTTTGTAATCTGTAACAGAAATATGTATTTCAAAATATCAACATGTGTGTCAGTTATTTCATGCCTTAGGAAAATTCATTACACTTTTTTTTTTTTTTAAGTAATAAACCAGTAGATGTGGAGTGTGCATGAAATTAGGCCAATCTTTTATAAAATATTTGCATTCAAGGAGGGTTCACCTGATTGGCTGTCTTCCTCCTAGGTGTAAATTGGTAGAATTTTGGGAAATGATGAGGAACAGAATAGTCTTGACCTGTATAACTTTGGACATGTTATCAGGAGGAATCAGTCCCTGGAGAAGGACAGTGAAAAGAAGACCCTTAACTAGATGGACTGACACAGTGGCTGCAACAATGGGTTCAAACATAACAATTGTGAGGATGGCGCAGGACCAGGCAGTGTTTCATTCTATTGTACATAGGGTCACTATGAGTTGGAACCAACGCGGCAGCACCAAACAACAATAACATGTCACTTAACCATCATAATTAAAGTTTTGTGGCCTGAGTATTTTATAGTTCTCAAGGAGAGTATTTTATAGTTCTCAAGGAGGAGTGAAATATATGGCTAACGTAGGAATGCTGGTAGTATATGGCTGCGTGGGCATGGTGTAGTGGATAATTCGTGGATTAAGAGCAGATCTGAGTTTTCATTCTGGCACCACAATCTGTTGGCTTTGTAAAGGTTGGCGGGTAACCAGCCTAGCTTCTCTCTGTATCACTTCTTCATCTTTGAAATTGGTATAATAATACCTTCTTGTCCTTTTTTACATAATTTCTGGGCATACCAAGTTAGATAACCTATATGCAAAGTAATTTAAAGTGCTATAATCTAATCTTAAAGCCACAATGATCATTTTGTAAATGTCACCATATTTATTGAATCACTTATCTAAAAGAGCACTGATGTGGTTACTTCAAAGTAGCCTTTTTTAGATCAGTAAAGTGAACTAAAATTTTGTTGAATTTAACTTTTTTTTAAAGTCAGTTTCTTTCAGAAGTTATAGTTTTGAGACTTTGAATTCCTGTCAAGAAATAATTCTATAATGAAGAAAATAATTATGAAAATTATGACCTGCTTTAAAAATACTTGCTTACAGTGTCACTGTTACCAACACCCAGTGAGTTTGTTCGTTTACTTAATTTGTTTAAAGTGTCACTTTAAAATATTTATTCACAACCAATTGCTTGAATATCTGCTAAGTTCTGGGCACCCTGCCAGGTCCTGGAGAACCAAAGATGAATAAATTGTTTTCAAATGTATGGAGAAAATATATTTTGCTGTCTTATACTGTTTTTGCAGCCCTGATGGCGTAGTGGTTAAGAGCTTGGCTGCTATCAAAAGATCGGCAGTTCAAATCCACCAGCCACTCCTTGGAAACTCAATGGGGAGGTTCTACTCTGTCCTATAGGGTCGCTGTGAGTTGGAATTGACTTGACAGCAATGAGTTTTTTGGTATACTATTTATATATTCATAAGTGGTCTATGGGAGTACAGAGAAGAGAGAAAACAATTTGGGGAAGGGTGAGGTTGAAGGGGAAAAAAGAAGAGGTTTGAATTTTTTTTCAACTTCTGAATCTTTTTTTTTTTTAGTGATCTTTTTGAAGTTTAGATTTTCAGTTATGAAATACTTCAAACATGTAGAAAGGTTTCAGAAAGTACGTAACCAGACTCCTGTGTATCTGACTACTTATACTTGACAGATAATAATATTTCACCTTTTTGCTTCAGATTTTACTAAGGAAATCTTACAGATGCAAATAAAGCTCTGTCCTTCCAACCTTTTCCCCTCTGCCCCTCCTCAGAGTAACCACTAGCCTGAACTTATGTATATTATCCCCATGCGTATGTTATGTGTTTATTAATATGAATGTATCCATAAGCAAGTATATTATTTTGAGTGTTTAAAAAAAATCACATCAGTGATATATTCTTTAGAATATGTCTTTTTTAAAAAATTTGCTTTTGTTTTTCACAATTGGTTTTTAAATTTATGCTGATACGTATTAATCCATCTTAATTGCGGTATAGTATTCTGTTTGCAGAATTAGGTTGTTTCCAGTTTTTCCATTATTTAAAAAATGCGGCAGTTAGAAGTACCAAATACATATTCCCATCAGTGTTGAATGACTTTTCTGATTCCCCATGATCTCATTGGCACGTGGTAGATTTTAACATTTTTTTTTTTTGTCAATGTGATGAGAGTGAAATGGAATCTTTTAAGTTTAGGATATTTGAATTAAATATGGAAGGATAAGAAAGAATTTGTATATGTGAAGAGGCAAGAACAGTACTAGCAAAGACAGTGAGAAAATTCCTCTTGTAGCCACCAATAAGAACTCAAGCTTTTTGACTGTGATCCACACAGTAAGACATCTTTTACACTGTGACTCAGTACATATTTTCATATTTGAAATTTAAAAGATGACATGAAACAGTTTAGCCTTGTTACATGTAGTGTATTATATTTTCTGTTCTATTTAATAATAATGCCAGTCGTGATGATTAAACTGATAAGGCCAACCTATAATGGGTTGTAAGGGCAGTTTGAAAATCATTGCTTAAGAGGAATATTGAGGGTAACAGGTAGGCTGAACCTTGTAAGGTGTTAAATGTCATACTAAGGAATTTATCTCATAGTGATTTTCAAGTTTTTTTTTTTTTTTTGGTGGTAGAATATAGTCCCTGCTCAGCCTCTCTCTCTTTTCCCATGGGAGTCGGGTGATGGGGGTCAATTTTTCCTAGATTTCAGTATTTTGTGCTTACTGAAAATTATTACTCTAGGTTTCTGGTGATGGTGGTTGTGTATGTGTGGGGTAGGGGTGGGAATTAGTCAAAGACTTTCAAAGAAGGAACAATTTTAGGAATTCCAGAGGCAAGTTATTTTATTAATCTAGGTAAGGGTCAATGTGACCCAGAACTCAAGTGGGTGGTAACTGGAATGTAAAGAACACATATTGCAGAAACAGTTTATAGATAATTACTTTTGAACTTTACCACTGATTAGCTGTGGAGATTTTGTTTCAGGAAAAAATTAAAGGTTACACCTGGGTTTTTATTCTGTTGACTTGGTAAATCATGGTATTATTAACTGACATACGGGACTCAGGAGAGCAAATTGAACGGGGAATGTATAAACAGTTATAGGTGGTATCATGGATTGAACTGTGTCTCCAGAAAATATGTGTGTCAGTTTGGCTGGGCCATGATTCCCAGTATTGTGTGATTGTCCACCATTTTGTCATCTGATGTAATTTTCCTATGTGTTATAAATCCTACCTTTATGATGTTAACGGGCTTCGAAGCAAAGAGAGAAGGGAGCAGAGAGACAGGGGAACTTCATACCACCAAGAAAGCAGTGCCAGGAGCAAAGTACATCCTTTGGTCCTGGGGTCTGGTCTCTAGTCCAGGGGAAGATTAACGAGAAGGACCTTCCTCCAGAATCGACAGAGAAAGGCTTCTCCCTGGAGTTGATGCTCTGAATTTGAACTTCTAGCCTACTAGACTATGAGAAAATAAATTTATCTTTGTTATGGAAATTCACTTAGGGTATTTCTGTTGTAGCAGCGCTAGGTAACTAAGACAGGTACTTTGAGGGAAGAGGTACTTGAGCTATCTGTGGGTGGTTGTGAAGGTAGGCATTTGATGATATGAGCATGTCGTTCAAGAGAGAGACTTGAGCCAATAGTATAGATTTCAAAGTCACTGGCTTATGCTTTGTAATTCAAGTCCCTGGGTTGGGACACTAACTCAGGAAAAAATGAAGTGGGGAAAGCCAAAGATGGAACCTTGAGCAGTATAAACATATAAGGGAGGAGGTATGCAGAATTAAAAAAGAGGAATGTGGAAGTAGGGAAAGAATGATGGGGAAAGAAAGTATGACAGCCTGAGAGAAAGTATAAGCAGGATAGAAATGATCCAGATGAATGCCAAGTACATTTCAAGAAATATTTAGGGTTTGCTGCCCTAAGTCTGTCACACTAGGTGAATGGTTTACTTTCTAGCTGTTAATTAGGTACCACTAACCCTTTTAAAGGAGCCCTTGGAGGAACAATGTTTAAGCACTTGGCTGCTAACCCGAAGATTGGAGATTCAAATCCACCCAGAGGCTCTGTGGGAGAAAAGACCTGGCAATCTGCTACAGTAAAGATTACAGTTTAGAAAACTCTGTGGGACAGCTCTACTCTGTTACATCAGGCCGCTATGAGTCAGAATCCCCTCCACAGCACCCAACAGCAAAAAGAACCTTTTTAAGGAAATTTGAGTTAACAGTGTATATGCCTCTAAGAGTACTTGTTATGCCTACTGAATTTTCAGACTGTTACTGTCTCAAAAGTCTGTGTATTTCTTGTGTGTTAAATTTCAAAAGACCTATTTCCTTGCCTAAGGAGCCCTGGTGGCATGGTGATTAAAGTACTCAGCTGCTAACTGAAAGGTCGGCATTCAAACCCACCAGCCGCTCCATGGGAGAAAGATGTAGCAGTCTGCTTCCGTAAAGATTACAGTCTTGGAAACCCTATGGGGCAGTTCTACTTGGTCCTTTAGGGTTGTTATGAATCTGAATTGACTCATGGCAATGAGTTTGGTTTAACAGGGTTATTTCCTCCCTTTATTGAGCTTTCATGGAAAATAAATACAGCACAAAATAGAAATACTCAACTGACTAGTAAAACAAGCTTTAGAAATTTGTATTTATAATAAATTCAGTTTTAGCAAATAAAAATATCTGTGATACTTTAGTAAAGTGTTATAGACCATTTAGAAAATAACGTAAGTATTACGTCTTATTTTGAGGTGTGATAAAATTCTGTCCATTCAGAATTCCCCCATTTTCCTTTCACGCTATTTTTATTATTTTAAAATCAGAACTATGTTGGGAGAAGTGATGTTGGCTTTTGGATATTTTGTATGAGAAACTCTTGCTTATGCTGCAGTTTATCCGCTTATAGATCTTTTTACCCACATGTCTGTCAGTTTGTCCTACTGTGGGGGCTTAAGTGTTGCTGTGATGCTGGAAGCTATGCCACCGCTATTCAAATACCAGCAGGGCTACCCATGATCGACAGGATTCAGCTGAGCTTCCAGACTAAGACACACTAGGAAGAAGGACTCAGTGGTTTACTTCTGAAAAGAATTAGCCAGTGAAAACCTTTTGAATAACAGCAGAACATTGTCTGATACAGTGCCAGAAGATGAGCCCCCCTGGTTAGAAGGTACTCAAAAGGAGGACTGGGGAAGAGCTGCCTCCTCAAAGTAGGGTTGACCTTAATGAAGTGAATGGAGTCAAGCTTTCGGGACCTTCATTTGCTGATGTAGCATGACTCAAAATGAGAAGCTACAAACATCCATTAATAATCGGAGCCTGGAATGTTTGAAGCATGAATCTAGGAAAATTAGAAATTGCTAAAAATGAAGTGGGTGCATAAACATTGATATCCTAGGTATTAGTGAGCTGAAATGGACTGGTATTGGCTATTTTTGAATCGGACAATGTTATGGTCTACTATGCTGAATGACAACTTGGAGAAGAATGGTGTTGCATTCCTCGTCAAAAAGATCTATCCTGACGTAGGATGCTGTCAGTGATAGGATAATATCCATATGCCTACAAGGAAGACCAGTTAATACAACTGTTATTCAAATTTACACACCAACTACTAAGGCCAAAGATTAAGAAATTGAAGATTTTTACCAATTTCTACACTCTGAAATTGAACATACAGTTAGGATGCACTGATAATTACTGGTGATTGAAATATGAAAGGTGGAAACGAAGAAGGATTGGTCGTTGGAAAATATGGCCTTGGTGATAGAAACGATGCTGGAGATTGCATGATAGAATTTTGCAAGATCAGCAACTTCTTCATTGCAAATATGTTTTTTTTACCAGCATAAACAGTAACTAAACACATGGACCTCGCAAGATGGAATACACAGGAATCGAATTGACGGCATCTGTTGAAAGAGACAATGGAAAAGCTCAACATCATCAGTCAAAACAAGGCTAGGGGCCAACTGTGGAACAGACCATCAATTGCTCGTACAAAAGTTCAAGCTGAAGCTGAAGAGAATTAGAACATGGTCACGAGAACCAAAGTACACCCTTGAGTATATCCCACCTAAATTTAGAGACCATCTCAAGAATAGTTTTGACACATTGAACAATGATGACCGAACACGAGATGAATTGTGGAATGACATTATACATAAAGAAAGCAAGAGGTCATTAAAAAGAAAGAAAAGACCTAAATGAATGTCAGGAGACTCTGAAACTTGCTTTTGAATGCTGAGTAGCTAAAGTGAAAGGAAGAAATGATGAAGTAAAAGAGTTGAACATAAGATTTCAAAGGGCAGCTCAAGACCAAGTAAAGCATTATGATGATCTGTGCAAAAGCCTATAGATAGAAAAACAAAAGGGAAGAGCACACTCAGCATTTCTCAAACTGGAAAAACTGAAGAAAAAATTCAAACTTTGAGTTGCAATATTGAAGAATTCTACAGGGAAAATATCAAATGACTCAGGAAGCATCAAAAGAAGATGGAAGGAATACACAGAGTCACTATACCAAAAAAGAATTGGTCAATTTTCAACTGTTTCAGGAGGTAGCATATAATCAGAAAACAATGGTACTGAAGGAAGAAGTTCAAGCTGCACTGAAGGCATTGGTGAAAAACAAGGCTGCAGGAATTGACAGAATACCAATTGAGATGTTTCAGAAAACGGATACAGCCCTGGAAGTACTCACTTGTCTATGCCAAGAAGTTTGAAAGACAGCTACCTGGCCAACCAACTGGAAGAGATCCATATTTATGCCTGTTCCCAAGAAAAGTGATCCAACCAAATGTGGAAATTATTGAACAATATCATTAATATCACATGCAAGTAAAATTTTGCTGAAGATCATTCAAAAGTAGCTGCAGCAGTATATCGACAGGGAACTGCCAGAAGTTCACACTGGATTCAGAAGAGGACGTGGAACCAGGGATATCATTGCTGATGGTTCCTTGCTGAAAGCAGAAAATACCAGAAAGATGTTTACCTGTGTTTTATTGACTATGCAAGAGGCATTTGACTATGTGAATCATAACAAATTATGGATAACATTGTGAAAAATGGGAATACCAGGATACTTAATTGTGCTCATGAGGAACCTGTACATAGATTAAGAGGTAGTCATTCGAACAGAACAAGGGAATGCTGCGTGGTTTAAAGTCAGGAAAGGTATGTGTCAGGGTTGTATTCTTTCACCATACTCATTCAATCTGTATGCTGAGCAAATAATCAGAGGAGCTGGACCATATGAAAAGGGACGTGGCATCAGGATTGGAGAAGGCTTGTCAACAATCTGTTATGCAGATGACACAACCTTGGTTGCTGAAAGTGAAGAAGACTTGAAGCACTTACCGATGAAGATCAAAGACCACAGCCTTTAGTATGGATTACGCGTCAACATAAAGAAACGAAAAATCCTCCTAACTGGACCAGTAAGCAATATCATGATAAACGGGGAACAGATTGAAGTTGTCAAGGATTTCATTTTACTTGGATCCTTAACACCCATGGAAGCAGTCAAGAAACCAAAAGATGCATTGCAATGGGCACATCTTCTACAAACCCCAAAAAGACAAACCCGTTGCTGTTGAGTCGATTCTGAATTGTAGCGATCCTATAGGACAGGGTAAAACTGCCCCATAGAATTTCCAAGGAGTGCCTGGTGGATTTGAACTGCAGACCCTTTGGTTAGCAGCCATAGCACTTAACCACTAAGCCACCAGGGTTTCCTCTTCTACGAAAGACCTCTTTAAAGTATTAAAAAGCAAATATGTCACCTTGAAGACTAAGGTACACCAGACCCAAGCCATGTTGTTTTCAGTTGCCTCATATGCATGCAAAAGCTGGACAATGAATAAGGAAGACAAAAGAAGAATTGATGCTCTTGAATTGTGGTTGGTGTTGGCAAAGAATATTGAATCTACCACGGACTGCCAAAAGAATGAACAAATCTCTTTTGGAAGTACAACCAGAATGCTCCTTAGAAGCAAAGATGGCAAGACTACGTCTCACATACTATGGGCATGTTATCAGAAGGGATCAGTCCTTGAAGAAAGACATCATGCTTGGTAAAGTAGAGGGTCAGGGAAAGAGAGGAAGACCCTCAACAAAATGGATAGACACAGTGGCCGCAACAGTGGGCTTAAGCATAACAACGATTGCGAGAATGGCGCAGGACTGGACAGTGTTTCATTCTGTTGTACATAGGGTCACTACGAGTCAGAGCCAACTTGATGGCACTTAACAACAACAACATAGATCTTTTAGATTCACACTGTCTTTTCCAGGTATCCTGGTTTATAATCTTTAAAAAAAATTTTTTTTTAATGGAGGGAAGAATAACAAGCTTTAAACAAAAAGAAAATATTAACATCATTAGTGGTACCCTACCGTTGTATAGCATTGCAGAATTGAGAATGTATTCTAAATTTCTATCATTTCTCTAGCCTTCTCATTATAAGACATTTTACAAGAATTCACGTGCTGTTGTTTTTGACTGATTAATGTTTTTGAAGAAATGTGGCTAGAAATTCTTAACAGTTTTTGAATATTATACTTTAAAAAATAATAAGATGGCACGAAACAAGAGACTGAAAGGGCTGACTCAATAGGGGGAGAGCAAGTGGGAGAAGGGAGTAAGATGTGTGTAAACTTACATGTGACAGACTGATTGGATTTGTAAATGTTCACTTGAAGCTTAATAAAAGTTAATTAAAAAAATAATAATAAGATTCAGTTCAATAATGGTTTAAGATTTTCTAATCAATGCTGTATATTAAGTCCTTGTTTAAATACCTTATCTCTTATCTGCCTGGGTTAGCCAGTCCATGTTAATGAAGCTTAACACTCCAGCCAACCTAGATCTCTAAAGAAAATAGTTAATACGCAAACTTGTATTCTCTAAATGAACGTGTTGAGTATCAGTTATTAGAGAATTAGTTCACAAGAAGAAGAAATTTGAGTGGGAATAAGTATTTATGAAATGACATTTCTGTGTGAATGTCAAGTGTTTGGATGCTAAATGAACTTTGTATTTAGATTTGGAATTTTAGGAATTTTAGTGTTGTTAGCAAAAACTTTCCTGTTAAAATCATGGGAGACTTGAAGTTTTTCATTAGGCCTCCAAACCCCCTTCACCATCTCAACTAAAGTTCCTGACACTCAACTGCTTGGTAATCTTAATTTTCTAGAGTTTAGCTACGAATAAGGAAGACTGAAGAAGAATTGCACCTTTGAATTGTGGTGTTGGCGAAGAATATTGAATTTACCATGGACTGCCAAAAGAACGAACAAATCTGTCTTGGAAGAAGTACAACCAGAATGCTGCTGAGAAGCAAGGATGGCGAGACTATACCTCAAATACTTTGGACAGGTTAACAGGAGGGATCAGTCCCTGGAGAAGGATATCATGCTTGGTAAAGTAGAGAGCCAGGGAAAGATAGGAAGACGTTCAACAAGATGGATTGACACAGTGGCTACAACAGCGGGCTCAAGCATAACAGCGATTGTGAGGATGGCGCAGGACAGGGCTGTATTTTATTCTGTTGTACATGGGGGTTGCTATGAGGTAGAAGTGATTTGAGGGCATCTAACAACAAGAACATCTAAGAAGGTAGAAGTAGACACAGAAGCTTCTGAATCACCAGACTAGAATTACAGGGCCCATAGGGTAAGGCATATGTACTCTGTGCAGAGGTACATGTTCTGTATTGTCCAAACGCAGTGGGAACATAAGGCCAAAAACCTGGGCAGGAAGTTGAAGTCAGAGGACCAGTTACCCTTAAGTTTTATTTATTGCAGTTTAGGAGCAGGAAATTTGATGAAATTGTTGTAATAGATTTATTGTGCATTTGAATTAGTTCTCATTTTCCCTAGCAGTTTTCAGTACCCTGTTTAATAGTTCGAGCTTAACAAATATTTAAATAAACACCGTAGTAAGCATTCAAATATTTGAATGAATAAATTAAATTTTCCAGACCTAAATTTCTAGCTATATAAACTACTCTGAAAATAAAATCATGAGAGAGAATTTCTTATAACAAAATAATACAGCATGGTAACTAATCTGCCTCTGCTTAATTCTGACAACTTAAAGATGGCATACTTAGCACACTCTTGTTTTTGCTATTTTCACTTATCTAGGTTATCTTCTCTACTATCTGCTTCTACACTGTTGTTCCTTTTGTGAAAGATGCATGAATAACTTAATTCAACAAATTCTTAGTACCTAGGTCCTGAGGATACAGTGGTGAACAAGATAAATAAGATCACTGCTGTCTTGGTACTTAAATTCTAGTAAGGGGAGACAATCAGATTAAAAAATATATTTAATAACTAAGACAATTTTAGGTTTTGGTAACTGTAGTGAAAGAAATTAACAGGTTATGGGATAGAGTAATACAGCAACAGGAATGTATCCCTGATCCAGGCAGTCCTGACACCCAGAGGTTGAGAAGAACCAGTGTTGGGCTGAAGGAAAGGAGAGCATTCAAGCAAGTACATAGAAAAGAGCTTGATGAGACTAGAGTATAAGGAATGAGGAGAAAGTGTGGTATGAGATGAGGTGGGAGAACAGAAGCCAGATCTGCTCAGAGTTGGTAAGGAATACATCCTTTGTTAAAAGTACAACTTGCATAAAGATGTTAAGCAGAGGGAAAGACATGCTTTGGTTCACTCTGGCTGCTGTATGAAGAATAATAGCCTATGGGGGGAGGTGGGCAAGGGTGAAAGCAGAGAGCCTGATAAGAGGCTTGTGCCATAGTCTGGGTGTGAGTTTGTGAGTGGTAGCGGTGAAGAGGGAGCTCTCGTGGCATAGTACTTAAGTGCTACGGCTGCTACCCAGAAGGTCAGCAGTTTGAATCCACCAGCCGCTCCTTGAAAACCCTATGAAGCAGTTCTGTTCTAACCTGCAGGGTTGCTATGAGTTGGACTCAACTCAACGGCAATGGGTTTGGTTTTTTTGTTTTTGGCTGGGGAGGTTTGTGGTGAAGAGAGGGAGAATTGGATGGATTAAATATACCCACTGCTGTCGAGTCGATTCCGACTCACAGTGACACTGTAGGACAGAGTAGAACTGCCCCACAGGGTTTCCAAGGCTGTAAATCTTTACGGAAGCAGACTGCCACATCTTTCTCCTGTGGATTAAACATGGAGCCCTGGTGGTGCACTAGTTCAGTGTAAGTTGGATGTGGGAATAAGGGAAATGGAGGCATCAAGTATGACTCCTAGATTTGGCTTTAGCCATAGGCGAGTGATCCTGAGAGGTGGAAAATCACAGGTTTGATACTGAACATGTTTGTTTGAGATACTGTTAGATATCCATATAGAGATGTCAAATAGGCAGTTGAATAAATGCATTTGAATCTCTAAAGATAGGCCAGGATTAGAGAGCAAAGTTGGGAGTCATCAGCGAGTAAAATCAGTTGCCATTGAGTTGATTCCAACTCACAGAGACCCCATGCCTGTCAGACTAGAACGCCATCGGGTTTTCAATGGCTGGTTTTTGGGAAGTAGATCACCAGGACTTTCTTCAGAGGATTCCCTGGGTGACCTCAAACCTTCAGCCTTTCAGCTAGCAGGTGAGCATGTTAGTCATTTGCACCACCCAGGGATTCCTATCAACATATAGATTTCTGTTAAAACTATGAAAGTAGAGGAGATCACTGAAGGAGAGAGTAGAGAACCAGAAGCATTTTGATTCAAGTTCATTGAGAGGTAGTTAGTGCCTGTCATGGATTGAACTGTGTCCCTCAAAAACATTTGTCAACTTGGTTAGGCCATGATTCTCAGTACTGTGTGGTTGTCCTCCATTTTGTCATTGTAATTTTATGTTAAAGAGGATTACGGTGGGGTATAATGCCCTTGTTCAGGTCACATCCCTGATTCAATGTAAAGGGAGTTTCCCTGGGATGTGGCCTGCACCACCTTCTACCTTATAAGAGATGGAAGGGAAGTAGACAGAGTGGTGACCTCATACTTCCAAAAAAGCAGTGTTGGGAGCAAAGCGCGTACTATGGACCTGGGGTTCCTTCACGGAGAAGCTCCTGGTCCGGGGAAGGAGAGAGATTGATGAGAAGGACCTTCCTCCAGAGCCGACACAGAGAGAAAGCTGTACCCTAGAGCTAACACCCCTAATTTGGACTTCTAGATTACTAGACTGAGAAAATAAATTTCTCCTTGTTAAAGCCATCCACTTGTGGTATTTCTGTTATAGCAGCACTAGATGACTAAGACAGTGCCATTTTAATTAATCCCTAGTTGGATCGTGACAGTTATAATCTGAATGTTAGTGCCATGGTCACCCATATTCAGAAATTCACCCTTAGAAAGAATAGTGTTTCAAACCTGATTTATGTTGATTTGTTGGTTAAGGTAAATGAAGAGTTATTACCTTGGTCACTGATTTCTTTTAAATAAATACATAAATAAAATCTCCTTGACATTGGTTTGCTCTGTGTAAATATAATGAGGCTTTGATTAGGCATTAAACTGTTTACACGTGATGTATGACCTAGTATATCTTTGTGAGTTAACATCTATATTAATTTTCATAATAGTCATTTCCTTCTTTTGAGAAGCATACATTTCCTTTTACATTATAGAATAAGGAGGAAAACAATTTTAAAATCCCTAATCCCATATTTATAGACAAAAGACTGGAAAAATAGATGTGAAATATTAACTCCAATTCTGGGCCCTAAGATTATATATGATTTTTACTTTATATACGCATCTTCATGTTAATATTACTTTTCAAAACTTTAAAAAGGTAAATATTAAAAATTTATCTAAAAATTGGTTTTACATCATAATTCAGTAAATAATGGTTTCAAACAAAAGGTATATTTAAGACTCATGACAAAATTAGGTGCGTACTTGAAAAACTGATTTTGTGTCATGAAGAGGCAAGGTATAAGAGAATTTGGAGGAGGAAAGAAACTAACATGCTTTTGAATTCTACCAGAATTCACTGTAGTGGGCAAATTTCTGAGTTGGAAGTTCATTGAGAATATTTCTGAAATTCTCAACATTTATTTTGCTTTATGGATTATTTAGAAGACATAGGCTTTAAAAGGAGAATATTAATGGCAAAATAGTTATAAGATGTCATTCCAATCAACTAAGAAAAATAATTCTTGAAGGATATATGTTTTTATATCTAAAAGTTACCCATTCTTAGGGAGCTAACCACCCATTTTTGGATTGAATCAGGTAAATTCCAAATTGAATCCAAGTGGAGCAGAGGTCATCTAACTGCTTCTTAAAATATTAGTTTGACTTCCTATCAAAACCTCTGGGACACGGCAAAAGCAGTGCTCAGAGGTCAATTTATATCGATAAATGCACACATACAAAAGGAAGAAAGAGCCAAAATCAGAGAACTGTCCCTACAACTTGAACAAATAGAAAGCAAGCAACAAAAGAATCCATCAGGTACCAGAAGAAAACAAATAATAAAAATTAGAGCTGAACTAAATGAAATAGAGAACAGAAAAACAATTGAAAGAATTAACAACGTCGAAAGTTGGTTCTTTGAAAAAATTAACAAAATTGATAACCCACTGGCCAGACTGACTAAAGAAATACAGGAAAGGAAACAAACAATAACCCGAATAAGGGACGAGATGGGCCATTTCACAAAAGCCCCAACTGAAATTAAAAGAATCATATCAGATTATTATGAAAAATTGTACTCTAACAAATTTGCAAACCTACAAGAAATGGACGAATTCCTAGAAAAACACTACCTACCTAAACTAACACAATCAGAAGTAGAACAACTAAATAGACCCATAACAAAAAAAGAGATTGATAAGGTAATCCAAAAACTCCCAGCAACAACAAAAAAAAAGCCCTGGCCTGGATAGCTTCACTGTAGAGTTCTACCAAACTTTCAGAGAAGAGTTAACACCACTACTACTAAACCTATTTCAAAGCATAGAAAATGATGGAATACTATCTAACTCATTCTATGAACCCACCATATCCCTGATACCAAAACCAGGTAAAGATACCACAAAAAAAGAAAATTACAGGCCTATATCCCTCATGAATATAGATGCAAAAATCCTCAACAAAATTCTAGCCAATAGAATTAAACAACGTATCAAAAAAATAATCCACCATGACCAAGTGGGATTTATACCAGGTATGCAAGGCTGGTTTAATATTAGAAAAACCATTAATGTAATCCACCATATAAATAAAAGACAAAAACCACATGATCTTATCAATTGATGCAGAAAAGGCGTTTGACAAAGTCCAACACCCATTCATGATAAAAACTCCCAGCAAAATAGGAATTGAAGGAAAATTCCTCAACATAATAAAGGGCATCTTTTATACAAAGCCAACAGCCAACATCATCCTAAATGAAGAGAGCCTGAAAGCATTTCGCTTGAGAACGGGAGCCAGACAAGGATGCCCTTTATCACCGCTCTTATTCAACATTGTGCTGGAGGTCCTAGCCAGAGCAATTAGGCTAGACAAAGAAATAAAGGGCATCCGGATTGGCAAGGAAGAAGTAAAATTATCTCTATTTGCAGATGACATGATCTTATACACAGAAAACCCTAAGGGATCCTCCAGAAAACTATTGAAACTAATAGAAGAGTTCGGCAGAGTCTCAGGTTACAAGATTAACATACAAAAATCACTTGGATTCCTCTACATCAACAAAAAGAACATCGAAGAGGAAATCACCAAATCAATACCATTCACAGTAGCCCCCAAGAAGACAAAATACGTAGGAATAAATCTTACTAAAGATGTAGAAGACCTATACCAAGAAAACTACGAAGTATTAGTGCAAGAAACTGAAAGGGACCTACATAAGTGGAAAAACATACCTTGCTCATGGATAGGAAGACTTAACATAGTAAAAATGTCTATTCTACCAAAAGCCATCTACACATACAATGCACTTCCGATCCAAATTCCAATGACATTTTTTAAAGTGTTGGAGAAACAAATTACCAACTTCATATGGAAGGGAAAGAAACCCCGGATAAGTAAAGCATTACTGAAAAAGAAGAAGAAAGTGGGAGGCCTCACTCAACCGATTTTAGAACCTATTACACAGCCACAGTAGTCAAAACAGCCTGGTATTGGTACAGCAACAGACACATAGACCAATGGAACAGAATTGAGAACCCAGATATAAATCCATCCACATATGAGCAGCTGATATTTGACAAAGGCCCAGTGTCAGTTAATTGGGGAAAAGATAGTCTTTTTAACAAATGGTGCTGGCATAACTGGATATCCATTTGCAAAAAAATGAAACAGGACCCATACCTCACACCGTGCACAAAAACTAACTCCAAGTGGATCAAAGACCTAAACATAAAGACGAAAATGATAAAGATCATGGAAGAAAAAATAGGGACAACGTTAGAAGCTCTAATACAAGGCATAAACAGAATACAAAACATTACTAAAAATGCCAAAGAGAAACCAGATAACTGGGAGCTCCTAAAAATCCAACACCTATGCTCATCTAAAGACTTCATCAAAAGAGTAAAAAGACCACCTACAGACTGGGAAAAAATTTTCAGCTATGACATCTCTGACCAGCACCTGATCTCTGAAATCTATATGATTCTGTTAAAACTCAACCACAAAAAGACAAACAACCCAATCAAAAAGTGGGCAAAGGATATGAACACGCACTTCACTAAAGAAGATATTCAGGCGGCTAACAGTCACATGAGAAAATGCTCTCGATCATTAGCCATTAGAGAAATGCAAATTAAAACTAGGATGAGATTCCATCTCACTCCATCAAAGCTGGCATTAATCCAAAAAACACAAAATAATAAATGTTGGAGAGGCTGTGAAGAGATTGGAACTCTTATACACTGCTGGTGGGAATGTAAAATGGTACAACCACTTTGGAAATCTATCTGGCATTTTCTTAAAAAGTTAGAAATAGAACTACCATACAACCCAGAAATCCCACTCCTTGGAATATACCCTAGAGAAATAAGAGCCTTTACACAAACAGATAAATGCACACCCATGTTTATTGCAGCTCTGTTTACAATAGCAAAAAGCTGGAAGTAACCAAGGTGTCCATCAATAGATGAATGGTTTGATAAATTATGGTACGTTCACAAAATTGAATACTACGCATCGATAAAGAACAGTGACAAATCTGTGAACCATTTTATAACATGGAGGAACCTGGAAGGCATTATGCTGAGTGAAATTAGATGCAAAAGGACAAATACTGTATAAGACCACTATTTTATAAGTTCTTGAGAAATAGTATAAACTGAGAAGAACACATTCTTTTGTGGTTACGAGAGGGGGTAGGGAGGGAGGGTAGGAGAGGGTTATTTACTGATTAGTTAGTAGATAAGAACTACTTTAGGGGGAGGGAAGGACAATAGTACAGGGAAGGTCAGCTCAGTTGGACTGGACCAAAAGCAAAGAAGTTTCTGGAATAAACTGAATGCTTCGAAGGTCAGCGGAGCATGGGCGGGGGTTTGGGGACTATGGCTTAAGGGGACTTCTAAGTCAATTGGCATAATAAACTCTATTATGAAAACATTCTGCGTCCCACTTAGAAGTGTGGCGTCCGGGGTCTTAAATGCTAACAAGCGGCCATCTAAGATGCGTCAGTTGGTCTCAACCCATCTGGATCAAAGGAGAATGAAGAACACCAAGGTCACACGATAACTATGAGCCCGAGACAGGGCCACATGAACTAGAGACTACATCATCCTGAGACCAGACGAACTAGATGGTGCCTGGCCACACTGATGACTGCCCTGACAGGGAACACAACAGAGAACTCCTGAGGGAGCAGGAGAACAGTGGGATGCAGACCCCAAATTCTCATAAAAAGACCATACTTAATGGTCTGACTGAGACTAGAAGAATCCCGGCAGTCATGGTCCCCAAACCTTCTGTTGGCCCAGGACAGGAACCATTCCAGAAGACGACTCATCAGACATGGAAGGGACTGGACAATGGGCTGGAGAGAGATGCTGATGAAGAGTGAGCTTCTTGTATCAGGTGGACACTTAAGACTGCATTGGCATCTCCTGTCTGGAGGAGAGATGGGAGGGTAGAGAGGGTTAGAAACTGGCAAAACGGTCACGAAAGGAGAGACTGGAAGAAGGGAGCAGGCTGATTCATTAAGGGGAGAGTAAATGGGAGTATGTACTAAGGTGTACTTAAGCTTATATGTGACAGACTGACTTGATTTGTAAACTTTCACTTAAAGCACAATAAAAATTATTAAAAAAAATATTAGTTTGTCTTTGGTCTTCAAGTAGTCATATGCAATATGTTAAAAAGTCATTAAGAAAATAAAACACTGAAGCTATAAAACACATATGTTTTGAGATCCTGATGACTACATGATTCAAAAACTTAATGTATGTGGTATTAAAATCAGATGATGGTTTTCTGAAATTCAGCTTTCTAGCTCAGTTTGAACTTGTAGATTTCACAGATAGTAATTAAAATGTGCTTCATTAGAAAGAAAGGCCATCGTAATTATTTTATATAGAGCTTTTAAAAGAAATATGTTATAATATGTAGTATATATCAGTATAATAAGACAGAATTTGTTTTATTTTAATATAGCTTGCATTGAAAGGCTCTAGCTACACTGGATTGCTTGAACGACATTATATTCACACCAGAAATGTGGAGCATATTGTAGATAGTTTACGGTAAGTTTTATGGACTCAGGTCTTGGGTGGGCTTTAGTATTTAGGACTTCCAATTTTTATTTTTTATTAGCAGCTAATCCTTAGATTTTTAGTAAAGATTGCCATTATAAAATCATTTTGAGAAAATTATATTAAGGTGGACCTAATTTTACAGCGTTCCTGAGGAAATCTTTATGGTACTCTGAAAATTGCAAAGGTATTTTTAGTTACTATTTGGTCTGCCCCAAGAAGCAACTTTTCTACAAAGTTAACTCAGTATACACAACAGGACTCAACTGTACCTGTAGTGTTTCATTTCTTAAACAGAGTAGTGGATTATATGGGTATTCATTTTAATATCCTTTGAATATCTAAACATTTCCATTATAAATTTAATTATAACTGGGACTAAATACAGTCAGTGAATAGATTTATACATATAGAAGAGAAACAGTGTAAGAACATGCAAATTAGAAAGCATTTTAGTCACTCAGTGTCTGGCACTTACTGAATATTTGTTGGATTTAAAATAATGGCTATTCAGTTTTATAATTTTTAAAAATATTCTCAGGTGTTAGTGTTCTGAGCCATTTTTGTCTTAATGAGTTTTAGTATCAAAAGAAGTCGAGAAAATGAAACTAAATGCTAACCAGTCAATGCTGCTATTTGTTAATGGCTGTAAAAATGTATTTAAAGTCCATAGAGAGCTGGGAATAACCAGTAGCTTTCAGTTCATTCATACGCTTCCTGACCTATTGTAATTATTTGGCTATTATAATTAAATGAAAGATGATGCTAACATTATAACGCTAAACATTATTTATAAAGCATAAATTAATTTTCTCCATTGTAATAACCTGCCCCTCAGAAAACATACCCCTAAAATGTATGTTATTGACGTCAATCTTACATTATCTTTACTTTTTTACTTTAGGAATGAGGGAATTGAAGTTCGTCTAGTAAAAAGAAGAGAATATGATGAAGAGACTGTTCGATGGGCAGATGCTGTGATAGCGGCCGGAGGTAATAGTTTTACAGAGGTAAAGATGCTGGGAGACAGAAATACTATTTAATACACATATTTCCAAACACTGTGGGTCTAATGACCAACCCAAGCCCAAACCCATTGCTGTTGAGTTGATTCCGACTCATAGTGACCCTACAGCACAGAGTAGAATTGCCCCGTTGGGTTTCCAAGGAGCGGCTGGTAGATTCGAGCTGCCAACCTTACGGTTAGCAGCTGAACTCTTAACCACTGCACACCAACACTCCAGTTTTAATGAAGTCCTTCCATAAAAAAGGACAAATTTTTGCATTTCTAGGATTAGATTTAAAACAGGTCTGTTTTACATAATATTTTACTTTTATAGTCAGTGAAGCTACTGTTGGGTTCCAGTATATGTATTTCTCTCTGTACTTTGAGATGTGCGTTTAACTTTAAATATAACACAAAGGATTAGTTGTAACTATGTTTTGGCTTAGTTGTGCCAGTCTTTAAAAAAAAAAAAAAAAAGTTGAAGTTGATAAAGAGCTTTGTGAAATCAGATAAGTCCCATCCCTCTTTGGCCCTAGTATACTTATGCTTATTTATTTATTTCTTTATTTTTGAGCTTTAGTGACCATTCTTTCTAAAACTTTAAATTGACAGCAGTTGTTGGAGAGAAATATACAAAGTTGGACACTTTGTTGGCTATATTGGATATATTCTCTAGTATATCCAATTGGATATATTGGATAAATATGAATTTGGGCTCATGTTATGGGAAAAGAGGATTAGCTATTAGAAGTGATAGGATTAGTGCACTGGTTCCCACTGGGGGCAGTTTTGATCCCAGGGGATGTTTGGCATTGTCTTGAACAAACTTGTCACAACGGGATGGCAGTAGGAAGATGGTGCTGCTGGCTTATAATGGGTAGAGGCCAGGGATGCTACTAAAATATCTTTTATGGTGTACAGGACGCCTCCCACAACAAAGAATTATGCAACCTAAAATGCCAGTCTTGCCACTGTCGAGAAATCCTGGATTAGAGTGGGAGAGAGAATAGAAAGGAAAGGAAGGGTGTAGACTGTGGCAATTGGCAGAGTGAGGGCTGATTGTTGAAACAAAAGTACTAGTGTTCAAAATGATGTAAAAAACTTGTTTTGTAACAGAAGTGTGGTTAACTTTGTCTTATGCCTTTTAGGTGATGGCACAATGCTTCTGGCGGCAAGTAAAGTCTTGGACAGACTTAAACCAGTTATTGGTGTAAACACTGACCCAGAAAGGTAAGGAAACGTGGGGTTTGTTTGTTCATTTTGCATATTATACATAAAAATGTTTCTGTTTTGCATGTTATCTATTTATGATAAATCTGACAATTTAGAGACTATTTCTGGGCTCTGTTGTAGGGGTAGTTTACTATGATGCCATGATTCTTAAATGGAAGCATCATTGTTCCTGGCTACCATGAACATTAGAATGTAAAACATTTTAGTGATGAAATTTAGGCATGTAGTAGAATTCTCTTCTGTGTAGTTTTTTACAAGGACATTGCTCTAGTTTTTAGCTCAGGCCTGAGAAATATATGTGCATCTAGCTGGCATTGGGAAGATGCTTGGGTGCAAAGAGTTTGCACTTGTCTACTAACTGAAAGTCTGGTAGTTTGAACCTACCCAGCAGCTATGCATGAGAAAGATCTGGTGATCTAGTTTCATGAAGATTATAGCCAGGAAAACACTATGGATTAGTTCCACTCTAACACATGGGGTCTCCATGAGTTGGAATCGACTCGATGGCAATGGGTTTGTGTTTTTTTTTTTTTTTTTGGTTTAGCTGGCATTCGTGGTAGAAAATTATGACATGGGACAGACCAGTCCTCACATTTGAGCTTTCCAGGTAGTTTGGGAGGAGGATCTGTGGCAGAATAGACCTGAGCCCTTGACTCAGGTGAGTATTGGGGACCTTTGGTATTCCTAAAGAGTGCTGAGCTAATCAAGTTCAATCTTCTATTATTCCCTACTGCTTTCATCTGCATTCCTAGTTATGCCTTCACCAATTTTCTGGGTGACTTTGTTGACTTAATTAATAGTCCTACCAAATCCCTGTTATCATTTTTTTTTTTTTTCTTCTCCTCAGCTTCATTGATATTTACCCTAATTCTATTCCAGCCAGACACAGTTGTTACCACACCTGGACTTTATAATCATCTGGACTTTCCCTGTCTCTAAAATTTTAATTCCACTTTGACCACAGCCTCCTATCTTGATAACAGTTTTATTCCCTCACTCCCAGCAATCTTCCCTTTGATTTCAGTACTTTGATCCCCTCTATTTTCTTCATTTAACTCTTTCTCACTTCATTCATTTTCTTGACAATTTTTAAAATGTTTTGTATCATTATCCTTCTGTCCAATTCTAGATCAGTCTGACCATCATCTTCTCTGTTCCCACACCAGCACTGCTGAGGCCATTTGGAAGAACAGTTACGGAAACCTGGGCTTGATGGCACTTGCAGTTTTTAGTCTCTAGCGCGTAGATCTGGACCCTCGGAGTTGCTCAAAAAACTTCCTATGTGGCCGTGGTCATTTCTCTTCCCGGTTCCCTGAGATGGCTGTTTCAAGTGTGGCTCTTCAATTTCTGTATATTTATTGCTTCCCTTATCTTTCCTCTTTCAATAAACCCCCACTCTTATCTCACAGAGGAGATGGAAGCCACTGGGTTAGAACTTCCTCAACTTTTCTGTCCCTTAAAAAAAAAATCTTATTCTATCATTTGTTCCCTTTTTTTCTCTCTGCCTTCTCACATGGTTCCTCTTAGCCTATAAACTTGTTCGAGATGCCTGTCTTTCAAGAAAACTTAAATTTTCTACCCTGTATCCCTTTCTTGGCTTATTACCCTTTTTCCTTCCCTTTACCCCCTAACTTGGTATCTCCACTTCCTTACTTCCCAGTCATTTTCTAAATGTTTGTGATGTTTTCTGGATTTGCCCAATCAGTTCATTGACATTGCTTTTGTCTAGGAAACCAGTGATATCCTAGTTACTGAATCTACTGTACATTTTAGCCTTTGGCTTAGTTGATTTCTGGGAAGTTTTTTATACTAACTGCTTCCTTGTTGCATCTGTATTTTGGCATTTATGACACCCGTCTCTTCCTATCTCTGTGGCTACTTCCTTGCCTCTCTCTTTTGACTCATTGCCGTTGAATCAATTCTGACTCATAGTGACCCTATAGGACGAGTAGAACTTAGAATTGCCCCATAGAGTTTCCGAGGAGTGCCTGGTGGATTCAAACTGCTGACCTTTTGGTTAGCAGCCATAGCTCGTAGCTACTACGCTACTAGGGTTTCCATCTCTTTTGAAGGATCTTATTTTTCTGTCAGCTGCTGAAATAGCGGTGTTTTCACATAGGCTCTGGACCCATCTTTTTTCTCCTTCATGCTTTGTGCTGTTGCCAGACAATTATTTATTACCCATGGTTTTAACTCAGGCATAGGTGACTTCAAAAATCTTTATATCCAGCACTGATCTTCTTTCTTCCCCTATTACTCTTACAGTGTCTTCTCCACATTGCAGCCAGAATGATTGTTTTATAAAAGTTGGATAATATCATGTGGCTTCTCTGCTAAAAATCTTATGGTGACCTCCCGTCTAGCTCAGAATAAAATCTAAGCTTTTACTATGACTACCTCATCCTAGTTTGCCTAGGACTTTCCCAGTTTTAGCACTGAAAGTCCTGTGTCATGGGGGAGTTGGTCACCCTTTGACATACAGGGCTCTACCTTATCTGGCCCCTGAGTGCTCTGTCCTTATTGCCTGTTATTTTCCCCTTTCCTCTTGCTATTCTAGCCACACTGGCCTCTACTTGGATGTATCCAGTGGCATTAAAAATCTAACATATCTGCAAAAAACTCACCTCTTCTCCCTTTCCCCGGCATTCTTGATGAATGACATCATAGCTTCTCCCTCACCCCTCATCGGATTGGCCACTAATTCCTGGGGATCTTACCTTTGACTCCATTTCTCACCATCCTCACTGCCACTATGCATAGTTCAGGCCCTTGTAATATGTTTAAATGACTCCAGTCTCACCCCTTGCAGCCTATCCTTCACACTTTGCCTTAGTGTTCTTTCTAAAGCACAAATCTGGTTATGCCCACTTCTCAGTTAAAATCTTTTAGGGTTTCTCTAATGCAAACGCGTATATGTACACACACACGCACACATCTTCCGCCATCTGTTGCCTATCTGCTTTTCTAACTTCATCCTCACTGACCCACAGGCATTATACATTCTTCAGCTAAAAAAATTACTGCAGTTCCTCTAGGATCCTACCTAAAGGCTGAATTTAAATGCAAAATGTAACTATATGAGCATCCGCTAACACCATTGGTTGGAGGCTCGTACATGGAGGCTTCTGCTCTGGCATTTAAGACAGCTCATGATTTGAAAGACTAGAGCGAGTGAAAAAGTTCTCTATAAGGCCGTGCCCTTTTCATGGGCTTCTGCCTAGAGTGCCCTTTCTCTGTTTATTCACTTGTGCATTTTTCATTCATTCAAGACTGCTGCCTCTCCTGGGCTCTGAGTATGATTCCTTCTACAGACAGCATTTATCCTTTTATATTATTTCCTGCTTGATTGTTTATCTCTTTCATTAGACTCTAAACTCCTTGAGTATAGAACCTGGTATTTTAATTTCTCTACCACTAGCATGGTTTTACACATTATTGGTAGGCAGTAAACGTTTGAAAAATGAATGATAAGTGATCTTAAGAAGTAGGGCTAGGATCCCAATTCAGTTAGGCAAATATTCCCTGAATATAAGTAATTGAGATCATTGGCTTAGTAATTAATTTTGATTGCCTTCAGTTGATACATGAGTATTTTAACTAACCCAGTGTTTTAGGACTTCTTAATAGCATATTTTTACATCATTAACATAAGAAATTACTTGCTTTGATGATCATATTTTATATAGTTTTTTGAAAGACATTTTCATTTAGAAAGCTGGTTTAATATTTATAACCTTATGGGAGTTTTGAAACTGGTAAGTAGAGGGTGTTAATAGCCATCCCTTCTCAATTTTCTTCCTAGAATAATAGGTATTAGAAGTCCTTTGGTTTGTCTTCTTGCCTCCAGGCAGAAATATATTAAGCCTCTTAGTTTGTTCTATGATTCAAGCTGTCTGACTTCTTTTTCTTAAGCACCACAGTGCCTCATAATCCTCAGATAAGCTCAGAAGTTAATGTTCAACTCAAGTTTCTTCTTCTTTGTATAAATTATCAAATGCTGCATAACAAATCACCCTGTTATCTAGAGGCTTAAAATGGTGATATCTTATGGTTTCTGTGTTCAGGAATTTGAGAGTACCTTGGGTGGGTGGTTTGGCTTGGAATCTCTCATGAGGTTACAGTTAGATGTCAGGCAGAGCTGCAGACATTTGAAGGCTTGACTTGGGCTGGAGGATTCACTTCCAACATGGGTCACTCATATGGACTATCTAAATCAAATATCTAATTTATGTACCTTCTGTGTTCTGCACCCATTCTGCTGAGCCTGGTAAATAATTATGACGTTTGAGTGTTTAAGATTAAAAATGGGGTAGAATGTGAGGTCTCCCTCCCTCGTGTTCGATAAGGTTTGGCCTATATCACTAATAGAATATGATATGGCAGCATTGGGCTTCCAAGGCCAGGTCATAGAAGGTATTGCAGCTTCTTTTGGTCTCTTGGATTGCTAATTTTGGGGGGAAGTCAGCCACCATGATGTGAGAACACTCAAGCAGCCCTGTGGAGAGAATCACAGGAAGAGGAATTGAGGCCTCTACCTACGTCCAGTACCAGTTTGTCAACCGTGTGAATGAGCCACCTCAGAAAGGAAGCCTCCAGCCCAAGTATGAGCCTTCAGATGCCTGTAGCCCTAGGTAACATCTGAATATAAATTCAAGAGAAATCTTTATCTCCGTGATGTTTAGGACCTCCACTGGATCTCAACAAGTATTGTTTTATCAAATGACTGTTGATGCTTAGGACTGTGTAAAGTATTGCTGCGAATATAAAATATAAAATAATTAGTCTGTGCCTTTTCTTAACCTCATTGTTGATCTTCTAAGATAAAGAAATTGTTGCCTGTCATAGCTTTGTAAAAATCTTTTCCTCTATTCTTCATACTTAGAAGTTAACTTAATAGCAAAAGTTTGTTTGCTAAGCAACAAGATTGAAACATGTAAATGATGATGACTGAGTTTTCTGGACACCTTTACTCCCTTTAGGCGCCATATACTTTTATCTTCCTATAGCAACCTGTAGACAGTCTTAAAAAACCATCTCATAATTTGTGATTATTTGTTTTTATTTCTGTCTTCCACATCAGGAACTCCTTGGGAGATTTCACCCTCATTTTTTTTTTTAATAAATGAAGGATTACATAGGAATACGCTCTCTCAGTTCTGTTTTAGTGAGTCAGGAGATCTTAAATAACATTAAAAAAGAGATTATTTGTCATTCAAAACACTTTTACATAAATAGTTTAATTGATTCCTCAGAATAACCCTTTGAGAATGGTGGCTTTACTCCCATTTTAGAGATGAACCTGATGCTAAAGTAACTTACCCGAAGTTAGTAGTTAAATAATTTAAAAGGTAAAAACTATGCCATTATGTATCTTTATGGGTAATCAGTAAGTGACAGGTTTGCTAATATTTTTAGTTTCATTACAGTGTAGAACCCTAAGTATTACTGTGTATTATCGCTTTAAAGCTGAATGGAATCTAATATTTCTTTGTGGCCTTTTTTGTCCTAGTTGTTAAAAGTAGACGATTTGAGGACACAAAAATTATGTATAGAGTAGAAAATTTGTATCTAATTTTTGTAGCTTGAATTAAATTTTTTTTTTCTCTTACCCTCTTCTTTTTTCCCTTTACATCACACAAAATCTTTTTTAAAATAAAGGTCTGAGGGTCATTTATGTCTGCCTGTCCGATACACACATGCCTTCCCAGAAGCCTTAAGGAAGTTCTATCGTGGGGAGTTCAGGTAGGAATTTCTTACTATTGTTCTTATGTAGATGTGTGCCATTAAAGATGCTGTCGAAAAATCAAATTAGGTAGTATTTGGATTAGTTGTAACTGTAGCCATAAAAAATAACTGAGTTACAGAGAGATTGAATATACCTTCTCCTAGTCCAATTTGAACTGTGTGTAGAAACTCTGACAAATGCCACTTGGCCTATAATGGTAAGTAACAGCTTTTTACCTTCAGTGAGATAGAGGCCTTGTCGCTATTTTCTTATCCTTGTTACATGTTCTTAGCAGTTTGGTGGAAAGATAGTTAAAAGTGTTGGTTGAAATTAGGTGTGCAAATTCTCCAAGACTTTATGTTTTTTATCATCTTTTCCCACCAAATAATGACTGAGAGTTGGCTTTACTCCAGCACTGCTGAAATTCCTGGTATCTCAGTCTTACGCAGTATTTCTTGATCAGCAAGTGTTTTCTCATGTTTCTTTAACTTACTCTGTTTAGTCATCAGGCTAAAAAGACGAGGGTGGAGGGAGGAACAGGGACGAGGTTGCCCAGTTACATTTGAGAGAGACCAAGTTGGGCTGCTTTTTGTTTCTTGACTTCGGCTAGATTTTAGAGTCAAAGAAGTCTTTTCCTCTCTACGTTTGTGAGGTCATATCAAATCTCTTTGACTTCTCTGGAATCAATAACCGTGATTCTAGTTTCTCGTCATTCCAAAGTTTGACACCTAGAAATGACTGATTTATAACGAACAAGTAGGAATATGTTTTCTGTATGCCTATCTAGCAGAATTTGTTCCATTTGACTTTGAAACAGCAGTTTTTGGTTTTGAAATCAATTAAACCTGATGCTTTTTTCTTTATTTTTAAGAAAATATTAAAATTTTTTATGTGTAAGCTAAAATAGTATAATACTTGTTTACTCTTAATCTCTTTTTATTATAAAAAATCATCATTTTTAATTTTGGGGGGGGATTTTTATCTTAATCCAACTACCGTGACACAATATTATTTTAATTTTGGAATGCTTTCTTTTTATATATATGTTCAGTTTTATTTGTTGCTGAGCAAAACCCAAGCCATATCTAACTCAGCATCTTGGGTTTAATGGGTACTTGACAGTTTGACTTAAATTCAAGTTACTTGGAATATTTTATATAACACATTAAATATTTTATTATAATTGAAAAGAGAAATAAACATCCAAATGAGTCTTTGAGCAGGAATCTGTGGGTCTTAGTGTTTCTAGTACACTTTGTTTTTATAATAACTAGTTTTAAAATAAAATTTTTTTTTTGGTGAAATGATTATAATGTCTAATTTTTTATTTTATTCTATCTTGACATTCTTTCTTTCCCTCTGCTTTTTTCTAAGGTGGCTATGGAGGCAGCGAATCAGGTTATATCTTGAAGGGACTGGCATAAATCCTGTTCCTGTGGACCTTCATGAACAGCAGCTAAGTTTGAATCAACATAGCAGAGCCTTCAATATTGAACGTGTTCATGATGAAAGTAGGTAGATTGTGATTTAGATGTATTTGGGGCAATATTTAGAGCCCTGGTGGCGCAGTGGTTAAGAGTTCAGGCTGCTAACCGAAAGGTCAGCAGTTCAAATCTACCAGCTGCTCCTTGGGAATCCTATGGGGCAGTTCTACTCTGTCCTATAGGGTCGCTATGAGTCAGAATCGACTTAATGGCAATGGGTTTGGTGTTTTGTTTTGGGGCAATATTTAAGTTACAGTTACATCAACTTCTAATTTTTGGAAGTAATTATTTATAATTATTTTGGTATTTTAGTACCACTAGTAACACTTAAAGGACCCCTGGTAATGCAGTGGTTAAGCACTTGGCTGTTAACCAAAATGTAGGTGGTTTGAACCCACCAGCTGCTCCATGGGAAAAAGATGTGGCAATCTGTTTCTGTAAAGACTTACAGCTTTGGAAACCCTATGGGGGCAGTTTTGCTCTGTTCTGCAGGGTTGCTGTGAGTCAGAATTGACTCAACAGTGGCTGGTTTGAATTGCTTTAGTTGTAAACATTGATGTTACGATTAGAATCTGAAGTAAGACATGCAACATATTTCTAAAGGAAACATTTTCTAGGATAGGCTTGAAAATTAGTTGGCTAGGGAAGGATTATAAAACATAATATTGGAATAGTTTTCAAGATGATTACTTTAAAAAATAAATTTCTAAAACTTCTATCCAGATGGGTATTCTACTGCAGTTTTCTTGTTTCTGCTATGGTACACATAAAGTGTAACTATAAAAATGATAGGGAGTGGGACCTGATATTTAATACTTACTCTGTTCAGGTATTATGATGGGGACTGGATTTAAAGGTTACTTGGTGACTGATTTAGTAAAGTAAGCTTTAGATAGATAACAATTAGAAACAAGCTGGGGAGAAAAGCAGTATAGTCAATATTTTTCTCAAAGAACTTTGATGTACCATTATTTAGAGACTGTCTTTGGCTGGGTTCTCTAGAGAGGCAAAAGCAGTGAAGTGTATATGTATGTATTTAGAGAGAGAGAAAGAGATTTATCTAAAGGAAATGGCTCACAAGGTTGTAAAAGCTGGGAAGCCTGAAGTCCATGGGTCAGGCATCAGGCTGGAGGGCTTCTCTGGACTCATGTAGCTGCAAGGTATGAAGAACCTAAGATTGGTAGGTAAGATGGCAGGCTACTGGCTCAAGTCCCAAGAACCAGAGATCAGATGATGATGAGCCAGATGCAGGATCCAGTGGGAGCAAAAGCCAGCAAGCTTTTCCAGAATGTCCATATATATTGGATGCAGGCCACACCCCTAAGGAAACTCCTCTTACAACTGATTGGCTGATTATACCAGATCACATCGTGGAAGTGATTACGTTTTATCACAAAATAGAGGGTAACTACACCAATACATAACTGCCAAATCGTTGAGAATCATGGCCTAGCCAAGTTGACAACTAACCATAACCCATCACAGAAGCACAAGGCAGGCTTTTTGGTTGCTTTTTGAAAGTACATGTTGGCTTGAAGGCCAGGAAAATCAAGGAGTAGTTGTTAATTAGCCATCTTTCAATGAATGAAGCAATTTAGTAGCAAATAGAAAGGCAGTAACTCTAATTTTATAATTATTTTAGGGGTGTTTATTATGGGAAATCTGTGCTAGATACCTTGAGGATTAGAATGATGGTCTTTGAAAAACTTATAGCCTGGTGGAGGAAACAGATACAGAAACAACAGATGATAATACAATGCTAATTAAACAAATACTAAATATAGATGTGCTATGAGTAAAAGGAAGGAGCACTGGTGGTGCAGTGGTTACGTGCTCAGTTGCTAACTGAAAGGTCAGCAGTTTGAACTCTCCAGATGCTCTGATTGAGAAAGATGTAGCAGTTTGCTTCTGTAAAGATTATAGCTTTGGAAGCTCTGTGGGCCAGTTCTACTCTGTCCTGCAGGGTCACTGTGAATCGAAATCGACTTGACAGCAATGAGTTTTATGAGTATATGGGAAGAGGTATGATTGACCTTTAAGGGGGATCAGAGAAAGAAGAGGTATGTTTTGAATTTGGCTTTAGGCATGAATAGGATTTCTGAACCATAGAATAGAGAAGAGAGCATTTTAGGTTGTACAGGCTGTTATCCCAAAGTCACAAACAAAAAACTCTCAAGACATCAAGGGTTAGTAATAGAGTAGGAGATGAGAGTAAAAAGAGCACTGGACTAGATCATATTTACTGTGCAAAGAAATTAGGATAAGACAGTATATTCTGGGTTTTTAGCTGTGAAGAAAGGGGGTTGTGTGTGTGGTGAGGTATTCAGGCATAAAACATTATAAAGAATAGCAGTTTAAACCTGGCACCAAGATAAGCAGAAATAGATCCAAGTTTATGTATGTACGAATTTAGTATCTGATAAATGTAGCATTTCACATCAATAAAGAAAGGGTAGCTTATTCAACAAATGGTGTTGGAACACTGCCCAATCACTTGGGAAAAAAAAAAATCCTTATAATTCCTACTCCAAAATAAGTTTCATAGATGTAAAGAGTTAAATGTAAAATATGAACTCATAAAAATTTTATGAAGTCCTTATGTGATTTAGGATAGAGGAAGGCAGAACGTCAAGATAATCCTCAGGATTTTTTAGTGATTTAATTATTCGCCTGTCATTACTTAGTGCCTTAGCACTATGATGCAGCCATATGGGCCTAAGAATGTCATAGTTAATAAATTCTAGGATTTATTATTTCTAGGATTCTCTATCAGGATCTGTTCTTGCGTTTTTCTTTTTCGGTCACTTAGAAGAAGGAATGGCTAACTGTCTTACTACTGTTTAATAACTGGCTATTGACCTTTTTGAAACGTCAAATTACATTAAATTCTTAAAGCACTGGAAGACAAATAGAAGTTTACTTTTCTTTAATCAAAAATAATTCTCTAAATATGAGTGATTTTTTTTACATTTATTCTCCACCCTTGCTTTTGGAGTGAATACTGTTTTTGCTGTCAAATACACCTCTGCAAATTTAAACCAAAACAATTTAGTCTTTTGTATGTTAAGCTAGTTAATGAGTCTTTAATATTTTTAACCATGAGGTAGTGGATTAACTTTCTGAAAAATATAGGTTGATGTAATGTGTATAAATATCTGAACATACGTAATTCCTGTTTGAAAATACGAGTATACTTATCTTTAACATATGATATCGTTTCAAATGTAACTCATGCGTGTAATTTCCTATTTAAATCCAAAATGGCTCTCCCTTGGAAGTGCTTGGTCAATTCCATCTCTGAATTGACCAGAGTAAACTAAGTAGTGTGGCAAGGATCTAATGAGAGGAATATTTCATTACTCTTGGAAATTTTTTAAAAATCTTATTTGTTTTATTGTTGTTGAGAATATACACAGCAAAACATACACCAACTCAACAGTTTCTACATGTACAAGTCAGTGACCTTGATTACATTCTTTGAGTTGTGTAATTATTCTCACCCTCATTTTCTGAGTTGTTCCTCCCCCATTACATAAACTCACTGCTCCCTAAGTTTCCTGTCTAATCTCAGAAATTTATTAGCAATTTTTAAAAAGAATTTATTTTTGTTGTTGAAAATGTACTCAGCAGTGCATATACCAATTCAGCAGTTTATACATGCACAATTCGGTGACATTGATTACATTCTTCAAGTTGTGCAACCATCCTCAATCTCATTTTTCGAATTGTTGCTCCCCCATTAACAGAAACTCACTGCTCCCTAAGCTTCCTATCTAAGCTTTTGAGTTGCCATTGTTAATATGATCCATTTTGTTGTTGTTGTTAGGTGCCATTGAGTTGGTTCTGACTCATAGTGACCCTATGTACAACAGAATGAAACACCGCCTAGTCCTGTGCCATCCTTACAATCACTACGTTTGAGCTCATTGTTGCAGCCACTGTGTCAATCCATCTTGTTGAGGGTTTTCCTCTTTTTTGCTGACCCTCTACTTTACCAAGTATGATTTCCTTCTTCAGGGACTAGTCCCTCCTGATAATATGTCCAAAGCGTGTGAGATGAAGTCTCACCACCCTTGCTTCTAAGGAGCACTCTGGCTGTATTTCTTCTAGGACAGATTTGTTTGTTCTTCTGGCAGTCCATGGTATATTCAGTATTCTTCACCAACACTATAATTCAGCTCCGCTGAAACTTGTCCACCAAGGGTGACCCTGCTGGTATTTGAAATACAGGTGGTAAAGCTTTCAGTATCACAGCAACACAAGCCACCACAGTACAATAAACTGTGTAGTGATCCCATATAGATGGTTCTTTCAAAGAGTACGATGCTAAAGGAGAATGGGGAATACCAAAGATACAAGGAAAATATGAGCCCAAGAGACAGAAAGGGGCACATAAACCAGAGACGCCATCAGCCTGAGACCAGAAGAACTAGATGGTGTCCGGCTACCGCCAATGACTGCCCTGACAGGGAACACAACAAAGAATCCCTGATGGAGCAGGAGAAAAGTGGGATGTAGAACTCAAATTCTAGTAAAAAGACCAGACTTAGTGGTCTAACTGAGACTGAAGGGACCCCAGAGGACATGGCCCCCAGACTCTCTGTTAGCTCAAAACTGAAACCATTCTTAAAGCCAACTCTTCAAATAAAGATTAGACTGGACTATAAGACATAAAATGATACTGGTGAGGAGTGTACTTCTTAGCTCAAGTAGACACGTGGCAGCTTCTGTCCAGAGGCGAGATGAGAAGGCAGAGGGGGACAGGAGTTGGTTGAATGGACACGGGAAGTACAGGGTAGAGAGGAGGAGTGTGCTGTAACATTATAGGGAGAGCAACTAGGGTCATATAACAATGTGTGTAAGTTTTTGTATGAGAAACTGATTTGAATTGTTAACTTTCAATTAAAGCACAATAAAAAAAAGAGAAAAAAAAGTTCAGTGCAAAAAAAAAAAAAGAGTACAGTGCTCAAGGCAGACGTTCTTTACTAATTACTGTGTATTTTCTACGTCTGTTTGCCAACCATGCCTGCTATGCCAATTTTTTTATATGTTGCTGTAAAAAAAAAAACATGCTTATGAAAATAACCTCATGGGAGAGGACACAGTTGGCAAATAAACATAGAAGGTGCATGTTATTTTTCTAACAATATCGTGAGCTAAACTATTGTTTGGTTTAAACAAGACTTCAGGGGATGCTTTTGGTTTAAGGTTTAAAGTTATCTCAGGGCAATAGTTTGGGGTTCATCTAGCCTCAATGACTACAGGAAGTCTGTATCCCATGAGAATTTTAAATTCTGTTCTACATTTTACCCCCTTTTGATCTGTATTCTTCTGGTCTCTTGGCAAAAGAGGCAGTTGTTTTTTTTAAGAGGAATTAAGTTTTATGTTGAAGAGACAATGGCTTCCCTTGAAGGCATAATGTTACATGACTTTAAGGTTTGTGTTTTAAATACTTAAAGTAAAAGTTATTGATTTGTTAAAGTGTATGATTCTATTAAAACAAAAATGTAAAAGTTTTACTGTTTTAAAACATAATATTTCTAAAATTCAAGGAGTTATCTTAGTTTTTTTTTTTTTCATTACTTGCAGAGTCCGTGGCTTCAGGACCCCAGCTTTTGCCAGTGAGAGCACTAAATGAAGTCTTCATTGGGGAGAGTCTGTCATCCAGGTATTTTTAAACCTGAGTTCTTGAGTTTGGAATTTGATGTTTTAGTATTTTTTGGGTATTCAACTTCTATAACCTGGCTAAGAGTTTTGAATAAACTAGTGGGAATATTTCCAGACTCTTTGTATACATTAATACATGTTAAGAGGAAGGAGGGTTTCGTGGCCAAAAAAAAAAAATTGTGAAACTCTAGGTTCTACTAAGTTATTCCGATTTCTTTACTACAGTACTTTCCAGAGCCTTTACTCTACCTTATAGGTGCTTTATAAATTTTTGAGAGATATACTAGGCATATATTTGTAATTGATACACAATTTTTATAAACAATTCATATTAAAATTTCCCCAGTACTTTTGTTAATAATGTCCTTTAGAGCTGATTTGTTTCTTTGCATGTTTTTGTCCCGGATCCATTTAAGGATCACACATTGCATTTGGCCATCTTGCATGGCTCTTTAAAATTCTTCAGTTAAGAACAGTTCCTTAATCTCTACCCCCTTTTTTGTCATTCATGATATTAATATTTTCAAATGGTCCAAGCAAATTGTCTTGCATAATATCCCTTATTTTAGATTTGTATGTTTTTTTTTCTCTGCATGGTAAGATTCAGACTAAACAATTTTGCCAGGAATACTATCTAGATGATGTTGTAACCTTCTTAATGTAACACTTCATAAGGCAAGTGCATTGACAGTTTATGATTCATAACTATTATAAACAAGTATTAAAGTTAATAGAGTTCCTCATGAGGAGTGTAAAAGGTCATTTGTGTTTTATTACTGATAAAATCTGTTTTGTGGGAGTTGAATATAATTTATGCTTAAATTATCAACAAAATTTTTTTTTGTAAAACTTTGTATCAAAGTTGTTACTAGATATCTAATGACTGCTATAATATAAAGTTAACTTTTATTGTTACTTTAGAACTTGCCTTCTCATTTGTAGATTTAACTAAATTAAACCAAAAAACCAAACCTGTTACCACTGAGTCGATTCTGACTCTTAGCGACCCTGTAGGGCAAAGTAGAACTGACCCATAGGGTTTCCAAGGAGCACCTGGTATATTTGAACGGCCAGCTTTGGGTAGCAGCTGAACTCTTAACCACTATGCCACAAATTAGCGGTGGAAAATTAGAGATGAGTCACTGTCCCTGCTGCTAGAGGAACCATGTGACCCTTTGAAGACGGTGTAATTGACTCGCTCATTTACAAAGAATTCTATACTTTCTGAAATTTTGTTTGCTGCACATCATATCCGTTCATAAATAATTATGAGAAAAATTTGCCTTAGCTAAAAAAGATATTCTAGCCAATAATTTAACTCAGGCAGCATTGAAAAGAAGAAAACCTGATTCGGCAAAATGATTTGAACAGTCTTGTTGAGTTGTTGTAATTGTTTTGACTTAAACAATATTAAATTTGTTCAACAAAAATAGAGTTTGCACCCGCTATGTTCAGTGTATAAGTGTAGTGCTAGTTTAAACACATGTATAATGTGTTTAATGTATGGGGGTAGTAAAATACACACTTTAAAAAATTGTTAATCTTAACATCGACTCTTCAAAGAAATAAAATTATTCATTAAAGGCAACTTAGATAGTAAAGCATAAAGAATATGTTTATTTTAACATAAGACTTACACTATATATAGTTTTTTTTTTTGCTACACACTAAATTTGAAGCAATATGGACATAAATAATGGATATTTTTATGCAATAGAAAAGGAAGAAAATGTAATTCTAGTGATATAATCTAGTCATTATTGCCAAAGACAGAAGAAAGCAACAGTTTTCTGATGTAGAAAGTCTATATTAAAATAAATAGATGACAAAGGTAAAAATCACCATTTAATGGGTAACATTATTCTGTTTGTATCATTTAAAAGTTGTATGGTTAACTGCTGAGTGCTATTGCTAGCATTGCTTTATAATTTGTACTTACTAAAAATTTATATAACTTTTAAAAGGAGGAAAACTGGGACCAGTTGATAGACTTGGGAATTAAGTGAAGTGCTATTGGGGGATTTTATATTGAATGCTTAACTTCTGTGGCAGTAGTGCTTGGTTGGTTGATCTGTACAGTGACTGCTGCTGTTTGTTTGGTGTCCTTTGATGCTTCACTTTATGTCTTTACTAAGAAAAGGACAGCAATGTGTTGGCTTCTTACACTCCTGAAAAAGGTTTGATTACTAGAAGCATTAGAACTTAGTTTTGAAGATTCCATGACATAGACCCCTAGGCAGGAAGGAAGAAACATTTACTGGATGCCTGCTGTGTGCCAGGCACTGTGGATGTTACATATGCTGTCTCATTTAATGTTCACAAACACCCTATGAGTAAGGTAGTTTATTTGTCAGCGAAAGAAACTGAGATTCAGAGAGTTCAAATACCTTCTCCAAGGTCATGTCATTAGTTAGCATTAAAGCTATCAAACAAACCCAGTATGTCTGATCAGATCCTGTACTGAGGCTTCACCACACTGAAAACTTAAGTGCTTCACTTGGAAAACATGAAATGCAGCAATATTATTCCTGCCTCATTTATAATGTTCTTAGATTTAAGAACATTTTTAAAGCCCAATTGTTTTTGTTGTTTTCTTTTCTTCTATTTGTTCTAACCTAGACTGTCTTATTCTTGGGCTGTAGCAGTGGACAATTTAAGAAGAAGTATACCCACTCTAAAGGGACTGTGAGTTTTATTGCTGCCTTCAAAAAATAATTTCCCTGAAATAAATTCTGTGAGTTGACTAATCTGTGATAAACCTGCATGTGAGAATGACACTAAGTTTGCTCAGTGTTTTGGGCTCAGCATTTCCCACCTGACTTGATGCTTCTTCCTCTCTGCGTCTACTTTTCTTCGGCTCCCACTCACTTCTAATCTCTTTTGTTTCTACTTGATTCTGGAATGATAGCAGCCATTGCTACGGAGTTGGTTGGCTTGTCTGTATATAATAGGTTTCTAATGTACTTTTTCTAGGAAGATGAAACAAAGCTATGAAGTAGATTAAGTGTGAATATTAGGTCCTGCTATCTTTTATTTTTATAAAGAATACTGGCTTAAGAAGAAGAAAATGAGTTTTACCATGCAGAGCCTTTATGAATTGAGTGCTTACAGGAGAAATTGAAAGGGTTAAAATAAGAGAAATTATCCACATAGTTAGTGTTAGTGTTTGCAAGCATATCTAATAATTGTCATTATCTGAAAAGCTACATTAAGGGCTTATTTTAACTTTTCTGCTGAAGCTAATTTGATGGAGAAAAAAATCCATTGTTTTTCTGTGACACCATTATTTTAAGATATAGCTTACAAAATAGACTTCTACACATTTCAAAAGTTTTTTGAATAGTTATAAATCATTTACACATTCATTCAGTTAAAGAATAGTGTCATTTTTGATGGTCTCAGAAAGCCCACTTAATTCCTTGTTTATGAAATGCCCTAAGAAATACAATTTTTAAAAGAAATTTACAAGTCAAGTTTTATTCCTAGTTTTGTCCACTAACCCAGTTCTAGTTGGAAATTTTCTTTAGACCTTTTATATCTTATCTCTGTTATTAGCTTACTGCCAATTCAAAGACACCGTTAATGTGTAACTTAAACAAGAGTTTAGTAGAAATTATTAGTAACTTAAAGGATTAGCTATATATATCAAGGACTAGCTACCAAAAATGAAACTCACCTAAGGGCAATACCTTCTTTTTGAATCCTAAAATAATATTCTGTGTGTTAGATTCCATACAAGCAGTAGCAGCAATGCTAGCCAAAAATTTACAAGAAGCCCTTGTTTGAAATGTTAAAGTATTGATAGAAAGGAGCATATGGATCAGAGAGGCATGTAGAAGGTTTTGTTTTGTTTGACTTTTTCACTTAATATTGGAATTAGCGTCGTGATGTGTATGCCTACTAAGTTAGGTATGTCTCAGGAAAGCCAGCTTACTTAGGGTTCATCAGTTCTGAAGAACTTTTTATTGTGAACGGTAAGTTCTGCAAACCCAATTTTATATTCTTAATCCACAGGGCGTCCTACTATGAGATTTCAGTTGATGATGGTCCATGGGAAAAACAGAAGAGTTCAGGACTCAATTTGTGTACTGGAACAGGATCAAAGGCCTGGTAAGTAACTTGAGATGTTGCTTATCAGCTCTTGTGAAATCTTTTCAGTGATTGACGCAATATCTCGTATTAGTGCACCTAAGACCTCTAATACTCAAGTGGTAACCTGGTGGTGTTGTGTAAGTTGGCTTGGTGTCTGTTTCATTCATTGGTTGGGTTCAGGAGTCCTGCCTTGACTTCTTGGATTACAGCTACAGCCTGGATTTGGTCATTATCTGATCGTTATTGAGCCTGCTACACTAGGTTTAAAAAGAAATAAAGGAAATGATAAATAGTTTTGGGGGCTATATAAATATCTTCTTAAAGTGAAGAATATTTTAAATAATAAAGAATTGGGTACAAAGTACAATACAAAAGATATGCTGAAGATTTGTGCCACAAAGACTTTGCTGGAGATGGCCTGAGGCTTCCTGGACTTTGCCGGAGATGGCCTGGGGCTTCCTGTATCCTCTTTGCCCTGTAACCTCTCCCTGGCTAGTCTCTTCTAGTCTACATGCAGATGTCTTCTCTCCTGAGTACAAACTCATATTGTAAAGTAACCTGCTAGACAGGATATTAATAGCACTTCAAATTCAACACATTCAAAACGGAATTTATTATCTTCAGTTTTTCTTCCTGTGTTCCCTGTATTGCTTAATGGCATCACTGTGTACCCTGACTCTGTGCTCTAGAGAAAAAACACTACTCCTCAAAGCCTTACTCCACATTGAGTCTCCCCATCCTTAACCTCCACACATACCAGTCTCTCAGTCCTGTCAGTCGAACTCTGAAGTCTCTGCCCCCTCTTTCAGTTTCTACTGCTGCTGCTTTGGTCCAGGCCCCAATCTTTTTAGTGCATGTTCTTTGTGCCTCACCCTTTATTCTTTGGGGTGTCATCCACATTACCAACAGGTTAAAAAAGCCCACTGCCATCAAATTGATTCCGACTCATAGCGACCCTATAGGACAGAGTAGAACTGCCTGATAGAGTTTTCCAAGGAGCGCCTGGCGGATTTGAACTGCTGACCTCTTGGTTAGCAGCTGAAGCACTTAACCGCTACGCCACCAGGGTTTCCACCAACAGGTTAGTATTTCTAAACTGTAGGTAATTCTGTCTCTATTTGTTCTATGCTTTAATTCTTTCATTGACCCCTGCCTATGTTCACATTGCTCAGCCTGTCATACACGGCCCTTTCTAATATGATCTAAACTACCTTACCAGCCTTATTCCTACACAGCCCATCCCCATGAGCGTACTGGAGATACTGCAGGCTACTTGTAAGTCTCAGCACATACCATGTTCTTTCTTGGCTTTTATTTTTCCTCAATGCAACTTCTTCCTGCTTTAAATGCCTAAACACTCTCAACTTTCCATCCACTGGCTGAAAAACCCAGTCTTCAAATGTCATTCTATTTAGGAAATCTTTACAAGAATCCAGTTCCTTTCATAAGCACAATTAATTCATCCCTTTTGTTCTCCCCAACACTTTTTCTCATGGTACTATTATAGTATAGTACTATATACTATACTATACTATACTATACTATACTATACTATAGACTACTGAACAACTTGAATGGTTTGGGATGATGACTAGAGACTTTTTTTTCCTGCTTAATTTTTTTGTGTGCGTAGCACAGTGTTGTCATTAGGTGCTGTCAAGTCAGTTCTGACTCATAGTGAGCCTGTGTAGAACAGAACAAAACACTGCCTGGTCCTGTGCCATCCCCGCAATTGTTGCTACGCTTGATCCCATCGTTGTAGCCACTGTGTCAGTCCATCTCCTTGACGATCTTCCTCACTTTCGATGACCCTCTCTTTTACCAAGCACGATGTCCTTCTCCAGGGATTGGTCCCTTCTGATAACATGTCCACAAAGTACGTAAGACGAAGTCTCACCATCCTTGCTTCTAAGGAGCATTCTGGCTGTACTTCTTCCAAGATAGATGTGTTCATTTTTCTGGCAGTCCATGGTATATTCAATATCCTTTGCCAACACCGAAATTCAAAGGCATCAGTTCTTCTTTGGTCTTCTTTCTTCGTTGTTCAGCATTCGCATGCATATGACACGATTAAAAATACCATGGCTTGAGTCAGGTGCACCTTAGTCCTCAATGTGACATATTTGCATAGCACAGTAGCTAATACATATTCACTCAAATGCTTTTTGAATAAATGATTATATGCTTACAAATACAGCTAAAATAGTGATTATCAAACTATAAGTTTGGATTGTTTAATTTGGAGATTTACTTCATATTTTTGGTTTGTTAGCTATAAATGAGATTAGCATTGCTTTTTAAAACCACTTTATTATGTAAATTTTTAAATATATACAAGAGTACACAAAGCAGTATAATGAATCCCATGTCCCATTAGCCAGTTTCACTATTTATTAGCTCATGCCCAATCTTGTTTCCTCTGTACCCCTTCTGGTCTCCTTTTTTCTCAAATTATTTCTTTTTTATTAGACTTTAATTTTTACATCAGTTTTAGGCTTATAGAAAAATTATGCAGAAAGTACACAGAGTTCACTATACCCTCTCTTCCCCTGTACCATGTTCCTCCTGTTTTTAACATCTTGCATCGTGGGGTATATTTGTTACAATTATGCACCAATATTGATACATTATTATTAAGTGCGTATTTTACATTAGGGTTCTAATGTTTTTTTGACAGATGCCTAACTTCATGTGTCCACTGTTTCAGCACCATAGTTTCACTGCCCAAAAAATGCCCTGTGGTTTACCTATTCATCCCTCCCTCTCTTCCGAGTCCCTGGTAACCGTTGATCTTTTTACTATCTCTATAGTTTTGACTTCTCCAGAATGTCATCTAGTCGGAATCATACAGTACATAGCTTTTCCAGACTGACTTCTATCACTTAACAATATGTATTTAAAGTGTCAACTTTGAAGAAGGGAAAGATAATACACAATACAGGAGAAGTCAACACAACTAAAAAAAAAAACTAAAATTACTCCATGCCTTTTTATAGCTTGATAGCTCATTGCTTTTTTTATCATTGAATAATACTCCATCATATGGATGTACCACAGTTTGTTTACCTGTTTACCTACTAAGGTACGTCTCGGTTGCTTCTAATTTCTTGGCGATTATGAATAAATCGGTAGGTTTTTGTGTAGATGTAAGTTTTCAACATATTTGGGTAAATACCTAGGAGCACAACTGCTGGATTGCACGGTAAGATTATGTATGTTTAGCTGTATAAGAAATTGCCAGATTGTCTTCCAAAGTGGCTGTACCATTTTGCACTCTAGTCAGCAATGAATGAGAGTTATTCTTGCTGTCCATCCTTGCCAGCCTTTGGTGTTTTCAGTGTTTTGGATTTTACCTGTTCTTATAGATGTGCAGTGGTATCTCGTTATTGTTTTAATTTGCAGTTCCCTAGTAACATGATGTGGAGCATCTTTTCATATGCTTATTTGCCATTTGTGTATCTTCTTTGGAAACCCTGGTAGCGTAGTGGTTAAGAGCTATGGCTGCTAAGCAAAAGGTCAGCGGTTCAAATCCACTGGATGCTCCTTGGAAACTGTATGGGGCAGTTCTACTCTGTCCTATAGGGTTGCTGTGAGTCGGAATCGACTCGACGGCATTGGGTTTATATCTTCTTTGGCGAAGTGTCTGTTTAGATCCTTTGCTTACTGCTTAGTTGGGTTTTTTGTCTTCTTATTGCTAAGTTTTAAGAATTCTTTGTATATTGTGGATACAAGTCCTGTGTCGCATATGTGTTTTGCAAATATTTTCTCCCAGTGTATGGCTTGTCCTTTTATCCTCTTAACAGTGCCTTTTGCAGAGCAGTTTTTAATTTTAATGAAGTCCAACTGAACTTTTTTTAAGTGGATCATGCTTAGTTTGAGCTATTTCTAACATTGTTAATACGTCATAGTTCTAGGAATACAAGAACAAGCTCTACAAGACTTTTGTTCTCTTAAATCAAGTCTTACTTCTATAAGGAGATATTAGTCATTAAAATCCTTTGCCTTTCAACTATATATTTTAATTGAACAGAACCCTAGTAAAAGTATCTCATTTTTATATGACTTTTAGATTTTTAATGTAAGAATTCCAAAAGAATATTTTCCAATAATGTGGATGTTCAGAGAAATCTGAATATAATTCATGTATATCCCTTGAGTTTGACATTTTCATTCAGTGCTGAGTTCTTTACCATGAGCTAGGTAGTGTCGTATGTCTTGATTTATAATGGTAATATTAATGACTATGTCTTGATTTATAATGGTAATATTAATGACGTATAGGTATCATGGACCTCATACTCAAGAATAAGTAGGTCAGGACACTTTAAAGTATTTGGCTTTACACAGCACAGCTAGTAAGTGGGAGCAAATGTCTGGAGGCAGGACTCAGCTTGGTGTGGTTGGGCTGTGAAGTTGGAGGGCAGATAATGGTTAATACGGAGTAGGCAAGGGCCAGACCTTAGGTTTTTTAGCACAGGGGTTTGGCCTGTGAATGACATCAAATTTCTAATGTAAAATTTTGAGTATTTGCATTTTTCCTAGGAGAATGTCCAAAATTTTTTTCCCATTTCTCAAAATCGGAGCGGGAAGTATACAGGGAGTAGTATCTTTACTCCCTCTCCTCAAAAAGTAAGAGCCACTGATTTAGGTTTAGAGTTGCATGACTCACTATGTTATTTCAGTTCATTGGGATTTTCTATGGAGGCCAATGTGAGAAGGGTTATGAGGTACCAAAAGAATTCTAAATTACCTGGAAGAATTTTTTTAAAAAATCTTTGCCTTATCTTTATAGAACCTAAAAAACCAAACCCATTGCCGTCAAGTCGATTCCGACTCATAGCGACTCTATAGGACAGAGTAGAACTGCCCCATAGGGTTTCCAAGGAGCACCTGGTGGATTCGAACTGCCAGCCTTTTGGTTAGCAGTTGTAGCTCTTAACCACTGTGCCGCCAGGATTTCCTTTTAGACCCTAGGATAGAGCAATTTTCAAGAGGTATTCATGTTTGTGTTATTTATTTTTAAGTGTTTAAGCAAGATATCATACAGGTAAAGCATTTCTCACTTTCAAGACAATTATTTATTTTATATTTAAAGAAATAACACATGTTAAAAATATGTTAAATAGTACAAAAGTGTTTACAATGAAATGTTAGTCTCCCTTTCATTCATATCTCTAGTGCCAATCTCTAGACACAAACACCATATATTTGTATAATTCTTTTAAAAAAATAAACAGGGAAATAATATACATTATTTATACAGTTCCCTTTTTTTAACTTAACATTCGGTTCTCTTTTCATATTAGCACATACAGTTCTGTTTTATTCTTTTTAATATTTATGTAGTATTCATAGCTATAGTTTATTTAACCAGCTTCCTATGGATGGATATTTGACTTGTTTTGCTGTTATAAACAGTGCTTCAGTAAATATCTTTGACATCTCTGTATATTATATGTGCAAGTATATTTTAGGATAAATTACTGTATAAGAATATGTTCGCTTTAAACTGTTGACCGTGCAGAATTGTATAAGAATCCTTTTGTCCCCATATCCATGCTAATACTGTTTGTCAGTTTTAATCCTTGCAAATTTGAGAAAAAAAAATTTAATTTGTATGTCCTTAATTATCAGTAAGATTGAGAGTAATTTTTCATATACCAAACCAAAACCAAACCCGTTGCCATCAAGTCAATAAGCCTGTGTAAAAATGATGGCACAGTGGAGGTGTCTGCCCTTCTCTAATTTCAGGAGAGGGAGGAGAGAGAATCAAGATCAGCAACCCAAGGCTGATTGCTATGAGGTAGAGGTCAGACATATCTCCACCCTCCAACCTTTTTACTAATTCTGACAGCCAACGTCCCTCCCAAGGCACTCTCTACTTCCCTACAGGATTTGGTAATTCACTGCAGTGGTGGCATGGAACTTACAGATAATACGATTATGGGATTTATTTGGAAAGTAACAGGTTGAAATTCAGAATTAGGAACAACTCAGGATACAGTTCTTCAATCAGGACAGCCTCTTCTCAGCTGTGCCTGCAGGCAGGCCTTTCTCTGGTCCTTGGCCTCTTGGCTTTCAGCCCCTTGGGCCTCTTGGGCCAGCCTAGCCTCTGCCCAGCTCAGGCTCATGTTACAAAGTTCTTTAACTCCACCAATAAGTTCCCAGGGCACCCCACATCACTAGTAAGCCTTGGCCCGAAGGTGCTCAGCCCTCTTGTTCAATGGGTCAGCAAGCCCTGCTTCATCGACAAGTGCCTGGAGGCACCCCACTCCACCAAGAAGCCTCCTGCCTGAAGGCACTCAGCAGTTCCGCTCTGTGGGTCAGCACACCTACTGTAACCGCCTTGCTCCATGGGTTTGGAAGCCCACTGCGCTATCTCGCACCAGTCTCCTGGTTCTGCTGCTTCCATTTCTCTGCTGCCGTGTCTTGCCGTCTTGCACCATCTCCAGTATTACAGCTCTCTGTCTTTCTCTCTGTCTTCTTGGTCTAAGAGGTTCTCAGCACAGGGACCCTAAGTCCAAAGGACATGCTCCACTCCCATCTCTTCTTGGTGGTAGTGAGGTCCACCTTTCTGCCTCTGGGGTGGCTCATTTTAAGCCTAGTGGGATGACAAAACTGACTGATCCCCTTGCAAGGGTTCTATACATCTTATTTGCATGGTCCCACCCCCCACAAGCGTTCCATGCACCTTATTTGTGTTAGCAGCAAACTATCCAAACCCCTTGTGGGTCACAAGCACCTTATTTGCATAGTCCCACCCAATCATTGTGTGGTAGCCACAAAGACTGTGAAGGGCCATATTAAGTAATTCACTGCACCACAGTCTGGGGACTGTTTTTAAAAATTGGGTGGGGTCGCTACTGCCTTTTGATTATTTCTTTCCCTGATCATTTATATGAATTCTTTCTATGTTAAATAGATTATTCTACTTCATTTTTAGCATATTTTTAGAATTAAAACAGAATTATTTGATTTTTGCTTCTAGGTCATTCAATATTAACAGGGTTGCTACTCAGGCTGTGGAAGATGTTTTAAATATTGGTGAGTACCAAAATAGCTGTTGTATGTTGTAATATATTTATAATATGCTATTTTTTTTTTATATATATAATATGTGGAGCCCTGGTAGCACAATGGTTAAGTATTCGGCCGCTAACCAAAAGGTCAGAAGTTAAAATCCACCAGCTACTCCTTGGAAGCCCTATGGGGCGGTTCTATTCTCTTCTATAGGGTCGCTATGAGCTGGAATTGACTCGACTGGAGTGGGTTTGGTTTGGGTTTTATATAATATGTATGTTATTATGTGTTATCTATTATATGTTATAAAATATTTAATCAAGATGCTTTCTCCCTTTCCTCTTTCAATAGCAAAAAGACAAGGAAGTTTGAGTCTTCCATTGAACAAAGAATTGGTGGAGAAAGGTTGGTGACCAATGATAATAATCGCTCCTGTTTAAATTGGAATCTGTATTGATTTCGATGTAATTGTGATGTGTACTTGTCTAATTATTAGCAAAGTATAAATACTTTTTTTAACTCAAACATGCTTTTCAATATAATGTCCCTTTAAGTATATTTTAAGAATATAAAGTTTAAAGCTGGACTTTTATATTGTGATTTTTGTCACAATATAAATACAAACTATGTCTAAGTGGTGTAACTGCAGACATGTCTTGGGTGATAGAAAAATGCACATCTGGCAAATAGGAAGTGCAGATCTAAACTTGGTATACCATTAATATCCTGTGACTGAGATGCGATTCACTGAGCTGTGAATGCTTGACCTCACATTCACTCAAATGTTCTCTTTAACCTTCTCCTACTTAGATTTGCCCAGTTATTTCAGGATTCCTTCAGGAGAACTATCATTGTGGGAGAAAGAATACTGACCAGGGAATTTTAGAACTTGAGTTCCAGTCCTAAATCAGCCAGGCACTCACTGTGAAACTTTCTGCAAGACTGTGATCCTCCCCACCTCTCCTTCCTGCTCAGCCATAAAATGAGGGTATTAAATTAGGTCGCTGGTGCTCAGGGCTTCTGCAAATGCATTCTTTTAAAATTTATTTTTAAAAGATATTTAAATTGAAAAACACATTCGATTTGCATATCAAATTTTTACACACTGGAATCCACCCATCTATGAAGATCATTTTTGTACAGACCTCAAACTAAAACTTTTCTTGCTAGTTCTGTTTAATGAAGTATATCCTGAGACTTCAAGGTAAATTGTTAGAAAAACAAAAAACACCCAAACCTGTTTATAGTTGCATTTACCTACCTGCATAAGGATTTTCTCAACATGTACAACCAAAACAAAGTGGATATCAACTCATACAGGACTGTAACTGTCCTCTGTAAACACCAACTGTTTTCAGGACGGCCTCTTTTCTTTCTACTTGGTTGCCTTTAAAACGAGTCAGCAATACATTTGAACCTGATAAAGTGTTTTAACAGTGTCTGTTTATCTGTTATTTTATATATTGGATTTCCACATAAGACTTCCTTTTTGGGGTAATAGTTTGCATCTAAAAGAGTTTGAAAACAGGACGAAATTTCTAAAGTCTGTTTCAGTTCTCTAAAATGGACTCTTCTCTCTCTCTTAATTTGAAACCTAAAAGATTATTTTAAGCTTGGCTTATAAATTAGCATTAGTATTAAACCTGTATCAAAGGAAGGAAGATTAAGCACATTATAGTAATTGATGCTTCATTATATAATGTAACGTACAGTATGTAAAACAACTGACATTTTTATCAGGTGTATAAATTAAGTGCATGTACAGAATATAGTGCTTTCTCGTGATAAACATATCAGAGCTTTACTTTTGAGTGGATATCATTCTTTTGGAGATTTGACTATCTTCAGAAGCAGTGGTGAATGCCAATAGTGCACTCACTGTTATACACATTTTGCAACTACTCTTTTGAAGTTTCCTTCAGAACTAGCACATTTTGTGTGTGTCCCCAAGGAGGCAAAGTTTTATTTTTGAGGATGAATAAAATTTTTTTAAGGAACCAACTGATTCAAATGCAACTTTGGTAAATACGGTAGATTATCTAACCAACTTGTAATTTCTGTCTGTGTGTGTGTGTGTGTGTGTGTACACTCTTTTTCCAATTTTTATAATGTCTTTTAATACAGTGCTCAGTTAAACTGTCTCTCATGCTGGATTTCTGTGCGCGGTTGTCTTTAGCCGGTTTGCGCTTTGCCTGCAGCTCTCCCGTGTCTCTTGGTTAGAGGGACAGCCGGCCACGGGGAGTTCTCGGACGTGCCTGGAGCGGTGGCAGTTTCACTGGAGAAAGCATATTGCTTGTTCATGTTCGAGACTGTATTTTATATCAAGACTGTTAACATAAAATTAGGGTTATGAAAGCTTTGACATGGTGTTTTGAAAAGAACTTGGCAGAAGAGTATGGCAAGTCAAGTTCCATTTTCGAGTGCCTCAAAATAGTTCCTGCAGAGTCCCTGGGTGGCACAGATGGTTATGTGCTGGACCAGTAACTGGAAGGTTGGCAGTTCAGCCCACCCAGAGGCACCTCAGAAGTACGCCCTGGTCATCCGTTTCCAAAACATCGCAGCCGTTGAAAACCCTGTGCAACAGTTCTATTCTGCACACGGGGGGTTGCCGTAAGTCAGAACTGGCTCCACGGCAATTAACGACAACCAGTTCCTCTATTTTAAATTATTAGCCTTGTGGTCAGTGTATTCTTTATTCCACCCCCCGCCCCAAGTGTACCTATTTCTGCTATATTGCGGGTGGTGTGCGCTTTTGTGGGCTAATCTTGAACCTAATCCTTATTTATGAGTTTGTTTTTTATGGAGTATGTGTTATACTTGCTACAAAACAGAACTTTTGGAACACAGCTGCTTTTAAATTGGGGATAGCATCTTTTTTTTTCACACCTCTCAGAAGTGACCATCTTTCATTGAATGTGCTAATATTTGGGGATGTTTTTCTTTACAGTAACAAATGAGTATAACGAATCACTGCTCTACAGTCCAGAGGAACCAAAAATACTTTTCAGTATTCGAGAACCAATAGCAAATAGAGTTTTCTCAAGCAGTCGTCAGCGTTGTTTCTCCTCAAAGTAAGCTTCTAAAGTCTATGTTTTCATACCATGTAATGTTTGTTTTAATCATAAAGCATACCTGGTTTGGTTTTAAGAGTATTTAATTTCATTAAATTTACTCATTCAAACATGACCTAGTGGAAAAAGTAGAACCTGTTGAACTAATGAAGTATCATGCTAAGTTGGCTAAAACATACTGTCTTTCAACCTTGTTGTATTATCTTACAGAGACTAAAATCTAAGTGACTAGAAGGGGCATGGCACCGTGGTTAAGAGCTTAGCTGCTAACCAAAAGGTCAGCGGTTCGAATCCACCAGCTGCTCCTTGGAAACCCTATGGGGAAGTTCTGCTCTGTCCTATAGGGTCACTATCAGTTGGAATTGACTTAACAGCAATGGGTTTGGGTTTTTTTCTTGGTTAGAAGTGGCATAGGTGTTTAATTGGGTGATGGGGATTTGTTTGTTTTTTAATGTATCAGGACACAAACAATAAGATCAAATGATCACTATAAAAGAAACTGATTGGAAAACAGCTGCTTTCTAATAAGCTATGAAATAAAAGCAGGATAAATATTCATATAAAACCTAAGTTATATAGCAGTATATCTTTAGAGTAGGATTCATTTCTTTCAGTTTTTCCCTAAAAGTGAAACATGCACACACCTATTGAATTTGCTTCAGCTCCCTCCACCCCACCGTGGGGAGAGAATATACAAAAATGAATATAAATTTCTTATTTTGTAAAGTTGCCCAATTTTCCAAACTGATAAGAAAATCTACTGTAGTTACGAGAAAATGGCATTCACCTCATGGCAAGCAAAGAAGAGTTTAAGTATAAATTGCTGCTTATACTATGTGTATTTTATTTTTATGAATATAGACAGTTGATTTGTTTCCCAGGAAAGGCACTGAAAAAGAAGCTCACCTTACCTAAACTTCCCTTTATTCATTTAAGAATTAATTTTAATGAATCAAAAATGTGCTCAGTGTGGGTGAGATTACAAAGACTCCTTAAAGATACATACGTCTTATATTAAAACTTTTGCTCATATAACGTAAGAGAATAGGTTCATGGTTTTAGATTTGGAAAGGCACTTAAACAACAAACGAAAAGATGGATGAATTGAACTATACTAGAATTAAGAACTTCTGTTGATCGAAAGATACCATTAAGAAAATTAAAAGGCAGGCCACAGAGTGAAAAGGATACTTGCAGCTCCTATATCTAGCAAGGAGCCCTGATGCCATGGTGGTTAAGTGTTCAGCTGCTAACCCAAAGGTCAGGAGTTTGAATCTACCAGCTGCTTCTTGGAAACCCTATAGGGCAGTTCCACTGTGTCCTGTAGTGTGGCTAAGAGTCAGAATCGACTTGATGGCAGTGGGTTTGGTTTTTGGTTTATATCTATCTAGCAAAGGGCTCGTACCCAGAATCTATAATATTTAAAAATTCTTACAAATCAATAAGAAAAAGACAGGCAGTGCAATAGAAACATGGCCAGTAGTCTTGGACAGGCATTTCACAAAAGAGTATATCCAGATGGCCGATAAACGTATGAAAAGGCACTCGACTGTATTATTCATCGGGGAAATGCAAATTAAAACCATACAATACAGTACCATAAACATCCACCAAAATGTCCAAAGTACCATTTGCTGGCAAGGAGGTGGAGCAGCTGGAACCTTCGCACACTACTGTTAGAGATATATGCTTTGGAAAATTGTCAATAGTTACCTACCAAAACTGAACATAGCATACACTATGACCCAATAATTCTCTTAGGTATTTATCCAACAGAAATGTATAATACACATGTGCACCAAAAGACATGGTCAAGAATATTCATAATTCTAATTCCAATAGCCAAAAACCAAAATGTCCATGAATAGTAGATAAATAAACACATCGTAGATATATAAATTTTGGTATTTCCGTACAGTGGGGTACTGCACAGCAATGAAAATGAACAAACTGCTGTGTATTAACACGGATCAATTTCATAACCGTACTGTCGCACAAAGGAAAACCAGACACAAGTGCACAGACTGTATTCTTCTATTTAAAGTTAAACATAAAAACATAAACATGAAAGTGTACAGACTGTATTCTTCTATTTAAAGTTAAAGACAAAACTACCATATTTTTATGCAAATAATATGTGCCTTCTGCATTTGTTTGCCAACCATGCCATCACCCTGCAAAGTATTTTTGTAAGCGCTGTTCTGCTGATTTTTTTTTTTACATGTTGATGGAAAATAGCACCCTAATTATTTTTTACAGCAACATGTAAAAAAATAATTGACATAGCAGTGCTTACAGAAATACCTTGCAGGGGGAGGATGCAATTGGCAAATGAATGTAGAAGGTACACGTTATTTGTGTAAAAATACGGTACTACTGCTATGGTGATAGAAGTTAGGACAGTGGGAAGGAGGGCAGGGTGGTGACAGAGGGGAGTGAGGGAGCTTCTAGGAAGCTGGGTAACATTCTGTTTCCAATTTTGGTGATTACACAAGTGTGTTCATTGTGCTGGATACTAATAATTTGCCCATCATCTGAGTCTTAAAATGTAAATATCCAGGATCAGTGAACAAATACAGACTTAATGGAGCTCATAGGTTCTTCTCATATAACTGAATGTTAAAAGAGATATTACCACTACAAACATTTTTAAGCATTGAATAAGAAGAGTGTGACCGTTTTCATGTAAAATTCTTACTTAAGTAAATTTAGAGCCTAGATAAGGTACCCATGTATTTAAATAGTCAATTCTCTCATACCAACGGGCAACTTGATTTTTAAAAGCAAGGCTAAATGATCTACTAGCTTAGATAAGAATTCAGGGTTTTAACAAAACTGTCATTTAGTGTGGGGAAACCCTGGTGGTGTAGTTGTTAAGAGTTTGTTTGCTAACCAAAATGTCGGCAGTTCAAATCCACCAGGTGCTTCTTGGAAACCCTATGGGCAGTTCTACTCTGTCCTATAGGGTTGCTATGTGCTGGAATCAACGGGAGCAGGTTTGGTTTTATCATTTAGTGTAAAGAAAATATTAATATTTAATGTTTCTGTCTCTTTAGGGTTTGTGTTCGCTCTCGTTGCTGGGATGCCTGTATGGTTGTGGATGGAGGAACTTCTTTTGAGTTTAATGATGGAGCAATTGCTTCGATGATGATCAATAAAGAAGACGAACTTCGAACTGTGCTGCTAGAACAGTGAAGGGTTTTCTCAGATGACAAATTTTGATTACTGTTTTTTTTTTTTACTGCAGAAACTGGTTACTGGTCATAAAGCTACCTTTTTTTGGGGGGCGGGTATTGTTGAGACTGGTTGCCCCTGGCTCAAAGGTGACCAGGAGAGTGAAATTCGCCTTTTTCTCCTGTTGGATTGTGATGGGAAAGATGCGCACTAAGAAAATAGATGGACTAAACTGATTGGAATTGATACTAGTGACAATTTCTATATTGCTTACAATCGGGAACCAAGAGTGCTGGCGTCTTTTTAAATTTAAAGAAGTAATAAAGGACTTAATGTTTAGGATTGGAAATTCAACTGTACAGATGTTTTTTCCTTCTCTTTTTCCCAGGTTTGTGAAATTGGTCAGATCAAACATATCCTTTTGAGTAGTGCATATTTTTTATAGTATCCTAAAAATAGATTTTTTTTTATTTTGATGATATTGATGGAGAATTTTGATAAATCCTGATGTTTGACCTAATTGAAATAGGTAAATGCATTTTTAAACATGCTAAGAATTTTATAATTTCAGAACAAAATGATTTTGTTATGACTCTATTGATTTAAAAATTTCAATCACTTTTGAAGTTCTTTACAGATCAGTGTTTTCATTTAGTTGGCTTTAATTCATATTAACTTCAACAATGCGAGGTGAAATGCATATAAAAAACAAAAAAAAACCAAACCTAGTGCCGTCGAGTCGATTCCGACTCATGGTGACCCCATAGGCCAGGGTAGAACTGCCCCGTAGAGCTTCCAAGGAGAATGAAACGCGTATGGTTGGGCAAAGTCATGCTACTGTTACCAATGTATTTAATTACCCAGCTGCTGTTTTAGGGCATAAGCATTCATTCCTCTCTCTCTCTCTCTTTTTCTCTCTTTTTTTTTGGATGATTTGAGTTTAATAGGTTTCTTCTGTCTTTAACATGCACTAACATGGATTAAAAGGTGAAGAGGATAAACTGATTAGACATCTTCTCTTAGGAGTTTCGTAACACTTAAAATTTTTTTTTGTCTAGCGTTAGGAGTATTGTCAGAAAGAAAATGGATTCTTTAGTAAATATGCAAGATATTCATTTGTTTTGGGATTGCCTTGAGTAATATTGTGGTTTCACTTAGCTCATACTCCAAGTTTCACACATCACCACTGGAGGGATAAAATGTTATGGCTTTTCTTTTTTTTCCCATTATGATTAGAGAATTCCTTTATTTTTGGAGGAAATTACTTTTATCTAATTCTTGATCTACTGATAACAAGTACTCCCAGAATTGACACAAAAAGCTCCTATTGCTGCATAATGAGACAGCTGGTATTCTCAAGCCATTTATCTATAGTTTTATCTTTTTTTTTTTTCCACTCAGTGATGAAAGTTGTACTGGGTCTGGGTTTTAGGTGAAAGCTGTTCAGTCACTGACAAGTATTTAACACCCACTCTGTGCCATGTACTATGCCAGGTGCTGGAATTACTTTAATGAATGAAACAGACATTCTTCTTCTAGAACTTAAGTCTAGTGAGCTCAGAAGTAAATTCTGTGAAAGCTAGGGTGTATATTCAAATTGAGTGCACTTAATTTTGCCAACATTTAACTTGCTGTTCTTATCAAAATTTCAATATAAATGTTAGTATAGTCTCCTGGGTGGTACAAATATTAAGCACTCAACTACTAACAAGAAGGTTGGTGGTTTGAACCCACCCAGAGAATTCTTGGAAGACAGGCCTGGCAATCTGGTCCTGCAAGGTCACAGACTTGAAAACCCCATGGAGCAGTTCTATTTTACACACTCTGGGTTGCTGTGAGTCAAATTAACTCAATGGCAACTAACAACAACAATATACAAAGGTAATTCAGATTTTGATGTATACCCAGAAGAATCTGTTCATTTTAGTTAAAAGTATCTGCAAAAATACTCATAATAAAGAGTTTATATAATGCATCAGGTAGAAAAGCAAGAAAAATCAGTGTTTTCCCAGAGCTGGAGCTGGTTTCTGGTTTTATTTTAAAATGATAGGCTAAAGATACCACTTTATAAACAAGTAAAGTTCTACAGTGTAGGAACTCCCCTGAAAAACATTGCTGTTGAGTCAATTCTGACTCATAGTGACCCTACAGGACAGAGTAGAACTGCCCCATAGGGTTTCCAAGGAACAGCTGGTGGATTCAAACTGCCAGCCTTTTGATTAGCAGCCAAACACTTAACTGCTGCGCCACCAGGGCTCAAACTCCCCTGAAAACACACACACATAACCCATTGTTGTTGAGTCGGTCCTGACTTGTAGCAACCCTATAAGAGGTTTAAAATGCCTTGAAAAAAGTGCCAACTCCGTCTTTAGTTAATCTCAAGAAAAACTGATTGTCCAAAATGGCACTATAAAAAAAAAATTTTTTTTTTTTTTTTACTATAGGTCTATTAATATGTATTGGTAACCTGCTGTGTAAAATTATCCCTAAGCCATATTTTAAAGGTTTCAGAAATACTTAATGTGTTTGTGATATAACTTCTAACATTTCTGCTCTGGGTGGGAATTTATTTGTAAGAGATGATGAGACACAAAGGATGTTAGAATAGCAAAAATGTCTATGAATGAGTTAAACTTTTCATGCAACTATATGTGAATAAAATTAGATGATTGTTATCTCTACTTTTTTATTTCATTATTTCACTTAACTCTTATGGGGTCTATTTGAAAACCCGGTTTTCACAAAATGTTACGTTTCAAAAAGTCTTTTTCCCACTGCTTGCACTATATATTGTTCTGTGCCCTGTCGATTTTTCATTCACTGCTAATATTTGACTCAGGATCATGATTTTTTTACATAATCAGATGGTAGAGTGTTACCTGGTAAATATAGACTCTAAAGATAATTTTGACTTATTTTTGATATTCTATGTTGCTGTTGTTAGGTGCTGTTGAGTCAATTCCGACTCATAGTGACCCTGTGTACAACAGAATGAAACACTGCGGTGCTGTGCCAGCCTCGCAATTGCTGTTATGCTTGAGCCCATTGTTGCAGCCACTGTGTCAGTCCATCTTGTTGAGGGTCTCCCTCTTTGCGCTACGCTGTACTTTACCAAGAATGATGTCCTTCTCCAGGGATTGATCCCTTCTAATAACATGTCCAAAGTATGTGAGATGTAGTCTCACCATCCTTGCTTCTAAGGAGCATTCTAATTGTACTTCTTCCAAGACAGATTCATTCATTCTGGCCCTAGTATATCAAATCATATTACAGGCAGTCCCCAGATACTATGAAAAAGTTCCGTTCCTAGTGAGAACAGTTAGGTACGATTTGTATCTAACATCAGTTAGTCCAATATTTGCCCTAGTATATAGTATATAATGTACCTATGTATGCATAAAAACATTGAATACTGTCAGATACACTAAAACATCTTTAACGCAGTAATACACTAATAATAATGTTTTGATGTAGGTCACAAAGTAGTGCCTGTTTGTTATTACCAGCTATTGTATGTACCTTGAATTTTTAATATAATAGGCTTTACGGGGTTGGTTCATAACTACAGGTTGCGTGTGAGCCCCACATTTGTAACCTGGGGACTGCCTATACATGTTTTCCTAAATGTATAGCCTTCACATATAAAGAATTTCCATTGATTTCATTTTTAAACATGAAAATAAATACAACCAAAATAAGCAGATAGATCCACCTAACAAACTATTCATTGCAAAATATTCACTTGAGTTGAAAAAGTGATTGAATATAAATTTAAGGATACATTGTTGCTCCAGGAGCCCTGGTGGCGCAACAGGTAAGCACTTGGCTGTTAGCCAGAAGGTTGCTGCTGGAACTCAGCCAGCCGCTCCACGGGAGAAAGACCTGATGAATGCTCTCCCAAAGATGACAGCCAAGAAAACTCTATGGGGCAGTTCTGCTCTGTCATATGGGGTTGCTATGAGTCAAAAACTGAGTGAATGGCAGCTAACAATGACAGTTATCTGTTGCTCAGCTGTGGAAATAAGTGTAATTTAGAATTTAATAACTCATTCCACTGTGCCAATAAACCATAATGTAAGCATTATCATACTGGTGACAAGATAATTATGCAAAAAAGATCCCAGGGATAATGTGACATGTAAATGGGATAATGAAAAATATGTATATATGGAGGAGGGTGGGGATAAGAGCTTAGCTGAGATAAAGGTATGGGTTTAGCTAACTTTGTTCATTTCTCCTGTTTCAAAAATCAAACATCAATAGTATTAAAAAAAAAAAAAAAAGTCAAAACTTAGGATGCTGATAAACCTGTTCAGGAACCTGAACGATACACAGCTTTTTATAGGAGTAGATTGTGAGTTCTGATTTGCCCTTTCTCATAATGACTATTTAAAGACTGACTTAGGAAATTGCCTATAATGATAATAAACAATAGTTTTACTATAGTGAACTTTGTCATTCTTTTATGGAGTGTGTGGAGGGTTATCTGATGTATGGATAAAGTAATAAGTAGGGCAGTATTTGAGAACCAGGTTTTCACAAGCTGTTAAATGTTTTCCCCAAGTGCAACTATTGCATTTTTCCAAACTTTCTTTTAATGAACAAAGAGGATTTGAATGATTTGTCAGGTTGTCATTCAACTAGATTGTTTCTTCTTGGCTCTTAGAAGAAAATAAAAGATTTCAAGTCCCTTTGGTAATTAAGCTTTGTTATATAGCTCTTTGCTCCTGCCTCACATCTCCCCTCAAAGCATCATCTCTTCATGAAATGATTGTCCATAAAATCATTCTATTAATAGTTTAAATATTTCCAGTAGCCTTTTAAGTAGGTTATAATGGATTATCCACTTTACATGTAGTTAAGGACTAAAATACTGCCAAATTCCTATCTGTGTACTTTTTGCATTGGAAATTATTACCCTGAGTAACTTACGAGTAGTTTTGCGTGGCAAATGTATTATTAAAAGCCAATATAAATGACTGTAGGACCAGTATTTGTTTAAAAGATTTGATATAAATACAAGATAAGGGCTGGGATACAAATAGAATACAGTGTGCCTATTAATTTAAAATTAGTCTACTTTGTAGTTCCTCATTTCCATCATGGCCCTTGCCTTTTGAAGACCTTAAAATGTAGTCATTAGTAACTATAATGCTCAAAATTTCAATTTAGTATGTTTTGAGAAATATCAAAATAGCACTTTAATATTTAGGTTGATTAAAATAATGACTAAATCAAATCCAATAAAATGAGTTTAATACAGGCTTTTAGTCTTCAGCCTGTATCTTGAAGAAATAGCCTTTTGAGGAAGAGACCTTTTTGACTTCTGAGGTGTCTGGCTGGGTGGGGAGGTGCAGGAGTGGTAAGGAAAGAAGAGGTTGCCTTTTGCCATGTTCCAGGGGTAACATATCTTTGTAAGGGATTTCTTTCTAGCTTGCCCAGTCTTTGGACTACTTTGTCTTTTCCCAAATGCTCTGCACCTTGCCCTGTGCCATTGTTCAATCAGTGTTTTCCACATTGTAGATCTCAGTAAGTGCTGGACTGAAATTGAATTCACCAGGACAGAAAGGGTACAAGTCCCCTTATCCAGAAATAAAAATTTTGCAGTTGGCCAGAGAGTACCTTACAAAATATCTCTGGAACATGTGGATAGGGCCTGGAAGAGGGAGGAACCAAGGGGCCCAAGAAAGAGTGAGGTGACAGAATGAAAGTAACAAAGGGGACAGATGTTAAAAAAAGACATTATGTGCCTCTTGATGAAAGAACACGATGCTAGGTATTAAGTATCCCCCGGATAAAAAAACAAGCCCTGATGGCACAGTAGTTAAAGCGCTTTGCTGCTAATCGAAAGGTTGGCAGTTCCAACCCATGGGAGTAAAGACCTGGTGATCTGCTCCCAAAATATTAAAGCCTAGGAAACCCTATGGGGCAGTTCTACTCTGTCCTATAGGGTTGCTATGAGTTGGAATTGAGTTGACAGCAAGAGGTTTGCCATAAAAAGAATCCATCTTGATAAAATCAAGCCTCTGGGTCAGAGTTTCTCAATACCAGCACTCGACATTTTGGGCCAGTTGTTATGGGGGGTGGGTGGGTGTCCTGTATACTACAGAATGGTTAGCAGCATTCTTAGCCTTTACCCACTAGATGTAGCAACTCTCCACTTGTGACAACCAAAAATGTCTTCAGACATTGCCAAATGTCTCCTGGGGAGCTCTAGTCCGCTGGCCTAGAGCTTTTTGTGGGTAGAGCTAACTACTAGTTTATAGGAAATAAGGCATCAGAGTAACCTGTTAAACATCACTCCAGGACTGACATCAGTAAAATCCAAAATGTGTAACACAGGATAAATTACCTAGTGTCTTCAAAAAACAAATTACGAGGAAAAAAAGGGGGAGGGGGAAACAGATGGATTAAATGGTTTAAGAGAATGTCAACCAACCAAATGCAATGCAAGGATCGTGTTTGAAGCCTGATCAGAACAAACGACATGTAAGAAAACATTTGAGACAACTGGGGAAACTAATACCAACCTGATATTTGATGTTTCAGAATTAATCCAAGAATCCTTATCTTTTAAAATATTAAATTATAGGCCTGGGTTTGGCACCAAAATAATCTAGTGGGGAGGAGGGACTGAATGAGATTATGGAGAAAATGAGATTGGCTATGAGTTAATGACTGAAGTTGAGTGATGAGCGTTCATCATACTCTCTACTTTTGCATATCTTTGCCATTTTTCATAATTAAACAAGAAAAAGGCAGAGGAGAGACAAAAGAAGGATCAACAGACTGGGTAATATTCAGGGAGAGTCACTATTGCACTTGAATGGATGAGTTCAAAGGAACTGAATTCCTGGAGGGCCTCTGGGTATAGGTTAAACTATTCAAATAGTTTTTGAATGAGAGAAAGATATACCATATAAGTTTGTCAAGTCTGTACTTAAAAAGGGTTACTAAAAAGTAAACACCACTTGCCATCTGGTCCATGCTGCCTCATGGTGACCCCACGTGTGTCAGAGTAGAACTGTGCTCTGTGGGGTTTTCAGTGGCTGATTTTCTGGAAGTAGGTGGCCAGGCCTTTCTTCCAAGGTGCCTCTGGGTGGACTCAAACCTCCAGCCTTTTGGTTAGCAGTGAACATACTAAATGTCTCCACCACCCAGGGATGCCTAAAAAGTGTTAGTAGATTATATTAATAAATACTTGACTATCAACATTAATCACACCACATCGAATGCTTTCTAATTTTAGCCACAGTACTTAAGAAAAAAGAAACAAGGAATACAATTCGGTTGATGTTCTCATTTTTATAAAAATGTGTTTTATTTTAAAACAAATCTATAAAAGTAGAAATCACATATAAAAATACAGATTACTTTGACATCTTAGCAAAATAGCTTATGGCTGGACTCGGTTTGGAAGTAGTTTATGTCTGAGGACATCTGGAAGTAACAGTCCAAATGGATCCTATCACCAGCCCTTGTCACTAATCCGTAAACAATAATTTCAAGTAGTATTTAGCACTCTTTAACTACTAATAAATTGACACATAATCATTTCCTGCGTTAACACTACTCCAAAATGTTCTTCCTTAGGTCTGAGCAGATAAGGGCACTTCATTCTATTGTTTCTAACACTTGAAAAATATGATTAAAAAAAAAAATCAGTTAATGTTAATAGGAATTTTTTTTTTTTTCCATTTTGAACATACGGGGCAGTCATCAATTTAAACAAGAAACTAGCTTGTTTCTTTTTTTGTTTCATTTAGTCCCTTTGCTGCTACATACCAGTTTTTGTTTAAAGCACCTATGCTATCAAAAGCATCAACACCTGAGTCTTAACTTTTATACAGATGCAAGTAGTGCTTACTGCTCTGAAACTTTATGGACCTGCTATGAGTGTGTATTTCTGACAGAAAGGAACCTAGAGTTCCTCTTAGGGCACTTTAGGTTCAGTAACTTTATAAAACGTGTAGCTTCAAGCCATTGTTCTAGGATATCATTTTTAAAAAGGCAATTAAAATACTTGATTCCAGAGTAATATAAAAATAGCCTCGGTAATAAGGAAAACAGCAGGCAACTACTGTATTCTAGTCGACATTTCAAGAATAGAGACTGGTTAATGTCACCTTCCTGAAACAAAGCAAGCCACTTTAAAAGCTAAAGAACCAATGTTAACAATTTGATCATAAAGTTAGCACACCACAATTATATTCCCTCAACTAATTAAGAATTTTGGGGAAACAGCACCTTATATAAATTAAAAGATACCTCAAATTAATGTCATAAAAAATTACCTTTTGAACCTTCAAATTCTATACGAGTTCTATACCTCTATTTAGTTTTGCTTTCTAGGTTTATGGTGAATTCCGTGGGGCTACGGGTTCACATGAACCTAATTTCAAATCCAAAGTCAAAGCTGAAATGCAGCTTTTTCCTTCCCCAGAAGGGACTGCATCAAACACAATTACGCTGTGATTCCCTTGCCATTTACCTAATAATACAAATAGCTTATTTTTCTTCCAATCTATGTCTTATAAAGCAATACTGAAAAATTAAATGGAAAAAAGTCAAGTTGCCATATAGGCTATGAAAACTATTTGCTGGTAGTGATTTTTAGCTTGATTCTAAACAGACTTAGTAAGAAGGGCACTTGGAAGAGGTGGCTCAAATTTTGCTCTTGAAGGGAGCTTGAAATGATAGGCTCACTCTCCTAAAATTCCAAAAGACCTACAACTTAGGCTTTTAAAGGAATGGCCAAGTCAAAGCTTTTACAGTCATTTCAAAAAAAGCAACACTTTCTAGTTTTCGCTCCTAAATTATCCTCTAATGCCAAGATGCTTGCAGAATGAAAGCAAAAGAAAAATCGAATAAAAATAGTTGAGGGCTCAAGCATTTGGGCTTCCTATCTATTTTCCTTGTTCCATAGAAAAAGGAGGCACCATCTTGTAGTAAATACTTCATAGACAACCAGGCTTTTGCAGTGATAGTCGGCATTTGATTCCCCATATCTCCTGGTTCTTTTTATTGCAAATAGTTGGCCTGGCAATGGTGGTGAAATGGGAACAATTAATCTGTAGATGAGGAAGGGCTTCCTGCAACACTTGAAGGGTACCATCTGGCACGATTCCAAAAACTTGTAGTGTTTTTAATGTGGGAATTTCTCCAAGTTCACTGGAAAAGAAGAGAGAGATTTTCAGAGTAACAGTATCTATGGAAGCTACTGTACTAGAGTTACATGACCCAATTTTTACAATTTGTATCATATTCTATAAAATGCAACCTGGAAACATAATCTGGAATAAATGATTTGAGAAAATGGCAAAGATGAATCAAACTGGAAAGTAAGGCCATAGCTTGAGCAACATGGCCTTAGAAAACATGGCGGTACATTTTGTTGAATGAGGCTCATAACAACTTCAGGAACTCCAAGGTGCATTTAAAATCCAATGATATTTGCTTCCATTCTCCAGTATTGATTTATACAGTGATCTATCTAAAAAGATGTACTGTGTAGTAAGAAGCAGCTAGCAAGCCAGTGATGGTAAAAGCTTAAGTGTTTTATAGAGGCATCAGCTGGAATCACCATAGGTTACATGCAATCTAAGCATATGGACTTGACCTTTTTTGGAACTAGGCTCTTTCTCTCAAAAGGAGAAGTCAGTAGTGGTGATGGTAACTTCTTAATAGTGGTTAATGGTCAACAAGCCCATTATATGTGATAAAACCTAACAGTGACTTCAACTGAGCTGTTTTAGACAGAGTCATGTAGTTGAATATAGATGGAGAAAAGGAGTGACACCTTTATTGGAGGGAAAAGCCTCCTTACCTCTCTACATATTACCATTTTTTTCTATCGTAGATTAAGTTACCCTTCTTATTAACCACATTTGATGAAATACAACTCTGTCAACAGTGAAGTCCTGGTTCATGAAGAGAGCTTGTTTCCCTAAAGTAAATATTTTTGGTAATGAGTTGGTCTTCTTAACTCACATCTACGTACCTAGAAATTCCTATCTCTGATTTGTATTTGTTCCAGGTTGGAACACACAGTACAAAGTCTCAGGAAAGGGAACATTTATTTTGGAATTTTAACAAAATCCCACTGCAGATCAATGAACACGTCAATGACCTTGTGTTAGAAGCATCCTTTATATCTTCACATTGTCAGCTATTTAACAACAAAAAATCTTTCCTTATAATTAATTGTCGCCTTACATCCAATCTTTCTTCCTTCCAGCCTATTTTAGATACCAATGGCTAAGGTATTCTCCTACGCCTAGTTCTGACTATGTCAGTCCCCTGCTTCAAAACCTTTGATGTTTCTTCCATGTTTACAGAACCTTAAACACATGCTCAGCTGGCCATAAGGCATTCCATATTTACCTGCTCTTCCAGTTTTCCCACCACCCCTGTAAGTTTATCTATTCTACAGTCAACGAAGTGAATTCAACATCACCGATATTTAACATAGGTTAGATGAATGTAAGATGATGGATAATTTAGAAAATAAATGCACTATCCAAATAAAATAAGTAAGCTTGTTGTTCATTGAGGGGATAAGAACTGGAGGTCAAAACAGACAAAAAGAAAATCAAGAAGAATAAATTGCTGTTGTTCTTGAAGTATACTATCCTCTGAAATGTAGAAATAAGAATACAAAAAAAACCCAATCACAATACATAGATCTTTAAACCTATCATCATTTAAGATGATAGCAATCCTGCCCTAACTCTGAATTTCCCTCGTGTGAAATTTGAGCCTATGAGAACTTTGTAATAACTGTGAGAATTCTGGTTCTGGGACACCCAAATTAGCTAAATTGTGAGCCATTCTGTGGTGGATTAACATGGAAAAGACAAAACTGTGGGTGGAAGTAAGAAAAGGAGGTAAAGCAGATGGCAGAGGAGGAAATGTTCTTGAAACAAGGCTTTGTGGAAAATACTTGATGGGGAAGGAGATTACACCTGTCTTAGAATACCCTCGGGTGTTACAGGTGAGAGGGGAGCGAGCTGCTTAAGATGGGATGATGGACAAATGACCAGTTCCCAAGTCAAAATATCAAAAAGTCCTTAGCATTTTGAGAAGGAGGCAAAAAATAAAACAAAAAAACAGGCTTTTTATTATGTGCGTCATCTACAACACAGCAAAGTTTGTGAGCATCTCTTTGAAGCTACAATAGAAGAGACTTTGCAAACTATGGGATGGTAAACAGAAATGAATAGTTTAAGTGCCACTATTTCTAATTTAAGACATGTAAAATGACATTCACAGACCAAGAGGCAGTTGTTCGAACAGACTGCTATACCACACGTGAGATACTGTGTGGTTTAAAGTCAGGAAAGGTGTTTGTCAAGGTTGTGTCCTTTCACCATACCTATTTAATTTGTATGCTGAGCAAATAATACGAGAAGTTGGACTATATGAAGAACAGGGCATCAGGATAGGAGGAAGACTCATTAACAACCTGCAATACGCGGATGGCGCTACCTTGCTTGCTGAAAGTGAAGAGGACTTGAGGCACTTACTGATGAAGATCAAAGACCACAGCCTTCAGTATGCATTACACCTCAACATAAAGAAAACAAAAATCCTCACAACTGGACCAATAAGCAATATCACAATAAACAGAGAAAAGACTGAAGTTGCCAAGGACTTCATTTTACTTGAATCCATGATCAACATCCACAGAAGCAGCAGTCAAGAAATCAAAGAATGCATTGCATTGGGCAAATCTGCTGCAAATGACCGCTTTAAAGTGTTGAAAAGCGAAGATGTTACTTTGAAGACTAAGGTGCACCTGACCCAAGCCATGGTGTTTTCAGTCGCATCATATGGATGTGAAAGCTGGACAATGAATAAGGAAGACCGAAGAAGAGTTGACACCTTTGAACTGTGGTGTTGGTGAAGAATATTGAATATACCATGGACTGCCAAAAGAATGAACAAATCTGTCTTGGAGGCAGTACAACCAGAATGCTCCTTAGAAGCAAGGATGGCGAGACTATGTCTCACATACTTTGCACATGTTATTAGGAGGGATCAGTCCCTGGAGAAGGACATCATGCTTGGTAAAGTAGAGGGTCACTGAAAAAGAGGAAGGCCCTCAAGGAGATGGAATGACACAGCGGCTTCAACAACTGGGTCAAGCATAACAATGATTTTGAGTATGGGGCAGTGTTTCGTTCTGTTGTACATAGGGTCACTATGAGCTGGAACTGACTCGACAGCACCTAACAACAAATGACAATAACAAAATGACAGTGATAATGTTTTAAGTGTCTTTACTTAATTTTATTAAACAAAAGATACTTATAAACTCATTCGTTTACCCCTTACTGTATCAACATAATCTTGTTTTCCTTATAAAATCTTAAATTCCTCAACTACAAATTCTGCTACCACAGAAGTTTTTAGTTTCTCCTAACCTCCGATCAATTTACTAAGTCCAGCTTGGGTTTCTTATTTGAATGAGAAATACAGAATAATCAAAAGAAAGTTTGGACTAAGGGAATATACCAATCACAGGGTTAGGAAATATGTGTACAATAGGAATAGGCCCTAAGGAAAAAATGGTACAGTGTCCCAAGTATTTAAAGATTATTATAGAAAAAAGACAGAAACTTTGTTTCCCCACTCCTGAGATTTAAAAAAAATAAATTAATTTATTGTGCTTTAAGTGAAAGTTTACAAATCAAGTCAGTCTCTCATACAAAAAGTTATACACACCTTGCTATGTACTCCTAGGTGCTCTCCCCTTAATGAGACAGCACATTCCTCCTCTCCACCCTGTATTCCCTGTGTCCATTCAACCAGTTCCTGTCCCTCTTCTTTCTCATCTTGCCTCCAGACAGGGGTTGCCCACATAGTCACTCCTCAGATTTTTTTAATTGTGAACTTCAAATATTTAAGCCACCAGAATGACAGAAATTAGGGGGAAAGAAATTTTATCTTGAGAAACCTTTTTTTTTTAATTGTGCTTTAAGTTTACAGTTCGTCAGTTTCTCATATAAAAACTTACACACACATCGTTATGTGACCCTAGTTGCTCTCCCTACAATGTGACAGCACACTCCTCTTGACACTATATTTCCCGTGTCCATTCAGTCAGCTCCTGTCCCCCTCTGTCTTCTCATCTCACCTCCAGACAGGAGCTGCCCACATAGTCCCATGTATCTACTTGAGCTAAGAAGCACACTCCTCACCGGTATCATTTATGTTTTATAGTCCAGTCTAATCTTTGTCTGAAGAGTTGGTTTCAGGAATGGTTTTAGTTTTGGGCTAACAGAGAGTCTGGGGCCATGACCTCTGGGATCCCTCCAGTCTCAGTCAGACCATTAAGTCTGGTCTTTTTACTGGAATTTGAGGTCTGCACCCCACTTTTCTCCTGCTCCATCGTAACATCGAGAAACTTTCAAGGTTAGGTGAGCAGCAAACATTTTAAAAAGTTCAGAAGGCAGATCAGTGTACTGTTTACATAATGCCTAGAGAAACGTACTCTTTTACCTTAAGGTTCAAGGACGGTATCTTTGTTCTTGTTTTCACTCTCATCTGGTGGTATGACTTGTAACTTATTCCTAATGCCCCTATTTCTCTTATTTCTAGATAATATTTAGACAAATCAGTAAAAATAATGGAGTTAGCGCTCACAGCTTGGTCTGTGACTTCAGGCCCCAGGTCTTAACCACCATATCACGCAGCTTGCAGTTATTACTGTGCAAGCATTATTATCTCATTGCATAATAACGTGAAAACGTGAGGGCTCCCAGCCTTCTTCTAGCTTCTGCCTGGGAAAAAGCATTTGGATATTGTCAGCATAGCTTCTTTCTCACTGGTGTGAAAGAAAGGAAACAAGGTACATGAACGGATTTTCTTAATAAAAGTGACCAGAAAAGAATTGTCACTGCACTCCCCAGGGGGCTGCACAAGCAAGGAAGGGGAAGCCCAAATGGCAAGGATGGGAAAGAATGGATGACAGAGAAATCTTTTTGGTAGAAGTCAGAGGTTCCTCAGAGTTCTGAATGTTAGGAAATAAAGGAGGGGAGGGCAGTTTTAATAAGAATTCCATGGATATGAATTCAGACCCCAACATTTGAGAGTGACAGAAGTAGGTACTGGTACCCCTTTCAGGGAGTGCTTTTTCAAATGATAAACTCAGGTCCTGAGTCAAGTTTAATGAGCCCTGGTGGCACGGTGGTTAACTGCTCGGCTGCTAACTGAAAGGTCGGTGGTTCACACCCACCAACTGCTCCATGGGAGAAAGATGTGGCAGTCTGCTTTCATAAAGTTCACAGCCTTGGAAACCCTATGGAGCAGTTCTACTCTGTCCTATAGGGTCGCTATGAGTCAGAATTGACTTGATGATGGTTTTCTTTTTTTTTTTTTTGAGCCATGATTAATTAAACTGATTAATAAAGACTCTAATTCTTAGATCTTCTAATTCCACCAGTTAACCTTGTGCAGCTGATTCGTCTAATTTATTCATACATTCTTGAAATTCACTTACAAGAGTCAAACCAATAATTTGAAGATGGGAGTGCAATGAAAAGATGTAATCTTGTCCCTCTTTCTTTTACAATGCACCGTCTACTAATAACAATGCATATTAACACCAGTGGCATCTCTTTTGGTCCCTGTCCCCTACTAGCTTTGAAAACAAAAAATACTTACAGTAAAGTTTCAGGTATTATGTCATAGCATCGACTGAGTGACAGGTGTTGGAGGTAGTTGAGCTGGTAAAATTCCTGAAAGCAGTCATTCTTTAGCATGACACTATCACTAAAACAGAGCAGAAGAAAAGAAGTTTAAAGCCCATCCATCACTTCCAGAGTGGAGAAGGCAGCAACAGTGTACTGCCTAGTTCCTTTAGTTCAACATTAAGATTCTTTTCAAATAGCAGTCATGCTTTTTCAACTTTTAATCTAAAATAAACAAACAAAATCATACCTTAAGTCTAGGTGGACAAGATTGGGGCATCTTCTAACTAAGGTAGAGACATCTAAGAAGAGAAAACACGTCACTATTAAATGCGGAACAAGAAAAGGATACCTGCTATCACTATTACCATTTAACACTGTGTTGGAGGTTCAGGACAATGCAACTAGAGTTGCACAATGATGTCGTCGTTAGGTGCCATCGAGTCGATTCTGATTCATAGTGATCCCATGTGACAAGGTAGAACTGCCCCAAAGGGTTTTCTAGGCTGTAATCTTTATGGAAGCAGATTACCAGGTCTTTCTCCCACAGAGGCACTAGGTAGGTTTGAACTGCCAACCTTTTGGTTAGCGGCCAAGCACTTAACCATTGAACTACCAGGGCTCCTCTGCACAATTAATTAGAAGAAACAATTTATCACCTTTGCATATAAAATTTTCTACCCAGAAAATCCAAAAGAACCATTTGAAAAACTACTGGAAATGTTAAGACAGCTGTGTACGATGACTGGTTAAACAATTCATAGCTTATTTGTGTATTAGCAATAATTGGCTGGAAAAATAAAAGAAAAAAAACCCATTCACAATAGCGAAAACCAAAACCAAAACACTGGTACAGGCAGTCCCCGGGTTACAAATGAGATCCATTCCTAAGTCTGTCTTTAAGTCACATTTGTAAGTCGGAACAGGTACATATGGTTCTTATTTATAGTTAGTCAAATGTTTGTCTTAGTATATGGTATATATTTTACCTTTCTATGCATATAAAACACTTAAGACTTCCAAACCAAGCAATGTTTTCATGAGCATCACAAAGTAGCACGTGCGTTCATAAGGATCATTGTATTTAACTCAGTTTTTTAACGTAATAGGTTTATGGCAGTCCGTTTTTAAGTACAGGTTGTCCGTAAGTCAGATGTTCACCACCTGGGAACTGTCTGTATATGTAAACATACAGCATATTATAAAGGCAGCACTTCAAATCAGTGGGGGAAATCTAGGATCATGACAAACCAATACTGTTACAACGACTGCAAAAAATGAAGCCATCTTCCCATCTCATATACCCAAATAAATTTCACACATATTAAAAAGATGTTGAGATAAGTAAGGACTTTGTAAATGTAAAAGAAAGCATATAAGGAAAACTTATAATTTACTACATACAATTTTTAAAATTCTACCATGTTAAAACAAATAGAATTAACGAACTGGGAATAAATGTTTGCAATATATACAGAGTTAACGTTCTTATTATGTAAAGAGTAAAACAGATAAACACAATAGAAAATGGGCAAAGAATGTGAACAAATAAATTGTAAAATACAGAGATAATGAAAATGGAGTGAGAAATAACAAGACTAGAAATAATGCTTTTCAGCCACCAAATGAAATATCTATTTTATTATAATATCCAGATAATAAAGCAGGTCCTCCCATATGCTACAAATGGATATTTAATTTTATACAACTTTTCAGAAGGGTGAACTGATTTAAAAAAAAAAAAAAAAGGTATTCAGAGCTTTACACTTTGCTCTTTGACCAAGTAATTTCATTCTTAGAAAAACAGAAATGTGCATGAAGATAATCATTTTAACAATGCATATAATAGACCCTAACCCCAAATTCTAATGGAGGCTTAGTTTAATATATTAACCCTCATTCATTCCATGGGATACAATGCTACCAGCTGTTATGAAAAGGCATTCCAACATTTCACAGCATAAAAAAATACTCAGAACTTAAAATGTACAGCGAAAACAAAACAAAATATACACAATGTATCATAATCGCAATTCAGTTAAAATATCAGAAAGAAAGGGGGAAATAAAAAGGCTGGAAGGAAATATACCAAATGTTAACTGTGGTTTTCAAGGGTGGTGGCTCATAGATGACTTTTCACAATTTGGAAGTCATTATAGATGACTTTTCAGAATTTGATTATTTTCATAATCAGAAAATGAATCAACAAACGTTACTCACACAAAAAAAGGCAAATGCGATTAGTTGCTTAGTTTTCTTTTCCCCTTCCAGCCACATTTTCAGTCCAGTTCCCTGTCCTGAATCCTAGACTTGCGTTTACAACTGCCTCATCAACATACCCATTTTGAAATATGATCAGCATCTCAAACTTATGTCTAAAACAAAATACTTAATTTCTCCCCTAAATATGCTCCTTCCCTAATGACTTTCCCATTTCAGTAAGTGGTAACTCCATCCATCCAGCTGCTGAAATCAAAAACTCTTGGAGTCATATGACTATTTTTCTCACATCCCACATCCAGTCTGTTACCAAATCCTGATACATCGGCCTTCAAAATATGCTCCAAATCTGATCATTTCTCACCACCTCTCATGTTACCACTCTAGTCTCCTAACTGGTCTCCCTGCTTCCAGGCTTGCCTGCCCCCTACAGCCTTTCCTCAATGCAGCAGCAAAACCCAAAAAACGAAACCACTGCCGTAGAGTCAATTCCAACTCATAGCGACCCTATAGAGTAGAGTAGAACTGCCCCATAGAGTTTCCAAGGAGCGCCTGGCAGATTCGAACTGCTGACCTCTAGTTAACAGCCACAGTACTTAACCACTACGCCACCAGGGTTTCCAATACAGCAGCAGAGTGAGCTTTTTAAAAGGTAAGTCAGATAGTATCACTCCTCTGCTCGAAATACTCCAATGGCTTACCATCTCACTCAGAGAAAATTCCAAAGCTTTGCCTTGGCCTGGAGAGCACATGGCTATCTCATCTACCACCTTTCATCTTGCCTCCTCTTGCACACTGGCTCTCATCTCAAGGCCTATGCACTTGCTGGTCCTTTGTTCCAGAATATTCTTCCCTCACATATCCACATGGGTCTCTGCCTCATTCACTCAAGTGTCACCTCCTCTGAGAGGTTCCATCCAAAAACAGCCTCTGTCCTGCCACACTCTACCTCCTTACTCTGCTTTATTCTTCCTCCTTGCAGTTTTCACCTCCCACCTGTTCTTTTTTTCAGTGGAACAAAGAGTTTTTTAAGCCAAATTTTGACAAAAATCAACAAAATTTAGTTATTTGTTCACTGTCTGGCTCCCCACTAGAACGTATGCTTCACAAGGGTGAGTCTGTCTGTTTTGCTCAAGGCCACATTTCCCGAGCTTGGAGCAGGACTTCATGTGTTGCAAGTGCCCAATAAACATTCGTTTAATGAGTGACCAAAAAACGAAGGGAAAGCAGCAGAAGACTTGCATAGGTAGTCCCTGACTTATGACGTGTTCAAGTTATGACAGACCGCGCTTACAACCCCTGACTTATGACATATTCAAGTTACGACAAACTGCACTCACAACCCCCTGACTTATGTATTTAAGTTATGACAAATCACACTTACAGCCGTCCTTTTTTTTGGGCGAGGGCAGGGGTACATCTTATCGTTAGTAATATGTACTATATACAATGTTGCAGCATGTAAGTTGCTGATGTCATCATATCTGTAAGTTTATATGTAATGTTTCCAACCCCCAAAGACAAATACTAAGATCGGATTTATAAAGATACCGATAATGAAAGGCAATAACGAAAGCTTAAAAAAAAAAAAAAGAGCTATTCAACTTATGTCAGAAATGAATCCCGTGGTACCTGGGGACTACCTGTTCAATTTTGTGTGACTATTAAGCCAGTCGTCTAGCCAACCAACCAGCTAAAAACATTAGATTTTGACACTACTAGGAAACCGTGGTGGTGTAGTGGTTAAGTGCTATGGCTGCTAACCAAAAGGTCGGCAGTTCGAATCCGCCATGTGCTCCTTGGAAACTCTGTGGAGCAGTTCTACTCTGTCCTGTAGGGTCACTATGAGTTGGAATCAACTTGACGGCAGCAGGCTTTTTTTTTTTTGGTAGGGAAAGATCAACGCTATGGGTATAAAATCGTTAAGTCTCCTTCTCTAGTCTTCATTCAAATGCCTTCCTCTCTTGGCAGCAAGGGTTAGTATACAGTGTTGTTGTTGTCATTAGGTCAATTCCGACTCCAAGTGACCCAAGATGATGAAGTAGAACTGCCCCATAGGGTTTCCTAGGCTGTAATCTTTACAAAAGCAGATTGCCAGGTCCTTCTCCGGTGGAGCTGCTGGGTGGGTTCAAACCACCAACTTTTCAGTTAGCAACTGAGCACTAGACAATTAGCTACCACGGCTCCTTTAGTGAACAGTAGTCAGTGACGATATTACCTTTTTAATGTCTCCTTTTATTTTACCACAAATTACAGATCCACTTGAGGTAGAGGGGATGTACAAATCATCTTATCATTTCAAATGAGAGGCAATTTAAACTAGAGAAGCCAAGGTCAAATCTAAGGCCAAAAGCTAGGTCTTCCTCCAAGACCTAGTTCAGTGTTTTTCTATTGCCCCACGGAGGGGTTATGATGGGGGCAAGAGGGGAGAGGACAGTGGCTATAATAATAACAGCCAAAAATTACCAAACTCTCGTGACATGCCAAGAACTGTACAGGTACTGACTCTATTCCTTACTAAACCCCTAAGGGAGTCCTGGTGGCACAGTGGTTAAAGTGCTCAGCTTTTAACCAAAAGGTCAGTGGTTCGAATCCTCCAACCACTCCTGGGGAGAAAGATGTGGCAGTCTGCTTCTACGAAGATTTACAGCCTTGGAAACCCTATGGGGCAGTTCTATTCTATCCTATAGGGTCACTATGAGTCAGGATGGACTTGATGGCAATGAGTTTGGGTTTGAGACCCCTGAGAGATGGGCTGTATTATTATCTCTGTTTTTCTGATAAGGAATGTGAGGCACAAGGAAGTTAAGCAACTTGCTGAAGGTTACCCAGGAAATGGCTGGTATTTGAACCCAGGTAGTTTTTTTAGTCTGACACCAGTCTTTCAGCTGAAATCAAACTCTCGTTAACTTACATATGATGAAATAGTGTGCACCACTCTTAATGACATTAATAATAATTTTTTGATTCCCATAATTAAGAAAACTAACACTTCCACTTCCACTCTGGCCCTCTGCCTGAATGTGTCCAGCGAGCAGGATTTTATTACTGACTATGCCCTGCCAAAACTCGGTCGACAGGCAATCTATTCTTTTTCAGAGGAACAAAGAAAAGTTTTAAGCCAAATTTTGACAAAATTAATAGCAGTGTGTCTATACCAATTTCTCAACCTTGCAGCCAGGGCGACTATGGATCTCAGTTCATTTCAGAAAAATTCTCAATAAAGTAGCAAGTGGGAAATTCTGACACGGAAAAGAAATGTAAACAGGGTACTGCCTTCCCTTTCCGTGGACATGAAGAGGGAAGAACTAAGAGTAGAGGGATTCGAAGGTGAAGAAGACGCTCACTGGTGGGAGTTTAAACTCCTCGGAAGGCAATTTTGCAAGAGCTACCCAAAGCCCAAGAGCGGTGCCTAGTCCTTGACTCCACAATTTCACATTAAAAAAAAAAAAGTTATTGTGGTGAAATGTATGTAACAAAACATTTGCCATTTTAACCATTTTTAAGTCTAGAATTCAGTGACATTCATTAGTCGCCATGCTATACAACCATCACCACTATCCCTTTCTAAATTATTCATCACCCTTAACAGAAACTTAGAAACCCTTAAGCCATAACTCCCCATTTGCCCCTCCCAAGCGCCCCTGGGAACTACTAATAAACTCTGGTCTCTAAACATTTGCCTATTCCAGATATTTCATGTGAGGGGGTTCAAGCAATATTTGTCCTTGTGTGTCTGACTTATTTCACTCAGCGTGATATTTTCAAGGAGTCCTGGGCGGTGCAAACGTTAAAGTGCTTAGCTGCTAACTGAAAAGTTGGAGGTTTGAGTCCACCCAGAGGTGCCTCGGAAGAAAGACCTGGCAATCTACTTCTGAAAAATCAGCCATTGAAAACCCTGTGCACACACTTCTCTGACCCACATGGTGTCGCCATGAGTTAGACTTAACTGGATGGCAGCTGGTTTAATGTTTTCAAAGTTCACCCATGCTGCAGCAGGTATCAGGACTTCATTTCTTTTTATGACAGAGTGGACATTCCACTGTGTGTGTATATATATATATATATATATAACACTTTTTGCTTATTCATTCAGCTATTAATGGATTGTTTCTACCTTTTGGTTATTGTGAATAATACTGCAGTGAAAATTGGTGTATAATTATCTGTTTGAGTCCCTACTTTCAATTCTTTTGGGTATATACCTACGAGTGGAATTGCTGGGTCATATGGTAACTGGTAAGTGTTCACCTGCTAACCAAAAGGCTGGCAGTTCGAATCCACCTGCCGCTCCTTGGAAACCCTATGGGGCAGTCCTACTCTATCCTATAGGGTCACTATGAGTCAGAATGAACTTGATAGCAATGGGGAAACAAAAGGTAATTCTATGTTTAAGTTTTTGAAGAACTGCCAAACTGTCTTCCACAGCGCTGTACCCTTTTACATTTTTACCAGCAATGGATAAAATTCCCAAGCAATTCCACTTTTAAGAATCTATCGTTAGAAATGCATTCAAAGATTTGCCTCTGTTCATCATAGTCATTTATAAAAGGAAAAAAACTAGAAAGATTCTAAGTGTCCACCAGAAGGTGATTAGTTGAAAAATTATGATGTAATCTATTGTTGTTGTTGTTAGCTACAGTCGAGTCAATTCCAACTCATGGTCACGCCATGTGTGCAGAGTAGGACTGTTCCACAGGGTTTTCAAGGAGCAGGTCTTCAGGCCTGTCTTCCAAAGCACCTCTGGGTGGGTTCAAACCGCTAACCTTTCAGCGAGTAGTCCAGCACTTAATCATTTGCACCTCCCAGGGGCTCCTATGATGTATTGATAGATAGCCACCGAAAAGGACGTGATACGACAAAGTATTCTGTGCAATAGATCCCATTTTTAAAAAAACTATGGAGAAAAAGACTGGCAAGATAGATGTTAGTGGGATTATTGGTGACTTGTTTTCCTATATTTTTGAGAGTGAATACGTAATACCATAATCAGATTAAAAGTAGTGCTTAAAGGAAAAAAACGTAGAACAGGAATATTACAGAGGGAAGGGTGGTGGCAACACACCCAGACATGGCTGGCTCTTTTACAGATCTTTCATGAAAACGTTTGCACTGTCTGAAAATGCATGCGTTTGAAAACGGCAGGGTCTCCAGCATGGGCAAGGGGTCCAGATCCTGGTCACTCTTGTGAACCCAGCTAGCATTTTCTACAGCCTGCTCTGTGTTACTTACAAGAGGACATATCGTGTCCTGGAGAAGCAGTTTTCAAATGCAACTTCAATTTTAAGAAGATACATTCTACGAATGTTTGATTCAAGTCTTTTTAAATATTTAAAAAAAAAAAAACTATAATAAACAAAACATCTACACTCAAATGTGCTGATACACCAGCATCAAAACACCAATAAAGGGTTTATGTGTGTTGTGAACTTAACTAGATTACGTGAAGACCACAGGCTGAACACTAGCCTGAGGTGGCAGGGTGGAGTCGTTATAAAATTCCGGCCGTTTGCAACCACTTAGCTTTGCAAATCAAGATTTTCTCAACGTTACACCAATAAGACAAAGCATAACTGGGCGCTGAGGTTTATAAAGACTGTAATTGTCACCCACTATCCTTAACTTCCAAAAGATCAGCAGTTCAAATCCACGAGGCGCTCCTTGCAAACTCTATGGGGCAGTTCTACTGTGTCCCAGGGGGGTGCTATGAGTCAGAATCAACTTGACAGCAGTGGGTTTGGTTTTTGGGTGGGGGAGGGGGGGTTATCCTTAACTTCAAATGCCTGTGTTCATCCAAACAACTTTGCTGTTTTCTTCAACAGAATTTCTAATAAGTTATACATTTGAACTTACGAAAAACCTTTCAAACAGGGTTTCTCAACTTCCAAGACTACTGCCGTTTTGGGCTAGCTAATTCTTTGTTGAGGGGTGCTGCCCTGTGCATTGTAGGATGTTTAGCAATATCCCTGGCCTCTACCCACTAGATGTCAGTAGCACCTTTTCAGCTGTAACAATCAAAAATATCTCTGGACATTGCCAAATGTCCCATGGTGGAGGGGGACAGAGGGGAGGGTCACTGTTTAAATTAATCAAATACTATATTTATCTATTTTAGTTTTAGGGGTTTGCCTACGAACTTGGTTGATAAAAAAGGGTCTTCTGCTTAAAAACGAATTGTTTTAAAGTATAAAAGTGAAATATACTTTCAGATCCTAGGTTTAAATAAATCTTCACTCCACTATCTGTTTGCCTTTCTCTAACCCTTCTAAATCACCTGTTACCTCGTTTGAAAAATAGGAGTAATGTGCACTGGATTAAATGAGGCAGTTTATAAAGACTAGCACTTAGAAGATGCTCCATAAATCAGACCTATTATTACTGTTGGTGTTACTGTTGCTAAGGCCCCAGGGGACTGGACCCCGTGGCTCTTACCTGATTTCTGTAGATTCTTTCGGTAGCCGCTCAGATTCAGCTGGGTGATAGTCTCCGATACATGCGCCACAGCAACTTGCACGTGCTTTTCAGTGAAGTCAGAACACCAGGAGAGGTTCAGCTCATCCAATCTGCACAGAAGATGGGTGACACGAAAACATGAAACCACCGCATGGGAAAGAGTTCTCCCGAAAATGATTCTCTGCTTAGTTGCTGGTGTTGTGTGCCATTGGATGATTCTGACTCATAGTGACCCTGTAGGACAAAACAGAACTGCCCCATAGGATTTCCTAGGCTATAATCTTTACAGGAGCAGACTGCCAGGTCTTTTCTCCCACAGAGCGGCTGTGGGGTTTGAACCGCTGACCTTTTGGTTAGCAGCTAAGCACTTAACCATTGGGTCACTAGGGCTCTTTTCTCTGCTTAAAGAGGACCCTAAAACAAAGAAAAAAGGGATCTCACTTTATTATGCTGGCCAGGAAGTGACCAGCTCAGAACACTGCCTAAAATTGCAGTGAAAATACAAAGCTACAGATTTCTTTCCTTTTACACAGAGCCCCTGCTTCTCTAAGAAGCTATCTTTCTTTGCTCACCTGAAACTGCCTTCCCCCTTCCTGACACTCTCCCTCGCCCCATTTTGTCCCTGAAAGTCGCCTGGAGATCTAGGCAGAGGCCTTAGTGAATGCTGCCCCCTTCTGGAAGTGGAAGGGCGCACTCTCCTTGCCTTTGCTCTGTCCTGACAGCACCAATCTTCTTCCAGGTCTGACTGTAAAAATGCTAGCCTCTATATTTTCTTTCTCAAACCACCCAGGTAGGTATAGCAAACAATCACAAAGACAGAACAATCATCCAAGCTGTCTGAAATAAACTGACAGATTATACTAGGGATTCCTAATAAAGAGCAGATAACATTGTAAAAAGCCACTTCATCTTATTCTTCCTCAGCTGAGATGAGGACTTCAAAGACAACATGCAAACATTAAGCCTCCCTTCCCCTCTCTGGAGCCCTGGTGGCACAGCGGTTAAGAGCTTGGTTGCTAACCCCACAGTCAGCAGTTCAAATCTGCCAGCCACTCCTTGGAAACCCTATGGGTTCTACTCTGTCCTATAGGCTCGCTCTAAGCTAGAAACGACTCAATGGCAACAGGTTTGGTTTGGTTTTCCCCTCTCTGGCATTAACTGACTAAAGATAGGGCTATACGTTTTCTCTTGTTGGTGACATTTTCTTATCCAAAAGCAATCTGCTTTCAACAAATCATGAAAAAGACATAGGTACAATGCTGTATCACATAAAACTTCTGTAAACCATACCTCTCCTCTCTTGGTAATGTCTGCAACTTTGTAGTCTTTATGTATTAACCTTACTCTACAACATAAAAGAGATGTTTTTAATGAAGTCACCCAAATTTATGGTTTACATCAGCAATGTACCAAATTTAATTAAAAATTGTACATTAGATCTACAGATACTGTGGGGAAAAAACCTGACTGTGTGGTCAAGTGTAGACAGATTTCTTTCAACTACCCTGTTGATAAACATGCTATCAAACGAACAAAAAAAAAGGGATACCTACACAAGTGTCCCTTGTAATCTAAACTGATTTGGCTCCTGAGTTTAGACAACAAGTTTGAGAGCAAAGTGTATTATTGCATTATCCAAATCTACTTGGTTCCTGGATTTTGGATAAAGAGTTGCAAGAACTTAGATAGCTCAAAAATTTACCCAATTCTTTTCAGATGTGGGAGTTCCTGGGAGCACAAATGGTTAAGTGCTTGACTACTATCTGAAAGGTTGGTGGTTCAAACCCACCCAGAGACACCTTGGAAGACTGGCCTGGTGATCTGCTTCTGAAAGGTCACAGCCTTGAAAACCCTACAGAGCAGTTCTGCTCTGCACACATGGGGTCAACCACGAGTCAGAGTTGACTGGATGGCAACTAATAACAACAACAGCCATGAAAGATAATTGTATATTTGATACAACAGCACTATAATCAAGTCTCAAATCTTTCCTACCTGGAACAGCTGCTTAGCAAAGCCTTCAAGGCAGATTCGGAGAATCCCGAACACCCACAAAGGTTTAGTCGCACTAAATTTGAGTTCTGCGCAAGATTACTGGGGAAAGAAAAAGATGCCAAAGGAATACCAGTAAGACACTCTTATCTGATCAACGAGCATCCAAAGGAAAGGAGAACAGTGAAGTAGTTAAGCGCACAGGCCTCCGAGTCAGACAGGGATGGAAGGGCATCCACTTACAGTCAGGAAACAAACTGACACACACAAAAACAATCTCCCCTGTGACATGCTCCTGGCTACCACTTACTTGACAATGGGGTCCGAAAGCTGTAGCCCTTCCAGACTTAGATTCTGCAGCTTGGAGCACTGAGAGAGAATGTCATGGAGGGTGGACTTATTTACTACAGAGTTCGACAGGTCCATGTGCTGGACGCGAAGAGCGCTGAACACATAACAGAAAAAGAGACTTCATAAGGCTCACACAAATATATCCAGATGAAATCCACTCCCTTCTCCCCAGATGAGCAGCCAGTAACAAATAAGACCCAAATTATACATTTCAAGTATTAATTATAGTTCTGGTCACAAAGCAAATTCCTACTAGCTAATTCCCATCCTCATTCATTTCACAATTCAAGAAGATTTTAGTTGGGGACAGATATTGTCACCAATATAGTTCCACTTAGGAAATTAATTAGAGGGTGTCATGAGAGTGAGCTGGATGGCGGGTGATGAAGAAGTAAGCCTATATGAGGACTCCTGGTTCCTGGTGAGGGTGAGTGCGTGAATGGCGGCAGCATTTACTAAAACATGGAAAATAGTGGAAGAGCAAGTTTCAAAGGCAGGCTGTGTTTAATTTTAGGTACGCTAACAACTGTGTTTAATTTTAGATATGCCAACACGGAGTCCTGGGGTGGTACCAACAGTTAATACTCTTGGCTGCTAACTTCAAGGCTGGAGGTTTAAGTACACTTAGAGGCTGGCGATCTACTGAAAAATCAGTCTTTGAAAACCCTATGGAGCACAGTTCTACTCTGACACATAGGGTCACCATGAATTGGAACTGGGTAGACAGCAACTATTTTTTGTGGTTTAATATTTAGGTACTTGGAGTAAATTCTGGTGGAGAAGTTTCTAGGTAATTAGAAACAGGGCTCTGTTTGAAAGACAGAGTTGAACTAGAGATGAACATTTGAGAGACCTGGTGGTACAGTGGTTAAGCACTCGGCTGCTAACCGAAAGGTTGGTGGTTCGAGCCCACCAGTTGCACTGTGGGAGAAAAACGTGACAGTCTGCTTCTTTAAAGATTTATAGCCTTGGAAGCCCAGTGGGGCGGTTCTGCTCTGTCCTACAGGGTTGCTATAAGTCAGAATCGACTTGACAGCAGTGGGTTTTGTTTTGTTTTTTGAGGGCGGCATTAGTGTGGGTGTCAGCACACACCTTGCCCAAAACAGTATTATGGATCAAGAAGAGAAGGCAGCCAGGGACAGACCTTGGAGTGAACAAAGGAAAGCACGCATGTGAAGGAGACGGAGAAGGTGCAGCCACAGGAGTAGGATAAAAACCAAGTGGGAGAGAAGTGCCACCATCTGACTAAGGAAAGAAGGGAAAATACTAGTGTCAGAATACATATGCTTAACTCTTAGCACTGTTGCTTTTAGTTTATTTTTCTGCTTAGTTTCTAGTTACTGTTCTCAAGTATGAGACAGCACTAAACCATATTGCAAAACGATCAGTAATCTAGAAATACAGGCTATTTAGGATCGCTTTTTGAACTATCCTACAGTAGGATCAGAAACCAGAAGCCATAAAACTGGTATAAAGCCCATACTCTTTTATTTATCAGAAAAGGGCAGCAGGGAAACAGATGGGCAGCCTTATATCTGCAAGTGAATGCTCTCTTGGTCCCCATCTCCTAAGAACCCAACTGGAGAAGCTAAATATGTGCATCTTTGACCCTGGGAACAGTAACCCTAAATTAATATGGAAATGGTGTCAATGAAACCTGTGCCATGTTTCAGCATAAAGGCTACATACCAAGATATGCAATTGATATCCCAAATTGTACAGATGATCTGCCACAGGTTATAATGTTGGAAATGTAAACAAAGAAGTTTTCAGCTGTTTTCCCATCTCAAGATTTAGACATAGCTTCTTTTCTGGAGTTTTTTTTTTTTTTACCTGAAACTTTCCACTAATGGTTGGTCCATAAATGACCGTGGACAGCGGAAGGCAGTGACCCCTCGAGACAGCAACCGAACAATCACATCTGGGTGCAGACTTTTACCTGTGAGGTCCAAGGTCTGCCACAGGGACTCATCAATCCTGGAAAGAGGAGATGCTTGATTTGATAAGTTGGCCACACAAAATCCTGGAGGCCCTCAACAATTGTACTAACAAGGAGGACATAGCACCTAAAGCTCCTTGAAGCAAATTCTGAAGGGACCTTTGTTTTTTAAGTTGACTGTACAATTAGGAAGCTCTGGTGGCATAGCGGTAAGTGCTAGGGCTGCTAACCTAAAGGTTGGCAGTTTGAATCTACCAGGTGCTCCTTGGAAACTCTATGGGGCAGTCCTATAGGGTCACTATGAGTCGGAATTGACTGGATGGTAACAGGTTTGGTTTTTTTGGTATACAATTAGTTATAACATTTGAAGGCAGCACTGAATATTTCTTAATCCTAGCATGGAGAGGCTTCCACATTTCTCTTTATACGTATTTCCAATTTGGATGGCTCAATGCTACCATTAGCAATGCAATGGTCTGAAACCACAGAATAAAATTCCTACATTCAGCTCCATTGGACAAATTTAAAAATGACTGACAAATGGCTTCATTTATTATTACTAGGTGGGTGGTTTCAAAATAGCCTAAATGATCACACTTGACCATTTTTTGCTACGAATGGATACGTTACCACAGTTACCATAAACGTGTAAATATAACTAAAGAAGGCAAATTAGTACTATTTTAGGATGATATATAGTTGTTAGGGACATCCACTAGGAAAAAATAGTCACTGTTCAGCTCTGTTTTCAAAATCTCACATTAGACAAAAGAACGATAACTTTTAAGCTTAAAAATTATATACGTGTTCAGAAAGACAGATAAACAATATATAAGAAGTATATAAGATATATATGAAATAAACAATGTATTTATATATCTATCTATATGTATACACAATAATGGAAACCCTGGTGGCATAGTGGTTAAGCGCTACGGCTGCTGACCAAAAGGTCAGCAGTTCAAATCCGCCAGGCTCTCCTTGGAAACTCTACGGGGGCAGTTCTACTCCGTTCTATAGTCACTATGAGTCGGAATCGACTCGATGGCAGTGGTTTTTTTTTTGTTTATACACAATACATACTTATAATTTATTTTTACTTTTTATATATTATATTATATATACTATATAAATATATATATATACACAATTCGATGGCAGTGGGTTGGGTTATATATAAAATCTCACTTATATGAAATATCTAGAATATGCAAATGCATGGAGTCAAAAGTTTACTAGTGGTTACAAGGGTTGGGGTAGGTAAGAATGGGGTATCTTGCTTAAGGAGTTTTCAGTTTCTATTTGGAATGATGAAAACTTTTGGAAATAGTGGTAATGGCTGCACAACACAGTGGATATAATTAATATCACTGAATTGTATGCTTAAAAACAGTTAAAATGGCAAATTTTTTGTTATATATATACTTTACCACAATTAAAAAATAAATAATGAAATCATTGGATTTAGGGCAGAACCTAAATCCAACAACTCTTCTATTCTCCTCCTGTCCTACATTTGCCAAAAGGGAGTAAAAGATATCTATACTAGTATATAAACTAATGTGAGGAAAAAAAGTGAAAAATATTACTTAGATTATGGATTGTGCTTACAAAACCAGAAGGAGGTACCAAAAATATACTGGATAGCACAGTAACTCACTGCCATTGAGTCAATTCTGACACAGCGAGACCCTGTAGGACAGAAGAGGACTGCCCTGTAGGGTTCCCAAGAGTGTAATATTTATGCAAGCAGACTGCCACATCTTTCTCCCGCAGAATGGCTGGTGGGTTCGAACCGCTGAGCTTTCGGCTAGCAGCGGAGCCCTTTAACCACTGTGCTACCATACCAAAAAAAAAAAAAAAAAAAACCAGGGCTCCTCAAATAGCACAATAAAAAAAGAGAGGAGCTTTAATATCCATAGTTGAATTCAATTAAAAAAAAAAAATACAAGCACATGAGGAAACATTTTAACTGCCTAGATGTACTAGAATTTTCTTTTTCAATAATGCTTGTAAAAAATGAACCACTGGCCAGGATTTCAAAATTATTTTGCTGTAAAGAAATTGTTTTTTTAATATGATGCCTATCTATCATTAAAAAGGCAGGACTATAGGTAAGAAATCCTTAAGAGAGTGACACGCTTTTGTATCTTTCTCTTGCCTAGATTAGAATCCATCTTGGTTTCAAGAACACTACTGCTCTGGTTGTCTCTAATCTCATTTCTTAAGTTTCCTCTCGCAAAGAGGTAAACTACAGCTCATCTAGCATTCCATTACAATCAGGGAAAAGTTTAAAGGTTTTTTGGCAGCTGCAGGAGGATGAATTCAGAAGCTGCATGAACCCTAAGCTGAACCTAACTAGATACGGTGTTAGAGTTAAGGCTGTGGAGTCACCCAGACCTTAGACCCTTGCTTTACCACTTATCAGCTCTGCTGTTACTGTTCCTGACCCTGTGGTTTCCTGATCTCTAAAACTGAGATGGTATGAATGATACTGTCACTGAAGTAAGTTGAGTAGTGCCCTCCCAAAAAAAAAGAAAAAAAAATCATGCCTAAATGGGACTTTAAAATTTCACCTTATTTAGAAATAAGGTCTTTGAAGATATGATTAAGTTAAGGATCTCGGGATCATCCTGAATTTAGGGCGGACTGTAAATCCAATGATGGGTGTCCTCATAAGAAGAGGAGAGAACACAGAGAAGAAGGCCATGTGACAACAGAGGCAAAGACTGGAGTGATGCCGCCGTAAGCCTACAACACCTCGAACACCCAGGAGCTAAAGGAGGAAGCATGGCCCTGCTGGCAGCTTGATTTCCGACTTCTGGCCTCCAGAGCTGTGAGGGAATACCTTTCTATTGTTTTAAACCTGGTCTGTGGTACTGTGTTACAGCAGCAACAGGAAACTAAGGTCATTTAAGGGTGCGTGGAGGACTAAATTGCTAAAGCTGCGCCCGGCACATAGCAAGTGCTTAGTAAATGTCAGCTGTTGCTTTTATGACAACTCAGATAAAGATTAATAGACTGCATGAAGAGGACACGTTCACAGCTGGTGGAGAAGGAAAATCAAAATGGGTTCCTTGGGTGGGAATAAGTGAAACTCCAACACCACTTGCTCCCACAACTGCAAACATCTGCAGCTCTTCCAAGCAAATGGCCCATCCTGTGAGCACCTAGGAGTCTATGTCTTAGTTTCGTAGTGCTACTGTAACAAAAATTCCACAAGTGGATGGGTTTCAGAAATTCATCTTCTCACGGTTCAAGAGGCTCAAAGTCTCAACTGAGGGCACTGGCTGTAGGGTAAGGCTCTCTCTGCTCTAGGAGAAAATCCTTGTCTCAGCTTCTTTAACCCCAGGGATTCCTTGGTTCCTCGGCAACCTCTACATGCTATCTCTCTTCCCCTCCATTTGTGCTTGCTTCTCTGTGCCGAATCCACTCTTTGTAATATTTCAAAAGGGAGTAGGTTTAAGACACACTCTATACTGATATGGCCTCAACAACAAAGAAAACCCTATCCCAGATGGGTCCTATCCACAGGTATAGGGGTTAGGATTTACAACGCATATTTTGAGGGGATGTAATTCAATCCATAACAGAGTCCTATGTTATCTTATTTCCAGTGCACCCTGGAAGATAAGGACTCCTGCTGTCTCATGAAGGGAATCTTAGTTATATGGAGTGACATAAACAGCCTTTAAACACATGGCAAAGAATGACCGGGGTGATAAGATGGGGAATGAAGATGGGAAGGGGGAGGGGTGGGAAAAGCTCCAACTGAAAAACAAGGCCTATTTCTGCATCAGGGCTGCTGGTGCCGTCCCAGTTCACCAGGACTTTCCACGTGCAGCTCATCTTCCAGACCTGAAAGGTGGTATCAACAAGAGCACCAACAGCTCTTGGCTGTCATGTACTGAACACATCCACGAGCCGGGCACTGTACTGGCATATTTACATTTCATCCTCAGAAATGCCCTGAACTGATGGTACCATCATCCTCATATATGGGGAGACAGGCTCCTCACATCTGGTAAGCTGGACAGGAGCAGAGTGGGGAAAGAACCCAGGGTTCTGTTGTTAGACCTGAGTGTGAACTCAGCCTTTGCCACTTATGCTCTGTGTGACCGGGGTTAGTTAACTCTTCCGAGCCTTAACCACCTCTATGATCCCCTTTGCTCTGAGCGCACTGCCCAGCCTATAGGCAATACCCAGTTAACATGTGCTGAACTGAATTCAGGGAAAGGAGGCTTTGAGAAATGCGGCAAGGTTTCTGCCTCCAGGAGTCCTCTCTCTTCCACTGTGAAACAAAGGCACTAATTATCAATAAAAACATGAAGGTCTGGTTTGTGCTACTATATTTTTCTTGAGTTTTAGACTTACCAGACAAAAAATGACAAATAAATAGCCCTTCTCTCCTCCACATATGCCAAGAGGGTGAAATTTACTTACGCTAGGCGATACCACCTCTTACAAACACTGGAGACTTTTAGGAGTTCAGGGAGACATAAACAGGAGAAGATCCCCAAGAGCAGCTCATCTGGTAGGGTGTCCCATGAAACGCCTTTGAGGGGAAAAAAAAGTTTTCTCATCACCATCCTGTTACCTTATCAAGCCTACTGTGTGTTTTCATGCACTTAAAAGATATCCCATATTTACCTTAAAAGAAGGAGTTAACACAAATCTAATTACTCATCCTGACAATTTTTTTTTTTTTTTTTGGGTAAACACGCGGTCTGTGCGCCCTGAAGTGAGCACCCGGCTTTCTCAGTGAATGAGGAGAACAAAGAATACTTTTCATATCATTCCTTTCTTTAGCTCCAGTGGCCAATTTTATGCTAGGACTCTATGAACTGAAAGAGCAGTGTTGGTTCAGCGGTAGAATTCTCGCCTTCCATGCAGGAGACCTGGGTTCAATTTCCAGCCAATACATCCATCACTCACCTGTCAGCATGTCGCTATGATGCTGAATAGGTTTCAGTGGAGATTCCAGGCTAAGACTGACTAGGATGAAAAGCGTGGCAATCTACTTCCAATAATTAACCAATGAAAACCCTATAGATTACAATGGTCCAATCTGCAACCAATCATGGGGATGGTGCAAGACCAGATAGGATTTTGTTCCATTGTACGTGGGAACACAATCAGTTGGGGGCCGACTCTCTAGTGGCTAACAACAAGAACAACAAATATTAGCTGAGGTACCAAACAAGTCCCCAAACCTCCCAAGTATCACCCAAAATGTCTAAAATACCACGATGCTTTTGGTCCCAACAGGTTCAGTTTCAAATGAAACTTCCTCCCTCTTCTTTCAGACTTACAGGAAGTGCAGTGAAGTTGATTTATCTAAAACGGTAGTCCCAAAAGGATGGTCTCATTTCTTAGTTCAATAAATATTCATTGAGCATCTACTATGATGCCAGGTATCCTTTTAGGTGTTGGGAAAAGAACAGTAAACAAAGGCAAAATCTCTTACATTCATGGGACTTGTACTGTAGCGGGGGAAAACAGACAATTACACATAAAAAAATAAGTAGATTACACGATATAAAGGAAATTACACCCATGGAAGCAGCAGTCAAGTAATCAAACAACATTTCATTGAGCAAATCTGCTGCAAAAGACCTCTTTAAAGTATTAAAAAGGTTAAAAAGCAAACATGTCACTTTGAGGACTAAGGTATGCCTGACCCATAGTATTTTCAATGGCCTCATATGCATGCAAAAGCTGGACAATTAATAAGGAAGACCAAAAAAGAATTAATGCCTTTGAATTACAGTGTTGGAGAAGAATATCGAATATTCTGTCAGAAAAACCAACAAGTCTATCTTGGAAGAAGTACTGCCAGAATGCTCCTTAGAAGAGAGGATGGCGAGACCTCGTCTCACATACTTTGGACATGTTATCAGGAAGTACCAGTCCCTGGAGAAGGACATCATGCCTGGTAAAGTAGAGGGCCATCAAAAAAGAAGAAGATCCTCAAGGAGATGGAGTGACACAGTGGCTGCATCAATGGGCTCTAACATAAGATTGTGAGGATGGCACAGGATCGGGCAGTGTTTCATTCTGTTGTATACAGGGTTGCCATGAGTCAGAATTGGCTTAACGACAACAGAATTAACATGAGCTATGCAGAAAAATTAAGTGGAGTTAAGGGAGGGGGGAGGACTGTGGTGGGGAGGTGGGGGTTAAAATTTTGAACACAGCAGTCAGGGAAGGTCTTTCTGAGATGGCACTGAGCAGAGCCTTGAACAAAGTGAGGGGGTGAGCCCTGTGAGTATCTGAGTGTTCTAGGTGCAAGGAACAGCATATCTGTTTTGAGGAAAAGCAACAAGGCCAGTGCAGAAGATCAGAATGAACAGGAGGGGTGACAGATGAGGTCAGAGAGGAGAGAGGGGCCTGATCATGCAGGGCTCTCCACATCATAACAAGGCCTTTGGCTTTGACCCAGAATGCAGTGCAGAGCTACTAGAGGGTTCTGAGGATAGGAGGGCATGACTACAAGGACCACTCTGGCTGCTGTGTTCAAACCACACTGGAAGGGGATAAGGTAGATGCAGGAAGACCAGTTTTCTTTGCCTTATTCAACAAGTATTAGGCTTTTACATATGAATGTACAAAATAAGTCCATAAGAGCAGGCTGATTTGACAATGGCCAAAAGAAAGCAAGTATGCATTAAAGAAATACAGAGTGGTTAGGTAAGTTCAATGACTGCCTTCCTAGCCATTATTTACCTCCAACTGATCTTCTACACTTCTAGTGACCCTAGTGGCGTAGCGGTTAAGCGCTATGGCTGCTAACTAAAAGGTCAGCAGTTCAAATCCATCAGGCCCTCCTTGGAAACTCTATGGGGCAGTTCTACTGTCCTATAAGGTCGCTATGAGTCAGAATTGACCTGATGGCAACAGGTTTGGCTTGGTTTTTTAAGTCAGTGTTCTGAACATGTACATTGTACCTGCAGGTTTGAGGACAAGAGAAATCAGGAGGTTGATAGATACAGAAGTTGCTGCCTCTAGAATAGTATTCCTGGGCAATCTTTATAAAACAATCACCTCTGTCCCTCAGTTTCAAAAAAACAAACCAACCAACCAACCCCACTGCTGTCAATTCCGACTCATACTGACCCTACAGGAACTGCCCCATCAGGTTTCCAAGGCTATAATCTATGGGAGCAGACTGCCACATCCTTCTCCCAAGAGTGGCTGGTGGGTTTGAACCAGACTTTTTGGTTGGCAGCTGAGCACTTTAACCATTGCTCCACCAGGGCTACCTGCACCTCAGTAAGAACCCTATAATGGCACCCCCAAATATTTAGCAAGATGTCGCCACTGCTTAGCACAACCTTCAAAGCTTTCATGCCGGGGTCCAACTAGTTTTTCTAGGTTCGTTATCTAGAAATATGCTCCAGCCATTTGGAACTAGTTGTAATTCTTGGGTTGCATCAGTCTGCACTGCATCTCAGTGTCTCTGTACATGCTGTGCCCTTCCCGATTTAGCTGAATGAATTTAAAACCAAATTGCTATATAAGCCCCAGCTCCTCTGTAAGGCCTCCCCTGACAGCACCAAGAACAGATCACTTATTTCACCCTATTTCACTATTTACTTACTCATCCCCCTAGGCCTCTGCTAAACCATGAACTCTTGAGAACAAAACCCATTTTTTTTTCTTTTTTAAACAATGTTTGTATTCATAGGACCTAGCACAATGTCTGGTACATTCATCCATTCACATATTTATTGAACATGTCCTATATGCTGGGGTATGTGCTAGGTTCTAGGGATACAAAGATGAGCAAGGCATGGTTTTGACCTTCATTTTGCTCAGTTTGAGACACACAGACAAATAAGCAGGAAATTTCAATGAAGTACTATGATAGGCTACAACAGGGCTCAAGGTGTCACACAGCATATGAAACTGGGAGGGTGGTCAGAGAAGCCTTCCTGGAGGAAGCGGCCCTTACGGAAGAATGTCGCAGAGATATGCAGTTGCTCACTTAATGCCTACCCCTCACTCTCTGTAGGGGACAAAATAAAAGGACTGACCGAGACCCTGAGCCTCGACCACGATCTAGGGGTGCAGCTGGAAGTACCAAGAGAATTGTCAGTGTGCGAACCATCCTTTATCACTGTCACAAAGCTCCTGAGGTCAGTGCGGGCTGAGGACAAAGGTTCTCAAATCGGGCTCCTGCTCTGCTCCCCAAATTGAAAAAAGTTAATGAATAGATTTTTCTCAACTTTTTTTACCGTTGATTTTGATTTTTAAATCCCTGACCTGTTGTCTCTTGCGTATGTAGGTCAGATTCTAGTATTTGATTTGCTCCCCCCTAAAAAAAAAATTATATGCTTAGTTTTTACAAAGTTAATATGCTAAGATTCTTCTAGGACCATCCAGGCATCAGGTGCTTGGCCACCCCAACAAGTCTGAGAACTACCAGACTGAGAAAGCAGCACAGCTTTGGTTGGAATCCTGGCTACGCTGCCCCCAAGTCCATGAACTTGGGCAAGTTACTTAATTTTTCTGGGCCTCAATTTCTTCATCTGTAGGAATGGGAAAATAAAAAGATTTATCATGCAGCCTTGTTCAATTGGAAGATTAAATAACATGTGAGAAGATTAAATAACGCAGCAAGAGTCAAAATTTTCTTTCTATTCCTCTCCTTTCCCCATTAAATCTGTACATTTCCCCTTTGTGACAACCCTTCCCTTTCAGCTGCTCTGAGTTCTTACCTGCTTGGAAACATCCAAGATCTGAGTAGGGTCCAGACAAAGGCTGCATGGCGTGATTTACCAGTAATACCCCATAACCAACTTCTATCTACGTTTAGGTTCCCCTAGAAGCGGATGCTAGGATAACGATCTGAATGCAAGTAGTTTGGGAAGTGATATCAGGAACCACTGGAGGGAAGTAGAGAAGAGAGACATGGAAAGGAAGGAAGCCAACATGGGGCACGTCTATAAGCAGGTTATTGCTATATTCAACTGGGGTTCAGATCTGCTGGGACTCCAGGAGACTGTAAAGAACCTGCCCCAGAGCTGTCGATGAGGGCAGGGGTACTGGGGTATTAATTCATCAAGTACTGTCAGTCACTGGTCGGGGGCTACTGGGAGAGAAGTGGGGATGTTAACTCCCCAGCATTCCTGCCTACCCAACACTGAGTACCCAGAGAAAGCCTTCAAGCACCGGGTCACATCTGCGTGCAGGAGTAAGTCTCAGATCTGTAACAGAATGGTGAGCTTCAAGGGAGTATGAATGGGGCAGTGATAGTGTACCCTAAAGATGGTGGAGGAAAGGAAATTAGGGAGGCTTGCTGTGAGGTGGCCGAAGAAGAACTGATGCATCTAAATTAGAGTGCTGGTGAAGAATACTGAATACACGATGTAGTAGAAGAATGAACAAATCTGTCTTGGAACAAATACAGCCAGAATGCTCCTTAGAAGAGAGGATGCCAAGACTTCATCTCATGTGCTTTGACATGTAATTAGGAAGGGACCAGCTCCTGGAGGACATTAGGCTAGATAGAAGGTCAGCAAAAAAGAGGAAGACCCTTGTCTTAGTTATCTAGTGCCGCTATAACAGAGATACCATAAGTGGATGGCTTTAACAAATAGAAATTTATTCTCTACAATTTAGGAGGCCAGAAGTCCTAATTGAGGGTGCCAGTTCCAGGGCAGGGCTTTCTTTCTCTGTTGGCTCTGGGGGAAGGTCCTTGTCATCAATTTTCCCTTGGGTCTAGGAATTTCTCAGCACAGGGACCCTGGGTCCAAAGGATGCGTTTCGTTCCTGGCTCTTCTTTCTTGGTGATATGAGGTCCCCTTCCTCTCTGCTTGCTTCTCTCTTTACATCTCAAAAGAGATGGACTCAAGATACAACCTAATCCTGTAGATTGTGTCCTGCCTCATTAACATGACTGCCTCTAATCCTGCCTCATTACATCATAGAGGTCAGGATTTACAATACATAGGACAATTACATCAGATCATAAGATGGAGTATGACCACACAATACTGGGAATCATGGCCTAGCCAGGGTGACACACATTTTTGGGGGGACACAAATCAATTCATAAGAACCCTTAAAGAGATGGATTGATACAACTGCTGCAATAATGGGCTCAAACAATGATTATGAGTATAGTGCAGGACTGGGCAACGTTTTGTTCTGTTATACACAGGGTTGTTATGAGTTGGAACTGATTCAATGACACCTAACAACAACAACAAAGCTGTGAGGTACAAGAGAAGAAGAAACAAATTAAATAAATTTAGTTTTCCAATTTTACTGGCAAGGCATAATAAATCAAGAAATGTCTTAGTTATCTAGTGCTACTATAAGAGAAATACCACAGATGAGTGGCTTTAACAAACAAAAATGTATTTTTTCAGTTTAGGATGTCCAAATTCAGGCTGCCGGCTCTAGGACAAGGCTTTCTCTGCCAGCTCTGGAGGAAGGTCCTTGTCTCTTCTAAGCTTCTGCTCCTGGGCAATCTTCATGTGGCTTGGAATGTGTCTTCCCCCATCTCTGCTCTGCTCACTTGTTTAATCTCTTTTATATGTCAAAAGAGATGGACTCAAGATACACCCTACACTAATTCTGCCTCATGAACGTAACAAAGACAGCCTATTCCCAAATGGAATTATAACACAGGCATAAAGGTTAGGATCTACAAAACATATTTTGGGAGGACATAATTCATTCCACAATGTTCCACCCTTTGGCCCCCCCAAAATTCACTTCCTTGCCACATGCAAAACACATTCATCCCATCCCTTTATAGCAAAAATCTTAAATCAACTCCAAGTCCAAAATCTCATCTTCTGAAGCATCTAAATCAAATATGGGTTAGACATTAGGCATATTCCACCCTGGGGGAAAATTAGTCTTCATCTGTGAACCTGTAAAATCTAGGATACAAGTTATCTGCTTCCCAAGTACAATGGCAAAACAGGTACAAGGTAGATAGTTCTATCACAAATGGGAGAAATTGGAGGAAAAGAAGGACACCAAGCAAGTCCAAAATCTAGCAGAACAAATTATATTAGCTCCCAAGGCTTGGAAATAATCCTCTGTTGTATGAGATCATCTGGGCAATGGCCTTGCCCTCTAAACTCTGGGTATAGGCTTTGCCCTTTGGATTCTGAGTGGAGGCCCCTTAGCCCTGGGCTTCAGCTCTGCCTTTTAGGCCCACTGGGATGGCAACTCTGCTCCCTAAGCTTTGGGTGGCCCCATTCTCCTTGTCAATCTGAGTGGCAACCCCACCCCCTCAGCCTCAGTTCTTCTGCCCCTTGGGCAAAGCAACCCACCCCCTCTACTTTGTGCAGAAGCCCCATCCCCCTGGCACACCTTAATGACAGCCTCACACTCCAGAACTGAGTTGGCAAGGATCTAACTCTTTGACACCTAGGAGGCTGTGGCTCCACCCTTTGAGATCCAGGACACTGTGGCCCCACCCTTTGAAACTGAGAAGGTCCTCCTTCCCGTTCTCCTTCCAACAGTTCTGCTGATCTCCAAGCTGCTCCAGGGATGGTCCTTTTCTTTTCTTGGAAGACAAAAGATGTAGCTCCTTTGGCCTGTTTCCCACCTGTAGAATTCCAAGAGGCAGACAGCATTCTTTCCTTTTGTTCTTTCTCTGTCCCTTTCAGTTTAAGCTGATGGTTTTCTGCTGTGGTAGTTTGTTAGATCCATCAGTCACAGACTTAATTTCTTTAACAAAAGATCATGCAGGCACATGCTTGGTAAAAATTCTAGGACGTGTGTCCTTAGTTTATACAACAGAAATTTCCAAATCTTTACATTTTGTTTTCATTTTGCACAGTTCATTTTTGAGTCCACCTCTTTTCTCTTGCATTTTACTATAAGTGGCAAAGAAAAACCATGCAGCACTTTTAAGATCTTGCTTAGAAATCTCCTAAACCAGATATCCAAGTTCATCACTTACAAGTCCTACCTTCCACCAAATATTTGAACCTAATTCAGACAAATTCTTTGCCACTGCATAAAAAGCATCACCTTTCCTCCATTGTTCAGTCACATGTTCATCATTTTCTTTTAATGCCTCACCAGAAGCATATTTAACATTCCCACTTCTAGCAACATTCTGTTGCTGGTGTCATATGTGTTCTCTAAGATGAGAGACTTTATAGCTCTCCTAACTTTTTTCTGAGACTTCATCAGAATTGTCTTTGACATCCGTAATTCTACCAACAGTCTCTTCAAGGCAATCTAGGCTTTAGGCACCTTAAAACTCTTCCAGTCTCTGCCCATTACCAGTTCCAAAACCACTTACACATTTTACGTATCTGTTAGAAAAGCACCCCACTCTTGGTACCAAATTGTCAGGTATCCAGTGATGCTCTAATAAAAATACCACAAATGGGTAACTTTAACAAACAGAAAATTTATTTTCTCACAGTTTAGGAGGCTAGAAGTCCCAATTCAGGGTGCCAGCTCTAGGGGAAGGCTTTCTCCCTTTACAGGCTCTGGAGGAAGGTCCTTGTCTCTTCCCAGCTTCTGCTCCTGGGCAATCTTCATGTAGCTTGGCATGTGTCTTCCTCCATCTCTGTTCTGCTTGTTTGTTTAATCTTTCTTATATCTCAAAAAAAAAATCTGACTCAAGATATACTCTACACTAATCCTGCCTCATTATGAAACAAAGACAACCCATTCTCAAATGGGATTATAACCACAAGCATAGAGGTCAGGATTTACAACACATATTTTTGGGGGATATAATTCAATCCATAACAGGAACAATTAGATGAGCAATATGAGATATGCTACTCAAGTCCTAGGAGGAAAATTTGGCACAGCAATGAAAGCAGAAGCAAGCAAACTTGGACAATGAAAACATACATGTAAGATAACAATCTTAAACCCTGGTAACTGTGAATGAGACCTTATTTGCAAATAGGGTCTTTGGAGATGGAGTTAGTTCATACGAGGTCATACTGAAGTAGGGTGAGTCCTAGTCCAATATGATTGGTGTCCTTATAAAAAGAGGAGAAGAGACACAGATAGACATAGAAGGAAAACTACAGAGGAAGAGATTGGAGTGATGCATCTATAAACCAAGGATTGCTGGCTGTCACCAGAAGCTAGGAGAGAGGCATGGAACAGATTGTTCCTCAGAGCCCTCAGAAGAAATCAACACAGTCAACAAACACTCTGAATTCAGACATCTTGTCTCCAGAACCATCAAAGAATAAATTCCTCTTCTTTTAAGCCACCCATTTTTATGGTCCTTTGTTATGATAAGGGCCCTGGTGGCACAGTGGTTAAGAGCTTGGCTGCTAACCAAAAGGTGAGCAGTTTGAATCCAACCAGCTGCTCCTTGGAAATCCTATGGGGCAGTTCTACTCTGTCCTATAAGGTCACTATGAATCAGAATCAACTCAAGGGCAATGGGTTTTGGTTTTTTTTTCGTTATAACAACCCTAGCATTTTAGTTACGTAGTGCTGCTATAATAGAATTACCACAAATGGATGGCTTTAACAAAAAGAAATTTATTTCCTCACAGTAAAGTAGGCTAAAAGCCCAAATTCAGGGCATCGGCTCCAGGGGAAGCCTTTTTCTCTCTGTTGGTTCCGGAGCAAGGTCCTTATCTTCAATCTTCTCATGGTCGAGGAGCTTCTCAGGCACAGGGACCCCATGTCCAAAGGACACACTCTGCTCCTGGTGCTGCTTTCTTGGTGCTCTGCTCCTGGTGCTGCTTTCTTGGCGGTATAAGGTCCCCAACCCTCTGCTTGCTTCCCTTTCCTTTTCTCTCTTGAGAAATGAAAGGTGGTACAGGCCACACCCCAGGGAAACTCTCTTTACACTTGATCAGGGAGGTGACCTGAGTAAGGGTGGTGTTACAATCCCACCCTAATCCTCTTAACATAAAATTAAAATCACAAAATGGAGGACAACCACATAATACTGGGAATCATGGCCTAAGCAAGCTTACACATATTTTGGGGGGGACGCAATTCAATCCATGATACCTAGGAAACAAATACATTTCCCATACCCAGATCTGTTCATCCAGCATCGAGTGCAATGACTGGTACATAGGCATTTGATAAATATTTGCTAAATGCATTATACATTTTACTCTCCCCTCACACAAACTGTGAATGTGCTCATTTTGTATTTGTGTGACTGGTTAACCTTCGTTAACCAATACTACTGCATATCCAGTGCCTAGGACAGAGCCTGCCACTGAATATTTGAAAGTGCTGAATAGCTATTTTACAAAGGAATGACTGACACCCCAGAGAAGAATGCTGGCTTTATTTTACACACAGATAAGGCTCTTGGCCTCTCAGGACCTCAGTTTCCTCATCTGTAAAGTGAAGAGTTTGCCCTATAATTTCTTTTTTCAACAAACATTTCCTGGGTGCCGAATTAACACACCAGAACTAATACACCAGTGCCGGGAGTTGGGTGTAAGCCACAGCCCCTGCCCAAGGGCCTCTCTGGGGGACGAACTAATGCACAAACATATAAATCAACAATTATGGCTACCATTTACTGAAAGCCCAAAAAGTTTTCAGCATTTATCAAGGCACACTGCCTCTACTCTTTGCAGTAACTCTGTGTACTCAGTATTATCATCCCTATTTTACAGACGAGGAAGATGGTCTTGATGGTGTTAAAAAAGTTCGTCAGGATGACACAACTACCAAATTCTCATGCCCTAAGGTAACAGCTCGAAAGTAACACAGTGTCCAAAATTTAAACATACAATTACTATATGATCCAACAATTTCACTCCTAGGTATAAACGCAAAAGAATTGAAAGCAGAGACTCAGATAGGTGTGCAACAATGTTCATTACACCATTATTCACTATAGTTAAAAGGTGAAAACAACCCAAGTATCCATCAACAAATGAACGGATAAACAAAATGTAGTATACTCATACAATGGAATAGCCAGTCTGCCATAAACAGAAATGAAGTCCTGATACATGCTACCACATGGACGAACCTTGATAACATTATGCTGAGTGAAAACTGTCAGACACAAAAGGACAAATATTGTATGGTCCCACTTATATTAATATCTACAAAAGGCAAATGCATATAGAGACAAAAGTAGATTGATAGTTACCAGAGGTGGGTATGAGGAGGAAATGGGGAGTTACTGCTTAATGGCTACAGAGTTTCTGTGTGGAGTGATGAAAAAGTTTTGGAAATAAAAAAATAAGTGGTGATGGTCACACAACATTGTGAATATAATTAATGCCACTGCATTGTACTCTTAAAAATGGTTTCAATGGCAAATTTTATATTATATATATATATTTTACCACAAAAAAAAAAAAAAGTAACAAGAGGTAGATATTTGAAGGTTTGCCAGGGTGGCAGAAGGCACTGCAAGTCGGGTACACGCAAAGAAATGACACAGCACCATTGGTGTATGGAGGGGATGGGACTGAAGAGAAAAAGCCAGAATGCAAAGATAATGTCTTCTATCAGTACATGAGTACAGCAGCCTTTGAGGTGTACCTGGAAGAGGTAGGGAGGGCAGGGTCTGCAAGAGATGCCTTAATGGCAGGATGGGATTTCAAACGCTGGTACGACTCCAAATCTTGTTCTTCCTACCCTATGATGCTCTAAGATTCTATGGTCTCCTCCATTCTAAGTACCTGATTGTTCTGCAAGCTTAGAAAAGGTGAGAATTAAACCTGACTTGCTATGAAAAAAGAAACCAGACAGGGATAGGGAGTGATGGGGAGTAGAGCGGATAAAATAAAGATGCTGATATCAACAGTTCAACACCAAATGGAAGGGACAATGGCCAAGAAAATGCATAGCCCCAGCTAGCAGCCAACTGACCAGGGATCTACTGAGCTGATCACAGGATGACCCTGATTCTAGGGCCCTGCGTGGGTAAGCCACACCCTGAAACTGGCTTCTGTCCCACCAGAGGGGCTAACATTTGTCTTCCTGCTCTAGGGACAGTATCCTAGTTTGTGATACAGATAATCTAGTTTTACTTGCCATATTTAATTCTCCAAACATCGGCCACCTGTTTCCTGGATTCTTGACTCTACCCTGTTTGGCTAGAGTAGATGGGAGAATCCAGAGGTAGGTCTTTCCTCCACTTGCCTCCTCTAAACCCAGCAAGGCTGCAAACTCACCCAACACATTAATGGAAATATTTATTAAGGCTAAGACCTCAGTTTACATGAACAGCTGTTAAACATACTTCAGAGTCATGAATGGGTGAACACCGGCCAGCTTAGCAAACCTGCTAGTTACTGCCCTCAGTCACCTTTTCCACTTATTCCTCAGGTGTAAATCCAGCTTTCTACTTCTGGAACCTTGTCGTCTCTCATTCTCCTCCAACTTCTCTGGAAAGAGTGACTTGTTGAAGAACTTTCTATGCATCTGATCTTTTCTGTATAGGTTAACTCCTTTTATTTGACAGATTTCTTCCTCAGAGCATCACCTACACTCAGATTCAAGTTGAAGAACCCAAAGTAAACTTAATCAAACCAAAATTTCTACATCTGTTCCTCTCTTTAAGGATAATCAAGTTACACTCGGGGAATAAGCAGGCACTGGAGTTCACATCTGTTCTTTTTGGGGGGCGGTTCTCATCTCATGCCTGCTTTTGCTGCTTTGTTTGAAGGAAGCAGTTAAAACCGTACTTCCTTTCTGGGGAATGACAAACAGATTTGCCATTCAGGATGACTTCCCTCCCTCTTCCCATAAGCCATAAAGAAAACACTGGGCTATGCTAGTTCTTGGTATTTTTGCTTTTTTGGGCTCAGTGGGCAAAACTGAAAAAAGCAAAACACAGTAAAAGAAAAACAGGGGCCCTCAATGAACCTCTTAACCCCACAACCCTGTATTTCTACAAGAGACCTGCTGAACCAGGGGTATGGGAGGAGCAACACAGGAACAATGAAGATTGGGATTGGAGAACAAGGTATATAACCTCTATGAGGACAGGGTCTCCGGCTTGTTATGTTCACTGCCGTACTCCCAATCCTTAGAATGGTGCTCAATAAATATTTGTTGAATGAATGAATGAAAGCTCTAGGGGAGGGGGAAAAGAAAGATTCGTGGGGAAGGTCCCATAAACGCTCTGTACAGAGTTTAGTTTTGGAAACTGCTGGCTGAGACTTACTGGTCAGTCACGAAATCAATTCAGTGAGTTTGACAAACTTTTTTTTTTTCCCTTAAAGGAAGAGAACAAAATAGAAAATCTCAAAGTGTCTCTTAGTGGGGGGAAATAGTTTTATAAAAGTTTTGTTTCAGATACACATCCAGGATTGTAATATAAAGTCTATTTCTTACCAGCAATTAAAAAAAAAAAGAATTGGAAAAAAGTTGACCTAGAGTATTAAAATGCAGATTCCCAGGCTCGAGCCAGGCTTTTTTGGATCAGAATTTCAGGAATTTTGCACTTTGAACCAGTTCCCTTGGGGATTCTGATAAGGTCTAAACTTTAGAGTTTAAAAAGCCTGAGAAACACTGTAAGGTTTGGAATTACAAGAAGTTTAACAGCCAGAGGAGAGATGATTAACAAGTTAGTTCAACAGCTTTATCACAACCATTATCTGTTAAAGGGCGGGGCCAGGCATTAACGACCACCAATTACTGACCTCACTGCTGGGCCACTTCCTCCCCAATTCCTACTACGCATTCACCCCCAAGGGCCAATCAGACCTGTCCTGGCACAGGTTGGCCACACAGCTTTTATCTTCCAGTGTAAATAGATGAAGAGGATTTAGTCACCAGATGTGAACCTGGATTGGGGCCTGGAGGGACAGGAGGTTGAACCAGGACTTCGAACCGGTTTGTCCTGGTTCTCTGAATCCCCTGCTAAGAGTTTGCACTTTCACCCCAGATATACTGAATCTGAATCTACATTTTAACAAGATCTCCAGGAGATTCTTGTGTATAATAAATTTTGAGAACCACCACGTTACTAGTGGAAACCCTGGTGGTGTAGTGGTTAAGTGCTATGGCTACTGAAGGAAGGGTTGCGGTTCAAATCCACCAGGCATTCCTTGGAAACTGTATAGGGCAGTTCTACTCCGTCCTATAGAGTCGCTGTGAATTAGAATCCACTTGACAGCAACAGGTTTGGTTTTTGTTTTGTTTTGTTTTGTTTTTGCTTTACTAGTGGTTCTCAGAACTGGCCCCTAACCAGCAGCATTAGCATTGCCCAGGAACTTGCTGGAAATGCAAGTTCTCAGCAGGCGTTCAAACCAGAACAGATTGGAAGCCCTAGGCTGAACACAGAACCAAGAAAAAACTACACAGCCCAGGGCCTCTGTCATCAGATATCTACATGAAGCAGGTGTGGCCTGTTCTACCCCAATCCTGGCAGAGCTATTAGCCACCTGTCCTGACAACTGCAAACAAATTCCTGGAATGATGATCCAACCACACTGGAGGCACTGCTCAGGTTCCAGAGGCCCACTGGGAATCCTCTACAGCAGCTGTCCCTCGTCCTACATCACTGAATCTACCCACATACACACCAATTAACCAATCCACATTGTGTGTAATTCCATACATGCACAAACATGTGTTATTAGTGTCTCTCTTGGTCTCTCTCAAGTAGTAACAAACATAAAGGTTCATTTTTTTTCTCTCTCACCTCAGACATGTTTTTAAAGTCAGGTTTAACAATTTAGCCTCATTTACTGGACCATTTCCAGATCTTTCTCTCCCTTCCAAGAGTAGTGATCTTGATGAACTTGGCCAGTACCAATGACTCTCGACATGGAGTATGACTGGTGTCTCTCCTTCCACATTCACACACAGACAGAGATAAAATAATCTCTGTTTTCTAAGTGAAGTGATGTGAGAAATAAATATGCCCAGTAAGACGCGTTACCTATACTAAAAAGATATGATTTATTGAGGACACTTCAACAAACCACTCTTGCTGCGAGGAAGAAGGAGGATCATCCACCTGAATGGGCATTACCATTGAAGCCCTTCTGCCTCTGGGAAGCTTCAAGTCACTTTGGCACAAATAAGCTCCTCCCTCTGGCCTCCTACAGTGCTCACTACCTACGCTACTTGTCTGCTGCTAGTGTATTATCCACCATGTATTACTGTAAACTTGTTATTTCTTATCGTCTTTTCTCCTCAACTTGACTTGCAAATTCCCAGAAGACAGCAATCACCTCTTAAACTTCTGACTTGTTTCCCACAGAGCCTTGCTTAAGAAATGTCATTTTTATTTATGCCTGTCTGTGTAGGAATGCGGAAGGACAGGCACCAATAACACTACGTCAAGAGCTATCAGTTCTTGGCAATTCAGCCAAAATCTGTTCATCTTAAAAGGAAGTGTCTTTCACATTTGGTTGGTCAAGCACCAAATGGCTAGTGCTCCATTTCAGACACTAAAAATACCAGTGACATTAAATTCGGAAAAATAAATAAATAATTTCAGTTAAGTCACTCTGGCTTCAGGGGATGGATCTGGGGAGGATAAGCTGGAGTTATGCATGTATTCCAATAGGCAAGAGATGATGAGAATTTGAGAAATACTTAGGAGACAAGAATGGAAGATGTAACGATTGATTGGATATTGGGGGATGGTAGGAATCTATGCTGACCCTTAGGTTTTTGGTTTGGGTGATTGAGCAGGCAGCAACTGAGACAGAAGCTACCAGGAGAAGCCCATCTGGAAGTAGGCCTGAGAGATAAGTCTCTTTCACTTAGTTTAATACACAAATACTTTAGCAACTTATTGACAAAATACCTAAAGTGATTAGTGCAAAAAGCTCACCCACGGCTTTAAGAAAAAGGAATCCTGGAAGAAGACTACTGTTTATGCTGCCATTTATCTGTGAAACTAAGCTGGCTGGCTACTTCATGCCTTTCTTCAGGCAGATTCCCTTCTACAGAAAAGAGCAGAAAGGTATTGTCTCGGGTTAAGATTTTCAAGTCAATTATACACCAGATACCCAGAAAGATTCCTATAGACTTCAAAGACAATTACTTCCTCTATTCCTTCAAAAAATAACTTCAGAGCTGTTGTTAGGTGCTGTAGAGTTAGTTCTGACTCATAGTGACCCTATGTACAACAGAATGAAACACTGCTGGCTCCTGAGCCAGCCTCAAAATAGTTGCTGTGTTTGAACCCATTGTTGCAGCCACTGTTTCAATCCAATTTAAGAATTAGGCAACTTAACATAGGAAACTATCCTAAAGATCCCTGAACAAAGGCTGATGGACAAAACAGTGCAAACCATCCACCCCCTTATGTGACTGCCAGTTTTACCTGCATACCTTACCTGGAAAGTTCTCTCGATTTAGCTTGGGTCTGCGAACAATCACAAAGTCCTTGTCATTCCCCTTGCTTTTCAGCCGCTTTCGCGGGGGGCTCTGCGGGTGACTAAGGCTGGAGAGCAGTTCCTGGGGGATATTTTCACTGTCCACCTCCTCCTTCTCCAGGGCAGAGACTCCCATGCCTGAGAGCAGTTCTGAAGTCTTGCTAGAATCCCATCCCCACGTGAAACTGGTGGTAACGTTGCTACTTTGGTCCGGAATCTCCTGGAGGTGTTTCCTGCAGAAATGCACAACACTCCCTTTCTTTTCAAGAATAAAGCCAAAACCAAACCCATCCCCCGTCCAGCCTTTCGATTCATAGTGACCCTATAGGGCAGAGTAGAACTGCCCCACTGAGTTTCCAAGGCTGTAATCTTCAGGGAAGCAGACTTCCACATCTTTCTCTTTCGAAGCAGCTGGTGGGTTCGAAATGCAGACCTTTTGGTTAGCAGCCGAGCGCTTAACCATCTGAGCCACGAGGGCTCCAAGGTAGGCACAAAAGAAGCTGCAGTTTATGCGCTGTAGAAAACTTGAAACTTCCGCAGCAGTTAATAAAATTGCATTTGTAAGTGCCAGTGGCGAAATCCCAAGAAAAAAAAATAACCGAACAAATGGGAAAGGCTTTTGATTTACGATCACGCAGGCAGGCCTCAAGAATTTCTTACGGTGGAGGGAACAAGGAGGGAGGGAGGGCAGCCATCCAGTGATTTTGAAAACCCTGCAGGAAAGCCCTATAAGGGAAGCCAAATAAAACGTCTCGCTAATCACCTCACTAAAACATTTATCCACACTTTCCCAAAGAATGGGCTAAGCAACCATTCGCATAATAATAGCATTAGTAACAACAACAGCAAGTAGCAGTATTCACGGCCTAAAAGAATTAAGACGGTCCATGCACGCTCTGCCCCTTTTTGCAATCGGTTTACCTGTGCATGGCGTCCACCGATTCACAGGAGTTTTAAATACGTGCATTAATTGCGGAGCTGCTGCTTCGGGATTCCGGCTTTGGCGCGCGGCAGCTCCGAGCGCTCAGCGCTGGCCCCCAACAGTGAGACCCGCGAACTCTAGTAACGTTCCATCCCCGCCGCGCGCACAGGGCTCTTCTGCCCGCTCTCCTCTGCGGCAGAGGTCTGAGGCCCAGCTGCCTGCTGGGAATTGTAGTTCCTATGCTGTCCAGGAGTCAGGCTGGCTCGCCCTCTACTTCCTGAATCCTTCCCTTGAAGCTTCGCAGACCTTTGAAATACCCACAACCCCCCGCGGCCCACAGGGGCGGGCAGGGAAGCGGAAGTGGGCGGTGCTCCGGCTGACTGGGAATGTCAGCTGCTTGAGTGAGAAGGGGTTTTCCTTTCCCGGGAACCTGCAGGCCTTCTGCTGAGTGCTTCCGCCGTCATTTCAGAGCGGGGGTCCCAGAACCTGGACGGCTGTGGTCGACGCGGAGTTTCTTGGTCCCGTCCAGATTCTGTCTGGTGAGATCAGATGGTGAGCTTGAGGGAGGGGATGAGACACTTTGGGGTCTGGGGTCTGAGGTCCGGGGCGGAGCAGAGGAGGACACGGAGGGAACCCCGGAGATCCCGAACGGCTGCCGCCGCGGGGCCTGCGTCCCCGGCCACTGCATGGAGCCAGTAGCCCGGCCCGTCACCCAGGTGGGCGTCACACCTGCTCTGCCCTCTGCCAGGAAGCTCTTCCTGCACCGGGGAGAGGCGGCCCTTGGGCCCTTCAGGAAATGATTTCAGAATTAGACTGGGTCTGTGGGCAGGATCCTTTCCTTACCTGTGAAATAGGCACTACGACAACAACGCTCTTGTTACAGGCGTTGAATGAGGATCGAATCAGATAACGGTTGTGGAAGCGTTTTCTAAACTACAGCGCAGCTGGAATGAGAGAGGATGGTTGAATTTTAGGGGAACAAGAGACCACCTTGGTTCCTGTGTGCGGTGGGAAGGGTGCGCATCCCCTTGCAGCCTTGACAAATCTCCTAAATGCTAGTATGGGAATAAATATGGTTACTGTACTCGACGGCACTGGGTGGGTTGTGTATCTGCAAAGGGCTTTACCAGGGCTAAGCTCTGAGCCACCAGCAAAGCCATTCGGTTGCTCTCGGCCAACCGGCTGCATCCATTTGCGTCGCCACCTAGAGCTGCTTTAGCCTATCTCTGCGGGAAACAGTTTGGGGGCGTTAGAGTAGGGAGTGTACCATATTCCAGGTAGGATGACCGTGCGAAATCCATTGTGCATTGCAAACTACTACAACGATGGCCCCGGGAAAACAGTGGAAGAGAGAAGAGGGATGAATTCCAACCGTAATAAAAATAATGAGGGTTTATAAAGTTTTTTTATAAAGTTTAGAATTACGCAGGGCAGTTCATCCCCAAAGAATTAGTTCAGTGGGGAGAAAGAGTGGCTGTCTGTTCCCATAAAGATTACAGCCTTGGAAGCCCTATGGGGCAGTTTTACTCTGACCTATAGCTTTGCTAAGAGTCAGAATCCACTCGATGACAGTGGTTTTATGCTGTATGACATACCTTCATACTACTTTGAAAAAAATGATTAGATTCTTGAAAAGTAACCACTTCTTGACAGGAAGGAATTCATGAACCTTTATTTTGTTCTCGAAAGTAGGTGAGATTTCTATTAAGAGGGGATCTGTTCACAAATTGATTTTGATCAACACTAGGTGAAGAATAGTAGGCTTAGTGTGCACAGTTCATTAAACTACTGTTAGATGAGAATTTTTTTTAATGCAGTATTCCTGGTTTTTTGCACGGTAGTTACCTATCTTTACTTTGGCTAAGGAGAAAGCAGTTGCCTTCATTTGAGATATACATACTTTCCCTTAAGCTTGCAACTCATTACAGAAAATATTTCTAACAAAAAAAGTTATAGTCTCCAGGAAAGTGAACAAGACAGAGGGAACTGGTAACCTTGTGGGGAGAAAGGATAAAAAAATATTTAAAATGCCGTGGTGAGCACTGTCTTAGTTACTAGGGCTGCTGTAACAGAAGAACCGCAAGTGCATGGCTTTAAAGAACAGAAATTTATTTTCTCACAATTTAGGAGTCTAGAAATCTGAATTCAGGCACCAGCTATAAGGGAAGGCTCTCTCTTTGTCAGCTGTAGGAGAAGATCCTTGTCTTTTTCAGTTTCTGTAGCCCTACCTGTTCCTTGGTCCCTTGACAATCTTCACATGGCACCTCTCTTCCGGTTTGTTTTTGCATGTCTTTATCTACCATTTTTTATAACTCTGGTAATGGGTATGGGTCAGTAACATAACATTAGATTGCATACAAAGGTGATTGCAGTACATTACATTACATCTACAGGTACAGGGGTTAGGATTCCACCACATATTTTGGGGGGACACAATCCATAGCAAGCATAACAAAGTTTTGAGATATAAAGTAATTGGAATAGGCCACTTTAGATACAAATCTCATAGATAAGAAGGTCTAGTAGATGGGAAGATACTAAATTTAAGGATAAGAAATATTCTTGTTCTGTCTGCTGTTTAGGGAACATTTCTAGTTCTTAGAATACTGGCAGTATCTGAATTAATGGACATAAGGTCCATTAATTGGTAGGTAGCTAGTAATTGCAAGTCTTCAGCTGAAGGTCCAAGTCCTCTACTACTGGAGTAGATATTTCACTAACAGTGTTTGCCCTGGTAAGAGAAATACTTCAGCTTGCTAATATGGAACTTTTTTTCTCATTCCTTCCAGTCATGGCTGTAAATAAAAGTTTAAATAGATACATGTGATACTGTTTGATATAAGGAATTGTGTCCATTGAAGACTTGCAGTTACTGGCTACGTACAGACGTCTTGTTATTTGTTCTCTTAATTGCACTGTGATTGCTACTGATGTGGAATATTTTATTTTCCTGATTAATTTTGTTAGTTTAACCTTAGCACATCCCATTTCCCACTTTGGGGTACACCATATTTCCAGAACTAAAATCCCTTCCCTATGTTAGTATCCAGGACAAATGAATTACAGTCTCTTTTAACGTCTGCAAATGACTTAGGGCCCGTCATTTCTAGTACCCTTTGGAAGCTTCAGATAGACTCCAAAGTGACTGTGTAAACTGGGGAAGTGTTTATCACCGAGAGATGCTCAGAATGGGCAAGGGTGGTATTATCTGTTTAGAGGTAAAATTATAGGAGGGACCAAAAAGGACTGGAAATCATAAATGATTATAAGCTATTTATTACATGTGCGTGTATGTATACACATATATATGTATATATATCTTATAAGCATTGTTGTTAGGTGCCATGAGTCGGTTCTGACTCATAGTGATGCTATGTACAACAGAACGAAATACTGCCCAGGCCTGCACCATCTTCTCAATTGTTGCTCTGCTTGAGCCTATTTTTGCAGCCTCTGTCAAGACATCTCACTGAGGGTCTTCCTCTTTTTTGCGAACCCTCTGGTGGTATTTGAAATACCACTGGCATAGCTTCCAGCATCACAGCAACACGTAAGCCACCACAGTGCTACGAACCGACAGATGAGTGGTGGCTTATAGTCATAAATATAGTCATAGGTGTGTGTGTGTACATATATAAGTATATGTTATTTTCGAAAACCAAATATGACAAAAGAGATTCTATTTAATGAGAATGGTGATGAACTTTTTCCTTAGCTCCTTCACACCCACCAAATCCACTGCTGTCAAGTCGATTCCAACTGATAGAGATCCTATAAGACACAGTAGAACTGCCCCATAAGATTTCCAAGGCTGTAAATCTTTACAGAAGCAGACTGCCCCATCTTTCTCCTGCAGAGCGGCTGGTGGGTTCGAGCCACCGACCCTTTGGTTAGCAGCCAAGTGCTTTAGCCACTGCGTCACCAGGGCTCCTAGTTCCTTCATAGTATGAAATAAATTGTAAAATTCTTGAGTTTTTTTTCTCACATCATTTAGCTCGGGAACAAGAGCCTGAGAACAATTATGTGGCAAGAAGTTTGTATCTGCTAATAAAATTTGAGAAAGGATCTTTTTTCCTTGATTAATTCTACAGTAAATCTTTTGTTCTCTGCAGTTAAATGCTGTCAGTGATGGGCAGATGGTGGAAAGGTTCTGGCCCCGATTCTAATTTGCTCTATGTTTTCTTTTCTACTTTTCCCATACAGATTAGAATCACATATTACCCTTAAGTCAACTAATGGCAGTATTACTCTGAGGTAAAGAGGCTTAGCTAAGTTCTACATTGAACATTTTCTTCTTATACTGTGAACTATGTCTTGATAGGAATGATCAATAGGGGAATTTCTGATTGTTCACTATGGAGACTGAACAGAAGAAATTTATTTAAACAATTTAAATTGCATTAAGAAACTATGTCTGGACTGGAGAAGAGAAGATGTAGCTTTCTAACTGTGAGCCAGACTCTAGTTAGGATGCCTCAGTTTGAATCCCAGCTTTGCCATTTAAAAAAAAAAAAAAAATTTTTTTTTTTGTGGGAACTTGGGGAAACCCTGGTGGTGCAGTGGTTAAGTGCTACAGCTGCTAACCAAGAGGTCAGCAGTTCAAATCTGCCAGGCGCTCCTTGGAAACTCTGTGGGGCAGTTCTACTCTGTCCTATAGGGTCACTATGGGTCGGAATCAACTCGACGGCAGTGGGTTTGGGTTTGGTTTTGGTGGGAACTTGGATAAATTCCTTATCCTGTTTGTGCCCAATTTTCTCCTTTATTAAACAAGAATACTAACAGTCTTCTCTTTAGTATGATAAAGCTTGTTAAGTAGGAGCACAATATTTAGTAAGTGCACACTAAATGTTAGCTATTCTTTTTTAAAATTATTTTGTTATTAAGAGAAAGTGTAAGGATTATTTTCTAATTACCAAAACAAGTCTTGCATTATCTACCTGAGATCTTTAAGAATTCATTAAAATTTTACTTGCTTTCTTCTGACCTCTGTACATGGTTGCAACCCGTTCCCTTCATGCCTTGCCAAAGACAGAACAGTTTGTGTGTGTCCTTCTCCTAAACACTTGTCACACTTTGGAATTTGGTTCGACTAGTTGTTTTGCCACCTCAGCCTTTAGATGGGCTTCGAAACATATTACTTTCTCCCATTTTTAGACTGAGAGTGATGTTCTCTTATAATATTCTACATTCTGAAGTAAATTCTATCTGTACGTGAAATCTTTCAGCAGGGAATGATGATTTCCTTGAGAAAATTTAAATTTTTATTGGTGGGAGACAATTGTTGACTTTTCTCACTTCTAGTTCTGATTCTTTTGATTTTTCATTATTATGATCTTGAGTTATCTCCTCATTTTTATTGTTTTATATATCTGAGTAAAGGTACATATTGCAGTTGACACTCTCCGAGTCTGATGAATCATTAGGTTCTAGTTGAAATTTTTCATTCAGTTTCAGAATCTTTAGTTTTGGCAAAATTTTTGTCAGTTTTTTGTTTATGTTCTGATCTATTGCATTCCTCCTTCCTTTCCTCCCATTCCTTCCTTTCTCTCTCTTTTTCTCCTTTTTTTGTAAATATTTGGAATGCTTCAAATTTCAAAATTATCTTAACTTCTAAATTTTCCACTCAGAGTGTGTTTAGCCTAAAGAAACAATGCTAGAGTCATAAAGGACTCAGGAAACAGTATTCTAAGTTAGTAACATTAGTAATTCAATTATGAAACTATTGTAAAGACACCTGAAAGTAGTGTTGAATAATGTCTTGATTAGAAAAAGACTGAATTAGATTTTAAATGTTTAAGACTATTTCAGAGCTAGTATATTGAAAGGTTGAATATGACATCAAAGCAGGCACAAATTTTGAATGGATGAATGAATTAGCATTTTGATTTTGAGTAAAATCAACCCTTGTTTCTGTGGTGTTAATATCAACCTTATGATTTTTTTTTTTTTTTAATCATATGTAACTGAATTTTGATTTGCCTCAATTTTAGGAATTTCTTTTTTGTCATTTAGCCTAAGCATGTAATTTTAATATTTGAATAATATTATAGAAGGACCAATGTCGTTGTCAGAGGCATAGTTCCAATTTTGCTCTTGAGTATATTTTTTAAAACCGCACGTGGTTACAGTTCAAATGATATAGACTAGTCTGCCTTTTTGATCATCGTTCCAGGAAAAATGACATTGTCTTTCTATAGGACATTAGTGTGTCAAGTGTATCTTCTGGACATGACTCTGATGTGTGTTTTGTCTCTGTCACAACAAACAGATGAAAGGACGTTTTAGCTACCTTGCAGACCTAGAGAGGTAATCCCAACTTGTTGAGAGAGGCACAGGGATCAACTTTGGGAGCCAGGCTGATTTCTTGTTTTATAGGACAGAAAGTAGGCCCAGGCTGTGGTGCCCATTGAGCATGAAAAGCAGAACACAGTTGATTTTCATTCGTAGTTGTTTTTTTTTGGGGGGGGAGTAGGGGGTTGGGGGGCAGGGAGATACCATTTAGGGTAAAGTATGAGTTGAAGCTATGCTTTGAGACTGTTGAGAAAACTAGTTAGTTTTCTTCTGGAGTCTCATGATATAAAGGAGGCAGAGAATAGCAACTAACATTTATTGAGTACCTTTCGTACTCTGTAGGGAAACCCCGGTGGCATAGTGGTTAAGTGCTATGGCTGCTAACCAAAGGGTTGGCAGTTCAAATCTACCAGGCGCTCCTTGGAAACTCCAATGGGCAGTTCTACTCTGTGCTATAGGGTCGCTACAAGTCGGAATCGACTCGGCGGCGCTGGGTTTTTGGTATAGTACTCTGTGTGGAAACCTTGGTGGTTGTACTTGTTAAGTGCTATAGCTGCTAACCAAAAGGTTGACAGTTCAAATCCATCAGGCCCTCCTTGGAAACTCTATGGGGAAGTTCTACTCTGTCCTATAGGGTCGCTATGAGTTGGAATCGACTCGATGGCACCCGGTTGGTTGGTTAGTACTCTGTGCCTTGGAAGTCCTACTGAGTGTTTTACTTTTCTGTCTCACTTGATCTTTATAGCTACCTGGAGCCCTGGTGGCACAGTGCTTAAAAGCTCCGGCTGCTAACCAAAAGGCAATTCAAATCCACCAGCCGCTCCTTGGAAACCCTATGGGGCAGTTCTCCCCTGTCCTGTAGGGTTGCTATAAGTCAGAATTGACTCAACGGCAATGGCTCTTGTATATTTATCCTCATTTAACAGTTTAAATTGCATAAAGTTACACAATTATTAAATAAGGTTGGAATTTGGAACCTGAGTTTGCCAAGGTAAAATAAACCATTTGTATTTTAAAATTATTGTAATTTTAGGCACTTATTTAATAAATAAGGTCCCTAAGTGGCACAAACTGTTTGCACTCAATTGCTAAAGGTTGGCAGTTTGAACCCACCCAGTGGTACCATGGAAGAAGAGGTCTGGCAATCTGCTTCCATTAAGATTACAGCCAAGAAAGTCCTGTAGAGTGGCTCTACTCTGTAACATGAGGTCACCATGAGTCAGAATTGAATAGACAGCAACTAATAAGAAGAACTTAATAAATAACCAGAGCAAAAATTTTCATTTTCTAGTTGCTATGTATTTTCCTTATGTTGTTAATATTAATTTTTAAATAACTGTAAAATTGTAAAGTAACGTTAGCTTATTATAAAAAGTTAAACACGCACACGAAATCACAAAGAAGACAGTAGAAGTCATTTCTTCTGCTACTCTGTGGCACCCACTGTGAGCATTTTAGTGTATATTAGTCAATGCATATATGTGTTTCTCTGTGTACTCCCCCAACCCTGCCCTTTTTGACATCTGGAATGCGGTGGTGTCCTTTAATCGCAGTTTGCAATGGAATGTTGCTGGTAGGTAGTCTGTGACTCAGGCACAGAACCCTGTTCCTATCAGTCATGGCCAGATTAGCAGGATTAGTGTTTTATGAAACCCTTGTCTGCTTTTCTCAAAAAGCCAATGCGTAACGATGAGCCTGGTGGACATTTTTAAGGCTTCCTGGATTGTTGGGTATAAACATTTAAGTTGTTTCTAGTTTTCATGTTTAAATAATGTTGCACTGAAAAGCAACCTTGTAGATAAATCCTTGTTCCTTAGAATAAGGTTTTTGGCCTTTCCTTACAATAAGTTATTTGAAGTAGAATTACTAGGACAAAGTGTGTGAACCTTTTTTAAGGCTTTTGATACATATTGCCAAGTGCTGTCCAGATTTTTGCTTCCCTGGCAATGTGGTCCTTTTCATTGGCTCAAGCCATCCCTAGATCCTGGTGTTTTCTCTGTTTATTCATGGTTGTTTTGGTTATCCAAATTGGCACAAATGGTTAAGCACGCCACTACTTTTAACTGAAAAATTGGCAGTTCAAACTCACTGAGAAGTTCCTCAGAAGACAAGCCTGGAAATCTCCTAAAGAGATCTACTCTGCAACCCATCAGGTTGCAACAAGTTGAGAATGGACTGCAGGGAAACTAACAACAGCAATAGATCCATTAGTTATTTGATGGGCAGGGCTGGGAGGGACTTTTATTGAATAGGTAAAAATTCACATGGCAGTAAATTCAGACAATACTTAAGGGTAAACAGTGAAAAGAAAGTCTCTCTCCCAACCTCTTTACTCATTTTCTCTCTGCAGAAACAGTCACTGCTAATAGGGAGGGTGTGGGGCAGTGGGCATGTGACTTATATTGCTGGTTAGAATATTACCTTGGTTCAGACTGTCTTGAAGCCAATTCTACAATTGTATAAAATCTTTGATATATTTATATCTTTGGACTTAGCGATTCCAATTCTAGGAATTTGATTCATTTAGTAAAGAAAGCAGTGAACAACTAAAATCCCTGCCCTTGAGGTCCTTATTCACTAAGGCAGAAAAATGCTTATATTAAAAAAAATGTTTAATGGGTGCTCCTTGGAAACTCTACCGGGCAGTTCTACTCTGTCCTATAGGGTCACTATGAGTCGGAATCGACTCGACGGCAGTGGGTTTGTTTGTTTTTTTTTTTAAGAGCTAACAAGATATAATGGATTAATGTTGGTGATGGGGTTGTTGTTGTTGTTAGGTGCCGTTGAGTCAATTCTGACTCCTAGAGACCATATGTACAACAGAATGAGACACTGCCCAGTCCTGCACCATCTTCACAATCCTCGCGATGTTTGAGCCCTTTGTTGCAGCCGCTGTGTCGATCTATCTTGTTGAGGGTCTTCTTCTTTTTCATTGACCTTCTACTTTACCAAGCATGATGTCCTTCTTCAGGGACTGATTCCTCCGGATAACATGTCCAAAGTACAGGAGACAAGGCCTCGCCATCCTCGCTTCTAAGGAGCATTCTGGCTGTATTTTGAAGATGGACTTGTTTGTTCTTCTGGCAGCCCATGGTATAGTCAGTATTCTCCACTAACACCTTAATTCAAAGGCATCAGTTCTTCTTTGGTCTTATTAATTGTCCAGCTTTCACAAGCACATGAAGTGGTTGAAAATACCATGGCTGGGTCAGGCGCACCTTAGTCCTCAAAGGGACGTCTTTGCTTTTTAACACTTTGAAGACTTTTTTTGGGCAGCAGATTTGCCCAGTGCGGTACGTTGTTTGATTTCTTTCTTTCTTTCTTTTTTTTTTTTTTTTTACATAAGGAAGCAAGGTTTAACTATTTGATTTTAAAATATTTTAAATATGTGGGTTATAGGTTTGTTTTGTTCTTAGAGTCTTATGTTGTATAGTACAGAACATTCTATTTTTTTTTTTCAAAATATTTTTACAGGGGTAATTAATACACATGACATAAAATACAAAAGTACAGATACGGTTAAAAAGTAAATCTTCTTCCTACTCCTAGACATTCTTTCCAATTTCCTGATTGTCTTCAAGGTGCACACTATGCAAATATGAACATCTCTATCTAAGGAGGCCTGTGACCCACAGTGGTAACGGCTTGGCTGCTAACTGAAAGGTTGGTAGTTCAAACCCTGCAGCTGCTCTGCAGAAGAAAGATATGGTGTTCTGCTCCTGTAAAGATTACAGCCTTGGAAACCCTATGGGGAGCTCTACTGTGTCCTAGAGGGTTGCTATGGGTCAGAGCCATTGAATGGTAACAGGTTTTATGTATCTGTGTAACTATGTATCTGTGTACCTTTCTCTCTCTCTCTCTCTCTCTCTCTGTCTATCTATCTATTTACCTATCATCCATCTAGCCATTCTATATATCAAAAGTAACATATTACATCCATACCCTGTTCTATTCTTTTAAAAAAAAAAAAAGTAGTGTGTTGGGAAGATCTTTCGTATTAGTACATACAAAGCTACTTCATTTTTTTTTTTTTTTTATTAAGCTTCAAGTGAACATTTACCATTCCAATCAGTCTGTCACATGTAGGTTTACATACATCTTACTCCCTTCTCCCACTTGCTCTCCCCCTATTGAGTCAGCCCTTACAGTCTCTCGTTTCGTGCCAATTTTGCCATCTTCCCTCTCTCTCTATCTTCCCATCCCCCCTCCAGTCAAGAGTTGCCTACACACTCTCCCGTGTCCACCTGATTTAATTAGCTCACTCTTCATCAGCATCTCTCTCCCCTCCACTGACCAGTCCTTTTCATGCCTGATGATTTGTCTTCGGGGATGGTTCCTGTCCTGTGCCATCAGAAGTTCTGGGGAGCATTGTCTCTGGGATTCCTCTAGTCACAATCATACCATTAGGTGTGGTCTTTTAGTGAGAATTTGGGGTCTGTATCCCATTGGTCTCCTGCTACCTCAGGAGTTGTCTGTTGTGCTCCCTGACAGGACAGACATCGATTGTGGCTGGACACCAGCTAGTTCTTCTGGTCTCAGGATAATGTAGGTCTCTGGTTCATATGGCCCTTTCTGTCTCTTGGGTTCTTAGTTGTCGTGTGACCTTGGTGTTCTTCCTTTGCCTTTGCTCCAGGTGGGTTGAGACCAATTAATGTATTTTAGATGAACGCTTGTTGGCATTTAGGACCCCAGCCGCCACAATTCAAAGTGGGATGCAGAGTGTTTTCATAATAGAATTGTTTTGCCCATTGACTTAGAAGTCCCCTCAAACCAAGTTCCCCAGACCCCAGCCCCTGCTTCGCTGACCTTTGAAGCTTTCATTTTTTCCCGGAAACCTCTTTACTTTTAATCCAGTCCAATTAGGCTGACCTTCCTTGTTTTGAGTGTTGTCTTTCCCTTCACCCAAAGCAGTTCTTATCTACAGATTGATCAATAAAAAGCCCTCTCCCTCCCTCCCTCCCCCCTTTGTAACCACAAAAGTATGTGTTCTTTTCCGTTTTTTCTATTTCTCAAGATCTTATAATAGTGGTCTTATACAATATTTGTCCTTTTGCAACTTATTTCGCTCAGCATAATGCCTTCCAGATTCCTCCATGTTATGAAATGTTTCAGAGATTCGTCACTGTTCTTTATCGATGCGTAGTATTCCATTGTGTGAATATACCACAATTTATTTACCCATTCGTCCGTTGATGGACATCTTGGTTGCTTCCAGCTTTTTGCTATTGTAAACAGAGCTGCAATAAACATGGGTGTGCATATATCTGTTTGTGCGAAGGCTCTTGTATCTCTAGGGTATATTCCGAGGAGTGGGATTTCTGAGTTGTATGGTAGTTCTATTTCTAACTGTTTAAGATAACGCCAGATGGATTTCCAAAGTGGTGTACCATTTTACAATCCCACCAGCAGTGTATGAGAGTTCCAATCTCTCCACAGCCTCTCCAACATTTATTATTTTGTGTTTTTTGAATTAATGCCAGTCTAGTTGGTGTGAGATGGAATCTCATCGTAGTTTTAATTTGCATTTCTCTAATGGCTAATGATCGAGAGCATTTTCTCATGTATCTGTTGGCTGCCTGAATATCTTCCTTAGTGAAATGTGTGTTCATATCCTTTGCCCACTTCTTGATTGGGTTGTTTGTCTTTTTGTGGTTGAGTTTTGACAGAATCATGTAGATTTTAGAGATCAGGCGCTGGTCTGAGATGTCATAGCTGAATATTCTTTCCCAGTCTGTAGGTGGTCTTTTTACTCTTTTGGTGAAGTCTTTAGATGAGCATAGGTGTTTGATTTTTAGGAGCTCCCAGTTATCTGGTTTCTCTTCGTCATTTTTGGTAATGTTTTGTATTCTGTTTATGCCCTGTATTAGGGCTCCTAGGGTAGATCCTATTTTTTCTTCCATGATTTTTATCGTTTTAGTCTTTATGTTTACGTCCTTGATCCACTTGGAGTTAGTTTTTGTGCATGGTGTGAGGTATGGGTCCTGTTTCATTCTTTTGCAAATGGATATCCAGGTATGCCAGCACCATTTGTTAAAAAGACTATTATTTGCCCAATTGACTGACACTGGTCCTTTGTCAAATATCAGCTGCTCATACGTGGATGGATTTATATCTGGATTCTCAATTCTGTTCCATTGGTCTATGTGCCTGTTGTTGTACCAGTACCAGGCTGTTTTGACTACTGTAGCTATATAATAGGTTCTGAAATCAGGTAGGGTGAGGCCTCCCACTTTCTTCTTGTTTTTCAGTAATGTTTTGCTTATCCGGGGGTTCTTTCCCTTCCATATGAAATTAGTGATTTGTTTCTCTATCCCCTTAAAGTATGACATTGGTATTTGGATTGGAAGTACATTGTATGTATAAATGGCTTTTGGTAGAATAGACATTTTTACTATGTTAAGTCTTCCTATCCATGAGCAGGGTATGTTTTTCCACTTGAGTATGTCCTTTTGAATTTCTTGTAGCAGAGTTTTATAGTTTTCTTTGTATAGGTCTTTTACATCCTTGGTAAGATTTATTCCTAAGTATTTTATCTTCTTGGGGGCTACTGTGAATGGTATTGATTTGGTTATTTCCTCTTCGGTGTTCTTTTTGTTGATGTAGAGGAATCCAAGTGATTTTTGTATGTTTATTTTATATCCTGAGACTCTTCCAAACTCTTCTATTAGTTTCAGTAGTTTTCTGGAGGATTCCTTAGGGTTTTCCATGTATACGATCATGTCATCTACAAATAGTGATAGCTTTACTTCCTCCTTACCAATCTGGATACCCTTTATTTCTTTATCTAGCCTAATTGCCCTGGCTAGGACTTCAAGTACGGTGTTGAATAAGAGCGGTGATAAAGGGCATCCTTGTCTGGTTCCCGTTCTCAAGGGAAATGCTTTCAGGTTCTCTCCATTTAGAGTGATATTGGCCGTTGGCTTTGCATAGATGCCCTTTATTATGTTGAGGAATTTTCCTTCAATTCCTATTTTGGTTAGAGTTTTTATCATGAATGGGTGTTGAACTTTGTCAAATGCCTTTTCTGCATCTATTGATAAGATCATGTGGTTTTTATCTTTTGTTTTATTTATGTGATGGATTACATTAATGGTTTTTCTGATATTAAACCAGCCTTGCATACCTGGTATAAATCCCACTTGATCAGGGTGTATTATTTTTTTGATGTGTTGTTGAATTCTATTGGCTAGAATTTTGTTGAGGATTTTTGCATCTATGTTCATGAGGGATATAGGTCTAAAATTTTCTTTTTTTGTAATGTCTTTACCTGGTTTTGGTATCAGGGAGATGGTAGCTTCATAGAATGAGTTGGGTAGTATTCCGTCTTTTTCTATACTTTGAAATACCTTCAATAGTAATGGTGTTAAGTCTTCTCTGAAAGTTTGGTAGAACTCTGCAGTGAAGCCATCTGGGCCAGGACTTTTTTTTGTTGGAAGTTTTTTGATTACCGTTTCAATCTCTTTTTTTGTTATGGGTCTATTTAGTTGTTCTACTTTTGAATGTGTTAGTTTAGGTAGGTAGTATTGTTCCAAGAATTTATCCATTTCTTCTAGGTTTTCAAATTTGTTAGAGTACAATTTTATGTAGTAATCTGATATGATTCTTTTGATTTCATTTGGTTCTGTTGTGATGTGGTCCTTCTCGTTTCTTATTCGGGTTATTTGTTTCCTTTCCTGTTTTTCTTTAGTCAGTCTAGCCAGTGGTTTATCAATTTTGTTAATTTTTTCAAAGAACCAGCTTTTGGCTTTGTTAATTCTTTCAATTGTTTTTCTGTTCTCTAATTCATTTAGTTCAGCTCTAATTTTTATTATTTGTTTTCTTCTGGTGGCTGATGGGTTCTTTGGTTGCTCATTTTCTATTTGTTCAAGTTGTCGGGACAGTTCTCTGATTTTGGCTCTTTCTTCTTTTTGTATGTGTGCATTTATCGATATAAATTGGCCTCTGAGCACTGCTTTTGCTGTGTCCCAGAGGTTTTGATAGGAAGTATTTTCATTCTCGTTGCGTTCTAAGAATTTCCTTATTCCCTCTTTGATGTCTTCTATAACCCAGTCTTTTTTCAGGAGGGTATTGTTCATTTTCCAAGTATTTGATTTCTTTTCCCTAGTTTTTCTGTTATTTATTTCTAGTTTCATTGCCTTGTGGTCTGAGAAGATGCTTTGTAATATTTCGATGTTTTGGATTCTGGAAAGATTTGTTTTATGACCTAATATGTGGTCTATTCTAGAGAATGTTCCACGTGCACTAGAAAAAAAAGTATATTTTGCAGCAGTTGGGTGGAGAGTTCTGTATAAGTCAATGAGGTCAAGTTGGTTGATTGTTGTAAGTAGGTCTTCCGTGTCTCTACTGAGCTTCTTACTGGATGTCCTGTCCTTCTCCGAAAGTGGTGTGTTGAGGTCTCCTACTATATATGTGGAGGTGTCTATCTCACCTTTCAATTCTGTTAAAATTTGATTTATGTATCTTGGAGCCCTGTCATTGGGTGCGTAAATATTTAATATGGTTATGTCTTCCTGATCAATTGTCCCTTTTATCGTTATGTAGTGTCCTTCTTTATCCTTTGTGGTGGATTTAAGTCTAAAGTCTATTTTGTCAGAAATTAATATTGCTACTCCTCTTCTTTTTTGCTTATTGTTTGCTTGATATATTTTTTTCCATCCTTTGAGTTTTAGTTTGTTTGTGTCTCTAAGTCTAAGGTGTGTCTCTTGTAGGCAGCATATATCCAGTTTTTTTATCCAGTCCGTGACTCTCTGTCTCTTTATTGGTACATTTAGTCCATTTACATTCAGCGTAATTATAGATAAGTTTTTAGTGCTGTCATTTTGATGCCTTTTCATGTGTGTTGTTGGCCATTTCATTTTTCCACATGCTTTTTTGTGCTGAGAGGTTTTTCTTAGTAGCTTGTGAGATCCTCATTTTCATAATGTTTAACTTTGTGTTTATTGAGTCGTTACGTTTTTCTTGAGTTATGGAATTGATATTCCTTTTTGTGGTTACCTTTTTATTTACCCCTATTTTTCTAAGTAAAAACCTAACTTGTATCCTTCTATATCGCCTTGTTACACTTTCCATCTGGCAGTTCAATGCCTCCTATATTTAGTCCCTCTTTTTGATTATTGTGATCGTTTATCTATTGATTTCCATGATTTCCTGTTGTGTGTATTATTTTGTTTATTTATTTATTTTTTAGAATTAGTCTTAATTTGTTTGTTTTTGTGCTTTCCCTATTTGAGTTGCGTTGATATCAGGACGTTCTGTTTTGTGACCTTGTATTGTGCTGGTACCTGATATTATTGGTCATCCGGCCAAACAATCTCCTTTAGCATTTCTTGCAGTCTTGGTTTAGTTTTTGCAAATTCTCTAAACTTGTGTTTATCTGTAAATATCTTAATTTCTCCTTCGTATTTCAGAGAGAGTTTTGCTGGATATATGATCCTTGGTTGGCAGTTTTTCTCCTTCAGTGCTCTGTATACGTCGTCCCATTCCCTTCTTGCCTGCATGGTTTCTGCTGAGTAGTCTGAACTTATTCTTATTGATTCTCCCTTGAAGGAAACCTTTCTTTTCTCCCTGGCTGCTTTTAAAATTTTCTGTTTGTCTTTGGTTTTGGCAAGTTTGATGATAATATGTCTTGGTGTTTTTCTTTTTGGATCAATCTTAAATGGGGTTCGATGAGCATCTTGGATAGATATCCTTTCGTCTTTCATGATGTCAGGGAAGTTTTGTGTCAGGATTTCTTCAGCTATTTTCTCTGTGTTTTCTGTCCCCCCTCCCTGTTCTGGGACTCCAATCACTCGCAAGTTATCCTTCTTGATAGAGTCCCACATGATTCTTAGGGTTTCTTCATTTTTTTTAATTCTTTTATCTGATTTTTTTTTCAGCTATGTTGGTGTTGTTTCCCTGGTCCTCCAGAAGTCCCAGTCTACATTCTAATTGCTCGAGTCTGCTCCTCTGACTTTCTATTGCATTGTCAAATTCTGTAATTTTATTGTTAATCTTTTGGATTTCTACATGCTGTCTCTCTATGGATTCTTGCAACTTATTAATTTTTCCACTATCTTCTTGAATAATCTTTTTGAGTTCTTCAACAGTTTTATCAGTGTGTTCCTTGGCTTTTTCTGCATTTATCCTAATTTCATTTGTGATATCTTTAAGCATTCTGTGAATTAGTTTTTTATATTCTGTATCTGATAATTCCAGGATTGTATCTTCATTTGGGAAAGATTTTGATTCTTTTGTTTGGGGGGTTGAAGAAGCTGTCATGGTCTGTTTCTTTATGTGGTTTGATATGGACTGCTGTCTCCGAGCCATCACTGGGAAACTAGATTTTCCAGGTAGTCGGCTAAAAAAAAATGCAGTCAGATCCCTATCTGAATTCTCCCTCTGGCTCCGGGTATTCGGATGTTAATGGGGCCGCCTGGGGAGGGTGGGGGAGGGATCTGAGAGCTAGGAGTGTAAAAAAAAAAAAGGAGTATAGCACCACAGAATATAGAGCTGAACACCGCGTTCACGCTCCGCCCCCGTTTGCCAAAATCCGGGGAGACAGGTCCCCTGCTAGGACGCTGCTTTCCTTGCTCTGATACCAGTCACTTCCTCCCGGGGACTTCTCCCTCCGGTGCGCGGCACCGCTCGCGGGCACTGGGTGGGCGTTTCCCGCACGAATGGGTGGGCCCGCCCCCAGGGTCTATTCAGGCGATTATAACTGGGCCCCGCGGTCACGCCCCGCCCGTGCGCGTGCCCAAATCCCAGCGGGACGACTTCCGGGTTGGGACGCTGCTTTCCCCGTTCCGGAACCAGTCACTTCCTCCCGGGGACTTCTCCTTCCGGTGCGCCACACCTCTCGCACGAACGGGGTGGGCGTCACACGCATGGCCAAGTGGGCTAGCCCCCTGGGTCAATTCAGGGTAATAAAAATGGACCCCGTGCTCACGCCCCGCCCCCGCGCGCGCCCAAATCCCAGCAGGACGGCACCCCGTCTGGGACCCTGCTTTCCCTGCTTTGGGACCAATCACTTCCTCCCGGGGACTTCTTCTTCCGGTGCTCCACACCTCTCACGGGAACTGGGTGGGCGTCACTCGCACGACCAGGTGGGCCCGCCCCCTGGGTCAATTCAGGGTAATAAAAATGGACCTCGCGCTCACGCCCCACCCGCGCACGCGCCCAGATCCCAGTGGAATGGCTCCCCGTCTGGGATGCTGCTTTCCCTGCTTTGAGAACAGTCACTTCCGGGGATTTCTCCCTCCGGTGTGCTGCGCCACACGCGCGGACTGGGTGTGCGTCCTCCCACACGAACGTGTGGGCCCCGCCCCGGGGTCACTTTAGGGAAATATAGTTGACCCCCCCCCCTCGCGCCCCGTCGGCTTCTCGCCTAACTCCCGACAGGACGGCACCCCAGCTGGGATGCTGTTCTCCCCACTCCCAGATCAGTCACTGCCTCCCGGGTGCTTCTCCCTCCGGCTGCGCCTCTACGCCGCCCGCGCCAACCAGCTAGACTTCCTCCCGGGATGGGTTCCGGGGGAAGGGGTGGGCCCCCTTTCTGTGCCGTCTGTCCCCCTGGGCTCTGCCCCAGATCGGGCTCCGAAGGTCACCTGCCTGGTACGCTGGCTCCTGGTTCTGAAAACAGTCGCTGTCTGCCCGTATTTGTTCGTTTTCCATCTCTAAGTCTGTGCTTGTTGTTCAGAGTTCGTAGATTGTTATGCATGTGATCGATTCCCTTGTTTTTCCGAGTCTTTGTTGCAAGAGGGATCCACAGTAGCGTCCACCTAGTCCTCCATCTTGGCCCCGCCTCCTTCATTTGTTTTTAAAGCCTCCCAAGTTCTGTAGAAGCTTGCTTCTCTGACATAATCTGTTATATAATTTGTCAGTTAATAAAAAATTTTGATTAAAAGGAAAATTTTAAAAATTCACTTGTTTACATTGTTTGATTTCTTGACTGCTGCTTCCATGACCGTTGGTTGTGGATCCAAGTAAAATGAAATCCTTTACAACTTCACCATTTTCTCTGTTAATCATGATGTTGTTTATTGGTCCAGTTGTGAGGATTTTTGTTTTATGTTGAGGTATAATCCATACTGAAGTCTGTAGTCTTTGATCTTCATCAGAAGTGCTTCAAGTCCTCTTCACTTTCGGCAAGCAAGGTGGTGCTATTTGTATATCAAACCCAAAAAACCAAACCCACTGCCGTTGAGTTGATTCCGACTCATAGCGACCCTAGAGGACAGAGCAGAACTCCCCCATAGAGTTTCCAAGGAGCACCTGGCGGGTTTGAACCGCCGACCTCTTGGTTAGCAGCCATAGCATTTAACCACTACGCCACCAGGGCTTCCATTTGTATATCATAGGTTGTTAATGAGTTTTCCTCCAATCCTGATGACCCCTTCTCCTTCATATAGTCCAGCTTCTTGGATTATTTGCCCAGCATACAGATTGAATAAGTATTGGTGAAAGAATACAACCCTGGCACACATCTTTACTCACTATAAACCACACAGTATCCCCTCGTTCTGTTCAAACAACTGCCTCTTGGTCTACGTACAGGTTCTGCATGAGCACAATTAAGTGTTCCAAAATTCCCATTCTTTGCAATGTTATCCATAATTTGTTATGATCCACACAGTCAAATGCCTTTGCATAGTCACTAAAACACAGGCAAACGCCTTTCTGGTATTCTCTGCTTTCAGCCAAGGTCAATCTGACATCAGCAGTGATATCCCTTGTTCCACGTCCTCTTCAGAATCCTGCTTGAACTTCTAGTAGTTCTGGTAGTTCCTTGTTGATGTATATCCATGGAAACAGCAGTTTTTTAATTACTTGCAGCAAAATTTTATTTGCATGTGTTATTAATAGTATTGTTTGATAATTTCCATATTCTGTTGGATCACATTTCTTTGGAAAAGCACAAATATGGACCGCTTCCAGTTGGTTGGCCAGGTTCCTGTCTTTCAAATTCCTTGGCATAGATGAGTGAGAACCTCCAGTGCTGCATTCATTTGTTGAAACATCTCAACTGGTATTTTGTCAATTCCTGGAACCTAGTTTTGTGCCAGTGCCTTCAGTGCAGCTTGCAATTCTTCCTTCAGTACTCTTGGTTTTTGATGATTGTATGCTACCTCCTGTAATGGCTGAACGTTGATCAATTATTTTTTTCGTACATTACCTTTGTGTATTCCTTCCATCTTCTTTTGACCCATTCTGTGCCATTTAATATTTTCCCTGTAGAATTCTTCAGTATTATAACTCAAGGCTTAAATTTTTTGTTCAGTTCTTTGAGCTTGAGAAATGCCAAGTGTTTTCTTCCCTTCTGGTTTTCTAACTCCGGGTCTTTGCACATTTCATTACAATACTTTACTTTGTCTTCTTGAGCTATCCTTTGAAATCTTCTGTTCAGGTCTTTTACTTCATTGTTTCTTACATTCCCTTTAGCTACTCTATGTTCATAATATCTACTTTGGTCTTTCTTTCCTGCTTTTTTTTTTTCTTTCTTTCTTTCTTTTTAAATTTATTGTGCTTTAGGTGAAAGTTTGCAGCTCAATTTAATTTCTCATACAAAAATTTACATGTATATTGTTATGTGACCCTAGCTGCAATCCCTGTGACAGCACACTCCCCCTTTCCACCCTGGGTTTCCTGTGTCCATTCAACCAGCTCCTATCCCTTTCTGCCTTCTCATCCTGGCTCTGGACAGGAGCTGCCCATTTAGTCTCATGTATCTACTTGAACGAAGAGGCAGTCTTCGTGAGTATTATTTTGTTTCATACTCCAGTCTAATCTTTGCTTAAAGAGTTGACTTCAGGAATGGTTTTAGTTCTGGGTTAACAGAGAGTCTAGGGGCTGTGTCTTCTGGTATTCCTCTAGTCTCAGTCAGACTGTTAAGTCTGGTCTTTTCTGTGTGAATTTGAGTTCTGCACCCCACTTTTCTCCTCCATCAGGGATTCTCTGTTGTATTCCCTGTCAGGGCAGTCATCGGTGGTAGCCAGGCACCATCTAGTTCTTTTGGCCTTGGGCTGATGGAGTCTCTGGTTTATGTGGCCCCTTTTGTCTCTTGGGCTAATATTTTCCTTGTGTCTTTGGTGTTCTTCATTCTCCTTTGCTCCAGGTGGGTTGGGACCAAATGATGCATCTTAGATGGCTGCTCGCCAGCTTTTAAGACCCCAAAGCTTTTAAGACTCACCAAAGTGGGATGCAGAGCATTTTCTTAATAAACTTTGTTATGCCAATTAGCCTAGATGTCCCCTAAAACCATAGTCTCCAGATCCCTGCCCCTGCTACTCTGTTACTCGAAATGTTTGGTTGTATTCTGGAAACTTCTTAGCTTTTGGTGTAGTCCATTTGTGCTGACTTCCCCTTAACTGTGTGCTGCCCTTCCCTTCACCTAAGATAATTCTTATCTACTATCTAGTTAGTGAATTCCCCTCTCCTTCCCTCCCATCCTCATAACCATCAAAGAATGTTTTCTTCTGTGTTTAAACCTTTTCCTGAGTTCTTATAATAGTGATCTCATACAGTATTTGCCCTTTTACAACTGACTAATTTCACTCAGCATAATGCCTTCCAGATTCATCCATGTTCTGAGCTGTTTCACGGATTTTTTGTTGTTCTTTATCATTGCATGGTATTCTGTTGTGTGAATATATCATAATTTGTTTATCCATTCATCTGTTAGGGGGCAGCTACGTTGTTTCCATCTTTTTGCTATCCTAAACAGTGCTGCAGTGAACATGGGTGTGCATGTATCTATTTGTGTGAAGGCTCTTATTTCTCTAGGATATATTTCAAGGTCTGGGATTGCTGAATCATATGGTAGTTCTATTTCTAGCTTTTCAAGGAGGGGCCAAATCGACTTCCAAAGTAGTTGTACCATTTTACATTCCCACCAGCAGTGTATAAGTGTTCCACTCTCTCCACAACCTCTCCAACATTTATTATTTTGTGTTTTTTGGATTAATGCTAGCCTTGTTGGGGTGAGATGGTATCTCATTGTAGCTTTGATTTGGATTTCTCTAATGGCTAATGATTATGAGCATCTCCCCATGTCTCTGTTAGCTGCCTGAATGTCTTCTTTGATGAAGTGCCTGTTCATATCCTTTGCCCATTTTTTAACTGGGTTATTTGTCTTTTTGTTGTTGAAGTTTTGCAGTATCTTGTAGATTTTAGAGATTAGGCCCTGATCAAATATGTCGTAGCCAAAAATTTTTTCCCAGTCTATGGGTTGTCTTTTTACTCTTCTGATGAAGTCTTTTGATGAGCATAAGTGTTTGGTTTTTAGGAGTTCCTGGTTATCTAGTTTCTCTTCTAGTGTTCATGCATTTTTATTTGTGTTTCATATTCTGTTTGTGCTATGTATTAGGGCTCCTAGTGTTGTCCCTATTTTGTTCTTCCGTGATTTTTATCATTTTAGATTTTAGATTTAGGTCTTTCATCCATTTTGAGTTAGCTTTGTGTGTGGGGTGAGGGATGGGCTTTGTTTCTTTTTTTTTTTGTGGATGAATATCCAGTTATGCCGGCACCATTTGGTGAAGAGATTGTCTTTTCCCCACTTAATGGACTTTGGACCTTTGTCAAATATCAGCTGCTCATAGGTGGATGCATATACTTCTGGATTCTAAATTCTGTTCCATTGGTTTATGTATCCGTTGTACCAGGACCAGGCTGTTTTCACTACCATGGCAGTATAATAGGTTCTAAAATCAGGTAGTGTGAAGTCTCCCGGTTTGTTGTTCTTCTAATACTTTGCTTACCTGTTGCCTCTTCCCTTTCCGAATGAAGTTGATTTGTTTCTCTATCTCATTAAACAATGTTGTTGGAATTTGGATAGGGATTGCATTGTATCTGTAGATGGCTTTGGGTAGAATTGACATTTTCACACTGTTGAGTTTTCCTACCCAAGAGCAAGATATGTTTTTCCATTTATGTAGGTCTCTTGTGGTTTTTTGCAGTAGTGCCTTGTACTTGTCCTTGTATAGGCCTTTTAAATCCCTGGTTAGATTTATTCCTGAGTATTTTATTTTGGGGGGGCTACATCAATTTGGTGATTTCCTCTTAGAAATTCTCTTTGTTGGTGTAGAGGAATCCAACTGATTTTTGTATGTTTATTTTGTATCCTGATGCTTTGCTGAAATTTTCTATTAGTTCCAGGAGTTTTCTTGTGGATAATTTTGGGATTTTCTGTGTATAAGATCATATCATCTGGAAATAGGGATGCTTTTACTTCTTCCTTACCAATTTGGATGTCCTTTATTTCTTTTTTCTAGTGTAATTGCTCTGGCCGAGACCTCCAGCACAATGTTGAATAAGAGTGGTGATAAAGGGCGTCCTTGTTCCTTTCCCGTTCTCAAGGGGAATACTTTCAGACTCTCTCCATTTAGGATGATGTTGGCTGTTGGCTTTGTATTAAATGCCCTTTATTAGGTTAAACAATTTTCCTGCTATTCCTATTTTGCTGAGAGTTTTTATCATGAACGGGTGTTGAATTTTGTCAAATGCCTTTTCTGCATCAATTGATAAAATCTTGTGGTTCTTGTCTTTTTTATTTGTGTAATGGATTACATTTTTTTTTTCCTAATGTTGAACTATCCCTGAATAATACCTGGTATGAACTCTCTTGGTCATGGTGAATTATTTTTTTGATATGTTATTGAATTGTATTTGTTAGAATTTTGTAGAGCATTTTTGCATCTATGTTCATGAGGGATATTGGTCTGTAATTTTTTTTTTTTTTTTTTTGTGGTGTCTTTACCTGGTTTTGGTATCCGGGCTATGCTGGCTTCATTGGATGAGTTTGGGAGTATTTCATCCTTTTCTATGTGCTGAAATACCTTTAGTAGTAGTGGGGTTAACTCTTCTGTGAATGTTTGATAGAATTCTCCAGTAAAGCCACCAGAGCCAGGGCTTTTTTTTGTTGGGAGTTTTTTAATTACCTTTTCAATCTCTTCTTTTTTATGGGTTTATTTAGTTGTTTTGCCTCTGTTTGTGTTAGTTTAGGTAGGTAGTGTGTTCTGTCCTCAGTTCTTGTCTTTGGGTTGTTATCTGATACTGATTTTCTAACCAGAGAACTCCCTTTAGTATTTCTTATAATTTTAGTTTGGTTTTTATAAATTCCCTAAACTTCTGTTTATTGGGAAATGCCCTAATTTTGCCATCATGATGAGAGACAGTTTTGCTGGATATATGATTGCTGGCTGGCAGTTTTTTTCCTTCAAGGCTTTGTATATGTCATCCCATTGCCTTCTTGCCTGCATGGTTTCTGATGAGTAGTCCGAGCTTAGTCTTATTGACTCTCCTTTGTAGGTGACTTTTCACTTATTCCTAGCCACTCTTAAAATTCTCTTTTATATCTTTGTTTTCGCAAGTTTGATTATAATATTTTTTGGTGAATTTCTTTTGGGATCTACCTTGCATGGAGTTTGATGAGCTTCTTGGATAGGTATCTTCTCATCTTTCATGATATCAAGGAAGTTTTCTGCCAACAAATTTTCAACAATTCTCTTTGAAGTTTCTGTCCGCCCAACTCCCCCACCCCCGTTCTGGCACTCCAATCTCTCGTAGGTTATCCCTTTTTATCGAGTCCCATGTAATTCTTAGTATTTCTTCATTTTTTTTTTAAGTTCTTTTATCTGATTTTTCCTTAAATATGTTGGTGTCGGGTGCTTTATCTTCAATCTTACGAATTCTTACTTCCATTACTTCAGTTCTGCTCCTATGACTTTATATTGAGTTGTCTAATTCTGAAATTCTTTTGTTAATCTTTTGGTTTCTGTCTCTCTATAGATTCTTGCAGCCTGTTAAATTTGTCATCGTGCTCTTGTATAACCTTAATTTCTGCTATTGATTTGTCTTGTATGTTCCTTGGCTTGTTTTGCGTTTTGCCTAATCTCACTCCTGATGTCTTAAAGAGTTCTGTATATTAGTCTTTTTGAATTCTGCCTCCAGTAATTCTAAGAAATTATCTTCCTCTGGAAGGTTTCTTGATTCTTTGTTTTGGTGGCTTGCTGCAGCCATCATGGTCTGCCTTTTTGTGTGATTTGATATTGACTCCTATCTCCAAGCTATCAATATGTTATTATATTTATTTTTTTATGTTTTCTTACTATGTCCTAGGTTCTTGTTTAGTTTTATTTTGATATGCCCAAATAAGCTGGTTGTGTGAGCTAGTCTGATTATTGGCATCTTTGAAGCTCTCATGTCCTGTATCTAGGTGGCTAGAGCTGTTACTAAGTATGTGAGCCCAGGAGTCTGTTTACTTTCCTTGTGTAGTAGAGCTGTTACTAGGTATGTGAGCCCAGGAGTCCATTTACTTTTCTTGTGTGAATTCAGCTCAGGTGTCCAGGTCATCAGTCACTGAGTGTGTAGTGCAGGTTCTCACCTACAGTCCTAGATGGGCAGGGGTGATTGGAGTAGGCACCGGTATCTGGCTGCAGTAGAGGGTCATGCACTGATCAAGGCAGGCGGATAACTGCTGCCCGCCAGTGTCTGAGTGGAAGTCATCTTCCCTAGGGTACATAGGTAGGTGGGGTTTGCAGTTGGACTGTGGGCACCCAGTGTTGTTCACTGTAAGGACTGGGAGTCACCACTTATTCTTGGACCTCTGTCATGGGTGGCCTAGTGGAGTGGGTGGAGTCATCAGGCCTTGGGCTCCTAATATGGGCAGGTGAGGACCCTGTTTAATGGGGGGCGGTGTCAAATGTCACCAATCTGCTTGTGCCATCGGATCCGGCCTGCAGGTTGCCGGTGCCCACTAGGTCAGGTCTGGCAAGTCCTTGCTGCTTCTGAACTGTCTCTTCCTCCCCCTGCCACTCAGTCCGATGTCTCAACTTTGTCTTTGATGGTCAGGGCTTCAAGACTGTCATATATAATCAATTTACTTGTTTTTTGGGTCTCTGTTGTAAGAGAGACTACAAAAAGCATCTAACTTCTCCATCATCTTGGCCTTGCCTCCTGGTTTGGCTTTTTTGGAGTCACAATAGTATATTTGTATGAAATATTCTTTTGTGGCTTAACAACATTAGGGTCAAACTCTAAATGACAGCGTATTGAAACTATTCACAGCTAGTGTTAAGAACATCTTAACTTGTAATTGTTTAAGAACTAGTATAGTTTTTGGGGTTTTTTCCCTGAAGATATAATTTATGTGAAATTTTTAATATTTGTTTTTAAAAATATGAAATACATTTTTGCGGGTAGGAATGATCCTTTTCATCTTACCTGTAGTTCAAATTGAAGCATGATAGTTTTCAAATGAGTTTATTAATACACTAATAAATATTTAGTAAATCACCAAATGGACGTGTCTTGTGTTAATGCTGCATTTTTTTTTTTTTTTCCAGCTTACAGGTATGATCCAGACCTGCACATGAATTACATTCATTCATCAGAGTGAACATTCAATAATGAGTGGTGCAGCTTTGGGACTCGAGATTGTTTTTGTCTTTTTTCTGGCATTGTTCCTACTTCATCGATACGGAGACTTTAAGAAACAGCATAGGCTTGTAATTGTTGGAACACTGCTTGCTTGGTATCTCTGCTTTCTTATCGTCTTCATACTGCCTCTGGATGTTAGTACGGTAAGATGTGAAACTGATTTTCACACTTTAAAAGGCAATTGTAATCACAATTTTGAGGTATGTTAGTTTTTAAGACAGCCAAATTATGTAAACCAAAAAAAACCATTGCCGTTGAGTAGATTCCAACTCATAACTACCTTATAAGCAAAGTAGAACTGTTCCAAAGGGATTCCAAGGCTGTAATGTTCATGGAAGCAGACAGCCACATCTTTCTCCTGCAGAGCGGCTGGTGAGTTCTAACTGCTGACTTTTCAGTTAGCAGCTGAGAGCTTAACCACTGCTCCACAAGGGCACCTTAAATCGTGTAAGGTTATACTTATGTTTTGAATTTAAATATTGTTTTATGAATTTGATAATTAAAAAGCGTAGCCAGGAAGGTAAGTTTGGGTAGATAGGTTGATAAACTCCAGTATTTCTTAAGTACTTGGTAACCTTTTGATTCTCATTTTGAAACCATACATTCATTACTTTAGACAATATACAACCGGTGCAAGCATGCTGCTGCAAACTCAAGCCCTCCTGAGAATAGCAACATTACAGGATCATACGCAACTGCTATCCCAAGGTATTTCTTTTTATATATATATAAATATTTTAGGGGAAAATTGTTTAAACTTGTCTGTTTTTACCATCCAGATTTTATATTTCCTAAAACTCGATCCTCTCACCACTCAGCCTTGATCCTTTGCTCATAGACTTTTTTTGTATATGTGTAGAAAAAATATATACAATGAAATATTTGCCATTTCAACCTTTTTTATGTGTACAGCTAATTATCTTCACCATGTGGTACAACCATCACCACTACCAATTTCCAAAATTTTTCTGTTACCCTTTAACAGAAATTCAGAATCCTTTAAGCAATAACTCCTCATTTCTCCCTCCTGCTCATCCTTGGTAGCCACGAATGAACTTTTCTCTGTATGCATTTGCCTATTCTAGATATTTTATGTAAGTGGGATCATACAATATTTGTCCCTTTGTTTCTGACTTACTTCACCTAGCATGTTTTCAGAGTTCATCCACGTCGGATCATGTATCAAAATTTCATTTTTCTGTGGCTGAATAATATTGTATTATATGGGTATAAGTGAATAATATTGTATTGTATGGGTATACCAATTTTTATTTTTCTATTCATCTGTTAAAGGACACTTGAGTTGTTGCACTGAATATTGATGTATAAGTATCTGAGTCTCTGCTTCAATTCTTTTGAGTATATACTTAGGAGTAGAATTGCTGGGTCATATGGTAATTCTTTGTTTAATTTTTTGAGAAACCATCAAACTGTGTCCCACAACAGCTGCACCATTATGCAGTTTCACCAGCAAAGGCGAGGGTTCTAATTTCTCCACATCCTCCCCAACATTTGTGATTTTTCCTTTTTCTAATAATAGCCATCCTAGTGGGGGGTAAAGTGGTATCTCATTGTGATTTTGTTCTACATTTCTCTAATGACTAACGATATTGAGCATTTTTTCATGTGGTTTGTTGGCAATTTGTATATCTTCTTTGAAGAAACATCTCTTCAAGTCCTTTGCGCATTTTTTGATTGGGCTGGTAGTCTCTTTGTTGTTAAGTTGTAGGAATTCTTTATGTATTCTTGATACTAAACCCCTATCAGGTATGTGATGCCCAAATATTTTTTCCCACTCTAGGGGTTGTCTCTTCACTTTCTTGATAAAGTCCTTTGATGTACAATTTTTTTTAATTTGAGGAAGCCTAATTTGTCTATTTTGTCTTTTGTTGCACACGCTTTTGGTGTCACATCTAAGACTCCATTGTTGAAAACTAGGTCCTGAAACGTTACCCCTATGTTTTATTCTAAGAATTTTAAGATTTTATTCCTTACGTTTGGGTCGTTGATCCATTTTGAGTTAATTTTTACATATAGTGTGAGATATGGGCCCGGGTTCATTTTCATGAATCTAGTTATTCCAGCACCATTTATTGAAGAGACTATTCTTCACCCCATTAATTTACTTTTAGCCTTTCAATTCTGTTCCATTGGTCAGTGTGTCTGTCATTATACCAGTACTAGACTGCTTTTATTACTGTAGCTCTATAGTACCTTTTGAAATTGGGAAGTGTGAGTCCTACTTTGTTCTCCTTTCTCAAGATTGCTATGGCTATTCAGGACCCCTTGCAGTTCCATATAAATTTAAGAATTGGGTTTTCCACTTCTGCAAGGAAGGCTGTTAGAATTTTTATGGGGGTTGTGTTGAATCTGTAGATTGCTTTGGGCAGTACTGACATGTTAACAATATTCCAGTCCATGAGCACAGAATGCCCTTCCGTTTATTTAAGTCTTTAATTGACTTTAGTAATGTTCTAAGTTTTCAGTGTACAAATCTATAATCCCCCAGCTAAATTTATTCCTATGTATCTTATTCTTTTATCAAAATGCTATTATAAATGGAATTGTTTGCTTAGTTTTCTTTTCAGATTGCTTATTGCTGTTGTACAAAAATTTTTGTGTGCTAACTGTAGACCCTGCCACTTTGCTGAATTCGTTTATTAACACTAGTAGCTTTCTTGTGGATTCTTTGGGGTTTTCCTGTAGGATCATGTCATCTGCAAAAAGGGATAGTTTTACTGTTTCCTGATTTGGATACCTTTTATCTCTCTTTCGTGACTTAATTGCTCTGGCTAGGATTTCCAGTACAATATTGAGTAGCGGTTCCTGATCTTAAGGGGAAAGCTGTCAGTTTTTCTCCAGAGTATGTTAGCTGTGAGTTTTTCAAAAATGCCCTTTATCATATTGAGGAATTACCCTCTATTCCTGGTTTGCTAAGTGTCTTTATCATGAAAAGGTGTTAGATTTTGTCAAATGCCTTTTTGGTGTCAATTGAGATGATCATGTTATTCTTTTCCTGTTTCTATTAATGTGTATTACACTGATTTTCTAATGTTGAACCACCTTTGCATTCCTGGGATAAATCCCCTTGATAATGGTATATAATCCTTTTAATATGCTGTTGGATTCAGCTATTTAGTATTTTGTTAAGGATTTTGCATCTCTGTTCGTAAGGGATATTGGTTGGTAGTTTTCTTGTGATGTCTGTCCTTGGTATCAGCTTAATGTTGGCCCCATACAATGAGTTAGGAAGCGTTCACTCCTTTTCTGTTTTTTGGAAGTTTATCTGCTCATAGACTTTTAATTACTTTGTATTCTACTTTAATCCTAAAATCAGTAAAATTAGGATTTAACTTTAATCCTAAAATAAATTTAGGATTGGATAAATCCTAAAATTTATTTATTTTAGGATTAACTTCATTTTGGTATTAGAATAAAACATTTTAAATAAATTTTAAATGTTTATTTGTTCATAAGGCTTTTTGGTAGATGCTAGTGAGAAACTTGGAAAAGAGCTGGTTTTTAGTCCTGTTTTTTCCCCTTACCAATTATATGACTTCAGAAAGCTATTTTTTCTCTTGGCCTCAGTTTCCTAATCTAAAAATGAGGCATGTATTTTCTCTTTTGCCTTATTTAAAAGGTTGTTACAAGGACAAGGAAGCTATTTTGCATGTAGAGTATTCCTTTGAAATCAGTACAATTTTCAGTAAAGTTTCAAATTGTCAAGAGATTAAATTGAATTCATATCAAACTACCAAGTGAAAAAAAATATGTATATTGACCATAGCTTTTACCAGCGCTTTAAGTAGTATTTGCAGGCTTCTTTATGCAACTTTTATTTATTTGTTTTTTTAATCTAACTTTAGTACATTTGGGTGAATTTTAAAAAGTAAATTTTACTTCCCTTTCAAGCAACATTAAAAATTGGGTATTGATCAGCAATAATTATGGATTGTTGGAAGTCCTTGGAGATTAAAAATATCCTTGTAGTCTAGGGAGAGTAACCAGCCATCAAATGGGAGGATATATGGTCAGAGACCCATCATAGCTAAGGAAACTGAAACAGAAATATGTGTAAGTGCTGGCGTGCATCTTCACAGGAGCTACACCACAGGGACTGATTCAGTTAACACTCCAATTTCTAGGAATTAATCACTTGCCTTCCTTCCCTTCTCCAAAAAAGAAAGAAAGAAAAGCAAACAAACGCATGAATGGAATAAGTATGTATTTTATTGAGAGATTAAGTGGTATTATTAATTGTTAGTTGCTGTCAAGTTGATTCTGACTCATGGTGACTGCATATGTGCAGAGTAGAACTACTTCAAAGGGTTTTCAAGGCTGTGACCTTTCAGAAGGAGATCACCAGGCCTATCTTCTGAGGTACCTCTGGGTATGTTCAAACCATCAATCTTTTGACCTTTAGTTGAACACTCAGCCATTTGCGCCAGCCAGAGACTATTAGTGATGATTTTAAAGGTAAGTATTAGAGGTTTGGAAACCCTGGTGGTGTAGTGGTTAAGAGCTATGGCTGCTAACCAAAAGGTCTGCAGTTCGAATCCACCAGGCGCTCCTTGGAAACTCTATGGGGCAGTTCTACACTGTCCTATAGGGTCGCTTTGAGTCAGAACTGACTCGATGGCAGTGGGTTTGGTTTTGTATTAGAGGTTTGATTTCATGATGCATTTGTCTTTAAGGATTGTTTTATTATTCTCTGAATTGAACATCATATCCACTTCTTACTTGATGACTAAAAAGTACACTGAAAGTTGAAAGTTAAATGGCCTTCCTCTCTAGAACAAACTGTTTTGTTCCTTTCATGTACTTTTTTTTTTTTAGTTTGATAGTCATCTTTGAATTTTAAGTTGTCTAGTAAATTTTACAATCCAATTTCCCACCAATAATTTAAAAATCTGAATATAATGTAAAATGAGCATTGCTACATAGAAATTATTGTATAATTTACTTAAGTAGTCATCATTTATGATTAATTGGCTTTAAATTAATTGTTATTAAACAGCCAGCATCCATGTTTCAAGCCATGGAGTTACATTCCTGATGGAATCATGCCAGTTTTCTGGAGGGTAGTATATTGGACATCACAATTTTTAACATGGTAAGTGGTAATGAAGGGTAGAGTTTTGGCTAAGATAAAAAAAATCCTGATTTATTTTTCAATAAAGCTTTGCATTTTTTAATTGATCCAAGTGTCACTTGTTGTTGTCATTGTATCTGCATCCTCCACCCTTCTGCTGGCTCTAGTTGCTCTCATCTTAAAAGACAAAAAGAAAAAATAAAAAGCAACAAATGAAAAAAACAGACAAAATATAGAAAACAAAATTTTTCTTGTCATCGTTCCCCTCCAGTTATTGGCTTCTGTCTCTCCCTTCTTCAACCCAGTCTTCTTCCAGCCCCATTAGTACATGAAATTTTTCTTCTAAAGTCATCATTATCCCCTGTTATTCTACTTAGTCCAATTTTCTGAATTTCTTTCCTGGGCTCCATTTCTGTAGTACACTCCCTAAATGTTGGTGTTCCCTACCTTCCCATCTTTGGTCATCTTGTTATCCAACTCTCCCTGCATAGCTTTAATTATATCCATGGTTTCATTAACCAATGGTGCTTTCCTCATCTTTCTTTCTACCCTGTATAGCTTTGTCTTTCTGCTAAGCTACAGAAACACTTTATCCACTGCCTACTGAGCATCTCTTAGATAATTCTACAGGTGGTGAATCTTGAAAGAGAGAAAGCATAAAACAAAGTAGAGTAATACCCCTACAAATGCATACTCATTAAACTCAGCTGGGCCCTGAACATTGCCAGACTTTCCTTCTTTGTTTCTGTAGTCTGCTTGCCCTATTTGCCACAAAAATATTTCAAATATCTGCTGTTCCCTTTGTGTTTCTCTCTCCTACTTCCTAAAAGCAATCACCTTCAGCCTTTGTAGATGACTTTACTTCCTACCTCACAGTGAAAATAAAAGTCATCAGAAGGCAGCTCTTTCAGCTTCCCACCAACAAACCTAACAACCTACCCATCCTTCCCTTCCATAACAGAATAGTCACTCCTGTTAAAGCTAATTCCTCTTCCGAAAATATGAATCTGTCCCCATTAATTCTTGTTATCTACTTAAGTCTTCCAATTTCAGTTAAGAATGCATAATTCTCTCATCCTTAAAAAAAAAAAAAAGGAAAGGAACAAAAAGCCTTTCAAATCATACCCCTGTCCAGCTCATTAGGCTATTTATCACAGCCAAATTTCTTTTTTTGGAAACTTTTTTTTAATCGAAATATAAATTTATAGAGAAAAATGGACAGATTTTTAAGTGTTTAGTCTGACTTTATCAAAGTGAACATACCCATACAGCCACCACTCAGATGAAGCTACAGACATTTACCAATGCCCCAGAAGCCTCCCTCAGGCCCCCTCCCAGTCACTACCTCCCTGCAAAGGTAACCATTATTCTGACTCCGTTAACCATAAATTTGTCTGCCTGTTTTTGAACTTTATAAACGTGGAGTTATACAACATGTACTTTTTCTCATCTGCCTTTTTGCTCACATTATATTTAGGAAATTCATCTATGTTATGTTGTTTTTGGCAGTATTCTGTTCCTTTTTATTTCTGTAAAATATTCCATTTTATGAGTATACCACATTTTTCTTAGCCAGTCAAACTTTTTAATAAATTGTCTACATTTGGTGTCTGCTTTTGTGAGTTGCGTACTTACTCCTCAGCCCATTGTGTCTTGTTTTCTAACCCCACCCCTCTGCTCACACTTGCAAGTCCTTATTTACTTGACTGCTTGGCTGCAGTTGACTTCATTGTTTTCTCTCTCCACTTTCAAAAACTTTAGTCTTCCAGCTTCTACTCCGTAAGCTCCATGGCTTTTGTCTTGGTCATCCAGGGCTGCTGTAAAAGAAATACCACAAGTGAATGGCTTTAACAAAGAGAAATTTATTTCCTCACAGTAAAGTAGACTAAAAGTCCAAATTCAGGGTGTCAGCTCCAGGGGACAGCTTTCTCTCTCTGTCGGCTCTGGAGGAAGATTCCTTGTTGTCAAACTTCCCCTGGCCTAGGGACTTCTCAGGCGCAGGGACCCCCGGTCCAAAGGACGTGCTCTGCTCCCTGTGCTGCTTTCTTGGTGGTACGAGGTCTCCAACTCTGCTTGCTTCCCTTTCCTTTGATCTCTTGAGAGATAAAAGGTGGTGCAGCCCCCATCCCACTTGGAAGCTCCCTTTACATTGGATCAGGGAGGTGACCTGAGTAAGGGTGGTGTTACAGTCTTACCCTAATCCTCTTAACATAAAATTACAATCACATAATGGAGGACAACCACAGAACATTGGGAATCATGGCCTAACCAAGTTGATACACGCATTTTTTGCAGAACACGATTCAATCCATGACAGTTTTCTTCCTTACCTCTCTGTTGCTCTTTCTTAGTGTCCTTTACTGGCTCCTACTCCTCCTCCTACTCCTTTACTTCTTCCTTAAAAGTTGATATTTCTCAATTCTTTCCTCCTCATTCTAAATACTAGCCTTAGGACATCTCAGAGATCTTAGCTACTTACTTCAGTACCATTGAAATGGTGATGACTCCTCCATCTATCATCTATCTGTATTGCTAATCCTCTCTACTGAACTCTGAACTGGAATTGCCAACTATCTCCTGCACAGTTCCTCCTGGATGTCTCCTAGATACTTCAAAATGAATATGCTGACAACTGATCTTCTCCCCTCCTGCTTCTTACCAGCACACCCTTACCACCTCCCAACTTGTTGCCAGTTTTGTTCCCCCTCAGTCCATTCTCCATGCTGCAGCCTATCAGCCTTTTTAGAAAACTAAAATTTGATCATATCTCCTTTCTGTTAAAGAGAATGGTTCCTCATTGTCCTTTGAACGTAGTCCAGACTCTTCAAAAAGGCTTTGAAGTTTTTTTTTTAGACTCATTGTAGATCACTCCTACTGTTACTCGTCCTTTCCTCTCCCCAAAATTTAATATTACAGACAATTCAGTCACCTAGTATAGTTTACCCAGAATTAGTAATTACTCATATTCATATTTATTAGTGAAAAGAACTATACATTAAAATTGACGTTCATATTCTTTTGGTATTTTAAGATTATACAGACTTCAATTGTTTTGTGTTTTAATCATTTTCTGTTTTAATCATCTAGGATTCTGTTACCCTTTATGCAGTCATATGCAAGGTCAGGAGGGTTTTCCATCACTGGGAAGATCAAAACTGCACTTATTGAGAATGCAATCTATTATGGTACCTATTTGCTGATTTTTGGAGCATTTTTAATTTATGTAGCTGTAAACCCACGTTTACACTTAGAATGGTAAGAAAAGTAGTCTTCTTAACATTGTTTCTGTATACTTGTACTTTTTAATATTAATTTTTATCCCATTTGTGTAGTTAAGTAGACATTTCATCAGTAAACAGAACAAGTTATATTTTGTAGATTCCCTAAAAAGATATCTGAATAATCCATACTACTAAAAAAGAAAATATAGAATAACATCTTTAAATATAGCTATTAGACAAAAGGCTAATACTTTGTCTAATATCTATATGTTAAAAGTATTAACTCATGATTTTTGGCATAGAATTTCAAATTTTGTATATAGTAAAATTTTTTTTTTTTCGTTCTTTTTCAGTGGACTCACTGAACTTGTGAATGTTTTTTCCTTTTGTATTGACCATAGTTTTAGGGCATATTTGTCTTTAATGTTATCTTACATTTAGACATTATAATAAAATTGGTATGTACATTATACTTGTGATCTATAATGTATACAAAGAGCTAGGTCTGAAAATTTAGAAATGGAGTAGTAGTGATAGACCTCACTGCTGCTGCATTCCTGAGGTTTGAGTAGGTTTGCTTCAACATGAGATAATTTAAAGATTTCCTGACTTATCTCAGTTAATATTGAATCAGAGAGCACCTAGTAAAAAATGTGCTCTCGTAGGGAAAATATATACATATTTTTGCCGTGAATTATACTATGTTTTAATTTTATCCATAATGGAAGCAGTGTTTCCTGTGTTAAATCCATTTGTAGTCACACTCTAACTTTCCATTAAAACACACAGATTTTCTGCTGTTATTAAAAGAGTAGCTGAGGATTTGAAGGTCTAATTCTTTTATGTAAAATCCTATCCATCCTTCGGACAGTTGTTTTCTGAAAAACCACCTGATGTTAGTTTCATTTTACATTTTTGTAGGGAAAATTTCTTTATCGCAGCATGCTGCTCACATTTTTTCTTTCTTAGGAACCAGCTCCAGACAATTGGGATAGCTGCTGCAAATACGTGGGGTCTGTTTCTTCTTGTGTTGTTGTTGGGGTATGGCTTGGTGGAAATTCCTCGGTCATACTGGAATGGAGCAAAAAAGGGTTATCTACTTATGAAGACTTATTTTAAGGCAGCCAAACTGATGACAGAGAAAGCAGATGCAGAAGAGAATTTAGAAGACATCATGGAGGTAAGCAAATTTAAACTTACAAGCGACAGTCAGCAAGTACATGTATGTTCTTTTAATCATTGTTGGTTTTTTGTTGTAAGTGCCTCATTAAGGATACTTTTGAGAATAAAAAGGGGCACTATTAAAAGTTACCTCAAGGCAACAGGCATAACCCTGCACTGTAGCATATATACTCACTGCATCTTTGTTAGTTAGAGGATGAAGATGACACCTCCTGGGGCTCAACTGCCAATAAGAAGTCATCCTGGAGGACTTTTATTCTCAAAAGTATCCTAGATTGTTGTTGTTGTGTGCCATTGTCAATTCCAACTCATAGTGACCCTATGTGACAGTGTAGAACTACCCGATAGGGCTTCTTAGGCTGTAACCTTTATGGGAGCACATTACCAGGTCTGTTCTCCCACAGAGCTGCTGGTAGGTTGGAACCACTGACCTTTCAGTTAGCAGCTGAGCATTTAACCATTGTGCCAACAAGGCTCTTCATCCTAGAGTGGGAAATACACTTCTTGAAAATTTAATCCAAAGTAATCTCACCAACTAAGCCTGGAAACCTCCTTAGAGAACAATTTGCATTGAGAATTTCTATCAATAAATTTTGTTTCCTCTCTGTTATCTTAATGAGGCACTTCGTTTTATTCACTTTTGATACACAGATGATTTGAAACAACTTCACAGCGTTGTTCAAAAGATAAATTTCAATAGCGTACATAAAAATTTAGAACAAATTATAAGATGTTCCTATGTTAATAATCTGGTTTTGGATTTAAAAAGAGATTGTTGTAGTCACCTCATATTTTTGCTCCTCCGTGAAAATATGGTACTCTGATCTTGTTACTCTACAACTTAAAACCTCATATTGTAGGCTTCTCATTCCTGTTAGAATAAACTCCAGAATGGTTTAATGTAGCCTACAAAAAATTATCTCTCTATTTTATAAATGATGAAAACAAGGCACAGAGAAGGTAAGTAACTTTCCTCTAGTCAACAGCTAGTCAGTGGTAGAGCCAGGCATGTTCATTTCTCCTAAATTGTTCCATGTGCTTAATGCAATTATTATGAAAATCACAATTTTTTTTTTTTTTTTTGCCATTTTAATCATTTTTATATATACACTTTAGTGACATTAAGCACATTCACCATGCCGTGGTGATTCACCATCACCACTATCCATTTCCAAAACTTTTTCATCACCCCAAATGGAAACTCAGTAGTTCTTAAGCAATAATTCCCATTCCCTCCTCCCTTCAGCCCCTGGTAACCACCAACAAACTTTTGTCTCTATGTATTTGCTTATTCTAGGTATTTCATGTAAGTGGGAGAGTATGACATCTGTCCTTTTGTGTCTGACTTATTTTCTGACTTACTTCACTCTGCATAATGTTTTCCAGGTTCATCCATGTCATAGCATATATCAGAACTTCATTTCTCTTTATATCTGAATAATACACAAACACACACACCAAACCAAAACCAAACCCACTGCTGTCAAGTCAATTCCAACTCATAGCAACCCTATGAGATGAACACACACACACGCATATAAATATACCACATTTTATGTATTCACTAATTTATCAACAGACATTTAAATGTTTCCTTCCACCTTTTGCCAACCCTTAACCATTACACTCATTGCCTTTCTTTTCTTCTGCCAAAGATGAACAAATTGAAGATTTTTACCAACTTCTGCAGTTTGAAATTGATCAAACATGTAATCAAGATACTTTAATAATTACTGGTGATTGGAATGCAAAAGTTGGAAACAAAAAAGAAGGACTGATAGTTGGAAAATATGGACTTGTGGTAGAAATGACATCAGAGATCACGTGATAGAATTTTGTAAGACCAACACCTTTTTCATCACTAATATCTTTTTCAAAATGAATTTCTGTTCTTTAGAACCACCTACTTTGTAGTATATTGTAACAGCAGCCCTAGGAAACTAAGAAACCATATAATAGAATACTACCCGCCCATTACCAATTTTGACTCATGGCAGCCCCATGTGTTGCCGAGTAGAACTGCTCCATAGGGTTTTCTTGGCTGTAATATTTATGGAAGCAGATCACCAGGCCTTTCTTCCACGGCACCATTGGGCAGGTTTGAACCACTTAGGTTAGTAATCAGTGCAAAGTACTTGTGCCACCCAGGGACCTAAAAGAATCCTACTAAGGAATGAAAAGGAATTTACTATTGATACACAAAGCAGCATGAGTAAATCTTGAATAATAATGTCGATTAAAAGAACCCCTCCAAAAAAAAAAAAACTGTACATAACTTTTGACTCCATTTATATAAACTCTAGAAAATGAAAACTAATATAGAGCAACATGGCATTGATTGCCAAATAACAGGATTTGGGAGGTAAGAAGGGAAGGGGGGTGGGGGTGGGACTGCAAACAGACACGAGGAAACTTCTGGGGGTGATAGATATATTCACTATCTTGATTGCCATGATGAAATCAGAGGTATATAGATATGTCAACAATTATAAAAGTATACACTTTAGATATGTACGGTTTATTATACGTGAACTATAACTCAATAAGGCTCTTTCAAAGAAATGAAGGTAAGGAACATCAGTCAGTGATCATGAGGAAGTAACAGGGATCAGATTTACCTTCCTACTTTAAAAACCTAAAAAAAAAAAAGAACAAATATGTGAAAAAATGGTTTTAAGGCTTTGAACACCAGGCAATTCAGGACATTTGTGACTGAATGGAGAGAATTTCCAGGGTGCATCTCATGAAAGTGGGAACCCAAATCTGGACCAGCAGTCTCTCTGAGTTGAAGAGACCATGATCAATTTCAGGGAAGCCAAAGCAGAATTCACAAAGCAGAATACTAGAGAACACAGAACTGCATAAACAGAAAGCTCTTAAGTGAGCGTCTTCAGCTGGAAACAGTTCACTGGATACATGTGAGAAATTACTTGAGATTAGGGAACCACCAGAAGAAATGATTAGGCAGTACAGTACCTAGAGGTCATAAAGGGCCTCCTCCCTAGTCTCTATTCCTCCTTGCCTGGACTTTTGATATTTGCTGCTTACCTAAAGATAAGTTCTTCCGCCAGCTTGAATAGGTGGCATTTTGATCCCCATCTGTCTAACTCCTTTGACTCTCTCTGTTGATTCTGAAATTCAGAAACCAGGGGGATTGTATTTTATTAAGCTCCCTAAACCCTGACCATATGAAATTGGCTTCACCTTGACAATGGCAAATGATACTATAGATTTACCTGCCCAGGACTAAGATGGGTACCACTTGGTAAAGAAAGGGAGAAACTCAAGCTGTCCAACCAGAAGCTTGACATCCATTTAAGGAATTCATTACTTTCCTGCTGATCCCCTTTCTTACCTACTCACTCAGAGAAAGCAAAACAGACCTTGCTGGAAGGAGTGAGAGTTGTCTAATCAGGAGGCGGTTTCTGCAGCCAGGAAGTGGCCTGGGTGTCTGTAGCCAGCACCTGATGATCAGTGATGTAACTGGGCCAGTCCCCCAAAGACAAAGGACGTGTCACTTGGGGAACTTCTAGTGCACAGAGAAGTACAGGAGGCTGTTTTAGGGAAAGGGAAAGAATCAGAACTTCAGATAATTATGCCCTATTTTAGGGTATTATCTTGTGCTTGTGATTCAGATATTGGTTGGAGCAGAAATACATGTGACTATTAGAAACCTTTGCTTCTACTATATTTTTGAAGTCGTATATTTATTAACACTATAAATAAATAAATAAATGAGATAGGGAGGCTATCCAAACAGGTAGTTAATGATTCAAATGTTTCAGTACACTGAGTTGAGAATCAGGCATGTGGTAATAACCAAATCAGGAAAATGAGCCCCTCAGATTGTAAGGCACTCAAAATATGACTGGGGAAGAGATGCCTCCTCAAAGTAGAGTTGACTTTAATGATGTGAGTAAAGCTTTTGGGACCTTCATTTGCTGACAACTCAAAATGAGTAGAAATAGCTGCAAACATCCATTAATAATTGGAACGTGTAACATATGAAATATGCATCTAGGAAAATTGGAAGTCATCAAAAATGAAATGGAACCCGTAAAGACTGATGTCCTGGGCATTAGTGAGCTGAAATGTACTGATAATGGCCATTCTGAATCAGACAAGCATATGGTCTACTGTGCTGGGAACGACAAATTGAAGAGGAATGGTATTGTATTCATCATCAAAGAGAACATTTTAGGAACTATCCTGAAGTACAGTGCTGTCAGTGATAGGATGATATCCATATACCTATAAGGAAGACCCGTTAATATGACTAATATTCAAATTTTTGCACCAAGCACTAATACCAGAGATGAAGAAATTAAAGATTTTTACCAACTTCTGCAGTCTAAAATTGACCAAACATGCAATCAAGATGCATTGATAATTATAGGTGATTGGAATATGAAAGTTGGAAACAAAGGATCAGTAGTTGGAAAATATGGCTTTGGTAATAGAAACGATGCCGGAGATCACATGATAGAATTTTGCAAGACCAATGACTTATTCATTGCAAATACATTTTTTCAACAAAATAAACAGTGACTGTACATGGATCTCACTGGGTGGAATACACAGGAATCAAATCTGTGGAAAGAGACTATGGAAAAGGTTGGTATCATCAGTCAGAACAAGGCCAGGCACGAACTACGGAACAGACCATCAATTGCTCATATGCAAGTTCAAGTTCAAGCTGAAAAAAATTAAAACAAGTCCACGAGACTCCAAGTATGACCTTGAGTATATCCCACCCAAATTTAGAGATCATCTCAAGAATAGATTTGACACATGGAATGCTAATGACCAAAGACCAGACAAGTTGTGAGATGACATTAAGGACATCATACATAAAAAAAAGCAAAAGGTTATTAAAGAGGTAGGAAAGATAGAAAAGACCTAAATGAATGTTAGAAGAGACTCTGAAAGTTGCTTTTGAACATAGAGTAGCTAAAGCAAATGGACAACATGATGAAAAGACTTGAACAGAAGATTTTAAAGGGCGGCTCGAGAAGACAAAGTAAAGTATTATAATGAAATGTGCAGAGACCAAAAAACCAAAACCAAACCCACTGCCATCAAGTCGATTCCGACTCATAGCGAGCCTGTAGGACAGAGTAGAACTGCCCCATAGAGTTTCCAAGGCACCTGGTGGATTCAAACTGCCGACCTTTCGGTTAGCAGCCATAGCATTTAACCACTACGCCACCAGGGTTTCCATGCAAAGACCTGGAGTTAAGAAAACCAAAAGGGAAGAACACGGCTGGGATTTCTCAAGCTGAAAGAACTGAAGAAAAAATTTCAAGCCTCAGGTTGCAAATTTTGAAGGATTCTATGGGCAAAATATTGAATGTGCAGGAAACATCAAAAGAAGATGGAAGGAATACACAGAGTCAATGTACCAAAAAGAATTGGTCGACATGAAATCATTTCAGGAGGTAGCATATGATCAAGAATTGATGATATTGAAGGAAGAAGTCCAAGCTGCACTGAAGGCATTGATGAAAAACAAGTCTCCAGGAATTGATGGAATATCAATTGAGATGTTTCAACGAACAGATGCAGCTCTGGAGGTGCTCACCTATCTATGCCAAGAAATTTAGAAGACACCTACCTACCCACCCAACCACCTGGAAGAGACCCTCATTTGTGCGCATTCAAAGAAAGGTGATCCACAGAATGCGAAAATTATCAACCAGTATCGTTAATGTTACACACAAGTAAAATTTTGCTGAAGATCATTCAAAAGCAGTTGCAGCAGTACATCAACAGGGAACTGCCAGAAAACTCAAGCTGAGTTCAGAAGAGGACGTGGAAGAAGGGATATCACTGCTGATGTTAGATGGATCTTGGCTGAAAGCAGAGAATACCAGAAAATGTTTTCCTGTATTTTATTGACTATGCAAAGGCATTCGACTGTGTGGATCATAAAAAATTTTGGATAGCATTACGAAGAATAGAAATTCCAGAATACTTAATTGTGCTCATGAGGAGCCTGTACATAGACCAAGAGGCAATCATTAGAACAGAACAAAGGGATACTGCATGGTTTAAAATCAGGAAGGGTGTGTATCAGGGTTACATCCTTTCACCATACTCAATTCAGTCTATAGGCTGAGCAAATAATTTGAGAAGATGGACTATATGAAGAAGAACATGGCGTCAGGATTGGTGGAAGACTCATTAACAACTTACGTTATGCAGATGATACAACCTTGCTTGCTGAAAGTGAACTTGAAGCACTTACTGATGAAGATCAAAGACTACAGCCTTCAGTACAGATTACATTTCAGCATAAAGCAAAAATCCTCACAACTGGAGCAATAAGCAACATCACAATAAATGGAGAAAAGATTGAAGTTGTCAAGGATTTCATTTTACTTGAATCCACAGTCAATACCCATGGAAGCAGCAGTCCAGCAATCAAAAGAAGTATTGCTTTGGCAAATCTGCTGCCAAAAAAAAAAAAGTCTTCAAGGTGTTAAAAAACAAAGATGTCACTTTAAGGACTAAGGTGGGCCTGACCCAAGCCACAGTAATTTCAGTCGGCTTATATGCTTGTGAATGCTGGAGAACGAGTAAGGAAGAACAAAGAAGAATTGATGCCTTTGAATTATGGTGTTACGGGAGAATATTGAATATATCGTGGACTGCCAGAATGAACAAGTCTGTCTTGGAAGAAATATAGCCAGAGTGCTCCTTAAAAGCGAGGATGGAGAGACTTTGTCTCACATACTTAGGACATGGTTTTGGGAAGGAACAGTGCCTGGAGAAGGACATCATGCTTGATAAGGTAGAGAGTCAGTGAAAAAGCAGAAGACCCTCAATGAAATGCATTGACACAGTAGCTGTAATAATGGGCTCAAACATATCAATGATTGTGAGGATGGCAAAGGACTGGGCAGTGTTTCATTCGGTTGTACATATGGGTGCTATGAGTTAGAGTCAATCCAACCACACTGAACAACAACAACCATTACAGTCATTTCCTGTCTCTTCTGGTTTTGAGCATGCTATTTCAAAACTCTTAGAATCCTCTTTTCTCCGTTCTCTTCAACTAATTCCTAATTTTCAAGTCTCAGCATAAATGAAAATTCTCCAGTGAAGCCTTCCCTGATCTTCTGAACACTTAAGCACCCACCAACCACTTGTTATACAAATGAATACATAAACCAATAAATGAATATGCTGTGATTAGAAAATTTTATGTTGGCTTTTCAGCATTTACTCCCTGCAAAATGTAAGAACTGCAGCTGAAAACATTGGTTGAAAATGTAGGAGCAAATCTCTCTTATGATGTTCTATTGTATTTCCTTAGGCCAGTAATGTATGTTTTTATTTTTTCAAAAGAAATAATTTATGTTCACATTAAATTGATAGTGTTCCCCTCAAAAGTTGTTATTAAATTCAGTTGTTTTAGATTGGAGGAATATGGATTTCATCAGTTCATTCTGTATTCCCAACAAAGTATAGTTAGTATTCCTTCAACAAATATAATTCCAGTTTATTATTTTTGACCTGGATTTTGCTAAGAGGAACTGTTTTAATGTTTGAATAAAGATAGAGGGGATTGTTACTATGTTGTTATTAAGAGCCCTGTGCTTAGGAATGAGATGTGGAAAATTAAGGAGTACCATTGGTACCTTCTGTGCTAGTTTCGTGTAGTGTTTTAGGATTAAGGAGACAATTTACTCAACATCTAACAAATATTTATTGTCTTCTTGCTGTGTTAATTGCTATGCAAAACTGGCCATTAGGATACTGTCTGTCTGGAGTGAAAAATTATACAAATAGTCCCTTACAGTACATGGTAAATGTGATGTTAATGATACAAAGGAAATGCCGTAGTACAGAGTTTTCCTTCTGAATAGTGACCTAAAGAAGTTATTATGGGAGAGATGCAATAATACCTGGGCCTGCTCTGGTGAGATATCAGAAGATATTCAAACAAAACTAAAGGTTTATGCTGGAGAAATATAGGTTATATGATTTGAAAGATAGGTTGTAGACAGATAACAGGGCCTTGAATGCCATACTATATTGTGAAGACAGTGAGGAATCATTGAAATTATGCAAGCAGGAAAGTAATATGATCCTGTATGTGGTTAAAGATGATCAGTGTGATAGCGGTATGCAGATTGTACTTTAGGAGGGAGAACGTGGAAAAAGAATATAAATAGTTTGACAGAAAACTTTTAAAATATGCCAGTTTTGATTACATCTTTTAACAGATCAGGAAGTTCAATTACCTTTTTGTTTGTTTGTTAATTTAAAAAACTATTTTTTCAGTTAACCATATAATCCCCCAATGGCAGTTTATAAAAACCAGTATGGTGTTTTCATGTCTCTCTGAAATGAATGTATATCTGTGTGTCTATTATTTTTCTTTAAAATATTAATGAAACTTACGAGCCATGTCAAATCATTCAAAAGGTATTTGCTAGATGGCCTGAGAGGTCACGTCTACCTTTTATCATTTTCTAGATTGGTGAATTTTGGGGAAGGAGAACCAGCTACTTAATTTCTGCTGAAAATTGCCTGTTGGTCTCCCTCATGGAAGTTGTCTGACCTGCTTAGTAAATAATTGACTAGGCATAGTAATGACAAAGTTAAAAGTTATTTTGTATAAAAGAAACAAGCCAATATTTCAAATACTTTCCCATACTTGATAAAAAATTGGAACTTTGAAAGAATCCTCAAATTAGTAACAGAGATAGCAAATTTTAATAGTTAACTATCTTAGTACTTGTTTTTGTTTAGTATTGCTGAAGAATTTAAAGGAAAAAATATGATATTTCATATATAATATATAACCAGACTATAGAGTTAATGGAAACCCTGGTGGCTTAGTGGTTAAGTGCTACCATTGCTAACCAAAAGGTTGGCAGTTCGAATCCACCAGGCGCTCCTTGGAAACTCAATGGGGCAGTTCTACTCTGTCCTATAGGGTCGCTGCAAGTTGGAATCCATTCAACAGCAACAGGTTTTTTTTTTTTTTTTTTTTTTTTGGTTTTATATAGTAAATATTCAAAGTAGGATAAATTTGTGCTAACAAGTCAACAAACTTTAAGGAAATTCGATCTTGTCACTTTTCTGCTTAGCTGTGTTCATTGGCCTCAAGATAAACCCTTAGTAAAGTCTTCTAGAGTATTTTGACTTTATTTCTTCAGCCTGATCAAGTGCTACTCATGGACTTACTTTTCATTTCCTGTATAGTCATGCTGAACTGAACTCCTTGCTTACTTCTGTCAGGAAGCTTTGCACGTGCTGATCGTCTGTCTGGAATACTCTTGTACCTTCTTTTGGTTGGCTAATTCCTACTCAATCTTTTTATTTCAGTTTAAATATCAGTTCATCAGAACGCCTCTCACACTAGATTAAATCCTCTCAGAGCATCCCATAGTTTGCTTTTACAGCTGTTGCCACATTTCTATTTGACTGATGTCTGTTTTCCTCATAAATTAAGTTCATTGAAAGGAGCAGTCTTATTTTTCCCAAGTGATTCATAATTTGTCCATTTTCCTGTTGGTATTTAGGTTATATCTTTTTTTTTTTTTTTTTTACAAACAGTGCTGCAATAAATATCTTTGAACAAACTTGAGTTATTATTTCCTTAGGGTAGACTCTTATAGATGAGATTGCTGAGTCTAGAGTATGCGTAATTTGGAGGACAGCTACCTGGCCAACTGACTGGAAGAGATTCATGTTTATCCCTATTCCCAAGAAAGGTGATCCAACCAAATGCAGAAATTATTGAACAATATCACACATGCAAGTAAGATTTTGCTGAAGATCATTCAAAAGCGGCTGTAGCAGTGTATCGACAGGGAACTGCCAGAAATTCAACCCAGATTCAGAAGAGGATGTGGAACCAGGGATATCATTGCTGATGTCAGATGGATTCTGGCTGAAAGAAAAAAATACCAGAAAGATGCTTACCTGTGTATTATTGATTGTGCAAAGGCATTCGACTATGTGGATCATAACAAATTATGGGCAACATCGTGAAGATTAGGAATTCTAGAAACTTAATTGTGCTCATGAAGAACCTGTACCTAGATCAAATGGCAATTGTTCAGACAGAACAAGGGGATACTGCATGGTTTAAAGTCAGGAAAGGTGTGCATCAGGGTTGTATCCTTTCACCATACTTATTCAGTCTGTATACTGAGCAAATAATCCTAGAAGCTGGACTACATGAAGGAGAACATGGCATCAGGATTGGAGGAACACTTGTTAACAACCTATGTTATGCAGATGATACAACCTTGCTGAAAATGAAGAGGACTTGAAGCACTTACCAATGAAGATCAAAGACCACAGCCTTCAGTGTAGATTACACCTCAACATAAAACAAAAATCCTCACAACTGGACCAATAAGCAATATCATAATAAACGGAGAAAATATTGAAGTTGTCAAGGATTTCATTTTACTTGCATCCACAATCAACACCACTGGAAGCAGCAGTCAAGAAATGAAATGATGCATTGCATTGGGCAAATCTGCTGCAAAAGACCTCTATAAAGTATTGAAAAGCAAAGATGTCACCTCGAAGTCTAAGGTGTGCCTGACCCAAGCCATGGTGTTTTCAATTGCCTCATATGCATGCAAAAGCTGGACAATGAATAAGGAAGACTTTGTGGTGTTGGTGAAGAATACTGAATATACCATGGACTGCCAAAAGAATGAACAATCTATCTTGGAAGAAGTAAAACCAGAATGCTCCTTAGAAGCAAGAATGGCGAGACTGTGCCTCACATACTTTGGACATGTTATCAGGAGAGATCCGTCCCTACAGAAGGACATCATACTCGGTAGAGTAGAGGGTCAGAGAAGAAGAGGATGACCCTCAATGAGATGAATTTACACGGTGGCTGCAACAGTGGGCTCAAGCATAGCAACGATTGTGGGGATGGCAGGACCGGGCAGTGCTTCATTCTGTTGTACGTAGAGTTCCTATGAGTTGAATCCAACTAGACAGCACTTAACAATGACAGAATTTGCATATTCTCTGCTGAACAAGACTTTGCCAAATTACCCTTGAAATAGGGTATATTGCTTTTTACCGTGTACAGGAGGGCCTATTTCCCTAAAATTTTACATAATTAAATGATACCAGTATTTCATAATTTTTCCTGAAAACTTTTCTCATTTTTTTCACTTGTAATTATTTTTAGTGAGCTTACCTATTTTTTCAGACATTTATTGGCCAATTGTGTTTCTTTTGTGTCTTGCCCGTTTTTGTATTGATTTGTGAGAGCTGTTCACATATTAAGTAGGGATAGTGACTCTATCATATAAATTATAATTTTTTAATAACTTTGTCTATATTCCTCATGGTTTCCCTGACTAATTTTGTATCCCTTAAAACCATTCTCTATCTTACAGTGTGATGTTCTTTTGAAAATACTGGTGTTTGGCTTCCTGTGTTCTCTGTTGCCTCCCAACCTTTGAACATGCAATTTCCTCTGCCTAGAACAGTGGTTCCAATGAATATTATAGAATATTGTGATTCCTTTGGGGATTACTGGTTCTAAAGTTTTCCCTCCTTAATTCCCTTCTGGTTTTCCTACTCATTAAATTGCTTGTTTAATTATCACCAAACTAATTTCAGTCAAAGACTTCCATGCCTTCTGGACCCTACTCTCCAATATGGATTATGGTATCCTTATACCTACAGTGCCTGGCCCATAGTGTATTCTTAATAAATAAGTGTTGGATGAACAATTCATTGTGTTGCTTTAATATACTTTCCTATTGGAAAGGAACAGACACTTTGTGACATTTTTATATTTTCTGCTCCCTTCGGTTTCTTCAGTAAGAAGTAGATAAGGAGATAATAGATCTTTGGGTGAGCAACATAGAGGAACACAATTCGGTTCTTTTTCAGATAATGTATAGAAAATCACAAAGCTTGTCTGATCCTACGTGAACTTTTTTATAATGCTTATTCATCTTTGTGTACCAAGTAGGCAAATGATAAGAGAGTAAATTTAGAAAGTAACAAAAAGTGTGACTGAATTTTTACTTGTGTTCTTAGGGATTTTTATTCAGTGAAAGGGACTGTATATATATGGTAAGTAATTTGGGTTGAAATAGAACTTGTGAAAGTATATATAATACGTAGTGTATTCTTACTTGAGATGTCTGTTCCATAGAAATTATTTGTCCCACTGTTTTTATAGGAGGTTCGTAAAGTGAATGAAAGCATCAAGTATAACCACCCGTTGAGAAAATGTGTTGATACAATACTTAAAAAGGTAATTAATCATATTATCTATATTCTTTTGAAATATAAGTTTATATAGTGTTATAATAGGGTCTCTATGAGTCAGAATTGACTCAATGGCAGTGGGTTGGGTATAATAAAATCATCAGAAAAGTATGAGAACAGTCTATAGTTGAGGTCTTCCCAACCTCTTCCCATTTTCATGGAAATCTTAACCATAAATCAGCGATTATTGGCATGTACAATATGTTCTTTTGTTATTAGAAGTTTAACATTAATTATTGACAGTATTTTCCGTTGATATTTGGAGGTAGAGGTGATGTTGGGTAATGTATAGTGATTGCTTTGACACAGTGATGGAGATGGACCTTTACAGTCTATAAAAATGTCATTATACATGGTCACTAAAGGCATCTCTCCCTAGGAGAGAGTAAAGTGGGGCCTCAATAATAGTCTCTTTAAAAATCATCTTCCTACATGTCATAATATACTTAATATATCAAAAAATGAATGACACGAGATATTTAACAAAAAGCTATAAAATTAAGACTTTGACTCATTGGTGTTGAATTAGGAGAATTCATACATATGCTCCCATGACTGGTTACTCCAGGAGTTCCCCAGTAGTCTTTAATGCATGCTCAGAACCACTGAAATAATTCTTTTCCTATATTTTAAATCCATTGTACTGATTATTAGCTAGTGTTTCTTTTGGCTAAGATGATTGTCATGGGAATCAATTCTCTAACCGTTTCTTTCATGTTTGCTACCTTTTGTGACTTATTCAAGGAGGCTAAGTAACTTGCATGAGTTTATACAGATAATAAATGGCTACTAGTAGGCAAGATGACTCTAAATCTTATATTCGCCTCTCAGTACTATTTCTTTAAAAAATTCAGCATCTTGGATTTGTCATGGATCTTCCTCATTACTTAGCAATGAAAACAACAGTTTCATCAGGTGCCTGCCTAGAATAATCCTCAAGTACTAGTTGCCTCGTGTACATAAACTTCCCTGCCCTCACCCATTCCAAGCTAGTGTATCTGAGTGTAAAGATTAATAATAAGAGAGATGAGAAGAAAAGTTTTTTATAGCTCAGAACTCAATACATCTTTTAAAACATTTTCAAGAAAACATTGGTGTGTAAATTCAATTATTTAGAGATGCCAAGATTTGTTTTTGGGAAAATTAGAAATGCCCATAAATAGAAGATTTTTAATAAAAATTAAATTTTTATCTTTTTGCAAATAAGGTTTTTTAAAAAAAAAATCTACCTGTCCTTTCCAGTGCCCTACAGAATACCAGGAAAAAATGGGTAGGAACATGGATGATTATGAAGATTTTGATGAAAAGCATAATACCTACCCAAGTGAAAAAAGCCTAGTAAAACTACATAAACAGGTAACTTTGTTTATTAATTACAATTTTCCCTCGGTATCACTGTGGGATTGGTTCAGGAACCGTGCATATACCAAAATCCGAGGATGCTCAAGCCCCTTATATAAGATGGCATAGTATTGTTTAGGGAATAATGACAAGAAAAAAACTCTTCCCCCTTCCCCACCAAATATTTTCAATCCATGGTTGGTTGGTTGAATCTACAGATGTGGAACCCACAGATATGGAGGGCTACGGTGTATAGTTATTTACTTACTGATGATTTTAGTTAGATTTTTAGTTATTGCTTATCAAAAAGGGATTTTTAGTGACTGTGTTTCTAAAATGTCCTTTGATTCTGTCCTTTATCATTATTTGAAGTGTTTTTGGTCTAACTTTGTGTTTCTGGACAGGAGCACTATTGGCATTTGGGGAGGGAGAATTGCTCACTGAACAGAATTGTTATATATGTTATAGAATATTAACATCCTTGGCTCCACCCAATAAATGCCACTAGCACTTCCCCCTTGTTGTGACAAAAAAAACATGCTCCCTAGCAGGGAGTTGAATCACTCTTGGATCAAAACACTGATGGATACACCCCTATTCCCTTTTTTAGGTGATTTATTCAGTTCAGAGGCACCGTCGCACTCAAGTACAATGGCAAATTCTTTTGGAACAGGCATTTTATCTAGAAGATGTGGCAAAAAATGAAGCCAGTGCAACTCGTCAGTTTGTGCACACTTTTCAATCGCCAGAGCCAGAGAATAGATTTATCCAGTATTTTTATAATCCAACAGTTGGTATGAAAAAGTATATATTTCACCAATGTAAATTCTAGTTGTATTAAGTAACTAACTTTAATTTATGCCAGATAATAATATGTATCTGATAAGCTTCCCCCCATAATAGCTGCTTTACTTGTCATATAAGACATAACCTATATCAGTTTTCACTGTTACTTCACAAAAAATTTAAATATCCTATAAAAATATATGTGCTACATAAAGCATATTTTATATGGTGTATAATATACTTAAAATAGGATTTTGAATAGTTTTACATCACAAGCTTGGGTCTTTAGTCTTAACATACTACTGAAGTATTTCCCTAAGACGTCGTCTTTGATCGTTTTCAATTATCAGCTTATATACAAAACCACTAGTCATAATCTTTTTTCCTCTCTTACCCTGGTGGTGTAGTGGTTAAGTGCTACGGCTGCTAACCAAAGGGTTGGCAGTTTGAATACGCCAGGTGCTTCTTGGAAACTCTATGGGGCAGTTCTACTCCGTCCTATAGGGTCTCTATGAGTCGGAATCGACTCGACGGCACTGGGTACGGTTATTATACTTTTTTAAAATATATATTATACTATACTGTACTGTACTATACTATACTACTATATTCTTTTCAAATGTTATCAAATTTAGTAGAAACCTGCTAAAAATTCCAGACTATCACAGTACTAAAATTTCTCTTTGCCTTGATTATTCAAACAAATGGTTGTAGTCACTTGATTCCCTTTTGCGTGTTTGGTTTTGAGTATGAAGACTTAATGGTCAAAACAGATACCTCAGATAAATTCTTCAACAAAGATCCATTGTAATTAAGTGAAGGAGTGATGTGATGCCTGTTTTCATTCATTCAGCATATTTAAGCATATACATGCTTTGTATTGTTGGGTACCTGGTATCAGTGAGCAGAACAGATAGAAATCCCTGGCTTGTGGAGTGATAAACACATAAAGGTATAAATAAAGATGCTGAGTAAGTACTCATAGCGACTCTATAGGACAGTAGAACTGCCCCCATAGAGTTTCCAAGGAGCACCTAGCGGATTCGAACTGCCGACCTTTTGGTTAGCAGCCGTAGCACTTAACCACTACGCCACCAGGGTTTCTATGAGTCGGAATCGACTCGAAGGCAGTGGGTTTGGTTTTGGTTTGGAGTAAGTACTTGACTATAGAATTTAGAGTTCAAGGGAGAATTCTGGGCTGGAGATATAAATTAGGGTCATCAGTGTATAGGTGAGCCATGTGTCAGGATAAAATCAGAAAAGAAATGATTGGGATAGAGAAAAGAGAAAGTCTGAGGACTAATCCGAGAGGCACTCCAGAAAAGAGGCACTGTAGAGATCAGGTTGGTGAGCAAAAAAGACTAATAAAGGAGTGGCCAGTGAAATAGGAGGAAAACCAAGACAGTGAAGTGTTTTGAGGGGACGGATGTGTACAGTACCTTTTCAAATGTTGCGCATAGGTCAGGTATCATGAATACTAAGATTTGGTCATTGGATTTCAGAAATGTGAGGCAGGAATTGCTGAGACAGTGTTCATGAGTAGGAGAGATGAGATGGGAATTTGTGAATGAATGAAGAGAATGGCCTTAGACAGGAGGAAAGGCACAGATGTAGCTGAGCAGGTGAAATGATGTAGTGGTGGGAACTTGGGGAAGTTCTCTTCTGACTGCTTCTGTTTTCTCTGTGAATGCTGAGTAAGTACAGGGGTGGAGATTTTAGGAGAGAAGGTACAATATAGTTGCCTAGTAGAGTAGGAATGAGAGATTAGGGAATTATAGGAAACTAGCCAGATAGGTGCCCACTTTAAGCTGGTGATTATGACTTTAAAGTAAGACCAGTCAGCAAAATTGATTGTCTTTCTCCTGCAATGTGCAGCTATATGGGTGCAGGGACAGGGAGTTGGATCTAACCAGAAATTGGGAAATTACAGTGATTATCATCAAAGACTGTGGAATCTTAACTGGGTAAGAAAGGACATGAGGATATTAAGGAACAATAAAAAGGCAGTAGAATAAATGGATTGTTGATCCAGGTGGAGTCAGTCAGTGACGTTGGAATATAGTTTGGAGAAAGAGATGCTGGAAGTTGAGATTATATGGAAGGGTTGGAGTTATTGACAATACGAGGCTTAGGGATGACTGTGGGAATGAGTAAATGAGGTAACGTGAAGGACAAGATCGTTGGAGGAGAGGAGATCACGGAAATAAGAGACTAAGGTATTGAAAGGAGAATCACCTATGTGAATACTGAAATTACCAGGTTAGGCTGAGAGTAGTGTTGAAAAGACAGTGAGCCAGGAACTCAGATCTCCAATGGATCAAGTGAAAATATAGCCTTTTCAATTTTATGAGCTTCTTTTTTGGGGGGTAACTTTTATTTTTATCTAAATGCAGACTGAACAAAAAGGGGCCAGAATAGAACAAAAAATTCTCATATATCTTTCACCCAGATTCCCCAAATTACATTTCATCGTATTTATTTGCTTTATATTTCCCTCTGTATATGTTTTTATCTGAATCTTTTGAGAATCCAATCCAGACATGATGCCTCTTTACACCTAAGTGCTTCAGTGTGTATTTTTAAAAAATAAAGACATTCTCTTACGAAACCAAGTACACTTATCAAAATCCATAAATTAACACTGATATAATACTATATATAATCTGTTGACCTTATTCAGATTTGTAAATAGTCCAAATAATATTCTTGATTAAAAAAATCCCAGATCCTGCATTGCATTCAGTTGTCGTGTCTCCTTAGTGTCCTTTAATCTGGAAGTTTCTCATTATAGAAAACCCATTGCCATCGAGTCAATTCCAACTCGTAGTGGCCCTATAGGACAGCGCAGAGCTGCCTCATGGTTTCCAAGGCTATAAAGCTTTATGGAAGCAGACTGCAACATCTTTCTCCCATGGAGTGGCTGTTGGGTTCTAATCACTGACCTTTCGGTTAGCAGCCAAGTGTCCCTGAATCTCACTTCGATGTTTCCGTGTGACTACACTAATGTTCTGCAGGAACACGGCAGCAGTGGTGTCGCGTTCCCAGTGCATCATCGTAGCAGGAGGCACTGACGTCAGTTTGTCCCATTAGTGGTGATCGTTTAGTTAGGGCGGTGTCTGCTAGGTTCTTCCACTGTAAAATTACTGTGTTTCTCTTTATTATGAAGTATGTTGTAGGGAAATATTTATTCCTTTATGAGTTTTTCTAATTTTTTTTTTCTTTTCTTTTTTGCAGAATGGTACTGGGAATGCCTTTTACGACCGTGGTTTTACAGAATACTTGCTGTGGTTTTGTCTGTCTTCTCTGTGATTGTTGTGTGGTCAGAGTGTACATTCTTTAGCACTAGACCTGTCTTATCCCTCTTTGCAGTCTTTATACAGATGGCAGAAAAAACATACAATTATATTTATATCGAGGTCAGTTGAGTGTATACTTGTCATAAGTATGTCAGTTCATAGTTAATACTTGACTATTGTAGCTTTTCTCCATATAACCTAGTACCAATTAAAGCAGTGAAATTAAAAGTGTTATTATTCAGACTTCTAAAAATGAGCTTCATCAGTTTACCTAGACTGTAAATACAAAGAACTGTATTTTAGGAGAGCTGAAAAGGTGCAAAATAGTGCAGAATTTTCTTATATGAATACGTCGATCCTCTTTATGCTAGCGAAGCTATCTAGCTACCTAATTTACAGTCTTGATGTGAAGAGTTTCCAAGGGAATTGGAAAAAAGGCTCACTTCAGGAGGTAGATTTGAAACTTATGAATCTAGGATGTTGAACTGGTTTAAATGTAGATATTTTTCATAATTTCATTTTCTTAGATGCTAAAAAAGCCTGTTTTTGTGTTTAAATTTTAGAACCTCAGTAAGTATTAGCTGGGAATGAAAGAAATGCTGTGATAATATGTAAAGGACTACTTTAAAGGCCGTTAGTCTTAAACAGACTTTTTTTTTGCAGATGGCTTGCTTCCTTTCTATCTTCTTCCTAAGTATCTGTGTTTATTCTACTGTGTTCAGGATCCGTGTATTTAACTATTATTACTTGGCTTCACATCACCAGACTGATGCTTACAGCCTTCTTTTCAGTGGCATGTAAGTAGGCTTATGTTTAGAAACAAGAGAATTGTCTCCATTCTGTGTATTCTTATAGATTTCTTTTTTATTTCGTGTTGTTTATATGTGTTCCACTAACAGCTGGATTTCTATGAGCTGCTGATTCCCTGAGTGGTGCCAATGTTTAAGTGCTTAACTATTAGCCAAAAGATTAGTGGTTTGAACCCACCCACAGATGCCTCGGAAGATAGGCCTGGAAATCTGCTTCTGAAAGGTCACAGCCTTAAAAACCCTATGGAGCAGCTCTACTCTGCACATATAGGGTTGCCATGAGTCGGAATCAACACTACCGCAACTAACAACAACACAACATTGCTTAGACTTAAGTACGAAATAGATGTTCCTTGATTGCCAGCTAAATATTACTTGAAGTTTAAGGTTAAAATAGGCATGCCGGGTTAGGAAAGAAATGAAAGACATGATAAGACTGGATTTACCCATAAGAGATTCAATAAAAAATTAGTAAATAATAGGAACAGTTGAGAATTTAGGGACTAAATTAGATCTAGAGAATGTTCTGAGATTCAGTGGCATAAAACTAGATGAATGAAGACTAACAAAACAAAAGGAACTGTTTTTTCTAGGGGATTAAGAGAGTTTAGAGAGATGGCTCCAGCTTGGCCTAGGTTGCATAACTTGTCTTGATTGTTAAATCAGTCATACTAGGTACCTATGAAGGTTGAACTAAGTGGAGTTCACAAAGAAATTGATATCTGAAGCATCTCTAAAATGCTTTCTTTTTTTTTTTCCAAAACAATTATAGGCTGATAGGAAGTTGCAAAAATAGTATAGAGTCCCATGTACCCTTCACCCAGCATTTCCAATGGTGACATATTATATAGCTGTTGTACAATATCAAAACCAGAAAATTGACATTGGTACATTGCTGTTAACTAGACCACAGACCTTGTTCAGTTTTCACCATATTTTAACCTTCATTCATTTGTGTGTATGTGTGCGCGTGTGTGTAGATTCCTGTAACTTTAACCGAACACCACTCGGGTTCTTGTCCTGGCTTATTAGCCAATTGAAATAAGACAGACACTGATTGCAACGGAAACAGAAAGTGGCAAGTTTATTGTCTGCACATACAAGGAGCGCGTGGGGTCTAGTGACCTTAAGGCCACGTGCTCGCTGACTAAGGGGGCTGGGGAGCTTTTTGTTTCCAATGGCGTCAGGGCGTTGGGTTTGGTACTAGGTTTTTTCTGCCTTTAGCCTCCCATGGCTATTTTTGGGGGGGGGGTGGTCAGTTGAAGGTTGTGATTTCAATCTATGCATGCTTCAAGGTGTTAACTAGGGCTAGTCAGTGGACAGAGCCATTACCTGCTGTGATTTCCTGCTCAAAACAAGCTTGTGGTTAGCAAGACAAAGAGAGGGGGGAAGGGGTGTTGATTGGGGTTTTCAATATGGCTGAGCAGCCTGTTTCATAACCACTGCCACAATCAATGTACCGGTATTCCAATCACTGTAAAAGAGCTCCTTCATACTCTGTATTCGCATTCACTGCTTGTTATCCCCTCCCCCAATTCTCCATCCCTGTAGTTTTGTAAGGTCCTTTTTTATCTGGATAAAACTGACCTCTAGCAATTCTTTATCCCTGCACTTGTCAGACTGACATATTTTGATACAACCTCAGATGTCGTATGTACTGTCCTTGTTTTGAGGATGTCACTGTTCTGGTCTTGCCGCTGAGATGGATTGCACAGATAGAATTGAAGGAGGTGCATGTGAAGGCATTGCACAAATTCTTGGGATACCAAAAACCTGTTGCCATCCAGTTGATTCCAACTCATAATACAGCAGGGTCAAATACCACGAAAGCAGGCTGCCTGAGATTGGAGTTTTGCCATGTTGGTGTTTGCAAGGGGGATGTAGTTAACAGGATTTTCTTTAAATGTCTTCCAGGTAAATAAGGGAAATTCACACTAAGAATTCAGAATATATAAAATGCAAATAGATAAAAACTAATACAGTAGTTGTACAGATGGGCACAAGCATAGCAACAGTTGTGAGGATGGCGTGGGACCAGGCAGTGTTTCATTCTGTTGTACATAGGGTCGCTATGAGTCGAAACTGACTCAAAGGCCCCTAACAACAGTGACAACCATATAGTAGTTAGAATGATCTGAAATATTTCTAATACATTTTTATATAGTATAAAATATATTTTGCCACTTTTTTTTTTTAAATATATATCCTATTTTAAAATTCTTACTGCAGGTTATTTTGCCGTTTAACTCCTCCTTTATGTCTTAATTTCTTGGGTTTGACCCATATGGATTCATCCATCTCTCACCAAAATACTCAGCCAACTGCTTATACGTCTGTAAGTACGGTCAGAAAACAGACTTCTTTAGATTCAACATCTAATTGAGATGCTGGCAGAAAAATTCTAAAGCATTATTGAGATTCTTTTTCTTAATAACTGAACTTTCTCTTAAAGATTATATATGAATTACTAATAACTGGATAAAAATTATTGTATTTTCTTTTACTATAAAATTTTTTATTCACATAGATTGTCTAGCTGAGTATTAACAGAGAGGACCTAAAATAATATTCACCTTTGTATTTATTAGTCTTAATGCATATGATAATTTTCAGTAATATTTATAAAATATTAATTTTCTTTAGCAAAAAACTCAATAAAAAACAAGTTTGTTTTTTTTTTAAGTCCATTTAGTGCTTTGTTTTTACTTTTTGATAAGTCCAAATTTATTGATATAGCTAGCTTTTGGCAAATTTTCTAATGATGAAAAGGAATAAAAACTATGGAATTGTGCTGATTTAGTTTACTTTTTTCTTGCTCTTCAGATTATGGGTTCCATGAAAGTTTTATCCTTCATTGCAGATGGATTCTATATATATTACCCTATGTTGGTGGTAATTCTCTGCATAGCTACTTATTTTAGGTAAGAAACTTAACATTGATTATTTTTCCTAATATTCTTACCCTGATCTGAATATCCTTTCTCCTAAAAGCTCTGTTAAATATTCACTGGTTGGTTTTTGGTTGTCATTTGTTTTATTGTGGCTGTGGGGGAAGCTGGGAATAATTTGAAAGGGTTGCTTGAGTTTGAGTTAAGGAGGTCAGGCTCTTCCTCTGAGGATATTTTAAGGAAAAGAGAGGTAGAGTATTTAGGCTGCAAAGTGATAGGATTAATTCAAGAATTTTAACTCTTAAATCCTGGCTTTGACACTGGCAGTCAATGTAGCTTGTAAAGTGCCCCTATGCATAACTTCTGTCCAATAATATAAATTTGTCAGAGGGCTTTCCCCACGAGCAGTTCTGGGTTTCTAGATGCTTCAGACCATAGTCAGCACAAAGGGTCAAGTGAGGAGCAATTGTAGTCAGGCAGTACATGTAGGACTGGTGGAAGATAATTTCCCCCTAGTTTTGGAATGAAAATGGCCTGTCCTTATTAATGGGATAAGAAAAAGTGGTGGAATTTTGGCAGGGTTAAGACTCAGAAGGAGCTAAATGAGAAGTGAGTACCCTGTGTTCCCTATTTCCTCATCCTGTACTCTGTTTGCCTGCCTCTTTCACTGTTTAAGTGCTCTATAAAAACCCCAAAACTCACTATCATTGAGTCGAATCTGACTCATAGCAACTATAGGACAGAGTGGAACTGCCCCATAGGTTTTCCAAGGAGCAGCTGGTGGATTCCAACTGCCAACTTTTCGGTTAGTTAACTAGTAGAATAAACATGACCATCCACCTTTGGTTAGCTAACCAAAAGTTTGGCAGTTCGAATCCACCAGCCACTCCTTGGAAACCCTATGGGGCAGTTCCACCCTATGCTATAGGGTCGCTTTGAGTCAGAATCGACTCATCAATGGGTTAATCTTTATGAAAGAAAATCACTACATCTTTCTCTCACAGAGCGGCTGGTGGGTTCGAACTGCTGACCTTTATGTTAGCAGCCAAGCGCTTAACTGCTGTAACGCCAGGGCTTCTAAGTGCTCTAGCACACACCAAAGATACCATTTTTTTCAAAACAAGTCATTGATGTTAGTTTAATCAGCTTGCTTTTTTAACTAAAGTTCAAGTCTCATCCAACTACTTTTCATTTAAATCTTTCAATACCATTATATAGTTATTACAAATAATATGCATATATTAGTATTAGGGTTTTGAGTAAACAGACAGGTATTGTTTAAAATATATTACTGAATTTAAAAAAATTTATAGTTTACCTTCTAATAAGTAAAATAGCTAAGGGATTACAGTTTAAAATAAAGCTGTTAATATGAACTAATAGCAAATCTAATATTGAGTCTTTTTCTTTAACATAGAAAGGACAACAGATTTATACTGTGAATATGGTATATTAAAGGAAGAGACTAAGTTTTGATTATATGCTTCTTCATTTTAAAAGTTTACAAAACTATTAAAGAAACAGTAAAAGCTTATAGCGTATAAAGCGTGTCTTCTCATGTTAGTAGTTATGGTGGCAAGATTAGCATCTCTTCTTACCTTACTAGATTATGTGGTTCAAGTGATTATGAGTGAAATAATGCTTTATCAACTATAAAGCCTTAAACAAATGTAAGGAATTATTGTATCTTAAAGGAATTTTTTTAAACTTAAAAATAATCACTAAAAGTGTAATTCTAGAGCTAATTAGGATAAACTTTGAGTGCCATTTTTTTGTCTTTAAGGAGAAAAAGGTCCTGAATTTTCAAATTATCTTGCAAAATGGATTTTCTATTTTAGAAATATGAAGCAATACCTTACTGATATTTCAATGGTAACTTGACTTTATAGGTTCATTTTCATTTGAAATGCAATTATAATCAGTGTAACTAATCCCTGTGTTATTACCAACACACCAACACAGCCATACCCAGAGCTAATTCGGACTTGCCTGTCTAGAAAGCATAAAGGCTGTTCTGTTAACACTTTAGACAAAGTCCCAGAGACAGTGATCTAGTTCTGGGCTTATACAGGGACACCGTATTCCCACAAGAATATGAAGGTAGTAAAGGGACTGGTTAAATTAATAGAATAAACATGACTATCCACCTGAAACTCTAGATGTACACAATGGTAATTCATATAAAACATTCCTTTTATATTATAACAAGCAAATTATTATGAGTTATCCAGATCCTTATACGTTTTAATGTAAAATGGGAGACCTTCACTTTTCTTTTAGCTGCTGCATAGTTTCCATTCCCCCAACGCAAACACTCACATACATACTCACTCATTCACTTGCTCACTCACTCCTTTTCTCTATGTATGTATGTATATATTCATGCTTCCTGCCATTAGAAGTTTATCAGTAAACAAGTTTGAGAACTAATGTAATAAAAAGATCTAGTCTTTGTTTCATCTTGGATTTAAATTCTAACTCTTTAATTTATTGAGTGGCATTTAGCAAAGTATTTAACCCTTTAGGTTTCTGTCTCCTTATCTGTAAAGCGATATTTAGTTCTTAGAGTAGTAGTAAGAATGAAATACGAGAGTATCTCTGTAAGTTGTCTAATGCATAGTAGGATCTTAGCAAATATTAATCCTGCCTACCCATCCTTTTTTTTTTTTTACCCATCCTTTGCTTCCTTCCTTGTGTGCCATATTTTCAGAGTGTCTAATAACAGTCATTTAAGTAGAATTAACTCACAGGAAAAAAAACAAACAACAGCCATGAAAATAAATTTGCATGGGACTTTATAAGCAGAATATTTTATAGTTAGAAATACTAGTTGTATATGTGTATTTGTGGTATTTTAAAACTAGTATTTAAATATAAGAAAGGAATAAAATGGTCTTATATTATAGCCATTATTTAGCAACCTGGTATAATAATTTTCTGAAGGTATACTAATGGCTTGATTTAATTTGCCTCTGTCAGAAACCTAGGAATAGTGCATATCCTAGTCAGTGGAGTATTAAACATAAGTTTCTTGGAAATGTAAGTAAGTACTTTTGAAGAAAGGCAGAAACATAGACTTCTTTGGGAATGATAATACTAAATAATAGTTTGTCTAAGCATTTCCAATGTGAAATAATGCTTCTCTTTTTTGAAATCCATTGTTATTAGCTTGGGAACTCGTTGTTTGAATCTGCTTGGTTTCCAGCAGTTCATGGGAGATAACGATATGACATCTGACTTAGTTGATGAAGGAAAAGAGTTAATCAGACGAGGTAAGATTTGTCTTTTAAAATAAATGAAGGGCTAATACTAAGAGTCAAAATATAAAATTAATGTTGGTAAAAATTTGAAAGTTTTTAATCAAAAGAAATTATAAATTATAAATTAATGCAGTTTTATTAGCTTAAAATCTACATATAGCCTTCTTAGCAAAAATAATTTGAAAACATAATCATTCCATCTGTCTTTAAGAAATTCTGCAACATAAATTATTAATATGTCTACAACTTGATACAGTCTTGGAGTCATTTTCATGTTTGCCCTGAAATACATTTGCTAAGTTCTACACAGCCATAACACTCCCTAATATAAGACACCATCAGTCTAAAACTGCATGAGAAATCATTCAGGCCAAGGCTGTTTTCTTAGAATGCGATGACCATTAACGGTTTGTTCAAATACATAGCTCTTTATTAGATTCTGGAAACCCTGGTAGCATAGTGGTTAAGAGCTGTGGCTGCTAACCAAAAGGTCAGCAGTTTGAATCCAGCAGGCGCTCCTTGGACACCGTATGGGGCAGTTCTACTCTGTCCTATAGGGTCGCTATGAGTCGAAATCGACTCGACAGCAACGGGCTCGCTTGGGCTTATTAGATTCTAATCACAGAATTGAGTGTATTAAATTTACTGCTATTCGAGTGATGGTAGAATAGGAAAAAAAAAAAAAACTTAAGTTTTGGGACATTGGTTCTTTGCCATTCTTCCTTCTTGGATCTGAGGCGTTTGTATAATCATCAGTTGAATGTAAGTCAAAAAATGTATTGCAGCTCCAAAATAAGCCAGAGTAGCCTTTATGTGCTTTCGTAGGAAAGAGATCCCTAGTTGACATACTATTTCTACTGCTTTTTACATTAATTCAACCTCATATAGGTATCATATCCAGTCCTGGGTAAGATTTTCAAGAGTAAGACTGACAAATCAGGAAGTTTTTAGAGGAAGACAGCCAGAATTGAGTCTGTAAAACCTACCCTATGAATAAAACCACTGAAGGAAGTTAGTATACACCCCAAAGAGAACAACCAAGGAAAAGACTCTTAAGTAGAAAAAAGAAAGGTATGAACTTAATTTAGAAGATAGGACTAAAAGAAAAGACAGAAGTTACAGAGAAACAAATTTCAGGTCACCACGAGAAAGAAATTTTCCCTTTATCGAAGCTTTTTAGGCAGAGGTTAGATGACCACCTCCAACAAAAATAGTGAAGGCATTCCCAATGGAGTCCTTTCCAACAGTAACTTATTATATTTCACTTTGTTGTAATTTAAAATTGGCCATAGCCTGATACATTAACTTCAGTTACTGTACTTCTAATTAAACCATGTTGTTCCAAATTTGAGACTACTTTTCTGTCTCTAGAGAAGAGAAAAAGGCAAAGGCAAGAAGAAGGTGAAAATCGAAGAAGAGTAAGTACAGTACTTATTAAATTGCTCTAAAGATTAATGCAAAATATCATAAAAATTATACTGATTTGGAATAATCGGCTAAGAACCGAAGATAGTAGGAAAATGCCATAGAATATGTTTTTTTACATGTTACAGGTCCTATAAGACCTAAAAAGCCATTGTGTTGTCGTTAGGGGCCGTCGAGTCATTTGCTCAGTCAACATCGTTTGATTTCTTGGCTGCTGCTTCTATGGGCGTCGATTGTGGATCCAAGTAAAATGGACTCCTTGACAACTTCAATAGTTTCTCCTTTTATCATGTTGTTGCTTATTGGTCCATTTTTGAGGGTTTTTGTTTTCTTTATGTTGAGGTGCAATCCATACTGAAGACTGTGGTCTTTGTTCTTCATTAGTAAGTGCTTCAAGTCCTCTTCTTTCAGCAAACAAGGTCGTGTCATCTGTTTATTACAGGTTGTTAATGCATCTTCCTCCAATCCCAATACTGCGTTCTTCTTCATATAGTCCAGCTTCTTGGATCATTTGCTCAGCATACAGATAGAATAGGTATGGTAAAAGGATACAACCCTGTCACACACCTTTCCTGACTTTAAACCACAGAGTATCCCCTTGTTCTATGCAAACAGCTGCCTCTTGATCTAGGTACAGGTTTCTCATGAGCACTATTAAGTGTTCTGGAATTCCTGTTCTTCACAGTGTTATCCATAATGTGTTATGATCCACACAGTCAAATGCCTTTCTTTACATAGTCAATAAAACACAGGTAACATCTTTCTGTTGTTAGTAATAAATTATTTCAATTATGTCTAACATGTAGCACAGTTTCTCTCCTAAGATAGGTGCTCAGTAGATATTTGTTGATTGAATCAATCAGTGCAGGCTTGCTATTAAATTGGTATTGTTTTGAAATTGTTATGCTTTTTTGTAATATGACATTAATTTTATTCCTCTGTAGTTTTCCTTCAGTCCTCCATTTGCTGAGGCAAGCTGACCTCCTCTTAGTGAAAAGGCAGAAAATAAGAAAAGCTTAGTCACAGTTATTGTAAATTTTCCATACCTGGATGAATCTATACTGGAGAAGTAAAGACTAGGAGGAAACATGATAGTTGTCTTCGTATATTTTATAGTTTGTCAGTCAAAGGGGGAACTTGTTTATTTCAGAAGACATAACTAGACTCAAAGAGTAGAAGTTACTAGAACCTCTCTGTGAGAATTTCTAACTCTGTAGTTGACCATACTTGCAATAGACTATGCAGTAGACTGCTCAGACCTAATAATTTCTATGTCATCTAGTCAGAGAGTCAAAAAGAATCTGTCACTGTTCGATAGCATTTCACCCACAGCAGAATTTCTTTCAAAATTGGAGTCAATCCTGTAAAACCCTGCCACTGCTTTATCAACTAAGTTTATTTAATATTCGAAATCCTTTGTTGTCATTTCAGCAATGTTCACAGCATCTTCACCAGGAGTAGATTCCATCTCAAGAAACCACTTTTGCTGTTCGTCCATAAGAAACAACTCTTCATCTGTTAAATTTTATCATGAGATTGCAGCAATTCAGTCACATCTTCAGGCTCCACTTCTAATTCTAGTTCTCTTGCTGTTGCCACCACATCTATAGTTACTTCCTCCACTGAAGTCTTAAACACCTCAAAGTCATCCCGAGGGTTAGAATCAACTTCTTCCAAACTCCTGTTAATGTTGATATTTTGACAAATGTTCCCTGAATCACAAATGTTCTTAATGGCATCTAGAATGGTAAATCCTTTCCAGAACATTTTTGGTTTACTTTGCTTATATCCATCAGAGGAATCACTATCTATGGCAGTTATAGCCTTATAAAATTCTTAAGTAATAAGACTTGGAAGTGTAAATTACTCCTTGATTCATGGGCTGCAGAATGGATATTGTATTAGCAGGCATATGCAAACAACATTAATCTCCTTGTACATCTCCATCAGAGCTGTTGGTTGACCAGGTGCATTATCAATGAGCTGTAATATTTTGAAAGGAATCTTTTTTTTCTGAGCAGTAGGTCTCAACAGTTGTTGTTATTGGGTGCCATTGAGTCGGTTCCAACTCATAGCGACCCTGTGTACAACAAAATGAAACATGGTCCTGAGCCATCCTCATAATCATTGTTATGCTTGAGCTCATTGTTGCAGCTACTATGTCAATCCATCTCATTGAGGGTCTTCCTCTTTTTCACTGACCCTCTACTTTACCAAGTATGAAGCCCTTTTCCAGGGACTGGTCTCTCCTGAAAACATGTCCATTCTTCCGGCAGTCTATGGTATATTCAGTATTCTTCACCAGCTACATAATTTGAATTTGAATTCTTTGAAGAATTCAAAGACATCAATTCTTCTTCGGTCTTCCATATTCAATGACTAGCTTTCGCGTGCAAATGAGGTGATAGAAAATATTATGGCTTGGGTCAGGTGCACTTTTGTCATCAAAGTGACATCTTTGCTTTTTAACAATTTAAAGTGGTCTTTTGCAGCATATTTGCCCAGTGCAATACATCTTTTGTTTTCTTGGCTGCTGCTTCCACGGGTGTTGATTATGGATCCAAGTAAAATTGAATCCTTGACAACCTCAGCATTTTCTCTGTTTATCATGTGGTCTTTGATCATCATCAGTAAGTGCTTCAAGTCCTCTTTACTTTCAGCAAGCAAGATTATGTCATCTGCATATCATAGGTTGTTGGTGAGTCTTCTTGCAGTCCTGATGCCCCCTTCTTCTTCATATAGTCCAGCTTCTCAGCATACAGATTGAATAAGTATGGTGAAAGGATGCAACCCTGACGCACACCTTTCCTGACTTTATACCATGCAGTATTCCCTTGTTCTGTTCGAACATCTGCCCCTTGATCTATGTACAGGTTCCTCATGAGCACAACTAAGTGTCTGGAATTCCCATTCTTCACAGTGTTATCCATGATTTGTTATGATCCACACAGTCGAATGCCTTTACATAGTCAATAAAACACAGGTAAACATCCTTCTGGTATTCTGTGCTTTCAGCCAGGATCCATCTGACATCAGCAGTGATATCCCTTTTTCCCCATCCTTTTCTAAATCCTGCTTGAGCTTCTGGTAGTCAATGTACTTTTTTTTTTTTTTTTTTTTTTTGGTCAATTTGCTTTTGAGTGATCTCCTGCAAGATTTTACTTGTGTGTGATATTAATGATATTATTCAGTGATTTCTGCATTCTGTTGGATCATCTTTGGAAGGTCTGAAAGGACTCAACAGTGGGCCTAAAATATTCAGTAAACTATGTTGTAAACAGATGTGCTGTTATCCGGGCTTTGTTGTTCCATTTATAGAGCACAGACAAAGTAGACTCAGAATAATTCTTAAGGGCTGTAGGATTTTTGGGATGGTAAATGAGCATTGGCTTCAACTTAAAATCACCAGCTGCTTTAGCCCCTAACAAGAGAGTCAGCCTGTCCTTTGAAGCTTTGAAGCTGGGCATTGACTTCTCTTCTCTAGCTGTGAAAGCCCTAAATGGCATCTTCTTCCAGTATAAGGCTGTTTTGTCTACATTGAAAATCTGTTGTTTAATGTAGCCACCTTGTTCTAGATAACTTGCTGCAGCTTCTACATCACAACTTGCTGTTTCACCTTGCACTTTTATGTTATGGGGATGGCTTCTTTCCTTAAACCTCGTAAACCAACCCTGCTAGCTTCAAACTTTTCTTTTGCAGCTTCCTCAACTCTCTCAGCCTTCACATAATTGAAGAGAGTTAGAGCCTTGCTCTCAATTAGGCTTTGGCTTAAGGGAATGTTGTGGCTGGTTTGATCTTCTATCCAGACAACTAAAACTTTATCCATATCAGCAGTTAGGCTGTTTTGCGTTCTTGTCATTTGTGTATTCACTGAAGTAGCACTTTTAATTTCCTTCAGGACCTTTTCCTTTGCATTCACAACTTGGCTGTTTGGCACAAAAAGCCTAGCTTTCAGCCTGTGTCGGCTTTCAACATGCCTTCCTCACTAAGCTTAATCACTTCTAGCTTTTGATTTAAAGTGAGAGATATGCAGCTCATCCTTTCACTTGAACACTTAGAGGCCATTGTAAGATTATCAACTGGCCAAGTTTCAATATTGTCGGGGAATAGAGAAGCCTGAGGAGAAGGAGAGAGACGAGGGAACAGCCAGTCAGTGGAGCAGTCAGACATACACAATATTTATCGATTAAGTTTGCAGTCTTATATGGGTGCTGTTCGTAATGCCCCAAAACAATTACAATAGTAACATCAAAGATCGTTGATCACAGATCACCATAACAGATATGATAATGAAAATGTTTGAAATGTTTTGAGAATTACCAAAATGTGATAAAGAGATATGAAGTGAGCACATGCTGTTGGAAGAATGGTGCCAATAGACTTGCTTAACGCAGGGCTGCCACAAACCTTCAGTGTGGAAAAACACAGTATCTGCGAAGTGCAGCAAAATGAGAGGTGCATGTATATCAGTCTGTTGATAGTGGTGTATTATTTTCTGCTTGTGGGATTTTTTTGTGTTTATTTGATTTGTTTTGGTTGTTGTTAAATATTCCTTTGCGTTTCTTTCCTAGGAATGGAAAGAACGTTATGGACACAATAGAGAAGATTCCACTAGAAACAGAAATGTTCATACTGACCCGAAAGAGTCAAACTTCTCAGATATTAGTACCAATCGGTGTAAGTAATTTATTTTCTAGTTCTCTTAGAATTTTTTTTTTTTTTAATACTTGCTTGTATAAAGGCTGAGAATTAGGATAAAAGCCAAAATCTGTTGCCGTCAAGTCAGTTCCAACTCATAGCGACCCTACAGGACAGAGTAGAACTACCCCATAGGGTTTCCAAGGCTATAATCTTTACAGAAGCAGACTGCCATATCTTTCTTCTGCGGAGCAGTGGTGAGTTCACACCACTGACCTTTCCGTTAGCAGCTGAGCACTTTAATCATCAGGGTTCCTCAAGCATTAGGATACCCATTCAGAAATGCCTTTGTAGAACTGTAAATGTACTTTTGTACTGACATTCCTTTCTCACATCCCTCAGTGTATAAAAGGAAGGGGAAACTCAGATATGCATCCTGGTAGGAGAAGGAGTACTGGGACATCAAATGATAGTTGTAAGTGTACTAACCTAAGAAATATCAGCACTTATCCCAGGCATGTTCTAGGCAAATGCTTATTTCTACTTTTTACTCAGATTTTTTTTTTTTTTTTTTTTTTTACTTAGTAGATGATATTCAGCCATTTTTAATACTTTATTGACTTACCATATACATCAGGCACCTTCCCACTTATACCCTTTTCTTAGGGTGCTCGTATTTTAATGAGGAACGATACCAGTAATAAGCCATCTGGCACTTGAGGGGGTTAGGAAATCTGATGTTCCTAGCCCTGCACTGACACATGGCCGAAGCCACCTGCCACTGGGGTTGTGGCAAGAAAACTATTTTAGCCCAGGATATAGTACTGTGTTTTAGGAGGCAGAGGTTGTTTGTCTTTGGGGAGATGCAAGATTGCTACGAGAGCACCATCACAGGCTTAGGTGCACAGGGGCCTGTCTAAGAGTAAGGAAGGAGTGAGAAAGCCAAGAACCCTCCCCCGCTCAACTACAAGCTTTGCACTGAGTACCAAGCAACATAAATGTACTGTTGGGGGAGCAGTAGAAACGTGGAGAGACACCCGCCCCCCTTCTGTGACAGATGTTCAGGGCTTGTTGAAATCTGAGAATGGAGCAAAAATACTGAGAAATCTGTACTTGAGACGAGACCCTCCTGAGCACAAGACAATAGCAGTGTATTGCTGGAGAAATATGAAGCCTGTGGGGACTTACAGAAACTAAAGCAACAATAAAGCCCAATCCAAGCCCAGCTACAGATTAGATTAACTCAGTCCCTCAACATTAATGTCCTAGTAGAAGAAACGTGTCCATTTTGGGGTACAACTATTAATTATCTCAAACTCTACTTTCTTTTACACACGATGTCTGGCATTCAGTCAAAATTATAAAATATGCAAGAAAATATAAGCCATCATCAGGAGATAAAACAGTCAACATAGCCAGACCTAAAGGTGGCCCAAATGTTGGAATTATCAGGTAGGGACTTTGTAATAACTGATTAATATATTTAAGGATCTAATGGAAATGTTGGTCAACATGCATGAACAGGTGGGGAATTTCACCAAAGACATAGAAACTATTAAAAAAGAGCCAAATGGAAATATTAGAAATATAGGTAGTCCCCAACTTATGATGGGATTCCCTTCCGATGACTTCATCATAAGTTCTGATTTAAGTCGAATACTTTATTTATTTAGTTTTCATTATTATTACCTTTTATTGTCAGTATCTTTATAAATCATAACATTGAACTTCTGCAACTGAACATCTAAGAATGATAACATCAAATTATGGGGTGCAACATTGTATATAGTACATATTACTGACAATAAGATATACCAAAAAACGGTTGTAAGTGCAGTTTGTTGTAACTCAAATATATCATAAGTTGGGGACTACCTGTATTTTAGTCACAGAAGCAAACTTTAATGTAATTGGTTATTTGATAATTTATAATGAGAGCTATGACAGAAGAAAGCAACCAATGCTGAGGGAATTCAGCTTAGGGAATGGAAAAGGAATTCTTCATTGAGAAAGGATTTCTGTAATAAATCTTTAGCTGAGCATTTGGGAATGAATAGCACTTAGCCAGGTGAAGGATATTTTAGGAAGAATGAGTGGAAGGCATGGTAACATAAGAGAGCCTTTTTGGGAAATCCAAATTTTTCTCTGTGACAAGAGGCTAAAGTATGAGAAGGCTGAAAAGAGGGAGAGACTACAGAAATAGCTGGGAAACAGATACTATCATATTCAGAAGTCTGGATTTTATCCTGAAGATGAGGCTTCAGTTTGGGAAGAAACATGATCAGAGTTTTGTTTTAGTAAGATGAATTCTTACTAAAGTATAAACCATGATTTTCAGGGAAGTGAGACACAGAAACCACTTGAGTCTGTTTTGGTAATGCAGTCAAGAAATGTTGAGGACCTAAAATAAGGCAGTAATCTTGGAGATGAAAAGAAGAAGATTGGAATGAGATTTATGGTAGAATAATAGGAGAGGGCTACAAATTTTAGTTAAAACTAGCAGGTAGAGGGAGGATTCTGTAAAGAGATTTGGAAGCTTGCTTACCATGGCGTGCAAGTTAACAGAGGGGAAAGATCTGTATGGGAGAATGGTTAATAGAAGAGGAGCCACAAAGCCTTAGGAATATGAGTTAGAGAGAACCTGGCATGTGGTAGATAATCAACATTTGCTGAATGAACGAGAGAAAAGATGAATGTGGTTCCATGTAGGGCAGAGTCCAAGGTGACAAAAATGTAAGATGTGATAGAATTGGCAAGCCTCAAGTTTTCAAACAGAGCTATATCATTTAAGTTCTTCTGAAGCTATTGGACTGCACAGGACAACATTGTGAGAATTTAGGTTGTTTATGAAGAAACTGCCGTCCATGTGGAGAAGGGAGATTTAGTTCCCTAGATCTGTGCTAACCAATATGGTAGCCAGTAGCCACTTGTGATTATTGATCGCTTGCAGTGTGGCTGGCATCCCATGTTAAAATGATAATATTTTGGATATATTGGGTTAAACATATTTAAATTAACTTTATCTGTTTCTTTTTCATTAATGTAGCTTCTAGAAAAATTACGGTTAAATTATGTGGGTTGCATTTTATTTCTGTTAGACTCTGCTGCCCTAGACCATGCCTCATAGGTGAAAACACTCAGGCCTTTTTTGAAAATCCTGAGCTGATTACATCTTAAAGAAAATACTAGCCAAGAAATGAGATTATATGAAAGCTATAGCAGCCCCTGGTTTCACTGTGGAACCAACTGAAACTTGATTTGGTAATGACCAATTTCGCTATTACAATACCTTAAATATTAATTCTGATTCACGTTAATTAAGTCTTTGCACTGTATCTGCTTCTGAGCTTAGCCTAGATACAAAGCCAGAGAAATTTTTTTTTCTATCATTGTATTTATAATTTTAATCTTATCTTTTTACAACAAGACTTTATTTTTTATAGCAGTTTTAGGTTTATGGAAAAATTGCCCAGAAGGTACAGAGTTCCCATCTATCTTCTCCCACCCCCAAAAGTTTCCCGTTAATATCTTACATTAAGTTGGTACATTTGTTACAATTGATGAACCAATATTCGTACCTTATCAGCCAAAGTCCATAGTTTACTGGGGTTCACTCATTGTATGGTACAGTTCTGTGGGTTTTTGTCAAATGCATAATGCCATGCATCTACTGTTACAGTATCATACAGAATAATTTCACTGCCTTAAAAATGGCCTGTGCTTCATGTATTCATCTCCCCTCTCCTTCCCCACAGCCCCTGCAATCACTGATCTTTTTATTGTCTCCATGGTTTTGTCTTTTCCAGAATGTCATATAGTTGGAAATATTCAGTATGTAGCCTTTTCAGACTGGACTCTTTAACTGAGCAATATGCATTTAAGTTTCCTCCCTGTGTCTTTGTGACTTGGTAGTTCATTTCTTTATATCACTGAATGATACTCTACCTTGTGGATATACCACAGTGTGTCTGTCCATTCACCTATTGAAAGACATCTTGATTGCTTCCCTGTTTTTTTGCAATTATAAATAAAGTTGCTGTGTAAACATTCATGTGCAGTTGTTTGCGTGGACATAAATTTTCAACTCATTTGGGTAAATACCCAGGAGTGTGATTGCTAGATCATATAGTAAGCCTGTTTGGCTTTGTAAGGCACACCAATTTGTCTTCCAAAATGGCTGTACCATTTTTCATTCCCACCAGCAATGGATTAGAGTTCCTCTAGTTCCACGTTCTTGCCAACATTTGGTGGTGTCAGGGGTTTGGATTTCAGCCATTCTAATAGGTGTGTAAGCTATGTAATAGTATGTCACTTCTGTTTTAATTTGCAATTCCCTAATGATATATAACATGGAGCATCTTTTTAGATGCTTATTTGTCATTTATCTATATGTCTTCAGATCTGTGTGTTCAGATCTTTTGCCCATTTTGTAATTGAATTTATTATCGTTGAGTTTTAAGAGTTCTTTGTAATTTTGGATCCAGGTTCTTTATCAGATACATGTTTTGCAAAGATTTTCTCCCAGTTCGTGGCTTGTCTTTTCAGTCTCTTAATTTTAATCTGATTTTTAAGGGACCATGTAGTTATCTTTTCTTATATGTCTTTGTAGTCAAAATTGTAATCTTTTTTATTTTTTTCTGTAAGGCTATAGTCTATAGCCTGTATATTAAAAGACAGTAGGAAAGTAGACATATCTTCTTCATCTTTTTTTTTCCTCCCTTCCTTTGCAGCAGCATCCAAATATACCAGAGCTAATAATAGGACTGAAAGGGACAGAATAGAACTCCTCCAGGATGCAGAACCTTTGGATTTTAATGCAGAAACATTCACTGATGATCCTCTTGAGTCTGAATCAGGAAGGTAAGGTCCAGCTGGGTGGTTGTGGCTGCAGCATTCCTCTGATATTTTAATAAGGTACTGACTTGACTAGGTTGAAAACAAGTGACAAATAAATGACTAATAATAGAGGCATAAGCATATTAATCAACCTTTGATTCCTTTTTATACTTTCTAATGCTTTATTTTTTAAATTGTAGCGTATGGTAGTGGTAATTGAAATTGACACCTTCATATACTACCAGTGGTATTATAAATGAGAAAGAAGAATTGAAATAACAAGAACCCTAACAACATTTATGTATACATATATGTTTACAAGTATATATTATATATATACTTGTAAACACAGGCAGTCAGGCATTCAAACCACAGCAGAGTGGTGTGGTTTTAACCACTACGCTATGAGCAAATAACTAAACAAAAGCAAAATATCATACTCATAAAGATATTTGTTTTTAGCATTGCCTATTATTAACAAAAAAGGTAAAATATTTCACTTATATTCAACAGTTGGAGGGTAGATTTAAACTGATTGAGCTTCTTATGTGTCTTATGGATTTTCCATCCCTCACTCTGTCATGCATGTACTCTAAGCTCTAAAACAGTATTGGTTAATTTATAATTAAGTAAATCTCTTTGGGATAAGATCCATGGAGGGTAAGCTTCTGCTGTCAGCTATTGAATAGATTTCACAGTGCTTACCAATCATGTAGCCACTTTCTTTTAATGTGTTCTTGTTTTTCTCTCCTCTATTAGTGCCTCATATCATTTCTTTATATCTACATTTCAGGTATCAGCCTGGTGGACGATATCTCTCGATGTCTCGCAGCAGAATATTTGATGATGTCTAAAGTGTGAAAGAATTTATGTTACAATTATCTGAGGTCAACACATCAGTACACCCTAGAATTTACTCTGTGCTCTGGGTAAAAAGTGTCAGGATAACAAAAAAGGCATGGAAAATTAATTATATTCTAGTAATAATAGTTTATCTATTGTTCATTGAATAGAATATCGTCTTTCTGTTAGGATTTAACTTATTTTTATGCAGATAATGCACACCTTCTGCATTTGTTTGCCAGCCATGCCCTCCCCCCGCCCCGCCCCAGGAGGCGCCTTCACAAGCACCTGCATTCCAATCCTCTTTCACAGGTTGCTGTAAAAAACAAAATTAGCATAGCAGGCTTACTAAAAATGCCTCATGGGGGAAGGGTTCCGCCAGCAAACAAATGCAGAAGGCACGCATTATTTGCATAAAAATAGGGTATTACATACCAAAAACCCAATGCCCTTGAGTCCATTATGACTCATAGCGACCTATCTATAGGCCAGAGTAGAATTGCCCCACAGAGTTTCCAAGGAGCACCTGGCGGATTTGAACTGCCAACCCTTTGGTTAGCAGCTGTAGCACTTAACCACTACGCCACCAGGGTTTAGGGTATTACATACCATTTATTAAATATCTGCCTTAGAAGTACAGTTACCCTGGAAGGATTTAATTCATGATGAAGATCAGTGTATGTTGAGGACATGTAGTTCAGTTTGATTTAGATAAATTTTTTTCAGGAAAGTCATTTTTTTTTTTAAGGTCCAAAAAAAAAAAAAACTTCAAGGAACCTGTAAATCATAACTAAAGTTTTATTATGATTTATATTTTTGCCAGTTCTAAAGAAGATGTTAAAACTGTGTTTCCCAAAGAGATATAAGTGAATAAAGACTTTAAATAATAACCATATTCACAAAACCCATGTCTTAAAACAAGGCTTACTTACCAGTCACAGCAGTGTAAAAAGCTCTTTTTCAACTCTGTATGCAAATAAGTGAGGTTTTGCATGTGTAATTAAAACTATCCTTCAACTGCTAGTGTTAGTATCTTTAGCATGCGTAGAATAATCAGGTGACGTATTCTTTTTTCAGTCTTTGGTCATAACTGGAAATTTTTTTATACTTTTGGTATTGCTTTGTAAAAGATTTTTATTTCAGAGAGAAATGTTCACCTTTGTCATTTAACATATTAATTTAAGTGTTGATCATTCCACTCAAACAGAATCCAAAGCATTATTGGTAAATAATTGTTTTGTTTTGTTTTATTTTTAATAGCCAAAGAGTCCCACAAAATTCCTAAGTTTTAAAGGTGCCTGTTGATGTTTCTGTTAAAAAAAATCCGATTATACAAAGAGAAAAAGTGAATCCATTTACTGTTGTTAAAAAATGCTGTTACTGACACTTAAATTGTGGTTTATAGAAAGCAGAAAACTAAATTAGAATGGAAATGTGTTAAAATAACTTATTGGTGAAACATGCTTAATATTTTAATTTTTTTTTTTTAAGCCTTTGTGTTTAAGCCAAAGTCACTGGTTTAAGCACCAGTATTTTATTGCAAACTGAACATGGTTGAGTGCAACATGCATGCAGAAAGTCTTTATTTCCCTGAAATACTTGCCAATTTTATAGGATCCGTAATATATTGCTGACTGTACTTGAGCTTGCTCAAGACAGTCCCAGCTGAACACCTGTTATCGTACATAATTATTAATAGTGTTCACTTTCACTCTCAACTGTCCCAGTTTGAAGATAAACTATATGGCCACCCTAATGATATGATTGTGTGTTTCTTGAAGGTAATCTTTCTCTGAATCATAAATCTGAAATTTTTATTTTCCTCTTTAATTAGTGTCATCATGTAATTCTTGTAAAGGTACAGTTCCATATGGGTAGTAAAAGGAATGGCGTCACCCTTCTTACCTGATTTTCTTCAGTTTTTATGACCTTTGAGATTTAGATCCCCTTTAAAGTAATTATCAATGAAGATGTACTCTCTGAATCCAAGGTTGTAGAAACTGTCCATTTGAATACACACACACAGCCTTTTATTGTGACCTGTGGTCAGAGAGCAACAGGCCAGGAGCAGAAATAATTTAATCCTGTTTGTAACCACAGGATTGACTCACTGAATACCTTGGGCAAATCACATAACCTTTCAGTGCCTCAGTTTCTTCATTTGCAAAATGAAGGTGATACTTGCTATCTACCTACTGATCTACCTCACAAAGCTATTGTGAGGGTATTGAGTTGATGTTTGTATACTAACAAAAAAAAACCCTATAGTAGTGTTGAAAAAAAACGAAGTAAGTCATTAGTCATGCTATTTATACTAATGGTACTTACATTAGATGCAGAAATGATCATAATAAGGCCTGGTTCCTTATTATTAAAAAGAAACAAGTACCCAAAGCAAAAACTCCAAAATAATTCATCAAAATTCCTGTGAAAATAGTGTTGTTTCCCATACGGTTTCATCATGAAATTCAGATGCTGTTGTAGAAGCAGGAAAAGAGAAGAAATTATCCAATTACTTTTCAGACCTACTCATATAACGTTGTAAGACAAATGGATAGGAATGTATAAGGGAACATTACTACTTTCCTTTATTATTAAATTTTTTATGATTATAATAATTGAAGTATGTATATACCTTCACAATCAGTATAGATCCTTATATGACTTTTGAGTTATTTCCAAAATAATTTTTAGATGTTTCAGTGATTGAGAGCATTCAACTTTTAAGCAGAGTTTGTCTTATAGGACTTTATATACAAATCATATAGGAAGGTTACCTTGCTCATTCTCTAATAGTAGACTACCCTTTGAGAAGGTTAATTGTTAATCTTCTAGAGCTTAGAGTTGATCTTTTAGAGTTGTATGTCTGAGTTCAGAAGGCAATGATTTAACCCCTGAAAATGAAGACTTTATCGCTGGAAAACTGAATTAACATTTATTACGCCTCATTGTGTCAAAAAACAAACAAAAAAAAAAAAAAGTAATAGGTACAAAGAGCTTTCTGATTTGAAAAGCTTATAAAAATTTAACTACATTACAAAATATTACTAAATTCATATACTTTACGTGCAGAGTACAGTTCTTAAAGAACTACTTTGGCACTTACTTTTTGATGTCTTTTTTATCTAATAAATAACTGATTAGAGTTTTGTAAATTATTTTTTAAATAGTTGTTAGATAAGGATATTCAGTAAGCTGGTAATTCACAATAACTTAACAGAAAGTACTAATCTATTAATTTCATAACTCACCTGTAAATTGCTAATTAACACTTTTTGTACAATATCAGTAACTTGTTATTATCAATAGAGCATTTTTGTAAAAAAAAAAAAATCGTAAAGTTCAAAATAAAGTATAAGCCTAATTATCATAATTTGCTCTTTTACCAAATGAGTACAAGGGCCTCAGAACAGTTTTATCATGCATGAGCCCTGCATTTCACAGAAGTGGTAAGGGCTAAATCAAAACGTTTAAGGGTTTTCCCTTTATAAAGAATAGAGAAAAGAATTTGACAATCCAAAGCTTCAAAAAGTTACCAGTTGATTTGTTCTTGGGTCATATGTAGCTATACCATTCGATTGAATTATCAGTTCTGAAATCTAAACTGGATCTATACCCAAATTAAATTAAACTGAGGATAGGAAAATCAATTGTTTGTTAGTATATTATAGCATTTTAATGAAGGAATTTCATTTATTTGCAATAGCAAACCTCATTGTTTATACCTTTAATAGGTTTAAGGAATGTTTTTGATGATTATTGATTACAATCTTAAGGGAAAAACAAACTCTCCACAGTTGTTCATGTTGTACAGTAATGTGAGTTTGTTGTACTTATAATTTGAGTGGGCCATGCCTGAAAATTGCAAGGTGAAATACATTTGTGCTACAAGGCAAAACATGTCCGTGAAAAATCTTCACATACTCAGATCTCCAAAACTGTAATGGATTGTATTATATTAAGTTCTAAATGTTAAGAAGTAAATGGATTTAGGGTTTTTCTCTTTAGTATCTTCCTTCCTGCCTCACTCCTCTCATGCCATCCTTCCTCTCTGAGGCCTCCCTTTAGTGTGACTTTTAATGTGCTGACAGATTAGTCTTCCAGATGTTTTGTGTACACAGTTGTTTTGGGTGATCAGTATACTTAACAGGAACTAGTTCTGACTACAGATCCCACTCCTTGAAATGGCACCGTCACACCTGAAGTAGTGAAACGAATTGTGCTTACAACTAAGCTGCATCTGAATGTGAAGGTGAAATATGCTGGCTCAGAGTGTTGTCTTTTAGGTCACTTAGGAGGCCACTCCAGGAAAATTAATTCTTTTCAATGTAATGTTTTGGCATAAAAATAGATATACAAAATAAAAGTGATGGCTAAAAGAATAAATAAAAGCATTAACCTTGAGACCTCATTTTATGAAGAGAAATTCTAATAACATAGGTCGTTGTCAAAATTTTCCTCAGGAGAGGTTGGAACAATACAAGACGGTTACAGAAACCCTTCCAAAATATGAATTCCCTCTGTGTAGGGTGTTCCTTTCCAACTCAGTGACTTTTTCTTGCCCAGAGACTTGGGAGACCAGGCAGTGTTACCCCTCTCCCAAATCCTGGAGGCAAGGCCCTGTGAGCCGTCTCCCCCGGCAGATCAGACCTGAGCTCCATCCCCCGGGGACCCAAGCTCAGCAGTGAGAACGTGCTCTCACCCCTAATATTTTCAGTCTCAGCCTGGATTTCCTAAACGCTTTATTTCCATTTTCAAAAGATAGGTTCACTGAGGCCTCCCTGTAATTTTAAATTTCTTAGACTTTGTTAATAAAACAAGAATATTGGCATGTTCCTTGCTTTTAACACATTCCTTGGGGAATATTGACTCCCCCCCCCAAAAATCTTTTCTTTTATGATTATCTTGATCTCAACTCTTTTTTATAAAAGGAGAATTTTTCTGTACTAAGTCTAAGAGTAGAAGAGTGGCTTACTATGGCAGACATACACAGAATAGTATAATTTATTAAACTGACTGTACAGCACCATTTAGAGCCAGTATTGTTGATGTAAATCTTATCCACCTGGTCACTTAAAGTGTTGTATTTCTAAAAGAATGCTGGCTGGCATCTTCCCTACTTAATATACTAAGTTGCAGGGGAGAGACAATGTATTTATTTTTTTTAAAGCAATCCAATGGATTTGTTTTTGTTCATACTTTGAAAACAACTTGAAGAATTTTTCTCATTTTAGAAGGTAGAGAATATGTGGACTTATCTTTTAAATTACTGTATTATATATTTGTAAATTATAGCATTGAAAAGGATAAAAGTGCTCTAATATTGATGTTATTACTTCTTGGTATTTAATTTTTATAGAATGTTTTCATAAGTAAGAAATTGTAGTATTGCTTCTAAGTAGTTTTTAAAACTTTCTCAGATAAGTTCTGCCCAGAACCTATTTCCTTCAGGCAATATTTTAAAGCTCAATTAGTCCAGTGTGAATTTGAAATACACCTACATCTCTTCAGTATCCTTTATGTGTACCAGTACCTCAGCAAAGTATACCAAAAGTGTAATTTCTGCATCTCATTAGTAAATTACTTATTTATCTAATTGAGTGGACTAAGTGAAGTAGAAGATGAGTCTTTTCAAATGTGCATCTGATCATGATTTTTCAAAAGGTTAATTAATTAATGTTCAATTTTGGTGTGTGATGCCAAATGTCTCTTTAATCAGCCGTTACTTCCTGATATTTAGTGGCAAATGTTTTCCCATCTGACCAGTGAGTTGGAGGTTTAATCGGCTTTCTCTCAGATTCTCTCTGCATTTTCAAATATGTATTTAGAAAAGGCTGCAAAGTGCTACCTGTCAGTAAGTTAGCATCTTTGGCTTTATCTGTGCAAAATGTTCTTTCAGTTTGGTTTTGACAAACTCACTGACTTGCAATTGCTTTATAGTATTTTAACTTATTGTTGATGTAATGAATTTTTTGAAATGTTTATTTGATTCACTGTTAAAATGGAGAAAATTACGTAGTTTTGCATGAAATAAAGTACATTTCTACAAGTTACTAAGAATTTTACTAATTATTTATGCATATTCTACTATCTTTGAGATTAAAATCTTTTACATAGATCTGGACATTCTTTTGTTCTTTACAAATTTATTAGCAAACACTACAAAAGAAATGCTTTAAGAGAAATAATTAAATACACGCACTTTAGGTTCCACATTATTTTATCTCATAATTAAAATTAATTTTAGTAATACTAAAACCAGATTTAGGCAAACCAGACTATTAACTTCTGTACATACCCTTTTACATCTACTTTTTGAGAATGGTATGAGAAATGAAGAGAGCTATCAAAATTAAAAATAACTTTTCTTTTTTCTTTTGGCCAGTCTTCATAGCCAGAAAAAAATCCTGTGACAGAAGTAGCAAAACTGAGGAGAAAATATTACTACCCTTTGACCTTTGCCTAGCTTTCAAAAGAATATAGGTTTGTTGTCTTCAAGAAATAAGAAGAAAGTTATTTCCATAGTGAGCTACTTAAAAAAAAAAAAAAAAATTTAAAATCCTGGAAATAGATCAACTTTCTAACACATATCTAAATAGCTAAAGATATTGTGTGGCCTAATTAACCAAGTGCAAGTCAAAGCAATTTGAAAAACCTAGGTTCTTCACTTATACACAGCAAGGTTGTTTTCTGAACAGGATAAAAGAAGAAATTTTTGGTCTCAATCTGTTTGATATATCTCCTCCCATTAAGGAAAAATATAACTTTTTGGTTATGTTTGGAGGTAGTCCTAGCCAAAGCCCAGTAAATGTTTGTCAACATCTAGCAAATAACAAGTAACTTAGTACTATGAGTCCTGAGAACTGTGGGGACAATACGTGTGAATAGGCTAGATCCTTCTAGAGCAAACTCTAATTCACCTATATCTCTTGCCCCTCCTTTTATAAAGCCCATATGCCATAGATTTCACATCCTGAAGAGATAACACTGCTCTATCCTATAAATAGCCCTGTGTTGGGTTTACAGAGAATTTGACCTCACAAGTTGAATTTTGATGAAGGTTCTTACTGAAACATTTAATTTTCAAAATAAATGTGAAAGCTGCAGACAAGTGTTTCAACTGTTTGTAGTCTAAATTAGCATGAACCCCAGATACGGTTTTTTGGGGGGGTTGTAATTTTTGTTTTAAATTTATTGTGTCTTACATGAACGTTTATACAGCAAATTCGGTTTCCATTTAACAATTTTTATACAAACTGTTTAATGACATTGGTTACAATTCCCAGGTAACAATTTTTACCTGTGGGGAACTATTTATAATTGATTACAGTGGTGTTTAGCTATTTTACTTCAGTATGTTTTAAGTTACCAAGTGCATAATTTATTTTTTTGTTCTGGGTCAGAGATTTTACAGGAATTAAAACTCTATAAATACAGTAGGTTCTCTAAGTAAAACATGGAATCTATCAAAACATGGATCTTCAGAGGTCTTAACTCTGGGCAGTTTCACTCCTGTGCCTCTCTTTGGGTGTGGTCAGTAAAAAAAAAACTGAATACATAGCACAGGTTTGTGGATCTTTCTTAAAGTTTCCCCTGCTCTGCCTGTCCTCAACTCAAGTCGGGAGGGCTCCAATATTTTCTATCAAACCGGTTTAGGCCTAGGCTTAAACTTTAACAGAGACTTTCTTGAACTGCATTGAACATTCCACTCAATTTTGCTGGATAAGAAGCTTCAAATGGGTAGATTTCCCAATAAGCAAGGTAAGCACAGGTTTACTTGTGCTTACTTACTAATCTATAGTGAAAAATTTCACATTTTTTCACCTCATCAAAGATTCTGCCTCTAGCTATGGCTGGCATCTGTCTCTCTCCCAACCCCACAGCATCATCCTACAGAATCAAAGCCTTTTTTCAAATTTACAATCTCTATGGGATTGTGCTTACTTATTAAACCGTAGTGAACAATGATGAAAACAATGTGAAACCATTCAGTACAGATTAGTAAGCACAAGTAAGGCTGTGCTTACCTTGCTTATTGGGTAAGCTGCCCCTGGCTGCAAAGAAGCATAGATATTGCCTTGGGGATGTGTGTGTGTAAAATCATCCACGTGTGGATTGTTAACATTCAGATAGAACTGTACCTCTACATGTGTCTGGCTAGTCTGCTTAGCATGAAGAGGGTTTTACCTCCTCCGGAGAAAGCAAGCAAGAGTTATCTATAACCATGGGACTGGAAAAAACATTTCCTCCTCTCTCATTCATGTTATTTTGACAATTATGAACTTAGGGACATTTGCCTTTGTGTACTTTTTTGCCAGCCTCAGGGGGTGGAACTCCAGTGGTCCCACCTTGCTCACCTGAAGCAGGAAAGGAAAGAGAATAATGGTCTAACAATCAGCCTAATTACAGAATTATCTCCCTACCACAGCTGACAGGTTCTACAGGTAACTACTCTTGCTTCTGTGCCATTCCTACAATGGGAGGGTTTAGGAGCACCAAACTCTGAGTCTTGAAGACATTCTTGCAAGGTTTCCCCTGGATTGGCTACTTATTTCCTGACTGCCCCTCCCCCCGCAGCTGATACACAGGCTTTTCTTCGGTGATGGCTTACAGGTTTCCTTTTCTCTCAGTGAAGTATTGAAACACACCTGGTACCCTCTTGGCCTTCTATTTTCTTCCTCTACTCATACACCTCTCCACCTCTTGTTGTTTTTAGGTGTTGTCAAGTCAATTCCAACTCACAGCGACCCTATGTACCACAGAACAAAACACTGCCCAGTCCTGGGCCATGCTCACAATCGTTACTATGCTTGACCCCATTATTGCAGCCACTTTGTCAATCCTTTTTTTCCAATGACCCTGTACTTTACCAAGCATGACATCCTTCTCCAGGGACTGATCCCTCCTGACAACATGTCCAAAGTATGTAAGACGCAGTCTCACCATCTTTGCTTCTAAAGAGCGTTCCCTTTGCACTGCTTCCAAGACAGATCTGTTGGTTCTTTTGGCAGTCCATGGTATATTTGATATTCTTCACCAACACCGCAATTCAAATGCGTCAATTCTGTCTTCCTTGTTCATTGTCCAGCTTTCACATGCATATGATGCCACTGAAAATACCATGCCTTGGATCAGGCACACCTTAGTCCTCAAGGTGACATCTTTGCTTTTCAACACTTTAAAGAAGTCCTTTGCAGCAGATTTGCCCAGTGCAATTTGTCTTTTGACTTCTTGACTGCTGCTTCCGTGGCTGTTGATTGTGGATCCAAGTAAAATGAAATCCTTGACAACTTTGATCTTTTCTCGGTTTATCATGATGGTGCTTATTGGTCTAGTTGTCAGAATTTTTGTTTTCTTTTTGTTGAGGTGCAATCCATGCGGAAGGCTGTGGTCTTTGATCTTCAGTAAATGTTTCAAGTCCTCTTCACTTTCAGCAGGCGAGGTTGTGTCATCTGCATATCACAGGTTGTTAATGAGCCTTCCTTCAATCCTGATGCCCCATTTGTCTTCATATAGTCTAGCTTCTCAGATTATTTGCTCAGCATACAGATCGAATAGGTATGGCGAAAGGATACAACCATGACGCACACATTTCCTGACTTTAAACCACTGAGTATCCCATTGTTCTGTCCTAACAACTGCCTCTTGATATATGTACAGGTTCCTTATAAACACGATTAAGTGTTCTGGAATTCCCGTGCTTTGCAATGTTATCCATACTTTATTTTGATCCACACAGTCGAATGCCTTTGCATAGTCAATAAAACACAGGTAAATATCCTTCTGGTATTCTCTGCTTTCAGCCAGGATCCATCTGACACCAGCAATGATATCCCTAGTTCCACGTCCTCTTCTCAAACCAGCCTTAATTTCTGGCAGTTCCCTGTCGATACACTGCTGCAGACACTTCTAAATGATCTTCAGCAAAATTTTGCTTGTGTGTGATATTAATGATATTGTTCTATAATTTCTGCATTTGGTTGGATCACCTTTCTTGGGAATAAGCATAAATATGGATCTCTTCCAGTCTGTTGACCAGGTTGCTGTCTTCCAAATTTCTTGGCATAGACAAGTGAGCACTTCCAGTGCTGCATCCGTTTGTTGAAACATGTCAATTGACATTCTATTAATTCCTGGAACCTTGTTTTTCACCAATGCTTCCAGTGCAGCTTGGACTTCTTCCTTCAGTACCATCGGTTCCTGATCATATGCTACTTCTTGCAATGGCTGAACACTGACCAACTCTTTTTGGTATGACTTTGTATATTCCATCCATCTTCTTTTGATGCTTCCTGCATCGTTTAGTATTTTTCCCATATAGTCCTTCGCTTTTGCAACTCGAAGCTTGAATTTTTTCTTCAGTTCTTTGAGCTTGAGAAATGCCAAGTTTGTTCTTCCCTTTTGGTTTTCTATCTCCAGCTCTTTGCACATGTCATTATCATACTTTACTTTGTCTTCTTGAGCTATCCTCTGAAATTTTCTGTTCATTTCTTCCTTTTGCTTGAGCTGCTCCATGCTCAAGAGCAAGTTTTAGAGTCTCTTCTGACATCCATTTTGGTCTTTTCTTTCTTTCCTGTCTTTTTAATGACCTCTTGCTTTCTTCAAATATGATGTCCTTGATGTCATTCCACAATTTGTCTGGTCTTCAGTCTTCAGTGTTCAGTGTGTTAAATCCGTTCTTGAGATGGTCTCTAAATTCAGGTGGGATATACTCAAGGTCATACTTTGCCTCTTGTGAGCTTGTTCTAATTTTCTTCAGTTTCGACTTGAACTTGCATATGAGCCACTGATGGTCTGTTCCACAGTTGGACCCTGGCCTTGTGCTGACTGATGATATTGAGCTTTCCCATTGTCTTTCCACAGATGTCGTCACTTTGATTCCTGTGTGTTCCATCTGGTGAGGTCCACGTGTGCAGTTGCCATTTATGTTGGTGAAGAAAGGTATTTGCAATGAAGTCGTTGGTCTTGCAAAATTCTATCATGCAATCTCTGGCATCGTTTCTGTCACCAAGGCTATATTTTCTAACTACTAATCCTTCCTCTTTGTTTGAACTTTTGCATTCCAATCACCAGTAATTATCAATGAATGCTGATTGCATATTCGATCAATTTCAGACTGCAGAAGCTGATAGAAATCTTCAATTTCTTCACCTTTTGCCTTAGTGGTTGGTTCATGAATTTAATAATAGTTATATTAACTGGTCTTCCTTGTAGGCATATGGCTATTATCCTACCACTGATAGCATTGTACTTCAGGATAGATCTTGAAATGTTCTTTTGACAATGAATGCAATGACATCATTCCTCTTCAAGTTCTCATCCCCGGCATAGTCGACTGTACGATTGTTCGATTTAAAATGGCCAATGCCAGTCCATTTCAACTCACTAGTGCCTAGGATATTGATGTTTATGCGTTCCATTTCATTTTTGACGATTTCCAATTTTCCTAGATTCATACATCATACATTCCATTTTCCAAATATTAATGGATGTTTGCAGCTGTTTCTTCTCATTTTGAGTCATGCCACATCACCAAGTAAAGGTCCCGAAAGGTTGACTCCATTCATGTCATTAAGGTCGACTCTACTTTGAGGAGGCAGCTCTTCGCCAGTCATCTTTTGAGTGCCTTCCAACCTGGGGGGCTCATCTTCCGGTACTATATCAGACATTATTCTGCTGCTATTCATAAGGTTTTCACTGGCTAATTCTTTTCTGAAGGAGACTGCTGGGCCCTTCATCCTAGTATGTCTTAGTCTGGAAGCTCAGCTGAAACCTGTCTGCCATAGGTGACTCTGTTGGTATCTGAATACTGATGGCATAGCTTCCAGCATCACAGCAACAGACAGGCTCCCACAGTACAACAAGCTCTCCGACACGTGGGGGTCTCCACCCCCGAGATGGGGAAATTCACCTATTTCAATTAAGTTATTCATGTATTTTCAACTTTAAAAATGGTTCTGACCCAAAAGACTTGAAAGCTGGGACTGAAAGATATACTTGCACACCAGTGTTCATTGGAACATTATTCACAATACCAAAAGGTAGAAACAACTCAAATGTCCATCAACAGATCAATGGATAAACAAAGTGTGGTATGTACATATGATGGAATATTATTCAACCATGAAGAGAAATGAAGTTCTGATACATGCTACGGCATTGGTCAACATTGAAAACACGCTAAGTGAAAATAAGTCAGACATGAAAGGACAAACAATGTATAATCGCACTTACATGAAATATCTAGAATAGGCAAATACATAGAGACCAAAGTTTATTAGTGGTTATCAAGGGCAGGAGAAAGGGAGGGGGATTCATAGTTATTGCTTAAGGAATACTGAGTTTTCTTTTTTTTTTTTTTCTTTCTACTTTTTATTGTGCTTTAAGTGAAAGTTTAGAAATCAAGTCAGTCTCTCACACAAAAACCCATATACACCTTACTACACACTCCCAATTACTCTCCCCCTAATGAGACAGCCCGCTGTCTCCCTCCACTCTTTTCATGTCCATTTCGCCAGCTTCTAACCCCCTCCACCCTCTCATCTCCCCTCCAAGCAGGAGATGCCAACATAGTCTCAAGTGTCCACCTGATCCAAGAAGCTCACTCCTCACCAGAATCCCTCTCCAACCCATTGTCCAGTCCAATCCATGTCTGAAGAGTTGGCTTCAGGAATGGTTCCTGTCCTGGGCCAACAGAAGGTCTGGGGGCCATGACCCCGGGGTCCTTCTAGTCTCAGTCAGACCATTAAGTCTGGTCTTTTTATGAGAATTTGGGGTCTGCATCCCACTGCTCTCCTGCTCCCTCAGGGGTTCTATGTTGTGTTCCCTGTCAGGGCAGTCATCGGTTGTAGCCAGGCACCATCTAGTTCCCCTGGTCTCAGGCTGATGTAGTCTCTGGTTCATGTGGCCGTTTCTGTCTCTTGGGCTCGTAATCGCCTTGTGTCCTTGGTGTTCTTCTTTCTCCTTTGCTCCAGGTGGGTTGAGACCAATTGATGCATCTTAGATGGCTGCTTGCTGCTTGCTAGTGTTTAAGACCCCAGACGCCACTCTTCAAAGTGGGATGCAGAATGTTTTCTTAATAGATTTTATTATGCCAATTGACTTAGATGTCCCCTGAAACCATGGTCCCCAGACCCCTGCGCCTGCTACACTGGCCTTCAAAGCATTCAGTTTATTCAGGAAACTTCTTTCCTTTTGGTTTAGTCCAACTGTGCTGACATCCCCTGTATTGTGTGCTCTTTCCCTTCACCTAAAGTAGTTCTTGTCTACTATCTAATTAGTGAATGCCCCCTCACACCCTTCCTCTCCCTCCCACCTCTCGTAACCACAAAAGAATGTGTTCTTCTCAGTTTAAAACTATTTCTCAAGTTCTTATAATAGTAGTCTTATGCAATATTTGTCCTTTTGCAACTGACTAATTTCACTCAGCATAATGCCTTCCAGGTTCCTCCATGTTATGAAATGTTTCACAGGTTCCTCACTGTTCTTTATCGATGCGTAGTATTCCATTGTGTGAATATACCATAATTTATCCATTCATCCGTTGATGGGCACCTTGGTTGCTTCCATCTTTTTGCTATTGTAAACAGTGCTGCAATAAACATGGGTGTGTATATATCTGTTTGTGTAAAGGCTCTTATTTCTCTAGCATATATTCCAAGGAGTGGGATTATGGTAGTTCTATTTCTAGCTTTTTAAGGAAGCACCAGATCAATTTCCAAAGTGGCTGTACCATTTTACATTCCCACCAGCAGTATATAAGTGTTCCAATCTCTCCACAGCCTCTCCAACATTTATTATTTTGTGTTTTTTGGATTAATGCCAACCTTGTTGGAGTGAGATGAAATCTCATTGTAGTTTTGATCTGCATTTCTCTAATAGCTAACGATCGTGAACGTTTCCTCATATATCTGTTAGCTACCTGAGTGTCTTCTTTAGTGAAGTGTCTATTCATACCTTTTGCCCATTTTTTAATTGGGTTATTTGTCTTTCTGCAGTTGAGTTTTTGCAGTATTGTGTAGATTTTAGAGATCAGGTGCTGATCAGAAATGTCATAGCTAAAAACTTTTTCCCAGTCTGTGGGTAGTCTTTTTACTCTTTTGGTGAAGTCTTTGGATGAGCATAGGTGCTTGATTTTTAGGAGCTCCCAGTTATCTAGCTTTTCTTCTACATTCTTTATAATGTTCTGTATACTGTTTATGCCATGTATTAGGGCTCCTAACGTCCCTATTTTTTTCTTCCATGATCTTTATCGTTTTAGATTTTATATTTAGGTCTTTGATCCATTTTGAGTTAGTTTTTGTGCATGGAGTGAGGTATGGGTCTTGTTTCATTTTTTTGCAGATGGATATCCAGTTATGCCAGCACCACTTGTTAAAAAGACTGTCTTTTCCCCCATTTAACTGTTTTGGGGCCTTTGTCAAATATCAGCTACTCATACGTGGATGGATTTATGTCTGGATTCTTAATTGTATTCCATTGGTCCACGTATCTGTTGTTTTACCAGTACCAGGCTGTTTTGACTACTGTGGCGGTATAATAGGTTCTAAAATCAGGTAAAGTGAGGCCTCCCACTTTGTTCTTCTTTTTCAGTAATACCTTATTTATCCGGGGCCTCTTTCTCTTCCATATGAAGTTGGTGATTTGTTTTCTCCATCTCCTTAAAGAATATTGTCGGGATTTGGATCGGAATTGCATTAAATGTATAGATCGCTTTTGGTATAATAGACGTTTTAATAATGTTAAGTCTTCCTATCCATGAGCAAGGTATGTTCTTCCACTTATGTAAGTCTCTTTTGGTTTCTTGTAGAAGTGTACTGTAGTTTTCTTTGTATAAGTCTTTTACATCTCTGGTAAGATTTATTCCTAAGTATTTTATCTTCTTGGGGGCTATTGTAAATGGCATTGATTTGGTGATTTCCTCTTCAGTGTTCTTTTTGTTGGTGTAGAGGAATCCAACTGATTTTTGTGTGTTTATCTTTTATCCTGATATTCTGCTGAACTCTTTTATTAGTTTCAGTAGTTTTCTGGAGGGTTCCTTAGGGTTTTCTGTATATAAGATCATGTCATCTGCAAATAGAGATACTTTGACTTCTTTCTTGCCAATTTGGATGCCCTTTATTTCTTTATCTAGCCTAATTGCTCTGGCTAGGAGTTCCAGCACAATGTTGAATAAGAGTGGTGATAAATGGCATCCTTGTCTGGTACCTGATCTCAATGGGAATGTTGTCAGGCTCTCTCCATTTAGGGTGATGTTGGGTGTTGGCTTTGTATAAATGCCCTTTATTATGTTGAGGAATTTTCCTTCTATTCCTATTTTCTGAGCATTTTTATCATGAATGAATTTTGAACTTTGTCAAATGCCTTTTCTGAATCAATTGATAAAATCATGTGGTTCTTGTCTTTTGTTTTATTTATGTGGTGGATTGCATTAATTGTTTTTCTAATATTGAACCATCCCTGCATACCTGGTATGAATCCCACTTGGTCATGGTGAATTATTTTTTTGATATGTTGTTGAATTCTATCGGCTAGAATTCTGTTGAGGGTTTTTGCATCTACATTCATGAGGGATACAGGTCTATAATTTTCTTTTCTTGTGGTGTCTTTACCTGGCTTTGATATCAGGGATATGGTGGCTTCATAGAATGAGTTTGGTAGTATTCCATCCTTTTCTATGCTCTGAAATACCTTTAGTAGTAGTGGTGTTAACTGTTCTCTGAAAGTTTGGTAGAACTCTGCAGTGAAGCCATCTGGACCAGGGCTTTTTTTTGTTGGGAGTTTTTTGATTACCTTTGCAATCTCTTCTTGTGTTATGGGTCTATTTACTTGTTCTACTTCTGTTTGTGTTAGTTTAGGTAGGTAGTGTGTTTCTAGGAATTCATTCATTTCTTCTAGGTTTTCAAATTTGTTTGAGTATAGTTTTTCATAGTAATCTGATATAATTCTTTTAATTTCAGTTGGGTCTGTTGTAATATCGCCCATCTCATTTCTTATTCAGGTTATTTGCTTCCTCTCCTGTTTTTCTTTTGTCATTTTGGCCAGTGGTTTATCAATTTTGTTGATTTTTTTCAAAAAATCAGCTTTCGGTCTAGTTAATTTTTTCAATTGTTTTTCTGTTTTCTATTTCATTTAGTTTAGCTCTAATTCTTATTATTTGTTTTCTTCCCGTGCCTGTGGGTTTCTTTTGTTGCTCTCTTTCTATTTGTTCAAGTTGTAGGGATCATTCTTTGATTTTGGCCCTTTCTTCTTTTTGGATGAGTGCATTTTTTTATATAAATTGGCCTCTGAGCACTGCTTTTGCTGTGTCCCAAAGGTTCTGATAGGAAGTGCTTTCATTTTCATTGGATTCTCTGAATTTCTTTATTCCATCCTTAATGTCTTCTATAATCCAGTCTTTTTTTTGAGCATGGTATTGTTCAGTTTCCAAGTATTTGGGAATACTGAGTTTTCTGATGAAAACTTTTGGAAATAGGTAGTGGTGATTGTTGCACAACATAGTGAATGTAATCAACGTCAGTGAATTGTATACATAAAAATGGTTAAAATGGCAAAATTTTTGTTACATATATCTTATTGCACATGCACATGCACACACACAAAGTGGCTCCCAAAAACCAAAAGATTAAATTTTATGGCCTCCATTAAGCCTATGTGGTCTCTGGACACCTAGGTTATAAGATACATAAAGTGAGGAGGGAAGAATCGCCATTATTCTTATTTGGACATTCAGTTCCCACAATACATAAAATATCCACTATCATCACCTAAAGCACTGGAATATCAGAAATATTTCAGTGAAATTTCTGGTTATATGTTAAGGATTTGTCTCTACCAATACCTTGAGAGTTCCTCAGGGGTACTATATCTGAGTCTGGCCAGGTATTTCACTAGAGGAGATGTAATAAATGGGATTGGTTACATATGTGTTAGACTTATGACTCAACCCAGAGAGCAAATCTCCAGAAAGCAGTCACCCCTAGGGCTGGGAAAAGAGAAGTGAAGCGGTTGGAGTTAGCAGATTGTAGAATTTGAAAGAGGAGTGTCTTAGGTATCTAGTGCAGCTATAACAGAAATACCACAAGTGGATGGCTTTAACAAAGAGAAATTTATTTTCTCATATTCTGGTAGGCTACAGGTCCAAATTCAGAGCATCAGCTCCAGGGGAAGGCCTGCTTTTCTCTGTTGGCTCTGGAGAAAGGTTCTTGTCAACAATCTTCCCCTGGGATAGGAGTTTCTCTGTGCAGGGACCCCAGGTCCAAAGGACACGCTGTGCTCCAGGTGCTTCTTTCTTGGTGGTACGAGGTCCCCCAGTCTCTCTGCTCAATTCTCTCTTTTATATCTCAAAAGAGATTGGCTTAAATTGTAGATTAATCCTATAGATTGAGTTTACATAACTGCCACTAATCCCATCTCATCAACCTCATAGAGGATTTACAACGCATAAGAAAAGCACATCAGATGATACAATGGCTGACAATCATACAGTACTGGGAATCTTAACCTAGCCAAGTTGACAGATACTTAGGGGGACACAATTCAATCCATGAGATTCCACCCTTTGGTGCCCCAAAATTCATGTCCTTGCCACATGTAAAACACATTCACCCCATCATATCATAGCAAAAGTCTTAAATCAACTTCATGTCCAAAATCCAAGAATTATTTTTCATCTGTGAAATCTAGAATACAAATTGTCTGCTTCCAAAGTACAATGGTGGAATAGGCACAAGGAAGACCTTTCCATTACAAATGGGAGAAATTGAAGGGAAAGAAGGGATAACAGACACCAAAAAAGTCAGCCCTCAAGGCTTGAAAATAACCCTCTGTTCTCTGAGATTATTTAGGCAATGGCCCTGCCCTCCAGACTGTGGGTGTTGGCTACACTCTCCAGATTCTGGGTGAAGGTCCCTTGGCCCTGGGCTTCAGCTCCACCTTCTAGGCCCACTGGAAAGACAACTCCTGCTCCCTGAGCTTTGGGCGGCCCCATTCTCCTAGCCCATCTGAGTGGTGGCTCCACCCCTAGGAACTCCAGTGGCCATGACTCCACCCTTTGAGTCCCCAGAGTCATGTCTATGCCCTTTGAGACTGAGGCAGCTCTGTTTCCTGTGTTACTTGTCTCTTCAGCTTCTGCTTCCTAGTTCCTTGGTTTCTTGGCCCCTCAGACCTCACTGCCTGAGTCTGCTCCTCTGGGGTGTTTCAAAGCTTTGCAGCTCCACTGATAAGTGCCTGGTGGCACCCCACTCTGCAGTAAGCTTTGGCCAGAAGGCACTCAACTCTCTTGCTCCATGGGATGGCAAGCCTAACTCCACCAATAGGTGCCCAGAGGCACCCCACTCTGTCAGGAGGCCTCCTGCTAAAGGCATTTAGGTTTCTCACTCTGTGGGTTAATGCCAGTGCTGTGTCACGCTGTTCTCCTGGTTCTGCTGCTGCTGTTTCTTTGCTGCAGCTTCTTGTCATCTGCTCTCCTCACTGCTTTTGAGTCCTCACCAGAATTGTCTAACGTCCGTAATTCCTCCAACAGTCTCTTTAAGGCAACCACTTCCACATTTTAGTTATCTGTTAGAGCTGCACCCCACTCTTGTTACTAAATTCTGTCTTAGTTTTCTAGTACTGCTCTAACAGAAATACCTCAAGTGGATGGTTTTAACAAAGAGAAGCTTATTCTTTCACAGTCTAGTAGGCTAGAAATCTGAATTCAGAGCTCCAACTCCAGCAAAAGGCTTTTTCTCTCTGTCAGCTCTGGAAGAAGGCCCTTGTCATCTATCTTCCCTTGGCCTGGGAGCTTCTCCACAAATGAACCCCAAGTCCAAAGGATACGCTCTGCTTTTGGCACTGCTTTCTTGGTGGTGTGAGGTCCCCCAGACTCTATGCTCACTTCTCTCTTTTATATCTCAAAAGAGATTGGCTTAAACTGTAGATTGAGTTTATATAACTGCCGCTAAACCCATCTCATCACCATCATAGAGATAGGATTTACAATGCATAGGGAAATCACATCATACAAAATGGTGGACAATCATACAATACTGGGAATCATGACATATCCAAGCTGACAGATATTTTGGGGGAACACAATTCAATCCATGACAAAGGGCATCATGGAGTCATCGCTCAGACTTCTGAGGAAGGAGTACTGCTGGCTGCTGCTGTACCTCTGAGGGAATGCAATGAGGCTGTTTCTGGGAGTGCTAAGAGGAGCTGGAGACCAAAGCAAACTGCTACTGCTGGAACAATGATGAAGGAAATGTTTAAGAAACAAGAAGGAAGCTTCTTCTCCCCTTCTCTTGCCTTACATTCTCCCTGTAGAATACCCTATCCTAGAACCTAACATAGAGACAAAGGAGACTGGAAATGTAGTTTGCAGAGTCCCAGACTCAGCATCACATGGCAGGATACAGAAAAGTAGGTTCGTAGCTGAGAGATAGTAAGTAACCAACACATGTAGGAATTATTTTGGCTCATTCACTTGGCCAAATCAAAAAAACCAAACCTGGTGCCGTTGAGTTGATTATGACTCACAGCGACCCTACAGGACAGAATAGAACTGCCTCATAAGTTTTCCAAGACTGTATATCTGCTCCTAATTCACCAATGGACTTTTGTCTAAATGTTTGAAAGGACAGATGATGATGATAAATTTAGAGGCTGCACTTCAATGTCTTTCCAGCTCATTTGGGTAATCTGGTAAGATTTCTGCAGTAGCATGCACCTGTAATAACAAGAAATGTTTCTCCTGGCCAAGAGCTCCTCAGAAATCCCCTTGCTGTGTTTTCCGCTACAGCCTGTTCCCAAACAATGTACGAGTTTCTCGGGGCTAGCTAGCTGAGAAATCATGTTCTCGGCCTTGCTGCTTGTATTTGCCAAAGAAAATCGGGTCTTCTCAACTTTGCGTATATGAAATTGTGGTTGTTTTGGGCACCATCTCCTGGGACCACAGTCCAGAGTACTGGAAGAATTCCTAAATGGGGCATTTCCTTAAAAGAGTAACTAAATGGAATTGTATAATTGTATATTAAATGTTAAATCAAAGACTATTTTGTTCAGCGCTATAAACACTAGTGTACCAAATCTACCAAAAAAAAAAAAAAAAATTAACATTATTCTAAAATTAGCATTCCACCACGTGTCTGTCAGGTTGTCATACTGTGGTGACTTGTGTGTTGCTGTGACACTGGAAGCTTTGTCACTGGTATTTCAAATACCAGTAGGGTCACCCTTGGTGGACAGGTTTCAGTGAAGCTTCCAGACTAAGACAGACTAGGAAGAAGGACCTGGTAGTCTACTTCTGAAACCTTACTAATATAAGGTTTACGCTATTAAAACTTACATTAGTATTTAAATTTGTATAAACATTTCTTGGCCTGAAAAGGATAACTCCAAGGTATTTAACAAAGACTAGATAAAGGGAAACATCCCTTTATGAAAATATTCCAACTAATAAATGAAAAATAATAGAATACGCCATTTTTTTTACCTTCTCTTGATCTAGGCATTGATCATCAGTAGCTGTTAAATCATTTTAAAAAGAGAAAACGTCAGTGTGCCTTCTCCTATAAGAGAACGCAACACCACCACAGAGGGTGAACCCAAGTCTGATCCAGCCTCTGGATTCAGCTGCCAATTTTCAGAAAATAAGGAGGAAAGAACATGTCGAACTGCACCACGACTATGCATTTAACAAAATCCAGACTATGGGAAGCTCTGCAGGTCCAATGTTCTAGGTTATTCAACTTATAAAGTATAAAGTTAAAAGAAAAAAGGGGGGGGAGGATAGAGTAAAACACATAGATTAAAAGAGAATTAAATGACTGTTCATTTTTTTAATAAACAAGACTAATCCATAGTGTGTAGGGATGCATACTAGTGTGATAAAAAAAAAAAAAACCTCAAGAAAGTATTGTGGTTGTATAGTTGATAGTTATAAGACAACAAGGCCATGTTTACTTGTGTGTGTATGTGTGTGGGATGAAGCACATTGAAGGCATTTCTGGAATGACTAGCAAATTTCTATTTCTTTACCTGAGTGATGGTTATGAAGGTATTCACGCTATAATAGCTGAGGTACACATTAATTTTTCTGGTTTTATACATATATGTCTTATTTTATAACAAAGTTTTCCATGGCTATGTGTGTATTTTGGAATTAACTGTGACATTTCATCTGTACATTCTACATTATCATGTTTTATGCTTATCATAAAGAAAAACGTTCATAATTTCACTGACCTTTTCAAAAGTTTTTTTTTTTCTAAAGTAATAAAGCTGAATAAGAGACGCAGAGCCACTGAAGTGGAGGGAAATTTTAATGAGTGGTTTCTACGAAGCTAAGTGAAGAAAGTTTTTAAAGAGGATTAAGGTCAAATACTGCGTGATAGTTTGATCATGAAAAGGTCTGAGAATTGGCCATCGGTTTTGGCAATACAAAAATCATTGATATAAGCAGTTTCAGTGCAGCTGTTCTTGTTAGTTGCCATCTAGTTGATGCAACTCATGGCGTCCACATGTGTGCACAGTAGGACTGTGCTTCCATAGGATTTTCAAGGCTATGACTTTTTCAAAAGCAGATTGCCAGGCCTGTTTTCAAAGGTGCCTCTGGGTGGGTTCTAACTGCCAAACTTTGGGTTAGTAATTGAGTGCTTAACCATCTGCACCACCCAGGGACTCCCTTCCATGGAGTTGTTGTTATGTGCCATCAAGTCGATTCTGACTCAGAGCGACCCTATAGGACAGAGTAGACCTGCCCCATAGGATTTCTAAGGCTGTAAATCTTAATGCCACATCTTTCTCTCATGGAGTGTTTGGTGGGTTCAAACTGCAGACCTTTTAGGTTAGCAGCCGAGTATGTTAAACACTGTGCCACCAGAGCTCCTTTCAGTGGGTTGTTGTTGTTAGGTGCCACTGAGTCAGTTCCAACTCATAGCTACCCTATGTACAACAGAACAAAACACTGCCCTGTCCTGCACTATGCTCACAATCACTATTATACTTGAGCCCATTGTTGCAGCCGCTGTGTCAATCCATCTCGTTGAAGATCTTCCTGTTTTTCACTGACCCTCTACTTTACCAAGCATGACGTTCTTCTCCAGGGACTGATCCCTCCTGATAACATGTCCAAAGTATGTGAGATGTAGTCTTACCATCCTTCCTTCTAAGGAGCATCCTGGCTGTACTTCTTCCAACATAGATTTGTTCATCCTTCTGGCAGTCCATAATATAAACAATATTCTTCGCCAACACCATAGTTCAATTCTTCTCCAGTTTTCTTTATTCATTGCCCAGCTTTTGCATGCGTATGAGGTGATTGAAAATACCAAGGCTTGGGTCAGGTACACCTTAGTCCTCAAAGTGACACCTTTGCTTTTTAACACTTTAAAGGGGTCTTTTGTTTTGCAGTGAATTTGTCCAAAGCAATATGTCATTCAGTGGATTAGTGAAATTAAAATCCTCAGGGGAGTAAAGGAATTTGCCTTAGAAGCATCAAAACACAGAAAGTGCAAGTTATAGATGCAGATAGGTTGATATTTTGAAGTGCATGGACCCTCTTCAGGTTGCTTTTCTTTTTCTCAGTAAAATAAGAAAGAATGCTGTGATCTGAGAGTGAGGGAGGAGGATAAAGTGTTAAAGGTTTCAGGACAAGGCATGAAGCAGTTGTCCAAGAAAGTGGACCAGAATATTCAGCAGAGAGATGAACTTCGGTTGTGCTCATGAATTTAAAATGGGACCAGTCAGCAAGGGTATGAGCTTCCACTACACGCGGTCTGCCTTATGTTTAAATAAAGAAAAGGACCACAAGACAAGTGACAGTCAAGGAGTCCCAGAACCTTCTGTGGCGGTGTTGGGAAACTCTTATCTTTCTGGGTATCTTCTGTATATTTGTTAAGACCGAAGAATAACTGTGACACACAAAGGGTCTGTCCCCAGTTGCTTTGGTTATTAGGGCTGAGAGGGCTGCAGACGGTGCCCAGAAGGGACTGGAGTAAGAAAGCCAGGCTAGACACCTTGCTCTGACCCGCTGCCAAGCAGAAACCACCCCCTCCGTGGCCTCCCCTCCCACCCTGCGCTCCTGAGTCCTCTTGCTGGAATTCGCATCTATCTCTGCACTAGAACAAGTACGCACTAGGTCCCTGCCCACGGCATAATGCGGACGGCACAAGTCCGCCTATTGGGAGTGAGCATGGCTGGGCAGCGGGCGCTGCTCCTGGGCTGCTTCATGCTGCAGGAGGTTCTGCTCCTGAAGGCGCCAAAATCCTGACGGTAACGTTGTTCGGTGAGTGTTCCTAGCGAATTCAGCGTGCACGCACTACAGCCGCGCTTGGGCAGTGGGTCGTTCCCAAGTGGTTTTCCACTCAGAGCCTGGGCTGGAGGCACTAGTGCCGCGCCTGGGCTCCTGGGCATAGAGGAACTCGCCTCACTCCTACTGTCAGGTCCTAGAGGCTGCAAGCTGCGCCTAGGGCCCTAAAGCTGAGAGCACTGCTAGGGGAAACTGGCCCTTCCTCTAAGCCATAATCCTAGGATCAGGTTCTTCTACTGCTTTCCTTATTCCTTTACGCAAATTCGGTCTGGTCGGTTTCCTGGGGAGCTGTGGCTGAATTCCAAGTGGATCAAAGCTTAGGCCTCAAATACGAACTTCCTGCCTGAAGTATTTACATTTAAAGGACATTTTTTTAGTATTAAGGAGTAGCTCCACCTCTTTCGGAAGCCCTGGCGGAGTAGTGGTGAAGGGCTACGGCTGCTAACTGAAAGATTGGCTGCTAACCAAAAGGTCGGCGGCTCGAATCTACCAGGCACTCCTTGGAAACCCTATGGGGCAGTTCTGTGCTGTCCTATAGGGTCGCTGTGAGAATTGACTGGACGGCCACTTCCTTGTCCCCCTTGGCTGTCTTCTGGAGTCACTTTCTAGCCAGTGTAGCAAAAACTTCCAAAGAGCAGGATCCCAGCAGTAACCATGAGAAGCCATTCATACCACTGTGTGCAGTTATTTTAGGGCATGACCAAGAGATCTGCCACCAATTGCCATAGTTCTGATTTCTACTCCTGGGGACCCCATGTGTGTCAGAGTAGAGTTTTCTATGGCTGATTTTTCCGTCTTTCTTCCTGGTACCTCTAGGTGGACTTGAACCTCCAACCTTTCAGTTGGCAGCCAACCCTGTCAATTGTTTGCACCACCCCAGGACTCTAAGGGACATGGCTCTTATTAAAATGCAGTATGTTTCCTAGGAAGGGGACTGCCTTAAACTCTAAGCCCCACAAAAGCTTATCATATTGACATGGAGCCCACGGGTCACAGAACAGGGAAAATTTGAAACAGGATTGTTACAGGTGAGAGGCTCAGACAGCCAGGAATCAACCAGCAGGAAGGCTCTGGGTATCCAGGCCAGAGTTGCCAGAAGGGGAAATGAAGGTAACCGTGAAGCTTTTCTTCTGCTCACCATTCAGCCAGGGTTTATTCTAGAGCTTCTGTGTCCCTATGCTCTCACCCCTGGCTTTTCTCTCCACTGACCTTGGACCCTCCATTCCAACTTCACAAAAATGACATACTTATCCTAAAAAACAACAACAACAACAAAAAAAAACCCAAGTCCATTGCGTCGATTCTGACTCATAGCAACCCTGTAGGACACAGTAGAACTGCCCCATTGGGTTCCCGAGGAGTGGCTGGTAGATTCGAACTGCCAACCTTTTGATTAGCAGCCAAGCTCTTAACCATTGCACCACCAGGGCTTTACTCTACTAGGGGGAAGTAATTATCTATCAATGAACCAGGTGTCGCAGGTTCTTTAAGCTCATGGCCATGATGTGATCTCACTTCAATAGAAAATACTTCCTTTATCAGATATCATATCTTCCTATTCAGTGGACCACTGCCATCCAATAGAAATATGTGAGCCACAAATGTAACTGTTAATTTTCCAGATGCTACATGTTTTAGTCAGGGTTCTCTAGAGAAATACAACCAGTGAGTAGGTGTGTGTGTGTAGACAGACAGACAGAGAGACAGACAGATAGATATGAATTTACTTATAAGGGATTGGCTGAGGCAGTTAAGGGACATGGCAAGACCAAAATCCATACATCAAGTGACAGCCTGGAGACTTCTCCAGGCTTACATCCCAAGATCTATAGGTCAGGAGACTGAAGAATGCAGACTCTGGGGGAGGAATACACCCTAAGGAAACTCCCTTTTCAACTGATTGATTACATCACATTAGATTGCATTATGGAAAGTGATTACATTACATTATGGAGCAACAACTAGACTAGTGTTTGGACAAACCAATGGAAACCATAGCCTAGCCAATTTGACACATAAAATTAACCATCACACCACATTAAATTTTTTTTAACTAGATTAAGTTAATTTTAATAATATATTTTATTTAAATCAGTATATCCCAATGTAAAATTTTGCTGAAGGTAATTCAAAAATGGTTTCCGCAGTACATTGACCAGGAACTACCAAAAATTCAGGTCAGAATTAGAAGAGGATGTGGAATGAGGGATATAATTGCTGATGTCAGATGGATCTTGGGTGAAGGCAGAAAACACCAGAAAGATGTTTACCAGTGTTTTTTGACTATGCAAAGGCATTCAACTGTGTGGATCATAACAAATTATGGATAACATTGCAAAGCATGGGAATTCCAGAAACTTAATTGTGCTCATGCAGATCCTGTACATAGAACAAGAGGTAGTCATTCAAACAGAACAAGGGAATGCTGCATGGTTTAGAGTCAGGAAAGGTGTGTGTCATGGTTATATCTTTCACCATACTTATTCAATCTGTATGCTGAACAAATAATCTGAAAAGCCAGACTATAAGAAGAACACAGCACCAAGACTGGAGGAAGACTCACTAACAGCCTGTGATAAGCAGATGGTACAACCTTGCTTACTGAAAGTGAAGAGGACTTCAAGTGCTTTCTGATGAAGATCAAATACTACAACCTTCAATATGGATTACACCTCAACATAAAGAAAATAAAAATCCTCACAACTGGACAAAGAAGCCACATCATGAAAAATGGATGAAAGATTGAAGTTGTTAAGGATTTCATTTTACTTAGATTCACAATCAATGCCCATGGAAGCAGCAGTCAAGAAATCAAATGACAAATTGCATTGAGCAAATCTGCTGCAAAAGACCTCTTTAGAAATGCAAATTAAAACTACGATGAGATTCCATCTCACTCCAACAAGGCTGGCAGTAATCCAAAAAACACAAAATAATAGATGTTGGAGAGGCTGTGAAGAGATTGGAACTCTTATACACTGCTGGTGGGAATGTAAAATGGTACAACCACTGTGGAAATCTATCTGGCGTTTTCTTAAAAAGTTAGAAATAGAACTACCATATAAAAAAAAAAATTTTTTTTTTTTTTTACCATACAGCCCAGAAATCCCACTCCTCAGAATATACCCTAGAGAAATAAGAGCCTTCACACGAACAGATATACGCACACCCATGTTTATTGCAGCTCTGTTTACAATAGCAAAAAGCTGGAAGCAACCAAGGTGTCCATCAACGGATGAATGGGTAAATAAATTGTGGTATATTCACACAATGGAATACTATGCATCGATAAAGAACAGTGGCGAATCTGTGAAACATTTAATAGCATGGAGGAACCTGGAAGGCATTATGCTGAGCGAAATTAGTCAGAGGCAAAAGGACAAATATTGTATAAGACCACTATTATAAGATCTTGAGAAATAGTATAAACTGAGAAGAACACATACTTTTGTGGTTATGAGGGGGGGAGGGAGGGAGGGTGGGAGAGGGTTATTTACTGATTAGTTAGTAGTTAAGAACTATTTTAGGTGAAAGGAAGGACAATACTCAATACACGGAAGGTCAGCTCAACTGGACTGGACCAAAAGCCAAGAAGTTTCCAGGATAAACTGAATGCTTCAAAGGTCAGCGGAGCAAGGGCGGGGGTTTGGGGACTATGGCTTAAGTGAACTTCTAAGACAATTGGCAAAATAATACTATTATGAAAACATTCTGCATCCCACTTTGAAATGTGGCGTCTGGGGTCTTAAATGATAACAAGCGGCCATCTAGATGCATCAATCGCTCTGAACCCACCTGGATCAAAGGAGAATGAAGAACAAGAACACCAAGGTCACACGACAACTATGAGCCCAAGAGACAGAAGGGCCACATGAACCAGAGTCTTACATCATCCTGAGACCAGAACTAGATGATGGCCGGCCACAATCGATGACTGCCCTGACAGGGAGCACAACAGAGAACCCCTGAGGGAGCAGGAGATCAGTGGGATGCAGACCCCAAATTCTCATAAAAAGACCAGACTTAATGGTCTAACTGAGACTAGAGGAATCCCGGCGGTCATGGTCCCCAAACCTTCTGTTGGCCCAGGACAGGAACTATTCCTGAAGACAACTCATCAGACATGGAAGGGACTGGACAATGGGTTGGAGAGAGATGCTGATGAAGAGTGAGCTACCTGTATCAGATGGACACTTGAGACTGTGTTGGCATCTCCTGTCTGGAGGGGAGATGGGAGGGTAGAGAGGGCTAGAAAATGTCAAAATTGTCACAAAAGGATAGACTGGAAGGGCTGACTCATTAGGGGGAGAGTAAGTGGGAGTATGGAGTAAGGTGTATATAAGCTTATATGTGACAGACTGACTCGATTTGTAAATGTTCACTTAAAGCTCAATAAAAATTATTAAAAAAAAGGACCTCTTTAAAGTATTAAAAAGCAAAGATGTCACTTTGGAGACTAAGATGCTCCTGACTCAAGCCATGGTATTTTCAACCACCTCGCATGCATGTGAAAGCTGGACAATGAATAAGGAAGCTCGAAGAAGAAGATTTAATGCCTTTGAATTATGGTGTTGGTGAAGAATATTGAATATACCATGGATTGCTAGAAGAACAACTATTATTCAAATTTATGCAACCACTAATGCCAAAGATGAAGATTTTTACCAATTTCTGTAGTCTGAAATTGATTAAATGTGCAAATAAGATGCATTGATAATTACTGGTCATTGGAATATGAAAGCTGGAAACAAAGAAGTATCAGCAGTTGGAAAATATGGCCTTGGTGATAGAAATGATCTTGGAGATCGCATGATAATTTTGCAAGACCAACAACCTATTCATTGGAAATACCTTTTCCCAAGAATATAAATGGTGACTATACACATGAACCTCACCAGATGGAATACACAGGAATCAAATGGACTATCTCTGTGGAAAGAGACAATGGAGAAATTCAATATCATCTGTCAGAACAAGGCAAGGGGCCAACTGTGGAACAGACAATCAATTGCTCATAGGCAAGTTTAAGTTGAAGCTAAAGAAAATTAAAATAAATCCATGAGAGCCAAATTATGACCTTAAGTATATCCCACCTGAATTTAGAAACCGTCTCAAGAATAGATTTGATGCCCACAGCACAATGATCAAAGACCAGACAAGTTGTGGAATGACATTAAGGATATCACATACGAAGAAAGCAAAAGGTCATTAAAAAGACAGGAAAGAAAGAAAAGACCAGAATGGATGTCAGAAGAGACTCTGAAAATTGCTCTTAAACATAGTGTAGCTAAAGCAAACAGAAGAAATGCTGAAGTAAAAGCTGAACAGAAGATTTCAAAGGGTGGCTTGAGAAGACAAAGTAAAGTATTACAATGAAATGTGCAAAAGACCTGGAGTTAGAAAACCAAAAGGGAAGAACACAATGTTTCTCAAGCTGAGGGAACTGTAGAAAAAATTCAAGCGTTGAGTTGCAATATTGAAGGGTTCTATGGGCAAAATATCGAACGTTGCAGGAAGCATCAAAAGAACATGGAAGGAATACACAGTCACTGTACCAAAAAGAACTGGCCAATGTTCAACCATTTCAGGAGGTAGTATATGATCAAGAACCCATGGTACTGAAGGAAGAAGTCCAAGATGTATTGAAGGCATTGGTGAAAAACAAAGCTCCAGGAATTGACAGAATACCAATTGAGATGTTTCAACAAAGCTGGAAGCACGCATCTATGCCAAGAAATTTGGAAGACAGCCGCGTGGCCAATTGACTGGAAGAGATCCGCAATTGTGCCCATTCCTAAGACAGGTGAATGCAGAAATTATTGAAAAATATCTTTAATATCACATGTGAGTAAAATTTTGCTGAAGGTAATTCAAAAATGATTGCAGCAGTACATTGACAGGGAACTGCCAGAAATTCAAGCCGAATTCAGAGGAGGATGTGGAATGAGGGATATCATTGCTGATATCAGATGGATCTTCAGTATGGATTACATACCTTTAGTATGGATTACACTTCACCATAAAGGAAACAAAAATCTTCACAACTGGACTAATAAGCAGCGTCACGACAAATGGAGATAAGATTGAAGTTGTCATTTTACTTGGATCTACAATCAACACCTGTGGAAGCAGCAGTCAAAAAATCAAATGACATATTGCACTGGGCAAATCTGCTGCAAAAGACCTCTTTAACGTGTTAAAAAGCAAAGATGTCACCTTTAGGAATAAGGTGCACCTGACCCAAGCCATGGTATTTTCAATCACCTTATATGCATGTGAAAGCTGGACAATGAATAAGGAAGACCAAAGAATTGATACCTTTGAATTATAGTGTTGGCAAAGAATATTGAACAAATCTGTCTTGGAAGAAATACAACCAGAATGCTCCTTAGACGTGAGGATGGCAAGACTTCATATCATGTACTTTGGACCTTTTATCAGGAGGGCCCAGTCCCTGGAGAATGGAGAAGGACATCATGCTTGGTAAAGTAGAGGGTCTATGGAACAGAGGACAACTCTCATTGAGGTAGATTGAGACAGTGGCCACAACAATGGGCTCAAAGATAGCAATGATTGTGAGAATGGCACAGGACTGTTCAGTGTTTCATTCCATTGTACTATGAATCACTTTTCTTTTTTTAATTTATTTTTATCTTTATGTTTCAGCTAAATAGTTTATACTGAGCTGTTTTCAAGTTCACTTATTCTTTCTTTTTCTGGATTCAGTCTTTTGTTTAGTATATCAAATAATGTCTTCATTTCAGATATTGCATTTTAATTTCTTGCATTTCTATTTTTTTTAATTTTTGTGGTTTCTGTTACTGTGCTGAAATTCCGTTCATGCGTGTTATCTACCTTTTCCTTTAGGCCTTTTAACATATTTTAAAAATAGTTTCTATAAAGTCACTGTCTGCTAATTCTAACATCTATGCCCTCCAGGGTTGCCATGAGTCGGAATCTACTCAACAGCAGTGGGTTTTTTTTTTTTTTTTTAATGCCCTCCATGTGTTTGCTTCCATTGACTATTTTGTCACTTGATTATTGGTCACCTCATGCTTGATATGTATAACACTTTTTTACTCTATGCACAACATTTATGTAAAAGTACAATAGACACCAAAGTTAAACGTACTTTCCCTTTCACCTGCCAGGCAGATTATGTGTGACTGAATCAGTCTCGTCTATGGCTGAGATATGTCTGGGGTTTGCTGCAGCTTAGTTAGATTTAGTTTACCATTGGCTTCAAATAATTTGAGAGTGGGATCAGAAATTTTCTTTCAGCCAGGGCTTGGGATATGAGTTCTGGTTAGGCTCTGGATATTTCTTCACACTTTACGGCCTACCTGGCAGCTTTCTGAACTGCAAGAGTTCTCTATTTTGTAGCCTATCAGCTTTTTTGTTACCCAAGGAGTGCTGTTTTCTTTCTGTTAGGGCTTCAAACTGGTTCATTCTGGTTCAAAACCCTGCTGAAAATTTGTAGTGTCACCCCAGATATACTAAATCAGAATCTACAGTTTAACAAGATCCCCAGGTGATTCTCATGTATGATAAATTTTGAGAACCACTGGTTCTCAGAATTGGTTCTGAGACTTGGTCCCTAACCAGCAGCATTAGCATCGCCTGGGAACTTGTTAGAAATGCAGATTCTTAGCGGGATGGTTAAGATTGTATGCCAACTTGGCTGGGCCATGATTCTCAGTGTTTTGGCAGTTGTATAATGTCGTGATCACGTTCCTGTTGAAATTTAATATGTGATCACCCCCATAATGGAATCTGCTGAGTAGTACCAGCAGGGGTGGGGCCCTGTGGTGGCTCACCATCCCATCAGCCCTCATCTCTCCACCTTCTGCCACCTACTTCCTTCCTGGTTGTCTTGCAAAGGTGGTTGGCTTGTTCTGGATCCAGCAGCTGTCTCTTGTCTGACCTCTAGTTCTTGGAACTTGAGCTAGCAGCTTACCTGTCCATCTTGGGATTTGCCGATCTTCACGGCCTGCGAGCAAGAGTCCTGCTCCCTAGCCTGCCTATCTTGGCTTCACCAGCCCCTGCAGCTAATTGACTCAGGAGAAACCTTGCAGTCTTGCCTGCGGACCTTGGGGATTCCTCTACTGTCACAATCTGTGAGCGGGATCCCTGCTCTCCAACCTACTCATCTTGGGTTCACCAGCTTCTGTTGCTCCGTGATTTGGGAAAGGACTCTATCCTTACCCAAGGACTTGGGATGTTCCAGCTTCTACAATCGCATGAGCTGTTTCCTTAATATAAATCTCTCTATATATATTTATATGCATTACTGGTTTTGCTTCTCTAAGAATCCAACCTAAGACACTTAGAAGGGTCTGAAGTAGAATGAACAAGTTCAAAGCCTCTTTGTATTCTCACCCTTGCTATTATTTCTAAAATCCCCCCAGATATTAGTGCCTAGGGATATCTCACTCCACCACGATGCCCTTCCCTCAGTTGTCAGTAGGGAACCTCCATACATTTGGCAAAGGCTCAGTGAAGGCACCTTGGGGAGATGTAGCTCAGCTCTCCTTCCTCACCCTCAGCCTTCAGTGGACCACCTTCTTGTATTCAGGGAAGTCTCTGTGAGCCTCAGGTATAATTTTCTAAGCTCTAGTGCTTTGTCCACAGCTTTTAGCTGACTATCCCATGATTTGAAGACCTGAGATGGGGGCGGGGGGGTAGAGAGGGCTAGGTGGTAGGTACAGTCTTGCTCTATGACTAAGCCATCTCAGAAATGTAATCTGTCATGCCAGATCACATGTGGCAATTAAAAGTTCATTTAGTTATTTTCTTACCTTTGTCTATGGCATATTTGGTACTCTTCTTGCCTTTCCACCAAAGGTGAAAGCAGACATTTGTTGAGTTCATCCTAGGAGAGAAGTGATTTTGTTTAGATTTATTTGAATCCTGAACTGTTTAAGCACAGTACCAAGTGTCTAGTCCATAACACTTTCTCATAAATGGTTGCTTCTGTGATGAAATGGATGGGAGTAGTGAGAAGCTCAAAAACCATTGTCTCCTTTTTTAACTATTGCTTCTGCCCAAGCCCTATGGCTTTACTAAGTATGGAGCTCTTGTTCCAGCTTTTCAGCCTCAACCTCCAGAAGCCACACCCTGCCCCAGACCCGGCTGCTCCAAGGTACTACCGCCTGTATGGAATTACCTTACAGACAGCCTACAATGCCTGCCTAGTGGTTCTCAGCTTTGGCTGCACATTGGAATCACCTGGGGAGCTTTAAAAACTACTGGTGCCAGGATCCCACTTCAACAGATACTGATTTAACTGGTCTGGGGTGAACCCTGGGCACTGAGGTTTTTAAGGCTTTCTGAGTGATTCTAATGTTTAGCCAAGGTTGAGAACCACCAGTCTAGAGGAATACTGGGGAAGGTTTGAGAGGGTTATGGTTGATACTGAGGCCAGAGCTACAGTAAGGGGAAATATTTCTAACAACCAAGACCAGTTTTCAGAGAGACATGGTGACATATGGGAATTGCGAGCTCTGACACAGTTGGTGTTGTACCATGGATATCTCATCAGTTATATGTGCTGCTTTGTTGTCAGGGCTTCTCCCAACTCAGCCTCAGGATATGTACAGCTCCAGTGAGCTATACCCCTCCGTGCTGGTGCTTCTGGTCATGCAGGTCATGCTCTGCATTGATTTTTCCTCAAAGACCATGTTTGTCAGGATTAGCTGGGATGGTTGCAAAAAGTAGATACTGGGCCCCACTTTAGATCTACTGAAGCAGAACCCCTACATGTGGATCCTGGTGATTGGCATTTTAAGAACACCCAAACTGCTCTTATATAGACCAAATATTGGAGAAGCACCACAAGATTTACTCTTCCCTCTATAGTCTGTGCTACGCCCCTAAGTGAACCTATACACTGAAAGATGTTTTCACTAGGAATTCAGCCTAAGAATGTTCTAAGAGAAATATGTATATAATGATGATCATTCTTCCCAGATGATAGTCTATTTCAGCGTTGTGTAGTAGGAAGAACTTAGACTTTGGGGTCAGACACAGATTGAATTGAATCCTGGTTCTGCCCTTTATCTAATATGTTCCCTTGAACAAGTGATTTGTCTTCTTTGAGCCTCAATTTCTATGACCATAAAAGAGGGATAACCTTAGCATTCAGGGTTGTTGACAGAATTGGATGGGATGTTTGTGGAATGCCATTACAGTGACTGGCATATGTTGGGCATACACTCACTTGGATTGGCCATTATTATTATAATTGCTATACCTTACCCCTGACAGGAAACCCTGGTGGTGTAGTGTTTAAAGTGTTGGCAGTTCGAATCCACCAGGTGCTCCTCGGAAACCCTACCCTGTCCTATAGGGTCACTATGAGTCAGAATCAACTTGACAACAATGGGTTACTCCTGATCAGTTAATGATAACAGAAAAACCAGAAATGCCACTTGGCTACTGTTACTGGGAGGCAAAGATCCAGCAACTTCTGTATCTTCGTATGTGCCAGGCTGGCTTGTAAGTCTTTATACATTCTTGAGAGAATTACCATCAGTTTTTTTTTTATTATTCTTTACGGAGGCATAACTAGGGTATGGCAGGTATTGCACCGACCCTGGGTGCATGGCATCTCTGAGCAGTTTCTATTAACCCAGTACAGCCAGCAATGATCTATGGAAAATGGCACCTATGGCAAGCACTGAAATTGTGCCCCTGTCCAAACATCAGAAATCCTGGTGGTGTAGTGGTTAAGTGCTATGGGTGCTAACCAAAAGGCTGGCAGTTCAAATCCACCAGATGCTCCTTGGAAACTCTATGGGGCAGTTCTACTCTGACCTACAGGGTCACTATGAGTCGGAATCGACTTGATGGCAGTGGGAGTTGACGGGTCCAAACATCTGACACCTCTCTTTTAGATAACTTTACCATAATATCAGGTCAAAAATACAAGTCAGGCTTGTTAAGCTTTTAATTAACACATCATCATGCTTGAAGAAGGACGTTGAGCCATCCAGGGTTAGTAGAAAATGCTCAGTGGAGCCATGCACTAGGGCTGGTGCAATACCCTAGATATGTCACTGCCCTGGAGCAGCCACCACACAGCCAGAACATGGGGAAAAGAATGGCCTCGACCCCACAAGAAGGACACAAATACTCTCCATCTTCACAGCTTGCCCTGTGTCAAAGCCCACATAGGTCCCTGGAACCTGTTAGATCTTTGAGAAGGACCTGTAAACTGTGACATATGTGTTATTTTTCTCTCTCCGGCTATCTTCCAGCCCTATAAGTTTCTTTGTCTTCCCTAGAAAGGGTAGATGAGATCCAGTTACTGACCATTTAGAGTCCCTGCTGATCTCCCAGCTCTTCTGAGGGAAACCGTAGTTCAGGGTGGGGGAAGGTGTCAAGAGAATCCTCTAGAGACTATTATTAAAAACTGTTCCTGTCTTCCTCTCTCACTTACAAAAGGGGAATTTGAACTTTAACTCATCATATTACAAAGTCTGGCAGGAAAGAATACACTAATTTTGATCCTGGAGAAGAAGGACAAACCATAGCTCAGAAAAATCTTTCTTTCAGACCATCCAACTGCAGTAGCCGTTAACCAGTGGGAAAGGGGTGGGGGTAGGAGTCTGTGCTTTACCCTGAACAGGGGACACACACAGAGCTCAGAAGAAAGATCTGCTCCATAAAGAACTTGACTATTAATTGGTGGCTAATTAGCAACTTTATTTTCTTTGTTCTCTCCAGGAGTTTGAGAACCTCATTGCCAAGTTTGGAGATGCAGGTTTTCTTCTTGTATCTCTGGGATACATTGTGCACACTGAAAAGAATGAGGAAATCCTGAAGGACATGAATGCTGCCTTTGCTCACGTCCCCCAAGGGAGGTGTAGGTGCTCTCACTGGCCAAAAGATGTCAAAATGGCAGCAAATGTAAAAATCATGGACTGCCTTCCTCAAAATGACCTCATGGGTAAGAACTTTCTCCTTCTACAAACAGTGGCCCTGTCTGCCTTTCTCATCTCAGTTACTTTCCTTTAGGGTTTATTGCAGTCATTACCTTGTGTTGTTAACTGCCATCAAGTTGGTTCCAACTCACAGAGACCCTATGCACAACAGAATGAAACACTGCCCGGTCCTACGCCATTCTTACCATCGTTATTCTTGAGCTCGTTGTTGCAGCTCCACCTTGTTGAGGGTCTTCCTTTTTTCCACTGACCCTGTACTTTGCCAAGCATGATGTCCTTCTCCAGGGACTGATCCCTCCTGACAACATGTCCAAAGTATGTCAGACGCAGTCTTGCCATCCTTGCTTCTGAGGAGCATTCTGGTTGTACTTCTTCCAAGATAGATTTGTTCCTTCTTTTGGCAGTCCATCGTATATTCAATATTCTTCGCGAACACCACAATTTGAAGGCGTCAATTCTTCTTTGGTCTTCCTTATTCATTGTCCAGCTTTCACATGCATATGATGCGATTGAAAGTACCATGGCTTGGGTCAGGGGCACCTTAGTCTTCAAGGTGATGTCTTTGCTTTTCAACAGTTTCAAGAGGTCCTTTGCAGCAGATTTACCCAATGCAATGTGTCATTTGATTTCTTGACTGCTGCTTCCATGTGTATTGATTGTGGATCCATGTAAAATGAAATCCTTGACAACTTCAATCTTTTCTCTATCATGATGTTGCTTATTGGTCCAGTTGTGAGGATTTTTGTTTTCTTTATGTTGAGGTGCAATCCGTCCTGAAGGCTGTGGTCTTTGATCTTTATTAGTAAGTGCTTCAAGTCCTCTTCACTTTCAGCAAGCTAGGTTGTGTCATCTGCATAACGCAGATTGTTAATGAGTCTTCCTCCAATCCTGATGCCCCGTTCTTCTTCACATAGTCCAGCTTCTCTGATTATTTGCTCAGCATACACATTGAATAGGTATGGTGAAAGGATACAACCCTGACGCACACCTTTCCTGACTTTAAACCAATCAGTGCCCCCTTGTTCTGTCTGAACAACTGCCTCTTGATCTACGTAAAGGTTCGTCGTGAGCACAATTAAGTGTTCTGGAATTCTCATTCTTTGCAATGTTATCTATAATTTGTTATGATCCACACAGCCAAATGCATTTGCATAGTCAATAAAACACAGGTAAACATCCTTCTGGTATTCTCTGCTTTCAGCCAAGTTCCATCTGACACCAGCAATGATATCCCTGGTTCCACATCCTCTTCTGAAAAAAACTGGCAGTTCCCTATCGATACACTGCTGCAGCTGCTTTTGAACGATCTTCAGCAAAAATTTTACTTGCATGTGATGTTAATGACACTGTTCTATAATATCCGCGTTTGGTTGGATCACCTTTCCTGGGAATAGGCATAAATATGGATCTTTTTCAGTCAGTTGGCCAGGAAGCTGTCTTCCATATTTCTTAGCATAGACAAGTGAGCACCTCTAGCACTGCATCTGTTTGTTGAAATATCTCAATTGATATTTTGTCAATTCCTGGAGCCTCATTTTTCACCAGTGCCTTCAGAGCAGCTTGGACTTCTTCCTTCAGTACCATTGGTTCCTGATTATATGCTACCTCTTGAAATGGTTGAATGTCGACTAATTCTTTTTGGTGTAATGACTCTGTGTGTTCCTTCCATCTTCTTTTGATGCTTCTTGTGTTGTTTAATATTTTCCCCATAGAATCCTCCACTATTGCAACTCAAGGCTTGAATTTTTTCTTTAGTTCTTTCAGCTTGAGAAACACCGAGTGTATTCTTCCCTTTTGGTTTTCTATCTCCAGCTCTTTGCACATGTCATTAAAATACTTTATCTTCTCGAGCCACCCTTTGAAATTTTCTGTTCAGTTCTTTTACTTCATCAATGCTTCCATTTGCTTTAGCTGTTCGATGTTTGTGAGCAAGTTTCAGAGTCTCCATCTTGGTCTTTTCTTTACTTGCTGCCTTTTCAATGACCTTTTGCTTTCTTCATGTACAACGTCCTTGATATCATTCCACAACTCATCTGGTCTTCGGCCACTATGTTCAATGCATCAAATCTATTCTTGAGATGGTCTCTAAATTCAGATGGGATATGCTCAAGGTCATATTTTGGCTCTCGTGGACTTGCTCTGATTCTCTTCAGTTTCAGCTTGAACTTGCAATGAGCAATTGTTGGTCTGTTCCACAATCGGCCCCTGGCCTTGTTCTGACTGATGATATTGAGCTTTTCCATAATCTCTTTCCACAGATGTAGTCAATTTGATTTCTGTGTGTTCCATCTGGTGAGGTCCATGTGTATAGTCACTGTTTATGCTGGTAAAAGAAGATATTTGCAATGAAGAAGTCGTTGGTCTTGCAAAAGTCTATCATTTGATCTCCAGCATTGTTTCTATCGGCAAGGCCATATTTTCCAAGTACCGATCCTTCTCCTTTGTTTCCAACTTTTGCATTCCAGTCACCAGTAATGATCAGTACATCCTGATTGCATGTTCAATCAATTTCAGATTGCAGCAGCTGATAAAAATCTTCTATTTCTTCATCTTTGGCCCTAGTGGTTGGTGGGTAAATTTGAATAATAGTCGTATTAAACTGGCCTTCCTTGTAGGCGTATGGATATTATCCTATCACTGACAGCGTTGTACTTCAGGATATATCTTGAAATGTTCTTTTTGATAATGCATGCAACACCATTCCTCTTTGAGTTGTCATTCCCAGCATAGTAGACTATATGATTGTCTAATTCAAAATGGCCAATACCAGTCCATTTCAGCTAACTAATGCCTAGAATATCGATGTTTATGTGTTCCATTTCATTTTTGACAGTTTCCAATTTTCCTAGATTCATACTTCGTACATTCCAGGTTCTGATTATTAATGGATGTTTGCAGCTCTTTCTCCTCATTTTGAGTCGTACCACATCAGCAAATGAAAGTCCCGAAAGCTCTACTCCATCCACATCATTAAGGTCGACTCTACTTTGAGGAGGCAGCTCTTCCCCAGTCATCTTTTTTTTTTTTTTTAATTAACTTTTATTGAGCTTCAAGTGAACATTTACCAATCAAGTCAGACTGTCACATATAAGTTTATATACATCTTACTCTGTACTCCCACTTGCTCTCCCCCTAATGAGTCTGCCCTTCCAGTCTCTCCTTTCATGACAATTTTGCCAGGTTCCCAGTCATCTTTTGAGTGCCTTCCAACCTGGGGGGCTCATCTTCCAGCACTATATCAGACAGTGTTCCACTGCTATTCATAAGGTTTTCACTGGCTAATTCTTTTGAGAAGTAGACTTCCGGGTGCTTCTTCCTAGTCTGTTTCAGTCTGGAAGCTCAGCTGAAACCTGTCCTCATGCGTGACCTGCTGGTATCTGAATACCAGTGGCATAGCTTCCAGCATCACAACAACATGCAAGCACCCACAGTACGACAAACTGACAGACATGTCGGGGAGTCATTACCTTAGCAGGGCACTTACCATCATGTAAAAGGAAAGTATGTGTTAGCTAAAGACAAGGCACCGGAAGGCTGGCACCTTGGGGCACTTCATTCACTTATGGCCCAGGCCAGTTGTCTACAGCCACTAAAAAACCAAAACAAACCTGTGGCCCACAGGGTTTCCAAGGAATGGCTGGTGGATTCAAACTGCAGACCTATTGGTTAGCAGCCAAGCTCTTAACCATTATGCCACCAGGGTTTCCTACAGGCACTAGTGATACTTAAATAGGCTTAATGTGGCTTCTGTGGCTTCTTGCAGTTCGCAGATGATCAGGATCAGCCAAATATCATCCAAGAAATGTCTGTAAATGCTCTAGGACCTATCTGTAAACACCAAAAGAAGGCGAGTCACTGTACCAGCCCGATTCCTTCTCACTAGATGTGTGAGAGACTTGGACGTCACACAATATTGACAACAGTGTATCTTTTTGATGTGACAAAATTCCTTCCTGTCCTTCCTGGCTGAAAAAACCTGGGCATTGTGGCCACAGAATCCTCTGTACTACAGCATCCCATGGGGTTTCTTTTCTGACTAGTGCTTCTTTTTTAAAGATACTTCACATATCTAGCTGCAGATTGGATCAAAATCACCTGGTGAATTTGAAGTACCAACTTCTGGTTCCACTCCTGCAAATGTATTTTAGTACATCTGTGGTAAAGCCTAAGAATTTCCCTTTCCAAAAGTATATCAGGGGTTCCTGAGTCCCTGGTCTAGGTAAACTCCTTCTCATCAACAAACACCTTATTTTGGTCTTAATGAGACAGGGACTATATGACAGGGACTGGAAATAATAAGGTGTGAGACACAGTCCTTCATTTCAAAGTGCATCTGACCTTGTTGAGGAGCTAAAACATGCAGATTTAAAATACAGTGTACAGAGCTTTTCTCCAACCTAAGCTAAAACTCCCAGCACTACTAAGATACCAGCCAACCTGTTTTCACTGAAAGCCAAGTTAAGGAAATGGGCTTACATTTCAATAACAGGAATTTAGGGTAGAAGCTAGGAAGAATTTTTTGTCTTTAAAAGAAACTTGACAAACGTTCTCTTTTGGAGTTTTCATTTCTTTTGAGATGTTTAACTTGCAATTCTAACCAGGAACAGGAGGATACTTTTTGAGAATTCTTCAGAAGTTTATTCTATGATATATCATAATTGCCTTTGACTGAATATTTAACATTCGGCGTTTTGATATTCCTCCTCCAAATATGTGTGTGTGTGTGTGTGTGTAGTCTCTCTCTGTGTTTCTGTGTAGAATAAGGTAGTTCTCACATTTCCCAGCTCCAATATGCATGAATTTCACTTATCATGGTTTAGTTAAATAACACCAGTCTCTCAACAACATAGTTCAAATTTTAGTTACCATGGTATATTAACTGTAATTTCGTAAGGCACAAACTTTGCTATTAGCTCTTCAGCCCACAAGTTACTGTATAAATAACAGCTGTGCATCACGATCAGTGACCAATCATGTCACTTTTTTCAAAGTCTGTCAATGATTGGTACTGTACATCTGTTACTCAGTTCATGCACCGACAGCAAAGTGTGTAGTTGTGTTGCCTCCTGTCTCTCAGTAATAAAACCACATGACATTTTACAAAAATGGATAGTCAAAGAGGGAATTGGCCAACAAAGATAAAATTACAGTAAAGAAATGAAAATTGATAATACTGGAAGTGAAATTTAAATAGAATATAAATGAAGCTATAGAAAAAATACCTGACCATAGGAATGTTGACACTGCCATTGTCTGAGAGACTCTAGATATGTAGTCAGAGGAATTTGTTGTTGTTGTGTGCTGTTGAGTCGATTCTGACTCATAGTGACCCTATAGGACAGGATAGAACTGCTCCATAGGGTTTCCAAGGAGCAGCCAGTAGATTTGAACTGCCAATCTTTTGGTTAGTAGCCTGAGCTCTTAGCCACTTCACCACCAGAGGAATTTAGTGAAGGAAAATTTATTGACATTAATAAGGAAAGTGGTTGTCATTAAAAAGTATAAAGATGTCCCAGAGAAAGTGATGCCAGCAAAAAAAAAAAAAAAATTCACATTAAAGGAACTTGTTGATAAATGTTGGAAGCTGATCTAAATTTAGGAGTATGACATGTAACTATTTACTTTAAAATCACAATATTTACAGTATACCAAAAAAGCATCCTATTGAATTATTTAAACTTGTGTTGAAAAAATTTTCTTACATTAAATAAGATGGGAGGCAGGCAATTGTTGGCATTGGTTTCATAGCTTGACAATGTCAGGAAGACTGTGTCTACAATTCTTGCCCTTTACCTTCCGGTTGCAAGATGGCCACCTAGTTCCAGAGATTATATCCATATTCCAAGGAAGACAAAAAGGAGAAGGAGCAGTATCAGCTATATATATCCGTTTTATCAGGAAAGTGCAAGTCTCACAGAATTCTGTCTCTACCCAAGAGAATTCTGGTTATTCCTCATTGCCCAGAATTCAGCCATATGGCCACTCAAGACTGCAAGGGAAGCTGGGAAAGCCTCTGCACTGGCAGCTGGCAAGGAAGAAGGGACCTGGACGTGAGTGTTGGGTTAACCATCCTGTAGTGTCTGAAGAACATGGCAACAAAAAAAACCTACAGAACGCTGGGCCTGATGAAGAATAATTTTCTGTGTTCTGATATTTGGCCTTGGCCTAGATTTATACGCCAAAGTAGAAAACAATCTTGGACATGATGGGAAAGAAACATTTCTGCTACTTAGACACAGCCTCTGGCTGGGCCTCAGGATGCTACCTGACAGACTTACTCAAAGACTTGATAAGCATGATGGAGACCATCAGGTAGGGAAGAGGAGGGATGATCTCAGTCAAGAAGCCCCAGTGCTTGATTCCTGTGTCAATAAGAAGAGAGAATGAAATTATGGCTTTTGATTCCAAGGTCAGCAGAGAAGGCTGTGTGCTGTCCGTCTAGGGGCTATTGCTACAGACCAGGGGGCGCCGGGCCTTAAGGGTCATAAGAAGGATAAAAGTTTGCCTACTGAGTGTTCTGTAGAAAATGTTCTTTGCAAAGAGATTCTCTTTTCAATCAGTATGGCTCTGAAATCCTCTGAGCAAAAGGCTTTGTAGTAATGACTAGTATCCACATTAAAATGTCCCCACATGTATGGGAAAATGGGGATTTTGGACAAACCAGTAGGTGGCAAAATTAATCTCAGCCAGTATTCATGCATACTGTCCTTCCATTAAGCCTGCCCACTCTTTGCCAACTCTCTTGTCCGTACACTGGCATTAAGGTGTATAAAATGCTGTGGTGGGTATCAGGATGGAGGGAAGGGAGCATGCCACTGGGAAGTATCCCTTTGCTCTACACCCCTCAACTGCATGCAATTAGATACCATATATACCATAAAAGAAGCCCTGGTGGTGCAGTGGTTAAGCACTCGGCTGCTAAATGGCAGGTTCAGCAGTTTGAACCCATCAACTGCACCATGGGAGAAATATGTGGCAGTCAGCTTCCATAAAGATTGCTGCCTATGGGGTAGTTCTACTCTGTCCTGTAGGGTTGGTGTAAGTCAGAATTGACATGACGACAATGGGTATATACCATAAAGATAAAAAGCAAATAATACAAGCATAACCCATGCCTTCCCACAAGTAGAAAAATAAATACAGGCATACCTTGGAGATATTGGGGGTTCAGTTCCAGACCACCGCAATAAAATGAATATCGTGATAAAGCAAGTCACATGAATTTTCTGGTTTTCCAGTGCATACAAAAGTTATGTTTACATTATACTGTAGTCTATTAAGTGTGAATAGCATTATATCTAAAAAACAATGTACATACCTTAATTAAAAAATACTTTATTGCTGAAAAATGCTAACATCATCTGAGAGTTTAGTGAGTTGTAATCTTTTTGCTGGTGGAGGGTCTTACCTCAATGTTGATGACTGCTGACTGATTAGGGTAGTGGTTGCTGAAGGTTGTGGCAATTTCTTAAAATAAGACAACATTGCAGTTTGTCACATTGATTGACTCTTCCTTTCACAAAAAATTTCTCTGTAGAATACGAGTATGTTTGATAGAATTTGAACTTTCAAAATTGGAGTCAGTCCTCTCAAACCCTGCTGTTGCTTTATCAACTAAGATTATGTAATATTCTATATCCTTTGTTGTCATTTCAACAATGTTCACAGCATCTTTACCAGGAGTAGATTCCATCTCAAGAAACCACTTTCTTTGCTCATCCATAAGAAGTAACTCCTCATCTGTTAAAGTTTTATCATGAGATTACAGCAATTTGGTCATATCTTAAGGTGCCACTTCTAATTCCAGTTATCTTTCTATTTCCACATCTGCATTTACTTCCTCCACAAAAGTCTTGAACACCTCATATTCATCCACAAGGGTTGGAATCAGCATCTTCCAAAATCCTGTTAATGTTGATATTTTGATATCCTTCCATGAATCACGAATGTTCTTAATGGCATCGAGAATGATGAATCCTTTCCAGAAGGTTTTCAATTTAAGTTGCCCAGATCCATCAGAGTAATCACTAGCTATGGCAGCTCTAGTCTTACAAAATATATTTCTGAAATAATAAGACTTGAAAGTCAAAGTTACTTCTTGATTCATAGGCTGCAGAATGGATGTTGTGTTAGCTATGAAAACATTAATCTCCTTGTACATCTCCATCAGAGCTCTTAGGTGACCAGGTACAGTGTCAATGAGCGGCAATATTTTCAAAGGAATCTTTTTTTTTCCGAGCCATAGATCTCAATGTGGGCTTAAAATATTCAGTAAACCATGTTGTAAACAGGTGTGCTGTCATTCAGGCTTTGTTGTTCCATTTATAGAGCACAGGCAAAGTAGACTCAGCATAATTCTTAAGGGCCCTAGGATTTTCAGAATGCATTGGCTTCAACTTAAAGTCACCAGCTGCTTTAGCCCCTAACAAGAGTCCGCCTGTCCTTTGAAGCTTTGAAGCCAGGCCTTGACTTATCCTCTCTAGCTGTGAAAGTCCTAGATGGCATCTGCTTCCAATGTAAGGCTGTTTTGTCTACACTGAAAATCTGTTGTTTAGTGCAGCCACCTTCATCAATTATCTTAGCTAGAAGTTCTGGATAACTTGCTGCAGCTTCTACATCACAACTTGCTGTTTCACCTTGCACTTTTATGTTACGGGGATGGCTTCTTTCCTTAAACCTCATAAACCAACCCCTGCTAGCTTCGAACTTTTCTTTTGCAGCTTCCTCACCTCTCTCAGCCTTCACAGAACTGAGGAGAGTTGGGGTCTTGCTCTAGATTAGGCTTTGGCTTACAGGAATGTCGTACCTGGTTTGATCTTCTATCCAGACAACTAAAACTTTCTCCATATCGGCAATAAGGCTGTTTCGCTTTTTTATCATTTGTGTGTTCACTGGAATAGCTCTTTTAATTTCCTTCAAGAATTTTTTCTTTGCATTCACAACTTGGCTAACTATTTGGCACAAGAGGCCTAGCTTTCAGCCTGTCCTGGATTTTGCCATGCCTTCCTGTCATGGATTGAATTGTGTCCCCCCAAAATGTGTATATCAACTTGGTTAGTCCATGATTCCCAGTATTGTGTGGTTGTCCTCCATTTTGTGATTGTAGTTTCACGTTAAGAGGATTAGGGTGGGATTGTAACACCACCCTTACTCAGGTCACCTCCCTAATCCAAGGTAAAGGGAGTTTCCCTGGGGTGTGGCCAGCAAGCAGAGAGTTGGGGACCTCATACTACCAAGAAAACAGCACCAGAAGCAGAGCACATCCTTTGGACATGGGGTCCCTGCACCTGAGAAGCTCCTCGACCAGGAGAAGATTGAGGACAAAGACCTTCCTCCAGAGCCAACAGAGAGAGAAAGCCTTCCCCTGGAGCTGACACCCTGAATTTGGACTTGTAGCCTACTAGACTGGAGAAAATAAATTTCTCTTTGTTAAAGCCATCCACTTGTGGTATTTCTATTATAGCAGCACTAGATAACTAAGACACTTGCTCACTAAGCTTAATCATTTCTAGCTTTTGATTTTAAAATGAGAGATGTGTGACTCTTCCTCTTACTTGAACACTTAGAGGCCATATGGGGTTATTAATTGCCCTAATTTCAATGTTGTCATGTCTCAGGGAATAGGGAGGCCTGAGGCGAGGGAGAGACATGGGGGAATGGCTGGTTGGTGGAGCAGTCAGACACACACAACATTTATTGATTAAGTTCACCATCTTGTGCAGGCACGGTTTTTGGTGCCCCAAAACAATTACAATAATAACATCAAAGATCACTGATCACAGATCACTATAACAGATATAACAATAATGAAAAAAGTTTGAAATATTGCGAGAATTACCAAAATGTGACACAGAGACATGAAGTGAGCACATGCTGTTGGAAAAATGGCGCCGATAGACTTCCTTGATGGAGGGTTGCCACAAACTTTCAATTTCGAAAAAATGCAGTATCTGCGAAACACAAGAAAGTATGCCTGTACCAAATTTTGACAGAACTATCTCCTGAACTCCTGCTACAAGTCTTGGTAGGAAGCTAACCAACCAAACCAATTGCTGTTGTGTCAATTCCAACTGATAGAAAAATAGTGCGGAAAAGAGAGAAGGGCCAAAGACAGCCTAAGAGTGAGCTAAAAGTGTGGTCAGAAGGAGAAAACCTACATTATGTATGCAAATTCCGATAAGGAGTCCCAGATCAAACCTTTGACTACAGGGAAGGGACATAGAGCATGAAGGACCCAAGGTAATGGTCTTGGAAAGGCTTCATTTCTGAGGGAGAAGAGGGTATAAAGGAAGCAGGGAGATACTCTGGATACTGGGTGATGAAGGAAAAAAAAAGTAAAAGAGGAAAATACAGACTCCTGTAGGGCAACTAGAAAACTAGAAAGTTTGATGATGCAAACTCCTAACCCCATTATCAAAAAAAAAAAAAAAAGCCATACATTTATGAGACTGGACCTCACAACACATTTATATAAAGAATTCTTAAAACTGATGGGAAAAACATCAATGAAGAACCCAATTGCAAAATGGGCAAAAGCCAAGAACATAAAATTCACACACGCACACACAACCATTATAAATGGTCCTTAAACATAAGAAAAGATGCTTTCCTTCACTCATGTTTAAAGAAGTACAAATTAAAGCTACATTCTGACACCAGTTCTCACTTATCAGATTGGCAGACATTACAAAGATTCAGCACACACGCTGTGGTGAGGCTGTGGTGAAGCAGGCATTGTCAGCATTGCTGGTGGGAAAGCAAAATGGTAGGGCCTCATGGAAGGGAATTTGGCAACACCTAACAAAACTACATATGCATTTTCTTTTTGACCCAGTATTCTACATCTTGAAGGTTAGCCTGAACACACCTCTAACAATATGAAAATACATCTACTCAATGTAGCATTATTTGCAATCAGTTGCAAAATATTGAAAATAAATGTCCACACATAGGAGATTTGTTGAAGAAGCTATGGTACGGCCACACAATGGAATACTAGGCAGCAATGTAAATAGAATTAGGAAGATCTCCACAAACTGATATGGAATGACTTCCTGGATATACCTTCTGTGTCAGAAGGATATGGTACCTCCTATATATCTGTTTATTTTTTCCAAAAAGAAATAAGGATCAACCAGACAAAATAATCATTTTGGTTATCCACAGGGGAGGGGCAGTGGGAGTAGGGAAAGGTGGGGAGTAAGCGATACCTCTTTTCTAGATAGTTTTGATGTTTGGAATCATGTTATTGTTTTACATAGTCAAAGACTTAAAATTACATTAACAAGTATACCAAAAACCTGTTGCCGTTGAGTTGATTCCAACTTGTAGCAACCCTATGGGACAGAGTAGAACTGCCCCATAGGGTTTCCAAGGAGCGGCTGGTGGATTCGAATTGCTGACCTTTTGGTTAACAGCCGAGCTTTTAACCATTGTGCCACCAGGGCTCCTTAACAATGATGGGGGTTGCTCAAATACAATCTGTTTTTCAGTAAGTAACATAATGACAGGAAGGGGAATATAATTAACGTAAGTAACTTTTGAACACATATACATCCTCAGTCTAAAGACAAATGCACCATAAATAAATCTTAACCTCGAATTAGCAGGTTTGCTTTTAACAGTGGTATGGGTTAGAAAATCTGCACCTATGTTCTGATTGTAGGATCGGGCAAATGCGTAAATATATCGGAGATGTAAGGAGCCAGGTTTCTCACTGTTGGAGAAAGAAAATACATACAGAAAGGGAGGAGACTGGGAAGAACCCCAGAGTATCTTTTTTTTTTTTTGCTACAAAGTAAGGAAGTGCTTACAAAAAAGAATGAAGACGTTTGAAAATCAAAAACAACAACAACAACAAATACCTACACAGCAGTCAACTTGAAGGAGTTCCCACCATTACCCACGGGGCAATTTGAGCATCAAAATAAATAATGCTACTAAGAAATTATATACTCCATCCGATGAATTTAAAACCATAACCTGCTGTGGACAAAAAGTAGTTAGATGATAGAAACATAGACAGATAGGGGATAAAGGAAATCTCTTCCTTACAAAAGCAAAAACCCAAACCCATTGCCACTGAGTCGATTCCAACTTACAGCCGCCCTGTAGAACAGAGTAGAACTGCCCCATAGGGTTTCCAAGTAGTGGCTGGTAGATTGGAACTGCCAACCTTTTGGTTAGCAACTGAACTTTTAACCACTGCGCCACCAGGGTTTCCTCTTCCTTAGAGTAGCATGTTTATCTAAGTAATATTGAAGAGCTAATGAGTTTAGAATATTACCATTTTGTAACTGTCATACTAATAATTGATTTGGCAAGAATTATCCATGGGTGCTAAATCCAGTGGGTATAAGTTTGAAGATAATTCAGAATCTCAAAACATCTCTTTGCACAGTAATTAAAAAAAAAAAAAAAATTTTTTTTTCAATTACAAGGGGAAAAATAATAACTAAAGTAGGGAAACCTGCGAGGCACACACCAGTTTAACAATATCACCAATAATGGGATAAACCAGTAGCATGTGCCTGGCGTGTTCTGTGAGGTCTCTCCCTCTGCCTGTTGGAACTGCTATGTCTCCTAACACTGAGAGATCTGTGGAATCTCAGTTCTGCCAGAGCTCAGGGAGTCTTACCCTGCACCTATGCAGTCTAGTATTTGGTCAAAGACTTAAGGGGGCCCTCATGCATATTTCTAGATCTCTTTCTCCATGTAGCTGTCTTCTCACTGGTACTCTGCCCAGCTGTCCTGAACTTTGATCTCAGACTTCCCAATTCTGCAAATTCACTGTACCCTGGGTGGCTCCTCCTGTCCCCCTGGCCCCTGCACAGCAGGCAGGAAAGAAACCTCAGGAGCAAACTGGGCACATCATAAGGCTCACCTTTCTCAGGGGTCACACTGCCTGGTGTCTAACATCTGAAAACTTGCCTCATTGATTTCTATCTCATTTTATGGGTGCTTAACCCTGGTGGCTTAGTGGCTAAGTGCTACGGCTACAGCTGCTAACCAAAGAGTTGGCAGTTCAAATCTGCCAGGCGCTCCTTGGAAACTCCATGGGGCAGTTCTACTCTGTCCTATGAATCGGAATCGACTTGATGGCAATGGGTTTGGTTTTTATGGTAGAAGGGATAATCTGGTCATAATCAATTACTCTATCAGACAAAATAGGCTTTAAGGCAAAAAGCATTACCAGAGACAAAAATGGTACCTACATAACGAATACTAATTGTTCCTGAAACTGGGAAGATTCAATATCTAAAATACATACATCTGAAAATGTGTATGTGTCTTACTCATCTAATGCTGCCATAACAGAAATACCACAAGTGGATGGCTTTAACAAAGAGAAATTTATTTTCTCACAGTCTAGTAAGTTACAAGTCCAAATTCAGTATGTGGGCTCTAGGGGAAGGCCTTCTCTCTCTGTTGGCTCTGGAGGAATGTCCTTGTCCTCAATCTTCCCCTGGCTGAAGAGCTTCTCAGGCGCAGGGACCCCGTGTCCAAAGGATGTGGTCTGCTCCTGGTGCTGCTTTCTTGGTAGTATGAGGTCCCCAGCTCTCTGCTTGCTTCCCGTTCCTTTTATCTCTTCAGAGATAAAAGGTGGTGCAGGCCATACCCCAGGGAAACTTCCTTTACCTTGGATCACAGAGGTGACCTGAGTAAGAGTGGTGTTGCAATCCCACCCTAATCCTCTCAACATAAAATTACAATCTCACAAAATGGAGGACAACCACACAATACTGGGAATCATGGCCTAACCAAGCTGACACACATTTTTTGGGTGACATAATTCAATCCGTGACAGTATGCATCTAATGATGTGGCCTCAAGGTGTATAGAATAAAAATTGAGAGAACTACAATAGAAAATAGAATTGTGAGAAGTACAATAGAAAATAGAATTGTAGTGGGAGAGTTTTAAAAACTTTTAAATAAAAAAAGTTCAAACATTTATAAAAGTAGAACTTCTTGGCGCTCAATACCCAGCTGTAATGATTAACTTCTAATTTTCTTTCCTTTGGATTCTTACCTACTTTCAATCTCTTCCCCATCCCCCCCCCCCAAAAATTATTTTGAGGCAAATCCTAGACATCGCAACACTTCATCTGTAAATGTTTCAGAATGCATACTTAAGAAATAAGGATTCCCTTTAAAAAAAAAAAAATAATAATAATTTTTTTTTTTTTATATAACCACAACAGCCTTAAAGCACTTCCCCAAATGAAAAGTAACTACTTACTATCAAATATTGTACTCACATTTCTCTGATGGTCACAAAATTTTTTAGAGTTCACCTGAATCACAACATATAGGAGTGTGGTACCTGACACTTGAATCCTCATATCTCTGTCTCTGCTTTATTTTTCTTTGTAGCATTTGCCACTAACATACCACATATTTTATTATCATGCTAAGCATCATTCTATTCAACAGAGAAGCATTGCTTGGCATTTAATTAGCTATCAATATAATTGCTGAATAAATGAATACCTTTGAAGTTAGTGAACAGATCCATCATGATATGAAGAAAAACAGTAGAGTGATAGATGGCCTGGAGCCTTGTGATGTCTGTAAAAGTTCTATCTACCCATCCACCCACCCGCCCACCCACCTATTTATCTATCTACTGCCTATCTCTGTCTCACCAAAATGGGGATGGCTATGTGAAAGTTGAACAAATTATAAGAATGTAATCCTTAAACTTCAGATGAAAAAATAAGACCTGTAGACAGAAAACAATAATAGTACGAACCAGAGTACAAAGGCCTGTTGTAGGGTAAAAAACATCACAAAGTTTGGCAAATCAAAAAGAAAGTTTTATTCAGCATATATTCAAAAAGGCAAAAGTGGGAAGCAGATAAGCACGTTGCTAGAGCCATGTCTGCCAGAGTCCAAGGAAATAGTACAGAATAAGCAAGAATGGGAAAATGGACAAGCATGCTGCCACAGCCATGTCTGCCAGAGTCCAAGGAAGGTTACAGAGTCATCAGTAATACGTTAACATTGCAAATGGGCAAAACCACTGAAAGCTTCACCTTTTCACACACTGGGTAGAAACTGTGATCCTACATTTTAAATTGACCATTTCAACAATCATTGGTACAGGTTTCAGTAAGGACAGTCAGGAGGGTCTTCACTTGTCCAACAAATTTCTATTCACTAAATGTTAATAGAAAAAGATAAGAGTGGAAAGTCTTTTGTGTTCTGGTTTATGTGAAAGGTTCCCTAAGAGATATTTTCCAAGATTATCTTAGCTATTGTCTTTTAAACCTCAAGGCCCAGTTTATGTGTCCTTGTGAGTCCTTGTGAGCCCAGCTCCAGCTGGGGTCACATTCTCTATGCTCAAGGACAGGGAATAATGATTCCAATATTATTTTCTAAATCAGGCCCACTTCATCCTGCAGACGGAATCCACTGAAGGGTGCTCTCCTGTTTTAGAGCTGCACCTCTACTAAAGGCAGCCTGTGTTGAAGATAGAGAATGCCAAGATGGCTTCAGGAGGTAGCCCTCTCTCTCCTCAAGGCTGACCTTACCAGGGGGCAGAATTGAAAGCTGTCTTAAACATGTCGTTCAGGAGACTATGGCAAGCCCCCCAATCCTATTTTCTGATGCTTATTCAGAATTATAGTCTCAGTTTTAGAGTTCAGTCCTCCAAGTAAAGACCTGGACTTCCAGAGGCGCTCAGCACTTAGGACAGGAGCACCTTTTCATAAATATGTTCCTTTTAAGGAGACCCTCAGAGGAAGAATTCAGGGCTAGCAGGTCGTCCTTTTCCCTGGAGATGAGCTTCCGGAGAGTTCTTCAGCTTGGGATACTACATAAAGAGTTTAAGCAGATGCCTGGAGAGACGGAGGGGTGGGGACGACAGTTAGAACGGAGGTGGGTTACCATAAACAAGGGAAAGGGTTCATGAAAGAGCGATGGGCAGACGTCACTTCGAGGTGGAGCTGTCACCGGATTTCTTAGGATTTTCTAGGCGGGAGGGACGTTAATTACATGGGCAGAGTGAAATTAACGATCTAACTTGCTAACTCGTCCTTCCCACTTCCCGTGGTGTGGTAGGGTGAGGAGTGTCCAGCACGAGCTGGGGCAGGAGGGGCAGAAGGGCGAGAGGAAAAAGGCAAGAGAAGAAAGGCGGGATCCTTACTCCTACCCGGCTCCAAACTCTCAGCCTGCGTGCGGCCTGAGGGCGCACAGGATCCTTTTGCGGGGCGCAGGACTCGGCCGCGTCCGCAGGAGTGACCATGGCTGCGCCGCAGGCACTGTTTCTCCTCTGCTTCTTTCTGCCTGGGGCCCTGCTCTCAGAGGCCGCCAAAATCCTGACTGTGTCCCTGATTGGTGAGTGCTGGCCCCGGGAATCCAGAGACCAGCGCAACTCGAACCTGCGCAAGGACGCAGGGACCCAGCACGCGCAGAGGGACGCTCCAGGATGTTTCCACAGCGGGGGTGGTGGCTGGGGGCGGATGGGGCGGGGGGAGAACGAGAAGAGCGCGGTTTGCGGGGCAGGGAGGGGGCTCTGCCCGCTGGGTTAAAAGTGCAGTTCTGGAGAAAATGGTACTGATTTCTGTTTCTCTTTTCCTCCTCAGGATGAGTAGGCAGTCATCCTAAACTTTGTGGGGAGGGAGAGTGCGCAGTAGTTTGCCAGCAGACAGTGCAGCCAGTGTTCGAAAGCCCTTGGCGCCCAGAAGGGTGCTTCTCGGGGCTGTAATACAAGTTTTCTGAAGCTACATCCAAAAGGGACGGAGGAGCGGAGAAAGTATTTCATTACAAACAATGAGGAGGCGGAGAGCAAATAGAGAGGAGGAGCAGGAAAAATGGAGAGCAGAGGCAGAGGAGAGGAACCCAGGAACAATCGGGACCTTCCTGGGCCTCTTCCTTTCACCCTTGTAGGGTCGCTATGAGTCGGAATCGACTCGAGGGCACTGGGTCTGGGTTACTGGAAGCTTTTGAGGACGCCTGGAGCTGTTAGTTCTGCATTTTGTTCCCCTGGTTTTATTTTTGCCATAAAGAGAATGGCAGAAAAGTGGGAAAAATATTTCAGGAAAAAGAGGTCGCCATGGGGTGGAGCTTCCCTCAGGCCTTTATTCAACCCACCTGAAAGGCTCCTGGGCTCCCCTTAGGTTGCTTTTAGATCACCAAGAATCTGGGGATCTTAGAGCTGGAAGGAACCTTAGAGTTCATCGAATTCGGCCCCTCCTTTGGTTTTCCTGAGAGGGAAACTGAGGGTCAAGGAATTGAAGCATCTTTTGCAAGATCACACTTGATTCCGACCCGACTCAGAGCAACCCTACAGGACAGAGTAGAACTTCCCCACAGGGTTTCCAAGGAGTGGCTGGTGGATTTGCACTGCCAACCTTTTGGTTAGCAGCTAATCTCTCAACCACTGTGCCACCGGGGCTCCTTCCTAAATAGCACAATCCATGAATTCACTCACATTTTTTTTACCCCAAGACCATCCTCTCGACGACTTCCACTCTCAAATCCTTTACAGTGGTCACTCTCAAAACCTTTACAGTGTTTTTTTTTTTTTTTTTTTTAAATCACCTATTCAAAAAAAAATAAAAAAACGTTAATAACCTTCCCTTGCCCCCTTCTCTGATTCTTAGTAGCAGTGAAGGAAAAAAGATCCCTTAGCTCTTGAGAGTTTGCTGTTGCCCTTCCTCAGACTACTGAAGGAGAGCTGAAAGCCCCTTCCCTGACCCTGGGTGCAGCTGTGCCCACCAAGACCCACCATGAATGCCTGAGCCCATTTTCCTCAACACCCATTTCTTACATGGATTAAAATGAACAGCAAAAGCAGGCAGTTGGAGGTATAGGGGAACTTGTAGTGTAGATATCCCTTGTTAGCCCAGACCACACAAATCTTCATGTAAAATACTGAGGCAATCCAACAGCTACAAAATCATCAGGACCTTCATCTCCCTAACACCTGCCTCAACCCAGCTCTTGGCATTTGCTATTTTCTCCTGATCTGCCTTTCTCTGTTGCTGGGGTCGTTAGATTCTAGCAAAAGGAGATACTGGTGTGCTGGAACATATTCCTTCTCTTTCTTTAAGATCCTGAGATTGTCCTAAGAACAGTGATTCTCCATCTCTCATGGATATGATATCCAGCAGACTAACTCCATGCCCCATAGCTGTCCTGTTAGGCCTTAATTACATGTGGAGGAAAGTTCAGGCTCAAATTGAGAAACTTCCTGCCAAATACAGCCAAGCAATAAGGATTTGGGCTCTAAATGGTGGCTCTACCTCTTTCTTCTCCTATGGGTGTGTTTTGGACTCACATTGTAGCTCCCATATTTCTGGCTCCTGCAGTAACATAAATTTTTAAAGAGAAGGTCTCAGAAATAGCTCTGATTGATTGTCTATTAAGAAACATTCACAGAAACAGCACCGTGACAAAATTTCCACCATGCAGTTATTTCTTCAGGACTTTTTGTCTCTACAAGGCCCATGGCAGAATGCTCTCCGGGGTGAGGAACTCCTTAAGTTCTGGGCTCAGAGAGTCTCATCACCCTTTCATGGAGATCTTGAGTCCTGGAACAGAACTTTTCAGTGGAGGATTGTAACAGCAAAGATTTAGGGAGCCAGGCTCTGAGTGTGTGGGCTGAGATGGTTACTGAAGGGAGACGGGAGGGACTGATGAAGCTCGTTTCCCTGTTTTACTACCCTTACTTGTTTTACTATTTCTCTATTTTACTACCCTTACTTCTTTTACTATTTCCCTGTTTTACTACCCTTACTTGTTTTACTACCCTTCCGCTCCTGGTTTTCTCCCATCAACTTCAGACTCTTTATTCTTATATTTATAAAAGTGAAATTGTACATTTTTCCTAGGTGGAAGCCATTATCTACTGATGGACCAGGTGTCTCAGATTCTACAGGATCATGGTCATAATGTGACCTTATTTCAACAGGAAGGACTTTCTTTGTTGTCAGGTATCTTTTCTTAAGAATTCTTAGATTATTTTATCCCAGGCAACAAGCAGCAATGCCTTCTGTATAGCAGAGCTTAGCAAAAATGTTTTAAAAATATAATTGGGTTACAAGAAATGAAAAGGTGTGTGTGTGTGTAAAGTGTTGGGTAACTTATTAGGCTCTGTTGACATGGTCTCCATACTCTGTATCTCCTTATTTCTCTCTCTTACCTGGATGTCAACTCTAGCCCAGGGTACTTTCCATACATTTTTTTGGATCATTTTGATAAGTACTACTTCATTAAGTGGGACTCAAACATGCCAATGATCATGGAGATGGCACAGGATCGGCCAACATTTTGTTCTGTCACCAAGAGTCAGAGCTATCTTAATGGCAGTTAGCAACAACAACAATGTGGTTTTAAAATCTATTGAACAGTAGTGTTCAGCCATATTTAACACTTTTAATATGTAAAGATCACTTCTCTTCCTGTCACGTAGGTTACTTTTTCCTACTGTTATGAGACCTGGATGTAAGGAATAAATAATAAGGGTCGCCTTATTTATGCAGCTAAATTCCGAATCTCTCTGTCTTAGGCTGGGTTCTCTAAAGAAGCAAAACCAGTAAAGCGTATAAATATATATATAGAGAGAGAATTATATCAAGGAAACAGCTGCCGATTGTAGAGGTTGTAACATCCCAAGTCCGTCGGTCAGGATAGAGGCCTCTTTCAATTCACGGAGCCATAGAAGCTGGTGAACGCAAGATCAGCAGGTCAGAGAGCAGGGCTCCTACTCACAGGCTATGAAGGTTGAGGAGTCCCAAGGTTGGCAGGCAAGACTACAAGGTTTCTCCTGACTCACATAGCAGCAGAGCTGGCGAACCCACGATCTGTAGGCCGGGGTGCAGGACTCTTGCTTGCAGGCTGTGAAGATCAAAAAATCCCAAGATTGACAGGTAAGCTGCAACTCAAGTCCCAAGAACCAAAGGTCAGACAAGAGGCAGCTGCTGCATCCAGAACAAGTCAAAAACCTTGGCAAGGGGAGCAGGAAGAAAGTAGGTGGCAGAGGGCAGAGAGATGAAGGCTGAGGGGGCAGTGAGCCGCCATAGGGCCTGCCCCCACCAGTACCACTGAGCAGATTCCGTCATGGGGTGATCGCATATCAGATTTCAACAGGGAAGTGGTCACAACATTATACAATTGCCAAAACACTGAGAATCATGCCCCAGCCAAGTTGACACCGTCTTAACCATCACACTCTCATTGAAGAATTCTTGAAAAATCAGTGGCTGCCCATAAGTATGTGCGTAGAGATATTAGAAGTTTTTAACTGAGTCATCAAATCCAAAGAATTTAAACTAACATGATGTCATAAATCTTGTCAACGCTTCTCTGTTGACAGATAAGAAAACAGATGGCCAGAGAACTTAAACAATTTGCTCAAATTCATGTCGGGTTAATAACTGAGGTGTGCAAATCTGGGACTTAAATCTCTGGGTGGCTCAATCTGAGAGTGTGGCTGAAGCTTTGATTAAAAAATAAATTAAAAAATTAAGCATATTTGAGGAAAAAAAGTATGTTGTTGCTAGGTACTATTGAGTGGCCTCCAAACTCATTAACAATTTGCGTTATGGAGATGACACAACCTTTCTTGCTGAAAGTGAAGAGAACTTGAGGCACTTACTGATGAAGATCAAAGCCCACAGCCCTCAGCATGGATTACACCTCAACATAAAGAAAACAAAAATCCTCACAAGTGGACCAATCAGCAACATCATGATAAACAGAGAAAATCAACACCCATGGAAGCAACAGTCAAGAAATCAAAAGATAGCATTGCATTGGGCAAATCTGCTGCAAAGGACCTCTTGAAAGTGTTGAAAAGCAAAGATGTCATCTTGAAAACTAAGGTGCCCCTGACCCAAGCCATGGTATTTTCAATCGCATCATATGCATGGGAAAGCTGGACAATGAATAAGGAAGACTGAGGAAGAATTGATGCCTTTGAATTGTGTTACCAAAGAATATTGATTATACCATGGACTGCCAAAAGAAGGAACAAATCTGTCTTGGAAGAAGCACAACCAGAATCCTTCTTAGAAGTAAGGATGGCAAGGCTGCGTCTTACATACTTTGGACATGTTGTCAGGAGGGATCAGGCCCTGGAGAAGGACATCATGCTTGGCAAAATTCAGGGTCAGTGGAAAAGAGGAAGACTGTCAAGGAGGTGGACTGACACAGTGGCTACAACAATGAGCTCAAGCATAACAATGATTGTGAGCATGGCACAGGACCAGGCAACGTTTTGTTCTGTTGTATGTAGGGTCACTATGAGTCAGAACCCACTTGACGGCACCCAACAACAACAACTTCGAGTGGGCTCTTACTCGTAATGACCCTATATACAATAGAACAAAACACTGCCTGATCCTGTACCATCTTCATAGCCCTTGCCATTTCTGAGTCCACTGTTGCAGCCACTATATCAGTCCATCTTGTTGAGTCTCTTCTTCTTTTTTTTGACTCTGTACTTTACCAAGCATGATGTCCTTCTCCAGGGACTGATCATTCCTGATAACATGTCCAAAGTATGTGAGATGCAGTCTTAACATCCTCTCTTCCAAGGAACATTCTGGTAGTACTTCTTCCCAGACAGTTTTTTTGTTCGGTCTGTGGTATACTCAATATTCTCCAACACCATAATTCAAAGGCATTAATTCTTCTTTGGTCTTATTCGTTGTCCAGTTTTCACATGTGTATGAGGTGATTGAAAATACTATGACGTAGGTCAGGCCCACCTTAGTCCTCAACACTTTGAGGACTGTATTCTAACTGACATCTTTGGTTTTTAACACTTTAAAGAGGTCGTTCGCAGCAGATTTGCCCAGTGTAATATATTGTTTGATTTCTTGACTGCTGCTTCCATGGGCCTTGATTGTGGATCCAAGTAAAATGAAATTCTTGACAATGTCAATCATTTCTCTGTTTTTGTGATGTTACTTATTGGTCCAGTTGTGAGGATTTTTGTTTTCTTTATGTTGAGATGTAATCCATACTGAAGGCTGTGGTCTTTGATCTTCATTAGTAAGTGCTTCAAGTCCTCTTCACTTTCAGCATCAAGGTTGTGTCATCTGCATAATGCAGGTTGTTAATGAGTCTTCCTCTGATCCTGATGCCCCGTTCTTCTTCGTGTAGCTCTGCGTCTAGGATTATTTGCTCAGCATACAGGTTGGGTAAGTATGGTGAAGGGATACAACCCTGACACACACCTTTTCTGGTTTTAAACCGCTCAATATCCCCATGTTTTGTTAGAACGACTGCCTCTTAGTCTTTGTACAGGTTCTACATGAGAACAACTAAGTGTTCTGGAATTCTCATCCTTCGAAATGTTATCTGTAATTTCTTATGAACCACACAGTCAAATGCTTTTGCATAGTCAATAAAACACAGGTAAACACCTTTCTGGTATTCTATGCTTTCAGCCAGGATCCATCTGACATCAGCAATGACATCTCTCATTCCACGTCCTCTTCTGATTCTAGCTTGAATTTCTGGCAGTTCCTTGTGGATGTACTGCTGCAATTGTTTTTGAATTCTCTTCAGGAAGATTTACTTGCTTTTGATATTAATGATATTGTTTGATAGTATCTGCATTCTGTTGGATCACCTTTCTTTGGAATGAGCTCAAACATGGATCCCTTCCAGTCAGTTGGCCAGATAGCTGTCTTCCAAATTTCTTGTACAGATGAGTGAGCGCTTCCAGCACTGCATCCATTTGTTGATTTTCACATGTATCCACTGAACTGTTCTCAGCTAAAGTGTCCAGCTCCAGAACTTTTCCTTATGCAGCTCTGTCTTTTCCAGTATTCTGCTTTGTGAATTCTGCTTTGGCTTCCCTGAAATTGATCTTGGCCTCCTCAACATAAAGAGACAGCTAGTCCAGATTTGGGTCCCCACTTTTGTGAGATGCACCCTTGAAATTCTCTCCATCTGGTCACTAATGTCCTGAACTGCCTGGTGTCCAAAGCCTTAAAACCATTTTTTCACATATTTGGTCTTTTTTTTTTTTTTAGTTGTTTAAAGTGGGAAGTTAAATCTGATCCCTCTTACTTCCTCATGGTCACTGATCAATGTTCCTTACCTTCATTTCTTTGAAAGAGCCTTATTGAGGTACAGCTGATGTGTAATAAATCATACATATTTCAAGTGTATACTTTTATAATTGTTGACAAACCTATACACCTGTGATTTCATCATGGCAATCAAGATAATGAATATATCTATTACCCCCAGAAGTTCCCTCATGCCTGTTTGCAACCCTACCCTCCTGCCCTTCTCACCTCCCAAACCCTGTTGTTTGGTAATCAATAACATGTCACCATATATTAGTTTTCATTTTCTATAGTTATGTACTGTTCTATTTTCGGTTCTTTTATTCAACATAATTATTCTGAGATTTATCCATGCTGTTTTGTGTATTAAGAGTTCTTTCCTTTTTATTCCTTAGTAGGATTCTCTTGGGTCCCTTGGTGGCTTTGCACTGACTATTAACCTAAAGGTTGACAGTTCAAACCCACTCAGTGGCACAGAGGAAGAAAGACCTGATGATCTGTTTCCATAAAGGTTATAGCCAAGAAAACCCTATGGAACAGTTCTACTGTGCAACACATGGGGTCATCGCGAGTCAGAATCACAGTGGGTGGGTAATATTCTATTATACTATCTCTTAGTTTCCTAGGGCTGCCGTAACAAAATACTACAAAGTATGTGTTTCTAAAGAACAGAAATTTATTTTCTCACAGTCCTGGAGGCTAGAAGTCCAAATTAAGGGTGTTAGCAGGGCTATGGTCTCTCTCTGTCCACTCTAGGGAGATCTTCCTTTGTCTCTTCCAGCTCTTGGTCGCCCTGGGCACTTCTTGGTGTTCCTTGGATTATAAGTGTATCTTCACATAGTGTATACCTTCCCCCTATGTGACTGTCTTGGCATGTCTATTCTCCCTTTTCATAAGACACCAGTCAGGAATTAGGACCTACACTACTCTGATATGACCTTGTTAACCGATGACATCTGCAAAGAAAAACCCTATTTCCCCAAACATAGTCTCATTCACAGGTATGAGGGTTAGAACTTCAACATGTCTGTTTTGGGGCCACAACTGAATCCATAACATATGGATATATTCCAGTGGGTTTATCCAGTTGTCTGTTGATGAACATTTGGGTTGTTTCTAGTTTTGGGTTAGTTCAAATAAAGCTGTTATGAACATTCACATATAAGCCTCTGAATGAACATTTCCTTTCTTTTTTCTTGGGTACATATGTAGGCCTGGAATGGCTGAATCACACGATGGATAGATGTTTTACTTTTTAAGAAAGTGCCAAATTGTTTTACAAATTGGGGATACCATTTTACACTCCCATCAGAAGTGAATGAGTATTCCTGTTCCTCGACATTCTTGTCAACAGTTGATATAGTTAGTCTTTCATTCTCGCCATTCTAATAGACATGTAATAGCATCTTTGTGGTTTTTAAGTATTTGCCTTTCCTTCAGGACTAATAATGTTGAGCATCTTTTTATGTGCTTATATTCCATCCATATTTCTTCTTTGGTGCAGTGTTTGTCATATATTTGCCCATTTTTAAATTGCATTGTTTTTTATATTGAATATTCAGACTTGGTTTTGTGGATTTTGTATCTTAGTACTGTATCAGATATATGCTTTATAAATATTTTCTCCCAGGCTGTGACTTATCCTTTCATTTCTTTCACGGTGGCTTTTGAAGAATACAGGTTTAATTTTGATGAAATCCGAGTTCATGCTTTTTCTATATGTATACAAATGAACATATGATTTTTCTTCTTTATTCTGTGAATGTGGGGATGTATTAGACTGATTGATTTTCAAATGTTAATTCAACCTCACATTCCTAAGATAAACTCCATTTGGCCATGATATATTATCATTTTTATATAGTTTTGATTCAACTTGCCTTGTTTTAATATTTCGCACCTACATTTATGAAGGATATTCTATATATATATTTTTTTTTGGTAAGGTCTCTCTCTGGCCTTGGTGTCAGCGTAATGCTACCCGCATAGAATGAATTGCGGAAGTGTTCCCTCCTCTTCACTTTTCTGGAAGAGTTTGTGTAGAGTTAGTGTTATTTCTTCTTAAATGATTTGAACGCTTCAAAGAAGGAGAATGGATCCCAACCTGTAATCTGATGCAGGTATCAAAATTGATGATGACACACACACAGAAGAAAAGGTTGTAAAATTGTTTATTACTCCTATAATAAGAGGCTTTATGTGGCGAGAAGGGCAGCTTCTAAGCAGGTCCAAAATTCACTTGAAGGAGCAGGGAAAGAAGAGTGGTTTGGGATTTTTATGGTAGTGGGTAGGGCTAGGGTGAGGATTCCCCAAAGTGCTTCGAACTTCCTGATGGCACCAAAAGAGGGAACATCTTTCTTAACAGTTGACGAGATATGAGGAAGGGGAAGGGAGAAGAGCGGGGCTTAAAAGCTTTCAGTAGTCAAATATAAAAAATGGTGTCAGACTCTATTGTAGCTCTTCCCTGATGCCTGACTGATGACTGAAACTTGCCATGCCTCCTTTAATTGGGTTTGAACTTATTGAAGTAAGTCATTTTGGCACTTTATGAGGCCTGTAGCCTAAAACCAATAAGGGAGGTAAATGTTCCATTGAATGTCTTGTTCAACAGCCCAAGATTGTGTATTGAGGAGTGAAATTTGTGCCTGGTTACTACCTGTACTGTCTGGACCTCTGAAGGGAATAGGTAGTGTCTTGGTGAGGCTGTGTATTATACTTTCAGTGGTCGGTAGTTTGAACCTACCAGCCACTCGTTGGAAATGCTATGGGGGCAGTTCTACTCTGTCCTATAGGGTCGCTATGAGTTGGAATCAACTGGATGGCTATGGGATTTTTTTTTTTTTTTCTTTAATGTGTTAAACCAAGAACCCAAACTTATTGCTGTATAACCTTTCTCTCTTTGTTGGTTGCTGGATATACTGTGGTGGGGGAGGGAGACTCTCTAACTTACTCATATTTAAAATTTTCTTCCTCCAGAGAGTCCCACATCAGTATCTTCAGGGTTAGGGGCCTCCTCCGTGGATGAGGGCTCCAGGCTAAAGTTAGGTTTGAATTAATCCCTTAGATGTGCCATGGAATACCATGGGTGTTTTTCCTCTATAACCCTGAGAATCAGAATTTATTTTAGCTATAAAGATATAAGTAGCAGCAGCAGCAAAGGCATTTGGTAGTGTCCAGTGTGCCACCTGCTTTTAGGAGTTTGGACCTCACCTCAGCATGTCACATAGTGGCTGTGTTCTTACCACCTGATGGGCCTGTATTTTGCATGGAGCATCCGTCGTTCCTCCAGGTACTTTGAAGAATGGGGCTAATGTCTGGTTGAGATACACAACCAGTGGTCACAGGGTAAGAATCGTTCCCTTGAGCCCAGCATTAGTCACAGCTTATACTGGAATTGAGACAAACAATTCAATTGGAGATATGTAGATAAGCCTGGGCAGATACATCAACAAAGGACCACTTTAAAGAGCCCCAATCTCATACTCCTGTCTCTAAATTCCAATTACTGAAACTTCTGACTTAGATTGGTTAAATATTTCACATAGGCTTGGAGCACTAAGCAGTAGAGTTCGAAGTGCAAGCTTGCCAGCAGGCAGCAATTCAAAGTCTGCTCACCAGCAGGCTCCAGTGAGCAGACCAAGGCAAGAGAGCAAAGACCCTTGGTGGTGTTGGTTATTACCTAGTCATTAGCTCACTGTACTAATTGTCTTGTGGTTGCCCCTGGGGAGTGGAATCAACCCTTTACCCAAAATTTGGTTCTGACGTCGAAAGTGATGATGGCACACATTCATCAAGAGGGTATAAAAAGGTTCGATAATCATATAATGAGGCTTTTTGGGGACAGCAGGGCAGGCTCCCAAGCAGGTATAAGAAATGGCTTGAAAGGGTACAAAGGGACAACTGGCTTGAGCTTTTATTGAGGGTCTGCGTTGGGATGGAGTGAGGTTTCCCCTACATGGGCATGGGCTTGCATGGTTTGAAGTTCCTGACAGAGGGAAGGGAGGGAGCAGGCAGACCTTCTTACCAGTTTGCTCTAATGAGGCACAGAAAGGGAAGAGGGAGGTGAAACTTGAAAGCTATCGTCAGTCAAGCTTCAGAAATAGAGTCTTTGTTTACACATGGGTAATTGAGGAGGACCTGGGTGGTGTAAATGGTTAACACACTTGGCTGCTAACCAAATGTTTGGAGGTTTGAGTCCACCCAGAGGTCCCTCAGAAGAAAGGCCTGGGGATCTATGTCCAAAAAATCAGCCATGGGAAACCCTATGGAGGCTTGCAAGTGACCATCCAAGGCAGAACAATTGGTCTCTATTCACCTGGGGCAACAGAGGAAGAAGGAGAGTCTGGAATAGAAGGAGGAAATGGATGTGCACCTAATTGCCTCCATGAACAATTGCCTCCTCTGCCATGAGACTGGAAGAACTGGATGGTACCCAGCTACCATTACTGAACATTTTGATCAAAGATTCTATAGAAGAATTTTGACCAAAAAGGGGGAAAATGTAGAACAGAATTTAAAATTTCATGGAATCCAGACTTTCTGGAGCCATGGAGGCTGGATGAACTCCTGAAACTATTGCCCTGAGATAATCATTTAAACGTTAAACCAAAAATATCCCCTGAAGTCTTCTTAAAACCAAACAGTGTTGTTGTTGTTAGGTGCTGTTGAGTTGGTTTTGACTCATAGTGACCCTGCGTACAAAAGAATGAAACACCACCCAGTCCTGTACCATCCTCACAATTGTTGCTGAGTTTGAGTTCATTGTTACAGTCATTGAGTCAATCCATCTCATATTTTGAGTGCCTTCTGACCTTCCAGCACTATATTAGACAATGTTCCACTGCTATTTCTCAGTTTAGCTCAACTAGTAAAGAATATCTACATTGATCATTATGCTATTTTGAGATGTATCTATGAGATCAAACTGACAACAACTTTAAAGATTAGATAGGAACCTTAGAAGGAGTGAGTTTATATTAATAAAAAAAATTGGGAAGGAAAAACTCAGAAAAGGAGCATGAGAATGGTTGCACAACTTGAAGAATGTAATCAGTGTCACTGCATTGTATGTCTAGAAACTGTTGCATTGGTGTATGTTTTGCTGTGTATATTCTCAACAACAACAACAAAATAAATTATAAAACAAAAAAGAAAACCCTATGAAGGAGAGTTCTACTCTGACACGGGATAGCCACGATCAGAGTTGACTCAGCAGCAACTGTAGTAGTAATGGCGGAGGAGCCAAGCTGGTATGCTTGGGAGCGCAGGGGACTAATATTTTTAATCTGACCTTTTAGTACTTTTTGACTGAAAAAAAAAAACAACTATTTCCATGTCTCACGTTAAAAAAAAGAAAACCAATTTTTCTAAAACAGAAAGTAAATGGGCTCTGTAATCAAACAGACTTGCATTTAAGTACAAACTCCACCACTCCCTATGTGTGCAACCTTGACAAATGACCTTAAACTCAATTAGCCTTTGTTTTCTCACCTATAAAACGGGACTAATAGCTATACATTTAAATGAAAGCTTTAAGTGTACGCTTTGAGACGTTTAAATTGAATGAAAGTGCCTGAATCGTTGTAAGGTTCTCAGTAAATGTTATCAGTTTGTATAATTGAATGAGAAAACAACAACAACAATGATGAAAAGCCCACAAAATTTGCATGTGGGAGGATGTGAATATTCGTTTATTTTGGAAAGGGTGAACAGTGGTAGGCACGTAAGATCCCGTCAAAGATGTCCATATCCTAATCTTTATAACCAAGACAAAGAAAAAAAAAGCAACATTCAGAGGAATAGAAAATTATTCATATAAACAAACTTGGTATCCTTATGCTATTAAACTTTTTTCTCTCATTGGTGTTTTCTTAGATTTTAAAGAGGAAAAAAAGACATACCAAATCATCAAATGGCTTCCGCCTGAAGATTATAAAAAAGAATTTATGAAGTATTTTGATTTCTTTATTGAAGAATCTTTTCATGGCAGGTAATTTTATTTTATTCTTTTAACCAAAGAGTCACTATTTTAGCGATACAAATGACTAGTTGGATGCTTGGATGCTTGGAGTGAGCATAAGTGAAAGGGATGGAGAGATGGATGGATGGATGGACGGACAGACGGACGGACAGATGGACAGATGATACAGGTGTTGCGTTCCAAATCATCCAGTCCAGTCCAGATGGATGGATAGATGAATGCATGATGAGTGGATGGTTGGGTGGGTGAATGGATGGATGGATGGATGGATGGGCGGGCAGCTGATGCATTCCCAATCATCTAGTCCAGTCACTGGAGATTCTACAGTACTCCGTTTAATTCCCTCTTCACTATAAAAAAAAAAAGCATGAATAAATTTCTGCAGAAATTGGGGTGTTGTTCCCTCTGGGCCTTTCTTGCAACACTTTGCCGACAATTTTTGTCTGTAATCTCTTGAGCACAGAAACCGATATAGGCACTTTATCTCCTCATTGTTGGTGGGGAAATCAGTGAATCTTTTTCTTTTTTTCCACTTATTTTTTTCCTCCCCTTTCCCCCTGTTATATTTTATTTGACTCAATGGCAACATTTTATTTCATTAATGGAGGGAACCTTAGGAACATTGATTTTGAAGACCTCAGGCTACTTCAAGTTCTTTTAATAAAAGCAATTAACCTGGTGCACAATGAGACATGAAGCAAACTCCTTTTTCTCTCACCTGAAATGCAAAGGAATAAGAAACTCCATTCTCTTAGACAATAAAAAGATAAAAATCCCTGCCTCTCTTGGTAGCTTCACCCCTTCTTCCTCTTCTTTTTTTTTTTTTTTTAATTGTGTCTTAAGTGAAAGTTTACAAATCAAGTCAGTCTCTCATACAGAAATTTATATATACCCTACTATGTACTCCTAGTTGCTCTCCCCCTAATGAGACAACACTTTCCTTGTCTCCACCCTGTATTCCCCTTGTCTATTCAGCCAGCTTCTGTACCCCTCTGTCTTCTCATCTCCCCTCCAGACAGGAGCTGCCCACATAGTCCCATGTGTCTACTTGAGCCAAGAAGCTCACTCCTCACCAGTACCATTTTCTGTGTTACAGTCCAGTCCAATCTCTGTCTGAAGAGTTGGCTTTGGGAATGGTTCCAGTCTTGGGCTAACAGAAAATCTGGGGACCATGACCTCTGGAGTCCTTCCAGTCTCAGTCAGACCATTAAGTCTGGTCTTTTTATGAGAATTTGAGATCTGCATCCCACTGCTCTCCTGCTCCATCAGGGATTCTCTGTTGTTTTCTCTGTCAGGGCAGTCATCGGTTGTACCTAGACACCATCTACTTCCTCTGGTCTCAGGCTGGTGTAGTCTCTGATTTATGTGGCCTTTTCTGTCTCTTGGACTCATAATTACCTTGTGTGTTTTGGTGTTTTTCATTCTCCTTTGCTCCAGGTGGGTTGAGACCAATTGATGCATCTTAGATGGACACTTGCTAGCATTTAAGACGCCAGATGCCACTCACCAAAGTGGGACGCAGAATGTTTTCTTAATAGATCTTATTATGCCAGTTGACCTAGATGTCCCCTGAAGCCATGGTCCGCAGACCCCCGACCTTGCTACTCTGGCCATCGAAGCATTCAGTTTATTCAGGAAACTGCTTTTGGTTTAGTCCCGTTGTGCCGGCCTTTCCTGTATTGTGTGTTGTCTTTCCCTTCATCTAAAATAGTTCTTGTCTACTATCTAATTAGTGAATACCCCCTCCCTCCTTCCTTCCACCCTCATAACCATCAGAGAATATTTTCTTCTGTGTTTAAACTATTCCTTGAGTTCTTATAATAGTGGTCTCATACAATATTTGTCCTTTTGCAGCTAATTTCACTCAGCATAATACCTTCCAGATTCCTTCTTGTTATGAAATGTTTCATGAATTCATCATTGTTCTTTATCAATACATAGTATTCCATTGTGTGAATATACCATTATTTATCCATTCATCTGGTAATAGGCACCTCGGTTGCTTCCATCTTTTTGCTGTTGTAATGAACATGGATGTGCATACATCTGTTCATGTAAAGGCTCTTATTTCTCTAGGATATATTCCAAGGAGTGGGGTTGCTGGATCGTATGGTAGTTCTATTTCTAGCTTTTTAAGGAAGCTTCAAATTGATTTCCAAAGTGGTTGTACCATTTGACATTTCCACCAGCAGTGTATAAGTGTTCAGTCTCTCCACAACCTCTCCAACATTTATTATTTTGTGTTTTTTGGATTAATGCCAGCCTTCATTGAAGTGAGATGGTACCTCATTGTGGTTTTGATTTGCATTTCTCTAGTGGCTAAGGATCCTGAGCATTTCCTCATGTACCTGTTAGCAGCCTGTTTGTTTGGTGAGTGTGTGTTTATATCCTTTGCCCATTTTTTAATTGGGTTATTTGTCTTTTTGTAGTTGAGTTTTTGCAGTATCATGTAAATTTTAGAGATCAGGTGCTGATCGGAAATGTCATAGCTAAAAACTTTTTCACAGTCTGTAGGTAGTATATTTACTCTTTTGGTGAAGTCTTTGGATGAGCATAGGTGTTTCATTTTTAGGAGCTCTCAGTTATGTAGTTTCTCTTCTGGCGTTTGAGCATTGTTAATAATGCTTTGTATACTGTTTATTCCATGTATTAGGGCTCCTAGCATTGTCCCTATTTTTTCTTCCATGATCTTTATTGTTTTAGATTTCATATTTAGGTCTTTGATCCATTTTGAGTTAGCTTTTGTGCATGGTGTGAGCTATGGGTCTTGTTTCATTTTATTTGCAGATGGTTATCCATTTATGCCAGCACCAATTGTTAAAGAGACTCTCTTTCCCTCATTTAAATGACTTTGGTCTTTCGTCAAAAATCAGCTGCTCATATGTGGATGAATTTATGTCTGGATTCTCAATTGTGTTCCATTGGTCTATGTACCTGTTGTTGTACCAGTATTAGGCTGTTTTGACTACTGTGGTGGTGTGATATGTTCTAAAATCAGATAGTGTGAGGCCTCCCACTTTGTTGTTTTTTAGTAGTGATTTTTTTTTTTTTTTTACTTACCCAGGGCCTATTTCCATTCCACGTGAAGTTGGTGATTTGTTTCTCCATCTCATTAAAAAATGCCATTGGAATTTGGATTGGAATTACATTGCATCTATAGATCGCTTTTGGTCAAATAGACATTTTAAAAGGTTGAGTCTTCCTATTCATAAGCAAGGTGTGTTTTTCCAGTTATGTAGGTCTCTTTTGTTTCTTGCAGTAGTGTCTTGCAGTTTTCTTTGTATAGGTCTTTTACATCTCTGGTTAGATTTATTCCCAAGTATTTTATCTTCTTGGGGGCTACTGTGAATGGTATTGATTTGGTGATTTCCTCTTCGATGTTCTTTTTGTTGGTGTAGAGGAATCCAACTGATTTTTGTATGTTTATCTTGTATCCTGATACTCGGCTGAACTCTTCTATTAGTTTCAGTAGCTTTCTTGAGGATTCTTAGGGTTTTCTGTGTATAAGATCATGTCATCTGCAAACAGAGATACTTTTACTTCTTCCTTACCAATCTGGATGCCCTTTATTTCTTTATCTAGCCTTTGTTTCTTTATCTGTGCTCTGGCTAGGACCTCCAGCACAATGTTGAATAAGAGTAGTGATAAAGAGCATCCTTGTCTGGTTCCCAGTCTCAAGGGGAAAACTTTCAGACTCTCTCCATTTAGGATGATGTTGGCTTTGTATAAATGCCCTATATTATGTTGAGGAATTTTCCTTCTATTCCTATTTTGCTGAGAGTTTTTATCATAAATGGGTGTTGGACTTTGTCACATACATTTTCTGCATCAATTGAGAAGATCATGTAGTTCTTGACTTTTATTTTGTTTATATGATGGATTACATTGATTGTTTTTCTAACGTTGAACTATCCTTGCATACCTTGTACGAATCCCGCTTGGTCATGGTGAATTATTTTTTTTGATATGTTGGTTGAATTCTGTTGGCTAGAAGTTTGTTGAGGATTTTTGCATCTAAGTTCATGAGGGATATAGGTCTGTAATTTTCTTTTTTTGTGGTGTCTTTACTTGGTTTTGGTATCGGGGTATGCTGGCTTCATAGAATGAGTTTGGGAGTATTACACCATTTCTATGCTCAGAAATACCTTTAGTAGTAGTGGTGTTAACTCTTCTTTGAAAGTTTGATAGAACTCTCCAGTGAAGCTGTCAGGGCCAGGGCTTTTTTTTGTTGGGAGTTTTTTAATTACCTTTTCAATCTCTTTTTTGTTATGTGTTTATTCAGTTGTTCTACCTCTGTTTGTATTAGTTTAGGTAGGTAGTGTGTTTCTAGAAATTCATCCATTTCTTCTAGGTTTTCAAATTTGTTAGGTAGAATTTTTCATAGTAATCTGATATGATTCTTTTAATTTCAGTTGGGTCTTTTGTGATATTGCCCATCTCATTTCTTATTTGAGTTATTTGCTTCCTCTCCTGTTTTTCTTTTGTCAGTTTAGCCAGTGGTTTATCAATTTTGTTAATTATTTTAAAAAAAAAGCTTTTTTTTTGTCTTGTTAGCTGTTTCAATGGTCTTTCTATTTATTTCATTTAATTCTGCTCTAGTTTTTATTATTTGCTTTCTTCTGTTGTTCTCTTTCTCTTTGTTCAAGTTGTAGGGATAATTCTTTGATTTTGGCCCTTTCTTCTTTTTGTATGTGTGCATTTATTTATATAAATTGACCTTTGAGCACTGCTTTAGCTGTGTCCCAAAGGCTCTGCTAGGAAGTGTTTTCATTCTCACTGGATTCAATGAATTTCTATATTCCATCCTTATTTTCTTCTATAACCCAGTCATTTTTGAGCAGGGTATTATTCAGTTTCTAAGTGTTTGATTTCTTTTCCTTGCTTTTTCTGTTATTGATTTCTACTTTTATGGCTTTATGGTCAGAGAAGATGCTTTTTAATAGTTCAGTGTTTTGGATTCTGTTAAGGCTTGCTTTATGACCTAATTATGTGGTCTATTGTAGAGAATGTTCCATGTGTGTTGGAAAAGAAAGTATACTTGGCTACTTTTGGGTGGAGTGTTCTGTATATGGATGAGGTCAAGTTGGTTGATTGTGTCATTTAGATCTTCCGTGTCTTTATTGGGCTTCTTTCTGGGTGTTCTGTCCTTCACCGAATGTGGTGTGTTGAAGTCTCCTACTGTTATTGTGGAGCTGTCTATCTCACTTTTCAGTGCTGATAGAGTTTGTTTTATGTATCTTGAAGCCCTGTCATTGGGTGCATACATATTGAATATGTTTATATGCTCCTGGTATATTGTCCCTTTAATCATTATATAGTGTCCTTCCTTATCGTTTGTGGTAGATTAAACTTTAAAGTCTATTTTTTCAGAAGTTAATATGGCTACTCCTTCTCTTTTTTGATTGTTGTTTGCTTGATATATTTTTTTCCATCTTTTGAGTTTTAGTTTGTTTGTGTCTTTAAGTCTAAGGTGTGTCTCTTTTAGGCAGTATATAGATGGATCGTGTTTTCTTAATCCATTCTACCACTCTCTGTCTCTTTACTGGTGCATTTAGTCTATTTACATTCAGCATAATTATGGTTAGGTTTGAGTTTAGTGCTGTCGTTTTGATGTGTTTTTTTGTGTGTTGACAGTTTCTTTTTTCCACTTAATTTTTTTGTGTTGAGTAGTTTATATATTGTCTTTTCCTCTTATTCATTGTTGTTGATTTTGTTTTTGGTGAGTCTTTATGTTTTTCTTGCATTTTATTTTGATGTGTAGGATTGTTAGTCTCCTAATATTTACCCCTATTTTTCTAAGTTTAAACTAAAATTTGTTTCTTTATATCGCCTTGACTTCTTCTCTATATGAAAGATCTATGACTACATTTTTTAGTCTCTGTTTATTGTTTTAATGTTGTCATCTTTTACATAATGATATCACTGTTTCGATGTTTTGAGCTTTTTTTTTAATCTTGATTTATTTTCGTGATTTACCTATCTGGATCTGTATCTGGTTGCTCTGTCTTGTGTTCTAGTCTTGAGATGATATCTGATATTATTGATTTTCTAACCAGAGAATTCCCTTTAGTATTTCTTGTAGTTTTGGTTTGTTTTTTTCAAATTCCCTAAACTTCTGTTTATCTGGATATGTCCTAATTTTTCCTTCATATTTGAGAAACAGTTTTGCTGGATATATGATTCTTGGTTGGCAATTTTTTTCCTTCAGTTTTTTATATAAGTCATCCCGCTGCCTTCTTGCCTGCATGGTTTCTGCCAAGTAGTCTGAGCTTATTATTATTGACTCTCCTTTGTAGGTGACTTTTTGTTTATCCCTAGCCGCTCTTAAAATTCTCTGTCTTTGGTGTTGGTAAATTTGATTATAGTATGTCTTGGTGATTTTCTTTTGAGATCTACCTTATGTGGGGTTCGATGAGCATCTTGGATAGATATCTTCTCATCTTTCATGGTATCAGGGAAGTTTGCTGCCAACAAATCTTCAATGTTTTTCTCTGTGTTTTTTGTTATCCCTCCCTGTCCTGGTACTCCAGTCACTTGTAGATTATTTCTCTTAATTGAGTCGCACGTGAATCTTTGGGTTTCTTCATTTTTTAATATTCTTTTATCTACTTTTTCTTTGCCTATATTGGTGCCAATTGTTTTATCCTCAACCTCACTAATTCTGCCTTCTATTTCCTCAGGTCTGCTCTTCTGACTTTCTATTCAGTTGTCTAATTCTGAAATTTTATTGTTAATCTGAATTTCTGATTGCTGTCTCTCTCTAGGGTTCTTGCAGCCTATTAAATTTGTCATTATGTTCTTGAATAACCTTTTTAATTTCTTCATCTGCTTTATCTGTGTGTTCCTTGGCTTGTTCTGCATTTTGCCTCATCTCTTTCTTGATCTCTTGAAGAGTTTTGTATATAAATCTTTTGTATTCTACATCTGATACTTCCAGGAATACATCTTCATCTGAAAGCTTCCTTGATTCTTTGTTTTGAGAGCTTGTTGAGGTGATCATGGTCTGCTTCTGTATATGACTTGCTATTGGCTCTTTTCTTCGAGCCGTCGATAAGTTATTTTATTAATTTATTTTATGTTTGCTTAGTGTTTCCTAGCTTCTTGCTTTGTTTTGTTTTGATATGCCCAAATAGGCTACTTGAGTGAACTAGCTTGATTATTTGTGCCTTTGAAGTTCTAACGTCCTGTCACCAGATGGGTAGAGCTGTTACCAGGTATATGAGCTTAGGAGTCCATTCACTTTTCTTGTATGGATTCAGCCCAGATGTTCAGGTAGTTGTTTATCAAGTGTGTGGTACAGGCTCTGTCATATAGTCTTTAGGCAGGGGTGATTGGTATAGGCACAGGTATCTGGTTGTAGCAGGGGGTCACGCTCTGAACAAGGCAGGGGGCTGACAACCGTCCCCTGAGTGTTTGTGAAGAAAGCATGTCCTTGTTCCCTAGAGCACACAGCGGGGTGAGTTCTGCAGCCGGACCATGGGCATAGTCTTAGTTATCTAAAAAAAAAAAAAATTATAGTTATCTAGTACTGCTATAACAGAAATACCACAAGTGGATGGCTTTAACAAAGATGAATTTATTCTCTCACAGTCTAGTAGCTTACAAGTTGAAATTCAGGGCGTCAGCTCCAGGGGAAGGCTTTCTCTCTTTGTCCGCTCTGGTGGAAGGTCCTTGTCCTCAATATTCCCCTGGTCAGAGAGCTTCTCAGGTACAGGGACCCTGGGTCCAAAGGATGTGCTCTGCTTCTGGTGCGGCTTTCTTAGTGGCATGAGGTCCTCAACTCTCTGCTGGCTTCCTTTTCCTTTTACCTCTTGAGGGATAAAAGGTGGTGCAGGCCACACCCCAGGGAAACTCCCTTTACCTTGGATCAGGGCAGTGACCTGATTGTGGTGTTACAATCCCACCCTAATCATCTTTAACATAGAATTACAATCACAGTATGGAGGACAACCACAAAATACTGGGAACCATGGCCTAACCATGTTGATACATACATTTTTGGGGGGACATAATTCAATTCATGACATTCCAAACTTTGGCCCCCCAAAAATCACATCCTTGCAACATGCAAAACATATTCATCCCATCATATCATAGTAAAAGTCTTAACTCTAAGTCCAAAATCCAAAAATTCCCCTTCATCTGTGAAATCTGGAATACAAGTTGTCTGCTTCCAAAAGTACAATGGTAGAACAGGCAGAAGCTAGAAATTTCCATCACACATGGTAGAAACTGAACAGAAAGAAGGCATAACAGGCCCTAAGCAAGTCAGCAGAACACATTACATTAGCCCTCAAAGCTTTGAAAATAATCCTCTTCTCTCTGAACACAATAACCCTGTCCTCCAGCCTCTAGGTATTGGCCACACTCTCCAGATTCTGAGTGGAGGCCCCTCACCCTGGGCTTTAGTTCCATCTTCCATGCCCACTGGGACAGCAACTCTGCTCCTTTGGCTTTAGGCACAACATTTTCCTAGTCCATCTGAGTGGCAACTCCACTCTTAGAAACACCAGAGGCCATGACTCCACCCTTTGAAACCCCTGAGGTCATGGCCATACATTTTGAGACTGAAGCAGCTCAGCTTCTTGTCTCTTCAGCTTCTGTTTCCTGTTTTTTTCACTTCTTGGCTCCTTGGGCCTCATGCCTGCATCTGTCCTGCTGGAGCAAGTGTTCCAGAGCTCAGTAGCTCCACCAATAAGTGCTCAGAGGCACCCCACTCCCCCCAGGAAGCCTCCTGTGCACAGGCACTCAGGCCTCTTGCTCCATGGGTCAGCTCCAGCACTGTGTTGCGCTGGTCTCCTGGTTCTGCTGCTGTTGGTGCTTCTTTGCCACTGCAGGTTCTCTGCTGTGCTGGTCATCTGCCACTGTTGCAACTCTATCCATTCGTAGTTTCAAAACCACTTCCACATTATAGGTATCTGTTAGAACAGCACCCCACTCTCTTGGTACCAAATTCTGTCTTAGTTATCTAGTACTGCTATAACAGAAATACCACAAGTGGATGGCTTTAACAAAGAGAAATTCATTCTCTCACAGTCTAATAGGTTACAAGTCCAAATTCAGGGTGTCAGCTCCAGGGAGAGGCTTTCTAACTTTGTCTGCTCTGGAGGAAGGCCCTTGTCCTCAATCTTCCCCTGGCCAAAGAACTTGTCAGGCACAGGGACCCCTGGTCCAAAGGACGTGCTCTGCTCCTGGTGCTGCTTTCTTGGTGGTATGAGGTCCCCAACTCTTTGCTTGCTTACTTTTCCTTTTATCTCTCAAGAGATAAAAGGTGGTACAGGCCACACCCCAGGAAACTCCCTTTACATTGGATCAGGGAGGTGACCTGAGTAAGGGTGGTGTTATAATCCCACCCTGATCCTCTCAACATAAAATTACAATAACAAAATGGAGGACTACCGCACAATACTGGGAATCATGGCCTAACCAAGTTGATACACACATTTTTTTTTAGGGGGACATAATTCAATCCATGACAGGCACCCAAAGCTTTTTGTTGTAATGACTGGTAGGCACCACTTATCCTTGGATCCCTGTTGCAGGTGGCTAGGTGATGTAGGTGAAGCCACCAGTCCTCAGGCCCCTGATGTGGGTAGGTAAGGATCCTGTTTAATAGACAAAGTGGTGTGAAACATCAAAAATCCACCTCTCTACTGCACAGCTGAAACAGTTGATGTCAGATCTCAAGCACATACACCGTTGGAGTAACAAGGGCCTAATTTCCTGAAGTGGGCCCACACAGGTCCATGCAGAGGTGAAAAGTATTCAAGGTCTGCAGACCATTTGTTCCTGGACAGGAGCCACTTCTGTCCTGAACTCCCTAGCTTAGTAGAGCTGGCAGATTATCTTTTCCCCCAATTGTTAATTTATTCCTTCTCCAAGGCCAGGAGGATGCCTCAGGACACACAGCAGGATCTATCTCAGGCCCAGGGAAACCGACAGCCACTGAAGCCGGCTTTGGGGCTGGGGGTGTGGTAAAATAAATGCAAGTACTTGTGTTTTGCTGAGAGCACTGTTCATTTCTGGTTCCGGAGGTGTGAGTGGATTGTGCGGCTCGCAGTATCTCCCTGAAGAAACTGCGTCCCGAACACTACTGACAGCCGTGTCGTGGTCATGCCAGGGGATTGTGCCTGAGGGGCGCTGGTTCCTGCTGAGTCAGGTACAGCAACTCCTCTCCACTTCTGAACCATCTCTCCCTCCCCCTGCAGCTCAGTCTGTTTTCTAACTTTGCCTTTGATGTTCAGGGCTCCTAGCTTGTCATATATATCATCGTTTCACTTGTTTTTTCAGGTCTTTTTTGTAAGAGGGATCACCGGAAGCATCTGACTACTCTGCTATCTTGGTCCCACCTTCACCGCTTCTTTTTTTCTGAGAAAATTCTATTTATTAGTGAAAATCCATTGCCATATAGTCAATTCCAACGCATACAGATCCTATAAGACAAAGTAGAGCTGCCCCATAGGGTTTCCACGGAGCGGTTGGTAGATTTGTACTGCCAACCTTTTGGTATGCAGCTGAGCTCTTAACCACTGTGCCACAAGGGCTCAATTTACTTATTTATTAGTGAAGGTACTGATCAAATGTGGCTCTTTGCATAAAGCCTTCTCCCTCACTCAAGCTGGAAGATCACATTCCATCTTGTCTAGGTCTGATCTAAACCACTCATTTGACACCTAGTTTATATTGTGTTGTTAATTACTTTTTAAAAGTACATGCCTAGTCTGTTCTCCCCCAGTTTGATATTTCTGAGGACAGGCACAGGTAGCAGTAACTTTCTGAAAGTTTTTTTTTGTTTATTTATTAATAATTATAAATATAAGTGTTGAATTATATTCTAGGAATTTATGCTGCATTACCAAAATTATCCAAAATATTTGGCAATCATTGTCATGTGAAATTCAAATATAAAGCAGAAGGTAATTTCAGCCCATCACCTTCGCGATGGAACTTGAAGTTGGTCCTAAAGACCAGCATATAGCTAACAAGTTCTCAACCTCTGGGCCTTCTCTGACTGGGGCACTATGGTTCCGTGGTGTATAGGTTGTAGGGGGGTGTCTGGGTATTGATTATCTTCTCCGTGTAGCCAGGATGTCCTGGGGCTTCTGAGCCCCTGTGCCTCTAGGGCATCCTCACCTATTTACAGCTATGCCGTATAAACAGGATTATTTTCGATGCAGCAATTATGGGCTTCGTATATTTCATTCTTGCTTTATTCTTTTTTATATATGATGTAAAAATGCGTGTTTCTAGTTTTTAAATTAATTTTTGGATAAATTTAGGGTAAAATGCTATTGAATAATCGGGAGTCCCTGGGTGGCACAAACAATTAAGCACTTGGCTACTAACTGAAATATTGGCGGTTCAAACCCACCCAAAAATGACTGTGAAGAAAGACCTGGCAACTACTTCTGAAAGAGCAGAGCTATTGAAAACCCTATGGAGTGCAGTTCTACTTTGAAACACATGGGATCTCCACGAGTCAGAATTGGTTTTTAATGATGGGAAATCATTGCAAGAAGAATGATCCCTAAAATGGTCCCATAGGCAAAAGTCTTAATTTAGGTGTCAGTAAAACTATGGCATTATTTCCTCTAAATATCCTAGTCAGCACTGAAGTGGAAAGGCTAAATAATGTGCTTCAAAACCAGGCTATTTATTTATTTATTTATTGTAAAGTTCTTAACCCCTGGACATAGGAGGAGCCATGGTGGCATAGCGGTTAAGAGCTACATCTACTATCCAAAAGGTTGCCAGTTCAAATCCTCTAGCTGCTCCTTGGAAACCCTGTTGTGGCAGTTCTGCTGAATCCTATAGAGTCATTGTGAGTCAGAATTGACTTGATGGCAACAGTTTTTGTTGTTGTGCATAGGAAAGTGGAATTCTTATTTTTAGCGGAGATTTCAGATGCTAATATCATCATCAAAGAGTCCCCTGGGTGAGGTGATCTGTCAAATGCAGAATACATACTGATTTAAAAATAAGGACTGTCATCAATATTTACGAGACTTTCTTCAAGTTGCACAGTTTGGCTGGGAAACAAGACAGTCGCTCATAAAAAGTCGATATGTAAATGAAGGCTAAACAGAGCATCACAGAATGTGTCAAGTAGAGAGAGATCTGTGAGGTCTGCTATGTTCACAGACAACTCCTAGAGCAGAGGGGCCTTGATCTGGGTGGGATTTGGGTGAAGAGTAAAAAGCAAGGGAGAAAAAGTGGAAACATTCAAGGGAGCAGAAACACCTAGACCAGAGTGACCAGGGTAGAGGGTATTTGTGGGACAGTAGACGAGTAAGTGAGCTGCTTCCAGATACACTCTTACTTACCTGGAATATTTTCTTTGGGTCTCAAGAGTCATTTATGTATCAAGAAATTAACACCTCTCACAAATATTTATCATTTGTTTTCTTTCTTACAAGGGGAACATTTGAAAAATATTTAAAGTTAATGGAACAACTTGGGATTCATTGCAGTCATTTGCTAAGAAGAAGGGATATCGTGGATTCCTTAAAGAATGAGAACTTTGAACTGGTAGTAGTGGAAACCTTTGACTACTGTCCTTTCCTGATTGCTGAGAAGCTTGGGAAACCATTTGTATCCATTCTTCCTTCCTCGTTCGGCCCTGTGGATTTTGGGCTACCCAGCCCCCTGTCTTATGTTCCAACATTCCATTCCTTGCTAACTGACCGCATGGACTTCTGGGGACGAATGAAGAACCTTCTGATGTTCTTTGGTTTTTCTATGAAGCAAAGGCAAATCCACTCTCAGTATGACAACACCATCAGGGAACATTTTCCAGAAGGCTCTAGACCAGTGTTGTCTCAGCTTCTACAGAAAGCAGAGTTATGGTTTGTTAACTCTGACTTTGCCTTTGATTTTGCTCGGCCCCTGCTTCCTAATACTGTTTATGTTGGAGGTTTAATGGCCAAGCCCATTAAGCCAGTACCACAAGTAAGTAAAACCTTAGCACCCAATTTGGGTTTCATGCAAAGGCCCTCAATGCAGTGTTGGTGGCTGCCTCCTGCCAGTGGGAACCTGGGCTTGAAGAAGGCAGGCAGGTGAGGCACCTAGGGGCACTATGTAAGGAGGTACTAACTCTCAGGGTTGTATAAGTACAGGGCCAGGTGTTGCATGACCCTGAGACTGGGGGTGTCCTTAAATCATGTGCCTTAGGCTCCTCTCTTTCCGTACGGAAGTCCTGGCCCCGGTGGGAAAAGCCATTCAAAAAGTTGATATTTTCATTTGCATTTTTCATAATTATGTATACAATAAGTCATGGCAGCCACATACTTGCAGAGTAGAACTGTTCCATAGGATTTTCGAGACTGACCTTTCAGAAGCAGGTTGTCAGGTAGGCGAGGCCTTTCTTTTGAGGCACCTCTGGCTGGGTTTGAACTGCCAGTCTTTCAGCTAGTAGTTCAGCACTTAATTGTTTACGCCACCCAGGGACTCCAAAGACTTGAAGACAACAAACAACAATAACATACAGTAAGTATGTGGTGAGCACCCATCACATGCAAGAATTGTTAAGGAGATGACTTGCAGGAAACAACGTGAGCCAGGCTGAACCCAGGGCAGAACTATGTGAGTCTGAAAGCAAGAGCCCTAGGCTTCACGTCTGGGATCTTCTGCCTGGAGAACCCTGGCTCCTGATACCATGTAGGCCTTCTGGTCTTGGTTGGCACCTGGGCACTGTCAGTTATCGAAGCTGCCCAGGCAATTCTAATAGGCAGTCTAGCCTTAGAACCATAGCTATAGAAGTTTTTAAAAGTGAGGAGTGCTAAGATCAACTGGCTGCTTTTTGCCTATCAGCACTTTCATGGAAGTTTTCTTATGTCATCTCCGGGGACCTGCAGAGAGGTGTGATGATCTCCATTCTTAAAGAGTAGAAGACAGAGGCACAGGTGGTATAAGTGACTTCCTGTTGCCATTCAGCTCAAAGGCCAGGTGAGTTGAGGTTTGGCCTGGGCTTTCCAGGCACCAAAGTCTCAGCCCTTCCTCTACTGACCTTGCATTTCGTGAATAGGAAGAGTTGGTGAAAGACACCTGGAGGAGATGGGTTTTGAGTTGGTGACAGGATATTTTAGGAATGGAACAGGGGAAGAAAGACTCACCAGGTGGTGAGAACAGGGACCTAAGGTGTGCAGGTAGAAGTGAGTTGGGCATTATATGGAATAATTGTTAAGGAGATGAGTTATAGGAAATAACAGGTTCTCTGATGACTCTGTCTAGACTGGAGTAGTGGATGATTCAATTGCATAAATAAAATAAAGCCAGGCTAAATCTGAAGGTCTTATGGTAGGTCAGGCCTGGGCCCTGGGGCTGGAGGAGGGAATGGTTAATGAGAAAAATGGGAATTAAGGGTTATACTGACTGTGAGATGAGATACTTTTTGAAAAAAATTTATCTTCTCTGCCTTTTTCAATTTTTATATAATGGTCTTACATTGCTTTGATAATTATGAAAGGATGATAAGGCTGTTTTTGAGTTATCCTTTGGGATGGTAGATCCTGCAGTATTAAGTTGAGTAGGGTCAAGTTCAGGCAGAGCATCCCAGTAGGGTGAAGGGCTGGGAACTGAGGGCAGCCACAGAAATGAGAGACAGTTAAGGTCTGAAGAAATATTAGAAAGTAAGAGTTAACAAAACTGTGCTAAAGGTAAGATTTAGTGCATTAGATCACAAAAAAACCCAAAACCAAACCCACTGCCGTCGAGTTGATTCCAACTCACAGTGAAACTATAGGACAGAGTAGAACTGCCCCATAGAGTTTCCAAGGAGTGATTGGTGGTTTTGAACCACCAACCTTTTGGTTAGCAGCCTGAGCTCTTAATCACTGTGCCACCAGGGCACCAGGGTAAACATCAGTGACTGAGAAAACCATAGAATATCTGTACAAAACATGCTAAGTGGCACATTGGGTAAAGAGCCTTAGCCAATTCTGCCTCCATTTGTTATGCTAGAGATCTCCAGCTTCTCCACTCAGCCCAATTCCCCCTGTTGGATCCGAACCCTCACCCACCTCTGGTCTGGCCTTGGAAAACTCCCAGAAGACCATATCTCCAGTGATCAAATTGGGTGGAGGGTAGGGGGATGACCCTGATGCTGGAGTTACGGTTTTTCAATGAAGAGAGATGTTCTCACTGTCAACTTCCCTCTTCAGTAAATTATTATTGTACATGAGAGTTAGATCCAGAACTGCTAGTGCTGTTTTATGCTATAAGGACCTCAGGTATAATGTGTCTGTTTTGGTAGCTGGTAACCTGGAAGCCCTCTTCGCTCCCATTTGTGATTATTTAATATTATTTATATGTGAAAATGTGCCCTGAGGTCTCAGAAAAATCAATTCCAGGTCAGCCAGACACAGCGGACGTGGGCACAGTACAGAGGGTGCTGAGTTGTTCCAGGGGCTCTGAGAGCAGTTTCAGGGTAATGAGGAGAAGGCGCTAAGAATGTGTTTAGTAAGTAACCTGATTTTCGTTTGGCCTCTAGGCTTTCATGAATCACTTCATTCACCTCCTTTCTTTTGTTACTTCTATCTAGGACCTTGAGAACTTCATAGCCAAGTTTGGAGACTCTGGTTTTATCCTTGTGTCCATGGGCTCCATGTTAAGTACCTATCAGACCCAGGAGATTATCAAGGAGATGAACAGTGCCTTTGCTCACCTTCCCCAAGGAGTAATATGGAGATACAAGCATTCACATTGGCCCAAAGATGTGCAATTGGCAGCAAATGTGAAAATTGTGGACTGGCTTCCTCAGAGTGACCTCCTGGGTAAGGGCTTCCCAGATCTGCTTCCTTCTTTCCATTTACATGTCCTTAGAGTTCATTGGAGCTGTGGTCTTCCCTTGGGCATTCCCAGCAGCACAGGAAGGAAGCAGTTGGCAGCTAATGGCAAGGCTCCAGAGGACAGGAGAGGAGCATCCAGCTGGAGTCTTGTGAATCAGGCTCTACTTACAATGATATCAGATGCCCAGATAACCATCCCCCCTTCATTCTTTTCTATGCCATGTTTTTGCAGCCAGAAACGATATCTGTCAGGTTCCCTTGATTCTACTGCATTTGCACTGAGCAAGGTCACCCAAATACGATCCATAACAACCGGTGATCTCCAAGAATACAGTCCAGGGTGGACACATAGACACACATCCTCCTTATGTTCTAAGGGTGTGAAGAGTTCATACCTTCACCATATTGATGCCAACGGTGTCTTTTGGATGTGCCAAAATATCTGATTGCCAAGTTGAGAAACCTCATTGCTGATTATTTTGCCCATAGACTTCTTTAGTACCAGATCGTCACCCACCCAAGGGTTTTTCTGTGTGCCCAGTCTGCTTTTTGGGCACCCCACACTGCCACAGGCACTGGCTGGATCACAGGGCTCATAACCAAGATTGTGGCTCAAAATGATCTGGGAAACTTAAGAAACATGTTTCTGGTCCCACCCCTACAAATATATTCCACAGAGTGGTGTGGGACTCATGACCCCCATTTTCAAAGAGTTCACAAAGAGGTTCTGATTGAGGCTGAGAGGTGCAGGTGGAGATGACATCTTCATTATCACCAAGCATTTTAGTTTGTTCTCAATAAGAGTGTAACAGCAAGGTAGGGACTGTAAATACAGTCCATAAGGTCCATTCTCTGCTTTCTGGGCCTTCTCATAAAATTGAGGAGAAAATTCATGCAGACTCTTAAAGATGACAATGCACTGTAAGTTTTCCAAGTGCCACATGAATTGTGGTGTCAGTGTGTCAGGAATTCAGAGAAGAGGAAAATAAGTGGGCAGTGGAAAAGATGAAGAGAGGGCAAAAAGCTAGAGATCAAATAGAGATTAGGGAAGCAAAGAAAGAGGAGACAGGAAGGAGAGAGAGGGATGGATCGATGGGTGGATGGATGGATGGAAGGAAGGATAGATGGGTGGGTGGATGGATGGGTGGATGGGTGGATGGAAAGGTGGGTGGGTGGATGGATGGATGGATGGATGCATGGATGGATGGATGGATGGATGATGGATAGATGGATGGATGGATGGATATATAGCACTCTTCTCTGAAGTTTTTTCTAGGATCTCAGTGGTTTCTGGACAAGGGAAGGAGTCTTTATACAGAGGTAAAGCTTAGGATCTTGAATCTTGGAACATGCACATTTGGGGTATTCCAAGCAAAACCAGTAATTACAATGGCTCCGATACAGCTTGAGATTCCCCTGACATATTCTTCTGCCATTGCTGTACTACCTGGTGTTATAAAATGTTTCATTCTGAAATGTCCTGCTTTCTTTGAAACAGCACATTCTAGCATTCGTCTTTTTGTCACCCATGGCGGGCAGAATAGCATAATGGAGGCTATCCAACACGGTGTGCCCATGGTGGGGATTCCACTCTTTGGAGACCAGCCTGAAAACCTGCTCCGGGTAGAAGCCAAAAACCTCGGCGTCTCTGTTCAGATAAATCAGCTGAAGGCAAGGACTTTGGCTCTTAAGATGAAACAAGTCATAGAAGAAAAGAGGTATGCAGCATTCTGGCCATGTGGTCACTTAGGCCTAAAGGAAGCATTACTTTATATACCAAAGACAGTGTGTGGGTCTCCTTTGTAAGAAAGCTAAAACTTCCCAGGTATGGAATAATAATAAACAGGTATGCTAAGAGCTGACCCGTTTCCTCTGAGAGCAAGACTAGAGCAATTTAGGTTAGATGCTGAGAATCATTTTTTACAGAGATACTTGTCTCTGATGTCAGATAGATCTTGATGAGGTTTTACGTGTTTGGAATCCTTATAGTAATATTCTACTGAGGCAGGAGTTTGCCTTTGTTCTCCCCAAATGCAGCAAGATCTACATCTCTGGTTCTTTGTCCAGGCTGTTCTCTAGAACACTCCATCGCTTCTCTTCCATTGGATGGATCTTTTCATGACATTCTGGGCCATCTTCAATGTCACCTTCTCACAGGGTCCTTCTCTGTCCACCCTAGCTAATCTCCTCTCTCACTCACCCCAATTATCTTTTTTCTTTCTTAACACACCTCGGGCTTTGTAATTGTCCTGTTGTTGGCTTATGTTCTTATTTCTTGTCAGTCTTCCCACACTACAGAGTCAGCTCCATGAGGACAGCAAGGTGTGTTCATGCATTCCACTGTGTTCCAGAGCCCAGCACAGGGCCTAACACCAAGTTCAGGGTTAATTATTTCTGTTAAGTGAGTTAATAAAAGGGCCCACTGACCTCCAAGGTAACTGCCTATCAAGCATAATGACCTCATTATTAAGAAGAAAAATATATTTTTCTTTTCTATAGCTAAGAAAGACTGAACCCCTTATTAGAGTTTCAAGTGCACACACCCTCAATCAGACTTCAATGCTTAATGAGAGTTCTTTGCACACAGGAGACCCTCAAAAATCTTTGTTGCATGCTTGTAAAACAACAACATAGCTGGTGGTGCTGAGTTTGAGAAACATAGTTAAGCTTCGGGGTCTGTTAACCCTGGGGATTTTTTTTTTTTAATTGTACTTTAGATGAAGATTTGCAGAACAGACTAGTATCTCATTAAACAGTATACATATTGTTTTATGACATTGGTTAACAACCCCACAATATATTGACACTCTCCCTTCTCAACCTTGGGTTCCCTATTACCAGCTTTCCTGTCCCCTCCTGCCTTCTAGTCCTTGCCCCTGGGCTGGTGTGCCCCTCTAGTCTTGTTTTGTTTTATGGGCCTGTCTAATCTTTGGCTGAAGAGTGAACCTCAGGAGTGACTTCATTACTGAGCTAAAAGGGTGTCCAGGGGCCATACTCTTCGGGTTTCTCCAGTCACTGTCAGGCCAGTAAGTCTGGTCTTTTTTTTTGAGTTAGAATTTTGTTCTACGTTTTTCTCCAGCTCTGTCCAGGACCCTGTGTTGTGATCCCTATCAGAGCAGTCAGCGGTGGTAGCCAGGCACCATCTAGTTGTACTGGACTCAGTCTAGTGGAGGCCATGGTAGATATGTCCATTAGTCCTTTGGACTAATCTTTCCCTTAGGGATTTTTTATATATTTGCTAGGTCACGTGTTGCAAATGTTCATTTTCTGAAGAATAGATTTGTGTCTTTCACTGGATTCTGAAAGATCTGAGACCCAAAAACCCAAGAACTGCTGCTCCCGAATAAGAGTCATTCTGACCTGGAATCTTCCCCAGACATTTTGCAACATCAGGACTGGCTACATAAATTGTGTGACTGGGTGCAAATGAAAACATGGGCCCCTAGCTAAAAATGTATTAAGAATTTCAAGATGGAGAACACAGAGAATAAGTCAAGTACTTGGTCCTTCTAAGTGCAGGGCCCTGTGACACTGCACAGTCCTTATGCCCACAGAGTAGCCCTGTCTCCTTGATGCTGTTAAGGTGCAGTAGAGTGCGGTATCTTCTTGACGTTCTGACAATCTAGAGTCATATTTGTCACATAGCCCAGAGCCTAACACCAAGAGGGTGTTCAGTATATGTTCTAATACAATAATTATGTCATATATAATTCTCCCATAGACTATCATTAGCTTTCTCAGGGTAGGATTAGTTCTTTGGACTTAACACTATTTTAATAGTTTAGCTCTGTTAGCATCATGTATACATCTTCGTATGTTTATTGAACTTCCCAAGGACCCAGATAGCTAGGCATGGCTAGATCAAAAACTGTTCTTCGAAACTTACTCTTTTATGCACCTAGAAGGAAAGAATCATTCACTGTAAATCTTCTGAGACCACATCAGTAATGCCCCCCACTGTCTCTGCCAACAGGTACAAGTCTGCAGCCATGGCGGCCAGCATCATCAGGCGCTCCCACCCCCTGAGCCCCTCCCAGCGACTGGTGGGCTGGATCAACCACATCCTCCAGACAGGTGGTGGGGCGCACCTCAAGCCCTATGCCTTCCAGCAGCCCTGGCATGAGCAGTACCTGCTTGACGTCTTCTTGTTCCTGCTGGGGATCACTCTGGGGTCCATATGGCTTTGTGGGAGGCTAGGCCGCTGTGTGGTTCCAGGAAGCTAAAACAGACGTGATGGGTGATTCTAGGGCTGGGAGTGTTGGGGAATCACTGGCTCTTGGGAGGCTTCCCCCAACACTGGCCACCCATGGTGTTCTCCCATCTCCTCCACTTGCTGGTGGTACTGCCATTTGCTCCTTATTGTTTTCGTCTCTGTTCTGAAATCCTTACTCAGCACCCTCTGGCTTCTCGCCTAGTTCCTGTGTGAATTGAGCCATCTCCACTCAGACATAAACCTTCACTAGCCAGCCATGCCTTCCTTATCACTCTCATCTCCTAGGCATAGTTCTCTGGCCATTTCATCTTTCTTGTCCAGTCCTTAAACTGGGAGAAAATATTTGTAAGACATATTTCAGACAAAAAAATTGTATCTAGATCATCTAAATAACTCTTCCAACTTAATAATAAGACAAAATCCCAATATAAAAATGGGCCAAACGGTTTCAACAGCACTTCATATAAGAAGATATGCAATGGCCAATATGCACATGAAAAGATATTCGACAGCATTAGTCATCAGAGAAATGAAAAATAAAACTACAATTAGTTACCATAACACATCTGCAATGTATACAATTAAAGACTGATAATATTAGTAGTTGGCAAGAATGTAGAATTACTATTTGTACATTCCTCTGTGGATGGGAAAGTTAAACTGTACAAGTACTTTTGAAAAACTGCTCCACAGTTTCTTAAAGAGTTAAGCATACACCTACTACTATATGACCCAGTCCGTCCTAGGTATTTACCCAAGTGAAATAAAAATGTGTTCCTAGCAGTTTTATTTGTAATAGATCCAGACTAAAAAACCAACCAACTAACCAACCAACCAAACAAAAAACAAATGCCAATCAACAGATGAGTGCATAAGGGAGTTAAGGCATATCCATAAAATAAACTACTGATCAGCAATAAAAATGAGCAAACTACCAAACTACTGACACATAAAATTGTATAGATGAATCTTAAAACCAGTGTGCTCAGTAAAAGAAGCCAGACACAAAAGAATACATCCTCAATCATTCCACTTATGTAAAATCCAAGAAAATGTAAACTAATTTATGGCAACAAAAGCCAGATCAAAAGTTGCACGGGACTGTGGGGTGAAGGAGGGTGGCCTGTAAATGAGGTAACTGAAATGTTCTGTATCTTGATTTCTGTTATGGTTTTGTAGGTGTGTTCATCTATGAAAACTAATGAATCGTATACTTTAAGTGGATGTAGTTTATTGTATGCAAATTATACCTTAATAAAAATCTCTGTGGGCTATGGGTGATATACCAGAAAGATGTTTACCTGTGTTTTATTGACTATGCAAAGGCATTTGACTGTGTAGATCATAACAAACTATGGATAACATTGTGAAAAATGGGAATACCAGAATACTTAATTGTGCTCATGAGGAACCTGTCCAGAGACCAAGAGGCAGTCGTTCAAAGAGAACAAGGGGATATGTGTGGTTTAAAGTCAGGAAAGGTGTGTGTCAGTGTGGTATCCTTTAACCATATCTATTCTGTCTGTATGCTGAGCAGATAATCCGAGAAGCTGGACTATATGAAGAAGAATGGGGCATCAGGATTGGAGGAAGACTCATTAACAATCTGCGTTATGCAGACGACACAACCTTGCTTGCTGAAAGCAAAGTGGACTTGAAGCACTTACTGATGCAGATCAAAGACTACAGCCTTCCGTATGGATTACATCTCAACATAAAGAAAACAAAAATCCTCCCAACTGGACCAATAAACAACATCATGATAAAGGAACAAAAGATTGGAGTTATCAAGGATTTCATTTTACCTGGGTCCACAATCAATACCCATGGAAGCAGCAGTCAAGAAATCAATGTATCACATGGGGCAAATCTGTTGCAAAAGACCTCTTTAAAGTGTTAAAAAGCAGAGACATTACTTTGAGGACTAAAGTGCGCCTGACTGAAGCTGTGGTGTTTTCAATCACCTCATGTGCATGAGAAAGCTGGACAATGAATAAGGAAGACCAATGAAAAATCGATGCATTTGAATTATCGTGTTGGTGAAGAGTATTGAATATACCATGGACTGCCAGAAGAAGGAACAAATCTGTCTTGGAAGAAGTACAGCCAGAATGCTCCTTAGAAGTGAGGATGGTGAGACTTCATTTCACATGCTTTGGACATGTTATCAGGAGGGACCAAGCCCTGGAGAAGGACATCCTGCTTGGTAAAGTAGAGGGTCATCGAAAGAGAGGAAGACTCTCAGTGTAATGGATTAACACAGTGACTGCAGAGATGGGCTTAAGCATAGCAATGATTGTGAAGATGGAGTAGTGTTTCACTCTGTTGTAGGGTCACTATGAGTCAGAACCAACGGGACGGCACATAACAACAACAACAAATCTTTATGGAAGCAGACTGTGATATCTTTCTGCTGAGGAGCAGATGGGTTTGAACTGCCGACCTTTTGGTTAGCAGCCAACTGCTTTAACCACTAGGGCTCCTACATTACAACCACCCATATTTTTCTTTGTAAACTTATCTACACTAAATGCTCTGTAAATCTCCTTTTCCCCACATAAATCTGTTGTTTCACTTATCACATCCTAATTGTGGGTATTGAGGGAAGGCTAAATTATTTATTTAAATGTAAATCAATTATCCATACGAAAGGAAGTAAAAGGAATTCTTGTGGTCTTATCCAAACTGCTATCAAGTAAAACAAAGAAACTATTCCTGAAAAGCAGGTTTTATATTTTAAGTGTCCTTTTTTTTTTTTATGTGAATGCATTTTACCCAGTTCAACAATTTGATTCAACCAACATTGATTGATTTCATGTTTGCAGAAGATACTGTGCTGGTACTTTGGAAGATGCGAAGGTGAAGAAGACTCTCTCCTGGTCCTCTAAGATCTCTCAATTGGCTGCACACTGTCTTACTAATTAGTTAAAAGGCAAATTTATCTGTGGTCGGTGGTGCATCATGTCTAGTGGCTGCTCCTTAAGAGCTAATTAGTTTAGTGTAGTAATTTCACTTAGTGAAAGTAAAAAGACACTGCTTAAGACCACTGGGTCAGCTGTAGAAAAGAGGGATGTTTGGGGATGAAATGGCTTTTGGTATGTAGAGAAGACACTCAGAACTACCTTGGGGTAGAGGTGGGAAGCACATCTGTCACCTGCTACTGACAGCACATTCTCAGCGGGTGTCGGGCACCACAGATGGGGCTTTCTGGAAACAGCATCCAACACCAAAAGAGAAACAGAGTGTTTTTTTTTTTTTGCCCATCAAATCACACCCTATGGAAATCTCCTCAACCAAGTCCAGTATTTATTAAAATCCACAAAGAATATCACCCCCTTTGTCTCCAAGACAAGTTTTAGAAGTTGACAAGGCAGATAAAATGTCTTCTTTAGAGATCTTACAGAGTGATGACCCCACTTATCTGAGAACACCTATGATGTAAGACGCAGAACAGAACGTGGATATCAGGTCTTCATAGTTCTAGTCCTGGTTTCCTTATACCACTTCGTGATGGAAGGCAGAGGAGGGGTGGGATTGTCGTAGGTACAATGAAAGAGGAGGATTTTGGTATTTTCCTCTAAACAAGGCCATTAGACTGCTTCTTATATGACAAACTTATTGCTGAGGAATGAGTGTAAAAAAGAAGTGAAAAGAGGAGAAGACAAAGAAGAAACCAAAGATGGAAACAGTGGGAAATGGCAGCGTGAATGCAGAGAAGGAGGTAGGACTTTGAATCACCTGTAATTACACCTGCCTGCTCTCGTGTGTTGTGGTTTTAAGTCTCACCTGGTAATAAGACACCCTTCCAGTAAGCCATCTGGAGACAACAGAAGGACAAGTAAATGCTACCTAAAAAATGTAAGACAATTTTCTGAGTATTACTTTATAAAACATAGATGGCAAGTTTTGTTGTTGTTGTTGTTATTTATTTTTTATTGTGCTTTAGGTGAAAGTTCACAGCTCAAGTTAATTTCTCATACAAAAATTTATGCACATATTGTTATGTGACCCTAGTTGCAATCCCTATAATGTGACCACACACTACCCCTTTCCACCCTGGGTTTCCTGTGTCCATTCAACCAGCTCCTATCCCTTTCTGCCATCTCATCTCCCCTCCTGACAGGAGCTGCCCATTTAGTCTCATGCATCTACTTGAACTAAGAAGCACACTCTTCAGGAGTATTATTTTATGTTTTATAGTCCAGTCTAATCTTTGTCTGAAGAGTTGGCTTCAGGAATGGTTTTAGTTCTGAGTTAACAGAGGTCTGGGGGGCCTGTCTTCTGGGTTCCTCTACTAAGGCAAGTTTTGATGCCATTCTAGAAATGAAGCAATTGCTAACAAAACTTCCTGCTCGCTTCTCTCCAGCGCCAAACAGCTTGGGCTTTCACCGGCGCCGGGATTTCCTAGGCAACCGGACAGTAAACTTGAAAAAAGGCAGGGCCAGGACAGGGATTGACAGCGAACACAGCCAATCAGGCTGTGAGTCTGCAGCCATGTTTCCCAAACTATCCAATTGGAGCTAAGAGGGCGAGAGCAGCAGGCCGGAGGAAGAAAGGTGAGAGGGAGGAGGTGAAAAGCAGATGGGAGGGGACTAGTTTTTTCAGAAGCTGGAGAGAGCGTCCATAGTTTCAGTTCGAAGCAACGGGATAGCGTTTAAGGTAAATAGATTTTTTATTTTATTTTATTGATTTGATTACTTTTTGTTTTATATTAGCCAAATAAAGAAGATGGGAGAAGTTATACTCTAAAAATAAAGCCTAAAAATTCCTGACAGTTTTTGGAGAAGCAGGCATAGGCTGTCCTCCAGAGAGGTAATGGCTTGGTAATGGGAGAGGCTGTTGCCATGAGATGCTCAGATAAAAACAGAGAAAAATACATTTCATTCAGTCAGTATGTACTAGGTGGTTGGGTGTGAAGTGTTTGGGTGAATTCCTGAAACTACCCTCTGAGGTAGGTTATCATCCATATGACTTAGCTTCAGGGAGGTTAAATATCTGTAAGTCACAGAGCAATTAAAAGATGGAGCTTGGATTCAGACCTTGGTTTGTCTGACATTCAAAGCTTATCCTATTTCCATCATACCCTGCTGAATAAGAATCAGGAGTCTTATTAAAGTGTAATGACACAGCTTGTTAAAAATGGTAACAGAGTTGATGTGATTAGTTCTGGAGTTGGCAGATTGTTAAATATTATATCAGAGAATCGATGTGATCAATCATGGAAGGGCCTTAGTAAATGGCAACACTATCCAGGTGCTCAGCCTCTTGTCTTCAGTTTGGGGCTTAAGTGAGAACATACTAGGTAGATGAAATTCTTTCCTGTTTTTACAGGTCTTGTTTTTTCCTCAAAATCTCACTAATGCTGAAATCTCCTTATTTTGTTATTGGGAATTTTAAATATCATGACTTAAGTTGTGGACATTCATTTGTACTTATACTTATGTTCTAATAGCAAAAACAAGTATCAGTTCTAATAGCAACCTAATAGTATCATGCTAAGTGCTGATGACAGGAGACACAAAGGACGCAGCCCTGGCATTTAGGACTTTTAGACTCTAGTAGGGTAGGCAGCTTTGAAAACAAAGAGATACATCATAATGTAATGTGGACACTATTCAGGTTTTGCACAGGTATACACAAAGGAAGATGTGAGCAGCTCTCTGGTGGTAGTGGTTATGTGAAGCATCACCACAGCGATTACACAAGAATGAGTAAAACTTTTCCTGGTCAACATGGAAGAAGGGTGTTGCTGAAAGTGGGGATTACATAGGCAAAGGCACAGAGATGTGGACCACCATGGCGTATGCAGGGGACTGTGAAGGGGTAGAGGTGCAGAATAGGTTTTCAAGGGGTTTAGGGGTTACTTGAGACAAGGCTTGAGAGGCAGGCAGGGACAAAGCATGCACCTGATTTCAGAAGTTTGGACTTGACCCGTATGCAATGGGGAGCCACCAAAGGTCTTTAAACGAGAGTATGAAGCTCAGATTTCCATTTTATAAAGATCGCTCTGACTGCCGTCTGGAGTTTGGGTTGGAAGGGTCAAAGCTAGGAAACAATTGCAGCAGTGGAAATGAGAGATGAACAGGTCCTGGACTAAGTCAGTATCCATGGTGGTGGAAGCAAAATGGAGATGCAGAAGGTGTTCCAGGTGGTGAAATTCCCAGGACTTGTTTGGTGATTGGATGTCAAGGGCAAGGAGGATGCTAGGATGATGTTCTCAGCTAATGACCAGGGTGAACGGTGCTACGATTTCCTGAGGCAAGGAATAATAAGGAAAAGATAATGGGTTTAGTTCTGGAACATTATATTTCCAGGTACCTCTAGGTCATTCAAGTGCATGTGTTTTGTGAGAAATTAGAAATCTGGCTCTAAAGGGAGTGCATGAATTGGAATAAAGGTTTAGGTGTCATCAGTTGTCAGTGGATATGGCTGAGATCGCCATAGGATGGTGTGAGGTTGAGAAGAGGACATATAGCCAAAGCCTGGGAAACAGTGGCATCTAAGAAGCAGGAAGAAGATAAAAAAGAGACAAAGTAGGAAAGACCAGAGAAGAAGGAGGAAAACAGAGGAAATTAGATTCATAGACATTAGAAAAGAGTTTCAGTAAAGAGTAATGAATAGAGTCAACTGCTGGGAGAAGTGAAATAGGGGCTAAGAGGGACTGTTCAAGTTGGCAATCAGGTTAACTGTGACTTATCAAGAGTTTGTTCATTGAAATGACAAGTGGTGGCCAGATGGCAGGGAGCTGAAGTATGATGGGGCATGAGAGAGAAACGAGATTCGTTCAAGTAGCCTGGCTTCAAAGGGTGATAGCTAGAGGGAGTTCAGGATTGAGGGACCAGAGTGGATTCATGAACTGAAGAGAAGGAGCTGGTGGAAAGAAAGAAAAGGACATAACTGGTGGCTTCGGATCCAAGTAAGGTTGAGATCTATGTCTTAGGTACAGAGGTTGTCTTAGATGGGAACAAGCTCAGCTCTGTCTTTAGGGGAAGCAAGGATGAAGTCAGGATGATCTCAGAGATGAATACCTTTATAGATGTGGAGGAGGATGGTGTGAGGGAGTTCATATTTGGTAGCTCAGTTTTTTCTGTTACTTTTAAGACAACGTGTGGCCAAGATTTGAATTAACCCCTGAGAAGACTAGAAGAAGAATCTGACTAAGGTCATATAAAAGTATAGTTGAGTGCTTCTGAAGACCAGCTGTAGTTAAAGAACAAATGTTCAGTGGCCCCATCCATCCTGGTGTATGGGTCAGTTGCGTATTACAGCCTTCCTCTGAGGAAGAGGAGCATGAAAGAATGGAGCCAAGGTAGGCTTTCATAGTGAGGACAGAAGATCAACAAGGGCAGGTAGAGAGTGGAGGCACTGGTAGGGGTGGTCAGAATGATACACTATATGTCTAGAATGGATAGGGAAGGGAATGGACCCAGAAGTCAGAATGAGGTAGGTGATTATTGGGGCAAAAAAACAGGAACAAGGGAGATAATAAGATAATGGAACTGAAAGGTAGAGAGACAGTGATTTTGAAGTTTGAGCTTTCAGATGGGACCAGCTTTGAATAATGACAAAATGTTAGACATGATTTTGGAAAACAATGCTGAATGGATGAACAGATGAAGTTGGTAGAAATTGGAGAGCTCTGAGAACTCCGTGGCTGTAGGTTGGAAGGATTTTCTAAATGAGTTCTGAGGTTTCCCAAACTGATGGAGGCACTAGGGACTAGAGGAAGTCTCAGTGATTTAGAAAATTAAAGTCAAAAAAGGACCTAGGGCGTATGTCCCGATGGGCTGTGTGTTTCAAAGAGGGACCTGAGAAAGGGTCATGATGTCGAGGTGGCAGGGTGATCTTAGAACTGTGTGGTCCTTTATCACACCCGTTACTGTTGAGTCGATTCAATTCATAGTCACCCTACAGGACAGAGTAGAACTGCCCCATAGGGTTTCTTTTCCAAGGGGCGCCTGGTGGATTTGAACTGCCAGCCTTTTTGATTAACAGCTGAACTCTTAACCAGTATGCCACCAGGGTTTCCGTGAGGTCCTTAGTACTTAGAATTTAAGATAAGAAGCAGCCTTCGTCTGAGAAATCTGCGGGAGAAGTAAGAGTTCCTTACACAAATTCAAGTCCTAGGTAGGCTAAAGACAGCGTACCGGTCAGCATCTGGGCGGGAAGTGGATGGCACATTCAAAAGTGGGAACAGAAGAGCGTTTAATGAAAGAACAATTCACAAAGATGTGAGCAGTTTCAAGGACATAGAGAGGGATGATGAAATACCCCAGGGCTGCAACAGCAAGGGTAACTATTATTACCCTTACGTCTGAAGGGCAAGAGGAGGAGCAGTTAGCAGATCTCAGCAAAAGCTGTTAGAGAGGGCTGCCTTCAGTAAAGGACTCCAGCCACTGACAGAGAAGCAGGGAAATAAATACCCCAGCCTCTTTCTCCTCCTGCCCTCTGGTCTCCCACCAGTGCTTCCCACTGGCTAATTCCACCTGGAATCCGGGCGCAAGGAAATCTGGTTCATGCAGACCTGAGAGGTTTACCTCCTGTAGCTCAGATGTGGGTGGAGAATGGACTGGGAGAGATGTCTGAACAAACAGAATGTTCAATTCAGCAGTGAAGATAGTTGTGAGAGGAGGACAAGGAGTAGGAGATTTTTATAATGGGAGGAGGAGTTGAGGAAAGTCTGGGTGTCTCTGCGTGGAAGGTGCTCTTGGTCTTAAGAAAGCCAAGTCTCTCCTAGTAACTTTTGTGTTGGTTGAGGTACCCGGGAGCAAGGAGTTGTGATGTTTAAACCAGTAAAAAACTAGTGGCTACCAGCTTGATCCCGACTCATGGCAACTCCCATGTATGTCAGAGTAGAACTGTGCTTCATAGCATTTTCCATGGATGATTCTCCAGAAGCAGATTGCCAGGCCTTTCTTCTGAGGTGCCTCTGGGTGGACTCAAACCTCCAACCTTGCAGTTAGAAGCCGAGTGTGCTAACTGTTTATACCACCCAGGGAACAACTACAGAACAACTCTTTTGGTTTCAAGTGTCACTTTAATCTATGAAAATCCGTGAGTCTATTTATGAATTAAATAAGACTTTTCACTATTGAACTTGTAAAATTTTGCTCTTCATTCTGATCCTAGGCAGCTTCGTGTAAAGAAACAATATCCAGTTTCATAAGAGCAGCTTTTTATTTCGGAGACGAATATGCAGGCATTTGGGAGAAGATGACATTACACAATGATTACGTTATTACGGAAAAGCCGCGGGTTGTTTTCCCATGACACCCTGAGTGGTCATGAAAATTTACGCCGCACGCGAGATGCTTTGGAACGGATTTTCTCACCTATTTCAAGTCACAATTCTCTTGTCATCCAGTATCTCGTTTCTCTCTTTCTGCAGCTTGAGAATAGTTTTTTTTTTTTTTTAAGTATCTTCTCATAACATGAAGTCAAATAAAATTAAAATTTTCCAAAGACTACAAACTAAAAGGTGTAATTTGAGAGAACAGGACAGTCCTTGGTGAAGAGGTGGTTTCAAGATGTTCTTCTTTTCTCTGAAAGCTCTGCTCTGTGTTTATCACCTCTACCACGGGCCCAGTGACCCCAACAGGGCTCTTGATTCGGAGGAAGGAGATAGGTGAACATTCTCCAGTAACTTACAGTGTCAGTTGTTCTTACTAAGTATGCTTTGGACTCGATATTGTTAATAAGCTTGCCCTAATTTTATATACCCTGGTGGCATAGTGGTTAAGTGCTATGGCTGCTAACCAAGAGATCAACAGTTCGAATCCTCCAGGTGCTCCTTGGAAACTCTATGGAGGCAGTTCTACTCTGTCCTATAGGGTCACTATGAGTTGGAATTGACTTGACAGCAGTGGGTTTTGGGGTTTAACTTTTATATGGAAACTCTGGTGGTGTAGTGGTTAAGTACTATGGGTGCTAACTGTAAGACTGGCGATTGGAATTCACCAGGTGGTCCTTGAAAACTGTATGGGGCAGTCCTGCTCTGTCCTACAGGGTCCGTATGAGTCAGAATTGACGGCAATGGGTAGTAGTAGTAGTAAGTATTATATATGAATGCCTTGTGGTAGAATTTTGGAAACCCTGGTGGTGTAGTGGTTAAGAGCTATAGTTGCTAACCAAAAGGTCAGCAGTTCGAATCTACCAGGTGCTCCTTGGAAACACTATGGGGCAGTTCTGCTTACTCTGTTCTGTAGGGCTGCTGTGAGTCAGAATCGACTCAAGGGCAACAGGTTTTTTTTTTTTTTTTTGGTTTGGCCTTGTGGTGGCAACAAGAATTCTTTGTTTAAGCAATGAATGTTTTCTGAAATGTTGTGGGTGATTTGCAAGACTGGGGTAGTGGCCGGTACAAAAAACCCTGCTCAGAATCCTGGTTCTGCTGCTTACATATGAATTGGAATTACCCAAAACTCTCTACATCTCTGTTTCTTTATTTTATCAAATGGCAATAGCCATATTCCCTCTAATGCATGCAAAGACACATTGCAAGAGTTAAAGAGTTGTTTTTCAAGGCTTACTTTATATCAGACACATTTTTATTTCTGAATAAACTGATTGTGAATAATTTGTAAAACACATTTTACCTCTTTAGCAGATAGCTGACATAGAGTAAGTACTCAATAAATGTTTGCTATTGTTTATCTTTTGCATAGTCCCAGGGGTTGGTCATTTTTTTTCTATATAGGGCCAGATAGTATATATTTTAGGCTTCGAGGGCCAGATGGTCTCTCTTGCAGTTATTCAACTCTGCTGTTGTAGTGCGAAAGCAGCCATAGATTACACATAGACAAATGTATGTGGCTGATTTCCAATAAAACTTTATGTACAAAACTGAGCAGAGGACTAAATTTGGCGCATGAGCTGTGGTTTGATGGCCTCTGGTCTGGATCATTTTAGGTTATACTGGCCTGAATTGAAGGAATCCTTCGTAACTGCCCACGGCGAAGTGAGCCTTATTTGCTTTGGGGGAACAGAGGTGGAAGAATGATATATGTATTAGGTGCTAAGTCCCTCAGTTTGCGATCAACCACTAACCTGAAGATTGGCTGTTTGAATCCACCCAGCAGTGCCGTGGAAGAAAGGTCTGGCGATCTGCTTTCGTAAAGATTACAGCCAAGAAAACCCTGTGGAGCAGCTCTATTCTGTAACACAGAGGGTTACCATGACCCAGAAATGATTTCATGGCAACAGGCTTGGTTTTTGGAATATGTGCTAATTTCTACTCCCAGAGCTTGCCTTAAACTCCTCCATTGGGGTGATCCGGTTGCTCCATCAAACCCGTTGCTGTCTAGTCTAGTCCAACTCATAGAGACCCTATAGGACAGAGTAGAACTGCCCCATAGGGTTTAACTCGTTAACTCAGTTAACCAGTTAACTCGTTGCTGTCAAGTTTGTTCTGACTCACAGTGACCCTAGAGGACCAAGTAGAACTGCCCATAGGGTTTCCAAGGAGCAACTGGTGAATTTGAACTGTTGACGTTTTGGTTAGCAGGCCTAGCTCTTAACCACTGGAATAGCTCTATTTCCTCTGCCAACTGTGGCAGAAACTGTAAGTTGCCTATGCATTAGCCAGTCTCCTCTTCTTTATAAACAGAACCCAGAAGGTGGCAAAGTACCCAGCTAAAAACCAGATTTCCCAGCCTCTTTGCAAAAGTGGCCAATGAATGAGATTTAAGTGGAAGGGTTTGGGTGGAGTCTTCTGGGAACCCTTAAAAGGGGGCTGACTCAACTGAAAAGGGCAAGCTTTTTGCCCTTGCACCTTTCTACTTTCTCCTGCGTGGAGTGTGGATGTGATGGCTGGAGCTATGATGGTTATTTTATAACTTAAGACAACTTTGAGAATAAGAAAACATGGCTATATAGAAAGATGGTAGTTTCTTGGAGCCTTGATGACTACCTGAATGGTCTGTCTCTAGGCTTCTTTTATATGAGAGGACGGTCGGCCCTTATCATTTTCAGAGACAACAGCCAGTTTCTGTTTGAGTAGCTGTACACAATTCATAACTGGTATGCCAGCCTACACTGGTATTGGCAATGTGACATTGGATTTCTACCCATGAATACCTCCTGGTTTTCTGAAAGTATCAGTTAAGAGCAGTTAGGATGCAAATAAATGGCTGGATTTCCAGGTGGCTATGTGGAAACCCTGGTGGCGTAGTGGTTAAGAGCTATGCCTGTTAACCAAAAGATCAGCAGTTCAAATCCTCCAGGCACTCCTTGGAAACCCTATGGGGCAGTTCTACTCAGTCCTTTAGAGTCTCTATGAGTCGGAATTGACTCGACGGCAACGGGTTCGGTTTTTTATACAACAAGCGTTAAATCCACACACGGCTCCAAAGGCGGCATTCTAAGTGACTACAAAATAGTTAATAAGTTAGTGAATGTGGTAATTAATGACTGCAAAAGGGCAAACCATAGCCAGAACTGTGATTTTACCTGTGTCTAAAAGGATGAAGAAAGGGTGTACCAGCGGGGCCTTGTCCTTGCAACGTAATTGAAACTGCGCCTGAAAAATGGAGTAGTTGAAAGTTGCTTGGTTGATTCTAAGAGCGTGGTCATTCAAATCAGGGAATTTGAAAAATTTTTTGTATTTTGTCTTCGTGTGTGTGTGTTTTGAACACAAATCCAGCCAAATCTTTGCTTACTTTAGTGTAGTTTTGGTATCTTCTTACTCTGTTTCTTTAAGATCTTTTATTTGGCACGCTGGCCTGACTCAGAATAGATTGCAAGTAATTCCTGGTAAACCCCCCAGAGACACGAGGCAGAGCAGAGGAGAAGGGCAGGTGGAGAAAGGGACTGCAAGGAGAGCGCTGTTGACACAGCCCATGCCTCCTGAGAGTCCCAGTGGATGCTCATTACCACAAGGACTGTGATCTGGGGCCTCTGTGCTTTGGTAAACCTGGGCTTGTGCTACATTGTGTTAGTTACATGGCCCTTGGATATCATGCTAAACAGTTCTTCTCACTGTCTTTCACAACGAGAAATGCTGGAGAGACTCCTAAGGGCTGGTCAAATTCTACTGAAAGAAGAGATTATGATGGACTTAACTTTCTCACTCTTCCCAGTTCTTTCTTAGGGGGGTTGAGTCTCTTCTTGCACCGGATTGCTAGTTATTTTACCCAGGTAATTGTCAATATCGAGAGTCAACCCAAACATTGCAGGAGTAAGTTTTGCCAATTGTTTGAGTTAGAATATTTTTGGATGCAAGTAAAAGAAGACCTGACCGACAATGGCTTAAACAAATATGCACTTACGTTTCTCACATGACATGAGTGTGTAACTGAATTGTTTGCAACTCAGCGCTGTCAGGGCTTCCTGTTGGTATCTCTGTGATTCTCTTGGCCCTTCCCTCATGATTGCAAATTGGCTGCCACAGCTGCAGACATCACATTCTTACTCAAGGCAGGAGGAAGGCAAAAGCGAGGAGAGAGGTCTCCCAGAAGCCCTAAGCAGACTTTCACTTTGGCCAGAGTCTCTTTGGACAGAACTGGCTCACATGGTCACTTAGTTGGAATTGGAAGGCAGCAGGGGAAAAGGGAATTGGGATGACATTTGAATCAACTAATTGGCTATGTCTGGAAACTTAGCTATAATTCAAATTCAACAAAGTTAAAACTGCTTGAAGAACATAAGCTTCTTGAGGGTAGAGACCTCAGCTGTCTCATTCATTGCTATTGTGTTGCACATAATAGCTGTTCAATATATGTAAGTTGAATGCAGGACCAGAACTAGAGTGAAACAAGGTAGGTGCTTTGTGTACAATGTTTAAGGAAACACTCCCAGGGCTGGGCAAGTGCTGGGTTGACATTTGTATGACCCTGAGAGCCAGTGCCTCCTTAAATTTTGTGCCTAGTTCTGATCCTGGTTGAATGAATACAATGAATAAATTAAGATTTATGAAGTAAATACAATAGTGATATTTATGAGACCTTACTCTTAAATTGTGCCATATTATAAGCACTAAAATGACTTAATTCACATCCCAAAGATCAGTGGAAAGACACAAAGACTGTGATGTAGCATTTAAATGGGCTCTGGGGAGACCTACTATTGACAATAGCTGAAACATGAATTTTCAGCATTTTGAGAAAATGCATTTTAGTGCAGAGAATATTTGGTAAAGTGCCAAGCTTCATTGACATTATACATGTTATTTCCACAGTATGCCTATGTCACTAACCAAAAACAACAAAAAGACAAACCCATTGCTGTCAAGTCAGTTCTGACTCATAGTGACCTTATAGGACAGAGTAGAGCTACCTCATAGGGTTTTTTTTTTAATTTTTATTAAGCTTCAAGTGAACATTTACCATTCCAATCAGTCTGTCACATGTAGATTTATATACATCTTACTCCCTTCTCCCACTTGCTCTCCCCCTATTGAGTCAGCCCTTACAGTCTCTCGTTTCGTGCCAATTTTGCCGTCTTCCCTCTCTCTCTATCTTCCCATCCCCCCTCCAGTCAAGAGTTGCCTACACACTCTCCTGTGTCCACCTGATTTAATTAGCTCACTCTTCATCAGCATCTCTCTCCCCCGCACTGTCCAGTCCTTTTCATGCCCTCATAGGGTTTTGAAGGATCGTCTGGTGGGTTCAAACTGCTGACCTATTGGTTAGCAGCTGAGCTCTTAACTACTACGCCACCTAAAGTGTAGGCCAAATACTGTCATACTTTAAGTGCTACTTGCACGTTGGCAATCCAAAGACCAGATGTTTTCATATATTCATACAGTGGGTAAATATTTTAAAAATAATTTGTGGAAAAATTGTAAATGTTATGGAAGATAGTCAGCATAGAAACTTTGTGTTCAGATTTTTAAAAAAGACCAAAAAACTTGACGTCGCTTTATTAAACAAACAACGACAACAACTTCTGTGGCAGCAGGAAGACACTGAGTGGAATTGTTCATCTCAACCAGGTGTTTACGCTGAGTGTTGCAGGTTTGAAAACCCGCACAAGGACTCTGAGGTGGGAGAGAACGGTCATGTTGGAGGACCAGTGAGAGGCCTAGCTTTGGTCTGCACTGCTGTTCCCAGTTCTCCTCCATGGTGAAATCTTATCAGCACCCCCAGGCAAACTTCATCGACCTTCTCTGAGCTCCTAAAGTGGCTTATTAGCACCTTAGCATAGCTGTTAAACGTGTTGATTTAGTCAGACAGAGCTTTAAAAACTTTAAGCCAGGCTTAACTCCTGTCCTGCCCATCTGTAATGGGCATCCTCGGGCAAGCAGCTGGCTCCTCTGGGTCTCTGTTCACTTCTCTGTAACATTGTTGCTGTTAGATACATCTAGTCAGCCTGACTCATGGTGATCCTATGCACAGTGGAATAAATGCTGCCTGGTCCTGTGCCATCCCCAGGATTGGTTTCAGATCAGACCATTGTGATGTATAGGGTTTTCATTGGGTGATTTTCAAAAGTAAATTGTCAGGCCTTTTTTCCTAGTCCATCTTATTCTGGAAGCTCCTTTGAAACCTCTTCAGCATCATAGCAACACATAAGCCTCCACAGACAAAGGGGTGGTGGCTGATTGACCGGGAGTAGAACCTAGGTCTCCCACATGGGAGGTGAGAAGTCTACCACTGAACCGCCAATTGTTGTTTCTATTGTTGTGTGCCATTGAGCCGATTCCAACTTGCAGCGACCCTATAGGACAGAGTAGAACTTCCCTGTAGGGTTTCCTAGGCTGTAATCTTTATGGCTTGAGAAGGTGAAGTAAAGTATTCTAATGTCTTATAATGAAATGTGCAAAGATCTGGGGTTAGAAAAGAAAAGGGAAGAACGCTCTTGGCATTTCTCAAGCTGAAAGAAGTGAAGGAAAAATTCAAGCCTTGAGTTGCAATATTGAAGGATTCTGTGAGGAAAATATTGAACGACACAGGAAGCATCGAAAGAAGATGGAAGGAATACAGAGTCACTATACCAAAAAGAATTGGTCAACGTTCAACCACTTCAGGAGGTAGCATATGATCAGGAACTGATGGCACTGAAATAAGAAGTCTAAGCTGCACTGAAAAAAAGGCATTGACAAAAAACAAGACTCCAGGAATTGAGGGAATACCAATGGAGATGTTTCAACAAATGGATGCAGCCCTGGAAGTGATCATTCGTCTATGCCAAGGTATTTGGAAGACAGTTAACCCAGCCAACTAACTGGAAGAGATACATATTTGTGCCCGTTCCAAAGAAAGGTAATCCAATAGAATGTGGAAATTATCGAACAATATCATTAATATCGTACACAAGTGAAATTTTGCTGAAGATTATTCAAAAACAGTTGCAGCAGTACATTGAGAGGAAACTGCCAGAAATTCAAGTCAGATTCAGAAGAGGATGTGAAATGAGGGGTATCATTGCTGATGTCAGATGGATCTTGTCTGAAAGCAGAGAATACCAGAATGATGTTTACCTGTGTTTTATTGACTATGCAAGGTATTTGATTGTGTGGGTCATGAAAAATTGTGGGTAACATTTTGAAGAATGAGAATTCCAGAACACATAATTGTTCTCATGCAGAACCTGTACATAGACCAAGAGGCAGTTGTTCCAGCAGAACAAAACACTACTGTGTGGTTTAAAATCAGGAAAGGTGTGCATTAGGGTTCTATCCTTTCACGATACTTATTCAATCTGTATGCTGAGCAAATAATCCGAGAAGCTGGACTATGTGAAGAAGAATGCAGCATCAGGATTGTAGGAAGAGTCATTAACAACCTGTGATATGTAGCTGACACACTTGCTGAAAGCGAAGAGGACCCGAAGCATTTACTGATGAAGATCAAAGACTATACAGCCTTCAGTACGGATTACACCTTAATGTAAAGAAAACAAAAATCCTAATAACTGGACCAATAAACAAAATCATGATAAATGGAGAAAAGATTGAAGTTGTCAAGGATTTCGTTTTACTTGGATCCACAACAACACTCACGGAAGCAGCAGTCAAGAAATCGAAAGACTCATTGCATTGGGTAAATCTGCTGCAAAAGACCTCTTTAACGTGTTGAATAGCAAAGATGTCACCTTGAAGACTCAGGTGCGCCTAACCCGAGCCATGGTGTTTTCAGCTGCCCCATATGCATGCAAAAGTTGGAGGATGAATAAGGAAGACTGAAGAATTGACACCTTTGAATTGTGGTGTTGGCGAAGAATATTGAATGTACCACGGACTGCCAAAAGGAAGAACAGATTTGTCTTGAAAGAAGTACAGACAGAATGCTCCTTAGAAGCGAGGTTGATGAAACTTTGTCTCAAGTACTTTGAACATGTTATCAGGAGGGACCAGTCCCTGGAGAAGGGCATCGTGCTTGGTAAAAGAGAAGGTCATTAAAAAAGAGGAAGACCCTCAATGAGATGAATTGACACAGTGGCTGCAACAATGAGATGGGCTCAAGCATTAAAAATTGTGAAGATGGCGCAGGACTGGGCCGTGTTTCGTTCTGTTGTACATAGGATTGCTATGAGTCGGAACTGACTTGATGGTATCTAACAATAATAACAACCATCTTTATGGAAGCAGATCGCCAGGTCTTTTCTCCTGTGGAGTGGCTAGTGGTTCTAACCCCTGACTTTCTGGTTAGCAGCTGAGCGCTTGCCTGTTGCTCTACCAGGACTCCCTGAACCACCAAAAATGCAGCCATATTTGGTAGTACCTACCTCTTGAGGTGTTGTGCTAATGCAGGTAAAGCAGTTAGCCAGGGGCTTGGTCCCTAGAGTAGTTATTATGAGTATCACTACGACTTCCCTTCCTGCCTTTATCTTATCCTTTTTTTTTTTTCTTTTTTTTCCTCTAACCTTCCCAACAAGGTCTTGCTCCTTTTACTAGAGGGCAACTTCGTGTCTTCCATGACTTACATTCTCAGCTTAGGTGTGCATTAAAATCACCTGAAAACATTAAAACATTGATCCCTAGTACCTAGACCTGGAGATTCCTAGTCACTGAGTTTGGTATCCAGCCTTTATTTTTCAGCACCACCCCTGGTGGTCCCAGGTCTTTCCCCATAGCAGGATTTCAACCTCAGCGCTATTGACGTTTTGCACCAGATGCCATTGTTGTGTGTGTGGGGATAGCCTGTGTATTTAAGAATCTCACCTCTCCCCTGCTGCATGGTTTTTCCAGTGCCTTCCCTTCTCCTGTTCACCTAATTCTGTCCCTCCCTCTCCACTTCTAAACAAGTTAGCACTCCTCCTCTGTACAGTTCACTCAAGTTGACTAAACTTGCTTCAGCTTCCTGGACTCCTTCAAGCAACCACTCTTTTTCTGAAAGAGAAAGCTCAGAGTGTAGTGTCAGAAACCAAAAAAGGCTGGAGTGGGGGGTGGTGGTTTGCAGAAAGTGGGTGAGAAGTTTCATTTGAGTTTTGCAACAAAGAGGATGTGGAAGACCTTGGTGTTTTCTATACGTGGATGCTTGAATAAGTGATCTCTGAGATAGTCTTTTAAGCTCTAAGATCCACTTCTGAGTCTGAAGGCTTTTTGATTTGAAGATTGTTTAGAAATGAGAAGCTTGTAATACAATTTGTTGCCACTAGAGGGAACCAAAGACAGCCAAATAAAGTGCAGGTTGTGACTTGAGCAGCTTCTGTCTTCCCCAAAGGGTCAGCTTTCTGTCTGTCCCTGAACTCTGTTGAATCCTACTGAGTATCATGATGAGGTAGACTTCCATGCATTTGCAGCTTCCCATATCCCATCCCACAAAGGTCCTAGAAATTCAAGCAGGCAGAGAGTGTTGGCCAGTGGCAGTCAGCTGTGATCCGAGAGATAGTGGACTGTGGGAACCTTAACTGGGTCCATGTGAGGAGACCCCTGACTGTTGCTGCAAAGTCTCCTTTGGCTTTCCTGCTGGCAGCTGCACTCAGTTGGTGCCCCAAACTCCAGCCCTCTGCGTTTCATTGACCCGTGACTGTCTCTTCCCACTAGCCCCTGGCGTTTGGGCTGGGAGTGGGGGTGGGAGGGGGTGGAGCAGCAAGTAAGAACTCTAAACATCATCAGTGAGTCCTCCCTCTCCCTCAAATGGCACGTTCTGTTACTCGCCATCTTGAATGTCTCCATCTCTCTGTCTCCACGGCCAACACCTGTGTTTGGACAGCACCGCTTCTCACCTGACGGGATACAGCAACCTCTTACTGGTCAGCCCATTAGACCTTCCAGTGGATTCTCCACTGTGGCCAGAGGGGTCTTATAAAATGCAAATGGCCATTCCCTTATTTAGAACCTTTTGTGGTCTGCTGTTACTTTCTGTACGAAATCCAAACTCCCTACCCTCCCTGGCATTCCAGACCCTGTGTGACCTGGTGCCTGCTTACCTATTCAGTTTCATCTTGTTCCAAATTTCCCTTTCCATATTCCCTCCCACCCTCCACAACTCCTTCTGTCTTACAGACACCTGCATGCATACACACACACACAAACACACAATCTCACACACCTCTATTCTCCAGTAGTACTAAAATACTTGCACTTCTCTAACACTACTATTTTCTCCCTCACCTTGGCCTTAGCACTTGGTAGATAATGCTGTCTATGATAAACAATGCCCTTCCTTCTTCTACCCCCAGCAACTTAGCCTAAATAACTACATCACCTCTTCCTCCGAGAAGTCTTCAGAAAGCCCCCCTCCAGGGCAGGGTTAACCGTTCCTATTCTGATTTGTTCTAGCTCAGTAATGGGACTGCATTTCCCCTCTAGACTGTAAGCACAAGGCATCTTATTCCTCCTTTGCCCCCATACGCTTGGCGCAACCCTGGGCACTTGCTAGTTGCTGTCTGTTGAGTTGATTCTGACTCATGGAGACCCCATGCGTGCAAAATAGAACTATTCCATAGGGACTTCAAAGCTGTGACCTTCCAGAAGCAGACTGCCAGGCCTGGTGAGTTCCAACTGCCAACCTCTCAGCTAGAAGCACTCAACCGACAGCCCCACCCAGTACCTGCTCGACACTTGTTGTTGTTGTTAGGTGCCGTTCAGTTGATTCCAGCTCATAGCGACCCTATAGAACAGAGTAGAACTGCCCCATAGACATTTGTTGAAGAATGATCCAAATGAGCACATGGCTGGGGGAACGGCACAGATGTTGTGCCAACACATGGTGGCGCTGCAGCCATGTGAATTAACAGGGGCAGCCTGGACTTAGCCTTTTCGGTGGCTATGAGTCAGAATTGACTCCATGGCAACGTGTTTGGTTTTTTTTTTTTCCCTGGTGGTACAGTGGTTAAGGGCTTGGCTGCTAACCAAAAGGTGGCAGTTCAAATTTACCACCTGCTCCTTGAAAACCCTAAGGGTCAGTTCTACTCTGTCCTGTAGGGTTCATGAGTGGGAATGGACTCAGCAACAACAGGTTTGGTTTGGTTTTTCCTCCATGTTCAGAAAGGGTCTTCTGGAGTCAGGGTGTCTTGAAATAGTGCACAATAAATATTGGATATTTATTGATAAACTGAGTACTACATGTTTAAAAAGGATGGTTTTTGTGGGCATTTTAAGTACAGTGGGAGGCTGGCAGGAGAGAACATAAACTTTTTACATCAAATTAGACTGCAGAGGTAATTGCCTACGTCATCACTGGATGGAGACAGCCTCAGGAGGTAGAACAGATCGGGACACTGGATTTCTCAGTGCTGGTATTCTGGACTCTATCCTGCTTTTCTAGGAGAGCGCTCCATCGACTGTGCGTGTTCTTTTACATTTCACAAAGGCAGTGGAGGAGGAATTTCCTCTTGGGCATCAGAAGCCCTGTGTTCAGTGTTGGTCAGGACTTTTGGGGCAAGTTACCTCACCAATGCAAGCCTCGGTTTCCACATCTGCAAGATTAGTGGGTAGCACTAGATGATCTTTAAAGGCCTTATAGTCCTAACACTGTGAATTCCCATGAACTAGACTGCGTGGCTGGGACAAGTTACCTGATTTCTCTGTGCCTCGGTTCCTTTATGTCTGAAATACTAATAATAGTGACAACTAGTGCATAGGGCTTTCATGAGGACTGGGTGCATACTCAGCACCTAGTAGGGGCACAAGAAATGTTAGCAAGGCATGCTTTTAATATTATTTGCGGGTGCAAAGTGGGCCCCCTTGGGGCTCTTGCTCTCTACGTTCCTGATTCATGCTCAGAGTCTCACTTTCTCCTCACCAGGAGTGTTTACTGTATGCCTGCCTCCACTCCCCACCTGTTTCCTTGGCAAACAGAGTAAGGTGGAAAGAGAGGGGAGAAACTGTGGGAAGTGACAGGTGGGTGGCTGGGGACAGCCATTGGGCAGGTATCACAGAAAGAAGTATCAGGGCAGGAAAGACTACAGGGGTGCCGGGAAGGAGCAAGGTGGGAGAGGTGGAGCTGGGCATGGCGGAATACGGTCAGGACAAGAAAGTCCTTCAGGAAAGAACAGTCAAGGAGAAGGTGACTAGTTGAGGATTGGTGGATGTGCACATGAACACAGGATTCTGATTGCCAGTGACGGATTCCATGGGTGGGGTGGAGTTAGGGGTGGGAAGCTGGGAAATACTCCTGGGAATTGTCAGGTTGAGGTCAGGCATAACTTGGTGATAAAATAGTAACAGGCCAATGCCGGTTTTAAGAATGCTGCCAGGAAAGTAACAGATCTGGGCAGCAGATGCCCTTGCGGGGTGAGAATTTGGAACTTACTCTTTGTATCTGCCTGACATGAGTGAAGATGGTGGCCTCTAAGAGGGGTGTGTGTGGCCACCTGGAATTCTGGGGAACCTCCGCATGCTGGGCTGGAGGCAGCAGAGGAAGGCTCTGTGTAGCTTTAGGCAGAACAATTTCTTCCTAAAATGCGGTAAAGAAACTGGGACCTAGTCAGGCAAAACCTCCTTCTTGGCTCAGCATTCAAGAGAGCTGGGAGGACTTGCTCCCATCTTCGCCCATAGGATGTGCATCAGAATGAAGGATAGGAAGAAGGGAACCTGTAAGTTGGCTGGTGGGAGGCTCCACAGGAAGTGGGCTGAGTTAAGCATACGCATCTGTTAGTTACTACTGCTGGCCTGTTTTTAATCTGAGGTCCCCTCACCCTCAAGTTAGATAATAACTTAGTGGGGGGAGACCTGTGGGCTGTATTGGAATAGGACAGCCTTTTTTTAAAAGAGGGAATCAACCTGAGCACTGCCATCTTTGGTAAAAATAATTCCACCCTAGTGTGGGAAATAATTCCACCCTAGTGTGGGCCTCAGGGGCCCTGGTTGCACAGTGGTTAAGCACTAAACTGCTAACCAAAAGGTCAGTGGTAAGAAACCACCAGCGCTCAGAAGGAGAAAGATGTGGCAGTCTGAGTCTGTAAAGATTAAACCTCTTGCTGTCTAGTCAATTCTGACTCATACTACTACTACTACTGCTACCCATTGCCATCGAGTCGATTCTGACTCATAGCGACCCTATAGGACAGAGTAGAAATGCCCATAGGATTTCCAAGGAGTGCCTGGTAGATTTCAGCTGCCATCCTTTTGGTTAGCAGCCATAGCTCTTAAGCAGTACGCCACCAGGGTTTCCATTCTGACTCATAGCTACCCTGTAGGACAGAGTTGTTGTTGTTGGGCGCCCTCAAGTCAGTTCCGACTCATAGTGATCTTATGCACAACAGAACGAAACACTACCCAGTCCTGCACCATCATTATAATCGTTTTTATGCTTGAGCCCGTTGTTACAGCCACTGTGTCAGTCCACCTCATGGAGGGTCTTCTTCTTCTTCTTGTCCTCTGACTCTGTACTTTACTAAGCATGATGTCCTTCTCCAGAAACGAATCCCTCCTGACAACATGTCCAAAGTATGTAAGACGCAGTCTCACCATTCTTGCTTCTAAGGAGCACTCTGGTTGTACTCCTTGCAAGACAGATTTGTTCATTCTTTTGGCAGTCCATGGTATATCCAGTATTCTTCACCAGTGCCACAATTCAAAGGCATCAATTCTTCAGCCTTTCTTATTCATTGTCCAGCTTTCACATGCATTAAGATGCGATAGAAAATACCATGGCTTGGGTCAGGCACACTTTAATCTTCAAGGTGACATCTTTGCTTTTCAACACTTTGTAGAGGTCCTTTGCAGCAGATTTGCCCAATGCAATGCATCTTTTGATTTCTTGACTGCTGCTTCCATGGATGTTGATTGTGGATACAAGTAAAATGAAATCCTTGACAACTTCAATCGTTTCTCCATTTATCATGATGTTGCTTATTGGTCCAGTTGTGAGGATTTTGTTTTCTTTATGTTGAGGTGCAATCCATACTGAAGGCCGTGGTCTTTGATCTTCATCAGTAAGTGCCTCAAGTCCTCTTTACTTTCAGCGAGCAAGTTTGTGTCATCTGCACAATGCAGGTTGTTAATGAGTCTTCCTCCAATCCTGATGCCCTGTTCTTCTTCATATAGTCCAGCTTCTCATATTATTTGCTCAGCATACAGATTGAATAGGTATGGTGAAAGGATACAACCGTGACGTACACGTTTCCTGACTTCAAACCACTCAGTATCCCCTTGTTCTGTCTGAGCAACTGCCTCTTGATCTATGTACAGACTCCTCATGAGCTGTTCTGAAATTCCCATTCTTCGCAGTGTTATCCATAGTTTGTTATGATCCACACAGTCGAATGCCTTTGCATAGTCAATAAAACACAGGGAGACATCCTTCTGGTATTCTCTGCTTTCAGCCATCATCCATCTGACATCAGCAATGATATCTCTGGTTCCATGTCCTCTTCTGAAACCAGCCTGAATTTCTGGCAGTTCCCTGTCAATGTTTACTGGGTGATATTAATGATATTGTTCTATAATTTCTGCATTCGGTTGGATCACTTTTCTTGGGAATGAGCATAAATATGGATCTCTTCCAGTCAGTTGTCCAGGAAGCTGTCTTCCATATTTCTTGGCATAGACAAGTGAGCACTTCCAGCGCTGCATCCGTTTGTTAAAACATCTCAATTGGTATTCCGTCAATTCCTGGAGCCTTGTTTTTCGCAAGTGTCTTCAGAGCAGCTTAGGCTTCTTCCTTCAGTACCATTGGTTCCTGATCATATGCTGCCTCTTGAAATGGTTGAACGTTGACTAATTCTTTTTGGTGTAATGACTGTGCATATTTCTTCCATCTTCTTTTGATGCTTCCTGCATCATTTAATATTTTCCCTGTAGAATCTCTCACTGTTGCAACTCGAGGTTTGGATTTTTTTCTTCAGTTCTTTCAGCTTGAAAAACAGATGTTCTTCCCTTGTGGTTTTCTACCTCCAGGTGTTTGCACATGTTATTATACTACTTAACTTTGTCTTCTTGAACTGCCTTTTGAAATCTTCTGTTCAGTTCTTTTACATTTCTTCCTTTTGCTTTAGCTGTTTGACGTTTAAAAGCAAGTTTCAGAGTTTCCTCTGACATCCATCTTGGTCTTTTCTTTCTTTCCTGTCTTTTCAATGACCTCTTGCCTATAGGTTTCCAAGGCTATAATCTTTACGGATGCAGACTGCCACATCTCCCTTTACCCCTCCCCCTTACATCTTTCTTCTGTGGACCAGCTGGTGGACTGGAACTACCGACTTTTCAGTTAGCAGACAAGCACTTAACCACTGCATTCCACTGCTCCTTCGGTGCAGACTTGGAAATTCCCCTGTCTTTTTTTATAGAGTAGCTATGAGTTTATGAGTTGGAATGGACTCCACCTCATCAGGTTTTTTTTTTTTTTGGTTAACGTGGGCTTCAGGGAAATTGTCAGGACCCATACCCTGGAGGGTACCCATGAGTCGCTGGCAGAACCATTCTAGCTCCATTTTTCTGCACCTTGAATGTTATTCTTTGCACATATATCAAGCTCTCTTGCTCCTTTCCTTCACAATTCACATTAAAGTACCTCCTAGAATCCCCCATTTATTGGCTTAGGGCAGCGGACTCAGAAGATGGTCTCATATGAGGATTAGAATATTTTTGAGCTGGGATGGGATTTAAAGACCATCTAACCCAGCCCCATTTCCCTTGAGTCGATTGTGATTCACAGCAACCCTGTAGGACAGAGTACTACTGCCCCACAGGATTTCCAAGGAGCGCTTGGTAGATTCGAACTGCCGACTTTTTGGTTAGCAGCTGTAGCTCTTAAGCACCACACCACCAGGGTTTCCCTCCCTAAGTGGAGAAAAGATTGAAGTTGTAAAGGATTTCATTTTACTTGGATCCACAGTCAACACCCATGGAAACAGCAGCCAGGAAATCAAAAGACGCATTGCATTGGGCAAATCTGCTGCAAAGGACCTCTTTAAAGTGTTGAAAAGCAAAGATGTCACCTTGAAGGCTAAGGTGCGCCTGGCCCAAGCCATGGTATTTTCAGTTACATCATATGCATGTGAAAGCTGGACAAGGAATAAGGAAGACCAAGGAAGAATTGACGCCTTTGAATTGTGGTATTGGCGAAGAATATTGAATATACCATGGACTGCCAAAAGAATGAACAAATCTGTCTTGAAAGAAGTACAATCAGAGTGCTCCTTAGAACAAGGGCGGCGAGACTGCGTCTTACATACTTTGGACATGTTGTCAGGAGGGATTAGTCCCTGCAGAAGGATATCATGTTTGGTAAATGACAGGGCCAGGGGAAAAGAGGAAGCCCCTCAATGAGATGGATTGACCCAGTGGCTGCAACAATGGGCTCAGGCATAACAATGATTGTAAGGATGGCACAAGACTAGGCAGTGTTTCGTTCTGTTGTACATAGGGTCGCTGTGAGCCGGAACCGACTCGATGGCACCTAACAACAACAACCCAGGCCCTCATTTAACAGAAGAGGATATGGAGATCTCGAGATTCACTCACGGCGTCCTGGGGGCATCAGGTCTAGCACCCAGTTCTTCAGGCTCTCAGTCAGCTGCTCTTTCCTCCTCTGTGCATGGTTCCTTCTCAGAACTCGAGTCTCAGCTGCAGAAGCTTGTATGCCCCTCAGTCAGCTCAGAAGGTGGTGCTTTGGGGCCATCTGTCCTCTCTCCTATTTCTGAATATTTAAAAATACAAAAACCAAACTGTAAAAAAAAAAAAAAAAGATCCCTTTTTCTGTAAGGTCTTATATAACAAATATAGGTAAGAAACCTTTTGTTTTTTTCCTTACACTTTGGGTTTTGAGTTTTTAAATGTTCAGAAATGGGAGAGAAGGGTGATTGTGGTTAAAGAGGTCCCTGCATGGTACAAAAGGTTTTTGCTCAACTATTAACCTAAAGCTTAGTGTTTCAAACCCACTCGGAAGTGCCCTGGAAGAAATGCCTGACACCTGCATCCGTAAAGATCATAGCCAAGAAAACCCTGTGGAGCTGTTCTACTCTGTAACCAACACATAGGGTCGCCATGAGTTGGATTCGTTTCAACGTCAATGGGTTTGGCTTTAGTATATATATTTGTCAGGAGAGGAAAGAGTGTCTACTTATCATTTTTCTGCCCTGAGAACCTTGTTAAGTGTTAATGGACACTAACAGGTTAATCAAAGGAAATGAAGTAGGTATTTGCAGACATCTTCAAGGCCAAAGTGTTGAGAATCTCAGTCAAGCCAGAAGCAGCAAAATCAATGTGCAGGCCAAAGAGGAGAGTATTAAGTGTGGGTCAAAGGGAATATAGAAAATTCTTAAAAAGAGAAGAAAACATATGAGTTTGGTTCAGGAAGGAGAGTCTAGGGAAGTGGACTTCTTTTATGTTGAGGAAAGGAACTTCCAGAAAGGACAAAGCATAGTAGGGAATGGCTGTTTATTTCAACCTGTTGTCCAGGCTTGAGAAACCACGTGCTCCATAAGTAAGTAATTAATACACCAGTCACACAGTTGGTGTAGTTAAACCTTGGAAATTCTGAGAGATTTGTTTCTGTTCCCGGGAAGGGGGTGACAGAGCAAGCTGTCAGTTTCCTTCTCAGGCTGTCTTCTGGGGGCCCTGCCCAGCCCAGGCCTGCTGTGAGTCTCTCACTCTGCTCATGCTTCTGTGACTTCTCTTCTTAGATGGCGGGGACAGCGCGCCATGACCGAGAGATGGCGATCCAGGCCAGGAAGCAGCTCAGCACGACCACTGACCCCATTGAGAGACTCCGTCTGCAGTGCCTGGCCAGGGGCTCCGCAGGCATCAAAGGACTGGGCAGGTACCATCTGGGCAGGGGATGGCAGGGAGATGGAGTAGAAAGACAGGACACGGCCAGGTGAGGCTAAGACTGGCTGTGTGATCCCCAAGGTCATTTCCTTCCGTGGTCACAGCTTCTCATTTGCAACCTGCAGAGTTTGGAAGAGTTGATCTCTGAGGTCCCTTGTAACATCTTTTGGGTCTTAGGCCCATGACTGCTACAGGAGAATGCAGCTACTGGACAGCTTCAGGGAAAAGGAGAAGCATGCTCAGCAGACACCTAGCGGGCCCATGAGAGACACTCCCTGAAGCTGGGACTAATAGAGGCTGGGTTGGAGGAGGAAGGAAGGAACAGTGATTTAGATGCAATTGCAGATTTGACAGTTTTGCTATCAGACAGTCAGGTCTCCCACCTCCAGAGGCAGTGATATTGCCTGTAGGATAATTAACAACCCATCACCAGTGGGGTTCTCCCAACAGGGTGGGTCCTGTTCTCAAGTCCTCTGATGATCTGAATGTTCCTCAGGACTGAGAAACCCAAAGCAAAAGAAACGTGTAAGTGTCCTGAAGGCAGGTTCTATCTCTTTTCAACAACTACATGAAGTGCCTGCTGTGTGTTTAACATTGTGCACATCGTGGGGAACTCAGCCATGAAGAAGACTTCTCCAAGCCCCATGGAGTACTTAGACTAAAAAGAGCATCTCATAATCGCTCTTCTTATTGTCATCTCAAACGCTCAAGTCAGCATTTTTTCCTTGAACTCTTACCGTGGTATTCTTACTGATTCCTCTGCTTCTAAGCTTTCAGTCCTCCAATCCATTTAACCCATTATTGCTAGAGTTCTCTTAAAATTTTATTTTGATGATGTCACTTCTTTTGAAAGTCATTCAGAGATTTTTCTTTTTCTTTTTTTTTTTTAAAGCACAGAAATTTATTTTCTCCAAGTTCCGAAGGCTAAAAGGCCCAGTCAGGGTCTCGGCTGTGGTGATTCCTTTGTGGGCCTCTCTCCTGGTTTCTGGTGACTGGCGGCAGTCCTCGGGCCTCCTATGTTTGTAGACGATTCAGAGATTTCTCTTAATAACGAAGTTAAACTCTTTAGTATTTAAGGATATTCAAGATTATTCAGATTCTGCCACCAGCCCAACCTTCCGTCTTAATTCCACTATTGACTTCTTTATAGCAGGGCTTCCAACTGATCAGAGTCAGTTCAGTCACGGCTGATGAAGCAAAACCAGAACAGACGTGAATTGTTACAATTTGGGTGATTCAGACTGATAACCAGAATGAGAAAAATTACGGATCGAAGCCTTGTAATGGGAGACTTAGAAGACACATAGTGAGCCCTTTTAGGAGCTTAATGGGTGAGATTGGATTATTGGCAGGACTGTGGAGAGCAACACACATTCAAAGCTGCATGGTCAGCCACCATCTTTGAGTGGGGCACTGCTGTTTCCAACTCTGCTCAGAACCCCGCAGGCAAGAGATTTGGTTGCTATGCAATGCATATGCAGCCCCTGTTTTTTTAAGAGGGAGATTCAATTTCTAGCAGGGCTTCGACTTGTAATCTTTCCCATTCGGATTATCGTTCTGGTTCACCCAAATTTTAAAAATTCAGATCTGTTCCGGTTTCGCTTCCTTGGCCGTGACTGAACCAGGAAGAGCCAGTTGGAAGTCCTCCTTTATAGCTGTTCTGTAGCTCCCTCAGACACCCTAAGCATCCCATCAAAACTTTCCTCAGCCTGAAGTTTATCTCTTCTCCCTTCACTCGAAACTCTTGCTCATCCTTCTGGTTACTTCTCTCTCTCTCTCTTTCCCTCAATAAGTTTCTTAAGGGTAGGGACTGAGTCTCACTCACCTCTATATTCCTCCTCACCAGGCTTAATGTGTTTAATAGACTTTATTTTTTAGAACAGTTTTAGTTTTATATAAAAATTGAGATGATAGTACAGACACTTCCTGTATACTCCTGGACCTAGAGGTAGCTAGCTGCTGTTGGGTCATCTCTGACTCATGGGGACCTTATGTACAACAGAACAAAAATATTGTCTGGTCTCTGTCATCCTCACAATCGCCAGAATGTTCAGAACCATCATAGTTTCCCCTATTATTAAGATTTTATGTTGGAACAAATGTATGGAACATTTGCTACAGTTGATGAACCAATATTAATACATTGTTATTAACTGAAACCTGTACTTTATGCTGATTTCCTTACTTTTTATCTAATTCCTTTTTCTGTTCCAGGATCCTTCCAGAATATTTCATTATATTTACTTATCATGTGTCCTTTAAGGCTCCTGTTGATTATGACAGCTTCTCAGCCTTCCCTTGTTTTCTTTTAACTTGCCAGTTTTGAGGAGTACTGGTCAAACATGTTGTAGTTACTCATCTACTAGAATTTGTCTGATGTCTTCTCATGATTAGACTGGGGTTATGGGCTTGGGGGACTGCAGATGAGAAATGCTGTTTTCATCCCATCTTGTCAAGGCTTATCACTGTTGAAGAACACGGCAACAGGATTGAAGCAAGATTCGTTAACAACCTGCGATGTGCAGATGACACTACCTTGGTTGCTGAAAGCGAAGAGGACTTGAAACACTTAATGATGAAGATCAAGGACCACAGCCTTCAGTATGGATTATACCTCAACATAAAAAAAGAAACAAAAATCTTCACAACTGGACCAATTAGCAACATCATGAAAAATGGAGAAAAGATTGAAGTTGTCAAGTATTTCATTTTACTTGGACCCACAATCAGTGCCCATGGAAGCGTCAGTCAGGAAATAAAAGGACATATTGCATTGGGCAAATCTGCTGCAAAAGACCTCTCTAAAGTGTTAAAAAGCAAAGATGTCACTTTGAGGACTAAGGTACACCTGACTTGAGCCATGGTATTTTCAGTTGCTTCATATGTGTGCAAAAGCTGGAAATGAATAAGGAAGACTGAAGAAGAATTGTTGCATTTGAATTGTGATGTTAGCAAAGAATATTGAATATACCATGGACTGCCAGAAGAATGAACAAATCTCTCTTGGAAGAAGTACAGCCAGAATGTTCCTTGGAAGCGAGAATGGTGAGACTTTGTCTCACATACTTAGGGCATGTTATCAGGAGGGACCAAGCCCTGGAGAAGGACATCCTGCTTGGTAAAGTAGAGGGTCAGTGAAAAAGAGGAAGACCCTCAACGAGATGGATTGACACAGTGACTATAATGGTGGGCTCAAAGATAGCAATGATTGCGAGGATGGTGCAGGACCAGGCAGTGTTTCGTTCTGTTGTTCATATGGTTGCTATGAGTTGGAACCAACTCGACAGCACCCTAACAACACCAGCAAGGTTGCTGTTGATATTCACCTTGATCTCCTGATTTGTTGGGTTTCTTCACTATCAAGTTCCTCTTTTTCTCCCCTCTTTCCGTATTTTACCCTTTGGAAGGAAGTCACTAGGTGCAGGTCCACTTAAGGAGTGAGAAATATGCTCCTCTTTTTGAAGGTGGAGTGTCTACATAAATTATTTGGACTTCTTCTGCAAGGGAAATTTGTTTATCTATTCAATCATTTATCTCAGTATGGACTCATGGATATTTATTTTATATTTTTGGTTATAATCCAATAGTACTTTCTTATTGCTCAAATTGTTTCAGCTTTTTCAGTTGGCTCCTATGCTCCTTTGACATATCAAACGTAGGTGGGATTTTTGTTTTTTTAGTTAGTTTATTATTTAGTACTTCCTTACTTTCTAGCACTATCAGATGCTCCAGGATCATCTTGTATATTTCTTGCCCTAGTCCTAGAATCATTCATTTCTCCAAGGAGCCCTGGCTCCATTTATTGGAGAATGGTATTAGAAACCATGATCTGGACACTAGGTGTTCTCATTGCTACTGGGGTGTTGTTGTACACTCAGGTTTTCTAGGCCCTCTCATCTGACAGAACAAGAAAATATATGTATATATACTAACCTGTGTATATACATGTATTTATAAATATTTTTGTATGCAAGCATCTATGTCTATATTAAGTTAAACATGAGTTCACACTGATATTTCTAACTCTAATCCATTAAACCCATACCAAACCTGTTGCCGTTGAGTCAATTCTGACTCATAGCTACCCTATAGGACAGAGTAGAACTGCTTCATAGGCTTTCCAAGGAGTGGCTGGTAGATTCGAACTTTTGGTTAGCAGTTAGCTCTTAACTACTGTGCCACCAAAAAAAACAGGGCTCCTCTAATTCATTGCCACATGGGTATTTCTACTATCCTCCCCTTGCTTAACTGTAAATCCCCATTCCAACAGTGAGAAACCTGACACCTACCTTCCCCCATCCGTTTACTTGTCTAATTCTAGTATACATGTATAGCAGTGTCAGAATTGTTAATCTGTACCCATATGAGTAGAGGGCTTATGTGAAGCTCCTTTTGTATTTAATCTTTCAGATTCCACTCATTTTCAAAGTTACTTACTTCAGCACCTTTTTTCCCAAATCCCTTTACTGAGGTCGTTTCATACATTTGTAATATAGTTAGATTTTCTTATTACAGTCTACGTTCTTTCCTGGGATTCCGTGACTAAAAATTTGATTAAAATGATTTAAAAAATGTATGCATCAAGCTTTACTTTTGTGCTGTGCAGTTCTGTGGGTTTTGACAAATGCAGAAAATGTCATGTGTCTGTCATTACAGTATCATAGAGAATAGTTTCACCACCCTAAAAATCCCCTGTACTTCACCTATTCAGTCCCCTTCTTCCTTCCCTCTGACAACCACTGGTGTTTTTACCATCTCTAGAGTTTTGGATCTTTCAGAAAGTCATATAATTGGAATTATATAGTGTGTGTGTGTGTTTTAAGGGTTGTTTCTTTTCATGAGAGGCTGAGAAGAGGCGGTCTGTGTTGGAAGGAGAGTGAAGAGCAGAATCTAGAAAAAAAAAAGAATCTAAGACTTCTGTATTTTAATTTGAAAAGCCTTGAGAATGGTTTTCTTTTTAACTCTTCACGCTTACACCTTGCTCTTCATGTCTTTTATTTATTTATTTTTTTGGTGCGTGTATGTGTGTATTTTCTTCAGAGTGTTTCGGATTATGGATGATAATAACAACCGAACCCTTGATTTCAAAGAATTTGTAAAAGGCTTAAATGATTATGCTGTGGTCATGGAAAAGGAAGAGGCAGAAGAGCTTTTCAGGAGATTTGATAAGGATGGAAACGGAACAATAGACTTCAATGAATTTCTTGTCACATTAAGAGTAAGTGGCCTTGTGAATCAGTGTATATTTGTTGAGTTTTGCTTTTATGTGGTTTGGTTTGGCTATTTCGAGGCTTTGTTTTCAGAAGCTGTTAGTACATTCTGGAAGGGAGGGGTAGGAGACCCAGAACAGGTTTAGGGACTTTTTGGAATAATCATATGCCTTTCATTTGATATCAGGCAAACAATTTCACAGCCCTAAGGGGCATAAGGTATTTCATCACGTATGATACAAAAAGAGGCCCCATTGTGTGTTCATGTCTATGAATGTGTTTTTTCTCTTTCTGTAGCCTCCAATGTCCAGAGCCCGAAAAGAGGTAATTATGCAAGCTTTTAGAAAGTTAGACAAGACTGGGGATGGTGTTATAACGATTGAAGATCTTCGTGAGGTGTATAATGCAAAACACCATCCAAAGTACCAAAATGGAGAATGGTCAGAGGAACAAGTCTTCAGGAAATTTCTGGATAACTTCGACTCACCCTATGACAAGGATGGATTGGTAAGTGAAAGAACTTAATTTAAGTGAAATTTCTTCTATACAAGTTTAAATCATAAATGAGAAATTGGTCCAAAGCTGTAAAATCTCAATACACTTATACCATATATAATATATATATATTTTTTATTGTATTTTAGATGAAGGTTTGCAGAACAAATTCATTTCTCATTAAACAGTTAGTACACATATTGTTTTATGACATTGGTTAACAACTCCACGACATGTCAACACTCTCCCTTCTCAACCTTGGGTTCCCTATTACCAGGTTTCCTGTCCCCTCCTGCCTTCTAGACCTTGCCCCTGGGCTGGTGTGCCGCTTTAGTCTTGTTTTGTTTTATGGGCCTGTCTAATTTTTGGTTGAAGGGTGAGCCTCAGGAGCGACTTCCTTATGGAGCTAAAAGGGTGTCTGGGGGCCATGCTCTTGGGGTTTTTCCAGTCTCTGTCAGGCCAGTAAGTGTGGACTTTTTTTGACAATACACTTATACCATATTTGTTGTAAATACAAGAGAAATAAAATATTCTTGTAGGGACCGTCCAGAGGGTTGAGAAAGGTACAACGTGCACACACACACACACACACACACACTCATATAGACAGAAATAGTATGGTATCTCTGTAAAGCTAACTACCTGTCATCTGGAGAATGGTATTTTGATTAAACATTTTGGTTCATGGTTACCATATTTACCATACACAGCCACATTCCAATGAGCTAGACTACAGTACTGCCATCAGTTTGTCAGTTTGTTGTACTGTGGTGGCTTTCATGTTGCTATGATTGTGGAAGCTATGCCACTAGTATTTCAAATACCAGCAAGGTCACCCATGGTGGACAGGTTTCAGCAGAGCTTCCAAACTAAGACAGACTAGGGAGAAAGGCCTTATGATCTACTTTCAAAAATTGGCCCATGAAAAGCCTATGGATCAGTAGAATAATGTCTAACATAGTGCTGGAAGATGAGCCCTTAGTTTAGAAGGCACTCAAAATACAAAGTGGCTACAATAATGGACTCGAGCACACCAATGAAAATGAAGATGGTATAATGATAATGAAGATGGTATAATGATAATGAAGATGGTATAGGACGGGACAAAGTTTTGTTCTGTTATACATAAAGTTGCCATGAGTCAAAGCCAACTTGATGCCAACTAATGACAACAACAACTGTGCCTAGACTGACATAAATCTGTCATTTGTCTTTTATCAACAGCCATAAGTGGATGTTTTTACACAAAGCCTCTTCTGCGCCCACGCGTCCTGAAGGCTGTGCTGATGGGGGCTGGAGTCATTTCCTTGGCCACAGTCAGCAACTAGGGAACCCTGGAGTGGGTTACTTCCTAACCACTTTGTTGCACAGGAAGGATTAGTGGCACAGTAGACAGGAAGAAGAGGTGGGGATAATAGGGAAAGGAAACAAGCCTTTCCCCTTCTGAAGGGAATTTCGCCCAACTTTTTCCATGAAACTTTTTGATGAATTCTGTTAGCAAAGGGTGATGAAATAGGGAGGGCTTTTAGGCAGAACACTTTCCTCTCCTTCCTGCTGACATTTCTTCAGCTAGGGACAGAGAAATACCCTTCGTTTTAGATCGAAGGTATTGTAGAAGTAGATAAACATGGGCCTAAATGTTTCAGTTCTTTGGGGCAGCAATGAAGGGGCCGTATGTTTTCTTGCAATATTGCTAGTCTTTGATGTCTGAGATGTCAGTGGAAAAATAGTCAACGGCCATTTCCCCAAATTAGCCCAACTCGACATGGGATCGCAGGCTGTATTTGTCTCCTTGCTGCAGGTGGTTCCTCCTCGTTGCCAGGGGAAACCTCAGCTGCCCTTTTCTCTAACCCCAGACAGAGTAGCCAGTTGTTGAGTTGGCAGCTGATTGAAAGTCTCTACTCCCGTCATTTCTGACATTTATCTTAATAAGCCACATTAAGCTCTCAAGTACTCAAGTACTTATTGGAATTTTTAGCAGTTACAGCATTTGACGTCATCTGAATATCATAGACCCTATATTATTGCCCATGAGTCCCTGGGTAATGCAAATGGTTGTGCTCAACAACTAACCTAAAGGTTGGTGGTTTGAATCTACCCAGTGGCACCATGGAACAGAGGCCTGGTAGTGTGCTTCCTTCCCTAAAAGATTACCACCAAGAAAACCCTGTGGAACAGTTCTACTGTGTAACAGGGGGTCGCCATGAGTCAGAATGGACTCCATGGCAATTTTTTTTTTTTTTTTTTTTGGTATATTAATACCCAACTCTGGCAATGCATGACAATCACCAGGGTGCTTGCTTTAAAAATAGATTCCTCAGCTGCCCTGCAGAACCACAGAATCAGAGTTCTGTTGGTGGAGCCCAATAATTTAGTTTTGATAACTGCACCATGGAACTCTTATACACACTCATATTTGAGATTCGTAGCTCTAAAAGATTCAAAAATACCCATTTTAATTACAAAATATAATATACTTACGAATGTCATTTAGCATAATAGTGGAGCTGGGTGACATTTATTGAGCATGTGTAATTTACTAGGCTTTGTGCTAAAGCCTTTACAGGGATTATCTCATTTAATAGACGAGATAAAAATGTTTCTGAGAAGTGCTGTGTGATTCAAACCTTTGTATGCTGAATCGTATTTTAAATGTACCAGGAACTGTTGATGTAAAGTAACCCTATGATGAATTCTTTTATAAAATGAATAATAGCTGTGGATTTACCTTTTGCAAATTGAGTTATTTTGTACATTAAGATTTCTTATGGTGAAGTTTAGCTACACTTGAAATCCGTAAGCTTGTTTATGGTTAAAAATATGTAGTTGATACAGGGTCCCTATGAGTAGGAATGGAAATCCTGGTGGCATAGTGGTTAAGTGCTACGGCTGCTAACCAAAAAGTCTGCAGTTTGAATCCACCAGGGACTCCTTGGAAACTCTCTGGGGGCAGTTCTGCTCTGTCGTATAGGGTTGCTATGAGTCAGAATCAGCTCAAGGGCAACGGGTTTATGAATTGGAGTTGGCTCCATGGCAACGAGTTTAGGTTTTTTTTTTTATTCAAATAAGACAGAAATTAGAATAATGAAAGCAAGTTAGTATAGTCCCTAGCCAAGGATACTCATAAAGGTTATTGGGGCTTGCAGCCGTCATGGAATTAGATGTTGTACATCCTGTACTAATACCCCAATCTGCTTTCACAGCAGCCTCTGCATTAGACGCCATTTTGATGAAGTTATGAAAGCAACTACATAGTGTTTGAAACAGCCTTCCCTCACTCTTATTCTACCCTAAACCCGACCCTAAATGGGTGAGACTTTTACTTCTTTTCTTTTTAATATCTAGGTTTTGAATTTTTCATGTGTATATATGACATTATGATCACAAACATTTTTTAAAAAGCCTGTTAGAACTGGATTAGCCTTTGAAGAGGTATGAATCTTATCCTCCCCTCATTCATCTCATATAGGAATTTTTAAATAAGTAAATATATTTTAGGTATATTATTGAGTGTATTTTAGAATTTTATAATCAGTCTGGAACTGACAAAAAGGGACTGTATTCTATATTGTGACTAAGGAATTTCCACTGTTCCCACCTGGGACCTCTCCCTGTGAATAATATATACCCTGTCAAATAAGGTTAGTATAGTTAAGAGGCTAACCAAATGCAAGGATGTCCATTCTCTTGATTTTTCTAATGGCAAACAAAATAAGTAATAATAGTTATTACCAATGAAAAGTAATTTGCTATGTTCAGGACCAATTAAGGGAGAAATCAGAGAATTTGTGACTCAGGCCACTCTAAATAGAAGTTGACTCTCATGAGAATAGTAGACACATAGTAAGAACAACTTATGGCTCCTTCTGAAATCATCAAACTTCTGGTTTTACATGCCTCACTTCCAGATGGAGTTTAACACCTCATCTCCTGCCTCGTCTCTGCTTCTTTCTCCATTCAGAGTCAACTCATCTCCAGGTCACCCCCCCAACCCCCCACTGAGGGAGTTTGGGATTGAGGGACAGGGTTATGATATCAGTCTTAAACATGTCTTGGTGTATTGATTAGGGGTTACTTTCAATCACAAGTCATAGAAAATCTTATTCAACAGTGGAATAAACAAATTAGGGATTTTTTTTTTTTCATTGTACAAAATGTCCTGAGTTGAGTGACTCAGGTATAGCAGAGCTGAGGTCTCTGTGATTTTCTTGGCCTTTACATGATCTCTAGATGGCTTTTTAACTTCAGCTAGAACTCCTGAGTTCTAGGCAGCAGGAGGGAGAAAGAAGGAGGAGGGGATGAGGAAGGGACAGAACCTTTATCAGGAAAGCAAAGGCTTTCTTAGAAATCCTTATCAGATTTCTAGTTATATCTTATTGATGAGGATTCTGTTACTTGGCCATCCCAAACTGTAGTTGCAAGGGACTCTGGGAAGGTGAGTTTTTAGTTTTTCAACTTTTGTAATAGAGGAAAGCCAGGGAAAGGTTTTTAAGAATGTTGTATTAGCAGAAATTGGCAGCTTGGACTGAAAGAGATAGACTGGACAAAATAAAAGAAGGTTGTTGGACTCCCCAAAATCTGCAGACTGGAAGCAGACTGATAAAACTACCCAGCTTCAAACATGTGCTACCCTTCCAGAAAAAGGAAGGATTACTCAGAGGCTGGAAGAGCCACAGGTACAGAGTCTGGCAGAGCTGCAGGACCAGACAGCAGAGCCTTGAGCCATAGAAGATTATTATCAGACCTTAAAACCTAGTGGAACTTTCCCTTCTGGATTTTGAACTTGCTTGGGATCAGTGTTCTCTTTATTCCTTCCATTATCTCTCTTTTGGGACACGAATGTCTATGACTATTATCCTATGGCCTGTACCATCACTGTATTTTGGAAGCAGATAAATTGTTTCCTAGTTTCACAAGTCTGCAGATTGAGCACAATTTTCCCCAGGATTGCTCATACCCAGAGTCTCACCCATACCTTATTTAGATGATTTAGAGATTTGGGAGTTTTGAACTGATGATATTTGGATAAAATTTTGGACTTCAGTTGAGACTATCAGGATGTTAAAATGGAATGAATGTATTGAATGTTGGATGGACATGAATCTCAGCAAGAGAGTGGACTGTGTTAAGTAGAAAAAAATGGCTTTCAGAGATAAATTCACTTCTAACCCGTGGAACTTGCGGATATATCTACTTGGCAAAAGAATATTACCTTATATGACAAAAGATACGATTAAGTTAAGGGTCTTGAGGCCCTTATTCTGGATCATTCAGGTGAGCCCTGCATGCCAGTAGCTGTATCCTTATCAGAGACTGTCAAAGGGAGACTAGATCCCGACACAAATTGAGAAGGTGATATGAAGTCTGAGGTAGAGTTTGGAGTGATGTGACCTCAAACTAAAGAATTCTAGAAACCCCTGGAAGCTGGAAGAGGCAAGGAACAGATTTTCCTCCAGAGTCTTCAGTGGGAGTATGGCCCTGCTGACAAGCATGGCCCTTGATCTTGGACTTCAGACCTTTAGAAGTGTGAGAGAATACATTTCTGTTCTTTTAAGCCACTAAGGTTGAGGTATTTTGTTACAACAGCCACAGGAAACTAATACACATATTGTTAGCAAGATTTATTGGTAAAGTTAGTCACAGAGATCAGTCGAGGAGGAGAGTTCCTCGAATTCTCCAGACAATTATTTCCCTGAATCAACCATTTCAGACAATATGAGTGAATTGGAGTGTACATATCACCTAAATTATTGAGAAATAAGGTTGATGACTAATGCTTGCTTTTTGTCTCAAAAACCGAAGTAATATTATGTTCTAACGTGGGATAAACACATTAGTTAATATTCCAAAGAGACAGTCATCGGTGTAGAATTGAGAAAGAATCCAGAGTAGAGTGGATTACTCATTCTGTGCTTTGAATGAGTAATTTGGACCTTAGAAAGCGTGCAACTGAGGTGTGTAACTAGAAACCTGTTTCTTTACCCTCAGGGCAGAACTCCAACTTTTCAAAGGTAAAGGTTCTGTTATCTTAACTCAAGGACATGAAATGTAGTTTCTGACGTGGCACTGAGAGACAGTCTTAATGACAGTTGAAAAACACTTTTTTCTTCTGAGTTTCTGTATCCCTTATCTGAACAGATGGGCTCTTGCTCTTAAAGAAAGTTGAGAACCAGTGTCTCACTTGGTATTTAGGTTGGTTTGGCAATTTTCAAGATTTTCTTCCTCCCTGCCCCTTCTTACCCTGTGCTACCCCCATCACCATCCTCAACTTCTCCATTTCTCTTGTTTAGATCTGTTGCTCAGCTGTGATCACTAAAGCCTCTGTGACTTACATTTCTCTTCCACTTGCAGGTACTGGAGATGAGCCTTTACTGAAAGAAACAGTGAGAATGTTTCCTTTTTTTTTTGTTTCTAACTTTTCCGCTGCAGGTGACCCCTGAGGAGTTTATGAACTACTATGCAGGTGTGAGTGCATCCATTGACACCGATGTGTATTTCATCATCATGATGAGAACTGCCTGGAAGCTCTAAATGTATGACCTGGGGCACCAAGGTCTTGGGTACAACTGTGTGGCTCCAATGATTAAACATCAGCTCAAAAACAGGCTCATACTTGATTCAGCCCAGTGTCCCTTCCACGTCAAAACGCACTGCATTGGCTATGACTAGAGAAAAAGGCAGAAATAAAGAGACTAATTAGTTAACCTTGACCTTAACTTAGTTCTAAAATAGGAATTTGATAAAAGAACATCTGTGAAACCCCTAGCACTGTGGTTGAAACCTTCAAGATGCCTCACAAATATGAGGTTTCTTTCTTGGCCATTGATAAAAGTTTGAATATTTTTATTATAACCCTACTATTTTACCCATAGTTTGTCTCCACCTCCTTCCAGATGGTCCATTTCTAGGTGGAAAAATCTATTTTTATGACTGATTAGTCTCAATTTCTACAACTGAATCTTGAGTTTCTTTGCCTGTGGTCTGGGGGAGCCTTAGCTCCGTAAACAGATTTAAATTGACATTTTTTGGACAACTGCCTTTTTCATCCACAAGATTGGTGTGAGCCTGTGGCTACTTCCTTGAGCAGTAGAGTAATGGATGTTTAAAGTGTCCCTGTGGTTAAAACTTTGAAGCTGGCCTGTGCTCTCAGGTTTTATGTAGAACCTCTTGCTCTGTGATTGCACAGACAATATTAGCAAGTCTTCACCTGGTGGAGTGTTTACCTCTCCCCTCGCTGCCATCAGCCAATCATGTTAAGGTTCCCAGCAGCACAAGGTGGTTGGGTTGACATAGACTAAGATCAGAGGCACACTCCAAAGTTGATTTTCCATCTTGACACTTTTAGCTCAAAGTCTCCTCTTCCCAGCATTGTGCTTTGACTTCATTTTGTTGGTATGTGGAATCTCCCCTTGAAAGGTGGGCAGAAGCAAAGGTAGCCCTAGCTTCTGGGAAATAGATGTTGAGACTATATCCCTCCATCTGTGTGTTCTGTATCTGGGACCAGAGATAAAAATATAGTGACTAACCCTCTGGTTATGGTGTTGGATGTCATTGGTTGAAGGAGCTGGTGGGAGAGAACAAGATGACTACCCTTCCTTGCTACTCAGGGACAGTTCTTTTTTGTGCCACCTTTGTCCCTGGTTGCACTTGTCCCCTGATTTAGGGACATGGATTGGGGCAACAGTGCCCTTTAAGATCTTATGTATTTACGTGACTCTGGGTTCCAGATCTGAAGACACTTGCCATGTTTTTGACCAATTCACTTGTTTGCTTTTTGTTGTTGTACTTTAGACGAAAGTTTACAGAACAAACTAGCTTCTCATTAAACAGTTAGTACACGTATTGCTTTATGACATTGGTTAACAACCTCATGACATGTCAGTACTCTCTCTTCTGTACCTTGGTTTCCCTATTACCAGCTTTCCTCTCCTCTCCTGACTTCTAGTCCTTGCCCCTGGGCTGGTGTGCCCCTTTAGTCTTGTTTTGTTTTATGGGCATGTCTTTGGCTGAAGGGTGAACCTCAGGAGTCAGTTCCTTCCTGAGCTGAAAGGGTGTCTGGAGGCCATACTCTCAGAGTTTTCCCAGTCTCTGTCAGACCAGTAAGTCTGGTCTTCCGTGAGTTACAATTTTGTTCTACATTTTTCTCCAGCTCTGTTCAGGGCCCTCTATTCTGATCCCTGTCACAGCAGTCAGTGGTGGTAGCCAGGCACCATCTAGTTGTACTGGACTCAGACAGGTGGAGGCCTTGGTAGTTGTGGAGGTCCGTTAGTTTTTTGGACTAATCTTTCCCTTGTATCCTTAGTTTTCGTCATTCTCCCTTGCTCCCAAAGGGGTGAGACCAGTAGAATATCTTAGATGGCTGCTCACAAGCTTTTACAACCCCAGATGCCGCTCACCAAAGTAGAATGTAGGACATTTTCTTCATAAACTATGTTATGCCAGTTGAGCTAGATGTTCCCCATGACCATGGTCCCCACAACCCCCAGCCCAGTAATTCGGCCCCTCAAGGAATTTGGATGTGTCTATGGAGCTTCCATGACCTTGCCTTGGACAAGTTGTGCTGGCTTCCCCAGTATTGCATACTGTCTTACCCTTCACCAAAGTCACCACTTATGTATTGTCTGTTTAGTGTTTTTCCATCCCTGTCCCTCCCTTCCCTTGTAACCATCAAAGATTGTTTCCTTTTGTGTGTAAACTTTTTCATGAATTTTTATAGTAGTGGTCTCATACAATATTTGTCCTTTCGTGATTGACGAATTTCACTCAGCGTAATGCCCTCCAGATTCATCCATGTTGTGAGATGCTTTGTAGGTTCATCATTGTTCTTTATTGTTGCGTAGTACTCCAGTGTGTATGTACCATAGTTTGTTTACCCATTCATCTACTGATGGGCATCTAGGTTGTTTCCATCTTTTTGCTATTGTGAACAATACTGCAATGGGTATGTTTACTTTTTTTTTTTAAACAGACTTGGAACTTGATACCATAATACATATCAAATTAAAAATTTTGAAAACAGGTGTTGCCAGATGAGAATTATAGCAGTCACTAAAGAGAGCACCTTGCTTTGTTTCTCTTTGAGAAGCTAAACTCTCACTTACCATGGCAACAGGCTGGAAAAGGGACCTTTTGCCCTTGAGGATAGGAACATTTCCACATTATGGAGGGCTAGTTTTTTTGAAATTTATTACGCAAGTTTGGTTTTCTATTGCCTTTATTACCTAGGCTTTCACAGAGGTAGACAGGTAAAAAGATGTCAAATGTTATGAGGAAATACATAGATATTAAGTGGAAAACCAGAAGAAGTGATGAAGAAACATGTAGAAAAGATATCCTTGTTTCTGCTGCCTACACCTTGCAGATTGTGGCTGAAGATAAGTCCTTAGTTTCCTGGTCACGGTGGGTTTCAAGCCTACTGCTCTAGATAGATCCATGCCTCTGATTTTGGGTATGACCATGCCCTGTTTAGCTGGGTCCATAGAGGTAGCATGAAATTCTGAGTAAAGACTAGGTTGCAGCTATCAGCTTTGTCTTCCCCAGTGGTACTTGGCTTCCTGTGTAACACGGGCACAGGGCACTGCTATCAGATTTCAGATAACCCGTGTGGCACAGTGTTTTTGGTCAGATTCAGTTCCTTCCCTTCTCAGTTTGGTGTTTAGGTGCCACAAGCAAAGACTCCACCAAGGCCCTCTCACTCTCTGTAAACAAGATCTCCTACTAAATGGATGGTCAAGGATCACACCCCTTCTATTCTGAGCCTTGGCTATGATTTCTTGCATAGTCAGGAATTGCTTATTATTTAACCATACTCCTTCTACGGTTGAGAGTGAGAGGAACAGAGAAGAGTCATTTTTTAAAAAAGTCATTTGCTAACACTTTTCTGGATATATTATTTTCTGGTCATTTAACTTTTTAAACATTACTCCATTTGCAATTAAAAAAGTGAGTGCTTGAATTGGAAGATGCTGTCGTTAGTTGCTGTTGAGTCAATTCCGACTCAAGGAGACATTATGTGTGCAGAGTAGAACTGTTCCATAGGATTTTCAAGGCTGGCTGTGACCTTTCAGAAGCAGACCGCCAGGCCTTTCTTCCAAAGTACCTCTGGGTGGGTTCAAGCTGCCAACCTGTCAGTTAGTAACCCAGCACTTGATTATTTGTCCCACCTAAGGACTCTGAATTGGAAGGTAAAACAACAAAAACCATCTAAAACAACCCTGGGGAGCATCTGAGCCATTGGGCTGAGAGCCAGATGGGAAATCAAGCAAACAAATAAGCCAAAGAAAAAAGATGAAATTAGCTGTTTATGAAAAAGGAACGACGTGATTTGGTTATAAAAATTATGAGAATCAGGGTTTGTTAGAGCTAGCCACCAATGACGCTGACTTTTGGTTGCTAACGCGCCCTGAGGCAAACCTATGTGAGAGCAGCAGGAGAACCTAACCCCAAGTTGTTAAGAGTAGGTACATGTTGTACCTTAATTCCATTGAGAGTGCAAATGAGAAACCTAGGATTCTCATGGTGAATTGTAGAGGGAGGCAGAATTCTCCCAGCCAGCAGGCAGTCTGACTTGCACAGTCATTTAAACCATGACAGAATTTTTTCTCAGGCCCAGATGGCACTCTGGAGGACAATGCACTTGCTCTTTTTTTGGTTTGGTAGTAGGCATGGAGTCACATTTTGTATCCTAATAGCAGCTTTCAGGTGGAGCTGAGGGCCCTCCACGTTGGCTGCAAGTTGACTTTGCACACAGTATGGATTTAGGGTAAAAATTTATCCCATCACCAATAATTTATTGAACCATTGCTAATGCCATGCATGCTGTTGTAGGATATGGGGATAGAAAATGAGCTATAATAAATGCAAATCAAACCACTGACCAATAAGTGCACCAAACCAAACTGACAGCCTCCAGTCCCTAAGAGGTACGGGGGGCAGAGAGGAGGAGGGGAAGCATGGTCGGATGAAACTCCCCTCTCTGAATCCTGTCCCAGCCTCTGAAGCCAGACAGTTGAAACCCTTCATATGACAGCATGTCGAGGAATTATGTAGTAAATTGATAAATGTAGACAATGTATTAAGACAATGCAGGTAAAAACTTATTCTTGAAGGCAGGTGATTGTCTTGGTCCTTCACTTCTGTCTTGGCCCATGTAGCTGGCCTCCATTAGCCATGATGCTAAAAGTAGTTGATTCCATTCTCACTAAGCTTCCTAAAAATGGGACTGTTCTGCTGATGTTTAATCAAGTGGAGAGATTAAATTAACCGAATGTGTTCTTGGATGGTGTGTAGGTGCCTTTCCATTTCTTCTCCATGAAATTCTATTAACACCCTCTGAGTAATATACCTTTCTGGACTTAAGCATATCTATTTTGGGCATTGAGTCAAAAGTTTCACAGCTTCCAGTTTTCCTGTTTGGTTGACACACTTGCATTCTAAGAAATTATAGGCTGTTCTTTTAAATTAAGAGCTTGGTGAATGAACTGGCAATGTTTGAAATTTTCGAAGTGTTTATGACTCAAAGGACAAACAAAGGTGTCACAGTTTGATAGATGGTCATATAACGCTATCGATTGTCATGTAACTTATTCTTTTGGAAGCCAATGTTTCTGAGCAGGCTTTCCTCCTCAATGTTGCTTTTGTGAAAAATACTTAACCTCGATGGGACAGCTAGTTCTTAAATAAATAAATAAATAAAAACCCACCAAGTTAATTTTCTAAAATTATTTGCCCTAAAACAGATGATGGGTGAAATCTGTTGAAAGAAACGTAAACAAATGATTGATGGGCTTCTGAGAACACAGCTGTGTGAGAGGAATTCTTTTTGCTGTCTCAGCTGGTGTGGTGAAAGGTTGCGGTGAAACAGCTCTTCCTCTCTGAGAATAGCATGACCTTCTTGCTTAATTCTCACACTTGCTTCGCCAAAGCCAGTTTTTTTTCTCCCAGCAAACTCTAGTGGAAGATGCTCTTCAGGAGTGAAATCCACTGAAAATATGAGCAATCAATTAGTTAGTAGCTGAGGTTTTGAGATAGACCCTTGCAACTAACAGAAAGGTATATTGCGTCAGGAAAAAAAGATCTCAAAATGTGGTGGCCTTTTTCTTTTGTTCTAGGTTCTTCTCCCTATTCTTCATAAATGGAATTTATTTATTTAATATAATATATGCTTTATAGGTGCTTGGATATGGAGTACTATAAAAATACTAGCATCCCTTGAATACTGTTGATGCAACGTTAGTTTCACCAGTGTCCTTGTGAGCAGCTTGGGCCCTCCTTCTTGCTCCCAACATTGGAACTATGACAAGCAACTCAAACTTTGCAATCTCCAATTTCATGCTGTTCTAGATCCAGTAATAACTTTACAGGGGCCTTGTGGCTCAGCTCAAGTACCTGAAATTTGAAGTAAGATATGAGTATGTAGTTGGAATCCCGTCGTCAAGACTTGAGTAACTTTTTCTTTACTGACCTTAACACTAGGCATTCAGAGTCTGGTATTGATTCTGGGAAGATCCTGCTCTTAAGCTTGAGAGGTTTGAGTTGCTGGTATCCCGGAAACGCTCAGGTCACATGGCGGACTGACGACAATCAGTTCTCTGAGGGACACTTAGAACAGAATGGGAACCTGAAATTGAGAGAAAAATGACAGCTGGCACAGTCGCTTGCTACTTGCAAGGTTGTGAGTCTCAGAGTGCTTCCTTGTTGATGGAATAAAGCGCTACACAAACGCAGGGTATTATCAGATGTCAGGCATTACCTTAGAAAACCCAGCTCATTCCTTTAATTTCCAAGAAAACTAGGAAATAAAGTTCCATTCCACAAGTTTCATAATTAGTCATGCCTAAAATCTCATTTAGCGGCATCGTTCAAAAGCCACTTGCTTGAGATTGTCAGTGAGGGTTACAAAATGTGTATACTCAATCACCATTAATTCATGTAATTTAATTCACCTAAATCACCATTAATCCTCTAACTGAGCTAATTTTGATAGGGTTTGAGTGAAAATTTACTTTTGCTTCATCAATACTAAACAAAAAAAAGCGAGGGGCCTGTAAGCAAATCAGTAATATAAAGATTATAAGGGCTGTGCCTACCTGTATTAATATGTGTTTTGCAGGTGCTTGGAGATATCTATTTGCATATAAATACAGTTAGTATGCTAATCATAAAAAGTTTCCGTATAGGATTTAAAATAAGTCTCAGACCAATTGTTAGTTAATAATATTTTATTTGCCAAGCTATAGCTCGTACTATTTTCTAGACAGTGAGGCGTTCCTATACATAAATTCAATCTTTAAAAAAAATTTTTTTAATAACATTTTATTGAGTTTTTGGTGAAAGTTTCCGCAGCAAGTTAGGTTCCCATTTGACAATTTATGCATAAATTGTTCAGTGATATTAGTTACATTTATCACAATAAGTCAACATTCTCTTTGGTTTTCTGTCTGTTCCATTCCAGGACTCTAGTTTCCCTGTCCCCTTATCTTCTCATCTTTGCTTTTGAGTAATTATTGACCTTTTGGTCTCATACTGATGGTTTTTACAGGTAATATCTTATGGGTAAGGAGCCCTAGTGGTGCAGTGGTTAAGCACTCGGCTGCTAACCAAAAGGTCGGCAGTTCAAACCCACCATTCGCTCTATGGGAGGAAGATGTGGCAGTCTGCTTCCATCAAGATTTCAGCATTGGAAACCCTATGGTTTTGTCTTAGATGGCCACTTGCAAGCTTTTAAGACTTGAGGCTACTCACTTCACTAGGATGCATATCATGATTTTCGTGATAGATACCTCTGGAGCCCTGATGGCACAGTGTTTAAGAACTTGGCTGCTCACCAAAAGGTCAGCAGTTCAAATCCACCAGCCACTCCTTGAAAACCCTATTGGGCAGTTCTATTTCATCGTATAGGGTTGCTATGAGTCGGAATTGACTCTATAACAACGGGTTTGGCTTGGTTTTTTAGCTAATGGCCGGCTAATAATCGTGAACATCTTTTCATTTTTTTGTTGGATGCTTGGATGTCCTTTTTGGTGAAAGTTCTGTTCATGTCCTTTGCCCATTTTGTGATTGGGTTGTTTGTATTTTTGTTGTTGAGTGGTTGCAGTTTTCTATAGATTTTAGAGATTAGACCCTTATCAGATAAGTCGTTTCCAAAGATTTTCTTCCAGTCTGTAGGTTGTCTATTTACTCTTTTAATAAAGTTTTTTGATGAGCATACATTTTTAATTTTTTTGAGGTCCCATTCATTTATTTTGTCTTCTTCTATTTGTGCATTTGTTGTTACGTTTGTCATCCTGTTTTTACAAAGGATTAGATCCCATAGTTTTCTTCCAGGGATTTTGTGGTTTTAGGTTTAATCTTTAGGTCTTTGATCCATTTTGAGTTAGTTTTTGTGTATGGTGTAATATATGGGTCCTGTTTCATTTTTCTGTAGGTGGATAACCGGTTTTGCCAGCACTGTTGATTAAATGGAATGCTTCTGCCCTATCGAATGGGCTTTGACACCGTGTCTAAAATCAGTTGTCCATAGATGTTTGGGTTTAATTCTGAGTTCTCCATTTTATTCCACTGGTATACGTGTCTATCATTGAACCAACACCAGGCTGTTTTGATTACAGTGTTTCTATAGTATGTTTTGATCTTGAGCAGTGTGAGGCCTCCTGCTTTGTTCTTTTTCTTCAATATTTCTTTGGATATTTGGGGTTTCTTTCCTTTCCATTTGAAGTTGGTCATTAGTTTTTCCATTTCAATGAATAATGTTGTTGGGCTTTGTGTCAGGATTGCATTTACGTTTTCACTATATTAAATCTTCCAATCCATGAGCATGACATGTCTTTCTATTTTTGTAGGTCTCTTCTAGTACGTCTCTCGTAGCAGTGTTTTATAATTTTCATTGTATAAGTGTTTTATGTCCCTGATAAGGTTAATTCCTAGGTATTTTATCGATTTGGGGGCTATTGTAAATAGTATTGTTTTCTTGATTTCTTTTTTGGAGTAGACTTTGTTAGTATAGAGGAACCCTACTGACTTTTGTGCGTTGATCTTATACGTTGCAACATTGCTAAATACTTCTGTTAGTTCTAGCAGTTTTCTTGTAGAATCTTTAGGGTCTTCTATGTCTAGGATCATGCCATCTGCAAATATAGTTTTACTTTTTCTTTTCCTTTTTGAATACTCTTTATTTCTCTTCCTCGTCTTATTGCTCTGGCTAGAACTTCCAGTGCAATGTTGAATAATAGTGGTGATAATGGGCATCCTTGTCTCCTTCCCATTCTCAACGGGAAGGCTCTCAGCCTTTCTCCATTGAGTTTAATGTTGACTGTTGGTTTTGCATATATGCCCTTAATTAGGTTGAGAAAGTTTCCTTTCCTATTTTGCTGAGAGTATTTATCAGGAAATGGTGTTGAATTTTATTGAATGCCTTTTCTGCATCAATTGATATGGTCATATGGTTCTTTTCCTTTGTTTTATTTATGTGGTAGGTTATATTATTGATTTTCTAATGTCGAACTACCCTTGTAATCCTTGTAATCTGGGTATGAATCCCACTTGATCATGTTGTATGGTGTTTCAGATATGTTGCTGAAGTCTGCTGGCTAGAATTTTGCATCTATGTTCATGAGATACATTGTTCTGTAATTTTCCTTTCTTTTTTTTTTTGTGATGTCTTTGCTTGGTTTAGGTTATCAGGGTTATGCTGGCTTCATAGAAAGAGTTCAGTAGTGTTTCTTCCTTTTCTGTGTTTTCAAAGAGATTCAGTAGAATTGGTGTTAACTCTTCTCTTAATGTTTGGTAAAATTCTCCAGTGTAGCCATCTGGTCCTGGGCTTTTTTGTTGTTGTTGGCAGTTTGTTAAATGACGTCTTCAATCTCTTCTTTTGTAAAAAGTCTGTTTAAATTTTCTACCTCTGTTTGTGTAAGTTTGGGTACTTAGTGTGTTTCTAGAAATTTTCCATTTCATCTAGATTTTCACATTTGTTGGAGTACAGTTTTTCATAGTCATCAGTTATGATCTTCCTTATCTCTGTTCGATCAGTTGTAATGTCACCAATTTCATTTCTTAATTTGGTTATTTGCCTCTTCTGTTTTTTTTTTCTTTTGTCAGTCTTGTCACTGGTTTGTCTATTTTATTTTCAAAGAAGCAACTTACAGTTTGTTGATTCCATTGTTTTTCTATTTTCTATTTCATTTATTTCTGCCCTGATCTTTATTATTTCCTTTTTTCTGGTAGCTTTTGGCTTCTTTCACTCTTCCTTTTCCATTTGTTCAAGTTGTCGGCTTATGTTAGTGATTTTCATCTTCTTTTTTTTTTTTTAACATAGGCAGTTATTACTATGAATTTCCCTCTAAGTACTGCTTTTGCTGTGTCCCAAAGATTTGGATATGTTCTCATTTTTGTTTGATTTTGGGATTTTTTCAATTTTACTTTTGATTTTATCCATGACCTAATAGTTTTTAGTAGTGTAGTATTTAGTTTCCATATATATATATATATATATTTTTTTTTTTTTCTCTCTCTTATTTTTCTTGTTGTTGATTTCTAGCTTCATACTGTTATGGTCAGAGAAGATGCTTTATAGGATTTCACTCCTTTTAAATTTGTTGAGACTTGTTCTGTGTCTCAGGATATGGTCTATTTTGGAAAATGATCCATGTGCTCTGGAGAAGAATGTGTGTTGTTGTGATGGCTGGGTTCAGTATATATATGTCCATTAGGTCCAACTGGCTTATGATTTTATTTAAGTTCTCAATGTCCTTAATGATCTTTTTTTTTAAGCATGTTCTGTGTATAATTGAAAGTAATGTGTTGAAGTTCCCTACTTATACAGTGTAGTTGTCCATTTCTCCTTTCATATTAGTATTTGTTTCATGTATTTTGTGTATTGCTGTTAGGTGCATGTATATTTATAATCATTATGTCTTCTTACTGGATTGACCATTTTATTGTTATGTAATGTCCTTCTTTATCTTTTGTAATAGATTTGATTTAAAGTCTGTTTTGTCTGATATAAGTATGGCCATCCTTGCTCTTTTTTGTTTACTGGTCGCATGGAATATTTTTCTCCATCCTTTGATTTTCAGCCTGTTTGTGTCCTTATGTTTAAGGTATGTTTCTGGTAGATGGCAAAAGGATGAATCATTTTTTTTTTTTTTTTTTAATCCATTCTGCTACTCTCTGCCTTTTGCATGGAGCATTTAGACCATTTACATTTAAGGTTATTACTGAAAATGAAGTGTCTACCTCACTCATTTTGCTACTTGTTTTTTAAGTGTTTCATATCATCTTTGTTTTTTTATTCTGATTTTTCTGTTTTTGTTTGTATTTGGCTGCTTTCTTGTGATGAGCCTTTTTGCTTTCTTCTTTATTTTTTTCTGAATGTTTTTCTTGGTGATTTTTTAGTAGTTAACACATATATAAATTACAATTGTAATAGTGTTTAACATTTGAACAACAGTGAACATACAACTTTAACAATCTATTCCTGATACGTTCCTCCCTCTCCCGTATCTGTTGGTGTGTTGCCATTAACATCAATATGCAAACTATATTAGTTTACTTTGTGCTTATTTCTTACAAACTTGATGTTGCATGTTGTATTGTTCATGAGATTTAATTATTGATTTAGTCCCTGAAAATATATACATGGTCCTTGTGATTGTTGCATTTTTTGGAGATCTCTTTCTCTCTCTTATTTATTTGTTCTTCTGTGTATAGATACAAGTATTTATTTAATGCTCTTGCCTTTCCGTTTGGAGTACGCCCTTGTGTAATACTCGCAAAGCTGGTCTAGTAGTGGCAAATTCCCAGAGCATCTGTTTGTTTGAAAATGTCTTGTCCCCCCCGCCCTTTTTTTTTCTTAAAATTGTACTTTAGATGAAAGTTTATGGAACTAGCTTCTCATTAAACAATTAGTACACATATTGTTTTGTGACACTAGTTAACAACCCCATGGCATGTCAACGCTCTCCCTTTCTTGACCTTGGGTTCCCTATTACCTGTTTTCCTGTACCCTCTTGCCTTCTAGTCTTTGCCCCTGGGCTGATATGCCCCTTTGGTCTCATTTTGTTTTATGGGCCTGTCTAATCTTTGGCTGAATGGTGAACCTCAGGAGTGACTTCCTTACCGAGATAAAAGGGTGTCTGGGGACCATACTCTTGGGGTTTTTCCAGTCTCTGTCAGGCCAGTAAGTCTGGTCTTTTTTTGTGAGTTAGAATTTTATTCTACATTTTTCTGTAGCTCTGTCCAGGACCCTCTATTGTGATCCCTGTCAGAGCTGTCACTGGTGGTAGCCAGGCATGATCTAGATGTACTGGAGTCAGTCTGGTAGAGGCTGTGGTAGTTGTGGTCCATTAGTCCTTCGGACTAATCTTTCCCTTGTGTCTTTGGTTTTCTTCTTCCTCCCTTGCTCCAGAGGGGCTGAGACCAGTGGATTATCTTAGATAGCTGCTTCCAAGCTTTTAAGATCCCAGATGCTACTCATCAAAGTAGAATGTAGAACATTTTCTTTATAAACTGTCTTATGCCAGTTAAGGTAGATCTTTCCTGAGACCATGGTCTCTACAGCCGTCAGCCCAGTTATTCAGTCCCTCAGGGAGTTTGGATGTGTCTATGGAGCTTCCATGATTTTGTCTTGTATAAGTTGTGCTGACTTCCCCAGTATTGTGTACTGTCTTACCCTTCACCAAAGTTATCACTTCTCTATTGTCTATTTAGTGTTTTTCCATCAATACCCTTTCCCTCCCTTGTAACCATCTTTTTGTGTGTAGACCTTTTCATGAGTTTTATAGTAGCAGGCTCATACAATATTTGTCCTTCTGTAATTAACTTATTTCACCCAGCATAATGCCCTCCAGATCCCTCCATGCTATGAGATGCTTCACAGATTCATCATTGTTCTTTATCGTTGCATAACACTGCATTGTGTGTATGTACCATAGTTTGTCTATCCATTCATCTGTTGATGCGCATCTAGGTTGTTTCCATCTTTTTGCTATTATGAACAACGCGGCAATGAACATGGGTGTGCATGTGTCTATTTGTGTGATGGTTCTTATTTCTCTAGGATATATTCCTAGTAATGGGATTGTTGGATCATATGGTATTCCTATTTCTTGCTTTCGAAAGAAGTGCCATATGGTTTTCCAAAATGATTGTACCATTTCGTATTCCTACCAGCAGTGCATAAATGCTCCAATATCCCTGCAGCATCTCCAACACTTGTTATTTTCTGTTTTTTTGAGTTGTGTCAGTAATGCCAGGGTAAGATGGTATCTCACTGTGGTTTTGATTTGCATTTCTTTAATGGCTAATGATAGCAAGCATTTCCTCACGTGTCTGTTAGCCACTTGAGTATCTTCTTTGTGAAGTGTGTGGTCATTTCCTTTGCCCATTTTTTAATTGGATTATTTGTCTTTTTGTTGCAGGGGTGTTGGATTTTCCTGTAGATTTTAGGGATTCAACCATTGTCTGATTTGTAATAGCCAAATTTTTTCCCCCAGTCTATAGGTTCTGTTTTTACTCTTTTAGAGAAGTCTTTTGATGAGCATAAGTGTTTAATTTTTAGAAGAGCCCAGTTATCTAGCTTCTCTTCTGGAGTTCCTGTGTTGTTAGTTACAATTTGTATCCTGTTAATGCTGTGTGTTAGGGCCTCTAGCATTGATTCTAATTTTTCTTCTATGATCTTTACAGTTTTTGGTTTTATATTTAAGTCTTTGATCCATTTTGGATTAGTTTTTGTGTATGGTGTGAGATATAGGTCCTGTTTCATTTTTTTGCAGGTGCACATCAGTTTTGCCAGTACCGTTTGTGAAAAAAGACTGTCTTTTCCCCATTTGATGGACTTTGGGCCCTTGTTGGAGATTAGGTGACTGTAGGTGGATGGATTTATATCTGGGTTCTCAATTCTGTTCCATTGGTCAATGTATCTGTCGTCGTACCAGTATCAGGCTGTTTTGCTACCGTGGCTGTATAGTAGGTTCTGAGGTCAGGCATTGTGAGTCCTCCTACTTTATTCTTCTTCAATAGTGCTTTATTAATCTGGGGCCTCTTTCCATATAAAGTTAATGATTAGTTTTTCCATCTCTTTAAAGAAAGCTATTGGTATTTGGATTGGGATTGCATTGTGTTTGTAGATTGCTTTGGGTAGAATTGACATTTTTACAATATTGAGTCTATCTATCCATGAGCATGGTATGTTTTTCCATTTGTGTGTATCTCTTTTGGAAACCCTGGTGGCGTAGGGTTAAGTGCTACAGCTGCTAACCAAGAGGTTGGCAGTTTGAATCTGCCAGGTGCTTCGTGGAAACTCTATGGTGCAGTTCTACTCTGTCCTATAGGGTCGCTATGAGTCGGAATCAACTCAACGGCAGTGGGTTTGGTTTTTTGGTTTTGGTATCTCTTTTGGTTTCTCACAGCAGTGTTTCGTAGTTTTCTTTGTGTAGGTCGTTTACATTTCTGGTTAGATTTATTCCTAAGTATTTAATTTTTTTAGGGGCTATTATAAATGATATTGTTTTCCTGATTTCCTTTTTATCATTGTCTTTATTGGTGTATAGGAATCCAACTAATTTTTCTATGATTTTCTTCTGTCCTGGTACTCTGCTGAATTTTTCTCTTAACTCCAGCAGTTTCCTCATGGAGTCATTTGGGTTTTCTATGTAAAGTATCATATCATTTGCAAATAGGGAGAGTTTAACTTCTTCCTTACCAATTTGGATGCCCTTTATTTCTTTTTCTTGCCTTATTGCTCTAGCTAGGATTTCCAGCACAGTGTTAAACAGGAGTGGTGATAAAGGGCATCCTTGTCTTGTTCCTGTTCTCAGAGGGAATGTTTTCAGTTTCTCTCTATTTAGGATGATTTTGGCTGTTGGTTTTGTATAGTCCTAGGAACCCCACAGGGCAGCTCCACTCCCCCGCACAGAGTCGCTATGAGTCAGAATCAACCCAGTGGGGGTTTGGTATCTTCTCCTTAGAACCCCTAGAGGACACTCTTAGTGTTTTTTTTTTTTTTTTCTTTTTTTCAGTACTGCTCCAGGAGTTCTGGATGCTTGATTTCTGGAATTTAATATGCATGTGCAGGAGGAGGGTTTAGCTGGTCGCAGATTTTGGCATAAGTGGTGAGACTCAACTTTCCTATGACAAGGCTAGGGGCTCTCTTTGTCTTTCCCTCACAGGTGCCCCTGCGTAGGCTCTCCCATGTTGTCCTGCTGTGGTTAGAGAGCCAGCTGTTTCCTTCTGTATTCCCAGTAAGTTTGAAGTATTCCTGTCACCCTGGTGCCATTGCAGTTCCTCCTGGTCCTAGTACCCGTCCATCTTGGGCCTCAATGAGATTCAACAGCACTCTCTTGAAGCGCTGTAGTCTTCCTTCAACTTCTCGCAATTGCATAGCCTGCAAACTCCCACCGCCAATTTGCACCACCTTAAAAAAATTGAGCTCCAGCTTCCTTAGATTAGCTCCCTTTCTGTGGTTTCTGTTTGGGGTAGTGCCCTGCCCCATTCTGAAATGGCTGCAATGAGCAAGTGCTCCGGATGATAGCGGGTAGATTCTCCCAGCTCATGTGCAGTCCTCACTACTCCTCTCTCCTGCTTCTGGACTCAACCCAACTCTCCATCACCTCAGCTGCCAGATGGAGTTCTGAGATCTCCGTGCTTATTTTTATTTGTTGCTCAGCGGGTTAGTTGCTGGCGAAGTAAACAGGAACATCCACTCACTTTGCGATCTTGCTCCACCCCTGTAAATTCAGTCTCGATAGCACTTTTAAATAGAAATTGAAGCTTAAAAGCAATGTTTCTTTAAGCAGAATTTCCGCAATATTTATAATATAATTTTGAAAAGCTTTTGTTTAAAAGGCATACATGCTTTTCATGGTAAGCTATGTGTACATTGAATGCAAGAATTTGTCTTAATGGCAGTAGCTGGGATATTATTTCTGTGACCAGAAATTGAGAAGGTTTTGAACTACAAAATGATATATTACTTCCTCGACAGTATCCACTTTGTCATTTTGCCACATGTTTTCAGACTGTGGCTTGCAATTAACATGGTTCTGATTTAATAGAATTTCTCCAACTTAAAGTTTGAAACATTACCAACTGTTGTAATAATTTACGTAGCTTTTGCATTTTTCATTTTGAAGCATTTCCAAAATATATTTCCTGTTATCAGCTAAGGTGTCGCACATTATGGTTCTTTTAAAAATTTACTTACCTCGTGGTGCTTTTGGGTCATTTAAAAATGTTGTTTGTGTTACAGCTGATAATTTTTTTTTTCATTGCAAGTGATAAGATCCAGTTCAGTTGTACTCTCTGGTATTTTTTAAAAGAACAAGACTTAATTACTTATAAAACCATTATTTTGACAGTGAAGAATGAGCATTTGAAGTTTTGATTTTAATATTCCTTTCCCTGCAGGGTCGAACTACTTCCGTCTAGGAGGCCAGCAAGTTCCCAGAATGCCCTTCTAGGACTGTGGGCAATAGACTCTATGTGCTGGTATTAAGGAGTTGAGTTGATTAACAGGGAGGAGAGAGGGATAGAACCTCAGGACTGATTCCTGCTCTTTGTATCTTTGCCCTTAGCTTCATTGCCCATTATGGGACATACAAGTCCAACCATGAAATAGTAACGCATATCCAGGCTAAACTGTGAAGCTGGGAAAGATTGTCTTCTAGCATCTCTCATATGGCTAGTTCACCTGCACCCCACCATTAAATGCCAGGCATAATGTTCTTCTGGGCAGTTCCCCATTCCCTCATTCTATCCCTACATATTGATTTAGTCTTCTTTTCCCTAAAGAACTTTTTCTCTGTTGGTTTATGCTGTAAATTTCTCTACTCTAAAGTATTAGTCATAACCACAAGTATGAGTATACAGTGTACACTCTAAAATAGCACTGTCCCATAGGGCTTTCTGTGATGATATAAATGTTCTATATCTGTTCTGCCCAATATGGCAGCCACCAGCCAATAACTATTGAGCATTTGAAATGAGGCTAGTGCTACTGAGGACCTGGTTTTTTCACTATATGTAGCCAATCAATTTAAAGATAATATAGCCAGATGTAACTAATGACTACCATATTGGATAGCATAGCGCTAGAGACCTTATCTTAATCCAGAGAAATGATGGCCATGGGGAATTGTAGACCCTATGGCTGGCCAGTGGGCAGGGGGGCCTTTGGCAGCACCTGCAAATGCCCCCCATCTCAGAAAGCCACCTCAGAGGGCCAAGGTAAGCAAGACTACCCTTGACTAACCTGGCCCTGTGTGATCGCCTGTGGTAAATACAACTTAATAGGTAACATTTCTGGGAGAACTTAAAATGCTCTGCTATGAAGTATTTTGACGCATTTTCTTTTTTTCTTCTCCTGCCTTTTTTTTACCCCCAGGTTTCAAAAGAAGACTTTTTGAACTATTATGCCGGAGTTAGTGCCTCTGTTGACACCGATGCCTATTTCATTTTAATGATGAGAAAATCTTGGAGATTATGACTTTTGTCTGTTAATTCTTTTGGGAATCAGGGACTCTCAGAGAGTGGAATTATTTCGAAAGAAGTTCAGTGCTATTGATTTTGATAATGTGTAAAGTTTCTGAAAGACCTGGATTATTAAAAGCTCTAGGTCTTCAGTAATCTTTCTTAATGAACTAACCCAAAAAATAGAACATATTTATTTTTCTTAGGGTATATTTTTAGATCAGAAAGAAAGTGAAAAAGAAAAGTATAGAAGAAAGAAAGACAGGAAGGAACAAAGGAAGAACACAAGAAAGAAGGGAGAAAAGAAAGAAAGAAAAAACTGAAGTGAGATTGGAAATTGGTTCCTAAGTGAAATAATGTACTCGTTTTTATAGGTGTTCCTCTTGTAAGTGTAAATATAGATGTTTCCCCACACCTTCACTTCATTTACTGTCTTGGGAGTCTGCAGTAGGGGGTGATAAAAGGAATTAAGATACATCCAACTGTGTAAAATTTCCTGGGCTGCTTTATTTTCATGTTTCGCTTGTCTAATTCTATACAAATAAAATTAACATTTATTTTATCCTGAAATGTAATGATTATTGTTGTTGTTTTTTGCTCAAATTTTAATCCAGGCATTTAAATTCACACATGTACGTGAACAGAGGACAAAGTTCTGGTAAGAAAAAGAGGTGAGCTGAGCTGGCCTGCTTGGCTGAAGGCTGGGCTTCAATGGAAGGGCTCACTTAGCATGTCAATCTGTTAGGATAAATGAGAGAAAAAAAAAAAGAAAGTGCCTATTTGAAGCCTTGGAGACTTCCTGGAGCTTTAGGGTAAACTTGAGAGGATAAACTTTGAGCCTGCTCTCTGGAACTCCTCTTTGTGAACCCGTTTTTAGACTCCTTCGTAAGGCAGGTCGATGTCAAGTTTTCTGACCGATATCTCTTCCTCTAATAACTGCTTCTCGGGTAATAAAAAATGGTTAGAAGTTGATGGCACCCATATCACAGACTGTTCATCTTGGAAAAAGAGTAGAAGTAAGAGTGGGAGAGGAGATGGGAGGTTAATAAGGCTGTGCTTCTCAAACCTTACTGAGCACACAGATTACCTGGGATCTTGTGAAAATGTTAGTTCTGATTCAGTAGGTCTGGGATGGACTGAGATTTTGCATTTCTAACAAGTTCCTGGTGATATTGATGCTAAAAAAAATATTGATGCTACTGGGCCTCAAATCACACTTTGAGTAGAAAGGGACAGAGACACAAGCTTGTGTATTCCCAGTGTGTTTGGTTTATTTGCCCATTTTTGGTTGACCATCAGCTGGTATATGATATTTTTAACTGTGGGGCCATCATCTGCTTCTCTTTAAAGTCACAAAAAGAATGAAGGAAGTATCAAAGAAAGCCTATGGGCCTCCAGCCATGTGTAGAGGAGAAAGATCGCTGCCAAGAGGCCTCATTTGGTGGCATTTTACTTGGAGAATTTTTCGTAGTCTGGGACTGTGAAACTGAGACTTTCAGCCTTCCGGCCCCAAAGATCTGAATCTGTCAGCCCACTGAGAGAAGGCCCATCACTAAAGAGAGACCCATGTTGTCAAGTTCAAATTAACTTATGCTAAAACTAGAACACCAACTCATTAATCTATAGAGGACACAATTCTCATGTTTCCTGAGGCTAGTCCAAAGAACATAGTCTGAGTTTGAAGATGGGAGAGAATGACAGCTTAGCTCTCAGTTCAGGGTTGCTTTTAGTGGTTTACTCTCAGATACCACTAAGCAGTGCTGAGAATATGCCCATGGTATGGTAGGGTAATGCAAGTTGCTGTAACAAATAAACCCTCAAGTTTATAAAAACTCAAACACAATATATATTTATTGACTCATTTAACAGTATCATATATCAGGTATTCCTGGTCAGTGAACAATTTTCCTCCAGGTAGTGATTTCCTATCCCAGGCTTCTTCTATTGTGCACTTCTACTGTTCTCTAGGGATGCATAGTCAATGGTATCTATGTGGCTGAAGGGGAAAAGGGTACAGAGAAGGCATGCCAGCTTATGAAAAGCTATGACCTGGAAGTCACACATATCACTGCTGCTCTTGTTCCATTTGGTAACTAGTCACATGATGAAGATCCCTAGGTGGTACGAAGAGTTTAGGCTCGACTACTAACCTAAAGGTCAGCAGTTTGAACTCACCGTCTGGTCCCATAAAACAAAGCCCTGGTGATCTGCTTCCATTAAGATTAAAACCTGTTGCCGTCGAGTCGATTCCAACTCATAGTGACCGTATGGAGCAGTTTTAGTCTGTAACACATGGGGTTGCTATGAGTCAAATTTGACTTGATGGCATTGAGTTTGATTTTTTTTTTTTTCACTAACACAGTGACATCTAAATGCAAGGGAGGCTGCGAAATTAGTCTCTGGCAGAAATTATTGCTAGTGAAAATCTATACGATGGGAAGAGAGTACAAATTTTGGTGAACTGGCTCTTTCTCCCACCTGAATACTAGTGGGTGAAGTAGGTTCCTATTGCCTTCCATGTTCTGATGGAAGCACGCTTAGTAGTCTTGTTTGCCCGCAGGGAGTGGGATATTTGCCATGTAGGAGGAGTGTAGAACTGAGGTCTCTCTAACTTTAACCATATTAGCAACCAGGAACAACTTGTGCAACCATATAAGGTAAAAATTCTCCAATCAGGAAGCCCTGTCACCTGGGCCTGATGTGTCTATTCTAGGCCTTGTGGTTATCTCTGTAACAACACTGAGAAACTCATCCTTTATCCACCCCTTATGCTGCAGGGCCTAGGACTTTTCCATCTATGCTCACTAGGGCTTTCTGTGGGAACAGTGGGTATGGCTTACCCACATACTGGACCACATTATTCATGTAGGTAAACGAGCAAATTTTTGCCCTAAGGATAGATTTCACCACTTGTCTGTTACTTTGTTGTATTGTGGTGGCTTGTGTGTTGCTGTGATGCTGGAAGCTATACCACCGGTATTTCAAATACCAGCAGAGTCACCCATGATGGGCAGATTTCAGCAGAGCTTTCACACTAAGACAGACAGAAGAAGGACCTGGTGATCTCGTTCTGGAAAATTGGCCAGTAAAAACTTTACGGATAGCAGTGGAACATTTATAAAGTGCCAGAAGATGAGCCCCCTCAGGTTGGAAAGCCCTCAAAATACTACTGGGGAAGAGCTGTCTCTTCAAAGTAGAGTTGACCTTAATGACGTGGATAAAGTTCTTAGGACCTTCATTTGCCAAGGTGGCACAACTTAAAATGAAAAGAAACAGCTCTGAACATCCATTAATAATTGGAACATGGAATGTATGAAGTACATATCAAGGAAAAATTGGAAGTCATCAAAAATGAAAAAATGGAACACCCCTGAGAGTATGGCTTCCTGGACACCCTTTTAACTCAGTACTGAAGTCACTCCTGAGGTTCACCCTTCAGCCAAAGATTAGACAGGTCTATAGAGCCAACAATAGCGCATGTGACGAATGTGCTTTTTAGTTCAATCATGTATACAAGACTAATGGGCAGACTAGCCCAAAAACAAAGATGAGAAGGCAGGAAGGGACAGGAAAACTGGACAAATGGAAACAGGGAACCCGGGGTGGAGAGGGGGAGTGTTAACACATCGAGGGTTGGCAACCAATGTCACAAAACAATTTGTGTATTAAATGTTTAATGAGAAACTAATTTGCTTTGTAAACTTTCACCTACAGCACAAAAACAAAAACAAGAAAACTATGCTTTCCAGGGTTAGTTCACACCCTTGCTATCTAAAGTTAAAATGTGCCATGATTATATAAGATGTTAATGTTAGAAGAAACTGAGTGAAGTGTATACAGAAACTCTTGGTACTTTGCACCTTTATTGTAAATCTAAAATTATTCAAAAATAAAAAGAACATAAAAAAATGAAATGGAACACACAAAGATCGATATCCTAGGCATTAGTGAGCTGAAAATAAATGCTGAGCAAATAATCTGAGACCTACTTAAAGTGTTAGAAAGCAAAGATGTCACTTTGAAGACTAAGGTATGCCCCATCCAAGCTATGGTATTTTCAGTCATCTATGCAGGCGAAAAATTTTTTTTTTTATGCAGGCGAAAGCTGGACAATAAATAAGGAAGACTGAAGAAAAATTGATGCCTTTGAATTATGGTGTTGGTGAACAATATTGACTATACCATGGACTGCCAGAAGGATGTACAAATCTATCTTGGAAGAAGTACAGCCAGAATGCGCCTTAGAAAAGAGGATGGTGAAACTTCATCTCACATACTTTGGACATGTTATCAGGAGGGATCAGTCCCTGGAGAAGGACATCATGCTTGGTAAAGCGGAGGGTCAGCAAAAAAGAGGAAGACCCGGGAGGAGATGGATTGGACACAGTGGCTGCAACAATGAGCTGAAGCATAACAATTGTGAAGGTGCAGGATGGGGGCCGTGTTTCGTTCTGTTGTATATGGGGTCGCTATGAGTTGGAACTGAGCTAGATGACGCCTAACAACAGCAACAACAAAGATTTCTATGTAGATAGCTTAATTATAATTATGAGGTTATTTGGTTATTGGACTCAGAATCAGGGGTATAAGGATTAAAATATTTAATAAAATTAGGCTGGCAGTTTAACACTTTCATCTTTTCAGTGGAACCATAGACTTCTTCCTCCATGTCCCTGGAGGTCAACTAACAGGTGATCTCTCTGAAGTCTCCCTCTTTGAATGCTTCATTGCTGACTAACTACACTCAGGAAGGACGCATTCTTTATTTCCAATAAGTCATTTGGACACGTTTGCACAATCAGGCAGGATCTGGCATATCTTTTCTGCCTCGAAGCGGGGTGATTTTTTTTGTCTCCTTATCGGGCTTTTACATGACTGTGCTCCAGTTCATTGTCTGTACATTTTCACAGCAATTTTAATGTTGCTCTGATGGCTATCTTATTTCCATGTTATTTCATGCGTACCTTACAGCCAATTGAGCATGGAAATCAGATGCTTTCTCCTTGTCATATTAGAGAGAAAGATTAAGTCAGAAGAGAATGATTTTATAACTAATCAACATAATGTAATTAAAAAAAAAAACTGCGTGGGAAGAAGACTTAAAGTCTGCGAGTACAATTATTCAGTTAGAGTTGAATATGACTGGAGATGGGGAAGAAACTGTAGAGGAAAAAATGTAGAATCAAGTAGAGGTAAAAATCAGTATGTTATTAAGATATCAGCTCTAACACATTAGTTATCAAAACATGGAGGGGAGGGGAAGAGCTTCCTTTCTTCAGTTGCAAGAGCCCAGATGGTAGATATTTGCACATCACTCACTTTCAATTCAAAATCAGCTCATTCAAAATAAAATTCATCATTTTTTTTTTTCTGCCCACCACTAACCCCACCCCATCGTCTACTTATATTATTCATGTTTCTAGGCCTTAATATCTCAGCACCAACCTTCCATATGGAGTTGCCATGAGTCTGAATTGACTCCATGGCAACTAACAATAACAACAAAGTGTGACTAATTTTTTCTGATTTATGTTTTCTACTGTGGGATTTTTTTTTTTTTTTGCAGTGTGGTAATTATCAACATTCTAAATTTTTTTGTAGTCAAATGTATCAATCTTTTTTTTATTATTATTTAATGGCTTCTGACTCTTATTTAGAAATGTTTTCTACATCCAAAAGGAAAAAAATAATTCATCCATGTCTTCTAACATTTTTATTTTCATTTTTGTAATTATTTATGTCCTTGATTGATAAGGGATTTATTTTGGAGTAAGAACCAGATAAACTTTGTTCTTTTTCTCCAAATGGCTACCGTATTGTTTCAATCCCCTTTGTTAAATAATCCATATTTTCTTCACTAATTAGAAATGGCATCTTCTGCACATATGAATGTCTTAGTTATCTAGTGCTGCTATAACAGAAATACCACAAGTGGATGCCTTTACGAAACAGAAATTTATTCTCTCTCAGTTTAGGAGGTTATAAGTCAGAATTTGGGGCGCCAGCTCTGGGGAAGGCCTTCTCTTTGTCGGCTCTGGGGAAAGTCCTTGTCGCCTTTCAACATCTGTGGGCCCAGCATTCCTTGAAGATGTCCATGTGTCTTGGCATCAATCTTCTCCTGGGTCTAGGAGGTTCTCAGTGCAGAGACCCTGGGTCCAAAGGACATACTCTGCCTCCAGGTCTTCTTTCTTGGTGATAGGAAGTTCCAGAAAGGAGTTGTGGTGGTCCACTTTAGAGTGGTTCCTGCATATCATGCAGAACCGTCTGTAACCAGTCAACTGATCATATGGAACTCCCCATGAGGCCATACGTGCAGACTGGGAGGTGAAAGGTAATGTGCCAGGAGTGGAGGCCCTGAGCATTTGAGTTCCTTGTGCAACTTACTTATGCCTTTAGGCTCTGCTGAAGCCCAATCTTGTATATGCCACTTCCATTTAATGGTGGAGTGCTGCTGTGCACATCCAACTTTATGACTCTGTGGCTAAGACAACACCCAGTTCATGATAAGCAGCTTAGACTGCATGGTGACTTGGTGGCCCATGATTAGGCAGTCAGCCTTTACTAAGGCCCAGTAGTAAGCCAAGGCTATTTCTCAAAAGGAGAGTACTTACCTGCAGAGGATGGCAGTGCTTTGCCCCCAAATCCTAGAGGTCTTCAATGTAGTTCACCAGTAGGGGCCTGCCAAAGACTCCAAACGGCATCTTTATCTACCACTAACACTTCAAGCACCATTGGATCAGAGGGATCATGTGGCCCAAGTGGCAGAGCAGCTTACGTGGCAGCCTGAACCTGTTGGAGAGCCTTACCTTGTTCTGGGCCGCATTCAAAAGCAGCAGCTTTTTTAGTCATTGATTGATAAATAGGCTGGAGTAGCACATTGATAGTCAATGGAATTGTAGTTTTTGTCAGGTGCCGTCAAGTCGGTTCCGACTCATAGTGACCCTATGCACAACAGAACAAAACACTGCCAGGTCCTGCGCCATCCTTAAAGTCGTTGTTATGCTTGAGCTCATTGTTGCAGCCACCGTGTCAATCCACCTCATCGAGGGTCTTCCTCATTTCCGCTGACCCTGTACTCTGCCAGGCATGATGTCCTTCTCCAGGGACTCATCCCTCCTGACAACATGTCCAAAGAATGTAAGATGCAGTCTCTCCATCCTTGCTTCTAAGGAGCATTCTGGTTGTACTTCTTCTAAGACAGATTTGTTTGTTCTTTTGGCAGCCCATGGTATATTCAATATTCTTCGTCAACACCACAATTCAAAGGCGTCAATTCTTCTTTGGTCTTCCTTATTCATTGTCCAGCTTTCGCATGCATATGATGTGATCGAAAAAACCATGGCTTGGGTCAGGCGCGTCTTAGTCTTCAGGGTGACATCTTTGCTCTTCAACACTTTGAAGAGGTCCTTTGTAGCAGATTTGCCCAATGCAATGCGACTTTTGATTTCTTGACTGCTGCTTCCATGGCTGTTGATTGTGGATCCAAGTAAAATGAAATCCTTGACAACTTCAATCCTTTCTCCGTTTATCATGACGTTGCTCATTGGTCCAGTGGTGAGGACTTTTGTTTTCTTTATGTTGAGGTGTAATCCATACTGAAGGCTGTGGTCTTTGATCTTCATTAGTAAGTGTTTCAAGTCCTCTTCACTTTCAGCAAGCAAGGTTGTGTCATCTGCATAACACAGGTTGTTAATGAATCTTCCTCCAATCTTGATGCCCTGTTCTTCTTCATATAGTCCAGCTTCTCGTATTATTTGTTCAGCATACAGATTAAATAGGTATGGTGAAAGAATACAACCCTGACACATACCTTTCCTGACTGTAAACCAATCAGTATCCCCTTGTTCTGTCTGAACAACTGCCTCTTAATCTATGTAAAGGTTCCTCATGAGCACAATTAAGTGTTCTGGAATTCCCGTTCTTCGCAGTGTTATCCATAATTTGTTATGATCCACACAGTCAAATGCCTTTGCATAATCAATAAAACATAGGTAAACATCCTTCTGGTATTCTCTGCTTTCAGCCAGGATCCATCTGACACCAGCAATGATATCCCTGGTTCCACGTCCTCTTCTGAAACCAGCCTGAATTTCTGGCAGGTCCCTGTCAATATACTGCTGCAGCCGTTTTTGAAGGATCTTCAGCAGGATTTTGCTTTTGTGTGTTATTAATGATATTGTTCTATAATTTCCACATTCGTTTGGATCACCTTTCTTGGGAGTAGGCTTAAATATGGATCTCTTCCAATCAGTTGGCCAGGAAGCTGTCTTCCATATTTCTTGGCATAGATGAGTGAGCACCTCCAGTGCTGCATCTGTTTGTTGAAACATCTCAATTGATATTCCATCAATTCCTGAAGCCTTGTTTTTCACTAATGCCTTCAGAGCAGCTTGGACTTCTTCCTTCATTACCATCGGTTCCTGATCATATGCCACATCCTGAAATGGTTGAACATCGACTAATTCTTTTTGGTATGATGTCTCTGTGTATTCCTTCCATCTTCTTTTGATGCTTCCTGCATTGTTTAATATTTCCCCCATGGAATCCTTCACTATTGCAACTCGAGGTTTGAATTTTTTCTTCAGTTCTTTCAGCTTGAGAAACGCCGAGCGTGTTCTTCCCTTTTGATTTTCCATCTCCAGCTCTTTTCACATGTCATTATAATACTTTATTTCGTCTTCTCAAGAGGCCCTTTGAAATCTTCTGTTCAGTTCTTTTGCTTCATCATTTCTTCCTTTTGCTCTAGCTGCTCGATGCTCAAGAGCAAGTTTCAGAGTCTCCTCTGACATCCACCTTGGTCTTTTCTTTCTTTCCTGTCTTTTCAATGACCTCCTGCTTTCTTCATGGATGATGTCCTTGTTGTCATCCCACAACTCGTCCGGTCTTCAGTCTCTAGTGTTCAATGCGTCAAATCTATTCTTGAGATGGTCTCTAAATTCAGGTGGGATATACTCAAGGTCATATTTTGGCTCTCGTGGACTTGCTCTGGTTCTCTTCAGTTTCAGCTTGAACTTGCATATGAGCAATTGATGGTCTGTTCCACAGTCGGCCCCTGGCCTTGTTCTGACTGATGATATTGAGCTTTTCCATCATCTCTTTCCACAGATGTAGTCAATTTGATTTCTGTGTGTTCCATCTGGCGAGGTCCATATGTATAGTCACCGTTTATGTTGGTGAAAGAAGGTATTTTCAATGAAGAAGTCCTTGGTCTTGCAAAATTCTATCATTCGATCTCCACCATTGTTTCTATCATCAAGGCCATATTTTCCAACTACTGATCCTTCTTCTTTGTTTCCAACTTTCGCATTCCAATTGCCAGTAATTATCAATGCATCTAGATTGCATGTTCAATCAATTTCAGACTGTAGCAGCTGATAAAAATCTTCTATTTCTTCACCTTTGGCCCTAGTGGTTGGTGCGTAAATTTGAATAATAGTCATATTAACTGGTCTTCCTTGTAGGCATATGGATATTACCCTATCACTGACAGTGTTGTACTTCAGGATAGATCTTGAAATGTTCTTTTTGACGATGAATGCAACACCATTCCTCTTTGAGTTGTCATTCCCAGCATAGTAGACTATATGATTGTCCAATTCAAAATGGCCAATACCAGTCCATTTCAGCTCACTAACGCCTAGGATATTGATGTTTATGTGTTCCATTTCATTTTCGATGATTTCCAATTTTCCTAGATTCACACTTCATACATTCCAGGTTCCAATTATTAATGGATATTTGCAGCCATTTCTTCTCATTTTGAGTCATGCCACATCAGCAAATGAAGGTCCCAGAGCTTTACTCCATCCACATCATTAAGGTCGACTCTGCTTTGAGGAGGCAGCTCTTCCCCAGTCATCTTTTGAGTGCCTTCCAACCTGGGGGGCTCATCTTCCAGCACTATATCAGACAATGTTCTGCTGCTACTCATAAGGTTTTCACTGGCTAATGCTTTTCAGAAGTAGGCTTCCGGGTCCTTCTTCCTAGTCTGTCTTAGTCTGGAAGCTCAGCTGAAACCTGTCCTCTATGGGTGACCCTGCTGGTATCTGAATACCGGTGGCATAGCTTCCAGCATCATTGGAGTAGTCATTCATAAATACGCTGGAGTAACACACCCAAATAAGAGATATGTTGCCTCCAGAATACAAAAAACCCACTAGGCATTGTGTCTCCATTTTAGTTGTTGAAAGGTCCAGATGCAAAAACTTACCCCTCACTTAAGAAGGAATATTTCAACATGCTCCACACCACTGAACCCTAGAAGTTTCAGAGAGGTGGGAGGCAACTGAATTTTTGTTGGAATAATTCCCCATTCTTTAGAATGAAAATGACTAACTAATAAGTCTGGAGTCATTGATACTTCTTCCTTGCTAGGTCCAATCAGTAAAATGTCACCCTTATAATGGACCAGTGTGATGTCTTGTGGAAGGGAAAGGTGATTAAGTTCCCTGTAGACTAAATTGTGACATAGGGGTACACAGTGGTGGTGTATTCCTGACCTTACCAGCTGAAGGCAAACTGTTTCTGATGATCCTCCGAAACCAGAATTGAGAAAAAGGCATTGACAAGATCAATAGCTGCACATCCAGTTGTCTTAGTCATCTTTTGCTGCTATAACAGAAATACCACAAGTGAATGGCTTTAACAAAGAGAAGTTTATTTTCTTACAGTAAAGTAGGCTAAAAACCCAAATTCAGGACATCAGCTCCAGGGGAAAGCTATCCTTCTCTGTCCACTCTGGAGGAAGGTCTTTCTCGTCAATCTTCCCCTTCACTAGGAGCTTCACTGTGCAGGAACCCTGGGTTTAAAGGACGTGCTCTGCTCCTGGTGGTTCATTATTGGTGGTATGAGGCCCCCAACTGTCTGCTTGCTTCTCTTTCCTTTTTATCTCTTGAGAGAGAAAAGGTAGTGCAGGCAACACCCCAGGGAAACTACCTTTACATTGGATCAGGGATGTAAGCTGGGTAAGGGTGGTGTTACAATGCCACCCGAATCCTTTTTAGCATAAAATTGCAATCAGAAAATGGAGGACAATGACACAATGCTGGCAATCATGGCCCAGCCAAATTAATACACACAGTTTTGGGGGGACATAATTCAATCCATGACACAGGTACAAGCAGACTTATGACTTTGCTCAAACAATAAAACCACATCTGGAAAAGCAGCTGCAATTGGAGTGACTACCTGGTTAAGTTCCATCAGTTTTTTGCACAGGCCAGATAGATGAGTTGTATGGGAATGTGGTGGGAATCACCACCCTTGCATCCTTCAAGTTCTTGATGATGGCAGTAATCTCTGCAATTCCTCCAGGAATACAGTATTGCCTTTGGTTTACATTTTCTTAGGTAGTGGCAGTTCTAAGGACTTCCACTTGGCTTTTTCTGCCATAACAGCCCTTACTCCATGTCAGGGATCCAATATGCGGGTTCTTCCAGTTGCTGAGTATGTATATTCCAATTATGCATTCTGGAACTGGGGAAATCACTACAAGATGGGTTCAGGGACACATTGGACCCACTGTGAGACAGAGCTGAGCTAAGACTTTATTAATAACTTGACCTCCATACACCCCCACTCTTACTGGTTGGCCACAGTGATGTTTTGTGTCTCCTGGAATTAGTTTCAGTTCCGAGCCATTGTCCAGTAATTCCCCAAAATTCTGATTATTTCCTTTTCCCCAGCAAACAGTCACTCTTGTAAAAGGCCATAGATTCTGTTAGGGAAGGGTGGGAGAAATATTAACAGTATAAATTTTTGACAGTGCAGTGGGGTCCTTCCTCAAGAGGACCTGGCCTTCTCTTCATTCAAGGGATTGTGAGTCTGTAAACTGGCTCAAGTCTGGGAACTGAGTGAGGGGCCGTAACTTTCTATTCTGGCAATTAGAGTTAGGCTGTCCTTCAGTTTACCTGGAGTTCTTTTGCTTGTACAGATCAAGTACATATTTAGTAAGTTTCCCATCTATTTCATTCCAGGGGACACCATGACAAAGTAGCCAAAACCATAAGTCCATAAAACCAAACCAAACCCACTGCCATCAAGTCGGTTCCTACCTATAGCAACCCTATAGGGCAGAGTAGAACTGCCCCACAGAGTTTCTAAGGAGTGCTTGGTGGATTCAAACTGCAGTCCTTTTGGTTAATAGCCATAGTTCTTAACCACTACGCCACCAGGGTGTCCCAAAAATCCATAGGTATCAGACTCTGCTCTCTGATAAGTTAGCCATGCCCAGCTTATCTTTGCCGATTAAGTGCTGCCATTTGGCCCCTACCACCACGCAGTCTTCGTATCTGCATTATGCAGATGACACAACTTTCCTTGCTGAAAGTGAAGAGGACTTGAAGCACTTACTAATGAAGATCAAAGACCACAGCCTTCAGTATGGATTGCACCTCAAAATAAAGAAAACAAAAATCCTCACAACTGGACCAATGAGCAACATCGTGGTAAATGGAGAAAAGATTGAAGCTGTCAAGGATTTCACTTTACTTGGATCCCCAATCAATAGCCATGGAAGCAGCAGTCAAGAAATCAAAAGATGCATTGCATTGGGTAAATCTGCTGCAAAGGACCTCTTCAAAGTGTTGAAGAGCAAAGATGTCACCTTGAAGACTAAGGTGCCCCTGACCCAAGCCATGGTATTTTCAATCACATCATATGCATGTGAAAGCTGGACAATGAATAAGGAAGACCGAAGAAGAATCATGCCTTTGAATTGTGGTGTTGGCGAAGAATGTTGAATATACCATGGGCTGCCAAAAGAATGAACAAATCTGTCTTAGAAGCAGTGCAACCAGAATGCTCCTTAGAAACAAGAATGGCAAGACTGCATCTTACATACTTTGGACATGTTGTCAGGAGGGATGAGTCCCTGAAGAAGGACATTATGCTTGGCAAAATACAGGGTCAGCGGAAAAGAAGACCCTCAACGAGGTGGATTGACAGAGTGGCTGCAACAATGAGCTCAAGCATAAGAACGATTGTGAGGATGACACAGCACCGGGCAGTGTTTCGTTCTGTTGTGCATAAGGTTGCTATGAGTCAGAACCGACTTGTCAGCACCTAACAACAGCAACAACGTGGTCCAATCAGCACTATTGTAATTAGGTATCTTAATTCACCTAGGGCAGTTCCCACTATCAAATCTGACTTACATAAAATAGCAATCACAGGAGTCTTAGGGGATGCAGGGGCTCCCTTCACAAATTTGTTCTTCATTGTTGTGGTAAAATATATGTCCTCTGGGCACTTCATGTATGGTCTGTGGATCTAACCCGACAAATCCACTCTAACATGGCAATATTCCCTAAGCCTTTGGGTACCAAGGCAGGTCTGGCATTTCAACTCGATTTAGTGTAGGCCACCACTTAATTCATGCTTCTGCAAACCAACTAAATAAACTATTGTGCCCTTTTCTATCTCTGGAGCTGAAACATTGAATGAAGGAACTGTACTTAAGGAGCCCATATCAATAAACTCAGACTGATCCAACTTTATGTCCCTTGCATCATTATGCCACACAATTAATAGCCATTCCCATACATATTCCCCCAGGTTTCTTTTTGTACATATTAGAAAAGTCAAGCAATTCTTTTGGACTGTAGCATACCCCCTCCTGGGTCACATTTTGTACTTCACTTTTTGGGGCTTGCTGGGAGTTTAGTTATAGTTCTAGAAATAAAAATGATTGTTGGAATGGGTCCTCCTTGAAAGATGGTGGTGAAGGGAAATCTTCCCAGTGGGCAGAACTTCAAGCAGTGTACCTGATTGTTCACTTTGCTTGGAAGGAGAAATGGCCAAATGTGCAATTCTTTTTTATACTGATTCATGGGCTGTGGCCAATGATTCGGCTGGATGGTCAGAGACTTGGAGGGAACATGATTGGAAAATTGGTGATAAGGAGGTAAGGGGAAGAGATATGTGGATAGGCCTTTCTGAATTTAGGGGCCAAAGAAGTGAAGATATTTGTGTCTTATGTGAATGCTTACCAAAGTGTGCCCTTGGCAGAGGAGGATTTTTAACAATCAAGTGGATAGGATGATACATTCTGTAGAAAACAGTCATCCTCTTTCCCTAGCCACTTCTGTCATGCTCAATGAGCTCATGAACATACTGATCACGGTGGCAGGGATGGGCGTTATGCATGAAATCAGTAACATGGGCTTCCACTCACCAAGGCCGACTTGGTTACAGCCACTACTGACTGTCCAATCTGCCAGCAACAGAGATCAATGCTGAATCCTTGATTCACCATTCCTCAAGGCAATCAGCCAGGAACCTGGTGGCTGGTCAACTACATTGAATCACTTCCATCATGGAAAGGGCAGCATTTCATCCTTACTAGGATAAACACCCTGGATATGATTTTGCCTTCCCTGCAGTAACGCGTCTGCCAAAACTACTATCTGTGGACTCATAGAATGCCTTGCCCACCCTTACGGTATCCCATACAGCATTGCCTCAGAACAAGGGACTCACTTCGCAGCAAATGAAATACTGCAATGGATCCATGCTCATGGAATTCGGTGGTCCTACCTTGTTCCCCATCATCCTGAAGCAGCTGGCTTGATAGAACGATGGAATTGTCTCCTAAAAACACAATTACAGTGCCAGCTAGGCGGCAATATTTTGCGTGGATGGGGCAGTTTTCTCCAGGAGGCTATATATGCTCTAAACCAGTGTCCAAAATATGGTGCTGTGTCTCCCATAGCCAGGATTCATGGGTCCAGGAATCAACGGGTGGAAATGTGAGTGGCACCACCGAGTCTACTTGGCTAGGCCATGATTCTCAATACTATGTAATTATCCTCCACTTTGTGATACAATATAATCACCTACACGTTGTGATCTGAAAGTCCTGGGGGCATAAGCTTGGCTGTTAACCAAAAGGTCAGCAGTTTAAATCCACCAAATGTTCCTTGGAAACTCTAGGAGCAATTTTACTCTGGCCTATAGGGTCAGTATGAGTTGGAATTGACTCTACAGCAACTTTTTTTTTTTTTTTTTTAATGTGATTAGTCAATCAGTTGTAAGGGGAATTTCACTGGGAGTGTGGCCTACACCCAATAAATACATGGACATTCTGGCAAAACTCACTTGCTTGCTCTGGATCCTGTTTCTGGCTCATCATCATCTGACTTCTGGTTCTTGCAACTTGAATCAGTAACCTGTCACCTGATCTGCTGACTTTGGGATTCACCAACTCTGCAGTCCTGTGAGACAGCAGCCTGCCATCCGACCTGCTGATTCTGGGTTTGTCAGCCCCTGCAGCCACTTGAGTCAGGAGAAGCCTCCGGCTGATGCCTGAACCGCAGACTTTTGGACTTGCCAGCTTCCACAACAGCATGAGCCACTTCCTTGAGATAACTCTCTCTCTCTGTGTATGCTTCACTGGTTTTAATTCTCTAGAGAACACAGCCTAAGACAATGAGATTTTTGTGAATGTGTTCATCTGAACTCATGAGTTCTCCGTTCTATTCCATTAATTGTTCTGTCAATTTCTGCTGAATCAGACTTTAAAACCACTCGTAGAGCTAGTCTCTTCTCAACTTTTCTCCAGAATTGTGCAGCCTATTCTTGGGCATTTATTTATCCATACAATATTTAGAATAATAGTATATGTATAGAAAAACATCTGGAAGGCTACACATCAGTTCTGAGTATGATTATACCTGAGGAGTTGGGTTGGGGAGTGGAGTCTTTTACTTGTTACATTATACACACTGGTGTTCTAGAATTTTTGGTAACAACAAAAAAAGTATTAATTTAGCAGTAAAAATTTCAATAAGAATATAAAGAAATAACTCAGCATATGAAAATATTATAAACAAAGACCTTGATGAAGCCTCTCTCTCTGACTTTTAGGGTTGGTTTTTTTTTTTTATTTGATTCATTTGTGTTTTCCGGGTATACAATTATTTCGTCTATCAGTAGTGGTAATTTGGCTTCCTCCTGTTCAATATTTGTGCTTCTTACTTTGTCCTCTTTTCTAATCATATTTCCTGGCATTTCCAGAAAAATGTTTAATGTGTCACAGTGGAATTTATCCCTAAATTTAATGGATTACTTTTAATATTTTACCATGATTCTGTCGGAGATACATTGTTTCTATTTTTATTTTACTAAAGTTTTTATTTTTTTAAATTAAATATTAAGTACAGTTCAAATCTACATTGGCAACTTCACACTTACATTCATAAGAGTTTATGAACATATAAAAAGGTGTTTACAGCATGCTCATCAGTCTGATGCTATAGCATTTATTGAGCTTATATCTAATTAAATCTCTTAGAGTCTGAAAGTAATATTCTTGCAGATAATAGTGCCTTTAGCTCAGCATTAAAATGTTTTCTGATTATTTTCCATTTTTGTCCAATGTCTAGTGCAGTTAACACTTTCCAGCAACCAATTTGTCATAAAGATAAAAGAAAAAGTCCTCAGCTTCTACTAGTTCTTCCCTCCTCCTTGATGAGACCTATTTTTTTCCAAGCGGAAGAGAACTGGCCATAATTTTTACAGAGGAGCGGTCCTCCAGATTAACTCAGGTATTTCTGCAGAGTTCAGCATTTACACTTTAGTTTTCAAGCCTCAGGGAATTTTCATGCTGTCGGTTTCACACTTGGTTTTGACCAGTGTCTTGAAGAGTGTTAACTTGTTCCATGGAACCCACCAGATTTTATGCCTTACAGTTTCTTTGAACAGCTGTATGGTTGCAAGCTATTGCACAACTGCCCACAGAGATGCCACAAGCCATTAAAATTCAGAAGTTAGGTCAGATTTTAATGCGGATCTAAAATAAACTAAATCAATGGACAAATAAAGTTAAATACAGCTATTCATCAGATAAATGAAGCTTTGGAAAATTCTGTCTGCATTCCACTTCACCCCATCCAATTGTTTCCCCACTTCTGTGGTTACGGTGGTTAGGAGTGCAGCTGGGGAGGTAACTGTGGGTGAACAAGGCAACTGACTCTTCACATGTGTCTGCCCAGATGTGCCACTCTCTCAGGGATCTATGACTGCCTTGGTCTGAGCAGCCTAGCTTGGTAGCCTTTTATCCTGAACGGTGAGGAGGAAACAGGTTGCCTAATACTATGTCATTCACTAACATGTTACTTTACTCATTCCATGTTTATGACTGAATGCCTGCTAGATTTCAGGCATTATGCTCAGCACAAGAAATATAAACCCCAATATGTCATAGTTCCCTAGCCCAGAGGGCTTGGGGGCCCACAGGGGCAAATTGAGTAATTAAAATTGAGTGTGATGACAATAGGGTAAGTATAAGATGTTACAGGAGCATACAAGTAAGTTACATCCTGGCCTGTGGACATCAAGGATGCCTTCATGGAAAAGGTAATATCTGAGGCAAATCTTGAGGAACTAGTATGGATTAGCCAGGCAACGGGAGCAGTAGGTGCAAAGGTCAGTAACTAACAGGGGTCTATATCTGACAGTGGGCATGGTAAGAGGTGAGAAGTGGTAGGCAGGGGCTTAAGAATGGTTCCCCAAAGATGTGTGCATCCTAATTCTTAGAATCTGTAAATGTATTACCTCGCATGGCAAAAGGGATTTTGCAGCTGGGGAGATTATCCTGGGTTATCAATTAGGGCCAATGTAATCTCAAGGGTCCTTATAAGAAGGAGGCAGAGGCCTCAGAGTGAAGGAAGACGTTGCGATGACAGAAACAGAGGTTGGAGTGATGGAGATCACCAAAAATCTTTTTTACTGGGGAGCCACTGAAGGATTTTAGTTAATTAAAAGGGTTTTGGTGAAGAGTGACTTGATCAGATTTCCTCTTTAGAATGACCTCTTTGGTGAGTATGTGGAGGATTGGTCATAGGTGAGCCACACAATGGCAGGGAGAGATGGACTTTTTTGGCCTCTCTGCCCACTTAGGGTGATGTTACAACCAGTTCTAAGATGAGCCTGAGACAAAACTAAAGTAGGTCTTTGTGCCACCTTTCTCTCCTTGCCTGGAAGGCTCTCTTCTTCTCTCCCCCCATTTCATCTACTAGTGTTACACCATTTTATCCCAAGAATAAAATAGGCAGCGTTCCTGCCTTCATGGAACTCCATCTTACAAATGGAGAGACAAAGTAACAAGTAATAAACATAGACGAATAAGGTAACTAGTATTGTGAAAGGATTTTGAAGGAAATAAATAAGGAGGAATGACATTAAGGACATCATACATGAAGAAAGCAAGAGGTCATAGGAAAGAAAGAAAAGACCAAGATGGATGTCAGAGGAGACTCTGAAACTTGCTCTTGAACATCAAGCAGCTAAAGCAAAAGGAAGAATTGATGAAGTAAAAGAACTGAACAGAAGATTTCAAAGGGCATCTCGAGAAGACAAAATAAAGTATTATAATGACATGTGCAAAGAGCTGGAGATGGAAAACCAAAAGGGAAGAACACACTCGGCGTTTCTCAAGCTGAAAGCACGGAAGAAAAAATTCAAGCCTCGAGTTGCAATATTGACGGATTCTATGGGGAAAATATTAAACAATGCAGGAAGCATCAAAAGAAGATGGAAGGAATATAGAGTCATTATACCAAAAAGAATTAGTCGATATTCAACCATTTCAAGAGGTGGCATATGATCAGGAACTGATGGTGCTGAAGGAAGAGGTCCAAGCTGCTCTGAAGGCATTGGCGAAAAACAAGGCTCCAGGAATTGATGGAATATGAGTTGAGATGTTTCAACAAACAGATGCAGCACTGGAGGTGCTCACTCGTCTATGCCAAGAAATATAGAAGACAGCTTCCTGGCCAACTGATTGGAAGAGATCCATATTTATGCCTATTCCCAAGAAAGGTGATCCAACCGAATGTGGAAATTATAGAACAGTATCATTAATATCACATGCAAGCAAAATTTTGCTGAAGATCATTCAGAAATGGCTGCAGCAGTATATTGACAGGGAACTGCCAGGAATTCAGGCTGATTTCAGAAGAGGACATGGAACCAGGGATATCATTGTTGATGTCAGATGGATCCTGGCTGAAAGCAGAAAATACCAGAAGGATGTTCACTGGTGTTTTATTGACTATGCAGAGGCATTCGACTGTGTGGATCATAACAAATTTTGGATAACATTGTGAAGAATGGGAATTCCAGAACACTTAATTGTGCTCATGAGGAGCCTTTACATAGATTAAGAGGCAGTTGTTCAGACAGAATAAGGGGATACTGATTGGTTTACAGTCAGGAAAGGTGTGCGTCAGGGTTGTATTCTTTCACTGTACCTATTTAATCTGTATGCTGAGCAAATAATCCGAGAAGCTGGACTATATGAAGAAGAAGGGGGCATCAGGATTGGAGGAAGACTCATTAACAACCTGAGTTATGCAGATGACACAACCTTGCTTGCTGGAAGTGAAGAGGACTTGAAGCACTTACTGGTGAAGATCAAAGACCACAGCCTTCAGTATGGATTACACCTCAACATAAAGAAAACAAAAATCGTCACAACTGGACCAATGAACAACATCATGATAAACAGAGAAAAGATTGAAGTTGTCAAGGATTTCACTTTACTTGGATCCACAATTAGCAGCCATGGAAGCAGCAGTCAAGAAATCAAAAGATGCATTGCATTGGGCAAATCTGCTGCAAAGGACTTCTTTAAAGTGTTGAAGAGCAAAGATGTCACCTTGAAGACTGAGGTGCACCTGAAGCAAGCCATGGTATTTTCAATCGCATCATATGCGTGTGAAAGCTGGACAATGAGTAAAGAAGACAGAAGAACTGACGCCTTTGAATTGTGGTGTTGGCGAAGAATATTGAATATACCATGGACTGCCAAAAGAACGAACAAATCTGTTTTAGAGGAAGTACAACCAGAATGCTCCTTAGAAGCAAGGATGGCGAGACTGCGTCTTACATACTTTGGACATGTTGTCAGGAGGGATCAGTCCCTGCAAAAGGACATCATGCTTGGGAGAGTACAGGGTCAACAGAAAAGAGGAAGACCCTCAACGAGGTGGATTGACACAGTGGCTGCAACAATGAGCTCAAGGATAACAAGGATTGCAAGGAAGGAGCGGGAGGGGGCAGTGTTTCGTTCTGTTGTTCATAGGGTCGCTATGCATCAGAACCGACTCGACGGCACCTAACAACAACAACAAATAAGGAGGTGTGGTAGAGAATAATGGGAGTGGTCTTATTTTGGATAGCATGATCACTTCATTGAGGAGGTGACATAGAAGCTTGGATATGAAGACTAAGAAGGAGCCAGTCACATGCAGATCCAAATAAATCATGTTAAAGATAGAGAGAAGCACAAGTGCAAAGGTCCTGTGATTGGAAAAAGCTTGCAATATTTGAGGAACAGGAAGTGATTTTTATGTGTACATAAGTCAGAGAACCATTACTTGAAACACAATTCTCTTTTGGTAGTACAGTGAAAATGTAAAATTGATGAACAGCTAATATTTTGCTAGTTGACCGATTGTGTGCTATGGATTCTCTGTATTTGTTATCCATGCTTATGGAAATTCAGCATTTGAACCAAGAAGTGCTTTTTGGATATCACCATTAACTTGATGGCTGCTGCTGAATTTGCTGGCATATAGTGAGTGGAAATATCCAGAGTTTATTCAGGTGGTTCCAAAGCCTTGCTGCATATTAGAATCACTTGGATACCTGGGCTCAACCCCAGGCCAATTAAATCAGACTCTTTAGGGGTGGTTTCCGGGGGCCCCAGCAGGAAAAAAAAAAAAAAATGGCAGGGTTTGGGTGGTGGATAGAGAGAAGAAACGTTGCCAAACATGGGCAGTGTGGAAGACCTATTGGATAACTCACCAAACACACACACACACACACACACACACACACACACACACACACCCAAACACACAGTGTTCAATGCTTGCTGTGCAGAAAGCACTGATGGCCAGTCAGGGTTAGCTAGAGAAGCAATGATAATTGGTGAGGAGATGATAAAAAACCAAAACCAAACCCGTTGCCATCGAGCCAATTCCGACCCATAGCAACCTGACAGGATGGAGTAGAACTGCCCCACAGTTTCCAAGGAGTGCCTGGTGGATTTGAACTGCTGGCCTTTCAGTGGTAGCTCTTAACCACTATGTCACCAGGGTTTCCAAGGAGATGATAGTAAGAAATAAATAAAAAGCCATTTGCTTTCTCCACTCCTCCCTTTTCTAATCCTGGAGGACAAGGAGAAGGAGGAGGCGGAAAAGGAGGAGGAGAAGGAGGAAGGGGAACAAAAGGGGAAGGAGGGAAAGGGAAGTAGGAGGAGAAAAAGGGTGAGGAAGAAGAGGAGGAGGAAGGGGAGGGGAAGGAGGGGAATGGGAGAAGGAGGAGGGGAAGGGAGTGAAAGAACAGAAGCCATTATCTACCTTCACCTCTAAGTCCCTCTTGACACTTGTGATGAGGATGTGTATGGCTTTGATTTGGATATTTAAAACAGAGTTGAATTAAGTTTTTTCACTGAAGATGATGAGAAGTTTTGGCACTTGCCTCAGATGCTGTTAAGGAAAGGAAGACTTAATAGAACGCTCTTGAGAAGAGTAATTAGAGAAAAGTCAAAACAGTTTCAGGTTTACATTCCACTGAATCAAGATTCCTCAATAAAACCTGATACACACTTGAAACCTATTATGCTACACCCCTGATTAAAAGCTTGACAAGTACCCAATCACCTGAATATCAAATCAGAACTTCTTAGAATGGCATATCAGATACTTAGCCGTTGGTTCCCACCAACTCTGCCAAGCCTGATCTCCTGCCATTCCCTCCACATACTCTTTGGACTAGGGATGCTAAGTAGATGCTCCCATTGGCAGCCTCTACCGGACCATCTGCTAAAAGAACCAAGCCCAAGCCTGTCGCTGTTGACTCAATTCCGACTCATAGTGACCCTATAGGACAGGGTAGAACTGCCCCATAGGGTTTCCAAGAAGCACCTGGTGCATTTGAACTGCTGACCTTTTGGCTAGCAGCTGTAGCACTTAACCATTATGCCACCGAACCAGCAATATCCATTCTCTCTGTAAAATACATTGCCACCCACACTGAAACTTGGCTGTTGGCAGGATATTCTTTAGTTTACTCTTGTACTTCAGCTCCCACCAGGTGAGAGGCAAACTCATCCCAAGTCAATCCTGCATTCCTAAACTTATTTAGGCTAGCCATACTTGTTGTTGGAGCCCTGGTGGCACAGTGGTTAAGAGCTCTGCTTGCTAACCAAAAGGTTAGCAGTTCGAATCCACCAGCTGCTCCTTGGAAACCCTATGCAGCAGTTCTACCCTGTCTTAAAGGGTTGCTATGAGTCAGAATCAACTTGGCAGTGACAGGTTTTTTTTTAATTTTATACTTCTTGTAATTACAATTGACTCTAAGGCAATGGGTTTAGTTTTTTTTTTTTTTTTGTAAACTGGGGAGTTGTGAATATGCAAAGAAAGTGTTGCTTATCAATGAAAACTACCTCGAATGTTTGAAAAGACTTGATAAAGGCATGTTGATGAAGAAAATTGCTATCAAATTGGGGGGGAAAAGTGACTAAAAGATTGAGGGGAAATCTTTAAAAAGTTAGATGCTGCCACTTAGCTTTTTTTGCAAGTGGTTAAAGTTCTTTTTCATTTTAAAGAAAAAAAGCCCAGAATGATTGCTGATACATTATGAGCATGTGCTACCTAAGAAAGACAATGTAGAATTGTAGTGAGTGACCCCATACCCAGGAAGGTCTTGGTCTTGTAGCAAATAAGTGTTGAATGAATGTATGACCATATGTTTTAAATTAAAATAAAATGTTTAAGGTAGACATATATTATTTTCTTTGAATAAAACCTCCCTTTAACTGGCTTTCTGGAATAACTGCCAACTAACTTCTGTTTCCAACTGAGACAGATAAAAAGGCAGCAACTACTACATCTGTAAGTTTCCAGAAGTTCCATGCTCTCTCATGCAGCCAGGACTTTAAACATACTATTTCCTCTGCCTGAAATACACCCCCAAAATCCCATGGCTCCTGACGTGGCACACTCTGACTTATCCTGCAATACTATATCAAGTAAGGCTGCCTCCCCTCCTTGCTTCTTAGCTCTTCTCCTATGCGTCCTGCGCCTGTTTCTGTCATTCTGTTTTCCCCCACCCAGCACCTGAATGCCCCACGCTTTGAGTGAGAGGCTGACTTTTACTATAGAAGAAGAAAACTCCAGCTATTCCCTTTTCTGGTATCTATTGCTAGAGCCCAGGCACAAGAACTAAAGCTTAGGAACCATCAATCCCAGGCACTGGCCTTGACTTTGAACAAGCCAGCCAGTCATGTGAAGTACCTGGATGCTACCGAGACTATACTGGGGCTGAGCGCTGGCAATGGGGTGGCTGTTTTCAGTTTTTGGAGGTGTTAGTGCCAATAAAAATCCAGAATGACTATGTGGCCTCCAAGACTGGCTCCTTGCCCCTCCCCAATATTCTGTGAGTCCTCTAATAGTCTTTATTAAATTCCTTTACTGCTCAGATTAGCCCACATTAGTTTCTGTTGTTAAAGCTAAGAATCCTGACAGATACTCGGCCTTAAAGCAAAGGTGTGGTATTGTAACTACTTGTCTTTGTCCTCCACGTGACTGTGAGCTGGGAAGATGGCATGTCATCTCTGTGGCCTCAGTGTTGACAACAGTCAGAGTTGTGCATAGCAGATCCTCAACAAATCATTGTTAACTACATAATGGATTTATCTATGAAAAGAGGTTCCTCTGAGAATCCAGGTCCATGAAATGATGATAAATGGTCCCAGAATATTTCCAGTGGTTGCGAGGAGCTGGGGCTTATTTTGGGTATCACTCTACTTGTAGTTCTCACAGAGGACAAGCACAATCACAAAGAGTTCCTTGTTGTTTAATTAAATATGAGATGTAATAGACATGGGATACTTATATACTTAGCAGCTCTGCAAAATGTTTGTAATGCACGTGGAAAGTACACAGTCAAATCAGAGACCTTCACTGTAGTGAATGATAGATAGTTTTAGGAATAGCCCCAAAGACAAAACTCTGAGTTCGCAGTAATGCCATCTGACCCGCATCATTTCCAGCTGCCCTACCACACGTTCTCACCATCTTCCTGGCCAGGTCCAAGTCTTGTAGCCCCTCCAGGACAACTAAGAAAACGCAAGTATGCATACTTGACTTTTCTGCTGCAGATTTCCAAGGAAACCAGATTGAACGGCGAGGCAAAATCTGGTAGAAAATCAATCAGAATAATTTCAAACACCCTCAACCCAAGTATGGTTGTGCAATTGACCAAATTTGTTATCTATTCCTTAGTTTTCTTTTCATGTCGTGCTAGGAGGAACTGCAAGTTTACATCTCTGATTTTATATGTTATCTCTGACCAGGAGTTTGTCTTAATGAAATCCAAAGGAGGATTGGGCAGAACCAATTAGTAATCTTCCATTATATATTGTGCCTGGGTAGATAATCAAGCATTAGCAGCAATTATTTTTATAAGAATATAATACATGGCTTTTAAATGCCTCCAATAACAGACAGACACTCACACACTAAATTGCAACGATAACCTAGATTTAAAAAACACCGAAACATAGGATTTTAGAGCTGGAGGGACCTCGGTGCTCCTCTAGACTTACCTCCTCATTTCTTTGAAAGATTGTCTATTTATGTCAGGGATATAAATTTATGGCTTCCAGTGCTGACTCACCACGTGAGAATGAGTAACCTACCTGCCCTCTCTGTGTCCCAATATTCCCATGAGTCAAAAATAATGATAAACATTTCATAGGGCTTATGTGAAGGTCAGTAAACTAACAGAGATCCAGTTTGGTCATGAGTTGTATGTGACCTCCTCTTTGAGATGTGGCTCCCTTTGCTACCAAATATAAAGAACATTTGCCACCTGATCACACCAGGCAGACTCTACTTTTCCTCCATGCATATTTATGTCACTTTGTGACACTTTCCCTTACCATCCCCCAATACAGTGCTTTGAATATACCTCCATTATAGCATTCCATATTAGTAGAATCATTTGTTTACACACATCTCCCTTCTGTTTGATTTTGTTCTTTATGAGGGCAGGGTCCCAATCTTATCTGCATTTTGATTCCCTGTGCCTAACACCATGGTTGGCACATAGCAGGCTTTCCATAAATGTTTGTTAAGACAATGAAGGAAATAATGCGTATGAAAGTGCTTTGAAAATCACGAAAGCACTAAGCAAATCTAAGGTATTATAATATATCCATTACCACTTATGCAATGTAAATCACTTTGGAAAGCACAATACCCAACCAAAGAATGTTGCTGGGTGCCATCCAGTCGATTTTCACTCACAGCAACCCCACGTGACAGGATGCAACTGCTCCACAGGGCTTTCGAGGCTGTAATCTTTACGGGAGCAGATCTCCAGGGCTTTCTCTTGCAGAGCCACTGGGTGGGTTCGAACCTCCAGCCTTTTGGTTAGCAGCTGAGCACTAAACTCTTATGCCACCCAGGCTCCCCAAAGAACAAGATGGTCTAATTATTATTAGGCTTCTAAGTCAACAGGTAAGGTCCATCAGTACACAATTTAACACTCCCTTTTTTTTTTCACAGACATCACAAAATCAAACAAAACAAACAAAAAATTACTGCCCCCCAACACTAAAAATAGAACAAAGAAAAAAAATTAAAAATTAAACAAGAAATCCCCAACAAAACCCCAGGCCTACATACATCTTTCCTTACTTCCTTCTGCCACCTCTGGTCTGTGTGGTTCTGTGTACAACCAGGGCCTGGGGCCTTGCGGGAGAGGGGCTAGCTGTACTCCTCTTATCTGAGATTGCTTGGGTGCCTTGACATTTTTGGAGATAAAAAAACAAAACAACAACAACAAACTAATAACAGCAAAAAACCATTTGCCATCTAGTTGATTCCGACTCATGGTGACCCATGTGTGTCAGAGTAGAACTGTGCCTCACAGGGTTTTCAGTGGCTGATTTTTCAGAGGTAGACCACCAAACTTTTCTTCTGCGGTGCCTTTGGATGGACTCAAACCTCCAATCTTTTGATTGGCAGCTGAGCTTGTTAACTGTTTACACCCCCAGGGACTCCCTTGATTGAAGATAGTCATTAGAAATTCATCCAGACCAAGGAAGGCAAGAGGACAAATGTCAAATGGTAATAATACTTGATAGGCCTCTTTTCTATATCTTCAGAAATATGGCCAGAGTCTGTTCACTCACTGCATGCTTGTAAGTCCTTCCTGAAGTTTGTGGAATGTCCACCCAACGCTGTAGAACATGGAACAATTTGTGGATAAATCTGGATTGGGGCAGTCAGTGCACAGAAAGCAGAGGCCATTCCCTGGCTCGTTGCTCACATGGGCCAGTGTCCAGGGTCAGCGACAGGTTCTTCTGAGGTCATCAATGGATGCAGACTTGGGGGATAGCATCAAGAGGATTAAAGTCTTGATAATGAACAATGGGAACACTGGGCTTCTAATTTATCCCCCCAAGAGCATTGTTTCTGAAAAACAAAATGAAATGGGCTTCATGGCTTTTCCTTGGCTTCTTCACCTTCTGGGGACATGGCTGGCCATGGCACGTCACACACCATGAAAACATTTCTACATTTTTTCTCTTAGCTGTGTTTGTTTGGGTAACCATATGTCCCCACTTGTCTAGGACAGTCCCAGTTCATGCTTGTTGTCCTGGAGTAATTATTTATAGCTTTTCCTTTCACTTTCAAAAGTGACCTATTAGGACAGTTAACCATTTGTCACCTTATAAGGAGTGGGCTTGGCAACCAAGAATGGGACAGTCCCTAAGTAAGTGGAAAGTGCATAACTCAGGGGAGACTGCACTCAGACTCACGGACATCCAATCTTGGCTCCACCCCTTGCTGAGTGGGCAACTTGGACAAGTTACTTCATCCCTTAGAGCCTCATTTTATCATCCATGAGAAAGAGAATAATAATAATAATTGCACCCACCTCCCAGGTGTGTTGTAAGGCTGATGTGAGAAAAAATGTGTAGAGCACTTAATACAGCATTGGGTATACAGTAAGCCCTGACAGTGGTAACTATTATTCTTATTCTCCCTTCTTTCTTTTTTCCCTCATTCCCTTCCTGTCTTCCTTTCTCCATCATCCTTTTTTCTACCCTTTCTCTCATTCTTTCCTGTTTTTTTTTTTTTCTTAAATAATGCTGTTGCAATATTTGGGTGGCCTGAAACTTTGTGACCAAATCAACATGGTAAAGGCTGGACGCTCTTGTTTCTTGTGGGATGCCCCTGAACCAGAGAGTGGCCAAAGCAGAGTTTCAGAAGTTTCTGAATCCTTTAGCTCATGCAGGAGAGATGGGTTAATTTTGTCTTCTTTGTGTTGCGGGAGAGAGTGGGAGATCTGAACATTCCCTCTCAGCAGAGTAGGAAATCTGAATATTCCTTCTCAGCCATCTTTGCCAGTCAACGGTTTCAGTCCTGAGTTTCGTAAAGTTCACTGATTTTGGTAGAAGCTGGACATGGTGACGTATGCTTCTTCTTGACTCGATCCCAGAGAAGTGAGGATGGGCTGTCCCTGGGAAGCTGGGTTCAATGTAATGATTCCTGATTGGAAAGGAAAAGGAGGGAGCAGAGTACTGTTTGTAGTTCCAGGGCTAAGCAGCAGACCCTGGTACACAAGGGGCCCATTTTTGCCACCATCTCTGCAGTTTGGGGATCTGGAGGAGGGGAGCTCATGGACATTACAAGTGCTGATATTTCCAGGCAGGCATCTCAGGGTTGAATCTCCTCTAAAAGTTTCTGGGGTGAGGACTGCATGCTCAGAGGGCCAGCTGAAGACTTGCACACCTCCTGCAAGCTCCTGCTTCTCAGACTCCTCGAGTGGTGGAGAAAAAGTGCCCTGCAGAAAGTCTTCTGCTTCATCTCTGGCTTGAATGTCATCCACCTTATGAATCTGACAGTCCAGGAAGCTTTCAGGATTGAAACTCACATTCAGATTCTGCATGGAAAAAGAGACAAGGCATGAAGACTGCGCCAGAGAAACATGCTGCCAAACATTCAGTTCAGGGGGAAGTCTAAAGAACTTTCTGACAAGGGTTCACCAGGGAATGTCACAGGACAACCCACATGTTCCTCAGTTGACTCTTTGCTTCTGGCAGTGCTATAACGTGCCAGGGTTTGAAGTGACCAATGGCTGTGCCTTCTGACCTTGAGAAGCCTGGGAAGTTCTGAGACTTGTGTCTCATTTTAGTGCCCTACCTCTAGGGAGCTGCAGCTAGGACCTTATAAGGGACTCTAGTTATAGGATCCAAAAAGGACCAAGAATTGAAGGTCAACTGTTATCCTGGAATGTCATTGTTGGCTCCTGGACTGTCTCCAACATGGTAACAGAAGCATCAGAAACACTCACTTTTTTTGGTTTCTTACACAGTTGTTCCAGAGTCTTCTTATGATCAGGGAGATTGGGCCATACAATAGGCTTAATTCTGAAATAAGAGAACATTTTTAGATGAATGAATGGCAGAGGGAGCAGGCACAATAGTTCTTTCCATTTATTATGAGGCAGGCATAAGGAGATGGGATTTCTGATCTTGGCTCTGCCACAACTATGTGGGTAACCTTACACAAAGTGACTTGTTTTCTCTGAATCTCAGGACCAGATGTCACTGCCATTGATTTACTCTGTGAACACGACATAACAATGGTGCACCACTGGGACGGAGCCCTAGAGGAAAGGAGCAACGAGGCTTGGAAAGAGACAGTTTTGGTGTAGCCCTGGCCCTCTACTCCCACTATAGGTATTGTCTTATTATTCCTTCTCTTTATAGGCAGCAACTCCTCTGCCCTAATTTTGCTGGAAGTGCTTTGATTCCTAAGTTACCCAGGGAAATAGCTTTAAGGTGGTGCTTTTCAAATTGGTGTATTTCTAATCCTGGGGATATGTGGTCCTGTGCTGATGGCACCTGTCAGAACCTTAACTAACTTAAGGTGTGCATGTTTAAAACATCATTTTTTTAAAACAATGAAATAAATATGGTCTCATCATTGAGTAGAATGCAAAAGCCCCACTAATTCGTGTGCTCAAAGTCAGGACTTCAAACACATGTTGCGTTGGCCACAGGCGTCCCACCTGCCCAGGCACACTGATGGCATGGCTTCTACTCACTTTCCCCTTTTGGAGACTTTGGAGGAAAAGTAGGGGAAACACTGCCTTAAGGAATTCTCTTTTGGGGGAAGAATTTGCCCTATGTCCAGCTGATATATTTTTCACCTCTTAAGAAATTTACAGTGTCAGTGGAAAAGAGGAAGAGCCTCAATGAGGTGGATTGACACAGTGGCTGCAATAATGGGCTCAAGCATAACAACGATTGTAAGGATAGTGCAGGACCAGGCAATGTTTTGTTCTGTGGTGCATACGTTCGCTATGAGTCAGAAGCGACTCGACGGCACCTAACAACAACAATAACAAGAAATTTACTGTGGAAATTCACCGAGGCCTGAGGATGGGAAGAGGTATGGAGCACTGTAATTCCTGAAATGATTTATTTTCCCTTTCTCATCAATGAACATGGTTAAAGTTATGACTGTCTGGGATTCTGAACAATCACCCTCTTGATGAGTTGAAGAAAGTCACCTTTTTTTCCATAACACACAGGTTAAGATGACCAACAGGGCCACAGAGAAGAAACTCAGAATGCCGATAGTTTGCAAAACAGGATCCATCCTCCCTGGAATACAAACATAGATCTTGGCTAGCATTCATTAAGCAGGTAGTGGGGTAGACAGCAAGGATGCATTGCATTTATTTAGTGAATCGTGCCTGTTTATTATTTCTTGAAAACTATTCTTCAGTAAGTAGTATAATTTGCTAACATTATGGGGGAGTTCTGATTTCACTGACTTGGATGGTGAGGCTGAGAACATCTTTAACTGGAAATGCAAAAGAGATCTAGCCTCAAAGGTACCATCTCTGCCTCCCTTACTCCCACCACCAATGTGTCTACACCAAGGGAATGAAGCCAGAATGAGGGATGTTTAGATGAATGTTCTACCTGGCAGTCTCGACAATTTCTAGTGAGGTTGGAAGGTGGGTATTATAGAAAACTTTGCTCCCTCATCCCTCAAAAGGAAGGTATATGTAGGTGTTCCAAGTCCCCAGGGGCCTGCCTGAGCCATATTCTTAGGATCTTCTGGCCATTATCACTTTCTAGATCCATTAAAAAAAAAAACCCCAAACCTGTTGCTGTCAAGTTGATTTTGACTCATAGCAACCCTGTAGGACAGAACAGAACTGCCACATAGGGTTTCCAAGGTTGTAAACTTTACGGAAGCAGACCACCACATCTTTCTCCCAAGGAGTGGCTAAACACTTAACCACTGTGCCACCAGGACTCCAGTCTAGATCCATAGAACATATTAATTATTCTGGAAAAGAAGTCATGCAACAGCCACACCGACCTGCCTATCCATTATAGTAATAAAAGCATCCCCTTAAGGAGCCTTAGAGAAACCAGCCATTTGGATCCCAGCATAAAATGGTAGATTGGAGGTAGTGGTGGGAGATTTTGTTCAGAATTCTTAGCAGCGATCAGAAATATCCAGGACAGCAGCATCCAGACAGCCTGTACCAGCTAATCAGCTACTAAGAACCCTTCATCCACTTGCTCCCTTATTCATCACAAAGTGGATAAAGATGACAGGGCATTCTCCAGACTGTAAGAATGCCCCCTGTGGGAGTTCTAACTTGCAGGTTAGTTTCATCTCTCTCTCTCTCACTCTCGCTCACACACTTTCACATGCAAAGCATTATGGGAAGGAGGAAGGACAAAGACTCTATAGTTACTCCTCACCTGTGTCATTGGTTTCTGGAGTTCTGAAATGGTAACTTGGACTCCACGCACTCCAGTAGCCTTCAAAATAGGTTCCATCAGGAATTGATCGAACTTTAACCTCATACATTGCTCCAGGTTGTAGCTTTCTCTGCAGGAGTTCCAGCTTTGTACTCGATAAGTTCATGTTCTAAAGAGTAAAAAGAGTCATTGCATATTTAAAATGAAAAAAGAGGGGGTTGCCAAGATCTCCCGAATCATTCCAGGTTGAGCTTCTTTAGTCACGTGGGCCCTATCTTGAGGTTCTCTAACATTTGTTAGAAGGAGTAGCTTTGACATGTGGAAGGGTCAGCAGCAAAATTAGGGGCAGAATCTGTCATAATGTCATAAATGATGCTGCAAATGGCCAAGGAAGGCAGCGGTACAATGGGTCTTTATTCAGGTGATTAGGTTCCCTGCTTTCTGGAAGAGGTGCATCACTCTCAGGCTCCCATTTTCATTTCTACACTTCAATCTCTTCTTTGTCTTTCTCTTGTTTCTCAAGCCCCACGGGAGATAAAGGGAAATAATAAGGGTTAGTGAGCAAGAATTATTTCCTTCCAGAAGGATACTATTCTTCCTTGCAAACAGCAATGTTGGGAATGCCAGTTTCACAACAGTCTCCCTAACACTGTGTATTATCCTTAATTTTAAAAATCTACCAGTTTGAGAGGTTAAAAAAAAAAAATTCAATTGCTATTTACACTTGCATTTGTTACTTTTAATATATTCATTGAATTTTTATATTTCTTCTTTTTTGAAAGTTTTTTTCAAGTTCTTTGCTCATTTTCTATTGTGATATTTGTCTATTTCTTAATGATTTATGAGAGCTTTTTATATATTAGGAAAGCCTGGTAGTGTAGTGGTTAAAAGTTTGCCTGCCAACCAAAAGGTCGGCAGTTCAAATCCACCAGGCACTCCTTTGGAAACCCTATGGGGTAATTCTACCCTGTCCTATGGGGTCACTGTGAGTCAGAATCAACTTGACCGCAAGGGGGATCTTTACATATTAAGGCTACTAAGTACCTCTGGGTAAGTACCTCTCAGTTACATATGTGGCAATTTAAAACTAATTTTTAATTTGCCTTACAATTTTGATTATTGTGTGTGCTGACATATATAAGTCTCTATTTTTTTTCCAGTTTTTTCCTTTGTTTCCCTGCTTTTATGTTTAAGATGTTTTTCTTTTTTTTTTTTTTAATGTGGTGAAAGTATATACAACGAAATATTCTCCAATTCAACAATTTCTGCCTGTATTTTTCAATGACATTGATTACATTCTTTATGTTGTACAACCATTCCTGCTATCCTTTTCCACATTATTCTATCACCATTAACGTAAACTCAATGCCCCATAAGAAAAAAACTTTCCCTTTCCCCTCTCCCTGCCACCCCTGTAATAATCTTTGGTTTCTATATATTTGCTTATTTCATATAAATGAGGTCATACAGTATTTGTCCTTTTGAAACTGCCTTATTTCGCTCACCATGATGTTTTCAAGGTTCATCCATGTTGTGGCATGCATCAGGACTTCATTCCTCTTTATGGCTGCATAATGTTTCCTTGTATATGTACCATGTTTTGTTTATTAATTCATTTCTTTATGGACACTGCACAAAGGTGTTTTTTTCCCAAATAACATGTGAAAGTGATATCAAACATGATACTTTCTGAGGCCCACAAATAAAGGGGATTGATTAGGTCTCAATCTATATTGTTAATTTTGACTGCCTAATTCAGAAACATTATAAAGACAAAAGACAGAGCAATTAAAAAAAAAAATCAGAGCTAGAACATGAACGGGCCAAGAAAGATCCAGGTTTTGTGGGGCCTGAAGTTTATACAAGAACTTCTTTCAGTAAAAGGTACATTTTGAACACAAAATTGCTAGGTGCCATCCCAGAGAAAATATGCCCCTGGAACTGTGATATAGGCAACATTAAGAAGTTTTTATTTCATAAATGTGATCGAGCTACATACCATCCAGTCGTTTTCATTTTTTTCCTGGCGGTAGGCTACATCATGCACTAAGTCTTTGACATAAAGCTTTTGCAAGTGCGATGTATTAAATGTCACTAAAAAGTCATTTGCTCCCTCGCGATAGACGACTCTTAAGTCAAAAGGAGCCTCGGGTTTAACTGGAAAGGGAAAAGAAATGAGGTCAGTCTCTACAACAGTCAACAAGGTAATAATTTTTAAAGTCCATCTACTCTGAAAATCACATTTCCTCTCTGTGGTAGTAACCATTTCTTCTCTTCCTGGGTTCAAAGCCAGACTACACTTCCCAGCATCCCTTACTGTTAGGTGTGGCCTTGTGATAAACGTCAGCAGCAGTGATGTACACGCAGCACCTCTACTCCTGGCACCCAAACCCTCTGTGTATGACTCCAGTCTTTTTTCTTCTTCCACAGTTTAGAGCCATATGTTGAAGATGGTAGAGCCACAGGATGGACAGAGCCCTGAATATTGTTTGGAGGAGCACCACCCACAGGTTAGGAACACCCATTTTGGCTCTTACGTGAGTAGGGAATAAATGTATTGTTTTTGAGATATTGTATGTTTTGGGGCCTGTTGTTACAGCTACTAGTGTTACACTCGAACACATTTTCTTTGCCTTTTGAATACTATAGAACTTGTTACTAACTAGCCCCAAAGCAAGAGCATTTAAATTTTGACCAGTTGGTGTCGAGTTGATTCTGACTCATGGTGACTCTGTGTGTGTCAGAGTAAAACTGTGCTCCACAGGGTTTTCAATGACAATTTTTCAGAAGTGGATTGCTAGGCCTCTGGGTGGACTCGAGCCTCCAACCTTTTGGTTAGCTGCCGAGCCTATTAACTATTTCCACCATCCAAGGACTCCATTTAAACTTTGAGTCTTCATTATTTCAATAAAATTAGGATATGCTGGGGGTCTTGCACGTCATTTAATTGACATAGAAGTTGAGGGTCTGCACCCTGGCCCTGGCCGGTAAATTGCAGAGTGACATCAAGCTGCCCCCTCTCTCAGTCTTGTCTGCAAAATAAAAAAAAAAACAAAAAAAAAAACCCAAAAAATACAACCCACTGCCGTCAAGTCGATTCTGACTCATAAAGACCTGATAGGACAGACTAGAACAGCCCCACAAGGTTTCCAAAGCTGTAAGTCTTATAGGACAGAGTAGAACTGCCCCATTGGGTTTTCAAGGCTGTAAATCTTTACTGAAGCAGGCTGCCACATCTTTCTCCTGCAGAGCAGCATTCAAACAACTGGCCTTTTGGTTTGCAGCTGACCTGTTTAACCACTGCACCACCAGGGCTCCTGGTGTTGTCTGCATTGACTCTAAACTCCGATCTGGCTTTCTTTTGTTGGCCTATGTCACAAAGTTGCTGTTAGGATCAAATGTCCCTGATATGAAATGCTTTTGGAAGGAAGCAGGTATTACTTGAAGTAGAACAAACCCTGAGAAAGATTTGAATTTCTAGAAGAGCACCTGTGTTCAGGCTGGCCTGAACCTTCCCTGTCCTGGCCTTATAGCTGCTCTTTCACCATAGCCTGGGAAGCTAGTGGTCTAAGGAATGAGATGGCTGCCTTTTTTGTATGATTAATGCCAGGAAGACTAATAGTGACCCTGTAGGACAGAGTATAACTGCCCCATATTGTTTCCCAACGCAATGCGTCATTTGATTTTTTTTTTTTTTTTTGCCCTTTAGGTGAAAGTTTACAGCTCAAGCTAACTTCTCATACCAAAATTTATACACACATATTGTTATGTGACACTAGTTGCAACCCCTGTAACGTGACGGCACACTCCCCTTTTCCACCCCAGATTTCCTGTGTCCATCCAACCGGCTCCTGTCCCTTCTTGCCTTCTCATGATGCCTCTGGACAGGAGCCGCCCTTCTAGTCTCGTGTATCTGCTTGAACTAAGAAGTACACTCTTCATGAGTATTATTTTATGTTTTATAGTCCAGTCTAATCTTTGTCTGAAGAGTGGGCTTTGGGAATGGTTTTAGTTCTGGGTTAACAGAGCCTCTGGGGTCATGGCTTTGGAGGTTCCTCCAGTCTCAGACCATTAAGTCTGGTCTTTTCATGTGAATTGAAGTTCTGCTCCATACTTCTGTCTCGCTGCATCAGGGACTCTTTTGTTGTATTCCCTGTCAGGGTGGTTATTGGTGGTAGCTGCACCATCTAGTTCTTCTGGTTTCAGGATGATGGAGTCTCTGGCTTATGTGGTCCTTTTGGCTAATATTTTCCTTGTGTCTTTGATGTTCTTCATCCTCCTTTCAGTTGGGACCAATTGGGATAGGACCAATTGGGTTGGGATTCAAGTGGGTTGGGACCAACTGATGCATCTCAGATGGTTGCTTACAGGCTTTTAAGACCGCAGACACCACTCACCAAAGTGGGATGCAGAACAGTTTCTTAATAAACTTTGTTATGCCAATTGACCTAGATGTCCCCTGAAACTATAGTCCCCATATCCCAGCTACTCTGTCCCTCAGAGTGTTTGGTTGTGTTCAGGAAACTTCTTAGCTTTTGGTTTAGTACAGTTGTGCTGACTACAGAAGCAGATCACCAGGCCTTTTCTCCTGTGGAGCTGTTGGTGGGTTCAAACCGCAGGCCTTTAGGGTTGCTATGAGTCAGAATTCACTCGATGGCCCACAACAACAACACTGTCAGACAGAGATGGGGGAACACATAGGTTAAAATCTAATCTAAACTTGGTACTAATGAGAGCATGTATGTTCATAAAATGTACACTCAGTAGACTGAGCTGGATTCCAGGCTGTCTGAACTGGATTTTTAGACTCAGTTGGTGACCCAGTAAAATGAAACCTGTGGCAGAGTTTGGCCCAGTTATTACAGGCTGTTGCTCAGAGTGGAGAAAGCCTAAGTTTATCCTTCATTGCCCTAACCCTGTGCTGTCGAGTCGATTCCGACTCATAGAGACCCTATAGTACAGAGTAGAACTGCCCAACAGAGTTTCCAAGAGGTACTGAAAAAGGGGAAGTGGCTCTTTCTTACCCTTGGATGTTTTGTAAAAGGGGAAGTTTATCCTCTTTTAGATGTACTATAAAAAGCAAACTGCCCTAGAGGGAAGCAGGAGGAAGGGAGCAGGGGTGGAGAAACAGATCAACAGGGAGAAAACTGCCCACCCTGTTACTTCTCCTGAGCCAGGTCATATCCTTCATTTAAGGAAATACTTAAGATTCATGTTCTCAACGAAACCTCCTCAGGCTAAATCCTCTGCTCCATCCCATCCCCTAAAGACTCTCAATAATGCAGGAATTCAGGAAGAACAGAACTAATATTGGTTACACTTCTAAGTGCCAAGTGCTTTACTTATGTCATTTCAAACAATATGAGCCACATAACACCTGTTTGGGCATCGTCCAGCTGTGTGTATGTCCATCGTCCCATAAGTTTAGCAACAGGACCTAGTGGTCATAGGGAACGCAACAGCTCCCCTCAGGCAACACATATATCTCTTATCTCTTGCATACAAAGTGATTGTGCAGTCCGGCAGCCATTTTTTATTATGAACCATTGTATGTACTTCAAATTTTTAATATAATAGGCTTTACGGGGTTGTTTTGTAACTATAGGCTGTACATACGTTGGATGTTCATAACCTGGGGACTGCCTGTATATAATATGGTATTGGCACAACGTCCAAATCACATAACGTCTTATTTCACAGAACATATTGTGGACGATAAGTGACGTATGACTGTAATGACTTTTCTTAACTCTATTGATTAGGAAACTGAGTCTCAAAGAAGTTAATTAAGTTCAGTGTGTTGTTGTTGTGTGCCCTCAAGTGGATCCTGACTCCTGGTGATCCTATAGGACAGAATAGAACTGCCCCATAGAGTTTCCTAGACTATAATCTTTATGGGAGCAGATCACCAGGTCTTTTCTCCTGGGGAGCCACTGGGTGGGTTCAAATCTTTCGGTTAGCAGCTGAATGCCTAATCATAGGCCCACCAGGGCTCCTTTTCAAGCTCCTCTAGAATGATTTAGCTAGTAACTGGTTGCAGTCAAGTCGTTCTGACTCATGGTGCCTCATGCGTGTCAGAGTAGAACTGTGCTCCATAGAGATTTTATGGCTGTAGTTTTTCAGAAGTAGATCGTCAGACCTTTCTTTTGAGGTGCCTCTAGGTGGACTTGACCCTCCAATCTTTCAGTTAGCAGTGTTAATGAGTTAACCATTTGCATCACCCAGGAACTCCATAAAATGGTTTAACAGGATTTAAATCCAATTCTGTCCAATTCGAGGCTCACTCTCCTTCATTTAGCTTTTGCTTTTACTATTTCATTATCTTATACTTGGCTTGGAAACCCTGGTGGTGTAGTGGTTAAGAGCTACGGCTGGGCTGCTAACCAAAAGGTCGGCAGTTGCAAATCTACCAGGCGCCCCTTGGAAACACTATGGGGCAGTTCTACTCTGTCCTGTAGGGTCGCTGTGAGTTGGAATCAACTTGATGGAAATGGGTTTTTTTTTTTTTTTTTTTAAATACTTTCTTATCCAGACATTCCAAAACAGGCTGGTCTCTAGCTGAAATGGTGTCATTGAGAAAATCAGAAATAGGTGCCCGTTCCTCAAGTAACATTTTTCATAGTCCATATATTGTTACACAGTCTGAACAACCTTATCACTTTTGCTGCCAGGAACAGTGGGAAGACAGGAAGTTGCCCCCTCCAGCCTTATTGGGGGACCACATCTAAAGAAAAAGAGCTGTCAGGGAGCTCTGGTTCTGGGGTTCAATCAGGAGCATCCAATTTAAATTCAATTAAATGTCAGTTCCATTAATCAAGTGTTACATTAGGAATCAGGAGAAGATGCTGCTATGAGACCATGTCTCTACCACCCTCATCCTGCTTTCCCTGATCCCCGCCCCCCAAGTGCTTTCCAAAGCCCCTAGGGGCTCACACCATCCCCTTTCATGTGCTACTGGCTGTGTTCAAACTCTCTTTTCCTCCCTGCTGATCGCATGAGGCATGTCAGGTTTGCAGTTTGCTGGGGGTGCAGAATTCGGGCCTCTAAGAGCATTGGGCAGGTGAGATCTGGGGATTCAAATGGGGTAGGGTGTTACCTGGAGCCTGTGGGTGTGCCATGAGTACTCACATGCTAACTCTCTTTTAATTATGCTGCTGTAGACTTCAGTAGCATAGAGGCTCTCCCCTGCTACTCCAGGACCCTGTAGAAGACCTGAGAATCTACGCTTTCTGTCCTCTCTGAGAGAAGTGAATATGTATTTACGATGTAAGTGGTGAACCCTTAGATATGGTGCCCTTGTGCAGTGCACAACTTGAACAACCTCTCATAGCAGTCTAGTCTCCAAATGACCAAATCCCAGCTTGCTCATGTTCCATTCTCAGAGATACCCTATTGTTGCCATACTCAACTTGGACGGCACTCATACTGGCAGTAGTCAGTGTTGCTGTGTGGCTAACATGCACAGCTCTCTGTCTAATGTCTCTTTTCTACTACCTCTGCTTTTCTACAGGATAATTGTTCACTCATGGAACTCCTGCTTTTACCCCTTATTTTACTATCTCAGTGAGACGAAGTTGAGGCTAGACTCCAGGATTATCACCTCTTTCTTGTCTCTAATAAGTATTGCTCTCTTATCATTGATTTTCTTTTTGGGAGGCAGGAGGTTGGACAATAGGAAGAGAAACAATTATAATATTTAAAACCAGTAAAAGCATACATCTCTGCTATTACTTTGAACAGTTTTTTTCCCTCGTATACATTGTTTTATTTGTAAATCTCCATAGGTAGAATAAATACAAATAACATCCCATTGCACTGATATATCATAATTGGCTTGGACATTCCCTTATAACAGGATATCCTGAGATTTTGAAAAATAACCTTATTCACTTCAGGGTCATAAATATGTAAGTAATAGAAAAAAGAAAAAAAAAACTTTGTGTCTGTATTCCCAACGTTTGTGATTATTTTGATTTGTTTGCCTAGCAACCAAATGGTGAACTGGTAATTAATATTGACTAAAAACCATGAGTCAGAATCAACTCGATAGTAGCAGGTTTGTTTGTTTTTTGTTGTTAATAACCAGTTAGTTGAATGGATTTTCTGATTTATATCATTCTGCTTGTAGATATTATATAGATCCAAAGGATCGTGTAGATTTAAATCCAATTATAATTGTATTTGAGGTGTAATTGTTATCATTTTTTTTTTTTTTTGGCAAAGTTTAACATGCGTATTCTTGGCCAAATCCAAATCAGATTTGCTCTGTGCATCACTCCCCAGTAATAAGACTCATAAGAAGGCATATTTAGTTTTTAAAATAACTTGACAATTGTGGTAACCACACTCAGAATGCGATGGAGCTATGGGCAGAAGTCTAGGTTAGAAAGGAAAGGATCTGTGTGAGTGGATGAAGCAGGCCTACCTCCATTTAGACTCTTCATACAGATTAGTTCTTGCTGCAATTGGTAGTTGCTGTTCCACCCTCTGCCATAGCTGAGTTTGGGGACTCTCAAAATGCTCTTACAGCAGGAATTCGTAGCATAAGTTTCAAACTTTTCATTTCTTTAAAAAATTATTTCCATCAGACAATTTCCTATTATTTATTGCAGATTATTGGCATGATTTGTCTACTTTCAACTACCAAAAGTCCAGACACAGTGTTTTCTGGTATCTAAAAATCTGACAGTGGCAACCACATCCCCACATACAACTTCTTACCTATCTTGACTATGTTCATTGTTTTGCAAGTTATGCTCTTCTGTCCCAGTTTCACACAGATATCGCTGTCTCCAATCAGTAAGAATTTCTTTGTCCTGATGAAATACATGTCTTGCAGTTTATTCAAATTCAGGCAATTTACCTCCAAAAGCGCCCCACTGTAGAAATGAAAAAAGAATCTATTTTAATTCAGGCAGGACTTTCTGCATACAGTGGAATAGCAGCCTATGTAGATTTCGGTTGTATGACTTCACCTTTGTCCATAAGTATGTGGGTGTGCGTTGGTGCATGCGCGAGACAAAGTAAAGAAAAAGAATTAAAATAATGTGGTCTCCTGCTGCTTTTACACTCGCTGATGACTGACTGAGGCATCAGACGAAATCACACCTGAAATTGTTAAAGCATCCTCCTGACCATCATGGAAAGAAATATGAATGATTTTTTTTAAAAAGGTTTCTTGATCATTGAAAAACAAGAAGATAAAGGAAATCATAGAATAGTCTAAAGGACTGTATACCTAAAATCACATATATTTAATGGGTAATTTAACAGATTTTCATAGGTAATTTGAACTGTGCTCAACTTTTGCTTGAACAGCAGGCTTTAAAATCAACCCTTTTTTCCACACTCCCTAACTTAACAGGCAATAGTAATGCCTTAGGAATTGGATTCTGTCACTTCTCTGTCCTCTTCCTTCCAATTAAGGTCAGGCTTTTAGGAAACTTAGGAAGGGAGAATGTTGCCTATTGTGCAACTAGTGAGTCCCTGGTGATGCTAATGTGCTCCACTATTAGCAGAAAGGTTGGAGGTTTGAGTTTACCCAGAGGTGACTCAGAAGAAAGGCCTGGCTATCTATATCTGAAAAACCAACAATTGAAAACCTTGTGGAGCCCAGTTGTACTCTGACACACACTGGGTTGCAGTGAGTTGGAATCAACTAGAAAAACAATGGTGGATTGGTGGAACTAACATCAAAAGCTCTAAATTTTATGCTTAAAAAAAAAAACCCTATTAAAAAATTACAAGTGTTAGTTCCAGTAATGGTAGAACTGGTTATATCAGACTAAAAAAATGAGTGAGGTTAATAGTGGCTCCCAAAAGGTATGCCCAACTACTAAACTCTAGAACCTTTGGATGACCTTATCCAGAACAAGGGTTTTTGGAGATGTAATCTTATCTGGAGGTGGGGTCATCCTGGGTTAGGTTGGATCCTAAATTCAATGACTGGTGTCCTTATAAAAGACAGAAAAGGAGAAGATACACAGAGACACAGAGGAGAAACCTAGGGGAGAAGATCATGTGAAGATACAGGCAGAGTTTGGAGTTAAGCAGCTATAAACTAAGGAATACCACCAATTGCTGGAAGACACCTGAAGTTTAGGAAAGAGGTATGGAACAGATTCTCCCTCAGAGCCTCCAGAAGGAATCGAACCTGCTGAAACCTTGATTTTAGACTTCTGGCCTCTGGAACGATAAGCAAATTAATTTCTGTTCCTTTAAGTCACCAAGTTTGTGGTAATTTTTTTATAGCAGCCCTAGGAAACTAATACATGTAAGGAAGCCACAACAGCTCTCATAATATTAGACAATGTGGTTTTCATGGCAAGAAGTATTACTAGAGATAAAGAGCAACATTTCATAATGATAAAACTTTCAATTCTTCGGGAAGATATAGCAATAATAAACCTATGCGTGCCTAACAAAAGAGCTTTAAAACACATGAAGCAAACACTGACAGAAATAAAGAAATAGAAATTCCACAATCATTGTTGGAGATTTAACATTTCATCTGGAAAGCTGATGTAACAAATAAACAAAAAAATCAACAAGTTACAGAATCTAAACACTGTATACCACCTTGGAACTAATTGAGATTATAAAATACTATACCCACCAACTACAGAGTATGCATTCTTTTCAAATGTTTATGGAAATTCACCAAGATATGTAGTAAAACCAGTTGCCCTCGAGTTGATTCTAACTCGTAGCAACAAAGTAGAACTTACCCATAGAGTTTCCAAGGAGCGCCTGGTGGATTTGAACTGCTGATCTTTTGGTTAGCAGCCATAGCTCTTAATCACTATGCTGCCAGGGTTTCCAGATATATGGTATGGTAGGCTATAATGCAAGTCAATAAATTTCAAAATTCTGATAACTTACAAATTCTGCTCTTTGACCAAAACAAAAGTAAACTAGAAAGAACTAACAATACCATATAAAGTAAAAAATATTTATAAATTAACACCTTTTTTACATAATTATGGGTAAAAGGAGAAATATCAAGAGAAATTTAAAAATATTTTAACTGAAAGATAATGAAAATACAGCAAATCAAAATCTGTGGTCTACAGCAGTGCTTAAAGGAAGTTTTAAGCATTAATTGCTGCTTTTTACTAGAAAAAGAAGAAAGGTTTAAAATAAATGTGTTAAGTTTCTATCTTAAGAAAATAGAAAAAAATGAACAGATTGAACTCAAAGTAAATTGATGGAAAGAAATAATAAAGAAAGTGCAGAAAGCAAATTAAACAGAAATAGACAATACAAAAATTAACAGAGCTAAAAAGTGTTTCTTTGCAAAGGTTAATAAAACTGATACCCCTAACAAGAGTGGTTAAAGAAAAGAAAGCAAACATGTAAATTACCAATATCAGGCATGGAAGCCGGGATATCACTGCAGATTGTGTAGACATTACTGGTAAAGAAATGTAAAAGTTTATGCCAATAAATTTAACAACTTAGATGTCATGGAACATTTTCTTGTAAATACAAATTAGTAAAATCGACCCAGAAGAAATTAAATACCTAAATAGTTCTATTTCTTTCAAAGAATTTAAATTTATTAGCAAAAAAGTACTCTGTAAAGAAAACTCTATGCCCAGATGGCTATATGCTGGTGAATCCAATAAAATATTTAAGATGGAAATAGTACCAATCTTATACAAATTCTTCCAGAAAATAGAGGTGAAGTGGACACGTTCCAACTTGTTTTATAAAGCCAGTTGGACCCTGGTACCAGAAAGAAATTTTCAGAGAGATAGTCATTCCTCAAGAATATATATGCAAAATTCCTCAAGAAAATATTAACACATTGATGCTAATACGTTACAGCCAGGCGGGATGTATCCCAGGAAATCAAGATAGGTTCAAAATCCAAAGCCCAATCAGTGTATTCATCACATTAAAGAACAAAGTATATAAATAATCTGATCAACTTAACTGATGCAGAAAAAGCACTTGAAAAAATCCCACTTTCATTCATGATAAAACAAAACAAAACAAAACAAATAACTCTCAGCAAAGAATAGAAGGAAACGTCCTCAATCTGATAAAAGACATCTACAAAAAAACCTACCGTTAATATTATACTTCAAGGTGAAATTTTGAATGCTTTCCCTCTAAGAGAACAAGGCAGGGATGTGTGTCACTCTCCACATTCCTGCCAACAATCCGATCTTTCAGTGGGGCGCTGCTGTTTGTTTCCTACAGGCAACAGATTTGGTTGCTATGCAACAGGCATGCTGCCCTCATTTATCTTGGCAATTAGTGAACCGGTTTGAAGCCCTGCTACAAAGCAATAGTAATCTCAATAGAAAGAATATTAGGTTCAGACAAAGACTTATACATCTAAGGTTAACTGATTTTAAACACAGGTACCCAATCGATTTTAATGGGGAAAAGAAAGTCTTTTCAGCAACTGAAAATAAATGAGTAAATGCATGGAAAAAATGAATCTTGATTATCCACAAAAAATAGAGATAGATTAAAAAATTAGAGACCTAAATACAAATCATTTAGAAGAACACAGGAAAATATCCTGCCATCTTTGTGGGTAGGCAAAGATATCTTAGCAAGGACACAAAAAGCACTTAACATAAAAGTAAAAATTGATACACTGAACTTCATCAAAATTAAAAAAATAAACTTTTGTTTATTTTAAGATACACCACTAAGAAAATGAAATGGCAAGCTACAGACTGTCAGAAAATAGTTGCAGTACATATATCAGACAAAAGAATTGTATCTAGAATATATGAGGAAATCATACCCATGAATAATAAAAGGGCAAACAACTCAATGAAAAATAGGCAAAAGACTTTAACAGATATTTGACAAAAAAGACATACAAATGTCCAATAAGCACATGAAAAGATGGTCAACATTTTTGTTATTTGAGAAATGCAAGTTAAAGTCACAATGAGATACTATTTCAAAACTCTAGCATGGCTAAAATTAAAAAGACTGACAACACTAGATGTTGGCAATCATGTGGCTCTTTCATATACTGCTGTTGAGAGAGTAAAATGGTAGAGCCATTTCCGAAAACTGGCACCTACCCTGTATCATAAGGGGATGTATTAAGGTTTGAAAACATATGTCCACAAAATGTCTTGCACAAGAATGCTAATGTTGTTGTTAGGTGCCATCGAATCATTTCTGACCCATAGCCACCTTATGTACAACCAAACGAAACACTGCCCAGTCCTGCGCCATCCTCACAATCATTGCTATATTTGAGCCCATTGTTGCAGCTACTGTGTCAATCCATCTCATTGAGGGTCTTCCTCTTTTTCATTGACCCTCTACCTTACCAAACATGATGTCCTTCTCCAGGGAATGGTACCTCATGATAACATGTCCAAAATAGTGAGACAAGCCTTGCCATCCTCTCTCCCAAGGAGCACTCTGGCTGTACTTCCAAGATAGACTTGTTTGTTCACAGTCTGTGGTATATTCAGTATTCTTCACCAACACCGTAATTCAAAGGCATCAATTCTTCTTTGGTCTTCCTTATTCATTGTCCAGCTTTCACATCCATGGAAAGTAACTGAAAATATTACGGCTTTAGTTAGACACACTTCCTCCTCAAGGTGGTATGTTTGCTTTTCAACACTTCTTTTGATGCTTTCTGTACTGTTTAATATTTTCCCTGTAGAATCCTTCAATATTGCAACTCGAAGCTTGAATTTTTTCTTTAATCTTCTCAAGCTGCCCTTAGAAATTTTCTGTTCAGCTATTCTACTTCATCATTTCTTCCATTCTCTTTAGCTACTCTATGTTCAAGGACAATTTTTAGAGTCTCTTCTGACATCCATTCTGGTCTTTTCTTTCTTTCCTGTCTTTTTAATGACATTTTGCTTTTTTTTTTTTTTTAATGACCTCTTGCTTTCTTCATATATGATGTCCTTGATGTCTAGTCTTCGGTCATTAGCGTTCAATGCATCAAATTTATTCTTGAGATCGTCTCCGAGTTCAGGTAGGAAATACTCAAGGTCATATTTTGGTTCTCGTGAGCTTATTTTAGTTTTCTTCAGTTTCAACTTAAGCTTGCATAGGAACAACGATGGTCTCTTTTGCAGTTGGCCCCTGGCCTTCTGACTGATGATATTGAGCTTTTCTATCATCTCCTTCCACAGATGTAGTTGATTTGATTGCTGTGTTTTTCATCCGGTGAGGTCCACGCGTATAGTCTCCGTTTATGTTGATTAAAAATGATATTTGCAGCGAATAAGTTGTTGTTCTTGCAAAATTCTATCATGTGATCTCCGGCATCGTTTCTGTCACCAAAATGACTTGCACGAGAATGTTAATAGCAGCTTTTAAAAAACAAGAGCCTAAAACTTAACAAAACCCAAATATCTGTCAAGAGGAGAAAAGATGAAAAATTTGTGGCCTACAAATATAGTGGAATTACTACTCAGCAAGAGAAAAGATGAACTATGAGACACGCAGCAACAGAATAAATATCAAAAACCTTATTCTGAGGGAACAAACGCAGACAGAGCCAACCCTGTGTTTTTCCATTTTTAAGAACTATCAAGAAACAGTAAAACTAAACTTTGGAGATAGAATTCAGAACTGTGATTGCTCAAGGTGGTTGAGAATTGACTGGAAGGGGACATGAGCTGTCTTTTTTGAGGAGAAAGAAATATTTTACATCTTAATTGAGGTAATGCCTAAGTATTTTATACATTTCTCAAAAGTCACTTAAGATTTGCATATTTCACCAAATGTAAATTTAACGCCAAGAATGAGCTGTTATCAAAAAAGAAAGCAAATAAAATTAAATTAATGAACAGTATAATATTATAGAAGTAATGCAGAATGTATATTCTCGTTGTGAAAAGAATTACACAACACAGAAGAAAAAGTAAAATTACTGACTTCCCTTTATTACCCCAACCGTCAATTTAATTTCTCTCTCCCTTGTGATAACCAGTTAGGCAACTGTTTTTCCCCCACTATGTGCTCTTTAAACCCAGCCAAATAGCCCTAAAATTAGGTATAAAACCAGTTTCCATTGAGTTGACTCTAACTCACGGCAACCTCATGTGTCAGAGTATAACTGTGTTTCATAGGGTTTTTGGTGGCTGATTTTTTTTGGACGTAGATCACCAAGACTTTCTTCCAAGGTGCCCCTGACTGGACTTGCACCTCCAAACATTAGCAGCTGAGTCCTTTAACATGTTAACTGTTTGTACCAGTTGGGGGTGGATCTTGGCTGAAAAAACGTGCCTCTGTATGTACTTCATGTATAGTTTACATGAACAAATTTCTTCTTATTAACAAGATTAAAAAAAAAAATCAGAAAGTGTATGTTGTAAGAAGGCCCTTTTCTACTTAACCTAGAAATGTGTATTATTGTTTTTTTGTTAAAAGACGTGTATACACTTTTCTCTTCATGCGCTCGAGGGAGTGCTTTCTAGGATGATTCCTGGACCTACGCGGAAAGAGTAACATGTCTGTGTGGTCTGAGGTGAACTGGGCATGGGGTTAATATCCGAGGAGAACGTCCCAACTTCAGGCATAAAATTTTTCACCTTTGGGCTGCCGTGGTCTTTGAGTGACTGGTTAAACTCCTATAGTCGTGGAGAAGTGGGGGTAGGTGAAGAAATTTTAACTATATTAGTTGGTTAAATGCATTAATTATTGGTAGAGCAGTCCTTACAATCTTTCCCCCTAAATATAATTTTTTGTTAACAGATATCTTTCAGGGTGTGCAGTTGTTAGGGCTTTGAAGTATGTGTGGGTAGAAATTTCTAGAAGGTGTGTCCGTTAGGGTAGATGGGTTTGCCTACTTGGAATAGAGTAAAAATAAAACATAAAATTTAAGGTAAACTAAATCACCTCAGGGAAACAAACAAACTTGGAAGGAGTATCTAAGATGGAAAAGTCTGAAGATGGCAACATTGTCATGATTTGATGAGTAAAGATGGAAGGGAAAAGTAAGAGTAGGCTCCCATGTTCTGAATTTTAGGACGACATGCGATGTGGAGAAATTAAAAGGGTAATGGCTTTTAGCTCAGTCCTTAGGTTTAGAATGCACTTGTAAGTGATGCATGTGTGCAATATCCCATAATAGATCCTAACCATGTAGCAAGTTTCTGGTACCACTGTATAGTTTAGTACCGTAAAGTACATTTCCCTGGTTGGCGTAAAGAAATACTTTACATGGAAATATTGAAAAGCAAATACTGCTTTTGCTTCTCACTTGACCTTGAAAGAAAGAATCTAGCTGAAAAAAAAAAAATTTGAACGATTTTGGGAATTAGTATAGTTTACGGCAAAAAGGACTAACTTAACAACACTCGACAGATGTTGCTAGTTAAGCCTAAAAAGTCAGGTAAATTTGGCAGAGTGCAGCCTGTGACGGTGGTGGTAATTGAGGAAAACAAAATGTTACATGTTTGAAGTGGTATCTGTAGGCGGTACATGGGAGTGACGGTGGTGCCCCCAAGAATGTGGAAATAAAGGAAATGCGATTGCCTTCTGAGAGCTGACTATGAAATCTATGCAGATACCTACAAGCAGGGTCTCAAATTCAAATGCCTATTTGGGGTCTAGGTTGGTAAAATAAAGGAGAGAAGTTAGCCTAACTTTAGAACCAGAGATCTCATTCCCAATCTATAAGTACCTACAAGAATTCTGCTCCAGCTACTTTTTTGCAGTGTTATCAGATGTGATTTTAAAAGAGATACCTAGATTTTTAAATGCCAGCAACTAATTGAAAAAAAATGAACCACTTTGAGATATGAACAAACACCTTTGGTCTTAAAATCAACAAATTTCCTTTGTTTTGCTTCTATATTTAATGAACAACCTTTTGACTATATTTTTAACTAAAATCCGACTACACTGAGAGAATGAGCTATCATTTACAAGCACCTACCATATGCCAAAAGGAGCCCTGGTGGTGTACTCGTTAAGTTCTTGGCTGCTAAAGAAAGGTCAGTGGTTCAAACCCACTAGCGGCTGGCTCCAGGGAAGAAAAGACCTGGCAATCTGCTCCTGTAAAGATTACGGCCTTGGAAACCCTATGGGGCAGTTCTATTCTGTACTAAAGTGTCGCTGTGAGTCGGAATTGACACAACGGTAATGGGTTTGGTTTTTCAGTTTACCGTATGCCAGACACGAATCCTTTCTAGCCCAATGCAAAACAGTTTTTATAATCAGAGGGTTTAAATAACTTTCTGGATCACAGAGCTATTGGGATTTTAACCCAAGTGTCTGTCTCCAGTGCCTCTACTTTTATACTCAAGGAGGCTGAGAGATGGTTAGAATTTTGGTAAATCAAAAATTTTCAGCGCCTCTCCCCCTGCCTTATCCCCAGTAAGGGTGGATTTATGTTGATACTCAACCTCCTGGCCCTTCTTGCCTTCCTCCACCCCTAATACCAGCTTCTGTAGATTCTGAGTCCCGTACGCATAATGCATTTTGGGGAGTCCCTGGATGGTACAAATGGTTGTAGTTCTTGGCTGCTAAACAAAATGTTGCATGAGCAAGTCCACTCAGAGGAGCCTTGGAAGAAAGGCTTGGCAATCTACTTCTGAAAAATCAGCCACTGAAAACCCTATGGAATACATTTCTACTGTGACACGGATGGGGTTGCCATGAGTTGGAGCCAACTTGACGGCAACAGTGTAAAATAGGTAATGGGCATGTTGGTAATCCGACTGTGTGCTTGATTAATCCAAGTCCAACCCTGAGAGACAGATCAATTCATTGAATACTAACTAAATCAGTTTCAAAACTTGAGAGGCTAGGGGCTAGACCCCAGGCGGGTGATAAATTCATCTAGGAAAAGCGCTCTTGAGAGAGAACAGCCTGGCGTCTACCAACAATCTCACCTGTGTAATGACTTCAGAATGCACAATTTTTTTATGATTTCCAATTTCTTCTTGATTAATGTATATTAACATGAGAAAAAGCTCCAATAAAGCTAATTTCATTGTGGAAAAGAAATCCAACCTAACCAGCAAACACAGCAGTCTGCTTAGCTGAATTTAATTTGAGATACATTGCCCGCTCTGAACCTAACCAAAAACTGTACAAATTTCCCTCTCGAGGTACAGGTACTTCTTACAGAAATCACTGCTCTGTAAAAGCACCCTCATTTACTTAGGAGTTCATATGACGGTTTTGGGTCTGCACAGTTTCACACTGAAAGTATGTCAAAAAGCAATCCTTTTCCCATTGAAATACCTGAATCCAATTGAAAAACCCAAACAGACTATAGGCAGATTAAAAACATGACAGGAAAAATCTAGAGACTTGTTAAAGGAAGTGGGTAAGTTTATTTAAGTGTGGTCAGATGTTGTGTGAGTGAAAGTGGACCCAAAGGTCAGTCTTGGCCTGGCCAAGAGAAACCTCAGTAAATGCTGCAGTCCGCCAACCAGCTGTGCGGAAAACCTCAAGTCAAACTTCTGTGTTGACTTGACTGCATTGTTTCAAAGAATTTTTTGGCTGCTTTAGCATAGTCTAGTTGCAGCCTGAGGCCAGTGGTGATTCAGCTGTAGAATTCTCACCTTTCATATGGGAGACCCAGGTTTGAGTCCCCGTTCAGCGCACATCACATGAAGCCACCACCTAACTGTCAATGCAGGCTTATGTGTTGCTATGACCTTGAACAGGTTTCAGCAGAACTTCCAGACTGATACAGACTAGGAAGAAAGGTCTGGCAATCAGCTTCCAAAAATTAGCCAGTGAAAACCCTATGGATCACAGCATTGATGTTGTTCGTGGGGTCACCACGCATTGAGGACTGACTGGGCAGCACCTAACAACAGTTGAAGCCTGGACTCTGGACATTGTAAGTTCCTGCTCTCTTGACAAATTTTATTCCCAGAAATTGTGTTATGGAAGTGAACTAGGAGAAGGCAAATGGATAACACCCTGCAGAATACAAGTCCAAGATTATAATTATCCAGTGACTCTCTCAGGAAGCACTGCATGAACAGATGCGGGAAGCTTCCGTAAATTAATGTAAGGCATAGAATTCAGAGCTCGTTTGGACTCTATATTGTGGGGGACCCGCTGAGAGTCTCTGAAACTTAAGACGCCCTCCTTACTACTGATGAATCTTGTCACACTTTTCTCACTAGAAACTCATTAACAATTAGGTCATCTGATATAATTTTGGAGATAGCCATGAGTCAGAATTTCACATTAGAGTATTTTTTCAAGTCACCAGAGATAGTAACCCTCGGCAACAAGGGATGACTGTATTGAGGAGGGAGAAGACAAAGCGCCCGGCGCTCTTTAGTAAACTTTCAAATCAGAGACTTTTTCTTTTATCCTGCCTTTTCTCTGAGGCCTCATGAAACCAAGAGTGAATTTATTCCTTTAGATTTTTAAGAAAATTTATGTTGAGACGATCATCTGAAGTCAAACTGTCAAGAGGATGCCTAGAGATTTGATGTTATGCTTAACATTTATTTTTCTTAAATTTTCACTGAGTTTGCTTGGGTTTGGAAGTTAGGGCTACCTATCTGCATAGAATCCTGACTTACTGCCTCTTCTCCATTATTGACTGCACACTGAATGATTCCTCAGAGTGTTTTACCATATTAAATTATTTAATCATCACGACCCCTCTCTGAGGTAGGCATATCTCATCCTACAGGTAAGGAAACTGTTGAGGCACAAGTAAGCGACATAACTTGTTCTAGGTCAAAAAGTTAGTAAACATTTTTATAGGGATTAGAAATCAGACTCCTGGGCTCCAGAGTGCAACTTGAAGACACCAATTGTCTCATGTTGAGTAAAATCAATTTTTTGGAGGAATGCTGTAGGAGAATCAGTATTTAAATTCTATTACGAAGTCAGGAGAGGTGTGGAATTTCCAAGATCCATACCATCACTGACAGCAGGACCTGGAAGGTAGATTATGAGTTTCTTTGTCTGAGTCTTTTGATGAAGGGCAAGGAGTTTTAGAAGATTTTAGTGAATTCATGAGATTTGTAATGTTTGAAAATTAGGCCACACATTCTTTCTTTTGAGGCTATTGCTCTGCGATACATGAAAGGAGAGACTGAGGGTTTCTAAACACCATTGAAACCACCATTCCTCACCATATTTCAAATTCCAGATTGGTGCTGTTGACATCTGGGTCATCTAAAGCACAGGTCAGCGAGTGCTGGGATCCATTCACTTCCAGCTGACTGTAGCATGAGAATGAGTAGTCATCTGGCTCTGCGTCTTCCAGGTCTCCTGGGGAGGAACAAATCTGCAGCCATTAATGAAGCAAATAAATGTGTCCTTCTGAAATTTGGAGTGACATTTATAAGATAGCAGACTTTAGTGGCAGGCATAAAGAAGTAATTATAGTTTATTGAAAGAAGGAAAGCCAAAGGGCAAGAAGAGTAAGGCTTAAAAGAAAAGAAAACAAAAAAACAAAGCACACAAAGTTTTCTAGTAGAAATAAAATTTCATCACAATGAATAAATAACCTCTAGATAATATTTCCAAATATTTTGGCCATTGGATTAGTGCATTAGCGCACTAACTAGTGCATTGGATTAGTAATCTAGAATGAGGAACGGAACATACTCTTTCCTTTCTTTAAATTGGAATTTCTTCAATTAGTTTATACCAATCAGAGACACGTTGTCTCCATCTTTCATATGATATCTAATCTATGACTTGATTACTCATCTTCATTTATTTCCTTCCAAGTGTTTTTTTTTTTTTCTTTTATATGAAGGAAGATGATAGATACTGTACAGTTAGAAGTTCGCATTTTTAAGGGACAGCTTTCGCTTGATTTAGACTTTTTTTTAACTAAAAGTAGCATTGATTATCTCCATTGTGAGAATACTTTCTGAAGGCAACTTCTCTTAAGATACTGACTGAAGCAAACGCAATTAGATAAAATAGAATTCAGATTTAATAGAATTCAGATCTGGTGGACCTTTCTATAGATCCTGTGGATACCGTTCCCATTTGGGGAGGCTGGAAAATTCTGTCAGCAAATATATACCGATTAGGATCAGACAACATACAGAGAAGCCAAAGTGATTCTCAGAGTGGTTCAGCGTAATCCTATGGCTGCTTCTGCCCAATCATACCAGGAATTAGATGCCCCAAGGGCTTCGAGGATGGCTCAGGACCTGGCAGTGTTTCGTTCTGTTGTACAAAGGATTTCTATGAGTCGGAACTGACTCGCTGGCACCTAACGACAACAAGGATTTTGAATTGGGTCCAGAATGTACTAAAATCAAACCTCAACTGAATGTCCCAAAGGCCATGGAATGTCCAAACAATGCTCTCTTTAGTAAATAGCTCAGTGGATCCATGGGAAAATTAGTAAAACCGGCTGTGAAAGGACCAATCGGTTGGTTCCGTCAGAGCAACGATTTGGAACAGCTTCAGCAAGATACGAGTTGAGGGCACTGCTCACATCCACAGGCATTTGTTTTTTGATAATCCTCAGAGTCCATTCAGCTCACAATTCTGCCTCCAGCAAAGTCACCTTGTGTAATATCAGCCTAATGCTGCTCCTGATGGCAGTATTAAATAACGAGGGACAGCCCATCATTTAGGGCTAACATCTCAAACCATGTTCGCTCCGGAATTTTATTGACTTTGATCTTGTGCCCTAAGAGTGAGCACCTTTCTAAATGGAGTGGTTCTCGTTGGTGTTAGCCTGCCTGTGCACGGCAGTAGCCACTTTTTCTTGACCTTTCCTCGTCTTTGGAACTTCCATCCAGTACTGCATATCAGAGTCTGTGTTGTTACTATTTGTATTCAGACATCCTGTGGCTCAGCTTTACCTCCCAAACGCTTCGACATAAAGTGTAAGCTGGAGAGAGCTCAGTCTAGTCTAGGCCGGGTACCAGCATAACAAAAGACTTCCACTGACCTTAGTCATCCAGCCTGGCAAAGCGGTTTTGCTGTATATTCCCAATCACGGATGCCCTGTTCATACGTGTCTTCCTGCACTTTAAGTGGCTGTGTTTTAAGAGGTAGTTTATTCGTTCTTTCACAGATGTTAGTGGGCAGGGTTGCTATGTAACCAAGAAAAACTCCCCTTAACAACTTCCAAAATTGCGTGGCATTTTACAAAGAGAAAAATTCCTAGCTAAGAGTAGTAGTACAATTAGGACTTCTTGTGCCAGAGCTGGACAGATGTAGGTTTAAATTCTTGTTACACTACTTGGTAGCCTTGGTCCTCAGTCAAATTACTAAACCTCTGTAAGCCTCAGTGTCCTGACATGTAAAACTATCTTGTTATGAGGAATCATTGAGCAAACACATACAAAGACTTAGCCTAGCATACAATAAACACTTAATAAGGGTTAACTATGACATTCATCTAAGAGTTTGGCTGCTAACCAAAAGGTTGGCGGTTTGAATCTACTAGGCTCTCCTTGGAAACCGTATGCGGCAGTTCTTCTCTGTCTTTTTGGGACGCTATGAGTCGGAATCGACTTGACAGCAATGGGTTTGGTTTTTCGGCTTAAGATATTCATCATGATTTTTGAGAAATAAGTAATGAAAAAGTAAAACAAGAATTCGAATTCTGAAAATACACATGAAACTTTGGGGCTTTTCTGAAAGAGTTCCATGGCAATTGAAAGTGTTATGTTACTATGGTTTTGCAGTGACATAGAGCTTTTGAGCAATGAGTTAATCTGTTATTCTCTAAGTGCTCCCTACCTAAAATATTTACCCGTAGATTTTGGGGGGAATATTATATTATATGCAAGGCACTGTACTAAGTGTGGTTTAGAAGGCTTCTTCCTTCTGAATGGAATAAGTTGATTGAAAAGTTTAAATGGTTTGGATTTTTCAAAAATACCCTTTTCTTCTCTTGGTCAGCTTGTGTGGTTTTCAGAGAACCAACTTATCTTTCAACGAATCAGCAACTGATAAGTGTGAATTTCTTACACCTTAGACTGGGAAGTATATAGATGATCTTGTGGATGGTGGTTACACATAAAATGCCTTTCAGATGTTCTAAAAAAAATAAGAAATTTAAAAAGTTGAAGTGAAAACTCAGTTTTCAATTAGAGTTACTTCTTTTAAAAACAGTGTGGCCACCAGGGAGAAGTAGAAGGAATATGTTAGACGAAAAAAAGTAAGATTTATGTGAATGTGCTATTTTTTATTCTATGGGCCATATTTCCATCAAACTTGCCATGCGTCTCTCTGCCTTTGTGCGTTTACCATGGGATAACGATCAGCCCCACAAAATGATTCATACATGCTCACGCTGTGAAAGCCAACCCTCTGACAATTCCCTTAATGAGAAAATTCTAGGGATTTCCAGCCTCAGTAATTACATGACTTAAAATATCTAAACTGAGTCATTAGGCTGATCTGGTTGACGTTATCTACAGCAAATACTTTAAACTAACTCTTGAAGTGAAAAGGCTTAATTTGCAGGAACAAATAGGTGGTTCAAGTTCCCAGATGGCTTCTGTTGCTGCTACTTCACCTTACCTGACTGTTTTGTTGTAATTATTAGGTATGTCTGCTTCTAGGTACTAGATATTTTTAAGATCCCCGAAGAGAATTATTATAGGGGGACAAGTTTGTTGATAAGGCAACAATAAAGCATGTTTCAAGGAAACAACTCACTCAGATCTTTCTCCATTCAGCTAGTCCCTAAGAATCCCACAGGAATCTATCAAAACAAAAGAATTTTGAAGGCATTTTCAAATATTTATTGAATGCCTACTGTGTTCTAGACACCCTATTAGGTGCTAGGGATATAACACTGGCCAAAGTAGACAAAGTTCTTGTTTCTGGACATGATTTTATCATGAAAGAGAGAACTTCCTAAAAACTGAACAAAACAAATCTAGCTTGATTTCTTTACAGGGTGAAATTACCTTGGAGATTGACCAACAAGCACAATCATAGCATTGATATGGGTGTTCTTTTAGTATGAACAGAGGCATCAATCAACATTTAAGATCCACATTATGAGAGTCAAGCTTATTCCTTCTTGGTAGTTCTAAGATCATTTACAAACCATCCACCGTGTTGTCCCCATGTCCCCTGTCCTGGTGGTCAGAATTTCTATGCTCTAGTTCTGAATGCATGCTAAGTTCTTAAACTTCTTTCCAACCTGGTGCCCCAGCTCAGGTCTCATAGGGATCTGAGTAACCTAAAATATATGCCGGAGATCATACACAATCCTAAAGAAAATTTAGAAATGACTCACCGTTCTGCGCGTAGCCACTTTCTCCAGAAGCGGCATGAAGTAAATAGAAAGCCATACCAAAAGCTGTACCTAGAATTGTCATTCTGAGAGAGAGAAAGGAGAGAGCAGGCGTGTGAGCCTACATGTACGAATGAATGAGAGAGAGAGAGAGATACTTAGATCTACAGCTTTATACTTATTTAACCACAGACAGGGGGAAGTATAAACACAGCAGAAAAGAAGGCAAGTGCCAGCAACAGGAAGTCTAAGTAAAGGTATTGCTGCCGCAGGGTCGGATTAAGGCGTGTGAGGGCCCTAAATACTGATAATCTGTGATGCCCCTTCCTCCTCTAATATTTTTACTATATACCACATTTTCTACAAGAAGGATATTCCACATATTCTACGACAAAGAAAATGAGTCAGTGTTTCAACAATCACTGTAAAATTCTGTTGATCTCCCGCAATGATAAATTGACTTTCACCAATTTTGCTATAGGCTTATACTTCAATTTTAATGCTTGTTTTATAATAAATGCTATAAGTAAAAATGACAATGAAAAGATATCAAAAGGAAAATTTAATGATAAGAAAACAAATACTGTATTTTATTTTCAGGAAGATCTTTCATCTCTAACATGTTATAATTAAAAACATTTCTTTCTATTCTTTGCTCGTACAAAATTCTTCAAAGATTTCATCACAGTTAAGGTGCTGAACAATATCTACTTCCATACATAATAAGGATAATGAATCGAGTCTTTCTTGAATTACTGTTTTATGCTGAGGGATTTTGAGTCTCTTTAGGGACAAAATTAATGTTCTTTTGTGCAGTTTGTGATCATTAAAGTTAGGATTATATGTAAAGCAGTTTCAACATTGGGAAATATGCACTGTATTTTATCTTCTATTATGGAATCATACGTGCCTACCTGAGTAAAATTTGTCTTTCCTGAATCTGTAAACTCAGTTCTCGTGTAAGAATGAAATTGTCACACTTCCCCATTAAAAGGCTTGTATTTAAGTCTTTGGGATAAGACTACACTAATTTCTTGGGTGCCTTCATGCTTTCTTCATCAGGCATATCCACATTCTTTGTTGTTTCCTTGAAAGACAAATTTAGAAACATACTCATTATTGCAAAACAGAAACATATTTTGCATGATAAATAAATGTTGAGTTTTGTGTCTTTATGTGCCTAATACCTAATTTATTAGCATATATAGAATAATATCAAGCTCTGTGTCCTACATAACAGACAATAAAAAATGAAACTCACTTGGTACATAAACTAAAACTTTCCTCTTTAGATAAATATTAATAATTCCAGTATTTTTGGGACATTTACTATGTTAGTATTATTACTCATGTTAGTATTACATTAAATGTATGCTTGATTGCATCCATGTGTATGCCAAACATATTTTAAAGTTAGAGTTATAAATATTATTGTTTACAAGCTTAGGACATAACTGTATGTAAATACTATACAGTTAAAGAGTAACTTGATTGAATTCATTGCAGTGGTTGACATACTCGAGTTCCCTCGCTTATGCATGTCATCTGGGCCTGGAGTTCCCGTTGTATGCAAGAGCATACCCTTGTGTTTGTATCATGACAAAGAGCATGGCTGGCCCTCCTGGCTGGAGTTGTTGGATCAGCAAATGTGGATGTACAAGGCAGTTCTCTCAAAATGGTTCAGAGACCTGTTATCTATTAATATAACCCGTCCTTGCCCTCATGTTGCAACCAATTTCATATTGGGTGAATGTAGCAAGAGTTAGACTCTACAGCCTACCCCTACCTCTTGTTTATTAGAAAGAAATAGGACACTCTGAAGAGAGCTGCTAAGATAAGGAGTTTCAGTTACACAGGAGAGGACTGTAGGAGACAGATGTCAATGAAGGTGTTAAAGTGGTAGAGGCCTCAAAGCTTAAACAACCTTGAGCATGGCCATTCTTGTGACCCTGTGTGAACTTTTTTTCCAGTCAGCACATTCTCATATACTAGAGCTGGTATCAATTTCATTTAGTGCCCTGCTGGTTCCCTTCCACTGTGGCACCCGCTTTTCCTTGTGTTCTGTTTGCTTGGTATCTATGGATCTTTGCTTTGAACAGTTAGTGCCCCTGTTTTGTTGATGCCCTAAGCTCGTGCTTACCTTGCTTATTGGGTAATCCATCCCTGTGCTCCTATAAGCAGAGGTAGAGGAAATCAGGGATAGAGGGCATTGTAAGTTATTATAAAAATAGAATAGTTGCCATTGAGTGGACTCCAACTCATGGTGATCCCACGTGTGGCAGAGTAGAACTATACCCCATAGGGTTTTCAATAGCTGATTTTTCAGAAGTAGATCTCCAGGCCTTTTTTTCAAGGCACCTCTGGGTGGACTTGAACCTCCAACCTTTTGGTCAGCAGCTGAGCACGTTAACCATTTGCACCATCTAAAACAAAATACCAAAACAGTTTCTGTTGGGTTGATCCTGATTCATGGTGACCCCGTGTGTGTCAGAGTAGAACTGTGCACCTCGGAGTTTTCAGAAGGAGATAGCCAAGTCTTTCCTGCACGGAGCCTTTGAGTGAATTTGAACTACCAACTTTTCAGTTCGTAGCCAAGTACTTAACTGCTCAGGGACTCCCAGGGACTCCTAAATTATTATACCCCTGTGGTATTTCTTTCCATGGCACCTAAAAACAACTTGTATTTCTTGTAGTCCTCAAACTTACTGGGTTTATTTCAGAATAAGGTGGTGGATTCAAGTTTATCCTCCAGCCATGTCAAGCTGAAGTGTGAACAGGGTCCACTTTAAAAGAGTCACAAGACAAAAATCTAAACTTAAAAAGCTAATCAGTTGATTGTTTGGGGGTTGAATTTTATTTAAGGAAAGAGTCTACACTTTACAAAGTATTCGTTGCAGGTTTATTTATTTATTTCTTCCTCACAACAAAATCTATCTGCATTCCTATCTGTTGTCTGCAATATATAGAGCTGTAAAATAACTCAAAGACAATATAAGGTGCAGATAACTACAGCATGTGCAGTAATAATTTTTACTCATTTCAAAGTCATTTATAATTTTTTCCAGACACCGTAAATAAGCTGTCTTAGTCATTTGTGCTGCTGTAACAGAAATACCCCAAGTGGATGGTTTCAACAAACAGAAGTTTATTCTCTCACAGTCTTGTAGTCTGGAAGTCCAAATTCAGGGAGTCTGCTCCAGGGGAAGGCTTTCTCCGTCTGCTCTGGAGAAAGGTCCTTGTCATCAGTCTTTCCCTGGACTAGGAGTTTCTCTTCGCAGGAACCCCAGGTGCAAAGGAGGTGCTCTGCTCTGGGTGCTGCTTTCTTAGTGGTCTGAGGCCCCCCGTCTCTCTGCTCGCTTCTCTCTTTCATATCTCAAAAGAGATTGGCTGAAGACACAATCCAAACTTGTAGATTGAGTCCTGCCTCGTTAACATAATTGCCACTTATCCCACCTCATTAACATCATAGAGGTAGGCTTTACAACACACAGGAACATCACATCAGATGATTAAATGGTGGACAGTCACACAATACTGGGAATTATGGCCTAGCCAAATTGATGTACCTATTTTTGGGGGACACAATTCAATCCATGACATAAGCTATCTGGATTTCTACCCAAAGCTAGACCCTCTACTTGAGCACTAGATTTAATTAATCCCTTTAATCTGTTCAGAAGAAGGTTATTGAAAAAGAGGAAGACCCTCGACGAGATGAATTGACACCCTGGCTGCAACAATGGGCTGAAACATAACAACGATTGTGAGGGTAGCCCAGGGCCAGGCAGTGTTTTGTTCTCTTGTACATAGGGTAGCTATGAGTTGGAACTGACTTGGCGGCATCTAACAACACCTGTTCAAGGACATCGTTTGGCCTTTTCTCTCTATTATATCATCAATTTTTTCCGTTTTCTCAACATTCCCATCACAAGACTAATATCTTTTTAAAACTTACTAACCCCTTTTCCCTCACCAGCTATCACTTGATTTCTCTGGTTCCTTTGCAACAAATCTCCTGGAAAGACTTAATCTATTTTTACTAGCTTCAGTTCTTTTCCTCCCACTGCTAAGACCACTCCAGTCGCTCTTTAGCTAAAAGTCGAAATCAGAGTTTTAGCCATGTAGATTCCTTCTTTGTCTGTAGCCTTGGGCATTCCTTGGTTTCTGGGCTAGCCTCACACGGCATCTGTCTTCCCTGGTGTGTACTTGCCTCTGTGTCTAATTCGATCTTTTTTTTTTTTTTTAATTTTATTGTTTTAGGTGAAAGTTTACAGTGCAAATTAGTTTTTCATTCAAAAATTTTATACAAGTTGTTTTGTGACATTAGTTGCAATCCCCAAAATGTGTCAGCACTCTTTCCCTTTACCTTTCCACTCTGGGTTCTCAGTGTCCATTCATCCAGTTTTCCCGTCCCTTCCTGCATTCTTGTCTTTGCTTTCGGGCAGGTGTTGCCCATTTGGTCTCATATACTTGATTGATCTAAGAAACATTTTCCGTATGTGAGTCACTGTTTGTTTTATAGGCCTGTCTAATCTTTGGCTGAAAGGTAGACTTCGGGAATGGCTTCAGTTCTGAGTTAGCAGGGTGTTCGGGGACCATAGCCTTGGAGTTTCCTCCAGTCACCGTCAGACCAGTAAATCTGGTCTTTTTTTGTGAATTTGAATTTTGTTCTGCATTTTCTCCCATTCTGCCTGGGACACTCTATTGTGATCCCTGTCAGAGCGAGGTCGGTGGTGGTAGCCGGGCACCACCTATTTCTGGGCTCAGGTGGGTAAAGGCTGTGGTTCATGTGATCCATCAGTCCTTTGGACTCATATTTTCCTTGTATCTTTGGTTTTCTTCATTCGCCTTTGCTCCAAACATGCTGGGACCAATAGTTGTATCTTAGATGGCCACTCGCAAGCTTTTAGGACCCCAGGGGCTACTCATCCAAGTAGGATGCAGAACACTTTCTTTATGAACTATGTTATGCCAATTGACCTAGATGTCCCCCGGGACCGTGGTCCCCAGTAGCTCAATCCCTCAACGCCTTGGGATGTGTCTAGGAAGCTTCTATGACTTTGCCTTTGTTAAGTTGTGCTGACTTCTGTATTGTGTGTTGTCTTTCCTGTCACTGAAGTTAACACTTGTCTACTATATAGTTAGTGACTTCGCTTCCTCATGTTGCCCCCCCCACCCCACCACCATGCAACCATCAAAGATTGTTTTTTTTTGTGTGTGCAAATATTTTGGATTTTTATTGTAGTGGTCTTATACAATATTTATCATTTTGTGATCAACTTATTTCACTCAGCATAATGCCCTCCAGATTCATCCATTTCCTGTGAGAAGTTTAATAGCATCATCATTGTTCTATATGGTTACATAGTATTCCTTTGTGTGTCTATACCATAACTTGTGTTTCCATTCATCTGTTAATGGGCACTTAGGTTGTTTCCTTCTTTTTGCTATTGTGAATAATGTTGCAGAGAACACCTGTGTGCATATGTCTATTCCTGTGACAACTCTTTATTTCTCTAGGGTATATTCTTAGGAGTGGGATTACTGGATCATATGGTGATTTTGTTTCTAGCTTTTAAAGGAGGTACCATATCGTTTTCCATAGAGGTTATAACATTTTGCATTCTCATCAGCAGTGCATAAGAGTTCCAATCTCCCTGAAGCCTCTCCAACATTTGTTATATTCTGTTATTTTGATTGTTGCTGTTATGTTGTTGTTAGGTGCTGTTGAGTCTGTTCCAACTCATAGCGACCCTATGTACAACAGAATGAAACACTGCCCAATCCTACGCCATCCTCACAATTATCTCTACTCTTGAGCCCGTTGTTGCCGCCACTGTGTCAATCCATCTCACTGAGGATCTTCCTCTTTTTTGCTGACTCTCCACTCTACCAAACATGATGTCCTTCTCCAGGGACCGGTCCCTCCTGATAACATGTCCAAAGTGTGTGAGATAATATGTGCTTCTAATGAGGATTTTGGCTGTACTTCTTCCAAAACAGATTAGTTTGTTCTTCTGATAGTCTATGGTATATTCAATATTCTTTGCCAACACGATAATTCAGAGGTATCAGTGCTACTTCAGGCTTCCTTATTCATTTCCAGCTTTCACATGCATATGAGGTGATTGAAAACACACTGGCTTGGGTCAGGCACATTTTGGCCTTAAAGTGACATTTTTGCTTTTTTAACACTTAAAGAGATCTTTTGTAGCAGATTTGCCCAATGCAATATGTCATTTGATCTCTTGACTCCTGCTTCCATGGGAGTTGATTGTGGATCCAAGTAAAATGAAATCCTTGACAACTTCAGTCTTTTTTCCTTTGGATCATGATGTTGCTTATTGGTCCAGTTGTAAGGATTTTTGTTTTCTTTATGTTGATATGTAATCCATACTGAGGGCTGTGGTCTTTGATCTTCATCAGTAAGTGCCTGAAGTCCTCTTCACTTTCAGCAAGCAAGCTTGTGCCAGTAATCTTGGGGTAAGATGGTATCTCATTGTGGTTTTGATTTACATTTCTCTAATGGCTAGTGATCATGAGCATTTCCTCATGTGTCAGTTAGCTGCCCGAATGTCTTCTTTGGTGAAGTGTCTCTTCATAACCTTTGCCCATTTTTTAATTGGGTTATTTGTCTTTTTGTTGTCGAGGTGTTGAAGCGTTCTATAGATTTTAGAGATTAGATCCTTTCCGCATGTCTTAGCCTGCAGGTTTATTTTAAATAGCTTCGCTTTAATCTCTGAACATACAATAAAACCAAACCATGCCTGTTGCTGTCCAGTTGATTCTGACTCATAGTGGCCCTATAAGACAGGGTAGAACTGCCCCACAGGGTTTCCAATGCTATAAATCTTTATAGAAGCTAACTGTCACATCTTCTTCTGTAGGAGTGGCTGGTGAATTAGAACTGCTGACCTTTAGGTTAACATCCAGGTGCCTAACCCACTGCACCACTAAGGCTCCGAACATACACTAAAAAAACCAAACCAAACCCATTGCTGTTGAGTTGATTTTGACTCACAACGACCCTATGGGGCAGAGTAGAGCTACCCCATAGGGTTTCCAAGGAGTGCCTGGTAGATTTGAACTGCCAACCTTTTGGTTAGCAGCTGTAGCTCTTAACCACTATGCCACCAGGGTTTCTGAACATACACTAGAGAGGTTCATATGAACAGCCATTTTTCTCCTTTTTTCTCTGTATATCTTTGTTCTTATATCTCACCCATCATAGTAGACATTCAAGAATTATTTGTTCAATGCAGGTGTTGGCTAAAGCTGGCCCACCACCTGTTTTTTGTAAATAAAGTTTTATTGGAAAACAGCCATGCCTATTCATTTGTATATTGTCCAAGGCTCCTTTTGTGCCATAACAGCAGAGTTCGTTAGTTGACACAGGCTGTATTGCTTGCAAAGCCAGAAACTTTTACTGTCTGCCCCTTCATTGAAAAAAAATCTACTGATTCTTAATTTAATAGATTAAATAGTGACTTTCTCAGTGCCTTTAAAATAGGATTCTATTTGTGAAAATCTTATTACCACAAATTTTCAGGAACATAAGGGTACATACAAACCACGGTGGTGCTTATGTATACAAGGCAGAAGACTGAGACAGTGACATAGATTATTTGGCTTCTTCCTACACTTGTCTGCCAATTAAAATTGCTCTGAATGTGACCTCGTGGTTAAAGAAGTGGTGTTTGTTAAGCCTGATGACTCCTGGAGAGTGACTGTTGGATTTTTTCTTTAAACCATCCTCAGCGCTCAGAGCAAAGGTCAGTAGCATTCTTGCCATCAACAGAAAGAAAATGTGTTTTGTGAGACTTAGCTCTGTGCAGGTCTTCAAACGAGTAACCTAACCTGGACGCAGGCCGTGAAGTAGCACCCTCTTGATCACAGTGGCTCTCTTTTGGAAAGAAACCACAAGACTGCAGTTAGAAGGTGATGGATACAGAGAAAGTGAGTGGACAGTGAATTACAGACTTTGATTTGATTCACTGTCATTGGGTAGAATTGATCCTTGGTCCTGTAAAAATGACTAAATTAACAGAGATAAAGAACATCCTCCAGTGAGTAAAACCAAGCCAGAGAGTCTTTGAAAGCTGCACGAGCTAGCTTGTCTCGTCATCATAGCTATTGATCGTGACAGTCTAATAACATGAGAGAAGAGGAGGTGGCAGCATTTATAACAATTTCTAGAAGTTCCTCTTCAGTTTTGAGGCAGGCTCAGAGAGAGGTAACCAGATAATGCGAGCCTGTTATAAACCGAGCTCCAGACTACAAACCTGAGGATTATTTCAGAACAAGAAACCAACTGAAGAAGACATATTTTATCTCCCCCATCTGCTGGGGCCTTTCCCTGACATTTTAAAACACCTTCCAAACCAAATGCAGAGTGACAATTTTGTAGGTCAGATAATAATTTGTGTCCTCATTTGTAATCTTGTTTTGAAAGCTTGGTTCGAAAATCCTAAACCCGATTCACAAAAATTGGTATGTTTTGTGCATTGAGCTGAATACTCTTTCAAGAAAGCTGTAATGATAAATTCCTACAAACTATGTAAGTATTCAGAGAAATCACAAATTACAGCTGTCCACCAACACGGATCTCATAAAATGCTTACAGATTGTCTCTCAATGGGCGTGTAATTGGGTCATGTCGCTTTAAATTCTCTTGTTTATCATTTAAGTGGACTATCATTTTGATTGTATCTCTTTCCTTTAGTTGTGAAAATGTAAAAGAACAAAGCAAAGACACAATATTTTGGTACAGCTTGTGCTAGTTCGTTCAGGGGATTTCCACTGGTGCACTTACTCTCTTTGGGTGGGGCCAGGAGATGCCGAAGGACCTCAGAGAAACCTAAATAAAGAGTGGGGAGCTCAAAGACGTGAGAAATCTCACCAGTCCTTCTAAAGATTGGACCCCTGTTGGGGCAGTGGTTAAGAGCTTCGGTAGGGCAGAAAAGTGGTAGCATCTCCATTTCTTTACCCAGATCTTGTTAGTCCTTTGGAAACTTAGAAAAGTTGAGGGAAAACTTCCTTTCTCTACCTGTCTCCCAAATAAGAGACACCGAGATAATGTTTTGTCATTATTGTTTCTGGTGGATTCGAACTGCTGACCTTTTGGTTAGCAGCCAAACTCTTAACCCCTGAGCCACCAGGGCTCCCTGAGAGAAGTAAAGGGAAAGGAAAACAGCATCAGGAAAGACTCTCCGGGGGTACGAGCCTCCAACTGAGAAATCAATCATGATCCAACCATCAGGGTCTGGGCAATGTGAGTCCTTTGACATAACAGCTTGGTTGGACCATCCATTTTTTCCTTTCCTTTTTGGTTAAGAGCTACGGCTGCTAAGCAAAAGGCCAGCAGTTTGAATCCACCAGCTGCTCTTTGGAAGCTTTATGGGGAGGTTCTACTCTGTCCTATAGGGTCGCTATGAGTTGGAATCGACTCAATGGCAACTTTTTTTTTTTTTTTCCTCCTCTTGTCACTTTCTTTCATCTCCACCTTTCCCTTTTTTCTTTTTATGCTTTGTATTCCTTTAGTTTCATGAGTTCTGCTGATATGGTAAATCATTAAAAAGAAAAGACTATTTATTGCTTTTCATATACAAGCAGAACATATTGTTGTGTATCAGCGAGTTGATTCCGACTTATAGAGACCCTACAGGACAGAGTAGAACTGCCTCATGGAGTTTCCTGGGCTGTAATCTGTACGAAAGCAAATTGCCAGGTCTTTTCTCCCTTGGAGCCGCTGGCGGGTTTGAACCTCCTGTCCTTTTGGGTAGCAGCCAGTGCTTATCTGTTGTACCACCAGGGCTCCTCTCCCAACACCAGTTGCTAATAGCTCTCTTTTTTCTTTTGTATATTGTTCGGGTCATGTGTCAAATAGACAAATCACATAAAAAAAGATTCTTTTATTCTCACACTGTTATAGATTATGTATCTTTTATACATTACTGGTAGAGTCCTAAATAGTTCAGACAGCTGACCTTTTAGCTATATTTGAGATCTTGGAATATTGAAGTTGGAGGAATGTGCACGTTTCATTTGGTTGTCTTTGTTTAATTGATAAAATTCTACCCTAGCAAGTCCTGTGTTTTCTGTCTTTGTTCCAATCAGTAAGGACAAATGTTTTCCAGGGCAAATTCAGGCTGAGCATCTTAGCTTATTACTAATGTTCACTAGCTTGACTTGTGTTTTAGGAACAGAAGTTTTCATTTCTACCCTTCACCGAGATTATAAATTTAGAGGGAAAACAGCAATGCAATATCTCTTTTAGCACTGTTGGGAAGCTTACTGTTTCAAGAGCAAAAGTATTTTTTTCTGAGTCAGAAAAAAACATTTAATAACCTGTCCTTGGAAGCCTTGGTGGTGTAGTGGTTAAGAACTATGGCTGCTAACCAAAAAGTTGGCCAGTTCAAATCTACCAGGCACTCCTTGGAAACTCTATAGGGCAGTTCTACTCTGTCCTTTGGGGTCACTATGAGTCAGAATCAACTTGATGGCAGCGGTTTTTTTTTTTTTTTTTTGGTTTAATCTGTCCTAAATGAGAAAGACTTAAAAGCTACTCACCTTATAATTGAGTAGGACAGTAAGCCAAGCAGTAATATCACTAGTGGCAGTAGCAGAAGAAGCAGTAATGGTAGTAATAATAATAGTATTAAAGGCAATATATGTTACTATAGGAATAAAGCCAGATATGCCGTCCAGTTGATTTTGACTCATGGTGACCCTGTATGCCTCAGAGTAGAACTGTGTTTCATAGGGTTTTCAATGGCTGAGTTTTGGAAGTAGATCACTAGGCCTTTCTTCTGAGGTGCCTCTATGTGGACTTGAACCTCCAACCTTTCAGTAGACAGCTGAGCGTGTTAACCATTTGTGCCACCAAGGGACATTCTTGGAAAAATATGGTTGAAAAATACTTGAAAAGTCCCAAAACACATTCTATGAAATCTGTATTGACTCTCTCCCATCTTCTACTCTCACTTACCTTCTTTAAAAGAGTTAATTAAGATTTTATCCTTAAGGTGGAAAATAACCTGGGTACCTGTCTTCTTCTGGGGGGAGAAAATCCAGGCCTGCTCAGTGAGGTGGCCAGAGACTCTCAAGAGCTCTGGGGCGGGGGAAGGGCAGAGGGGAAGAGAGGAAGAAAGGAAGAAATGAAAACAGCCAAGGGTGTCAAGTAGCTGGGGAGAGCTGTAGGGAAACCTAATTTGGCTCTAGTACTAAATGAAGCAGCTTTAGCATTTTATCAGTGAGTGCTGAGTCAGCCCCTAGGGCCATGAGGGGGAATCCCAGCATCAGAGGTTTCATTTCCAGGAGCACAACATTTTCCTTTGTGTGGCTCTTCTTTCATTTCCCTTTCCTCCTTACCCTACGTCTGTCTTCAGCCCCAGGCCTGATTGTCATTTGCATTATTTCTGGGCAGCATTTGACATGTCAAAGCTGCTTTGGCTTGGCAAGATTTTTGTCTCTGTCTTTGGATGCAAGGAAAACTGAATCTTGGAGTGCCAATTTCTTTTTACTACTTTGCTAAAGACATTTCTAGTATTTTGACTTCAGGACAGGTTCACATTTCAATAAAAAAAATGGGAACAAGGGGAAAGTGCTATGCCTTCTGGTAACTGCTGTGCCAAGGAGTGCTTCTGGGGCAGCTGAAGCCCACAGGCCCTGTCTCAAGCCTCACTTGGGGGACGATCAGCTCACAGCCAGCTCCTGCTACCCATTCTCCTATTAGGCACAGTGCCCCATGGTGGTGGTGGTGTTTTTATGTGGTGAATATGGATATAACAAAATATTTGCCATCTTAGCATTCTTCATGTGTACCATTTAATGACATTAACTGTGTTCGTCTTTTTGTGCAACTATCACCATTATCCATTTCCAAATTTTTCTATCACACTTAATAGAAAGAAACCCAGCGTCTCCTTTAAGTGATGAGTTTCTGTTTCCCCCTGTCTCCCCACTGCCCCTGGTAACCACCAATAAACTCAGGTTCATATACATTTGCCCATTCTAGATATATAAGTGGAATTGTAAAGTAGTTATCATTTGTGATTGACTTACTTCACTCGGCATGATGTTTTCAAGGTTCATCCACGTTTAGCATGGACCAGGGCTTCACTTCTCCTAATGGCTGAGTAAATTCCATTACATGTATGCACCACATTTTGTTTATCCATTCATTTCTTGTTGGACATTTAGGTTGTTTCCATCCCCCCTGTTGTTTTTGAGGAAAGTCTGGATTAAGTAACAGGGCCCAGGATGCCCCTTACTGTTTACCCTCATGCTACCCTTCACCAATTCCATTGCTTCATGGTGAGCTCCTGTCCTGCAGAACATTCTCGGAGGGGCTGAAGTGTAGACTGCCGTATCCAACTAGCACACCCAAACTCAGATAACTGGAAGAAATGGCAAGAGCCTTCAATTCTATTTCACATGTTTTCCTTGCTGTCTTAGAACTCAGACCTCTGTGCAAATTGATTCCAAAGAACAGCTCTGGGTCTCACAATTTCCCAAGCTAAATATGCAAAGCCAACATTAAAAGGGACCGTGAGTGATTTGTGGAATTGCCGCCGAGAAGCACATGGGTACCTAAAAGAGAAGAGGCAAGAGGTCAGTGTCTTGCCAGACTACATCACCCAGTGCTGAGTTTTTTAGATATAATTGTCACTTTTTCTAGATACTTTCTAAGAAAATGGTAAAGTACTGCCTACTTTCGCTTTCTCAAGCATAAACCTTTATGCTTTTACTTTATCATGTCTCAATTTAACATACAATATTCTTTTGGAGTATGTATGAGTTGGGCTATCCTGCTGAAACAAGGATACCACAAGAAATCCAGTGGCTCTAACAAGATACAAATGTATTGCTCTCTCATCATGGATTACCCAGTGCAGGTAGGCAGCTCCATGAGTTCGTTCAATTAAGACCCAGTCTACTCTTCCATTTCCTAGTATGTTGCCCTTGTCTACATATTTGACGTTAGCTTGCCAGCACTACAATCTCATTCCAGCCCTTGGGAATTAGATAAAAGGAAAAAATCAGGAGAAATAAATTTCCTTTTAAGGACATGATCTGTGAGTTGCACAATCACTTCTGCTCATATTCTATTGGCCAGAACGTAGTCACCGTGACCACTTTAGCTACAAGGGAGGAAGGGAAATGCAGTCCGTAGAGGGGTAACTGTGTGCCCAGATGAAAGGGAGAATGGATATTGGGGAGAGTGAGTTTTATACTCAGTAGTTGTGCAACAGTGTGTATCATCCAGAACATAGGCAGCAGTAGCCATCTCCACGTGTGGGAAGAGAGTAGGCATTTGATCTTGGGATTCAAGGGTAAGAAATGAACTAGCAGGTGAGCAGATCTAGGTCTGGACAGGGTAGAGCTTGTATTTGGCCCATGGGGAAGTAATGCTTTTAATATTTTTATCAGGGCTATGTTTTCTAATCTCAGATCTGTGATTCTAGGAGGCTTTAAAAAACCCTAAAATAAGGGTTCTAAATCTGGGCACTCCATGAACCTCCTGTAACTCTCATTAAAATATGAGGGCAAAAGATCTATTTCTTTCATTAGACTCTTGAAAGAGACTATGCGCCCGAATTTAAAATGGATCCGGGGTGACAAAATGCCCCAACAGTTGCATTGTCACTGTGGGGACCACTGGCTGCAGGGATTCATGGAGCTCTTCTGAATTCCTTTTTTTTTCCCCCCTTTGGTTTTAAAGTAGAGACATTTATTTTCTCAGTTCTGAAGGTTAGAAGTCCAAATTTAGGGCATCAGCAGAACCATGTTCTCTTTCTCTTGGCTCTAGTATCAAAAGCCTAAATGCTTAGAGAAACACCAAAAATTAATGTAACAGAATATATGTGTTTTGAGTAGACACAGTTCAAATCAGGCAGTATCAGCCTGCATTGGGAAGGTGCTCGGAAGAGAGGAAAAGAGTGTTATATAGGTCATTATTATGTTAATTCCTCAGTAAAACCAAAAAGCCAAACATTCCTCAGTAAAACCAAAAAGCCAAACCCAGATTCCAACTCATAGTCGACGCTATGGGACAGAGTAGAACTGCCCCATAGAGTTTCCAAGGAGCACCTGGCAGATTCAAACTGTTGGCCCTTTGGTTAGCAGCCGTAGCACTTAACCACTGCGCCACCAGGGTTTCCAATTCCTCAGTAAAAGACAGCATCAAAGCACAGCAGTGTTTCAGGGGCAGTTTGGTTAGAGTCACTAAGGACCTGCCCCCCACCCCCCCAAAAAAACTGTTGCCATTGGGTCGATTCAGCAACCCTATAGGACAGAGTAGAATTGCCCTGTAGGGTTTCCAAGGAGATCCTGGTGAACTCTAACTGCCAACCTTTTGGTTAGCAGCCGAACTCTTAACCACTATGCCACACACAGCCTCTAATCAGACCCTGGAGTTCCTGCTTTTCAAAGCTGGCTGCACAGAGCTAAGTTTCCAGAAGAACCATTGCCTAATGCAAAACACTCTCCACTAAACTACTCACTGGGCTATTGTTTGACCTGAGGGTGACTACAGGGAACCAGTTCCTTAAAGGCGCAAGGTAAAAAAAAAAACAAACCAAACCCACTGCTGTCAGTTGATTCTGACTCATAGAGACCCTATAGGACAGAGTAGAACTGCCCCATAGAGTTTCCAAGGAGCGCCTGGTGGATTTGAACTGCCAACCTTTTGGTTAGCAGCCCTTTTCCATAGTGGGAAGGAGGAAGGAAGGAATTTATTTCTGCAGAATTATAAAGTTGGAGGCGTAGGCAGAGAACTTTAGACTTAATACACGGGCTCATCTTTTACTTGCTTATTCACTGAAAAGACTTAGTTTTTCCAGCTAGTATGGACAGCTGATTTTTGCTTGCACTCCTCACTTTACAATGCCCCCTCCCCTAAAGGGCATAATCTTATTTAAGTAAAATCTCAGATTCAGTTTAGGAGTGTTTTTCCCAGGTTTTTAGAGGGTTCTTTGTGAAGACAGAGGAGGCAGGAGGGAAGAGGAGGAGGCTGAGCCAGCAGGGCTGTTGTAGGTATTAATCACTGCCCCCTCCCTACCTCCACCCACAGGTTTTACTTCCCCCTTTTGCTCTTCTCATTCCTTACTGGTCATAGGCGAGCCGGGCATTCTGAACTCATGACTCAGGGAGGAAAGGTGCTAGCTGAAAGCACAAGAGCCTCCTCTAGGCTTTGAATTTTAAAAGTACTGAAAGACAAGAGTGGCACAAGAGGGTAACAGAAAAGAGGATACCTCACCCTCCCTCCATCCTAAAGGACTGCCCCTCCTTCCTCAGATCAGAAAAGGATTCATTGGGGGAAATAATGGAGAGAAGTGATGGGAAAAGAGGGTCATGTTATTATTGGTGACCAGGGGAAAGTGAGAGGGAGGGGAAAAATGGTACTCACTGCTTAGGGGACACTGAGCTTCTGCTAAACGTGATGGGAAATTTTGGAAATGGATAATGGTGATGGTTGAATGACAGGATAAACATAACTAATGTTACAGAATTGTACATGTGAAGAATGTTGAAATGGGAAATGATTTATTACATATGTTTACTATTTAAAAAAAAGGAATTAGGGCTATGGTCTCCATCTGTCTGGGGAATCCCATATCCTGACACCACCCAGAGCTCTGCCAGTCACCGTTCCCATGGGGCCTGGTGATGATTTCACTTTATCATGGCCATAAATTTCCTCTCCAACTGTCCAGTAGGAATGATGCTTTACTATGATCTGGCTTTTCCCCCAACAAGGTTTTGGGTTATTGCTAAGTCTTGGAGAAGAAAATAGGCCTTGGACACTTAAATGTGGCTGGAGAGAAAAGCCCCCTCTCTCCTTATCCCCTCTACAGACCTGTACTTGAGTGGGACTGAAGGAAACAACTTGAAAATACTCTGAGCCAGGAGAATGGGTAACCTCCTCTCTGTAAATGTGCCTTGTATTATAGTTGTCTGTGTAAGATTTTGTTAGAAAAATAAATGAGTTCCATTGCTCAAAGTTTGGGAATCTTTGAATTCTAGTGACTAGAGTATGAACTTGAAATCACACCTGGATTATAATTCTAGCTCTGCCAGTGCCTCTTATCTGTAATTTCTTCATCTGCATATTGAGGAAATTGTATTTAGTTCTGAGGGCTGCTCTGTGGTTGAAGTACATGATTCGGTGCCTGTCACATAGGTATTTTGTGCATATGAGTTTTCTTCACCTTCTCCTTTCATGAAGAGGATATCAAATATGACAAATGATATTGGGAAATATTAAACCACATGTCTCCTCTATCATTAACTTTTACCCCGTGACCTTGTCACATTAGGTCTCTATTGCACCAAGTGAAAATTGTCATACTAGGAAACAAAGGCATCAACTACCTGGCCTTCAAGTTCAAAATCCACACTCTTTAAGCCAGAAAAGATTTAGAACAGTAGTTTGTCAAGGAAAACTCTCTCCCTTCCCTACGTCATCCTGAGCGCCAATGCAACTCACTTACTCACTCAAGGACAATTAGATAAAGAGCTTTGGACTGCAGAAAGAGAGAGAAAAAGAAAAAAAGAGTCATAGTGGAGAACTCAGTTAAATGCTGATGAGCACTTCTGAGATGGAGCCCTGCATCCTAGCCCTTTCCTGCACTGGGATACAAATCCCAGGAGGGGAAGAAAGTCCCTAGATAGGCTTGGGAGATGCAAGACTAGAGGGGACCCATGGTGCTTCACTTTGTACCTGCATCCTAGGTACTTTTTGGATCTGAGGGATTGAACAAGACGAATATGTGGTTGAATAACTGGCAGCTCTCCAAGGGTAGACTTAGAGGATACCAGTGCTCAAGTGTGGCTAAAGACAAGATTTTAATATTGGTTGAGGAGCCCTGGTGTCACAATGGTTAAGCACTCAGATGCTAACCAAAAAGTTAGCCATTCGAACCCACCAGTGGCTCTGCAGAAGAAAAGACCTGGTGATCTGCTTCCATAAAGATTACAGCCTAGGAAATACTGTGGAATGGTTCTACTTTGTCATAGGGTTGCTATGAGTCAAAACTGACTTGATGGCAAACAGAAAGAGCAATATTGGTAGATTGTTGGCTTACTTTGTTTTGTATAAGAAAAGAAATGGCTGATGTGTGTGGGGAGGCAGGGTGAGATATGAGCATAGATGTAGAGAGCTTGAGTGACTAAAGAGAAAGGGTATGAGACTCATGAGGGGGTAGACTGAACAGATGCGGCAGCTGCCATGTGATAGAGAACTTTGGATAGAGGCTTTAAAAGACTTTTAAGCTATGTTACTGTGTATTGTATGATAAAATAGCTCTACTCCAAATTCCCAAGAAATCTTCTGTAAAGTCTATATTAGTTACCAGTGCCTTTGGAGTATGTATGTGTTTTCAGTGTTAAAAGTTGTAGGGTGGCTATATGGCAGAAACAAGGTTACAAAAGGTATTCATTGGTTTTCTTGGAGCTCTAGGTTTCTGTGGCGGTCCTCAGGGTACATGTGAGGGGGTGGCAATGGCAGATGGTTCTGTTTTCTCTGCCAGTAGTACAAGTCCCTCGTTAATTTTTTAATACATTAAAACCTCCTTTAAAATTTCACTTTGAAAAGAAAATTTCACTCTTAAGAGCTTTTGTCTGAAAAACAGGGAACTAGATGATCTCTAAAGTAAATTCTGTGGGGTTACGGAATGAATGCAAATAGATTAAGTAAACAAGTAAAAAAAATACATCTGTCCTTTTGCATTTTCTAGAGGGTTTTGTTAACAGCAATGTGGTTGTTGTGTGCTGTTGATTCGATTCCCGCTCATAATGACCTTATAGGACAGAGTAGAAATGCCTCATAGGGTTTACGCACACACTATAGGGTTTACAAGGCTGTAATCTTTACAGCAGCAGATTGCCAGGTCTTTTCTCCTGTGGAGCCACTGGTGGGTTTGCACTGCCTACCTTTTAGTTAGCAGGTGAGCACTTAACCATTGTGCCACCAAGACGCCTTTAGATATAAACAAAAAAAACCAAATCCATTGCTGTTGAGTTGATTCTGTCTCACAGCAGCCCTATAGGACAGAGGATTGCCCCACAGGGTTTCCAAGGCTGTAAATCTTCACGGAAGCAGAGTGCCACATCTTTCTCCTGTGGAACCTGGTGGGTTCTAACTGCTGACTTTCCAGTTAGCAGCCGTGTGCTTAACCACTGCACCACCAGGGTTCCTTCCTTTAGCAATAGGTAGAGGTAAAGCAGATGGGGGCAGAGCAAAACCAAGATGTGACAATTCTGTCCTAAAGAAGAATCGTTTACTCCTGAAACTTATGGTCCCTGTCCCTCCATTTCCTGGGCTTCCTTTTTGTCTAACAGAAACGTTGGCATTGCCTTTCTCTTCCCATCTGCCTTTCTTTGCATTTTCTCTTGCTATTCCAAGTGAGATTTAGAAAGTATAGTGGGATTAGTAACCCATTAAACTGGTGCAAGAAGGTAAAGCTCAGCTGTCCTGTTTGCTTCTGATTGTAGTGTTCAATATATTTTGTCCTGGGCTGTGTCCTAAAAGAGAGCAGAGAGTAATAACAACCATGTATAGTAGAAGCTTTCTTATTTGGCCTTTCCATAACTGACTCTTCAGATTAACCAGTGGTCTCCGTTTCCTCTGCAGACACACTGATGGACGCTTAAGGCTCGCAGACCACCCAGAGCATATTGCTGTGACCAGTGGAGTGATTTACTTACCAAAGACAAACTATGTTTGTCTGTAAACTTGCTTATGCCAACTAGACACATAGGTTGGTTAAACATGAGATGAACTGATGAATTTACAGCGTAAAATAAAAATTGTTATTTCTATGAAGATGTATTTAAAGTAAAAGATAAAAAGTTGTTTAATTCATTGCATTTTAGTATCGTAGTCAAATAAGATGTGAACGGGACCATTGTTAATTATTGGTAAAAAACAAAAGCATAAACCTCTACACGCATTCTGCACTAAATTTCAAAACTATCATTAAGTTAACACTCTATTCCAAAGAAATGGAAACTGGAAATTGTGGGATGAGGCCTTAAGAGTGTACACGGAAAACAGCATCAAACTCCAATACAAGGCTCTCTAGTCAAAGGAAAGCCCTTAGTCCTGTATGAAAATACTGACATATGAATGCACATTAAGATGTGCTAAGTTAACATGTTTAGATGATGATTTTTAATGACTCTACCCTTTATTATCATTTTCAGTTAACTGAACAATCCCCACTCCTGATAGGAAAGGAGGGTGTCTGTAGTGAAGGCATTTATTGTTTTATTTATGCCTCATGACAACTTTGATCAGTAGTATTATCCGCATTTTACAAATGAAGTATCTAAAACTTACTCAAGGCCACAAGCTGGAATATCCATGAAAAAAAAAAATAAGGAATAAAACAACCGTCTTCTAAATAAAATTCTTAAATTTTAGGATTCATTCATTCATTTCTCTTTTTTTTTTTTTTTAATTCTTTGAGCAACAGTTAGAGACTAGATCCTAAGGACACATAAGGACTTTTAAAATATCTGCTGTCAAAATGGGAGAATATGGCAATTGCACAGTTAACCAGAATACAAGAAGGAAAAGGCTAAATGCCTTCAGAGAGTTCTCATCAAGGAGAAGGTATAGACGGCAGAGAGAAACTTTCTGTGCAAGTTTATCCTTTGAGTCTCAGTTTTCTAATTTTTAAAACACATACAATGATGTCTTTTGCAAAGGGCAATTAGGAACCTTAAAGCATTTATCGTATAACCAGGCATATAACAGATGTTCAGCAAATGATGACCATTGAAAGAGCCATCAGATCTGCTTCCTTTGTTGTCCTCTGCACCAAAGGTTGGATCTCTTGGCTACCTTTGATTGATTCTAGGCAACCTTGGGCTGTTTTTATTCAATCCCCAAAGCCAGTCGAGTGGAGAAATAAAAGCAGTCAAATGAATCCTTGGTGGTCAGGCACAGCACCCACTGAAACTTTGCCTTTCAGTCCCCATTCTGGTGCTAGGTAGATGCAGCCCTGGAGCATTGCTGCTCTTCTCCCCCAACTCCACAAGTCGCCTGGTCTTAGGTTGCAGGAGGAACAAGACAGCCAGGGAAGGAGGAAACCCGTTTACTCTGAGGAGTGATTTCACAAACTCATTGATGGAAAGAAGGTATGAAATAAACAGTCTTCACTTGGGTCCACATTTATTTCATTGCTCCTGGGTAGACAAGTATTCTCTATTATTCCTTTTTACCTTATAAATGAATGAATGAATGAATGAATAAGCAAACAAATCAATCAATCCCATTGCCACCTAGTCGATTCTGACTCATATCTATAAATCAAACCAAATCCATTGTCGTCAAGTTGATTCCAACTCATAGTGACCCTATAGGACAGAGTAGAACTGCCCCACAGGGGTTTCAAGGCTTTAATCTTTAACTGTCTCATCTTTCTCCTGTGGAGTGTCTGGTGGATTTGAACCTCTGACCTTTTGGTTAGCAGCCAAGTGCTTAACCACTGCACCACCAGGGCTCCTTTTAGCTACCCTATTTAAGTCTTGGAAATCTGGTGGTACAGTGGTTAAAGAGCTTGGCTGCTAACCAAATGGTTGCGAGTTTGAATCTACCAGCTGCTCCTTGGGAACCCTATGGGGCAGTTCTACTCTGTCCTATCGGGTTACTATTAGTCAGAAATGACTCAATGGCAATGGGTTTGGTTTTCTGGTTTTATACAAGTCTTTATTTGCACCCCCACTTGGCAAAGAACAGGTGTTTTTCACTGCTGATTTTCCTGTACACAGATGTAGTTTTTCCCTCTGTGTTCCCATCGATTTTGGGTCACCGTTTCTCAGAACATGTTTCTCTTTTTTGGTCATCAAGGTGCTTCACATTCACAAATGAACTAAGATACGAGATTCAAAAATGTTATTTCACTATGTTTAAAGGGACAGTTATTTACAATTTTGCATTTCTTCACTCGGAAAAATAAATTTAAAAAATTTAATCAAAATAATTAAAAAGGTGTTTGAAGTGTATCTACTGTTAATCACTGGCTCCAGACAAAATGCATCAGCTTGAATCATCTCCTTTCTTCAAATGTTTAGTCATAAAGCATCACTTTCAGTCTTTCTCTGATTAGCACTGAAAACAGAAACCAGTGCCACTAGCTCTTTCCCTCAACTTTCTAGGTAGAGTTTTTGCAATTACAAGAAATGTTTGTTTACGAAGCAATTGAGGGAATGACCGTGATGCAAACCAAGCATCTGTCATGAATTCCAGCAGGCAATTGCTATAACCAGAATTGAGTCCAATTTCTGTCATAAGGGGGGCAGTCATTATAACTTCTATCAAAAGAGCAATCTGAAAGCCTGAAAGGTGAATAGAAAGAACCCCAAGCAGGAGAGAGTAATGTAGCTCATGGTAGGAAAGCTGCCAGTGAAAAAGCAATTTCTCAGAATGTAGCACTGCAGTAGGGAAGGGCAATGATTGATCAGCTTGAAAAATCGACAATGGCCCCTAAAGGAGCCCAGTGAAAAAATGCGCACCCTTGGGGCTCACTATCCTTCCTTATCATGGGTGTTGTTTTTGTCATCGTTGTTAGCAGTGTCATCATCATCATCATCATTGCTAATACACACTGAATACCTACTGTACCCTTCTGTTATTTCATTTCATCATCACAAAGACCCTATTTCACAGGAGAGGAAAGTGAGATTTTGAAAGGTCAATAACCTTCTCCTTTAAGGAGGATGCTAGTCTATACGCCTCCAAACCCATGCTCTTAACTGCTGTACTGATCTGCCTCGGAGGAACGCTGATGGCTCAGTGGTTAAGCACTCAGCTCATAATCAGCCCCACCCAAGGGCTCTGCAGGAGAAATCCCTGGCAATCTGCTCCTGTGAAAATTACAGTCTAGAGAACCCTATGGGGCAATTTTACTCTTTCACATGGGGTCGCTATGAGTCAAAAATCAACTCGATGGCACCTAATGACAACAATCTGCCTCAAGAACACAATCTAGAGACCATATATCTTGGAAGGAGCCAAAATCCTCAAGTCAGCCTGGGCCTAGAAAAGACTCTCTCAAAACCACCTCAGCAAGGGAAAACTTCTCAATGCTATATCTCAGAGAAAGAGACTCTACAAGGTACTTGACAGTTTAAATGCTGAACGTATTTTATTTGTCCCTCTGTCACCTTCCTATAGCCTCCTGAGTACTCATGGTAATGAGTTGAAATTCCCTGTTCATTAGTCTGTGTCCTTCACTAGGTGGCTATTTCCTAAAGGGAGGCTTGATGTATTGTCCATTTCTGAGTTGCTGTTATAGTACTTTTGTACACAGACGACTAAGGTGTGTCTTACCCAGGCTATGGCCTTTTCAATCATCTCCTATTCATGAGGAAGTTGGTTAATCAAAAAGGGAGACAGAAGAAGGGCTGATGCATTCGAACTGTGGTATTGGCAAAGAATACTGAATATACTGTGGACTGCCAGAAGAACAACAAATCAATCTTAGAAGAAATACAACCCGAATGTTCCTTTGAAGCAATGATGGTGAGACTTTGACTTACTTTGGGCATGTCAGGAAAGACCAATTACTAGAAAAGGACATTGTGTTTGGTAAAGTAGAGCGCCAAAGGAATTGATGGAAACCCTCAATGAAATGAATTGCCATAATTGCCACAACTATACTCAAACATACCAGCAATCATGAAGATGGTGGAGGACTGGGCAGCATTTTGTTATGTTATACATAAGGTCACTGTGACTGGGAGGTGACTCAATAGCACTAACAACACCAGCAACAACTACAAAGTTGGTGCTCAACAAGCATTGAAAAATTTAATGCAGAGGAGAGTATTCATAATATTGATTGTGAAGTAGGAGTCATAGGATTATAACTCTCTGGAGCTTCATTACAGGTCTTCTAGTTCAATCTCCCCAAAAAAGCTTACTGGATGAAGGAACGCTTGAAATTTAAGCTAACTCCATGCAGTAGGTTAAGCTCATTTTAGTTGTTGTTTGTTCTGTTTTGAAATGAGTGGAAATCAAGAATTGGTACTCCCTGTTTTAGTCAGAGGAGCCTTTCACATAGATGGAGAACATTACTAAATTACATGTAAATCTTTTTTCTTCTCAAATCCTCTTATGTTTTTATTGTTGCTTTGTCTTCCAGCCTTTTAGCTATATGGCTTTTTCTCCTCTGATGTCTCTCTAAGTTCTTCTGTTTTCGCCTAGTTTACCGTCTGGTTTTAGATCACAGAACAAGAGCCTAGATGCCAGCAAATGTCTGTCAGTGGTGACTCTGTCAAGAGCCTTACCGTATTTGCTATAACCAGAAAAACACTCCTGCACCTTCCATGAGAGCAAATGCAGGTGCTATGTTATTTCAATGAAACAAACAAGAAAAGAGAAATCCTTCGGGTTTTTGAGGTAGGTTCCTATTTAAAATTTTCAGAACTGAAAACGAGTTGACTTCGAGTTTAAAAAGAATATTGGTTTAGTTGACTTGGCTCAATTTGCCCTCATATTCTTATTTCAATTCCCTATGAAAGCAGGCCATAGTCATAAACAGGTTTTTGCCCACCTTCCCTCTCTTTCAGTCCCTTCCAGCTTTTTGTTGCAGATAACACACAGTTGGCTCAGTTCTGGGTGGCTGCAACTATTCCTGGCTTTGTTATCTTGCGATGGGTTACTGTGTCAAAGAAGTGGTATTTTCACCATTGCAGACAGCATCTTGATGTTTCCTGATGATTTACCAATATGCTTGCTGAACAACAACAAAGAAAAAGATGTTCAGGTAGGAAACTTTAGAGAGACTGGGTTTTCCTGTTTACATAGATTAGACAACAGTTCAATTTGACACATCGACTTTTGTTTTTGTGACGCGTCAGAAGTTGATTTTGTTGTTAGCCGCTTTGAAACAGTGGCACACTTTGAGACTGAATTTTTAAACGAGGAGGATTTAGTTTTGTTTACAGGCAATAAAAACAATAAAAATCTTGAGCTAATTTTGAATTGGCTTTGTTTCTGAAATCCAGTTCAACCCAAGTCCTTTCTTTCTCCAGACCTGTTATCTCTTGAGCTGTTAGCCAACTTGAGGTCTAAGTCAGCACTGTGGGCTAGAACAGTGTTTGGTATCAGGTTTTGCTTACGGATACAAATCGTTCTTCAACAAATTGTGGGAGTAGAGAGCGTTGGTTAATTTGATACTTTACCTGTGGTTTATAAGTGTTAAAAGCATTTTCTCCAATAAGGGAACACCCAAAATGCACGTAATTAGGACTTTGGCAATTATATACTAAAAAAATGAATGGATGAGTGGCTCATCTGGGTAATTGTAGAACTTGTATACACTTAGACCCCCCCTCCAAAAAACTTAAGCAAGGATCTTTTTGAGTCGTATTTCTATGTGACCTCAAGAGAGAATACTTTACATGCCCCCAGACCAAAAAATCTATTGCCGTCCAGTCAGTTCTGACTCACAGCAACCCTATCGGAGAGAGTAGAAATGCACCATAGGATTTCCAAGGAGTGCTGGTGGATTCGAACTGCTGACTTTTTGGTTAGCAGCCAGTCTCTTAACCACCACTCCATCAGGGCTCCATTTTATGTGCAATGGTGTCCAGTATCAAAAACGTGGTATCAAGGCAATGTCATAGCCCAAAAATCAAACAGATAATTTGATCAAGTTATACAAACACCTTTTAAATTCAGAGATTACAAAAAATCATTTAGAAGTGAGACATCATTCTAATAAGAAGAATTAAATTGGTCACTTAAGAGGAGGTAAGAATTGACGAAAGGAGCAATTTGGTTCTTAAGGATGATGTTATGGATTGAATCGCCTCCACCTGAAATGTGTGCCAACTTGGCTAGGCCATGATTCCCAGTGTTGTGTGACTGTTCACCATTTTGTCATCTCATGTGATTTTCCTGTGTGTTGTAAATCACACCTCTATGATGTTAATGCCCCCACGTGTCTGTCAGTTTGTCATACCGTGGGGCTTGTGTGTTGCTGTGATGCTGGAAGCTATGCCACCAGTATTCAGATACCAGCAGGGTCACCCATGAAGGACAGGTTTCAGCTGAGCTTCTAGACTAAGACAGACTAGGAAGAAGGACCCGGCAGTCTACTTCTGAAAAGCATTAGCCAGTGAAAACCTTATGAATAGCAGCGGAACATTGTCTGATATAATGTGGAAGATAAGCCCCCCCAGGTTGGAAGGCACTCAAAAGATGACTGGGGAAGAGCTGCCTCCTCAATGTAGAGTCAACCTTAATGACGTGGATGGAGTAAAGCTTTTGGGACCTTCAAAGAAATCAAAAGACGCATTGCATTGGGCAAATCTGCTGCAAAGGACATCTTAAAGTGTTGAAGGGCAAAGATATCACCTTGAAGACTAAGGTGCACCTGACCCAAACCATGGTATTTTCAATCACATCATATGCATGTGAAAGCTGGACAATGAATAAGGAAGACTGAAAAAGAGTTGACGCCTTTGAATTGTGGTGTTGGTGAAGAATATTGAGTATACCATGGGCTGCCAAAAGAATGAACAAATCTGTCTTGGAAGAAGTACACAGAATGCTCCTTAGAGGCAAGGATGGCGAGACTGCGTCTTACATACTTCAGACATGTCAGGAGGGATGAGTCCCTGGAGAAAAACATCATGCTTGTCAGAGTACAGGGTCAGCGGAAAAGAGGAAGCCCCTCAACGAGGTGGATTGACACAGTGGCTGCAACAATGAGCTCAGGCATAACAATGATTGTAAGGATGGCGCAGGACCGGGCAGTGTTTCGTTCTGTTGTGCATAGGGATGCTATGAGTCGGAACTGACTTTATGGCACCTAACAACAACAACAACAACAACAACAACAACAACAGCATGATGTTAATGAGGAAGATTAGAGGCAGTTATGTTACTGAGGTAGGACTCAATCTACAAGATTAGGTTGTATCTTGAGTCAATCTCTTTTGAGACATAAAAAAGAGAAATGAGCAGAGAGATAAGAGGGACCTTCTTTCACCAAGAAAGCAGAGCTGGGAGCAGAGCACATCCTTTGGACCTGGGGTCCCTGGACTGAGAAGGTCCTAGACCAGGGGAAGATTGATGACAAGGGCCTTCTTCCATAGCCAACAGAGGGAGAAAGCCTTCTTCTGGAGCTGGCACCCTGAATTTGGACTTCTAGCCTCCTAGACTGTGAGAGAATAAATTTCTGTTTGTTAAAGCCATCGATTTGTAGAATTTCTGTTACAGCAGCATTAGATAACCATGACAGATAGTAAAGAACTCATAAAGAACACTCAGTTCCTTAAAAAAAAAAAAAGAAATATGGAAAATAATGTCACTGTCTGAATAACCAAAAAAATTCAAACCCACTGCCGTTGTGTCAACTACTGACTCACAGGGACCCCAAAGGACAGAGTAGAACTACCCTATAGGGTTTCCAAGGAGCACCTGGTGGATTTGAACTGCCAAACTTCTGGTTAGCAGCCATAGCTCTTAACTACTACGCTACCAGGGTTTCCATACACAGAATGGGGCTTTGTAGTAACATTTTCTGTCACTTTGCTCCTGTCTGATTAAAGAGGCTAATTCCATGATTTTCATTTAAGTTCCAGATAAGTGTTTCAGAGAAGGCGTGTATAACTGGAAATAGGTTAGCTGGTGTTGGTAAGTGATTTGCAATCGCGCAACACATTCCCATTGAAGTAGCTCAGGTCAGTGTCCTGCTAAGCATAATTTTACTTGTTTGAAAAGGAGTTCAGCTATCACAATAAAAATCTATGTAATATTTGAAAACAAGGGGGAAAAAGTTAAAGTTAGTCAATCCTCCCCCCAAGGTAAAGATCTTTGAGTTGTAATCCATTCAGAGGGAATTGGGCAAGAATAACAAAACCAGCCAGTCAGACTTGAAGCCTGAATAGAAGACAGTAAAAATTGTGTTTAAAAACAAAATATTATTACTGTGGGCCAGATAATTCAGAAATTCTGTTAAATGTAGTAACAGGAACGGAGGTTTAATTTGTCATTGCTGTCTAGTTGATTCAGACTCATAGTGACCCTATAGGTCAGAGTAGAACTGCCCCATAGGGTTTCCAAGGAACAGCTGGTGGATCTGAATTGCTGACATCTTGGTTAGCAGCTGAATTTTTAACCACTGTTTTTTTGTGACACCAGGGCTCCAGAGGTTTAATTAGGTATTAATAAAGCCCTGGTGGCAAATTAGAATTGATTTGACAGCAATGAATTTTTTTGTCACCCTAAAACCAAAACCAATTCCATTGCTCTCAAGTTGATTCTGACTCATAGTGACCCTATAGGACAAAGTAGAACTGCCCTATAGGGTTTCCAAGGAGTGGTTGATGGATTTGAAGTGCCAACCTTGTGGTTACCAGCCGAATTCTTAACCACTGTACCACCAGGGCTCCTTTGTCACCCTACCAAAAACCAAACCAAACCCAGTGCCCTCAAGTGGATTCCGACTCCTAGCGACCATCACCCTAAAACCGTCACCCTAGCTCCTGTAAATGTATGATTTGATGTCTGAAAAGAATAGAATCTTATTCCCTGAAAAATATCATAAGTAGCTGTTGAATTGGCTTTGATTCACGGTGACCTTATGTGTAACAGAACAAAATATTGCCTGGTCACGCACCATCTTCATGATCTTTGATGTTATGGATTGAATTGTGTCCCCCCAAAATGTCTGTCAACTTGGAGAGGTTATGATTCCCACTATGATGTTAATAAGATAGATTAGCAGCAGTTATTATATTGGTGAGATCTACAAGATTAGATAGTGTCTAAGCCAATTTGTTTGGAGATATAAAAGAAAAACGCAAGCAGAGAGATACGGGAACCCCATACCACCAAGAAACAGCACCAAGAGCAAGGCGAGTCCTTTGGAGCCGCAGTCCCTGTGCCTGAGAAGCTCCTTGATCATGGGAAGATTGATGACAAAGACCTCCATCCAGAGGTGACAGAAAGAAAGTCTTCCCTGGAGCGGACAGCCTGAATGTGGACTTGTAACCTACTTGAGAGAATAAATTTCTCTTTGCTAAAGCCATTCACCTGTGGTGTTTCTCACAGCACCACTAGGTGACTGAGACACTCGGTACGTTTGGGTCTGTTGTTGCAGCTATTGTGTCAGTCCACTTTACTGTGGATTTTTCTCGTTTTCATTGGGCCTCTGCTTTACCAAACATGATGTCCTTTCCCAGTATGGGTTATAGTATCCTGGATATACCACTATGAAGGTATGAGAGTGGGTGGCAGTCAAGTTGCAAAGCACACGTCTTTTGTTTGCTAAGTCTTCCTCCTTCCAATCTATGAATCACCCTACTAGTCCCGTCCCTGCAATACTGTTTGGCTGCATTTCTAAGAAATAGCAGCAGGTCTAGTTTCTAGTGAATTTCAGTTGACCTTAATATTCTTGAGGTCTTGGGAGGAGGCTGAGTGGGACTTGATCTCCCTGGTGACTTCTTAACCCATAGAAGCTAATGCCTTGGGGTTATGCTTGGACATTTATTGACCAGTGCCAGGTCAACACATCCATGCAGACTTGGAGATCCCCTGTTTCCTTTGTGGATGACCTTTGGTTCCCACAGACGGAGGTGAGAGGAACACAAAGTTATTTGCCAAAGACTGGTGCTTGGTACCAGAAACCCATAGAACATCAATTTATGCAGATCCTCCTTAACAAGCTATAAGTAAACAGTATGCTACCTATCAAAAGAGTTGTAAGAAATGTTAATGCAGGTGGCAAGAAAAGTGAGAGAAAGAAGACTGTCTTTATCCTACTCTATAGCTGGAATCTTCCTTCAGGAAGGAAACTTCTCACAAAAGAAGGCATCTGATAGCAGGTGTTTTGGATGTCTGAATGTCTAGATGTCTCAATACCTTTCTATTTCCTATAAAAATGGATACTATGGGTGATAGAAAGAGCCCCTGTGGCACAGTGGTTAAGCGCTCAGCTGCTAACCAAAAGGCTGATGGTTTGAACCAGCCCTACCAGCGGTTCCACAGGAGAGAGATGTGGTAACGTGCTTCTGTAAAGAGTACAACCTAGGAAACCCTGTGGCTCAATTCTATTCTGTCTTACTGGGTCACTATGAGTCAGAATCAACTTGATGGCATACAACGACAACATGGGTGATAATAGCTGAGCATATTAGATTACATATTTCTTTAGGTCTAATAGGTTTGTCATTAAAGTGAAACTAAATTTTGTTCTGGATGTTACAAGGATAAAGAGCTAGAAACCTATACTCTGCTCCATTTCTGAAAGAGTTAAACCATTGCCCTATAAAACCAGGACCGTGGCTTGGAAACAATCTTCGATATTATCTGAAAATCTTAAAAAAAAAAAAATGCAACTGTAGCCTTATTTTTTTTTTCTGGCTGATCTGCCCTACGTGTATTTTAGGTGTCTGATTGTGCTCAGATGTGGGTAAGTGGTGAGGAGGAAAAAATAATGTTTCTTAACTCTGAGGATAAGAAGATTTCAAATTATATGCATCTCACATACTTTCTTAGTCTGCCCCACATTCTGCACCATGATGTGGGGTTAGATACTGCTTATCTGGTGTTTATTTCTTTGGGGGAAAACAAGCATTGAAAGCAAAGATATTACAGATAGGTGCAATTTCTGAGCTATAAGAAGAGGAATCAGCTGGTACCTCTCAATTAAGACCTCAAGGGGATTTAAATAACACCTAACAACAACAACAACAACAACATGGTGTCTCCCCTTAAAAGCAACTAATTTTGGGCGATCTCAGATCATGGCCATTATCGAAACACCCAACTTTACGGTCATTATTTTTCCCACTGTAAAACCAATCAAACCGGTTAAGCAAAGATTCTAAAAAATTCATACCAAAGTCATTTTAAGGAAGCTAAGAGAGGAAACCATGTTCTCAAAGCATTGAATTCTAATGTTTTATATTAAAATGTATGTATATTTTGTTCTTGAGACCATTACATAGGTGTGTGTTGATATAAAGATAAAATTTTACAATATATATATAAATGCACTCACACACATATATGTATAATTTTACAAGGATATAGTATCATATATGCTATTTTAATGTACCTTTCCTCTCATTTTTTTTTCTTTGCCCTCTTCACCCACTGTCACCTGTTACCCCGTAAATCTAGGTTAACAACCTAGTTAGTGTACATCTTCCCATATTTCTCTACATGCTCATAGAATCATATCCAAGATATACACACACACACATTACACACTACACACATACATATTTGTACACACATGCATATACTTTTAGTTTTATGTCTTTTATTTTGCAGAAGTAAAATCATATAATACATTCTTCCCTGAATCTTGTTTTATTCACTCAACAATACCTTGTGGAAATTTCTCTAAAACAACTGGTCAACTCCGAAATCTTTGTCTTTAGTGACTACACAGCATTTATGGTGTGGCTATACCACAATTAATTCAATTATTCCCTGTAAATGTGCATTATTTTTCAGTTACTTGCGCTGCAATAAACATGCATGTATGTATGTGTATACCAAAACTTTTCTCTGTACTAGATTTACAAGAAGGGTATTTCTGGGTTGAAGAGTTCAAATATTTTTAACTTTAAAAAATACTACAAGATCACTTCAAAAAAAGTCTGCATTAATTTACATTTATACCAGCCACACATTAGAGTAAATAAAATGTTCTAAATACTTGCTACTCAAAGTATGGTCCATGGACCAGCAGCATTGGTATCATCTGGGAGCTTGTTAGAAATACAGACTCTTAGCCCTACTCTAGACCTACTGAATGGGAATTAAATAGGATTTTATTTAATAGGATTAAATAAAATATAACAGGATTTAATAGAATAGATGATCTATATGCACTTTATAGTTTGAAACTCAGTGTATAAAATCACTTGCAATCTGTTAAATTGGGGGTATTTTCTCTTTCAGAGAAATGTCTGAAAGGTTAATTAAGAAATTAGTAATATTGGTTGACTCTTGGGTGGAGGAGCATTGTGGGGCTGGCAGACAGGACTGGGATGGAAACTTGATTTTCAGCCTAGTTTTGTAACCTTTAACTTTTCCCATGGGCATGGATTATCTATTTAAAAATTTTAAACAAATAACTCCTTGCAAAAATAATAATTATTTTTCCATCCTCAAATCTCCTGGGAGATGATTGGCCTGCAGCTCCGCATGTATCCACACACTCTACCACCGACGTTCATCAAGTTTGTACACTCTAGTTTAAGAAGTGTGTGGAGAAGGAAAGTTCTCCAAGCCACACAGTTTGCCTTTTGAGGATGTGAAAATGTAGTGATGTCAGTGGGGGTTTATCCACTGAGGTAACTTTGACAGGGAAGACAGAGTGAGTCAGTGCCACAGGGTAGCTTTGGACTGTTCTCTGCAATATCTCCACAGTTTAAACTGCAATTACCATCCTGGTGTCAAATTTGCAATATTTAAGATTTTCCTACACCAGAAAATTCCATTGAAAAATTGTGACAGATTCGATTTTTTGAAATACGAGAGTTCTTAGGTTTGCTGTCAATCAGAGAACTGACAACACCTCCAATTGCAGAGTCCATGGTTAGGTTTGCTGGCACTAAGATGGTAGTGGGGTTTCTAGGGGTGTGGTAGGTATCCCTGCCTCTGAGGTCAGAAATGGAAAGTCCTCACCACCCTGTTGGCTTCTTGGAATAAGATTCCACCCTATACTTCAATAATCCATTGTGTATACAACTTATTCTTGGGAAGTATTTCATGCAGGCTAAAATGAAAATACATGTACGTTAAAATTGGCTCTGAAGGTTAAAATACATGAGTCTTTTAAGTCTAGTTTCTCCACATTTTGTCACCTTTTCATCTAAATGTTGTTAGCTGCTGGGCAGTCAGCCCTTGACTAGTGACAACCCCATGCACAATGGAACTAAACGTTACCAGGTCCTACACCATCCCCATAATCGGTTGCAGATCTGACAATTGTGACTCATGGGGTTTTCATTGGCTGATTTTTAGAAGTAGGTAACCGGGCCTTTCTTCCTAGTCTGTCGTAGTCTGTTTAGCATCATAGCAACATGTAAGCTTCCACTGACAGATGGGTGGTGGCTGCGCATGAAGTGCATTAACCAGGAACTGAACCCAGGTCTCCTACATGGATGGAGAGAATTCTATAACTGAACCACTGTGGGTCTACATAGCTTGAAATTACGGGCAACAATTCAAACTTACCTGGTCCTTGAATCCATCCTCTCTTTGAGGTCCACCAGTCTCCTGAAAAATGTAGCCCATGTATTTTTGAGAATCATCAGCAGGGACAAGGGCGTCTCATATATGCTCATAAACAAATTTGCCTGGTTACTAGAGAATCTTTCATTTCTTATTTTTCTCTGGCTTTGCTCCCTTCCTCTGATTGCTGCCCCTCCTGCCAGGAATTCTTTTCCCTGCAGAGCACCTTCTTTCTCCCATTAGGCATCTGTCTCCTGGGCAGCTGGATATCTGAGCCCTGATGTGTGTGTGTATATTGGGATGGGGGTGGGGTGGGTTGGGGGTGGGATAGTGTGGGGTGGAGGGGGCAAAGCTGCATGGCATTGTTCTGGATGTGGGAATGAACTGTCTTTCTTCTTTGGCAGGGAGAGAGATAGATTAACCAATAAGCACAATACACACTGGTGTACAGTAAGCAAGGTACGCACGGGCTTAATCGTGTTTACTTACTAATCTGTAGAGGCACCGTGTCCCAGGGGTTCAGTGAAATAGCCCTTCCCACCCTTTACTCACAATTCCCTCTCTCCTGGAGGCGGGGCCAAGATGGCAGAGTAGTCAGACATTTCTGGTGGTCCCTCGTACAATAAACACCCCCCAAAACAAGAGACTCAATTATATATGACAATCTAGGAGCCCTGAACATCAACGGGAAAGTTGAGGAATTGGACTGAGTGGCAGGAGGAGGGAGAGATGGTTCAGAAGCAGTGAGGAGCTGTCAGACCTGACAGCAAGAACTGGCACCCCATAGGCTAAAGCCACTGGTGCGAGTGCAGAGAGGCAAGCAGTGGTGTTTGGGATGTGTTTTCCACATCGGGAGAGACTGAGTGACCTTCAGAATCTGTGAAAAGTGGTCCTCTCAGCAAGAGATAAGTACTTGCGTCTAATCCACCGCATGGACCAAAAAACACCCTTTTGGAAAAAACTATCTCCGGTTTACCTGACCCCTTGCTGCTCTACACTGGGTCCCGAGCTGGCTTCAGTGATAGCTGTTTTCCTTGGGCTGGAAGTAGGACCTACCTTGTGCTCTGAGCCATCTTCCTGGCCTTGGAGAAGGAACAAATTAACAAACAGGGAAAAGTAATCTGCTGTTAGAGCTTCGAAGGCACCAAAAATCAACTAGCTCGCATGAGCTGCCTATTTGGGTATATCAAAATAAAACAAAACAAGACGCTAGGACACAGTAAGCAAACATAAAATAAATAAATACAATAACTTATCGATGGCTTGGAGGTAACAGTCAATATCAAATCACATGAAGAGGCAGTCCATGATGGCTTTAGCAAAGCTCCTCCCCCCAAAAAGAATCCCAACTACCCAGGTTTGGTAACAGCATTTTCTGGCTCCTTGTACACTCAAGGTCCATTTTGTCTCAGGATTTTATCTTCTGCGTATGTGCTTCTAAATCCCGGATTAAGATTATGCTGGGGGCCCTGTTATACCTGCAACAGAAACCCTAGGCCCATGAGAATTAATGGTTTATTACTTGGAGTTCTCTGAGCTCTAGTACCTAAGAAAGGATTCTCTGGCTAAGTAGGTACTATCTGCTCAGCTACTGAGTTGCTTCCAAGGATAGTGGGCTCAGTTGGCCATTCAGCCAGGACCAATGTCTCTGTCAGGACCAATTCTACCAGCCCTCAGCCACTTCCTTTTGTTGTGTCCAGAGTGGAAATGGAGATCAGTTCCATCCTGCATGGGAAAGAGCAGCATGCACCACCTTGCAGGGAGTTTGAGGGAGGAGGGGATTGTTTTCCATTCTCAGTACTGCGGTACCTCAGAACTGCTGCCATGTGCAGCCCCAGCTGAGAGGATGTTGGATGTCAGTGGTCCAGTGTTGGGTGTTGGGGCAGAGGTGGAGAACCAGGGAATGGAGGAGAACAAGGTAAGCGCCTTCCCCCAGCACTCTCCTAAAATCAGCAATGATATTTGCAAGAGATCATTCTATTGCCTCAGAGTTTTTATTTTCACAAAGTGAAAGGGGATGTGAGGGCAGGGTGGGCGTGACGAATACATCTTCTGATCCTCCTCTCCTGTCCCAGGGAATTTCTGTGAGAGAAAGCCAGTACCAGTTGCAGTCAACTCCAACTCATGGTGACCTCATGTGTGTCAGAGTAGAACCACAGTCCATAGGGTTTTCAGTGGCTGATTTTTCAGAAGTAGTTTACCAGGCTTTTCTTCGAAGACACCTATGAGTGAACTGGAGCCTCCAAACTTTCGGTTAGCAGCCCAGAGCGTTAACCATTTGCATCACCCAGGTACTCCCCCGTGAAAGGAAGGGAATACCTAATGAATTGGATATGTTGCCAGTTCGGAAATAAATCCACTACATATGGCTTCCTGGTCAATAGTTTGATCACAATTGTTGTGTTAGTAGTTAGTAATCACCATCTCAGGGCCTTGCCCTGTTCCTAGTCATAGGGGGAGGAGTGGCTACAGGAAGCTGTGCTGGCTTTTCCACTTCAATTCAGACTTGCAGGTGACATCGAGAGGTAGGTAGAAGATACCTTGCTAAACATCCTCCTATTGCAAAGGAACCTGCGGGCAAATGCACAGCCGAGTTGTGCAATGTGTTGTGGGCCTGTCCTAGTTTACCACTTCCAGGTTTTCAAGGCTCAGCCTTGTCCCACGCGTATGTGCACAGTCTCTGCCCTTCTGTGCCTGGCATGAGTACAAGATGCAGGAGTTGAGAAAATGGGCTGTAGAGTGGGTGGTAGCGCTGATCTCAGTCCAGCTGTGCACACTCAGGCCTCCCAGGGGTCAACTGTCTGGCAGCCCAGGAATTACAGTGCAACAGTTGGAGAACCCTGGATGCTGAATTGCTTTCCTTTCTCAGACTGTTTTATTCATTCATCCACAAGGTTTGAGTGTCCAGGTATGCTGGGAGAACAGTATCGAGGCTGCAGCACATGGCTGGTCAGTTTGTGCACTGCAAAAATGCAGTCAGCTGTGAGGAGAACCCAGTGCTTGAGGAGAGCGGGGACTGAAATCTATTAGCCAGCCTGTTGCGTCCTGCTATGGTGCCGGATCAGTTCAGAGGAAGGGCAGTCTTTCTATAATTCATCCTTCTAAAGAGTGACTTGTGAGGATTTACACAACGGACCTGTATGAGCTAGTGGTGGCCCTGGGGAGATGATTTTAAATTGCGAAGCCTTGGTTTAGGGGCCTCTACTTTCACCATCAAGACCAGACCTTCTCCTGACTTGCTTGAAGTGACACCTTTTGGGAACCTGGCAGTTGAAAACCTATAGGAGCCCTGGTGGCACAATGGTTAAGTAAGCCCATGCCCACTAACCTAAAGGTTCATGGTACAATTTGTGGTTCAAATCCACCCAGCGGATCCTGTAAAGATTACAGCCTAGCAAAACCTATGGGGCAGTTCTATTCTGTCACATGGGGTCGCTATGAATCGAAACTGGTTCGATGGCACCTAACATCAACACATCACACAGAAGGCTCATAGTGTATTTGTTTGGCTTACACAGAGTTGGTCCACACAGTGTTTAAAATATTTGAATTGGCTGCCAATATTTAAAATTAAGAAATATAATTATAAATGTTTATAAATATAAATTTTCAATAAAGAATGTTGAATATACCATGGACTTTGAGAACAAATAAAGCAGCCTTAGAAGAAATAGAACCAGAATGCTCCTTAAAAGTGAGGATGGCGAGACTTCGACTCACTTACTTTGGGCACACCACCAGGAAAGACCAATCACTGGAAAAGGACAGCATGTTTAGTAAAATACAGAGTCAGTGAAAATGTGGGAAATCCTTAATGAGGTAGATTGATAAAATAACCATAACGATGGACCCAAGTATACCAGCGATCATGAAAATGGCACAGGGCTGGGCAACATTTCGTTCTATCATATTTAAGGTTACCATGATTTGGAGCTGACTGGATGGCAACTAACAAACAACAACAACATTTAAAATTAAAGCAATTTCATATAAAAATAAGAACTTCTGGCTTCCTATGGCACTGACAGGCAACACTTGGTAGTAACTGAACAAATCTGTCTTAGAAGAAGTACAACCGGAATGCTCCTTAAAAGCAAGGATGGTGAGACTATGTCTGACATACTTTGGGCATATTCTCAGAAGGGACCAGTCCCTGGAGAAGGGCATCATGCTTCGTAAAGCAGAGGGTCAGTGAAAATGAGGAAGATCCTCGACATGATAGACACAGTGGCTGCAACAATGGGCTCGAGCATAACAATGACTGTGTGGATGAAGGGTGGCGTTTCGTTCTGTTGTACAGAGGGTCGCTACGAGTCGGAGCCAGCTCTACGGCGCCTAACAACAACCACAAATTAGTGTGTGACGTAGTCCTCCCCTGCTCTGTTGCCTCTCTGGCACTGAGGACGAAAAGTAATTGCTGCTTATCGTAGTGCTTATGCTCTTTTTTCCTCTAGTAGAATTAGGAGAAAAGCGAAATCTTCCCTGTGGGAAAATTAAAGCCATCTTTAAAGAAAAAAAATCTGGCCTGCTGTATATTTTTAAATTACTTGCCAAGTCCCTCTAGGATTTGTCTTTGCAGCCCACACCCTTAGTCAAATAGTCACATAATCAAGGAATCAAGGAAACCTGAGAAATTCAGTTATAGCCCCTAATATTTAATTGGCCATTAAATTCAGCTGTCTAGACTACAGAAGAACCATGATTTATCATGACTTCTCTGTATTAGAGGAGCCCTGGTGGCACAGTGGTTAAGAGATTGGCTGCTAACTAAAAGGTTGGCAGTTCAAATCTACCGGCCACAACTTGGAAACTGTATGGGGCACTTCTACTCTGTCCTGTAGGGTAGCTATAGGGTCGCTATGAGTCAGAATCGGTGGCAATCGGTATTTTTTGGTTTATACCCAGTGATGTCTGTACTTGGCCCACAGGTGAAAGAGAAGCTGTCTAGTCTAACGGTTAAGGGCAAAGTCTCTGGAGACAGATTCCTTCCTGAGTTCCAACCCTAGCCTCTTATTAGCTGTGTGAACTGGGATCAGCTCTTTAACCCCCTTCATGCCTTAGCTCCTTTCTTTATATAATGAGAATAGTAACATGGTGGTGCAGTGGTTTAAGCACTCGGGCGCTAATTGAAAGGTCAGTGGTTCAAACCCGTCAGCTGCTCCTTGGGAGAAAGATGTGGCTGCCAGCTTCCATAAAGATTACAGCCTTGGAAACCCTATGGGGGCAGTTCAACTTCATCCTATAGGGTTGGTTTGAGTTGGAATCGACTCGACAGCAATGGGTTTGTTTTTCTATTTTTGGTTTACAGATGAGCATTAAAGAAGTTACTTCATATAAAGTGCTTAGAATAGTGGCTGGCCCATGCCAAATACCCAGTGAGTATTTATTACTACCTGCTTGCTACCTTCTTCCTCCCTCAGGAAAATGCGGTATTTGGAAATGTGGCTATCAAACTGAAGGAAGTTGCCCTAGGGAAGAAACAACAGCATATTTTTACAAGTGGCGCCTTGACATTTTAAAGAAACTTCCCAAGCAATGGTGCTGGCAAATGGGTGAGCCTTACGAAGAGATCAAATCAGCTTCCGTGGAGTCGATTCAGACTCATGGCGACCCCGTGTATGTCAGAGTAGAACTCTGCTCCACAGGGTTTTCAGTGGCTGATTTTTCAGAAGTAGATCACCAGGCCTTTCTTACGAGGTGCATCTCGGTGGACTCAAACCTCCAACCTTTTGGTTAGTGGCTGAGTGCATTAATTATTTGCATCACCCAGGGAAGCAGAAGCCTTAGGAAAGGTAGCTGAATTTAGGGAGAAACCCTAAAGGCTCTGATGGCATCAGAAATCCAAGCACTGTCTTCTTACTGAAGCTACTGCTCCTGTAGAGCACGGTGGCGAAGTCTTTCCTTATTTTACAGGGCCTTTAAAGTGAAATGGGCTCAGGCCCTGAAACTGGTGGGAAGAGAAGAGCAAGCCCTCAGTCTTCGGAGTGCATGGTGGAGTCTGCCGTAGTGTGAGGAGGATGTTGTGGTTCCAGCCTGGTTTGTGGGGGCACAGCAAGGTGAGGCTGTTTCAGAGACAGGGCTCAGTATCGCTGTCTCCCTGCGGTTAGCGTGAAGTGAGCAAAGACACAACAGCATTTGCTTGGAGCTCAAGTGCTCACGGCTTTGCTTTGAGCCTCACACGGCCCTTTGGGCCTTTGAACTGCACCCACAAGACTCCCGTGGCATCTCTATCCAGATTTGTTTTGAAACAAGCTTGAAAACAATTTCACCCTGTCCTGTGCTCAGAACCTGAGTGTGAATGTGTGTAGATTTGTTTGTGGCTAGCTCAGTAGAATCTTCAGTAATGCCGCTGGTTACAGAGGATGTCTTGCTCAGTCTCACGTCTTTGTCAGAGAACGTGACAAAAAAAAAAAAAAAAAAAAAAAAACTATTGGAAAGAGCTATTCCTACAGGCAAAATGAATTTGTCTTTAAGTCAAGTATGCTGGTAAAATATGAGAGGAGAGGGAATATGTTGCAAAGGGTGTTGGAGGCAGAATTAGGTCAAACTTTGTTTAGGTAAGAAATGGATAGGGAGTAGGCGAGGGGTCTAGAGAGAGCCGAGATAGTGGGGGCTGCTGGGCTGACTTGAGCAAGGTTAGAGTAGGCCTCAGATCCTAGAAAGAGCTGAATTTAATAGGCTTCTTGGTTCCATTAGCTTCCACGAATCAATCAGCCTCAAACAGATGCACCCTGATCTTGCCCAGCTCTCTTCTGCAGAGCTGCAGGGGGCCATTTGGAAAGGAAGAAAGTGACCCTCCTCCCACCTACGCACACACACACATGCACGCACGCACGCATGCTCATCATCATCATCATTGTCGTCATCACCCTGGAAGGGTTAAAGCAGTTCTCTCCACAGATCTAGCATGAGGGAGCATTGGTGGTTCAATTCCAGCCTCCCATGGGGGAGACCCGAGTTTGATTTCCAGTGAATGCACTTCATGTGCAGCTACCAGCTGCCTGTCAGTGAAGGCTTGAAGGTTTCTGTGATGCTGAATAGGTTTCAGGGGAGCTTCCAGACTAAGACTAGGAAGAAAGGCCTGGTGATCTACTTCCAAAAATCAGCCCATGAATACCTTATGGATCACAATGGTCTCATTCCCAACCGATGGTGCAGGACTGGGCAGCATTTCCTTTCCTTGCACATGGGTTCACTAGGAGTTGGGGCCCGACTCAATGGTAGCTGACAACTGCTCTGAAAAGTTACTGTCCACCTCCTAGAATTTCTGTTACTGGGAGACAGCCCTCTTTATTCATTAATTTATTCTATATTTATTGAGTGTCTAATGAGTGCTAGAATCTGTTGGGTGTTGAGTGTGAGAGAAAAATGAGTAAACATAGAAAGATAAATTACAGTCAAATTCTAACACGCTAAGGAATCTGGAATTGGTGAGAGACTGGAGAGAAGGCTTTTAAGCAAACATGTGATGTGCTTTAAGCAGAGTTTTAGGAATATCATTCTGAGAGTAGTATAGAGGCTAGACTGGTACAGAAAATGGAGGATTGGAGAGAAATTGAGAAAGTAAAGAGTCAGCTGAGAGCTATTTCAAGAGTCTAGAAGAGAGGTTTTGAGGCCTTTTGAAATAATATAGTGACTGCGGGACCTGCAAGGAAAGGACAGATGTGAGAGTCATATAGAAGAAATAATCAGTAAGACAGACCCCTAGTGGCATAGTGGTTAAGAGCTCAGCTGCTAACCAAAAGGTCAGCAGTTTTAATCCACCAGGCACTTCTTGGAAACTCTACAGGGCAGTTCTACTTTGTCCTACGGGGTCACTATGAGTTAGTCGATTCGATGGCAATGGGGTTTTTTTTTTTTTTTTTTTTTTAAATAAGAGTTGGGTGTGATGGGAGAGAGAGAGCAAGGAGGGAAGGATGACTCTAAAATTTTGAGTGTGAGAGAGCAGGAGAACCATGGGTGTTGGCATTGTAACAGAGTGGGAAGTCAGAAGGAAGGGCTCTTCCCAGAGAATCTCAGGGATGGAAGGAGCTGTGAAGTCATCCAGCCGAATCCTCCATCCAGAGTCTGTTTCTTCTTTGTTCACATGATAACCTTTCCTTTGAGGACCCCAGGCTGGCCTGGGAAGGGTAACAGCTAAGTAGTTGGGATATGGTGTTGGGCTCCATGAGAAGGGGTTCTAGTGCAAGGAAAAATGGAGTGCTCCAGCAGTGGGGTGTAGTCAGAATGTTCTAGAGAAAGGGGAGATCCAAATATGATGAAGACTAAGCTCAATGGGCCTGTTGTGGAGATGAAGTTGGGGTAACAGGGCTGAGACATGGATTCAGTAGAGATAGAATTCCATCCAGAGCAGGATAAAATGGTAAGTATTGGTTTCCTTCCATCGCCACCAACTTCCCTGCCACAAGGTACCTGGGCTCTGTCTGAATTCTTCTGGCAACAGCAAGCTCACAGCTGAAATCTGTCATGCTGTGGTGTTCACCACTAGTGTCGGTCCATTCTTGGGGACCACAGAAAAGACACTTCTTCTGGAGAGCCTTTCAAATGGTTGAAGATGGGTGTCCTAAGTCTGAAGCTTCTCTTCTCAAGGCCAAGCACTTGACACCTGTGCTTACTGTCACCTAGACTGAGTCCTTAGACTGCTTTTAATGTGCCAAAGTTTGGAGTTTCTTCACTTCTGAATATATTCGGCACCTCTGCATACATAAAGGTGCACATGTTAACATGTGTGCCCATCAACTGCACACAACATTGCAGTTGCGGTCTGACCACCACAGATCAGAAGAAAATCAGCATTTCCCTTGGTTGAGCTATTATACTACCACTAATGCATCTGGTGGCCCAGTGGTTAAGAGCTCGGCTGCTAATCAAAAGGCCAGATGTTCTAATCCACCAGCTGCTCCTTGGAAGCCCTATGGGGAAGTTCTACTCTGTCCTGTAGGGCCGCTATGAGTCAGAATCAGCTCAACGGCACTGGGTTAAAGCATCTAAGGAAACTGAATTCCTTAGGGCCACAATCATAATTAGATTCAATTTACTTTAAGCAAAATGTTTTGTTTTTATTTTTAAACACACTGTTAAGCCATACTTCCCCTCTCCTGTGCTTGTAAACCCAAAAAAACCCAAACCCAGTGCCATCAAGTCGATTCCGACTCATAGCGACCCTATAGGACAGAGTAGAACTGCCCCATAGAGTTTCCAAGGAGCACCTGGTGGATTCGAACTATTGACCCTTTGGTTAGCAGCCGTAGCGCTTAACCACTACCCCACCAGGCTTTCCCCTGTGCTTGTACACTTGGTTATTTGTACCAAGTTTAGTGACCTGGGTAAGAGGATGGCTTTTGGGGTTAGTATTGGGTTCCTAGTCTGTGTCTTTTATTTACCAGTTGTGTGAAGTTATATAACCTCTCTAAATCTCATTTAAATCACACAAAAATGGCAATCTTATAGGACCTACTTCATAGAATTGTGAGAACTAAATGAGACAAAGCATGTAAAACTCAGCACAGTGCCTGGATCATAGTAAAAAAACCAAACAAACACATTGCCTTGAGTCAAGTCTGAGTCATAGCAACCCTATAGGATGGAGTAGACCTGACCGCATAGGGTTTCCAGGGCTGTAAATCTTTGTGGAAGCAGATTGCCACATCTTTCTCCTGCAAAATGGCTGGAGGGTTTGAATCACCGACCTTTTGGTTAGCAGCTGAACAGTTAACCACTGTGCTACCAGGGCTCCTCAATAAATATTAGCCATTATTATCTATTGTTACCTATTATTAGTCTCTTAACCTTGTTGGGTGGGACTCATTCTTCGAGGCATTATTGGGCCCTCTTTCTCTTATTAAACATAACTCAAATATCTCTCAACATTGTGTCTAACATAATTATACTTAGCATGGATTCTGTACCTCTCTTTGAATTTCTTTTTTGATATGCTGTATCGTTGTGGTTAATAAGAGAGACATGGTCAGTAAGAGAGACAGCTAATAGTCTGCTGAGGAAGACAGATAATGAATAACTCATGTGATGAGCCCTTTGGGTTTGCTGAAGTCACTCCACCAGTTAAAAATTCACTTGTCTTTGCATCTAGCCCATATTTGTTTATCTTGTCCCCAAGGATATCACGAACAACCCTGCAGAATGCCTTACTGATATCCAAATGCACTGTATCTGGCAAGGGATTAGGGGTGGAGTGGCAAAAACTCAGGCGTGGAGATATAAAGCTAAGCAGCCCAGAAGGACTTTCAAGCCAGCAAGAAAATATGTATAAACTTCTAGATCTCATCTGAGTCTGCAGTGAAGAAGGAGTTCATTTGCATAGAGATGAGGTAAGAGAAAAGTTAACAGAGTTCATTGCCATGGAAGCCAAGGGAGGAGGGAATTTCAAAGATGAGAGAGTGATTAATAGTATGAATTATGGAGAGAATTCACCACTTCATTTGTTTATTGAGGAGCTGATTGGGACCTTTATGAGATCGATTTCAGTGGAGTATTAAAAAGGCCAACTATTTTAAGGGGTTAGAAAATGATTGGCTGCAAAAAGAGAAAAAAACAGAGAAAAATCGATGAAAATAAAAAATGAATTCATTGAAAATGTGAAGAAAATTGATAAATTTCTAGCCAGACTGACCGAGAAAGAGAAAAGATATAAATTTCCAATGCCAGAAATGAAAAACGGGTCATTACTGCAGATTGTGCTGATATTAAAAGCATAATAAGGGAATGTTATAAACAACTTTTTTGTCAGTAAATTCAAAAACTTAGATGTAATGGACAAATTCCTTAACAGACACCAAAACTTACTCAAGAAAAGATAATCTTAATAACCCTGTATCTACTAAGGAAATTGAATTAATAATTAAAAATCTCCCAACAAAAATCCAGGCCATATGGCTTATCTTAGTTATCTAGTGCCTCTATAACAGAAATACTATAAGTGGACAACTTGAACATACAGAAGTATATTCTTTCACAATCTAGTAGGCTAGAAGTCTGAATTCAGGGTGCCAGCTCCAGGGGAAGGCTTTCTCTCTCTGTTGGTTCTGGGAGAAGGTCCTTGTCATCAATCTTCCCCAGTCAAGGAGCTTCTCAGCACAGGAACCCCGGGTCCAAGGAACAGGCTATTCTCCTGGTTCTGGTTTCTTGGTGGTGTAAGTTTCCTTTATCACCTGCTCACGTCTCTCTTTTATATCTCAAAAGAGATTGGGTCAAGACACAATCTAATTTTGTAGAATGAGCCCTGCAAACTAACATAACTGCCACTAATCCCATCTCATCAATATCATAGAAATAGGATTTACAACACATAGGAAAATAATATCAGATGACAAAATGGTGGATACTCACACAATACTGAGAATCTTGGCCTAGCCAAAATGATACACATATTTTTGGGGAATACAATTTAAGCCTGACATGGCTTCATTGTGCATCCTACGAAATATTTGAGGAAGAAATAATACTAATTCTACACAAACTCTTTCATAAAATGAAAGAGGGAATACATGCTAACTCGTTTATGTGGCCAGCATTAACCTGATATAAAAACAAGATATACTACAAGAAAATAAATCTTGAAAACAAAGCTACAGACTGACACCTCTCCTCAATATGGATAAAAAATCCTCAGCAAAATATTACCAACTCAAATCCAATGATACGCAAAAAGTATAATACATCCCTGGAATGCAATTCTGATTCATCACTTAAAAACCAACCAAAATAATTACCCATATCAATTTACTAAAGAAAAATCATATAATCAATTTTCTGGATGGAGAAAACCTGTGACAAAATTGAATATCCATTTAAGATAAAAGTGGCAAGTGATAATGTAGTAGTTGAGTGGTGGGTGAGTGTAAACTACCCTTTTAAAAAGTCTGGCAGTAAAAAGAAAAAGAGAAAGACAGAATAGCTACTCCAGGAGTAAGAACAGTGGAGCCAAGGGAAGGATTTTTCCCCCATTACATGAGTCTTGAGCATGTTTGTAGGCTGATGTAGCCAGAAGAGAGAGATTGAAAAAATACAGGAAATAATGATGGACAAGGTTCTCAGAGGTTGGGGAGGGAACAGGGCCTATAGCACAGTAGAGGCAGATGGTAGACTTCAAAATGTTCAATATTTCTGGGACTGAAGGGCTGGAGGAGAGAATAAAGGTAGATGCAGAGGTTACTTGAGAAAGTGAAGAGGGTCCACTGTGGGACGAAAGAGAAAGGTGACCTCCATTGCAGAGAATTTCCCAGAAATTGATCCAAAATACCAATCTTTATTCTAAAGGAAGAAATGGCTCTTTGAAATAAGTGGACCAGGAGTCAGGTGTGAAGGAGAACTGTTCAAGGGAAGAAATGGAAGAGAAAGAAAAATCCGTGGGTAAAAAAATGAACTCCACCAGCTTCACACCTTTTATTCATCCTCAAATGGACAAGAACAAATGGAAGAGATAGAGGAGACATTTCTGCATGTACCACACATTTGTGGACATTGGATTTTTCTTTCTCATCTTTTCTCGAGGTAATACTTTTATTGAGACATCATTACTACTATATTTATTTTACTAGAAAATAGCATCAGCTTCCGTGTATTTTCATAGAAATACTGTAGTAGTATTTTGGCAGTTTTAAAACGAGCCTTGAGTGTTTTCAAATTTTTTCAATCTGACATGAACTAAAAATGCAGTAACTGTTGACCAGGACCACTGCCTGTAGAGTGGTTGGTCCAGCTGTTCATGACCCTGTGAATACAGACCTCTTCAGGGCTGACTTCAAAACTAGTATTTGGGTTGAATATACAGAGTTCTGTAATGCATGGCCTTCTTGGGGGAGATTTAAAATCTGATTAACTCTTTTAAATTGGGAAACTCTCTGAATTTCCCAAATTGATTTGAGTAAATATATATTGAATGTTATTACAAAAATCCCAAACAGTCCGGGACATAAATGTTTAGCTACTGACATGCCAAGTTGGGAATAAGTGGTCCTGGGAGGAATGTTGTGGAAGAAGTTCCCATGAAGTAGGGAGTCAGACTAGATGGCCTCCAAAGTTCTTTCCAGTCCTAAAATTATAGCACTTTGTGGCTTTCCAAGGTTGCCCAAAGCAATGCTAGGGCCAGATCTAATGCTTTTGCCATGATCTCATCAAAGTTTTTTAACTGGGACCTAAATTTGGTTTAAGGATTTAACTGACAGTTAAAAGACAACTAACTGACGCCATATTCAAAGCAGTGCTAACACATTTAATGGCCCGCCTTTTTTAAAGGAATATGCTATTTATGCCTGTCTTCCCACAGCACCCCCACCCCTAGGCACCCAAGTGGTCTCCCAAGGTCTGCAACCAATTGACCTTGTGACACACATGAATAGCCTTTGTTAGCATAAATCTAATGGCCTAGAATAAAAAGGTGAACCAGACTGATCAAAGTCCCTCTCTTGGAGTCCTAAATAGGAAGCAAAAAATTGTTTTATATCCAAGAGCAGAAAATACCTGAAATGCATAGCGAGTCCGATGTAAGCACCAGCCACTACCACTTGCTTTCAGGATGCCGAGGACTACTACTTTGTACCTAAAGCAGAGCTTGCATGGGATTCTCCCAGAGAAAGGAGGGTCATCCTAGCCGAAACTCATTTCCCTGAGGTCCTTTCAAGCCTGCTAATTCTAGTGAATGCCCAACTGTCTTCAGATGTTTAGGGAGATTCTACAAGTTTCCTACTTAACAACCTTGTGCAAGAATATTTTTTTACAGCAAGGGATACTGTTTGCTCTATTTTTAACTTTTTCTCATATTGCTGTGTAATGTTGTCTTCTCTAGTTCAATCCTAATGAAATGGGGATTAGCTTACTGCCTGTGTCTTTATCATGATATTTTAATTATTTTTTGAATTTTATTTTAGGCTATTTTTCTGTTTCCTTCTCTAGAATACCTAGAATTATCCTGTTTACCCATTTATGAAATCAGCTAAGGTGGAATTGTGAAAACTCTGACAGGGTTTCTTCCATCTCCCAGGCACCCTCCTGGGTCACCATTCTCCATTATCTTGGAGACACAGATTCTGAGATTGAAATCTCAGGTGAACCTTGGCCCACAAGAAGGAAAATTAGGAAATCTTTCACTATCTAGAAATAGAATGTGATTTCTATTAACTATAAAAATTGTCTTTCGATTGATCATTATTTTAGTGATCAATCTAAATGTGATACTTTCACATATTTTGCACAAATATATCAACACAAGTGAAGGCTGGCTGTGCTGTTAGTCACACTGGTACTGATTTCCTGGAGACCTTGATTACTTGTAGTTATTTTACCCCATGGCCTCTGAAGATATGGGCACCAGAGCAGATGCAGTCCCATAGTAAGAACTACTCTCAAATTATTTTAGGGAACTTAACTATTTACTTAGGAAGCCCTGGCAGCGCACTAGTTGAGTAGTTGGCTACTAACTGAAAGGTTGGCAGTTCTAACCCACCAGCCACTCCATGGGAGAAAAATGTGGCAATCAGCTTCCATAAAGATTACAACCTCGGAAACCCTATGGGGCAGTTCTACTCTGTCCTGTAGGGTTGCTATGAGTCAGAATCAACTCAACGGCAATGGATAACTAACTCTGAGAGGTTAGTGAAAATTGTCACCAAGGAGAAGGACAATTTCAAGCTGACACACATATAGGAGCGTGGGGGTGAGCAACAGACCACTAAAAACCTTATCAAATAGAAGGTGTGAGTTATGCTAATAAAAGGTGCTTTCTTCTATGTAATGGCCTTTCACTTATTCAGCAAAGATTTAATAACAGACTACCATATACCGGGAAGATCAAAGACCACAGCCTTCAGTATGGATGACACCTCAACATAAAGAAAACAAAAATCCTCACACCTGGACCAATGAGCAACATCATGATGAATGGAGAAAACATTGAAGTTGTCAAGGATTTCATTTGACTTGGATCCACAATCAACAGCCATGGGAGCAGCAGTCAAGAAATCAAAAGACGCATTGCATTGGGCGAATCTGCTGCAACGGACCTCTTCAAAGTGTTGAAGAACAAAGATGTCACCCTGAAGACGAAGGTGCGCCTGACCCAAGGCATGGTATTTTCAATCGCATCATATGCATGTGAAAGCTGGACAATGAATAAGGAAGACTGAAGAAGAGTTGACACCTTTGAATTGTGGTGTTGGTGAAGAATATTGAATATACCATGGACTGCCAAAAGAATGAACAAATCTGTCTTGAAAGAAGTACAGCCAGAATGCTCCTTGGAAGCAAGGATGGTGAGACTGCGTCTTACATACTTTGGTCATGTTGTCAGGAGGGATGAGTCCCTGGAGAAGGACATCATGCTTGTCAGAGTACAGGGTCAGCAGAAAAGAGGAAGCCCCTCAATGAGGTGGATTGACACAGTGGCTGCAACAATGAGCTCAAGTATAACAACGATTGTAAGCATGGCTCAGGACCGGGCAGTGTTTCGTTCTGTTGTGCATAGTGTTGCTATGAGTTGGAACTGACTTGACGGCACCTGACGATGACAACAACAACCATATACCAGACATTATTTTAGGTTCTGGGGCACAGCAGTAAGCAAAATACACAAAATCCCTGAGTTCGTGGCACTTACAATCTAGTGGAGTGACAGTCAAGAAACTAATAAAAAAGTTGTCAGATGTTGATAAGTACAATGGAGACAAATAATCGTGGAGGTGGAGGTGTTGTGGGTTGTTCCTATTATGTATTAGGTGGTAAGGTTACAGTTGAACTGGAATCTGAAAAAAGTCAGAGGACAAGCTATGCAGATATGTGAGAGAAAAACAGTCCAAGCAAAGAGAACAGCAAGGGCAAAGGCCCTGAGGCAGGAATGTGCCTGGAGTGTTTGAGGATTAGCAGGATGGATTTGTGGCTTAAGCAGAGTGGGCAGGGGGGAGACTAGAAGGAGATGAGATCAGAGAGATAGCAGGGGGCTAGGTCAAGATGAGGACTTGGGCGGGACTTCACGAGACAGGATGCCAGTAGAGGGTTGAAGCAGAAGGAAGGCATGACTTGCAGTAGGTTCCCTCTGTCTGCTGTTGTGAGAACAGCCTGCAGGGGGAGCAAGAGCAGGAACAGGGCAACCTGGTAGCTGGCTATTGCAATAATCCAGGCAAGAGATGTTAGTGGCTTGGGCTGGGCTTCTTATGGCAGAGGGGTGAGGAAGACTGCATTCTGAGTGCATCTTGAAGGTACAGCCTGAATATTTTGCTGATGAATTGGAGGTAGGGTATGAGAGAAAGAATGAGTATGAGAGAGGCCAGCCAAGGATGACTTAAAGGTGTTTGGCCTGAATAATAGGAAGGATGGAGTTGCCTGAAATGGGGAAGGCTCTGGGAGGAGCAGGTATGAAGGAGAAGAATTCAGAAATTCAACATTGGACATATTGAGTTGGAGGAATCCCTGGGTGTGCAAATGGTTAACATGCTGTTAACCAACCAAAAGAGTGGCTGTTCAAGTCCACCCAAAGGTACCTCAGAAGGAAGGACTGGAGACCCACTTCCAAAAAATCAGCCATTAAAAACTCTGTGGAGCACAATTCTACTGTTACACACATGGGGTTGCCATGAGTTGGAGTTGATGCAACAGTTTTTTTTTTTTTTTTTTTTTTAAATTTTATTAGCCATCCATGTGGAAATGGAAGCAGTCTGTAAGAGAAACAATCTCAGAGTTTGGGGAGGGTGAGAAATAGAAATTTCAGCATTATCAGCATCTATAATACCTCGAAAGCCACGGGAATGGGTGAGATGATACAGGATTGACTTTGGATAGGGAAGGGCTGAGGCCTGGGCCCTCCAACAATTAGTGGTCGAGGAGAAGCGGAGGATCCAGAAAGAAACCCTCCAAAGGAGCAGAGGAGACCCAGAGAGGAGGGTCACAGAAGCCAAGTCACTGAGAACACATTATTGTTGACTTTTTTTTTTTTGGTTAACACATTCTTGAGATAAGTATCATTGAGTCACTGCTTTATACTAGTAAAAAGACACAATTATACAAGTGCATCTATCTGTAAAGGAAACATTCTATTAAGAAAACATTATGAATAGATGATAGGATTGTGACTGTTTTGGTATTTTAATAATGCATTCTCCTCTGCTGCTGGGATAAGCCTTGGAATTTTAGCACATGGACCAAGAACTATGAAATTTATATAACAGTACTGCCTTGAGATAGAGTCTTGGGGGAATTTTCACCTATAACTACCTAATGTGGATACTTCTCCCAGGGAATGTTCTCGATTTATATGTATGTTTATTTTTACATATATTGTTCTGGTACCTTCTATTTTCAGAGCCACTTCAAAATCTATTCTTTCTTACTTTGGATTTTTGCTCTCTGTCTGAGTTAATGAAGGTTCCCTTTTTCAGTGGCCCTCATAATCTGGGAAAGGTCATATCTACACTGACTATCCTGATGATAGTAACATATACAACAAACACCATGTTCACGTATGACGTTTGGAAGATCCATTGCCAAGACACAAGCACTTTATAAAAGCAAGGCACTGACACGGACATCATATTTTGTTAAAAGGACAAAGGAGGAAGTTGGAGAATATTTAAAAGTCAGGTACTCTGAAGACAAAGTGGGACACAAGTGCCTTCTTTTGGCTTCATTTCTTTTCCTCTGTGAGTCTTGAAGGTGATCTCTCTCCATCACTTCCTTGTACATGTTCACTCCTTTGGAGAACTATTTTAATATCCTAAGAGAAAAACATTCAAAGTAGAAGTTACAAACATTAATAAATAATTTAGGATTAATTATCAAATTTTCACTTAATACGTGGCAGTAATTAAAGTTTTTTTTTTTCCTTTGGGAGAACAGTTCCCCATTTCACTTTAATCCTGGGCTGTAACTTTTAGATGTGCTGTTGGAAAGATATGGAAGATCTTAGAGCCTCAGTTCCGTCTAATAATGGAGTTCTCTTCATATTAAATAACATTTGTAAAAGCAATAAACAGAGTCAGATATGTAATGAACAAGCCAAAAGATTAGTTATTTTCTTAGTAATGAATAAAAAACAGTGTTTGCCTTCTATTAAGGAAAATTCTAATGCTCAATTAATAATTTCCATAGATTTGTAGAATTTTAGAATAGCAGATTTCTGGGATTGCTTATTTTCTCCATTTTTTTTTTTTAAATATTAGGGGTAGACCAGTCTGCTTTTTATCTGCCTCAAATGTCCACTTATCTTACATCTTATATCACAGTTTCCAAACAAATTTAAAAAATTATTACAATGTAGAAGGGGTGCAAACTCAGGTGCAAAATATGAAATTACATTTGTGTAGCTTTTAGTTCTTTTATTTCACAAATTTAGGGAAGTGCTTTAGGAACATAAGATTTCTTTCTTCCAAGCTGAGGTCCAAAGGTTTCAGTTTGACTGTGGTCATTTTACTCATGTAAGTCCGTCATCTGAGCTGACTCCTGCCAAGTGACGTCACACATTGCGTTTATCAGTCACTGTCAGGAATCATGGTGAATCATTTTCCCAAGAGATCTTGCTCTTTGAAAACACTGATGTTCTGCAGCCAAAGGTCAACTTTGAGTGAATCATGGAAAAAAGAAAAGCTGGTCACCACTGACCTTTCTATTCATTCCCACTGCTATCCTTAACACCATGTCTTCTCTGAATACTGTATCTATAATAACTAATGCTGGGCGTTGAAAGTTAAGTTGGTGATTAGAAACGAGTTGACCTGTGTTTATTTGATGCTCCGTAGTATAGGAAAAATTATAAACTCCAGATATGTTTGAACCAGCCTTGGCTCAATTTATAGCTGGAATCAGGGACCATGATTTTCAGTGGCAGTTAAGGGGGAACCTTGAGAGAGTCAGAAAACAACCACCATATTTTGTTATAAAGATAAGAAGATTGGAGAATTTTTTTTTTTTTAAGTCAGATACTTTAAAGACAAAGTGGGATCCAATCCCTTCAAGTCACACTTATAATAAGTATTTTCCTCATGCCATTGGGTCCTGACTCCTTTGTTTATAAGAAATTCTCCTGTGACATTGTTTTTAACACTAAAAGGTTTACTGCTTTCTCCTTATTCTTAAGGAGGATATATGCTTGATTTATAGGTTTGCTAGAAGAAATGGACATTCACATATTTATTATAAGAAACTATGTTTGTTAGATTGCTACAGAAAATTGTTCGCTTACATTTCTGAATATATTTGTCATAGAAAATTGACTTTGCTCACCTACGGCCCAGTTACAGCGCTGATCTTGTTACTTTTAACTAAGCCATTCTCTTAATTATTTAGAAATATAACTTGAAAATAACTCCTTGTATAAGGTCTAGGAAGTAGAATTAAATAAATGACTTGAACCGATTAACTGTAAAGCTCAACACAAAAGCTGGCTCTCCCACATACGTAACTGGTTACATTGAGCTTCCTGGGCCCTGGGTTTGGACCCCATTTTGGATATTAGCAGGTCTAAGCTTTGTCATCATGGTGTGAACCAGTGAAAGCTTCCTGTCCCTCCAAAGAGAAGACGCTCCATTCGGAGATGAAATGCCAGCTTGTCAATCCATTCAGATCAAACCTTACACGGCTCAGAAATGATTCTTGCACTTGAAACTACCTAGAGTCTAACACTAATAATATTAATAATATCTCATATTTATTGAGTACATTTTATCTGGAGGCACTGAGCTAAGTACTTTATGTGGATTAACTCATTTAACTCTTACAAGAACCTGATGAGGTAGGATTGATAATTATCCCTATTTTACCGATGAGGAAACCGAGGCTCATTTGAGGCCACTTGCCCATGGTCACACAGCTCCTAGGTGTGAACCCAATCAGTGTGACCCCAGAGGACACTCTCCTAACTACAAACCCAGGCAGCCTCGCAATAGGCGCAAAACTAAAACATACGATAGGTATGCATATTCTCAAATACACATGTTTTCTCAAATACACATTTTAAAATGTTGCTGCTTCTAAACCCGAATCTCGTAAACAGAGATGTTGGGCAACAGCCTTCACTTCCCACTGTTTGTAATAGCAAATAACATTTCAACCTGAAAAACCACACTGTAGCTTTTGCTCTACTTATCTAGAAAGATCTTCAAATAACATCACTGTGTGGTTAAAGTTCACTTTAAAATGTGATATATTTACTTGTACATGGATATCTGGAGAACAAAAATGATGACAGGATGAGTGTGATGTTTCCTGAGGTTTTTTTTTTTTTTTAATTAACAAAAATGAGAATCGAGCACTTTACTGGAAAGGGATGTGCTTTCATTTCAGAGTGTCGGGGTTTGGGCTTCCCAGGTTATGGGCACAGCTCTCCTTGTTTCACAGGCATGTGACCGAGTCGTGGTGTGGTAGCCACTGTCCTCTCATCAGAATCCTTGGGGGAGTGACAGGGAGAAGATGGGAAGGATGAAGGACGAGGCGAGCGAGGGTTGAAGCAACTGACTTGGATAGATCTGAATCACCCCAGCAGAGAACTAACTAGCTAGTTAACTCTCTACTATGAAAGTGTCAGGTGATACTAGCACTGTGGTTGGTTAATTGGAGGTCAGACACTCTAGCTTGGTGGCTCTCAGCCAGAGCAGTACCACCTACCTAGGGAGATTTTGGAAGTGTGAAGAGGTGTTTTTTTGGTGGTCAAAGTGTCAAGATGCTCCTGGAACATAGTGGGCGGGGCCTGGGATGTTAGCCATCCTGCCGGAATCAGGACAGTCCCACACAATGAGGAACTGTGCTGTCCACAAGGCCGGTAGTATCTGAGTTGAGATACAACTCAGGTTAATAAAACTCCTTGCAAAATGAGGGAAATACATGATTAAAAAGAGCCCTTTTGCCTTCATCTTTCCCTGAGAGGGGAGCTGATCCCCTAAGGCAGTCACATGTTGGCTGTTTTCTCTTCTCAGGCAAAAACCTAACACCATCTTCTCTGAAAAGTAACTATATTTGGCCACTCTGGCCAAAGTGAGGATCTTCCCAAAGGGTCATGATTTTGCAGGAATTTTCCTCCCATTATGTGCTGTAATTGTGGCATTGTTTTAGGTGCCCACTTGTTCTTGCTAACAGAAAGATAAATTCCGTTATGCTATGCACAATTCCGAAAGATTTTTGTGAATTATTTTGCAGATTCGAATTAAAAGGGCTATTTCCTGGAACATGAAATAGTTCGTAGAATGAAGTGTGGGATAATGTGATTGGTCCATGGAACCCACTTTATGCAGAATGCTGTTTGCTGAGAAGAAAGCAAAGGGGAGCAGATCCAGGCACCTGTGACTCTCCCGCATCCTGCACTTGACACTGGCTCGCCCTTCCTCTCTAGTTGTCTAGTTCTTATGGGTCTAGTTCTGATGAGCTCTGTCCCCCCTAATTCTAGAGTTACATTGGTTATGCCTTCCTCATCCTAAGAAGAGAACTAGTGAACCGCCAGTTACTGTCGGGTTGATTCAAGTGGAGAAGAAAGCCAGTCTGTATTGATGAAGTATGAAATATAGGAAAATGTATAAGTTCAGATGCAAACAGTAAGTATGTAGTGACAGTATGAACCTACTGAGTGTATGAAATTACGTATAGTAGGATTTATCTTATATTAGCAATAACTGGAACACTGCTTCCAACTATTTGGGGCTTATTTAAATAAAGAGACACAAATATATATATATTTAAAAAGGAACCCTGTTAAATGCAGGAACATAATGATATCATATGGCTAGGAAACAAACACTTAGGAATGAAGAAATTAATATCATATGACGCTCCTGCTCAGAAGCATGTCAATTCTACATTGCTTTTCAATTCAGCCCAAATTTCCCCTTGTGACTTTGTGTTTTGTAATTTTGCCTGAGGTTACTAGTTCAGTGGGGTCACTGCAGCCTGTGCAGACCGGCTCTTCAGTCATGTGGTTTATGCTCCTCCCACACACTCCTGCTCCCACCCATACTTCTCTCACCTGGGTCATTGTCTCTTCCCCACCCACAAGCAAATCCCTGTAGACTTTCTCCCCTTTTCCTCCCCTTTCCAGAATCTTGGCCATCTTATTTCTTCTTCAGCAGACTCCCTCCAGGCATCTAGCACAAACAAATGTCCTATGTTTTGAATTCCTGTAATTTTGCACTTTGTTGGTTTACCTTATAGGATTCATTTGTAATTCCTGCTTGTAAAAATGACCTTGCAAACAGGAGTGGAATTTTCTTGACAGCAGCAACTGCATTTGGTACTTGTGTTGTGTCTCTCCCATGGCTCTTTATACTACTGGCCTTAGTACTGGTGTTGTTGTTAGGTGTTATTGAGTCAATTTTCAACTCATAGTGACCCTAGCTGATGGAGTAGAATTGCCCTATAGGGTTTTCTTGGGTGTGATCTTTTCAGAAGCAGATCGCCAGGTCTATCTTTGGTGGATCCTCTGGGTAGGTTTGAATCGACAACCTTTCGTTTAGCAGCTGAGCACTCAACCATTGCACCACTAGGAGTCCTTAGTGTCAGTACTAAGTGCTCAGTATTGAATAGTAATCGTATAGCCACCATTTCTAAAGTGCTTCCCATGTGCCAGAGGCCATGCCAACTGCTTTCCCTGCAAAATCTTATTTAATCCTCACCACAAATGCTTTATATATGTGTAACTATTATCCCCATTTAACATATAAGGAAGGAAGGATGAAGAGAAGTTAAGGTCAGGTAGCTAGCGAGCGGTGGATGCAAGATTTGATTCTATTGCTTTCCGATTTTGGAGTTTGTGTTCTTAAATGCTCTGAAATCACCTGTGTTCTTAAATGTGGAAACCCTGGTGGCGTAGTGGTTAAGCACTACAGCCACTAACCAAAGGGTCGGCCGTTCAAATCCAACCAGGTGCTCCTTGAAAACTCTGTGGGGCAGTTCTACTCTGTCCGATAGGGTTGCTATGAGTTGGAATCGACTCGACGGCACTGGGTTGGGTTCTTAAATGCTATAATCGCACTTCACTACTAAATGGATCTAGAGTCTTGACACCTACTAGCTTGTTAGAAATGAATTCCAATCATTACTAAAACAAGTGATGAAATTTATATTAAAAAAATTAGCAATCTAGAACAAATGAAGTTTAGGCACAAAACCATAGAAGTCTGGATAGTCTCGTTACTGGGTATGGGAAGAAACCTGCAAAAGGTACTTGGTTATCACTGAGAAGTCAGGAGTGAATGCATGTTCGACTACTTGCACTTTATCAAAGTGAAAGCGCTTTCATCAGAAATCCAGCAAATCCTTTGTAGTCCTATAAACGACTGGCCAGAGTCAAATAGGGAGACCTCTTGATGTTAAACCGGTATCTGAGACAGTTGTAGCAACTTCTCACACTCTGAAAGGGGCTGGTCTCAGCTCTGCCTTCCTTAGCCCTGGCTGTTGAAGATCCATGGATGTGCATTTAAGCATGCGTGGTTGAGACTTGCTGTGTGATCTCTGAGTTGCAGGTTCTTCCTTTCTTCTGCTGAGCTGGCCCAGTCTCTATGGGTTTCATCCTCAGTTTCCCCATTTTGCACACTGATTTCCTCATAGAAATGGGACCCAACCTTTCACATGCACTGTCACGCCTACTGCCTAGACAATGTGTATTATGATTAGAGTAGACTGCATATGTCAGCACTTGGCTAGGGATGATGGTCTGAGCTATTTCTCTTTGGCCAGGGGGATCCTATTCTCCATACTCTTCAATCAAGGGCTGGCATCCTTAGGGGGCTGGAACGATCCAGAATCTGATTACTCCATCCCCCGGTTATAAGTATTACCTGCCTCTGAAGTCTTCTGTTGTAGACCCAGTGAGTAGCCCCATGGCACCGATGAAGCAGCCCTACAGTACAGATAGCTGCCGACTGTGCCCGAGTTTGTGGCACTTTGGGAACTGAGGGCTGGCCTGATGCTGTTACTGGCTTAGATTCCCTGTTCTGGCTGAGTTCAGTTTCTTCTTCCTCCCTGCTAGCCTACCTTACAGATGTCCCTGTATGTCCTGAACCTGCACTTAGCCAAATTAGAACACCTTTGGGTAATACTTACAGGCATTCTATAGTCTGAATAATTTGAAATCAGGTCTTGAATAAAAGGATGCTTCAAGAGAACAGCAACTTCAACTGGCTCCAGATTCTTGGCACCTAGGTCCTGAAATATTTTTATGAATTTCTTTAAAGAAAAAGAAGAAGAAGAAGAAAAAAAAAAACACAAAGTTAATTAACTTTAAAAATCCAGCAGATGTTAAAATTGTACTTACTAAATGAATGTGCCATAACTTCTCTACAATGATACATTTTGAGAACAGTTCCGTGAAAATATGCTCAAAATTTGACAGCAACTTTCCTTACGTACAGGTGGCCCCTTTTACAAAAATAATGTAACCAACCTCATAATAAATGTTCTCTGTCTTTAGGTGACTGGCAAATCTGTCACAGTCTTGTGCTTCGATTCCTCCTTGGAACACTTTGAGTAGTGTTTCCATGGAAATCTTTTCGGTGTTAGCATTTTCAGGGATTTCGTCTTCCTTTTCCTCTTTTAATTCCCTTTCCTCTCTTATATTTTCCTCAGGTTCAGGAGATGCTGCCACTGGACCCACATCAGTAAAGGAGAAGGTCTACAAAGGCCAGTGAAGAGAACATGAAATAAGACTGAAGTCTTGGCAACAGCAGAGGCATTTAGAAACACCAAGTTCATCACACACTTTCCATGCAGTGGAATAATAGTGCCTACCACAAACTAGCTAAACAAAGTTTAAAAGACAATATGCTAGTTTCACTGGAAATCACATGATGAAATCCTAGATCAAGTTTGCTCATGGTCTATAAGAGGCCTCAGTGTGAGGTGTATCCTATTCATCTCTATACCTCCTTGGGCTTACCATACTGCCAGGTCCATCACAGTCCTCAGTCAGTCAGCGCTGGAATAAGTTAGTGTAGACTTATAAGCATAAATGTAGCTTTTTAATAGTATTTGCTTTTGAAAATTGAATACAGTTGAAAGATAATGGCAAGTTAATATCTCAAGCTTGATTGATTCTAAGAGTTTCAGGAACATTGCTTTGTATATTGGTGGGTATTTTAACCCAATTAGACATTTAGAAGGCAAAACAGAAAACAAACTTGAATATAGAAAATCAGGTTGAGATTTCCATTGCTGCTCTTTGAAACCTGGGCAACAGCCATGAACTCAGGCATTTACATTTTGCATTGGGTAAAGAGTAAATTCCATCAGAAGTAATTTATTATGCGTCAAAAACTTGAAAAATATTCATACCATTTGACTCAGTAATTATAGAGCTAAGAATCCTAAAGAAATAATTCATATCCACAAATATTTTTACATATGGGTGTTCATTCCGTATTATTTACAGCAAAAATAGAAAACCTACATTTCCAAACAAGGACAATGGGGACACAAATTATACTACATTTGTGACAGAATACTATGCAGCCATGAAAACTATGATTTAAACGAATAGCCTTTTTTTTTTTTTTAAAGAACGGCATTAGAAAACACATGTTAAATGCAAAAAGGATACAGAACACAAACTAATAAATATACCATGATCTTAATTTTCTTATATTATTACAGTTAACAGTGGTTACCTCTGGATAATAGAATATTTTATTTCTTTTTTCCTTTGTACTTTCTAAATTCCCTACAGTAAATCTCTCCCTCTCGCTGTCCCTCTGTGTGTGTGTGTGCTTGTGTGTGTGTGTAACCAATATTTGAAAATGGAAATTTTGGAATGCTGGCTGGCCAGATGGTGGAGAATACCTGAGTAGCGATTCTCTTTTATCCCCAGGAAGGACTTACGGTTTTGCTAATGCTAATTTAGGTTTAAAACAAGAGGAGGGTGCCAATGTCTGTAAACTTTGAATTAAATTTAAGCATTAAGTGCATAGATTGTGTAAGGACTTTCCCAATAGCCATGTAAGTCCCATGTATGAAAAGATTTGGCACAGCACAAACTTAAGCCCCGTAGCCATATGCTCCTGTTAGAAATTTTGGAGGGGCCATAGGCAATGGAACAAAGACAGGTTGCATTTGCTCTAATTTGGATTTCTATATCCTTTGCTAAATCATAAATTTAATCTAGAAGAGAGTGAGAGCAAGAGAAAATGCTCTACAAGTTGAAGATTTAGGAATTAAGTATAAATATATATGCATATATTGGTATGTCTATATATTTGTGTGTATATAAGCATATACATAAACACATACATGCACATACACACACACCTATATATAGATATGGAGCCCTGGTGGTGCAGTGGTTAAGAGCTCTCCTGCTAACCAAAAGGTCGGCAGTTCAAATCCTCTAGCTTCTCCTTGGAAACCCTGTGGGGTAGTTCTACTCTGTCCTATAGGGTCACTATAAGTTGGAGTCAACTCGATGGCAACAGGTTTGGTTTTTTGGTTATATGTAGATACACACACACACACACACACACACACACACACACATAGTGGTTAGTTACTGTCAAGTTGATTTCAACTCATGGTGACTTGGTATGTGTCAGAGCAGAACTGTGCTCCATAGGGTTTTCAAAGTTGTGACCTTGTGACCTTTTGAAATAGACTGCCAGGCCTATCTTTCGAGGTGTCTCTGGGTAGGTTCAAGTTGCCAACCTTTGGGCTAGTAGTCAAGCACTTAACTCTTATGCTACCCATTTATACACACACACAGACACATATATATATGTTCAGTCTGTCTCCATTCTAAAAAATTTGGAAATACTACATGGCAGAAATGTGAACCTGGCCTTTGTGTCTCTACCTAGGAGGCTTGAGGATCATGCTGTGGATACCTGTCAATAATTTCCTGGGGCAAAAGATCACCTAGCAGAGTGAAATGAACATACTCGGAGCATAAAACATCATGCTGTCTGAACGAAGGATGCATACATACATTTCTATTCAGAGTGAAGCATAAGTGCTCTGAGCACAAGATACAGACAGAGCCTGTGGGTGGGTGAATGACTAGTCTGGTTAGATAAGCAGGGACACCGAAGTTAATCAGTGAAGGAATCTGGCCTCTCTGCAGCAATTCTGTAATTGTTGTGTGCTGCTGAATAGATTCTGACTCATAGAGCCCTCATGTGACAAAGTAAACTGCCTCATAAGGTTTTCTTGGCTATAATCTTTTATGGTAGCAGATTGCCAGGTCTTTCTCCTGTGGAGCCTCCGGGTGGGCTCAAACCACTGACCTTTCTTTTGGTTAGCAGTTGAACACTTAACCGTCGGAGGGACTAATTTTTCCAAGAGGACATTGGTGGTCCAGTGGTAGAATTCTTACCTTCCATGAAGGAGACCAGTGTTCAGTTATCAGCCACTGTACCTCATGAGCAGCCCCCACTGTCAGCGGAGGCTTGGGTGTTGCTATGATGCTGAATAGGTTTCAGTGGAACTTCCAGACTAAGATGAAAGACTACAAAGAAAGGTCTTGCAATCTACTTCTGAAAATCAGCTGATAAAAAGCCTATGGATCACAACTGATCATGGAGATAGTGCAGGACTCGTCAGCATTTGATTCTATTGTGTGTGGGGTCCTCATAAGTCAGGGACTGATTTGATAGCAGCTAATAACAACAATGACAACAACGTAATAGCAGCTAATGACAACAACAACATTAATAATTTCTCAAAGGCCCAATATAATCATCATGGGATAAATGATTTTTTCTTTTTTTATATCCTATTTATTTTTGGTGGCAATATATACAACCAAACATGCAACCATGCACAATTTCTACATCAACAGTTCAGTAACATTGGTTACACGCTTCACATTGTGTCATGATTCTATCTCTACCCATATTGTTTCATCACCATTAATTTAGGCTCTTTGCCTCTTAAAGTTCTCATCTGTGCTTTAGATTATCTGCTGTCAGTTTACAGTCATATAGATAATTCTTTATAATACTGTTATGCTTGAGGCAAACGTTATTAATTGGGCTAAAACTGTTACTTAGTTTAACAACGGCTTTATGGAATAGTTTTGGTTCAAGGTTTAAAGATTATTTCTGGGCATTATATTTGGGAGTTCCCTCAGTCTCAATGGATCCAGTAAGCTTAGCTTCCATGTTAGTTTGAAGTTCTGTTCCACATTTTTCCTCCTTTTGATCAGAATCCATCTGCTGGGTCCGTGATCAAAAGGTTCAGTAATGGTAGCTGGGCACCATCCATTTCTTCTGGTCTCATGGTAATGGAGGTAATAGTTTATGGAGGCAATTAAACCTGAAGTCCAGATAAGTGCATTTTTTTTTTTTAAGTCAAAAGGTAGCAAATTAAAGAATCTGAAATTTTAGAGGAAAGAATCCTTAAACGATTCGTGTCATGGGATGCTTTTTGAAGTTCTGCTATTATTTGCATGCAGAGCTCTCTAGGAGGTTGTGAAAGAGGAGATTTAGTGGCTCAGTGGGAAGGGAGGGAGATGAGGGAGCCAGCAAGCGTGACCAAAGAAGCCTGGTTCAGCCGCCTGAGGACAACAGGGTGTGCAGAGCAGGGGGCGTCCTCCAACAGAAAGCTCTGGAAGATAGTGATTATGAATGTGGCTGCACAAACAAAACCAGTGATGCCAGTTTGGAGAAAAGCCAGTGCTTCTGAATGAGGAATTATCAGTGGCATCCAAGCTCTGTGTGAGATCCATTATCATCTAAGCAATGGAACAGATGGTGGTGCTGCCAAACGCCCTGTCACGTGAAGCTAACTCTCAAAGGTGGCCCTCAAGGACTGTGTGCAAATGTGTCCAAATAATGGTGCTGGATGTTTTCCTGACTGTGCATTTCTATTAATCAGTCAGTTGGGTCCTATATCTCAGAAGGTGGCACGGAAGTTCAGTCCTTGGGACCAACATGGGTAAAGTTGTCAAGGAGCAGAATGGAATGGAAATGTATGTGTTTCAAATCCCAGGACCTCAAAGCCTCCTGCCAAGATGCTTTTTACAAGACTTCTAAAATGTTGGGGATTCAGGTTCTTAATTTATGGAATTCTCACAGCACAACCTCTTGCCACACAGGTGACAAAATGAGTCGTTTTTCCAAATGTCACTCATTTAAAAATTCACCAGGATCAGCGCATTGATGATGAGGGCCATGCTCTTGTGCTTCTTTTAAATTACCCACGAAGCCACGTCTTTAAACAGAGGTCTGCACCACACCGGGTACAATCAGCTTGGGTAGCAGAAACAGAGTAAGAAGGAATGGAATATTAGGGCAATTGTTAGCTGCTTATGCAGAAAACAAAAGCAGAGACTTGCTTGACTGTCTTAGGAGTGAAAATGGATCTGTTGGAGGAGATATTTCTGAGGTTATGGCTTCCTGGGGTGAGGTTGCCCAGGAAACCAGAGCACAGTGGGAAAGGGAACAGAAATGGAGCAGTGTGATTGGTGACAAGATGGTGAGGACAAGAGGTGAGGAAGAATGGAAGATGTGGATGGATCCTCTGTTTTAAGAACTCCTGGGGTTCACTCCAAGCCAGGAACCAGGCTGCTTGTGTGTGACAGACCAGGGGCCCTGTCCCCTGTCCCAGTCAATCTCCACTGTGCAGTATGCTTGGTTCAGTTCCTGTACAGTGTGCTTGGGGTTTAAAAGAGCTCTTGAGAAGAACGTTGTAGGAGAGTTGCCTCCTGGGAGGGAGCAGAAGCAGACCAAACAAATGAGTGGTTCAGGGAAGGAAGGGGCACAGAGCCTTCCTAAGATAGCTGGCCTGGCTGTTACCCATCCAGGAGGCTGTCTGTTGCTGTGGCAACAGCTCTAGCAGATGTTTCTTTTTTCCTAGTCATTTCAGTTCATTGTGGCCTCCTGGATCCTGCTATTGCCTCTGCCTGCAATGTCTGCTTCCTTCTCTCTGCCTTGGAGACTGGACTCCCTTCTTTCCCCGCTCCGCCCCTTATTCCCTTCCTTCCTAGCCATATTTGCAAACATTATTTGAGTACTTGCTATATGGCAGCTACTTGGGAGCACATAAACATAGGTAGGAGTCCCTGGGTGGTACAAACAGCTAATCTGCTTGGCTACTAAGCAAAAGGTTGGAGGTTCAAATGCACCCAGAGATACCTCAAAAGAAAGGCCTGCTGATCTACTTCAAAAAAATCAGCCATTGAAAACCCTGTGGAGCACAAACTCATGGGGTTGCCATGAGAATTGATTTGAAGGCATTGTTGTTTTTGTTAGGTGCCCTTGAGTCGATTCCGATTCATAGCAACCGTATGTACAATAGAATGAAATGCTGTCCGGTCCTCGCCATCCTCACAATCGCTGCTATGTTTGAGGCCATTGTTGCAGCCACTGTGTCAATCCATCTCCTTCAGGGTCTTCCTCTTTTTCGCTGGCCTTCTACTGTACCAAGCGTGATGTCCTCCAGGGACTGATTGCTCTTGATAAAAAAAAAAAAAAAACCCTTGATAACATGTCCAAAATATATGAGATGAAGTCTCACCATGCTTGCTTCTAATGAGTACTCTGGCTGCACTTCTTCCAAGATGGATTTATTCGTTTTTCTGGAGAAGATTTGCCAAATGCAATGCATCTTTTGATTTCTTGACTGTTGCTTCTGTGGGCGTTGATTGTGGATCCCAGTAAGATGAAATCCTTGATGGCTTCAATCTTTTGTCCATTTATCATGATGTTGCTTACTGGTCCAGTTGTGAGGATTTTTGTTTTCTTTATGTTGAGGAGTAATCCATACTGAAGGCTGTGGTCTTTGATCTTCATCAATAAGTGCTTCAAGTCCTCTTCACTCTCAGCAAACAAGGTTGTATCATCTGTATATTGCAGGTTGTTAACGAAGGCACTAAAAACTGGTAACTGGTAAAAATGATAATTTCTATGGTGTTTGATGAACTCATAAATATTGCATAAACATTGATATCCTTGGCATTAGTGAGCTGAAATGGACTGATATTGGCTATTTTGAATCAGACAATCATATGGTTTACTATGCCAGAAATGATATCTTGAAGAGAAATGGCATTGCACTCATCCTCAAAAAGAACATGTCAAGATCTGTCCTGAAGTACAACCCTGTCAGTGATAGGGTTGTATCCACATGCCTACAAGGAAGACCAGTTAATAGGACTATTATTCAAATTTACACACCAACCACTAAGGCCAAAGATGAAGAAACTAAAGATTTTTACCAACTTCTCCGGTCGGAAATTGATCAAACATGCCATCAGGGTGCATTTGATAATTACTGATGATTGGAATGCAAAAGTTGGAGACAAAGAAGAAGGACTGGCAGTTAGAAAATATGGCCTTGATGATAGAAACAATGCCAGAGATTGCATGATAGAATTTTGCAAGATCAAAGACTTCTTCACTGCAAATACATTTTTTGACTAACATAAACGGCAACTATACATGTGGCTTTTGCCAGATGGAATACACAGGAGTGAAATCGATTACATCTGTGGAAAGAGGCAATGGAAAAGCTCAATATCACCAGTCAGAACAAGACCAGGGGCCAAAGGTCGAATCGCTCTTATGCAAGTTCAAGTTGAAACTGAAGAAAATTAGAACAAGTCCACAAGAGCCAAAGTACAACCTTGAGTGTATCCCACCTGAATTTAGAGACCATCTCAGGAATAGATTTGACACGTTGAACACTAATGACCAAAGATCAGACCAGTTGTGGAATGACATCAAGAACATCATATATGAAGACAGCAAGAGATCATTAAAAAAGACAGTAAAGAAAGAAAATACCAAAATGTCAGAAGAGACTCTGAAGCTTGTTCTTGAACGTTATGTAGTTAGAGCAAAGGAAGAAATGATGATATCAAAGAACTGAACAGAAGATTTCAAAGGGCAGCTCAAGAAGACAAAGTATTATAATGACATATGCAAAGACCTGGAGGTAGAAATCCAAAAGGGAAGAACATGCTCAGCATGTCTCAAGCTGAAAGAGGTGAAGAAAAAATTCAAGCCTCGAGTTGTAATATTGAAGGATTCGACAGGGAAAATATTAAACGATGCAAGAAGCATCAAAAGAGGTTTGAACGGATACAAAGAATCACTATATCAAAAGGAATTGGTCAACGTTCAACCATTTCAGGAGGTAGCACACGATCGGAAACTGATGCAAGGAAGCTGCAAAGAAGGCATTGGTGAAAAACAAACCTCCAGGAATTGATGGAATACCAATTGAGATGTTTCAACAAACAGATGCCTTACTTGAAGTACTCACTTTTCTATGCCAAGAAATTTGGAAGACAGCTACCTGGTCAACCGACTGGAAGAGATCCATATTTATGCCTATTCCCAAGAAAGGCGATCCAAACAAATGCAGAAATTGTTTAACAATATCGTTAATATCACACGCAAGTAAAATTTTGCTGAAGATTATTCAAACGGAGTCGCAGCAATGTATCAACAGGGAACTGCCAGAAATTCAAGCCAGATTCATAAGAGGATGTGGAACAAGGGATATCACTGCTGATGTCAGGTGGATCCTGGCTGAAAGCAGAGAACACCAGAAAGACGTTTACTTGTGTTTCATTGACTATGCAAAGGCATTCAACTGTGTTCTTAATAAATTATGGATAATGTTGTGAAGAATGAGAATTCCAAACCAATTGTACTTATGAGGAACCTGTACATAGATCAAGAGGCAGTTGTTCAAACAGAACAAGGGGATACTGCATGGTTTAAAGTCAGGAAAGATGTGCATCAGAGTAGTATCCTTTCACCATACCTATTCAATCTGTATGCTGAGCAAATAATCTGAGAAGCAGTACTATATGAAGAAGAACTGGGCATCAGGATTGGAGGAAGACACATTAACAGCCTTTGTTATGCAGATAACACAACCTTGCTTGCTGAAAGTAAAGAGGACTTGAAGCACTTACTGATGAAGATCAAAGACCACAGCCTTCAGCACAGATTACTCCTCAACATAAAGAAAATGAAAATCCACACAACGGGACCAATAAGCAACAGCATGGTAGAGAAAAGATTGAAGTTATCAAAGATTTCATTTTAATTGGATCCACAATCACGGAAACAGTAGTCAAGAAACCAACATAGCCATTGCATTGGCAAATCTGCTTCAAAAGACCTCTTTAAAGCGTTGAAAAGCAAAGATGTCACCTTAAAGAATAAGGTGCGCCTGACCCAAGCTATGGTGTTTTCAATTGCCTCGTATGCATGCGAAAGCTGGACGATGAATAAAGAAGACTAAAGAAGAATTGAAGCCTGTGAATTGTGGTGTTGGTGAAGAATATTGAATATACCATGGATTGCCAAAAGAATGAACAAATCTGTCTTGGAAGAAATACAACCAGAATGCTCCTTAGGAGCAAGGATGGCAAGACTGCGTCTTACATACTTTGGACATGTTGTCAGGAGGGATCAGTCCCTGGAGAAGAACATCACACTTGGTAAAGTAGAGGGCCAGTGAAAAAGAGGAAGACCCTCGACAAGATGAATTGACACAGTGGCTGCAACTATGGGCTCAAGCATAACAAGGATTGTGAGGATGGCGCAGGGCAGGGCAGTGTTTTTTCTGTTGTACATAGGGTTGCTATGAGTTGGAAACAACTTGATGGTGCCTAACAACATAAAGGTGTTTGGGATGTGGATTAAGGGGTGCCAGTACACCAAACTTTTCATGGAGATGGTCACCATGAGTTGGAGTCGACTTGATGGCAACAGGTTAAAGAGTGGTAACACGTTGTTCCCAGATTCAGGGTACAAACAACTTAGCAGTAGGATTTAAATAGATAAACAAATCCCTGCCCAGTTGATACATGTCTCCTTACTGGTGCTTTGAACTGGTTGGTTTTGGTTCGAACCCCTGCTGAAAATTTGCATTTCCGTTCCAGATATACTGGATCAGAATCTACATTTTAACAAGACCCCTAGGTGATTCTTACCCCCAGCATCATTAGCATTGTCTGAGAATTTGTTAGAAATGCAAATTCTCAGCAGGGATTCAAACCTGAACAATCCAGTATAAGGCCTGCTCCTTATTCCCGACTCCTTTGTCCCTCTAGTCTATTCTTACCACAGCAGCCAGAGACTGCAGATACAGTAAAGCCTGTGAGAGCTGGAACTTGAAGGGACTGCCTTGTTTTTCTGGGTCTCACAAGTTTTCTGCTTTGACAGGATGCCGTCTTATCACTTTTCTCTTACTTGTTTTAGTGGAAAATATCTGAGTTTCCTTCTCTGACAGGTTTTCGCTTTACATGGGTTCCGACTTTCACAGGTTTTACTGTGTGTTTTAAGTCAGATGACCTCAGGCCTCCAGTGACTTCCTCATCTCATGCAGCATTGAAGTCAAGGTCCCTACAGCGGCCCTCAGAGCCTTTGCTTCCCTCAATTTCCTTTCCCACTACTCTTGCCCAGTGGAAGAGATTTTTTGTTTTGTTCTCTGCTGTATCCCAGGTCAAGAGTGGTCCTAGTGCACAGAGGTGCTCAGTAAATGTTGTTTGAATAAATGACGGTGTGCATGAGATGATGCTCAGCCCCACCAAGAGGTTCTGAATATAAACGGGGTACAGTTTTTTTACAGTTGAGTGAGTGCTCAGTGCCTGTCTTGGATGTCAGGGGAAGCTTCAGGAATGATTTGGGATTTGAAGGAGGCCTTGAAAAATGGGGAGGCCTCAGGCTCCTTGAGATAAGATGAAGGGTATGCCAGGTGGAGAGAATAGCAAGAGGAAAGGTAGGAAGGCAGGGAAAAAAGAAGGCACGAATACCTCTTTTGATTGGTGTCTTAGCCATCTAGTGCTGCCATAACAGAAATACCACAAGTGGATGGCTTTAACAAAGAGAAATTTATTTCCTCACAGCCTAGTAGGTTACAAGTCCAAATTCAGGGGAAGGCTTTCTCTCTCTGTCAGCTCTGGAGGAAGGTCCTTGTCCTCAATCTTCCCTGAGTGGAGGAGCTTCTCAGGTGCAGGGACCCCATGTCCAAAGGATGTGCTCTCCTCCTGGTGATGCTTTCTTGGTAGTATGAGGTCCCCTGTCTCTCTGCTTGCTTCTATCTTTTATATCTCAAGACATTGCCTCAAGACACAGTCCAATCTTGTAGGCTGAGTCCTGCCTCACTAACACAACTGCTGCCCATCCTCCCTCATTAACATCAGAGAGGCAGGATTTATAACATATAGAAAAATCACACAATACTGGGAATCATGGCCCAGCCAAATTGATACACACATTTTTTGGGGGGACATAATTCAATCCATGACAATTGGTAAGGCTCATGTTAATCTGTCCTTTAGTCTGCATTCCGTCCATGTTTGGTATATAATTCTGTCATTGTTTTCTGCATGGATGGGGTAATTAGACACAATCCCTTCAGGAGAGCTTATTGTGCTTCTTCTGCGTCCCTCACAGATTCCGGAGCTATGCAATGGGCATGATTTGCAGTTAATTAATTAGTGGATTGATCCACTCAATAAAAGGTTTCCTGAGCTCTGTGCCAGGCTTGTGGTAGGTTCTGGAATGCAGAACAAGACAGCTGTCCCTCCCCCTCCCCTTCCGGGCTCCATGGATGGGGGAGGGGCTTAGAGTTCACAGAGGAAGCTATGAAGAAGTAATTATAAATGTGAGGAGTATTGTGAAGCGGAAGCACCGAGTGCTATGGGGGGCATTTAGCAGGATGTGCCTGACATCGCTGGGGTCAGGGATGGCCTCTTTGAGAATGGGCATTTCATTGGTGCCTCATGGTGTGCTCTGATCCAGGCTAGAGTTAGGTTAAGGAGGACCAATCTATTGGGGGACAGAGAAACATCCCTGGGAAAGCTACAAATGTCGTCCCAGTGGGTGCAGATCATGGCTAACTCCTCAGTAACTGGAGAAATTTCAACTCGTCTTCTACCTTCTAAGAAGACAGCATTCACGAGCAGAAATAAACACTCACTGCTGCTCTTTCCATCCTTGTATACGTGTTGAACCAGTATCTACAGCATGCTGGTTTGAAGAACACCAAACTATTAGCTTACAATGGACTCTGTTTGGCCTTGTTTTTGGCCCTGGTGGAGGGGGAAGGAGATCTTTCTGTCCATCTGCTTGGGGCCAAACTTTAGGATTGTGTCCAAGAGAGCCTACCTCTTCCTGGATAGCCCCCATTTTTTCTAACTACCCAGCACTCTCTTATTTTGACAAATATGTCTGAAAAGGGAAGAAGTGTGGCTGGGACATCTAAAGAGTCTGGACTGGGCAGGACCCCCTTCTCTTCATGTCTGCAAAGGGAGAAGAGAAAAAAGTGCTCCATTAGGAGAGTCCCAACAAGGTCGGCTTCCTCTGTGGACTCTAAGCCCTCTGCCAATCCATGGAGACTGGAAGGGGAGGGAGAGGGTCAGCTGTCTTGTTCTGCATCCCAGAACCTACCGCAGGGCCTGGCACAGAGCTCCTTAGTTAGCACCTGTCCTCAGGCTCTTCCACTTGAAGAAGCCAGAGATGTCAGATCCTTGAAATCTAAGGGGAACGTAAAGCAGTATCTTAATTAGACATTATGTCCTTGGATGCAGGGACACAAAGTGCCTGTGGATTTTAGTTGGCCAGGCTCTGGCCCAAAACACTCATCAGTTCCATGCAGTATGGGAGGTGTGCCTGAGTCCTGAACTTTTTTTATATGGAAATTTCACACCATTTAACTAATAGGTTAGGTGGATATCCAGCTGTTTTTCATTACCTGGGTCAGCTTTACAGAGCAAACTTTGATTCTACAAAGAAACTTTGAGCAAATTTTGATTTTACGACAAAAGCATTTGTTGGACATGACTCAACAGTTATTAATCTAATTCAGTAAGCTGGTCCCTGGATGGTGTAAACAGGTTGTACTCGGCTACTAACCTAAAGGTTGGCTAGCCCAAACTCACCTGGCAGAGGCCTGGAGATCTGCTTCTGTAAAGATTATAGCCAAGAAAACCCTCTGGAGCAGTTCTCCTCTGTAACACATGGGGTCGTCATGAGTTGGACTTAACTCGACAGCAACAGTTTGGTGTTTTTGGTTTACTCCGTATAAAGGAGGAAACCCTGGTGGAGTAGTGGTTAAGTGCTACAGCTGCTAACCAAAGGGTCGGCAGTTTGAATCCACCAGGAGCTCCTTGGAAACTCTATGGGGCAGTTCTAATCTGTCCTATAGGGTCGCTATGAGTCAGAATCCACTCAACAGCACTGGATTTGGTTTTTCCTGGCTTTATGTATAAAGAAGTCCCTCGGTGGCACAGACGATTAACATGCTTGACTGGTAACCAAAAGGCTGGAGGTTCAAGTTCACCCAGAGGCATCTCAGAAGAAAGGCCCAGTGATCTACTTTCGAAATATCAGCCATTGAAAACCCTATGGAGCACAATTTTAATCTGGCACACACGGGGTTGCCATCAGTTGGAGTTGACTCAACAGTAACTGTTTATTGCTTTATATGTGTAAGGCAGTAAGTTAGGCCTCTGGGGAAATACACAGATAAAAAGACCAACAGAGTCTCTGTTGTTAGGAGTTTAGGATCTTTTGGCATCCTTCTTCAGGTGCCAGTGTGAGTCCATTTCTGGAAGGCAGTTACCTTATCTACAAGTGGAGTAGGAGTTTTAATCCTCCGGAAGACGTGAGTCCCGATAGCCACACTGAGGGCCCTGTAGACGCCTTCCACAGTATCTGGGTGACAAGCAAAATAAAGCAGCATCTGTGTGTAGTCAAGCTGGGGTGGGTCCTTTTCATAGTCAGCAAACAGCCTGAAGAAAAACTGGCAAAGGAAAAGGATTCAATCAGAGACAAAATTTGTACACTCTGGCAGTTAGTTGGTGGACACAGAAAGGAAGAATTCCTCCAAGTGTTTACCTTCTGAGAATTAATAAGAATTATGAGAATTCAATTAGTAACATCAACATGTCATGGATGGTATTAACTGAAGGAAGTCTCTGGGTAGTGCAAACAGTTGGTGCACTCGGCTGCTCACTGACAGGGTTTGAGCAGAGCTGGCATGAGCTGACTAGCGATGTTTCTCTCTTATCATGAGGCTGTTGCATTATCCACGTGAAATGACTGTGGCTTCTTCAGATGGCAGCAATGGGACTGGCGTGAAGTGGTCTGATCCTTGGTTTGTTCTGAAGGTGGAACTAACAGGATTTCCTGAGGGATTAGATGTGGGGTTTGAAAAGAAAAATTGGGAATGACTCAAGATTTTGGTCCCAGCAACTGGAAGGATGGAGTTTCCATTGATTTAGATGGAAGAGGCTTTGGGTAAAGATGGAAGTGGTGGGTGGCAGGGAGGTGAGTGAGATCAGGTGTCCAGTTTTGGACATGGTGGGCTTTGGTGTCTACTAATATTTAAAGTGGAGAAGTCAAATAGGCAGTCACATCTAGGAATCTAGAGTTTGGAAGAGAAGTCTGGGGAGGAGATAGACATTTGGGATTCATCAGCAAATAGATAGCATTTAAAAGCACAAGACTGGCTTTAACAAATATTAACCAGCCAGAGGGAATGGAAGGATCCTATGTGCTTTCACATGGACAGAAACTGTGAAAAAGAGATTAGGGCAATACCTGTGAATTTTAATATGGCAAAAACTCAAACCACTTTTCTCGGGAAAAACCTCTCTGGATTTTTAAACGGTGGGGATGTTGCTCTTGGTGCTGAGTGTGTGGAAAGCTGGGCGGTCAAGACATATGGCCCACCGGGCCTCGGCAGTCACAAGAAAGTACGTTGTCACTGTCAGGGGACAATGATGTGATTGCAACACAGAGCTATCTCACGGTTCCTTTTTCGGTTCAGCTGGACCTTTTATTCAGTGCCTGGGTCTCTGAGGTCAGCCAGGCCCAAGGACCATGGCTTTGCCAGTCCCCAAGAGCCCCTGAAAAGTGTGACTCAGACACAGGACTGAGATCACAGAAAACACCAATGACAAACTATGGGAGCTGGCTGAACCCTACACTGTGGCTCAAGCTCTTACTTTAGGAGAAGACAGAGGCCTTGGGAGATGAAGGGATCTGCCTAATGTCCCACAGTGAGTCATGGCAGAACTGGGAGCAGAACCTGGGACTCCCAATTCCCAGGATTCCCGATTCATGGGGGCATTCCTTTTTTCCTCATTTGGTCTTTCCTGTTCTAATTACAGCAAAAGTACTTCTCTTTGTTGCTTTACATTTTCTCTTTGGATGTCTTTCTTTAGCATGTTAACCATTAACCACTGTTTATCCTTGTTTAGTTAACGTGGTTAGCTTCCGCATAGCTAATACTTATACTGGGCTTATTATGTGCCAATTGCTGCTCAAAGAATAATGCACGTATGAACTCACTCCACACAACAGCCCCACTAGAGAGGGGTTATCATCATCCTTATACTGATGAAGAAACAAGGCACAGAGAGGTTAGATAACTCTGTTAAAACCTCACAGGTTGTAAGAAGTGGAATCAGGAGGCAAAGTGTGTACTTTTAATCCCAGGGTAAGGGCACTGAGATTTATATAATGCTAAGTACCCAATCCCCAGGGCATTGAGACGGTGGAAAATATCCTTTTCTAAAAAAAAAAAAAAAAAATTTTTTTTTTTTTTTATTCTCTGGACATCACCACCACCACCATCATTATCACACACACTCACAAACACACACGTCTGTTAGTTATCTTTTGCCTCGTAAAAGCACTTCTTTCTCAGACCCTATAGTCCCTGCTGGCACAGTGGTTAAGTGCTAGGGTGCTAAGTGAAAGGTCAGCAGTTCAAATCTACTAGCTGCTCCATGGGAGAAACATGTGACAGTCTGCTTCTGTAAAGATTACAGCCTTGGAAACTCAATGGGGCAGTTCTACTCTGTCCTATAAGGTCGCTATGAGTCAGAATCAATGTGCTGGCAATGGGTTTTAATGGGATGGGTCTCTCACTGCTTCCAATTGTTCCTTTCTTTACCTATCATTTTCCAGCAGTTTGGACAGCAGCAGGTGGGAGCCACACCCTTCCTTGGTAACTACTGGAATGCCCCTTTCCACGTTTCACTGCCTCATAGTGTCAGGGCTGACCAGCAGTCAGCCTTCTCGTTTAGTGTCCAGGTGAGCCGCTAAAAGGCCCCAACTTCAATCAACATTGCTAAAAACTTCTGGCTAATAAAGGAAGTACTTTTCACTTAGCATCATATTCAAACTGCCAGTTTGCCGTTATTGCCAACTAATGAAAAGCCTGATGATGTTGTTGCGAGGTTCATTGACAAAATCACATAGAGGTAGTTTTCCAAAAGTTTTATAGAATTGATCTCAGTCCTCCAGTTTCACATAAAACAAATAAACAGGAAAAAAAAAAAAAAAAACCCCAAAACAAAAAAACTGTGCCTGCAACTGCCAACCTCATATCTTGGGCAATTTTTTTGGTGGCGGGGGGTGGGGCGGTAACTCCCTGCTCCCTTTCTTCTACCCCCATCTCCTGCTAGGATCTAGCAGAGATGCTGAAAAAAATACATGTCCAGTTGAAGGGAACTGCTCACTTTGGGTTATAACTGGAGTCATATTCAATTTTGTACTGCAATTTTGAACTAATGGCTGGCTGGGAATTGAACAACGGATACAATGTTATACATAGTTGGCTGCCCTGTCTAAATCTACCATTCAGCTTTCCCACATCTTCTTGAGTTTGGCTGTGCTGGGTATATTTCCATATTTTAAACATTTACACTGAAGTCCGAGTGGTTTTCAGATTTTAAGCTTCATTTTGGCCTCAGGGATACAGACCAATAATGATATTATTATTGATAAAAATTATATTGAGAGCAACAAGCTCTGATGGGCTATGGGCAATTCCACATGCAAACCCATGATGCTAAGGTTAGTCAAAGTCAAAGACAAATGGACAAAAATATGAATTGGTAAAATGGCAGAATCTTATCTGAAGCTTTTAGAATTGGAAGGGCCCTCGTGTAGTGGCTAAGAGCTACAGCTGCTAGCCAAAAGGTCGGCAGTTCAAATCCACCAGGTGCTCCTTGGAAACCCTATGGGGCAGTTTTACTCTGTCCTATAGGGTTGCTATGAGTCAGAATCGACTAGATGGCAACGAGTTTTTTTTTCTGGAGATAAATATTTCGAGTAACATACTAGCTTATTTGACAGATGAGAAAAATGAAAGCCAGAGAGGTTATAGAAATTGTCCAGGATCACAGGGAGAGTTAATAGTAGGACTCTGTGAAAGATTTTGGCCCCCACTTCTCCCAGAGCTCCCCCATGCTGCCTCCTTTGTGAGTATTAAGTTTGCATTTGGGGGATATAGCAAAGGAATGGAAAGGAGGGAGTCCAAAACAAACTACACAAGTGGAAGGAAAGACGAAGAAGACGATCAGCAATGTTACACTACTACATTCTTTAAAGGTCTTAGTAATTACCTCTATGAGGTGTTCCTGCCTATTAAATGCCAGAGGTTCAAGAGGATTTTCTGGAATTTTTATCTCTTCATCTCCTGTAAACCACAGACCAGCCTACACAGAACATAAAAATGAAAATCATTAGAATATTAAGCTGAAATGTCATGACTCCTCTAAAAGCGGAGGAAGTGGAAACATTTTTTTTTTCCAATTCTCTAAAGCAGTGGTCTCCAAAGTGGGTCACATCAACCATGGGGTGCAGGAGAGAATATTGGAACTGCCATTTACATTGATTTTTATCTCTTTTAATAATTAAAAAAATTTTTTTTTTTTTTATCATGTATATAATGTATTAGAGGAAACCCTGGTGGTGTAATGTTTAAGTGCTACAGCTGCTAACCAAAACGTGAGCAGTTCGAATCTACCAGGTGCTCCTTGGAAACTCCATGGGGGCAGTCCTACTCTGTCCTGTAGGGTCACTATGAGTCAGAATCGACTTGACGGCAGTGGGTTTTTTTTTTTTTTTTTTGGTTTATAATGTATTAGTACAATGGTGGTTGTTATTAGTTGTCATCAGTTCCGATTCATGGAGACCTCACGTGTGCAGAGTAGAACTGCTCCATAGGGTTTTCAAGGCTGTGACCCTTCCCAGGCACATCGCCAGGCCTTTGTTAGGTATATTTCTGCCATTGGAGGCAATGCTTGGATGGGTTCAAACCACCAACCTTTTGGCTAGTAGTTGAGTGCCTGGTACAGTAGTACATGGATGTAATTTATAAATGAAAATCCACATATGGGGGGTGCTAGCTATATTTTAACTGTTGGGTCATGGGATGAGCTTGGCTATTACTAGCCTAGACTATGCCTGCACATCTATGTTTTGGAGGAGCCAGTGCACTTATGGAGCTCTGGTGGCACAGTGGTTAAGCGTTCGGCTGCTAAACAAAAGGTTGGCAGTTCGAATCTACCAGCTGCTCCTTGGAAAATAATTCTGTGGGGCAGTTCTACTCTGTCCTATATGAGTCAGGGTTTGGTTTGGTTTTTTGTGCTCCCATAACAATAGCTAACATTCCACATGTCCTGTTCCATTGCTGTCTGTTCTCAGAGCCCAGCATGGTGCTGGTACATGTTGTGGGTGTTAGAAATCTTTGTTGAATGACTGAGTAGCTCAAGATCTCAGGTCCCTTTTTCATGACATCCTTTTCTCTTAGCCCATATTTGACACCATCTATCAAATCCTCTCAATTCCTATTTGGCAATGCCTCTCCCAGCTCTCCTTACCTTCCATTCCTACTGCAGCTACCCTGACGCAGAGCCTCATTATCTCCATCACAGCCACTCCAGTGACCACAGAGTTGTTTTTGTTTCCAGTTTCACTCTCATTTGTTTCAGCTTGTACTACACAACCATATCAATCTTCTCAACATTTAGCCTTCCCTGCTCAGAACATTCCCCACTATCGCTCTTTTGCTCACATCGTCTCTCCTATTTGAGGTGACCTCCATCCACCTTTCACCTAGCTAAGCCTACATATCCTTCCAGGCTGACTCAGATCACAGGCCCTCCCTGATCTCTTCTCTGAATTCCAATTTTACCTGTTGTTTGTACCATGTGTTTGACATTTAGTCCATTCCTTTGGGTACTGTCATTCATTTTGGTTGTTACACATCAGGTGTTTAAAATCCTCAGGTTCAAAGAATGTATCTTGGCAGGTGTAATTTTTATACATTGTAAAAACTTCATATACAAAAGCTTTTTGTTCCTAGGTCATGCTGCCTTACTGCCTTCCAGAATACAATCTACACCTAAACTGCCTACTGCCAAGAGCCATTGGCTTGCTCAGTCTGACTCTGGCCTATGCTGTATGCCTTCCTTCCTTAAAATTACCTGTGTTTTGGGAGAAGGCTGGAAAGGCACTGGGTAGAAGGTTAAGGGGATACAACCCCCAAAGGTGAGTGCTGGGGTGAGAGACACTGCCTAGGTGGAAGCCTGTAAAGGAGAAGAGCCAGTGGAACCAATGGTCCAGCTGGGGCTCAGACTTAGAATATATGTGGCTTCTGCATTAACTAGGAGGAGATGCTTGTCCAATGGCTAGTCTGTGGGGGATAGGGTCCTGATGACACACCGTATGGAGAGTAGAGAGATAAGGAGCAGAGATAAGATTTCTGCTTCTGGCTATGATTGAGTAATGAGGTTCAGATTTATTCTCCTGCCTTAATAACTAGAAAACTGGACAAAGCATACGAAACAATGATTTTTTTTTCATACTCTAGACAATAGACAATGTGGAACAGTGATTCCTGAAAGGAGGAAAGCAAATGGGGGGGCCCTGAGATTGTTCCAAGCTAGAGAGTCTCCAGGCTGCAGGGACAGGAGAATCCAAGCAGAGACTGGAGGTCTTGTTGAATTGAGAGAAGCCAAGATGGCTGGAATTTATAAGGCAGAATGCTGGAGAGTAGGTCACTACACAGAGAGAGAGCTTTGGAGACCTGCAGTGGGGTATCCTCAAGTCTTCACTGAGAGATGATCTGTGGATGTGTTTGTGTGAGAAATACTAGAGGCTAGAGAAAGAACCTCTGGAAGCAGTAGGCTAAGAAAATTCTTGAGACTCACACAGGACTGGGAATGGTTTGTATTACACGAGTCAGAGTAGAAGGGCCTCCTAATACATGAGGCATTAGGAAGTGCCCTCAGAAAGATATTGTCTTAATACCCAAACCAAACCAAACCCACTGCCGTCCAGTCAATTCCAACTCATAGCAACCTTATGGGACGCTATGAACTGCCCTACAGAGTTTCCAAAGCTATAAATCTTTATAGAAGCAGACTGCCACATCTTTCTCTCATGGAGTGGCTGGTGGGTTTGAACTGCTGACCTTTTGGTTAGCAACCAAGCTCTTTAACCACTGCACTACCAGGAAAGGCTGTCTTTGTCTACCTTTATAACCATAATGTAAGCCTAAAAAGGATGAAACTGATTCCAAGTAATGTCACTGCATGCCTGACAATATTTAAAGGTATACAGCAAAATCCAAGCCCTAACAAGATGAAATTCAGAATGTCTGGCATCCAATATAAAATTACTAGGCATGTATGCAAAAAAAAAAAAAAAGCCAGAAAACAAGACCTAAAACTTGGAGAAACATCAATCGATAGAAACAAACACAGAAATGATATAGATGATAGGATTAGCTTTAAAGCACCTATTCTAAATATATTGTCTCTATTCAAGAAGGCAGAGAAAAACATAAAAGATAATGAGAAAAGAAATGAAAGATATATAAAAAAAGGACTCAAATTGAGCTTCTAGAGATGAAAAGTACACTGATAAGGACAGGAAAAGTACACTAGATGGTATTAATAGCAGATTAGATTCTGCAGAGAAAACCAGTGAACTTAACACAGCAACAGAAATGAACAAAATGATGAACAGAGAGAAAAAAGACTGGAAAAAATGAACAAAGCATCAGCGACCTGTGGGACAATATCAAGTGGCCTTATATACGAGTAATTGGATTCGAAGAAGGGGAGGTTCAGAAAAAATGTTTTAAAATTATCCTGAAATTTTCCAACTTTAATGAAAAGTACAAACCAAGGATCAAAAAAGCTCAACAAATTCCAAGCAGAAGAAACTTGAAGGGACACAGTAATCAATTGCTGAAAACCAGTGATAATGAGGAAACATGGAAAGAAGCTGGGGGGTGGGGCACAGAGATCAGATTCCTACTCCTCCTCCCATTTCTCAATGAACTACCAACTTCATTTGTAATTTTTTAAATGCACGGGGATTTTCCTTGATTCTTAAAACCAAGGTTTAATATGTATTCATTTTCTAAAATGATGTTTATATATAATATTAATGTTTAATGATATTTTCTAAACATGATGTTTAATAAATTATAAAATCATTTCCAAGTGTTCCACAAAAAAGGCCACTTTAGAAAGAACAAAACAAATAAGTAAACAAACAAAAACAACCTAACAGGAAAACTACTTATTTTTTCTTAAAAATCACCAAGAAAATTTTATCAGTGTGAGTGTTAAACACAACATTCTGCTTCAGGGGATTATTAAACGACGTCTTTTTAGAATATGGAAATGCCCTTTGCATTCTCTTGTGAAAACACGGCCAAAGAATTTTGGGGATTTTACTTCTCTTTAGAGAACAGGCGCTGCGCTGTTTGGATCCTAGAACATCTGACTCATTACGTCCGTAATAACATGCGTTCTCACGGATGAAAGATGAGTCGATAGTTCAACATCAAAGAGTTCTACCCCAGTGTGACTAAACATCCACACCCCTAGAAGGAAGCATGTGACAGGGGCAGCAAGGCTGGCAGCAAAAGTGTACAGGCTCTCCTTGTCTCTCATGGCCCGATCGATTTCCCAAATGCAGTATCCTATGTCATTTTAGAATTTGGGGAAATCAGCCATACTGTTTAAGTGGCTGCTGTGGTGAACTTGCAATTAGTCAAAGGAAAAAAAAAAAAAAAAAAGAGACAGACAAGATTAAAAAGTATAGTAGAGAGTCCTTTTCTCACAGAGAGCTTCAGGTCAGCAACACAGTTTATTATTTTACTGTTGCAACGTGGCATTTCCAACAAATTTTATTAAAAATTTCCCTAGAAGCTCTTTTGAGTTATCCCATGAAGCATCATTTTTTGGAGGGGAGCTGGCAAGGATTGTGAATTTATAAAAGAGCCTACAAGGTTTTCAAGTGGGCCTGGGACAACTAAGGAGTGAGAAGTAGGAAGGCAAAGGAGAGGCAGAGCTCAGAAATCAACTGAATTGTTAGGGTAAGTATTTCTGAATTTCTATTAAATGCAGTATCCCACTTTTTCTAAGAAATTCACACCTTCGGTAAGGGAGCTTTCTGGTTTTGGCTCAGCGCTTTGTTCTTCTCATGTTTGTGTAAAAGGATGTGCAAATTGATATCCTGTGTTAGTTGCTACATGCTGTAAATAGTGAAGGTTGGTAACTTCACAAATGCCAACTTTTTAAAACCTTATGCCATGTATAGAAATGGATTAAGTTTGCTCTGCTGTTATTGTTTTTGCTGTTAAAATCACCTTAACAAATTGTAATCCCAGGACAGTGATAGCTTTTATAAATTGCTCTACTTGGGAAATAAATGCATCAGAACCCCATCAGCCAAGAACCTGTCTTGATTATTAGCCCTGAAAGAACCTCCTCAGTATTCAAGTGGTATTTTTTCTGGCTCAAATATATGAGCATGGAAACCTCAGGGCTGCCTAAAAACACTTCAAAGATTAATTGAAGAAGTAAAGAGAAGTAGGAAGGGATACCTACCTTTCGATGGTGAAATTCATGTGCAATAGGGGCACCTATAGAGTATCACTTTTTCAAAATTAGTACCTTATAAAAGTCCCATCTTTCATGTCTACTCATCACGGTGAAACGGTGAGCAACACAGTACATCCAATTGTTGTTGTTAGGTGCAGGATGACACTGATTCCAAGTAATGTCACTGCATGTCTGATAACATTTAAAGGTATACAACAAAATCCAACCCCTAACAAGATAAGGCCTCTCTCGGGGAATTTCATTCTCACTCTTTCCTTACTCAGATTTCTCAAAGATGAGTTGATGTTTCTCACCTTCACTTCTCAACAGCCTTATGTATTTCTTCAACCCTCTGCAATCTGGCTTCCGAGCCCATTATTCTACCAAAATTGCTCTGGCAAAGGCCACCAGTTGTATCTAATCTGCCAAATTCAATGGCTAGTTCTTATGTTACTGGATCATCCACCACTTTACACACATTTCTTGGGTGATTTCATCCATTCTTAAAATCAAATTTGCAATCATTTCTGCATCTGCTGTTTCAGATTGGACGTTTCTGTCTGCATTTTCATAGGCATTTCAAACTCATCTTGTAAAAACGTCTCATCATCACCCCTTCACCCAAAGGGACAAAATCTGCTCCTTTCCCTGTGTTCTCTATTACTGTTGCTGCTTCTTTCAGAGATTCTAATTTAATTTATCTGGGGTGAGACCTAGGCATTGGAGTTTTTAAAAGCTCTTCAGGTGATTCTAATGCAGAGCCAAAGTTAAGAACCACTGGTTAGGAGGTTAGGAGAAGGATAATAAAATTTATGTGACTCCTTCAAAACTCTTAGTTCTTCCAGAACCCAGAGATGAACAGTTCTGACTTTTTCAAATTCTTTCCCTGTGTGTGGAAGACTTTGGCCTGGGAAAAAGGTGACACTGCCTTGTTCTGCCTTTAGAGTCCTTCGGTAGCACAAATAGTTAAACACATTTGGCTGCTAACTGAAAGGCTGGCAGTTTAAGTCCACCCAGAGGCTCCTTGGAAGAAAGTCTGGGTGATCTACTTCTGAAAAGCCAGCCATTGAATATTCTAGAGAGCACAGTTCTATTATGACACACATGGGATTGCCACAAGTTGGAAATGACTCAATGGCAACTGGTTTGTTTTTTTTTTGTGTGTGTGATCTCTGGGTGCCTAGACATGGGCAGCCTAGGGGTAGAATACTGACTGGAGACATGGTGATGAGACATCAGTGAGTAAGACACTTCTTAGGTCAAGAGTACTCCGGTTCTAGTGCCACCAGGTGTTCATAGCAACCTGCATATACTGCTCAAGAGTGACCATGCCCAGCTGCTCCTCGTCCACAGTCTTGAACCTCTGCAGGGTCTCAAGGAGTTCCTCTTCCAGCGGGATGGGCCACGGCAGTGAGGCTAATAACAGGAATTTCCTCCAGTCCACAAACTCCGAGTTCACTATTAATAAAGACGTTAACTCCTGTAACTAGAAGAAAACAGGAAATGGCATTGGTATATATGTATGACTCTGTCTTGAAGCTGTCCTTGCTCAGGGTTTCATAGTAAGAAATTCAGAAGAAGGAAGTAGGCTTTTATGTTGGCAAGTAGAGCCAGTCCTGAATTTGCTACCTTCGGCTCAACCAACTGATCCATTCACCAGATGGTAGGTATCTAGAAAGTGTTTCCCTTTTGCTTCCTTGACACTTGTGTTTTTTGCTTACTGTTACACAACCAGCATGACTGTTACACAACTAACAACAACACACAACCAATGTACATACCCACCAAAAAAAAATGTACATACAGTATAGGTCAAAACATGGCATATATAGGGTTCGGTACTATCTGCGGTTTCAGGCATCCATGGGGGGAAGTCTTGGAATGGATCCCCCATGGATAAGGGGGGACTACTATATAGAGTGGAGTCCTAGTGGCATAGTGGTTAAGAGCTTGGCTGCTAACCAAAAGTTCAGCAGTTCAAATCCACCAGCTGCTCCTTGGAAACCCATTGGGCAGTTCTACTCTGTCCTATGGGGTCACTATGAGTCAGAACCTACTCGATAGCCCATAACAACAACAACAACAACTGTATATGAATCCTGTTTACTTCGTACCTTTTTAACAGAGGAGAGACAACTATGACAGCTGTAGGATGTGCTAGGGCTCTCCAGCACATAGAGAAATAATCTTTCACATTTTGTTTCTGGTACATTCTTAAAGCACAAAAAACAAAGACTGCCAGATCATGTATTATTACTAGTTAGGATCATTCCATCTGGTAGTAATAGATACAAACTCACTTATTGAGCCTAGTGGCCTCTTTAATATCTCATTGACTGTTGGTGCCATCATTCATTCTTCAGATAGTAAGCATGTGCTTGGAAACACTGGTGATGTAGTGGTTAAGAGCTACGGCTTCTAACCAAAAGGTGGGCAGTTCAAATCCACCAGGCACTCCCTGCAAACCGTATGGGGCAGTTCTACTCTGTCCTTAGGGTTGCCAGGAGTCAGAATTGACTCAACAGCAATGGGTTTAGGCATGTCCATACTATGTGTCTCAATTTAAGTTCATTCATTTCCTCTATTTTTATTGCTTATCTGCCAAATGTCAGACACTGTGCACCTACTCGTTATTTTATGACTATTGACTCTTTGATCAAATAAGACGAATGCTTAAAGCTTTGAAACCTAAACAAGGAGAAGACTTAAAACACAATTGAAGCTTACTTCAGGTTGGTTGAGGTGCATCCAAGTACTAGGAAAGTTGTTTGTTCCAAGGTTCAGGGTCACCAAGTCAAGCAGAATGTCAGTAAATGTTTTATTTCCTATTATGCCTAGTAATAAAAGGAAAAAAGACTTTGTTATTTATATTATGTGATAGGAGTTTTTTCTTGGTAAAATAATTTTGTTTATATAATTAAAAAAATTTAACCCTTTGAGAAACAGAACACATTCTGAACACCAGAAAATAATAATCGATTTCCTGATGCTCTCTCACTTTTATTCTTGGCTAAGTCAAAATGTTCTTTTTAGCTGAGTAATAAAGCACTCCAGATTGGGCAAAATACTGAGTCTTTACTCTTTAGTTTGAAGTCTTCTTTGACCTTTTACTGAGGATAGGTTGACTACTTTTTCTTTTTTTTAAACTCTCTAAGATTTCTTATATGCAATAGGGCATAAGAGTAAACATTTTTGGTGAATACAGAATAAATGTGTTTCAAATATATGCAAACCATCACTACATTCAAGGTAACACATTTGTCTTCACATTGCCCTTGAGATCATAGTATATTTGCTTCGGCAAATGTAGAGAGATTTGAACTGATAAATTACTGGGTTGAAAGTGCTAATTTCATCATTTAATTAGCTCAGCACTTCCAAGTCATAAAAGATCGCTAACCTTTTAAATGCTTTGCTCTTATATACTAACCTGCTTCACTCTGCCCAAAATGAAATGTCTATTTTGCCTGTTTTCTCAATTCAAATTGCAAGCACATGCATTACCAAAGAAACAAGAAAGCAAAGGAAATGAAGCTGCCTTAAAAAAAAGCTTGGCTACCACCACACAGCAGAGATACCTTTCGGGCCAAGAGAGACTCCTATATGTATACAGGTATCTTTCAGGTCCAGAGCACATAGCTATTCTTCTTTGTTTAGGAATCAAAAGAGTGAAACAAAGACGTGGCGTCTCAATTTTTTCCTTTTACACCTAAGTTTCTAGCATTTCTAAAAGTCCTACATGAACTTCATTATTTCCTCTAAGCTTTAGGAAAATGCACTGATCCTTTAAAAATTTCAGCGGTTCAAACAACATGTACAAGTTTGAGACTGGGAGGGTAATTTTCTGAGTAGCAAGGGCAGAACACTTCTTTCTTTGATATGAATGGGCATCCAGCAGGTTGCTGAGAAACAAATTCTTTATCCCTTTTGTTCAAACTTGAGTATCCGATTTTATAGAGGTGAGAATATTTTCCCAGGTAGTAAAATTTTCGGTGAAACAAGCTTTCTATGATACGTTGGATTTCAGATAAATCAGAAAGAAATCACTCCTGTTCCTTGAGATGAAACTGTAAATAAAAGCTGTTGGATCACGAAGAGGCTAAGAGTAGTTTACGATTCTGGTGCGTGAACAATGTATTTCCACTGTCTGTAATGGTGGTGGTGGAAAACAAAGCATTGTAAAACAGTACTTTTGGTTCTCAAAGAAATTGCTAATCTGAGGCTCTTGGTGTGAAATGTGACAACAATTTTAATGTTTGACCATGCCACTTAAATGGCCAAAGCATACAGTGACATAATTTCCATATATAATGAAGTAACAGATGCACTTACAAATTTTGTTCATGGACACAAAAGAACTGTGTCTTTCAGTGTGGCCATAAGTTAGCTATCTAAAGCAATGTCGTTTATAATTACCCAGGATAAACAGCTAGTATGCCAGGCTTAAGTGAACTCAGACCACAATCACGGTCTAGCCATCGTTAACAATAGCTCTCAGAAAGTTAACATCAAAATAACGCCCCTGCTCAAGAGCACACCCCTCCACTGAAAGAACGAGAAAGAATGAATAGATACAGAAGTACTAGTTAGAAAGTTACAGGAAACCATTCTTTGAATTTGTGCTTTGTGTTTGGAAGATGCCAAATGTCTAGTCAATGACGAAGACTAGTTACTATTTCCCTTTTCAAATTTCAAGTTTTTGGAAATCTTTTTTTGTCTCCCCTTGGCTGTGCTCAATGACGAAGTCAACATTTTTCAAATTACTAATCACTTTCATAATGGCTTTCTGAGCCTGATGAACAATCAGAGTTAGATCTTGTATCACCTGCTGAAGATGGTGTTCTTGTATTCCATAAATGGATAGCTTTCTTAGGGTTAAAGTTATTAATGTCTGGAGAATTCAACTGAATTATCAGGAGATCTGTCATACTCTCAGCCTTGGTTTTCACATGCGTATGTGAATTGGTACGCTTCATCTGACTAAAGCCACGTTCTGCTTCAGCTGAACTTGCAGGAAGGCTCAATACTAGGTCTACCAGTGTCAGGATATTCGGATACTTGTGTAGGTAAACAGAATTCACAAAATCCCAGGTCAACTTGCGAATGTTCTGAAATCTAGAAGGAAGAATGAAAAATGTGAATGATTTAGAGCACCCAGGTTTTACCCAAATATTTACAAGTATCCACTAGTTTACTCAGCTTGCTTGCTTCCTCACCTGGCATAAACCTCCAGTTTCAACATGCTCCATTCAGTGTCTACTTCATCGATTTTCACATTGGCAGCTTCCAACACTGGTTCATAATGTGCAATCAGGATAGATACTTCCTTTTCTCCAAATTCTATATTCGAGATGTCAAAGTCAAAGTTACATATATAAAAGAAACTCACACAAGTAATCAAAGGACAGTGGATTCAAGCTCAGCACAAATTGGCTACCTTGATTGATCTTTCTGGGCCACAGTTTAAAGCTTCCAATCGTGGACGCTTTCACCACATCTTGGCTAGCATCTTGGAAACAGCCCCGCAGCCTCTTGATGAGATGTGTTAATACCACATTTCTCACAGCAGAAATGTTTCCCTTTCCTCTGAGGTTATTACCATGAAATTGTGTGACTGAATCCACCCTTCGTTCTTTTGGCCCTGGTCTAAGAAAAAAAAAAAAAAAAAACCAATAAAAGTTTACATGAAGAAGCACCTGGCAAATAATTTTCCAAATAAAACTGTCTGGTTGGACAGAGCCTTAGACTGCTTCCAGCCCCTCACCTCGACTGGTACATTCTGAGCATTTCCAGCGTTGACTCTAAAGTGGCAAATATGTCAGCGATTGAGGAATTTCTGTTCTGATTGACACGGGAAAGAATGCTGAGCACATTAATAACATCCAACAAGAAATGGGCAAACTTAATGATGTCAGCTTGGAGAATGAACTCTAGAAGTTCTTTGGCTTTCTGTTGACTGGCTTCATTTCTGCCTTCACCTGCCTGTAACACAGGTTGGGAACAATGTAGTGGTTTCCCTTTCTTAAAATTATTGTTTCAAATCGCTTAACAAAAGTATTTTCTGTTATTCTGAAAAAGTAAAATAATATGGTATTTCAAAATTACTTACTGAATGCAGTTGCTGGACAATTGCAGGATATCCCTTAAGAAACTTCTGGAGGGCTGCCTGTAATCCGTGAAGCCACCTCCTGCCTCCAATTTGAGAAGGCATTATAGGTTGAAGGTGAAGGCCTTTGAATACAGTTTTCAGGGAACTCTTGTGAAGAGGAGAATGGTGATAGAAGTGATAAATGCTGTGGAGGAGGTCTCTGACATGGTTGTACAAGGGAACACTCTGGAACACCGCCTTGTAAGATAGTTCAAGGCGGTGTGCAAAGCAATGTACGGTCTGCACGCATGGCTGGATTTCTCGTAAAAGCAGGGCCACTCCATTGTTCTCTGCCTCCATGGCAGGAGCGCCGTCACTTCCAAAGCCAACCAGTTTCTTGGCCCAGTCTTGACTTGACAGCCTGAGTTGAAGATTTATTTCTAGAGTTTTCTCAATAGCATTTTTTATTGCCAGAGGATTCTGCTTTTCTACTGTCTGTACTCCAACAATCTGACAGTGCACTTTTCCTGCACGTGCAAACTGCACATAGACAAGCTCGGCTTCCTTGATGGAACCGTCTCTGACTCCATCGCTGATGACAGAGAAAAATTTACATTTCTCTAGTTTCTCTCTTAGATTTCTCCGTTCAACTTCAGCAATAAAATAAGCAAACATTCTAGCTGACTTGTTCGTTCTGAATACTGGGCCGATGTCAACTCCCTTCATATCATCCAACTTGCACATCCAAATAAAATCTTTGAGGGAATGGCCCGTTTTGGCAATAGCATGGCATGATCTGAATAAGTTCTCCACTCGGCCGAGGGTGACTTTGCTCATAGTCTTCACCATCAGCTCAGTGGCGGCTTTGTTCACTGGAGAGCCACTTGTTGCTTCCATTAACGAAGCCTTGGCATGAGCCTCGCTGAGGTGATGTGCGTTGAGAAACTCAGTCCTGAAGTTGTCAGTGCCATAAGAAAAACTCACTTGACTTCCCTGTGACTTCACCCCATGCTTACGACACAGGCTACAGAACATAAGATTTAATATCTCATCATATACAAGCCAAGGGTATTTTTTCAGCCAGATTTTCAAAAATTGATTATTCCTCTTGGGAAGGTAATCGTCAAGCATCAGCAGCTTTTTCCGGTCCTTGGTGACACGATCAACATCATCTGGAGGATTTCTGCCTTTAAAATAACTCCACGTTGTTAATTTAAGCAACAAAGTCTAGCCTCAGCCTTGCTTAACCCTTGCTCCCACATTTGCTCATTATTTCTGAGAAATTTATAGTGAGAGTTTATTACTTAGCAGGTATTCAGGTAACTGGTTTATTCTATTTAAGTGTTTCAGGTGGTTTATTTCATTTAATCCTCACAATCTATTATCTACATTTTATGGTTAAGAAGTTGGACCAACTACTAATGTCACCAGAGTCCCTGGGTAGTGCAAATGGTTAACGTGTTTGGCTGCCAGGTTGGTGGTTGCATCCACCCAGAGGCACCTCGGAAGAAAGGTGATCCATTTCTGAAAGGTCACAGCTGTGAAAACCCTATGGGACACAGTTCTACTCTAAGACACATGGGGTTGCCACGAGTTGGGAATGACTCAATGGCAACTTTTTTTTTTTTTTTTTTTTAAGGATTCTAGATTGATTACTGCATTTCTGTGATCTGAATCTGATCTAGTAGAAGAAATTCACCCACTGAGAGAACCACAAAGTGCACGGGGGCCACACTTCTCTTCATGGTAATTCCTAGATTTTGCCACCTGGCAAGATACTCCTGATGATAACGTCAGTTTTTCTACATTATGCCTTTTCTAAGAAATCTTTCTGTATTTCTTGGTTTGTGTAAATGTCAGACTAGCTTAATTGAAGCAATTTTCACTTCAAAATATGGGGCTTACTTACCTGCAAATATCTATTATTCATATTTTTATCATTTTCTCAGAGACACTAAGTCTAGTATCTCTGAAAAATCCATAGAACTTTCCACTTACCTCTTTCAGGCAATAACCCAGGTATCTTTTCTCCTGCCTCTAGGTTACTTGAGGCTTTGTAGAGAGATTAACAGTGTCTGCTCACCCCTCAGATGTCATGTCTTTCCTCTTCTAATCCATTCTCCACTTCCCTTGGCTCTTCGTGCCTTTGATAGCCCTCCCCTGTGTGTTCTTTGCATGCCACTCGAGACTTCACAACCTGATTTTGTGGTCTCACCTCCTGCCTTTTGCCCTAGCTGGTTTGTTTGCTGTTCCCTAGAAATGTCATATCCACTGCTACTGAGCCTATTCCGACTCACAGTGACCTGTAGGACAGAGCAGAACTGCCCCAAAGAGTGTCCAAGTCTATAAATCTTTACAGAGGCAGATTGCCACATCTTTCTTCTGCAGAGTGGCTGGTAGGTTTGAACCTCTGACCTTTTGGTTGGTAGCCAAGCACTTAACCACTGAGCCACCTTACAAATCTCTATGTCTCCTCCATTTTCCCTTTGCTGGAATGTGCTGCCCCTGCTTCCCTTCCCAGAAGACTCAATTCAAAAGTCTCCCCTGAACTAACCCTTATGCTGACCCACATAGACAGCAATAGTACTAACCACTCTTATATATAATATACTAATATATGTAAAAAAACAAAACAAAAACTAATAGCTACTTCCTCCTTTGAGCTCCTCTGAAAACTGGGTGGCTACTATAGTCACTACAGCCAAGAGTTCTGAATTTGTACCCTTGACCTCCCACCAAAAATAAGAGAGGTCTTCAGGAGGGGCTCAAAGGACGTGTCCCTGTCAGATTACTAGAACAATGTTATAGCTCATGACAACAAAGCACAACCTCTCTTGAAGAAGGAGTGAGGCTACAGAATTTGCTGGATTCTGTTCTTTCCAGAAAACCTCTCAGTAGAGGCCAAAATAGCTACAGACCAAATCTTTAGGGGCATTATGCAGAGTACTGATAGGCTTGCTAGGAGAAGGAGTTCTCATGGTTTAAGTAGGGGCAGAGGAACACTGCTGAAGTGTTCTAGCTTCCACAGAGTTCTGATTGTTTCCGTTAGAGAAGGCCGTCTTCCTGATGTATTTGGCCCTTGATACTTAGAGACAAGATGTACCTACTCAGAGCGTACTGCAGTACACAAAATGAGCGTTTTTGTTTTGGATGCTTATAGTCCCTGAGGGGCCACATACATAATGCTTTAATTCTACCAAGTGGTGTCGTTTTTTCTGGAAGCATTCTGGGGTAATGCCGTGTGTGTATATTAGGGTATGTGCACCTCAGAGCACTGAACTAATATTTTTGGCAGATAAAAAGAATAGTTCGTATAAATATTATATAAACTTATATATTATATAATAATATAACCGTAATTATATACTAATTATAATTATGTATTATATATGATTTTACTATATAAGATATAGTGTATAAAAAAAGTGTATATATACAGTAAAACCTGCAAAAGCTGATAACTGTATAAGGTGGAAACCTGTCAGAAAAGGAAAATTCAAATATTTTCTACTAAAACTATCTACAAAATAGTTGTAAGATTGCACCCTGTCAAAGGTGGAAAATTTTTGAGACCCAGAACAACAAAACAGTCCCACTGAGTTCCGGCTCTCACAGGTTTTACTATAACATATAATAACCCCAAAAAACCCCAAACCTGTTACCATCAAGTCAATTCTGACTCGTAGCGGCCCTGCAGGACAGAGTAGAACTGTCCCATAGAGTTTCCAAGGAGTGCCTTGTGGATTTGAACTGCCGACCCTTTGGTTAGCAGCTGCAGCTCTTAACCATTGTACCACCAGGATTTCTGTAATATATAATAGCTTATAAAAAAAAGCAAAACTCATTGCCATCTAGTCGAATCTAACTCATGGAGATCCTATAGAAGAGAGTAGAGCTGCCCCATAGGGTTTCCAAGGAGTGGCTGGTGGATTTGAACTGCCAAGCTTTTGGTTAGTAGCCGAGCTCTTAACTACTGCATCACCAGGGCAGTGGAATATAATAGCTTACGTTACACTTAAATTGCACATTCTATATGTTTGGAATTTTTCCAAGCACTTTACATTTACTAGTTGATTTAATCATCATAACGACCCCATGAAACAATCATCATTATGGCTCTCATTTTACAGATGAGGAAAATGAGGCGGGGGGAGGTTAAGTAACTTGCTTAAGATCACACAGCAAGCTAGGGGCAGAGGTGGATTTGTAAAGAGCAGTCTGATGTCTGTCATCCATCACGGGGTGTTGTGGGTAAGAAGTGAATTAACGTATGTAAATTGCAAGCACAGGGTCTGACACCTGGTGAGCACCTTGCAAATACTGGCTGTTGCTACAATTCAGAAAATACTCACTAAATATCGCTCTGTGCTGGGAGTATGCTTTGGAAATGATTGCTGGCACAGTTGGTGGAAAGAATGACTTGCTAATTCTTCGCTGGCTGTTGCAAGCTACTCCTAAAATTCTAAACTATGGGTATTTGCTAGGTAACAAGAAAAATGTAAGCGTCATTAAACTGCATTTTGCACAATCTTGTAAGATTATCACTTGTTTTTGTTGTTAGGTGCAATCGAGTCAATTTTGACTCATATTGATCCTGTGTGCAACAGAACAAGACACTGCTCAGTCCTGCGCCATCCTCACAATCGTTGTTATGCTTAAGCCCATTGCTGCAGCCACTGTGTCAATCCATCTCATTGAGGGACATCCTCTTTTTCACTGATCCTCTGCCAAGAGTGATGTCCTTCTCCAGGGACTGGTCCCTCCTGATAACATGTCCAAAGTACGTGAGTTGAAGGTTCGCCATCCTTGCTTCTCAGAAGCATTCTGGTCTTCTTCCAAGGCAGACTTGTTCGTTCTTTTGGCAGTCCATGGTATATTCAACATTCTTCTCCAACACCACAATTCAAAGGTGTCAATTCTTCTTCAGTCTTCGTTGTTCATTTTCCAGTTTTCACGTGCATTTGAGGTGACTGAAAACACCGTGGCTTCGGTCAGGCTCACCTTAGCCTTCAAGGTGATATCTTTGGTTTTCAACACTTTCAAGAGGTCTTTTGCAGCAGATTTGTCCAGGGAAATGCATCTTTTGATTTCTTGACTGTGGCTTTCATGAGTGTTGATTGTGGATCTAAGCAGAATGAAATCCTTGACAACTCCAGTCTTTTCTCCCTTTATCATGATGTTGCTTATTGGTCCAGTTGTGAGGAATTTTGTTTTCTTTATGTTGAGGTGTAATCCGTACTGAAGGCTGTGGTCTTTGATCTTCATCAGTAAGTGCTTCAAGTTTTCTTCACTTTCAGCAAGCAAGGTTGTGTCATCTGCATAATGAAGGTTGTTAATAAGTCTTCCTCCAAACTTGATGCCCTGTTCTTCTTCATATAGTCTAGCTTCTCGGATTACTTGCTCAGCATACAGATTGAATAGGTATTGTGAAAGGATACAACCCTGACACACACCTTTCTTGACTTTAAACCACACTGTATCTCCTTGTTCAGTTCGAATCACTGCGTCTTGATCTATGTACAGGTTCCCATGCGCACAATTAAGAGTTCTGGAATTTCTATTCTTTGCAATGTTACGTAATTTGTTATGATCCACACAGTCAAATGCCTTAGCATAGTCAATAAAACACAGGTGAACATCTTTCGGGTATTCTCTGCTTTCAGCCAGGATCCATCTGACATCAGTGATAATATCCCTTGTTTCACATCCTCTTCTGTATCCGGCTTGAATTTCTGGCAGTTCTTTGTCCATATACTGCTGCAGCTGCCTTTGAATGGTCTTCAGCAAAATTTTACTTGCCTGTGATATTAACGATATTGTTCAATAATTTCAAATAGTTTGGTTGGATCACCTTTCTTGGGAATAGGCATAAATATGGATCTCTTCCAGTTGGGTGGCCAGGTAGCTCTCTTCCAAATTTCTTGGCATAGACCAGTGAGCACTTCCAGTGGTGCATCCTTTTGTTAAAACATCTCAGTTGGTATTCTGTCAGTACTTGGAGCCTTTTTTTTGCAAGGACTTCTTCCTTCAGTACCATTGATTCCTGATCATATGCTACCTCCTGAAATGGTTGAACATCGACCAATTCTTTTGGGTATAGTGACTGTGTGTATTCCTTCCATCTTCTTTTGATGCTTCCTGCATCGTTTAATATTTTCCCTGTAGAATCAATCCTTCAAAATTGCAACTCGAGGCTTGATTTTTTTTTTTTTCTTCAGTTCTTTCACCTTGAGAAATGCCGAGTGTGTTCTTTCCTTTTGGTTTTCTATCTCTAGGTCTTTGCACATGTCATCATAATACTTTGTCTTCATGAGCTGCCCTTTGAAATCTTCTGTTCAGCTCTTTAACTTTATCATTTCTTTATTTTGCTTTAGCTACTCGATGTTCAAGAGCAAGTTTTAGAGATTCTTCTGACATCCATTTTGGTCTTTTTTTTTTTTTCCTGTCTTTTTAATGACCACTTGCTTTCTTTGTGTATGATGTCTTTGATGTCATTCCACAACTTGTCTGGTCTTTGGTCATTAGCATTTGATGGGTCAAATCTATTCTTGAGATGGTCTCTAAATTGGGCTCTCGCGGACTTGTTCTGGTTTTCTTCAGTTTCAACTTAAACTTGCATATGAACAATTGACAGTCTGTTCCACAGTTGGCCCCTGGTCTGGCTCTGATTGATGATACTGAGCTTTTCCATCATCTCTTTCCACAGATGTAGTGGATTTGATTCCTGTGTATTCCGTCTGGCAAAGTCCGCGTGTATAGTTACTGTTTTATGTTGCAATGAAGTCATTGGTCTTGCAAAATTCTATCATGGGATCTCTGGCATCATTTTTATCATATTTTCCAATTACCAATCCTTCTTCTTTGTTTCCAACTTTTGCATTCCAGTCGCCAGTAATTATCAATGCATCCTGACTGCATGTTTGATCAATTTCAGACTCCAGAATTTGGTAAAAATCTTCAATTTCTTCATCTTTGGACTTAGTGGTTAGTGCACAAATTTGAATAATAGTAGTATTTATTGGTCTTCCTTGTAGGCATATGGTTATTATCCTATTACTGACAGTACGGTACTTCAGGATAGATCTTGAAATGTTCTTTTTGACAGTGAGTGCAACACCATTCCTCTTCAAGCTGTCATTTCCAGCATAGTAGACCATATGATAGTCCAATTCAAAATGGCCAATATCAGTCCATTTCAGCTCACTAATGCCTAGGATATCAATGTTTATGTGTTCCATTTCATTTTTGACAATTCCCAGTTTTCCTAGATTCATACTTCATACATTCCATGTTCTGATTATTAATGGATGTTTTCAGCTGTTTCTCTTCATTTTGAGTCATGCCATATCAGCAAATGAAGGTCCTGAAAGTTTGACTCCTGTGTAGGTCAGCTTTACTCTGAAGAGGCAGCTCTTCCCCAGTCGCATTTTGAGTGCCTTCCAACTTGAGGGGTTCATCTTCTGGCACTATATCAGACAGTGTTCTGCTGTTATTCATAAGGTTTCACTGGCTAATTCTTTTCAGAAGTAGACCACTGGGTCCTTCTTCCGAGTCTGTCTTAGTCTAGAAACTCAGCTGAATCCTGAGTTTCTAGACTGCCACGAGTGACCCTGCTGGTATTTGAATACCTGTAGCATGGCTTCCAGCAACATAGCAACATGTAAACCCCCACAGTACAGCAAACTGACAGACTCGTGGAGGGATTATCACTTATAAGGTTATTTTGTGACAACCACATCAACAAACGATAATTTCATCTAATTCCTACCTCACCAAAGGAGATTTAGAACCATCATGAGTGGCAGAAATTGATCATAAATGGAGGGCTAAGTATAATCATACTATATGATGCATTTTCAATTTTACATTGGCTTTAGTAATGACTATTTTGAATTTTTAAGTGGGTTAACCAATACTCAGAAGAAAAGTTCTTGTTTTACTTCTTTCTATTTGTAGACTGATATTGGCTATTTAAAGTGTTAAAGTGTTAGATCATTTGTTTTAATCAAAGACTATCCATTTTCCTCAATAATTCTATTTGCATAGCTTAATTAAAAGTTGCATAGTATAATTTAATGACATCAAGACTCCTTGTAAATTTGCTTAAAAATCCTACTGTGGGTCCAATAGCCTAATAACTGTTACATGTATATCTGCGTGGTTTTTTTTTTTGAAAAAAATCCACATGTTCATCATATTTTAATGTCTTTTAGTGAGCTTGAAAGTTGCATCTTAGATATCATTGGTTGAATGGGAATATATGAAATAATATAAGGAAATATCCATATTTCTTGGCTGAGAAATAGCAGTAACTTTCAAGTTCCAGCAAGAAGTTCTGTAGGACTACATATGACACAGTGGCTGCAATGATGGTCTCAAGCATAACAACGATTGTGAGAATGAAGCAGAACCCAGCAGTGTTTCATTCTGTTGTATGTAGGGTTGCTGTGAGTCCGAACTGACTCGATGGCACCTGACAACAACACACATGAAGAAATGTACCACTTTTAGCCAGTTGATCCATACTTTCAAAACTGACACCATTTCAGCTAAGATGGTCTTTGGAAATTGTAGAGTAAATTGTATGTAAAGAGAAAGGAAGACATGATAAAAGATTGTTTTCCAGTTATTAAAGGAATACAACAAAAGACTTCATTTAAAAGGTGGATGGGCGTATATTGTTTGAGGCAGTGAACAATAATTACAGAACCGAGGAAGAAAGACAAAGCAAGAGGATGCTTTTGTGGAGACAGGTGGGAGGGGGAGAGGGAGCGAGTGGGAATTATGGGACTTTCTCAGGGAGGGTCAATGTCAATATTGGAACATGACTTCAAGGCTGTCATCAGAGAGCCTCTGATTCTGTGACCCTGGGCTGGGGAAACAAAACAAAACAAAAAAATGCTAATTCCCTGCCCACCCTTTATTATTAATGGGGCCCTGGTGGCACATGGTGGCACAGTGGTTAAGTGTCTGGTTGCTAACCAAAATGTTGGCAGTTTGAATCCACCAGCCGCTCCTTGGAAACCCTATGGGGGCATTTCTACTTTGTCCTATAGGGTCACTATGTGTAGGAATCCACTCAAAGGCCATGGGTTATTCTTATTATTAACATTATTAATAAAGAAAACAGTACTCATAAAAAATAATAACAGTGAATATTACATCTAATGATAGAATACCAGGCACTGCAATAAGTAATATTTCTACTGATATTTATATAGATGTAGATATTCACACATACATACACATACACACATACACATACATATATCTCAAAAACAATGTACGCAATATATATATTCCAAATGACATAACTCAGTTAACAAAGGAAAGGGTTTAAACGGTTTGCTCCTAGACACTAACTCACTTTGAACAATTCAAATCCCCAAATCCCATCGTATTATATAGCTTTTAAATTCTGCTGGGATTACAGCTGTTACTCTTTATTCTGGGTTAATTCTCCAGCTTGGGTGGGTGAAGTTGGTTCTCCAGACAGAGAAGGCTTCCCCTTCTGTTTGCCTGCAGCTCAAGCAGCTGGGAGGGAGAAGCAAAACAGACTCCTCACCATCCCCTGAACATCCACACTCATGCCTCATCCACATGTTGGCTAGTGGCAGGCAGTGCCCTGAACTTCAAATACCCTCCATACCCTTGCCATCAAATACATTGCTCTTTACTTCCTTCAGTTCCCCACTTCAAGGTATTCCTGCACAGACTTTTCCCTCACCAACCTTACTGAACGCTGATTCTCTTTTGCTTTGCATTCTTGAGTACTTTTATAAAGTTGATACTTTGTTCTAGAGAGAACTTAATTAGTGGTTTATAGTTTTGTCTTCTTTGCTTGCTGTTTCAAGCGACAGTACAGACTCCCTGAGACAGGTGGTTTGACTTTGACAAGTCGCTATGGAGTTGATTCCCGCTCATGTGGACTCCGTGGGTGTCACCGCAGGATCATGCTCCATAGGGTTTTCAGTCAGTGGGTGATGTTTTGGAAGTAGGTAGCCAGGCCTTTCTTCCAAGGAGACTCTGTGCGGACTCAAACCTCCAACCTTTTGGCTACAAGCCGAGTGTGTTAGCTGTTTGAACTACCCAGGAACTCTGGTTTGCCTTTTACTTCTTTTTTTTTTTTTTTTAAATGAACTATTCATCTCCCTTCCCTTTTTCTTTCCTGTTCCTACCATACTTTCAAAAACAGTTGTACTTGGAGACACATGTATCTGTTGACATCTTTTAGTCCTAAGGGTTTGTAGAATTAATCTTCTAAGACTTTCACATATCAAGTTAAAGCTATTGTTATTTAATTTTAAGCTTTTAACTGACATATAAACTCTGGTTTTGAGGCTGGATCCAAGAATGGATAACACCAAGAATACTAGGGTCCCTTCTGAAAGGGATTATGAGTGGCAGATAATTTTCAAAATCTGTTTCCACTTACTCAAATGCACCAAAAGGTTTCAGTTTTGCCGTATTAATTGGGTCATTTCCTCTCAGGCACCCCAGTGTAGGATTAAAGCAAAATTATATTTCATATCTAGAATCTTTTTATTTGTGCTTTTTTGTTTTATATTGTTAAGAAATTGTGTGACTAAAGTGAAGAGCAAAAGCAACTTTGAAGGGGGAGAGATTTAATAAAGGGCATCGTGAAGGCCACACAACAGGGGAGAGGAAGGAATCTGTCTGACTGAAGGACTCCAAGGATTTCAAGGGCTGGCTTTATAAAGGTTTCTGTTCTGTTTTGTTTTTAGTACCTGCTGATGGACACGTTTCCTTCCTGTCCAAATGCTGCCAATCTGAGTGGTGACCATCCATACCTTGTGTGTTCATACCTTGTAGGTGTAAATGCTGCTCAAGTTGATTAGATGAACTGACGCATGCCAGGGGAGGGTTTCACGCTTACACCTATTTCATCTATTGGGTTTAGCCAGGAAGTCTTCCGAACCACAGCAAAGTAATGCCCTTAATGAGATTTGATGTGGGTTTCTGGAAATACTGGGCTTTTTAAAATTGAATGGAATATAATCATTATGAAAGTAGAATCACGAAGACTAAATTAATGTCAGTTGACTACTCTCTAAGGAAAAGAAATGATTTTCTAATAGTAGAATATGAATAGTAGAATATCGTAGAAGACAAAATAAACCCGTTTGTGAGGGGCACCTTAGTTCTGTGAGAAGGAGCAAGGACTTTGAATGCAAATAGTCCAGAAGGACACGTGACCATAGGCAAATTGTTCAACTGTTCTGTGACTCAGGGTCCAGACATATACAATGAGATGATAATCCTACACAATCCATCTGATTTAACTGTGCTATCCATTGATGGACCACATTGAAGAATACCTGGCTGTAGGAAGGGCCTGAGTAAACAAAACTGGGTAGATGCCAAAGAGCCATAATGATAAATAGTGAAGGAAATAAGGAATTTGTGCACAGCAAGTAACATTTAATCAATTAAGCAACTATCTGTCAAGAATTTATGTAGTTTTAGTCACTATCTATAATGTATTGAGGGAAAGGGCAAATATAAAAAGGAAATTCTCTGCTCTGTGGTCTCCTTTCACAGACAGAAACACAAACTCATAATTCTGATACAAAACTTAGACTAGAAGTATGCACAAAGGCTGTCCCTCAATTGCCAGATGGAGTAATACTCAAATTTACCAACTTGTCCCATAAGGAGCCAAGGGGGAGAGGAAAGAAAAATTACCAGGAATGCGGATTGCCATACTGTTAAAGTATTAGTTGCTGTGATTCTCCTGGCACTTTACTTCAAATCTTTGTTGTATGAAGCAAATATGTGATAAATTAGAACAAAGTAAGGGCTCATTTTAGTGCTATGCAATCCAATGGACTGATTTTACTTGTGGACAAGTGATTATTACCTTCCTTAATCTTAACCTTTTCACGATAATTGTTTTTTTCCTACCTTTAGGTGCCACATCTAAGAACTGACTTCGAAGACTGTCAAGTTGCTCAATAGTCAGGGTCCCGTTTTCTTCCTTTTCTACAGGTGGGGGACGTATTGGTGGTGGAGAATCTGGAAAGACTTTTATATCACCATTAATGAAGAAGTCTTCTTGGTTTAAATAAAGTTCATTCTGAATTCTTGTAGATGTTTCAATATGATAGCGAGCTACCTCAGTTAATTTCTCAACACTAAAAGAAGAAAAAAGTTATCTCCATTAAAGACATCTATGAGACTAACAGTGTTTGCTTGTAAGACATATATAGAAAGTGAACACACTGTATTGTTAAGTTAAACAATTCAAACTGCATGTTTAAAATTTTCGATTTCTCCTCAATTTTGGAAAAAAGCAGGGTATAAATAAGTCTATGCAGATTAAAAACAAAATACGTGTTAATTACTAGTCATTCATTTTATGTAGAGCAGAACAAAATGAGAAAACATTAAGTATGGTTTTAATATTATTATAACATTTTACTATGTGTGCAAGAATACATAAAGGACATATTTTATTCTAAGTATAAGCTGGAATAAGGTTAGAGGACAGAATAGCCAGTAAAATATGACTGTTAGAATATACATTTACTTGGAATTGGGGTAAATGAAAGAGTGAACCAGATTCGATAATGTGTTTTAGAAGAGTGGATTTTCTCTAACGTTGTGTCAAAGAGTTTGTTGTTATCTAAGATACAGTCATCAGAATGGGCTCTGATGCACACAACCCCCTGAAGTTGCTTTGCTTCACCGAGAATAACAAACCCTAACTAGATCACGTGGCTGTAAGCAGCAGTGGTTAGCAACGACGATGGTGTAGTAGAAATAGCACTGGAAGCTGAGTTCTCATTCTCGGACATTCTCTAGCCACGGGTCCTTGGTAAATCACTTAAATGCCCTGAGTTTTGTCTTTACAGCGGAACCAATAACACACCATCCCCTACCTTAGGTTTGCTGTGTGGAATCATATAGAGCATATGGATTTAAACCATGGTGGAGAGTATAGTTATGCCCGTAATTAGTGAAACAACATTTTAAAGGCCAGAGAAGTTTTATGCATGAATAAGTACAATAGCACTGTGTTGAAAAGCCTTGTTCAGTGTTCAATATCTTACAATGAAAGATTGAACATCACAGGAAAATGAATATTTAATATGCTTTTATATAATTCAGGAACACTAAATTATTCATATACTGAAAGTAAAAAATAGTTTCTTTTCAAAGATACCCTTGAATTCAACCCCAGCATGCAGTCTTTGAGCGTCCATATAGCATGTATTATCTAATTAGTTTATGCCTGAGGGTGTTTGTGTGCTGGGGAGCAGGGGAGAAGGACATCCAACAGCTTCTGACTTTAGAAGGTGAGGGAGGAGGGACTGCAAAAGGAGACACTCAACCATCGTCAGATTTTAGGACAGGTGTACGCCACCTAGTGGAAGATTACCAAGAGTAATCGGCTACTGGGAGAGGAAAAAAACGCCAGGAAAAGAAAAAATAGGCTTTGGCATTCAAAGAGATTTGATAGCGCTTTCTTTTGTTTCATTTTTTTTTTTTTCTTTGTATCACCAAAGAGTTTTTGTAATAATAAGAACAGAAAGTGTAGCCAAAACTTCTAGGTTTTAATTTCTTGTGGCCACAACACACGAGAGCATCTGCAGATTTAGAGGACAGAGACGTATACAGCATTAATCAGTACGTGCAGTATAAATCTGAGTACATCTGATCAAAATAAGAAGCGTTTACACTTGATAGCTACGCGGATGGCAGCCATTGATCCTAAGAGTCAGGAAGGCCCATTTTCATCTTTTTTAGGCAGGCAGAGAACAGAGCTAAACGTCTCTGCTCTGTGATGCTCGTATGTTATAACATATTCAGTAGCGAAATTTATAACACATTTAGTGGTGAAAATAAATATATATATATATTTTGTTACTCTGGAGTCAGCAGTTTTTAAACAACTACCTCGTCGATTTTACAGCAGGACTTTCATTATGAGACAAGGATGGAGAAAACAAACCATCAGAACTGGTTTTTAGAGGGCCGATGTTGCTTCTGAGATACTTGACATTTGAATCCTATGTACATAGCAACTTCTCAATTTTCAGTAAATGTTGCAAACTGTAGTGTATCACAGAATCTAGATCTAGTAGAAACCTCTGAGATAGCCTGGTTAGGGTGTTTCCTTTCATAGAGGAAGGCGACGAGGCCCAAAGTGATTAGGCATGCTGCTAATTTTGTGGACAATGTGGGACCAGAAATCAGGTCTCTTCTTCTCAGATGAGGGCCATTTCCACTCTTCTGAGCAGTCTCTTTATGCCTTCCAGGGGAGAGCTCAGAGAAAGAGACTCACTGCCCCTCACTAGCAACAATAATCTGGAAAGCCTCTGGAGGTCAATGGAAAAGTACAACTGGGTATTACCCTTGCAAGGGAATTGGCCTAACTGGCCAAGGGTTCCAGTGAATAGCTTATTAATCTCCTCTTAATTGGCCCTAACTAATAATAAGTCTGAAAGGATCCGTGGTGGCACAGTGGTTAAGCGCTCTGCTCCAACCCTTTGGTTAGCAATTCCAACCCACTAACTGCTTTGCAGGAGAAAAGATGTGACAGCCTGCTTGGTAAAGATTACAGCCTTGGAAACCCTATGGGACAGTTTTACTTTGTCTTATAGGGTTTCTGGAAACCCTGGTGGCATAGTGGGTAAGTGCTACGGCTGCTAACCAAGAGGTCAGCAGTTCAAATCCACAAGGCACTTCTTAGAAACTCTGTGGGGCAGTTCTACCCTATCCTATAGGGTCTCTGTGAGTCGGAATCGACTTGACGGTAATGGGTAATGGTAATAATAAGTCTGGCACTAGAAAGATATGAAATACTATCTTTTGAAAATTAAAAAAAATTACCTACAATCTTACTTTGTAAACCCAGGTTCTCACTGAGCAGTGTGAAAACCAAACTCATCAATAACATGTAAAACTTGATATTGAAGTAGAATGCTTTGACACACGATTTACTGTTTGAAAAGAAGTCAATACAAATGTGATAAGAAACGCTTACTGCAGGTGTTCACATATGTGATTTCCTGAAAAGTCAAAATTTATATTTGTAAATGTAATTTATATTCATAAATTTACATTTGTAAATACCTTAAAAGTCTTTGACAACTTTATTACAGAGGAACAGGAGCCCTGGTAGTGCAGTGTTTAAGAGCTTGGCTGCTAACCAAAAGGTTGGCAGTTCAAATCCAACAGCTACTCCTTGGAAACCCTATGGGGCAGTTTTGCTCTGTCCCGTAGGGTTGCTATGAGCCAGAATTGACAAGATGGCAATAGGTTTGTTCCCCGCCCCCCACCCCCTTTAGTATTTTTAAAAAGCCATGCAATACTTTACCTGGCCATTTCGTTCAAGTATCTCTCTCCAAGCCACTTTTCCATGAGCTTATATACATCTACCACCTTTGTTACTAGATCTTCAAGAAAAGCCAATGCTTTTGTCTTTATCAGTTCAAGTCGAAACTGTGTGGCTACCTCTGTTAAGAAAGATAAATGAGGATTTTTTTTTTTAAATGTACTATATGTACATGCATTTTCTGATGAACTGAATTTAATTTTAAACCGATCATGCCTCAGTTTGTGAAACTCCAGGTGCACATTTACTAAACTAGCCATGTCATTCAGAAGCAAAACATACTCTGTGCTAGAGAGTCATTTAAGACATTACTTAACCCCAAATTGTACTTGAGCTTTAAATTCGTCACATTTTATAGCAACATACTGTTCGATAAACTTGGAATGATTAAACACACGTAGATAGTTTTGAATTAAAAAAATGAATACCTTGGTTTGGTAATGCCATTATATTTGTCAGCACTGGTAAAACTAGCATAAAACCAGTGTGTCCCAGGGCCTGACACTGTTCCTGGTATATAATGAGGGCCATGGATGTTACCTCCAAAATATCTTTCCAATCTCTTTCCTTTATTTTTTTCCATTGCCACTGGCCTAGATTGGGCACCGGTTATCTCTCAGCCAAACTACTGCAATAACCTTATTTCTGCTTTTTCCAACTTCCTTTCCCCACATCAAATCCGCTACCTAACTTATCTCACTTGCAGATATGATCATAACAATTTTTCTGCTCAAAAGTCTTCACTAGCTTTCAGTTGCCATAAGAGAAAATCAAAATTGCTTACGGGGCCTATATGACCTCATCTCCCAAGCTTCTCCTGCCCAGCATATGCCTCATGCTCTCAAGCTACTCGCGGGTAAACAAATGTGCTCCTTACCCTCTCTCTGCCTTAGCATGTACTTTCCCTCTGCCGTCCTTACCTCTGTTTGTCCTCTGGGCAAACTTTTCCGTAGTCTTCCCATTCAGTTCAAACAGTAGTTCCTCTGGGAAGTCTTTCTTAATTCTTCACAACCCCTCCCCTCCCATGCTCCTTTTGTCCCATATGCGTGTCTCAAATTTCACAACACATTATAAGCGACCTCTTGGGTTTCTCTTCCTCTAGATTGAATTTCATTTGTCAGTTTGTTTTACATTTGTGCATATGTGCAGTTACCACAGGGTCTGGTGCATAATGGAAACTCAATGAACATTTACTATATGAATGAATGAATTTGGTCACACTAAGGGGCATGTGATGAACAAATTGAAACAAGAAGTTTCATACTGAAAACCACTGAAATCAGATGCAAGGGCAGATAGTAGGGAGAAGCATGTGCTGTGACTTTCCTGATTCCACAGGTCTCCCTGACTTTAAATTTTACTGTTGGGATTGTGGAAGCAAGTAGTAGTGGGATGGGGAGGAGGGAGAGGAGAGAAGCAAGGGACAGGAAACATCCATAATAGCTAGTGGTCACTAAGTAAAGGTGTCCCAGACTACCTAATGCTGCATTGTTGTGGTCGTCTAGTGTACTGACCATGGTTCCTTTCAAATTAGGATATTTTTGCTCAGTTCCCAGATCTTTTCAAACTTCATTTTGAATTGCATTACAGTTAAAGTTGGAAGATAGTACAGAGTAGAATTTGTCTTGTAGAGTCCTTGCTAACTACAGAGAAGAAGGCCCTTGAACATTAGAGATGCACCATCGTCTCTTCTATGACTTCTAAGAACCTACTTTTGGAACCATTTATACTTCAGTCAGAATTCATTTTCCTAAGAAGAGGCCCAAGTTATTCTCATTATAATATAAAACCACTTAACTTAGGTAGCCCTGAGACATTTTTTGACCTTTAAATTAAAACAAATCCCTACAGGGGAACCGATTCGCCAGCAATGGGTTTGGTGGGGGTTTCTGTAGCATTTTCTTTGTTTATATTCTTTGCAATTTTCATTACTGATGTTGATTTCTTAAACCCTTTCCAAATTCTCTCGGTGCCTTTTTGAGATCTTGGCAGACAAATTACGACTGTGATTAGGGGATGCCAATACATCTGACTCATATGTCAGTCACACTTGTGCTTGGTCCTCATATAGTCAGATGAAAACAACCAGCTAAATGTTCTACTTTTCTATCAGTTTGCTTTGTGGTCTATAGATACAATCTGAGCAATTGGTGAGCTGGTTGTGCGCTGTTTGCCTACTGGTCTATTTTCTACTGAAAAGCATCATCTTAATTCTTTCCAATTGCTACCTTCACATTGCAGGGCAGCAAGGTGTTCTTCCTTTATTTTGAGTCTTAGTTCGTTTTTCTTTTCTGTATCGGTGAATTCCTCTGGGGTTACCACTACAGGAGAGGCTTCTGCTGCAGGTGGTGATTTGCCTGAAAGGGCAATGAAACATGCTGGGTACACAAGTGCTCGCACACACGGTCCTGGGACAAGATGAGTACAAAGTTTATAGAGCTATCAACCTCTGGAGATTTGGAAACTAGAAACCCTGGTTGTCACAGTGAGTGGTGAAATATTGATAGTCCTACCTGGAAACTCTTCCATGTGGTGTCTAGGCTGAACTCCTATAAAAACACCCTGTTTGTGTAGCATCATGGGTAAATGAGGTGCGAAGCAAGTGCAGAGATGATGACAGAGTATGGGGACTGAAGTCAGCGAAACCCAACACAGTGCAGGTGCCATTAGCCACCCACAGAAGATGGCTTGTGTTAGCAATGTGTTTCCCAGGTCTGCATCGAGAAAAGGTCAGAGAATAACCTCAGAAAAATGGGGCTGAGCTGTGATTGATGTTCAGGAATCTATAACCCACCTAATTATGTTTAGTTAGTGCTTAAGTATAAGCAGTTTAGTGATTACATAAGAAAATTAGAAAATAAGAATTTGGCAGTATTTGTCTGAGGATTTACCAATGGGAGATGACAGTGTGATTCTAGTTGTGTCTAGGTTTTTACAATTCTATTCCATTCAAAAAATTTTTCTTAAGCGTCTGACCTCAAAGTGTTTGTAATCTCACAAAGAAGGCATAAATGTAACCAAGGAAATTGTGATAAGATATATTATTAATTGCAATAATAAATGTATGTACATGTTACAAATGAGCTTAATCACTTTGGATTTCTGTTTTATCAGCTGTAAAATTAAGGGATTGAATATCGCTAGTTATTCCATTAAGGTGAAGGGAAGCATTTCCCCCCAGTGCTGCTTATTTATTTTATTGCTACCATCTGAGATGGACTAAAGTGACACATTCTTTTTCATTGTCTTACTCTTGCCTTTGCCTCAGGTGCCACCAACCCCTCATGTCCTTTCTCTCCTTGCTAGCATCGTGTCTTGTTAACTCCTATGGTCATTGCTTTGCTGCTTCTATGCACTCCATCTGGGAAGCCTTTCCCTGTCCCCTCAGATTGAGGGAGGTGACCTTGCCCCCAAGGTACCTGTACCTCCCCTATCAAAGAACAAGGACTGGTCAACTGTTTATCTGCTGCTAGATGGGAAGCTGTAAATTTTGTTTATTTATTTATTTTTGTTTTATTATTATTATCTTTTTTTAGTCACTAAAGAGTCTCTGGGTGGTACGAATGCTTAATGCACTCTGCCACTAAGTGAAAGGTTGGAAGTTTGCATCAACCCAGAGGCACCTCAGAAGAAAGACCTAGTGATCTACACCGGAAAAACCAGCCATTGAAAACCCTATGGAGTGCAGTTCTACTCTGATACACATGGGGTCGCCATGAGTGGGAGGCAACGCGAGGGCAACAGGTAGTAATGATGATTGTGTCCTTGGCACCCTCATAGTGTATTGCACACAGCAGATTCCTAATAAACACATGCACAACTGATTAATGGAGTGACTTGCTCAGGTCCTTTCTTCTGTTCTCTTGCCTCAGGGCACTACAAAAATATAAAAATGGAAATATTTAGAAGGGAGGGGAATGCTTGTGGGAGAGCTGGCCTTAAGGTTAATTGTGGGTCTTTCCCTATCTGAGTTTTCTTTCCTCTTTATTTATTTATTTATTTTATCATCCATCCTGCCTCTAGGCAGAGATTTAGGTGGGAGGCCTCCAAAAGAAGGGAAATGCTTGAATTAAAGTGCCCTGAAAAGAATATACATATAATTAGCTTTTGACCTTATCTGGGTTACTGTAGCAAGTGGCAACTCCTTTGCCAATTCTGCTTACATAGTCTGTTTTTAGAGTCCTTTAACATGCATGACCTGGTGGTGCAGTGGTTAAGAGCTCAGGCTGCTAACCAAAAGGTTGGCAGTTCGAATTCGCCAGCAGCTCCTTGGAAACCCTACTATGTCCTATAGGTCACGTGATGGCAATGGGTTTGGTTTTTTGGGTTAACATGTTCAAAACAAGGTTTATCCTACCTGAATACCCCGAATACCCCTGGATATTTGGATCAATAAGTTGGGTGGGACTGGTATGTAATATGATTTGCCAGCTAACACCACAGACTCACAGAAACCTGGGTCCCTCATTTAAACCTAAAGAACAGTGTTCTAGTGACTTAAAGGCCCATGTGCCTGGTTAAGTGCTTCTTTTCTACCAAAGAGAGGTTGAAGCATCCAGGGTTGTGGATGCTAAAATCATGAATACCTTTTGTTTTTTTGTCTGCCTTTTGTTTCTTGGGTTCCTTTTTGGCTTTTTTATTTGCAATTGTCTGAGTAGGTTTTTCTTTTGTATCTACTTGTTGATTTTCCTTTTCCTCCTCCATGTGCTTCTGATGAATTTCAGCAGCCACCTGGTTGTGTATCAGCAATATATCAGTTAACGTGGCATTTATGAAATACGATAACCATTTGGATTTAGTCATCACCAGATCTCGTTGAAACCTCATTCCACTGTAAACCATGCCTATGTACTCAGCCTCTAACAGAATCCACACTCTGATTTTTAACTTAATCATTTGTGGGGAGCTGCTCACTCTCTCCAGCTCTGTCTACAATGCAGCCTTGTGTTTCCTTACGGCACCCCTGTATTTCCTTCAGTCCGTCATGGCTCCATAGTTATGCAAACAGTCCCCTCTTTTTAAATCTCAGACACTATGGACTTACCCTCTTTTCTTCCAAGTTCCCGTTACCTCTGGCCTCCAATCCTGGGCATTTCCCTGTGAATGGTTTTTTAAGGAGTTTAGACCTTTTTTCCCTAATTGCTCTACCTTCCATGAAATTTTAATACTGCAGATATACAGTGTATCTGTTTATGTACTGTATGTATATTTGTGCTTCATACCTAAAAAGAGTAAGACTTTTTTTGCTCTCTTCGCCCACCCCAACTCATTAATGAGAATAAATGCTCTGTGCTAACTGGGGAGTCCCTGGATGGTGCAAACAGTTAACCCACTTGGTTAAAATCTCAATAGCACAATTGATGAGGAAATGGGGGTTCATGGGGCCTTATTTATGTATTGGCATGCTTACTGTGTCCAAGCCTGATGTTATTTCTGGGAGAATAGGGGGAGAGGATAGGAGGAGAAAGAGGGAGACTGATGGAGGTGAATGGAAAGATGAATAAGACACAATCTCTACCCTTAAAGAAGCTTACAGTCCTGCAGGTGGGAGAGACCAGTCAATCCTGCCTTCTCCAAATTCCTGCCACATTTGATGTCACTTGGCTCAGCTCTTAACTGTCCCCAAATGTTCTATGAATGTTAAGTCTCTCCCTGAGCTCCAGATGGGCTGTAACCACCCCCAGAGCCAAACCAGTCCTACTTCTTTGTATTCTCCATAGCTTTTTAGCACCCATGCTTTGCTTATAGGAGATGCCCAGTAAATGCTTATTAACTAACAGAATTTCTTTTAAAATAATCATATTCCACTAAAGGCACCCACATCTGCTTCAATCTCAGCAGAACCTTGGAGGGACACAGCAAGGCTTCAAAGAGTAAACCACTTTTTAACCAGATACCCTTTTGATACAAATGGATTTCATGCTATACACTGTACTTGCAAATTCTTGGTAAAGCTGAAAGAAGACTTGTTAAAATTCTCTCCTAAATTGCAAGCAATTCATTTTCAAATCGGTTCTTGTAAAGCGCAAGTTAGCAATTTCCTTTAAAATTGGAGTTTTCTACCTCGTAAACAACCTCGCGATGATGATGATGAATTATCATTATCTTCATTTTGCTGGGCCACTTGCCTCCGAGACCTCTGGGACTCGTTCAAAAATTAACATAATTCACAATATATCCAGAAATCTAGCTTGTAAGGCTAGAGAGAACTTTAGAAATAATGTATTGACATTGTGGGTGTTAAACATGACTTGTTTCTTCCAAATTATTCCACATATGCTAATTAGAAAAGAATTTTGTTAAAAATCAAAATAGAATGCTAAATGGACAGCTCTGGGAGAAACTGCTGTAGAGAAAAAAACCAGGGTTAAAGTGCTCTCATTTAAATTACACTGATCTCAGATGGCACTGTTTCCCCTGCAACAATTTATGACATCACGCCTGCCTCATTTGGAACTCAAAGTTTCTTAAAGGTCATGTGACATCATAGTCATAAAAGTCTATTGTTGTTAGGTGCTGTCAAGTTGGTTCAGTATCATCGATTCTCGATCATATGCTCCCTCCTAAAGTGGCTGAAAGTCGACCAATTCTTTTTGGTATAGTGACTCTGTGTATTCTTGCTTTTTCTGGCTTAACAAAGAGAATTTTTTTTTGTGTGTGCATGCTTTAAGTGAAAGTTTACAATTCAAGTCATACGAAAACTTATACACACATTGTTATGTGATCCTAGTTGCTCTCCCTACAAGGTAACAGAACATTCCTCCTCTCTACCCTGTATTTCCCGTGTCCATTCAACCAGGTCCTGTCCTCTTCTGCATTCTCATCTCACCTCTGAATGGGAGCTGCTCATTTAGTCTCATGTATCTACTTGAGCCAACAAGCACACTCTTCACCGGTATCATTTTATATCTTATAGTCCAGTATAATCTTTGTCCGAAGAGTTGGCTTTGGGAATGGTATTAGTTCTTGGCTAACAGAGAGTCCAGGGGTCATATCTTCTGGGGTCCCTCCAGTCTCAGTCAGACCATTAAGTCTGGTCTTTTTACTAGAATTTGAGTTCTGTACCCCGCTTTTCTCCCACTCCATCAAGGACTCTCTGTCGTGTTCCCTGTCAGGGCGGTCATTGGTGGTAGCCGGACACCATCTAGTTATTCCCTTCTCAGGCTGATGGAGTCTCTGGTTTATGTGGCCCTCTGTGTAGCCTTTCCACCTACTTTTGATGCTTCCTGTGTTGTTCAATACTTTGCCCATAACCAAAAAAATCTGTTGCCTAGAGTTGATTTCAACTCATAGCAACCCTATAGAAAAGAGTAGAACCACCACATGTGTTTCTCAGAAGCAGATGGTGGATTTGAACTGCTGTTCATTTGGTTAGCAGCTGAGCTCTTAACCACTGCACTACCAGGGCTCCACTTCGTCCATAGAATCCTTCGATATTGCAACTCAAGACTTGAATTTTTTCTTTAGGTCTTTTAGTTTAAGAAATGCTGAGTGTATTCTTCCCTTTTGGTTTTTGTCTTAGGCTGGGTTCTCTAGAGAAGCAAAACCAGTAATGCGTATAAATATACATAATATATATATATATATGGAGATTTATATTAAGGAAAGAGCTCACGCAATTGTAGGGGTTGGGACGGTCCCAAATCCTTGGATCAGGATAAAGTCCTTTCCCAATTCACAGTGCCGAAGAAGCTGGTGAACCCAAGATGAGCAGGTTAGGGAGCAGGATCCCACTCACAGGTTGTGACGGTTGAGGAATTCCCAGGGTAGGCAGGCAAGACAGCAAGGTTTCTCCTGAGTCACTTAGCTGCAGGGGCTGGAGAACCCAAGATAGGCAGGTCAGGGAGTAAGACTCTTACTCACAGGCCATGAAGATTGGCCAATTCCAAGAAGGACAGGTAAGCTGCTAGCTCAAGTCCCAAGAAATAGAGGTCAGACAAAAGACAGCTGCTGGATCCAGAACAAGCCAACCACTTTTCAAGGAGAGCAGGGAGGAAGTAGGCTGTGGAAGGTGGAGAGATGAAGGCTGAGTGGGTGGTGAGCTGCCACAGGCCCCACCCCTGCCAGTACCACTCAGCAGATTCCATCATGGGGGTGATCACATATAAAATTTCAAAAGGAAAGTGATCACAACATTATACAACTGCTGAACACTGAGAATCATGGCCCAGCCATGTCGACACACAATCTTAACTATCACAGTTTTCTAACTCCAGGTCTTTGCACATTTCATTATAATACTTTACTTGTCTTCTCAAGCTACCCTTTGAAATCTACTATTCAGCTCTTTTACTTCACCATTTTGCTTTAGCTTCTCTACGTTGAAAGGCAACTTTCAGGGTCTCTTCTGACATCCATTTTGGTCTTTTCTTTCTTTCCTGTCTTTTTAATGACCTTTTGGTTTCTTCAGCCATGATGTCCTTGATGTTATCCCACAACTTGTCTGGTCTTCTGTCATAGTGCTCAGTGGGTCTAATCTATTCTTGAGATGGTCTCTAAATTCAGGTGAAATATACTCAAGGTTGTACTTTGGCTCTCACAGACTTGTTTTAATTTTCTTCAGCTTTAACTTGAACTTGCACATGAGCAATTGATGGTTTTTTCCACAGTTCACCCCTGGCCTTGTTCTGGCTGATGTTATTGAGCCTCTCCATTGTCTGTTTCCACAGATGTACTCAGTTTAATTCCTGTGTATTCCACCCAGCAAGCTCCATGTGTATAGTTGCCTTTTGTGTTGTTGAAAAACGACGTTTGCAATGAAGAAGTCACTGGTCTTGGAAAATTCTAGCATGCAATCTCCAGTGTCATTTCTATGTCCAAGACCATATTTTCCATCTACCAATCCTTCTTCTTTGTTCCCAACTTTTGAATTCCAATCACCAGTAACTATCAGTGTGTCTTAATTGCATGTTTGATTAATATCAGACTGCAGAAGTTTGTAAAAATCTTCAATTTCTTTGTTTTTGGGGCCTTGGTGGCACAGCGGTTAAGCATTTGGTTGCTAACCAAAAGGTCAGCAGTTCAAATCCACCAGCCACAAAAGGTCAGCAGTTCAAATCCACCAGCCACTCTTTGGAAACCCTATGGGGCAATTCTACTCTGTCCTATAGGGTCGCTATGAGTCCGAATGAACCTAAAGGCAATAGGTTTTTTTTTTTTTTTTTTTTTGGCATAGATAGTAGACCATATGATTGTCCAATTCAAAATGGCCAATACCAGTCCATTTCAGTTCACTCATGCTTAGACATTGGTCTTTACGGCTTCCATTTCATTTTTGATGATTTCCCATTTTCCTAAATTCACACTTCATTCATTCCACGTTCTGATTATTAATGGATATTTACAGCTGCTTCTTCTCAATTTGAATCACGCCACATCAGCAAATGAAGGTCCTGAAAGCTTTACTCCATCCATGTCATTAAGGTCGATTTGATTTTCAGGAGGTAGTTTTTTTCCAGTCTTACTTTGAGTGACTTCCAGCCTGAGGGTCTCATCTTCTGACTCTATAGCGGACAATGTCCTTCTGCTATTTATAAGGTTTTCACTGGCCAATTTTTTTAGAAGTAGATTGACAGGTCCTCCTTCCTAGTCTGTCTTAGTCTGGAAGCTCGTCTGAAACCTGTACACCATGGATGAACCTGCAAATATTTGAAATACTGGTGGCATAGCATCCAGCATCACAGCAACATGCAAGCCATCAAAGTACAACAGACTGACAGACTAGTGGTAGAATACAAACATAGAGGATATCACACAAAACTTAATCTTAGTAAAATTGAAATTGTAGATATGGAAAAATCCCAGAAAAAATAAAATTGACCATAACCACTTCAGGTTTCTTTCAAGAAGATATAGAAAACACAAAGTATCCTATACCTGATAAAGAAAATGAACCTTTGGGGATGGAGGATGGGGAAAACATTATAGGCCTGGATGACTTCAAAAAGAAATAATTCCAGCCTCCACAATTTGAACAGTAATGACTGATGAGCAGATGAGTTGTGGGATGACATTATATATAAAGAATGCTAAAGGTCATTAAAAACAGGAAAGAAAGAAAAGGCCAAAATGGATGTCAAATAAGACTCTGAAACTTACTCTTGAACATAGAGCAGCTAAAGCAAATGAAAGAAATGATAAAGTAAAAGGGCTGAATAGATTTCAAAGGGTAGCTTGAGAAGAAAAGTAAAGTGTTATAATGAAATGTGCAAAGAACTGGAGTTAGAAAATCAAAAGAAAAAAATTTGCTCCACATTTCTCAAGCTGAAAGAACTAAAGAAAAAATTCAAGCCCGGAGTTGCAATATTGAAGGATTCTATGGTGAAAATATTAAATGATGCAGGAAGCATCAAAAGGCGGTGGAAGGAATATACACAGTCACTGTACCAAAAAGAATTGGTCCACATTCAACTATTTCAGGAGGTAGCATCTGATCAGGAGCTGATGGTACTGAAGGAAGAAGTCCAAGCTGCACTGAAGGCAATGGTGAAAAACAAGGCTCCAGGAATTGATGGAATACCAATTAAGATGTTTCAACAAATGGATGCAGCACTTGAAGTGCTCACTTGTCTATGCCAAGAAATTTGGAAGACAGTTATCTGGTCAGCTGACAGGAAGAGATCCATATTTATGCCTATTTCCAAGAAAGATGATCCAACTGAATGGGGAAATTATTGAACAATATCATTAATATCACAAGTAAGTAAAATTTTGCTGAAGATCATTCAAAAGTGGCTGCAGCAATATATCAACAGGGAACTGCCAGAAATTCAAGTCAGATTCCAAAGACAACGTGGAACCAGGGGTATCATTGCTGATGTCAGATGGATCTTGGCTGAAAGCCAAATGTGTTTTATTGACTATGCTAAGGCATTCGACTGTGTGGATCGTAAACAAATTATGGATAACACTGAGAAGAATGGGAATTCCTGAACACTTAATTGTGCTCCTGAGGAACCTGTACATAGATCAAGAGAAAGTCCTTGAAACAGAGCAAGGGGATGATGTACAGTTTAAAGTCAGGAAAGTTGTGGATCAGGGTTGTAGCCTTTCACCATACCTATTCAATCTATATGCTGAGCAAATCATATGAGAAGCTGTATTATATGAAGAAGGATGAGGCATCAGGATTGGAGGAAGATTCATTAGCAACCTGTGTTATGCAAATAACACAACTTTACTTGCTGAAAACAAAGAGGACTTGAAGCACTTACTGATGAAGATCAAAGATCACAGTCTTCAGTATGGATTACACCTCAACATAAAGAAAACGAAAATCCTCACAACTGGCTACATCATGATAAATGGAGAAAAGATTGACGTTGTCAAGGATTTCATTTTACTCGGATCCACAATCAACACCCAGGGAAGCAGCAGTCAAGGATCAAAAGACGCATTGCATCGGGCAAATCTTCTGCAAAGGACCTCTTGAAAGTGTTGAAAAACAAAAATGTCACCTTGAAGACTACAGTATGTCTGACTCAAGCCATGGTGTTTTCATTTGCCTTGTATGCATTTGAAAGCTGGATGATGAATAAGGCAGATCGAAGAAGAATTGACATCTTTGAATTGTGGTGTTGGAAAAGAATATCAAGTATATCATGGACTGCCAAAAGAACGAACAAATCTGTCCTGGAAGAAGTACAACCAGAATGCTCCTTAGAAGCAAGAATGGCGAGACTACATCTCACATAATTTGGAGATGTTATCCGTAGAGATCAGTCCCTGGAGAAGGACATCATGTTTGTAAAAGAGAGGGTCATCGAAAAAGAGGACAATCCTCTGCGAGGTGGATTGACACAGTGGCTGCAGCAACGGGCTTAAGCATAACAGCCACTGTAGGGATGATGCAGGACCAGGTAGTATTTTGTTCTGTTGTGCATAGGGTAGCTATGAGTGGGAACTGACTTGAGGGTATCTAACAACAACATAGCAACAATGAGTGCTGAGGTATTATGTGTAATTTTATTGGCTAAAGTTGAAGATATCACATACTCTAACATACATGCCCAGCAGTTATGTGTGCACATGTATACCCATGGATGTGTACAAGAATGTTCACAGCAGTAGTATCCATAATGGCCCCAAACTGAAAACCTAAATGCCTATCAATAGCAGATTGGTTAAATTGATAGTGGTATATTCACATAATGGGGCATTAAACTACAACAAAAATGAATAAACCACAGCTAAACTCAACAACATGGGACGAATCCGACATGTGATGTTGAGTAAAAGAAGACACAAAAGATACAAAATGCAAGTCCATTTATTTAATGTTCAAAGCAAACAAAGCTAAACTATATTTTTAGGGATAAAAACTTGGGTAGTAAAACTCAAGAAAATCAAGGGAAGTATTACAAAAGTGGCAAGATGGTAATTGCCTTTAGCGAGGGTGAAGGGGTTGCGATTGGAAGGGATACAAGGACTTGGCAGGTATAAATCTTGTCCTTTTCTTCCCTTGTGTGCTGGCTACATGAGTGTTTACTCTGGAGGGTTCATTAAGTTGTGCCCTTATGTTTCGAGTACTTTCCTTATGTGTTTCAAGATGCTCAAGAAAAAGTTTAAAAAAGAAGTAAGTTTACAATCACTTCTGCGAGGAAGGAGAGAAAGAGGAGAGGAGAATAAAGAGGAGGAGAGAGAAAAAGGAGACAGGAAGCTGTGGTGTGAGAAAGGTCAGAGAAAAGACCCGGGAGACTGAGTGGCCAAGAAAGGATGTTGACAATGCCAAAGGGGAAATTTTAATTGTTTGCTGTGAGGTTTGTGATGCAAGCTCCTTTCTACCTCTTCCACAAAACTTTTCGGAAAGTTGACACTACTTTCTGTTTGAATGGGATATTTTGTGGAAACGCAAAGAAGACTTAGTACAAAACAAGAACAGAAACCATGTTGTCAGACTCAATTTCAGGATGAAACTGTGTGTCTCCTGTATGATGCCAATCCCTCTGCTTGGGCTAACCTTATTTGTATGCTTTTTCTTTCCCTTTGGATTAAATACAAGTTCCTTACAGGCAGGGACTGTGGTCTTTTCACCTCCCAAGGAGCGGTGGTAAGTGGAAAGGGCATGAACTTTGAAGTCATAAATACCTAGGTTCAAATCCCGTTTCTGACACTTATCTGCTAGATGACCTTGGGCAAGTTTCTTAACCTTTCTGAACCTTAGTTTGTTCACTGTAGAGTGGACACTAATATTTACCTCACAGATGACTTTTTCTAAAATGCCTTGTAGAAAGGCTGCAAACGAGAGGCCTAGAGGCCAGATATGTGTTTTGTTTGGCTCTGCACAATACTTTAAAAAGTTTTATTTCATTTTGAACATTTTAAAATTTGGAGATTTCACATTAAAAAATCTGGATTTCTGGCTTTTCTTGAAAAATATGGCCACAGTAGGCTGCATTCTTAAACGGCAAAGTTGTCCAGAGTGGAGTAGCAATTGCCCCTTTGGACACAGGGGTGTGATGTCCACTTGGGCACTGTCCCACCCCTCCCTATTGTGTTATACTTGGTCAGCCTCATTCAAGTTCCCTGATTGGCTCTTTAGGCCCCTGCACTCTGAACCCAGGCCCGGCATAAAAAATAACCTAAGTGTTGGCTCACTTCTTTCTTGAAATCAATTATTCATTCATTGAATAGCTTAAAGGAATTGTATAAATTTCTCTTTATAGTGTATTACCAAACTTGGTATTTAGTGACTGGATATTTCTAAGAGAAAATATAATAATAAGTACTGCTTACCATGCTAGATATTGCTAAAGAAGCCTGTTGCCAAGTGTCCATTACCAACTTCTCATCTGCCTCAAAGTTTAACTCTACGTTTTCTAGCGAGTTATCCATCTTGCCCTTCAGTATTGTTTTTAGTTTTGGTTTGGACATAGCTGTTTCTGGAGAAATAGATATTCGAGGAACTAGAGGAATTCTTTGGAAGACAAACAAAAAAAGAAACATATAAACAACAAATAACAACAAAACACAATTTTCAGGTTTATTCTCAGAAATTATGAGGCGTGAGGGTCAGGAAAGGGTTAAACAACAGTGATTATGAAGAAATGCAATTTTGAAATTTCTCCAGGGCATTAGCTTCTGACCAGGAATAAATCAGTCACGAAAAACCAAACTAAATGGAACTGGGTGTCACTTGGATAAGAGGACTAGTATCAGTTGGCATCCTGAAGTAGACAGATGTGAGTTCTGAAAGGGGTACCCCACAGAGGCAACCAGGTTTTGGTGATCGATGGGGAAGAGTTACAGCAGCCCTCCTATTCTTGAGCATGGCTCATGGAGGGTTTCTCTGTGTTTTGTAAACAGAGGTTAACTCTGTTTATACAAACAGATTTAAGATCCTCCCCCTCCTTCTCTCAGTCATAACGTGGACATTTTTGAGTGTCCCTGGTCACATTCTATCTCCAATAGCTCCCACGGTCTGAAAGGTTAACAGAAGAAGACTGAGAGACACCAGGTGAGTGTGTATACCGTGACTGGGGTCCATCATCAGTGATACAAAGTGCAAAAACCTCTCAGCTTGGGGTGGGAGTTGGCAGACAGGAGCTCCAGAGATGCCTTTTTTAAACACTAAGGAGAGTCAGGAGTAATAATAGGAACACATATTTGGTTCTGCAGACTCAGAGTGCCAGGGGAACAGGGCAGTGATTCAGAAAGCTGATTGTGAACTCCAAAAAATAATTAGTTTGGCCTTGTTTTGAAGCATCAGACATAGTTTCTTGAACTTGGCCATCTGATTCTTACAATGCTTAGAATTCTGACAGTGTACCATGCCTATAAGGCAATGTGTTGAGAATTCACTACTTAGTACACATGTATCTACACGAGTAAATTAGATTTCAATAATCAAATGATGCTAAATCTCAGTTGCTCCAAATTGACTGTGATTTTTGTGACCAGTTAGTTAAGGTTAAAGTTTGTTTGATCATCTCTTGATATTCAATACAGTACAATATGTATTTCTCAACGCCTTGCTTTGGAGGACAGCAGTGGTGGCATATCATTTAGAAAAAGAATGGGAGTTTATTTACTGGAAAAAAAATGGTCTAGCTAGCTTTGCCACTATCAGTAGATATGAACTTGGGCATGCCACTTGACTCTCTAGGGCTCACATCCTCCTGAAATAAAACAAATATAATAATAGTGATAGGGATAATGATGATGATGATAAAAAATAATATAGGGTTGTTGGGAGAAATAAAATAGACAAGATACATGAAAATGCTTAGCACAATGCTTATTTCCCTGTATATGTTAAAGAGACTGTGGCTGATTGGTTGGTACGTTGGCTGACTGATAGTTCCAATAGATACTCACAACAGTGATTTGAGGTTGAGATTGGTGCACAAGTGTTTTTTGCAGAAAGTACGAACTGGCTGTTTTTTTGCTCATTTCATTCTACTAACCAACATTAATAGCTTTGCCATTATGCCTGACTTGCTGTTTTATGCTAAGAACAGAATGCACCGCTACTCTAGACATTGCAAGTTGGCCCCTTTTTATGGATCTGATGGTTCATATTGCCTTTGGAATTAAGTTTTTTTTTAATTTCAAAGTTCTCTTTCAGGAGCTTACTGAGTCAAACATTCTCTTGTGTTTTTATCAAAAGAGTGAAAACTTTTCTTCTTGTGTGTTCTTCCATATACAAGGGTCTAATAGGGACATGGTGGAACTAGATGAAAGAAAGAGAGAGAAGACCACTGCATAACCTTATCACCTTCAGGCCATCTCAGATCCTTTTTAGGAATAAGAAAGGGTAAAATAAACAAAGCAAAAACATGCAATACTCACAATTAAAATACTACATGAAAATAAGAATAGCTTATTGCTATATTGTGCTATAATAATATTTGTTGTTGTTAGTTGCCATTGAGTTGGTCCCAACTCATAGTGACCCTATGTATTACAGAGTAGAACTACTCCATAGGGTTTTCTTAGCTCTAATCTTAACAGAAGCAGGTTGCCAGGCCTTTTCTTCCACTGTACTTAGGTGGGACAAATGGTTAAGTGCTTGACTACTAGCCAAAAGGTTGGCAGTTAGAACCCACCCAGAGATGCCTTGGAAGATAGACCTGAAGATCTTCTTCCTAAAGGCTTTTCAGTCCAGTGCAAACCTTTTGTGCTATGTAGGGACCTTAGAATAATAATCGTCACCAATTATGAGAGCTGGGACTTGATCTCAAGCCTTCTGATCCCAGATATGGTGCTAAATGTTTGTGGGTTTTATTTTCTGTAATCTTCACAACAACCCTACTTTACAGATAAGGAAACCGTGGCTTATGAGAGTTTCAGTGACTTGCTCAAACAGAGAAATTGTTTTAATTTACTTACTTTTTTTTTTTTTTAATAGCTTGCAAGTAGTAGACCCAGGACTTTAAAACGTTTGCTACCTCTCATCTAGTTGTTGCAACTGCTTGTTACTTGCATTGACTGAGCAAATTTGTAAAAAATGCACTACTTCCAATATAAAATACACAGCTTATCACTTTGGAGATTTAAATTTAACATTCGGTGACTGTACATTACTTTTTTAAATCTAAAGCCTTGGTTTTCCCCCTCTTCATATTTTCTTATGGCCTGCTTACTGGTAATGAGAAAATATTTTAACTCTTAATTTTATTCTATTAATTCATTTTTTAATGAATTCATTTAATTTTTAATGATTTTAAATTTACTTTTATTATTTTAATTCTTGTTCTTAGCTCTTTTTTAGTGTTCCATAGTATAAAACCACATCACAGGAATTATCACCACCGCCACCGCATCTCTCTGGGGCCTTTTTCTATCTGTTCAAGCATCTCAGGATTTGGGATCTTGTTCTTCTCCCATCCCCACCTATTGGGTCTACGAAAGCAATTATTTACAAAGTTTTATATTAGACAGGATTGTTTGGCTGAAAATATAATTTTTCTTTCATTCTTATCATCAATTTCATTTTCTAGTTGGCAGGATCTGATGTTGAAATATTAACCATGCTTACAGACACGTGGAGTCATAATCGCATTTGACTCATTCTTTATTCTCTATTTCCTCACTTGTAAAAGAAGACTCACACCTCTTCCGTTTTCATTTCTATAATATGATGTATATGTATATACCCACACATACATACTAAGACACTAAAAGCTGCTTGGGATCTTTCACGAAACTGGTAGAGGTTCACAGCTCTTTACTAAAAACCCTTGGAACCAAAAGTATTTGCAAATTTAAAAGTTATAAATACCATATATTACCTAGTATCTGCAGCAGAGCCTGTGAACGCACTCCATAATATCTCTGCAGGAAAATGAGCAAAGATTCACTGCAAATGGGATACATCTACATTAAACTTAGAAAAAAATTTTTTTTTCCACTTTTTAGAGCTTTTCTGGATTTTCAGATAAAAGATTATGAATGTGATTAGTGGCATGTAATTTAAAATCATACATAGTTTTATGCTCATAACAATTGCAACGGAACACGATAGCTTACTTAAGCTGGTTTTCTGAAACATCTTTACCATCCAGTTGGAGCAATGGGACTCGAATAAATTTCTTATTGTCTTCTACTGGGATTTTGCTTTCCATTGCTCTGTAATAATCCTGAAGGAGTCTCTTTGTATCTTGGAAACGGCTCAGTTCTGCCTTTAGGAGGAAATGTGAATGTTAATACCCAAGAGAGAACAAACGGAGCTGTATGAATTACCTACGTAGAATTCTCCAAGAACAATTTTAAAAGCATTTAGATTGAAATTAATTTTCTGGAAATTAAGAAATAGAATTCACCACATGTGGATATTTAAAATTCCATAAAAATTAAAGATAACTAGTGGCTTTGTCCTCTCTGTCCTTATATGTATCTTCCACTTGACTTCAGAATATAACATTTCTACTGCTCTTAATATTGTTGACAAAGGTTCAGCATGTATGATATCTGTAGTGCACTTTATTCATTATTTTGATATTAGAAATTCTTTCTGTGTCCTGTGGTCAATCACCCAATGCATTAACAAACATTTGATTTCTATCCATAGGTAACATATTAGTTGATTTGGGAGACACCCAAAATATATAAGACTCGTTCCTGTTCCTCTGGTAACATAAGGTGATAAAATGATAAGGAATATAAATGGTAAAATACACTGATAACAAACAGTTCTTTTTCCACAGTTTCCTTCCTTACTCAGTGTATGTGGCAGAGAGACAATTTCTCTGGTGCTCACAGCTAAACCCCTCTGCTGGCATTGCCAGCAGGTGCCTTGAGGAAAATGGAAGAGCACAGAGGAGCCAGTGGCAATTAGTATTAATTATTAGCATGTTGCGACTCCCTTGTCAGCACAGGTCATTTCCCTTGGTGGTAAGGCTGAATGCTGAATACCATACATGTAGATCTCGAGTCATCCAACATGTTCTCCTACTAGGCGTGTGGAGCTACTTAAATCAGTAGCTGAGGGTCTAAACAGAGAAGCACTAAGCAGATAAATTTATGATATCTACTTTATATCTAGTTAATGGTAGTCTCTGAGTAGCACAAACAGTTAAGTACTCAACCTGCAGCCAAAAGGTTGGCAGTTCAAACCCACAGAGAGACACCTTGGAAAATAGACCTGGAGATCTGCTTCCGAAATGTCACAGCCTTTAAAAGCCTATGGAACAGTTCTACTCTGCACACATGGGGTCGCCATGAGTTGGAATCGATTCAAAGGCAACTAACACCAACAACATCTAGTCAATTACAGAAAATGTCTTGAGGACTGATGTGTGCCTGACTCAAGCCATGGTATTTTTCAATTGCTTCATATGCATGTGAAAGCTGGACAATGAATAAGGAAGGCTGCAAAAGAATCGATGCTTTTGAATTATGGTGATGGTGAAGAATATTGAATATACCACGGACTGCCAGAAGAACAAATAAACCTGTCTTGGAAGAAGTACAGCCCAAATGCTCCTTAAAAGTGAGGATGGGGAGACTTTGTCTCACATACTTTGGACATGTTATCAGGAGGGATCAGTCCCTGGAGAAGGACATCGTACTCCATAAAGTAGGAGGTCAACCAAAAAAGTGGAAGACCCTCAATGAGATAGATTGACACAGTGGCTGCAACAATGGGCTCAAATGTTGCCATAACTGTGAGGACAGCACAGGACCAGGCAGTGTTTTGTCCTTTATACATAGGGTTGTTATGAGTTGGCACTGACTTGACGCCACCTAAAAACGACAACATTTTTTTCTAAAGGGCAAGAAGACCAAAACTGACCAAGTGCTCAAAGCCCGTAGCTGACCCTCACCCAATGATATTCATAAAAGGATCCCCATACTTGTCAGGCAATTAATGTTGCTACTTATTTAATAAAACATCAAGAAATATTCTTATACTGCCATATTTACAGTTCAGGACAAAATAAAAATGTCTGCTTTTATATTGTAGTCTACAACAAAAGACTAGGACAATTTCAATAAGTTTGTTCTTGATATATAAGAGAATAAACCAAATGGCTCCTGAAAAGTTCTCTGCATTATTAAGCTTTGCTAGCTAAATAACTGAGACAGGAAGAAATTCATTTGGTTAATCTGATTTCAGGTTTTAAAATAAAAGTGCCATTCATACATTGGTTTAAATTATAGAACATGTTTTAAATGATCTCATTGGATTTTAAGTCATGAATATGTATTTAAGTAACTTTGCAAGCTAGCATTTGGAAATGACTAGGAAAACTAAACATTTTTCTTTCCTTGCAAAGAACACAAATTGAGTTTTAAAATAGTCATAGTAGGCTAATCTCACAGTTAGACAGTAAGTGTATGTACTTCTCAGGTTTGTTTGGGTAAAACAATAAAGAGAAAATGAGTCTTCTAAATTATATTCACGAGAACATGCACAATGCCACACTGACAATGAGTAGAAAGCAAATGTAACCCAATTAGCATTAATTGGATATAAAAAATCCATATATATATGTATATAATTTAGTTATGCTTTATTTATTTATTTTTTTAGGTGAAAGTTTACAGCTCAAGTTAGTTTCTCATACAAAAGTTTATACACATATTGTTATGTGACCCCAGTTGGTATCCCTATTATGTGACAACACACTCCCCTTTTCCACCCCTAATTTCCCATGTCCATTCAACAAGCTCCTATCCCTTTCTGCCTCGTCTCACCTCACCTCTGGACAGGAGCTGCCCATTTAGTCTCGTGTATCTACTTGGACTAAGAAGCAACTCTTCACGAGCATTATTTTATGTTTTATAGTCCAGTTTAATCTTTGTCTGAAGAGTTGGCTTTGGGGATGGTTTTAGTTCTGGATTAAAACAGAGTCTGGGGGCCATGTCTTCTGGGGTTCCTCTAGTCTCAATCAGACCATTGAGTCTGGTCTTTTTAAGTGAATTTGAGCTCTGTACCCCACTTTTCCCTGCTCCATCACGGCCTCGCTGTTGTGTTCCCTGTCAGGGTGGTCATTAGTGGTAGGTGGGCACCATCTAATTCTTCTGGTCTCAGGTTGATGGAGTCTCTGGTTTATGTGGCCCTTTTTGTCTCTTGGTCTAATATTTTGCTTGTGTCTTGGGGGTGTTCTTCATTCTCCTTTGCTCCAGGTGGGTTGGGACCAATTAATGCATGTTAGATGGCCACTTGCTAGCTTTCAGGACCCCAGACACCACTCACCAAAGTGGGATGCAGAACATTTTCTTAATAAACTTTCTTATACCAATTGACCTAGATGTTCCCTGAAACCATAGTCCCCAGACCCCTGCCCCTTTTACTCTGTCCCTGGAAGTGTTCGGTTGTGTTCAGGAAACTTCTTAGCTTTCAGTTTAGTCCGGTTGTGCTGACTTCCCCTGTATTAGGTGTTGTTTTTCCCTTCACCTAAGATAATTCTTGTCTACTATCTTCAGTGATTTCCCCTTTCCCTCCCTCACCACCATAGTAACCATCAAGGAACGATTTCTTCTGTGTTTAAATGTTTTCTTGAGTTCTTACGGTAGCGGTCCCACGCAACATTTTTCCTATTGCCACTGATAAATTTCACTCAGCATAATGCCTTCCAGATTGATCCATGTTGTGAGATGTTTCTCCAATCATTCTTTATCAATGCATAGTATTCCATTGCTTGAATATACCATAATTTGTTTATCTATTCATCCATTGATGGACACCTAGGTTATTACTATGTTTTTGCTATTGTGAACAGTGCTGCAACGAACATGGGTGTGCATATATCTATTCCTGTGACAGCTCTTATTTCTCTAGGATATATTCCAAGGAGTGGGATTGCTGGATTGTATGGTACTTTTCTTTCTAGCTTTTCAAGGAAGTGCCAAATAGATTTCCAAAGTGGCTGTGCCATTTTTACATTCCCACCAGCAGTGTATATGTGTTCCAGTCTCTCCACAACCTCTCCAGCATTTATTATTTTGTGTTTTTTGGGTTAATGCTAGCCTTGTTGGGGTGAGATGGTATCTCATTGTAGTTTTGATTTGCGTTTCTCTAATGGCTAACGATCATGAGCACGTATCTGTTAGCTGCCTGAATGTCTTCTTTGATGAAGTGCCTGTTCATACCCTTTGCCCATTTTTTAATTGGGTTATTTGTCTTTTTGTTGTTGAAGTTTTGCAGTATCTTGTAGATTTTAGAGATTAGACCCCGATTGGATATGTTGTAGCAAAAAAATTTTCCCAGGTTACATTTTTACTCTTTTGGTGAAGTCTTTTGATGAGCGTTAAGTGTTTGACTTTTAGGAGCTTCCAGTTATCTAGTTTTTCTTCTGGTGTTTGTGCATTGTTGTTTATGTTTTGTATTCTGTTTATGCCATGTATTAGGGCTCCTAGCATTGCCCCTATTTTTTCTTCCATGATTTTTATCATTTTAGATTTTATATTTAGGTCTTTCATCCATTTCGAGTTAGTTTTTGTGCATGGTGTGAGGCATGGGTCTTGTTTCATTTTTTGGCAGATGGATATCCAGTTATGCTGGCACCATTTGTTAAAGAGACTGTCTTTTCCCCATTTAATGGACTTTGGGCCCTTGTCAAATATCAGCTGCTCATAAGTGGATGAATTTATGCCTGGATTCTCAGTTCTGTTCCATTGGTCTATGTATCTGTTGTGCCAGTACCAGGCTGTTTTGATTACCAAGGTGGTATAATAGGTTCTAAAATCAGCTAGTGTGAGGCCTCCCACTTTGTTCTTCTTCAGTAATGCTTTACTTATCTGAGGATTCTTCCCTTTCCATATGAGGTTGGTGATTTGTTTCTCCATCTCATTAAAAAATGTCATGGAATTTGGATTGGGATTGCATTGTATCTATAGATTGCTTTGGGTAGAACTGACATTTTCACAATGTTGAGTCTTCCTATCCATAAGCAAGGTATGTTTTTCCACTTATGTAGGTCTCTTTTGATTTCTTGCAGTAGTCTTGTAGTTTTCTTTGTATAGGTCCTTTAATTTTCTGGGTAGGTTTTTTCCTAAGTATTTTACCTTCTTGGGGGCTATTGTAAATGGTATTGATTTGTTGATATCCTCTTTGAAGATCTCTTTGTTGGTGTAGAGGAATCCAGCTGATTTTTGCTATGTTTATCTTACATCCTGATACTTTGCAGAAATCTTCTATTAGTTCCAGTAGTTTTCTTGTGGGTTCTTTGGGATTTTCTCTGTATAAGAGCATATCATCTGCAAATAGGGATACTTTTACTTCTTTCTTACCAATATGGATGCCCTTTATTTCTTTTTCTTGCCTAATTGCTCTGACTAGGGCCTCTAGCACAATGCTGAATAAGAGTGGTGATAAAGGTTATCCTTGTCTGGTTCCAGCACTAATAGGATATTGATAAATAACTTTGGGGAATTGATGTAAAGTATTGAGAGTTTATACAAGTTATTAGTGATTAAACCACGGCATTATATAATTTGATAAATAAATTTAGAAATCAGCTAACTTTTCCCCTTTAACTTAGAGAACTAAATTCATTAATAATGATAAGTTATAAAAGAGCCTACTTTATACTGTTATTGTTATGGGGAAGCCCTATTATCTGTGCCTTAGGCTAACCACTTTATAGTGATTATGTTATATAAATTATTAATATATTTTAAGAAGGATAATTGGATTCATAATAAAGCTAAATCTGAGAAAGATGTCATAGTATATCCAGGATTCCCATTTGAGCAGAATTAATCAAAATTTCTTTTACATTTGTGATAACTAGTAAATATTCCTTTGTAACTATTTTTCTTAATTGTCACAGACTCTTAGAACTGAAATGAATCTTAGAAAACATCTAACATAGCATTTTCTAAAATTTATTGTGCTATAAGCTGTTAGGAGCACAGAGGTTAAGAGCTTGGCTGCTGACCAGAAGGTGGGGAATTCTAATCCACCAGTCTCTCCTTGGAAACCCTATTGTGCTAAGAGTCAGAATCGAGTTAAAGACAATGGTTTTTTTTTTTTTTTTAAATAGACTGTTAATGAGTACCTTGTTGGAGATAAAACAAACAAATAAAACATTCTCAAGGACAAATAGTTTCAGAATTCCTGCATTAACATACCAAAAGGAGTTCTCCATTGCAAGACACCTTGATATCTTTGTTGTTGTTGTTAGGTGCCCTGAAGTCGGTTCGGACTCATAGCAACCCTACGCACAACAGAACAAAACACTGCCCAGTCCTGTGGCATCCTTACAATCGTTGTTATGCTTGAGCTCATTGTTGCAGCCACTGTGTCAATCCACCTCGTCGAGGGTCTTCCTCATTTCCGCTGACCCTGTACTCTGACAAGCATGATGTCCTTCTCCAGGGACTGATCTCTCCTGGCAACATGTCCAAAGTATGTAAGATGCAATCTTCCCATCCTTGCTTCTAAGGAGCATTCTGGTTGTACTTCTTCTGAGACAGATTTGTTTGTTCTTTGGCAGTCCATGGTATATTCAATATTCTTCACCAACACCACAATTCAAAGGTGTCAACTCTTCTTCGGTCTTCCTTATTCATCGTCCAGCTTTCACATGCATATGATGTGATTGAAAATACCATGGCTTGGGTCGGGCACACCTTAGTCTTCAGGGCGACATCTTTGTTCTTCAACACTTTGAAGAGGTCCTTTGCAGCAGATTCGCCCAATGCAATGCGTCTTTTGATTTCTTGACTGCTGCTTCCATGGCTGTTGATTGTGGATACAAATCAAATGAAATCCTTGACAACTTCAATCTTTTCTCCATTTATCATGATGTTGCTTATTGGTCCAGGTGTGAGGATTTTTGTTTTCTTTATGTTGAGGTGTAATCCACACTGAAGGCTGTGGTCTTTGATCTTCATTAGTAAGTGCTTCAAGTACTCTTCACTTTCAGCAAGCAAGGCTGTGTCATCTGCATAACACAGGTTGTTAATGAGTCTTCCTCCAATCCTGATGTCCCATTCTTCTTCATATAGTCCAGCTTCTCGGATTATTTGTTCAGCATACAGATTAAATAGATATGGTGAAAGAATGCAACTCTGACACACACCTTTCCTGACTTTAAACCAATCAGTATCCCCTTGTTTTGTACGAACAACTGCCTCTTGATCTGTGTATAGGTTCCTCATGAGCACAATTAAGTGTTCTGGAATTCCCATTCTTCGCAGTGTTATCCATAGTTTGTTATGATCCACATAGTCAAATGCCTTTGCATAATCAATAAAACATAGGTAAACATCCTTCTGGTATTCTCTGCTTTCAGCCAGGATCCATCTGACATCAGCAATGATATCCCTGGTTCCACATCCTCTTCTGAAACCGGCCTGAATTTCTGGCAGTTCCCTGTCGATATACTGCTGCAGCCGTTTTTGAAGGATCTTCAGCAAAATTTTGCTTGCGTGTGATATTAATGATGTTGTTCTATAATTTCCACATTTGGTTGAATCACCTTTCTTGGGAGTAGGCTTAAATACGGATCTCTTCCAATCAGTTGGCCAGGAAGCTGTCTTCCATATTTCTTGGCATAGATGAGTGAGCACGTCCAGTGTTGCACCTGTTTGTTGAAACATCTCAATTGATATTCTATCAATTCCCGGAGCCTTGTTTTTCGCCAATGCCTTCAGAGCAGCTTGGACTTCTTCCTTCAGCACCATCAGTTCCTGATCATATGCCACCTCTTGAAATGGTTGAACATGGACTAATTCTTTTTGGTATAAGGACTCTGTGTATTCCTTCCATCTTCTTTTGATGCTTCCTGCATTGTTTAATATTTTCCCCATGGAATCCTTCACTATTGCTACTCGAGGCTTGAATTTTTTCTTCAGTTCTTTCAGTTTGAGAAACGCCGAGTGTGTTCTTCCCTTTTGGTTTTCCATCTCCAGCTCTTTTCACATGTCATTATAATACTTTATTTCGTCTTCTCGAGAGGCCGTTTGAAATCTTCTGTTCAGTTCTTTTACTTCATCAATTCTTCCTTTTTCTTTAGCTGCTTGACTCTCAACAGCAAGTTTCAGAGTCTCCTCTGACATCCACCTTGGTCTTTTCTTTCTTTCCTGTCTTTTCAGTGACCTCTTGCTTTCTTCATGGATTATGTCCTTGATGTCATTCCACAACTCATCTGGTCTGCTGTCACTAGTGTTCAATGCATCAAATCTATTCTTGAGATGGTGTCTAAATTCAGATGGGATATACTCAAGGTCATATTTTGGCTCTCGTGGACTTGCTCTGATTTTCTTCAGTTTCAGCTTGAACTTGCATATGAGCAATTGATGGTCTGTTCCACAGTTGGCCCCTGGCCTTGTTCTGATATTGAGCTTTTCCATCGTCTCTTTCCACAGATGTAGTCAATTTGATTTCTGTGTGTTCCATCTGGCAAGGTCCATGTATATAGTCGCCGTTTATGGTGGTGAAAGAAGGTATTTGCAATGAAGAAGTAGTTGCTCTTGCAAAATTCTAACATTCGATCTCCACCATTGTTTCTATCCCCAAGACCATATTTTCCAACTACTGATCCTTCTTCTTTGTTTCTAACTTTCACATTCCAATTGCCAGTAATTATCAATGCATCTAGATTGCATGTTCAATCAATTTCAGACTGCAGAAGCTGATAAAAATCTTCTATTTCTTCATCTTTGGTCCTAGTGGTTGGTGTGTAAATTTGAATAATAGTCATATTAACTGGTCTTCCTTGTAGGTGTATGGATACTATCCTATCACTGACAGCATTGTACTTCAGGATAGATCTTGAAATGTTCTTTTTGACGATGAATGCAACACCATTCCTCTTCGAGTTGTCATTCCCAGCATAGTAGACTATATGATTGTCTGATTCAAAATGGCCAGTACCAGTCCATTTCAGCTCACTAATGCCTAGGATATCGATGTTTATGCATTCCATTTCATTTTTGACGATTTCTAATTTTCCTAGATTCATAGTTCGTACATTCCAGGTTTCGATTATTAATGGATATTTGCAGCTGTTTCTTCTCATTTTGAGTTGTGCCACATCAGCAAATGAAGGTCCTGAAAGCTTTACTCCATCCATGTCATTAAGGTCAACTCTACTTTGAGGAGGCAGCTCTTCCCCAGTCATCTTTTGAGTGCCTTCCAACCTGGGGGGCTCATCTTCCAGCACTATATCAGACAATGTTCTGCTGCTATTCATAAGGTTTTCACTGGGTAATGCTTTTCAGAAGTAGACTGCCGGGTCCTTCTTCCTATTCTGTCTTAGTCTGGAAGCTCAGAAGAAACCTGTCCTTCATAGGTGACCCTGCTCGTATCTAAATACTGGTGGCATAGCTTCCAGCATTACAGCAACACACAAGCCCCTACAGTACAACAAACTGACAGACATGTGGGGGCTTCATGTCTTAATATGCCAACATTCATCGTCAGTCTCCCAGGGAGTGAGCAGTAGAGTATGTAGCCCTTCTCCAAGTCGTTTGATCACAGAGCCCTTGTTTTGTGAAACATTTTGTAGGACTAGATTCCCTTGGAACCCAATTTAGGAAAACTTATTTAGCTGTCTTACAGGCCTGGGGAGACTTTCATGTGGGTTCTTTTCATCACTCCCTCACAAACATGTGCAAACCTTTGCTTATGAGCTTCCAGAACAAGAAGCTCATTGACTCATAGGCCTATTATTTGATGAACAGTTGTAATCATTAGGCACTTTCTTCATGTATTGAACTGAAAACTACCCTCCTATAATGTCCATCAAAATTCTACTGAGCAGTGTAATATAAAGCTCTTTTCTGTTATACTTGGCAAGCCTTCAATTATTCAAGCAACAATAATGGTTAAGCAGTGATTAAGATTTTTAGCTCTGAGGTCAGCCTTCCTCAGTTCAAATCTCAACTCTGCCGTTTGCTAGCTGTGTGATTGGACAATCACCCGCACTTGCCTCACAGATGAAGATAACAATTTACAGCACAGGGTTTTTGAATAGGATAGGTTTAATGTGTTCATACAGGCAAAATCCTTAAAACGGTGCCTGACGTGTACACATACACAGTAAGTATTTAATAAGTGTTAGCATTTATTCACTGCCATCCCCTATATCTTATCTTTTCCTAGTTGATGTTAGACCTCAGTACAGTTGCTCAGGATCAGAGCACAGAATGTAGGTATTTCTGAGCTGTAATAGACTATTTCCAAAAGAGGCATATATTGCTCTAATCTTGAGAAAGACTCAGCAAAATCTCTTTTCACAGAGCCTTCACTCTTGGATTTCAGCTTTTACTGCTATAATAAGTGGGTTTTTTTTTAAATTGAGGTAAAATTCACATAACATAAAATTAACCATTTTAAAGTAAACAATTCAGAGGTAATTAGTACATCCACAATGTTGTGCAATGGCCATTTCTATCTAGTTACAAAATGTTTCATCTCTCCAAAAGGACACCCCATGCCCATTAAGCAGTCCTCCCTCTAGCCCCTGGCAACCAACAATCTGCATATTAACATGTGTGTATTTATTTGAGTACTAGTTTTCAATTCTTTTGGGTACAAATGTAGGGGTAGAATTGCTGGGTCATAGGTAATTCTGTTGAAATTTTTGAGGCACTGCCAAACTGTTTTCCACAGCATTTTACATTCCAACCAGCAATGCATGAGGGTTTGAATTTCTGCACAGCCTTGACAACACTTATTTTCTGTTTTCTTTATTATAGCCATCGTGACCAATGGGATTTTTTTCATGTGCTTGTTAGCCATTTATATATCTTTTTTTTGAGAAATGTCTATTCAAGTTCTTTGCCCATTTTTTAATTGGGTTGTTGATCTTTTTGTTGTTGAGCCCATAAGCTTTTGATGCACCTGTTCCCAACATTTGATCTCTGCTTGCCCAAACTGGTGACCTAGACTGGCTTAGGCTACTTGGGCTTCTCACTTTATTCCTTTGCACAGCCCAAGCATTGTGGATCTGGCTGTTTCCTGGTTGTGCCCCAGTTTTGTCCTCTGGTTCAAGTAAACTATTTCTGATTCCATCTTCTCCTCCCAATCGAGACTTCTAACATTCCTCAATAGGTCTTCCTTGTCTTGGAATCCTGACTTCCTTAAACCTCCCACTTGGATCCCAGAGCTAGTAGTCATTGTGGCTGTTACTGTCCCCCGGATCTCTGCTGACTTTTCAGGCCTCCTGTAATCCAACTTGCCACTGCACCCTGGGTTGTCCCTTTGGGTGTTAGAAATACTAGCATTTATCAGTCATTTTTGATAAAGCATATTTGAGTACCTACTATGCACAAGCTCTTGGAATTGCCAGCTAAATATTTTCATTTCCTGTAGTATCTTTTCAAGTAAGTTAATTGAAGACTAGAAAAGTACCTTTTCCTCTTCCCTATTCTCACTGCTATTCTCTTTAGGAAAAAAAACTCATGTAGACATGGGTACAAATAGAAGTTAATCAGGTTCTTCTGATAAATGGCCCACTGTTTCCAGTACAGACAGAAATATTTTATTTTTGGGAAGTAAACCCTAATGTGTTTGATCTTGCCCATGGCTTTGAAGCAGGGCTGCCTTCCTGGGCTTTGGCTGGCCACCTTTTGGTGTTTGCTTTGAGAGGCTGATAAGGTGAATAACCCAGTTGTAGATACTATCTCTCTGGGCCATCTGCAGCAAAGCTGGTGAGTAGTTGCTTGGATGCTCCTGGTTCTGGTGCTTACTGAGCTCAGACAAGAATTATTCATTTCTTTTAATTTCCTTGGCAAGCTGGAGCTCATGCCAGGCAGGCAGAATGTTATGAGCAAGAAGAGTCCTAAATGTACCAATATTTTCAAAGGCGTTGTTAAGTGAGAAAACTGGCTGTGTCAGGAAGAGTCTGTGTCATCCTGACCTGCTGGTCTTACCTGCATGAGTGAAAAGAAATGGTTCATTGCTATTCCAATCGAGTCCTGTAACCAGCTCTCATTAATGATATCAAGACGCTCCTGTTCTGCCTCTTCCTTCCGGGCATCACAAATGTCCCACAGACGGTCTCTTAAATCCTGAAGGTAAAAAAACATTGCTAGTATGTTTGACAGTTATGGCTCAAATTAGCTGTGTGTAAGAAACTGAAATACTTTACTGTCTTATAAAAGTCCCCAAAGAAAATTTGGACCTAATGCACTCATGTATTTAATTTATTCATTCATTCAACAAGTATTTATTTTGCTTCTACTCTGTCAGGCCCTCAGTTTCTAGGACTGCTTCACTAAATCATATGTCCGTTGTTACTGTTGAGTTGATTCTAAGTCACAGTGACTCTAAAGAACAGAGTAGAACTGCCCCAAAGTGTTCCTAAGGGGTGGCTGGTGGATTTGAACTGCTGACCTTTTGGTTAGCAGCTGAGTTCTTAATCACTGTGCCACTGGGGCTGGCATAGAGCACATATGATATTCACCAAGAGAGCTAGCTGAATGAGATTGTCCAAAAATAAGCTTTGTATTCAAGAAAAAACAAATCAAATCTGTTGCCGTGGAGTCAATTCTGACTCAGGTCAGAGTAGAACTATCCCATAGGGTTTCTAAGGAGCAGCTGGCGGATTTGAACTGCCAACCTTTTGGTTAATAGCCTAGAACAAACTGTTTGCGCTACCCAGAGACCTTATAGTTAACAACAGTGATAAAAAAAAAAAAAAATCATGTACTGAGCCCTTGCTTTGAGCGTGTCAATGTTGTGAGCATTTTATGCCTGACAACAACCTTATGAGGTAGGCATTTCTGGATTGAATTGTGTCCCCCAGAAAGATATGTCCAAGCCCCTACATCAGTGAATGTGACCTTGTTTGGAAATTAAGGTTTTTCTTTTGTTATCAGTAAGGAGCCCTGGTGGCACAGTGGTTAAATGCTCAGCTGCTAAATGAAAGGTTGGTGGTTCACACTCAGGAGCCACTTTGAGGGAGAAAGATGTGGCAATTTGTTTCTATAAAGTTTACAGTCTTGGAAATCCTGTGAGGCAGTTCCACCCTGTCTATGGGTCACTAGGAGTCAGAATCCTCTCGGGGGCAACGAGTTTGGTTTGTTTTTGTTGTTGTTACCAGTTAAGTTAAACGAGGTCATACCAGAACAGGGTAGATCCTAATCGCAGTGCCTTCTGAGTGGTGTCTTATAAAAGAGGAGAATAGACATGGAAAGAGAAATACACAGAAGGGAAAGGCTAGGAACTCCGAGAAATACCTGGGGCTGCCTAAGCTGAAAGATACAAGGTAGGATCTTCCCCTTCAGAAAGAGAGAGCGTGGAGCCCTGTCAAAACCCTGACTTCAGACTTCTAGCCTCCAGAACTGTGAGACAATAACCTTCTATGGTATTTTGTTTCAGCAGTCCTTAGAAACTAAGACAATACTAGCATCATCTTCATTTTGCAGATGAGGCAACAGTCACCTTAAGGTTATTTTCCTAATGTCACACAACAAGAAAATGGTGGAGTCAGGATATAAGCCTGGTCTTGAACAATATACATCACTACATTAGGCCTCAGTTACTTCATCTGTAAAATGAGGCTATATTCTTATCTTTTTTATTTGTAATATATATTTAAAACTAAAACTATTATTATAATCATATTCATATTAATAACATAATTGTTAATAAAAGATCTCATTAATGAAATATATACAATCCCAAACTTGACAGTTTTCACAACAGTAATAATTTACTGAACACGTCCTATGCATGATAATTTTCTGATAAGAAAATTGATGCACAGAGAGGTTAAGTCACTTTCCTAAGGTTTCAGTGTGGTGGAGTCAGGAATTTGAACCTAAGTAGTTTTATTCCAGTACCTGGAGTGAATTTTATTTCTTTGATGTTGTATTTATGGTGAAGCCCTGGTGGTGAAGTGGTTAAGAGCTATGGCGGCTAACCAGAAGGTAGGCAGTTTGAACCCACCAGCCACTCCTTGGAAACCCTATGGGGCAGTTCTACTCTGTCCTTTAGGGTCACTATGAGTCAGAACTGACTTGACGGCAACAGATTTTGATTTGTATTTATGGAGTACTCTGTGTCTGGAGTCTCACCTGAACATTTTGGTTCGTTACCTGGTGGAGGCTGCACATAAAATGGAGATATCACAAGTCCTTTTTACAGCTGTATAATAACCACTAGCACAGTACATCGCTATTTTAGAGCTGATCTTAATATTCCATGGGCCTTTCACAAATGTTCTGTCAGGCATTCAATAAGCACTGGCTTGTGCTTAACAAATGTCTGTACATTTTTAACAGATAGAGGAAAAAGTACAAAAGCAGGAGCCTGGAGAATTTGCATCCCATTTGCTTTCTGCTGCTCACTCACTGTAAAACCCTCCCAAGTAACAGCATCTCTGCGGCTCAGTTTGCTGATGGGTAAAATAAGGACAGCACAATAGTAGAACTTATTATCATGATAGGATTCAAATAAAATAATCTAAGAACAAGGAATATTACTGGGCATATGAGGGATTAAAACAATGAGTATTTACTGCGAGCTAACCCAGGGGTACTAGCACCTATCTGTCAGTTAGCTGAACTGTGGTAACAGGTTTTGCTGTGATGCTGGAAGCTATGCCACAGTATTTCAAATACCAGCAGGTTCACTCATGGTGGAAGTTTTCAGTGATGCTTCCAGACTAAGATAGACTAAGGAGAAAGATCTGGTGATTTTCTCCTGAAAATCAGCCAATGAAAACCTTATGGATCACAACAGAATATTGTCCGATACAGTGCTGGAAGATGAGCACTTCAGTTGGAAAGCACTACACCACAGCTGACAATGGACTCCAATATTCCAATGATCATAAGATGGTGCAAGACTGGGCAATGTTTTGTTCTGTTGTACTTGGAGTCATCATGAGTTGAAGTTGACGTGACAGCAACTAACAACAACAACAAACCAGAAGCGGGCTGGTTTTCAACCAGTACGGCTTGTATGACCATAGTAGTTGTTCTTAGCCAGTCTTTTCTGATTGGTCCATGGAAGGTCATTTGGTGCCCATGCTGTGTCACTTGCTAAACATTCTGACAATCAGTGCTGTACAGAGAGATATATACATTGTCATGGACTTCACATAAGCTCATAATCATTGGGTGAGGACTGAGGCAAGAGAATAATCTGTAGGTATTTGTGGAGGAAGCAATGTAGAGAAAGAATAGAAGCAGTTATCTATGTTGGCAACTAAAGGACAAGGAAGAGTGTGCTAAGTGTTATAGAAAATAGAAGAAACTGTCTTCAGAATCAAGAGGAAAGCAAGATCTCATTTGGCTTTGGAATGGAAGTTGGAGAAGTTTGATATAGCATTCTTGGAGAAAGGAAGGCCATGGAAAAAGAGGCAGTAAAAGAACAAACGAAAAGAGGTCAGGAATCATAAACAGAATTTAGGAGGAATAAAAATAAGTGACTAACATTTTTATGGAAAGATATTCAATGATATTGATAAAAACAGAAATTCAAATTAAAAGAAGATAGCCTTTTTTTTTTTCCATTTTTGTTCATCAAATTGTCATTAAAAAAAAAAAAAAGAAAGAAAGAGAGACAGAGACCAATTATTGTACCTTGGATGGCTGCTTGCAAGCCTCCACAAACAACGGCCTCCTTTGCATAAGACCAGAACTGGATGGTGCCCTGCTACTATTACTGAACACTTTGATCAAAGATTCTATAGAAGAATCCTGATCAAGAGGGAGGAAATGCAGAACAGGTATTCAAATTCTCATGGAATCCAGACTTTCAGGAGTCATGGAGGCTGGATGAACCCCTGAAACTATTGCTCTGATATTTTGTATATATATATATTTTTTGGTTTTCAGTATTTAAAAAAAAAAATTTTTTTTAGTACAAATAGGCAAGATGGTGAAGTGTCTGTTCATATCCTTTGCCTGTTTTTAATCAGATTGTCTTTTTGTTGTTCAGATTTTGAAGTATGCTATAGATTTGAGAGATTAGACCCTTGTCAGATACATCATAGCTGAATTTTTTTTCCCAGTCTGTAGGTTCTCTACACTTTTAGTGAAGTCTTTTGTGATAAGTGTTAAGCGTTTAATTTTTAGGAGCTCCCAGCTATCTAGTTTATCTTCTGGTGTTTGTGCATTGTTAGTTATGGTTTGTATTGTATTTATGCCATGTATTACCACCCCTAGCATTGTCCCCATTTTTTCTTCCATGATCGTTATCTTTTCAGGTTTTATATTTAGGTTGTTGATTCACATTGAGTTAGCTTTTGTGTATGGTGTGAAGTATGGGTCCTGTTTCATTTTTTTTATAGACGGATATTCAGTCTTGCCAGCACTGTTTGTTAAAAAGATTGTCTTTTTCCCATTTAATGGGCTTTGGTCCTTTGTGAAAGATCAGTGGACCATAGGTGGATGGATTTAAGTCTGGATTCTCAATTCTGTTCCACTGGTCTATGTGTCTGTTGTTGTACCAGTACCAGCCTGTTTTGATTACCATGGCTGTAGAGTAGGTTCTGAGATCAGGTAGCATGAGGCCTCCTACTTTGTTAATTTTCTTCAATAACGCTTTGCTTATCCGGGGTATCTTTCCTTCCTATATGAATTTGGCAATTAGTTTTTCTCTCTCATTAAAGAATGCTGTTGGTATTTGGATCAGGATTGCATTACATCTGTAGATCACTTTGGGTAGAATTGACATTTTTACAATGTTAAGTCTTCCTATCCATGAGCACAGTATGTTTTTCCTTTATGCATATCTCTTTTGGTTTCTTGTAGTAGTGTTTTTCAGAGGCCTTTTATGTTCCTGGTTAGATTTATTGCTAAGTATTTTATCTTTTTAGGGGCTATTATAAATGGTATTGTTTTGCTGACTTCCTTTTCAAAGTTCTCTTTGTTGATCCATAGTAATCCAACTAATTTTTGTATGTTGATCTTGTATCCTGCTATTCTGCTGAATCTTTCTATTAGGTCCAGTAGTTTTCTTGTGTAGTATCGTCTCATCTCCAAATAGGGATAGTTTTACTTCTTCCTTTCCAATTTGGAAACCTTTTATTTCTCTTTCTTGCCTTATTGCTCTAGTTATATCTCTAACATTGCTCCAGCACAGTGTTAATTAGAGTGGTGATAAAGGGCATTCTTGTCTTATTCCTGTTCTCAGGGGCAATGCTTTCAGCCTCTCTCTGTTGAGAATGATGTTGGCTGTTGGTTTTGTATGATGCCCTTTATATTTTCCTTCTATTCCTATTTTATTGAGAGTTTTTTTTTTTTTTTAAATCAGGAATGGGTGTTGAACTTTATTAAATGTATTCTGCATTGGTTGAGACGATCATGTGATTCTTTTCTCTTGTTCTATTTATGTGATGGATTATGTTGATTGATTTTGTAATGTTGAACCATCCTTGCATACCTAGTATGAATCCCACTTAGTTGTGCTGTATTATTTTCTTGATACGAGGCTGAATTCTAGTGGCACAGAGGTTAAAAGCTCTGCTGCTAACTAAAAAGTCGGCAGTTCGAATCCACCAGCTGCTCCTTGGCAACTCTGTGGGGCAGTTCTACTCTGTCCTATGAGTCAGAATCAACTCGATGGCAACAGGTTTGGTTTGGTGTATTCACAAGTGATATTGGTCTGTAATTTCTTTTCTTTTTTTGTGGTGTCTTTGCCTGGCTTTGGTTTCATAGTTATTCTGGCTTCATAGAATGAATTCAGGAGTACTTCCTTTTCTATGCTCTGAAATAGTTTGAGTAGTACTGGTATTGGCCCTTCTCTAAATTTTTGGTAGAATTCTCCAGTGAAGCCGTCTGGGCCAGGGCTTTTTTTTCACTGGGAGTTTTTTTTTTTTTAATTACCTTTCAATCTCTTCTCTTGTTATAGGTCTGTTCAGATTTTCTATCTCAGTTTGTGCTGGTTTAGGTAATCTGTTATGACCCTTTTTATTTCAGTTGGGTTATCTCTTTTCTTATTTGGGTTATTTGCTTCCTCTTTTGTTTCTCTTTTGTCAGTTTGGCCAATGGTTTGTTGATTTTGTTAATCTTTTCAAAGAATCAGCTTTTGCTCCTGTTGATTCTATTGTTTTTCTGTTCTCTGTTTCATTTATTTCTGCTCTAATCTTTATTATTTCCTTTATTTTGGTGACTGTACCAAAAAAAAAAAAATTTTTTTTTTTTTTTGGCACTATAACTCAGAACCAATTCAATGGCAATGGGTTTAGTTTTTCCTTTTTTGGGGTGGGGGGCTCCTTTTGCTGTTCTTTTTCTATTTGTTCAAGTTATAGGGCTAATGTTTTGATTTTGGTCTGTTCTTTTTTTTTTTTGATGTGTGTGTTTAATGCTATAAATTGACCTCTGAGCACTGCCTTTGCCGTGTCTCAAAGTTTTGGTATGATGTGTTTTTATTCTCATTTGATTCTAGAAATTTTTTGATTCCTTCTATTACCCAGTTGATTTTAAGGAAGGTGTTATTCGGTTTCTGTGCATGTGATTTTTTTCCTTTTTCTTTTTGTTATTGTTTTCTACTTTTATGGTGTTGTGATCAGAGAGAATGCTTTGGCTTATTTCAAAGTTTGGGATTGTATTGAGGGTTTTTATGTAGCCTAAACCATGCTCTATTCTGGAGAATCTTCCATGTGCATTGGAAAAAATTGTATATTTTGCTGCTATAGGGTGGAATGTTCTATATATGTCTATGAGGTCAAGTAGGTTGATCCTGGCCTTTAGATCTTCTGTACCTTTGTTGAGTTTCTTTCTAGATGTTCTGTCCTTTACCGAGATTGATGTGTTGAAGTCTCCTACTATTATTGTGAAACTGTCAATTTCTCTTTTCAGTGCTGTTAGAGTTTTTTTTTTTTTTTTAATGTATTTTGGAGCCCTGTCATTGGGTGCATAGATATTTACTGGGGTTATGTCTTCTTGGTGGATTGTCCCTTTAATCATTATATAATGTTCTTCCTTGTCTTTTATGGTGGATTTTGTTTTAAAGTCTATTTTATCTGACATTAGTATTGCTGTGCTTGCTTTTTTCTGGTTACTGTTTGCTCCATACATTTTTTTTTAAATCCTTTGATTTTTACTATATTTATATCTCTGTGTCTAAGGTATGTCTCTTATAGACAGTATATTGATGGGTCATTTTTTAAATCCATTCTGCCATTGTCTGTCTCTTTATGGGTGCACTTAAGCCATTTACATTCATTGTGATTATTGGTAGGTATGAGTTTATTGCTGTCATATTGTGCTTTTTTTTTTTGTTGGTGCTGACATTTTCTTTGCTCCTCTTTCCCGTTCTGAATTCCTTTTGTTTGTGGATTTTCTTCCATTATTATAGATTCTGTGTTTACTTTTATCTTTTTCTTCTTTTTTATTTTGATGAGTAGGTTTGTTAACTTTCTTTGCGGTTACCTTGAATTTTACCCTTATCATCCTAAGTTTTAACCAGTTTTTTATTACTTTATATTGCCTTACCTTCCTCTCCATTTGAAAGTTCTATACCTACCCTGTTTATTCCTCCTTTTATTGTTTTGAAGTTGTCATCATTTACAGATTAACATCTCTGTTTCCCGGTTTTAAGTCTTTAAGCTTTGTTTTATTATTGAGAGTTCTTTACCTAGGTTGGTATCTGGCTGATGCTGTCCTGTGTCCTAGACTCCAGTTATTGTGTGATGTTGTTGGTTCTCTAACCAAAGAACTCCCTTTCATATTTCTTGTAAACTTTGGTTTGGTTTTTATGAATTCCCTTAATTTCTGTTTATCTGGAAATGTCCTAATTTCACAATCATATTTGAGGGAGTGTTGTGCAGGATATATTATTCTTGGATGGCGGTTTTTTTTTTTTTCTTTCAAGGTTTTATATATGTCAGCCCATTATTTTCTTGCTTGCATGGTTTCTGTCAAGTAATCAGAGCTTAGTCTTATTGTTTCCCCTTTGTAGGTGACTTTTCATTTTTCTCAAGCTGCTGTCAAGATTCTTTCTTTGTCTTTGGTTTTGGAAGTGTGGTTATGATATGTCTTGGTGACTTTCTTTTGGGGCCTATCCTATATGGGGTTTGCTGAGCTTCTTGGATAATCATCTTTCTGTTTTTCACGATATTTGGGATGTTTTCTTCCACCAAATCTTCAACAATCTTCTCTGTGTTTTCCATTTTCTTCTCCTGTTCTGGAACTCTGAACACTTGCAAATTTTTACTCTTTATTGTGTTCCACATAATTCTTCAGTTTTGTTCAATCTTTGCTCTGATTTTTCGTCAAAGTGGCATCAGGAATTTGCTGATCAATCTTGCTGATTCTGTCTTTTAATTATTTCAAATTTGCTGCTAAAACCTATTGCATTGTCCATTTCTGAAATTTTGTTTATCTTTTGGATTTCCAGTTGCTGTTTTTTGTATGATTTCTAATTATTTATTTTGACATTTTGTTCTCGTATTATTTTCCTGAATTTTTCTGCTGCTTTGTCTGTATTCTCCTTGATTTTGGCTGTTTTCATTGGCTTTGTCTGAGTTTTCCAAGTTTTTGTCTGTGTTTTCTTTGCTTTTGTCTGCGTTTTCCTTGATCACTTTTCTAATCTCTTGGAGAGCCCTAAATACTAGTCTTTTGAATTCCATATCAGGTGATTTCACTGCCTTTTTTTTCTACTGGAAGGTTATGTGATTTTTTATTTTGGTCACTTTATGGAGCCATCTTGTCCTGCTTTTTTATACGTTTTTCATATTTTCTGCGGTCCCTGAGACATTATTTTCCTTATATATTGATTGTATGTTTGTTTCATTCTACCTTTTGGTTTGCTTTGATATGTCAGAGCAGGCAGACTGGGCATACTGTGCGTCCTGCTCATCAGTGGACACGATAGCTCTCACTACCTTTTCTGGTGGGCAGGGCAGCAGCAGGCAGGGCAAGCCTGCTTTGCTGTACACTGGTTTGGTGAGGTTACTGAGGGTTGACTGGGTGGGTACTATCTGTCTCTTAATGTTGGTCCAATGGTATGGAAGTGTTCATAGCCCCTTGCCAGATGGGCTGGGGTGTTGGACAGGGAGTGATATGGGCTCGCTTCCCACCATTCATCAGCTGGTTGAGTGGCAGGACAGAAAGGGTGGTGTGGGCCTGGTGTGGTGGTGGCCCTGAGTACTGGGAATGCTCTAGCTGCAGTGGCTAGGCATGGGCCAGCAGGAAGGGGGAGAGGTAGTGTACAGGGCTAGATAGGAGGGAGAAAGAAAAGAGAGAAAGAAAAAAAGAGAAGGCAGCATGGTAGTAGCTGGCAGGTGGGGGCAGGGCAGACCAGGGGCCAATGGGAAGAGGGAGAAGTGGCATACATGGATAGGTAAAGGGAGAAAGAAATAAAAATAAAAATAAATGGCTGTGTGGTGGGGATTGGCAGGTAGGGGCAGGGCAGACCTGTGTCAGCAGTGGGCCAATCCATCAGTGGTACTCTATCTGCAGTGGCATAACAGAGCTGCAGGAAAAGGTTTGAAGGTGGCGTACAGGGCTAGTTGGGAGGCAGAAAGAAAAATAAGAAAGGAAAAAAAAACAGGGTGACATGTTTGGGGCTGATGAGTGGAGGCAGGCAAAAACTGGGCAGTGGTGTGCCAGTACACCAGTGGCTCTCTAGCCATAGTAGCACAGCAGGGACAAGTGTGAAGGGGGGAGATATGACATAAACGGCTATGTGGGAGAAAGAAAGAAAAAGAAGAAAGAGAAAAAAGAAAACAAAGAAACAAAAATTGTGGTGCAGAGGGAGCTGGCAAGTGGGGGTGAGGTGGACCTGCAGTGTCAGTGAGCTGGTGGGTCTCTAACCATGGCAGTGGAGTGGAGGTGGTGGGAAGGGGGTGAGGTGTTGTAGGCAACCAGATGGAAGGGAGAAACAAAAGGAAGAAAGAGGAAAAAAAAAAAAAAAAAAACCCATGGGAGCTGGGTGGGTCCAGGGGGAAGGCTTGTATTGTGGACTCTGGTGGTGGGGCTGCTGGTATGAGGGTTTTCTTGCTTCTACTCACCAGAAGGGTGAGGAATGGAAATGCATGTTTCTCTGGTGACTGGGCACTCTGTCTCCTGTTGGAAGCTCCGTTAAATTGCCTTTCTGTACTTGCTGTCCAGGGTCTTTGCTGGCTGTGTTCCAAGATGGCGATGCTGTGCCATGTTAGTTGGCACGGAGCTCCAGTACATATCTCTCCTTGTTCTCTGTTTTCCATGAGTTTCTTCTTCCATTTGGTGTTTGGTCTACTTCTTTATCCCTTCATTTGAAGTTTAGGGTTCCAGGGTGGACTTTTGTATCTCTTTTACATAGTTTTTCAGGTCTTTGCTGCAGAGGGACATCTGGTGCATTTATGTAGGGTGCTATGTTGGCTCCACTTCTCCAAAACATTTTTTTTAAAATAATTTTGTGGCTAAAGGTGATGTCAATACTGCAATTATACACTATTTGGTAATTAATCATAATGAAAACATTACAATAAAAAAAACTATGGACATATCCAAACCTTTCAGAGAAGCTTTCTGTTTCTCTTGACTATTCTTGCCAGAGACGTCTCTTTTATTTTGTTTTGATATTTTGAGTTTAATTCCTTTTATTTGGCAATTTGTCTACCAAGTGCCAGGCACTGTACTAGCTGGAGATAAAAATATGTGTAAGATTTGGTATTTGACCTCAAGGAATCTATTTAGTAGAGTCAACCTTTTGGGTTTTCTATGCAGTTCCCTCATTCCCCTTTTGTGTCCCATCAACTGATCATATAATTGCATTCAAGAAAGGCATGTGTGTAATACCAGGGGTGGAAAGAGTTACATGGTCCAACAAAGAGATTAGCAATATACAAAACAGATGCCAAGAACACTCTGTGCAAAATTTGGCTCCTCTTTTCAGAAGTGCTGGTCACCATATTCTCACTCCAAACTCAAAGCGCAGAAGAGCCATTGTTCTTGAAAGCTGGCAGGAAAAAGTTCAAACCATCTCCCTTGTCATCCTTACACCTCATGAAAGTAAGAAGGGAATGAATTAAGGTTTTGCTATCCAAGATGTGAAAGGGTAGGAACCACTTACATTCACTCTTTGGTGTAATTCTGCCTTGGTTTCCTCATCATCCCACAGGTCATCAGGAAGAGAGTTGAAATCAGCTTGCCAGTGAGCTACAAAATCTTGCTTGTGATCTGGACGCATTAGAAAGTGCTGGAAGCTTGTTCTGTAAGGCGTTAAGAGAAAATGGATCTTACGCATCATACCTATAAAATGTAAAATTCTAACTTTGATAACTTTGCTTACCTAACCTCATATAAGTAAGCAATCACAGTATGCTGGTCTTCTCTCAGATGCCTCAGAACTGTTTTGATGGTTTTTATATAGGAACTTTCTATTAGTTTCCAGTAAGGTACTAGAAATGAACGTATTTCCTGTTAAATGGTAAAGCATAGAAGTCATTATGTCAAACTGAAAATTCTGAATAATTTAGTCAAAAGAATAATACTGTGCAAGAAGATCAAGATGCAAAGGCAATTCCTTAAAGCTTTCTCTGTGAAACTTCTTGTCCTTCTTCCTTTGCTTCCCCCAGTTAATTCCCATTCCAAGTAATTCTTCATGTCTCAGCTTTGACACCATTTCTTCTAGAAATCCTTGCTTAATCCTACAAGGCATACAAAATTCATTCCTATTTAAAGTTGAGGCAACAGAGGCTAAATAACTTGTACAAGGTCACACAGCTGGTGAGTGACATAGCTGGGATTTGAACACAGGAAGACTGGTTCCAAGCCCATGTTTTTACACAACTCACTCTACTGCCTCAATGTATTTTTTCTTTTTTAATAGCTTCTAGCATGTTACTACCTACTGGTAGAAACTACCTACTTGAGCACTACTTTTAAGGTGTTCCTTAATCTGGCCCCTATTTTTCTCCTCAAGGTCTGTCCTCAAACCTTCTGCTCCTGAACATATGAAGCTAATTGCTTTGACTGCGACTCCCCCTCCCTACATTCCCCACTCAAGAAACTCATACTTTAACAGATAACCTTGCAGTGAAGCCACTCCCAGACTCTTTTTGTGAATGTTCCAAACTAAATTTACCATTCCCTTCTTTATGTTGTAACATTTTAAGCACCTGTTACGGGTACAATTACAAAATCGTGTTATAATTAGTTGCTTATGTGCCTGTGTCCCAGCACCAAGTGGATTGTGTTTTTGGACATATGAATTGTAACTTGCTTATTTTATATTGCTGACACTTAGTAGAGCACTTGCCCATAATAGGTGATGAATAAATGTTACCATGGATGTATATAGATTCACCTGATCTCAGTTTTATCACTAGTTAAAATTTTAAGAGAATGGATGGCTCTGTCTAGTTCTAAAGTTGACAAATTCAATGTCCAACCATACCTCAAGTATTCACTTAATATAAATTCATTTGTGTAAAGGAACACTTTCAATTCCTTTAATATTCCTCTGACATTACTATAACATCCTTTCCTGACATAATTCCCACCCTTTTGGTTTCTAGTTTGTCATAATCTCTCTTAAAGGGTGTGGTGCCAGGATGGTACTAAAGACTGTTTTACATAGGCACACACTAAAGCTCCTTCCTGGCTGGCATCAGTCCATTAGTCAACACTGTGTATGGAGAATTACCACAAAAATGGACTGAACTGAATTAACATCCTGCTCACAGCTCTCATGTATCCACAAGGACTTCTTGAGACAATTGCCAAATACTATTTTGAACTCAAGAGGTATTATTTCTAAGATGTTCCCCTGATTCATCTGTCCAACTTTGCCATCGGGAAAAGGAATAGGTCAGTTCAGCAGGACTTACTCTTACCTTTGTTTTTTCTTTTCTTTTACTATTAAACTTCCAGGACTTACTCTTACTCTCCATGAGCATTTTTATAGTTTAGAAGAGCTCAGAAGTCATGCATTTAATGATTTGCTGTAGAGTTTTGTCAGGGAATGATGTACAGATTATCGGCCTCTGTTTTACTAAATCCCATCTGCCTTTTCTTAAGTATTGAGACATTTGCCTATATCTGGTCACCTGGGATTTCTTGTATCCTCTGTAAATTCTGTGAGTTTCAGGCAATGTTGTATCTGTAGGTCCTTCTAGTCCCTGGGATATAATTTTTCTTGGCCTGGGGACTTGAATGGACGTGATATGAGGTGTTCAGATCCATTCTTTCCAATTAAATAGTCTTCTTGATGGAGAAGACTGAAACGTAACAGAAATTCAGTAGCCAAGGCTGCTGTTACCTGAAGCTTCAGGTCGGCTCATTTTACACAGGCATCTTCCAAGATTCTAAGACAGGCCTTACACTTCATTCACATGGTAGTGTGTTTTTCAAATTTTCAAAACTGAGATTAATTTTTTAAGTGCAATACTGGTTAAGTCTGCTGTCTCTTTCTTATCTGATTTTCCATTTGTCATACTTCCCTTCATAAGGATACTTCCCATAATGCCATGTTGTTGTTGAATGCTGCTGAGTCAATTCCAACTCAGAGTGACCCTATAGAACAGAGTAGAACTGTCCCACAAGGTTTCCTAGGCTGTAATCTTTACTGGAGCAGATCACTGGGTCTTTTCTCCTGTGGAGCAGCTGGTGAGTTTGAACCACTGACTTTTTGGTTAGGAAGAGAGTGTTTTAACCATTGTGCCACATGGCTCCTTTCCAAATGCCATACTTCTCTTCATAGCTATGAAGCTGAAAAAAAATGTTCTAAACTATCAATTAAAAAAAAAAATTCGATCAATCATATTAGAGGGAAGTCTGGATTATCTTTTATTCTCTCTATAAAAAAAGTGATATCACAAAATCATTGTTATATGTAAAGACAAAGAATATACACCCATGGGTGTAGGAAAAAGAATAGAGGTGTACGGAGAAAAAAAAAAAAAAGTTATTTGTCTCTTGTGACGTTTGTGGTATTTTTCAGTTTTCTAAGTTTATAAAAATATTTAGCTAAAAAATTCACAAATATATATTCTCTTTCATACCCGATTTTCTGTGTATATTTTGTGTTCTCTTCTTAAAGACGGAGGGCCTAGCAAATCTTCAGGCCCCATAAAACCTGTGTTCTACTTTCATTAATTTCACTTTATTTCTCGTCTCATTTAAAATGATTTTAGGCTACCAAATCTGGGTTCCTTTTTTTTTTTTTCATTGCATTAGGTAATCTAGCTACAAAATCTTTTTTTTTTCTCTTTGTTATTTTGGCAAAGATTTTTGTAAGTGCCCTAGACTGTATTCTTTCAACATTTGAGTGTCTGTGATGAGCCTGCCACTCATTGAATTCCTTCCATTATTTTCCCTAATTCTTTTGATATCTGAGCTCTCAAAAGAATTCTCAGGTCACATTAGTTTCTCTGAGTCTTAATTGGGACCCTTAGATCAGATTGTTGTTTCCTGAGGCTATCCATTTCTCCTAGAGCCATATTCAACCTTTAGAGTCCAGGTTATGATATGACTGTATTTTTGAAACATGCTTTCCTAGCAACTAGGGTACTTACCTGCTTATGTTCAGCCAGATTCTTCTTTTTCTTCTTCCACTATTACTTTCTCTTAGTTTAATGGTCACTTTCATTCACCCAACAGTCATATTTGTTGGTTTGTATTAAATTCAAAGTAGAAGCCCCTTTGTTGTTTGTTAGGTGTCATCCAGTCAGCTCTGACTCATAGTGACCCTATGTACAACAGAGTGAAACACTGCCCAGTCCTGTGTCATCCTCACAATCGATGCTATGCTTGAGCCCATTGCTGCAGTCACTGTGTCAATCCATCTTGTTGAGGGTCTTCCTCATTTTTTGCTGACCCTCTACTTTATCAAGCATGATGCCCTTCTCCAGGGACTGGTCCCTCCTGATAACATGTCCAAAGCATGTGAGAAGTTTTTCCATCCTTGCTCCTAAGGAGCATTCTGGCTATACTTCTAACAGATTTGTTCATTCTTCTGGCAGTCCATGGTATATTCAACACCAAAATTCAAAGGCACCAATTCTTCTTCGGTCTTCTTTATTCATCGTCTACCTTTCACATGCATATAAGGCAATTTAAAACACCAAGGCTTGGGTCAGACACTTCTTAGGCCTCAAAGTGATATCTTTGCTTTTTAACATTTTAAAGAGGTCTTTTGAAGCAGATTTGCCCAATGAAATGTGTCTTTTGATTTCTTGATTGTTGCATCCATGGACGTTGATTGTGGATCCAGTAAAATGAAATCCTTGACAACTTCAGTCTTTTCTCCATTTATCATGATGTTGCTTATTGGTCCAGTTGTGAAGATTTTTGTTTTCTTTATGTTGAGGTGTATCCACACTGAAGGCTGTGGTCTTTGATCTTCATCAGTAAGTGCTTCAAGTCCTCCACTTTCAGCAAGCAATTCTGCATCATCCACATAACCAAGGTGGTTAATAGGTCTTCCTCCAATTTTCATGCCACTTTATTCTTCATATAGGCCAGCTTCTCGGATCATTTGCTCAGCATACAGATTGAATAGGTATGGTGAAAGCATAAAACCCTGATGCACATCTTTCCTGACTTTAAACCATGCAGTGTCTGCTTGTTCTGTTTGAATGACTTCCTCTCAGTCTGTGTAGAGGCTCCTCATGAGCACAATTAAGCGTTTGGGAATTCCCATTCTTCAAAATATTATCCATAATTTGTTATGATCCACGTAGTCGAATGACTTTGCATAGTCAATAAAACACAGGTAAACATCTTTCTGATATTCTCTGCTTTCAACCAAGATCCATCTAACATCAGCAATGATATTCTTCCTTCCACGTCCTCTTCTGAATTCAGCTTGATTTCTGGCGGCTCCCTGTCCATGTACTGCTGCAACTGCTTTTGAATGATCTTTAGCAAATTTTACTTGTATGTGATATTAATGATATTGTTCGATACTTTCTGCATTCTGTTGGATCACCTTTCTTCGGAATGGGCATAAATATGGATCTCTTCCAGAAGGTTGGCCACTTAGCTGTCTTCCAAGTTTCTTGGCATAGACAAACGAGCACTTCCAGTGCTGTATCCATTTGTTGAAACATCTCAGTTGGTATTCCGTCAATTCCTGGTGCCTTGTTTTTCAACAATCTTTCAGTGCAGCCTGGACTTCTTCCTTTAGTACCATCAGTTCTTGATCATATGCTACCTCCTGAAATGGCTGGACATGGATCATTTCTTTTTGGTACAGTGGCTCTGTGTATTCCTTCCATCTTCTTTTGATGCTCACTGTGTCGTTTAATATTTTCCCCGCAGAATCCTTCAATATTGCAACTTGTGGCTTGAGTTTTTTTTCTCAAGTTCTTTCAGCTTGAGAAATGCTGAGTGTGTTCTTCCCTTTTGGTTTTCTATCTCTATCTCTTTGCATATGTCATTATAATACTTTACTTTGACTTCCTGAGCAGCCCTTTAAAATCTTCTCTTCATCTCTTTTACTTCATCATTTCTTCCTCTTGCTTTAGCTACTTAACATTCAAGAGCATGTTTTAGAGTCTCTTTTGACATCCATTTTAGTTTTTTCTTTCTTTTCTGTCTTTTTAATGATCTCTTACTTTCTTCATGTAAGATGTCCTTGATGTCATTCCACAACTTGTCTGGTCTTGGGTCATTAGTGTTCAATGTGTCAAATCTATTCTTGAAATGGTCTCTAAATTCAGGTGGGGGTATCCTCAAGGTCATACTTTGGCTCTCGTGGACTTGTTCTAGTTTTCTTCAGTTTCAACTTGGACTTGCACATAAGCAGTTGTGGTCTGTTCTGCAGTCAGACCCTGGCCTTGTTCTGACTGATGATATTGAGCTTTTCCATTGTATCTTTCCACAGATGTAGTCAATTTGATTCCTGTGTATTCCATCTGGCAAGGTCCATGTGTTGGTGAAAAAAAGTATTTGCAATGAAGAAGTCTTCTATCATGTGATCTCCAGCATCATTTCTACCACTAAGGCCATATTTTCCAACTACTGATCCTTCTTTGTTTCCAACTTTTTCTTTCCAATCACCAGTAATTATCAATGCATCCTAATGGCATGTATGATCAATTTCAGACTGCAGAAGTTGGTGAAAATCTTCATTTTCTTCATCTTTGGCCTTAGTGGCTGGTGGGCAAATTTGAATAATAGTTGTATTGACTGGTCTTCCTTGTAGGCGTATGGATATTTTTCTGTCACTGACAACACTTACATCAGGATAGATCTTGAAATGTTCTTTTTGAGGATGAATGCAATGCCATTCCTCTTCAAGTTATCATTCCCATCACAGCAGGTCATATGATTGCCTGATTCAAAATGGACAATACCAGCCCATTTCAGGTCACTAATGCCTAGGATATCAATGTTTATGCCTTTCATTTCATTTTTGTCTTTTTTCAATTTTCCTAGTTCCGTGCTTCATACATTCCAGCTTCTGATTATTAGTGGATGTTTGCAGCTGTTTCTTCTCATTTTGAGTCATGCCACATCAGCAAATGAAGGTCCCAAAAGCTCAACTCCATCCACATCATTAATGTAGACTCCACTTTGAGGAGGCAGCTCTTCCCCAGTCACCTTTTGAGTGCTTTCCAACCTGAGGGGCTCATCTTCTGGCACTATATCAGACAACGTTCTGCTGTTATTCATAAGGTTTTTACTGGCTAATTCTTTTCAGAAGTAGACCTCTGGGTCCTTCTTCCTAGTATGTCTTAGTTTGGAAGCTCAGCTGAAACCAGTCCAACATGGGTGACCCTGCTGGTATTTCAATACCAGTGGCATAGCTTCCAGCATCACAGCAACATGCAAGTCCCTACAGTATAACAAACTAACAGACAAGTGGGGGAAAAATCCCCTAGAGTTCTGTATTTTGAGAGTTGAAACTGCCAGCAAGTTCATTCAAAAATTGGTCAGAAGCTCTGCTTTAACCTGAGTATTACTTTTGTCAGTAGAGTCCCATGTCCATCAGCCTCTGAGGAAGGAAGTAGAAGGTTCCAAACCTCCCAGCCCCTAGAAGGAAGAGGAACAGGTGCAGGAGGAGCAGGTGCAAGAGGATCAGGAGGAGAAGGGGTGCTGCTATAGGTTGGTGAAGTGTGAGGGCATTGACTAAGCCATAAGTTTCGAGGCACAGTTGCCCCTTTCCTGGAGTCCTGCCTCTTGGGAGTCTGTTCTCATGCTTCCACAGACTAGAAAGCAAAGACCTCTCACTCTGACTGTCTTCTTGCTTTCCTCTGCACCTTCCCTTGTAGCTAGTAAAGGGGGAAGGCCCGGGCTTTCCTTGTACTTGGCTGCTGCTCTGCCTATGAAAGCCCGATGTTGAAGTCATCTCTCTTCTCTCTCCCCTGCCATATGCCTGTTGAGGTACAGTAAGTCTGGGGTCCTCACAGGCCTAGAATTAGGGTCACCAGACAAATACAGGGTACCCACTGCTGTTGAATTGATTCCATATCATAGAAACTCTATAGAACAGAACAGAAATGTCCCATACTGTTTCCAAGAAGCACCTGGTGGATTCCAACTGCCTACCTTTTTGTTAGTAGCCAAAGCTCTTAACCACTACGCCACCAGGGTTTCCAAATACAGAATTCTTAGTTAAATTAGTTGCTTATCTGAAATTGAAATTTAACTGGGTGTTGTATATTTTTATTTGCTAAATCTGGAAACCATACCTGGAACCCACGTACTAAGATGGCCTTTCCCCTGCACCTGTTTTCTCCTGTGTGCCAGCGTCCTCTGGGTAAGGCTTTCCTCTTTCTGCATGGGTAAGCTCTGCAGCTACAGTGCTGGGAAGCTTAGAGTGGGGGAAAAGACAATAGAGCGTTCCACAGCCTGCTTGGTTTCCAGGCTCGCAGCCACTTCTAGCTGTAGCAAAAGGAGTTCTCCACATGTTCTTGCTTAGGTAGCTAGAGGTCTGTGTTGGATATCTTCCACTGTCCCTCCAAACACATTTTCTACCCCTTTCACTCTGTTCAGTGCCTTGGGAGGCTGACTTACATGAATGACTAGCAGGAGATGTGAGGGTTTGAAGGATCTGAGGTTGGGTTATGTTTTCCCCTGCTTCTCTCTGCTGGTCATTATGGGTGACTGTGTTCCTCTGCTGACAGCCACAGCTTCTATCAGATGACCCACTCGAGGTCCAAGGGTCTGCTCCTTCCCTTGCCTCCTCAGACATAGGGGCCATAATAACTCCAGCTAAACCTAGTCACGGGTAATCCTGCTTCTTTGACAGTTTTTTTTAATATATTTGAAAAAGTAGCCTCTGTTTGGCTGGGTGATGGCAATTATACTCATTTATCATATTTTTTTAAATCATAATTACATCATTTAACTTTCCCATCTTTAAGTATTCTCTGCTCTAATTTTATCCTCAAGGATAATTATTTCATTAGGGACCCATCAAGAATATATTGCATGCTCTGCATCGTGTTTGACTGCTTAATAAAGTGAATTATTCCACATGTTTCTTACTCTCCCAAAGAACTTAGAATATAGTGGGCAGATAAGACATATGCCCCAGGAAATCTCAGTAACAATGGCAATACCGCAATTGCCGCAATTCACATCTGAGTCTCAGATGGTCAGTATTGAGAGCTCATAAGAGTAAGAGATCACTGGGGACTGGCATGAAAAAGATGTTTAAAGGAATACTATTTTATGAGATTTTTCCCAAGAGTACTGAAGTATCTATTACAGCAGCCAAACTTGTCTTGGCAGCAACTGGACTGTGCAGTTGACAGAGCAACAAAGAACTGGACAGAGCCTCGAGGGCTCACTGGTGGCAGCTCCTTGCCTTTCACTACAGTAACTATTTAAAGTAGCTGTCAGTTATTTTATGGGTTTAATTAGTTTAAAAAAAAAAAAGAAAAGACAAAAAATTCTCCTATTTCTAAAAAACCAGAGGTTAAACTTCATTTAAAAGCATTATGATATGGGCTTAAGAACCTGGATGGAAGGCTATAATTTGCTGGGTGTGTGTTCTGGGGAACTCGTTCTTCCAGGAAACTGTATCTCTGCTTGTCCTCGGGGAGAAAATTGGTCCTCACAGAACTCATTTGTTCCCTCAATTTTAGCATGACTCAGAAACTCAAGTGAGTAGGACAAAGGATGAGATGTGGTTCAATGAGTAGTCTCTAAAAAAATTGCCTTGGCTATTTTGATGAGTATATATATTAAACCCAACAACCCAGTGCCGTCGAGTCGATTTCAACTCATAGCACCAGCTATGATAGGCCTTCTGGCTTGCAAACAATGGTGAATCTTACTCTGAACAGGAAAAAGCATAGATTCTCCTAATGCATACTGTAAACTACCATACCTCAGGAATTGGTTCATTCACGTAGACCCATTCTTCAGATCCTGGCTTAGGCAGTGGTGGTACTACCGGAGCAGGTGACGTATCTGCAGACTCAGTAGGTGACTTCTTTACGGGTTGCTTCCCGCCTTGTGTTTTTCCTTTAGGAGAACCTTAAACATGCATATTAAATCATTCCACTATAAGCAGATATATGAGGCCAGATTCTGGTCTACGTCTAAATCTATGATTGCCATGGATTCAGGCAATATGTTAACTACTTTTTAAGTTCCTTTGGCAGCCTTACCAAATCAAAAATCAAAAGTCTCATCTTTTCAGCCCCCAAATTACCCAGTTATATATATATATATATATATATAATTTCTAAGCAATTCAACTTCTTTCATCTCATTGGCAATGAAAAGTAACTTGATATTTTATTTTCACCTCTGTCCTTTCTTTCCACAATGTATATGTGACTCTTAAGAAGTTTAGACCCTAAAGTAAAGAATATTTCACTTACAATTACCGAAAAAAAAAAAAAAAAAAGGAAGTTATAACATGAATGGAGATCTTGGTATCACTTGGAGCCCAGGGGAAGGGGCAGAGAGGTTGGAGGCTATTTTAAGAGTCAGCCAGAGTAGGTGAAAGATGCGGGGCAAGAAAAGAATGGGCATTGTAGCTCCAGACTATTCCCACATTCCCTGCCTGCGACACAGAGTGTCTGACAAAAAAACTATAATCCTTGCCACAGCTGAGGAGTATGGCTGGAGGTAGTTGCTGTGGCATAAACCTGGCTGCATTAAGGCATAAGGAAGAGGAGGAGAAAAAGATAAAAAGGAAGGATCCTAATTGTCAATTCAGAATCCAGAAAGGCCATAAACTTCATTTTCCCTGATAACCTGAAGAGTTGAATCTACACAGGTCAAGTGGCCTCCTTAACATGCTCTCAAAGACCTTGTGTGCTGACCAGAGTACCTTAACTCAGAAAGCAGCGCCATTTATTATAGTTTAGAAATTCATTCAGTTTGAATTCCACTTACCTTCAGATTAACTATCTAGCTTTTAGATGCAGTTTACAGATGCCTATAAAACCAGGAACATTTTCCTTCCCCCTCAGATTTACTTCTTTAAAGATGATTATTTAATGATAATGCTGTTTAGGAAAGTATATCTTCCACTTTTTCGCTCATTAAAAATACATGGATTATAAATAGAGGAGAATTTGTCAATTACATTCCGTGAGTTTAGGCGACTCCTACCTATACATTTAAAAATAGTATCCATTATCCATAGGTCTTAAGCTGCACCTAACTTTGTTAAAAATTTAGAAAGTTCCAGAAAATATTTGTTCAGGTAGAAACCAAAATGTTCATAATTTGATTCATTTTTTCTGTCTGATGATTTTTCCTCCTTTGACCTGAATCTCTGGTGAAGAAAAAGTGATGATCCTATGGCCATGTTAAACTGAATGCCTCTAAGAAATCCTAAGAAGAAGTGTCTAATTAAAAAGGTGAGTTTGGAGTGATTTTCTTTTTCTTCTTTCCTTAAATATAATGATCATTTAGCAAAAAGTAAGAGAGCTAGGGAATCATTGTTGGACCGTTGTGCATTGATTCCATGTAACTTTTACCAAATTTTCTAACAAAGCAAGTGCTGAAGGGCAGATTTGAATGAATAAAAATGTGTGTGAGTCATAGCAAGTGAACAAAATTAGATGCCATTTTTGTACAAAACTTTTATCTACATCTTAAATGTAACAAGGGGCATTCCTTTTAAAATACCACCCACTCAGCCATATGAAGGTTTCCATTTCTAATAAGATATTTGATTTCACTTATAAAATTAGATCATTGAGTTCTTAGTGTAATGTATCAATTTTACATGAATGAAAGGGATAGAAGTAATCTATGTTTAGCATGTGAAAAAGGCAGATTCTAGCTATTTTTTTTCCAGTTTCAATAAGCTGATGGTATCACACAGAAACCCGTGGAGCTATAATAGATGCCAGTAAGATAAAATAAGGCAAAGAGAAAAATACAATTAAAAAAAACAGATTTAATCTAATCAATGTTATCAGTAATGAAGTGGTCAAAGAAAGGTGACAAGATGAAGCGATAAATTTGATCAAAGAAAATATCAGTAGGAGTTTAATAAAGTTCTAAGTAGAGTCAAGAGTTGAAATCAAAATTTAAAAGTAAGAAAGGAAATAGTTAATTCTTAGAGTAAACCATGTCAATTGAGGAGTGGACACTAAGAAAACTAGAACAATTTCAAATTAAGTCGAACTACTCAGGAGGGCAAGGTGGTTATAGGAAAGAAGAAAAGTCTGAATATTTGGAAAATCTGATTTACTTATTTCTTTTTTTTCAAAGAAAGGCATTATTATTATTTTTCAGCCCCCAAATATTTCCTAGTATGACCAGATTGAATCAACAACTTCATATGTAGAAGCTAGAAGATGAGTTAACAGTGATCACTTCCTTACTGCCTGGGGGCCAGCCATGTTTGGCAAAAATCAACTTTTTGTGAACAGATAGTGCTGCCTGGGCTGCAGACAGTGGCAACCAAAGCTGAGACTCAGGAGATCTTGAATAAGATGACAATTTTAACTCAGATATGGAAGAGATTGAAGCAACGTGACCAGGAAGGGGCAGAGGCCAGTGCTGGATAAAGAGCCAGAGAAGGAACATGCACCAGCTTATTTTTTAACCCACTATTGACAAGCTAGAGCCCTGGAGGCTCAGTGGTTAGGAACTCAGCTGCTAATCAAAAGGTCGGCAGTTCAAATCCACCAGCTGCTCCTTGGAAACCCTATGGAGCAGTGTTACTCTGTCCTATAGGGTTGCCATGAGTCGGAATTGACTTGATAGCAACTGGTTTGGTTTATTGACGAGCTATTTTGGAAGAGCTCGCATGGAGAGGAAGATTTCTCTATTTAGTGTCGTAGAAGTCATGTTGTTACTTTGTGTGGACCTGGGAATATGGACTCTGGACAACTGTAAAGTAATGAGACTGGTTATCTGGGATCACTTATGGGATCTAATTTTAGAGTAATTCTGTATCAGTAATAAGTGGTGGAAACTCCCCAGCTCAACGCCAAAGAGTCTCCTTTCAGCCCTCTGTCTTTAGTAATATCTGAAGGAGTGCTTGGTCTGAGGCCAATAATAATAAAATAATAATAGCGTGTATTTATTCAGTGTCTACACTACGCCAGGCCCTGTTCTGTGTACTTTTTGTATATTTACTAACTTCTTCCTTACAATATTATGTGAGAAGTTACTTTTATTACACCATTTTACAGCTGAGGAAACTGAGGCATACTAAGGTATAGTAACTTGCCCAAGGTCAACCATATGGTAAATGGCCAAGCTAGAATTTCAGCCTAGGCAGGCTGGCTCCAGAGCCCCTGCTTTTGACTGTCACACTTCATTTTAGTGCCTACCGATGCAATTCATATTCATAAATATTCATTAAATTGATATTTAGAAATTTAAAAAACTTTATAGCAGTTCTTACAATACTATTTACTTGGCTCATAAATTGATTATAACTATGATTGTTCTCTATTTACATTGCATGCCAATTTTCTTTTTCCACTTCTGGTAAAAAATAAAAATAAAAAAATAAAGGCAGAGAAAAGGATTGATTAAAACTCATGCCTAAAGTGCATCAACAGTATCATTCAATTAACTTAAACTATGGAGACAATACAAAGGCAAACTCCAGGGAGGCTACGAGCAATTTCGTATTGTAAGTTAATGTGGTAGGGTAGATTACATTTGCCAAAGAGACAATAGGCACTTACTCTCCCTTTTAGTAGGTTAAAAGTTCCTAACAGAGCACTTCCTTATTTATTTTGACTCTCAGTTTGCTCATCTTTGAAGTGAGGAAATAGTAATTCCTATCTGATAGGTGGGAAACCCTGGTGGCGTAGTGGTTAAGTGCTATGGCTGCTAACCAAAGGGTTAGCAGTTCAGGTCCACCAGGTGCTCCTTGGGAACCCTGTAGGGCAGTTCTACTCTGTCCTGTAGGGTTGCTAGGAGACAGAATTGACTCGACTGCAATGGGTATCAGATAGGTGATTATGAGGATTTAATGAAATTACACATGTAAGTTATCTTGTATAGTGCCTGGCACATAATAGGCACTCCATAAAAGGTAGTTTGTTTTTATGATTATGAATTGAAATTGTAAAAGGAGATTGTTGTTGAATTTTGCTACTGAACCATCATAAATTAATCATCGACTTTCAGATGTGTGTCATCAATCTTCAGAGGAAATGGAATGTGTTTTGCAATTGCTGTAAAATCTGTTAAGACCTTGTACATCCTAACAGGTACCAGGTGATAAAAATCTATTTTAGAAATTAACCCAGGAAAAGCTTTTTTTTTTCTTGTTGAATTGGTATATCTCCTTCTCTCTGGAAATATGAATTCACCTTGTTTGCCAGATTGTTCTGAGTTTATTTAATGAGCCATTACAATAAGCATCATGCCCTTCAGATAGACACGCTAACTCCTTCATTTCAGTGCTTTGGATTTTTATTTCTATTGCAACAGCATTATTATATATATGTTTCTTTATTCTAATCCAATTTAAATATTTTGGGAAGAATGTATATTATAAATAATATATTAGAAATAATTGAATGTTTCTGATATTTCAATGGCTACAAGAATCTGCCTTGCTCAAGCATTAGTATGTAGCAGAATCACCTGGAGGGCTTGTTAAAATACAGACTTCTAGGACCCATTCCTGGAGTTTTAGAATCAGTAGGTCTGGGGTGGGGCCTGAATATTTGCATCTCTAACAACTTCCCAAGAGTTCCTGGCTGACGAAAACAGATAAGCGCTCTTGACTACTGGCAGAAAAAATTACTGGTTGAACCAGGGCTTCGAACTGGTTTGAACTGGTTCGGTCATGGCCAATGAAGCGAAACCAGAACAGACCTGAATTTTTACAATTTGGGTGATCCAGAATGATAACCAGAATGGGAAGAACTACGGGTAGAAGCCCTGGAATGGGAGACTCAGAAGAGGTGTGGTGAGCCCTCTCAGAAACCTGTTGCATGAGACCGGATTATTGGCAGGACTGTGGAAAGCAACACACATACAAAGCAGCTAGTTGGCCGCCATCTTTAAGCAGGGCACCACTGTTTTCTACTCTGCTCAGAATCTGACAGGCAAGAGATTTGGTTGCCATGCAACGCGTATGCTCCCTTGTTTTCTAAGAGGGAATTTGGGTTTAAGAGGGACTTCGGCCTGTAATTTTTCCAGTTCCTTTTCACCCCAAAATTAAAAAATTCAGGTTTGTTCCTGTTTCACTTCCTTGGCCATGAATGAAACTGGAAGAACCAAAGCCCTGGTTCAAACCCACCCAGAGGCATCTTGGAAGATGGCTCTGTGATCTGTTTCCAAAAGGTCACAACCTTGAAAACCCTATGGAGCAGTTCTACTCTACACACATAGGGTCACGATGAGTCGGAATCAAATTGACGGCAACTAAAAACGACTACAAGTTCCCAGGTGATTCAGATGCTGCTGGTCTGGGAACCACACTTTTAAGAACCACTAATCTAGTAAAATTACCTAGTTATTTCAACTTCATTTTATCTTTACCGTTTTCCCTCTGTCCTTCTATGTGTTTTCAATTAAATGCCATTAATGTTTATGACATTGACATTAAAATTATTGATAAGTAGCCTGGTAGCAACTATAATAATGGAATCTGTAAGTAATTTCAGAATAGTTACTAAAGCAGCATACCAAATGTTGTTGTTGTTAGGTGATGGTGAGTCGATTCCAACTCATGGTGACCCTATGTACAATAGAACAAAACACTTTTGTCCTGAACCATTATCACAATCATTGCTATGCTTGAGCCCATTGCTATAGCCACTGTGTCAATCCAACTTATTGAGGATCTTCTTCTTTTTCCTTGACTCTCCACTTTACCAAACATGATGTCCTTCTCCAGGGACTGGGTCCCTCCTAATAACATGTCCAAATTATGTGAGACAAAGTCTCGCCATCCTTGCTTCTAAGGAGCATTCTGGCTGTACTTCTTCCAAGACAGATTTGTTTCTTCTTCTGGCAGTCCATTGTGTATTCAATATTCTTTGCCAACACCATAATTCAAAGGCATCGATTCTTCTTTGAACTTCCTTATTCATTGTCCAGCTTTCACATGCATATGAGGCAACTGAAAATACCAAGCCTTTGGTTAAGCACATCTTATTCCTTGAGGTGACATCCTTGCATTTCAACACTTTAAGGTGGTCTTTTGCAACAGATTTGCCCAATGCAATATGTTGTTTTATTTCTTGACTGCTGCTTCCTTAGGCATTGATAGCAGATTCAAGTAAAATGAAATCCTTGCCAACTTCAATAATTTCTCCATTTATCATGATGTTGCTTATTGGTCCATTTGTAAGAATTTTTGTTTTCTTTTTGATGAGATGTAATCCATACTGAAGGCTGTAGTTTTTGATCTTCATCAGTAAGTGCTTCAAGTCCTCTTCATTTTTAGCAAGCAAGGTTGTGTCATTTGCATATCGAAGGTTGTCAATAAACCTTCCTCCAATCCTGATGCTGCATTCTTCTTCATGTAGTCTAGCTTCTCAGATTACTTGCTCAGAGTACAGACTGAATAAGTAAGGTGAAAGGATACAACCCTGACGCATACCTTTCCTGACTTTAAATCACCAGTATCCCCTTGTTCTCTTGGAATGACTGCCTCTTGGTCTACATACAGTTTCTGCTTGAGCACAATTAAGTGTTCTGGAATTCCCATTCTTCTCAATGTTATCCATAATTTGTTATGATCCACATAGTCATATGCCTTTTCACAGTCAATAAAACACAGGTAAACATCTTTCTGGTATTCTCTCCTTTCAGCCAGGATCCATTTGTCATCAGCAATGATATCCCTCACAGCACTTCCTCTTCTGAATCCAGCATGAATTTCTGGCAGTTCCCTGTCAATGCACTGCTGCTTTTGAATGATCTTCAGCAAAGTCTTACTTATGTGTGATATTAATGATATTGTTCAATAATTTCTGCATTCTGTTGGGTCATCTTTCTTTGGAGTGGCACAAATGTGGATCTCTTTCAGCTGGTTGGCCAGAAAACTCTCTTCCAAATTTCTTGGCATAAACAAGTGAGCACCTCCAGTGCTGCATCCATTTGTTGAAATATCTTAACTGGTATTCTGTCAATTCCTGCCATTTTGTTTTTCACCATTTCCTTCAGTGAAGCTTGGACTTCTTCTTTTGGTACCATCAGTTCTTGACCATATGCTTCCTCCTGAAATGATTGAGTGTCAATCAGTTCTTTTTGGTTCAGTGACTGTGTATTCCTTCCATCTTCTTTTGATGCTTCCTGCATCATTTAATATTTTGCCCAAAGAATCTTTCAATACTGCAACTTGTCTTAGACTGGGTTCTCTAGAGAAGCAAAACCAATAAAGTGTATAAATATCTATATAGAGATTTATATCAAGGAAATGACTCACACAGGCGTACAGGCTAGAACATCCCAAGTCAGTGGGTCAGGCTTCCTGATTCACGTAGCCACAGGGGTTGGCTAACCAAGATCAGAAGGCCAGACAGCAGGGCTCTTGTTCACATGCTGTGAAGAAGGATGAACCCCAAGATTGGCAGGCAAGATGGCAGGTCACCTGCTAGCTCAAGACCCCAAAACCAGAGGTCAGACAAACAGGAGCCAGCTTCAGGATCCAGAATTAGCAAAAGCCTGTGAGCCTTGTCAAAGAGTCCACCTATATTTGATGAAGTCTACACCCTCAAGGAAACTCCCTTCCAACTGATTAGCTCATAGCAGATTCCGTCATGGAGGTGATCACATCATTATATGACTGCCAAACTACATCATAACTCCCAAACCACTGAGAATCACGGCCCAGCCAATTTGACACACAACTTAACAATCACACAACTCGAGCCTTGAATTTTTTATTCAGTTCTTTCAGCCTGAGAAATGCCAACCCCGTTCTTCCCTTTTGGTTCTCTAACTCCAGGTCTTTGTACATTTCATTATAATACTTTGTCTTCTCAAGCCACCCTTTGAAACTTCTGTTCTGCTTTTACTTTATCATTTTTCCTTTTGCTTTAGCTACTCTATGCTCAAGAGCAAGTACCAGAGTGTTTTGACATCCATTTTTTTTTTTTCTTTCCTGTCTTTTTAATGATCTTTTGCTTTCTTCATGTATGATGTCCTCAACATCATTCCACAACTAGTCTGGTCGTGGGGCATTAGTGTTCAATGTATCAAATCTGTTGTTGAGATAGTCTCTAAATTCAGGTGGGGTATAGTCAAGGTTGTATTTAGGCTCTTGAGGACATGTTTTAATTTTCTTCAGCTTCAACTTGAATTTGCATATGAACAATTGAAGGTCTGTTTCACAGTTGTCCCCTTGTCTTGTTCTGACTGATAATATTGAGCTTTTCCATCGTCTCTTTTCACAGATGTAGTTGATTTATTCCTGTGTATTCTATCTGGTGAGGTCCACATGGATAGTCACCATTTATGTTTGTGAAAAAACGTATTTGCAAGAAGAAGACATTGGTCTTGCAAAACTCTATCATGTGATCTCCAGCATCATTTCTATCACTAATGTCATATTTTCCCACTACCTATCCGTTTTTGTGTCCAACTTCCACATTACAATCACTGATAATTATCCATGTATCTCACTTGCATGTTTGATCAATTTCAGATAGCAGAAGTTAATAGAAATCTTCAATTTCCTCATTTCTGGCGTTAGTGGCATAAATTTGAATTAGAGTCCTACTAACTGGTCTTCCTTGTAGGTGTATGGGTATTATCCTATCACTGACAGTATTGTACTTCAGAATAGATCTTGAAATGTTCTTTTAGACAATGAAAGTGATGATGCCATTCCTCTTTCAATTTGTCATTCCTGGTGTCATGGATTGAATTGTGTCCCCCCAAAATATGTGTATCAATTTGGCTAGGCCATGATTCCCAGTATTGTGTGATTGTCCACCATTTTGTCAACTGATGTGATTTTCCTCTGTGTTGTAAATTTTACCTGTATGATGTTAATGAGGTAGGATATGTAGCACTTGTGTTAATGAGGCAGGACTCAATCTACAAGATTGGATTGTGTCTTGAGCCAATCTCTTTTGAGATATAAAGGAGAGAGGCAAGCAGAGAGATGGGGTGACCTCATACCACCAAGAAAGCAGTGCTGGGAGCAGAGTACATCCTTTGGACCCAGGGTTCCTGGATGGAGAAGCTCCTAGAGCGGGGGAAGATTGATGACAAGTGCCTTCCCCCAGAGGTAATAGAGAAAGCCTTCCCCTGGAGCTGATGCCCTGAATTTGGACTTCTAGCCTACTACACTGTGAAAGAATAAACTTCTGTTTGTTAAAGCCATACACTTGTGGTATTTCTGTTATAGCAGCACTAGGTGACTAAGACACCTGGCGTAGTAGATCATATGATTGTCTGATTCAAAATAGCCAATGCCAGTCCACTTTAGCTCACTAATGCCTAGGGTATCAATTTTATGTGGTCCAATTCACTTTTGATGACTTTCAATTTTCCTAGATTCATGCTTTGTACATTCTATATTCTGATTATTAAAGGATGTTTGGAGGTGTTTCTTCTCATTTTCAGTCATGTCACATCAGCAAATGAAGATCCAGAAAAGTTTGACTCCATCCATGTCATTGAGGTCAACTTTATATTGAAGAGGCAGCTCTTCCCTAGTAGTATTTTGAGTGCCTTCCAACCTGAGGGGCTCATGTTCTGGCACTATATCAGACATTGTTCTGATTCTATTCATAAAGTCTTCATTGGCCAGTTTTTCTTTTTACAAGTAGACCACCAGGTTCTTCTTCCTAGTCTGTCTTAGTTTAGAAGCTCCACAGAAACTTTTCCACCATGGGTGGAAATACTGGTGGTATAGATTCCAGCATTGTAGCAACACACAAGCCGCCACAGTATGGCAAACTGACAGATGTGTGGGGAGTATATCAATTAGTAATACTAATTCATGGGACAGCCACCAGTGCTAAGATGATATTATTTCCAACCATTTTTTCCACAGGACTGTAGTCACAACTGATATTCCTTAACAAGAGAATTCTGTAGTCAAAGTGTTTTGGAATATTATATATTGTATTCTCCACTTTCTTAGAGATATACATTAATACATTCAGTCTTCTGTATCTGCGGGTTCGGCATCCAGGGAGTCAACCAACTGTGAATCAAAAATATTTGTGGGGAAGAAAAAACACTTTTTTTGGTTGTCATTATTTCCTAAACAATATGCTATAACATCTAATTACATAGTATTTGCATTCTATTTGGTATTATAAGTAGCCTAGAAATGATTTAAAGTATACGGGAGAACATGTGTTGGCTATATGCAAATACTATGTCATTTTACATACGGGACTTGAGCATCTTCTGATTTTGGTATCCACGGGGGGTCCTGGAGCCAATCTCTCATGGACACTGAGGGATAGCTATATATATAAAAAAAAATACTGTAATAAAAAATGCTTTAACTTGACATAACTCAGTGTTTTCTGAACTTAGTTGATTATTCCATACACAACTTTCTTCATTTAGTCCCTAATTAACATCTCCCAGTTAAGGCTATAAGGAGCCCTGGTGGAGCAGTGGTTAAGCACTGAGCTGCTATTCAAAATGTCGGTGGTTTGAACGTACCACCTGCTCCGAAGGAGAAAGATGTGGCAGTCTGCTTCTGTAAAGATTTACAGCCTTGGAAACCCTCTGGGGCAGTGCTAGTCTTACAGGGTCACTAAGGTTCGGAATGGACTTGATGGCAATAGAAAGTAAGGCTATAGGGTTAAAAAGCCATTGTTTCATGAAGGAATAAGATGGGACAGTGGCATTGGATTGAAGAGAATAAGAAATGCTTTAATAACACCCTGAGTGCAATGGACAATGGCATCTCTGAATCGAGGTTTTGGGGGGGGCGGCGCAGAGGGTAGGGATTGATCTAATATGCAAAGAAGAGCATTAAACAATGAATAAGCTCTGAAGAAAGGAGATGATTCCACAAACCGTAAGAGACACTTTAAATTTAATTGTTATTAAATGGCCTGTGAGACGAACAGTCATGTTTTCATATGTATCAGAGGTGTTCATCCCAATGATGTTATTGTCGAATATTAAGAATTAAAATCATACGTCTTCTTTGTAATGAAGAAAAACACATTTCCATGTAGCAGAAAGATTTCTACATCTTGACCAAGATGTCACCGGTTTCAAATGTTATTTAACACAGCAGAATTTTAGTAAAGTAAAAGCAAAAACTTTTGAAAGTACTCGGAGTTAGTTATATTGAGCTAACAATACAGCTCCTATGTATGTTTCACTTGTTTAACTCGTGTGTTCTTGTATGGTTTGTTTGGAGTCTACACGTTTTCAGTTAAGGAAGCTCTTAGAGTGTGTGTATTAGTACGCCTGACTTGGCGATCGGGCACTCAATACGCATAGGAGTATTTCATTCTAAGATGTCCCTTCTTTCACAAGATGTGACTAATATAAAATGCGAAAATTATTCTGATATTAGGAAACAGATGAGAGTTGAACATAAATTGTAGCCCTTAAAATTTTTCCTAAATTTTTGTTATTTCAGTGTTAACTCACCAAATGGCTCTTGTTCTGTAAGCCTATCAGGTTATGCAATTGGAGTAGAAGGATCGAGTGAGATCTGAGGCTCGTGGTTATCTGTCTTTAAGTATCAAAATAAAGACATTTTTTAGCATGTTGTTTTGTGAACATTGCACGCTTTTGTACTGCAATGGCATTGGTAATTTGTGATGAAAAGTTACGCAAAGACACCTACTTTGTGACAGAGTCTTTTGAATGTAGCCTGGAAAAAGTCAATGGTATGCATCCATAACTACATCTCAAGTTTTAATCAATTGGTTGCTAAAGCAGCTTCGGAAACCCTGGTGGCATAGTGGTTAAGTGCTATGCTGCTAAACAAAAAGGTCAGCAGTTCGAATTCACCAGGCGCTCCTTGGAAACTCTATGGGGCAGTTCTACTCTGTCATATAGGGTCAGTATAAGTCGGAATTGACTTGATGGCAGCGGGTTTGGTTTTTTATAGCAGCTTCTACATAAACATAACAACTAATATGCTTTTTAGGATGATAGAGCCAGGATTTTTTTCTACCAACCATTAATTACTTAAAAAATTATATTCCCCTTATTTCACAGAAATAATTAAAATAATATATGTTGAAAATAAATATAAATGAGACCAGTATGAGAACAAATATAATTAAACTGGAAGGTCAAAACCAGGAGAGGAATTGGAAGGCAGATATTGAGGTCAGAGGTAGTAGTACAGATATGAAATCTGAACCACTCACTATTTTAGTTCTGAATTTCCAGAAGGCCAAAACAGAAAAGGAAATATCATTGTTTAAAGATGCGCATTATCTAATCACTCAGAGAAAGAAAGAGTTTCCTGCTCCTTGATTCTGAATGAAAATTTTCATCCGGTATTTCATGTGGTGGCAACTGAGCGATGTAGGGGGCTGGATGTTGGTATAACCAAATCCCACCTCTGCTGTTATGTTGTACTGTGAAGGAAGTTGAGGAATTTATAGCAACATGCTTATCAGTGAAAGGCACCCCAAGAAAATACTGTTTAGTACGCAGCTTTCTGATGGTATAGCTTAGTGAAGTATAAGTCGTGTAACATCTCTGATAAATGGATATTCTGGTTATTCTCTAAATTATTGCTTGAAAGCATCACTTTTTCTCAGCAGGGGCCTTTGCTAAGAGCCAGGCAGCGGAAAGTTTGAGGCTATCTATCTTTTCTGGCAAGGGCTTATGACTTACAAATGCTTGAGAGACATATTCAAGGTATCCTATACACAAGTCTAGCTGTTTTCACTGAGAATTGTAAAATGCAGAATTATATTTAATCACATCTATCTTATCTGCTGTACCTTTTCTTTTGAGTGAAGTGTCACCTTTTTTCCCTATTCCTTCCTGAAGAGTTTCATGCTTACCGTGCTAGGGTTCTAAACAAAATTCCACACACAAATATCATTCATGATTTTCCTCGATAGCCTGGGCTATATGACTTGTAAGCAATCAAATATTATTTCTCACAGGTAAACATGTTTCTATACCACACGATATGGCTCAGGCCTTTATTGTAATTTAAAATTAATCAGTAAACACACCATGGATGGAAATTTCTTGAAAAGCAGCACTGATAGTACTAGTCTATCTTGTCACACTGAGAAGTTTAATTCTAAATTTAATATTGACATTTGGTAGTGAATTTGATTATAAACTCTTCAACGGAACACAGCTGTGGGGTTTTTCAAATTTATTAGAAGTCCATTTGAAGCATATGGCTCTATTTGGATTTACTTCAACCGAATGGTACTTATGCAATAGGACAAATAGATCTATAAAGGGCATGATGCCAAACATTTTGAAGAAGAGCTAAAAACCACATCTGTTTTGCTATGTGGTGTCCTTGAACTTCTCTGGACTACATACGTGGTTGCCTTGTGATGTCTCCATTTCCATTTTGCATTAACTGTAACTTGTAATGCAAAGGATGGCTTGGGTACACTTATCTTGAATTCCCTGGGATCTAGTTGAAAATAGATATGAAAAGGGAAAAACGGGAAACTGACGATGATGAACAAGATGTCCCAAATCATAGACTCCCTGAAAAAAATTGCTGCATCTCTCATCATTCAAAAACAAGTTCAGCCACTTTCCTCCTTTTGTACTGGCTACAGTTTTGCTTACTTGTTTGTTTTTTCTTCATTGGGAGGATTTAAAGTATGACAAGTTAAATGCCTTTGATAGAGATACCCCATCTGACTTGTTCTTTGTATTCAGAAGTGAAAGTTATGAGCATGTGTGAATGCAGAGCAGCTATCACTTACGTTTTAACAATTGGGTAATGGATAGAGGCTGGAAGAGTTTTAAGGTGTCTCATAGTAAAAGCGTAGATTGCCTGAAAGAGACTGTTGGTAGAATTATGGATAGCAAAGGCAGTTCTGGGGAGGGCTCAGAAGGAGGTAAGGAGAACTACAGAGAAAGTCTCTATCGTCTTAGAGAATACGTATAATGCCAGCAACAGAATGTTGCTAGAAATGTGAATGTTAATTGTGCTTCTGGTGAAAATGATGCAAATGTGATTGGACAATGGAGGAAGAACAGCGCTTTTTATGCAGTGGCAAAGAACTTGTCTGAATTATGTTCAAATGTTTGGTGAAAGGCAGAACCTGTAAGTGAGGAACTTGGATATCTGACTGAGGAGACTTCTAAGTAAGATCTTAAAGGGCCCACATGGTTTCTGCTTGCTGCTTAGAGTAAAATGCAAGAGGAAATAGGTGGACTTAAAAATGAACTATGCAAAATGAAAACAAAACTTAAAGATTTGGAAAATTCTTTCATATCCTAGAATTTCCACCAAGGATCTGGCTACACAATCTTTTATTAAAGAGATTAAGCCTGTGACTAATGGATGTAACCAACTACCACAGCAGAAAACCCATGAGCTTAGACTGGAGCAGACAGAGAAAGAACGAAAGGAAAGAACGTTATCTGCTTCTTGGAATTCTACAGGCAGGAAACAGGCCAAAGGATCTATATCTGTTGTCCTCCAAGAAGAGAAAAGGACCATCCCTGGAGCAGCTCAGAGATCAGCAGAACTGTTGGAAGAAGCACGGAAAGCAGGGCCTTCTCGATTTCAAAGGATGGAGCCACAGCCTCCTAGGTTTCAAAGAGTCGGATCTTTGCTAGCTTGGTTGGAGGGTGTGGGTCTGCCATTAAAGCGTGCCAGTGGGATGGGGCCGCTGCCCAAAGCAGAGGGGACAGGGCTGCCATGCCCAAGGGGCACAAGAATGGAGCCTGCCAGTGGCCAAGAGGGTGGGGTTGCCACTCAGACGAACTAGGAGAATGGGGCCTCCTAAAGCTGAGAGGGGAGAATTGCTATCCCAGAAAGCCTGGAAGGCAGAGCTGAAGCCCAGGGCCGAGGGGCCTCTCCGTAGAATCCAGAGAGTATGGCAACACCCAGAGTCTAGAGGGCAGATGGTTTTAGAGAACAGAGGATTATTTTCAAGCTTTGAGAGCTAATATAAATTGTTCTGCTGGGTTTTGGACTTGGTTGGTGCCTGTTATCCATTCTTTCCCTCCAATTTCTCCTATTTGTAACGGAAATGTCTACCTTGCGCCTGTTCCACTATTGTTCTTTGGAAAGAGATAACTTGCAGTCCAGATTTCACAGGTTCACAGATGAAGAGGAATTTTGCCCTAGGATGGAATAAGCCTAAAGTCTCACCCATATTTGATTTAGGTGATTCAAAAGATGAGCGTTTGGACTTGGAGTTGACTTAAGGCTTTTGGGATGACATGATGGGGTGACTGCATTTTACACATAGCAAAGACACGGATTTTGGGCGCTCAAAGGGCAGAATGCTATGGATTGAATTGTGTCCCTCAAAGTATGCATTGTAATGGTGGCTTAGTGGTTAAGAGCTACAGCTGGTAACCAAAAGGTTGGCAGTCTGAATCTACCAGGCCCCTTAGAAACGGTATGGGGCAGTTCTACTCTGTACTCTGTCCTATAGGGTCACTATGAGGTGGAATCGACTCAGCGCCAGTGAGTTTGGTTTTGTTTTTTTTTTATGCCTGTGGTTATAATGAGCTGTCTTTATCATGTTAATAAGGCAGGATTAGTGTAGGGTATATCCTGAGTCAACCTCTTTTGAGATGGAAAAGAAATTAAACACAGAAGCTAAGAAGCAGAGATGGGGAAAGATGGATGCCAAGACATATGGAGATCACCCAGGAGGAGATGCTCAAGAGACAGGGGCCTTCTTCCACAGTCAACAGAGGGAGAAAGATTTCCCCTAGAGCCGGCATCACGAGTTCAGATTTTAGCCTCCTAAACAGTGAGAAAATAAATTTGTTTGTTAAAGTCACCCATTTGTGGTATTTCTGTTACAGCAGCACTAGATAACTAAGACAGCCACCAACCAACCAAATAAATAAATATGACCCAAGTGCTTGAGTTAAGTTTATTTTTTTCAATATAAGCTTAATAGTCAAGAATTCTAAATAAACTCCTAGTTCCTTTAAAAAAATATTCTGGGTGACCCACTATTTAACTGTCTCCAAATTCTGACACTAAGGTGACAGAGCAAAAGTGGCAAGAATGGAGAGATCTTAGACACTAAACCTATAAAGAATGTGGGCAAATCTAATTACTGCTGGGAGCAGCACTCACTCTGCCCATTTTTAACCAATTTTAAAATATATTCGAAGGGTCCCTGATGGCACAGTAGTTAACGTATTTGGCTGCTAAGTAAAAGGTCAGCAGTTCAAATATATTCTAAAGTTGCAGAAAACATTCCTAAATAGCAGCATGGATAGTATTATTCTGTTTTGCCACACTTTAGTTCTAAATTCAAGACTGACATTTGGTAGTGGATTTGATAATCGACGCTCCTATGGAACATAACTGGAGTATTTCCAAACTTAATCCCAAGTATGTTTGAGGTAGATAGTTTAAAAAAAAAAAAACTGCATAAAATGTAGAACTATATTTGGGCAAAATGGACTCAGCACGCTATGCCTCCTTCTTTATCCCATTTCTACCTTGATTTTTCTTTTAGTAAATAATTCCTTTTTTCAAACTTTGAAAGAAGATTGAAATTATTTGAGTTGGGCATGTTCTGAAGCCTCAGATTTTAAATTCTGACAATATTCTCTTTTGACAAACATTTTAAAATTACTCATATAAAAACAAACAAACCTGTTAGAAACTTCCTTCTCTAGAATCTCTTAACCAAGTACCCTGAGCTGCAGGGGCAGGGCTGTGGACTTTACTGCCCCATCGATGCCCTTGAATCTTGAGATTTTTCTCCTGGTAATGCAGTGTTGTTGGAAGACAGAGATTAGGCATCTGAAGATTAACCTTTCTATACATTTTTAAAGATCAGGCACTAGTTCTGCCCTTGGTGGAAAAAAGAGACAGGTACAACCACTATTTGAAGCAACAATACATTTATTATTCCTCCAATGCATAGTATTCAAGAATACAATTTTAAAATTGCAAACAAACTTAGGAAGTGTCATCAACAGAAGCAACTAAAGACTGGTTTCAGAAAATGGCTCAAATACATAGCTATTCCTGATTGTGAGCAAGCCTGGCGGGGTGGAGGTGGGCAGAGCCGTTATCCAATGCTGGGTAATTTCAAGCTCACTTAATTTGATGGGAAAACCATCCCAGTTCTAAACGGCATTTTAAAGATTCCCATTTTTTCTCAAGACCTCCGAATTGTTTTTAATTCCTAATGGGGTAGTGGGAAAAGGATATATACTTAATTCATGGGTTTGTGTTCTTTGCTCATTAGATAAAAACCTTTTTTTTACGGTTTGTGTATTTTGCCCTTAGTTAAGTCCATTTTGTTGGAGTAAAATGGTCTTTAATAAACCACAAATAAATGCTATTAAAGTCTTCAAATCTATTCATTTAATATAAATAATTTAGAATAAAATTCAGGCCCAGTCCAAATAAAGCAGAAAGATTACGAAGTTTAGAAACACAACGACAGGCTATCAAGAATATCTAGGTAGTCTTGTGTAACTTGCCAGCCACTTATAAAGCTGAAGCCAGAAACTAGAGCCACATTTGTTTCATATATATAGCGCCTAACTGATACTGACATTCTATCAACATCATGTTTTATAGCAACTGAGCGCTTTACTTTTGTTAAGTAATCATATTCATTTTCTACCACTTAATGATATGCTTGGAACCCTGGTGGCATAGTGATTATGAGCTCGGCTCCTAACCAAAAGGTCAGCAGTTTGAATCTACCAGCTGCTCCTTGGAAACTCTATGGGCAGCTCTACTCTGTTCTGTAGGGTTTCTACTAGTACAAATCGGCTTGACGGCAATGGGTTTGTTTGTTTGTTTTTTAATGCTGTGCTCATGGTCCTTAGCGGTTAAGGATCTAGAAAGAACCTAAGCTAAAAAATATTCTGTGCACAGGCTCTGGATCTATATATCCATAAATATATCATTTTACTGAGATGTCTGGTACTTGTTTGTTTCTTTTTACAATCACATAGCACTAAAAATTACAGTTACATAAGAATTCTAGTCTCCAGGGAGCGCTGTTGATTTGTTCCCTTATTCTTGTGGACACTGGCTAAGCTAATTCTCATTTTACTAAGATGTTCTCTCTTGTTACAGAAACATAACTCTTCAGTTCAGCAAACAGACATTTGCCCCCTCATTCTGCTTTAAGTTACTTTTTGTTATTCCGTGTTTGTCCCACTTCTCATATGGGGTCTTATTCTAATCAGTAGATCTGAGCATGGCAACTCCACATTCCCTCCTTCATAGTGACGTGCCTGGGCTTTGGAACAATTACTTTCTTTGTTACTAGGAGGCCCTTTCCACATCCTTCTGAATGAATAGCTTTGTTTTATTTACATGATTGAAGTTACCTACCTAAAGTCTAATACAGTGATACTATATATTATAATTCCGCTCTACGTGAAAATAAGAAACTGAAAAACAGGATTATAAATCATTCTGTCAATCACCTGATTGTGGTTTTCCTTTTGCAGGATGAGTTTTGGAAGCCTCTCCCTGAGGGGTAATTTCTTTCTCTTTTTCTGGCTCAAGAAGAGGAGGAAATGGAGGAGTAAGAGGTGGAGCCTCAATTGGGGAAGTGTCTTCTTTTTTCTCAGCTTCCTTTTCTTCTAATTGCTTATTAACTTCAAAAGGACAATAAAACAGGCCTTCATTAGGGACTCCAGACCCCGACTACTTCATTTGCACTAAGACAAACCTAAATTACACCCATTCCTCACTTATCAACGTGGTTAGGTTCCAAAGACTAGGTTGTTATGTAAAAATTCGTGTTATGTGAAAATGGAGGAAGACCACATCAGATCACAAAATGAAGGATGACTACATCATTACGTAACTGCCAAATTACATTATTACATAACTGTCAACCTACTGAGTGAGAATCTTGACCCAGCCAAGTTGACATATAACGTTAACCATCACAGCCAATGTTACCCTCGCCTCACACCTCAGCATTCGTTACGGCCAGATGTACATTGTTAATGTGCAAAATAGTCAGAGAGTAGATTTTTTACTCTTGTCGTCAATGGGAAATGTTGGATACTGAGATAGTTGATAAGTGAGGAGAAGTGTAATATCAAATTGCTCTTACTGGTTTAAGACTAAATTCGTGATTTAGGGCTCTCCAGGAAACCATCCAGAACATAAAGCTAAGGTTTTAAGGCTTCTTTGTCTGGTAAGAAATACAATCTCCTTTGCCTCTTGGTAAGAAGCTCTGGTGGAACAGTGGTTAGGCACTTGGCTGCTAACTGAAAGGTCAGCAATTCTAATCCACCAGCTGTTCCATGGGAGAAAGATGTGGCAGACAGCTTCTGTACAGCCTTGGAAACCCTATGGGGGTAATTCTACTCTCCTATAGGGTCGCTCTCTATGAGTCAGAATCAACTCAATGACAACGGGGTTGCCTCTTGGTGGTGGTGGTGTATTTTTGTGTATGGAGCAAGTAGAAAGGGTTGGGGAGGGAGTGCCAAATGTAAAAGTAATAACCTAGAGGTACCTAATAAAAAGAAATAGGAAAATGAACTGTAAAGCACATAGAATAGTGCACAGCACATAAGTGCTCAATGAGCATTAGCAATTTATTCATTCATATAACAAACACTGAATCTGAACTGTGCCTTGAAGGAAAGGAAGGGCCATAACAATAAGAAACTATACTGTTACTCCTACTACAAATAACACTAGGCATAGTTCTAATTGCCGCAGATACAACAGTAAAACAAATCAGAAAAAAAATCATTGGCCTTGTGAAATTTGAATCCTAATGATGGAAGATAACCATAAATATGATGGATAAGTGAATTTATATAAGATGTTGGAAGGAGAAATGCTATGGAGAAAAGAAATAGAGTAGACCAAGGGATATCAGAAATACTGTGGGCAGCTTTTTAAGTTTAAATAGAACATTCAGCAGGGTAGGTCCACTGAGAGGGTGACCTGAAGACGGTGAGGGAGTGAGCCTTGTGGCTATCTGAAAGAAGAGTGTTCAAGCCATTGGAAACCCTGTGGATCACAATGGTCAGAGCTGCGACTGATCATGGGGATGCTGTAGGACCAGACAGTGCTTCATTCAGCTGTTCGTGGAGTTGCCTGAGTCAGGGGCTGACTCAAGGGCTGCTAAAAACAGTTATTGTTAGGCGCTTACCCTTCTCCAAGGCTTGTTTCAGGTTCACCTCCCCAGACTGCCCTAGGTCTCTCCAGCCAGCTTTACTAGCCGCACCATTACACTGAATACCTGCTCTCTTGTGTTACTATTCCTTTCTATATATGCTCCCTTTGGAGTTACTGGGTGATACAAAAAGTTCCGTTTTTGGCTACTAATCAAAGAGTTGGTGATTCAAGTCAACCTGGGGCACTTCAGAAGAAAGGACTACAGATGTACTTCTGAAAGATCACAACCATTAAGAGCCCTACAGAGTGCAATTCTATTCTGACACACGTGAGTTGGAACTGACTTGACTGCCACTGTACTCTTTTTTTGGCCTTAGATTACTATTTTCAATTCAGCAAGCAGGTAGACTTCAGTCTATTAGATGTTTTTTCAAAGTGGAAATTAAACTTTTTTCTAATTATAGTTATTGTTAAAAAAAATACTTTAGATGAATAAATAGGAAGGAAAATTGCCTATTAAGTTGTTTTGTGCCTCTCCTTCCCCCACCATTAAGTATGTTATCAGGAAGGATCAAACCCTGGAGAAGGACATCATACTTGGTAAAATAGAGATTCAGTGAAAAAGAGGAAGACCCTCAATGAGATGGAGTGACACAGTGGCTGCAACAATGGGCTCAAACATAGCAACGATTGTGAGGATGGTGTAGGACCAGGAGGTGTTTCATTCTGGTGTACATGGGGTTGCTATGAGTTGGAACCAACTTGACAGCACTTAACCACAACTTATACTGCCAGACTTTTTTCTGTGCTTCTGTATTTAATATATATATATATTATATATATATATGTACTTTTAAAAACAAAAAACTGGGTTGTTTTATATACATTGTTCTATAACCTGCTCTTTCCTACTTAACAGTATAATACAGGCATTTTTTTCATGTTGGAATATATACAAAAGTACCTCTTTTTTTTTTTTAAACATTGGGATGCTTAGTACAGAGTACTAAAAAACCCCCAAAAAAGGCTAGGTAAACGTTTATTGTTTTAATGGTAAAATATTTTCATTAAGGTAATTAAGCATTAGAATGTAAATCTTAAATAATGGCAATCGTGTCTGTTAATGTAATCACTGACTAGAACGCAAAACTTTTCAGAAAATGTTGAAGTTGAGTCTGGTAGCTACCCAAACTGAACTGATTCCAGTGTGTAGCTTCAAGTACATTTCAGCATTTCTTCAGAAATAAGAAGAAGCAGACCTTAACTTAGCCTTAACTGAGTCTCCAAAAGAGACTCTTCTATAAGATTGCTGTGGGAGATTTCCTCGCTTTTCTCAGCCTACCTTCTATCAAATGATAAGCTAGTCCTCTTAAAATAATGTATGGGTGTTTCTCTGGGAAAAACATTTAGATGTAGGAGCTCTTCTATTTTAAGTCTGAGCTTCTGGATCTCCTTGGGGATTGTGGCTTATACCTATGGGCTCTTTGAGTGTCAGTTAACTGATACATTAGGGTAGGTAGTTAGGTTCTAAATCTACTGATGGGAGACAGTGCTATCCAGGCAATTTTAGAATCCTTGTGATGTTCACAACTTTAATCCTTTTGTCATATACCAAGAAATTGCAGTTACCAATATAATTAGGAGCGATTGATAAACAAAAGGGAAAAGATTTCTTTTCCAAATCATTTCTCAAATGTAAAATCCCAATAGTGGCCTGGCATTGGCAGTACATGATGTTAAGATTCCTTTCAATAATAAGCTCCAATAATACTATGAAAATTTCATGGTAACTATTAAAAAAAAAAAAAAAAAAACTAGTGATTACAAAAAAAAAAAATTTTTTTTTTTTTTATTACTGGTTGGGTGAAGGAGGAAGGGGGTCAGGATGGTTTAACACAGATGAGCTATACTGCAGAAGTAGACTAACAAATAAGTCATTAATAATTGTTAAGTTCATACCAACACAGGTAGAGTCAGGGGTAATGTTTTTGTTAGTGTTTCTATTTCAAAAAGAGAATTCACTCACTGTTTCCTTGCAATGCTCAAGTTAATGAATTTAAATCTTTATAACATTCTTAATATTAACTCTGTGATTTCTTGTTTTGTTTGACACTAAAAACAATGCTTTCAGTGAGATTACCTCTTTTTCATTAAATTAGATGAAAAGGAAGAGGGGAAAAGATATTTTATGCAAAAATCTGAAGTAGAACAAAACCCTTGTTGATAGTAGTAATCCGAGTGCAACAGAAAGCTGTGTAATCACACTGTAATTTTCTCCTAAACCCATGAAAGCCACATTTTAGTCACATAAGCTCAAAATGATAAACGAATATAATTACCTTTATTCTTTTTTTTCTGCATCTCCATCACCACAATTTCTTTTACTCTTTGGCATAAAGACTCTTTATCTATGTCAGCATTGACTTTTATCAAAATATTTTCTGGCTCTGAAAACCATTGTTCCAACAAGGGCCAGTTGTCCAAGAAGCCTATAATTCTGCAAAATCAAAATATTATGTGAATATCACATATTGATTGAAATACTGGAGTGACATTAAGCATGGTTTATCTCATGTGCACAATTAAACAGGAGACTGTCGAAATAGTTGAATCTGAAAAAGCAACTTTAAGAAACCTATAGGCAGCGAATTATCATTCACTTTGGATTCAAGAAGAAATTATTTAATGCCATCAAGACATATTTTTCAGAAATATGAAAGAATAAAAAAAGATACGAAAATGTCACCATTTCTGGAAACCATTAATGTAAGTGTGGAGTTTAAGAGAAAATCTGAGCAAACATGATGGACTGATGCCACTGGTGCTCATTGTAAAATAACTCTGAATGCTCTCCTGATGTAACTGTAGCCTTGTCCGCCATCTGTCATCCACTTTTTTCTTGGAGATGGAAGTTGAAGAGATCTTTGAGTGGCTCAGACTTAATAGCTTGGTTCAAAAGTACTCTTGGAATGATTCTTGAAATGTTTTCTTTTTTGAGAGTAGGGAGCCTTGATGTAGCTCAAATGACTCTTCCCTGGCTCACTTCATATTTTTAGACTTCTCATGGCTTCATGAAATGTCTAATTTTGTCTAAATCTTCTTATTCAACAGGCAAATTGCATACATCCAAGAGAATGCCAGAAAACTTCATTATAACAAAACAGAAGTGGTTTAGAACTAAACCTTATAGTCTGATGGTTGTTATTGTGTGCCATCAAGTTGATTCCAATTCACAGTGACCCTATATGACAGAGTAGAACTGCCCCATAGGGTTTTCCAGGCTGGAGCAGGTCATCAGGTCTTTTTCTCACAGGGCCACTGACAGGTTCAAACCACCAACCTTTTGGTTAGCAGCCAAGCATTTAATCATTGTGCTACCAGGGCACCTAGTCTGATGGCTAAATCCATTGCCACCAAGTCAATTCCGACTCATAGAAACCCTACAGGACAGAGCAGAACTGCCCTATAGGGTTTTCAAGGCTGTAATCCTTATAGAAGCAGATTGCCATATCTTTCTCTCTCGAAGTGGCTGGTGGGTTTGAATTGCCCACCTTTCAGTTACTATTATTAACCATTTTGAAATCTCATGGTCTTCCCTCATACTTGCTGACTGAGGATTCCATTTAAGGAACTTGTAAATTAATGTAACCAAGGACAGCAGTGTTGTCTGCGTTAACTGTCCCCGCCCCCACACAATGACTTGTGCTCTGAATGCAAGGTAGCATGTAGATATTTCATTCAAGGTCAAAACTACTAAGTTTTGTTTTACCTGTAAAAGACTGAATGCTAGGAAATATATCTTTTTTCTAGTTCTGATGATTCCAAAGTGGCTAAGTGTCAGTCTACTCAAAGGGCAAGAAACAAGAAGCAGACCTTTAGATTTAAACTAACCTGTGCTGTATCTGGTCTTTCAAAGTCTGGTTCTCATCTTTATCTTGGTTTTCAGCGGCTACATGTTGACTGATATCTTCAGAAGGGGTTTCACGTAAAAATGCTTCAGCTAAGGTATAAAAACTGTTTAATCAGATAATTTATCAAACCAGTCAAAGTTGCTATTAACTGCTAAAAATGTACTGTTGCAAGAATGCCAAAGAGCTATTATCCTGTCTTTGGTCCAATATTATTTAAAACTGTTTAATAACATGGTGAAAGAGTACAGTTTTGGGATCAAAACCTTTCTGGAAAATTGTGGAAAATGCAATCCAATGAAACATTAGAAAGGAGCTATAGTTTCAGTGTAGAGGATCTCAGGGTTGGCGATGAACAGATGAGAATGAAAAATGATGGGTCATCATGAATAACAAGCTTGGAAAGGATTAGCCAAATCAACATTGTGGTGTAAAAATAATTAACAGGACAGCCATAAAGTCAAATAAACAGAAAATTATTTGGTAATATTACATTGCAATACAATGAGATAATTTACCTTTTTTTCCACACTTTATGGTTTTCCTATAAAATAGACATAAGGGAGTTGAACACAAAAGGCCGAAAACAAAAACAATCTCAGCAGCTCTGAATAAGTCCTATTCTGGATTAATGGTACAAAGTTCAGATTACTCATAAGCTTAGAATAAATGGAAAATCATAAAGAAAAAATAAAGCCTTGAAGTAGATTAAAAGGAATTAGAATTTCTCAGTGAACGCAAGAGAACATTGAAGAGTCAATTAATAGTGTTCAAGAAAACGAAGGACTCTCACAGGGTACAGCAGTCAGTTGTTCTCCATCCACATTCATGAGAGAACAAGGGGAAATGGATTTAGAATATAGGATAATGCTTTTAGGTTATTTATGAAACCCAAGGATTAGTGACATCAGAACAGGTGACTGAAGAAGGCTGTGGAGCTCTTCTCTTTTTCTTTCTTTTAATTTTACAGTGCAAATTAGTTTCTCATTCAAAAATTTATACATAAATTGTTTTGTGAAGTTGGTTGCAATCCCTGCTATATGTCAGCACTCTCTCCCTTTCTATGGGTTCCCCGTGCCCATTTGTCCAGTTTTCCCGCCCCTTCCTGCCTTCTTGCCTTTGCTTTTGGACAGGTGTTGCCCGTTTGGTCTCATATACTTGATTGAACTAAGAAGCACATTCCTCACATGTTATTGTTTGTTTTACAGCCTTGTCTGATCTTCTGCTGAAAGGTGGATTTTGGGAGTGTCTTCAGTTCTGACTTAGCAGGGCATCTGGAGCTTATAGTCTCAGGGTTTCCTCCAGGTTCTGTCAGAACACTAAGTCTGGTCTTTGTTTGTGAATTTGAATTTTGTTCTACATTTTTCTCTTGCCCTGTTCGGGACTCTCTATTGTGATCCCTGTCAGAGCACCTGGTGGTAAAAGCGGTGCATCATCTAGTTCTTCTGGGCTCAGGCTGGAGGAGACTGTGGTTCATGTGGGCCATTAGTCATTTGGACTAATATTTTCCTTGTGTCTTGGGTTTTCTTCATTCTCCATTGCTCCGGACAGGATACGACTAACAGGTGTATCTTAGATTGCTGCTCAAAAGCTTTTAAGACCCCAGATGCTACTCACCAAAGTAGAACGTAGAACATTTTCTTTATGAGCTATGTTATGCCAGTTGACCTAGATGTCCCCTGAGACCATGGTCCCCACCCCTCAGTCCCAGTAACTCAGACCCTCAAGGTGTTTGGATGTGTCTAGGAAGCTTCTATAACTTTGCCTTGATCAAGTTGTGCTGACTTCCCCTATATTGTATGTTGTCTTTCCATCCATCAAAGTTAAAAGTTGTCTACTGTTTAGTTGTTGATTTCCCCTTCCCACCCATCCCCTCCCTCGTAACCATCAAAGATTGTCTGTGTGTTTCTGCATGTAAACATTTTCTTGAGTTTTTATAGCAGTAGTCTCATACAATATTTGTCCTTTTGTGATTTACATATTTCACTCAGCATAATGCTCTCCAGATTCATCCATGTTGTGAGGTGTTTCACAGATTCATCATCATTCTTCATTGTTGTGTAGTATTCCATTAGAAACCCTGGTGGTGCTGTGGTCAAAAGCTCCACTGCTAACCAAAAGGTGGGCACTTTGAATCCACCAGTTTCTGCTTGGAAACCTCATGGGGCAGTTCTACTCTGTCCTATAGGTTCACCAAGTTGGTATCAATTCCACGGCAACAGGGTTTTAGTATTCCACTGTGTGTATGTACCATAATTTGTTTATTCATTCATCTGTTGATGGGTACTTGTTTCCATATTTTTGCTATTGTGAATAATGCTGTAATGAACATGGGTATGCATATGTCTATCTGTGTGATGGCTCTTATTTGTCTTGGATATATTCCTAGGAGTGGGATTGCTGGATCGTATGGCATTTCTATTTCTAGCTTTTGAAGGAGGTGCCATATCATTTCCCACAGTCGTTGTACCATTTTCCATTCCCACCAGCAGGGTATAAGAGTTCCAGTCGCCCTGCAACATCTCCAACATTTGTTATTTTCTGTTTTTTTGATTAGTGCCCGTAATGTCGGGGTGAGATGGTATCTCATTGTACTTTTGATTTGCATTTCTCTAATGGCTGGGGATCGAGAGCATTTCCTCATGTGTCTGTTAGCTGTCTGAATGCCTTCTTTGGTTGGAGCTCTTCTTGGGAGATGTTATCATGTACTACCTGAGGGTCACTACCTCATATTTGTCAAGGACTTCAGCACATGGATGAGCATTCCTCCCTCCCCAAAATATGCCTATGCGTCTGCCCTTCCTCTTCTTTCCACTTCAGCACTCACTCCCATGGTCACGTCCTGGACTTTGTGATCACCCTGAGCAACTCTGTCTCTGAAACTCTGAAGACTTGTGCTCTTATCACACACTCTTACCCTCCTGGCACTCCCAGGCAGCTGATGAATCTCTTCAACATCACCCAGTTCCTAAAATCTTATCTTTTCTCCAAACTTACCTGATTTCACTTTATTTTTTAGTAAACCTAAATTGAACCCTTCAACTCTCTCCCTGCCGAACAACATCAATTTCTTGGTCTCCTTGTCCTTCTGCTACACCAGATGGAAAGCCCTCATATTAAATGAACATATTCATCTCTTTTCTCCCAGATTACACTTGTACTGGTAGGCGCCTTTAAAGAAAAATACACAGCCCTGTGACTTGTAATCTCATTAATTCCCTGGCTTGAAAATCAACTAAGCTCTTAACTCCATATATGCTCCCTTTCTTAAAAATAAATAAGTAAATAAATATTAAAGAAATTATAAAAATTCTCTTGCCGTGGCTTTTTCCTTTCTTCCACAGTCAAGCTGCTTCTGTGTTACCTCCACTCACTTTCTTCACTGCCCCATCTTCCATTCATGCCTCAATCCACTGCAGTCCATCCTTCCCCCACTGCTACACTGAAATGGCTCTCATTCCGTTCACCCAAAACTCCAAAGCTCATGGGCACGTTTCAGTCCTTACCTTACTTGAGTTCTCTGTAGCATTTATAGCTAAAATTTAACACATGATTCTTTAATGTTCTTACACATACTATGTTATTTTATATTCACAACAAAACTTGTGAAGTAGAATTAAGATACTTTGACTTGCCCCAAATCACACAATTCATAAATGGCAGAGGAGGGATTTGGTTCCAGTCTATCTGACTCCAGATGCTACACTTCTTCTCAATTTTTAAGCTTTTTATTAAATTTTACCTGCCAAGAAGTATGTATGTACAGCTCGATGAATTCACAAACTGAGAACAGCCGGCACCCAGATTAAGAAACAAACCTCTTCAGCCCTGGAGCCCCGTCATGCTCCTTTCAGTCACTATTAGCCACAGGGGTAAGCATCCAGAGCCTGTGCTCTGAACCTCTCTGTAGCTCTCACCATACTACGACCAGTGCTGCTGACTGATGGCCCACGGCACTGGCTAAAAAGCCGAGGCAATCACTTCCTTTCCCATCCTGACCATCTTTTACCCCCACACTCACTTTCCCTCTCCTTAGGTCACCATGGTCTCCTGCCTGTTGCTTGAGTCTCTGCCCAGCCCTGGCTGGACTGACATTCAGCTTTGCATCTCACCTGGTGTGGATGCAGTGTGCTTCCCTGCCATGGTGCTATCCAGAGCTCTTCATGGATCCCAGGTACTGCAGAACAGATGCTGCTCCCAACCCTGGCAGCTGGGCTCCCACATCCCAACCTAGGTCACAGGAGGACTCTGGGATAAAGTTGGAAATCTTAGCTTGGTAAATACACTTCAGCTGGCCCTGCTTACTCTCTAGCCTCGTTTCTACCACTCCTCCATGCCTTGCTGCCTCTCAGCCCTACTGAAGTACTTGCTGTTCTTTACATGTACGGTTTAGGTCTATTTCCCAAGCGGTGCAATGTTTTTCTCTCTCTCTTCCTCCCTTTCTTGGCTTGACTGACCTCTCCTTGTGCTCGGCATACCTATTATAGCACGTAACAGACTATTATAACTGTCAGCTTACTTTCATTTCTCCTCACGCTACACTGTGAACTACTTCTGGATGGGGACTTGCTCAGCACATTATACAAGCTAAGTAAATATTTACGAGTGGTGTTTTATAGCCCCCATCACTCTATGCCAGTGCTGTCTGATAGAACTTTCTGCTATGATGGAAATGTTCTATATCTGCTGCCCACCATGGTAGCCATTAGCCTCATGTGTACATGAAATGTGGCCAGTGTGACTGAGGGACTGAATTTTTAATTTATTTGATTTAATTAATTTAAATTTATATAGTCATATGTGACTAATGGCTACTACACTTGATAGCACAACCTTATAGTGTAATCATTTGGCTCCTTATCTGCAATTTCTTTGAAGACAGTGTTCATTTCTTCTTTATCACTTTACATCAGTGCCTCGCCCAGTGTCTGGCACTTAGCAGGCATGGATAAATATCATTGAATATGTGGATGAACCAAATATTTTAGAAGGATAGAGTTTTATCTACCCAAAATAGTTCAGGTGGAGTCTTGCTTAAGATGAGGAGACTAAAATGGCAAAACGGCCTTTCAAAGGCCATTCAAATCTTATATTCCAAGGAAAAAAATCTTTAAGATATGAAAGAATACTTTTTCTTAAGTTAAAATACTTGAATATGAAAGTGGTAGCTTGACTTTCAAAGTTATAGACAACTTTGAAATTTAGAGTACACAGTTTTAAACAAAATGAGTAAGAACTATAAAATTAATGAGCTCATACTACTTTCCATGGCTTATCACTGTTGTTATCAGGTGCCGTCAAGTTGGTTCTGACTTGAAAAAAAAAAAAAAAAAGATGGCCCTAATCCAGCATTTGATTCAGTGTACCTCAAACCAGGAAATGTACAGTCATATCATAAATATATGACAAAAAGAAAAAAAATCACATTGTGCTTTAAGGTCTATTTCTGAAGGGAGATGAATACGATTATTTATGAATTATGTGCATAAAACACGACAAGAGAGAAATTCTCCTTGGAGTAGTAGAGAAAGGACATTTTCAAGCCTACTCTAGACTTATCAAGGGTCTAGAATTAAGAAACTAAACTGCCTAGTTGCAGCCAGTTCAAATGAGAAATAAAGAATGTTGAAGTGAATCTGTTAACAGATGAAAAATTGGTTACTATCTATACAGCAGTGTAATATTTAGAAAATTTTTTTTACAGGGTAGAAATTAATTGTATATCAACTGAGCAAAATTAATTTCTTATTTTTATGGGCTAGAATCATTTGTATTACTATCGGTTTCCTAAAATTTTCAGAGTTATAGAAGAGCCAAGTTGAAGCCAAGGAAAGACAGACTCCTGTAGAATCAGATAACACTCAAGGGTCCATTCCACAATACCTAGCCTTCCACTGAAAGCACATACTGTAATGTTTTGTTCATTTCAAAGTTTTTCACAATTTTTCCTGATGTATTTACTGCAAGCTCATTATTATGTGCCAGGCTCTATCCTAAGTATTTAACACCCATCCCATTTAACCCCCATAACAATCCAATGAGGCATTCTAGTGTGACTGTGAAACCGAGGCTTAGCATAATGAGTAACTTTCCCAAGGTCAAATAGTTCCTAAGTGCCAAAGCTGGGACTCAACAATACATGATTTCACCCCTACGTATTTCATTTGTGGAATAAAGTAACACTTTCATTTCAAGGATGAAACATAGTTAAATAAACCATGATTTATGAGTTTTCCCAAGAATGCTCAACCTCACCATAGGAGGACTTTAGGCAACTGATACCTGCCTGTCAGAGTTAATGTCTGTTGTCATCGAATTAATTCTCTTAACAATCCTATAGGACAAAGTAGAACTGCCCCACAGGGTTTCTAAGGCTGTAATCTTTACGGGAGCAGACTGCCACATCTTTCTCGTGTGGAGTGGCTGGTGGGTTCAATTAGTGGCCAAGTGCTTAACCATTGTGCCACCAAGGGTCATTAGAGCTAATACACACTGTAATAAAATCAAGAGAAGAGTGTGACCAGATCCTTGCCTGCAGCACAGGTATAGTTTATAACCTTCACTAGGGTGCCCACCAAGATGTATGGGACAGCCACAAAGACCTCCTCCATGCATTCAAGTCTGTGCCAGGGGAGCTGCCAAGTTGATGGAAGGGTTCAGACAGAGGTGTGTAGTTGGCATAGAATTCTCTGCCAGACCATGGCTTATCCTGCAGTGCTGAATACTGACAGTCAAAACAGGATAGATGGAGCCATAAAGGCTGGATGAATCTATGAAACTATTGCCCTGAGATAATCTTTAAACCTTAAGCCAAAAATATCCCCTGAAGTGTTCTTAAAATCAAATAATTGTTTAGCTTAACTAGTAAAGAAAGTCTGCGTTCAGCATTGTGCTCTCTTAAGAGCTCTCTATATTGGATCAAGTTGACAAAACCAACTCAAAAGATTAGATAGGAACCTTAGAGGCCAGTGAGTTTATGTTAATGAAGGTGGAACAACTCAGAAAACGAGGGTGAGGATGGCTGCACAACTCGGAGAATGCAATCAATGTCACTGAATTGTACATGTAGAAACTGTTAAACCGATGTATGTTTTGCTGTGTATATTCTCAACAACAACAAAATTAAAACAACAACAACAAAATAAAACAAGATAGAACTGTGCTTAGCTAGATAATTCTTTGAAAGGCAAAAAGGGATTCTTTATTGCTGACTTGTAAATGTGAATATTTACTGACTCAGTCAAAGAACAAATAAAACAGTTTTCAATTATATGTAAAAGTATTTTAAAAAAAAAAGTGTCCAGCTTACCCGTGATGTCATTTATGCGACTCAGTGTGGAAGAATCTGAAATATCTAACAACAAGGCAAAATCAAGTGCAGAAGGGGGAACAGGTACTTCTTTGGAAACTGTAGGATCAACAACCAATGTGGATATTTGTGTTCTCTTTGCCTCCAATTCTATTTGTTCTTTGTTGCACCCTGTGAGAGCTTCCTCAAGAAGCTTTGCTTGGTTTAATGTCATTGGAAAACCATCAAGGATCCAGCCTTGATCCACAGGTACCTGACTAAATGGAAAAAAAAAAAAAACCATGAATATTTTTACAGACACAAGCACTTTGGACACAATGATACAATGAATATTACCTTTTCTCTTTCAGTTCCACAATCACCTAGTGCATGAATTTTATTACTTTACTGCTAAAAGATTAGGTTTACTCATGCACCACAAATCACTCCCTTGTTTAAATCCTTCAGTGGGTCCTTGCTGCTCACCGCATAAATTCCAGAGGTCTTAACATGGTATTAAAACTAACTGGCTACAACTTACTTTTCCATAACTTCCTATCTTACAATTTTGAACCATTTGCTTCAAAAAAGCTGATCTTCCCACTGTTGCCTGAGTATGAGTTGCACTTTCTAGCTTTTGTTCATAGGCTTTTCCTCCTTTGAACCTCAGTTTCTTCATCTATACAATGGGATAACATACCTCACAGGGTAGTTGTGAGATGATGCATTTAAAAAACCCAGCACAGTGCTTAGCAGCATGGTGGATACTTGTATTGAAGACCTGGAGAGTTCTCCTATCCTACCCCACCCAGCGTGGAGTTATAACCTCCTGAGCTGAACTCCTTTGACTCTCACTTCACGATATAATTGGTAATTATTATATTTCTTGACTTACAAAAATTCAAGTGAGTTTTATCTCAATTAGGTCATAAGCTGCTAAAGTGTGAAGGTCATTTGTTGGGTTTCTGCATGCAGCAACTTGTCTTCTATAGAGTAGAAGTGCAACAAGAATTATTACTTCAGTACTTCAAATTGGAAAACAATGTAAAAAGGGCATAATTCTCAATTTTGCTCTTCTAATCCCTTAAAAGATATAAAATCGAGACTTTTGCCTTTGGATTAAACTTATTATTTTGTTTCTTTCTCTGTTACAACTCATATTAAACAATATGATCTCCTTTCCAAAGGTCTGTAAGTTTGCTTTGGTGCCTGCAGATAATATGGTGAGGGAAAAGGCAGCATATTGTTTTCCTCATTTTTTGGGAAACTGAAGTTCAGATAGGTTACATTGCTTGCTCAAAGTTACAAACCTGCAAATGACTCCAAGTCCAGTAATCCTTCTACAGTATCAAGCTGCCTTTGGGCTACTGCATAAATTTCCTCCATTAGCTTACTGTATTTTGCATATATAATTTGTCCAGAGGTTAGTAATGCATTCTGCATAGAATGAATTTGTTGATTCGCTGGCCTAAGATGCAGAAAATTTCCTTGAGTACATGGCCAGGCCTGGGTGACCTCTTCTGCTGCCCATGGCCGCAGGTGCCATTTCAGAGGAGGGTCAGCTGTCATGTGAGGACACCAGACTGGGAGTTGGTACACCTGGGCTCAGGCTCTGTTTATGCAGGTAACCAGATACATAACTCAGAGTACCTCCTTGAGCTGCTACGTGTCAACGCTTCCCCATTGAAAAGGGATGGGCTGAATTAGACCAAAGGGTTTCACATTGATGACAGACCTCTGGAGGTGCTTCAGGGGCAATGGAGGAGGGGGTTGGTGAGGAAAATGGAGTTCTTAGGGTAGGGTTGTTGACATTCCACCTCCACTGAAATGAAAGTTTTATATATTCTGTTTTGCATATATGATGTTCTTTGAAGAAAGAGCCTTATGACTAAAACAATCTTTATGCCGGTTCTGAGAAACTACATCACCAGTCTTAGAATAAAATCCCTTCCAGCTCCCAGGGCAGCAGCCTGTGACCTGGTTTTTGAAGCATTGCATTCAAACAGCAATCAGTCCAAGACACACATCATAATTGAGAAGCAACTTAAATCTTTCACGTAGTCTCTTAAGAAAACACCAAAGTCCAGTCCAGATGCATAATAACACTTCTTTAAAACCCTCCTTCATCATCTCTCTAAGTCTTAATATTTACCACAGATGTTAGCTACCCCAATTCTATTTCCTCATCCACGCTATGTTCTCCAAAACTCTTTCACAGTAGCCTTTTGGTTAATTTTTCCCATCCCTCTCAGCCTCATCTCTTTATTAAAACGATCAACTGAGCCTCTATGGCTTCTTTAAATTTCTCCCTTCCTTCATAACCTGGAAACCCGGGTGGTGTAGTGGTTAAGTGTGATGGCTGCTAACCAGAAGGTTGACAGTTCAAATCCACCAAGCACTCTTTGGAAACTCTATGGGGAAGTTCTACTCTGTCCTATAGGGTTGCTAGGTTGCTAAGAGTCGGAATTGACTCAATGGCAGTGGGTTTGTTTGGTTTTTTGTTTCATAACCTGAGTTCCACATTACAAAGGAGAGTTGAGGAGAATAATTCCTTCTTAGAAAGCAGGAAAGGAGGGATTACAAAATGATAGCACATTTTGATTTTTTTCTTTTTCCCTTATTTCATGAAGAAGAAGAAGAAGTGCTATGCACTTATGGTACTCCTTGCCTGTGCAGCCTCTGCTTTGTCACTTCCTTCCTGCCCTAGCACTGCCTGTCTGCAGAAGCCCAGCCTCGGGATCCCCAGGTTCAGCCCCTTGATCCCTACTTCCTGAAATGAAAAAGCCCATTGGCCTGTGACCACACAGTTAGGGTCTCTCCCTTCCATAATATGTCCCTTGGCTTTGCCAAGTATCTGCTTTCTCCTTGAGTTCCCTATAGGGTATAGAATCTTGACCGTGTGGGTGAATGAAGTCAAAGTTGGTAAAGGGTAGCAATGAAATATAGGCATGCAAATAAAAAATATCTTTATTTGTTTTTTCTTATGTAAATGAGTAGTATTTATTAGATATTAAAAATAAAAATATTCATATATTTATGTACTTTTTGTTTATATATCCCTGTGTGATAAAGAATATATTAAATAGACACCAAAAAAGAAAAACGCAATACATACTTAATAGCATTAACCATGATGCTAACCAGCAACCCATCAGGAATGCTCATTCCTTTCTTCAGCAACTTTTCTGATTTTGCACCAAGCTGAGCACGCACAGTGAGCTGTGGAAAGAAACAATTACTGGTACAGTGCAGTTTGATGGTTAAAGTTATGTGTCAACTTGGCTAGGCCACGATTCTCAGTGGTTTCGCAGATATTATGTACTGTAATCATCCTCCAGTTTGTCATCTGATATAAGCTGCCTGCTACCTGCCCGGCAGATTTGGGGTTCATCAGCCCCTGCTACAAGTGAGTCAGGAGAAGCCTCCAGCCTGCCACTGACCCACAGATTTGGAACCTGCCAGCGTCCACAATTGCAGGAGCCATTTCCTTGAAATAAGTCTCTCTTTGTATATTTACATATATACTTCACTGGTTTTGCTCATGTAGAGAACCCAGCCTAAGGCATGCAACTAATTTAAAAGTCAGATTCCAAATGTTTGGAAGGAAAAAGAAATTAAATGATCATGAACTCTGATGAAGATACTGGTCATTTAGCACAATTCCGGGATCCGTAAAGCATTTAGGGAAAATTTAATTAGCTTTTGTGTTCTGTCCTGTGTTCATAACTAGGATATGTAGGAAGGTTAGTCCAATGCAAGCTATTCCTCATGGCTAGAACAGAAGCTTTCCTAGTCTAAACTCAGCCAGCAGAGTGAGCATTTGATAAGTCAGAATATACTGAATCTCTCCTCAAACCCTGTAAAGGCTTCCATTTAAATAAAAGCCAATGTCTTAATCATTTCCCATAAGGCCTCCCTGGCAGATTCTTCTCCATCCCCCTCGTCTTTCTGCTTTCCCGCTGTGCTGGTCAGGCACCTTTCTGCCTCAATGGCCATTCCCAGATAGTCTTGCTGTCTGGGATATTTGCCCCAGATCAGTTAGTTGACTATTTCACTTCTTTCAGTCTTCTTGAATCTCACTTTCTTAAGGAGGCCTGCCCCATTTAATATTGCCACCTCCTATTTTCCCTTTCCTGGGAGCTGTGCTCTTAATCCTCCTTACTCTACTTTTTCATTCCTCATGGCACACATTAGCTTGTGGCATACTACATAATTCATACATGTGTTTATGGTTTACTCTCTGCCTCCCTTTACGAGAATGGAAACTCTATAAGGGCAGGGTATTCTGTTTTTCTGTTTATTGATGCATTCCAAATATTTACAGCTGTGCATGGAACAGAGTTGAACTGAATATGGAACGGACGTGGAATTTTTTGGGGGGGAGTCATAAGTCAATAAATGTAAATATAAAAATATACTTAGCTTTTGTGCAAATTTAAATTTCAAATATATAGAGTAAAAAGTACAAGGCCCCCTTTATCTCTTTCTCTAGGCCATTTCCCTTCCCATCAGGCATGTTTCTGGATATATCTTTCAAAAACCTTTGTCTACCATTAGCAATTCTGTAGTCTACAATTGTTTTCCATGATGAAATAGACAATAAAAGTAATCAAATGTAATAAATAACATAAATGACATCCCACTTGTTCAATCTGGTCATTGTATTTGCAGATGCAAAAAAATGCTTCCATACACAGTGAAGAAATAGTGAGGGAGGTGCTGTATACATATTCCAGGGATGAATTAAAAAACCCTGTAAAGTCACAAAGAAGGCTAAGGATAAATTCTAGAAAAAAAAAAAAATCGAAGGTAAAAATGTGTGGAAGAAAATAAAAATCATATGTCAAGTGGTAAAGAAAAAGACGAAATCCCTGGGTGGAGCAAATGGTTAGGTCAGCTGCTAACCCAAGGGCTGGAGGTTTGGGTCCACCCAGAGCTGCCTCAGAAGAAAGGCTTGATGGTCTGCTTATGACCAATCAGCCACTGAGAACCCTACGGAGCATAGTTTACTCTGACACACAGTGGTTGCCATAAGACACAACTGATTAGACAGCAACTGGTTCTAGTTTAAAGAAAAACACACGAAAAATAAATTTGGTCTAAGTCTAAAATGGCAAAAAGGTATATGTTTACTTTCTCTCCCAGCGAAATTGAATAGCAATTTCCACCATTTTAGATATAAAGAATATTAAGTAAACCCATTTTACTAACTTTAGACTAGAAAAGGAGAGTTTTAGCTAGTATTTTACCATCAAATTTACGTTAAAACCAAAGAGGAGTAGATTATTTCATTCCACTTGAAGACACACCAAGAGGTCATGAAATACGCATTGAAAATACTAGTGGCCGAAATGAGAGTACTTACTTCAGAGAAACTATCACTGGTTTTAACTTCTTCAGTTTTTGGTCTTTCATTAGTATTAGTACCTAGCAATAAGAAAAGTAATAAGAACAAAGTTTCAGTACTTAAAACCAACAACTAGGTCAGTATTCGAACCTCTTTGGTTTTGGACAGATGGGTCATTGGATCCAGCTGTGCCTGAGATACCCAGAGGAAGAAAGTAATAGAATCACCACTACGTGGCTTTTGCCTTCACTCCACACCTGGCCTTTCCCACATCCTTCTTTCTGATATGGCCTGAATGCATAACATTATTATTATAAATAGCTTAACATAGTTTGCATACTCTTTTTGGAAAAAAAAAAAGAAAGCCAAATTTCTCAAAAATATTGTTAAAAACTTAACTCCCTACACTTTTACCTTCCTGGGTTATCAAATTATAGATAGCATGTCTTAAAGCAGATGACTCTAGAAGTCAGAAAGGTTTTTAGTTAAATTATATGTAAATAAAATAAGTTTTTATAATCTATTTATAATTAATTATGCAGGTAATAAAATTTGTGCCATATGTTGTTGTCAGGTGCCATTGAGTCGGTTCCAACTCATAGCGACCCTATGTACAACAGATCTATGGCTGGATCCAATGACCTATATGTTATTCCGTATAAGTACTTTTTAAAAAATTTTTTTTATTGTGCTTTAAGTGAAAGTTTACAAGTCAGTCTTTCACACAAAAACTTATATACACCTTGCTACATACTCCCGATTGCTCTCCCCCTAATGAGAAGTATAAGTACTTTTAATAGTTCAAAAAAATCAATGAAAAGGTATCTCTTAAGGAACAAACAACTGGACGAAGGGGAAAGACAATCTCCCTTTAAAAGATGAAAATGCCAACCCCTCTGGCAGAGTTGCCAGCTCATACTAAATCTATACATTGTCCGGTGGTGGTGACAATAATGCTGTCACAGGAAAAAAAAAAAAAAAGACAGAAGGATCTTGGTTTATGCCAGAAACTACTTAATGTGGCAGAACTTTCACTACTACAAGTAGAAAAGACATTTCAGATTTATTACTGCTTTCCTTCAACGGTTCTACAAAGGGTCCGAAGGACCAAAGCCCAGATCCCCAGGGAGATAATTTTTCGTTAGTTTTGGGAAGCTTCTTTCTGTTTCCCTGCTCAAGGTTGGAAAAAGCTTGGCTTCATCTAAAGAACCACTGTTCTGGTGGGTGGAAGAGAGCAGACCTTGCAGCATCCTTCAATGCAATGAACATACTACTCACATAGATCTGCATGGTGAGAAGAAACAAATCCTACCTCCCTGTAAAGCCAGGAAGGGTGAGGGTGATTTATCCTGGCTGTTTTCATACCAACAAAAACAGGCAACTTCCTGAAACAGGAGTGTGGAAAAATCCCTTTGCAATTTTCCTTTCTTACTCTGCAGTTGTAGGCAAGGGCTAGGGACCTCTGTGCTTGTCTTGTTCCTCTGCCAAAGGACCAAGTAGACAACTAAGCAACACTCCTCCGGCACGTCTGTGCTCCTGTACATTTATTGTCTCTTCTGTCTCTGTCTCCAGTGTAAATGATGCATGATCTCTTTTTCTATCATGTGTATTAAGTATAGTTTTACCTTCTGTTGCTGGTAGTGCTTCACTTGGAACAGGTTCCTCTGAAAATGCATTTTGTTGGTCCTTTGGAGGAGAAAACACACATACACACACGAATAGGAACACATTTTAACATTCTAATTTTATTTCTACTAGGGTTTGAGAAAAATACACTAACGATACCAAGTACCGAAGTTTTGGTCCTAAATGATGATTTTGAGAAGAAAAAAACAAAATTTAATGATAATTTCACTTACAGAAACACCAGTAACCTGTGGTGTAATCTGTCTTTCAAATGACCCTCAATTATTAGGTAAAATATAGCAACTGCCATTTTGGTTATACAGTGAGCGCTGAGAAAGAGGTAGACTATGAAAAAGCACCTTAGAAAGATCAGTTCCATAAACAACATGTAGAGGTATCAGTCACAGCCACAGGGAAATAAATAAAACACACATACATATCAACATGCTGATGAGAACTGAAAGAGTACCATTACATGGAAGGAGAGATACCATACAATGAAGAAAACCTCTACCAGTTATTTTCAGAATTCATGGTTAAATGGTATTTCTTTTGCAGCCCATGTAAATGATCTGCTAATTTATTCAATTGCAGACACAGCACAAAGTAGGGGAAAGAGTACTGAATTAAAAATTGGGAACGCCGTGTTCCAATCACAGCATAGCCACCAATATGCGATATGATCCTGAGAAGTCAAGTCATGCTTAGGGTCTCTGTTTCCTCCTCTGTAAAATGAGGTGCCTGGACCACATCAATGGTTCTCAAGGTGGGGCCACATTCCCCTAGAATCTTTGTGCAATAACATGACAAAATGCAATACTGATGGGACTGTGTTATGCACGTAATCATACAGAGACCAAAAGGGGAAAAAAAATTCTCAACATACTAGTCTAGATCAGAGGTGGGCAAAATACAAACTCATCGGCTAAATGTGGACTATAGCTGAATGGGCTAGCACTGTGAGCTGTGAAGACTGAGCTGGGCATCTTCTCCCAGTCCTACTCCCTTCCCATTCCAGTACCTGCCTCTGCAGCTGCTGCACCTACACGTTGGGCCTTTACTCTTGGCAACTGCCAAGCCCTGGGTGGTGGAATCTCAGACCAGATGCTGACAAACAACTTGGTGAGTTTCCCCCAACCTTCCTACTCCCCACCACCACATACACACTCCAGCCTCCTTGCATCCCTTTGGTTTCAGTGGCTCTTTTGTCAGGAGAATGTCTCCAAATGACTGATATTGGGCACAAAGAGGTCTCATCACCCTGAACTGTCCATTGCAAGGCAAAACGGGCGAGAGGGGCTGGATAGGAGTTTTTTTCTTATTGTATAAGTACCCACATAATACCCTCGATTTTGCCTCTTGACCTACAGAGCCTAAAATATTTGCCCCCTCTTGCTTTACTTTGCTTTACAGAAAAAGTCTACCAACCTCTGGTCCAAATGTCTTGTAGGTTCCATTCAGCTTCAAAACTCTACTGTGCTAAAAATCCATGAAACCAAACCTGTTACAGTCAATTCCAACTCACAGCGAGTTGTAGGACAGAGAAGAACTGTCCCATGGGGTTTCCAAGGAGCGACTGGTAGATAAGAACTGCTTACCTTTTGGTTAGCAGCCTAACGCTTAACCACCAGGGCTCCTCTACTGTACCATTTGTGGAAAAGAAAACTAAAATCCCACTTGCCTGGCTTTCTTCATTACTGTCTTGTAAACCTGGAAGATCCTTTTCTTCAGCTTCTTGCTGAACTGGTAGGGCCTCAATGACTTCTTCCTTGTCATGAAAGGCTTGGATAGCTTCTTGGACAAGAGTGTCAATAGAAAGTATCTGAATAGGAAAATCTAAAGTATAAAAGTTAATTTTATTAAGAGCTTTTTATTTGGGAAAGTGACATCATTGTCCTTATGTGCTGGGGCCTTCCCTATAACACTGTCTTTAGAGTCCCCTGGAATTGTCTTTTGGATTGAGCTGCCCCCCTTTTTTAAATTGCAGTAAAATTCATATAACATAGAATTCACCATTTTAGCCATTTTAAAGAGTACAGTTCAGTGGCATTCAGTACATTCATAGTGTTCTGCAACCATCACCGTCTACCAGTTCTAGAACATTTTCATCACCCCAAAAAGAAACTCCATACCCATGAAGCAGTTTTTTCCAACCCCACCCCAACCTGACCCTGGCAACCACATCTGCTTTCTGTCTTTATGAATTTTGGATATTTCATATAGAGGGAATCATATATGTCTGCTTTCATGCAACCTAATGTTTTCAAGGGTTGTCCATATTGTAGCACTTATCAGTACCTCATTCTTTTTTATGGATCGATAATATTCATGGTATGGATATATCACATTTTGTTTATCCATTCATCAGCCGTGCACACTGGGATTGTTTCTATTTTTAGGCCATTGGTATGGTGCTGCTATGAACATTTGTATACATTTGTGTGAGTACCTGCTTTTATCTCTTTTAGTATGTATACCTAGGAGTGGAATTGCTGGGTAATACAGTAATTCTATGTGTAACTTATTGAGGAACTGCCAAACTGTTTTCCACAGTGACTGTACCATTTTATATTCCCACCAGCAATGGATGAGGGTTCCAATTTCTCCACATCCTTGACAATCCTTATAATTTTCTGTTTGCTTGATTATACTTATCCCGGAGTGGTATTTCACTGTGGTTTTGTCAAGCTGCTTTTTAAGGAGGTCCTTTTAGCATTCCAGTAATTACCTAATCCTCCCGCCTTGTAATGAGTACAAAATGAACTTGTATCAGGGCAAATTTTGGTTTCCAGTGGAAATGGCAATAAGTAAGTATATTGAATAAAGGCTAATGAAACAGACAGAAACCTGTAATTTTGATTCTAATGGGAAAAAAACCCAAAGACTCATTATAGAAAGAGAGTGAGAAATTATCAGATGTTAAAGAATTAAAACATTTACTATTTTAAGTGGATGTTTTTGTATTTGTGACAAATTATTAATTTCCTACTTTATCGCTAAAGTAAATAAAATATGTGAGCAAAAGTTAGAGACTTATTATTTCTCTCTATACTATGTATCATCACTATTTAGGGTGACAGGATGACCGGGTTTGGGGGACTGTCCCAGTTTATGACTCTATACTCCCTGAAGTGTTCTGGGTTGGACAGTAAGTATGATCACCCTGTTATCACCTTTTTGATGACAGAGATTTCTCAATATATAAGCATATTTTCTAAAGGCATACATGTAGCTATTTGCAGCTACAGTCAGTGTAAATAGAATCTGATAAATGAAAAAGGAAAAAAAAAATTCTACCTTTTTGTAGAGACTTTAAACTGGTAGTTTTTCCACTAAATGTTTTCCCCAATAAGCACCCTTTAATAGCAAATGAAGGTACTTCAGGTACTGTTGATTCAGCTTGAGAAGGAAGAGTTTTTTCAATTAGCCTGTGAAGCACGTGGCCCAATATGCTGTTGTTGGAGGGTGGTAAATTATCAACCATTTCTTCTGGTAAGGACCACTCTCCAACCATGTTCTGCAAAAATAACAAAGAAACAAAATGAAAACATTCTTAAAAATATAATTTAGGCATATAAGAAACCTGAATATTAAAAGTAAACCCAAATTATAGCAAAGAAAAATGGATCAATACTTTGAATACTTAATTATAATTGATAATTTTCTAGAACTTAGCCATATTTTCTTTTCTTTTTTAGCCATATGAATCATGATAATGAAATTACTTCTAGTTCTGCACAAAGGTGAAGAATAGCAAGCACCAATGTTATTGTAACATAATAGGAAAGAAGATAACAGATGTTAACAAAACTTAAAATTTTTAAACATAATGTTATGTATGACTCTATTATAATAACTTTGAATTTATTACTGGATGGTAATAAATTACATTCTGAGAAAATACAAATAATTAAAATTAATTTAATTGGAACATTTGAAAACATGAATAGCTATGAAAGAAACTGAGATGGTGTCAAAAGAAACATCCCTAGGAAACTTGGAGACACTAATGATTGAATAAATTTTTATTACTTTATTAAGCAGAAATTCAGATGTTATTTAAAGTTTTCTAGAGTACAGAAGAAGCTTTCCAGTTCATTTGAAAAGACTAACATAACCCTGATACCAAAAGGCATCAAAGGTAATTAGCTAAAACAGCATCTGAAAAAAAAAAAAAAAACTACAGGTCAATTGGAAATATTTTGCAGGAATCGTGCATACAGTATTAACAAAATCAACATATTAAGAGACAATAAAGATTCCAATTGACATTTAATGGACACTAAAAAAAAAAAATTTTTTTTTTTTTTTAAGTACTACATACTGTTTGAATGAATTTTCTGAAACGGCTCTCATACAACTCTGATATAGGTATTATCTTCCCAAGTTACTTGTTTATGGTCATAATAAGTAGTAATGGCAGAGCTAAGAATGAGACTCAGGCAGTCGAATTCCAGAACAGGAGTTTATAACCAATATACTATATTGAAGTCGTTTTGCCATGACTGAATAAAAGTTATTTCGTGAATACAAGGATAGTTTAATATTAGAAAATTTATTTTTATATCACATTAATAGGTTTAAAAAAATGTGGTCATCTTGACCAAGAAACATCTGATAAAATTTCAGATTAAAAAAATACAAATAAAATTAAAACTAAATAAATCTCTCTTGCTTGCTTTATCTTTTTTTTTTTTTATTGGATAAGCAGCTGTCCAGCAACAATTTATTATTACCAGGCAGAAATTCAGGCTGCATTGTTGGTGGTGATGTTTGCTGTCATTAAGTCAATTTTCGACCCATAGCTACCCTACTGTCATAAAAAGACAAAAAAAAAAAATTTCAAAACATAAGGAGTTTTTTGTTCATATAAAGCAGCTGATTGAAAATATTAGGTAATCTACTATTGTGGACTGAATTGTGTCCCCCCAAAAGAAGTTCTAACCCCTGTACCTGTGAATGTGACTATTTGGAAATAGGACGTTTGAAGATATTATCAGTTAGATGAACGTGAGGTCATAGTGGTGTGAGGTGGGTCCTAATCCTATGTGCCCAATGTCCTTATAAAAGAGAAAATACACAGAGATGGAGAGACAATGGCCATGTGAAGATGCAAGAAAAAGAGACTTCCCCCCAAAATTTAGTTTTAATTTTATTTGTACTTTTTTTTTATTTGAAATTTTATTAGATGTTTCTTGGTCAAGATGACCACTTTTTCTTTTTAAACTATTAATATGATATAAAAATAGATTTTCTAATATTAAACTATTCTTATATTCATGAAATAACTTTTATTCAGTCATGGCAAAACAACTTCAGTATAGTATATTGGTTATAAATTCACATTCTGGAATTTGACTGCCTGAGTCTCACTCTTAGCTCTGCCATTTATACTTATTATGACCATGAACAAGTAACTTAGATTGGGAATACCAAGGATTTCCAGTTGTTACCAGAAGCTAGGAGAGACATGGGACAGGTTCTCTTTCAGAGCCATGAGAAGGAATCAAAATGGCTGGCACTCTGATTTCAGACCCCTAGCCTCCAGAATTATAAGATATAAAGCTTCTGTTCTTCTAAGCCACCCAGTTTGTGCTATTTAGTTATGGCAGCCCTAGGAAGCTAATACAGATGGTATTTTTCTGGTTACTTGAAGATCTTCAAAAATGTCTTTAGCACACATGAAACAATTTAGTTACATTATGACGTGACAATATACATCCACAATATTGACAGAAACAAGGTTGAAATGCATGTCATTTAGGATATATTTTAAGATAATTTAGAAATCAATATATTTAGCATATAATATATTTAAATATTTATGATATGTATTTATCAAACTATGCCCCCCTCAGATCTGTCAGTTTGGCATCCTGTGGGGGCTTGTGTTTTCCTGTGATGTTGGAAGACATGCTTCTGGTATTCAAACACCAGCAGGGTTGTCCATGGCAGAGAGGTCTCAGCTGAGTTTCCAGACTAAGACAGACTAGGAAAAAGGGCCTGGCGGTCTACTTCTGAAAAGAATTATCCAGTGAAAACCTTATGAATAGCAGTGGAACACTGTCTGATATAGTACCGGAAGATGAACCCCTCAGGTTGGAAGGCACTCAAAAGACCACTGGGGAAGAGCTGCCTCCTCAAAATAGACTTGACATTAATGATTTGGATGAAGTCAAGCTTTCAGGACCTTCATTTGCTGATGTGGCACTACTCAAAATGAGAAGAAACAGCTGCAAACATCCATTTATTAATCAGAACATGGAATATATGAAGTATGAATCTTGGAAAATTGGAAGTCATCCAAAATGAAATGGAATGCAAAAACATCAATATCCTAGGCATTAGTGAGCTGAAATGGACTGGTATTGGCCATTTTGAATCAGACAATCATACGGTCTGCTGTGCCGGGAATGATAAATTGAAGAGGAATGGCGTTGCACTCATCATCAAAAAGAACATTTCAAGATCAATTCTGAAGTGCAATGCTGTCAGTGATAGGATAATATCCACACACCTACAAGGAAGACCAGTTAATACAACTACTATTCAAATTTACACATCAACCACTAAGCACAAAGATAAAGAAATTAAAGATTTTTACCAACTTCTCCAGTCTGACATTGATCAAACATAGCAATCAGGATGATTGATAATTACTGGTGAATGGAATGAGAAAGTTGGAGGCAAAGAAGAAGGACTGGTAGTTGAAAAATATGGCCTGGGTGAGGGAAATGATGCTGGAGATCACATGGCAGAATTTTGCAAAACCAATGACTTCTCCATTGCAAATACCTTTTTTAACCAACATAAACGATGACTACACATGTGGACCTCGCCAGATGGAATACACAGGAATCAAATCGGCTACATCTGTGGAAAGAGAAGATGGAAAAGCTCAATACTATCAGCCAGAACAAAGTCAGCAGCTGACTGTGGAACAGATCATCAATTGCTTATACGCAAGTTCAAGTGGAAACTGAAGAAAATTAGAACAAGTCCACAAGGAGCCAAAGTACGACCTTGAGCATATCCCACCTGAATTTAGAGACCATCTCAAGAATAGATTTGATGCATTGATCACTAATGATCAAAGACCAGACGAGTTGTGGAATGACATCAAGGATGTCATGCATGAAGAAAGGAAGAGGTCACTAAAACACAGGAAAGAAAGAAAAGACCAAAATGGATGTCAGAAGAGATTCTGAAACTTGCTCTTGAATATCCAGTAGATAAACCGAAAGGAAGAAATGATGAAGTAAAAGAGCCAAACAGAAGATTTCAAAGGGTGACTAGAGAAGACAAAGTAAAGTATTATAATGACCTGAAGGTAGAAAACCAAAAGGGAAGAATATGCTTGACATTTCTCAAGCTGAAAGAACCAAAGAAAAAATTCAATATTGAAGGATTTTGTGGTGAAAATATTAAACGAAGCTGGAAGCATTAAAAGAAGGTGGACGACATACACAATGTCACTATACCAAAAAGAAACGGTCCATGGTCAGCCATTTCAGGAGGTAGCATATGAAGAAGTTCAAGCTGCCCTGAAAGCACTGGCAAGTGACAAGGCTCCAGGAATTGCCGGAGTACCAATCGAGATGTTTCAACAAACGGATGCAGCACTGGAGGTGCTCACTTGTCTACGCCAAGAAATTTGGAAGACAGCTACCTGGCCAGCGGACTGGAAGAGATCCGTATCTACACCTACTCCCAAGAAAGGTGATCCAATCAAATGCGGAAATTATCGAACAATGTCATTAATATTACATGAAAGTAAAATTTTGCTGAAGATCATTCAAAAGCGGCTGTAGCAGCACATCGGCAGGGAACTGCTAGAAATTCAAGCCAAATTCAAAGACGATGTGGAACCAGGGATATGATTGCTGATGTCAGATGGATCCTGGCTGAAAGCAGAGAACACCAGAAGGATGTTTACCTGTGTTTTATTGACTATACTAAGGCATTCGACTGTGTGGATCATAACGAATCACGGATAATACTGCAAAGAATGGGAATTCCAGAACACTTTTTTTTTTTAATTGTGCTCATGAGGAACCTGTACATGGATGAAGAGGCAGTCGTTTGAACAGAACAAAGGGACACTGAGTGGTTTAAAGTCAGGAAACATGTGTGTTAGGGTTGTATCCTTTCACCATACTTACTCAATCTGTATGCTGAACAAATAATCTGAGAAGCTGGATTATATGAAGAACGGGGCGTCAGGATTGGAGGAAGACTCATTAAAAACCTATGATATGCAGGTAACCCAAATTGACTTGCATAAAGTGAAGAGGAATTGAAGCACTTACTGATGAAGATCAAAGACCACGGCCTTCAGTATGAATTACGCCTCAACATAAAGAAAACAAAAATCCTCACAACTGGACAAATAAACAACAACATGACAAACAGAGAAAAGACTGAAGTTGTCAAGGATTTCATTTTACCTGGATCCACAATTAACACCCATGGATGCAACAGTCAAGAAATCAAAAGACGCATTGCATTGAGTAAATCTGTTGGAAAAGATCTCTTTAAAGTTTCAAAAAGCAAAGATGTCACCTTGAAGACTAAGGCGTGCCTGACCCAAGCCACGGTGTTTTCAACTGCCTCATAAACATGTGAAAGCTGCACGATGAATAAGGAAGACCGAAGAAGAATTGATGCCTTTGGATTGTGGTGTTGGAGAAGAATATTGAATATACCATGGACTGCCAAAAGAAAGAACAAATCTGTCTTGGAAGAAGAATAACCAGAATGCTCCTTAGAAGCAAGGATGGTGAGGCTGGGTCTTACATACTTTGGACATGTCAGGGGGGATCAGTCCCTAGAGATGGACATCATTCTTGGTAAAGTAGAAGACCAGTAAAAAATAGGAAGGCCCTTAACCAGATGAACTGACACAGGGGCTGCAACAGTGGGCTCAAGCATAACAATGACTGTGAGGATGGAGCAGGACTGGGCAGCGTTTCATTCTGTTGTACACAGGGTCAGTGTGAGTTGGAACTGACTCAACGTACCTAACAACAACAAAAACATCAAACTATACAAATGCGTCACGAAAGGAGAGACTGGAAGGAGGGAGCGGGCTGACTTATTTGGGGGAGAGTAAGTGGGAGTATGTAGTAAGGTGTATATAAGTTTATTTGTGAGAAATTGACTTGATTTGTAAACTTTCACTTAAAGCACAATAAAAATTATTTTAAAAAAATTAAAAAAAAAACTATACAAATGTAGAAACAACTTTATCTTGTTTCAGTGGTGCAGATGTCAATCATACACAAAACTGTCAAAAATCACACACATACACAAAATTGAAAATTATGAATCTGAATCATATTAGTTTTTTTAAAATCATGTATGTATCCCTTAAATCCAATCGAAGATGATCAGTTCTATTAGCCCTTCTGCTATTAAATCACTTGGACCAATCACCTTAGTTTTCTTAGTCCAAATCTTTAGGATAAGAAAACATGAACATAGCCCACTGGGGGAAACAAATGCCCTCATCAACATATGCTCCCATGAAAACCAAAGAGAGAAGAAAACCAAAAGGCAGAGCATGCTATATTGCTTTAGGAAACACCCACCAACTTCCAGTAGTCTGAAATAACTATCTTGCCTTAAGTCAGTTTTGATTTTTTTTTTTCCTTAGGAGGAAGGTATGTGTATTATATATTTATGATTTAGCTCAAGTTCCCCAACCATTTTCTGAGCGGACTTCTTTAGAAAAGATCCATTTTTTAAACCATAGGCCAAATTAGATCACTCAGAACCAAGAGCAAATAGATGATGTACACCATCATTAAGTAATGAACAAGTCACATTTCTGGCTTATAAATGAGTCTTCACTTTTAGTCCACATCTCTTGACTAATATTACAAAGTGGCTCATATTAACAGATGTGGTCTACATGTAGAGCTATTTTTCTAAATACCTTGAAGTTAAAAAAAAAAAGTCATTCATCACTTTATCCTATTTAGGCCATTTCTGACAATGTTTCCATAATTATGCTATATCATTATAAATAAATATATGCCTATGTTCTTGCTTTTTCTTTTATCAGTGTCCTTTTCATATTCAGTATTTGACAGAAAATGCTTGCTCAGTAAATAAGACTGTTAAATTTGATAAGTGCTATGGATGGTTTAATGAACCATGGTAGCACAATGGTTAAGTGTTTGGCTGCTAACCAAAAGGTCCATGGTTTGAACCCACTAGTGGTGCAGAGGGAGAAAGGCCTGGCAATCTGCTCTCATAAAGATTACAGCTTAGGAAACCCTATGGGGCAGTTCTACTCTGTCTTATAGGGTTACTATGAGTTGAAGTTGACTCAACGGTACACAACAACAAACAATAACATGGATGATTTGTCTGGTTTTGTGCCAGAATTTCTTATATGACTACCCTGGAGATAAGGAAACAATTTTTAAACAATGACAAAAAAACAATTTAGCAAAGTTTTCATAAGTTGTTCTTTAAAATTGGTGGAATTTATTAGTACAGAAATATAATTATGTTTGACTATCACTTCTGTAAAAAGTGAGTCTTTTTTTTAATTATTTTGTTTTAGATTAATGCCTTAGATTTTTCAAACAAGTTTGTGCATATTATCTGTACTATTCAAAATTAGCTATATGCTGAATGGATCTGAAGAATTATTGATTACATGATGATTGATTACTTGTTTCTGTTTTCATTCTTTGGAATTGTACGTATTTCTAGTTGTTGTTGTTAGGTGCTGTCAAGTTGGCTCCAACTCATAGCAACCCTGTGTACAACAGAACGAAACACCGCCTGGTTCTGTATCATCCTCACAATCGTTATGCTTGAGCTCATTGTTGCAGCCACTGTGTCAATCCATCTCATTGAGGGTCTTCCTGTTTTTCGCTGACCCTCTACCAAGCATGAGGTCCTTCTCCAGGGACTGATCCCTCCTGATAACATGTCCAAAGTATGTGAGACACAATTTTGCCGTCCTTGCTTCTAAGGAGCATTCTGGTTGTACTTCTTCCAAGACAGATTTGTTCTTTTGGCAGTCCGTGGTATATTCAATATTTTTTAGCAACACCACAATTCAAAGGCATCAATCCTTCTTCAGTCTTCTTTGTTCATTATCCAGCTTTCAAACATATATGAGGTGACTGAAAACACCATGGCTTGGGTCAGTTTCCAGGGTGACATCTTTGCTTTTCAACACTTTAAAGAGGTCTTTTGCAGCAGATATGCCCAATGCAAATACCTTTTTTCACCAACATAAACTGCGACTATACATGTGGACCTCGCCAGACAGAATACACAGGAATCAAATCGACTACATCTGTGGAAAGAGATGATGGAAAAGCTCAATATTATCAGTCAGAACAAGGCCAGGGGCCGACTGTGGAACAGACCATCAATTGCTTATATGCAAGTTCAAGTGGAAATTGAAGAAAATTAGAACAAGTCCACAAGGAGCCAAAGTACGACCTTGAGCATATTCCACCTGAATTTAGAGGTCATCTCAAGAATAGATTTGATGTGTTGAATGATAATGACTGAAGACCAGAAGAGTTGTGGAATGACATTAAGGACATCATCCATGAAGAAGGCAAGAGGTCATTAAAAAGACAGGAAAGAAAGAAAAGACCAAAATGGATGTCAGAAGAGATTCTGAAACTTGCTCTTGAATGTCGAGTAGCTAAAGCAAATGGAAGAAACGATGAAGTAAAAGAGTTGAACAGAAGATTTCAAAGGGTGGCTTAAGAAGACAAAATAAAATATTATAATGACACTTGTAAAGACCTGGAGATAGAAAACCAAAAGGAAAGAAAAGCTCAGCACTTCTCAAGCTGAAGGAACTGGAGAGAAAATTCAAACCTTGAGTTGCAACAGTGAGGGGAGGCATTGAAAGAAGATGGAAGGAAAACACAGTCACTATACCAAAAAAGAATTGGTTGACTTTCAGCTATTTCGAGAGGTAGCATATAATCAGGAACTGATGGTACTGAAGGAAGAGGTCCAAGCTGCACTGAAGGCACTGGAGAAAAACAAGGCTCCAGGAATTGACAGAATATCATTTGAGGTGTTTCCACAAATGGATGCAGTGCTGGAGGTGCTCATTAGTCTATGCCAAGAAATTTGGAAAACAGCTACCTGGCCAACTGACTAGAAGAGATCCATATTTATGCCTATTCCAAAGAATGGTGATCCAACCGAATGAGGAAATTATTGAACAATATCATTAATATCACACACAAGTAAAATTTTGCTGAAGATACTTCTAATTAGACAAAGGATAATTATTTCATGTAATGTGACTAAACAGAAACTGACCAAATAAGAAAACAGAAACCAGTAGAAACTATGTTATTTTACAATTAAAAAAAAAAATGGTTTAAGTCCAAGACCAAGTTGAAGTGGCAAGTTGCCAATGTACTAATGCATAACCTGTGTTCCCATAATGATTCTGCTACTTGCTTGCTTTGCAATCTAGTCAACTCCCTCATCTTTGAAGCAGGGATAACGACATCTCACAGGGTTGTTGTAAAGACTGAATGGTGTAATGCTTGTGTGAGTAGTCTGTATGACTGATGACTTTAAACATTTAGCTAGTGTTCTCAGACTGCTGCTGGAGAGAGTTCATAATAGTGTCACACAGGAGGGGTGGCAGCACCCACATTTCTGCTCAATGGGAGAAATCACATTCAGCTTGGACCCCAATCAGAAAAGCAAGCTTCCTCACAAGCGGATCAAACTAAAGCCCTCTTCCGTCACAAAATTAGTTGTAGAATGTGGCCAAACACAAAGGAATAGAATGTTGACTGTGAAGAGAACAGAATGCTTTGGTTAGGATAAGTGAAGCCTGACTTGTGGAGATAAGATGATCAAGAACGTGATTCAACACATTTTGCAGAGCCACCTTAGAATGACAGTTGACATAGTTCTTAGGTAAACCCAAGGAAACAGGCTGCGTCAGGTAAACATCTCCAAACAAGATGGAACAAGAACATGATGAGTAAAAAGGTCAGAAGAACTTTAAAAAGCAGGGAAATTCAGACCACAATGAAGGTTACTAGTTTAACTACATTGGGCTAAAGACATTTTACCAGTTCATTAGTGAAAAGGAACTAGAAATTTGCATGGTTTGTTATGTATATAGGTATGATTAAATTAATTATAGGATAAAATATATAATTCTTTATGCCTTTAGATATTGTTATAAGTAGACATCTGACTTAGTTTCAAGACTTTGATGCTCAGAGTGGACAATGGCAGATAAGTACCACCTGGTACAGACTATTGCTTGTATAGACTATTGTGTAGACTGTCGCTTGTGTAGATGTGCTCCATGTTATAAAAGTTTTTGATTAATGCAAACTGCTGTGTATATATAAGAAATAATCATTAAGATGTTTTTATTTTAATATATTTGTTTCATGTGTCTGCATAAATATTATCAGATGAATTTTTGACAAGGTGTTCCTGCATGACTCAAGATTCGCCAACACCTAGGGGGTCCGCCTCTCCTTGACTATCCTCCCCTGTGAATCCTTGCCTACCTAAACACCAAAAAAACAAAACAAAACAAAAACCTGTTGCTGTCAAGTTGATTCGGACTCATAGGGACCCTAAAGGACACAGCAGAACTGCCCTACAGATAGGATTTCCAAGATGCAGCTGGTGGATTCAAACTGTTGACCTTTGGTTAGCAGCCGAGCTCTTAACCACTGCACCACCAGGGCTCCTACCTATACACAGACGTCATGAATTACAACATAAACAGCCTCTGCTCTTGGTCAAAGGAGCCCAGATGGTGCAGTGGTTAAACACTAGTCTGCTAACTGAAAGGTTAGTGGTTCAAAGCCGCCAACTGCTCCATGAGAGAAAGATGTGACAGTCTGCTTTCATAAAGATTACAGCCTTGGGAATTCTGTGGGGGCAGTTCCACTCTGCCCTACAGAACTGTTATGAGTTGGAATCCACTCGATGGCAATGGGTTTGGTTTTTGGTTTTGGGCAGCAAATGTGCTTGAATGTGGGCTGAGGTTCAACTTTCGAGGGCAAGCCTAAAATCTTCCATGTGCTCATGAGGTTCCCTCCTTGACTGAAACATTGCCCAGGTGGTTGGATGATGATGACGATGGGGCTGCATAGTTTTTTCAACCGCTTCTATTTACTTCTATGTACACATCTACACTTGGAACAAAGCCATAAGTACAACTCATTTGCATTTCTTGCCACTCCTAAAGATCCAAGTTGTGAAAAGAGCTTCTTCATCCACGCTTTTAAAGAGGACAGAGACATGGTCCATTAAACAAACTGGATAAACAGAATCTCAGTCTACAGATATTCACCAGTCCATAGAAATCTCATTCTTTTACTAGCACTTCAACAAATAAATACAGTCTTATTGGGTTATGCTAATGATATTTAGTGGAGACATTCAAATGCAGATTTGTAAAGTGGTACTAACCTGAAGGTACACATGATCAAGTGCTCGTCATCATAGATTGCCAGAACTTACCAACATTTGTATGACCTAAAGTGCCTCCGACATTCTTCCAGTAGGCTCTAAGTGTCCTATAATTCAATTACTCATGCATTCAGAGGGACAAGGAAAATGCTTTTTCCCATAAGAGAGAGAAAGAACTTCCTAGGGGAATGCAACAGTTCCACTGTTTTTGACATCTGCTAGTTCTTTTGGGTCTTCCTGAATTTTAATATTTTTACCTATATTTGATAAAACCAAATATCACACTGATCAGCTTGATACAGTGGCCAGAGGACTTAGGGTGGAAACTTGTAATAAAAAGAATCAGGAAATACCACAGGTGGTACTTGCACAAAATGTAGGCATACCTCTTTTAGAGTTCAGCCTATGTGCTACAACTGCCCCATATCAAGACATTCAGGCTGCCTTAACTCTGCATCTACCATGGCTGGCCTTCTCTTGGTACAGCACTCTGCAGGAAGTGAGTAATAGACAACATCCTGTCATACCTGAAACACAACTAAGGCTTGTAGTAATCATCAACATGGGTCGTTGTGGTCATTAAAAAAAAAAAAAAAATTTTTTTTTTTTTTTTTACCAAACCTCAAATTCCAGGGGGTATTATGTTTGTCATGACAGATCTTTCTCTAGCTACTCAAGGCTTCAGGGTCAACCTCTTCACTGAATTTGTCCTTTTTTTTTACTGGCTTGAATCCTTGTCAGTACACCCTGTCTTGCCCACCTTTTCTTGGAACGTAATTTACCATTTGTACTGTATTTTCTAAGAAAGTGACTGCCAAATGCTTTGACTAGGACTCTCCATGTGAAGTACATTTTACACTGTGACCTTGTATTTACATACATATATAGGTATACATAAAACAGAAAAAAAATTTTATGAAATGCTTATCCTTCCTACTTGTGATGTGTTTTATTTTCTATTATATTGTATTGCATCGTACTGTATTAATCTTACTTAGTTCTAGTGCCATTTTTTAAAATAAATACTGGTTGTGTCCCATAAACTGATTTTACAATTTGGCCTCAAACCACTGTTAGAAAAGCAAATAATGAAAGATATTTTATTGGACTAGACACCAAAAACCCTTAGTCATAATTTAATTTCTACAGTAGTTACCATCTAGGATTCACCTCTTTGATATCTGCATTTAACCTTAATAGTTAAGTAAATCCTAAACTTTATACTAACAGTGACTCAACACAGAGAGTTGAAGAGTAGGTATTTATTTACCAAAATATATTTTTAATAATAAAATCTCTCAGCATAATTTCTCGTAACTGATTATAATTATTTTGAAAATTCAGCACACTCAAGTTTTAGATCTACTTGTGTGATTACTTTTAGATCTTAGTTATGGGTTGCTTACTTTATAGTATTTGAGAAAACAGTTTTTTGTTCAAATACTGTTTTTTTTCCCACAGTAAAATACTCTTTTCCCTAAAAATTCTTATCAAATAACGTATCACTTATAATAATTCAAAATGAAAAAAATTTCAGGTGTACTGGAAAATAATCAGATTAATAGCTAAATTGTATCCAAAGGAAAAAGGTTTAGTGAATGGGAGACTTGAAGCAATTTGTTAACTCAAGTCCAAACACCTTGGGCAGAAAATGATATTTTAACCAGACACAACCCAAATGCTCATTTTAATATGCCAATTAATTGGACAATCTACGTATTTCCCCCTCAAGCTTTCTAGGTAACAGCACTTGGGGAAAATAATTCCTTATGAACATTGACTGTATTCACATTACCAAACAACTCTCTAACTGTAAATCTTTTTCCTGAATGAGTCCAGTGTTTGGGAAGAGAAAACGTATCAAACTTGAGCCTGGATAGCAATGGAACAGGGCTGGTCAGGAATTCAAATAATTAGCCTGGAAGATGCCAAAGAAATAGGTAGGAAAGAAGTCAAGTACAAAACGGTCAGAAGCTGATAGGTGAAGGTTCAAGCAAGTGGGCTGAGTCCTGAGTCTTGGAAGAAGGGATAAGAGCTGCCTGTGGGAATGGGTAGGCAAAGAGCTATTCTATGGCAGAGGCTATTCGTGAACTGGATTATTTTATATTCCCACCTGGCTATTTGCCTTGCGTCTCCTAAACTAGGTTGACCCAACTGTGTACCTCATGACTGGTGGACAATAAAAACTAGCTGCAGACATTCCAGCTGTTTGTGGTAGATGCCTAGGGCCTCCTCACTTTGCTTCCAAGCCTTTAATCTGAGTCCTGTTCTGTTCCTTTTCTGCCTAGCTTACAACCTGCTGGCTTTATTTTCATTTTCTAGTTGGGTTCTCACCCAATCTCAGCTTTGATCATTGGCATACTCAAAAGACTTGGCTTGGATCCATCTCTGCTTCTTCCTGTTTCTGGCCACATCAGGTGAATTATCTTGACCATCTTGGTTTCAGCTCTGAGAATTCAAACCCTGGCACCAGACAAAATTCTGATCTGATCTCCTAGCTGACCCTCTGGCTGGGCCTGTCCTGGTGTCTCACCAGAGGGAATTGATTATTATTGGAGCGCACCTATTGCCATGGCAACAAAGAACGTCTACTTGGCTATATTCCACTTACTGTGGTTGGGAAACTTGGCACTCAGAAAAAAAAAAAAGCCAAACTCCACAGGGAAGTAATAAGGTAAGAGTCTAACTTTTGGATCTCTGTCTTTTGTGTCCCCTTCCTGGATTTTCTCTCCTCCAGCCACTCTCAAACCCTGAGAAAATCTAGAGGAAATTCTGAATTCATAATTCAGATTTAAAAATTCATGGCAACTACTCAGGATTCTCAGGAAAAGTGGAAATGTGGTTGTACATCTTGCCTGGTGAGGAGTGTTGCTTGTGTAACTTGGCAGCCCCATAGGGGCAAACTAACACAATGTTTCTTCATCACTTATGGGACCTATAGTAGTGTCCCAATGGAAAGAATTGGTGCTGTCATCTACTGCCTTTGACAAGGAGATAGGGAAGAGAGTGCAGTTAGCTGATGTGCAACTGAATTGTGACTTCTCATCCAGGAGCTTTCATGGAATGGTCCATGTGTTGGAGCCCCATTTCAAGAAGGTCTCAGAACAACTTTCAAAGATCAACTGGCCCTGGCAAATGTACCTGGCAGCCTTGCTATGCTGCTTAGCCTCTAATCAGCTCAGGGTATGGTTGTTTACCTGGCCACATCTTCCTGCCAAACAGCCTGGCCTTCAGATTCCACACAGCCAGGGAGGTGGGGATATCCACTTCTCACTGCCATTGGCAGGGGGTGCATCTCCAGAGACCAGGCATGTCTCTATTGTAGCTAGTCCAAATCCCTGTGCCAGATGGCTAAGTCTGGGCCACCCCATATCTACGGGCAGGAGATGCAAACACTTAGCTCTACTTCACCTGCCATCTGGAGCCCCAGGCTGAACTGGAGTGTTCTGGCAAGAAACAGAAGTGGGTATAGCCAAGGCCTGCCCATCGATCCATTCCATGGTTAATTCTGAATCATCAGGAAATCTGAAGAATTGGTCCTGGTCCAATAGTGGCTTTCACTCAAAGATACGATCACTTCTGTCCCAGCAATAACTTTCCCAGTTTTCTCTGATCTGATATTGTAGAACAGACGTATTTGATTCCAGTCTTTCACAGAAGACGACCCAGGGCAACATCCATTTATCTACTTGTGCTTATATTTAAAAGGAAATTCAAATTGGCCATAGTCAATTACTCAACAAGCGACAAAGTTCACTGTCAAAGCCAATAGGACTGCACTTAAGGGAACTTGGCACCTTACTATGCAACCCAATCACTCTAGCTTGTACCAAGCTCAGATGTTCAGAGATCTCAGCACTTGCAAGCAGTGTCTGGCCTTCTTCTTTCAAACTTTGAGTTACAAATTACTTAAATACCAGGCCACCAAATTCACTAGGCTGATACTTTGTCTTGCATGTCTGACTAGCAAAGCGTAGTTGAAATTAAGTCACCCTGAGAAATCCTCTGTCCTGAAAACTTATATCAACTGCTGATAAAATCCAGTACCAAAACAGGAAGCAAAGGCTTCTGCTTATCGCATTAATTCCAGGCATGTCCAAAGTGACTCACTTAGGAGCTCAGTAGAGAAGGAGCTTATTCACCCAAAAATGATAGGTTCCTATTCTTGGTTGCAATTTCTGCCCTGGCAAGTTACAGTGATCTTTGCAAGGCATTGAATGTGCACACTGGGAATTGCAGCAGCTGTGCGGTTAACCCAACTTTTCAAAACACAATTGTCTGCATCAAAAACAAATTAAGACTCAAAGCCTACTGCATTTCTCTTGACTTCCCATGTGCCCTTAGGATGACATAACTTTCTCCTTGTGGTTCTGCTGGTGGTGGCCTTACTAATAAAAATAGTAAACTGCATTCTTAGCTGCTCATACTCAAGGTGGTGATCTCCCTCAAGATCATCTGCATACTAATTTTCATAGTTTCACTGCTAGAAGGAAATTTCTAGACACCTCTACATCTGAATTCACTTGTCTGTTGTCATTGCCTAGCCAATAGTGGAGTCAGGCAGAGAGCATTAACTAGACTTGTTCCAAAGTGACTTACTTAGGAGCTCAGTGGAGAAGTAGCTTATTCACCCAAAAATGATGCCACAAAAATATGTAGACATTGTGACTTGTTCTGTCTTGTCACTGCAAAATTCACAAAGATTTTCCACACAACACTCTCTTTCATAGTAATGACCACTGTCATCCTCTTTATTTTCTTCGTTTCACCTCTTAGGCTGATACCTCTAAGCACTACTGACCACTCAAAAAATGTTAGAGGTGGCACTGACCAACGTATGAAATACTGCTACAGGTGCAATGCACCAAAGAATATGGTTGACTGGCTCTAGGAACTAGACAGGAGTGGTGGACGGGGCTTTCAAGTGGAAGAGCTTTTCTAGTTCTCAGTCCAACACATCTGCCCCACACCAAAATTCAAAAACTTCTTTGAACCATTTAAGTTCCCTGACATTATCAACCCCATTATATTCTTGGTATATCTTTAGAGTTCAGACCCTCATGGCCTGTCTCCAAAGTACTAAGTGGGGAGTTGGAGTAACTGATTAAAGATAAGCTGGACTTGATGCATAGAACCAGGCTCTTGTACTTGGCAAGGTAGGTAGAGGATAAACCAGAAAAAATCAGTGATGGTATGCCCAGGGAAGTCTTGACGATTCTCTGCCTTACCTGGCTCTAGATGAGAGGAAGCCTGGAAAAGGATTGGATTTTTCCCTCAACGGTGTGGTCAAGAGCAAATAAAAATGAGTGGTGGGCATTCACTCTAGTCTTATTCATGTCAGTCATCTGGGACTCTTTTCTTTGACTCTGCCCTTATTATCCCCCATTCCATTCCTATCTGGGTGCCAATTCTTTGGCTTTTTAAATAGTTTCTTGATTCTGGTCAATGCCTTGGCCTTAATGCCTTAACTGAACTATTCCTACTGTGGTTCTCTAATGAACGCAGTTTGTCTCAATTCTAGTAATTTGAAGTCAAATATCATTCCCATGACTCAAGTTTCCCTTCCACTCCCTCGACCCCACAAACAAAAATTCCAGATCTCTGCCAAAGCCACATCAGCCCTGTGAGATCCTTGACTCACAATAGGTAGAAGATAGCCTTTTTTTTTTTTTTTTTTTAATTGGATATCAAGGGCCTAGGGCAACTATATATCCCTTTGAAAACTAATACATTGATATTCTGCTCTATAATTAGTTTAATTTAGCTTGATTACCATGAACCAGTATTTTAGGACATACTGGTGACCCACCAAGACACAGCCACATAATAAGGCCTGGGCAGAAAAAGCCAGCCAGGCTACCTTGCTATTACTGAAGGAATTTAGGGAGTTAGAGGCAAAACTCTTAAGGAAATGGAGAGGAGAAACTTTACCTGATGAAATGCATAACCTAGAAAATAAACGACCAATAGTGGGAATGTTCTTTCAGCACCAAACCTTTATTAGATCCTTTTTGTTTTGGGAGGCTGATCATGATTCTTCTCACCTATCTTAGTGGATATTTGTATTTTAGCAGGTGACCCTGATGGTTTAACCCAAAGGAGTGGTAATGTGGGACATGAGGTACAATGGCAGGCTGAATTTTTAAAGCAGAATATCTCAACTCCCATTGTTTAAGCAACTGCTTACTCTGTCTACTAAGTCAGTTATATTTCCACATATCTGAAAAATAAAATATATAAACACAGAATCTGTCAGGGCCTTTCAGACCTTCATAATAAAATTTTCTAAGTTTACACATAAAATTGATAATCGAAACAGAATCAATGCTTAGATTCGTCAATGGAATCATCTTCGTAGTCAAAGGACAGGATTTAAGGTTAACACTTTAAGACCTGAACATTAAGATTTCTTTCTCAGCAGGGGACAAAAGAGGCCTGGGCCATGAAACAGGCAATTTCATTTGAAATTAAGGGTTCCAACACTTAACTACTAAGCTTCTACTTCAAGAAACATTTTATAAGGGTCTCAAATAAACACAAATACCTTTTTTTTTTTTTATTGTGAGACTTTCAATTTCACCATTTGCATCACGATGTAAAGAGGGGTCTAACAAATCTCATTGTCCCTGAGGATTAACAAATGTTGAAGTTTCCCCCTGAATACATGGGGTGGCTGAACTGGTGAGCGTTGACAGATGCTGCCACTTTTATATATTCTCATCAGAAACATCTCTATGCCATTTTTAGTTCAGTCATGGCAGTGGGGAGAAAGCAGGTCACAGATAAGAGGTTTTGGCTAAGTGACTCTTCTTCCCCCAAACTTCTTCCCAGCTGGCAGCACTAAAAATGGATGCAGCTGAGAGAGCTCTGCCCACATTAGCCTTATGGTATATCTTGTTAATTAAAAAGTTATTTAATGATTTACTTACATGCCTTTAAAACTCATCTACTAAAATCTATCACTGTGCTTGGGTCAGTTAGCCAGTGATGTCACCTGAGGGGTAGAGCCTACGGTTGATTCTCTGCCTGTAAGGGAATTGCTTAAATAATGAACTATGGAGATTGGGTCAGTCTTTGGGAAGTCAGGGAGAAAAGCAGGAGCTAAGCTGGAGAGTCCACTGCCAAAGTCATATCTAAAAAGTCACTGGATTGCCACCAAAGACTAGTGTTGGATAGAGAGGGTAGGGTAGGGTTGGAGAGAGAGAGAAGCATTTAGGTCACACGAACCAGAGGAGTCCTAGGAGGAGTAAACAACCTTGTGGCCCATTTATTCATGTGTTCATATTCTCCAGCGGAAATAGACCTAAAAAATCAAAACCAAACCCATTGCCTTTGAATCGATTCCAACTTGTAGAGACCCTATAGAACAGAATAGAACTGCCCCATAGGGTTTCCAAGGAGCAGCTGGTGGATTTCAACTGCACACCTTTTGGTTAGCAGGTGAGCTCTTAACTATTGCGCCACCAGGGCTCCAGGGAATAGACCTAGTGATAATTTATGTCATTGTACAAACAATTTTGGGCATGGATACATACACATTTGCTGTAATGACAGAAGTATGAATGTTGAACCAAAGCATATATAAACATATTTTAAAGTCAAGTTCATGGAAAATTGTGAGCCAAAAATGCTGTTGAAGCAAATGTGCATTACAGCACACACTCTAGGGTTAACCCAACAATCACAGCAAACTGAATTGATCGTGATGAACTTAAGGTGTAATTTTTCAGTAAAAACAAGAAGAGCAGCAACTAAAAACCATGGCCAACTCAAAACAACATGAAAAATGTCCTAGAAACAATACATCTTTCCTCCAAATGGTAGGAACCCCAACTATACTGGTTGGGGGCTCGCACAGTAGAGGTTTGCAAATTGCCATTCACTCTGTGGCAGAGGCTTCTTAGAAAAATCTGAGTCTTCAGGAAACCATGGTCATGAGCTAATTTTAGTTTTGAATACAAGATTTTAGTTTTGAATACAAGATTTTAGTAACTCTTATACTCATCTAGTAGGTTACTGCTTGTAAACAGCTTATAAAACAAATGAATAAGTAAACAAACAAAAAACACTATTGACTTGAGAATCATTTGCCAGTAAGACTGATGGAAAAGATCTGCATTTGGGAGAGTGTGGGGTTCATCAGGCGAAGTCAACTGCATAAATGAGAACCACTGGCAGCTATTTGGAGCTGTGGTTGCCAGATGAACTGGAGTAGCTGGGCCTCCTGGTTTATCCCAGCTGCCCATGGTCCACTGGTTTTTAAGGGTCCCCGGTGGTACGAATGGTTAATATGCTTGGCTGGTAACTCAAAGGCAGGGGGTTTGAGTCTACCCAGAGGCACCTCAGAAGAAGGCCTGGTGATCTTTTCTGAAAAATCAGTCATTGTAAACCCTATGGAACCCACTTCTACTCTGACACATGGGATCACTATGAGTCTGAGCTGACCCAAGGCAACTGGTTACCCACTTGCTCACTAAGTGACTCATTATCATTATCCTTGTCATGTGCTTGGGAACCCACATGGGAGTGTGGCTGCTCTTGTGATGCTTTTCCCGTTTCCTTCTGAGGAGAGATAAAAGGTAGTTCTGGCCACAACATTTCTGGACTAGAGCCTTCTACAACCTTCTCACATGTAGCCATTTTATAAACTGAGTGTGATGACTTAGGAAATAAGGTTAAGAAAGAAAAGTTAGGTTTTCGGCTGCTGGATATAACAGATACAAGAACAAAAAATGTTTTTATGCCAATTTCTAGGTATAACACTTTAAAATTTCAAGCATAGAAACCTCCTCTAATTAAGTTTTAAACACCTGGACTCAAAACTGGGAGCTTTCAGGTCTTTAGGGGTAGCAGGTATTGATATCAATAAAAGTGTGTTAAAAATGTAAACTTTTGAAGATTAGTCTATACATTATGCATTTATCTGAAAACATTAGAAATTCTGAACAAATTTAGCAATAACAGATGTGTGTAACTGTTTTCTTTAGCTAAGCTAGGATGTTTTGTCTCTCTGCCTCTCGTGAAAGGCAAAGTCAGATGACATACTTTACAAGTGGAAAACATTTAATTTTTACTTGAATATAGGAACAATTAGGACAAGTTCCCAAAGATACAAAAACACAACATAGGTAATGATCATAGAATAGCTTACTCACGGGATATCCTAACACTTGTGTATGGAATAATTCTCATTACGTAGTAAAACGGAACAGAGCATGTAAACACGTATTAGAAATTCTAATATAAATTTAATTTCTAGAAAAACAGCAAAGGCTATAAAGAAAATAAACTGCATCACCAGACGTTTACAAACTCCTACCAAAAGTCTACAATTTTCTGCAAAAGAAAACGTACTAGCTGCTTCAGGATGTGGGCAAGACAAGTGTGTTCCTGTGGTAACCATTTCCCAAAAAAGAAAAAAAAGTTATAAAGAAAGACAACTCCTTTGCTAAGCTGCAGTCTACCAGGTCTCCTGATTTATGAGAGCAACAAGAATAGAAGAGATTGAGCGGTTTAAGAAATAACTTAGAAATAAATATGTCATGAATCAGGAAAATTTGTCGATTGGAATAGCTTTTAATTTATAATGGAAAGAAATCTCTTCATGTAGCTTGATATTGTCAAAGCATTTTGTTATGAGGCATTTTACTTTAGGTTGACATACTGGATCTACAATGCTACAAAATAAATAAGCACATATATTCCTCAAGGTTCTAGTCAATCCTTCCAAAGTCATTGCCGTCAAGTCGATTCCAACTCATAGTGACTCTTGAGGACAGTGTAGAACCACCCCTAAGATTTCCTAGGCTGCAGTTTTTATGGAAGCAGACTGCCACATCTTTCTCCCTTGGAGCAGTTGGTGGGTTTGAAACATCGACCTTTCAGTTAGCAGCTGAGCACTTAACCACTGTGTCCTCAGGGAATTGACTCCACAGGCTTCAGCGTTAGCTCTCTTTCAAGCTGTAAACTCTGTGAGGGCAGTCAGTCCTCGCCGGTACCCATTGCCATCGAGTCGATTCTGACTCATAGTGACCCTATAAGACAGAGTAGAACTTCCCCATAGGGCCTCCAAGGAGTGGCTGGTGGATTTGAACTGCCGGCCTTCTGGCTAACAGTCGAAGCTCTTACTACTCCACCAGGGCTCCAGTTAGTCAATCCTTATGACATATTAATTCTTTTGGTGATACAAATTCATATCCATTCAACTAAAATATGTTGTACACTTAGTTTCTCGTAATCTTTCCTTATCTTTTTACCACCAACTTAACTTCTTTTAATATTTACATAATTAGTGCTCCTTTACCCTGTCGCCTGTTCACTGTGTAAAATTCATTTTATTCATTCATACTCTCAATAAGCATTTATTATTTACTACATATCAACTTCTTTTTTTTTTTTACGTATCAGACAATGACTGGGTCAAATCATCTTTCCTTGTCTTTTTTCACACTGAATGCACCACTCTTGGGAATTCATTCAATAATTATCCCTAATAATACACGGTCTCATTTTTCATTCCATTCTGTTGATCTACCCAGAACTTCAATAGCCATTATTTTTACATCTTTTCTTCTAAAGATGGGCTGGAATGGGGTAGGGAGAGGCAAGTGGTAAGGACACAATTTAATATTTATTTCTTGCAAACAACAAACAAAGCACTTGACTAAGTGTTTAACACAGATTACCTTAAGTTTCACATCAACACAATGAGGCTGGTATGTTTTTATCCCCAGTTCATAAATTGGGAAACTGAGTCCCCTAGCACTGAAGGGATTGGTCACCTCAGGTCACATAACTAGTAGATGATAATGTCAGTATTGGACTCCTAGTCTGTCTAACCTAAAACTCTTAAACAATTTTTCTGAGAAGCACAGTTGGCACCCAATAACATTTTTTAATTAAATCTTTCAATATTGTTTTAATTTATGCTACTCATAAAACTTTAACCCCCTCTTCTTCCATTTTGCCTGCAAAAACAATATACTTTTCAGATTAATTACTAAGTAAATGCCTTTTAACAGTGGTTTTTGAGTCAAAGGTAGGCCTTGTGCGCCAAGAAAAAGAATGCAAATAAATAAAGGATTTTTAGAATTATCTGCCCAGATGATGTATGGAGCTTGATGTTTTCAGACTACTCTTCCAGTGTCACCGGAATAATAGATAATAGATTACAAATAATCTTGACATTTAAAAATTAGTACTGTAGGTAAAAATAAACCAAGGGAAAACAGAAACAGAAAAAAGTCCATCTTTATGAATGGGAATAAAATTAAATATCACAAAATTAATGTTAAAGAAAAACCATTTATTATGTTGCATTCTTTCTATTTAGTCCTCATCAGTGGGTACCTTATATTCTTCATAATCCTTGCCATCTAGCAAATCCCTTTTCTCCAGTTCTATAATTTGTTCTTCAGAGGGCTTAGCTGGTAGATACTTAATTTTGGCTTGTTCATAAATGGGTTTTCCATTAAAAAATAGTTCCTTCCAATCATGCATCAACTTATATGGAATCAGACTACAGCAAAAACAAATAAAAAGAGAGATAGAGAGGTAGAAAAAAAGCTAGAAATTAATTGATAGTCAAATACACCTTTATCTTAATCTTTTTGATATTAATATTCATGTAATTAACTCACTTTTGTCAGTATTAAATAGAAAACACTGAGGAATGTTTTTAAAAGTCATCAAATATGTTTAACGATAATAAAACCACCGTACATTAGTTTTTTCTGTTACATATTATTTTATAAGTATGTAAACCTAAAAAAAAAAAAAACCTAGCTGTCATCTTAAAGGGGCCTTGGAAAGAATTCAGTCTCTTCATTTTGCACTGAGACCTGGAGTGAGGTCATACAGCCATTTGATAGCAGAGCTGGAAATTAAAGAACCAAAGTTTTCTGATAATGTTTATTATTTTTATATATAATAGTATACTGTTCTGTTAAAAACTAAAAAACTCGTTGCCACCAAGTCAATTCTGACTCATAGTGACCCCAAAGGACAGAGTAGAACTGCCCTATCAGGTTTTCAAGGAGTGGCTGATGGATTTGAACTGCCGACCTTTTGGTTAGCAGCCAAGCTCTTACCCACTGTGCCACCAGGGCTCCATTGTTCTGTTAGGGCACAGGAAATAAACACTTACGGACAGCCAGTAGCATTCAGTAACATTCATTCATTCATTCAAAGCGACTAAGTTCCAGGCAGTTTACTATGTGTTAGGAATATAATTGCAAGTGAGATCCCTGACCTCAAATGGCAGACACTGGGGAAGAAGGACTGAGAGATAATCACACAAATGAGAGTTCTGAGTGAGAATGATAGGGTACAGTGTGAAAGCAGAGCAGTACAAACCAATTTAAATTGGTCGTCTAGGAAGGTCTCTGAGGAAATGAGCATTAAGCTGAGGCCTCAAGAATGACGAAGAGGTCACTAGAACATACTGACAGGAAAATGGCTCTAAGAGGAACAAAGTGTGGAAAGAAAGGAAGGAAAGGGTCTGGCATGGTTCAGGTGCATTTCTCTAAAAAGAGTTGGACAACTGAAATTACAACTTAAAAAGTGGTACTTCAAATAAATGTGCAGCTTGAAATGTGACCATATTATGTTTTCTATGAATAAAACATTAAGCACTGTGAAAGGCTACTTTCAGGAGCCCTGGTGGCGCACTGGTTAAAGCACTCAACTGCTAACTGAAATGTCAGCAGTTCAAACCCACGAGCCACTCCATGGGAGAACGGTGTGGCAGTCTGCTTCTGAAAAGATTTACAGCCTTGGAAATCCTATGGAGAAGTTCTACTCTGTGCTACAGGGTCACTATGAGTTGAAATTGACTTGATAGCAACGGGTTAAAGGTTACTTTACCGAGCCCTCATGGTTCAGCGGTTAAGTGCTCAGCTGCTAAGCGAAAACCACCAAACCTGGCAATCTGCCCCGGTAAAGATTGTTGTTGTTAGGCAACATTGAGTCAGTTTCGACTTATAGTGACCCAATTTACAACAGAAAGAAAAACTGCCCTGTCCTGCACCATCCTCACAATCATTGTTATGCTTGAGCCCACTGTTGCAGCCACTGTGTCAATCCACCTCTTTGAGGGTATTCTTCCTTTGCCCTGACCTTCTACCAAGCATGATGTCCTTCTCCAGGGATTTGACCCACCTGATAACATATCCAAAGCATACAAGATGGAGTCTTGCCATCCTTGCATATAATGAGGATATTGGCTGTACTTCTTCTAAGACTAATTTGTTTGTTCTTCTGGCAGTACATGGTATATTCAATATTCTTCCCCAACACCATAATTCAATGGCATCTGTTCTTTGGTCTTATTTATTGTCCAGCTTTCTCATGTATATAAGGTGACTGAAAATACCATGGCTTGGGTCAGGCACACCTTAGGCCTCAAAGTGATATCTTTGCTTTTTAACACTTTAAAGAGGTCTTTTGGAGCAGTTTTGCCCAATGCAATGCATCCTTTAATTTCTTGACTGCTGCTTCCATGGGCATTGATTGTGGAGCCAAGAAAAATAAAATCTTTGACAACTTCAATATTTTCTCCATTTATCATGATGTTGCTTACTGGCCCAGTTGTGAGGATTTCTATTTTCATTATGTTGATTTTGAGGTACAATCCACACTGAAGGCTATAATCTTTGATTTTCATCAGTAAGTGGTTTAAGTCCTCTTCATTTTCAGTGAGCAAGGTTGTTTTTTTTTTAAGGTTGTGTCATCTTTACACAGCAGGTTGTTAATGAGTCTTCGTCCAATCCTGATGCCCTGTTCTTCTTTATATAGTCCAGCTTCTCGGATTATTTCCTCAGCATACAGAGTGAATAAATATGGAAAAAGGATACAACCCTGAGGTATACTTCTCCTGACTTTAAACCACGCAGTGTCCCCTTGTTCTGTTTGAATGGCTGCCTCTTGGTCTATGTACAGGTTCTGCATGAGTGCAATGAAGTGACCTGGAACTTCCATCCTTCACAATGTTATTCATAATTTGTTATGCTCCACATAGTCAAATGCCTTTGCATAGTCAATAAAACACAGGTAAACATCTTTCTAGTATTCTCTGCTTTCAGCTAAGATCCATCTGACATCACTGATGATACACCTTGTTCCATGTCCTCTTCTGAATCCCATTTGAATTTCTGGCAATTCCCTGTCAATGTACTGCTGAAACTGTTTTTGAATGATCTTCAGCATAATTTTACTTGCATGTGATATTAATGATGTTTGATAATTTTCTCATTCTGTTGGATCACCTTTCTTTGGAATGGGCACAAATATGGATCTCTTCGTGTTGGCTGGTCAAGTAGCTGTCTTCCAAAATTTCTTGGTATAGAGGAGCGAGCACCTCCAGTGATGCATCCATTTGTGGAAATATCTCAGTTGGTATTCTGTCAATTCCTGAAGCCTTGTTTTTCGCCAATGCCTTCAGTGCAGCTTGAACTTCTTCCTTCAATACCATAGGTTCTTGATCATGTGCTACCTACCGAAAAGTTTGAACATTGGCCAATTATTTTGGTACATGACTCTGTGTATTCCTTTCATCTTCCTTCTATGCTTCATGCATCCTTCAATAGTTTGCCCATAAAATCCTTCAATATTGCAACTTGAGGCTTGAATTTTTCTTCAGTTCTTTCAGCTTGAGAAATGCAGAGCATGTTCTTCCCTTTTGGTTTTCTAACTCCAGGTTTTTGCACATATCATTATAATATTTTACTTTGTCTTCTCAAGCTGCCCTTTGAATTCTTCTGTTCAGCTCTTCATCATTTCTTCTATTCACCTGAGCTACTATACATTCAAGAGCAAATTTCAGAGTCTCTTCTGAATCCGCTTTGGTCTTTTCTTTCTTTTCTGCCTTTTTAATGACCTTTTGCTTTCTCCACGTATGATGTCCTTGTTGTCATCCCACAACTCAACTGGTCTTAGGTCATTTGTGTTCAATACGTCAAATCTATTCTTGAGATGGCCTCCAAATTTCAAGGTTGTATTTTCATTCTCGTGGATTTGTTTTAATTTTCTTAAGCTTCAGCTTGAACTTGCATACGAGTAATCTATTGTCTGTTCCGCAGTTGGCCCTTGGCCTTATTCTGACTGACGATATTGAGCTTTTCTGTCAACTCATTCCACAGATGTAGTCAATTCGATTCCTGTTTTTTTCCATTTGGTGAAATCCATGTGTATAGTCACTGTTTATGTTGTTGAAAAAAGGTATTTGCAATGAATGAGTCATTGATCTTGCAATGTGATCTCTGGTGTCAACCAATCCTTCTAGTTTGTTTCCAGCTTTCACATTCCAATCCAGTAATTATCCATGTATCTTGTTGCATGTTTAATCAACTTCAGACTGAGAAGTTAGTAAAAATCTTCAATTTCCTCATCTTTGGCATTAGTGGTTGGTGAGTAAATTTGAATAGTAGTTATATTACCTGTTCTTCCTTGTAGGGGTATAGACATTGTCCTATCACTGACAGCATTGTACTTCAGGATAGATCTTGAAATGGTCTTTTTGATGATGAACATGATGCCTTTCTTCTTCAATTTGTCATTCCTGGCATAATAGTTCATATGATTGCCTGATTCAAAATGGCCAATACCAGTCCATTGCAGCTCACTAATGCCTAGGATGTCGATCTTGATGTGTTCCATTTCAGTTTTAACAACTTCCAATTTTTCTCGATTCATATTTCGCACACTCTGCATTCCAATTATTAATGGTGTTTTCAGCTGTTTCTTCTTATTTTGAGTCGTGCCGCTACCAGCAAATGGAACTCCCGAAAGCTTCATTCCCACCTGTATCATTAAGGTTGACTCTACTTTGAGGGTGCTGTTCTTCCTCAGTCATATTTTCAGTGCCTTCCAACTTGAGGGGCTCAGTTTCCAGCACTATATCAGACAATGCTCTGCTGCTATTCATAAGGTTTCATCGGCCATTTCTTTCAGAAGTAGACTGCTAGGCCCTTCTTCTTAGTCTGTCAGTCTAAAAACTCTGCTGAAACTTGTCCTCCATGGTGACCCTGCTGGTATTTGATATACCGACAGCAAAGCATTCAGTGTCATAGCAACACACAAGCCACCACAGTCTGACAAACTGACAGACACATGGTGGGAGAATTTAGATATAATTTTTAAATGGAAAAAAGACATTAATACACCTTAAACAAAGCTGGTTAGTGGGAGAATTAAGTCAGTAACCAAGGTCATCTGGGTGCTACTTCTTAGTCTTCTTTTCTGAAACACTTTGCCTGTATTTATCAATGTGCAGTCTCTTTTAGAATTTTATCATTTTTCATTATCTGCTTTGTTTCTACTTACTTATTTGTTAACATTCGATAGTCTGCCACTTTAGTGGACAAATCAAGTATGTGATCCAAAATTTCTGCACACAATGAATAATGCTTTTGGTAACGAGCTTGAGCCCTTTCCACAGCAATTTGTTCATGAATTGCCTTCTCCCTGAGGGCTTGCTCCTCAAAATCAATCTTGGCTTGTTTTGCTAAGGCCTAAGAGAGCAAAAAGAGATATTTTTATGTCACTATAATTACACAAACATTCAAATGAAAATAATGTCATAATTTTCATAACGCCAAAAATTAAATAGAATGGAACCTCTCTTTACACCAAGAAAAAATTAATCATGAATGAGCACTTTCTCCTTAATACGTTAAGTACTGAGTATGATGGCAAAGACAATATTGGGAACATTCTACCCTTAGCTTATCTTATAAGTTAAACGTACAAAACAGAATACAGTGAAAATGGCGTAACTAGGGAAAGCTAATGTGGATTAATGATAAACTGGACCTTAAACATTTAAAAAGGATTACTGAGCTCACAGACTGCAAATGGTCAGGGCCTGGGGATCACAGAGAAACAGCAAGTCTGGTGCCACATCCCAAGCATAGCTGACCCCTCACCCATCTCAGAAGGCTCAACCTTGAGGCATCTGCTGTGGCCAATCCCTTTTGTCTTTAGTAGGAGTATTCTAGGATACTGATTGTCACTTAGAAAATATTCTGGAAATTCCCCAATTAGACTGGTTTGAGAATATCACACAATTGCCAACAAGTGTTTCCCAGTTCAAACAGCACCACCACCACCCCTTGCTGTTACAGCCTTAATAAACTGATAAAGAATCATTTATATAAACATTTATTTCTATAGAAAGTAAAGAGACACTTGGTTCGTCAACACTTTCTACTTGGTTTACACCATTAATTTCTTTAGGAAACCCTTTCTTCACCCAAAGCAGGAAGGTCAAACTCAGCCCAGCCAAGCTGAAAGTAACACAGTATTCAATTCCTGCCGGTCAAATAGCCAAAATGTTGCTTTTCAAAAAGCTATGCCAACTCCTTGAGAAATCCCATCATGTCCTAATATGCTCCAGAAACATGACTCGCCTCCTGTAACTCATTGCAGTGAGTGTAAAATTGAAGTAAACTTGGACTTTGGGGGAGCTGGGGTCAAACTGAGGCTCCAGCTTGTGTACAAAATTCAAGTACTATCCGGGAGACATTGCACAAATCATTTAGCCTCTCAGGGCCTCTATTTCCTCAGTGTAAAATAGGAATATTAATAGTACTTGATGTACTCAGAAAAATTAGCCAAACATCTTTTCAGAGCAAACATTTCTATATCATGATACTACTCATAAGTGACTAGATATATGCCAATGGACGACTGTGGAAGGTTCATTTTGTTTTGTTTTTTAATTTAGTTATTTTAGTTTTCTTGCAAAAGGAGTTGGGCTGAGTCACCTCTACGTCAATTTTGCATGTTCTGCAGGCTCAGGAATTACACCAGAATTTGTGGTTGTTGTATTGTTTTGTAGGCTTTGCTGTGGTGGAGAAAGAATGCAGTTTAAGTACAAAGCTTTATGGCACACTCCATGAATTGTGAAGAGTCCAGAGAAAGGAGGAATGAAAGAGAGCAGGAGTCATTACATGAGAATTTACGAGAGTGACATTAATGTGAGGCCTAAGGCTGATTCATCCCGGAGTGCCTGTGAAATATGTGCAAATATCGAGACGTGATGGAATCTAAGACTCAAAGGGAACAACAGAGTTTCTCTATCTAGAAGAGCTTTCAAACTTGGGTCGCTGCTATCATCTCCTTCCCTTCTGCCCTCCTTTCCTTTCCAGGTATCTAGTCTTCCTTCTTTTATACTACCCCCCAGCCTGCCTGCTGAATACACCACTATTTCCTGCTGCATTACAGCAAAGTGGGTTGCAGCCTAAAAAGAGAATGAAGAAAAGGAAAAAGGAAGTATGTGGGAGGTAATAAATCTCAGTGGTTATGAGCTGGAGCTCTGGAGTCTGGCAGAGCTGGCTTTGCTTGGTGCTACACTACTGACAACCTGTGTGACCCTGAGCCGTCTAATCTTCATTTTCCTCATGTGTAAAATGCAGATAAGAAGAGCGTCTACCTCAAATGGCTGCTGCGAGAATTATATGACATATGCATGCTAAAACCCATCATTTCTAATGTAATCAAATCCCACTCAATTCATTCAAGTCTACTCTCATCAAAGAAGAGGGATGAAACAACTACACAGATAATACAGCTTTTGAGGCCAAAGAAGAAGCTCGGGGTCAGTGTCCACACAGCTCAAATTCACAGGGTATGGCTCCTCCTCTCTATCCCACCCCAGTCCCAACATTTTGGCTGTATCTGTTCTATAAAGGGAAAAACACAACTTTCCTATCTCTGGAGAGCATGGTACTTTCCAAGTGACATTTCTAAAAATTGCATATTTTGGCAAAAGCTATACTGCACTTTCACCGAATATCCTAGTGGGATCCATGAAGCTGACAAATAAAGCACTGCCTTCCCGTTTTCTGTAAGATTTTCTCTTCTGCCTGGTCTGGTTTTATGAATGTTTTATGATAGTAAAGGTAGGTTATCTAAAATGCAATTCATATTCACTTTCTACCTCTTCCATCAAATCTGGACTAACAGAATGAATAGATCTGAAACAGTTCTCATAGGAAAGAGACAAGAAGTGGTCCATATAAACCATGAATAAACTAAATCTGTTTTGGTTTCTAAAATCTACCTCCCTCCCTCCCTCCCTCCCTATCTATCTGTCTGTCTATAAAGTTAAAAAAAAAAGCAATGTATTAAGTATTTCAAAGATTGGGTGTTTTGATTTTCAGAGCTATTAAAGCATTTATACCCAAAGCCACCACAGTAACAAAGAGCATACCTAGCACCCAGATCATTCTTAACTACAATGAACCAGAGTATTTTGGAGAAATGGCTCATTCTGGTTCTGAGAAAGGAAAAGCACAATGTGGGCCTGAGAAATCTTATTTTATCAGAAAGCAAGAAAGTGCTAACTAAAGACTAACTGTATTGGTGAAAGAGGCAGCTTAAAAGTACTCTCGCTGGCCTGAGAATGCACACCTAGACTGACCAATACCAAGACCCGTTCTCATAAAGTTAGGGGACTTTAAGGAAAAAGAAAGTCCTTTGGGCATCTAGACAATAAAAGCAATGACTCAAGAGAATAAAAATTAATCATCTTTTTGACAGCAACACTTATACCCGAGGAAAATAGAGTAGCATGATTTAAGATATTTAAAAAAAGAAAATGTGAGCCAAGAATTTTATATCCAGGAAAATTAACAATTAAGTATAAAAGGCCCAAACTGTTACCCATATAGAAGAACTCAGGGAATATTGTTCCCATGAGAACTTCCTGAGGGTATGTCAGAGAAGGGCCTTCAGACGATCAAAATGACAAGACAGATATTGACATGAAGACTGGTGGTGAACGTTAAATATCCAGTCATCTGTAGAACCAAGACTAAAGAAAGAGATTTTAGTATACAATGGCTATTTACTCTCTCAACGTAGCTGCACAACTATAAAAATGTGAAGTGAATAGGGAGATTATAAATATATTAAAAAAAAGTATCTGTTATTAGGTGATTGGTAACGAAATATGGATTTGTTTACCATAGCTTGGTAGAAAAGATAAAAGATAACCTTAGAAAAAATTTCAAGGGAAATACTATTTACCGCTTCTCGATCAAGAGCATCCTGGAAATTTTTAAGTCGTCTTTCCTCATACTGTTTTTCTCTGAAAATTCTGTTCTGCCATAAGACTTCCTTTTCGTGCCGAACATGCATGAGCTGCACAGCGATCCTGCGCTCCTGCTGGGACTGCCTCATCAGTCGGTTAATCAGCTGCTCCTCCCGGTAAGCCTCCTGAACGACACCATGGGAAGAGCCAATTATTTGTCAAGGCGACGTCTAAATTCCCCTTCGAGCTAGGAAGCCTATACATAAATAATTTTAAAAGGCATAATAATATTTATTTCAGAAAACTCTGCCATTTGATTTGTTTGAACATGGCAAAAATCAAATTATAAAAATGAAAATTTCCAGCAGTAGGTTGTATGATTCGGTTATCTAGAAACATTATGGTATTGCAACTCCCAATCATTTTAAATGAATTACTACTTCCTTTAAAATCTGATCAGAAAACAAAATTGGTGATTGTTTTCAAGGATTTATAAATCAGGGATATAATTCTCAATTTATAACATGTGTCAAGAGGCAGAGGATTATATTATATCCACTTTAATATAACTACTAGTTGTAAAATGTATGCAGATATTTTCTATCTAAAGATGGCAGATCTGATCAGTTCCCCGTGGGCACGTTACAATTCCTGTGTGAGGAAAAGCTAAAAAGTGATAGGATGGAAAGGCTGAAAAGCTAAGGGAAAATGACCTACTGCTTACTTTAGAAAATCTGGAAGAGAATTTAGAAGTTTTTGGCTATATTAAAGTACTCCAAATACTCAAAGGGGAATCAGCAAATGAACAGTAGAAAAAGTATTAAACTGGGAATCAGAGGACCTGGCTGCTAGAGTCCCAGTTCTACTATTAATTAGCTGTGTGACCTTGGGCAGGTAACTGGGGCTCTTTTTTTTTTTTTTCAGAGCCTCTGTCTTGGTAGATAAAATGAGGGGTTTAGATGGGAGATGATCTCCAAGGACCCTTCAAGCTCTCTCACCCTGTACAAACAGAGACATCCTGTGGAAGGAGGAGGTAATTATAGTATTCAATAGAAGAATACCTAAACATTGAAGATTTCTATTTAACACCCAATAATTCAATAATTTAGGAATAAAATCGGGCATTATTAATAACATTTCAAATGATCTCTCCCACTTTGAAATTACAGGAGAAATACAGTATCTTTGACAAAACCAAGGCACTGATAACAATAACAATGTGGTAAATGCCAAAACCAGAACTGGGAAATAATGTAAAAATGGAGATTAAATAAAAGCTAAACTGAAAAATGACATTGTTTCTGTTAATAAAACGCATTATATAAAAATACAATCATGAACAACTTTGCAGACATATATCTCTTCTAGTTATAAAATTCTAAAGTTTTAATGTTAATCATTTGGGGTATTTGAAGATCCAATAGTGTAGACGAGGCAGAATGTAAAAGTGGCTGCAACTTATTCCTCTTTCTGCATCCACATCCCTGCAGCATGACCCTGAAGATATTCCCATCAAGAGATGGAATCTTTTTTTCCACCCCAAACAATAATTTGGTCATGTGATTTGGATTGACCAATGGGACATGAACAGAAAATATACTTGGGGTCTGACTTTCTCATTACCCTTGGAGCCTCTGCTGCCACCACATGCATTACCCCAGCCTGTCCTACTGGAATATGAAAGACCACATAGAGACCGGTCCAGTTTTGCCAGCTGGGCCCAGTGAAGCCATCAGAAATCAAACAGCCCCAATCAACCTACCAGCTGACCAAACACGTATGAGTTGGCCCAGCTGGGACAAACAGGCACAGCTGAGCCCAGCCCAAACTGTCAACCATGTTTTGGGGTGGGTTTTTACAATAGATAAATGGTACATAAGGCACAGTCCCAGTCATCTTTTAAAAATATATAGCCTTGTTTTTTTTTTCTCCCAGTGGATGCCAGGAGATTTGGCTGTGTTATATGGCAAAGCAATTTAGTGGTCAAGATGACATCTGGTTATTCTGACCCTTATGAAGAACAAACTTGATTGATCAAGTAGGGGTTGATTAACAACACATTATGAACAAAAAGGAAAGAAAAAAGGAAATTAACTGTGGAATGGTTGAGTCAATGCAATGCATATGAAGCTTCAGTATGAAGAATGGGCAGGTCTATTAGGACTAGATCCAAAAGTTGAGTGAAAAAAAAAAAAGATTTATTTTTTGTTCCATTGGTAAGTAGTTCATGTTTTAGAAACAACTTGTTTTCCAAAATTTCATGGAGATGTGGGATATATTTTCTCATAGAAACAAAGCTATAAGTTGTGGTGAGGTATTCAGGGTAGCTGACAGATACCTGTTGAATTTAGAACATAAACAAAATATTCTGTATTTCCAATGAATAAAATGGAAGTTAATAAATAATTCACTGCTCTGTTTTAATTGTGAAATAATTGTATTTAACCATACTTGGAGAGTACTTAGGCAGGTATAGAATCCAGAACATCCTAAACATGATTGCCAGGCTTTCTGCCTCCACCCTGAGTGGGTGCTAGAAGTTTATGCTGGGCCACAAGCCTAGCTTAATTCTTCAAAAATGCCAGAGCTGCTTTTATCGTTGAACAGGGCACCAAAGGAAAGTTCTGGCAGCCAAGTATACAAGCGAGTTTTAATTTAAGAAGCAGGGGGTCAGGGGAAGGGGGAGTCTGGTGTTAAAATACCAGCTCTCTTTTCCGAAGCATAGAAAAGGTTCTGGGTTGAGTGAACCGCAAGTGCCAGCTGCGATGCCAGCCAAGTGACCACAGAACCAGCTGGGTGCTAAATCAAGTTCCCAGTCTGAATATTTTCACTTAAATTTCCATAAGGTACTTTAAAAAAAAAAAAAAATTTTTTTTTTTTTTTTTTTTTTCTGACACCGAACTCACTAACTACCCTCCAGATAGATCTGGTCCTTTCCCAGTATTTCCCCATCTCAGTTCATGACCCTACAATACTATAATACTAAGTTTCATTAGGGTCATCCTAAATTCCTTCTTTTCTATCATTCCTAATATCTAATCCTTCAACAAGTATTCAATTTTGCCTTCTATATATTTCTTAAAACCATCCCTCTACTCCATTCTATACCCACTGACACCACCCCTGCCTTGGCCAACACCAACCCCTTCCTATGGTATCTTCCCCACCACCTCACTCACAAAACCCATCCTCTAAAAAGTCAAAATGATCTTTTTCAACTTTAAATCTCATCATTTCATTCAAGTTATTACATTTCTTTATGAATCACTAGGCAAGACAACAACTTGAGCATAGCTTTCTGGCTCTCTCTTCACAATTCCAACTAAAATAGGGGTATATAAACTCCAAGGGAAAACTACAACAACTTGGAAACTAGGGGAAAAAATTTTCAGGCATTTCTAATAGATGTAGTGCAAGTGAAGCCAGAAGAAAATCATCCAGGGTTGACAGGTGATTTACCTTCTTGAAAAGCAGCAGGGACTTCTGGGAATCAAAGAAAATCCTAGCCTTGACAAATATAATTTTCTCTTTGTGAATTTCCCATTTAACCCCTGTGGAGCAGTGGCACTGTGTCAGCTGCACAAAGAGGCAGCGGACAGTACACTAATTGAAGAGGAGACAGTGGGAGTGGTGGCCCCTTCAGTAAGCCCCGGGCCTGGCTCCAGGAATTGCAGCTGTCCCAAAACAGCGAACAAGCAGCCTGGAGATGGCGTTCCCTTGCTGGAAATGTCCAGAGCTCTGACTCCCTCTCATATCCCTCAGGTTGCTGGATCCCTGAAGAGACTTCCAGCTAGAGTCTTGAAAAGTCAATGCTAACAGAATTCAGTTGGAAAGTGAAGAAAGTCAGAAATAATTAATTCATCCCATTTTCCAGGTAAACACCAGGCCTAGACTGTAAGCAGAAAAACAATAACAAAAAGTCTTGCAGCCAACACACAAACATTCTGTAACAAATGGAAGCATGTTCAAAATTTCACTGCTAGTTAATGAAACTTGAAATGGGTAGCTATTTTAAAATCTACTTTTTGATTTTCTCATTTTCATCATTTATAGCTTTTAATTAAAAGAGTAAAGATAGTACATGTGAATCGAAGTAAGAAATAACCTTCTAGCACAAAGAGACATGCAGAGTTATTTTTTGAATAAAGGAAGTGTCTCCAAATTGTCTTTTACCTTTTATACATAAAGATTTGTCCTATTAATGATCACAGCTGAAGTCATCTTTCTCCTCAAGCCTATTCTTATCATCTTCCATATCTCAGCAAAGACACCTCTATCCACCCAGCTGCCCAAGTGGCCTTTCACCCCCACATCTAATGAAACATTAAGTCCTATTGATTCTACTTCTAAATTAGCTCTTGAAGCCACTTCTCTCTATCTCCATTACCATGACTCTAAATTTAAACTGGGATCATTTCTCACATGGATTATAGCAACAGCTATAACTTGTTTTGCTCTCCTGTTATCCTTTCTCCAGACTAAACCGAGTAATCTTCGTAAAGGCAAATCTGACCTTGTGACTCTTATTCCCCTTTGCACTCTGGACAAAATCTCCTATTTCCCTCTCCATAGCTTACAAAGCTCATTATGATTTGGCTGTTGGTGATCCCTTGAGTGTCACCAATATGCTGCTCCAGATCTCAACTTTTAGTTTGCTGGCTGCACTGAGCCTTTTTATGTGATATTCTCTCCTCTGGAAACACACTGCACCTTCCACCATTTAGGCATCCCTGGAAACGGCTCCACCTGAACCCACCCTACCTTCAGTTAGCTAATTCCTGACCCTTTCTCCTTTTAGGTCTGTGTAACCATACTCCAGATACCTTCTCCCAACCAAGCTGGGTGGGAACTTCTACCCCATGTATTACCCCCTCTACCCTCATAGCACTTTCACACTTTAATGCAATGGCTCGTTTGTAGATCACCCTCTAAAACAGCAAGCTCTGTGAAGGTAGGTTCCTTGTCTTGATTGTTTATCGTGTGTGTCCCTAAGCCTAGCACAAGCACCTAAAGCAGAGAAAAGGCTCGGTAAATATTTGTTCAATGAAAGAGAAGACCAGTGATTCTCAAACTGCGGCTGTATCAGAATCACCCAGAAGGCCTATTAACATAAACATCTGGGTCCCACCCCAGAGTGTCTGATTCAATAGGTGTGGGATGCTTCCAATAATCTGCATTCCTAAAAGTTTCCAGGTGATGATGATGTTGCTGGCCCAGGGAGCACAATTTTGGAAACACTAGGGTAAACCAATGAATAAGCTGAGAGTACAAATTTTCTGTGTTGTTTTCATAAAAAGTTCTGTTTTTCCCCCTCTGAAAATAATAATAGATACACATTGTTGACGTATATTTTAGATTCTTCAGCAAATATTTTATGTAGGTTTTTTTTTCTGAGTGTATTTGCTGTTATGATGTAAGGATGTACAATTGACATTTAATTCAGATTGGCAGACAACTGAATATTAGAAATTTGAGTCTGCATGTGTGTGTGTGTACATGAAAACGGAGCCAAAAGAAACACACACACACATATGCACATGCATATATGTATCTACGTATGTGTGTGTGTATTCAAGACTACATTTCATAAAATTATCAGCACTTTTATTTAACCGGTATCTAAATATCTTACCTCCTGTGCTTCATGGGCTATTAATTGGTCCATTAACAATCTCCGTCGTCTTTTCTCCCTCTGCTCTCGTGCGAGAGCATCTTCTTCTAGGCGCTTCTGAATTTTTTTAATGTATTCATCATCTGAGTAAGTGTTCAGCAAATCCGTAGTCATTTGGCCTGAGGTATCTAAAGAAGTCTTGGATGCACTAAGGACAATAATCTTTAATTTAGATTTTAAAAAATAATGTGGTAAAACATGCCACTACTTGTGACTATGGAGAAAGGCATGAGGAGAAGGCTCCCTTGATTGTTCTGCTAATTTATTAATACAAACATTAAAGCAAATATTAGATCTTTGGTGTGGCACCCATAGCTTATCAATGGGTTCCATTTGCTTCATGGCATTTCTGGCCTCTCTGTGAAGTCCTCAGCATAACCTTTCCAGGCCTAGAGCCTTCTTGTTCTTTCACTTCTCACAATCTTTACTCTACCTAGATAGTCTTTCCTTTGAACCATCTTTTCCTTGCCCCCTCATCATTTCTCTCCCTCTTTCTTCTGTGAGACTCTTGCCTGTTTTTGAACAATAGTAAGCACGCCTTTAATTACCCAAGCATCAGAAAAGGCACATATCTAGAACAGTCAGCCAGGTATACTAACGTCAAGACTCCAGGGAATACTTCTACTGGTGGTTCCATCCTCTTCCACTCTCCTCTCACCTATGAAAATTCAAGTTACTCTACAAGCTCCCAGATGAATCTGACTGCTTAGGGCAGTGGACCAGCTCTTATGGGAAGCTCAACAGTTGAATATTGACCCTTGCTCATCCTGCCACTCTTGCAGCCACATAGGTCTGATCTGGTCTCTCGCCAAAGTCCTGGAGACCTAAGTGAGAAGGTGTTTTGTTCTATCTCGTGTTCAAATTCCTAAAGGGTCAGGAGGCCCCTGGTAGTCTTCCTACCAGAAAGCAAACACATTCAGTGTAATGAGAAAAGTAGTGGCTTAGTATAGAACTTACGTATTCAATCAAAATTTATCTCTAGAAGATACGTTTTTATGTGTACGAGGATCAAATAATTGTCAATTCTTACCTGCACACCTCTTTAAAAAGTAAACAGAATATAACTGTACAATGGTGCGAGAAAAACCAGAATGTTACCAAATTTACTTGCTAAGAAATAATAAATTTTCAGTATTACAAATAATTATTTTTAATGTTATGCATAATAAATGTATTTGATTTAGACTACAACTTATAGTCTTATTCAAAAGACAAGGATACATTATTAAGTGTGTAGGTACTACATAGTCATCAATTCTCATATATCCAGAAGTACTCTTGGATAAGCATAGATAACTTGTGTTTAATGAAGTAATAATCATTGTATACTTACAGTACAGATCATATTGTATGTGTTAACTCTACGGTTGCTAAATTGTATAGACACTGAAGGGTCCCAGGAAAGGCAAGTACAGCTGCAGAGAGTATCATTCATCAATAAGTACACAAAAGTATTTCAATATTTTAAACAACCAAATGGCCATTCTGGTGGATACAATCTATACATCATTCCAGAGTGTGTGGCTGGTGAGGTGAGTGAAAGAGTTGGAAGACAATGAGTGGTTTCATGGGCCAGGTTGGGTGTAGTAGGGTTCAGGGTTCAGGGTTCAGGTGGCGGCTGCATGGGGGACTAGGCTTGGCTTATGTTGCTTTTAGGGGGCAGGGGCAATGGTGACAAATCTGAGGGGGGATTAGAAGAGGGCACTCTGCAGAGGATAGGAGGAAAAATAATGTATGTATTCTCCATTGTGTTTGATTTTCTTTCCATGACTGACTTCCTCATTTCTTCTTCTTTCCTAGCTTTTCCTTATTTGTCTTTATTTGACTTTGTCCCTCCCTTAGCTCACAGATATAATAAAGAACTGAAGAATATAATTTATGTCTGTTTTTCTTCTTTAACAGAGATTTATTTCCTATTCCATAAAATATAAATGAGTAGATTTTGGATAGTTTTCTTTACAAAAGGCAAAGAAACTCAAGTTGCTCTAACATATATAGTTCCCAATTGATTACATTCTGTTAATCGATGACCCCCCCCGACAGAAAAAAAGGGGGAACTTTATCTTTACCTAAATGAAGCCTATTAACCAGAGACTTTTTGCAATGCTTCGCTGAACTGTCTTGGTGTCATTTGTTCAAAAAACTCATTCAACAACTCTTAATTGCTGGTTCCTGTGCTAAATGCTGAGGATAAAACAAGGAGAAAAAAACTAGAGTCTAATAAAGGCTTTGCTGTGATGAATTTAAATAAGTACTAGTGCAAAACAATTCTAGCAAATATTTAAAAAATATGTGTGAACTTAAAACAGTACAGCGTAGAAAATAAACTCAACGTCTTCTAATAGCCACTTCCCTCTTGACCTTTACAGAAGTCATTAAAGGACCATTAATGTGAATTTCGTCTCATTTATCTTCCCTCATATGCCCTCTTAATGAAGATTCTGCAAAGTGAAAAGATTCCAGATAAACTATTTCTAAATACTCACAAGCTATGTGTAAAAGAGAACGCAGTTTTATGATTCTTAAAATATCTCACATCCCACCTTTCTTTTGCCTGGAGATCCTTTTTTATTAATGCTTCAAACTTCTTAATCTCATTGGCCACATCCTTTAAAGAAAATTCATTATCAGTTCTCTGCTTCTGAAAACCACTGAAAATCATCAGCTACCACATCTAGTCAAGTTTATAAGGTGATATGTATCATTCACTCTAGCTAATTAGAAGGCAAGATATGAAAAGTCTGCATTCTAAATTATCTTCATAATTTGTATAATTCTTATTTGCTATTTTTCAACTAGGCTAAAAATTCCCAAAAGAACATGAAAATTGCCTAAACTAAATCACTTGTTTCAGGATTCCAGTTCTGACAGCGTACCAAAAGTCATATAATGAGAATGGACGTTATCAGCAATCAGGACATTTATCTTTAATTGCAATTTTTTAAAACTTGAATAAGCATTATTTGTATATAAATTACTATTTCTTAAAAAAATTGTCTCAGGTATTTTAAACATTCCTTGTGCAACCTTATTTACTTTCTTTGTCCTCTGAAAATTAATTTAGCCCAACCACTGCCTATTGCAAATCCTTGTTAATACTTATTAATAAACTTTAATCAAGCCAAAGAAATACGATAATATCTTACTAAATGGGGTCAGAAGGAAGCCTCTGTGGGTGGTATTTTTTAAGAACCCACATACAGAACATTTTTTAGTATTTAAAAAAGCAAAGAAAGGTGGATTGATACAAAATGCCATGAAATTAGCAGTCAGAGGGCCCTGTCAATCCTGCTTTTCTAACACTGTGAACTTGGGTAAGTCAGATCATCTTTCCGAGTCTCAGTTTTTATGTACAAAATGGAGAAAACAATACCCTACTTAGAAATTTATTTACCAATTAGATAATGTGAAGTACTCAATCCAGAGCCTGGCATGTAGTAGATGCTCAATAAATAGTAGCTAGTATGGTGTAGTGGTTAAGTGCTATGGCTGCTAACCAAAGGGTGGGCAGTTCGAATCAGCCAGGCGCCCCTTGGAAACTCTATGGGGCAGTTCTACTCTGTCCTGTAGGGTCGCTATGAGTTGGAATCGACTCGACGGCACTGGGTTTGTTTTTTTTTATTATTCTTTTTTCTTAGTCACACAAAAAAGTATCATTAACAGTCATTGTAGCATTATACAGTGCAGATTGAGGGCATTAGTTTCAAAATGTAGTATTGCTCCCCTATGAAATAGAATCAGATTGTATTGTATGAAGTGATTAACAGTTGGTATGGTCTAGTAGAATATCACTAGTTTTGTTGTCGTTGTGTGCCATCGAGTCGATTACGACTCGTAGCGAACCCACAGGACAGAACAGAACTGCCCCATAGGATCTCCAAGGAGCAGCTGGTGGATTCGAACTGCCTGCCGATCGTTTCTTTAAGCAGCCTGAGCTCTTAACCACTTCACCACCAGGGCTCCATCACCAGTGTAGGTATCTTAAATTTAAACATACTTAACATAATGAAATTCATAGAAAAATAGTACAGAATGGTAAAGAGGAACTGAGCGAAAAAATTCTGTAGAAATAGAGCACAGATGATATGTGTAACATGATTGGCCCCTGCTGTGGCACAATGGTTAAGAGCTCAGGATGCTAACCAAAAGGTCAGCAGTTCAAATCCACCAGCTGCTCCTTGGAAACCCTTTGGGGAAGTTCTACTCTATCCTATAGGGTTGTTATGAGTCAGAATCGACTCAACAACAAGGAACTTGGGCTTGGTACCCATGGCAGCTCTGACCCATTGACAGCAATACTCGTCCTGGCCTAGTATGGTAGTAGCCTCAGGATCCTTCTCAACACGGGACTCCAGTCAGGGACTCACATTTAACAGGAGTTTGCCATGCCTGACCTAAAGCCAACATTCTCTGATTCTGAACAAATAAAAGTGTAAAATGGATATACACAAATTGGAGAAGTCTTCAATGAGAAGGGACGAGGTCAGAAATAATTTGACAATGAAGTGGCAGATTTTGGGAGGTCTCTCTGTATGTTTTAGGGAAAGACCATTCTTTTATTAAGACAAACAAATCACAATATTAAAGGATTACCACTTACCTCTGCCTCTTTCTTCTTTTTCATCATTTTTTGGGCCTCGAGTGCTTTCAAAGTACGATTTGATGCAGGTTTAGGAATCTGTATGATAGCTGCTTGGATTTTGGCCATTATTTCATTCTGACGTCTTCTCCCTAAGCGTTGCTGCATATCCCATATACATTAGTAATTCAGTTCATCAGAAAAATAGGCAATGCTACACTCTCACAGATACATATACTTTCAATTAATCTACTGGAATTTTCAGAACTCAGCAATTAACCAATGACCTAGGTGTGACAGTTGTGTAATGTTGTGAAACAGGTGTCAATATGACTTGTTTTGAAAAATAAGATGCTAAAACACAATTTTTGAATCCCCAAATTATGCCTATCAAATGTCACTCTGGGTGATGATATGAAAAAGATAATAAGGTGTCCCAAATACAGAAGCATGTAATTCTTTCCCAGTCCCAGATGTGACCTGTCCACCGAAGGGAAGCCTGAAGAGAAAAATCAGTCCAGGAGATGGCCTCTAGCAGGGCTCTTGGTGAACCCAACAAAAATGACAAGCTTCCCAAAACCCCAGTCACACTTAAACCACCAGTTCAGGAATTACCTCAAACTAAATTAATACTAAATTATGTGATATTATTGTTGGATCATCTCTCCTGTGTGTAGAAATAACGATTTTGAGAAGAATATAAGCAGGAAGGCCCAAATGACAAAAAAGAAACTGAAAATCAGATAAAATGTTAAAAAAAACCAAATTACGTAAAAGGTAACATGTGAAACCAATCATGATTTTACTACTAAAGCATTCTATTAGAACTAATAAGGCCATTAGTTGCTGTGTCCAAATATAAGAAACTCCAATTTACCATTAAAAAGGCTGTAATTATAAATAACTTCAAAAATATATAAAATATAAATAACTATAAAAATATATAAAATTATTTCTAGCATGTTAATAATTGTCTGGTTTTATTTTCTACTATTTCTTCATTTCACCTTCCAAAATGTGACTTTTTATTTCACTGCAATATGTCTATCATTTTTTTTTTCTCAAGAAAATCAGACATAATTCTCTGCCTTTTGCACTATTTGATTCCTATGGTCATTGTTAACACAATTTATTTCAGAGTATTTAATGAGGTCATAACACCATCCTTTAGAAACTCCCTGCATCAAATTTGGCATTTCAGTCAGACAGGCTGATTCCCTTTGAATTGGAGTCCCAGCACTTGGTCTCAATTTATTACTTTTAAACAGCTTTGTCTCCTTGCCAGGCACTGCCAAGGGGATACACAATCCTTTATCCACCCTCTGGCAAGTATTAAAATTATTAGCTCTTCCAAAATCTCTCTCACATTCTTCCCTCCCTCGCCCACAGGAGTTTGCATGTCTTTCTTCCTTCATCCAGTTATCTCTTATTTAGCTGACTACATTCGGCATGTATTAATTTCTTATCATTCTAAATATATGAATTTTTAAAATGATTTATACTGCAATGAGAACAGCTGTAATTATTTTGCCTATAGTTTACACATTCCAAATTCCTAGCCATCTGAAATTCTCTTAAAAGTCTTTGATAATTCTAAGCACCATTATCCTCTCATGTCCTTAAGGCATAGGAGATCATTAAAGATTTTTGAAGAAATTTGAGATGTGGCTAGAAATTGGTTAAGGTGAGAAGCAAGGGCCAGAAGAAGAGATATCTGAGGTGGTTTGAAAGGAAGTAGGCAGAGAGTCACCCAGCATTGTCAGGAAGTGAGATATGCGGCAGGAGAGAGAGAGAGGCCAGGAGGAGGCAAAGGAGGAGAGAGGTGAAAAATTCCATTCTGTCTCCCTCTGTGGTGACCAGTGGTCTTAAGCCTTGGCTGGGGTAGCTAACAGCAACCTCCCCATCACCAAAGAGTCTGAAGCAATAATTTCTACCAACTCATCTTACTACTCCAGAGAATGGTAGCTCTAGTTCTTAGCCACGAATAAAGGTGATAGTCAGCAAGCATGGGGATAGAGAAAAGGGTTGGTAAGAGAAGTAGCAGAGCATGAGTCACGCATTAGGACAACTTGTGCCACATTATACTTATGCAATGCGTACTATAGGCTTAAACTGCTAACAGTATACTATGCATTAACGAACTTCTAGAAAAATTGTTCTATAAAACCTTTTCGATATTAAAACATCTTTGTTCTTCCTTGAGTTTTTGAAATCTTTCGTCTTTCTCAAATTGTACACGGACAAGTTCTTCTTCCACGTGTTTATATTTTTCTTGAAACCTGTGTGTAACCCGCATCAGATTGAAATCAGTTTGACGTGGTATCAGGTTTCTAAGTCTCTAAATGAAGAAAGCATTTCAAGAGATTCTGGTATTAGAGAATAAACAACATATTGTCATTATAAGCACACATAACATTTGTCTTCAAAGTAAAATTTCTATGAACTACCATTTTTGATGATTAAAATAAATGAAAGCCCCATACCAATCACTTGTACCTTTAACTGAAAGCAACACCAACAAAATAGATTTAAATCTCTTATTACAGAATAGCCTCATAGACACTTTTATAGTTAGATTTTTTACAGTGAGTTTAATTTTCAAAGAAGGGTATTTGTATTCTTGGAAATACATTTTCACAAAAGTAACTTTTAAAAACCAGTTTCACCACATAAGAGGTGATATAAGAAGTTAGATTCTTCCCATTACTTAGGTCACTTTTTAGCAAAAAATGAAGACACACTAAAACTCTCAGGCCACTAGAAATGAGAGGGGTGCAGCACAAGAGAATGAGCTCTTAAAGATGATTATAAAGGGCAACTGCAGAATAACACCCCTAATGTATTTAATTAAGCTCAATGGCACTGGGTTTTATATCCAAAAGTCATCTTCTCAGAAGTCAAAGATTTACTTAAAAAAAAAAAAAAGGTACCACTGCACAAATCATTCTGGCTTGTCTCTTTTAAAATTGCTTCAGTAGATACTGTCACTTACTCAAAACAACATGTAAAAACCTTTGAGATAGCCTTAAGCCCTTTCACGCCCACCTGCTTTTCTCAGTCAAAACAATGGCCTTGACTTCATCTTCACAGAGCAATGAAATGTGAGCTCTCTTAACTTCCTACCTCTCCACTTCAACACACGCCAAAATACCTATTAAGGTATTTAGGGTATTAAGATATTGCATAGCCTACTGGTTGAGTGTGTGGCTTCTAGACTCAGATGGCCTAGGTTTGAGTTTCAGCTCTACCACCTACTAGCTGCATGAATTGGACAAATGACCTAACCCTTCTATGCCTCAGTTTCATCATCTACTAAAATGGAATAATAACAACACTTACAGGGCTCTTGTGAAGATCAAGTGAGATAATATACATGTGCACCAGGAGCAGGGCTTGGTACATGACTCCATGCTTTCAATAAATTTTAGTCATTATTAATATTACAACATAATAAAGACCACATCTCCACCATCCGGTATCAAAGAACAAGCCACGTCTACTTTTTTGTATAGATAAATGCCCCTCCACCTGAATCACTGATTGCATCTGCCTCTTTTGTTCTCCAGGGGATCTCCCGCCAAGCTGTGTGCCTCATATCAGTCTTTCATATCTCCTGCCACTGATTCTTTTTTTCAACTAGCAAGTTATCCCAGTCTATATATCCACAAAACAAACAAATCAATAGCCTTACGCTTCCTTTGAGATTCTCTCCTTCCAGCTACTGTATTTCTTTTCTCTTCTCCTTTACCTCTACATTCCTTGAAAGGATAATCTATGCTCCCTTCTTTCACATCTCCAATTCACTCCCCAACTCACTGCAATCTGGCTTTTACTCATACCATTCTACTGAAGCATGTTGCTCTCTCTGAAATGTAAACTCTTAAGATGGTTGGGGGCCTTGGGTGGCACAAATAGTTAAGGGTTCAACTACTAGCCCAAAGGTTGGCAGTTCAAACTCACCCAGAGGCACCTTGGAAGACAGGCCTGGCAATCTGCTTCCAAAAGGTCACAGCCCTGAAAATGCTATGTAGCAGTTCTATTCTGTGCACATGGGTTGGCCGTGAGTGGGAATAAACTTGATGGCAACTAACAATGACAACAACAAAAAGAGTTGAGACTTTTCCAGTGTCATTCACAGTGAGGCACCTAACATAAAGTAGGAGCTCATTAAATATTTGTTCAACAAATGAATGATTGATTCTCAAAGACTGTATATGACCAACATTAAACCAATGGCCTCTGGGTGATCCGCTTATAGCACTTTCCATTGTAGACTGCTTTATAGTTTACAGAGCATTTTCTTGTATACCATCTCCTCAAAGACATACAAAAGCCCAACTCTGAGGCAGGTAGAATGAATTACACTCACTTTTACAGTTTTAAAAAAACTGAAGCTAAAAGTTTTTCAGTGACTGGTCCAAAGTCAACCAGCATGCAAGTGAAGGATGCAGGATTTAACAGTAAATTATGGGGCTTTAATCTTAATCTAATTTCCCAGCTTTGTATAGGTGCTGAGTCCATTCTGCTACCAAGCTTCTGGGGATGCCTATCAACAATGGACAAATCTGAAAATGGGGGTGGTCCTCACATCTGTTATGTCATGATGACATTAAAACGTTTTAATTATCTCCATTTCTATTTAGTGCTCTGTATCAGTGTAGCTCATCATCCAGCCTTGGAAACCCTATGGGGTGGTTCTACTCTGTCCTATAAGGTCACTATGAGTTGGAATCGACTCAATAGCAATTTTTTTTTTTTTTTCTTAATCAGTGCAGCATTCAGCATTACCTTAGAAGGCTCTCTCTAAGTTTTGCTTAACATAGGGAAATAGCATAGGAACTGGAGAGAATCATCGACTAAAAAGTTGTACCAACTAATCGAACACATCTAATGAGTATTTGTAATGGTCAAAGCTCTGAACTAGGCATATTTCTTAAATCTAAGGTACCAAAAGTCTTGTGAGGCCATATGACAAATAAATAATGAAGAGTTAGGTAACAGTTATCAGGAGCAGAGGGTTAATAGCCAGGGAGTGAGAATGACCTGTGCCCTAGGAGTCCCAAAGGAAGAAGTCATGTGTACTGGAAAGGCCGCACAGAACTAGATGGAGAAGAAAAGTTTTGGGGAAGAAGAGAGATGAGACGGGTAGGCTTGGGTAAAAGGAAAAAAAAAAAGCATGAATATACAAGTCATTTTCAAGGACAGGCTGTCTTTCAGCGTCAAAGAAAGAAAGAAGTTATGCTAAACACAAAAAAAGAACTAAGATTGTAAGACAGGTTGAGACCACATAGTGAAGGACCTGAATGTCAGTTTAGAGTAGACACAGGGTATGTATAAAACAGATGGTTTGGGAGCAGAGAAAGAACCCAGTCAAAGCAGAATTTAGGGAAGATTAATCAAGAAACTGGTTAACCTCTAGCAGAGAGCCTGAAGATAAGGAGCCATGTTAGCAGGTTCATGAGGCCATCTGAGAAGATATGATAAGAGTGGGAATGGAAAGAGGGCAGACATAAAGACTACTGGAAATTACGAACAAACAATCTGATAAGCCACTAGCAGTGTGGATAAGATGGAAACCCCCCCCAAAACAAACCCATTGCTATTGAGTCAATTCTGACTCATAGCCACCACATAGGATGGAGTAGAACTGCCCTATAGGGTTTCCAAAGTTGTAAGCCTTTATGGAAGCAGACTGACACATTTTTCTCCTGTGGAGTGGCTGGTGGATTTGAACCACCACCCTTTCAATTAGCAGCCAAGCACTTAACCACTGTGCCACCAGGGCTCCTGGATAAGATGGAGGGAGACATCAAAAAGGGATAAGTGAAATCAAAACATTAGCATAAAATAAAACCTAAGCAGGGCCAACAACATAAGTAAATGATATAGATACCCCATGGGGCCACTTTCAGAATGCAGCATCACTGTTATTTCTTTGTGAGGTTTTACCCTGCGACATACATATGTTTCTTTATGTACCTACCTCTCGAAAAGCCTCACTTTTCATGTTTTGAAGTCTTACACTTGTCAGAGGCTGCATGGTTTGCATTTCTGATCCAGTCATTCCACTTTTCTTCTTTTTCTGAAGAGCAATGTACAATTGATATAAAAGTTTTGTGGCTGCCCCAGGCTTTTCGGTTATGATGCTCTGGGCCACATTCTGATCAAACTGCACACCCAGAAGGTGAAGCGTTGGCTCCAGTCGAGAAAAATTATTAAGTTTGGCGCTTGAAACCCTAGGTGTTGAAAGTATTTTACATAATTAGACAGTGGCATTGAATTAAAACAAATTAACTTTTTTTTTTTTAACAACACAGAGCAGAGGGATAAACCTGATTCAGTATTACGAATTATACCATGTTCTCCTCCCTGGAACCACTCATTTATGTAAATAGACTAGGATTTCTAATTGTCCAAGTCTACCTGAATTCCATGCGTTTATTTCTCTTGAAAGGCTAAACTAAAATCCATTAATTTTATACATTTTCTGCTCTAACTTGATGATATAATTTCTACAGAAAGTCAACACAAAGCCAGACAACTAAACGCCTTTTTCCAAATGGAAAATCTTAACTATGGTTTTGAAAAAAAAATTTTTTTCTACTCTGAAGGCAAAATTGCGATTGAAATGTCAATTTCTTTAAATGATATAAATACCAGAGTCTGAAAATAGTCCTAAATGTTGCACTGGCAACTCTGACATGATCCTCTCAGGTACTGTCTGAAATATTTAATTAAATAATGTTAACTACACAATCAAATTAATTATATAATCTTCACTGTACAGTTTACAGTTTACAGTATGACCTTAAAAATCAATCAAGACTTTCTAATTAGAGGTTACATTTATTTTTGAATGATCTATTATCAAATTAGGCCCAAATTTTAGAATAAATTTCATTAATTCATTCATTTATTTCTTCAATCACTGTGCCACTGGGGCCTCAATCTTTCAATTAGGAGACACTTACTAAGTATCCATTACATACCAAGGATTTGTTAAAGTGTGAGGGTTAGAAAGGTGAGTTAGAGTCGCTGCCCTTGAGGAGTTCATAAAAAAAAAAATTTTTTTTTTTCTAGGTGTTGGGAAAAGAAAATGGGTAAACAAGTAATACTAAACTGAGTTAAGTGTTTTAGTAGACATCCCAAATAATCTAAGGTGGTTAACGAGCCTTAAAAATCTAGTGACAGATGGAAGGTAAAAATACAGGACGCATTTTCAACTCCTGCACCTCTTATGATCAAAACGGATAAAATCTCAATTTTTACACAAGACACTGGCCAGTTTTCTTCTTACTTTAACTTCCTCATGATCAGTGACATTATTTAACAGAAAAAGTATACTGAATATGCTTGAATATAAGTCAAGCATGCCCCGCCCCTACCACACACCCCCAGAATATCTCAGAACACAGGGGGTTGCTATATATTTGAGTCCTTACAGAATCTCTAAAATTATGAGGTGTTCACTCAATTACTCCATTTTGGACTATAAAACTACCTGAAGAAATACAATGACCTTCAATGACCTAAAGTTTTGTAAACTTAGGGAGACCATTTAACAGAATGGGAAAACAGAAGATATTTTTAAAGGGGAGGTTAAGAAAAAAGTTGGTCTGTTTGCTTTTTATTACTGAGCTGCAAGAGTTCCTTATACTATATTTGGGTACAACATCACTCTTAGGAATATATATTCTCAAATATTTCTTCTTAGTCTGTGGCTAGACTTATAGTTTGTTCCTAATGTCTTTTGATGAGCAAATGTTTTTGGATTTTAATGAAGTCCAACTTATAAATTTTCTTTCCTTTATTGTTTTCTGTGTTATGCCTTTCACATTGAGGTCTATGTTCCACTTATGTTCCACTGAGGTCCTAAAATGAGAGGATAAAGTAAACCATGTTCTGAAGCTGATGACTGAGAAACAGTGTAGTCAGATCGGTGGCATGCTCTCCCATGCTTAGAGAAGTACTTATCATACCCTTTCCATCTTCCAACCACAGTTGACATTTCATCCCTTTCCCACCCTTGGAGTCCTATGTGTCTTGCACATTAATACATATTTGGAAAGATGTGGACTCAGAGACACTTGTCAGAGCTTTGGTCTGGGTGACAACCTTGGGCTCCAAAATAAATCACTACTCATTTCCAAATTTTGTCAAAGCCCAGCCCTGCACCCAAGAAAAGGGAGAACACTTCCCTTCCTCTCACTTGTACCATGTAGCCCCCCAAATGCAGTGTGTTGTTGTTGTTCTTAGGTGCCATCAAGTTGGTTCCAACTCATAGCGACCCTATGAACAACAGAAGGAAACACTGCCCTGTCCTGAGCCATCCTTACAATCGTTTTCATTGTTGCACCCACTGTGTCAATCCACCTCATTGAGGGTCTTCCTCTTTTCCAGGGACTGATCCCTCCTGACAACATGTCCAAAGTATGTACGACACAGTTTCGCCATCCTTGCCTCTATGGAGCATTCTGGCTGTACTTCTAAGACAGATTTGTTTGTTCTTTTGGCAGTCCATAGTATATTCAATATTCCTCACCAACACCATAATTCAAAGGCGTCGATTCTTCTTCGGTCTTCCTTATTCATTGTCAAGCTTTTTTCCAACTTTCGCATTCCAATCACCAGTAATTGTCAATGTACCTTGACTGCATGTTCGATCAATTTCAGACTGTAACCCCTGATAAAAATCTTCTATTTCTTCATCTTTGGCCCTAGTTAGTGGCTGGTGTGTAAACTTGAATAATAGTCTTATTAACTGGTCTTCCTTGTAGGTGTATGGATATTATCCTATCACTGACAGCGTTGTACTTCAGCATAGATCTTGAAATGTTCTTTTTGATGGTGAATGCAACACCATTCCTGTTTGAGTTGTCATTCCCAGCATAGTAGACTATATGATTTTCTGATTCAAAATAGCCAATACCAGTCCATTTCAGCTCAGTAATGCCTAGGATATCGATGTTTATGTGTTCCATTTCATTTTTGATGATTTCCAATTTTCCTAGATTCATACTTCGTACATTCCAGTTTCCAATTTTTAATGGATGTTTGCAACTGTTTCTTCTCATTTTGAGTTGTGCCACATCAGCAAATGAAGGTCCCGAAAGCTTTACTCCATCCATGTCATTAAGGTCAACTCTACTTTGAGGAGGCAGGTCTTTCCCAGTCATCTTTTGAGTGCATTCCAACCTGGAGGGCTCATCTTCCAGCACTATATCAGACAATGTTCCGCTGCTTTTCATAAAGCTTTCACTGGGTAATGCTTTTCAGAAGTAGACTGTCGGGTCCTTCTTCCTAGTCTGTCTTAGTCTGGGAGCTCAGCTGAAAGCTGTCCTCCATGGGTGACCCTGCTGGTATCTGAATACCGGTGGCATAGCTTCTAGCATCACAGCAATACGCGAGCCCCCACAGTACGACAAACTGACACGTAAAATGCAGTGTACTCCTGCATATTTTGTGACTCAGTTACCCATCATACTGTGGCAGTCAAGTCTATTCCAACTCATAGTGGCGCTATAGGACAGAGTAGAACTGCCCCACAGGGTTTCTAAGGAATGTCTCGTGGATTCAACTGCCGACCTTTTAGTTAGCAGCTGTGCTCTTGATGATTGTACCACCAGGGATCCCAGTTACCCGGTAAGCTTTAAAATTGCTTTTGCAGGCTGGCCAAAGAAGTCAGGTATGATAGGACTTCCCTATGGAAGGTTATGCATACATTCCTAATTTCTAACCAATCAGACTTTTGGAAACATAACTGGTTTCTAAGTTGGTGGAATCCTGCCTTTGTCATAGCATATTCTCAGTCAGTGTGGCATCATAACTAACAGTTGTTTTTGAACGGGGAGAAACCTCTGGGACATCTTTGCTCTGGAGACAAATCATGACGTAAATGATGACTCCAAGAGAATAAGGAACGTACTCTGGGAACGTTTTCTCCCTCTCTGCCTGCAGTCCTTATTTACCAAGGGATTACATTTCTCCTCTCCTGTTTGCCACCTGGTGAGGGAACACATCTTCTTACAGGTTAAGTAGATACTGTCCTTTCAAGGATACCTTTGTTTTTTTTTTTTGTTAAATAATCTGCTAATTTTTACCCTTTGGGAAGGACTAACGATATTTAACAACAGAATTCTTTCAGAGTAGATAAGCTAGTCTTAGAATTAAATTGTTTCCAAGACACAAAACTTCAAGGTATTATTACCAAATACTTAGTTTAGAGTTTATGTTTTAGACTAAGGAAACTAAAAATATTTAGAAAAGATCCCCAAGTCTTAAGACTTGGCACTGGACAAAATAGGCTTTGACAAAGAAGAATCCTTTCCCTACCAAATATACTTGAAAAGGGTCATTCCCGTGGATTTACTGATCCTTGCCTCATTTAAAAGACCAAATACCCTGGAAAACAGTGGGTAGTGCCAAAGCTGAAGATAAACGGTATTTTGGTTGTCAGTACAGGTAGGTCCCTTTTCCCACTATTAAAAAATGCGATCACTCTCAGCAGGATGAAAAGTTAGCCCTTTGCAGTGGCTGATATGCAAGGCTGCTGCACATGGAAGTACACAGGCAACATACCTGCCCAAAGATGGGGGTGAAGGTATGAAAATCATCCTGTGTTCAGCTTGCCAAGCTCTGGCCATGGCATGGAGCTGCTTCACCTAAAAACAAGGCCCCCTTCCCTTTTGTTTACACAAAGGCCCCTCTGCTCACCAAGACCTTTGTCTACATAGTCATTTCCATCCAGATGGGGTCCCTTTTCCCACTTCACACAAACGCCCTCTGTGGCCCTGGTAATTAGGCAATTTAATATATGTAAATTACGGCAAGAGTGACCTGGGCAATATTACACTTTAAGTTTCCTATGGCTGAACACATATACTTAGAGCAGAAATAAATGAAACAGTGAATAGGAAAAACAATATAGAAAATCAGTCAAACCAAAAGTTGTGTCCTTGAAGAGATTAACAAACCTGCAGCTAAACCGACCAATATAAAGACAGAATACTCAAATTATTAAAATCAGCCATGGGAAGAGGAGGCATCACTACTGACCTAACAGGAAAAAAAAAAAAAAAAGATTATAAGCAATGTTGGAATACTATGATAACTTAGACTAAATGAAAATATTCCCAGAAAGAAATAGAAAACCTAAATAGACCCATAACAAACAAAGAGACTGAATCAGTAATTTAACAATTTCCCACAAAGAAAAGCCCAGGTTCAGGTGGCCTCACTGGTAAATTCTACCAAGCATTTAAAGAGAAATTAACACCAATACTTTACAAACTTGTTCAAAAAATAAAAGGGAAGGGAACACTTCCCAACTCAGTCTATGAGGTTAGTATTACTCCGACACCAATACCAGAAAAAGACATTACAAAAAAAGAAAACTACAGACCAATATCTCTATGGATATTGATGGGAAAAATCTAGCAAACCAAACCCATTAATATATATATAAATGACTATACACCAAGACCAAATGTGATTTATTCCAAAAATGCAAGGTTGCTTTAACATCTGAAGATCAAGAAATATAATAGAACATGTTAATAAAGGATAGAAACAATATAACCATCTCAACTGATACAGAAAAGTATCTGACAAAACTCAACGCCCTTTCTTGATTACAACATGGAGCAGAGTAGGGATAGAAGAGAAATTCCTCCACCTAATAAAAGGCATCTAAGAAAAACCTACAGGTACATCATAATGATGAAAGATTGAATGTTTTTCCCCTAAGATCAGGAACAAGACAAGAAGGACTGCTCTTGCTACTTCTTTTCAGCTTTGTTCTAGAAGTTCTAGCCTGAGCAACTGTGCAGGTAAAAGAAATAAAAGGCATCCAGATTGGAAAGAAAGAAGTAAAACTATCTATTCACAGATGACATAATCTGTACATAGAAAATCCCAAGGTATCCATAAGAAACTATTAAAACTAATAACTGAACTCAGTAAGGTTACAGGATGAAAAAAATACAAAAATTAATTATATTTCTATACAGCAGAAGTTAACAAACTAAAAAAATTATGTAAGGAATTGCTTTTACAATAGCATCAAAAGAGATAGTTAGGAATAAATTTAACAAAAGAAGTTAAAGATTGCACACAGAATACTATTAAACATTTTTAATTAAAATTAAAGATTTAGATAAATTGAAAGACTTCCCTGTTCAAGAATTGGAAGATATAATATTGTTCAGATGGCAATACTCTCCAACTTGTTGTACAGATTCAACACAATTCCTCTCAAAATTCCAGCTGTTCTTCCCCCTCCCCTTTGCCAGAAACTGGCAAGCTGTTTCTAAAATTCATATACTAATGCAAAGAACCTAGGATAGCCAAAACAATCTTGAAAAAAAAAAAAAAAGAACAAAGTTGGAGTACTCACATTTCCCAGTTTTAAAGCTTACTCCTAAGCTAGAATAATCAATACAGTGTGGTGCTAGTATATGGGCCAGACCCAAAGGACATATAAAATCATTAGAAAAGAACTGAGAGCCCAGATTGAACCCTTGAATTCATAATCAAATGATTTTTGACAAGGATGACAAGACCAGTCAATGGAGGAAGAAGAGCTTCTTCAACAAATGGTGTTAAGACAATTGAATATCCACATGCAAAGGAATAAAGATGGACCTCCACCTGATACGATAGAAAAACTGAACACAAACTAGATCAAGACCTAAGTGTAACAGCAAAATTGTAAAACTCTTAGAAGAAGAAAACATAGAAGTGAATCTTTGTGACCTTGATTACGCAATGATTTTTTGATATGACACCAAAACACATCAAAAGAAAAAATAGATATATTGGACTTCATCAAAATTAAAGACTTTTGTGGAAGAGTACCATTAAGAAAATGAAAAGACAACCCACTGAATGGGGAAAAAGTATATTTGTAAATCGTATATCTGATAAGGGACTTTTCTGCCAAAGATATAAAATAGCACACACAATTTAACAGTAAAAAGACAAACTAATTGTGCTCATGAGGAACCTTTACATAGATCAAGAGGCAGCTGTTTGGACAGAACAAGGGGATACTGATTGGTTGAAAGTCAGGAAAGGGGTGCATTAAGGTTGTATTCTTTCACCATACCTATTTAATCTGTATGCTGAGCAAATAATACGAGAAGCTGGACTATATGAAGAAGAACGGGGCATCAGGATTGGAGCAAGACTTATTAACAACCTACCTTATGCAGATGACACAACCTTGCTTGCTGAAAGTGAAGAGGACTTGAAGCTCTTACTAATGAAGATCAAAGAGCACAGCCTTCAGTATGGATTGCCCCTCAACATAAAGAAAACAAAAATCCTCACAACTGGACCACTGAACAACATCACGAAAAACGGAGAAAAGATTGAAGTTGTGAAGGATTTCATTTTACTTGGATCCACAATCAACAGCCATGGAAGCAGCAGTCAAGAAATCAAAAGACGCATTGCATTGGGCAAATCTGCTGCAAAAGACCCCTTCAAAGTGTTGAAGAGCAAAGATATCACCTTGAAGATTAAGGCGCGCCTGACCCAAGACATGGTATTTTCAATTGCATCATATGCATGTGAAAGCTGGACGATGAATAAGGAAGACCGAAGAAGAATTGATGCCTTTGAATTGTGGTGCTGGCAAAGAATATTGAATATACCATGGACTGCCAAAAAAACAAATCTGTCTTAGAAGAAGTACAACCAGAATGCTCCTTAGAGGGAAGGATGGTCAGACTGCATCTTACATACTTTGGACATGTTGTCAGGAGGGATCAGTCCCTGGAGAGGGACATCACGCTTGGCAGAGTACAGGGTCAGGGGAAGAGGGGAAGACCCTCAACGAGGTGGATTGACACAGTGGCTGCAACAATGAGCTCAAGCATAACAATGATCGTAAGGATGGCTCAGGACAGGACAGTGTTTCATTCTGTTGTGCATAGGGTTGCTATGAGTCGGAACTGAGTCGACGGCACTTAACAACAACAATTTAAAAACAGGCAAAGAATTTGAATAAACATTTCCCCAGTGAAGATACACAAATAGCCAATAAGCACATGTAAAGATACTCAACATCATTACTTATTAAAAAACCTTTTGCTGTCGAGTCAATTCTAACTCATAGCGACCCTATAGGACAGAGTAGAACTGCCCCACAGAGTTTCCAAGGAGCACCTGGTGGATTCAAACTGCCAACTTTTTGGTTAGCGGCCGCACCTCTTAACCACTACACCACCAGGGTTATTCCAGAAATGTAAATCAAAATCACAATGAGTCAGCACTTCGCACTCACTAGTATAAAGGATAGAAAAAATATAACCATATCAAATGATACAGAAAAAGTACCTGACAAAACCTAACATGCTTTCATGATTACAACATTCAGCAGAGTAGGAATAAAAGCAGTATGGTTATAATAAAAAAGACAGACAATAACACATATTAGCAAGGGTATGAAGAAGTAGGAATCCACACTTATTGCTAGTGGGAATGTAAATGGAAACAGTTTGGCAGTTCCTCAAAATATAGAGTGACCATGTTGTTGCTGTTGTGTGCCATGGCATCGATTTTGACTAATAGCGACCTTATTTGACTGAGTAAAACTGCCTCATAGGGTTTCCCAGGCTGTAATCTTTATGGAAGCAGACTGCCATATCTTTCTCCCTCACAGTCTCTGGGTGGGTTCGAACGGCCAACCTCTTGGTTAGCAGTTCAGCGCGAAACCACCATACCACCAGGGCTCCTTAGAGTGACCATATGACCCAACAATTTCACTCCTACATTTATACCCAAGAGGAATGAAAACATATGTCCACATGAAAAACTGGTAAACAAGTGTTCATAGCGGCATTATTCATAATAGCCAAAAAGTAGAATAAACTCAAATGTCCATCAAATGACGAATGGATAAACAAAATGTTGTATATCAATATTATTGAAATTATTTGGCAAGGAATAAAAATAAAGATGTACTGATACACACACTAAAACATAGATGAACCTTGAAAATATTATGCTAAGTACAAGAAGTCAGTCACAAAAGACCACATATTGTTTAATTCAATGACATTATAGAATAAGCAAATCCACGGAAACAGAAAATAGATTAGCAGGTTCCAAGGGCTAAGGAAGGGAGAAGAGGGAGATGCTACTAATGAGTACAGACTTGTTTTAGGGCGATGAAAATTTTTTAAACTTAGTGATGATGGTTATGAAGTATGGGAATATACTAAAACCACTGAGTTGTACACTTTTATATGGTAAATTTTATAGTTTGTGAACTATAGCTCATTAAAGCTGCTAAAATAAAAAGAACATTATGGATATTTGTATTAAGCCAGGCACTCCTTGGATATTTGTATTAGCTAAGTTCTATTTTATATTTTTAAAATAGGGAATATTAATTGGCCACTGTCATGGATTGAATTATGTCCCCCCCAAAATGTGTGTATCAGTTGGGCTGGGCCATCATTCCCAGTATTGTGTGATTTTCCTCTATGTTGTAAATCCTGCCTCTACGGTGTTAATGAGGGCGTATGGGTGGCTTTTGTGTTAGTGAGGCAGGACTCAACCTACAGGATTGGACTGTGTCTTGAGGCAGTCTCTTGAGATATAAAAGACAGAAGCAAGCAGAGAGACAGGTCGACCTCATACCACCAAGAAAGCAGCACCGGGAGCTGGCGCATCCTTTGGATACAGGGTCCTTGCACCTGAGAACCTCCTTGACCCGGGGAAGACTGAGGACAAAGGCCTTCCTCCAGAGCTGACAGAGAGAGAGAAAGCCTTCCCTTGAAACCAACGCCCTGAATTTGGACTTTTAGCCTACTTAACGTGAGGAAATAAATTTCTCTTTGTTAAAGCCATCTACTTGTGGTATTTCTCACCTAGTCCTGCTATAACAGCCACCCAGGACACTACATGCTGTTTCACATCACTTGAAAGAAGGAAGAACCAATTAATGCAAGAAATCTGGCTGAAGGTTGCCGGTTTAAATGGATCCCACCTGGAAATGAGGTCTTGTTGCAACCATATAACATGCTCCCTTTTGTCCTGGACAACAGACAATACATGAGGAAGCAACGATTTCCATAGCCACGGTCTGCTTGGCTGGTTTAGGTTTGGAAGAGATCTTATGACTGATGATTCTTTAAAGGTAACTTTGGAGACTAAGATATTCTAAATGTCAAAGGAATTAACCTTTTTTAAAAGTAAAGAATAATCTCACTAACCTGCTTTCTGAAAATTCTGGAAAATCATCCTGAAGTTCAAACTTATGAAGAACTTCTCCAATTAGATAGCCACTGGAAAATGCCTTTGCAAAGGACTTGGGACCTGAATTTTAAAACATTGAGATATAAAAGTAAATACAATGTTGCACATAAAAACACAAACGAACCCACTGCCATCCAGTCGATTCTGACTCAGAGAGACCCTATCTTGCTGCATATAAAACCAAACCATACCTGTTGACATCAAGTGGATTCCAACTCATAGCAACCCTATAGGACAGAGTAGAACTGCCCCATAGAGTTTCCAAGGGGTGCCTGGTGGATTTGAACTGCCGACCCCTTAGTTAGCAGCCACTTAACCAGTACACCACCAGGGTTTCCATTGTTGCACATAGGACTTATATATTCTCATTAGGTACGAACAAAATCAAAATTCCATAATGTAACTTGAACTGTACATGACATAAAATATTTCTAAAAACAACTATTTTTTAATAATCAAAAGGAAAACAATGAAGTTTTACAATAGACATAAAGATGCAAAAGAGGTGTAAATCAACACTTGGTAACATGAAACTCTGAAAGAAAAGAAAGACAATCTTTGCTTAAAATAAACAAAACATAGCCAATAAAACTTATAAATAACTTTAGCTCTAAAACTGATATTTTACAAAATTACACTCTAATATCTCAGTTATTCCTGCAACCTATGGGTGATGATAGCATATTCTGGGCAAGTGAGGTACGATTTTTTTTAACCTTAAGATTTAATTTTAGCCTTTTACACTTTCTTAAATAACTGAATGTCATCAAGCTTTTCCTCAGTGGTTCAGAGGTGTTATTTTGGGCCAATTGTAGTTCTATGCAATGATGGAGATGGTCCAGAGGAAAGGTTGCAGGTTTTGGAGCCAGAAGCTTGTAGGTTAGAATCAAGGCTTCAAACTGGTGTGTCCAGATTAATCCCCTGCTGAGAATTCACATTTTCACCCAGATACACTGAATCAGAATGTACATTTTAAGATTTCAGTATATCTGGGGTAGAGAGGCAAATACATAAGAATGATCTGGGGATCTTGTTAAAATGTGGATTCTGATTCAGTGTATCTGGGGTGGAAATGCAAATTCTCAGTAGGGGGTCGAATGAGAACGAACCAGTTCAAACCCCTGGTTAGAATCTTGGCTCCATTCCTTACTAACTTTGCAAACCTTGGCAATCTGCTTAACCTTCTGAGTTTCAGTTCCCTCATCTCTAAAACAGATATAATAGTATCTGTCTGGGAGAGGTATTTTAAGGATTCGAAGTAATATATGAGATTTGCTTGGTAGCTGCAACATAGTGGGTACATATAGCAAGTGCAGAAAATTTGAAAAAAAAAAAGTTAAATGAAATTTGCTTTCTTAAAAAAAGTCTTTGATCCCTCCTTAGTTTTAGAACACACACACACACACACACACACACACTTTTTTTTTTTTTAATGCAGTGAAGGATATAACGTTTCATGATATTCAAGGACAAAATAATTATGAATTTATACAAAATAAATTGTATCATCACTGGCCAAAACCATCATCTCCAAAATGATTTCAAAATCCTCTAGAAATTTCTACGTGTTTCTATCCAGGTCCTTGAGGCAAAAAGTCAAAGCACTATATATCATTGTGATATCACAATCTCAAACTTATCAGATTTTCCTCCTTTTTTCTATTTGACAGAGGAGCCCCGGTGGTACAATGGTTAAGCACTAGGCTACTAACCAAAAGGTTGAAACTCACACAGTAATTTCTCAGAAGAAAGACCTGGGGTCTGCTCCCATCAAGATTACAGCCTAGAAAACTCTTTGGGACAGTTCTACTTTGTCACATGGGATCGCTATGAGTCAAAAATTGACTTGATGGAGTCTAACAACAACAACAATAATGATAAAGTGGCGAACTGAATATGAAGAAATAGCATTTCTTCACACTTCATGATGTGTAGAATTGATCCTTGATTATGTGGTTGCTGGGACAGGCAGGGTGAGGTAGACTGCTGTGAAGACCATTATGCAAAGATTTCACTCAGAAGGCCACATATTATCATAAGATTAAGAATCTTTGCAAATCTAACACCAGGGTGCAATTTTATTCAAAGATTTCCCAATGTTCCCTCTTAAAATATTTTATATTTTGAATAATAGCCTAATTCTTGGGTTGAATCAATCCAATAATGCAGGTAGCTAAATAAAAAAATGCCAATTGTTCCCCTTGACGTGACCTACTCAGGGTGAGCTCCCTGGCTTCTCACAGGTCTTGTGAAGAATAATAAATCATTAAATGGAAAACAGAACGGTCCCAGGCCCATGGTAAGTACTCAACAAATACTAGCTAATAGTATTTCCTTGAATCCATGTGGTTTAATTTAATGCCTACTATTTTTATTTAGAAGGTTGCCAGTCATAACGAATTATGGATAACATTATTGTGAAGAACGGAAATTCCAAACCACTTAATTGTGCTCATGTGGAAACTGTACATAGACCAAGAGGCAGTCACTCAAACAGAACAACGGGACACTGCATGGTTTAAAATGAGGAAAGGTATGTGTCAGGGTTGTATCCTTTCACCATACTTATTCAATCTGTATCCTGAGCAAATAATCAGAGAAGATGGACTATATGAAAAAGAACACAGCATCAGCATTGGATGAGGACTCATTAACAACCTGTGATATGCAGATGACATAACCTTGCTTACTGAAAGTGAAGAGGACTTGAAGTACCTACCAAGGAAGATCAAAGTCTAAAACCTTCAATGTGAATTGCACATCAACATAAAAAAAACAAAAATCTTCACGACTGGACCAATAAGCAACATTATGAAAAACAGAGAAAAGATTGAAGTTGTCAAGGGTTATATTTTACTTGGATCCACAATCAACACCCATGGAAGGGGCACTCAAGAAATCAAAAGATGTATTGCATTGGGCACATCTGCTGCAGAAGACCTCTTTAAAGTGCTAAAAAGCAAAGATGTCATTTTGAGAACTAAAGTGTGCCTGACCCAAGCCATGGTATTTTCAATTGACTCATATGCATACAAAAGTTGGACAATGAATAAGGAAGACCTAAGAAGAATTGATGCCTTTGAATTATGGTATTGGTGAAGAATACTGAATATACCATGGACTGCCAGAAGAACTAACAAATCTGTCTTGGAACAAGTACAGCCAGAATGCTCCACAGAACGGAGGATGGTGAGACTTCATCTCAGATACTTTGGACATGTTATCAGGAGGGACCAGTCCCTGGAGAAGGACATCATGCTTGGTAGACTAGAGGGTCAGCAAAAAAGAGGAAGACCTTCAACGAGATCAATTGACACGGTGGTACAAAAATGGGCTCAAACATAGCAATGAGTTGTGTGGATGGCCCAGGGTCGTGCAGTGTTTTGTTCTGCTGTACATAGGGTCACTATGAATCATAACTAACTCTGATGGCACCTAATAACAACAACATTTAGAAGGTAGGAGACATTGGTGGTTCAGCAGTAGAATTCTCTCCTCCATGTGGGAGGCCAGGGTTCGATTGCTGGCCAGTCTGTAGTGGAGGCTTGCATATTGTTAGGATTCAGAACAAGTTTCAGGGGAGCTTACAGATTAAGTCAGCCAAGGAAGAAAGGCCTGGAGATCTACTTCTGAAAATCAGCCAAAAAAAAAAAAAAACCCTACAGGCCACAACGGTCCTACCTGATGGTGACGACTGGGCAGCACCTTGTTCCATTATGAATGGGATCACTAGGAGTCAGGCAGCTAACAACCACATGGATATAAAGTTCAAAGAAGGACAATCAGTTGTATATTTCATTGTCAGCGTAGTTTACAACAAATAAGTAAATACAAAACATCCGTCTGCAGCTTTTAACGAATAGGACACTTCAGACTTACTGTGTGCTACCTCCGCAGAAAGAGAACAATGAGGGAAGAGCTATAGCAAATGACAAAAACAGAAAAGGGGAAGCATGGGGGAAATTAGACGTGCAGAAAATTAGACAAAGAATGAAACAGATGAAGAAAAAGGATATAAGACAGGAATGTATAACATGAGAAGATAGATAAAAAGCCAGAGAGAGAGAGAGGGAGGGAGATGGAAAGTGATAAGAGAGAGAGAAAGAAAGAGAGTAAGAAGAAAGAAAAAGCAAGAGAAAGATTTTTTTCCCCTTTGTTTTATCATATTTTTCTTCCCGCTAACTGTTGCTTAATACTGTGTCTAATTTCACGATGGCCAACTCTAAGTTAATTTGCACTAAACTACTGCAGTTTCCTATGGGGATAAACCCCCACTTGTCTGTTAGTTTGTCATACCGTGGGGGCTTCCATGTTGCTGTGATACTGGAAGCCATGCGACTGGTATTCAGATACCAGGAGGGTCAACCACAATGGACAGGTTTCAGCTGAGCTTCCAGACTAAGACAGATTAGGAAGAAGGACCTGGCAGGCTATTTCTGAAAAGAATCAGCCAGTGAAAACCTTGTGAATAACACTGGAAAACTGTCTGATATAGTGCCAGAAGATGAGCCCCCTAGGTTGGAAGGCACTCAAAAGACAATTGGGGAAGAGCTGCCTCCTCAAAGGAAAGTCGGCCTTAACAACGTGGATGGAGTCAAGTTTTTTGGACCTTCATTTGCTGATGTGGCATGACTCAAAACGAGAAGAAACAGCTGCAAACATCCATTAACAATAGGAACGTGGAATGTACAAAGTATGAATCTAGGAATACTGGAAATCATCAAAAATGAAATGGAACCCATAAATATCAATATCCTAGGCGTTAGCGAGCTGAAGTGGACTGACATTGGCCACTTTGAATCGGACAGTCATCTGCTCTACTATGCCGTAATGACAACTTGAAGAGGAATGGCACTGCATTCATCATCAAAAAGAACATTTCAAGATCTACCCTAAAGTACAACACTGTCAGTGATAGGATAATATCCATACACCTACAAGGAAGACCAGTTAATAGGACCATTATTCAAATTAATGCACCAACCACTAAGGCCACAGATGAAGAAATCAAAGATTTTTACCAGCTTCTGCAGCCTGAAATTGATCAAACATGCAGTCAGGATGCACTGATAATTACTAGTGATTGGAATGGAAAACTTGGAAACAAACAAGAAGGATCAGTAGCTGGAAAATATGGCCTTGGTGATAGAAATGATGCCAGAGATCGCGTGAGAATTTCGCAAGACCACCAGTTTATTGCAAATACCTTTTTTCACCAACATAAACGACAACTATACACATGGACCTCACCAGATGGAAAACACAGAAATCGAATCGACTACATCTGTGGAAAGAGATGATGGAAAAGTTCAATATCATCAGTCAGAACAAGGCCAGGGGCCGACTGTGGAAGAGACCATCAATTGCTCATATACAAGTTCAAGCTGAAACTGAAGAAAATTAGAACAAATTCATGATAGCCAAAGTATGACCTTGAGTATATCCTACCTGAATTTAGAGACCCTCTCAAGAATTTTTTTTTTTGTCTCAAGAATAGATCTGACACACTGAACACTAATGATCAAAGACCAGACAAGTTGTAGAATGACATCAAGGACATGATACATGAAGAAAGCAAGAGGTCATTAAAAAGACAGGAAAGAAAGAAAAGACCAAAATGGATGTCAGAAGAGACTCTGAAACTTGCTCTTGAACATTGAGTAGCTACAGTGAAAGGAAGAAATGATGAAGTAAAAGAGCTGAATAGAAGATTTCAAAGGGCAGCTCAAGAAGACAAAGTATTATAATGACATGTGCAAAGAGCTGGAGATGGAAAACCAAAAGGGAAGAACATGCCCTGCATTTCTCAAGCTGAAAGAACTGAAGAAAAAATTCAAGCCTTGAGTTGCAATAGTGAAGGACTCTATGGCAAAAATATTAAAAGATTTAGGAAGCATCAAAAGAAGATGGAAGGAATAAACAGAGTCATTATATCAAAAAGAATTGGTCGATGTCCAGCCATTTCAGGAGGTACCATATGAGCAGGAACCAGTGGTACTGAAGGAAGAAGTCCCAAGTTGCACTGAAGGCATTGGTGAAAAACAAGGCTTCAGGAATGTTTCAACAAATGGATGCAGTGCTGGAAGTGCTCACTTGTCTATGCCAAGAAATTTGGAAGACAGTTACCTCGCCAACTGACTGGAAGAGATCCATATTTATGCCTATTCCCAAGAAAGGTAATCCCACTGAATGCCGAAATTATTGAACAATATCATTACATCACACTCAAGTAAATTTTTGCTTAAGATCATTTAAAAGCAGCGGCAGCAGTATATCAACAGAAATTCAAGCCAGATTCAGAAGAGGACATGGAACCAGGGATATCACTCCTGATGTCAGATGGATCCTGGATGAAAGCAAAGAACACCAGAAAGACATTCACCTGTGTTTTACTGACTATGCAAAGACATTCAACCACATGGATCATAAAAAATTATGGATAACACTAGGAAGAATGGGAATTCCAGAACATTTAATTGTGCTCATGAGGAATCTGTACATAGATCAAGAAGCAGTCGTTCGAACAGAACAAGGGGATACTGCATGGCTTCAAGTCTGGAAAGGTGTATGTCAGGGTTGTATCCTTTCATCATACCTATTCAATCTGTATGCTGAGCAGATAATTCGAGAAGGTGGACTATACGAAGAACGGGGCATCAGGGTTGGAGGAAGACTCATTAACAACATGCCTTATGTAGATGACACAACCTTGCTTGCTGAAAGTTAAGTGGGCTTGAAACAATTACTGATGAATATCAAAGACCACAGCTTTCAGCATGGATTACACCTCTACACACACACACAAAAAAAAAATCCTCACAACTGGACCAATAAGCAACATCATCATAAACAGGGAGAAAATTGACGTTGTCAAAGATTTCATTTTACTTGGATCCGCAATCAACACTCATGGAAGAAGCAGTCAAGAAATCAAAAGATGCATTGCACTGGACAAATCTGCTGCTTTAAAAGAACTCTTTTAAAGTGTTGAAAAGCAAAGATGTCACCTTGAAGACTAAGGTATGCCTGACCCAAGTCATGGCATTTTCAATCACCTTCTATGCATGTGAAAGCTGGACAATGAATAAAGAAGACCGAAGAATTGACGTCTTTGAATTGTGATGTTAGAGAAGAATATTGAATATACCATGGACTGCCAAAGGAATGAACAAATCTGTCTCGGAAGAAGTACAACCAGAATACTCCTCAGAAGCAAAGATGGCAAGATTACGTCTCATTTACTTTGGACATGTTATCAGGAGGGATCAGTCCCTGGAGAAGGACATCATGCTTGGTAAAGCAAAAAAGAGGAAGACCCTCAACGAGATGGGCTAACTCAGTGGCTGCAACAATTGTGGGGATGGCACAGGACTGGGCAGTGTTTCATTCTGTTGTACATGGGGTCACTATGTGTCAGAACCGACTCAGTGACACCTAACAACAACAACAATGGGGATGAATACGCAAGTTCACTTTAGGACAAAGAATAATGAATGAACATGAGAAATAACTGAATCTTGGGGGCCCAGTGACAATCTTCATCCTGCCCCTAAAGTGATTTTCATGCAGGACTGAGGTTGTCTAGAACAACTTAACCGTTTCTCCAAATTTCCAAGCCACATTTCTGGTTTCCATCATTAAAGTTTTCTTTTGCTAAAATCTTTGATATAGGCCTTCTTGAAGGGTATGTATTAGGCTGAGAAAGCAGGTGAAATGGTTTAAGGTGCTTCTCTACCAAAATGGCCCAGAGCCATCTGGAGAAAGCACATACAGGAGATACGCACTCTACCTTTCAAAGGGTACCAAGGAGAGCATGGGCTCTGGAAAAAATTATCTGAGTTTGACTCCTTGCTCATTTAGAAGCCTCTGGACCAAGGACAACTATATAGCCATAGTTCATCATGTGTAAAAGAGGGAAGGTGATGGGTTCTGCCTCATAAGAATTGTTTTAAGAGTTAAATTAGATATCATATGATAAATGCTTAGCATAATGCCTGGCACATATACTATGTGTTCTGTGACAATTTTTATTGTTATTATTAGGTACCAGTTGCTATCAAGTTGACTGTAACTCATGGCAACCCCATGTGTGTCAGAGTAGAACTGTGCTCCATAGCGCTTTCAATGGCTGATTTTCCAGAGGTAGATGCCCAGGCCCTTTATCCAAGATGTATCAAGGTGGGTCTGAACCAACAATCTTTAGGTTGGCAACCATCTGGGACCCAGCAGTGTTTCGTTATGTTGTACATAGGATCACTATGAACCGGAGTCCACTGGATAGCACCCAATGACAACAACAACCGGAACTTCATTATTACGTCCCATTTGCTGTGGAGTCGATTCCAAGTGTTACAGAGGAGAACTGCTCCATGGGGTTTTCTTGGCTATAATCTTTATGGAAGCAGATTGCCAGGCCTTTCTTCTGTGGCACCACTGGGTAGGTTCAAATCACCAACTCTGAGGTTAGAAATCAAGAGCAGACGGTTTGCAACGCTCACGGACCTATGTTATTATTGTCGATGTTGTTGTTAGTTGCTGTGGAGTCAATTCTGACTCATGGTGACCCCAAGTGTGTAGAATAGAACTGCTAGGCTTTTCAAGACTGTGACCTTTCGGGAGCAGATCACCAAGTTTGTCTCTTGAGGCACCTCTGGGTGGATTTGAACCGCCGACCTTTCTGCTAGTAGTCAAGCACTTAACCATTTGCACCACCTAGAGACTCCTTGTTATTATTAAAAAAGAAGAAACAAAATCAGACCCATTGCCATCGAGTCAATTCCAACTCATAGCAATCCTATAGGATAGAGTAGGACTGCCCCATAGAGTTTCCAAGGAGTGCTTGGTGGATTCGAACTGCAACCTTTTGCTTAGCAGCCATAGCTCTTACCCACTACACCACCAGGGTTTCTTTGTTGTTATTACTGCCTCCTAATTTAAGAGTTTAAAAACAAAAAAAGCCAAACCCATTACCGTTCTGTCAATTTCAACTCCTAATGACCCTATAGGACAGAGTAGGGTTTTGAAGGCTATAAATCTTTACAGAAGCAGACTGCCACATCCTTCTTCATGGAGCAGCTAGTAAGTTCAAAGCAATGACCTTGCAGCTAGCAGCCAATTGCTTAACCATTGCGCCACCAGAGTAAGTCATATTAACTGCACAATTTGTAAGCTCAATTAATAGATCCTAAAGTACAAATTAAAGTACAAATGAAGGAGCCTTGCTGGTGTAGTTGTTAAGCACTTGGCTGCCAACTGAAAGGTTGGCGGTTTGAACTCACCAGACGCTCTGCAGGAGGGAGATGTGACAATCTGCTTCTGTAATGATTACAGCCTTGGAAACCCTATGGGGTAGTTCTCTGCTGTCCTACAGGGTTGCTACGAGTTGGAATGGACTTGACGGTAACGGGTTTTTTCTTTTTTTTCTAAAGTACAAGTATCCTTGTTTCAAAGGTAATTCAGTACTCAGGAAGGAAATATTTGACGTTGTCGTTTAATTCAGATACATGCCCACCCTTGGAGCTAGATGGGTTACAACTCCTCTACCAGACTGTGAAAGCACACCATAATCAAACAGTTATATTTCAACAGCAAAACATTTAAATATTCGTATTGACTGGCATAAATAAAGACTAAATATAACCTCATAGACGTTCTGGTCAGATTTTACTGCCAAATAGTAGAAGGACAAACTTTTGGTTCTCAGATTTTGAAATTAGAGATAAGGGTTTGTAGACCGACCTCTCCTACTCCATGACTCACTGGCCTTTGCTACTCGTTTACTAAAATAGCAAAGACGTAACCTACATTGTTGTTGTTGTTAGTTACCATGGAGACAATTCTGACTCATGGTAACCCCATGTGTTTAGAACTACTCCACAGAGTTTTCAAGGCTGTGACCTTTCAGAAGCTGATTGTCAGGCCTGTCTTCCAACATGCCTCTGGGTGGCTTTGAACCGCCAACCCTTGACTAGTAGTAGAGCATTCAACCATTTGCACCCCCTAAGAACTCCTACATTATCAACCACATTTAAAAAGCCGAGCAAATGTGCTTTTACTTGAGAGAGAGAAAAGCAGCCACGGATACCTGAGAGCTGGCCTGGTAGTGTTTGGGTGTTGCTCAGTGCTGGCCTGGCTTTCACAGCTAGCCTTGGCATTCTCCTCCTGAACATTAACAATCGCATAGCACACCAACTTCAGATAAGGCTACTCTGACCCTTCTGAATCAAGACAAAATCACTCTACTCACATCTAACTCAGACAAAAACAAGACTATTGTCCAAACCACAGAAATGACCAAACATCACCCATTCATAATATGAGTGATTGCTACTTCTTTACCAATCATGGCTTCACCTTATTTCACCCATCCCACCTTTTAGATAAGATTTATTAAGATACCCAACCATATAATTGCCAATGCTTCTTGACAGGATCTAATTCAGAGCAAAGCACTACTTCCTTGAACTCTCCCCAAAAATCACCTAATTAAGTTCAAATGCTACAATGGTCACTTTCTGAAGCCTTCTTATTGAGACATCCCCCAGTTTTCCCATGGTATGAGCTCTCTCTCATTGAAACAAGTCAATAAACCCAACTTTGTTCAACTACAGGTGTGTCTTTGTCTGGAGAGCATTGACAAATTCTTTCTCTACAATGTAAGAAGAGGATGATCAACCTTTATAATTTCATCCTTTAACAGTTTTATCATAGTTCTCAAGAAGATTAACTACCTGAAACTAAATCGCAATTGCTATACTATTACACTGTTTAATGGTTAAAAGACTGGGTGTCATTCTTTTCTTGGAACTTCAGATGTGAAAGTTTTGACCTTGATTTACACAATAGCCATCTACTATTAAATTTGCTGTCTTAACTTCTAATCATCAAAAGTCAAGTTTCAATCAAGAAAAATGCTGTTGAGATAGCCTGGAAATATTGGAAATCCGTTGTGATACATCAGAAGCAATATGTTTTCTAACAACCTTAAGGGCTGAAGTCTGAGACTCATTTTGGGTGGTTTAATGGCACCCAGTTTTAAAACCAATGAATCTATTCCAATGTGCCACTACCTAGCTGCATAACCCTAAAGAATCTCTACACATATCTGGTTTAATCTCACATCTGCCAAAGAAGAAGTTAAATTAAATGAAGTCTCAGACACCTTTTCAGATCTAAAGTTTTATGATTCTATGAGATGGTAAGGCCACAGGGGAATAGAAAGGTCCCCACAATACACAATAAAGTACTGTGTAGAAATAAATACTTAATAGGATATTTTGACATCACTTTTTTGGGAGCCCAGATGGCACAGTGGTTAAGCGTTTGGCTGCGAACCAAAGGCTGGCAGTTTGAATCCAACAGCCGCTCCTTGGAAACCCTATGGGGCAGTTCTACTCTGTCCTATAGGGTCGCTATGAGTAGGAACCAACTCGGTAGCAATGAGTTTGTTTTTTGTTTTTTTTTTTTGTATTCCTTTCTTAAAATACAATTTGATACTTCTGAAAAGGCCTGGATATAAGATTTAACAGACAAAGTATAGATTTTATACAAGGAGACCCTAATAAAGTATGCCCTTAAAATTTGGGAAAAAGGATAGAAAGTGTCACTCTTCAAAAGAAAAACTTCTAAGAGTTATTATAAAAGGACAAGATGAGCCACCTGAAAACCCCACTCAGGAAAAAAAAAACCTAATTAGCAAGAGACCTAGAATATCTCTTAAAACTCACAAAAATGTGCTATTTAAAATGTTTAAATATCATGTACAGTATAATTGTGGAACATAGTAATTAACCTTATTCAGAATAGATGTATGATACAATAGAAGAAGTCACAAATACTGTAATTCCAGGAGGTTTTCATAGCAGAAGTAATGCTGGGAAACAACATTGCTCGGTGTGGCTTCTCTAACCACTCTCTAGGAGGAAGGGATTCTGATTCTAACAGCCTGTCACTGCTTTCTTCATAAAATATCTCCGGAGCAGAAAAGTAAAGCACATAAAATATTAGCTTGATTTGAGTATTCTTTTGTTGATATCTAATTTAGAATTAGGAGCCCTGGTGGTGCAACAGTTAAGTGCTTAGCTGCTAACCAAAAGGTTGGTGGTTCAAACCAAACCAGCAGCCCCTTGGGAGAAAGACCTGGAGATCTGCTTCTGTAAAGATTACAGCTGAGAAAACCCTATGGGGCAGCTCTACTCTGCCACATGAGGATGCTGTGAGTTGAAAATCGACTTGATAGTACTTAACAGCAACAATTATGATTGTCAATAGGCCACAGTCTGATTTATAAATTTGTTTATCTCCTGAGTGTACCAGCCCACCAAGAAAGCGTTTATGTTCAATCGTCAATATGTTATTCTGCTATCCTTCTGCCCATGATAAACTGGTACCCTGGCTTACAAAATCATCAGGATGTAATTTCAGTTAGTGTAAAACAATTCCTAAGAACTTGCTTAAAGTAATAAAACAGAGCTTCTAAAGTCATAAAGCTGAGGAGCAAAGTACCACGGTGACCTTCTCAAGATGAACAAATTCATAAGGCTCAGTTTAAAACAGTCTTTAGTCCACTTTTGCCTTACTCATATACTCTCGAGCAATAAACAATTATTTACTAAGTGCCCACTATATGACAAGCATGCCTTGCATTATTCTAAAATGAGAGACAGAAAACCAGTTGAAATAATATTTGTCTAGCATCTACTACACGTCAGGCACCATTTGGAATCACATTTCATACTCTCCTTAGTATACACAATTATTATTCTCGCTGCTCAGGGTACATATAGGTCCTTGCCCAGGCCTGCACTATTTTCATGATCATTGGTATGCTTAAGTCTATTGTTTTGCTCATCTTCCAGCATTATATCAGAAAATATTCTGTCAGGATCCATAGGGTTTTCATTGACTAGTTTTTGGAAGTAGATCACTAGGTCTTTCTTTCTAGTAGGAATACACCCTCATTTAGCCAAGCATGGTGCTATTAAAGGATATTTAGACCATTTTTTTGCCACTATAATCCATGTGCCAATAAGCATCCTTATTCAAATATTCTTGCATATTGGTGCTTTTTTTTTTTTCATATGATCAATTCTGAAAAATGATATTTGGCATTAATTACCTCTCAGGAACTTTTCTAAATGCTTCACATATATTATCTCATTTAATCTTGACACAACCCTATGAGATGTTATTACCTCTATTTTAAGAATGATGAAATTGAGGTGTACAACCTGCCCAAGGTCATTAGTTACTATTGGTGGATAAGAGATTTGAGAGTTTAAATAACTTGCCCAAAGTTACTAGGTAGTAAGTGGCAGATAAGAGGCTCACACCCAGGTGGTCTGCCTACCAAGTCCATGTTCTTAAAACGACTCTTACCCAGATTGCCATATTACTTCCCAGAGGCTGCAGCCATTGACAAACCTCTGGATGATTTCTAGAAACCATTCAAAGGCGTCCCTTGCACCATGGAATGGCTTATCTAGGGATAGCATCAACCCCAGGCAGCGTGCTGCATCAGGTGCACAGACGGCTATCTGGTTTCCAAACACAACTAAGTGTCTTCCCTGCCTTCTGCAAAGCCTTTTATAATGTAGAGTTTGGTTACCTCGGGGACTGTCTCTCCCCTTAGCACACTCATAGCAGTTGGGACCAAGAAATGAATATGTATTGCTAGTGAATGGGATGCAGAATAGTGCAGTAGGCAGGGTGTCTCTGCTAACAGCTTCCAGATTTACACTTCGGGGAAGCAGACACTGGGGATCTTCCATTCATGGCTTACCTTGTTAAGATCCTTACTTAAGAAGTCTTCAGTTTTTTGATGCTTACAGAATGAAGGAATTCCTTTCTCCCCTCTCAAGACCAAAATTCCCCAAATTGATTAAAATTGTAATAGCATACTACTGTTTTTATGTTTCTTATTAATTTTATATACTGTTCCCAAAAGTGTTTCAATCTGCAATAGAACCCTGGGGACTTACGCAAAGGGTGTGGTTTTTACAAATCAAATAAAGGAACCAAATTAAATTAAACAATCTGGAACTATTTTTTCCTCCCTTTGGAGCAATAAGACTTAAGCGTATGATACTGCATTTTGGCTCTTGTGGTGAGACAGGTGTGAGCAAAGAAAAATGCTAAATATTGTCCTGAGTTTAGCATCATATTCTAGGAGAGAGGCAGTCAGGGACACAATAGGATAATCACAGAGCCCTGGGAGAGAATTTATCGCAGCTAACAGTGAGTGTGTGGATGGTGGTTTGGCAAAGAAAATAGTCCTGGTTTTATGTCTCAAGAAAGGCAACTTGAGGCGCTGAATGTTAAAGATTCTAATGATGATAATAAACATATTGCAAAACCCTGCAGAAACACTACTACTGGTCTAGCAATGTCTGTGGAATGACCTAAGTTGGGGCTGGCACCGTTGCCCTCTGGTAGAAAGTCAGGATTACACAAGAGTGCTTCTGGGAAAACAGATTGAAATGATTTGCGCTGAAAGCCCCTTGCCTTGAGCACAAACCATGTTGTCGCTGTTGCTAGGTGCCGTCAAGCCGGTTCAGATTCGTAGTGACCCTGTGTATAACAGAAGGAAGAACTGCCTAGTCCTACCATTCCCACAACCATGGTTATGCTCGAGCCCGTTGTTGCAGCCACTGCGTCAATCCATCTCATTGAGGGTTCTCCTCTTTTTCACTGAACCTATACTTTACCAAGCATGATGTCCTTCTCCAGGGATGGATCCCTCCTGATAACATGCCCAAAATACATGAGATGAAGTCTTGTGATCCTGCCTTCTAAGGAGCATTCTGGTTGTACTTGTTCCAAAACAGATTTGTTTGTTCTTCTGGCAGTCCATGGTATATTCAATATTCTTTGCTAGGACCATAATTCATAGGTACCAGTTTTTCTTCAGTCTTCCTTTTTCATTGTCCTGCTTTCACATACATACGATGTGAATGAAAATACCGTGGCTTGAGTAAGGCTCACCCCAGTCCTCAGATGATATCTTTGCTTTTTAACATTTTAATTAAAGAGGTCTTTGGCAGCAGATTTGCCCAAAGCAATATGTTGTTTGATTTCCTGACTGCTGCTTCCATGGGCGTTGATTGTGGGTCCGGGTAAAATGAAATCCTTGACAACTTCAATATTGTCTCCACTTATCATGATGTTGCCTACTGGTCCAATTGTGAGAATGTGAGCACAAACCATACCACAAACTGGTTGTGTGCTCAAGCCAGTTGTAAGCATAACCATAAAAAGAAAACCAAACCATCTTCAAGTTGATTCTGACCTCTGTAAAGTGTTGAAAAGCAAAGGTGTCACCTTGAAGACTAAGGTGCACCTGACCCAAGGCATGGTATTATCAATAGCGTCATATGCACGCAAAAGCTGGAGAGTGAATAAGGAAGACTGAAGAATAATTGACTCCTCTGAATTGTGGTGCTGGCAAAGAATATTGAATATACCGTGGACTGCCTGAAGAATGATAAAAATCTGTCTTAGAAGAAGCACAGTCTGATTGCTCCTTAGAAGCAAGGTTGGCAAGACTTTGTCTCACATACTTTGGACATGTTATCAGGAGGCATCAGTCCTTGGAGAAGGACATTTCGCTTGGTAAAGTAGAGGGTTAGCAAAAAAGAGGAAGACCCTCAATGAGATGGATTGACTCAGGGGCTGCAACAACGGTTCAAGCGTATGGAAGATTGTGAGGATGTCTCAGGACTGGGCACTGTTTTGTCCTGTTGTACATAAGGTCGTTAGTCAGAATCGACTTGATGGCACCTAACAACAACAACAACATATACACATAAGAGTCCCTGGGTGGCACAAATGGTTATGGCACTCAACTACTAGCTAAAAGGTTGGAAGTTCGAGTCTATCCAGAGGCACCTCGGAAGAAAGACCTGGTGATCTGCTTCTGAAAACTCAGCCATTGAAACCCTACGGAGCAAAGTTTTACTATAACACACATGGAGCTGCCATGGTTTGCAATCTATGCCACAATGACTGGTTTATATATTATACTAATTAATAAAGCCACACCAAACCTGTTGCTGTCAAGTCGATTCCAACTCATAGCAACCTTACAGAACAGAGTAGAACTGCCCCCATAGGTTTCCAAGGAGCACTGGTGAATTCAAACTGCCAGCTTTTTGGTTAGCAGCTAAAGTTCTTAACCACTGTGCCACCAGGGCTCCATACTAAACAATAGCATATAATATTATAGACACTACTTTTAACAGTTATATTACATTTATTGTTGTTGTTCCGACTTATAGCCACCCTATGCACAACAGAACGAAACACTGGCCGGTCCTGCGCCATCCTTACAATCGTTGTTATACTTGAGCTCGTTGTTGCAGCCACTGTGTCAATCCACCTCATTGAGGGGCTTCCTCTTTTCTGCTGACCCTGTACTCTGCCAAGTATGATGTCCTTCTCCAGGGACTGATCCCTCCTGACAACATGTCCAAAGTATGTAAGATGCAGTCTGACCATCCTTGCCTCTAAGAAGCATCCTGGTTGTACTTCTTCTAAGACAGATTTGTTTGTTTTTTTGGCAGTCCATGGTATATTCAATATTCTTTACCAGCACCACAATTCAAAGGCGTCAACTCTTCTTCCGTCTTCCTTATTCATTGTCCAGCTTTCACATGCATATGATGCAATTGAAAATACCATGGCTTGTTTTTTTTTTTTTTTTTTTTGGGTCAGGCGCACCTTAGTCTTCAAGGTGACATCTTTACTCTTCAACACTTTGAAGAGGTCCTTTGCAGCAGATTTACCCAATGCGATGAGTCTTTTGATTTCTTGACTGCTGCTTCCATGGCTGTTGATTGTGGATCTAAGTAAAATGAAATCCTTCACAACTTCAATCTTTTCTCCATTTTTCATGATGTTGCTCATTGGTCCAGTTGTGAGGATATTTGTTTTCTTATGTTGAGGTGCAATCCACACTGAAGGCTGTGGTCTTTGATCTTTACCAGTAAGTGCTTCAAGTCCTCTTCACTTTCAGCAAGCAAGGTTATATCATCTGCATGACGCAGGTTGTTAATGAGTCTTCCTCCAATCCTGATGGCCCGTTCTTCTTCATATAGTCCAGCTTCTCGTACTATTTGTTCAGCATACAGATTAAATAGGTATGGTGAAAGAATACAACCCTGACTCACACCTTTCCTGACTTTAAACCAATCAGTATCCCCTTGTTCTGTCAGAACAACTATCTCTTGATCTGTGTAAAGGTCCCTCATGAGCACAATTAAGTGTTCTGGAATTCCCATTCTTCTCAGTGTTATCCATAGTTTGTTATGATCCACACAGTCAAATGCCTTTGCATAGTCAATAACACACAGGTAAACATCCTTCTGGTATTCTCTGCTTTCAGCCAGGATCCATCTGACATCAGCAAAAGAATGAAGAAATCTGTCTTGGAAAAAGTACAACCAGAATGCTCCTTAGAAGCAAGGATGGCAAGACTACATCTTACATACTTTGGACATGCAGGAGAGATCAGTCGCTGGAGAAGGACATCGTGCTTGGTAAATTACAGGGTCAACGAAAAAGAGGAAGACCCTCAATAAGATGGACTGACACAGTGGCTACAACAATGGGCTCAAGCATAACAACGATTGTGGGCATAGCACAGGACTGGGCAGTATTTCTTTCTGTTGCACCTAACAACAACAACAAATAGGGTTGCTGTGGTCGGAAATGACTCGACAGCAGTGGTTTTTTTTTTTTTTTTTAATGGTTTGTGCTCACAACTGGTTCATGGGATGGTTTGCGCTCACATCCTTACAACTGGATCTATAAGCAAGATCATGATAAATGGAGACAATAATGAAGTTGTCAAGGATTTCAGTTTACTTGGACCCACAATCAACATCCTTGGAAGCAGCAGTCAGAAAATCAAATGATGTACTGCATTGGGCAAATCTGCTGCAAAAGACCTCTTTAAAGCGTTAAAAAGCAAAAATATCACTTTGAAGACTACGGTGCCCCTGACCCAAGTTATACTATTTTCAATTGCCTCGTATGCATGAGAAAGCTGGACAGTGAATAAGGAAGGCCACAAAACAAACCATACCAGCTGTAAAATGAACTACTGAAGAAATCAGAGAGGCGGAGGTGGAGTGCAGTGCTATGCTAGCATTACTAGGCTGTCACGGAAATTGTCAGAGGGTAAAATTGCCTCTGTGGTGTTAGATATAGAAACTTTGGGTGGCAACTTTATGATTAGGATGGAATCAGGTTGGTGAGAAAAGTCAGCTTGGGACAAAAGCTAATAGTGGGCAAAAATAGCTAAATTTGATAAATTTAAGATTTATAAAAATATCTAACATTTATAAAAAAAATTTATACATGTTAACATATTCCGCATTAACTCATTTGACACGCCTTTTCCACCTTGGCAGTAAGGCATAGAAAGTATGATTGGACTTAGTTTACACTGGAGGAAACACACTCAGAGAACTTGTAACTTGCCCAGGGCACACTTGTAATAGTGTGGTAGCTGGTACAAGAACCCTGGCTTTAAGGCTCCATTGGTTGGCTCGAACACCATTCTTCTGATGATGCGTAGGGGCCAATGTCAAGACCAGACTACAGAGTCCAATAAACCAATAAACTCGTCTCTCCGTTTGAGCAAAAGGAGTCTTCCTAACCCAGCTATTGCTTAGAACCACACAGTAGGTCAGAAACCCTGAAGGGCTGGGCCCGCAGCGATGATGCGCAACGCAGGAGCGGAGGAGTGCGGACGTGAGGAGGCCGGGTGGTGGTCTGCCAGGGGGCCGGCCTGGGGCGGTGCAGAGCGGGGCTCCCCACTCTCCGACGCTGCCCGGCCCGGCAGGAGCCCCACCTGCGCAGCTCGCGCCTCCCCTCAGCCTTCCAGCAGCGCGCTGCGCTCCAGCTTCCGCGCCCCGCCCGCCCACCTCCCGCTCGCCCCCGGCCGTGGTCACTCACTCACGGTCTGGGACACTTTCAACTCCTGGTTGAGCCACTGGCACAAAATCTCCGACATGGCTCAGACAGCGCTTCAGACAGCGAATAGGTGCCGGTAACACTGCGGGAGGCCCGCCCACCGGCCTGCGTCTTCCAGTTGCCAAGGGCAACCCGTTGCTAAGGAAGCGTATCTAAGGAGGAGCTGGGGGATAGGTTCCGAGAAGAGGGGACACCAGAGCCCAACAGGCAGAGGACGGAAAACCGTGGACTGCCCCCTGCTGGCGGGTGAGACCAAAATGTACTCAAGCCCAAAGGACTCTGAAGGGGCGTTGGCGGGAGTGTGGGCCTTGAGGGGGACTGAGTGAAGTGAGCAAGGTGTGGGTGAGCAGGGAGCAAGGCAGGAAAGCTTATGGACTGAGCAAGCGGTTCTTAGAAAAGTAGAAAGAACAAGGAAGGGCTTTTTGATTGAAAGGTTTATTTTTTGTTGTCTTTTAAAGAAACTCATATTGAAGTTCTTGTTCTAAGGGCAGCAATTTTGTCATTGATTTACAGTTTGCTGTTGTTGGTCCTCTACTTCACCAAACATGATGACCTTCTCTAGAAATTTATGAGTCCTGATGACTTGTCCAAAGCAAGCGAGTTGGATTATGTTCTGTTGTGACCCATAGGGTTTTCGCTGGCTAATTTTGGAAGTAAATTGCCAGGCCTTTCTTCCTAGAATGTCTTAGTCTGGAAACTTCCCTGAAACCTGTCCACCATGGGTGACCTTGCTGGTATTTGAAATACTGGTGATATAGCTTCCAACATCACAGCAACATGTAAGCCACCACAGTATGACAAACTGGCAGACAGGGGTGAATGTCTCATCTTGGATTTACCCACATTAGGAAGATTGTAAGAGTCTAAAAAGGCTCTACAGCTTGGGGAATATATTTCATAAAGCTGTATCCATATCGCAAACACTTCATGATGGAAAGCCTTTGGCTATGTGCCTAGAAATGGTCTCTGAGACATGCCTGCTTGTTGTCACCTGGTAGTTTATTTAAATTGATGACTAGTACTGCGTTTAGTGAGAGGTTCTCAGCTTTAATTTCAGTCAGTAGAACCTGAGGAATTGAAATCAATGTTTTCCAGATTGCTGAGACAATTGCTTTTCAGGAAGGATGTAGATGATAGAATACCAAATCCCTGGAAGCCCTGGAAGAAAATACCTGCTCTCATAAACAACATGAAGATATGGGCTGGTTTTCTCACATCAAAGTGAAATACTGCAGTGACTACCTCTAAGGAGCTCTTTGGTTGTTTGTTTTTTCTTTCAAAGGGTTCTTTGTGGTGTTTGTATTTGGAACCTAACCCATAATGTGCCCATATGGTATTTTGGAAAAGAAGCTTACATATAGGATTTAGATAGATGAAGATACAGTTTCCAAAAAATAAAAGGCGAAGTCCTTCATTTCTCAAAAAGGGGATGGTATTTTTTATTTCCGTTTCCAAAGCAACCAACTTGAAAAGGACTTGACATGAAAATATTGATGAAAATGTCAAGCTCTGCCTAAATTACATGCATTTTGCTGTATGTTTTCTCTTGAAATTTTCAAATTAGGTGCCATTCCAAATGAATATTAAATTCATTGCCTTCCCATTGAAATCTCAGCTCTGGGTAAGGCTTCTCATGCTGTTGATATTGGTGTTTTGCATTAACATAACATATGACTTGTTTGTTTTCCCATGTGGAATCAGTTGGATGAGAAAGAAATGATTTAAAAATGAACAGTTTTCCATCTCTTCTTGACATAGCTTCATTATAATTTTGTAATGAATTTTTTAGAATATCTGGCTCCTGCATCCAATTGTAACTACCCTAGCAATTATAAAACCAAGTAAGATGTTTTCTTTATAATGCATTATCTGTCATTTGAAATACAAATCTCTATTTCTCTTCTCTAAACAATCGAGAGTGAACTATATACTTATTTTGAAGTTACTAGGTAAATTGGAAAGTTGTACTGTTTACTGAAAATGTAATCCATTGAAAAATTTACACATTCTTTTAAAAACTGATTATAACATTTTTTTCATATTTGGAATGTTACACTCTCAATAAAGCTCATGCTTTGGAACCAGACACACCTAGGTCTGGATGTCTGCTTTTGATCTGGCTAGCTCTTTGACTTTAGGGAAATCAGTTAAGCTCTCTGAACCTCAGTTTCCTTAACTGTAAAATAAGGACATCAGTATTTATTTCACAGTGTGGTGAGGATTAAATGAGAATATGCATATAATAGTGCCTGGTCCCTAGTAGATGCTAACCAAATGTTTCTTTCCTTTTCTCTTAACACATTATCTCTACAAATGCTATATGAATTTAGGCGTTGCATTACAGTTTGGCTTAGTTTTGAGTAGCTCAGATTTGCTTATAGTATTTCAAAAGCTTTGAGGCAATAATTTCATGTAGCTGTTTTGATGGATTTATGACTAGTTCAATATTTATATATACATGCATACAAACATATAACCAAAAAAAAAAAAATTGCCCTCTAGTCAAATCTGACTCATAATGACCCCATAGGACAGAGTAGAACTGCCGCATAGGGCTTCCAAGGTTATAAATCTTTATGGAAGCAGACTGCCACATGTTTCTCCTACAGAGTGGCTTATGGGTTCGAACTGCTGACCATTCAGCTAGCAGCCGAATGCTTTAACCACTGTGCTGCTGGGGGAATGCATATAACCAACCAACCAGCCACTCTGTTGCCATTGAGTTGATTCTGACTCAAGAGACTCTATAGGACAAAGTGGAACTGCCTCACAGGGTTTCCACAGAGCAGTTGGTAGATTTGAACTGCCGACCTTTTGGTTAGCAGCCATAGCTCGCTGTAGTTATTAGCCACAATACATAGACATATTTTTAAAAACATCTTACTTGGCTCTCCATGTATGTCCTGCATGCATCTCCTTATAATATACCTTTCCCTTCTTATCACCTTAGATCATTCTTTTGTTCTCACTCCTCAGCAGGTTTTGCAGTGACCTTGCTCACTTCACATTCATTGATTCTACAAATGTTTGCCCTGTGGCTCATAATAACCACCTACACTAGTTTTCCCTGTCTCTTCCCCTCTGGTCCATCCTCTATGACCAGTCATATTCACTGCTCTAGTCCTCTAGTCTCATGAACTCCACTAGAGCAGTGTTAACCAACAGTGGGTCTTGACCTCCTAACAAGATGTCTAATTAATTTAGTGGGTCAGGATCAGAATTCTTCATAAATGAAACAGTAGAGAATAAAATGAAATAGAAAATATCAGAGTGCATTGCATGTGGTAAGGATAAATGTGTTGTTTTGAAACATTTTTGTTTTAGTTATACATGTACGCACATTTTACTTATACACATATGTGATTACATGTGAATGTGTGTGCGTGTATAATTTAAACAGTATTTCTCACTGCAGGTCATGGTTAATAAAACTTGAAAGCCACTGTCCTGGAGGAAGTTTCTCTATGATTTAGTCTCAACCTAACCTTAACTGTAAGCCACAAATTCCCTTTCAACACTCTGCTCCCATTTCTTTATCAGGCCCCAATTTTCCCACTTCTAAATCTATAATTTATATAAAAAATGTGTTTTGGAAACCCTGGTAGCGTAGTGGTTAACAGTTCATCTGCTAACCAAAAGGTCAGCAGTTCGAATCAACCAGGCACTCCTTGAAAGCCCTGTGGGGCAGTTCTACTCTGTCCTATAGAGTTGATATGTGTTGGAATCGACTCGATGGCAATGGGTTTTTAAATGTGTTTTCCTTGCTTCTTTGTAAAAAAGGCAGCTTCTTGTCAGCCAATCCTGTCTGTCCTTCAGGGTTCAGCTCATCAGCTACCACTTTCATAAAGCCACGTCCTACTCCCTTCACCCTCCCAATTCCATCTCCCTTCTGAAAGCCCAAAGTACTTTTTTTTTTTTAACTCTCATCCCAGCCCCCTCTTGCCAACTGCCCACAACTCAGCCAGGAACTCAGTTTTGCAATCTTCATATCCTCGTTCTCAACACTTTTTCAAATGAACGTTAATTTAGGCTCTCAGGAGAAGAGACAACTCCAGTTCTTGTTATTTATAGCAAGTAACAGTTCTGCTCTGGAAGTTCAATTCTATTTCAAACTTCTTGAAGTCTTCAGGACATTTGTGGGAGACAGATGTATGACCCTTTCTCTTGGATGCCTGATTTTCCAGGTCCACATGGTTTGTCTTATTTATGGGTTGCTTGTTTCACAGGCAAATATTTGAATTTTCAATCTTTGAAAGCAATTGGTTTTGAAACAAAATCAGGTTAAAAACAAAACAAATAACTTGGGACCATATGCCAAAGTTTGAGTAATAGGTTCTATCACTAAGGCAAATGAGCCAAATATCATTTATCAAAATTCTTGTGTCTAGTTAAGTCTGAAATATTATATACGTAGTTTAGGAGTCCAGGGAGCCCTAGTGGCGTGGTGGTTAAGGGCTCGGCTGCTAATCAAAATGTCATCAGTTGAAATCCACCAGCCACCTCTTGAAACCCTAGAGGGCAGTTCTATTCTGTCCAGTAGGGTCATTGTGAGTTGAAATCAACTCAACAGCAGTGGGTTTAAGCAACAGCAACAACATGTGTATGTATATAACCTGTTGCCATTAAGCTGATTTATACACACACACGTAAATCTGTGCTAACTGAAAGGTTGACAGAATCTACCCAGAGATGCCTCAAAAGAAAGACGTGACCATCTGCTTCCAAAAGGTCAGAGCCTTGAAAACCTTATGGTTTCTACTCTGCACACATGGGGTTGCCATGAGCCAGAATCAACTCAACAGCAACTAAGAACAACAGCAGTACAATAGATGTGAGGTCTTATCCTTGTTGGCCTGAAATTTGTGCAATGAAATCTGTATTTGTATAGAGTACTTTGGCCAAAGAGTTTTGGACTGGTTTGTACATCTGTTTCTGAATTTATGTATTTATAATTTACCCATTCTGCCACTGAGATGTACATAACCTTGTCCTATAATAGACATGATAAATGTATAGAATTGCTGAAAATTTTATTATTCTTTCAGTATTTTATATTGTCTACAGAAACAGAACCAGTGAGATAGATAGAAGGATGGATGGGCAGATGGATAGGTAGATAGATATAGATAGGTAGGTAGGTAGGTAGATTGATAGATGATATATGGATGGATGGATGGTTGGATGGATGGATGGATGGATGGATGGATGGATGGATGGATGGATGGATGGTAGGTAGGTAGATGATAGATAGAGAGATAGATGATAGAGAGATAGACAATAATGATGATGATAGATAGATGATAGGTAGGTAGATAGATTAGATAGATGATAGATTAGATAGATAGATAGATGATAGATAGATAGGTAGGTAGATGATAGATAGATAGATAGATAGATAATAGATAGACAGACAGACAGATAGATAGATAATGCTGATAGATGATAGGTAGGTAGATAGATTAGATAGATGATAGATTAGATAGATAGATAGATTAGACAGATAGACAGACAGATAGATAGATGATAGATAGATTAGGTAGGTAGGTAGGTAGATAGATGACAGGTAGATAGATAGATAGGTAGATGATAGGTAGGTAGGAAGGTAGGTAGGTACGTAGATGATATGTAGATTTCCTTCAAGGATTTGTCCAATTGTGCAATTGCAGAGAGCTGGCAATTCCAAAATCTATAGGTTAGGTGACAAGAAGAGTGAACAGTAGGAGTTCTGGGAAAATGTCTGCTTATAGTCTGAAGACAGAATACACCCTAGGGAAATTCTCTTTTTGTACCTAAGGCTTTCAAATGATTAATTGAGGCCCACCCATATTATGGAAAATAGTTATGTTTTACATGAGACCAACTGATTTAATCACATGTAACTACTTTGTAGGAGCCCTTGGGTGGTACAAATGTTTAGTACACTAGGCTGCTAACCAAAGGTTGGAAGTTCAAATCCACTCAGAGGTACCTCCGAAGAGAGTCCTGGCGATGTACTTCCAAAAAATCAGCCATTGGAAACCCACAGTTCTACTCAGACACACAGGGTCACCATATGTTAGAATCAACAGCAGCTACTTTATAACAGCAATTAGACTAATGTTTTACCAAACAATTGGGCACCATAGCCTGGCCAAGTTGACACATAAAATTAACCATCATACATATGTAGACAACAATCCATTTTGTAATCCTGAATACTTCTGGAAGACTAATCGTCCTTCATTGTGCTATTTTCTTACCTTATAAAACTGCAGAAGTTCCCAATTTCCTGTTAAGATTATATGCCAAACTTTCAAAACAATACATCATCTGGTTCTGTTCTACTTAGTGAATTTTAGATCCCCACCACATTCCGTTACAAATAACCACATGCCGTGCTAATTCCTGACTCCATAATTTATGAACCAATTGCACCAAAGCCTACTCTTTAATTCAAATCAGATTTGTCTCCTAAAATTTGTGTTGACATTCCTTACTGTTTTCCGTCTGCTTTCAACTCCACTGGCCTGAGATGCACCAGTAGAATCTGGGCTATTTGAGTGCTTGGATTTTTTTCATTTTCGCATACTTAGAATCTAAAACCAAACCAATTACCAAACCCATTGCCATCCAGTCAATTCTGACTCATGGTGACCCCATGTATTACTGAGTTGAACTGATCCGTGGGGTTTTCTTGACTATAATCTTAACAGAAGCAGATCACCAGGACTTTTCTTCCACGGTACCACTGGGTGGGTTTGAACCACCAACCTTTAGGTTAATAGTTGAGCACAATCCATTCGTGCCACTCAGGGACGTTAAACCTAAAACAGTGCTTATCAAAAAGGCCACTAAATAAATGTTATGGCATGAATTGTTGTTGTTAGGTGCTATTGAGTTGGTTTCGATGCATAGCAACCCTGTGTACAACAGAACGAAACAGTGCCTGGTCCTGAGCCATCCTCACAATTGTTGTTGTGCTTGAGCCCATTGTTACAGCCACTGTGTCAATCCATCTCATTGAGGGCCTTCGCCTTTTCTGCTGACCCTCTACTTTACCAGCCATGATGTCCTTCTCCTGACAACATGTCCAAAGTATGTGAAATGTAGTCACACCATCCTTGCTTCTAAGGAGCATTCTGGCTGTGTTTCTCCCAAGAGAGATTTGTTTGCTCTTTTGGCGGTCCATAGTATATTCAATATTCTTCGCCAACACCATAATTCAAAGGCATCAATTCGTCTTCTATCTTCCTGATTCATTGTCCAGCTTTCACATATGTATGAGGTGATTGAAAACACCATGGCTTAAGTCAGGTCCACCTTAGTCTTCAAGGTGGCACCTTTGCTTTTTAACACCTTAAAAAGGTCCTTTGCAGCAGATTTGCCCAATGCAATGCATCGTTTGATTTCATGACTGCAGCTTCCATGGGCGTTGATTGTGGATCCAAGTAAAATGAAATTTTTGACAACTTCAGTCTTTTTTCTGTTTATCATGATGTTGCTTATTGGTCCAGTTGTGAGGATTTTTGTTTTCTTTATGTTGAGGTATAATCCATACTGAAGGCTCTAGTCTTTGGTCTTAATCGGTAAATGCTTCAAGTCCTCTTCTCTTTCAACAAGCAAGGTTGTGTCATTTATATAACGCAGGCTGTTAAGATTCTGCCTCCAGTCCTGATACTGTGTTCTTCACATAGTCCAGCTTCCTGGATTATTTGGTCAGCATACAGATTGAATAAGTATGGTGAAAGGTACAACCCTGAATTAATGAATGCCACTAGAGCTTAGAGGTGAAAAGTTTCTAACTCTAGGATTTTATTCACGGTCAGAATATTTTTCATGTTAGAGGCTACAAAAACAAAATGCGTGTATGTGTGCGTGTGTGTGTGTGTGTACATGTTGAGAGCAAAGCACCTCTGGGTACCTTTTTTTAGCCTAAGCTAATTTCTTTTGGGCGGGGGGAGGGCAGGTATCATCTACATTTCTGTGTCCTCTGAAAGAGTAAATACAGAGTTAGGTGAGGGGGAAAGTATTTTTAAGGCTTTCATGGAAGTTACAAACTTTAATAGAATTCAAAGATCTTCTAGAGACTCTATGGAACACATACCCTCAAACTTCACTTGGCAGATTCCATAGTACAGGAGAGTATTGTCCTTAATAAGTCAAATCTCCAAGGGGAAGAAAGTTTGCCTTCAGGTTAAGTGTTCCCTGGGACAAGCTTGATTTATGCATTACTAACCTGGATGCTTCAATCACGCTTATTTTGAATTGTCTCAGTTAGTCAAGTCCAAAGTAAAGCCTATATTGACTTTCAGCAACCAGCAATTCCATTACCATATTCTTAAGTACCTTATCTGATCAAGTGATTAAATTGTCAAATCTTCTAAAAGTCAGGAAGACTGGGTCAAGTTCTGCAAGAAAGAGAGCCAGACACATAAATGAAGCATGAAGTTCACTTCAGTTACATGTCTTTCTTATTGTGTTATCATCTGCATGATTTTACCGAGTTAATAACAGGTCTGCAAAGTTTTACTCATTCTAAACCACCCACATGGGAGAAAGGCAAACTGTGATGAAATTATAATGAAAATGTATCTATATTTGTCAAGAAGGTTGATTTTTTTTATGCCTAATTAGTTTTTGGAAAGTGGAGCTGAATGTTCAAGTATTATTAAATTGATACATCTACCAGATAGATCTCTTTTCATATTAAATTTCTGCAAGGCTCACCAAATAATCCCTATTAAAATGCTTAGGGCATTGCCAAAGACAAGACAAGATTTTAACAGCTATCAGGAAATGAATGATTGTAATGTATGCTACTATAATGACAATAACAACAATGTAATGTTAAAATAGCAATGATATGATGACCAATAATTATATTAAGTCCTATTACTTTGAAAGAACCTGTATGTCATCAATCAAGGTAGAATTTTTACTCTGACAAAAAGTTCATAACGACTAGTCTACTGAATATGAATATGCATAATTGCATAATTTGTCAAATAATGGAAATATTCTGTATCAGAAATTCAAATCCAACAGAAGGTCTCTAGGTACTAGTAATTTACATATCATGTTCTTCAGTATATGGAGATAAATAGATATATTTAAAAAAATAAATATATATCATATATTATATGGCGCTCCCTGGGTGGCAGGCAAAACGGTTATGTGCTCGATGACTAGCCAAAAGGTTGGTGGTTTGAACTCACTTAGATGTCCCTTGGAAGACAGGCCTGGCAATCTGCTTCTGAAAGGTAACAGCCTCAAAAACTCTATGGAGCAGCTCTCATCTGCATACATGGGATTGCTGTGAGTCGGAAGTGACTTGAGAGGAACTAGCAACAACAACACATTTATATATATTTATATATATATGGATATGAATGTATGCATCTAAAACATTGCATGAGAAATGGAAACAGAGGAACTCCCTGCTTGAAAAGGCATGAATAATTGGAAGGACAGTTCATTGTAGACAGAATTACGATTCAAGGCTTCCCCAATTCATAGAGTTAATGCTCAAGGTTCTTGCTTTTATCCAAGACATTTTTTTCCTCCAAAAATATTTCACTGCCCACCATAACTCTATAGAAGAAAATTCTGCTTGTCTATTAATCAATAAAAGCTCCTAAAGTTAAAAGAATCTGTCAGTGATATTCCATCCTTGTGTTCCTGGTGCCTGGCAATGAATAGATGCTCTATGAATATTGTTTGAATAAAAAAATAAAAGTGGATTCACTAAATCAGCCATTTCCAAGTTGTTTTTCTGATCAAACACCTCATCATTAAAAAAAAATCAGAGACCTTCTGCTTACTAATAAGAAAAGAGACATGAACTACAACACCGTTTTTTTTTTTTATATACTTACTAAATAAAATTTGAAAATACTCCAAAATACAAAAAATTTCAAGTAGCAGACAAAAAGATATAAATGGAAGTTTTAATTTTTCATGCTACCTTCTTACTCAAGCCTGACACATTTGTCTTCCCATCAACAACAGAGCAGAAATCAAGTTTCTTAGTATGGCATTCAACACCTCATAGGATCTAGCCTCTGTCTACCGTTCATCTGCATCTTCCACCACAACTGCTGTCCCTCACATCTTCTGCCTGTGTGCCCACCACCTAGAGTGCTTTTTTTCTACTTCCTCAATGAGATATGTTATTAAAATCTTGCTTTTCTTTCAATGTCTGGAACAAATGCCAGCTCTCCCTGTATATATTTTTCTCCCCCCCTGCCTTTGGATTTAATCTTACTTCCTTGTGTTTGTACGACATTTTATTTGTGCATCCATTTCAGCTATTTACCACATTATACCTTTAATTATCATTATTTGTGCATGTATGTACTATTATTCTAGATTCTAAGAGTCTTGAGGGGCTATGTCTTATTCAACTTTGTGTCCCCCAGTAGTGACTAAAACAATGTTTTGCACATAGGAATAATTGAGGGAAGTCCAATGAGTTTAATTATCCTTTAGTTGAAGGGGAAAGATGGAGAACATTTCAAAAGATACTGAAACCATCTTCCTTATTTATAAGGTCATTTTGACAGCATTTGGAGGAAAAGAAACTAGAGATAATTAAACTTCTATCTTGAGAAAGAAGCAAAATGCATTTAAAGGAAAGAAGCCTTTGCAGTATTGCAAATACATAAGAATACAGCCTTTGAAACAAGTGGTCATAAGCAGTAGTCATAAAACACCACAGTTCACAGTATTCATACAGCGCCTCCATCTTACAACTGATTCAGGTCAATCAGTCATCCTGATGCCGTCATCTTCATGGCAGAGAGCGTTTAAGCTGGAAATGACTAGTAGGTCAAGTCCGTGGATGTTGCCATGACCCTTTTCATACTACTGTCTTGAAGAGTTTTGCCAAATTAAAGCTGTAAGTTCTGCTGAGGTGCTTTCCTGCCAAAATATCCACCTTTAACCCACTTCCATGGTAATGAGAATGCTGTGAAAAATGAAAAATTTGGGACACTTTGTAAAGGCTAGTGCAGCCAGTCTGAGAGTGATTACGAGTGGCCATATTGGCACATAAACATAGTTCACTGTACCTCAATCCACAAGCACAGATGTGTAACATTCAAATTAGCTTCAACAGCAGTAGAAAAATAATAGTACATTGTCTCTTAAGTGCAATCTCTTTACTCAGTACAGATTTACAAAAAAAATTCACAATGAATATAGGGTGGGTATGCAATATCTGTGGAGAATCCCCAGGTTCACTTTTTATGGATTTGTAGGGTGTCATAGAATATTTCTACACATATGTTCTGTTCGGGCCTAGACCTAAAGAAAAACTTCTATCAGAAAGTCCAAGAGGAAAGGAGAACGTTCCCTTCAGGTGCAACACTTTGTCTACTCCCCAAAGCCTGCCTCCTCCTTCTCTGTTCTCTAACTCAACAAATGGCCTCACCATCTAGCTGGTACCTAACTCAGAAACCTCAAATCATCCAAGGCACCTTCGTTTTCTTCAGTCTTCACATTCAGTCCCCAACCAAGTCCTGTTGGCACAATCTTCCTATCCATCCTCTTTTCTTCATCTTTACTTATCCGTTATTACCTAACATACTCAGTTACTCTCATTTCCAGTGTTGTAATAGCCTTGGAATTGAGTTTTTTGTTCCAATATGGCCCCTCTCCAGTCCATTATTTACACTATAGATTACAGAAGATAATTGTCCTAAAATGCAAGCCTGACTGCATTACCTCCAAACTCTAAGTCTTTGAATAACTACCACTTGCCATCGAGTCGATTCCAATTCAAAGTACCCTTATAGGAGAGAGTAGAACTGCCCCCACAGCTTTTCCAAGGAACAGCTGGTGAATTGGAACTGCTGCTTCCTGGTTAGCAGCCAAGCTCTTAACCACCTTGCTGCAAGGCTCTGAATGACTGTTAGTTCCCTAAAAAATAAAGTACAGTGAAAGTACAGTACTGTAGATTCTTTTTAATTAGCAAAACAAACAAACAAAAAATCAAGCCAATTCTGAGTCATAGTGACCCTATAGAAGACAGTAGAACTGCCCCATAGGGTTACCAAGGAGTGGCTGGTGGGTTTGAACTGCGAACCTTTTGGTTAGCAGCTGAACTTTCAACCACTGCGCCACCAGGGCCCCCTTTTAATCAGCAATATCTGTTTAATAGTTTCAAAAAAAACCTCTGGATAGGTGAAGTTCCTCTCTACTTGTAAGGCAAATATTTATTGAGTGTTTACTGCTTTTCAGATGTTTTGCTACACGTGGAGTATGCACACCCACTATACCTTCACTGCATTATGGGTTAAGGAGCTTCTGTAATCTATGATCAAAATTGTAGCTGTTGTTGGCTGCTGCTGAGTCAATTCTGACTCATAGCAACCCCAAGTGACGGAGTAGAACTGCCCCATAGCTTTTCCAAGGCTGTAAGTCTCTACAGAAGTAGACTGCACATCTTCTCCTACGGAGCTGCTGGTGATTTTGAACCGCCAGCTGTTTGGTTAGCAATTGATTGCTTTAACTACTGTGCCACCAGGGCTCCTTTAAAAAAAAACTTGTATAATAACACCAAAATTATACAGTGTACAAAAGAGAGATGCTCAAAAAACTGTAACTATAATTTTTTTTTTTTTATAGACTTCAAATTCAATCTGTTAAATTTAACAATTCTCAGGCTTAAGAATCCAGGACAGAAAAACTCACAATTGCTTTTATTTTATTTTAATTACCTTGCTACATTATAAAATTGAGTAATAAAAAGTGGTAATTCTTTTAGTATTAGTATGCCTGAATGAACTGTCTGAACAAGAGCTATTTAGAAGATGAAAATGTGCCAATCCCTCTACTCTCTTAAACTGGATTGTCTCTTGGGTGGGTAAGGTTTCTTTAAACTAAAGGATATAATCAAATTAGAAAGGTCTGCCTAGTTTCTGAGCCTTTGGAAAGGAAAATAAAAGGTCGATTTAAGTAGCCTGAAACAGTCTGGGTTTGGAATTGAATCTTCATGTGATCCTGATGTCTTCAGGTGAAGCTGTCTCAAGCAGTCACTGTCTTTAATAATGGTCTGGGCTACTGGAGAAAAGTCAACAAGGCTTTTTCATTTTATTTGGATCTACAATCAATGACCATGGAAACAGCAGTCAAGAAATCAAACGATGTGTTGCTTCGGGCAAATCTGTTGCAAAAGACCTCTTTAATTAAAGTGGTAAAAAGCAAAGATGCCACTGTGAAGTCTATGAGCAACCTTTACATAGATCAAGAGGCAGTTGTTCAGACAGAACGAGGGGATACTGATTGGTTTAAAGTCAGGAAAGCTGTGCATCAGGGTTGTATTCTTTCACCATACCTATTTAATCTGTATGCTGAACAAATAATCCGAGAAGCTGGACTATATGAAGAAGAATGGGGCATCAGGATTGGAGGAAGACTCATTAACAACCTGCATTATACAGATGACACAACCTTGCATGCTGAAAGTGAAGAGGACTTGAAGCACTTACTATTGGAGATGAAAGACCACAGCCTTCAGTATGGATTACACTCAACATAAAGAAAACAAAAATCCTCACAACTGGACCAATGAGCAACATCATGAAAAATGGAGAAAAGATTGAAGTTGTGAAGGATTTCATTTGACTTGGATCCACAATCAACAGCCACGGAAGCAGCAGTCAAGAAATCAAAAGACGCATTGCATTGGGTAAATCTGCTGCAAAGGACCTCTTCAAAGTGTTGAAGAGCAAAGATGTCACCCTGAAGACTAAGGTGCACCTGACCCAAACCGTGGTATTTTCAATCACATAATATCCATGTGAAAGCTGGACAATGAACAAGGAAGACCAAAGAAGAGTTGACGCCTTTGAATTGTGGTGCTGTCGAAGAATATTGAATATACAATGGACTGCCAAAAGAACGAACAAATCTGTCTTGGAAGAAGTGCGGCCAGAATGCTCCTTAGAGGCAAGGATGGGGAGACTGCGTCTTATACACTTTGGACATGTTGTCAGGAGGGATCAGTCCCTGGAGAAGGACATGATGCTTGGCAGAGTACAGGGTTAGCGGAAAAGAGGTAGACCCTCCACGACGTGGATTGACACAGTGGCTGCAACAATGAGCTCAAACATAACAACGATTGTAAGGATGGCAGAGGCCCGGACAGCATTTCGTTCTGTTGTGCATAGGGTCGCTATGAGTCAGGTCCAACTCGATGGCACCTAACAACAACAACAACAATGATGTGGAAGACATATTGTTCAAACACAACTCAGAACAGGCCTCTTTAAAAAGATGAATTAATATATTATAGGTGCTTTGCTTTCTTATGTTATATTCGCTAATTACTTAAGTTCTGTATCTTTGGTAAAGGTTAAGACATTGACTTAGCTATTTATTTCCGTGTAATAAATTACCCTAAAATTTAGTGGCTTAAAGAAGCACACACACATTTACAGTTGTCCCTAGGTGTCCAAGCAGGATTGGTTCCAGGGCCCCCTGAGGATACCAAAATCTGAGGATACTCAAGTCCCTAAAATAAAATGGCATAGCATTTGCGTGTAACCTACATACATCCTCCCATATACTCTTACATCACTTCTAGAATACTTACAACACCCAATACAGTGTAAACGCTATGGAAATGGTTGTTATACTGTATTGTTTAGAGAATAATGACAAGACTACAAAGTCTGTGCATGTTCAGTACAGATGCAACCATTGTAGGCCTAACAGCATAGTATACATCAGCAACAACATAACTTTTTTTTTTTTTTTAATATTTTCGATCATTGTTTGTGGAAGAAGTGAATGTGGAACCCGTGGATACAGAGGGCTGACTGTATCATCTCTCAGCTTCTGTGGGAGAAGAATCCAGGCAGCTGGTTCCACTGCTTCAGGGTCTCTCATAAGACTGAAACCAAGGTGTCAGCAGGGGCTGTGGTCTCATTTGAAGGTTTGACTGGGGAAGAAGCCACATCCAAGATCACTCACTTGGTTGTTGGGAGAATTCAGTTCCTCAAGAGCTGTCGGACTGAGAACCTTGCTAGCAACCGGCTGTACATCACCTTCAATTCCTTACCATGAAAGCAAGCACTTATACAAGATGAAAGTCATGTTCTTTTATCACGTAATCTCAGAAATGACATCTCGTCACCTTGCTGTAGTTTATTTGTTAGAAGCAAGTTACTAGGGCCAGCCCACACACAAAGGGGATTGAAAAAGGATGTGAATACCAGGTAGCAGGGGTCATGGGGAACCAGAAGCTGCTTACCACAATCCAGAGCATCTGTGCTGATGAATAAGGTTGTTTCTGTCAAAAGTCATGTGTTATAAGTGAGTTTTTGATAAGTAGAAGAATGCAGGCAGTTAGTAACTGAATGTACTACCAAATAACTCCAGTATATCATGCTGCTAGTTATGTGAAACCTAAACCAAAGCTGTTGCTGTTGAGTTGATTCTGACTCATAGCGACCCTATAGGACAGAGTAGAACTGCCCCACAGGGTTTCCAAGGAGCAGCTGATGGATTCAAACTGCTGACCTTTATGGTTAGCAGCCAAACAATTAACCACTGTGCTACCGGGGCTCCAGTAGTTATACAGGGAGACTAATGTGGTCACAAGAGAATGATGAATTTGTTCATTTCATATCTGGTATGTTTAAGAGCATATGAGTCTTCCTATATAAATAGCTCTTAAAGATCAAAAAAAGATACCAGATATGAAATGAACAAATTTGTCATTCTCTTGTGAAAATGTATTCTCTCAGACGAAGGCCAATCCACTTCAGCATGACTGTGGGCAGCATGGACTGCAAATAAAACCAATATTTCTTTCTAATGAGAAAGTTTTGAATCTTCTCAAACAGCCATAGAAGTACAGGACTGAGCCCTTAGAGTACCATGCCTTAGGAAATGGAAGAATTTTCTAGTGGCTGTCATTGATTCACTGCATCATCTATAAACTTTCTAATTGGAACCTGTGTAATTTACATTAAAAAATAAAGCAAGGGTTAAAAACAGACACCTACAAGATGTCACCAATGTCACCAAAAGTGGTGTTCAAGAGTGGCAGGGTTCAGTAACCTTTCGTGTGTGTGCCAAGTTGTTTTACTTCATGGGGTGACTTGGAGGTTGTCCCTGCCGGCCCTGTGTCTTTCAGCTGCTGGCCTCCTCAGTAGCATAAAGCCATCCTAAATCTGAAGGAACACCTCATCTCACGCACAGCCTATATCTTCAGCAGGCTGACCTCAGTCTGTTTGGAACTGCATTTTCTAAGCAAATTCTAACTTCTTGTTATCATTAGTTGCTGTGGAGTTGGTTCCAATTCATGGTGACCTTATGTATAACGGACCGAATCATTGCCTGGTCATGCTGGCACTATATGGGGCAATGCTCTGTTGTGATCCATAAGAGTTTCCTTGACTAATTTTCAGAAGTAGATTGCCAAGCCTTTCTTCCTAGTCTTACTCTGGAAGCTCTGCTGAAGCCCTTCCATCGTGGATGATCCTGCTGGTATTTGAACTACCTGTGGCATAGCTTCCAGCATTACAGCAACACACAAGTCGCCAGAGTAGGTCAAACTAACAGACAGGTGGTGGAAACTTCTAATCTTTTGCCCAATTCAGCGTTTACTTTCATAATTTAACATTTTCGAAATTCTTTGGCTCTTTAATTTATCTCTTTTCTAGTAATTGTGCTAATACCCTCATGAATCTTAAAATAATTTTTTTTTACTCAAAGAAATGATTTCAATTAAAAAAATTACTATAGATCACTATATTATTAAGGATTATATTATAAAATACATATATAAATGCATTAATGTAGAAGATTCTTTTCTTCCTTTACTTTTAATTAATAAGCAATTAAAAGCAGAATTTATCAATAAAGTCCTTCTTGCTCTGGAGACTAAAAGATATCAAGGTATAGATTGAACTGTTACAGTATGAAAATACATAAAAAGTTTTTCTATGACCTGATGTATGGAATGCTTATATGGTATTTAAAACAAGTGATTATTTAGCTTGTTATTTTGTTGTTGTTGTTTTATTTCCAAAAAAATGAGATAAAGGGAAAGGTTTCAGACTGCTGTTTTCAAATAGTCTTCTCAAATTACATTTTACAATGGTGAGTCTTTATTCCTCATAAATAAAAATTGCAATGTTATCATCACTATAATTTCCACTTCTTAACATTAGTGTTTGAGATTTTAAAAAAAATCATTAGATGTCATAAAAGAATTTTAATCAGAAATTTTCATGTCTGTTAGAGAAAATCTTGAAGTAATTTACAGAATTAAATTTTTTTATTTGTAGGTCACATCTCAATATCAATGGGCCTTATGTTTCCTTTCCTTCCCCCGGTGCATTATTTCTACATACCTGGGAGAATATTCCCTGGGTACCGTGGCAAACTGATCAAATAAACCCCTTCCACTATAAACACTTAAAATGCTAGAGAAAATACAACCACTTAAAGAAGAAAATAAGTAAGGTCAAAGAGAGAAAGGGAAGCTTATCATCATAGGGCATATGTCAAAATTAAAGAAAGGTGAGCTAAGGCAGAGCAACAAAAGTGAGCTAATGTGTCCGTGGTCCACATGTGCGTGGGCACACACACACACACACACACACACACACACACCCCTACATAATCAATGCATCAGAGACAAAAATCACAACAGAAACTACATATATGAACAGATAACAAATAAAATACTATGTATCAAAATTTTCAGGATGCAGCTAAAACAACATTTACTGGGAAATTTATAGCCTTAACTGCGTGTATTAGAAAATAAGAAAATTGGAAATTAATGAGTTAAGCTTTTACTCAAGAAATTAGAAATGGGCAGCAGAATAAAGAACAATGAAAATGAATAAAAAGGGAAATAAAATGTTAGAATTTAAATTAATTAAAAAAAATGGAGAACTATTTAGAAGAGCATATGGTATATAGTAGGGGCTCTATAACTGTTTGCTATTGTTCTAATTATTCGAAAATAATCTGAAGTCAATGAAGCAGAAGCTACTTTTGTTAAATCCATCTTTATATGATTCTACATTTTAGTATTTCTCACATTTCATTACTGAAATAAAAAAAATTTAATCTTGGTTTTAAATTTCTAATTCAAACCTTTGTGAATAAAAGCCAAAACTCTATGGTAGTTAAAACCACAGTGACTGGTAATGAAGTATTGGAATGGTAAATTAATGGAGAGAGCAAATAATTATTGTGCTGTTTCATTTCACATTTGATATGCACTGTAAAGCACAAATTGATCTATTTAAATAAAAAAATTTTTTTTTTATATTATATATATATATATATATATATATATATATATATATATATATATATATATATATATATATATATATATATATTTGGAGCCCTGGTGGAACAATAGTTGAGAGCTTGGCTGCTAACCAAAAGGCCGGCGGTTTGAATCTACCAGCCGCTCCTTGGAAATGCTATAGGGCAATTCTACTCTGTCCTGTAGGGTCATTATGAGTTGGAATCGACTTGAAGGCAACAGGTTTGGGTTTTTGGTATATTATATATTTGTTTTATTTGCTGAATCAAAAAATTTAAGGAAATCCAAACTGATACCACCAGCAACTTTAAGATCATGGAAATCCCTGGCATATATTTGTAGGCCCTTGACAGTTCTTAAACCTTAGAGGAGAAAATTTTCACTAGCTTCTTGCTCCTGACATTTGAAACTCCTCCAGATTTTACTGAATGACTCATGTTTGCACTTTGGCTTTCTGTTCTAGTCATCCTAGGACTCCATATCTTAGGACCTGGTCCCAGTATACGACCTTCTGGTTCACATATTCACCGTATTTGATTTGGCCCTTTAATAGGACCATAAGCATTTGCCAAAGATAACTAAAAAGTATGACTGGAACAAGAAAGACTCATTATCTCCACAATACTTTTACCAATTACTTATTCCATTTTAGCTACATTAATTCTCTATTTCAGATGCAAATATTTTCCCAAATATTGAACAAATCTACTATTCAAGTGAAGAGAACTTGAAGCACTTACCGATGAAGATCAGTGACCACAGCCTTCAGTATGGATACACCTCAACATAAAGAAAACAAAAATCCTCACAACTGGACCAATGAGAAATATCAAGATAAATGGGGATAAGATTGAAGTTGTCAAGGATTTCATTTTACTTGGATCCACAATCAACACCCATGGAAGCAGCAGTCAAGAAATTAAAAGATCCATTGCACTGGGCAAATCTGCTGCAAAGGACCTCCTTAAAGTGTTGAAAAGCAAAAGGTGTCACTTTGGCCTGACCCAAGCCATGGGATTTTCAATCGCATCATATGCACATGAAAGCTGGACAATAAGGAAGACTGAAGAAGAATTTACGCCTTTGAATTGTGGTGTTGGCAAAGAATATTAAGTATACCATGGACTGCCAAAAGAACGAACAAATCTGTCTTGGAAGAAGTACAAGAATGCTCCTTAGAAGGAAGGATGGTGAGACTGCATCTTACATACTTTGGACACATTGTCAGGAAGGATCAGTCCCTGCAGAAGGACATCATGCTTGTAAAGTACAGGGTCAGCGGAAAAGAGGAAGACCCCCAATGAGATGGACTGACACAGTGGCTGCAAAAATGGGCTCAAGCATAACAACGATTGTAAGGATGGCTCAGGACCGGGCAGTGTTTCGTTCTGTGGCTCACAGGGTCACTATGAGTCAGAACCAACTCGACGGAACCTAACAACAACAATACAACTATTCGTACCTTAGTGTAAAATACTTTAATCCCGAAATATTTCATTTCCTAGCATTTAACTACGATAGTGGTTCTGGAAAAAAATTCTCGTTTTTATAGAGGAAGGTAACTTAGAGTCAGAGGTATTTCAAAGAAGAGTCATTCTCTTGGTTTGCAAGCACTAAGGCAGTGGAACAGGAGCAGTTCTCATAATCCGGCTACCTTGGGACAAGGAAGAGGAGATTAGTAGACAAAGGAAAAGTGCAGAAAGGAACTGAAAATACATTTTACCTACTTAGGGCCTGGGGACCTGTGTTTTAATGCTTTTCTTCAAACGACTGGACATTGTATCAGTGTGTTGAGTCACTACACCCCTCTGGACCTTGATACTTCACAGGTAATACTAGGTTTTGGGCCAAAAGTCACAGCCAGCTCTCTTTCTGGAATCCTACTTTTCTAGGACCTGTACAGCAGTTCATACCCACTGGAGAAAGATGTGGCAGTCTGCTTCTGTAAAAATTACAGCCTTGGAAAAACCCTATGGGGCAGTTTTACTCTGTCTTATAGGGGCACTATGAGTCAGAATCGACTCAGCAACAGTTTGTTTGTTTTTGGTAGTGGCAACAAGTTGTAAAATTCAACTTGTAGACTGCAGTAGGCGTGTGGATCTTTAGTGCCTGCACTGGAACCTGGAAACTATGACCAGTTGTCAGTTGTATCTACACTGTGCATAAAATTATTATTACTAGTAGTAAAAGTAGTAGTAAAAAAAAATTTTTTTACTAGTAGTAGTAGTAGTAATGTTCAATTTAGAGTAAAGATGACTTTTGCTACTATTGTGTTCTTTTAGTGTGGTCACAATCAGTTCATAGCTAAATTGCGAACATTAAAAACAAAGCCTCTCCTCTCTTTACAATATTCATTCTCAGAAAATTTTATGGCTCTCTCCTAAAGGCATTTTCTAGAAGTTGCAGGTTGTCACTAAGTGTTCCTAGGACAAACTGGCTGAGAACCTACTTATTAAATCAATATTATGTTCACTTAATCAAGGAGATTCTTGTCTGAAAGAAAAGTAAGGCAGTCTTTTTCATTTCTCTTATAAGAAGAGTAAATTATAAAATCTCTTTTGGTTTTCATGGTTAGAGAAAAAGGGACAGTGCTTTTTTGCTCACAATATGGAAAGGCCTTCCTTAGCTGTCTCTTGATCTTTCTCTTCTACTGTATAGCAAAAATGATGCGAGATAGCTAGGATCAGGATCCTAGAGAAAACACTTTTTCTGCCTTCTCTCCTGTCTATTCTCTAAGCCAGTGGTTCTCAAAGTGTTGTCCAAGAGTCTTTCAGGGCATCTGTGAAGTCAAAACTATTTTGCTAATAATACTAAGACTTCATTTGCCTTTTTCACTGTCATTCTCCTGCAAGTGTATTGTGGAGCTTTCTAGAAGCTTCAGGACATGTGGTATCACAACAGATTAAATACAGAAGTAGATAAGTGAATCTAGCTGTCCTGTATTTGCAAGAATTAAAACAATGCCACTCTTCTCACAAGATGTTTGGCTTTGTAATATACATTTTTTCATAAAAAATGTATTGTTTATGTTAGCAAGTCATGGCTTCATTGTTATTTTTAAATGATTTGATAAATAAATATCTTAAAAATTCTTAGTTTGAATTTCTAATACTGTAAATATTGATAAGAAAAAAATACACATCATAAAAAAGCTCTTTATAATGTTTACAAAAAAGTGTAAAGAGGTTCTGAAACCAAAAACTTGAGAACTTCTGCTCTAAGCAGTTCCTCCTGTAGCTAAGAGGAGGAATTAGGAAATAGATGGACCTAAAGTTCAAAGAAAAGGACCTGAAACCCGTTGCTGTCTAGTCGATTCTGACTCATAGAGACTCTGTAGAAAAGGACCAGAGGCACTTAAATGCTGAGCTAAACCAAAGGAAGAGGGTAAAGTACCTGAAAAATCTTCTTTAACCTCCCTAATGGCTCAGAATCGATGTGTGTAACAAACACTTCAATTCCAAACTAAGTATGAGATTAGACTGGAAATAATAGAAAAAAAGGAAGAGTTAAGGACAAGTGAGAAAGCCATTAAATTATACTCTGTATTTTTATACTTTCTAAGGTTCCCTTAACAATTATCCTAAAATACAGGACTTGTTGAATTCTCCATGTGTTTACGAGTCTTAAAGGTTTAGCATTGGTTTCTTTGGTATTGATGTTATACATGTATTTGGCAACTGTGGATGTGGCTTCAAGTTCACTGCTGGGAACATGTTCTGTCATCCAGCCCTGGATAGGGATAGCGGTGTAGACAACAGAGGTTTAGAGCAAAGATTCTGGAATCAGGCTGCCAAGGGCTGAATCCTGTTTCCGTAAATTACTTGATTTCCCCATGCCTGTGTCTCCTCAGGTAGAAAATGAAGTTGATAACAATAGCAACTACTTTATGGGGTGGCTATGAAAATAAATTGATAAATTGAGTTAATATTTGAAAGTTTTTAGTATGTGCTGTGTAAGTGTTTAGTTAATAAAGCAATGACCTCGTTTGTGAAGTAAACCCAATATTGGGAACAGATCAGAGCGAGCTAAATTAAGTAGAAAAAAGTAGACACCCGATCTAATCTTTCTGGTTAGAATGAGCCTATAGACAAATCTCAACTGTATTCGTTTCCTAGTGAGTGGTTTATAAGCACAAATTTATTGTTTCACAATTCTGGAGGCTAGGAATCTGATATCAGAGAGTCAGCTCTTGATTCCTTCTGACGACTCTGAGAGAGAAACTGTTCCAGGCCTCTCTCCTAGCTTCTGGTGATGCTGGGCAATCCTTTCCATTCCTTGGCTTATAAGTGCATCGCTTCAATCTCTTCGTTGGTCTTCACATGACCATCTTTTCTCTGTGTATTCATTTGTATCTCTTCTCCTTTTTTATAAGGATACCACCCATACTGGGTAGGACCCACCCTCCTCCAGTATGAACTTCATGTTACCATAACTGATAACATCTTCAAAGGTCTTATTTCCAAACAAGTTCACGCTCACAGATACTAACGGAGAGAACTTCAACATATCTTTTTGGGGAACACAGTTCAATCCAGAGCACCACCAAGTCATCAAAGCCCAACAAGATGAAGTTAGAACTGAGAGGTATATTGGGTTGAGCCAAATAAGTTGTCATGAGAAAAGTTTCACAGAGACAGAGCTTCTTTCAAAGATCTGAAGGAGGCTTAGCCTGTGCAAGTGACTTCTACAGCTTTAAAGACAGAAACTGCTTTGAATGCAGCATCTGCCCTGATAAATCACAAAATTACCACCACTGCTTGATAGTAGTACATTCAAATTGCACAAATGACATGAAACCATTTTACACTTGTAGATCATTTCCAAATGTTGTCCTAATGCACTTAAAATATATTTGAAATATTTGAGATAGAAAGAAGGTGAGGAATTAAAATAAAGTCATACCACATTTTTTCCCCAAGAGAAATTTAATTAATATTTGAACAAAAGAAACTTTTATTTACTCTGGCATTTATATTGGGCATTTATATTAATCTATTCTAATCTTATTAAATAATTCAAAATATTTTGAAAACACCTTTCCTAAATAGTTTATGATAGTTAAGCCTTAATTAAATATACTTACACTTTTCACTTACTAATCTTATTCAAAAATAGGGTCTGGCTAGCACATGTTAAAAGGAGCCTTGGTGGTACAGTGGTTAAGTACTCAGCTGCTAACCACAAGGTTGGCAGTTTGAATCCACCAGCTGTTCTTGGAAGAAACATATGCCAGTCTGCTTCTGTAAAGATTGCAGCTTTGGAAACCCTGTGGGACAATTCTGCTCTGTCCTATAGGGTCATTTTGAGTCTGAATTGAGTCAACGGCAATGGGTTTGTCTTTGGTAGCATGTGTTAAATATATTATTCACAGTTTGGAACATATCATTGTAAGACTTTTTTAAAAAAACTGCAAAGACTTCTAACCATTGTGTATTCAGAATTAAATAATGGATTTAATATTTTAAAGTCAGAAAGACACAATCCTTAATTTCCTCTAATTAAATATGTCACAATAGCTAAACTTCAGGGTTATAGTGGCAATTATTTTGTTTCTATGAAGCTTTAGATAGCTGAGTAGGAGAAACTAGTCTCTGAAGGCAAAAAAAAAAAAAAAGCCCTTTTGTTTCTTCCAACCAGATATGTGTTCTCTTTACCATCTTTAAACTTATTATATAACTCCAGAATTGCAGGGTAAACTTTGGGAGAAAGTTTAACTTTTTAGACAGTGCACTTCACATCATAGGAATCCAATGTATTTACAGATAATGGCTATAATGGATGCTGTTCTTCTAAAGAAATGCAGAGGAGAACAGCCTTTGAAAAGTTCCAAACTAATTCCTTCCTCTCTGGTATTATATTAGGGAAAGCTGACGCTCTGTACCAGGGAGTGGCTTTTCTTCTTTCTGTTCCTCTTAAAGAACAATGAGAAAGAGCTAAATAGACCTTTGCTTTTGTTGAGAGCTTAGCTTGAATTGAGTATGTGTACTTTTAATGTGACTTCTCTGTCGAGAGCTTGTGAAGTATTTTGTATACATCATTTTTTAGACAGCCTCTGACCTGAAACAAAGGAAATATAGAATTATGAATGTTAGAGACATGTCCCTTGATTCTTTTAAAATAAAAATGTGTAGAGAGATTAATGATAGTACATAAAGCCTGAGGGAAAAGTTAAAAATTTGTTTAAAGGGATTTGAAAAGGAGATTTTGAATGAGAACATAGTGAAGCTTCTGTTCTCCACATCATTCTGCCCATTTCAAACACCAATGGGCAAAAGCAACAGCAGGAATGAACAGGCCAACAATCACAGTTCAGTCAGAACCAGATTAAGATTATTCATTGCAATGAGTTGGCCAAACTTCACAGTCAGAGGAACAGTCCCCCAAAAGACCACCCTCACTTTGGAAACCAGCCACAAGTTTAGGTGTCCCAAGGACCACCCTCAATTCAGGCCAGCAAGCTACAAACTTGAGGGTCTCCAGAACCACCCTCAGGTTCAGTAAATCACAGAACTCGGGAAAGCACTATGCTTATGATTACAGGTTTATTACAGCAAAATAATACAAATTAAAAAAATAATTAGAACCAGTCAAATGAAGAGACACACAAGGCAAGGTCTTAGAGGGGTCCAAATGTGAAGCTTCAAATCATCCTCTCCTGAGGAGTCCTGGACAGTATTACTTTCTCCCAGTTATGATGTGGGACAATACTCAAAGAGTATTGCCAGCTAAGGAAACTCACTCAAGTCTTCGACATCCAGAGTTTTTATTGGAGCTTGAGATCACATACTGCCCACATGGGTGACCCTTAGTCTCCAGCTCCTCCAGAGGTCAGATTAACGCCTTTAGTCTTCAGTTCCTCTGGAGGGTGGAACTTAAATGGCTTGGTTCAAAATCCCCAACACAAATCACAGTTTTAAACAATCTGGTGGCCAAAACCCTCAGGCAAACAAAGACACACCTATCAAGTAGGACATTTCAGGGGCCTAGTGATTACCTCCCAGTAGATGAAAGAAAAAGGCCAGAACTCTCTGGTAAAGTTAGTTCCTCGCTGAACATGCATATAAACACTTAGCCCAGGATTTAGCATATAGCAAACCCTCAATGGTAATCATAATACCATATGATTAATTATTATTTTAGAAGGTAAAGTCTGAGACAGTAATCGAGATTCTTCCCTAGTCTTTCTTTCATTCCCTAGTTGTCCTTTCACCTTCTTTCTCCTTGCTTAAACCCATTGCTATGGAGTTGATTCCAACTCATAACGACCCTATACGACAGAGTAGAACTGCCCCATAGGGTTTTCAAGACTGTAATCTTGACAGAAGCAGACTGCCACATCTTTCTTACCAGGAGTGGTTGGTGGGTTCGAACTGCTAACCTTTTGGTTAGCAGCCCAGCACTTAACCACTGTGTCATCAGGGCTCCTTTCTCCTTGCCTAAATGGGTGTTAATCCATTTATTCAGCAAATATTCATTGGTTGCCTATTCTATGGAAGGCACTGTTTTCAGCACTGGCTGACAATGTCAAACTTGACCTCAGCCATGTGCTCCCGAAAAACAGTGAGGATCAGGAACTGCCCCTCACCCTACTTTTTTGTGTCCCTGGAAAAGGCTTACTACAAAGAACTAGCTTTCCCCATATGGCTTAGATAAGACCTGTTAATCATGCCCTTGTCTACATATGACAAGGCCAGACGCAGACAAAATGCTGGCAAGAATGTAGAGCAACAGGAACTCACATTCCTTACCTGTGGGAATGAAAAATGGTACAGGCACTTTGGAAGACAGTCTGGCAGTTTCTAACAAAGCTAATCATAAGCTTATCATATGATCTAGCAATCACACTCCTAGGTATTTAAGCAGATAAGTAGAAAACTTACTTCCACGCAAAAACATGCACATGGATGTTTATAGCATATTTGTTCATAATTGCCAAAAACTGGAAGCAACCAATATGTCCTTCAATAAGGGAATGAATAAATGAACTGTGGTACAATGGACTGATAACAAGAAATGAGCTGTCAAGCCATGACAAGACATGGAGAAACCTTAAATGCATACTGCTAAGTGAAAGCAGCCAGAAAAAGCTACATATACTGTATGATTTCAACAATATGATATTCTGGAAAAAGGAAAACTACAGAAACAGCGAAATGATAATGATTGCCAGAGAGTCAGGGGGAGGGGAAAGAAATGAATAGGTGGAGCAGAGGGCATTTCTAGTGAAACTATTCTGCATTATTTTGTAATGGTGGGCACATGACATTAAGCATTTGTCAAAATCCATGAGACTATACAGCGTAAGGCCAAAACCAATCCAAACTCTAAAGTCAATAGTTTACACTAGGGTTTACTCTTTACGTTGTCTCTGAGTGAACCCTAATGTGAACTGTGGACTTTGATTAATAATAACGTACCAATATTGGTTCATCAATTATAACAAATTGAAATGAAAAATATTAGTATGAGAAATGATGTGGTGGGGAGGGGGATATATGAGAACTCTCTGTACTTTCCACACAATTTTTTCTGTAAACCTAAAACTACTCCGAAAAATAAAGCCTATTAAAAAATAATGGGATAAAAACATTCTAGTGTACAAATATCTCTTCACATTTTGAGTTGTTGCTTTATGATAACTTCTTAGAAATAGGTCAAAGGGTATGGACATTCGAAAGGCTCTTACTACTCAAATAAAGATTGTTTTCCAGGAATATTGTTCCAATTTACCTTCCTATTAACCATGTATCAGAGTGGCCTTTTCGCTCCATCTTTGCCAGCATTGAGTCTCATTTATCAAATAGCAAATTGGCAGAAATTAAGATTGTGGTTGAGCCTGTGGGAGAAAAATTTTGTACATTTCAGGAGGACAATATGTTATTGTCTTTCTGAAATATCATTAGAAATGACATTAGTATTCACCAGGGTGTTAGAAACACATACACCATTTGAACTAACAGTTTCAATTATGAAAATTTTTTTGTAAGCAAAAAAAGGAAAGCATGTGCAAAAAATTAACCTTTTGAGAATGTTTATTCCAGGGTTGAAAAGCAGAGAAAAAAAAAAAAATTTTTTTTTTTTTTTTTTTAGAAGCAACAATTCAGCAATAGGGAATTGCTGAATAAATTATGAAATACCTTTAGGATAGAACATTGTAAAATCTACTAAAATGTAGAAATATATATATGTAACATGGAATGTTATATATATTAATTGGAAAATTCATTGGAGAATTAATTGGAAAAAGTCAAATATCAACTCAATAAATAAAGCATTTTAAAACTTTTGTTTAAAAAAATATATATATAGGCAAAAATGGAGTATGGAAAGAGATACATCAAAGTAACAGTGGCTTTTTGGGTGTTGGATTATATCTTTTATTTGTTTTTCCCATTATGCTTCATTTTATAGTTTTCTATAATGAACTTGTATAAATACATAGTTAAATGAAATTTTTCTAAGAAAATTATTGTATTTTTGGGTAGTTTAGCCAATTTTTCCTTTATTTATCTATATATTATTTTGCTTTTATTCTTAGAAATGCCTACTTCAAGTTCAACTATTCATCCATGTGAGTAAAATCTTTAAATGAATTTAAATTCACTTAATGTTTTTGCAACATTGATCCTTATCTTCTGGGAACATGGGCTGTTATCTCTATTTATCCACATCCTTCAAAGCCCTGAGTAGTACTTTTGCAGTTTCCTTTACATTAGTCATTTGTACGTGTTGTTATTGTTCGTTGCTGCCATTGTGAATGGCATCTTTTTCATTACCATTCCTACTTATTTTTTACTGCTATTACCCACCTCGTCACATTGTAAGCAGTTATTTTTGTTTTGCAATTAATCCTATTGGATTTTCTAGGTATATGATTATATCACCTACAAGATAATTGTGTTTTTCTTCCCGTATCTCATCTTCTTGTCTGAGGACATTGGCCGAAGCTGCACTATTTTCATGGACACTAGCTGGTGTCACCACAGTGGGCAGTGACATCAGAAGCAGTTATGTGGCACCTAAAGGCAGCATCATGAAATTCTCAAAACTGGCCAATTATAAACCAAAAAAATTCTCAGTAGTATGGCCTCGTCTTCATAAAATATACATCTTTAATTTTGTGTCTACAAAGCTATAGTCATTGATCTAGAAACTTGGCAAAATTCATTATAATTAGTATTGACATTTGAAGTAATACTTTCTTCCAATATCAATCATAGTCATTTTTTTTTAACTTTTATTGAGCTTCAAGTGCACGTTTACAAATCAAGTCAGACTGTCACATATAAGTTTATATACACCCTACTTCATACTCCCACTTGCTCTCCCCCAATGAGTCAGCCCTTCCAGTCTCTTCTTTCGTGACAATTTTGCCAGCTTCCAACTCTCTCTATTCTCCCATCCCCCTTCCAGACAGGAGATGCCAACACAGTCTCAAGTGTCCACCTGATACAAATAGCTCACTCTTCATCAGCATCTCCCTCCTACCCACACTGTCCAGTCCCTTCCATGTCTGATGAGTTGTCTTCGGGAATGGTTCCTGTCCTGGGCCAAAAGAAGGTTTGGGGACCACGACCACCAGGATTCCTCTAGTCTCAGTCAGACCATTAAGTATGGTCTTTTTGTGAGAATTTGGGGTCTGCATCCCACTGATCTCCTGCTCCCTCAGGGGTTCTCTGTTGTGCTCCCTGTCTGGGCAGTCATCGGTTGTGGCCTGGCACCAACTAGTTCTTCTGGTCTCAGGATGATGTAAGTCTCTGGTTCATGTGGCCCATTCCGTCTCTTGGGCTCATAGTTATCGTGTGGCCTTGGTGTTCTTCATTCTCCTTTGATCCAGGTGGGTTGAGACCAATTGATGCATCTTAGATGGCCGCTTGTTAGCATTTAAGACCCCAGACGCCACATTTCAAAGTGGGATGCAGAATGTTTTCATAATAGAATTATTTTGCCAATTGACTTAGAAGTCCCCTTAAACCATGGTTCCCAAACCCCCGCCCTTGCTCCGCTGACCTTTGAAGCATTCAGTTTATCCCGGAAACCTCTTTGCTTTTAGTCCAGTCCAATTAGACTGACCTTCCTTGTATTGAGTATTGTCCTTCCCTTCACCTAAAGCAGTTCTTATCTACTAATTAGTCAGTAAAAAACCCTCTCCCACCCTCCCTCCCTCCTCCCCTCGTAACCACAAAAGTATGTGTTCTTCTCAGTTTATACTATTTCTCAAGATCTTATAATAGTGGTCTTATACAATATTTGTCCTTTTGCCTCTGACTAATTTCGCTCAGCATAATGCCTTCCAGGTTCCTCCATGTTATGAAATGTTTCACAGATTTGTCACTGTTCTTTATCAACGCATAGTATTCCATTGTGTGAATATACCACAATTTATTTACCCATTCATCCGTTGACGGACATCTTGGTTGCTTCCAGCTTTTTGCTATTGTAAACAGAGCTGCAATAAATATGGGTGTGCATATATCTGTTCGTGTGAAGGCTCTTATTTCTCTAGGGTATATTCTGAGGAGTGGGATTTCTGGGTTGTATGGTAGTTCTATTTCTAACTGTTTAAGATAACGCCAGATAGATTTCCAAAGTGGTTGTACCATTTTACATTCCCACCAGCAGTGTATAAGAGTTCCAATCTCTCCACAACCTCTTCAACATCTATTATTTTGTGTTTTTTGGATTAGTGCCAGCCTTGTTGGAGTGAGATGGAATCTCATCGTAGTTTTAATTTGCATTTCTCTAATGGCTAATGATCGAGAGCATTTTCTCATGTATCTGTTAGCTGCCTGAATATCTTCTTTAGTGAAGTGTGTGTTCATATCCTTTGCCCACTTTTTGATTGGGTTGTTTGTCTTTTTGTGGTTGAGTTTTGACAGAATCATGTAGATTTTAGAGATCAGGCGCTGGTCGGAGATGTCATAGCTGAAAATTTCTTTCCCAGTCTGTAGGTGGTCTTTTTACTCTTTTGGTGAAGTCTTTAGATGAGGATAGGTGTTTGATTTTTAGGAGCTCCCAGTTATCTGGTTTCTCTTCGTCATTTTTGGTAATGTTTTGTATTCTGTTTATGCCTTGTATTAGGGCTCCTAATGTTGTCCCTATTTTTTTTCCATGATCTTTATCGTTTTAGTCTTTATGTTTAGGTCTTTGATCCACTTGGAGTTAGTTTTTGTGCATGGTGTGAGATATGGGTCCTGTTTCATTTTTTTGCAAGTGGATATCCAGTTATGCCAGCACCATTTGTTAAAAAGACTATCTTTTCCCCAATTAACTCACACTGGGACTTTGTCAAATACCAGCTGCTCATGTGGATGGATTTATATCTGGGTTCTCAATTCTGTTCCATTGATCTATGTGCCTGTTGTTGTACCAGTACCAGGCTGTTTTGACTACTGTGGCTGTATAATAGGTTCTGAAATCAGGTAGAGTGAGGCCTCCCACTTTCTGCTTCTTTTTCAGTAATGCTTTACTTATCCGACATAGCCATTTTTTTGCAGTCAGATTTCTTTTTAGTCTCAGGGAAATGGATTTTCTACCTCATTTTTATTAATGTGTTGTATTTTTTAGTCGTGTATTTAACTGTTGATATGAGCTAATGTTATACTTTGTATTTCCCACAATTTGGTTCATTAAACTCATTGTAAAATAAAGCCTGAGAGATTTCCATATTTGAGTGTTTTCATACATTTTAAAGTTGATAAAAATTAAATAGCTCTTAAAAGCCACAAAGTGTAAGAAGAGTTTTAAATACATTAGAATTCGTTACTCTTGGAAGTCCATCCAAAGAGACAGTAACTTTACCAGGTCTCTTTCCTGATATCTCCCTGTCCCCTAATAAAATCCACCTATGCTTAAGGCAATATATCCTTTTGCCACTCAATGTGTGGTCTTTTAACTAACATCGTTGACATCTACTGGGAACTTGTTGAAAACGCAAAATCTTAAATCTGCAGTTTAAGTTCCCAGGTATGCCTTATACATATTAAAGTTTGAGAAGCACTGGGCCAGGAGAGATGAGAATAAACACCTTCAATTTTCTTCTACTCTTTTGTTGTTTCTTATTTGTTGAACCCTGTTTTAACCTGTACTTGATGTTTCAAAACCAGTATAATGCCTTTCTGCTCAGGTTCGATTAATTTTTTTTTCCCTTGACTGACTGGAGGCAAATGTTACTGCATAAATTTTCTTGAATAAATCAAGATATAATTGAAGTTTTCCTGAAAAATTTAAAGGTAGAAAAAAATCACAAATGGACAATTGCTTAAATATACCTGTCAAAACTAGATATATTGTTCAAATGATAAGATTCCTTCTTTTTATCCACCAGAGCATATCAAACAAAAACACAGATTCCTTGACATAATAGTTAGGCACTGACTACTAGCAAAAAGGTTGGTGGTTCAAACCCGCCCAGAGGTGCCTCAGAAGGCGTCTTGCAATCTGCTTCTGAAAGGTCATAGCCTTGGGGCGCTTCTACTCTGTATACATGGGGTCACCATGAGTCAGAATCAACTAGACAGCAACTAACAACATCAACAATAGTTCAACAGTTTATGGGTGACAGTTTGTGCTGTTAAAATCGTGTGTGTGTGTGTGTGTAAAGGTGGGTTATTTCAAAACCACACTTTAAAAAAAATGGGTATTTGAATCAGAAAATTTCAGAAAAATAACATGACACTTTTTGACCATTTACACTAAACATCTGGTCAAAAATAATATCCCTAGATAAAAGAGCAGATGAAAATATTTTTACCTGGAAATCAATATTAATAAAGCAATCTCTTCAATCCTTGCAAGAATTTTACTATGTGCCCATCTGTAAACAGATTAACAAACAAAAGAAAGCATTATTGTTTTCCTATGAGCCCAGTAGAAATACTCACTTTACTCATTTAAACTGTGAAGAGTAAGATAAGTAAAATTTTCTAAAACAAAAATTTCCTTTGATTGATATAGCTTTTCTGAGAAGAATTCTTGTGAACATCCTGAGAAGCTGGATTTTAGGAAGATAATCAAGCAAATTTTGGCAGATTAAGATGACCACGAATTCTTTGACATTGCTCCTTTCAAGAAAGAGGGATCTAATACCCCTCCCTTTGCAAATGAGCTAGACTTTATAATCAATAGAAGTGGCATGTGACATCCAGGCCTGGTCCAAAGAAACCATACAGTTCTTGCCTTGCCTCTTAGAACCTATGCTGCCTGGTCACTTCCCAATGAGACACTCCTCTGGGGACTGGCAGCCATGCTGTGAGCAGCCCAGACAGGCCATACAGAAAGACCACGAGCATTCGCTGTGGTTGACAGCCTCAGCTAAGCTGTCTGTGAGTGAGGCATTTTGAACACATGTCCAGGGCAGTCAAGTGTTCAGATGACTGGAATCCCAGCTAACATCTGACTGCAACTGAATTCCTGACCACAGAATTATAGGCAGAATAAAATGGCTGTGCTACTTGAGGTAATTTGATTTGCAGCAATAGAAAATGGAAACACCAACAAATGCCTAAGATCCCAGTATAGAGAGACAGTATTTTCCTTTCCCTCACTTTATATTTCCCATTGCAATGAGTGTTCATTTAGCTCTGGTATATAACCATAGGTTCCTGGGTGATGCAAATGGTTTGCGACCAGCTGCTAACTTAAAGATTGGCTGTCTTAACCCACCCATCCGCTCCTCCAAAGAAAGGCCCAGCGATGTGCTTCCATAAACCTTACAGCCAAGAAAACCTGATGAAGTAGTTCTACTCTGTAACACATGGGGTTTCCATGGGTTGGAATCAACTCTGTGGCAACAGATTTGGTTTTTAATATTAACCAAATTAATATTAAAATTTGGTAGTAAATAACTTCCTGTTCCTAGGTTGCTAATATGTTATTTTCCTAATTTATTTTGTTTTTCAAAGCTTTATGAACACAACTGAGTTCGACAACAGCAAAAATGAATTTAGAGAACATTGTTACAGTTGGCAGAATTCAATTTGTAGAAGGAAGACAAAAAGCTGTGAGTACCTGACCCAGATGAAAAAATTAGAACAAGTCCATGAGAGCCAAAGTACAACCTTGAGGATATCCCACCTGAATTTAGAGGCATTCTCAAGAATAAGTTTGACATATTGAACACTAATGACCAAAGACCAGATGAGCTGCGGAATCACATCAAGGACATCATGCATAAAGAAAGCAAGGGGTCATTAAAAACAGACGAAAGAAAGAAAAGACCAAAATGGATGTCAGAAGAGACTCTGAAGTTGCTCTGGAACATAGAGTAGCTAAAGTGGAAGGAAAAAATGATGAAGTAAAAGAGCTAAACAGAAGATTTCAAATGGCAGCTCAAAAAGACAAAGTAAAGTATTATAATGAAGTGTTCAAAGCCCTGGAGGTAGGAAACCAAAAGGAAAGAACATATTAGGCATTTCTCAAACTCTTTCAGCTTCCAGTTCTCTCAACTGAAGAAAAAATTCAAGCCACGAGTTGTAATATTGAAAGATTCTATGGGAAAAATATTAAGTGACACGGGAAGCATCAAAAGAAGATGGAAGACAAACACAGAGTCACTGTACCAAAAAAGAATTTGTCAACATTGAACCATTTCAGGAGGTACTATATGATCAAGATCCAAAGGTACTGAAGGAAGAGGTCCAAACTGCACTGAAGGCATTGACGAAAAACAAGGCTCCTGGAATTGACAGAATACCAATTGAGATGTTTCAACAAACGGATGCAGCACAAGTGCTCACTCATCTATGCCAAGAAGTTTGGAAGACAGCTATCTGACCAGCAGACAGGAAGAGATCCATATTTGTACCCATTCCAAAGAAAGGTGATCCAACAGAATGTGGAAATTATTGAACAATGTCATTAATATCACATGCAAGTAAAATTTTGGTGAAGGTCATTCAAAAGCAGTTGCAGCGGTACATCTGCAGGGAACTGCCAGAAATTCAAACCAGATTCAGAAGACAACTTCGAACCAGGGATACCATTGCTGATGTCAGATGGAGCATGGCTGAAAACAGAGAATACCAGAAAAATGTTTACCTGTATTTTATTGACTATGCAAAGACATTTGGCTTTATGGATCATAACAAATTATGGATAACATTGGGAAGAATGGGAATTCCAGAACACTTAATTGTGCTCATAACGAACCTGTACTTAGACCAATAAGCAGCTGTTCAAAGAGAACAAGGGAATACTGCATGGTTTAAAGTTAAGAAGGATGTCTGTCAGGGTTGTATCCTTTCACCATACTTATTCAATCAGTATGCTGGCCAAAGAATCTGAGAAGCTGGACTATATGAAGAAGTAGGCTGCATCAGGTTTGGAGGAAGATTCATTAACAACCTGCATTAGGCAGATGACACAGCCTTGGTTGCTGAAAGTAAAGAGGGGTTGTAGCACTTGCTGATAAAGAGCAAAGATCACAGCCTTCAGTATGGATTAAACCTCAACATAAAAAAAAAAAAATAAAACAAAACAAAAATCCTCACAACTGGACCAATAAGCAAAATCATGAAGAATGGAGAAAATATTGAAGGTTTCAAGGATTTCATTTTCTTGAATCCACAATCAATGCCCATGGAGCAGCAGCCAAGAAACCATATGATGCATTGCATTGCACGAATCTATTGCAAAAGACTTCTTGAAAGCGTTAAAGAGCAAAGATACCACTTTGAAGGCTAAGGTGCACCTGACCCCAAGCCATACTATTTCAATCACTTCCCATCCATGCAAAAGCTGGTCAATGAATAAGGAAGACGGAATAGGAATTTATGCCTTTGACTTATGGTGTTAGTGAAGAATATTGAATATACCATGGACTGCCAGAAGAATGAACAAATCTATCTTGGAAGAAGAACAGCCAGAATGCTCCAGTGAGGATGGCAAAATTTTGTCTCAAGTACTTTGGGCATGTTATCAGGAGCAACCAGTCCCTGGAGAAGGACATCATGCTTGGTAATGTAGAGGGTCATCAAAAAAGAGGAAGACCTTCAAGGAGATGGCTTGACACAGTGGCTGCAACAATGAACTCAAACATAGCAAGGATTGTGAGGATGGAACAGGACTGGGCAGTGTTTTATTCTGTTGTGCATGGAGCCATTATGAATTGGAACCAACGTGATGGCACCTAACAACAACAACAACTGTATATAACCAAAAGCGTAGAGCAAGATGCATGTTCACGCCAACTTACATGTTTAAGCACTTAGAAGTTGCAAGTCAAAGGGCGTGAGCTAGCCCCATTTTTTTAGTCATCTAGTACTGCCGTATCAGAAATACCACAAGTTGATGGCTTTAACAAAGAGAAGTTTCTTCTCTCACAGTCTGGTAGGCTAGAAGTCTGAATTCAGGGTGCTGGCTCCAGGGGGAGGCTTTCTCTCTCTGTCAGCTCTGAAGGAAGGTCCTTGTGATACATCAGTCTTCCCCTTGTCTGGGAGCATCTCAGCACAGGAACCTCAGGTCCAAAGGATGAGCTCTGCCCCTGGTGCTGCTTTCTTGGTGGTATGAGGTACCCATGTCTTTCTGTTTTCTTCTGTCTTTTATATCTCAAAAGAGATTGGCTGAAGACACTATCTAATCTTTTAGACCTCATCAGTATAACTGCCACTAATCCATCTTATTACATCATAGTGATAGGATTTACAACACTTAAGGAAATCATATCAGGAGATAAAATGGTAGACAATCATATAATCATACAAGGAAATCATCACCCAGTCAAGCTGACAGATATTTTGGGGGAGAAACAACTGAATCCATGACACTCCGTATATTAACTTACAGTGGCCATGCCAATTGGTAAAATTTCTCAATTGTACTAGCAACTACAATCAGTAAAGGCGTGCATCAGGGTTGTATTATCGTCTCCACCTCCACACACGGTAGCAACAGAGTAACAAGAAGAAAATGGGCAAAGAGAACCTTTCCCACCTTTTCTCAGGTTAAGAAAGCTTTTCCTCCCTCTCGACCTGTTAAGCAAGAATCAGTACATCGATCCTTCTCATCATCTGATAAATTAAGATAATATTTATATGGCATAGATGTGAAATTAGCTTTGTTAGAGGAGTTAATGTCTATGACTATTTGAATTCCAGAAATAGTTTAATTCAAATGTGGATCCAATGGTAAAACTGTATCATGCTTGTTTTATTTGGGGATGGTTAAGGGTGATAATTGAAAAACTTGATGAACATAATAAATGTCATTGAATTGTACATGTGAAGATTGTCAAAAGGCCAAAAATTTTTCAAAACTTATATATTTGCCACAATATAAGTTAAAAAATAAAATCATGTTTTTATTTTTAATGAAAGTTTTAAAAAGTACTTATTTAAAGAAATGGGCAATTTTATCACAGATTATTGATTATACTGATGGTACAGACATTAGAAGACTAGTGTGTTCCTAATGGGATAGGATATTCCACTCCCCTGTGATTTGCCTTTGTTTCCACTGTTCCTTAACATTTCTGACTTTGCAATTGATATTTGATGTTTTGACTTTTGTCATTGTACTACTTTTTTCTTGATTTATTTTCATATTGAGATCACAATTAACTTTTATATTAATATATGAGGTGACAAAGAAGTTTCAGTCTTTTTACATTGACAGGTGCCTTTGATTCACTTCAAATTGTTTTTCCTGTTGCTTTACTATTATGAAACATAGAGCAAACCTCTTGGCTATTCCCTGCCTGTCTCTCATCATCAAAATGAGAAGTTAAAAGTTTATCATTCCAAACTATTTAAGATGTCTTGTAGTATTTTAAGTAGACCATCTGGGCCAGGTTCAGTGTCAGTACTGAAAAGACGGTTAAATTTGTCTTTGATTCTATCCTAATAGCAAACATCTGTAGACAGGACTATGCTGCTCTCAGAATTCCACTCAGGGAATTACAGTGGAATATAGAATGTCTTCCTTATTATGTTTTTTAATGCAAATCTTTCTATGTTGAAGACTAGCTCTAGTACTTTACAATTTGTATGCATTTATTTACCCACTCATTCATGTTACATCTGTTCATTTATCCATTCTCCATCTGAAAAGAATTTAAGGCTGTTTAAAATAAGAGTAAACATGCAACAGGCAAGTTAAAAATAAAACCAGAAAAATAAACCAGAAGTCGTATAGGGGAGGAGAAGTCAGTGTTAGTTAAAAGTTAAGGAAAAAAAAAAAACATGGACACTGGATGAAAATGAATTATAATTAAACAGAATCAATAAACCTTGATCCAGATACTCATGTTTTGGTCAAGATTTTAACAGCAGACAATCTTGCTTTTTAATTTCACTGGGGAAGGGACACAATCAGAAGAGAACTTCCACATCCCCCCACACCGTGCAATGCTTTTGTCCCTGTGCCTCCCTTCACATCACAACGATGATCCGTCCCTGCCCTCATCTAAGGGTAATCACTCCACTTGTGCAATGAATTCCATCTCCTTTCATCTACTAAGGACTTTGTTCCTGCAATTATCATCTCTTTGCTGCATCTTCAATTATCTATCCCTCACTACGCGTCATTTCTATTACACACAGACATGCTGTAATAACTCCATTTAAAAAAAAACCTGTCTTGACCCTACATCCCTCTTCAGCCCACCACCATATTACTTTGCTTCCTGTTATAGCAAAAGTTATTGGCAGTATTGTCTATAATCTCTGTTGGGATTTGAGACAACCAATAAATTGTACCTTCTTTCCTGCCCCAGTTCAGAATCAATTGAAAGAAAAACAGAGGACTTAGGGCAATTGAGATTACTGGACAAAAGGACATGGGAGAACATAGCTTAGGTCTTCTAGTCAGTCAGTATATTGATGATGAATATTATTAATATTTATCTACCTAATTGAACAGGCTGAAACCCCCAGTCATCGGCACAACTGGATAACAATAGGCCGTCCAGCAGTGAGGAAACCCTGGTGGTGTAGTGGTTAAGAGCTACAGCTGCTAACCAAAAGTTTGGCAGTTCAAATTCACCAGGCACTCCTTGGAAACCCTATGGGGCAGTTCTACTCTGTCCTGTAGTGTTGCTCTGAGTCAGAATTGACTCGTTGACAACAGGTTTGGTTTCCAGCAGTGAAGGTCCCATTTACCTCCAGAGAGCGAAGAAGAATGAGTGAACTCTGCATACAGAAATATCCAGAGAGAAGGAGAAAGGAACTGTGCCACATCATCTTAGTTCCCTCTCCCCAATTCAACATCAGATAAGTCCTTCCTCCTTTCCAGGAGAGGAGTGATGAGGAGGCAGAAAGGATCTAGAGTGTTATTCTAGTGGAGGTTCTGGCACATGTAGACATGAAGCAAAGGGAAGGAGACTCTTTCTAAAACTCACTGTGTCTACTTCCTCTAATCTCTCTTGAATATAATCCAGTTAGGCTTTCACTGTGCCTGTCTATTGGTTCTCCTCTTATCAACATCACCAATGACCATCAGACTACCAAACCTAGAGGGCAATAGAAGCTTTGCACCAACATGGAAGAGCTGCAGTAGAGCAATAGTGATATGAAGTGTTTAGGCATAGGAAGGACCTGAGATAACACACAACCTGGCTCCTCTTCATTCCCATGAAGCATGGAATGGGTCCAGAAGGGTCTTTCTGTGGAACCATTTTGAGTCAGAGAAGATCTGGAAAATAACTCCAAATTAGGAATCAGCAGCATGCCTAGTGAAGAATGGTGCAAGAGAAGGGAACCACACAGTAATGTTGAGTGGCCAGGCCAAGACCTAGACATGATGGATACAGCTGGGTCTCTGAGGTTCAGAAAGAGAGGCAGGAAGGGAGTTCAGTCAGTAGGGTGAAATGGCATGTTGCCCAGAAAAAATCACCACACATTCTTGCCTACTGAGAGAGCAGACCAAGAGCCAAAGACACTTGAGCAACATCTCTAGGAGGTACAGAAGCCAGATGGAGACAGCAGAGAAAGAGACAGGAAGCATGTAGAGTAGAAGGATATGTGTTACCCTATATCCAGAGAGAGGGCAGTGGTGGTTCAGTGGTAGAATTCTTGCCTTGCACTTGTGAGACCCATGTTTGATTCCTGGCCAATACACCTCAAACATAGCCACTACCTATTTGTCAGTAGAGGCTTGTGTGTTGCCATGATCCTGAACAGGTTTCAGCAGAACTTCCATATTAAGACAGATTAGGAAGAGAGGCTTGACTATTGACTTCCAGAAAATCAGCCAATGAAAACTCTGTAATCACAATGGTCTGATCCCACTGTGCATGGTTTCACCATAAGTTGGGGTCAACTCAATGGCAGCTAACAGCAGCAACAACAAACCCAGGCACCACCTTGGGAAAAAGGCAGGGGTGGGAACTTCTGGAGACAGGCAAAACAATCTTTGATAAAGAGATTAAACATGCAATGGACTGAATATTTACCTGAAAAAGATGGTCTTGAGCTAAAAGAGATTGAGTTACCTTGGATTTTACATTAAAGTTTATTTGACCATCAAAGAATAATAGATATTCAAGAACAAGTCAGCTCTTTATATGAAATACTCTTCTGCAGATTTTTGTAGAAGTATATTTTGAGCCCTCTATAATTATCTATGGAACCCTGGGGGTGCAATGGGTAAGAGCTCAGCTGCTAACCAGAAGTTCAGCAGTCCAAATCCACCAGCCGCTCCTTGGAAACCCTCTGGGACCGTTCCACTTTTGTCCTATAGGGTCGCTATGAGTCAGAATTGATTCGACAGCAATTTTTTTTTTTTGGTTTATAATTATCTATATTGCCTAAGATGGGAGCTGAGCTGAAATTATGCTTCTATGTGTGAAATTTGGCCCTATGTGTAAAGTTGTTTCAGGAAATAATACTGTTGTTTACTAATCACACTGCTTCATTTTTATACCCAATATTGACAGCTAAGATGTTGTAGCATCTCAAACATAAACGCCAGTTTAATGAGTGATGAAAAACCCAAGAAATAAAACTTTTAGCAGAAAATGACTTGCATGATAGTGAGGTACTACTGAAATTACTCCATAAATAATATTTCTTAGTGTCATACCATCAGCTGCTTATTTAGGAATCTGACATGGGAATTTTGATGTGTCCTCATTATGATTAAGAGGGTCAGGCATCTTCTATTAAGGGGGAAAGCCTTGCTTTTGAACTTCTTGTTCTGTATTGACAGATGCTCTGGGCATATAGTGCATGGGAACAACTAATGAGCACTCACCTGGCTCCCCGCTGTTCGAGGAGTGCTGATTTTCTCAGGAGAGATGTCTCTGTTGCCTAGGAAACTCCTGTTGCAGCATTCTCTAAGCATGGCCCTGGGAATAACTGGACTTTATCCTTCAGGGGAAAGGTTAAAGGTAAAGCTATTGCCCTGTTGGGAGCTGAACTAGGTAGAAGGCAAAAGGACTTCCAGAAGCAGAACTTATAGCAATGTGGCATAATTACTAATTACTGGGGAATTGCAGCATTTTTGAAGAAATGAGAAAAAGGATTGAGTCAATTAAGACTCCATCTTCATATCATTGAGTCAGAGCTAGAGTTATAAAGAGTGAACTCTAAGGACAGGTGACAGGTCTATTCAGTGTGTAAAACAAACAAACAAATTTCTCACCTATATTACCATAGGCTCAGAAGCCAATTCATTTATTTTTAAATATGACTACCAACAAGAAGCAAAGAAGTTTCCTAAATAAACCAAATGCTTCAAAGGCCAGAGTAGCAGGGTTGGGGGTTTGGGGACCATGGTTTCAGGGGACATCTAGGTCAATTGGCATAATGAAATCTATTAAGAAAACATTCTGCATCCCACTTTGGTGAGTGGCGTTTGGGGTCTTAAGTGCTAGCAAGCGGCCATCTAAGATACATCAATTGGTCTCAACCCACCTGGAGCAAAGGAGAATGAAGAACACCAAAGACACAAGGTAATTATGAACCCAAGAGACAGGAAGGGCCACATAAATCAGAGACTACTTCAGCCCGAGACCAGAAGAACCAAATGGTACCCAGCTACAACCGATGACTGCCCTGACAGGGTACACAACATAGAATCCCTGATGGAGCAGGAGAGCAATGGGATGCAGACCTCAGATTCTCATAAAAGTAAAAAGACAAGGCTTAATGGTCTGACTGAGGCTAGAAGGACCCTGGAGGTCATGGTCCCCAGACTTTCTGTTAGCCCAAGACTGGAACCATTCCCAAAGCCAACTCTTCAGAGAGAGATTGGACTGGAGTATAAGATAGAAAATGAAGCTGGTGAGCTTCTTGGCTCAAGTAGACACATGAGACTATGTGGGCAGCTCCTATCTGAGGGGAGATGAGAAGGCAGAGGGGGCAGAAGCTGGCTGAATGGACACAGGGAATACAAGATGGAGAAAGGGAGTGTGCTGTCTCATTAGGGGGAGAGCAACTAGGAGTATATAGCAACATCTATATAAATTTTTGTATGAGAGACCGACTTGATTTTTAAACTTTCACTTAAAACACAATAAAAATTAAAAAATATATGACTACCAATAAAAACAAAAATGAAAAGAAATGCAAGAAGTAATGTAATAGGATGATAAAACAATCCAATTGTCCAAACTTGTTTTTATTCCCTTATATTCATAACATAAATAATAATCTTTAGACATTATATTTTAAGATGTCTATGTTTCCAATTCAGACTTCTCTGACATTTGATAAAGTAGTGGTGTCATGTTAAATGCTACAAAAGGCAAAGTAGTTTACAACTTACACTCTACAAAATCAGAATAACACTTTTTACTTCCATTTTCAGGGAAACAAATATATTGCCACTTTTTTGACCTGATTTACAGGTCCATTCTTGCTTACAGGCTTAAACTGCCCATTTGAGTGTGTTAACTTTCTACCTACTCCTTTTAAACACTCGTTTTGTGCATTTATTTTTTAATTCTTGTTCATCAAACGTTTCCACTTTCCAGTGCTTTTGTAACTTGATCCTTCCTTTAGCATGTTCAAAGAATGAATACCTTTACCTCCAAGAGAAGAGGATTTATCGTCAATAATTGCATCATTCACATTTGTCAGCATGGCCACCTCTTGTGTTGGTAAATTTGTTAAGTGTATCTTCATCACGAAAAACTTGCTGTGGAAGGTGATTTGAACAAGCCCCCTGGCTTCCTTTCACAAATTAAAGGTGGTAGTAAAACATCCAGGATTGAAATTTGATGTACAACCAACCACAGAAAAACTGAGAGAAGGGTAATTATGGTTGATAATGATACCTCTCTTTTCCAGGGCAAAGTTGGTTTTTGGAATGGGAGAAGACCAAGAATCTAAGAAGATGAGAAGTTATTAATTCAGTTCATCTGCATTTCCGGTTTGTAGGGCTCCCTGAAGGGTGCCTTGAAAATTATTTAGCCCTTCTGTATTTTTTTAATTTGGCAATAAGATACAATAGGATGTAGGGAAAGATTTCAGAAAACAATAGAATGTGTGATTTTAACCAAAAAAGAATGTGTGATTTTAGACAGACCTAAATTTGTGTCTTGGCTCTATCACTCACTGTGTGACTTTAGGCCAAGTACTTGCCTTTTTAGCTGTTTGCTCAGGCGGTAGAATGCTCACGCAACAACCATGCCCCACCCCTATGTTCAGCTTTTTTCAAGGTATGTTCTTTAGGAGTGGCTGAGCCTCTCTTCTGCCCCGGGGATCAATCACAGTTGTCTAAAGAGATAGTGTTAATCTTGTGCCTCCTGCTGGAGACTGACATTTTACCCAGTTCTGGACAATAAAGGAAGTCTGCCTGGGAAAATTATAAGGGCATTTCTCTTTCTCTTGAGAGGTCCATGGGCAAAAATAGATCCTCCCATCTGTGCTTAGCACTGTAGGAGGATGTGATTTAGAACTATGGCCACCATCTTGTGAGTAGGAAGGGTTAAGCTAGAGCCATCCAAGTCTACATGCTGTGAACAGCAGAAGGAAGCAATACCAATGCCTTGACATCTAGGGATATCATTGAGTTGGTGCATTAACAGAATAGCAACTTCTTCTTATATGAGACAATCAATTTTTCCTATTGTACAGGCCAGCTGGATTGGGTTTCCTGTTACGTGAAACTAAAAGATTTTTAACAGCTATAGCACTTCTAAACTGGGAATTAGAATACCTATATCAGAGGTTTTTCGAGAGAATACAAGAATATGTGTAAACATTCTGCACAGTGCTTGTTATACTGTGTGTGGTTGATAAATGCCACTACTATTATAGTGAACAGCATTTTTATTGTTATAAACTCTCAATGTTCCGTAATAAGAGGGTTCAAACTAAGAAGGTTAAGTAACTTGCCCAAGGTCACACAGTGAACAAGTACTACAGCAGAGAAGAGACTCAGATTTCTAGACTCCCACAAGACAATATGCTTTCCAACTCCTTGTAAAGTTCTCCTATGCCAGAAGAGTATAAGTATCTCCATTAGGTTACCATTGCCTTCATGTGTCCTAAATTTTATGCAGTGTTTTTTTCCATTTTCTAAAATTAAATAAAACGTGATGGAGCACTAGACAGTATTTTGACTTAATTGCTGCCTCCTCACAAGAAATTTATTTTACTTTTCAGATACTTACATTCATCTTCATGTTTTCTCCTGAGGAAGTGGTAAAACAAACAAAACAAAATTAAAAAACTCCACTTTAAGAGCTGGAAAATTGAGAGAAAAATAAGTCAAGGCCATATATTTTGTTTCTTTTTTTTCACTTCATTGTACTTTCACAGCCAGAGGAGAGCCAAAAAATATAGAGCTATGCCCAAATATAGAGCTGAAAATATGAGGAGAGGGGTGAGTGAAAGAATTGTTAGGGAAAAAGCTACCCCATGTTGTCATCCTATTTATTCAAGTTCCTAACTTCACAAATTGAAGCAGCAGATAATTTTTCTTGTTCCTGCTGATGTCATAGATGTCTGGAAAAAATTGATATCACATGGGTTTTGTTCATAATAGAGCTGCTTTGATTTTTATGTTTTGTGCTGACCTTCTGGTTTCAGGGCAGGACCAGTTGCTAGATCTCACAGTATTTCCTAGCATATTTGTATTCAGCAGAGAAATGAAGCTATCTTTGCCAGCTTTAACTGTGTCATCGTGCAGTAGAAATCATGAAATGTGTTGTAATTCTTTTGTAGTGTCATCTCCCAAAGAAATAATGTTCTCGAGTTAAAGTTTTAAAAATTACTTTAGAGGATAGGGCATCAGGATTGCTGAGAATTAAAAGAGCTGAAAAAAATATTGCGTCTCTAGCTTAACAAGAGCTTACTCAGTTACTTAAATAATTTAATGTGTCCTCATCACCATTCCCTGCAATTCTACATTTAGAATGGTGGCGCCAACACAGAACTAATATGCACCCGATACACAGTGAACCATGGGAAGAATAGAGTTCTCTTTATAGAACACATCACATTCATCACTATTTGTGGTGGTATTGGAGATTGATTCTCCCAAACCTACTCCATTCCTGATGCATGGTCTATGTAATAATGCTAACGCTATTTCTTTTACCAGCGTTTGGTCTAAGCATGGGTTTGTGATGCAATTTTGGTAAAGGATGCTGGAGGGATAGTTGGCTAGAGGTGGGCAGGGAGTATTCCAAGATGAATGAGACATAGAGATGTCACCTTAGACACAGAGATGTCACCTTAAAGAAAAGCCAAAGATGTAGAGTCCTGTGAAAGCTGATTTTTGAGAGTGTGCTCTTTGGAGAAGGGGAGTAAGAGAAGGAGAATAGGGTGCAGGAAAGAAAAGCTAAGCCAAGAATGTATTCTTGGTTGTAGAATGGCTTCAGCCTGGTCCCACAGGAAACTTTGGGGTAAAAATTACACTATGCAGTCAGTCTCACCTGTAGGCAAGGGGCTGACCTACTGTACCACCATGTCAATCAGTCATTGTCTATTGGTTGTCCCTCATTCTTTCCTATCCTGAAATGGAGGGGTATTAAAAAAAAAAAAAAAAAAACTCATTGCCGTCGAGTTGATTCCAACTCACGGTGACCCTATAAAAAAGGACAGAGTAAAACTGCCCCATAGGGTTTCCAGGGAATACCTGGTGGATTTGAACTGCTGACCTTTTGGTTAGCAGCCAAACTCTTAACCACTACACCACCAGGGTTTCCCTTCTAATGTAAGGTAGCTCCTATTTGGCTGGATGCAATTCTTACAGCAGCTTGGGGTTGAGCATGCTGGCCAAGTGAATATGTGGGCAGGCCGCGAACAGCATCCCTTACTGGTGTTGTATCTAAACCTACTGTGGACATTTGACTATGAGCCTGAGGGTGATGCCTACAGATAGAAGGTTGTTGTTTTTTTGCATGCCGTCAGGTTGGTTCTGACTCATAGTGACACTATGCACAATAGAACAAAACACTGCCTGGTCCTGTGCTAGCCTGACAATTGTTGCTATGCTTAACCCCATTGTTGCATCCACTGTGTCAATTCATCTCGTTGAGGGACTTCCTCTTTTTCACTGACTCTCTATTTTACAAAGCATGATGTCCATCTCCAGAGACTGATTCCTCCTGATAACACGCCCAAAGTATGTGAGACATAGTCTCGCCATCTATGCTTCTGGTTGTACTTCATCCAAGACAGGTTTATTCATTCTTTTGGAGTCCATGGTATATTCAATAATCTTCTCCAACACCCCAATTCAAAGGCTTCAATTCTCCTTATTCATTACCCAGCTTTTGCATGCCTATGAGGCTTGGGTCAGGTGCACCTTAGTCCTCAAGGTGATATCTTTGCTTGTCAACACTTTAAAGAGGTTTTTTGCAGTAGATTCCCTGATGCAATGCATCATTTGATTTCTTGACTGCTGCTTCCATGGGTGTTGATTGTGGATCCAAGTCAAATGAAATCCTTGACAGCCTCAGTCTTTCCCCTCTTTATCATGATGTTGCTTACTGCTCCAGTTGGGAGGATTTTTGTTTTCTTTATATTGAGCTGCAATCCATACTGAAAGCTTTGGTCTTTGATCTTCTTCCTGCTGCCCCATTTTTCTTCATGTAGTCCAGCTTCGCAGATTATTTGCTGAGCATACAGGTTGAATAGGTATGATGAATGGATACAACCCTGGCACACACCTTTCCTGACCTTAAACCGTGTAATATCCCCTTGGGAACCCCGGTGGCATAGTGATTAAGTGCTACGGGTGCTAACCAAAAGGTCGGCAGTTCAAATCTGCCAGGTGCTCCTTGGAAACTCTACAGGGCAGCTCTACTCTGTCCTATAGAGTCGCTATGAGTTGCGATCGACTCGACGGCAGTCAGTTTGGTTTGTTTTTTTCAGTATCCCCTTGTTGTTTGAACAACTGCCTCTTGGTCCATGTACAGATTCCTCATGAGCACAGCTAAGTCTTCCAGAATTACCATTCTCTGCAATGTTATGCATAATTTGTTACGATCCACACAGTCGAATGCCTCAGCTTAGTCAATAAAAAACAGGTAAACATCTTTCTGGTAATCTCTGCTTTTAGCCAGTTTCCTTCTGACATCAGCAATGATATCCCTGGTTCCGCATGCTCTTCTAAATCCAGCTTGAATTGCTGGCAGTTCCCTGTTGATGTACTGCTGCAGCCGCTTTTGAATGATCTTCAGCAAAATTTTGCTTGCATGCAATATTAATGATATTGTTTGATAATTTCCGCTTTCATTTGGATCTCCTTTCTTGGGAATAAGCATAAATGTGGATCTCTTCCAGTTGGTTGGTCAGGTAGCTGTCTTCCAAATTCCTTGGCATAGATGAGTGAGACCTTCCAGCACTGCATCCCTTTGTTGCAAAATCTCAGTTGACATTCCATCAATTCCTGGAGCCTTGTTTTTTGACAATGCCTTCAGTGCAGCTTGGACTTCTTTCCTTTGGTACTATTGGTTCCTGATCATATATTACCTCCTGAAATGGCTGAATGTTGACCAATTCTTTTCGGTATAGTGATTCTGTATATTCCTTTCATCTTCTTTTGATGCCTCCTGAGTTGTTTAATATTTTCGCATAGAATCCTTCAGTATTGCAACTCAAGGCTTGAATTTTTTCTTCAGTTCTTTCAGCTTGAGAAATGCTGTGTTCTTCCCTTTTGGTTTCCTACTTCCAGCTCTTTGCACATGTCATCATAATACTTTGTGTTTTTGAGACACCCTTTGAAGTCTTCTGTTCAGCTCTTTTACTTCATCATTTTTTCCTTTTGCTTTAGCTACTCAAAGTTCAAGAGCGAGTTTCAGAGCCTCTTCTGACATCCATTTAGGTCTTTTCATTCTCTTCTTTCTTTTTAATGGCCTCTTGCTTTCTCCATGTGTGATGTCCTTGATGTCATTTCCCAACTCGTCTGGTCTTCAGTCATTAGTGTTCAACTCATCAAACGTATTGTTGAGATGGTTTCTAAATTCAGGTGGGATATACTCAAAGTCATACTTTGGCTCTCATGTACTTGTTCTAATTTTCTTCAGTTTCAACTTGAACTTGCATATGAGGAATTGATGATCTGTTCCACAGTCAGCCCCTGGTCTTGTTCTGGCTAATGATGTTGAGCTTTTCCATTGTCTCTTTCCACAGATGTAGTTGATTTGATTCTTGTGTATTCCATCTGGTGAGGTCCATGTGTAGAAGGAGCAGATCAAATTAATCAGAGAAGTGGAACCAGAGCCTCACACACTTAACATACTCTAGACTTCTTGTTGAACAAAATAAATTGCAAAGTTACTGAAAATTTTCTGTTTCTTGCTATCAGTATATTCTCATTGACGTAATATCCATAAAGAGGTTATATTTCATATATCGCTATTACAATACATACACTTGGAAATAAATATTTAATGGCACAGACAGGTATAAAAAATGTTTTCTGTTTAATTATTCTGATCATTTTCTCTATAATACTAAGTGATATGCTTGTATTCCTAGTTTTATATCAACTCTAAGTAATATCTATCGACTTCTTGCCTTAAAACATTGAAAATTTAACTCATTTATATTTCCTCTCTTTGCCATATATATATATATTTGTTGTTGTTGTTAACCCAGAAAAAAACCCAGTGCCACTGAGTCGATTCCAACTCATAGAGACCCTATAGGACAGAGCAGAGCTGCACCATAGAGTTTCCAAGGAGCGCCTGGCGGATTCGAAGTGCCGGCCCTTTGGTTAGCAACTGTAGCACTTAACCACTACGCCACCAGGGTTTATTGTTAGTTGCCATCAAGTTGGCCTCCGACTCATGGCAACTACATGCACAATGGGATGAAACACTACCCAGTCCTTCACCATCTCCATGATAAGTTACAGACTGGACTGTTGTGATCCATAAGGTTTTTACTGGCTGACTTTCAGAGGTAGGTAGCCAGGCTTGTCTTAGTCTATCTTAGTCTGGAAGCTCTGCTGAAACTGGCTTAGCATAATAGCAACACACAGCCTCCACTGAATGTGGTTGGCTGTACATAAGAAGTACCGTCTAGGAATTGAACCCAGGTCTCCAGCATGGAAGGTGAGAATTGTACTATTAAGCCACCACTGCCTCCTCATATGTATATTATGTGTGTGTGTGTGTGTTCTTACACATATATACCTATGTTTTCCTTTTGCTATATTAAAACTTTAAAAATACATTTGTAGCTCTCATTCAGACTGATCATTTTAAGATGGTTTCTGACTCCCAAGATATAAAGTGAGGTAATACCTGCTTCTGCACCTCTCTTGACCCTTTCTCCCTACCTCTAGCTAAGAACTTTGCTGAGCGCCACCATTTCATATTGCCAAGGTTTGTAACAGTTATATTTTCCAGTACTGAATTCTTCCTGAACATTAGAGCAGACTAGGTTGTGTTAGGGTGTGAGCTCTCAAGATCACAGTATCATCGCAGCGAGCAAGGGAGAAAAAGCACAATCAAGTAATTGTAAACACAGCATGAGAGGGGCTGAAATAAATAGTGGTTTGTTCAGAGAATCATAAACTCATAAAAGGTGGAGGGATCAATTGTTCCAAGGATAGACAATAGTGAAGCCTTCTATACACTGAGGTGGTGAAGCTTAGCTGCGTCCCAAGAGATACCTGCAAAAATTATTTGATGATCTTTGAGAGCCCTCAAAAAGGCAAAACTCCAAGGTCAGTGAACCCTTATTAAGTGGAGTGATTAATTTCAAGACATCTTGAGAAATAGGCAGCCATTTTAAGCTGAAGTAACTGATTTTCCCAAAGAGTAATTACTCTTTCTGAACTTCTCTTATTAGCATGATTCACACTTCTGTCCACCAGATAATCCCTTTGTGGTGACATTTGATATAGCCTATCATTGTTAACAACCCAAACAATTAGAATTAATTACCTCAGTTTACTCATACTTATGAAGGGAGTACAAAGAGCTAGTGTATTAAGAAACTACTTTGTCCTTTTCTGGTGTCTTAGTTATCTAGTGCTGCAATAATGCAAATACCACAAGTGGATGGTTTTAACAAAGAGAAATTTATTCTGTCATGGTCTAGGAGGCTAGAAGTCCAAATTTAGGATGCCAGCTCTAGGGAAAGGCTTTCTTTCTCTGTTGGCTCTGAAGGAAGGCATTTGCAATCAATCTTTCCCTGTCTAGGAAATTCTCAGTGCAGGGACTCTGGGTCCAAAGGACCCACTCTGCTCCTGGCTCTGCTTTTTTGGAGGTAGGATGTTCCCTCTGTTTCTATGTTCACTTCTATTTTTTGTATCTCAAAAGAGTTTGACTCAAGATACAACCTAATCTTGTAGATTGAGTTATGCCTCATTAACATAACTGCCTGTAATCCTGCCTCATTAACATCATAGAGGTAGGATTTACAACACATAGGAAAATCATATCAGATGACAAATATTGGACAATCACACAATACTGGGAGTCATAGCCTAGTCAGACTGATACACATTTTTGAGGAACACAATTCAATCCATAACACCTGATTTAGGACACATCATACACTGATACAGTCTTATTAATGTAGCAAGAAAACCTTAGTTCTAAACAGTTATAGCTACTGCTATAGGGGTAGGATTCCAACATATATTTTGGGGGGACACAAATCAACCCATAACTGACACCTAATTTTTTATTTATTTTCTTCCAATCTGCTTTCTAGAGCTATGGATTTTCACTATCCAATGCTTATGTCTTAATTTTATTTTAAAAAGAGAATGAATGGAAACATGGAAACATGAACTTGAACTTGAAAAAACATCAGGCTGTTTAACAAATGAGTTTATCACAAAGGCATCTTTTCTCTTCTGTTACCAGTGTATCCTAATTATCAGTGAAGTAATATACATTTTCTTACATACTGCATTAGTTTCCTGTGGATGATGGCATTCCTTAACTTGTGGCCACATTACTCCAATCTCTCATTTCACCTTCACATTTTCTTCTCCTCTTCTGTCTGTGTCTAATCTCTCTCTACACTCCTATGAGAGTTTAGCCAACTATCCAATGTAGACCAACCACAAGTTAGAGAGAACACAGTCCAAACAAGACCATCTTCATTTCTAACACAAACTGCAAGTTTGAGGACTTGCCAAAAGCACCTCTAAGATTTGATAGTTCTCTAGGAAGACTCACAGAACTCGCCAAAAGCTATTGTACTCGTGGTGATGGTTTATTATAGGGAAAGGAGAACAATTAAAATCAGCCAAAAGAAGAAGCATATATGGTGGGGCCAGGGGAGGTACCAAATACAGAACTTCTGTTTGTCTTCTCTCCATGGAGTCAGGAAGCATTACTTTCTGAGTTTTGATATGTAACAATATGCACAGAGTATCACCAACCAGGTAAGCTCATCTGAGCCTTAGTATTCGGAGTTTTTCTTGGGGTTTCATTATGTAGGTGTGATTGATTGCCCATGTGACTGATCTCAGTCTCTAGTCTCCAGTTCTATCAGGTACGACCCTAGTCCCCACCTTACATCACACTGTTGATCTTGCTGGTGTGAGCAGCCCTGCCGTAAATCATATTGTTAGACTATCCAGTGAAACCAAGACCATAAGCAAACAAAGATACTTCTATCAGGCACAACACTTCAAGGTCTTAAGAGGTTATCTTCCAGAAGCTGTGAACAAAGGCCAGACATATTTTGGGGCAAGATTAAATTCTTTGCTACATACTTACTACCTCTGATAAGGAGTCCTGGTGGTGCAGTGGTTAAGTGTTGGGCTGCTAACCAAAATGTTGGCAGTTTGAATCCTTCAGCTTCTCCCTGGAAACCTTATGGGGTGGTTCTACTCTGTTCTATCAGGTAGTTATGAGTTAGAATTGACTTGCCGGCAATAGGTTTGATTTTTTTTTTTTTTCCCTTAACCTCTCATAAGTATAACTGTGATTGAATTTAGGGCCCACCAGATAATCCAAGACAATCTCATCTAAAAATTCTTTATTTAATAATATCTTCAGAGAATTTTTTTTTTCCAAATAAGATAAAATTTATTAAAAAAAAAATTTATAAGGTTCGTGAATTAACACCTGACATATTTAGGGAATATTATTCAACCTACTACAAATACTGAGCTTAAAACCTAAAAATAGTAGGTTCAATTTGGGAAATCCTCAGTTTATAATATCTGTGGGGATTTAACTGAGATGGACAACAAACAAGGCCATAGAAGACTGAAGATTTGCAGGCAAAAACTTGGGCTGAAGATGTCCACCTGGTTGTCATCTGTGTGTTGAAGGTGGCAGCCAAAACTATGGGAGTAATTATGGAAGGCTGTATTGAGTAGTGTTTAATAAGGTCAGCTTGGAAGTCATCCAGACTCGAGCTCAAGTCCACAATCTGCACCTAATTAGCTGTGTGACCTTGCACAGGTGATTTAACATTTCTGTATCTCACTGTCCTAATCAGTAAAATGGGGCAAATATTGCCACACCTATAAAAAGATTGTGAGGAGGATTGGCACAAAGCAAGCATTCAACATTACCTGTTGGTAAAATTAGTAAGAATAGTGGCATTAGGTGGTGGTAGAGGGTAGAACTCTGTGAAGTTTCCAATAATACTTTCAATTATTCTCTTTCGCATTTAAAAATACTTACTCTTGAATCAAAGATAAAGATGGAGATCAGCTGAGTACTTTTGCTCAAAGGGAAGGACATCAAAATAACCTTTATAAAATTGTTGAATCAATACATTAGGGGCAAGAGGTGTCACAGGCAGGAATACTGAATCCAAACAAATGGGGGCTTCAGACTAAATCGTCTCCCTTACAACAATACAAATACAGAATCAATTTCCAAGAAACAGCACAAAAGCAAATAGCAGAAATGCTTTTAAGCTTGTTCACATTAACTACTTAAAGGATGACTAAAGGTGAAGCCATAATTTTAGGTTAAAATAGAATATGAATGGATGTGATTTTTAGCCTAAGCAGGCCTTTTTAGTGTCCACAATCATTACATATAAAAAATGAAACAAAGTAAAACATAAATACTACCACTGAAGCGAAGGCACCTGTAGAATTCTGTCACTTCTCTAAGGCTGTAATATTTGAAGCCACTTGAGATGGAGAATGTTCTCCTCAGCAGGCAGAAGTGTACGGTGCTTTCATTCTAGTTAAAATGGTTTCCTGCTCATTCCTTTATTTTTAATTTAAAGTTGAAGGAAACTCAGAAAGAAAGACATCTAGGGGTTCAAATTTACTTTACATCAACTGCAAATTTGATTTTGATGAGGAGAGTGTAGGCAAAGTATAGGTGAGTCTAAAGAAAGTCAATTTTAGAGGAACAATTTTCCAGAACCACAAACTGGATACTCAGAATGACTGAATCAGCTAAACATCTCACCTCCTCAATTTTACATACAAAATAGTTGCATTCCAAATGAAGTCCAAGTTTTTTACTCCCTGAAATTATATGTGAATAACAATGTTTTGTTGGAGGATCTATAAGCTTTAATGAAAATGAAGCTTCATTTTCCCTTGCTCATACAGGAAGCGATACTACAGCAATCTTCGTTTTCCAGTCTTAAACTTTAGCACTTTTACCAATTTTCTTATTATTTCAAGTCAGCCACAATCACTTCTCTGACACCACATTCTAAAGGAATTCTTCTTATTGCTTCCCTGTAATTGAATTCCCCCATGCTTCTGTCAGCTCGTTGTACTGTGGGGGCTTGTCTGTTGCTGTGATGCTGGAAGCTATGCCACCGAAATTCAAATAACAGCAGGGTTACCCGTGGCAGATATGTTTCAGCTGAGCTTCCAGACCAAGCAGGCTAGGAAGAAGGACCCAGTGGTCTACATCTGAAAAAGATGAAGTGAAAACCTAATGAATAGCAGCAGAACGTTGTCTGATATAGTGGCAGAAGATGAGACTCTCAGGTCGGAAGGCAATCAAAATACAACTGGGGAAGAACTGCCTCCTCAGAGTAATGACCTTAATGACATGGATGGAGTCAAGCTTTCAGGATCTCCAGTTGTTGATGTGACATGACTCAAAATAAGAAGAAACAGCTGCAAGCATCCATTAATAATCAGAAAGTAAAATGCAGGAAGTATGAATCTAGGAAAATTGGAAGTTGTTAAAAATGAAATGGAACATATAAACATCCATATCCCAGGCATTAGTGAGTTGAAATGGGCTGATCTGATTTTAAATAGGACAATCATATGGCCTACTGTGCTGGGAATGACAACTTGAAGAGGAATAGAGTGGCATTCATAGTCAAAAAGAACATTTCAATACCTATTCTGAAGTACAATGTTATCAGCGACAGGATGATATCTGTATGCCTACGAAGAAGATCAGTTAATACGACTACTCTTCAAGTTTATGCACCAACCACTAAGGTCAAAGATGAAGAAATTAAAGATTTTTACCAACTTCTGCAGTCTCTAATTGATCGAATATGTGATTAGGATGCATTGATAATTACTGGTGATTAGAATGCAAAAGTTGGAAACGAAGAAGGATCGGTAGTTGGAAAATATGGTGTTGGTGATGGAAACGATGCCAGAGATTGAATGACAGAATTTTGCAAGACCAATGACTTCTTCGTTGCAAATACCTTTTTCCAACAGCATAAGCAGCGACTATACATACGGACCTTGCCAGGTGGAATACGCAGGAATCAAATCAACTAAATCTGTGGAAAGAGACAATGGAAAAGCTCAATATCATCAGTCAGAACAAGGCCAGGGGCCAACTGTGGAACAGATCATCAATTGCTCATAAGCAAGTTCAAGTTGAAACTGAAGAAAATTAGAACAAGTACATGAGAGCCAAAGTATGACCTTGAGTATATCCCACCTGAATTTAGAGATCATCTCAAGAATAGATTTGACACATTGAACACTAATGACCGAAGATCAGATGAGCTGTGGGATGACATCAAGGATATCATACATGAGGAAAATAAGAGGTCATTAAGAAGACAGGAAAGAAAGAAAAGACCCAAATGGATGACAGAAGAGACTCTGAAACTTGCTCTTGAATGTTGAGTAGATAAAGCAAAAGGAAAAGAATGATAAAGTAAAAGAGCTGAATGGAAGATTTCAAAGGGTGACTTGAGGAGACAAAGTAAATATTACAATGACATGTGCAAAGAGCTGGGGATGGAAAACCAAAAGGGAAGAACACGCTAGGCGTTTCTCAAGCTGAAAGAACTGAAGAAAAAAGTCAAGCCTCGAGTTGCAATAGTGAAGGATTCCATGGGGAAAATATTAAACAACTCAGGAAGAGTCAAAAGAAGATGGAAGGAATACAGAGTCACTACACCAAAAAGAACTGGTTGACATTCAGCCATTTCAGGAGGTATTATTTTTTTATATGACAAGGAACATATGGTACTGAAGGAAGAAGTCCAAGCTGCACTGAAGGCATTGGTGAAAAACAAGCCTCCAGGAATTGATGGAATACCAATTGAGATGTTTCAACAAACAGATGCAGCACTGGAAGTGCTCACTTATCTATGCCAAGAAATTTGGAAGACAGCTACCTGGCCAATTGCCTGAAGAGATCCATATTTATGCCTATTCCCAAGAAAGATGATCCAACCAAATGTGGAAATTATAGAACAATATCATTAATATCACAGGCAAGTAAAATTTTGCTGAAGATCATTCAAAAGCAGCTGCAACAGTACACTGACAGGGGACTGCCAGAAATTCAAGCTGGATTCAGAAGAGGAACCAGGGATATCACTGCTGATGTTAGATGGATCCTGGCTGAAAGCAGGAACACCAGAAAGGTGTGAACCTATGCTTTACTGACTAGGCAAAGGCATTCGACTATGTGGATCATAACAAATTATGATTAACATTGCAAAGAATTCCAGAACACTTAATCGTATTCACAAGGAACGTGTACATAGATCAAAATGCAGTTGTTTGAACAGAACGAGGGGATGCTGTGTGGTTTGAAGTCAGGAAAGGTGTGTGTCAGGGTTTTATGCTTTCACCATACCTATTCAATCTGTATGTGGAGAAAATTATCTGAGAATATGGACTATATGAAGAAGAACCAGACATCTGAATTGGGGGACGAGTCGTTAACAACCTGGATTATGCAGATGACACAACCTTGCTTGAAGCACTTACTGATGAAGATCAAAGACCACAGCCTTAATATGGATTACACCTTAACATAAAGAAAACAAAAATCCTCACAATTGGACCAATAAGCAACATCATGATAAACAGAGAGAAAAGACTGAAATTGTCGAAGATTTCATTTTACTTGGATCCACAATCAACACCCATGGAAGCAGCAGTCAAGAAATCAAAAGATGTGTTCCATTGGGCAAGTTCGTGGCAAAAGACGCCTTTAAAGTGTTAAAAAGCAAGATGTTACCTTGAAGACTAAGGTGTGCCTGACCCAAGCCATGGTGTTTTCAATCGCCTCACATGCATAGGAAAGCTGGAAGATGAATAAAGAAGACCGAAGAATTGACGCCTTTGAATTGTGGTGTGGGTGAAGAATATTGAATATACCATGCACTGCCAAAAGAAGGAACAAATCTGTCTTGGAAGAAGCACAACCAGAATCCTTCTTAGAAGCAACGATGGGAAACTATGTCTCATATATTTTGGACCTGTTATGAGGAGGGATCAGTCCCTGGAGAAGGACATCACGCTTGGTAAGGTGGAGGGTCAGCGAAAGAGAGGAAGACCCTAACGAGATGGATAACACAGTGGCTGCAACAATGGACTCAAGCATAACTATGATTGTGAGGATGGTGCAGGACCAGGCAGTGTTTCGTTTTGTTGTACATAGGGTCACTATGAGTCGGAAGCGACTAGACGGAACCTAACAACAACAACATAATTGAATTGATGAAAAGCCTCCTGTAATAACCATCAACACAACTTCTTCTTATAGTCAACATTATTACTCACCCTCACAGGGGAAGTCAGATTTCGGAAAGCCTTGTAATAACTTCCTGGGTTGGGAGAGCCTGATTCAGTATTGCAAACCATTAAGGAGCTCAGCTGCTACCTGAAAGGTTTGAGGTTCACATCTACCCAGAGGTACCTCAAAAGACAGGCCTGGAGATCTACTTTTGAAAAATTAGCCATTGAAAACCCTATAGAGCATAGTTCTACTCTGACACACATGGGGTTGCCATTAGTCAGAGTCGACTAGACAGCAACTGGTGTAGGGCTCAGGGATCTGGAGTTCCTAAAATCTCCGCGGTGGCTTTACTTACGCAATGATTTTTGGTAGTTTTAGTAAACTAATGCAAAGGTTGGTATGACTCTCACTCAGAAGGGTGACACGTGCTACTCTTTAGGGAGACGGTATAAATGTGCGCCTTGCAACCTCTAGTTCCCTGGATGTGCTGATATTTATATCTCCTGTGTGTGTGTGTCTTAGAGTGTATGTAAAAATACCTACTAACTTCCATTTGGAAAAATCTTGACTTAGGATAAAAAAAAAAAGTGGAAATAAGTAAAAGTAGACAGCTTAATAGCTTAAAACTTTAAAATTAATTGAGAATTGATTATAATTCCAATAACAAAGATAGACTGTTAAAAAAAAAATTGCTGTTGAGTCAATTCCAACTCATAGCAACCCTATATAGGACAGAGTAGAACTCCCCATAGAGTTTCCAAGGAGGAGCTGGTGGATTTTAATGGCTGACCTTTTGCTTAGCAGCCGAGGTCTTAACCACTGTGCCATAAGAGCTCCAGATTTTTAAACGTTCAATAAAAAATATAGAGAAGTGAATATTCTAAAATGTAATACATAGCAATGTCCTCAGTCTTTTTCACTTCCTTCTAATTATGACTTTTTAAGAATTACATGTGTCTTTAAAATGTGTTTAATTTTTATTTTTAGAGCAAACTTGTCAATTGCTAACAACAACAAAAATAACAATACTAGCAGCAGGTGACATTCATTTAACATTTATTAAGTCTTAGGCAATGTCAAGCACCTTATATATGTTGTCGTTGTTAGGTGCCGTCGAGTCAGTTCCGACTCATAGCGACCCTATGCACAACAAAACGAAACACTGCCCGGTCCTGCGCCATCCTTACAATCTCTGTTATGCTTAAGCTCATTGTTGCAGCCACTGTGTCAATCCACCTTGTTGAGGGTCTTCCTCTTTTCCGCTGACCCTGTAATCTGCCAAGCATGATGTCGTTCTCTAGGGACTGATCCCTCCTGACAGCATGTCCAAAGTATGTAAGATGCAGTCTGACCATCCTTCCCTCTAAGGAGCATTCTGGCTGTACTTCTTCTAGGACAGAATTGTTTTTTTGAAAGTCCATGGCATATTCAATATTCTTTACCAGCACCACAGTTCAAAGGTGTCAATTTTTCTTTGGTCTTCCTTATTCTTTGTCCATCTTTCACATGCATACGATGCAATCGAAAATACCATGGCTTTGGTCAGGCGCACCTTAGTCTTCAGGATGACATCTTTGCTCTTCAACACTTTGAAGAGGTCCTTTGCAGCAGATTTGCCCAATGAAATGCGTCTTTTGATTTCTTGACTGCTGCTTCCATGGCTGTTGGTTGTGGGTCCAAGTAAAATGAAATCCTTCACAACTTCAATCTTTTCTGTTTATCATGATGTTGCTCATTGGTCCAATTGTGAGGATTTTTGTTTTCTTTATGTTGAGGTGCAATCCATACTGAAGGCGGTGGTCTTTGATCTTCATTAGTAAGTGCTTCAAGTCCTCTTCACTTTCAGCAAGCAAGGTTGTGTCATCTGCATAATGCAGGTTGTTAGTGAGTCTTCCTCCAATCCTGATGCCCCGTTCTTCTTCATATAGTCCAGCTTCTCGGATTATTTGTTCAGCATACAGATTGAATAGGTATGGTGAAAGAATACAACCCTGACGCACAGCTTTCCTGACTTTAAACCAATCAATATTCCCTTGTTCTGTCCGAACAACTGCCTCTTGATCTATGTAAAGGTTCCTCATGAGCACAATTAAGTGTTCTGGAATTCCCATTCTTCGCAGTGTTATCCATAGTTTGTTATGATCCATAGAGTCAAATGCCTTTGCATAATCAATAAAACACAGGCAAACATCCTTCTGGTATTCTCTGCTTTCAGCCAGGATCCATCTGACATCAGCAATGATATTCCTGGTTCCACGTCCTCTTCTGAATCCAGCCTGAATTTCTGGCAGTTCCCTGTTGATATACTGCTGCAGCCGTTTTTGAAGGATCTTCAGCAAAATTTTGCTTGTGTGTGATATTAATGACATTGTTCTATAATTTCCACATTTGGTTAGAGCACCTTTCTTGGGAATAGGCATAAATATGGATGTCTTCCAATCAGTTGGCCAGGAAGCTGTCTTCCATATTTCTTGGCATAGACAAGTGACCACCTCCAGTGCTGAATCTGTTTGTTAAAACATCTCAACTGATATTCCATCAATTCCTGGAGCCTTGTTTTTCGCCAATGCCTTCAGAGCAGCTTGGACTTCTGCCTTTAGTATCGTTGGTTCCTGACCATATACCACCTCTTGAAATGGTTGAATATCGACTAATTCTTTTTAGTATAATGACTCTGTGTATTCCTTCCATCTTCTTTTGATGCTTCCTGGATCATTTAATATTTTCCCCATGGACTCCTTCACTATTGCAACTCGAGGCTTGAATTTTTTCTTCAGTTCTTTCAGTTTGAGAAACGCCGAGTGTGTTCTTCCCTTTTGGTTTTCCATCTCCAGCTCTTTGCACATGTCATTGTAATACTTTCTTTTGTCTTCTCGAGAGGCCCTTTGAAATCTTCTGTCCAGTTATTTTACTTCATCAGCTCTTCCTTTTGCTTTAGCTGTTCAAAGCTCAAGAGCAAGTTTCAGAGTTTTCTCTGACATCCATCTTGGTCTTTTCTTTCTTTCCTGTCTTTTCAGTGACCTCTTGCTTTCTTCATGGATGATGTCCTTGATGTCATTCCACAACTCGTCTGGTCTGCTCTCACTAGTGTTCAATGCGTCAAATCTGTTCTTCAGATGGTCTCTAAATTCAGGTGGAATATACTCAAGGTCATATTTTGGCTCTCGTAGACTTGCTCTGATTTTCTTCAGTTTCAGCTTGAACTTGCATATGAGCAATTGATGGTCTGTTCCACAGTCAGCCCCTGGCCTTGTTCTGACTGATGATATTGAGCTTTTCCATCATCTCTTTCCACAGATGTAGTCAATCTGATTTCTGTGTGTTCCATCTGGCGAGGTCCATGTGTATAGTCGCCGTTTATGTTGGTGAAAGAAGGTATTTGCAATGAAGAAGTCGTTGGTCTTGCAAAATTCTATCATTCGATCTCCGGCATTGTTTCTATCACCAAGGCCATATTTTCCAACTACTGGTCCTTCTTCTTTGTTTCCAACTTTTGCATTCCAATTGCCAGAAATTATCAACGCAGGTTGATTGCACGTTCTATCAATTTCAGACTGTAGCAACTGATAAAAATCTTCTATTTCTTCATCTTTGGCCCTAGTGGTTGGTGTGTAAATTTGAATAATAGTCGTATTAACGGGTCTTCCTTGTAGGCCTATGGATATTATCCTATCACGGACAGCATTGTACTTCGGGATAGATCTTGAAATGTTCTTTTTGACGATGAATGCAACACTATTCCTCTTCGAGTTGTCATTCCCAGCATAGTAGACTATAGGATTGTCCAATTCAAAATGGCCGATGCCAGTCCATTTCAGCTCACTAATGCCTAGGATACTGATGTTTATGCATTCCATTTCATTTTTTTTTATTAATTTGTATTAAGCTTCAAGTGAACATTTACCATTCCAATCAGTCTGTCACATGTAGGTTTACATACATCTTACTCCCTTCTCCCACTTGCTCTCCCCATATTGAGTCAGCCCTTTCAGTCTCTCGTTTTGTGCCAATTTTGCCATCTTCCCTCTCTCTCTATCTTCCCATCCCCTCTCCAGTCAAGAGTTGCCTACACACTCTCCAGTGTCCACCTGATTTAATTAGCTCACTCTTCATCAGCATCTCTCTCCCCCCCACTGACCAGTCCTTTTCATGCCTGATGAGTTGTCTTCGGGGATGGTTCCTATCCTGTACCATCAGAAGTTCTGGGGAGCATTGTCTCTGGGATTCCTCTAGTCACAGTCAAACCATTAGGTATGGTCTTTTTATGAGAATTTGGGGTCTGTATCCCATTGGTCTCCTGCTCCCTCAGGAGTTGTCTGTTGTGCTCCCTGACAGGGCAGACATCGATTGTGGCCGGGTACCAACTAGTTCTTCTGGTCTCAGGATAATGTAGGTCTCTGGTTCATGTGGCCCTTTCTGTCTCTTGAGTTCTTAGTTGTCGTGTGACCTTGGTGTTCTTCCTTTGCCTTTGCTCCAGGTGGGTTGAGACCAATTGATGTATCTTAGATGGCCGCTTGTTGGCATTTAGGACCCCAGGTGCCACAATTCAAAGTGGGATGCAGAATGTTTTCATAATAGAATTATTTTGCCCATTGACTTAGAAGTCCCCTCAAACCAAGTTCCCCAGACCCCAGCCCCTGCTCCGCTGACCTTTGAAGCTTTCATTTTATCCCGGAAACCTCTTTGCTTTTAGTCCAGTCCAACTGGGCTGACCTTCCTTGTATTGAGTGTTGTCTTTCCCTTCACCCAAAGCAGTTCTTATCTACTGATTGATCAATAAAAAGCCCTCTCCCTCCCTTCCTCCCTCCCCCCTTTGTAACCACAAAAGTATGTGTTCTTCTCCGTTTTTTCTATTTCTCAAGATCTTATAATAGTGGTCTTATACAATATTTGTCCTTTTGCCTCTGATTCATTTCGCTCAGCATAATGCCTTCCAGATTCCTCCATGTTATGAAATGTTTCAGAGATTCGTCACTGTTCTTTACAGATGCGTAGTATTCCATTGTGTGAATATACCACAATTTATTTACCCATTCATCCATTGACGGACATCTTGGTTGCTTCCAGCTTTTCGCTATTGTAAACAGAGCTGCAATAAACATGGGTGTGCATATATCTGTTTGTGTGAAGGCTCTTGTATCTCTGGGGTATATTCCGAGGAGTGGGATTTCTGGGTTGTATGGTAGTTCTATTTCTAACTGTTTAAGATAACGCCAGATGGATTTCCAAAGTGGTTGTACCATTTTACAATCCCACCAGGAGTGTATAAGAGTTCCAATCTCTCCGCAGCCTCTCCAACATTTATTATTTTGTGTTTTTTGGATAAATGCCAGTCTAGTTGGTGTGAGATGGAATGTCATCGTAGTTTTAATTTGCATTTCTCTAATGGCTAATGATCGGGAGCATTTTGTCATGTATCTGTTGGCTGCCTGAATATCTTCTTTAGTGAAATGTGTGTTCATATCCTTTGCCCACTTCTTGATTGGGTTGTTTGTCTTTTTGTGGTTGAGTTTTGACAGAATCATGTAGATTTTAGAGATCAGGCGCTGGTCTGAGATGTCATAGCTGAATATTCTTTCCCAGTCTGTAGGTGGTCTTTTTACTCTTTTGGTGAAGTCTTTAGATGAGCATAGGTGTTTGATTTTTAGGAGCTCCCAGTTATCTGGTTTCTCTTCATCATTTTTGGTAATGTTTTGTATTCTGTTTATGCCCTGTATTAGGGCTCCTAGGGTTGTCCCTATTTTTTCTTCCATGATCTTTATCGTTTAGTCTTTATGTTTAGGTCTTTGATCCACTTGGAGTTAGTTTTTGTGCATGGTGTGAGGTATGGGTCCTGTTTCATTCTTTTGCAAATGGATATCCAGTTATGCCAGCACCATTTGTTAAAAAGACTATCTTTTCCCCAATTGACTGACACTGGTCCTTTGTCAAATATCAGCTGCTCATACGTGGATGGATTTATATCTGGGTTCTCAATTCTGTTCCATTGGTCTATGTGCCTGTTGTTGTACCAGTACCAGGCTGTTTTGACTACTGTAGCTGTATAATAGGTTCTGAAATCAGGTAGAGTGAGGCCTCCCACTTTCTTCTTCTTTTTCAGTAATGCTTTGCTTATCCGGGGGTTCTTTCCCTTCCATATGAAATTAGTGATTTGTTTCTCTATCCCCTTAAAATATGACATTGGTATTTGGATTGGAAGTGCGTTATATGTATAGATGGCTTTTGGTAGAATAGACATTTTTACTATGTTACGTCTTCCTATCCATGAGCAGGGTATGTTTTTCCACTTAAGTATGTCCTTTTGAATTTCTTGTAGCAGAGTTTTATAGTTTTCTTTGTATAGGTCTTTTACATCCTTGGTAAGATTTATTCCTAAGTATTTTATCTTCTTGGGGGCTACTGTGAATGGTATTGATTTGGTTATTTCCTCTTCGGTGTTCTTTTTGTTGATGTAGAGGAATCCAAGTGATTTTTGTATGTTTATTTTATAACCTGAGACTCTGCCAAACTCTTCTATTAGTTTCAGTAGTTTTCTGGAGGATTCCTTAGGGTTTTCCATGTATACGATCATGTCATCTGCAAATAGTGATAGCTTTACTTCCTCCTTGCCAATCTGGATACCCTTTATTTCTTTGTCTAGCCTAATTGCCCTGGCTAGGACTTCAAGTACGATGTTGAATAAGAGCGGTGATAAAGGGCATCCTTGTCTGGTTCCCGTTCTCAAGGGAAATGCTTTCAGGTTCTCTCCATTTAGAGTGATATTGGCTGTTGGCTTTGCATAGATGCCCTTTACTATGTTGAGGAATTTTCCTTCAATTCCTATTTTGGTAAGAGTTTTTATCATAAATGGGTGTTGAACTTTGTCAAATGCCTTTTCTGCATCTATTGATAAGATCATGTGGTTTTTATCTGTTGTTTTATTTATGTGATGGATTACATTAATGGTTTTTCTGATATTAAACCAGCCTTGCATACCTGGTATAAATCCCACTTGATCAGGGTGAATTATTTTTTTGATGTGTTGTTGGATTCTATTGGCTAGAATTTTGTTGAGGATTTTTGCATCTATGTTCATGAGGGATATAGGCCTAAAATTTTCTTTTTTTTGTAATGTCTTTACCTGGTTTTGGTATCAGGGAGATGGTAGCTTCATAGAATGAGTTGGGTAGTATTCCGTCTTGTTCTATGCTTTGAAATACCTTCAGTAGTAGTGGTGTTAAGTCTTCTCTGAAGGTTTGGTAGAACTCTGCAGTGAAGCCGTCTGGGCCAGGACTTTTTTTTGTTGGAAGTTTTTTGATTACTGTTTCAATCTCTTTTTTTGTTATGGGTCTATTTAGTTGTTCTACTTCTGAATGTGTTAGTTTAGGTAGGTAGTATTTTTCCAAGAATTTATCCATTTCTTCTAGGTTTTCAAATTTGTTAGAGTACAATTTTTCGTAGTAATCTGAAATGATTCTTTTAATTTCATTTGGCTCTGTTGTGATGTGGTCCTTCTCGTTTCTTATTCGGGTTCTTTGTTTCCTTTCCTGTTTTTCTTTAGTCAGTCTAGCCAATGGTTTATCAATTTTGTTAATTTTTTCAAAGAACCAGCTTTTGGCTTTGTTAATTCTTTCAATTGTTTTTCTGTTCTCTAATTCATTTAGTTCAGCTCTAATTTTTATTATTTGTTTTCTTCTGGTGCCTGATGGGTTCTTTTGTTGCTCACTTCCTATTTGTTCAAGTTGTAGGGACAGTTCTCTGATTTTGGCTCTTTCTTCTTTTTGTATGTGTGCATTTATCGATATAAATTGGCCTCTGAGCACTGCTTTTGCTGTGTCCCAGAGGTTTTGATAGGAAGTATTTTCATTCTCTTTGCTTTCTAAGAATTTCCTTATTCCCTCCTTGATGTCTTCTATAACCCAGTCTTTTTTCAGAAGGGTATTGTTCATTTTCCAAGTATTTGATTTCTTTTCCCTAGTTTTTCTGTTATTGATTTCTAGTTTCATTGCCTTGTGGTCTGAGAAGATGCCTTGTAATATTTCGATGTTTTGGATTCTGCAAAGATTTGTTTTTATGACCTAATATGTGGTCTATTCTAGAGAATGTTCCATGTGCACTAGAAAAAAAAGTACACTTTGCAGCAGTTGGGTGGAGAGTTCTGTATAAGTCAATGAGGTCAGGTTGGTTGATTGTTGTAAGTAGGTCTTCCGTGTCTCTATTGAGCTTCTTACGGGATGTCCTGTCCTTCTCCGAAAGTGGTGTGTTGAAGTCTCCTACTATAAATGTGGAGGTGTCTATCTCACTTTTCAATTCTGTTAAAATTTGATTTATGTATCTTGCAGCCCTGTCATTGGGTGCGTAAATATTTAATATGGTTATGTCTTCTTGATCAATTGCCCCTTTTATCATTATATCGTGCCCTTCTTTATCCTTTGTGGCGGATTTAAGTCTAAAGTCTATTTTGTCAGAAATTAATATTGCTACTCCTCTTCTTTTTTGCTTATTTTTTGCTTGATATATTTTTTTCCATCCTTTGAGTTTTAGTTTGTTTGTGTCTCTAAGTCTAAGGTGTGTCTCTTGTAGGCAGCGTGCAGATGGATCATGTTTCTTTATCCAGTCCGTGACTCTCTGTCTCTTTATTGGTGCATTTAGTCCATTTACATTCAGCGTAATTATAGATAAATAAGTTTTTATTGCTGTCATTTTGTTGCCTTTTCCTGTGTGTTGTTGGCCATTTCATTTTTCCACATGCTTTTTTGTGCTGAGAGGTTTTTCTTAGTAGTTTGTGAGATCCTCATTTTCATAATGTTTAACTTTATGTTTGTTGAGTCGTTACGTTTTTCTTGGCTTTTTTCTTGAGTTATGAAATTGATATTCCTTTTTGTGGTTACCTTATTATTTACCCCTATTTCTCTAAGTAAAAACCTAACTTGTATCGTTCTATATCACCTTGTATCACTGTCCATCTGGCAGTTCAATGCCTCCTATATTTAGTCCCTCTTTTTGATTATTGTGATCGTTTATCTATTGATTTCCGTGATTTCCTGTTATGTGAATTATTTTGTTTATTTATTTTTTAGAATTAATCTTAATTTGTTTGTTTTTGTGCTTTCCCTATTTGAGTTGCGTTGATATCAGGACGTTCTGTTTTGTGACCTTGTATTGTGCTGGTACCTGATATTATTGGTCAGCAGGCTGAACAATCTCCTTTAGCATTTCTTGCAGTCTTGGTTTAGTTTTTGCAAATTCTCTAAACTTGTGTTTATGTGTAAATATCTTAATTTCTCCTTCATATTTCAGAGAGAGTTTTGCTGGATATATGATCCTTGGCTGGCAGTTTTTCTCCTTCAGTGTTCTGTATATGTCGTCCCATTCCCTTCTTGGCTGCATGGTTTCTGCTGAGTAGTCTGAACTTATTCTTATTGATTCTCCCTTGAAGGAAACCTTTCTTTTCTCCCTGGCTGCTTTTAAAATTTTCTGTTTGTCTTTGGTTTTGGCAAGTTTGATGATAATATGTCTTGGTGTTTTTCTTTTTGGATCAATCTTAAATGGGGTTCGATGAGCATCTTGGATAGATATCCTTTCATCTTTCATGATGTCAGGGAAGTTTTGTGTCAGGAGTTCTTCAACTATTTTCTCTGTGTTTTCTGTCCCCCCTCCCTGTTCTGGGACTCCAATCACTCGCAAGTTATCCTTCTTGATAGAGTCCCACATGATTCTTAGGGTTTCTTCATTTTTTTAAATTCTTTTATCTGATTTTTTTTCAGCTATGTTGGTGTTGATTCCCTGGTCCTCCAGAAGTCCCAGTCTATATTCTAATTGCTCGAGTCTGCTCCTCTGACTTTCTATTGCGTTGTCTAATTCTGTAATTTTATTGTTAATCTTTTGGATTTCTACATGCTGTCTCTCTATGGATTCTTGCAACTTATTAATTTTTCCACTATGTTCTTGAATAATCTTTTTGAATTCTTCAACAGTTTTATCAGTGTGTTCTTTGGCTTTTTCTGCAATTATCCTAATTTCATTTGTGATATCTTTAAGCATTCTGTAAATTAGTTTTTTATATTCTGTATCTGATAATTCCAGGATTGTATCTTCATTTGGGAAAGATTTTGATTCTTTTGTTTGGGGGGTTGGTGAAGCTGTCATGGTCTGTTTCTTTATGTGGTTTGATATGGACTGCTGTCTCCGAGCCATCTCTGGGAAACTAGATTTTCCAGGTAATCAGCTAAAAAAAAAATGCAGTCAGATCCCTATCTGAATTCTCCCTCTGGCTCAGGGTATTCGGATGTTATTGGAGCCGCCTGGGGAGGGTGGGGGAGGGATCAGAGAGCTAGGAGTGTAGCACCACAGAATATAGAGCTGATCCCAACTTTCAAGCTCCGCCCCCGTCCGCCAAAATCCTGGCGGGACGGCTCCCCGGCTGGGACGCTACTCTCCCTGCTCCGAGACCAGTCACTTCCTCCCGGGGACTTCTCCCTCTGGTGTACCGCACCGCTCGCGCGAACTGGGTGGGAGTCTCCCGTATGAACGGGTGGGCCCGCCCCCGGGGTCTATTCAGGGGAATATAATTGGACCCCACACTCACGCCTCGCCCGCTTTAGCCAAAATCCCAGCGGGACGGCTCCCCAGCTGGGACGCTGCTCTCCCCACTCCAAGACCAGTCACTTCCTCCTGGGGACTTCTCCCTCCATTGCGCCGCGGCTCAAGCGCGAACTGGGTGGGCGTCCCTGGACGAACGTATGGGCCCTGCCCCGGGGTCGCTTTAGGGAAATATAGCTGATCCCCCCGCTCGCGCCTCACCCGCTTCCCGCCAAACTCCCGGCGGGACAGCTCCCCGGCTGGGACGCTGCTCTCCCCCCTCCAAGATCAGTCACTGCCTTCCGGGTGCTTCTCCCACTGGCTGTGCCGCTACGCCGCCCGCGCCAACCAGCTAGACTTCCTCCCGGGATGGGTTTGGGGGGATAAGGCTGGGCCCCTTGTCTGTGCCGTCTGCCCCCCTGGGCTCTGCCCCAGATTGGGCTCCGAAGGTCATCTGCCTGGTACGCTGGCTCCTAGTTCTGAAAACGGTCGCTGTCTGCCTGTATTTGTTCATTTTCCGTCTCTATGTCTGTGTTTGTTGTTCAGAGTTCCTAGATTGTTATGTATGTGATCGATCCACTTGTTTTTCCGAGTCTTTGTTGCAAGAGGGATCCGCGGTAGCGTCCACCTAGTCCGCCATCTTGGCCCCGCCAGTTCCATTTCATTTTTGATGATTTCCAATTTTCCTAGATTCATACTTCGTACATTCCAGGTTCTGATTATTAATGGATGTTTGCAGCTGTTTCTTCTCATTTTGAGTCATGCCACATCAGCAAATGAAGGTCCCAAAAGCTTTACTCCATCCACGTCTTTAAGGTTGACTCTACTTTGAGGAGGCAGCTCTTCCCCAGTCATCTTTTGAGTACCTTCCAACCTGGGGGGCTCATCTTCCAGCACTATATCAGGCAATGTTCCTCTGATATTCATAAGGTTTTCACTGGCTAACGCTTTTCAGAAGTAGACTGCTGGGTTCTTCTTCCTAGTCTGTCTTGGTCTGGAAGCTCAGCTGAAAGCTGTCTTCCATAGGTGACCCTGCTGGTATCTGAATACCAGTGGCATAGCTTCTAGCATCACAGCAACAGACAAGCCCCCACAGTATGACAAACTGACAGACACGTGGGGGACCTTACACATAACTTATCTAAATTCACAACAATCTTATCAAAGAGATATTATTATAAATCCTTTTTTACTGATGAGGAAACTAATTTGCAAAAAAAAGTTAAGTAGCGAAGACATTAAATCACAACACTGAAAAATAGCTGTGCTGGGATGGTCCCATGATATCTGATTCCAAAGATTATGCCTCTATTAAATGAATGAAACTATTAATGTTTAAAGAAGTGAAATTTTACTGTACGTATTTATTTGTAAGTTGACAAAATTTTGCCTCAGGACATAATACCCAAGACCGGATTTTCATTACATCATTTATTGATTATTTATACTGTCTCTTCTTCACAAAGGAATTTGAGTTGGCTTGCAAAAGCAGACACATATATGCTAGAGATGAACAACACAAGAACCAGAATCTTTAATGACAGAAGGGAGTGTGAAGAGTTCTCTCTAGAAGGCTTAGTTTAAATGAAGCCATGGTAACTGAAAACCGCCTTGACAACTCAGGCGCAAAAGAGAACAGCATGAGTTTGGAGACTAACTCTTTTTTTTTTCTCCCTGAGTGTAGTAGGAAAAGGTCTTAGATATTAATCTTAGAGATTTTTCTTTTCCTACCCATCCTAATTCTTTCCTTGTCTGTCTGAGGTATCCCTGATGGCCTTGAGGAGAACAGAGCTGTTGTAGCAGAAATGCAAAGAAAGAAAAACAAAATCACTTTTTGTAGTTGTTTTAATTCCCATACTAGGCTCCCAAGAGTCAAAAGAGAAGGCTTAGAGGAAAGTATTTTTTTAGCATTAAAAAGGATTAGAAAAAGAAGAATATCGTGTCCTATCTTGGGGATACTCAATGAGGGTTCTTGGCAGAGGGATGGATGTCAGGACTTTGAAGGAGGTGATGGATCTAGGAGAAGGACCTGTCCTGATGGAGCCCAATGGAAGCCAGTGTCTTTTCTTCCCCTCTTGTACAAAAAAGCCATGACATCCACTTTCTTCCAATCCTCTGTTTGGGGTCTTCTGTCAATAGGTCCTACTCACCTTCTGCAGCTCATTCAACAGAAGTACCCCTCCTTGTGGTACCAGAGACTTGCCCATGTAGACAACCCCTTTGACAACAGCCCACAACACAAGGTGGAGCCCTTGGTCCTTATGAGGGATGAAGATGGTGCAGACAAGAAAGCCTTAGTATGGGAAGTTAGGTAAACCAACCCTACACTAATATCGCCATAAGAGGAATTCAATGCCTCAATCCCTTACACACACACAGTGATATCCAAAGAGACATTGAATATTGTCATAAAAACAATACATCCATTCATATTGCAATTTTCACTTAAAAAAATCACATTTGGGTGGGGTATGGGTAGTAGGCTTGAACAAAATTTAAATATTTGTTTAATTTTAACTGTTTATAAATCTATTTAATTTAATAAAATTACAAACATTAATTAAACATTCAATTACATATTGAATTCAAATATTTAAATTATTATATTTAAATATTGAAAAGTTTAACTAAAGCTGTAGAAACAGGATTTGATAAATCACTTACGTCCTGTTTGTGAACTGTGGTTTACTGGAGACCATTGCATAATAAGTTAAATCAGTGCAGTTCAGATATGTTTCTTTCAGGCTCTCAGACTTAAAAGGTTATTGCTTAGGCAGTATTTGCGCATCAGAGAGTCTGGAAGGCACGTAAAAACACAGGTTTCTTCCCCCACCCCCTAGAGTTTCTAATTTAGAAAGTCTGGATGAGTTGAGAGAATTTGCATATCTAAAGAGTTCCCAGGTGAGCCTGATGCTCCTGGTCCAGGACTGTATTTTGAGAAGCATTCACTTGGGGGGTTTAAAAACTTGGATGCTTCGCCCATCTTTTAAGTCAGGACTTCGGAACACAGCTTTCCGGTTATAACCCCTGCTGAAAATGTGCATTTCTAACACATTCCTGGGAAGTTAAAGTCAAGAATCACTTGGAGATCTTGTTAAAATGCAGATTCTGATTCAGTATATATGTGATGGAAATGCAAATTATCAGCAGAGAACTTGTTAAAAATGCAAATTCTCAGCAGGCGTTCATACCAGAATGAACCTATTTGAGGCCCTGATTTAAAGTTTGCCTCTCAAGCAGCAATGGCCTCTCTCAAGAGGCATTTTACAAGGGCTGAGAATAAGTAAACACATATAGTACTTAACTCTGGGTCAAACAAGATTCCAGGTACATTTCATGAGCTTACTTAGTCCTCACAGTAACCCTGTCAGACAGGTACTATGATTAGCTTCATTTTGCAGATTAGGGAACAGAGGCAGAGAAAAGTTAAATGACTTGCCCAAGGTCACACAACTGATAGGTTGCAGTGTTAGGATTTGAACACAGATCATCTATCTGTGCTTATAATTGTAGATCAATGAGGACTCTGAACAGTGCCTGAACCTCTGGCATTTTATCTGAGTATTTTATAATGCATATAACAGGTGGTAAAAATGACTGTCTGCTATGATAATTTGGAGTCCCTGTGTAATAGTGTAAATGGTTAATATGCTTAGCTGTTAACTGAAAGTTTGAAGGTTTGAGCCTGCCCAGAGATGCCTGAGAAAAAAGGCTTGGCAATCTGCTTTTGAAAAGCCAGCCATTGAAAACCCCGTGGAGCACAATTCTACTCTGACACATGGGATCATAATGACAATTGACTCAAAGGCACTGTTAACTGGTAAAAATGATAATTTATTCAGTGTTTGGGATGTGTATTCATGGAGATGGAACCTGGACGTTCTGTCCAATAACCAAACCCACTGCTGTAGAGTTGATTCCAACTCGTAGTAACCCAATAGGACAGAGTAGAACTGCCCCATGGAGTTTCCAATGCTGTAAATCTTTATGGAAGCAGACTGCCACATCTTTCTCCTATGGAGCAGCTGGTGGGTTTGAACCACCAACCTTTCAATTAGCAGCTAAGGCTCCTTGGAAGGTCTATAGGCAGGGCCAAAACTTTCCTAGGGAAGAAAACTGTTGGTGCATCTAGTTTCCAGGACTGTACACCATTCCTCTCTGGGATTTAAAACCTCCTCCAAAGTCTTCCCATTACACTTAAACTGTAGTAAGCCAGACCCTCCTGAGGCCCACAAAAGCCTTCCTGATCAAACTTGCCATAGCTTCATGGGCTACCTCTCCCACTCTGCACCCATCCCTTCTGTTTGTCCAAAGACCCATTCCTCTCCTTCTCCCTGCTCTGCCGCTGAGTCAGCTGGCTTCTGCCCGGGGCCTGCCAGTGGCGGACACTGGCAGGAGAGGGAGGAATCAGCATGGTATTCATTCTCAGCCTCTGCCCTGACCTCTCCTTGATTCTAGCTTCTGTTGGTCAAGTCTACTGTGTTCCAACTTCTGCTGGGTGACCCTGGCCTGGGTCCTGGCCACCCTACTTCCTCCCTTGGTCTTCCCATTACATGAGGCTGGTGATAACTTCCTGTCAATTACAATCTTTGGGTTGTCTTAGCATATCATTTGGCTTCTTAGCTCTTCTATCACCCATGTAACCAATTCCCCACATTGAGTTTCGTTTGTTTTAAATATGGGAAGTGGTTTTTTTTTTCCTCATTGGGCCCATCTTCATTTACCTGCTCCAGCCACATTAAACCTCTTTCTTTTCCTTAAACATAGATGAATTTCTGCCTTAGGGCCTTTGTACTATTTGTTCCCTCTATGGAATACCCTTTTCTCAAATGGTCTGTTGGCTTACTTTTGTATGGCGTTCAATCTTGGCTCACCATCTGTTAAAACAGTTCTCCTTTTTAAATTATTTTAAAAATTATCTAGAACTCAAGAAATAGTTTAAGCAGAGAAGAAAATATTCTTTGATGGTTATGAGAGTGGGGAGGGAGGGAGGGAGAGGAGTATTTGCTAATTAGATATTAACCCAGACCCAGTGCTGTCGAGTTGATTCCAACTCATAACGACCCTATAGGACAGAGTAGTGCTGCCCCATAGAGTTTCCAAGGAGCGCCGGGCGGAGTTGAACTGCTGACCCTTTGGTTAGCAGCCTTAGCACTTAACTACTACACCTATCTTAAGTGAAGGGAAAGACAACACACAATACAGGAGAGGTCAGCACAGCTGGACTAAACCAAAAGCAAAGAAGTTTCCTGAATAAACTGAATGCTTCGATGGCCAGAGTAGCAGGGGCGGGGGTCTGTGGACCATGGCGTTAGGGGACATCTAGGTCAATTAGCATAATAAAATCTATTAAGAAAACATTCTGCATCCCACTTTGGTGAGTGGCGTCTCAGGTCTTAACCACTAGCAAATGGCCATCTAAGATGCATCAAGTGGTCTCAACCCACCTGGAGCAAAGTAGAATGACGAATACCAAAGACACAAGGTAATTATGAGCCCAAGAGAAAGAAAGTGCCACATAAATCACATACATCAGCCTGAGACCAGAAGAAATAGATGGTGCCTGGCAACAACGGATGACTGCTGTGACAGGGAACACAACAGAGGATCCCTAAAGGAGACCAAGAAAGCAGTGGGAAGCAGACCCCAAATTCTTGTAAAAAGACCAGACTTAATGGTCTGACTGAGACTAGAAGGACCCCCGAGGTTATGGTCCCCAGACCTTCTATTAGTCCAAGACGGGAACATTCCCAAGGCCAACTCTTCAGACAGGGATTGGATTGGACTAAAAAAAAATAGAAAATGATGCTGGTGAAGAGTGAGCTTCTTGGATCAAGTAGACATATAAGACTTTGTGGGCAGCTCCTGTGTGGAGGAGAGATGAGAAGGCAGAGGGGGACAAAAGCTGGCTGAATGGACACGGAAATGCAGGGTAGAAAGGAGAAGTGTGCTGTTTCACTTAGGGAGAGAGCAACTAGGAGTATATAGCAAGGTATATATAAATTTTTGTATGAAAGACTGCTTTGATTTATAAACTTTCACTTAAAGCACAATAAAAATTTAAAAAAATTATGTAGAAATTACTATTACTATTTGAAATTAGGAAATATTTGAGTGGAAATAAAAGAGAGATATGTGTAATTTTGACATTGGGAATCCATGCAGTTCAATATATTAGGATGTTGTGGTTAGTTGCCACTGATGGCCCCCAATGACTTCTATCAGGAATATCAATAGCATATAGCAAAATGATAAGATGTCACTTCTAAGATTAGGCTATGAAAACTGTGGTTTTCTTTTTGGACATGCTGAAGAGGAAAAATGCTAGAATTAAAATTATGACTGCAAATTGAAACATTCTAGTGGATATGTCTACATAATTGGTAAATAAAAATCATATTTGGGAGAAAAGTATCTCTCACATCTTAAACACCATCTACCAAAAAGTCCTATGGTATAAAGACTTTTGCATTTCTATCATATAGTTGATGAATTACTTGATTGTTTTAAATAATAGATGGCACATAATGGACATTTCTACCATATCTTATTATTTTTCTCTCTTTTTTAGAATAATGCAATGCAATATAGGATTTTTTTTTTTTGAGGCAAGTATGCATATAATACAATATTTGCCAGTTCAACATTTTTTACACGTACAATTCAGTGACATTAGTTACATTCATTATGTTTTACAACCCCCATGGCTATGTGTCATGGAATGAATTAAGTCCCCCCCAAAAGTGTGTGTATCAACTTGGTAGGGCCATGATTCCCAGTATTCTGTAGTTTTCCTCCATTTTGTGATTGTAATTTTATGTTAAAAGGATTAGGATGGTATTGTAACACCACCCTTACCCAGGTCACATCCCTGATCCGAGGTAAAGGGAGTTTCCCTGGGGTGTGACCTGCACCACCTTTTATCTCTCAAGAGATAAAAAGGAAAGGGAAGCAAGCAGAGAGTGGGGGACCTCATACCACCAAGAAAGCAGCACCAGAAGCAAAGTGCGTCCCTTGGACACGGGGTCCCTGAGCCTGAGAAACTCCTCAACCAGGGGAAGATTGAGGACAAGGACCTTCCTCCAGAGCCGACACAAAACCTTCTCCTGGAGCCAGTGCCCTGAATTTGGACTTGTAACATACTAGGCTGTGAGAAAATAAATTTCTCTTTGTTAAAGCCATCCACTTGTCGTGTTTCTGTTATGACAGCACCAAATAACTAAGACACATTTCCAAATTTTTCTATCACTGGAATAATTTTTTATCATTAGAGTAACAATCTAAATTTATGCACAGTCTTTCCAATGGATTAATGAGAGTTCTGACCTGAACAATTTCTGTGTCCATCCATCAAAGAAAATATGTCAGCAATAATTAATGGTGTCTATTTATTTTTTTTTTTTTTATTTAATATTAGTTCTACCATGTTGGTTTCTCATTTTAGAAAATAGTTTTTTTTATCATATGTAACCCTGGTATTTAAGGTCAGCACATTATATCTGTCTATAAATCTTATTTATGTTTGTTTTCATTATTAAGTCAGTAGTAAAAAGGGACAATAGCAAAGAAACAGGCTCTGAGAGTCTGAAGAAAGAACACGCTCAGCCAATGGAAGTCAAGAGGTAAATAAGAATTATGGAGAGCCAAACCAAATAAAAGAGACAACATCCTAATTGTAATAACTCTTAAATCTAAAAGTAAGTAAAATAAATCTGTCAGAAGAGTTGGTTATTGTTTTGGGGAGAGAAATGACATACTTTAAATTTAAGGAAAAAGCTACTTTTAAATACAGGCATTTAAAATTGATAAGGAAGAGAACCACCATGTGGCTGAAAGCAGAGAATACCAGAAAGATGGTTACCTGTGTTTTATTGACTACACAAAGGGATTCAACTGTGTGTATCATAAGAAATTTTGGATAACATTGTGAAGAATGGGAATTCCAGAACACTGAATTGTGCTCATAAGGAACCTGTCCTTAGATGAAGAAGCAGCCATTCAAACAGAACAAGGGGATACTGCATCGTTTAAAGTTAAGAAAGGTGTGCGTTAGGGTTGCGTTTTTTCACCACACTTTTTCAATCTGTATGCTAAACAAATAATCTGAGAAGCTGTATGATGAAGAAGGCGGCATCAGGACTGGAGGAAGACTCATTAACAACCTGCAGTATGCAGATGATACAACCTTGCTTACTGAAAGTGAAGAGACCTTGAGGCACTTGCTGATGAAAATCATGGACCACAGCCTTCAGTATATAGATGAAGCTTCGCCAAAAAGTAAACAAAAATCCTCACAACTGGACCAATAAGCAACATCATGATAAGTGGAGAAAAGATTGAAGTTGTCAAGGATTTCATTTTACTTGGATCCACAATCAACACCCATGAAAGCAGCAGTCAAGAAATCAAATGACTTATTGCATTAGGCAAATCTGCTGCAAAAGACCTCTTTAAAGTGTTAAAAAGCAAAGATGTCACTTTAAAGACTAAGGAGAACCTGACACAAGCTGTGGTATTTTCGGTCACCTTATATGCATGTGAAAGCTGGACAGTGAATAAGCAAGACTGAAGAAGAATTGATGCCTTTGAATTATGGTGTTGGCAAAGAATGTTGAATATACCATGGACTGCCAGAAGAAGAAACAAATGTGTCTTAGAAGAAGCACAGCCAGAATGCTCATTAGAAGCAAGTATGACTTTGTCTCACATACATTGGACATGTTATCAGGAGGGACCAGTCCCTGGAGAAGGACATCATGCTTGGTAATGTGGAGCGTCATTGAAGGAGAGGAAGACCCTCAACAAGATGGACTGACACAGTGGCTGCAACAACAATGGGTCAAGCATAATAACAATTGAGAGAATGACACAGGACCTGGCAGTGTTTCATTCTGTTGTACATAGGGTTGCTGTGAGTGGGAGCTGACTGGACAGCACCTGACAGCAACAATAAGAAAGAAGATGCATGGGGAAGAAAGATCTTATATCAGCATTATGTGTTTAAGAACTTTCACTGGGTTGTTTTATTTTTGTTTGTTGGATTTTTTTAATTTTTTTTTTATAGAGGTGAAAGCTTTAGTCTGTCCTGTAGCCTATTCATTATTTGTATGTCTCCTATGATCATTCAGAATATTCCAAAACACCTCCAATCACAGGGTTATAACTAGCTGATGAAAGAATGTTGTTGTCGTTAGGTGACAAGAGATTAGGGCTGTATATAAAGCATTGCTTCTCTACATTCAAGCATTGTACTCTGTAACTTCAGCCTATAACTTCTAGTTGCCCTGTTGAGTCCTACATATACTTTTCTAGACAATGGACTCTATGACCTAATTTGAGTCAGACATTTTCTTGTTTTTAAAAGAGTCCCTGGGCAGTGGTTCAAACACATCCAGAGGCACCTTGGAAGAAAGGCCTGTCGATTTGATGGCAGCATTTTTTTTTTCCCCTTCTGTCTAATTAATCCACTGTGGCTATGGGTGGGATCACACTATATTAAAATGGGGGCTCTCGACCATATGAATGAAATGAAGAAGAAAAACTGGAAAGTGGTTGATTTCCAGAGATTCTCAGGGCCCAGATAAAGAGGAGACAAAAGCAAAATTTTTCATTGTAACACTGATATCACTTAAAATATTTGAGGATATCTATTGGGCCCCTCAACATAAAGAAAACAAACGTCCTCACAACTGGACCAATGAACTACATCATGATAAATGGAGAAAAGATTGAAGTTGTCAAGGATTTCATTTTACTTGGATCCACAATCACCAGCCATGGAAGCAGCAGTCAAGAAATCAAAAGACGCATTGCATTGGGTAAATCTGCTGCAAAGGGCCTTTTTGAAGTGTTGAAGAGCAAAGATGTCACCTTGAAGACTAGGGTGCACCTGACCCAAGCCATGGTATTTTCAATCACATTATATGCATGTGAAAGCTGGACAATGAGTAAAGAAGATGGAAGAAGAATTGACGCCTTTGAATTGGGGTGTTGGTGAAGAAAATCGAATATGCCATGGACTGCCAAAAGAATGAACAAATCTGTCTTAGAAGAAGTACAGCCAGAATGCTCCTTAGAGGCAAGGATAGTGAGACTGTGTCTTACGTACTTTGGACGTGTTGTCAGGAGGGATCAGTTCCTGGAGAAGGCCATCATGCTTGGCAGAGTACGAGGTCAGTGGAAAAGAGGAAGACCCTCAATGAGGTAGATTGACACAGTGGCTGCAACAATGAGCTCAAGCATAACAACGATTGTAAGTATGGCTCAGGACCGGGCAGTGTTTCATTCTGTTGTGCATAGAGTTGCTGTGAGTTGGAACCAACTTGACAGCACCTAACAACAACAACAACATTAGGGCCCCTATGAGTCTTCCCTTTCCTGGTTTTTCACACCTTGAGATTTTTTTTTCAACCTCTTCACATGTTTTGATACTCTTCTCTGTTTTAACCTTTTCAAAATATCTGAATATTAAATATAATGTGCAGTAAGGGGCCCTGGTGGTGCAACAGTTAAGAGCTTGGTAGCTAACAAAGAGACTGGCACTTTGAACTCACCTAGAGGTTCTGTGGGAGAAAGACCTGGTGATCTGCTTCCATAAAGGTTACAACCAAGAAAACTCTTTGGGGAAGTTCTATTCTGTCACATGGGGTCACGATGAGTTGGAATCAACTTGATAGCACTCAACGGCAACAACAAATAACAAATGACTAGCATAATGAATAATTATGAACACCTGTACTCACTACTCAGGGCAAGAAACTGAGTATTGCTCACATCCCAAAGCCTCGAATACTTCCATTCACCTTGTCTACCTCCGAGAGAAAATCACTACCCTTTCATGGTACCAAATCAAAACCAGACCCATCACTGTTGAGTCGATTTCGACTCATAGTTACTCTATAGTACAGAGTAGAACCGCCCCATAGGGTTTCCAAGGCTCTAAATATTTACAGAAGCAGACTGCCACATCTTTCTCCACAGAGCAGCTGGTGGGCTCAAACCGTCAACCTTTAGGTTAGCAGCCAAGCACTTTAGTCATAGCACCAGTAGGTCTCCTTCTCTGGACTTTATTTCCCCTTTTTAAACATCTTTCAACCATGCTACCCTCTGGTCCTTTTGCCTCATTCATTCTGAAATTCTCATCAATACATCAAACAAATTGTGAACCTTTTCCATTTACACAAGTCATTGCTAGCACATGTCAATTTCATGGTTTACAAACAAATGGTTCTTATTGTGTAAGCAATCCTTCCTGTGTCTCAACACGGCTCCCTCTGCCATTCCCCACAGAGGCTCTTCCAAACCTTTATTACCTACCTCCAACATTCTAAGCCATAACTTTTTCTATGATTTTACTAGGTTATTTTGTTTTTACTGTGCAATGCAGAGAGGACAAAAGGTAATACAGTTTTCAGTTCTATATTCCTAAAACAGTAACTTTCTGTGTATCCTCCTTCCTTCTTACCTCTGTAGAAGACATGAGCCTTTATTTTCCCAAGACTAATCCTCACAATTGGACCCATAAGCAACATCATCATAAATGGAGAAAAGATTGAAATTCTCAAGGGTTTCATTTGACTTGGATCCACAATCAACACCCATGGAAGCAGTAGTCAAGAAGTCAAAAGATGCATTGCATTGGAAGAATTTCCTGCAAAAGACCTCTTTAAAGGGTTGAAAAGCAAAGACATCACCTTGAACATCAAGGTGTGCTTGGCACAAGCTGTGGTGTTTTCAAACACCTCATATGCATGAGAAAGCTGGATGATGAATAAGGAAGACCAAAGAAGAATTGATGTCTTTGAATTGTGGTGTTGGCGAAGAATATTGAATATAGCACAGACTGTCAAAAAAAACAACAAATCTGTCTTGGAAGAAGTACAAGCAAAGTGCTCGTTAGAAGCAGAGACAGCGAGACATCTTATATACTTTGGACATGTTATCAGGAGGGATCAGCCCCTGGAGAAGGACTTCATGCTTAGTAAGGTAGAGGGCCAGTGAAAAAGAGGAACCCCCAGGAGATGGATTGACACAGTGGCTGCAATAATAGGCTCAAGCAAAACAATTGTGAGGATGGTGCAGGACTAGACAGTATTTCATTCTGTTGTCCATAGGGTCTTGTTATGATTCGGAACCGACTCGACAGAACCTAACAATTTTTCCTGTGGTACTCAGGATCATTTCCCTTCTCTCCAGTTACAGCAATGTATCCACTGTTTTGCTCTCTTCTTCAAGTAAACTCATGGTCTGTTCTAATAGTTCTTCTATATTTCTCTTTCCTCCACACAAATCTTTTTAAGACAACCCAAGAAAATTACAGAGCTGTCTCGATTAAAAACAGTGTTACAAAAATATTAAAATGAACCTTAAAAAAGAAATTCTAGCTGTAAATTAAAAGGACAGGTAAAAAATAAGTGCAATTAATTTCAGAATTCATGAATAATAATAATAAAATTAACAGTAATAATATAATAAAATCATAATAAGAGATAATAAGGATATAGCTCCTTCTATATTGTAGGCACTTTTCTAAGTGCTTCATCTTTGTTAACTCTTTGCAGGATGGATCAATATTTAAAAATATGTTAATATAATTGACTATAATAATAAAGGAGGAAAAACATGATCATCTCAATAAATGCCAACAAGACATTTGACTGATTTATTTCTTTAAAAAAATTTTTTTATTGTGCTTAAGGTGAGAGTTTACGCAGCAAATTAGGTCTCCATTTAACAACTTCTATACAAATTACAAATTACTCAGTGATAATGGTTACCTTTTTCACAGTGTCATTATTCTCATTCATTTTGTTCTTGTACCATTTCCAGTACTCTAGTTTTCCTGACCCTTTACCTTTTTATCTTTCCTTTAGAGTAATTTTTGACCATTTGATCTTCTATAGTTTATTTATTTTTTTTAAAGAAGCACATTACTCATAAGTGATATTCTTTATTTTATGATAACAGCTAACAGGTGATCTCAAGGAATAATTTCAGTTTAAGGTTTGAAGTGTATCTCAGGGTGATAGTCTCAGGGAGTCCTCAACCAGTCCAGTAAGTCTGGACTTTTTAAGAATTTGAGTTCTGTTCCACATTTTTCTCCTGTTCTATAAGAATCCATCTTATGTGGCCCTGCTTAGAACGGTCAGTAGTTGTTGCCGGATACCATCTAGTTCTTCTGGTCTCAGGGTAGATGAGGCCATGGTTCATGTCTACCATTAGTCCTGTTGAGGGCTTTCTTCCCTGAGTCTTTGATTTCCTTCTTTCTCTTTTTTTCTAGATGAGTAGAAACCAATAGTTGCATTTTAGGTAGCTGCGCATAAGATTTTATGACTCTAGACACTACTTACTGTACTGAGTTGTAGAACTTTCGCTTTATGAACTATATTATGCGAATTAACCGAGTTGTCCCATGAGGCTATGGTCCTAATCTTCAAACCCTGAAAACCAGTCTCTCAAGGTGTTTGGTTGTGTCCTCTAAGTGGTTTACAATATATATAGACATACATGCATTCACCTACATACCTGTATGTACATATGACTATAGATACTTTTATCTATGCGTACATATGTACCCACATATTCATACTCATATACCTATATGCCTATAGGCATATTTGTGTAACCATACCCATATTTGTTTGGCTATTGTTGGTGTTGTTTCCAAGTTATATTTGTCACATCCTTTACCAAAGACATTCTTTTTTCTTGTACTCTTCATAGTGACCTCATTTATCTTGATCAAACTGTGTGCACTTCACCCATATTTGATGGTATCTTCCTAATCACCAAAACTAACAAGAGTCTGTTATCTTGAGAGTGCTCCTCCCCCAACTCTGGTAACCCACCAATGATCACTGGTTTCCGTATATACATATGTATATGCATATGCATATACATATACATATATTCTTGTCTTCTTATAAAAGTGTGATCATACAATATTTGACCTTTTGTGACTGACTTATTTCACTACGCATGATGTCCCACAGATTCATCCACGTTACATGATGTTTTGAGGACTTATCATTGTTCTTTATGGCTGGGTAGTATTCTAATGTTTGTATGAACAATTTGTTTATCCATTCATTCATTGATGAGCACTTAGTTTTCCATTCTTTGGCTATTGCGAATAAAGCTGCAATGAACATAGGTATGCATATGTCTATTCATGTCACTGCTATTAGATCTTTAGATTATACCTAGGACTAGGATTTCTAGATCATAAGGTACTTCTATTTCTAGCTTTTTGAGAAAGTATCATACCATTTCTTTAGTGGTTGTGCCATTTCACAATTCCACTTGTGATGGATGAAGGCTCCGATCTCCACACAACATCTACCCTGGCTGATTTCTGATTAAAGAACACTTCCATAAAATAAGTGATGCTAGGTATGTCCAAACCTTCTAAATTTATGCACACACACACACATGTGTTCATACACAGAGATTAAACCCAACGTTAGACTTAACGGTAAAACTCTAGAAGCATATCAGGTAATAGAAGGAACAGCACAAGGTTGCCCTCCTACCACTATTGTTCAGTACAGCATTCTCAACAAGGGTTGACTTTATCCTCCAAGAGATGTATGGCAATGTCTGGAGACATTTTTGGCTGTCACAACTGGGGCAAGTTGTAGTTACCGATATCTACCAGGTAGAAGCGAAGGATGCTGTTGTATATTTTACAATGCACAAGACACCTCCCTCCACAATAAAGACTATTCAACTCAAAATGTCAGTAGTGGTGCAGTTGAAAAATACTGTTGTTTTTAGGTGCCACCCAGTTGGTTCCAACTCAAAGCAACCCTGTGTACAACAGAACAAAACACTGCCTGGTCCTGCACTATTCTCACAATCAATGTTATACATGAGCCCGTTGTTTCAGCCACCGTGATAATACATCTCCTTGAAGGTCTTCTTTTTATTTATGGAACCTCTACTTTACCAAGCACAATGTCTTCCTCTAGGGACTAGTCGCTCCTGATAACATGTCCAAAGTATGTGAAACAAAGTCTCATCATTCTTGCTTCTAAGGCGCATTCTGGTGGTACTTCTTCCAAAACAGATATGTTCAGTCTTCTGGCAGCTCATGGTATATTCAATATTTTTTGCAAAACCATAATTCAAAGACATCAATTCTTCTTTGGTCTTCCTTATTCATTGTACAGCTTTCCCATGCATACCAGGTGATTGAAAACACCATGGCTTGGGTCAGGCACACTTTGCTCCTCCAGCTGACATCTTTGTTTTTAATACTTTAAAGTGGCCTTTTGCAGCAGATTTGCCTAAAGCCATGCATCGTTTGATTTCTTGGCTGCTGCTTCCATGGGCGTTGTTTGAGGATCCAAGTAAAATGAAATCCTTGACAACCGCAATCTTTTCTCCGTTTATCCTGATGTTGCTTATTGGTCCAGTTGTGAGGATTTTTGTTTTCTTTATATTGAGGCATAATCCATACTGAAGGCCGTGGCCTTTGATCTTCATCAGGAAGTGCTTCAAGTCCTCTTCACTTTCAGCAAGCAAGGTTGTGTCATCTGCACAAAGCAGGTTGTTAATGGGTCTTCCTCCAATCCTGATGCCTCTTTCTTCTTCAAATAGTCCAGCTTCTTGGATTAGTCGCTCAGCACACAGATTAAAAAGTATGGTGAAAAGATACAACCCTAACACAAACCTTTCATAATTTTAAGCCATGCAGTATCTCTTTGTTCTCTTCAAATGACTGCTTATTGGTCAAGTTCAGATTCCTCATGAGCACAGTTAAGGTTTCTGGAATTCCCGTTCTTCACAATATTATCCATAATTTGTTGTGATTCACACAGTTGAATGCCTTTGCATTTGTTCTGTATATTTGTCTAGGTTTAGAGTTAGGTGGATCAAGAAAGCAAGATCTCTTCTGTGTCTCAGTCCTACTATTATCTTCCTTCTAGCCGAAAAACATTTTGTAGGAGTTGGAAGATAAGGCTAAGGGATGTCTCAAAATTTTCATCTCCCTGCTTTCCAAGTGTGGCTGCAGGAAATCTCTTTTGAATGGCTCACGGACCAGAAAATGCTTAGGCCACCCAGGAAAGGCAGGAAGTGCTACTTCATCACTGCCCCTGTCCCCACTGCTGCTGCATCTGTGCCTGGACTACTCTAGCTTCCTCCATCTTGGACAAGGCACTGTGCATGGTTAGGAGCCCCAAGGAAGATGCCAACAATACTGTCTGGCAGGTGGGAAGATGGGTATTCATGCTACTTTGACCTAGCTTCTCCCAACCCTCTCCTAGGCTGATGTTGACCCCCCGCAGGGTGAGGTCTAGGTCTCTAGGTCTTTAGGTTTTTTTTCCCATGTCTCTCCCCACTTCACCGTAGGCAAACTTTCTTTTGTTTCCTTCTCATTTGGTTACAGAAACCCTTTCCAGTTTGTTAAACTGGTTAGGATCAGTCTCCAGTCCATCACACCACTCTTGAAGATCCAACCGTCCTAGTTCTAGTTCACACCAACCATCTCTCCTCAAGTTCCAATCAGAAGATTTTACTTAAGTTTTATGCAATTCTTCAAGCTTTCGTTGCAGTATCAGAAGTTCCAAACTTGCGGGTTTGAAAATGAGAATTTAATAGTAAGAGTAATTGTTTTTATTGTTAGTTGCCATCTGGTAAGCTATGACACAGAGTGACCTTATGTTTAACAACAAACATTGCCTAGTCTTGTGCCATCTTCATGATTGGTGGTATGTTTGAGCCCACTGTTGCATTCTTCAGTCAATGCATCTCATTGAGGGTTTCCCTTGTTTTCACTGACCCTCTTCTTTACCAAAAATATATCTTTTTCTAGCCATTTGTCTTTCCTTATGGCATATCCAAAGTAAACAAGTCAATTCTCACCATCCTCATGTCTAAGGAACATTCTGGCTGTATTTCTTCTAAGACTGATTTGCTCTTTCTTTGACAGCCCATGTTATATTCAATATTCTTCGCCAACATCACGGTTTGAACTCACCAGTTCTTTTCTCTTTCTTTTTAATTATCCAACTTTTGCATGCGTAAGAGGCAATTGAAAAGAATACTAGTAGTAGTAGTATTTCAGTAAAACTTGACAACAATATGCATTAAAATATATAAATATAATATCATGAATACTTTTTGCTTACCTGTTTTCTCTATTTGTCTTTTAAGTGGAAGCATCCTATAAAGATAATAGGCTCTTTAGTAGTAAAATCTGGGTTTGAAGCTCTGCTCTTACCCTTGCTAGTTCCGCTGTCAAGAGGGCCACTTCTGGGATCTCAGAGTTTGTTTCCTTATAAGTAAAATGAGATTATTATGCCTATCTGGAAGACTGTTTTGAGGATTAAATGAAATAACTGGTATAAAATACCAGGCACACAGTAGATATTCAACAAAATGTTAGCTCCCCTATTCTGCCTTCACCCCAGAGTAATACTTTTATTTAAATTACCTCCTTAGTAGAATAATGGATGATTATGCATTTCTGTATACTAGTTTTCTATCTCCTGGAACTCTTCATCAGTTGTTGACATTGTCATTTTCCTTTATATATGAATCGACTCACCCAAAATTAGACTTCGAACAGTGATAAAGTCATTGGAATCCTGGCCAGCCAACTGGAAGAGATCCATATTTATGCCCTTTCCAAAGAAAAGTGATCCAACGGAATGCAGAAATCACTGAACAATATCATTAATATCACAAATAAGTAAAATTTTGCTGAAGTTCATTTAAAAGCAGCTGCAGCAGTACATTGACAGAGAACTTCCAGAAGTTCAAGGTGAATTCAGAAGAGGAGGTAGAATGAGGGATATCATTGATGACGTCAGATGGATCCTGGCTGAAAGCAGAGAATACCAGAAATATATTCACCTGTTTCATTGACTATGCAAAGGCATTCGACTGTGTGGATCATAGCAAATTATGGATAAAATTGCAAAGAATGGGAATTCAGAATACTTAATTGTGCTCATGAGGAACTTGTGTGTAGATCAGGAGGCAGTCATTTGAACAGAACGAGGGGATACTGCATGGTTTAAAGTCAGGAAACATGTACATCTGGGTTGAATCCTTTCACCATACCACTTCTATCTGTACGCTGAGCAAATAATCCAAGAACCTTAACTATATGAAGAAGAATGGGGCATCAGGATTGGAGGAAGACTAATTAACAACCGGTGTTATATAGATGGCACAACGTTGCTTTCTGAAAGTAAAGAGGACTTGAAGCACTTACTGATGAAGATCAAAGACTACAGCCTTCAGTACAGATTACACCTCAACATAAAGAAAACAGAAATCGTCACAACTAGACCAATAAGCAACATCATGATAAATGGAGAAAATGTTGTCCAAAGTTGACAAGGGTTTTATTTTACTTGGATCCACAATCAACCGCCATGGAAACAACCATCAAGAAATCAAAGGACATATTGCATTGGGCAAATCTGCTGCAAAAGGCCTCTTCAAAAGTATTGAGGAGCAAAGATGTCACTTTAAGGACTAAGGTGCACCTGACCCAAGCCGTGGTGTTTTCAGTCACCTCTTGTGTATGCAAAAGCTGGGCAATGAATAAGGAAGGCTGAGGGAGAATTGAATGATTGTGTTGGCGAGGAATATTGACTATACCATGGACTGCCAGAAGAACGAACAAATCTGTCTTGGAAGAAGTTCAGCCAGAATGCGCCTTAGAAGCAAGGATGGTGAGGCTTTGTCTCACATACTTTGGATGTGTTACCTGGAGGGATCAGTTCCTGGAGAAGGACATCATGCTTGGTAGAGAGTCAGTGAAAAAGAGGAAAACCCTTTATGAGATGGATTGGCACAGTGGCTGCAACAATGGGCTCAAACAGAGAAAAGATTGTGAGGATGGAGCAGGACGGGGCAGTGCTTCGTTCTGTTGTACATATGGTGGCAATGAGCCAGAACTGACTTAAGGGCACCTCACAACAGCAACAAGTTTAATACCTTTATCTAGGCATCAGTCTACCCATTTCTTCTAAAATTGCTGGTTTTATAGTCATAAAGTTTCAGAGGCTGTACTCTCTTTACAAAAAAAGTAAAGAGTATATAGAAAAAAGAGTTTTTTCTTGATTTTTTCCTCACAATTAGTAATGGAAGGAATATAGGTCAAAGGTAGAATATGTAAGTATGACAATCATTTTCAATACAAATAAGGAAATGTTAAAAGTAATGTCAATACACAGTAAGCAAAGTAAAATTTGACATTCTTATTTTGTTAAACAAATGGACTTTAGCTTTTCATTCTTGATCAGCTTTGGAGTGCAAAGCTTATGAGCACAGTAAAACAGGATACCAGGTGAGGCTTGTATTGAGAGCTGTGATATGTGTATCAATATTTAAATACATTGAACTCCTATCAACTTATAAAAAGGTAAATATTTTAAAGTGAGACAGGTGGATACAGACAAATGTTCTGATTTTTATTTTTCTCACTTTTTCTTCTCTTTTAATGACATCCAAATTTATTGTCTAAATTCATTTCTCTATACTCAAGACTCCACAATTTCTCTCTCTCTCTTTTTTATTTTGTAGGTTTAAGATCCTGCACTCTTTATACTAATTTTTAGGATAGCTATGAGAAAGACACTTCCTGAGAAATAAATGTGTGAGACGTGAATTAAGGCATGTAGTTCTCAAAAGTATCAGTATCATCCAGCCATGCCTCCAGTCAGGTCCAAGACAGAGGCAGGTGGAAACGAAGGGTTTCTATATTAAAGGGCTAATTGCCTTCTAGATGTTCCCTTGGGAGAACAGATAGCCCTGAGGGCTTCAGCTGCCCCTTTTATTCTCAGTAACTAAATGAGCACCCTCCAAATCCAAAATCTATAAGCAGAACAGGAGCTAGCCAGAGCGACGCCAACTCAAGTTGAAACAGGACTCTTGGCTTACTGCATGAATATTGAATGAATGAATTTTTCAGTAGCTTTATGATCTTGGAAGCCCTGGTGGCACAGTGGTTAAATGCTACGGCTGCTAACCAAAGGGTTGGCAGTTTGAATCCGCCAGGCGCCCCTTGGAAACTTTATGGGGCAGTTCTACTCCATCCTACAGGGTCACTATGAGTTGAAATTGACTCAAGGGCACTGGGTTTGGTTTGGTTTATGATCTAAGAAGATCAGACAGCCAATTTTCTGTGTACTGAGAAAAGTTGGGCTTATTGCTTTCTAGCTTCCAAATTATCTGATCTTTGATAGCATTTATTAATTTTTTTCACCCCCATGGAGAATGTGTGATCTCTGGTACAAAATGGCCTGTTGGTAGGGGTGGATCTGGGTTTTATGGGACTTAAATTTATTTAATTTTGGAGGCCCTTGCCGAGGAAAGGAATCCCCAAACACAAATACACGATTTGGTACATAATGCACAGTGGTTTTTGTTTTTTGACCAGTTGCAGTTGAAATATTTTACTTCTGCAAATGTTACAGAAGTATATGAATATGTAAACATTGCTGTGAGTGTCAGCTGTTAACTGCTCCCAAGTGCCCTCTTTCCCATGTCTGAGGCCTGGGCCCAGATGACTTAAAGCCTGGGCTCAGCTGGAACCATCAACTGGCAAGCATACATACAGGCTCTCCAAGTGTCTCAGGCTCCCCTACAGCATGGTGGCCTCAGGGTAGTCTGACTTCTTACAGGCAGCCCAGTGCTCCAAGAGTGAATGTCCTCTTAAACAAGGTGGATGGCTTCTTAAGACCTAACCTCAGAAGTCTCATGATGTCACTTCCACCATACTTTGCTAGGCAAAGCAGACACATGCCCACCCATATTCAAGGGAGGAAACCTAGACCTCACCTCTCAATGGGAGGAGTGTCAAAGAAGCTGTGGCCTGTTTTCAAACCGCCATAGGAAGCCAATTAGGAACAAATCATACTAAGTTGAGTTGTAGAAAAGCTTTTCACTGTTTTCTGTTGGCCTGCTCTGGATCTTCATCATGCAGTTCCTAGCAAGTGTCAGTTATCTGTGAAATAACTTCTAGTCTACAGCCTCTGCTCTCGGAATGCTGAAGTTACTGCATGGTCATGGAATGGCAACTGAAATTCAATAAATATAAAGTAGCTAAAAGGCCTGACTCAGCAGCCCTTGGACAGAGTCAAGTCAATATTTCTACAAGCAATTTTGAAAGCTTCAATGGCTAAATAACTCATGCCAAAGTGCTCCACTCTTAATAACAATAGATATTAGTCTGTAAACAGATTCCTGTAACATAGATATTTGGCTCCATAGAGAAAAACAAAGAATTTCTGCACTCAAATATTCACTTCCTTGGTAGAAGATCCTTTGGGGTATGGGAATAAGAAAAATTGAAGAGGGGAGGAGGATCCGTAGAGCCAGTTTATGATTTTTGCTCCATTAAGGTTTTTGAAGTTATATATGTATATACAGTCCTTATAAAGTATATGCGTATGCACATGCAAAAGCATTGTTATGAAATGTAAATATTTAAAATATACAACAGTTTTTGCCCATAGTTTGAGGTATGAGTCTAAATTTATTTATTTTTACTGTATGGATAGGCAATGCTTTTACAGGCATTTAGTGACTAGTTTCTTTTTATCTTTTCTGCACTAACTTGCAATGCTGTTTTGGGAACTTCCCATATATGCATAGGTCTGTTTCAGGGCAATCAATTCTGCTTCTTTCATCTATTTGTCTGTTCCTCAACCCATAGCACACTGTTTTCATCACCAAAGCAGGATATTGAGTTGTGATGTCTGGTGGAGTACCTCTCCCCCCACCCCCATTTCTTATTCTTCATATTGTCCTAAATTTTCATTCTTTTATACAAATTTAAAACCACTAAGTAAAATTCCTCCAAAAAAAATCCCCTTGGAAAATCTCCCTGAAATTGTATTGAAATAATTGATTAATTTGGGGGGAATCGTTGTCTTCACAATATTGAGTTTTCCCATCCCATTTGTCCCTTTACTCAGATCCATTGCTTTTGGATTTTCAAGAGCTACCTATACTTTTCCTCATAGAGGTTTTACACATCTTTTGTTCAATTTAGTCCTGAGTAATGTATAATTCTTGTTGCTATTGAAAATGGTGTCTTAATTTTTCTATTACAGATACTAAGTGGTTTTTACCAATATATAGGAATACTGTTCATTTGCTAATTGATCTTAGATCGAACACCCACAATTTACTAAGTTTTTGTAACCCTGTTTTGGCATCTCATCTTTTTTAACACATGGAGGGTCTCAAACCCTGGAAGTGTGTTGGCCCTCTTTCAAACTCTGAGTGGCCCTGGATAAGCCTATCACATAATAGAGTGCCACATCAAGTTAGCGGTAAAGCAATTATAAAAGGAAGGAGCTCCAAATGTCCCTGTCTAGTTAACTGCCTGGCCAGCCCATCTCTCTGTTATCTATGGCAAAATTCTTGAATTTCAAGGTGAATTAGAACCATCCGTGGAGATGCCAATGCAGTAAGTCAGGGGTTATGGCCTAGAATCTCCGCTTTTAAGTCACCCAAGTGACTCTCCTTCATGAAATTCTTGCACCACATGAAGAAACAGTGAGCAATGACACATAATAGTTGTGAGGATTTGGAACAATGTGACTAATGGTACCTTGACCATGACTTTAACTGAAGAATTGTTGTTACTTGGATATCCTGCCCCATGTATCTTTGCTGTGAATTATGAAAATTTGTCTTTTAAGATTAAAAATATTTCCTGAATTGTGGTCAGTTTACTTTGTATGTGGAGCCCTGGAGGTGCAGTAGCTAAGCACTTGCCTGCTAACTGAAAGGTCAGCAGTTCAAACCCACCAGCTGCTCTGCAAGAGAAAGGTGTGACAGTCTGCTCGCATAAAGATTACAGCTTTAGAAACACTATGGGGCAGTTCTCTCTCCTATAAGGTCACTATAAGTCAGAATCAACTTGATGGCCACGGGTTTGGTTTTTTGGTTACTTAGTATGTCTCTCTGACAGCTGGTCTCTGGGTGGTGCAAACAGTGAACACGCTTGTCAGCTTACCAAAAGGTTGGCAGTTTGAAACCACGAAGAGGTGCCTCTGAAGAAAGGCCTGGTGATCTACTTCCAAAGAACCAATCACTGAAAAGCTTATGGAGCACAGCTCTACTCTGACACACATGGGGTCGACATAGGTTGGAGTTGGCTTGATGGCAAATGGCAGCTAGGCAGCTGAGCCTGCCTTATCCTCAGTGTTAGCAGCTGTAGCCCGTGCATTTCAGGGCTTTCTTCAGGTTCTTGCTAAAATTGCTGGCCATCAGCTAGTTAGCTGCCTTGCAGGGCCAGAAATCACATGAGTATCTCACTCTCCTTAGCAAGAAAATGAAGGCTGGTCTACTTATAAGGTCAGCTTAGATCTTCATGTTGATAAACCTTGTGTATTTTAAGTATATGGGCAAGCAGAGGTGAGGGAAAAAGAAGTCCAAATGATAAAAACAAACAAACAAACAGAAACCTTTCTATGCTTTTGAAAGTAAAAATAATTTACTGTTTTGACCTTTTCCCCAGAAAATGGCTTCAGGGAAACAGGTAGTGGCTTGCCTAAAAGCTCTGAACCAAATTTCCCAGATTGTTCAGTGTGAAGTGCAGTATCAATCTCACTTGACAGGGAGCAAAGAAGAGCAGAAATTGGATATCCACAGATCCTTGTTCCATAAGCTGAATTCTGAATCTCTTTTCAGTATGTGGATTTACTAAGTAAAATGACTCACTCAGGCAGTTTTGTTTCTTGGCACCTATTACAGTAAATAGGGTCATCTGTTCTTTTGTTGCATTCTTACCTCTACTATTTAAAGTTCTATGAAAGGAAAAGAACCTAATATGTATTGAGTTTCCAAAATATTCCAGGCATTATTTTAGGCTCAGTTCCGTACATTATCACTCATTCAACCCTTACAAATACCCAGTGAATAACATATCATTATCATCTCCATGGGGAGACTGACACTTGGAGGTTCACTCTGCTTGTCTAAGGCCATACAGGTAGTAAATCATCATGCCATGAATTAAATCCATAACCGTCTAACATAAGGCCTATAGTCCTTATGAATTATATCTTTTGGTTCTCTTAGATTAGATCATAAACCCATTTGAAGAACATTCATGGAGAGAATCAATCTAAACACATAGTTCTCTTTGTGCAAAGGGAACTCTTTGAATTGCTGAGGTCAGACATTCCAAGATGACTATATGTACTCCTGCATATGGAGGGTTTCTTTGGGTTATTTCTATAGACTTCTCCAGGTATTGGTAAATTCTCCTCTAAAGGTACTGGGAAAAAAGCCTTTGAGAAGCACAGTCGTAGACTATTCCCTGAGTTGTCAGATAAAACCTGGAACATCCTAAAACAGTATCACAACAGCCTAGGTGGACCACTGATGGGTTCTACTCCTTCTGGAAGGTCTCAGAAATGCAAACAACTAATTGAAACAACAGTGCCTGAGCTGATTTATACTCATTGCTATTCTCTAACTAAATGTGTACTTCCATTTAGTGAAGGATCAGGAGGAAGGAATAAAATCAGACAACATAAATAAAAGTGTAGTTTTCAGCCACAGATATGCAAGTGATAAAGAGATAAAAATAACAAACCATAGCTATAAAAATATTGTAAATATACTACCTTTTATAACTTCTTAATTTGTGGGATTTTGCTTTCCTATAGCTATTTTTCCGCAGCGATTAGTAACAAAATTTAGAAAGGACAAAAGATCTGCGTAGTACTTGTGAAGTCCAAACTACAGTGACTTCAAAATAACCCTAAAGAGTGCAGCCCTGAGCTTCTATTCCCAGGGAATGTCTACTGATGTTCTCATTAGAAACTGCACAGCTTCTGGTTTCCACCCACATGTGGAAATGTTGGACCCAAGTTCTGCACTTTTCATGCAAAGGAGAGTATAACACTACATAATCCAGACAAGAATATAACAAGTGCACAAGCAAAGCTTAAGACCATTTTGCAGGTAATCACAAATAAGGCCCTGCATAGGGAGCAACATGCTAGTGCAGAGTGGTGGGGAGGAGGACAGTGTAGGACCCAAAAGAAGATCAATGAAACTTGGAGAAAAAACCCAGACAAGAAAATCACGGAGACTATTTTCTTAAGGCTTAACTGTCTTCATCAATTTCTTACTCAAGACATAACTGGAAATTAATATCAAATGACCGTTATATTGAATCTATGCTGAATGTAATTATTCAGCTTAAGTTAACCATGAAGATAAAATATATTGATGTTTTCAGCTGCTGTCGAGTTGGCCTTAGGTATTATGGTGACTATAATACCTGAGGAACAAAAGGGAGAAAATAATTTGGGGTGGTTTGGAGGATAAGAGGGAATTACTGGGTGGTGCAAATGGTTAACATGCTTGGTTGCTAACTAAAAGGTTGAAGGTTCAAGTCCCCCCAGAGGCATCTCAGAAGAAAGTCCTGGCAATCTACTTCCAAAAATTCAGCCATGAAAACCCTATGGAGCACAGCTCTACTCTAACACACACAGGGTCACGTGAGTTAATATCGACTCAATGGCAACTGGTTATATAATCTTAGAGGCCATCTGCTGCAGATTCTTACCAATGAGCTCAGGTTTTCCCCTTCATATCCCACTGACAAAAAAATGGGAATAGACCATGAATCCATTCACTCAGCAAATATTGTTTAAAGAATTCATTATCCAATTAGCTCAGCTTGGGTTAAGTGCAGATCCCTGAACCAGGCAACTATAGTCAGGAAAGTGAGGGTCATGATATATGAACTTGGCTTTGATAGTAACAATGAGGATGGGATGTCGGAAGGAGGCATTTCCTAGGTGGTGCTAAGGAGGCACTTTTTAAATTGTCCAATACAGCATACACTTTTTTCAGATGTCCTAACATAATATTAAATGCTCAGAAAGTGTTTGTTGAGTGAATTAATGAACGAGACCTTCACATTTTCCTACCCTATCATAATAATCTGCATTTCAAATGTAACATATGTATCCTTTACCTGGCCTTGCATTTGTGGTAGGTTCCTCCCAAACAATAGCATTCTTTCGTCTCTCCACTCTCCCTCCCTCACTGATCTCACCCATCTCCATGACTGCTAGCATGTTGGTGACTCGTAAATGTATCTCTCCAACAAAGATCTTTTCCCTGAGCATAAAAGCATGATGCGAAGTAGTTGAATGAGGCTGAGTGAGCAATGTGAGAAAAGAAGATTGTCAAAGGACAAAGTTCTGGGGAAGAACAACATTTAGGACTCCTTATATACCAATTGGTAGTAGCTTCCAAGATCACTGCACTGTGAAGGATTCTTATTCTATATCCAAGCTCTAGAAAAAAGAATATCAGTTGTAGGGAGAAGGGGGGGAGATTGATAACAGTTGTGCCACGTGTTTGAGCTATTCAGTTGTCATCTCTAATTAAAAAGATGTACAAAGGAAGATAAGCCAGCAAAAGAAATTAAGATAGTACAATTAGGTAAGGAGAGAATAAGGATAGAATCAAGTCAAGGAAAAACACACATAAGGCAGGAAAAGAGGCAAATACTATGAAACACCTGGATGTGATCAAGTATTATAAGTATTATTATAAATCTTATTATAAATAAGATTTTTGTATTGGGAATAGCTGTTTCAGTGGAGTATTGGTTATGCAAATTAAATGCAAATAAGCGGACTTAAAAGTAAATGGATGGTGAAAAAATGTGGACACAAATTACATTCTACTCATTTAGCTGCTTATAAATGTGAAGAGAAAATTGTGGCTAGACTGGGTCACAGAGTTGAAAGAAAGTTGTATTTTCTAATAGGACACAAGTGAGCATGTTGACAAGTTGTGCAGAAGCAAAGACTCAAATGGAATATTGCTGGAAAGATACGTTGGTGTCTTTCAAAGAGAATCTACCTCTCTAGTTAGCAGGGAGAATGTTCTGGTTTCCCAAATGCATCACTCCTTTTGAAAAACTTTGAGGCTCTAAGTAGCTGGAAAATCTGAGAAAGATTTGGGGAAGTGACCCATAAGAGTTGGCTCCACATTTCAGGAAATGAGATTGGCCAGATCACTAGATGCTCAGCCACTGAAGGACTCTTGTCTGTTCACTTTGGGTAGCACCAAGGAGGACATGACATTCAGTAGGTGGGACTTTACTAGTAGAGACAACCAGCTGAGGTGGTAACATGGGTAAAAAACACCTGGAAACAAAAAATGTCTAAAATGCAAGGAAAAAAAATCAAATAGAAACTGAAAAACAGCTAGCTCAAAAACTACAGGGTTATACAAGAAATCAAGGAGAGAATAAAGAAATTCATAGAATCAAATGAGAATGAAAACACATTCTACCAGAACCTTTGGGAAACAGCAAAAGCACTGCTCAGAGGTCAATTTATAGCAATAAACGCATACATCCAAAAGGAAGAAAAGGTCAAAATCAAAACATTAACCCTACAACTTGAGCAAATAGAAAGAGAGCAGCAAAACAAGCCCACGGGCACCAGAAGAAAGGAAATAATGAAAACTAGAGCAGAAATAAATGACATAGAGAATACAAAAAAAAAAAAAAAAACTCAATGACCAAAAGCTGGTTGTCTGAATAGATCAACAAAATCGGTAAACCACTGGCCAAACTGGCAAAAGAAAAACAGGGGAGGACTCAAGTAACCTGAATAAGACATGAGATGGGTGATATCACAACAGACCCAACTAAAAACTGAAAGAATCATAACAGAATACTATGAAAAATTGTACTTCAACAAATTTGAAAAGCTAAAGGAAATGGACAAATTTCTAGAAACACACTACCTACCTAAAGTAACACAAACCAAAGTAGAAAAACTAAATAAACCTATAACAAAAGAAGAGATTGAAGAGGTAATACAAGAAACTCCCAACAAAAAAATGCCCTGGCCAAGATGGCTTCACTGGAGAATTCTACCAAACTTTCAAAGAAGAGTTAACTCCACTATTACCAAAGGTATTTCAGAGCACAGAACAGGATGGCATACTCCCAAACTCATTCTATGAAGCCAGCATAACCCTGATACCAAAACCAGGTAAAGACGCTACAAAAAAAGAAAATTATAGACCAATATCCCTCATGAATATAGACGGAAAAGTCCTCAACAAAACTCTAGCCGATAGAATTCAACAACATATCAAAAAATAATTCATCACGACCAAGTGGGATTCATAACGGGTATGCAGGGATGGTGCAACATTAGAAAAACAATCAATGTAATCCATCACATAAATAAAACAAAAGTTAAGAACCACATGACCGTATCGATTGATGCAGTAAAGGCATTTGACAAAGTTCAACACCCATTCATGATAAAAACTCTCAGCAAAATGGGAATAGACAGGAAATCCCTCAACATAATAAAGGGCATTATACAAAGCCAACAGCTAACATCATCCTAAATGGAGAGAGTCTGAAAACATTCCCCTTGAGAACGGGAACCAGATAAGGATGCCCTTTACCACCACTCTTATTAAACATTGTGCTGGAGGGCCTAGCCAGAGCAATAAGGCAAGAAAAAGAAATAAAGTGCATCCAAATTGGTAAGGAAGAAGTAAAAGTATTCCTCTGTATGGATGATATGATCTTACACAGAGAAAACCCAAAGAATACACAAGAAAACTACTTGACTTATAGAAGAGTTCAGCAGAGTATCGGGATACAAGATAAACATACAAAAATCAGTTGGATTCCTCTACATCAATAAAAAGAACATCAAAGAGGAAATGACCAAATCAATACCATTCACGGTATCCCCCAAGAAGATGAAATACTTAGGAATAAATCTAATCAGAGATGTAAAAGACCAATACAAAGAAAACTACAAGACACTACTGCAAGAAACCAAGAGAACTATGTAAGTGGAAAAACATACCTTGCTTCTGGATAGGAAGACTCGACATTGTGAAAATGTCAATTCTACCCAAAGCCATCTACAGATACAATGCAATCTTGATCCAAATTCCAATGACATTTTTTAACAAGGTGGAGAAGCAAATTACCAACTTCATATGGAAAGGGAAGGGGTTCCAGATAAGTAAAGCATTACTGAAAAAGAACAAAGTGGGAGAGCTCACACTACCCGATTTTAGAACCTATTATACTGCCACAGTAGTCAAAACAGCCTAGTACTGGTACAACAGCAGATACATAGATCAACAGGACAGAATTGAGAATCCAGTTATAAATCCATTCACCTATGAGAAGCTGATATTTGACAAAGGTCCAAAATCCATTAATTGGGGAAAAGACAGCCTTTTTACCAAATGGTGCTGGCATAACTGGACATTCATCTGCAAAAAAATGAAACAAGACCCACATCTCACACCCTGCACAAAAACTAACTCAAAATGGATCAAAGACCTAAATATAAAGTCTAAAATGATAAAGATCACAGGCGAAAAAATAAGGTCAACACTAGGAGCCCTAATACATGGTATGAAAGAATACAAACCATAATTAACAATGCATAAACACCAGAAGAAAAACTAGATAACTGGGAGCTCCTAAAAATCAAATACCTAGGATCATCGAAAGCCTTCATCAAAAGAGTAAAAAGACAACCTACAGACCAGGAAAAAATTTTTGGCTATGACATATCCAATCGGGGTCTAATCTCTGTACTCTACAAGATACTGCAAAAACTTAACAAAAAGACAAATAACCCAATTGAAAAATGGGCAAGTGATATGAACAGACACTTCACCAAAGAAAACATTCAGGAGACTAACAGATTCTTGAGGAAATGCTTATGATTATTAGCCAGTAGAGAAATGCAAATCAAAACTACCATGAGATACCATCTCACCCCAGCAAGGCTGGCGCTAACCCAAAAAACAAAATAATAAATGTCGAAGAGGTTGTGGAGAGATTGGAACACTTATACGCTGCTAATGGGAATGTAAAATGGTGCAACCACTTTGGAAATTGATTTGGCTCTTCCTTAAAAAGCTAGAAATTGAAGTACCGTATGATCCAGTAATCCCACTCTGTAGAATATATCCTAGAGAAATAAGAGCCCTCGCACAAACAGATGTATGTGCACCCGTGTTCATTGCAGCACTGTTCACAATAGCAAAAAGATGGAAACAACCTAGGTGTTCATCAACAGATGAATGGATAAACAAATTATGTTACATACATACAATGAAATACCACGCAACTATAAAGAACAACAGTGAATCTGAGAAACATCTCACAACCTGGATGAATCTGGAAGGCATAAGGCTGAGTGAAATTAGTGGCAAAAGGACAAATATTGCATAAGACCCTTATTATAAGAACTCAAGAAAAGGTTTAAACACAGATGAAAATATTCTTTGATGGTTACCAGGTAGGGAGGAAGGGAGAGGGGAATTCAGTAAATAGATAGTAGACAAGAATTATCTTAGGTGAAGGGAAGGACAACACACAATACAGGGGATGTCAGCACAACTGGACTAAACCAAAAACTAAGAAGTTTGCTGAACACAACCAAACACTTGGAGGGACAGAGTAGCAGGGAAGGGTGTATGTGGACCATGGTTTCAGGGGACATCTAGGTCAATTGGCATAACAAAGTTTATTAAGAAAATGTTCTGCATCCCACTGTGGTGAGTGGTGTCTGCGGTCTTAAAAGTTAATGAGCGGCCATCTAAGATGCATCAATTGGTCCCAACTCACCTGGAGGAAAGGAGAATGAAGAACACCAAAGACACAAGGAAAATATTAGCCCAAGAGACCAAAGGGGCCATATAAACCAGAGACTCCATCAGCCTGAGACCAGAAGAACTAGATGGTGCCCTCTACCACTAATGACCACCCTGACAGGGAACACAACAGAGTCTACTGATGGAGCAGGAGAAAAGTGAGGTGCAGAATTCAAATTCACATAAAAAGGCCAGACTTAATGGTCTGACTGAAACTGGAGGAACCCTTGAAGACATGGCCCCTGGAAGCTCTGTTAACCTAGAACTAAAATCATACCCGAAGCCAACTCTTCAGACAAAGATTAGAATGGAATATAAAACATAAAATAATACCCATGAAGAATATACTTCTTAGTTCAAGCAGATACATGAGACTAAACGGGCAGCTCCTGTCGGGAGGCAGGATGAGAAGGCAGAAAGGGACAGGAGCTGGTTGGATGGATGAGGGAAAACTGGGGTGGAGGGAGGGAATGTGTGATCACATTACAGGGATTGCAACTAGTGTCACATAACAATGTGTGTGTAAATTTTTGTATGAGAAGTTAACTTGAGCTGTAAACTTTCACCTAAACACAATAAAAAAATAAAAATAATATTTTTAAAATTGCATAAAATATGTTGAAAAGATAATTAGTGTGTTCAGAACGTAAAGGATTTGTGGGCCATAAGCCTGGATAACATTGGTAAGGCTTAGTCAATACAGGCTTATGGATTTGATAAATGTACCACACAAATATAATAATGAATCACATGAATAGGGCTTTAAGTGAAAAGAGTAAGTTTCTGAACAAATAAATAATTGATGAATTGACTTGATGGCACTGGATTTGTTTTTTTGTGGGGTTTTTTGGTTTATATAAAGTTTGAACCTTTGCAAAATGGTACCATTTATTGTTTTGGGATGTGTGTGTGTGTGTGTGTGTCTCTGTAGAGAGAAGAGAGAGAGTCCTGGTGGCACAATAGTTAAGCACTCAGGCACTAACCAAAAAATTAGCTATTTGAACCCAACTTATTGCTCCTCGGAAGAAAGACCTGGTGATCTGCTTCCAGAAAGATTTCAGCCTAGAAAACCCTATGGGGCAGTTTTACTCCATCTCATTGAGTGGCAATGAGTTGGAATCGACTTGACAGTGCCTAAGAACAACAACAATACACAAATAGGAATATATATATACATACATATGTATATCTGTGTATATATATATGTATATATGTACAGTATATACCCTTGTGGTTGAATTGATTCTGACCAATAGCTACCCTTTAGGACAGAATAGAACTGTCCCATAGGGTTTCCAAGGAGCTGCTGGTGGATTTGAACTGCTGACCTTTTGGTTAGCAGCAGAACGCTTAACAACTATGCCACCAGGGCTACGTACAGTACATATGTGTGTGTGTATATATATATGTATATATAAAATAAAGACCAAATCAGGAAAGGGGGAACTTAAAAAAGTATGAAGAAGAAAGGAAGAATGGGAAGTGATTAGAAAGGGATTATTATTTTTCTTAAACTGGGTTGGACACTGCAGCTATTCATTGTGTCATGTAGATCTTCATTCTGTTTTTTTTTTTTTCTTTTTTGTCTGAAATAGTTTACAATAAATTTAAAGTAAGTGAAAATAGGTTTTTAAAATAAGAGAAAATAAAGCAAGTTTTTATAAATCTCATAACAAAAGAAGCCGTGTCCTGCCTCCTACCCCACCCAGAATCCTACTTCCTAGAGGCAGTCATGTTCAACTCTTAGCCTTTTCTTCTAGAATTTTACCCCATTAAAAACAAACAATACTCAATCCTGTGTGGAGTGTAAAATTGCACATGATGAATATATAACCAAATCAAGAAAAAGTGTGGATTCTCCTTAAGAGAGATGGAGTGGTTTGTCAGTGCAGAGCAGTGGCTCAGGTTCATCACCGGCAAAACTGCAGACCGACATTAGCCATGGGCATCTTAAATGAATGGCATATGCAACAATCTTTCTACTAGATATAAAAGGTAGGTCATATATTGTAGAAGTGAAGAAGAGGGGACCCGCAGATTTGATAGTAGTGGGGAGATTGTTTGAAAGGCAACAAAAGAAGCCAGGCAGAGATTATTATGATAAAGACAGCAAAGATGAAATATGTTATTGTTGTTAGGTGCCATTGAGTTGGTTTCAACTCATAGTAACCCTATGAGAAAATAGAAGGAAACACTGCCCGGTCCTGCACCATCCTCACAACTGTCGTTATGCTTGAGCCCGTTGTTGCAGCCACTGTGTCAATCCATCTGGTTGAGGGTCTTCCTCTTTTTTGCTGATCCTCTACCTTAGCCATTGGCACTGAGTCTATTCCAATTCATAGCAGCACAACAGGACAGAGTAGAACTGTCCCATAGTTTTTCCAAGGAGCAGCTGGTGGATTCGAACTGCCAACCTTTTGGTTAGCAGACAAGCTCTTAATCACTTCTCAACCACGGCAAACATGATGTCCTTCTCCAAGGACTGATCCCTCCTGATAACATGCCCAAGGTATATTACCAATATATGCTCTATAGATTTTTTTTCTGTCTCTACCCACTTAACGAGAAGATTCATTTTTCTGTTTTGCTCATTAATTCCTGCTGTTGAGCTGTTGTTGTGTGATCGTTGTTGTTGCTATTGTGTACTGTCGAGCCAATTCCAACTCATAGTGAACCCATAGAACAGACTAGAACTGCCCCATAGAGTTTTCTAGGTTGTAATCTTTATCGGAGCAGATCACCAGGTCTTTTCTTCTGTGGAGTGTCTGGTGGATTAAAACCACTGACCTTTTGACAAAAGGTAATGTTTTCTGGAGAGCACAAAGCACTGCATCAGTCTACAACATTGCTGCCAAATGCACCTTTCCCATGAGTTTGCCCTGGTGCCTGGTTTAGGTGTGCCAGCCTCTCTCAGCACTGCCAGAAATATCTGCTGTTCAGGACAGGCAGAATCATAGCCAAGGCCCTTGGAAGAACTCAATTATTCAGTCATTCTTAAAAAAGAAAAAAAATTATTGAACACTTATTATGTGTCTGACACTTTTCATGGAGTTACAAATACGGTAGTCAATGAAAGAGTCTTTACCCTCATAAGTTTACAGTCAAGGCAGCACAAGATTATAGGAAAACGGTAAGTTGTATAGGATAGAAAATACATTTGCTGTTATTAAGTGTCGTAGAGTTGGCTCTGATTCACAGTGACCTTACGGATAACAGAACAAAATGTTACCCAATACTCCGCCATCTTCATGATTGTTACTGTCCATAAAGGTTTCATTGGCTGATTTTTGAAAGTAGAATACTAGACTTTTCTTCCTATTCTTAGTCTGGAAGCTCCGCTGAAATCTGCCCACCGTGGGTAACCCTGGTGGGTATTTGAAACACTGGTGGCATATCTTCCAGCATCGTAACAACATGCAAGCCACCACAGAAGGACAAACTGACGGATGAGCTTACATTCCAGTCAGCATAAGATTGTAGGAAAAGGGCAATTTATATAGAATAGAAAACACATACGTACATACAGGTATAACTATATTTACACAGCAAAGTGATGGTATGCCATTAACATTGCAAATTGTACATGTAAATAAGTTCTAAAAAATTTTCCATTCTTATTGCATGTGTGCGTACCTTATAAACTTGTGGGCAGTCTATAAAAAACCAAGATGATGTTTACAGCGGGGTGGGGAAATGCTCTCCTCCTGAGCCAAGGACCAACCCTATCTGGCACCTTCATCAGTAACCCTTTTAGAGAAAGGCCATTTTCTCATCCCAGGTACAGCCTCTTCATCACTTCTTGACCCCTATCTCTTGCTCTTTAGTGAGAGAGAAACATCATGCCTCAGATCCATGGAGGACATTTTCCTTCATAAACTCAATCATCCAACTGAGGTGAACACCTGTGTCATACTAAAAACATCCCTCCTGTCTCTCGTTCTACCCCTGAGACATTATATACGCCCGAAACAATCTATATGGTATTTATTTAATCCTTTTAGCAGAAAGCAAACCTGGCTCATGCTTTGTCTTTACGTTACGGGGTATTGGTGAAGGGCAGGGTGGAGGGCTCAGGCTCTCTGAGTTTAAGTTCCAGATCTACCTCTTAGCAGCTGTGTGAGCTCAGGCACGAGACCTAGTCCCTCTGTGCCTCAGTTTTCTTCATCTGAAAAATGAGATGATAAAACTATCCTCCTTACAATGTTTTGTAAGTGTTAAATTAGATAATGGACTGTCTGGTATAGAATGATTTACTCAATCAATACTGGATAACTAGTAACCAGTTGCCATTGAATTGATTCTTACTCATGGCTACCCTACGTGTGCCAGAGTAGAACTGTGCTCCACAGAATTTTCAATTGCTGTTTTTTTTTCAGAAGTAGATTGCCAAGTCTTTCTTCTGAAGTAACCCTGGGTTGACTTGAACCTCCAATCTTATGATCAACAGCCAAGTGGGCGAGTTTACCATTTGTACCACCCAGGGACTCAATATTGGAACCCAGCCCAGACCAATTTTGGAAAGCATCATTAATTTTTGACAGGATAATTAATCTGAGCTTTACTGTGATCTTTTAACAGAGAGCCTGGTGTCTATGAGAAGATGAATAAATATTTGTTAGGTAAATATAACAAATAGGAGGCATTGGTAGTTAAGTAACGGAATTCTCGCCTTCCATGCAGGAGCCTTGGGTTCAATTCCCAGCCAATTCACCATTAGCGCAGCCACCACCCGTCTGTGAGTGGAGGCTTGCATGCTGTCATGGTGCTGAAAAGGTGTCAGCCAAGCTTCTAGTTATAAGACTGACTAAGAAAAAAGGCCTGGGAATCTACTTCTGAAAATCAGCCAGTGAAAACCCTGCAACCCGTCCCCAACCAATCGTGGGGATGGTGCAGGACTGAGCAATGTTTCATTCTGCCATGCATGGGGTCGCCATCAGTCAGGGGTTAACTCTGCAGCATGCAACAACACTTTACGCTTTGGGTTACTGCTTATATGTGTGTTTGAGGTTTCTCAATTCTTTACTTCCTGCTTACAAGTTAAAAGAAATAAAAGAAGCTATTTAGGAACTAAATGAAAAGAATATACCCCAGGGCTCAGAGTCTACGGCAGCTAACAACCACCACAAGCAAACATGAACTCAGACTGGTTCTTTAGGGTTATCAGTAGTATGCAACATAATGGATGCAAAGTTTTGGACTCTTGTACCTGTGATTCGAGACAACTTGTTTAATTTTTCTGGGGGCTCTTTTCTTTGCTCACCAGTGACGGACAAGGGTTGAACTAAGGTCCTTTCAGGTTCTAAACATGAGCTGAGAAGGAAGCATTATAGGGGAAAAAACAAAAACAAACTAGAATCAAGACTTAAAATTATTTAGAGGTGAAGCATGAATTAGAATTAAATAGAAAAGGTTTTGAGTTAATGAGGAAACGAGCAGCTCTTGAGTCATATAAGTTGACATAGGCCAGTGACATAAACATAAAAATGAAAAAAGAAAAAAAAACCCACTGCCGTCCAGTCAACTCCAACTCATAGCCACCCTACAGGACAGAGTAGAACTACCCCACAGGGTTTCCAAGGAGGGACTGGCGGATTCCAACTGCCAAGCTTTTGGTTAGCCACCAAGCTCTTAACCATTGCGCCACCAGTGCTCCAAGGTAGTTCAAAAGTTTCTGGGTCATAGGAATATTAGCTCTGCCAATTTCCTGAATTGTTGAGTGGATGAAAGACAATTTTAAAGCGTTCGAAAAATGATGAAAGTGCTTTAAAAGATGTGAATCCATTTTAATAATGAACAGATACTCTCCTTCAGCCACAGGTGTTTAAGGCAGGATCTTGTGTTGTGCAAATTCCGTCAGCGTCCTAGTAGCTTTTGGTTGATTTAAGCTATGAGGTATATAGTGAGTCATTCTTTGTTCACTATATATTTCTATCCAAAATAATTTGTTTAATATACATCCCTTTATTCTTTTAAAGATGATTTTTGGCCTTTGCTATTGTTACAGGATTAAAAAAATAAAATCCTCTATGCAATCTACAGTAAGACTGTCCCTTATTCTCATGTCATTCTATAGGTTTAGGAAAACCTGGATTTATACCTGAAACACAATTTCACAGGAGCAATCAAAGAGAACAGCGTTCCTATCAAATGCCACTGGATGTTGACAAATCCAAGATTTTGACAATTGTGTATTTACAAATTATACTATATCAAACTCACTTTTTATGACTTTTAATCCTTTGGTGACCCAATTATTTTCTGCTTTGAATTTTTTGTTCTTATCACATGTTTTCATTAATGGAAGCGTTCTGAATCATTGAGTATGTCTGAATTTTTAGTTGACAGTATTAATTTTTTTTTCTTACCCCCTCCCATAAAGCCTACCCTAAATGTTTAGTGGTACATAGGAAGTACCACTAATTACACCCCAGAGTTCCCACTGGGGTCTATTGGTACACATGTGAAACAAATAAAAATTTTCACAAAATTTCTATTTTTCCTACCAAAAATTCAGACACCTCATACAACACTCTATAAAAACAATAATTAGTGGCACACACCCATTTCTTTTATTTCAGTCATAAAGGCCCCTGTCTTGAGGCAGCATACACTATCAATGATACAGCAGCTTTCCAATAAACCCCAAAGGCTGAAAAAGTACATGGTCACTATATATACTGCCGGGCATGAAAGGGTTTAAATAGTCCAGAGCTGTGTCAACAGTGGTGCTCAGTGAGGGTCTCCTTATAACCAAAGAAGATCTGCTGCTTATGCTGTTGTTGCAAGGGAAAATTTTCAAGTCCCAGGACATTATTCCCCCCCACCCCCACAAAGCCTTATGCATTGACCTACTGAAGGACAATACTCATTTTTCAGGATGTCCAAAGCTGAAACTTGAAATCATCCAGACATAGGAGGCTGTGAAGAGAGCCTTTCTTGCTATATAAGAAAAGACATCTAGAAAAATAAGTAAATAAATAATTAAAAATACACTATTCCTTGATTTTTTTTTTTTTTAAATCTGTATTTCTCTTTCAATCACCTTTTCATTTCCTGTCATGGTATCCTATTTTAGTCCAATACATGTGGGGATCAGAGGCTTTGCTTCTCCCTCTAAATCAAGGTTATGTGAATGTGGAAGGAACCAAAATGGGGTGAAAGGTTTCCAGAACCTGTAAGTCATTTTTGGGAATAAAAAAAAATCCCTATAATCCTTCCAGGGCCCTGGTAGTACAGTGGTTAAGCCTTTGGTTGCTAACCAAAAGGTTGACAGTTCTAAGCCACCAGCTGCTCCTTGGAAACCCTATGGGGCAGTTCTACTCTGCCCTATACAGTCACTATGAGTCAGAATTGACTTGTAGGCAACTAGTGTTTTATAATCCCTCCTTCTTAGGTCCTGCTCTTGGGAACTAAGAATCCAAATAGGGAGAAGATGAGCAAAGATCAGTAAATGTCAAATGATGTTTATGGTAGGCTGTCTCCAAGATAGCCCCAATGATCCCCACCTCCTCGTGTTCACACCCTTGTATAGTCATTCCCCCCCCACCCAACATTGTCCCAGGGTTGGTCTGTGTGACAGGAGTGATGGTATGTTACATCTGAGATTAGGTTATAAAAGCATATGTAGCTTCTGTCTTGGTCGCTCGCTCTTTCTTACTCTGAGATAACTCACTTAGAGAGAAGCCAGTTAAGCCTTCAGATGGCTGCAGACCCAGCAGATATCTTGACAGCAACCTCGTGAGATACCCTGTACCAGAACCACCGAACTCAGCTGTTGCTCCTGAATTTCTGGTCTACAGAAACTGTGTGGTAGTAACTATTTGGTGTTTTAAGAAATTTAGGGGTGCAGGAATGTATAATTAATATAGTGTTTTTCAAATTAATCCTGCTCTTAATAAAGAAAAGGTAGTGAGGCTTCAGCTTCTCTGGATAGGCAACTTGGAGGAGGTGTGGCAAGAGTGAAGGCACTTCAAATACACAGAGTAGGACAATAAGTCACCCTCGTGCTCCCACCCCACCCCCACCCCCCACACCCCCCATTCCTGCTTCTTCCATGTCTTTCCTCTCTCCAGGGAAGTCGTTGTTACTAGGTTCATGAGTGTCTTCCTGGCATATTTTGAGCATTTTTGATATTGATTTTGAACACCTTCAATATACTTAATTACTAAGAATTTTTCCTTAATGTGTAGAGGGAAGGAAGCATGTCAACTTGTGAAAACTTCATACCGTGTTTTTAAACCCATTGCCAACTGGTTTGTTTTTCAATTCTAGAGACGTGTTGCTAATTTTTAACGTCTACTGTTTGAACTTTTCATTTCTGCTCCCTTTTCATTCTGTTTTTTCTATTTTGCCCAGATTCATAGGCTAGACTATGAAGAGCTTTTCAAAGATGCATTTGGACTTGAGGACTATTTCAAAATGAATTGAGCAATAAAATTTTCTAAATGATCATGCCCATTCATGCATCCCGTCAGTCTTTCTTCACTTTCTGGAAGATATTAAAACAGCTTCTATTAATAATTCGTTGTTTGTGTTTAACAAATGTGCAGTTAGCTTTCATTAATAATTCATTATTATTTTAACAGTTGGCCTTAACCTAGGGTCCCTGAATATTGAATTGTAGTTTTTTAGAGTAGTGATTTCCTATTCTGTATAAAATTCATACATTAATTATTAAAGTCATACTTATTTGGGTGGCGCAAATGGTTAACACCATTGGCTGCTAAGAGAAAGGTTAAAGGTTTGAGTCTACCCAGAGACAACTTGGTAAGAAAGGCCTGATCTACTTCCAAAAAACCACCCATTGAAAACCCTGTGGAACACAGTTCTATTCTGATATATACGAGGTTGTCGTGAGTTGACGTCGACTAGAGGACAAGGAGCTAGTTCCTATACTTACTTAAGAGCCTCACAGCATCTGAGACTTTCCAAACATGAGCTGTCTATTAAGTTGTTGTGCTTTTCTTCTTGGGAATTTATTTGTATTATATAAAATCTTTTGGAATCACGTTGCCTATAGTCTGCTTCTTTTTAAAGTCAAGTTCTTTAAAAAAATGTAACAGACCATCTGAGTTAACATTGAAAGATTCCAAGGAAATTTACTTAAGTATCGGACTTAAAAAAAAAAAATACAGTTTTTTTTATTTTCATTGCCAACAAATTTTTCTTTCAAATATGATGTTTTCATATTTCTTGATCATAGTTTCCATGACTATGCTTTATGTCATCTTTATAACCCATCTTCTTTTGAACATGTGCTCCCCTCTATTTTAAAGTTGGCTACAAACAATTTGTTTTTAGCCCCAGACAACAAAGCATATTCGCATGATTTAAAACACATGCACACACCCTCACATGCAAAATAATGAAAATATACTAAAAACCATGACAACTCCAGCAGTCATGCTGCTTTATCTGGTCGAGAGAGAATACTTATTTTTATTTTTATTGTTTAGCAGTTTCATTTTGTCTTTAGCTATGTGATTCTGGACTTTTAATTTTTTGATAGTCTAGTTTTTAGTTAATATTTAGCATGACTTTGCAAAATATGCAATGAATTATCCATTTTACAGAAATCATCTCCAGCTTGCCCTCATTTCCTTGACCATGATATAATAGCAAATATTTGCTCCTAGGCTTGACTAATTTAGTCCATCCACACTTATGGACCTTATTTCTGTTTCTGGCCCCTCCCCATGAGGCCACCCTCAATCATATCTATGATTTTTCAGGTTTTCCCATTTTATTTTGTCTGTCTTACCATTCACGATTGTTCAACTTTGGTCCATCTGTCTACTGACACCTCATTTAAGGCTCTTTTCTCCTGTGAAAACTTCCTGGATGGAACACACTTTGTTGTTATTGTTGTTATTTTTAGATGCTGTCGTGTCTATGTACAACGGAATGAAACACTGCTCATCCTGCTCCATCCTCACGATCATTGTTGTGCTTGAGCCCATTGTTGCAGCCAATGTGTCAGTCCATCTCCTTGAAGGTCTTCCTTTTTTTGCTGACTCTGTACTTTACCAAGCATGATATCCTTCTCCAGGGATTGATCCCTCCTGACAACATGTCCAAAGTATGTTAGACAAAGGCTCATCATCCTTGCTTCTAATAAGCATTCGGGCTGTACTTCTTCCAAGACAGATTTGTTCGTTCTTCTGACGGTCCTTGGTATATTCAATATTCTTCACCAACACCACAATTCAAAGCCTTCAGTTCTTCTTCGGTCTTCCTTATTCATTGTCCAGCTTTCGCATGCTTCTGAGACGATTGAAAACATCATGGCTTGGGTCAGGTGTACCTTAGTCCTTAAAGTGACATCTTTGCTTTTCAGCACTTTAAAGAGGTCTTTTGCAGAAGATTTGCCCAGTGCAATGTTTTATTTGATTTCTTGACTGCTGCTTCCATGGCTGTTGATTGTGGATCCAAGTCAAATGAGTTCCTAGACAATTTCAATATTTTGTCTGCTTAAAGTTATGTTCCTTATTGGTTCAGTTGTGAGGGTTTTTGTTTTCTTTATGTTGAGGTGAAATCCTTTTTGAAGGCTATAGTCTTTGATCTTCATCAATAAGTGCTTCAAGTCCTCTTTACTTCCAGCCAGCAACTTTGTGTCATCTGCATATCGCAGGTTGCTAATGAGTCTTCCTCCAATTCTGATGCCTCAATCTTCTTCATATAGTCCAACTTCTCAGGTTATTTGTTCAGCATACAGATTGAATAAGTATGGTGAAAGGATACAACCTTGCTGCACACCTTTCCTGATTTTAAACTGTTGGAACAACTGCCTCTTGGTCTATGTACAGGTTCCTCATGAGCACAATTAAGTAGTTTGGAATTCCCATTCTTTGCAATGTTATCCATAATTTGATACGATCCACATAGTCGAATGCCTTTGCATAGTCAATAAAACACAGGTAAACATCTTTCTGGTATTCTCTGCCTTTAGCCAGGGTCCATCTGACATCAGTAATGATATCCCTCATTCCATGTCCTTTTCTGAATCCAGTTTGAATTTCTGGCAGTTCCCAGTGGATTTACTGCTACAATAGCTTTTGAATGATCTTCACCAAATTTTACTTGAGTGTGATATTAATAATAATGTTTGATAATTTCTGCATTCTGTTGGATCACCTTTCTTTGAAATGGATATAAATATGGGCCCCTTCCAGTCAGTTGGTCAGGTAGCTGTATTCCAGATTTCTTGGAATAGGTGAGTGAGAACTTCCAGAACTGCATCCATTTGTTGAAACATCTCAATTCGTATTCCATCAATTCCTGGGGCTTATTTTTTGCCAATGCCTTCAGTGCAGCCTGGGCTTCATTTAGCACCACCAGTTCTTGATCATATGCTATCTCCTGAAATGGTTAAGTATTGACCAGTCCTTTTTGGTACAGTGACTGTGTATTCCTTCTATCTTTTTTTTATACTTCCTGCACCATTTGATATTTTGCCAGTAGAAACCTTCACTGTTGCAACTAGAGGCTCGAATTTTTTCTTCAATTCTTTCAGCTTGAGAAATACTGAGCACATTCTTCCCTTTTGGTTTTCCAACTCCAGGGTTTTGCACATTTCATTATAACACACTTTAGGGTTTGATAAATTAATATATAAAATGATCGTAAAAAGCAAGAAGAGACCAATCTCCTAAAAAAGATATTCTGTAACAGAACAAACCCATGTTTCCACGGGTTTGTACTCTAGAAAGAGCCACTGTTCTTAGATTCTTGGAGCTGATAAATAAAGATGGCAGCACATTAAGAGAAAATCTACGGGGTAGTAGTTTTCCAGGTTTAGTGTGCTTAAGACAGCACCACCTGGGTTGCTTATTAAAGCTACAGATTCCCAGATCCCACTCCTAGAGACTCTAATTTAGTAGGTCTGGGGTGGGGTCCAAGAATCTGTACTCTACAAGATTTTATGAAGTCAGTTTTAGTCCCTTGCTTTGAAGAATATTGTTTTGAGGAACACAGAAAGCTCATACGAGATCAATATGTTTATGTTCACACAACTGAAACAGGAGAAAGGTGAATTTAGTGTCTGTCATATATGGGAAAATAGCCCCAACCGTTTTCAGATTTCTTGGAAGATTCTTTACAAAACCTGTTACTGAAGGTACCATTTAAGTAATTCAAAGGAAAAATATGTGTAAGGGAAATTGTTTTTGGGAGAGAGTAAAGAAATTATTTGAACTCGCTTTGAAACAGGAAAAGACAGAAAAATCTAAAGGAGAGTAGGCCGTGTTGATGAAATGAGAGGAAGAATATTTTAGTGCTGAGATGGAGGACAATCTAAACCTTACAAGGACCATTAATTCTAATGATTCCATCCACTTTTCATTCACTGGATGTTGACTGAGCATCAATTAACAACAACAACAATAAAACTGATTCTAATGTGCATCAGAGCTATAGCCACAGGATTCATAGTTTTTTCAGTAGCCCCTCCACCTTGGCACTGTTACTGGAGTTCAAGTTTATGAATATACATCCAGCTCTCATTTAATCTTAAAAGATATTTGCATTAGGCTTTTGTCTACAGAGCAATGATTCTCATTTCTAGCTGCACTTTGAAATTACATGGGAACTTTATGAAATGTTGATGCTTGGGTCCCACCCTCTAGGCAGCAGATTTTAATTGGTCTTAGGAATGGCCTGAGCATAAAGAGTTCTAAAACCTCCCAGGTGATTTTAACATGCAGCCGAAGTTCATAACAACTGCTCTAGATAACCTGGCAACAACTGTAGCAGAATGAAATTAAGCCATGTAAGGTAGATTGATTCAATGTTAAATATTTAGAAAGAAGGCAGTGTACAGACGTGGAAGCATGTTGTATTTCAGTGAGAGAATATACACAGAGAGAAGATCTGGGAAGAAAGTAACCAAATGAGACAAATCAGTGGCTGCACTTTGCTTAAACAAACAAACAAATAAACTAGCAGCAAAACAAAAAAAAAAACAAGCATGATTCTAGAACTTTACCTCTGAACAATTTAAATCCAGATCCAGATATTTATATTTGTTTAAAGCTCTTAGCTGATTCTGAAGTCCCTGGGTAGCACGAATGGTTAGCCACTCAACTACTAACTGAAAGGTTGGTGGTTCAAACTCACCCAGAGCTGCCTTGGAAGACAGTCCAGGTAATCTGCTTCTGAAAAGTTGCAGCCTTAAAAACCCTGCAGAGCAGTTCTACTCTGTACACATGGGGTCGCCATGAATTGAAACTGGCTGGACAGCAACTAACAACAACAATAAAGCTTATTTTGTTGTGCATTAGAGCTTTATCCATGAGTACACTATTTTTTCAGTAGCCTCTCCACCTAGCCACTGTTATTGGAGCTCAAGAAAGAACATGGAGGAGTCAAGGGGATGAAGCTCCTCCTGCAGTCTGCAGTGTAGACTAAGGCAGCTTGGGAAGCACAACCGTTCTCTGTATAAACCCTTCCCATTGAAAACCAAGAATGCTTGGTAAGTGATTATTGATGATTTTCGTAGGTCCGGACAGACATTTTGTCCAATTTCATAGATTCTACCTGAGTCCAAAATTAGATCTTAACTACTGGATTTTGCTGTTTATTCATTTGATATTGCCTTTTCTTTTCTTAAATGTTAAACTTTCCTCTGTGGCATCTTCCTGAGATGGATGAAACATAACACATTTCAGGGAGCTGTTTCCAAAATGCCTTTATCCTGGACATAATGGTTAGTTAACTTATGCCTGGGAGTGATGTCAGCCTAAAATCAGAGATATGAATACCCTGATTAGCACACTGTCTTAGACTTAGGTGGATGGCAGAATAATGGCCCCAAAGATGTCCACATCCTAATACCTGGGACTTGAATATATTACATTACATGGTATATGGAATTAGAGTTCCTAATCAGCTGACCTTAAAATAAAGAGATTATATTGGATTATCTAGGTGGGCCCAATGTCATCACAAGGCTCCTTAAAAGTAGAAGAGGGATGCAAAAGAAGAAAGACACAGAAAGAAATGTAAAGACAGAAAGTAAGAGTGATGTTGTGTGAGAAGAATTCAATCCGCTGTTGTTGGCTTTGAAGTTGAAAGAATGGGGCCATGACCCACCGAATAGGGATAGCCTTTAAGAAGCTGGAAAAGTCAAGGAAACAGATTCTCCTTAAAAAAAAAAAATTTTTTTTTTTGAGCATAGATCTGCCAACACCTTGATTTTAACTCACTGAGACCCATTTTGGACTTCTAACCTCCAGAACCAAAAGATAATAAATTTATGTTGTTGTAAGCCACTAAGTTTGTGGTAATTTGTTATAGTAGCAACATGAAACTAATAAGACTTTCCTGTTAAATAAGGGGAGAGACCTAAGAAAACATGAAATCGCTCTCTTGAGATCCATTCTTTTGTGGTCAAAGGGGTCGGTGGCACACACCAGCTTTCCCATGCCACATATGATGCCGCCCAGGAGGACTATAATTCCTATAGTTGGTTGTGGGATGGTGCCTTGTCTCCTTAGTAAAAGCACAGCCTTTCAACCCACAAAGCCACAGGTGACCATGGTGTACCTACTATGTGCTAGGCCCAGAGGAAGGGCACCAGTCAGAGGTAACAGCAGTGGAAAGAGGGAAGCTCTCTCTTGCATTCTGCATCATGCTCAGTATTTTCAGTGTTTTCAAGGCCCCTAAATAAGCAAAGCTATCATTTTGAGGACTTGTCACTGTACCGATGAAGAGTCTTTTTCTGATCTCAGGCATTACTTATGTGACCAGCCCTTGTACACTCACTATTCAGAGAGAATTCTCTTTCACAGAGTAGCTTCTTAATTCTGTTTTCTCAAATTCTTCACTAGAAGTATCTGTTCTATAGGTAGAACTTTCCTTCCATCCTGGTCATGGTAGTATACAATATTATCATAATACTGTTTGGATTACTGTGTTTACTATTTGTGTGTTTAGGTGACAGAAAGCCACAATGTGAGGAGAGAATCAAAGTCATATTTGTGCAATGCTTATGCTGAGCTTTCTGGTGAAGAAGTTTGGTTTCCTGATTCCAAGATATAATTATAGTCTAATTTTCATATACAATAGACCCTCTACTCTTCACTTGTTCGGTCAACAAATATTTGAATTACCTTTTGAATATGTGCTAGTCACTTTACTAGGCATTAGAGATAAAACGACGAACAAAGGCATGGTCCTTTTTCTCTGGGAACTTAAAATCTAGTGGAAAATATAGACAATAAAGCAAAAAATTCCGGTACCATGTGACTAATTTGTTTATTCATCTACCAATTATATATGGAGCACTTACACTCAGCTAGTGTCAAGAACAGAAAAGTGAGACACAACATGTTTTTTAGGTATTTAAAGGAGCGTGGTGGGGAGCCCCACCTCCTTAAATTGAATTATGACAGAATAGAGGTGAAAAGTGTACATTTTATAGAGCTGTCCACTGTTAATTAGCCACTGAGGATGGCTGCAAAGAGATCTGTACATCTGGGTGACAGGCCTTTATTTCTAAAACCTCAGCAGGGTACAGACTAGGAACTTAAGACTTCATTTAGAGGCTTTTTCTGAGAGCCTGGAGTTGTTCTCAAAAAGAAATAAATCAAAATCCAAGTTGACTTTGCAACTAAGTCATCTTAGAAAAGTGCTTCTCCGGAGGGTTCATCACCCACTCACATCAAAATCATCTGTGAACACTTGAAATTCCTGTGAATGGGACCTGGAACCTGCATTTTTAACATGGACCCCAGATCTAAAGTATGATAACCACTGCCTTAGATCCCTAGCATATCCCATATTGACATCTTTCTTTTATTAGTACAAATAGCAAGGCCTTATAGATTTTACTAACTTGATTGTACAGTTAAGAGGTTTCCACAAGAATTTTAAATACACTAGGGGTAGTTGTGGTGCAGTGGTTAAGAGCTTGGATGCTAACCAAAAGGTCAGCAGTTCAAATTCACCAGCTGCTCCTTGTAAACCCTATGGGGAAGTTCTATTCTATCCACTAGGTTGCTAAGAGTTGGAATGGACTCAATGACAACCAGTTTAATTTTTCAGCATGGAGGAGAGGGGTGGTGGTGGCTCAGTGGCAGAATTCTCACCATTCATGTGGGAGACTTAGGTTTGATTTCCAGTCAGAGCACCTCATGCGCAGTCACCACCATCTGTCTGTGGAGGCTTACATGTTGCTATGATGCTGAACAGGTTTTGTCATCACTCTAGACTAAAACGGACTAAGAAAAAAGTCCTGGTGGTTTACTGTCAAGGATCAGCCACTAAGAACCACATGGATCACAGTGGTCTAATCCACAATCTATCTTGGGAATGGTACAAGACTGGGCAATGCTTTGTTCCATTATGCATAGGATCACAATGAGATGGAGGCCAACTTGATGGCAGTTAATAGCAACAACAAATTCCTCTTAAAACAGTAAAGTCCACGTATGATGCAAGAGACACAATCTGGAGAAAAAACTGAGGAACTTATCTATAAATGTTTAATGTGAGGAGAGGCGAACACCCAAGTTCAGCCATCTAAGATGACTTGGGTGCAATTCATTTTCGAATGACTAGAATATGTTGCCAGTCAAAACTCTGAAACCCAATTAATAACACTGTAGTGGATATGAGGAAAGCTTGTTAACAAAAGGCTATTAGATTCTCACTCTCCTGTTTTAGACTTGACATTGTCTAAAATAAAAAATGAAGACCAGCTCATATGACTATTATTCAAATTTATGAACCAACCACTAACGCCAAAGGTGAGGAAATTGAAGGTTTTTACTAACTTTTGCAGTCTGAAATTGATCAAACATGCAATCAGATGCATTGATAATTACTGGTGATCGGGATGAGCAAGTTGGAAAAAAAAAGAAGGATCAGTAGTTGGAAAATATGGCCTTGGTGATAGAAATGATACCAGAGATCACATGATAGAATTTTGCAAGACCATTGACTTCTTCACTGCAAAAACCTTTATTCACCAACATAAGCTATGACTATACCCGTGGACCTCATCAGATGGAATACACAGGGATCTGTAGGAAAAGACAAAGGAAGAGATCAATATCATCAGTCAGAACAAGGCCAAGGGTCAACTGCAGAGTAGAACACCAATTACTCATACGCAAGTTCATGTTGAAGCAGAAGAAAATTAAAATAAGTCCACAAGAACCAAAGTACGACCTTGAGTATATCTCACTTGAATTTAGAGACCATCTCAAGAACAGATTTGATGTATTGAACATTAACGAGCAAAAACTAGAAGAATTCTGGAATGACATCAAGGACATCTTACCTGAAGAAAGCAAGAGGTCATTTAAAAAAAAAAAAGGAAAGAAAGAAAAATCCAAAAAGGATGTTAGAAGAGACTCTTGAATGTATAATAGCTAAAGCAAATGGAAGAAATGATGAAAAGAGCTAAACAGAAGATTTCAAAGGGCAGCTGGAGAAGACAAAGTATTATAATGAAATATGCTAAGGCCTGGAGTTAGAAAATGAAAAGGGAAGAAAAGCCTCAAAATTTCTCAAGCTGAAAGAACTAAAGAAAAACCTCAAGCCTCGAGTTGCAATACTGAAGGATTCTATGGGCAAAAATTGAATGACACAGGAAGCATCAAGAGGAAATGGAAGGGTTTCAGGGGACATCTAAGTCAATTGGCATAATAAAATCTATTAAGAAAACATTCTGCATCCCACTTTGAAGAGTGGCTTCTGGGGTCTTAAACTGTAGCAAGCAGCCATCCCAGATGCGTCAATTGGTCTCAACCCACCTGGATCAAAGTAGAATGAAGAACACCAAGGACACAAGGCGATTACGAGCCCAAGAGATAGAAATGGCCACATGAACCAGAGACTACATCGCCTTGAGACCAGAAGACCTAGATGGTGCCTGGCTACAACCGATGACTGCCCTGACAGGGAACACAACAGAGAACTCCTGAGGGAGCAGAAAAGCAGTGGGATGCAGACCCCAAATTCTCATAAGACCAGACTTAATGATCTGACTGAGACTGGAAGGACCCTGGTGGTCATGGCCCCCAGACCTTCTGTTGGCCCAGGACAGGAACCATTCCCAAAGCCAACTCTTCAGATATGGATTGGACTGGACAATGGGTTGGAGAGGGATGCTGGTGAAGAGTGAGCTTCTTGGATCAGGTGGACACTTGAGACTATGTTGGCTTCTCCTCCCTGGAGGGGAGATGAGAGGGTGGAGCGGGTTAGAAGCTGGTGAAATGGACATGAAAAGAGAGAGTGGAGGGAGAGAGCAGGCTGTCTCATTGGGGTGGAAGTAATTGGGGAGTGTGTAGCAAGGTGTATATGGGTTTTTGTGTGAGAGACTGACTTGATTTGTAAACTTTCATTTAAAGCACAATAAAAAAATTTTTTTTTTAAAAAAAGGAAATGGAAGGAATACAAAATTACTATGCCAAAAAGAATTCGTCTACCTTTAACCATTTCAGGAAGTAGCATATGATCAAGAACTGATGATGCTGAAGGAAGAAGTCCAAGCTGCCCTGAAGGAGTTGGCAAAAAACAAGGCTCCAGGAATTGACAGAATACCTACTGAGATGTTTCAACAAATGGATGCAGCGCTGGAGGTGCTCACTTGTCTATGCCAAGATATTTGGAAGACAGCTACCTGGTCAACAGACTGGAAGAGATCCATATTTGTGCCCATTCCAAAGAAAGGTGATCCAACAGAATGAGGAAATTATCAAATAATACCATTAATATCACACACAAGTAAAATTTTGCTGAAGATCATTCAAAAGTGGTTGCAGCAATACATCAACTGACACAAATTCAAGCCACATTCAGAAGGATGTGGAACTAGGGATATCATTGCTGATGTCAGGTGGATACTGGCTGAAAGTGGAGAATAGCAGAAAGATGTTTACCTGTATTTTATTGACTATGTAAAGGCATTTGACTGTGTGGATCATGACAATTATGGATAACGTTGAGAAGAATGTGAATTCCAGAATGCTTATTTGCACTTATGAAGAACTTGTACATAGACAAAGAGGCAGTCATTTGAACAGAACAAGGGGATGCCGTCTGGTTTAAATCGACAAAGACATGAGTCCTGGTTATATCCTTTTACCACACTTATTCAATCTGTATGCTGAGCAAATAATCTAAGAAGCCAGGCTATATGAAGAAGAACGTGGAGGAAGCCTCATTAACAACCTGCTATATTTATTTATATGCAGATGATACAACCTTGCTTACTGGAAGTAAAGAGGGCTTGAAGCACTTACTGATGAATATCAAAGACTAGAGCCTTCAATAATGATCACACCTCCAACATAAAGACAGCAAAAATCCTCACAACTAGATCAGTAAGCAACATCATGATAAATGGAGAAAAGACTGACATTGTCAAGAATTTCATTTTAGAGAAAGTAGGGCCAAGATGGTGGAGTAGTCAGGTGCTTCCAGTGATCCCTTTTACAACAAAGACCCAAAAAACCAAGTGAAATAATTATATATATGACAACCTAGGTGCCCTGAGCATCAAAGGTAAAGTTAGAAAATGGACTGAGTGATGGGGGAGGGATAGACGGTTCAGAAGCAGTGAGGAATGGCCTGATTTGACTCAGTGGAAACCAGCACCCCTCAGACACGTTCCTCTGGAATGACTGTGGCAGGGCTAGGGGTAGCGTTCCAGACACGATTTCCTTAGGGAGAGACAGCAAGCTGCACAGCCTACTCACACCTCTGGAATCAAAGAAGAATGGAACTCTCAGCAAAAGCTAAGTACTTGTGTTTATTTTACCTTGCCTGCAGCCCCCAAGCCAGTTTTAGTGGCTGTTGACTTCCCTGGGCCTAAGAGAGGTCCTGCTGCATGCTCAGAGCCATTCCCCCAGCCTTGGAGAAGGAATAAATTCATAATTGGGGGAAAAGACAATCTGCCAGTTCCACTAAGCTGGGGAGCTCAGGTCAGAAGCGGCTCTTGTCCAGGCACAAATGGTCCCCTGACTTTGACTACCTTTCATCCCTGCATGGACCTGCATGGGCTTATTTCAGGAGAATAGGCTGTTGCTGGCAGACTGTGTGGTGGAAAGATGGGTGTTTGGTGCTTGACACCACTTTGCCTATTAAACAAGGTCTTTACCTACCCACATCAGGGGCCGAAGAACTGGTGCCACCACCCATGTCACCTAGCCACCTATGACAGAGATCCAAGGAAAAGTGGCATACCTCTCAGTCCTTACAACCAAAAGCATTAGGTTCCCATGGTCTGACTGCAGAACCCACCCACCAGTGCACTCTAGGGAACAGGGATGTGATTTCTTCACGGACACTCGGGGACGATTGTCAGCCCTCTGCCTTGTTCAGAGCATGACCCCCTGCTGCAACAAGATACATGTGCCTACACCAATCACCCCTTCTGCTCTAAGACTGTAGGACAGAATCTGTACCATGCACTTGATGATCAACTACCTGGACACCTGGGCTGAATCCATACAAGAAAAGTGAATGGACTTCTAGGCTCATGTACCTGGTAACAGCTCTAACCATCTGGTGACAGAACATTAGAGCTTCAGAGGTGAGAATAATCAAGCTAGCTCACTCAAGCAGTCTATTTGGGGATATCCAAACAAAACAAAGCAAGAATCTAGGATATAGTGAGCAAACATAAAATAAATAATACAATAACTTATAGATGGCTCGGAGACAACAGTCAATATCAAATCACATAAAGAAACAGACCATGATCACCTCAACAAGCTCTCAAAACAAAGAATCAAAGAATCTTCTGGATCAAGGTGTCTTCCTGGAATTATCAGATGTAGAATACAAAAGATTAATATACAGAATCCTTCAAGACACAAGGAACAAGGTCAGGCAAAACCCAGAACAAGCCAAGGAACACACAGATAAAGCAGTTGAAGTTAAAAACGTTATTCAAGACCATCATAAAAAATGTAATAGGCTGCAAGAATCCAGAGACACAGCAATCAGAAAGTCAGAAGATTAACAATAAAATTTCAGAATTAGACAACTCAATAGCAAGTCAGAGGACCAGAACTGAGGAAATGGAAGGCAGAAAATAGTGAGATTGAAGATAAAACACTTGGAAACCTATGTATTCAAAGAAAATTCAGATAAAAAAATTAAAAAAAATGAAGAAACACTAAGAATCATGTGGGATTATATCAAAAGAAATAACTTATGAGTCTTTGGAGTACCAGAACAGAAAAGGATAACAGAAAATACAGAAAGAATTGTTGAAGATTTGTTGGCAGAAAACTTCCCTGATATCATGAAAAATGAGGAGCTATCTATTCAAGATGCTCAACGAACTCCACATAAGGTAGCTCTCAAAAGAAAATCACTAAGATGTATTATAATCAAACTTGCCAAAACCAAAGATAGAGAACTTTAACATAGGCTAGGGATAAACAAAAAGTCACCTACAAAGGAGAGTCAACAAGTGTAAACTCTGACTACTCGGCAGAAACCATGCAGGCTAGAAGGCAACGGGATGTCTTACATAAAGCATTGAAGAAAAAAAATCACCAGATGAGAATCATATATCCAGTAAAACTGTCTCTCAAATATGAAGGCAAAATTAGGACATTTCCAGAGAAACAGAAGTTTAGGGAATTTGTAAAAACCAAACCAAAACCACAAGAAATACTAAAGGGAGTTCTCTGGTTAGAAAATCAATAATATCAAATATCAACCCAAGACTAGAGCACAGTACAGAACAACCAGATGTCAACCCTGACAGGGAAATCACAGAAATAAATCAAGATAAAAAAAATGCTCAAAGCAGGGAAACAGCAATGTCATTATGTAAAAGATGACAACACTAAAACAATAAAGAGGGAATAAAAAATGCAGTAATAGATGTTTCATATGGAGAGGAAGTCAAGGTGGTATAAGGAAATAAAAGTTGCTTTTAAACTTAGAAAAATAGGGGCAAATATTAACGTAAGTACAAAGGAGACTAACAATCCTACTCATCAAAATAAAATACAAGAAAAAAATAAAGACTCAGCAAAAACAAAATCAGTAACAAAGAATAAGAGGAAAAGGCAATATATAAACTGCTCAGCACAAAAAATTAAGTGGGAAAAAGAAACTGTCAACAACACACAAAAAAAGACATCAAAATGACAGCACTGAATTCATACCCATCCATAATTACATCGAATGTAAATGGACTAAATTTACCAATAAAGAGACAGAGAGTGGCAGAATGGATTAAAAAAAAAAAAAAAACAGTATCCGTCTATATGCTGCCTACATGAGACATACCTTAGACTTAAAGACACAAACAAACTAAAACTCAAAGGTGGGAAAAATATATATCAAATCAACAATCAAAAAAAGAGCAGGAGTGGCAATATTAATTTCTGACTATATAGACTTTAAAGTTAAATCCACCACAAAGGTTAAGGAAGGACACTATGTAATGATTAAAGGCACAATATACCAGGAGGATACAACCATACTAAATATTTATGCACCCAATGACAGGGCTTCAAGATACATAAAACAAACTCTAACAGCACTGAAAAGTGAGATAGACAGCTCCACAATAAAAGTAGGAGAATTCAACACACCACTTTTGGTGAAGGACAGGACATCCAGAGAGAAGCTCAATAAAGATGTGGAAGGTCTAAAGGCCACAATCAACCAACTTGACCTCATAGACATAAACAGAACACTCTACGCAACAGCAGCCAAGTATCCTTTCTCTTCCAACGCACATGGAACATGCTCCAGAATAGACCACATATTAGGTCATAAAGCAAGCCTTAGCAGAAACCAAAACATTGAAATATTACAAAGCATCTTCTCTGATCATAAAAAAAAACATAAAAATAGAAATCAATAACAGAAAAAGCAGAGAAAAGAAATCAAACACTTGGAAACTGAATAATACCCAGCTCAAAAACAATTGGGTTATTGAAGAAATTAAGAATGGAATAAAGAAATTCACAGAATCCAATGAGGATGAAAACACTACCTATCAGAACCTTTGGGACACAGCTAAAGCAGTGTTCAGAGGTCAATTTATATCAATAAGTGCACACACACAAAAAGAAGAAAGGGCCAAAACCAAAGAATTATTCCTATCACTTGAACAAATAGAAAGACAGCAACAAAAGAAACCCCCAGGCATCAGAAGAAAGCAAATAATAAAAATTAGAGCAGAATTAAATGAAGTAGAGAACAGAAAAACAATTGAAAGAGTTAACAAGACCAAAAGCTGGTTCTTTGAAAAAAATAAACAAAATTGATAAACCATTGGCCAAAATGACAAAGGAAAAATACTAGAGGAAGCAAATAACCTGAAAAAGAAATGAGATCAGTGGTATCACAACGGACCCAACCGATATGAAAAGAATCAAATCAGATTACTATGAAACATTGTACTCTAACAAATTTGAAATGTAGAAGAAATGGATGAATTTCTAGAGACACTCTACCTACCTAAACTAACACAAACAGAGGTAGAACAACTAAATAAACACATAACAAAAGAAGAGATTAAAAAGGTAATTAAAAACTCCCCCCCCCCAAAAAAAAAAAAACTCTGGCCAGGAGGGCTTCACTGGAGAGTTCTGCCAAATTTTCGGAGAAGCGTTAACGTCACTACTACTAAAGGTATTTCAGAGCATAGAAAAAGATGGAATACGCCCAAACTCATTCTATGGAACCGCCATATCCCTGATACCAAAACCAGGTAAAGACACCACAAAAAAAGAAAATTGCAGACCTATATTTCTCAGGAGCTTAGATGCAAAAACTCTCAACAAAATTCTAGCCAATAGAATTTAACAACATATCAAAAAAATAATTCACCGTGACCAAGTGGGATTCATACCAGGTGTGCAGGGATGGCTCAACACTAGAAAAACAATTAATGTAATCCATCATATAAATAAAACAAAAGACAAGAACCACCTGATCTTATCAATTGATGCAGAGAAGGCATTTGACAAAGTCCAACCCCCATTCACGATAAAAACACTCAGGAAAACAGGAATAGAAGGAAAATTCCTCAACATAATAAAGGGTGTTTGTAAAAGGCAGCACCCAACTTCATTCTAAATGGAGAGTCTGAAAGCATTCCCATTGAGAATGGGAACCAGACAAGGATGCCCTTTATCACTACTCTTATTCAACATTGTGCTGGAGGTCCTAACCAGAGCAATTAGGCTAGATACAGAAATAAAAGGCACACAGATTGGCAAGGAAGAAGTAAAAGTATCTTTATTTGCAGATGGCATGCTCTTATACACGGAAAACCCTAAAAAATCCTCAATAAAACTACTGAAACTAATAGAAGAGTTTCGCAGAGTATCAGGATACAAGATAAACATGTGAAAATCAGTTGGATTCCTCTACGCCAACAAAAACAACATCAAAGAAGAAATTTACCAAATCAATACCATTTACAGTAGCCCCCAAGAAGATAAAATACTTAGGAATAAATCTAATCAGAGACGTAAAAGACCTATACAAAGAAAACTACAAGACACTACTGCAAGAAACCAAAAGAGACCTATGTAAGTGGAAAAACATACCTTGCTTATGGATAGGAAGACACAACATTGTAAAAACATCTATTCTACCAAAAGTGATCTATGGATACAATGCAATTCTGATCCAAATCCCAAAGTCATTTTTTGATAAAATGGAGAAACAAATCACCAACTTCTTATGGAAAAGAAAGAGGCCCCAGATAAGTAAAGCATTACCGAAAAAGAAGAACAAAATGCGAGGACTCATACTACCTGATTTTAGAACCTATTATACCACCACAGTAGTCAAAACAGCTTGGTACTGGTACAACAACATTTACATAGATCAATGGAACAAAATTGAGAATTCAGACATAAATCCATCCACCTATGAGCAGCTGATATTTGACAAAGGCCCAAAGTCCATTAAATGGGGAAAAGACAGTCTCTTTAACAAATGGTGCCAGCATAACTGGATATCCATCCACAAAAAAATGAAACAAGACCCATACCTCCTACCATGCACAAAATCTACCTCAAAATTGATCAAAGACCTAAATATAAAATCTAAAACAATAAAGATCATGGAAGAAGAAATAGGGACAATGCTATGAGCCCTAATACATGGCATGAACATCATACGAAACATTACTAACAAAGCACAAACAGCAGAAGAGAAACTAGATAACTGGGAGCTCCTAAAAATCAAACACCTATGCTCATCCAAAGACTTCACCAAAAGAGTAAAAAGATTACCTACAGACTGGGAAAAATTTTTAGCTATGACATTTCCGATCAGCACCTGATCTCTAAAATCTACATGAGACTGCAAAAACTCAACAACAAAAAGACATATAACCGAATTAAAAAATGGGCAAAGAATATAAACAGGCACTTCACTGAAGAAAACATTCAGGTAGCTAACAGATACATGAGGAAATGCTCACAATCATTAGCCATTAGAGAAATGCAAATCAACACTACAATGAGATTCCATCTTGCTCCAATAAAGCTGGCATTAATCCAAAAAACACAAAGTAATAAATGTTGGAGAGGTTGTGCAGAGACTGGAACACTTATATACTGCTAGTGGGAATGTCAAATGGTACAACCACTTTCGAAATCCATTTGGCACTTCCTTAAAAAGCTAGAAATAGAACTACCACACTATCCAGCAATCCCGCTCCTTGGAATATATCCTAGAGAAATAAGAACCTTTACATGAACAGATATATGCACACCCATGTTCACTGCAGCATTGTTTACAATAGCAAAAAAGATGGAAGGAACCAAGGGGCCCATCAATGGGTGAATGGATAAAGAAATTATGGTATATTCACACAGTGGAATACTATGGATTGATAAAGAACAATAATGAATCCCTGAAACATTTCATAACATGGAGGAACCTGGAAGGCATTATGCTGAGTGAAATTAGTCAGTTGCAAAAGGACAAATACTGTATAAGACCACTATAATAAGAACTCAAGAAATAATTTAAACAGTGAAGAAAATATTCTTTGATAGTTACAAGTGTGGGGAGAGAGGGAGGGAGAGGGGTATTCACTAATTAGATGTAGACAAGAACTATTTTAGGTGAAGGGAAAGATAACACACAGTACAGGAGAGGTCAGCAAACTGGACTAAACCAAAAGCAAAGAAGTTTCTTGAATAAACCGGACCCTTCTAAGGCCAGCGTAGCAGAGGCAGGGATTTTGGGACCGTGGTTTCAGGGGACATCTAGGTCAATTGGCATAATAAAATCTATTAAGAAAATATTCTGCATCCCACTTTGGTGAGTGGAGTCTGGGGTCTTACATGCTAGCATGTGACCATCTAAGATGCATCAACTGGTCTCAACCCACCTGGAGCAAAGGAGAATGAAGAACACCAAAGACATAAGGTAATTATGAGCCCAAGAGAGAGAAGAAAAAAAAAAAAAGACAGAGAGAAAAGGCTACTGAAATTAGAGACTACATCATCCTGAGACCAGAAGAACTAGATGGTGCCCAGCTACAACTAAAGAGTTCCCTAAGAGGGAACACAACAGAGAATCCCTGATGGAGCAAAAGAGCAGTGGGATGCAGACTCCAAATTCTTGCAAAAAGACCAGATTTAGTGGTCTGACTGAGACTAGAAGGACCCCTGAGGTCATGGACCCTAGACTTCTGTTAGTCCAAGATTGAAACCCCAAATTCCCAAAGCCAACTCTTCAGACAGGGATTGGACTGGACTATAAGATGGAAAATGATACTAGTGAGAAGTGAGCTTCTTGGGTCAAGTAGACACATGAGACTATGTGGGCAGCTCCTGTCTGGAGGGGAGATGAGAAGGCAGAGGGGGACAGAAGCTGGCTGAATGGACATGGGAATACAGGATGGAGAGAAGGAGTGTGCTGTTTCACTAGGAGGAGAGTAACTAAGAGTATATAGCAAGGAGTATATAAATTTTTGTGTGAGAGACTGCCTTGATTTATAAACTTTCTCTTAAAGCACAACAAAAGATTAAAAAAAAAAAAAAAAAGAATTTCATTTTACTTGGATGTACAATCAACGTCCATGGAAGCAGCAGTCAAGAAATCAACTGACATCTCCTGCAAAAGACCTCTTTGAAGCGTTGAAAAGCAAAGATATCATTTTGAGGACTTAGGTGTGCCTGACCCAAGGCATGGTGTTTTCAGTTGCCTCATATGCATGCAACGGCTGGACAATGAATAAGGAAGACCATAGAAGAACTGATGTTGGTGTTGGGGACGAATACTGAATATACCATGGACTGTCAGAAGAACAAAGAAGTCTGTTTGGGGAAAAGTACAGCCAGAATGCTCCTTGGAAGTGAAGATCATGAGATTTTGTCTCATGTACTTTGGACATGTTATCAGGAGGGTCCCTGGATAAGAACATCATGCTTGGTAAGATAAGGGGTCAGCAAAAAAGAGAAAGACCTTCAATGAGGTGGGTTGACACAGTGTCTGCAACAATGGGCTTAAACACAGGAACTATTGTGAGGATAGAGCAGGACCGGGCAGTGTTTCATTCTGTTGTACATAGGGTCTCTATCAGTTGGAACCTACTTGAAGACACCTAACAACAACAAATTAAAAAACAGGTTAGTATTTCCCAGCACGGTCCAGGAGGGAGAGAGAGAGAGAGGGAGAGGAAGAAAGTGAGAGAGAGGGAGATAACGAGCATCTGATCTCTTGAGAAATATTATCTTCTCTGAGGCAAAGACGAGCCACCAGGGTTAACCACGAACTAGAGGAAGTGTCCTCAAGACTATCTCAAGACTCTTGGCTCTGGGTCTATAAATCACTGCTCAGTTTTCTAATAGCAATTTGGAGTCCCTTGAAGATTTCAGGACATAGAGAATGCACTGGCCAGAAATCTGTGTGTTCCAGCACTTCTAGCATTTATTTTTCTCATTGTAAATTTGTATGTTGACATGTGATTTATAGTTTTTTTTTTTTTTTCCTGTTGACTCTGGAGAGTATTGACTTGAACCCCTGGCCCCAACGATCCTTTTAATTACAGTGTCATAGCTTCTTGAATGCAAATTTGAGCGCTAAGGGTCTGTGAGCTTATGTGAGCAGCTGGAGTCCTTGAATAGAACGACTATGTTGTTTCCTACTAACTGTAAAATGTGCTCTAGATTTTTTTTAGAACCACTAGGAGCCAATCTTTTATTTTATAAGGAAGGAAACTGAGGTTCAAAGAGGTGAAATGATGAGCCAAGGTCACAGGGCAAGCACATGGATGGGTAGGGATTTGAACACAAAACTTTGAATCTAAGAGCATATTGTTTCTACAGCATTACAGTGTTTCTCACAAACAGTGCTTGCCATAATGACTTTATTTTCCATACCACTATTGCCCACCAAGCTTATGATACCAGTATACCTTTGTAAGGAACGAAATCATTCCGTACATAAAACGACTTCATTTTTACAGGGCTTCACTTATTTTTTTTTTTCACTTACAGTAATTTTTCTCGAGGCCTTACAGCTTCCAAAACCAACATGTATGGATGCATGACAGTGCACTTCCTAAGTCTGGCATGGGTTTCTTCCTTTCTTTTTAATTCCCTGCAATGTGCCCCTGCTTAAACATACAAAAAATCAGAAGAAGTCAAGCAAAACTTCCTTGCTTGAAAACATGACTTTCCTTGTTATAAAAATAACTCTCAAGCTTTGACAAACTGCTGATTTTCTATTAAAAACTAAAACAAAAAAAAACCCAAAATACAATCATTAAACATGATTTTACACCTAAAAACACCATGGAAAACTAAAAAGTTAGTTTCAGTGAAACCAATCTTCATCCAGAAAGGGAGGTCAAAATGCCCCATGGACGTGACTCACTTCTTTAAGCTTGTTTAGACAGACCTCCTGCGCACACAATTGCCTTCAAAGATAATAGTCATATAAAAATCATTTTGTCTGTTTTGCCTAAAAGTGCTTGTAGGCTCAGAAACAAACAGAAACCAGACCAGAAGTCACTGCATTTTCTCTTGGCTCTCAATGTCATGTGTCAGAATCTCTGGACTCCCATCCGTCAGTTGATTGGATTCAAATCATGATTTTCTTATTTGTCCCATTTAAATTACCCTGAAGGTATGAGCTCAGTAGTGCTCTGAGGCAGCATTGGCACACGCTGCATAAACAACCCAGGCTCAGAACTCAGGAACGCCTCAGCAATAACCTGAAAAAAAAAGAAAAAATCTCTGTTACAAAACAACTTATAGGCTTGATATAAATCGTGCTTTCAACACTTTGGGAAAAACATTTGCACAGGGCATTGCATGCAGTTCCTGTGAACTGGAACAAGGAAACATGTTCTAAAAGCTTATTCAAAACACTGTTACATTTTAGTGTAGTAAAATACATATAAGACAAACTTACCACTTTTTAAGTGTAAAATTCAGTGACATTAATTATATTCACAATGTTATACAAACACCACCACCATCCAGAATTTTTCATCATCTAAAATAGAAACTCAGCATCCATTTAGCAGTAACTCCTCATGTTTCCCACCCCCATCCCCAGCTCTTGGAGATCCTTGGATGGTACAACTGGTTTGTCCTGGGCTACTAACCTAAAGGTTGGCAGTTCGAACCCACCCGGTTGCACCATGGACGAAAGGCCTGGCGATGAGCTTCCATAAAGATTACAGCCCAGAAAACCCTATGGAAAAGTTCTACTCTGTAACACATGGCTTTACCATGTGTTGGAATCAACTTGATAACAATGAGTTTGGTTTTTTGTTTTGTTTTGTTTTCCAGCCCTTGGTGACCACTGTCTACTTTTGTCTGTATGCATTTACCTATTTTACATAATTCCTATAAGTGATATCATACCATATTTGTCCTTTTGTGTGTGACTTATTGCACTTAGCACAATGTTTTAGGACCCATCCAAGTCATAGTATGTATCAGAACTCTACTTCCCTTTATGTCTGAATAATATTCCTTGCATTTATAGTAATTACCGAAGAAGAAGGAACTTAATTCTGCCATTTTACTCTTTGTTTTCTGTGTGTCTTATACATTTTTTGTCCTTCATCTCTTCCCTTGCTGCATTCTTCTGTGTTTAGTTAATTTTTTATTGTGAACCATTGCCTTAGTCATCTAGTGATGCCATAACAGAAATACCACAAGTGGATGGCTTTAACAAAGAGAAATTAATTTTCTCACAGTCTAGTAGGTTACAAGTCCAAATTCAGGACATCGGCTCCAGGGGAAAGCTTTCTCTCTGTCAGCTCTGGAGGAAGGTCCTTGTTCTCAATTTTCCCCAGGTCGAGGAGCTTCTCAGGTGCAGGGACCCTGTGTCCAAAGAACACACTCTGCTCCTGGTGCTGCTTTCTTGGTGGTCCCCCACTGCTCTGCTTGCTTCCCTTTCCTTTTAACTCTTGAGAGATAAAAGGTGGTGCAGGCCACACCTCAGGGAAATTCCCTTTACCTTGGGTCAGGGAGGTGACCTAAATAAGGCTGGTGTTACAATCCCACCCTAATCCTCTCAACACAAAATTACAATCACAAAATGGATGACAACCACACAATACTGGGAATCATGGCCTAACCAAGTTGACACATGTTTTTGGAGGGACACAATTCAATCCATGATGACCATTTTGATTATCTTCTCATTTCCTTTTGTGTAAATTTTTAAGGTGTTTTCATTATGGTTATCATGAGGATTATGCTTAACATCCTACATTTATAACAATTTAATTTGAATTGGTAACAACTTAACTTCAATAGGAAGCCCTGGTGGCTTAGTGGTTAAGAGCTATGGCTGCTAACCAAAAGATCAGCAGTTCAAATCCAGCAGGCACTCCTTGGAAAATATGGGGCATTTTGACTCTGTCCTATAAGGTCACTATGAGTCAGAATTGACTCAAAGGCACCAAGTTTGGATTTTTTCTTTTTTAACTTTAATAACATGCAAAAATTCTATTCCTATACAGCTTCACCGTCTCCCCCTATTATGTTGCTGTTCTCACAAATTACATCTTCATATACTGTGTGCTCAATACCATATATTGTTAATTATTTTTATACATTTGTCTTTCGTAACATGTAACGTTTAACAAGTTGAATTATAACACAATAATGTCATAAAACTACCCATGAAATATCTTTACTGGAGATCATTTTTACTTCATATGGCCTTGATTTATTGTCTAATCTCTCTGCATTTCATCATGAAAGACTTTCTTCAGAATTTTATGGAGGCAGTTCTGGTGGCAACTAACTGACTCAACTTTTGTTTATCTGGGAAAGTCTTAATTTTGCCCTTAGTTTTGAAGGACAGTTTTGCTAGATACAGTATTCTTGGTTGATAGGTTTTTTAGCTTTTTTTTTTTTTTTTCTTTTTCAGCACTTTAAATATGTTATCCCAGTGTCTTGTGGCCTCCATAATTTCTGGGCAGAAATCAGCATTTATTCTTATCGAGGATCCCTTGTATGTATTGATTCTCTTCTCTTTTGCAGCTTTCAAGATTCTTCATCTTTGGGAACAGTTTAATTATAATGTGTCCTGGTGTGGATCTCTTTAAATTTATCCTGCTTCAACTTTGTTGAACCTCTTGTATGTGTAGATGCATGCATTTCATTAAATTTCTCAAGTTTTCAGCCATTATTTCAAATATTTCTTTCTTTCACTTCCTTTATAGAGATGACTGCTAGAGTAGTTTGTACATTTTTAATATGTACTACATCTACACAGAGTCACTGTACCAGAAAGAATTGATTGATGTTCAACCATTTCAGGAGGTAGCATATGATCAAGAACTGATAGTATTGAAGGAAGAAATCCAAGCTGCACTGAAGGCACTGGCAAAAAACAAGGTTCCAGGAATTGATGTAATACCAGTCGAGATGTTGCAACAAATGGATGCAGTTCTGGAGGTGCTCATTCATCTATGCCAAGAGATTTGGAAGACAGCAACCTGACCAACTGACTAGATGAGATCCATATTTGTACCCATTTCAAAGAAAGTTGATCCAACAGAATGTGGAGATTATAGAATAATATCATTAATATCACATGCAAGTAAAATATTGATGAAGATAATTAAAAAATGGCTGTAACAATACATTGACAGTGAACTGCCAGAAATTCAAGCCAGACAGAAGAGCAAATAGAACAAAGGATATCACTGATAATATCAGATAAATCTTGGGTGAAAGCAGAGAATACCAGAGAGATGTTTACCTGTGTTTTACGGACTACACAAAGGTATTTGACTGTGTGAATCATAACAACTATGGATAATATTGAGAAGAATGAGAGTTCCAGGCCACTTAGTTGTGCTCATGAGGAATGTGCACATAGACCAAGAGGCAATTGTTCAAACAGAACAAGGGAACACTGCATGGTTTAAAACCAAGAAAGGTGTGAGTCAAGGTTGTATCCTTTCACTATACTTATTAAATCTGTACACTGAGAAAATAATCTGAGAAGCTGGACTATATGAAGGAGAACAGGGCATCAGGCTTAAGGGAAGACTTGTTAAAAATCTGTGATATTAAGATGATGCAATATTGCTTGCTGAAAGTGAAAAGGACTTTCATGTACTGATGAAGATCAAAGACTACAGCCTTCAGTGTGGATTGCACCTCAACATAAAGAAAACAAGAATTCTTAAAATTAGACCAATAAACAGTATCATGACAAATGGAGAAAATATTGAAGTGGTCAAGGATTTTATTTTACTTGGATTCAAAATCAACACCCACTGAAGCATCAGTCAAGAAATCAAATGACATGTTGCATTGGGCAAATCTGCTGCAAAAGATCTCTTTAAAATGTTGAAAAGGAAAGATGTCACTCTGAAGACTAAGGTGCACCTGACCCAAGCCATGGTACTTGCAAGCGTCTCATGCATGAGAAAGCTGGACAACTAATAAGGGAGACAGAAGAAGAATTGATGCTTTTGAATTATGGTGTTGGTGAAGAATATTAATATACCATGGTCTGCCAGAAGAATGAACAAGTCTTTCTTGAAAGAAATACAGCCAGAGGCTCCTTGGAAAAGAGGATGGCAAGACTTCATTTAATGTATTATGGGCATGTTATAAGGAGGGACTGGTACATGGAGAAGGACGTTATGGCTGGAGAAGGTCCTCATTGAGATGAATTGACACAGTAACTGCAACCATGGGCTCAAACAGGGAAAACATTGTGAGGATGGTGTAGGGCCCAGCAGTGTTTCGTTTTGTTGTGCATAGGATCATTATGAGTTAGAATCTATTGGTTGGCACCCAACAACAACAATGACAATATACAGGTGACGCAAGCATGCTTGCTGAAAGTGAAGAGGACTTGAAGCACTTACTGATGAAGACAAAGACCACAACCTTCACTATGGATTACACCTCCACATAAGGAAAACAAAAATTCTCACAACTGGACCAATAAGCAACATAATCATAAATGAAGAAAACATTGAAGTTGTAAAGGATTTAGTTTTACTTGGATCCACAATCAACACCCATGGAAGCAGCAGTCAAGAAATCAAATGACATATTACATTGGGCAAATCTGCTGCAAAAGACTTCTTTAAAGTATTGAAAAACAATGATGCCATTTTGAGGACTAAGGTGCACCTAACACAAGCCAAGGTATTTTCTATTGGCTCATAAGCACACAATGGACAATGAATAAGGAAGATCAAAGAATAATTGATGACTTCAAATTATGGTGCTGGCAAAGAATACTTAATATTTCATGGACTGCCAAAGAACAAATAAACCTGTCTTGGAAGAAGTACAGTAAGAATGTTCCTTAGAAGTGAGGATGGAGAGACTTCGTCTTAAGTACTTTGGACATATTACTGAGAGGGACCAGTCCCTGGAGAAGGAAATCCTGCTTGGTAAGGTAGAGAGTTAGTGAAAGAGAGGAAGATTGTCAACAAGATGGGTTGACGCAGTGGCTTGAACATTGCAACAGTTGTGAGGATGGCATAGAACCAAGCATTATTTTTGTTCTGTTTACATAGGGTCGCTATGATTTAGAATGACTCAGAGGCACCTAAAAACAACAGCATGTGCCGTTGATATGATATGATGAGAATGATACTTTATCTCTGTTTTCTTCCTCCTAATTGGGTAAGATTTTTAAGACCATTAGTTCTCATTTCTGGAGACTTGTCCTATTCTAAGGCTATGAAACTCTTATTCTAGGATAATACATCTCAGGGATTGTTTCTATGACCAATAAACATCTGTTGAGCACCTGATGTGTGCCAAGAACTGGAGATACAGAAATGAACAGGACATGGTCCTTCATGTTAGAAATCTCATCGAATAGTGGGGCAGATCCATTGGTCAGTACGAGAATCACTAAAATAGAAGGTTTCATGGATTGAATTGTGAACCTCAAAAATATGTGTCAACTTGGCCATGATTCCCAGTACTATGTGGTTGTCCTCCATTTTGTGATTTTCCTATGTGTTATAAATCATAATCTCTACCTATGGTTAAAGAGGATTAGGGTAGTATGTAACATCCTTGCTCAGGTCACATCCCTGATCCAATATAGAGGGAGTTTCCCTGGGGTGCGGCCTGGACCACCTTTTATTTTACAAGAGATAAAAGGAAAGGGAAGTAGACAGTTTGGGGACCTCATAGCACCAAGAAAGCAGTTCCAGGACCAGAGCATGACCTTTGGATCTGGGCTACCTGCATGTGGAAGCTCCTAGTCCAGAGGAAGATTGATGACTGGGACCTTCCTCCAGAACAGACGGATAGGGAAGGCCTTCCCCTGGAGATGACTCCCTGAATTTGGACTTCTAGGCTACTAGACTGGGAGAATAGATTTCTCTTTGTTAAAGCCATCCACTTGTGGTATTTCTGTTATAGCAGCACTAGATGACTAAGACAGAAGGATACTGGTTCTAAGGAGACATAAAAAAAGAGGCAAGACTGTTGGTCACTGAGGATTTCAGATGAGTGTGGAAGGATAACTTAAAAATAGACTGAGCAAAGGGGTTAGGCCTTGAGGCAGGAGGAAGCAGCTGGTCCTTCAAAGTCGTGGAGGCGTAGAACCATATGCCCCACTTGGAGAACTGCAAATAGTTCTGCACAGGTGGAATGAAGTGTGTACGTGGGGTAGTGGCTATAAATAAAGCCAGAGCACTAAAGAGTGGGCAGAATAATAAGAGCTTGTGGGATAACCTAAGTACTTGAGCTTTTTCTCAAGCACTGTTACCAAGCTCCTCATAGTCTCTAACATCCCACTTCCAAGTATCTACTGGTACTTGTAAAAACCTGTCTGATAATCCTACAAGACAAATGAAGAAATATAGATAAGGTCAAATAATGTTGTAAGAGGACAGATTATAGGCTGACATTCCATTGTCTTTTTTTTTTTTTTTGTACTATATATCTCATTTCTATCATAGCAATACATTTTAAAGAAAATAGAAAGTTGTGTGATGAATACACAAAGTTTCTGCCTTATGATGATGCTAAAGGAGTGTGTGGAAGGGGAGTGGCGGGAATCTATAAACCAGTTATATTGTGCCATAGAACATTTTCTATAAACACTCACCAAAAACCTTTTACATTCTTGGGATGAAGATATTGCTATTCCTGTAATCATAAATTTAATTTTCCATGGATTGTACGTATTCTTTGAGTATTTTCAGGGTGTAGGAAACTATATTTAATCGCAATATCCCCTTAGCAAGAATGGAAGTGTTTTAAGAATTGGGAATGGTTTGCTTGGAGAAAAGGCTAAAGGGCAACATAGAAAGAAGAATTGACCCGGGTAATATGAGGTTCCTTAGGCCTAGGTTCCTGTTAGTCCAGTTTGCCCTATATCCCCAGTGCCTAGCAGATGGTTTTGCAAGTGTAGGCATTCAGTTAGAACTTCTGGATGGCTACAGGGATGGAAGGATGGAGGAAAGAATGGATGGAAGAATCTGGGAGTGAAGCTGCCAACTGAACAAAGCTGGTGGTCTTATGAGAAGCAGTGGAAGTCACTTGCTGAAAGCTAAAGGGCATGTCATGTAGCATAGTGGCTAAGAGCATGGGGTCTGAAACCAGGCTCTGTGGGGCAGCTGCCTGACTCTGTTACTTTCCAGGCTGGTATGCTCAAGAAGGAGCCCTGGTGGCACAGTGGTTAAGAACTCAGGCTGCTAATCAAAAGGTTGGCAGTTTGAATCCACCAGCTGCTCCTTGGAAACCCTATGAGGCAGTTCTACTCTGTCTTACACAGTCGCTATGAGTCAGGATCAACCTGATGACAAGGTTTTTTTTTTTATGGTTAAAAAACTTTCACCTCTCTGTCCTAATTAAAATAATATTTATATCATATGGCTTTGTGATAATAAGTGAAAGTATCCATGTCTATATTTATATCAATATCTAGAAATTGATATGAATATTGATATATAGGTATGTATCGTCCAACAGTACCTGACACATGGCAATCATTAAAATGCCACTTATCTTTATTTTAAGGTGTTTTTCATCCCTATTTGGTCACTATGAGTCAGAATTGACTTGATGGCAATGGATTTTGTTTTGGTTTTCATCTTTGATACATTGACTCTTGAACACTCATTAACAGACAAAAGGGGAAACAAAAGAGGGAAATACAATGAAACTTTCCACATTTTCATTCCTTCTTATTCTGAGTAAGGAGAAACTGACTGGCAAGTGTGGGAAATGAATATTGTGGAAGGTGTAAAATAATAAAACAAAAATTTCAAACTTAACATAAAAATCTGAAAAGAACATCTTGGCAAACATATTAAACTAACTTGAGCTTTCCAGTTGGGTTGGAGGAGTTGATCTCAAGTTGAATTCACATGGACAGCAAATGGAAGGAAGATAAGAGGTGGCAGATTTTCAGCACATACCAGGGTGTGAAAAATACTTTCTCATCTAAAAATCAATCTTTCCCCTGCTTCAATCCTGGAAGAGAAAGGAGAAGAGAAATGCTGAGGGCCAAAAACCTTTTGCAGGAGCTGATCTGTGCTTTCCTCTTGTGGCTGAATTCTTGACAGGCTTACTCATTCTGCTGCTGGCCTTGTCCTCACATCATACTGATTCCAGGAACTCCTTATGGTCACTAGTAAGGGAGCAAATTATCTACAGCAGGTGGTGATTGACTCCACGAGCATACTTGGGTCTAAACTACTAAAAAAGCCCTGTTTCCCTTCTCACCATAGCATCCCTCGTGTGGGCAGCTCTCACACATTTCTCATCACATCCAGGCGCTTCACCTGGCTGAGAGGCATCCTCTCAAGGCCAGAAGAATCTGTGACTTGGACTTGCTGACAAATCTCTGATTCCTGGAATTGTTTGGCTGGTGGATTTTCTGAACACCTAATTTACCCTAACTTTAAAACAAGATGAGAAAATAAATACCTGACTTCAGTGACTTCTCATAATGTGGCGGAGCTGTGCATTTCAAAGCAGATACTGTCATGGTTGGCACTAATTGGCTTTCAAAGCACAGTAATAGGCATAGACCCTTGAGATGCATTGAAGTATATGTTGTACACATTAGCATGGTCTCCCAAAATATCCAGTCTGTCCTCCTTCACTGCATGTTAAAATACACTTGGGAAAACGACAGTTTAAGGTAGGGCCTGTTCAGTTATAAGGTTCCCTCATCCTTTTTGCTAGTGATTGCTGTTGGAATGACCACATGACCAATCTGGCCAGTGAGGCACAAGAAAGGTTTGCTGGAAGCTGTGGGCTCTCTGGACATGAGCAAGTCAGCTATGCTGTAACTGTGAGGGCAACCAGCTGATACTGTGAATACAGGGATGGCAGTCTTAATAACATTGTTAAACTTTAGTCTAACTGCAAAGTGGATCCTTCCTCAAGGTATCATCCTAAAAGACCTAATAAATGCCTTCGTTATTTAAGACCATTTGAGTTCATTTTTCTTGCTGTTGTTGTTAGCTGCTGTCAGTTTGGCCCCTGTCTTACAGCACCCTATGCATAATGCAATAGGACTGTTGTGATACATAAGGCTTTCATTGCTGATTTCTTTGGAAGTAGATCACCTAAAAAAAAAAAATTTTTTTTTTTTTTTAGATCACCAGGTCTTTCTTCCTAGTCTGTCTTAGCCAGGAAGTGCAGCTGAAGCCTGATCACCATCATAGCAACATGCAAGTCTCCACTGAGAGACACGTCTTGGCTGTGCTCGAGGTACATTGGACAGGAATTGCACCTGAGTCTCCCACATGGAAGACAAGAATCCTACCACTGAACCACCACTGCCCTCTTGCTGCTAAAACATCCTAAAAATATAGAAATCAACTTAATATATAACTTGACCAGAGGGACTTTAAATTGCTACATTTCTATGTAAACATGTAGAATCAACTTTCTAAGAAACACTGTTTCGACTGAAAGAATGAACAAGTAAGTAAAAATCTAGCTTAATAATCTGATTTTATTCATTAATTCCATAAGCTTTAGTTGAGTGTCCGCTTGTGCCTAGCACTACGGTTGGCACTGGGAGTAAGTGCATAAATATAACCCTGCCCTCCAATTGTTTATAACTGCTATAAGATAAAGATACTTAAAAAGATAATGACAATACCGTGTGATAAATGTGATAATAGAGCTACGCACAAGTATTCCTGGATTCCAGAGGGGTGTTGATACTAGAGCTACAGAGCTGTGTCTTACAAAATAAGGTGGGAGTTGGGTCAGGCAGAGAGGAAGCAAGTGGACAGTCCAAGCATTGAAGGCATTGTAAACAAAGGCAAGGACATTCACCACTTAGACTACAATGTAAATGTCAATCAGGATTGTGTCGTGCATAACCTGCTCTACTCTATGCAATAGCCCTCAAAAAGATAAAGGTGGAAAACTGTGTGGGGATTCATGGAGCTAGAAACTGTCATAGTTGCTGCACTGACAGATGGGGAGTCATAAGAGATGAGGCTGGAAAGTCACACAGAAGCATGCATTCTTCTCGTAGAGTCACCTTATATAACATCTAAAGGAAAGTGAACTTTATCCTGTGGGATAGTGTTTCCCCTAAAGTGCATCTCCTAAAGTGATGTATCTATCACCCAGTAAACATTTTAAAAATAAAGACTTGCAGGCCCCACCCCTGGGTATTGATTCCATAGGTCTAGGGCCAGGCACAGGTTCCTTATCTGCAAAATGGGGATAATAATTACACCTACCTGAGCAGTAAAGAATAATGAAAAGTTCCTATTTGTAAAGCACTGTGAAGAGTGTAATCATATATGTAACAGAGGTGAAATGCTCTGATACATTCTGTTACATACATTAAGCATTTGAACATACTTATTTTAAATTCAGTTTTTAATTAAATGTAACTAAATTAACTTTATTTTAAATTCAGTTTTTAATTAAATGTAACTCAACAGAGGACACAGCAATAGGATGAACAAACCAGAAGGAAAATCATCACCCGGGCACTATTCCAAAGCGAGGAGTCTGACAAGAACCAGGTCACTTCCTGTTTCCTGGTGGCCTTCTAGAATTTTACCTACCCAGTATGCTTTTCCTTAGTATGCCTGTGTGGCCACCATCCTGCTGCCCAAATCATATATAAGCTCTATTTCCATGTAGCTTGGGGAGCCGAATCTGAGGAACTTCCTCCTGGCTCCTTGCTTTGTGCATTACAATAAAGTTACTTTCTCTTTCTCGAAGACTGGTGTCCAGATAATTGGCAAGTCTGAGTGTGTCAGACAAAGACCCACCTTCTAGGGTTCAGTAGCATTACCCCTCTGGCTCCAGTGTCATTGTTTAATTAACACTGTTGAAAGTTCCCAACTGTTCCGTTTCACCACACACTTCCTCTTTTATTTTAACCCCTAGTTTTCAGTCTCTTCCCACCAATTAATTTCTAAATATATAGACAAAAAAAGTGATCAATGCACTTTTAATTCCAATCTCCAAAATTACTTTTTACTTCTCACTTTCAGAATGATATTTCTACAGAAACTATTAATTGTATTTCTGGTTTTGGTTCTACACAGAGGATAATGGAGTCTTGTTCAGGTGTGTGAGAATTCTTGGTAGACAAAAGGAGAATCTTAATTTAAAACCTTAAATCTTAATTATATTCCAAAGAGCTTTGAGCTGGATCAGAGTTAATGCCCGTGTCTCTAAGGGAGAGTTTGATGTAAAGACGCTGTCCAGCCAAGCTACGCTTGCTTTATGAGCACTACAGTAAAGAAATATCAACGGAGAGCTTTCTTCCCTGATTCTTTTCTAGGCTAAGAGACATTCTTCACCCTGGGAAGGAGCATTCCCTGGAAAAGTGTTTCTCAAAGTGTGGTATTTGAACTGCCTATATCAGAAACTCCTAAAATATTTATTTAAATTTCCTAGAACATCAGTCTGGGGGTGAATCTAAAGCCCCCGTGTAGTTAATTCCTAGGGTTGCTGTAACTAAGTACCAGAAACTGGGTGGTTTATAAGACTAGAAATTTATCGTATTACAATCCTGAAGTCTAGAAATCCGAAATCAGGGTGTCAGACATGCTGATTCCTTCTAAAGGCTCTGAGGGAGGTCTTCCATGACTCTTTCCTAGTTTTTGATGGCGACCAGTGACCCTTATCATTCCTTGGCTTGTGGATGCATCACTTCGGTCTCTGCCTTTGTTTTGACATGACCATCTTGTCTTTGCATCTGTTTGTCTCTGTGTCTCTTCTCTTTTTATAAGGACACCAATCATATTGAATTAGGACCCACCGTACTCTTATTTTTTTTTTACTCCAGTATGTCATTCTGTTAACTGATAATATCTTCAAAGACCCTATTTCCACAGAAGGTCACATTCACAGGCACTAGGGATTAGAACTTCTACATATCTTGTTGGAGAACACTCACTATTCAAATAATAACACTTCCATATCCATACTCTTCTTTGATTTTGTGCACATTAATTTTTAGGACTATCACGTGTCTGTCACTTTGTCATACTGTGGTGGATTGTGTGTTGCTGTGATACTAGAAGCTTTGCCATCGTTATTTCAAATATCAGCAGGATCACTCTTGGTGGACAAGTCTCAGCAGAGCTTCCACGGACTGCCAGGAGAACGAACAAGTCTGTCTTGGGAGAAATACAACCAGAACGCTCATTAGAAGCAAAGATGGCAAGACTTTGTCTCACATACTTTGGACATGTTATCAGGAGGGACCAGTCCCTGGAGAAGGACATCATGCTTGGTAAAGTAGAGGGTCAGCAAAAAAGAGTAAGACACTCAATGAGATGGATTGACACAGTGGCTGCGCCAAAGGGCTCAAACATAACAACAATTGTGAGGATGGTGCAAGACTGAGCAGTGTTTTGTTCTGTTGTACTTAGGGTTGCTATGAGTCAGAACTGACTGGATGGAACCTAACAACAACAAAAACATTTGAGATCACCTTAATGCCTTTGTACTTAAACCAAGGAAAGTAGGTAGTAAGGGCTAAAGTTGCAGAACTGAGGATAATCTTGGGACTAGGAAACCTCTATACTTAAGGGCAAAATCCACAACCAAACCCCTTGCCATTGAGTCAATTCTGACTTTTAGTGGCCCTATAGGGCAGAGTAGGACTGCACCATGGAGTTTCCTACTCTGTAATCTTTACAGAAGCAGGCTGCCACATCTTCCTCCCATGGGTCAGATGGTAGGTTTAAACTTCTGATCTTCCAGTTAGCAGGCAAGCACTTAACCACTGTGCAACCAGATCTCCTGTCATGCTTAAGAATGCTGGTAGATAAATAAGTATTAAACTTAGGAAAATTATAACCCAAGAAGAGGACACAGAAAGTGATTCAATTATTAGATCCATAACAAGCTATGGGCAATTTGAGGGATGAACTCTATAACCTTTGAGAGGCACCAAAACCCAAACCAAACCCATTGTCACTGAGTCAATTTCAACTCATAGCGACCTTATACGACAGAGTAGAACTGCCCCATAGGGTTTCCAAGGAGTGACTGGTAGATTTGAACTGCCAACCTTTTGGCTAGCAGCCAAGCTCTTAACTACTATGCCACCAGGGCTCCTTGAGAACTACATTCCCTATACAATGTCCCTTGGAGATGCTGTCAGAAATGGACTCCAGAGATTCTCATATTTGGCATTTTGAGGGTATAGTAAACTTGATACTATACTGTGCATTCTTCCACTAGACTAAAAGTTGCTTAAGGACAGAAACTGTGTTTCTTGTATTCTTTGTGTCTCTGGAGGCTAACACAGTGCCTGACAGATAATAACAGACCTCAGCAAATGTTGGACACGTCTCTGCTGCTAAGTAAATGTTTGTTGAAATGACCTGAGGGAAAGGATCATTTTTCTGGGAGAGTTCACTGAAAAATAGAAACCCCAGCATCAAATATGAGAGTGAACTGACAAAAACATATGCATTGTTTTTATTCAAAATGTCCTTGACATTTCACCAAAAATGCCCGTTAATAAACACATTTTTCCATTCTATTTTGACAGTATTATGTACAGTTTTGCTTACAAAGTTTTGTCACTGACTCTTCCTGTGGTGTCTTTGGTCACATTCCTCTAGGCTACACAGAATTTTGGTCATCTTCAATTAATTTAGTAATACAATATATTGATTTTCATAACACTGAACTCTGTTGCATAATGTATAATTAAATAAACTTCTCTCTGTTAATTCATTTTGATCTCTAGAACTTTTTTTCAGTTTATTTCAAAATGACTATGGCTTAATAGCATCTTTGTTTTTTTTAATAATTTTTATTGAGCTTTAAGTGAACATTTACAAATCAAGTCAGTCTGTCACGTATAAGCTTATATACACCTCACTCCATACTCCCACTTACTCTCCCCCTAATGAGTCAGCCCTTCCAGTTTCTCCTTTCGTGACAATTTTGCCAGTTTCTAACCCTCTCTACCCTCCTATCTCCCATCCAGACAGGAGATGCCAACACAGCCTCAAGTGTCCACCTGATACAAGTAGCTCACTCTTCATCAGCATCTCTCTCCAACCCATTGTCCAGTCCCTTCCATGTCTGATGAGTTGTCTTTGGGAATGGTTCCTGTCCTGGGCCAACAGAAGGTTTGGGGACCATGATCGCTGGGATTCCTCTAGTCTCAGTCAGACCATTAAGTTTGGTCTTTTTATGAGAATCCCACTGATCTCCTGCTCCCTCAGGGGTTCTCTGTTATGCTCCGTGTCAGAGCAGTCATCGGTTGTGGCCGGGCACCATCTAGTTCTTCTGGTCTCAGGATGACGTCTCTGGTTCATGTGGCCCTTTCTGTCCCTTGGGCTCATAGTTATCATGTGGCCTTGGTGTTCTTCATTCTCCTTTGATCCAGGTGGCTTGAGACCAATTGATGCATCTTAGATGGCCGCTTGTTAGCATTTAAGACCCCAGACGCCACATTTCAAAGTGGGATGCAGAATGTTTTCATGATAGTGTTATTTTGCCAATTGACTTAGAAGTCCCCTGAAACCATGGTCCCCAGACCCCTGCCCATGCTCTGCTGACCTTTGAAGCATTCAGTTTATCCCGGAAACTTCTTTGCTTTTGGTCCAGTCCAGTTGAGCTGGCCTTCCGTGTATTGAGTATAGTCCTTCCCTTCACCTAAAGTAGTTAATAGCATCTTTTTTAAGTGAGGTTTTTTTTTTTTTTTTTTTCCTATTAATCAGTTCTAGTGCAGTATTAAGATATAAAAATCTTCCATTGGTTACGGCAAAGCCCCCAATGTCTGGCATGCTGAGATATCACACATGTAAAGTGGCAGGAGAAAGAAAAACCTCTTTGATCACCTGTGAAAATCATGTGTATTAAACAAACAAACAAATAAATAGATTTGGGCAAGTTTCATCTCCCATGGTAGCTGATCTCTTCTGGGGAGAACCAGGGGTAGAAGAGTAATTTGAATTAATTACCCTTGCAAAATCCTTACTTCTGTTTCTGAAAGAGAAGTTCGTAAAAGCAACTTTTTTTACATTGAAAGACCTTTTTAACATAGTTATGAATTACAAAATAATAAGAGCTAGAAGAAAATAAATGTGAAACATATGGATTAACAATCCCAATCATTGTATATATACGCTTAAAAATTAAGAGAAAAAATATGTTGGGGTACAACACATGTTGAGGTCTTACTGAACCACAGCATTATCTGAAATGTAATTGACGGTGTTCAAGAAATCCATGGGATGAAGGCTTTGAGTACTTTTTCTACAACTATAATTTTTTTGACAAATGAGATATAGGTCTTCTTGTTAAATAAATATGGAAAATATGGTTAGTTATACAGAACAAATAATCTAAATATATCAAGCCTACTTAGAGTTACTTTATTGTATAGGCCTACCAAAGTGAAACAAAAGATGGGATTATAAAATGCCAGGCTTAGAAAAGACCCTAGAGATTATGGGCAGCCCTCGTATTGACTTGAGGCTGAAGATAGTAAATTATTTGTCTAAGATTATATAGGAAATAAATATCAGAATTAGGGCTGGTTTGAAACTTCTGATTTTATATTCAGAGAGAAAAAAAGAACTATTAGGGAATAAAAATGTCAAAAATGTTTACTATCACTCAATGCTATTTCTATGTAAAGCTATGATTTATTCTCTAATAGTTCATAAACTCTGCAGCAGATATTTAACTAAAGTCTTCCACCTATGCAAAGTAGCTATATATGATGCAAACAAAATTTTTGAATTCACTATGTTGTGAAACAGCTCTAAATATTTATTATTTTGGAATTTGATATTGGCTCAAAGGCAAATAAAAGGACTTGAATTAATTACATAAGACAGACCAAAAATAAGAATTTTAATTTGAAAATTGGGATGAGGAGTATTGGAGAACAGGCTGCCACCTATCAGGAAGGCATTGCTTTGAACCACAAATTTCTCAGGTCACCTCCCAGGACTAAAACAATCAAAAGGAAACACCGAATGGGAAATATTTCTAAGAATTATTAGTGTAATGCAAATGTGATATTAATGTTATGAAATGTATGCACATATATCATAATAATATTTCTATTATTATGAATTTTAATGAATAAAGACCAGATGAGTTGTGGAATGACATCAAGAACATCATACCTGAAGAAGGCAAGAGGTCATTAAAAAGAAAAGACAGAAAGAAAAGACCGAAAATGGATGTCAGAAAACACTCTGAAAGTTGCTCTTGAACATAGAGTAGCTAAAGTGAAAGGAGTAAATGATGAAGTAAAAGAACTGAACAGATTTCAAAGGGCGGCTCAAAAAGACAAAGCAAAGTATTATTAGGAAATGTGCAAAGACCTGGAGATAGAAAACCAAAAGGGAAGAACATACTCAGCATTTCTCAAGCTGAAGGAACTGAAGAAAAAAATTCAAGCCTCAAGTTGCAATATTGAAGGATTCTACAGGGATAATAATTGATAACACAGAAAGCATCAAAAGAAGATGAAAGGAATACACAGAGTCACTGTACCAAAAAGAATTGGTCGATGTTCAACCACTTTCAGGAGGTAGTGTATGATCAAGAACCGATAGTACTGAAGGAAGAGGTCCAAGCTGCCCTGAAGGCATTGGCAAAAAATGAGGCTCCAGAAATTGACAGAATACCAATTGAGATGTTTCATCAAAGTGATGCAGTGCTGGAAGTGCTCACTCCTCTAAGCCAAGATATTGGGAAAGACAGCTACCTGGCAAACTGACTGGAAGAGATCCATATTTGTACCCATTTCAAAGGAAGGTTATTCAACAGGATGCAGAAATTATTGAACATTATCATTAATAACACACACAAGTAAAATTTTGCTGACTCTCATTCAAAAGCAGTTACAGGAGTACATTGACAAGGAACTGCCAGAAATTCAAGCCAGATTCAGAAGAGGATGTGGAACAAAGGATTTCATCGCTGATGTTGGATGGATCATGGCTGAAAGCAGAGATTACCAGAAAGATGCTTACCTGTGTTTTATTGACTCTACAAAAGTATTTAACTGTGTGGATCATAACAAATTACAGATAACATTTCAAAGAATGGGAATTCCAGAACACTAATTGTGCCCATGAGGAATCTGTACTTAGACCAAGAGGCAGTTGTTTGAACAGAACAAGGGGATACTGCATGGTTTAAAGTCAGGAAAGGTGTGCGTCAGGGTTGTATCCTTTTACCGTAACTATTCAATCTGTATGCTGAGCAAATAATATGAGAAGCTGGACTATATGAAGAAGAATGCAGCATCAGGGTTGGAGGAAGACTCATTAACAGCCAGCAAAATACAGATGATATAACCTTGCTTGCTGAAAGTGAAAAGGACTTGAAGCATTCATTTACTGATGAAGATCAAAGGCCACAGCCTTCAGTATGGATTATACCCCAACATAAAGAAAACAAAAATCCTCCCAGCTAGACCAATAAGCAACATCATAACAAACAGATAAGATTGAAGCTGTCCAGGAATTCATTTGACTTGGATCCACATCAAATAAGCAGCAGTCAAGAAACCAGATGACACATTGCATTGTCAAATCTGCTGCAAAAGATCTCTTTAAAGTGTTAAAAAGCAAAGATGTCACATTAAGGACTAAGGTGTGAGACGATTGAAAACATAGGCATGTGAAAGCTGGACAATGAATAAGGAAGACTGAAGAAGAATTGATTCCTTTGAATTATGGTGTTGGCGGAGGATATTGAATATACCGTGGACTGCCTGAAGAACGAAAAAAAATCTGTCTTAGAAGAAGTACATACAGTCTGATCGCTCCTTAGAAGCAAGGTTGGCAAGACATTGTCTCACATACTTTGGACATGTTATCAGAGGGATCAGTCCTTGGAGAAGGACATTTCACTTGGTAAAGTAGAGGGTTAGAAAAAAGAGGAAGACCCTCAGTGAGATGGATTGACTTAGTGGTTGCAACAATGGTTCAAGCATAAGGAAGATTGTGAGGATGTCTCAGGACTGGGCACTGTTTTGTCCTGTTGTACATAAGGTCGTTAGTCAGAATCAACTTGATGGCACCTAACAACAAAAACAACATACACACATAAGAGTCCCTGGGTGGTACAAATGGTTATGGCACTCAACTACTAGCTAAAAGGTTGGAGGTTCAAGTCTATCCAGAGGCACCTCGGAAGAAAGACCTGGTGATCTGCTTCTGAAAACTCAGCCATTGAAACCCTATGGAGCAAAGTTTTACTATGACACACATGGAGCTGCCGTGGTTTGCAATCTATGCCACAATGACTGGTTTATATATTATACTAATTAATAGAGCCACACCAAACCTGTTGCTGTCAAGTCGATTCCAACTCATAGCAACCCTACAGAACAGAGTAGAAGTGCCCCTATAGGTTTCCAAGGAGCGTTGGTGAATTCGAACTGCCGGCTTTTTGGTTAGCAGCTAAAGTTCTTAACCACTGTGCCACCAGGGCTCCATACTAAATAATAGCATATAATATTATAGGCATTACTTTTAACATTTATATTACATTTATACTTTTAAAAATGCTTTTACGGTCAATATTTTTTGCTGGTATGGTGTCAATAGCAGTAGTAATTTTACACAAAAATCATTGTGGAGTCAGAAATGTCACTTTTGAAAAGTCTTAGAAGACTGAGATGACCAAAGGGTAGAAAATAGGCCCCAGGTTTCTCTTTACAAAACGATCCCCCCTTTAGTTACAACTCTGGCTCTAATCTGTCATCCAGCTTCTACTTAAACTTTTCCAACTGCTTTCAGTATCTTTCCACTTAAATGTCCCATTGCTTCAATCTCAACACGTACCAAACTGCATTTTTCCTCTGGTTCTCTGAACAGATATTTCCTGGTGGAATCAAAGATATTACTGGTCACCCCTGCACTAAAGCTGGCCACCTATCTTGGTTTAATCCTCCTCTTCACCCTGTCCTCTGCCCTTTTATGTCTGATTTATCTCCAAGTCCTACTGATTTACTTTTTTTTCCCTTTCTCTCTTTTATTGTGGTGAAAACATATATGAGAACACATCCACCAACACAAAAACATCCACACTTACAACTCGATGACATTGATTACGTTTTTTATGTTGTGCCACCATTATTGCTATCCCATTCAAAACTGTCCACCACCATTAACATGAACTCAATGTTTCCCAAACTGATTTGTTTTTTATTTCACTCTTGGAATTGCTAAATATTGTTTCTTGACATTCCTCCAAGATAGGACAACTAATTTTGTGTGGCGTAGGGGGTGGACCAGATAAACTCTTTGAGTTAAAAATTCAAGCACTCTCTGGTAAGATAACATTTCAGAAATGATTGCAGTGTGCATTGTTTGTGTCTCCATGAGTCGTGATCAACTCGATGACAACTTTTTTTGTTACATTGTTAGCATGAAACTTCTTCCTAACTTCCGGTATTTCTTTCCATGAAATACCTCATCACATGGATGAATCTGGAAGGCATTATGCTCAGTGAAATTAGTCACGAAAGAACAAATATTGTATGAGACCACTACTATAAAAACTCAAGGAAAGGTTTAAAAACAAGAAAACATTCTTGGATGGTCACTAACTATATAGTAGTCAAGAATTATCTTAGGTGAAGAGAAGAACAACACACAATACAGGGGAAATCAGCATAACTGGACTAAACCAAAAGCTAAGAAGTTTCCTGGATACAACCAAACACTTTAAGGAACAGAGTAACAGGCAACGGTCTTGGGACCATGGTTTCAGGGGACATCTAGGTTAATTGGCACAACAAAGTTTATTAAGAAAATGTTCTGCATCACACTTTGATGAGTGGTGTCTGGGGTCTTAAAACTGTCAAGTGGCCACCTAAGATGCATAAATTGGTCCCAACCCACCTGGAGCAAAAGAAAGTGAAGAACACTGAAGACACAAGGAAAATATTAGCCCAAGAGACAGAAAGGGCCACATAAACTAGAGACTCCATCAAGCTGAGACCAGAAGAACTAGATGGTGCCCAGCTACCACCGATGACTACCCTGATACGGAACACAACAGAGTCCCTGATGGAGCAGGAGAAAAGAGGGGTGCAGAACTCAAATTCTAGTAAAAAGACCAGACTTAATGGTCTGACTGAGACTGGAGGAACCCTGGAAGACATGACCCCCAGACTCTGTCCACCCAAAACTAAAACTATTCCTGAAGCCAACTCTTCAGATGAAGATTACACTGGACTATAAGACATAAAATGATACTTGTGAAGAATGTGCTTCTTAGTTCAAGTAGATGCATGAGACTAAATGGACAACTCCTGTCTGGAGGCAAGATGAGAAGGCAGAAAGGGACAGGAGCTGGTTGAATGCACATGGAAAATCTGCAGTGGGAAGGAGGCGTGTGCTGTCACATTTTAAGGATAGCGAGTACGGTCACATAATAACGTGTGTATAAGTTTTTATATGAGAAACTAGCTTAAGCTGTAAACGTTTGCTTAAAACACACACACACAAAAAAAAGTTAAGGAAAAAAAAAAGTCAATCTGCGTCCTTTCAGACATACCTGATGGTTGAGTTTGAAATTGGGAGTGAATGTGTTACAGAGCTCCTTCCTTTCTTTTTTCTCTCAAGAGCTGCCCAGGGTATCTTGGCTCTGCAGTTCCAGGGACAGGCTCCAAGTAGAGAGGTAGGGAGGTCTGCAGGTAGGGAGGCCTCCCCAGTACTGTGGTGCCTGCAGATACATGCTAGAGTTTCTAAAGAAATATCTTTAGGTGATTATTCATTATTTTTAAAAGAGTTATTTTTGTTTCTGTCTGCTATTTTGTATTATCTCAATTGTTTTAGAACTTATGCTGGGAAATAGGATGTTCTTTATTGCATTCATCACTTAAAGACAGCTCCATAAGAATAATTCATGTCATAATATTAGTATTTTCTTTAATGACCTTGCTACAATACACGAATCCATGCATTTGCTGAATATATATTATAGGTGTGGGCTATCCACCTTATTCGTTGATACTATCACATGAAGAATTGATTCTTAGGTGCTTAAGCTGTTTGATTAATGTGCTTAGGGTTATATTATCAAAAGATGGGTCAGGTCTAAACATCATACAGGTATTGTAGTTGTTATTATTTAATTTAAAAAAGCTATATTTGTAGGATTGGAAGAAATGGCCTGATAATGAGATTTCCTCCTCTAAAATCAAAATGACTGTTTTTCCAAAAAAAAATCTTTGGAAGGAAAAAGGGTTTATGAGATACAGAAAATCTAGGAAGATGAAAGTTTGCACAAAATTTTTGGAGAGTGGGGAGGAAATCTTGAAGGTAGAAGTGAATTTGATTAAGTATATCATCAAGTTCTTTGGTTTGAACTAGTTTTTCTTGATGTTAATTCTCAAAGATACCGTGATTTTATAAGAACTATTCTCTCCTTCGTTCCCTCATATTGTTATTTTTTCTATTACCACTAATTGTGTTGTTCTGGCCCTTGTATGTTACTTCGAAGTTGATGAAGAAGTGTGCATATTTCCCCCTTGGCAATTTTTCCATTGTGACAAGGTCTTTGTGTAACTGTGATAATTTATTCTCTAGATAGATCTTTAATGAAGCACGATGGCCGTGTGTGTTTCATAACACCTGGATGGTCAGATAGCCAATTATGAATTTTCTTGCAAAACTTTCAGTTTGGGTTTCTGAAGTGATGAACATTACTGAGAGCCAGGCAGTCTACATATTTGTGTGCGGTGTGTGTATGCCCATATGCACATTCTAGGTTCTTCAATTTCAAGGTCATTATAATTTTTCACCCTGAATATCTGACCCATGAGATTACCAAGAAATTTTCTCCAGGGATGCTGCTGCTTAGGAATCAGAGACAAAACAAAACACAACTTCACTTAGAGTTTTGCATAGTAATGCTATGTATATTGAATCCAATCTATCATTGTGAAAAGAGTATCTTAACTTGGGTTATTAACAACTCTCTATTATTTACTTCAGGATTTGAATTTTGTTTTTACTACTTAGTTGTGGTATCCCTAGGAACGAAATAGATGGCAATCCACTAAATATTTACTTGATCTGTATAAGTAAAAGAATTTTAGGTCAAGTGAATGGCAGCCTAGCTTTGATCACCAGAATAGAGACTCATGGCCCCTAAATCAATTCCCAGATTTAAGCCACAGACCCACAACTCCTTGAATGAAGGGAAGGCCAAGCTTTTTTGAGTTAGGCCCTCACTGCACTGCCTAACATATTTTTACAATGTATTTTGATAGTATTTTATTAGAGTATTAAGGAACAATAATAGAACAAACTTCACGAGTTTATATTAAGGATTTAGTGAGTTACTCCATGTAAATAATTAGAATTGTTTAGCTATTATTATCTTAACTTTGGGGAGTAGATTATATTATTTTTTTTTAATCTGGGGGTTAAAAGCAAAATCATGGGTTTGGTCAGACTTAACAGCTTCATGAGCCTCAAGAATATTTACCCTTTCTAAACTGAATTCCATAATCTGCCAAATGTGTGTTAAAACACAGTAGGATCATTGGGAGATTTAGATGTTTATTTCTGAGTATTATTTTCTGAGTTGGTTTTTTTTCCCCCCCTCTCTCCCTGCGGAACATGTTATAAGAGATGAATTAAGACACAAACTCCTAAGAGGAAAGGAAGTGTTTTTATTCTGTTCTTAATGTTTTTTTTTCCTGTCTTTTGCTTTCAAAACCCTTCTTAATCCACTCTTAACCTATTAATCCAGCCATAATTTCCCTCTACTTTGCAGTGTATCTTCCAGTCAAGCTATATTACTCATGCATTTCTGAATATCATTTGTCCCTTCTGTGGTGGTTAATGTTATGTGTAAACTTGGCTAGGACATAATTCTAGTGGTTTGGCAGATATCATGTACTCATCCTCCATTATGTGATCTGTTGTGATCAGCCAATCACAGGCTTACAATACAGGCAATTCCTGGGTTACAAACATCCAACTTACGTACAAACAGTAGTTATGAACCAACTCCCGTAAAGCCTATACATTAAAAATTCGAGGTATGTATAATGGTTCATAATAACAAACGGACTCTACTTTGCTATGTGTATCCAAACATTATTATTAATGTTAGGTGCCATTGAGTCAGTTCCGACTCATAGCAACCCTAAGTACAACACAACAAAACACTGCCCAGTCCTGCGTCTTCCTCACAATTGTTACTATGTTTGAGTTCATTGTTGAAGCCACTGTGTTAATCCATCGTGTGGAAAGTCTTCCTCTTTTTTGGTGACCCTTTACCTTACCAAGGTTGGTGTCCTTCTCCAGGGACTGGTTCCTCCTGATAACATGTCCAAAGTCTTGCCATCCTCCCATTTCAGTAGCATTCTGACTGTACTTCTTTCAAGACAGATTTATTTGTTCTTCTGGCAGTTTATGGTCTATTTAATATATTTGTCAGTACCATAATTCAAATGCATCAACTCTTCTTTGGCCTTCCTTATTCATTGTCCAGAGGAATGAAATCTTAAGGACGAGTTTTCTGAACTGGTTCTCTAGTCTGTCCAGTCTTAAAGGCACTGATGACTCTATCTCCAGTAGTAAAGGAAAACAAACCAAACCCATCGCCATCAAGTTGATTCTGACTCATAATGACCCTACAGGACAGAGTAGAATTGCCCCATAGGGTTTCCAAGGAGCAGATGGTGGATTCAAACTGCTGACTTTTTGGTTAGCAGTTGTAGCTCTTAACTACTCCTCCAGTGGTAAAGAGGGCACTGCTAATCCATGGCATGAGGTGGCGACCAAAATACTCAAAATATCACCACCCTTGGATCAAATATTTGTGAGAGACAAGGTTCTGGGTGATCACATATTTGATACTTTTCTACAACTTTGTAAGAATGAGCAGTATGAAGAAACTGATTGGTTGGTCCTACTTTCACTAGACAATGTGGTCAAAGAAAGAGTTGAGCTCAAGGCTTCAGAGTCACAGATCAAGCACACATAAAAATCCTGAATGTTGCCACTTGTACACTGAAAGAAAGCCTTATTTCCTGTAGCAACAGAGCTGATATTGCTAAAAACCAAACTCAGAGTCTTATCATAAGAGTGGCTTAATTATAATGCCAATTGAATTCCCAGCTTCAAAATATGTCTGAAGTTAAAGTGAGTGCACTGATTGGAAAGAAATAGTATCCTAAAACTTGGGATGGGGCATATGGGCAGATAATGAGGAAGCTGGGGACATTAAGCCCCTAAATTCTATTGAGTCACTCCCACCAACAGAACAGTCCCTCTTACTCCCATCTGAAGAGGTTATTCCAGTTTTTTCTGCTAAACCCCAACCCCAGCTAAACAATTATCCCTTCCACCCCATCTTCCACACCCAGCTGTTTCTGAAAAGTCTTTGTCTGAAATATCACCTGGGGTGGCTGTTGCCTTGGGCATTTCCTGGGGCATCACCTGAGGCAGATGCCTTTTAAGACATTGCTTAATGTCCCCAGGACCCACACCCACCACCTATTTCTGCTTCTAGACCTGTAATCAGAATTAAGTCCCAGCAAGCCCCAAAAGGTGAAGTATGAAGTGTGACCCATGAAGAGGTACCCTACGCTCCAAAAGAACTTCTTCAATTTTTTTTTTTTTTAATATATACAAACAGAAACCTGGGGAACATTTGTGGGAATGGCTATCAAGTGTGTGGAATAATGGTGCAAGGAACATAAAGTTGGATCAATCTGAGTTTCTTGATATGGACCCACTGAGCAGAGAGACTTCACTCAATGTTTCAGCTCGACAGATTAGTGAAAGATCTAATAGTTTATTTGGCTGGTTCTCTCAAGCATGGATTAAACAGTGGCCTACACTAAATCAAGTTGAAATGCCAGAACTGCTTTGGTATACTGTAGGAGAAAGTGTCCAACTTAGGGAAATTGGCATGTTAAAGTGAGTTTATCAGGCTGGACCCACAGAACCACTCATGGAGTAACCAGAGGACATACCTTTCACTACAACAATGAGGAACAAATTAGTGAAGTGAGCCCCAGCATCCTAGAAGACTGCTGTAATTGCCATTTTATGTACGTCAGGTTTGACAGTGGTTACTGCCCTAACTGAATCAAGACACCTAACTACAATGGGGCTGATGGGACCTCAGCCTGGTAGAGGCCAAGTGGTGGCACTTAATCACCAAAGACAAGGTGAGTATGGTTACTGTTATAGACAGTAGAGTCAAAGCAGTAACTAGAAAAGTCTGACTTATATAGACTCGTGGCATTGGCTACTTTGTTGTGGTGTCCCTAGGAATGAAATAGGTGGCGAATCCACTAAATATTTACTTGATCTGTACAAGTAAAAGAATTTTAGGTCAAGTGAATGGCAGCCTAACTTGAATCACCAGAATAAAGAGTCATGGCCCCTCAATCAATTCCCAGACTTGAGCCACAAACCTACAACTCCTTGAATGAAGGGGAGGCCAAGTCTCTTTGAGTTAGGACCTCACTACACTGCAAAAATTTATGTGATTAGTCTTTCTCCCAGCCTTCCCCAAAGGATTCTATGGCCTTTTACGAGAGTGACTGTTCATTGGGGAAAAGGAAATAATCAGAATTTTTGAGGATTACTAGATACTGGCTCTGAATTGACACTAATTCCAGGAGACACAAAACATCAGTGTGGCCCACCAGTCAGAGTGGGGGCATATGGAGGTGAGGTTATTAATGAAGTCTTAGCTCATGTCCATCTCACAGTAGCTTCAGTGGACTCCTGAACCCATCCTGTAGTGATTTCCCCAGATCAGGAATGTATAATTGGAATAGATATACTCAGCAACTGGCAGAGCCCCTATATTGGATACCTGACATGTGGAGTAAGAGTCATTATGGTAGGAAAAGCCACATGGAAGCCTTAGAACTGTCTCTACCTAGGAAAATAACAAACTAAAAGCAATATCACATACCTGGAGGGATTGAAGAGATTACTGCCACCATCAAGGACTTGAAGAATACATGGGTGGTGGTTCCCACCACATCTACATTCAATCGTGTATTTAGCCAGTGCAAAAAACAGATGGATATTGGATAATAACAGTGGATTATTGAAAACTTAACCAGGCAGTGACTCTAATTGCAACTGCTATTCCAGATGTACTTTTATTGCCTGAGCAAACTGATACATTTATTGGTACCTGGTATGTAGCTATTGACCTGGCCAATACCATTTTCTTGATTCTGGTTTTGAAGGGTCGCAAGAAGCAGGTGACCTTCAGCTGGTCCTACCTCAGAGATATATTAACTCTCTTGTCCTGCTTCATAATTTAGCTGACAGGAATCAATTCCTCTTTGGTTTTCCTTATTCATTGTCCAGCTTTCACATGCATATGAAGTAGTTGAAAACACCATGACTGGGGTCAGGTACATCATAGCTCTTAAAGTGACATCTTTGTTTTTTAATACCTTAAAGAGGTCTTTTGCAGAATTTCTGGCTGTTTCCTGTTAATGTACTGCTGCAAGTGATCTTCAGCAAAATTATATTTTCCTGTGATATTGATACAGTTTGATAATTTCTGCATGCTGTTGTAACACTTTTCTTTGGAATGGGTACAGATATGAATCTATTCCAGTCGATTGGAAGAGATTTCTTTGCATAGTCGAGTGAGTACTTCCAGTGTTCACTGATTTGTTCAAACATCTCAATTGGTATTCCATCATTCCTTGGAGCCTTGTTTTTTGCCAATGCCATCAGTGCAGCTTGGACCTCTTCCTTCAGTACCAGCGGTTCTTCATCGTGTGCTACCTTCTGAAATGGTTGAATGACAACCAATACTTTTTAGTACAGTGACTCTGTATTCCTTCTATCTGCTTTTGATGCTTCCGGTGTCATTTAGTATCTTCCCAATATTTTCAATATTGCAACTTGAGGCTTGCATTTTTTCTTCAGTTCTTTCAACTTGAGAAATGCCAAGCGTATTCTTTCCTTTTGATTCTCTACTTCCGGGTCTTTGCACATTTCATTATAATACTTTACTTTGTCTTCTTGGGCTGCCCTTTGAAATCTTCTCTTCAGTTCTTTTACTTCATCACTTCTTCCTTTCACTTTATCAACTCTAAGTTCAAGAGCAACTTTCAGAGTCTCTTCTGACATCCATTTTGGTCTTTTCTTTCTTTCCGGTATTTTTAATGACCTCTTGCCTTCTTCAGGTATGGTGTCCTTGATGTCATTCCACAACTCGCCTGGTCTTTGGTCATTAGTGTTCAATGCATCAGATCTGTTTCTGAGATGGTCTCTAAATTCAGGTGTGATATCCTCAAGATGGTACTTTGGCTTTCTTGGACTTCTTCTAATTTTCTTCAACTTGAAATTGCATATGAACAATGGATAGTCTGTTCCACAGTCAGCCCCTGGCCTTGTTCTGTTTGATGTTATTGAGCTTTTCCATCGCCTCCTTGGAAACCCTGATGGTGTAGTGGTTAAGAGCTATGGCTGCTAACCAAAAAGGTCGGTAGTTCAAATCCACCAGGTGCTCCTTGGAAACCATATGGGGCAGTTCTACCCTGTCCTATAGGGTCGCTATACGTCACAGTAGACTCAACAGCAATAGGCTTGGGCTTTCCACAGATGTAGTCAGTTTGATTCCTACGTATTTCAGCTGGAGAGGCCCACATATATAGTCACCATTTATGCTGTTGCAAAAAGGCATTTGCAACGAAGAAGCCGCTGGTCTTGCAAAATTCTATCATATGATCTCTGATGTCATTTCTATCACCAAGGCCATATTTTCCAACTACTAATCCTTTTTCTGGAAACCCTGGTGGACTAGTGGTTAAGTGCTGCAGCTGCTAACCAAGCAGTCAGCAGTTCAAATCCACCAGGCACTCCTTGGAAACTCCATGGGGCAGTTCTACTCTGTCCTCTAGGGTTGCTATGAGTTGGAATCAACTCAGCCGCAGTGGGTTTGATACCTGGAGGCAGGATGATTACTGTCTTAGTCATCTAGTGCTGCTGTAACAGAAATACCACAAGTGGATGGCTTTAACAAAGAGAAGTTTATTCTCTCACAGTCCAGTAGGCTACAAGTCCAAATTCAGGGCACCGGCTCCAGAAGAAAGCTTTCTCTCTCTGTCAGCTCTGAAGAAAAGTCCTTGTGATGCATCAGTCTTTCCTTCTTCTGGGAGCATCTCAACACAGGTACATCAGATCCAAAGGATGTGCTCTGCTCCCAGTGCTGCTTTCTTGGTGGTATGAGGTTCCCAACTTTGCTCGCTTCCCTTTTTCTTTTATCTCTTGAGAGATAAAAGGTGGTGCAGGCAATACCCCAGGGGAGCTCCCTTTACATTTGATCAGGGAGGTGACATGAGCAAGAGTGTTACAACCCACCCTAACCGTTTTAACCACAGGCAGAGATTAGGATTCATAACACACAGGAAAATCACAAAATGGAGAACAACCACACTTGGCCTAACCAAGTTAATACACACATTTTTGGGGGGACAGAATTTAGTCCATGACAATTACTTTGGATGACTTCCACAATGGAAAAGGCAGCATTGTGTTCTTATTGGAATAGACACTTACTGTGGGTATGGATTTGCCTTGCCTGCATGCAATGTTTCTCCCAAAACTACCAACTGTGAGCTTATAGAATGCCTTATCCACCATTATGGTATCCCACACAGCATTGCTTCCATTCAGGGAGCTCACTTCACAGTAAATGAAGTGCAGGCAGTGGGCTCATGCTCATGGAATTCACTGGGCTTACCATGTTCCCCATTATCCTGAAGCAGCTGGCTTGGTAGAATGATGGAATGGCCTTCTAAAGACACAATTACGGTGACAATCAGGTGGCAATACCTTGCAGGGCTGGGGCAGTGTTCTCCAGGAGGCTGTATATGCTTTAAACCAGCATTCAATATATGGTGCTGTTTCTCTCATAGCCAGGATTCTTGGGTCCAGGAGTCCAGGGGTGGAAATGGGGTTGGCACCACTCACTATTACCCCTATTAACCCACTTGCAAAATTTTTGCTTCCTGTCCCTGCAACCTTATGCTCTGAGGGTCTAGAAGTTTTAGTTCTAAAGGGAGGAATGTTCTCACCTGGAGATACATCACTGATTCCATTGAACTGGAAGCTAAGAATGTCACCTGGCCACTCTGGGCTCCTTATGCCTCTGGATCAACAGGCAAAGAAGGGAGTTACCATATTGGCTGGTGTGATTGATCCTGATTACCAAGAAGAAATTGGATTGATATTACATGATGAAGGTAAAGAAGGCTGTGTGTGGAATGCAGGAGAACCCTTAGGCATCTGTTAGTACTACCATGCCCTGTGATTAAAGACAATGGAAAACAATAGTAACCCAATTCAAACATGACTACTAATGGCCCAGGCCCTTCAGGAATGAGGGTTTGGGTCACCTCACTAGGCAAAGAACCTTGACCAGCTAAGGTGCTTGCTGAGAGGAGGGGAATATGGAATGAATGGTGGAAGAAGGCAGTTCTAAATACCTGCTACTACCACATTACCTGTTGCAGAAATGAGGACTATAATTGTTATGAGTATTTCTTCCTTGCTTTCTTATATGTATATCTTTGTTTTCTTCCCTCTCTTATTCCGTTAAAAAAATTACTTATTATAAAATACAAGATATAAACATGGTTAGTGTGTTTTTGGTTGTTAGTTGTATCATGTTAGGATCAAGTATGACTTTATAATTGTCTTTATTTAGATATTATGTATGGCTTAAGGAGATGTGTATAGGTGACAAGTTGACAAGTGGTAGGCTGCGATGCTTGAAGTCATGTGTCAACTTGGCTAGGCCATGATTTTTCAGTAGTTTGGCAGATATTATGTATCATCCTCAATTTTGTGATCTGATGTGAACAGCCAGTCAGTTAAAAGGGGCGTTTACTTGGGGGTATGGCCTGCATCCAATATATAGGGATGTTCTGGCAAAGTTCTCTCTCTCTAGATCCTTCATTCGATCCCACATTCACCTCATCATCCCCTTACCTCTGGTTCTTGGGACGTGAGCCATCAGCCTGCCACCTGACCTGAAGATTTTGGATTTGCCTCTTCCTGCCACCCTGTGAGCCAGAAGACTGCCGCCTGACTGGCAGATTTTGGGTTTGTCAGCCTTTGCTACCACATGAATCAGGAGAGCCTCCAGACTGCTGCTTACCCACAGATTTGGTGCTTGCCAGCCTCCACAATTGTGTGAGCCATTTCCCTGAAACAATATTTACATACCTGTTTCACTGGTTTTTGCTCCCCTAGAGAACCCAGCCTAAGATGTCTTCTCACTTCTATGCTCTATATCTGTTTGCCTAAAATATGCTATTTAACCAAATCTATCTGTTGAAATGTCACCTTTATAAAATCTTTCTAAATCTCTTCCTAGAAATAAAGTCTCTCCTTTGAATGTCAACAGCACTTTGGGCCAGTTTTATAAGTGTTATTCCATCTGCTTTGCATTATAGTTATGTGTAATCATAGGTTATGTCTGATTAGGCCAAAAACTCTTTGAATGAAAGAAAGAAAAGGCAGATTCACTCCCATAAAATATAGCACATAGTAACCATTTACTACATATATGAATTGAAACAACAGCAGGATGAGGTATCAGATTGAATTTCTTTTTGTACTTTTAATGTAAAAAGAGATTTTTGTGTTGATTAATAATGAAGAAAAGACCAAGAAGGGAATGTCTCATTTAAGAGAAACAACGTTTTGATCACTCAAGAAGCAGTAATTATACACACACAGTTAATGTATTAATATTTAATCACGCTCAGGTATTTGTTAAAGTTCCCTGAGGATCAGTACCAGGCAACGCTATATTACTTGAATGCCATATGTTTGTTATTGTTGTTAGGTGCCATTGAGTCAGTTCCAACTCACAGCAACACTATGTACAACAGAATGAAACATTGCTTGGTCCTGTGCCATCCTCACAGTCACAGCTATGCAGGAGACCATTGTTGCAGCCACAGTGTCAACTCATTACCTTGAGGGTCTTCCTCCTTTTCACTGACCCTCTACCAAACATGATGTCCTTGTCCAGGGACTGGTCCCTCCTGACAACATGTCCAAAGTACAAACTCTTGCCATCCTTGTTTCTAAGGAGCATTCTGGCTGTGTTTCTTCCAACACAGATTTGTTCTTTCTTCTGGCAGTCCATAGTATATTCAATATTCTTTGCCAGCATCATAATTCAAAGGCATTCTTCTTGGGCCTTCCTTATTTCTTCTGGGTCTTCCAGCTTTCACATGCATATGAGGTGATTGAAAACACCATGGCTTGGGTCAGGCACGCCTTAGTCCTCAAGGTGACATCTTTGCTTTTTAAAACGCTTTAAAGAGGTCTTTTGCAGCAAATTTTCCCAATGCAATACATTGTTTGATTCTTGATTGGTGCTGCAGTGGGCGTTAACTGTGGATCCGAGTAAAATGAATTCCTTGACAATTTCAATAGTTTCTCTATTTATCATGATGTTGCTTATTTGTCCAGTTGTGAGGATTTTTGTTTTCTTTATGCGAAGTTTTAATCCATGCTTAAAGGCTGTAGTTTTTTGATATTTATCAGTAAGTGCTTCAAGCCCTCTTCACTTTCAGCAAGCAAGGCTGTGTCATCTGCATAATACAGGTTGTTTGTTAATGAGTCCTCCTCCAATCCTGATGCTCCATTTTTCTTCATATAGTCCAGCTTCTCGGATTATTTGCTCAACATACAGATTGAATAAGTATGGCAAAAGGATACAACCCTAACGCACACCTTTCCTCATTTTAAACCACGCAGTGTCCCCTTGTTCTGTTCGAACGACTGCCTCTTGGACTATGTACAGGTTCCACTTGAGCACAGTTAAGTGTTCTGGAATTCCCATTCCTCCCAATGTTATACCCATAATTTGTTATGATCCATACAGTTGAATGCTTTTTCAAGTAAACATCTTTCTGATATTCTTTGCTTTCAGCCAAGATCCATCTGACATCAGCAATGATATATTCCTCATTCCACGTCACATTTGTGCAACATTTGATAGTTGACAAAGTACTTCCATGCACATTATCTAATTTGATCATCATATCAGTCCTGTCAGCTGGGGAGGAAAGATATTTCTATTTCACTTCTGCAAAAGAAAAATTTGAACCTGACAGCATGTGATTTGTCCAATATCACAAGCTAATGATTTCTGAAACTAGGATTAGTTTGCACGTTTTACTCTTAGTCTGCGCTGTGTTGTTTTCCACCACAAAACATGCCTTAAATCCCGTTTCAGAATCCCTATGTGTTAACAAATTAGACTGGTGTCTTCAGCCACCCTCCTCCCCCTAGTTAATGTGTGAGTTTTTTCATTTGATTAAGAGAAACTTCAGTGAAGCAGATTTTATTTGATTGCAAAATGCCCAGGAAAAAAATCAAATATGATTAGATGAATCCTTTTTTGCTGTGATTTTCTATTCAGCAAACTACTGTACTGATTCACCCAATGTACTTAATTTAGGTTTATCTTGTTGAAACCCAGCTAAGTAGCTTTAATTTTACAAAAATTCTAACATTGTTTCTTTGCAGAATACACCAGTTGAAATGAGCTTGAAGTATGACGTGTCACACATTAGTGTGTTTCCTATTAAAATTTAAATGTTTGATCAAAGTATCTAAATTTTATAGACTTTAAATTTTTCCCATAGGTAGTCTTGCTAGGAAGTGATACCTTGGTTCTGGTTTGTGGTTTCCCTTTATTTTTCCTTGTAAAATATTGAAGTTTCATAACCGAAATTACTGCTCATTTAGAAAGTAATACTATTATTCCCATAAAAAGATAACTTTCATTATATTTCCTCAAGGAAAATTCACCAGTATTTTGGCTTTTTTTTTTTTAATTCTTCAACTACCCCAATTAAATATGCAGATGGAATTCATTAGACAATTTCCTTTAGAAAACGATGTTTTGTTCCTTTATATTGTGCTGTAGTGAATCTTATAGTTCATTCAGTTCCATATGACTCTAACCTCGAGAACCTGTGCTAACCTTTAAACGTGCACCAGTATAAACAATATCATCTCTGTCGTTGGTGAGTGTCCTGCTCTGCCTTTTCTCTAGTGATAAGCCCTTGACTTGGTTTCTTGCCATGACTTCAATTAAAGGCTTACTTCTTAACCACTGGTGTTGTGTTAGCTTGCCAATTTATGACAGGGAAAGAATGCCCTTCAGGTTATAAATGCTATGTCATTTAGGTTCCAAGATCATAGCTTTCCATTGAGTTTTCTGTGAAGTCGTACCTGCTATATTCTGAAGTCAAAGCTCTTAGAGTTCAGGTAGGTGTTTTGCAAAAATTGTGTAATGATCTTTCAGGTGGTGACTGAAAATAGGTGTGGCATGATCACAGAACATTCTGAATGTTTTATTTCAAAGATGCCAAACAAACACCTGATGAGAACAATACATAAAAACATTGAAACTTAAGTTTTAATGATAAGGAGTAGTCAGGGTACCTGGGGAACAAAGGTAGCAGACTACTAACCTTAAACCAAGGTATCAAGATGACACTGAGCCTAAGAAGCTGAATCTCAACCAGCATCTGATTTTGCGACTAAAAGGCACTATCTTTTCCTACTTGGCTCATTCCTCCCAAAGGCTGCCCCTGAACCACATTTGCCAAAGGCTATTCTAGAGAGTGTGTTGTTATTCTAGAGGGGTGTTGAAAACCTAACTGGAACATTATGGCCTTTGAAATTCTGTAATTAACTAGAACATCAGTCTAAAAGGAAAATGAATACCAAGTTTTGATGAAATATAAACTCCATCTAATTGTTGGTAAGACTAAATATAGACTGAAGTGTGATAACACATACAAATGTGCAATTGGAAATACTGGCTCATGTGTGTACTGTGTCATGAGAGCAAATTAATCTCAGCATGGTTTAAAAAACATTGACAGGCTCACATCTGCCATTTAAGTTTCTTTTTAGAATAGCCATCTATATTGATTTTTAAAATTCTTTTTGAAAGAGGAAAGTTCTTCATCTACAAAGATGTTAGAGACAAGGATTTAAGACTGAACTACAAGCACATGTAACACTTTCAAGGTTATATAACTGAGGCACAGGTCTTCTAGAAACTCAGAAAAAGGAAGTTGCAGGAACATGTGCAGTGTGGTTAGTCTTTGGTGTGTAGTCTCACAAAACCTTGGAAGAGAGTGGTCGAAATTAAATTCTTTAAAAGTCATACTTAGATATTGTCTTAGTTATCTAGTGGTGCTATAACAGAAATACCACAAGTGGATGGCTTCAACAAACAGAAGTTTATACTCTTATAGTCTAGTAGGCTAGAAGTCCAAATTCATGGTGTCAGCTCCAGGGGAAGGCTTTCTCCATTAGCTCTGGAGGAAGGTCCTTGTCATCAGTCTTCCCTTGGATTAGGAGCTTCTCAGTGCAGGAACCCCAGGTCCAAAGGACACGCTCTGCTCCTGGCACTGGTTTCTTGGTGATATGAGGTCCCCTCCTTCTGCTTACTTCCCTTTCCTTTCCTTTTACACTGGATCAGGGACGTGACTTTAGTAAGGGTGTTATAATCCCACCCTAATCCTCTTTAACATAAAATTACACTTACAAAATGAAGGATAACCACACAATACTGGGAATCATGGCCTAACCAAATTGACACATATTTTGGGGGGACACAATTCAATCCATGACAGATATTTCACATGATTTTCATTACCAAGATATTTATTAATTACTAAATTATATGCATATTTTATTGAAAATTCTGAAGGTCATTAAAACCAAAAAACCAAACCAGTTGCCATTGAATCGATTCCCACTCATGGTGACTCCATGGATGTCAGAGTAGAACTGTGCTCTATAGGATTTTCAATGGCTTTGATCTTTCAGAAGTGGGTCATGAAGACTTTCTTCCAAGGTACCTCTAGGTGGATTCAAACTGCCAGTCCTTTGGTTTGTGCCACCTAGGGACTCCTGAACGTTATTAGACTTTGTTAATGTTGTGGCAGCCAGACCCCAATATGATCTCCAATGAACTTCACCTCCTGGTGTTCACTCCTTGTAATGTTCACTCCCACAATGAATAAGGCTGACCTGTGTAAACAACAGAAAATTGTGGAAATAGCCATGTGTGACTTCTGAGGTGAGGCCACTAAAGACATTGCAGTTTCTGCCTTGCTTTCTCTCGGATCACTCAGTGAGGGAGCCAGGTGCCATGCTGTGAAGACATTCAAGCAGCCCTCTGGAGAGGTCCACATGGTGAAGAACTGAGGCCCCCCCAGCCAACAAGCAGAATTAACTCACCAGGCCTATGAGTGCCCCACTGTGGAAGTGGATCCTCCTGTCTTGTTGAAGCCTTGTGGTGACTGCCGTCCTGGCTGACATCTTGACCACCACCTCAGGAAATACTCTTGGTCACAACTACTCTAAATCCTGATTCACAGAGACTGTGTGAGATAATAAATTTTTATTGTTTTAAAACGCTAAGTTTTGGGGTGATTTTTTAATGCAGCAATAGATAAATAATACAAAATGGAGAGCTTTTAACACATCTTCTGAGAAAAGGATATATAGAGAGTGGCTAGTGAAGAACAACAGAACAAGACACATCAAAAGAACCAGCAAGCTTAGAACCTCACAACACAATGCCTAGAATCCCCAAAGGAAACATTACCCTTCTGGAAAACTAGTTCAGAGGGGTCCTGGAGAGATTATCATTGAATGGCAGATTTTCAAAAGTAAAGCATGCTAAATTGATTAAACACATAAATAAAATAGAAGCATCCTTGATAGAGTGTATAAAGACAACAAATAATTCTTTCATGTGGCTGAGAACTTCCTCACAGCTTTGGATGCACAGTTGCCTGGTATAACCCCTGGTAGAGAGTTAGTATTCAATGAATATTTGTTCAAATGGGAAAATAAAATTCTAATACTTTGGTTGGTTACGCTGTGCAATGGATCTTTTTTGTTTTCTGAGAGTGTCAGCAGCTAAAAAGACTTTGGCTCTGGGCTTTGAGTTGCTTTGGTTTGCCCTTACCAGGATGCTAGAAATGCCCTAGCTGGGACTAAACAATGGTTCCTTTTGATCCCTCAGAGCCTCAGATTGTTCACATGGGAGGAGAAGATCTCCATACTCCCATTCAGTTCTGTTATTAGTTCTATCCAGTTGCTCCATTTTGCAAAAGAAACTTAATTGGTGTCACTGAATTGTACACATGAAAAATGTTGGATTGCAAATAGGTTATTTATATTTTTTCAACAATAATTTTTTAAAAAGACAATGAAAGTGGAAAGTTTCCACTATTTCTTGCTGTTTATATCTACCATGATGTTGGTCATGTCCAACATACAGGCAGGAGTTCTGGTGGAGCAGTGTTTAAGAAATTAACCAGAGGCCAAACCAAGATGGCAGAATAAACAGACGCTTCCGGTGAGCCCTCTTTACAACAAAGACTCAAAAAAACAAGTGAAACAAGGATATTTGTGACAAGCTGGGAGCCCTGAGCTTCAAAGGCAAGCTTAGAAAACGAGCTGAGGGGTAGGGGGAGGAAGAGACCATTCAGAAGCGGAGAGGAGTTACAGGACTTGAATTGTGGGGAGCCCTCAGGCACCACTCTCGGAACGGCAGCAGCGGTGGGCTGGTACTAGGGTTCGGCCGCAGTTTCCTCAGGGAGAAGCAGCCAGCCACACAGTCTACTCACACCTCCGGAACCTGAGAAGAATGGCGCTGTCAGCAAAAGCTAAGTACTTGCCTATATCTTACCACACCCTCCTGACCCCCAAGCCAGCTTCAGCAGCTGAATTCCATGGGCTTGAGATAGGCACTGTTGAGCACCTAGAGCCATCCTCTGGGCCTTGGGGAAGGAAAAGATTTGCAATTGGAGGAAAAGACAATTTGCTAGCTCCACTAACTGCGGGAGCTCAGGACAGAAGCGGTTCCTGTCCAGGCATAAACCGTCCGTGGACCTTGAGTACCTTTCCCTTCTGCATGGACCTGTGTGGGCCTATTTTGGGAGAATACGCCCTTGTTGGCAGACTCCAACCATTTCAGCTGTGTGGTGGAGAGATGGAAGTTTAATGTTTGACATTGCTTTGCCTATTAAACAAGGTCCTCACCTTCCCACATCAGGGACCTAAGGACTGGTAGCTCCACTCAGGTCACCCAGCCACCTGCAACAGGGGTCCAAAGATAACTGGTACCTCCCAGTCCTTACAACCAAAAACTTTGGGTGCCCATGGTCCATCTGCAGAACCCACCCACCTACATGCTCTAGGGAACAGGGACATGCTTTCCTCAGAGACGTTTGGGGACTGGTTCTCAGCCCCCTGCCTTATTCAAAGCATGACCCCCTGCTGCAATCAGACACCAGTATATACACCAATCACCCTTGCCCCTCTAAGACTGTAGGACAGAGCCTGTACCACACACTTGATGATCAGCTACCTGGACACCTGAGCTGAATTCATACAAGAAAACTGAATGGACTCCTAGACTGATACACCTGATAACAGTTTAAGCCATCTGGGGACAGGACATCAGAACTCCAAAGGCGAAAAGAATCAAGCTAGCTCACTCAAGCAACCCATAGGGGTATACCAAAACAAAACAAAGCAAGTAGGTACGACACAGTAAGCAAGCATAAACTAATAGAATAACTTATAGATGGCTCAGAGACAACAGTCAATATCAAGTCACATAAAGAAACAGACCGTGATCACCTCAACAGGCTCTCAAAACAAAGAATCCAGGAGTCTTCTAGATGAAGGTGCATTCCTGGAATTACCGGAAGCAGAATACAAAAGTTTAATATATAGAACCCTTCAAGACATCAGGAAGGAAATGAGGCAATATGCAGAACAAGCCAAGGAACACACAGATAAAGCAACTGCAGAAATTAGAAAGATTATTCAGGAACATAATGAAAAGTTTAATAAGCTGGAAAAATCCATAGACAGACAGCAATCAGAAATTCAGAAGATTAACAATAAGATTACAGAATTAAACAACTCAGTAGAAAGTCAGAGGAGCAGAAATGAGCAAGTAGAAGCTAGAATTTCTGAACTTGAAGGTAAATCACTTAGCACTAATATATTTGAAGAAAAATCAGATAAAAGAATTTAAAAAACGAAGAAACCTTAAGAATCATGTGGGAATCATCAAGAGAAATAACCTTCGAGTGATTGGAGTACCAGAACAGGGAGGGATAACAGAAAATACAGAGAGGATTGCTGAAGATTTGTTAGCAGAGAACTTCCCTGATGTTGTGAAAGATGAGAAGATATCTATCCAAGATGCTCATCAGTCTCCACATAAGGTAGATGTTAAAAGAACTTGCCAAAACCAAAGATAAAGAGAGAATTATAAGAGCAGAGAGGGATAAATGAAAAGTCACCTACAAAGGAGAGTCAATAAAAATAAGCTTGGACTACTCGGCAAAAACCATGGAGGCAAGAAGGCATCGGGATGACATATTTAAAAAATTGAAGGAAAAAAAATTGGCAGCCAAGAATCATGTAACCAGCAAAACTGTCTCTTAAATATGAAGGTAAAATTAAGATATTTTCAGATAAACACAAGTTTAGGGAATTCATAAAAATCAAACCAAAGCTACAAGAAATACTAAAGGGAGTTCTTTGGTTAGAAAAATAATAATATCAAGTATCAACCCATGACTAGAACACTGGGCAGAGCAACCAGAAGTCAAACCAGACAGGGAAATCCAAAAAAAACAAAGCAAGATTATTAAAAAAAAAAAAAAAAACAAAGCTCAAAACAGGGTAACAGTGATGTTACTATATAAAAGAAGACAACATTAAAATAATAGAGAGGGACTACAAAATGTAATCATACACCTTCCATATGGACAGGAATATACGGGGATACAAAGAAATAAAAGGTTTAAATTTAGAAAAATAAGGGTAAATAATAAGGTAACCACAAAGGAGACAAACAATCCTACTCATCAAAATAAAATACAGAAAAAAATAGTGACTCAGCAGAAACAAAATCAATAACAATAAATATGAGGAAAAGACAATACATAATCTACTCAGCAGATAAAATTAAGTGGGAAAAAGAAACTGTCAACAACACACAAAAAAGACATCAGAATGATAACACTAAATTCATACCTATCCATAATTACCCTGAATGTAAATGGACTAAATGCACCAATAAAGAGACAGAGACTTGCAGAATGGATTAAAAAACAAGATCCGTCTATATGCTGCCTACAAGAGACACAACTTAGACCTAGAGACACAAACTAACAAAACTCAAAGGATGGAAAAAAATATATCAAGCAAACAACAATCAAAAAAGAGCAGGAGCGGGGGCGGAGCCAAGATGGCGGACTAGGCAGACGCTACCTCGGATCCCTCTTACAACAAAGACACGGAAAAACAAGTGAATCGATCACATACATAACAATCTACGAACCCTGAACAACAAATACAGATTTAGAGACGGAGAACGAACTAATATGGGGAAGCAGCGATTGTTTCCAGAGCCTGGAGCCAGCGTACCAGTCAGGTATGGCACAAGCACAGAGAGCGGCTCCACCCCCCTGAACTAACCCCGGGAGGGGGACCAGCTGGTTCCACGGGCGGCGTGGGACGCAGCCGGTAGGAGAAGTCCCCGGGAGGCAGTGACTGGTCTTGGAGCAGAAAGAGCAGCATCCGAGCCGGGGAACCGTCCCGCAGGGATTTGGACTGGACGCAGGTATGGCATAAACACGGAGAGTTGCTCCACCCCCCTGAACTAACCCCGGGAAGGGGACCAGCCGGGTCGCGCGGGCAGCGTGGGACGCAGCCGGTAGGAGAAGTCCCCGGGAGGCAGCGACTGGTATTGGAGCGGGGAGAACAGCGTCCCACCCGGGACACTCGGTCACGGCACAAGCACGGGGACCTGCTCCACCCATCTGAACTAACCCCGGAAGGAGGCCCAACTGATTCTCGGAGGCGGCACGGCCACGCAGCTGGAGGGACGAGAAGTCCCCAGGAGGCAGCGACTGATTTTGGAGTTGAGAGTGCACCGTCCCAGTAGGGGAGCCTTGACGCTGGGCTTGGGGCTGGAAGCGGAGGATCTGACCGTGACTCCAGCGGGCCAGACCCCCCCAGGGGCAATCTCCACACAGCCAGCACACATAGGCGACGCGCCCCGCGGGAGTCTCAGATATAATAGTCATTCCAAGCAAGACAAGCAACTCTGGCTATATTCTGAGGTGCTACTCTCCTATCTCTCTGTTCCCTCCCCCACCCTCCCCAGGCAGCTTCATTAACATCTGAATAGCCTGAGCCAGAGGGAGAACTCTGATAGGGATCTGACTGCATTTTTTTTTTTAGTGGATTTTCTGGAAAAACTAGTTTCCCAGTGATGGCTCGGAGACAACAATCCATATCAAACCACTTAAAGAAGCAGACCATGATAGCTTCTCCAACCCCCCAAACAAAAGAATCAAAATCTTTCCCAAATGAAGATACAATCTTGGAATTATCAGATACAGAATATAAAAAACTAATTTACAGAATGCTTAATGATATCACAAATGAAATTAGGATAACTGCAGAAAAAGCCAAGGAACACACTGATAAAACTGTTGAAGAACTCAAAAAGATTATTCAAGAACATACTGGAAAAATTAATAAGTTGCAAGAATCCATAGAGAGACAACATGTAGAAATCCAAAAGATTAACAATAAAATTACAGAATTAGACAACGCAATAGGAAGTCAGAGGAGCAGACTCGAGCAATTAGAATGCAGACTGGGACATCTGGAGGACCAGGGAATCGACACCAACATAGCTGAAAAAAAATCGGATAAAAGAATTAAAAAAAATGAAGAAACCCTAAGAATTATGTGGGACTCTATCAAGAAGGATAACCTGTGGGTGATTGGAGTCCCAGAACAGGGAGGGGGGACAGAAAACACAGAGAAAATAGTTGAAGAACTCCTGACACAAAACTTCCCTGACATCATGAAAGACGAAAGGATATCTATCCAAGATGCTCATCGAACCCCATTTAAGATTGATACAAAAAGAAAAACACCAAGACATATTATCATCAAACTCACCAAAACCAAAGATAAACAGAAAATTTTAAAAGCAGCCGGGAGAAAAGAAAGGTTTCCTTCAAGGGAGAATCAGTAAGAATATGTTCTGACTACTCAGCAGAAACCATGCAGGCAAGAAGGGAATGAGACGACATATACAGAACACTGAAGGAGAAAAACTGCCAGCCAAGGATCATATATCCAGCAAAACTCTCTCTGAAATATGAAGGCGAAATTAAGATATTTACAGACAAACACAAGTTTAGAGAATTTGCAAAAACCAAACCAAAGCTACAAGAAATACTAAAGGATATTGTTTGGTCAGAGAACCAATAATATCAGATATCAGCACAACACAAGGTCACAAAACAGAACGTCCTGATATCAACTCAAATAGGGAAATCACAAAAACAAATTAAGATTAATTAAAAAAAAATACACATAACAGGGAATCATGGAAGTCAATAGGTAAAAGATCACAATAATCAAAAAGAGGGACTAAATATAGGAGGCATTGAACTGCCATATGGAGAGTGATACAAGGCGATATAGAACGATACAAGTTAGGTTTTTACTTAGAAAAATAGGGGTAAATAATAAGGTAACCACAAAAAGGTATAACAACTCTATAACTCAAGATAAAAACCAAGAAAAACGTAACGACTCAACTAACAAAAAGTCAAGCACTATGAAAATGAGGATCTCACAATTTACTAAGAAAAACGCCTCAGCACAAAAAAGTATGTGGAAAAATGAAATTGTCAACAACACACATAAAAAGGCATCAAAATGACAGCACTAAAAACTTATTTATCTATAATTACCCTGAATGTAAATGGACTAATGCACCAATAAAGAGACAGAGAGTCACAGACTGGATAAAGAAACACGATCCATCTATATGCTGCCTACAAGAGACACACCTTAGACTTAGAGACACAAACAAACTAAAACTCAAAGGATGGAAAAAAGTATATCAAGCAAACAATAAGCAAAAAAGAAGAGGAGTAGCAATATTAATTTCTGACAAAATAGACTTTAGACTTAAATCCACCACAAAGGATAAAGAAGGACACTATATAATGATAAAAGGGACAATTGATCAGGAAGACATAACCATATTAAATATTTATGCACCCAATGACAGGGCTGCAAGATACATAAATCAAATTTTAACAGAATTGAAAAGCGAGATAGATACCTCCACAATTATAGTAGGAGACTTCAACACACCACTTTCGGAGAAGGACAGGACATCCAGTAAGAAGCTCAACAGAGACACGGAAGATCTAATTACAACAATCAACCAACTTGACCTCATTGACTTATACAGAACTCTCCACCCAACTGCTGCAAAGTATACTTTTTTTTCTAGCGCACATGGAACATTCTCTAGAATAGACCACATGTTAGGTCATAAAACAAACCTTTGCAGAGTCCAAAACATTGAAATATTACAAAGCATCTTCTCAGACCACAAGGCAATAAAACTAGAGATCAATAACAGAAAAACTAGGGAAAAGAAATCAAATACTTGGAAAATGAACAACACCCTTCTGAAAAAAGACTGGGTTATAGAAGACATTAAGGAGGGAATAAGGAAATTCATAGAAAGCAACGAGAATGAAAATACTTCCTATCAAAACCTCTGGGACACAGCAAAAGCAGTGCTCAGAGGCCAATTTATATCAATAAACGCACACATACAAAAAGAAGAAAGAGCCAAAAGCAGAGAACTGTCCCTACAACTTGAACAAATAGAAAGTGAGCGACAAAAGAATCCATCAGGCACCAGAAGAAAACAAATAATAAAAATTAGAGCTGAACTAAATGAATTAGAGAACAGAAAAACAATTGAAAGAATTAACAAAGCCAAAAGCTGGTTCTTTGAAAAAATTAACAAAATTGATAAACCATTGGCTAGACTGACTAAAGAAATACAGGAAAGGAAACAAATAACCCGAATAAGAAATGAGAAGGACCACATCACAACAGAACCAAATGAAATTAAAAGAATCATTTCAGATTATTATGAAAAATTGTACTCTAACAAATTTGAAAACCTAGAAGAAATGGATGAATTCCTGGAAAAACACTACCTACCTAAACTAACACAATCAGAAGTAGAACAACTAAATAGACCCATAACAAAAAAAGAGATTGAAACGGTAATCAAAAAACTTCCAAAAAAAAAAGCCCTGGCCCGGACGGCTTCACTGCAGAGTTCTACCAAACTTTCAGAGAAGAGTTAACACCACTACTACTAAAGGTATTCCAAAGCATAGAAAATGACGGAATACTACCCAACTCATTCTATGAAGCCACCGTCTCCCTGATACCAAAACCAGGTAAAGACATTACAAAAAAAGAAAATTATAGACCTATATCCCTCATGAACGTAGATGCAAAAATCCTCAACAAAATTCTAGCCAATAGAATCCAACAACACATCAAAAAAATAATTCACCCTGATCAAGTGGGATTTATACCAGGTATGCAAGGCTGGTTTAATATCAGAAAAACCATTAATGGAATCCATCACATAAATAAAACAAAAGACAAAAACCATATGATCTTATCAATTGATGCAGAAAAGGCATTTGACAAAGTCCAACACCCATTCATGATAAAAACTCTTACCAAAATAGGAATTGAAGGAAAATTCCTCAACATAATAAAGGGCATCTATTCAAAGCCAACAGCCAATATCACTCTAAATGGAGAGAACCTTAAAGCATTTCCCTTGAGAACGGGAACCAGACAAGGATGCCCTTTATCACCGCTCTTATTCAACATCGTGTTGGAAGTCTTAGCCAGGGCAATTAGGCTAGACAAAGAAATAAAAGGTATCCGGATTGGCAAGGAAGAAGTAAAGTTATCACTGTTTGCAGATGACATGATTATACACACAGAAAACCCTAAAGAATCCTCCGGAAAACTACTGAAACTAATAGAAGAGTTTGGAAGAGTCTCAGGTTATAAAATAAACATACAAAAATCACTTGGATTCCTCTACATCAACAAAAAGAACACCGAAGAGGAAATAACCAAATCAATACCATTCACAGTAGCCCCCAAGAAGATAAGATACTTAGGAATAAATCTTACCAAGGATATAAAAGACCTATACAAAGAAAACTACAAAACCCTACTACAAGAAATTCAAAAGGACATACTTAAGTGGAAAAACATACCCTGCTCATGGATAGGAAGACTTAACATAGTAAAAATGTCTATTCTACCAAAAGCCATCTATACATTTAACGCACTTCCGATCCAAATTCCAATGTCATATTTTAAGGGGATAGAGAAACAAATCACCAATTTCATATGGAAGGGAAAGAAGCCCCGGATAAGCAAAGCACTACTGAAAAAGAAGAAGAAAGTGGGAGGCCTCACCTTACCTGACTTCAGAACCTATTATACAGCCACAGTAGTCAAAACAGCCTGGTATTGGTACAACAACAGACACATAGACCAATGGAACAGAATTGAGAACCCAGATATAGATCCATCCACGTATGAGCAGCTGATATTTGACAAAGGACCAGTGTCAATTAACTGGGGAAAAGATAGCCTTTTTAACAAATGGTGCTGGCATAACTGGATATCCCTTTGCAAAAAAATGAAACAGGACCCATACCTCACACCATGCACAAAAACTAACGCCAAGTGGATCAAAGACCTAAACATAAAGACTAAAACGATAAAGATCATGGAAGAAAAAATTGGGACAACCTAGGAGCCCTAATACAAGGTATGAACAGAATACAAAACATTACCAAAAATGATGAAGAGAAACCCGATAACTGGGAGGTCCTAAAAATCAAACACCTATGCTCATCTAAAGACTTCTCCAAAAGAGTAAAAAGACCGCCTACAGACTGGGAAAGAATTTTCCGCTATGACATCTCCGACCAGGGCCTGATCTCTAAAATCTACATGATTCTGTCAAAACTCAACCACAAAAAGACAACCAACCCAATCAAGAAGTGGGCAAAGGATATGAACACACATTTCACTAAAGAAGATATTCAGGCAGCCAACAGATACATGCGAAAATGCTCTCGATCATTAGCCATTAGAGAAATGCAAATTAAAACTACGATGAGATTCCATCTCACACCAGCAAGGCTGGCATTAATCCAAAAAACACAAAATAATAAATGTTGGAGAGGCTGCGGAGAGATTGGAACTCTCATACACTGCTGGTGGGAATGTAAAATGGTACAACCACTTTGGAAATCCATCCGGCGTTATCTTAAACAGTTAGAAATAGAACTACCATACAACCCAGAAATCCCACTCCTAGGAATATACCCTAGAGATACAAGAGCCTTCACACAAACAGATACATGCACACCCATGTTTATTGCAGCTCTGTTTACAATAGCAAAAAGTTGGAAGCAACCACGGTGTCCATCAACGGATGAATGGGTAAATAAATTGTGGTATATTCACACAATGGAATACTACGCATCGATAAAGAACAGTGACGAATCTCTGAAACATTTCATAACATGGAGGAACCTGGAAGGCATTATGCTGAGCGAAATTAGTCAGAGGCAAAAGGACAAATATTGTATAAGACCACTATTATAAGATCTTGAGAAATAGTAAACGTGAGAAGAACACATACTTTTGTGGTTACGAGGGGGGGAGGGAGGGAGGGTGGGAGAGGGTTTTTTATTGATTAATCAGTAGATAAGAACTGCTTTAGGTGAAGGGAAAGACAACACTCAATACATGGAAGGTCAGCTCAATTGGACTGGACCAAAAGCAAAGAAGTTTCCGGGATAAAATGAAGGCTTCATAGGTCAGGGGAGCAAGTGTGGGGGTCTGGGGAACATGGTTTGCAGGGACTTCTAAGTCAATTGGCAAAATAATTCTATTATGAAATCATTCTGCATCCCACTTTGAAATGTGGCGTCTGGGGTCTTAAATGCTAACAAGCGGCCATCTAAGATGCATCAATTGGTCTCAACCCACCTGGAGCAAAGGAAAATGAAGAACACCAAGGCCACACGACAACTAAGAGCCCAAGAGACAGAAAGGGCCACATGAACCAGAGACCTACATCATCCTGAGACCAGAAGAACTAGTTGGTACCCGGCCACAATCGATGACTGCCCTGACAGGGAGCACAACAGAGGACCCCTGAGAGAGCAGGAGATCAGTGGGATACAGACCCCAAATTCTCATAAAAAGACCAATCTTAATGGTCTGACTGAGACTGGAGGAATCCCGGCGGCCATGCTCCCCAGACCTTCAGTTGACACAGGACAGGAACCATCCCCGAAGACAACTCATCAGAAATGAAAGGGACTGGTCAGCGGGTGGGAGAGAGACGCTGATGAAGAGTGAGCTAATTATATTAGGTGGACACTTGAGATTGTGTTGGCAACTCTTGTCTGGAGGGGGGTTGGGAGGATAGAGAGAGAGGGAAGCCGGCAAAATTGTCAAGAAAGGAGAGACTGAAAGGGCTGACTCAAGAGGGGGAGAGCAAGTGGGAGTAGGGAGTGAGATGTATGTAAACTTATATGTGACAGACTGATTGGATTTGTAAACGTTCACTTGAAGCTTAATAAAAGTTATTAAAAAAAAAAAGTAAAAAAAAAAAAGAGCAGGAGTGGCAATATTAATTTCTGACAAAATAGGCTTTAAAGTTAAATCCATCATAAAGGATAAGGCAGGACACTATATAATGATTAAAGGGACAATACACCAAGAAGACATAACCATATTAAATATATATGCACCCAATGACAGGGCTGCAAGATCCAATCAGCATTGAAAGGTGAGATAGACAGCTCCACAATAATAGTAGGAGACTTCAACACACCTCTTTCTGTGAAGGACAGGACATCCAGAAAGAAGCTCAATAAAAACACGGAAGATCTAAATGCCACAATCAAACATCTTGACCTCATAGACATATACAGAACACTCCACACAACAGCAACCAAGTATACTTTCTTTTCTAGTGTACATGGAATATTCTCTAGGATAGACCACATGTTAGGTCATAAAGAAAGCCTTAGCAGAATCCAAAACACTGAAATATTACAAGGCATCTTCGTTGACCATAAGGCCATAAAAGTGGAAATCAATAACAGGAAAAGCAGGGAAAAGAAATCAAACACTTGGAAATTGAACAATACCCTGCTCAAAAAAGACTGGATTATAGAATATATTAAGGATAAAAAAAAAATAAAGAAATTCATAGAATCCAATGAGAATGAAAATACTTCCTATCAGAACCTTTGGGACACAGCAAAAGCGGTGCTCAGAGGTCAACTTATATCAATAAATGCACACATACAAAAAGAACAAAGGGGCAAAATAAAAAAATTATCCCTACAACTTGAACATATAGAAAAAGAACAACAAAAGAAACCGTCTGGCACCACAGTAAAGCAAATAATAAAAATTAGAGCTGAACTAAATGAAATAGAAAACAGAAAAACAATTGAAAGAATTACTAAGACCAAAAGCTGTTTTTTTTGAAAAAATCAACAAAATGGATAAACCACTGGCCAAACTGACAAAAGAAAAACAGGAGAGGAAGCAAATAACCCAATAAGAAATGAGATGGGTGATATTACTACACACCCAACTGAAATTAAAAGAATCATATCAGATTACTATGAAAAGTTGTACTCTAACAAAAGAAAACCCAGAAGAAATGGACGAATTCCTAGAAACACACTACCTGCCTAAACTAACACAAACAGAGGTAGAACAACAAAATTGACCAATTACAAAAGAAGAGATTGAAAAGGTAATCAAAAAACTCCCAAGAAAAAAAAGGCCCTGGTCTGGACAGCTGCACTGCAGAGTTCTACCAAACTTTCAGAGAAGAGTTAATAATACCACTACTACTAAAGGTATTTCAGAGCATAGAAAAGGACGAAATACTACCAAACTCATTCTGTGAAGCCACCATATCCCTGATACCAAAACCAGGTAAAGACACCACAAGAAAAGAAAATTATAGACCTCTATGTTTGATCCCTCATGAACTTAGATGCAGAAATCCTCAACAAAATTCTAGCCAATAGAATTCAACAGCATATCAAAAAAAAAATTCACCATGGCCAAGTGGGTTTCATAACAGGTATGCAGGGATTGTTCAACATTAGAAAAACAATTAATGTAATCCACCACATAAATAAAACAAAAGACAAGAATCACAAAATTTTATCGATTGATGCAGAAAAGGCATTTGACAAAGTTCAACACTCATTCATGATAAAAACTCTCAGCAACATAGGAATAGAAGGAAAATTCCTCAACATAATAAAGGGCATTTATATAAAGCCAAGAGCCAACACCACCCTAAATGGAGAGAGCCTGAAAACATTCCCACTGAGATCGGGAACCAGACAAGGATGCCCTTTATCACCGCTCTTGTTCAACATTGTGTTGGAGTTCCTAACCAGAGCAATTAGGCTAGATAAAGAAATAAAGGGCATCCAGATTGGCAAGGAAGAAGTAAAAGTATCTTTATTTGCAGATGACATGATTCTATACACAGGAAATCCCAAGAAATCCTCCAGAAAACTACTGAAACTAATAGTTCAGCAGAGTATTGGGATACAAGATAAACATACAAAAATCAGTTGGATTCCTCTACACCAAAAAAAGAACATCAAGGAGGAAATCACCAAATCAATGCCGTTTACAGTAGCTCCCAAGAAGATAAAATACTTAGGAATAAATCTTACCAGAGATGTAAAAGGCTTATACAAAGAAAACTACAGTACACTTGTGCGAGAAACCAAAAGAGACTTACATAAGCGGAAGAACATACCTTGCTCGTGGATAGGAAGACTTAACATTATAAAAATGTCTATTCTACCAAAAGCAATCTATACATTTAATGCAATTCCGATCCAAATTCCAACGACATTCTTTAATGAGACGGAGAAACAAATCACCAACTTCATATTGAAGGGAAAGAGGCCCTGGATAAATAAGGCATTACTGAAAAAGAAGAACAAAGTGGGAGGCCTTACTTCACCTGATTTTAGAACCTATTATACCACCACAGCAGTAAAAACAGCCTGGTACTGGTACAACAGCAGATACATGGACCAATGGAACAGAATTGAGAATCCAGACATAAATCCATCCACATATGAGCAGTTGATATTTGACAAAGGCCCCAAAACAGTTAAATGGGGAAAAGACAGTCTCTTTAACAAATGGTGCTGGCATAACTGGATATCCATCTGCAAAAACATGAAACAAGACCCATACCTCACTCTATGCACAAAAACAAGCTCAAAATGGATCATAGGCTTAAAGATAAAATCTAAAATGATAAAGATCATAGAAGAAAAAATAGGGACCACGTTAGGAGCCCCAATATGTGGCATGAACAATATACAAAACATTATTAAGAATCCAGAGGAAAAAATAGACAACTGGGAGCTTCTAAAAATCAAACGCCTATGCTCATCCCAAGGCTTCACCAAAAGAGTAAAAAGGCCACCTACAGACTGGGAAAAAGTTTTTAGCTATGACATTTCTGATCAACGCCTGAACTGTAAAATCTACGTGATACTGTAAAAACTCAACCACAAAAAGACAAATAACCCAATTAAAAAATGGGCAAAAGATATGAATAGACACTTCGCTAAAGAAGACATTCATGTAGCTAACAGATATATGAGGAAAAGTTCACGATCATTAGCCATTAGAGAAATGCAGATCAAAACTACACTCAGATTTCATCTCACTCCAACAAGGCTGGCATTAACCCAAAAAACACAAAAGAATAAATGTTGGAGAGGCTGTGGAGAGACTGGAACACTTCTACACTGCTGGTGGGAATGTCAAATGGTACAGCCACGTTGGAAATGGATTTGGCTCTGCCTTAAAAAGTTAGAAAGAGAAATACCATACAATCCAGCAATCCCACTCCTTGGAATATATCCAAGAGAAATAAGAGCCCTCACATGAATAGATACATGCACACCTATGTTCCTTGCAGCACTGTCCACAATAGCAAAAAGATGGAAACAACCTAAGTGCCCATCAGTGAATGAATGGATAAACAAATTATGGTATTTTCATACAATGGAATACTAAACAATGATAAAAAAACAATAAGGAATCTGGAAACATTTCATAGCATGGAGGAACCTGGAAGCCATTATTCTGAGTGAAATTAGTCAGTTGCAAAAGGACAAATATTGTATAAAACCACTATTATACACACTTGAGAAATAGTTTAAACTGAGAAGAAAACATTCTTTTGTGGTTATGAGAGGAGGGAGGGAAGAAGGGTGGGAGAGGGGTATTCACTAATTAGATACTAGATAAGAACTACTTTAGGTGAAGGGAAAGACAACACACAATACAAGGGAGGTCAGCACAATTGGACTAAACCAAAAGCAGTTTCCTGAATAAACTGAATGCTTTGAAGGCCAGTATAGCAGGGACAGGGGTTTGGGGACCATGGTTTCAGGGGACATCTAGTCAATTGGCATAATAAAATCTATTAAGAAAACATTCTGCATCCCACTTTGAAGAGTGGTGTCTGGGGTCTTAAATGCCAGCAAACAGCCATCTAAGATCCATCAATTGGTCTAAATCCACCTGGATCAAAGGAGAATGAAGAACACCAAGGACACAAGGCAATTATGAGCCCAAGAGACAGAAAGGGCCACATGAATCAGAGACTACATCATCCTGAGACCAGAAGAACTAGATGGTGCCCGGCTACAACCAATGACTGCCCTGATGAGGAACACAGCAGAGAACCCCTGAGGGAGCAGGAGAGCAGTGGGATGCAGACCCCAAATTCTCATAAAAAGACCGGACTTAGTGGTCTGACTGAGACTAGGACCCCGGTGGTCATGACCCCCAGGCCTTCTGTGTGCCCAGGACAGGAACCATTCCCGAAGCCAACTCTTCAGACATGGATTGGAGTGGACAATGGGTTGGAGAGGGATGCTGGTGAAGAGTGAGCTTCTTGGATCAGGTGGACTCTTGAGACTATGTTGGCATCTCCTGCCTGGAGGAGAGATGAGAGGCTAGAAGGGGTTAGAAGCTGGTGAAATGGGCACGAAAAGAGAGAGTGGAGGGAGAGAGCGGGCTGTCTCATTAGGGGGAGAGTAATTGGGAGTATGCAGCAAGGTGTATATAAGTTTTTGTGTGAAAGATTGACTTGATTTGTAAACTTTCACTTAAAGCACAATAAAAATAAAAAAAAAATAAAAAAGAACTCTTAACCAAAAGGTTAGCAGTTTGAATCCACCAGCCGCTCCTTGGAAACACCGTGGGGCAGTTCTGCTCTGTCCTATAGGGTCACTATGAGTTGGAATTGACTAGACAGCAATTTTTTTTTTTTTTTTTTTGGTACATGTAGGCAGCTCTTTCAACCTGGATTTCAGAAAGAGAAGATCCAAGGAGCTGACACCAGGAGAGTCAAGCAAAACAGAACAGATCCAAAGAGTTGAGAAAAACTGCAGCAAACATAGCTGAACGGCACCCACCAACATATAACTTAAATGAAAAATGAATCTTGTAGTTTTAAGCCTCCTTCTCCCCCTCCCCCCTCCCCCCAAAAAGATGATTTATCCTGGAGTAGAATTTTTTTTTTTTTTTTTAGAAAGCTAGTGAACAGTAGGACTGCTTGCAAACACCAACTTTTTGGCTATAACCCAGTCCTCTTTCCTTTTATCAATAGACCCATGTCAGCCATACTCCTGGCTCTCCTACTGATTTTAAAGTAGTGGCTGAGGCATGGGGCATAAGAGTTCTTTGTGAAATATAAGACCGGAGCGTCAGTTTGGATTCTGGTTAAAATTGCTCTGCGTGACAATGACTTTGAAGATTAGCTGACTATATTGGGAAATGGTATTTTACTTCTTACACTAATGTTGCCTCTGTGGATTCTAGTATCCTTTGCAATGCCTTTTACTGACCATAGATACCTACGGAACATGCTAAAGAAAAAACAAGGCCACTCTGCTAGTAATTCTGAGTTTGCCTTCCTTCCACCCAGCCCCGATCCTGGCAATCCACTATAGATAGATTCTTGGCTCTTCTTTGTCCTGCCCTGTGCCTTCTGAGGCTTAAACCCTGGGGCCTGTACTTCCTGGCCTTTCTTATCTTCTGGCTTCCCTTTGGAGCGGGTGATCTGAGGGTAGGAGGAGAGAGAGATTGGGGTATTTCTTCCCCTGCTGCTTTACTGCCTCAGCACCACAGTTCTGGCAGTTTCTGTGACCACGGCTCCTGTCAAGGCTCTCTTCCGTAGCTGCAGCTTTCACCAGACTCTGGCTCTGGTACTACTCCCAGTCTTCATGCTTAGAGGGTAACAGCTTTCTGCTACTGCTAAGCCCTGGGAGCCTGAGTATTGCTTGCTGATTCCCTTAATCTTCCCATAGCTCTGTAAATATTTTCTTCATTAATTCACTTAAAAAATCCCCAAATGAGTCTTTTGTTTCCTGTCAGGACCCTAACTGATGAATCTACACCAAAAAAAAAAACATGCCTCAGATTCCTAAAAAGGTATTACTTTACCTCAGAGTTTTTCAACCTCAGCAATATTGGTATTTAAAAAACAAACAAAAAAAGTTTCCTTCAAATTGATTCTGACTCATAGAGACCCTATAGATCAGAGTAGAACTGCCCCATAGGGCTCCCAAGGAGCAGCTAGTGGATTTGAATTGTCAACCTTTTGGTTAGCAGCCTAAGGCTTAACCACTGCACCACCAGGGCTCTTGTTGGTATTTAAGCCAAAAAACAAATCCATTGCCTTCAAGTCAATTCCGACTCATAGCGACCCTATAGGACAGAGTAGAGCTGTTAGGGCTGGATAGTTCTTTTTGCAGGGGAGATGTCCAGTGCACTGTAGGATGTTTAGCAGCATCACTGGCCTCTACCCAGTAAATGCCAGTAACATCCCTTCCCCAACTGTGACAATTTTGCCCCCAGGTGACATTTGGCACTATTGGGGTATCACATCTGGGAAGGGTGCTTCTGGATCTAATGGGCAGAGGCCAGGGATGCTGCCCAACATCCTAAAATGCACAGGACACTCTCCACCCCAAGAAAAAATTATTCAGCCCAACATGTCTAGTCATCTATCCACTGTGCTATGCTGTCTCCTTAACCAGCTAGTACTGTTCTGTCTTTTTTCTACCCTCTTGGCTAAAATATTCCTCTGGAGTTATAAAGATATATTGAAGTCATAAATTAATAGTAGTTCACAGGAACTTAAACCATACTAGGAAACACTGGTGGCATAGTGATTAAGAACAATGGCTGCTGACCAAGAGATAGGCAGTTTGAATCCACTAGGTGCTCCTTGGAAACCCTTCAGGGCAGTTCTACTCCGTACTTGGGGATTGTTATCAGTCAGAATCGACTCAATGGCAACAGGGTTTTAAATCATACCAAGTTCATTAAAAAAGTAATATTCCTGCCTCTCTGCTGTTTATAATGCAATTTCTCCCCTATAGATTATGTTGATGAAAAGTGTAGGGAGAAGCTTGTCTTTTCTTAGATTTAAAAAGCAGTTTGGAACATGGAGATGGCAAAAAGAAAGAGGAAAATTGGCAAATACATTGAAGTTTAAATAGAATTATTACAGCTTGATTATTAATAAAATATTTATGAAATATTTTAGAGCAGGTCTACAAGTTCTCATATTTCTCAACCTGACCTAGAAATACTTCACACAAGGGGAGAAAGAGAGGTAACTTTATGGTAAGGTTTGAGAAACAAAAAAGTGTAAGAGATATGGTGAAGGGTTTGGTTTGTTGTAGTTGTTTTGGCAGACAGGATAAGATCTTAACTTCATTATTTTTAGGTTTTTAAATTAACACATAGCAACACTGGCTTTGTTGGTGTGCGTGTCTATGCATTTTAACACACGTACGGGTTTGGGAAAGCACTGCCACAGTCAGGATACACAACAGTTGCGCCACATTCTCGTGCTATCCCCTACGTATTGCCAGTGTACCCTCCACCGATCCTAACCCTCTGTCTGGCAACCGCAGATGTCTTCTTCATCACTATAGTTTTACATTTTCAAGAATGTCATTTAAATGGAGTCATAGAGTATGTTCCATTTGGAGATTGACTTATTTTAGCAGCAGCATGCCTTTGAGATTTTTCCAAGTTGTTGTGTGGGTCAATAATTTAATTTTTACTGCCTCACAACTGGACCAATAAGCAACATCATGATAAATGGTGGAAATCTTGAAGTTGTCAAGGATTTCATTCTACTTGGATTCACAATCGAACCCCATAGAAGCAGCAGTCAAGAAGCCAAACATCGTATTGCATTGGGCAAATCCGCTGCAAAAGACCTCTTTAAAGTGTTAAAAAGCAAAGTGTCACTTAAGGACTAAGATGTGCCTGACCCAAGCCATGGTATTTTCAATCGCCTCATATGTATACAAAAACTGGGCAATAAATAAGGAAGACTGAAGAAGAATAGATGCCTTTGAATTATGGTGTTGACATTTTTATGTCAACATTGAATACTGAATACACCACGGACTTCCAGCAGAAGGAACAAATCTGTCTTGGAATAAGTATAGCCAAAATGCTCCTTAGAAGCGAAGATGGTGAGACTTTGTCTCATGTACTTAAGACATGTTATCAGGAGGAACCAGTCCCTGGAGAAAGACATCATGCTTAGTAAAGTAATGAGTCAGCAAAAGAGAGGAAGACACTCAAGAAGATGGACTGACATAGTGGCTGTAACGATGGGCTCAAGCATAACAATGATTGTGAGGATGGCACAGGACTGGGCAGTGTTTCCTTCTGTTGTACATAGGGTTGTTATGAGCTGGGACCGGCTCGACAACACCTAATAACAATAATAACAGCATTACATTTCATGAACATACCACCATTCATTGTCATTTACCCACTGAAGGACATTTGAGTTTCCAATTTGTGGGTGATTATAAATAGACCCAACCTAGAGCTGCTATAAAATTTAGTTTACAGGTTAATAAATGAACCTAAGTTTTCATTTCTCTAGGCTAAACACCTAGGAGTCAGATTGCTAGGTCATATGGTAAATGTGAGTTTAATTTTACAAGAAACTACCAAATAGATTTCTAGAGTAGTTATAAACGCCTATATGAGTGTTTCAGGTGATCTGAATGCTTACTAGCCCACTGCTGCTGAGATGATTCCAACTCATAATGACCCTATAGGACAGAGTAGAACTGCCCCACAGGGTTTCTAAGGATGTAAATCTTTAGGGAAACAGATCGCCACATCTTTCTCCCTCAGAGTGGCTGGTGGGTTCGAACTGCCAACTTTTCAGTTAGCTGCTGAACACTTAACCACTGTGACACCAGGGGTCCCTGAATCCTCAATTGTTGTTGTCGTTGTTAGTTGCCAACTCATAGTGACCCTATGTACAACAGAATGAAACATTGCCTGGTCCTGCAAACAATGTTTGAGCTCATTGTTGCAGCTACTGGGTCAATTCATCTACTTGAGGGTCTTCTGCTTTTTCCCTGACCCTCTGCTTTATTAAGCATGATGTCCTTCTCAAGGGACTGGGTCCTCCTGATAACAGGTCTGAAGTATATGAGATGAAGTCTTGCCATCCCTGTTTGATAGCACTTGGTATTGTCAGAATTTTTTTCTTTTAACCATTCTAGTAAGGATGTAAGGAGCCCTGTTGGTTCAACAGTTAAGCTTTAGGCTGCTAACTGAAAGATCAGAGGTAGGAACCCACCAGCTGGTCCCCAGGAGAAAAGACCGGAAGATCTGCTTCTGTAAAGATTATTTTACCATGGAGCCAATCCTGACTCATCCCAGCCCTACAGGACAGAGTAGAACTGAACCGTAAGGTTTCCGAGGCTGTAACCAGAAAGATTATACTCTAGAAAACTCTATGAGACAGTTGTGCTCTGTCATACAGGGTTTCTATGAATCATAGTTAACTAGATGGCACCCAGCAATAACAGTAAGGAAGCAGAGGTATCTCACTGTGGTTATTTTATTTTATTAGTAAATGGTTTATTTTAGAATTGTTTTAGACTTCAGAAAAATTACAAAGGCTGTTGGAAGAGTTGCCATACACTCCACACCCAGATTCCCCTATAGTAACATCGTGCATTTGTCACAATTAATGAATCAACATTGACACATTATTATTAACTAACAACCATAATTTATTCAGATTTCCTTAGTTTTATCTAACGTCCTTTCTTTGTTCTAGGAGTTCATCCACAATACTGCATCTTGCTTGATCATCTTGACTGTGACAATTTCTCAGACTTTCCTAGTTTTTGATGACTTGACAATTTTCAGGAGTACTAGCCAGATATTTTGTAGAATTTGCCTGTGGTTTTCTCATGATTAGATTGAGGTTGTGGATTTTTGCTTGGAGGAACACCAAAGTAAAGTAGCATTCTTGTCACATCATATCAAGGGTATCAACTATCAAAATGATTTATCACTATTATTGTTGCCCTTGATCACCTGGCTGAGGTTCTATTTTTTCAGGTCTGTCCACCTTAAAATTACTTCTTTTTGTCTGTTCCACATTTTGCTCTTTGGAAGGAAGTCACTAAGTGCAGCTCACACTCAAGGAGAGGAAGATTATGTGCAGATACTCCACTTCCTTGAGCTTGGAGTATCTACATAATTTGTTTGGAATTCTGCAGAGAGTATTTGCCCATTCTCCCACATTTACTTCATTCAACTCTTTATTTAAACATGGATTCAGGATATTTATTTTATACTTTGGGTTATAATTCGATACCACTTTATTTATTTATTTATTTATTGTGCAAATTGTTCCAGTGTTGACCATTGGGGGCTTTTTCAATTAGCTGCTGTGTCCCTTTGACATAAACCTGTCATCTTGGTGTTTCTGTTTTCTTTTTTTTTTAAGCACTGCCTTACTTTCTGGCATTACAAGATGTCCCAGGCTCATCTTGTATGTGTCCTGCCCCAGTTTTAGAATCAGCCCTTTCTCCAAGGAATTCTGGCTCCTTTTATTGGAGAATGGTATTAGAAATGAAAATCTGGGTATTAGGTGTGCTCATTGCTACTAGGATGTCATTACTTTTAGCTCTCTCGGCTGACAGAACAAGGAAATATATGTGTGCAGGCTATGTACATACACATACATACTATGTATACATACATACCATGTATATGCACATATTTACAAATAATCCTGTATGTAACCATCTGTATCAATGTTAAGCTAAGCATGAGTTCATACTAATGTCCCCAGTGCTAATCCGTTGTCACGTGTTTCGTCCTAGCCTCCTGCCCTTGTTTATCTGTAACCTCCTGCTCCAAAAATGAGAAGCTTGGCTCCTACTATCTGCCATTCATTCATTTCATTGTTAACTTTCCAGTATACATGCATAGGCTTTAGGATTGTAAACCCATACCCTTATGGTAGACAACTTTATCAATTAGAGTACACTCCTTATGTACAGTTTCTTTTGCTTTTTGTTTTTACACATTCCACTAATTTCCAGTGTTACTTAGCTTAGCACCTTTTTCCCCAGCCCCTTCAGTGAAGTCGTTTTATACTTTTGCAATAGAGTTAGATTCTTTTATTACATTCTGCAATCCATCCTGGGATCTTAAATGTTCTTTTTTTTTGATTTACATATGTTGAGGCTCAGTCTTTGTGCTGTGAAGTTTTGTGGGTTTTGACAATTGCAGTGTCATGTATCTGTCATCACAATATCATACAGAATAGTTTCACTGCCCTAGGAAGTCCCTTGTGCTGTCAACCTCCCTACCCCCTAAACCCTGACAAGTACTGACCTGTTTACCGTCTCTATAGTTTTACCTTTCCATAATGCTACACAAATGGAACCATACAGTATGTGATCTTCTTATAGCCTGGTTTCTTTCATTTAACAATATGCATTTAAGATTCATGTTTTTGTGTGGCTTGCTAGTTAAATTCTTTTCATCACTGTCATATTCCGTTGCCTGAATATTTCACAGTTCGTTTAATCCAACATTAAAGGGGATCTTGGTTACTTCCAGTTTCTGATGATTATAAATAAAGCTGCTGTAAACACTCACATGCAGGTTTTTGTGTCCTCATAAATTTTCAAAGCAGTAGGATAAATACTTAGGAGGAGAATTGCCTGATTGCATGGTAAGTCTGTTTAGTTTTACAAGAAATTGCTAAACTGTTTTCCAAAGTGGCTGCACCATTGTGCATACCCACCAGCAATAAATGAGTGTTTTTTGCTCCACATGCTTGGCATCAATTGGTATTGTCAGGTTTTTTGGATTTTTGCCATTTTATCAGATGTGTAATATTCCCAAGTCCTCCTTCTTACCCACTGTAGCATTGCTGTCATTCATTTCACCTCTCCATATGCTTTAATCACTCAGTACATTGTTGTTATTATTGCTTTTAATGGTTCTTTTTTAGATCCACTAAGACTAAGAAAAATAAAAGATTTCATTCTCCTCCTTTCTTCATGTAGATCTAAGTTTCTGACTTAAATCATTTTCCTTTACCTGAAGAACTTCTTTCAACATTTCTTGCAGGGTAAGTCTGCTAGCAATGAATTCCTTTTTTTCTGAAATTTTGCATTTCTTCTTCACTCTTGAAGGATTCAGAATTCTAGGTTGGTGTTTTTTATTTCTTTTAACATTTCACTATTTTTACTCTAATCTTCCTTTCAGTTATATTTCTCATTTATAGTGAGAGTTGCTGTAATTCTTATCATCTTATATAGATAAGGTGCTCCCCACCCCAGTTTCTTTCAAGATTTTTTATGTCTTCAGTTTTCTGCAGTTTGAAGATGATATGCCTAGGTGTGTGGAATCTGGGAAAGAGGCAGGATTATTTAACCTGCTTTGTTTTCTCTGCAGCTCCTGAGTATGGTTTGGGGGTCTTTCATTAATTTTGGAAAGTTCTTGGTCATTATGACTTTAAATATCTTCTGTTCAGTTCTCTCTTTCTCTTCCTTCTGATATTCCAATTACATGCATGTTCCACTCTTTGAATATATGCCACAGTTTGTAGATGTTCTGTTTTTTTGCATTTCAGTTAGGGAAGTTTCTAATGACCTACCTTCAAGCTCCCTGATTTTTTTTCTACAGTACACTGATGAGTTCATTGAAGGCAATCTTTATTTATCTTACCGTGTTTTTGACTTCTAGAATTCCCTTTTGATTCTATCTTAGAGTGTCCATCTCTCTGCTTACGTTAACCATCTGTTTCTGCATGTTGTCTACTTTTTCCACTAATCCCTTGGCATAATAATTGAGTTATTTTAAATTCCTTGTCTGATAATTCCAACATCTGTGCCATATCTGGGTTTGGTTCTGAAGATTGCTTTGTCTCTTCAGACTCTCTTTTATTTTATTTTTTGCCTTTTGGCATTCCTTGTAATTTTTTATTGAAAGCCAATAAACTCTGTTACTTTTTGGTTGTGAGGCCTTGTGTGCTTTGTTCAACTCCTCTGAGTTCTAGGCAGCTCATCAGTAAAATGGGGGAAAATCATGCCTACATAATAAATTTGTTGTGTAGGCTGCTAAAAACAAAGTTCTGTGCAAGGGGAGAGACTTACGGTCACCAACGTGAGGTACAGCTTTGACTTAGGAAGTGGCAAGTGTTCTTCAGTTTTTTATGGCAACACTCTTTGGGTGTTCTTGGATGGCAAGGGTGGGGGGATATAAGAGAACATCAAGGTTTATGTACCTGTAGGAAATTTAAGGTTTACATATATAATATTGAATGGACCATCACTCTTGAATATGATCATATGTTTTCTCACACTCAGGACCAGGTCACTTCTTAGAGTTGTCAAAATGCATTTTACATCTGAACCTGAGGTCTTTGGTACTTATGATGGTTGGTGGGTTTGAAAAGATGATAGTCATGGTGGGGGGTTGGCCCCCAAAAAACCCATTACTGTCGAGTTTATTCCAACTCATAGTGACCCTATAGGATAGAGTGGAACTACCCCCAAGTGTTTTCAAGGCTGTAAATCTTTACGGAAGTAGACTGCCACATCTTTCTCCCACAGAGTGGCTGGTGGGTTTGAACTGCTAACCTTTCCATTAGCAGCACAGTGCTTTTACCACTGCACCACCAGGGCTCCTTGAGGGGCTGGGAGTTAGGAGAAAACCAGATCAGAACAACAATACATTCTATTGAAGATCTGAAACAGATCTATCTGATGAAAAGGACAATCACAGGGAAAGATGTTTTGAAAGACAAAAGATTCAAGTAGGCTTTGCAACACATACACACATTGATCACAGTCATTTCTATTTCACGTACCTTAATGTGAAGCTAAACAAGTTTAAGACGCAGTTCTGTTCCTCTATCTTTCAGCAAAGAGAAAGCTATGGGGTTGAGGGCTTGGGGAAAGTCTATGGAAATGATAAGCTACTTACTATTAGTGACCACGATGTGTTTACCATATGCTTAACTTTTCCTAGCCTTGAAAATAGCACCTATGGTAGGCAGAATAACGACTTTCCAAAGATATAAGAGTTCTAATTCCTGGAAATTGTGAACATGTTTCTTTACATGGCAAAAGGGACTTTGCGAATATAATTAAGCTAAGCAGTTTGAGATGGAGATATTATCCTGGATTTCCATTTGGACCAAATCTAATCCCATGGGCCCTTAAAAAGCAGAGAGCCTTTCTTGACCAGAGTAAGAGGGAGAAATGACTATGGAATAATAGTCAGAAAGATAAAACATTGCTGGCAAGGTTGAAGATGGAGGAAGGGAGCCACGAGCCAAGTACTATGAGTAGCCCCTAGAAGCTAGGAAAAGCAAGATAATAGATTGTATCCTAAAGCATCTAGAAGGGAATACAGCCTGCTAACACCTTGATTTTAGCCCAGAGAGACCCATGTGGGACTTCTAACCTACAGCATTTTAAGATAATATGTTTTTGTTGTTTTAAGCCACTAAGTTTGTGATAATTTTTCACCCACCCAGTACCGTCGAGTCGAATCACAGCACCAATGAAAAACTAATTCATTGCTCACTTAGAAATTAATACTGCTATTTCCAATAGTTCTTCTGCTATTCAGAAGGGAAAGCTTTTGTAGAAGGTCACCATGCAAACTTCCTAATCTGTATTAGACAGATAATGAAAGACACTAATGTCCCAGACGTTATATTGGTCATGACTTCAATTTAGAATATTTAAAATCTTCTTGAAAAATATCAACCCTGAACCTCCTGGCAATATGTCTATTCAAAGATTGAGAAATACACCTATAGTAGTTAAAATCATTTCCAATATTTAGGAGACAAGACAGACCCACATGGTCTCTGATTTGCAGAAATGTGTATCCCTGCTCTAGGTGGGAATCTTATAAGCTGTTAGTGGCTTGCTGGATGAGTCACTGCATTGCCACCTTTATGAGTCTCATGGTGCATTGAAAAAAATTACAAAGAGAAAAATGGGAGTGCGGTGCAATTTCCAGAGCTAAAAACAAATAGCAAATGAGTGATTCTATTAATCATATCAGAGATGGGTGAGAGGTAATATTTCAATATAATTTAAAAAACAAAAAAATCCAACATGTAATACTTTAAGGAAAATGAAATCCTCACCCTTTGTAGCCAATAGAAAAAGGAACTGTTCATCACCTAGCAGCACAAAGAACTGATTGATAGACAAAGAGAGCCATCCAAAAACTTCCTAACTTAGCCCTTAGGGGCTTCCATAAAGTCTGCTCCAGGGAAAAGTCAGCCAATTTAAACGAGAAATAGGCATATATGCCCACACATCAAATGAGTGACAGCTTCTTTAGTTGTGAGTCCCCAAGAAGGTGATGGTTTTAAAAATGATAAAAGATTTAAAATTGACAAATATTTCTTCTGGAAGAAAGTTGCTAATGGAAGGACTTTGAGATTAGCAATAGAGTTATGGTAATTGAAATCTTCTGCTACGAAAGCTATTCCTTACAGTGATTTGGCATTGTGGGTTCATTAGTATTGCTGTTACAGTTATGGTAATTTAGTTATTTTGCTTAAAAAATTAGATTAAAGCACACTTGAACTCAACAGGAGAAGTGACAAAATACCAGCATTTATTTGCCCAACTGCAATGACTGAAAACGTGAAAGCATAAAGCTTTGCAGTAAGTGAAAAAGTGTCTTCTTTGCTGAGGACACACAAGAAGTTCCTTCTGAATTTTGTGTTACATATAGCCCATAAGACTTTTCCTCGATGATTTTTTATCCTACTTTGGAGGCTAGATGCAAGTAAGAATTTTTGATGCTATCAGATAATTAATTGTATTTTAAATGGTATGAGTTCAGAGAGTTTAGGGAAATCTTTTATTGGATAATAAGCAAAGGAGTATTTTAAGGAAGTCATCCTAAAGATAAATAGAATTCAACATATCTAATACTCTTTATTTAGTATGTAGCAGGAGTCCTTGCCATGCTTTGCTTAATTCCAAATGAATTGTGTTGGCACATCTTTAAAAAAAAAAAAAAAGGAAGGAAATACAGGTAAAACAATGTCTAAGAGAGATTAGATTATCCAACCCTTAGGGGGCAGCAGACGGAGCTTGCTTGTAAACAGCAACATGAGTTAACCAAAAAAAAAAAAAAAAAAAGCCAAATCCATTGCTATTGAGTTGATTCTGACTCATAGAGAACCTATAGGACAGTGTAGAACTGCCCCATAGAGTTTCCAAGGAGCAGTTGGTGGATTCAAACTTCCGACCTTTTGGAAATCACCTCTATTACTTTGGACAAAGAAGTCACGTGGCTGATTCAGATGTACTACAGACTTATTGACTGAAATTTGGTCACTAAAGAAAAACAGCCAACACCCTTCCCTTTGCCACTGGAAGGAATACTAAGCTTTGCAGTCGTATTTCCTTTCAAGAATCTACAGCTGGGCTACAGTGATGTGTAGTTATTGACAATTATAAATATGTAAATGAAACACTGTTCCCTTTGGCCTTTAGGAACTGCAAAGTGAACAATTTTTAGAGATATGTAAACAAAACACCTTCTTTCATAACTGGCTAACATTAATTGAGCACTTACTATGTGTAAGACTATGCCCTAAAAGTACTCTACAGATACTGACTTCTTTATTACTCATAACAGCATTATGAGGTAGGCACTATGGTTATCCCATTTTGCAGATGAAGGAACTGAAGCTCAAAATGATTGCCATTTGCCCAAGGTCATGCAGGTAACATGTGGTAGAGGTGGGGTTTGTACCAGGGACTGTGATTCTATATACTCTGTGCCTCAATTACAACATGAAACTTCCTAGTGAAATGAGAAGGAGGGACCTCTGGTTTATATTAATGCTGTATCCCTTTTGTCTCAGTCACAGGGCTATAATCATATATCAATGACCAGAAACTCATGTTAAATGTGAGTTAGGGGAGACAATGGTCTCAAAGAGCTTGTCAGTCCTTCAGATTAATAGATCAGCATAGAAACCCTGGATGCTGAGTGAATACATGTAGAGACAAGCTTTACACATGTTCTTTTTCCAATACCAGCTGGGCCATAGGCAATTTAAAGAAGAAATAAGTGAAGGCATATAAATAAGTAGAGCCTTATACGGAGCTGACAGAGAGAGAAAGACTTCTCCTGGAGCTGGCACACTGAAATCGGATTTTAACCTACTGGACTGTGAAAGAATAAACTTCTCTTTGTTAAAACTATCCACTTTTGATATTTCCATTATAGCAGCACTAAATGACTAAGACAATTAGTAAAGATATTTCAGAGCATAGAAAATGATAGAATACTCCCAAAATAGTTCTATGAAGCCAGCGCACCCTGATATGTAAAACAGGTAAAGACATCAGAAAAAAAGAATCTTACAGACTAATATCCCTCATGAACATAGACTCAAAAATCCTCAACAATATCCTAGCCAATAGGATTCAAAAACATATCAAAAAATAATTCACCCTGACCAAGTGGGATTCGTACCAGGTACACAGGGATGGTTCAACATTAGAAAAACAATTAATGTAATCCATCACATAAATAAAACAAGAGACAAGAATCACATGATCTTATTAAGTGATGCAGAAAAGGCATTTGACAAAATTCAACAGCCATTCATGATAAAAACTCTCAGAAAAACAGGAATAGAAGGAAAATTCCTCAACATAATAAAGGGCATTTATACAAAGCCAACAGCCAACATCACCCTAAATGGAGGGAGTCTGAAAGCATTCCCCTTGAGAAGGAAAACCAGACAAAGACGCCCTTTATCACTACTCTTATTCAACATTGTGCTGGAGGTCCTAGACAGAGCTATTAAGCTAGGAAAAGAAACAAAGGGCATCCAAACTGGTAAGGAAGAAGTAAAAGTATCTCTATTTGCAGATGATATGATCTTATACTCAGAAAACCCTGAAGAATCCTCAAGAAAACTAATAGAAGATTTCAGCAAAATATCAAGATTCAAGATAAACATACAAAAATCAGTTGAATTCCTTTACACCAACAAAGAGATCTTTGAAGAGGAAATCGCCAAATCAATGCCATTTACAGTAGCCCCCAAGAAGATAAAATACTTAGGAATAAATCTAACCAGAGACATAAAAACCTATACAAAGAAAACTACAAAACACTACTGCAAGAAACCAAGAGACCTACATAAGTGGAAAAACATACCTTGCTCGTAGATAGGAAGATTCAACATTGTGAAAATGTCGGTTCTATCCAAAGGGATCCACAGATACAATACAATCTCAATACAAATTTCAATGACATTTTCTAATGAGAAGGAGAAACAAATCACCAACTTCATATGGAAAGGGAAGAGGCCCTGAATAAATAAAGCATTACTGAAAGAGAAGAACAAAGTGGGAGGCTTCACACTACCTGATTTTAGAACCTATTATACTGCCACAGCAGTCAAAACAGACTAGTACTGGTAAAACAACAGATACATAGACCAATGGAACAGAATTGAGAATCCAGACATAAATTCATCCACCTATGAGCAGCTGATATTTGACAAAGGCCCAAAGTTCATTAAATGAGAAAAGGTAATCTCTTTAAGAAATGGTGCTGGCATAACTGGATATCCCTCTGCAAAAAAAAAAATGAAACAAGACCCATACCTCACACCATGAACCAAAACTAACTCAAAATGGATCGATGACCTAAATATAAAATTATAAAGATCATGGACGAAAAACTTGGGACAAAGCTAGGAGCCCTAATACATGGCATAAACAGTACGCAAAACATTACTAACAATGCACAAACACCAGAAGAGAAACTAGACAACTGGGAGCTCCTAAAAATTAAACACTTATCCTCATCAAAAGATTTCATTGAAAAAGTGAAAAGGCAATCTACAGACTGGGAAAAAAATTTGGGCTGTGACATATTCAATCAGGGTCTAATCTCTAAACTCTACAAGATGCTGCAAAACCTCAACAACAAAAAGACAAATAACCCAATTAAAAAATGGGCAAAAGATATGAACAGGCACTTCACAAAAGAAGACATTCAGGTAGCTAACAGATATGTGAGGAAATGCTTACCATCATTAGCCATCAGAGAAATGCAAATCAAAACTACAATGAGATACCATCTCACTCCAACAAGGCTGGCATTAATCCAAAAAACACAAAATAATAAATATTGGAGAGGTTGTGGAGAGACTGGAACACTTACACACTGCTGGTGGGAATGAAAAGTGGTACAACCACTTTGGAAATCGATTTAGCCCTTCCTTTTTTTTAAAAGGCTAGAAATAGAAGTACCATACAATCCAGCAATCCCACTCCTTGGAATATATCCTAGGGAAGTAAGAGCCCTGACACGAATTGATACATGCACACCTGTGTTCATTTTAGCACTGTTCACAATAGCAAAAAGAGGAAAACAACCTCCTTGCTCAACAATGATTGAATGGATAAATGAATTATGGTATTTTCACACAATGGAACACTAAGCAATGGTAAAGAACAATGATGAATCTGAGAAACATCTCATAACGTGGATGGATCTGGAAGGCATTGCGCTGAGTGAAATTAGTCATTGGCAAAAGGACAAATATTCTATGAGATCACTTTTACAAGAACTCAAGAAAAGGTTTAAACACAGAAGACAACATTCTTTGATGGTTACAAGGGTGGGGAGGGAAGGAGAGGATATTCATTAACTAGATAACAAAAAAAATTTTCTTAGGTGAAGGGAAGGACAATGTACAATACAGGGGAAGTCAGCACAACTGTACTAAAGGGACAGGAGCTGGTTGAACGGACACAGGAAACCTGGGATGGAAAGGAGGAGCATGCTGTCACATTATAAGGAAAGCAACTAGGTTCACATTAGCCATGTGTGTGTAAATTTTTGTAGGAGAAACTAACTTGAACTGTAAACTTTCACTTAAAGCACAATAAAAAATAAAAAAAGTTCCCTAAAAAAAAATAATAAAATAAAATGCTCTTTTCCATTCTTCAAACTGGTAAATATATTTTTTAATTGAATAGGCATTATCTTTTGTTAGAGTGATGTGACATATAACCTTTCATTTATCCTGGTGGCAGAATAAATCGGTACAATCTTTCTGGATGGTAATTTTGGCAACACACATTAACAGCATTAAGTTTGTGCTTTATTTTGATCCAGTAGTGCTACTTTGGGAAATTTATCTTAGCAAGTAATTTAGAAATTTATGAAAAAAAATGATAAATACAGTTGATTGCAATGTTATTTACATAAACAAAACTGTGTAAATGACTTAAAACGGTTAAATAAATTGTGAGGAATCCAGATAATGTTAGGCACTTTAAAGCAGCATCCCTGATGAAACAGAAAATGTTGTTAAATAAATATTAATGGAAAGTTATTGAACAAATATTAATGGCAAAGGCAGGAAATTATTTGTGCATGTGTGTTGCTGGTTTTATAAAATTGGAAATATTGTTGGGAATAAAAGAGGTGGGAACCAATTCTCTCCTGAACCAGCAGCCTACAACCTGATTTCTTTGAGAGGAAAATAAGCCAACAACACACAAAGACAATACAAAAGAACTACATCACTACCTGAAGCTGTCCTTCTAAACCACAAAGTAGTCACTAATTGGACCGCTAACTCTCAGAACGAAAGCAGAACTGTGTAACTCCTTTTCCTCTACACACTCATCTGGGACCTTACAGGTCAGACCATCGGGAGTGCAAGGATAGACAAATCCAAGGAGGGCTAGCCAGGCACACACCAGAGGAAGCCAAAGGCAGGAGCAGAGTTTGTCTAGATCTCCTATCCCAGCTCTTCTCAGGCTGGGGTAGCTGATTTGAGTTCAGACTTGCTTCAGAGGGATATGGGGCAGTTCTATTCTGCCTTATAGGGTCTCTATGAGTTGGAATCCACTTGATGGCAACCCCCACCCCACACACACTTGCAAAGGCATAAATGTAAATGGTCTACATTTAGATATATTTTGTAAAATTTGAGATTTTCAAAGTTTCCTTAAAGGAAAAAAACCAGTCACAGAGGAATAAAAATCCATTAGCCCCAGGCTTATCAGCAACACTGGATGCCAGTATTAATATATGAGGGAATTAATTTAAAGTTCTAAGGGAAAATGGCATTATACATAAAAAATAATGAAAATATTTTTATATTTATAAGTACTCATCAAATTTATTTCTCACATGCTCTTTATTTAGAAAGTACTCTTTTTAAAATATGCTCCTGCAAAAAAACAAAAACAACGATCAGGAAACACTGGATCTAATTCAGGAAAACAATTATGACAACGGTATCATACCCCTAAATTGCAGTGAATTCAGATTACAGCAGAAAGGGAGGGACTCCAAGATTAAAAGCTATTTTGGGAAATATGGAACAAGTCAAGAAATCAATAAAAGCAGAAAATACAAGGAAATAAAAAATTCCAAGGAGGGAAGAAACACTACAGTTTTCACTGCATTTTTCAAATACCCATGAGATCAGGCAGAAGTTCTTTGGGTGTTAAAGATTTGTAATATACAAAAAGCAATTGCATATAACACTTCTACGACTTCTAAAAATTTTAAATAATTCCAACTCCACTCTTTCCCTGCATACCTGCTACCCCACCACTTGTAATTTCTTTACAATTTTCTCTGTTTAATTAATTCAGTCATTTATTCATGGTGTGTAATATCTTCTAAATGATCTGCAATTGTGCAGATATGGCAATATAGTTTATTACTAAGAGTTACAGTTTTTTTTTTTAATTTATTAGTTACCTTAATATTAGAGCTCATACATCCTATACCACTTCCCCCCCACGTGTCTGTCAGTTTGTGGTACTGTGGGGGCTTGCATGTTGCTGTGATGCTGGAAGCTATGCCACTGGTATTCAAATACCAGTAGGATCACCCATGGAGGACAGGTTTCAGCTGAGCTTCAAGACTAAGACAGACTAGGAAGAAGGACCCAGCAGTTTACTTCTGAAAAGAATTAGCCTTTGAAAACCTTATGAATAGCAGTGGAATATTGATATAGTGCTGGAAGATGAGCCCCCCAGGTTGGAAGGCACTCAAAAGACGACTGGGGAAGAGCTGCCTCCTTGAAGTAGAGTTGATCTTCATGGCATGGATGGAGTAGAGCTTTTGTGACCTTCATTTGCTGATGTGGTGTGACTCAAAATGAGAAGAAACAGCTGGCAAACATCACCTCTCTTGGGAGTAGGCATAAATCTCTTCCAGTTGGTTGGCCAGGTAGCTGTCTTCCAAATTTCTTGGCATAGATGAGTGAGTACTTCCAATGCTGCATCCATTTATTGAAACATCTCAGTTGATATTCCGTCAATTCCTGGAGCCTTATTCTTCTCCAATGCCTTCAGTGCATCTTGGACTTCCTCCCTCAGCACCATCAGTTCCTGATCATATGCTACCAAACATTTCAAGAGGTAGCATATGATCAGGAACCAACTGCGTGAGATCCATATTTATATCTATTCCCAAGAAAGGTGATCCAACCAAATGCGGAAATTATCAAACAATATCATTAATCTCATATGCAAGCAAAATTTTGCTGAAGATCATTCAAAAGTGGCTGCAGCAGTATATTCTCAGGGAACTGTCAGAAATTCAGGCCGGATTCAGAAGACTATGTGGAACCAGGGATATCATTGCTGTTGTCAGATGGACCCTGGCTGAAAGCAGAGAATACCAGAAGGATGTTTACCTGTGTTTTACTGACTATGCAAAGGCATTCAGCTGTGTGGATCCTAACAAATTATGTATAACATTGCAAAGAATGAGAATTCCAGAATACTTAATTGTGCTCGTGAGGAAACTGTACATAGATCAAGAGGCAGTTGTTTGGACAGAACAAAGGGATACTGACTGGTGTGTGTCAGGTTGGTATCCTTCCGCCATACCTATTCAATCTGTATGCTGAGCAAATAATCCAAGAAGCTGACTATATGAAGAAGAACAGGACATCAGGATTGGTGGAAGACTCATTAACAACTGGCATTACACAGATGTCACAACCTTGCTGGAAGTGAAGAGGACTTAAAGCACTTACTGATGAAGATCAAAGACCACAGCCTTCAGTATGGATTACACCTCAACATAAAGAAAACAAAAATCCTCACAGCTGGACCAAAATACCACATCATGATAAATGGAGAAAAGGTTGAAGTTGTCAAGGATTTCATTTTACTTGGATCCACAACTAACACCCATGGCAGCAGCAGTCAAAAAATCAAAAGACACATTGCACTGGGCAAATCTGCTGCAAAGGACTTCTCTAAAGTGTTGAAAAGCAAAGACATCACTTGAAGGCTAAGGTGTGCCCAGCCTAAGCCATGGTATTTTCAACTGCATCGTACTCGTGCGAAAGCTGGACAAAGAATAAGGAAGACTGAAGAAGAATTGAAGCCTTTGAATTGTAGTTTTGGCAATAGACTGCCAAAGGAACGAACAAATCCACCTTGGAAGAAATACAACCAGAATGCTCCTTGGAAACAAGAATGGCGAGACTGTATCTTACATACTTTGGACATGTTGTCAGGAAGGATCAGTCCCTAGAGAAGGACATCATGCTTGGTAAAGTACAGGGTCACCAGAAAAGACAAAGACCATCAACGAGATGGATTGACCCAGTGACTGTAACAATGGGCTCAAGCATAACGATTGTAAGGATGGCACAGGGCTGGGCAATGTTTCGTTCGATGGTACATAAGATTGCTGTGAGTCAGAGCCAACTTGATGGCACCTAACAACAACAATGATACCATAGTCGATAGCCATGTGTGCTGAAAGAATATTGACATACAACATGCAACTGCATTTTATAATAAGAAAATATTCTTGTTATCACACATGCAATAAAAAGTTTTATCATCATAGGAGCCTAGGAAATATCAATTATATAGAAGGGCAAATTACACAGAAAGTTACCAATATACCTTCTAATCTACTAGTATATAATTTACTTATGTATTATGAATTATGTATATTATAATAGTCTGTTTCCCCCATCTGTCCCCCTTAGAATGAAGCTCCATGTTCGCAGGAACTTTTGTTCATTGATGTATAACAAATTCTTAGAACAATGTCTTGCACATAATAGGTTAATGTTTGATTGGGTAAATAAACAAATTTGGTCAAATATTTTGACAGACTTCCTACAACAGATAAAATTCTCCTATGTTTTGTTTCTAACCAACTGGAGATTATATTCATATAAAATTTATCTGCATAATGTTAACCCTTCTGTTACAGTGATGGCTATATTGACCATCATATACTAAAGTGTCTAACGAGTTGCCAAGAGCAAAACACTAAATGAACCAGTATAATTCATATATTTATCACAGTCTCTTCATTTACTGCCTCTTTTACATTATTTCATTGACATATTTTTATAAAGTTGCAGTTTTTGCTAAGGAGTCATGATCTGTATGCTAACATTTTCTATTCTATACTTTTAAATGTAATTTTTTTTTTTACTCACAAAGTTGATTTTATAACCACTAATTATTGATTTTATGGGTTGAAAACTCTACCCTAGTAAAATATATACACAAGGACACTCACAATAATGTTTATAGCAGCTTTGCATATAATAACAAAAACTTGGAAACAATCCAAATGCCTATTACCATAAGAATGTGTAAATTAATCTTTTTATTTGCATATAATTGAATAGTGCACAGCACTGGAAATGAATGAACTCGAGCTTCATACATTCAACATGATAATCCCATGACAAAAAATAAGCAAAAGAGAAAAAAAGCTATGAGTAAATATGAGTGATAACATTTACATAAAGTTTAGAACCAAAAAGTCCTCCCATATTTTTGGAGATGCATACATCTTATTATTCAACGATACATTCTGATAGCATGACGAAGTTCAAAATCTGTCTAATTGAAGGTACCAAGATTTTTCCTAGTTTTTCCGAGGATTTTTTAAAATGCACCCTGGAAGTGTAACATGGTCCTCTTACCCACTTTGTAGGAAGAATCTTAAAAACACCTCAATCCTGATTCTGTAACTTTTCAATTAATAAAACAATCTCATTTCAACTAATTACTAATATTTTCCATTGTAGAATTATATTCCACGTTATACTCAAAGCTCTCACTCTTCTCAGTGGTGTGTTAAAGTCAGGTTAAACCAGCTGGTAAGAGCCCATTGTACACATCCCTTCCCAATTTAGAGTTCAGTGATATCCTGTTGAAAACCTGAAATTGGCTATGATGGGAGTATTTACACTGTGGAAATGGGCAAACACTAAAAATTCATGCCATTTTTTTTTTCCTGGACACTCAGCTGTTAAACATTATCCAGCACAACACTGCCCCTTACTATTAAGGCTAAAGATACGGTTCCACTGCCTTAGGATGTATGTGTGTGTGTGTTTGTTTGAATGTGTGAGGGTATTGTGGCCTCCTGTCTCTCACGCCTGCCTCTCCTCTGTGCTTAATATTCCAATGTTAGTGCTGGAAAAGAGCTGCCCATACAAGTTGACTGCCCTCTTTTCTATTACAAGTTGTAATCTTTATGTGAACCTTCACACTGGTGGTCATGGATTTGCTATCCCCTTTTTTTTTCTGTTAGTCATCTCAGCTGACCTAAGCCTTAGTCTAGATCTCAGACAGGTGAAGCCCAACAAGCCCCAGAGACAAGATAGCCACTCCTGAGCAACAACTGACTCTTTTCAGACTGGGTTACATATTCTGACATTAAATCTGCTTTCCTCTGATACATTTGCCTTTTTGCCTCAAGTTGATACGGGCTCCAGTGAGCCTGCAACCATCACATTTGTGTACCCTCTGCACCCCAACACTAGGCTATCCAACCAAGGAACAGGTTTCAAATTTCAATCCTACAGCTATCACAAGAAATTATCTTACCCTACAGACCCTACATCTATTCACAAACTCTGACTTACCTCAATGGATGACCCTCTTCTTTTCTTGTATCTCTCTTGGTCAATAGCTCCCTAACATATTTAGTCTTTCTCATACCTGAGGACAAACTTCAAGTCTTACATCAAGAACCAGATTTTCAAAGGTGGAACAGAAATGACACTATAGACAGAAGCACTGTGACGTCCCTCTGCAGCAAAGACAAAAAACTAAGTAAAGCTGTTATGAACAATAATCTTGGTAACCTAAGCATCAAATAAAGGAATAAAGAACTGTATCAAGTACCGAATGGAATAAGAAACTGACAGAGAACAGGGAATGAGGAGAGCTACAGAGTCGAGGTCCCCTATCAGCTAATGTGGCATGGATTCACTATCTTGGACTACAGCCACCAAAAATGCAGACAGTGAGTTTGGGAAGCCAACTTGATAGAGCTCCCAACAAGAGACAGAACACCCAGTAACCAGGAGTACATGCTTTATAAAATTTTGAAAGAAAAAAAAGGCCAACCAAGAACAGTATATCCTGCAGAATTCTCACTCAAATATGACGGCAAAATTAGGACATTTCCAGATAAACAGAAATTAAGCGAATATGAAAAACCAAACCAAACTCACAAGAATTATTAAAGGGAGTCCTTTGGTTAGGGAACCAACAACATCAGACAACAACCTGAATCTAGGACACAAGACAGCATCAGCCAGGTACCAACCTAGGCAATGAACTCTCAAGGATAAAACAAAACTAAAAGATTTACAACATGGAACCAGAGCAGTGAATCTGTAAATGACAACAAAGTCAGAATAATAAAAGAGGGAATAAACAGTGTAGTATAGAATTTTCAAATGGGGATGAAGTCAAGGCAATACCAAGAAATAAAAGACTGGTTTAAACTTAGGAAGATAGGGGTAAATTTGAAGCTAACTAAAAAAAAGTTAACGAACCTACTCATCAAAATGAAGAAGAAAAACAAAGTCTCAGTAAACGCAAGATATACAAAAATGAAAGAAACCAAAAAAGAACTCACAAACAAAAGGAATTTAGCACAGAAGAGTAAGACAAAGAAAACATCAGCATCACAAAAAAGCACTACAAAATGACAGCAACAAATTCACACCTATCAATATTCACATTGAACATAAATGGATTAAATGCACCCATAAAGAGATGGAGAGTGACAGAATGGATAAAAAAAAAAAAAGTACTCATTAATATGCTGTCTACAAGAGACACACCTTAGAAACAAAGACATAAATACATTAAAAATCAAGGGATGCAAAAAAAATGTACCAAGGAAACAGCTACCAATACTAATCTCAGATAAAATAGACTTTAAAACAAAATCCACCATAAAAGACAAGGAAGGACACTATATAATGACAAAGGGGGAATCCACCATGAAGACATAACCTTAATAAATGTCTACGCACTCAATGATAGGGCTCCAAAACACATAAAACAAACTCTAACCACATTGAAAAGGGAAATTGACAGTTCCACAGTAATAGTAGGAGACTTCAACATGCCACTGTCAGCAAAGAATCAAACATCTAGAAAGAAATTTAACAAAGATACAGAACATCTAAAGCCCAGTCAACCAACTTGATCTCGTAGAACACATATAGAACACTGTACCCAATGGCAGCAAAGTACACATTCTTTTCCAGCACACACAGAACGTTCTCCAGAATACACGCATCTTAGGCCACAGAGCAACTCTCAACAAAATCCAAAACACTGCAATAATACGAAGTAATTTTTCTGATCACAATACCATCAAAGTAGAAATTAATAACAGGAAGAACAAGAAAAAAAAATACATGGAAATTGAATAACACCTTGCTTAAAAACCACTGGGTAATAAATCAAAGACAGAATGAAAAAAATTCCTAGAATCAAGCTAGAATGAAAACACATCATAACAAAACCTTTGGGACACAGCAAAGGCAGTGCTTAGAGTCAATTTATAGCAATAGATGCACACACCAAAAATGAAGAAAGGGACAAATCAAAACATTAGCTATACAGCTCAAACAAAGAAAAAGAGAACAGCAAAAGAAGCCCACAGCCACCAGAAGAAAGGAAATAATAAAGATCAGAGCAGAAATAAATGAAGTAGAGACTAGAAAAACAATAGAAAGAATCGAGAAAACAAAAAGTTGATTCTTTGAAAGCATTAACAGAATCAACAAACCTCTGGCCAAATTTACAAAAGAAAAACATGAGAGGACACAAATAACCCAAATAAGAAATGAAATGGGGACGTTGAAACAGGCCCAAATGAAATAAAAAGGATCATAACAAAGTATGATGAAAAACTATATTCCAACAAATTTGAAAACCTAGAGGAAATGAATAAATTTGGAGAAACGCACAACCTACCTAAACTAACACAAACTGGGGACGAAACTCTGAACAGGCCCAAAACAAGAGACTGAAAAGGTAATAAAAAAAAAAAAACCTCCCAATAACAATAAGAACCAAAAAACCCTTTCCCAGGTGACTTCACTGAAGAATTCTACTGAACATTTAGAGAGAAGCTTACACGAGTACTACTCAAACTATTACAAAACACAGAAAAGGAAATGTACTTCTGAATTCATTCTATGAAGCCAGCATTACCCTGAAACTAAAACCAGGCAAAGACACCACAAAAAAGAAAATTACAGACCAATATCTCTCATGAATATAGATGAAGAAATTCTTAACAAAATACTAGCAAATAGAATTCAGCATCATATCAAAAAAAAAAAAAAAAAAAACACCCCAACCAAGTAGGATTCATACCACGTGTGCAAGGATGTTTCAACATAAGCAAATCAATGTAATCACCACATAAATAAAAGAATCACATGATCATATCAAAGAACACAGAAAAGGCATCTGATAAAGTCCAACACCCATTCCTGATAAAAACTCTTAATAAAAAAGGTGTAGAAGGGAAATTCCTCGACATAATAAAGGGCACCAGTACAAAACCAACAGCCAACATCATTCTTAATGGAGAGAGTCTGAAAATATTCCCCCTGAAGACAGGGACAAAACAAGGACACTCTTTACTGTCACTCCTATTTAACGTTGTGCTGGAAGTTCTAGCTAGTGTGATAAGGCAATAAAAAGAAATAAAGGACATATAAATTGGTAAGGAAGAAGTAAAACTGTCCCTATTTGTGGATGATATACAATACAATGAGAACCCAAAGACCTCCATAAGAAAACCACCGAAACTAATAGAAGGATTCAGCAGAGTAGCAGAATATAGGATAAAGTTGGGTTCCTATATGGCAATAAAGAGAACTAAGTACAAAAAGGAAATCGGGAAAGCAATACAATACAATTACTTAGGAATAAATCTAACCAGGGACGTAAAAGAGGTATACAAAGAAAACTACAAAACACTACTGCATGAAAACAAAAGAGGCCTATGTAAATGGAGAAATATACCATGCTCACGGATAAGTAGACTCAACATTGTGAAAATGCCAATTCTACCCAAAGCGATCTACAAACACAATGCAATCCCACTCCTAATACCAACAACATTCTTTAACTTTATATGGAAAGGGAAGAGGCACTGGATAAGTAAAGCGCTATTGAAGAAGAATAAAGTAGGAGGACTTGCACTGCCTGACCTCAGAACCTACTATACACGTTGTTATTGTTCTTAGGTGCCGTCAAGTCAGCTCTGACTCATACCGACCCTATGCACAACAGAGCAAAACACTGCCCAGTCCTGCACCATCCTTATAATCGTTGTTATGCTTGAGCTTATTGTAGCAGCCACTGTGTCAATCCACCTCGTTGAGGGTCTTCCTCTTTTCCACTGACCCTGTACTCTGCCAATCATGATGTCCTTCTCCAGGGACTGATCCCTCCTGACAACATGTCCAAAGTATGTAAGACACAGTCTCGCCATCCTTGCCTCTAAGGAGCATTCTGGCTGCACTTCTTCCAAGAAAGATTTGTTCGTTCTTTTGGCAGTCCATGGTATATTCAATATTCTTCGCCAACACCAAATTCAAACGCGTCAATTCTTCGGTCTTCCTTATTCACTGTCCAGCTTTCACATGCGTATGATGTGATTGAAAATACCATGGCGCGGGTCAGGCGCACCTTAGTCTTTAGGGTGACATCTTTGCTCTTCAACACTACGAGTAAGTGCTTCAAGTCGTCTTCATTTTCAGCAAGCAAGATTGTGTCATCTGCATAACGCAGGTTGTTAATGAGTCTTCCTCCAATCCTGATGCCCCGTTCTTCTTCATATAGTCCAGCTTCTCGTATTATTTGTTCAGCATACAGATTGAATAGGTATGGTGAAAGAATACAACACTGACACACACCTTTCATGACTTTAAACCAATGAGTATCCCCTTGTTCCGTCCGAACAACTGCCTCTTGATCCATGTAATGGTTCCTCATGAGCACAATTAAGTGTTCTGGAATTCCCATTCTTCGCAGTGTTATCCATAGTTTGTTATGACCCACACAGTTGAATGCCTTTGCATAGTCAATAAAACACAGGTAAACATCCTTCTGGTATTTTTTGCTTTCAGCCAGGATCCATCTGACATCAGCAATGATATCCTTGGTTCCACATCCTCTTCTGAAACCAGCCTGAACTTCTGGCAGTTCCCTGTCGATATACTGCTGCAGCCGTTTTTGAATGATTTTCAGCAAAATTTTGCTTGCGTGTGATATTAATGATATTGTTCTATAATTTCCACATTCAGTTGGATCACCTTTCTTGGGAATAGGCATAAATATGGATGTTTTCCAGTCAGTTGGTCATGAAGCTGTCTTCCATATTTCTTGGCATAGACAAGTGAGCACCTCCAGCACTGCATCTGTTTGTTGAAACATCTCCATTGATATTCCATCAATTCCTGGAGCCCTGTGTTTTGCCAATGCTTTCAGAGCAGCTTGGACTTCTTCCTTCAGTACCATCGGTTCCTGATCATATGCCATCTCTTGAAATGGTTGAATATCAACTGATTCTTTTTGGTATAATGACTCTGTGTATTTCTTCCATCTTCTTTTGATGTTTCTTGTATCATTTAATATTTTCCCCATGGAATCCTTCACTATTGCAAACTGGAGGCTTGAATTTTTTCTTCAGTTCTTTCAGCTTGAGAAACACATAACGTGTTCTTCCCTTTTGGTTTTCTATCTCCAGCTCTTTGCCCATGTCATTATAATACTTTACTTTGTCTTCTCGAGAGGCCCTTTGAAATCTTCTGTTCAGTTCTTTTACTTCATGAATTCTTCCTTTTGCTTTAGCTGCTCGACGCTCAAGAGCAAGTTTCAGAGTCTCCTCTGACATCCACCTTGGTCTTTTCTTTCTTTCCTGTCTTTTCAGTGACCTCTTGCTTTCTTCATGGATGATGTCCTTGATGTCATTCCACAACTCATCTGGTCTTCAGTCACTAGTGTTCAATGCATCAAATCTATTCTTGAGATGGTCTCTAAATTCAGGTGGGATATACTCAAGGTCATATTTTGGTTCTCGTGGACTTGCTCTGATTTTCTTCCATTTCAGCTTGAACTTGCATATGAGCAATTGACAGTCTGTTCCACAGTTGGCCCCTGGCCTTGTTCTGACTGATGATATTGAGCTTTTCCATCGTCTCTTTCCACAGATGTAGTCAATTTGATTTCTGTGTGTTCCATCTGGCAAGGTCCATGTATATAGTCGCCCTTTATGGTGGTGAAAGAAGGTATGTGCAATGAAGAAGTCATTGGTATGGCAAAATTCTATCATTTGATAGCCAGCATCGTTTCTATCACCAAGGCCATATTTTCCAACTACTGATCCTTCTTCTTTGTTTCCAGCTTTCGCGTTCCAATTGCCAGTAATTATCAATGCATCTTGATTGCATATTTGATCAATTTGAGATTGTAACAGCTGATAAAAATCTTCTTTTTCTTCATCTTTGGCCCTAGTGGTTGGTGCATAAATTTGAATAATAGTCGTATTAACTGGTCTTCCTTGTAGGCGTGTGGATATTATCCTATCACTGATAGCATTGTACTTCAGGATATTTCTTGAAATGTTCTTTTTGACAATGAATTCAACACCATTCCTCTTCGAGTTGTCATTCCCGTGCATAGTAGACTATATGATTGTCTGATTCAAAATGGCCAATACCAGTCCATTTCAGCTCACTAATGCCTAAGAAATCAATGTTTATGTGTTCCATTTCATTTTTGATGACTTCCAATTTTCCTAGATTCATACTTTGTACATTCCAGGTTCTGATTATTAATGGATGTTCACAGCTATTTCTTCTCATTTTGAGTCTTGCCACATCAGCAAATGAAGGTCCTGAAAGCTTCAACTCTTCTTTGAGGAGGCAGCTCTTCCCCAGTCATCTTTTGAGTGCCTTCCAACCTGGGGGGCTCATCTTACAGCACTGTATCAGACAATGTTACACTGCTATTCATAAGGTTTTCACTGGTTAGTGCTTTTCAGATGTAGACTGCTGGGTCTTTCTTTCTAGTCTGTCTTAGTCTGGAAGCTCAGCTGAAAGCTGTCCTCCATAGGTGACCCTGCTGGTATCTGAATACCAGTGGCATAGCTTCCAGCATCACAACACACAAGCCCCCACAGTACAACAAATTGACAGACACATGGGGGCCTACTATACATAAGGTAGTCAAAACAGCCTGGTACTGGTACAATGACAGACACTTTGGCCAATGGCACCAAATTGAGAACTCATATGTAAATTCATCCACCTACAGTCACCTGATCTTCAACAGAGGCCCAAAGTATATTAAATGGGGAAAAGACAGTCTTTTTAACAAATGATGCTGGTGAAACTGGATGTCCATCTATAAAAAATGAAGCAGGACACAAACCTCACACCATACACAAAAATTAATTCAAAATAAATGAAAGACTTAAATATAAAACTAAAAACTACAAAGATCATTCAATAAAAAATGGGGTCAACACTAACAGCCCTAACACAGCATAAATAGGATACAAACCATAACTAATAATACACAAACACTGGAAGATAAGCTAGATAACTGGGATCTTCTAAAAATTAAACACTTATGCTCAGCAAAAGACTTCACCAAAAGAGCAAAAGAGAGCCTACAGACTGGGGAAAAAAAATTGACTATGACAAATCCAAAAAAGTTCTAATCTCTAAAATCTATGGGAAAATCCAATACCTCTACAACAAAAAGATGAATAATCCAATTAAAAAATCGACAAAGGATATGAACAGACACTTCACCAAAGAAGGTAGCAGGCAGCTAACAGAAACATGATGAAATGCTCACAATCACTAGCCGTAAGAGAAATGCAAAGCAAAACCACAATGAGATACCATCTCCTCCCAACATTACCAATACAAGTCAAAACAAAACAAAACAAACAAAACAGAAAATAACACATGTTGGAGAGGTTGTGGGGAGTTTGGAACTCTTATACACTGCTGGTGGGAATGTAAAATGATACAATCATTTTGGAAATCAATATGGCACTTCCTTAAAAAGCTAGAAATAGAAATATGATCCAGCAATCCCACCACTAAGAATACATCCTAGAGACATCAGTCATCACACGAATAGACATCTCCACACCCATGTTCATTGCAGCATTGTTCACAATAGCAAAGAGATGGAAACAACCTAGATGCCCATCAACAGATGAATGGATAAACAAACTATGGTACATACACACAATGGAGTATTACTCATTGATAAAGAACAATGATGAATCTGCAAAGCAACTCGCAACATGGATGAATCTGTAGGGCATTATGCTGAATGAAATAAGTCACAAAAGGACAAATACTGTATGAGACTACTGTTATAAAAATTTATGAAAAGGTTTACACACAGAAAGAATCTTTGATGGTTACTGGAGAGGGGATGGGTGGGGAAGGAAAAACACTAGATAACAGATAAGTGGTAACTTTGGTGAAGGGTAAGACAGTACACAATCCTGGGAAATTAAGCACAACTTGACCAACGCAAGGTCATGGAAGCTTCATAGACTCATCTAAACACCCTGAGGGACTGAATTACTGGGCCAAGGGTTGGGGACCATGGTCTCCGGGGGCATCTATCTCAATTGGAATAACATCCTTTATAAAGAAAATTTTCTACATCTTGCTTTGGTGAGTAGCATTGGGAGTCTTAAAAGTTTGTGAATGACCATCTGAGATACTCCACTGGTTCCACTCTACTGAGAGCAAGGGAGAATGGAAAGAAAAAAAACATAGACACAAGGAAAAGATTAGGCCAAAGGACTAATGAACCACATCTACCACAGCCTCCACCAGACTGAGTCCAGCACGACTAGATGGGGCCTGGCTACCGCTACCGACTGCTCTGACAGGGATCACAATAGAGGTTCCCTGACAGAACTGTAGAGAAATGTAGAGCAAAATTCTAACTCACACACACAAAAAAATCCAGACTTACTGGTCTGGCAGAGACTGGAGAAACCTTAAGAGTATGACCCCCGGGTAGGCTTTTAACTCAGTACTGAAGTCACCCCTGAGATTCACCCTTCAGCCTGAGATTAGATAGGCACATAAAACAAAAGGAGTCTAAATGGGCACACCAGCCCAGGGACAAGGATGAGAAGGCAGGAGGCAAAAGGAAAGATGGCAATGGGAAACCGCGTTCTAGAAGGGCAGAGTGTTGACATGTTGTGGTGTTGGTAACCAATGTCACAAAACAATATGTGTATTAAGTGTTTAATGAAAAACTAATTTGCTCTGTAAACTTTCATCTAAAGTACAAAAAAAAAAAAAGATTTTATTGAAAAGTACTGATTAGAAAGGGAAAAACACAGAACAGAATTTCATGGACTCTAGACTTACAGGAGCCATGAAGGTTGCATGAACACCTGAAACCATTGTTCTAAGATAACCTTTATACCATAAACCAATAATATACCCTGAAGTCTTCTTAAAACCAAACAAAAGTTTAGCTTAACTAATAAAAAAGTATCTGCCCTGAGCCGTATGCTCTTTTAAGAACTATCTATAGGGGATAAATTGACAATAGCAACTTGAAAGATTAGATAGGAACCTTAGGGGGCAGTGAGTTTATGCTAATGGAGAGGAAGATCTCAGAAAGGAGGGCGAGAATGTTTGCACATCTTGTAGAATGTAATCAATGTTCCTGAACTGTACATGCAGAAAACTTTGAATTGGTATATTTTACTGTGTATATTCTCAGTAGCAACCAAAACATAAAATAAATTATTTAAAAAGAGAGAGAGAAAAAAGAATCAGAGTTTCTTTAAATTGGGGCTTGGAGAATGTTGCAACTTTGTTTTCAACAGGGCACTATCTTTGTTTAGCATAAAAAAAAATCATATCTTCCTTCAATTTCTCTGTTAGATATAATCTAAGAGTTCATGTTTTTGGAGCATGAGGTATTGGATTTTGCATCGATTCAATCTCAGGAGAGGAGGCCAAATTTCACCTCTATTTTATTTGGTTCTGTATAGCTTGAATTTTTATACAACATATTTTACTTCCATAAGAAAAAAATAAAAGTAGTGATTTATATTCTTATGTACTCAGCTGCTAGAGAGTAGAAGAAAGCAGTATAGGAGTGTTCTGTATTGGGAATAAAAGACCCGATATTGTAATTTTTAAAACAAGATGCTGTATATAGTTAAATGTTGGCTAGAATACGTTGGCCCAAGTGAGAAAGTGATCAGATTTTTCCATATAAAGTCATGTAACATATACAATCGAGAAACATGAAAAAAAAAAAAAAAGGAGGTCCTCCAGCTTCTCTTACCCAATTCTAACACATGAGTGAACAAACCTAATTTAATTATGCATAGTAAATTTAAACTGCTGCAGAAAAACCCTAGAAAAGAAATAGTGGTGGTGGTATTGAAATAATAAGGGAATTGGGAATCTGATAGAAAAATCACGGATTTTGTACAGACATAAAATCATATATGTAAAATAAAAATGAAGTTAAGATAGCAAGAAAGGAAGTAGAATCACAGATCTTTTCATACTATCAGCAAGAGGAGCCAGGACATATCAAAGAGAAAGCATTGGTTGCAAAAGTTTGGGCCAGCAGAATGAAAGAATATGCATGCTTTGCAAAATGACTCTTTTAATATTAAGATACTATTGCATTTGTTAGGATAATGCTAGCTTCTATAGAAAATAAAGCTAGAAATGTATAATGACCTAAAAGCAATAGAAATATATTTCTTACTCATGTTTACTGGGTGTGTTGCTTGACCCTCATCAGCCCTACCATTCAGAGATGCAGAATGATAGAACCACTACTGTATTCAATAGCTGGCTTCCAGGATCACACTGGGTTCGTCTCTGTTCTTGCCAGAGGAAGAGGAAGAATATGTAGGCGCACTTGTGGCAAGTTTTTAATGGGCTGAGTCTGCAAGTAGAACTTAAAATTTTCACTCATGTTCCCTGGTGAAAACTCAGTCACAAGGACAGCTAACTGCAAGGGAGAATAGCACATGCACTCTTGCCCAGGAAGAAAAGAACATGGATTTGGCAAGCAGCTAAAATCAATCAATGTGAAATGGAATTGCCTTCTCTTTAGATAGTTTAAAACAGAATAACTCTATCTGACTGCGGTAGTATGGATGCAGTGCTGCCTGAGGAGTCCCTTGGTGGTGCAAACAGCTATCCTGCTCGGTTGCTAACCAAAAGGTTGGAGGTTCAAACCACTCAAAGGCTCTTTGGAACAGAGGCCTGGTGATTTCCTTCTGAAAAAATCAGTCATTGAAAGCTCTATGCAGTACAATTTTGCTCTGACACGCATGGGGTTGCCATGGTTTGGAGTCAACTCAACGGCAACTGGTTTTAGCGCTGCTGAAGACATAAGTATGGATTGTCACCAAACAGTTTCTTTGGGTCTTGTCGACTCCTCTGAACTTTGCAAAGGTGTTTGTATTTTTGGTTTTTTTTAAAAAAAGAACACATGGAGAAGAAACATATAAAGGGGTATGAATGAGCAGCTAGGAAATGATATAGAGTTTTATGTTGACGGGGGATATGGAGAGAGGAAAGTTATTGGGGGAAATTACAGCAAACGAGAGGGAGAGGGGAAGAAAGAGAAGAACATGAGAAGAGTAAGGGAAAGTGTTCTTATTTTTCAATGAAGTGATGACAAAATACCAAAACAAGAATGTGCAGTGTTTCAAAAACTTCAAGGAAAATAATATAGTCCCTTCAGTGCTATTTATTCCTACTTTACTCTTCATGAGTAATGACAGTTGCAAAAGCTAGCATGCACAGGATCACAATTCGGAAGCCTCTACCACATTGCCCTCAGGGCTGTCTGATTTTTGACCCAATATTTGTATTTGGTTAATTGTGTACTGAACTCACCTGCTTATTGAGTCATTTTCAGGGCCTTACTTCATACTTTTTTTTGATTTGGTTGTTATTTTTCTTATCTGTCTCTGTTGTTGGAGCCCAGACCAAACAAGGCACTGGGTACCCAAACCAAACCAAACCCAGTGCCGTCGAGTGGATTCCGACTAATAAAAAAAAAAAGATTATACTCCTTAAAGAATTTTTGAATTTTGAAAAAATATAATGAATTTTGTGGGTAGGAACAGCCTGAATTTTACACAAGACTTCTGAACCTGACTATATCCTCATTTATTTGGAATATTTAAGTGATTAACGCCAAAACCTAAAATTGAGTGGATACACTCAAGGTCATATTTTGGCTGTCCTGGACTTGCTCTGATTTTCTTCAGTTTCAACTTGAACTTGCATAGGAGCAAGGTCTGTTCCACAGTTGGCCCCTGGCCTTGTTCTGACTGATGATATTGAGCTTTTCCATCGTCTCTTTCCACAGATGTAGTCAATTTGATTTCTGTGTGTTCCATCTGGTGAGGTCCATGTGTATAGTCCCCGTTTATGTTGGTGAAAGAAGGCATGTGCAATGAAGAAGTCATTGGTCTTGCAAAATTCTGTCATTCGATCACTGGCACCATTTCTATCACCAAGACCATATTTTCCAACTACTGATCCTTCTTCTTTGTTTCCAACTTTCATGTTCCAATCGCCAGTAATTATCAATGCATATTGATTGCATGTTTGATCAATTTCAGATTGTAGCAGCTGATAAAAATCTTCTATTTCTTCATCTTTGGCCCTAGTGGTTGGTGTGTAAATTTGAATAATAGTCGTATTAGCTGGTCTTCCTTGTAGGCATGTGGATATTATCCTATCACTGACAGCATTGTACTTCAGGATATTTCTTGAAACGTTCTTTCTGACGATGAATTCAACACCATTCCTCTTCGAGTTGTCATTCCCGTGCATAGTAGACTATATGATTGTCTGATTCAAAATGGCCAATACCAGTCCATTTCAGCTCACTAATGCCTAGGAAATCAATGTTTATGTGTTCCGTCTCATTTTTGATGATTTCCAATTTTCCTAGATTCATACTTCGTACATCCCAGGTTCCGATTCTTAATGGATGTTCACAGCTGTTTCTTCTCATTTTGAGTCATCCCACATCAGCAAATGAAGGTCCCGAAAGCTTTACTCCATCCACATCATTAAGGTTGACTCTACTTTGAGGAGGCAGCTCTTCCCCAGTCATCTTTGAGTGCCCTCCAACCTGGGGGGCTCACCTTCCAGCACTATATCAGACAATGTTCCCCTGCTATTCATAAGGTTTTCACTGGCTAATGCTTTTCAGGAGTAGACTGCTGGGTCCTTCTTCCTAGTCTGTCTTAGTCTAGAAGCTCAGCTGAAAGCTGTCCTGGCATAGCTTCCAGCATCACAGCAACACGCAAGCCCCCACAGTACGACAAACTGACAGACACGTTGTGGAATGACATCAAGGACATCATCCATGAAGAAAGCAAGAGGTCACTGAAAAGACAGGAAAGAAAGAAAAGACCAAGGTGGATGTCAGAGGAAACTCTGAAACTTGCTCTTGAGCTTTGAGCAGCTAAAGCAAAAGGAAGAATTCATGAAGTAAAAGAACTGAACAGAAGATTTCAAAGGACCTCTCGAGAAGACAAAATAAAGTATTATAATGACATGGGCAAAGAGCTGGAGATGGAAAACCAAGAGGGAAGAACACGCTATGTGTTTCTCAAGCTGAAAGAACTGAAGAAAAAAATCTAGCCTCGAGTTGCAATACTGAAGGATTCCATGGGGAAAATATTAAATGATACAGGAAACATCAAAAGAAGATAGAAGGAATACACAGAGTCATTATACCAAAAAGAATTAGTTGATATTCAACCATTTCAAGAGGTGGCATATGATCAGGAACGGATGGTACTGAAGGAAGCAGTCCAAGCTGCTCTGAAGGCATTTGCAAAAAACAAGGCTCCAGGAATTGATGGGATATCAATTGAGATGTTTCAACAAACAGATGCAGCGCTGGAGGTGCTCACTTGTCTATGCCAAGAAACATGGAAGACAGCTTCCTGGTCAACTGATTGGAAGAGATCCATATTTATGCCTATTCTTTCCCAAGAAAGGTGATCCAACTGAATGTGGAAATTATAGAACAATATCATTAATATCACATGCAAGCAAAATTCTGCTGAAGATCATTCAAAAATGGCTGCAGCAGTATATGACAGGGAACTGCCAGAAATTCAGGCCGGTTTCAGAAGAGGACGTGGAACCAGGGATATCATTGCTGATGCTAGATGGATCCTAGCTGAAAGCAGAGAATACCAGAAGGATGTTTACCTGTGTTTTATCGATTATGCACAGACATTTGACTGTGTGGATCATAACAAACTATGGATAACACTGTGAAGAATGGGAATTCCAGAACATTAATTGTGCTCATGAGGAATCTTTACATAGATCAAGGGGCAGTTGTTCAGACAGAACAAGGGGGTACTGATTGGTTTAAAGTCAGGAAAGGTGTGCATCAGGGTTGTATTCTTTCACCATGCCTATTTAATCTGTATGCTGAACAAATAATCTGAGAAGCTGGACCATATGAATAAGAACGGGGCATCAGGATGGGAGAAAGACTCATTAACAACCTGTGTTATGCAGATGACACAACCTTGCTTGCTGAAAGTGAAGAGGACTTGAAGCGCTTACTAATGAAGATCAAAGACCACAGCCTTCAGTATGGATTACACCTCAACATAAAGAAAACAAAAATCCTCACAATTGGACCAATGAGCAACATCATGATAAACAGAGAAAAGATTGAAGTTGTGAAGGATTTCATTTTACTTGGACCCACAACCAACAGCCATGGAAGCAGCAGTCAAGAAATCAAAAGACACATTGCATTGGGCAAATCTGCTACAAAGGACCTCTTTAAAGTGTTGAAGAGCAAAGATGTTACCTTGAAGACTAAGGTGCGCCTGACCCAAGCCATGGTATTTTCAATCACATCATATGCACGTGAAAGCTGGACGATGAACAAGGAAGACTGAAGAAGAATTGACAACTTTGAATCTTGGTCTTGGCGAAGAATATTGAATATACCACGGACTGCCAAAAGAACGAACAAATCTGTCCTAGAGGAAGTGCAGCCAGAATGCTCCTTAGAGGCAAGGATGGTGAGACTGAGTCTTACATACTTTGGACATGTTGTCAGGAGGGATCAGTCCCTGGAGAAGGACATCATGCTTGGCAGAGTACAGGGTTAGCGGAAAAGAAGAAGACCCTCAACAAAGTGGATTGACACAGTGGCTGCAACAATGAGGTCAAGCATAACAACGATTGTAAGGATGGCTCAGGACCAGGCAGTATTTCATTCTGTTGTGCATAGGGTCACTATGAGTCGGAGCTGACTCAACGGCACCTAACAACAACAACAACAATGCCAAAACCATACATGACCTTGATAACCAATGTCAAGCAAAGATCCTGGCAACAGCTTTTTAACTTCTTCTAAATGCAAGTATTTATCATGTCTACATCTAGGAGAATATTGCAGTGCTTTATCTGATGCTTTGATTTCATTAGACTGGCATCAAAATGATTAGGTTCCACATGGCATCAGGAAGGGCTTTGAAAATGGACCATCAGTTGGAAGGCTCTTCACTAGCATTTTGCAACCTTCCTCAAGCATAGCAGTCAATGTCAATTCACAGAAAAGTTTACTACAGTCTTATGGCCTGGATACACTTTACCTGAATCTATGCAGGATCCATGAAACTTATCTTGATTCTTTGTGCAAGAAGAAAGCAAAATGTGGATGGAAGGTAGAGGTTTCGGTATGATGCTCCTTTCCATCTCGATTGCCTGAGATAGATGACCATCTTCTGCCCACAGCAGCCATTGGAGTCAAAGTTAATGTCTTAATATATGACTCAGCTAGACTTTATGTGACTTTTGTTCCTTTTTTATGGTAATGGCTCAAGTAATGCTGTCCACTGAAGACATGCAGTATAAAGGAAAGAGCTATGTGCTGTCTGCTGTTGATGACTGAAGGATAGTTCTCTGGGAACCCACAGAAGTTGGAAATGGATGGAGGAATTCCACTTAGGCACAATTTATTATTTTATTAATCTTCCACTTAAAGATCCTATAAAGACATGTATGGACTATGTCATCCACCATGTATGAATTTTTGAATGTGGTCCATTTTATTTTTTAATAAATAATGCTTGGCCTAGTCATCATCCAAAATGGCCCCCAAAAGTCCCTGCCTCTTGGCATTCATGCCTTCTTGTAGATCACCTCCCCACCCACACACACATTGTATCACAGAAGGGATAGTAGAACATTACTTCTGAGGCTAGGTTATAAAAGACATTGTGGCTTCTGGTAAAGAAAAGGGTATGACTGCAAAATCTTTCAATACCTCAGAAAGATCAAAGATGACACCTCAGAGTAGATTCAATCATAAGGAAACTTTACAAACATTTTTAGACTCTGCCTCTCAGACACCCTCAATCAAACAATAAGAGCTTCTAAGAAGCTTAAGGAAGCTGTCCTGCAGTCATCTCAGCAGAAGCTGAAGGTGAAGAAGGGCTTTTCTTGAAAGTATTTAAGATAATTATGTTCACAGAAATACCACCAGCTTGATCTGCAAAGGACAGAGACTGTATAAAAGGAAAAGAGGACTTTGAACACCTCAAATTATACAAGCATAAGATAAACTTAAAAAAAAAACTCCTTAGCTGAAAATAAATGCCACTTTTATGGAAAATAAGGGATGAGTCACAGCCCAGACCAAGAGCTCAGAGGGTATAAGAGCCAGGGAGAGTAATTCCCAGGTCTTAAGTCCTAATCAAGGAACTGCCAACCTGTGCTCAGCTGACTTCAGAATTTGTATGGACTGATACTCCTGTCCTTTTATTTTCTGCTTTTTGAGCAAAAATTTCTACCGCAATTGTCCTGTCTCTGCCCCTATTGTACGTTAGGTGTTGGTTAGAGGAGGAATAACTTGTTTCTTTTGTTTGCAGCTCTTTGGATTGAGAGGAACAATAGTTAAGGAGTTGCACTTAAGGAATTACACTCAAGCAGTCTCGTGCACACCTGGACTTTATTCAAATAGTGAGACTCAGGACTCTGAGCCAAAGTTTCTGTGGGATGAAACTTTGGGACCTTTGGAGGAGGTGAGCATATTTTTCAAGTGGGAAGGATGTGAATTGTCGGAGGCTACAGAAGCACTGTGGTAGTCAGCTTCTAAGATGGCCCCAATGATGTCTGTCTTCTGGTATCCATGGCCTTGTGTAGTGCCCTCCCAAAATTTATCAGCGTTGGTCTGTGTATCAAGTAGGATATGGCAGAAGTGATGGTATATCACTTTAAAAGATATTTTGAGTTTTCCCTCTGCCTCTAGTTAGTGTCACTCTGGGGAGGCCAGCTGTCATGTGTATGCAGCATTATGGAAAGATCCACGTGGATAGGAACTGAGGGCTTTTTCTTCCAAAAGCTGTGTCATTGGGCTTGGAAGCAGGTCTTCAGGCTCCAGTCAAGTTTTCCAGTGACTGCAGCCATGGCCAACACCTTGATTACAACCTTATTAGAGACTGAGTTAAAACAAAACAACAAAACAGGTCCTGCATTCTGACCCATAGAACCTATGAGATGAAAGATGTTTGGTTTTTTTAAGTCCGTGACACTTGGGATTCTTTGTTCTAAAAAATAGATAACTAATCCACTACTACTAGAACACAGCACTTTCTTCATTTAATTTATACTGCATCCTGACTAGCAGTTTTCAATGCCATGAGCTTCATCAGCTGGCCCCTAATATTACTTGTTTTAAAGTATGAAGTAATTTATTTAAAGGCTAAAAGTTATGACTGTGGAGACACCTCATCTAAAAATCTAATTATATGCTTTCCTGCACCAAGGAGCCCGAACAAGGCAAAGTAGTACCCTTTCTTAAACCATAAACTTTATTTACAAACAGTACTTCAACTTATTTCATTTTCTCTTGCCCTACTCAACGGCAACAGGTTTGGGTTTTTTATTGAATAACAAATGTAGTAATATCTTGTATCTTTTATGTATGTTTGAGCTTCTGAATATCAGAAACTTCCAATTTTAAGGCTCAGCTAGACATAATCTGCCATTGAAAAGAGACTGATTAATTTGCATGGCACCAAACAAGTACAACTGGAAAAGAGAGGCAGGAGTGGGTGTGAGTTATAACATAGTTAAGTTGTTGTTTGGAAGGTTTGACAAGGGATGCTGTTGAAGTATGGATTCATCACCTAAAAAATCTAATCATCGCACTATACGTAGTGATATTTTTTCTTAAAATATAAAATAATTTATGTCATAGTTCCTTTGTAGATTAATATGACATGCAGTTATTCACTAGAAAAGTTTGTTTTTAAATTTTTATTGTGCTTTAAGTGAAAGTTTACAAATCAAGTAAGTTTCTCATACAAAAATTTATATCCACCTTGCTATAGACTCCTAGTTACTCTCCCCCTAATGAGACAGCACACTCCTTCTCTCCACCCTGTATTTCCGCGTCCATTCAGCCAGCTCCTGTACCCCTCTGTCTTCTCATCTCGCTTCCAGACAGGAGCTGCCCACATAGTCTCCTGTGTCTACTTGATCCAAGAAGCTCACTCCTCACCAGTATCATTTTCTATCTTATAGTCCAGTCCAGTCCCTGTCTGAAGAGTTGGCTTTGGAAATGGTTCCAGTCTTGGGCTAACAGAAGGTCTGGGGACCATGACCTCTGGGGTCCTTCTAGTCTCAGTCAGGCCATTAAGTCTGGTCTTTTCAAGAGAATTTAAGGTCTGCATCTCACAATAGAAAAGTTTTTGTGTTTTGACTGAATTATTTTACCTATAGGTTTGCAGATGAAATTCATTTGGTTACCCTTAAAAATGGGAAATAAAGTTTTTGAATAGGTATGACTATGTCAGTCGTTCTTTTGAGCCAAGGTTTATTTGGTTGTATAGATACATGCACCAGACTCAGTTATTTTCATAAGGGAATTTAACAAGAATTTAAAGATGAGATAATTCCAATTCTACCAAAATTATTTCCAAAGATAGAAAATAGGAATTGCTTAAAGTGATAAAATAAATTCTAGGTCCAGAAAAAAAAAAGTTGGAATGGCATTTATAGTACATATGAATAAGATTATTTTTTTATGGTTTGAGAAGCTGAACTTCGCATAGATGTAGCTGAGCCAAAGAGTTTAGATTTAACCTTTTTTAAAATATTTATATGTAAAGAACTAAACACAAAATAATTAGTATGTATTTAAAAAGTAAGAATGAAGAGGTAAAACAGCTATGCATAACTAGATGTTTTACTCTTAATGTATACTTTTGATTATTGCCTAATTTAATTTACTGATATATGGTTGAGAAAAATGTATTCACTTTGACGTGTAATGTAGAGTCAAATTCTTTGTGGATCCTCTAAAATATCTGTGATGGACAGACTCTAAGAGGGCCCCCTACTAGTCCCACTTCCTGGGGTCCAAACCCTTGACTATACTTTTCACTTGAGTGTGGGCAGCATCTGTGACTTGCTTCTCACCAATGGGTATGGCAAAGGTGTAGGAGTCCCTGGGTGGTGCAGTTAACACACTCAGCTGTTAATCAAAATGTTGAAAGTTTAAGTCCACGCTGAGGTGCCTCAGAAGAAATGCCTGGGGATCTTCTGAGAAATCAGCTCTTGAAATCTCTATGGAGCATAGTTCTACTCTAACATACAGGGTGCCAGAGAATGGCAGCTTTTGCGCACCTGTGTGTGTGTGTTTGATAGGATATCACTTATGTGATTACATTGCATGAGATTGTAACTTTTTTCTTGCTGGCAGACAAGTCTTAGTTCTCCTTCTTACTGTGTGGCCTTGGTCAAATAATTCAGCTGCTCTAATATTCAGTTTCTTCATCTGTAAAGTGATAATAGCATAATATCACACTACTTTATTTACATGGCTGTGTGAGAATAAAGCTACCTTCCCACAAGGAACTTTGAAAACCATGTTATATTATACAAATATTTGAAAACCATGTTATATTATACAAATATGTCTTACTTACCGAATATTCTGTTAGACATGAGGGATGCAAGGATGAGTAAAACATAGAGATAAACACCCAGTTTATAAGAGGTTGTGACTTCCAAACGTATTAAAACAAAATGTAACTACGTTTAGAAATGGGGATAGATATAATGATATTTAACCATGTTTCTAGCCGATACTCTCAAGGGATCCTTTCTAAAAGAAAGGATTCTGCAACTAATATTTTAAAACCTAGGACATGAATTTTGGGCTAATTTAGATTCACTTGCAGATGTTTATATTTCTTAATCTTTAGGCTATTGCTTCTGCCATGTTAACTGATGATATTACTGGGCTGTGTAAGTTAACGATTTTTAAAGATTTTAAAATACTAGAAGGATGCTTAATAAGCATAAATGCATTTTAAGTAATTTACCAAGATTCTTTTAACAACAAACAGATCCCCTCCTGTGACAGCTGCTATGTTACATATCTGGCAATTCTGTGGCACTGGAAAATTCCAATGGAAGAAGGATTGAAATGAGCAAAAATAATGCTGTCACACTCAGTTCAGATTAAATGTAAGCACTCAGATCATTTCCCTGGTCCTCTCTCTTGCCATTCCAAAGAGAAAACACAAATACATTAGAGTTCCCGTAGTATGAGAGCTTCTCTGGTAATGATGTTCAGCAATTATGTAAGGAATGACAGTAGCTTAATTTCAAATGCTTGACCCAGCTGAAGCTGCAGACAAAAATGACATCGAGTGAAAGTTGGGTCACAGTACTAACAGATTATGGGTGAATCCACTGAGCTAAATGAACCAAGTTGTTTTTCAATTTATGCTGGGAAAACAAGTTTAGATCATTTAGCCCCAAAGAAATTCACATTATTTGGGAATAAGATTGAAAACAAAGTGTTATGGATTGAACTGTGTGCCCCTCAAAATTTGTGTCAACTTAGCTAGGCCATGAATCCCAGTATCTGGTCATTGTCCACAATTTTGTCATCTGATATTAATTTTCCTATGTATTGTAATTCCTACCTACCTCTATGGTGTTAATGAGGCAGGATTAGAGGCAGTTATGTTAATGAGGCAGAACTCAATCTATAAGATTAGGTTGTGTTTTAAGTCAATCTCTTTCGAGATATGAAAGAAAGAAGCAAGCAGAGGGACACAGGGACCTCATTACCAGCAAGCAAGAAAAGCCAGAAGCACGGGCATCCTTTGGACCACTGGTCCCTGCATTGAGAAGTTCCTGTTGTTGTTAGGTTTCTGTTATCTTCCAGTCGGTCCCGACTCATAGTGACCCTATGTACAACAGAATGAAATGCTGCCTGGTCCTGCACCATCCTCACAATAGTTGCTATGCTTGAGCTCATTGCTGTAGTCACTGTGTCAATTCATTTCCTTGAGTGTCTTCCTCTTTTTCACTGACCCTCCACTTTATCAGGGGTAATGTCCTTCCTGATCCTTCCTGGTAACATGTCCAAAATGTGTGAGATGTAGTCTCACAATCCTTGCCTCTAAGGAGCATTTTGGTTGTACTTTTTGATCATGGATCTGAGTAAAAGGAAATCCTTGATAACTTCAGTTTTTTCTTCATTTATCATGACGTTGCTTATTGGTCTATTTGTGAGGATTTTTGTTTTTTTTTTTTCTGCTGAGATGTTCCTCCAATCCAGAGGCTGAATTCTTCTTCATATAGTCCAGCTTCTTGGATTATTTGCTCAGCTCCTAGGCCACGAGAAGGTTGAGAACAAGGACCTTCCTCCAGAACGGACAGAGAGAGAAAGCTTCCCCTGGAGCTGGTGCCTGAATTTGGACTTCTAGCCTCCTAGTCTGTGAGAGAATACATTTGTTTGTTAAAGCCATCCACTTGTGGTATTTCTGTTATAGGAGCCCTAGATAACTAAGACACAAAGCCAGCAACGTTACTCTATCAGTCTTTGAACTCCTTGGCATAGTTCATGTTAGAAGAATTAATTGGCTATTTCCCCAATTACTAATATGCAGTATAGCCCAGGAAACCTTACAGGGCAGTTCCACTCTGTCATATATGCTGGTTATGAGCCAGAATTGACTCAATGGCACATAACCACAAACAACAAGGTTACGTATAAAATATCTATAAAATATGGATGTGTGTCTTTAAAATGGAGCTTTAAAAACTTCTAGAGGTACTCTATAAGTGAAATCACATGCTACCTCCTGAAATGGCTGAATGCGGACCAATTCTTTTTGGTATAGTGACTCTGTATATTCCATCCATCTTCTTTTGATGCTTCCTGAGTCATTTAATATCTTCCCCATAGAAACCTTCCATATTGCAACTTGAGGTTTGAATTTTTTCTTCAGTTCTTTCAGGTTGAGAAATGCTCAGCGTGTTCTTCAATTTTGGCTTTCTATGTCTAGGTCTTCGCACATTTCATTATAATACTTTACTTTGTCTTTTCAAGCCTCCCTTTGAAATCTTCTGTTCATCTTTTTTACTTCATTATTTCTTGCTTTCACTTTAGCTACTCAACATCCAGAAGTCCAAGCTGCACTGAAGGCATTGTCAAAAAAGAAGACTTCAGGAATTGACAGAATATCAATTGAGATGTTTCAAAAAATGGATGCAGCACTGGAAATTCTCACTCATTCCAAGAAATTTAGAAGACAGATACCTGACCAACCAGCTGGAAGAGATCCATACTTGTACCCATTCTGAAGACAGGTGATCCAATAGGTTGCAGAAATTATCAAACAATATCATTAATATCACACACAAGTAAAATTTTGCTGAAGACAGCATTCAAAAACAATTGCAGCAGTACATTAACAGTGAACTGTCATAAATTCAAGCTGGATTCAGAAGAGTACATGGAACAAGAGATATCACTGCTGATGTCAGATGGATCCTGGCTGAAAACAGAGAATACCAGAAAGATGTTTATTTGTGTTTTTTGACTATGAAAAGGTATTCTACTGCATGGATCATAACAAGTTATGGATAACATTTCAAAGAATGGGAATTACCAAACACTTAATTGTGCTCATAAGGAACCTTATCTTGGACCAAGAGGCAGTCATTCAAACAGAACAAGGGAATACTGAGTGGTTTAAAGTCAGGAAAGGTATGCACCGGTGTTGTATCCTTTCACCATACTTATTCTATCTGTGTGCTGACCAAATAATCCAAGAAGCTGGACTATATAAAGAACAGGGCACCAGAATTAGAGGAAGACTCATTAACAACCTGCATTATGCAGATGACACAACCTTGCATGCTGAAAGGGAAGAGGACTTAAAACACTTACTGATGAAGATCAAAGGCCCCAGCCTTCAGTATGGATTACACCTCCACATAAAAAAAAGCAAAAATTCTCACAACTGGACCAATAAGCAACATCATGATAAACGCAGAAAATATTGAAGTTGTAAAGGATTTCATTTTACTTGGATCCACAATCCATGCCCCGGGAAGCAGCAGTCAAGAAACCAAATGATGCATTGCATTGGGCAAATCTGTTGCAAAAGATCTCTTTAAAGTGTTGAAAAGCAAAGATGCACACTTGAGTACACCTGACCCAAGCCATGATATTTTCAATCACCTCATAACGCATGCAAAAGCTGGACAGCGAATAAGGAAGACCAAAGAAGAATTGATGCCTTTGAATTATGGTGTTGGCAGAGAATATTGAATATATCATGAACTGCCAGAAGAACAAACAAATCTTTCTTGGAAGAAGTACAGTCAGAATGCTCATTAGAAGTAAGGATGACGAGACTTCATCTCACATACTTTGGACATGTTTTCTGGAGGGACCAGTCCCTGGAGAAGGACATCATATTGGTAAAGCAGAGGGTCAGTGAAAAAGAGGAAGACCCTCAAGAAGATGGATTGACACAGTGGCTCAGCAATGGGATCAAGCAAAACAATGATTGTGAGGATGGTGCAGGATGAGGAGTGGTTCACTGTTGTTCATAGGTTTGCTATGAATAGGAACGACTCGACAGCACCCAACAACAACAACAAGTAGAAGTGGGATTTTTTTGTCAAAGCAAAGATGAATACTTTTGATGTGGGGACATATAGCACTTGGCATAGTTTTGGACTATTGTCACCAATACAAAGAAACAAAAGATGACAAGGAAGCTATTTGCTTCAAATGTTTAACAGAAAGTCTGGGAACACTGTTATATCAGAATATGGCGCGGGGGAAAGAAAAAGGCTTTAATCAAAATTTCAGTACATGAGTCCATGAGTCCATTTTTGCAGAAAGATTTTACTGTATAGAAAGTAAGATTTCCATCTGAGACACTTATTGAAGGCATACTAGATAAATCTTTCCTGGCCCTGTGGGAAAAAGCCACCACTAGCACTGAAAAACTAAATAACATGTCAAAGACAATCCCAGTGGCAGTGAGAACCCTACCTGTGTTCTTTCACTTGCTTGTTCATTCATTATTTATTCCTTTCCTCCTTGATTCTTTTGGTAATGAGACTGTTTTTGCATATAGGCATGCCCTGTGAGGTAGAGTGGGACATTGTCAGATTTAGTCTATCCAGGGGCTATTTTCTGTAGGAAGCAATTTAAGATTCAGGCTCTAAAGGGCCTCTTCAGTGATTGCATGAGGGCGGACCAAGGCCAGATCCATAATTTGCAGGGCCCAATGCAAAATGAAAATGTGGGGCCCCTTGTTCAAAACGCAGGACAAAAGTATTTTCTTTTCTCCTCTGTCTCTTGCTGAACATGTCATGGTGTTTTGTTTTTTTTTTTTGGCTGAGGCCCTGGTGGCACAGTGGTAAAAGAGCCTGGCTGCTAACCAAAAGGTTGGCAGTTCAAATCCACCTGCTGCTCCCTGGAAGCCCTGTGGGGCATTTCTACTCTGCCTTGTAGAGTTGCTAAGATTCGGAATTGACTCTACAGCAACGGGTATTTAATGTTGTTCTCTCTCATACATGAGGGTATTCACAGGGCATTTACAGACCCTCACAGGCATCCAGGGTCCTGCTTCCCACCACTGCAAACAGGGCACATGCACCCAACGGCAACCGTCTCCTGTGTTGGAGCCCAGGACCCTGACAGTGATGAGGGGGCCGCAATAATTGCTGGGTGGGTACCTGAGAGTGCACGGCCAAGATCCTATCCCAGGTGGCAAGAGGAGGAACCATCAGTGAGCTGATGTTCCATTGTCCCATTGGAGTCACTTACACAACACGAATTCAAAAGTAAAAAGATTAAGAATTTCCAGATGGTGACAGCAGAGTTTTAAATCCTATGAAGTGGCCCTTCCTAACATGGTGTCTTGTGCGACTGCACTGGTCACACACCACGAAGCCGGCCCTGTGGCAGATCAGCCAGTCCTGCCAAACCTCCTCCCAATTCTCATCAAAATATATACAAAAATAACCATCCTTCCAAAAAGCATTGCAGAATCAAAGGCAGAAAGAGGCGCAGAGGAGGGACTACCATGAAAGTCGCTTTTATTCAAAAAAATCTTGAGATTAAAAAAGAAAAAGTCACACACAGGCCCATACAAAATAAATAAAAATACAACCTTTTTTTTAAAAAAGGTAAAGGAGGAAAAAAACCTGTTCCTAAACAAACAAACAAAAAACAAATAGGGAGGAAAAAAACAGGTTACCTACAAGAACAAAAATTAATCTATCTTTCTATGACTGTCAATACCAAAAGATGGAAGAAGATTTCAGAATATGGCTTATGAATGCTTGTGGGGAAATGTGGAGACCTCCATCCCTAGCCAAAATGCCATCTGCCAAAGCAAGAGAAATTTATTCTAATATCCTTAAGTAACAAAAATATGTGGCATTTATATATTTTTTTCAGGTGTTGGGGGGGAATTATTTGAAATGTTCTCTATCTGGCTAGGAGATTAAACAAAATCAAAGACTCAAGAATGTGCAAGTTGTTTTTAAAAGTCTACCACTAAACATCAAGAAAAGAAAAACATATAGAGCTAAGTGAAAACACTTTTTCTATATCTGTGTCTAGGTTTGAGGTAGATCCTGAGGCAAGAATTTTAGAGCAAGTACTTTATTTGGGAGACTGAAGACACGTAGAGGAGTCGGGGAAAGAGATAAAAAAGAGATGTCAGCTAATAAAGGTGAATTATCAAGCCAGATGCCAGTCAAGTGATTGGAGTTTAATCTTTTGGGGAAATTTTGAGAAAATGCTCATCTCAGAGTTGTCACACTCAAGGGGCAAGGAAGCCTAGACATTAGTATACCAGTGCTCAGTAGTTATTGGTTAAGGGCTACCCACATGCCCAGCTGCAAGGCAGAAGGGAGCCCTCTCTGTGGCTTCAGGGATTCAGAGTCCAGCAGTCAGAAGCTTGGACGTCATCAAACTGGCAATGTAGAGGTAAAATCTGAGGGACGTGACACCAGCAAGGACAAGGTCTACTACAGTCTGCTTATGAAAGTATCCCCCACATTCTAAGTGCTAAATAAAGATTTTGTGCTAAAATAAAAATTTGTAGTATAAATTGACTCACAGCTGTAGATTAAACGAGTAACATCAGAAAGTAAAAACAGATAGAGAAGACAGAACAATGTAAATCCATGCCCAGTGCCTTATCACATATAAAACCAAAACCAAACCTCCTGACATCTAATCAATTCCAACTCACAGTGACCCTATAGGACAGAATAGAACTGCCCCATAGAGTTTGCAAGGAGCACCTGGCGGATTCAAACAGCTGACCTTTTGGTTAGCAGCCGTAGCACTTAACCACTAGGCCACCAGGGTTTCCTTATCAAGTATAGAGGAACAATAAAAGTTACTCTCTGTTGAAAATTATAGAAATAGAGGTTTTGTTTCCCCTTGTATTTGGTAAAATTAAGGACAACTACAAAAAAATAAAATACTAGTTATTTCCCACCCACATTGCCACAATAAATAAAAAGAAATATTTCTTAACGTAAAAAGAAATAGAGCAACAGAAGCAATGAAAATATCACTATTGTAATAATATGTTCCACCACCTGTGTGTCAGTTTGCCAAGCTATGCTGATTTGCCTGTTGGTACGAAGTTGAAAGCTATGAAACCAATATGTCAAATACTAGCAGGAGCACCCATGGTGGTTATGTTTCAGTGGAGCTTCCAGACTAAGACAGACTAGGAAGAAAGGCCTAGATAGCTACATCTGAAAATTAGTCAGCGAAAACTCTAAGGATCACAACAGAATATTAGCCAATATAGTGCCGGGAGATGAGCCCTCTAGTGGCCACATCAAGCACACCAACAATGCTGAAGATGGCACAGGACAGGACTGAGCAACATTTCACTCTTTGCGCATAGGATCTCATTTCACTCTGTTATGGAGCTGACTCAACGTCAACCAACAACAACTATATGTCAGCAAACTACTCATTAAATGGGAAATGTTCTTGTTTCTATTTTAAAAGCCCTTATATGTGCTTATGGAAAGATGCACAAATCAAAGTAACAGAAAGTTTAAAAATAAAAAAGCTACAATGCCTAGACATAATACCAGGTAAAAGCGGAAATGTTTTCCTGCCAGGAATATACTCAACAATTCAGGGTATACAGTTATACATGCATCGCACATGTTTTCTGTGGGTTTTCTGGTTTGACATGAAGCACTATCTTGGATGAAGATAATGCCACTAAAATGAGGGCATTGACAAGCAACTGCTAATAATTGTCATCAATTCAGAGCGTTTGAATGAGTGTAATACGAAAGAACATTTGAAATGCCCTCCAATGTTACAGATCATGTAATAGAGGCTTTCTCAAACTTGACATTTACATGACATTACCAATAAAGTGCCTCGAAGCTGAATCAATAATAAAAAACAATTTCTGATCAATCATGCTAGAAGATGAAATTGTCTTTCTTCATGTTGTTGTTAGTTGCTGTCCAGCTGGCTCCAGCTCATGGCAAGCTATGTGTAACAGAAAGAAAGTTGCCCAGCACTGAACCATCTTTATGATCACTGATATGTTTGAGTCTTTTCTCTTTAAATAGTTATTTTTTAAAACTCTATTCTTGCTATAGGAAAATATTACAAAAAGAAGCAATCAAAGAGTATGCAGCCAAGAAAATGAAGGAGAAAAAATAACACAGAATGTATCTGGCAGTTAATTAATAAAAATGTTATGCTATTTTTTTCAGGATCGTATGACATCTATATTATTTGTGAGCTTTTGAATATGTGCAAATTGCTGAATTTTCTTTTCTCATTCTCAATAATTATTCACTTTCATATTTCACTTGTATTTGTAACTCCATGTCTGTGTTTTTCTCCTAAAGTGGACCCCCAAGCTATATAACCTTTATCCCCACAGAACCTGGACACACACAGGGCATGGACATTTGTGGTTTTGATAGATATGGTATGATGAATTACTTAGTATGGCCTTTCTTGCCATGATCTTGTAACTCCCATCCAGGTGATTGGGCAGAACTGTGCAAATAAAATAATTGTGGCCCACCAGGAGGTTTAGTCAGTTTTGCCTTAAAAGAGAGCCAAGCCCAGAGCAGAAAAAACCCATCACCACCAAGGAAGTAGAGACCCAGAAGAGAGGCCCACAGGAGACAGGCCAGTGGGCTTGCCGGCCCTTGGAGCAAGAAAGCTGAGTGCCTTCGGGCAGAGAGTGAGGGCCAGGGAGAAGCCTATGCCTGAGCCACAAATTTGGGACTTGCCAGTCTTCACAAGCACGTGAGCCAATTCTTTGATACAGTTTGTTAATTCTGTGAGAGGTTGCAGTGAATTACGGAACCCAAAGACAGGAGGGAGAGTACTGAGGGGAGAGGGAATAGTCGATGTTAGGGATGATGGACTGGTACACCAGCTGTGAAAAGTTAGACATTTGGGACATCTTTAACCTCCATCTCACAGGAACTAGCTTTGTGCTGATCTTTATAAAATAAATTATTCGTTTAATAGATATTGCTGGATCTGCTTCTACAAAGGATATGCTAACTCATATTTCCACCAGCAGCTGTGAATGTACATGTTTCCTCAAAACAATTTTGTGAAAGAATAGCTATGAGGAAGGTCCTGCACTTCTAGATATAAAACTGTATTATGAAACTACTATAATTAAAGGATGCCCATTGTGCCTCACCCAAGCCATGGTATTCTCTATCTCCTCATATGCACGCAAAAGCAGGACATTGAAAAAGGAAGACCTCAGAAGAGATGATCCCTTTGAATTATGGTGTTGGCAAAGAATATTGAATATACCATGGACTGCCAGAAGAATGAACAAATTTGTCTTGGAAGAAGTACAACCAGAACACTCCTTAGAAGCTAGGATGGCAAGACTTCGTCTCACAAGACTTCTTTGGATATTTTATCATAAGGGATCAGTCCCTGGAGGAGGACATCATACTTGATAAAGTAAAAGGTCAGCGAAACAGAGGAAGACCTTCAACAAGACGGATTGATACAGTGGCTTCAACAATGGGCTGAAACATAGTAATCATTGTGAGGATGGCACAGGACTGGGTGGTGTTTCATTTTGTTGTACATGGAGTCACTACGAGTGGGAACTGACTCAATGGCATCCAACAACAACAACATATGTGAAGGGAAAACATCATAATTCAAATATATTTTTCTGGGGGCTTTGCACCTGCTGCGTCTTCTAATTAGATACTCTTCTCCAGGATCTTCTCATGGCTGCCTTCTTATTATTCAAGTGTCCCTGGCTCAGAATGATCTTTCCTGAGCACATTAGGGAAAGCAAAGACTGGACACCTCACCACCACCACTGGGAACCAGCACCCTGTTTCATCTTCTTCACATCACTTCTTAACACTTAAAAGTTGCTTACTTTTTACGTGTTTAAATATTTATTGATATTTTAAAACCAAACCTACTGCCACTGAGTCGATTCTGACTCATAGCAACCCTATAGGACAGAGTAGGACCGCCCCACAGGGTTTCCAAGGAGCGGCTGGTGGATTCAAACTGCCGACCTTTTGATTAGCAGCCATAGCTCTCAAACACTGTACCACCAGGGTTCTTTTTATATTTCAAATATATATAAATATATATATATATTTTATATTCCAAGAAACCCAGTGCCGTCGAGTCGATTCCGACTGGTACTCCGACTCATATCTCACCCTGCCCCCTAATACACACACAGAGGTGCATCCATTATAATATAAGCTCATTTACCTGCTTTGTTCATTACTGAAATCTACCTCACAGTAATGTTAGTCAGCCAATGACTGATGGGCAAACACTTGGAATGAAGATGGTGAGAAAATACCCCAGCTTTTCTTCTTTTTTTTTTTTTAATGACCACCGGTGAGTGATGAAGCTAAAGGTGATTTTTACCTTCTGTTTCCTGTTTGTATGATTATTCAAATTTTCTGTAAAGAGCAGGTATTAGATACATAATTAGAAAAAAAAAATGTAAAAAGTAAATCCTCCTCCATATTCATGGTCCGGTTCAAAGACATCTTTTCTGTATGCCTTCCTGAATTCCTTTAAAAAAAAAAAAAGAAAAAATTCTTTTTTTTTTTTAGGAGTGACTTAATCACAACCAACCAGTCCTCATGTGGCATTCTACACCTCTTCATAACATTCACCACTTTTTGGCTCTGTATCTACCAACTTCTCTAACAGATCACAGATTTTTCGAGTACAAGACTTGTGCCTTAATATCTGTTTATCCATGCCGAGTGTTTCGAACACCAGAGTATTCCATAAATATTTGTTAGGTGTGTATGTATGTATTTGGAAATAATACAAAATGTATACATACAAAAATGTATAAAACAACCTGTTATTATAGACCTATCACCTTAGTTAGCAAGTAGAACCTTGTCAGCATCCCAGAATCCCTCTGCATATTCATTGCTAATTACGACCCTTTTGCTCCCTTACTAACAAAAATTCTGAATTATGTGGTAATCACTTGCTTACTTTTACCATCTTAGTATAATTCCTAAACACAGTAGTTTAGTACTGACCTCCTTTGAATCCTACATAATACAGAGCCCTTAGTGACACAGTGGTTAAATGTTATGGCTGTTAACCAAAAGGTCAGCAGTTTGAATCCACCAGCTGCTCCTTGGAAACCCTATAGGACAGTTCTACTCTGTCCTATAGGGTCAAGTGTTGACCACCTTTGAATCCTGCATAATAGAAATGATAAAGCTCCTTTCAGATATTAGGTTTGTGAGATTTATTCATGTTATAACATGTAGTTGTAGCTCATTTATTTTCAGTGCTGTATATTGTTTGTTTATATTAATATACCAGTTTATTTATTCCACTATGGTGGACATTTGGATTTTGCCTTATTTTGAGTTAGTATGTGTAATACGGAGCCCTGGTGGTACAGTGGTTAAGTGCTCAGCTGCTAAACAAAAGGTCAGTTTTTTGAACCCACCAGCTGAAAGATGTGGCAGCCTGTTTCAGTAGACATTACAGCCTTGGAAATCCTATGGGGCAGTTCTACTCTGTACTATATGGTCTTTATGAGTTGCAATTGACTCGTAGGCAATGAGTACGATGTGTAATATTAGAAATACCTATGAATATTCTCATACATGATTGTTGCACATTTTCACACATATCTGTGGGTGTATGAGCGGGAGTGGAATTGCTAGGTCGTAGGGTATCTGTATGTTGAACTTCAGTAGCTATCAGCAAACTCTTCTCCGGAGTGATTGCACCAGTTTATACTTCCACCAGCAGTACGTGAGAGCTATTAGTGCTCCACACTCCTACAACTCTTGGTTGTTTCCATCATTTAAAAAAAAAAAAATTGGTCATTCTGGAAGGTATATGATGTTCCTGCATGGAGCTAATTTACAATATTTTATGACTAATGAGGTCTAGCCTCTTCTCATATGTGTATTGTCCATTTGTATTTCCTGATGTGTTCAAGCCTCTTGCAAAAATGGTCTTCCGTCTAGATATCTAAAAAATCTATTTTAATGATTCTTGGTCACAGATGAAATACTAAGTAAATTTACAGACTATTTAGAAAACAAAAATTTGTAAAAAATAATTATAAGAGAAAAATTCAGTCTGAATATATAAGTTAATAAAAGAAGAAGTGAGAAAAAATTGACATCTGACTAAAATATTGAATAAAACACAGTAATCTCAACAAATCACCAGACTTGGCAAACTTCCACCAAATCCTAAGGAATTCCAGTGCCATTAGACTTTTCAAAGCTCAGGAAAAACTGGACATTTTCCACATTCTTTTTTTTTTTTTACATTTGACAGATTGCAGAGAAAATAAAATTATAGACAACTCTCACTTAGGAATATTGATGCAAAAACCCAGCTGCACATTAAAGGGGTTTAACCCCAGATATGCAATAATGGCTTAATATTAGGAAATTAATATAACATAACATAATATTATATAATATAGTGTATTATCAGCTCTAAGAATACAAATCTATGATCATCTCCAAACAAACTGAAAAGGCATTGGACAGCATTCAATAACCATCCTTAATAAATAAATAATAAAATAGGAATATACAACTATTAACTATGACTACTATTTCATAAAATATTTCTATGTCAACCCCAGCATCATGATTAAAGAGAAAACAACATCAGGAACATTACAAAGAATTCTACTATTTAAAAACCAAAGCAATTAGGCAGTAGAAAGAAACTGGAGGTATAAAATTTGGAAAGGAGAAGATGAATCTATCTCTACTACAGCTGGTATGATTATATAGCTAGAAAACCCAAAAGAAAGGGATAAAAAGATTTTGAATAGTAATAAATTATTGGATGCAAAATAAATAGTCTTCATGAACATAAACAATAACTAGTTGGAAGATGTATTGGAGAAGACTCATCTTAATAGCAAAATCATTATAATTCAATTTTAACTTGATGATATAATAGAATGAAGGTAAAAGTCTTTAAACTTAACAACTTGTGCAATATTTATATAAATAAAACTTTTAAAAAGTTACCAAAGGTCACTAAAGAAAACTTAAAATTTGGAAGATGCAACATTATAAAAATTTCAGTTCTCCCTAAATTAACATATTTATGAGGCAGGATCCCAATAAATACACTAATGATTTCATCCCACATACTTTGGACATGTTATCAGAAAGGACCAGTGCCCTGAAGAAAGACATCATGCTGGGTAAAACAGAGGGTTGGTAGAAAAGAGGAAGATCCTCAACGATATGGATTGACCCAGTGGCTGCAGCAATGAGCCCAAGCATAACGATTGTAAGCATGGTGCAGGACCGGGGGGTGTTTTGTTCTGTTGTGCACAGGATCGCTAAGAGTCAGAGCCAGCTCAACAGCACCAGCAACAACAACAACAGCTGTTTTTAATATTCATATGAGCAAGAAAAGCTTAAGGCTACTCGTAAAAATTCAGGGTACGGGGAGAGCCAGTAATGACAGAAACAGCCTTACCAGATATTAAAATAGAATATAAAGCCTTGATAATTAAAACAATATAATAGCAGTGGATAAATAGAACATTGGATTAAAAATAACTTCAGAAAAAGACTTAAATACCAACAGAAACTAAGTATATGGTTAAAGTGACATTTCAGATCAGTGAGGCACAGATAGATGATTTAATAAACGGTGCTGAGACAACTAGGAAGCTTTCTGGAAAAAATAATTAAGTGAGAACCATACTCCGCTATTCATGAAGATAAATTTCAAATGACTCAGAGGTTTACTTGTGAAAAATACAACCATAAAATACTAAAGCAACATGTGAAAACTTCTTTTTAACCTTGAAATAAGGATAATCTTTCTAACCATGATTCCAAACTGTTAAACCGAAAATAAAATATAGATAAATGTGACTGCATAAAAGCTTTTAAAACTATGCATTAAAAAATAAGAAAAGTCAAAATACATTCATAAAGTGAAAAAAATGTTTACACTCATCACACTAAGGAGAAATTTCCTGAATGTATACAATATATTTCCCATAAAGAAAAAAAATTCAGAAAGAACAAATGGGTAAGAGATGGAGTCTCAGAAAAGAAAACCATAAAATATGCTCTATGATAAACAGTTCAACTTCACTCTATCGGCATGTCAAAGTTCTGGATTTTTACCCATTTGCCAGGTGAAAACGCTCTCTCTTCAAGGCAGTGTGGAAAGAAGCACTTCTTGTGGGAATGCCAATTGGCACAACCCCAATAGAAAGAAATGTTGCAATTATCTGTCAGACTTGCAAATACGTATTCCCTTTTGGCCAGCAACCCTGCTTCTGAGAATATAACCTAAAGATACATTGGCACATTCATGTACGTGCTTACTTATTGCACAGAGGATCCCTGGGTGGTACAAATGGTTAAGTGTTTGGCTACTAACCAAAAAGTTGGTGATTTGAATATACCCAGAGGCATCTCAGAAGAAAGGCCTAGTGATCTCCTTCCCAAAGATCACAGCCGTTGAAAACCCTGTGGAGCAGTTTCACTCTGAAATACATGGGGTTGCCATGAATAGGTATTGACTTGATGGCACTTTTTTTTTTTTTAATTAATTAATTACAACATTGTTCAATATAGTAAAAGATTATAAGAAAAACCTCAAATAATCATCAACAGGGAAGTATTTAAATGCATAATGATTCAGCCACAAAATTATGCAGCAGTAAAATAAGAACAAAGGATGTGCATATGAAAAGATCTCCAAAACTGTTGGTGCCAGACACTGTATAGAAGTCCCAGGGTGAGCAACCTTACTGAAAGGCCAGTGGTTTGAGTCCATCCAAAGGTGCCTAGAAGGAAAGGAATGGTGATCTACGTGTAAAAAATTAGCCTTTGAAAATCATATGAAGCACAGTTCTACTCTGCTCCATACGGCTTCCAATGGCTGATTGAAAACTACTGAGACATGTGGGTTCACTGTGAGTTAGAATCAATTCAATGGCAACTGGAAAAAGGAGTTTCCTGGGCCACATGACTTTCAGTGACAAAACTGGGGATGTCTTGGGCTACCTGGGACAGATGATCACCCTAAGTTTGGCCCCTTTAAGTTTCAGTATGGGTGAAAATTAAAATATAAGCTCCTATTCATTTGTATGGAAACCCTGGTGGCGTAGTGGTTAAATGCTACACTGCTAACCAAAGGGTTGGCAGTTCGAATTCACCAAGTGCTCCTTGGAAACTCTATGGGGGCAGTTCTACTATGTCCTATAGGGTTGCTGAGTTGGAATCGACTTGACGGCACTGGGTTTTTTTTATTCATTTGCATATACACAGAAAGCCTTTGAAAGGATACACTAGAAAGCAACAATAATGATAACCTAGTGGAGTGAGGGGAGCCCTAGTGGTGCAGTGGTTAAGCATTCAGCTGCTAACCAAAGTTTGGCAGTTCAAATCCACCAGGTGCTCTGGGGCAGTTCCACTCAGTCCTACAGGGTCGCTGTGAGTCGGAATCAACTTGACTGCAGTGGTTTTTTTTGGGTTTAGTGGAGTGCGGAACTAGGTGGATGGAGGACTGAGATTTAAGAGAGTTGCTTCATTCTATGGATATTTTTAAATTTTTGGCTTAAGTGAATTTAAGAGTAATTAAAAATTAAACAAGCAAACAAATAAACAAAAACAAATAAGTCAGAAATGAAAAGGCAATCAGTTTTGTGGGAGAAAAAAATGTGGTTCTTTTCCTAAGCAAAAAACAAAGTATCTAAGTAGTTTACACAGCTGAGTAGCTTCTTGCAAAATATATTTTTTGTAACCTCTCCTAGCTAGCTTTGCCATAATGAATGTAATATAGTGTACTACCCTTTGAGGACAAAAACTCTCCAGCTGCCTTGGCCTAGTCAAAGCCAGCAAGTCTAAATTGCCTTTAAATTTCTGAATTGCCCAGACAGTCTCAACACAGGCCTATAAACCTATTGTCTGAAAGAAAATAGATGATACTCAGATCACATCAGCGTGAGGGTAACTGCATATTCACCTTAAGTTGAAAATGTATTCTAAGTCACAGATTTTGTTCTTCATGATACTATTCAGGTTTTTTGCAATGAGACTCTGTAAAACATTTCAGGACTTAGAAAAAGTCTTCACAAAACAGATTTATTTGCAAATTCATTTTTCTTCCAAAATGCTTATTTTTCTACTCTTTTAGGGCAGTAGAGAGAGGGGAGGTAATAGAAACAGTAGGGGTAGACCTTAGGATAGCACATGCATGAATGTGTGTGTGCATGTGTAACTCTGTGCATGCATTTTTGTTGTTGTTTTTGCTTTGAATTTGGCCAATGAATTCAATAATTACAACTTAAAGAGTTACTAACATATATAATGGGGAGACCAGAAAACAAGAAATATGTAGACATGGGTAAAAATTCAACCCCTGCCCCTAGGGAACAGTGGAGCTCATACAAATGCAAAAAGAGCTATTGTGCCAATTCTGGACATGGCTAGTGTCTTAGTCATCTAGCGCTGCTATAACAGAAATACCACAAGTAGATGGCTTTAACAAAGAGAAATTTATTTTCTCACAGTCCACTAGGCTAGAATTTCAAATTCAGGGCTTCGGCACCAGGGAAAGATTTTTGTCTCTCTGTTGGCTCAGGAGGAAGGTCCTTGTGATGCATCAGTCTTCTCTTGGTCTGGGAGCACCTCAGCGCAGGAACCTCAGGTTCAAAGGGCACGCTTGCTCCCAGAATTGCTTTCTGGTGGTATGAGGTCCCCACCTCTGCTCTCTTCCCCTCCCTTTTTATCTCTTGAGAGATAAAACGTGGCGCAGCCCACACCCCAGGGAAACTACCTTTACTTTGGATCAGGGGGGTGACCTGGGCAAGAGTGTTACATCCCACCCTAATCCTTTTAACAACAGGCAGAGATTATGATGTATAACACAGAGGAAAATCACAGAACGAAGGACAACCACACATGGCCTCACCAAGTTAATACACACATTTTTGGGGGAGACAAAATTCAATCCATGAAAGCTAAGCATGATTTAGTTACATTGTCTGGGATGGCACAGAATAGGAGATACCAAAACTTGGGATTGGATGTTTGGCCTAAGGCAGAGAAGGCTTTCGGTGGAGAGGCTGTGTGGAGGCGCTGTGAGGAAGCCAAGCCTAGGCAGCAGAAGACGACAGTAAGTAATATTGCTGGTGTGGTATTGCAAGCAGCAGTAAAAACCTGCACCGTCCTGTTGAGTAGACAGAACATGGGCAGAGGAAACAAGGAGCAGACATTATCTGGATATTGACTATCAGTCTTAGGAAATCTGGGAGTAGTAGGGTCTGGGAAGTAATTCGTATCTAGAAATCTGTTCCCAACAAGGGATAGGGGTATGGGTGTACTGGTCAAAGTAAGGCGGGTACATGTTCTAGACAGACTGAGGCACGAGGCAAATTTTCACACTGGAAATCAGGTACAAGGCCAGGCAGAAATTAGTTACGGGAGAAAGGTTCAAGTTGAGAAGAGCAAGACCATCAGGGAGAATGTTCCACCCTGGAGTTCCGATCAGGGGCTTTCTAACCTCTCTTGCTTAAAGTTCAGGATTAGTTCTACAGACTGAAGAGAGCAGAGGTGAGGTTCAAGTGGCCCCAGTGGGAGATGGAACAGATGAAAAAGCAGCCAAATAAAGCAGCACCTGAAAACACTAATTCCAAGCAGAAAAAACCAAGAGAGTCTTAGATGATTAGAAGAGTCATGGCTCTGAATGAAAGAATCAAGATCTGTAGACACAGTGAAATTCTGATCAAAGATGGCTTTCTTAGAGAAATAGATGAATGGGTTCTAAAATTTAGATGAAAAAACAAAGGTCCTAGAGTAGCCAAATAATTTTGAAAAAGAACAAAAAGGTGCAAAATTGGAGAACTTACACAGCCTAATTTCAAAACTTATATAAAGTTCCATAAATCAAGATAGTGTGGTATTTGCATAAAGTTAAACATGTAGATCAATGGAATAGAGAATTTGAATATGTATATATATATATATATATTCACATATATTTTTTGAATACTTTGTTGTTAAAACCAAAACCAAACTCATTGCCATCGACTCCATTTCGACTCCTAGCAACCCTACAGGACAGAGTGGAACTTCCCCATAGAGTTTCCAAGGAGTGCCTGGTGGATTCAAACTGCTGCCTTTTGGTTAGTAGCTGACCTATGGTGACTATAAAATATGCCCTAATGTTAACAGTATTTCTCCTCCCTTGAATTCTAGTATGGGAAGAACCAGAGAAAGTCCATGTTGAGAATTTTTCAAGTAAGAAAAGACTGAAAATAAAAGCACTTGTAAAATTTGTAGCACAGATACGGTTGGAGACCCTGCAGAGAATTTAGAGAGGCACCTAAAGTGTCACCATAGATATGAATACAATGCAGTGCAAAGCAAGAAGGCAAAGGAGATTGAAGAAAGTGTCAGAAGTGTTCTGAATAAGCAACAAAAACCATTAGATGATTTTGCTGTTCCAGAATGCCTTAAGGTGAAATTAGATAAGCAAGCAATTGTTGATGCATGTGTTTAATTAGTTACTGTTAAGTGTTATTCATTTAATTGAATATTCAGGATTCCCTAACATTTTAAATGCCATTATTGCTTCAATTGGTCAAATTTTTCAATTAGGTCAGATAATCTTAGGGGAATGATACCCCACATGTCCTTAAAATTTAGCTTCAAAATTAGTAGTAGTCAAGAAAAATGAATATTCTCTTTGAAAGTGAATGTTGGCAGTGGATGGAGTCAGTCAATGCTAGGAATTAATGCTCAGTTTGCACGAGACAGTGAACTACATCTGCTGACACTGGGAATGAAAGAATTAAAAGAAGGACACACAGGTCTGTATATTAAAAGCACTGCATCAAATTTTAGAGAAGTACAACATTGATTTACACTAGATTTATTCTGTAACCACAGATAATGGCTCCAACATGATTAAGTTTGTTGATTTATTCAGAAATGGTAGTGAAATCAAATGGCAAATGTCGGGGCAAAAATGACAGTTTTGAAGACTCTGACTTAGTGCACCCCAACAGACAGACATTAACCGTCACAGAGTATGGTCAAAGAGACAAGATTTATAAGAGAAGATTGACTGGTATAAAGTGTGTTGCACACACACTTCAACTGATTATTAAAGATAAAATAAAGGATGCTTACCTAGAAGAATTTTTAGGAGAATGTCATGAACACGTATTCGTATTCTGACATTGTCTACCAAATTTTTGGAAAATAATTTAAGGAAACCTTTACTAATTGCCCAACATGATGGAACAGTATTTACATACCATGTTAGGAACCTTACTAGGGTACAAAAATCTCTGTGATGTATTAGCTGAGAATAATATGAAATATTACTTTTCTAATGACAAATGAGCCCTGGTAGCATAGTGGCTAAGAGCTTGGCTGCAAATCAAAAAGTCGGCAGTTTGAATTCACCATCCACTCCTTGGAAACCCTATGGGGCAGTTCTACTCTGCCCTACAGGGTCGTTATGAGTTGGAATCGACTTGATGGCAATGGGTAATGTCAAATTAAATTTGGAAACTTAAAAACATTTAAAGAAAGTTACAGCAAGATTGCAAAGTGAACAATTAACCATGAGTGATGTTTTTGGAATGTGGGCTGAAACTAAGCTAAAATTAAAAACTGCTAATAATGGCTCTGGAAACACATTGATTGAGAAATTTAATGTCAGGGAAAAAGTTATCATTCAAAATGATAGAGTATTAGTAACTATCTAGATCCTCGTTAGCAAATTCTAAGTAGTTCTGAATATAAGGTGAAGGCCGTATTACATTTAAAAAGGTTTTGGGAAATCACAGAAAATCTGAAAAGGAGCAATACTGAAAGTAACAAAGGAAAGCAATTCAGGAAATACTCTCATTTCAAATGTTGATGGTGATGAGATGAAATTATTTCACAAAAAGAAAGAAAAAAAAGTTAAGTTGAAGTCAAAGACTTTACTGTTAATATGGACTCTATATTACCAAGCTTTGATGGTATACAAAGAATTGAGAGAAAAAAAATTCTTAAATTTTGGGAAGAAAACCATTAACACTATCCCCAGTTACCATATTTTTACGAAAATAACATAACATAGCCTTCTACATTTGTTTGCCAACCTCACCCTCCCCCCAAGAGGTATTTTCGTAACCACGCTATGCTAATTTTTTTTTACAGCAGCATGTAGTTTTGAGCCTACCAGCTACACAGGTCAGTGTTAAGACAGCTTTCTCAGGATTGAAATTCATCTTATAAGACAACAGGGACAGCTTAAATGAAAAAATATTGGAGGGATTAGAGGACATTCTTTTAATTAGGTGTAATTATGGCTTCTGCAATGATGCTTTCTTAATGAACGATATACTTGTGTATGAATTAAATCTATATTTGTGATAACATGTTTATTTTATGCAATGTTATGGCAATTCTTCAGCTTAGAACTGGGGTGAATATTAAACTATTAAATATTTTATTGCACTTTGCCTTTATGTATTGATGTATTAGGTATAATAGCACACTTTGTATTTCTACCATTTTGTGAATAAATTCTCATCAATTTTACTTGTTTTTATTAAGCGTTGGTATCGACGGCACTGGTTTTTTTTTTTTTTTAATTAAGTGTTGGTAGTGAAATGTTGCCTACATCAAAATTAAGTTTGCTTTCAGTGTTTTTAATAATACTGAGTATTTCCTACTAAAAAAGGGTTTCAGATATTGAATTTACTGTTTACACAGTATGCTAGGAGTGTTTTTATCACAATACTGTTTGTAAAGTGACTCAGTGCAGTGAATTCTGGTATATTTTAAAAAATAGAATTTAAGAAACAAAATATTTTATATCGTGTTTTTCTTTGTATTGAAATATTCTGAGACAGTCATTACACGAGCATCACTAGTATACATGAGTATAGCATTTGAAACTGAAAAAAAATCTTTTAAAAGACCCAATGCTTTGATGATTGGTATCAATAAGTCTACATTTTTACCTAAAAAAAAAAAAAAAAAAATGACATCCAAATGTGTCTGCGTAAATTCAAGCATGAATTTTCTTTCCTTTTACTTAAAATTACTACAGTTAAACAAGAATTTATAGTTGATAGAAGAATAGTGATCAGAATAATCTAATAACTGCTTCTGAGCATTCTTTTCCTGGTGGTTCAGTGGTAGAATTCCCACCGTCCATGCGGAAGGCAGAGGTTCGATCCCTGGATAATGCACCTCAGGTGCGGCCAAAACTCATCTGTCAATGGACACTTGGTGTTGGTATGATGCTGACCAGGTTTCAGTGCAGCTTCAGATTAAGATGAACTAGGAAAAGAGCCTGAAAACCCACTTCCAAAAATCAGCTAATGACAACCCACAACCGTCTCTTCAACAACCAATTGTGAGGATGGCCCAGGATTGGGCAGCATTATATTTCATTGCACATAGGGTCACCATGAGTCAGGGGCTGAGTATACAACAGCTAACAACAATAAGATCCACCTTACCAATCCTTACAAGTTGCCACCAAACTGATTCCAATTCACGGTGACCCCATGTGTTACAAAGTAGAACTGTGCTCCATAGCGTTTTCCTTTTTGAAGTAGATCACCAGGCCTTTCTTCTGAGGTACTTCTGGGAGGTTTTGGACTGCCAACCCTTCAGTTAGTTAAGCACTTAACCATTTGTGCCAACCAAGGACTCCTAATAACCTCTTCTTGTTATCATGTGCCCTCGAACTAATTCCCCACTCATAGCAGCCATATATGACAGAGTAGAACTGTCCCTTAGGGTTTCCTAGGCTGTAATCTTTACTGGAGCAGATCACCAGGCCTTTCTCCTGCAGAGTCACTGGTGGGTTTGAACTTCTGGCCTTTGGGTTAGCAGCTGAGCACTTAACCGTTGTACCACCAGGGCTCCTTCCTAATAACCTAATCAAAAACCCATTTCTGCTGAGTCAATTCCAACTCATAGCAACCCTACAGGACAGAATAGAACTGCCCCATAGGTTTTCCAAGGCTGTAATCTTTATAGAAGCAGACTGCCACATCTTTCTCCCAAGGAACAGCTAGTGGGTTCCTACCACTGACCTTTTAGTTAGCAGCCAAGCAATTAACCACTACAGCACCAGCACCAGGGCTCCTTCCTAACAACCTAGTGGTTACTAAACACCCCCCCCCAAAAAAAGATCACAGCCTTTGTGAAGAAGTTTGGGGTCCCAAAAGAATGCAATAAGAGATAAGTCATGGTTGAGGCACAAATTGAAGAAGTAGGCAGGGACTAGATGATCTTGGACTCAGTAATGTATGATGCCTTAGGCTGGGTTCTCTGGAGAAGCAAAACTAGTAAACTGTGTGTATGTATATATAATATATATTATATATTTTATACGTATATATTATATATAACCCAAAAAAACCCATATGTATTATATATATGTATATATATATAACATATATAGAGAGAGAGATTTATCTCAAGGAAATGGCTCATGTGGTTGTAGAGGCCAGCAAGTCCAAAAGTCCGTGGGCCAAGCATCAGCTGGAGGCTTCTCCTGAGTCACATGGCTACAAGGGCTGAAGAACCCAGAACTAGCAGGTCAGAATGCAGGCTGCTGGCTCACAGGGCTGCAGAAGCTGGTGAATTCCAAAGTTGGCAGGTCAGAAGACAAGTTGCTGGCACAAGTCCCAAGGACCTGAAGTCAGATGATGACAAGCCAGAAACAGGATTCAGAGCAAGCAAGCGAGCATTACCAGAACATCCACATCCCCAGGGAAACTCTCCTTACAACCGATTGGCTGATCACATCAGATAACGTCATGGAGGTGATTACATTATATCACAAAATGGAGTATAATCACATCAGATCGCAAAATGGAGGATAATCACATAATACTGAGAATCAGGGCCTAACCAAGTTAACACATGATGTTAACTATCACATATGCTAATAAATTTATACTGTATTCTTAGCTTGATGGGAAACTAGAACAAGTCTGAGCAGTTCAGTGACTCTGGTGGCTGTGTGGAGAATGAGCCTGGGTAAAACAAGAGAAAACTCCCCCATATGTGAACCTGAAAATCCATTTTCCTAATGCACTCAACTCTGCTTTAATTCCAAAATGATGCATGTGTAAATTTGAAACAGTTCCACATTCCAACAATCTATCTCTGCTGTGATTCAAATTATTTCATGCTTTTATGTAAAAAAAAAAAGGGGGGGGGTTGTTTTTATACTAAAAGGCGTAGATTGCTAAAGACATTTATATCTTCCTAAATGGAGTTATGTTAGCAAGAGTGTAATTGTTCCTGCTTGCAGTCCTGAACTTACATGTTCAGTCCCCCTTTTTCTCAATTCATAAGTAGAAATATTATTAGGAAACAAAACTTCAAGAACTCTTTAATTAAATTTTAGATTCTTTACATATTTATCAGCTATGAGTCAGAATCACTTGATGGCAACGGGTTTGGCTTGGTTTTTGGTACATAGGTTATTGTTTTAGGCTGGGTTCTCCAGAGGAGGATAACCAGTGAAGCGTATATATGAATATATAGAGAGAGGTTTCCGTCAAGAAAATGGCTCACACAATTGTGGGGGCTGGAAAGTTCCAAATCCATGGGTCAGGTGGCAGGCTGAATGCTTCTCCTGATTCATGGGGCTGCAGGGGCTGACAAAACCAAAATCTGCAGGTCAGGTGGCTGGCTGTAGGCTTCTCCAAAAAACAGAGATCAGATCATGAGACAGGTGCAAGATTGAGAGAGAGAGAGCAAGGCACTTTGCCAGAACATTCAGATATTTTGGATGCAGGCCATGCCCCCAAAGAAACTCCCCTTCCAACTGATTGGCTGCTCACATCAGATCACAAAATGGAGGATGGTTACATAATATCTGACAAACCACTGAGAATCACGGCCTAGACAAGTTGACACATAATATTAACCATCACAGTTATGTTGCCTCTGTCCTTTACAGCTCCAGCTAATCATAAAAAAAAAAAGATCCACTGCTGTTGAGTCCATTCTGACTCATAGTTACCCTGTAGGATAGAGTAGAACCGCCCATAGAGTTTCCAAGGCTGTAATCTTCATGAAAGCAGACTGTTACATCTTTCTCCTGCAGAGCAGCTGGTGGGTTCAAACCACCAACATTTCAGTTAGCAGCCAAGTGTTTTACCACTGTGCCATCAGGGCTCCAGGGTTCCAGTTACTAAATGTAAATATCTAGTATAACCGAAGTCTCTTCAGGGTCCATGGTAAAAATTTCTCTTGCAAAACAAGTATCTGGATTTTCTCCTTCCAGACATACAAAAATTTATATTTTCCAGACCTGTTATAATTAGGTGGGGCCATGAGACTAGTGGTTGCCAATGGACTAGTCAGCAGTGAATGTTACGTATTGTCCCTTCTGGGAAGAAGCATAAAAGAGCAGGTATGAGGGTTCAGTGCTATCTTTTCTCCTGCCATAGTAACCAAGATGGTACAGCTGTAACATAGTGGACCTTGTATCAGCCTAGGTCCCTGAGTGACTGTGTGACAAAAACAGCCCCTAGCCACCAATTCCCCACCCCACCCTCCCAACAAACTGCATCGTGTGTGAATATATGAGTCGATTCTGACTCATAGTGACCCTAGAGGACAGAGTAAAACTACCCCATACAGTTTCCAAGGAGCACCTGGTGGATTCGAACTGCCAACCTTTTGGTTGGCAGCTGTAGCTCTTAACCACTATGCCACCAGAGTTTCCATACATATATATATACACACACATACCCATGAGCGAGAAATAAAACAGTGGTATGCTAAGTCACTGAGGTTCCAGGTTCCATTTGTAGCTGCGGCATCCCTAGCCTATCCTGACTAATAAGGTTTCAAGGGCCCCTATGAGACTCTGATGAATACTGTATACCCTCTCCCCAGCTAGCTGTTATTCCAACAACATTCTTTATAAAGAACATGTTGAAGCCTCCCCATGAACCTCCCATCACAAATCAATATTAAGGATTAAAGAATATTTGGTTCCTTCCTAGCAACCAAACGATACGTGTATGCCTGTGTGTATGTGCATGTATGTGTAGAAGTACTGTATAAAGTACAGTATAAGGTAATGTACAAGCTTTCTAATTTTGCAACTAAAAATTGATGAGTTGATAGGAGAAAATCAGCTGGCTAATCCCTAAATTGTCCCTCCAAACTAGAAGACTCTGCCAACCTCGAAGCACACCAGCTCTGATTGGAACTAAAAGCAGTAGCTCACTGCCCATGGGCAAGAGGGAGATAACTGGGCATTCGCTGAATGGACCGGCTTTGTAGAGAAGAAGGTGCAGAGTGGTAGGCTTGTCTGCTTTACCTGAGGGTTGAAGTTGTGAACTGTGAACAAGAACCCTTTAGCATTCTGGTTTGTTTATTTCAGAGAAAGTGAGTAACTTCCTGTTTCTCAGGAAAAAAAAAAAGAAAGAAGTACTCTCAAGAGTCACATAGAAAGTCCTCCTTGACATCCAAGGATTCTTCTAAGAAAATGTGTCAGAGAGGGAAATAAAAAAGTATCAATACCCTTCAGACGGTTTAAATATTGAGGGTAAAATGTTTTGTTGAAGTGTTTTTAATGTGTCAAAACGAACTCCAAATATTGAAATCATTGTTTTTGAAGGGTTTGCTAAATCAACCAATTACATTTTCTTTTCTCAGTGTAACTGTGTGTACTGAGGCTACTTCCTGGCTGATAAGGGGAGATAACATCTATCTTCCGTGCCTAGCCTCATTTTGTTTTGTTTCCCCACTTTGGCCCATACTAGGACTTCCTCTCCAGCCTCGCACCTCATGTAGCCCTCCACTGCCCTGTCTTTCCTTTAGAGATCCTGATGCTGCTTAGCAGGAGTCCCTGGGTGGCAAAAAATAGTTAAGCATTGACTACTAGGTGAAAAGTTGGAGGATTGAATCCACCCTGGGGTGCCTTGGAAGAAAGACCTGGCAATCTGCTTCTGAAAGGTCACAGCCTTGAAAACCCTATGAGGTAGTTCTGCTGCACATGGGGTCATGATGAGTCAGAATCGGCTCAATAACAACTGGGTTTTTTTTTTTTTTTTGTCTACTCAGTAAGTACTGAAGCTGGCAACTTGAACCAGATTCCTAGAAGGAAACAAATGGAAAAATGGGTAAAAACAAGATGACTTATCCGTAAAAAAGTATACGCCATAAATAAAATAAAATGTAAATTTTAACACATAAACCTAAACAGAGGCTCATAACTATCTCATAGACCTGGGGGAATGGGATGAGATTATATCTCTAGAAGAGTATTTATTCCTTGTCCAAATGAAACAGATTGAATTGAAGGGCAGAAGAAATAAAATTGTAAGCAAAACATATTTACTTCTTAGTGGAGATCTGCAATGTAGAGAGGAAGTAGCTCATCCTTAAGACCAAATACCAAACCCACTGACATCAAGTAGATTCCGACTCCTAGCTGTGGACAAATTAGAACTGTCCCAAAGGGTTTCCAAGGCTGTAATCTTTAGGGAAGCAGACTTTCTCCTGTGGAGTGTCTGGTGGATTCAAACCACCAACTTTTCGGTTAGCAGTTGGGCACTTAACCACTGCACCACCAGGGCTCCGTACCTCATTCTTAGGTGAGACTAAAACAAAAGAGGTAAATGAGTGAAATGACTGTGGGAGTATAGCTACGAGCCAGCCAGCCAGATAAAAGATTGTGTTTGGCTCTCACAGAGACAAAGTATTAAAAGAATGAGGGGTGAATATCTAGAGACAACCTGGCAACCTAATTCTCCTAAAAGGCAATGGATCTGACAAATTCTTGAATTGTTGAAAGTTAATTGTTCAGAAGGCAGGGGAAATAATTAGGCTTAGATATACTCTGTCTACTGTGTCCTTAATATGGAAGTAGAAGGAGCCTTGCAAGAAAGTGACAAAATCTTAATAATGCTATGAACAAAACACCGGGCATAACTAGCCATATATGTTGTGCTTTACCATATATGATTTTACAGATGAATTCATGCATCTCTGACAATAGTACGAATTATACTTTTACTACTTCCCTAAAAAATATACAACCTTAGAATATGTGTATTTTCATTTTCTTGCATATTAGTGCTATATATATTTTAAACTCCATGAAATGCTGTTGTTGTTGTTAGGTGCCATCGAGTCAGTTCCAACTCATAAAGACCCTATGTACAACAGAACAAAACAGCACAGGGTCCTGGGCCATTCTAACAATCCCTGTTATGCTTGAGCCCATTGTTGCAGCCACTGTGTCAATTCATCTTCTTGGTGTCGTCTTCTTTTTTGCTGACCCTTTACTCCACCAAGCACAATGTCCTTCACCAGGGACTGATTCCTCCTGATATCAAGTCCAATGTATGTGAGATGAAGTCTCACCATCTTCAGTTCTAACAAGCATTCTGGTTGTACTTCTTGCAAGACAGATTTGTTCATTTTGTTGGCAGTACATTGTATGTTCAATATTGTTTGCCAACCCATAATTCCAAGGCACTGATTCTTCTTCAGTCTTCTTTATTCACTGTCCAGCTTTCACAAGCATATGAAGCATTGAAAACACCATGGATTGGGTCAGGAACACCCTAGTCCTTAAAGTGACATCTTTGCTTTATTAACACTTTAAAGATATCTTTTGTAGCAGATTTGCCCAAATGCAATGTGGCCTTTGATTTCTTGACTGCTGCTTCAATGGGTGTTGATCGTGGATCCAAATAAAATGAAACCCTTGACAACTTCAATCTTTTCTCCATTTATCATGATGCTACTTATTGGTCCAGTTGTGAGAAACTTTTATTTTCTTTATGTTAAGATGTAATCCATGCCTGTGGTCTTTGATCTTCATCAGTAAGTGCTTCAAGTCCTCTTCTTCACTCTGAGCAAGCAAAGTTGAGTCATCTTCATAACACAGGTTGTTAATTACTCTTCCTCCAACCCTGATGCTGAGTTCTTCATGTAGTCCAGCTTCTTGGTTATTTGCTCAGCATACAGATTGAATAAGTATGCTGAAACTATACAACCCTGACGCCCATCCTTCCTGACTTTAAATCATGCAGTATCCCCTTGTTCTGTTCCAACGACTGCCTCTTGATCCATGACCACAATTAAGTGTTCTGGAATTCCAATTTTTCTCAATGTTATCCATAATTCATTATGATCCACACAGTTGAATGCCTTTGCATAGTCAATAACACAGGTGAACACCTTTCTGGCATTCTCTGCTTTCAGCCACAATACATCTGACATCAGCAATGATATCCCTGGTTCCATGTCCTCTTCTAAATCCAGCTTCAATTTCTGGCAGTTCACTGTCAATATACTGCTATAGCTGCTTTTGAATGATCTTCAGCAAAATTTTGCTTCCAAGTGATATTAATGATATTGTTCAATAATTTCCACATTCATTTGGATCACCTTTCTTGGGAATCAGCATAAATATGGATCTCTTCCAGTTGGTTGGCCAGGTAGTTGTCTTCCAAATTTCTTGGCATAGATGAGTGAGCACTTCCAGTGCTGCATCTGTTTGTTGAAACATCTCAGTTGGTATACCATCAATTCCCGGAGCCTTGTTTTTCCTCAATGCCTTCAGTGCAGCTTGGACTTCTTCCTTCAGTACCATAGGATCCTGAAATGGTTGATTGTTGACCAATTCTTTTTGGTGTAGTGACTCTATGAATTCTTTGCACCTTCTTTTGATGCTTCCTGCATTGTTTACTATTTTCCCCACAGAATCCTTCAGTATTGCAAACACAAGTCTTGAATTTTTTCTTCAGTTTTTTTCAGCTTTAGAAATGCTGTGTGTTCTTGCCTTTTGGTTTTGTATCTCCAGGTCTTTGCACATGTCATCATAATACTTGACATTGTTTTCTCGTGCTGCCATTTGAAATCCTCTGTTCAGCTCTTTTACTTCATCAATTTTTCCTTTTGATTTAGCTACTCCACATTCAAGAGCAAGTTTCAGGGTTTCTTACGACATCCACTTAGTTCTTCTCTTTCTCTCCTGTCTTTCTAATGACCTCTTGCTTTCTTCATGTATGATGCCCTTGATGTCATTCCACAGCTTGTCTGGTCTTCAGTCATTAGTGTTCAATGTGTCAAATCTATTCTTGAGACGGTCTCTAAATTCAGGTGGGATATACTCAAGGTCATACTTTGGCTCTTGCGGACTTATTCTAATTTTCTTCAATTTCAACTTGAACTCGTATTTGAGTAATTGGTGGTCTGATCCACAGTAGGCCCCTGGCTGTGCTCTAACTGCTGATATTGAGCTCTTCCGTCATCTCTTTCCTGGCCAACCAAGTGGGAGAGATCTATATTTATGCCTATTTCCGAGAAAGGTGATTCAACCAAATGCAGAAATTATCGAAAAATATCATTAGTATCACATGCAAGCAAAATTTTGCTGAAGATCATTCAAAAGTGGCTGCAGCAGTATATTGACAGGGAACTGCCAGAAATTCAAGCCGGATTTAGAAGGGACATGGAACTAGGGATATCATTGATGACATCAGGTGGATTGTGGCTGAAACAGAATACCAGAAATATGTTTACCTATGTTTTATTGACTATGTTAAGGCATTCAATAGTGGGACCATAACGGATTATGGATAACATTGCAGAGAATGGGAATTCCAGAATATTGGATTGTGCTCTTGAGGAATCTGTACATGGATCAAGAGGCAGTCATTCCAACAGAACAAGGAAATACTGCATGGTTGCAAGTCAGGAAAGGTGTGTGTCAGGGTTGTATCCTTTCACCATACCTATTCAATCTGTATGCTGAGCAAATAATCTGAGAGGCTGGACTGTATGAAGAAGAACATGGCTTCAGGATTGGAGGAAGACTCATTAACAACCTGCGTTATACAGATGACACAACTTTGCTTGCTGAAAGTGAAGAGGACTTGAAGCACTTACTGATGAAGATCAAAGACCACAACCTTCTGTATGGATTACACCTCAACATAAAGAAAACAAAAATCCTCACAACTGGACCAAGAAGCAACATCATGATAAATGGAGAAAAGGTTGAGGTTGTAAAGGATTTTATATTACTTGGATCCGTAATCAACACCCTTGGAAGCAGTAGTCAGAAATGAAAAGATGCATTGCATTGGGCAAATTGGCTGCAAGAGATCTCTTTAAAGTGTTGGAAAGCAAAGATGTCACCTTGAAGAATAAGGTAAGCCTGACCCAAGCCATGGTGTTTTCAATCGCCTAATATATGTCAAAGCTGGACAATGAATAAGGAACCCCGAACAAGAATTGACCCTTTGAATTGTGGTGTTGGTGAAGAATATTGAATACACCAATAGAATGAACGAATCTGTCTTGGAAGATGTACAACCAGAATGCTCCTTAGAAGCAAGTATGGCGGGACTATGTCTCACATACTTTGGACATGTTGTCAGGAGGGATCAGTCCCTGGAGAAGGACATCATGCTTGGTAAAGTAGAGGGTCAGCAGAAAAAAGGAAGACCCTCAACGAGATGGATTGACGCAGTGGCTGCAACAATGGGATCAAGCACAGAAACAATAGTGAGGATGGCAGAAGACCCATCAGTGTTTCGTTCTGTCAAGCATAGGATCGCTGTGAGTTGGAATCAACTGGAAGGCACCTAACAACAACAACAACAGCTTTCCACAGATGTAGTCAATTTGATCCCTATATATTCCATCTGGCAAGGTTCATGTGTACAGTCGCTGATTACGTTGGTGAAAAAAGGTATTTGTAATAACGAGGTCATTGTTCTTGCAAAATTCAATCATGTGATCTCCAGCATCATTTCTATCACCAAGGCCATATTTTCCAACTACCAATCCTTCTTCTTTATTTCCAACTTTCGCATTCCAATCACCAGTAATTATCAGTGTATTCTGATTTCATGTTTGATCGATTTTAGACTGCAGAAGCCAGTAAAAGTGTTCAATTTCTTCATCTTTGGCCTTAGTGGTTGGTGTGTAAATTTGAATAATAGTTGTATTAACTGGTCTTTCTTGTAGGTGTATGGATATTAACCTATCATTGACAGTATTGTATTTCACAACAGAACTTGAAAATGTTCTTTTTGATGATGAATGCAATGCCATTCCTATTCAAGTTGTCATTTCCGGCATGGTAGACCATTGATTTTCTGATTCAAAATGACAAATACCAGTCCATTTCAGCTCACTAATGCCTAGGATATCCATCTTCATGAGTTCTATTTCAATGTTGATGATTTCCAATTTTCCTGGATTCATACTTCGTACATTCCACGTTCTAATTTTTAATGGATATTTGCAGCTGTTTCTTCTCATTTTGAGTCTTGCTGCATCAGCAAATGAAGGTCCCAAAAGCTAGACTCCATCCAGTCATTGAAGTCTACTCTACTTTGAGGAACCAGCTCTTCACCAGTCATATTTTCAGTGCCTTCCAACCTGAGGGGCTCATCTTCTGGCACTATATCAATGTTCCACTGCTATTTATAAAGTTTTCACTGGCTAATTCTTTTCTGAAGTAAACTGTCCAGTTCTTCATCCTAGGCTGTCTTAGTCTGGAAGCTCAGCTGAAACCTGTCTGCTGTGGGTGACCCTGCTGGTGTTTGAATACTGGCAGCTTCCAGCATCATAGCAAAACATAAGCCCCCACAGTAGGACAAACTGACAGATGTGTGGGGGCGTCTACCTCTAATTCTACCTCTAGTTCATCACTGTTTCTAGAATATAGCCTTCCAGAACTTCTGTTGAGATTCTGGTGGTCTTTGACACCTTATTCCTGAAATTCTATAGATATTTTAGTTCAGACATCTTTCTGCACAGAAGAAGGTCATTGTTTCATGAGATGGCAGGAGATTTCACTTTCATTTCCAGATGCTTTGAACCTAACACTTCAGCCTCCCATACAGCTTCAAAGTTAAACAAGGGCCGTCGGGGGGAAACCAGCCATGTGTCTGAGACTCTTCAGTTCTCCAATATTATCTTGGTAACCCTGTATAATGGCTAAAAACCTTGTTAGTTTCTTTTTCTCCCAGCAGTGACCCCGTGCCTGGGCCTAACCTCAATATTTAGCTTCTACTCCATGCAAAGGAAGAGTAAACACTCCCAGTAGAAACAATATCTGCTGATTCTCAGATCAAAATTGGATGGCTTCCCTTTCTGGAATTTTAGTTTTTCTGGATTTTATTGCTTCTGCAATTCTCTGATGTGCTTAAAAAATGTGAAATTCAATTTATCTGGCTTTTTCAGTCGCAGACAACAAGAATGTTGAGCCGCTATGACCTATTATATCCTATAGGAAGTAGAAGTCTCCCAAGATTCTTATTTATTATAAATGTAGTCATAAAATTAGGAACAAGCTGTTTTGTAAACGTGCTCGAGTGTCTCTCATATTAAAAACATGCACACATAAAATACCAAATCATCCTTCTTCAGTTTTACTTTCCCTAAAAATCATCATCTTGGATTCTTCTTTTTACAGGTAAACACCCTAAGAGGCAGACTTCACTCCTTTCTTTTCTCTACTCACTAGTCAACGAACCCACTGATTTTCCTACTAGATCCAGTTGACATCTTTCGCTTTGACTTTTATGATGCTGTAAATATCTGATTCTCCTTCTAACTCTCTGGCTATTCTTACTGAGTTTTCTAATTGTAGCCCTCTTTTTCCCGCTCTTCCTTAAATGTTAATGTTCCTCTGTTGTTTAGTGTTTATAGCTCTGGTACTTAGCACAGAACCTTTCACCTATAGGCATTTAATGCCTATTTTATTGGGAAAATAATTTAAATAAAAAGGTAGAAAGAAGGATATAAAACCAGTAATGAGTAAAAATGAGTGGCATAACTCTGTGGTGAGAATAGGAACAGTCAGGCTGATATCCAAAACTTGTTATAGCCCTTTTTCAGAGAAAGAAAATGAACAAAGAAAAATAGAATCAGCATCTGGGGCAGATTGGTGGCACATCAAGAGATTCTAAATGGAGGGGAGGAACACAAACGAACCAATTTCTATTTTATTTCTACCTTCTTCAGTGATCTTCAATCAGTTAACAGTAGCATAATTACACTTAACAAGGACTGGATTCCAGATAGGAGTGCAAAAGGTTCATGTAAGGATAATTAAAATGCTTGTGCATGTTTTGGAGTCCCTGGGTGGAACAAATTATTAATGTGCTTGGCTAATAACTGAAAGGTTAGAGTTTTGAGCCCACCCAGAGGTGCCTAGGAAGAAAGACCTGGCAATTTACTTCCAAAAAATCAGCCGTTGAAAACCCTATGGAACACAGTTCTACTCTGACATACATGGGGTCACCATGAGTCAGTGGTGACTTGACAGCAACTGGAGGTTACACATGTTTTAAGCACCAAGAAAAGACTTTTGGATGGAACTTATAAGTATGTACTTGGTAAAGAAACAGGCTAACTTTCTTTCAGAATACCCCAAAATGTTTGATAGAAAAACCTGCCTTTTTTTCATAAAAGTCTATTCCTTTATCAAGCATGGACATATACCATTGCTTTAAGGACCTTTTAAACACAATTTAAAAGAAAAGAAATCAGCTAGGTGAAAATATTAACTGGTAAGTTTTGCAGTGGTACCTCAGAGAATGCCATCTAGACTAATATCAAACATTCCTTAAACATACGTCAACCAATGGAGAGAGCAATGCCTCAGAGTTATGCTGGTTAAAAAAGGAAAATCAGTAGAAGACTGTTTTAGGCTGGGTTCTCTAGAGAAACAAAACCAGTAAAGCATGTAAATATGTACACAGAGAGAGAGATTTATATCAAGGAAACAGCTCATGAGATTGTAGAAGCTGGAACGTCCCAAGTCCGTGGATCAGAATAGAGGCTTCTCCTGTTTCATGTAGCCACAGGGTCTGGCGAACTCAAGATCAGTAGGTTGGAGAGCAGGACTCTTGTTCACAGGCTGTGAAGATCCATGAATCCCAAGATAGGCAGGTAAGCTGCTAGCTCAAGTCCCAAGAACTGGAAGTCAGATGAACAGGAGGTAGCTGTAGGATCCAGAGAGGGCAAAAGCCATAATGTCTTCTTATATTTGTATGCAGGCTATACACTCAAGGAAACTCCCTTTCAACTGATTGGCTACTCACAGCAGATCCCATCATGGGAGTGATCACATATAAACACTGAGAATCATGGACTCGCCAAGTTGACACACAATCTTAACCATCACAAAGACAAAACTTATAACATGAATAACTCAAAAAGAAAAAAAAATTCACATGGATAATTGACAGCTGAGCATGTAGTTAATTTTGTTTAAGATTATCTCATAGATTATTAATTACAATTAAAAAAAAAAAAAACTAGTTGCCATTGAGCCAGCTCCAACTCATGGCAGCCCCATTTGTGTCAGTGTAGAACTGTGCTCCACTGGGTTTTCAATGACTAATTTTTCAGAAGTAGATTACCAGGCCTTTCTTCCAAGATGCCTCTGGGAGGACTTGAACCTCCAGCCTTTCAGTTAGCAGTCCAGCATGTTAACCATTTCTACCATCCAGGGACTCCATAGCTGCCATCTAATGAGTAGGTATGTTGTAATGTATAATGTGTGTTGTAATGAGTAATGTTGTACTAACCACTTACATTTTCTCACTTAAATTCTCTCAACTACCCTAAGAGGTAGGTATCCTTGTAACTATTTTAAAGTAGAAACTAAGATGTATAGACTATCATATAGTTTGAAAAGCCAGTTGTTTGAATTTGAATCTCATCTGCACTGCTTAATTAGCTGTGTGATCTCAGGCAAGTTACTTAATCTCTCTGTGCCTCTGTTTGCCATTGCAAAATGGAGCTAGTAATAGAACTTATGTCAGAGTAAAGTTCCTGACATTTAATAATTATGTACAACCTTTTTTTTTTGGCAAGTTGCTTAATAATACCTGCCCAAGTCACTTAATAATAAATTGCTCAAGGTGACACAACTAGTAAATAGCAGAGCCAGGATTCCTACCTAGATTCAAAAGTTTGTGCTTGTAATCAAAATATTCTAATGTTACCCCAACTAGATTATAGACTTTTCGGTACATTTAGGTAAAATTAGTATGTATTTTATTTGGTTCATGAAACTCTAAAATATTATTAATTTTCCTCCTTCCTTACTGTTTCTTGAGTGTTTGTGTCATTCTAACTTGACGGCACTGGGTTTTTTTTTGTTTTTTTTTTAATGTCACAGAACCTGATACTTAACAGAAAATGAAGACCTGTCAATGTCCAGAAAAGAAGCTATCTGGATCTATGTTTGCGGAGCACGTGTGGATAACCACTGGGTCATTTTCCCACAGGGGACTGAAGTTTGTAAGGACATATACGTTTATAGGCTGGTTATTTGTCAATAAGCTATTTGCTTCACAGTGAAAAAACGAAACAAAACAAAACGGAGAAACACAGCCTTCTTTCCTTAGCTTTCACACCGTACTTACCCTGTCATCTCCAATTCTGATGTGTACAGCAGCCAGCATGTGTAGGAAAAAGCTGTATTTTTTTTCCTTTAAGTGGAGCACAGGAGAAATGATGTTGTTGTTATTTTTACTGTGTTTTTGCTCCCTGTAAAAAATCAGAGTAGTGCCCTAAGGGGATCATGCATTTTTTAGGGCATTTCCTGGAGTTATTTTTAAGGTAGTCTTTCTTGTTCCAGACTAAGTTGGCACTAAGGCTACAATGGCATCAGGGGGACTGAAAATTTCAAAACTATGTGTTTTCAGGTAACATTGCCTGAATTTGTAAATCACATTTTGGAGAAATTCTGAATCCCATATGCTCTTATAACTGCATCTCTGTTTATAGGTGCCAATAGCCATGACTCTGAAGGGCTGACATTGTAATGGAAACAAAACAAACACAGTGTGTCTGGCTGAGCTGCCTTTGCTTTCAAGGAGAAAGCCATGGGAATACACTCCAGGTTGACCTTGTCACACTCCAGCTCAAAATCCTACAATGGCTTTTTCCCCTTGCCTACTGAATTATATATAAATGCCTCAGTGTTACTTGGAAGATTCTAGACAATAAAACCCTAAACTCATCTCCCACTGCTTCATTCCATGAACTCTATATTTGAGGCAAACTGGTCAACTTGCCCCTTCCCAAACAAGTTTCACACTTTCTTTTACGTCAGTTAGCACATATTTATTCAGCACTGGTGATGCAATGGCTAAGCGCTTGGATGCCAACCGAAAAGTTGGAGGTTCGAACCCACCAGCCACTCCACAAGAGAAAGATACAGCAGTCTACTTCTGTAAAGATTGCCACCTTGGAAACCCTATGGGGCAGTTCCACTCTGTCCTATAGGGTCGCTATGAGTCAGGATCCACTCAGTGGTAATGGGTTTGGTTTTTTTAGTTTGGTTTGCTATGGCCATGGTGTTAGGTGATGGAGATATAACACACTTGCCTTCACAGAGTCTAGAAGTGAAAACTGACAGTAAGTAGTTACATGTGTGATGAGTTCTATAAGGAAAGACAGAGCACTCTTGTAGTACATAACATAGGGAAGCAATCTAGAATGGGTTTCAGGAAAAGTTTCCGTGAATAAAACGTCTTTGAAGCAGAAATCTACAAGTTAGAATAGAAATTATTTAGGCCAAGGGGAAGTAATGAGTAGAGAGCTTTCCAGACAGAGACAATCTGAAGTTTGAAGGCTCTGAGGCATGGCAGGAATAGAGAGAGGAAGAAGAAGGTTTCAAGATGAGGATGGAAAGTTAGGCACAGCTCTGTCATCCCTGTTAAGAGATTTAGGTTTATGCTAAGAACAAGGGGAAGTTATAAAGCAATTTTATTTTATAGAAAATGAAAGTCAGAAATCAGGACAGGGTTAGTTCTGGATATGTGAAAGACAAACTTGGCTGCTAGTTTAGAGAATGAATTCAAGAGAGGCAGGAGGAAATGTAGGGAACCAGTTAGGAGGCTATTGTTATATTTCACCTTGGACTATGATGGTGTTTTTTCCACTTAGTATGAAAAAAAAAAGTTATTAGAAATGAATGTAAAGGGTTGTACTTTAATTTAAAAAGTCTAAGTTGCACAAGTAAAGTATGTAGTGAGAAGGTATTGCTGTAGCATCTATGTTAGGAAACAAGAAGATCTGGTCAGCAGTGAATCAGTATGAGGCAGCAGTACGGTGTGGCCACCAAAAAAATCTCTATTCCTAGACACATCATAAGAGGTATACTGTTTAGCACAAAGAAGGTGTTTGTAGAGAGATCAGTCTCCAAAAATCTCTTTTATTTCTGCACACCTTAAAAGCAGAGACACTAGAGGCCTTTGCTCTGGACTATCTTTCCAAGAATAACTGTATAGCAGACAACGTTGGAATATAGAAAAAGTATCTCCCTCAGGGGCAAAGATCAGGTGGGCTTTACTGCCCATTACAAAATATTCAAGTTCCATAAGCTTGTAGTTCCTTTTCTATAACATAACCCACTGCATGGGCAGGTGTCACCTGACCCTTTTTACATTGTCCTGTGGGAACTGGAGGGTGGTGAACCAGCACAAGTGTTGATATTTTGGCCAGTGCTATTGTTGTGGTAATAAATTATCTCTTATCTCTGACCCAGAAATCTCACATCTTCTTCCAGCAACCAAGGGACTGTTGCAAACTAAATCTCAGACCTTTCACACTTTTTGACAGTGTCATTTCCAAAGAACCTTTCTACTTGTCCCAGCCGTGCATAAGCATTGCCTTGCCCAGGTCTTTGCCAACAAAACAAAGCTTAGTCACCAGCTGGGAGAGGAGCTTAGTTCAATAAAATGAGTTATTTTCTAACCTAAGCATCTGCCCTAGGAGGTGGTGAGTTCCTAGTTATCAAAGAAGTTCTGTCTGGCTGATATTATAACTGGAGGGGTTAAAGGTGATTCAGGCATCAGGGGTTGGATTAGAAGATCTTTAAAGACCCTTCCAGGTCCTCTATTGTGAATCCCTCCCACCACTCTTCTTTCAAGCCCTGTTTAATATAATTGAATAATCATAAGTCAGGAAACATTTCTGGGGTAGCATATTGTAGCAGACAAGGGCACAGGCATAGTATCAGACATGCATAGATTCCAGTCTCAGATCAACAGCTTACTATAGGAACTATATCTCATGAGGACCTGGTTTGTCATCTGTAATATGAAAATAGCATTACCTACCTCATAGTAAGGGTGTAAGGAATAAATGAGGTAATGAGTACAAATTGATTAACATAATGTCTGGCGAACAGTACCGACTCAAGTATTAGCTATTATTCTTCCTCTTCTACCTCACATTAGCCTCCCACTGAAGCACAAGTTCGATACCATTGGAAAGCAGCGTTACACTCAAACTTGGTAGATGATTGATACACGAATCTCAAAGAAGAAGGGAGTCCCAGATAAAAGAATAATGAGGGAAAACAATACAGTTGACCTAAAAGTTAAGATCCCAAGGAGAAATGTATCTGCTTGATAAGGCTTAACACCAAAAAGGCTGGATTTAATCTTAGCATTTGCCCATGATTAATTGTTACTAGCTCTCCTAAAAAAAACTCTCCTAGAGGCAAGTATATGGATGAGTTGCCTTTTCCAGTGCATTCTGTGATTCCCAGCTTTGTAACACTACCGACTCTTGTGATCACACAGAGTTGAGTGCTGTTGTGGCTTGCTAATCTAAACGATTTACAAATTTTTGTGATGGTGTTTAAAAATCCCCTGTAAATTTTAAATCTACATTTAGAAAATGGAAAGTAAAACAGCACTTTAATACTGGTCGTGCACTTTTTTCTCCCCTCAACTCAACTCTAATTTCTCTGAATGGCTAATTAGGAGGCATATATTTGTTTTCAATTATTTACTCCCACTTTGAAGAACAGCCTTCTGCGTACGTGGAAAACCATAGAAACCCTTGTTTCCCGGGACTTAGCTGTGTACTATTATTCAGAGAGTTGTTGAAAACATAAAGTAATGGCTTTCGTGCTGGGCGACCCAGAAGCCTTGACATTGGATGAGCCTGTGGAAGCTGTAGCAACGGCAGCTTTGTAGTCATGGTGACAGCCTGGTGCTCCACAGCCAAAACCAATGAGCTTTAAGCATCGCTACACTCTAGCTAAGCTTCTCTGACCTTACCAGGGAGCAACAAGATTTGTCTGTTCTTCCAAGTGTGCGTGCCCATCAGCAGGGAGCGAACACTACACGTAATGTACCAGATTTAAATGTCATACTTGGTTTATTCAAAGAAGTGAATCCTCATTCTAGTTAGATGGATTAGATGGTACAGTTTCATAAAGTAGATTGTTGATTTCAATTACCCATGAGCTTTGCTAAGAAAGCGGAGCACATAATACACATGTTGAGAGCATTGGGATCGCTAAACATTTCAGAGGAGTAGAATGTGTAGATTTCCCTACAGTGATATGGATTAGAAACTCCAAGGGACCTGAGAAATGATTTTCCTCTTTTTTGTTGAATATTTTCCCTCCCATGAAGGATGGCAATAAGGAACAATATTATCTTTCAAATTCATACGACATCCTAAGGTTGCAATAGCAAGAAACCAATGGTAATCCAATCTACAGCTGGCAAGCAATGCTATGAAAAAGCTTGTAACTTCCCCTGCACTCTTCCTAAAATTGGGCAATTAAACCATAGCCCTGAAAGCTGAATGTTGTTAAAATTTCTTATCCTCAGAAGCACCAAATGGAGAGCCAAGGCTAAGCAACCCATTCATAAAAAAGACAGACAGACATAAATAAATACATAAAGACATAAATAACCCCCCTTTCATTTAAATTTTACTAGCTGCTCACAAATATATCATGTATGATTGCATAATCTCAGATGCAAATGTATAACAACAAAACCAATAAGTTTCCTGATCGTATATTGTTCAACTCTTATTGTTTACTTGAACTGTTCCACACTTCATGGCATGTTTCACATCAAAAAAGACAGTTCAAAATATTAAGCTTTTGCTGCTGTTTGAATTGCATTTATCAGTTTTCTCCAAGTGCATTCTTAATTAGTTCTGTTCTTTGGTGTTTTCCTTCTAGACCAATATAAGACAAGAATGCCCAAGGAAAATTATCCTTTATACATGAGTTCCAGTTAGATAATTTTTTAATGCTTCTCACTTGTACCAATTCAAATGAGTAGCTCATTCATTCATGTAATCAGCTAACGTGTATATATAAAAAAAAAAAAAAAAAACCCAAACCCATTGCCGTTGAGTCTATTTTGACTCATAGTAACCCTATAGGACAGAATAGAACTGCCCCATAGGGTTTTCAAGGAGCAGCTGGTGGATTCGAACTGCTGAACTTTTGGTTTAACAGTCAAGCTCTTAACCACTGTGCCACCAGGGCTACAATGTGTTTAAAGTTCCTGTTATATATTATGTTAGATGCCACCGAAGATATAAAGATAAACAAGAACTGACTCTTGCTCTTAAGGTACTTGTAAACTAAGCTTTGCATGTGAAAGCTGGACAATGCATAAGGAAGACCGAAGAAGAATTGACGCCTTTGAATTGTGATGTTGGCGAAGAATATTGAATATACCTCTGACTGCCAAAAGAATGAACAAATCTGTCTTAGAAGAAGTACAACCAGAATGCTCCTTAGAAGGAAGGATGGCGAGACTGTGTCTTACATACTTCGGACATGTCAGGAGGGATCAGTCTCTGGAGAAGGACATCATACTTGGCAGAGTACAGGGTCAGCAGAAAAGAGGAAGACCCTCAACGAGGTGGATTGACACAGTGGCTGCAATAATGAGCTCAAGCATAACAACGATTTTAAGGATGGCCCAGGACCGGGCAGTGTTTCATTCTGTTGTGCATAGGGTCGCCATGAGTTGGTACCGACTCAGAGGCACCTAACAACAACAACAACAAAACTAAGCTTAATTGAGATGGATCTTCATCTTTGGTGGAGTGAAATCACCTTAAACAATAATTTAGAGTCACCAACTATCCTGTATTCATTTCCAGCAAAACCCAGGGAAAACTGGAGTTTTACTCCCCATTGACTTTAATGGGTTTAGTTAAGCGTGCGTTTGTTTTGTTGTTTCGGTTTAGTTTTGCTTACTCCAAGATTTGGAAACCCTGGTGGAGTAGCGGTTAAGTGCTACAGCTGCTAACTAAGAGGTTGGCAGTGCAAATCCACCGCGTGCTCCTTGGAAACTTTATCAGGGCAGTTCTACTCTGTCCTATAGGGTCACCATGAGTCAGAATCGACTCGATGGCAGTGGGTTTTTTGGTTTTACTCCAAGATTTGAAGCATGTTTGTTTGTTTTAAAGCAAGGTTTTGTGTTTGAGAAATATTTTATTTCAGGCGTTTGTAATCATGTATGTGTTATTGCTGAGTGTTTTTTTGATCATCTGCTTAGGAAAAGTACCTTAGATTTTTTTTTTTTACTGGAATAGAAAGTTTTTTTTTTTTTCTTTTTCTGTCAGGAAGATCACAGTTGTTTGCTTAATGCTATCTTCGGTTCCATGGTTTGTAGCAGATGTGGAAGGTGTTGTTGGTGAATATGTTGGAGCTGTCATAAAATGGGCAACAAAGAGAAAATATTCAATGAAACTCAGATTTGGTAAACTCAACTTAAAAGAAAGAGTTGTCCAAGAAATGACTTCACACCTAAATTTTGGGCTGGTCATGTGAAAAATAAAAGCCAAGTGGAAAGCATTGACATTATTACTTGGAAAATGATCTCATTTAGTACTGAGTCCTTTTGATAGTGTCAAGAAATCAAACAATGTACTGCTTTGGGCAAATCTTCTGAAAAAGACCTCTTTAAAATGTTAAAAAGCAAAGTCCTCACTTTGAGGACTAAGGTGCACTTGACCCAAGCCATGGCCTCAGATGCACGGGAGACCTGGACAATGAATAACAAAGACCAAAGAAGAATTGATACTTTTGAGTTATGGTGTTGTGAAGAATATTGAATATACCATGGACTGCCAGAAGAACAAACAAATCTGTCTTGGAAGAAGTACAGCAAGAATGCTCCTTAGAGCAAGGGTGGGGGGTTTGGGGACTATGGCTTCAGGGGACTTCTAAGTCAATTGGCAAAATAATTCTATTATTAAAACATTCTGCATCCCACTTTGAAGTGTGGCATCTGGGGTCTTAAATGCTAACAAGCCGCCATCTAAGATGCATCAATTGGTCTCAACCCACCTGGATCAAAGGAGAATGAAGAACACCAAGGCCACATGATAACTATGAGCCCAAGAGACAGAAAGGGCCACATGAACCAGAGACCTACATCATCCTGAGACCAGAAGAACTAGATGGTACCCGGCCACAACCAATGACTGCCCTGACAGGGAGCACAACAGAGAACCCCTGAGGGAGCAGGAGAACAGTGGGATGCAGACCCCAAATTCTCATAAAAAGACCAGACTTAATGGTCTGACTGAGACTAGAAGAATCCCAGCGGTCATGGTCCCCAAACCTTCTTCTGTTGGCCCAGGACAGGATCCATTTCTGAAGACGACTCATCAGACATGGAAGGGACTAGACAATGAGTTGGAGAGAGATGCTGATGAAGAGTGAGCTACTTGTATCGGGTGGACACTTGAGACTGTGTTGGCATCTCCTGTCTGGAGGGGAGATGGGAGGGTAGAGAGGGTTAGAAACTGGTAAAACCGTCATGAAAGGAGAGACTGGAAGGAGGGAGTGGGCTGACTCATTAGGGGGAGAGTAAGTGGGAGTATGGAGTAAGGTGTATATTAGCTTATATGTGACAGACTGACTTGATTTGTAAACTTTCACTTAAAGCACAATAAAAATTATTTAAAAAAAAAAAAAGAAAGCTCCTTAGAAGAAAGGATGATACAACTTCGTTTCACATTCTTTGTACATGTTATCAGGAGAGACTGGTCCCTGGAGAAGGACATCATGCTTGGTAAAGTAGAGGGCCAATGAAAGAGAGGGGAAGATACTCAACGAGATGGGTTGACACAGTGTCTGCAGCAATGGGTTCAAGCAGAGCAGTGACTGTGAGGATGGCGCGGGACCAGGCAGTGTTTTGTTCTGTTGTACATATGGTTGCTATGAATCGGAACAAGAAATTTTAGAATTTATAATATTTGTGTCACTCATTTTGATCCTCATTTGCCATTGCAATCTTTGATAATACTTGATAAGCAGAATATTTTAAAGAAAGTTATCGTGTTACAAAACAACAAAAATGTGACTATTAGGGTTCGTCTAATCCAACTTTTTATTTGTAAATGAGGAAATTGATGTTACTAAATTTTCTTCCAGCTTAAAATTTCAGATTTGACTTTCTCTTGACAACCCAACCAAATTAACTTAACTGATTTGGTATCAGTGCTAATTTCTAATCAAGCCAAGTTGTCTGTTTTTAGTAGAATTCATTTGATTCACTTGCTTTAATTTCCTTCTTATGCTAGCTTTCTTCAGTTCATTTAGTTTTAGCCTCCTCTAAGCCAAAGGATGATTAAAGTTCATGGAGAGATTATAAAAGCCATATAATAGTTCTCACTGAGATACGATAACCTTAAATTGCAGTAAGAGGGAATTAGGTTAAATGAGGGCAAGAAATGGATAACAGTGATAACAGGTTCCCAGGAAATATTTTGACTTTTCTAAGTCTGTGATTTCATTTGTTTCTATCATCTTGTGGGTCGTGTCCATATGCCTTCATATTTTAATTCATTCCCTCACTTCATTCTTTAATTCTCTTTTTAGCCATCTATAAACTCATCCCCCTCTTCATGAGTGCCTTAATGGTAGCCAGGCTGAGATGACATTGAACCTTCCGTGTCTGAATATGCATATAAATTCATGGTCTTGTTTTAATTCTGCAGGGGGAAATGTGTGTGAGAACACACACACGCACAAATACCAGTGCAGTCTCTTAGCACAAATGAATCTCTTCTACAAACTGGAGGAAAAACTGTAATTTGAGAAAATTTGTCTTCAGCTGAACATCATTTTGTTTGCTTGCCTCCTTGGTCTAAGTGACCACATAGGCACTGTCTCTGTATTTTTTCACCAACTCTCTGGAGGATTTTCCTCATTCACAGTGTCCCATGTTCTAGGGCTTTCCTTCTCCCTACTCCCTTTGAAAACTTACTTTATCTGGATATTATGCTCTCAAGATCCTGGTCTCTAAAACTAACTATAATCTTCTAAATTATTTGTCTAAAGACATTAATGGAAGATAATGGTTTAGTGTGCATCTTAAAAGCGCCCTTCAGTGCTTTAATCTAAATGAGTTCAGAATTTCTAGTACTGTGGCATTCTAGCTGAGGATATTTTAAGAATTCATACTTTTCTATTTCCTTTAATTTATTCAGTTGATGGTTGCTCACCATCCACTGTGGACCAGAACTGTTTACCCGATGTGGACATTTTTATTGGGTTGTTTCAATGAAAAAACTAACAATAATACCTTTCATCTATTGTTTCTGTTATGAGTCTCATATTCTACTAAATATTTTACATGAATTATCTTTCATCATAAAAAAATTGAGTGAGGTTCACTTTATTGTTCACATTTTTCTGTTGAAAAATTTAGAGTAAAAAGGATAAGCAACTTACCTAAGGTCACATAACTACTAGGTAGTGAAGCAGGGAATTCAATTAGATCTTATGGCTCCAAAGCCTGTATTTTTCTGCTATACTACTCTGCCTCCAGCTAAAAGTTATAACCAATAAGCTTTGCTCCAAGACACATTGATTATTCTGCCCAAAATTTTTACTCCATGGGAGACTGAGAGACTTAACTGTTGTGTACATAAAAAAATTCTCCTAAAAAGAATGCATTTAACAAACATAAAAATAGATTATTTTCACACGGTGGAATTTTTTAACTTTGTTGAACATTAAAGACAATTTTTTTTTTTTTTAGTAACAAGGGAATTTTGGCATTTTATTTATTTTTTATATTTCTAAAACCAATAGGAGGTGCTTTTAGAAATATCTATATAATTTTTAGAAATCAACAGCAAGAAGACATAATTAGGATGTATTTATTTAATGCCGAACCGACCAGGGTGCACAATGTGAATTGATTTAGGATCGTCAATATTTTCTGAGACAGCTCAGCCACTAACTCCTTAAATTTACCTCAATTTAAACATGTTTTGGAAAGGGAAGAGCTATCTGAGCCTATACTAATTTCAGACTGTTTGCTATTCTCTTGGAAATGTAGACAAAATACTTCCTTACTCATTCAAATTAATTATTTTGACCATTTTTCTGCTACAACATACTGTTCTGAGAGATTTCATGATGAGATAGGCTATGACAAGTCAGTTCTTTTGTTATTTTTGTAGCACAGAAATTTTACCTGAAAAAAAAATCCATAACCTTAGCCAAATTACAAAATGATGATGTTATGCCTATGCCTAAGGAAGTTCATGATAAAGTGAAATTATTTTACATTAATTTATAGTTAAGGGTTTTTTTTTTTAGATATTCTAAGGAAAGGAGGAGAAAGAAAAAAGGAGGACGAGAAGAAGGAAAAATTAAGGTTTGAATATTGGCATGGTGTTTTGGGTTGAATTGTGCCTCCCAGAAAGAAACGTTGAAGTCCTAATTCCTGTACCTGCGAAGGTGGCTTTATTCTGAAATAGGATCATTATAGAAGTAATTGGTTAAGTTGAGGTCAAACTGGAGTAAATTGGGCCCTAATCCAATACAACTGGTGTCATTATAAGAAGAGAAGAGACACAGAGAGAGACACAGGGGAGAAGACCATGTGAAAGCAGAAGCAGAGATTTTAATTACTCAGCTACAAGCCACAGAAGCACATTGCTGACAACCACCACATCAAGGACTCAATTTTTTCCAAATACAAGTAAACCGTACATGAGTATATTGGTTTTTTGATTAGTAGTATTATCCCGGTATATGCTCACAAAAAGAGCATCTAGGCTCCATTAGCTCTGTGGGCATGAACGAGTTCCATGTGGTTTGTGATATAGTTATAGTCTATAAGATGTGTATCAGTGTTAAGAGAGGGTCATCACTGAGCAAATAGTCAAGATTTTAGACCCTCTCAGAAATATTTTTTCAAAACAGTGTGTAGGATTATATCTCTTAGTGTTTCCTAGTGAAAGAATCTCTGATTAGTGCTCCAATAAATACTGATGCAATGTTCATAGAGCCAATATATCTGTGACTGAAAATGGTTTTAAAAATCTGCCTTTTTCATTTAGCCTCCAAATATATACCTGCAAGTTTGCAGGTCCTGGACAGTGCCATGTATTGCCTAACAAACATTTATTCAATAAGTAAATAGCACACTTAACTCTGTATCCTGGAGAAAGATGTAGCAGTCTGCTTCTGTAAAGATTTACAGCTTTGGAAACCCACAGGGGCAACTCTACTCTGTCCTGTAGGGTCGCTATGATTTGGAATCGACTCGATGGCAGTGGGTTTGATTTGGTTTTAACTCTGTATCAGGCTGGCATTCTTTTGCTCTGCTATATATAGAGATGAAAAGAAATTGATCTGTCTAGATCAGTGCTATTCTGTAGAAATATAATGTGAGCTATAAGTAATTTTTAAATTTTTCTGTAGCCACACTAAAAAAAGGGGAAAAGGAGAAGTTAATTTGAATATAACCAAACATATCCAAACTATTATCATTTCAACATGTGGCACTAGCCACATTTCAAGTGCTCAATAGTCACGTATGTCTAGTGGCTACCATCTGGGCCAAACCAAACCATAAACATTGCTTATGAACTGTGAGAACCTGGATTAGCTACTCCCTCAGTTTTCTCATCCATAAAATCAGTATAATTACACTACCTTTCTCAGAAGTGTGTTACAAGGAATAAAGGAGTGCTAGAAACAGAGTGGAGCCCTGGTGGTGCAGTGGTCAAGAGCTCTGCTGCTAACCAAAGCTTTGGCGGTTGGAATCTGCCAGCTGCTCCTTGGAAACCCTATTGGACAGTTCTACTCTGCCCTATAGGGTCGCTATGAGTCGGAATCGACCCGATGGCAATGGGTTTTTTTTGACACAGAGTAAGCAACCAGCACATAAACTGCCTTGTACCCATTTCACTTTGTGTTGTGTCTCCAGTGCCAAGAATAATATCTAACTGATAGGATTATGAATAAATGAATGACCCTACTTCATATCAGGTACCAAAGCATAGTTTTTGTTTTGAAGGTTAAATCTTTTCATTATCAAGAAAAGACAAAAAATAGGTTACCAAAGATGGGTCCTGAAGATAGCACATCAGCCTATATTGCATAGTTCTCAATCTTTTGGGGTCATTGGTTCCTTTGAGAATCCAATGAAAGCTGTAGACACTCTGTCCAAAAACTTTTAGAGAGTCAGATGCACACATATCCAAGGATCTGCAGGTCTATCCATGGGCGCTTATGCTGAAAACTCTTGCTCAGGAATTAAAAAAAAAAAAACCCAAGAAGAAAAAAGGAGAGATGGGTATGCACAAGATCCTCAAGAAGTTGGGTTCTACCTCCTTCTCTTACCCTTCACACACACAGTTTAAATCGGTTTCATTTCTGTTAAAGGAAAAACAGTAAATAGGCTGAAGAGCTACAACAATTTTAATAAAAGAGACACAGAAATCCAGGTTTTGTATGAAGAAGCTCCAGAATTGGGTTGTTGGCTTTTCTCATACCCTGTCTGCTTTACTGAGCCCTGGTGGTGCAGTGGTTGAGAGCTCTGCTGTCAACCAAAATTCTGCAGTTCAAATCTACCAGCTGCTTCTTGGAAACCTTATGGGGCAGTTCTACTCTGTCCTATAGGGTTACTATGAGTTGAAACAGCTCAATGGCGATGGGTGTCTGCTTTGTTAGGATGAATTCCTGCAGGAAACACTAACTCCATAACTGGGGTGCCTGAAGTATTCTGGCCACAAACAAGGTGATACTGTCATTTGTCCTAGTATTTTGAGTGATGTGTTCCAGGTACAGAAGGGTTCATGGTTACTTTGGGGTCATGGATGTTGGACATGTTGTAAGTCCTAACAGTAGTGGGCAGAACTTGCCCTCATCATTCCCTGAGACTGTACTGCTCATCAGGACAATGTGCTCTTCACTTGAAATTACAGAGGGGAGAAACTGTCAACATCTGCCCTCACCCTTCCATGCTTGGGAAGACTCGGGTTCCACCTCAGGCAAGTCAAAGCCCCTCAGGATGCCTGGGAGAGTTTATAAGTTTGTTTTCTATTGTGGTTTACTGAAGAATTTTTTTTTTCAAATTAGTGTCCATAATTCCTTCTTGATGTAAGCTTGAATTCCCAGATCCATGAAGAATAAACCTGGCTGCTCTTAATAATTTTTTCCAGCTTAAAAATAAGGTTTTGTAATTTTTAAAAGTTGCACATTTATGACTGTTTCGAGGAATGCAAAGAAAAATAAAGTGAAGGCATGTTTCTTGTCTTCAGACTAAGTCAAAAGATACTTTTGAGGTGACTGCTGGGCTCCAATGTCTTAGTTTCCTAGTGCTGCTGTAACAAAAGCACCGTGAGTGGATGGCTTTAAAGAACCGAAATTTATTTTCTCATAGTTCTGGGGGCTAAAAGTCCAAATCACGTTCTCATCCATGTCACCTCATTCCTAATTGTTTGTTCTGGTGTTCCTTCACAATCCTCACATGACATATGTCTTCCCCTTTGTGTTTGTATCTCTGTGGCTAATCTGCTGTTTTATAACTTAGAAGTGATTAGATTTGGCACCCACTCTACATGGGTATAGCCTAGTTAATTTAACAAAGAAAATCCTATTTCCAAACAGGATTACATCCTCAGGTATAGGGTTTAGGATTCCAAGGCGTATTTTGGGAGGACTCAATTTAATCCATAAAAGTCAGGCACTGTTCCAGATTCTTGGGATACAGTGATGAACAATGTGGATGGACTAGACTTACGCCATAAAATAAAGCTCACGGCCCAGTAGGGAAATTCACAAATGTGTATGTGTGTGGTGAATGCTGCTGTGTGCGGTGACTGCTGCTATGGAGAAGCATGGCGTGCAGTTTGGGGACCTAAGCTAAATTGAAAGAAGTCTCTGGGTGGCACAAATGGCTAAGCACTCAGGTATTAGCTGAAAGGTTGGCGGTTCAAACCCACCCAAAGGTGCCTTGGAACACAGGCCTGGTGATCTCTTTCCTAAAGATCACAGCCTTGAAAGTCCTATGGAGCAGTTCTACTCTGCACGTATGGGGTCACTATGAGTCAGGATTACTCAGTGACAGCTAACAACAACAAAAACAACTTAAATTGAAGGTGGAGTGTCTAATTGGGAAAGGCTTTCTTTAAGAAGAGATGTTTAAATTCAAGAAGCTTAAGTTCACTTGAAGAAACACAATGATTGCCCCTGAAGCAATATAGAACCCTCCAAGTCGGACTATGGAGTCCCTGGGCATTGCAAACAGTTAACCCAAATGTTGGTGGTTTGAGCTCACAAAGCTATCTTGGAAGAAAGGCCTGGGGATCTACTTCCAAAAAATCAGCCACTGAAAACACCGTGGAACACAGTTCTACTCTGATACACATGGGATCACTATGAGTCAGAATGGGCTGGACGGCAACTGGTCTGGGGTTTTTTGGTTTTAAGTTGGACTACAGTAAAGGGCTAAATTGTGTGAAAATGAAAAAGTCAAAGGAGATACGTAAGAGCTAGCGGGGTCAGGAAGGTGGTGAGAGCTGAGTTTGTCCTTGAACTAAAGATAAATTGAGACAGAAAGTGTTGAGTTTTTCTGCAAGCAAAATGATATAAAATGAAGCAAGAGGAAGATGCCTGATGCATTTGTAGAAAAAGATGATTGGCCTTACTAATATACATAGGATTCCAAGCTGAGGAAAAGAAACAAATGCAACAGAGATGTTGTACATGTAAATATAATGGACATTTCTGAAAGCCATGCAGACAACTTGAACTGCAAGTGCTGGGAAATAGGGAGCCACTGAAGGTTGTAAGTAAGATAATGGCAAGACGAAAACAAGATTTTAAGAAGCAAGAGGTAGATTGAATTGGTAGATGAGACTGGCCTAAAGGAATCTTTCTGAAGCATCCAGATATAAGGGAATGAGGGCCTATGTCACGGAAATGGAAATAGAGAGATAAAACTAAGGGGAAAAAAAGCATTTCACAATGAACCTATTGAATATAAACCAGTTAGAATGGCCAGTTAGAATGAAAGAGGGGCCAGGGAGGGCATGGAAAATTTACTTTTGGACATTCTGAGTTTGAAGCTTACTATTATTCATTTCTTCTTTGTTACAACTCTCTGCTTATCATACTATGTTTAGCTTTCTAATGGTAATTTCCCTAAAACTCTGGGGTACTGTAAGTAAAGCTGTAAAACCTCATCAAAGAAAACCAAATTTGGCAAAATTTTCTGAATATTCAGTTTCTTTTCAGTTATAACTGAGCTGATTTCATGCTATGTAGAAAAACATCTTGGGGATTTTTCTTAACTAAACTTTGGTGGTTAAATCTTTCTTGCCTGCCACGCATTTCAGTGTGTACCTCATATGTATTATAAATTTTAATTTAACCAGTATTTATTGGGAGCCCTGGTGGCTCAGTGGTTAAGAGCTCTGCTGCTAACCAAAAAGGCCAGCAGTTCGAATCCACCAGCCTCTCCTTGGAAACCCTATGGGGCAGTTCTATTCTGTCCTATAGTGTTACTATGAGTTGGAATTTACTTGATGGCCACGGGTTTGTTTTGTTAACATTTATTGAGCATGTATGGGATATATAGATTAGGATTGTTTTTGTTTGCTATAATTCTTTATTACAAAGGAGATGTATTTTTTGTCATTTGGTTGTTTTGTGATTTTATGTGATGGCCATTCACTGAAATATTTTTGTTCGTAGTGAGAAGATACACCTAAGCTCAGCCCTTACCTGAATTAGTAGTATGAGTTAGTAAAAGTGTGACTGGATAATCCATTTTTTCTTATATTAAAAATAAAAAAAAAACTGAATTCAAATCAGGATTCACATTAAAACCAGGATTATCTTGAGGCCTTGCTCCCTTCCCTTAGGGCAGCTGTGTACAGCATTTACAGATGGGTCCTTACAGATGTGTTGCTGGACCATAACATACCACATTTACCTCACACAATGGACAGTGAAAAAAAAAAAAAGAAACAAATCCTTTGCCGTGGAGTCAATTCTAACTCAGCACCCTTATAGGACAGAGTAGAACTGCCCCATATGGTTTCCAAGGAGAGGCTGGTGGATTCGAACTGCCGATCTTTTGGTTAGTAGCCATAGCACTTAACCACTACGTCACCAGGGTTTCTCAAAGGACATTAGGCCTCTTTATTACCTTCTCATATTTATTTCTGCCTTGATTTCCTTTATAGTCATTAGTCTTTGCAGGCACCACTTTATTTTACTGAGTTGCTTTTTCTATTTTTATGTCTTTGAGATAGATGTATCTTTCACTACGCCAGTGTCACCTCCCTGCTGCAAGTAACTTCATGTGCTCTTCTCACACTTGAAGTCCATATGGGTTTGTCTTAGCTTCTTAGGGCTGCCATAACAAAAAGCCACAACACGGGTGACCTTAAAGAACAGAAATTTGCTTTCTCACAGTTTTGGAGGCTAGAAGTTCAAATTTAAGGTGTCAGCAGGGCTATGCTCTCTCTCTGTCAGCTCTAGGGGAAGACTCTTCCTTATCTCTTTCAGTTTCTGGTAGCCCCAAGAAGTCATTCCTTGACTTGTACATGGATCCTCACATGCTGCCTTCCCCTGTGGATGACTTTGTTTCCATCTCTGTTCTCCCCTCAAAAGGATTAGGACCCACTCTACTCTTTTTTTTTTTTTTTTTTTCTACTCTAGTATGACCTTGTTAACTGATAACAAAAGAAAAATCCTATTTCCAAACAAGATCACATTCAGGGGTACAGGGTTAGGACCTCAACATTCCTTTCTGGGAGATATCATTCAATCCACAACAGGGTCACTGTAGGAGAGTTGGAGGACCCGGCAACTGTATGCCCCCACCTTTGCTCCCAGTTCCCTGGCACATTAAGTCTGTACCAGGAGGCTCAGTTCTTTCATTCTGAATGCTTTAGTCTTGAGAAATCTTTGAGGAAAGTTTCTGGTGAGTAAATTTTTATTCTTTATTGCATATTCTTGTACACATTATCATTTCTACAAATTAGGTCTCTGAAGACTTCTACTAAGTAACACAGTGTTGGCCTACTAATAATATTCTCTTCTTGGGTTAACATTTTTTAATATCATGAAAAAAATATACATACATATTTGAGACTGTCCCCAGATTAACAATTAATGATGTTTGTTCTCTTTCTATAGAAGTTATGATATTTAATGTCATTTTGGACTAGAAAAATAATTTCAAAGCCATAACTAAGCATATAATCTAAAATGTTATGTAAGAAGTAGGCCTTAGGTAAAAATAAAATTATCATAAACCAAAAAAACTGAACCCACTGCTGTCAAGTCGATTTTGACTCAGAGCGACCCTATAGGACAGAGTAGAACTGCTCCATAGAGTTTCCAAGGAGTGCCTGGTGGATATGAACTGCTGACCTTTTGATTTGCAGCTGCAGCTCTTAACCAATAAGCCACCAGAGTTTTCAATATTATCATAGAGAAGTAAAAATGTGATGTAATTTAGTTATGTTATTTTACATTTCCTTTTTGAGGTCTGTAGTTTTGAAGAACTACAGACCAGAAAACTAGTCATTCATTAAATAAGATACACTTAAAAAATTTTTTTTAAAAAACTGCAGTTTTCTTGTGAATTCCCACTGAGTGGAGATGGAAAACATAAAGAACAAAAGACACTGGGAAAAGTTAACAAACTTAAGATGAAATACATAAGAAAAATGATATGGGAAGACATATGTACAAAGAAGGAAAGGGAAACACATGCAAAGAGAACTAAAGAGAAGATGAATAAAAGGGAGATGTTCGAGCAATTTCTTAAATGTCACTATCCCCTGCTCTTTGCTTGGACTATGACTTCAGAAAATGTTCACCTTGTATTTTTAGTCCCGTAAAATAAGCAATTTAAATATTGTTCTCAGGTCTCTAACTGCTTTTTAGCCCTAGGCCTTCAGAGGATCTCTTCTTAATTATCTAACCATTAAGTATGGGAAATTATTTGCTCTGTCAAATAATAATAAGCAGAATAATATCATCCCTTAGATGGAATCAAGTCCAAGACATATATATCTAGTGGTCTGATGATTCTCCACTTCCGCCTTAGTTAAGTAAATTATAATAAACAGCATGGTTGCAGACATAATGACTGTGCACTGGATTGTAATGCAACATACACACCACACACACACACACCACATACACAAAAACCAAAGATGCCTTTCTTCTAGAAAAACTGGTAGTGTGTAGGTGACTGGAAACCCTGGTGGGGTAGTGGTTAAGAGCTACGGCTGCTAAACAAAAGGTTGGCTGTTCAAGTCCACCAGGCACTCCTTGGAAACCCTATGGGGCAGTTCTGCTCTGTCCTATGGGGACGCTATGAGTTGGAATCGACTCGATGGCAACTTTTTTTTTTTTAATGTAGGTGATTATGCCAATTTAGTTGTATCCTTCCATAGTTCAAAATGTGTTTTCATGCTCCATGCCAAGATCAGGCTGCATTTTTTGAGTGATTCCAAGAAATTATACTGGGCAAACAAAAAAGATAATTAAATTTCTATTTATAGACTTAGCTCACATTGATAGAGACAGGAATAAGATTTTCTGTTTGGGAAGACACATTTAAGTAAATATTCATGGTTCTGGCAATATTAATAGTAATAATACAAAGAGCTAACATGTGTTAGTAACATATAACGTGTTTTAATGCCTACCATGTGTGAGGTAGTTCACAAATCTAATTTTCTATAAGGCAAATAAAGAAGTGTTTGCAAACTTCAAGCATAGTTTTTAAAAAATGCTATTATCTGTAATATGTACTGTAAATCTTTCAATATCTCAGGTCCTATTTTAAAAAATGGCACTGTAATATAGTGGAAGGAGCCCAGGTGGCACAAGTAGTTTGCAATTGGCTGTTAACCCAAAGGTTGGCAGTTCAAACCCACCCAATGTCTCTGTGAAAGAAAAGACATCACAAATGGCTTCTGTAAAAGATTACAACCAAGAAAACCCTATGGAGCAGGTCTACTCTGCACACATGGGGTCACCATGAGTCGGGTATCGAAGTGACAGCAGCTGACAACAACAGCCAACCGAAAGGTCAGCAGTTCAAATCCACCATCTGCTCCTTGGAAACCCTATAGGGCAGTTCTACTCTGTCCTATATGGTCTCTATGAATTGGAATTGACTTGACAGCACGCAACAACAACAACAATACAGTGGAAAGACTTGTTTTTCATTGCTACATAACAAATCACCCCAAAAGTTGGTGCTGGCTCCTAGCTGGGAGCTAGTATAGGACTGTAAGCTTGGGGCTTCAATTAATCTCCATGTGGGCCTCTCCATGGGGCTACTTGGGCTTCCACAAAGCATGGTGGCTGGCTTCCAAGAGGGAATGTCCTGAGGAGGAATGTCCTGAAAGTAACATTTCCTGGAGTCCCTAGCAGAAGCTGCAAACATTTTTTTATGACTCACCCTGGAAGTAATTTCTGGAAGAAATTCCAGAACTTATCTTCCATTGCATTCTATTAACCAAAAAACTCACCAAGACTAGCCCAAATTCAAGGAAGGGAAATTAGACACCACCTCTCAATAGTCCCATTGCCTTCGATTCGATTAATAGAAAAGAATCTGTGACCTTCTTTAACTGATCAGACAGACCTAGGTTCAAATCTCAACTTTACCTCTCACTGTCTGAGGGGCAGTTACTAAACTTCTCTTGGCCTATTTCCCCTTTACAAAATGGAGATAATAATTTCCATGATAGCAGGTTATTGTGATGATTAAATGAAATTAAACTAAATTAAATAATTGCAGTTCCGTTTCAGTCCTTGAAAATTGCATGATATGGAGGTACACATGTGGATAAATGTACATACATGTAAACGATGAATATAGGGACACCGATCTCCGTGAATAGAAACAGAACGCCAGTTTCAAATGTGATATTTTAGGAATCCCCTACTTGTGTATCAGTTGCAGTTTCTGTGTCTAGAAGTCAAGTGAGAATCAAACTTGACTTTATTATGAGATGGATGTTGAGAGGAAAGTGTAACCGAGGTTTACATTATGGCCTACAAATATTCACAGAGAAGCGCAACACCACGCTGAAAATTAAACAGCCAGTGCCTCTGCCCTTTAGTCTGCTAGAAGACTAAAGGATCCCTCTGCCCTTCAGCTAAGGTTCAATTTTGTGCTTATGGAGTACTTCTACCACCTCTGATTTACCCAGTCTGCTCCTGCATGTCAGTCATAATGAATTCCCACCCAATTTCTACACTAATTATCATGCACTTAAAGTTTTCCCTACAGCTCACGGAGCTTTTTTTTTTTTTTTTTTTTGACAGAAAAGGAGGTTTTGTTTATTAATATCTGGACAAATAAACACTTAAGATAGTGACAAGATGGAAGAAACTTTGAATTCATAGGATCCATTCTCCTCCTGCCAAGCTGGTTTTTACCTCAAAATTCTTATTTCTTGAGACGTGCCTGCGTGCTAATCGTGCTACCTAGTTTTAGCAGCAACTCTCCATTTTGTCCCAATAATAATTGTGGCATCCATCAGTTTGACACGTACAGTCATAAAATACCTTGTTCCTTACACACTTCATCATCGAAGCTCTGTTTCTGTCAGTTCTCAAGATAGAACTGAGTGCTTTCAAGATAGGGTCAGGATGTTGTCCAAGGATGTTCCACAGTTAGAGTAGATTTTTTTTTTTCCTACACAGTCCAGCATCATCTAAAATAGAGGCTAGGAGTTGTTAAGAGCCCTCGCTCTGATTCTAGATCACCTGGATTCAAAACTCTAGCTCTACCATTGGTCAACTCTGTGTTCTTATGCAGATTACCAAAATTCTTTGAGCTTCAGCTCCTTCATCTATAAAATGGGGATAATGCAAATACCTCCTTATAGTGTTGTTATGCGAATTAACTGGTTGATACATGTAAAGAATTTTAAAGGGTACCTGGAACCTAGTAAATGGAGCCCTGGTGGCCCAGTGGTTTAAGCATTTGACTGCTAACCAAAATCCACCAGCTGCTCTTTGGAAAAGCTATGTCAGTTCTACTCTGTCCTATGGGGTCGCTATGAGTTGGAATTGACTTGACAGCAATGGGGTTTTGGAACCTAGTAAGTGCTCAGTAAATATTAGGTCTTATACAAGGTGATCTTAGGTGCTTTACAGATGAACTTTTTAAAATAATTTCATAATTATTTTAATGCATATTTGAAAAAATGTAACTCATATCAAATGTATAATTTCACAGATTTTATTGTTTTTCTTTCTAAGGAAAACAAGTGAAGTTACTGAAAGAAAATCTTAAGTAAATTAGCATAGGTGGTACTTTTATGAGACAAAAATCATAAAAGTATGTAGGTGAATGACTGAAATTTGGGAAACCCTTCCTTAGTTAGAAAACAACTAGAAACCAAACTGATAAACAGACCCACTCTTTCTTCCGACATCTGTAAATATACTCTTAACACAGGGCACCAAAAATGCATACCTGCAACCAGCTCCATGCACAGATCTCTTGCGCCAGCCATTGGCAATGAGGCGGTTCCTCTGATTTAGGACGTGATAGCTGTGAACTCACTATTCAAGCTTGATACGTATAAACTTCAAACAACTGATGTACTGCTGTCAACCACATTCAAGCAATATGATGCCGTGGACAAGGGACAAGACGTTGTGGTTTCTGATTTAGTCTTGTCTTGGTTAGTGGTCAAGCTCTTAACCAGTGTGCCACCCAAGCCTCCTGTATAACCTTAGGCACCATCAACTGTCTCTCAGTTTGTCGTATTTCAGTAGCTTGCATGTTGCCATGATGCCAGAAGCTATGACACCAATGTTTCCCATACCAGCAGGGTCACCTACGGTGGAAAGGTTTCAGCGGAGCTTTCAAACTAAGACAGACTAGGAAAAAAGATCTGGTGATATAATTCCAAAAAATCACCCAATGAAAACACTATGGATCACAACAGGACATTGTCCAACTTGCTTGCTTTGGACACATCATCAGGAGGGATCAATCACTACAAGAGGATGTCACATTTGGTAAAGCAAAGGGCCAGCAAGGACTAGGGAGACTCTCAGTGAGAGGGACTGGCACAATAGCTGCAACAATGAACTTGAAAACTCTGGTGATTGTGAAAATGATGCAGGAAAAGAAAACATTGTGTTCTGTTGTACATAAAGTTCCCATGAGTCAGAGTCAACAGCAGCTAACAACAGCAATGATAATTTCAGGCAAATGATTTAATCATTCTGGCTTTCTGTTTTCCTCATCTGTGAAATAGGGGACTCTGGCAACGCTCTGCCTTCCTTACAAAGATGTTGTGTCAAATAACATATGGTATGTGAAATTTTGTCGCAAATACCAGGATGAGCCATGCACACAAACGTAAATATTGAGCATATGATTGAGCATATGAGCATGTGAAAAACTGCTGCTAATGTTACTTGTTGTTGTTAGTCGCCTTTGAGTAGGCTCTGACTCATGGTGACCCTGTGCCCAAAAGAGCAAAACACTGCCAAGGCCTGCGCCATCCTCACAATCTTTGTTATGTTTGAGCCCATCGTTTCAGACTCTGTGTCAATTGATCTCCTTAAGGGTCTTCCTCTTTTTCAATGACCCTCTACCAAGCATGATGTCTTTCTCCAGGGACGGGTTCCTCCTGATAACATGCCCAAAGTGCCAGAGATGAAGTCTTGTCATCCTTGCTTCCAAGGAACATTCTGGCTGTACTTCCTCCAAGACAGATTTGTTAGAATAAAATATTCTTCACCAACACTGTAATTCAAAGGCATCAATTCCTCTTCCACCTTCCTTATTCATTGTCCAACTTTTGCATGCATATGAGGCAATTGAAAACACCATGGTTTGGGTGAGTCTCACCTTAGTCCTCAAGCTGACAGCTTTGCTTTTTAACACTTTAAAGAGGTCTCTGGCAGCAGATTTGCCCAATGTAACACGCTGCTTGATTTCTTGGAGTGCTGCTTCCATGGGCGTTGATTGTGGATTCAGGTCAAAGGAAATCCTTGATGACTTCAATATTTTTTTTCATTTATCATGATGTTGCTTATTGGTTAAGCTGTGAGGTCTTTTGTTTTGTTTATGTTAAGGTGTAATCCGTACTGAAGGCTGTAATCTTTGATCTTCATCAGCAAGTGCTTCAAGTCCGCTTCACTTTCCACAAGCAAGGCTGCGTTCTTCTTCATATATTCTGCTTCTCAGATTATTTGCTACACATACAGATTGAATAAGTATGGTGAAACAATTCAACTCTGAAGCACACCTTTCCTGATTTTAAACCAAGCAGTATACCCTTGTTCTGTTCAAATGACTGTGTCTTGGTCTATGCACAGGCTCCACATAATCACAGTAAAATGTTCTGGAATTTCCATTCTTTACAGTGTTGTCTATAATTTGTTATTGTCCACACAGTCAAATGCCTTTGCAAAGTCAATAAATCAAAGGTAAATATCTTTCTTGTATTCTCTGCTTTCAGCCAAGATCCATCTGACATCAGCAATAATATCCCTTATGCCACGTCCTCTTCTGAATCCAGCGTAAATTTCTGGCAGTTCCCTGTTGATGTACTATTGCAATCATTCTCAAATTACCTTCAGCATAATTTTACTTGCATGTGACATCAATGATATTGTTCAATGATTTCCATATTTCATTGGCTCATCTTTCTTTTGAATGTGCACAATGTGGATCTCTTCCAGTCTGTTGGCCAGGTCGCTGTCTTCCAAATTTCTTGGCATAGATAAACGAGCCCTTCCAGTGTTGCATCCCTTTGTTGAAATATCTTAAGTGGTGTTCAGTCAATTCCTGGAGGCTTGTTTTTTGCCAGTGCTTTCAGTGTACCTTGAAATTCTTCCTTCAATACCATTGGTTCTTGATCATATGCTACTTTCTCAAATGTGTATTCCTTCCATTTTCTTTAGATGCTGCCTGTGTTATTCAATATTTTTCCCATAGAATCCTTTCAATATTGCAACTTGAGGCTTAAATTTTTTCTTCAATTCTTTCAGCTTGAGAAATGCTGAGGGTGTTCTTCCCTTTGGTTTCTCACTCCAGGCCTTTGCACATGCCATGATAATACTTTGTCTTCTTGAGCACCCTTTGAAACCTTCTGTTCTGATATTTCACTTCAACATTTCTTCCTTTCACTTTAGCTACTCTACATTCAAGAACAAGCTTCAGAGTCTCTTCTGACATCCATTTTGGTCTTTTCTTTCTTGCTTTCTTCACTTATGATGTCTTTGATGTTATTTCACAACTCATCTGGTCTTCAGCCATTAGTGTTCAATGTGTCAAATCTGTTTTTCAGATGGTCTCTAAATTCAGGTGGGTGGTACTGAAGGTTGTACTTTGGCTTTCTTGGACTTTTAACATTTTTTTCCATTTCAACTTGAACTTGCATATGAGCAATTTCTTCAGTGTTCTGCAGTATGTCCCTGGCCTTGTTCTGACTGATGGTATTGAGCCTTTCCATCAGCTCCTTTCCACAGATGTAGCTGATTTGATTCCCGTGTATTCCCTCTGGCGAGGTCCACATGTATGGTTACCATTTATGTTGTTGAAAGGAGGTATTTGCAATGAAGAAGTTGCTGGTCTTGTGAAATTCTGTCATGTTATCTCCAGAGTCATTTCTATCACCAAGGCCATATTTTCCAACTACTGATCCTTCTTCTTTGTTTCCAGCTTTCACTTTCCAATCACCAGTAATTACCAATGCATCTTGATTGTGTGTTTGATCAATTTCAGACTGCAGAAGTTGGTAAAACTTCAATTTCTTCATCTTTGGCCTTAGTGATTAGTATGTAATTTGAATAATAGTCATATTAACTGGTCTTCCTTGTAGGAGTATGGATACTATCCTATTACTGACAGCATTGTACTTCAGGATAGATATTAAAATATTTTTTTGACAACGAATGCAACACTGTTTCTCTTCAGTTTGTCATTCCCGGAATAGCAGGCCATATGATTGTCTGATTCAAAATGGCCGATACCAGTCTCAGCTCACTAATACTTAGGATATCTATCTTCAAGCATTCCATTTCATAATAATAAAGCCTAATTCATGGGAATTTTATGAACACTTAGTGGGTTAACACATGTAAAGACCTTGGGACAATGGCTTCCTCTCAGTATATATTCAGTAAGTTAACTATTAATATTGTGCTGCTATATTTAGCAGATGCTGCTGGTGAGTATTCTGGGCACTTAATGGGATCATTTTTGTTGAAACATATAGATTTGGATTTTATTTATTTATTTATTCCTGCCTCACACTTTCCATTAAACCATACCCTCTGAATGGATTGGGGAAAAAAAATATTTTAGAGGATGCGTTCTGTGTTCTTTTGTGTTTAATATATATGATTTATCCCAGTGAGAACTATGTTTTAGTGTTTAGACCTGTTTTCATTATAACATCTGGTGGTTATTTTTTTTCCCCAAGACCAAAGGAATTAGAGAACAGTAAAGAAGCTATAAGCTCTGGAATTGGGCTGACTTGGTTTGAATTCTAGTTCTACTATTTCCAAAGTCTTATGAGTACCCTGGACAAATTACTTAAGTTACTTAAACATCATTTGCTTCGGCTATAATTTGGAGATGATAAGTACTTATCTAATGGGGTTATTGAGAGGGTTATATGAAAAAGGAAACTCTGGTGGCATAGTGGTTAAGGGCTACAGCTGCTAACCAAAAGGTTGGCAGTTCAAATCCACCAGGCACTCCTTGGAAACTCTATAGGGCAGTTCTACTTTGTCTTATAGGGTCGCTATGAGTCAGAATCGACTCGATGGCAATGGGTTTATATGCAAAAAAGATGCGAGTATTAAGTAAATGTTAGTTATTGTTATTATAATAGTCATAGCAATGGACTCAAACATACCATGATCATGAAACGGTCCAGGACCAGGGAAAGTTTCATTCTGTTAAACATAAAGTAGCCATGAGTCGGAGAAAACTTGACAGCAACTAACAATAACAACATGCTTATTATGGATTAACTTACACTAGAATCTATAGAGCTACCTTTCAAGTTGCTCCCATGGTGGAATTAGATATAGGGTTCAAGTCTGGAGACTGTAGTATACATTTAAGTAATGGCACTATGACCCATATTTCTGGCTCCTGGTCTAGTTACACCTCTTATTAATGGACTATTCCTATTGGAAAAGGTGCTGTATGGGCAAGAGGAAACCTGAATGGAGGCAGTTCACATAATTCTTTTCCTGCTGGTAGATTCCTTTAACTTTATCACTTCAGTAAGGTGCCAAGGACACACTCCCTTGTCTTTACTTGTCAAAAGATCATCTGGTTAATTTGCATGTTCCTACTTAGCACCTTGTTTATGTTGCCAGCTTTTTAAGAGGCAGATGTTCATCTTAGATTCTCACCCCCCCAACAAAGTATGCAAAATGCACGACAGCTATGGTGACTCATTTTTTTTTTATTATTGTTCTTTAGGTAAAAGTTTACAGCTCAAGTTAGTTTCTTATTCAAAAATTCATACACATATTGCTTTGTGACATTGGTTGCAATACCCACAGTGTGATAGCATGCTCCCTCTTTCCATCCCAGATTCCCTGTGTCCATTTGTCCAGTTCCCATCTCTCAGTCTTATAGGGTCCAGTTCCCAACCCTTCCTGCCTTTTTGAACAGAGGCTTCCTATTTGGTCTCTTTTATTTGATTGAACTAAGAAGCACTTTCTCACATGTGCTAATGTTTGTTTTATAGTGCTGGCTAATCTTAGTCTGAAAGGCGGGCTTTGGGAATAGTTTCAGTTCTGAGTTGGCAGAGCATCCAGGGGCCATAGTTTTGGGTGTTCCACCATTCTCTGTCAGACCAGTAAGTCGGGTCTTTTTATGTGACTTTGAATTCTATTTGGTGACTGAGTCCTGATTTGTTAAAACTGGAAGTTAAAATTATTGAACAGGTAAGGCCACAGACCTTACACATTTAAGGGGTCACCAGGAGCTTTATGCTACACAGAGTTTGCCATCTGTCTTCCATTTCAGACTCCACGCAAAACAACTCACGAATGACTTAACCAAAAAAATACAGTTACACATTTCACAACCATGTTCTAAGAGCAGCAAACACATTTCAAATCCTTGATCTCAGAAGGTCATTCAGATAAAAATGCATTTGTTTTAAGTGAGCAACGTGTCTGGATCCACTCCCCAAAGGTCAGCGTAGACTGTATCATCTGCCTAGAAGCTGACCAAAACTACAGGCTGGAAGGATTTTATGAAGTACACTGACCCTGGTGGAACTTTGTAAAGCTAAATTTATGGCAAATGTTTCAAAATCTTCCCCTTTCAGTATAAACCATGCATTTGTGTTTTGCTTGTGTAACATGTGATACACTCAAACATAGAAAAGACTCATAATGCTAGAATTCTGAGAGGAGGGATGTGGGATGGTTATCTTTACTTGCCCACTCTAAGCGTCTGAATCTTAACCCCCTCAGGCATGTCTACTCCACACAATCCAGTGTCTTATTTTCCCCATAACAAATTTATCCCCATTGATGCTAGGATATCCTTAATTGGCATGAACACCACCTGTCTATCTGTCATACTGTGTTACTATGCTGTTTCATGTTACTATGATGCTGGAAGCTATGCCACTGGTGTTTTCAAATGCCTTCATGGTCACTCACTGCAGACAGGTTTCAGGGGAGCTTCCAGACTAAGACAGACTAGGATGAAAGGCCTGTCAATCTACTGATGAAAATCAACCAATGAAACCTTTGTGGACCATAACAGAATATTATCCAATATAATGCTGGAAGATGAGCCTCTTAGGTTGTAAAGCACTCAAAATACACAGTGGGCCCCAACAGGGGATTTGAGCATACCAACAATTGTGAAGATGACACATGATTGGCAACATTTCATTCTGTTGTGTATGGAGTCATCATGAGTCAGAGCCTACTGAAAAGCAAATAGCAACAACAACTGGCATGAATTCAAGAGGTCAAAGAAATTGAGAGCTTTACTCTCACTACTGGAGCAACTTGCAACAGGCTTTAAGCTGTAAATAATATACCAGATCCGCAGGGCCTGGTTTGCTTGGGAAGGAGAATAAAACAGGTTAGCACTAGAGAGAGCTGAGATATCTTTGAATGAAAAGGAGCTCTCCAAATTTGTTCTTGTGGTTAGCCAGACCCAAAACTTCAGATGTAGTTTATAGCCTTCAAAACCAAATCCAGACTCCTCAGCATGGCAGTCTAAGTCTTTTAAAACTTTGGTTTCCTCCTTTCCTCCTTTCTTCAGCATCTCCCTAACTCCCATGAACAACTGTATCTATTCAACCTCCTCTCCTACCATTTTCTTTAATTTATTTATTTTTAACTTACATATTGTGCAATTTTTATTAATACAAATTGGCATATGAATATATCTTCTCAGTATTTGTTAAAAGAAAGGCACACACCTAGAAAGTTGATGAAAATAGTAGAATACATGCATCTTATGATTCAAACTATAGCCTGTTACAGGAACTAGGTACTTCTTAAAGGATGTTGCTGTTAGTTGCCATCAAGTCAACTCAAGATGATCCCACATATAACAGAACAAAACATTGCCCAATCCTGCATCATCTTCACAATCATGGGTATACTCAAGTCCATCGTTGCGGCCAATGTTTTTTTTTTTTTTTTTTTTTTGTGTACCTTACAAAATTGGAGGTATCTTCTAGCACTATATAGGACAATATTCTGTTGTATTTGATAGAGTTTTTATTGGCTAATTTTTGGAAGTACTGTAGATCACCAGCGCTTCCTTCCTAGTCTGTCTTAACCTGGAAGCTCAGCTGAAACCTGCCCACCATGGGAGACCCTGATGGTATTTGAAATACTGGTGGAATAGCTTCCAGGAGCGTAGCACTATGAAAGCCACCACAGTAACACAAACAGACAGGTGGTAATGGATATATTTGGAAAAAAGGTAAAATCATAATCCTCATAAAAATATAAAATGAACTCATATGAAAGATTTTATTTAACTTATTAATTAGTAAAGAACTGGAAGTAAGTCACAGCAAGTTCAAAGGTGAATCCAAAAAGCAGACACATAAATGTGCAATTAGAAATGCTGAAATGAATGTGTCAATAGATGCGAAACCAGTCAATATCAATAGTGAATTAATCTGTTGCATCTGCCATTGGCAAAATTCACTTACCTTTCTATGGAGTAGAATAATTGCAATTGCTACAGCTTTCTACAACTTACAAAGCTGTAAAATAACTCAAATACAAGGAAATTCACAGATAACCTGGGATGGTTATCTAAACAGGGCTTTCAGTAATGTTTCCTCTTTCCTTTCTTCTTCTTCTTTTTTTTTAAATAACCATTCCAAAGTAAGTTATGACTTTTTCTAATATATAACACGCAAGGTTTTTTATATGGCTATAATATTAATGAATGAGAAAGCTGGACAATGGAAAAAGAAGACAGGAAAACAACGGAGGCATTTGAATTGCTGTATTGGCAAAGAATATTGAATATACCATGGGCTGCCAGAAGAATGAACAAATCTGTCTTAGAAGAAATAAAACTAGAATACTTCTTGAAAATGAATACGGAAAAGCTTCATTTTGCTTTTTTGGACACATCTCCAGGAAAGATTAATCTCTAAAAAAGGACATCATGTTTGGTAAAGTAGAAGGACAACGAAAGTGAAAAAATCTCAGTGAGATAGATTGACACAATATCCAAAACAATGAGCTCAGACATATCAAAGATCATGAAGCTGGTGCAGGAGAGGGCCATGTTTCACTCTGTTGTACACAAAGTCACCAGGAGCCTGAGCTGACTCAATAGCAACTAACAACAACAATAATAACTATAAAATAGCCACAATAAGGGCTAGCCATTCAACCAAATGTGGAAATTATTGAACAATATCATTAATATCACATGCAAGTAAAATTTTGCTGAAGATCATTCAAAAGCAACTGCAGCAGTACATTGACAGGGAATGCCAGAAATTCAAGCCAGATTCAGAAGAGCACAGGGAATGAGGGACATTATTGCTGATGTCAGATAGACCCTGGCTAAAGGCAAAGAATACCAGAAAGATGTTTACCTGTGTTTTACTGACTCTACAGAGGATCATAATAAATTATGGATAAAATTGCGAAGAATGGGAATTCCAGAACTCTTAATTGTACTCATGAAGAAGCTGTACATAGATCAAGAGGCAGTTGTTTGAACAGAAAGAGGGAATATTTTGTGATTTAAAGTCAGGAAAGGTGTGTGTCAGGGTTGTTTCCTTTCACCATACATTTTTGATCTGTATGTGAACAAATAATCCCAGAAGCTGGACTAGGAAGAAGAACGGGGCATCAGGATTGGAGGAAGACTCATTAACAGCCTGCATTATGCAGATGACACAACCTTACTTGCTGAAAGTGAAGAGGACTTAAAAGACTTACTGATGAAGAACAAAGACCACAGCCTTTGGTATGGATTACACCTCAACATAAAGAAAATAAAAATTCTCACACCTGGACCATCAAGCAACATAGTGATAAAAGGAGAAAAGATTGAAGTTTTCAAGGATTTCATTTTACTTGGATCCACAATCAACACCTATGGAAGCAAAAAATGAAAGCAGCAGTCAAAAAATCAAAAGATGCATTGCATTAGGCAAATCTGCTGCAAAAGACCTCTTATTTAAAGTGTTGAAAAACAAAGATGTCACCTTGAAGACTAAGGTGTGCCTGACTCAAGCCATGGTGTTTTTAATTGCCTCATATGCATGTGAAAGCTGGACAATGAATAAGGAAGACTGAAGAAGAACTGATGCCTTCCAATTGTTGTGCTGGTGAAGAATATTGATTATACCATGGACTGCCAAAAGAACAAACAAATCTGTCTTGCAAGAAGTACAACCAGAATGTTCCTTAGAAGCAAGGATGGCAAGATTACGTCTCACATGCTTGGACATGTTATCATGAGGGATCAGTCCCTAGAGAAGAATATCATGGTTGGTAAAGTAGAGGGCCAGTGAAAAAAAGGAAGACCCTTAACAAGATGAATTGACACAGTGGCTGCAACAATGGGCTCAAGCATAACAAGATTTCTAGGATGGTGCAGGACCAGGCAGCGTTCCATTCTGTTGTACATAGGGTCACTATGCGCTGGAAGTGACTTAATGGCACCTAACAACAACATTTAATTGTCCCATAACTGTATGAAGTAGATATTAATCAAGGCCTTGAAATACATAAATTTAGAAACCTTCAAAGAATGTTATATCGGTTTTTAGTAGTTCCTTCTCACTAAGGAATAGTTGATAACCAGGGAAGGTGTAGAAATAGTTCTGGCATAGTCTCATTTTTATTATGGGTTACTCTGGCCTTGGGCAGTCTGGCCAGCAGTTTCGAACATCTGCTGCTGCTGCTGCTGCTGCCGCTGCTGCTGCTGTTGCTACTTCTTTTTTAAAACTCATCACTGAAAGTCCTTAGTTTTTGTCCATCAACTCTGGAAATGGCCACACAATGCTGTGATTCTATGGTCTGAGCCCTTTCTATTTGTAGTTTTCTTTTTTTGTGGTGTCTTTACCTGGCTTTGGTAGCAGGGTAATCCTGGCTTCACAGAATCCATTAGGAAGAACTAATTTGTATTTTTTGGAAGAGTTTGACCAGGTTTGGTATTAATTTTCATTAGGTATTTGGTAGAATTCACCAGTGAAACCATCTGGTCCTGGGCTTTTCTTTTTTGGGAGGTTTTTGAGAAAAAAAAAAAAAAATTTTTTTCTTGTTTTGTTTTTGATTAGAGATTTAATCTCTTCACGTGTTATTGATCTGTTGAGATTTTCTATTTCTTCCTCCATCAATTTAGGTAGTTTGTGTGTTTCTAAGCATTTGTCCGTTTCATTTAGATTATCTAATTTGTTGGCATACAGTTGTTCATAGTAATCCCATGTTACCCTCTTATTTCTATGGGGACGGTAGTATGTCTCCTATTTCATTTTGCCATGTTAATTATTTGCATCCTCTCTCTTTTTATTCTTCTCAGTCTAGCTAAAGCTTTGTTTAATTTATTTTTTTCAAAAAACCAACTTCTGGTTTTATTGATTCTTTTCTGTTTTTTCTATTCTCTATTTCATTTCTTTCTACTCTAATATTTGTTATTTCCTTCCTTCTGGTAGCTTTAAACTTAAAACTGGTAGCTTGCTCATCTTTTTTAGTTCTTCAAGATTTAACCACCCCGAGTCTGTCAGTTAGTTGTACTATGATGTATTGCGTGTTACCGTGATACTGGAAGCTTTACCACCAGTATTTCAAGTACCAGCAGGGTCACCCTTGGTGGACAGGTTTCAGCAGAGCTTCCAGAATAAGAAAGACTAGGAAGAAGGGCCTGGTAGTCTACTTCTAAAAAAAATTGACCAGTGAAAACTTTATGGATAGCAGCAGAACACTGTGTGATATAGTGCCAGAAGATGAGTCCTCAGGTTAGAAAGTACTCAAAATATGACTGGGGAATAGATGTCTCCTCAAAGTAGAGTTGGCCTTAGTGAAGTGGATTGAGTCAAGCTTTTGGGGCCTTCATTTTTTGATATGGCACAATCCAAAATAGAAAAAAACAACTTCAAATATTCATTAAAAATCAGAACATGGAATGTGCAAGGTATGAATCTAGGAAAATTGGAAGTCATCAAAAATGAAATAGAACACATAAAGATAGATATCCTAGGCATTGGTGAGCTGAAAAGGAATGGTACTGGCCATTTTGAATTGAACAATTACATGATCTACTATGGTAAAAAAAAAAAAACCCAGTTCTGTCAAGTCGATTCCAACTCATAGCGACCCTATACCAGGAATGATAAATTAAAGAGGAAGGATGCCGCATTCATTGTCAAGAAGAACATTTCAAGAGCTTTCTTGAAATACAATGCTGTCAGTGATAGGATAATATCCATAAGCCTACATGGAAGACCAGTTGGTATGACTATTATTCTAATTTACTTACCAACACTGCAGCCAAAGATAAGGAAATTAAAGATTTTTACCAGCTTCTGCAACCTAAAATTGACTGAACATGCAATCAGGATGTATTGCTAATTACTGGTGATTGGAATGAAAAGTTGAAAACAAAGAAGAAGAATCTATAGTTGGAAAATATGGCCTTGGTGATAGAAATGATGCCAGAGATTGCATGACAGAATTTTTCAAGGCCAATAACTTCTCCATTGAAAAATTCTTTTTTCAACAATATAAACAGTGACTATACACATGGACCTCACCAGATGGAATCAAATCAACTACATCTATGGAAAGAGACAATGGAGAAGCTCAATATCATCAGTCAGAACAAGGCCAAGGGCTGACTGTGGAACACACAACCAATTGCTCATAACCAAGTTCAAGATGAAGCTAAAGAAAATTAGAGCAAGCCCATGAAACCCAAAACACGACCTTGAGTATATCCCACCTGAATTTAGAGACCATCTGAAGAATAGATTTGACACATTGAATACTAATGACTGAAGACCAGACAAGTTGTAGAATGACATCAAGGACATCATACATGAAGAAAGCAAGAGGTCATTAAAAAGACAGGAAAGGAAGAAACGACTAAAATGGATGCCAGAAGAGACTCTGAAAGTTGCTCTTGAGCGTAGAGTAGCTAAAGCGAAAGGAAAAAATGATGAAGTACAAGAACTGAACAGAAGATTTCAAGAGGTGGCTCAGGAAGGCAAAGTAAAGTGTTATAATGAAATGTGCAAAGACCTGGAGTTAGAAAATCAGAAGAGTAGAACACACTCGGCATTTCTCAATGAAGAAAAGAACTGAAGAAAAAAATCAAGCCTCGACTTGAAATATTGAAGAATTCTACAGAGAAAATATTAAATGATGCAGCAAGCATCAGAAGAAGATGGAAGGAATACACGGAGTCACTGTACCAAAAAGAATTTGTCGATGTTGAAGCATTTCAGGCAGTAGCATATGATCAAGTGCCAATGATATTGAAGGAAGAAGTCCAAGCTGCACTGAAGGTATTAGTGAAAGACAAGGCTCCGGGGATAGATGGAATACCAATTGAGATGTTTCATCAAACTGATGCAGTGCTAGAGGTGCTCTCTCATGAATGTCAAGAAATCAGAGGCCAGCTGCCTGGCCAACTGACTGAAAGAGTTCCATATTTGTGCCCATTCCAACGAAAGGTGATCCAGCAGGATGTGGAAATTATCCAACAATATTAATATCACACACAAGTAAAATTATACTGAAAATCATTCAAAAGCAATTGTGGCAGTATATCGACAGAGAATTGCCAGAAATTCAAGTCAGATTCAGAAGAGGATATGGAATGAGAGATATCTTTACTGATGTCAAGTCAATGCTGGCTGAAAGCAGAGAATATCAGGAAGATTTTTACCTGTGTTTTATTACTATGGAAATTTAATAAAATCAACTGTGTGGATTATCACAAATTATGGACAACATTGCAAAGAATGAGAATCCCAGAACAGTTAATTGTGCTCATGAGGAACTTTACATAGACCAAGAGCCAGTCATTCGAATAGAACAAGGGGATACTGCATGGTTTAAAATCAGGAAAGATGTGCTTCATGGTTGAATCCTTTCACCATATGCATTCAATCTGTATGCTGAGCAAATAATCCAAGAAGCTGGACTATACAAAGAAGAACGGGGCATCAGGATTGGAGGAAGGCTCATTAACAACCTACAATATGCAGATGACAGAATCTTGCTTGCTAAAAGTGAAAAGGACTTGAAGCTCTTACTGGTGAAGATCAAAGACCGTAGCCATCAGTATGGATTGCACCTCAACATAAAGAAAAAAAAAAAATCCTCACAACTAGACCGGTAAACAGCATCATGATACACTGAGAAAATATTGAAGCTGTCAAGGTTTTCATTTTATTTGGATCCACAATTAATGCACATGGAAACAGCAGTCAAGAAATCATATAAGGTATTGCATTGGGCAAATCTGCTGCAAAAGAACTCTTTAAAGTGTTAAAAAGCAAAGGTGTCACTTTAAGGACTAAGGTAAGCCTGATCCAAGCCATGGTACTTTCAATCACCTTATAGCCATGCAAAAGCTGGGAAATGTACAAGGAATACTGAAGAAGAATTGACATCTTTGAACTGTGGTGTTGGCGAAGAGTATTGAATATACCACGGACTACCAGAACAACGAATGAATCTGTCTTGACGAAGTACAGCTGGGATGCTCCTTTGAAGCAAGTATGGCAAGACTTCACCTCACATACTTTGGACATGTTATCAGAAGGCACCAGTCCCTGGAGAAGGACATCATGCTTGGTAAAGCAGTGGGTCAGTGAAAAAGAGAAAGACCCTCAGTGAGATGGATTGACACAGTAGCTGCAATGATGGGGTCAAGCATGACAACAATTGTGAGGATGGTACAGAACTGGGCAGTGTTTCATTCTGTTGTGCTTAGGGTCACTATGAGTTGGAACCAACTAGAGGGCACCAAACAACAACAACAAGAAGTAAAGTTAGTCATTGATTTGAGGTCTTTCTTCTTTCTCTATGCAGGCATTTATAGCTATAAATTTCCCTGTGAGTACTGTTTTTGTTGCATTCCACAGATTTTAGCATGTTGTGTTTTCATTTTCATTCATTTCTAAGATTTTCTAATTTCCCTTGGGTGTTCGTCTTTGACCCATTAGTTTTTAATAGAGTTTTGTTTAATTTCTACATATTTGTGAAAATCCCAGTTTTCCTGTGTTATTCATTTCTAGTTTGATTTCATAGTGATCAGAGAAGGAACTTTTTATAATTTCAATCTCTTTACGTTTACTGAGATCTATTTTGTGACCTAACATACGGTGGAAACCCTGGTGGCATAGTGGTTAAGAGCTACGGCTGCTAACCAAAAGGTTGAATCCTCCAGGTGCCCCTTGGAAGCCCTGTGGGGCAGTTCTATTCTGTCCTATAGGATCGCTATGAGTTGGAATTGACTCGACGGCAGTGGGTTTTGATTTGGTAACGTATGGTCTCTCTTGGCCTCTTCGTTTAATTTGAGCATTCTGTCTGGTCATATTGGCCTCCCTCTGTACACTGGCAAGGGAAGAGGATTTTAGGCCCCTTTCGATGGACAGAATCATACCTACTTTCTTAGAAAGCTGAAAAAAGGAACCCTTGTTTTGCAGAAACTCTGTTCTCAAAATGCTTTCTATGAAATGCTGTTAAGCCCTGAAACCCCTGCCATCAATCACATTGTAACTCCTAATATCCCAATATTGATTATATTTCACATATCCAGTCATTGAACAAAAATCTGTAGACTGCCTACGCTGTATTAGACATGGCGCTGGGTCCAAAGGAAATGAGCAATGAGCAAACAAAAATCTCTGTCCTCCTGGAGCTTAAACAGACAATTAACAAAAACAACAACAGAAAAGTGGACTGTGTAATATATTAAGCAATGTGAAATAGTGTGGAAAAATAAAGCAGGAAAGGGGATTAAGAAATTAATGAAATGCAGTGAAGGTTGAAGAAGTATGGAAATTTTTAAACCAGCTGGTTTAATGAGAGAAGAAGCCATGTGGACATCCAGGAAGAGGAGGCACAATTTGTGTTTGCAAAGACCCTGAGGTGGGAACAGGCATGGGGTGTTCAAGGAGGAGCAAGGAGGCCAGTATGAACAATGAGGAAAAGTGCAAGTTTTTCTCTGTATAAATATTGGGAAACACATCTTATTGTATGGGCTTGATATACCTCAAACCCTTTTGGAATAAGGCAGGGGTACAAGACTGACTATGAAGGAATGACTGTAAGGATGGAAAAATGAATGAATGACTGAATGAATGAGTTCGATGTGCTTCTTTCAGTGCAATTCACAAAGTATTAGTATCACTAGCCTATGGATGTTTTCTTGCCCCTCTAAAATTCACGAGAAGTTAACAGTTTCTTGAATAAGACCGTTAATTCAATTCTTTTTACTAACTTCTTATTTTTTAATTTATTTTAGAGAAAATCCAATCCTTTTTTCTCTATCCTATTATATTTCAGTCTTAAAATTAATGTAATGAAAGTGTTAATTGATGTTGGAGAATCTGTGTCAGCTCTTTATAGTAGCCCTGAAATTCTGACAGAGGTGTTATGCCAAGAATAAAGAACCTTCAACAAATGTTTGGTTTCAGATAGAAATCGAAGGCAGTGTTTTCCCTTTACTTTAGAAGATGGCTAAACAATTACAAAATTGCACACTTTTTTTTTTTCCATTTTTCACTTTAGCAAATTATTTGTCCTCTTGCCTTCCATGGCACTTTCATTTTAGGGCACTAAAGATCAGATGGGACACTGAAAGCTGTTAACATTTGTAAAATGGTGGTGTCTGAAGTCCTCTAACTTCACGGTGTGGGAGGATAATCACCAGCATGAGCCCAAAACTGATTTCCATGAGGTGGAGGTCAGACATACCTCCACTCTCCAACCTTTTTACCCATTCTGACACCAGCCGTGTCTCCCACAGCACTCTCTACTTCTCTACTGTCTTCAATAATTCATTGCAATGGTCACAGGGAACTCAGAGACCTTACAATTATGGGGTTATTAAAGAAGTAATGGGTTACAATTCAGGATCAGAATCAACTTGGAAGCCACAGGAATAACTAAGGAAGCAGCTATTTAATCAGGGTAGCTTCTTCTTGGCCATGCCTGCAGATAGGCCTCTGCCACCAGGCCCTGCTTAGGCCTGGCCTCTGCCCTGCTCAGGCAAGTGTTTCAGGACTTTAGCTCACCAGTAAGTGCCCAGAGGCACCCTACTCCACAAGGAAGCCTCCTGCCCTAAGGTGTTCTCCTCTCAAGGTGGGCAAACCCACTGCAGCTGTCTGTCTTTCCCATGCCACTGCCATCTCATGCCACTGCCACCTCCAGTGTTACAGCTTTCGAGTGTTACACCTCTCCAGTGTTGCAGTTATCTCCTGGGTCTAAGAGGTTCTTAGTTCAGGGACCTTGGGTTCAAAGATGCGCTCTGCTCCTGGCTCTTCTTCTTGATAGTAATGAGGTTCCCCCCTCAGCCCAACCTCTGGGACTGGCTCTTTTTAAGCCTAGTGGGAAGGCAAAACTGACCAATACCATTGGTGGGGCACAGACACCTTATTTGCATATTCCAGCTAATCATTTTGTGGGAATTACAAGACCATGGCTAGAAAGACTGTGTAAAAAGAGAAACTCATTGCCCTGACACATTATTTTATGATTACTATTTAGTGGTCAATGACCCACAGAGTGCTTTATCAGTCTTCATTGTTTATTCCTCACTAAGTCATGTGCCATGTTAATTTTTTTAAGTAGACTAAAACACCTCAGAAACGAAAATATTGATTCAGAAGTGGACAAAATCTTCAGAAGTCAGAAATGTGTATCTTGGTCTTACCACCTTATTTTAATGCTGTTTCCCCCATCTCCTGTTGCTTCTCTGTCTCTCTGTGTCTCTTTTCCTCTGCCTTTTCAGAGTAAAATAGTCTCTAAGACAGGTTTAGGAACAGAAGAAAAGTAAATATGTATGTGGGTGTATTATATGTGTTTCCATAATGAGAAAAGGGAGAAAGAGAAAATAAATAAGCTTTATTTAATGAAACAAATTTATTCGATATATACATGTAGTCCCTGACTTATGATATACTTGAGCTACGACTAGCCACACTTACAACCATCCCTTTTTTTTTTTTTACATTTTGTCATCAGTAATATGTACTACATATAATGTTGCAGGGTGTAATTTGCTGATGTTATAATTCTCAGATGTTCACTCTCAGATGATCAATTGTAGGGTTTATTGTCCAAAATGCTACCTTATATATTTAGTTTTCTAAACTAAATCAGGGGCTTCAGTTGTTTGGAAACACAGAGCCAAACTCTGATCGCTTTGCTGAAGTTGATAGGCAGATTAGGGAAGCAGTGTGATGTTACCACGAAAAAGAAAAAGACCATACGGACAACTCTCACTAACTTTCTGACTAGAAACACCATCACCATTCCCAGGGATAATCCAATGCTCCAGGACCTTCCACAAGTGGAGTTATTACTGCAACTGACGAAATGGAAATGTTATCCAACTCTTCTTCATTGGAGTAAATTTTTATGACTTGTGTATTTTTTATAGATTAAAATATATCTGTAAGTCTATATGACATATACAGATCAGATTTATAAAGATAATGGTAATAAAAAGCAATAATAATGAAAACAAAAAAAAAATGAGATAGTCAACTTACGTCAAAACTGCTTACTACAGGGTTGTCAGAACAGAACCCCATCGTAAGTCAGGGACTACTTGTATATGTGTGTGTGTATACATATATGTACATACCTATGTATATGTAAAGAGAGTGATGTACATATATGTATAACCCACTGCCACCAAGTTGATTCTGACCCTATATAGTGGGTGTAATACATCCTCAGTGAAATGGATTGACACAGTGGCGGCAACAATAAACTCAAACATAACAATGATTGTGAAGACGGTGCAGGATCTGGCAGTGTTTCATTCTGTTATACAGCCTACTAGATGTCAACTAACAACATAACAACAACATAAAGAAAGAGGGAGAGGAAGGGAGGGAGGGACATGAAGAACAATTGAACTATTTTATCATCATCGCCATCTAACTTTCCAGTTCAAAGCATTGAGAAACTTTCATTGTTGAATGTGTTTTATTTGTAACAAGAAGTGGGAAGAAGTCACTTTTGACTTCCTTTTTCACTGCCTCCCATATACTCGCTCTGGTGACCTCATGCTATTTATTCTTCTCGATTTTTAGACTTTTACTAAGATGAACTTTCAGTAATCATTCCCATCTTCCAAAATTTATAGTGCCATTTTCCCTTTTACCTATATGCCCTCCCTAACTCACTTGAATTTGACAGGTTTTACAAAATTTCAAAGTATATCTTTAAATATTACCCCATCGGCGTTTGTTTTATAAAATAAAGCTTATTTTCTCTTTCTCCCTTTTCTTGTAAACGTGCTGATCCCAGATTCTGGAGATTTTTCTCACTTTGTCCAATCTCTAGAAGTTGTATGCTAAGAAAAAACTTAGATTAGACAGGGCCCACCATAGAAGAAGTAGAATTTAGACTTGAACATCCTTGAGGTTTTTCATACTGAGTTTGTCTGTGTAGCTTGTCAGCAGCTTGGAAAAGTAGCTTCAGGGTCTTATAACAAAAAAAACCTGGGTCCAGCTCAGTGACCTTTGGCAAATTAATCAACCTCTCTGAACCTTGGTTCTGTTTTTGTAAAATATGAGTCTTTAGTATTTACCTCCAAAAGCTCTTACAGACATTAAAATATGTAAAGCATATAAAGTTCTTGGCTTCAGAATCATTATCTTCTTTAATCTTTACAACAGCCCCATGAAAGCATTTTTGTCCCAATTTCACAGAAGGGAAAACTGAGTATTGACCACAGTGCCAGAGTTAGTATTTATTCATTCAGTCATTCAACAAATACATATGGAGGGCCAGCTAGGTTGTAAGCCCTGCCCTCAGGGAGCACTCCCTTCTAATGGAGAAAGACAATAATAAACATGTAGCAAATACAAAAATAACAAGTTTAGAAGGAATAAATGCAATGAGAAAAAAAAAACAGTAATAAAGAGGAAACAGTGAAAGAAGAGAAGGGGATTAGGGGCACCCAAGATAGCCCCTGAGGAGGCGACATTCAAGCAGAACAGCTGACCCACCAGAGGCAAGGACAATGGCATGGACTGGAGGTTCATGGATGCACATCAAGAAGTCGATGGGCTGGAGACCTAAAAAGGGAGCTTGCTGCCTCTCAGCAAATCTTACATACCTTTAAAGCTGAGCATAGAACAGATGACCTTATCACACTTAACAGGCTTTTAGGATTATAATGCCCTAGCCATCAATGTGTTTTTATAGGTTCAATAAGATGTTATGTTTCATTCATGTGTTTGTCATTTTGTGATTCCACGGTGATAAGAGGACAAAGGTTGTGAAAAGGCGACTATGCCTGTCTTGTTTCCTTCCATGGAGAGGAAAGCATCTTCTCCATTAAGCTCCACTGGGGAGGAAAAGAGAAGAAATGATCTTTTAATGAACAAATCAATCTGAGTCTTTACCTGGCTGCTGAGCACCACATGGTACAATTCGCTCAGCATGTTTGAACTTGGGCTGACCGGCCTCACCACAGAGCAGGAGTGAGGCTACACAGAATGGATGTCCATAAGCCAGGTGTGCTTTGATCCATGTTAGTTTCTGCTGCCGTATTTCACGTTCTCTTATGCTTCAGATCATACCACTTGTTTTAGTCTCATTGGCCTGCCATAAGAAAACACCACAAAGTGGTGACTAGAAGTTCTGGAGACTAGAAGTTTAAATCATGGTCTTAGCCTTGTCGGTCCCTTCTGGGGGTTTTGATAAAGAACCATTCCATGCCTCTCTCCTAGTATCTGTTGGCTGCCAGCAATCCTTGGCATTACCTTGCTGTTTATAGATGCACCTGCCTCCATCATCACATTGAGTCTCTCCTTCCCCTGTGTGTGATTCTCTGTCTGTTTTCTCCTTTCATAAGACACCACTCATAAAGGTTTAGAACTAGCACCCATCCTACTTCAGTATGACTGAACTGATAATATGTTCAAAAGAAGACCCTATTTCTCCAAACGAGGTCACATTCACAGGCACAATGGTTAGGATTTCAATATATCCTTTTTGGGGGACGCAATTTAATCCATAGGACCATTCCAAGGTAGTTATCAGATATTCTGAAAACTAGTTAGAATTCACGGTCTATTTGGATTGGACTGATGACCAAGGCTCGAACCAATTCATTAGGAACCCTCTCTGGTCCATCTGGCACTTACACATTGTGGTGTGACACATGGGGTATCTTCTCAAAAGGGGGAGGAATTGTGTAGAAAAGGAGAACCAGAAGCCCCAGTAAGACGTTGGGGGGAATAATATAAACTCATAGTGATTCACCATGTTCGCCTTGCTGAACGTGCAGCACAGGCCTTTACAGCCGTCATACAGGTTTCCAGGTGAAAGGATATACAGCAATTATATCCAGGAGGCACCTCAGAAGCCCGGAGGTGTAGGAGTGAGACAGGAAGAGGTGTAAAATACTGCCACTTTCTACTAGGTTATACTGCAAGTTGTGGGCACCATCACTTTTCAACCTGTGCTGTTCAATCAGAGGAAAGGACAGACCAGGGGTGCCAGATTTAGCAACCAAAAACATAAGATGCTCTGTTAAATTGGAATTTGAGATGAATGATGAATTATTGTGTACCGTAAATATATCCCAAACATTACATGGAATACATGTACTTATGTTAAAAATTGTTGTTTTTCTGAAACTCAGATTTAACTGGGTGCCTCGTATTTTATCTGGCAACCCTAAAACCCTGAAGAGCTTTCCTTCTCCTGGCGGCTCCTAGGTGCTGTTCTTCCCAATAAAGATCCCATAAGCAATGCTGCAAAGAACGCTGAGCTAGGAGTCCTAGCCTTGAATTTCAGCATCCGTTGTGCTACAAGTGTTGGGTTTGACCAGAGCACTGAAATTAATTTTCTTCATCAGTTAAAATAGAAATGAGAATGTCTTTCCCATGACCTTAAATTGTTTTTGTGACAGTCAAGCAAGATGAATGAAATGAGAGTGCTTTGAAAATATTCAAGTGCCGTTATAGTGGCATTGCTGTTAACTGCTGTCGAGTCAGCCCCGGTTGATGGAAATCCTATACACAATGGTAAGAAATGCTGCCAGATCCTGTGCCACCTCCTGATCACTGTGGATCAAATCCCTGTGATCCAAACTGTTCACTGGCTGATTTTTGGAAGTAGATCTCCAGGCCTTTCTTCCTAATCCATCTTAGTGTGGAAGCTCCACCGAAACCTGTTCAGCATCACAGCAACACACACGCTCCACCGAGAGATTGGTGGTGGCTACGCTTGATGTGTATTGGACAGGAATCGAACTGGGTTTCCCCCATCAGAGGGGAGAACTCTACTACCGAACCACCACTGCCCCTGCTACCATAAAAGAAAGTTATTATTTTTATATTTTAAGAACTTGAAGTTCTATGTTATTCCTTGCTCTGAAAGTCAATCCCATGGACCCGTACCTGTAGTAAATTAATGGTCTTCTAGAACCATTGTTGTGAATTTAGAGCCTCACGATAAAGGACAAAAGAACTGGAATGAAAAATGTTGGCCTTAAAATTGACCCCGAGTCAATGACAAGGGCATTTTGCTTTCAGATCTCTGCCCTGAAAAGTAAAAATGTTTTTCCATCAACACTTCAATCCATCTGTTCCTTTGGAGATGAAATTAGTGTTTGTGTACCAGGAAGTTTGTGGGTTTTTTACCAGTAAGTAGGCAAGAAATCACTTTTTAAATTTGGAGAAAAATCTTATCACAAGCACAAAAAAATTATAAGAAGGAAAAAGAGACCCTAAAATGCTAAATGTTAAGATCAGAGCCTTTCATTAATGATATACAACCAATTCTAAGGAAAATTTTCAAATAAGAACTAGAATAATTACCCACACTTGCTAAATAAACACTCAGTGTAGTTGCTATCAAAATGAAAATCCATCATTTCTATTTTGACCCTGGGGGCCCATAATTAAGTAGGCTTGGCAAATGTTTTAAATCCCATAAAAAAAAATTAGGAAAAAAATTACATGCTTTATTCAGTAAGGAATTTGTGATGGGTATTATAAATTTCACCTCTAAAGGATTTCATACCAAAAGGTGACAGCTTTTTCTTCACTTGTTTGGAGCAAAGCACTCTTGGCAGAGTTTACAAAAAGTGTCATAAAGTGCTTGTGAATTTCAGTAGCTTCCTGTAGTTAATGTCTTTTCCTGTAGTTGATGTAGCATTTCACGACAGTGAGCATTTTATTTATCTTCCTCAAATGTACTATTTATGTGCATCAAACTAGCCTCCTTGCTTCAACTGCGAATTCATTTGATTGTTCTGTTTTTACAGAAAATTTATTTTATAACAATCATATGCTTCCTGTGAGACCACTGTATTCTAGTAACAATGTGCATAGCCTATTCCTCTGCACCCCTTTGTTGAAACATCTCAGTTGGTATTCCGTCAATTTCGGGAGCCCTGTTTTTCCATAATGCCTTCAGTGCAGCTTGGACCTCTTCCTTCAGTACCATCAGTTCTTGATCATATGCTACCTCCTTAAATGGTTGAACATCAACCAATACTTTTCGGTACAGTGACTCCGTGTATTCCTTCCATCTTATTTGATGCTTCCTGCATTGTTCAATATTTTCCCCTTAGAATCCTTCAATATTGCAACCCAAGGCTTGGATTTTTTCTTCAGTTCTTCCAGCTTGAGAAATGCTGAATGTGTCTTTTTCGTTTTCAATCTTAGGTCTTTGAACATTTCATTATAATACTTTATTTTGTCTTCTCAAGTTGCCCTTTGAAAGCTTCTGTTCAGCTCTTTAACTTCATCATTTTTTCCTTTCACTTTAGCTACTGTATGTTCAAGAGCGACTTTCAGAGTCTCTTCTGACATCCAATTTGGATTTTTCTTTCTCTCCTGTCTTTTTAATGACATCTTGCTTTCTTCATGTATTCCTTGATGTTATTCCACAACTGGAGAGGTCTTCAATCACTAGCATTTAATGAATCAAATCTCTCCTTGAGATGGCCTCTAAATTCACGTGGAATATAATCATCATACTTTTGCTCTCAAGGACTTGTTCTAATTTTCTTCAACTTGAAGTTGTATATGAGCAATTGACGGTCTGTTCCGTAGTCGTCCCCTGGCCTTGTTCTGATTGATGATATTGAGTTTTCCATGCTTTCTTTCCACAGATGTAGTTGATTTGATTACTGTGTGTATTTCATCTGGTGAGGTCCACATGTATAGTCACCTTTTATGTTGTTGAAAAAAAGTATTTGCAATGAAGAAGTCTTGGTCTTGCAAAATTCTGTTATGCGATTTCCAACATTATTTCTATCACCAAGGCCATATTCTCCAACTACCAATTCTTCTTCTTTGTTTCCAACTTTCACATTTCAATCTCTGTTAATTGTTAATGCATCTTTACTGCATGTTTGAAAGCAATTAGGACTGGAAAAAAATATTGTTGTTCTGCTTTTAGTTGCTGTTGAGTCAGTTCCAACCGATGGAGACTTTATGTATGATAGAACAACATGTTGCCCAGTCCTGCATGATCTTCATGCTCATTGGCATGTTGGAGTCCATTGTTGCAGCTACTGTGTAGTATCTTCCAACCTAGAGGCTCGACTTCCAGCTATATTGGACAATATTCTGTTGTGATCCATAGGGTTTTCATTGGTTAATTTCAGAAGTAAATCACTAGACCTATCTTCCTAGTCTGTCTTAAAAAAAAAAAAAGTCTGTCTTAGTCTAGAAATTTTGCTGATACATGTCAACCATGAGTCACCCTTTTGGCATTTGAAATACTGCTGGTAGAGCTTCCAGCATCATACAGGCACAAAAGCCACCACAGTGTGACAAACTGACAAACAGGTAGCAGAGAAAAATTAAGCTGTACAATTTTGGCCAAACTGTCATCGGCATAGAGCTCCAATGACTAGAAGGACGAGGTGACATTTATCTAATGGACTCACTCTTTGCACATTTTCACTGCTAGGCCTGATGAATTTCCATTATGTGATAAATCCAGGCAGCTCATCCACAAGACACAGCCCTTAACCTTTGATCAGTGGATGCTGTGGTGATCTTGAACTATTTTTCAGAGGAATCTAAATGAGAATCATCTCGAATTTGGGGGATATCTAGAGGTTTTTAAGACTTAGAAAGCATTTTCTTGAGATTTTGAGGTATTTTAACAGATGACTATATATATGGGCCACAGCAGGACCAAATTTTTGGACTAAGTAGAGACTGGTTACTACTAGGGGATTACATTCTCTTCCTGGAAGTGAATCATTACTGTCTCTTTTCACTTTGTCATACTTCCCCTTATTAACTATCCCAAAGGTAAAAAAAAAACAAACTATTTTTTAGTTTTTTTTTTTACCTTTGGGGAAAAAAAAAAAAAACCTTTACCAAGGACTGTCATCTTAGTTATCTCAAGTCTATTAGCCCCATTTTATAACTGAAAGAAATGAGTTTCAAGGAGACAGGGTGACTCTTTCAGAGCCCCCACATACAGTAAGTAGCAAAATCAGGACTTCCACCCAGATACTTTGACACCTAGCCCAGCTTCAGCTTCATCATCAAAATCATCTCCTTCTCTTCTTGGCTCTGAATTTGTAAGTTGAAAAACTATATTTGAAGAATGAAAATCTTTCTAAGATCTAAATGCCAATTTACCAATTAATCTGTTTTGAATTTCAAATCAAAATCTTTTCCCCTAAACTATCATTTATCAATTTTCATTCATTGAAAAATATTTATTAGAACCTGCTATATTACAAGCACTATGCAAAATGCTGGGACAAATTGATAATCAATGATGGAATAAGATATATCTCTTCCCTACCCTCATAGAGTTTAGTCCGCGGCAGGAGACAGTTTAGCAAGCATTGGCAATATGGCAGAGTGAGTCCTTATCAGGGAAGTATAGGTTACTATTGGGAGTTTGTTGAAGGTTTCCACATTATCACCATCTCAAGTGACAATTACAGAGTACTTATTACATTCAGGCACTGTGTCATTGCTTTACAAGTATCATCTTATGTAATAGTCACTCAGCCTCATGCAGTTAATAGATGAGAAAAGTGAAACACCAAGAGGTAACCAACTAATCCAAGTCACAAATCAAGATGGAGCCCGAATTCAGCCAGACAGTCAGGTTCAAGTCCATATTCATAGACTTCCACTTAAGTCCATTTTAAATTTCCCAAGGAAAAAAAGTAAAACATATTTTTGTTATTAAAATAACCAGAGTTTTGTCTATTGGGGCAGAAAAGGATAGATTAATGGTTGGCTTTAAGTAGAATCTACTACAATTTCTAAGCAGAATTTGTTTCAAAACTGAAATAAATTCCAGAAGAGACTTAACAAAATGTACCTGACCACAGACTTTATTTTAATGCCCCAACTGGCCCCACAGTTGAAACAAAAGATTTAGCTGTTATGCTCATGTCTGTTACATTGCAAGAAGGGTTTTTGTGTTCTATAAATTAATGAGGGTGGAAATTACAAACAGTGTCATTATGGCCACAGAGTATTTAATAGATGCAGACTTTGAGTCTCATTGCTAAAGAAACACCTAAGCTTTAGCCATATTAAAACGTCCCTGCTAGTGAGCTGGTCCACAGCCAAGCTCACAAAGGCACACAGAGTGATATGTCTCCCTATTTCTTCCAGCCTCCCTTAAGTTTCATTATTCACAATCTTTTTTTTTTTTTTTTAACTTGCATCCAACAGAGTTAATAGCCTCCTCATTTACACTGGTTATATTACTTTTATATCTGATAAACCCTTTTGTTCTTGATTTGTTGGTCTGTATGTTTCTTCTGAGACCCTAATTAGGAATTTAATTTAACCCAATTGAGGGTTAAAGAGAGGTGGGAAAAATGTTTAAGCAATAAGTAGCACCCTTTTGTTTTGTTTTGCTTTGCAATTTGGAAAAGAGAATCACATTGCTTTTGAAAATAAATGTGGTGAAATTATAAACCATGCCATTTCTCTTCCGGTCTTCAATTGAAACTGCCTTTGTGGCAGACAGTAAACACAAAGTCCTGTCTTAAATCAGCCCCAAGCAATCTACTTAGAACATTTAGCCCATTTTCAACAACATATAGACTGCCAAATTATGCCTAATGAAAATAAAACCACAGTGAACTATAATGTATTACTCAACTAAATATAGTGGGCATGTGGTTTAGTTTTTTGGATTCTGTTTTTCTCACACATACCCCAAATCATAAATGTCTTCCTTTGTATGATCAGCTTACTTGTATGTTAAAGACCTACTCAGTTTTTATGAAGATTTTAAAAAGAAGTTTGCTACCCCACAGAGTAACTGACAATCAGCTTATGTTCCCATTTGACTAGTATGTGGTGATTCTCTGTAATTGCTTTATATCTAAAGACTTTTTGAACTAAAAAGTCGTTATTCAATGTGATTATTCCCTTGTTTATCAAGTTTTGTTCTGGATGTCTTCCCCCTCTCCAAAAAAAGACCAAATCCAGCCTGCAAGATTTATGCTCTTAAGGACTTTAAATATATATTCTATAAACTCTGATAATTTCAGAAGAGAAATAGAATTGTTTTAACAATAATAACAGTGTTGAATAAAGTATATAGCTATTTCAAAGTAACTATTATAAAATATAACTTTTTTTGGATGTATAATGTGAATTTTTGGAAATAATATCTTAAAGTCATATGCTTTATTTTTCTCAGCAAGGATATAAAGAACTTTCCAGAAACACAGCTTGTCTCCAGTTATATCAGGTCTACACAAGATAGTAAGCACAGAAGGGAGTATTCCAAGTAGAGTAAAGAACTGAGTGATGTGGGTGGTAAGAATTTGTTAAATGAGCACAATATAAAAATAAACCTGTTGGCAGAACAATAGAAAGATAAGGAAACCAATGGAATAATGAAAAGAGTGAAAATAGCTACTCTTTAGGGAGTTTTTATTATAAGCTAGACATTTTTCTTAAATGTCTATATGTTTTAACTCACATAATCTTCATTAAAAAAAAAAAAACCTATGAAGATCAGAAAACTAGTCAGTTTAATCCACAAGTGGGAAAGATGTTGAAACACAAAGTAAGTAAGAGATAAGGACTAAAGGGAGATACAAGCAAGAAGAAGCAAAGGTAAAAGAACATGTGAAAGTGGAAAGACAGGAAAGCGGGAGACACAGAGAAGGTGACTGGAAGGCTGTTATTAACCCGAAAGGACTACAAATAATAAAGAGCTAGAGTTCACCCAAAGGAGCCCTGGTGGCACAACAGTTAAGTCTCAGCTGCCAACCAAACCCACTCAGAGACTCTGCAGGGGAAAAGACCTGGCAATCAGCTCCCATAAAAATTACAAACAAGAAAACCCTATGAGGCCTTTCTACTCTGTAACACATGGGGTTGCTGTGAGTTGGAAGTAAATAGTAATGTTAATATAATTTATTGAGAAAGAGGCAGAAAAGGGAAAAAGCAGCAGCTCAGAATGAGAAGATTAGGGTTTTAGTCCAAGTTTTAAAATCTGGGTGACCTTGAGCAAGTCATTCCACATCTCTGGTCCTTTATTTCTTCACACGGAAATACGTGCATTAGAAAAGACAGTCTGTAAGATCTGGAGCCCTTGTGGTGCAGTGGTTAAGAGTTTAGGCTGCAAACCAAAAGACTGGCATTTTCAATCCACCAGCTGCTCCTCAGAAACCCTGTGGGGCAGCTCTACTCTGTCCTGTAGGGTTGCTGTGAGTCAAAATTGACTCCACAGCTGTCATGGATTGAATTGTGGTCCCCAAAAAATACATGTTGACTTGGTTAGGCCATGATTCCCAGTATTGTGTGGTTGTCCTCCATTTTGTGACTATAATTTTATGTTAAAGGGGATTAGGGTGGGATTGTAACACCACACTTACCCAGGTCACATCCCTGATTCAGTGTAAAAGGAGTTTCCTTGGGGTGTGGCCTGTACCACCTTTTGTCTTACAGGAGATAAAAGGAAAGAGAAGCAAGCAGAGAGTTGGGAACCTCACACCACTGAGAAAGCAGTGCCAGGAGCAGAGTACTTTCTTTGGACCGGAGGTTCCTGTGCTGAAATGCTCCCAGACCAAGGGAAGACTGATACATAACAAGGGCATTCCTCCGAAGCCAGCAGAAGGAGAAAGCATTCCCATGGAGCTGAAACCTTGAATTTGGACTTGTAGCCTACTTGACTGTGAAAGAATAAACTGTTAAAGCCATCCACTTGTGGTATTTCTGTTATAGCAGCACTAGATGACTAACACAACAGCAATGGATTTTTGTTTAAGATCTATTTCAGCTTTAATATAATATGCTTCTTAAGGGACTCTGATATAATGGAGGTAAACCTGCTTTAAACAAATAAAATTTATTATTATTGATTCATTTGAAAACAAGATTCCGGTTTTTCACTTTATACCAGTTTAACTTGAACTCTAAACTGGGAATCCCAGGCACTGTGATGGGGTGATTCTTTACTCTGAACATTTTAAAGATGTGGTTTGGGTGTTTCCAAAAGGGGACAGGCAGGTCGGTCTGGGTCATCATCAGGGGCAGATTACCCAGTAAGCAAGGTAACCACAGCCTTACTTGTGCTTACTTGCTAGATGCAGTGAAACCCACATGAAACTGGTCACTACAGATTAGTAAGTAAGCACAAGTAATCCCATCCTTACCTTGCTTACTGGGTGATCCATCCCTGTCCATCCTGTCCAGGACTGTAAATTTGAAAAGAAGTTTTGATTGTGTAGGAAGCTGCTGTGAGGTTGGGGGAGAGACAGATATCAGCCATACGTAGATGCAGAATTTTTGATGTGGTGAAAAAATGTGAAAATCTTTACTATAGATGATTTGGTGAGCAAGGTAAACCCCATGCTTACCTTGCCTATTGATAATTCACTCCTGGCCATCACAGCTACCCAGCATAACTACAAGGGGACAGACTCCCACTACTGTCTAATGATCCCAGTTCAGCGTGCTCTGACAGTTAATCACAGGAGGAGAAATTGTCTTAAATTAAAGACTGTGAACTGAAGCCTAATTAAGCATTGGAAATTGCTTAGGGGGAGGGGAAACATAAAAAGTCATTCAGCAATACTGATGTGCCATTGTACATTGCAGAAAGCTTTAATAAACACAACTTGCAAAGTATGGAAAAAATTTTTTCCTTCTGTGTGTGTTGGCTTTAGAAATTGCTGAGGTGCTCATCTAGAATAACACTACGCTGGAGGTGAAGCCAACATGGGCTATAGACAGAAGCACCATGCCATCCCTCTGCAACAAAAACCCAAAAAACTAAGTAAAACAGGTACAAATGTCAAATCTGGAAGGCTAAGAAGCCCCCCACCTTGTACTGCAAACTACACATCCCCACCTCTCCACCCCCAACTGGACCTGCCCTGCTGCACAATAGTTGAGTGGCTGGACTGTCTACTTGAACAAGGTGGTGAGAAGAATCATGCCCACAAGCGAGTGAGTAACAAAACATATCAAGCCTGCCTGCCCAGACATAACCAAATAAAACAAAAGCAGGACAAAATAATCAAATCTACAATCGATAAATGAAGAAAATAATTCCTGAATGTCCCAGAGACAGCAGACAATATCAAAACATTTAAAAAAAAAAAAAAGGAGAGGATGGTTTCAGAAAGTGACCAAAATAAAATATCCAATGACTTTCCGCTAGAAGGAAAGGTACTAGAACTACCTGCTAGGGAATTCAGAACCCTAGTATTCAGGGTTCTCCAACAGATAAAGGAAAATGCAGATGAAGATAAAGAAAAAACAGACAAATCATGGAAAATACAGACCAAATAGTGCAAAAGACAGACAAAATAATGGAAGAAATCAGGAAAATAATACAGGAACAAAATGTCAAAATAAATGAACAACTAAAAATCACACAATTTTTACAAATCACAGCAGTTAGAAATCCAAAAGATGAACAGCAAGATTTCAGAAATGAACAGTGCAATAGAAGTTTTAGGAGAAAATTTGAAACAATGGAAGACAAGATCAGCAAAATGAAGGCAAATCCTTGTATACCACTTTGTCTGAGGAAAAATCAGAGGAAGTAATGAAGAAGAATGAAGAAACCCTGAGAAGGATGTGCGATACAAACAATAGCAAAAATTTGGGTGTGATTGGAGTTCAGAACAGGGGGAGAAAATGGAAAACATAGAGAGGATCATTGAAGAATTGCTGACAGAAAACTTCCCTAATGTGAAAGATGAAAAGCCATCTATCCAAGAAGCTCAATGAATCCAATATAAGATAGACCTCAAAAGAAAAACACCAAGACGTATCATAATCACACTTGCTAAAAACAAAGACAAAGAATGAATCCTGAGAGCAGCTCAAGAAAAATGAAAAGTCATATACAGAGGGGAAACAATAAGACTAAACTCTGATTAGTTGGCTGAAACTATGTAGGCAAGAAGGCAATGGGATGACAAATATAAAATCTTGAAAGAAAAAAACTGCCAACCATTAATAATATATCCTACAAAAGTCTCACTAAAATATGATGGTGAAATTAGGATATTTCCAGATAAGCAGATATTAAGGGAATACATAAAAACCAAACCAAACTTACAAGAATTATTAAAGGGAGTTCTTTGGTTAGAGAACCAACAACACCAGAAAAAGCCTGAATCTAGCACATAAGACAGCATCAGCCAAACACCAACCTAGATATTGAACTCTCAAGGGTAAAACAAAACAAAAAAATTTGTAATAGGGAACCAGAGACATCAATCTATAAATGACAACAAAGTCAGAGCAGTAAAAGAGGGAATAAACAGTATAGGTATAGAACTTTCAAAAGGAGAGGAAGTCAAGGCATTATTAAGTAATAAAAGACTGTTTAAACTTAGGAAGATGGGGTAAATTTCAAGGTAACAACAAAGAAAGTTAACAAACTTATTCATTAAAATAAAGAAGTACACAAAACCTCAGTAAACACAAAATCTAGGAAAACAAAAGAAATGAAAAAAAAATACACAAACAAAAGAAATTCAGCACAGAAGAATAAGAGGAACAAAGAAAATGTCAGCACCACAAAAAAACACTACAAAATGACAGCAATAAACTCACACCTATCATAATCACACCGAATGTAAATGGCTTAAATGCACTCATAAAGAGACAGAGAGTGGCAGAATGGATAAAAAAATCAGGACCCAGCAACATACCATTTACAAGAAACACACCATAGAAACAAAAGCATAAATATATTAAAAAAACAAAGGATGGGAAAAAACATGTTAAACAAACAACTACTGAAAAAAGCAGAAGTGGTAATACTAATCTCAGACAAAACAGGCTTTAAAACAAAATCCACCATAAAAGACAAAGAAGGGCATTGTATAATGATTAAAGAGACAATCCACCATGAAATCATAACCATAATAAACATCTACGCACCCAATGACAGTGCTCCACAATACATAAAACAAACTCTAAAAAACAAACTCTAACAGGGCTGAAAAGAGAAATTGACAGTTCCACAATCAACACACTACTCTCAGTAAAGGACAAAACATCTAGAAATACACTCAGCAAAGATATAGAAGATCTAAAGGCCACAATCAACCAATTTGACCTCATAGACATGTATAGAATATTCCACCCAACAGCAGCAAAGTACACATTCTTTTCCAATGCACATAGAACGTTCTCCAGAGAAGACCACATCTTAGGCTGCAAAGCAGCCATCAGCAAAATCCAAAACACTGAGATAATACAAAGTATCTTCTCTGATCACAATGCCATCAAAGTAGAAATTAATAACAGGAAAAGCAAGGAAAAAAGTCGAATACGTGGAAACTAAATGACATCCTGCTTAAAAACCACTGGGTAACAGAAGAAACCAAAGATGGAATCATAAAATTCCTAGGCTGAAATGAGAATGAAAACACATCATACCAAAACCTTTGGGACACAGCGAAGACAGTGCTCAGAGGTCAATTTATAGCGATAGATGCACCCATCAAAAAAGAAGAAAGGGACAAATCAAAATATTAGCTATACAACTCAAACAAATAGAAAGTGAACAGCAAAAGAAGCCAATGGCCACCAGAAGAAAGGAAATAATAAAGATCAGAGCAGAAATAAATGTTATAGAGAATAGAAAAACAATAGAAAGAATCAACAAGACCAAAAGTTGGTTCCTCAAAAGGATCAACAAAATAGACAAACCACCAGCCAAACTGACCAAAGGAAAACAGGAGATGATGCAAAAAACCCAAATAAGAAATGACGTGGGGGACATTGCAGCAGACCTAACTGACATAAAAAGAATCATAACAGAGTAGCATGAAAAACTATACACCAACAAATCTGAAAACCTAAAGGAAATGAAAAATTTCTAGAAACACACTACCTACCCAAACTAACACAAACTGAAGTTGAAAATCTGAATAGACCCATACAAGAGAAGGCATTAAAAAGATAATTAAAACAAACTCCCCAAAACAAAAAGCAAAAAGCCCTGGCCCAGATGGCCTCACTTGAAAATTCTACCAAACATTTGGTACTGCTCCAACTATTTCAGAACATGGAAAAGGAAAGGATACTTCATGCTATGAAGCTGGCATAACCCTGGTACCGAAACCAGGAAAAGACACCACAAAAAAAAGAAAATTACAGACCAATATCTCTCATGAGCATAGATGCAAAAATTCTCAACAAAATTCTAGCCAATAGAATTCAGCATCATATCAAAAAATAACATACTACAACCAAGTACAACTCATACTAGTTATGCCAGGATGGTTCAGCATTAGAAAATCAAAGTAATTCACCACATAAGTATAATAAAACAATCACATGATCATCTCAACCAACACAGAAAATTTATTTGACAAAGTCCAACACTGGTTCCTGATAAAAACTCTCAATAAATTAGGTATAGAAGGGAAATCTCTCAATATAATAAAGAGCATCTATACAAAACCAACAACTAACATCATTCTTAATGGAAAGAGGCTAGAAATCATTCCCCTTGAGAATGGGACAAGACAAGGATGCCCTTTATCACCACTCCTATTTAACATTGTGTTGGAAGTCCTAGCTAGAGCAATAAGGCAAGAAAAAGAAATAAAGGGCACCAAAATTGGTAAGGAAGAAGTAAAACTGTTCCTATTTGCAGAAGATCTGATACTATATGTAGAAAACCCAAAAGACTCCACGAGAAAACTACTGAAACTAAAAGAAAGTTTCAGCAGAGTAGCAGAATACAAGATAAACATACCAAAATCAGTTGGATTCCTATACACCTATAAAGATAACTATGAAAAGGAAATCAGGAAAACAATACCATTTATAATGGCCCTAAAAAATAAAATATTTAGGAAGAGGGATATAAAAGACCTATACAAAGAAAACTACAAAACACTACTATAAGAAACCAAAAGAGATCTACATAAATGGAAAAACATACCATGGTCAAGGATAGGTAGACTCAACATTGTGAAAATGTCAACTCTACCCAAAGCAATCTACAAATGCAATGCAATCCCAATCCAAATACCAACAGCACTCTTTAAAGAGATAGAAAAACTAATCATTATATAGAGAGGAAAGTGGCCCCGGATAAATAGACCAGTATTGAAGAAGAAGAATAAAGTAGGAAGACTCACACTACCTGACCTCAGAACCTACTACACGGCTACAGTAGTCGAAACAACCTGCTACTTGTACCACAGACGCATTGACCGGTGGAACAGAATTGAGAACCCACAAGTAAATCCATCCACCTCATCTTTGACAAAGGCCCAAAGTCCATCAAATGGGGAAAAGACAGTCTTTTTAACAAAAAAAAAAGGTGCTGCCAAAAGTGGATATCCATCCTCAAAAAAAAAAAAAAAAAACAGGGCCCATACCTCACACTATACACAAAAACTAATTTCAAATGGATCAAAGACCTAAATATAAAATAAAAAACTATAATGGTTATAGAAAAAAAAAAAATACGGTCAACACTAGAGGCCCTAATACAGAGCATTAACAGGATACAAACCATAACTACCAATACACAAACACCAGAAGATAAGCTAGGTACCTAGGATCGTCTTAAAATGAAACATTTATGTTCATCAAAAGACTTCACCAAAAAAGAAAAAAGAGAACCTACAGATTGGGAAAAAATTTTGGGCTATGACAAATCTGACAAAGGCCTAATCTCTAAAATCTACAGGAAAATCCAACACCAGTACAAAAAAAGACAAATAATCCAACTTAAAAACGGGCAAAGGATACGGAAAGACACTTCACCAAAGACGACATTCAAATGGCTAACAGATACAGGAGGAAACGCTTGCGATCACCAGCCATTAGAAAAATGCAATTCGAAACCACAATAAGATACCATCGTACCCTGGCATTACCAGTACGAATCAAAAAAACAAAATAACAAATGTTAGGGAGGCTGCAGGGAAATTGAAGCTCTTATGCACTGCTGGTGGGAAGGCAAAATGTACAATCATTTTGGTAAACAATATGATGCTTCCTTAAAAAGCTAGAAATACAGATACCATATGATCCAGTAATCCCACTCCTAGGAATATACCCTAGAGAAATAAGAGCCATCACACAAATAGACATATGCACACCCATGTTCACTGCAGCACTGGTCCCAATAGCAAAAAGATGTAAACAACCTAGGTGCCCATCAACAGATGAACGTACAAACTATGGTGCATACACACAATGGAATACTAACCAACAATAAAGAACAATGATGAATCTGCGATGCATCAAACAACATGGATGAATCTGAAGGGCATTATGCTGAGTGAAATAAGTCAATCACAAAAGGGCAAATATTGTATGAGACCACTAACCGTAAAAACTCATGAAAAAGTTTATACACAAAAAGAAACAATCTTTGATGGTTATGAGGGCGGGAAGGAGTGGAAGGGAAAAACACTAAATAGACAATACATAAGTGGTAACTTTGGTGATGGGTAAGACAGTACACGATACTGGGGAAGCCAACACAACTTGTCCAAGGCAAGGTCATGGAAGCTTCACAGACACATACTAACTCCCTGAGGGACCAGATTACTGAGCTGAGGGCTGTGGGGGCCATGGACTCAAGGAACGTCTAGCTCAATTGGCATAACATAGTTTATAAAGAAAATGTTCTACATTCTACTTTGTTGAGTAGTGTCTGGGATCTTAAAAACTTGTGAGCAGCCATCTAAGATACTCCACTGGTCTCACCCTATCTGGAACAAGAGAGAAAGAAGAAAACCAAAGACTCAAGGGAAAGATTAGTCTAAAGGACTAATGGACCACAACTACTACAGCCTCCACCAGACTGAGTTCAGCACAGCCAAATGGTGCCACTACCACCGCCGACTGTTCTGACAGGAATCACAATAGAGGGCCCTGGACAGAGCTGGAGAAAAATGTAGAACAAAATTCTAAAACGCAAAAAGAAAAAAAGACCATACTTACTGGCCTGACAGGGACTGGAGAAACCCCTAGAGTATAGCTCAGTAATGAAGTCACCCCTGAGGTTTACCCTTCAGCCAAAGATTAGACAGGACCATAAAACAAAATGAGGCTAAATGGCACACTAGCCCAGGTGCAAGGACTAGAAGGCAGGAGGGGACAGGAAAGCTGGTAATGGAAAACCCAAGGTCAAGAAGGGGAGAGTGTTGACATGTCATGGGGTTGAGAACCAATGTCACAAAACCATGTGTGCATTAATTGTTTAATGAGAAACTAGTTTGTTCTGTAAACCTTCATCTAAAGTACAAAAAATAAAAATAAAAAGACAACACCCTGCTGGTGGTCTTTGATGGCAGCTCAGAGGAATATTGGGTGTTAGGTTTTTTTTTTTTCCCTAGCAGTTGACTGTGAGAAAAAAAAAATAAAAGCAAATGTTTGTTTTGTTTATCACAGCAGCTGGAGGCTATAGAAAAAAATAATCTGCATAATGACATAGGTAACTCAAATGTCCTCCATTATGTCTAAGTCCAATTTTTCAATTCCATAAGCCTTTCTCTCAATTTTCAGACATTTTGTGGGGTTTTCTCCCCTCCATTTCCCTGACCCCGGTTATTTTTGACACACTAATGCTCCTGAATAATTGAAAATAGGCCCCTTACAGCTTGATGCTTGATATTCTGAATACAAATTACCAGCACTATCTAAGGCTTTCCAAGAATGGCACGGAGAGAAACGTCATGAGATGACCTCCCAGTTCCTCCTGTCAGGCTGTGCTGACGACTCGCATACCTTAGTACATTTTCTAAGATATTCTGTGTTTTGAACTGTATTTATGAAAGTTTCAATTTGAAGCTGATTCTGTAGTACGAAAATAAAATCACCATTCCTTGGGGTAAAGTGGTGATTGGTGGGTAAACTGCCCTCCCCCAAAATGCACCACCACGCATACAGTGACAAAAGAAAAAGCACTGCTGTGCCCTTCCACAGCCTGTAACATCTCTAATTCATGGCAATGGGCATCGATGAATTTTATCCTGCAGAGTCTCAGTTTAAAATTTAGGCTCTTTCTAAATGTGATCTTAATTATATTTTGGCTACTTTCTAGAATATTCTTCTTAGATTTTTTAAAAATTCATTTTGTATCTACTTTATGGGCCTAGGTCTACTTATTCAGATTTTTGATAGCTTGACCCTCAGAGAGCTAAAACCTGGATAACATCGAACAAGTCATTTCACCTCTCTAGTCCTTTATTTCTTTGTTTCTAGTGGTTTGGCTCACTTTCCTCTTAGTGATGCCACACAATGAAGGCAGACTGGCTATTTCAAGTTCTTTTGCCTCAGTTCTACACTTGATCAACTGAAGATCGGATCAAGGTGTCCAAAGCTGCCACAGGCACTAGTTTAAAATACCGAATGTTTTCTCAATAAAATGATTCCATCTAGCAGCTGCTGCTACCATGTATAGGGTGGTTTCCTCAGAAAATAGATGAAGACTAAAGAGAGTAGCAGGTCCATGCAAATTCTCAGCAAAGCTGACCAAAACATAGGGAAAGAGAGGGCACTAAGAGGGCTAGAGTAATACTCACACCTTATAGAAATCTAAGAATCGACGATAGATAGCACCTGGAATTTTCCCTGAAAAATCTGCCATGTTGAGACAGGAGGAGCCCCTAAAGATGAGTAAAAGTGGATCTCTGAGCCTCCTGCTGGGTCCATCCATGACAATGTGGAGTAAGTTAGGAATTCAGGAAGTGTGTCCCCATGCGCTAGATTTTACTGAAAGGTGTAAATGCACGATAAACCACCCTGGTTTGGGCTTTGATGCCTACATTTGTATTTCATGTGTGTGTGTTTTTCATGCATAATTTTTTGTACACAATTGATTGTTTTGAAATTTATATCCGTTTGACTTTCCAGCACTGGAAATAACGAAAATGGTTCCAGCAATTCATAAATCAGTTAGCATTACTCATCACTTGGAGTAAGACCACATCTTCTGATTTTGTATAGGTCACTGCCACCTCACATTCTGTGTATCTTCAGAAGGAAATCTACAGGCTACATAATAAGTCAATCTTCTTCACCCATGAGGATATACAAATACTGCCCTCAAGCCTCAGGAGTCCAGAAAAACAATAACCATTAGAACTGAAGCAACAATCCTAGCCTCTAATTAGGAGAGTATTGCTGATAGCCAGCACATGCCAAGCCATTAGAGGTACACAAACTCCCTTTATACATAATTTTTAAAAAGAAAAGATTGTAAAATATGTCCCTTGTACATAACATCAACAAACACTAGTACAGCTTTTCTTACAACATCCTTCTTATGCATTAGGGGAACAGAAAGATGGCACTTTCAAATCAATTGGTTTAGCCACAGAAAGATTGTCAATCCCCAAAAATGTTCACTGGCAATACGAAACAAAATAAAAATTTGAGTACCAATTTGTTAAGTCAGAGCCTGATAACTGAATGTTCTAAATCACCCTACATCTATTGAAATAGTTTGTAACTTCTGTAGATCATTCCCTCTGTGGCAACCAGGCTCCAACATGGCCCCAGTGAGGCCCCTCCTCCTGGTACTCATGCCTTTGTGTAGCTCTGCCCACATTGCCCCAAGATTGGTCTATGTGACCAGTAGGACAGCAGTGATGATAGTTGTTCTGAAGATAGATTAGAAAAGACACTGTGGCTTGTGCCTTGTGCTACTTCTCTTCAATAGCTTGTTCTGGGGGAACCTAGCTACCATGTCGAGAAGATACTGAATCTTCCTTATAGAGATGCCCATGTGTGGTGAGAAACTAAGGCCAACAAGCAGTGAGAAACTGAGGCATCCAGACAACAGCTTTGTGTATGAACTTGGAAGCATAGCCTCTATCCCTGGTCAAGCCTTTGGATGATTGCAGCCTTAACAACATCTCCTTCAAAACCTTCTGAGAGACACTGAGCTGGAACGACCCAGCTGAGCTGCTCCCAATTCCTGACTACAGAAAACGTGAGATAACAAATACATATACTTTTTTTAAGCTAGTAACTTTTGGGGTAATTTGCTATGTAGCACCAGATAAACTAATACATTCTCTCACCTGGTCTCAAATAAGTTAAGGACAATGCTTAACTATTTATTTCCCTAAGCTTATATAATCCAAAGTAACTTCTTATATCTTCTGCAACTGTGATTTCAGGAATTTCTTTAGCCAACTCAAGTAAAATGTAAGATTTTATTCCAAGGGTATACTGGGAAAGACTTCACAGTCTCATGAGCTGTGGAGCTTGGCTCAGAGGGCTTTTCCTTGAGAATTGAGTCACGCTCGCTCACACACACAAATGTGTGACTGAAATTGATTGATTTGTTGATACAAATCTTATCAAGATGCTAAACTGGAATTGAGATAAAAATAAAAGACAGTGGAAGTCTTAAACATATCATCAGCTAAGATGAAATCATCTCCAGGGATTCCTCTTAAAGCTTCAATTATTTAAAGTAGAAAAACCTCTGTACTTTCTCCTCCACAGATTATTAGCTCTAAAAAACTAAGAGTCTGAAGCATTCTTCCGTGCCAGCTGTATCCATATCTGAGAAGCTGACACAATTTGAGCGTGACTCATTCACTGTCCTGTGTCCCTGGCAAATACTCATTGTAGCTAAGTAAACTGACTCTCAGGAAAGGTTTTGCGGTTGAAAATCTGCTAGTGACTCTTGCAGTATTTTCCTAACATGCTGGCAGTTCCAGGTTCCCATTGATTTAAGATATCCATGTCCACAGGCTTCTAACTTTTAATCCTTTGAGCCATTTTAGCTTGAAATCCTCTACTTAACCCAGTCACATTTACTTCCTCTATTGTTGAAGAAGGGGCGCTGGTGGTACAGTGGTTAAGTGTTCAGTTGCTGACCAAAATATCCGTAGTTCGAGCCCATCCACAACTCCACAGGAGAAAAGACCTGGAGATGTACTCCCGTAAAGATCACAGCCTAAGAAACCCTATGGAGCAGTTCTACTCTGCCCTTAGGGTCACTATAGGTTGGAATCTACTCAGCAGCAGCAGGTTTGGTTTCTGTTTTATTTATTGTTGAAGAAGGAGCCCTGGTGGTGCAGTGGTTATGTGCTCGGCTGCTAATCGAAAGGTTGGCTCTGCAGGAGAAAAGGGCTGGTGTACAAAGATTATAGACAAGAAAACCCTATGGGGGCAGTTCTACTCTGTCCTATAGGATCACTGAGTTGGAATCAATGGTACATACCAAAAAACCAAACCCACTGCCATCCTGTCAATTTCGACTCAAAGCAACCCCATAGGGCTTCCAAGGCTGTAAAACTTTACAGCAGCAGACTGCCACATCTTTCTCCCGTGGAGTAGCTGGGGGGTTAGAATGGCCGACCTTTCAGTTAGCAGCCTAGTGCTTTAAGCACTGTGCCGTCAGTGCTCCTACGAATGGCACATAACAACATTGTTGAAGAACTTCCTGGGTGACACTCAACTCCTAATAAAAAGGTTGGTGGTTTGAACACACCCAGAGGTGACTGAAGAAAAGCTTGGAAATCTGCTTCCAAAAGGTCACAACCATTAAAATCTTATGGAGCACAGTTCTACTCTGCAACACATGGGGTCGCCATAGGTCAGAGCCCACTCAACTGCAACTGTTTTTTGTTTTTTTTTTTAATTGCTGTTGAAGCAGCTTTTAACAGGGGGCCAAAGACATAAAGAGTTGCCCAGTAAAATCTTTCTGTGTTTCTAGACTATTTACTGAAAAGAAAATTGCGGGTATTTAAATCATCAGTACTAAGCTTCCTTGTGACTTTGTGAAATAATTGTCTAATGAAAATTGATGGCTGCATTACTAATAAGATAATAAGAAAAAAATGAAACTTATTCCTATGTTTTGTTTATTAGTTAGAAATGCCAGTAACCATTATGTTGTTGTTATTGTTACTTGCCATTGAGCCGATTTCAGCTCATAGTAACCCTGTATGAGAGAGTAAAACAGCCCCATAAGGTTTTCAAGGCTGTAATCTGGACTATACACGTGGACCTTGCTGGATGGAACACATAGGCATCAAATCGACTACATTTGTGGAAAGAAACAATAGAGAACTCAATATCATCAGTCAGAACAAGGCCGGGGTCAATTGCAGAACAGACCATCAATTGCTCCTATGCAAGTTCAAGTTGAAGTTGAGAAAATTAGAACAAGTCCCAAGAGATCCAAAATATGACCTTCAGTATATCCCACCTAAATTTAGAGACATCTCAAGAATAGATTTAACCCATTGAACACTAATGACTGAAGACCAGGACACTTATGGAATAAGATCAAGGTTGTCAAACATGAAGAAAGCAAGAGGTTATTAAAAAGACGAGAAAGAAAGAAAAGACTAAAATGGATGTCAGAAGAGACTCAGAAACTTGCTTTTGAATGTACAGTAGCTAAATCAAATGAAAGAAATGATGAAATGAAAGAGCTGAACAGAAGATTTCAAGGACAGCTCAAAAAGACAAAATGAAGTATTATAATGAAACATGCAAAGACCTGGAGTTAGAAAACCAAAAGGAAAAACACACTCTGCATTTCTCAAGCTAAAAGAACTGTAGAAAAAATCCAAGCCTCAATTTACAACATTGAAGGTTTCCATGGACAATAATTTAAAAAAAATAGGAAGCATCAAAAGAAGACGGAAGGAATACATAGAGTCATTGTACCAAAAAGAATATATCAACATTCAACCATTTCAGGAGGTAGCATATGATCAAGATCCAATAATGTTGAAGGAAGAAGTCCAAGCTGCACTGAAGGCATTGGTAAAAAACAAGGCTCCAGGAATTGATGGAATACCAATTGAGATGTTTCAACAGATAGATGCAACACTGGAAGTTCTTATTAATCTATGCCAAGAAATTTGGAAGATAGCTAACTGACCAATCATCTGGAAGAGATACATATTTGTGCCAATTCTAAAGAAAAGTGATTTTAATGGAAAGCAGAAATTATCAAACAATATCATCAATATCACATGCAAGCAAAATTTTGCTGAAGACAAAAAACAGCTGCAGACGTACATCAACAAGGAACTATCAGAAATTCAGAAGAGGACACGGAATGAGGGATATCGTTGCTGGTGTCAGATGGATGCTGACTGAAAGCAGAGAATGCCAGAAAGATGTTTACCTGCGTTTTCTTGACTATGCAAAGGCATTTGACATTGTGGGTCATAAAAAATTAGAGATAACATTGGGAAGAATGGAAATTTCCGAACAATTAATTGGGCTCGTGCTGAACCTGTACACAGACCAAGAGGCAATTGTTCGAAGAGAATAACAGAATATTGCATGATTTAAAATCAAGAAAGTTGTGCGCCATACTTATTCAATCTACATGCTGAGCACAAAAATCGCACAGAAGCTGGACTACATGAAGAAGAACACAGCATAAGGATTGGAGGAAGCCTCTGACTGGGTTCAAACTGCCAACCTTTCAGTTAGCACCCAAGTGCTTAACCATTGTCCCACCAGGACTTCTTTATTAACCATTTTATGTTATGCAATTGGGCTCGATAATGCTTCTTTAGTCACGATTTTCTTCTTGCCAAGTGAACCAGTCAATGATGAAGGAATGTAACAAATCCAAGCTGGCCTATCATCTCTTAGAAAAAAAGGGACATGCTTGGGTGACCTCCATATGCAGCACCACACATACTGTGACAAAAGAAAAAGCATCTTCAATAGTCCCTAAGGTCTCTAATTCATGGCAATGGGCAGCAATGAGTTTTATTCTGCAGAGTCTTTATTTAAAATTTAGGCTCTTTCTATGTGTGATCTTAATTATATGTTGGTTACTCTCTACTACAACTTTCTCCCTAGACTTTTTAAATTCATTTTGTATTTATTTTATGTGCATAGATGAACTTATTCAGATTTTTGATAGCTTGAGCCTCAGAGAAGTAGAACCTGGATGACCTTGGGCAAGTCATTCCATCTCTTTGGTCTGTTATTTCTTCATATGGAAACGGCACTGGAATAGATAGCCTCTAAGGTCCATTCCAAGAAACCCTGGTGGTGCAGTGGTTAAGTGCTCGGCTGCTAACCAAAAGGTTGGTGGTGGTTTGAACCCACCAGCTGCTCCACAGGAAAAAGATATGGCAATCTGCTTCCATAAAGATTTACAGTCTTGGAAACTCTACAGGGCAGTTCTACTCTGTCCTATAGGGTCGTGATGAGTCGGGATCACTTGACAGATATGGGTTTTAAGGTTCATTCCAGCTCTAATATGATCTGCTTTCATTATTATTTCATTTTAATTGACTAAAATTTGGCTGCCATATTGGACAGCTCAAATGGAGTCTCTTGATTAGCACATTCTGCCCTTGAACTAGAGGCACTTTGAAGCTGAAGATGCTGCCCCAGTGAGGGCTAAGTGGAATAAGATTCCATTTAACAATCTCTAGTTTTAAACTCATAAGTCCTGGGGAAAACTGTCCAACATCTATGTAAACGGGGGGAGCAGGGGGTGGGGGAGGCAAATCTATTTGATTGATTCGTTCTCAGCAGCATAACATTTCCACGAATTTTGAATGCTGTTTTTCTATGTAATTTAGGACACTCTCTCACAGGTTCTGCTGAGGGTCTGAGAATTATAGAAACCTTGGCTAGTGCTGAACCACACATTCTTTGATGTTCTGAAACTGGCTCTTAACCCAGACCACATTCCCCCTAGAATTATGGCCTTGCCTCTCGTACTTCATTACTGTTAGCTGCCATCTAGTAAGTCCCTGGCTCAGGGAGACCTCGTGCACAATGGAACGAAACACTACCCAGTCCTGCACCATCCCCCTGATCAGTTGCAGATCAGACCACTGTGATCCGTAGGGTTTTCATTGACTGATTTTTGGGAATAGATCACCAGGCCTTTCTTCTGCCTTAGTCTGCAAGCTCTACTGAAGCCTGTTCAGCATCATAGCAACACACAAGCTTCCACTGACAGATGGGTGGTGGCTGTGCACGAGGTGCATTGGCCGGAAGCCAAACCCAAATCTCCCACATGGAAGGCAAGAATTCTACCACTCCACCACCAACGCCTCTCTCTCACTTTCTTTGCCATGATATATATAGATGGTAAAAACCTTTGTGAAGCTTTCATTGTGGGGGGGGGGGGAAGTTCTCTGTTTTTTTAATTCAAAAACAAACAAACAAAAAAACCAAACCAGTTGCCATGTAGCCAACTCCAACTCATGGTGACCCCATGTGTATCAGAGTAGAACTGTGCTCCACAGGGATTTCCATGGCTGAGTTTTTGGAAGTAGATCATCAGGCCTTTCTTCCAAAATGCTTCTGGGTGGACACAGACCTCCAACTTTCCATTAGAAGAGAACTCATTAGCTATGTACCTCCTAGGGACTCCCTCACCTTCTCAACCAAATCCTACCATGTTTTTTTCACCACCTGCTGGTGTTCCCCAGGGGGGCACAAGAGAGCACACTTGAAAACCATCAGCAAAAAAAAAAAAAAAAAGAATTCTGGAGTGTTCTCAAAAGTAAGACATTTACTGTAAAGACCTGGGTCTTGTACCTTCACAGGTCAATACTTTGATCTATTGCACAGCTTAACAGTTTAAATGGTGCTCATAGGTCTAAGCATTCTAAGTGAGTATGCATTGATAAGCAATACTTCACAGACACGTGAGTGTCCAAATTTACAAATTAGATGTGGGTGGGTTGCCATTCCCATTGCAAAAGAATTTCTTGCTTTCAAAGCAATCTGTGTTCACTCCTTTAAATGACGGTGTATATAAATGGTACATATAAATGTGTACAAAATCTACCTTACTTGTTAAATGTCCTAGGGTACTGGGTGACTTAAAATGTAAGTAATTATCCCATCTGCCTAATAAAGGCTAATCCAAAAGGGAAACAAAGCAATCTTCAATTTATAATGTATCAATTAAAAAAATTATGATTAGAGTCACAAAATTCACACATCTTTATAGGGACGTGGAAGAAAGATATGACAGTCTCTCCCATAAATATTACAGCCTTGGAAACCCTATGGGGCAGTGATATTCTGTCTTACAGGGTTGCTATGAGTCAGAATCGACTAGATAGCATTGGTGGGTTTTTATAGAAATATACCTTTATTTTAAAAGACAAATTTTTGGTTTCACCAGATATTTAGCTGAGGAATATATTTTTCAAAAAGCCAAAATAACACATTGTTTTATGGGTAACACCTACTTCCACCCATGCTTCAGAAATGACTTTAGTTTCTAAAGACATGATATACCATCTGAAAGGCATTCTTCCTTCCCTGCTGTCACGAACTGCCTGTCTTCTGCCTCCTCCCCACCCCTCCCGCCACCGCCCCTGGCACTCAAAGATCCCTTTAAGCAAATATGGAGACCAAAAGGTTAGAGATTCAAGTCCACCCAGAAGTTCCTCAGGAGAAAGGCCTGGCAATCTGCTTCCAAAAAATCAGTCATTGAAAACCTCAAGGGACACAGTTCTACTCTGACACACATGGGGTCTCCTTGAATCAGAATTGACTTGAAGACAACTGATTGGTCTTAAAATGACGTCTTGTTTTAAGCTTCATTCAGGCTGCTGGTGCCCTCCTGCTTCATACCCAAACCTTGCCTAGAACCTGACCTTGGTTCCCATATTCTTTGGCTTGATTTCACTTCTGCCTGAGATACACAGTCTGGATCTCAACACTTTTTTTCTTCAGTCTCTCAAGTTCTAGTACATTGTTTTATCAAATGTAACCTTTTTCCCACCTGGATTCTTTTTTCTACCTATTTCTCCCTGCCTTAGTTGAAGTTCATGAATGTGATCCTTTTCCCTCCATGATTTTTGTTTCTATATTCACTTTCCTACCTTATTTGTCTTTGTTTTCTGAACTTGACTTATAAACCTGAAATGCAAAAGCAAAATGTGGCTCAGAGAGACAGAATGATTACCCTGAGATCATGCAGCATGTAAAGGGCAGATCCCTGGGTCCAATCTACTTTCCACCTGCTTCCTGCTCCTGAGTCCTAGCAAGACCAGATGCTGAGAGTCACACTCTGCACCTGTTATGAATCCCAGTTCTCCCAGTTGAAAGCCTTGAGCTCCATCTTTCCACACTGCCCTCACTTAAGTAAAGATGCAAAATGTGAAAAAGCAGAAAACTATGAATTCAGGGACTACCTAGAAACTACAAAACATTACAGGGCCTTGGGCTTAATGAGGAGTCCCTAGGTGGTACAAATGATTAATGTGTTCAGTTGCTAACAGAAAGGTTGGGGGTTCCAGTCCACCCAGAGGAAGGAAGGCCTGATGATCTATTTCCAAAAAAAATAGTTCTACTTCATGAATCGGGGATCAGCTGGATAGCAACTTTTTTTTTTAATGTTTTTTGGGGACTGAGCAAAACCTCTATATCAATTTGTGCTTTATTAATAAAGCACAATAATTAAGTAATAAGATTGTTACACCAGGAGGAAGGGGGAAAAGGTGATTCCAAACATTGCTAGAAACATAAAAAGTTTTATCAGTGAAGAACAAATCCCATTTCAACTTCTGATGGTCTCGTATTAGAACCGAGAGAGATGTGATGTCTGAGTAATTATTATTATCTTAACTGACAATAAACAATGTCACCCACTTAGTCATCGTAATTTATCATTAACGTGACTGATATATTTTAGCCTTGACATTCCCAGGACAGCATGCTCCTTAAGAATGGGCCAAGCCTGTTGATTTATGTCCCTTGGAAAGGTGAGTAGATTAAACATTCTACCACTCACTCTGGGTATTTGGCTTTGTCAATCTGGAGGATAAGCTCAATTTTACCTTACCTCCCAAGCCACGTATACAAGAGAACAGATTCAGGATCCATGCCTGAATCCTTAGCCTCTCTTTCCATGTAATTGTGCTAACCAGAGTTATAATATTCAGATTGGGATAATGCACAACCTAAACCAAAAATACTCCAAAGGAGCTCGTGCTTTCATTGCCTGCTTCTGTCAAGTCGACTCCGACTCATAGAGACGCTATAGGAGAGAGTAGAAATGCCCCACAGGGTTTCCAACGAGTAGCTGGTGGATTCAAACTGTCAACCCTTTGGTTAGCAGTGGAGATTTTAACCACTGAGCCACCGGGGTTTCCATGCTTGGTGTTTTTTTTTTTTTTTTTTTAGAAGTGTCTAAATAGTTTTGAGTTAAACTAATAGCTGACTTTATCTTACTAAACGGTGTCTAAATAAGGGGGGGTAGGGAGGGGGTCTTAGAAAGGTTTTTCAGAGGTTAATGGAAGAAATTAAGAAATCTCCCAAATACCTTTTGGGGGAACTGGTTTCCAAAATGTGTTTCGTGGTAAAAATGTGTGTTGAGCCTTCCTAGGCTCCACACACCAGGGACGGATATACCTTGTGACAGTAGTTTTTGCTCTCTGAGTGGGTGGTTAAGTAATATAAAGAAGATGGTCACTTTACGCTAGGCTCCATTCAGTCTGCAACCTGCTACAGCCTGCAAGTAAACATCCAAAAGCCCCTGCTTCATGGCTGCTATTTTTGGCTTCATTCATTATCACAGGGCCAAACTGGTACAAGGCCACAGATGGGCACAGCAGCCAGTCAAAGGTACCCAAGCCCATGAAATACAATTTAGGGAATGGGGGAAAAAGAAAAAAAAAAAAAAAAACTATGAAAGAGGTCTTTCAGCATCATTCCAAGCTTATTACATTTAGAAAAAGAAAAGAGCTGCTTGTAAGGGTCTCGGCCTTGGCAAGACCGCCACAGAGGCTGTTATCTCTGGCATTGCCTCAGAATCAATCTAACCAGAAGTGGATATCACCCAGCAGTGCCCTGGCGACCACAGGCTGCTTCAGAAGAGATGCTGAGGAGAGAACTCAGATATGTCACCTTAGCTGCCTGGGAGGGAGCACTCGGGTGAAGGGCGACCTCGGGACACTGTCTTAGGCCCCAGAGAGGTCACTTTTGCCCTGGCAATAACTGCTGTAAGGAAAGACAGAAAAACAAGCCATAATTAGAGCTGGGGGTACACCATACCTGGTGTGAGAGGGTGGGGAATGCATTTGTGGTCCTTTCTTCACGGTAGACTCATTGCATTGGCGATGAGATTCTGTGCACTGACACCACGAGGGAGATCATTGCCAACTAAATTCTTGATCTCCTATAATTGTTGAGGGGCAGTTCTACGCATTCAAAATTGAAAAATCTATCAAAGAGAAATAATAGGCGGCATTTTCTATACTGGTGTTTTCATTGACCTAACTAAAAATTCATTGTAGTCTGTCCTAAGGCTCTTTCTCCAATTAGCACAAAGGAGGTGTTGTTATGTCTGATGCAGTAGGCTAAGGCGTATAGAAAAAGTGTAAATAGCAACCCTTTTAAAGAAGGCAATTCTCTTCCCCTGCCTACTTTCCTGAAAACACAAATCAAGATATTCACAAATTAAGTTTGGTCACCTAAAGAGACATGGCTCACTTTTGATTGGAAAGCAACAGAACACTTGGTAGGAGCTTTGCAAGGAGACAACAGAAGTTCAGGTGGGCAGCTTTACTGGACTCTATGTACATGACAGAGCTGATAAATTTTAGTAAATCTGTATTATTTTCAGAAACCTGGAAACAATTTTTACTGCACTGTGTTGTTGCAGTGAGAGACTTGATGGATCTTCAGTTCTCACTGAGCACGCTTTCGCTTAAGAAAAGAACTGTGCTGTCCAAGTCCACCATGCTTACGATTTCCATGTCAAGCAACTATTACGCCTGGAATAAAAGTTCTTCCTTTTGATTAAACAATATATTAAACAATGCTTTGTAAGAAAGCTTTTTTTCTCACCTTTTTTCTCTTCTCTGGTGTCCTTTAACTTTTCTGAATAAATCTTATTCTCTTAATCTCTGTTATTGTTGTTGTTCTTAGGTGCCATCGAGTCAGTTCCGACCCATAGTGACCTTATGTACAACAAAATGAAACACTGCCTGGTCTTGCGCCATCCTCTCAAGCTTTGCTATGTTTGAGCCCATTGTTGCAGCCACTGTGTCAATCCATTTTGCTGACAGCCTTCCTCTCTTTCACTGATCCTCTGTTTTACCCAGCTTGATGTCCATCTCTAGGTACTGATCCCTCCTGATAACATGTCCAAAGTACATGAGATGAAGTCTCGCCGACCTCAAGGTGAGTACTCTGGCTGTACTTCTTCCAGGACAGACTTGTTTGTTCTTCCAGCAGTCTATGGTGTAGTCAATACTCTTTGTCCACACCATAATTCAAAGGCATTATTCTTCTTCAATCTTCTTTATTCATTGCCCAGCTTGGGTCAGGTGCACCTTAGTCCTCAAAGTGACATCCTTGCTTTTTAACCCTTTAAAGAGTTCTTTTGTAGCAGATTTGCCTAATGGAATACATCATTTGATTTCTTGACTGCTGCTTTCTTGAGCGTTGATTATGTATCCAAGTTAAATGACTAAAAGAGTAGATATAGATATATAATTTCCAAACAAGCGGAAGAGTCAAAATGAAAAAAAAAAAAAAAAAAAGAAAGAAATCTCAAGCAAGGTAGGCAAAGAAGGAGGAGAAAAAAGAAATTTAAACAGATCAGGTGGTACAAATAAGAGACACAAGATAAGATGGTAGAAATTACCCCAAATATATACATATTCAGAAGTAATGTACATGAATTAACTCCTAAGTATATATCCAACAGAAATGCTACTTATGTTCCCAGAAAGTCATGTACTTTACGGAAGCAGACTGCCACATCTTTCTCCTGTGGAGTGGCTGGTGGGTTTGACCTGCCCACCTTTTGGTTAGCAGCCAACCACTTAACTGCTGCACCACAAGCCTCTTTGAGGATAATAAAAGCATGCCCATTATGGAGCTGCTGTAAGGTTTAAACGATTCAACACATTGAAATGCTTAGCATTCATCCTGAAACTTGGTAAGAAATCAATAAATGCTTATTGTTATTGTTGTTTTGTTATATTATGACAATGTTTCCCTAGCACACGTTTATCTTTAGCCACAGAATCTGTGAATTTCTCCTTGAGAGTCAAAAGTAGCTCATTATTGTGTTTACCTCCATTTACTGTCACTTAGGCAAAGCTCTGTAGGGTTTGGCACAAGAATCAAATAATTCTTTGTTTCATGAGAATGATTCAGACCTTCTTTGTGCCTGGGTACCTGTGAGTAGGTATACCATGGAAATGTAAGGCTCTTTTAATTAAGCACTGTAAAATCTGTAGAAATCTTGAAAGAAATGTGGAACACTTTGAGAAACTCATAGTGAGGAACAACCAGCAAATAGAAAGTCAATTATAAGCTAAATAAAATATCACTCTTAGTGACTGACATTAATTTTGTAGGGCAGACATAAACTTCTTTCAGCCATCCTCCATATCTTCAAATTAAGTGAGTTGGTCAAGTTTCTCACCCAGCCGATAAATCAGGCAAAGGCAATGAACTGAGACCTCCTCTACTGCCTTCACTACACGGTGATGCTCGGGTCCTCAGCTATACAGCTACACACACATGAGAATGCCTGGCGCCTTCTAACTGCTTCAGATTTTTTACTGAGAATAGCAATTTGGGGCCTCCCTTTTGAGTCATACCTGGCAACGGCTGCCAGCAACCTTTTCAAACTGTGTATTGTCAATGGGTATTTGTGCAAGCCAGATGGAATATGCTGGATAGAAATATTGTGCTGTTGGTAATAGTCCTTATACTGTTAGCTTAATGTACCCTGAGCAACTACTGACCAGTTCTTGCTGTTAAAGGGAATGAATAAGAGAAGCAATTTTTTAGGACAAAGCAGCTACCCCCCTCAACCTCTTTTACCAGCCATTTTAGTGGGGAAAAGAAAAATGTAACTGCTTCTAAATCTCTAATGTATCCTGACTTTATATTTGGCAGAGTCGGGGAAAACGAAACTAGAAAATATAGATGTGGTCTCATTGAAAACTGAGAAAGGAAGATAAAATCATACTAAATGAATAACAAAAAATAAAAATACCTGCTTCCTTTGAGTGGATTCCTATTCATGGCGATCCCATGTATTACAAGCAGCCCTGGTATCACAATGATTAAGTGCTTGGCTGCTAACTGAAAAGTCGGCAGTTCGAACCCACCAGCAGCTCCATGAGAGAAAAGATCTAGAAATCTGTTCTCATAAAGATTATAGCCTAGAAAACCCTATGGGGGCAATTCTACTCTGTCCTACAGGGTCGCTGTGAGTCAGAATCAAGTCAACAGCACACAGCAACAACCATGTGTTACAGAGTAGAACTGCTCCACAGAGATTTCTTGGCTGTAATCTTTACAGCAAGGAACACTGGTGGTGCGGTGGTTATGCACTCATTGCTAACAGAAAGGTTGGCAGTTCAAACCCACCCAGTTGCTCCTCAGGAGAAAAACCTGATTCCATACCCGTTGCCATTAAGGCAATTCTGACTCATAGCAACTCTAGAGGGCGAAGTAGAATTGCCCCCATAGGGTTTCGAAGGTTGTAAGTCTTTACAGAAGCAGACTGTTACATCTTTCTCCCATAGAGTGGCTGGTCGGTTCAAACGCTTTAGACTTTTTTTTTTTAGTTCAGACTTTTCGGTTGGCAGACGAGTGGTTTAACCACTGTGCCACCAGGACGCCCCACAAAGGTTATAGCCTAGAAAACCCTGTAAAGCAGTTCTACTCTGTTGCATGGGATTGCTATGAGTAGAAATCTATTTGACAGCACCTAACAACAACAATCTTTATGGGAGCAGATTTCCAGGCCTTTCTTCTGTGTCCTTGCTGGGTGGCTTTGAACCATCAACCTTCAGGTTAAGAGTTGATTGTAAAATAAATTATGGCTGTTGTTGTTGTGCGCCGTTGAGTCAATTCTGACTTATAGCGACCCTATATGCCAGAGTAGAACTGTGCCATAGGGTTTCCTAGGCTGTAACCTTTACAGGAAAGAGCAGATCACCAGGTCTTTTCTCCCACAGAGTTGCTGGTGGGTTCAAACTGCCAATCTTTCCATCAGGTGCTGAGCGCTTAGCTATTGTGCCACCAAGGGAATAAAAAAAGAAGAAGCAAGCATCAAGAGGTGGAAATGCCAGGACCCAGTCCAATGAATACAAAACATATCCATCCTAATTCAACTCAAATTGCCACCAACTTTTCTTGCTACAAAACGGACAAAGCCTAATCTTTTTCTTAAGGGCATGTATAGCAATAGGAATGTGTTTTGGTAACTGTTTTATTTATTGCTAAAATTACCAGGATATGAAGCTGTAAGATCCTTTTACAGGAATATTCACTACATATCAGCATGTAGTGAGTTTGACATGAGATATAATCATTGTAAATGAAAAACACATAATAAGAGAAAAAGAAAGTCTTTTCCAGAAATTAACCAGACACCACCCAAGGCAGAAACATTCTATTCAAAATGGAAAAAAAAAAAAAAACACAGTTTGTTGTCTTTATATTTATCTTTCTGGAACATTGAAATAAGACAATGTATGTGGGGAGAAGAAAATGATTCCTACTTCTTCAAAAACCGATTATTCACTGCTTTCCCTGTGATCCATATTTTCTTTTCCAAGATTCTTTTTCTAAAAAACTGGGTTACAGCTTGTTTTTGTGCCTACGAATACACACAAACATGTGATAGCGTTGGGTATAATAATCATAATGAACATTTATTGAGCATTCACTGTTTGCTAGGCTTTATACACATTGTCTTACTTCATCTCCACAATACCTGGACAGTATGGGGACTATTTTCCATATGTATTTTACAGAGGAAAAAAGAGAAGAGAGACCTTTCTAAAACAGGTAGCTCTTTCAGTCATAAACATACCTCGTTGACACAGATTTTCATAAGGGTGTTTCTTACCTGGTTTTGTCCACACTGGGCACCATAATCTCCTTTGAATACCTAGCTGGGTAGGGACCACCTAGTTCACGAGTCTTTGTGTATGAGTGTGGCTTTTAACAGGATCCTAGCAGATTTGTAAGAATGCCTGGACTACACTCTCTATTGAGATCTGTACTCACAAACAACAACTTCTAAAGATATAAGGGAATTTGTTTACTCTTCTTTCCCCTAAAAATCTGGCAATGTCTCTTATCCTTTATGTCTAAGAGAAGAGCCTCTCTCTGGCCAGTCTCAACCCTCACCTAGGCTTCCCATGCCATTTTGTGGGGACATCCACTTTTTGATTGAGCGACCTTAAAATCACCTATAGTCCTCCAACTCTGTGCCTTCAGTCTTTGCCGCTAATTTCTGAAGAGGGTTTTGTTTCTAAGTTACTCTGAAAAATTCTGGCTGCTGCCTTTACTAGTTAACGGAAGTGTCCATGTGCTTCTGCAGCTCTCTGTCTCTCTTGAGCTCAAATATTTTCAACCTGTAACCTCTTTGGTGACATATTCTCTTAGGTAGTATATTGTCTTTAATAGATTTCTCCACTTAGCTGTGTAAACTCCTCTTAGAAGGAATTCCTTCCTATTTGGAACCTAAACTGAGACCATCACCCAACTAAAACGCCTGGTCTTGAAGAATATTATTAACATGCCCCAGCAGCAGTCAAAGAATTACCGACAAATCACTTTGTGTCCAAAAACTCAATCGGCAGCAGTTCTATCATTGATACTACCTTGCTGTTGTTGTTAGGTGTCATTGAATCGGTTCCAACTCATAGGAACCCTATGTACAACAGAGAGGAGCCCTGCCTAGTCCTGTGCCATCCTCAAAATCATTTAGCATTTAAAGAGCTCAGCTGCAATGCAGATTTTGTAAGAGATTGCAATTCATTAAAATGGGAAGGAGTGGAAAATAATCGTTCTAAAAGAATGTATATTCAGTTAAAATTATTTTTTGAATACTTAACAGTACAAGGTACACTATTACGAAGTGTCGTGTTACTGTTGTTAGGTGCCATCTGCACCACAGAAAATACCAAACAATATCATTACTATCACGTGCAGGTAAAATTTGGCTCTACATAGGTACCTATATACAACAGAACGAAACACTGCCCAGTCCTGCAACATCCTCACAATCTTTGCTATGCTTGAGCCCATCATGGCAGCCACTGTGTAAATCCATCTTATTGAGGGTCTTCCTCTCTTTCACTGTCCCTCTACTTTACCAAGCATGATGTCCTTCTCCGTGGACTCGTCCTAACATATTCAAAGTATATGAAACGAAGTCTCACCATTCTCACTTCTAAGGGGCATTCTGGCTGTACTTCTTCCAAGACTCATTTGTTCTCTTTTGGCAGTCCATAGTATATTTTTAGTATATTTAAAATTCCTTGCCAATACGATAATTCAAAGGTGTCATTTCTTCCATCTTCCTTATTGACTCTCCAGGTTTCCCATGCACATGAGGTGATTGAAAATACCATGACTTGGGTCAGGCACACCTTAGTTCTCAAAGTGACATCTTTGCTTTTCAACACTTCATGCCATTTGATTTATTGATTGTGGAACCAAGTAAAACGAAATCCTTGACAAGTTCAATCTTTTCTCCATTTATCATGATGTTGCTTATTGCTCCAGTTGTGGGGATTTTTGTTTTATGTTGAGGTACAATCCACACTAAAGGCTGTAATCTTTGTCCTCATCAGTAAGTGCTTCAGGTCCTCTTCACTTTCAGCAAGCAAGGTTGTTTCATCTGGATAACACGGGTTCTTTTTTTTAAATTTTTTTATTTTGCTTTAAGTGAAACTTTACGAATCAAGGCAGTCTCTCATACAAAAATTTATATACACCTTGCCGTATACTCCTAGTTGCTCTCCCCCTAATAAGACAGCACACTCCTTCTTTCCACTCTCTATTTTTGTGTCCATTCAGCCAGCTTCTGACCCCCTCTGCCCTCTCATACCCCCTCCAGACAGGAGCTGCCCACATAGTCTCATGTGTATACTTCAACCAAGAAGCTCACTCTTCACCAGTATCATTTTCTATCCCATAGTCCAGTCCAATCCTTGTCTGAAGAGTTGGCTTTGGGAATGGCTCCTGTCTTGGGCTAACAAAGTCTGGTGACCACGGCCTTGGGGGTTCTTCCAGTCTCAGTCAGACCATTAAGTCTGGTCTTTTTACAACAATTTCAGGTCTGCATCCCACTGCTCTCCTGCTCCCTCAGGGGTTCTCTATTGTGTTCCCTGTCAGGGCAGTCATTGGTTGTAGAAGGGCACCACCTAGTTCTTCTGGTCTCAGGCTGATGTAGTCTCTGGTTTATGTGGCTCTTTTTGTTTCTTGGGCTCATAATTACCTTGTGTCTTTGGTGTTCTTCATTCTCCTTTGCTCCAGGTGGGTTGAAACCAATTGATGAATCTTAGATGGCCGCTTGCTAGCGTTTAAGACTCCAGAAGCCGCTCTCCAAAGAGGGATGCAGAATGTTTTCTTAATAGATTTTATTATGCCAATTGACTAGATATCCCCTGAAACCATGGTCCCCAAACCCTCACCCCTGCTATGCTGGCCTTCGAAGCATTCTGTTTATTCAGGAAACCTCTTTGCTTTTGGTTTAGTCCAGTTTGCTGACCTCTCCTGTATTGTCTGTTGCCTTTCCCTTCACCTAAATTAGTTCTTGCCTACTATCAAATTAGTGAATACCCTCTTCTTTCCTCCCTCCCCACTCTCATAACCATCGAAGAATATTTTCTTCTCTGTTTGAACTATTTCTCGAGTTCTTATAATAGTAGTCTCATACAATATTTGTCCTTTTGCAACTAATTTCACTCAGCATAATGCCTTCCAGATTCCTCCATGTTATGAAATGTTTCACAGACTTATCATTGTTCCTTATTGATGCATAGTACTCCAGTGTGTGAATATACCATAATTTATTTATCTGTTCATCCATTGATGGGCATCTTGGTTCCTTCCATCTTTTTGCTATAGTAAACAGTGGTGCAATGAACATGGTTGTGCATGTATCTCTTTGTGTAAAGGCTTTTATTTTTCTAGGATATATTGCAAGGAGTGGGATGGCTGGTTTGTATGGCAGTTCTATTTCTAGCTTTCTAAGGAAGCGCCAAATCGATTTCCCACCAGCAGTGTAGAAGTGTTCCAGTCTCTCCACAACCTCTCCAACATTTACTATTTTGTGTTTTTTGGATTAATGCCAGCCGCATTGGCGTGAGATGGAATCTCATTGTAGTTTTGATTTGCATTTCTCTAATGGCTAATGATCGTGAGCATTTCCTTATGTATCTGTTAGCTACCTGAATCTCTTCTTTAGTGAAGTGCCTGTTCATATCTTTGACCATTTTTTAATTGGGTTATTTGCCTTTTTGTAGTCAAGTTTTTGCAGTATCATGTAGATTTTAGAGATCAGGAACTGGTCGGGAATGTCATAGCTAAAAACTTTTTCCCACTCTGTAGGTAATCTTTTTACTGTTCTGGTGAGATCTTTGGATGAGCATAGGTGTTTGATTTTTAGGAGCTCCCAGTTATCTAGTTTCTCTTCTGGTGTTTGTGCATTGTTGTTAATGTTTTGTATACTGTTTATGCCATATATTAGGGCTCCTGTTTTTTCTTCCATGCTGTTTATAATTTTAGATTTTATATTTAGGTCTTTGATCTGTTTTGAGTTAGTTTTTGTGTGAGGTATGGGTCTTGTTTCATTTTTTTGCAGACGGATATACTATTATGCTAACACCATTTGTTAAAAAGACTGTCTTTTTCCCCATTTAACTAACTTTGGACCTTTGTCATATATCAGCTGCTCATACGTGGATGGATTTACGACTGGAGTCTCAATTCTGTTCCAGTGGTCTATGTATCTGTTGTTGTACCAGTACCAGACAGTTTTGACTACTGTGGCAGTATAATAAAAAAAAGTTCTTAAAATGAGATAGTGTGAGGCCTCCCACTTTGTTCTTCTTTTTCAGTAATACTTTACTTATCTGGGACCACTCTCCTTCCATATGAAGTTGGTGATTTGTTTCTCCATCTCATTAAAAAAATGTCATTGGAATTTGGATCGGAATTGCATTGTATCTATAGATGGCTTTTGGTGGAATAAACATTTTTACAATGTTATGTCCTCCTATCCATGAGCAAGATAGGTTTTTCCACTTATGTAGGTCTCCCTTGTTTGTTTGTCTTGTAGTGTTTGTAGTGTCTTGTAGTTTTCTTTGTATAGTTCTTTTATGTCTCTGGTAGGATTTATTACTCAGTATTTTATTTTCTGGGGACTACTGTAAATGGTATTGATTTGGTGATTTCCTCCTGGATGTTCTTTTTGTTAGTGTAGAGGAATCTGACTGATTTTTGCATGTTTATCTTGTATCCTGAAACTTTGCAGAACCCTTCTATTAGTTTCAGTAGTTTCCTTGAGGATTCTTTAGGGTTTTCTGTGTATAAGGTCATGCCATCTGCAAATAGAGATACTTTTGTTTCTTCCTTACCACTCTGGATGCTCTTTATTTCTTCATCTAGCCTAATTGCTCTGGCTAGGACCACCAGTACAATGTTGAATAAGAGTGGTGATAACGGGCATCCTCGTCTGGTTCCCGATCTCAAGGGGAATGCTTTCAGACTCTCTCCATTTAGGATGATGTTAGCTGTTGGCTTTATATAAATGCCCCTTATTATGTTGAGGAATTTTCCTTCTATTCCTATTTGGCTGGGAGTTTTTATCCGGGATGGGTGTTGAACTTTGTCAAATGCCTTTTCTGCATCAATTGATAAGATCACGTGGTTCTTGTCTTTTGTTTTATTTATATGATGGATTACATTAATTGTTTTTCTTATGTTGAACCATCCCTGCATACCTGGTATGAAACCCACTTGGTCATGGTGAATTATTTTTCTGATATGTTGTTGATTTCTATTGGCTGGAATTTTGTTGAGGATTTTTTAATCTAAGTTCATGACGGCTATAGGTCTGTAATTTTCTTCTTTTGTAGTGTCTTTACCTGGTTTTGGTATCAGGGAAATGTTGGCTTCATAGAATGAGTTTGGGAGTACTCCATCCTTTTCTATGCTCTGAAATACCCTTAGTAGTAGTGGTGTTAACCCTTCTCTGAAAGTTTGGTAGAACTCTCCAGTGAAGAGTTATTGTTGGGAGTTTTTTAATTACCTTTTCAATCTCTTCTTTTGTTATGTGTTTATTTCGTTGTTCTACCTCTGTTTGTGTTAGTTTAGGTAGGTAGTGTGTTTCTAGAAATTCATCCATTTCTTCTAGGTTTTCAAATTTGTTAGAGTACAATTTTTCATAGTAATCTGATATGATTCTTTTAATTTCCATTGGGTCTGTTGTGATATCACACATCTCATTTCTTATTCCAGTTATTTGCTTCCTCACCGGTTTTTTTTTGTCAGTTTGCCCAATGGTTTATCAATTTTGTTACTTTCTCAAAGAACCAACTTTTGATCTTGTTAACTCTTTCAATTGTTTTTCTGTTTTCTGTTTCATTTAATTCTGCTCTAATTTTTATTATTTGCTTTCTTCTGATGCCTGAGGGTTTCTTTTATTGCTCTCTTTCTATTTGTTCAAGCTGTAGGGATAATTTGATTCTGGCCCTTTTTCTTTTTGGATGTATGCATTTATTGATATAAATTGACCTCTGAGCACTGCTTTTGCTGTGTCCCAAAGGTTCTGACAGGAAGTGTTTTCATTCTCATTGGCTTCTATGAATTTCCTTATTCCCTCCTTAATATCTTCTACAACCCAGTCATTTTTTAGCAAGGTATTGTTCAGTTTCCAAGTATTTGATTTCTTTTCCCTACTTTTTCTGTTATTGATTTCTACTTTTATGACCTTATTGTCAGAGAAGATGCTTTGTAATATTTCAGTGTTTTGGAGTCTGCTAAGGCTTGCTTTATGCCCTAATATGTGGTCTTTTCTAGAGAGTATTCTCTGTGCATTGGAAGAGAAAGTACAGTTGGTTGCTGTTGGGTGGAGTGTTCTGTATATGTCTGTGAGGCCAAGTTGGTTGATTGTGGCATTTAGATCTTCCGTGCCTTTACTGAGCTTCTTTCTGGATGTTCTGTTCTTCACCAAAATGGTATGTTGAAGTCTCCTACTATAATTGTGGAGCTGTCTATCTCACTTTTCAATGTTGTTAGAGTTTGTTTTATGTGTCTTGCAGCACTGTCACTGGATGCATAAATATTTAATATGGTTATATCATCCTGGTATATCATCCCTTTTAACATTATATAGTGTCCTTCCTTATCCTTTGTGGTGGATTTAACTTTAAAGTCTATTTTGTCAGAAATTAACATTGTTATTCCTGCTCTTTTTTGATTGTTGTTTGCATGTTATATTTTTTTCCATTCTTAGAGTTTTCGTTTGTTTGTGTCTCTATGTCTAATGTGTGTCTCTTGTAGGCAGCATATGGGCAGATCGTGTCCTTTTATCCGTTCTGCCACTCTCTGTCTCTTTGTTGGTGCATTTAGTCCATTTACATTCAGCGTAATTATGGATAGATATGAGTTTAGTGCTGCCATTTTGATGTATTTTTTTGTGTTGTTGAGTGCTATTTTTCCCACTTAATTTCTTTGTGAGCTGAGTAGTTTATCTTCATATATTGTCTTTTCCTCTTACTTGTTGTTGTTGATTTTGTTTCTGCTGAGTCTCTGTTTTTTTCTTGTATTTTATTTTGATGAGTAGGATTGTTAGTCTCCTTTGTGGTTACCTTAATATTTACCCCTATTTTTCTAGGTTTAAACCTAATTTTTATTTCTTTATATTGCCTTGTCTTCCTCTCCATATGAAAGATCTATGACTACTTTTCTTAGTCCCTCTTTATTGTTTTAATGTTGACTTCTTTTACATAATGACATTGCTGTTTCTCTGTTTTGAGCTTTTTTAATCTTGATTTATTTTTGTGATTTCCACATCTGGGTTGACATCTGGTAGCTCTATCCTGTGTTCCAGTCTTGGGTTGATATCTGATATTATTGATTTCCTAACCAGACAACTCCCTTTAGTATTTCTTGTAGTTTTGGTTTGGTTTTTACGAATTTCCTAAACTTCTGTTTATCTGGAAATGTCCTAATTTCACCTTCATATTTGAGAGACAGCTTTGCTGGATATATGATTCTTGGCTGACAGTTTTTTTCCTTTAATGCTTTGTGTAAGTCATCCCACTGCCTTCTTGCCTACACGGTTTCTGCTGAGTAGTCCGAGCTTATTCTTATTGACTCTCCTTTGTAGGTGACTTTTTGTTTATCCCTAGTCGCTCTTAAAATTCTCTCTTTATTTTTTGTTTTGGCAAGTTTGATTATAATATATCTTGGTGACTTTCTTTTGAGATCTACCTTATGTGGAGTTCGATGACCACCTTAAAGAGATATCTTCTCATCTTTCACAATGTCAGCGAAATTTTCTGCCAACAAATCTTCAACAATTCTCTCTGTATTTTCTGTTATCCCTCCCTGTTCTGGTACTCCAATCACTCGTAGGTTATTTCTCTTGATAGAGTCCCACATGATTCTTAGGTGTCCTTCATTTTTTAAAATTCTTTTAACTGATTTTTCTTCAAATACATTGGTGTCATGTCTTTTATCTTCAATCTCACTAATTCTGCCTTCCACTTCCTCAATTCTGCTCCTCTGACTTTCTGTTGTCTAATTCTGTAATTTTATAGTAAATCTTCTGAATTTCTGATTGCTGTCCCTCTATGGATTCTTACAGCTTATTAAATTTTTCACTATGTTCTTGAATAATCTTTTTAATTTCTTCAAGTGCTTTATCTGTGTGTTCTTTGGCTTGTTCTGTGTATTGCCTGATCTCATTCTTGATGTCTTGAAGAGTTCTGTATATTAATCTTTTGTTTTCTGCATCTGATAATTCCAGAAATGCACCTTTATCCAGAAGATCCCTTGATTCTTTGTTTTGAGAGCTTGTTGAAGCAATCATGGTCTGCTTCTTTATGTGATTTGATACTGACTGTTGTGTCCGAGCCATCTATAAGTTATTGGATTAGTTTATTTTATGTTTGCTTACTGTATCCTAGCTTCTTGGTTTGTTTTGATATGCCCAGATAAGTTGCTTGAGTGAGCTAGCTTGATTATTTTCACCTTTGAAGCTCTAACCTCCTGTCCCCAGATGGCTAGAGTTGTTATAAATTATATGAGCCTAGGAGTCCATTCACTCTTCTTGTATGGATTCAGCTCAGGTGTCCAGGTAGTTGATCATCAAGTGTGTCATAAGATTCTGTCCTACAGTCTTTGAGGGGCAGGGGTGGTTGGTGTAGGTACAGGTATCTGGTTGCATCAGGGGGACATGCTCTGAACAAGGCTGACAACCATCCATTGAGTGTCTGTGAGGAAACCACATCCTTGCTCCCCGGAGCACACAGCTGGGTGGGTTCTGCAGATGGACCATGGGCACTCAATGCTTTTGGCTGTAAAGACTGGGAGGTGCCAGTTATCCTTGGACCCCTATCGCTGGTAGCTGGGAGATGTGTCTGAAGCCACTAGTCCTTAGGTCCATGATGTGGGTAGGTGAGCACCCTGTTTAATAGGCAAAACCGTGTCAAACATCAAAACCCACCTCTCCACCACACAGCTGAAATGATTGCAGTCTTCCAACAAGGGCCTATTCTCCTGAAATGGGCCTGCACAGGTCTATGCAGGGGTAAAGGTATTCAAAGTCCATGCACAGTTTATGTCTGGAAAAGAGCCACTTCTGTCTTGAGATCTCCAGGTTAGTGGAGTTGGCAGATTATCTTTTCCCCCATTTTTGAATTTATTCCTTCTCCAAGGCCAGGAGAATGGCTCAGAACATTCTGCAGAACCTAGCTCAAGCCCAGGGAAATCAACAGCCACTGAAGCTGGCTTCGGTGCTGGGGCATGGTAAAATATACACAAGTACTTAGCTTTTGCCAAGAGTGCTGTTTTTCTCTGATTCCAGGGGTTTGAGTAGGCTGTGCAGCTGGCTGCCTCTCCCTGAGAAAACTATGGCCAGAGTGCTACCACCAGCTCCCTGCAATTGTTCATGGGAATGGTACCTGAGGGTTCTTGGCGATTCAGGTCCAGCAGCTCCTCTCTGCTTCTGAATGATCTCTCCCTCCCCTTGCTGCTCAGTTTTCTAACTTTGCCTTTGATGTTCAGGACTCCTAGCTTGTCATAAATATAATCGTTTCACTTGTTTTTTTGGTTCTTTTTTGTAAGAGGGATCACCGGAAGCTTCTGACTACTCCATCATCTTGGCCACAGCTCCTTAGCTTGATTTCTTGACTGCCACTTCCATGGGTGTTGATTGTAGATCCAAGTAAAATGAAATCCTTGACAATTTCAATCTTTTCTCTGTGTACCTTGATGTTGCTTATTGGTACAGTTGTGAGGATTTTTGTTTTCTTTTTGTTGAGGTGCAACCCAAACCAAAGAGTATAGTTCTTGATCTTCATCAGTTAGTGCCATCTTATTACCTTACAACTGGCCAAATTGCAACAATTAGGGCGCTCGAACTTTTGGTCACTACAGCACTAACACACTTAGGTCTAGACTAAGATGACCCTGAACTTACCTGTTTTGTATTCCACTGTTTATTATCCCCACTTTAAAATCTGAATGCGTTAGATATGCCTGAGAAATGCAGTGCATTCTGGCAAGGGCTCCAAAGGAGTGTACTATTGTGTCATATGGAGCTGGAGCAAAGGTTGAATCTTGTAGTATGATTTTTTAGAACAAAATCATTTAAAAGGGAGAGAACATTTCTTAATTGTTTTGAATTCAGAAGTTGTCAACTACAACAACAAAAATCATAGCCATTGAAAAAACCTGTGGAAGAGGAAAATTTGGGATGTGTTGGTTATGTCTTTCTTCCTTTGAAGTTCAGGTCTCCTCACATGGAAAGATGTTTTTTGTGGTATTGCTGGGCTTTTAGCCATGGATAGATTAAACAGTACAAATGCTTTGTTTGTGTACAGTACCTTTCATCTGGACTCTTAGTAAGGTTTTAAACACACACGTGTTAATCTTCACATTTTATGGAATATATGTATACTTCTTCATTCCATAAAAATTAAATGGACAATGTAATTTCACTGCTAATGTTCACTGTCATGTAAGAACCCTAATTTCCTGACCATTTCCTGGCAGCACCAATTTTTCCCTGTTTCATTCCTCTCTGCTTTTAGTTCTTCCCAAAGCATTTAGTCACCCCCTTTTGTTTTCAATTTATTTAACTATGTATCTTCCTGAATACTTCTGAATTATAGTCTTGCCATGGTTTTTACACTATTTTAAAGACGTTTTCCCAAAATAAATTTCAAAAAATCCCAAGAGAAAAATTGTGCATTCTGGAAGCTTTATTCAAGGCAGATACATTGATATTTTCAGCTGTGTTTTCCAATGGACTCTTTTCTTTTCTTCCTGCCAACTGTTCTATGATGATGTGTTCTAGGCGTTCTCAAAAAGCACAAAGATTTTACAAAAAATAAAGATGGGTAATTTCATTTTAGTGTTCTGTATAAATTTTTTTGGTAGCAAGTGCCTTTGCCTTTCCCACACCTTTCTAAACACACAGACAAACCATCAGACACATACACATCTGCCATTAGCTTTAAAATTAAAAAGTCTGGTGCTTTGTGCTAAAGGTCAACAGACCAGGAGAGAAGAGTTCTGTTGAAAAAGGACTAACATAACTTCTATGTGTAACTGGAAGTGGAGATAATCCTACCTTCTGTCCCCACTTTGATGTCTGATTCTTAAATGCTACTGATACGGCCATGTCCAAAAAAGAGTGGCAGCATCAAAACAACTTGGAGCCAAATAGTTTGACTCTTTCCACAACTGTCTACACTTCTGTGGCACCCAGGCACAAACTCAGTGACAAACTGAATCATCATGCTTTTTGTGTGGCTCAAGGCAATCACTAATGAAGTCTAGGCCCTGTGTCTATATTATATCTGGATGGTTCACCAAAGCAACCAAACCAAACCCATTGTTGTCAAGTCCGTTAAGACTCAGAGACCCTACAGGACAGAGTAGAACACCCCCTTAGGGTTTCCAAGGTTGTAATCTCTATGGAAGCAGACTGCCACATCTTTCTCCTGAGGAACAGTTTGTGGGTTTAAACCGCCAACCTTTCAGTTAGTAGTTGAACACTTTAAACACTGCACCACCAGGGTTCAGTAAGTAGCCCTCCCTATAATAGCGACAGAGTAGAACCATCCCATAGAGTTTCCAAGGGGTGCCTGGCGGATTCGATCTGCTGACCTTTTGGTTAGCAGCCATACCACTTATCACTACACCACCAGGGTTTCCTTATAATACACTATAGAAGGCCTTAAGGCACATATAAGGGTAGGGTGGTCATCACCTGAAGAGAAGCCCCATTCTCTACAGATTGGAAGACATTCCAAAAGGAGAAAGTTGGCAGCTCATTGTATACGTGGTAACTGCCCATCGAAGAGCAGAATGGACAGGTGTCCAACTATATTCCCATCTCACTGTCACGCTTTGCCAAGTGACTTCATTCAGTCTTATATCTCTAATCACCTTTGTGCTGATGATCTCCAGTTCTGCATATCCCACTATGATCTCTCTTCTCAATTTCAGAACCACGTAGCCAACTGTCTAACAGTTATTTTGACTCCAGTTTCTCACTAAACTGAACTCATGATCTCTTCTACACCGGCTCCTCCTCTTGTGTTCTGTACCTTAGGAATCATCAGATTGTCCCGTTTGTCAAGACCTGAAATTTTATTGTCACCCTTGGCACGTTCATTTTCCTTCCACTTCACAGTCCCAACACACACACACACACACACACACACGAACACTCTCTCTCTCTCACTCTTCAAAGCCAAAGCCATCTAAGAATTCTCCTTTCAAATATCTTTGGAAATCCACCACTATTCTCTATCCCCACTGCTACCACTGCAGTTCAAGGTCATATCATCTCTAGCTTGGATAACTATAAAAACCTTCTAATACATTAGTCTCCTAGCCCATTCTTGTCCTTCCCCTGCCACCTCCTCTCCATATCTGTCTCTCCTCACTTTCCCTCTCTCCAGTGTATCTAAGTTCTTACGGTTCCTCAAAGGCGATGCTCTTTCTCTTCCATCAAGGCCTTCACACATGCTGTGCCCTACTATTGGAACATTCTTCTGCCCTCCTTGGCTGGTACCTCCTAATAATTATACAGATTTCAGCATAGTGTTCATTGGAGGTTCAAATCTCCAAAATTTGAATTAGCTTTCTTCCTTTATGGTACCTGAACACTTGGTACTTCCTCTAGCAAAGGAATTTTCTGAAATTGACTGTAACCACCATCAGGCCTGGGAACTGCCCTACATGTTCATCATTATATCCCCAGCATGTAGCACAGGGTTGGAACACAGTTGGTGTTCAGTAAGTATTTGAAAGCTTAGAGGAAGAAGGAAGGAAGGAGAGAAGATTTCATAATAGAATCTGCTTTAAGTGAGATATATCAGAATAACTTCCCCACTAATGGTCAGTTCCTTCAAGAGTTTCTGAAACACTCTTAGATCCATCAACTTTCATAGAAAAAAATTATCTCAATAGCAGAGAATGGGGCTCATATTTAAACCTGATTTAAATTAAAAAAAAAAGATTGGATTCTGACAAAGTATGATTTTTCTTAAGTCCCAATTTAAACCCATTCAATGGGCATAACCAAAATACCTTTGAGGGTCAACTAAGATACTTCCAAATATAAACTCTTATACGTCTTATTGACTACAATAACCCGGGCACTTGGTAAGAATGCTATCTTCTGTGTGCCTCTAAGTTTCAACAACATTGAGCCTACAAGACCCAAACCAGTTTCAGTGGAATATCATTAAATTTATTTTTCAAAGTCAAAGTACAATTCTGTGGCCTCAGGCATTAATTTTTCCCTAGGCTTTCCCTCAGCCCCGGTTACTCCATAATTCCCATAGCCATTGAGCTACTTCTCTGTCATCAAGAAAAATGAAGTATGTTCTAATTAGCAATAGCCTACTCTTAGGTTACTGAGTACTCTTAATAAAGATAGAGATATTGGGTCATGGATTTATAACAAAATTAGCAGTTTAGATATTATTTCTATAGTTCAAAGGTGTAATAATGCACTTAATAAGGTCATAATCAAAAAGAATAATTTTTTTCTGGCTTGGGAGTTGGATAAAGACTTACTTACTTTTTCCTTGTTTTTTTTTTTTTCTTAATGTCAACAAATCTATTGTCCAGACAGTGAGAGGCCAGGAACCACGAGGTCTGCTGAATATCTCACAGTTTCCTATTTGGATAGGAAAAGAGATTTACAGGGGCTCAATGTACAGGCTACCGGACAAGACCAGGCATGCTGGGCTGTTGTCTTCAATCCTTGAACGGTTGGAAACAAAACCGTAACATTTGTCTGGAAAGTAATTATCCTCTTTAATTGGATTTTTTCTCCTCAATATATGCAGTGTTATAATTGGATTATTTTTAATATTAAGTCTCACGGTAGGGCCCAGTGGAACTGGTTCTTTCATGGACAGAGAGTGATAGAAAAACAGAAGAGAGAGTTTCGTGAACCTCTTCCCACGGGGTTGGCTGAGTGTCTTATTTGAGTTTTTTTTAATATCCAAAATCTTTTCCAAAATAGAGGAATGTGTATCTGGCTGAATTGTAGGTGATTCAATTTCTTTTTTCCCACCACCAAGCCACTTTTTCCCAGCCCCTGTGGGTAGAGCTTCGTGAAACTTTCCCATGACAGTGGTTACGAGTTTGGCTGCTAACCAAAAGGTCAGCAGCTCAAATCTGCTCCTTGAAAACCATATGGGGCAGTTCTACTCTGTCCTGTTGGGTCACTGTGGATCAGAAGTGACCTGATGGCAAAGATTTTTTTTTTTTTGTAAGCCCATATTTATTACCATGGAGAAAAATTATATCAATACTTGCCCCATTTCAAAGAGGTTTATTAAGATTTAAAATTACTGTTGTTGCCTTCTTTTTTCTACTTGTTATATCCTTTGTTTACATAGTTTTGGTAACTTTGGGTGAATTACCCATAGCTACTTTATAGTTAATAAACTTTTAAAATGACAATTCTATCTTACTGAGAAACAAATACAACTAAAAGTATTTTTTGTAAAAACAATGAGTCTAGCTTTTATTTTTAATATCCATGGTCTTGAACATTTTTTTTGGATTCATTAATTTATAATTTTTCTCATCTGATACCATCTTCTGTGAAAAAAATTTCTGTCATTATTTGTACCCTTTTTCCTTTTTAATTTTCCAAAGCACTTCATTCTGTATTATTTTTAATTTTATTTTTACGACAGAGATTTAGGGCTATATCTTTAACCATTGTATTGCCAGCACCTAGCATAGAAAATGGCTTATAGTAGAAACTCAATAGAAGTTTGTAAATGAATGTGTGACTGAATCGATATAATATTATATAATACTTCCCTTTCTTTGATTCATTTTTTTGTCCCCTTCAGTCCATGGCAAAAAATAAGTTAATAAATGAATGATCAGAGAATTATAAGGTAAATGAATAAATCAATGACAGAATGGATAGTGAAGTAGACATGCAAAGAAGCAGACGTTTGTGGGGCTTCAAGGGGCTTTGTCTCTACATCTCTCCACCTGTTTCTTGCCATCATTCCCCCAAGAAAGCGATGGCTCCTCTTTGCCAATTCTTGAATTTTTCAGCCCCATTTATAGGAGGGAGCAAGGTATCCCACCAAGCAGCAGAGTTTATTAGTAGTTTAAAGTTTGGGACAAGGGCAGAGCTTGGTGAAAGGAGAGCAAAGATCACAACTTTTATACCAATGGTAGTAAAGTGTGTGCTATGCAGCTTTGAGAGTCTAAATGTAAATATTTCAATGATAGCAAACATGCTAGATTCATACTTTGTACATTCCAGGTTCCAATTATTAATGGATGTTTGCAGCTGTTTCTTCTCATTTTGAGCCATGCCACATCAGCAAATGAAGGTCCCGAAAGCTTTACCCCATCCATGTCATTAAGGTCGACTCTACTTTGAGGATGCAGCTCTTCCCCAGTCATCTTTTGAGTGCCCTCCAACCTGGGGTGCTCATCTTCCAGCACCATATCAGACAATGTTCCCCTGCTATTCATAAGGTTTTCACTGGCTAATGCTTTTCAGAAGTAGACTGTCAGGTCCTTCTTCCTAGTCTGTCTTAGTCTGGAAGCTCAGCTGAAAATTATCCTCCATGGGTGACCCTGCTGGTATCTTAAAACCAGTAGTATAGCTTCCAGCATCACAGCAACACACAAACCCCCACAGTACGACAACAAACTGATCATGTTTTAAGGCTTCTGTTGTTCGTAGTGTCACTATGAGTTGGAACTGACTTGATGGCACCTAACAACAACAACAATGAACGTGCTAATAATAAAAGACTTTTCTACTCTTTCTAAAATGGTCATAACTTAATTCCCTATATTTATTCTTTTTAAGAAAAGATATTTAAAGCCCTTATGGATGTCTCTGTACACCTGTTTTTCCTTTTGTTTCCTTGGTTAATTAAATCATTCAATGTAATCCCAGATGCTCCGTTTCTTACCTTACATGAGGGTTACTGGCAGCAAAGAAGGGGAAAAATTCCTCCTCCCACTTGCCAAGCCCCCATTCTTACCTGGTTTATAACTGGAAAGGGTAGAAGATGATGCCAGAGTTCAATGTGACTTGGAGCCCATCTGTCCATCCAGAGCCTGGAGAAAAGCTTTAGATCAACTAATTGGTCATGTTTTTGTTAGTTGCCATAGAGTTGGCTCCAACTTACAGAGACCTTATGTATAACAGAACAAAATGTTGCCCCATCCTGTGCCATCTTCACAATCATTGGTATGCTCCAATCCTTTGTTGCAGCTACTTTGTAGTTTAAGTGCCTTCCAACACAGGGAGCTCATCTTCCAGCATTACATCAGACAATATTCTGTTGTGATCCATAGGGTTGTCAATGGCTAATTTTCAGAAGTAGATCACCAAGACTTTCTTCCTAGGTTGTCTTAGTCTGGAAGCTCTGCTGAAAACTGTCCATCATGGGTGATCCTGCTAGTATTTGAAATACCAGTGGCATAGCTTTCAGCATCATAGCATACATGCAAGCCAGCACGGTATGGCAAACCCACAGGTAGGTGGTAGCCTAATCGGAGCAGGCTACTTCTAGAAACTGAATTCTATCATACATGGTCAAATCCTTTACCTGTGCATAGGTTAAGGGAAGAGAAGTTGAAAAACTAATGTTTTATTATGTGTGAGTCAAAGGATAGAAATATTTTTTTTAATGAGAATCTCACCAGGAGTCATCACTAAAAGCATTAATGATTCCTTATTATGACACTTTCAGTTCTTGAAGTGGCCAAATTAAAGTTAGTCTAAATTTCGGGCAGTGGAAGAGGCCAAGGGGAACACTTTTTATATTTTTGTACAGCTTGCATCCAGGAAGTACAGGATGATTATTCTGTGTGAAGCCATGGGGTTTCCCAGCAACACTTGCTACACTCGATTATTTCTTACCTCTTAAAGGGAGTCCTTAAAACATGAGCAAATGATTTGGTGGAAGGATAGTCACGAGTGGTTAAAACTTTGGGTGCTAACCAGAAAGTTGGCTGCACCACTGGCACTCCTTGGAAACCATATGGGGCAGTTCTATTCTGTGCTATAGGATCGCTATGACAGAATTGACTCGATGGCAACTTTTTTTTTTAGTGGCACTGCAAGGAGCTCTGGTGGTGCCATGTTTAAATGCTCAGCTGCTAACTGTTAAGGTTGGCAGTTGAACCCACCCAGTGGTTTTGAGGGAGAAAGACCTACTCCTTTAAAGATTTGTTGTTGCTGTTGTGTGCCATCGATTTCAACTTAGAGCGACATAATAGAACAGAGTAGAGAGGCACCATAGGGTTTCCTAGGCTATAAACCTTCACGGAAGCAGACTGCCACATTTTCTCCTGCAGAACAGCTGGTGGGTTCAAACCACCAACCCTTCAGTTAACAACTGAGCACTTAGCCACTGGGCCACCAGGTCTCCTTCCCGTAAAGATTACAGCCTAGATAATAAACCCATCTGTACATTCAACATTCTATCGCCATTAGCCTCTCTATGTACTAACATTTATTGAAGGAACAAATGATTATTACAATAAGAATTGTTTCCACTTAGAGAATTTACTAAGTGCCTGAAAATGTGCTAAGCACTTTATATGTATTCTCTTATTTAATCCCTGTATATTCTGAGGGCAACAGTCTACCAGGGTTTATATTATTTTCACTGTAAATATTTCTGAAAAGCAATGGTCAGAACGCTTTTTGGTAAAGCTAAGGGAATTAAAATTTAATACTGGAAAATTCCATCACTAGAATAATTCATTTAATTATCATGAAAAACAAAGGCTAAAAAAAGAAGTAAAAAAAAAAGCTTAATTTGTGCAGATTTATAAATTCACAAGATCTGTAGAACAGGGACTTTTGAGGTAAAAAAAAAAAAAAAAAAGATTACACCGGTCCAATTCCCTGACTTTTCAAAGGATGATAATGAGCCACAGATTGAGTTAAACCAGTGTCACCCCGTTGGTTAGTGACAGCTGATTCCCGTGAGCTTATTTTGTGATACCTTTTCACTACTCTCTTTGAGATTATGAGAGTTAATGATTATCTAATAATTATCAGAGCCAGAAGATTCACAAAACCTCAGTTCACTGTATTACCCCTTGTCTCTAGGATAAATGTAAGGACCTGTCATAAATACTGGTGTGTTGTTTCCTGAGGATTGTGAGGCAGTAGAAGGGAAAGGAGAGAAGTAAGAGCTACACCTCAAATTTCCTATAAACTCTTATCTCTGCTGCTGCCTAAAAAAATAAAAAAAAAAAGTGAGTCCCCATAGCAGTAGGTCCTGTGAGTGGTTTTCATCTCATCCACTAGGTGGGTCTCCCAGAAACAGGTTTGAGAATCTCTATCTTGAATCCCAAGAGAATATTGCCCTGTAGGGAGGAGAAAGCTGTGACTAGAGCCCGAGGTCAGAAGTCACAGAGTAGCCTCACCTTGCAGAGGTACCACGGGCAGTGCCCCTTCCTACATGCCAAGCTCCTGTTTCTCCAGCTGTGAACAGAGGAGTGGCCAGGAAGCTCTGCTGCCCCAGCATTCGGGGACCGGTTGTAGAAGGCCTTCAAGTGTGCCTCCAAGTATGACTTGCAGCTTTACCTGAGCTTAGTTACCTGGTCAGAGGGACCTTTAGACAACTGAGCACACATCTGGAAGGTTACGATCAATTTTGGGAGAAAGAGAAAATCATGAGGATTCTGACATACTGTCAACCCTCCATATCCTCAGGTTCCGCTTTCTGGCCTGGATTTAACCAACCACATCTCAAAAATAAAAGTTACGTTGTTGCTGAAGTGTACTGTGTAGTTAGGCCTTTTTAGAGTAGGTTGGAGGATTCAGACCTGACTCTTGTTTTATTTTTTCCTTGGGTTAAATAATGTCAGCTTCCCTCATTTATTGATGCTCATCTTAGGTATGAATATTAAAAACCAAAAAGCAAAGCTACATAACAGAAAACCCCGTCTTCTATAAGATTTGCATCAGTCAGCTCTTGTTGGGCACCTTGTTCTCTTTCTTGGGAGGATAGACAAATGTGGCCAAAAGTTATTCCGGAGTCAGATACATGACTTGCTCCTAAGTTTTCAGTGCACATTTATGGAGACCAAGCTGGGTCAGGTGACATGCTTCACTATAAAGAATTTGTTCCTTAGTCTCATTAAGCATCTATGAAAAACCAAAGCAAGAGGCATTTTGATCATTTGGCAGCCAATTGCAGGAATGCTCAGGAAGAGTAAGAGCTTATAAGAAGCTTTCACAGAGGGTTTTTTTCTTTATATTATTGAATATACAAAGCAAACAAAAAAACCCTTGCCATCAAGTCAATTCTAACTCATAGCAACCCTATAGGACGGAGTAGAACTGACCAACAGGGTTTCCAGGGGCGGCTGGTGGATTCGAACTGCCAGTCTTTTGGTTAGCAGCCAAGCTCTTTAATGACTGCACCAGCTGAGCCCCATTACTGAATATATTGTGTGGCAATTCAGAATTCATAAAAGGCTAGTTTAAATATCAGAAAAGGTCAAGCCAGGGTGACAATATAATAGCCAGATACAAGATTAGATGGTGAACTAAAGAAGGTAGCAAAAAAACAGTTCTGAATTTGAAGTTATCTTTTTTTGTATGTGATTACTATTCAAATACTATAAACCCAGCTTAACAAGGAAATTGATTTAATTCTCTCAAACGCTTCAAAATCGCTATTATTATTAAAAGAAAAAAATAGTCACTTCTCAGCAGAGAGAATTAGCATTAACCTAATGATTTTATAATATTAACTTGCTCATTTATTCACCAGGTACTTATTGAATACCTAGCATATGGCTATCACCTTGGTAGGCAAAATGAGAGAAGATCTTGCCAGTAGGAAAGTTAAGGAAGTGCCTATGAACATTAAATATGAATACTCAAAAACATAAAATAAGTTCACCTTTATATTCCCAATGCCCAACCATTGCCTGGATCCTCACAAGCAAGTAAAAGTGAGAAACACTGTATGCCCCTGTATTCTGGAAGACTTGACACAGAAATTGAATGTAAACTAAAATTCGAAAGGACAGTTGAATGGGTTTATTTTGAACGTGAAAGATGCTGAAGCAGGGAACATTTGAACTGGGAAGAAGAGGGAGGACAAAGGCATGATGATATCCACACCTGAGTATGATCCAGGTGTGTTTGAGTTTGATATGTGAGCAGGTCTGGCTGGAAAGGATGACAAGGTCCAGGTGTATGTTAAGGCTGGATTACAGAAGTGTTGAATAGGAAGATAGGGAATGCTATTACTTGTTCTTTTACATTTTAAAGCCATCGACCTTTGCTGATGAGACACTAAATCAACTAAAGCCTTGCTTTGGGAAGCTGATTATGGAAGGAGCAAGTAAGGTTGTTTACAGCAGGTGAGAAAAGATGGTGTAATAGTTTTAAAATATGTCTATAAATTCTTTAACACTCCTGCCTTCAAAAGGTGGACCTAATTCCCCTCCCCGTGAATATGGGCTGAATTAAGTGACTCATTTTTAACAAATAGAATTAGCAGGTGGGATGGTGTGTCTCTTCTGAGGCTAGGTTAGTATAAGTGGAGCTTTTGCCTGGCCCTCTCTCTCTTGGATTCCTCATCCAGCCTCTGTGTCATGTGCACACTCAAGCCGCTCTCTGGGGAGGCCCATATGGGGAACAAATGAGACATTCTAGGATGATTTTTTACACAACAATAGATAACTAAATGCAGATGGTAAGATCAACTAAAAGGTGAATGTAACAATCTAGGGCCTGGAATATGATCTTAGCCATGAGAATAGTAAGGAAGAAATAAACATTATAAGGAACAAAATTTAGTGACTTGTGCAAAGGAACTGAAGAAAAGAAATGAAGCAAAGATGACTCTGAGAAAGTGAGAATGGTGGGGCACATGATAGAAACATTAGTGGGGAGGATGTGGGAGGAATGCCTTTAGGGAAAATTATCTTTTAATTTTGTAACTGGGAAGATACAGACTACTAAAAACCTATGGTGAGAATGATAAAACCATGAACTTAGTGATTTAGGGGTTAGTCCAATTACTGCATTTTCCAGATTAAGTCAAGGCAGTCACATGAGGCCCCATGATTAGAAGGAGCAGCATTTAAATGGCTCCATGCTTGGTTTATTACTCTGCTCTCGGCCTCTTGAAAGTCTTGATTTTTTAACAAGGGACCCTGCATTGTCATTTTTCACTGTTTCCTGCAAATTATGTAAAAATCTTGCGTACGTTCCAAACTTTTCCTAATAATTCTGAAGAAAGTACTTGATAAGTGTGGGACTATATGTTTCTCACATAATTCTAAGATGATTGTGGGGAGAAAGAACAGTTTAACTCTTACTACATTGCATTGTTTGCCATCTCTTTTAATCTCTTCCCATTAGTAGCCATTTTCTAGGTAGTAGATTATCACAACAGCAACTGGTCCAAGACGCAGATCTCCTTTAAATTGCCAGCAAGTGATTCTCAAACGTGGGTTCTTCTTCACAGGAGATACGGTGCCCCTTTGTGGACACATTGTTGCACTGTTGAATATTGAACTTTCTAACCATAATATTGCATAACATTATGTGGTACATCTTAAACCAACTGCTGTCCCACATATTTACTGAGAATGATATAACCCTGAACAAAACAGTGAAGAAATGGCACGTTTTCTTCTTAGAGAGTTGTAGTCCTTGATAGCTAAACCAGAAATAATTTTTCCAGAATGAATATTATTGAACAAGAATGAACTATTGTGCAAAAAAAAAGATAGTTCTTTTATTAGGATGCAAATATTATGAGAAGTATAATACAGACACTTAGTGTTTTAAAAAAAAAAGACTCCTCCAACAAAAAGAACATCGAAGAGGAAATCACCAAATCAATGCCATTTACAGTAGCCCCCAAGAAGATAAAATACTTAGGAATAAATCTTACCAGAGATGTAAAAAACTTATACAAAGAAAACTACAGTACACTTCTGCAAGAAACCAAAAGATACTTACATAAGTGGAAAAACATACCTTGCTTGTGGATAGGAAGACTTAACATTATAAAAATGTCTATTCTACCAAAAGTGATCTATACATTTAATATAATTCTGATCCAAATCCCAACAACATTCTTTAAGGAGATGGAGAAACAAATCACCAACTTCATATGGAAGGGGAAAAGGCCCCAGATAAATAAGGCATTACCGAAAAAGAAGAACAAAGTGGGAGGCCTTACTTTACCTGATTTTAGAACCTATTATACAGCCACAGTAGTCAAAACAGCCTGGTACTGGTACAACAACAGATACATAGACCAATGGAACAGAATTGAGAATCCAGACATAAATCCATCCACATATGAGCAGTTGATATTTGACAAAGGCCCAAAGTTAGTTAAATGGGGAAAAGGCAGTATTTTTAACAAATGGTGCTGGCATAACTGGATATTCACCTGCAAAAAAATGAAACAAGACCCATACCTCACTCCGTGAATAAAAACTAACTCAAAATGGATCAAAGACCTAAATATAAATTCTAAAAGGATAAAGATCATGGAAGAAAAAATAGGGACCACGTTCGGAGCCCTAATACATGGCATAAACAGTAAATAAAACATTATTAAGAATGCAGAACAAAAACTAGATAACTGGGAGTTCCTAAAAATCAAGCACCTATGCTCATCCAAAGCCTTCACCAAAAGAGTAAAAAGACTACCTACAGTCTGGGAAAAAGTTTTTAGCTATTACATTTCTGAGTAGCGCCTGATCTCTAAAATCCACACGATACTGCAAAAACTCAACTGCAAAAAGACAAATAACCCAATCAAAAAATGGGCAAAAGATATGAATAGACACTTCACTAAAGAAGACATTCAGATAGCTAACAGATATATGAGGAAATGTTCACGATCATTAGCCATTAGAGAAATGCCGATCAAAACTACACTGAGATTTCATCTCACTCCAACAAGGCCGGCATTAATCCAAAAAACACAAAATAATAAATGTTGGAGAGGCTGTGGAGAGATTGGAACACTTCTACACTGCTGGTGGGAATGTCAAATGGTACAACCACTTTGGAAATTGATTTGGCACTTCCTTAAAAAGCTAGAAACAGAACTACCATATGATCCAGCAGTCCTACTCCTTGGAATATATCCTAGAGAAATAAGAGCTTTTACAGGAACAGATATATGCACACCCATGTTTATTGCAGCACTGTTTACAATAGCAAAAAGATGGAAGCAACAAAGGTGCCCATCAATGGATGAATGGATAAATAACTTATTATGGTATATTCACACAATGGGATACTACACATCGGTAAAGAACAGTGAAGAATGTGTGAAACATTTCATAACATGGAGGAACCTAGAAGGCATTATGCTGAGTGAAATTAGTCAGTTGCAAAAGGACAAATATTGTATAAGACCACTACTAAAAGAACTTAAGAAATAGTTTAAACTGAGAAGAAAAACATTCTTTTGTGTTTACAAGGTGGGGAGGGAGGGAGCGAGGGTGGGAGAAAGGTATTCACTAATTAGATAGTAGATAAGAATTACTGTAGGTGAAGGACAACACACAATACAGGGAGGTCAGCACAACTGGAGTAAACCAAAAGTAAAGAAGTTTCCTGAATAAACTGAATGCTTCAAAGGCCAGCGTAGCAGGGGCAGGGGTCTGGGGACCGTGGTTTCAGGGGACATCTAAGTCAATTGACATAATAAAATCTATTAAGAAAACATTCTGCATCCCACTTTGAAGAGTGGGGTCTGGGGTTTTAAACGCTAGCAAGCAGCCATCTAAGATGCATCAATTGGTCTCAACCCACCTGGATCAAAGGAGAATGGAGAACACCAAGGACACAAGGCAATTACAAGCCCAAGAGACAGAAAGGGCCACATGAACCAGAGACTACATCATCCTGAGACCAGAAGAAGTAGATGGTGCCCGGCTACAACCAATGACTGCCCTGACAGGGAACACAACAGAGAAACCCTGAGGGAGCAGGAGCAGGAGAGCAGTGGGATGCAGACACCAAATTCTCATAAAAAGACCAGACTTAATGGTCTAAGACTAGAAGGACCCCGGTGGTCATGGCCTGCAGACCTTCCGTTGGCCCAGAACAGGAACCATTCCCAAAGCCAACTCTTCAGATATGGATTGGACTGGACAACGAGTTGGAGAGAGATACTGGTGAGGAGTGAGCTTCTTGGATCAGGTGGACACTTGAGACTATGCTGGCATCTCCTGCCTGGAGGGGAGATGAAAGGGTAGAGGGGGTTAGAAGCTGGTGAAAAGGACACGAAAAGAGAGAGTGGAAGGAGAGAGCGGGCTATATCATTAAAAAAAAAAAAAAAAAAATTAGGGGGAGAGTAATTGGGAGTGTGTAGCAAGGTGTATATGGGTTTTGTGTGAGCGACTGACTTGATTTGTAAACTTTCACTTAAAGCACAATAAAAATTATTTAAAAAAAAAACAGACTCCTACATTAAACCTGTAAGAATAATAGTTCCACATTGAAATGATTCTCTTAAATCAACACCCACCTACTTCATACTTTTATTGACAGACAATGAGTATTATGTAGCGGTGTTTGGAACACTAGAACTTTATAAAATATAAGATGTTCGTAACTGTATTTTATTTCTAGAAGACTGTGATTTAATTATTAAAGCCTGTAGTTTCATTTATAGAGAAGTAGGAAGAAAAACACATAGCACATCTCTTAGCAAGAAATAAGAGCGCGTAACCATCTTTTTTTTTAACCATCATTGTGTAACTGAGACAACCATTTCTTATAAATACACAAAATTAACATTCAGAAGTAAAGAATGGTGAATTCAGTAATTTGGGTGGCAGACTGTTGTGTGCTGCTTCCTATTCTATTATCAAAAAAGGAATCCTATTTTGCTCAGCTAGCACACAAATACTAAAATTTCATAAGTGCTAGGGCAGGGCAACTTAACCTCAAATCTATGGATTCCCAGAAGGTCTCTAGAATTTTCTTTGATTGACATTGGGGCTTCATAACCTCTTCTGACTTTGGATGCAAAACACAGTGTGGATGTGGGTAGTGTGCACACTAGTAGTATTTCTCTGTTTGGAATGCTGGCCCTCCTCTTTGTCTGTCTTCTTCCTATCTGGTCCTGCAAGCCCAGCTCAAATTCAACCTCCTCCTAGAAGCCTTCTCCTAGCCACTACACTCTGCCCCTCCTCCCCTTTTGGGAAGCTTTTCCTACCTTTTAAGGGCCTGGTGCTTTCCTTATCTACATCATTCATCAGTCCTTTGGCACATTTTGATCTGTTTTCCCAATACAGGGGGACCTTCTAGAGGGCAGGTATCATGTTACATCTTTTTGCTTTTGTATTCACAACATAATATATTACAAAAAGAGGCTTTCAGTGAGCATTTTGTGATGGCAGGATTGATGAGACCTTTACAGTATTAGAGGGTCTCTCATGGTACACCTTATAGGACCTGAGAAACTACTCCAAATCTCACCCCATCTCACCTTGTTCCCGCCTTCAAGCTGCCCTCATTATATTCCACTGGTACTTATGTCTCATTGAATGTTTCACAGTCCTTAATCCCATTTATATTATGCATTTATCTCATCTGTTTTGACTAAGGATGTCATGATCTGGATTTGGGGAACAATATTTTTAGATGATCATAATATTGCGTAATAACATTTTTCCAGGGTCTTAAATGGCGTTTCTCTAGTGTTGCTGAATAACAAATAAATCTTCTGAATATGTTTTGATCTACTCTGAAAAAGCAAGTATTCACAAGAAGAATGTGCCTATCTTTCCCTCAGTTAAATGGTGATCAAAGTACTAGATATACATAATCTGAATTAATAGGGCTTTTTTAATTTTCTTTAGAATTGTACAATGTGTGTGTGCATGACAGTGAGTATACGTATACTTCATGCACAAGTTTATGCATTTTGTGAGATATTGTTAATAAACTTGCAATCCGGCTTCTCCACCTCTATTATGGCACCTCTCAGAATCTGATTTATATTAGAATCATTTACATATCTTTTGTCTCCTCCTCTAAATTAAAGATTCCAGAGCGATGGTGTCCAGAGTTCCTTTTCTTGGAGGCTTCCACTAGTGTAGCACAACTCAGAACTTGGAAAATAGAAGGTTCACAATATCTTAGTTAAATAGGAAAGATAGTATTCGTAATGGTGAGGGCAGTGGTAGTTCAGTGGTAGAACTCTTACCCTCCATGAAGGAGACCAACCGACTGGAAAAGAGAATTATCGAACAATATCATTAATATCACAGCAAGTAAAATTTTCCTGAAGATCATACAAAAGCTGTTGCAGCAGTACATCGACAGGGAACTGCCAGAAATGCAAGCCCAATTCAGAAAATTATGTGGAACCAGGGATATCATTGCTGATGTCAGATGTATCCTGGCTGAAAGCAGAGAATACCAGAAAGATGTTTACCTGTGTTTTATTGACTATGCAAAGGCATTCAACTGTGTGGATCATAACAAATTATGGATAACATTGCAAAGCATGGGAATTCCAGAAACTTAATTGTGCTCATGAGGAACCTGTACATAGAAGAGGGAGTCATTCAAATAGAACAAGGGAATACCGCATGGTTTACAGTCAGGAAAGATGTGTCTCATGGCTGTATCTTTCATCATACTTATTCAATCTGCACGTTGAGCAAATAATCTGAGATGCTGGACTATGTGAAGAAGAACATGGCATCAGGACTGGAGGAAGACTTGTCAACAACCTACGTTACGCAGATGACACAACCTTGCTTACTGAAAGTGAAGAGGACTTGAAGCACTTACTGATGAAGAACAAAGACTAGAGACTTCAGTATGGATTACACCTCAACATAAAGAAAACAGAAGTCTTCACAACTGGACCAATGAGCAGCATTATAATAAATGGAAAAAATATTGAAGTTGTCAAGGATTTCATTTTACTTGAATCCATAATCAACACCTATGGAAACAGCAGTGAAGAAATCAAGTGATGCATTTCATTGGGCAAATCTGCTGCAAAAGACCTTTTTAAAGTGCTAAAAAGCAAAGATGTCACTTTAAAGACTAAAGAGTGTCTGACCCAAGCCATGGTGGTTTCAATTGCCTCATATGCATGGGAAAGCTACGCAATAAATAAGGAAGCCCAAAGAAGAATTGGTGCCTTTGAATTATGGTGTCAGTGAAGAGTGTTGAATATACCATGGACTGCCAGAAGAATGAACAAATCTGTCCTGGAAGAAATACAACCAGACTGCTCCTTAGAAGCGAGGATGGTGAGACTTCATCTCACATACTTTGGACATGTTATCAGGAGGGACCAGTCCCTGGAGAAGGATATCATGCTTGGTAAAGTGGAGGGTCAGTGAAAAAGAGGAAGACCCTTAACAAGATGGATTGACACAGTGGCTGCAACAATGGGCTCAAGCATAACAATGATTGTGAGGATGGCACAGGACCGGGCATGTTTTGTTCTGTTGTACACAGGGTCCCTATGAGCTGGAACAGACTCCATAGCACCTAACAACAACAACAACAATGAAGGAGGCCTGAATTTGATTCCTAGCCAGTGTAGCTCATGCAGAGCCATCACCCATCAGTCATTGGGGCCTTGTACATTGCTATGATGCTGAACAGGTTTCAGCAGAGATTTCAGACTAAGATGCACTAGGAAGAGAAGCTTGGAGATCTACTTCTGAAAATCAGCCAATGAAAATGATCCAATCAGCAATCAATGATGGGGATGGTACAAGACTAGGCAGTGTTTTGTACCATCAGCAGCTAACAGTAACAACATTTGTAATGGTATGAAACTTTAAGGGTTACTCACTGGAGTACTGTAGGTTTTGGCAAGAAAGCAACATCAGGCACATGCTTACTTAAGTGCTCCTTTCAAAGGATAGTGAATATCAGGGACGTTGACAATTGGCTGTCAACAGAAACGGCATTCATTCCTGTTGCCGCTTGTGTTTTAGGCTGGGTTCTCTACAGAAGCAAAACCAGTAAAGCATATAAGCATATATAGAGAGATTCGTATCAAGGGAATGGTTCACTCGGTTGTAGAGGTTGGAATGTCCCAAGTCCATGGGTCAGGATAGAGGCTTCACCTGATTCACTTAGTCGTAGGGGCTGGTGATCCCAAGATCAGCAGTCAAAGAGCAGGGCTCTTGCTCACAGGCTTCAAAGATCAATGAATCCCAAGATCATCAGGCAAGACCGCAAGTAAGCTTCTAGCTCAATTCACAAGAACCAGAGGTCAGAGGAACGGGAGCCAGCTGCAGGATCCAGCATGAGCAAGAAAAACCCCAAGCCTTGACAGAATGTCCACGTATACTTGATACAGGCCATACGCCCAAGGAAAATTGCTTTCAACTGATTGGCTACTTATAGCACATCCCATCATGGGGGGGTCACATATCAGGTCTCAACAGGGAAGTGATCACAACATTATATGACTGCCAAAACTCTGAGGATCCTGGTCCAGCCAAGTTGACAAGCAATCTTAACCATCACAGCTTGCTGAGCCCTGGTGGTGCAGTGGTTAAGAGCATAGCTGCTAAATGAAAGGTTGGCAATTCAAACCCCCCAGCAGCCCCAAGGAAGAGAGATGTGGCAGTCTGCTTCTGTAAAGATTATAGCCTTGGAACCCCTATTGGGCAGTTCTACTCTGTCCTACAGGGTTGCTATGAGTCAGAATCCACTCAGTGGCAGTGGGTTTGGTTTCTTGGTTTTGGTTACCACTTGGGAAACATGTTCTATCTTACCTACATCAACAGCTGTGAAGCAGAGAAGACATGGAGCCCCAATAGGGTGGAACATGCTTTCCTTGATGAATGCACAGGCAAGTCCTTCCAAATAATTCCTTCAAGAGTGACTGTCTCTGAGCTGGCACAAGCAGACTTTTCTTCTTCGTTAAAGGCTGTGAACTGTGTTTTCTGCCCCAGCTCTGCCCTTTGACCAGTTTCAGTGCATTTGGGTGGCATATTCTCTGCTCTGGGGCCAACTCTGAGCACTCTGCAGGTGCTTGCAACATCTGTGAATCAGTTAAAGCACTGGGTGTGGTAGTTTCATTTTCTGTTGATCAACTCAGAAACCAAGGCCCCAAAGCATACACTTCTGACTGAAATGCCTTCTCCTTCCCCAAGTACCTTTTCACTGTGGGAGGTCTAAATTAAATTCAGTTTACTGGAGCTTTTAGAAGGCTTTGTTCTGGTTATGTGAAACTTCCCTCCAAATGAGGATTGGAATATTTTTAAGTTCATCTACTCACTAAAACCTTCTTATTTAAGTTGTTTGACAACTACAGCAGGGAGAAAGACTCAGGGACTGAATATATATTGTCATTGTTAGGTGCCCTGAAGCTAATTTCAACTTGTAGTGACCCCATGTGACAGGGTAGAACTGCCCCACAGGATTTTCTAGGCTTTTTAATCTTTACAGGTTTTGCTGAAGATAATTAGGAAACAGTTGCAGCAGTACATCCACAGGGAACTGCCAGAAATTGAAATCAAATTCAGAAGAGGACATGGAGAAAGGGATATCACTGCTGATGTTAGATGGATCTCGGCTGAAAGCAGAGAATACCAGAAAGGTGTGTTTACCTGTGTTTTATTGACTATGCTAAGGCATTCGACTGTGTGGATAATAACAAATTACAGATAACATTGCAAAGAATGGAAACTCCAGAACACTTAATTGTGCTCATGAGGAACCTGTACTTAGACCAAGGGGAACTGGTTTGAACAGAACTAGGGGATACTACATGATTTAAAATAAGGAAAAGTGTGTGTCAAGGTTGTATCCTTTCACCATACTTATTCAATCTGTATGCTGAGCAAATAATCCAAGAAACTGACTATATAAAGAAGAAAGTGGTGTCAGGATTGATGGAAGACTCATTAACAACTTGTGATATGCAGATGATTCAATCTTGCCTGCTGGAAGTGAAGAGGACTTGAAGCACTTACTGAGGAAGATCAAAGACCACAGCCTTCAGTATGGATTACACCTCAACATAAAGAAAACAAAAATCCTCACAACTGGATGAATAAGCAATATCATGATAAATGGAGAAAATACTGAAGTCGTCAAGGATTTCATTTTACTTAGATCCATAATCAACGCCCATGCAAGAGGCAGTCAATAAATCAAACGACATAATGCATTGGGCAAATCTGAGGCAAAGGACCTCCTTAAAGTGTTGAAAAACAAAGTTGTCACTTTCAGAAGTAAGGTACACCTGACCTAAACTATGATATTTTCAGTCATCTCATAAGCATGTGAAAACTGGACAATGAATAGAGAAGACCAAAGAAAAATTGGTGCTTTGCGTCATGGTGTTGGCAAAGAATATTGAATACACCATAGACTGCTGGAAGAACAAACAAGTCTGTCTTGGAGGTACAGCCAGAGTGCTCCTTGGAAGCAAGGATGGCAAGACTTTGTCTCACATACTTTGGACACGTTATCAGGAGGGACCAGTCCCTGGAGGAGGACATCATGCTTGGTAGAGAGTCAGTGAAAAAGAGAAAGACCTTTGATGAGATGGATTGACACGGTGGCTGCAACAATGGGTTCAAACATAGCAATAATCGTGAGGATGGCACAAGTCTGGGCAGTGTTTTGTTCAGTTGTACATAGGGTTGCTGTGAGTTGGAACCAATTTTTATGACACCTAACAACAACAACAACAATCTTTATGGGAGCAGATCGTCAGGTCTTTTCTCCCATGGAGCCGCTGGTGGGTTTGAACCAACAACTTTCAGCTAGCAGGTGAGCAAATATATAGCAATGTCTTTTCCTCTGATTTTTAGAAAAACACTTATTTCAAAACACATTACAAAACATGAAGAACAAAATTTCAGCCACTTTCAGACTACAGACAGTAGCCAAGCATTTACCTTTTCTCTTCCTATCTCATTTACAGGATTTATATAGAAGCGTTTTAAAAGGCTTTTATTTTCCTTTTAGAAGAAGTAAAAAATCTGCAAGATGCAAATATTCCCTGCTCCTTAAAATCTGCCCTTGTCCTGGTTCTACCCTTCACCACCGCCATCCTGTCCCATTCAGGTACAGTTGTATAGATGTCTCCATTAGTACTCTCTGGTCAAATGTCCTACATTAGTTTTCAATTTCTAGGCTCAAACATAAGCTAAATCACCTCAATGTATTTTTCCTTATCTCCCACAGATGTATGTGGGATACTCTAACTCTGAAGTGCCTGGCAAATTACTGTCCATTTAATATCCAGGTAAATTGATATTTAACTCAAATTTACCATAAAAAAACCAAACCCATTGCCATCAAGTTGAATCCGACTCATAGCAACCCTGTAGGACAGAGTAGAACTGCTCCATAGGGTTTCCAAGGAGCACCTGGTGGATTCAAACTGCTGACATTTTGGTTAGCAGTCATAGTTCTTAACCACTATCCCACCAGGGTTTCCAAATGTATTATTGTTGTTGTTATGTGCCTTCTATTTGGTTCTGACTCATAGCAACACTATGCACAACAGAATGAAACATTGCCCAGTCCTCTGCCCTCCTCACAGTTGTTGGCATGCTTGAGCCCATTTTTGTAGCCACTGTGTCAATCCATCTCATTGAGGGTCTTCCTCTTTTTCACTGACCCTCTACTTTACCAAACATGATGTCATTCTTACTGATGAAGATCAAAGACTACAGCCTTCAGTATGGATTACATCTCAACATAAAGAAAGCAAAAATCCTCACAACTGGACCAATAAGCAACATCATAATAAAAAAAGAAAAGAGTGAAGTTTTCAAAGATTTCATTTTACCTGGATCCACAATCAACACCCATGGAAGCAGCAGCCAAGAAATCAAAAGACGCATTGTGTTGGGCAAATCTGCTACAAAGGACCTCTTTAAAGTGTTGAAAAGCAAAGATGTCACCCTAAGGACTAAGGTGTGCCTGACCCGAGCCATGGTGTTTCAGTCTCCTCATATGCATGCAAAAGCTGGGCAATGAATAAGGAAAATGGAAGAAGAATTGACACCTTTGAATTGTGGTGTTGATGAATATTGAACATACCGTAGACTGCCAAAAGAGATTGAGAAAGTAACACTTCCAAATTAGAGTTAACTACTTAATTAAGTTGAGGGTATCTCTTAACTTGTGCTTAGTTGAAGAAAAACAAAACTAGGAGTCTAGATACTCTTAGAAACTTCCCATAGATAATTGTAATGTGTTTTAGTTCTCTAGTGCTGTCATAACAGACTTTACAAGTGGATGACTTTAACAAAGAGAAATTTATTCTCTCACAATTTAGGAGGCTAGAAGTCCGAATGCAGGGTGCCAGCTCCAGGGTGAGGCTTTATGTCTCTGGCAGCTCCGGAAGAAGGTCCTTGTCATCAAACTTCCCCAGTCAAGGAGCTTCATAGCCTAGGACCCTGGGTCCAAATGACATGCTCTTCTCCTGGCTCTTGTTTCTTGGTTGTATGAGGTCCCCATGTCTATCTGCTTGCTTCTCTCTTTTATATTTCAAAAGAGATTGGCTCAAAACACAATCTAACCTTGTAGATTGAGTCCTGCCTCATTAACATAACTGCCACTAATTCCACCTCATCAACATCAGAGAGATAGAATTTACAACACATGGGAAAATCACATCAGATGACAAAATGGTGGACAATCACACAATACTGGGAATCATGGCCTAGGCAAATGGATACACATATTTTGGGGGGGCACAATTCAATCCATGACATAATGTATACCTTCATTTTGGTAGTCTTTTCTGTCAGATCTCATTGTGCTTTACAATTTAGTTGATCTCATTGTGCCTTGCAATTTAGTTGCTCCCACCTCCCAGCTCCACATGTGTTGGGGGACAGGACCAGCAAGAAAAGACCCTTACTGTGGGTCCTGGCAGATAATCCAAAGAACTGACACGTAGCCCTTTCCAGATTCATGAGTTTATTCGGGGAAACTTACTGACATGGGCAAGCAGCTGTTCTCCAGTGGCGGCCGGCTGAAGTATTTTCCGCAACCACCTAGCAAGGGACCCAAGCTTATACACCACCCCAGTTGGGACCAAGGCTCATTGTTTTCTCCCATGTCCTTGGGCAATCAGTGTTCCCAGGGACTTCACATCCAGGCCCAGATGTTTTCTTTCTTGCTGCTAAGGCATTCTTCGGCCTTGGCTGCTGGCCCAGTCATGCCACTCTCGGCTTTGTACCTTAGCCTGAGTCCATCCTGAATTCATCTCCAGCACGCTTTGGGAAAGAGCAAAGCTGATTCTTTTAGGGAGGGGATGCATATAGCTGAATAGCATTACCCTACAGTCCACCCCTGTATACCCTCCTAATGTCCTTACAATTTTACCATCTCCTCTTCCGCGATAGTCCTCGGACTTAGTATGTAGAGGAGCATTGCAAAACCAGATCACACACTCAGTATAACCAGCAACACAGGAAAAGACATAGTAATAAGCGTCCCAATATCACCCAGAAGCCTGTCTGCCAGGCAGATGGGAAGGATTGCAGCCAGCTGGAGACAGGCTCAGCGGTGTCATGTTTGACAGCAGTGATGTGTTGCTGCAAGTCCTGCAGAGCCAAAGACAGATTTTTAGAGGCATCAGGGCTATGCATGCAACATTCAGTTTTTATCATGGCACAGGTGCCACCCTGGGTGGCAGTCAGGATGTCAAGGGCCATCCTACTCTGAAGAATGACCTTCTGCATTTGTTGAGTCTCCTCATTCAGAGGGGTGATCGCCCACCTGGTGTTTTTAAGTGCAGCTGTTGTGTGTCTGGCTAGCACCTCTACTGCCACTCCACATCTACAGTGGTGGCCTGGGGTGAGAACAGGGAAAAGAGGTAAGCCCACCACGATGTGCGTTGGTATCTGTGCTGGGCTGTTACAGTTTGCCAGTTGCTGGGAACACTGGGGAGGGTGGTGTAAATATTAGCAGCTATGTACAACCACCTCCAGGTGCAGCACCCCACCCAGTTGTAAGGCAGTTACGGCCACCCATGGAAGCCACATCTAAAACCACCCATTAGGCAATGGGTATGCCCCCGCCCATAGGCTTCGCTTTTCCTTCCCTAACCAACTATTGGCAACAGCTAGCAGGGTCTTAGTACGCTGTTGTTAGGGATCCAATCCATCACTCCGAGGGGACGAAATGTATTAGTCCTGTTCCAACGCTCCCAGTAAAGGGGAACTTGGCTTTTTATAAGAACTTGTTTCCACTTGCAGTAGGACATTGTACACTGTGCATGACTGTTTCTCCAACATGCTATACCTCTCTTCTGCTCCTCACCACTACTGGGACCAAAATCCCAGTGGCACTCTCTTGTTGCTTGGCTGTCGCCACAGGCCCTACTTATACCGCTTAGGGTAACAGGCTACATTCAATTTGCACGCTGACCCTGCATTAACACTCTTAAGGCTTTACAGTTTCTGGGCAGGGGTAGGCTTGGACCTTATCCATCACTACTTTAGGCATCACTCGAGTCTTACCCGACCAGATAACACCCAAGTACTTGACCGACAAACTAGGCCCCTGCATTTTTCCCTCAGTCACTGCCCATCCCTGTGACTGGAGGTGCATGACTACCTTACCAACTGAAGTCTGCAAAGAAACAAACGAGTCAGAGGTCAGCATGACATCATCAGTACAGTGGAATACAGCCACCTCAGCAGGGGGAATCCACCGCTTGAGGTCAGTGACAACCATGCCATGGCATATGGTGGGAGCACAGTAAAAGTCCACTGCCTCACCTCCCAGCTGAAGGCAAACTGGTCCTGGCTGTCTGAGTGTAGAGGGATGCTAAAGAAAGCATTAGCCAAGTGGTAAGTACCCAATGCCTCCCCCATTTGCCCCATAATCTGTGCAATGTTGGGTACAGCTGCGCACAAGAGGGGAGTCACTTTATTCAATTCCCAGTACCCTACCTTCCTTCTCCAGAAGCAGTCCAGTTTGTGCGTTGGCCAGACAGGACTATTGAAGGGGCTTTTGGCCAGTCTCAGAATCCCCACTGGGTGTAGCTCCTGCACAGCCTCAGTGATTTCTTGGCACCCGGCAGGGAGGCGGGACTGCTTAAGGGCCATGACCGGAGCTGGGGAGTGTAACAGCTCTCACTTGCAGGTGGAACTCACCAGAGGTCTGCAGCTCCAGCCCCAACAATATATCTCTGCCCAGACTGTATTCTGGTTTTGGGGCTATGTATAATTGGTAGGCCTTTGGGGGTAACCTTCTAATCTGCAGCACTAGTTTGATTTGGCACACCCTGAGGGCCACACCCCCGTACCCATCAATAGCTGTTAGTGGCCCTTTAAACCTATTTGGGTTACCATGCATCAGGTTGCATTCTGGTCCAGTGTCCACCAAAGCCAAAACATGTTGCTTGTCAGTGAGGGTCCAGTGTATGATCATTTCAACGTGTGGCCTCCGGTCCCCTGTCACCCAGGGGAGGGCTTCCTGTACCTGCAGTGCACCTTGGCCACACCACTAGTCGAGGGGTGAGGGAGACTCCCACCCCTCGGCAGGGGGAGCCGTAGGCTTGGCCTCCTCTCGCGGGCTCTGGTCAGTGCCTTTGTGGAACCCAGATCTTTTATCAGGAACAATTCTACACCAAAGAAACACATTTTACGGAATGGGCAGTTTGATCAAACATACAGCACCAATAAGAAATGCCCTTGCAGGGAACTGCTGCACTGAGACCCCAGACTGCTTGTCTGAGATGCATGGTTCAGGCTGGGGTTGTCTTGTCCCCTCCCATCAGTCATTTAAAACTGTCCATTGAAGTGCTCAATTGCCTCTGTGTCTTGGGGTGATAAACAGTGTGAAGAGTTCATTCAAGATCCAGTGGAAGCCTCTGTATAGGTTGAAAACCCCAATATGGTTTACCTGCCAAGAACATCCTGGCCTATTGGCTCGGGAATCTGTCCTTGCACAGATTTTAGCCTTGGCCAGGGTCTCATAGGCAGGTCAGCTTTCCTGTGCTATCCAGCGTTTTCTGATGACAGTGGCAGTCTGTGTGTATAGACCCAGTTGAGGATGGTGTGTGAATCTCCGTGGACGGTCCTCTCTTAAATCCAGAAGGTATCGATTGCACATCTCTTTGCTCTGGAGCAGACAAGGCTTCAGTGCCCCGAGTCAGCTGGTGAGACCAGTCTGCTCGTTGGCTGTTTTCTGCTCTCAGCATAGGGGCTTTTCTGATGACTATCCACACAAGTAGCAAAAGCTTCTCAGGAGCAGGAATGATTTTGTTATTATTATTATTGTTGTCCAGATGTCTCATCTCTATAGGGGCTTGTTTTATATGTCAGTCAGAGGGTTGGCAGTGGCCAGATTGAATGGCCAGGCTATTAGCTATATAGCCCACGTCACAGTTTCCTTGTGCCCCTCTAAAAACAGCCCTAACTATAGCAATTCCCATCAGGACTTGGGGGCAAACTTTACAAATGTGTGCATTAATACAACAACATCATCAGAACACACAGTAAGGATTTGCAGGGGCCCCAAGGGACTTATCCATAGTCAGGCTGGGACAAGTGTCTCAATGATAGTGACCTCAGACCCAAAGTATACGCAATGGACTTTAATTGTAACACAAGACCTTTGCTCTTCGCTGGTGACAGAGGAATTAGGCTTAGTCTTCAATATTAATTATTTCTGAAAGAAGAGCTGGGCAAAGTTGGCAGAGCCCTCTCTCATTTGTGGAGCCACGCCTCCACCACACCAGGTGCAAGCATGGGTCCAGCCCAGTTGCCTGGTAACCTGGAGGTGGGCCCCCTCTTTTAGTTTTCCCCTTACCATTGCAGCTACAGTTAGGTTGCTGTTCAGTTATCTTGGCCGGGGCAGCTATCAGAGAATTCTGAGGTCTCTTCAAGGTCACTCAACACAAGCTATCTTGAAGGGCTTTTATTCCTTTTTTTTTTTTTTTCCTGCTGTTTTAACTCTTGCTTTGCACTGGGTGTTACAGGGTGTTCTCAGTGCCAGGGACCTGTTTTTCCCATCCAAACAGCTCCAGTGTTATGCTGTACCAACTGAGCTAGCTGGGCTTCGCTGGCCACCCCGGGATTTCTCCCACAGAAAAGCATATGGGCCAGACCACCCCATGTAGACGTCGCTGGCCACCCCGGGATTTCCCCCGATGATGCCTCTTGCTTCCACAAACGGGGCACTAATGTTTCTGTGGAGGAGGAATATGCTGCGCAAATCCTCCAGTTGCAGCTCTGCTTCCAGCTGCCTGATTAGGGCCCTAGTGGCTGGCTTCGCATCGGTCGCCCCTCTTAATGCTGCCAGTAGAAGCCACCCTACACAAGCCACCTCAGCACGGCAATCCGGCTTTTGCTTTGGGGCCTCCCATGAATATCACCACGCCCACAACAGTGGCCACGCAACTCCCACAACCAAAGCACGAACAACCTTCTTTTTTTTCTCAACATGCAAAAACTCTAGTAACTGCAACAATCCCTGTGGCATTTTTGGTGTGTCCCCATACTCACACACAGGTCCCCAGGCATCAACATCCTGGGCTAGTGGTCCTGGGATTTCCCCCAGTGGAGCCCACTTTTCACCACCCATCTGGGAAAGCCTGGTGTGCTCCCCAGAATTCTGCTGACTACGCCACTTGTCGGGGGACAGCCCCAGTTAGGAAAGACCCTCGCTGTGCGTCCTGGCAGATAATCCAAAGGACCGACACGTAGCCCTTTTCAGATTCATGAGTTCGTTCAGGGAACTTTACTGACATAGGCAAGCACTCCAGTGGCGCCCGGCTGGAGTATTTTCTGCAACCACTTAGCAAGGGACCCAAGCTTATATACCATCCCAGCTGGGACCAAGGCTCATTGTTTTCTCCCATGTCCTTGGGCAGTCAGTGTTCCCAGGGACTTCACGTTCAGGCCCAGATGTTTTCTTTCTTGTTGCTAAGGCATTCTTTGGCCTTGGCCACTGGCCCAGTTATGCCACTCCCAGCTTTGTACCTTAGCCTGAGTCCATCCCGAATTCATCCCCAGAATGTTTCGGGGAAGAGCAAAGCTGACTCTATTAGGGAGGGGATGTATATAGCTGAACAGCATTACCCTACACCATCATAAGTTGAAATGATCATTAATACCTGAAGAAGCTTCTGAAAAGCATGGTGAACCTACAGAGAATTCCTGGTTCACTTATGACCCTGTAAACATGCAAATGAGTAGATAGTTACTTCCAATGGAAATTAGGAGAGATATAAGTTTACATTCTTTCCTCCAAAATACAATTAAAAAAAAAAAAAAAATACAATACTTGATGAAAAATAGGAAGTTTTCCTTCGGTCTAGAGTTTTCTAAGGCAGTGAGTCTCATACTTCAGTCAGATTCACCTGGCTATCTTGCAAATCTCCGGGTTGGGCTCCACCTCAGAGGTTCTGATTCTGCAGCTCTGAGGTGTTGTTTAATTGCCATCGAGTTGGTCCCCAACTCATGATGACCCCATGAGCAATAGGACAAAACATGCCCTGTCCTATACCACCCCTATGATTGGATAAGAACGGAACCATTGTGACCCATGGGGTTTTCAATAAGGCCTAGGAAGGAGCCCTGGTGGTACAGTGGCTTAGAGATATGACTGCTAACCAAAAGATCGGCAGTTCAAATCCACCAGCCGCTCCTTGGAAACTGTATGGGGCAGTTCTATTCTGTCTTAGAGGATTGCTATGAGTCCAAATTGACTCAATGGCGACACGTTTGCTTTGGTTAGGGCCCAGGAATATGCGGCTGTAAACATTAGCACTTTCCTCCACCAACCAGGGTGATTCTGATGCAGATGGAACCTCTCTTTAAAAGAAACATATCCTAGGCCAGTGGTTCTCAAATTTTAGTGGGCATCAGAATACCTAAAAGACTTGTTAAGGCACAGATTCCTGGGCCCCACCCCCAGAGATTCTAACTGAGTAAATCTTCAAAGCCAGGCCTAAGAATTTGCATTTCTAACAAGTTTCAGGTGATATTAATGCTGCTAGTTCAGAGACCACACTTTGTGAACCGCTGCTTCAGTCTAAATCAATGTGCCTTTTCAATACAACATAAAAAAAAATTACAACATTTTCAAGATCCTCTTCAAACCAACCCCACCTACTTTTCCAGTTTCATCCAACCAGCTATTCTGAGGCACCTTACAGTCCCAACAACCCAGGCTACTGGCCGTTCCCCAGGGAGTCAGAAGCTGGTATGCGTCTGAACTAATACCTCTGCTTGGAACATGGAAATTGAATGTGGTTTTCAAGGCCCAGCCTAAATGGTCTTTTCTGAGGAGACTTCTCTGGCCTCTACTAGTCAAAAGAATTCCTCCTTCCTTATTTATTATTATTATTTTTTTAATATCTACAGTATCCAGTGTCTGGCACGGGATTTACCTAGTTGTGCATGTATCTCTCTTCTCCACCAGATATTTAGCTCCTCAAGACTGGTTCTCAGACAATCCAGTATTCTCCCAAAATCCTAGCAGAAAGCATGTCAGCAGAATTGAATTGAATTGAGCTATATCCTTTAGCACCGTGATTCTCAAAGTATGATCCACGGACATCTAGAAGTCCCCGAGCAATACCCTTTCAAAAAGTCCTCAAAGTCAAAACTATTTTCTTAATAATAGTAACACTTTATCACTTTACTTGCCTGTTTCATTGTGTTGACATTTGTACTGATGATGCAAAACAATGATTGGTAAAATGGCTGACACTTTAGTATAAATAAAGGCTGTGACACCACACTGTATTAATGAATTCTGTACAGACACACATTCACTGCTGTAAAAAAAAAAAATCCACTTCCACTTAAGAACACCTTTAATGAAACAGTAAAATATATTAATTCTATTAAATCTCAAAGTTTGAGTACGTACATTTTATACTGTGTAATGAAATGGGAAGTTCATGAAACAGTAAAATATATTAATTCTATTAAATCTCAAAGTTTGAGTACTTACATTTTATACTGTGTAATGAAATGGGAAGTTCACAAAAGCATTTTAATCATTTCTCCATCATACCCAAATACAATCAATGGTTGTCAGGAGGAAAAGCACTCAGGTGATTGACTAACACACTAAACTAGCTGTTTATTTTCATAAAAAAAAATTCATAGAATACTGTTTTTTATTTGAAAGGAAAAGATAAACTATGGTTATTTAGACTTGAGTATTTGGTCGACATTATTTCAAAAGGGAGAGAAGTAAGTCTATCACTTCAAGAAAAACAACTGACAAAATCTGTTGCCCATGAAAAAATTGAACTTCTGAGAAAAAAATTAGAAATTTGGAAAACTTGTATCTGCCTCTGTGGGCATGTCAGCTCCCAATACTTGAAGACTTGATAATATAAACAAATGTGATTCTTTATTTTTTTTATGATGAGATGTGTCAACATTTGGAAGACCTATATCTCAGTAAGCCAATATTTTCCAAATGACCAATATGGGATTCTACAGAACACATAAAAGATTTGCTCAAGCTGTATCGTAGAACATGGATTTTAATGCAAAAGATTCCCCAAAATTCACCGATACTGTTTTAAATTCCACATTGCAACTTACCTTAAAGAAAGTATTACCTGTTGAGTTTTGGTGTGGTATCCAAGAAAAATACCCATAATTATCTGAATAGCGTATTAAAAGATTCCTTCCCTTTCCAACTACTTATTTGTGTGAAGTTAGCTTTTCTTCATATACTTCAACCAAAGAAACTATAAAAATGGCAGGGTGGCAGCATCTGGCTTCTTTGTCTGACTTCGCAAGGGTAGAGGAGAATCAAGAGCATCATCAGCCCAAAGCTGATTCCTATGAGGTGGAGGGCAAGCATACTTCCACCAACCTTTTTGCCATTTCTGACACCATCCAGCCCTCCCATGACACTTTCTGCTGGGTCCGATAATTCCTTGCATTGGCCACACAGAACTCACAGACAACAATCACGATTATGAAGCTTGTTAGGGAAGTAACAGGTTACAATTCAGGATCAGGAGTTACTCAAGATACAGTTCTCCCATTGGGACAGCTTCTTCTCAGCTGTGCCCACAGGTAGGCCTCTTTCTCTCAGCTCTTAGCCCCTCAGCCTCTTGGCCCTGACTCTACCCCATTTTGGCAAGGTTATGAAGCTCTTTAGCTCTGCCAGTAAGTGCCCAGAGGCACCCTACTGTGCTAGTAAGCCTCAGCCTGAAAACACTTAGCTCTCTCATTCTATGGGTTGGCACACCCGCTGTAGCCACCTCACTCTGTGGGCCAAAAATCCCACTGCACCTCCTCATGCTGGGCTCCTGGTTCTGCTGCCACCATTTTTCTGCTGCTGCATTCACTGTCTAGCACAGTCTCTGGTGTTACAGCTATCTCTCTCTCTCTCTGCCTCCTCGGTATAGGAAGTTCTCAGCATGGGGACTCTGGGTCTAAAGATGCACTCTACTACTGGCTCTTCTTTCTTAGTTAGTAGTGAGGTTCCCTCTTTCCACCTCTGGGATGGCTGATTTTAAGCCTAGCAGGATGACATAACTAACCAATTCCCTGTTAGGACTCCATATACCTCATTTGCATGGCCTCAACCCCACAAGGGCCACAAACACTTTATTTGCATAGTCCCACCCAATCATCTGATGGGAGTTACAAGACCATGGTGAGAAAGGCCATATAAAAGCAATCCATCTTACCTCAACAACATATCACAACAGATTGCATGCAGAAGCAGATTTAAAAATCCAGCTGTTTTCTATTAAGCCAGACTTTAAAGAGATTTTCAAAAATGTGAAGCAACATCACTTCTTATGCAATGGCCTCATTTCAGAAAATACAGAACTTTAGAAATAAAAAACATTATTTGTGTTAATATGTGATGAGTTTTTATTATTTTTAGATAAATTAATGCATAAATATTTTTAGTATTTTAAATTTTAATATGGAAAATATTGTACACACATAAATAAAAACTCTTTGGGACCCTCAATAATTTTAAGAGTGTGAAAGAGTCCTGAGAATAAAAAGTTTTAACACTGCCGCTGTAAACTCACCATGTACCAAAATTTGCACAAATATACTTGCCTTCCTAAGCACAACATCTGGAAAGGTGGCCATGATATTAGTAGTGAAGATGCTTCTGCCTGGTTGAGAAGGGGAGAGTGATAGCCTCAGCTCTCTTCCCATGCAGTCTCCCACCCGCTTGGGCATCCTGCCAGGCATCCACACCTGCCTGTTTTCTGTTGAAAATCACCATATTTAAGTCATCCTTTTGCCACTATGAAAGGGGTTGGCATTGTAGATCCTTCATCTCATTGTGTAATAAAAGAAGATACTTTCTAATTAAAAAAATGTCAAGCTCCAACAACTTGTAAGGAAGAGAGTGTTTTCTGAAGACCCTGATATTGCCACATTGAAGGGTAGATATCCCTTTGTATAGATGCAAATGTAGCCCTAGCCACAAGTTCAGAGATGTATGTAGAACACAAATGTAGCATTTGCCAAGTCATGGGAACGAATGGATGAGGTCTTTCTTACGCTGCCTCTAAAAACCTTTTCCTGGATATTTTCAGGATGATTGTTCTAGAATAAAGATTAAAGAGACATGACAATCAAATGCAGAACGTGATCTTTAAATGGGTCTTGGCTTGGGAAAAAACACACATATGTACAGCTATAAAGGATATTTGGGGCCAATTTTGGAAATTCTAAATATATATATGTATGTTCTATATATATTCAATATATATATAACTTAAATGTTAAATTCCTTGAATATCATTGTGGTATTGTTTTTTTTTTTTTTTTTTTATTGTACTTATATAGAAGGATGTTTTTTCTTAGACACTGCATGCTAAAGTATTCAGGGGTGTAGTCTTGTGCTACCTGTAGCTTTCTACCAAATGGTTCAGGGAAAAAAATGCATGTATACATACCAAGGTAAGAGATAAAGCAGAATTATATATATGTGTGTGTGTGTGTGTGTAAACCAAACCCATTGCCATTGAGTCGATTCGGTCTCATAGCAACCCTATAGGACAGGGTAGAAGTGCCCCATAGGGTTTCCAAGGAGTGCCTGGTGGATTCAACCTGCCGACCTTTTGGTTAGCAGCAGTAGCTCTTAACTACCAGGGCATCCATACATATAAGTTGGAGTCAACTCAACAGGAATGGGTTTTGTTCTGGGGTTTCACATACAAACCAAACCCATTGTGTTCTAGTGGATTCCAATTTAGCAATTTTTTTTTATAGGACAGACTAGAGCTGCCCCATAGGGGCAAGTAGTGGCTAGTAGATTCAAATTGTCAACCTTTTGGTTAGCAGCCGAGAACTCAACCACTACACCACCACGTACACACACTGACACACACATATATGTGTGTGTACACATATGTACATGTATATGTAAATATGTGTGTATACACATAAACATGCATCTGTATATATTTTTTATATATGTAATAGTACACACACAGAGACAAAGCAAATGTTAAATGAATACGTGTGTGACCATATATGTGAAGATTTCTCTGCCTAAAATCTAGGAAGCAGTCTCTTCTTAGGTACATACCTCTCTGTCTTTCCCTGACCCCTATTTCTCTCACATGCCAACCTGAATATAAATTCTTGAAAAATAATTCTCAGTTTAAATCCCAAACAGATTAATTCCTGCCTTTTCTTACAGCTTATCTCTCTAAAAAACTGCATTTTTCTTGCAAGCACCCATCCAAGGTGCAAAAAATGGTCTCTATTCACCTGGAGCAACAGAGGAAGAAGGAAAGTCAGGAATAAGAGGAGGATGTGGAATGTGTGGCTAACTGGCTCCATGAACAGCTGCCTCCTTTGCCATGAGACCAGAAGAACTGGAATGGTGCCAGCCTACCATTACTGAAATTTTTGATCAAAGATTCCGTAGAAGAATTCTAATCAAAATGAGGAAAACGTAGAACAGAATTTCAAATTCTCATGGACTCTAGACTTTCTGGAGCCATGGAAGGTGGATGAACCCCTGAAACTATTGCCCCAGGATAATCTTTAAACCTTAAACCAAAAATAACTCCTGAAGTCATCTTAAAACCAAACAATAGTTTAGCTTAACTAGTAAAAGAGGTCTGCATTGAGCTCTTTTAGAAACTATCTATACGAGATCAAATTGACAACAACTCAAAAGATTGGATAGGAACCTTAGGGGGCCATGAGCTTGCATTAATGAGGGAGGAACAACTCAGAAAAGGAGGGCGAGAATGGTTGAGAAACTCAAAGAATGTAATAAATGTCACTGAATTATACATGTTGAAATTGTTAAATTGGTATATGCTTTGCTGTGTATATTCTCAACAACAACAACAAAATAAATAAAATTTAGGAAAAATAAATAATTTTTTTAAAAACTACATTTTTTCCATGACTTAATCTGGATGAGTCACCCCTTTCTGCCACAGAAGGAATTTGCCTAATTTTGACGTGCTTTGCTCACTGAAGTCCCCTTTATTGGGGCGAGCGCTAAGAAAGGTTTATATATAAGGTCTCTGAGATTCACTACAAGGGGTGGTCTGCAGTACCTTAGGGGTTTATAAAATTCTCCTGCAGTTTTAGTAGATACTGAGGAAAAATATAGTGGAAGATCTGCCTTTTTTCAACATCATTATACCTAAGTTCTGGTCTGTCATATCCCCTTGGCTTTTTACTAATGGGAAGAAATCTAGCTTTTGGATTTGATATATTGTGGCTGTTTCGGCTTTGTTTTGAAAACTGCCTTCTGCCTTCATGCACTTTGCTAAAACCTCTGATGAGAAGCTTTTGTAGAAATGAAGGGTATTCATAGTCACCATCTTGGATAGCTTTGAAGAATTTATATGTGGGCCCTGAAGAAAAAGAATGCCGACTGCAAAGTATATCCATGCTGTGATGACAAATAGAAGTATGCCCTTTATGAGACCACGTATAGACATTTTGCTTCTCTAACCAGTCAGCATTACAGGAAAACACACATCTGTTATCTCTACACTTTATTTTTGCTCGTCACTGATGACTATGACAAATTCTAATTCTAACCTTCAGTAAGTTGGTATCCGATTTCCTTCAATCATCTAACATCATTTTCTTTGTGGTATTATAAAAGGAATGAGGTAGAGAGCTCAAGGTTAGACAGAAGAGGTTATAGCAAGTGGGCTGACTTTTCAAAATGTGTGGAGAGGGTGGTGGAAACAGGATACTCCAGAGGTTGAAATTATAAATATATACAGCACCTGAAGGTAAAATAAATGAGTAAAGCAAATCTGAGAGTGAAAAACTACTCTTTAACAAAGAATTATAATCTATTTGTTTCCCTGGAAATACGGGGTTCTATCAGTTTTTTTTATCAGTGTACCGGAAACCCTGGTGGCGTAGTGGTTGAGTGCTGCAGCTGCTAACCAAAGGGTTGGCAGTTCAAATCCGCCAGACGCTCCTTGGAAACTCTATGGGGCAGTTCTACTCTGTCCTATAGGGTCACTATGAGTCGGAATTGACTCGACGGCACTGGGTTATCAGTCTACCTTTTCTTTTTCCACTTTTGATAGCGATCTGAATATATTGTTGTTGGTGGTAGGTGCCATCTAATCGGTCTGACTCAGAGCAACCCTACGTACAAAAGAAAGAAACTCTACTAAGGAGCATTTTGATTATACTTCTTCAAAGACGGATTTGTTTATTCTTCTGGCAGTCCATGGTATATTCAAGATTCTTCGCCAACACTGTAATGCAAAGGCATCAATTCTTTTTCCATCTTCCTTATTCATTGCCAGCTTTCACAGGCACATGAGGGAATTGAAAACATCATGGCTTGAGTCAGGTGCACCTTAGTCCTTAAAGTGACAACTTTGGTTTTGAACACTTTAAAGAAGTCTTTTGCAGCAGATTTGCCCAAAGCAATGCGTCCTTTGATTTCTTGACAACTTCGCTATTTTCTCCATTTATCATGATATTGCTTATTAGTCCAGTTGTGAGAATTTTTGTTTCCTTTATGTTGAGGCGTAATCCATAGTGAAGTCCGTGGTCTTTGATCGCATCAGCAAGTGCTTCAAGTCCTCTTCACTTTCAGCAAGCAAGGTTGTGTTATCTGTATATAGCAGGTCGTTAATGAGACTTCTCCAATACTGATGCTGCCTTCTCCTACATATAGTCCAGCTTCTCAGATTATTTGATGTCTGGTGAAAGGATACAACCCTGATGCACACCTCTGTTGACTTTAAACCATGCAGTATTCCCTCCTTCTATTCAAACAACTGCCTCTTTGTCTATGTACAGGTTCTACACGAGCAAAATTAAGTGTTCTGGAATTCCCATTCTTTGCAATGTTATCCATAATTTCTTATGATCCACACAGTCGAATGCCTTTGTGTAGTCAATAAAACACAGGTAAACATATTTCTGGTACTCTCTGCTTTCAACCAGAACCCATCTGACATCAGCAATGATATCCCTGGTTCCACTTCCTCTTCTGAAACCAGCTTGAATTTCTGGCAGTTCCCTGTTGATGTACTGCTGCAATCACTTTTAAATGATCTTCAGCAAAATTTTCCTTGTGTGCGATATTAATGATATTGTTCAATATTTTTTGCACTTTGTTGGATCACCTTTTTTTGGAATGGGTACAAATATGGGTCTCTTTCAGTCAGTTGGCCAGGTCTTCCAAAATTCTTGGCATAGATGAGTGAGCACCTCCAGTGCTGCATCCATTTACTGAAACATCTCAATTGGTATTCCATCAATTTCTGGAGTCTTGTTTTTCACCAATGACTTCAGTGAACCATGGACCGCTTCCTTCAGCACTATCGGTTCCTGATCATATGCTACCTCCTGAAATGGTTGAACGTTGGCCAATTTTTTTGGTATAGTGACTTTGTATATTCTCTCCTTCTTTTGTTGCTTTCTTTGTTCAATATATTTTCCCTGTAGAACCCTTCAGTACTGCAACTCAAGGCTTGAATTTTCTCTTCAGTTCCTTCACCTTGAGAAATGTGGAGCATGTTCTTTCTTTTTGGTTTTCTATCTCCAGATCTTTGGACATTATAGTATAATACTTTGTCTTCTCGAAACACCCTTTGAAATCTCCTGTTCCACTCTTTTCCTTTGTTATTTCTTTCTTTTGCTTTAGCTGCTTGATGTTCAAGAACAAGTTTCAGAGTCTCTTCTGACATTCATTTTGTTCTTTTCTTTCTTTCCTGTCTTTTTAATGACCTCTTGTTTTCTTCATGTATGATGTCCCTGATATCATTCCACAACTCATTTGATCTTTGGTCATTAGTATTCAATGAATCAAATCTAGTCTTGAGATGGCCTCTAAAATCAGGTGGGATGTGTTCAAGCTTGCACTTTGGCTCTCCTGGACTTGTTCTAATTTTCTTCAGCTTTAACTTGAACTTGCATATGAGCAATTGATAGTCTGTTCCACAGTCAGCCACTGGCCTTGTTCTGACTGAAGATATTGAGCTTTTCCCCATCATCTCTTTCCACAGATGTAGTCAATTTGATTACTGTGTATTCCATCTGGAGAGGTCCGCTGTATAATCACCATTTGTGTTGTTGAAAAAGGCATTTGCAATGAAGAAGTCATTGGTCTTGCAAAATTCTACCATGCAACCTCTGGCATTATTTCTATCACCAAGGCCACATTTTCCATCTAGCAATCCTTCTTTGTTTCCAGCTTTCGCATCCCAATCACCAGTAATCATCGATGCGTCTTGATTGCGTGTTCGATCAATTTCAGATTGCAGAAGTTGGTGAAAATCCTGAATTCCTTCATCTTTGGCCTTTGTGGTGGTAGGTAAATTTGAATGGAAGTCCTATTAGCTGGACTTCCTTGTAGGCGTATGGATATTATTCTAACACTGACATCATTTTACTTCAGGATAAATCTTAAAATATTCTTTTCGACAATGAATACAATGCCATTTCTCTTCAATTTGTCATTCCCAGCAGAGTAGACCACATGATTTTCTGGTTCAAAATGGCAAATACCAGTCCATTTCAGCTCACTAATACTTAGGATATCGATCTTTATGCATTCTATTTCATTTTAGGTGACTTTCAATTTTCCTAAATTCACACTTCGTACATCACACATCCCTATTATTAATGGATGTTTGCAACTCTTTCTTCTCATTTTGAGTCTTGCCACATCAGCAGATGAAGGTCCCGAAAGCTTGACTCCATCCACATCATTAAGATCGACTCTACTTAGAGGAGGCAGTACTTCCACAGTAGTATTTTGAGTGCTTTCCAATCTGAGGGGCTCATCTTATGCCACTATATCAGAGAATGTTCCCCTGCTATTCTAAGGTTTACCTCAGCCAATTTTTTACAGAAGTAGACTGCCAGGTCCTTTTCCTAGTCTGACTTAGTCTGGAAGCTCTGCTGAAACCTGTCCACGAATGATGACCCTGCTAATATTTGAAATACCAGGGGCAGAGCTTCCAGTATCATAGCAATACACAAGCCACCACCATACGATAGACACGTGGTGGAATCTGGATATAGAGAAACTTTTTTCAGACTAAAAAAAAGTCTGAATATAGATAAACATTTTTCTTGTCTAAAAAAACAATCATGCAAGTGAAATAATAAATAGTAACTGACTTGTGGCTTCAGGGTCAGGGATACAAGGAGTAGTGGAGACTGTGGTGAACTGGAGTGGGCATGCACCACTTAAGAGGGAAGCCAGGACTCAGCTTAAATGGATTGGTGCCAAATGGGAATATAAGCCTCATGGGGACTTTTCTTTTCAAGAAAAGCTGCAGATCCAAATTTTATGGTAAAATGTCCCATATCTTGAATTTTTGCCCCAAATCTTTTTTTCAGGGGAAAAAGTCTATTAACCACATTCAGCTTCAACACTAAAGCTGCTATTTATAACCTCTGTTTTATATGTACGTTATGTGATATTGCATCTGACATTGAAAACTGAAGTAGGCAATTGGCTTTAATTGCAATAAAAATGTTAGCGGTTAAACATTTAAAAAAAAAAAAAAACTAGAGGTAAAATATCCAGGAAAAATTATTTCCTGGAAGACTTACATAGTGAAGATTGTCTTCTCTTAATAATGGTGTTTATGAGAAGAAAAAGCATCAGGACCATTTTGAAATCATCCCCATTTGGAAGTTAAGTTAAGAGTGTAAAGCCCATGACGGTCAAGTACCTGTAGCCCTTTTAATTCAGGAAGAGAATAAGTCAACTGACTTCAGCAAAAGGATTGAACAATTTATACGGATTAAAATGTTGTAGCATAGACAGCAAGTTGTACAATCACAGAAAAACAAACCAACTTTAACGTAAGAACAGTTTAAGAAGGGTCTGTCAGGAGTCTTCCATGGGAGGCGCTAAGATCTGCCTTATCACGTAAACAAACCCTCCATTCAGTCCAAATGAATGTGATGTGTTTGCTTTGGCAGCCTTGTCCCCTCCCTCCGCCCATGCGCTGGGCCCTGGCACACAGGTTATCTGTGAATCACCTGACTTGCCCTTGCATTGTTAGTCCACAGGAGGCAGGAGACAGAGTGAAGAAACCAAAGGAGAAACCAATCCTCCATCTAACAAGCTGAGCTGTAAATCTTGGGGTAGAAATTAGCCTATACTCACCTTTTTTTTGTTGTTACTGCTTCATGGAACAAGACTCATTTACATGATTATGGCCAACAAGAGAACCACGCAGGTGTAGGAGAGGGCCAGAGAGGGCCAGCGGAAGTTGCTGGCCACAGTTTCTTTGGCAGACACTGATCAACTCAGCCTGCCAAGCACCCCAGCTGTTCCCCAGCTCCTTCATCCGGTGAGGGCTTTTCTTACTCCATAAGGAAGCAGTATGTTCAAGGCACCATATGCTGGGCAGGGAGAATCTCCTTTAACATTAACATTAAAGTTAAAAAGGGAAAGAGAGGAAAAGAATAGCAGATAAAATAATTTCCAAACTTTGTTCTCTTTTTCAGGTTTAGCTAAATTGCCAGAGATACTAATGACTTATTCAGAGAAGGTGAGTAGCATGGTTTCAGCGTCACTGGAAACACTTCTATTCCTCCTTCTGTCTCCTGGCTCCCATGTCCTCACCCCACCCCAATGACATGCCACAAGGCAAGGGAAACCTGACTGCATTTGGGTGGATGGCTGTAGAACAAGTAAGGGAGAACTGAGAGCACGTGTAGATGGCAAACAGGATCTCTGTCAGAAGCCTGAAAAAGGTCAAGGAAGCTGAGAGAAGGAGCAAGAGCAGCAGTCAAGAAAAAAAAACATATATATATATATATTCTTCCTCTCGCCTCTTTGCTCTCTCTCTCCTCTCCCTACTCATGAACACTGGGAACTAATACATTTACAAAACCTGGTAGAAAACAGCATTTAGGGAGTGTATTTTCACTTCCAAATGCCCCATCCTAACCCCTCAGATCCCTGTGAACTGAGTTTCCAAGGTGTCTCTGACTCTTTTTGCCTAAAGCAAATTTCCATAGCCATACCTACCTTGAGATGCAATTGAGTAGAAGTCCATTGGTTCTGTGGTCTCAGCCAGGAGTCTATTTTGCAAAACCCCCAAATATTTCTTTGCAAGGTGACGTTAAAGAAAGACAACAGTGAGCAGCAGAGCACCTGGATGACTGCACAGCTGTTTATTATCATGACCAGCAACCTGCATAACACCTTTTAGATGACAATAATTGGGAGCATTGTTCTCTTAGAAGCATGGCCCTAAAGGCCTGAAGCCAGGAAAATGCCCTACGTTTATTTCTTTCGGTGTAGGAAGTAGGGAGGCAGGCTCTGAGCAAGTTGTTGCTTCCAAACTGACAATCAAAAATGGGATTTTTTTTAAGAAAGATAATGTTCAAGAAAATCCCTTTTTAAACAGGACCCCCTAGTGTTAATTTTTTTTATGACTGTATTGGAGGCAGCTGGCAGGCCAGGCAAGCCCTCAGGAGACTGGGCTACATGGTAAGATGCAGATGGCAAAGCAGGCTAAAGCCTGGTACGCAGAAAGAGATAATCTGGCAAGTGGATTCTATTACTGAAGCTGTTCAATGGACAGTGTCTTGGCCACTCGCAGAACTTCAGATCCTTGGCATTTCAAATGTTTACAAAGGATCCAGTTTCCTTTGACTCAGAGGGAGACCTCGCTGGAGGCCTTGTTTCATAAACCAAATTGCCCACTGGGGCTGTCTGACAGTTGCTAGGCTCACAGAGACTGTGTCATGTCATGGTACCTGCTCTGCCTGGGCCCAGCATGTGACCTTGGACAGCTCTTCACTTCTCTAAGCCTAGGTCTCCTCATCTCTAAATTGAGCAAATCGATCAGGGATTGTCAAATATTATGACTGTGACCTAGAGTGAGAAGTACATTTTTACTTCAGGACCCACTAGAAATATAATTTTTTTAATTTAATTTAATAACTATAACAAACCCCTTGCCATCAAGTTGATTCTGACTCATAGTGACCCTATAGGACAGGGTAGAACTGCCCCCATAGAGTTTCCAAGGCTATAAATCTTTACAGAAGCAGACTGCCACATCTTTCTCCCTTGGAACTGCTGACCTTTTGATTAGCAGCTGATTGCTTAGCCACTGTGCCACCAGGGTGCCTAATAATTATAATACGTATATTAAATAACTGAAATAAAATATTTTATAAAATAGTATTTATCCCTAAGCCAATTTATTGGCTTTATTTATTTTGAGTCAATTCTGATTCATAGCAACTCTGTAATCCATTGCCTTCGAATCAATTACAACTCATAACGACCCTATAGGACAGAATAGAACTGCCCCACAGGGTTTCCAAGGAGCAGCCACCAGGGCTATACTACCTGCAATATAAGAAGCCCTGGTGATTTTTTTTTTATTCTACTCTCTTCCTCTCTCTTTTTCTAATGCTGGCCATGGGCCATCAAATTAATTTCATGGCCCCTAAATGGGTCACATGATTCCCGGGGTGGTACAAATGATTAATGTGCTTGGTTCCTAACCAAAAAGTTGAAGGTTCGAGTTCACCCAGGGGTACCTCAGAAGAAAGGCCTGGTGATCTTCTTCTGGAAAGTCCATTGAAAACCCTATGGAGTACAGTTCTACTCTGATACACATTGAGTTGTCATCCGTTGGAATCGACTCAATGGCCACTGGTTTGATTTTTTGCTTTTGTTTTGCTTTTTGGTTTCTGTCATTTAAGTAGGGAAATGAAGTAATGGCAGGCAGAGAAGCTGATAGAGGTGGCAACGGCTGTGTTTAAATATTTCAGGACCTCCGCCAAACTCTCAACGATGGTTTTATTAAACTAACCTTTCTACACTGACTTGCATAATTTCCCATTATTAAGTAACTCTTACTGCCAGAGTTCAGGGATGCCCTGCGAGCTTTCCTATCACCTATCACTGATCTTATCCTGCTGTTTGTGGCCTACTGCAACTGGTTTTGACCACTGTGACCCTACTAACTTTGACCACCACCGACTCCATTATGCCCTGTTTAGTAAAAACCCATCCATTTCCATTAATGGGGATCAGGAAAGCAGTAAGAATATGAAAAGGGTTGAAAAATAACTTTTAGGTTGTCCTGGAGAAGAGGACTCCACCCTTGTATTCTAGAGTCACATTTTAGAAAAGGGAATCCCTTCTGCACTGACCCAGAGCCTCTAACTGATGAACGCTTTCAGCAATGAAGATCTCACAGGTCTGCAAAATTGTCATTCCAATTTTCAGCCCCATTGATTATAGTAAGAGTTCTCCCTTATTTTGAATAAAATTATTCCTCCAGAGAATTTTCCAAGCAACTCAGAAGAAACTGACAATCCTTCATATAACTGAAGGAAACCAATCTGCTCACTCTTCTTTTTGTTGGGCCAAACATTATCAGGTCCTTAAAACGTTCCTCCTGTGATACAATTCCTAGCACTTAGACATAACTTTGATAATTGACTTGTCAACAATAATACTAACAATAAAGGTCACTGTATGCCAGTTGCTGTTCTAAGTGCCCTTACTTCAATGATCTCATTTAATATTCAAAACAGTCCTATGAGGTAGGCAAAATTATTATTTCGATTTTACAGATAAGGACAAAACAGAAGGGAGGTTAAATAACCAATAAGTAATGGAGCAAGCCAGACACTGAACTCACTAGTCTGACTCTAGAGAAAAAAAAAAAAAAAAAACACTCATTGCTGTCAAGTCAATTCCAGCAGACAGCGACCCTGTAAGACAGAGTAGAGCTGCCCCACAGGGTTTCCTAGGAGCGGCTGGTGGATTCGAACTGCTGTCCTTTTGGTTAGCTGCCATAGCACTTAACCACTGGGCCACCAGGGCTCCAGAGCTCACATTATTCACTGCTCCTCCACTCTGCTACTTCTTCACTAACAAGCCCGGAAGTAGTTAGTGTGAGTTCAGATTAAATCTTAGGTCTTCCGGCTCTCAGCCCAATGCTCTTTCCACTGTATCACATTATCCTGAATGCAGATGGAATGTCCTTGGAAGAAAGCAGGGGGAGCCTGGGGAGGGAGAACTAGGGTATACCAAACCAAAAACCAAACCCATTGCTGTCGAGTCGATTCCGACTCATAGCGATCCTAGGGGACAGAATAGAACTGCCTCGTAGCATTTCTAAGGACCGCCTGGTGGATTCAAACTGCCAACCTTTTGGTTAGCAACAGAACTCTTAACCACTACATCACCAGGGTTTCCAAAGTAGGGTATAAAAAAAATATATAGACCTCCCAAATTCAAATCCCCAGGAGAACTGAATAGCTGTTGAACTTTTGTTCTGTTAGGAGAAGTAACCTTTCCTATTTCTAAATTTAGTAATGAAAATGAAAACTGGCCAAGACAGAAAGACAGTCTTGCTATAGAAAGAGCTTTGAGACGCTCCCTAGTTCCCACACCTTAGACACCAGTGAAGACAAAGCTCAGAGGAAGTAGTCACCTCACACCAGGAAGGAAGCCATGGCCTCCAGCTATAGGGCCTGGTCACCTGAAGCCAAATAGTGTGATGACTACTCAGATGGTTACTATTCAGTGGTGAAAGCTTCTTTTGTGTCTTGATTTTTCTTCTCCCTCAAAGAATAGGGGGAGGGGGTAAGGGGAAAGGGATATACTTAACTTACAAAGCTGACCCTGAAAGATTTCATCAAGAAAGTGAACTTTCAGGAAGGATTTAAGAGAATAAGGCAAAAATCACAGAGAAAAATATCGAGGAGAGAGAGATGACAGTTGTCAACAGATTTATTCAAGGGCAGCAGCCAGGATGAGCCACTTAAAATGTAGATCAGCTCATGTCACCCTGTTCAACTTTCCGGTGTCTTATTCTAGAAAAGTCCTCATTCTGAATTCTGCTTATATTTTATTATCAGAGAGGCCTATCCTGACCCCTTTGGCTTAATTTGTAACCCCTCTTTCTTCTTTATCTGCTTTATTTTACTTTTTAGTATACTTTATGGACTGAATTGTGTCCCCACAAAATATGTGTTGGAAATCTAAACCCCATACCCGTGGAGGAGCCCTGGTGGCATAGTAGTTAAGAGCTTGGCTGCTAACCAAACACTGTCAGTTCAAATCCACCAACCCGTCCTTGGAAACTCTATGGGGCAGTTCTACTCTGTCCTATAGGGTTGCTATGAATAGGAATCAACTTGACAGCAATGGGTTTGGGTTTAGTTTATACCTGTGGATGTAATCCCTTTTGGGAATAGGTTTTCTTTGTTATGTTAAAGAGGCCATACTTGTGTTAATGTGTGTCTTAAACCTAATCACTCTGAGTTATAAAGTGCAGCATAGACACGGAGACAAGGGAGCACAAACTGGAGGATAGATGCATTGTGAAGATGGCCAAGAAACCAAGAAAAGCCAGGGCTACAGAAGTTAAAAGAGACAAGGATCTTCCCCAAAAGCCAACAGAGAGCCTTCCCTTATAGCCAGTGCCCTGAACTCAGACTTTGAGCCTCCTGAGCTATGAGAAAATGAACATCTGTTCTTTAAAGCCACCCGCTTGTGGTATTTCTGTTACAGCAACACTAGAAAACTTGTTGTATGCTTCCTAGTCGATTCCAACTCACAAGACCCTGTAAGACAGAGTAGAACTACCCCATATGGTTTCCTAGACTTTAATCTTTATGGGAGCAGATTGTCAGATCTTTCCCCCGTCAGAGCCCCTGGTGTGTTGGAACCACCAGCACTCAACTATTGTGCTATCAGGGCTCCTTATTAGGAAACTAAGACAGCATATATCACCATCTGCCATGTGATTGATTTTTTTGTTTGTTTGTGGTCTGTCCTCCCCTTCCCTTACTGGAATATAATACTTTGAGAGAAACCTAAGTCTAATTTTTTTTCCTACTGTACCCCAGCAACTGAGCCTGGCATTTGTTGACAGAGGAATGAATGAATGAGTGAATGAACAAACAAATGAACAAAACTGTAAAGAGAAAAAGAAAAGGGGTGGGTAAAGAAGATAACAAGAGGATGGCTGTTTTTAATAGTAGGGAGACCTGAAAAAGGAAATGCGTTACCCAAAGAGGGATAAGAGGAAGAGGGAAGACGATAGGAACTGATAAGCCTTCCACAGATTTAAAAATAGCAACATTCATCTTCTCTGCAAACCACATGGCCACCTATTTTAGTATCCCATTCTGTTTGGTCTCACAAAAATAAATGATTCTAATAGCTTCTATTTATTGAGTCAGACATGTGATCCGCATCAGTTCCAGTCATTACAATGACCCAAAAAATTATCAATTATTATCCCCACTTTGCAGATGTCAAACTGGGGGCAAACAGTCAGACAACTTATTCACAAAAGTCAAAAATGGAAATAATTCATATGTCCATCAACAGATGAATGGATAAATAAAATGTAGTATATACAGTACATACAGTGGAATGTTATTTAGCCCTAAAAAAAGAAAACGTATTGAACCATGCTATATGGATTTACCTTGAAAACATTATACTAAGTGAAAGATGTCAGATACCAAAGGTCACGTATGTTTCCATTTATATGAAATATCCAATATAGGTAAATTCATAGAGACAGAAAGCAGATTACTGGTTGCCAGGGGCTGAAGGAAGGAAGAAATGGGGAGTAACTGTTTAACGGGAATGAGGTCTCCTTTAGAGGATGATGAAAATGTTTTGGAACTAGATAGACGTAGTGGTTGCACAGTATTGTGCATGTTCTAAATTGCATCAGATTAGTCACTTTAAAGTGGTTAATTTTATGTTATATGAATTTCACTTCAATAGAAATGAAAGAAAATAAAATTAAAAAGTTAACTAACTTGCACAAGGACATAGAGCTGGTAAGTACTCTCCAGAATTTCAGTCTATTCCTGGATGGCTCTTATATCTATATTCTTAGCACTATGTCCTTCTGTTTTCAAAGCTAAAATAATGCCTTGGAGGTAACATCCTAGAAAATAGCCTTCAATATTAGGCCTGAAAATAGCAAGAGATGAAGGCCACTGACAGGTTTTCACTGAGTTTACCTAATGCCTTTAACTTTCTGGGATTCTAGCTATCAGTAACCCTCGTTATTGTGTTTCCCTCAAAAATCAAAGAATGTTAGTGTTAAAAAGGACCCTAATGAACATTTAGTCCAGGGATTATTAGCCTAAAGTCCATGAGTAAATTTCAGGAATTCTTTGAATTCCTTGGAATTTATGCAAAATTTTATATGTGAGTGCCTTTGAAATCTTTTCTTCTAGAAAAGAGTCATTACTTTTGTCCAATTTTCAAAAATGTCTAAGACCCTGAGAAGAGTTAAGGTAGATGCAGTCCAACCCTCTCCTTTTAAAGGTGAGAAAACTGAGAGTTACAAAATGTAAGAGGAGAATCCATTAAACTCCAGCCTGCCAATTGCAACCCAGAGTCCTTTCTTCTAAATTCTCACCTGATGTCTAGATGTCAAATTAGACCCAAAGTGCTTCTGTTTTTCAATGTCAGCTTATAAAGCTGTAGAGCCAAAGAAAATATTTCTTTTAATCTCTTTTATACTCATTAACATAGGAAAGGAGAAGGGTGAGAAGAGAGATGTTGAGTAGCAGGTTTTATAAATTTTGAAGCCCGGAAAATACTCCAGTTTGAATTCCAGAATGGAACAAACATTTAAAGGGCTTTTTTCCCTAGTCAATTTTTTTTTTTTGTCAACCTATTGTAAGTTTAATAAGCTAATATTATTCTTTCATTTTTGTTTCTATTGTGATGTATTATGGCTCATGTTAAAGAATTCGAGATTCCCTTGGACTAAGAAGAACTTACTAGGAAGAGTTTATATTTCTTTGTGATTCAGGAATATTCACTAGGTATCTTACAACACGGATGAACCTTGAAAACAATAGCCTGAATGAAATAAATCAGTCACAAAAGGATGAACATTGCATGATCCCGCTTACATGAAATAGGCAAAATGTATAGGGAACTAAACTTATTAGTGCTGATCAGGGATGGGAGGGAGAAGGTAAAGGGGAATCATTGTAGGGGGTGCTGAATTTCTGTTAATGTTGGTAGAATAATTTGGAAAACAATAGTGGTAATGGTTGTACAACATTAAGACCAGAATCAATGTCACTGAATTATGCACGTAAAAATTATTAAATTGGCAAATGTATATACTGTAGTATACATAGTAAACTCTGTGAAAGCTGGAATCTGTGTAAGGTGGAAACCTGTCAAAGAAGAAAATCTCAAAGTTTTTTCCACTATAAGGAGCAATAGAGGAAGTGCTATAGAAGGAAGCATCATGCAGTCCCTCCACAGCAAAGACTTGAAAAACTAAGTAAAACAGAGACAAACATCAATCCTGGAATCCTAAGTGTCAAATGAAGAGATAAAGAGCTCAACTGAGCACCAGACGGAATAAGAAACTGACAGAAAACAGCAAGGAGAGATATGAGCAGAGGTTCCCCAACAGCTAATTCAGCACAGATCTGTAACTTGACCTTACTAATGCCAGTAAATTTTCATTAGTCCTTAAACTAGCCCAGATCAGATTTGGCCTGCCTTACATGCACACAAGGGCCAGATGTGACCACTAATTGACCTCAAGAGAAGATGCAGCAACAGGAGGAACAAATCAGAAGGAAAGTTATCACCCAGACTCTATTTTGAAGTGAGAGGTCCAACAAGAATCATGTCGCCTCCTGTTTCCTGGCCACCTTCTAGAGTTTTCCCTCCCCAGAATACCTGTGTGGCCACCATCTTGCTGCCCAAATTGCATATAAGCCCTGCTTCCCCATAACTTGGGGAGCCAGATCTGAGGAACTTCCTCCCAGCTTCTTGCTCTGTGCATTGCAATAAAGTTACTTTCTCTTTTTCAAAGACCAGTGTCTAGATAATTTGCAAGTCTGAGCATACAGGACAAAGATCCACCTTTCTGAGTTTGGTAACAGATTCACCATCTTGGACTCCTGTCAAAGATTGGAGGACAGAGAATACAGGAAAGCAGCTTCATGGAGTTCCCAGCAGGGGACAGAGCACCCAGTAACCAGTGACACACACTTTCCCATGCCCCACCCTTCTTCCCCATGCTCCAACTCCAGCACTTCCCAGTGGGCCAAGGCTGCTCTTCTGGGAAGCGCCAGCTCTAAGCTGCTTGGATTCATCCCACCCAATCCAGCCAGCCCATTCAGTGCCATTTCTTTTCTGCTAGTGTTGCTTTTTTTGGCTTCTTTTGGTTTCTTCCCTGCCTCTCACCCCTCCTCATCCTTTCTCTCAAACACCTGGCTCCATGTGCCATCTTTGCTTCTTCTTGACAGGCTGTGAAGTGCCGCTTAGCTGGGGAACTCTTTCCCCATTCTGTGCCTCCACGCTGGTGTGATCCCTGGGGCTTTTCTCCTTTTTCTTCATTTCTTGGTTTCTCATCTTTCTCTACTTACCTTTTTTCCTGTCTCCTGGATACCTGGTGCTGTGTGCCATATCTGCCCCTTCTAGCAAGGCTGTCCTGCTTGGCTTGGAAGCCACTTCCCTGGTCTATGAAACTACACCAGTGAGATCCCTAGGGCCCTTTCTTCTTCTTTTTTTTTTTTGTTAATTTTAATCTTTTATTTATTTTTTTTCTCTTTTGCTTTTTTTTTCCTCTTCATTTCTCAATCTCTCTCTGCTTTCCTTCTTTCCCTAACTCCTGAATACCTGGTGCTATGTGCCATCTCCACCTCTTCTAGACAGGCTGTGCTCTGAGGCCTGGGAGGCACTTCCCCAGTAGCTGGTAGGATCCCTAGGGACTTTTCTTTCTTTTTTGAAATTTTTTATTTATGTTTTTTCTTTTTTCTTTTTCCTCATTTATCAGTTTCTCGTATCTCTACTCCAATGACAGGATCCCTCAGCATTCTTTTTTTTTTTTTTTTGGCTCATATTTTTCTCTCCTCTCTCTCCTTTCACACACCCAACTTAGCTCCACACATCACAGCCTCCTCCTTTCCTCCTGCCTGTCTGCACCATTACAGAACTTCACACCCCCCGAGCAGCATAGGCATGGCCTACTGCAACCTGCCCTGCACTGACCCCCAACCCATGCTGTCGACCAGTACATGACACAAACAACCCATCCCAGCCCCTGTCCTTCAGCTGAACTTGGCCTGCTGCACCATAGCTGAGCAACTGGCCCTGTCTAATGGCAAAGAGTTGAAAAGTATCGTGCCCACAGATGAAGAAACGACAAAAAAATGCACAGCCTGCCTGCTCAGACAAAACCAAATAAAAAAGGCAGGATGAAACAAACAAATCTACAATCAATAAACAAAGAAAATAACTACTGAATGTCCCAAATGAGGCAGGCAATAACAAAATATATATATTTTTAAAAAGGGCATGGTGGTTCCAGTAGGCATCCAAAATAAAACACCAGATGAGTTTCCAGTAGAAGAAAAGGCACTGATATGGAATTTAAATCTCTAATATTCAAAGCTATCCAGGAATTGAAGCAAAAAGTAGAAAAAAATGAGGAGACAGACAAATTCATGATAAAAGACAGAAAAATTCATGAAAAACACAGACAAAACAATGGGACAATTCAGGAAAATAATATAGGAACAAAATATCAAAATAAATTCACAACTGAAATCATACAAAAACAACAATTACAAATTAAAAAGGCAAACAATAAGATTTCAGAAATGGACAGTATCATAGAGGGTGTGAGGAGCAGGTTTGAAATGGATGGACGACAAATACTTGGATACCACTTTGTTTGAGGAAAAATCAGAAAAAAGAATGAGGAAAAATGAAGAAACCCTGAGAATGATGTGGGATACAGTCAAAAGCAAAATTTATGCGTGATTGGAGTTCCAGAATGGGGGAGGAAACGGAAAACAGAGAGAGAATCACTGAAGAACTGGTGACAGAAAACTTTCCTAATATCATGAAAGATGAAAAGATGACCACCCAAGAAGCTCAATAAACCCCATATAGGATAGACCCAAAAGAAAATCACCAAAGCCTATCATAATCACACTTGCTAAAACTAAAGACAAAGAAAAAATCCTGAGAGCAGCTCGAGAAAAATGAAGAGTCACATACAGATGGGAAACAATAAGACTAAGCTCTGATTACTCAGCAAAAACCATGCAGGCAAGAAGGCAATGGGATGGCTTATACAAAACAATAAAAGAAAAAAATATTGCCAGCCAAGAATAACATATCTTGCTCAAATATGATGGTGAAATTAGGACTTTTGCAGATAAACAGAAATTAAGGGAGTATGTAAAAACGAAACCGAACTTACAAGAATTATTAAAAGGAGTCCTTCGGTTTGAAAACAAACAACATCAGCCATCAGCCTGAATCTAGGATGCAAGATACACCAGCCAGACACCAACCTAGGAAATGAAGTCCCAAGGATTATTCAAAACCAAAAGATTTACAGCAGGGAACCAGAGAGGTTAATCTGAAAATCACAACAACATCATAACAATAAAAAAAGTCAAATAAACAGTGTAGGTATAGAACTTTCTAATGGAGAGGAAGGCGAGGCAATAACAAGTAACAACAGACTGGTTCAAATGTAGGAATATAAGGGTAAATTTCAAGGTCACCACAAAGAAAGTTAACAAATCTACTCATTAAAATAAAGAAGAAAAACATAAAGTCACTAAAAACAAAATTTACAAAAGCAAAAGAAATTTTTTAAAAATCCACAAACAAAAGGAATTCAGCACAGGAGAGTAAGAGGAACAAAGAAAATGTCAGAATCACGAAAAGAAAGCACTACAAAATGACAATAAACGCACACCTATCAATAATTACACTGAACGTAAATAGCCTAAACACACCCATAAAGACAGAGTGAAAGAATGGATTTAAAAAAAAACAGGACCCATCAATATGCTATCTCCAAGAGACATACCGTAAAAACAAAGACATAAATTTATTAAAAATCAAAGGCTGAAATAAAATATATCAAGCAAACAGCTACCAAAAAACAGCAGGAGTGGCAATACTAACTCAGATAAAATTGACTTTAAAAAAAATTGCCATAAAAAACAAAGAAGGATGCTATATAATGATTAAAGGGACAATCCATCATGAAGAAATAACCACAATAAAAACCTGCATACTCAATGACAGGGCTCTAAAATTCATAAAACAAACTCTAACAGCACTGAAAACAGAAATTGACAGTTCCACAATAATAGTGGGAGACTTCAACACACCATTCTTGGTAAAGGACAGAACATCTAGAAAGGAACTCAACAAAGATACAGAAGATCTAAAGGCCACAGTCAGTTAGCTTGACCTCAAAGACATATATAGAACACCCAACAGATGCAAAATACATTCTTTTCCAACTCACATGGAACGTTCTACAGAATAGGCCACAAAGCAACCCTTGACAAAATCCAAAACATTGCGGTAATACAAAGTATCTTCTCTGATCACAATGCCATCAAAGTAGAAATAAACAAAAAGGAACAGCACAGAAAAAAATCAGTTACATGGAAACTGAATAACACTGTGCTTAAAAACCACTGGGTAATAGAAGAAATCAAAGATGGAATCAAAAAATTCCTCGAATCAAAAGAGAATTAAAACATACTGTACCAAATTATTTTGGGCACAGCAAAGGCAGTGCTTAGAGGTCAATTTATAGCAATAGATGCACACATCAAAAAAGAAGAAAGGAATGAAATCAAAACATTACCTTTGCAACTCAGACAAATAGAAAAAGAACAGCAAAATAAGCCATAGCAACCAAAAGAAGGAAATAATAAAGATCAGAGCAGAAATAAATGATATAGAGAATAGAAAAACAATAGAAAGAATCAACAAAACCCAAAGTGGGCTTTCTGAAAAGATCAACAAACCAATAGCCAAACTAACAAAAGAAAAACAGGAGAGGACACAAACAACCCAAATAAGAAATGAATGGAAGACTTTACAGCAGACCCAACTGAAATAAAAAGATCATTAACAGAGTACTAAGAAAAACTCTTCTCCAACAAATTTGAAAACCTAGAGGAAATGGTCAAATTTCTAGAAACACATTACCTACCCAAACTAACACAAAATGGTGTTGAAAATCTGAACAGATCCATAACAAGAGAAGAGGTTGTAAGTGTAATAACCGAGCACCCCGCCCCAAAAAAAAGCCCTGGCCCAGATGGCTTCACTGGAGAACTCTACCAAACATTCAGAGAAGAACTTACACCAGTAATATTCAAACTATTTCAGAACATAGAAAAGGAAGGGGTATTTCCAAATTCATTCTACAAAGCCAGTGTAACTCTGATACCAAACCAGGCAAAGACACTACAAAAAAAGAAAATTATAGACCAATATCTCTCATGAATACAGATGCAAAAATTCTCAACAAAATTCTAGCCAATAGAATTCAGCATCATATCAAAAAATAAAATAATATACCACGACCAAGTAGGATTCATACCAGGTATGCAAGGATGGTTCAACATTAGAAAATTAATCAACATAATCCACCACATAAATAAAACCAAACAAAAGACTCACACGATCATCTCAATCGATGCAGAAAAGGCACTTGACAAAGTCCAACACCCATTCCTCATAAAAACTCTCAATAAATTTGGTATAGAAGGAAAATCCCTTAACGTAATAAAGGGCATCTGTACAAAACAAACAGCCAACATCATTCTTAATGGAGAGAGGTTGAAAACATTCCGCTTGAGAACAGGAACAAGACAAGGATGCCCTTTATCACCACTCCTTTTTAACACTGTTGTAAGTCCTAACTAGAGCAATAAGACAAGAAAAAGAAATAAAAGGCATCGAAATTGGTAAGGAAGAAGTAAAACTGTCCCTATTTGGTGGTGTAGTGATTAAGTGATACGGCTGCTAACCAAGGGGTCGGCAGTTGGAATCCACCAGGCGCTCCTTGGAAACTCTATGGGGCAGTTCTACTCTGTCCTATAGGGTCACTATGAGTCGGAATCGACTCGACGGCACTGGTTTTGGTTTGTTGGGTTTATGATACTATACGTAGAAAATCCAAAAGACTCCATGAGAAAACTACTGGAACTAATAGAAAGATTCAACAGAGGAGCATGATACAAGATAAACATACAAAAGTCAGTTGGATTCCTATACACCAATAAAGAGAAATACAAAAAGGAAATCAGGAAAACAAAACCATTTATAATATCCCTAAAAAATTACAATGCTTAGGAATAAATCTAACCAGGGATGTAAAAGACCTATATAACGAAAACTACAAAACACAATTGCAAGAAACCAAAAGAGACCTACGTAAGTGGAAAAACATATTATGCTCATGGATAGGTAGACTCAACACTGTGAAAATGTCACTTCTACCCAAAGCAACCTACAAATACAATGCAATCCCAATCCAGATACCAACAGCATTCTTTAAAGTGATAGAAAAACTAATCATTAACTTAATATGGTGCCTTAGTCATCTAGTGCTGCAATAACAGAAAAAAAAAAAAACCACAAATGGATAGATTTAACAAAGAGAAATTTATTTTTTCACTGTCTAGTAGGCCACAGGGGCATCAGATCCAGGAGAAGGGTTTTTCTCTCTGCAGGCTCTGGAGAAAAGTCCTTGCCATCAGTCTTCCCTTGGTCTGGGAGCATCTCAGCACAAGAAACTCAGGTCCAAAGGACACGCTCGGTCCTGGCACTTCTTTTTTGGTGGTCTGAGGTCCCCCTGTCTCTCTGCTCACTTCTCTCCTTTATATCTCAAAAGAGATTGGCTTAAGACGCTACCTAATATTGTTGTTGTTGTTAGGTACCGTTGAGTTGGTTCTGACTCATAGCGACCCTATGCATAACAGACAGAAACAGTGCCTGGTCCTGTGCCACCCTTACAATTGTTGTTATGCTTGCCTAGATTCATAGTTTATGCATTCCAGGTTCCAATTATTAATGGATGTTTGCAGCTGTTTCTTCTTATTTTGAGTCGTGTAGACCTCATTAATATAACTGTTGCGAATACATCTTATTACATCATAGTGATAGGATTTACAACATATAGGAAAATCACACAAAATGGTGGACAATCACACAACATTGAGAATCATGGCCCAGCTAAGTTGACAGATATTTTGGGGGGACACAACTCAATCTATGACATATGGAGAGGAAGGAGGCCCCATATAAGTAAAGCACTATCTAAGAAGAATTAAGTAGGAAGGCTTGCACTACCTGACCTCTATACAACTACGGCAGTCAAAACAGTCTGGTACTGGTGCAACGACAGATACATTGACCAGTGGAACAGAACTGAGAACTCAGATGTAAATCTATCCACCTACAGTCACCTGATCTTTGGCGAGGGCCCAAAGTCCATCAAATGGGGAAAACTCAGTCTTTTTAACAAATGGTGCTGGCAAAACTGGATGTCAACCTGCAAAAAAATGAAGCAGGACCCATACCTCACATCATACACAAAAACTAATTCAAAATGGATTAAGGACCTAAACATAAAATAACTATAAAGATCATAGAAGAAAAAATAGGATCAATGCTAGAGGCCCTAATACATGGCATTAACAGAATACAAACCATAACAACACACAAACTTCAGAAAATAAGCTAGATAACTGGAATCTTCTAAAAATTAAACACTAAGCTTATCAAGGAAAGTCTGGTGGTGCACTGGTTAAGTGCAATGGCAGCTAACCAAAAGATCGGCAGTTCAAATCCACCAGGCGCTCCTTGTAAACTCTATGGGGCAGTTCTACTCTGTAGGGTCGCTATGAGTTGGAATTGACTCGACGGCAATGGGTTTGGTTTTGGTGGGTTTATGCTTATCAAGAAACTCCACCAAAAGAGTAAAAAGAGAACCTACAGATTGGGGAAAAATTTTGGGCTATTACAAATCTGACAAGGGTCTAATCTCTAAAATCTATACGAAAATCCAATACCTCTACAATAAAAATACAAATAATCCATTTAAAAAATGGGCAAAGGAAATGAACGAACACTGCACCAAAGAAGATATTCAAGCAGCTAACAGACACATGAGGAGATGCACGCAATTACAAGCCATTAGAGAAATTCAAATCCAAACCACAATGAGATCCCATCTCACCTTGGCATTACTGGCATGAATCAAAAAAACAGAAAATAGCAAATGTTGGAGAGGGTGTGGGGAGATCAGGACTCTTATGCGTTGCTGGTGGGAATGCAAAATGGTACAACCATTTTGGAAAACGATATGGTGATTTCTTAGAAAGCTAGAAATAGAAACACCATATGATCCAGCAATCCCACTCCTAGGAATATATCCTAGAGAAATAAGAGCCATCACAGGAATAGACATGTGCACAACCATATTCACTGCAGCATTGTTCACAATAGCAAAAAGATGGAAGCAACCTAGACGCCCATCAACAGAAGAATGGATAAACTGCGATACATACACACAATGAAGTACTATGTAATGATGAAGAACAATGATGAACCTTTGAAACATCTCACAACATGGATGAAACTGAAGGGCATTATGCTGAGTGAAATAAGTCAATCACAAAAGGGCAAATATTATACAAAACTACTACTATAAAAACTCAGGAAAAGGTTTACACACAAAAAGAAACAATCTTTGATGGTTATGAGGGAGGGGAGGGGTGGGGATAGGAAAACACTAGACAATACATAAGCGGTAACTTTGGTGATGGGTAAGGCAGTAACCATATTGGGGAAACCAGCACAACTTGTCCAAGGCAAAGCCATAGAAGCTCCGTAGTCACATTCGAACTCCCTGAGGGACCGAATTACAAGCTGAGACCACGGTCTTGAGGAACATCTAGCTCAATTGGCATAACATAGTTTATAAAGCAAATGTTCTACATTCTACTTTGGTGAGTAGTGTCTGGGGTTTTAAAAGCCTGTGAGCAACCATCTAAGATACTCCACTGGTCTCACCCCTTCAGAAGCACGGGAGAATGAAGAAAACTAAAGACACAAGGGAAAGATTAGTCCAAAGGACTAATGGACCACAACTACGATGGCCTCCACCAGACTGAGTCCAGTACAACTAGATAGTGTCTGGCTACCAACACTGACTGCTCTGAGGGGGATCACAGTAAAGGGTCCCAACAGAGCTGGAAAAAAATGTAGAACAAAAATTCTAACAAAAAAAAGACAAGACTTACTGGCCTGAAAGAGATTGGAGAAACCCCAAAAGTACAGCCCTGGACACTATCAGCTCAGTAATCAAGTCACTCCTAAGGTTCACCCTTCTTCCAAAGATTAGACAGGCCCATAAAACAAAAGGAGACTAAAGGGGCATACCAGCCCAGGGGCAAGGACAAGAGGGCAGGAGGGGACAGGAAAGCTGGTAATAGGAAACCCAAGGTTGAGAAGGGAGAGAGTTGACATGTCGTGGGGTTGGTAACCAATGTCATAAAACAATGTGTGTACTAACTGTTCCATGAGAAGTTAGTTTGTTCTGTAAACCTTCATCTAAAGTACAATAAAACAAAAGAAGCAATAGAAAAGTGATTTAAGACTGCACTCTGTCAAAGGTGAAAAACTCACGATACCCACAAAAACAAGGCAGTTCCAGCAAGTGCTAGCTCTCATAGGTTTCACCGTATTTACCACAATTTAAAAAAAAAAAAGAATATTCACCACTTATCAGAAACCTAACTGGAAGTTTGCCTGATAGTATGGTCCCAATTATATGGTTTCTCTGTTTTGCAATCTAGAGAAATGGAATTTTTTTTACATCAGCCTGTCCTTGAATCTCCCCCACAAGATCGAGCTGGAGGAAGCAGATAAGCCACCTCTTATATGTCAGTTTTTCCCCAGGTGCCAACTGGGTGCTTCATGAGGAGCACTCAGTTACAGTCACTTGTGCTTTATAAACCTGAACACTTGAGCACCAGAGCAGGACCTCTCAAACTTTCATAAGACCTTGTTAAAATACAGATTCTGATCCATGAAATCTGGATGGGGCCTGAAGTTCCCATTTTACCAGGCTCCCAGGTGGTGCTGCTCTTCTGGACCACACTCTGAGTAGCAAGTCGCTAGAACACTGGTATGTAACCTTTGAGTCTGCCAAGTGCTGGGCTGGCTGCATTAGCATATTCTGGAGAATCTTGTTAAATACAATGCCCCAAGTGCTTCTCCTCCAGAGACAGAGATTGAATACATCAAGAGTGGAACTCTGGGACCTGTATTTTTAATGGTCACCCCATGTGGTTCTGGTGGTGAAGTGGTTAAAGAGCTTGGCTGCTAATCAAAAGGTCAGCAGTTTGAATCCACCAGTTGCTCCTCGGAAACTCTATGAGGCAGTTCTACTCTGTCCTATACGGTTGCTATGAATTGGAGTCAACTCGACGGCAACAGGTGTAGTTTTTGGGTCACGTGGTTCTGATGCTTGGCCTGGTTTGAGAACTACTGCTCTAAAGCAAAGATCACAGAGGGAAAGGTGTACACGTAGGTGTACAAGATGGTTCAAGGTTGGAGAAAGAAACTAACGTAGCATTTATTTGTATTTTTTTTTTTACCAAAAAAGGAAAAAACGAATAGAGCATTTATGTGTATTTTTTTAACCGAAAAAGAAACAAATTGAGCTTTTATTTCTGTGTGTGCTTTCTTTCTTTTACCAAAAAAGACAGGCACTAATATAGCATTTATTTGTATTTTTTTGCCTGAGCCTTACTCATGTTAGAATTAGGATTGACAATGGTACCCTTACTCAGTTCCTGAATTAACTCCTGACACAAAATAGCTCAAGAATAAGAGGAAGTTCAGCAAACACACAGGAGTTGCTATGGTGCCCCCACATGTTGATTTACCATTCATGAGCTACAGGTTCTCAACAATGGTTTACTCTATAAAAGTAAGGCCTTCAAAATGTGGAAGTTTACAATGTATTGTAACAAAATGGGGAGTGAGCGTGAAGATGTTTGGTACTGCACAGAAGTATTCGGTTTATCCATGGCAAAATGCTAAAAGGGGTTATTGGACTTAAAAGTGAGTTGCTCATTTTCTCTTATAAAAATATAAGTGCTCCAAGAATATGAATCCCAAATTCATTGTGCAAAGTGAAAGAAGCCAGATTCAAGAGACTACACGATGTATAATTCAATCTGTAGGACAGTCTCAAAAAGGCAAAGCTGTAGGAACAGAGAACAGATCAGTGGATGCCAGGGGATAAGGAGGGGAGAAGGGCTGACTACAAAGGAGCATAAGAGAATTTGGGGGAGATGAAACTGTTCAGTGTCTTGAGTATGGTGGTGGTTACATTTTGCATTTGTCAAAACTCATTCTAGTTACTGTAAAGTTGACTCTGACTCATGGTGACCCCATGTACAACAGAACAAAATGTCGCCTGGTCCTGCGTCACACTCATGATCATTGGTATATTTAAGTTTATTGTTGCGGCTATTGTATAGCGCCTTCCAGCCTAGGGAGCTCATCTTCCAGCATTGTATCAAACAATATTCTGTTATGATCCATAAGGTTTTCATTGACTAATTTTTGGAAGATTTCCAGGCCTTTCTTTCTAGTCTCTCATAGCCTGGAAGTTTGGCTACTCAAACCATCTCTTCTTGCCCTTCACTTTTCTTGTGTTAAAGGAGTTAAAATACTCTTAGACTAGAGAGAACTATAGGTGACCCCACTGATATTTAAAATACCAGTGGCATAGCGTCTAGCATCATAGCAAAATACAAGCCACCACTGTATGACAAACTGGCAGGTGTGTGACGGTCAAAACTTATAGAACTGTACATTAAAAAGGGTGACTGTTATCATATGTCATTTGTACCCCAATAAATGTAACTTAAAAAAAAACAGGGGTGAATAAATGTCACTGAAAAAAAAAAGAAATGCTTCTAACACTTTTTTTGTGTAGTATATGGGAGGTGTTATGGCAGGTGTTTAAAAAAATTGAAAGTAAACTAAACTTAGAACTAGATCTTTAAATCACTGTATCTCAAAAGTTTCACAATAACATTTTTTTAAAATGAAGCATATTTAATCACATTGTTACATTAAAATTTTGATAATTAATAATTTTGAGTACCAAATGGTATCATACTGTTAAAAAAATAACATTATTTTAATTAAAAAAAAAACCTCATTCTTTTAAAATTTCTACTTTTATGTACTTTGCATTACAGCAGTATATATATAATTATATAATTTTAAAATAAAGAGATATATCTATTGGGGAGAGCAAGCTCAAAAATTATTTTACTACAGAGGTGATGATCAAAAACCTTGGTAATCACTTTTCTAGAGTAAGACAAATTGTCTTCGAGTTCATTCCAACTCATTGCAACTCTATGTGTGTCAGAGTAAAATTGTGCTCTATGGAGTTTCCAGTGACTGAAGTTTTGGAAATAGATTGCCAGGGCTTTCTTCCAAGGTGCCTCTGGGTGGATTTTAACCTCCAAACTTGTAGACGTTAGCAGCAGAGCACGTTAATCATTTCCAACACCCAAGGATTAGAGCTTCTCAAACTTTAATTGTGCATATGGACCACCTGGGAATCTTGTTAAAATACAAATTTGGATTAAGAAGGTGTAGGGTCTTTACAGAATTCTGCTCTGTACTATAGGGTCGCTATGAGTTGGAATCAACTGGATGGCAATGGGTTAGGGTCTTTATGAGTCTGAATAGACTCCTCAGCACACAACAACCACAGGGTGGGGTCTGAGATCTTACATTTCTAATAAGCTCCTAGGTGATGCCGATGTAATTGGCCCAAGGAACCACACTTTGAGTAGCAAGACTCACACCACAGTAGCCTGAAGAAATTCATGCAGCTATTACCAAGATTAACAACCATTGCGTTTTATTCATACCCAGTATGCAATATGCCTTTTTTGTGTAGGAAACAAAGGTCCCTCTCCGTCAATAGGCCAACTTCCCTAGCATCTTCCTACTGCAGATCCACAAGGAGAAAATCGTTCTCATTTTATGCTCAAAAACGCAGGTTGTATTTACCTCAGCTGCTTATCCACCAGTGTGATTTTTTTAAAGGAAGGAAACATTGTCTAATAATATTAGTGCCTTATATCTTACACACTGGAGCCCTGGTGACACAGCTGCTAACCAAAAGTTCGAGTTCACCAGCTGCTCCTCGGAAACCCTATGAGGCAGTTCAACTCTGTCCTATAGGGTTGCTATAAGTCATAATCTACTCAACCGCAACAGGTTTGTTTTGTTTTTTATATTTACACATGGTTTATAGTTTACCAAATGCACTCAAATATGTCATCTTACACCAGCCTCACAATGATTCTTAGACGTAGAATGGAGGAGAAGTATTATAAACCTATTTTACAGGTACATCACAGAGTCCCTGTGTGGTGCAAATGATTAAGACATCTGGATGCTAAACAAAAGGTTGGAGATTCAAGTCCACCCAGCCCCTCGAAAGAAAGGCCTGGCAATCTACTCCCCAAAAATCAGTCAGTGAAAATGCTATGAAGCACAATTCATGACACAACATGAACTTCCAAGAGTCAGAATTGACTTGTCAGCAACAGGTTTATATAACCAAGGCAGCAAGCAGAGCACCTTCAGAGTTGGAGAGGTTACAGGAGGCTTTAAGAAGAAAGTGGCACTGAGTCTGAAGATCAAGAATGGGTAGGATTTCAAGCAGGTGAGGAGTGGAGGGTAATATTACAAGAAGGCAGGATGGGAATCAAGCATACTGTAAATATTTATTGAGCTGTTACTCTAAAGCCCAATAAAATCAGAAGGAGCAAAGATATTTTAACTTTGTTCTGTGGGAAAATGGAGCCATTAAGGAATTTTCATTTGGTGAGTGATATCAGATGCACTGTTCAAACATCTGAATTTGATGTAGGCAAGGCTGGTGAATGTGAGACCAGCAGGGAGTACTAAAGGGAAAGAAGCAAAAAATGAAGACGTGAACAAAGGCAATAGCAGTGTAAAAGAAAAGGATATATTTATAGAACTTTGTGTCTGGTTGCATGTTGGCTATGACAGGAAGCCCTCAGGAAAAATAACTTTTTATATCTCAAAGCCCATGAACACATGCATGCCCTTTGACCTAATTATTCCTCACCTAGGATTTTAGACCAATGAAATAGTTTCCCTAAAGGCAAAACCTCTTCCCACAAATATGTTCAAGTTTCCACAAACGTGTTCATAGTATTATTTATAAGAATAAAAACTTGGGAAGCATTTACATGTTAAAATATAGAGTGATTAAGTAAATAATTGTGCAATAAGATTATACAGTCATTAGAATGACATTATAAGGTTAAACAAAAATATTGAAGGACATTAGAAAAGACTGGAATAAACAGACAGACATGTCTTCTGATGGGAAGAGTTAATGCTTTAAATATATCAATTTTTCCAAAATAATATATAAATTAATGTAATTCCAAAAAGATCTTATTTTTTTGGAATGGATAAATTGACCCTAAAATCTTCATGGGAAGGTAAATGGATCACATTTACTACAAAAAAAAAAAAAAAAGAAAATTCTGAAGGACATTGAAAAGGTGCTTGCACTAATGGGTATTGTAATATATTATCTTTGCACCATAATAATCAAAATTGTACATTACTGGCATAGAATGGACATCTGAAAGGAACAGAGAAGCATCCAGAACAGATACAAATATATATAGGAATAACATACATGATATAAGTGACACTTAAAATTAATGGAGAAAATACAGATTTTTTTCAATAAGAGATAGTGGGGTAATTAGGTATGCATTCAAAAGGAAATTAACTCTCCACAGCATATGATATTTAAAAAGAAATCCTAGAATAATTAAAGTGCTTTTAAAAAAAGAAAAAAAAATTAACAATATTAGCAGTAAAGAAGCAAGACAGAAAGCCCAGAAGCCTTTAAAAATGTAAGACAGATTGGACTAAGTGAAAATTAAAAACTTCTGTGCAATGAAACTCATAAACAAAAGCAAGGGAAACATGACAGAGAAATGTTTACAATACATTTAACAAAGCCTTACAGTAAAGAAACCCCAAAAATTAATTTACAAAATACAAACATTCCAAAAGAAAAATAGACATAGGATTGAACAGCCACATTATGAAAAAAAAAAAAAAAAGGCAAATAAATAGTGAGCTTATGAGCTCAGCCTCAAAAGAAATCAGGGGATTGTGAATTAGAGTAACAGTGAGGAACCATATTTGCTCATCCAGCTGGCAAAAATTAGATTGATAAAATCCAGTGCTGGCAAGGTTGTGGGCAAACATCCTTGATAGGAGTGAATATTGGTAGGAGTGTGTCTTAGTTACCTAGTGCTGCTATAACAGAGATACCACAAGTGGATGGCTTTAACAAACAGAAATTTATTCTCCCACAGTTTAGGAGGCTAGAAGCCCAAATTTAGGGTTTCAGCTCCAGGAAAAGGCTTTCTCTCTCTGTCAGCTCTGGGGGAAGTTCCTTGCCATCAGTCTTCCCTGGATCTAGGAGTGATCCTGGGTCCAGAGGACTCACTTTGCTCCTGTCTCTTCTTGTTTGGTGGTAACAAGGTCCCTCTACTCTCTGTTCACTTCTCTCTTTTATATTTCAAAAGAGATTCACTCAGCATACAACCTAATTCTGTAGGTTGTGTCCTGCCTCATTAACATAACTGCCTCTAATCCTGCCTCGTTAACACCGTAGAGATTAGGATTTATAACACATAGGAAAATTACATAAGATCATAAAATGTAGGAAAACCACACATTACTGAGAATCATTGCTTAGCCAAGTTGACACACATTTTGGGGGGACACACTTCAATCTGTAACAGAGTGTATATTGACAAATGTTTTGGGATGAGATTTCAAGGCATATATGAAAATTTTATATGTTCCTAATTTACTACTCAGTAATCTCACATCTAGGAATTTCTCCTACAGTATTTTTGGGGAGTATTTTGGCAGCTATCTATCAAAATGTGATGCTTTTTCCCTTTGATCTGGCAAAGCTATATCTAAGTACCTATCTAAGCCATATTTAAGTATCTGTTCTATGATAGGCACATGCGTTTGTCTTACCGTGGGGGCTTGCATGTTTCTGTGATGCTGGAAGCTATGCCACCAGTATTGAAATACCAACAGGGTTACCAATGGTAGACAGGTTTCAGCTGAGCTTCCAGACTAAGGCAAGCTAGGAAGAAGGGCCGGTGGTCTACTTATGAAAAGAATCAGCCAGTGAAAACCTTATGAATAGCAGTGGAACACTGTCTGATACAGTGCTAGAAGATGAGCCCCTCAGGTTGGAAGGCACTCAAAAGATGACTGGGGAAGAGTTGCCTCCTCAAAGTAGAGTCAACCTTAATGACATGGATGGAGTCAAGCTTTTAGGACCTTCATTTGCTGATGTGGAAAGATTCAAAATGAGAAGAAACAGCTGTAAACATCCATTAATAATTGGAACTTGGAATGTACAAAGTATGGATCTAGGAAAATTGGAAACATCAAAAATGAAATGGAACACATAAACATCAATATCCTGGGCATTAGTGAGCTGAAATGGACTGCTTTGGCCATTTTGAATCAGACAATCATATGGCCTACTATGCTGGGAATGGCAAACTGAAGAGGAATGGCATTGCATTCATCATCAAAAAGAACATTTCAAGATCTATCCTGAAGTATAATGTTGTCAGTGGTAGGATAATATACATGCATCCTCAAGGAAGACCAGTAAATACGACTATTATTCAAACTTACCCATCAACTACTAAAGGCAAAGATGAAGAAATTGAAGATTTTTACCAACTTCTACAGTCTGAAATTGATCAAACATGCAATAAAGATGCATTAATAATTACTGGTGACTGGAATTCGAAAGTTGGAGACAAGGAAGAGGGATTGGTAGTTGGAAAATATGGCCTTGGTCATAGAAGTAATGCCAGAAATTGCATGATAGGATTTTGCAAGACCAATGACTTCATTGCAAACACCTTTTTTCACCAACATAAACAGCGACTATATACTTGGACCTCGCCAAGTAGAATACACAGGAATCAAATAGACTACATCTCTGGAAAGAGATGATAGAAAAACTCAATATCATTAGTCAGAATAAGGCCAGGGGCCCACTTTGGAACAGACTATCAATTGCTCATATGCAAGTTCAAGTTGAAACTGAAAAAAATTAGAACAAGTTAAGGAGAGCCAAAGTACGATGTTGAGCACATCCCACCTGAATTTGGAAACCATCTCCAGCATAGATTTAATGCATTGAACACTAATGACTGAAGACCAGACAAGTTGTGGGATGACACCAAGGACATCATACATGAAGAAAGCAAGAGGTCATTGAAAAGACAGGAAAGAAAGAAAAGACCAAGATGGATGTCAGAGGAAACTCTGAAACTTGCCCTAGAACGTTGAGCAGCTAAAGCAAAAGGAAGAAATGATGAAGTAAAAGAGCTGATCAGAAGATTTCAAAGGGTAGCTTGAGAAGACAAAGTAAAGTATTATAATGACATGTGCAAAGAGCTGGAAGTAGAAAACCAAAAGAACATACTCAGCATTTCTCAAGCTGAAAGAGCTGAAGAAAAAATTTAAGCCTTGAGTTGCAATAGTGAAGGATTCTATGGGGAAAATATTAAACAGCACAGGAAGCATCAGAAGAAGATGGAAAGAATACAAAGAGTCATTGTATCAAAAAGAATTGGTAGAGGTTCAACCATTTCAAGATGTAGCGTATGATCAGGAAATGATGGTACTGAAGGAAGTCTAACTTGTACTGAAGGCATTGTCGAAAAACAAGGCTCCAGGAATTGATGGAATATCAATTGAGATGTTTCAACAAATAAATGCAGTGCTGGAAGCGCTCACTTGTCTATGCCATGAAATTTGGAAGACAGTTACGTGGTAAAGCAGCTCGGAGAGATCCATATTTATGCCTATTCCCAAGAAAGATGATCCAACTGAATGTGGAAATTATCGATCAGTATGATTAATATCACATGCAAGTAAAATTTTGCTGAAGATTGTTCAAAAGCAGCTGCAGCAGGGTATCAACAGGGAACTTCCAGAAATTCAAGCCGGATTCGGAAGAGGATGTGGAACCAGGGATATCATTGCTGATGTCAGATGGATCCTGGCTGAAAGCAGACAATACCAGAAGGATGTTTACCTCTGTTTTATTGACCATGCAAAGGCATTTGATTGTGTGGATCATAACAAATTATGGATAACATTGCAAAGAATGTGAATTCCAAGACACTTGATTGTGCTCATGAGGAACCTGTACTTAGACCAAGGAGGCAGTCGTTCAAACAGAAGAAGGGGATAGTGTGGGGTTTAAAGTCAGGACAGGCATGCGTCAGCATTGTATCCTTTCACCATACCTATTCAATCTGTATGCTAAGCAAATAATCCCGAGACGCTGAACTATATGAAGAAGAACAGGCATCAGGATTAGAGGAAAACTCATTGATAACCTGTGCTGTTAACAACCTTGCTTGCTGAAAGTGAAGAGAACTTAAGCACTTACTGATGAAGATCAAAGATTATACCTCAACATAAAGAAAACAAAATCCTCACAACTGGACCAATAAGCAACATCATGATAAAGGGAGAAAAGGCTGAAGTTGTCAAAAATTTTGTTTTACTTGGGTCCACAATCAACACCCATGGAAGCAGTAGTCAAGAGATCAAAATATACATTGTAGTGGGGAAATCTGCTGCAAAGGACCTCTTAAAAGTGTTGAAAAGCAAAGATGTCAACTTGAAGACTAAGGTGTGCCTGACCCAAGCCATGGTGTTTTCAATTGCCTGTTATGCATGTGAAAGCTGGATGATGAATAAGGAAGGCCAAAGAAGAATTGACACCTGTGAATTGTGGTGTTGGAGAAGAATATTGAATATACCACGGACTGCAGAAAGAAGGAACACATTTGTCTTGGAAGAAGTACAGCAGAATGCTCCTTAAAGCACGTATGGCAAGTCTACATCTCACAAACATTGGACATGTTATCAGGAGGAACCAGTCCCTGGAGAAGGACATCATGCTTGGTACAGTGGAGGGTTGGGGAAAAAGATGAAGACCCTCAACAAGATGGATTGACACAGAGGCTGCAACAATGGGCTCAAGCATAACAATTATGAGAATGGCACAAGACCAGGCAGCATTTCGTTCTGCTGTACATAGGATCACTGTGAATGGAAACTGACTCAATGGCACCTAACAACAACAACAACATTCTAAGGTGCATGCAAAGACAATCATCACTTTTTACAATAAAATATCAGAATCACCAAAAATCTAACAATGGGAGAGTGGTAAATTACAAACTATGCAGACATTAAAAATAATTGAGTAGTTCCTCGGTCCTTAAAAGCTTACAAGCAGCCATGCAAGGTCCAACAGTTGGCCTTTATTCACCTGGAGCAACAGAGGAAGAAGAGTCAGGAATGGGAGGAGGAAATGGAATGCGTGGCTAATTGTCTCCATGAATAACTGCCCTCCTTTCCATGAGACCAGAAGAACTGGATGGTGCCAGGCTACCGTTTCTGAACATTTGGATTAATGATTCTATAGAAGAATCCTGATCAAAGAGGAGAAAATGCACAAGAGAATTTCAAATTCTCATGGACTGCAGACTTTCTGGAGCTGTGGAGGCTGAATGAACCGCTGAAACTATTGCTCTAAGATAGTCTTTAAGCTGTAATCCAAAAATATCCCCTGAAGCCTTCTTAAAACTGAAAAACAGTTTAGGGTAACTAGTAACAAATGTCTGCCTTGAACGTTGTGCGCTTTTAAGATCTATCTATATGGGATTAAATTAACCAGAACAACTCAACAGATTAGGAGGGAACCTTAGGGGGCAGTGAGTTTATGTTAATGGGGGAGGAACAACTCAGAAATGGAGGGTGAGAATTGTTGCACACCTCAAAGAATGTAATCAATGTCACTGAATTGTACATATAGAAATTATTGAATTGGTGTACATTCTGCCATGCATATTCTCGACAACAAGAACAAATTCTATTTTAAAAAAAGAATTGGATAAATTTATAGATATTAACTTAGAATACATAACGGCATTAAGCTTAAAACAGACATGTCACAAATATTATTCCATTTTGAATTTTAAATTATATATGAATGCATATAGACACATGGCTATATTACATGTAGGAAAAAAATGATAGATACACATGGTAATATTAAGGGTGATTATCCGTGGAGATGGGATTAGAGGAAAGAAGGAAGGTGTTTAATTTGAAAGTGTATTATATTTCGCTTTATAGATATAGATACAAAGATACAGCAAGAGCAATAACAAGAAAGATTTTTTTAACAGTGTTAGGATTGTGGGTAATTTTATTTATTCTTCTGATTAATAAGCATTTTTTAAATTTATTTTTGAAGAATGTAGCCCTCAAAAGGAGCCCTGGGTGCCAAGTGATTAAGAGCTCAGGCTGTTAATCAAAGGGTCGGCAGTTCAAATCCATCAGCTGGTCCCTGGAAACCGCATGGGGCAGTTCTGCTCTGTACTGTAGGGTCGCTATGAGTAAAAATCTACTCGATGGCACACAGCAACAACAAGCCCTCAAAAAAGAAAAATGGAGATCCAAAGACAAAATAGTCTCTTTTTAGGGAGGAAAAAGAAAAAGGACCATGGAAAAAGCCAACACAGGAGTGGCCACAGACAGAGAGAGGGGAATCAGGGGAATCCAAGAGCCTAAAAGCCGAGGAATGAGATCTTGGAGAGGAGAGAGTGAAGGGGTGATACCACATGATGAAGAAAGGGCTAAGAGGACACACCTGAGAGGAGCTGGTAAACAGTAGTAGTGGAAGTCAGGATGCAAAGGATTAAGGCAGCCATTCTCCATCCTGTAGAAACAGAGAAGCCAGGACCTCCCCCAAAACCTCCTCGATTAGAAGCTCTGGCAATGATACTCAGACCCAAGTATATTTTAAACAGTCCTCACATGACCCTGGTGTGCAGCCAAGGTTGAGACCCACTGAGGTAAGGCATTAAGAGGGTGCTGAGTCTGGGAAGCTGATGAGTGCAGACCATTCTGTCACTTCATTTTTTCAGATAAAGAAAAAAGTGAGTTCAATTGTAAAGCCACCAAAAGGGTTAAAAAAAAAAAAAAAAAAACCCCACTGCCACAGAGTCAATTCTGACACATAGTGACCCCATAGGACAGAGTAGAACTGCAGATTCAAACTGCCAACCTCTTGGTTAGCAGCCATAGCATTTAACCACTACATCACCAGGGTTTCCACCGAAAGGGTTCGCAGAGTCAAAGGAGACCTGAGAATGTTGCAGGCTGAGCTGAAGAAGGCAGTGGGGCAAAAAAAGATTTAACATGCAGGGAGGGTGGTAGAGAAAATGGAAAAATGGGCATAATGTTTTTAGACTTTCTGTTACATGTCAGGCACTTTACATATGCCATCACCATTATTCCACCACCCGTCTGTCCGTTTGTCATACTGTAGTGGCTCATGTGTTGCTTTAGTGTTGCTATGGTGTTAGAAGCTATGTCACCAGTATTTCAAATACCAGTAGGGTCACCCATGGCAGACAGGTTGCAGCAGGGCTTCCAAACTAAGACAGGCTAGATTGACAGGCCTGGAGATCTACTTCTAAAAATTAGGCAGTGAAAACCCTGAGGATTACAGCAGAATATTGTCTGATATAATCCTGGAAAATGAGCACCCAAACTGGGAGTCACTCAATAGGCACAGCGGCCACGACAATGGACTCTTAGCATACCAACGATCCTGAAGATGATGCAGCACCAGGCAACACTTTGTTCTGTTGTACATGGGGTTGCCATGAGTAGGAGCTGACATTACAGCAACAACAACAACATCACCATTATATTTCCTTTTACTAGATTTTTGAGGCATGTATTACTGCTTCTGATTTTCATTGAGGTAAGTGAAGCTTGGAGAAGCTAAATGAATGCCGAAGACCCAAACTCATGCCAACACCTGGGCTCTTTCCTTTGCATCAAGCCAGGGACCAATGTCTGGGAGGCAGCAGGCGAGGATGGAGCCTGGGACTCAGCTGGGGGAGTCAGGTAAGAGGAAAGAAGGAACACATCCTGGGAGACAGAGACAAATTAGAAGAGAAGCTGAGTAAAGGGGCCCAGGACACTTTAGTGTGGAGGGAAAGGGGCAATGACAAAAGAAAATGTGAAGCAGAGAGGAAAGAGGTTGAGGCTCATAACAGACTGCCTTCACCATCTCATTAAAACTGGGGGAAGGTAGTTCATTGAGAAGAAATGCCCGCAGCTTAGGGACCATGACTATGTGCTCGACAACAGAGCAGACAGACAGCCTTCTCCTCCTCCTTTCTCAGGCTTTTGTGGATTAGTCACTCAACAGCCATTCTGTTACCTGCTGTAAACCATGAGTACAGATGACCTGAGCTGACTGTAGTCCAGATTTACCTAGGCTGGATTTTTTTCGCCAGCTGTTAAAATTATCTGATTAAAGCAAATACAGTAGAACTGAGTGATTGTTCGCTTTGGAAAGGTCATGGAGAAATATTCTGCAATCTGAGTTGCCATGCAGCCTAGTGGTATTGAAAATAAATAGGAGTTATATGCCTTCGTGGCCACCGAAGAGCAAAGGTAAATATACCTCTCTCATGACAGCATGTTCCTGCTGTGCATTTTGACTGAAAGATGCACCTCCTGTCAGCTGAGAGAACCAGATGGAGTCTATATGGCTTACTGCGTGCTATTGAACAGGAAGCCTCAGGCTATTACGCCTAGACAGGTGCCTCGGGGTTTGCAATCCAAAAGGATCACCAAAACATTATGGGATAGTCAGTGGTTCCCCGAGGCTTGGTAAGTGGCCTCTTCTGTTGGTCATTTGCCAGTTATTCCAGAGTGACAGTCAGATCAAAGTGGAAAAGCCTAGTATTGCAACAACTTTTTTTGAAACTCAATAATGGCCTTTGTTTAAAATGCCTCCTTGGTGTCGCTCTGGGTTATGCAATAATGAGATGCAATATCAATTAATGGCATCAAACAAACACTATAACTACTAGCTTATTAATTGAGGGACAACTATTTGATTCAGGCTGTTGCTACTATTTGTCTCAGTACTTTTCTTTTGTCTTTTTCTTTTTTTGCCGGAGAAATGTGGTGCTTCTGTGTGGTTTGGTTATTCCAAAAAAAAAAAAAAATAGCAAGCCAGAACCATATACAGCCCAATTCGAAAAGATAAACTATTTGTGAAAAACAACAGGAGTGTGAATTATTTTGGCACCACGAATGTTTCTGTGTTATCCTCACGTGGCAGAAAATAAACACAGCACCCCAAAAAGTTTTGGCTTTGAATATGAAAAAGAAAGCAGAATCTCCTTGGGCGGTTGACTGTTTATTTTCTTGCAACCCTTTCTCTCTGACTCCTCCTCCTCAGGAAGGTGAGCTCCAAATCCCCGAAACACCCCTCAAGTATTGTCAAGCTGCTGTTTCAACGTTGTCCACAAATAAGGAAGAAATTTGACAGTGCCACACTCAACATCTTAGCTGCCGGGAGACATATCATCTTTGAGGTCCTTAGATTCAGACACTTTAATGATTATTTTGTCTGTCTGTTTTCCGGTACACACCCAAAGGAAAATGTGTGCCCCTGATAATGCAAAGCCGATCTGAGAAGAATCAGTTATTTCTTCTCCAAATCTTGGCTGCATTCCGGCTACCCCAACCACCTCCGTCACCTTGTATAGCTGGCAGCCTCTGGACATTTTGCACGCTGAAGACAATCTGTTTTGCCGCCAGCAAGGAACACAAAGGTTGCAACACTGACTCCTCCTCTAATGAAGAAAGAGTGAACCAGTGCACTGAGTTGAGCGTCTTCTCAGAGCCACCACCAGGCTGGGCACCGTGGAGCCGAGGCTGAAATCCCAAGACACCGTCTTCTGGGCTGGGCTTCCCCTTTTCCCTTTCTGTTTTACGCGCTCCTCTTCCTCCTGGATCTAACTGGCTGTTCACGAAACAGCTTTACACACAATGGATCTCCACGTCCTTTTGCAAGAGGTACCCACGGACTGATATGGCAGACTTTGCTCCCCGGCAAAAGTGAGTACCCACTGCAGGCTGAGCCTGCTGCCAACGCCGTGCGGCCACCGGCGGCGCGGGCGAGCGCTGTCAGTGGGGCAGCAGCTGTGGGTTCGAGACCCGCGTGCGGGAGGGAGAGTGAGTGGCAGCAGGCGCGGGCTGCTTAAGAAAACACCAGAACCGAGCCAGAGCCCAGCGGCAGCAGCGGCAGCAGCAGCAGCCTGTGGAAAACCCGGGCTTGACCGCAGTCACCGTTAATGTCCCTTCTCAGAGGAAGTTAAAGGTGGCTTACTAGCTTCCTCCCCCCCCGCTCCCCGCTTTACAACTGCACGACACAGACACATTTTTGTCTTTTTAAAAGGCGTCTTCATATGCACCCTTGAGAATGAGTTTCGGTGTGAATGTGGGATTCTCAGAATGTAAATTACTTACGTCAAAAAGAAAAGAAAAGAAAAAACAGGCGGCGAGGGGTCAGGGGCTCAGACAGGTGCCCTGGTGACAGCCGGACTTGAGGATCTCCCTCCCCATTACCACCAGCGGTCTCCAGGATAGACGATGGAAAAAGTTGAGTGTTACCTGTGCTGACCCTAACGGTGTGGCTTTCCCCAAAAGGCAATGGGGGTAATGGCAGGTGAGCAGCCCTGGGGCTCTAACCTGGAGCAGGAGGGGAACAGATTGACCTGAAAAGAGGAATTGGAGCCAAAGAGGAGGCTGGAGGGTGAAACTACTGGAGGACAGGGAAAGGGGAAAAGTCAGGCTAAGTCAGGTAGCTGGAGAGCCAGAATGCTGCCGAATGTGAACGCAAAGGCTGGAGTTAGAGTTCTGTGAAGAGAAAAATATCATTTTAGTGACCTCTACCTGCATCCCGGGGAAGCAGTGCCTGTTACCCTAATAATAAGCAACTTGGGTTTTCTAGAAATGGACTTGAAAATGGTGGCAAGTCCATTGCGGGTAGGGGGTGGGGGGTGGGAGGGGGAATGACAGGAAAAACTATCCGACCTGTTATCTTCAGTCTCATGCTTCTTGGTCAATCGAATGCTGCTAATCCCAGCTCTGGCCCTGGCTGTGTGACCTGGGGCAAGACACTTAACCTTTCTGGGATTCAGTTTTCTCTGCAAAATTTAGGGAAATTAGTTATCCGTAGATATATACACGTACATATCTTTCCATATATATATATATATATATAATATTTAATGGGGCAAAAGTGCTGAATAGTGTAAGGAAGAAAACCCCACTGCCATTGAGTCCATTCTGACTATTAGCAACCCTATAGGACAGAGTAGAACTGTCCCATGAGGTTTCCAAGTCTGTAATTTTTTACCAAAGCAGACTGGCAGATCTTCTGTCATGGGTAGCTGGTGGGTTTGAATGGCTGAACTCTCATCAGCCAAGCTCTTAACCACTGCACCATCAGAGCTCCTGTGCAAAGAAGAAATAGGTGAAAATTCTAATTTTAGTGTTTCTTAAAAATTAGTGACCATGGATCCTTTTGAGAATTAGCTATGAGTCCTCTTCCCCATGGGGGGAAAATGTTCTTACAGAATATGCGCAAAATTTTGTATACAGTCCTTGAGGGTTCACGAACACTCCCTCAGGATGTGAATGAACCCCGGGTGAACATCTCTTGCCTAAAGGAAGCCTTCCTTTTGAGGACCTGCATCCAGACCACCTAGCCAAACCTGGCTGGCAGGTGGGCTGGCCTTCCCTGAGCCAGACTGAGTCAATCACTGAAGGGCGAAAGCCCTCCTTTCATAGGTGAGTTCCCAGGATGGGACAGAACACTGTCCCCAAGGGCTTCACCAATCTCTGCCTCCTCAGGACCCCTCCTCACAAACTCTTTCAATGACTTTGATAAGGTGATGGTCCTCACTCCCAGGGTTTTCAGTGTCAGATGTGATTCAAACACACTGGAGAGCCACCTGAAGAGGGTTGCTTTCAGCCTCTCAGTCTTTGCTGCTACCTCTCCAAGAGTGCTCTTCAGGTCACCTAGCTGGATGTCAGACAGTGGGGCAGAGATCTATAGGTGAAAACAACCTAAATGTCCATCAACTGATGAATCAATAAGCAAAATGTAGTATATATATATACAATGGAATATTATTCAGCCATAAAGACAAATGAAGTCCTGATACATGCCACAACATGGAAGAACCTTAAAACATCACGCAGAGTGAAGTCAGTCAGTCACAAAAGGGCAGCCATTGTATGATCCCCTTTACATGAATAGACAAATGTATAAAGACCAAATCTCATTAGTGGTTACCAGGAGTGGCGTGAAGGTGGAAATGGGGAGCCATTGCTTAGAGGCACTGAGTTTCTGTTAATGGTGGTGGAATAATTGTAAAAAAGGATAAGTAGCAATGATTGCAGAACCTGATGGACGTAATCAATGTCACTGACTTGTACATGTGAAAATTGTTGAATTGGCAAATGCTTTGTTATATATATTTTACCACAATGAGAAAAAAATTATTAGCAATGTAAGGTGGCATTCTCTTGGTGCTAAATGAGTGACAGACAATTAGAGTTTCAGGATTCCAGAGGGCGACATGCCCATGAGCCCTAAGGCACATGGAGACAGAAAAGGTTAGAGATAAATACTGAGGGACGTAAGACTTGATGAAAGAAAAAGGAAAAGGACAAACAACAGCATTCCAGGTGGGGAAAAGCACACCAGTGTCCTCGTGATAGCAATGTGCATGGGGTTGGTGATGGGGAGAACAGTCTGACCAACACAGTGGCTTCAGACCCTGGTTTTCATTAGAATCACCTGGGAAGATTTTAAGAGGTACTGATGCCCGGGCCCCAGACCCAGAGTGTTTTTGTATTTCATCAGTTTAAGACTGGGGCCTGGGCATCAGTGTTTGCGTGCCTTTTTTTTTTTTTTTAATTCCCCAGCATGTTCTGATGTGAAACCAAGTTTGAGAATCACGAGCACAAACATAAGGTCTTGATATCACAATTGTGGGGAATAAAATTGAAAGGATCCTATTTTTAAGGAGACTAAATGGACAGCCAAAGTGTGTGCTGTTCACATTGTAGAAATTTCATATACACACTCATTTCGAGGGCGTCTTTTTAATTCACAGATAGTTATTGTTCATAATGATTTTATCTAATTGGACGGTGTGGCTAAAGGCCCCTTGTAACCAGCTTCCTATTTCCACGTTCTGTGTGCTTTTGGGGTGCCTGTAGTCAATTCTATCTAAGCCTAGTATCTCACAGTTGCTTGTATCCATGGGCTTTGTGTAATCTTTGCAAAAGGCTTTATTATCGTGCTCAGTAGTGCTCATAGTAGCTATTTTATAACAATTTGTAAACTTCCCTCGCCTTTCCAATTTTACAGATTGGGAAATGGCTTTTAATTACTCACTTTGGGCCATGAGGCAAGTTGGTAATAGAGGTAAAATTAGGATTCCCAGCCATTGACTTCCCGGTATCTTTTTTGGCTCCCCAAGTGAGTTTGCCCAATCTCCTGTAGGTGTTGGAATACTCTGTACCCAGCAGTGTTATTTCTTTCATGAATGAATTAGCGCTACAGATCAGTGGGTGAAAGATGACTCGTCCACCCTAGCTGCCAACACTGCGATTACTAGTGTTAGCTGTCCCATAAGCCCCGTCCCTACCTCCTTGTGGTTCCCACTCAGCTGGAAGCTTGGTCACGCATTATTTCATCTCATGTAGTACTCTTATCACTGGAACATGAAGGTTCTTGTTGCTATTCCTGCTATTCCCCAGCCCCAGAGCTTTAAAGTTGCTGTGGTTTTTCTTCACTCAAGCTCCTGTTACACTGATAGGATATTGACATTTTGTTACACACCTGAAAAAAAAAGAAAAAACAGCATTTTTCACAGTTGCATTTGCGAAGACAAGAATTCCTTGTATGTGTTGGGAACTGCTGTGTTCCTTGCCAGTGGTGAAAAGGGTGGAACGAAGCTGGAGCTGTGGCACCATGGCCTCCCTAGGACAACAAGAGAGGTTGATATCTTCTCATCCCACAGCGGTTGCCTTCTTTTCTCTGTCTTCTAGGGACAATTTCCAAGTGCTTTAGCAATGTCCAAAAATCAAGAGTGGTCCTTACCCCTGGCTGCACATTAGAATCACTACAGGAGCTTCCAAACTTATGGGTGCCCAGGCCCCAACCCCAGACTCATCAAATCAAGACCTTGGGAATAAGGCCTGGGCATCAACATTTGTTTACAGTTGTCCAGGTGATGAAAATGTACATCTAGAGCTAAGAAATACTGCTGACCTAAGAGAAAAATGTACTTACTGTTCTATTCTTTTGCCTTGTTTTAGGTCAGGTGACCCTAGAGAACCACACAAACCATATTTTTGTCAGGTAGCAATTTCACCCTTCTACTCTTTGGGAAGGAAACCCTGGTGGTGTAGTGGTTAAGTGCTACAGCTGCTAACTAAAAAGGTCAGCAGTTCAAATCCACCAGGCGCTCCTCGGAAACTCTGTGGGGCAGTTCCACTCTGTCCTATAGGGTCGCTATGAGTCAGAATCGACTCAACGGCAACGCGTTTTTTTTTACTCTTTGGGAAGCATGATGTCCAGTATAATATTAAGTTTTTTCTACCTCTATAAACAGATCCCATACTCCAAGTAACCCTGCATGGCCCCATGACTAAAATTTCTGTGTGTGCGGTTTGGGAAGCAGGTTGCCAGAAGCTTAATAATTATGAGATTGAAAGATAAAGGTCAAGCTTTGTGTACTAAATTTCCCCCTGGTGGCACAGTGGTTAAAGGGCTTCGCTGCTAGCCAAAAGGTTGGCAGTTAAAACCCACCAGCCGCTCCGTGGGAGAAAGATGTGGCACTCTGCTTCCGTAAAGATTACAGCTTTGGAAACCCTGTGGGGCAATTCTACTCTGTCCTATAGGGCCGCTGTGAGTCAGAATCAACTCAATAACAACAGGTTTGTTTTGTTTTGTTTTGTTATATGTTGATCTTTAGTTAACCAACATTTTCTTTTCTATCTCAGCCATTTTAAAGCCAATTAACTCCATTCTTATTCACACCCTTATTAAAAATATAATTACGGCAATAATCTCCAGGCACCATAATTGGGTAGAATTTTACCAAGGTGAATTGGCCAAACACTAACTAGGCTGTGTATCCAGAAAATCATTTGGGTTACAGAGGCTTCCAGCATCAGACTGGGCTCTGGGAGTAATGAATTTTAGTTTGGAAAGGGCCAATTTCCAAGGCACCGTAAACATGGATGAAACTAGGATAGGAAGAATGAACCCAGACCCAAGGTGAGGATAATTATCCAGGGTCCACTTAGGTGTGAGATGCCAACATTTTTCAGAGATTGTATTAATACCAGAAAACAAGGTTGGAGGACTGATGTACCATTTGCACTTCAGGGGTGCTAGGTTTGCGGCATTAAGAGAAGATAAAAAAAAATTCATGGAGATGCAGGGAGAAGGATGAGAAGACGCCTGTTGTTAGCAAAGCTTCAAGGGCTTCAGCATTTATTTATTCACTCACCTAACATTTAAGGTGGGTCTACTGTGTACCAGGTACTGTCAAAGAAGCTGGAAATAAAGGGACAAAATTCCCGCTCTCAGGAAGTTTATATTCCAGTGAGAGAAAACTGACATCCACATTAAGAAACAGATAAATAAATTAGCAAGTGTTATGAAGAAGAATACAATAAGGTAAGGGGAGTAGGGTTTGGCTGGGGTTGCTTTAAATAGGCTTGTAAGAGCTGAGCTGGCACCTTGGTAATAAACAGAAAGCTATTCAGATACATGAGAGAAAGAAGGCCTTAGGCAAAGGGGACAGCGAGAGCCAAGGCCCTGGGGTTAAAAAGCGCTTGACATGTTCAGGAAACAGAAAGGAGACCAGAGAGGCTGGAGCTAAAAGGAAAGGGATGGAGAATCAGGCAGCAACAGACCACGGAAGGTCCCAGGGCCATGGGGTGAAATTAAGATTTTAAGTGTGTTTAAGGAAATCATTGAGTGATTTGAAGCAGGGAAGTAAGATGTTTTATGCTACATTTTAGAGCTCTCTCAGTTTTTTTTTTTTTTTCAGGCTTCTGTGTGGAGAATGGATGAGAGTAGAAGTAGAGGGACAACTCAGAGGCTGTTTAGGAACACAATCAAGGGGTGAGGATGGATCAGGCCTAGGTGGTGGTAGCGGGGGTGGAAGAAGTGTTAGATTACAGATTGAATCTGCAGGTAGGGCCAGCGTGGCTTTTGGATGAATAAGTGGAGTAAAAGCGATGCGAAACCTAGTCCATTCTGAGATCATTGCTCCTGTCCTATCCTGACTTGGGCCACTGGTTATGAATGGAGAAAAGTCTAGTGCTATTTGGAAGCATAAGTGATTTTGACCATAGATTATTTAAGCAGAAAAAATAAAAGCTTGTCCAAGGAGAAATTTCAGTTTGATGCTGTTTACTTCCTAAGGTTAAAAATTCATCCTGTTGCATCAGACCACTCGGATGGATTTTGTTTTTGATTACTGTGCTTTTCATAAGCACTGGAAATGTCACATTCACGCTGCTAGTTTATCTCTTTTCTGAGTATTTTGGCTTTGGCTGCATTTACTAAGTTCTTCATGATGTCAAACATTTACATGGGTTTTTTGCAGCTGCTCAGTTTCTCCACATCAATTCTAACATCATAATAGTGCACATTTAGGGCTTTGGTGTTGTTATTGTTAGTTGCCTTCAAGTCAGCCTCTGACTCACGGCCATCCCATGCACAACGGAACAAAGTGCTGTCCAGTCCTGCACTACCCCGGTGAGAGTTTTCCAACAGGGCAGTTGTGATACGTGGGATTTTCACTTGCTGATTTTCAGGAGTAGATCACCAGGCCTCTCTTCCTTAAAAACTTTACGTGTTTCAAATTACTTAAACCTCCTAACTACTCTCTGAGTGGGTACTCTTATTATTATATTTTGAGGAAAATATTTTATTTTATAAATATAATGATTTATTTTATAAATGAGGAAACAGGCAAAAAAAAAAAAAAAAAAGAGGTTAAGTCGTTTACCCGAGATCACACACTTGCTCAGTAGGAAAGCCAGGTTTAGAACTGAGTCTGGCAGCTGAGTCCCAGGTTCTTAGCCACTCCATGCGCCCCTTCCCATCCTTTTCACTCTGTTATAAACCGAAGCAGCCACCTTCAGAAGTACATTTGTTTCCCCTGCAATGACCGTAAAGTACCACTAGGAAGCAAGACTTCAAGGAGTGGGACTGGTGAACGAAAACCAAACCCATTGCCTGTCAAGTTGATTCCAGAGTAGAACTGCCCCATTGGGTTTTCAAGGAGCACCTGGTGGATTTGAACTGCCGACCATTTGTTTAGCAGCCATAGCTGTTAACCACTAATCCACCAGGGTTTCCTGGGACTGGTGGGGAGATGGAATAATTTAAAGGCTGATGGTTCAGCACCTCTCCAAGAGGGGCTCACTTTGAAATCAACTGCCTTCTACCAGGATGTGACGCTAAATCCCCCAACCAGGATGCTGGCTGGGCAAAGCTGCGAGCACCAACTGGCTTGTGATGAAATTGGCCCACCCCCTTCTCAATCTCCTTCGGCCCACTACTCATAGTGTCTGTGTTACCCCACCTACTTGTACCTTCTCAAAGGACTTAAGAAATCAAAGTCACTCAATAAGCCATGGAGTACATCCTTGTTTTCCCTCTAGGATCATCTAAGCCTGGGCTTCAGAAACTAACAAAAAGAGACATTAATTCATTTGCTATCACATTATTTGCTTAAAAATATTGAAAGTTTCTCTCCAGGGTTTTATTAGTAGAGGTGAAATAAGCCTGGAGAATAAAAATAACACAATGATTCATGTTGTCTTCTCTGCTTTCCTCTGTATATGTGCTTCTAGAAAATTCTTCTAAAGTTACTGGGTTTCCCCATAGTCAGCATAATAGTAACAGATCTCCCCCTGTTCCTAACAATAGTAGAGACAATGGATTTAGCAGAAGTGAGGTTTGTACAAAGAAATTCATTAAAGTTTCTTTAGCGTCATTAATGAATTCCTCAATGGCTGTATGAGGCAGTAATTGTGATGATTCATCTTCCGTGCTCTAAATTTACACTTGTTGCATGTTTCAGTTAAATAAATGACATCGTTTTTTCCTTTTTTTTTTGCTGTAATAGCCATAGGTTAGTTTCCTATAGAGATTGGCGAGCATTCACTGGAATAGCTGATATGATCAAATCATCAATCGGTTCATTTACTGATTTTCAATAAAAGTATTATTTTAAAATATTGTACAATACATAAAAGATATTTGCTCTGGCTGCGTTAACTTCCAAATTCAAAATCGCAAAGGTAAAAAGAGGAACTATAGGTATGGCTGCATTAGACTATAACCTTATTCTGGTAGGAAGATGGCAGTGGCAGTATCAATTCATATTAAAGCAAGTTTGAAAGCCATTTAAGTCTCCAAATACTCTCCAAATAGCTCAGGAACATATGAATAGCTTAATAAAATTTATCTTCAATAATATAAATTTCTCCTTTACTGAAATGTTTTTAATTAAATATTTAGCAGAAAGTAATGAGAGTGTGTCCCAAGCTAAAACCAAGTCATCTAAAGATCAGGGCAACGTGATGGCAGCTATATGACAGTTAGGGCAGCCCCACCACCTCATTAGGGGTTCAACTAGATGAGTCTTATTTTGCTTCTAACAACTTTACTGATTTTACTTTTCACTGGGCATCACTGAAACCATAACACTGTTCAGATCTGTGATTTTTCAATATTTTATTTATGTTTTTGTGCATGGTTTCAAATTGAAAGACACAAAAGAGTATTCAATGAAAAATATGTCTCCCTCCCTTGTCCCACGGCTACCTATAGGCAACCACTCTTACCAGATTCTAATTAAAAATGCTCTATACCTTTATAAAAATACACTATGCTTATGAATATAGACCAGGTGTCCTTTTCAAGTCATTTTACATCTGAGATACTGTGATGCTCTAGGAACACTGACCCCCCAGAACTACTAGCCTTGACTCTTTATTGGTCCTGGAGCCTTCTTTCTAAGCTCAGGTATTATTCAGTGTGGTTATTAGAGGATGTATGGAGTGTTTTCGGAGGAGGATTTATCTGTGAAGTAAGAGGAGGAGATGAAAATAGGATGCCCATATCTGGGGATTGATGGGCGTATGCCATCAGTGCTGATTTTTAAGTAATCCAGATAGAGTTGTCAGGTATCAGGGTCCTGGGATCTAAGCCTGCTTGGGGTCAGTCTTCTGCAGGGACTTGGGAATGTTGGGGTTCACTTAGGCCCTCAAAGTTGCCATGAATACTCACTTTTAGGAGGCCAAGGTTATAAGCGCCTCCCTCCACTCACCGAGCCTCAGTGCCTTCCCAGCTTCCCGAAGTCTCTCAGCAGAGAAGAATTGCGTGGATTGGATGTCCATAAATGGAGCTAGCTACCTGCTAGCAGTTCTTGTTAAGATTTGGGAGGAAGATGATGGAAGATAAAACCTGTGACCTGAAAGAGAGTTATAGAATGTACTCATTCTATCCATGGTGCTACCCCTGTCACCTTCATTTATTACCTTCTATTAGATTTTTTTTTTAATTAGATTTAGTCAGTCCTGTGATTATCAGTCAACACCACCACATTGTGAGCTACCTGAGAGCAGGACTATGTCTGATTCACCTTTGTATCCCCTGCCCCACAGCCTAGCAAAGTCCTTTGAATTTCAGGAACCCAATAAATGGGTTAAACTTTTCAAAAATGAACACTTCAAATCATAACAGATTACGGAGAGTTAGAAACTGAAACCTCATTAGCTCATATCAGTTTAATCAAATCTCTGTCCATGTGGTCCAAAGAGACAGACCTATGGTAATCACCTGTAGAGGGCTACGCTCCAAGGCTGGAAGGCAGCAAATTGTCTTTAATTTGACCTATGTGATGGGCTAAGGAACCCTGGTGACACAAAATCAAGTGCTTGGCTGCTAACCAAAAGGTTTGTGTTCCAACCTACCCAGCGGCTCTGCAGGAGAAAGACCTGGCGATCTGCCCCATAAACATTATAGCCTAGAAAGCAATATGGGGCAGTTCTACTTTGTCACATGGGGTCACTATGAGGTGAAATCTACATGATGGCACAAAACAACAGCAACATGTCACAAGCCATATAGGGTCATCACACGTTAATGACGAATTTTACGTGTATCTCTTCTCCGGATCACACAGGGTAGCATGTGAGGCCTAAGACGTAAGTTCACCTACTTATCTCACCTCTCCTCCACTTCCATTTCTACCCTGTTTGAGGAAAAACAAAAAATCCCTTTTTGCCTCCACCACCCTACTAAGATGCCCCCACACAAGCTGACAAATCTTTTTGTTGTTGTTGTTGTTGATGATGTTTTGTTTTTGTCTGTCTGCTTTTCACTGTGGAAATGCCTTCCTCTTTTGAACTGTTTCTTCAGGGCTTTTCTAAGAACCTATTAAAGAACTTGCTAAGCCAGTCAGGTCACCATATTTCAAGAAATGAAGACTCCCAGCATTTATATTTTAATAGCAGTGATACAACATAAGTCTCTAATAAGGGAAAACATAGCAACCCTATAGGACAGAGTAGAACTGCCCCCATAGGGTTTCCAAAGAGCAGCTGGTGGATTCTAACTGCTGACCTCTTTATTTATTTATTTATTTTAGCAGCTGAGATTTTAACCACTGTGCCACCCAGGCTCCACCAGCAGCTAGCCAGTTAAACCCATTGCCATCAAGTCGATTCCGACTCATAGCGACCCTATAGGACAGAATAGAACTGCCCCATAGAGTTTCCAAGGAGGCCCTGGTGGATTTGAATTGTTGACCTTTTGCTTAGCAGCCATAGCACTTAATCTATATGCTACGAGGGTTTCCATAAGAATGGCTGTTGTTGAGTCGATTCCGACTCATAGTGATCCTATCGGACAGATAGAACTGCCCTATATGGTTTCCAAGGCTGAAATCTTTATGGAAGCAGACTGCCACATCTTTCTCCCTCAGAGATGCTGGGTGGGTTTGAACCGCTGACCTATCAGTTAGCAGCCAAGTGCTTAACCATTACGCTACTGGGGCTCCTTCCAGCAGCTAGGTGGGGGAAATATTTTAGGGGCAGATTAAGACCTCCAATGCCTTCTGCTGCTGCCTACGTGTAATACTACAATTGTGAGAAGCCGTGTCTGTACCCAGATGAGTTAGGTAAGCCCTCAATGCTGGAGCCTGTACCTCTGTTTCTAAACATCAATGGATTAGTCTTCAAAGGGCCCAGAACTTGTCCTCAGGGTAAGTGTCTTCTGTACTCCTACAGAAGGGACCCCACTGCCATCGAGTAAATTCCAACCCACAGCAGCCCTATAGCAGTTAGAGTAAAATTGCCCCATAGGTTTTCCAAGACTGTAAATGTTTATGGAAGCAGACTGCCACAACTTTCTCCCACAGAGCAGCTGGCGGGTTCAAACTTCTGACCTTTTGGTTAGCAGTCGAGCACTCATTTACTGGAATCAGATAGACTCAGCACAAATCTCAGCTCTAAATTTTCAGTGGTGAAGCTGTGGAGCAAGTTTGTTACCTCTCTGTGCCTTAGTTTCTCACCTGTATAATGAGGACACTGATACATACTTTGCAAGGTGGCTTGAGGATGAGATGAGATCTCTAAGATGAGATAACATATGTAAAATAATTTGCACCACAAAAAAACATAGAGGTCCCTAATTGATGGAAGTCACTAGTATCACCTTCGTCAAGGAGTTCATGACTTAGTGGGGAGACCTACAAATGAGCAGTCAGCAGGCAGAAAGGCAAGGCATGAGGCAAGAGTCTGAGCTCAGCATGAATTTGTGAGTCTCAAAAGACCTCAAAATCCCTTATAGGGGCCACTCGTTTTCATTTTCCTCCCTTCTTGCACTTTGCCGATATACCAACATGGTGCTATGGTTGGCACTCCTTATATAAGAGTTTATCTTCTCTGGATACAAGAACATACTCCTTCTTTCTACTGAATTGTTCATGGCTGTGTCCCTGGGAAGCTATGTGACCAGTGGAGAATTTGTTAAAATTTTCTTGAGGCTGAGGCTCCTTCTTTGTAAAAATGGAGATGATAATGCCTACCTTCCAGGGATACTGTGAGGACAGAGTGAGCTAATGGATGAGGAGTATCTTACCTGTAGTTGGCTCTCAATGCAAGCGTAGCTCTTTGTCCCATGACCTTGTTTGTGCGTTCAGATGGTTCGAGCTGTGTGTCACACATGCAAAAAAACTCTGGAGTGTTGACAAAGAGTTTGTTGATTTGGTGCTTTGTACACCCAGTCACATATGGCACACTATCATGGCCATCATTCTTACCAAATATTTATCTGGAGAGCAAGGTTATGAGTCCTTTGGAACCCAAATCTGATAAGTACTCAGGAAAGCTCCTAGAGAGAGATAAAACTGGGAGATTAGCTGAATATACCTGTTCCACTTGCCCTACATTTGATGCCTGCAGGCCAACTAGAGCCAGTTGGGCAGTGTGCAATTCCCAGAAATGAGGAGGGGGCAAAAGCACCTGTTCTTCTAGTAAAACCAGGCAAATGGAAAAGCTTAGAAACACATCAGCACCACTGACAAGAGGCAGAATGGGGAAGGCCAGTAACAAGTTGCAAGAAATCGAATTATTGGTGAAAGCGCCACTCCCCACTGGAGTGAGATTGTCTGGTAGGCTGGCCTCAGACTGGACAAATGCCTGAGTGGCCAGGGATGGGCTCTGTAGAAACTGGCCCCGAAAACTGAGGATTGAAAACCAGCCTAATATAGCAGCCCTTTTTCCATTAGTGAAAGATGAAACGACACGGGTTTTGTGTTTCACAAACTCGCCTGAAAGGCCAAACAATTACAAAGGCAAAATGTATGACTTCCTTAGGCCACTGCAAGGAAAACAAAGCCACTGGATGTGTGTAGGAGGTCTCACACTTGGGTGGCTATTTGTTACTAGTCCTGCATGACTGCACCAAAAGTACAGGTGAGATTTGACTTTGGTGTTTAGATCCTTGTTATTGGTCAATATTTAATTTATTTTGGGTCCTGTCCATTTATGTCTATTTCTTTAGGCATTATTGTGATTGCTTTTAGTTGCCACTGAGTCTCTCTGACTCACGGTGACCTTATGTATAACAGAACAAAAAGTTGCCCAGTCCTGTACCATCTTCATGATCACTGATATGTTTGAGTCCATTTTTTCGGTTATCATGTCAATCCTTCTCATTAAGTCTTTCCCTCATTTTCACTGACCCTCTACTTTACCAAACATGATGTCCTTTACTAGAAATTGGTCTTTCCTGATGACATATCCAAAATAACCAAGTCATAGGTGGGCTGGCAGAGACTGGAGAAACCCTGAGAATATGGCCCCCAGACACCCTTTCAGCTCAGTAATGAGGCCACCCCTGAGGTTCACCCTTCAGCCAAGATTGAACAGTCCCATGGAACAAAACAAGACTAAAGGGGCACACCAGCCCTAGGGCAGGGACTGGAAGGCAGGAGGGAACAGTAAAGCTGGTAATAGGGAACCCAGGGTTGAGAAGGGAGAGTGTTGACATGTCCCGGGGTTGTTAACCAATGTCATAGAACAATGTGTACTAACTGATGAGAAACTAGTTCGTTCTGTAAACCTTCACCTAAAGTACAATAAAAAAAAAAAAAAAGGAAAAACAAAACCAAAGTAAGCAAGTTGAAGCCTTGCCATCCTTGTTTCTCAGGAAGATTTTGGTTGTATTTCAATTATTGTGATTACTGGGTATAACAAGGAAAGTTTCATTTGCGAACAAATTACCTAGTAAGAAACGAATAGTGAAAATCTGCCAAGGACTAAAAATAGATACAGGAACAGAGAACATAGATTTCCAATATCTTATATTTTGGTGTTAAGGTAGAATCAATAACATATGGAAAATACTTTTCAATGTAAGGCATAATTAAAGTGTAATAAAATGTCTAGATTTCTTTTAAACTGGAAATCGCATGTGGCTTAGAGAAGTCTTCAACTGGAGCATAAGCTATGCTTACAGATTCTTGTCAAAGTTATTCTCAGGAGACTGAATATTTAAGACCTTGGCAAATACATGTTCAAATGTAAAAGAACTTCTCACAGCGATATGTCATGAAGACCTCTCCCTTCCCTTTACGAAGTGGTCATTGATTGGAACCTTTTCACTGATATTCCTCTGAAGGGAGACAATAAATTTCAGATAGGATATGATTAGGGTATAATGTGATTATCCCAGCAACTAGAGCATTATTCAGTGGCAAAGAATTAGGCTTCTCCAGGACCCTTTCTTCTGAGTAGGTAGATGGCTGCTATTGAGACTTCCTTTTGTGGATGTTTTCCTTTTGTGCTTTGTACACCAGCCACATATGGCACACTATCTGTGGGAATGGGGGACTGACGCTGATTATTGCTGATGCTGATTAAGAATGAAATGCCTTAATGAATCTCATACATTGATTTGCTACTGAGTCAGAGCCCTGTACTTGAGGAGCTTAATCATGATGTCTCAAAATTTAGGCCTTGATCATTAACTGTTGTGGCTTTCCCCACCCCGGTTTTAAAAGAAAATTAAAACAAGACTGCCATTAGCATTCTTATTAGATTTTTGTGGCTATATTATTTATTTCTTTTGGGAAATTCACAGTGGAATTTTGGGGTCTAAGGATAGGTGTATATTTAACTGTTAAGAAACTGCCTGTTTTCCAAAATCATTGTGCCATTTCACACTTCTCCCAGAAATTTATGATAGTTTCAGTTGTTCCGTATCCTTGGTGACATTTGGGGTTATCATTCTTCTTCATTTTAACTATCTTAGTGGTTTATTTGGTAAAACAGAGGGTCAGCGAAAAAGAGGAAGACCCACAATGAGTTGGATTGACACAGTGGCTGCAACAATGGGCTCAAGCATAGCAACAATTGTCAGGATGGCACAGGACTGGGCAGTGTTTCGTTCTGTTGTGCATAGGGTCACTATGAGTTGTAACCGCCTTCATGGCACCTAACAGCAACAAGTGGTTTTGCAGTGCTATCTCATCGTGATCACTGATCTCTTTTTCAAGAGTACAAATTGACACTAATTTGATTCTGTTCCCCCATTTTATGTATCTACCATTGTTTAGGAAACCCTGGTGTCATAGTGGTTATGTGCTACAGCTGCTAACCAAGAGGTTGGCAGTTCGAATCAGCCAGGCGCTCCCTGGAAATTCTATGGGGCAGTTCTACTCTATCCTATAGGGTTGCTATTAGTCAGAATCAACTCAAAGGCAGCGGGTTTGGTTTTGGTTTTGAAACCATTGTTTGTCTCATTCAACCCTTTTTAAGGAGTATAATATAAGGAGTCTATATTTAGAGACTGTCTGATTCAGTTTCCTTTGGTGTCATTTTTACCTCTTACAGTCTTCAATGAACATTTTCATACTATTATTTCATTTTTGGTTGTCCTTCAGTACCTTCTTATCTCACCCAGCATCCTTTTCTTTCAATCTTTTTAAAGACTACCTATCCTTTATTACAGAGTTTTCTACTCCAGTTGAGGATGAGAAGCAGTTTTCTAAAATTGTCTTCTTTGAGAGGATATTTCAGTTGCCTTGTTACACACTTTTTCTACTCTCTATGCTGTTTAATTTTCACAATTACTCATCCAGGAATGAAATCAATCAAGTTAAACCCAATTATTTGTGAACACATAGCCTTTGCAACACGTTCTTAGACCTACTCAATATGTACGAGGTTCTAAGTTTTCTGGTCCACAACTGGAGGGTAGAATGACATGTCCTAGTTCAATATCAGCTATTAAAAGGAACGTCACTGATGTGGCTTTGTGTATTGAGATAAGATCTTCTTTTCCCCCACTGACTACTCTCCTACACTCAAAATAGAGAACAGAAAAAAATCATCATCATTGGTTTGCTGTTCTTCCAGGAATCTTCCTTTCTCTTCTGTAGTCTTTACTCACTGGATCTATGTGTTCCCAGATCCAGTGTACCACTGCCCAGTCTTTTAACACTGAACTTCATTGGTTTCTGGGGGTTGAAATTTGTATGTGCATATAGAAGTATGCTCTGTTGGGTTGAAGAAGGCTCCATTCAACAAGAAGATAGTTGTGCAGCTTTCAGGAAAGGAATAAACTTTCTCCCTACCTTCTTTCAGGCCAATGGTTTGGTTTTGTTCCTAGCAGCAAATCATATGTTGGTTAATAATTGCAATTATCAATTCATGCCATGTTAATAGTGGCATTTCTTTCAATTTTGTGACTATGGATTGACTATAAGTCTTAATTTTGGGCATTTTTCTAGAGTTTTCCTTACCCTACTCTCCAGCCCCATATCTCTGTAGGTAGTCAGAAATAGGGACTTCTTTCAAGATATCTGATAAATGTCTTCCAGATCCTTTCCAATTTTAAGATTTCATTATTCTACATATTTCTCCCATCAATATTGGCTAAATTCTTCATTTAATCAAGGCACAGTTTGTTTTTTTTTAACACGTATCTCTATTTTACATGTATAAAGAAATTCAAATGCATTATAAACTCTCTAGCAGTATTTATCATGCAGTGCTATCTCACCAAAAAAAAAAAAAAAAAACCCTTTACGGATGATCAAATACCCTAGGGAAAGGGGTGGCAAGGACTAACTAATCATATTTTCTTTACTTTCTTAAAAGGGTGTTTAGATGTATGTCTCCCAGGATATGTATTTTCATCTCTGAGTAACACTTAAAGATTAGTTCAATTCAAGTAATCTTCATTGAGGATCTATGATGTATTAGGCACTGTACTAGAAAGTGGATACACAGATATGTATAAGACATAGTCCAGCATATTTTCCAACCCAGAAATAAGACTACAAAGTGAAATTCCAACCTTTTTTTGAGAGAAAAGTGTCACACAATTAGTCTTTGGAATACATATTTCCTAAAGTATCATAATGTTTTTAAGAAACAGATATTTCCCTTCCACTGATGAATTTCCTTATCACTACCAGTAAAAATAAGAGCTGAGTTATTATCTTCAGTGACCACCATGACCCAGAAATGATAAATCATTCTCAACTTTCACAATCTTGACTTGCAACACCAAGGATATCAAACAAAGCTAAAGGCTCAAGGAGGAAAAGATCAACTACCTGTCCAAAGTATTTAGGGTATTCTAAGGTTTTGACAAAGTCTTGAAGGCCTGATGCTTTCCCGCTAGATGAAAAGAGCAGCTTTTTTAAATTAGGAAACCATATTCAAGAAATAAGTTGGTCCCACAATACTGTACTTCCTTCATATGAATCATTGCTCTCTTTATACAGATGTTTCATAAATTATTAGCAAAACTGTGTTAGACTAGCACAAACCCCCACCACACCTGTATTGATGCCTTTAGTCACTGGACCATCATTTAGTAGTTTCTCCCCTCTTATATGCTGTGAGTAGTGGAAAATACTTCAGTCCTCAGGTGGCAAGAGTGGTGTTGAATCCAAAGTTCTGGCACAATAGAATTCTGCCTGCCTTCCAGTGATGATTTCAAACACAGCATGATGATTTCAACTTTTTTTCCCCAGCCAAAGTAGGAGTTCAAGAAAGCTGGGTTTCCTATCTCTTTTCTTCCATCCAGCAAATCTTGCTAGTTACACACACTCAGTAAAATCTCCTGCTAAGCAAGTCACCTTCTGCATCGACCACAGTCTCTGGCATAACCATGTATTAGACGGTACCTGAATGATGTTTTTAAACATACTTTTCCAAGAGCCCAACTTTTATAGCCAAATAATTTATTCAGTTCTCTGCTGTGTATAGAAAAGGACAGCTCAGTCTTTCCAAAAAGGTTGTACCCTTTTCACTATACGTATTCAATCTGTATGTTGAGCAAATAATCTGGGAAGTTGAACTATATGAAGAAGAACGGGACATCAGGATTGGAGGAAGATTCATTAACAACGTACAATATGCAGATGACACAAACTTGCTTGCTAAAAGTGAGGAGTACTAGAAGCACTTGCGGATGAAGACCAAAGATTACACCCTTCAGTATGGATAACATCTCAACTAAAGAAAACAAAAATCCTCACTACTGGACAGTCATTTAGTAGGTTTCTCCTCTCTTATATGCCATGAGTGGTGGGAAATACTTCAGACCCCTCTGATAAACGGAGAAAAAATTGAAGTTGTCAAGGATTTCATTTTACTTGGATCCACAATCAACACCCATGAAAGCAGCAGTCAAGAAATCAAACATATTGCATTGGGCAAATCTGCTGCAAAAGACCTCTTTAAAAAGTTAAAAAGCAAAGATGTTACTTTAAGGACCAAGGTGAGCTTGACCCAAACCATAGTATTTTCAATCACACCATATGCATGTGAAAGCTGGACAAAGAAAAAGGAAGACGGAATTATGGTGCTGACAAAGAATATTGAATATACCATGGACTTCCCAAAGAATGAGCAAATCTGTCTTAGAAGAAGTGTAACCAGAATGCTCCTTAGAAGCAATGATGGCAGACTTTGTCTCGCTTTCTTTGGACATGTTATCAGGAGGGACCAATTCCTGGAGAAGGACATCATGCTTGGTAAAGTACAGGGTGAGAAAAAAAGAGGAAGACCCCCAACAGGATAAATTGACACAGTGGCTGCAACAGTGGGCTCAAAAACACCTACTATTGTGAGGATGGCACAGAACCGGGCAACGTTTCATTCTGTTATACATAGGGTCACTATGAGTTGGAACCAGATCAATGGCACCTAACAACAACAACATGCTGGGCACCAATACAAAAAGCATCTACTACCCACTCTCAAGAAGCACACAGTGTAATAGAGGAGATATCTGTAATGGAGGCATAGAAGTGGGGATGGATACCAAAAGAGTAGAGAGGGAGCAAGGATAGGATTCTGTTAGAAAGAATAGCACACACAAACTTACAGTGTTTGAAAGTTCCTGATGTTTTGGAAAATGGGAAGTTGTCTGATGGACAGAACCCATGGAGAAGTAGGAAGTGACAGCAAGTGTAGCTGAAAAGGTAGGTTAGGGTCAGACTGTAAAGAGCCTTGAATACTGTGCTAAATGGTTTGATCTATGATTCAGGGAAGTCACAGTTAATTAAGGACTTGAACTTAGGTCTTTTGATTCATAGGCCTTGATTTTCTCTGCCAGGTTGTTCCTCCAAATGCTTGTGACCACCACACTGGAAGTATATGAAGTGCTTGTTAGAAGGAATCAGTGGGTTCTATTATTATCATCTCCATCTTACAGATGAAGAAATTAAATCATGTTGTTGTTGTTAGGTACCGTTGAGCCAGTTCTGTCTCATAGTGACCCCATGTACAACAGAATAAAACACTGCCTGGGCCTTCACAGTCGTTGCTATGTTTGAGCCCATCGTTGCATCTACTGTGTCAATCCATCCCACTGAGGCTCTTCCTCCTTTTCGCTGACTGTAAAAATGGTGTGGAGGAGGCAGCATTTGACCTCTAACTTCACAAGGGGAAGGAAAATCAAGGTGAACAGCTCAAGACTGATTCCTATGAGGCAGAAGAAAGACATGCCTCCTCCTGCTCCCCTTTTTACCAACTGCTCCTCCCACAGCACTCTCTACTTCTCTGCTGGGTTCCATAACTCACTGCAAGGGCACACAGAACTAGCAGACCTTACTCATTATTATGGGGTTTATTAGGGAAGTAACAGGTTACAATTCAGGTTCAGGAATCCTCAGGATACAAGTCTTTGATCAGGACGGTCTCTTCCCAATTGTGCCCGTAGGCACACATCTCTCTGGCCCCTCAGCCTCTTGGCCACTCTGCTTGGCCTCTGCCCTGCTCCAGCAAGTGTTAAAAAGCTCTTTTATCTCTGCCAAGAGTACCCAGAGACACCCCACTTCGCCAGTATGTCTTGTGCCTGAAGGCACTCAGTTTTCTCACTCAGTGGGCTGGGAAGTCCACAGCAGCCATTTCACACTGGTCTCCTGATTCCTGCCATGTCGCACTACCATCTCTCTCTGTCTTCCATGTTACATTTCCCCTCTCAGTCTCCTGGATCTAGGCTGGATCTATCATTCCCTTTACCCTCTCATGCTATTTGAAACTGGACATCTGAAACTGTGCAACCTCATCCCATTAAGGGCAAAGAAGCCCTAAAATGATCTAAAAAGAAAATTAATAGCTTTGTCAGAGACCTCTGAGATGCTAAAAACATTACAAGTCTATTTACTACCCAAGACAATGCAAATTAAAATTGTTTGTTCAGTGTTGTTTAAATCTTCACGGAGAGACTGGAAAAGACATTGGATTCTCAGCACAGGAATTTCGGGTCCAAAGGACGTGCTCCTTTCCTGGCTCTTCTTTCTTGGTGGTGTTGAGATCCTCCTCTGCTCTGGGATTGGTTCTCTTTTAATCCTAGCAGGATGGCAAAACTGATCAATCCCCTCATTAAGGTTCCATACACTTTATTTGCCTACTCCTAATTTTTTTTACCCCCACAAGGGTGCCATGCACCTTATTTGCAATATTAGCAAGCTGTCCAATCCCCTTGGTGGCCCCAAGCGCCTCATTTACGTAGTCCCACTCAGTCATTTGGTAGGAGTTACAAAGACTATGGCTAGAAGGGCCATATTAAATAATTCACTGTGCTGCACTGACCCTACATGGTTTCTTTCAGATGAAGAAACTAAAACATAAGTAAGTTAAATAACTTGTCTAAGGCCACTCAGTTATTAAGAGGCAGAACCAAGATTTGATCCCAAGCAATCTGGGTTCAATCTCTAGTATTAGTTACAACACTTCACCCTCTCTGGATCTAGAGCTCTTTATGTATTTCATTGTGTTCTACTCATGCTAGTGTCAGTGAGTAAAGGTTACCTTCCTGAGTAGGTTTGATAACCAGACAAGTTTAAAACTAAAAAGATTAAAATATCTGTGATAACACTGGTCTTACCGACAAGAAATAAAGGGTGCTTTCCCACCTCATTATGTCCTCAAATATCATTCCCTTTACCCTCTCATGCTATTTGAAACTGGACATCTGAAACTGTGCAACCTCATCCCATTAAGGGCAAAGAAGCCCTAAAATGATCTAAAAAGAATATTAATAGCTTTGACAGAGACCTCTGAGATGCTAAAAACATTACAAGTCTATTTACTACCCAAGACAATGCAAATTAAAATTGTTTGTTCAGTGTTGTTTAAATCTTCACGGAGAGACTGGAAAAGACATTGGATTGTAGGCTGACATCAAAGCAGGACAGCCAAGTCCTGCAAGTGTGTCTCTGTACTCACACTTGGGTATAGAAATATAGCATCAGATAGGCTATAGGGCTGTCCTCCTATTTTGTACTTTCCAAAGGAGTAGAGTATCATTTTCCTTGGGACCCAAAAGTTCAAAATACTCTTAGAACGCTTCTCAAATATTGTGGTTTTACAATCATCCACTATGTTTTGAATATCTATAGCCCTTAAATTCTTACTAGGAATCAACACCAAAGATGTGTTGTGTGAAAGGAAGAGGAGTTACTTCAAAGGTTAGAACTAGCATAATAGGAACTCTTACAGCAGGGCACATCTAACAATATAAAGAAAAACTTTTCTATTAACTAAGACTGTGGTACACTTGAACTGTGATGCAAAGTACTGATCTCCTCTTCCCCAGAATGTTCTAGAAGAGATTGAATAACCAGTGGAAGGAGATGTTAAAAATAGTTTAAGAGCATAATGCTTGAGGCTGGACTAGAATGGCTTGCAAAGGTTCCTCCAGCTCCAGAATGTTATGTAAAAATTCACAAGCACTGGCCTGCACAGTGATAGTAATATTCCCTATTATCATACTCAACTGTTCCATAAAGAAAAAGATATGTAGCCCACTTTTAAGAAACAGTTATCATCTTCAAGATCATTTTTATGCCTTTGAAATTTTAATATGTGTTGAATATAACCAGTAAGTAAAAACTAATTACCACCAAGTCAATTCCAACTCATGGTGACCCCACGTGCTACAGAGTAGAACTACACTCCATAGGGCTTTCAATGGCTGATTTTTCAGAAGTAGATGTCCAGGCCTTTCTTTCAAGTTGCCTCTTGGTGGATTCCAACCACCAACCTTTTGGTTAGTAGCCCGAGCACTTCGCCATTTATGCTACCCAGGGACTCCATGTTGAGCATAGAGAGATCATATAACTGGGGAAAGAGGAGTGGGCTGTGCCCAATCTCTACGCCTACATTTTTTGACAGTTTATCAAAGCTGTGTGTATGTGTGTGTGTGTGTGTGTGTGTGTAATATCTTTAACAGGGTTGGAGTGTATGAGTGGCTAAACATGCCTTCCTCCATAAATCAGCTCTTGTCAGGACTGAATAACAAGTCTGTCAGAAGCATTTGAGAAACTAGATCCAATTTTTGTTGCCTCAGGGAGGCTGTACAAAAAAGAGATAACTCTGGATTTAATCAAGAATTGTTTCATGCTGATGGGAATGCAAAATGGTACAGCCGTTGTAGAAAACAGTGTGGCAGTTCCTCAAAAAACTGAAAATAGAACTACTATATGACCCAGTAATTCCATACCTAGGATGCTCAAAAGATTTGAAAGCAGAAACTCAAAAAGACACTTGTACTCCAATATTCACTGCAGCACTCTTCACAATGGCTAAAAGATGGAAACAACCTAAATACCCATCAACAGATGAATGAATAAACAAAATATGGTATGTACACACAATGGAATACTACTCTACCAGTAGGAGAAATGAAGTCTGGGTACATGCTACAGTATGGATGGAGCTTGAAGACATCATGCTGAGCAAAATAAGCCAATCACAAAAGGACAAATATTGTATGACCTCACTTATGTAAAAAGACAAGAAAAGACAAATGTATAGAGATCACAGTTTATTAATGGTTACCAGGAGTCGGGTGGGGGGGAAGGGGGGTTAACGATGATGGAAAAATCACACTGATTGAGGGTAGGGTTGCACAGCCAATTATTGTGATTGCTGTCAATAAGTTGTACACCTGTAAAAAGTTGAATCGGCAAAAGTTGGGAGGTAGATATATTCGTAGCAATGACAACAACAACAACAAAAAAAGAGTAGCTGCTGAGCCTGCTTATGTACAACCAAATATCTCCTGGGATTTGGTTCCTTGTTTTGGAGGTTTAGGGTCATGGTTTTGTGTTAATTAGCCAGTTAATCCCAGTTAATTGGCCTAAAATTTTGTTTAGTGCTTCTGTTCTACCTCCTAGTTCATTGTGTAGTGCCTGGGACCTTAAAAGCTTGCAAGTGGCCATCCAAGGTACAATTGACCTCTATTCACCTGGAGCAACAGAGGAAGAAGAAGAATCTGGAATAGCAGGAGGATGTGGAATGTGTGGCTAATTGCCTCCATGAACAACTGCCTCCTTTGCCATGAGACCAGAAGAACTGGGTGGTACCCAGCAACCATTACTGAACATTTTGATCAAAGAGCCTATAAAAGAATCCTGAGCAAAAGGAGAAAATACAGGACAGAATTTCAAATCCTCATGGACTCTAGACTTTCTGGAGCCATGGAGGGTGGATGAACCCCTGAAACTATTGCCCTGAGATAATCTTTAAGCTTTAATCAAGGATATCCCCTGAAGTTGTTTTAAAACCAAACAATAGTTTAGCTAAACTAGTAAAAAATGTCTGTCTTGAATATTATGCTCTTTCAGGAACTATCTGTATGGGATCAGTTTGACAATAAAAAACCCATTGCCATTATGAGTTTCCAAGGAGTGCCTGGTGAATTCAAATTGCCGACCTTTTGGTTAGCAGCTGTAGCACTTAACCACTACGCCATCAGTGTTTCCAATTTGACAACAGCAACTTAAAAGATTAGGAACTTTAGGGGACAGTGGTTTTATGATAATGAGGGAGAGACAACTTAGAAAAAGCAGGTGAGAATGATTGCATAACTCAAAGAGTATAATCAATGTCACTGAATTGTACATGAAGAAACTGTTCAATTGGTGTATTTTTGCTGTGTATATTCTCAATAAACTAAAATTTTAGAAAAAAGAGAAGGAATGCGTTATAACATAATTTATCACACACACAAAAAAAACTTGCTTTTGAATAGTGCTCTTCACTATTCTCCCACATATAATCTTATTGTGGATATAGGTAGATCCTTACCTGTTGTTGTTAGATGCGGTTGAGTGAGATCCGATTCATAGTGACACTATGTACAACAGAATGAAATACTGCTCAGTTCTGTGCGATCCTCACAATTGTTGTTATGCTTGAGCCCACTGTTGCAGCCACTGTGTCAGTTCTTCTCATTGAGGGGCTTCTACTTTTTCACTAACCCTCTACTTTATCAAGCGTGATGTCCTTCTCGAGGGACTCATCCCTCCTGATAACATGTCCAAAGTATGTGAGATGAAGTCTCGCCATCCTTGCTTCTAAGGAGCATTCTGACTGTACTTCTTCCAAGACAGATTTGTTCATTCTTCCAGCAAATCAAGGTATATTCAATATTCTTTGTCAGCACCATAATTCAAAGGCATCGATTCTTCTTTGGTCTCCCTTATTCATTGTCCAGCTTTCATGTGCATACGAGGCAACTGAAAACACCATGGCATGGATCAGGCGTATCTTATTCCTTAAAGTAACATCTTTGCTTGATAACAATTTTTTTTTTTAGATCCTTACCTACAGACAAGTAACTAAGGGACACAGAAAAGATAAATGACTTGTGCAGTCACAGAATGAGTTGGAGTTAGTGAGATCTCAGGCCACCAGAATGCTCGCCTGGGATCTTTTCCAAGGGAGCCTGGGGTGCACTACGCACCAAGAACAGTAATTGCAACAGTCCTTCCTGAAGCGCTTGGTGCTGGTCCTGGGCACACAAGTGGATTTAATTAAACAGATTTCAAGGTAACAATATGTTTCCATTTAGTATTTTTTTCCTTCCAGGTTTATTAATTGGTTCAAAGATAACTTAATGATTACTATTTTATTTTAAATTGACCATGCTGGAGTCAATTCTACCAGTAGTCACCAACCTTGGGAAACTTGTCTGTATAGTCTCTTTTCAGGAAATTAAAACCATAATGTGAATTAAAAAAAAAAAAGAATTGGTTCATTTTCCTGTTGCAATGTTGTGAGAATGGTTTGGCTAGACTCTGCTAGGGTGCCTAAAAGACGATTTGAAGTCCCCTACTTGAAAATGAGCTTAATTGAGGAGTCAGCTTCTTTTCTCAGTACAGTTAATTCACTCAGACTCTTTCTACTTTGGCTTTCCTTGTACGAGAAAACTTACTCAAGGATCAATTACATATTTTCCAGGGTCATTGTTTTACAAAATGGTCCATGTTCTCCCAAGTCATTTTGATCGAAGAGTCTACAAAAGAATCCTGATTTCCTAGGAATAGAGAGTCTTCTTAGAACTGCTAGATCCCCAAGGCATGATAAAAGAAAAAAGAGATTGCTGTCGAGTCGATTCCAACTCATAGCAACCCTGTAGGACAGAGTAGAACTGCCCCATAGAGTTTCCAAGGAGCACCTGGTAGATTTGAACTGCCAACCTTTTGGTTAGCAGCCATAGCTCTTAACCACTATGCCACCAGGTTTCCAAGGCATCATGGTAGATAATAAATCAAGAAAGCCGCTCACCAGGATCTGTGTTCCAAGCCAGCACAGGTTGTATCTCTTTCCAGAAAGGTTCACTTGTAGTACTCTTCAGACTTTCTCCAGGCCATTAACTTGGGCAAGCATACATCAAGTGCCAGCTGCCTTAGGGCCCTTTTCTTTTGCTGCTGAGACATCACAACATAGTGGCCTGTGCCAACTCTGATGAAAATTCCACTCTTATTTTTCTCATCCAGCTAATTATCATTTCCTCCCTTTTATTTTATACTCTTGCCATAAAGCAACGCTTGGTATGCCTACGCCCCTCTTCTTGTGAATTCTCAAATTGGCACAAGGAAAGTAAGCATTTGAGCTGTTATCTCTGCTTTATGAGAGTCTTGAGTCACAAAAGAGAGATCCAAGTTTTCAGTCACTCTTGTAAGATAGGTCTTTCAGCAACAAGCTTAATTATCAAAGCATGAGAGAAGTAGAGAAATTTTCCAGAAGGGGAATTTGTGTTCACACCTGTATGCTGACTTTCCTTGCAGAGTACCTCTCAGGGACTTTTTCTTAAAATTTTTCATTCCATTCTCACAGCAACTCCAAGAGGTAGATAGTACTATTAATGGCATTTATTATTTTTTTTTTTTAAAGAAAAACACTGCAGTGACATGCCCGTGGCCACAAGCCTGAGAAGCGGCCAACCCAGTGCTTGGGTAGACTCGGTCTTCAGACAGAATCATGTTCAGGGCTCTTTACTCTTTGGCTGTCTTGCCACTTCTATAAATGGAACCCAAACCTGAAAGGATAACTAATAACGACAACCAAACCAAACCTACTGCCGTCGAGTCAATTCCAACTCATAGAGACCCTATAGGACAGAGTAGAACTGCCCCATAGAGCTTCCAAGGAGTATCTGGTGGATTTCAACTGCCGACCTTTTGGTTAGCAGCCATAGCACTTACCTACTACGCCACCAGTGTTTCCACAGTGAAAACAACACTAGTAAAATAAATAATTAACATTTCGACCTTTGCTATGTGCCAGATACCATACATAGAGCTTTATATCTATTATTGCTTGTAATCTTCAGCAAAGATGTCACTTTGATGACCAACGTGTGTCTGACCAAGCCAGGGTCTTTTCAATTGCCTCATATGGTTGTGAAAGCTAGACAATAAAAAGAAAAGACAGAAGAAGAATTGATGCTTTTTAATTGTGGTGTTGACAAAAATTATTGACTATACCATGGACTGCCAGAAGAACAAACAAATCAGTCTTAGAAGAAATACAACCAGAAAGCTCCTTAGAAGCAAGAATTGCGAGACTTCATCTTGCTTACTTTGGACGTGTCCATCATCAGAAAAGACCAACCTCTAGAAAAGGATAACAAGTTCGTTAAGTAGAAAGCTAGTGGAAATGAGAAAAATCCTTACCGAGCTGGATTGACACACCAGCCTCAGCAATGGGCTTAAACATACCAAAGTTCATAGAGTTGGCACAGACCAGGCAATGTTTTGTTCTGTTAGACATAAAGTCACCATGAGTCGGAGCCAGCTTGACAGCAGCTAACAACAGCAGCAGCATTTTTATCCCCATATAATGAAATAAATTGAGGTTCAGAGAGCTTAAGTGATTGCCCAAATTTACACTCCTTGGTAGAGACAGAATTCATCTCCAGACCTGTATGTTGAACCTTGGAGTTTGCTACTATCCTACAGCTAAGAACTGAGAGAAAAAGCAGGGCCTTATGACAGAGTCCTGAGTAAGAGGGATGAAAGATCTGGGTTTGAGTTCTAATGATGCTTTTATCTGTATGTGTGATTTTGGGCAAATCTGTTAACTCTTGGGACTGTTGGCTTTTTATTATAAAATGGGGCTGGTACTATCTGATCTGAGATCTCACAATGGGGGATCCAGTCGACCAATCATTGTACAAAGTACCTTTTTTACTGTTAAAATCAGGACTACATCCCTAGTGGCCTGACACTTCAAATGAGCACCCTCTCAGGTCTTCTCTTGGTCTCATTCTCCACCCTGGCTGCCAAATTAGCTGGTTAAGAAGAGCTTTGTACCTGGAGAATGTGTCCATGAGGGTATTTCCATTTCCTCACAGTGTAAAAATTTTAGTGACCCATTTATTTTTTCCTTTTAATTTTTTGATACTATGTGTTTCCAGTAATGGAGGGCATGTTGAATCATTGAGTGTGTCTGAATTTTTAGTAGATAATCTTTTTTGTGTGTGTGTGTGCCTCATTCCACAGATCATACCCTCGGAGTCCAGAGGTACATATGTGTAACCCTTGTGAACATAAAGTCTACCCACAGAAAAAAAAAAAAATTCATGTTTTTCCTACCAAAAATTCAATGATTCAGCACCACTTCATACAATACTCTATAAAAGCAGTAATTTGCAGCATAGGTCTGTTTTTTCCATTTCAAATTGTTATATAGGGCCCTGTCTGCCAGCAGCATGTACTCTCAGTGGGACAAAAGCTTTCCAATGAACCCTAGAAGTACAAAACTTAGGAAAAAAAAAATGTTGCCATCAAGTCAATCTGACTCATAGACACATAGTGACCTTAGAGGACAGAGTAGAACTGCCCCATAGAATTTCCAAAGAGCACCTGGTAGATTCGAACAGTCAACCTTTTGGCTAGCAGCCATAGCACTTAACCACTGCACCAGGGTTTCCACAAAAAGTAAATGGTAGCTATATATACCTTTTATATATGCCAGCAGTCCTGAAAGGGTTAAGTGAAATTAGCCTGCTCTTTACCAACAGTATATTCTTGATCATTCCCTCATTGGCTGTTGGGCAAATTAAGCATTCAGAGGGCAGACTGTGAAGCAGCTTGTGGCCAAGACAAAACTGATTCGTTTTTGTGCCCAAGTCACGCCTATCATGACAGTTGACATTTACCGAGCCCCTGCTATGGAGCAGGTGCATTAAATATATGATGTATAGACCTTATGATGGCCCTGTGAGGTGAGGATTTTCATGCCCATTTTCCACATTGGCCTTCCTACCGTGTCATCCAGTCCATGTGATCTAAACAACCAGCCAGACTCAAGGCGCCCCCTCCTATCCAGTGCTACATACAGTTCCTTTCCCGCCAGTCGTCACAACGCAGGGTTTGAAGGACCAAGCTGGCAGGAAAGTGATCTTGCACTTTCTAAAACTCACACGCACACAAAGGGGCCGGGTCTGGGATGTGGCCAATCCTTGCCCCTTCATGGTTTGTTTTGCTGACAGTTTATCAAAACCTTTGCTTCTGTTAATATTTACTCAGTCCTGGGTTTCTATTTCTTTGTACAGTAGATATAGTATTTTTGGAAATTTTGATCCCTTGGAATTTGGAATCTATGGGGAATAAAGAAGATACAAAATGTTGTGGGACTTGAAATATACAAAACATTTCAGTCTCCATTAAGGTCTATAATCACCTTTTTTGGAATATCAAGATAGGTTTTGTGATAATTGTACAGCTCATATAATAATAACCAGATTTTATTTAAAGGACTGTTATGGATTAAATTGTGTCTCCCAACAGTTTGTGTTGTAAATCCTAACCCCATACCTGTGGTTATAATCCCGTTTGGTATTGGGTTTTCTTTGTTATGTTAATGAGACAGTATTAGTATAGGGTGTGTCTTGAGTGAATCTCTTGAGATATGAAAGTAGCAGATTAAGCAATGAAGCAAAGAAGCAGAGATGGGGGAAGACAGAGGCCATGCCTCACGAAGGTCACCTAGAAGCCAAGGAATAGAAGCTGAGGAGACAAGGACCTTCCCCCAGAGCCGACAGAGAAAGCCTTCCCCTAGAGTTGGCACCCTGAATTCGGGACTTCCAGCCTCCCAAACTGTGAGAAAATAAATTTCTGTTTGTTCAAGCCACCCACCTGTGGTATTTCTGTTATAGCAGCACTAGATAACCAAGACAAGGACTATAAAATGTAAAATATAAAGGTGGAGAATACATTTTAGGTGGTTCCTTTTTTCCAATTTTCAATCTTTAGAGGAAAATTTTTTAAATCTGCTTTTAAAGTTTTCTTTTTTCACTCTAATTTAATGGAAATTTATAGCTATCACTATGTGACCGACTCCGTTAGGTGGAGTCACTGGTGACTGACTCCACTGAAACACTTTCTGTCCTCACCTTAATCACAGGAGACAGCGGCACTTACTGTTTTCATTCCCAGCCACATGGTAGGTCCCTAAGTGGTGTAAACAGTTTGTACTTGACTGCTAACCTAAAGGTTTTCACATCTACCCAGAGGCACCTCAGGAGAAGGGCCTGGTGATCTGCTGTTGAAAGTCCACAACCATAAAAACCCTGTGGTGTACGGTTCTACTGTGTAACACATGGGGGGTCCCCACGAGTCAGAGTCGACTCCGTGGCAACCGACAAAACAATAATAGCCGTATAGTACTGCAAAGCCGATCACGGCTCTTCCTCTAGACAAATGGCATTCACTTTTCAACCAGATGTGTGGTCTCTCTCACAGTCATAACCACTTTTATGTTTGGGATACTTTAAACTGAAAGCATCCACAAATGACAGCCTGGCTGACGGAGAGAAAAGAAAGAGCCAGCATCTAATTCTGTCTCTAGGCTGATGTTGCATTTTATTCCTAGAAGCATTTCATTACACTTACGGAATTCCATTCACTTGGAGATTACGTTAGCCTCAGTAAACTTTTTGGTGAGGTTAGGAGACCTAAAGCCACATTTCTGCAAGATTCTCTTCTGTTTTTCTTTCTTCTGAAAAGAAACCCTGTTCCAATGCCAGAGCTTCCCGCCAAGGGACCTGGGTTTCTCTTTGAAAAAATCCAGTAATCCAGACTGGCGAAGGGAACCAGCTGGACAAGCAGACAAAACATATATTCAGCTCATTTGAGCTTGGCTGTTGTTATTGTGGTGATGATGGTGGTTATTTAGGGACAGAGTTGTTATTTAGGGTTGTTATTTGAGGATGGTTTAAAGCTCTTGTCAAGGAAATTCTTTGCACAAGCAGAATCATGGGACTAACCAGTTGCCTAAAGTGTACTGAGGCTCACTGAGGGTGCGTGTCTAAGCTCCTGGCAGGCTGCTGGGAACACAGCCCCAAATGACCAATGTTTTCATCTAAACCAGGTAAGAGCTACATATAGCTACTCCTCACTTATCAACTCTCTCATTATCTGACATTTTGCATTTACAGCAGTAAAAAATCTACTATCCAACAATTTTGTACATTAATGACATACTTCTGGCAGTAAGAAAAGCCGTGCAAGGCAAGAGTAACACTGGTATGATGGTTAAAGTTGTATGTCAGCTTGGCTGGGCCATGATTCTCAGTGGTTTGGCAGATATGTAATGATATAACTTGGCAGTCATGTAATGATGTAATTTGGTGGTTATGTAATGATGTAAATTGGCAGCTATGTAATGATATAATTTGGCAGATATGTAATGATTCAATTTGGCAGTTATGTAGTGATGTAGTCATCCTCCATTTTGTGATCTGATATGTTCATCCTCCGTTTTCTCATAATGACCTGGTCTTTGGAAACTAAACATGACCATAAGTGAGGAGTGAGTGTACTTGTTAGTCACAAAGAAGGGAGAAAAAGAGAGAGACCAAAAAGAAAAAGGTGGAATTTGGTAATGAACCCAAAGCTGGAATCCAAAAGAACATTTCTTTCAGCAGCCAAAACATTTTCCCATTTAGAGAACAAGTGTCTCCTACTTAACCTCAAATAACAAAAAATTTAAATAAAAAGATTAGGTGGCCAGTTTACTAAATAGCAGGGACAAGGAAACTGGGGTCAGAAATTCACACTCTTATGTTTGAGAAAGGAGAGAGGCAAAGAGAAGGTGTTGAAAATGCCAATGTCATTCGACGAAATTAAAAAAAAGACACTTCTGTAAGCATCCTGCAGAAGCGGTCCTTTTACCTGATGCCAGGGAAGCCCATCGAAGGTCGTCAGCTTTGCAACTTTCCTAGGGACCGGGGGAATGTTCCATGGAATCAAGAGCACATTATACTGAAGTGTTCTGTTTGTTTACTTTGGCAAGTGTGCACTGCCGTTACTAAATGACACTCTGACAGGGCCCAGGGCCAGCACCATTTAAGCAGGAGAGGGGACTGGGCCCAGATCAGACCTCTTGACGTTCCTGCTCTCAGCACTGACTTAGATAGTCCCTGCAACATTGGCAGCAAAGTGATAAAGATTGGTAGCATGTTGGAAAATTTATAAAATAGAGCTAGACTACCCAGAAGGCCATTCTGTCATTAGGGGACCTGAAGGGAGGTTGAAGATGTTGTATAGGGGATTGAAGGGTTAATTGGAGAAATTGTGTGGCCAGCATCTATAATACCACTTAGTCAGGGCAGGTATTAGAGGCTGGTTTTCCTCCAGCCAAAAGAGTTGTTTCTCCTTCAGCTCCGAGCCTCAGAGCTTCTCATGCCATTGGATGCTCAAGGAGTGCCCTCAGGAGCTAATGCAGATCTGAGATGACAAGCTAAGGTAGAAAAGGAATTTTGAACCTTGGCTTCTTAGAACTTGGCCCCAGTCCACAAGTTTACTAAGGACAAATACTCTGGGAAGGACTCCCAGGTAACGGAGGCTACCCTAAGTGAATGGGTCTCAGACACAGGCCCAAGAGCGCTCTCGGCAGATGAAGCCAGGTTAGTTGGCTGGTTGGTCCTGGTTTACCTTCAGCCTCCACCCAGACTTAGGCCCTGCAGGTACTTCTCTCCAGGCTCCAAGACTGAGTGGGCTTGATGAGGGGACTGGCAATCTTAGCCAAAGGAGTGACAGACAGAAGTCAGGCTGAGTGAAGGGTGGCATCTGTGCAAATCCAGCACAAAGTTCCACTTGATCTTGGTCATTCGCCTGAACCCTAATGGAGTCAGTCATTCTCAGCTCTGAGCAAGGAAGGAACCCTCCCATTGGAGAACCGACAGTTGGGAAGACTCAGGGGCAGAGCCAGAATTGGAGGAATTAGCCCTGTAGCTAATTAATGTTCAAAGGAAAAAAAAAGAAGAAGAAAAGAAAAAAAAAGACTGTAGTTTCAAACACTCCCAGTGAGACTGTGCTATAGCAAAGCATTGAGTCCCTGGGAGGTGCGAACACTTAAGCTCACAACTACTAATCCAAAGATGGGTGGTTCCGGGCCACAAAGAGATGCCTTGGAAGACAGGCCTGGTGATCTGCTTCTGAAAGGTCACAGCCTTGAGAGCCCTATGGAGCACAGCTCTACTCTGCACACATGGGGTCACCATGAGTTGGCACCAACTTGACAGCAACTGGTTTTGTTTGGTTTTATTTTATGGGAAATCTTATGGGATGGAGCTCGCCTCGCTCTTTTCCTTTCCCACTTGTGACTTTTTATTTTTATCATCATGGCTGAAGTTCTTGGTAAACTGACTTACTTGGATAAAAAATATTGGGATCAGGGTATAGTAGGTGCCCAGAACACACATCCTTCTACAAATGGCCTTGACATCCATTCCTTTGGGGAAGGCCTTAATTCCAGAAAAACGCAGCCTGTCTTCTTCATCAGTAGTCAGTTTGCAAACACATTGGGGTATCCCTGCCAGAGGCTTTGGGCCACTGCCCAGGCCTCCCAGGGGGACAGAGATTGCTCCTTGCCTTGCTCCTGCACAGCAATCCTCTTAGGGTAGCCTGGAGACCAGACAGAGGGAGCTGATTGCAGTAGAAACTATCTTCTGGAGGAAGCAGGTCCTACTAGCTAGCTTTCATGTTTTACATTTGTTTGCTGAAGCCCCAGCTAGCCCCTGCCCTGTATTCACTTTCTTTTTAATCTCCTGGTTGATGGTATTGCTCTGTCCTTTGTTGTTGTTGTTGTTATTAGGTCCTGTTGAGTTGGTTCCAATTCATACAACAGAACAAAACACTGCCCAGTCTTGCACCATTCTCACAATCGTTGCTGTCTGAGCCCATTGTTGCAGTCACTGTGTCAGCTCATCTTAGTGAGGGTCTTCTTCTTTTTCACTGACCCTTCACTTATCAAGCATGATGCCCTTCTCCAGGGACTGGTCCCTCCCAATAACATGTTCAAAGTACCTAAGAGAAGTCTCGCCATCCTCGCTTATTCATTGTCCAGCTTTTGCATGCATATGAGGTGATTGAAAATGCCATGGCTTGATTCAGGTGTACCTTAGTCCTCAAAGGGGCATCTTTGCTTCTTAACACTTTAATGAAGTCTTTTGCAGCTGATCTTCCCAATGCAATAATACATCATTTGATTTCTTGACTGCTGCTTCCATGGGTGTTGATTGTGGATCCAAGTAAAACGGAATCCTTGACAACTTCAACCTTTTCTCCATTTATCATGATGCTGCCTATTGGTCCAGTTGTGAGGATTTTTGTTTTCTTTATGTTGAGGTGCAATCCATACTGATGTCTAAGTCATACTAGCCTTTAGCTTCAGGCAAAATGGGCCAAGGCTAAACAACTTTCACATTTCAGAGTATGATTTTGTAAGAGCCTCCAACTAAGGCAGTCATTGTTCACCTCCTCAAAGGATCAACAGGACTTTCTCTCACCTAAATGCCATTGAAATGGCTTCCTTTGGTGGCCAGGGCCACAGGCAGTCAGAACATATTGGGCATTTCTACCCTGAAGAGCAAAATCCAAATGACTTCTTTCTTTCCTGTTTTTCCCTCAATAATCCAGGAAATTGCTAAATACACCACACAAACCTGCCATGTTTCCTTCAGAAAAGTTGGAGCCATTCTCCAGGGGTACGACAGTGTGCTACACCCTGAACATCCTACCACTCTGGAAGAGGAAGTAGAACACAACATCCTTCAGACTACCACCTCACATCCAGCCTTAATCAGGCATAATAATCCTCAGTGTAACCTGGGAGGAGGGGCTGTGACCTCTGAGAAGAGAGCAGTTGGCACAGACAGCTTGAAAGAGATTATCCTGAAGCTGTGGTTCAGCTGTAATACAGTCATTCATTCACCAAGCATTTCATGAGTTTCTACCATGCATCAGGCTCTAGACTGGGTCCTGGAGATGGGTGATGTTACTATTGCAAAGCCTGGGGGGTTGAGAGTCTAGGGAGAGAACCTCAGGGCAGAGACCTTGGCCCCAGCTAGCCCCCACTGTGAACGAGGCTGCACCCTTGCTGGTTTCTCCCAGTGGGAAGAAGAGACAAAGCACCAGGAAGGAGGGATGCTTCATCTCAGGGGAGTCCGGCTTTGGAGAATTCCTCCAAGAATCATCACCCCATTTCCAGGAATATTTTAATGGGAACTGAAGGGAAAGAGTTCCAGTTGGCCTTAAAGATTCCAAAATATGCTTGTCATATATAAGCCTTGTTTTTCTATGTGTATACAAATTCTGAGCAGGCTGATAGCACTTTGGGGGTCCTTGGATGATGCAAATGGTTAATACGCTCAGCTGCTAACCAAGTTTGGTGGTTTGAGTCCACCCAGCGGTGCCTGGAAGGAAGGCCTGGCTATCCACTCCTCTCCTCCTCCTCACTCAAACATGTGAGTAAGCCTTCCTTCGGTTCCAAGCTCTGGCCATGACCCTCACCTTTAGAACCATTTGAGAGAACATGTGTCCTCATGTTTTGCACAAACAAATCGTCTTTCCTGCCTTATCCCCATAACTGAGCAATGATAAAAAAAATCCTCTGTCCTTTAATATGCAGATAAATTATTAACAGTGGGTTGTACCTTTTACCAGGTGGTAAAAGAATGACTGGCTAGAATCGGAACAATTGTCCTTGTCAGTGTAGGAAATGTTGAGGAGAGTGTATTTCAGGCCACTTGCCTCCTAAGGCTTCATAACAAAGATGTGGAAAGCCCTGGCCAGGAGTGTCAGTGAGGTGACACACCACAGGAAAGATGCAGGTGACAGAATTTGATATATTTTCATCTTTCTCCATCAGTCCTAATTCTCTCCTTTCACCTTTCTCTTCTCAATAGGATATCAGTGGTTGCCTCAAAACTTTATCGAAAGGTCTGTGTTTTAACACTGAATGGGAAAGGAGAGAGGGTGTTAACGTAGACAGCCCAACTGGGAGGCCCACTTTAGAGGGGTTCAATGGGATTGATGATCAAAGGTCAGCATGATAATACTCTGGTGCAATCATGTGACAGTGTGATAAGTAGTCCTCCAAGGGATAAAAGACGTTAGGAGACAAGGAAACTGCGTTGGTGTCAAGTTGGGGACATCTCCAGACCTCACTAGAAGGCAGAGACAAGCCAGCCAGTGAACTCTGAGGAATGACTGGAGCCCATCCCAGGATGAGGTCCGGGTGATGTGGGCAGACGTTTCAGTGAGATAAGGGGCAGACACAATAGAAAGGAAGGATGAAGAGAAAACAGTAAAAGCTTTAAGACACAATAGAAGCAAGAAGGAGGAAAATTTTGGAGAAGTGGGGAAAAAAAGCTAAGAGATGGGCACAGAGGCCTGGGCAGGCCTAAGGCAGAGGTATGGCAGATGTTCAGTGGAACAGGCCACCTCCTCGCTGACCCTGGCCAGGCCTTCCTGCTTCTATAGATGGTAGCTCCACGAGGGCAGAAACCATGTCGACTTCACAGCTGACAGGCTAACACATTGTAGACATCCAATAAAAATTTATTGAACAAACTAATCCTCCAAAACCTTTTCTAAAAAGCAAGTATTCCCAGACACAAAAGAGCCACTCCCTATGCACCCCTAAACTTGGCCAGTCATCTCAGGCAGGTCTGAGCTGCTCCTCAGCTGAGCCACTCCATGCCACCAGGTTTGGGGGAAGCTTGCCCGTGACCTTCACCACCTCACCTAGGAATGCATCTCTCTTGCCATCATCTGCATCTGGTTTGTGAGATGCTGGGTGGACAGAACTAGAGCCAAGCTGAAGGGAGGCAGGAAAACCAAGGGAATGGCATGCCAATCTAATGTATCAGGTAGAAAGGCATGCTTGCCTGGGGTTCAGAATCCAGCTCATGGTGCATTCATTTTGCAACTCAATCCCAAAGCAGCCAGATTCACCAAACAACCTCTGTGGAACAGGAGGAATAAACAGAGCCAATTTAGGTGCTAAGAAACAGCTGGTAGAGGAAGATCAGCCTGACACTTACACTCGGAGGAGAGGAGTATGTGCAACGACAGTAACAGCCTAAGTACGCTGATACGGGCACTTGAGAGCCCCACCGAAGGGGTTCAGCTAACAGTCCAGGTAGAGTGGACAGCTTTCCAGGGAAGTCGAGTCAACTAAAAAATTGCCAGAGCAATCATAATCGCTAGTTAGTATTTACCAGCTCAGTGATGCCCCCCAAGCAGAAGAGCTCATACACACAGGCCTGCATCTTGGTGCAATGTCATTGCTTAAAGGCAGGCCCTCAGCCAGTGCTTGGTGCTGGCATTCTTTGGTGCCCATATCACTTTCTCTCGGTGTGAAGAAAAGGGTGAATGAGCCCAGTGAGACAACAGGGGTATTTTGCTTTGGGTCTGTCCATAGACTGCTCATGTTTGTGCTCATGTGAACTACACAGTCAGCACCAGGGTGGAGAGCTCTTGAGAATTCCTTCCCAAAGGGAAAGAACTTGGGGGCTGCTTTGCACAAAGGCTGTTTTGCAGAGTGGGGCACATCCAGAGACACACCTTTCACTCCTTGTCCACACTGCTGCATAGCTAGGGGCACCAAGGGTCACTGTGGATAGTTAGTTACCCACGGACGGTAGAGATGAGGGCGTGGGTGGGAAAGGGGTGGCTGTCTTTCCACCTTGTTGTTGTTTTGTGCCATCAAGTCGATTTTGACTCATATCAACCCCATGTGACTGAGTAGAACTGCACCATAGAGTTTCCTAGGCTGTAATCTTTATGGGAGCAGATCACCAGGTTTTTGCCTCTAAGAGCCATTGGATGGGTTCAAATTGCCAACCTTTTGATTGGCAGCCGAGCCCTTAACCATTGTGCCACCAGGGCTCCTTCTTTCCACCTTGAAGCCTCTGAAATGTAGTTGCTGAAGGAGGAGGGGGTGTTTATGGGGAGAATGGCCTCAGAGTTCTTTCAATCCCAAAGGCAGCAAAAATGGCAAAAAAAAACAACCTCCAGAGCTCCAGGTAACCAGAAGGGAAACCAGGGGAGCGTAAGACTCATGTCGTGGTACAGCGTCAGCCTTGGGGACAGCATCTGGCCCCTTCTACTGCAGCTAGCTGGTCTCCAGGCATTTCTCGCACACATGAGCCCCCAGAGAGGAGCAGAGTTCCTACCACTAAAGTCTCTGTATCCAAAATTTTGATGAGAAAGTTACGGTTTCTGTGTCTCACCAGACTCTGCTTTCCCAGTGCATCTGCTATTTAGGTGCCAACCACAAGAGGATTTTCATCTTGTTTCCTTGCTCATTTGCATTTGCCTACTTGCACAGGATGCTTGTGGAAATTCAGGGCAAACTCTAGCATTTGGTAATAGTAAAAGAAAAGAAAGCTCTAGACTCTGTTACTCTGTCCTGGGAATATGGAACACTCACCACACAAATCCCCTCCCTCCCTGGCCCCATTCACACTTTTTCTCCCTTGCTTTCCAGGACACTTTCTAGACTTAATTCCTTTTATCTTATTCCTACCCACCCTGTGTTTCTCAGCCATAGATAATGAAGAATATTTTATTTAAATACCCATCCCAGGGTCCCTAGGGAGCTAGAGGGAGAGAAAGAGAGGGGCCCAGAGTGGAGAATAGCAAGCAGAGGCTGGCCGTAGTTATTTTAGTCCCAGAGGCAGCAAAGAAGCCCTGAATTTCCAGAGATAGTAAAGGACAACCACTCATGACAGAGCCCAGAGTCATGCTTTTGCTGTTTATAATATTAAATTATCCTCACTCGATAATTTATCTATTCTCTCCACAAATGATGATTGAGCACCAGTTGTAAAACAGGCTGAGTGTTGGCAACACAACCATGAATGAAGCATAGTCCTTGTCCCCAAGAAGCTTGTAGGTTAGACAGGTACACTGACATATAATGGAGATAGCAGTGTGATGGATTCTATGATCCTAAGGGACACTAGGGCACTGGGCCTGCATGAGGAGGTCTTGGTGCCCAACTTGACTGATCTGGGAAGAATTCCTATGGAGTTAATGCTTGAACTGAGTCTTGGAGGTTAAAGTTGGAAGGAAGAAGTACTGGGTGGCATGTTCCAAGCAGAAGGAACATATTGCAAAGAGTAAAGGCACTGAGAAAGTGTGGTAGTAATTGGGAAATGGGGTTCAGGTGGCTGGAGCTCCAAGCATATGGCCTGGGAAAGGTGAGACCTGGAGCAGTAAGGCAGATGCTAAGGAAAATTATGGAAGGACTGTAGACAGGAGAGATGCTTGATCAAATTTGCATTTGCAGAAGGAACGTTCTGGCTGACAATGTGGAGAATAGTTTTGAGGGGACAAGACCAGAGTCATGGAGAACATTTAGGAGGCTGTTATAATAGAATATCCCGGAGATGATATTCCTCAAAAGTCTCTTTCTCCACACCTGTCCTCCTCAGAATTCCTGTCAGAGTTCAGGGAATACTAGTGAAAAAGCTCATATAAAAACTATTCATTAATTAATTGTGTCGCTTTGAGCTGTCAATGACAACAATGGCTTTGTTTTACAGTCACCATCACATAAAATCTCCATGTAACTGTTTTCTACTGATAACAGCTAACTTTTGTCCAGTGATCATACCTGCTTCTCTCCAACATTTGCTCCATCACCAGACTCAGGGACACAGCTGCCTGGTATTTCTGCCCCTCACCCCACCCCAGACACTGTTGGGAATATGTTTCATCTTTGATTATGAGAAGAGATATCACTGTCAAGACATTTGTTCCAGTACAGAGTGGCTGAATAGGGTAGGGTGAACTATGACTTCACTGGGAAAGATTTTTGATGACTAAGGAGTTTATCACTTTGAGTTAGAATTGACTCAACGGCAATGGGTTTGGTTTGGTTTTTGGTTAAAGAGTTTATTATTTTTTTCTTTGCTGTAGAACTGTGCCAAAATTAAGTTTTGTTTCAAAGGAAAAGTATTCAATTATTTAAGCCAAAACAGAATGATTTTTAAATACTCTAGTTCGGAGGGCAAGTTTTGGAGCAAATGGTCTGCCACTTGTTAGCTGTGTGACAGTGGGGAACTACTTATCCTCTGTGCCTCTGTTGCCACCTGTTTAATGGGATAATTATATTGCCCATTTAATAGAGCTGCCAATGAGAATTAAATGGCTAGCTCTTGTAAAACACCTAAAACAGTTCCTGGTATGTAGAAACCTCTCAATAAATGTTTAGGTTACGCTAGGTTTAAATAAAAAGCTACCAGATTAGTTGAAGGCAGGGTTGAGATTCAGCTAGTTTGCATCAAAGTGGTTTTACCAATTGTCTTAGTTATCTAGTCCTTCTATAACAGAAATACTACAAGTGGATGGCTTTAACAAAGAGAAATTTATTCTCTCATAGTCTAGTAGGCTAGAAGTCTGAATTCAGGGCACCAGATCCAAGGGAAGACTTTCTCTTTCTATCAGTCCTGGGGAAGGTCCTTGTCATCAATCTTCCCCTGTTCTATGACCTTCTCATTGAAGGCCCCCCAGTCCAAAGGACACTTTATGCTCCCAACACTTCTTCCTTGTTCATATGTGGTCCCTCTCCTCTTTGCTTGATTCTCTTTTATATCGCAAAAGAGATTGACTCAAGATACAACCTAATCCTGCCTCTAATCCTGCTTCATTATCATACAAAAAAAAAATTTGCTGTCGAGTCTATTCCAACTCATAGCAACCATATAGGATAGAGTAGAACTGGCCCATAGGGTTTCCAAGGAGCGACTGGTGAATTCAAACTACTGACCTTTTGGTTAGCAGCCAAACTCTTGACCACTGTGCCACCAGGGCTCCCATTTACTTCATGTTGTTGTTAGGTGCCATTGAGTCGATTCTGACTCATAGCGACCCTGTGCACAACAGAACTAAACACTGCCCAGTCCTGGGCCATCCTTACAATCATTGTTATGCTTGAGCTCATTGTTGCAGCCACTGTGCCAATCCACCTCATTGAGGGTCTTCCTCTTTTCTGCTGACCCTGTACTTTGCCAGGCATGATGTCCTTCTCCAGGGACTGAACCCTCCGGACAACATGTACGAAGTATGTAAGACGCAGTCTCGCCATCCTTGCTTCTAAGGAGTGTTCTGGTTGTCCTTCTTCTAAGACAGATTTGTTCGTTCTTTTGGCACACCATGGTATATTCAATATTCTTCACCAACACCACAATTCAAAGGCATCAGTTCTTCTTCGGTCTTCTTTATTCACTGTCCAGCTTTCACATGCATATGATACAACTGGGTGAAAATTCTGTGGTTTGGGCCAGGCGCATGTTAGTCTTCAAGGTGACATCTTTGGTCTTCAACACTTTAAAGAGGTCCTTTGCAGCAGATTTACCCAATGCAACACATCTTTTGATTTCTTGACTGCTGCTTCCATGGCTGTTGATTGTGCATCCAAGTAAAATGAAATGCTTGGCAAATTCAATCTTTTCTCCATTTATCATGATGTTGCTCATTGGTCCAGTTCTGAGGATTTTTGTTTTCTTTATATCAAGGTGCAATCCGTACTGAAGGCTGTGGTTTTGATCTTCATTAGTAAGTGCTTCAAGTCCTCTTCACTTTCAGCAAGCAAGGATGTATCATCTGCATGACGCAGGTTGTTAATGAGTCTTCCTCCAATCCTGATGCCCTGTTCTTCTTCATATAGTCCATGTTCTCAGATTATTTGCTCAGCATACAGATTGACTAGGTATGGTGAAAGAATACAACCTTGACGCACACCTTTCCTGACTTTAAACCAATCAGTATCCCCTTGTTCTGTCCTAACAACTGCCTCTTGATCTATGTAAAGTTTCCTCATGAGCACAGTTAAGTGTTCTGGAATTCCCATTCTTCGCAATGTTATCCATAATTTGTTATGATCCACACAGTCGAATGCCTTTGCATAGTCAATAAAACACAGGTAAACATCCTTCTGGTATTCTCTGCTTTCAGCCAGGATACATCTGACATCAGTAATGACTCCATGTCCTCTTCCGAAACCGACCTGAATTTCTGGCAGTTCCCTATCAATATACTGCTGCAGCTGATTTTGAATGATCTTCAGCAAAATTTTGCTTGCATGTGGTATTAATGATATTGTTCTATGATTTCCACATTTGGTTGGATCACCTTTCTTGGGAATAGGCATAAATATGGATCTCTTCAGTCAGTTCGCCAGGAAGCTGTCTTCTATATTTCTTGGCATAGAAAAGTGAGCACCTCCATTGCTGCATCTGTTTGTTGAAACATCTCAGTTGATATCCCATCAATTACTGGAGCCTTGTTTTTCGCCAATGCCTTCAGAGCAGCTTGGACTTCTTCCTTCAGTACCATCGGTTCCTGATCATATGCTGATCATATGCTACGTCTTGAATGTTTGAATATCGACTAATTCTTTTAGGCATAATGACTCTGTATATTCCTTCCATTTTCTTTTGATGCTTCCTGCGTTGCTTAATATTTTCCCCATGGAATCCTTCACTATTGCAACTCAAGGCTTGAATTTTTTCTTCAGTTCTTTCAGCTTGAGAAACGCCGAGTGTGTTCTTCCCTTTTGGTTTTCCATCTCCAGCTCTTTGCACATGTCATTATAATACTTTACTTTGTCTTCTTGAGCCACCCTTTGGAATCTTCTGTTCAGTTCTTTTATTTCATCAATTCTTCCTTTTGCTTTAGCTGCTCGACGCTCAAGAGCAAGTTTCAGAGTCTCCTCTGACATCCATCTTGGTCTTTTCTTTCTCTCCTGTCTTTTCAATGACCTCTTGCTTTCTTCATGTATAATGTCCTTGATGTCATTCCACAACTTGTCTTGTCTTCGGTAATGAGTGTTCAATGCATCAAATCTATTCTTGAGATGGTCTCTAAATTCAGGTGAGATATACTCAAGGTCATATTTTGGCTTTCGTGGACTTGTTCTGATTTTCTTCAGTTTCAGCTTGAACTTGCATATGAGCAATTGATGGTCTGTTCCACAGCCAGCCCCTGGCCTTGTTCTGACTGATGATATTGACCTTTTGCATCGTCTCTTTCCACAGATGTAGTCGATTTGATTTCTGTGTGTTGCATCTGACTAGGTCCATGTGTATAATCACTGTTTATGCTGGTGAAAGAAGGTATTTGCAATGAAGAAGTCGTTGGTGTTGCAAAATTGTATTATTCGTTCTCCAGCATTGTTTCTATCACCAAGGCCGTATTTTCCAGCTACTACTTCATAGAGGTTAGGATTTACAACACATAGGGTAATCACATCAGATCACAAAATGGTAGAAGACCACACAATCTTGGAAATCATGGCCTAGCCAAGTTGACACACATTTTGGGGAGACACAATTCAATCCATAACACCAGTTAATTACAGCTGTATCTTCTTTGATTGGTCATGGCTTATGCCACACTAGGTAAGTATTTTGAAAAATATTCCCAGCTAAAAGTACAAGAGAAGAGGTAGACCCAATCAGGTCTGGTTTTTCTTTCCCTTTCTCTAAGCTTTGTATAGTGTACAATGTATCTAGGCTCAGAGGGGACAAAAAACAATTGCCATTTCTTTTAGAGAGGGAATGACTAAGACCATGCCATCATAATAAGCCCACAAACACAACCTTCTTTCTGTGTGTGCCTCACCCACATGGGCTGAGGCCGAGCTCCCATGTTAGGCCTTGGAGGCAAGGCTTACTAGAGTATGCCCTGATGGGCTGGCCCCTGCTGTCTGGGAGACTGGCTGACATAAGCAAAACTGTTTGTTTACCTCAGTTGGTCTTAAAATCAGCCCTCTAAAAAATAAATAAGGTATGTTGATCTTTTGTGTGATGGTGAAACAAATCAGGTGGCCCAAAATGAATCCAGGTAAAGAGGAATAAGAGCAAATATCAGAAGGCAAGCTACTGAATTAGCAAGAGCTGGGTCTGCAGAGCCCAGCAGTCTCTTTGTGTCCAGAGCTTTCTGGGAACAGCAAGGTCCTTCTTCTTGGCAAGCCCCTGAAGCTCTGGTGGCTGCCTCAAGTGACTGCAGTGGCAAGGGATTAAGGAGGCAGCACCTCCCTGGCAAAGGGAAAAATGATTGAGAATATATATGGTTTCAGTTGAGGAAGAGACTGGAAGGACCGTTGATCATAGAAAGGTTTTGATGGATTTGACTTAGCCGCTGACTGATACCTGTAAGGGAAACCCTGGTGGTGCAGTGGTTAAGAGTTCAGCTGTTAACCAAAAAGTTAGCAGTTCAAATCCATCAGGTGCTCCTTGGAAACCCTACTCTGTCCTATAGGGTTACTCTGTCCTATAGTGTTGCTATGAGTTGGAATTGACACATGGCAACAGGTATGATTTTTTTGGTTTGATATCCTATAACCTTCATCCCAAAAGCAATGACTCCCTGACCTCCAAGGCCAAGGCAAGGAAATAAGATTGGGTTCAAGTTAGCTCTTTGTGTGCTCCCCCACACCCCCCCCCCCCAGCTCTCTTCCTCTTGCTCCTCATGCTCCCCTGTGTCTTCTTTCACCAGGTAAACAGGGAGGCAGCTGTGCTCCAGTAGGGAAAACCCTGGAAAGGGGTCAGGATACCTGCTTTGAATCTGCTGCCCTGAAGCTGTATGACCTTGGACAAGGGGTTTAACCTCTGGGCTCTGTTTCTTCATCTATTGTTTGAGGGTTTAGAGTCATGGAAGTCACAGACTCTTCATACTGGAAGAGATCTTAGGGATCACTTGTTGTTAATTGCTATGGAGTTGGCCCCTGACTAATAGTGACCCCATGCACAATGAAACAAAATACTGTCCAGTCGTACAGCATGTCCATGATCAGTTGCAAATCTGTATGCAAGTCATCTTACTCTGGAAGCTCCAGTGAAACTTGTTCAGCATCGTGGCAATATACAAGCCTCAACTGACAGATGTGTAGTAGATGAACATGAAGTGTATTGGCTGGGAATCAAACCTGGTTCTCCAGCATAGAAGCCTAGAATTCTACCACTGAACCACCACTGCCCCCCAACCCCTTAGAAATCTAGTCCAATCTATTTCGTAGATAAAGAACCTAGGGCTGAAAAGTTAAGTGACTTGAATAGCGAGGAACCTAGAACCTGGATGTCTTGACCCCTACCTGGGATTCATTCCGTTAATAATAACTTGAGTGTCAGAGTGCTCATATTTACTCCTTACAGCAAACCTCTGCAGTAGATACTCTTATACTCCTTTTACAGATAAGGAAATTGACTTGCTTATGATCCCCTAGCTACTGAGTGGAAGAGCCAGGACTTTATCTCCCAGTAGGGTGCTCTTTCTGCTGCACACCAGCTACTTCCAATTAAAAACCAAAATCCACTGCGGTTGAGTTGATTCTAATTCAAAGCATTTGTATAGGACAGAGTAGAACTGCCCCATAGGGTTTCCAAGGCTGTAATCTTTACCGTGCTTGCTGAAAGTAAAGAGGGGCTTGAAACATTTAATGATGAAGATTAAAGGCTACAGCCTTCAGTATGGATTATACTTCAACATAAAAAATCAGAAAATCAAACCCACTGCCGTTGAGTCAATTCTGACTCATATCTACCCTATAGGACAGAGTAGAATTGCCCCACAGAGTTTCCAAGGAGCGCCTGGTGTATTTGAACTGCCAACGTCTTGGTTAGCAGCCGTAGTACTTAATCACTACGCCACTAGGGTTTCCCTTCAACATAAAGAAAACAAAAGTCCTCACAACTGGACCAATAAGCAACATCGTGATAAACAGAGAAAAGATCAAAGTTGTCACGGATTTCATTTTACTTGAATTCACAATCAATAGCCATGGAAGCAGCAGTCAAGAAATCAACAGATGTATTGCATTGGGCAAATCTGCTGCCAACGACCTCTTTAAAGTGTTAAAAAGCAAAGATGTCACCTTGAGGACCAAGGTGCACCTGGCCCAAGCTATGGTATCTTCAGTCACCTCATATGCACGTGAAAGCGGGACGATAAATAAGGGAGGCTGAAGAAAAATTGATGCCTTTGAATTATAATGCTGGTGAAGAATATTGAATATACCATGGACTGCCAGAAGAACGAACAAATCTGTCTTGGAAGAAGTACAACAAAAACGCTCCTTAGAAGTGAGGATAGCAAGACTTCATCTCATGTACTTTGGACTGTTATCAGGAGGAACCAGTCCCTGGAGAAGAATATCATGCTTGGTGACGTAGAGGGTTAGTGAAAAAGAGGAAGACCCTCAATGAGATGGACTGACACAGTGGCTGCAAAAATGGGCTCAAGGAAAGCAACAATTGTGAGGATAGCACAGGACCCAGTGGTGTTTCGTTCTGTTGTACATAGGGTCACTATGAGTCAGAACCAACTCGATGACACCTAACAACAACAACGTCCTTACAAAAGCAGACTGCTACAACTTTCTCCCACGGATCGGCTGTTGGGTTTGAACCGCCAACCTTTCAGTTAGCCCTGCCACCAATTACCTTCAGAGAATCCCAGCAACACACCGTATGTGCCTTATTTTATGCTGACACCAATCTCAGCAGGAACAAGAATTTGATTCTTCAGGGCAAGCAGGTTCATCACAGGGTAGGCAACAGGAAAGCAAAAGCAGTTCTCATCAGCTGCAGAAGTGTTCATTTTCCCAAAGCGAGCTATTTTTCAATGGATGAAAGAGATTTTTACGCAAGAAACCTTACATGTCTGATACTGGAAATAAACTGTTCTAATCAAGAAGGGAGCAAAACAAGTTAGGCCAGGTGCACCATAGCACAGTGGGGTGGCAGCTGCCTCTACTCACCTCCATTGTTGCTGTTGTTATTCGGAGCCATCAAGACAGTTCTGATTCATAGCAACCCAATGCACAACAAAGCAAAACACTGCCCAGTCCTGCGCCATCCCCACAATTGTTGCTATGCTTGTGCCCATTGTTGCAGCCACTGTCTCAATCTACCTCGTTGAGGTTCTTCCTCTTTTCTGCTCACCCTGTACTGTGCCAAAGCATGATGCCCTTCTCCCAGGACTGATCCCTCCTAACAACATGTCCAAAGTATGTAAGATGCCGTCTCACCATCCTTGCTTCTAAGGAGCATTCTGGTTGTACTTCTTCCAAGACAGATTTGTTCATTCTTTTGGCAATCCATGGCATATTCAATTTCCTTCGCCAACACCACAATTCAAAGGCATCAGTTCTTCAGTCTTCCTTAGTGATCATCCGGCTTTCACATGCCTATGATGTGATTGAAAATACCATAGCTTGTGTCAGGTGCACCATAGTCTTCAAGGTGACATCTTTGCTTTTCAACTTTTTAAAGAGGTCCTTTGCAGCACATTTGCCCAATGCAACGTGTCTTTTGACTTCTTGACTGCTGCTTCCATGGGTGTTGATTGTGGAGCCAAGTCAAATGAAATCCTTGACAATGTCAATCTTTTCTCCATTTATCATGATGTTGCTTATTAGTCCAGTTTTGGAGATTTTTGTTTTCTTTATGTTGAGGTATAATCCATACTGAAGGCTGTGGTCTTTGATCTTCATCAGTAAGTGCTTCAAGTCCTCTTCACTTTCAGCAAGCAAGGTTGTTGAAACATCTCAGTTGATATTCCATCACTTTCTGGAGCCTTGTTTTTCACCAATGCCTTCAGAGCAGCTTGGGCTTCTTCCTTCAGTACCATTGGTTCCTAATCATATGTTACCTCCTGGAATGGCATAGTGACTCTGTGTATTCCTTCCAACTTCTTTTTTTTTTTTAATTTTTATTATGCTTTAAGTGAAAGTTTACAAATCAAGTCAGTCTCTCAAGCAAAAATTTATATACATCTTGCTATATACTCCTAGTTGCTCTCCTCCTAATGAGACAGCACATTCCTCTTCTCCACCCTATATTTCTGTGTCCATTCAGCCAGCTTCTGTCTCCCTCTGCCCTCTCGTCTCCCCTCCATGCAGGAGCTGCCCATATAGTCTCATGTGTCTACTTGATCCAAGAAAATCACTCCTCACCAGTATCATTTTCTGTCTTATAGTCCAGTCCAATCCCTGTCTGAAGAGTTGGCTTTGAGAATGGTTCCTGTCTTGGGCTAACAGAAGGTCTGGGGACCACGACCTCTGGGGTCCTTCTAGTCTCAGTCAGACCAGTAAGTCCGGTCTTTTTAAGAGAAGTTGAGGTCTGCATCCCACTGCCCTCCTGTTCCATCAGGGATTCTCTGTTGTGTTCCCTGTCAGGATACCCTTCAGTTGTAGTCAGGAACATTCTAGTTCTTCTGGTCTCAGGCTGATGTAGTCCCTGGTTTATGTGGCACTTTCTGTCCCTTGGGCTCATAATTACCTTGTGACTTTGGTGTTCTTCATTCTACTTTGCTCCATGTGGGTTGAGACCAATTGGTGCATCTTAGATGGCCACTTGCTAGCATTTAAAACCCCAGAAGCCACTCTCCAGAGTGGGATGCACAATGTTTTCTTAATAGATTTTACTATGCCAATTGACTTAGATGTCCCCTGAAACCATGGTCCCGAGACCCCCACCCCTGCTATGCTGGCCTTCAAAGCATTTGGTTTATTCAGGAAACTTCTTTGCTTTTGGTTTAGTCCAGTTGTGCTGACCTCTCCTGTATTTTGTGTTGTCTTTCCCCTCACCTAAAATAGTTTGCCTACTACCTGATTAGCGAATACACCCCCTCTCTCCCTCCCTCCCCACTCTCATAACCATCAAAAAGCATTTTCTTCTGTGTTTAAACTATTTCTTGAGCTCTTATAATAGTGGTCTCATACAATATTTGTCCTTTTGCAACTGAGTATGTTCTTTATTGATGCATAGTATTCCATTGTGTGAATATACCATAATTTCTTTATCCATTCGTTTGTTGATGGGCACCTTGGTTGCTTCCATCTTTTTGCTATTGTAAATAGTGCTGCAATGAACATACCCAACCCAGCAACCCAGTGCTGTTGAGTCGAATGAACATAGGTGTGTATATATCCGTTCATGTAAAGACTCTTATTTATCTAGGATATATTCCAAGGAGTGGGATTGCTGGATCGTATGGCAGTTCTATTTCTAGCTTTTTAAGGAAGCGCCAAATCAATTTCCAAAGTGGTTGTACCATTTTACCTTTCCACCAGCAATGCATAAGTGTTCCAGTCTCTCCAAAACCTCTCCAACATTTATTATTTTGTGTTTTTTGGATTAATGCCAGCCTTGTTAGAATGAGATGGAATCTCATTGTAGTTTTGATTTGCATTTCTCTAACGGCTAATGATCGTGAGCATTTCCTCCTGTATCTCTTAGCTACCTGAATGTCTTCATTAGTGAAGTGTCTGTTCATATCCTTTGCCCATTTTTTAATTGGGTTATTTGTCTTTCTGTTGTTGAGTTTTTGCAGTATCATGTGGATTTTAGAGATCAGATGCTGATTGGAAATGTCATAGCTAAAAACTTTTTTCCCAGTCTGTAGGTAATGTTTTTACTCTTTTGGTGAAGTCTTTAAATGAGCATAGGTGTTTGATTTTTAGGAACTCCCAGATGTCTAGCTGCTCTTCTGGTGTTTGTGCATTGTTAGTAATGTTTTGTATACTGTTTATGCCATGTATTAGGGCTTCTAGCATTGTCCCTATTTTTTCAAGCATGATCTTTATCGTTTTAGATTTTATATTTAGGTCTTTGATCCATTTTGAGTTAGTTTTTGTGCATGATGTGAGCTATGGGTTTGTTTCATTTTTTCACATATGTATATCCAGTTATGCCAGCACCATTTGTTAAAGAGACTAACTTTTCCCCCATTTAACTGACTTTGGGCCTTTGTCAAATATCAGCTGCGCATACGTGGATGGGTGTATGACTGGATTCTCAATTCTGTTCCATTGGTCTATGTATCTGTTGTTGTACCAGTACCAGACTGTTTTGACTACTGTGGCGGTATAATAGGTTCCAAAATCAGGTAGCGTGAGGCCTCCCGCTTTGTTCTTCTTTTTCAGTAATGCTTTACTTATTTGGGACCTCTTTCCTTTCCATATGAAGTTGGTGATTTGTTTCTCCATCTCATTAAAAAATGTCATTGGAATTTTGATTGGAATTGTATTGTGTGTATAGATCACTTTTGGTAGAATAGACATTTTTGCAAAGTTGAGTTTTCCTAACCATGAGCAAGGTATGTTTTTCCACTTATGTAGGTTTCTTTTGGTTTCTTGCAGTACTGTCTTATAGTTTTCTTTGTATAGGTGTTTTAAGACTCTGGTAAGACTTCTTCCTAGGTGTTCTATCTTCTTGGGGGCTACTGTAAATGGTATTGATTTGTTGATTTCCTCTTTGATGTTCTTTTTGTTGGTGTAGAGGAATCCAACAGATTTTTGTACGTTTGCCTTACATCCTGACATTCTGCTGAACTCTTCTATTAGTTTCAGTAGCTTTCTTGAGGAGTCTTTAGGGTTTTCTGTGTATAAGAACATGTCATCTGCAAATAGAGATACTTTAACTTCTTCTTTACCAAAATGGATGTGCTTTATTAATTTATCTAGCCTAATTTAATTGCTCTGGCTAGGACCTCCAGCACAATGTTGAATAAGAGTGATGATAAAGGGCATCCTTGTCTGGTTCCTGTTCTCAAGGGGAATGCCTTCAGACGGTCTCCATTTAGGGTGATGTTGGCTTTGTATAAATATCCTTTATTATGTTGAGGAATTTTCCTTCTATTCCTATTTGGCTGGGAGTTTTTATCACGAATGGGCATTGGACTTTGTCAAATGCCTTTTCTGCATCATTTGATAAGATCATGCAGTTCTTGTCTTTTGTTTTATTTATATGATGGATTACATTAATTGTTTTTTTAATGCTGAACCATCCCTGCATACCTGGTATGAAACTCACTTGGTCATGGTGAATTATTTTTTTTTGATATGTTGTTGAATTCTATTGGCTAGAATTTTGTTAAGGATTTTTGCATCTAAGTTCATGAGGGATATAGGTCTATAATTTTCTTTTTTTGTGGTGTCTTTACCTGGTTTTGGTGTCAGGGATATGCTGGCTTCATAGAATGAGTTTGGGAGTATTCCGTCCTTTTCTATGCTCTGAAATGCCTTTGGTAGTAGTGGTGTTAATTCTTCTCTGAAAGTTTGGTAGAACACCCCAGAGAAGCCATCCAGGCCAGGGATTTTTGTTGGGAGTTTTTTAATTACCTTTTCAATCTCTTCTCTTGTTATGGGTTTATTTAGTTGTTCTACCTCTGTTTGTGTTAGTTTAGGTAGGTAGTGTGTTTCTAGAAATTCATTTCTTCTAGGTTTTCCAATTTGTTAGAGTACAATTTTTCATAGTAATCTGATATGATTCTTTTAATTTCAGTTGGGTCTGTTGTGATATCACCCATCTCATTTCTTATTCAGATTATATGCTTCCTCTCCTGCTTTTCTTATGTCAGTTTGGCCAATGGTTTATCAATTTTGTTCATTTTTTCAAAGAACCAGCTTTTGGTCTTGTTAGCTCTTTCAATTATTTTCCTCTCTCTATTTTATTTAATTTGGCTCTAATTTTTGCTTTTTGCTTTCTTCTGGTGCCTAGGGGTTTCTTTTGTTGCTCTCTTTCTATTTCTTCAAGTTGTAGGGATAATTCTTTGATACTGGCCTTTTCTTCTTTTTGTGTGTGTGCATTTATTGATACAAATTGATCTCTGAACGCTGCTTTCACTGTGTCCCAAAGATTCTGATAGGAAGTGTTTCCACTCTTATTGGATTCTATGAAATTCTTTATTCCACCCTTAATGCCTTCTATAACTCAGTCATTTTTTAGCAAGGTATTGTTCAGTTTCCAAGTGTTTGATTTCTTTTCTGTTAGTGATTTCTACTTTTATGGCCTTATGATCAGAGAAGATGCTTTGTAATATTTCAATGTTTTGGATTCTGCTAAGGCTTGCTTTATGACCAAATATGTGGTCTATTCTAGAGAATGTTCCATGTGGGTTGGAAAAGAAAGTATACTTGGGTGCTGTTGGGTGGAGTGTTCTGTATAAGTCTACATTGTCAAGTTGGTTGACTGTGGCATTTAGATCTTCTGTGTCTTTATTGAGCTTCTTTCTGTATGTTCTGTCCTTCATTGAAAATGGTATGTTGAAGTCTCCTACTATTATTGTGGAGCTGTCTATCTCACTTTTCTATGCCATTAGAGTTTGTTTTATGTATCTTGAAGCCCTGTTTTTCGGTGTATAAATATTTAGCATGGTTATATCTTCCTGGCATATTGTCCCTTTAATCATGATATAGTGTCCTTCCTTATCCTTTGTGGTGGATTTAACTTTAAAGTCTTTTTGTCAGAAATTAATATTGCCATTTCTGCTCTTTTTTTGATTGTTGTTTGCTTGATATAATTTTTTCCATCCTTTGAATTTTAGTTTGTTTTTGTCTCTAAGTCTAAGGTGTGTCTCTTATAGGCAGCATATAGACAGATCTTTTTTTTTTTTTTTTTAATCCATTATGCTACTGTCTGTCTCTTTATTGGTGCATTTAGTCCATTTAAATTCAGAGTAATTATAGATAGGTATGAGTTTAGTGCTATCATTTTGATGTCTTCTGTGTGTGCGTGTTGTTGACAGTTTCTTTTTCCCACTTAATTTTTTGTGCTGAGTAGTTTATATATTGTTTATTCCTCTTATTCGTTGTTGATTTTGTTTTTAACTGAGACTTTATTTTTTTCTTGTATTTTATTTCGGTGAGTAGGATCATTAGCTTCCTTTGTGGTCACCTTAATATTTACCCCTGTTTTTCTAAGTTGAATCCTAAATTTTATTTCTTTATATTGCCTTGTCTTCCTCTCCATATGAAAGATCTATGACTTCATTTCTTAGTCCCTCTTTGTTGTTTTAATGGTGTCTTCTTTTACATAATGACATCGCTATTTTGAGCTTTTTTTAGCCTTGATTTATTTTTGCAATTTCCCTATCTGGGTTGACACCTGGTTACTCTGTCCTGTATTCTAGTCTTGAGTTGATATCCGATATTATTGATTTTCTAACCAGAGAGCTCTCTTTAGTATTTCTTGTAGTTTTGGCTTGGTTTTTATGAATTCCCTAAACTTGTTTTTCTGGGAATGTCCTAATTTTGCCTTCATATTTAAGGACAGTTTTGTTGGATATGTGATTCTTGGCTGACAATTTTTTTTCCTTCAATGCTTTATATAAGTCATCCCATTGCCTTCTTGCCTGCCTGGTTTCTGCCGAGTAATCTGAGCTTATTCTTATTGACACTCCCTTTGTAGGTGACTTTTCATTTATCCCCGTCTGCTCTTAAAATTCTCTCTTTATCTTTGGTTTTGTCAAGTTTGATTATGTCTTGGTAACCTTCTTTTCAGATCTATCTTATGTGGAATTCTACGAGCATCTTGGATAGATATCTTTTCATTCTCCACAATACCAGGGAATTTTTCTGCTAACAATTCTTCAACAATTCTCTCTGTATTTTCTGTTACCCTTCCCTGTTCTGATACTCCAATCACTCATAGGTTATTTCTCTTGATAAAGTCCCACATGATTCTTAGGGTATCTTCATTTTTTTTAATTCTTTTATCTGACTTTTTTCAAATATATCAGTGTCAAGTGTTTTATCTTCATTCGCATTAATTCTGCCTTCCACTTCCTCAGTTCTGCCCCTCTGACTTTCTGCTGAGTTGTCTAATTCTGTAATTTTATTGTTAATGTTCTGAATTTTTGATTGCTATCTCTCTCTATGGATTCATCAGCTTATTAGATTTTTCATTATGTTCTTGAATAACATTTTTAATTTCTTCAACTGCTTTATCATCGTGTTCCTCAGCTTGTTCTGCATTTTGCCTGATCTCGTTCTCGATGTCTTGAAGAATTCTGTATATTAATCTTTTGTATTCTGCATCTGGTAATTCCAGAAAAAAACCTTCGTCCGGAAGATTGCTTGATTCTTTGTTTTGAGAGCTTGTTAAAGTGATCATGGTCTGCTTTTTTATGTGATTTGCTATTGACTCTTGTCTCTGAGCCATCTATGAATTATCATATTAATTTATTTTATGTTCCTTACTGTATCTTAGCTCCTTATTTTGTTTTGTTTTGATATTCCAAAATAGGCTGCTTAAGTGAGCTAGCTTGATTATTTTTGCCTTTGAAGCTCCAACGTCCCATCACCACATGGCTAGAGCTGTTGCCAGATATATGAGCTTAGGAGTCCACTCACTTTTCTTGTATGGGTTCAGCTCAGGTGTCCAGGTAGTTGGTCATCAAGTATGTGGTACAGGGTCTGTCCTATAGTCTTAGAGAGGCAGGGGTGTTTGGTGTAGGTACTCATATCTGCAGCAGGGGGTCATGCTCTGAAAAAGGCAGGGGGCTGACAACTATCCCCCAAGTGTCTGTGAGGAAAGTGCATCCCTGTTCCCTAGAGGACACAGGTGGGTGGGTTCTGCAGCCGGACCATGGGGACCCAATGCTTTTGGTTGTAAGGACTAGGAGGTACCACTTATCCTTGGACCCCTGTCACAGGTGGCTAGATGACTTGGGTGGAGCCACCAGTCCCTAGGCCCCTGATGTGCCTAGGTGAGGGCCCTGTTTAATAGGCAAAGTGGTGTCAAACATCAAACACCCATCTATCCACCACACAGCTAAAACAGTGGAGTCTGCCAACAAGGGCCTATTCTCCTGAAGTGGGCCCACACAGGTCCATGCAGGAGTGACAGGTATTCAAAGTCCGTGGACCATTTGTGCCTGGACAGGAGCCACTTCTATCCTGAGTTCCCCAGCTTAGTGGAGCTGGCAGATTGTCTTTTTCCCCCAATTGTGAATTTATTCCTTCTCCAAGGCCAGGATAATGGCTCAGGGTGCACAGCAAGACCTATCTCAGGCCCAGGGAGATCGACAGCCAGTGAAGCTGGCTTGGGGGTTGGAGGCACAGTACAATAAATTCAAGTACTTAGATTTTTCCCAGAGCACCTTTCTTCTCTGGTTCCAGAGGTGTGAGTAGGCTGTGTGGCTTGCTGTCTCTCCCTGAGGAAACCACGGCTGGAATGCTACTACCAGCCCTGCCATGGTTGCTCCAGGGAATGGTGCCTGAGGGTTCTCGGAGATTCAGGTCTGGCAACTCCTTGCTGCTTCTGAGCCATCTCTCCCTTCCCCTGATGCTCAGTCTGTTTTCTAACTTTACCTTTGATGTTCAGGGCTCCTAGCTTGTCATATATATAATTGTTTCACTTGTTTTTTCAGGTCTTTGTTGTAAGAGGGATCATCTGAAGCGTCTGACTACTCTGCCATCTTGGCCACGCCTCCATCTCCTTTTGGTGCTTCCTGTGTCATTTAATATTTTCCCCACAGAATCCTTCACTATTGCAACTCGAGGCTTGAATTTTTTCTTCAGTTCTTTCAGCTTGTGAAATGCAGAGTGTGTTCTTCCCATTTGGTTTTCTATCTCCAGCTGTTTGCACATATCATTATAATACTTTACTTTTTCTTCTCGAGCTGCCCTTTGAAATCTTCTGTTCAGTTCTTTTACTCCTCATTTCTTCCTTTTGTTTTAGCTGCTTGACATTTGACAGCAAGTTTCAGAGTCTCCTCTGACATCCATCTTGGTGTTTTCTTTCTTTCCTGTCTTTTTAATGACCTCTTGCTTTCTTCATGTATGGTGTCCTTGATGTCATCCCACAACCCATCTGGCCTTCAGTCATTAGTGTTCAACACGTCAAATCTATCCTTGAGATGCTGGCTTCCTGCTCTCTTCCTCACCTCATATCCCTAACTTAAATGGGCAGATGCACCAGAACACAGGGGTCCTGAGTAACACCAGCACCTCTCAGGGCTTTAGGGACAACCTCTTCCTCTGGATGAACTGAGGCCTCAATTAGGGCATCAATGCCTTAACTGGGCAAAGATGAGACACGTTCTAAAATATCCCCAGGGGTGAGTCTAGAATAAGTTCAGGTCTCAATGTTTGACATTACCAACCACTATTACAGTCTTGAGTCTTGGTGAATTGCAGGTCAGTGTCAAGCTGGGAGAGAACCACAAGAAGTTATTTGTATTCTTTACATCGGCGCTGCCCAAGAGAAATATAATGTGAACCACAAAGATCATTTTTCATTTTTTAGTACAAATGTAAAAAGAAAGTAGTGAAATTTATTTTAGTAATATATTTTATTTACTCCAATGTTTCCAAAAGTTTTAGCATTTCAATATGTAATAATATAAAAAATTCTAAATGACATATTTTACATTCTGTTTTTTCATATTAAGTCTTTGCAATCTTACCCTTACCTGTTGCCATCGAGTCGATTCTGACTCATAGCAACCATAAAGGACAGAGTAGAACTGCCCCATATGGTTTCCAAGGAGCACCTGGTGGATTTGAACTGCTGACCTTTTGGTTAGCAGCTGTAGCTCTTAACCATTGTAACACCAGGATTTCCTCACAGCACATCTCAATTTGGACAAGCCATATTTCTAAAGCTCAAGAATGTGGAGACTTGGCTGCAATACTAGCCAGAGTAGTGTTACATGACCACTGAGGCTCAATGGATGTCTGAACTCTATGGGCTCTGCAGTCCCTTTCAGCCTTGACATTTGACAAGCCTGAGAGCACTAAGGTAGTTGGGGAAGCTTTCATCTTGTTTCCAGTATTCAGAACAGAAACAGACAAAGCAAAATACAATCACAACTCCCCTCCTTCTACATCCACACCCACACCACAAGCAATCAACAGGCTAGGGTTAATGCTACAAAGACACCTGGTCAAAGGTGGAGACAACTGCTCTAGCTCCTTGATAAGTCTCCACCTCTAGTTCTCAGCAGCCTGTATGTACCAACAGAATTCCTCCCCTACACCATTGTGACTGCTACTGCTAGGAGTTCCAGGGTTAATTATTAGCAACCAAGTAAATTCACCTGAGCCAAAAACTAGGTCTTGCTATAAGGCTCTGCATTTTCTAGAACCATGCTCCATGAGGCCTTTGCCCCCAGTGACTTCCTCCTCAGGGCCCAAGACAGACAGACAAGCATTGAGTCTGTAATTTCTATTAGCAGAAGTGGAAGCCTAAAACTTCAGAGAACACATTTAGAAGTTTTTTCTACTAAAGTGGACTTTCCCGTTTGACCTCTCAACCAAACCGATGTTTTGGGAGAGTAAAATCATGCTACCTTGGAAGGAGTTGGGGAACTCTAGCCTGACTCATGGAGCTTTTAAAGAGAACTTCCTTTGTTGTATAAAATAACTCTAAGCAATGGTAAGCTCTTAGGAGATTGGTTTTACCAACTACATACATGCACCATGAAATTAAAACATCCTGGAATTTAGGTAGGAAAAGATGTAAGAATTCGTTTTGTCTCTTCTCACCACATGGATGAGGCATTTGAAAATTAAAGGAGAGTCCCAGCCTAGATAGCAAGACCAGTGACTCTTAAGTCAATAGGCTTTCTGCCCAATGAGAGTAGAAAGCCAGAAGATGCTTCATAATGTCCTACAATAGTTGTTTCTCTGAAGCCTTTTGAGTTTGTTTTTTGGTTTCTTTATTCAAAACAAAACTTTTCTTTATTGATATAATTCAGAGGTAGACCTTAGACTAAGGCATGCCAAAATATCATCATTCTAAACAAATAATAACCCCTACGTTTGTTGAGCACTTAAGATATACACAACACTGCACTAAACTTGACTAAACTCTGCCCATTTTTCTCGTGTGTAACAGTTATAGGGATTACCCCGATAGGTACCTCATAGATACTGGTGTTATTTTGAAAATCAAGCATGTAAAGTGCTTGAAACTCCACCACCTACAGCCTTGACGAGTCCAGTTCTGGCCAAGTAGAACCACGTCTTGTGAGGAAGGGAAGGAGATAAAATGCAGCCAGGGTTGACCTTACAAGTAGACACAATAGGTGAGGTTCAATGACACCTGTCCCTTGCCCATGCTAATTTAATCATTCTAGTTCACCGGGTGGTTTTTTTTTTTTTTTTTTAGTCTTGAAAGTGTAAGAGTCCATTCCCTTAAAGGCAAATCCTCCTTCGAGGGATAACTTTTCAATTAGTCAACCATTCTCAGGAATTGCTTTACATCCTTCCTGGAACCTAAAAAAGTAAGATCTTATAGGTGGGCAAAGAAAAAGACCAACCCTCTGAGGCCTTAGAATTCAGATCATAGCTAGAGATAGTCATTGGACATCTAATCTCATTCATCCCCATGTGACCTTTCCTATAAAAATAAATCCAAGTCTTCTTGGAGTTTTCTTCTTTCTATTGGGAAAAATATTTTGACCATTTTCATGCCCTGAGTAACGTGACAAAAGAAAAAGGAAAGGCTCTTCAAATACCGTGCTTATGTTGTGTGTTGTTTCTCAGAGATTTATCACAGGCCTCCTTCCACCTGCAACCCTGAGGCTTAGACATGCCACTCAGTTGGTGCTCTCTATCTAAATAAAAAATAGAAGATGCCCATACGTGCATCTAGAGCAGACCACAGATGAACCAGTGTAGGGTCAGGGTTTCATTTGAGCTCTATGGCCCTTCTCCAGTGTATGAACTAGAGGGAAAAACACAAGGAGCCTAAGGGACCCCATTTTCTGTGTCCTGGAAATCTTTGGCCTTGATCGAACTAAAAAGAGGCTAATGTGATTTGCTTTTTGGGAGAGAGACCCAGGATCTGGATCCAGGCACACTCTCTTGCCACTGAAGGTACAACATGTGCCTGCCAGCTTTACTCGCAGGTTGGAGGCGTCAAGCCAAACACACCTTGAGCCCTGTGCCCAGTTCTGTGAGTCACTCTTTACAAGGGGCATTGACAACTCAGAGTGTTCCCAATGCGGGAGCGATAAGGACACAGATGGGTGAAAAGCAAGAATGAATTGGAACTATTTTCCATAGAAGAGAAAACCCCAGATGAATAATGGCTATCTACCCTTGAAAGGACTGTTACACGGCAGAGGGAGAAGGCTTATTGTTCTTTGCTCCAAATGACAAAACTAGGACCAGTGGGAGGACATTACCCAGTAGCCAGTTTTTCTAGCACTTAGAGCTATCCACAATGGATGGACACTTGGCAGGGTGCTGCCTTTCTTGGACTTGATGCATCCAAGAAGTGGCTGGGGAAGGAGGGGACATCAATCATGAGTTGAATACAATATTTCTTCTCTTGGTGGAAGGTTGTACTAAAAAATCCCTCATGTTGTTGATAACTTTAAGAAAATGGTTTTATGATTTTTTTTAAGTAGGCAAACAATAAAGATGGGTTTATGGTCCAGTATCCCACAAATTATCATTTCCACATTAACTGCTTCATGCACAGAAACCCTGAGAAACAAGAAAGCCTAAGAAGGTTGCATCGTATTCTAATAAAGCTTCCTGAGAGGTCATTGGGTCGCAAAAGGTAGTGCATTGTGTGGGTAAGGACTGGGCTGTTGATACCGAGGAGCCCACAGCGGTTCAAGACCTGGATCTGCGCTAATGAGGCTCTGTGAAGTGGGACAGGTTCCCGAACTTATTTATGCCTCCACCTTTGCAGCTGTAATATGGAAATAACAACAACCTCCTACCACTGGTGCAAGCCTGGAATTAGTGAATGCATCTAAAAAGCATTAGAGCTATACCTGGCACATAGTGAAAAAAAAAAAAGCACACCTAAAATGTTCGTGATGATTAGTATGGAAAAAGAAATCATGATTTTTTATTAAATCCATGAAAGGATTTAAACATCCTGCCATCTGCTCTTGACAACAGACATGTTTGTTTCTTTTTACTTGTGATATGAAGAAAAAGGAAAAGTTAAATAAGGCTTTTTTTTTTTTAAAATACTGGACACTGTTAAGGGCCAGTTCAGAAGTGAGAAGCCCTGTCAGTGGAGTGAATGCCAGCTAGTTTCATGAAGCAAATTAAAAAATAGAGTCCAGTAATTTATTTGTGAAGTCAACTACAACTCATGGCGACCTTGTGTGTAACAGAATAAATCACTGCCGGGTCGTGTGGCATCTTCATGACCTTGGATATGTTTGAGCCCATTGTTGTGGCTATTGTGTCAATGCCTCTCATTGAGGGTTTCCCTGGTTTTCATTGGCCCTCTGCTTTACTAAACATGATGTCCTTTTCTAGCAATTGTCTTTCTTGACGACATGTCCAAAAAAAGTGAGTCGAAGTCTTGCCTTTCTTGCTTCTATGAAACACTAAGTAAATGCATAAATGAGTATATGTGGTAGTGAAACTCAAACAGTATGGAGTACAGCTGAGTCTCTTTCCTATAACTGCCCTGGCTTCCTGGTTCCTCAGGGGAAACAAAAATCAAGGCTTCATCCTGAGAACTCATCTGCCCCAGTGGTAACAATGAGGTAACGTTTGGTTGGAAACCAAACTACCCCTTGCCTAATTTTTTTTCTTAGCATGAAAGCACCTAGGTGACTGCGGTGGGGTGAAGAGGAGGAGAGAAAGCCCTATACAGGTGGGCTTATGTCCCTTGTCTTGGTAGCTGCCTGTCTTTGCACTGAGGATGCTTGCTGGGGGTCTAGGAGCAATTGGCCTTTTCTTTGGTTCTTCTCATTTCCCAGGCTCTGGACTCTCAGCACTTTACTACGTTGGCAGCTAATGAAAGGAAAGAAAGAAGATACCAAATGTCCCTCTCAGAACACCTTGTTTCGCTCTTGAGACCCTGCTTGCTCATTTGTCCAAATGAGATAAATCACTGGGCAAATAGCCAAGGTCCCCTGCTTTTGAGCAAACTGTTCTCCAGTCCTAGGAGTTACACCACTTTGTTTCTGTGTGAAATAAGACAACTCTGTCCTAACACACAGTAATCAACAGCATATGGCAGGATGAGCTTATTTTTCATGCTCCCAATAAATATGACAATGAGACCACAGACAACTCCGAATGGCCCCCTTGGAAACTGGATGGTGCCAAGAACGAACATTTAAGTGGTTTCTTTCTCCTCTGATTGTCTATAAAGCCAACATTATTTAAAAGACATTAAGGATTATGCTTCATTAGCATGCCTCTCGGCACAATTCAGTACTCAGCAATATGTGCTAATCATCCACATATGCCTGTCTCCTAGGATTCGTCCAACCGGTAGATTGATTCCTATCCTCAGATTTTGAGTGGGGATGAAACATAGGCTAGAATCTTCTAGTGTGAAATGGAAGTTGTTTCTCCTTGACTGCCTTGTTTTTTACTGTTTTTTTTTTTCTCTCTCTCATCGTTTTCTCTTTTCTTCTTTTACTGTTTATGACGCTATCAGTAAAATCTATCTGCATGGAAATCTAGCCATTATATAGAATATTAAATAACTACAGAGCAAAAACTGTTTCCGCTGACTGTAATACTTAATTCTAAGAGATGGAATTTGGCCAGCTGACTGCGGGACTTAGACTCAGGCAGAATCAGTGCCTTAGTTTCTTCAGGTCAACAATTATGACTTGTACTTTAGTTAACCTAGCACATATAATAACCAGTAACAGGTTCCTGCTGAGTTGACTACAACTGATGGAGACCGCATGTATATCAGAGTAGAACTGTACTCCACAGGTTTTCAATGACTGACATTTTTTCAGAAGTAGATCACCAGGCCTTTCTTCCAAGGTGCCTCTGGGTGGACTCCAGCCTCCAACTTTGCAGTGAGCAGCCAAGAGCTTTAACCATTTGCACCACTCAGGGACTCCTGCACATGTATAGATGGTGACTGAACTCAGCAAAATGCTCTTCACAAAGGTTGCATTTGTCTGGAAGATTCTACATGCTGATTTGTACAGAATGGTGACAAAGCCCCTTGGAATGAGGCTGAGGAGCAACTCATTAGGTTCTCTCAGGTAGAAAAATACATCATCAAAAATTCAGTGGATAATGGTAGGCCATGTGTCTGACAGAGTGTACCAGTTGCCTTCGAGTGGATTCTGATTCATGACAGCCCCCTGTGTGTCTGAGTAGAAATGTATTCCACAGGGTTTTCAGTGGCTGATTTTTCAGAAGCAGATCGACAGACCTTTCGTCCGAGGGTAGACTGGAACCTCCAACCTTTTGGATGGCAGCCAAGCATGTTAACCATTTACACCACCTAGGGACTCCCTGGTGTAGTGTAACATCATCAAATTCCACTTTTAACCACGTGTGATAATTTGTCCATGTCACCCCACAACAGTTGAAAATCTTAAAGCAGCTATCAGGACTCCAAAAGATCCAAAAGAACCAAAGAAACATTTGAATTCATGTGGACAAAGACAGAGCAATCCACTTGACTTCTACTTGCATGCACAGAGCCTATGTCCTTGCTGCAGGTCTCTTTCCCTCCTAAGAGCTTTTCTCCCTTAAGAAGGCTTTAGGATCTATTCCCCTTAATCATAAAAAAGGGATTTACAGGGTTGAGTTATTTTGGCCTGTACTTTGTTCCTTACTTCACAAAAAAGTTGCACTTAAGCTTTAAATGAGTCCTGATATTATGAGAATTGGATACTGCAAATTGGTATTATTAAACCTGTTAAGGAAGGAGGGAGGACTCTAAGAAGAATGACACAGTGAGTGGTGTCTCTCACTTAATAGGCATCTGCCTAGAAAGGTTTCTCAATGGTTACATTAAAATAATTCAAGATTAATATAGGCACATAACACTTCTCCCCCTACCTTACTGAACTTAAAGGTGTCAAATCATTCTTCTCTCATAGTTACTTTACCCACTGGAAGGACTGGCTCACCCTTTACTAGGCTGAAGAGCAGCTACACTCTAGCACCTTACTAACCAGTGCTCAACATGCCAGGACGATCAGGCACCTTTTGATGAATTTTAGCCCATAATGAGGTCACCATCAGTTAAATAAATAGAATAGCCAATATAAAAATTGTCGGCAGCTGTCAACTGGTTGGTGGACATTCAACTGCATATCTCAGTGAGCTAATGAGACAAAGTGTCATTCCCATGAAGCCTCAAGAATTGGACATTCCAGGTTTTAGCTAATGTGGTGCTCATTCTTTTGCCCCCCCCCCCCAAAAAAAACCCACTGCTGTCGAGTTGATTCCGACTCATAGCAACCCTATAGGATAGAGTAGAACTGCCTCACAGGATTTCTAAAGGAGTGCCTGGTGGTGCTAACCTTTTAGTTAGCAGCCATAGCTCTTACCCACTACACCACCAAGGTTTCCTTTTTTGCCCAAGGAGGTACTAATCAATGACATGTTATTCAGTACCTACTACGCAGTCCCTCATGCACAGCCGCTGCTTTTCTGTCCGTGGAAGCTTGCATGTTGCTATGATACTGAACAGGTTTCCGTGGAGCTTTCACACTGAGATGGAGGTTACTTCTAAGAATCAGCCAGTGAAACGCCTATGGATCACAATAGTCCGATCCCCAGTGGTTGATGGGGATGGTGCAGGACTGGGCAGTATTTGGTTCCACTGTGCATGGGATCTCCATGAGTTAGGGGCTGACTTGACAACAGCTAACAACAACAACAGCTTTAGGCAGTGAAACAGTGAACATGCTCAGCTGCTAACCTAAAGGTTGGCAGTTCGAACCCACCCAACAGAACAGGCCTGATGATCTGCTTCGGTTAAGGTTACACCCAAGAAAACCTTACTGAGCAGTTTTACTCTGTAACACGTGGGGTTGCTGTGAATCGGATTCAACTTCTTGGCAACAGGTTTTTTTAACGTTTGTTTTATTTTTTTAATCACGTGCCAGATGCTGTGTGGGTACCAGGGGTACAAAGGCAAAGAGACATCATTTCTAGGAGCAGGGAGAGATCTTGTGAGCAGCCTGGCCAGAGGGAGGTGGGAGGGCAGGCAGGGGATTAGGAGTGGTTAGGATCGGGGAGCTGTTAAGGATTGGGTTCCCTAAGTGGGAAGAGTCCTGACACCTCCGTCTGGAAAACCATCAAAGGAATTTAAATTAGGGAAGGTTCAAAAGTCATTGGAAATATCCCAGAAGTTTCTATATCATTTTTTAGGAAATGATTCACTACTGGTGAAAACTTCAGCCAGAATGCACACAATTTCACAACTGCTATTTCAAAACTTTAAGAAAAGTAAATAAATATATATATATGTGTATATATATATACGTATATTTTGTACCTATATACATACACATATGTATTTACTTTTTAAAATATATATATAGTCAGGATTTCCAGGGCTGAGCTGGATTTGTGCCTTTATTATTTATTTTTTTTATCTTTTACTTAATCTTATTAGTACCAGTACTTTTCAACTTTTTTTCATAAGTTTCACTTTTTCCTATAAATATAGTATTTCTAAAAAGGCTTGGTGTATTGCTAAAATATGGCTTTAATATATTCATAGATGAAAATCTTTCTTAACAGACTACACTTCCATTTCACAATGTAATTCAATGGGAAAATGGGACTTAGTCATACTAAATTCATCGTAGAACAAGCTTGGCTAGAACTCATCTGTTTCATTAGATTTATGGAAAGTCAGACAGTGTAATAACTAACACCTATTAACTAAACCGTGGAGCCCTGGTGGTGCGGTGGTTAAGAGCTCGGCTGCTAACCAAAAGATCGGCAGTTCAAATCTACCAGCCACTCCTTGGAAACCCTATGGAACAGTTCTACTCTGTCCTATAGGATCACTATGAGTCAGATTTGACTCAAGGACAAGGAGATTAACTAAACCAACCCTTCCCTATGATGTTTCCTATGGTACATATAGTGAGCATTTTAACTTTCTGTATATGCAGCCAGGTTTTACCAATGTGTGCTCTGGTTGAAAGCTAGTTCCTTTGTATTCCACATAACTATGTCCAGGTCTCATGAATTGTGCAAACTTGGGCTAGTAGCAGAGATGCCCCATTCTTGATATGAAGTATTTATGACGCGTAAGGGCCAAGCCTACTCGCCTCCTCAGGGCAAGTGGAAAAACAAAGATCTCCTGATTGTACAAATGCTCCTTAATATCGTCTTTCTTAAAGATCTGGTCTGCAATTGAGTGGCAAAAATATGATTTCAAAAAGGATGAATTTGAAAAAATAAAAAGACAAAATTATAATCCTATCAAAAAATGGGTAAAGGATATGAATAGACATTGTTACAGAGAAGATACATACATGACCAATAAGCACATGAAAACATGCTTAACATCATTATTCATTAAAAAACCGAAAAACCAAACCTGTTACCGTGGAGTTGATTCCAACTCATAGCAACCCCCATAGGACCTAGTAGAACTGCCCCATAGGGTTTCAAAAACAATGAGACACCACTTCACACCTACTTGGATGGCTATAATTAAAAAGACAGACAACAACAAGCGTTGGTGAGGATGTGGAGAAATTGAAACCTTCATACGTTGCTGGTAGGTGTGTAAAATGGTCCAGCCACTTTGAGAAACAGTTTGATAGTTCCTCAAAAAGCTAAATTTAGAGTTATCATATGTCTGAGTCATCTAGTGCTGCTATAATAGAAATACCACAAGTGGATGGCTTTAACAAACAGAAGTTTATCCTCTTACAGTCTAGTAGGCTAGAAGTCCAAATTCGGGGCGTCAGCTCCAGGGGAAGGCTTTCTCTATTGGCTCTGGAGGAAGGTCTTTGTCGTCAATCTTCCCCTGGACTAGGAGCTTCTCAGCGCAGGGACCCCAGGTCCAAAGGATACAGTTTGCTTCTGGTGCTGCTTTCTTGGTGGTATGAGGTCCCCAACTCTCTGCTTGCTTCCCTTTCCTTTTATCTCTTGTAACATAAAGGGTGGTGCAGGGAACATCTCAGGGAAACTCCCTTTACATTGCATCACCCTAATTTTGTTTAACCACAGGAAGAGTTTATGATTTATATACAGAGGAAAATTACAAAATGGAGGACAACCACACAATACTCAGAATGATGGCCTAGCCAAGTTGACACACATTTTTGGGGGACACAATTCAATCCATGATACCATATGACACAGAAATTCCACTCCTAAGTACATACCCAAGAGAATGGAAAACATAGGCTCACACAAAAATGTGTATATGAATATTCATAGCAGTATTATTCATAATAGTCAAAAAGAGGAAACGACTCAAATATTCATCAGCTGAAGAATGGATAAACTAAATGTGGCATATCCATACAATGGAATATTATTTGCCACAAAAGGAATGAAGTACCGATAAATGCTCCAACATGGATGAACCTTGAAAACATTACACAAAAGTGAATGAAGCCAGATACAAAAGTCCACATCTTGCATAATTTCATTTATGTGAAATGTCCAGAATAGACAAACTCATAGTCACAGAAAGTAGGTTAGTGGGTCCCAGTAGATAAAGGGAGGAGGGAATGGACATAACTGTTAATGGCATGAGAGATTTCTTTTTGGAATGATGAAAGAATCTAAAATTGATTGCATGATGAACATAGAAAAAAAAAACAAACCCACTGCCATGAACTTGATTCCACTCATACTGACCCTATAGGACATAGTAGAACTGCCCCATAGGGCTTCCAAGCCTGTAAATCTTTGTGGCAGACTGCCACATCTTTCTCCCTTGGGGCAGTTGGTGAATTCAAACCTCTGATGTTTTGGTTAGCAGCTGAATGCTTAACCACTGCATCACCAGGGATTCTTGTGATGGAAACACAACCTTGTTCTATACTAAAACCACTGAATTGAACACTTTAAAAGGGTGAATCCTATGGTATGTGAGTTATATATTAATTTTTTAAATAAAATTTAAAAAGAAGGTTTAAACTTGGAATTCATGATGGTTTTTTGAAGCAGACTAATAAACAGTAAAACTGGCCTTTGGTTTTAGAAAAAGCCATGAAATAATTGTAACTGGGAGACATCATCAGCAAATAGATGAGTAAAGAAGATTGGGAAAGAATTAGACGATGATAAAAGGCAGTACAAAGAAACCCTAAGCTGAGATTATAAAAACCATCAGGCAGATGTATCTGGAGTGAGCATGTGTATTTACAGTCTATAGAATATATATGTATATTTACATGGGAAAATTTCTCAAAGGATATACCACCAAATGTTAACAATAGTTCATCTTGTTTAGTGGGATTTCAGGTAATTTAAATTCTTTTCTTCCTTTTGCTTCTTGGTATTTTCACACTTTATATGCAATGATTGTATAATACTTGAATAATAATAAGAAGAAAGTGAGCCTTTCTCTAGAAAGAGTACAGTGTGATCAGAAGAGCAAAAGCAGAGAGATTTTAAAGTCTTCCTAACAAACACTGTCCTGTTTGAGAAGGATATGGGGAAAGGTGGGGGAAATCACACAGGAAGGAGGGTATCACGTGCACGTGAGGCTGGCATGCCACCATCTCTGCAATGCTAATGTTTAGACTTGTTAGAAATTCTGAAGGCAAAGCATAAGAAAAGTCTTTTCCCCTGGCTTAACAGATTTTCCCTAAGCTTGAGGGCTACAGCTGTACACTCTACATAAGTTTCTAAGCACTGGACCTGTTATAGATCTATCAATTGATCTGTTGTTGATCTGCCAAACTATTAATCTAGTGCTCAAGCAGAGCAATGATTGTGAAGATGGCACAGGATCAGGAGTTTTTCATTCTATTGTACATAGGGTCACTATGAGACAGAACCAACTCAATGTCACCTAACAATAACAACAACAACATATTTAATTGAGATATCTCTACAAGGCAGTTGACCCCTTCAAGTAATGAAAATTCATTTAAAATTGTCTTTCGTATTTTAGCACATACCAGGCCCTACGACTGAGCTGAGCCTGACTTTCAATAAATCAGACCCATCTCTGCCTCTCTGAGCTTACGGTCTAGTCAAGCAGCAGCCAGGAGGGAGCTAGTCCACCTAGGGCAGATCCCACAGGCTTTGTGGGGCTTGGGGTACAGCACTTACTCGTGATTTCCTAGGTGAATCTGGAGAGCAGAGAGAAGAGCCCCCCATCCTAGAGGAGTTCCCAGTGGCAAAGCTAAGGTGGAAGACAATATCTCCGACATCCCCAACTAGGAAACAAGGGTTAGTCAGACAATAGGAGTCAAGATATGGAGCCCAAACGAGTGGCTTAAGTGCAAGGCGAGGAGGGAGTTCCCTAGTGGAAACCTAGGTGGAAGACAGGGAATGATGGATGGCACACAATGGCAACGTCTCTACACTTGTGCACAGAGTCAGGCTAGAGAATTGCACAGCAGCATTGTTTATAACAGACAAACACTGGAGACACTTTATGTCTGTCAACAGGAATGAATAACTTAGTCGTGAAGTTTTCAAATAAAATTTCCGCAGAGAAAATTAATAAACCAGAGCTACGTGTGTCAACATAGAAAATAAACACACAAGAAAACACCCTTAGAAGGAATGCATATTAACAATAACTTCTTTCTTTCACATTCGTTTCACAATTTGTTTATTGAAGCATCAGTCTGAGTGTCTTTCCATTGCATGTGACATCTCCGTTTGAAGAGGTGAGAGGAAGGGAAGTGGCAGTTACCAGAAATAAAAATGTTTCAGCTGCTAAGAATTTAACATCTGAACTGGAAGGCTGCTCTTGCCAGAGGCCATTTTTTTTTTCCTTAACGTGCCACCAACTTTAGGCCAGTCCTATCACTTGAGCGCCTAATGATTCTTCCCAATCACTTAGAAAGGAACTGATGTGGGGCCAGCAAACCTATTTCGACTTTTTCTTCTGCACCAGAATTACCCTGTCCCTGAGGAACAAGAGATCAGGACTGAGGAAAAGGAAAAGTAGCTGATGAATGAACCCTATGCCCAAAATAATATCTCAGCTGTCTCTGCCTGCTGTTCCACCATCACAGTTGTATTCCTTAGGCTCATGAAGGTTTTTTTACAATGTATGAGCTTTTCCTAAAAATGAACCCATCCCTGGGAGGTATTGAATTTTATCAGCTAGCATCTAAGTAGATGTCTCTGGAGAACAAGACTGAGAAATTATAGCACAGATAGGAGAGGCAAGTGGGAAAAGAGGACTAGGAGGAGGTGAGAATAAGGAGAAAAGGGATGAGGCCGATCACTCGTTGCGGCGGAGTTGATTCTGACTCATAGCAACCCCCTAGGATGGAGTAGAACTGCCCCATAGAGTTTCCAAGGAGTGCCCGGTGGATTCAAACTGCTGGCCTTTTGGTTAGCAGCCATAACACTTAACCACTGTGGTACCATCGTTCCCAAGGGATGAAGAGTATGTTGGTAAACGGTGGGGAAAAGATCTACTTCACCGACCAGACAATTTTTTCAAGGCTAATCTTAGTGGAGATTATTTTAAGAATAACTAGAGCAAATTAAAAAAAAAAAAAAAAAAAGCTCTAACCCTCACAGCCTATCAGAAACCATCTTCGCATCCACACAGTTAAAAAGTCAAAATGAACTTGGGACCTTTTTCATAGAATCATTTCCTGAACTAGAGCCCATTTCTCCTTAAAAATGTGAAAGCTTTCCTCAGAACAAGTCAAATTCCATCTATCATCTTAGAAGAGAGAGCACATCAGGCAGTGAAAACAGACAGCAGGTCTCCAGTAACTGTCGGAGGTAGCAGGGTCTGTGAGACAAACGGAACATGATGCCGCACCTGTGAGGAGGATGGATTGTCTCTCCGTGACTGGTTCCCTGCGAGAAACAAGACAATCTGAGGAGGGCTTGATAATGGGGGAGTCCTTGGGTGATGCAAAAGGTTAAAGCACTCAACTACTAGCCAAAAGGTTGACGGTTCGAGCCCACACAGGGTGCCTCAGGGAAAGCCCTGGTGACCTACTTCTGAAAAATCAGCCGTTGACAACCCTGTGGAGAGCAGTCCTCCGATACGTGGGGGATCGCCATAAGCTGGAATCAACTCGAAGACAGCTGGTTTGATAACAGGACCCTTTACACAGGGGAATTTTGTGTTAGAACAAGAGAATGGGGTAGGGGGGAGGCGAGCGGAGACAGTTTGCTTTCAGTATTGACATCATGTAATGAATATTCAGTACAGCTTTGCTTTGCTGTAAAAAGCCCTGAGATTTCAAAATGCACACTTCAGTGAGATTATTTGCATATCAAAAATCACTCTTTACTTTTTCAAAAAGTAAAGATTCTTTTAAAGATATTTCCTAGAGTGGAATTAAGGGTTTATTTAGAGACCTTGATAGTCTCTAGGAAAAACATTTTAAAAGACTGAACTGAAGCCAGTCCCAGACCCCCATCTTGCACATCCTTCAACCCAAGCTGAGATTCCATATATGGCCAAACCTTAATTCTTAAATCCGTTGAAATGTTTCCTTTCCAGTTGCAAATATCTACTGCCCTAAGCCCCTCAAGTTTTCCCTCCTGCAGCTCCAGCTACCTTAGTCCCTTCTTCCTGGACCCTCCTCCCCCAATTACCCTGTACCCCACTATATAGCAATTAGAGTTTTCTCGCTAACACAGCTGAATGCATCTCTTCTCAGTGGTCCATTATAGAGGGTGCTAAAAAGTATAAATATCACCTCTATTCACACAGGAAGGAGCCCTGGTGGCGCAGTTGTTATGCGCTCTCCAGCTAACCCAAAGGTAGGCAGTTTGAACCCACCAGCTCCCGTGCAGAGAATGATATGGCAGGCTGCTTTCGTAAAGATTTAATAGCCTTGAAAACCCTATGGGGCAGTTCTACATCATCCTATAGAGTCGCTAGGAGTCGAAATTGACTCCACGACAACGAGTTTGGGTTTTGAGGGGATTCACAGAGGAGTTGCTTAGGTGAACTTTCTCACCTGTGGAGGGAAAAACAAAGCGACTCTTCTGGTGCCATGAGCTTGCACCATGCTTGGGGCACGTTCCCCTGCAGGCCACGGCCTCATAAGTTTTTAGTACTCAACATGCTGAATAACACTTCATGGTGCAGTGGTTATGAGCTTGGCTGCTAATCAAAAGGTCAGCAGTTCAAATGCACCAGCCACTCCTTGGAAATCTTATGGGGCATTTCTGCTCTATCCTATAGAGTCACTGTGAGTCAGAATGGATTTTATGGCAATGGGTTTGGTTTTTTTGGTAGCCAATGGCAATCCACTGGGTTGAGGATTGAGAGGGCTGGGCCAGAAAAACAAGTTCTCTGGGGACATGGAAATTTTTTGTAATATATCAGGTATATATTGAGAATCTCTGAGGACAGATCCTATGACTTCCAAGTTGTTGGGTAAGCCAGGGTTGCTATCATTGTTGTTTGTTTACTCCTTGATTCCTTGTTGTGGCTGTATTTTTTTTTTTTTGAAGTCCTAGAATTGCTTGTGTTTGAAATTCTGAAATTGTTTGCTACAATAATTACTGTACGAATTTTCCAGAGTGGTTTTAATACCAGTTAAAGAACAGTTATGGTTGTCGTTAGCTGCCACCAAGTCAACATCAACTCATGGCAACTCCATGCACAACAGAACAAAACACTGCCCAGTCCTGCATATCCTCATCACGTTTGATTGGACTGTTGCAATTTGTAGGGTTTTCATTGTCTTATTTTCAGAAGTACATCTCCAGGCCTTTCTTCCTAGTCTGTTTTAGTCTGGAAGCTCCACTGAAATCTGTTTAGCATCATAGCAACACACAAGCCTCCACTAACAGATAGGTGGTAGCTGTGCGTGAGGTGCATTGGCCAGGAATTGAACCTGCGACTCCCACATGGAAGGCTAGAATTCTACCACTGAACAACCATTGCCGTCAAAGAAATATTGCATATTACCTGTTAGTTCCATCACTCAACATATGCAGGGGGTTATAATGAGATTCTGTTTAAAAACAAAACAGTCAAAAATCAAGCAAATAAAAGCAAGCTGGAAAACAGGAAATTAAATCCACTCTCCAGCACTGGAAAGCAATTTTCTCCAACTAAATTGTAGACCTTCACAGGGACAGATACTTTGTCCATTTGTTCAATACGTTATTCCTAATGCCTATTACAGTGCCTGGCACAGAGTTGGCACTCAATATGCATTTATGTCATGAGCTGATTGAATCGATCTGGCTGATCCTTATGCTAACTCTGTGTTTACAATAGCTGATCTCGGGCATATTGAATTTGAGGATAATTCATCTCTATCTGCATTCAAAGGCCAAGGGGGCTTTCACTTCTATTCTGAAGCGAACAAAATGATGCAACCAACTAAAATTATCCTGGGAAGAATTGCATACTTCTCCTGACTGCCCCCTTAAGTCTAGCCTCCCAGAAGCCCCCTTCGCTTAAAGCACGTAATGAACTTCTAATGATGCTTTGAAGTATATTCTCACCAGCACAATCAGTTATTTTCCTCAGATTCAAATTTTGCAATCAAAATCCACAGCGTACACACCTCTGCTTATAGTGCAGCACATACCATCTATCCTATCATTTCAATTTGGGGGTAATTTCTTAAATGATGGGTTGTGGGATCATGATTACGGGTTCTAAATGGAACCTCTTGACTGAGCCCAAATTTACATTTTTATAAACCTCCAGGTAACAGCTTCACTAGGTACAATTCTGTAGTGCCATGCTGTAGGAATTTAAGTAGCAATTTCTAAAAGAAATAATGTCCGTATCAGAGAGACCAAGCTTCCTACCAAAACGGTAGGCAGTGCACAGAAAACTCTTGCCATAGATGAATTCAGAGCAGTGCCTCAGGCTGTTTGCATTTAAAGCATTGATGTAGACTATACAAGCAAAAGGCCACCTTGAGAGATTGCGGTGTTCAAAACCTGTGAACGTTAATTCCGGAAATGCCGGAATATTCCGTACCACCTGGTGATTTTGATTATTCAGTGAATATTAAGCGATGTCCTAGAGTCGTGTCATAATTTTGAAAGTCTAGGTTAAGAAACAAGGTGGAAGCCAATTCTAGTGGGTACTGGTAAATCAATAATTAATTAAAGATCTTCCACAGTATTTCCTCACAAGGATGATTGCTAAAGTTGCTGCAGTGTCTACACAGCCTTCCAGGATGGCAATGATCAAGAAGATGAATGGTTGAAGTCACGGGGAATGTGCAGACTGGATCGTTAGTGATCAGGATCCGGTACACACTATCATAAATTCACGTCTGCAACATTAATTTACATCATTAGGACACCCACATGATAAGCTGTTCCAACAGCATGTTTTTGAGATTTTCTAGAGCATTCTCAGGGACTAGAAGCTAATGTGCAGAAATCAATAATACTCCATATTAGCCCAACTACTGCGCCAAGATATTTAGGAGCACAAAAAATTTTTTCCCTTACTGATAAAATACTAAAGAAGACCTCGAAGATCTTATAAAATACTTCCACAACTGACTCCTAACTTGACTAAGAATAGTAAAGTTAAATGGTCAAGTAGAAGCTCCAATGTACTATGAATCTACGTTTGACAAGCATTTGTGTGATTGCCTAGTCATTCAATTATTTCTTGCTCTTGTGAGCAGAAAAGTCTATACAAAACTTAACATTAATCAAACTAATATGAAACCCACAATGCTACTGCAGGAAATCGGCCAGTCTTCGTTTCATAGAGGTTCTCAGTTACACACACTGTAATCATGCAGAGCTTTCATGAAGATCCTACTTTTTAGGCTTTGAGATGTACCAATAGCCTAATCACGATATGAACAGAGAGCAAACTACTTGGGGGCTTATTTTGAAGTCCCCACGCATCTGTCGGTTTACCCTACTGTGGGGGCTTGGATGTCGCTGTGATGCTGGAAGCTATGCCACTGGTATTCAAACACCAGCAGGATCACCCATGGTGGACAGATTTCAGCTGAGCTTCCGGATTAAGACAGATTAGAAAGACGGACCTGCAGGTCTACTTCCGAAAAGAATTAGTCAGTGAAAACCTTATGAATTAGAAGCAAGGATGATGAGACATCATTTCTCATACTTTGGACATATTATCAGGAGGGATCAGTCCCTGGAGAAGGACAGTATGCTTGGTAAAGTAGTTGTTGTTGCTGTTGCCATTAGGTGCCATTGAGTCGGTTCCGACTCATAGTGACCATATGTACAACAGAATCAAACACTGCCTGGTCCTGCACAATCCTCACAATTATTGTTATGCTTGAGCACATTGTTGCAGCCACTGTGTCAATCCATCTCTTTGAGGGTTTTCCTCTTTTTCACTGACCCTCTATTTTAACAAGCACAATATCCTTCTCCAGGGACTGATCCCTCCAAAGTATGTGAGATGTAGTCTTGCCATCCTTGCTTCTAAGGAGCATTCTGGTTGTACTTCTTCCAAGACAAATCTGTTCCTTCTTTTAGCAGTCCATGGTATATTCAATATTCTTTGTCAACACCACAATTCAAAAGCATCAATTCTTCTTCAGGCTTCCATATTCATTCAGCTTTCACATGCATATGAGGTGATTGAAATACCATGGCTTGGGTCAGGTGCACCTTAGTCTTCAAGGTGACATCTTTGCTTTTCAACACTTTAAAGAGGTCCTTTGCAGCAGATTTGCCCACCACAATGCATCTTTTGATTTCTAAACTGCTGCTTCCATGGGTGTTGATTGTGGATCCAAGTCAAATGAAATCCTTGACAACTTCAATCTTTTCTCCATTTATCATGATGTTGCTTATTGGTCAACTTGTGGAATTTTTTCTTTATATTGAGGTATAACCCATACTGTGGCCTTTGATCTTCATCAGCAAGTGTTTCAAATCCTCTTTACTTTCAGCAAGGTTGTGTCACCAGCATAATGCAGGTTCTTAATGAGTCTTCCTCCAATCCTGATGCTCCATTCCTCTTCATATAGTTCAGATTCTCAAATCATTTGCTCAGCATACAGATTGAATAGGTATGGTGAAAGGATACAACTGTGACACACACCTTTCCTGACTTTAAACCACTCAGTATCCCCTTGTTCTGTTCAAACAACTGCCTCTTGATCTACGTACAGGTTCCTCATGAGCACAATTAAGTGTTTTGGAATTCCCATTCTTTGCAATTTTACCCATAATTTCTTATGATCCACACAGTAGAATGTCTTTGCATAGTCAATAAAACACAGGCAAATATCTTTCTGGTATTCTCTGCTTTCAGTGATAATATCCCTGGTTCCATGACCTATTTTGAATCCAGCCTGAATTTCTGGCAGTTTCCTGTCCATATACTGCTGCAACCACTTTTGAATAATCCTCAGTAAAATTTTACTTGTACTTGATATTAATGACATTGTTCGATAATTTGCACACTTGGTTGAATCACCTTTCTTGGAAATAGGCATAAAAATGGATCTCTTCCAGTTGGTTGGCTAGGTAGCTGTCTTCTGAATTTCTTGGCATAGTTGGATGAGCACTTCCAGCTCTGCATCCATTTGTTGAAACATCTCAATTGATATTCCGTCAATTCCTGGAGCCTTGTTTTTTGCTAATGCCTTCAGTGCAGCTCAGACTTCTTCCTTCAGTACTATCAGTTCCTGATCATATGCTACCTTCTGAAATGGTTGAACATCAATCAATTTTTTTTTTTTTTTGGTATAGCAATTCTGTATACAGTGTCAGCTAAAAAGAGGAAGACCCTTAATGAGATGCACTGCAACAATGGGCTCAAGCAAAACAACAATTGTGAAGATGGCACAAGACCAGACAGTGTTTTGTCCTGTTGTACATAGGGTTGCTATGAGTCAGAACCAGCTGGACAACACCTAACAACAACAACAAATTTCAAAATTATATAGACCAAGTGAATAAAAGAAAATGCAAAATTAGAACTTGTAGCATCATTTATCAACTCACTTTAAGGAATGGTGGATGGAAACCATTGCCATCAAACAAGTGATCATGTTGGAAAGGATAGAGCTTGTCCAAGGAGACTGACTCTTAACAAGTCTCAGGTTTCTTCTCTCCCAGAATGTGAGTCCATGTTTACCAACATGATTCAGTTCTGCTGAAATAACCATGCAACAATATTGTTTTAATTTGTCTTAGCTATTGCCAGCCCCATTTTCCTAAAGGTTCATAAGACAAGTAAGACTATGGTCTGAATGTCATTCTTTCAGCATTTATTCTTCCCATATTTTACCGTAAGGATTAGCCTCTTCACCAAACTCTGAAGCTATACCAAGGTGAGATCTCGCCCCTGTAACTGAACTTGAATCATACTAGGTTCCAAGGGCCAATAGATTAACCAGGCATTACTGGTTAATCCCCAACCCAAGGAGATGATTCCTTCTAGACAGACTCTGATTTTAAATATGAGGATCTAATTCTTGAGAGTCCATAAAGAATCTCAGCGTAAAAGAAGAAATCATTATTTTTTTTTAGACCGCAGCAAATTCTTGAGTGGAGTAACTTCGTATCTCCTCACTTTGCTGTACAGTGCAAGGAACTTGTTAAAAGATGATCCTCTTGCTACTTAAAGGATGATGTTAGCTAATCCAGCAAAGTTCGTATTACACAGCTGCATGGGGTACGGGTATGCATTGTTGGTGCTTTTACTTCTCTTAAGTTTTTGTCCATTTTTTGTTTCTATACTAGGATGCTGCAGTAATTTGGGTAGGGGACAAGGTGGTAGTTGAAGAAAGAGAAAAATGCACGGAGAAAGTCATCTCAGAGTAGTTTTCAGCCCCATTGAAAGACTGTAACTGAAGTCTCCTTGAGGCTCTAAATCCTTACACCCTGCAGAATTGCTTGAGTAAGAACCAACTCAGGAAATGTGGGTTTTATGGAAGTTGTATAGGTCTGCTATTAATGGATATCCCAAACATAAATGTACAAATGGACTCCCGATTTCCCTTTCCGTAGTAAGTGAACCACCTTCGATCCAGGTGCTCAAACTATAAATTTAGGGATCATTTTTGATTACCCTCTTTTCCATCTCCTATATCCCGTCCATCAGCAAGTTCTATTATCTCCACCTCTAAAATATATCTCAAATTCAACTTCTCCTCACCAGTTTTACTGCTACCACCCTAATCATGACATCACCAGCTCTGAACTGGACTTAGTCCTCCAGTAGCCTCCTCCAGGAGCCTGGTCTCACTACTTCCATCATTCTTTCCATCTCCTCCCTCCATTATATCTTAAACACTGTTGCCAAAATCTGCTTTTAAAAAAAAGAAAAAAAAATTTTTTTTATATGACTAATTAAACCCTATGGCTTCTTCATGTATTTTGAGTAAAATCCAAAATTCTAGATCCTGCCAGATTCAGCCCCTACCTACGTCCCCAATTTTATACCAGACTTCTTCTCACTTATATTCAAAAGCATAAAGAAAAATCCTCACAACTGGACCAATATGCAACATCATGATAAACAGAGAAAAGATCGAAGTTGTCAAGGATTTCTTTTGACTTGGATCCACAATCAACAGCCATGGAAGCAGCAGTCAAGAAATCAAAAGATGCATTACATTGGGCAAATCTACTGCAAAAGGCCTCTTTACAGTGCTGAAAAGCAAAGATATCACCTTGAAGACTAAGGTGAGCCTGACTCAAGCCATGGTGTTTTCAATTGCATCGTATCCATGTGAAAGATGGACCATGACTAAGGAAGACCAAAGAAGAACTGACGCCTTTGAATTGCGGTGTTGGCAAAGAATATTGAATATACCATGGACTGCTGAAAGAACGAACAAATCTGTCTTCGAAGAAGTACAACCTGAATGCTCCTTAGAAGCAAGGATGATGAGACTGTGTCTTACATACTTTGGACATGTTGTCAGGAGGGATCAGTCCTTAGAGAAGGACATCATACTTGGCAAAGTACAGGGTCAGCGGAAAAGAAGAAGACCCTCAATGAGGTGGATTGACTCAGTGACTGCAACAATGGGCTCAAGCAAAACAACCATTTTAAGGATGGTGCAGGTCTGGGCAGTGTTTCGTTCTGTTGTGCATAGGGTCGCTATGAGTCGGAATCCACTCGACAGCACCTAACAAAAACAACAACAACATACTCTAGCCATGCTGACCTCTTGAGTACCTCAAGCAATCTAAGCTTTTCCTCAGGTTTTGAGCTTTTTGTACTTGCTCTGTCCTCTGCCTAGAGTGCTGTTTCTCTGGTGCTCAAGCAACTGGCTTCTCTTCATTTCTTGTGTATCAGCTTAAATGGTTCATCCTCAGAGAGCCATTCCCTGGCTACCCACTAGTAAACAGTTCCTGGCTTTGGAGCATCACAGCATCCCATTCACATCCTTCATGGAATTTGCCACTGTCTATACAATAATTATAAAAAAAAAAAAAAATTTTTTTTTATAATTATTGTGTTTATCAGCAGGTTTACTTTTTTTTTTTTTGTCTGTGCCTTCCACTAGACTGTACATCCTAAAAAAAAAAAAAAAAGTATTAGTTATCCAGCTATGTGTATTTCCTCTCCGTGGTTTATGTTGTCTTTGAATAGTTATCATGAACTTCGTAAGCCCAATAAAGGATATGGCTAAGGAGATTTGGACAGTAGTTCATATTCATTTTGAAGAATTATTCCAAGGCAAAAATGTCATGACTGTGGTATGTTCCAACTTAAAGTGGCTCAACGTATCTCTAGCTCAACTCAAACCTCAACTTCAATGAACAGAACACTCAGCCAGATATTTGCAGCATATGAATTTCCAGAGCCTCTTGCCAAGTCATCACACAGTATGTTACACTTACCTGCATTGTGTTTGAGCAATGATCAAGTCTATCTCCTCATCACTATGTCCCTAGTAAGCATACTAGGGACAAGCAATCAGTAAATACTTGATGAATGCATGCATACATGCCTAAACAAATGAATGAATGAATGAGTGAGTGAAAACACTTCTCAAGAACGCTAGGGGCAGAAAAATTAAAGTTTAAAAAGTTAAAACGTTAGAGAACTTTGATACTTCAAGAGCAATGGGCAATTAATATAGGCTTTCTTTAATACTGTAATGAAAATCTATGATTCAATTTACAGGTAAGGTTTCAGAAACACATGTGCTTCACTTAGTCAAACATATCCCAGGTAGTATTTAGCATGTCTCTGACCCTCTGCCTTGTAAATTCCACTCTAATAATGCCAACATCAAACAGAAATAAAAGACAGACAAAGCTTTCAATCCTTCAACCCATGTCCTAATGCAAGCCCTTCTTTTATGTGGCCTAAATGTGCAGTTCATTTCATCATTATATCACTTCTTAGCTCTTCCTCAGGAAGTGGTGCTCATTGAGTCCCAATATTTAAGCAAAACAAATTACACATCCTTCCTTCAGGCTTTCCAGCAGGCTCTGGGTCTTACTGCCTAAGTAGTGCAAATAAGAACAGGGAAACCCTAATTGCAGAGGAAAGCCTGATCCAAAAAGACCCACTAGCAGAAAATATAGACATGTTCACTCTGGGTGTCCATTGGAATATATCGATGCACCTTTATCCCACTTGCATAGCAGTGATTCTTAAAAATTGTTAATTATTTTCATTACAAACGGTCACCACTACTTATCAGTTTGTCTTACTGTGGTGGCTTGTGTGTTCCTGTAATGCTGAAAGCTATGCCAATGGTATTTCAAATACCAACAGGGTCACCCATGGTGGACAGATTTCAGCAGAGCTTCCAGACTAAGACAGACTAGGAGGAAAGGTCTGGTAATCTACTTTGAAAAATTAGCCAATAAAAACCTCATAGATCACAACAGAAACGTTGTCTGACTTGCTTGCTTTGGAGACATCATCAGGAGGGATCAATCACTGGAGGAGGACATCATATTTGGTGAAGCAGAGGGCTAGTAAGGGCGAGGGAGACACTCGGTGACATGGACTGGTACAATATCTGCAAGGATGGACTTGAACATGCCAGTGATTTTGAGGATAATGCAGAGCCAGGCGACATTTCGTTCTTTTGCACGTAAGGTCACCATGAGTCAGAGTCGACTGAACAGCAACCATCTAATTATCTCTACCTTCAGGCTGTCAAAATGCAAACAATGTAGAGGCAACTGTCCTGTATAGGCATGGACATAGGGAACATGAGAAGAGGTACAACTGAATCCAACTCTGCAGTCAGAGCTGCTAACCCCAGGCAGGTCACTCCCCTCTCTGGCCTCTTTTCTTCTTCTGGGGTATGAAATGGCCGGAGCAGCTAATCTCTGAGATCTCTTTCAGCTCTGACCCACTTTGATTTGAGAATTGCTGCTTTCTGGGGCTGCAGTACCTAGCAGCAATCTCTTCAAAGGGTTGTGTACATAATTGAATGTTTAGTATTCTCACAGTGTTTTGTAAGACAAGAATCCAGTGAAATTCATTTTTATGCTACTTTCGTATCCCTGCTTATCTTGAACGGAAAATTCCTGCATATGCATCTTCAAAACTTGGATGAAAAGTATGAAAAATGCACCCTAGAAGTCAACAGGCTCCTTTTATTAAAGACAAGTTCGTCGTTATTTTTGTTATTATTGCTGTTGTTAGGTGCCATCGAATAGGTTCCAACTCATAGCAACCCTAGGTACAACAGAACAAAACGCTGCCCAGTTCTGCACCACCCTCATAATTTTTGTTATACTTGAGCCCATTTTTGCTGCCACTGTGTCAATCTATCTCCTTGAGGGTCTCCCTCTTTTTCACTGACTCTTTACTTTCCCAAGCATGATGTCCTTCTCCAGGGATTGATTCCTCCTGATAACATGTCCAAAGTATGTGAGACAAGGTTGGGTCCCATGAATTTGGGCTACTCCAGCTTTGTGGTTTATTTCTGCAGTTAATCTTGAATTTAAGATCTTTTGTAACTGAGTAGAAATATAAAATGAGATGATAGCCTACAAAATAATGATGCTAAGATAAATATATTTTCTTTCAAGCCAGGCTTAAGTTGTAACCAGAACTTCCTTTACCACCATCACTAACAAGCTTGACAAGGCTTTTGTTGCTGGAAAGGATAAAAGTTTGGCAAATCTTGTGACAAAAGTGAGAATTAATTGTCCAAGATTTCTTTTTTGTGCCCAAAATTCACTGAGTAAGTGATGGCCTTTTTTTTTTTTTTTTTTTGAGACCACATCCCACAGAAGAATATGATTAGGTGCTAAATCCACAGCAGCTCAGCATCTTCAAAGCCTTGGAAAAATTGGCTTTAAAATATATCACCTGGCAAATTTCAAGCATTCCTTTCCTCACAAGGCTTTTGGGACAGGACTAGGAATCAGCACTGGTTGTAAGGCTCACAAGGAAGAGAATCCATCACGTGCAAAAATATCTTCTGTCCAAGTCCATTGACCTGGGCTGCCAAGCGTGCTAGCTCTATCCAAATGTGACTGGTTTCCACTAGTCAAGTCAGAAGGACAGTCAAAGCATTATCCAGATAATCCAAGTCAGCACTACTCCTTCAGAAAACTAAAAGAAGCTTGCCTGGTGAAGCAAGGAGTCTCATGGATTAAATCTGATTAATGCATCATCTATGATTTGACGACACCACAGTCAGGTATTTTCAGGATAAAGCATTTGGGATACTGGATACCACTGAGCTACTTGATAAGATTTGCTACTTCACTTTGTTTCTATAATTATGACCACGGTTTTTTAAAAGAAAGCATATGGATAGAACTGTGATTAGAGGGATCAGAATGCCTCTTCAGTATACAGTACTGTATTCTTTCGTAGGACATTGATCTTGCAAAGATCCCTTTCCACACTAATTTGTGGTTTTGATAAGAGTATCCAACCATCCAGCCTAAATAGCCCATCCTTTTGTGACTAGGGAAACCCTGGTGGTATAGTGGTTAAGTGCTACTGCTGCTAACCAAGAGGTCAGCAGTTCGAATCTGCCAGCCACTCCTTGGAAACTCTATGGAGCAGTTCTACTCTGTCCTATAGGGTTGGTATGAGTTGGAATCGACTCGACAGCAGTGGGTGCACTTGTGACTAGCATCAGGCCTTCGAGAGATCAAATAATTTTAGAGCTGGGATGAAGGTACCAGCTCTAAAACAAGGGACAAGAGAAGGGAAATAAGACCCTATAGGAGTTTGCCCAGAGAGCTGTGGGAGAAGCCAACATGAGAACGCTGGTTACTCTTTCATGGTATCATGAGGCCTCTCTGATGGCTGGCAAGAGATGGCAACATAATCCATAGCCTTGGAGGAAGAATCTTTGTAGAGCAGAAGTCAGTAAACTTTTGTCATAATGTGCCAGGTAGTAAATATTTTTAGCTTTGTAGGCCACACAGACTCTGTCACAAGTTCTCAACCCTGCCTTTGTAGCAAGAAAGCAGCCATAGACAACATGTAAAGTAATGGACATGACTGTGTTCCAATAAAACTTTATTAATGAGCATTAAATTTGAATTTCATATAGTTTTCACATGTCACAAAATATTATTCTTCTTTGGATTTTTTTTCAGCCATTTAAAAACGTGAAACCATTGTTAGCCCACAGTGAGCTAGGTATTGTCCACAGGAAGTAGTTTTCATATCCCTGCTATAGAGTAGGAAACCTTGGTGGCTTCGTGGTTAAATGCTACAGCTGCTAACCAAGAGGTCAGCAGTTTGAATCTGCCAGGCGCTCCTTGGAAACTGTGTGGGGCAGTTCTGCTCTGTCCTAAAGGATTGCTATGAGTCGGAATCGACTTGATAGCAGTGGGTTTGGTTTTTTTGGTTTGTTGTAGAGTAATGCTTTCCAGACCATGAGAGAGTTGACTGTATATCCTGGGTAATGCCCATCTTCTCTGACCCTGTTCCACAACGTAGAACCTGGAATCTTACTCACTTTTACCCTGGAACAAGGGTGCTATGAAATTTAGTCATTTCTGCATTTCGTCTCTAATATGCCTTATGTCTGCTTACGTACAACCAAATACCTGATGGGATTTGGTTTCTTTATTTGGAGATTTAGGGTCATGCTTTCACGAGACTTCCTAGTTAATTGGCCTAATAACATTTTTAGTGCTTCTGTTCTACCTCCTAGTTTGACACACGGTGCCTGGGGCCTTAAAAGCTTGCAAGCAGCCATCCAAGGCACAACAATTGGTCTCTAGTTGCCTGAAATGACAAAAGGAGAAGTGTCAGGAATAGGAGGAGGAGATGGAATGTGTGGCTAATTGCCTCCATGAACAACTGTCTCTTTTGTCATGAGACCAGAAGAACTGGATGGTGCCTGGCTACCATTACTGAACATTTTGATCAAAGATTCCATAGAAGAATCTTGATCAAAAGGGGGAAATCGTAGAACAGAATTTCAAATTATCATGGACTCCAGACTTCCTGGAGCCATGAAGATTGGAAGAACCCCTGAAACTATTGCTCTGAGATAATCTGTAAACCTTAAACCAAAAAAATCCCCTGAAGTCTTCTTAAAACCAAACAATAGTTTAGCTGAACTAAAAAAAAATGTCTGCCTTGAGCATTATACTCTTTTAGGAACTATCTATATGAGATCAAATTGACAACAGCAACTCAAAAGCTTAAATAAGAAGCTTAGAGGGCAGTGAATTTATGTTAATGAAGGAGGAACAACTCAGAAAAAGAGGGTGAGAATGGTTACCCAACTTGAAGAATGTAATCAATGTCACTGAATGGTACAGGTAGAAACTGTTGAATAGGTGCATGTTCTTAACAACATACAACTGTGTATATTCTTAACAACAACAACAGCAAAATAATTAAAATTGTATAAAATAAATAAACAAAGGGCCTTATTTAACAAAAGTCAGCCCAGATATGAAGAAATCTCAGGGCACATTTAGAAAAGTCCTGAGAAGAAGAATTCCTTTTGGCAAATACACACCCAGCTATAAATGCTAGTTATATTGTCTACGAATATTGGTGTCTTGGGTTGCACCTAATAGTAGAGGTCAGAAGAAAAACATAAATGTTGCTTGTTAACATGGCTTGAGTGGAAAACCTAGAAAATTCCCAAAACTCCTTGCTAAGATCACTAACTACATTATTACAATGAAAGGAAATACTTGGCTTTGTATACAAATAACTGCCTCAAAGAATTTTTCACCACATTCTTTGGGTCGGTCAGAGTTCTGTGGCTTGTATTTTGGACAAGCCTGGTTTGTTTGCTCACTTAACCTAAGACCCAAGCATTCCCTTGAAAACCAAGGTTTTTCTCTCCTGCTGACACTGTTTATTTGTGCCCTCTGGTGACACTTTTTAGTTTGTTTCTGGGTTGAGAATAAGCAAATGTAGGTCTGTGGTTTTTCTGACTTGGATGGAGGCAGTAGGTCTGAGCCAAGGGAAAAACGCTTTTTGCTGTTTTCCTTTCTTGACTCGGATGCCATGAGAAGGAAAGACAGAACTATGAAAGTTCTCTAGAAGCTAAAAAAAGGCTGAAAGATACCAAAACAGTTGCCAGAGTAGTCCTCTGGCTGGACCCACAACAAAACAAAGGGCTATGGGTGAGCCATAAGAACTATAATCCAGAACCTTTCTATGGGGTAAGAGGCCCTGAGGACCACTTACTCACATTGCTCTTGCAGTGTTGTAGAACATTAACTAGTAGCAATTGTATTGGTGCAAAGTTACTTGATAACATATTTATAGTTGTCAAGGCTTTTTGTTGCAAGTGATAGAAACCTAACTCAACTAAGCAAAAAATAAATTTGTAAATAAATAAATAATACCATTTGCTCAAAAGCCTGAAGAAAACATGGGATGATCTTTAGACACAGTTGTATCTAGTATCGAAATAGCAGATAGAGTCTCTCCTGCCCTTTCTCTTGTCTCTACTTTCAACTATGTTGCTCCATGTTCTGAAAGGCTTTCTCCACATGGAAGAAAACATAGCCCCAGCTTTTTCTGGCTCATCTGGTCCTTGCAGCTCACAATTTCAGAAAGAAAGAGACTTTCTCCCAGCATCTATTTCTGTCACTGTAAAAGGACCTTGACTGGCCTTGCTTGAGTCTTGGACTTATTAATATATAGGCACAGGGATGGAATACTCTGACTGGCCAGTATGGGTCACATGTTCACCCCCACGATGGGTGAGGTAAGACCTTTGGTTGACAGTCTCACTAGAATCACATGGAATGAGCAAGAAAAACTTCTAGAAATGAAAGAACATGGACCAGACACAAAACTTCAGGGTGTCCACTACATTAGTAAATAATTCTCTTGTGATAAATAAGAAATGGTATTCATAACAGTAAGCAAATATTGAATGATAAACTAGAGGATCAGTGAAAAAGAGGAAGACCTTCAACCAGATGGATTGACACAGTGGCTGCAACAATGGGCTCAAGCATAACAAGGGTTGTGAGAATGGTGCAGGACCCAGCAGTGTTTCATTCTGCTGTACATAGGGTCACTATGAGTCAGAACTGACTTGACAGCACCTAACAACATTCTGAGGAAAACTGATATTAAACAATCTCAGATTTTACTTCTCTTTGAAAAAGCTCAACCGATATATCATCCTCCCTGGATAACATTTGATTTTTTCTCCAGGCTGAGTCTGTCTATAAACACCATGAACTTGGGGACTACATTTCATTTTTGTTTTTCTCTCCAGCCAGAGCACATAGCAGGCTCTCAATTCTCTTTGTAGAATGGATGGATATATGCACGCATGCTATTTCTAGAACTCAGGCAGGGAGGCAAAGTAAAAAAAAAAAAAAAGGCAGGAAACATATATTCCTATATAGTGTAATAACTGCCTTAGGGTGGGTTCTTTAGAGAAGCAAAATCAGTGCAGTATATAAATACATTGAGAGAGATTTACATAAAGGAAATGGCTCACATGGTTGTAGAGGCTGGAAAGTCCCAAGTTCATGGGTCAGCTTGGAGGCTTCCCCTGACTCATGTAGCTGCAGGTACTGGCAATTCCAAGACGGGGAGGTCAGGTAGAAGGCCTCTGTCTCACAGGCTGTGGAGGCTGACAAATCCCAGGATCAGTGGGTAAGACGGCAGGTAAGCTGCTAGCTTAAGTCCCAAGAACTGGAAGTCAGATGAACTGGAGCCAGCTGCAGGATCCAGAGCAAGCAAAAGCCCACCAGCCTTGCCAAGAAGTCCACCTGTATTAGATGCTGGCCACACCCCCAAGGAAACTTCCTTTCAACTGATTGACTACTCACAACAGATCTCATCATGGAGGTGATCACATTATATCAGATGTCCTTAGGGAGGTGATTACATCATTAAGAAGCTGCCAAACTGCATCATTTAACTGCCAAACCACTGAGGATCATGGCCCAGCCAAGTTGACACAAAACTTAAACCATCACAGTAACCAAACACAAGAGGGAAGGACTGGGTTAATTTCTCTGAAAAAAAAAAAAATAATAATAATAATAAAGGTCTCCTCTGAATCCACAGTTTTATGATTTTAAACAAGCTGAAGTTTAGCCCAGATGGCTGTGATTGAAAAAGAAGACTTTGAAGGACAGTTCACAGAAAAGGGGCCCCCTAATGTTGACTAGAGTCTTGGTGGCGCAGTGGTTAAGAGCTCAGCTGCTAACCAAAAGGTCAGCAGTTCAAATCCACCAGCCACTCCTTGGAAACCCTATGGGGCAGTTCTACTCTGTCCTATAGGGTTGTTATGAGTTGGAATCGACTCAACAGCAATGGATTTGGGATGTAATGTTGACTATGTCCACGCTGGATTTTTGATCTACTTTTAAGGTAGAGTCAACAGGATTTGCTGATGGATTGGATGTGAAATAAAAGAGAAAGAGAGGACTCAAGAATGGCTCCGAAGCCTTTTAGCTTAAGCAACTGGAGAGACAGGCTCATCATTTTGATTTACTTAGCTCTTCAGAAACATGAGAATGACCATAATTATAAACTACATTACTGTTGGCAGTTAAAATAAGCACCCAGAGGATTTACAGTTCCTGGGTGGTACAAGCGATTTGCAGTCCGTTGCTAACCTAAAGGTTAGCAATTCGAACCCACCAGCAGCACTGCAGAAGGCCTGGTGATCTGCTTCCATAAAAATACAGCCAAGAAAACCCTGTGGAGCAGTTCTACTCTATAACACATGGGATCACCATGTACTAAAATCAATTCCACGGCAATGGGGTAAAAACCAGAGTTACTAAATAAGAAGAGAGATGAACTTATATTGTTTTGTCCATGCATAAAAGTGTGTACATGTTTGTATTTTTAGCATACTAATACTCATAGCCAGTGAGGAGTGTTTGCCTGGTGGCGCAGTGGTTAAGTGTTTGGTGCTAACCAAAAGGTCGGCAGTTCAAATCCACCAGTTGCTTCTTGGAAACCTTATGGGGCAGTTCCACTCTGTCCTATAGTGCCAGCATGAGTCAGAGTCGACGCAACGGCAATGGGCTTGTTTTTTTTTTTTTTTTTTAATCTTTCATTTTAGCTTTATTTTACTGAAGAGTGAGAAAGATAAGCCATTTTGCCTTTATTCAAAAGGTCAGAGAGTAAAAAACTACAGTGGTGCGGTAGAATGAGCCTGATCTCGGATTCGAGTCCTAGGAATGCCTCTTATTAGCTTTGGAATCTCCAGAAAGTTCTTTAATCTTTTGAAGCCTCAATTCTCACATCTTAAAAGTGAGCACAATGGTAGCCCACTTGGCCAACTCTGAAGCAGCGTCTAAATCCCGGTATCATTAAATACTAATGGCTTCCAGTTAAGCAGAAGTTTAGTTAAACATATTTGGTCTGATCCATATTATAATTCATACCCTTGTTCGTTGTTCCCCCTTGCTAAGAACACTTGATGTTTCCTTAGCTGTGGTTTACGTGAGCAAAGAGGCGAACCCAGTTATAGCTCAATTGGTGATATTCTGAAATAAATTAGGTGCTCATCGTGCGGGCGGGCACAAATTAGCTTCACTCAGCCTCTTGGCCACACACCTCACCTCAGCCTCTCAAATGAATGGAAATGCTGACAACATGAATCAGGCAAGAGAGCATAAATCCATCACCGCTAGTAGGGTGACTAACTATCATATGAAGGATGAGCCCTCCAGCCCTTTGTGATGCTGGCAGAGAATAAATAAATATATATAAATGAATATATAAAAGATAGGAAAGACTATGTGCTACTAAGTGACTATAGTTAGAAATGTGTCATAAAGTATTTAGCATTAAAGTGATTGAGAAATAGTTTTCAGAGCCTCCAAGAGTATCCATACCTTAAATTACTTGAGCTTCCAATGCTAGCTCTCAGAGTCTTTATTTCCTCAAGTGTAAAACAAGGAGTAAGGTGCCCTGGTGGCGCAGTGGCTAACCACTTGGGTTCTAACAAAAATGTCAGTGGTTCGAACCCACCAGCCACTCCTTGGGAGAAAGATGTGGCAATCTGCTGGATTGGAAGCCCTGTGGGGCAGTTCTACTCTGCCCTATAGGGCCTCTCTAAGTCAGAACCCACTTGATGACACACAACAACAAACCAAGAAGGTGGACTCCGGCACCTGTAAGAGATCTTCCATCTTGAGAGTTTCATAATCCCATGAGTCTTCTACCTGGAAACTGTTCCTTTCGTTTGATTTAGGAAATACAGTCATATATTTTATTCAATCCTAAACTTTGGAATCCAATTTGGGTGAAGTGTGGTTGTTTAAAGGTGTCATAATATCTTCTGGGGTCTGAGGAAATTGTTATCAAAACCCATTAAAGGATTCATCAACTCTAACCAGTGTGATTGATCTTGAAAGATGTCAGCCCAGCTTTCTCTGAAGACAAGGTACCGCATGATCAACAGGTTTTGCTATAAGTGAAGCAACCAGTGAGTTCCCCCAGGTAGCTTGGGCTCACAGCACTGTACTGGGACAAGGCAGCTGACTTTCCCACAGAATTCACCTTCTGTACCTGTAGCCTTATAGAAAGAATAAAATGTATGTGTGTATGCGTGTAAAGTGGTGGGTGGGCAAAGCAATACGGAGAAAATGGGAGGAGGGAAGACAATCACAAAAGCAGCAACCCACCCTTAGTAAATCAAAGAATTTCTTAGAATACAACAGTACCTGTGTGTGTGACTAATTGGCTTGCAAATCACTTCCTCTGTTTGCTTGTTCTGTAATAGCAGTCACTCAGTGTCACTCACAACAGCCCAGGAGGGGAATTATGTCTTATCGGCAGTTTTGCATCCAGCTCTTATGTCATATAGGAATTTAGAGATAAGGGTCTAAATCTCTGGCTCACAGACCTGGACAGGCAGGTATAAGACTGACTGTGACGTATCTTTTGAGAGAAGAGGTCCCAGACTAGTTGGTCCCAGGAGCAAAATGAAAGAACATTCTAAAGCTTATGCCTAAATCCAGACCATAGTTTTCTCAGCAAATTACCAATAAGCAAATTAACTGCCAGATTCTGTAATCCAAGGGTTGTTTTATCTGTATAGCTTTGTGTTAGAGGGACAGCGGCTGATTACCTTTCTTATGATAATATGATAATGGCTGTCATCCTTGTCGGGTGTCGTCAAGTTGGTTCTGACTCATAGGGACCCTACGTACAATAGAACGAAACACTGCCCGGTCCTGTGCCATCCTCACAGTCGTTGCTATTGTTGCAGCCACTGTGTCAATCCATCTTATTGAAAGTCTTCCTCTTTTTTGCTGACCTTCTACTTTACCAAGCATGATGTCCTTCTCCAAGTCCTGGTGCCTCCTGATAACACGTCCAAAGTATGTAATAGGAAGTCCCACCATCCTCACTTCTAAGGAGCATTCTGGCTCTACTTCTTCCAAGACAGATTTGTTCATTCTCTTTGCAGTCCATGGTATATTCAATATTCTTTGCCAACAACACAATTCAAAGGCATAAATTCTTCTTCAGTCTTCCTTATTTATTGTCCAGCTTTCATATGCATAGGAAGCAATTGAAAATACCTTGCCTTTGGTCAGCCTCACCTTAGTCCTCAAAGTGATATCTTTGCTTTTTAACACTTTAAAGAGGTCTTTTGCAGATGTACCCAATGCAATACATTGTTTGATTTCTTGACTGCTTCCATGGGTGTTGATTGTGGATCCAAGTAAAATGAAATCCTTGACAACTTCAATCTTTTCTCCATTTATCGTGATGTTGCTTATTGGTCCAGCTGTGAGGATTTTGTTTTCTTTATGTTGAGGTGTAGTCCATTGAATAATGATAATCATCTTTTATTAAGTGCTTACTATCTACAAGGCATATTTTATAGATAATTTCCATTCCTAAAATAACTCTGCAGGATGAATATTATTATTTCCATATTAAATCTAAGGAAACTGAGGCCTAGAAAAGCTATTTGCTCAAGGTCAAGCAGCAAGTCAACAGAGGAGCTGTGATTTGATTCCAAGTTTTCTCAATACCAGGTCCCATGCCCTTTCCAATACCCTAGCTTGTATCTGTTAAAATGTATGATACTTTACAACTGTGCATATCGCCCATGTACGTGGGTCTTTACTATACTTCTCTTTAATCTTCTGTCTTGTTGCTGTAAGTGAGATGTGTTATTATTAGTTGCTGTCAAGTTGACTCCAACTCCCGGCAACCTTGTTTAAAACAACGAAATGTTGTCCGATGTAATCTTCATGACCACTGATATGCTCACGTCCATTGTTATAGCCATTGAGTATTTTGAGTTTCTTCCAATCTAAGGACTTCAACTTCCAGTACAATATAAGACAATATTCTGTTGTGATCCATACGATTTTCATTGGCTAATTTTCAGAAGTAGATGATCAGGCCTTTCTTTCCAGTCTGTCTTAGTCTGGAAGTTCCATACTAAGATATGAATGATATGAAATCATTATGTACATCAGTGTCTTCAGAGTATGGTTGGTTTCTTGCTGCACGTTGGTTTGCTCCTCTGTTGGAATATATAATTTGCCTTCTCTGCAAACTAACAATCTTGGTGTTATATTTTCCCTGGGACAGATAGCTCCCTCTACATATGAAGAATGAAAACTGGTCCACAAAGTTTAATTAAGAAGCTGTGAATTAGACCTTACTCAGGCAATACTATTGCCCTAATGTGTATTCATGGTGTCCATTTGTCCCTAGAGCTGTGGAACCTTTAATTAGCTAATTAATTATTATTATTGTTTAGTACAATATTGGCAATTTTCTTTGATGCTTTTCCATTTCTAACACTCGTGTTTCTATATATGTTGTGATATTAACTCCTAAATTATTCTGCTGGGTATGTTAAATTTTGTTTTGCCACTAATTGGAAGGGAGGGAAAGTTTACTAAGAATTCTCCCAATTTCTGAAACTTAAATCTAACATAGTAATAGCTTTAGATGACAGCTATTTCTGAAATACCAGTGAATCATCCCACAATATAAGCCTCTCAGTTTTCTTCATAGCATTTTCTCATGTGTAAATATTTTTTTAATGTACCATTTGTTCCTTTGAGGCACAAAAGTATACATTTATTTGCAGACTAAATCTTGCCTGGAAGAAACAATAGAAATTGCCATGCCCCAGCGACTTAAGTTTACAAAACTTCCATACATATTACTGTGGGAATGAACAATGTAGTGGGTTTGTGGTTTATAGTTAAGGAGACTGGAACCCACAGATTAAGCCTGTTTGACTTCCCCAGGATGGTGGTACCATATAAGTCAACCAGTTGCTGTCGAGTCAATTTCAACTCATGGTGACCCAGGTGTCAAAATGAGCTCCATAGAATTTTCAATAGCTAATTTTTTTTTTTTTTAATTATTGTACTTTAGATGAAGGTTTACAGGGCAAACTAGTTTCTCATTAAATAATTAATACATTTAATGTTTTGTGACATTGGTTGCCAACCCCAACGCTCTCCCTTTCTCAAGCTTGGGTTACCCATTATTAGCTTTCCTGCCTCCTCCTGCCTTCTCATCCTTGCCCCTGGGCTGATGTGCCCATTTAGTCTCATTTTGTTTTATGGGCCTATCTAATTTTTGGCTCAAGGATGAACCTCAGAAGTGACATCATTACTGAGCTAAAAAAGGGTCCAGGGGCCATACTCTAGGTATTTCTCTAGTCTCTGTCAGACCAGTAAATCTGGTGTTTGTTTGTTTTTTGTGAGCTGGAATTTTGTTCCATATTTTTCCCCAGCTCTGTCTGGGACCCTCTATTATGACCTCTGTCAGAGCAGTTGGTGGTGGTAGCCAGGCACCATCTAGTTGTCCTGGACTCAGTCTGGTGAAGGCTGTGGTAGTTGTGATCCATTAGTCCTTCGGAATAATCTTTCACTTGTGTCTTTGATTTTCTTCATCCTCCTTGGTCCAGATGGGGTGAGACCACTGAAGTATCTTAATTGGCCACACACAAGCTTTTAAGACCCCAGACGCTACTCACCAAAGTAGAATGTAGAACGTTTTCTTTATAAACTATGTTATGCCAGTTGAGCTAGATGTTCCCCGAGACTATGGTCCCCATCCCTCAGCCCAGTAATTTGGTCCCTCAGGGAGTTTGGTTGTGTGAATGGAACTTCCGTGCCCTTACCTTGGACAAGTTGTGCTGGCTTCTCCAGTATTGTGTACTGTCTTACCCTTCACTGTTTCATATCTGTTGTCTATTTAATGTTTTTCCCTCTCATCTCTCCCTTCCCTGGTAATCATCAAAGATTGTTTTGTGTGTGTGTGTGTGTAAACCTTTTCATGAGTTTTTATAATAGTAGTCTCATATAATATTTGTCCTTTTGTGATTGACTGATTTCATTCAGCATAAGGCTCTCTAGATTCATCCATGTTGTGAGGTGCTTCACAGATTCATCATTGTTCTTTATCTTTGCATAATACTCCATTGTGTGTATGTACCACAGCTTGTTAATGCATCCATCTGTCGATGGGCACCTAGAATTTTCCATCTTTTTGCTATTATGAAAAATGCTGCAATGAACCTGGGTATGCATATGTCTATTGTTGTGATGGGTCTTATTTCTCTAGGATATGTTCCTAGTAGAGGGATTGCTGGATCATATGGTATTTCTATTTCTAGCTTTTTAAGGAAGTGCCATACATTTTCCAAAATGGTTGTACCATTTTGCAATCTCACCAGGAGTGCATAAGAGTTCCAATCTCTCCACAGCCTCTGTGACATTTGTTATTTTCTGTTTTTTTGATTCAGGCCAGTAACGTCAGGGGCAAGATGGTATCTCACTGTGGTTTTGATTTACATTTCTCTAATGACTAGTGATCATGAGCATTTCCTCATGTATCTGTTAGCCACTTGAATGTCTGTTCATATCCTTTGCCCATTTTTTAACTAGAGTATTTGTTTTTTTGTTGTAGAGATGTTGGATTTTGCTGTAGATTTTAGAGATTAGGCTTGTCATAGCCAAAAAATTTTTCCAGTTCGTAGGTTCTCTTTTTACTCTTTTGGTGAAGTCTTTTGATAAGCATAAGTGTTTAATTTTTTAGAAGATCCCAGTTACCTAGCTTATCTTCTGGTGTTTGAGTATTGTTAGTTACGGTTCATATCCTTTGTATTAGGGCCTCTAGAGTTGACCTTATTTTTTCTTCTATGGTCTTTATAGTTTTTGGTTTTACGTTTAGATCTTTGATTCATTTTGAATTAGTTTTTTGTGTATGCTGTGAGGTATGGTTCCTGGTTCATTTTTTTACAGATGAACATCCAGTTTTGCCAGCACTATTTGTTAAAAAGACTGTCTTTTTTCCATTTGATGCACTTTGGGCCTTTGTTGAAGATCAGGTGACCGTAGGTGGATGGTTTTGCATCTGGGTTCTTAATAATGTTCCGTTGGTCAATTTGTCTGTCGTTGTACCGGTACTAGGATGTTTTTACTACAGTAGCTGTATAGTAGGTTCTGAGGTCAGGTGGTTTGAGCCCTCCTACTTAATTCTTCTTCAATAGTGAGTGCTCTGTTATCCAGGGCCTCTTCCCTTTCCATATAAAGTTAATGATTAGTTTTTCCATCTCTTTAAAGAATGCTTCAAGAATGCTAATTTTTTTTAAGTAAGTAGATCATCAGGTCTTTCTTCTGAGGTGCCTCTGGGTAAAATTGAACTGTCAACCTTTCAGTTAGCATCTGAGCATGTTAGCTGTTTGTACCACTCAGGGACTTTACCATATAAGACGCTAGTATCAAAAAACTTCAAATAGTATTTTTTATTTTACTTTGTTATTTATATTTGGTGAATTTCTCAGTGGGGGGGAGCCTTTGTATTAGCATAAACTTGGTTAACACGTGGTCACAAGCTTATCAGTGTGTTCCAGTTATCAGTTGCTTCATAGCAAACTATCCGAAACTTAGTAGTCTAAAACAACAATTTTATCATGCTCGCAGATTCTCTGGGTCAGAAATTTGGACAGGGCACAGTGGGGATGTCTTGTATCTGCTCCATAATGTCTGGGCCTTGGCTGGGACCACTTAAATGGCTTAGGGCTGGAATCATCTGGAGACTTCTTCACTCATGTATCTGGTGCCTGGCTGGGCTGAGTTAGATTAGCTGGGGCTCTGAACAATTACACCTATATGTGACCTCTCTGTGGAACTTGGGCTCTATGGGGTCTGAGTTCTGAGAGGAAGCATGGAGTAAGCAATCATTCCAAGAGAGTGGATGTTCTAAAAGAACCAGGCAGAAGCTTTATGGCCTTTTCTGACCTAGTCTTGTCAGTCACACAGCATCACTTCAGACATCAGATCAAAGAGGAACTGGGAAATAGATACCACCTCTTAATGGGAGAGTGGCAAGTTCACACCAAAGAAGAACGTTTGGGCTAGGAGATACCATTGGCCATCTTGGTCATTGCTAGATTATACCACCTGCCACATATTGCCTTATAACAACAAGGGTTTATTTCTTGCTCAAACAAAGTCTGCTATGGATTCAGGTAATTCTGCAGAGCAGCTGTCCTCTTGTATTGGCTCAGCAATCCAAGCTGCTGCTTCCAGTTTATGGCTTCCCCATATCAACTCATAATTCTGCAACCTTTGTTCTGGGGGAAGAGTGAGCGTGGAAGATCGCACATTGGCTCTTAGATAGCACCCCCTGGAAGGGGCACAGTCACTTCTGTTCACATTTCACAGGCCAAAACAAGTCACATACCATGCCAAAATTCAGTAGAGCAAGCAAGTATGGCCTTCCTCTGTGCCCAGAAAGGAAGGAGAACTGGAGATGTTGGTGAATGGTAATACTGATTGCCAAAGCCTCAGAGCTATGCCTGGGTGGTGAAACCCTGTAGTTCTTTTCAGTGATGGTTTTTGTATTTTGCTAAATCACTCCTTCATCCATCCAACGAACATTTTGGATGCCTACTATGTGCAAGACAGATCGTGAAGATGGCACCATATGTTTCATTCTGTTACACATAACAAGGTTGTCATGAGTCAGAGCTGACTCAATGGCAACAAACAACAAATGTATAAAACATCAGTAGCTAGTTTCTGGAGGGAATGCAACTTCCCCCCAAATGCATATAATTTTACTCCAGAAAACCAATAGAAATTTCAGGTTTTTGTCATTGATTGTTGTGGAAGAAAAAAAGTCTCCTTCATCTCCTGCATTACCCTATTCCCTCCAACGTATATGAAATAAGCCTCTCTTTTTTTTTTCCATTCCTACCTCCCATGGTCATTGATTTTATAATTTTCAGACACTAATGTTAGCCAAAATGCTCTTTCTTTCAATATTCATCCCAATCTATCATCCCCTTCGCAAGGCTTAATTTCATGACAGATTATTGAGTATGCAGCTGTATTTCCAGAAAATTCAGTGACTTAATTGAACACTCCCTTGGCAATTTACTGTATAAAAAATTAAATGGCTTTAATCCAGCTTAGAGTTATCATGAATCATTACTCTGATAGCAGGATTCCATTTGTTGTTGTTTTAAAGAAAATTTAGGTATTAAGGCTGCAAACAGTGGATAAATCTGGCCAGAAGGCTCCTATTTTCCCAAAGTACAGCCCACAGCTACACTGCAACAATGAAAGGAACAAAAACAGGCAGGAGCTCTGTTTAGGGGCAGTTTGTGTTTCAGCCTTCAATTAAAAAAAATGTATTTGTAAGGGAAAACCAGAGAATGATCCTCACTTCCTGGTAAGAAAGAATGAAGAGGGAGAAATCTGCTCTATGATAGACTGAAACAGGAAGACCATGTTTTTGGCTGGGGAGCTGCCTTCCTGGATGACCTTGGTTTTGTGGAAAATCGCTCTTACCCTTGGCTTATTCCTACACTTAATCATGCTATAAAATCTCCCACTGAAAATTTCTAAATTACTGAACACTTGGGGCAAGTTCTTATTTAAAGGTAAATAATAGAAAATACAAACAATGGAACTCATTGGAGGTACACACTAAAAATATAAACATATCTTCAAGATGTCTTTAAATAAATGTGTAGATGGTAAAACTACAAATAGCCTTGCTAAGGGTCTTCAGCAGAGATTCCTGCCTTTTGTAGTATAGCCACAATAGAAAAAAAAACTTGCCAGATATTGTATAAGAAACTTAGTTGGCTGCTAGTCTAGTATTATATGTGCAATCTGGATGAAAACTGGATAGTTATAGGATTATTATCATGGGTTTTAGCTGACTAAAGCTATCTGGATTCCTTAGGCCTTCCAAACTAGATCAACCAGCTAGCCCTTGTATCTAGGGTACCATATTTGACTGAGCCAGAGGAATAAACAACGGTATTATCAAAGCCACAAAGCTGACAGTAAGCATTCTGATGATAACTTTTCCTCACACAATAATGAAATCTCAAGTCTTTTAAGGTTATTTAGATGTAAACTGAACTGCAGATTGGTTATTCCAAAAGGGAACATTACTAAGCAACTCAACATTGAGACTTCCAGGAATTTTAGATACACCATGATCAATAAAGATTACAATTTCACTTACTTGGTGCTTTGGAGTCCAAAGCACTATTATTATAGCCCAAATCTGTACTTTTCAAGGCCACCTTCTTGCATTTTTCTAAAACTTTTGAGGAATAACTGGTCCTCAAACATGAAAGAAACTCTGCATGTATGTACATTCTATGTGTATACCTTGTGTTTTTAAAACTTTGTATATATGTATACTTTAAAATCCTCAGATATACATGATACCTTTAATTTGTTTCTTTTCCATGCTTAAGTACAAATACTTAAACCAAAAAACAAAACCCATTGCTGTCTAGTTGATTCTGCCTCCTAGTGACCCTATAGGACAGAGTAGAACTGCCCCATAGGGTTTTCAAGGAGCAGCTGGTGGATTCGAACTGCTGACCTTTTGGTTAACAGACAAATGTTTAACCACTGTGCCACCAGGGCCTCTCTAAAGCCTACCACACCTGGTGTTCCGAGGCGGTCTCCCATCCAAGTACTAGCCAGGCCTGACCCTGCTTAGGTTCCAAGATAAGATGTGGTTGGGCTTGTTCAGGGTAGTATGGCCTTAATAATTTCTTAAGTACAAATAATTAAATTTGAAACTAAGAATTCCCTTGGTGGCAATATGAAACTCCTAGAAAATGTTAATGAAAAAAAAATTCTGTCTTGTAAAATCAAGGTTTGAAAAAAATGGCTTCTAAGAGCTCTCACTTCTCTGAGAGAAGAAGGAAGGGAACTAATATTTGTCGGGCATGTATTATATGTCAGCTGGTCACCTATAGCATCTTACTAATCCTCACAACTACCCTATCAGGTAAATGTTCTTATTGTTATTTTACAAATGAAAAACCCAGACCTAATAAGATGAAAATCTTGCCTAAGTTCACATGAGCAATCAGTAGTGAAGCTGGGATTCCACCCCAAATCTGTCCAGCACCAGATTCCATACTTTTCCATCCTTGCCCCATCTCATGTCACATGGTAATTTCAGTAAGCAGTGGCTATTAAGAAAATAACATTAAGCTTATTTTCTCAAGAAAGAATATGAGCCAAACTTTCCACTCCCTTTATTGGAATTCCAAAAAACATCACAAATTCTCAAAAACCTCATATCCTAGAAGGTCAACCCAGATTGTATAGTTGGAATATTCTTTGATGGTATCCAAGGAATAGTTGAACCCCATCAAAAGACTGAGCTTCACAAAGTGAAGTAGAGATTGAAGCAATTTTCTAGATAATTAAGGTGAAAATAACTGCTATTAAGGAAAAAAATCATTTGAAATATTAAGGAAAGTAAGTTGTAAATTTGCCCAACTTAAGTTGGTGCTATATTTTCAGAGAATTTAGTCAAAACACCTTTCAAACTTTATTCCTTCCAAAATGACTAGACAAATCAAATCTGTAATCACGTCTTTATTATTTCCCTTTCTGTATTGTAAATATAAGTGTATTTTACATATTGTTCTAGTAAAATTTTAAGAGCAATTTTCTTTCAATTCCACCATAGTAAATTTACTGACATGTTCCCACCCTTTAACCATCTGGTTATTCCATTAAGAAGTGCCATATTTTTGACAAATCTTTGTTTTTTGTTCTTTTTGGCCCCATTTGTCAGCTATAGTACAAATCTCTTCCATATTCTGATTCTATTAAATTGTGATAGGTTTAAGTTTGCCTGTCCTGGTTTGGGATTTATCCCTTTGGGGGGCCTGATGTCAACAAAAGCATTTTTCTTAACCAGCCCTGAGTCCATCATACGATCACAATCACAGTTTTTAGCTATCATGAATCCTATTCCCATTCAGCCTCCAGTTAAACTCTGCCTCCCAAGACTTAAATTCTCTGATTATCAACATCTACTTTGAGTGAAAAATGATCCAACTTTCTTTGCATTTAATTTCAACATGGGAAAGAAATCTGCATTTTTAAACTGTGGCTTAATAATTTCTGAAATGGGAATGATAGCAGACCCCCATGAACCTGAGAAGGCACTGCATGCTTCCAGAAATGAAGAGGGAAATGAAGCAGTGCTATCACGTGGGCACAGTTGGGAACAATGCTTCTAGACCTATTGCTGTCAAGTAGATTCTGACTCATAGTGACCCTACTAGAGGGAGCAGTAAATCTTAGTGAAGGCTTATCAATACAGTAATGGGCAGCAGAAAAGTGACAGTCCTGGGAGTGGGACCAATCACAAATCTAACCAATCATTTTCTAACCACTACTACCTTAAAGCTTTGCTGTACTTTTTAGCTGAGTTGATATAAAAAATTGCAAAACAGAAAGAATCAGTGGCCTATGGTAGGACCAAGGGCACGGACATTCAGTGGCTAAGCAGATGGGCTAATGTTGGAAAGAGGCATTTGGAACTCAAATCAACATCCTATTCTTCTCCTAACATCCACTCCCATTTGGGTCTCCAAAAGCTTAGGGATAGGAGTAGGGGTTAGGAGGAGTGGCTGACAGAGGAAGATATGTCCTTTCTTCTTCCCAGGCCACTTGGACATCTCCACTTTTCTGTTCCTCTCCTCTTCCCCAACTCCTTTGCAAAGGAATGAAAGAAGCCTTGCTTCAGAAAGGTCTGTTGCTGTTAGCTGCCATCAAGCCAGCCCCTGACTCTTGGTGACCTAATGCACAAAGGAACAAGATGCTGACAGGTTCTGCGCCATCTCCATGATCAGTTGGAGATTGGACTGTTGTGATCCATAGGGTTTTCATTGGCTGATTTTCTAAGTAGATCATCAGGCCTTTCTTTTTAGACCATCTTAGTCTGGAAGCTCCGATGAAACCTGTTGAGCATCATAGCCACACACAGGCCTCCACTAACAGATGGGTGGAGGCTGCACCTGAGGTGCATTGGCTGGGAATCAAACACAGGTCTCCTACATGGAAGGTGAGAATTCTGCCACTGCCCTCAAGAAAAGGTCTAGGGGGAATAAATAAGAGCATAGACTAGATTTTTTTAAAAAACTGATCTGCTTGCCCGGGTAATTAAACAGTTGCTCGGCAGAAGTATTAATCTCAGAGAAACATTGGGGCTGTCATTCATCACTCTCAGCCTAGATATTTTGAGGCCTCCATCTTCTCATGAATTAAATTTCCACATTTCTAAACCATTGGTAACATGTGTGGTGGCCCACTCCGGGCACATGTCCCTGATCTCATATTCTCAGGAGGAGTTAGAATGATGGCACATACATGCTGGAGACATTGAGGCATTCTTCTAATCCTTAAGTAGGAAATACAGTTGCCACCCTTATACTGAGTGCAATAGTGTTTGAGAAAGGGATCTGTTAAATTATGCCTCTTCTTAAGGATGCAAAGGCCTTTAGGGGAGAAGCTCAATCTTTGATGTTTTAAAATACTGTGCACATTGCAAGAGAGGTACGTTATGAATAAAATAAACATACTCACATATACACGTACTAATTTGTACTGCAATTGATTTGTTTTTCCCCAACACTGTGAGCTCCTGAACGGCAAGAACTGTATTTAGTTTATTTGCATATATGCATCGCTGTTGAGTTGATTCCGACTCATAGCAACCCTATGGGGCAGAGTTTCCAAGGCTGTAATCTTTATGGAAGCAGGTTACCAGATCTTTCTCCCACAGAGTGGCTAGTGTGTTCTAACTGCTGAAATTTTGGTTAGCAACCAAGAGCTTAATCACTGTGCCACCAGGGATCCTTCGTTTGCTTATAATCCCTATTGTGTCCTCCACCCTTGGAGCTAGTGTAGCCCCTTCTAAATATAACCAGTTGCCATCTAGTCAATTTTGACTCATGGTGACCCCATGTGTGTCAGAGGAGAACTGTGCTCCACAGGGTTTTCAATGGCCAATTTTTTGGAAATAGATTGCCAGGGCTTTCTTCCTCTGGGTAGGTTCTGGGTGGACTTCAACTGCTAACCTTTGGGTTAGCAGCTGAGTGTATTAAACATTTGTACCACTGAGGGACTCCCCCTTCTAAATAGTTGGTGCTTAATATGTCATACTGAATGCATGCATTGACTGACTGGTTGGCTGGACTCTGGCAGTGACTGAGTGACGCTAGCTTTGTAATAATTCTATCACTCTAGATTCGAAGCTCATGATGACACTGTACTAGAATTTGTGGAGGTTCTTTGTGAATCAGTTCACTTCATCAGTAGAATGAGGACATTTTATGCAGTCCAATTTAAACATTCGTGCTTAATTAGGAGTCTAATTTGGAGAGAAATCTCTCTCCACTCAACAGTATTCAAATAACAGCTGCATTGACTATATTTTGAAAAATATTTCAGTATGGAACCCAGCTGTTCTAACACCCACAGAACATGCTGTTTATGCACGACTCATCTTCCTGCTCCATGCTCCTCCTCTGACTATTATCAGGAAAAGTTTACTCAACATGTGTAGTACTTAGGCTTAATTATAGTTGGGAAAAGTGAGTGGTGAGGTAACTAGCCTAGGGCAACTATTTTGTTTTATTTCATTGCCGAATATTTTTCTTAACTACCCAAAGAGTCAATCAGATGTCAATGTGGTTTAGAACTCACTTATAGTCTTGCCTACAAAACCCTCCCTTAGAGTGGTAGCCCCAGAATTTGAGCTTTCCAGCTGGCTTTCTTAATGATGGGTTCAGTACCCTAGACATTGAGTATAACCAAATTTGCTTTCAAAATTGAAATGGCTTTTAGGCTGGGTGACTGAAAAGCCTGATGCTCACCAATACTTTTTAAAGGGCCACACTACCCAGTCCCATGCCATCCCCATGATGGGTTGCCGACCGGACTATTGTCATCCAGAGAATTTTCATTGGTAATATTTTCAGAAGTAGACCACCAGGCCTTTTCTTGTTGAAGCTCCACTGAAACCTGTTCAGTATCATCACAACGTGCAAGCCTCCACAAACAGACGGGTGGCATCAGCGCTTGAGGTGCATACATGAAATGAAAGCTAACCTAGCATCATCAGGCTCTCATTGCCTGTAAGTTTTAGGACATGATCCAAATTTGGGCAACTAAAAGTTCATATAAATAATTAATGTGCTGGGTGGAGGTGAAACTATTTTCCTATCTCAATTCCAATTGCTTGTGTCATTGATAGATAGAAAGGTTGGCTGTGCCTTATGGTTTTTTACACAGTTATAATTAAGAAAACACTTCTTAACAAAGAGGAATGGATTTTGTTTTGAAGTATTAAGCTTTTACTTATTCTTTCATTTGCTCAACAAACATCTGTTCAGGGCAAGCCATGAGCCAGGCAGTCTCCAAAGTTTGGGAGATATAAAAGGTGAACTAAGAACCCTGACCTCAAGGTGCTCATAATGGGCAAGATGGACACATTTTATAAAGCAGCAATAATGCAACAGCAGTGGTGTGTACATGATGGAGTAGAAACAGAAGTGATGCAAACGCTCAAGCAGAGTTTTTAAAAACCCTTAATATTTGGCGCGCTTGGAAACCCGGGCGTAGTAGTTAAGTACTATGGCTGCTAACCAAGAGGTCAGCAGTTCGGATCCGCCAGGCACTCCTTGGAAACTCTGTTGGGGCAGTTCTACTCTGTCCTGTAGGGTCACTATGAGTTCGAATCAATTAGGTGGCAACAGGTTTGGTTTTTTTTTTTTTTTTGGTTTTATGAGTGCATTTGGTAAGAGTAGGCAACCTCCAAAGTTTCTTCCAACCCTAAGGCTCTAAGAGCTTTAGAGAGTGCGGACTTCTTCCCTTTACCAGTGCTGCAGTTGACATGAATTAGGTGGTGTCCGCTTTTTCTTGACATGATTCTATCAAATGGAGAAGCAGACACCGAAGAGAAACGTGTCTCTTCTTGTCTTTATTTTGTTCTTTTATTAAACTACCCTCAGGGCAAACTGAATGCTTCAGCAATCAGTGTCAGAAAAAAACAGAAAAATATTTCTGATCAGTCAGAGAGTCTGTACTCCATTACCAGCATAAAATGTTTATGAAATCAATTTTCTGTACCTGCTGGATCAGGCCGATGTGAGATCTAGCTTTCCACAGCCCATCACAGTCATTCCTGGGTGATTGGACCAGGCAGATATTTTATCTCGAATACAAGGGGATGAGCATTATTCTCCTAATAGATCCATTTCTTGTCTCACAAAGCTGGTAAATAATATGCATATGGTAATTTGATAGACACAGTGTTCCAATTGCTCTTTTTTATTCCTGGAACTCCGTCTCTCTTTTGTAAATGCTGTAAAAGTCAAAGCCAAAATTACCTCAAAATTTGATTTTGCATTTTTCTTATTCTCTCTTTCTGGTGCCCACACCACACGTATATTACCTGCTTCCCTGCTTTGACCTGTATTTTTAGAATATACTCTTTTCTCCTCATACTCTTACTGTAGAATGTTCTAATACAACTCATTTGATCATTTACAAACACATATTAAGCACTTGCTGTGTGTAAGACACCAGGCTAAGCCCTAAACTTAGGCCAATGAGAAAGAAGAAAGTATCTGATTTGGGGCCTGTTTTTTTTTTTTTTTCCCAGACTTTCCAAAGTTGGTGCCATCACATAAAGACAAAGGAGAATGTGAAATGAAATGGGTGCCTTAAATAGAAATGGATTAATAATGAGTGGGAGAGGTGAGAGAACTCAAGAGCTCTCCAGAACACATGATTTCAATCAACGGCAATGACTAAACTGATAGGCTAGAAAAAGAACATGATTGGACCCATGAATTTTGGAAAGAAAGCCCTTTTTTATAGAGTTGGCATATTAAAAGCAGATACATAGATCAGTTTTCTTAGAAATAAATGAATATTTCAGGGCCGGATTATCCAACAGGCAAGGTAAGCATGGTGCTTACATTGCTTACCAAACCATCTGTAGTGAACAATTTCATATTTTTTTCACCACAACAAAGATTCTGCTTTTAGGTGTGGCTGGCATCTGTCTCTCTCTCAACCCCATAGAACCTTCCTACAGAATTAAACCCTCTTTTCAAAATTACAATCCCTGACAGGGAGGAATTACCCAGTAAGCCAGGTAAGCAAGCACAGGCTTACTTGTGCATATTTACTAGTCAGTAGTGAACAATTTCACATGAAAAACTCATGGAATACATAAATGTTTTACTGAGAGTAGAACTTAATTTATGGTAGTAAACTGTCAGAACATACAGTGAAGCCTGTGAGAACTGGAGCTCGACAGGGCTGCCTTGTTTTTCTGGACCTCACACATTTTCCACATTTGATGGGACAAAGTCTTATCACTTTTCTATTACTCTCTATTAGTGGAAAACATTTGAGTTTTCCTTTTCTGACAAGTTTCTGCCTTACACTGATTCCAGTTTTCACAGGTTTAGTCTTTGTGGTCCCTAATTCTTTATTCATTTAGTAAACATTTATAGACCTGCTACTGTGGATTTTTTTTTTTACTGTGGATTAGTCATTGTTGTAAAAATTAAGGGTCCTGCCCTATTTGAGTTTACATTCCAGTGAAAGAACAATGAAAACAAACGAGTAAACAAATAAATAAACCAGATAATTAGAAATTGTGATACACATTATGAAGAAAACGAATGGTGTGTGTATGTTTGTGTGTGTGTGTGTGTGTGTGTGTAGTATACTTTACATAAGGTAATCAGGAAAAGCCGATCACGCAGATAATAAAGAAGAATTTTAAGCAGAAAACACAAATTTTACCTATTGTTTCCAGAAGATAGTTCTGTCTGGACAATAGCAGTATATAATTGTCTAAATCAGGCATCAGAAAACAATTGTCAGCTGACCAAATTCTGCCCACCATCTGTTTTTAAAAATAAAGTTTTATTGGAACATGGTCATGTGTATTCTTTTACATATTGTCTATGGCTGCTATCACCCTGCAAAGGCAGAGTTGAATAGCGACAGAGACTGTATGGCCCACAAAGCCAAAAATATTCACTATCTGACCCTTTACAAAAGAAGTTTGCCAACCCCTTATGTAAATCAATTTGAATAATTATTACATTTGTCATGTTTTTATTCTGTTATTTTTAGTCCTATGAGGTCAAACCAACACTTCATAGAAACTGTTAAAACGCACCTAGTGATGATAAAATAAAGTAAAAACCCGTTGCTGTCCAGTCGATTCCAACTCACAGCAACCCTATTGAACTGAGTAGAACTGCCCCGTAGGGTTTCCAAGGAGCACTGTGTGGATTCAAATTGCTGACCTTTTGGCTAGCAGCCATAGCTCTTAACCACTATGCCACCAGGGTTTCCACCTAGTGATGATCCTTGACATTTATTGAGTGAAACTATGCCTTGGGCACTCTTTTAAGCATTTTACATAAATTACATGACGTTCCATGCTCACAACAGCCCTATCCGGTAGGTATTATGATCATTCCACTTTATAGATAAGGAAACTGAGAAACTGAGAGGTTAAGTAACTCACCTGTAGCTACATAGCAATTAAGTGGTGAAGTCCAAATTCAGAATCAGTCAACCTTGGCCATGAGCACTACTTTTAACTGTCTCTGTGATTTGACATTCTGCACCCATTATCGTAACAAACCTCACTGACTAAAACAACCTACCTAGTCCTAATTTGCACAAGTAAACAAATGTCTTGCTCCAGTGAATTTAGAACTTGTTTTGGAGCCAAAATTTACCCTTATGATTTATTCCTTGCTTAGTATTCAGAATGTAAAGAAGGCTCCCAAGTAACTCCCTCTCAGGCTTCTTTGAGAAGCACTGGAGTAGATAATTAGTGCTTTCATGAATAGTCCTACCCACATTGGCAATCCAGGCTGTTTCTTCAATTACCCAAATTTGTTCACATTGAATTTACGAAATAATTCTCCAACCCTTTCCCTCATTTCTGGCTGCAAGATATGCCATTAGAGCACATTTTTTTTGCTCTCCCTCCCCCATTTCCTAGAGATCCAACAGAACCTCAGAATCCCCACCTAGAACTGTCAGATGATTTCCACTAAAATACCAGCTATACGTGGTACATCCATATGTACACCCACCTAAAAGCCTATTTCAGGAAGCCTAAAATCTGTGATATCCAGTTCAACCTATGCACCTACACAGTATACATTTCCAGACACACCCAAAATTGATACTCATCCATAGAAACTTCTCATGAAGGTTATTGTGTTTCAACATAGCAAAGGAATCAGTCCAGCCTCGTTTTGCCAATAACCAGCCTTTGAACAAATAAACTGTGGGATTTTGAACAATCTTTGTTCAGCCTGTGTTTTCATCTTCATAAGTGTATTGAACAAAATGATCTTCGTGTTTCCTTCAGGCTCTGAAATTCTGCCTTTTAAATTTTATCCATTTTGTGTGCCTTCCTGATCCCCACAGTTTCATGTGAATTTTTCCAAATTTGAACAGTCTTGGGATGTTGTTAGAACTGTATTACGATATTATTGCTGTTAGGTTCCATCAAGTCGGTTCCGACTCATAGCGACCCTGTGTACTACAAAACTAAATACTGCCTGTCCTGCGCCATGCTCACAATCGTTGTTACGCTTGAGCCCATTTTTGCACCCACTGTGTCAATCCATCTCGTTGAGGGACTTCCTCTTTTTTGCTGACCCTGTACTTTACCAAGCATGATGTCCTTCTCCAGGGTCCGATCCCTCCTGACAACTCTTAAAGCCCCCAGTGTGTGACAAACTGACAGACACATGGGGGATTATGATATTATAGATTTAAAAACAAAAAGAAAGAAACTATTGCCTGAAGGGAAAATCTTCAGACATAGTAGAGGTTTGGGGGATCTTTCTCTCCATTGGTTAGGTTGAATAGAACTAGTAAAGAGCTATCCCCTCCCTGTTAGTGTAAAGAATCAAATAAATAATTTCCTTAAAAATTCTTCAGGAAATTCTTAAGGTTCTGCAGATCTTTAATGAACTGGATAGTGTATTATTTATTTTCACTCTAATTATGAATGGAAAACCTGGTGGCGCCGTGGTTAAGAGCTATGGCTACTAACCAAAAGGTCAGCAGTTCAAATTTACCAGGCGCTCGTTGGAAACTCTATGGGGAAGTTCTACTCTGTCCTATAGGGTGGCTATGGGTCAGAATCGACTATAAGGCAGCAGGTTTGGTTTGGTTTTTGGAATCATGAAGAGCCATAATACTTGGAGGTTGGAATAGAACTTTCTAGTTAATTTTCTTAAAAACGTGAAGTCAAATATTAATGTTCAATCCTCATCCTTTTAAAAAAATTATCTATCTTAATATTCATAGTTTAATTATCACCAATTTAATTTTTTTCAAGTACTTTTATTTTCTCTGCTCTACTCATTTTTAAACTAATGGTTCAGGTTCACTTTCTGCTATAATTTTTCATTGGCTCTAATTCTCCAGGTTTTTCTCTATTCCATGTATTTCTTGAAATGCTGTGAAAATATATCCTAAATTATTTGGAGAATTGATAATGGACTACCAAGAAAAAAAAAAAATGTAATACTCAATTTCCAAGTTGGCTTTGGTAAAAACTACCTTGGAATCATTATTTTGATTAAAACACATTTAAATGTAAATTATTCTATGAAGTAATAAAGGTTAGAATACACTGGGCACTTTGTTTCATTACCTTGTACTTAAACTCTTGCTTTGGCTTTCTTTAATATTCATATTACATACTTACATCTGTAGTTGTCTAGGAAAATCTCTGCTTTTATATTCCTATCTGGTATACCGTCCTGGTTAATAGAGTCTGATGGGTTATCTTCTTTTTACCATATATCTTCAATTCTAAGACAAACTTTTTTACACATTTTAACATCTTTAAACTTGAAATACATCTTAAAATTTGGGGGAAATCATAATTTAATTTTTTCTTACCAGTAAATAAAATAATGGTAGTAAATAAAACAATTGATGCCTCTTAGAAGAAAATAATCTCCAACAGTGACAGTGTACTTTAAATATTTCTGAGTAATCCAGATACCTGCTCTGAACCATATAATTGTTCCAAGTGGCATCCTATTAGATCCTAACTGGAATGAGGTTTAAGTCTTTGAAAACAGAAAATAAGGCAAAGTAAGTATATAAATACTGTTGCTTTTGATTCTCTACACAGGATGTTTTTCTCAACTGCAATTTTTGAATCTCAGTACTTAAGCTTTGCAAATGACTAACGAAAGCAAAATATACACCCATTTTAAAGCTTGTCCTGTTTTCCATAAACTTGCAAACCTCTCTCTACTTCTCCCCAACCAAAATAGCAAACAAGCCAACAAAGAGCTTCCTGTTGTCTATTTGCTTCTGAGGGTGTTATGGTTACCACAGTATCTTTGGAAAGGCTGTAGGGCTGTGGTTTTCTTGCATGGACTTGAAGTAGCTAGTCTACAGCTTTTTAGTTACACAGCCCTTACAATTTTTGTCAGAACTGTTTCAAATAGTCCTAAGCCGCAAACCAGAGATTTATTCTAGCCCAGCTAAGTCTAAACCACAAAGCTTCTAAACATTTTTCCAACTTATATTGTCTTTAAGTATATGTGTGTGTCTGTATATACAGATATATGCATGTATATATAGATATGGAGATAGATATAGATATCTAGAGAGAGAGAGAGGCATGGTGGCACAGTAGTTAAGAGGTAAGGCTGCCAACCAAAAAGTCAGCCATTCAAATCCACCAGCCACTCCTTGGAAACCCTGTGGGGCAGTTCTACGATGTCCTGTGGGGTCGCTATGAGTCAGAATTGACTTGATTGAAATGGGTTTATATATATATATATATATATATATATATATATATATATATATATACCTTAACTAGGACAGGATTATTTTGCCTGCCTTAAAGGTACAGAATTATTTGTTTCCTCATTCTTAATTTTAAAAGCAGCAGAATAGAACTCTCTAAGGAAAAGTAACACAAAACTCTAAACTAGATTAAATTTTATATGTGTGTGTGTATACATATATATATAGTGAAACCTGCAAAAGCTGGAACCTGTGTAAGGTGGAAACCTGTCAGAGAAAGAAGGAAAACTCGAGTATTTTTCACCAATAAAGAGGGATAGAAAAGTGGTAAGACTGCACCCTGTCAAATGTGGAAAACTTGTGAGGCTCGAAAAAACAAGGCAGTCCCATCGAATTCTGGCTATTACACAGATTTCACTATGTGTGTATGTATATATATATAATACATACACATGTATACTTTTTTTTTTTAATGAATTGTTCTTCTTTGGGTCAGTAGACACGAAAGGAAAAAAAACATTCCCGATCTCAGTGTTACCCACGGTTTAAGCAACTGGACTACATCTCACCAACACTATGTTAGCAGCCCAGAGCTGCTATAACAGAAATACCACAAGTGGGTGGCTTCAGAGAACAGAATTATATTTTCTCACAGTTCTGGAGGCTGAAAGCCCAAATTAGGGTCTCGGTCATGTTGCTGCCTTCCTTGTCGGTAGCCCTGGGCATTCCTTGGTGATCCTCACGTGGATCTGTCTTTCCCCATGTATGTATATCTCTTTGTCTAATCTGCTCTTTTTAAAACTCAGAAGTGATTAGATTTAGAACCCACCCTACTTGGGTATGATCTAATTAACATTAAAAAAAAAAACTATTTCCAAACAGGATCACATCCACACGTATAGAGGGTTAGCATTCCATCATATATTTGGGGGGACCACAATTCAATCCATAACAAACCCCAAGAAATACCTTAGAGCCGTGGTTCCCATACTTTGTTATAATTAGAATTCTAATGTTCAGGCCACACTCCACACCATTAAATCAGAATGTCTGGGGGTAGAAGCTAAGCATCAGCATTTGATAAAAATTCCCAGGTGATTCCAATGGGCAGCAGATTTGGGGCACCGCTGCCTTTAAAAAAAAAAAAAAAAAAGCCAAACCTGTTGCATCAATTCTGACCCATAGTGACCCTATAGGACATTGTAGAATTGCCCCATAGAGTTTCCAAGGAGGGCCTGGTGGATTTGAACTGCCAACCTTTTGGTTAGCCGCCAATGCTCTTAACCACTGTGCCACCAGTGTTTCCACCATTGCCTTAGAAGTTGTTTTAATAAAGCCCTGATGTTGATTTGCTATCTTGCCATTTTACTTTTCACCAAAAAGTGGAATGTACTAGAAAACACAATTTGTATTCAGTTAATTGAATTAAATTCCAGTTAATTGAGAGTGTGTTGTAATTTATTGCCAGAAGGCAACCAGCTGAGCCGTTACTTACGTCATTCAAAATTGGAGTCAGACCAGGATTTTGGCATCCTGCATTCAAAACAATTGACTTATCGACAGATTTTTGGTTGTTAGTTTAATCTTCAACCTTGTGTTTTAATTTTTCCAGACACAACTCTGGACCCAGAGAATTTTCTGACTCATTCACCACCTTGTTCACCAAAGCCAGTATAGAACAATGTAGTCTCCACTGTACCAGGTCTTTGTGTGATAACCCAAGGAGAAAGTAGCCATCAGAGCCCTCAAGCAACTCCTCATCATCTTGGTAAACATTTCAAAATCTCTCCCAATTCTAACTCTGTCTCAGCTTCCTGGTTTCCTTTTCATATTCATATATGAAGGGCACTGTTTGATTTTAATAAACAGTTGAAAAAGACAGGACTATAGTAGCTTGAAAAATTGAAGTCAATGATTTCATTCTACTTGGATCAATAATATCGATGGAGGCCAAAAACAGAGAAACTGAACCCATTGCCATTGAGTCAATTGCGACCCATAGCGACCCTAAAGGACAGAGTAGAACTGCCTCATGGAGTTTCCAGGGAGTTCCTGGTGGATTTGGACTGCTGACCTTTTGGTTAACAGCTATAGCTCTTAACCACTACCCCATCAGGATTTCCTCCATGGAGGCAGCAGTCAAGAAATCAAATGACATATTGCATTGGGCAAATCTGCTGTGAAAGACCTCTTATAAGTTTTAAAAGGCAAAGAGGTGCACCTGACCCAAACCATAATCTTTTCAATCACTTCATATGCACAGCAAAAGCTGGACAATGAAAAAGGAAGACCAAAGAAGAACTGATGCACTTGAATTGTGGTGTTGGTGAAGAATATTGACTATACCAGAAGACTGCCAGAAAAGCAAACAAATCACTCTTACAAGAAATACAACCAAAATGCTCCTTAGAAGCATGGATGTTGAGACTTGCTTTGGACATGTCATCAGGAAACACCAGTTGCTAGAAAAGGACATCATAAATGGTAAAGTAGAGGTCAACAAAAATGCAGGAAACCCTCAATGAGATGGACTGACACAATAGACACAATACTGGACTCCAACATACCATATCATGAAGACAGTGCAGAACCGGGCAACGTTCAGTTCTTGTCTTAGTCATCTAGTGCTGCTGTAATAGAAATACCACAGGCGGATGTCTTTAACAAACAGAAATTCATTTTCTCACAGTTAGGAGGCTAGAAGTCCAAATTCAGGGTGCTGGCTCTAGAGGAAGGCTTTCTCTCTCTGCTGGCACTAGAGGAAAGTCCTTGTCTCTTTTGAGCATCTGTTCTTGGGCAATCTTCTTGTGGCTTGGCATTTCTCTTTCCCTATCTCTGCTTCTCTCACTTGCTTTTTAAGTCTGTTTTCTATCTCAAAAGAGATTGATTTAAGACACACCCTACACTAATCCTGTCTCATTAACATAACAATCCATTCCCAAATGGGATTATAACCACAGGCATAACCCAAAAAACCAAATCCAGTGCTGTCAAGTCAATTCCGACTCATAGCGACCCTATAGGACAGATTAGAACTGCCCCATAGAGTTTCCAAGGAGCACCTCGCAGATTCTAACTGCCAACCCTTTGGTTAGCAGCGGTAGCACTAAACCACTATGCCACCAGGGTTTCTGGCATAGAGGTCAGAATTTACAGCTCATATTTTGGGGTGGGGGGTAGGGGAGCCGAGAGATATAATTCAATCTACAACAACTCTGTTATTCATAAAGTTACCATGAGTTGGACCTGATCAACAGCAACTGACAACAACAACATAGTAGCTAGATAGACCCTGTTTCTGAGTTTGATTGCTTTCAATGTCATATCCTCATGACCACTTGGTAAGATGGGAATGTGACCACTTTTTAGCTGCTAGCACTTGTCCTTTGGTACCTGTAGATCCTCATCTGCTGGTCTTTTAAGGAGAGAAAACAAATCCTCAGAAGAAAAGATCAGACTCAGGGCTGCTCAGCCTGACAGGAAAAGCCTAATACATGATTTAACAATGGTCTTCAAAAGAATAACAGGTTAATAGAAAGAGAATGCAGGCCAGTTGGTCTCTATTTCAACAGAGGAAATGAGCTTAAAGTGCAGTTAATTGGGAGTTTAGTGAGACAGAGGCAATAACTTAGGAATTAAATTCTAGATTTAGTTACTAAGAAAACCTGTGGCCTCTCCATTCTTAGAGTCTGCTGTGGAATGATCATCAGAGAAATGGTTATAATTTTTCTTTGACCTCTAACTTGCCATATGACCATGCATAAGTCACATGATTTTTCAGGGCCTCAAGGTCCCTCAACAGGTAAGAAGTTGAGTTGGATGATCTTCAAAATCCCTTCTTGTACTCTAACACTCTAGGGTGTTTAGAAACAGGACAGGTAGCCTTCTGCCCTGAGTGGTTTAGGTCGTGGTTAGCAGAAGGTTATCTGAGGTCCCTTCCAACTCAGTAATATGCAGCATGCTGCATCAATTTATTTCTTATTTTGAATTTCAAAAATTTATCCAGACCCATATTAGATGATACTAAGGAATTATTATTAATTCTGTTAGATATGAAAGTAGCACTGTGGTTATGTACGAAAATGTTCATAATTTCTAGAGATGCATGCTGAAATTCATTGTTTCTGTTAGCTGCTATCAAGTTGGCCATGACTCATGGAGATCAGAGATTAGTCTTGGATCAGATCGTTAGGATTCATAAGCTTTTCGCTGATCTTTCTTCCTAGTTCATTTTAAGAAGCTTCCATGAAACCTATTCACCATCGTAGCAACACACGAGCATCCACTGACAGACAGGTGGCAGCTGTGCATGAGGTACACTGGCCAGACATCAAACCCAGGTCTCTCTGCGGAAGGCAAGAATTCCACTGAACCACCAAAAATCTCACTGAATTAGGGAGAAGTAAAATAACACGGTATCTGAGATTTGCTTTTTAAAAAAATAATCGATACTCAGAACCTTCAAAATACCTTTTGGACTAGTAACCTTTTTGAATATAAAATCTATGCCCCAGAAAAAGGAGTTAGGAGCCTAGAGTGTGCAGATGTTGATGGTCTTGAGTGTTCCGGACACAGGACCAAGAAATGAGATGCTTTAGAGGCCACGCAAGTTTTTCCTTAAGACCCTGTAGGGTTGCTGTGAGTTGGAATCAACTTGATGGCAACGAGTTTGGCTTTTTGGTTTGTATATGGTAGGTTTGTAAGATGAAATCAATTTCCCCTGGAAAAAGTAGAAGCTCTAAGAGGTGTAAGTGATTTTGCTAGGGACACAAGCTAATGGCAAGTACAAGACCAGATTCAGGACTGAAGAGTAAGGGTCTATCTTCCTTCCTCTTCTGCTGAGGAAATACTAAAGGTGTAACTATCCAAACAGGGTACCATTTGTCCTCTGAGGTTTTGAGGGTGCCTAGTATCCAAGAGGAAACCCTGGTGGCATGGTGGTTAAGAGCTATGGCTGTTAACCAAAAGTTCGGCGGTTCGAATCCACCAGGTACTCCTTGGAAACTCTATAGGGCAGTTCTACCCTGTCCTATAGGGTCACTATGAGTTGGAATCAACTTGATGGCAAAGGTTTTTTGTTTTTTTTTAAATATCCAAGACACCTTAGTCTTTCTTAAAGCTCCCTCTAGTGGTTAGACCTCTGCTTTAAATGAAAAATAAGACTGCATAGCAGTGAACTGAGAACACTGTCACAGGTTTCTTAAAGGACGTTAGCAACTTTCCTCTGAAGGGGCTTAGAATAGAAAGTGTGCTGTGTCCCCACTAGTCAGGCTAGCCAGTAAGGCCACCTCCCAAATTCTGTGCATTCCAATACTTTTCACTGATTAATACCACAATTAAATTTTAAATTGGCTCATCAAGGAAGGATGAATTGGTTATGGAAAAAGGGTTTATAAGGACTCCCAGCTCACTCCGATCCGAACCATCCAAACAAATGACATTGTGAGACATTTCCATTCACATTCTCTTTTGTGGCTAGATTCCTGGCTTTACAAAATTTTAGAACTACAGATTGACTTTCTATCTGGGAAGCGATTTTTGACAAGAAGGATTGAGAGAACAGCCCAAGCTCCATGACCAACGCCAGCCCCTTCAGAAACACATCTCACTCATCCTGTAAGGAATGTTCCACAGGACCTAAGTGACCAGAGAGAAAATGTCAACGTGGTGAGGGCAGAGTGGGCTCAAGCTTCCAGTGGAAATGGCTGCTCGGGACTCATGACAGACCCCCGTGTCTTGTTCTTTCTGCACACTTCCCACGCTTGCCTGGCTCATTCATGCCACACTGCTGAAACCACAGCAGCTTTGAATCTAGTCATTTTGATTCTGTTGCAGGAGAGCTGGAAACCAAATCAGACAAAACAAAACAAACCCAACCACCGTTACAAGCATGTTACTCAGTTATTGTTTTGTTTTGTTTGGCAATGGGAGAAGGAGGGAGGGAGGAAGAAGTAAGGGCCTTGAATATCACAAGACAAATATTAATCTGCCTGAAGAATCAGCTTGCCAAGGGATAATCAGCAAACAGGTTGGTTGGTGCTCATTAGAGTTTTATAGACTGGTCACTGAGGATGTTCAGAGCCAGGAACAAACCCCACCAGGTGCCCTTGGAAAATCCAACAAGCTCTGTCCCTTCACCTTCTGCATTTTGAAGCCAGGATCCAAACTTCACCTGGTGTGTAGCATGCCCAAGGGTAAGTCATCGGCTTCTCGGATTCTAGGCAGATTTCCTCATGCCATAAGCTCAGCTCTTCTCTGGGTGAGAACCAGGTCCTCAGCAGGGATAGCGGTAGAAGCATGTTTGCAGGTAGAGTTGAAGCCCTGTGCCCACTCCCACCCCACTGCTTGGCACTTTTACATTCCTGAACTTTTGTCTTTCTGGGGTAGGTAAAGGGAAATTGAGAAGAAATGAAACGACTGTCATGGGCAGAGGATGGAAGGTGAAGGGAAGAGGGAGGGAAAAGGGAGTGGAAGGAATGAGAAATGGGCATCAAAGAAAAAACATTAGCATTGTATGAATTGATCAGAGCATATCATTTTATGATGGGATGATGTCTCTGAATGATAGAGGGTGTGGATTTGGCCAAGGTACTGGAACCTTTCCAGATCTCAGGGCCTCCTCCTGACTAGAAACCACTGAGCCCCAACCCTCACATTTGTCTTGATTGAGACCTTTGACGTTTGTGTAAATCCTCCCTAACCTTGTGGGGCCAGAGACATGGAATGTTGAGTAATGGTTCTTTCAGAGCTGCCCAACTCCACGTTGGCTCATCTGGCCGCTCAGCTAGGGGTGCAGGGAGGCAGAGTGGAGAACAGTATTCTCTTGATATTTATAATCTGGACTGTGATTTCCCTTCAAAGGATATGATTTTGACACTGACTGAGTTGTTTGTACAGTAAGGACAGCAGGTCAAGAATATTAAGAACAGAACTTTTTTCTGTTGATGCCTAAATGGCAATCATAATTTTTCTGAGTTCCCTTCTCCAGGCTAACTCCTGTTGTAGCACATATTTATTTAAATAAAAGCTACCTACGTTACCACCACCACCAAGGGAGAGAATATGACACTAACCTTTTGTTGTTGTTAACCAGTTTCTGTCTATAATACTTTTTAGTCATGGGCTGGACAACGGGCCCTGGTTCCCTTTGCAGTCTGGAGCCATAGCAGTAGAAGGCCCTGTTTTGGGTCAGCTCTGATTTGGAGCACTTGGTCCTCGGCAGCCATGTTTTGAGAGGGAAAGAAGAGAATATGAGGAAGGGGCAAGAGATGGAGGCAGACTGGAAGATTTGGCCCAAGAGTTGTGCTTAATAAATGCCAGTTATCTCTGGAACTCCAACTTCTTTTGAGCAGCCAAATACTTTGACAGACCATTTAAAAAGTGAGGCCAAGATTAATTAGCAAGACTGTTTGTGGCGAGAGGGAAGATGAGTGCCCTCACATGCATGACTGTTTATTTAAAAAGGGGAGTTACCATTTTTGCAAGTAAGTAGGGAAAATAACACACACTAACTTTTTTAAACAGCTTTATAGAGATATAATACATAATATACATACCATAAAGTTCCCCTGTTTAATGTGTAAAATTCAATGGTTTTTAGTTTATTTTCTGAGTTGTGCAACAATCACCATTATAAAATTCTAGAACACTTTCATCACCCCAAAAAGACACTATGTACCCATTAGTAGCCACTCCTCATTCCCCTATTCCCTACGACTACCTCCCAGCACTACTTAACCTAGTTTCTCTATAGATTTGCCTTTTTTTAATCATTTCTTATAAGTGGAATCATATAAGTGGTCTTTTGTGACTGGCTTCTTTCATGTAGCATAATGTTTTGAGGTTCATTCATGTTGTGTATACCAGTACTTCATTCTTTTTATTGCCAAATAATATTGTATGAATAAACCACATTTTGTTTATCCATTTATTCATTGATGGAAAACACACTAGTATTTTAATTAAAATTGCCACCATCTCTGTAATCTCAATTGAACACCTCCTTAGCTGTTAGTAAAACTACTCCTGAGTTAATAAAACAGTTCCTGATCTTAGTGTCTGGGTTTAAGAGTACTTAGTATCAGTAGCAAAAAATAATTTCTGTTTAATTCTGTGCAGAGTAGAAATTTGCAGGATGACCTAATGATAATAGCAAAATAATATCATGGTGTTTATATTTGTGTTTTTCAATTATCTTAGGAAACACTGCCCAGTCCTGTACTATATTCGTGATCACTGGTATGCTCAAGTCCATTGTTGCAGCCATTGTATTTTGAGTGCCTTCCAACTTAAGGCGCTCATCTTCCAGCACTATATAGGATAATATTCTGTTGTGATCCATAAGATTTTCATTGGCTGAATTTCAAAAGTAGGTCACCAGGCCTTTCTTCCTACTCTGCCTTAGTCTGGAAGCTCCACTGAAACTTGCCCACCATGGATGACTCTGATCATATTTGAGATACTAGTGGCATACCTTCCAGTATCATACCAACACACAAGCCACCACAGTTTGAGAAACTGATAACTTGGTGGTTAACATTATTAACATGTACTAATTACTTCTTATTTGCTGAATACTGTGTATCTATCTATTCCTCAGAACTATCCAGAGAGGTAGCTATAGGAATTCCCACTTTACAGATGAAGAAATTGAGATGCAGAGAATTTATGTATTTTCCTTAAGGTCACCTGGCTAGAAAGCAGCACAAATCATATTTAATCTCTTTTGGTGTGAGTCCAAATCCTATACCCATTTATTGGGCTATGCTGCTTTTGAGTAATGAATCAGGCTGGGTAACATGCATTTTATGTATGTAGCCCATTTTGTTTATCCAGAAGTCAGACCCCCTGGTTTATGGGGACTAAAAGGAACTGTACATATGTATTCTCAGGCTAAAGACAGACCGTAAACTCATTTCCAACAGCTAGGAAATTAGTTTATTGGGCCTCTGTTGGTATTTCAGTTCTCCAAGATGTTCCCATTACCACCACTGCTAACCCACCAATATAGCCTTGGGAACAAAAGTTTATCATTCTGCCAAATTCAATTGCCCCTAAAAAAAAAGGCAGGATCTGATAGTCAAACCAACAACTAGTTTGAAAAACAGAAGTGTTAGCACTGACACATGCAAGCAATTTGCTGTTCCATGAAGATCATTAGCTATGATGTTCCAAGAGTAAGGAGGAATACAGTTCAGGGGCCAGAGGCTAATGACATGTCCATGCTCGCCAATGGGTAAAGGCAACAGGAATATTAAAGCAGATTTTTTTGCTGACATTCCTGTTCTCAAGAGTCTCCCTGATTATACAGTGTAAAATAGCAATAACTTTGGCTACTAATCCTAAATAACCTTAAACCCTAGGTACTAAGACTAAGATATATTTATCCTCTTGTATTTCCAGGCAAAAGGTGTTCGCCATTCAGATTACCATGATCCTAACAATCTGCTGTTTTAATTAAAAGAGTGTTTTCTTTCCCACTTGCAATATTAGTGATTTCAACTGCTTAAAGGCCCTTTTCATCAACCCCTCATGGGGATTTAGAGCTTAGAACAAAGGCAACATTTTAAGAATGTTCTTAATATTGCAATCAATTGGAGATTATTTTTTTAAACTGCTTCCTTGGAAATTCTGGACAACGTCTTTTCATCACTTGGGGGCATCATTGTTATTGCTGATTCACTGCCCCCTCTAAATTAGGACTGTAACCCTAGCTTGTATATGCCCCTCACCTTCTCTGGGAAGCTGGTTACACTCATGGCCCCTGAGCTAAAACAAGCAGAAAGCCATTTTGTTCAGGTCTACTGATGGTAGCCACGTCATCCCCACACCCAGGCCATTGTCACTCTGGTCAAGTTGACCACAGGCCAATTTCTGAGTGCTCCCGTTCATGTCACAGCTGTTAACTGGACTGGAACAACCACCCTGCTTTTTTTTTTTTTTTTAATTGTGTTAAGTTTATACAGAACAAAACATGGGCCATTTCAACACTTTTATGTGTATGATTAAGTCACATTAATGACGTTCATCATGTTATGCAACCATTACCACTCTCAGTTTCCAATGTTTCCATCGTCCTTAACAGAAAGTCAGTGCCCCCTAAGCCATGACTCCCTCTTTCTCCTCCCTTCTACCCGTGGTAACCATTAATAAACTTTGGTCTCTACACATTTGCCTATTCCAGAGATTTCATATAAGTGGAATCATACAATATTTGCCCTTTTGTGACTGACTGACTTCGCTCAGCATGTTTTCAAGGTTCACTCATGTTGTAGCATGTATTAGGACTTCCAGTCTCTTACGGGAGAGTAATACTCCATTGTGTGTATGTACCACATTGTGTTTTTCCATGCATCTGTTCTTGGACATTTAGGTCATTTCCATCTTTTGGTTGCTTTGAATACTGCTGCAGTGAACACTGGTGTACATGTATCTGTTTGTATTCCTGCTTTCACTTCTTTAGGGTATATACCTAGGAGTAGAATTGCTTGATCATACGGTAACTCTATGTTCAATTTTTTGAGAAGCTTCCAAACTGTTTTCCACAGCGACTGTACCATTTTACAATCGCACCAGCAATGTACAAGGGTTCCAATTTCTCCACAGGCTTGCCAATACCTATTGTTTTCCAGGTTTTCTGTTTGTTTTATAGACCTCTTAACAACAACAACAAAAAAAAAAAAAACCACACTCATTGCTGCCAAGTGGATTCTGACTCATAGCGACCCTACAGGACAGGAAAGAACTGCCCCATACAGTGTCCAAGGCTATAAATCTTTATAAAAGCAGACTGCCACATCTTTCTCCTGCAGTGGCTTGTGAGTTCAAACTGCCAACCTCTTGGTTAGCAGCCAAGTGCCTTAACCACTGTGTCTCCGGGTCCTTTAATAAACAAAAGTTTTAATTTTGATGAAGTTCTGTTAATCTATTTTATGGTGCTCAGACTTTGGCGTCATATCTAAGAATCTATCATTAAATACTAAGTAATAAAACATTACCCCTATGTTTTCTTCTAAGAATTTTAAGGTTTTAGTTCTTACATTTAGGTCCTTAATCCATTTTGAATTAATTTTGTTCACCATTTCAGAGTCCTTACAGGGATGATTTCACGGTCCTAGTTGCCTTTATTGGTGTTCTTGTGAGGAGAGTTGGGATCCTAGATCCGCTCATACCACCATCTTCCCAGGATCCCCTCACCCTGCTTTTAAATGATCCTCACTTGACCCTGTCATGCTTGTAAAATTACACTCTAAATTGACCTTGGTGGTCAACTAAGGAGTCCTAAATTTTGATTCTTTTCAAATTATCAGTATTGTTTATTTACTTTATACTCATTTCCAAAAGGATTTGAAATAACCCACTTTAGACAGGGCTCACTAATATCCAGTATTATGACCTTGGGCAGGTTATAACAATCCAAAATCTACTATCTTTCACAATATTTCACTGTTACAAAGCACTTCCATATACCTTCTCTTATTAAAATTATTACCCTCAGAGAATACTAGTTGATGTATATTCTTCTGATAAACTACCATATTGAAAAATACTTTGAAAAACAAGGGCACTGGACAAATGCAAAGCTAATACTTTTAATCTATTGACTGATAGGACTAGAAGTTCAGTGTGCTGGTCCAACTTTGGTGTCAACTCTGGCCTCCAGAGAATTTCCCATCCTGGATGGATGTCAAGAATGGAAGGTCAGAAATATCAATAACAGGTCAGGGTAGGTATTCTGCCAAGGATCCACACAAGGAACGTCTTGGAAAGAAACGAATTGAGGAATTTGACCTGAATATGTCAATATCTGGAAAAGGGCCTTGAATTTTCCCAGCACATTATTGCATGAATATCTAAACTCTGGAGTAGGGGTTATAGCTGCACCTTAAATGGTAAGCCTCCCGCCTCCTTGAATAAGCATTTCAGAGTTGAAAGTCCCCTTAGGGCTTTCTAGCCCTTATCCAAATCATTAACCACATAGGGTTTTATATGGTCTCTGTTTAAGTACCCACAGCGATGCTCAGCTCCTTTTACTAGAGTAGTCCATTTTGCCCTAGAGCACAATAATCATTAAAAAATTATTCTTCCTCTTAAGCTCATGTCGTATGTCTTATAATGTGACCCATTTGTTCTAGCTGTGCCCAGTAATGGATAAGAAGGATGTCTAAATCCTCTTCCTCAGACAGCCCTTCAAACAGAGTGAGTAGGCAGAATTCTTTCCTGTGCTAGGAATTGTCCTTGAATGCATGCATTTTCTACAAAAACCTAGAATGTAAATACGGTTATGCCTATTTTACACAAGACAAAACAGGTTCGGAGAAGTGAAGAAGTTTGTCTCAAGAGACATCAGTAGTAAATGATGGACCTGGTTTTGAACCTAAGTTTATTGGACCACAAAACCTATATTCTTTACACCAGAGCATTTTGCGTATCTTGCTCTCTCCAGTTGGCATTTTGCATTACCACAATAAACGTTCCCTATTTTTATTTTTTAATTAAAAAAAAATTTTTTTTTTTTTTTAATTTCTTAGACACGGAAACCCTAGTGGTGTAGTGCTTAAGAGTTACAGCTGCTAACCAAAAGGTTGGTCCACCAGGTGCTCCTTGGAAACCCTATGGGGCAGTTCTACCCTGTCCTATAGGGTCGCAATAAGTCGAAATAGACTCAATGGCAATGGGTTTTTTTTTTTTTTTTTATTAGCCCTTAGACAAATCATCTAATAACACTGTTTTGACTGCTTCCACTGTCCTGATAGCTCTCTCCTAAATTCTCCACCATTGATCTATAACCTTCATAAAGTTAGATGTCATGGTTCTCCAGATGTGGCCAGACCAGTGCAAACTAAAGATTTAAGAAGGTTGCTTCTGTTAATGAAACCTCAAGTCATCTGATATTTTTTGGTAGCCTGATAACACTATTGCCCCATATTCACCAAGAGTCACTTTAAATCCCCACATCTTTTTACACGTGTTTGTTTTAATCCATGCCTCCCTTGCACCATGTTTATGGTGGGGGTTAGGAGAGGGGGAGATGCTAACCAAGTACAGGTCTTTATTTCTATCTCTCTTAAATGTCATCCATCATTCCAGTCTCTCAAAATATTTTGCACCCCAATTTTGTCATTACCTGTCTATGCTATTTCTCCTAGCTTTATGTCAGCTACAAACTTAATACACCATCGGTATCCTTGACCACATCATCAGTAGAATGTTGTCTGCACTAGGAAGACAGCCTAAAGCACACCACTAGAAGCCCTCTTCCTTGTTTACCTCAATCCATTTTTACAATTATTTAGCCACTTATGAATGCACGTATGGGTACATTCCCCATCTTCATAGAGAACTGCCAGAAGCTTTTGCCAAAATCTACATATACTGTCTACAGCATCCCTGTAGTAATTAGATCCTTTGGGTGCAAGGAATATGGATTTATTCAAATTATATCAAAGAAGTGGGAGTTATTTTAAGACACCTGGGGACCTCCTTGAAACTAGGGAGTTTCAGTACCAAGGCAGCTAGAGAGGCCAGACTCTATAACATCTCTCCAAAGGCACACCGTTTTTCGTGGCCTCTCTTCTTTCCTAGGTGTGTTGGCTTCTTTCCACTTTTGCTATTACTGACTGATATATTTTTTTCTAATTTGTTTTTTCAACTTTATAGCTTTGCTTCCTCATAACTTTGGCTTACTACAGCGTTGCAAGGAATCTTCAACCCTCTTCATATTGAGAGCATTTCATTTTAAATCTCCCTAGTAGCTGTCCCATTCTCTTGGAATGTCAAATTCCAAAAAGCAAAAATCTGGCTGACTCATCTCATCTTCTTAGGCCAGGCCACAGCATAAGTCGTGTGACAGCCCTGGATTGGCTGCACTTGGGTCAGGTGCCCACTTTTGGTACAAACCAGATGTAACAGTGGACAGAAGTAGAATTGTATAGCACAGAACCTGGCTTCCCTAGCACTGTTATTGAGGGAAGAAGGGAGCTCATATTTTGGTCATATCTCATACAAATCCTCTCCTAATACACCAGCCTAGAAACTTTATCAGAATGGAAATTAGAAGAATTTGGCATGGATATGGGTTTTAGCAAACTTATAAAGTCTCCTAATGATCACATCTTCCCTTTCTAAGGGATTTTCTCTTTAGTAACTTACTCAGGAAATTTGCCAGAAATCAATATGAAGTTCACATGACTTAAGTTGGGCAATCCACAATTGTTGTTTTCTCATTCCTTTGTAAAATTTGGACACTTGCTCACCCATGGTCCTTCACCAAGTCTTTTGTTCTCCCCAAGAACTGACAGATGAGATAGCAGAGCCATATCAGTAGCCTTGACATTCTTCTAGCTGTGAATATTTAGGCTAGGAGGTCTTTGTTCTTTAGCCTGGAGGTCCTTCACTCCTGTTTATCAGCCTCAGACCTTGGTTCATTATCACCATTTGTTCTGCCCTTTCTAGTCTGAAGATTATTTGCCTTGACAAAGATGGCAAAAATCAACTTAGAGATGAGTTCTACTTCTCCTCTCCTGAATAATACAACAGATTTGCTCCAAATAACAGGCCCTCTGTAAACTCTGGTTTTCTTCTTGCTCCAAGTATAATTTTAATGTGCTTTTATTTATTACTCTTGAAGACACTGGTGGCATAGTGGTTAAGAGTTACGGCTGCTAACCAAAATGCTGGCAGCTCGAATCCACCAGGCGCTCCTTGGAAACCCTTTGAGGCACTTCTATTCTGTCCCTTTAGGCTTGCTATGAGTCAGAATCAACTCAATGGGAATGAGGTTTATCAAGCTTAATCTACCATTTCTCATAATACCCTTATTTTCCACCCTGCCTCCTATGCCTCTTGTTGCCTCTCTTCTTTCCTCCAACATGACCCTCAAAATTCCCAGAGATCTTCTTTTGCCCTTTTGCAAAACCAGTGTTCTAATTTAATCCTTCTCTGTAGCTTTTGGCATTATAGAGTAACTCTACCATAGTGATACCATTTTCTTCTCTTTTTTTTTTGACTGCTCCTTCAGTATCTTCTTTAAAACTTCCCCACTATATGCTGGAGGAATATGATGTAAACAGACAATTTTAAAATTGGGAGGAAACTTATGTTTTATCTGATCTGACATTTTCCTCAGTTTAGGAATTCCATATATTACATCCCTAACAGGTGATCGATCATCCTGCTTCTGCTTCAGTAATTCCCTTATTGGAGAGCTCTTGCTTTATGAGACAGTCCTGACAATGTTGAATAGGTTTGATTATTAGGAAGTTTCCTTTACGTAACTCAAATATCTTGGACTCTACCCCAGTATGTTTGAATGTGGTCCCATTGACATGAATACCCCACTCCCATTGGTTCCAGGGTTTTAGCTCTTTAATTATAAGAGGTGTTGCTCTTCACAGAGCCCCTGTCCCTTAATGTTTCTGGAAATTTTCAAAGAAAGTACTTTCTGTTTTCATGAATCAGACTTGGTTGTCATACCAACCAAACTAGAGACTGCAACCCCAGACCTAAGAGTTTCACAGAGGTGTCCCTCTGAACTCGCCCATTGTCTCTACCTAGGCAATCTTCATTTCCATCAACATCCTTCTGAGTTTAGAAAAATCCTTCCATGTTACAACCATACAGCAAGGTTAATTGAACTCCAAGATGATAGCCTATTTAGCTTAACAGTTCTTTCAGTTCATGCACATGGCTCCTTCCTCACAGGCAGTACCCATCTCAGGAGAGCCAGGTACAGTCGAGTTGCTGGATCAGGCTCAGAAGTCCAGGCTCTACCTTCCTCTTCACTGAGTTATTTTTTGGATTCCCAGTTATTCTACTCTATTTTCTAATCTCAACTGGGTCTTTCCCAGTCTGTCAGGTTCAAGTCTGTTTCTTCAGGGAGACTTCCAACCCCTTTGAAAATCAGTGAATGCAAAGATGTGTGGTCAACACAGGGGTAGGAGAGCAAGGCACTGCCCATAGTGTCTGAACCTGGAAGGTTTGCCCAGGATGGCACTTGTCTACCCTTTTATTAATCCCAAATTTGTCTCTGTGTAATTTCTCTCTTCTTGTGCCTTTGGATACGTTTTATCAATGCATCATAGCAGTCCTGAATGGTTTCAGAGAAGATGCACAAAGCCCCTGAGAGTTGGCACATGTTCCCCACTCAACTTCTCCTCGTCTCTCCACTCTTTCCTCTGACACCCACATCCAGCTCTCTTACAAGTCTTGTAGAAATTACTCATGAATATGCTAACGTTCCCTGTACGTTTCCTTCTGTCCACAAACTCATACCTGAAAGGCAGAGGATTTCAATGGAAGAGCAGAGGATCTTGGTTGAAGCCCTGAGAGTTTTCTCTCTCTACAGCCTCATAATAAATGTTATGATTTATCTGATTGAGCTAGAAGGGTTTGATGACAGAATTTAAGTGGGAATTATTATGAACTGTAATGTGCTATATAGCTACTAGATATTTTAACATTAAATTCTAAAAGGCCTCAAGCATCATCTAGTCCTAGCTCCTCTTTTTATACTAGAGGACATTAAACAGAGAAAGAAAGTGACTTGTCCAAGGGCCACAAGATCAGTGAGAGGAAAAGCTAGAAATGGAACTTCAATTTTCTGACTCCCAATCTCATGCTCCTTCCACTGCCTCTCTGTTGAACAATGACATCAGTAAAAATTATTCATGAACAGAATCTAGAATAGTACTTAGCAAATATTAAGTCTTCAATGACTATTGGCTGAATAAGCATGTGAGTGAATGAATGAATGAATGAATAACTAGGACTTGGTTTTTATGATGACATTTTGTAGGTTCCCTCCATGTGTCATTTATGTTTTTAATCTTTATACGTTTTTAATTAGATCTCCATGAAGCAGCTTGGTCCTTAAAATGTACTTGTGAGGGTTAAATGATGTACTGCATGCAAGTGCTTAGAAACTGTGTCTGGAACTTGATAAATGTTAACTAATTATTATTTTTGTTCTTTTCTATCTTTTTTAAAATAAGATTTTGCTGGTGCTGTAGGGATTAACTCATCTAAACATCACTTTATACTCCACTGATGGAAGGAGTTCTGGAATCACACAAGTATTACTGCTATTTGTCCATTCCTATCCTGTATCTTTAACTAGGTCAACCCGTGCCTACTCCTTGTAGTTGACAGTCAAAAAGACAAAGAAATTCCTAGAGTCTTTCACTTCCACTTGCCTGTTCGTACTTCTTCAGCCCCTAACTTTTGGGCTCCATCTCCCATTCCTAGACAGCACTGGCTTGTTGGGCCTGGCAATTGATTTGGCTTTATCCTATTTGACCCTTAGCATTGTTTTGTTGTTGTTGTTAATAATTTTTATTGTGCTTTAAGTGAAAGTTTACAAATCAAGTCAGTCTCTCACACAAATACTTATATACACCTTGCGACATACTCCCAATTACTCTCCCCCTAATGAGACAGCCCGCTCCCTCCCTCCACTCTCTCTTTTCGTGTACTCTTTGCCAGCATTTAACCCCCATTGCCCTCTCAACCCCACTCCAGGCAGGAGATGCCAGCAGAGTCTCAAGTGTCCACCTGATCCAAGAAGCTCACTCCTCACCAGCATACCTCTCCAACCCATTATCCACTCCAATCCATGTCTGAAGAGTTGGCTTCAGGAATGGTTCCTGTCCTGGGCCAACAGAAGGTCTGGGAGCCATGACCACTGGGGTCCTTCTAGTCTCGATCAGACCATTAAGTCTGTCTTTTTATGAGACTTTGGGGTCTGCATCCCACTGCTTTCCTGCTCCCTCAGGGGTTCTCTGTTCTGTTCCCTGTCAGGGCAGTCATTGGTTGTAGCCGGGCACCATCTAGTTCTTCTGGTCTCAGAATGATGTACTCTTGTTCATGTGGCCCTTTCTGACTCTTGGGCTCGTAATTACCTTGTGTCCCTGGTGTTCCTCATTCTCCTTTGATCCAGGTGGGTTGGGGTCTGCATCCCACTGCTGTTCTATTTCCTCAGGGGTTCTCTGTTGTGTTCCCGGTCATGGCAGTCATTGGTTGTAGCCGGGCACCATCTAGTTCTTCTGGCCTCAGAATGTTGTACTCTCGTTCATGTGGCCCTTTCTGACTCTTAGGCTCGTAACCACCTTGTGTCCTTTCTGTTCTTCATTCTCCTTTCATCCAGGTGGGTCGAGACTCATTGATGTATCTTAGATGACCACTTGCTAGCGTTTAAGACCCCAGATGCCACTCTTCAAAGTGGGATGCAGAATGTTTTCTTAATAGATTTTATTATGCCAATTGACTTAGACGTCCCCTGAAACCATGGTCCCCAAACCCCTGCCTCTGCTACACTGGTCTTTGAAGCATTCAGTTTATTCAGGAAACTTCTTTGCTTTTGGTTTAGTCCAGTTGTGCTGACCTCCCCTGTATTGTGTGCTCTTTTTCCCTTCACCTAAAGTAATTCTTATCCCTCTCCCACACCCCTCCTTCCCCCGCCTCTCGTAACCACAAAAGAATGTTTTCTTCTCAGTTTAAGGTATTTCTCAAGTTCTTATAATAGTGGTGTCATACAATATTTGTCCTTTCGCAACTGACTAATTTCACTCAGCATAATGGCTTCCAGGTTCCACCATGTTATGAAATGTTTCACAGATTCATCACTGTTCTTTATTGATGCATAATATTCCATCGTGTGAATATACCATAATTTATTTATCCATTCATCCATTGATGGGCACCTTGTTTGCTTCCATCTTTTTGCTATTGTAAACAGTGCTGCAATAAACATGGGTGTGCATGTATCTGTTCGTGTAAAGGCTCTTATTTCTCTAGGATATATTCCAAGGAGTGGGATTCATGGATCCTAAGGTAGTTCTATTTCTAGCTTTTAAGAAAGAACCAAATCGATTTCCAAAGTGGTTGTACCATTTTACATTCCCACCAGCAGTGTATAGTGTTCCAATCTCTCCACAGCCTCTCCAAGGTTTATCGTTTTGTGTTTTTTTGGATTAATGCCAGCCTTGTTGGAGTGAGATGGAATTTCACTGTAGTTTTGATTTGCATGTCTGTAATGGCTTTTTTTTTTTTTTTTTTTTAATGGCTAATGACTGTCGATATATGGCTGCAGCAGCATATCAACAGGGAACTGCCAGAAATTCAGGCCCATTTCAGAAGAGGACATGGCACCAGGGATATCATTGCTGATGTCAGATGGATCCTTGCTGAAAGTAGAGAATACCAGAAGGATGTTTACCTGTGTTTTGTTGACTATGCAAAGGCATTCAACTGTGTGGATCATAACAAACTATGGATAACATTGCGAAGAATGGGAATTCCAGAACACTTAATTGTGCTCATGAGGAACCTTTACATAGATCAAGAGGCAGTTGTTCAGACAGAACAAGGGGATACTGATTGGTTTAAAGTCAGGAAAGGTGTGCGTCAGGGTTGTATTCTTTCACCATACCTATTTAATCTGTATGCTGAACAAATAATCTGAGAAGCTGGATTATATGAAGAAGAACGGGGCATCAGGGTTGGAGGAAGACTCATTAACAACCTGCGTTATGAAGATGACACAACCTTCCTTGCTGAAAGTGAAGAGGATTTGAAGCACTTACTAATGAAGATCAAAGACCACAGCCTTCAGTTTGGATTGCACCTCAATGTTAAGAAAACAAAAATCCTCACAACTGGACCAAGGAGCAACATCACGATAAATGGAGAAAATATTGAAGTTATCAACAATTTCATTTTACTTGGATCCACAATCAACAGCCATGGAAGCAGTAGTCAAGAAATCAAAAGACACGTTGCATTGGGTAAATCTGCTGCAAAGGACCTCTTTAAAGTGTTGAAGAGCAAAGATATCACCTTGAAGACTAAGGTGTGCCTGACCCAAGCCATGGTATTTTCAATCGCATCATATGCATGTGAAGCCTGGACAACGAACAAGGAAGACCAAAGAAGAATTGACGCCTTTGAATTGTGGTGTTGGCGAAGAATATTGAATATACCATGAACTGCCAAAAGAATGAACAAATCTGTCTTAGAAGAAGTACAACAAGAATGCTCCTTAGAAGCAAGGATGGATTGACACAGTGGCTGCAACAATGAGCTCAAGCATAACAACGATTGTAAGATAGCTCAGGACCAGGCAGTGTTTCGTTCTGTTGCGCATAGGGTCCCTATGAGTTGGAAACAACTCGACGGCACCTAACAACAACAACAATGGCTAATGATCATGACAATGTCCTCATGTATCCATTAGCTACCTGAATGTCTTCTTTAGTGAAGTGTCTATTCATATCTTTTGCCCTTTTTTTAATTGGGTTGTCTTTTTGCAGTTGAGTTTTTGCAGTATCATGTAGATTTTAGAGATCAGGTGCTGATCAGAAATGTCATAGCTAAAAACTTTTTTCCCAATCCGTAGGTAATCTTTTTACTCTTTCGGTGAAGTGTTTGGACGAGCATAGGTGTTTGATTTTTAGGAGCTCCCAGTTATCTAGTTTTTCTTCTGCATTGTTAGTAATGTTTTGTATACTGTTTATGCCGTGTATCAGGCCTCCTAACATTGTCCCTATTTTTTCTTCCATGATCTTTATCGTTTTAGATTTTATATTTAGGTCTTTGATCCATTTTGAGCTCATTTTTGTGCATGGAGTAAGGTATGGGTCTTGTTTCATTTGTTTGCAGATGGATATCCAGTTATGCCAGCACCATTTGTTAAAAAGACTGTCTTTTCCCCATTTAACTGATTTGGGGTCTTTGTCAAATATCAACTGCTCATATGTGGATGGGTTTATGTCTGGATTCTCAATTCTGTTCCATTGGTCTATGTATCTGTTGTTGTACCAGTACCAGGCTGTTTTGACTACTGTGGTGGTATAATAGGTTCTAAAATCAGGTAGAGTAAGGCCTCCCACTTTGTTCTTCTTTTTCTGTAATGCTTTACTTATCCTGGGCCTCTTTCCCTTCCATATGAAGTTGGTGATTTGTTTCTCCATCTCATTAAAGAATGTCCTTGGGATTTGGATCAGAATTGCATTAAACGTATAGATCGCTTTTGGTAGAATAGATATTTTTATAATGTTAAGTCTTCCTATCCATGGGCAAGGTATGTTTTTCCACTTATGCAGGTCTCTTTTGGTTTCTTGCAGAAGTGTATTGTAGTTTTCTTTGTATAAGTCTTTTACATCTCTGGTAAGATTTATTCCTAAGTATTTTATCTTCTTGGGGGCTACTGTAAATGGTATTGACTTGGTGATTTCCTCTTCGATGTTCTTTTTGTTGGTATAGAGGAATCCAAGTGATTTTTGTATGTTTATCTTGTATCTCGATACTCTACTGAACTCTTCTATTAGTTTGAGTAGTTTTCTTGAGGATTCCTTAGGGTTTTCTGTGTATAAGATCATGTCATCTGCAAATAGAGATACTTTTAGTTCTTCCTTGCCAATCTGGATGCCCTTTATTTCTTTGTCTAGCCTAATTGCTCTGGCTAGGACTTCCAGCACAATGTTGAATAAGAGTGGTGATAAAGGGCATTCTTGTCTGGTTCCTGTTCTCAAGGGGAATGCTTTCAGGCTCTCTCCATTTAGGATGATGTTGGCTGTTGGCTTTGTATTAATGCCCTTTATTATGTTGAGGATTTTTCCTTGTATTCCTATTTTTCTGAGAGTTTTTATCATGAATGAGTGTTGAACTTTGTTAAATGCCTTTTCTGCATCAATTGATAAAATCATGTGATTCTTGCCTTTTGTTTTATTTATGTGATGGATGACATTAATTGTTTTTCTAATGTTGAACCATCCCTGCATACCTGGTATGAATCCCACTTGGTCCTGGTGAATTATTTTTTTGATATGTTGTTGAATTCTATTGGCTAGAATTTTGTTGAGGATTTTTGCATGAAAGTTCATGAGAGATATAGGTCTGTAATTTTCTTTTTTTGTGTGGTGTCTTTACCTGGTTTTGGTGTCAGGGATATGCTGCCTTCATAGAATGAGTTTGGGAGTACTCCATCATTTTCTATGCTCTGAAATACCTTTAGTAGTGGTGGTGTTAAATCTTCTCTGAAAGTTTAGTAGAACCCTGCAGTGAAGCCTTCTGGGCCAGGGCTTTTTTTGTTGTTGGGGAGTTTTTTTAATTATCTTTTCAATCTCTTCTTTTGTTATGGGTCTATTTAGTTGTTCTACCCCTAGCATTCTTGCTCATTCACTCTCCGTCTCAATCTCAACCAAGAGTTAGGAATTTCCTTTTGTTTCTCTCCACTCCCAGTCACCGCAGTATCTCAACTTTAGTATCTTCTAAACAAGGCCCATTCCCTTGATGCAAGTAGATGAATTGGACTCTGTCTTGTAGGGGGTCAGACACTCTCCATATTGTACCATTTATTACAAATATTGGTTTTTGATATCAAGGGCTGAGAAATAGAACTTAAGCTCTTCATATTTCTGTGTTTCAGCAAAGGGAAAAAAGGAGTGTTGCCAAGAGTTTGGTTTTTTTGTTTTTTGTTTTTTTCCCCCCCTTTTTTTGGTGTTAACAGAGCTGAATTCTTCCACCTCTTTCCATCTGTTGCCTCTGGTCCAAGTTTGATGATGTTTAGACTCAGCCTGCCCATGAGGAGTGACTCCTGAGTGTTTTATTGGATATGCTTGCCCTTTTCCCACCAATGGCTTCATTCGAGCAGCCACAAATACTGTACGGGATCTGTGTCCGTTGCTAATGCCTGAAACTTCCTTCTGATTCTCTGAGTGTATCCGAAAATTTGTCAAGACTAAAGAGTAAAATTGGGCTAATACCAGTAACAAAGAAATGGCTTTGGTAAAAGTATCAATTAGGATTTTACCTGATGTTCTGTTGCGGGCAAGAAATATGTATTATCGTTTTAAGCCACAGTGTCTTGTAAAGAGCTGAGATTTAATGTTTTCTCATTTGTTAATGTATATCTATTGCTGTTGTTAGTTGCCACTGAGTCAACTCCAACTCGTGGTGACTTCATGTATAACAGAAGAAAACTTTGCCTGGTCCTGCACTATCTCCAGCATCATTGTATGTTTGAATCCATTGTTGTGGCCATTGTGTCACTCCACCTCATTGAGAGTTTCCGTCATCTTTGCTGGCCTTTCACTTTACAAATATGATGTTCTTTCAAGCATTTGGTCCTCCTGATGACATATAGCAAAGTAAGCAAATCAGAGTCTCAAGGGATATTCTGTGCTCCACAGGGTTTTCATTGGCTAACTTTCGGAAGTAGATTGCCAGGCCTTTCTTCCCACTATGTCTTAGTCTCTAAGCTCCACTGAAACCTGTCCACCATGGGTGACCCTACTGATATTTGAAATACCAGTGCTATTGCTTCCAACATCATAGCAACTCACAAGCCACAACAGTACCACTAACTGACAGATGGGTAGTGAAATTGTGTGTCTATCCCCATCATACATTAAGAAAGCAAAAGTTCATTTAAAAAGATAAGAAAGAAAAGATCAAAAAAGGATGTCAGAAGGGACTCTGAAACTTGCTCTCAAATGTCACGTAGCAAAGCGAATGGAAGAAATAATGAAGTAAAAGAGCTGAACAGAACATTTCAAAGTGTGGCTCGAGAAGACAAAGGAAAGTATTATAATGAAATGTGCAAACACCTGGAGTTAGAAAACCAAAAGGAAAGAACACATTCGTCATTTCTCCAACGGAAAGAACTGAAGAAAAAATTCAAGCCCCAAATTTCAATACTGAATGATTCTATGGGTAAAATATTTAAAAATGTAGAAAACATCAACAATAAAAAAAAAAAAAGATGTAAGGAGTATATACAGAGTCATAGTACCAAAAAGAATTGATCAACATTCAACCATTTCAGGAGGTAGCATATGATCAAGAACCGATGATATTGAAGGAAGAAATCCAAGCTGCACTAAAGGCATTGTTGGAAAACAAGACTCCAGGAATTAACTGAATACCAGTTGAGATATTTCAATGAAAGGATGCAGCACTGAAGATGTTTACTCGCCTCTGCCAAGAAATTTGGAGGACAGCTGCCTGGACAATTGACTGGAAGAGATCCAAATTCATGACCATTCCAAAGAAAGGTGATCCAACAGAAGGCAGAAATTATCAAACAATATCATTAGTATTACACACAAGTAAAATTTTGCTAAAGATAATTCAAAAATGGTGTAGCAGTACATCAACAGGGAACTGCTAGATATTCAAGCTGAATTCTGAAGAGGACACAGAACAAGGGATACCACTTCTGATGTCAAATGGATGTTAGCTGAAAACAGAAAATACCAGAAAGATATTTACCTGTACTTTATTGAGCAAGCAAAGGCATTGGACTGTGTGAATCATAATAAATTATGGATAACATTGCGAAGAATGCAAATTCAAGAACACTTAATTGAGCTCAGGAGAAGCCTCTGCATAGACCAAGAGGCAGCCCTTTGAACAGAACAAGGGGATACTTTCTGGTTTAAAATCAGGAAGTGTGTGTCAGGGTTGTGTCCTTTTACCATTCTTATTCAATCTGTAGGCTGAGCAAATAATTTGAAAAACTGGGCTATATCAAGAAGGTGGCATCAGGGTTGGAGGAAGACTCATTGACAACCAATGATATGCAGATTACACAACTTTGCTTGCTGAAAGTGAAGAGGACTTGAAGCACCTACTGATGAAAATCAAAGACTACAGCCTTCAGTATGGATTACACCTCAACATACAGAAAACAAAAACCCTCACAAGTGGACCAATAAGTAACATCATGATAAATGGTGAAAATATTGAAGTTGCCAAGAATTTCATCTTACTTAGCTCCACAATCAACACCCATGGAAGCAACAGTCAAGAAGTCAAAAGATGTATTGTATTGGGTAAATCTGTTGCAGTAGATCTCTTTAAAGTGTTAAAAAAGCAAAGATGTCACTTTGAAGACTAAGGTGCACTTAACCCAAGCCATGGCATTTTTCAATCACTTCATATGCATATAAAAGCTGGCCAACAAATAAGGAAGACCAAAGAAGAATTGATGCCTTTGAATTATGGTTTTGGTGAAGAATATTGAGTATGCCATGGACTGCCAGAAGATTGCACAAATCTGTCTTGGAAGAAGTACAGCCAGAATGCTCCTTAGAAGGGAGGATGGCAAGACTTTGTCTCACATACTTTGGACATGTTATCAGGAGGGATCAGTTCCTAGAGAAGGACATCATGCTTGGTAAAGTAGAGGGTCAGCGAAAAAGAAGACCCTCAACGAGATGAATTGACACAATGGCTGCAACAATGGGCTCAAACATAGTAACAATTGTGAGAATGGTGCAGGACTAGGCAGTGTTTAGTTCTGCTGCACATTGGGGTCACTTTGAGTTGGAGCCCACTCCACAGCACCTATCAACAACAACAACACTATTCTATCCCACCCAGAATGTTATGTTGCTTCAGAGCATGGACTTGATCTGTTTTCATCCACGGTTCTATCCTCAGCACCTAAAATAATTCTGGGAAAACAGCAGGCAATAATTTGTGTTTGTTGAATACTGAATGAATGAGCAAGACACAAGATGGGGTTTTGGTTGGACCATAGCCTTTGGCAGCAAAGAAATCTTTATTCAAGTTTTAGTTCTGCCATTTCTCAGCTATGAGATCACCCTGAGTTTCAGTTTCTTCATCAATAAAGTAGGGATCATGATATCTGGCTGCTAACTGAAAGGCTGATAGCTCAAATCCACCCAGCAGCTCTGTGGGAGAAAGACCTGGCAATCTACTCTTGTAAAGATTACAGCCTAGAAAACCTTATGTGGTAATCCTGTTTTGTCACATGGGGTCACTTGTTGTTGTTGTTAGGTTCATACTCAAGTCAACGGCACCCAACAACAACGAAAGATTTTGGGGGAGAATTAAATGAGATAATGCATGTGAAGTTCTTAGCCCAGTATCTGGCATATTTGCAGAACTTGACAAGTGTTGACTATTAAGTCTATTCTTTTCAATGAAAACCCTCAAATATTAAAGCTTGTTAGAGGTAGTTGAACTAATTTAATATGATGAGTAGTGATGAAAGTACTAAAGACAAATTAATTCAATTAATCTGTCAGCAAGGTTTTAAAGAGTCAAATTGGAAAAAAAATTCATTGCTCACACCCACCATATTTAAGTCACTATGCTAGGCTTGCAGGAGTGTGTGGGATGCAAGGATAGATTTGCCATAGCCCTTGCCCTATAGGAACAAAAATCTACAAGACTTACTAGGCACAGCACTACGCTGAGTATTCAGAAATATGAGGCATTACTATCTCCCACAGCATCTGATTTATTCTCTATGCTCTCCAGAAAATTATTCTACAGCACTCAGCCTCTCCTTTGAAGCCTTGCAATGACAGGAAACTCACTGTCTCATGAAGCAGCTTATTCCATTTGAGGACAGTGATAGCCATTAGAAATCAGCACAAATTTATGTCCCTCTGATTTTTATTCATTGATCCAACTTCTGCCTTCTGGACACATCTAGAATAAATCATTGTTTCCCTCTAGTTGAGGGATCAACAAAGTAAGGCATGAGGGCCAAATCCAGCCCACCTCCTGTTTTTTGTAAATAAAGTTTTATTGGAACACAGGCAAGTCTATGTGTTTACATATTGTCCATGACTGCTTTTACACTACAGAAGGAAATAGTTGCAACAGAGAACTTACGGCCCACAAAGCTGAAAATATTTACTACTCTGCCCTCTAAGAAAAAGTTTTTTGACCTCTATAAGAGGAAACTTTAAACACTTTAGAATAACTACAATAACATGTCTCCTATTAAAGTGGGAAGCCCAGAACTGAGTTCTGGACTCCAAGTGGGATCTAATGGAGACAGAAGGAAGCAGCACTCTCACCTCCCTGTTCTGGATGCGCTGCTTCCAATAATGTGGCCAAAGATCAGGTTAGCCTTTGACTGACACAGCATACTAGAGCTTAAAAAGGACTAAATTTCAGATATTTTTCCCAGGAGCTGCTGTTACTTTATGTCTCTCCCACCCTGCATTAGTGTAGCCTAGTATTGAAAGCTATGTATTGGAGCTGCCTTCCATCCAGCTCTTCCAGAGCAATCAGAAAACAGTTTAGTATATACTCAGTCAGGGTCTAGACAGGTAAAGGATGACATCTTTGGGTAGGATTTTAAGATAATGTAGTGAAGACACAATTTACATTCCTGAGGGCAGGGTTGAAAGAACTAATGAGGGAATGTGAGGAATCCAAGGGCTATTGTTCAATGATTTCTGCATTCTGTTGGATCATCTTTCTTTGGAATGGGCACAAATATGGATCTCTTCCAGACTGTTGGCCAGGTAGCCGTCTTCCAAATTTCTTGACATAGACAAGAGAGCACCTCCAGCTCTGCATCCTTTCATTGAAACATCTCAATTGGTATTCTGTCAGTTTCTGAAGCCTTGTTTTTTAACAATGCATTCAGTGCATCTTGGACTTCTTCCTTCAGTACTATTGGTTCTTGGTCATACACTACCTCCTGAAATGATTGACGGTCGACCAATTCTTTTTAGAACAGAGATTCTGAGTATTCCTTCCATCTTCTTTTGATGCTTCCTGCATCATTAAATATTTTCTCCACAAATCCTTCAATATTGCAACTCAAGGCTTGAATTTTTTCTTCACTTCTTTCAACTTGAGAAATGCTGAGCTGCGTTCTTCCCTTTTGCTTTTCTATCTCCAGGTTTCTGCACATTTCATTATACTTCGTCTTCTCGAGCTTCCCTTTGAAATGTTCCATTCAGCTCTTTCACTTCATCATTTCTTCCATTCACTTTAGCTTCTCTGTGTTCAAGAGCAAGTTTCAGAGTCTCTTCTTACATCCATTTTGGCTTTTTCTTTCTTTCCTGCCTTTTTAATGACCTCTTGCTTTCTTTATGTGTGATATTTTTGATGTCATTCCACAACTCATCTGGTCTTCAGTCATTAGTATTCAATGCATCAAATCTATTCCTGAGATGTTCTCTAAATTCAGATGGGATATACTTAAGGTTGTAGTGGACTTGCTTTAATTTTCTTTGGTTTTAACTTGAATTTACATATGAGGAATTGATAGCCTGTTCTGAAGTCAGCCCCCGGCCTTGTTCTGACTGATAATATTAAGTTTCTCCATTGTCTCTTTCCATACATGTAGTCAATCTGTTTCCTGAATATTCCATTGGCAAGGTCCACTTGTATAGTCACCATTTATGTTGTCGAAAAAGGTATTTACAATGAAGAAATCGGTATTGCAAAATTCTATCATGTGATCTCTGGCATCATTTCTATCACCAAGGCCATATTTTCCAACTACTGATCCTTCTTTTTTGTCTCCAACTTTTGCATTCCAATCAGCAGTAATTATCATTAATATCACACATGAGTAAAATTATGCTGAAAACCTTTCAAAAGCAGTTGCAGCAGTACATTGACAAGGAACTGCCAGAAATTCAAGAAGACGATGCCAGATGGATCCTGGCTAAAAGCAAAGAATACCAAAAAGATGTTTACCTATGTTGTATTGGCTATGCAGAGGCACTCTACTGTGTGGATCATAATCAATTATGGATAACATTTCAAAGAATGGGAATCCCAGAACACTTAGTTGTGCTCATGTGCAATCTGTACATAGACTAAGAGGCAGTCCCTTCAAACAGAACAAGGGTATACCGCTTAGTTTAAAATCAGGAAAGGAGTGCGTCAAGGCTGTATCCTTTCATCATACTTATTGAATCTGTATGCTGAGCAAATAATTGGAGAACTGGACTATATGAAGAAGAACGTGGTATCAGGATTGATGGAAGACTCATTAACAACTTGTAATATGCACATGACACAACCTTGCTTGGTGAAAGTAAAGAAGACTTGAAATACTGATGAAGACCAAACACTACAGCCTTCAGTATGGATTGCACCTCAACATAATGAAAACAAAAACCCTCACAACCGGACCAATAAGCAACATCATGTTAAACGGAGAAAATATTGAAGTTGTCATGGTCTTCATTTTACTTGAACCCACAGTCAATGCCCATGGAAGCAACGGTCAATAAATAAAACAACATTGGGCAAATCTGCTGCCAAAGACCTCTTTAAAGTGTTAAAAAGCAATGATGTCACTTTGAGGACTAAGGTGCACCTGACCTAAGCCATGGTATTTTTAATCACCTCAGATGCATGTCAAAGTTGGACGATGAATAAGGAAGGCTGAAGAATTGATGCCTTTGGATTATGGTGTTGGTGAAGAATATTGAGTGTACCATGGACTGCCAGAAGATTGCACAAATCTGTCTTGGAAGAAGTACAGTCAAAATGCTCCTTGGAAGCAGGGATGGCGAAACTTGGTCTTATGTGCTTTGGACATGTTATCGGGAGGGATCAGTTCCTAGAGAAGGACGTCATGCTTGGTAAAGTAGGGGGTCAGTGAAAAAGAGTAAGACTGCAACAATGGGCTGGAGCATAACAACAACTGGAGGATTGCACAGGACTGGACAGTGTTTCTTTCTCTTTTACATGGAGTCGCTATGAGTTGGAACTAACTTGACTACACCTAAAAACAACAAGGGGCTTTTACCATCCCCTCTGCCTAAAGGGGAATGGGGAGGTCTATCAGTTTCCTAGAGCTGCCATAACAAAATACCACAAATTCGGTGGCCTAAAGCAACAGAAATGTATCATCTTACAATTCTGGAAGCTAGAGGTCAGAAATCAAATGTCCACAAGGTTGGCTCCTTCTAGAGGTTTTGTGCCTCTTTCCTAACTGTTGGTGATTACTGGCAATCTTTATCTTTTTTTGGCTTGTAGATACCAAAAAAAAAAAAAAAGATGGAGTCGATTCTGACTCATAGCAACCCTATAGGACAGAGTAGAACTTCCCCATAGGGTTTCAAACTACTGACCTTTTAGTTAGCAGCCAAGCTCTTAGCCACTGTGTAACTAGGGCTCCTGGCTTGTAGGTACATCACTTCAATCTCTGCTTCTGTGTCTTCTGTGTTCTGAATCTCTCTCTCTTTACAAAGACACCAGTCATTGGATCTAGAGCCCACCCTAATCCAGTATGACCTCACATTAACTTGATTGTATCTGCAAAAATTCGATAACCAAGTAAGGTCACATTCACAGGTACTGGGGGTTAGGACCCCAACATATCTGAGGGGAGGGGACACAATTCAACCCTCACAGAGGGAAGGATTTTTCTGGAGCCCAATCATAACTGGAGCCATGGAAGAGGGGCTACTAACTGGAGCTTTTGTAGTAGGAACACGGCCAGCTAGAACCAAGCCACAAGGAAGTAGGGAAAGGAAGGAGGGAAAGAGGGGGGGAAATAGACACCCTGACTTCACTCATCTCACATTCTCTACCTATCATGGGTGGAACCCAACCTGAAGCTTCTGGAAGGCAAGGAAGCCCCACGGGCACAGCACAAGGCAGGGAAGGGCAGAGAAGCAGTGTGTGAGGATGAGTGGGCATAGAGAATGACAAGGGTTAAATTGCTGAATGAATGAATAGATAAATGAATGAAGTGAGCCCAGGGCCCACTTCAAATTGAACTGCAGAAATGAATGAAGGGACTATGATACACTTTGTGTCCCTCTGCCCCAAGACCGTCACTACTGCTGCTACTGCTCCAGGCTTTCCGCCCTGATACGCTCTTGTCCTGTGCTCCACTCCCCTTGTGCCCTGCCCCAAACTCTGTTGACCCCTCAGAGCTTCTGGCAAGAGCTGGAAGGAGTCTGGATTTTATTTGAGAGGTGACAGAGGAAAGCAGTAGTTGCTATGAACAGAGTTAAAACATAATCAAAGAGAGAACTTTAAGACTTAAAATAATTTCCAGAACCTAAAGTGCATTCTAGAAAGTTCAGCGTTTTAAAAATGAAAAAGTCAGTGTCACTGCACTCTATGAAGAAAAATTGGTGGCTTCTGAGAAGCCTGGCCCAGACAGACATTTGTGTCACAGGCTCTGGATTCACCAGACACCTCATTAGCAAATATCTTGGGGCTGGCTGGCTTATGCTGAAATGGCCCTCTCACATCATAGACTTTTATTACAAATACATCTGGACTCTTAATTCATTATGCCAGTAGCAGTAAAGTTGAGAAAGTGCTGTGTGTGTATGTGATCCTCAATGGCGTGAAGCCACTGGTGGCTGAACTCAGTCTCCTGCCTGTCACATCCACTTCCATCCCCTGAGTCTGTGTGTAGTTGAAAATACTCAGTGATCACTTTCTCCAGCAACAATCCTCAAGCTTCCAGATTTTCGAGACTCAGAAATTATCTGAAAGCACTGTTTGGTCTGCTACTCCAATTGTTTACTTTTGCATGAAATGTGCGAGACAAAACTGGGCACTAACTTAGGAATTGCTGTCCCTATATCAAAGCAAGTTTTTAAAAGTGACTACAGACATATACAAGCATATTTCGGATCCAAGAACTGAAATCCTTTTTTTTTTTTTTCTAATTCAGATCCACACACCCCAAGCAGCTGCCACTGCATGCTTCATAAACCTGGGCTAGTCTCAAAGTGTATAATTTCATATGTAACACCTGCAGCCAGATACTGGCAGGTTCAAACTGTGATTTCGGGCAGGCATAACCCAACTGATATAACCCCAGACCCAGAAGCCCACTGAGCCAAACAACCCCTTCTTCACCAAAAGCTATTTACTCCTAAAAAAGTATTCTTCCATCAATGCTCATATGAACCAGGCAGATAGAATCAAACCTGAGCTTCTGGTTGGTGTGGCCAAATTCCAAATTCAGTCATAGCTTCATAAGAATTTATCAGCTAATTCCACCACAAAAGTCTCTGGAACTAAATTTCATAATTCTTATCCCAAATGGGATGACTGGCAAAATTTGAGTAAGATCTTCAGATTAGATAACCATAGTGTACCAAGGTTAATTTTGTTATTTTAATCATTGTACTGTGTTTATGTAAAAGAATGTTCTTGCTCCTAGGAAAACACACTGAAATATTTAGGGATGAATAGGCATCGTGTCTGTAACTCATTCTCAAATGGTTCCGAAAAAAAAAATAATTTACATATACGGAGAATAATAAATCAAATGTGGTAAACCAGTTGCTGTTGAGTCAATGCCAGCTCATGGTGACCTTGTGTGTGTCAGACTGGAACTGTACTTCATAGGATTTTCAACAGCTGAGTTTTTTTTTGGATGTAGATTGCCAGGTCTTTCTTCCAAGGTACCTCTGGGTAGACTTGAACTTTCAACTTTCAGTTAGCAGCTGAGCACATTAGCTATTTGCACCACCCAGGAACTCAAATGTGTTAAAATATTATTAACTAGGGAATCTGGGTGAAGCGTATAGGGGAATTTTTCTTTACTTTTTCTGCAATTTTTCTGTATATTTGAAATTACTTCGCAATAAAGTTGCAAAAAACATCTAACTCCAGGAAACTAGAGCTGTCATATGTCTATCAATGAAGTGACAGTTACTTCAGTCAAGCTAATGCTGCAACGAGAGACATCTGGTTTGTCATCTCTAATCTAACACGAGTCATTTCCTCTTTCAGCTAAACAATCCTCCTGTTCATGGAGGCAAACACTAAGGATGCTGCACACCTGAATCCTGAAGGTAAGGAGACTTGATCACATGCCCTTCTGTCATGCTGCCCATCGTCCTACTGTCCGCTTCACCATGCGAAGGCTGGGAGTCAACTCTCTGGGCTCACAGAGAATAATTCCAAGCCAATGTCAACATTAGCTCATCCCATTCTTCTCAAAGACCTTTCAACCTCCCCAGCCTGTCCTGACTCAAAAACCCTGACCCTTATCCCCTTCTCAAAGAAAAGGCCAAAAATGTTAATTGTTGGTATCTGCTAGTGGTACATTCATGAGGAATTTTATTTTCTCCTATATATTTTTCTGTACTTGAGAGATTTTCCCAACGGTGTTTCGTCTATAATCAGAAAAAGGAATACTGCGTTTGCTTTTATTTTCCAAAGCTGCTGTGCATAAATCCTTGTCTTAACTTCACCAGCACCACCAGTTGCTGTTGAGTCAGTTCTAATGGTGGCCCCATGTGTTGCAGAGTAGGACTGTGCTTCGTAGGGCTTTTGTGGTTGTGACCTCTCAAAAGCAGATTGCCAGGCCTTTCTTCTGAGATAGCTCTGGGCCCCAGAGACTCCCTGCCATTGCTTCAGTCCCCTAATATTGTCACTGCATTGTCTGTCTCCTTCCTCCTAGACTGATAATAGACATTATGGCAACACTCGTGTTCGGTGGGTGGGCTCCAGAGCATTGGGTAGGACGTGTCCATCCATAGGATGTGTTCTGAAATGTGTCCAAAGCTCTGTTCATAGTCACTTTACCCACCAGGCTTACATGCCAAAATTCCTCAAATTCCCCTCATTTGAGCCTGTTTTGACTAAAGTATTATGTTTCCCAAAACGTAAACACTTACCTAAGAGGGCTAACACCTTAGTTTATGGACAGGAGTTTATCAGATGAACTTGCTGGTACTTATCTAAACAGAAGGTTTAGAATTGGGGCACAGGACAAGTTAGTTTTGATTGCAATGGAAAGACTGAAATGATTGGGGTATTGCACTCTAGACATGCACTCTCCAATACGATAGCCTCATGTGACTATATACATTCCTTTAAATTAAATAATATTAAAAATCGGTTCCTCAGTCATACCAGCCATACTTCATGTGTTCAATAGCCACGTGCCTAAAAATAAAAAAATAGTGCTTAGTGTCTACCATATTGGACAGCACTAACGTAGAACATTTTCATCATTGTGGAAAGTTTATTGGACAGCACTTCTCCAGACTGAGGCTGCTACTGGCAATGGAGAGTTCTGGAAAGGAGGTGCAGGTGATCTGAGAACATACATCCTCTGCACCACAAATCTCTCTATATGACACCTGGAAGTAAAGGACTGGCTGGGTCCTACCCTGGGGCCATGTCCCCTGTTGCATGGCCATGGGTTCTGTGGCCTCCTTGCAAAGGGAGTGGGGCTCACAGTATGACTCACACATACAAGTCACTGGACCCTCAGCCAAAGTGAAATCACTGCTCTGGTGGCAAAAGGCAACTGGGCAGCACTGAAGAGTCCACTTAAAGCTTAGAGTTTCCCCAAAAAAGACAGTCAGGGACAAGGAAAACCTTCTCCATCGGAAATTAGACCTGCACCCAGAGTCTCTGAGGAACATGGAGGGCTCCGAGGCACAACTGTCACCCCTTAATGATACTAGTGGAGTTTCTGAGTGGTGCAATTAATATACCCAGCTGCTTACTGAAAGCTTGAAGGTTCAAGCCTACACAGAGGTATCACAGATGAAAGACTTGGCAATCTACTTCCAAAACATTAGCCATTGAAAGCCCTATGGAGAGAGGCCAAGATGGCAGAATAGACAGACGCTTCCGGAAAGCCCTCTTTACAACAAAGACCCAAAAAAACAAGTGAAGCGAGTATATTTGTGACAAGCTTGGAGCCCTGAGCTTCAAAGGCAAGCTTAGAAAATGAACTGATGGGCAGGGGGAGGAAAAGATCATTCAGAATTGGAGAGGAGTTACTGGACCTGAATCGCAGGGAGTCCTCAGGCACCATTCCCAGAGTGGCAGTGGCAGTGGGCTGGTACTAGCGTTCAGCCACAATTTCCTCAGGGAGAAGCAGACAGCCACACAGCCTTCTCGCACCTCCGGAACCTGAGAAGAATGGTGCTCTCGGCAAAAGCTAAGTACCCAAGTATATTTTATCACGCCCTCACCCCTTACCCCCAAGCTGGCTTCAGCAGCTGAATTACCTGGATCTGAGACAGACCCTGTTGAGTACCTAGAGCAATCCTTCTGGCCTTGGAGAAGGAAAAATTTGCAATGGGGGAAAAGATAATTTGCCAGCTCCACTAACTGGAGGAGATCAGGACAGAAGCTGCTCCTATCCAGGCATAAACAGTCCGTGAACTTTGAGCACCTTTCCGTTCTGCGCAGACCTGTGTGGGCCTATTTCGAGAGGATGGGCCCTTGTTGGCAGACTCCAACCATTTCAGCTGTGTGGTGGAAAGGTGGGTACTTGATGCTTGACATTGCTTTGCCTATTAAACAAGGTCCTCACCTACCCACATAAGGGGCCTAACGGGCCTCCATTCAGGTCACCCAGCCACCTGCAACAGGGGTCCGAGGATAACTGGTACCTCCCAGTCCTTACAACCAAAAACTTTGGGTGCCCCTGGACCGTCTGCAGAACCTACCCACCTGCATGCTCTAGGGAACAGGGATGCAGTTTCCTCAGAGACACTCAGGGGTTGGTTCTCAGCACCCTGCATTATTCAGAGTGTGAAACCCTGCTGCAGTCACATACCGGTACATACACCAATCAACCTTGCCCTCTAAGACTGTAGGACAGAGCCTGTATCACACACTTGATGATCAGCTACCTGGAAACCTGAGCTGAATTCACACAGGAAAACTGAATAGACTCCTAGACTGATATACATGATAATAGCTCTAGCCATCTGGGGACAGGATGTCAGAGCTCCAAAGGCAAAAATAATCAAGCTAGCTCACTCAAGCAACCCATTTGGGTATACCAAAACAGAACAAAGCAAGAAGCTATGACACAGTAAGCAAGCATAAACTAATACAATAACTTACAGATGGCTTGGAGACAACAGTCAATATCAAGTCACATAAAGAAACAGACCATGATCACTTCAACAAGCTCTCAAAACAAAGAATCCAGGGATCTTCTAGAGGAAAGTCCATTTCTGGAATTAGAACCAGAATACAAAAGACTAATATACAGAACCCTTCAAGACATCAGGAAAGAAATGAAGCAATATGCAGAACAAGTCAAGGAACACACAATAAAGTAATTAAAGAAATTAGAATGATTATTCAGGAACATAAAGAAAAATTCAATAAGCTGGAAAAATCCATAGACAGCAATCAGAAATTCAGAAGATTAACAATAAAATTACAGAATTAGACAACTCAGTAGAAAGTCGGAGGAGCAGAATTGAGCAAGTAGAAGCCAGAATTTCTGAACTTGAAGAAAAATCATGTGGCATTAATATACTTGAAGAAAAATCAGATAAAAGAATTTTAAAAAATGAGAAAACCTTAAGAATCATGTGGGACTCTATCAAGAGAAATAACCTGTGAGTGATTGGAGTACCAGAACAGGGAGGGATAACAGAAAATACAGAGAGAATTGTTGAAGATTGTTGGCAGAAAACTTCCCTGATATCATGAAAGATGAGAGGATATCTATCCAAGATATCATCGAATTCCACATAAGGCAGACGTTAAAAGAAAGTCACCAAGACATATTATAATCAAACTTGCCAAAACCAAAGATAGAGAATTTTAAGAACAGCTAGGGATAAACAAAAAGTCACCTACAAAGGAGAGCCAATACGAATACGCTCGGACTACTTGGTAGAAACCATGTGGGCAAGAAGGCAATGGGATGATGTATTTAAAAAATTGAAGGATAAAAATTGCCAGCCAAGAATCTTATATTCAGCAAAACTGTCTCTTAAATATGAAGGCGAAATTAGGACATTTCCAGATAAACGGAAGTTTAGGGAATTCATAAAAACCAAACCAAAACTACATGAAATACTAAAGGGAGTTCTTTGGTTAGAAAATCAATAATATCAGGTATCAACCCAAGACTAGAACACTGGGCAGAGCAATCAGAAGTCAACCCAGACAGGGAAATCGAAAAAAAAAGCAAGATTATTTTAAAAAAGCTCAAAACAGAGTAGCAGTGATATTATTATACAAAAGAAGACAACATTAAAACAATAAAGAGGGACTAAGAAATGTAATCAGAGATCTTCCATATGGAGAGGAAGATACGGTGATATGAAGAAATAAAAGTTAGGTTTAAATTTAGAAAAATAGTGGTAAATAATAAGGTAACCACAAAGGAGACAAACTATCCTACTCATCAAAATAAAATACAAGAAAAAAATAGAGACTCAGCAGAAACAAAATCAACAACAACGAAAATGAGGAAAGAACAATATATAATCTACTCAGCATATAAAATTAAGTGGGAAAAAGAAACTGTCAATAACACACAAAAAAAGACTTCAAAATGATAGCACTAAATTCATACCTATCCATAATTAAGCTGAATGTAAATGGACTAAATTCACCAATAAAGAGACAGAGACTGGCAGAATGGATTAAAAAACAAGATCCGTCTATATGCTGCCTACAAGAGACACGCCTTAGACGTAGAGACAAAAACAAACTAAAACTCTAGGGATGGAAAAAAATATATATATCAAGCAAATAGCAATCAAAAAAGAGCAGGAGTAGCAATATTAATTTCTGACAAATTAGACTTTAAAGTTAAATCATAAAGGATAAGGAAGGACACTATATAATGATTAAAGGGACAATATACCAAGAAGATATAACCATATTAAATATTTATGCACCCAATGACAGAGCTGCAAGATACATAAAACAAACCCTATCAGCACTGAAAAGTGAGCTAGACAGCTCCACAGTAATAGTAGGAGATTTCAACACACCATTTTTGGTGAAGGACAGGACATCCAAAAAGAAGCTCAGTAAAGATAGGGAAGATCTAAATGCTGCAATCAAACAACTTGACCTCATAGACATATAGAGAACACTCCACCCAACAGTAACCAACTATACTTTCTTTTCTAGTGCACATGGAACATTCTCTAGAATAGACCACATATTAGGTCATAAAGCAAGCCTTAGCACAATCCAGAACATGGAAATACTACAAAGCATCTTCTTTGACCAAAAGGCCATAAAAGTGGAAAGCAATAACAGAAAAATCAGAGAAAAGGAATCAAACACTTGTTAAATAAAAAATACCCTGCTCAGTAAAAACTGGATTACAGAAGACATTAAGGATGGAATAAAGAAATTCATAGAATCCAGTGAGAATGAAAACACTTCCTATCAGAACCTTTGGGACACAGCGAAAGCAGTGCTCAGAGGTCAATTTATATCAATAAATGCACATATACAAAAAGAAGAAAGGGCCAAAATCAAAGAATTATCCCTACAACTTAAAGAAATAGAAAGAGAGCAACAAAAGAAACCCACAGGCACCAGAAGAAAACAAATAATAAAAATTAGACCTGAACTAAATGAAATAGAAAACAGAAAAACAATTGAAAGAATTAACAAGACCAAAAGCTGGTTCTTTGAAAAAAAACAACAAAATTGATAAACCATTGCCCAAACTCACAAAAGAAAAACAGGAGAGGAAGCAAATAACCCAAATAAGAAATGACACGGGCAATATTACAACAGGCTCAACTGAAATTGAAAGAGAGATTACCCTGAAAATTCATACTCTAAAAAAATTTGAAAACCTAGAAGAAATGATTTTCCAGAAACACACTACCTACCTAAACTAACACAAACAGAGGTAGAACAACTAAATAGACCCATAACAAAAGAAGAGATTGAAAAGGTAATGAAAAAACTCCCAACAAAAAAAAAAACCTGGTTGGACGGCTTCACTGCAGAATTCTACCAAACTTTCAGAGAATAGTTAACACCACTATTACTAAAGGTACTTTAGAGCATAGAAAAGGACAGAATACTCCCAAACTCATTCTATGAAGCCAGCATATCCCTGACACCAAAACCAGGTAAAGATACCTTAAAAAAAGAAAATTATAGACCTATATCCCTCATGAACATAGATGCAAAAATCCTCGACAAAATTCTAGCCAAGAGAATTCAACAACATATCAAAAAAATAATTCACTATGACCAAGTGGGATTCATACCAGGTATGCAAGGATGGTTCAACATCAGACAAACAATTAATGTCATCCATCACAGAAATAAAACAAAAGACAGGAATCACATGATTTTATCAATTGATGCAGAAAAGGCATTTGACAAAGTTCAACACTCATTCATGATAAAAACTCTCAGAAAAATAGGAATACAAGGAAAATTCCTCAACATAATAAAGGGTTATTACACGAAGCCAACAGCCAACATCATCCTAAATGGAGAGAGCCTGAAAGCATTTCCCTTGAGAACAGGAACCAGACAAGAATGCCCTTTATCACCACTCTTATTCAACATTGTGCTGGAAGTCCTAGCCAGAGCAATTAGGCTAGACAAAGAAATAAAGGGCATCCAGACTGGCAAGGAAGAAGTAAAATCATCTCCATTTGCAGACGACATGATCTTATACACAGAAAACCCTAAGGAATCCTCAAGAAAACTGCTGAAACTAATAGAAGAGTTCAGCAGAGTATCGGGATACAAGATAAACATACAAATATCAGTTGGATTCCTCTACACCAACAAAAAGAACATCGAAGAGGAAATCACCAAATCAATACCATTTACAGTACCCCCAAAAAGATAAAATGCTTAGGAATAAATCTCACCAGAGATGTAAAAGACTTATACAAAGAAAACTACAATACACTTCTGCAAGAAACCAAAAGAGACTTGCATAAGTGGAAAAACATACCTCACACATGGATAGGAAGACTTATTATAAAAATGTCTATTCTACTGAAAACGATCTACACATTTAAGCCATTCCAATCCATATTCCAACGACATTCTTTAATGAGATGGAGAAACAAATCACCAACTTCATATGGAAGGGAAAGAGGCCCAGGATAAGCAAAGCGTTACTGAAAAAGAAGAACAAAGTGGGAGGCCTTACTTTACCTGATTTTAGAACCTATTATACCACCACAGTAGTCAAAACAGCCTGGTACTGGTACAACAACAGATACATAGACCAATGGAACAGAATTGAGAATCCAGACATAAACCCATCCACATATGAGCAGTTGATATTTGACAAAGGCCCCAAAACAGTTAAATGGGGAAAAGATAGTCTTTTTAACAAATGGTGCTGGCGTAACTGGATATCCATCAGCAAAAAAAAGAAACAAGACCCATACCTCACTCCATGCACAAAAACAAGCTCAAAATGGATCAAAGACCTAAATATAAAATCTAAAACGATAAAGATCATGGAAGAAAAAATAGGGACAACATTAGGAGCCCTAATACATGGCATAAATAGTATACAAAATGTTACTAACAACGCAGAAGAAAAGCTAGATAACTGGGAGCTCCTAAAAATCAAACACCTATGCTCATCCAAAGACTTCACCAAAGGAGTAAAAAGACTGCCTACAGACTGGGAAAAAGTTTTTAGCTATGACTTTTCCAAAGAGTGCCTGATCTCTAAAATCCACCTGATACTGCAAAAACTCAACTGCAAAAAGACAAATAACCCAATTAAAAAATGGGCAAAGATATGAACAGACACTTCACTAAAGAAGACATTCAGGTAGCTAACAGATACATGAGGAAATGCTCACGACCATTAGCCATTAGAGAAATGCAGATCAAAACTACACTGAGATTTTATCTCACTCCAACAACAGTGGCATTAATCAAAAAAACACAAAATAATAAATGTTGGAGAGGCCGTGGAGAGACTGGAACACTTTCACACTGCTGGTGGGAATGTAAAATGGTACAACCACTTTGGAAATTGATTTGGCACTTCCTTAAAACGCTAGAAACAGAACTACCATACGATCCAGCAACCCCACTCCTTGGAATATATCCTAGAGAAATAAGAGCCTTTACACGAACAGATATATGCACACCCATGTTTATTGCAGCACTGTTTATAATAGCAAAAAGATGGAAGCAACCAAGGTGCCCATCAACAGATGAATGGATAAATAAATTATGGTATGTTCACACAATGGGATACTACGCATCGATAAAGAACAGTGAGGAATCTGTGAAACATTTCATAACAAAGAGGAACCTGGAAGGCATTATGCTGAGTGAAATTAGTCAGTTGCAAAAGGACAAATATTGTATAAGACCGCTATTATAAGAACTTGAGAAATAGTTTAAACTGAGAAGAAAACATTCTTTCGTGGTTACGAGAGGGGGGAGGGAGGGTGGGAGAGGAAAAAAAAATTCTTTTTTAATTTTTTTTTTTCCCACTAATTAGATAGTAGATAAGAATTACTTTAGGTGAAGGGAAAGACAGCACACAATACAGGGGAGGTCAGCACAACTGGACTAAACCAAAAGCAAAGAAGTTTCCTGAATAAACTGAATGCTTCGAAGGCCAGCATAGCAGGGGTGGGGGTTTGGGGACCATGGTTTCATGGGACATCTAAGTCAATTGGCATAATAAAATCATATTAAGAAAACATTCTGCATCCCGCTTTGAAGAGTGGCATCTGGCGTCTTAAACGCTAGCAAGTGGCCATCTAAGATACATCAATGAGTCTCAACCCACCTGGATCAAAGGAGAATGAAGAACACCAAGGACACAAGGTAAATACGAGCCCAAGAGACAGAAAGGGCCACATAAACCAGAGACTACATCATCCTGAGACCAGAAGAACTAGATGGTGCCCGGCTACAACCAATGACTGCCCTGACAGGGAACACAACAAAGAACCCCTGTGGGAGCAGGAATGCAGTGAGATGCAGATCTCAAATTCTCATCGGAAGACCAGACTTAATGGTCTGACTGAGACTAGAAGGACCCCGGTGGTCATGGCCCCCAGACCTTCTGTTGGCCCAGGACAGGAACCATTCTCAAAGCCAACTCTTCAGACATGGATTGGACTAGACAATGGGTTGGAAAGGAATGCTGGTGAGGAGTGAGCTTCTTGGATTAGGTGGACACTTGAGACTATGTTGGCATCTCCTGCCTGGAGGGGAGATGAGAGAGTAGAGGAGGCTAGAATCTGGTGAAATGGACAGGAAAAGAGAAAGTGGAGGGAGGGAGCGGGCTGTCTCATTCGGGAGAGAGTAATTGGGAGTACGTTGCAAGGTGTATATAAGTATTTGTGTGAGAGACTGACTTGATTTGTAAACTTTCAATTAAAGCACAATAAAAATTATAAAAAAAAAAGAAGAAAACCCTATGGAGCACAGTTCTTCTTTGATGCACAGGGGGTTACCATGAGCTGGGGTCAACTTGATGGCAATTGATCAGGTTCTTAATAATAACAGTGGTTCACACTGCCATAGCACTTTGTAGAAAGATGGAATACTTTCACAGTAATATTCGTCCTCAGAATAATTGGCTGAGGAAAGCAGGGCAGATGTGACCCACACATTACATTAGGGGAAATTCATGCTCAGGAAGAGGAAGAGAAGAGCCACAGTGATGTGGCTGGTAAGTGGCCGAGCCGGCTCTGGAAACTACCCACCAAATGTCCACAGCTCACTTGGCCTCTCACAGCTGATAAGGGTGTTACTTTGCACCTCTCCGGATGCTTAAGAGTGTCAGCCCGGCAGCCTCAGTTCACGTGCAGCCCTGAGTTAAGGACCCAGTCCTTGACAGTCTTATGGACGCTTCCTTACGAAAGGATTCATGTGAGTGGCAGAGTTAGAGAGCTAAGGTCAATAGCTAGAACACTGGCCTGACTTTTCCCAGCAGACCTCTCCTAGACAAATGTTAAAATCCCAAAAATGGGAACATGGAAATGGTTCACAGCAGTGTTTGCACCAGACCTGTGCAACAGAAGACACTAGGAAGATGAGGCTTTCATGGCTCCCCAAACACGCACTCAGTCTGAAGAGGGAGGCCCTCAGCATACCAGCAATGATCGTTTTCTAGAAAAGAATCCCGAAAACTGGATCAGATTAGACAGTTAAGTAGGACATTCAAACATTTGTGGTGGACAAATATTTATAACTTATTCTCAAATTTGAAAAGGCCTCTCACTCTGTGGGAGCCATTTACATACTTGGCTAAATAGCAGATCAGATTCCTTAATTTCCATTGACATAGCAAGCACATGGAGCCCTGGTGGTATAGTGATTAAGAATTTGGCTGTTAATAAAAAAGGCCAGCAGTTCGAACCCACCAACTGCTCCTTGGAAACCCTATGGGGCAGTTCTACTTTCTCCTATAGAGTCACTATGAATCGGAATCAACTCGACAGCAATGGATTTTTGGTTCTGGTAGCATACACATAAATAAAGAGATATGCAGAGTAATTATTGGACTTTCACTTTTAATGAGCTCTAATGCCAATTTGACCACTGTCCAGAGAACTGGAAAGAAAAAAAAATCAATAAGAAAATCAAATAAACAAAGCACTATTGAGGATGGTAATAAAAAGGAAATGATTAATTTAAATGTGCCCAATAAAGCAATACCCCTAGCAACACACTACTTTGACCCTTCCCTTTACAACAACTTCCAAATACTTCTCAGTCAACATCTATCTTGCTCTACCTCAAAGTCATTAGAGTTCTCTCAGCTGAAAACATGACCATATCATCGATTAGACCTCTGAACACATCACATATTGATACCCAGAGCTATCCAGGCAAGCCTCTATCAAACTTCTCGTTCCCAAGGCTAGATGGACCACACTGGACTGCTCTGATCTGGGAGCACTCGTTCCTCCCAGGGTCCACGGAATCATTGACTTGGGAACCTCCCTCCTGCATTCTTCTCAGTTAGGAGGCTTTGGGCTGCAAGTAATATCATTCCTGGCTGAAAGTGGCTTCAACAGTGATTGTGTAACACTCACCTAGTAGTCCTGAGGAAGCCAATTTCAGGTTTGATTTAGCAGCTCACAAGGACCCACACTTTCCATTTGGGGGAAGTCTCTCATCACCCCCTCTTTCCTGGTACCAGGGAGGAAAATCTTTCCCAGCAGCCCCCAGATTTCTGCCATGTCTCAGTGGCCAGAATTGGGTAGGATGACCACTCCTAAACTAATCACAGACAAAAGGGAAATGAGATTACCCTGCTTAGCTTAGAGAACTCTTCACCCCCTGGGGCTGCGCACTGACAAAGCTGAAGCCCTGTGAACAAAAAGGATTCCCTGGGTGGTACAAATGGCTAATGTGCTCAGCTGCTACCTGAAAGGTTGGTGGTTCCAGTTCACCCAGAGGCACCTTGGAATAATGACCTGGTGAACCTTCTTCCACAAAATCAGCCATTGAAAACCCTATGGAGCACAGTTCTACCCTGATACACATGGGGTTGCCATCAGTTGAAACTGACTCGACAGTAACTGGCTTAACTGGTGAGCAAAAAAGGAGAAATGTGGCTGGGGGAAAGCAACCAGCAGTGAATGCCATACCCAGTTACACTCGGGGCTGTGAAGAGTGAAGGAAGAGGGAATTTCTACTCATCCCTGTGGCAGTCTTCCCCAGGAAGCACCCCTGACCTCCTTGCCCAGGTCAAAGTTTCCCATTATAGGTTTTCATGGCATCCGAAGAGCTCCGTGTATACTTGTCATTTACGTTTAAGTATTTTACCATCTTCTCTTTTCCCCACCAGACTATAAGTACCAGGGGGGTTATTTTAGCACAACACTGTGTTCTCAGGGCCCAGCCCATGATTGGCACAATATAGACACTCATTATTTGTTGAAGGATAGATGGATGGTTGAGTGGATGGTTGAGTGGGTGGTTGAGTGGATGGGATGGGATGGGATGGGACTGGACGGGACAGGACGGGACAGGACAGGACAGGATGGGACTGGACTGGATTGGATGGATAGATGAGTGTTCCAGACATGAAGTATGTTGGTCCTGCCTCTTTTATTAAAAAGAGCTGAATCTGGGTCCGCCCTCCTTCCCATTCTCACTCAATAAGTCTGCATTTGGAACACTTATTACCCCACCAACAGATCCAGCCTAGTAAGGATGCTGGCTATCACATCTATGATTGCTCAGGTAGCCTTTCTGCTAGAGGAAAGCTTCTAAGGAAGCTGAATAAAGGGGACAAAGGAAAAAGAGATACCAACCAGTAAGAGAGGCAAGCAATTATCTTGCTAGGTATGCAGCCCAGATATTGTTGAATGACGACACAAATTTGAATGAACATACGGTACCTGAGTGAGGAAGGATGACTAAATCAGTAAAGACAGGATGTACTTGTAAGACACGAAGCAAAATGAGGAGGGGGGGCAGCTTTGAGACTGGAAATGGTGCCAGGGTGTGGCAGAGATGCTCAGACTTCTGGGTAATAGGCAAGGAATTGGGGTTTTAACCTTTGAGCCCACCCCCTTCAGCCTTTTCAAACCACCCATTAAGTTTCCAGTTCCTCTTGCTTTCTCTACTTTCTTCCCCTCTTCACCCCACCCTGTGAACTTTCAGCTCCTCCTGCTTCACAAAACAAAGAAGAACAGAGGCTTCTGGGCCAGAGTAAAGCAAGTGCCCAGCTTCTCAGAGAAAACCCTACTGAACTTATCAAACTCCTCTTTAATAATGACCCAACCCTTTTCTGAAGTCTGAAAAGGGAATTTTTCCATGAAAATACCTTCCATCCAATTGTCAGAAGCTTAATAGCAAATAGTGACTATTATTTCCCTGCCCTGCCCCTTGGGGATTTTAAATACAGATGTCCCTGGGTTACTAAACCTGTCTTTAAGTTAAATTTGTATGTAAGTCTGAACAGTTAGGTATGGTTCATATCTAACGCCAGTTAGTCAAATGTTTGTCTTAGTATATAGCATATAGTGTATGTTTCTACGCATAAAAAACATGAAACACTTCCAGATACACTAAAACGTCTTTAACATAATAATACAGTAATAAAAATAATGTTTTGATATGCCTCACAAAGTAGCACCCAATTGTTACTAGGAACCATAGTATATACCTCAAATTTTTAAAATAATAGGCTGCAGGGGGGTTGGTTCATTAACTACGGGTGGAATGTATAACTACGGGTCGAATGTAAGTCGGACATTTGTAACCCAGGGACTGCCTGAAACAGTAGCAGTAATGAAATTCTGTAATTCTTAAAAACAAGTGACCAAAACAAATCACCAATTTCATATGGAAGGGAAAGAAGCCCCGGATAAGCAAAGCACTACTGAAAAAGAAGAAGAAAGTGGGAGGCCTCACCTTACCTGACTTCAGAACCTATTATACAGCCACAGTAGTCAAAACAGCCTGGTATTGGTACAACAACAGACACATAGACCAATGGAACAGAATTGAGAACCCAGACATAGATCCATCCACGTATGAGCAGCTGATATTTGACAAAGGACCAGTGTCAATTAACTGGGGAAAAGACAGCCTTTTTAACAAATGGTGCTGGCATAACTGGATATCCATTTGCAAAAAAATGAAACAGGACCCATACCTCACACCATGCACAAAAACTAACTCCAAGTGGATCAAAGACCTAAACATAAAGACTAAAACGATAAAGATCATGGGAGAAAAAACTGGGACAACCCTAGGAGCCCTAATACAAGGTATAAACAGAATACAAAACATTACCAAAAATGATGAAGAGAAACCCGATAACTGGGAGCTCCTAAAAATCAAACACCTATGCTCATCTAAAGACTTCACCAAAAGAGTAAAAAGACCACCTACAGATTGGGAAAGAATTTTCAGCTATGACATCTCCGACCAGCGCCTGATCTCTAAAATCTGCATGATTCTGTCAAAACTCAACCACAAAAAGACAAACAACCCAATCAAGAAGTGGGCAAAGGATATGAACACACATTTCTCTAAAGAAGATATTCAGGCAGCCAACAGATACATGAGAAAATGCTCTCGATCATTAGCCATTAGAGAAATGCAAATTAAAACTATGATGAGATTCCATCTCACACCAGCAAGGCTGGCATTAATCCAAAAAACACAAAATAATAAATGTTGGAGAGGCTGCGGAGAGATTGGAACTCTCATACACTGCTGGTGGGAATGTAAAATGGTACAACCACTTTGGAAATCTATCTGGCGTTATCTTAAACAGTTAGAAATAGAACTACCATACAACCCAGAAATCCCACTCCTAGGAATATACCCTAGAGATACAAGAGCCTTCATACAAACAGATATATGCACACCCATGTTTATTGCAGCTCTGTTTACAATAGCAAAAAGTTGGAAGCAACCAAGGTGTCCATCAACGGATGAATGGTTAAATAAATTGTGGTATATTCACACAATGGAATACTACGCATCGATAAAGAACAGTGACGAATCTCTGAAACATTTCATAACATGGAGGAACCTGGAAGGCATTATGCTGAGCGAAATTAGTCAGAGGCAAAAGGACAAATATTGTATAAGACCACTATTATAAGATCTTGAGAAATAGTAAACCTGAGAAGAACACATACTTTTGTGGTTACGAGGGGGGGAGGGAGGGAGGGTGGGAGAGGGTTTTTTTATTGATTAATCAGTAGATAAGAACTGCTTTAGGTGAAGGGAAAGACAACACTCAATACATGGAAGGTCAGCTCAATTGGACTGGACCAAAAGCAAAGAAGTTTCCGGGATAAAATGAATGCTTCAAAGGTCAGCGGAGCAAGCGCGGGGGTCTGGGGAGCATGGTTTGCGGGGACTTCTAAGTCAATTGGCAAAATAATTCTATTATGAAATCATTCTGCATCCCACTTTGAAATGTGGCGTCTGGGGTCTTAAATGCTAACAAGCAGCCATCTAAGATGCAGCAATTGGTCTCAACCCACCTGGAGCAAAGAAAAATGAAGAACACCAAGCCCACATGACAACTAAGAGCCCAAGAGACAGAAAGGGCCGCATGAACCAGAGACCTACATCATCCTGAGACCAGAAGAACTAGTTGGTGCCCGGCCACAATTGATGACTGCCCTGACAGGGAGCTCAGCAGAGGACCCCTGAGGGAGCAGGAGATCAGTGGGATGCAGACCCCAAATTCTCATAAGAAGACCAAACTTAATGGTCTGACTGAGACTGGAGGAATCCCGGCGGCCATGCTCCCCAGACCTTCAGTTGACACAGGACAGGAACCATCCCCGAAGACAACTCATCAGAAATGAAAGGGACTGGTCAGCGGGTGGGAGAGAGATGCTGATGAAGAGTGAGCTAATTATATCAGGTGGACACTTGAGATTGTGTTGGCAACTCTTGTCTGGAGGGGGGATGGGAGGATAGAGAGAGAGGGAAGCCGGCAAATTGTCAAGAAAGGAGAGACTGAAAGGGCTGACTCAAGACGGGGAGAGTAAGTGGGAGTAGGGAGTGAGATGTATGTAAACTTATATGTGACAGACTGATTGGATTTGTAAACGTTCACTTGAAGCTTAATAAAAGTTATTATAAAAAAAAAAAAAAAAACAAGTGACCAGGCTTTAGAACATAAAGTACTATTGAAATTGCTCATTCTTGACCAACAGAAAGGATAGGCGCTCAGTCATACAGGCTGATTAACACAGGTAGTGGGCTGTCAGCAGCAGCTGAAGCTTTGCCACAACACATATGGGCAGTTTCTATATTCTACCCTCACGGGGAACATTTCCATGTATTTACACCACCAGATGCCAGGTTTTCATTAGAAGATTATTCTTGTTTTCTCTTAAAATTTTTATTGGGCTTTTTTCTCTCAATTTAGATATTTTAGAAATGACCTTTTTATTTTATTTCATTACAAAAGTAATACATTTTTTAATTTAGAATCATCTTCAGGAAAACAATAACTGCTATTATACTGGCATGTATGCTTCTAGTCCTTCTTCTGTGTGCCCTTGGAGATTTGTATATTAAAATTGGGATTCTGCACATCTACTTTTGGTACCCATTTTTTTTTTTATTCTTTGCATATGTTTCCATAACGTTAAATTTTTTATCAAATTATTTCAAAGACTGTATAACCCTGGTGGCATAGTGGTTAAGTGCTATGGCTGTTAACCAAAGGGTTGGCAGTTTGAATCCACCAGGCGCTCCTTGGAAACTCTATGGGGCAGTTCTACGCTGTCCTATAGAGTCGCTATGAGTCGGAATCCACTCAACAGCACTGGGTTTTTTTTTTTTTTTAATAATATTCCATTGTATAACAATACTATAATCTAGTTAAACAATCTTTTATCAATAGACATTTAGATTTTTTCCAATCTTCTGTTTTTACAAATAGCACAGGGGTGATTATATTTGTACAGAATTGGTTTTGCACTTCTCTGTTCATTTGGGATAAACTTGTTGTCTCTAGGAGTGGTCGAGTTGGTTCCAATTCACAACAATCCTATGTACAACACAACGAAACACTGCCCAGTCGAGCGCCATACTCACAAGTGTTGTTATGCTTGAGCCCATTGTTGCAGCCACTTTGTCAATCCACCTCGTTGAGCGTCTTCCTGTTTTTCACTGACCCTCTACTTTACCGAGCATGATGTCCTTCTTCAGAGACTGGACCCTCCTGATAACATGTCCAAAGTACAGAAGATGAAGTCTTAACATGCTCACTTCTAAGGAGCATTCTGGCTGTACTTCTTCCAAGACAGACTTATTTGTTCTTCTGGCAGTCCATGGTATATTCAATATTCTTCTCTTACACCCTAATTCAAAGGCGTTGCATTTCTTCAGTCTTCCTTATTCATTGTCCAGCTTTGATATGCATATGAAGAGACTGAAAATACCACGGTTTGAGTTAGTCTTTGGCAGCAGATTTGTCCAGTTCAATGTGTCCTTTGATTTCTTGACTGTTGCTCCCACGGGCGTTGATTGTGAATCCAAGTAAAATGAAATCCTTGACAACTTCAATATTTTCTCCGTTTATCATGATGTTGCTTATTGGTCCACTTGTGAGGATTTTTGTTTTCTTTATGTTGAGATGTAGTCCATACTGAAGGCTATAGTCTTTACTCTTCATCAGTGTTTCAAGTCCTCTTTGCTTTCAGCAAGCAAGGTTTTGTCATCTGCATATCACAGGTTGTTAATGAGTGGTCCTCCAATTCTGATATCGAGTTCTTCTTTATATAGTCCAGCTTCTCAGATTATTTGCTCAACATACAGATTGAATAAATATGGTGAAAGGATACAGCCCTAACGCACACCTTTCCTGATTTTAAACCATGCAGTATCCCCTTGTTCTGTTCGAATGACTGCCTCTTGGTCTTTGTACAGATTCTGCGTGAGCATAATTAAGTCTTCTGAAATTCCCCTTCTTCACAGTGTTATTCGTAATTTCTTATGATCCACGCAGCCAAATGCCTTTGCATAGTCAGTAAAACACAGAGAAACATCTTTCTGGTATTCTCTGCTTTCAGCCAGGATCCATCTGACAACAGCCATGATATCCCTCATTCCATGTCCTCTTCTGAATTTGGCTTGAATTTCTGGCAGTTCAATGGCAATGTATTTCTGAAACCATTTTTGAATTATCTTCGGCAAAATTTTACTTGTATGTGATATTAATGATATTGTTCGATAATGTCCACATTCTGTTAGATCACCTTTCTTTGGAATGGGCACAAATATGGAGCTCTTCCAGTCAGATGAGTGAGCACCTCCAGTGCTGCATCCATGTCTGGAAATTCTCAAATGGTATCTCATCAATTCCTGGAGCCTTGTTTTTGCCAATGCCTTCAGTGCAACTTGGACGTTTTCCGTTAGTATCATCAGTTCTTAACCATATGCTACCTCCTGAAGTAGTTGAAGGTAGATCAATTCTTTTTGGAACAGTGAATATGTATCTCTTCCATCTTCTTTTGATATTTTCTTTGTTTTTCAGTATTTTGCCATAGAAGCCTTCAATATTGTAACTCAAGGCTCGAACTTTTTCTTCAGTTCTTTCAGCTTGAGAAATGCAAATGCGTTCATCCATTTTGGTTTTCTAACTCCAGGACTTTGCACATTTATTTATAAAACTTTATTTTGTCTTCTCGAGCTGCCCTTTGATATCTTCTGATCATCTCTTTTACTTCATTTCTTTCATTTGCTTTAGCTACTCTACATTCAAGAGCAAGTTTCAGAGTCTCTTCCGACATTCATTTTGTTCTTTTCTTTCTTTCCTGTGTTTTTAGTGACCTTTTGCCTTCTTCGTGTATGATGTCCTTGATGTCATCCCACAGCTTGCCTGGTCTTCGGTCATACTGTTCACTAGGTCACATCTATTCTTGAGATGGTCTCTAAATTCAGGTAGAATACACTTAAGGTGATACTTTGGCTCTCGTGGGTTTGTTTTAATTTTCTTCAGCTTCAACTTGAAATTGCATTTGAGCAATTGATGGTCTGTTCTGAAGTCAGCCCTGGCCTTTATCTGACTGATGATATTGAGTTTCTCCATCACCTGTTTCCAGAGATGTAGTCAATGTGACTCCTGTGTATTCTATCTGGCGAGGTCCACGTGCATAGCCACCATGTACGTTGTTGAAAAAAGGTATTTGCAATGAATGAGTCATTGGTTTTGCAAAATTCTATCATGCAATTTTGGGAATCATTTCTATCACCAAGGCCATCTTTTCCAGCTACTGATCCTTCTTTTTTGTTTCCAGCTTTCATATTCCAATCACCAGTAATTATCAATGCATCTTGTATTTTCTGATTGACAGTATATTCTTAACACTTTTAATATATATTACCAGAAAGGTGACACCAATTATATACTCAAAGATATGGTGCTAGTACCACCACTACCATCTAGCAGCCAGAAATGTTTACAAACTTAATAACCACATCCTGAAATTTCACAAGGTTGGGAAGAGAATAAAATCAACTATTGTATAAGAAAACACTTCGATAAATAAATATCCTATTAAAACATTAGTTGTAATCAAGTCAGTTTCAACTCATAGCAACCTCATGTGACAGAGTGGAACTGCCCCATAGGGTTTTCGAGGAGCCCTGGTGGCTCAGTGGCTCAGTGCTCAACTGCTCACCAAAAGATCTGTGGTTCGAACCCACTAGCCACTCCTCGGGAGAAAGGTGTAGTGATCTGCTTCCATAAAGATTACAACCTTGGAAACACAATGGGGCAGTTCTGCTCTCTCATATAGGGTCGCTGTGCATTAGAATCAACTCAACCACAATGGGTTTGGTTTGGGGATATAGGGTTTTCTAGACTGTAAAAAAAAAAAATTTTTTTTTTTTTTTTTAATCTTTACAGGAGCACAATGCCAGGTCTTTCTCTTGGAGAGCCGCTGGGTGGGTTTGAACCGCCAACTTTTCAGTTAGCAGCAAGTGTTTAACCATTGTCCACACAAGTTGCAATTTTTATCATTTAAACTACCCAAGGCATTGCCTACCTCTGCCACATATTCCAACAGTAACAGTTCTTCAGAGCATAAAACCCTTACTTTCCAACTTCCCTCTCAGTACAATGGACACCCAATTTATTTCATTTATTTGAACACATTTATTCAGAGCTTACTATGTCTGGAGCTTTGTATTAAGTGTGGAGAATGTGAATAAGCCTGAGTTCTTGCCATCAATGAGCTCCTAGGCTGGGGAAGAAGAAAAGACAAATCAGGACTTACTATCAGTGCTGTTGTATGGGCAGGCCCTGGGGGCTCTGTAGGCAGGGCCTCACTCAGCCTTGGGCGAACAGGGAAGTCCCAGCCTAAAGGATGGGATGCTGGGACTGAAGGATGAGGAGGCAGCTGGGCCTCGGGTTGAATGATCACGAGCCAGTTTTTACTGCTTCTGATACAATATGGAGAAATCACATTTGCCTAGCAGCTATATTCCTGCTGAAAAAAAGGAACACTTTTTGTGGAATGAATACTTTAACAAGCCACATGCTAGAGAGGCTGAGACCTCCATGGGGTATACTTGAGGAACACTAGATGGTTATCATTTCTCTAGAAATCAGCCTGGCGTTATGGTGAATAAGACATGCAAGCTGAGGCTGAGAGCAGAGTTGCTTGGGACTACAGAGGGCATTGGATGGCAACTGGTTTGGTTTTGGTTGGCTGGAGGGAAGATAAAGGGTCAAGATGTGGCAGCTGCAGGGAACAATGGAGGGTAAGAACAGAGATGCCTAATGATGAATTCTGTCAAGTGTCCGAGGTGCAGTAGGATCCCCTGGTGCCTATTGTTCTTATTAACACACAAAGTGACAATGGGCTGAGTAGCCTTCAGATGGATGGAGGGTGACAGCTATGGCTGCCAGTGGAGAAACTGTCATACCTGGTTGACTCTTTCTTCACTCTGTAAGCATTTAAGTGCTATTGTGTGCTCAAAACACTTCTGTTAAGCAGGAAGCTTACCTTCTAAACTTCACAGGATATTAAAGTGTGAATTATCTCTTGTTTTTCCCATATTGACCCACTTGACTTACTTGGGAAGATTTCATGTACCTGAGCACATGTGCTTCCAGAACTTTAAAGAAGATAGGAGTTATAACAGAGTCCCTAGGCAATGGAGGCCATTCAAAAATTCCTGTCAGGAATCCAGGTCTGGGTCAGCCCCTCTCCTTACAAGCACCCATAAAAGCATCCCAGTCATTTATATTTTGACTTGTAAATAAATTAGCGATCAACAGAACTGTGGTTATCAGCAAAGCTGCAAACTTCCCTTACAAATTTATATTGATTGTTCTTGTGGTAATATTAAAATTAATTTCTGTCTCTCAAAATTAGTTGAGAAGCATGAGATGTTGGCCAGGCCAGGTCAAGGATGAAAAATTATTACTGATAATCTACCAAGAAGAGTGTTTGTGAAGGTAAAAGAGAGATTGACTAACCTTTTCAGTATTGACTTCCCAATTTTTTTTTTTTTTTTTTTTTTTTGCCCTTGGTGATCTCAGAGAGGAATGAACAGACGATGCATCATCATTATATGCTGACCTTACAAAGAGGTGATGTTATTATAAATCAACAATGATTTACTGGGTTTTGCCAAGCCGGTCCTGTGCAGACATTCGCATAGGCCTATTGCATGTCCATGTGCAGATACATTGGCACAGGAAGCCTATCAGCCAGCAGGGAGTCAGGCCTACCATTTGTTTACATACAGAAATTAGTGGGATTATAGACGAGTTAAGAAATTTATGGCGGGATCCTTTTATAACTGACAATAGTGCTCGCCCTTTTAAGATGTTAGTTTATTGCATCATATACTTAACATCTGAGTGCAGTTGTCATATTTTGGAGTGCAAAAATGCACCACAATGCAAAGCTTACTTACCCAGCAACTGCTGCAATCAGGAACAGATAGAAGATCCAGATAGTTAACCAAATAGACTTTTGGGCAAAATATCCAAAACCAAACCTGTTGCCATCCAGTCAACTCCTACTCATAGATACCCTATAGGACAGAGTAGAACTGCCCTATAGGGTCTCCGAGGCTGAGATCTTTATGGAAGCAGACTACCACATCTGTCTCCCACAGAGCAACTGGTGGGTTCAAACCACCAGCCTTTTGCTAAGCACTTTACCACTGTGCCAGCATGGATCATTTTTGGTCAAAATACCAAAACCAAACCTATTACCATCAAGTCAATTCACCCTAAAGGACAGAGTAGAACTGCCCAAGAGCTTCCAAGGAGCGCCTGGTGGATTCAAACTGCTGACCTTTTGGTTAGCAGCCAAATTCTTAACGATTACACCACCAGGGTTTCCTTGGTCAAAATAGATGTAACAAAATCCATCGCCTATAGGACTGGTGGGAATTCCTTCAGCTTTCACTCAGAACCTAGTTTTTCTCATTTTAGATTGTTTCAATTACCTAAAATTTGATTATTAAGTTTCTCAATTCACGTTGCATTAGAAACAATAAATACAGTGAAATGAACTCCTGAGTCTGCTAGGAAAAAAAAAAAAAAGCTAACAGAAGTGAGAATTATTCGCTATGAAATTGAATGTTAGGAGGACTTAGACATCAAAAAGAAAGGAAAGAAGGCAGGAAGGAAAGAAAGAAGAAAAGCAGGCTGGCTATAAAAAAAATAGACCCAGAGGTCGAGCTGGACAAGAGCCTCAGGGGTTTGATATCAGCAAAAGCCCCTGGTCTGTAGGTCCAGCTGAGGATAGTCTATACCCACCACATCACACCATAAGTGATATGTTCATAAACGATCTCAACACTCTGTGGAAAGGTCAATTAAAAAGGCAAGAAGTATATAATTTTAGGAATGTCCATCCAAATTGATTAAAATATTGAAGTTTTAGTTCCTGAAAGAGTATGTTTTAGATATTTAGATGTGTGTGATACCAGAAAAATGTGTTGTAATTATACGTATTTTATCAATGAAAAGAGAATGGGCTGAGCATCATTATTTCTTTGTCATTTGAAGATTTGATAATTGAGATTTCACCTGTTTTTTAGAACCCTCACATTTCCTTGATTTAAGCTTTTGCAATTTTATTCACTTCAGCTACCAGCCAACCACCCCGTATGCACATTACAATTGGCTTTGTCATCCATAAGTCCTTGAATTCAAACTAATGCACATGATCAGCTTCACGGGAAGAATCAAGGTCTTAGACTGCTCTGACAGGGATCACAATAGAGGGTCCCAGACAGAGCTGGAGAAAAATGTAGAACAAAATTCTAACTCACAAAAAAAAAAAAAAAGACCAGAATTACTGGTTTGATAGAGACTGGAGAAACCCTGAGAGTATGACCCCCGGATACCCTTATAGCTCAGTAATGAAGGCACTTCAGAGGTTCACACTTAAGCCAAAGGTTAGACAGGCCCATAAAACAAAATGAGACTAAATGGGCACACCAGCCCAGGGGCAAGGACGAGAAGGCAGGAGAGAACAGGAAAGCTGGTAATGGGGAACCCCGAGGCTGAGAAGGGGAGAGTGTTGACATGTGAGGTTGGCAACGAATGACACAAAACAACATGTGCATTGATTGTTTAACGAGAAATTGATTTGCTCTGTAAATCATGTAAATACAATTTAAAAAATTGAAAAAAAAAGATCTTAACATATATCCTTCAATAATATCAAAGGTCTATTAGTTGCACAAGTCCCTGGATGGCAAAAATGGTTAATATACTCAGCTGCTAACCAAAATGTTGATGGTTCCAGTCCAACCAGAGGCTCCTCAGAAAAAAGACCTAATGATCTACTTCCAAAAACCAGCCATTGAAAACCTAATGGAGCACAGTTCTACTCTGACACACCTTTAGTAGGCATGAGTCAGAATCGACTTGACAGCAGCTGGTGATTTATTGCACAGCTCAAAGTCAAGGGCTCTTTCAGTGAACCTATGAATGATAATAAAGTATTCTATATGGCTTTATAAAAAATATTCAGTCAGTGGGCCAGTCAGCCAACAAGTGTTGTTGAATGTATGTGGACACGTGTAAATGTTACAGTGCTTGTAGGCTGAAAATATAGAGGAAACAAGACAGAGGTCACTCTAAGACTTTGATGACAATATTCAAGATGTGGCAGTGGCAGTAGGCCAAGTGCCAGAGGTTTCCATCTTGTTCACAGTTCTTTTATTTGGTTCAGTAGAGTAGTTACCATATACACAAGGCCGTACGGATTGTCCCTGGAGACCTATTCTTATCAGTCAGGTTAAGTAAGACTAGCTGTTAGAACACCCAGTCTCTATATCTCAGTAGCTTAATAACCAAAAGTTGATTTTTCACCCACATCACTCACAGTCCAGTGGGGGTCGGCAGAGAACTTAGGCTCCTTCTGTGGTTGTGCTGATCTCTTTGGACTATGGAATCCTCTACTGGATCATCTTCCTCTGGCCAACTGCGGGAGAGAAAGAGGTGAGGGTGGGGAGCAGGAAGAGAGAGAGAAAGAGAATGAATGGGTGAGGCTTTAAAGACCAGTACTAAAAGTATATCATTTCTGCACACACTTGATAGCCTCAATTCATTCACATGACCCCATCTAAGTACAGTTGAGGCTATGAAGTGAAGTTAAATGTGTGCCCAGAAAGGAAAGGAGAACAAGATACTGGGGAACACTAGAAGGTTATACCATCCCTGTGAATTGTTTCCCAGTGTCCTAATAATGAGATGGTAGGGAAACTCAGGCATTAAAAAGAAAAAGTGCTTTTGACCCATTCTTGAGAATTTCTTCTTAGACTTGTCAGCTTTTTAGATGTGCTCACAATCCATCCTCAGTGCTCCAGAAATGCTCCCACCAGGGACATTAGGCGAGCGCATCATCCCTCCAGGCCTCAGTGTCCTCATATGTAAGAGGTCAGATCAGATGACCTGTCAAATCTTTTACCCATTTTTAGATCTAAAATTCCATGAGTCTATAACTCCTAATGTTCACTTCCTCCTGGAACAAATAAGAAAGGAGCCCAAGAGTCAGTGCCAGTAGGCCAATATATATATCCAATATATATATATATATATATATATATATATATATATATATATATATATATATATATATATATATATATATATTAACTTAAACTTCTCTTCTCACATCCCAAGTCCAAGTCTCTAAAAATTAAAATATACATAATAGACAAGGTTGTTACCAATACAATAGCAATTTATTTTTTTTAGAGGAACAAATCAGGGTCACTATGAGTTGGAATTGACTCAACGGCAACAGGTTTGATTTGTTTTTGTTTTTTTGGTATAGTTATTTGGAGGAGCACTGGGGGTACAGTGGTTAAGTGCTAGCCTGCTAACCAAAAGGATGGTGGTTCAAACTTACCAGCTGCTCCACAGGAGAAAGATGTGACAGTCTACTCCAGTAAAAATTACAGCCTTGGAAACTCTATGGGGTAGTTCTACTCTGTCCTATAGGGTCAACGATGAGTTTGAATCGACTTGACAGCAATGGGTTATAGTTGTTTAGTGTTTGGCTAAACTGCGTAAATTCACAACACACACATAAATACACACACACACACACACCCCTATCTCTGTGAAAAAATAGTCTTGTTTGAACAGCCTTGCAAGATATATCCTGCCCTCCTCCAACTCTGGCCCTGCATTACTCAGTCTTGCTGTGACACCAAACAGTGGCTTACAACAACATTTACTTTTGCCCACTTTACATAAGGACTGTGAGTCTTCCGGAAGCTGCTGTGCCTCTGCTAAGACTGGCTGAGCTCTGCTGGCCTAGCCTGGGCTCCACCTGTCTTCTTATTACAAGCCCAGGCTGAGGGAGTAGCCACTCTCTGGGACCATCCTAAGGGCATGTAGAGGACAGGAACAAGAAAGCCTAAGCCAAACCATGAAATTGTATTGAAAGATTCTAGTTTAATTTAACCAAAAAAAAAAAAATCACAACCACTCATATTCTATTGGCCGGAGCTTTTCATACGGCCAAATTCAAAGTCATTAATGGGGGATATATCCTCCTCTCACAGAATATGTGAGTATGTCCCATGACAACAGATGGAGATAGGTAATCCTATTACTGAGTGGGAGGAAATAGTTGGGAACAATAAAGCAACAAGTTTACATCCCAACCCTGTACGCTGAAGTTCTAAATACGTCTCCCATAGAGAAGAAGCCACTGTGCCTCAGCTCTTAGGCACTGTTTCTGCTGTGAAAAGTTCTTAGATTTGGGGGAAGTTAGGAGGGAGAAGCAGTCAGCAATGGGAGAATCAAGGGATTTTAGCAGACATACATATAGTCTTTATTATAGGCTGAGCACAGGTTTAAGCTCATTACAAATATTTGTTGCTGTTATTGTTAACTGCCCTCAAGCCAACTTCAACTCATGGTGACCTTATGTACAGCAGAATGAAACCTTGCCCAGCCCTGTGTCATCCTCTCAATTGTCAGCAAGTTCAAGTCTGTCATTGTGGCTATTGTGCCAGTCTATCTCACTGAGGATCTCCCTCACCCTCATTGGCACTCTACTTTACTAAACCTATCAGTTGATCCTTTCTGATGACGGGTCCAAAGCAAGCAAGCCAGTCAGTGTTCTGTTGTGATCCATAAGATTTCCACTGGTTAATTTTCAGAAGTCTATCTCCAGGCCTTTTGAATGACAAATATAACCTTATTACAACTCTATGAGATTGGTCTTAGCATTATTCCCATTTTACAGATGAGAAAACTGAGGCACAGAGAAGTTAGGTAAGTTGTTCATGGTCACACGTCTAGTAAGTGTCAGAACCAGGATTCCAACCCAAGTAATCTGACTCCAAAATTCCTACTCTTAATCACTTTACTTTCCTGCCCAAGTGGTGAAGAGAGAGGAAGTGAGAGTATTCTAGCCCTGTGGATTAGCTGGTTGCTGATATGCTATGATTTTAGGGAGCAAGGAAACCAATATCCTTCAGGAGATGTGGACACTTTTTCAGTAAGACATGAGAACAAGTATGATTTTCAGAACACATGCAGAAGTGAATGTTCTGAGGCCAATGGAATATAAGTCACTATCAATAGGTGCTGCCTTGCATCAATTTCTTCAGGAAGTTTACATTCCAGTGTAGGGAGACACGCCATCGATAAATAAATAAGAAAGGAATATATATATATATATATATATATATATATATATATATATATATATATATGATAATAGGTCAGATGGTGGTAAGAGCTATGGAAGAAAGCAAAGCAGCAAAGGGGGCTAGATCAGTGCTGGAATAGATCAAAACTCAAAGAGGGTGGTCAACGAAGGCCTTGCTGATATTGTGACATGTGAATAATCACCTGAAGGAGATGAGAGAGGTAAATATTTGATGAATAAATAAATGAATGAATGAATGCTCAAAAAAAAAAAAAGGAAAAAAAGATTATGTCTACCCAGATGAGACTATCCTCCTCCCCTGGAGTAGCTCAAGTTTTTCTTCTGGTGACACACTACTCCTCCTCCTCTCTCAACTGGCTTCTGCCTCTCCCCATCCCAAAGGACTTCCTGCAGGCCAGAATGGTACACAACCACAGTCTGTTTTTTAAATAATCAATTATTTCTGATTGGGAATATGCTGGATCACGTGGTGATAATGCTGCACGCTGCTCCAGGGTGCACGGTGGGAAGAAGGGACTTGATCTGTGCTTCTTTAGTAAAGCTGCATGCACATGTGCATAAGACAAGGTTGAGCAGTTTTTGCTCCACGCGGAAGTGAGCCAGATATGAAAAGAGGTGGAGCTAATGGAATTACTGAGCAATGAGTAAAGGGGAAAGTGGGAAACCTGTGGTGGTGTGCAGAAATGAAATCTGGCTGATATCAAGAATGTGGGAGAAGGGTTAGAGGGAAGAGTGCTCACTTGCCTCCTTGCTCACTTGCCTCCTTGCTCACTCTTTAGGAATAAGAACAATCACGTTAGGAGGAGCCAGGACCTAGAAACCACTTATTCTTCCCAAGAAGAGCATGAGTCCTGGGGGTGCAAGTGAAAGGGATAATACAAGATGGAAGGAGGTAGGCAGCAAGCTGGGCAGCAGTGAGGTCATGTTGAGGGATTCTACAAGGAATTCAGGAAGACATTCCAGCAATACAATAGGCAATGTGGGGCTAACAGAATGTGGGTTTGCAGGGCAAGCTGAGGAGTCAGGTCCTGATCTGGGTGTTAGGAAAAGGTGCAGGGTCTGGTGGGCCAGGAGACATAAGTTAATTCTTGGTCATGGAAGAACTATGGACTAGGTGGTTGTGCAGGCAGGTAACAGCACCAAGGAATGGGGGAGGACCAAATGAAAGGCTCTTTGGGGAGTCTTTTGCTAGGCCAACATTCATCCCAGGGCCTCTGTGTAGGGCTCCAATGGCCTCAGCTGGGGAAACCTGGGGGCAGAGGTAGCCAGGCAGGTCAGGACGTTCTCAAGGCTGTGTAAACAGAGACACCGCTGAAAATGTCACGTCACAGAAGCCACGGGCTACAGTATGAGGTAAAGTTATGAGAGTTGAGGTGAGTTGTGCATTTTAATTTGTTTAGAGTGTGATTAGATGTTTTGGTTGGTTTGTTTCATTTTTATTTTGGTTTTGTGTGCCATATTTAGAAAGGTAATTTGTTGAGCAATTTGTCCCACCTCCCCCCAGCTCTGGTACAGCCGTCAGCAGGAAGGAGTAGAATAATACCTGGTGGCATCAGCAGCCAGAGGCAGCAGTAATCAGGCCGACCAGGACCCAAGGAAGGCCAGGTAAAGTCAATACAGGAGAGGGTACAGAAGATAAGACAGGGAGCCATCTCCAGGAAGGGAAGAGGAGGAATAAAAGCATCCTAGGCTCACAGTAAAGATGGCTACCTATTAATCACAGCCCTAAAGCTTCTGGACAATGAATATGACTTTTAGTTGATGGCATCTGCAAGGCAGGGGAAGAGGATATTATAAGGGGTGCATTTTTCCTCAACTTGGGGCTCAGAGATTGTTGCTCCATTCTTTCAGGGAAAAAGTATCCTGTGAGTTTGTATTAAGGTGGCCTGAAAGTTTCAACTTCTCGAATGTCTCCACATTACATGTGAGAACATCAAGCCCAGAGGAAGAGTTAGGGGGTGCTGGTAAATGTTTAATGGCTACTCTCAGAGGAAAAAATGAGAGACAGAGAAGAGAGACCTGATTTGTAGCATTTGCCAATTTCAGTGGTATTAATACTCCCATTTGGCTGATTTCAGGCTACCAGTGTAAAGTCAACTGGCTTGCAACATTCCTGAAAACTTAACAATCACATCCTTCAGACAAGTATAAGCCAGCTCCTACACACCTCTGAGGAGAGTTCCCATGCGCTCACAACTTAGGACACACTGGGCATCCTGTCAACTCTCAGGAGAAATGTCCAGCTCAAGTCTTTCCTTTTAGAAAAATGTCCTTTCTAGGCCCAGAGAGTAGATTAGGAGCCAGTTCTACCTTCTCCACCTGCGTCTTCCTTCCCCATCTTTTCAACTCGGCTAGGGACTTTCAAACTTCCACTTGTTTAAGAATAACCTGAAGTGCTCGTTAATGATGCACCTTCCTAGGCCCCATTCTCCAAAGATGTTGACCCATTATATCTGGAGTGGGGTCCACTGGTCCCTAGATCAGACTCTAGAAAACAATGCCCCAGGAATATCTACTGGTGTGGAAGAGCAGAGTGACTAGGAGACCACCCCTGGACCCCTTCAGCACCCAGCATCATAGCTGCCTTTGGTATGCTGAGTGACCCCTTTATCAGACAAGAGCATTCTTAGAAGGCCCAGGACCTGGGGCCTCCAGACCCTCTGGTCTGTTCCCCCTGACCTCCCAGCCATGGCTGGGTCGGATTTTGTACATCTGAGCTACTTGAGTACAGGGGCCATTTGTGCCTTTGCCCTCAGGAGTAGAACGCCTGGTGGTCACAGAGCTTTGAATCAGTTCCTTCCAGTTCAAACCCCTGCTAAGAATTTGCATTTCTAACAAGCTCCCAAATGATGTTAATGCTGCTGGTTAGGGACCATTCCAAGAACCACTAGTAGAGCCAAACAAAGTCCACTGCCATGGATTCTGACTCATAGTGACCCCATAGGGTTTCCAAAGCTATAAATCTCTACAGAAGCACACTGCCACATCTTTCTCCTGAGGAGCTGCTAGTGATTTCAAACCACTGATCTTCTGGCTAGCAGTCCTTTGTTTTAACCACTGCACCACCAGGGCTCCTTACTAGCAGAGCCCCCAAACCAAATCCACTGCCATCAAGTTGATTCCGACTCATAGAGACCCCACAGGGTTTCCAAGTCTGTAAATCTCTACAGAAGCAGACTGCCACATCTTTCTCTCGCAGAGCCTCTGTTGGTTTCGAATCACTGACCTTTTGGTTGGCAGTCAATCACTTTAACTACTGCACCACCAGGACTCCTTTACTAGTGGTTCTCAAAATTTATTATACGTAAGAATCAACTGGGGATCTTGTTAAAATGTAGATATTGATCCATTATCTCTGGGGTTGAAATGCCAATTCTCAGCAGCAGTTTGAACTGGAAGGAACAGCTTTGAATTCCTGGGTGGTCAACAGCACAAACCTCGGAGCCTAATTGCCAGTTTCCTCACCCTTCAAATACCATTCATTAGCTGTGTGACCTTGGACACCTCACTGAGCCTCTCTGGGTCTCAGTGTCCTCATCTGCAAAATAGGAATAATAGTATTACCTTTGGCCCAGGCTTGTTATAAGGGTGAAGTGAGTTAACAAATGTAATGGACTTCAAGGAACAGGTGTGTAGTGTGGCCTGTATAAGGTTTTGTTTTTATCACCACAGAGTCTGAGCACACTGAAGATTTTTAAGATGTGGTTGTTGGTTTACACTACTTACTTCTTTGAACCTTAGTTCTCTCACCTTTAAAATGAGAGCAATAATATAAAAATAATAAGTCCCCAGGTGGTGCAATCAGTTCATGTGCTCAGCTGCTAACTGAATGGTCAACAGTTCTAGTCTACCCAGAAGTGTCTGGGAAGAAAGGCTTAGCAATCTACTTCCAAAAAGTCAGCCACTGAAAACCCTATGAAGTACAGTTCTACTCTGACACACAGGGGTTGTCGCCATGAGTCAGAATCAACTGGATGGTAACATTTTTTTTTTCTAAATAATAACAACAACAGTAACAATACCTTTCTTGCCCACTGCATGGGATTATGAAGGATAAAGTTTGATAATGATGTGAAAGTGCTTTATAAACTGTAGAGCACCATGTAAATAAAACTTTTGTTATTTTCTTATGTTGTTAATTTGAGGCAGGACTCAGAGTCTAAATCCAGTTAAAATATTGCATTCCCCTGTGCTGCCTGCAGTGTGCCATGGTGGACATGGCTCAGTTTCCCCTTACGTCAAGTGGTGCCTGCTACCAGAGACATGATGTGGGCTAGCTGGGATCATGTTGGTCAGGGTTCTCGACCCTGGGTACATGTTAGAATCATCTGGAGAGCTTTTTTAAAATGCCCCAGTTTGAACAGGTCCAACTCCAAACAAATTTATCAGAATCCCTGGGAATCAGTACTTTTAAGACACTCTCTATGTAGTTCTAATGTGAATCTGGCTTGAAAACCACTGATGTCAGTGGAACCGCTTGATAAACTACAAAACATAATGTACAGCTGATGAGTTCTTTTAGTTGTTATTAACTGACTGATGACCTTGTGGGTGACTAGTTTCTCTGAAAATCAGGCTAGCGTGTATTTTCCACCATCTGTCCTCACTATGCCCTGGCCAGGGAGAACTGAGACTCACCCAGTTCCTATTGTTGCCAACAAGCCAAGAAGGCTGAGTGAAAACAAGCCTTCCAGAGATAAAAGAAGTTGTCGGGCCATGCGGTGGGTGAGTGGAGTTGGTGTAATTTGGTTTGGATGCAGTGCCTGCAGCCACGGGGAAGCACTCGGTACTGTTTCTTTAAAGTGACTCCACTGCAAAGGCACATACATCACAGCGTGCTGGTTTGCTCCACTGAGCTTAGAGCCAAAAGATCTTTATATTTAAGCATCCATATGCAGTACCACTCCCGAGTTAGCTTCAATTTGGACAAATGTGATCTCTGCTAATGGTTTACCTCATCATGTAGAGCACACATCCTCCTCTTTGATGCATATTTACAGAATGCAGAGCCTTTAAGAATGTCTTCTTAGTTCAGCAGAGTATCGGGATACAAGATAAACATACAAATATCAGTTGGATTCCTCTACACCAACAAAAAGAACATCGAAGAGGAAATCACCAAGTCAATACCATTTACAGTAGCCCCCAAGAAGATAAAATACTTAGGAATAAATCTTACCAGAGATGTAAAAGACTTATACAAAGAAAACTACAATACACTTCTGCAAGAAACCAAAAGAGACCTGCATAAGTGGAAAAACATACCTTGCTCATGGATAGGAAGACTTAACATTATATAAATATCTATTTTACCAAAAGCGATCTACACATTTAATGCAATTCTGATCCAAATCCCAATGACATTCTTTAATGAGATGGAGAAACAAATCACCAACTTCATATGGAAGGGAAAGAGGCCCAGGATAAGTAAAGCATTACTGAAAAAGAAGAACGAAGTGGGAGGCCTTACTCTACCTGATTTTAGAACCTATTATACCACCACAGTAGTCAAAACAGCCTGGTACTGGTACAACAACAGATACATAGACCAATGGAACAGAATTGAGAATCCAGATATAAACTGATCCACATACGAGCGGTTGATATTTGACAAAGGCCCCAAATCAGTTAAACGGGGAAAAGACAGTCTTTTTAACAAATGATGCTGGCATGACTGGATATCCATTGGCAAAAAAATGAAACAAGACCCACATACCTCACTCCATGCACAAAAATGAGCTCAAAATGGATCAAAGACCTAAATGTAAAATCTGAAATGATAAAGATCATGGAAGAAAAAATAGGGACAATGTTAGGAGCCCTGATACGTGACATAAACAGTATACAAAACATTACTAACAATGTAGAAGAAAAATTAGATAACTGGGAGCTCCTAAGAATCAAATACCTATGCTCATCCAAAGACTTCACCAAAAGTGTAAAAAGATTACCTATAGACTGGGAAAAAGTTTTTGGCTATGACATTTCTGATCAGCACCTGATCTCTAAAATCTACCTGATACTGAAAAAACTCAACTGCAAAAAGACAAATAACCCAATTAAAAAATGGGCAAAAGATATGAACAGACACTTCACTAAAGAAGACGTTTGGTAGCTAACAGATACGTGAGGAAATGCTCACGATCATTAGTACAAATCGAAACTTCAATGAGATTTCATATTGCTCCAACAAGGCTGGCATTAATCCAAAAAACACAAAACAATAAATGTTGGAGAGGCTGTGGAGAGATGCGAACACTTCTACACTGCTGGTGGGAATGTCAAATGGTACAACCACCTTGTAAATCTATTTGACGCTTCCTTAAAAAGCTAGAAATAGAACTACCATACGATCCAGCAATCCCACTCCTTGGAATATATCCTAAAAAAATAAGAGCCTTTACACGAACAGATATATGCACACCCAGGTTCATTGCAGCACTGTTTACAATAGCAAAAAGATGGAAGCAACCAAGATGCCCATCAACAGATGAATAGATAAATAAATTATGGAATATTCACACAGTGGAATACTATACATGGATAAAGAACAGTGATGAATCTGTGAAACATTTCATAACATGGAGGAACCTGGAAGGCATTATGCTAAGTGAAATTAGTCAGTTGCAAAAGGACAAATATTGTATAAGCCCTCTATTATAAGAACTCAAGAAATAGTTTAAACAGAGAAGAACATATTCTTTGATGGTTATGAGAGGGGGGAGGGCGGGAGGGTGGGAGAAGAGTATTTACTAATTAGATAGTAGATAAGAACTACTTTAGGTGAAGGGAAAGGCAACACACAATACAGGCAAGGTCAGCACAACTGGACTAAATGAAAAACAAAGAAGTTTTCTAAATAAACTGAATGCTTCGAAGACCAGTGTAGCAGGGGCAGGGGTTTGGGGACCATGGTTTCAGGGGATATCTAAGTCAACTGGCATAATAAAATCTATTAAGAAAACATTCTGCATCCCACTTTGGAGAGAGGTGTCTGGGGTCTTAAATACTAACAAGCAGCAATCTCAGATACATCAATTGGTCTCAACCCACCTGGATCAAAGGAGAATGAAGAACACCAAGGACGCAAGGTAATTACGAGCCCAAGAGGCAGAAAGGGCCACATAAACCAGAGACTACATCAGCCTGAGACCAGAAGAGCTAGATGGTGTCCGGCTACAACTGATGACTGCCCTGACAGGGAACACAACAGAGGACCCCTGAGGGAGCAGGAAAGCAGTGGGATGCAGAGCCCAAATTCTTGTAAAAAGACCAGACTTAATGGTCTGACTGAGACTAGAAGGATCCCAGTGGTCATGGCCCCCAGACCTTCTGCTGGCCCAGGACAGGAACCATCCCCAAAGCCAGCTCTTCAGACAGGGACTGGAGTGGATAATGGGTTGGAGAGGAATGCTGGTGAGGAGTGAGCTTCTTGGATCAGGTGGACACTTGAGACTATGTTGGCATCTCCCGCCTGGAGGGGAGATGAGAGGGTAGAAGGGGTTAGAAGCTGATGAAAGGGACACAAAAAAAGAGAGTAGAGGGAGGGAGCGGGCTGTCTCATTAGGGAAAGTGTATTTGTGAGTATGTAGCAAGGTGTACATAAGTTTTTGTGTGAGAGGCTGACTTGATTTGTAAACTTTCACTTGAAGCACAATAAAAAATTTTTTAAAAAAATGTCTTCTTTTGGTGGAATCTCTGGGTTCATGAGAGAGGTGGAAAGGAACATGTCTGCAAAAAGAGGCAGGCATTTTATAGCAGTCCCCTTACAACTTTCAATAACTTTCACACACCCATGATGTCCTGTCTAACTGCCAGGTTCTAATGTGATGGACATTTTATATAGTAGTAATTCTCCTGTGGAAAGCTTCTGATGTTTCCTATCAAAGGGCAGCTCAATCCAGAGAATAGAACCATAACCTCTTCAACAAGCAGTAAAATGTAAACTCAGTAATTGCAGTGATAATAATTAATTAATTAATGATTGATCACATGAGCAAGGATCTTCCTGTGAAAGTTCATAGACAAATGTGAAAATATGTTGCCTGGGCTATGAGCAGGTAAGCGTTTCATTGCTGTGGACACGGGTTGAAGCACAGCTAATGAGTGGCTAGGACCCCCATCTCCCCATTCTTGGGCCAGTTGGTATTACATCCTGACTGTTAATATCTGCCTTAAAGGTAGTTGTCATGTAGGGGGTCCATGGACTTGCAGAACCCTTCACCATCACCTATCATCCCCCACCCTAGTGCCTTGAGGGCCAATCTAATACTGCATGCCCTCATTAGGAGAACACGCACAAGGCATACATCTGAAACCCATTTTCACCTATGGCAGCCAAGTAGAAGCTGTAGATTTGTGACAATTGACACCACCCCACCCCCTAATAAGAAGCCTCGCCCACCCACACTGGGGGCCAGGAGCCACCAGTACTATCCACTTGATCTAACCACCCACAACAGGGGCCTGAGAATTAGCGGTGCCTCACAATTCTTCCAGCCAATGGCACTGGGTGTCTAAGGACTGGTGGCACTACCACCTCCCCCACCACCCTACTATGCAATAGCTGCTATGACCATCTGGAGGCAGGAGGTGAGAACTTCAATGATGCCAACAATCAGAGAACACACATGTCCAGACCGGTTTGACATATTGAAACAAAACAAAAGCACAGAATGAAGTAAACTAACTAAATAAATATAATAACTTATTGATGCCTTGGAGACAAAGCACATAAAGAAGCAGGACAAGATGGCTCCAGCAAGTGACAAAAATAAAGAACCAGAAAACCTTCCAGAGGAAGATAAGGCAGTGAAACTACCTGAGAAATAATTCAAAAGACTAATATAGAGATCTGTCCAAGAAATCAGGAAGGAGATCAGGCAAAACTCAGACCAAGCCAAGGAACACACAGACAAAGCAACAGAAGAATTCAGGAAAACAATACAAGAAAAAAATATAAGAATAATTAGAATCCATACAGAGACAGCAACTAGAAATCCAAAATATTAACAATAAAATTTCAGAATTAGACAACTTGATAGAAGGTCATTGGAGCAGAATTGAGACAATGGAAGTCAGAATTAAGGAGACTGAAGATAAATCCCTTGACACCAATTAGTCTGAGGAAAATTAAAAAAAGAGAATAAAAAGAAAGAAGAAAGCCTAAGAATTACACGGCATACTATCAATTGGAAAAAAACTACAAATGACTGGAATACCAGAACAGGAGGGAATAATGGAAAACACAGAGAGAACTGTTGAAGATTTGCTAGAATAAAACTTCCCTAATATCACACATGAAAGACGAGAAGATATCTATCCGAGAAATTCAACGAACCTTGTAGAGGATAGACCCCCAAAAGAAAGTCACTAAAACATATCATAATCAAACTTGCCAAAAACAAAGACAAACTAAAAATCCTGAGAGTGGCCAGGGATAAATGAAAAGTCACCTACAAAGGAGAAACCATAAGACTAAGGTCAGATTACTCAGCAGAAACCATGTCAGCAAGAAGGCAATGGGATGACATATATAAAGACTTGAAGGAAAAAACTTCCACTGAAGAATTATACATCCAGCAAAATAGTCTCTCAGATAAGACTGTGAAATTAGATCATTTCCAGATGAATAGAAATTAAGGGAATTTGTAAAAACCCGACCAAAATTACAAGAAATATTAAAGGGAGTCCTCCAGTTAGAAAACCAACTACATCAGACAACAATCTAAGACTAGGACATAGGGCAGATCAACCATATTTCAACACAAATAGGGAATTCACAAAAATAAATCAAAGCTGAAAGACTGAAAATAGTGAACTAGAGATGTCAATATGTAAATGACAACAACATCAAAACAAAAAAGAAGGAATATATGGTATAGTCATAGAACTTCCATACAGAGAGGAAGCCAAGGTGATATCAAGAAATAAAAGACTGGTTTAAACTTAGAAAAATAAAGGTAAGTTTCAAGGTAACCACAAAGGAAGCTAATGAACCTACCCATCAAAATAAAAAAGAAGAAAAACAAAGACTCACAAAACCAACAATAATGAAAGAGATGAAAAGGAAATACATAAACAAAAAGAACACAGCACAGAAAATTAAGCAAAACAAAGAAACTGTCAACACCATAAAAAAAAAAAAATCAAATTGACAGCAGTAAACTCATACCTATCAATAGCTACATGGAATGCAAATGGCCTAAATGCAGGAGTAAAGAAACAATAGCAGAATGGGTAAATAACACAATCCATCTGTATACTGTCTACGAGAGACACACCTTAGACACAAAGATATAAACAAACTAAAACTCAAAGGATAAAAAAATATATATCAAGCAAACAATAACCAAAAAAGAGCAGGAATGGTGATATTAATCTCTGATAAAATAGCCTTTAAAGCAAAATCCACCATAAAGGTTAAGGAAGGGCACTCTATAATGATTAAAGAGTCAATACACTGGAAGGATATAACCATAATATACACATATGCACCCAATGACAGGGCCCCAAAATACATAAAACAAACTCTAATGGCATTGAAAAGAGAAATGGACAGTTCCAAAATAATAGTAGGAGACTTCAACCTGCCACTTTCAGTGAAGGACAGAACATCTAGAAAAAAACTCAGTAAAGATACAGAAGATTTAAATTCCACAATCAACTAACTCTACCTCACAGACATATACAGAATATTCCACCCAACAGCTGCAAAGTGTACATTCTTTTCCAAAGCACATGTAACACTACCCAGAACAGAACACATTTTTGTCCACAAAGCAAGCCTTAACAGAATCCAAAACATTGAAATAATACAAAATATCTTCTCTGGTCATAATGCCATGAAAGTAGAAATCAATAACAGAAACAGCACTGAAAAAAAAAATCAAATACATAGAAATTGAACAATACCTTGCTTATAAACAATAAAGTAATAGAAAAAATCAAGGATGGGAAATATATATATATATATAGAATCAAATGAGAATGAAAGCACATCTTACCAAAACCTTTGGAACACAGGAAAAACAGTGCTTAGAGGTCAAGTTATAGCAATAAATGCACACATCAAAAAAGAATAGAGGGCCCAAATCGAAATGTTAGGCCTACAACTCGAACAAAAAGAGAGCAACAAAAGACGCCCTCGAGCACCAGAAGAAAGGAAGTAAACATTAGAGCAGTAATAAATGAAATAGAGAATAGAAAAACAATAGAAAGAATCAACAAGACCAAAAGTTGGTTCTTGGAAAAGATCGACAAAACCATTGGCAAAACTGACCAAAGAAAAAAGAAGAGGAAGAAAATATAACCTGAGTAAGAAAAGAGATGGGTGATACCACAACAGACCTAACTGAAATTAAAAGGAAGTTCTCTTCCAAATTTCTTGGCATAGGTGAGTGAGCACTTCCAATCCTGCATCCATTTGTTGAAATATTGCAACACGAGGCTTTACTGAATGATCAGACGAGTTGTGGAATGACATCAAGGACATTATACATGAAGAAAGCAAAAAGTCATTAAAAATACAGGAAAGAAAGAAAAGACCAAAATGGATGTTAGAAGAGACTGAAACTTGCTCTTGAACATAAAGTAGCTAAAGCAAAAGGAAGAAATAATGAAGTAAAAAGCTGAACAGAAGATTTCAAAGGGCAGCTTGAGAAGACAAAGTATTATAATGGCATGTACAAAGATTTGGAGATAGAAAAGAAAAAGGGAAGAATATGCTCGACATTTCTCGAGTTGAAAGAACTGAAAAAAAATTCAAGCCTCAAGGAAAACAGAAAAGTTGATGCCTTTAAATTGTGGTGTTGGCGAGGAATATTGAATAAACCATGGACTGCCAAAAGGAGGAACAAATCTGTCTTGGAAGAAGTACAGCCAGAATGCTCCTTAGAAGCAAGAATGGCAAGGTTATGTCTCACATACTTTGGACATGTTATCAGGAGAAGGACATCATGCTTGGTAAAGTAGAAAAAAAAGTAGAGGGTCAGCAAAAAAGAGAAAGGCCCTGAATGAGATGGATTGACACAGTGGCTTCAACAATGGGCTCAAGTATAAGAACCATTGTGAGGATGGCGCAGGACCAGGCAGTGTTTCATTTTGTTGTCATAGGGCCATTATGCATTGGGACTGACTTGATGGCACCTAACAACAACAGCAACGTGCAGGGATGGTCTAATATTAGAAAATCAACCAATGTAACCCATCACATAAATAAAACAAGAGAAAAGAACCACATGATCTTATCAATCAATGAAGAAAAGGCATTTGACAAAATCTAACACCCATTCATGATAAAAACTCTTAGCAAAATAGGAATAGAAGGGAAATTCCTCAACATGATAAAGGGCATTTATACAAAGCCAACAGCCAACATCATCCTAAATGAAGAGTGTCTGAAAGCATTCCCCTTGAGAAGGAGGACCAGATAAGGATACCTTTTATCACCATTCTTATTCAACATTGTGCTGGAGGTCCTAGCCAGGGTAATTAGGCTAGACAAAGAAATAAAAGGCATCCAGATTGGAAAGGAAGAAGTAAATGTTTCTCTGTTTGCAGACGATTTGAGTCTTATACACAGAAAACCCTAAAGAATCCACAAGAAAACTACTGGAACTAATAGAAGAGTTCAGCAAAGTATCAGGATACAAAACATACAAAAAATCAGTTGGATTCCTCTACACCAACAAAGAGAACATTGTAGAGGAAATCACCAAATCAATACCATTTACAATAGCCCCCAAGAATATAAAATACTTAGGAATAAACCTAACCAGAGATGTAAAAGACCGATATAAAGAAAACTGCAAGACTCTATTGCAAGAAACCAAAACAGACTACTTAAGTGAAAAAACATACTTTACTCATGCATAGGAAGACTCAACACTGTAAAATGTCAATTCTACCCAAAGCAATCTGCAGATACAATGCAATCCCAATCCAAATCCCAACAGCATTCTTTAGCGAGATAGAGAAACAAATCATCAACTTTATATGGAAGGGGAAGAGGCCATGGATAAGCAAATTATTAGTGAAGAAAAACAAAGTGGGAGGCCACACACTACCTGATTTTAAAAAACCTATTATATAGCCATGGTGGTCAAAACAGTCTGGTACTGGTAGATTGAGAACCCAGACCTAAATCCATCCATGAGCAGCCAATATTTGACAAAGTCCCAATGTCCATTAAATGGGGAAAGGACAGTCTATTTAACAAATTGTGCTGGCATAATTGGATGCTCATTTGTAAGAAAATGAAACAATATCCATATCTCATACCATACACAAAAGCTAACTCAAAATGGATCAAAGACCTAAATATAAAATCTAAAACAATAAAGATCATGGAAGAAAAAATAGGGACAATGCCAGGGCCCTACTATATGGCATAAATAGGATGGAAACCATAACCAGCAATGCCCAAACACCAGACGAGAAACTAGATAACTGGGAGCTCCTAAAAATTAAACACTTATGCTCATCAAAAAGTCTTCACCAAAAGAGTAAAAAGAGGATCTACAGGCTGGGAAAAATTTTTTGGCTACGACATATCCAACAAGGGTCTAATCTCTAAAATCTACAAGATACTGCAACACTTAAAGAATAAAAAGATAAATAATCCTATTAAAAGTGGGCAAAGGACATGAACAGACAATTCACCAAAGAAGACATTCAGGCAGCTAACATATACATGAGGAAATGCTCGCGATCATTAGCCATTAGAGAAATGCAAATCAAAACTACATTGAGATACCATCTTACCCTGACAATAAAAAAAAAAACACAAAATAACAAATGTTGGAAAGGTTATGGAGAGATCAGAACTCTTATGCACTGCTGGTGGGAATGTAAAATGGTACAATCACTTTGGAAAATGATATGACACTTCCTTAAAAAGCTAGAAATAGAAATATATGATTCAACAATCCCACTCCTAGGAATATACCCTAGAGAAATAAGAGCCATCACATGAACAGGCACATGCATACCCGTGTTCATTGCAGCACTATTCACAATAGCAAAAAGATGGAAACAGCCTAAATGCCCATCAACAGATGAATGGATAAACAAATTATGGTACATACACATAATGGAATGCTATGCAACGATAAAGAACAATGATGAATCCATGAAACATCTCACAACATGGATGAATCCGGAGGGCATTATGCGGAGCAAAATAAGTCAACCACAAAAGGACAAATATTATATGAGACTGCTATTATAAAAACTCAAGAAAAGGTTTACGCACAGAAAAAAAAGTATTCTTTGGTTACGAGGATGGGAAGGGAGAGGGAGAAGAAATCACTGAGTAGATAGTAGACAAGTGTCAACTTCGGTGAAGGGAAGAACAGCGCACAATATGGGGAAGTCAGCACAACTGGACCACAGAAATTTCCTAGACACACTGAAACACTTTTAGGGACTGAGTACCTGGGGCTGGGGGCTGGGGACCATAGTCTTTGGGGACATCTAGGTCAATTTGCATAACACAGTTCATGAAGAAAATGTTCTATACCCCATTTTGGTGAGTAGCATCTGGGGTCTTAAAAGCTTGGGAGCAGCCACCTAAGATTCATCTATTGGTTTCATCCCATCCAGAGCAAAGCAGAATGGAGAAAACCAAAGACCCAAGGAAAATACTAGCCCAAAAGACTAAAGGACCACAAAAACCAGAGACTCCACCAGCTTGAGACCAGAAGAACTAGATGGTGCCCGGCTACCACAAAGGAACACTCTGACAGGGATCACAACAGAATCCCGGACAGAGCAGGAGAAAAATGTAGAACAGAATTCAAATTCATGAAAAAAAACCAGACTTAATGGTCTGACAAAGACTGGAGGAGCCCCCAACACTATATCCCCAGACACTCTGCTAACCCAGAACTGAAACCCTCCCCAAAGCCCACTTTTCAGTCAAAGATTAGACAGGCTTACAAAACAAAAAATAACACACATGAGGAATGTGCTTCTTAGTTCAATCAAATATATGAGACCAAACGGGTAACTCCTGTTCAAAAGCAAGACAAGAAGGCAAGAAGGGACAGCAACTGGACAGATGGACACAGGGAACCCAGGGTGGAAAGTGGGGGCGTGGTGTCACATTGTGGGGATTGTAACCCATGTCACAAAACAATATGTATACACATTTTGAATGAGAAATTAACTTGAGCTGTAAACTTTCACCTAAAGCACAAGGGAAAAAAAAAGATAGTTGTTATACCTTTGAAATCTCTTTGAATTCTCCTGTCAAATACAGAGAACTATTCTGGCTCCAAATCTAGCATTTGGAAAGGTTAGCATAGGACCAGTTATCCCATACGCAGAATTTTATTCCATATTTTAGAATCTTAGTTTTGTTGTTGTTGTTGTTCCTTTAAGACTTCATTGATTGAGTTATTCACTCAGAGTAATTGACCTTGGGCAGAACTGTTATAAGGATCTTAATCTGGAGCCTGGTGTGAAATAGCTAATCCCTCCTGCTGCTCTCCCCACCCTGAGCAGACTATGTCCTTTGTTTTCCAAACTTAATGTTGGCATTCTGTATTAGAAAGAAAAGCCAGGCTACTGGCAGCCAAAGGCCACATTTGGAATTCTTCCCCCGTTATCTTAGTCTTAGGGTATCTACCCCAGGTGGAGCATGGCAGGTAAGGAGAACCAGTGGGCAGAGGACCCGAACCAGACGAACTCCAAATAAATCACCTAGTACAGAGCCTCACTCTTAAAAGAATGGATGATTGCACTTAAAATCTGTTTACAAGAAAAAAGGCTTTTTTTTTTGTTTTTTTTTTGTTTTTGCATTTTTTAGGACAAGAAAGGCATTTGAAATTTAATTTGGGTTAATAGTCAAGAGGTATAGCAGGCAGTCTAATAACCATTTATGGTGCAGAATTGAAGTTGGCGAGGAGCCTGAAGTTGATACGTGGAGTACAGGGCCCCCCATGCCATCTGAGTCTTGATTGTTGCCTTTTAGCCTTAGAAAATCCAAAGTTTGGCAAAAACTGGAAAGAACTCAAATGTTCATCAGCAGTTGAATTAATAATGATTCATATGATGTACTATGAATGGAGATGAAATGAAAATCAGTAAAACTACATTAACAACAAGGGTGAATCACACAATGTGGAATGAAAAAAGCCAGACACACACAATCATAAAGCACATACTGTATAATTCCATTTACATAAAGTTCAAAAGTAGCCAAAACTAATCTGTCATGTTAGACGTCAGGAGAGTGGTTCCTTTAGAGATTGAAAGGAGGGGCAATGGGGATTTCTGGGGTGCTCTTAGTTCTATCTCAAGCTGGGTGGTAACATGGATTATTGACTTTGCAGTAATTCATTAAGCTGCATACTTGTGATTTGTGCATATGTGTGACAGTCTTTAAAAAAATCCAAACCTTGGATTGGACCCTGCTTGTCCATTAGGGAATCGGACTTGTAAGAGCTAGGTGGGGCTTCAGAGAAAGATAGGTCCATTTCCAGAGTCAGAAAAATTGAGGAGAAAATCCAAGTAGAGCCTTGGAAGCACAGTGGCAGATAAGGCAGGACCGGGCAGAACTACACTCACTCCAGGGCTCATCTGACATCAGGTCTTGGGAGTACGTCCCACAAAATGGTAGAGCTGAGATTTCTGGCCTTCAGGTTTGGCTCAGGGCTGGTGTCTTAGTTATTCAGTGCTGCTGTAACAAAAATACCACAAGTGGATGGCTTTAACAATCAGAATTTTATTCTCTCAAACTGTGGTAAGCTAGAAGTCCAAATTCAAGGTGACAGCTCTAGGAAAAGGCTTCCTTTGTCAGCTCTGGAGAAGGTCCTTGTCATCAATCTTCCCCTGGACTCAGAGCTTCTCCAAGCAGGAATCCTTGGTCCAAAGGATTCACTCTGGTCCCAGCACTGCTTTCTTGGTGGTATGAGGTCCCCAACTCTCTGCTTGTTTCCCTTTCCTTTTATCTCTTGTAAGATAAAACGTGGTGCAGACACCCCAGGGAAACTCCCTTTACATTGGATCAGGGATGTAAGTTGAGCAAGGGTGTTATATCTCACCCTAATCCTCTTTAACCACAGGCAGAGATTATGATTTATAACACATAGGAAAATCATGAAATGAAGGACAACTACACAATACGGGAAATTACGGCCTAACCAAGTTGACACATATTTTGGGGGGCACAATTCAATCCACAACAGCTGGGTAGGTCAAATGGGTAGATGGACTCCAAAGGTATCACAAAGGATGAGGGGTTGGGGAGCACAGAAATTGACAGCAGAGAGGGGAGGGTTGGAAGCTCGGATCTGTTATTTTTAACTCTCAGAAGGCCATGCTGCTTCCTCTCCGGTGGCACACCCCTCCTAACGTGCATAGTAGGATCAATCCAGGCTGTGGGACTGTGGCTCTAATTTTCCATCTGGAGAGAGTGGCTCTGTTTCTCAAAAGTGCAAGCTGCAGGGCACAGGTTGCTGGACTTGTGTCTCAACTCTTGGCCTCTATGGCAGAGATTCGACTTAATGCAACAAGGTGATGACTGAAGGCTTTTAGAAAGAGAGGGTTTAAACAGGATCAGAGTTGATGCAGGACAAACTGAGGAAGAAGGGGTTTCGTGGAGGTCACACCACAGTGGGACATAGCATGGTGAGAAGGAATATTTGAAAAAGGTAATGGGGAACAGCATAAAGATGGGCTCATTCAGAAGCAAGGAAACCAAGGCAGGTAGAGGTGAGCCAGGGGCTGCTTACCTGCTACAAACCTGCTATTCAGTTCCAAGTCTTGCGTTTTTAAACCACAAACATACCCAGGGAGCTAGTAAGGAGTGAAGCTTCAAATCCTTGTCCTAGGGCTGAGTGTGGGAGGTTGACGGTTTGCTAACTGGACTCCAAATGTTTGGAGCCATTTGTTACTTGTAACCATTATTAAAAGTAGCGTATGGACCCTCTTTGAGTGTCCCAGTACCAAATACAATCAATAAGAAGGGTCATGCTTGCTGTTGATCAAGATCCTGCTTGCAATGAGGGGTGGGCTCAGAGAGACAAAAACCATATTTACCCCCAGCCTCATGTCTGCCAGCTATGAAAAATGGTCAGTGGACAAGCGGGACATGTGGTCAGTGCTGGGAGGCCCCACAATGGGTAATGGGAATTAGCATCCAGCATAGCACCCTGTGGGTGAGCAGCGGCGGTTATATTTTTTTCTAATGGTTACTTACCCCAGTGTGTTTGCCCTGCTAGGAGTCAGAAGCACGATGAGTTGGAAAATCATTAGTGAAACACAATAACTACACTACTGTGAGTACACCTAATTCCCAGACACAGGGGTTTTAAGGCATTAGAAAGTGCACATGGCAACCAGAACCCAGGATACACTTTAGCAAACCCCAGATAAAAGTTGTCTCTTTATAGTCTATAACAGTGAAAACACTGTTGTAGGAAGATTTTCTTTAGGAGAGTATCTTTGAGCTTGAACCAGCACATAGGGAGTAGAAGCAGACTGGACAATATCTGCTACTGTCAGACCTCCGCTCTGCTCCCCATTACAGTGATTCTTCTGCAAAACATATGCAGCCTGATTTGGCAGGGCTGTCTGGATTGCATCTGACCTTGCCTGCAAGGTGTGATTTATAGCTTGTTGAGCTCAAGCGTTTTGATGCAATAACCAAAAGAGTAGGGAAGTGTCAATAAAGGGATGTTACACAAATCCTTCAAATGATGGCCAGAATCTCATCCCCAAGCTAGGCTGAGGTCACCAGATAGCCAGGGCAAAGGACTCATTTCCTTCAAGGCCTATACATACCTAGAGTTCCTGGATGGTGCAAACAGTTAGTGTGCTTAGCTACTAACTGAAAGATTGTAGGTTTGAGTCCACCCAGAAGTACCCTGGAATAAAGGCCTGGTGATCTACTTCAAAAAAAAAAAAAAATCAGGCTTTGAAAACCCTATGGCTCACAGTTCTACTCAGGCACACATGCGGTTGTTTGCCATGAGTCAGAATTGACTCAACAGTAACTGTTGTTTTGGTTTGGGCTTGTTTTCATATGTATCTAATGATGCTGGATTAGTGAAATCAAAAAGGTTTGAGATCCCCTGGACTAAGGAGTAGGTCCCTGGGTGGCACAAACAGTTTGCAATCAACTACTAACCTAAAGGTTGGTATTCAAACCCACCCAGTGGTGCTGCAGGAGAAGAGTCTGGCAATGTACTTCCATAAAGATCACAGCCAAGAAAACCCTACAGAGCAGCTCTACTCTGTAACACACTGGGTCTCCATGAGTCAGAATCTACTTGACACCGACAGGTTTGGTTTGGGACTAAGGAGAACCAGTAGCTGAAATTTGCTCTTTGCAGCCCTGACTTGCCTTCTCCTGCCTGGCACTCCATACCTGTATGAGGCTAGGAGTGTTGCTTACCTTGGAGCAGTTGCTTCTGTCTCCACTGTCTCCCACGTAGAAGGGGAAATAATTGCACCATCCATCTCAAACCTTCCAGGATTCAAGGTGATTTTCCAGAAGCACTAAGTGCCAGATTTCTCTCTCCCAGTGGCATGTGACTGACAATTTATTCAACCTCTCTGCACTTGAGTTTCCTCACCTGTGAAAAAGGGATGGTAATAACCTGTATCTACTTATGAAACTGTTATGAGAACTAAATGAAATTTAAATGATTAAGGTACTTACCAGAGTGTCTGCCTGTAACGGGTGTCCCATAAGTGGTAGGCCCTATTTTAAACCTGTTGTTGTTCTTGTGTGCCATCGAGTCGATTCCAACTCATAGCAACCCTATACAATAGAGTAGAACCGCCCCACAGGCTTTCCTAGGCTGTAATCTTTATGGAGCCCTGATAGTGCAGCAGTTGAGAGCTTGTCTGCTAACCAAAAGGTCAGAAGTCTAAATTCACCAGCCACTTCTTGGAAACGCTACAGGGCAATTTGACTCTGTCCTATAGGGTCACTGTGACTTGGAATCAACTCAGTGGCAATGGGTTTAATCTTTACAGGAACAGATCACCAGGTCTTTTCTCCCATGGAGTGGCAGGTGGGTTTGAGCTTTTGAACTTTCTATTAGCAACTGAGGGCTTAACCACTGCACCACCAGGGCTCCTATGTTAAACCCGAGGCTTCAAGCTGGTTCATTCAGTTTGACCCCCTGCTGAGAATTTGCATGTCTATACCAGATATACCTAGTCAGAATCTATAGTTTAACAAGATCCCCAGGTGATCTTGTTAAACTATAGATTCTGACTAGGTATATCTGGTATATCTTTTTAAAATTCCTGTGTACACATGTAAGAATCATCTGGGGATCTTGTTAAAATGTACACTCTGATTCAGTATATCTGGCATGGAAATGCAAATTCTAAGTGGAGGGTCGAACCAGAATGAACCATCTAAAGCACTGGTTAAACCTATTATGAGCCTTTAATAACAGTCTCAATTAGTTGAACCTGAGGGGCAATATAGAATGCACCATGTCAGAGGCATTTGGAAGAAATCCTGGGACAGCAAGTACAAGGCCCTCAAAGAACAACACACAGGCTACCTCACAGTTCATCTGGGATCAGTTATTAGACGAGGAGCCTCAATATAAAAGAGGTGTTGATGGAGCCTATGTGTCTCAAAACTCTGTTGTCACTAAGATTCTATTTCTCAGTATGTCTCTGATGAGGTAGTAACAGGTGGAAAAAGCCCTCCAGAAGTCGTCCATTAGGTGGTTTTCAGCTGGCAGATGAGAGCCAACTTCTGGTCAGCAAGAAAGGGCAAAAGTTGGTCTTTTAGGGGCTCAACAAACAACACACACCCTTTTCAAATGTCCCAAGATGGGCAGCCTTGCCCCTGAATTTTCTTCCCTGGATTTAAAAAACCATGAAATTTAAAGGAAAATTTTACTCATGTGTTTCTGCAAATTTATACTTAGTTCATGAAATCCACTGTTTTATGAGAGTTGAAGTCCAACAAGACTAATGAGCCTTTTTCAAACGTCTTTTAAAATCCTTTTTTCTTAGAAGGGCATTTAGAGGCTTTGAAACTTGCTCCAAGGGTAAAAATTATAATATTAATAATAAATTGCTCCAGACACTCAAACCCTGCAGGTTCAAAATTTACCTAACACTCTGAACCCAAAGGATTTGAATTATTACTGGGGTTTATCATCTGTTTACAGGGTTTCTCGAAGGCAGAAAGAAACCACATGGAGGTCCACTAGAGTTCACTGTGTGGTTTATACCATGTCCATAGCCAGAAGACTTCCAGGGCTTTCCCAGCCTAAAACTTTAGAGGATGCCTTCCTAACTTGGTGGCATCAGTGGGGCCAGGTTGGAGTCTTATTGAGGACTTCTCAGCCCAGCTTATTTTTGGCTGGTGAATCAGAACCAGAGCTTTCCTGGAACGGTTCTCTTGTGGGGCACGTAGATACAACCTGTGTCACATAGGCTGGGTACTATACTACTGGGGAATGGCAGGGTACAAAGAGAACAATTTTTCTTTAGGGTGTGTGCAAAGGAGCTGACTACTGTGTGGCTCCCTTGAACTCCCTCCGTTGTCATCTGATGACCTCTGCTGGTAGAATTTTTCCCAACATGTGTGAGCTGGTACTTCTGAGCCAAGCCATCCAACCAACTACGTTCCATTTTCCTACATTCCTTTCCTCCTGTTTTGTCATTCACATTAGGCAAGCAGGGGACTCCATTGCAAACACCCAGAATAAAGTAGGGCGTGTGCCTGCACAGACTGTCATTTCACCCAAGTTGCCTGGTGCCTTCTCTTCCAGTGAACCTCTGAGACATTTCTGGTAGAAAGAGAAGGGCACCAACATGAAGGAAAATGTGGCATCCACAGTTGTTTTCATTCTGCTACTTTTTCTCAACATCAATCTTCTGAATGGTAAGTAAGAGATTGTCCTGCTCTCTTCAATTATCTGGGTGTTTTTGAGAGGGGGGTGAGTCCATCACAGTCCTCTTACAATGCAGTTGTGAAAAATGGAAACGTTTGTGTCCTTTGCTGCTATTAAGTTATTTGCAATATTTTGAGCACTTGCAAAAGCTTGTTACTGTGCTCTGCATTCCATCCTCACTCAGGGAGCAGAGGAAAACAGCCCTGAGAATGATGAGACCTAGTCCCAGCTCAGTCAGTTACTAACCATGTGGCCTTGAGCCAATTGCCTAATCTCTCTGGGCTTCCACATTTGTCAAGTGAAGATAGTGATGTTTCCTCCACCCCAAATGAAATAATGTGTGTGAAAAATCTTTGAAAAACTAAATAGATATAAGGGGTTGCTGTTACACGGTGGGAAACAGTGGCAACTTTGTATTATCTGTGCTAATTGGGGAAACGAAGTCCATAGTTAATGCTATGGGTATGCCTGTGTATGTCCAATTCTGTGTGTGTGTACCTCTGCATATTTCTGCATGTGTACCTGTGTGCGTTAACTTCTCTGTGTGTGTGCTTGAGTACAAATTCTTCTGTCCGTGTACCTGTGTGTCTGCCAGCATATACTTCTATATGTATGCACCTGTGTGTATTTCTGTGTATGTGTGTGTATATATATACTTCTGGTGTGAACTCTGTGTGGTATATGTCTGTACCTGTGCATATGCTACCTGTGTGACTGTCTCTGTGTTCCTGTCCATTTTGTGGGGACAGCGAGATGTTCCATTAGCTTTAACTGTCTCCTTTAAACTGAGTGAAAGGAACATTTGACTAAGCATAGTTTCACAGCCTTGCCCTCCTCTCTTGAGTTTTCTAAAGGTACTACTAATAAACAGTGCTATGTGAAAGATTTCTTCTTTCTTTCTTTATGTGAAAGAGATAAGCTTTCAGAGAGAAAGAAAAGGGAAGGCAGGGGTCAGTAAAATCCATAAGGGAAACTCTAAGTACTCAAATAATCAAGAACTGCCCTAAATTGGCTTCTGAGTAGGCTCATTACTGAATCACAGTCATATAGTGTTGTTGTTTTTTGATCTATATTTCTTTATACCTCATACACTCTTTCTTACCTGCCACTAAAAAAAAAAAAAAAATGAAAAAACAAATCTGAGATTTTGCCATGATTCTCAACACTTCTTCATCCTGTGAAATTATCCTGAATTTTCCCTAGAGAATGAGCAATGTTGTAAATATTGGCAGAACTGGCACCTGGCTGTCCTGGATGGTTTTCAGCAGGGCTGTGAGCCAGAACCTAGCTCAGCTCTAACTCAGACCATCAACCTGGTGTCCCCAGCCCCACCCCATGGATGCTTCATGCCATTCCATTAAACTCTTCCTTAGAGCTTCTTTTGCGTAGCCCCCCACTCCCCATCCCTCATTCCCTCACTGAGGTCTCATCCAAACTTGTTCTTCTGACCCGGTGCTCAACAAGAAGTTCTGGCCTAGGAGGCACCATAGAGAGTGGAGGGCAAGTGTGTGAGAAAACAGAGAGCTCCCTGAGTAGCTGAGACCAACAACCAAAACCTCTCCTCTCCCTCTGGCACACGGCCTCCCCAGGTCTGCGCTGTCCCCACAGGCCGGCTCCCACAGCACTGTATTTTTTTTTATTTTTCTTTACCTTTCCCCTTCTCCCTTTTGCTTCTCCCTCCCATCTAGGCCCCATGCTGCCTCTGCTCCTTCTCAGCACGCCCTGCTGCACTGCTGGGCAAGAAAGGCATCAGCTCTCCACCATCCCAATTATGCCCCACCCTCAATGGCTAGCTCCCCAGCACCATATTTATTTTTTGTGGTGGTTGTTTTTGTTTTGTAGTTTGATTTGTTTTGATCTTTTATTTGTTTTGTTCTTCCTTTCTTCTCTCTTTCCTTTCTCCAGCCCACTTAGCCCTGTGCACTGCCCATACCCTATCTCAACAGGCCAAGCTGCAGCACTTGGCTAGAGAGCCACCAGCACACAGCCTTGCAGGGTTTCCCTTGCCCCCACTCACTGAATCCTAAGTATCATAATTTTTTCACTTTTTCTTTTTTCCTTCATTTTTCTCTTTTGCCTTTTCTTTTTTCCTTTTCTTTTTTTTTTTTTTGCTTCAATGACTCTATCTTCTTTCTCTCACCCACATAGTTCCACACATCACATCCTCTCCCTTCCCTGAAACCTATCTTCACCATGCACTGTGCACTACACCCCTGAGTGGCATAGATGGGGACCACAGTACCTCGCCCTGTCAACCACAGCATGTGCCGCAGAAGACCCATCCCCACCCCTCCCTCTCAGTAGACCTGCACTGCTGCATCATAGCTGGGTAACCAACCTTCCCATCTGTACAAGGTGGTGAGAAGTTTCATGCCCATAGACAAGCAAGTAACAAACCATGCCCAGCCTGCCTGCCCAGACATAACCAAATAAAACAAAAAAGCAGGAGGAAAAAAATCTACAATTAATGAAGAAAATAATTCCTGAATGTCCTGAAGACGCAGGCAACATCAAAACACATTTAAAAAACACGACAGGATAGTTCCAGAAAGCATCCATAATAAAACACCAGGTGACCTTCTGGTAGAAGAAAAGGCAGTGGAACCACCTGATAAGGAATTCAAAACTCTAATATTCAGGACTCTTCAAGAGATGAAGGAAAATGTAGACAAAATTAAGGAAAAATAGACAAAATCATGGAAAATAGACAAAACAATGGAAGAATTCAGGAAAACAATACAGGAACAAAATAAGCAAACAACTAGATAATCATACAAAAACAGCAATTAGAAATCCAAAAGATGAACAACAAGATTGCAGAAATGAACAGTGCAACAGAAGGTTTTAGGAGCAAATCTGAAACAATGAAAGATAGGATTTGCAAAATTGAAGACAAATCCTTAAATACCATTTTATTTGAGGGAAAATCAGAGAAAAGAACCAAGAAAAATGAAGAAACCCTGAGAATGACGTGAGATACAATCAAAAGCAAAAATTTGTGTGTGATCAGAGTCTCAGAGCATGGGAAGGAAACAAAAAACACAGAGAGGATCACTAAAGATTTGCTGACAGAAAACTTCCCTAATATCATGAAAAACGAAAAGCTGACCATCCAAAAAGCTCAACAAACCTCATATAAGATAGACCTCAAGAGAAAATCATGAAGACATATCATAATCACACTCGCTAAACCCAAAGACAGTGAGAGAAACCTGAGAGCAGCTCAAGAAAAATGTGAAGTCATGTATGGAGGGGAAACAATAAGACTAAGCTCTGATTACTCTGCAGAAACCATGCAGGCAAGAAGGCAACAGGATAACATATATAAAACCGTGAAAGAAAAAAATTGCCAACCAAAAATAATATATCCTGCAAAACTCTTTCCCAAATATGATGGTGAAATTAGAACAGATGTAGATAAACAGAAATTAAGGGAATATGTAAAAACCAAACCAAACTTGCAAAAATTATTAAAGGGAGTTCTTTGGTTAGAGAACCAACAATCTAAATCTAGGACTCAAGACAGCATCAGCCAGATACCACCCTAGATAATGAACTTTTAAAATATTTATTTTATAAAATATTTAGAACCAGAGAGGTCAATCTGTAAATGACAACATCAGAACAATAAAAGGGAATAAACAGTGTAGGTACAGAACATTCAAATGGAGAGGAAATCAAGGTGGTATCAAGTAATAAAAGACTGCTTTACATTTAGGAAGATAAGGGTAAATGTCACAGTAACCTCGAAGAACATTAGCAAACCTACTCATCAAAACAAAGAAGAAACACATAAAGTCTCAGTAAACACAAAATCTATGAAAATAAAAGTAATGAAAAAAATCCACAAACAAAAGAAATTCAGCACAGGAGAGTAACAGGAACAAAGAAAACATCAGCACCACAAAAAAAAGTCACTACGAAATAACAGCAATAAACTCACATCTACCAATAATCACACTGAACGTAAACAGCATAAATGCACCCATAAAGAGACAGAGAGTAACAGAATGGATAATAATTAAAAAAAAAAAAAAAACAGGGCCCATCAACATGCTATCTACAAGAGACACACCTTGAAATAAAGACATAAATATATTAAAAAATCAAAGGATGGAAAAAAAAATCAAGAAAACAGCAACCAAAAAAAAGCAAGAGTGGCAATACTAACCTCAGATAAAATATACTTTAAGACAAAATCCACCATAAAAGACAAGGAACAACATTATATAATGAATAAAGGGACAATCTGTCATGAATACATAACCATAATAAATATCTACACACTCAATGACAGGGCTTCAAAATACATAAAACAAACTAACAGCACTGAAAAGAGAAATGGTCAGTTCCACAATAATAGTAGGACATTTTAACACGTCACTCTCATAAAAGACAGAAATCTAGAAAGAAACTCAACAAAGATACAGAAGATCTAAATGTGCCAGTCAACCAACTTGACCTCATAGATATATATAGAACACCACCCACCAGCAACAAAGTACGCATTCTTTTCCAACACACATGGAACATTCTCCAGAATAGACCACAACTTAGGCCACAAAGCAACCCTCAACAAAATCCAAAACATTGAGATAATACAAAGTATCTTCTCTGATCACAATGCCATCAAAGTAGAAATTAATAACAGGAAGAGCAAGGGGAAAAAAATCAAATACATGGAAACTGAATAACACCCTCCTTAAAAACCACTGGGTAATAGAAGAAATAAAAGATGGAATCAAAAAATTCCTCGAATCAAACAAGAATTAAAACATATCATACCAAAACATTTGGAACACAGCAAAAGCAGTGCTAAAAGGTCAATTTGTAGCAATAGATACACACATCAAAAAAGAACTAAAGGACAAAATCAAAACATTAGCTACACAACTTTAAAAAATAGAAAGAGAACAGCAAAAGAAGCCCAGAGCCACCTGAAGAAAGGAAATAATAAAGATCAGAGCAGAAATAAATGAAATCGAAAGTAGAAGAAAAACAGAATCGACAAAACCAAAAGTTGGTTCTTTGAAAGGATCAACAAAACTGACAAACCATTGGCCAAACTGACAAAAGAAAAACAGGAGAGGACACAAATAACCCAAATAAGAAATGAAATGGGGGCCTTAACAACAGACCCAGCTGAAATAAAAATGATCATAACAGAGTACTACAAAAAACTATACTCTGACAAATTTGAAAACCTGGAGAAACTGGACAAATTTCTAGAAACACACTACCTACTTACACTAACATAAACTGAAGTCAAAAATCTGAACAGATCCATAACAAGAGACTGAAAAGGTAAAAAAAAAAAACCAACTGAAAAATCCCTTGCCCAGGTGGCTTCACTAGAGAATTTTACCAAACATTCAGAGAAGAGCTTGTACCAGTACTACTCAAACTATTTCAGAATATAGAAAAGGAAGGGATACCTCCAAATTCATTCTATGAAGCCAGCATAACCCCCATACCAAAACAAGGCAAAGACACCGAAAAAAAAAAAAAAAGAAAATTACAGACCAACCTTTCTCATCAATATAGATGCAAAAATTCTCAATAAAATTCTAGCCAATATAACAGATACATGAGGAAATGTTCTCAATCATTAGCCATTAGAGAAATGCAAATTAAAACTACAACTAGATTCCATCTCACTCCAACAAGGCTGGCATTAATCCAAAAAGCACAAAATAATAAATGTTGGAGAGGATGTGGAGAGATTGGAACACTTATACACTGCTGGTGGGAATGTAAAGTGGTACAACAACTTTGGGAATCAATTTGGCACTTCCTTAAAAAGCTAGATATAGAACTACCATACAACCCAGCAATCCCACTCCTCGGAATATATCCTAGAGAAATAAGAGCCTTTACACGAACAGATATATGCACACCCATGTTTATTGCTGCGCATGGATAAAGAACAGTGAGGAATCTGTGAAACATTTCATAACATGGAGGAACCTGGAAGGCATTATGCTGAGTGAAATTAGTCAGTTGCAAAAGGACAAATATTGTATAAGACCACTATTATAAGATCTTGAGAAATAGTTTAAACCGATAAGAACACATTCTTTTGAGGTTATGAGAGGGTGGGAGAGAGTTATTTACTGATTAGATAGTAGATAAAACCTACTTTAGGTGAAGGGAAGGACAACACTCAATACAGGGGAGGTCAACACAACTGGACTAAACCAAAAGCAAAGAAGTTTCCTGAATAAACTGAATGCTTTGAAGGTCAGCAAAGAGGGGCAGGGGTTTGGGGACTATGGCTTCAGGGGACATCTAAGTCAATTGGCATAATAAAATCTATTAAGAAAACATTCTGCATCCCACTTTGAAGTGTGGCATCTGGGGTCTCAAACGCTAGCAAGCAGCCATCTAAGATGCATCAATGGGTCTCAACCCACCTGGATCAATGGAGAATGAAGAACACCAAGCTCACAAGGTAATTATCAGCCCAAGAGACAGAAAGGGCTACATGAACTAGAGACTACATCATCCTGAGACCAGAAGAGCTAGATGGTGCCCAGCCACAACCAATGACTGCCCTGACAGGGAACACAACAGACTCCTGAGGGAGCAGGAGAACAGTGGGATGCAGACCCCAGATTCTCATAGACCCCAGATTCTCATAAAAAGACCAGACTTAATGGTCTGACTGAGACTAGAAGAACCCCGATGGTCAGGGTCCCCAAACCTTCTGTTGGCCCAGGACAGGAACCATTCCCGAAGCCAACTTGTCAGATATGGATTGGACTAGACAATGGGTTGGAGAGAGATGCTGATGAGGAATGAGCTACTTGCACCATGTGGACACCTGAGACTATGTTGGCATCTCCTGTCTGGAGGGGAGATGGGAGGGTAGAGGGGGTTAGAAACTGGTGAAATGGTCACGAAAGGAGAGACTGGAAGGAGGGAGAGGGCTGACTCATTAGGGGGAGAGTAAATGTAAGTATGTAGTAAGGTGTATATAAGTTTATATGTGAGAGACTACTTGCTTTGTAAACTTTCACTTAAAGCACAATAAAAATTATTTTTAAAAAATTCTAACCAATAGAATTCAGCATCATATCAAAAAAAAATAATAAACCATGATTCAGTGGGATTCATCCTGGGTATACAAGGATGATTCAACATTAGAAAATTAATCAAAGTAATCCATCACATAAATAAAATAAAAGAATGGAATCATATGATCGTCTCAATAAACACAGAAAAGGCCTTCAACAAAGTCCAACACCCATTCCTGATAAAAACTCTCAATCAAATAGGTATAGAAGGGAAATTCCTCAACTTATAAGGAACATTCATACAAAACCAATGGCCAACATCATTCTTAACAGAGAGGGTCTGAAAATATTCCCCTACAGAACAGGAACAAGACAGGGTTGCCCTTTACCGCCACTCCTACTTAACATTTCCAAAAAAAAAAAAAAGACATTCCTAAGTTTAAACCAGCCTTTTATTAGTTAATATCGTCTTGATTTCCTCTTTATTTGAAAATTTTGTAACTACACTATTTATCCCCTCTTTTACTGTTCTATCATTTTGTTGTACTGTGGGGCCTTGCATGTTGCTGTGATGCTGGAAGCTATGCCACCAGTATTCAAATACCAGCAGGGTCACCCGCGGAGGACAGGTTTCAGCTGAACTTCCAGGCTAAGACACACCAGGAAGAAGGGCCCGGCAATTTACTTCTGAAAAGCATTAGCCACTGAAAACCTTATAAATAGCAGCAAAACATTGTCTGATATAGTGCCAGAAGATGAGTCCCTCAGTTTGGAAGGCACTCAAAAGACAATTGGGGAACAGCTGTTCAATCAAAGGACAGTTGACCTTAATGACGTGGATGGAGTCAAGCTTTCAGGAATCAAAATGAGAAAAAAGGGCTGCAAACATCCATTAATAATCAGAACATGGAATGTACAAAGTATGAATCTAGGAAAACTGGAAATCATCAAAAGCGAAATGGAAACACATAAACATCAATATCCTAGGCATTAGTGAGCAGAAATGGACTGGCATTGGCTGCTTTGAATCGAACAATCACACGATCTACGATGCAAGAAATACACAGAGACACTATGTGAAAAGAACTGGTCAATGTTCAACCATTTCAGGAGGTAGCATATAATCAGGAACCCATGGTACTGAACGAAGAGGTCCAAGCTGCCCTGAAGGCACTGGTGAAAAACAAGGCTCCAGGAATTGACACAAAACTAATTGATATACAGTGCTAGTAGCACTCACTCATCTATGCCAAGAAATTTGGAATACAGCTACCTGGCCAACTGATTGGAAGAGATCCATATTTATGTCTATTCCCCAGAAAGGTGATCCAACCAAATGCAGAAAGTATCGAACAAAGTCACTAATATCACACGCAAGTAAAATTTTGTTGAAGATCATTCAAAAGCAACTGCAGCAGTACATCAACAGAGAACTGCCAGAAATTCAAGCTGGATTCAGAAGAGAACTTGGAACCAGGGATATCATTGCTGATGTCAGATGTATCCTGGCTGAAAGCAGAGAATACCAGAAAGATGTTTACCTGTATTTCATTGACTATGCAAAGACATTCAACTATGTGAACCGTAACAAATTATGGATAACATTTCGAAGGATAGGAATTCCAGAACACTTAATTGTACTCATGAGGAACCTGTACATAGATTAAGAGGCAGTCTTTCAAACAAGGGGGTACTGTATGGTTTAAAGTCAGGAAAGGTGTATGTCAGTGTTGTATTCTTTCACTACACCTATCCAATCTGTATCCTGAGCAAATAATCTGAGAATTTAGACTCTATGAAGAAGAACAGGGCATCAGAATTGGAGAAAGACTCATTAACAACCTTTGTTATGCAGATGACACAACCTTGCTTGCTGAAAGGGAAGAGGACTTAAAGTACTTACTGATGAAGTTCAAAGACCACAGCCTTCAGTATGGATTATACTTCGATATAGAATAAACAAAAATCCTCACAACTGGACCAATAAGCAACATCATGATAAATGGAGAAAACGTTGAACTTGTTCAGGATTTCATCTCACTTGAATCCACAACCCACAGGAGCAGGGCTCAAGAAATCACTGCACTGGGCAAACGTGCTGCAAAAGAACTCTTTAAAGTGTTAAAAAGCAAAGATGTAACTTTGGAGACTAAGGTGTGCCTGACCTAAGCCATAGTGTTCTCAATTGCCTCATATGTATGCAAATGTGGGACAACGAATAAGGAAGACCAAAGGAGGATTGAGGCCTTTGAATTATGGTGTTGGCAAAGAATAGTGAATACTCCATGAACTGCCGAAGAACAAACAAATCTGTCTTAGAAGAAATGCAGCCAGAATGCTCCTTAGACGCGAAGATGGTGAGACTATGTTTCATATACTTTGGGCATGTTATTAGGAGGGACCAGTCCCTGGAGGAGGACATCATATTTGGTAGAGGGTCAGAGAAAAAGAGAAAGACCCTCAGTGAGATGGACTGACACAGTGGATGCAACAATGGACTCAAGCATAACAACAATTGTGAGGCTAGTACAGAACCAGGCCATGTTTGGTTCTGTTGTATGTGAGGTCACTATGAGCTGGAACCTACTTAACGGTACCTAACAACAACAACAACATTTAACATTGGGCTGAAAGTTCTAGTTAGAGCAATAATGAAAAAAAAAAAAGGGTATCCAAATTGGTAAGGAAGAAGTAAAATTGTCCCTATTTGCAGATTATTTTTTTTTTATACATAGAGAACCCAAAAGACTCCACAAGAAAACTATTGGAACTAATAAAAAGATTCAGCAGAGTAGCAGAATACAAGATAAACATACAAAAAATTAGTTACATTCTATAAACCTATAAAAAGGAAATCAGGAAAGCAATACCATTTATAATAGCCCTTAAAAAATTAAAATACTTAGGAATAAATCTAACCAGGATGTAAAAGACCTATACAAAGAAAACTACAAAACGCTACTGCAAGAAACCAAAAGAGACATACATAAATGGGAAAACATACCATGCTCATAGATAAGTAGACTCAACATTGTGAAAATGTCAATTCTACCTAAAGCAATCTACAAATACAATGGAATCTCGAGCCAAATACCGACAGCATTCTTTAATGAGATGGAAAAACTAATCATTAATTTTATATGGAAGGGAAGAGGCCCCAGAGAAGTAAATTACTGTTAAAGAAGAAAATAGAAGGACTCACACTACCTGACCTCCAAACCTACTATACAGCTATGGTAATCAAACAGCCTGGTATTGGTACAATGACAAACACATTGACCAGTGGAACAGAATTGAGAACCAGATGTAAATTCATCCACCTATGGTCACCTGATCTTTGACAAAGGCCGAAAGTCCATTAACTGGGGAAAAGGCAGTCTTTTTTAATGAGTGGTGCTGGCAAAACTGGATGTCCATCTGCAAAAAAATGAGAAAGAACCCATATCTCACACCATACACAAAAACTAATTCAAAATGGATCAAAGACCTAAATATAAAACCAATAACTATAAAGATCATAGAAGAAAAAAATAGGGTCAACATGAGGGTCCCTAATACATGGCATAAACAGGATACAAACCATAACTAACAACACACAAACCCTAGAAGACAAGCTAGATAACTAGGATCTTCTAAAAATTAAACACTTAGCTCATCAAAAATCTTCACCAAAAGACTAAAAAGAGAACCTTTTGGCTATGATGAATCTGACAAAGGTATAATCGCTAAATTCTATAGGAAAATCCGACACCTCTACAACAAAAAGACAAATAATTCGATTAAAAAATGCGCAAAGGATATGAACAGACACCAAAGAAGACATTCAGGCAACTAACAGATACATAAAGAAATGCTGGCAATCACTAGCCAATAAAAAAAAAAAAAGCCAATAGAGAAATGAAAATCAAAACCACAATTAGATACCATCTCACCTCAACATTACTGGCTTAAATCAAAAAAGCAGAAAATAACAAATGTTGGAAAGACTGCAGAGAGATTGGAATTCTTATACACTGCTGGTTGGAATGCAAAATGGTACAACCATTTTGGAAAACGATATGGTGCTTCATTAAAAAGCTAGAAATAGAAATACTATTTGTGGTTGTTGTTGTTAGGTGCCATTAAGTCAGCTCCAAATCATAGCAACCCTATGCACAACAGAACGAAACACTGCCCGGTCCAGAGCCATCCTTACAATCATTGTTATGCTTGAGCTCATTATTGCAGCCACTATGTCAATCCACCTTGTTGAGGGTCTTCCTCTTTTCCACTGACCCTGTACTCTACCAAGCATGATGTCCTTCTCCAGGGACTCATCCCTCCTGACAACATGTCCAAAGTATGTAAGATGCAGTCTCGCCATCCTTGTTTCTAAGGAGCATTCTCGTTGCACTTCTTCTAAGACAGATTTGTTCATTCTTTTGGCAGTCCATGGTATATTCAATATTCTTTGCCAACACCACAATTCAAAGGTGTCAATTCTTCTTCAGTCTTCCTTATTCATTGTCCAGCTTGCACATGCCTATGATGCGATTGAAAATACCATGTCTTGGGTCAGGCGCACCTTAGTCTTCAAGGTGACATCTTTGCTCTTCAACACCTTAAAGAGGTTCTTTGCAGCATATTTACCCAATGCAATGCGTCTTTTGATTTCTTGACTGCTGCTTCCATGGGTGTTGATTGTGGATCCAAGGAAACTGAAATCCTTGACAACTTCAATCTTTTCTCCATTTATCATGATGTTGCTCATTGGTCCAGTTGTGAGGATTTTTGTTTTCTTTATGTTGAGGTGCAATCCATACCGAAGGCTGTTGTCTTTGATCTTCACCAGTAAGTGCTTCAAGTCCTCTTCACTTTCAGCAAGCAAGGTTGTGTCATCTGCATAACGCAGGTTGTTAATGAGTCTTCCTCCAATCCTGATGCCCCGTTCTTCTTCATATAGTCCAGCTTCTTGGATTATTTGCTCAGCATACAGCTTGAATAGGTATGCTGAAAGAATACAACCCTGACGCACACCTTTCCTGACTTTAAACCAATCAGTATCCCCTTGTTCTGTCCGAATGCCTCTTGATCTATGTAAAGGTTTCTCATGAGCACAATTAAGTGTTCTGGAATTCCCATTCTTCGCAATGTTATCCATAATTTGTTATGGTCCACACAGTCAAATGTCTTTGTATAGTCAATAAAACATCCCCTGGTATTCTCTGCTTTCAGCCAGGATACATCTGACATCAGCAAAGACATCCTTGGTTCCATGTCCTCTTCTGAAACCGGCCTGAATTGCTGGCAGTTTCCGGTCGATATACTGCTACAGCCGTTTTTGAATGATCCTCAGGAAATGTTTGCTTGTGTGTGATATTAATGATATTGTCCTATAATTTCCACCTTTGGTTGGATCACCTTTCTTGGGAACAGGCATAAATACGGATGTCTTCCAGTCAGTTGGCCAGGAAGCTGTCTTCCATATTTCTAGGCATAGACGAGTGAGCACCTCCAGCACTGCATCTGTTTGTTGAAAAATCTCAGTTGATATTCCATCAATTCCTGGAGCCTTGTTTTTCGCCAATGCCTTCAGAGCAGCTTGGACTTCTTTCAGTACAATCGGTTGCTGATCATATGCCACCTCTTGAAATGGTTGAACATCGACTATTTCTTTTTGGTATAATGACTCTGTGTATTCCTTCCATCTTCTTTTGATGCTTCCTGCATCGTTTAATATTTTCCCCATGGAATCCTTCACTATTGCCACTCGAGGCTTGAATTTTTTCTTCAGTTCTTTCAGCTTGAGAAATGCTGAGCATGTTCTTCCCTTTTGGTTTTCCATCTCCAGCTCTTTGCACATGTTGTTGTAATACTTTGTCTTCTTGAGACGCCCTTTGTAATCTTCTGCTCAGTTCTTTTACTTCATCAATTCTTCCTTTTGCTTTAGCTGCTTGACGCTCAAGAGCAAGTTTCAGAGTCTCCTCTGACATCCATCTTGGTCTTTTCTTTCTTTCCTGTCTTTTCAATGGCCTCTTGCTTTCATCACGTATGATGTCCTTGATGTCATTCCACAACTTGTCTGGTCTTCAGTCACTAGTGTTCAGTGCATCAAATCTATTGTTGAGATGGCCTCTAAATTCAGGTGGGATATACTCAAAGTCATATTTTTGCTCTCGTGGACTTGCTCTGATTTTCTTCAGTTTCAGCTTGAACTTGCATATGAGCATTTGATGGTCTGTTCCACAGTCGGCCCCTGGCCTTTTTCTGACTGATGGTATTGAGCTTTTCCATCATCTCTTTCCACAGATGTAGTCAATTTGATTTCTGTGTGTTCCATCTGGCAAGGTCCATGTGTATAGTCGCCGTTTATGTTGGTGAAAGAAGGTATTTGCAATGAAGAAGTCATTGGTCTTGCAAAATTCTATCATTCGCTCTCTGGCATTGTTTCTATCAGCAAGGCCATATTTTCCAACTACTGATCCTTCTTGTTTGTTTCCAACTTTTGCATTCCAATCACCAGTAATTATCAATGCATCTTGATTGCATGTTTGATCAATTTCAGACTGCAACGGCTGATAAAAATCTTCTACTTCTTCATCTTTGGCCCTAGTGGTTAGTGTGTAAATTTGAATAATAGTCGTATTAACTGGTCTTCCTTGTAGGCGTATGGATATTGTCCTATCACTGACAGCATTGTACTTCAGGATAAATCTTGAAACGTTCTTTTTGACCATGAATGCAACACCATTCCTCTTCAAGTTGTCACTCCCAGCATAGTAGACTATATGATTGTCTGGTTCAAAATGGCCAATACCAGTCCATTTCAGCTCACTAATGCCTAGGATATGGATTTATGCATTCCATTTCATTTTTGACGATTTCCAATTTTCCTAGATTCATATTTCGTACATTCCAGGTTCCAGTTATTAATGGATATTTGCAGCTATTTCTTCTTATTTTGAGTCATGCCACATCAGCAAATGAAGGTCCCAAAAGCTTTACTCCATCCATGTCATTAAGGTCGACTCTACTTTTAGGAGGCAGCTCTTCCCCACATGTCTGTCAGTTTGTCATACTGTGGGGGCTTGCATGTTGCTGTTATGCTGGAAGCTATGCCACCGGTATTCAGATACCAGCAGGGTCTCCCATGGAGGACAGGTTTCAGCTGAGCTTCCAGACTAAGACAGACTAGGAAGAAGAATCTGGCAGTGTACTTCTGAAAAGCATTAGCCAGTGAAAACTTTATGAATAGCAGCAAAGCATTGTCTGACATAGTGCTGGAAGATGAGAAATACCATACAATCCAGCAATCCTAGAGAATATATCCTAGGGAAATAAAAGTGGTCACACGAATAGACATATGCACAGCTATGTTCATTGCAGCATTATTCACAATAGTAGAAAGATGGAAACAACCTAAGTGCCCATCAACAGGGGAATGGATAAACAAACTGTGGCATATACACACAATGGAATACTAACCCCCCAAAAAACCCGTTGCCATCGAGTCAATTCCAACTCATAGAGACACTACAGGACAGGATAGAGCTGCCCCCATAGAGTTTCCAAGGAGCACCTGGTGGATTCGATCTGCCGACTTTTGGTGTGCAGCCATAGCGCTCAACCACTATGCCACCAGGGTTTCCAAATACTATTGTTTCCAAATACAATGGAATACTATGCAACCATAAAGAACATTAACGAATCTGTGAAATATCTCACAACATGGATGAATCTGAAGGGCATTATGCTGAATAAAATAAGTCAGTCACAAAAGGGCAAATATTATATGAGACCTTTATTATAAAAACTCATGAAAAGGTTTACCCACAAAAAGAAAAAATCTTTGATGGTTACGATGGAGGCGAGGGGTAGAAAGGGAAAAACACTAAACAGATAATAGATAACTGGTAACTTTGGTGAAGGGTAAGATAGTACACAATACTGGGGAAGCCAGCACAACTTGACCAAGGCAAGGCCATGGAAACTTCATAGACAGGTCCAAACTCTCTGAGGGACCTAATTGCTGGGCTAAGGGCTTGGGACAATGGTCTCAAGGGACATCTAGCTCAACTGGCATAACATAGTTTATAAAGAAAATGTTCAACATTCTACTTTGGTGAGTAGTGTCTGGGGTCTTAAAAGCTTGTGAGCAGCCATCTAAGATACTCAACTGGTCCCATGCCATCTGGAGCAAAGGAGAATGAAGAAGACCAAAGACACAAGGGAAAGAGTACTTCAGAGGACTAATGGACCACAACTACCACAGCCTCCACCTGACTGAATCCAGCACAACTAGATGGTGCCTGGTTACCATCACTGACTGCTCTGACAGGGATCACAATAGAGGGTCCCAGGCAGAGCTGGAGAAAAATGTAGAATAAAATTCTAACTCAAAAAAAAAAAAAAAAAAAGGACCAGACTTAGTGGTCTGACAGAGACTGGAAAAACCCCAAGAGTATGACTCCTGGACACCCTTTTAACTCAGTACTAAAGTCAGTCCTGAGGTTTACCCTTCAGCCAAAGATTAGCCCATAAAGTGAAAGAAGACTACATGAGCACACCAACCCAGGGGCAAGGACGAGCAGGCAGGAGGGGACAGGAAAGCTGATAATGGGGAACTCAAAGTCGAGAAGAGGAGAGTATTGACGTGTCGTGGTGTTGGCAACCAATGTCACAAAACAATATGTGTGTTGTTAAATGAGGAACTAATTTGCTCTGTAAACCTTAAATAAAAAAATAAAAAAAGCACAATAAAAAAAAAAAAAAAAAAGCTCTCCTTTCTGTTCCTGACTTCCTGAATGAAATGCTAGGGCATCCTGCTAGGCCAAAAGGAGCATCAAAAGAGGTTGTATAGACTGGTGTGGTCGCCTTTCTCCAGCCCAGCAGCATCAGGGCAAACTCTCAGGGCTACTTGCTCTGTCTCTGGCCATGATAGCAAAGAAAGAGAGGAGGGGACCAGAGCACCAAGAGCTCTGAGGATTAGGCAACTATAATATTCTATCCCCTTGACATTGTGGTTTTCACATCACCTCATTCAGACCCTCTAGCTTCCAGCTCTTAGATAATAAACCATAACCAAAAACCTGTCACTGTCGAGTAGATTCCAACTCATAGCAACCTTATAGGACAGAATAGAACCACCCCCACAGGGTTTCCAAAAAACAACTGGTGGATTTGAACTGCTGACCTTTAGGTTAACAGCCAAGCAACCACTGTGTCACTATGGTTCCTAATAACCAGGAAAGGAGCTATCTGCTCTTTTACCTCTTACCATGACACCTACCCCAAAAAGAACCATAGAATTATAAAGAAGACCTTTGGCACCTCACCAAGAAAAGACTCAAGGAAAAAGAGGGAAGATATAAGAAAAAAGGACTAAAAGCCAAGCTTGAGAGTTGGGGCAGAGAAGATGGGGAGATAGTAAGACTGGGTCATGTGATCAAAGATGAATAGACACAAGGAAAAGTGAAGACAAAAGGAAGAAAAGGAGAAGAGAAGATAGAAAGAAATCAGCTGAGAGACAGTCCCAAATAAAGGGAGCATCAGTGATATGGTTAAAAAAAAAAAAAGTTTCAGGAACAGAGATTGAGTGAATAGTGTGGAAATGGGAGAAAGATGGAAGGAAGTTCATGAACAGAGTGGATAAGTGCCAAAGAGCAATGTATTGACTAACTGTCCACAAGATGCTTATACTTGGCAAGAGTTCTTTTTATGGTGACCTGTATGCTGTAGGCAGGTATCACCTGATATAGGCTCCCTGGGATTGAAGAAGGGCACGTATACTTCAATCCGTGTGTATCCATCTCACTCTTGATGCTCACTCTTTCTATCATTGATTCGTTGATATTTTACAATTAGTCACTGGTCTTTACATAAGTGTTTGATATTACCATCTTGAAGTACCCTCTCCCATATACACACACACCATCCCAAAGCTCTGCTTCTAGAAATCCTACTGACATTGGAGTAGCCCACAGAGGAGTGTTTCAGGTTGCTGATGTTCTGGCACTGGTGAACACCCCATCCCTAGGCCTCCTTGTCCCAAGGCTTTGTCACTAATCTGGATCCCATCAATCTGCTTTGGTCACAAACAAAATGGTTGAATGGACTTTAATATTGACTCCACCGGCTTCTGGCTTTTTCTAGGACACTCACCTCCTGGAAAACCTGAGATCCTTAAATGCCGTTCTCCTGAAAAGGAAACCTTCACTTGCTGGTGGAAGCCTGGGACAGATGGAGGACTTCCTACCAATTACACTTTGACTTACCACAAGGAAGGGTAAGAAGCTTTATTCTCTCCTATCAAACTCCACAAAAGTGTTCTCACACACCAGGCCAATATAGTGCTGGTCCTGATTTGGAATTAGCAACACCTTCCCTGGATTTCCACAAACAAAGCTCATACCACTGGGGTAGAAGGGAGTGTGAAGTCCATGTCCACATTCTTCTGTCAAATCGTAAAGGAGCTTTCTCAATATGTAGACACTTATCAGCCATAGCAGCAATGCAATAATAGCAGTGTTTGAAATGTCATAACTGTCACAAATATAGATTGTGGCCCAAGGCTACATATAAAAATTTCCTAATTGCTAGGTAATTATTAATGTTCATCGAAAACTTTGTGTCATTTTTTTTTTTTTTTTTTTTAGTATAGTTGTTAATTTTGTGACATACAGTTACCAGTTGCTGTCAAGTTGATTTCAACTCATGGTAACCCAACGTGTTTCAGAGTAGTACTGCTCTCCACAGGGTTTTTCATGGATGTGATCTTTCAGAAGTAGATCACCAGGACTTTGTTCTGAGGCACCTCTGGGAAGACTTGACCTGAACCTCCAACCTTTTTGTTAGCATCCAAGGGTGTTAACTGTTTGCACTTATATAAGACGATACCATATAATAGGCAATAACCATGACATATTAACTTTGCAAACTTGTTTCATGTCCAAGAAAATAAAGAACTCTTTAAGGAAAAAAAGGTGATGCTTTTTTCTCTGCTAATTGTTGATCCAGCATCCATGATTTCTTAGAGGGTATATTTGGTCATAAAGTTACTGTCAGGGCCAAACAAGATCATCTATGTGTCAGTATTTTGTTGCATTCACCATGAGACCCTCCTGGAAATCCTGGGAGGGATGTATCCTTCCCCAGTAAACAAAATATTTAGCTACTGATGGAGAGAGCTGGCCCACTTGCCAAGGATGACATTTTCTTGTACATAAAGCTCTCCTACTTGGGATGTAAACACATGACACATAAACAGGTTTCAGGGACTCAAACAGGCAACCAGAATTGAATATGCCTGAAAGCCTGTGCAGCGTGTCTTGAGTTGAGGCCCCTAAGTCTAAAGGCAGGAAGCTTAATGAGCCACTTGGACCTTAAATTGTTCCTATCAAAGTAATTTCATTCTTGCTGACTTAGTGCAGCCTGAAATAAACCAACATCAGCTTTTCTCCCCTTGGATCTATTTACGTTCTTAACAACGAAATGTGATTCAACACATACATCCAGTAAATGCTGCACTGTGTGTAACCCCACTGTGTGTGTGTAGGTGGAAGTCCACACTTCAAGAGATGGATGACCTGGTAGCAGTGCTCTAGGTATGGCAGTGCCCTGACCATTGAAAACTCATGTGTTTATTGGCAGGGAGCACACATCACAAGGCTCACAGAATCCTCTAGAAGGGAAGGGCTGGTGAGCAGCAGAGTAGTTAGGTCCCTAAAAAGCCCCTTCACCTCTAGAACCTACTAGTCTCTTGTCCTAACTTCCTTCTCAGGCACTTTCTTCCATCTTTCACTTCCAGCTGGAAGGGGCAGTGAACAAAAGTTTAGGGAACCCTTTTTCAGCTCTGGTTTTTGCATTTGGAGTACTTGACCCCCAAAAGCCAGTGATACTGGTCTTTGTATTACTTTCTTATTCACTCTTAATATATGACTCATTGCAGAGAGACAATCACCTATGAATGTCCAGACTACAAAACCGGCGGCCCCAACTCCTGTTACTTTAACAAGAAGCACACCTCCATATGGAAAATATACAACATCACAATAAACGCCACTAACCAGATGGGAAGCAGTTCCTCCGATCCACATTATGTGGATGTGATTTACATAGGTAAGGGGAAGGGAGTGTATGAGGAATTTATGATTCCATTATTTATTCACCAATAGTCAAACTCAGTGAATCTTCTGGGCTTTTGGTGGATTCCTAAAAGAAAAATGAGAAAATTATAATATTCAAAATGTCAACTGAGTTTTGTTTTGTTTTGTTTTTTAACAAAAAGAAATTTAATTTCTCACAGCTCAGGAGGCTAGAAGTCTGAATTCAAGGTGCCGGCTCTAGGAGAAGGCTTTCACTCTCTGTTGGCTCTGGCAGAAGATCCTTGTCTCTTCTGAGCTTCTGCTCCTAGGCAATCTTCACATGACTTGGCATCTGTATTCCCCTATCTCTGCTTCTCCTGCTGGCTTGTTTAATCTCTTTTATATCTCAAAAGAGATTGACTTATGACATACCCTACACAAATCCTGTTGTATTAACATAACAAACACAATCCATTTCCAAAAGGAATTATAGCTATAGGCATAGAAGTTAGGATTTACAACACATATTTTGGAGGGACATAATTCAATCCATAACATTCTACCCTTTGGCCCCCCAAAATTCATGTCCTTGCCACATGCAAAACACATTCACCCCATCACATCATCCCAAAAGTCTTAATCAATTCCAAATCCAATTTCCCATTTCTGAATCATCTAAATCAAATATGGGTGAGACATTAGGCATATTCCATTCTGGGACAAAATTCCTCTTCATGTGTGAACCTCTGAAATCTAGAATACAAGTTATCTGCTTCCAAAATACAATGGTGGAACAGGCGTAAGGTAGACATTTCCATCACAAATGGGAGAAATTGGAGAGAAAGAAGGGATAACAGGCACCAAGCAAGTCCAAAACCCAGCAGAAAAATTTACATTAGCTCTTTGGGACTATCTGTGCAATGGCCCCACCATCTAGGCTCTGGGTGTTGACCTTGCCCTCTGAATTCTAGGTGAAGGCCCCTCAGCCCTGAACTTCAGCTCTGCCCTCCAGGCTCACTGGGATGGCAACCCCACTCTCTCAGCTTTGGACAGCCCTGTACTCCTAGTCCATCTGAGCAGTGACCCCACCACCTTGGCCCTGGCAAGCCCCATTCTTCTGTCCCTTGGACATGGAAGCCCTACCTCCTCAGCTTTGGGCAGAAACCCAACCCAATGGCACACCTTAATGGAAGCCCCACATTCTGGAACCTAGTTGGCAAAGATCTGACTCCGAAACCTAGGAGGCTGCAGCCTCATTCTTTGAAATCCAGGAGACAGTGTCCCCACTTGTTGAAACTGAGAAGGCTGTGCTTTCCATACTCCTTCAACAGTTCTGCTGATCTCCAAGCTGCTCCAGGAATGGTCCTTTTCTTTTTCTGGAGGACAACAGATGTAGTTCCTTTGGCCTATTTCCTGCCTATAGAATTCCAAGAGGTGGGCAGTGTTCTTTCGTTTCATTCTTTCTCTGCCTCTTTCAATCTAAGCTAGTGGGTTTTCTGCTGTGGTAGTTGCTTAGAGCCATCAGTCACAGGCTTAATCTCTTTAGCAAAAGATTGTGAATCCACATCCTTGGTGAACATTCTAGAGCACGTGTCCTTAGTTTGTAAAACAGAATTTTCCAAATGTTTAAGTTTCGTTTTCATTTTGCACAGTTCTTTTTTAAGTCCATCTCTTTCCTCTCGCATTTTATTGTAAGTGCCAAGAAGAAACCACACAGACCCTGTAGGATCTTGCTTAGAAATCTCATCAGCCAGATATTCAAGTTCATCACTTACAAGTTCTACCTTCCACCAAACATTTTGGACATAATTCAGATAAGTTCTTTGCCACTGCATAAAAAGCATTGCCCTTCCTCCATTGTCTAATCACATGCTCATCATTTTCTTTTAAAGCCTTACAAGAAGTATATTTAATGTCCACATTTCTAGCAACATTCTGTTGCTGGTGCCATATGTATTCTCTAAGATGAACTTTCTTTTTTTCAATTGTACTTTAGATGAATGTTTACTCAACTGAGTATTTTAAGCCAATTTTCACCGACTTCATCATTCATGCCAATAAGCCTGGTCCTCGTAAAACTTGTCTTCCTGTGTATCAGATTGACTCTTGTCCCCATTCTTTTCCACCCAGCAAGAATTTTCTATTTATGTTTCCTTTGTCCTGCACTCCTGCACTCCCTCTACAACTGATGTCCACCTCTTCCATGGCAACCTGGAATTTCTTCTCTCTCTTCATGGAATATAGAGCTGCTCCATGGAGTAGCAGCTTTTAGAAGGGGATCATCTGGTTCTGGGCCCACAGGAGTTGTTCCAATTGTTTTGCCCCAAATTTAGTGTTGCTTCTTACCAACTATAGCTACTATGTCACAAAGAATTGGGGGGCAAATAGTGCTACTTGAGCAGCAGACTGAAGGCCAAGATTACCAGGGCATAGTTTGGAGAAGTCATTAGCAAAAGTAAAACAAAGGCAGCCTGAGAGATGCTTTTTGCTTTGCATGATCAACATTGAGCTGCAAGGCAACTCAGCAAAACTGTAGTGGACTTTATAGTTTAGCAGGAATGACAAAGGGGAATCCTAGGACAAGAGATTCACCACCTCTCTGTCAGTTTGTTGTACTATGGTAGCTTGAAGGTTGCTGTGATGCTGGAAGCTATGCCACCAGTATTTCAAATGCTAGTAGGGTCCCCCATGGTGGACAGGTTTCAATGGAGCTTCCAGACTAATACAGATTAGGAAGAAGGGCCTGGTGATCTACAAGAATTGCCCAGTGAAAATTTTATGAATACCAGAACACTATCTGATATAGTGCTGGAAGATGAGGCCCTCAGGTTGGAAAGCACTCAAAATATGGCTGTGGAAGAGCTGCCTCCTCAAAGTAGAGTCGACATTAATGATGTGTATGGAGTAAAGCTTTCAGGACCTTCATTTGCTGATGCGGCACAACTCAAAACGAGAAGAAACAGCTTCAAACATCTGTGAATAATTGGAATGTGGAATGTATGAAGTATAAATCTAGGGAAGTTGGAAATCATCAAAAATGAAATGGAAAGCATAAACATCAATATTCTAGTGTCAGAGATTGAATTGTGTCCCCCCAAAATATGTTGCAATTTGGTTAGGCCATGATTCCCAGTATTGTGTAGTTGTCCTCCATTTTGTGACTGTAATTTTCCTATGTGTTGTAAATCCTAATCTCTGCCTGTGGTTAATGAGGCAAGATTAGATTATGTTAAAGAGGATTAGGGTGGGATCATAACACCCTTACTGAGGTCACATCCCTGATACAATGTAAAGGGAGTTTCCCTGGGGTGTGGCCTGCACCACCTTTTACCTTACAAGAGATAAAAGAAAAGGGAAGGGAAGTGAGCAGAGAGTGGGGAACCTCATACCACCAAGAAAGCAATGCTGGGAGCAGAGCATGTCCTTTGGACCTGGGGTTCCTGTGCGGAGAAGCTCCTATTCCAGGGGAAAATTGATGACAAGGACCTTCTGAGAGAGAAAGCTGGAGCTGATGCCCTGAATTTGGACTTCTAACCTACTAGACTGTGAGAGAATAAACTTCTCCTTATTGAAGACATCCACTTGCGGTACTTTTGTTATAGCAGCCCTAGATAACTAAGACTTCTAGGTATTAGTGAGCTGAAATGGACTGGTATTGGCCATTTTTAATCAGACAATCATATGGTCTACTATGCCAGGAATGACAAATCAGAGAGGAATGATGTCACATTCTTTGTCAAAAAGAACATTTCAAGATCTATCCTGGAGTACAATGCCATCAGTGATAGGATAATATCCATACCCTTACAAAGAAGACCACTCCCCCTATTATCCTATTGACTATTATTCAAGTTTACACACCAACCTCTAATGCCAAAAATTGAGAAACTGAAGATTTTTACCAACTCTTGCAGTCTGAAAGTGATCAAATGTGCAATCAGTGCATTAATAATTACTGGTGATTGGAATGCAAAAGTTGGAAACAGGAGGGTCAATAGAAAATTATGGCCTCGGTGATAGAAACAACACAAGAGATCACATGATAGAATTTTGCAAGACCAATGGCTTATTCATTGCAAATACCTTTTTTTCAACAACATAAATAGAACTATACACGTGGACCTCACCAGATGGAATATACAGGAATCAAACTGACTACTTCTGTGGAAAGAGATGACAGAGAAGCTCAATATTATCAGTCAGAAAAAGGCTGGAGCCAACTGTGGAACAGACATTAATTGCTCATATGCAAGTTCAAGTTGGAGCTGAAGAAAATTAAAACAAGTCCACGAGTGCCAAAGTATGGCTTCAGTATATCCTACCTGAATTTGGATGCATCTCAAGAATAGATTTGACACATTGAACACTAATGACCTAAGACCAGACAAGTTGTGGGACAACATCAAGGACATCATACATGAAGAAAGCAAAAGATCATTAAAAAGAAGGGAAAGAAAGTAAAGATGAAATGAATGTCAGAAGAGACTCTGAAACTTACTCTTGAACACAGAGTAGCTAAAGCAAGCATAAGAAATGGTGAAGTAAAACAGCTGAAGAGATGATTTCTAAGACCAACTAGAGAAGACAAAGTAAAGCATTATAATGAACTGTGCAAGGACCCGGATTAGAAAACCAAAAGGAAAGAACATGCTCAGCATTTCTCAAGCAGAAAGAACTGAAGAAAAAATTCAAGCTTCAAGCGGCAGAATTGAAGGATTCTATGGGGAAAATATTTAACAACACAGGAAGCAACAAAAGAAGATGGAAGGACTACACAGAGTCACGGTACCAAAAAGAATTGGTCAATGTTCAGCCATTTCAGGAGATAGCATATGATCAAGAATGAATGGTATTGAAGGAAAAAGTCCAAGCTACACTGAAGGCATTGGCAAACAACAAGCGTCCAGCAATTGACAGAATACCAATTGACATGTTTCAACAAATGGATGCAATGCTGGAAGTGCTCACTCATCTATGCCAAAAAATTTGGAAGACAGCTACGTGGCCAACTGACTGGAAGAGATCCGTATTTGTGCCCATTCCAAAGAAAAGTGATCCAACAGAGTGTGGAAATTATCAAACAATATAATTATTTTCATGCACAAGGAAAATTTTGCTGAAGATAATTCAGAAACTCTTGCAGCAGTACATCAACAGGGAACAGTGAGAAATTCAAGCCAGGTACAAAAGAGGTTGTGGAAAAAGGGATATCATTGCTGACAACAAATGGATCTTGGCTAAAAGCAGAGAATACCAGAAAGATGTTTACCTGTGTTTTATGGACTATAAAAGGCATTTGACTGTGTGGATCATAACAAATTATGGATAACATTGCAAAAAACAAGAATTCCAGGACACTTAAATGTGCTCATGTGGAACCTGTGCATAGACCAAGAGGCAGTTGTTTGAACAGAACAAGGAGATACTGTGTGGTTTAAAATCAGGAAAGGTATGCATCAGTATTGTATCCTTTCACCATACTTATTCAATCTGTATGCTGAGCAAATAATCCCAGAAGCCAGATTATCTGAAGAAGAATGTGGCATCAGGATTGGAGGAAGACTCATTAACAGCCTGTGATATGCAGGTGACACAACCTTGTTGCTGAAAGTGAAGAGGTGTTGAAGAACTTACTGATGAAGATCAAAGACAACAGCCTTCAGGATGGATTACACCTCAACATAAAGAAAACAAAAATCCTCACAACTGGACCAGTAAGTACCATCATGATAAATGGAGAAAAGATTGAAATTGCCAAGGATTTCGTTTTGCTTGGATCCACAATCTACATCCATGGAAGCAGCAGCCGAGAAATCAAAAGACGCATTTCATTGGGCAAATCTGCTGCCAAAGACCTGTTGTTAGTGTTCAAAAACAAAGATGTTACCTTGAGGACTAAGGCACACATGACCCAAGCCATGGTATTTTCAATCACCTCATATGCATATGAAAGGTAGACAATGAATAAGGAAGGCTGAAGAATTGATGCCTTTGAGTTATGGTGTTAGTCAAGAATATTGAATGCACCATGATCTGCCAGAAGAACAAACAAATCTGTCTTGGAAGTAGGCCAGAATGCTCCTTAAAAGGGAGGATGGCAAGACTGTGTCTCACATAATTTGAACATGTTATCAGAAAGGAGCAGTCCCTGGAGAATGACATTATGTTTGGTAGAGAGCAAAAAAGAGGAAGACCCTCAACAAGATGGATTGACATGGTGGCTGTAACAATGGGCTCAAACATAGCAATGTTTGTAAGGATGGTGCAGGACCAGGCAGTGTTTCTTTCTGTTGTACACAGGGTCACTATGAGTGGGAGCCAACTCGATGGCACGTAATAACAACAGGACAAGTGATGGCTTGGCCCAGACTGAACTCAGCCCACATCTAGGGAGTTGCTAACAAGCTCTAAGGTCACCTCACATATTTCCTGATTTATGCACAGTGTCTGGCATATAGTAAGCACTCAAAAAATGGTAGCTATCATTTTTCTTGTAGGAATTCAGTAAACATTTGTTGAATGAGTGAATGGGTCAGTAGACTATTGTGAAGTCACTGAAAGCATCATTACCAAAACTCCAGGCCTCTCAGCATACTTCAATAATTTAATATCTGAGAGATTGGATTCCATTCAGCAGAGACAGTAATATGTACATTGAATGTAAAATGTAATCACTGAAGCAAAGCAAGTGCAATCTGTAAACCTGTTACCTACGAAGTTATAAATATGAATAGATCTTTCACAAAAACAGTGTGTGTGCCACCAACGAGAAACTTCCTCCCAGCTGAGGGAAATAAGCTATTTGAAATCCCTCCCCTATAATCTTCCGCCCCCAACACTCATTTTCAAATCCCAGCCTAATCTGTATCACCTGGTCCTTGTCATTACGAAGATTATTTGGGTAGCTATCCAACCTTAACCAAAAACCAAACCAAACCCATTGCCATTGAGTCAATTCTGACTCATAGCGACCTTTGGACATGCGACCCAAAATGGACCCAAACCTCATTTTTAAGCACAAACGTGACTGATCATGCGTTTAGAAGCAGGAGACAGGGCCCTTGTCTTCCAGGGCCTTATAATGCAGGTGGGAAGAGTGGGTCAGTACATACAAAGTGTGATAGAAAATGGTAAAGGACTAATAAAGGTGGCAACCAATGAATGCTACTGGAGTTTTTTTCGTATCTACAGTTGAACCAGACCCTCCTGTGAACCTGACTTTAGAAGTAAAACAACCAGAAGACAGAAAACCGTATCTATGGATAAAATGGCTTCCACCCACACTGGTTGATATAAACTCCGGTTGGCTCACACTCCAGTATGAAATTCGATTAAAACCTGAGAAAACCGCAGTGTGGGAGGTGAGTTAACCAAAAGCTTTGGAAGGAAGCATGTTCTTTTGCAGTGATGAACCCTCACAACTGAAAACAGATCGTTCCTCCTAAGTACTGGGCAGCCATGTTGGCTTCCCGGAGCTGATGTGACTCACCCATGTGTGGTAGTGCCTTCTTCCCTCTGGTGGGATTGATGGAGGTGCTTATCTTCACAGCTCTCCCAGGGCTAGTTTCTTGCTGCATGGTCTCTTCCACGAGGTCCCCAACTTGCCTCCCTCAGCATATTTTAGGCCTAGACACCTATGAGAGTACTCAAGTGACATTCCAAACCAAAACCAAACCCATTGCCTTGGAGTCAATTCCGACTCATAGCAACAGTATAGGAGATAGTAGAATTGCCCCATAATGTTTCCAAGGAGCAGCTGTTGGATTGGCGCTTCCGACCTTTTGGTTAGCAGCCTGAGCTCTTAACCACTGCACCGACATTAGGTGAACAGAAAAAATATCTATGTGTAACCTGTCCATGATCAATGGCTATGTATTTAAAACAGTTCAACATAAAGAAATAACACAGTAAATTACAGGCATTATGAAATTCTACCCTTAAATACTTTAGTATACATCTTTTTTTAAAAAAAGAATATTTTCTAACATAGCTAAAATAATAAATAATATCACACATAGGGAAAAATAATTATAATTCCTTAATATCATCAATAACCAGTATGTATTCTAACTCCTCCAATTATTTCAAAAATATCTTTTATAGCTAGTTTGTCCAAACCAGAATCCACTCCAGCACAGCACATTGTGGCACATTGTTATATCCCTTTTATCTCAATGCACTCAGAAAGCTGGGCCTGTTGTTTCATAGACTGTCCCACGTTCTCTTTTATCTCATTAGTTACTTGTGGTATCATTTAGCTAATTTCACTACGCCCTATGTTTCCCGTAACTGGTTAGATTCAGGTTGAATAATTTGGGGCAAGAATACTTCAGAGGTGATATTATGTACTTCCTCTTGCATCTAATCAGGAGATTCAGTATCTGTTGACCACTGTTAAAGATGCTAAAACTAACTGTTGAGTTGGGGAGGTGACAACCTGATCCCTTAATTGTACAGTGATGCTTAATCTTGTAGTATGATTTCAGCATACGTGGTTGCCTACTTCCCTTCCACCTAATGATTTTAACACCAATTAATAATCCTTGCATCAGTTATTTCATTAGGGTTTTCAATATAACAATTTTCTAATTTTATGTATTTGATTTAATCGAAGACTAGTTGTCTTCCATAAAGTAGAGTTTGGGGAGATATTTGTCCACCTGAAATAGAGTTCAAATGGAGAGAGAAAATCTGTTAAATTTTTGTGTGAGCAATTTTAAAGGGAAGAAAGAGATGGGGCTGAGAGGGTGGAATGGTGAGAACAGAGTATCTGCTAAGTCTGGTTCATCAGCCTGACTCCTCCAAAAGCTTACTATTAAGAAAAAAACTCTCTTGTCTTCATACCTAAAAGCAGAAGTAACATCTGTTTTCCATATTCCTCCTTAGACCCATTTTGCTGGACGTCAGACTCAGTTTAGTGTCCTCAGCTTATATTCGGGACAGAAATACCTTGTCCAGGTTCGTTGCAAGCCAGACCATGGATTCTGGAGTAAGTGGAGCCCAGAGAGTTCCATTGAAATACCAAGTGGTAAGTGTCTCAACTGCCTTTTGTTTATCCTCCTAAATATTTTTAAAACAGAGTGTAGTTAGTAAATTTGCGTGGCTGCTAACCAAAGGGTCAGCAGTTTGAATCCACCAGGTGCTCCTTGGAAACTCTATGGGGCAGTTCTACTCTGTCCTTTAGGGTCACTATGAGTTGGAATCGACTTGACGGCACTGGGTTTGGTTTTGGTTTTTTTTACCTACTGACAGAGAAAGTATTTTGAGCCTTAACCAGAAGAATAAGCAGAAATGGGTTTATCATCTCTCCACCCAATACAGAAGTTTGGGAGGATAGCATGCTCCCAGGATCATCTAGGTTAAAGCTGCAGACCTAGACTTGGCATGTCTCAAAGCCTTCGTGGCCACTTAAATTTGATTCCCCCCATCTCCACCACCACTATCATTTGGAGGGTCCAGCTAAAGTTGTCATCTAGTTCTCCCAGAATGTGTTAGGTATTATCTCTTCTCAAAGGCATGAATTGATCTTCAGTCTCTCATATCAATGACAAGTTGGTCTCTTGGTCAAGACAGAGCATGTATTAAGCACTTCATTCTAACAAAGTGCCATTAAATATGCTGACTTGTATTACGCAGAGCAGTGATCATTCATCTTGTATTTCTACAGAACTTTGCAGTTTACAAAGTCTTCGTTTGGCTACCATCCAACCGTCTCAGATGTTCAGAGGGAATATAATTACCGTTAGAAATTAAAAGCAAGGAAACTGAAACTGAGTAAAGTTAGGAGTCCTATCCAGAGCCAAATGGCAAAGCCTAGCTCTTCACACAACTTTCCTGGACTAAGTACCAATGCATTCATTGGCCTGGCATACAGGAAGAAACACAGGATGGTGCATCATAAGACTTACAAATGCATCTAGTCCAGCTTTGGATCTTACTAAATAAAAGAACAGGGTCTAGAAGCAGACTATTGTTATGTTATGTGCCATCGAGTTGATTCCAACTCATAGCAGCCCTATATGGCAGAGTAGAACTGTCCCATATAGTTTCCTAGGCTGTAATGTTTACAGGAACAGATTGCCAGGTCTTTTCCCCTTCAGGGCCAACAGGTGGATTCAAACCAGTGACCTTTTGGTTAGCATCCAAGCACTTAACTTTTCACCACCAGGGCTTCTAGAGGCATACTGCTTGGGTTCAAATCCCAGACTGCAACCCTATAGTTATATAACCATGGGCAAGTCACTGTTTGAGTCTTCATTTCTTCATCTGTAAAATAAGGCAATACATGTAAAGGGGTTAACAGTATTTCTGGCTCCTAGTAAGAACTCAATAAACGTTAGCTTTTATTATTATTACTGCAACTGACTATGCAATTTTGAGTTCCCCCTCTAAGGATCACAACAAATAATATATGTAAGGATTTTGAAATGTGTAGAGTATATTAAAATATCTAAAACATATTAAAATATTAATACTGTTGGGAAATAATAATCCCTTTATTAGTGTTAGTTCGATTGCTTTTCAAATGAAAAGAGGTATAGGTAGGGGAAAAAAACTCTTGAGTTCAAACGTTTCATTCGTTGTTTGTTTTTAATAATACTGCATGTGATCAAAGTGTTCTGGCTGCTTGTTTTCCAGACTTCATCGTGAAAGATACAACTGTGTGGATCTTTGTGGCCGTTCTTTCTGCTGTCATTTGTCTGATTATAGTCTGGGCAGTGGCTTTGAAAGGATACAGGTACTTTAATGTCTCTCAGTCTCCCTCAAAATCATGATTGTCAGTGATAATGACCAAAAAGATACACAAAGATGACGGAAACCTACAGAGAGCCCAAGCACCTCATTTCAGCCATTAGTCACAGCATGTTCACTCATAAAATCTTTCATCAATGCAAACAAAAGCAGAAAAATGGACTTGTTTGAGGCTGGTACTCTTTCTGTCAAATGGAGGCCCACAGTTGTGAAATAGTAAAAATCTGGCAAGAGCAGCTAAAACCAAGGAAAGCAAATACCCTAACTACTCCACTAAGTCCAGAATCAGCCTCCTAAATTAGCCAAAGATCATTTTTCCATGTTGTTATTAGTTGCCATCAAGTTGATTCTGACTCATGGTGACCCCATGTATACAGAGTGGAACAGCTCCATAGAGTTTTCAAAGCTGTGAACTTTTGGAAGAAGATCACCAGGTCTGTCTTCCAAGATGCCTCTGTTGTTGTTATTATTAGGCGCTGTCAAGTCAGTTCCAACTCATAGTGACCCTATGCACAACAAAATGAAACACTGCCTGGTCCTGTGCCATACTCAAAATTGTTGCTATGCTTGAGCCCATTGTTGCAGCCACTGTGTCAATCCATCTCATTGAGGGTCTTCCTCTTTTTCTCTGACTCTGCTTTACCAAGCATCAGGTCCTTCTCCAGGGACTGAGCCCTCCTAACAATGTGTCCAAAGTATGTGAGATGCAGTCTCACCATCCTTGCTCCCAAGGAGCATTCTGCTTGTACTTCTTCCAAGACAGATTTGTTCGTTCTTTTGGCAATTCATGGTATATTCAATATTCTTCTCCAACACCACAATTCAAAGGCATCAATTCTAATTCAGTCTTCCTTATTCATTGTCCAGCTTTTGCATGTATATGAGGCAATCAAAAACATCATGCCTGGGTCAGGCACACCTCAGTCCTCAGGGTGGCGTCTTTGCTTTTCAACACTTTAAAGAGATCTCTTGCAGCCAATTTGCCCAATGCAATGTGTCTTTTGATTTCCTGAATGCCACTTCCATGGGCATTGATTGTGGATCCAAGTCAAATGAAATCCTTGACAATTTCAATCTTCTCTCCATTTATCATGATGTTGCTTATTGGACCAGTTGTGAGGATTTTTGAAGGCTGCGGTTTATGATCTTCATCGGTAAGTGCTTCAAGTCCTCTTCACTTTCAGCAAGCAAGGTTGTGTCATGTGCATATTGCAGGTTGTTAATGAGTCTTCCTCTAATCCTGATGCCCTGTTCTTCATATACCCCACCTTCTCAGACTATTTGCTCAGCCTACAGACTGAATACGTATGGTGAAAGGATATGACCCTGATGCACACCTTTCCTCGGACTTTAAACCATGTAATATCCCCTTGTTCTGTTCGAACGACTGCCTCTTGATCCATGTACAGATTTCTTCTGAGCACACTTAAGTGTTCCAGAATTGCCATTCTCTGCAATGTTATCCATAATTTGTTGTGATCCACACAGTGGAATGTCTTTGCATGCTCGATAAAACACAGGTAAACATCTTTCTGGTATTCTCTGCATTCAGCCAGGATCCATATGACATCAGCAATGATATCCCTAATTCCATGTCCTCCTCTAAACCCATCTTGAATTTCTGGCAGTTCTCTATCCACATATGGATGCAGCCGCTTTTGAATGATCTTCAGCAAAATTTTGCTTGCATGCGATATTAATGATATTGTTCAATAATTTCCACATTTGGTTGGATCCCCTTCCTTGGAAATAGGCATAAATACAGACCTCTTCCAGTCAGTTGGCCAGGTAGCTATCCTCCAAATTTCTTGGCATAGATGACTGAGCTCTTCCAGTGCCACATCCATTTGCTGAAATGTCTCAGGTGGTATTCTGTTAACTCCTGCAGTCTTGTTTTTAACCAATGCCTTCAGTGCAGCTTGGACTTCTTCCTTCAGTACCATCAGTTTCTGATCTTATGTTACCCCCTGAAATGGTTGAATGTTGACCAATTCTTTTTGGTATAGTGACTCTGTGTGTTCCTTCCACCTTCTTTTGATGTGTCCTGCTTCTTTTAATATTTTCACCACAGAATCCTTCAATATTGCAACTCGAGGTTTGAATTTTTTCTTCAGTTCTTTCAGCTTGAGAAATGCTGAGCGTGTTCTTCCCTTTTGGTTTTCTAACTCCAGGTCTTTGCACATGTCATCATAATACTTTACTTTGTCTTGTCAAGCCACCCTTTGAAATCTTCTGTTCAACTCTTTTACTTCATTATTTTTTCCTTTTGTTTTAGCTACTCAACATTCAAGAGCAAGTTTCAGACTCTCTTTTGACATTCGTTTAGGTCTTCTCTTTCTCTCCTGTCTTTTTAATGATCTCTTGCTTTCTTCATGTACAATATCCTTGATGTCATTCTACAACTTGTCTGGTCATCAGTCATTAGTGTTCAACGTGTCGAATCTATTCTTGAGATGGTCTCTAAATTCAGGTGGGATATACTCAAGGTCATACTTTGGCTCTCGTGGACTTGTTCCAGTTTTCTTCAGTTTTAACTTTAGCTTGCATATGAGCAATTGATGGTCTGATATGCAGTGAGCCCCTGGCCTTGTTCTGACTGATGATATGGAACTTATCCATCATCTCTTTCCACAGATGTAGTCGATTTGATTCCTGTGTATTCCATCTGACGAGGTCCATGTGTATAGTCACCGTTTATGTTGGTGAAAAAAGGTATTTGCAATGAAGAAGTTGCTGGTCTTGCAAAATTCAATCATGCAATCCTTGGCATCGTTTCTATCACCAAGGCCATATTTTCCAACTACCAGTCCTTCTTCTTTGTCTCCAACTTTCACATTCCAAACACCAGTAATTATCAATGCATCCTGATTGCATGTTTGATCAATTTCAGACTGCAGAAGTTGGTAAAAATCTTCAGTTTCTTCATCTTTGGCCTTAGCGGTTGATACATAAATTTGAATAATATTCATATTAACTGGTCTTCCTTGTAGACATATGGATATTATCCTATCACTGACAGCATTGTACTTCAGGATAGACCTTGAAATGTTCTTTTTGATGATGAAGGCAACGCCATTCCTCTTCGGTTTGTCATTCCCAGCATAGTAGACCATATGACTGTCTGATTCAAAATGGCCAATACTGGTCTATTTTAGCTCACTAATGCCTAGGATATTGATGTTTATGTGTTCTGTTTCATTTTTGATGAATTCCAGTTTTCCTAGTTTCATATTTCATCATTCCATGTTCCAATTATTAATGGATGTTTGCAGCTTTTCTCATTTTGAGTTTTGCCACATCAGCAAATGAAGGTCTGAAAAGCTTGACTCCATCCATGTCATTAAGGTCACTTCTACCTTGAGGAAGCAGCTCTTCCCCAGTTGTATTTTGAGTGCCTTACTACATGAGGGGCTCATCTTCTGGCATTATATCAGACAATGTTCCATTGCTATTCATAAGGTTTTCATTGGCTAATTCTTTTCAGAAATAGATTGCTGGGCCCTTCTTCTTAGTCTGTCTTATTCTGGAAGCTCAGCTGAAAGCTGTCTGCCATGGGTGACCCTGCTGGTATTTGAATACCGGTGGCATAGCTTCCAGCATTACAGCAACACCCAAGCCCCCACAGTACCATAAGCTGACAGACACATGGTTGGAGGGGGGCAGTTTCTATAAGCCTCTGTAATTATTATCGTCCCCATTGATTGTTTATTTCAAATAGCCCCAGAATGCCTTACCCATACCTACCCTAACCCATGTAGAGGATATCTGGGGGTAATACTAATCTTTCAAAAGTAACAAAGGAGAAGATAAGTCATTTGCATCCAATCTCATGCATTCTTTTATAGCATGGTGACCTGCATCTTTCCACCAGTTCCTGGGCCAAAAATAAAAGGATTTGATACTCGTCTGCTGGAGGTAAGTGTCAGAGGTGGCTGTAGTGGGACACACTGCTTTGTAACTATTAGCTTGGCATGTGCAGACACAATCCCGGTCAATTCAGGCTGGCCATCTCATTCGTCCTTCCCCAGCTGCACTTCCTCTTTAGCAAGTGTGTAAACAGAAAGATGTGTGGCTAAGTGACATGGTTGCCCTATTGACGTTTCTGCTGCGGAACTGGCCAGTATGTGTGTATGCACACATATGTTGTGTTCATGCATGCAGGTGTTCATGTAGTTAGTGGGATGAGAGAAAGAGGAAAAGGTGAGTGCTTTCAAAGTGCATGAAGAACCAGAAGGATGAAGGCACAAATTATCAGACCCGAACTATCAGAGCACAATGTGAGAAAACCAAGGAAACATGAAAACACACAGACATTTGCTAGATCCACCAGGTTTGGCCATAAGAACACAAGAGAAATATTTGTACAAATAACCAATTTAGGAGGAGGATGGATGTTTAGATGAATACAAAGCAGGGATCCACCACCACTACCTCCATCATAAATTGGTAAAGTCTTCCACTTGAATGATCTTTAAAGAAGGCCATAGTAACAGAATATCCAACTATAATCATTGCTCTGTTTGACCACACAGTTGAGATTGGATTGGTGCATTGTGGGCTAATGTTTCCCAGAGACCATTTAGACTGATTCAAGAGGGAATTAAATATAAGTGTTTTAAGTGAAAAGAGGGTTTAGAATATTTTTAATTTCTCTCCAGGTTGAAATATTTGGTTTCAACCTGACATTGATGTCTATAAAAGCAATTACCTATACGCTGTCTCACTTGATGCAGGTGCCATGAGGCTGTCAATGCAGGAATGTGAGAAGTGAGCCCCAGAGGATGTGTCTAGTCTGACTTCAGTCAAGCTACAAATGTTAGAGCAGATTGTAGAGCCCAGGCATTAGGGACCCTGGTCCAGTGCTCTTACCCTACTGTCCAGTCCTAACATTGGCCTTTATAGAGCAGTGTGAAGATCTCAGCTGAGTTAACTACTGCTTAGCTTGCAAATTGATCTTCTCACTACAGAGGCTTAATGATATAATAAATGCTTTGTTCTCAAAAAAAAAAAAAAAATTAGTATTCTTAATTATATTATGTCTTAGTTTCTTAGTGCTGCTGTAACAAAAATACCCCTAGTGGGTAGCTTTTAAGAACAGGAATTTATTTTCTCACAGTCCAGGAACCTAGAAGTCCAAATTCAGGGCATGCGCTAGGAGGTGGGCCTTCCTTGTCACTAGGCCCATGAGGACCTTGACATCCCTTGACATACTTTGGCAGTCCTTGGTATCTGTCTTCCCCCTACATGTATTCTGCTCTTTTTGTAACTCAGAAGTAATTAGGTATAGGACCCACCTTACTCTGATATGCTCTTATTAACATAACAAAGGAAAACCCCTATTTCCAAACAGGGTCATATTTACCGGTACAAGGGTTAAGCTTTCAACACATATTTTGGGGGGACACAATTCAATCCATTACCAGAATTCCAGTTGCCTTCAAGCTGATTCTGACTTACGGTGGCCCCTGTGCATCAGAGTAGAACTGTGCTCTGTAAAGTTTTTAGTGGCTGATTTTTCAGAAGTAGATCGCAGGTCTTTCTTCCAAGATACTTCTGGGTGGACTCAAACCTCCAACCTTTCTGTTAGCAGCCAAGGACCTTAAGCATTTGCATCACCCAGGGACTCCTAATCCATAACACATTATCTGTAATCTTCAAAAGAACTCTGCCAGATGGGTACTATTATCCCCTTCTACGAATGAAGAAACTGAGGTTCAAAGAGCAACTTCTCCAAAGTCATATAACTAATAAGTGACAAAGCTAAGATTTCATCACGGATCTGTGACCTAAGTCAGAGGAACAGGAAGAAGAAGGTGAAGTAAGAGAAGGAGGAAGAGGAAGAAGGAGGGGGAGATGGAGAAAGAGGACAGAGAGGAGGAGAAAGAGAAAGTAGAAGGATAGGAGGAGAGGGAGAAAATATGGGATAGGAAAAAGAGAGGGAAAGGAAGAGGGTGGGAAAGAGAAGAGAGACGAGAAGAAATGGAGTAGAAGGAGAGGAAAAGTGGGATAGGAAGAGGAAGTAGGAAAGGGAAAGAAAGGGAGAAGGAAAAGGGAGATGAAGAGAAAGAGAAATAGCAGTAGAAGAAAGAGACAAGAATCAACTTACTCTTGCCAGATTCTAGAAAGTGGTGGTAGAGGTTAGAAAGCCAGCAGCCAGACTTCAGAGACACTCTGCCAGTGATCTCAAAAGTGTCAAATGCATTCATGAGCACAATGGTTTTAGATGTTCCACAAATGTTTATTTATTCAGTAGTTACATGTTTATTTAAATGTATGTTTAATATTCACTCTTTAAACTCATGATTATTATTGCTTAGAGAGAGACTAGGTTAAAATCACGGCTGATCTTTTAAAAGTGTTGTTGTTGGGTGCCATCCAGTCAATTCCAATTCATAGTGACTCCATGTGACAGAGTAGAACTGCCCCATAGAGTTTCCTAGACTGTAATCTTTATGGGAAGATATTGCCAGGTCTCCACGAGGTGATTATAGGTGGACTTTTTTTTTTTGGTACACAAATGTCTGAAGTTTGGGAATTCTGCAAGGCTGTTGCTATATCTCAACAGCCCGTGGTATCAAGCAGACCAGACATGGCTCTGCCCCTAGGGTGCTGATTTGGATTGTTTTGAAGCTAACAGCTGTCTTTCCTTGTGTTTGTGTTTTAATAGAAGGGCAAGTCTGAAGAACTCCTGAGTGCTCTGGGATGCCAAGACTTCCCTCCCACTTCAGATTGTGAGGAATTGCTGGTGGAGTTTTTAGAAGTGGATGATAGTGAGGACCAGCAGCTAATGCCAGCACACTCTAAAGAACACCGAAGTCAAGGCCTGAAACCCACTCACCTGGATCCTGACAGTGATTCTGGCCGGGGCAGCTGTGACAGCCCTTCCCTTCTGTCTGAAAAGTATGAGGAACCCCAAGAAAATCCCCCCACATTCCACACTCCTGAGGTCATCAAAAAGCCAGAGAATCCTGAAGCAAATATTACCTGCACCTGGGACCCCTGGGACATTCACTTGGAAAGTAAAATATCGTATTTTCATGCTGGTGGATCCAAATCTTCAACATGGCCTTTACCACAGCCACCTAGTCACCACAGCCCGCGATCTTCTTACCACAACATGGCGGATGTGTGTAAGCTGACTGTGACCCCTGTGAATGCAGCCATTACTTTGTTGGACAAAACAGAAAATGATGCTGTAAAAGCCTCTAAAACCGTTGAGACTGGAGAGGAGGAAAAGACAGGCAAGCCAAGGGAGATGGAAAGCTCCCCTTCCAAGATTGACCAAGACATAGCATGGCTGCTGCCCCAGCAGAAACCCCTGTTTCTCTCTGCTAAACCCTTGGATTATGTGGAGATTCACAAGGTCAACAAAGATGGAGCACTAGCATTGCTACCAAAACATAAAGAGAGCAGCAATAAGACAGAGAAGCCTGGTACTCCAGAAACCAGCAAGGAGTATGCTAAGGTGTCCAGGGTGATAGATAACAAAATTCTGGTCTTAGTGCAAGACCCCCAAGCTCAAAATGGGGCTTTGTTGGAAGAATCAGCCAAGGAGGCTCCTCCGTCACATCAACAGAACCAAGCTGAGAAAAACCTGGCCTGCTTCACTGCGACAGCAGATAACTGCAGACTCCAGATGGGGGGCTTGGATTACCTGGATCCCACTTGTTTTATGCACTCTTTTAACTGATGGCTGGGCTCATGGAATGATCAGTTACAGTGTGATTTCTCTTCAGGTAACACTACAGAGTCAATGAAATGCAATCTAGCAGCATATGTCCGAGAATGTGGTTAGAATGACACTACAAAAACTCACTTGCCATTCACTCCTTTCCATAGGCTCCATTTTCAGCCAGTTCCCTTTCTTCAACAGGTGATTCCAAAACAAATCATTTTGTTTCCTAACTGTGATTTGTAGATTTTCTTTTTGCTCTTAGTTATAAAATTATGTGATCAATGAAATAAAAGTACATTGCTTAGTATCCATGAGGGCCAGTACCAATAGGTACATCCCCTTGGAAAAGGTTCTCATGGTTTGGTAAGTGACAGAAAGAAAGAAAATAGACAAAGTTGTTTACCACAGGAAGATGAAAGATATGGAGAAAATGCCATGAAAACTGCTTTTGGAAACCAATTGCTTAACCTGCGCACTCCTCTTTCATTTTATTAAACCTAAAATGGCTAGGATTAACAAAACACAACACACTTAAAGAAATAATGCATTCCAGAACACCAGACGAATTGTTTACATAGTTCTTATACCTTACTGCAGATATGCAAGTCAAAATGTTGCCTCCAATTTTTTCTTAAAAGAGTTTGAATATGCTGAGCGTGGATATCTTTCTTCTAAATTCTATTTCATTCTAAAGCCTCTAGAGAACATAGTTTGGAAAGTAAAATTTTCTTATACGAGAAGCAAATGAATTTCATGTGGTATCTAAAATGTTTTCCTGCTTCATTTCAGCATGATAGATAACTTATTATATACTAGTCTTCTCATAGTAGAAAAAATAAAACCCCAAAAGACTAATTTTAATTTAAAAGATAATCACAGCAGGATCTTCACAGGAATACTGCCTTATTGTACATACGAATTCTACTTTAATACAAGCCCGTAAGTTAAACATTGTATTTTTGAAGACTATTTTTCTACCACTTAGGTAAAATAAAAGGCTATTTTCTACCTTCCCAGTACAGCTGTTTACGTATTCAGTGGGTACGCTATTTTCTGCTACGAGGTTATAATGAGGATTTATAGTACATAGTAGTATATGCAGTCCCTGTTTGTGGAGTAAAATGCCATATCAACACAGAGCCCGCTGAAGAATATGAAGCGAGTGACGAAACTTAATTTCCAACACAGTGTTTTATAGTTTATCTAGTCTTTTTCAACTCTAAGTATTTTAAATGATGACAGTGACAGCCACCACCAACCTAGGGTTTTAGGACTCTCCACAGACCAGAAATAAATTCTCCTGTGAGCTTAGGGCCGCTCTAGGGCTTTTGCTTTTCTCTGGTAAACCTTCATAAAGCTAACATGGAAAACAAAGAGTGTTGACCTCTAGCAGGCTGTTTCAGAGAGAGGGTTTTTGTTTTTCTGAGCAATCTTGGGCAGCAAAGACATTTAAAGCAAAACCAGAAGTTAGTTATCTCTCTGGAGTAGATCCATTTGCAAAATCTTGGCAGAGAAGGAGAGGATGCTCAGGTCAGAAGTGTCCAAACAAAAGTTCTAGGAAACCAGTCATCCATGGAGCAGTGGAAACAACTCAAAGGCCAGGGTATGGCAACAAGGATCTTCACCATGGCAGGCTCCCCTATTGGGGTCAAAAACCTGAACTTCCATTTGAAAAGGAGCATGTGTGAATCCTCTGTTCCTTGACCAGCCTCCCTTTGTTTTTCATTTTATCTGAGGGTGCAGGCCCTGCATGAGCCCAGATGTCATTGCTCCATTTGTCTTCACTAGCTGGACAGAGAGAATGTGAGCTCACCTCTGTGAGTTACATGTTCCACTCCACAAAGACCGTGTTGATAGAACAGGACTCAGAGGTGCCCTGTTGCTGGAAAGGGAACACATTGCCAGCGCTTCCAGAATTGCAATAGTAATAGATCTGAGGCTCTCTTTTCCCAATATATGAACAACATCCTGGGAGAAAAGGAAAAATTTGGGAAAGCTGTTCAAGCTTATTCAATCCCCTAGATTCTTATTACTCAAAGTGGTCTTAGGACAAGCAGCATCAGCATCCCCTGATCACTGGTTAAAAATGCAGAATCTCAGGCCCATCCCCAGACCTATAGAATCAAAATTTGCATTTTACTAAGATCCCACAGATGATTCAGATGCACAGTAAAGTTGGAGAAGCATTGCCCTTGATGACCATTTCCACTACAGAGTGTTATAATTCATGGAAGCCATCCTCTTAGACAGTACGGATCAAACCTGTTTGACCTGTAGTTTGTAACTGCATAGTGCTCAGAACAACACTGGCTCTAAAGAGCAGGTGTAACTAACACACACACATACACACACACACAAAATATGAGTGATTTAAGACTCACATAATGGTAGGATGACTGGCAAAGGTATACACAACTTCCAAGAGGGCCCAGGAATTTTTTTCACCTTGAGAGGCTGTACCTTTAAAGCCAACACTGACTAAACCTTTCCCAATCTAGTCCATTCTTCTCTAAGATATGTATCAATTACTCTGGTAGCTTGACAACTTGAAAATAACCTATTTTTGACATATAATTTGGCATATATAAAAAAAGTATGCTATGGCTTGAACTAATTTCCCTAACCAAAAAAATAAATAAATAACTACTCATTACATAAAATCAAGACTGTAATTCTACGGTCAATTAGTAGTATTTATTTGAAATTCAATGGTCTAGCATATTTTCTATCAAATATACAGCTGGTCAAATGAAAGGATTCAGAATGGGGCTCTAGAGATGTGGGTTCTAGTCTTCTGCTTCCTTGGACAGATTAATTCCCTGTCTTGGCCTCAGTTTCCTCATCTACATAATGGAAGTGTTTGACTCTGTGATCTTTAAAGCCCTTTTAAACTCCAGCTCCTTGATTCCATGGCTCACTGAATATTTCCAGCAAAGGTGATTCTACCCAATCTCTTATATCTTCATTAAGTTAACAAATGATTGTTCTTTATCATGAAAAAACAGCCTTCAGCTCATTATACTTCACCTTTAAATCATCAGTTCCAGTAGGTCTTAATATACTGCATTTTATAAATTATATAGGTACAGTTACATATTCCAAGTACATATGCAAATACGTACAGAGAGAAGAAGAGGCATGACATAGAAAAGAGGTCTATTGCATGAGGATCTAACTTTTTTTAAATGGCCTTTTGCTGAATCAAGCCATGCTCATTTCTTGCTAAGCCCATCAGCCCCAAATCTCTTTTCTTGTATCTGACTGTTGCTTCTGACATTTTTTTCTTTTTGTCTCTTCATGGACCATTTCGCAGTTGACAGCCTTCTACTCTGAGTTAGAAAAAAGTCATATTCTTATAAATAAATACCTAAATATTCAAATTACAAAGCATATGGAGACTAGGTATAGCCAGTGTGTACTTTATGGAAGCTTATGACCCAAACTGCAAAATACTGCCTGGTCATTTTTAACGAATGGGTATAAGGCACCCTGATGTAAGAACAAGTTATTATCAGCAGCGTTATTGACATTTAACAGACTCTACATTCTCCTAAGTGCCTCAGACCAATCCTTGTAGGCAATTATGTGCCAAAGACTGTGCTTTAACTGGTGTTGGTCCGAAGGGGGTCAATCCCTTACCGCCTGTACAGGATCTAGGCAGTTTGACTTCTTGTCCTGTAGTGACCCAACTGACCCAACTCATATGAGTTCATGAGCAACCAGAGGCTCCCAAGTTCCAGGGAGAAAGTTTTTTATCTCTTTCAGGAGGTTGCCCAGCACGCCCGTCACTTGCAGAAAGACTTGGCCCTGCCGTTTGTAACTTTCCCATCTCCTAAGAGTAAACAAGAAAGAGACAGATTTGTACACATGTTACAAAGTGCCTTTCTTCACTTTTCTAAGAATGTTCTCTTTTGCAAGATAAGTATATTGATTGGAAAGTCAAATTTACTTTATCTGTATTTCATCATTTATATAAATGAACGGAGAGGCAAAAAGTTGAGAAGCCAGAAAAGGAATAGTAAAATAGTCCAAGGACCAACCAGCAACTGTCCAGGTATTTTTGTTGAACTGGATTACCATAGAGCTGTGTGAACAGTGTCACTTAACTTCATGTGATAAGAAATTAACTCTGGCTAGGATTTTGAGATAAGACTGACACACTATGATTTGATATTCTTGATTTAAAAGCATATCGATGCAATTTTGAATGTCTTTGAATTACATGTCTGGGTCTGAAAAAGAAAACATATCCATACTTTGGAACTTTACACAAAGACAAATGTAAATGGCTATGGATTATAGTCCCCAGTGTTGCTAACGAAAGACATGCCATTAATGAAGCCTCATGTGTCCTTCACTGGACACATCTCTCCTGCCTTTTCGGTTCAAGCACAATAGTATTGTCACTGGGGTAGTAGACTCAGCACTCATCATCCAGATCTGTAACACCCTGCGGCCACTAAACTAGCTCTATGGCCTTGGGCAAGTCCTTTAAGCTCTGGCCACCAGTTTCGTCACCAGTTAAATAAGTGGGTTGGCCTAAAATGTTTCTTAGATCCCTCCCAACTCTAACAATCTTTGATTCTCATGATTTAAGTAGCATCCAGGATCTCATGTCAAAGTCCTGGGTGTGGTACAGGAAAGCATTGCTGACAGCCTCTTAAGCAGTCAACATCTGAGACAGGGTGGCTACAAGAGTGTCTAAGAGAAGAACAGGGATCCATTCCTCCAAGTCCAATGGTTTAGCATTCTTGCTTCTCCTCTTCCCTAGTAGCTTTGTGTACTTTTAGGCTTTTACTCACTCTCTCCAGGCCCTGGAGCCCTGGTGATGCAGTGGTTAAGAGCTATAGCAGCTAACCAAAAGATCAAGTAGTTCAAACCCACCAGCTGCTCCTTGGAAACCCTATGGGGCAGTTCTGCTCTGCCCTATACAGTCACTATGAGTTGGTATTGACTCGACGACAATGGGTTTGGTTTTCTGTTTGTTTGTTTTTTTTGGTTTTTTCCTCCAGGGCCTAAATTTTTCCTAAGAGTTTGTTCCATGCAGGGATCTTCAAGAAACTAAATTATTCATAAAAAATGACAAAGGATGAGTCAAACATTAAATCAGCTATCACACAGATATCAAGGCCCAGGTGGAGTGCCACAGGTATACTCCCATTTGCATGCTTAGAGATTCCAGTGCATGTGCATTAATTAATTAATTCAAAGACGATTAGTAAATCCAAGCTATGTTGATGGCTATGTACTGGATGTCTTATGCAGAAACTGAAAAATACAGAGTGGTTGCTGGAGAGTTTATAATCTAAAAAGAAGTTCTATTCGTAATGATGACCTGGACTTAGTTCTTGGTTAGCAGGTACATCATCTGCAAATCAAACAGGAGTTCTCTCCTCAAACTTTTGTTTATCAGGAAGGTGGCTTTTTGTCTGCGACTCTCATGTTATCTATTTCAATGAAAGAAAAGGATGGAAAATAGGACAGTTTCAGAAGGTAATGACATCTCAGAATTCTACAAAATGCCCAAAGTAGCCCATTAAACTCAAATGCTATTGGAGGTGGTTAGTCTACAATCTCTTCGGTGTTCTGAATTTATGGTTCTGAGATGTATGTAGCTCACAACACTACAGGCAGCCACTGTTTTATCTACAGCAATTCCTTTGATTTATGAACTGATTTCAAGTCAGGAAACAGAGAGATGTGTGAAGTGGGAAAACATATCTCATTATGTGGTTGGTAAACAAAAGGATTCTTAGGTAACCTTAATCTACTTATTAACCATTTGCCTGCTGCTGACTTTAACAATAATAACTCTAAAAACTTCAGCTACTGAGATAGTAATATCACAAACAACCTGGAGTAGGTATGGTCAAATTATGCTTCCCCTAGATAAACTTCAAAATACAGACTATTTTTCCATGCCAATTTTACAAGTCACAAGTCCTAAGGAAAAATATTTTTACCAAGTTATCTAAAATTGGAAAACTATATGGCAAAGATACCTCTAAAAAAGAGTTTGTTTTATAAAATTCCTGATAAAATGATTTTGAATTTTTCAAAGTAACTACCTCTCCTTTGTGTCCTAACACACTTACTTCAAAGCTGCTTGTTGTTTAGAAATGAAAGATGTCGTGTCTCATTCTTTGAGTGTTTTTGGTGGTCTATCTGCCGTGTGATAATTCTGACATTAAAATAACCCCTCTATTAAACATATATTGCTTTACATGGTCTAAAAGTACATGCCACAATGTAATATATAATTCTTGTATTGTGTAACTCATCATGTAATACAAATGAAAATGATTATTTAATGACTTACAATCTATCCATGTATAGTTTCAACACGATTGTGTGTATGTCTATAAAACAAAACTGAAAAAAAAAAAAGTAATCGTATAGTTTTGTTGAAACTGTGAATGTACTGATTTTTTTTCTTGATTTTTGTCTAAAAGTAGTATAAACTATCATTGTGCAGTTGATCTGGGGTGTTAAATGTTTAAAGTACAATCCAACAACTGTTTAGAAGTCCAGCCCCCAGCTTTGCTTCACGTGACTTCTGATACTGCTTGAGTGTGAACTGCATCGTGAGGCCTGCTTTTGTGCTTTGTTGCTCATTTTAAACAATATCAGAGTCTCATGTGGAAACCAAAGTAATCGAGAACCAGCCTATTGGGCAATCTGTGTCTTCTGTAAAGCCATATGGAAGTGAAGACTGTATAATAGCATAAGGTTCCATATTTTCAAAGCTATCACTACCTCTGCTTTTTGTTTTCTTTCCCTAGAAAAAGCCAAGTGAAATTCTTCAACATTAAGTAGGAAATTAGAAGTGATGGTTACAATAAGTTGCTAGGTTTTTTTTTTAACATGAAAATACACCTTCTAATTCAACATTTTGTAGGTTTATGCTAGGTTTACTCAATCACCACTGCCTGACAAGAGTTAGGGAGAATACATAGTAAATCACCAGATGAAAAACCAATAGCCCAAGAAAGTGCAGATTTTTTCATAACTATAAGTAACCACAAGGTGATAAACCAAAGCCATGATAACATTTCTCACAATTTTACTTCCTTAATCCCCCTAGGGAGTCCTGGGTGGCAAATGGTGAAGCACTCAGCTACTAATGAGAGTTTGGTTGTTCAAACTCACCCAGAGGTGCCTTGGAAAAAAGGCTTGGCTATTTGCTTCCGAAAGGTCACAGCCATGAAAACCCTATGGAGCACAGTTCTACTCTGCAACACATGGGTTCAGCACGAGTCAGAATCAACTCTATGGCAACTTTTTTTTTAATCCCCCCAGAAATAAATCCTTTTTCCTTATTTATTTTGGCTATCAAATATACTATGTTATGGGAAAATAGGCCATTTATTTATCAGAATTAACTTTGTTTGAATTTTAAAAAGTCATTTCTACATCTAGTTGTTATAATGTTTATTGTTTTTCTCTTTAGAAGACTATGGTCATCTGCTTTGTTATCTTCCATTCTTAATTCTGTAAAACTGTGATTATTGTACATTGCACTTTCTGTTTGCCATGGATTTATTCATTTGGTTCCTTCCATTTTGAGAGGGACAACATGGACAGTTAAATCCTTGTCAATAGTATGAGAGATAATGCTAACTGCTATTATTATAACATTTTCATTTTTACTACATGCCAAAAACAACACCTGCCAAACAAATTCTTAGACATCCCAGTCTAAAATGGTCATTGTATTTCTACTGATGTCATTATTGAAAATACTCAGCTCAGTGCCTGTCTCAATAAATGTTTATTTCCCTTGCCTATCTTTCCTCTATTGTTTTTTTGTTTGTTTGTTTGTTTGACATGGAAACTAGCAGAATATGTGTGTGGCTGAAGCAATTTTCTCAAAGAACTTTTGCTGCTAAAAGATCTATAATCAGGAAGTTGTTTATGAAAGTTGGACTCAGACAATTTTCCTCCTTTATCTTCACCCATCTGTATGATTGAAAGACAAAATTTCCCTTTTTTTATCCCATCCATTTCACAGCAGGGAGTCCCTGGGTGGCACAAAGGGTTAAGTGCTGGACTGCTAACGGAAAGGTTAACAGCTTGAACCCACCCACCAAGAGACTCCTGAGGTTATCTAGTTCTGAACAGACATAGCCTTGAAAACCCTATGGAGTGTAATTCTATCTGTGCACGTGGGGTCACCATGAGTCAGAATCAACTCGACCAGCAACTGGTTTGGTTTTTTGGTTTGATTTTCACAGGAGAGGCTGCTAAAAATAAAGTGAGTCAGAATCAAGTGCCTGGGACTCACACCAGAGAAACCCTTTTAGATATTATGAAATAAAGAGAAGGACTAACCATTAAAATAATAATAATAAATGGAATCTTTTTGAACAGTATGATTCATCCATATTACTAACAAAAACTCATCCACATTTCTGACAAAATTCATCAGATTAAGCATAAATGGATAACCTTTCACTTCTAATGGCTCTAAATCTAGACATCTTCACCCACTGTTCATGCTTGTGTTTCAGAGTTGTGAAAAGTTATGGGCGTTTCCTTTCAAAATCTTCCTCTGCCTCCTCTTAGTTCTCTAATGCCGTGTTTTACAGGGGAGAGAAAAGTTTCTTTCTTACATGAGTATCACATGCCAAAACTTGGCTTCAGTTAAAGGAACACCAACTCTCCCATGCTTATATTGGAGCCATTAGCATTCTTGGGCTCCCTTTTATTTTTAAGCCGTGAAATTACGAATACTAGTCACCAGATACACCACCCATGGAATTAATGGTGAGCTGAAAGGACAGGTAGCTAATTTCCCGACATTATTACACGTGCTTCCCTGAAAGAAAAAAACTTATGTATTGCCGTATCTTGCCAGAATCCCATCTGAAACTTCTAAGTAACTTCTAACTAATAAGTTGGAGAAGTCAGAGTTCTCCAACTTACTAAACAGGTTACTTATTATCCTTTATATGCTTTCAGTCAAAGGTTCAAATTTTTTAGGAGCTGAGAGATACGACTTAAATTTGGTAGGAATCTTGAAACCTCAGGAGGGGTTCAGGTGGGAGTGGGAAGGAGTATAGGTAATAGGGTTATTGAGAAGCCCCCATACAGTATTTCTGTAGTAGGTATCTGGGGAGGGTACCAACAGGAACCTTCCTGTTCAGAATATGGGAAGAACGAGTCCTGCTGGCTTTACTTCTGAGAGTCCTGCCAAACAGTGCAGGTGAGACTGGGTCTGTTCTTGATATTATAAAGTACATTCTACTTTGGAGGTCCCTACCCCTGCATCCCCCCCGCCATATGCCTGTCAGTTTTTCGTACTGTGGGGGCTTGAATGTTGCTATGATACTAAAAGCTATGCCACTAGTATTGAAATACCAGAGGGTCACCCGTGGCAGACGGGTTTCAGCTAAGCTTCCAGAATAAGACAGACTAGGAAGAAGAACGGGGCAGTCTACTTCTGAAAAGAATTAGCCTGTGAAAATCTTATCAATAGCAGCAGAATATTGTCTGATATAGTGCCAGAAGATGAGCCCCTCAGGTTGGAAGGCATTCAAAAGATGATTGGGGAAGGAGCTGCCTTCTCAAAGTAGAGTCAACCTTAGTGATGTGTGTATGGAGTCAAGCTTTCTGGACCCTCGTTTGCTGATGTGGTACAACTCAAAATGAGGAGAAACAACTGCAAACATCCATTAAAAATCAAAACATGGAATGTAAGAAGTATGAACCTAAGAAAATTGGGAATCCTCAAAAATGAAATGGAAACATCAAGATCCTGGGCATTAAAGCCAAAATGGACTGGTATTGGCCATTTTGAATAAGACAATCATATGCTCTACTATGCTGGGAATGACAAATTGAAAAGGAATGGCATCACGTTCATTGTCAAAAAGAATACTTCAAGATCTATCCTGAAGTACAATGCTGTCAGTGATAGGATAACATCCATACGCTTACAAGGAAAACCAGTTAACATGACTATTACTCAAACTTACCCACCAACCACTAATGTGAAAGTTGAAGAAATTGAAGATTTTTACTAGTTTCTGCAGTCTGAAATTGATGCAACATGCAATCAGGATGCACTGATAATTACTGGCAATTGAAACGTGAAAGTTGGAAACAAAGCAGAAAGATTGGTAGTTGGGAAATATGGCCTTAGTGATAGAAATAATGCCAGAGATCAGATGATAGAATTTTGCAAGACCAACAACTTCGTTGCAAATACCTTTTTTCACCCATAAACAGCAACTATACACTTGGACCTCAACAGACGGAATACATAGAAATCAAATCGACTACATCTGTGGAAAAAGACAATAGAAGACCTCAATATCATCAGTCAGAAGAAGGCTGGAGGCTCACTGCAGAACAGACCATCAATTGCTCATATGCAAATTCAAGTTGAAACTGAAGAAAATTAGAATAAGTCCACCAGAGCCAAAGTATGACCTTGACTATATCGTACGTGAATTTGGAGACCATCTCCAGAACAGATTTGATGCATTGAACACTAACGACTGGAGACCAGACAAGTTGTGGAATGACATCAAGGATATCATACATGAAAAAAAGGAAGAGGTCATTAAAAAGACAGGAAAGAAAGAAAAGACCTTAATGGATGCCAAAAGAGACTCTGAAACTTGCCCTTGAATGTCAAGTAGCTAAAGCAAAAGGAAGAAATGATGAAGTAAAAGAGCTGAACAGATTTCAAAGTGTGGCTCAAGAAGGCAAAGTAAAGTATTATAATGACATGTACAAAGATCTGGAGGTAGAAAACCAAAAGGGAAGAACACACGCAGCATTTCTCAAGCTGAAAGAACTGAAGGAAAAATTCAAGCCTCAAGTTGCAATACTGAAAGATTCTATGGGGAAAATATTAAACAACACAGGAAGCATCAAAAGAAGATGGAAAGACTACAGAGAGTAACTACTTCAAAAAGAATTGGTCGACATTCAACCATTTCAGGAGGAAACATACGATCAGGAACCGATGGTACTGAAGGAAGAAGTCCAAGCTGCACTGAAAACTCTGGAGAAAAACAAGTCTCCAGGTATTGACAGAATATTAATTGAGATGTACTCACTTGTCTATGCCAAGAAATTTGGAAGACAGCTACCTGGCCAACCGACTGAAAGAGATTCGTATTTATGCCTATTCCCAAGAAAGGTGATCCAACCGAATGCGGAAATTGTGGAACAATATCATTAATATCACAGGGAAGTAAAATTTTGCTGAAGTTCACTCAAAAGCAACTGCAGCAGTATGTTGACAGGAAACTACCAGAAATTAAAGTCAGATTCAGAAGAGGACGTGGAACCAGGGATAGCATTGCTGATGTCAGGTGGATCGTTGCTAAAAGCAAAGAATGCCAGAAAGATATTTACCTGTGTTTTACTGCCTATGCAAAGGCATTCGACTGTGTGGATCAGAGCAAATTATGGATAACATTGTGAAGAATGGGAATTCCAGAACACTTAATTGTCCTCATGAGAACCTGTACATAGGTCAAGAGACAATTGTTCGAATGGAACAAGGGTATACTTCATGGTTTAAAGTCAGGAAAGGTGTGAAAGGTATGCATCAGGGTTGCATCCTTTCACTATACCTACTCACTCTGTATTCTGAGCAAATAATTCAGGAAGCTGGACACAGCATCAGAATTGAAGGAAGTCTCATTAACAACCTGTGTTATGCTGATGACACAACCATGCTTGCTGAAAGTGAAGAGGACTTGAAGTACTTACTGATGAAGATAAAAGACCAGTCTTCAGTACTGATTACACCTCAACATAAAGAAAACAAAAATCCTCATAACTGGACCAATAAGCAACATCATGATAAATGGAGAAAAGTTTGAAGTTGTAAAGGATTTTATTTTACTTGGATCCTCAATCAACATCCATGGAAGCAGTAGTCAAGAAATCAAAAGACGCATTGCACTGGGCAAATCTGCTGCAAAAGACCACTTTAAAGTGTTGAAAAGCAAAGCACCTTGAGGACTAAGTTGCGCCTGACCCAAGCTATGGTGTTTTCAATCGCCTCATATGCATATGAAAGATGGATAATAAATAAAGAAGACAAAGAAGAATTGATGCCTTTGGAATGTGGTGTTGGAGAAGAATATTGAATATACCATGGACTGCCAAAAGAAGGAACAAACCTGTCTTGGAAGAAGTAAAATCGGAATGCTGCTTAGAAGCAAGGATGCCGAGACTATGTCTCACATACTTTGGACATGTTATCAGGAGGAATTGGTCCCTGGAGAAAGACATCATGCTTTGTAAAATAAAGGGACAGTGAAAAAGAGGAAGGCTCTCGACGAGACGGATTGACCCAGTGCCTGAAACAATGGGCTCAAGCACAGCAACAATTGTGACGATGGTGCAGGATCAAGCAGAGTTTTGTTCTGCTGTGCATAGGGTCGATATGAATCGGAACCAACTCAAGGACACCTAACAACAACAACCCCTGCATCAAGGATCCCTGATGGCCCAGTGGTTAAGGTTGGTGATTCGAACCCACCAGCCACCTCATTGGAGAAAGATGTGGCAGTCTGCTTCTGTAAAGATTTACAGCCTTGGAAACCCTATGGAGCAGTCCTACTCTGTCCTGTAGGGTTGCTATGAGTCAGAATTGTCTCCATCTACAACTCTCCCACCGCCTCATGCCACCCCACCATCAACTCTTGCTGCCCATGCAAATGTTAAGCATTTTTCTCTTGTTATCATCAGGTTCACATTAAAATTTATGCTTACAAACTGACTTGAAGCACAGATGTTTTTATGAACGGAATTTTTTTTTTTTTCAAGAAAAAAGCTAGAAGATGTCAGTCAAATAAAACCCCATGTACATGTTGGCTGAAGAAAAGGGAGCTCAGGAATTTTTTTACTGTACAGTCAGCCCCCCGTATCCATGGGTTCTACATCCTCGGATTCAAACAACTGCAGATGAAAAATATTCAGAAAAAAAGAAAGTTCCAAAGAGCAAAACTTGAATTTGCCACACACCAAGTGCTACATTGAGTCCACTCAAACGAAGTGAAGTGCAGCATCCTCTGCTGTAGCCTCCTATCATTTCACAGATCCTCTCTCTCTCTCTAGCACTCCCTGTTTGAGCAGTGTTTTCCTCACATCTTGTCATTATCCCCTAAACAATACAGTACTGTGTAACAATATTTATCTAGCATTTGCATTGTATTAGGTGTTATAAGTAATCTAGAGATGATTTAAAGTATACAGGAGGATGTGCACAGGCTATATGCAAATACTATGCCATTTTATATAAGGGACTTGAGCATCCTGTGATTTTGGTACCCAAGGAGGTCCTGGAACCAATCCCCTGTGGATATAGAGGGATGGCTGTATTTACAAATGTGTTTGAAAGAAATTATAAATGCCACACACACACACATATATATATGAAACATGTATTATATGCAATATGTAACTTCAAGACTAAAGGTTCTTCTTTATTTCAAGGAACTTTATTAGCACATATTTTTTAAAAGAAGGATAAACTGACTTTCTAGGCCTCTCTGGAAATAAAATACACAAAACACACGGTAAAATGGTTATCTTAGGACTCTCATCCAAGGCATTTTTTCAGGCATGCATTTTTATGCTCATCTTTCAACACCTTCTTGGATTTTATTTTCCTGTTTACTCAAAATTAAAATGTACATTTTGTTCCAACCCAGGTAAATTCTACACCTTCTCTTTCCACTGCCCTCACACTCCCTCAGTCTTCATCCATTTCCAGACCGAGGCCTTAAAAATGCAAGCACGCTGGGAAGCACATTGCAGTTCCTTGGGCTTTCAAAATATTCAAAAGGGGAGTTTCCAAATCTGAGATGCAGTCAAGTTTCCCAAATGAAACTTAACGCACAAGTTTCATTGACAAGGATAGACAACTTCTTTTGTTTGCTCTTTCTACCTAGAATTATCCTAGACTAAATCAACCATCAGTCATTCACACCATACCCATCACTGAATAATACTTAATGAGCATTGTGTACCAGGTACTGTGCTAGGATACACTGAGCAATATGAACATGCCCTCTGCCCTCCTGGGAATCGTAGTCTAGTGCCAAAGGCTGAGGTAACTCTTGTGTCCCCAAGTCTCACCAGACTGTGGCTTTTTTAAAAAAATGAGTCGTATAATTCCAGATGAGCCTTTGCTCAAAGAATCAGTCCTCATAAGTAAATGAATTGACTTTGATTGAAATGTCTTTTAAAAATATCGGTACTGCATGAAACTCTAAGGTTTCCAGTATCTAGACCACATCTCCATGCGGTTATTCTTTTTAGCATGCTGGCCTAAACATCCTGAATGCTCTACCCTTCATAGCCTATTTTCTGTGAAATGGAATACTTGAAATGAGAGGTTTCATGTAAATTGGGTTTTGTCTGAAATCCTCCAAAAATGTTTCCCTTTCTTTCAATTCCATGACTCCTAAATGAGTTAGAAAGAGAAAGGGTCCTTTGGAAAAGCTGTTATGTGTCCTCAGTTTTCACCTGACCCTGCCCTGTTGTTGGCAGGAGGCTAGGGGGCAAAGAGCAAAGCTCAGTTACACTCAGGACTTAACTGATAAATCATTGGTGAACCTGTGTTCAAAGAAACTTCTCCAGTAATTATTAACATGACATGAGAATGTCCATGTCACCTCGTTTGCAAGGTATTTTTCCCTAGGAGAAGTCCCAATATCTCCCTATTTGATGAAATGTATTCTATACCTTCAAAGTAACTTGTTGTCTGGTAAACTGAGCACTTTGGGAGACAACAAGAGATTTACGTTCTATCCCTCTTTCTCCACTATTTACCAGTTGTATAAACTGCGAAGGCCCTCATCTCTGGCCTTATATAAAACAGAGATAACTATACCTGATCTTCCTGAAGGAGAGAGAAGAGAAAGACTGACAGCAAATGTTTCATAATCCTCTTGTAACTCAGGGATAGCATCTGTTCAATTGAAGTGTTATCTGGGAACCTAGGGTAAGACCTTGGATTGACATTTCAAGTGACTCCTAGGCTGAAGATGAAGATCTGGAGGAAATCCTCCAGATTCCTTCTCTTCCCAGTTCTCAGCTTCAGTGGAAAATGGGGTAATTCCACACAAGTCAAAAGACTTAACACCTATGAGACCACTACTGTAAATACTCATGAAAAGGTTTACATATAAAAAGAAACAATCTTTGATGGTTTTGAGGGATGGAAGGGGTGCGGATGGAAAAACACTTAATGAACAATAGTCAGGTGGAAACTTTGGTAAAGGGTGAAACAGTACACAATTCTGGGGAAGCCAGCACACCCTGTACAAGGCAAGGTCACAGTAGCTCCATAGACACATCCAAACTCCCTGAAGGACCGAATTTCTGGGCTGACGGCTTGGGGACCATGGTCTCCGGGAAAATCTAGTTCAATTGGTATAATATTGTTTATAAAGAATATGTCCAACTTTCTACTTTGGTGAGTAGCGTCTGGGGTCTTAAAAGCCTGTGAGCGACCATCTAGGATACTCCACTGGTCTCATTCCTTTGGGGGTAAGGAAGAATGAAGAAAACTAAAGATACAAGGCAAAGATTAGTCCAAAGGACTAATGGACCACATCTACCACGGCCTCCACCAGACTGAGTCCAGCACAACAAGATGGTGCCCGGCTACTACTGTCACAATAGTGGGTCCCAGACAGGGCTGGAGAAGAATGTAGACCAAAATTCTAACTCAAAAAGAAAGTCTAGACTTGCTGGCCAGACAGAGACTGGAGAAGCCCTGAGCGTATAGTCCCTAAGTAAATGAGGCCGCTCCTGAGGTTCACCCTTCAGCCAAAGATTGAACAGGCCCATGGAACAAAACAAGTCTAAAGGGATGCACCAGCTCTGGGGCAGGGACTGGAAGTCTGGAGGGAACAGGAAAGCTGGTAATAGGGAACCCAGAATTAAGAAGGGAGAGGGTTGATACGTTGTGGGGTTATTAACCAGTGTCATAGAACAATGTGTGTTTGTTCTGTAAACCTTCATCTAAAGTACAATTTAAAAAAAAAAGACCATGGAAAACAGTTTTGTGCAATGCTAATTGAATTATAAATTGATGCCATTTTACTGGAGTTCATTTAAAAATGGATATCCATTTTGACCCAGAAATTTCACTTCAAGGAATTTATCCAAAGAAAAAAACAATTAGTCAAGTGCACAAAATTCTTTGTTCCAGGATGTTAGAGAAAAGCTAGATGTCCATCAATAGGGACTTAATAAATAAAATATATGTAAACTTCTGGTTTTGGGTCCAACAAATAAACAGCTTGTAAATCATCACTCTCATCCTTACAACAAAAAAAAGGAGGGTAAACTGAAAATCGGTGACCTTTTTTCATCCATCAGAGAAGTAAGTTTGCTGACTAAGTTGCCGTCCCAAAATCTGGACAGCTAGGAAAAGCCAGAGAGTCATAGCCAAAATCAGCTTACCTAGACAGAAGCCACTGGAGCCATAATTGTTAGGAAGGCTTAAATGATTATTCTGATGAATTTCTGGAGGCTGAGTGTGGACTAGGCTTTACCTACAGAAAGCTCACCAGGTTCTCATTGTGAAGCTCTGAGAAAGATACCCTCCTGGCTTTGGTAGGCTGAGAGGAAGAACAATTATCATGAAGTACGCCCAGAGCCTTCTCTATAACAAAAGTGTCTTCTTGAGGGAAAATGACTTTGCCATAGCCTTATCTCAGCTGGGAGAAGGGCATTCTTCCTACTACATCTTCCTCTAACCTTGCTGTCTCACCTAAGAGAGGAAAAAGAAGGGAATAGTTAACAGGAGTAAGAGCTTCTAAGAAATATCTTAGTAATAGTGCAGCCAGGAAAGGGAGTAGGAGGCAGAGATTAATTTTTAAAATTAAAAAAAAAAAAATTACACCACTAAGGAGATATTTGTGAAGATCACAATCCAGAGATACAGATCTACTAAAATGCTGAAATTTAATCATAAAATTATAGTGCTCCAGCACAACAGTGTATTCATCTGAAAGAACTGCCAGGCCCTGACTCTATTTAAGCAGGAGTTCTTGGGGAAGCCAAAGACAACAGGAGAGACACAAACAAGGACACTAGAAGAAGTTGATGCCTCTGACACCTACAGCTACAGAAAATATTAAATACAGCTCAACTCCTAACCATATTAACATAAAACCTCACACTAAAGACACAGTCAGGAGTTCCTGGGGGGTGAAAACAGTTAAGTGCTCGACGACAGTTTGAAAGATTGACAGTTTGAACCCAAGCAGTGGTGCTTTGGAAGAAGAGCCTAGCTGTCTTCTTCCAAAAGGCCACAGCCCTGAAAACTTCATGGAGCAGTTCTACTCTGCCCACTTGGAGTCACCATGAGTTGGAATCGACTCAATGTCAACTAACAACAACAACAAAGACGTATTTACTTCAGTTCCTATTACCCAATACATCATGTCCAGCTTTTATCAAAAATTATAAGGCAATGCAAGCAGCCATGCAAGATACAACTATTGGTATCTTCCTGTCTTCCACAAAGAAGAGTGAGGAAAATCAAAGAGTGAGGAAACAATTAGTCCAAAGGACTAATGGACCACATGAACCATAGCCTCCTTTAGCCTGAGACCAGAAGAACTAGATGGTGGCTGGCTATCACTACCAAACGCTCTGATATGGACCACAATAGAAGGTCCTGGACAGAGTAGGAGAAAAATGTAAAACAAAATTCAAATTCTTAAAAAAAAAACAGACTTACTTGTCTGATAGAGGCTGGTAGAACCCCCGAGACTATGGCCCTTAGATACCTTTCAAATATGGAACAAACCTACTCCTGGAGAGCACCTTTCAGCCAAATGATAGTCAGGCCTATAAAGTGAACAATAAATAATATCCGTGAGGAATGTACTCCTCAGAACATTCAACCATATGAGACCAAAAGGGTAGCAGTTGCCCAAAACAAAGTTCAGAAGGCAGGAAGGGGCAGGGAAGATGGGTGAATAGGAACAGGGGACCCAGGGAGGAAGTGGGTAGTGTGCTGTCACATTGAGAGAATTGCAACTAATGTCACGAAACAAAATGTGTAAATATTATCGAATGGGAAACTAATTTGCTCTATAAACTTTAACCCAAACCACAATAAAATGTTCAAAAAAAAAAAAATTACAAGGCAAGCTGAAAGGCTAGAAAAAACAATCTGAAAAGATGAAGCAAGCTTCAGAGCAAGACTCCAATGTAACACAAATGTTGGGACATAGACAGGAAATTTAAAATAACTATGAGTAATACATTAACAGTACAATGGAAAAATAGACAACGTGCAAGAACAGATGGGTAATGTAAGCAGAGAGATGAAAATTCTAAGAATCAAAAGAAAATTCTAGAAATCAAAAACACTATAACTGAAACGAAGAATGCCTTTGATGGGCCCATCAGTAGACTGGACACAGCTGAGGACAATAGAAACTTCCCAAGCTGATATGCGCAGACAAAAAAAAAATAATGTCCAAGAACTGTGGGACAATTTTAAAAGGTATAGTTGGAATATCAGAAAGAGAATAAAGAACAGCGCAGAAGAAATAGTTAAAGTAATAATGGCCAGGAAACCCTGGTAGTGTAGTGGTTAAGTGCTACAGCTGCTAACCCAAGGGTGGGCAGTTTGAATCCGCCAGGCGCTCCTTGGAAACTCTACCGGGCAGTTCTACTCTGTCCCATAGGGTCGCTATGAGTCGGAATCGACTTGATGGCACTGGGTTTTTGGGAATAATGGCCAAGAACATTTCAAAACTAAATAAAATATATGATGGAATGTTCTGAAAGAATTAGAAAAGATAACTTAGATCTATTTTTTTTTTTTACATGAAAGGCTATGTTTTTGTATGACAAGCTATAGTATTGACTATAGGCAGTTTATGAAACAGAAAGTAGATACATAGATGTACGTTTAAGATTTCTGACAGTGTTTACTAAAATATAATGGTCACATTTGGAGTGATTTTTCCTGTCTTCTTTATGATTTTCCAGAAAAGTTTGTTTTAACAAAAAGCATATATTATGTAATAGTAAGCCAAATAAATTTTCTTCATTGTACATAAAGATGTCACAACTCCTCTCTTCCCCTCCAAAAGTTATTGAAAATGTATTGTTTTGCTTCTCCACCCTAAGCAGTCCTTGATGATGTTGGGTCACTATCACCAAAACAATCTCTAATATTGTTGTCGTTAGGTGCTGTCAATAAGGTTCCAACTCTTAGCGACCCTATTCACAACAGAACAGAACACCGCCTGCTCCTGCACCATCCTCATGATCATTGTTATGCTTGAGCCCATTGTTGCAGCGACTGTGTCAATCCATCTCATTTAGGGTCTTCCTCTTTTTCACTGACCCTCTACCAAGCATGATGTCCTTCTCCAGGAACTGATCCCTTCTGAAAACATGTCCTAACTATATGCGACATAGCCTCATATCCTTACTTCTAAGAAGCATTCTGGTCATATTTCAAGCAAGACAGATTTGTTCCTTCTTTTGGCAGTCCGTGGTATATTCAGCATTCTTCTCCAACACCACAGTTCAAAGGTGTCAATTTTTCTTCAGTCTTCATCATTCATCGCCAGCTTTGGTGATTGAAAAAACCACGGCTTGGGTCATTTTTTTTGGGGGGGGAGGTCAGGCGCACCTTAGTCTTCAAGGTTGCATCTTTGCTTTGTAACACTTTAAAGAGGTCTTTTGCAGCAGATTTGTTGCTTGATGCAGCTTTTAAATTCTTGACTGCTGCTTCCATGGGCATTGACTGTGGATCCAAGTAAAATGAAATCCCTAACAATACCAATCTTTTCTCATGCATGTTGCTTATTGGTCCAGCCATGAGGATTTTTGTTTTCTTTATGCTGAGGTGTAATCCATACTGAAGGCTGTGGTCTTTGATCTTCATCAGTAAGTGCTTCAAGTCCTCTTCACTTTCAGCAAGCAAGGTTGTGTTAACTTCCTTGAATCCTGATGTCCCATTCTTCCTCATGTAGTCCAGCTTCTCAGATTATTTGCTCAGCATACAGATTGAGTAAGTATGGTGAAAAGATACAACCCTGACACACACCTTTTCTGACTTTAAACCATGCTGTATCCCCTTGTTCTGTTCAAACAACTGCCTCTTGGTCTATGCACAGGTTTCCCATGAGCACAATTAAGTGTCCTGAAATTCCCATTCTTAGCGATGTTATCCATAATTTGTTATGATCCACACAGTCAAATGCTTTGCATAGTCAATAAAACACAGGTAAACATCTGTCGTGGATTGAATTATGTCCCCTAAAAAATGCGTGTTATCAGTTTGGCCAGGCCATGATTTCGGATACTGTGTGATTTTCCTATATGCTGTAAATTCTGCCTCTATGATGTTAATGAGGGAGGATGGGCAGCAGTTGTGTTAGTGAGGCAGGACTCAGTCTACAAGATTGGATTGTGTCTTGAGGCAATCTCTTGAGATATAAAAGAGAGAAGCAAGCAGAGAGACAGAGGGAACTCATACCACCAAGGAAGCAGCACCAGGAGCAGCAGAGTGCCTCCTTTGAACCCAGGGTCCCTGCACCTTAGAAGCACCTCGACCAGGGAAAGATTAAGGATAAGGACATTCCTCCAGAGCTGACAGAGACAGAAAGTCTGCCCCTTCAGCCAACACCCTGAATTTGGACTCTAGCTACTAGACTGAGAAAATAAATTTCTCTTTGTTAAAGCCATCCAATTGTGGTATTTCTGTTACAGCAGCACTAGATAACTAAGGCAACGTCTTTCTGGTATTCTCTGCTTTCAGCCAAGATCCACCTGACATCAGCAATGATATCCCTTGTTCTACTTCCTCTTTTCTGAATCCGGCTTGAATTCCTGGCAGTTACCTGTCGATATACTGCAGCCGCTTTTGAATGATCTTGAGCAAAATTTTACTTGCATGTGATATTAATGGTATTGTTCGATAATTTCTGCATTCCATTGGATTGTCTTTCTTTGGAATAGATATAAATATGTATCTTCCAGTCAGTTGGCTAGGTAGCTGTCTTCCAAATTTCTTCACATAGATGTTTGTTGAAACATCTCAATTTATATTCCGTCAATTCCTGGAGCCTGTTTTTTTGCCAATGCCTTCAGTGCAGCTTGGATCACTTCCTTCAGTACCGTCAGTTTCTGATCATATGCTACCTCCTGAAATGGCTGAATGCCTACCAATTGTTTGTGGTATAGTGACTCTGTGTATTCTTTCCATCTTCTTTTGATGCTTCCTATGTCATTTAATATTTTCCCCATAGCAGAAGCCAACACAACTTGTCCAAGGCAAGGGCACGGAAGCTCTGTAGACACATCCAAAGTCCCTGAGGGACCAAATTACTGGGCTGAGGGCTGTGGGGACCATGGTCTCAGGGAACATCTAGTTCAATTGTCATAAGTTCATTTTTAAAGAAAATGTTCTACATTCTACTTTGGTAAGTAGTGTCTGGGGTATTAAAGCCTGTGAGCGGCCATCTAAGATACTCCACTGGTTTCACCCCATCTAGAACAAGGAGAATGAAGAAAACTAAAGACACAAGGGAAAGATTAGTCCAAAGGACTAATGTACTACAACTATCACAGAATCCACCAGACTGAATCCAGCACAACTAGATGGTGCCCAGCTACCACCATTGACTGCTCTAACAGGGATCACAATAGACAGTCCCAGGCAGAGCTGGAGAAAAATGTAGAACAAAATTCTAACACACAAAAGCAGGCCAGACTTACTGGCCTGACAGAGACTGGAGAAACCTTGAGAGTTTGGCCCCTGGATACTCTTTCAGCTCAGTAATGAAGTCACTCCCGAGGTTCACCCTTCAGCCAAAGGTCAGACAGGCCCATAAAACAAAATGAGACTAAAGTTGCACAGCAGCCCAGGGACAAGGACTAGAAGGCAGGACGGGACAGGAAATCTGGTAATAAGGAACCCAAGTTTGAGAAGGGAGAGTGTTGACATGTCTTGCGGTTGGTAACTAATGTCACAAAACAATATGTGTACTAATTGTTTAGTAAGAAGCTAGTTTGTTCTATAAACCTTCACCTAAAATACAATAAAAAAAGAAAAGAAAGTATGCCTATTTTTAAAGTTTAAAAAAAAAAAATTTCCCTGTAGAATCCCTCAATATTGCAACTTGAGACTTGAATTTTTTCTTCAGCTCTTTCAGCTTGAGAAATGTCCAGCATGTTCTTCTCTTTTGGTTTTCTGTCTCCAGGTCTTTGCACATGGTATTATACTTTACTTTGTATTCTTGAACTGCCCTTTGAAATCTCCTGTTCAGCTCTTTTACCTCATCATTTCATCCATTTGCTTTAGCTATTATACGTTGAAGAACAAGTTTCACAGTCTTTTCTGACATCCATTTTGGTCTTTTCTTTCTTTCCTATCTTTTTAATGACCTCTTGCTTTCTTCATGTATGATGTCCTTGATGTCATTCCACAACTCATCTGGTCTTTGGTAATTAGTGTTCAATGTATCAAGTCTATTCTTGAGCTGGTCTCTAAATTCAGGTCAGAAATACTCAAGGTCATACTTTGGCTAATCTTAAGGCCCAAGAAAAATTTAGGTCAAGGGAGCCTGCAGCCTGTGGTGTTCACAAAAGGGAAAAATGATCACATTTTTTCTACTCAGTCCAACCATATTACAGATTGCACACCCCAGGTAGAGGCTGTGTGACATTCCTGATATAGATCAGAGCTAATCTCCAATAAGACACAACAGTTGACCAGACAAATCAAAAAACCAATCGTTACAGCCCCAAAGCAGAATAGATTAGGAGATGGGAGCTCATGCAAAGGGGACAATTTATATTGAGTTTAAAACACTTTTTGTGCTTTCTACTCCACTCACCTCTGTGGGCATCTAGGAGGAGAGGATGTAGGATGTGGGTAAGGGATGTGACCAAGTCAATTCTCCTCCTTATAATGGTACAAGGTTAACTATGTTCATCCCACACCCTCTTTCTTGACCCCGTAGCTCCAGTTACTTTTGTCACTGCCCCCTTATGCACTAAAAAAAAAAAAAACTACCAGGCAAAAAATGCTGCCTCCCACTCTGCAGCAGTAGGAGATATCCCACTCTACAGCAGTAGGAGATATGTACCCACCAGTCGGAGATATGTATACATACTATGTATAAAAAAAAAAAATGTATACATACGTATATATACATAGTAGGAGACATGAATATTGTGTATACATATAACTCTGAGTGAAAAAAAAGACACATATTTGCGTATATTTAAAAAACATGCACCTAAGACAACACCCATTTACAAGAATACATACCAAAAAAAGGATACATGTTAAACATACTAAATATTCGCTTAGGAGAATTAGAAGTCAGAGGACACAGGAGTAACAATGGAAACTTAAGAAATTAAAAATGTAATGAATATAAACCACACTAACTCCTAGCTCTCAACCCCTTGCCTCATTCCGATGCCACTAGGGTTCCTCAGCTGCCCAGAGCCTCCCCTAACTATGTGTCCCCCTACTTCAGCAGTGTGGGATGTCTCCTCCATTTATCTATTCTTCCAGCCATTTCGAATATCCTCTTCCATTGTTCCCTCCTCTCTTTCTCTCTTGAAAGCCCCCAATACCAATTTCTTTGCTCATTCACATCATGCATATCCTCCTTCTCTCTGTCTTACTCACGTCCTTCATTTCTCAGTCTCTGACCCTCACTCATCACCACCCTCCTGTGGAGAGAAGCTCAACCTGCCGAGACCCTGACAGAATACAAAACAAGCTCAAGACCTTCAGCTTTTGCTTGCTTTCTCTCGAGATGCCTGTCTCTCTTTCTCTGTGTGTGTGTGTGTCTGTCTCTCTCTATATATATCCCTCTCTGTCTCTCTCTCTGTGTCTATCCCTGTCTCTCTCTGTGTCTCTATCTCTCTATATCTCTCTGTCTCCCTCTGTCTGTCTGTCTGTCTCTCTCCTCTCTGTCTCTTTCTGGCCCCGGGAGCTCTGCCGCTTGTCTGAAGCCTGTGGCAGTGACCACTCCAGATTCCCCTCTTAAGCCTCCTCCCCCTCTGTCCGTCCTAATTAATTACAAAGTCCAGCGGATCAGTGAGCAGTTGGGGCCCATCCTCAGACCTGTTTCATGGGGATCTGCTTCCTGACAGGGAAAGATGACTCTAGCCTGGAGACATTTGCCGAGAGCTTTGTGCCTGGAGACCTCCTCTCTCAGGATCCCTAAGATGTGTCCTTTCCTGAGTCTGAGTCGTGAGTGGAAACCAGGAGTGCCTGGGTCAGCGGAGGGTGGGTGAGGGGGCAGGGCTGAGCTCTGAAGGCTGTTGCCTGGAATTCTGGAATGTTAGACCTGGATGGGGCTTTAGAGACGGGTGATGTAACATGTAGTTTTCACCCTGTCAGATCAAATGCCGCCATTTCATAGCCAATATTTTGTAATGCCTTCTTTTGTCCAGAAATGAAATTCATTGGTAATAAAACATACTTATACACGATTTCAAAATAATAATAATAAAAAAAAAATAGCTTCAATATAAAGAAGAAATATAAGGAAGCAATTCATAATTGAAACGCTAACTTCAATACTCAGGGACAACCACTTTAGAAAACATAAAGCATTCTCATGAATTTCCAAAATGCCCCCAGGAGGTGGTACCACCCCCTCAATTACTGACAAGGAAACTGAGACTCCCAGAAGCACAGTGATTTACCCAAAATCATCCAAGTTAGGACTAGACACTAAGCCCTCCTCTTCCTCTCCAGCTCTCCCCTCTCTCCAGTAGGACTAGGAAATATGAAGAGACCTGGTGTGTCCTTATGACTGAGACATTGGTGGCTTCATGTATTATATCCTATGTGCTGGTGATTTTCACATGTGTCTTGTTTCATTAGAACCCAGCTACCTCCTCACCAGTTTCCCTCATGCAAAACATGAGCTTAAGCAGGTGTCTGCAGGTTTATGTGCCAGAGTGGCCCCTTCAAGCGTTGAAACCAAAAAAACCAAACCCACTGCCACTGAGTCAATTCCAACTCACAGCAACCCTGTAGAAAAGAGTAGAAGTGCTCCCATAGGGTTTCCAAGGCTGTAATTTTTTTTTTTTAATCTTCCAGTGACTACTCCCAGTGTTACATTTATATGTGTGTATATATTTTCCTGTATATATTTTTTCTTTTTCATTGTGCTTTAGGTGAAAGTTTAAGGTTCAATTTAATTTCTCATTCAAAAATTTACACAAATTTTTTTTGTGACATTAGTTGCAATCCCTACAATGTGATAGCACACTCCACCCCAGGTTCCCTGTGCCCGTTTAATCAGTCCCTGGCCCTTCCTGTCTTCTCATCCTACTTTTGGACAGGAGCTACCCACTTGGTCTCATATATCTGACTGAACTAAGATGTATTATTTTTTGTTTTATAGTCCTGTCTAATCTTTGTCTGAAGAGTGGTCATCAGGAATGGTTTCAGTTCTGAGTTAACAGTGTGTCCAGGGGCCATAGTTTTGGGGGTTCCTCCAGTCTCTGTCAGACCATTAAGTCTGGTTTTTTTTAATGTGAATTTGAATTCTGCTCTACATTTTTCTCCTGCATTTTTTTTTTTTTTTTCCGTACAGGACTGTCTGTTGTGTTCCCTGTCAGGGCAGTCATTGGTGGTAGCTAGTTCTTCTGGTCCCAGATTAGTAGAGTCTCTGGTTCATTTGGTCATTTAATCCTTTGGGCTGGTATTTTCCCTGCGTCTTTGGTTTTCTTCAGTCTCCTTTGTTCTGAGTGGGGTGGGACTAATTGATGTATCTTAGATGACTGCCCATGAGCTTTTAAGACCCCAGACACCACTCCCCAAAGCAGGATGTAGAACATTTTCTTAATAAACTAACTATGTTATGCCAATTGACCTAGATGTCCCCCGAAACTATAGTCCCCAGGCCCCAGCCCCAGCTACCCTGTTCCTCAAAGTTTTTCAAAGTGTCGAGGAAACTTCTTTGTTTTGCTTTGGTCCAGTTGTGCTGACTTCCCCTGTTCGTGTAATGTTCTTCCCTTCACCAAAGTTGATCCTTGTCTACTATCTAGTGATTTCCCTACCCACCCTTGTAACCATCAGAGAATGCTTTTTTGTGTATTTAAATCTTCTCTTGAGTTCTTCTTATAGTGGTCTCATATAATATTTGTCCTTTAGTAACTGACTTATTTCACTCAGCTTAATGCCCTCCAGATTCATTCATGTTGTGAGATATTTCAGGGATTAATCATTGTTCTTTATCATTGCATAGTATTCCATAGTGTGTATGTACCATAATTTGTTTATCCATTCATCTGTTGACAGGCATTTAGGTTGTTTCCATTTTTTGCTATTGTGAACAGTGCTGTAATGAACATGAGTGTGCATATGCCTATTTGTGTGACAGCTCTTACTTCTCTCAGGTACATTCCTAGGAGTGGGATTGCTGGATTGTATGGTATTTCCATTTCTAGCTTTTTAAGGAAGCACCATATCATTTTCCAAAATGCTTGTTCCATTTTACATTCCCACCAGCAGTGCATGAGAGTTCTAATCTCTCCACAACCTCTCCAACATTTGTTTTTTGTGTTTTTTCAATTAGTGCCACCCTTGTTGGGGTGAGATGGTATCTCACTGTATTTTTGATTTGCATTTCTCCAATGGCTAATGATCGTGAGACACCTCATGTGTCTGTTAGCCACCTGAATGTTTTCTTTGATAAAGTGTCTATTCATAACCTTTGACTATTTTTCAATTGGATTATCTGTCTTTTTGTTATTGAGGTGTTGCAGCATCTTACAGATTTTAGAGACTAGACTTATCCAATATGTCATAGCCAAAAAATTTTTCCCAGTCTATGGGTTCTCTTTTTAATCTTTTGATGAAGTTTTTTGATGAGTTTAAATGTTTGATTTTTAGGAGCTCCTAGTTACCTAGTTTCTCTTCTGGCGTTTGTGGACTGTTATAGCTTGTACACTATCGATACCATGTATTAGGGCCCTTAGTGTTGTCCCTATTTTTTCTTCCATGATTTTTAACGTTTTAGATTTTATATTTAGGTCTTTGACCCATTTTGAGTTAGTTTTTTTGTATGGTGTGAGGTATGGGACCTGTTTCTTTTTTTATAAATGTATATCCAGCTATGCCAGCACCATTAGTTAATAAGACTGTCTTTTTCCCATTTAGCAGACTTTGGGCCTTTGTCAAATATCAGCTGCTCACAAACGGATGGATTTGTGTCTGGGTTCTCAGTTCTGTCCCACTGGTGTGTGTGTCTGTTGTACCAGTACTAGGCTATTTTGACTACTATGGCAGTATAATAAGTTCTAAAATCAGGTAGTGTGAGGCCTCCTGCTTTGTTCTTCTTCTACAGTAATGCTTTATTTATCAGGGGCCTCTTCTTTTTTTTTTCTTCCCTTTCAATATAAAGTTAGTGATTTTTTTTCTCCATCTCATTAAAAAAATGTCACTGGAATTTGGATCAGGATTGCATTGTATTTGTAGATTGCTTTGGGTAGAATTGACATTTTCACAATGTTGAGTCTTCCTATCCATGAGCATGGTATATTTTTCCACTTATGTAGTTCTCTTTAGATTTCCTGCAGTAGTGTTTTGTAGTTTTCTTTGCATAGGTCTTTTACATCTCTGGTTAGATTTATTCCCAAGTATCTTCTTGGGGGTCACTGTAAATAGTGATTTGGTGATTTCCTTTTCTATTAGTTCTAGTAGTTTTCTTATGAATTCTTTGAGGTTTTCTGTGTATAGGATCATATCATTTGCAAATAGGGATACTTTTACTTCTTCCTTACCAATTTGGATGTCCTTTATTTCTTTTTCTTGCCCTATTGCTCAGGCTAGGACCATCTGCACAATGTTGAATAATAGTGGTGATAAAGGGCATCCTTGTCTGGTTCCTATTCTCAAGGACAATGCTTTCAGACTCTCCATTTAAAATGATGTTGGCTGTTGGCTTTGTATAAATGCCCTTTATTATGTTGAGGAATTTCCCTGGTATTCCTGTTTTGCTGACAGTTTATCAGGAATGGGTGTTGGACTTTGTCAAATGCAAGGCTATAAATCTTTAGGGAAGCAGACTGCCACAACTCTCTCTCTCACAGGGGAGCTGGTGGTAGAACTGTCAACCTTTCGGTTAGCAGCTGAGCACTTACCACTGTGCCACCAAATGGTATAAAGCTAGTTGCCATCAAGTCTACTCTGACTCATGGCAACTTCATGTTTGTCAGAGTAGAACTGTGCTCCGTAGGGTTTTCAATATGCTGATTTTTCAGAAATAGATCACCAGGCCTTTCTTCTGAGGCCTCTCTGAGTGGACTCAAATTGCCAGCCTTTCAGTTATCAGCCAAGCATATTAACTGTTTGCACCACCCAAGGACCCTCAGCAAGTATTGTTGCTGTTAGTTGCCATCAAATTGGCTCCGATTCACAGTGACCTTTTTGTGTAACAGAGTTGAACATTGTCTGGTCCTGCACCATGTTCATGATTTCTGCTGCTTTTGAGTCTATTGTTTCACCTATTGTGTCAATCCATCTCATTGAGGGTGTCCTTCGTTTTAGGGGACTCTTTGCTTTTCTTGGAAACCCTGGTGGTGTAGCGGTTAAGAGTTACAGCTGCTCTAACCAAAAGATCAGCAGTTTGAATCCACCAGGGCCCCTTGGAAACCCTATGGGGCAGTTCTATACTGTCCTGTAGGGTTGCTGAGTCAGGATCAACTCAGACGGCAATGGATTTTCAGTTTTGTTATTATTTTCCATCTTGAATAGAGTTTTATCTCCATTTTCTCCTCATCTTTCTTTTTTCTCCCCTTCTCTGATATTTGCTACTTTTTTTTTTACAATTGCAATTCTTTGACCCTTAATACATGCCAGATGCTTTAAACCCATTATCTCCTTTTATCTTCAACCAAACATGTTAGTGAGTACTATTATTCAACTTCACAATTTTTCTTAAGAAAAATTAAGAAATTTGGTCAAAGGAGATGCTCTAGATAGAAGGTCCGCATGTTTTAAGTGTTGTCAGATACACAAAAATAAATAAGACCCAATCCTTGTATGCAGAAAACAAATAGAATGCCTACATATAGACTGTATGATATTTGTATGCATAAAATATTCAGTTTTGCCAAATGTTGTATATGCACAGTCACTTTGGTCTAAATATGATACAACAGTATAGAAGCAATTTGCTTTTAGTATAAAAGAGTGGAGAAAATATCTCTGTAGTGCTTTCTTTCCTAATTAGTTAGTGATTGCTAAATTTATAACATGCCCAGATAAGTGTGGTATATGCTCAAATGTGCCATTTTTCTATCAAATACCTTCTCTTCCACAAAGCAGGTATGCACAGGAGGGCGAATGGATGATAAATGATGCCATTTCCAGATAAGAAACTTCTCAAGACTCCTACAAAGCCTTTTGTAAGAAAAGAATGTGAAAATTAGCTCTAAAGGGTGACCTCCTACCTGCAACTCCCCGGTCAGTCCTGACTGCAGTCTGACCAGTTGTCTAGTTACTGTTGAGTCAGTTCTGACTCATGGCAACCCCATGTGTGTCACAGTGTAGAACTGTGCTCCATACGATTTTTAGTGGTTGATTTTTCAAAAGTAGATCTCCAGACCTTTCTTCTAAGGTACTTCTGGGTGGGCTAGAACCCCCAACATTTCGATTAGCAGCTGAGATCATTAATTGCTTGTGCCACCCAGGGACTCCTGTTGAATGAAGTCTGTAGTACTGATTTAACACATGCAAAGGGTCAGGAGGGTGATCTCAGGTAAGCTCCCAATAATGCCAAAAAGAAGAAAAGACAGACCTCGGTATCAGTCAGGGCTCTTGCTTGTGAACAACAGCAACTGCTCTTGGCTCACTTCAGCAAAAAAAGCATTTATATTAAAGATATGGAGGGAAGGTGAGGGGCTGAAAGAATTGACAGGAGGCTGAGGAGGTGAGCAGGAATGGACACAAGGGGAAGCCAAGGAAGGTCCAGCAGGAACAGCAGCAAATCTTGGTAGGGACAGGCTGGTAAGCATGTCATGGCTCCCATGAGGGTCTCAACTATCCCCTCCATTTGGGTCATTTGCTCAAGTCCTGAAGAGAGGACATCTTGTTCACCCATTGGAGGTCTCATAGCAACCCCTTGGTTTCCCTTGTGGAAGGCAGACCCCTGGTATTATTCTATTGCTCAGAGCACATACAAGGGGAAGGAGGGGATTCCTCACCTTGGTTCTTTTCCAGGACTGTGGTAGGGAAATTGGATGATGCCAAACAGCATCTGCAACTTCCAAGGACCATGGACCATTTTGTGAAGGGGGGAAAGATCCCCCTTCAGGTCTGGGAGCTCTGTCAGCTCCAGCTCAGGGAGAAGACAGATGAGAAAAACCTACCCCCTCCCTGCAACCAACCACTGTCTGTCATATACCCAGAACCCAACATTGCCTCAACAGGCCTCCACGGCAGGTGGTGTCTCAAATCCTTAACGCCATCAGTGACTTTCAAAACTGCAAATGCTTTGCTCATTTAATCTGTCACTGCCTCGCCTTTACACTGAAATGATAAAATCTTCTTTTCCTAACTCATGGGTTATCCTAGGTATCAAATGAGATATCAAATGCAACAAATGTTTTTTTAAGTTACCTATTATGCTATACCAAGTCCCTGGGTGCTATACGCTGTTAAGAAGCTTGGTGCTAACTGAAAGGTTGGAGGTTCAAGTCCACACTAGCCATTGAAAACTGCACTCTGACACACCTGGGGTCACCATGAGTTGCACTCAACTCGACGACAACTGGTTTAGCTTTTAGTAGGTTACACAGAAGTAAACCATAATTATTATTTTAATAAATTGCCTTAATTTTCTAACAGTTGTGTTCATTGTATATGCTCAATTTTTTTTTTAATTTTATTTTAAAGGGTAAGGATGTCCCTGATAAATACTCCCTCTGTGCTGAAAGCTGGTTATAGATGTTTTAAAAATATTTTCATTACAAAAAGAATGCTTCTAGAAATTTCAAATACCCGCAAAAATCGATGCTAATTTTTCATTCTTTGAGACTATGAAAACAAAGGTAAGGTGACTGATCTACTGTGGAATTGTGTTTGTGAGAACTAGGCAACTGGAAAATTAAATCCACTAACCCACTTGACATTTAATGTACAAGAGTGGTGGTGTTCTGAAAATTGAATTCTACCTTTAAGTGTTTTCAGTTGTCTAGGTGAATTAAAGTGGAAATTGTTGAATTCGATGAAAATTGTTAGCTGTCATTTGGTTTGGTGGGTCATTTGTTATGCATCAGAGCTAAAAAGGCAGTATCAGACCAGTTAAAAAAAAATGTTTTTAATTGGATTCAGAAATCGCCATAGGATTCAGTATTATTAACCTTCCCCCACCCCTCTTGTGTCTACCTCCCCCACATACACACATGCCACATGCATATATGCTCATACACAATTTCTAAGAACCCAAGAAAAACTTTATTAACCTCAACGCTTACCTCTACCTGAAAACAGGCTGTTTTGAACAAGAATGCAGGTGTTTATCTAGATATTTAGATTCTTAAATTTTTTTGACAAATAATGGAAACCAAAGCATTCTTGGTTTGTTTTGCCCATCAATTTTCATTATTATTACTATTATTTTTGGGTCTTGGTTTTTGCCGAGAGAGGAGGCATGGAAGGCAATAGACGTTTTTGGATGATAGCTAGATTTATTTCACTTATTAATGGATTCTGTTTCCTACTTGCTTGCTTGCTTTCTGTCTTCCTTCCTTCTTTTCTTTCTTTCTTCCTCTTTCTCTCCCTTTTCTTTCCTTTGGCCTTCACTGACTCCATTTCCTCCTGGAATGTCTTCTTCCTATTTCCCCATGCCCAAATCCATTCAAGCCCAGCTCTAATATCCCCTCGTCAATGAAGTCTCCTGTGACAACCTGGGAGAAGGTAATTGATTTCTATGCTGACCTTTCATAGTTCTATGCTCATCCAACCCAAACCCAGTGCCGTCGAGTCGATTCTGACTCATAGTGACCCTATAGGACAGAGTAGAACTGCCCCATAGAGTTTCCAAGGAGCACCTGGTGGATTCGAACTGCCAATATCTACCTCATATAACTCACATCTCATATAACTTCTCCCTTTCTACTAGGTATTAGAGTTACAAATGTGCATATTTTATGTCTCCCCAGGTAAGCTGAATTTGCCTGAGGGTAGACTTCATATGTTTCATTTGCCCCTCCCCCGCCCACCATCACATGCCTATCACCGTCTTGTATGTAATAGGTACTCGAAAATAATTTGGTGACTGAATGAATGAACCTGCCTTGACTGTTTAAAATTCAGGCTTTTCATTTTCAAGTCTTCCTATACAATTCTCCTCCCCCTCCAGCCCAATTTCATTATTCCTATAACCTTGGAGTCAAGAGACCTTACAGCCTCCTCGAGAGGCAATTTTGCAGAAAAGGAAAATAAGACTAAATGAGTGAAGGGATTTTGAATTCTTGGAAACACTCAAAATTCTTTTTTTTTCCCATCTCAAAAGAGTACCTAACATAGAGAGACACAATGAAAATCTTTTCCAATGGTGAAATTCTCAGAAAACTTGAGTTACTTTTTTTTTTTTTTTTGTCATTTCTATGCATCTATATCGAAAAGCTACTTGCTTTTAAAGTAAGAGCAAATTAATGGCATTAGTGATTATTTAGAGCAGAAAAGTGAATGGGATCTCTTTGAAGGAAAATACATTCAGAGCTGTTACTTTCCAGCTTCATTTAAAAACACAATTGTTCATTGTGTTTCTCAGGACTTTGACTTCAGAACCAAACAAAACACCAACATCCTTGCATTCAAACCTTACTGCTGAATAAGAGACATCATTTCCTCAGCTCTCTCCATCTGTAAAATCTTGGAGTTGCACATGCATAGGTGAAGCTTTTATCTTGATATTCACCATGAGTCTTCAAAGTCTGGAGCATTCTTTTCCGAGAGTCCTCTCAACACTCTAGCAAACTCTTCCAGCTCTGATATTCTATGACTCCGTTATCTACCCCACCACTATAGAGAGATCAGAATCTGTGTGGGAGGAGGAGGAGGAGGTGGGCAGTGAATGAGAGGGAAAGAGCACTAGGCTGGGAGCCAGAAAATTGGGAGTCTCGTTCTTGCTCTACTCCTAACTACCTTGGTGACTTTAAAGACATAAACTGTAGACTGGTTACCCCATCTACACAATGAGAAGTTCCCCCCCCAAAAAATCTAAGTTCCCTTCTAGCCTCAAATGGTGATTCCTCTCATTAAAGGAGGAATCGGCTTATCTTTGCTTTGTCAGGGTCTGGTGTTGGCAGCCTTTGTTCTGGAGGGAGGTTTTGTCTTCCAGATCTATTTGCATGTATTTGTTAATACACCATGTTGCCTAATACCTATCCCTCCTCATCCGCTGTAAGAATATTTAACAACCACTAATTTCACCTTTATTAAGAACCAACCAGGTACCAGGCCCTGTTCTAGGCACTGGGATTCAGACCCCAGGTGACTCAGCCCAGAAAGCACCTCTATTAACCAAAAGGATTTACTCCAGCAACACATAACATTGTCAGAAATTTGCCAAATGAAGAGAGAATTATAGTCAACCCAGGGGGATTTCCTGACCTGAGCTTCCCATGATTGTGGGGGACTGTGGGAGGAGAGCCTGTGACTTCCTCCAACACCCTCCATAGCTTTCCTGACCAGATTCTGAAGGAACTATCTCTTTTTCTCCAGAAAATTAGTTATCGAAATGTGTCAGTTTTTAAATCCAAACTGAAGACTGATTTAGATGATATTAAAAAAAAAAAAAAACTAAGAAATAAATAAAATTGCCTAAGGACCTTGATTCAGATAACTATAGGTGATTGTCACAAACAGACCTATATAATGTCTAATTGAGGCTCCTAACTCTCTTCACTTTTGGTAGGTACTTTCTGGACATCTGGAACCAAGCTCAGTCTTCACACAAAACCTAGGATGCCTCCATGTGACTTCACACCTGAAAGATACAAGGTAAGATTCAGGGCTTTGGGAAAACCCAAAAGAGGTGATTCGTCTTGGGAAGCCTCAGTGAATCGTTTCCTCAGGAAGGACCCACGAATGGCCCCACCTGCCATCAAACTGTCCCATCCCAGATACTCTAAGATCTCCTTCCTTTAAGGCACTGGGAGCATCTGATCCCCTCTTACTCCATTTAATACTATTGTATGAACCGGAGTGTGTGTGTGACTGAGACAGAGAGTACAAGAAGCAGATTATACATGACAATTTTGATTAACTCATATGGCAATGCATGATCTGACCACCTTGAGTCCTCCACCAAGTTAGCATTTTTTTCTCAAGCTAATGAAGATTGCATGCTCTCTTTCTCTTTCTTTTTCTCCCTTCTCTCTCTCCCTGTCCTTCTCCCTTTCTCTCTCTCTCTCTCAGTCTCTCTTTCTCTTTCTGTCAGCAATCCCTATTTCGTGCATAATACTAATAGGTTAGAAATTGTGGCATCAATAGGCAGGTCAGGAGGGAGCCACAATGAAGAGAAGCATGAAAGAGATGTTTCTATTAAAGACATAAACACCAGGACTTCTTTTTTTTTTTTTTTTTTAATTTAAAAAAAAAAAAAACTACAGCACCAAAAATGCCTTATTAGTTTAAACATTCTACTTTCAAAGCCCATTTTCTTTTCATTGCTAAAGTCAACTCAAAGCCAGGGATTTCCACTGAAAAGTAGAAAATTTCAGCCTCTTTCTTCATGTTTGACCTGGAAATGGATTGAAGGGCCATGAAAACTAATTTTATTACTTAAGAAGTAAGGCCTTAGTTTCTTGCAAGAAGAATATTGTATAAATGCACCTGCTTCCGAGCCACTATAGGGCAGTAAACTCGTTGCTGTCGAGACGATTCCAACTCATCATGACCTTATAGGACAGAGCAGAACTACCCGCTAGGATTTCCAAGGCTGTAATCTTTACAGACGTAGACTGCCACATCTTTCTCCCACACAGCAGCTAGTGAGTTCAAATGGCCATCCTTTTGCTTAGTAGCCAAACACTATGGCTCCTTCAGTTCATTCGAGAGACTTCAAAAAAAAAAAAAAAAAAACAGTTGCTGTTGAGTCGATTTCTATTCATTGTGGCCCATGTGTGCCAGAATAGAACCATTCTCTATAGAGTTTTCAGTGGCTGTGACCTTTCAGAAGTAGCGCTGCTAAATTGACCTGTTGATCTGATAAGAAATGCCAGAATAAGCAACAGAAAGATTTTAACTCTTCTCTATCCACAGGAAACCCTGGTGGCTAGTGGTTAAGTGCTAGGGCTGCTAACCAAAGGGCTGGCAGTTTGAATCCGCCAGGCACTCCTTAGAAACTCTACGGGGCAGTTCTGCTCTGTACTATGGGGTCGCTACTCGACGGCACTGGGTTTGGTTTTTTTAATCTACAGACCCTTTCGTATAACCGCGTTCTGGAGATCCACAAGCAACATCTCTCTCCTGTGGTGACGGCGTACTTTCAGAAGCCCTTGTTGCTCCACCAGGGACACATGGAGTGGCTATTTGATTTCGAGGGAAACAGATACCTGGATTTTTTTTCAGGTGTTGTCACTGTCAGTGTTGGTCACTGCCACCCGTGAGTATCCTTAAAATTTGGGGTGTTCATTCCAGAGGGGTATTTGAGAAACAGCCTAACAATCATCTTTGTGATTCAGAACCCTTGGTTCAACCAACCGCTTGCTGTCAATTCAACCTCGACTCATAACAACCCCATGCGTGTCAGGGTGGAACTGTGCTCTACAGGGTTTTTGGTGGCTGATTTTTCAGAAGTGGATCTGAAAAGTAGGCACCTCTGGGTGGACTCAAACCTTAACCTCTGGGTTAGCACCCAGGCATGTTAGCCACTTGCACCACACAGGGACTCCTTGGTTCACCTACACTGGATTAAAAAAAAAAAAAAAAAACCTCTTACAGATTATGACTGACCTACTCCCTGCTGTTTGCTGGGCAAAAACCTTAGCACTGCACTTTTTCTTTTCTTGACAATTCAAAGTTCTGCAATTCTTGTCACACATGCAGTGTGGCATGTACTGTGTGATTGGATTGTATGTGTTTCTCCTCTCTCGTGACAGCTTTACAAAGAACGCATCATGAAAAAGGCAGAAATGAAGGGGAAGGCAAGCAGTTCTCAGAGAAGCATGGAGGCAGGTGTGTGGGGGAGGGGTGCTGAGAGATGAGAACTTTTAGCCTGAGGATCATCTTAACTAACTCTGAGAGATAAGTGAGCAGAAAACGGATGATAAGACAAAGACAGAATCACAGCTGGAAATTTACATTGGAAATGGATGGATCAATTAATCTTGAGATTCTCTGCACCTCTGATCACCAACCCACACACATAAATGTCCTCTCGGCAGGTTCTTCTGTGGTCCTTTTGGTTACAGGCATTTCCACCCCAAATATACTGAATCAGAATCTACATTTTAACAAGATCTCCAGGTGATTCCTGGGAATTTGTTAGAAATGCAAATTCTCAGCAGAGAACTTGTTAGAAATGTAAACTCTTAGAGCATTCGAACCAAAACTAAGTCCTGGTTATGGGGCACCTATCTCATCTCATTATAATGCTTATACTCTCTTGCTTTTAATAATATGACCGATAAAACTTATTTTAAATAATAACAGTAAAGTGGCAAGCATAAAATAAATTAAAGAGGTTTGGGCCCTTCTGTCAATGCAGGAGGTGAAAGATCTCCTCCTCAAGCAGCTATCAGGAGGTGAGGAGTTAGTTGTACCTTCAGGACCTAGCCGTCACCTTCTTCTCCCATACCCTTCCCCTACTATCTTCAGGAGGTCCTGAGAAGTACCCAAAATAAATTGCAGGTGCAATTGAAAACATAGGACAAATACACATGAAAGAAGTAGAGAAAAATGAAGCAGAGAAATTTTTTAAACATTTTTTAATTCTTTAAACATTCTCATTTAATCCTCCCAAGGGCCTTTTGACATTGTCCCTGTTAATCAAGTAGTTTCATTGGCTTTCATGACCTTTGAGCTTCTCCTGATCTCCATCTGACTCTTGAGCTTGTTCTTCTAACCCCCTGATTCTTGGTGTCCTGGACACGTTCCTTAGCCCTCAGCTTTTATGGCTATACTCCTTTCCTCCCTTATTATTTCCCCCCACAGAATTGGTCCTACCCCATCTCCCCACTCCAATCATTTAGTTACTATATTTTTAGCAGTCTTGTTAATTGCCATCAAGTCAGCTCCAACTCATGAGACCCCATGTAGAGCAGAATGAAACATTCCCCAGACCTGCACCATCCCCATGATCGTTGGCATGTTCAAGTCCACTGGACAATATTTTGCTGTGATCCATAAGGTTTTCATGGGCTAATTTTTAGAAGCAGATCACCAGGCCTTTCTTCCTGTCTGTCTTTTAGTCTGAAAGCTCCACTGAAACTTGTCCAGCATCGGTAACCCTGCTGATATTTGAAATGCTGACGGCATAGCTTCCGGTATCATAGCAACACATAAGCTGCCAAAGTATGACAATTAAAAGACAAGTGGTGGCCCACATACCTATCTACCCTGATTTCCTACTATCCCTGAACATGAACTTTCTGATGCTGTATGGTTGGTCTGATTCTTTAAAGAATGTGGTTTCACAGTTAAGAAATATTTAGCAACAATAACCACTACTCAATCCTAGATATTTGAATCTCCTTTGAAGGAAAAACTATTGATCGTGCGTTCATGTGAATGAATGGGTCTATGGTCCTAAGAATAAAATGGGAAGGCACCCAGGCTTATACCCAGTCATCTCTATATTCCAAATAGTTCAAAGTGATGTTAATAAAAAAAAAAAACTTATTGTTAAAAGATATTCTGAACCCTCTCCTAGGCCAGGAATTTATTTCCAAAAATTCTTAAAAGACAATTATTTAATCTCCTTTGAACACTTCTCTTGATGAGAAACTCATTGCCTTTTCAGACAACACATACCATTGTTGGATACCTCTGGTTGTTAGAGATATTCTTTCTTCTGTGCCTCTTGAAACTCTTTTAGCGATAGCAGCATGTTTGGGTTTAAAAAGGTCCCTGGGTGGCACAAATGGTTTGTGCTTGACTATTAACCTACAGGATGGTCATTCAAACTCACCCAGAGGCACTGTGGAAGAAAGGACTGGCAATTTGTTTCCATAAAGATTTAGCCAAGAAAACCCTATAGGGCAGTTCTACTTCAAACAGAGGGGTCGCTATGAGTTGGAATCCACTCAACAGGTTTGGTTTCTTTGTTTTTGTTTTTTGGTTCAAGAGCCAGTGTGTGTGTTGACAGGGGACGTGCCTTCTAGCAGTGTGAGTAACTCTGGTCTCCTGCTTCTCCAGGAAGGTCAATGCAGCAGCCCAAAAGCAGCTTACCCACCTGTGGCACACAAGCACCATCTTCTTCCATCCCCCAATGCATGAATATGCAGAGAAGCTATCGGCACTTCTTCCTGAGCCTCTTAAGGTATGATATTTCCAGCTTAAATTTTAAAGGGACAACAGTCTCGTGATTCCAGATACCAGGAGAGTTGCCATAGGAAGCAGGAACACGGGCAGGGGATTTGGTCTGAACAACTACTGAGCCAATACCCATATCTGAAAACAATCAAGCAAAAGGAAAGAATTTGTGAATTGCTGGTGAAACATTTCTGGGGCTGATGTTAACTTGTGTCATCTCTAAGCCTCTGCCTCCCCTTGCTTGCTCTCCTCGCCACCCAGCTTTGCAGAAAGCACTTCTCAGGGGCCCCAGCCCTCCTGACTTTCTTCTCTATGTTCCTCAAGAGGTTTCCATCTCTTTCCTCCACAGCCCCTCTGAAAAGTCATTTGCATTTCTTTCACAAAGCATAGAGCCATTTTTTATAAAATTAATAAACCATCCAGCTCATGAGGTCTAAGATACGTGTCATGGATTGAATTGTGTCCCCCCAAAATATCTCTCAACTTGGCTAGGTCATGATTCCCAGTATTGTGTGGTTGTCCAACATTTTGTCATCTGATGTGATTTTCCTACATGTTATAAATCCTATCTCTATGATGTTAAAGAGATGGGATTAGCAGCAGTTACATAGACTACAAGATTAATCTACATTTTAAGCCAATCTCTTTTGAGATATAAAAGAGAGAGACAAGCAGAGAGATATGGGGAACCTCATAGCACCAAGAAAAAAGAGGAGGAGAATTGCACATCCTTTGGAATTGGGGCCCCTGCGCTTAGAAGCTCGAAGTCCAGAGGAAGATTGATGACAAGGACCTTCCTCCAGAGCCGACAGAGAGTGAAAGCCTTCCCCTGGAGGTGATGCCCTGAATTCCGATTTCTAGCCTACTAGACCGTGAGGGGATAAATTTCAGTTTGTTAAAGCCATCCACTTGTGGTATTTCTGTAATAGCAGCCCTGGATAACTAAGACAATGCACTTAGACTTTTTTGCAAAATGAGATATTTTTGTTCCCCTGAAATGGCTGAATTTCAGCCTGAATTAAGATATTAAAACACTGGCCAAAATTTGCTTTGAGGCGTTAAATGAGTTAATACATATGAAGTGGTTAGTCCAGTGCTTAGTACGTGGTGTTAGCCATTATTATTATTTTACTATTAAAGTAAGATGAAGAAGGATTCCCTGGGTGGTACAAATGGTTGACACGCTCAATTGATAACCAAAAGATCAGAGGATCGAGTCCACTCAGGGGCATTTTGGAAGAAAGACCTGATGATCTACTTCTGAGAAATCAGCCACTGAAAACCCTATGGGGCACATTTCTACTCTGACATTCATGGGGTCTCTAGGAGTCAGAATCGACTGGGTGGCAACTGGTTCGTTGGTTAAGATGAAGAAACTTGTAATCCCTTTGACCTAAGCTCAGCACAGGGATGTTCATGAAGGGGCAGAAACAAGGAATTTGGCAAAGGTACAAGCACACACTCACCTCCAGTTTCTTTAGTTCTCCCCATTCCTTTGGCCAGGCTGAGATATATTTTTTGTATGCTGGCTTGTTTTCACACATACAGGACAGCCAGCCTGGGGCATCCTTTGAGGTTGTAGGCCAGGCAGGCTGCTTTGTTCTAAACCTTCGGAGTCAGGTTTGGCTGGTTTAAGTTTAGCCAAGAGACCTGATCCTAGGCAGTCATATTCACTCAGCACCTAACCACTGTGTGCCCCTGGCAAGTCTCCTGGTCTTAGCAGTTTGCAGAAAATCAAATAGGGCCAACGAAATCCTGGAATCACCCACAACTGTGACAATCTCTTAGCCATTTTTGTATCTCTAGCACTTAGCTAAGGACTAACATTCTCTTGACCCACGCCATGGTGTTTTGAAACGCCTCATATGCATGCGAAAGCAGGACAATGAATAAGGAAGACTGAAGAACTGATGCCTTTGAAATATGGTGTTGGCAAAGAATATTGGATATACCATGGACTTCCAGAAGAACAAGCAAAACTGTCTTGGAAGAAATAGAGCCAGAATGTTGGTTAAAAGCAAGGACTTCCTCTCACATACTTTGGGCATGCTATCAGGAGGGACTGGTCCCTGGAGAAGGACATGCTTGGTTAAGTAGAAAGTCATCGAAAAAGAGGAGGACCTTCAAAAAGATGGATTGACACAGTACCTGCAACAGTGGGCTCAAGCATCACAATTGTGAGGGTGGCACAGGACCAGGCAATGTTCGTTCTGTTGTATGTAGGGTCACTATGAGTTGGAATCCACTAGACAGCACCTAACAGCAACAACAACAGCATTTAGCAGCTGCTCAACGCAGGGCTATAGAGTAATCAAATGATCAGGTGGCTAGGTAGCCCACGCTGGTCTGAGGGGAGCTCTCGTTAATAATCAGAGACTGGGACACGTGGCCTTTAACAATTTTGAATTAATCATGTAATAAGGAAAGAAATTGCAAGATTGTGTGTCTTTTTCCTTCCAGGTCATTTTCTTGACAAATAGTGGATCAGAAGCCAATGACCTTGCCATGCTGATGGCCAGAGCGCACTCAAATAACACAGACATCATTTCATTCAGGTAATCATGCCTGAGAAAATTCAACTATAGTAACACTGACTTACCATAACACTAAATGTGTCCATAAAATATGGCAAGAGGCTTTCCTAGAGGCATTTTTCTCATTTTAGGTTTTAAGGCAGGATCAATCAAATGAACCTTATGACAGGATAGCCCCATCCAAACTGGCCTAATCTAAGACAGGATCCGTGGCTGGGGTCATCAACAGCTTGGAGTCCTCATTAAGCCATAGGTCCTTCTATGGAATTGACAAGATCACAGGTTGTTTGTTCGTTTACTTTGAAGATGTAGTATTGACTACAACATATACCAAGTACTGAATGATTTCTCTGTGCCCAGAGAAGCTCATGTCTCTACCTTATGGCACTGGGCCCATTTTAATCTCTGATTATGACAAGGAGCCATGTACTCATAGAGCCAGCAGGCCATTGTTTCACGTTTTAATCCTGCATATTTCTGTTTCCTTGGATAACTTCAGAGAATTAGTAATTTAATAGATTAATTGAATTAGGATGTTGGCAAAGAATATTGAATATACCATGGACTGCCCAGAGAATGAACAAGTCTGTCTTGGAAGAAGTACAGCCAGAACGCTCCTTAGAGGTGAGGATGTTAAGACTGCCTCATATACTTTGGACATGCTATCAGTAGAGACCAGTTCCTGGAAAAGACAATCATGCATGGTAAAGCAGAGGGTCAGTGAAAAAGAGGAAGACCCTCAGTTAGATGGATTTACACATTAGCTGCAACAGTGGGCTCAAGCATAGCAACAATTGTGAGGACCAGGCAGTGTTTCATTCTGTTGTACACAGGGTCACTATGAGTTGGAACCGACTCAACATCACCTAACAACAACAGCAACAATAGATTAATTATAAAGCCTGATGGTTATGTTAGCACTAAAAATAATAGAAAACTAAGAATTTTGCTCACAGTTGCCGCTAAGGATGATTTTATACAGCAAATTTAAACAGACATTTATAAGGTTTATGTAAAAGACAGGAGTGACTTATAATAAAAGTTGATGAAAAGAAGAAATATTCTCATTCTTCCTGCTGTTGGAAATTTTCTGTCTAAATTCAAAGGAAGACTGATTTCAGCCTCACAACATTACATACAATACAAAATTCCATATAAAACACACACGCAGTTACTACCTTATGGCACTAGGCTAAGGAAACATCTGCTATCAAAGAAGTATGGCAATAAAAAATTTTGATTCATGTTTTACCTAAATAAACATTCCAGAATATGCATGTCAATGACAAGGATTGATCTGTGTGAAGCAGTCATGCTGCTACTGGGGTTCAACACATGATTGTGTCTCTTCTTTCAAAATATAGGACCACTCTTTTGAATAGTCTTAATAATCCTAGATCCTCATAGTTTAAGGGTGGTTTTGATTTAGGAAATTGCCAAAACACGTTTGAAGCCAAAGCTGGTGATCAGGTGCTTTATACTTAAAATGATTGTTTCAGGAGAAAAAACAAACACTGTGTTTCTCATATGCATAATAAGATAGCATACAAGGCACTTAGAGAGGAATTCCCAAAGATGTTAATCAACAGCTGCATCACAGGAACAAATATTTGACTTCCCAGCTAGTGAATACTAGTGGCCATCCAGTCAGCCCCCTGACTTGTGGCAACCCCGTGTGTGCAGAACTGTGCTCCATGGGATTTTCAATGGCCGCAACATTTCAGAAGTAGATTGCCAGGTCTTCCTCCCAAGGCACCTCTGGGTGAACTTGAACCACCAGCCTTTGGGTTAGTAGCTGAGTGCATTAACCATTTGTACCACCAGAGGCTCCATTTTAAAGAATAATACTCATCGAACATGTAATTTCTGGTATGTTTGCTAAAAGATTAGTCTCATTACTTTAGAGTAATAGGGTACATCTCAGGTCAGAGTCCTTGACAGATGATTTCCAAAATTCCTTTCAGCATTTCAAATTCTTACACCTATAAGAAAGATATCTGCAATAAAAAAGTCGTTGGTCTTGCAAAATTCAGTCATGCGATCTCCAGCATCATTTCTATCACCAAGGCCATATTTTCCAACTCCCAATCCTCCTCCTTTGTTTCCACCTCTCACATTCTAATCACCAGTAATTGTCAGTGCATCCTGTTTGCTCGATCAATTTCAGACTGCTGAAGTTGGTAAAAATCTTCAGTTTCTTCATCTTTGGCCTTAGTGGTTGGTGGGTAAATTTGAATAATAGTCATATTAACTGGTCTTCCTTGTAGGCATATAGATATTATCCTATCACTGACAGCATTGTACTTCAGGATAGATCTTGAAATGTTCTTTTCGACGATGAATGCAACACCATTCCTCTTGAAGCTGTCATTCCCAGCATGGTAGACCATACGATTATCCAATTCAAAATGACCAATACCAGTCCATTTCAGCTCACTAATGCCTAGGATATTGATGTTTATGCATTCCATTTCATTTTTGACGATTTCCAATTTTCCTAGATTCATACTTCGTACATTCCAGGTTCCAATTATCAATGGATGTTTGCAACTGTTACTTTTCATTTTGAGTTGTGCCACATCAGCAAATGAAGGTCCTGAAAGCTTGACTACATTCACATCATTAAGGTCAACTCTGCTTTGAGAAGGCAGCTCTTCCCCAGTCATCTTTTGAGTGCCTTCCAACCTGAGGGGCTCATCTTCCGGCACTGTATCAGACAGCGTTCTGCTGCTATTCCTAAGGTTTTCAATGGCTAATTCTTTTCAGAAGTAGACTGCTAGGTCCTTTTTCCTAGTCTGTCTTATTCTGGAAGCTCAGCTGAAACCTGTCCACTATGGGTGACCCTGCTGGTATTTGAATACCAGTGGCACAGCTTCCAGCATCACGGCAACATGCAAGCCCCCACAGTGAGACAAACTGATGGATGACTTTTTCATTGCAAATACCTTTCTTTTCTAACATAAATGGTGACTGTACGCACGGACCTCGACAGATGCAATACACAGGAATCAAATTGACTACATCTGTGGAAAGAGACGATGGAAAAGCTCAATATCATTGGTCAGAACAAGGCCAGGTGCCAACTGTGGATCAGACCATCAATTACTCATGCTAGTTCAAGCTGAAACTGAAGAAAAGTAGAAAAGTCCACGAGAGCCAAAGTACAACCTTGAGTATATCCCACTTGAATTTAGAGACCAAGAATAGATTTGATGCATTGAACTTTAATGACCGAAGACCAGACGAGTTGTGGAATGGCATCAAGGACATCATACATGAAGAAAGCAAGAGGTTATTAAAAAGACAGGGGAGAAAGAAAAGACTTAAATGGATGTCAGAATAGACTCTGAAACTTGCTCTTGAATGTCAAGTAGCTAAAGTGAATGGGAGAAATGATGAAGTAAAAGAACTGAACAGAAGATTTTAAAGGATGGCTTGAGAAGATAAAGTATTTTAACGACATGTGCAAAGACCTGGAGACAGAAAACCAAAAGGGAAGAACAGGCTCAGCATTTCTCAAGCTGAAAGAACTGAAGAAAAAATTCAAGCCTCAAGTTACAATACTGAAGGATTCTATGAGGAAAATATTAAATGATACAGGAAGCATCAATAGAAGAAATACATAGAGTCACTATACCAAAAAGAATTGGTCAACATTCAACCATTTCAGGAGGTAACATATGGTCAGGAACCAATGGTACTGCTGCACTGAAGGCTGCGCTAAAGGCATTGGTGAAAAATCAGGCTCTGGGAATTGACGGAATACCAGTTGAGATGTTTCAACAAACGGATGCCGCACTGGAGGTGCTCACTCATCTATGCCAAGAAACTTGGAAGACAGGTACCTGGCCAACCGACTAGAAGAGATCCATATTTATGCCTATTCCCAAGAAAGTGATCCAACTGAATGTGGAAATTATAGAACAATATCATTAATATCACATGCAAGCAAAATTTTGCTGAAGATCAATCAAAAGCTGCTGCAGCAGTATACTGACAGAGAACTGCCAGAAATTCAAGCTGGATTTAGAAGAGGACATGGAACCAGGGATATCATTGCTGATGTCAGATGATCATGGCTAAAAGCAGAGATAACCAGAAAGATGTTCGCCTGTGTTTTATTGACTGTGCAAAGGCATTCAACTGTGTGGATCATAACAAATTATGGATAACATTGCAGACAATGGGAATTCTGGAGCACTTAATTGTGCTCATGAGGAATCTGTACATGGATCAAGACACAGATGTACAAACAGAACAAAGGGGCACTGCATGGTTTAAAGTCAGGAAAGGTGTGCATCATAGCTGTAACCTTTCACCATACCTATTTAATCTGTATGCTGAGCAAATAATAGGAGAAGGTGGACTATATGAAGAATGGGACATCAGGATTGGAGGAAGACTCATTAACAACACGCATTATGCAGATGACACAACCTTGCTTGCTGAAAGTGAAGAGAACTTGAAGCACTTACTAATGAAGATCAAAGATCACAACCTTCAGTATGGATTACACCTCAACATAAAGAAAACAAAAATCCTCACAACTGTACCAATGAACAATATCATGATAAACGGAGAAAAGATTGAAGTTGTCAAGGATTTCATTTTACTTGGATCCACAATCAATGCCCATGGAAGCAGCAGTCAAGAAATCAAAAGATGCATTGCACTGGGCAAATTGGCTGCAAGAGATGTCTTTAAAGTATAAAAAAGCAAAGATGGCACCTCGAGGACTAAGGTGCACCTGACCCAAGTCACGGTGTTTTCAATCACCTCATATGCATGCAAAAGCTGGACAATGAATGAAGAAGACCAAAGAAGAACTGAATTGTGATGTTGAAGAATACTGACTATACCATGGACTGCCAAAAGAAGGAACAAATCTGTCTTAGAAGAAGTACAACCAGAATGCTCCTTGGAAGTAAGGATGGCAAGACTGTGTCTCACATACTTTGGACATGTTGTCAGAAGGGATCAGTTTCCAGAGAAGGACATCATGCTTGGTAAAGTAGAGGGTCAGCCAAAAAAAGAGGAAGACCCTCAATGAGGTGGATTGACACAGTGGCTGCAACAATGGGCTCAAGCATAGCAACAATTGTGAGGATGGGACAGGACCAGGCAGTGTTTTGTTCTATTGTGTATAGGGTCACTATGAGTAGGAAATGACTCGACGGCATCTAACAACAACAACATAAAAAAAGATAAACCAAAAAAAACCAAACCCAGTGCCGTCGAGTTGATTCCGGCTCATAGCAACCCTATAGGACAGAGTAGAACTGCCCCATAGAGTTTCCAAGAAGCACCTGGCAGATTTGAACTGACAACCCTTTAGTTAGCAGCCATATCACTTAACCACCACGCCACCGGGGTTACCATAAAAAACGTAAGTAAGTTCACCTGACATAGGTGTGATAGCTTCTTAGAAATCATTGGAGTTGAATGTTAATGGTGCTCTGTTTCATCTCCATAGCTTTCATGTGTTTTCTCTTTTGTCCTACGCAGTATTCCATAGTCCGTTGATTGAAGAAAATGAACTTAAGCCCCCCCACCCCCATTGTTTTCTCTCTGCAGAGGAGCCTACCATGGATGTAGTCCTTACACACTGGGCTTGACAAACGTAGGATCCTTCAAGATGAAACTTCCCAGTGGAATGGGTTGCCAAGCAGTGAGTTTTGGGTTTTTGCGTCTTATTTCTCTAAAAACTGCTGGGTCTGTGGAATAATTGATTAGAATTTCTTGGTATTTGGGTTACAAATTAATATAAAACCTGCCGTTAATCCGGGACTCAATTTGATGCAATTGAATTGAAGACCATTTGGGGGAAATATTTCTTAGAAAGGACTTCAGAATCTGAATAATAATTAATGATGTTTTTTGTTATTATTTGTTTTGCTTTCAAGTTAAATCAAGTAAACTGGAAAGAAATGCATTGAATTTAGTTCTCAGAGCCTTCAATGCAGATAATTTCTATCGAGTCATCTCTGCACTCACCTTCTGTTCTCACTTGCTGTGCTCACATTTTCAACATCACAATCAGACACATAATTATTCTTACTCTTTTTTTCAGCTGCTCTTACCCACAAAACCCTTGAGTAAGGCTAACATTGAAATTAGTTTCCTTTGTAGAGTGTCCACGTATCTGATTTCTAAGAAAAAAAAAATTATCTCTTCAGAGCAGAATATTAAGTTTTCTTCCTAAGTGGGGAAGTAGTGAGGGGGGAATCTCAATATCAAATTGGTCAGCTTGTATTCCTGTCTTCCCAAACTCTTTCTTTTGTCATTTGCAGACCATGTGTCCAGATGTTTTCCGTGGCCCTTGGGGAGGAAGCCACTGTCGAGATTCTCCAGTACAGACAATTAGGAAATGCAACTGTGCACCAGGTCCAACTCAGCAGGGAGGGAGGGAATAGGGTAAGGTCTGGAGGGGTAATGGACTTAGAGTAAGGCAGAACCATTCCTGAGTGAACAATTACATTTGAAAAAACAGGAAATGGAAAAGTCAAAGGAAACAAGACTAAAAAGTAACCCCTCATTGAAATAACATTTCTCATGCTGACTACAACTTTACTGTGAGTCCCTGGGTGGTGAATACAATCAACGCTCTCCACTGCTAGTGGAAAGGTTGAAGGTTCAAGTCCACCCAGAGGTACCTTGGAAGAAAGGCTGATGATCTACTTCCAAAAAATCAGCCATTGAAAACTCTATGGAGCACAGTTCTACTCTGACACACAGGGGGTCACCACGAGTCAAAGTCAACTCAACGGCAACTGGAACCACTTTACTATCAGAGTTTGTCTGGTTGGGTATGAAAAGTATCTTATGCTATCAAAACTAAGAAGAGACCATCGCTTGGTACTTAACCAAGGAGCAGCTTTGAATCTTGTGCTCTATTAGCAATAGCTCTGGCATTGATTTTAAAACAAAATGGGGTTTGTGAACTTATTTAGCAATTCCCAATGGAGGAAGAGGAAAAGGGAAAGAATACTTTTAGGAATCTCAAAATTCCAGTTAAGAGGTTCTCCAGGGACCCAGAATGCCAGCCAACATGAGAGCATCTGTCAAAATACCAGGCCTTTCCTTAAAGCTGCTGACTTCTCTTGGAAAAATTTTAAAGGCATTCTCACAAGGAAAATTTGTATGTATCAACCTCATTTTTGTTTACATCCTTTAGTTATTCTTAACATGAAGGAGAGTAGGCATGGAAATGAAATCTGCCATTTGCCCGACATGTGCCGTCATAGTACAGGACCTCTTGAATATTTGGTCTTAAGTAGTTTTGAAGGAAAAGAACTAAATGCTCCAGCCCAAACATCCTTAATGGAAAATGTAGGTCACTGGGTAAAGAGGAAAAATGCAGAATAATAGTCTTAAATATCAGCTTTAAATGGAAGAAAATTCACAGTCATGTTGAAATTCAGATGGGATAATGGCAAAATGGAGGTAGGATGAAAAATGAGCATTGGAACAAGATAAGGTGTCGTGGCCACAAAATTGAGAATTTAAAACCAGAAATAAGTTTAAAGCTATAATTCAAAATCTCCATTTTAAAGGTAGGAAACTGTGATCCACACCTCAGAAGTAAGACAGCTTGTATTTGACCTCAGGTGTTCTGACTCTAAAGCCAGTGCTCCTGATGCCTAGGATCACTCTCATTCACACTGATGTACCATCTGGATGAACCCAGGCTTAAAAACAAGTCCTGGTCTGCTGGCCAGAATTGAAGAGACACATGAAGGCAAGTGATCCGGATTCCACTTCCAGCCCTGCCATTGTCCAGCTATGAGCAGAAGCTCCATCTTTGCCTTCATTTTTCTCATTTGTAAAATGAAGAGAGCCATACCTGGTCCCCCGACTCCCATATTACAGGACTTTATGAGATCAAGGGATAGAAACATACACCTTGTCTTTTCATAGAGTGAGGCAGATTGTATAAGTGCCAAGTAAAACCAAATCTATATATCCAATTTGGAAACCCTGGTGGCATAGTGGTTAAAAGCTACAGCTGCCAACAAAAAGGTCGACAGTTCAGATCCACCAGGTGCTCCTTGAAAACTCTATGGGGCAGTTCTACTCTGTCCTATAGGATTGCTATGAGTCGGAATTGACTTGACGGCAACCATTTTTTTTGCTTTTATATATCTAATCTATATGGCATTGAGAACTAAAATCAGTTCAATGCACCTCAAAGACCTGGTCTGACTGCAAAACCACCAGAACAGAGCCTAGTACACACTGTTGTTGTTGTTGTGTGCTGTCAAGTTGATTTTCAACTCACAGCAGCCTCATATGACAGGGTAGAACTGCCTCATAGGATTTTTTAGGCTGTAATCTTTATAGAAGCAGATCACCAGATCTTTGTCCTGCAGAGCCACTGGGTGGGTTAGAACCACCAACCTTTAAGTTAGCAGCTGAACATTTAACCGTTGGGCTACCAGAGCTCCTTCTAGCACATAGTAAAACCCAGTTCCAGTGCAGAGTAGAACTGCACACAGTAGCACTCAAGAAACAGACTTTTCATCCTGTCCCTACTATATGGACCTCTCTCTTCATCTTTTCTGCTTACTCTCTCTTTGAAGCTTTCTCATCTGCCTTAGGCCAACTTGAAAATACCAGAACCCCAAGATCACCCTCTAGTGGCACTCGGAAGCTAAATGATAGTGACAGACAGACATGTCTGCTTCTCTGGACTGTCACCTTGGGCCAGCTGTTTTCTTAACTCATATCTTCAAGAGACACGACTGATCTCATATCTTTAAATATAACTGGAATACACCAGCCCTCTTTATTGCTTTTAGAACTTGGAAAGTGTTTGTTCTTTGTTGTAAAACAAGTATATCATATATGTTTACAAACATACCCCAACATGGAAAGTATTTTGGGTACAGATGGCCCCAGTTCTCAATTCCTCTTAGAGTTGGTTCACTGTGTGCATATAGGGGCAAACCTTATAAGTCTTTTTCTTTTTTTCACTTCAGAAATATGTCATTGTTCCCAGCATAGGTGAGGGATCCATTTTGTGAACCTAATATAGATGTTCCACCACCTGTCTGTCAGTTTGTTGTACTGTTGTGGCTTGCATGTTACTATGATACTGGAAATTATACCACCAGTATTTCAAATACCAGCAGGGTCATCCATGGAGGAGACTAAGAAAAGCCTGGCTATCTACTTTTGAAAATTAACCAGTGAAAACTCTATGGATCACAACAGAATATTGTCCAATATCAAACTGGAAGACAAGGCCCCTAGCTTGAAGTGTGTGATGGTTAAGACTGTGTGTCATCTTGGTTGGGCCATGATTTTCAGTGTTTATATGTGATCACCCCTATGATGGATCTGCTGTGAGTAGTCAAGCAGTTGAAAGGGAGTTTTTTCGGGCATGAGGCCTGCATCCAAATATACGTGGATGTTCTGGCTTTTGCCCACTCTAGATCCTTCAGGTGCCTCCTGTTTTTCTGACCTCCAGTCCTTGGGACTTGAGCTAGCAGCTTATCTGCCAATCTTGGGATTCATCAGTCTTCAGAGCCTGTGAGTAAGAGCCCTGCTCTCCAACCTACGGATCATGTGTTCACCAGCCCATGCAGCTACATGAATCAAGAGATGCCTCTGTCCTGATCCACGGTCTTGTACATTCCAGCCCCTACAATCACATAAGCCATTTCCTTGACATATATATAAACACACATATACATACTCTCTTTACTGGTTTGGCCTCTCTAGAGAACTCAGCCTAAAACAGAAGGCATTCAAAATAGACAGTGGACTTGAGCAATTAACAACAATACAGATGTTTATATGGTAGATTTCATTATCTTCTCACACCCCACTCTCCAGGATTTTTAATTTCAGTTGTTCATTCCAGGGCCTTTAGTTCAGATCCAACCCATGATGAAATTCACCTCTTATCACCCTACAGTGCCCTGACCTTGGTACTGATCATGTCACTCTCTTTTTGAAAGGCAAGTTTCCTTTTTCTATAAAACTGTTGTTCTTTCTTTGCTCCTCGCTCTGCCTAACTCTTTCTGTACCACCAGCCAAAATAAAATCTCTTCCATCTCCACTCTGTTGCTTGGATCCCATCCAGCAGAGCATCCACTCTCCACCCCCTTGATGTTGCCATGGTAACAGAAATGAACTAAACATGAAATCTCTCTCTAGAGGCAACCTGACCTGAAGTTACATGATGTGCCAATGAAGTAAATGTGAAATGAAGTAAAAAGTTGATTACAGCACATGACCCCTCTCATCTGCCCCCATTGTGGGCCAAACCAAAAAACCAAACCCAGTGCCATCAAGTCGATTCTGACTCATAGCGACCCTATAGGACAGAGTAGAACTACCTGATAGAGTTTCCAAGGAGCGCCTGGCGGATTCGAACTGCTGACCCTTTGGTTAGCAGCTGTAGCACTTAACCACTACACCACCAGGGTTTCTCCATTGTGGGCAGTGGGCAGAAAATCATGAAAGGTCAATACAGGTTTAAGCAAAACCATCTCTTGGTTTGTCCAAATTTAAGCCACTGGAGTTGATTTTGCTCCATCCTTTGATTTCTGTAGTTACAAATGGACTTGCTAAAATTTCCAAATTACATCTTTTGAGCATATGTCCGATCTTCCCTTTAGAGTATTCCTGGGAGGTTTTCTCTCTCTTTCCTAATAAAAATAGGGAATTTCAATCTGTCGAGGCATAGATTTATCTACTATATGCTGCTCACTGAAACAGCGTAAGTGATGCTGCAATACGTACTTTCTGAGTTCAGTATCCTTGTCATTGTTTCCTTCTTCATACCTCTAATCCTCAACTCACACCCCCTCACGTTCCCCAACCCCAGCCTCTGCCAAGCAAACTTTCCCAAATTTCACATGTAGCCTAAAGGTGTATTGGGGGCTAGGTAGAGTTTTCCCCATTTTTAATGAAGGGCTAATATATTTCTGCTTCACTTACTGAAGGTTTCTGTTTCTTATCTGTAGACTTTGGAGGACATCCATGTCACTAAATAGGCATTAGGATGGCACGTGGTGACTGTTTTCACTGTGAGTGGTGCTGAGTCTTCCCATCGCCTCCATATCCCCCTTTTGTATTCCTTCTGCTGTCCATGGATACGAGTTGAAGTGTAGACATTCAGAGGCTCAACCGTTTTTAGAACCAAATTTCAGGTGCATGTGAAAATTCTGAAGGCTCTCTCACTTATGAATGCAGTTGACTTGGGACTTTTGGTATGCTGGAGGGGGAGAATTCCTCTCCCTTGCTTTGCCAGCTCTGCTGCTGGTTCTCAGTTTTAATGATAATATGCTGATGGCAGGCTTCTGGAGTTTGGGCAATCCTTATGGGCTATTGTAAAAATGGCACAGGGGCAGCATCTGACCTCCTCTAATTTCACCGGAGGGAAGGGGAATCAAGATCTCCGGACCAAGGCTGACTCCTATGACGTGGAGGTCAGACATGCCTCCCTTCTCTGCCTTCTTTACCAATTCCAACACCAACCATCACCTCCCCCCCGCCCCGCCCACTGCACTCTTTATTTTTCTGCTTAGTTTGATAATTCATTGCAATGGCTACACAGAACTCACAGACAATACTTATGATTATGGGGTTTACTAGGAAACAGACTACAATTCAGGTTCAGGAATGCCCAAGATATAGTTCTTCCCTCAGTACAGCCTCCTTTCAACTGTGCCTGCAAACATGTCTCTCTCTGGCCCTTGGCCTCTGCCCTGCTGGGACAAGTTTTACAAAGCTCTTTTAGCTCTGCCTATAAGTGCCCTGAGGCACCCCACTCCACCAGTAAGCCTCAGCCCAACTACACTCAGCTCTAGCTTCGTGGGTCAGCAAACTTAGTTCCACCAAGTGCCAGGAGGCACCCTATTCTACCGGCAATCCTCCTACCCGAAAGCACTCAGCTTTTTCCCTCTGTGGGCCAGGAAGCCCATCAAACCATCTCCTGCCAGTCTCTACTGCCACCATTTCTCTGCCACTGTTTCTCTCTGTTTTGGTGTTAAACACTTCTCTCTCTCTTTCTGTCTCTCTCTCTTTCTCTTTCTCTCTGCCTCTTAGCTCCAGGAGCTTCTCAACACAGGGATTCTGGTTCCAAAGGACACACTCCACTCTTGGCTCTTCTTCCTTGGTGGTAGTGAGATCCTCCCTTGCTGCCTCTGGGATGGCCCACTTTAAGCCTAGTGGGATGGCAAAACTGACCAATCCCCTTGATGGGCCACAAGGTGGGAGTACAAGACCACAGCTAGAAAGTCCACACAAAAGCAATCCATCTCATTGCAGCAAATCATTTCCTTTTCCTCTTGTCCCCTCCCGCCCACAGGATTTCAGGTCTGTTGGCCTGCACGGTGAAGCTTATCGCTATTGAAAATTCCATCACTACAGGCAGAAGTGTTTCACAGTGGGAATGTAAACATGGTTAATATTACCAACAATTGAATGAGATGAACAATAATATGACTGCCTAGGTCGTCTCCAGCTGAAAACAAAAATCCTGGCTAAAACATGAAAATCATCCTCTTTAAGGCACCAATACAAGAAAGTAAGAATTTTTAGGAACCCAAAGAGGTCACCAGAGCACTGTAGGCAGCTTTTGCCCTTAGGGCATTTGCAAATCTGATGACCTTGAGCTTCATTTTTTATGGCTTTATGGAATGCAGGGAACAAATAAAAAAGCCTAGGGCCCAGCCAATAAAGGAGATCAAGTTGGAGACCATAGAGCTGGAATTCCAAAGAGGCTGAACCCTCCCTCATGAGTCAACTAGAAATAAACCTATCACCAACAACAGCGCCTTACTCACTGAAAGGTCTGCAAGGATTCTGGTGCTGAGTGCAAGTGGTGTGGCTTGTGGAGAGGAATCACCACTGAAAATTTCAACTACAGTCTGGCCATGATGAGGCTTAGTATTCTGAACTCTCACTACCTCAAGCTGATAATTTAGAGGAATCTCTGGCTGATCATGCTTTAAATACCTGGAAGCTACAAGTGCGAATATTCTCTGGAGGAACCTACTTCATTCTGGACCTCAAAGAATTCTCACAAACAAAATCCCAAGCAAAATAAACATCCCTAGGCAAAATTAACTAACATACAAGGAAAGCAAATGCCACAATCAAGAAACAGACCCATAAAGATTTCAAATAATGGAATTATTCAGACACATTTTAAAAGAAATATGTTTAAAGAAAATCAAATACATGCTTGAAAATATGTACAGGGAACAAGGAACTATAAAGAATAACAAAGCAGGTTTTGGTAAAGAACATAGATTCTAATAAAAAATAATAACTGAAATTATAAAACCCAATGTGTAGGTTTATCAGATTTGATCCAGACAAAAGGAGAATCGATGAGTTTAAAGGGTGATCATTCGAACAAGAACACTTAACTTCCTTCTCAGATAAGAAAAACCTTCAAGTGAAATTCCTCAATGTCTCATAGCAACCACGCTTTCTACTATTTACTTCCCTCTTAATTAATATATATATTTATTGACCACCTACAATGTACCAGGCAGCTTGCTCATCAAGAGAGATTCCGAAAACAAACAAGCATAGTTCCTTTTTAAGAGAAGGGAAGAAAGGCCGGTAAACAGCAATCGTAGTACAAAGTGGCAAGAGCTACAATGGATGAAAGCAATTCTAGAACATTCCTCTTTAGACTGAGTTCTAATTGTCTCATAAACATACTAGCTCTCAAGACTGAGATGCTTTGTAGTTTTAAAATTGTACATCAGATTAAGTGGTGATAAAAGATAAATAAAATAGAGTTACTTTCAAAAAGATTAAATCCACACCCCAATTACATTCAAATTAAATCTACCCATTGAGAATATAAATATCCTTAGCTATCTATTCCAGACTCAAGGATACTTCGGGGCATTTCTTCCCGAGAGGGAAATGACTAAACTAGTTTGTTACTGTCTTTATGGCTATCTTAATCTCCTGCTTTGAGCCAAAGTACAAATCATTCTGACAGAACGTTCCCCCCTCAGAAATCCATATCCTTATATCCTAGTGACTGTGTTCTGAGGGACTCTAATCAATTCACTCATCTTGTTTTCTATTCTTTTTATCCTCATTATTTTGGATGTCATTCTCACATCTTCAAATGTTGGGGTTTGTTTGGTTTGGCTTGTTTTGTTTTTCTAGGCTGCTGCCAAGCTAAAGACCAATATATTGAACAGTTCAAAGATACTCTGAATACTGCTGTGGCCAAGTCAATTGCTGGATTTTTTGCAGAGCCGATTCAAGTGGGTATACTAACCTTAGACCTTAATTCAGCTGAGTTTTTAAACTATCAGGGAGTTTTAACTCATATATTCTACACAATTGCAAAGTATGTTAAGTACCCATTGCTGTGTCCCCCTCTGAATTTAATTCCTGCACTTCCTCCCCTTGAAAAAAGAGGGTCCCTGATTTCCAGTTGACCTTTAAAAAACCATCTCCTCCATTCCCAGACTGAACAGATAGATGAAGCTATTGAATTCTAAAATTCTTCAGAAAAGGAAACCCCAGCAATTTTTAGTTCCCTAATACCTACACTGTGGGTTTTTTTTTTTTTTTTAGTAATACCCACACTGTCAGGGAAGCCTTTCTTTAATCTCACCAAATCGTTTTATTCTACTTTTGTCTAATCTCAGGAAAGAACGAATATGCTCATCCTTTTTCCAGAAGACATGGCCTAAGAGTAATGCCCCTCTTTTCACCCATAGTGGAGACAGTTTTGTAGACTGTTTTTAAAGTTGCTATTGTCACTGAAGAAACCCTGGTGGCGTAGCGGTTATGTGCTATGGCTGCTAACCAAAAGGTTGGCAGTTCGAATCTACCAGGCGCTCCTTGGAAACTCTATGTGGCAGTTCTACTCTGTCCTATAGGATTACTACAGGGTTGCTATGAGTCAGAATCAACTCGACACAATGGGTTTGTTTTTTTTGTTTTTTGTTTTTTTTAATTATCACTAATGACAATGAAGATAATGATCCATTCCAAAAAAAAAAAAAAAAAAACACTTTTTAAACTGTCTCCAGAGCTAGCAATGTGATTATAGGTCGTCTTGGTTTGGTCTTTTGCAGGGAGTGAATGGAGTTGTTCAGTACCCAAAAGGGTTTCTAAAGGAAGCTTTCCAGCTGGTGCGACAGAGGGGAGGCGTGTGCATCGCAGACGAAGTGAGTGGGAATGTAATAGGTACAAGTCACTGCAATGGGGACAGGAAAAACACAGAGAGAAATCTCTTTAACACCTTCTCTGTATCCCAGGCAGAAAGCATTTAGTATGGAAAGTCCATAGTTGGCTATAAATTTATGAAGCTTTAGCTAGATGGCTGGTTGGTTTGTTAGGGAATGAGCTGGTTGGTTTAACAAGTACAACAGAACTTAAACATCCAAATTGATGTCTATCAAATAAGTTACTAAAAGGCATAGTGTTCAATGTGTACTTAAAATTCCCATTTGGGGATTGCTTCAGGGGCAGGTTACAAACCACATAGGAAATTTACTCTCATAACCAAGTCTATGTGTTATTTTTTACCAAAATAGTATTAACCAGCCTGGCAGCATTCACCTTACCTTACCGAAAAAAACTTGCCTGCAAATGGTATTTTTTAAAAATATAAGCAAGCCAACTCTAAGGTAGAATAGAAGTCCCTGGGTGGTACAAATGCTTAACGCACTCAGCAACTAACTGAAAGGTAAGGGTTCGAGTTCACCTAGAGGTGCCTTGGAAGAAAGGCCTGATGATCTATTTTCAAAAAATTAATAATTAAAAACTCTATGGAGGACAGTTGTACTCTGACACACATGGGGTTGAAATCGATTTGACCCCAACTGGTTTAAGTTAGAAGAGCGACACCATTACAGATATTCAAAATATAGTTTTAAAAAAATCTACAGAGAACACCAAAGCCACATGATAACTATAAGCCCAAGAGACAGAAAGGGCCACATGAACTAGAGACTTACATCATCCTGAGACCAGAAGAACTAGATGGTGCCCGGCCACAACCGATGACTGCCCTGACAGGCAGCACAACAGAGAACCCCTGAGGGAGCAGGAGAACAGTGGGATGCAGACCCCAAATTCTCATAAAAAGACCAGACTTAATGGTCTGACTGAGACTAGAAGAATCCCGGTGGTCATGGTCCCCAAACCTTCTGTTGGCCCAGGACAGGAACCATTCCAGAAGACAACTCATCAGACATGGAAGGGACTGGGCAATGGGCTGGAGAGAGATGCTGATGAAGAGTGAGCTACTTGTATCAGGTGGACACTTGAGGCTGTGTTGGCATCTCCTGTCTGGATGGGAGATGGGAGGGTAGAGAGGGTTAGAAACTGGCAAAATGGTCACGAAAGGAGAGACTGGAAGGAGGGAGCGGGCTGACTCATTAGGGGGAGAGTAAATGGGAGTATGTAGTAAGGTGTATATAAGCTTATATGTGACAGACTGACTTGATTTGTAAACTTTCACTTAAAGCACAATAAAAATTATTTTTTAAAAAAACTACAACAGTTTGAGTTAAGGCAGCATTGTTGGAATAAATATATGGTACCCTCAAGGAGGGAGGCCCTGGTGGTCTAGTGGTTAAGCTACACCTGCAAACCAAAAGGTCAGTTCAGATTTGCCAGACGCTCCTTGGAAACCACATGGGACAGTTCTGCTCTGTCCTATAGGGTAGCTATGAGTCGGAATCAACTCGACCACAATGGGTGTTTTTAATCACCAAGAAGACTACTTTGAAGGGAATAAAATTCACTGGCTATATAAGTTCTGACCCTGTGTTTCTAAAAGGAATTGATTTACTTTCATTACACCTTATATAAGGAGCCCTGGTGACACAATGGTTAAGTGCTTGGCTTCTAACCTGAAGGTTGGTAGTTCAAACCCACCCAGCAGCTCATAGGGAGAAAGACCTGGTGATCCAATTCCGTAAAGATTACAACCAAGAAAACCCTATGGGGCAGTTCTATTCTGTCACTTGGGGTCACTATGAGTCAGAATTGACTCGATAGCACCTAAAAACAGCAGTATATAAAAATGTATTAAGGAAAGCAGCCCTTGCCTATTGAGAAAAGCAGTGGAGATCAAAAGGCCAGAGGATGGTCTCCAGGCTGCAGAAGTCCTCCTGGGCAGCTGGCCCATTGCTAGGTGACGCATCCTGGTTCTTCCAACAGGTGATAGACCCCACCAAGGAGAAGTAGAGAACCTGCGAATAGGTTTCATACCTGTTTCAGTCCTGCAATCTTTGCCTGAATTTGTTGTTGTTGCTTGTTGCCATTGAGTTGATTCTGGCTCCTGGAGGCTCCACGTGTTCCAGAGGAGAACTGCTCCATAGGGTTTTCTCAACTGTAATCTTTATGGAAGCAGTTTGTTAGGCTTTTCTTCCATGGAGCTCCTGGGTGGGTTTGAACTGCCAACCTTTAAGTTACCAGCCCATCACAAACCACTTGTGTCCCCCAGGCTCCTCTTTGCCTGAACAGTTTTCCTCAAAGTCCCCACAGCAGATGTTGGGCGGCCCCATCGGCAGAATTATTTTGCAGTGTCTTCGTGTGCAGCCAGGTCTCTCTCTGCTAGCCCCTTGGTGGACTGGACAATCCCTGGTGTACTGCATGTGGAAGCTGGGGCAGCCTCCTCCTGCCAAGCCTGTGCAAGTTCAGGGCATGTGGATTAATCAAAGTCTGAGCTGAACAAAGTTAATCTGCTATTAAAGAAGGAGAAGGAAACGATATTAAGCCAGTTTACAATTAGGTACATCAACGACGAGAATAAACTTTGGCCTTTGTAATCAGCACATAGTAAATCTGCCACAGTTTAGACTAATTAGAGGGGAGATAGAATTAAAAGAAAATAGGAATTTCAGAAATTTTCAAGATATGTGGTTTTATTACTTTTAAGCATGTTATTGGAAACCACCTAAAGCAAGGTGACCTTGAGAAGGACTGTCCTAATGACTGGGTAAAGATAAGAATAGCTAGAACTTTCTGAGACTTACGTATGTACCCAGCACTATTCGTAACACTTTACATGTATAAACTCCGTTAATAACTTACAACAATTCTCTAAGGGATGTCCTATTATTATTGCCTTTTTACTAATGAGAGAATTTAAGCCCAAGATGGCTAAATCACCTGTCAAGGTCATACAGTGAGTAGGGACAGAACCTGGACCCAAACTCAAGCTCCTAAGACTACACTACTCACCACTTTACCAAGCTGTCCCTCAAGAATGACTGGGTGGTGGTGTAGAAAAGCAAAGTATGGCAGAGTAGAATGAAACAGAAGATAGGAGACCCAAGTGTCTGGGCTAGTTCTGTCACCACATGACCTTACACAAATCATCTCAAGTAGCAGGCCTTGGTATGTATGTTCTTTAAAATGAAGGATTTGGAATCGAAGGTAGAAAACTGGCAGTCACAAAGGCCAAACTAGCCAGGCAGTCTCTGCTGATCTGGCACGAACTATGTTTTCAATCTGAAATTGGCTGCTTTTTGGCAGAGCTGGCACACGCGTTACCACAGTCCCCTCCCCTGCTCATAGTTGTAGAATCAGTCTGCTTCTCTTACCTCCGAAGACGTTTGAGTTTATAAACCTTAGCATGAGTGATCTCTGGCCCACTCTAAATGTCTGTGAAACTGATACTTCCTAGGTGATTAAACATGACCTATATATATAAAAAAAAAATAGTCCTACATAATTTCATGTATTCTCCAAATAATCTGATATCTCATATTTATACCATTTTTTACGGTGTTTAGATAGATGTAATAAGGAAGAAAGGTAGGCAGGAAGACAAAATGGATAGATTTTCCCATGAGCTCTTCCCATGTTATCTCATTGGTCAAATTAATCAGTTCGCCCAGAGACCCGTAAGTAGAAAGTAGGAGACCCAGGACTCAAGCCTAGGTCTGTCTGTCTGGCTCCCATGTCTAAGCTCTTCTTTTACATTGGTCACTACCATCTAATTCTAGCCCCTGAAATCTGCCTTTGCAGCAGCACCTTAGATTGAGTAAGGAAAATGAGACGGCAGCCTGAGAAGAAAATCTGTCCCTTAAAATGTACTTCAGAATCAGCCTCAAGTCCTCACACCCCTATTCCTGACCTGTAATATGTATATGTGTGGAGACAAAGAGAGATAGAGAGACAGAAAGAGATGAAGGACACGTCCCCAGAAAGGCTCTGGCAGACATTTGCATGGAGATGTTTGCATTGTTCTATTAGGCACTTCCAGCAATCCTTCGTTCATTCTACAAACATGCAGTTTGTACCAGGCACTCTGCTACGCATTGTGGATATAGAGAGGAATAAGATGAGATTCCTCTAGCGGACATGGACATTAGTGATAAGAGTCCACAGTGACAGGTTTGATGGCAGCACACCCAGGGTACATTGATGGCAAGCAACCTTACTGGGACTCAGGAAATGCCATGCTTTGAAGGACTAAAAGGAATTAGCGAGATGAAGAAGTCAGGAGAGCATTTTCTAGAGAGAGGGAATAGCATGCACAAAATCTCAAAGCTAAGATCAACTTTCCATCCAAATTTCTACAGTTTCCGGATTAGAGGAGTTCAATCCAGAATTAATTAGCTCAGCTGAGTCCTCAAAAGGCAAGTCTCAGGAAGGAAAGGGGATCTCAGGGAAGAGGATGACCAGCCTGTCTGGGCCGGGTAGCAAGGGCCCCAGCCCTACTCGGCCCCAACTCTTGCTTTGTTCAGTCCGGGCAGATCCAGCTTCTCGCCTCACTTCCCTCCCCCTCGCCCTTACCCACCCCCTTACACACAACCCAGACCCAGACCCAGTGCCGTACACACAGGAGGTCCTTATTAAGGGTGGCTAATCATAATGATAATGAAGGTTCCTGGGTAGTGTAAGTGGTTTGTGCTCAACTGCTAACCTAAAGGAGCCCTGGTGGCACAGTGGTTAAGATCTCAGCTGCAAACCAAAAAGTTCGGCAGTTCAAATCCACCAGCTGTTCCTTGGAAGCTCCATGGGACAGTTCTACTCTGTACTATATGGTCGCTATGAATCATAATCAACTCAACAGCAACAGGTTTAGTTTATGGTTTTACTAACCTAAAGGTTAGCAGTTTGAACCCATTCAGCAGCTCTGCAGAGGGCCTGACAATCCGCTTCTGTAAAGATTACAGCCAAGATAACCCTATTAGGGCAGTTCTACTCTGTAATATATGGGGTCTCCATGAGTTGGAATTGACTCTACAGTAATGTATTTAGTTTTAAAAAAAAAAAAAATCATAATGATCCCTTTCACGTGCATTATGTATTTGACCCTCACAGCAGCCCTGTGACATATTGTAATTAGTCTTTCTGTTTGATAGATGAGTTAACAGAGGCCTACAGAAACTAAGAAACACATCCAGAACCACACAAAGCTAGCAGGGGTACCTAAAAGCCCAGGCACAGTTTGAGTGCTTTGAGCACAACAGTACAGTGATGCTGATGATAACAGGGATGATGGAAGTGAGGAGGAGAGGAGGTGGAAGAAGAGGAAAAGGAAGAGATCAAAGAGTCAGAAAAATCAGCATTTCTTGAAAGGCTTCCAATGGTTTTGAATTTGTTCCCATCAGGTACAGACAGGATTTGGAAGGCTGGGCTCTCACTTCTGGGGCTTCCAAACCCATGATGTCCTGCCTGACATTGTCACCATGGCTAAAGGGATTGGGAATGGCTTTCCCATGGCAGCAGTTGTGACAACTCCAGGTAGGTCCTTCAGGCAGTTTATGTATGCTTCTAGGCCTCCTGCATTGGCAATGGTATAAAACACTCACATTTGAACCTATGTGGATTAGAGACGGAGATAGGAACTACACAGTCCATTTCCAGGCAAATGAAAGAAAGAGAGTCTGCCTGCCAGATTGTGGAACAGATGGAAGAAAGACAACCCTTTCTGGTCTTGCTATAAGACCTTCTACCTCCCCTCTCCACAATGAAAACAAAACAAAACCAACCCTGAAACTTCACGGGGAGTCATATTCTTGAAGGAGATGCTTCCTTGGTCTTGCCACATCAATAAACTGTAGATTTAAGGTTCAGAGTAACAGTTTACTTATCAACAAAACACTCAGATATGCTTCTATGCAATTAGGCAGATCATTCCAGGAAATGAACGTTAGAATGAACTTCATATTCCGCCTTCATAAAGTTTTCCAGAAAATAATTTTCTATGAACCATTTATTGTTGAAAATCTTTAAATTATTTAATTTGTTTAAACTAAAGGATAATTAAGTGCCTTATAGTATCTCTAGTGCAGTGGTTAAGAGCTAAGGCTGCTAAACAAAAGGCCGGCAGTTCGAATCCACCAGCCACTTCTCAGAAACCCTAAGGGGCAGTTCTACTCTGTCCTATAGGGTCCCTATGGGTCAGAATTGACTTGATGGCAACAAGTTTTGTGGTATCTCAGCAATTTTATTGAATGAATTATCATTAATTGTCATTGAGTTGGCTCCAACCCAAGATGGCCTTATGTATAACAGAACAAAACATTGCCCAGTCCTGTACCACCTTCCAGCACTCTATCAGGCAGTATTCCGCTGTAATTCATAGGATTTTCACTGGCTAAAAATTTTCAGAAGTATATCACCAGGCTGTTCTTCCTAGTCTGTTTTAGTCTAGAAGCTTTCCTGAAACCTGTCCACCACGGGTGAGCCTGCTGGTATTTGAAATACCATTTGGCATAGCTTCCAACAGCATAGCAACACACAAGTCACCATGGTAAGACAAACTGGCAAACAAGTGGTGGATTGAATGAATAAAGTTATAAAAATGTGGATGTAACAGATGAAATATTACGGAACGAATATATTCTGTGAAACAATCCAGAAATTATGTCACTAAATCCCTGATGTAAAATTGCTTTCATGATATTTCCTTCTTAGATCCAAGAGAAAAATACAGTAAAAAAGATTTAGTTAATTGAAGGTTCCATATAAATTCCCCAAAATCAAGTTTTAAGTACTTTTTAATTTACGCAATGCATTAAAGATTTTGTTATCAAAGCAAATCTATTTTCCTTTGTTCACTATTAGATGGGTGAAGAATGAATTGGAAATGATGCCATTTACAACACAAAAGTAAACATTATCTGAACTTTGTGATGGAAGATTATGGATGGGAATGTGTCATTCTTTATCGACATTTTGCTTTCTCCTCCTAGAGATTGCCAAGTCTTTGGCTAAACGCCTGCTTCACTTCAACACCTTTGGAGGGAACCCTATGGCCTGTGCCATTGGCTCAGCTGTGCTTGAGGTACCTTCCAGCAGCCAAGTTAACATCACCTGCTATTCATTTCAAACACACACACAGAACCCTATCACATTACATTATTAGAGAGCTATTACCAGCTCATGAATTTATGCTAGGTTTCCAGCAGCAATGTGGTTCCCCCCATTTTTAAGATCTGCCTTCAGTGCTTGAAGTATCGATAAGAAGTAATATACAATAAACCTCACATACTTGGGAAATACTGTGAAACCTGTGAGAGCCGGAACTCGACGGGACTGCCTCGGGGTCTGGCAAGTTTTCTGCCTTTGACAGGGTACAGTATTGCCACTTTTCTATTGCTTGTTTTAGTGGAAAATATTCGAGCTTCCCTTCTCTGACAGGCTTCTACCTTACACAGATTTCAGCTTTCACAGGTTTTACTGCAGGTATCCCCAACTTAAAAGGGGGTCCCATTACTATGGCTCCATCATAAGTTGGTTCTGACCTAAGTTGAACAAATTTTTTTTTTTTTTTAGTTTTCATTATTATTGCCTTTTATTGTCAGTATCATTATAAACCTGGTCTTTGAACATCTGTGAGTGAACATCTGAGAATGATAACATCAGCAAATTATGCACTGCAACATGGTATATAGCACATATTGCTAACTATAAGATGTACAAAAAAAGATGGTCATAAGTGCTGTTCATCATAACTGGAATACGTCGTAAAGTTGGAAACTACCTGTATAAGAATTCCCCTGGCCAGCTGATGGTACTGTAATTTCTTTATTATCAGGGTAGCATTTTGTGGATAGTATGAAGTTAACTGCTATCCTTGTTTTCACTTCAATTTTGGCCCTGTCTTGTCTATTTTCCGTCTTTCTTTTTGTTGTACTGTCATAAATTAAATGATTAATGAGAAACTGAGTTCTACGTGATGACTAACTCCATAATTCAGCTGTTGTGAAATACAGTTCAGCCATACCCTATTGATTTGGCCTGGGGTCTCATTTGAAGAAAGGTTTTTTTTTTTTTTTTTAATGCCCTTGCTAATATGCATAATAGCACTTGCTTTAAAAAAATAAAAAAGTGTTAGGTATTTCTGGAGGTTAAGTGCTCTGCTGCTAATCACAAGGTTGGTGGTTTGAACCCACCCACTGGCTCCACAGACGAAAGACATGGTGATCTGCTCCATGAAGGATTATAGCCTAGAAAACCCTATGGGGCAGTTCTACTTTGTCACATAGGGTAGCTATAAGTCAAAAATCTATTCAACAGTACCCAACAACATGTTTCTGGAAGGATGCATAAGAAATTAATAACAATGGCTATTTTCAAGAAGAGGAACTTGGCAGCTGGAGGGCAGGGGTCAGTGAGAGTCATTTTACTGTATACCCTTTTATATTTTCTGATTTTTGAACCATGAGCTACCCATTCAAAAAATTTACCTATTCAAAAATTTCAATTTCAACCCGTTTTAAAAAAATAAATAAATAAGATGTCCTTGCTAATTAAATCGTTATCTGCAAATATGATAAAATTATGAGATGAGAAAATGTGGGTAGGAATGTGTCACTTCATTTGGAAGATATTGCTGCCTTGTTTAGTAAGTGTTTGTGTCATCTCAACCGATTCAGAAGGTAGAACCCAAACCAAAGGAAACCCGTTGTCATGGAGTTGATTCTGTCTTATAGCGACCCTATAGGACTGAGTAGAACTGCCCCCTGGAGTTTCCAGGGAGCACCTGGTGGATTTGAACTGCCAACCTTTTGGTTAGCAGGTGTAGCACTTAACCACTACACCACCAGGTTTTCCTTAGAAGGTAGAAAGGACTTAAATGAAGAAATAGGTCTTTAAAAAGTCAAGGCTTGCCTGGAGTTCAGCAATTATTATTGACTAAATATAAGTATAGTATATTTCATCTATATTGTCAAGAATCACAGGTTTCTGCTGTGAGCAGAACTTAGGTAAAATCCTTTTATGTCATCAGGTGTCCTGGCTGTGGGTTTGCACAAGCCTCAGTTCAGCCAAAGAGGCTAGGACCCCACACTGGAGAACTTGAGCTGTGAGAGTTTGTGTCTGGCTGAGGGCTTCTGGGTAATGGTAAGGAAGCTCCCAGTAGAGCAAGAGCCTGTGACATTCCTTTCCTCAGAGTGTCCCTGGCTATCTCCACATGCAAGGAAAGCCAGAGTGTCTTAATCACCTCTGTATAAATTTTCCGGCAAATCCTGGCAACAATGAGCTTCAACATTATGCTTTCCATGTTGCCATCTGCATTAAGGCATGTCTTCTATTCTTCCCTAAATTCTTACCTACTCCTGAGGTGATGGTGGAGGGTGAGGGATGCGTTCCCTCCACATGATGTTTTCCTTCCTCACAGCAAACCTTTTTATAGTATGAGGTACGGCTACACTAGACTTTGTTTTGGGTTCCATTTATCCGGTTAAATTACTGCCCATTCCCATTGTTGTCAAGTCTAGTTCGAATCGTAGCAACCTTGTAGGACAGAGTAGAACTTCCCTAGGATCTCCAATGGTTTCCTAGTCTGGGCAGTGTTTCGTTCTGTTGTTCGTGGGGATCGCAATAAGTCGAAACCTACCTGAGGGCACCTAACAACAACAACAATCTTTGTGGAAGCAGATTGCCAGGTCTTTTCTCCTATGGAGCAGTTGGCATGTTCGAATTATCGATCTTAAACTTAGCAGCCAAGTTGTTAAACACTGCCCTACCAGGGCTCCTAAATTGCCGCAAAGGCAGTCATATACAATCACGCTTCATGTTTCTCTGTCAATTTTAGAATTTTTTTCATGAAAGATCATTTGCGGCTCTCTCTTTCAACAGGTGATTAAAGAAGACAGCCTACAGGAAAACAGTCAAGAAGTTGGCACCTATATGTTACTGAAGTTTGCTAAACTGCGGGATGAATTTGAAATTGTTGGAGATGTCCGCGGCAAAGGCCTTATGATAGGGATAGAAATGGTGAAGGACAAGGTAGATTCTGACGCGCTGCTCTCTCTGTAGATTTGGTAGGGAAATGTAGGCTGAAAGATCATTTCATTTATTCTCAGGAGCGAACACATCAGGACAGCAAGACTCAGCCAAAGCCCATTAGAGATTAAGAGGCAGCTAGCAGATGGTGAAGCACTCTAGAGGAGTGAGGGAGCACATTTGGAAAAGGGAACTGATACCACCCTTGCCAAACTAGGCAAAGAGCATTCGCTACGACTCAATACTTGGAATTGGAAATAGTGGAAATGAAGGAAAGTATTTAGAGAATGGCAGGTGTTCAGAAGTAAGGGAAAAGGGCCAGGAGTAGGTTGGGGTGCTGGGTTGGAGTAGGGATGTTAATGATATATTTGCATTTGTTTGTTTGTTAGTTTGGTTTGTTTATGGGTTTCAGTCTCCCAAGTAACCAGGGAGGAACATGTCTTTTTGATATTCTCCACCGTCACCTCAAACTCAACATGACAACAATTGAACTTAGCATTTTTCTCCCAACCAGTTATTCCTCCTAAGATTACTGTTCTGGTTTCTTACCCTCCACCATTCTCCCAATTACTTAGCCTCAAAACCACAAAGTAATCATCGGTTCCTTCCTCTTCCCTAATTTTTAAGAGCAAGTCCTGTGATTGTTTCTTTGTCATGTCTCTCGAATCCTTCCCGTTGTTTCCATGCTGCTCCTACAGTCCACTGTAGCAAGAAATTGTCACTTTCCCCCATAAAAACAAAACGTAGCTCCTCAAAGAAATATGATAGCATGAGAATCTTGGCGTGGGAAGATTTGCCAAACTAACTTAACAGCCCCAACTCTTGTCCACAGAGATCCAGCTTCCCCTTGAATAATCTCTTGCTATTTGTGCTTGACACTCCATACTAATGGGAAGAATTGGTGTTTAACCCTTTTAATAATCAGACAAGACCATGGACATAAGAGTCTTCCATCAATACCACACAGCAGAGCCAGTTCAAAACTGGAATGTTTAAATAAGACTTTAAAGCTAAGACAGGGCAAAAGGAAAACAAACAAAGAGTAAGAGATTAGGTCCTCTGCCTCACAATCCATAACACAGTCATCTTTAGCTTGTGGCTCAGTACGAGGGTTGCTTCGAGGCTTGGAAGAGTCCGTCTTAGTCCCCACTCCTCAAAATATGGACTCAAGAGAGGAATGCTCAACGAGAGAGCAGGGATTCCTCCCTTTTCCACTGTTGCAAATCCAACTTCTGTGTCCTCAAAGGCATATGAACAAGGATGTTCATCAGAACTTTACTTATAATAGTAAAAAATTGTGATCCTCCAATAGCCCTCACTACAGAACAAATTAAATTATGGTATGTCCATGCTACAATGACATAGTATATATTTGACAATGTGCCTGTGGAAAACTGAATATTTATATTACATATTTTGATATTTTTATTGCAAAATATAGGAAGAGGTCTTATATTACACCTGAGGATCTGACTCAGCAATGTCATTCCTAATATTAAAAGACTGTGTAATGTCAGATGGATCCTGGCTGAAAGCAGAGAATACCAGAAAGATGTTTCCCTATGTTTTATTGACTACGCAAAGGCATTCAACTATGTGGGTTGAAACAAAATATGAATAACATTGTGAAGAATGGGAGTTCCAGAACACTTAATTGTGCTCATGCGGAACCTGTGCATTGACCAAGAGGTAGTGTGTGAACAGAACAAAGGGATGCTGCGTGGTTTAAAGTCAGGAAAGGTGTGCATCAGGGCTGTATTCTCTCACCATACTTATCTAATTTGTATGCTGAGCAAATAACCCGAGAAGCTGGGCTATATAAAGAAGAACAGGCAACAGGATTGGAGAAAGACTCATTAACAACCTGTGATATGCGAAAGGTGGTGGGGACAGCACTCAGTACTCAATATTGGAAGACGAGAGCAGTAGTCAGGAGTCCCTGGGTAGGGCAAACGTTCAGCAGTCGAAAGGCTGGCAGTTCAAATGCACCTGGAGGCACTCAGAAGAAAGGCCTGGCGATCTGCTTCTGAAAGGTCACAGTCTTGAAAACTCTACTGAGTGCAGATCTACTCTGCAACACATAGGGTCACCATGAGTCTGAATCGACTCAACATCAATTAACAACAGAGCAGTAGTCTCAGCCCATTTACCTGAGAATTGCCCAAATATTCTAATAGGCCTAGCATGACGCCCAGGAGTCTCTGAGCGGCATAAACTGTTAACGTACTCTGCTACTAGCTGAAAGATTGGAAGTTCAAGCTCACCTAGAGGCACCTCAGTAGAAAGGCTTGGCAATCTACTTCTGAAAAATAGCCGTTGAAAACGCTAAGGAGCACAGTTTTACTTTGACACATATGGCGTCGCTGTGAGTCAAAATCGACTTGATGGCAACTGGTAGAACAGTGCCCAAATATCTAAAAAGGCTTCCAGGTGATGCAGACACACAATCAGACTTGAAACAACTAAGTCTAGAGGGAAGTGTTTGTACTCACAGCCTGGGAAGGAGGAAACCTGCAGAAAGGGTACAGATCCCCAAACCAATGTCACCACAGGAGTACAGACATGTCTGAATCCACAGGTAGGGGCCAACTTCAGATGTCTAGTGATATGATACAGCCTCTTGCTTCCTGAAGTGCTCACCATTCTCAATCCTGGAGGATTAAATCTTGGGGGAGAAAGAGCAAATTCCACAACACAGGGAAAATGAAAATAAATTGGCCCCATCCCAGTTGTCCTGGCCAAGCTGTGGCCCAGGCTTGTGCTGATCGTGACTTTGTGCAACTTCTGAGCTATTTCGTGGGCATTGAAATGAGCTCTTTACACAGGCAAAACAAAGTGAAGAGTTGAGAAGAATTTCCATATAAATAAAGCAGACTCCAAATCCAGCTACGAAAGAACCAAATTCCCAGTGAAGCCATTAGTAAAGCCAAGAGTCACTGCCTGTCTGCACTTAATTTAATTTGTCACTGGAAATTTGGGATGAATTGAGATTAAAAACAAATATTTTTAATGACTCTCCACCCCCATATCTGGTCTAGCAATTATTCAATTACAGAAAAAAAAAAAAGGAAGAATAAGAAAGAAATTAATTGCCTGAGTTGCTTTTTTTTTTGTTTTTCCTCTTGGAAATAATGCCTTTAACCAACCGTTCAAATGCCAAATATGAAATGTTTTTAAAATTCATTTACAGATGAGCCGTCAGCCTCTTCCTCATGAAGAAATAAATCAAATCCATGAGGACTGCAAAGAGATGGGGCTCCTAATTGGCAGAGGTGGCATTTTTTCTCAGGTAAGAGAAAGCCCGGTATTCCTACAATTTTAGGAGAGTATTTCTCTGATGTCCTGGAACTGGTCACTTCTTTTCTCCATGACTCTGCTAAGGGACCCTGCCCCAATTCCTCTATGGAGAATGCTCAGATGTTATTAAAAAGAATAGGGCAGTGAAGCCTGCAAACCACTAGGGCATGCCTGTGGTAAACTTGTTCGTCACCTCAGCTCTGTGAGGAATAAATACAGAGGATAGTCTGGCAAAAACAAGATATTCAGACAAACCAGAGATTTTACAGTATAGGCCATAATACAAAAAATAAAAATAAAAATAAAAAACCCACTGCCATCAAGTCGATTCCAACTCATGGTGACCCTATAGAACAGAGTAGAACTGCCCCCATAGAGTTTCCAAGGAACGCCTGGTGAACTCGAACTGCTAACCACTTGGTTAGCAGCCATAGCACTTAACCACTATGCCACCAGGGTTTCCATAGGCCATAACAGAAGCTGTAACAGTCATACAAAAAATAATTTGCCTCAGGTATGAAGAATTTTTTTTTTTTTCTAACCCCCTTGTCATGGATTTGTGTCCCCAAAAAATATGTCCACTTGGCTAGGCCATGATTCCCAGTACGATGTGACTGTCCACCATTTTGTCATCTGATGTGATTTTTCTATGTGTTGTAAATCCTACCCGTATGATGTTGATGGGGCAGGATTAGAGGCAGTTATGTTAATGAGGCAGGACTCAATCTACAAGATTAGGTTGTGTCTTAAGTCAATCTCTTTTGAGATACAAAAGAGAGAAGTGAGCAGAGAGACATGGAGACCTCATACCAGCAAGAAACAAGAGCCAGGAGAGTAGCGTGTCCTTTGGACCCAGGGTCTCTGTGCTGAGAAGCTCCTAGACCAGGGGAAGACTAATAACAAAGACATTCCCCCAGAGCTGACAGAGAAAGAAAGTCTTCCCCTGGAGCTGGCACCCTGAATTCAAACTTCTGGCCTCCTAGGCTATGAGAAAATAATTTTTTCTTTGTTAAAGCCATCCTCTTGTGGTATTTCTGTTACAGCAGCACTAGATGATTAAGACACCTTGTAAAAGAACCTGACCAGCTACCAGGGAGTTAATTCCAACCCCACAGTGACCTTGTGTGTGTCAAAGTAGAATTGTGCTCCATAGGGTTTTCAATCGCTGATTTTTTGGAAGTAGATCACCAAGATTTTCTTCTAAGATGCCTCTGGGTGGACTTGAACCTCCAGCCTTTTAGTTAGTAGTCAAAACCATTAATCATTTGCATTGTCCATGGACTCCAAAAGAATTCTAGCAGTTCTTAAACTCAGTCCTAAGCTCTGACTTTATGAACCCTAAACATTCCAAGCTTTAATGGCTGCTGTGGCTGGGAGCAATCCAACAGTTCTAGCAGGCCCAGGTGACCCCTGCAGGAAGGGTAGGAGACCACCCTGGGCAGAGTCTCAATAAAAAAAAAAAAAAAAAGTCTCAATACAGAACTCAAAATCAGCCACTCCCAGTACCCTCCTCCATCGGGCTAGGAGGTTCCAGAGAGCAAGCCCTCACCTAGCCTTTCCTGGAAAAACCAAGTCCAGCTCCACAGCCAGGCCTCTGGTCTCAGCTCTGCCCTCCAGGGCTGGGCTGCTGCTGCTGTTAGTAAAGTCATCTGCCCCTAAATCCCTCACATCAACAGGTCTCTCACAAGGGCTTCCATCCAGGCAGAATTTGAAGGTGAGTGTAACTTCCGTCAGAGGCATATCTATGTACAGAAAATAGTGCCTATGACAAGCACTGAAACTGTACCCGTGCAGGAGTATAGTGAGGGTAATGTGCACCCAGGCGCAATCTCTTAAGTTACTCCTCCATCCCCCACCACCCCAATTTCAAGATGAATAGAAGTTTATAGCAGCGACAGGTCAGCAGAAATGCCTTCCCCTCTCTTGTCTGGCTCCTTTAGTCAGGCTCCATTCCTATTTATAGTGCTGAGGAATGTCATTCTGTGCCTCGTGTGGTGCCCCCTTGGACTTGTGGCCCAGGGGAAGTGCCCCCCTCTGCCTCCCTCTTCTTCCCCACCCCTGCCCCACGTCTTTGTGTCTACCGTGCTTGAGGAAGGACACTGGGCCATACTGAGTCAATAGAAATTGCTTGGTGGCACCCCACCCCCTTCAAGTGGCCCCCAGGGCACGTGCTATGCCTGTCATACCTCAGATGTGCCTCTGCTAGCTGCATAATTCGTTTTTCTCCTCTGTCATCTTTCTTTCCCATTTTAACTGTTCATTATTGTTCTCATTTCCCCTGCTCCATTCTTGCCTCTCTATTTCAGCAGATAGGTTTCAGCTGACACTCTTGCCTTCTACTTCTCAAAGAAAATTGAAGCTGGAAGACAAGATTACTCTTGAAACTTGTCTGCTCTCAAATTCACTGCCATATCCTTTCCTGAAGATTCGGAGAATGAGCTCTCTCTTGTTCAAATCCGAATCTGCCACCTGTGCCCTTGACCCCCCACGCTCCTTCCACCTTTGCTCCAGGATTCTTCCTCACATTCTCTTGCATCTCCAGCTTTTCCTCAAGTCCCACTCAGCCTATTCGCATAAGAAAATCAGACTTAATGGTCTGACTGAGACTAGAAGGACCCCAGAGGTCATGGTCTCCAGACCTTCTGTTAGCCCAAGACTGGGACCATTCCCAAAGCCAACTCTTCAGGCAAGGATTGGACTAGACTACAAGATAGAAAATGATACTGGTGAGGAGTGAGCTTCTTGGCTCTAGTAGACACATGAGACTATGTGGGCAGCTCCTGTCTGGAGGACAGATGAGATGGCAGAGGGGGACAGGAGTTGGCTGAATGGACATGGGGAATACAGGGTGGAGAGGAGGAGTATGCTGTCTCATTAGGGCGAGAGTAGCTAGGAGTACATAGCAAGGTGTATACAAATTTTTGTATGAGAGACTGACTCGATTTGTAAACTTTCACTTAAAGCACAATTTAAAAAAAAAAAAAAAGCAGGACTTTCCCAGCCCAAATCCAAATCATACCAAACAAAACCAGAATGCAAACTCTTGCTGGGGTATGCTCTTTTTCCAGTCCTGGTCATAGATATTTTTCTGAACAAATTAGCAAGAATTTAATGATTAAGAATCCTAAGACTTGCAACTTTTAGAGACCTAAAACAACTAATTGCTTTTAATTAGTTATTCGGTAAACATTAAGTGCTTAGAGTCAGGTGCTATGCTGTATACTGAAGTTACAATGATAAATAAGACCCAGTCCCTGTTTTCAGAGCTGATGAGAGAGAAAGACATATAAACAGGAAATTAAGTGCAATGAACTAAGCTCGGTTACAGATGTAATAAAAAGGCATATTACAGAAGGAAAGAGGAGGGACTCTAGGACAGTCTTTCTGGCTAAGCTGAGCCTTAAACAGAGACAGACAATGGAAGTATGAACAGAAGCATGGCAGGGTGCAGACTGACAAACACACTAGTGTGAATAGAGCATAAAGTCTGAGGCAGCAGATGGGGGAAGAAATAAGGTTGAAGAGGTAAGAAGAAGCCCTTACTACCTGTCAGGCTCTGTTCTAAATACTTTGCATGTATTGACTCGTTGAATGTTCACAACAAGCCTATGAGATAGGCACCATTATTATCCTTATTTTACAGATGAGGAGACAGAGGCACAGAGAGGTTAAGTAGATTCCCCAAGTCACAAAGCTAGTAAGTGGCAGAACCAGATCTAAAGTCAGGCAGCCTAATTTCTGAATCTGTCCTCTGAGGAGGATAGACTTGAGGGGCAGGACTGGAGGCAAGGAGTCCGAGCAGGAGTCTGGAGATGGTGTGTGAACTTGAGCGGTGGTAGTAGGGATAGAAAGGTATTCAAGAACAATTCTAGAAGTAAAATGGACAGAACTTGGATATGCAGAGTGAGGGAAAATCAAGGATGAATGTATCGTGTCTAACTTGGCTTAAGAGGGTAAAATGAGTTCAGCTAAGAAGACGTTCGTTTGAGGTGTTTGTGGAACATCTAGTTTTATATACAGGTCTGTAGCTCAGAAGGGAGTACCCCTGGATGGCACAAATGATTAAGTGCTCAGCTACTAACCACAAGGTTGGCAGTTCAATGCACCCAGAGGTACCTTGGAAGAAAGGTCTGGTGATCTACTTCTGAAAGGAGCACAGTCATACTCTAAAACACATAGGGTCACCAGGAGTCAGAATCAACTCAACAGCAACTGGTTTGGGGTTTTTGTTTTTGTTTTTATTTATTTATTTGTTTGTTTACGGTAGCTCAGACAGATAAGCTGAGCTAAAGACCACAATTTGGGAGTCATCCACATATAAGTGGCAAGATAAAGCAATCTCCTGGCAAGTGTGAGAACAGCAGTGAAGTGAGGATACAAACTTGGGTAACACCAGCATTTAAATGACAGGTAGAGGGAGCAGGCCCATGTTGAGACAGAATGGGGCAGAGAAGTGGGAGGCAAGCTAGAAGAGTGTGACATCATGAAGCAAATGAGTGGAGAGGGCCCAAGGAAGGGATCAAGGTGTTGGAAGGCCAGGAAGGATAATGGCTGAAAAATGTTCACTGGACTCTGCACTTGGCAGGTCACTGGCAACTGCAGCCAGACTGGTGTCGGAAGGTTGATAGAAACCAGGCTACGATAGGAGGAGAGTGAGTGAAAATAATAGGCAATAAGCATCAACCAGTTTTTTTTTAAATAAGTTTATAATAAGTTTAATAAGTTTGAATAAAGCAAGAGGACAGCATTTGTGTGGCAGCTAGAAAAGGCCAACCCAGATTTTTATTTTGGTTGATGTGGTGGTGGTGGTGGTTTGGGTTCAGATTACGGGGAGCTTTAATCCCGCTTGTTGACAGCCGAGGGGAAGTTCAGGAAAAGTTGAAGGTGCAAAAAGACATGAAGATGAGTCCTGGAGAGAAGGTGGAAGGAGCAGGGAGGGTCAAGGGTACAGAAGAAGATCCGGATTGAACAGGAGAGACGCCTCATTCTCTGAACCTGCAGGAAAGGGTATAAGGATGGATGTGAGGACAGACAAGTTTCTAAAAAGTTCTTGCCTGCCAGCTTCAATTTTCTCTGAGAAGTATGAAATAGAGCGAGCATCAGAGAAACTGACCAAGGAAACTGAAACGATGATAAAGGGTCAAAATGGGAAAGGAAACTAACAGAGGACAAGGAAAATTATGAGACCAGCAGAAGTTGGAGACCCGGAATATCTATTGGTGTCAGTCCCCTCAGCTGTATGATTTTCTCTAGCAGTTCTTGGCTATTCATGTTGGAACAAACCAGTTCAATTATAGTATTGATTGGGGTTGGACTTTGTCGTATGGGTGCAGCAGAAGGGTGAAACTACAAGCTAAATGAGGTAGTAAGGTCAACAGTCAGCCATGTGCTCCAAGCTGGGTAGGAAAGAAAGGAAGGAATCTGAGTGGGGCAATAAACCTGAAGAAAATGGAGGAATGAAGAGACTGAAGCTTTAATGAAAAAGGCAGATGCAATGGGAATCAGAAATTGAGTTGTTCCTGGTGAAGAATTGGTTTTTGGCTCAGGTCTTAGGTGTTAATGGACTCAGAGGAGCAGAGATGAAGGTCCCGGGCGTTGTGGCAATCGAGAAACTGAGATGCTAGTTTGCTGGGTTGTACACACAGACATGGAGGTCACCACTTCACCGTGGCAGAAATGGAGCACAAATAGGTGCCTAAGAGTGAGATGGCTGAAGGACTAGCAGGTAGCTAGAAGACAAAAAGGAGAGACAGGGTCAGATGATATGAGCCTGAGACAGACAAGGAGACTGGAGAATGAATAGCCTGGATTCAGCATTGGGGAGAGAGGAAGAATTCAATCCAATGAGTGAAATATAAGAAGCGTCATAAAAAACAAGGTTAGGGGTTCCTAGTTTAGTGCACTTTTTCAAAGTTGCATTTGATTCTATGATTTGTTACTGAATTTTCCCTTGTCTCCTCAGACATTCCGCATTGCACCCGCAATGTGCATCACTAAACCAGAAGTTGATTTTGCAGTGGAAGTATTTCGTTCTGCCTTAATCCAACACATGGAGAGAAGAGCTAAGTAAAATTTTTGAAAAGGAACAAACCCTAAAGACTCAAGAATTCCCCACTTAATGTTCAAGGGTGAATTTGAGGAACGTCAAAATCACTGGTATTTGGAGAAAACCTGGGGCTTCTTAGGAGTTGTAAGAGACAGGGGTTGAGTGGCTACCAGCCATATTTGCTAATGGACAGGGATCTATCCACAGAAAATAATGCCTAGGCAATTCATGTTAAATTACTGAATGATCTCTCACAGCTAGTGATTGATGGAAGCTGTGATGACCAACAGAAACTGCTCATTGTCACCCTTCCTCAAGTGGCACCCAGGGCACATGCCCAACCTGTGCCCCCCCCATAGGCCTTTGCTAATGGAGCCCCTATTATCTTGAAAAATCCATCCTACAGGGAAAGAAACTCTATCCTTAGCTCAGAAAATAAATCCTCATTAGTCTAGGTTAATTATGATAATTTGATTCCCCTTTGCAGTGCTTGGTTTATGCATGAATTTGTGACATACTTTTGGCCAATAAATCTTGAAGGAAAACCCTTGGTGGGGGAAAGGGAAAGGTGAATTTACCTTTCGTTCTTCATCTAAAGAAGAGACATCTTCTTGCATTATAATGTCATGATGTGATGCCTGGAACCACATCACCCATCTTGGGGCTGTGAAAACAAAGGTTATTTTCTGAGGTTGGGAGGTGGACCAAGGCTGAGTCCTTGGTGATGCCAATGAACCATTATCTTAACCAATCCAAGAACCACCCTACCTTAGTGTTGTATATGCTTTCTGTATGCTCTCAAATCACATCTGATTCTTTAATGTTCTTAAAACACGTATGTGTAAGTCACTATTATGTTTACTTCTGTAATGCTTTTTCATACAATTCCCTGACAATAAAACAGAACATAAATTAACAAAACATAAATTTGTCATACAACAGTTCTTTAACTGGCAATAAAACATACCAAATATAGTTGAATATGACAGCACACAAGGTATATAAACCCATGGACTTCTGTTCATTTTTGGAGAAGAAGTCAAAAGTCTTTCTGACTCTCTGTCTGAAGACTGAGAAGCCTGCTGAGATACTGCTGGCTATAACTGACCTCGGGCCCTAGCTATGAGGCATCTCCTCTTGGTTCAAAGGGTGATCAAGTCTCCTCCCTGAGACCACATATTAAAGATAAAAGCCTGAGGTCTAAAGACTTGGACGCTAACATTTAAACTAACATTGTAATTGTTAATTCTGATTCTCCAACGCTAAACGAATGTCTTGAAGTCTTACTCATGTGCCTTGCCATGACTACCGTGCAATAAATTAAATGAGTTTATGTGTGACAAACCTGAGCATTTCTTTATTCTTAAGACAAAATCCTCCAGGACAATTGGCATAGTCAGCAGGATGATTAATGATTATTGGTTGGTTATTGATTATTGCTTCAGTTAATGAAATACAGGCTTGCACACATGGTAACACCTAGACTAACTAAATTTAAACAAAATCGGGTCCATTTGATGTGGAAAAGAGTTATTGGTCAGTCATATTTTCAAACTAAATCTAAGTGAGCACAGGTCAGACAGTTACAAGCCATTAGAGTTTCTGCCACTATAAACAAGCCTTTTTGTGACAAGATACTGGTCACAGGTCAAGCAAAGATGCCACAAAGGTGCTTGCCAGTCTAAACATGAATCCTGTGAGAGGGATCACTGGTCACAGGCCAAGCACAGGTGGCATTAGGCTGCTCACCAGTATAAACAAGAACCCCGTGAAAGGCACAAAAAAACTCCATTCTCCAGGGAATATGTGATCTGGTCAAATTGGTATCCACATGGTGAGTCTGCATAAGACTAGGGGTCCAAAACACGAGGTGCACAAGCAACATTGAGATCAATCCAAAACACAAAAGCCCCAATCCCAATACTGTCCTCTGAGGAAATAGGGTATAGGGAATAATACATGAGTGACCAAAGCACTCAGAACCATAACTTCTCAATTTTTCTTTGGCTATACCTAGTGTTAATATATGTAATAGCATTTTGGTTTTTAATAAGGAGCATACAAAATAGTATTCAAACAAAAGAAATGGAGTAATATAAAGGAGCGCAGAGAGTCAAAAAAGCTAAAGCTTATTCCTTAAATTACTAACAAAAATAAATAGGCTCAGGCAAATATTTAGGGTCACAAAAAAGGATCATGTACCCCTGAGCAATAAGCCAAGAAGGTCTATAGCAGTTGTAGCAAAGAACAAATTTAAAATAAAGGATACTCCTGATGTCAGCCTGATCATTTGACCCCGGGAATTATATCCTATAATTAGAAGGTCTAAGAGGCATGCAGTGCCAACCCTATTGTTAGGAGCAATCATTAATATAGATAAAAATAAAAGCGTAAGCTTAGCCAGGCAGATAATGTCAAAGGACCTGTCTTAAATCCCAATTTATTTGCTCCATGAAATAAAATCCCAAATGACCCATGAGTCCCTGATAATTGGCTATCATGCCCCTTGACAACTGTCAAAATTACTAAAAATGAGACTGATAAGGACCACATCAGAGTTACAAAACAGAGAACATTTACAAGACAGGAGATGACTAAAGTTAGACAAGAATCCTGACAAACAGATACCTCCACCAAAACACAATGTCTTTTAAAACTCTGGTCAAAAGGAGGATGTAATTTAAATCTAATACATGATGAGCTATTACAACTAGGAACAATCACCAATGACGATAGATTAAACCAAGAACTAAGGTTCCTGGGGAAAAATCAAACTAAAACAGAAAGATCATTGTTTAACTGTTTAGCTAGAGCATGGTAAACTAAGTGGCCACCCGCAAATTTAACTGCAATAAAGATGAGTCAGAACCCTGGTGGTGCAGTGGTTAATGAGATTGACTGCTAACAAAAAGATTGGCAGTTCAAATCCACCAGCCATTCCTTGTAAACCTTATGGACAGTTCTACTCTCTTATAGGGTCGCTATGAGTTGAAATTGACTCGACGGCACTGGGTTTGGTTTTTTGGAAAGATGGGACAGTGGAAAATCAGGAGAAGCTACCAATATCTTAATAAAATTAGACTTGGTCACAATGACCTATGATGGAAAAAGAAGCTGTCTCAAAAAAGAAAGGTTTAAAAGCTAAACTGCTGTAGCAGCCACAGCAGCAGCAGCTACAGCAGCAGCTACTTGTAGGCAAATAAACACCTAAAAAAAATTTTAAAAAGCCAAGCCGCCAGCTACAACAGCAAAGGCAAAAAAGGCTTAAAAAGGCTCAACTCTCTTCAGTCCCTGCTCTACTAGTTACAGCTCTTTTAAAACAAAAAAAAAAATCTAATTTTTAGAGTCATAGAGATAAACACCCATGGCACTCTGTGACACATGCACACAAAAAACTTTTTTATTAATTATAAATATAAACAAGATAGAGTTCCCCGTTATAGTATATCCAATGACAAATAAAAACATAAATCTAGATATGAAGGAGAAATTAATATATGATACTAAAGTATTAATTTAATATATAATACTAAAGTAAAACTAAAGTTCAGGGATGGGGCCAAGATGGGAGAGTAGTCAGATGCTTCCTGTGGTCCCTCTTACAACAAAGGCCTGAAAAAACAAGTGCATTGATCATATATGAAAATCTAGGAGCACTGAACATCAAAGTTAAGGAATCGGACTGCGCAGCAGGGGGAGCGAGAGATGGTTCAGAAACAGCAAGGAGTTGCCAGACCTGACCTGGTGGGAACCAACACTCTGCAGGTTGGTTTGGCTGGTGAGCACAGTGAGGTAAGCAGTGGCAATCCGGACGCATTTTCCACATTGGGAGAGATCGAGTAGCAGAGAGTCTACTCAAGCCTCCAGAACCAGTGAAAAGCGGTGCTCAATTGGCAAAAGATAAGCACATGAGTCTAACCCACCATGTGGATCAAAAAACACTTGCTTTGGGAAGAACCTCTCTCCCATTTACCTGCCCCTTCCCCACTCTGCACCGTCCCAGGCAGGTTTCAGCGATTGCCACATGCCCTGAGCCAGAAGTAGGACCCGTCGTGCACCCTAGCTTTGGAGAGGGAACAAATTAACAAACAGGAAAAAATAATCTGCCAGCTCCCCTAAGCTGGCAACTAGCGCAGGCACAGCCCCTTTCCCTAGGCACAGGCATCCAGGGGTCCACAGAATTTGAATGACTTTAACCCCTGCATAGATCTGTGTGGGTATTTCAACAGCATAGGCCCCCATTAGCACAGTACAACAGGGTATATATCTGAGGCCTATTTTCAACTATAAAAAAAAAACAAAAATAAAACCCAGTGCCGTCGAGTTGATTCCGACTCATACCGACCTTATAGGACAGGGTAGAACTGCCCCATAGGGTTTCCAAGGAGCACCTAGCAGGTTTGAACCGCCGACCCTTTGGTTAGCAGCTGTAGCACTTAACCACTATGCCACCAGGGTTTCCTTTTCAACTATATCGGCTATAAAGGTGGAGGGGCAGATCCATGACATTTGACACCGCTTTGCCCATTAAGCAGGTTCCTCACATACCTACATCAGGAGCCTGAGGACTGGTGGCTGTACCCATGCCACCTAGCCACCCACGACAGGGGTCCAGGAATAAGTGGTGCCTCTCAGTCCTTACAGCCAACAGCTTTGGGTCCCCATAGTCCAGCTGCAAAACCAAGCCACCAATGCGCTCTAGGGAACAGAAACATGCTTTCCTCCCAGATGCTCAGGGGCAACCGTCAGCCCCCTGCCTTGCTCAGTCCATGACCCCCTACTATAGCGAAATACCTGTGCCTACTCCAATCATCCCTGCCTGTCTAGGACTATAGGTGAGAGCCTGTACCATACACTTGGTGACCAACTACTTGGACACCTGAGCTGAATCCATACAAGACAAGTAAATGGATTCTTGGGCTCGCATACCTAGCAACAGCTGTAACCACCTTGTGACAGGATGTTAGAGCTTCAAAGGCGCCAATAATCAAACTAGCTCACATGACCACCCTATTTGGACATATCAAAACAAAACAAGAAAGTAGGACACAGTAAACAAACATAAAATAAATATAATAACATATTGATGGCTTGGAGACAACAGTCAATATCAAATCACATAAAGAGGCAGACCAAAATGGCTTCAGCAAGTCCCCTAAGCAAAGGCTTCCTCTTTTAGAGGAAGATAACTTCTTGGAATTATCAGAGGTAGAATTCAAAAGATTGATATACAGAACTCTTTAAGCAATGAGGAAGGAGCTCAGGCAAAACACAGAACAAGCCAAGGAACACACAGACAAAGCAATAGAGTTACTTAAGAAGGTAAAACAAGAGCATAATGACAAATTTAACAGGCTGCAAGAATCCATACAGAGACAGCAAACAGAAACCCAAAAGATGAACAATAAAATTTCAGAATTAGACAACTCAGTAGAAAGTCACAGGAGCAGAACTGAGACAATGGAAGTCAGAATTAGTGAGACTGAAGATAAAGTACTTGACACTAACTTATTTGAGGAAAAATCAGATAAAAGGATTTTTAAAAATGAAGAAACCCAAAGAATTATAAGGGACTCTATCAAGAGGAATAACCTACGAGTGATTGGAGTACCAGAACAGTAGGGGATAACAAAAAATACAGAGCTAATTATTGAAGATCTGTTGGCAGAAAACCTCCCTGATTTCATGAAAGATGAGAAGATATCTATCCAGGAAGCTCATCAAACCCCACACAAGGTAGATCCCAAAAGAAAGTGACCAAGACATATTATAATCAAACTTGCCAAAACCAAAGATAAAGAGAGAATTTTAGGAGCAGCTAAGGATAAATGAAAAGTCATCTACAAAAGAGAGTCAATAAGACTAAGCTCTGACTACTCAGCAGAAACCATGTAGACAAGAAGAAAATGGGATGACATATACAAAGCCTTGATGGAAAAAAACTGCCAACCAAGAATTATATATCCAGCAAAACTTTCTCTTCAATATGATGATGAAATTAGGGCATTTCCAGATAAACAGAAGTTTAGGAAATTTGTAAAAACCAAACCAAAATTACAAGAAATACTAAAGGAAGACCTCCAGTTAGAAAATCAGTAACATCAGATAACAACCCAAGACTAGAACACAGGACAGAACAACCAGATGTCAACCCAGATAGGGAAGTCACAAATAAAGCATAGCTAAAACACTGAAAATAGGGAAACAGAGATGACAAAATGTAAAAGTGACAACATTAAAACAACAAAAAAAAGAGACTAAATAATGTAGTTACAGATTTTTCATAGGGAAAGGAAGTCAAGGCAATATAAAGAAATAAAAGACTGGTTTAAATTTAGAAAAATAGAGGTAAATATTAAGCTAACCACAAAGGAAACTAACAATCCTACACACCAAAATAAAAAACAAGAAAAACATAAAGACTCAGCAAATACAAAATAAACAACAACGAAAAAGATGACAATGCATAAAGAAAAACGACTCAGCACAGAAAATTAAGTAGAACAAAGAAACTGTCAACAACACAAAAAAAGACATCAAAATGACAGCATTAAACTCATACCTGTCAATAACTACGCTGAATGTAAATGGACTAAATGCACCAATAAAGAGACAGAGAGTGACAGAATTAATTGAAAAACACGATCTGTCTATACATTGCCTACAAGAGACACACCTTAGACTTAAAGACACAAACAAACTAAAACTCAAAGGATGGAAAAAACTATATCCAGCAAGCAACAATCAAAAAAGTGCAGGAGTGGCAATATCAATCTCAGACAAAACAGACTAAAGTAATATTCACCACAAAGGATGAGGAAAGATACTATATAATGACAAAAGGGTCAATACATCAGGAGGACATAACCATAATAAATACTTATGCACACAACGACAGGGCTCCAAAATACATAAAACAAGCTCTAACGGCATTGAAAAGAGAAATAGACAGCTTCACAATAATAGTAGGAGACTTCAACACACCACTTTCCATGAAGTACAGAACATCCAGAAAGAAGATCAATAAAGACACAAAAGATCTAAATGCCACAATAAACAACTTGACCTCATAGACAGATATAGAACACTGCACCCAACAGCAGCCAAGTATACTTTCTTTTCCAATGCACATGAAACATTCCAGGATAGATCACATATTAGGCCATAAAGCAAGCCTTAACAGAATCCAAAGCATCTTTTCTGACCATAAAACCATAAAAGTAGAAATCAATAACAGAAAAAGCAAAGAAAAAAATCAAACACATGGAAACTGAACAACACCTTGCTCAAAAACTACTGGGTTATAGAAGAAATTAAGGACGGAATAAAGAAACTCACAGAATCAAATGAGAATGAAAACATATCCTACCAGAACCTTTGGGACACAGCAAAAGCAGTGCTCAGAGGTCAATATATATCAATAAATGCACACATACAAAAAGAAGAGAGGGCCAAAATCAAAACATTAACCCAACAACTCAAACAAATACAAAGAGAGAAGCAAAAGAAGCCCTTGGGCACCAGAAAAGGGCAAATAATAAAAATTAGAGCAGAGTTAAAAGAAATAGAGAATTAAAAAAAAAAAAAATTGAAAGTGTTAACAAGACCAAAATCTGGTTCTTTGAAAAGATCAACAAAATCAATAAACCACTGGCCAAACTGACAAAAGAAAAACAGGAAAGAAAGCAAATAACCCAAATAAGAAATGAGAAGGGTGATACCACAACATACCTAACTGAAATTAAAAGAATCATAACAGAATACTATGAAAAATTGTATTCTAACAAATTTGAAAACGTAGAGGAAATGAACAAATTTCTATAAGCACACTACCTACCTAAACTAACACAAATAGAGGTAGAACAACTACATAAACCTATAACAAAAGAAGAGATTGAAAAGGTAACTAAAGAACTTCCAACAACAACAAAAAAAAAACCCTGGCTCTGATGGCTTCACTGGAGAATTCTACCAAACTTTCAGAGACTTCACACCGCTACTGCTAAAGGTATTTCAGAGCATAGAAAGAGATGTAATACTCCCAAACTCATGCTATGAAGCCAGCATAATCCTAATAACAAAACCAGATAAGGACACTACAAAAAAGGAAATTACAGATCAATATCCGTCATGAACATAGATGCAAAAATCCTCAACAAAATTCTGGCCAATAGAATTCAACAACACATCAAAAAAAATAATTCACCATGACCAAGTAGAATTCATACCAGGTATACAGGGATGGTTCACATCAAGAAAACAATCAATGTAACCCAGCCCATAAATAAACAAAAGACAAGGGCCACATGATCTTATCAATTGATGCAGAAAAGGCCTTTGGCAAAGTCCAACACCCATTCCTGATAAAAACTCTCAGCAAAATAGGAATACAAGGAAAATTCCTCAACATAATAAAGGGCATTTATACAAAGTCAACAGCCAACATCATCCTAAATGGAAAGAGTCTGAAAGCATTCCCCTTGAGAACGGGAACAAGACAAGGATGACTTTTATCACCACTCTTATTCAACATTTTGCTGGAGGTACTAGCCAGAGCAATTCGGCTAGACAAAGAAATAAAGGGCATCTAAAAAAAAAAAAAAAGTTTTTTTTTTTTTTAAATTGGTAAGAAGAAGTAAAAGTATCTCTATTTGCAGATGATATGATCTTATACAGAGAAAACCCCAAAGAACCCACAAAAAAACTACTGGAACTGAGCAAACTATCCTGATACAAGATAGACATACAAAAATCAGTTGGAATCCTCCACACCAACAAAGAGAACTTCGAAGAGAAAAGCACCAAATCAACACCATTTACAATGGCCCCCAAGAAGACAAAATACTAAGGAATAAATCTAACCAGAGATGTAAAAGACCTATACAAAGAAAAGTACAAGACATTACTGCAAGAAATCAAGAGTGGAAAAACTTACCTTGCTCATGGATAGGAAGATTCAACTTTGTGAAAATGTCTATTCTACCCAGAGCAATCTACAGACACAATGCAATCCCGATCCAAAATTCCAACATTTTTTTTTTTAATTAACTTTTATTGAGCTTCAAGTGAACGTTTACAATTCAAGTCAGTCTGTCACATATAAGTTTACATACATCTTACTCCGTACTCCCACTTGCTCTCCCCGTAATGACTCAGCCCTTCCAGTCTCTCCTTTCGTGACAATTTTGCCAGCTTCCCACTCTCTCTATCCTCCCATCTCCCCTCCAGACAGGAGATGCCAACACAGTCTCAAGTGTCCACCTGATATTTTTAGCTCACTCTTCATCAGCATCTCTCTCCCACCCACTGTCCAGTCCCTTTCATGTCTGATGAGTTGTCTTCGGGGATGGTTCCCGTCCTGTGCCAACAGAAGGTTTCGGGACCATGGCCGCCAGGATTCCTCTAGTCTCAGTCAGACCATTAAGTATGGTCTTTTTATAAGAATTTGGGGTCTGCATCCCACTGATCTCCTGCTCCCTCAGGGGTTCTCTGTTGTGCTCCCTGTCAGGGCAGTCATCAATTGTGGCCGGGCACCAACTAGTTCTTCCGGTCTCAGGATGATGTAGGTCTCTGGTTCACGTGGCCCTTTCTGTCTCTTGGGCTCTTAGTTGTCGTGTGACCTTGGTGTTCTTCATTCTCCTTTGATCCAGGTGGGTTGAGACCAATTGATGCATCTTAGATGGCCACTTGTTAGCATTTAAGACCCCAGACACCACATTCCAAAGTGGGATGCAGAATGTTTTCATAATAGAATTATTTTGTCAATTGACTTAGAAGTCCCCTTAAACCATGGTCCCCAAATCCGCCCTTGCTCCGCTGACCTTTGAAGCATTCATTTTATCCCGGAAACTTCTTTGCTTTTGGTCCAGTCCAATTGAGCTGACCTTCCATGTATTGAGTGTTGTCCTTCCCTTCACCTAAAGCAGTTCTTATCTACTAATTAATCAATAAAAACCCTCTCCCTCCCTCCCTCCCTCCCTGCCTCGTAACCACAAAATATGTGTTCTTCTCAGTTTTTACTATTTCTCAAGATCTTATAATAGTGGTCTTATACAATATTTGTCCTTTTGCCTCTGACTCATTTCGCTCAGCATAATGCCTTCCAGGTTCCTCCATGTTATGAAATGTTTCACAGATTCGTCACTGTTCTTTATCGATGCGTAGTATTCCATTGTGTGAATATACCACAGTTTATTTACCCATTCATCCATTGATGGACACCTTGGTTGCTTCCAGCTTTTTGCTATTGTAAACAGAGCTGCAATAAACATGGGTGTGCATATATCTGTTTGTGTGAAGGCTCTTCTTCCTCTAGGGTATATTTCGAGGAGTGGGATTTCTGGGTTGTATGGTAGTTCTATTTCTAACTGTTTAAGATAACGCCAGATAGATTTCCAAAGTGGTTGTACCATTTTACATTCCCACCAGCAGTGTGTAAGAGTTCCAATCTCTCCGCAGCCTCTCCAACATTTATTATTTTGTGTTTTTTGGATTAATGCCAGCCTTGTTGGAGTGAGATGGAATCTCATCATAGTTTTAATTTGCATTTCTCTAATGGCTAATGATCGAGAGCATTTTCTCATGTACCTCTCAGCTGCCTGAATATCTTCTTTAGTGAAGTGTGTGTTCATATCCTTTGCCCACTTCTTGATTGGGTTGTTTGTCTTTTTGTGGTTGAGTTTTGACAGAATCATGTAGATTTTAGAGATCAGGCGCTGGTTGGAGATGTCATAGCTGAAAATTCTTTCCCAGTCTGTAAGTGGTCTTTTTACTCTTTCGGTGAAGTCTTTAGATGAGCATAGGTGTTTGATTTTTAGGAGCTCCCAGTTATCGGGTTTCTCTTCGTCATTTTTGGTAATGTTTTGTATTCTGTTTATGCCTTGTATTAGGGCTCCTAAGGTTGTCCCTATTTTTTCTTCCATGATCTTTACCGTTTTAGTCTTTATGTTTAGGTCTTTGATCCACTTGGAGTTAGTTTTTGTGCGTGGTGTGAGGTATGGGTCCTGTTTCATTTTTTTGCAAATGGATATCCAGTTATGCCAGCACCATTTGTTAAAAAGACTATCTTTTCCCCAATTAACTGACACTGGGCCTTTGTCAAATATCAGCTGCTCATATTTTTTTTTTTTTTATACGTGGATGGATTTATATCTGGGTTCTCAATTCTGTTCTATTGGTCTATGTGCCTGTTGTTGTACCAGTACCAGGCTGTTTTGACTACTGTGGCTGTATAATAGGTTCTGAAATCAGGTAGAGTGAGGCCTCCCACTTTCTTCTTCTTTTTCAGTAATGCTTTGCTTATCCGAGGCTTCTTTCCCTTCCATATGAAATTGGTGATTTGTTTCTCTATCACCTTAAAAAATGACACTGGAATTTGGATCGGAAGTGCGTTATATGTATAGATGGCTTTTGGTAGAATAGACATTTTTACTATGTTAAGTCTTCCTATCCATGAGCAAGGTATGTTTTTCCACTTAAGTATGTCCTTTTGAATTTCTTGTAGTAGAGCTTTGTAGTTTTCTTTGTATAGGTCTTTTACATCCTTGGTAAGATTTATTCCTAAGTATTTTATCTTCTTGGGGGCTACTGTGAATGGTATTGATTTGGTTATTTCCTCTTCGGTGTTCTTTTTGTTGATGTAGAGGAATCCAAGTGATTTTTGTATGTTTATCTTACAACCTGAGACTCTGCCAAACTCTTCTATTAGTTTCAGCAGTTTTCTGGAGGATTCCTTAGGGTTTTCTGTGTATAAGATCATGTCATCTGCAAATACAGATAATTTTACTTCCTCCTTGCCAATCCGGATGCCTTTTATTTCTTTGTCTAGCCAATTTAATTGCCCTGGCTAGGACTTCTAGCACGATGTTGAATAAGAGTGGTGATAAAGGGCATCCTTGTCTGGTTCCCGTTCTCAAGGGAAATGCTTTCAGGTTCTCTCCATTTAGAGTGATATTGGCTGTTGGCTTTGCATAAATGCCCTTTATTATGTTGAGGAATTTTCCTTCAATTCCTATTTTGGTGAGAGTTTTTATCATAAATGGGTGTTGGACTTTGTCAAATGCCTTTTCTGCATCAATTGATAAGATCATGTGGTTTTTGTCTTTTGTTTTATTTATGTGATGGATTACATTAATGGTTTTTCTGATATTAAACCAGCCTTGCATACCTGGTATAAATCCCACTTGGTCATGGTGAATTATTTTTTTGATATGTTGTTGAATTCTATTGGCTAGAATTTTGTTGAGGATTTTTGCATCTATGTTCATGAGGGATATAGGTTTGTAATTTTCTTTGTTTGTGATGTCTTTACCTGGTTTTGGTATCAGGGAGATGGTGGCTTCATAGAATGAGTTAGGTAGTATTCCGTCATTTTCTATGCTTTGAAATACGTTCAGTAGTAGTGGTGTTAACTCTTCTCTGAAAGTTTGGTAGAACTCTGCAGTGAAGCCGTCCGGGCCAGGGCTTTTTTTTTGTTGGGAGTTTTTTGATTACCATTTCAATCTCTTTTTTTGTTATGGGTCTATTTAGTCGTTCTACTTCTGAATGTGTTAGTTTAGGTAGGTAGTGTTTTTCCAGGAATTCATCCATTTCTTCTAGGTTTGCAAATTTGTTAGAGTACAATTTTTCGTAATAATCTGATATGATTCTTTTAATTTCAGTTGGTTCTGTTGTGATGTGGTCCTTCTCGTTTCTTATTTGGGTTATTTGTTTCCTTTCCTGTATTCCTTTAGTCAGTCTAGCCAATGGTTTATCAATTTTGTTAATCTTTTCAAAGAACCAGCTTTTGGCTTTGTTAATTCTTTCAATTGTTTTTCTGTTCTCTAATTCATTTAGTTCAGCTCTCATTTTTATTATTTGTTTTCTTCTGGTGCCTGATGGATTCTTTTGTTGCTCAGTTTCTATTTGTTCAAGTTGTAGGGACAGTTCTCTGATTTTGGCTCTTCTTTTTGTATGTGTGCATTTATCGATATAAATTGGCCTCTGAGCACTGCTTTTGCTGTGTCCCAGAGGTTTTGATGGGAAGTATTTTCATTCTCGTTGCATTCGATGAATTTCCTTATTCCCTCCTTGATGTCTTCTATAACCCAGTCTTTTTTCAGGAGGGTATTGTTCAGTTTCCAAGTATTTGATTTCTTTTCCCTAGTTTTTCTGTTATTGATTTCTAGTTTTATTGCCTTGTGGTCTGAGAAGATGCTTTGTAATATTTCGATGTTTTGGACTCTGCAAAGGTTTGTTTTATGACCTAATATGTGGTCTATTCCAGAGAATGTTCCATGTGCGCTAGAAAAAAAAGTATACTTTGCAGCAGTTGGGTGGAGAGTTCTGTATCAGTCAATGAGGTCAAGTTGGTTGATTGTTGTAATTAGGTCTTCCGTGTCTCTATTGAGCTTCTTACTGGATGTCCTGTCCTTCTCCGAAAGTGGTGTGTTGAAGTCTCCTACTATAATTGTGGAGGCGTCTCTTTTCAATTCTGTTAAAATTTGATTTATGTATCTTGCAGCCCTGTCATTGGGTGCATAAATATTTAATATGGTTATGTCTTCCTGATCAATTGTCCCTTTTATCATTATGTAGTGTCCTTCTTTATCCTTTGTGGTGGATTTAAGTCTAAAGTCTTTTTTGTCAGAAATTAATATTGCTACTCCTCTTCTTTTTTGCTTATTGTTTGCTTGATATATTTTTTTCCATCCTTTGAGTTTTAGTTTGTGTCTCTAAGTTTAAGGTGTGTCTCTTCTAAACAGCATATAGATGGATCGTGTTTCTTTATCCAGTCCGAGACTCTCTATCTCTTTATTGGTGCATTTAGTCCATTTACATTCAGCGTAATTATAGATAAATAAGTGTTTAGTGTTGTCATTTTGATGCCTTTTTATGTGTGTTGTTGACAATTTCATTTTTCCACTTACTTTTTTGTGCTGAGATGTTTTTCTTAGTAAATTGTGAGATCCTCGTTTTCGTAGTGTTTGACTTTATGTTTGTTGAGTCGTTACGTTTTTCTTGGCTTTTATCTTGAGTTATGGAGTTGTTATATCTCTTTGTGGTTACCTTATTATTTACCCCTATTTTTCTAAGTAAAAACCTAACTTGTATTGTTCTATATCGCCTTGTATCCCTCTCCATATGGCAGTTCTATGCCTCCTGTGTTTAGTCCCTCTTTTTGATTATTGTGATCTTTTACATATTGACTTCCATGATTCCCTGTTATGAGTATTTTTTTTTTAATTAATCTTAATTTGTTTTTGTGATTTCCCTATTTGAGTTGATATCAGGATGTTCTGTTTCGTGACCTTGTGTTGTGCTGGTATCTGATATTATTGGTTTTCTGACCAAACAATTTCCTTTAGTACTTCTTGTAGCTTTGGTTTGGTTTTTGCAAATTCTCTAAACTTGTGTTTATCTGTAAATATCTTAATTTCTCCTTCATATTTCAGGGAGAGTTTTGATGGATATATGATCCTTGGCTGGCAGTTCTTCTCCTTCAGTGCTCTGTATATGTCTTCCCATTCCCTTCTTGCCTGCATGTTTTCTGCTAAGTAGTCTGAACTTATTCTTATTGATTCTCCCTTGAAGGAAACCTTTCTTTTCTCCCTGGCTGCTTTTAAAATTTTCTGTTTATCTTTGGTTTTGGCGAGTTTGATGATGATATGTCTTGGTGTTTTTCTTTTTGGATCCATCTTAAATGGGGTTCGATGAGCATCTTGGATAGATATCCTTTCGTCTTTCATGATGTCAGGGAAGTTTTCTGTCAGGAGTTCTTCAACTATTTTCTCTGTATTTTGTGTCCTCCCTCCCTGTTTTGGGACTCCAATCACATGCAAGTTATCCTTCTTGATAGAGTCCCACATGATTCTTAGGGTTTCTTCATTTTTTTTAATTCTTTTATCTGATTTTTTTTCAGCTATGTTGGTGTTAATTCCCTGGTCCTCCAGATTTCCCAGTCTCCATTCTAATTGCTCGAGTCTGCTCCTCTGACTTCCTATTGCATTGTCTAATTCTGTAATTTTATTGTTAATCTTTTGGATTTCTACATGCTGTCTCTCTATGGATTCTTGCAACTTATTAATTTTTCCACTATGTTCTTGAATAATCTTTTTGAGTTCTTCAACTGTTTTATCAGTGTGTTCCTTGGCTTTTTCTGCAGTTTGCCTTATTTCGTTTCTGATGTCTTGAAGCATTATGTAAATTAGTTTTGTATATTCTGTATCCGATAATTCCAGGATTGTATCTTCATTTGGGAAAGATTTTGATTCTTTTGTTTGGGGGGTTGGAGAAGCTGTCATGGTCTGCTTCTTTATGTGGTTTGATATGGACTGCTGTCTCCGAGCCATCACTGGGAAACTAGTTTTTCCAGAAAATCCGCTAAAAAAAATGCAGTCAGATCCCTATCAGAATTGCCTTTGGATTATAACCCCCACCTTGTTCCCTGTAAGGATGAAAGTCTGAGATTTGGATCATATATGCTTGGCTGTAGCTGGTTCTGTGTTTTTAGTCCAATTAGGGGTGGATTTTTGGTCCCTGGGTTTTTTTTTTGTTGTTGTTGTTCCTTCTCTCAGGCCGAAAGAGTGGGTTAGGAAAAGACCAAAAGAAAAAAAAAGGGGGGGAAGCAAAGCCACCACGGAGCCGGCACCGTTCTCCCTCTGGCTCAGGCAATTCCAATGTTAATGAAGCCGCCTGGGGAGGGTGGGGGAGGGATCAGCAAGATAGGAGAGTAGCACCTCAGAATATAGCCAGAGTTGTTTGCCTTGCTTGGAATGACTATTATATCTGAGATTCCCGCGGGGCGTGTCGCCTATGTGTGCTGGCTGTGTGGAAATTGCCCCCGGGGGTCTGGCCCTCTGAAGCCACCCGCTGCCAGTCCAAATCCTAGCATCAAGGTTCCCCTGCTGGGACGCTTTACTCCCGGCTCCAAAATCAGTCGCTGCCTCCCAGGGACTTCTCGTCCGCCAGCCGCGTCGCTGCGCCACCTCCGCGGACCAGCTGGGCCCCCTCCCGGGGTTAGTTCAGGGGAGTGGAGCAGCTCTCCGTGCTTGTGCCGTACCAGCGCCCAGTCAAAATCCCAGTGGCACGTTTCCCCAGCTGGGACGCTGCTCTCCCAGCTCCAAGACCAGTCACTGCCTCCCGGGGACTTCCCCCACCGGCTGCGTCACCACGCCGCCCGCGCGAACCAGCTGGGCCCCCTCCCGGGGTGAGTTCAGGGGGGTAGGGCTGGGCCCCTTGTTTGCGCCGTCAGCTCCCCTGGGCTCTGCCCTTAATCGGGCGCCAAGTTTACCTGACTGGGACGCTGGCTCCAGGCTCTGAAAACAATCGCCGCTTCCCCATATTTGTTTGTTTTCTGTCTCTAAATCTGTGTTTGTTGTTCAGGGTTCGTAGATTGTTATGTACGTGATCGATTCACTTGTTTTTCCGAGTCTTTGTTGCAAGAGGGATCCGAGGTAGCATCTACCTAGTCCGTCATCTCGGCCCCGCCTCCCCAACAACATTTTTTAATGTGGTGCAGAAGCAGATCACCAACTTCATATGGAAAGGGAAGAGGCCCCAGATAAGTAAAGCATTACTGAAAAAGAAGAACAAAGTAGGAGGCCTCGCGCTACCTGATTTCAGAACCTAATATACCACCACGATAGTCAAAAGAGCCTGGTACTGGTACAACAACAGATACATAGACCAATGGAACAGAATTGAGAATCCAGACATAAACCCATCCACCTACGATCAGATGATGTTTGATAAAAGCCAGAAGTCCATTAAATGGGGAAAAGACACTCTCTTTAACAAATGGTGCTGGCATAACTGTATATCTATCTGCAAAAAAATGAAACAAGACCCATACCTCACATCATGCACAGAAACTAACTCAAAATAGATAAAAGACCTAAATGTAAAATCAAAACAACAAAGATCATGGAAGAAAAAATAGGGACAATGCTAGGAGCCCTAATATATGGCATAAACAGAATATGAAACATTACTAACAAAGCACAAACACCAGAAGAGAAACTAGGTAACTGGGAGCTCCTAAAAATCAAATACTTACGCTCATCAAAAGACTTCACAAAAAAGTAAAAAGACAACATACAGACTGGGGAAAAATTTTTGGCCATGACATACCCAATCAGCGTCTAATCTCTAATATCTACAAGATACTACAAAACTTCAAAAACAAAAAGACAAATAACCCAATTAAAAAATGGGCAAAGGATATGAGCAGGCACTTCACCAAAAAAGACATTCAGGTGGCTGACAGATACATGAGGAAATGATGACGATCATTAGCCATTAGACAAATGCAAATGAAAACTACAGTGAGATTCCATCTCACCCCAAAAGGCTAGTATTAATTCAAAAAACACAAAATAATAAATGTTGGAGAGGTTGTGGAGAAACTAGAACATTTAAACACTGCTGGTGGGAATGTAAAATGGTACAACCACTTTGGAAATCAATTTGGCGCTTCCTTAAAAAGCTAGAAATAGAAACAGCAATCCTACTCCTTGGGATATATCATAGGGAAATAAGAGCCCTCACAAGAATAGATATATGCACAACCATGTTCACTGCAAGACTGTTCACAATAGCAAAAAGATGGAAGCAACCAAGGTGCCTATCAACAAACGAATGGATAAACAAATTATGGTATATTCACACAATAGAACACTACACAATAATAAAGAACAATGACGAATCCATGGAACAACTCATAGCACAGATGAATCTGGGAGGCATTATGCTGAGTGAAATTAGTCAGTCCAAGAAGGACAAATATTGTTTGAGACCACTATTATAAGAACTCAAGAAAAGGCTTAAATACAGAAGAAAATATTCTTTGATGGCTACGAGTGGGGAGCGAGAGAGAGGATATTCACTAAGTAGATTGTAGACAAGAATTATCTTAGGTGAAGGAAAGGACAACACACAATACAGGGGAAGTCAGCATTAACTGGACTAAACTAAAAGCTAAGAAGTTTCCTGAATACAACCAATCATTTTCAGGGACAGGGTAGCAGAGGCAGGTATCTGGGGACCATTGTTTCAGGGGATATCTAGGTCAATTAACATGACAAAGTTTATTAAGAAAATGCTCTACATCATACTTTGGTGAGTGGTGTCTGGGGTCTTAAAAGCCAGCAAGCAGCCATCTAAGATGCATCAATTGATCCCAACCCTCCTGGAGCAAAGAGAATGAAGAATACCAAAGACACAAGGAAAATACTAGCCCAAGAGACAGAAAGGGCCACATAAACCAGAGACTCCACCAGCCTGAGACCCGAAGAATTAGATGATTCCTGGCTACCACCAACGACCACCCTGAAAGAGAACACAACAGAAAGTCCCTGACAGACCAGCAGAAAAGTGGAGTACAGAATTCCAATTCTAGTAAAAAGACCAGACTTAATGGTCTGACTGAGCCTGAAGGAATCCTGAAGACATGGCCCTCAGACTCTCCATTAGCCCAGAACTAAAACCATTCCCAGAGCCAACTCTTCAGACAAAAAATTAGGCTCGACTGTAAGACATAAAATGATACTCATGAAGAGTGTGCTTCTTAGTTGAAGTAGATACATGAGACTAAATGGGTAGGTCCTGTCTGGAGACAAGATGAGAAGGCAAACGGGACAAGAGTTGGTTGAACGGACACGGGAAATCTGGGGTGGAAAGGAGGAGTGTGCAGTCACATTATAGAGAGAGCGACTAGGGTCACATAACGATGTGTGTATAAATTTTTGTATGGGAAACTAACTTGAGCTGTTAACTTTCACTTAAAGCACAATGAAAAAAAAAACTAAAGTTCACAATTTGATCAAATGGAAAGTCCAAAATTTATTAAAATAATTTCATGATTATTCTCAAATTATTATTAAAATAACTTTTATAACCAAAGATAAAAGGCACAAATTGACTTTTATTCTTCCACAACATAGGTTCTAAATTAACTTCCTTATCTACTAAAATACACTAATTGACAAACCTTCATGAAATTAATCAAAACCGAGGCTCATATTTATACATGAAAATCCCACTAAATTTAAACATGGCACCCCCATAATCCTAGGAAGTTACTGAATATAAAAAACAAATAAATATGCCTCATCTTAAACATCAGAATTATTGACTTGCTTAAATTTTCTATAAAATCCCATAGTGTACATGGACACATTGCTACCATAAATAATAAATCAACATTAAATTAAATTAAAGATTCTGGCACTTACAAATTAACCTAACAAAATGGATCCCAAATATACCCAATAAAAATAATATGGCTCGATATAAGTTAAAACAAAGCCTTTTAAGGTTAAAACTTATTATACACAATCTAATTAGTAAAGAGTTCATTATCCCCCACTGTCTATTCCTTCCTTCCATCTCCTTTTGATGATTCCTGCATTGTTCAATATTTTGCCCATAAACCAAATCTGCTGCCATCGAGTCAATTCCGACTGATAGAGACCCTACAGAACAGAGTAGAACTGCCTCATAGAGTTTCCAAGGAGCGCCTGGTGGATTCAAACTGCCGACCTTTTGGTTAGTAGCCGTAGCACTTAACCACTATGCCACCAGGGTTTCCATTTTGCCCATAGATTCCTTAAATATTGCAACTCAAGTCTTGAATTTTTTCGTCAGTTCTTTCAGCTTGAGAAATGCTCAGCATGTTCTTCCCTTTTGGTTTCATAACTCTGGGTATTTGCATATTTCATTATAATACTTTTTGTTTTCTTGAGCCGGCCTTTGAAATTTTCTAACTCTTTTACTTCATAATTTCTTCTACTTGTTTTAGCTACTCTATGTTCAAGAACAAGTTTCAGAGTTTCTTCTGACATCCAATTTGGTCTTTTCTTTCTTTACTATCTTTTTAATATATGATGTACGCTTTCTGCATGTATGATGTCCTTAATGTCATCCTACAATTCGTCTGGTCTTTGGTCATTAGTATTCAATGTGTCAAATCTATTCTTGAAATGGTCTCTGAATTCAGGTGGGAATACTCAAGGTCATACTTTGGCTCTCATGGACTTGCTTTAGTTTTCTTCAACTTGCATAGAAGCAATTGATTGTCTGTTCTGTAGTCTACCCCTGGCCTTGTCCTGACTGATGATATTGACCTTCTCCATCATCTCTTTCCACAGATGTTCTCGATTTAATTCCTGTGTATTCTGTCTGGTGAGGTCCACATGTATAGTCACTGGTTATGTCGCTGAAACAAAGGTATTTCCAATGAATAGGTAGTTGGTTCTGCGAAATTCTATCATGCAATCTCCAGCGTCATTTCTATCACCAAGGCCATATTTTCCGACTACTGCTCCTTCTTTGTTTTCCACTTTTGCATTCCAATGCATCTCGATTGCAAGTTTGATCAATTTCAGACTGCCGAAGTTGGTAAAAAATCTTCAATTTTTTCATCTTTGCTATTAGTGTTTGCGGCATTAATTTGACTAATAGCCATACTAACTGGTCTTCCTTGTAGGTGTATAGATATTATCCTATCACTGACAGCACTGTACTTCAGGCTAGATCTTGAAATGTTCTTTTTGACAATGAATGTGACACCAATTGTCTTCAATTTGTCATTCTTGGCATAACAGACGATATGATTGTCTGATTCAAAATGGCCAACATCAGTCCATTTCAGCTCGCTATTTCCTGAGATATTGATCTTTATGCATTCCATTTCATTTTTGACAACTTCCAATTTTCCTAGATTTATACTTGGTACATTTCATGTTCCGATTATTAATGGATGTTTGAAGCTGTTTCTTCTCATTTTGTGTTATGCCACATCAACAAATGAATGAACCAAAGGTTTTATCCACCTACATCATTAAGGTAGGCTCTACTTTGAGAAGGCAACTCTTCCCCAGTCGTATTTTGAGTGCCGTCCAACTTGTGGGGCTCATCTTCTGGCACTGTATCAGATAATGTTCCACTGCTATTCATAAGGCTTTCACCGGCCAATTTTTTTAGAAGTAGACTGCCAGGTCCCTCTTCCTAACCTGTCTTACTCTGGAAGCACTGCTGAAACCTGTCCAGTTAATTAATAATCTGAATATTGCTATTGGAGGCAAAACATGCTATTCCCAGTCCATACAGGACAAAGGAATAACAAGAATTACTCACGAAATTCTGATTTTCCAATGCTAAGTGAATATTTTGAGGTCTTACCTGTGTGCCTTACCACGACTACCTTGCAATAAACTAAATGCATTTGTGCATGTCAAACCTGAGCATTTCTTTATTTATTCTTAAGATAAACTCCTCCAGAACACTCAGCGCTCTTACTATGTGAGATAATAAAGTCACTACATTGCATAAGCCTTTTTCATTTGAATTTTCTATTATTGCAGCCAAAAGCATCCTGAGAAATGATGCAGAAACTACCCCAGGGATATAACTCTCTTTCAGGTCTTTAAAACATCTATCAGAGCCTTCTTTTCTTTTCCATTTTCACTGCCACCATCCCACGCTGGTCTCAGCCTTCATTACTCTATTGCAATAGTCTCTAAGGCCAGAATTTCCCAAACGTCAGTCATTACAATACGTACTCGCAGTTAGTTGTTTTCCATATGTCTCTACCACTTCTCTTAGAATTGACTTAATGTTTTTCCTTCATTTGACTTTTTTACTTAACTGTATTTGTAATAAACTTGCTATAATTACCATAAGTGAGAAATCAGTACTACTTGTCATAAGTAGAAGGTTAAAGAAAAAAAGAAGGTTACCATAAAAATAAAGTGAACACAAGCAATGTAATTAAATTGCAGATAGATCCAGTTGCTTGCCAATGTTCTCAGCCTGAGGTCTGTTCTCTCTTTGTTCACAAGGAAGATTGGAGAGTATTTGAGAGAGGTGTTAAAAATATACTGTTATGTTTAAGTGTGAAAAATACACTGGCAGACTCAGACCTCTCCTTTACACAAACTGAAAGGGTTCAGAGAGCTGAAAGGGAAATAATTTCCTTACCATGCAACTGGATATTTATTTAAACTGTGTCCAGGTTTGAAGCTGCGTCCTAAGTGAACTACCACAAGGAGGTGTCTATTCCACTCACACATCCTACAACTCACTGACCGATTTGTTTCCCTCAGGCAGTAATTTAACATGTCCTCCCCTTGCACCAAACTTTCCAGTTGCTCCACATTGTCCCCTGGATAAGATCAAAACCTTAAAAGGAGCTCAAGGCCCTTCGGTTTCTGATATCCAAATAGAGCAAACACTTTAGAAATTTTCTGTTTGGGCACAGTAGACAGAATAAAGTTTGTTCAGAAAGAATCTTCACCAGGATCCTAACCTCAGTTCTTCTGCTTATTTGCTATAGACAGACCTTACCAAAAACCGAGTCAATTCTGACTCATAGTGACCCCACAGGACAGAGTAGAACTGCCCCGTAGGGCTTCCAAGTAGAACTGCCCCATAGGCTTTCCAAAGAGTGGCTGTTGTTGTTTTTAGGTGCTGTCCAGTTGATTCTGACTCATGGTGACCCTATGCACAACAGAACAAAACACTGCCCAGTCCCGCGCCATTCTTAAAATTGTTGTTATGCTTGAGCCCATTATGGCAGCCACTGTGTCAAACCATCCCATTGAGGGTCTTCCTCTTTTCTGCTGACCTGTATTTTACCAAGCATGATGTCCTTCTCCAGAGACTGATCCCTCCTAACAACATGTCCAAAGTATGTAAGATGCAGTTTCACCCATCCTTGCTTCTAAGGAGCATTTTGGTTGCACTTCTTCCAAGACAGATCTGTTCATTCTTTTGGCAGTCCATGGTATATTCAATATTCTTTGCCAATACCACAATTCAAAGGCGTCAATTCTTCTTCAGTCTTCCTTATACGTTGTCCAGCTTTCACAGGCATATAATGCAATTGAAAATACCATGGCTTGGGTCAAGCACACCTTAGTCTTCAAGGTGATGTCTTTGCTTTTCAACACTTTAAAGAGGTCCTTTGTAGCAGGTTTGCCTAATGTGATCCATCTTTTAATTTCTTGACTGCTGCTTCCATGGGCATTGACTGTGGATCCAAGTAAAATGAAATCCTTAACAACTTGAATCTTTTCTCTGTTTATCGTGATGTTGTTTACTGGTCTAGTTGTGAGGATTTTTGTTTTCTTTATGTTGAGGTGTAATCCATACTGAAGACTGTGGACTTTGATCTTCATCGGTAAATGCTTCAAGTCCTCTTCACTTTCAGCAAGCAAGATTTGTGTCATCTGCATAATGAAGATTATTAATGAGTCTTCCTCCAATCTTGATGCCCCATTTCATATAGTCCAGCTTCTCATATTATTTTCTTAGTATACAGATTGAATAAGTATGGTGAAAGGATACAACCTTGAAGCACCCCTTTCCTGACTTTAAACCATGCAGTATCCCCTCGTTCTGTCCAAACAACAGCCTCTTGATCTATGTACAGGTTCCTTATAAGCACAATTAAGTGTTCTGGAATTCCCATCCTTCGCAATGTTACCCATAATTTGTTATGATCCACACAGTTGAACACCTTTGCATAGTCAATAAAACAAGGTAAACATCCTTCTGGTATTCTCTGCTTTCAGCCAGGATCCATCTGACATCAGCAATGATATCCCTGGTTCCATGTCCTCTTCTGAATCCAGCCTGAATTTCTGGCAGTTCCCTGTCAATGTACTGCTGCAGCCGCTTTTGAGTGATCTTCAGCAAAATTTTACTTGCTTTTACTTGCATGTGATATTAATGATACTGTTTGATAATTTCTACATTTGGTTGGATCACCTTTCTTGGGAATAGGCATAAATATGGATCTCTTCCAGTCCGTTGGCCAGGAAACTGTCTTCCATGTTTCCTGGCATAGTTGAGTGAGCACTTCCAGCACTGCATTCGTTTGTTGAAACATCTCAATTGATATTCCATCAACTCTTGGAGACTTTTTCTTCTCCAGTGCCTTCAGAGCAGCTTGGACTTCTTCCTTCAGTACCATCAGTTCCTAATCATACGCTACCTCTTGAAATGGTTGAACATCAACTAATTCTTTTTGGTATAATGACTCTGTGTATTCCTTCCATCTTCTTTTGATGCTTCCTTCGTCCTTTAATATTTTTCCCATAGGATCTTTCACTATTGCAACTCGAGGCTTGAATTTTTTCTTCAGTTCTTCCAGTTCGAGAAATGCCGAGCGTGTTCTTCCCTTTTGGTTCTCTATCTCCAGCTCTTTGCACATGTCATTATAACACTTTATTTTGTCTTCTTGAGCCACCCTTTGAAATCTTCTGTTCAGTTCTTTTACTTCATCATTTCTTCCTTTTGCTTTAGCTGCTCGATGCCCGAGAGCAAGTTTCAGAGTCTCCTCTGACATCCATCTTGGTCTTTTCTCTTTTTCCTGTCTTTTCAATGACCTTTTGCTTTCTTTAGGTATGACGTCCTTGATGTCATTCCACAACTCATCTGGTCTTCAGGCATTAGTGATCTATCAAATCTATTCTCGAGATGGTCTCTAAATTCAGATGGGATATACTCAAGGTCATATTTTGGCTCTCGTGGACTTGCTCTGATATTCTTCAGTTTCAGTTTGAAGAAGTGGCTGGTGGATTCGAACTGCCAACCTTTTGGTTAGCAGCCAAGCTCTTAACCATTGCGCCACCAGGGCTTCATGGAAGCATCTTGGTATCCTCTTTGTAATCTCAGTTTGCACCCAGGCATAGCAATATTTGCCCTTCCCACTCCATGGAGTTGTCAAGTGAGCTAATAGTGTAGAAGTGCTTTGCAAGTTTATGAACTATGCAAATGAAAATGTCTTCTCTTCGAGCTACAATTTTCTTCTTTGCTTCACTATAAAATATTTCCCTAGAGCAGTTTTTGTGCTCCAGTTGTGCTTCCTTGCTCCTACCCAAGCCCCAACCAAGGAGAATCTCATTCTTGCCTCTCATTCCTTCAAAACTGCCTTTTCAAAGGACCACTGATGATGTCTATTTTGGTTATCTAGTGCCGCCATAACAGAAATACCAAAAGTGGATGGCTTTAACAAAGAGAAATTTATTTTCTCACAGTCTAGTAGGTTACAAGTCCAAATTCAGGGCATCGGTTCCAGGGAAGAGCTTTCTCTCTGTCAGGTCTGGAGGAAGGTCCTTGTCCTCAGTCTTCTCCTGGACAAGGAGCTTCTCAGGCACAGGAATCCTGTGTCCAAAGGACATGCTCTGCTCCTGGTGCTGCCTTCTTGGTGTATGAGGTCCCCAACTTTCTGCTTGCTTCTCTTTCCTTTTATCTCTTAAGAGATAAAAGGTGGTGCAGGCCACACCCCAGGGAAACTCCCTTTACATTGGATCAGGGAGGTGACCCGAATAAGGGTGGTATTACAATACCACCCCAATCCTCTTAATATAAAATTATGATCACAAAATGGAGGACAACCACAGAATACTGGGAATCATGGCCTTACCAAGTTGATATACACATTTTGGGGGGACATAATTCAATCCATGACAATGTCCTTGTAGCTAAACTAAATTTTATTTATTTTTTAATATTCTTTCTAAAGAGTTAATCCTTTGTTGGCTTCTGTAACCTGGTTCTTCATTCCGATGATTCTTTCTCAGTCTCCTTTCTGGCAACTCTTAAACTATAAGGTTCTGTCCTGGGTCATCTCTTCTTCCATGCTGTACTCTCTCTGTAGTCAACCTGCTTCCAAAATTTCACCCATCTTGTCTATACTGATAAAAAAAAAAAAAAAAATAGCACCCAAATATTCATCTTCAGTCCCAACCCTTTTTTCTGAGTGCCAACCCCAAGATTCTAGGACACCTTCATTTGGATGTCACAAGGACACTTCAAATTCAACATACTTAACATTAAATCTACTAAATATCTCTCCCCCAGTGAATACCTTCTTGATTAACGGTGCCCCTTTTGTCTCAGGCCCACAATTTAGGTCATTAATTTTCTCCATGTTATCCTTTTGCCATTCAGGTAACTAAGTCTCATAAATACTTTCTCCAATAAAGTTTTTCCAATATGTTCTCTCTATTATACTAAAACTGTCTTCATTTGACCATCATCATCTTTTCCAAACTATTTAAACTGCCTCCTAGCCAGTATCCTGGTCTTCCCAACCCATTCTCCACAGTGATGCCAAAGTCACTTACTTAAAGGATAAATCTGATTACACGTCTCATCTCTTCACGCCTTTGAGAACTCCCTATTGCCCATGGAACCAAGTCCAAACTCCATATTATGGCATTTAAGAGACTTCAGAATTTGGCTTCAAACCTTCTTTTCAAACCTTACTTCCACCATTCTTTCCACATCATGCACCTTGGTTCCTTTGCTCCTATAGTTCACACTACCTGCAATATTCTTCCCCTCTTCTCCACCAGTGGAAATTATGGGGTCAGAGAGTTTGGACAAGAAGGCCAGTACTTACTTCTTAGTTTTCTCCAAACTCTTCCCCATTCTCAACATTCCCTTTCTTCTAAAATAAAAGAAAATTGAAAATAAAGTTTATTGTAGCTATTTAGGAATTTAGTAACCTATGAAAAAAAAAAAAATTGCTGTCTAGTCGATTCCAACTCATAGCAATCCTATAGGACAGAGTAGAACTGTCCCATAGGGTTTCCAAGGAGTGGCTGGTGGATTCAAACTGCCTATCTTTGGTTAGCACCCAAGCTCTTAAACACTTCACCACCAGGAGTCCAAAATATGAAAAAGAAATAACACACAAATTAAAAAAAACCTCGACATGCTCAAGCTAAATTCCCTGCCAGTGCCAGGAAATCCCCTCCTGAAAGGAAGAGGCTAAGGTATTTATAATTATTCAGAAAAATCATAAAACATATCCCTTGATGTTTCCTGAGCCCTATCAGATCTTAATATGCCCTGTTCATCTCCCACCTCCAGGGGACACTGTAGTGTAGGAATAAAAGCTAGCAGTGAAATTCCTAAAGTTAGCCAGCTTTTGGGTCTCATTTCTGGATTATGAAGGGTACGTAACTCTTCCAGTGTCTGTTGATCAGGACAAACTGCTAATCTTGAAGAACAGTTAGGGAATTTAGATGAGCAAGAGATCAGATGCATGAGGCAGAAAAACCAAAAAGTAGCCTTAGAATGTGTATGGCCATTCGTTTCTTTCAGTGGTGTATAAGCATGCTGGATTCCTACTTTCTTCCATTTGGAGCCGTGGGCAGGATTTTAACATCACCATCTTTCACTATTTCCTTCCATTTTCTGCCTCTCACCACAGGAGGTGGAATGTAGACCAGCTTACATAAGGTAGGGAGCCCACATTCTTGCCAAGCTGTTTTGTATTTTCTTTTTTGTTAAAACTGTCTATAGTTAAGATAGTGAGCATGCAGCTCAAATAAAATTTTTCCACACAAAGAACATATTGACAGTTAACCACATGATTGGAACGTAGCATTAAGATGTTGGCAGCTATTTTAAAACCTTTGAGATGCCAATACACTCAGGAGGGAATAATTTTTAAAAAAGTACTTAACCACTGAGCCACAAGGGCTCCTTCCATCACATTGAGTTTTGGTTATACCATTAATAATAATAAAGATATATAAAATAATATCTATAAATATTTATTTATTGTTGTTAGGTGCCATTGAGTCGGTTCTGACTGACAGTAGCCCTATGTACAACAGAACAAAAAACTGCCCAGTCCTGCGCCATCCTCACAATCACAATCATTCTTACACTTGAGCCCATTGTTGCAGCCACTGTATCAGTCCATCATGTTGAAAGTCTTCCTCTTTTTCGTTGACCCTCTACTCTACCAAGCATGATGTCCTTCTCCAAGGACTGGTCCCTCCTGATAACATGTCCAAAGTATGTGAGATGAAGTTTCGCCATCCTTGCTTCTAAGGAGCATTCTGGATATACTTCTCCCAAGACAGATTTGTTTGTTCTTTTGGCAGTCCATAGTATAGCCAATATCCTTCATCAACACTATAATTCAAAGGCATCAATTCTTCTTCGGCCTTCCTTATTCATTGTACAGCTTTTGCATGTGTATATATATATATATGTTTATAAATATATGATACAATAATAAACTATGGTCCTATTGTGGTGTAAACAGTTAAGTGCTCGATTGCTAACTGAAAGCTTGGCAGTTGGAATCCACCCAGAGACACCTCGGAAGAAATGTGTGGCAATCTACTTCAGAAAGATCACAGCCATTGAAAATCCTATAGAGCACAGTTTTACTCTGAATCACATGGGGTTGCCATGGGTTGGAATGAACTCAACGGCAAATAGTTTGAGTTTTGTTTGTTTTAATTTGTAATGTAAAACAACATCAGTACAGTTTTTCCATCAGTAAAATGACCTCAGTGTAGTTTTTCACTCTCCAGTAATTCAAGGTACTCTCAATAGGTGTCTGTAAACACAGGAAGGGCTTAATTCTTCTTCCACCTCTCAATCCCCCTTAAAGTTCAGCTTTCCTGCAGAGAGCAACAAAAAATAATAGAAAGCATCACAAAATTTGCCACTTCATCATCAGAGTGTTAATGCCAGGGCAACATTCAGAAGCGGTGTTCAAAGGCTGCCGGCGCTGCCATCAGCAGATTTCTCCTGGTTAATTAAGGCTAAAGGCACCTTCCAATTGAGGCACTGTCGGTAAAAAGGGTATAGTTTTGTTCCATTAAAAAGAGAAATAGATCCCAAATTCTCATAAAAAGACCAGACTTAATGGTCTGATTAAGACTAGAAGAATCCCAGCAGTCATGGTCCCCAAACCTTCTCTTGGCCCAGGACAGGAACCATTCCTGAAGCCAACTCATCAGACATGTATTGGACTGGACAATGGGTTGGAGAGAGATGCTGATGAGGAGTGAGCTACTTGGTTCAGGTGGACACTTGAGACTATGTTGGCAACTCCTGTCTGGAGGGGAGATGGGAGAGTAGAGGGGGTTAGAAACTGGCAAAACAGTCACGAAAGGAGAGACTGGAAGGAGGGAGCGGGCTGACTCATTAGAGGGAAAGTAAGTGGGATTATGTAGTAAGGTGTATATAAGTTTATATTTGAGAGACTGGCTTGATTTGTAAACTTTCATTTAAAGCACAATAAAAATTAAAAAAAAAAAGAGGAATAGTAGAATATAGTACCACAAAGTACCTCAATAGAAACAAAAGGTCCGCCTAATTTAGTAAGGGTGAAGACAAAACCAAAAGCTTTATTTTACCAAACTAAAGTTTGATCTGTGGAAGTAGGGAGAGTTTGGTAGAATTGAAGGTGTTGTGATAGTAATCTGTGAGGGGGAGAAGCCATACAAGAGAGCCCAAGAATGAAATTTAATGAAGTGGGGAGGTGTCATTGCACACTGTTATGGAGTGAATTGTATCTCCAAAAATATGTGTGGGAATTCTAATCCCTATCCCTGTGGATGTAATCCCAGTTGGAAATTGGATTTTCTTTGCTATGTTAATACAGCCTTATCTGTGCAAGGTGTGTCCTAAACCTACTTACTCCTGGGTTATAAAAAGAACAGGTCAGACACAGAAAGAAGTACATACTTGGGAAGACAAATGCAACCAAGGAACACTTGGGCTATCGATAAGGATCTTCTTAGAGTCAACAACATAAATTCGAACTTCAGCCTCCTGAAATGTGAGAAAATAAATTCCTGTTCTTTAAAGTGGTATTTTTGTTATGGCAGCCTTAGGAAGCTAAGACACATGCAACTAGTGAAAAACAAACTTGTATTTAGACAGGAGAGTATGCTGAATAGAGCTTGTACAAGTTCTCTACTGGATTCTTTTTGGGCAAATTAACCTCTCCGAGCTGAAGCTTCCTCATTTCCAAAGAGAAGATAATGTAACCTCATAGAACCCATGTGAGGATTTAAATAAGTAAACATAATGGCAGCTGCTCAATTAATACTAACCCCCTCTGTAGCATCCTTTCCTTTTGACTCAGAACTTCCTTAGCTGGTACTTGGTTCTCACCATCTTGGGTTAATGTTTATTCGTGTATATGCATCTTATCTCTCTAACTGGACTCTAAGGTCCTGGCAAGTGGACCTTGTCTTATCCATCCTCATATCCTTAGGGTCTAACACAGTGTCTTTCCTCACAGGCAGGCAAAAACTAACTTCTAAAGAGTCTATGTGCATTTTATCCATGTTGTTGGTTTTGTGCGCTGTGAAATTGATTGATTCATTAAAAAAAAAAAAAAAACAGAAGAAGAACACTGCTGTCGAGTCAAATCTGACTCATAGTGACCCTGTATGACAGAGTAGAACTTCCCCATAGGGTTTCTTAGGCTGTAATCTTTACAGGAACAGATTGTCAGGTTCTTCTCCCAAGGATCTGCTGGGTGGATTCCACCAGCTGATTTTTTGGTTAGCAGATGAGATTCAACCATTGCATCACCAAGGCTCCTTATTTTATCCATAGATGTTACAACGTCATCAACATTTTAAGATAGTAATTAGCCCATCTGAAATAAACAATTACCCGTCTGATGTGGGCCTCTCTATATATTAAAAAACATATACGTAAGTATATATAGAAATATATTTAGAAATATAGATCTTATATATTTATATGGAGGTATAGGGGCCCTGGTGACTCAGTGGTTTAGAGCTCAGCTGCTAACCAAAAGGTCAGCAGTTCGAATCCACCAGCCATTCCTTGGAAACCCTATGGGGCAGTTCTACTCTGTCCTAAAGTGTTGCTGTTAGTTGGAATCGGCTCAACAGCAACTGGTTTGGTTTTGGTTTTTTGGTTTTATAGAGGTATATATAAATATAGGGAAACTCTGGTGGCGTAGTGGTTAAGTGCTACAGCTGCTAACCAAAAGGTCAACAGTTCAAATCCACCAGGCGCTCCTTGGAAACTCTATGGGGCGGTTCTACTCTGTCCTATAGGGTCGCTATGAGTCGGAATTGACTCGACAGCAACAGGTTTTATAAATATAGAGGGCAGTGGTGGTTCAGTGGTAGAACTCTTACCTTCCGGAAGATCTGGGTTCAATTTCTAGCCAGTGCACCTCAAGCAGACACCACCTGTCTGACAATGGAAGTTTATGTGTTGCCATGGTGCTGAACAGGTTTCAGCAAAACTTCCAGGCTAAGACAGACTAGGAAAAAGAGCCTGGCAATCTAGTTCTGAAAATCAGCAAATGAAAACCTTACAGATCACAACAGTTTGATCCAGTTGTACATGGGGCTGCCATGAGATGAGAGCCAACTCGATGGCAGCTGACAAAAACGTATGTAAATATGTGTGTGTATATATACATACATGGGTTAGATATAAAGCATCTAAAATTATTTTAGAAAGAAAACAAAACCCTTCTTAGATGTATTATGGAGGGTCATAATAACTCCAGGGAGAATCTAAAGGCTTCCCAGCAATCTCTTATTTTCCATGGAGCTGTTGCAAATCTTTGCGATTTCCTCACATCCTTTCCCTTCTCAGTCCCAGGAAATAATTTTGCATTGAATTTATCAGAAAAACATCAAAGCTATCCAGCAAAAATTCCAAATAAATCACTCTCCTGCTTAAAACCCTCTAATGACCACCTACTCATCTGCCTCTTGCTTGCGTCCCAGCCCCAAGGAGTGTGCCTGTTCCCAGCTTTCTGCCCTCCAGCCCTGCTAGCCTCTCCACCCATCTCAGGACACAGCACACACATTCCCTCTGCCTCCAGTGCAGCCCTCCCCTGACCCTCAGGCTTCCTCATTCATGTTCATAGTCAGGCTGTAATTTTGCATAAACATTTGTTCCATCCTGCCCTCCTCTTCTTCCTGCCTATCCCCACACTGCACACACATAGGGTCACGCTGCATAGCTGCCAATTAAACAGAATCTTCAGCCCTCATCTTACTTGGTCTCTGTGGCAGCTGAGACTGATGGTCACTCTTCTGGAAGCTCATGCCCCTTGGGTTTTTTCTTTTAAGGCTCCATAGTCTTCCAATTCTCTTACTACCTTCCATTTTCCCCTTCTCATGAATTGGTTCTTGTTTGGTCTGCTCCCCAATGCTGGTGAACCTTAGGGATTTTCCCTGAACCTTTTTTTTTTTTTTCTCTCTGTATACTTTACCTGTGTGATTTTATCCATTATCCATGATGGCCTTACCATCTAAATGCTGACGATTCCCAAACATTTTCAGCACAGACCTTTCCCTGAGCTTAAAAAAATAAATTAATGTTGCCATTGAGCTTGTCGTTGTGTGCCATCAGGTCGATTCTGACTCAAAGCGACCCTATAGAACAGTAGGGTTTCCTGTGCTCTAAGTCTTTACAGAAGCAGATCTCCAGGTCTTTTCTCCCATAGAGCAGCTGGTGGATTTGAACCACTGACCGTTCAGTTAGCAGCTGTGTGCTTAACCCCACAGGGTTTCCTAGACTGTAATCTTTACACTTAACAATTGTGCTACCAGGGCTCCTTCAAGTCCGTAGAGAGAACCTACATGACAGAAGAGAACTGCCCCATAGGGTTAGCTTAAGACTTGCAAATTCAATGACCTTTTAGCATTTTCCCCTGGGCATCTACTGCATAAGGAGCACTGGCGACACAATGGTTAAGTGTAAAGATTTTTGCTGTTGTTAGGTGCCATCCAGTTGATTTTGGCTCATAGTGACCCTACTTACAACAGAATGAAACATTGCCCAGTCTTGAGCCATCCTCACAAGTGTTGCTACATTTGAGTCCATTGTTGCAGCCACTGCGTCAATCCATTCTGTTGAGTCTTCCTCTTTTTTGCTGAACGTCCATTTTACCAAGCATGATGTCCTTCTCCTCCTGATAACAAATCCAAAGTATGTGAGACGAAGCATCACCATCCATACTTCTAAGGAGCACTCTGCCTATACTTCTTCCAGGACAGATTTCTTTGTTCTTCTGGGAGTCTGTGGTATATTCAGTACTCTTTGCCAACACCATAATTCAAATGCATCAGTTCTTCTCTGTTCTTCCTTATCCATTGTCCAGCTTTCACATAGGTAGGCTGTGATTGAAAATACCATGGCTTGGGTCAGGAGCACCTTAGTCCTCAAAAGTGACATCTTTGCTTTTCAACACTTTAAAGAGGTCTTTTGCAGCAGATTTGCCCAGTGTGATACATCATTAGATATCTCGACTTCTGCTTCCATGGGCACTGATTGTGGATCCAAGCAAAATGAAATCCTTGACAACTTCAATCTTTTCTGTTTATCATGATGTTGCTTATTGACCCAGCTGTGGAATTTTTGTTTTCTTTATGTTAAGGTATATGTAATTCATACTGGAGGCTGTAGTCTTTGATCTTCATCAGTAATGTAAAGATTACAGCCTAGGAAACCCTATGGGACAGTTCTACTCTGTCCTATAAGGTCGCTATGAATCAGAATCCACTCAATGGCACACAACACCACCACCTACTGCATACTTGTTCTCCCCCCTGGAGCACCCCCGGCTTCAAGAGGTATTGATCCAACTCCTTTCTTGACCTGAGTGCCCAATGTCTGTGAATCACCCCTGCCCCTACCGAGACCACAAGCCAGTCTTTGAACCAAACTTCTGATTCTTGCTGGCTTCCCTGTCATCCCTTTGTGCTGCCTCCATTCTCTGCTGATCATAGGTCTCTTGCCTCCTCTAACTTCCCTAGTTTTAGCTACCATGGCAGATTGGGAGTTTCCTTGCTGCCCTTGACTCTCTTTGGACCTTCTAATTCCCAACTTGTAGCTCTGTTCCCCTTCCTTGTCACATTGCCCAGACTGACAGCCAACACCTTATCCTCGTCCACACCAGTTACATCCTGTTAGATCTCCATCCACAGATTAGATACATGTTTTCTGGTATCTAACTCTTTGTCTCCTCTAGCTAAAACCCATATCTTGCAGGCATCATTACTATGTTAACCAAGTTTTCAGAAAGCAAAGATGTAAGAGATCAAAAAATTATGCCAAATAAATTATTTTTAGGTTTTATTTTTTTCTAAGATGGCTTTGGGCATGAAAAAATCAGTAGAGTAAGTGAACTGTAACAGGGGTGTCATTAATAACCATTGTCCCAGCTGAGGTGGTCTGCAGCTACTTCCACTCAGCACTCCACTCACCAAGGCTGGCGCAGGGACCTGATCTATGCTCATCGGGTGATCCTGGGCCAGTTCCACCAACCTCAGTAAAAGGGCCCTTTTATTATTGGTAATTTCATTAGGATCAAACCCTAAATCCTGGGAGCAATCTCTGGGAACCCCCTCCTTCTGGGCCCACATCCCACCCTCCATCTTTTCAGCAGAAGCATTGTCTTCCATCTCCTCCACCTCTTCCTGTGTTTCTTCAAGCTGAATCTTTATGCCCAGACTCACTCAACTCCTTCCTTAGCCTCAAGCCCTTACTCCTCCCAAACCCTCAAATCCCTCTTAAAAGGGATTGTGGGGAGAGGCAGTGGACTTTGGTAGAAGGAAGCAAGATAAACTCACTTAATCCTCTTAGTGCAAAAAAGAAAGGGAAGAAAATGGCTTAGTTTCTGTATTGAAGGTATTTAAAAATATTTTAATACATTTTATGTTTTAGAACACTTAATTTATTTGGAACAATTTTTTATGAAAAAATTACTCTGTACTTTCTGTACCGCAGAAAGTACAGAGTTCCCACATGCCCTCTCTCCCACTGCACACAGGTTCCCCTTACTAATATCTTGCATTAACATGGTTGTATTGTTTAGAATATTCACCTTTTTCCACCATTGAAAATACCTTTCAGGAAGACATGTTGACTAGGTGCACAGTTTTAAAAGACTGTATTACATGCATAGAGAATATTTCTTCCAAAGAGGACAGAATGAAAGATTGCTAGGGAGATTTAGACTGTATAAATGAATGGAATGACAGAGAAATTTCGTTGCTTTAAAGTAAATAGGCCTATATCAAAGTAAGAAAAAATATTCACCATGGCACAGAGGCCTTAGCTCTTTGGTTCCTGTGTGTGGGCTTCTTAATACCAGACATTCCATCTTAAATCTTTCTTGGAACAAAAAAAGATACCAGTATGATATATAGATAAGCCAACCTTGTTCATGACCACTGCTCATTAAGCACCGTTACTTATGTAGGCAAAGGATCTTTTTCCTGCAACCAGTTTTTGTGTCCTTAAAATGAGCAAGTTGAACTAGTTAAACTAAAAGGCCCACATCAGCTCTAGCATTTTACTACTCTCTGAAATTTTAAAGAAGCAGCTGGGCACAGTAAGAAGACTTTGATATAGTCTTTCCTGGAAACAGAGCTGCAGTAAGTGAGCTCTGGGAATGTCTTTGAGCTCTGTGACCTGGAGTACTGCAGGCTTGTTCAGCCCAGAGTTCTAAGGTCTCCTGGCTAACAGGCATGTTCATGAATGGATGTAACGATGCCAGAATGATGCTACAGATACGTGAAATTTGAAGGTGGGCCTGAGATTTAGAAATATGGGAGTCTTTCTTTACTTCCAGGTGGCAATGTATGTCTTTGTTGTTAGCCGCCATCAAGTCAGTCCCAACTCATGGTGAGCCCAACTTATGGTGAGTCCATACACAACAGAAGGAAAGGCTGCCTGTTCCTACACCACCCCCATGATCAGTTGAGGATTGGACCATTGCGGTTCACAGGGTTTTCATTGGCTGATTTTCAGAAGTTGATTGCCAGGCCTTTCTCCTAGTCTGTCTTAGTTTAGAAGCTCTGTTGAAACCTGTTTAGCAAAATAGCAACACATAAGCTTTCACTGACTGGTGGGTGGTGGCCACACATGAGGTACTTTGGCCAGGAATCCAACCCAGGACTCCCACTTGAAAGCTGAGAATTCTACCACTGAATAACCACTACCTGCAATAAATGTCTTAGGCATCTCTTAATGTTCCACAGCACCTGGCAAAGGCTGAGGACAGAGCAAGCCTCAATAAGCATGTACTAAGTAAGGTTTCACTGCCTTCTACCAGTCAACCTACTCTTAGACTTTAATTCTGTGATGAAGTGTTTATAGCACATAAGAAAAGTGCCAAGTACAAATGATAAATGCTTATGATGATGGAGAAATTTTGTTTAATAAAGTTGTTGTAAGGTGCCGTTGAGTCAGTTCCAACTCATTGCGAGCCTATGTACAACAGGCTGAAACATTGCCCAGTTCTCACAATCTTTGCTGTGTTTGAGTCCATTGTTGCCAATTACTAATGAATGTTTGTAGCTGTTTCTTCTCATTTTGAGTCACCACATCAGCAAATGAAGGCCCTGAAAGCTTTCGTTTTAAGGCCACCACCCATCTATCAGTGAAGACTTGTGTGTTGTTAGAAGGAAATGGTGCCCAGTCCTGTACCATCCCCACGATCAGTTGGGGACTGGGCCACTGTGGTCCATAGGGTTTTCACTGTCTGATTTTCAGAATTAGATCACCAAGTCCTTCTTCCTAATATGTCTTAGTCCAGAAGCTCTACTGAATTCTGTCCACCATAGGTGACCCTGCTGGTATGGTGGCATAGCTTCCAGAATCACAACACGCAGACACCCACTTGATCCATGTTTTACCGTGATGTAAGGATATATAATCAACATTAACCCAAATTCCCACTTCTCTGCCACATCTGTCTGACAGCAACTGCACATGCACCACGTCTTCCTCTGACCTTAACCACCTGGAGCTGGGTCAGACCTTCCAAGTTGAAGGACGCAGTCCTCCACACTGCTCAAGACTTCCAATGCTAGCCACCAAGTTCGGGAGTCCCCAGGGCTCCCTTCACTTCTGCCCCACTGGCTAAAAACTCGAGGGTTCCCTCTACCCATCCCCATGATACCAGCGGCAAGCTCGGGGGTTCCCAGCACTCCTCACTTCTGACCTTCAGGCTTTCACTCTTTCCTTGGTTTTGATAATTCCCTAAAAAGACTCACAGAACTCACAGAAAGTGCTATATTTATGATTACAGCTTTATTATAAAGGATACAAACCAGGATCAGCACCAAGAAGTTACACAGGGTGAGATCTGGGAGGGTTCTCATCGTGAAGCTTCTGTGTCCCAAGAAGTACATGTCACCCTTTCGAGAGCAGATGTCTTTTGCCAACCAGGAAGCCCATGGAGCATCCGTGTCCAGAGTTTTCATTGGGAGTCTCATTATGTAACTCACACTCCAGCCCCTCTCCCCTGAGGTCAGTCAAGATCATGAGGTGATCACGAGGTTGATGTCACAGGTGGGTCTTTCAAGCATGGCCAGCCCCCACCCAAGACTCACCTCATTAGCATAACCTGTTAGGTTATATGTGGTATGGAGCCCTCATCAAAGACACTTATGATTACTGGAGAAATTCCAATGTTTTAGTGGTTATCTCTCTTGAACCAAGGACAGAGACCAAATGCTTCGGGTAAAGTTTATAAATCCCACGTATGGGTACTACATAATCTCCTGCTATTGCCGTTTAAATTTTCAGGGATATATCCTCTCTTGATTTTCTTTTTACTTTGTAGCCTTAAGAGGGTGTCACCTATAAAGTCTCTCTGAGGGCAGCCTTGGTGGAGGGTGTATCTGTAATTCCTTTCTCTGCCTTCTGGGCTTCCTCTTCATTTCTCATGGCCATTAAAGTAGCAGATAGTCTTAGTCCTTTATTTTGGGAGGTGCAGCTTAGGGCAGATAAGAAAGAGGGGGAATAAATCCCTCCTGGATGGTGTGGTACACACAAATGGATCCCTTCCCAGCATCCACCTTTCCTTCTTTCCTAAGAGAGCTGAGATTTTCCTTAGGTATACAACCCTCCCCCATGTTATTCAGGAAAATCTGACCCCATCCCCAGTTCTAGGGTTGTCTCTTGGTTATTCTAAGCCAATCATAACAATATCATTCTGTACTGGGTTGAATAGTGTCCCTCAAAACTCATGTTCACACTCAGAATGTGACCTGATTTGGACATATGGTCTTTGCAGATGTAATTAGTTAAGATGAGGTTGTACGGGATTAGAGTGGGCTCTAAGCCAAGGATTTATGTCCTTATAAGAAGGGAAAACAGAGGCATACACAGAGGATGGTCACGTTACAATGGAAGCAAAGATTGGAGTGCTGCGTCTACAAGCCAAGGGATCCCAACGATTGCTGGCAACCACCAGAAGCAAGAAAGAAGCAAAGAAGGATTCTCCCCTAGAGCCTTCAGAGGGAGCATGGCCCTGCTGACAATTTTGGATGTCTAGCCTCCAGAACTGTGAGAGAATAAGTTTCTGTTGTTTTGGGTCTTGGGACTTTTTTTGTGCCAACCCTTGTAAACCAATACACACCTGTCTTAGTTATCTAGTACTGCTATCACAGAAATACCACAAATGAGTGGCTTTAACAAAGACAAATTTATTCTCTCACAGTTTAGTATGCTAGAAGTCTGAAGTCAGGGTGTCAGGTCCAGGGGAAGGCTTTTTCTCTCTGTCAGCTTTGGGGGAAGGTCCTTGTCATTGATCTTCCTGGTTTAAGAGCTTCTCCTCACAGGAACCCCAGGTCCAAAGGATGAACTCTGTTTATGACACTGTTTTCATGGTGTATGAGTTTCCCATGCCTTTCTGCTTGATTCTCTCTTTTATGTCTCAAAAGAGATTGGCTTAAGACACAACCTAATCTTGTAGATTGAGTCCTGCCTTATTAACATAACTGCTGCTAATCCCATCTCATTAAAATCATAGAAATAGGATTTACAACACATAGGAAAATCACATCAGAAGAAACAATGGTGAACAATCACACAATATTGGGAATCATGGACTAGCCAAGTTGATGCACATTTTAAGGGGACACAATTCAATCCATGACAATGCCTTTCTTGCAGGTGATTGGTTCAGGGAGCCTGTGGCTGCTCATAGTAGTCCACTGATGAACATGTGCTCAAGTTGGCCCAGCCAGCCTGAAAGAAAAGGCTTTGATTCCATGGTGGGTGGAAAGGGTATTTTGCCTCTCCCTCACTGGAAGAGAAGGAAAATATTTTGTTCTGGATGATATTAGCAACCATTTTGTGAACACAAGAGAGGGCAGCCTGAGGACAAAGTCAACACAGGGCAGATAAAGTAGCCTACAAATGGAACCTGGGTCCTTGTAATGTAGTGCTCACAGCCTGCCCAACTTCTGCCTCAACTATATTGTGAGATAGTGAATTTCCTTATTAGTTAAGCTCATTTGAACTGTGTTTCTGTTTCTTGGAATTGAAAGCATCCTATTTGATGCACATTCAGGTAGACCTCCCTGTCTCAGGTCAAAGAGTTGCCACACATCTCTATGTATTAGGTACTACGGCCATGCCTGAACTAATTAGACACAGCTGCTGTCCTTGGCAAGCTTACAGTCTAATTCAGAAATCACGACTTACATTATGAAAAATTTCCTGACAATGCGAAGCAATGAATATTCTTTAAAAAAAAAAATTTTTTTTTAAGTTTAAAATAATACAGCTTGGTAAAATAGAGGGTCAGCGAAAAAAAGGAAGACCCTCAAAGAGATGGACTGGCACAGTGGTTGCAACAATGGGCTGAAGAACAGCAACAATTGTGAGGATGGTGCAGGACCAGGCAGTGTTTCATTCTGTTGTACATAGGGCCTCTGTGGATTAGAACCGATTCGAACGCACCTAACAACAACAACAACAACAAAATAATACATGCTTCCTACCCATCCTTTCATTCCTGAGAAGCAACAATTAATAGATGTTTAGAGTATATCCTTCAAGAAGTGTCAACATTTTCTCTTGAGGCAGCATATGCTCTTGTTGTTTGTTAGGTGCCGTTGAGTTGGTTCTGACCCATAGCGGCCCTATGTACAACAGAAGGAAATGATGCCCGGTCCTGCACCATCCTCGCAATCATTGTTACGCTTAAGCTCATTGCTGCAGCAACTGGGTCAACCCATCTCCTTGAGGGCCTTCCTCTTTTTTGCTGACCCTCTACTTTACCAAGCATGATGTTCTTCTTCAGGGACTGATCCCTCCTGATAGCATATCCAAAGTATGGAAGACGCAGTCTCGCCATCCTTGCCTCTAAGGAGCATTCTGGCCGCACTTCTTCCAAGACAGATTTGTTCGTTCTTTTGGCAGTCCATGGTATATTCAATATTCTTCACAAACACCACAATTCAAAGGCATCAATTCTTCTTTGGTCTTCCTTGTTCATTGTCCAGCTGTCACATGCATATGATGTGATTGAAAATACCATGGCTTGGGTCAGGCGCACCTTAGTCTTCAAGGTGACATCTTCACTTTTCAACACTTTAAAGAGGTCCTTTGCAGCAGATTTACCCAATGCAATGCGTCTTTTGATTTCTTGCCTGCTGCTTCCACGGCTGTTGATTGTGGATCCAAGTAAAATGAAATCCTTGACAACTTCAATCTTTTCTCTGTTTATCATGATGTTGATCATTGGTCCAGTTGTGAGGATTTTTGTTTTCTTTATGTTGAGGTGCAATCCATACTGAAGGCTGTGGTCTTTGATCTGCATTAGTAAGTGGTACAAGTCCTTTTCACTTTCAGCAAGCAAGGCTGTATCATTTGCGTAACACAAGTTGTTAATTAGTCTTCCTCCAATCCTGATGCCCTGTTCTTCTTCATATAGTCCAGCTTCTCGGATTATTTGCTCAGCATTCAGATTGAATAGGTATGCTGAAAGGATACAACCCTGACACACACCTTTCCTGACTTTAAACCAATCCATATCCCCTTGTTCCGTCCGAACAACTGCCTCTTGATCTATGTAAAGGTTTCTCATGAGCACAATTAAGTCTTCTGAAACTCCCGTTCTTTTCAATGTTATCCATAATTTGTTATGATCCTCACAGTCAAATGCCTTTGCATAGTCAATAAAACACAGGTAAACATCCTTCTGGTATTCTCTGCTTTCAGCCAGGATCCATCTGACATCAGCAATGATACACCTGGTTCCACATCCTCTTCTGAAACCAGCCTGAATTTCTGGCAGATCTGTCAATACACTGCTACAGCCGTTTTTGAATGATCTTCAGCAAAATTTTGCTTGCGTGTGATATTAATGATACTGTTCTATAATTTCCACATTTGATTGGATCACCTTTCTTGGGAATAGGCATAAATATGGATCTCTTCCAGTCAGTTGGCCAGAAAGCTGTCTTGTATATTTCTTGGCATAGACAAGTGAGCACCTCCAGCGCTGCATCCGTTTGTTGAAACATCTCAACTGATATTCCATCAATTCCTGGAGCCTTGTTTTTCACCAATGCCTTCAGAGCAGCTTGGACTTCTTTCAGTACCATTGGTTCCTGATCATATGCCACCTCTTCAAATGGTTTAACATTGACTAATTCTTTTTGGAATAATGACTCTGTGTATTCCTTCCACCGTTTTTTTTTAACTTTTATTGAGCTTGAAGTGAACGTTTACAAATCCAATCAGTCTGTCACATATAAGTTTACATACATCTTACTCCATACTCCCACTTGCTCTCCCCCTAATGAGTCAGCCCTTTCAGTCTCTCCTTTCGTGACAATTTTGCCTGCTTCCCTCTGTATCCTCCCATCCCCCCTCCAGACAAGAGATGCCAACACAATCTCAAGTGTCCACCTGATATAATTAGCTCACTCTTCATCAGCATCTCTCTCCTACCCACTGACCAGTCCCTTTCATGTCTGAGGAGTTGTCTTCGGGGATGGTTCCTGTCCTGTGCCAACAGAAGGTCTGGGGACCATGGCCGCCGGGATTCCTCTAGTCTCAGTCAGACCATTAAGTATGGTCTTTTTATGAGAATTTGGGGTCTGCATCCCACTGATCTCCTGCTCCCTCAGGAGTTCTCTGTTGTGCTCCCTGTCAGGGCAGTCATAGATTGTGGTCGGGCACCAACTAGTTCTTCTGGTCTCAGGATGATGTAGGTCTCTGGTTCACGTGGCCCTGTCTGTCTCTTGGGCTCTTAGTTGTCGTGTGACCTTGGTGTTCTTCATTTTCCTTTGATCCAGGTGGGTTGAGACAAATTGATGCATCTTAGATGGCCACTTGTTAGCATTTAAGACCCCAGATGCCACATTTCAAAGTGGGATGCAGAATGTTTTCATAATAGAATTATTTTGCCAATTGACTTAGAAGTCCCCTCAAACCATGTTCCCCAGACCCCCGCCCTTGCTCCGCTGACCTTTGAAGCATTCATTTTATCCCAGAAACTTCTTTGCTTTTGGTCCAGTCCAACTGAGCTGACCTTCCATGTATTGAGTGTTGTCCTTCCCTTCACCTAAAGCAGTTCTTATCTACTAATTAATCAATAAAAAACCCTCTCCCGCCCTCCCTCCCTCCCCCCCCTCGTAACCACAAAAGTATGTGTTCTTCTCAGTTTTTACTATTTCTCAAGATCTTATAATAGTGGTCTTATACAATATTTGTCCTTTTGCCTCTAATTTCACTCAGCATAATGCCTTCCAGGTTCTTCCATGTTATGAAATGTTTCAGATTCGTCACTGTTCTTTATCGATGCGTAGTATTCCATTGTGTGAATATACCACAATTTATTTACCCATTCATCCGTTGAACTTCCATCGTCTTTTGATGCTTCCTGAGTCATTTAATATCTCCCCCATAGAATCCTTCACTACTGCAACTCAAGGCTTGGATTTTTTCTTCAGTTCTTTCAGCTTGAGAAACGTCGAACGTGTTCTCCCCTTTTGGTTTTCCATCTCCAGCTCTTTGCACATGTCATTATAATACTTTGTCTTCTCGATCGGCCCTTTGTAATCCTCTGTTCAGTTCTTTACTTCATCAATTCTTCCTTTTGCTTTAGCTGCTCAATGTTTGAGAGCAAGTTTCAGAGTCTCCTCTGACATCCATCTTGGTCTTTTCTTTCTTTCCTGTCTTTTCAATGACCTCTTGCTTTCTTCATGTATGATGCCCCTGGTGTCATTACACAACTTGTCTGGCCACTAGTGTTCAACCCGCCAAATTTATTCTTTAGATGGTCTCTAAATTCAGGTGGGATATATTCAAGGTCATATTTTGGCTCTCATGGACTTGCTCTGATTTTCTTCAGTTTCAGCTTGAACTTGCATATGAGCAATTGATGGTCTGTTCCACAGTCAGCCCCTGGCCTTGTTCTGACTGATGATATTGAGCTTTTCCATCGTCTCTTTCCACAGATGCAGTCAATTTGATTTCTGTGTGTTCCATCTGGTGAGCTCCATGTGTATAGTCGCCATTTATGTCGGTGAAAGAAGGTATTTGCAATGAAGAATTCGCTGGTCTTACAAAATTTTATCACTCAATCTCCAGCACTGTTTCTATCACCAAGGCCATATTTTCCAACTACTGATCCTTCTTCTTTGTTTCCAACTTTCACATTCCAATCACCAGTAATTATCAATGGATCTTGATTGCAGGATTGATCAATTTCAGACTTCAACAGCTGATAAAAATCTTCTGTTTCTTCATCTTTTGCCCTAGTGGTTGGTGCATAATTTTGAATAACAGTTGTATTAACCGGTCTTCCTTGTAGGCATATGGATATTATCCTATCACTGACAGCATTGTACTTCAGGATAGATCTTGAAATGTTCTTTTTGACGATGAATGCAACACCATTCCTCTTCAAGTTATCATTCCCAGCACAGTAGACTATATGATTGTCCGATTCAAAATGGCCAGTACCAGTCCATTTCAGCTCACTAATGCCTAGGATATCAATATTTATGCATTTCATTTCATTTTTGACAATTTCCAATTTTCCTAGATTCATACGTCATACATTCCATGTTCCAATTATCACTGGATGTTTGCAGTTGTTTCTTCTCATTTTGAGTCATGACACATCAGCAAATGAAGCCCCCAAAAGCTTTGCTCCATCCATGTCCTTAAGGTCGACTCTACTTTGAGAAGGCAGCTCTTCCCCAGTCATCTTTTGAGTGCCTTCCAACCTGGGGGGCTCATCTTCCAGCACTATATTGGACAATGTTCTCCTGCTATTCATAAGGTTTTCACTGGCTAATGCTTTTCAGAAGTAGACTGCCGAGTCCTTCTTCCTAGTCTGTCTTAGTCTGGAAGCTCAGCTGAAACCTGTCCTCTGTGGGTGACCCTGCTGGTATCTGAATAGCAGTGGCATAGCTTCCAGCATCACAGCAACACGCAAGCCCCCACAGTACAACAAACTAACAGACACATGGGGGAGCCCTTCTGATAACATGTCCAAAGTACGTGAGACATCGTCTCGCCATCCTTGCTTCTGAGGAGCATTCTGGCTGGACTTATTCCAAGACAGAGTTGTTTGTTCTTTTGGCAGTTCACGGTACATTTGGTACTCTTCGGCAACACCACAATTCAAAGGAGTCGATTTTTCTTAGGTCTTCCTTATTCACCATTCAGTTTTCACAAACATATGAGGCAATTGAAAACCACCATGGTTTGGATCAGGCACACCTTAGTCTTCAAGGTGAGGTCTTTTGCAACAGATTTGCCCAATGCAACATGTCATTTGATTTCTTGACTGCTGCTTCCATGGGTGTTGATTGTGGATCCAAGTAAAATGAAATCCTTGACAACTTCAATCTTTTCTCTGTTTATCATGATGTTGCTTATTGATCCACTTGTGAGTTTTGTTTTCTTTATGTTGAGGTGCAATCCATACTGAAGGCTGTGGTCTTTGATCTTCATCAGTTACTGCTTCAAGTCCTCTTCACTTCCAACAAGTAAGCTTGCGTCATTTGCATATCACAGGTTGTTAATGAGTCTCCTGATGCTGTGTTTTTCTTCATATAGTTCAGCTTCTCAGATCGTTTGCTCAGCATAAAGACTGAATAAGTATGGTGAAAGTATACAACCCTAATGCATACCTTTCCTGACTTTAAACCAGTCAGAATCCCCTTGTCCTGCTCAAATGACTGCCTCTTTGTCTATGTACAGGTTCCTGATGAGAACGATTAAGTATTCTGGAATTACCATTTTTCAGAATGTTATCCATAATTTGGTATGATCCACACAGTTGGATGCCTTTGCATAGTCAATAATACACAGGTAAATATCTTTCTGGTATTCTCTTCTTTCAGTCAGGGTACATTTGACATCAACAATTACACCCCTGGTTCCATGTCCTCTTTTGAATCTGGCTTGAATTTCTGGCAGTTCCCTGTCGGTATACTGCTGCAGCTGCTTTTGAATGATCTTCAACAAAATTTTACTTGTGTGTGTGTGCCATGGATTGAATTGTGTCCCCCCCAAAATATGTGTCAACTTGGTTAGGCCATGATTCCCAGTATTTTGTGGTTGTGCTCCATTTTGTGATTGTAATTGTATGTTGAGAGGATTAGTGTGGGATTGTAACACCACCCTTACTCAGGTTACCTCCCTGATGCAAGGTAAAGGGAGTTTCCCTGGGGTGTGACCTGTACCACCTTTTATCTCTTAAGAGATAAAAGAGAAGCAAGCAGAGAGTTGGGGACCTCATATCACCAAGAAAGCAGCACCAGGAGCAGGGCACGTCCTTTAGGCCTGGGGTCCCTGCACCTTAGGAACTCCTCGACCAGGGAAGAGTGAGGACAAGGACCTTCCTCCAGAGCTGACAGAGGGAGAAAGCCTTCCCCTGGAGCTGACATCCTGAATTTGGACTTGTAACCTACTAGGCTGTGAGAGAATAAATTTCTCTTTGTTAAAGTTATCCACTTGTAGTATTTCAGTTATGGCAACACTAGATGACCAAGACAGTGTGATATTAGTGATATTGTTTGATAATTTCCACATTCGATTGGATTACCTTTCTTGGGAATAGGCATAAATATGGATCTCTTCCAGTTGGTTGGCCAGGTAGCTGTCTTCCAAATTTCTTGGCATAGATGAGTGAGCACTTCTAGCGCAGCATCTGTTTGTTTAAACATCTCAATTGGTATTCTGTCAATTCCTGAAGCCTTGTTTTTTGTCTATGCCTTCAGTGTAGCTTGGACTTCTTCCTTCAGTATCATCGGCTTCCGATCATATGCTACCTCCTGAAATGGTTGAACATCAACCGGTTCTTTGTGGTATAATGACTCTGTGTATTCCTTCCACCTTCTTTTGATGCTTCCTGCATCGTTTAATATTTTCCCCATAGAATCCTTCAATATTGCAACTCGAGGCTTGAATTTTTTCTTCAGTTCTTTCAGCTTGAGAAATGCCAAGCGTGTTCTTACCTTTTGGTTTTCGAACTCCAGGTCTTTGCACATGTCATTATAATACTTTGTCTTCTGAGCCACCCTTTGAAATCTTCTGTTCGGCAATTTTACTTCATCGTTTCTTACATTTGCTTTAGCTACTCGATGTTCAAGAGCAAGTTTCAGACTCTCTTCAGAGGCAGCATATGGTAAGCATCACATGGTAGAGGAGTTCAGCAGAGAGAGAAAAAAAAAAACTTACTTCAAGCTAAGAAGATACTGGGGAAGCTTTGTGGAAAAAGAGTAACTTAAATATTATTGCTTTTAAGCTCAGGCATGTGGGCCCCTGCCCTGGGTTCCAGGTTTAGAGGACCTTCCTTTGGCCGTGCCCCTTCCTAGAGAGCTAAGAATCTAGAAAGTTCCATTTCTAGACCACAATCCAGATTCCCAGGACCCCAGAATTCCCTGCTCAGTATTTCCAATCCCACTTCCAGGGTCTCTAGGGCTCTCCTCTCTGGGGCAACTGGCTGCAGGGGTTTAGGACAGAGCTTGGCCATGTGAGCCGGGATAGCCACATGATTACACCTGAGCCTTCCCCCCGCCCCCCACATACACACCCTGGGATGTAGGATGGAGCTGAGTGTGGGAAGAGGAAGGAGGTTGGAGGTCAGGGGCCAGGTCTTCCCAGGCCCCCACCATCTAGCATGGAATCCAAGGTCTTCCTTATTCATCGTCCAGCTTTCACGAGCATATAAGACAACTGAAAACACCAGGGTTTGGGTCAGGCACACGTTAGTCTACCAAGGTAGAAGGATAAAGCATATTTAATTTAATGGTGTGTTAGCTTGATTTATAGCTTTTAAATACTGAGACATACGGTATGTGGGTATCAATTCTCCTTTTCCCCAGGCCCCATAAATGTTAGGGGTATGCATGCCATAACAAAGTACCACAACAGAAATTCATTCTCTCACAGTTCTGGAGGTTAGAAGCTTGAATTCAGGGGGTCAACAGGGCTATGTTCTCTCTGAAGGCTCTAGGGGAGGATCCTTCCTTGCCTCTTCCTAGCTTCTGGTGGTCCCAGGATTTCTGTGGCTTGTGGTAGCACAACTGTTGTCTCTGACTCCATCATCACATGCCTGTCTTCCCTCTGTGTGCCTCTGTGCCCTTTCTCCTCTTTGTAAGGATGCCAGTCATATTGGATTAGGGCCCAGCCTACTCCAGTATGACATGTTAACTTAAGGCCTGTTGTATTTTCAAAAAAAAAAAAAAAAACAGCCATGGAAAACTCTACAGAATGCAGTTCTAGTCGGACACACACTGGGTTACCATGAGTCGGAATCGACTCAATGGCAACTGCTTTTTTTTTCCTAGAAAGTATAGGAAGGTTTGAGAAAAATATTAGGAAGCTGCTAAATTTTTCTTTTTAAGCTAATTGCAAGTTGCTCTAATCCCCAAAGCTGTGTGATCTCACTTTAGAAGGGCCATGAGTGTACTGATGGAGGAATTTGTGTTTAAGCCATTGTTGTTGTTGTAGGGTGTCATTGAGTTGACTCCAACTCATACGAACCCTACGTGTAACAGCATGAAACGTTGCCCCGTCCTGCACCATCCTCACAATAGTAGGTATGTTTGAGTTCATTGTTGCAGCCACTGTGTTAAGCCAGAGCCTGATAGAAAGCACTAGACTAGAACCAAGTTCATGGTTTGGATTCTCAGGTTTTAAGGGTTCAACTTCTTACGAAGTGTGTATCCCAAGGTGAGGGTCTGTCTTCTGCTGATGGAGAGTTTCATTAGGCAGTTTTCTGTAGTCACGTAAACACAGCTGGGACTCAGCTCTACTGAATGAAAGTGCCTAGTGAAATGGTCCCATTAGCAAAGCTGCAAGGGGAACTACAATAGGATTCAGCTTTTAAAGTACCAGACACAATGCTTTGCTGATGTCCATTTAGTTTCCTTTGAACACAACACAGTCAGTGGCCAGAGCCCTCTAATCACATTCAGCTTTCTCTGTGTGTGCTCTCATTCAGTTAGGAAGTCAATTCAGGAATTGTACTATGGTTCCGGCACTATGCTACGTGAGGTTGTTGTTGTTGTTGCTGTTGTTAGCTGCTAGCAAGTTGGCTCCCAACTGATGGCAACCCTGTGCACACCGGAACAAAACGTTGCCCTGCCCTGTGCCATCCCCATGGTGGCAGGACAAGGTCCATGTCTGCCCTCAAGGAATTTACAGTCTAATTGAAAACTAAGATTTGTCAAGAGGGCAGCTATGCCTGAGGCTGAGTTATTAGTGCTTTACAGGCATTACGGCTTTAGTCTTCACCATAACAGCCCTCTGAGTTAGGGACCTGCAGTACAGGCTGAATTCCCCGATCCCAAGATGTCACATCCTAATCCCTTGAACCTGTGAATACGCTACCTCACATGGCAAAAGGGACTTTGCAGATGTGATTAAAAATCATGAAATGGGAAGACAGTCCTGGATTATCCGTGTGGGTCCATTGTAATAATCACAAGGGTCCTTATAAGCGGAAGGAGGTCAGAATCAGAGGAGATGTGACAACAAAAGCTGTCTTAGAGTGGAGTGACACAGCATGAGATTGGCTATTGCTAGCTTTGAAAATGGAGGACAGGACCATGAGCCAAGGAATGGAGGCAATCTCTACAATATGGAAAAGGCAATGAAACGGATTCCTCTCTAGAGCCTCCAGAAGCAACCAGCCCTGCTGACACATTGATTTTAGCTCAGTGAGACCCATGTGAACTTCTGACCTCCAGAACCATAACATAATAATTTGTGTTGTTTTAGTTACCAAGTCTGTGGTGATTTGCTAGAGCAGCAATAAGAAACTAATACAGTACCCTCACTTTACAGATAGAGAGGCCAGAGCTCCATGAGGTTAATCTGCTTAAGGTCACGCAGCTGGTGAGTGGCAGAGCTGGGATTCAAGTCCAGGTCCATTTATCTGCAAAGCCCATGTTCTTTACTCTGGAGTACATAGGCATCATTCAATATAGAATATTACAGCTAATCTCTGGACAGCACAAAGCAGAGCAGAACAAGTGTTAAAATACCCATTTCTTGGTTTTTAAATACGCCTATTCTCTGCTCAACAGCAATGAGTTTGGTCTTTTGGTATTCTCTGCTGAGGGGTCCCTGGGTGGCACAAATAGTTAAATGCTTGCTTGTTAACCAAAAAGTTGATGGTTCAAATCTACCCAGAAGTGCCTTGGAAGAAAGGCCTGGCAATCTACTTCTGAAAAATCAGCCACTGAAAGCCCTATGAAGCACAGTTCTACTCTGACACACATGGGGTTGCCACGAGTCAGAGTGGACTTGAGGGCAACTGTTTCTTGTTTTTTGGGTTTTTTTTTGCATGCAAATAGTGTGAGGCCACTGTGAGTGCTGCCTGTCATAGATTGCTGGACGGGACCAGCACCCTATCTGTGTCCCCAACCAAAGGCCTGACCGTTACTGTAGTCAGGCTTGCACCCTGATGTCAACTGGCACATAAGCAAGGACAAGTCTATCTACTGTTCAGAAAAAAATGGAGCAAATCAAACCTATTAAGGCTATTTTTAATTCTTTCTCTTAAATTTATGTCTAAGATGCATTATAGACCATTTTATGGCTTTGCTTTTCCATATTATGACAGAAGACCTTGTCTCATCTACTGTTAACAGGAACATAAGCAGACACACTTTCTTGGGAGGGCAACCTGGCACTGCAGATGAACATATTAAGTGGGTAATCCCTTTGACCCAAAACTTCCCCTTCTAGGAATTTATCCTAAGGAGGAAACAGATCAAATAAAAGCATAAAGGTAAGTATAGCCATTAGAACATGATGGTGAAAACTGGAAAAGTTAAGTGGCCATCAAGAAGAGATTAAATCAAACCAAAAGCTACACCTGTTGCCATTGAGTTGATTCTGACTACCCTATAGGACAGAGTAGAACTGCCCCATAAGGTTTCCAAGGAGTGGCTGGTGAATTTGAACTGCTTTTCTGGTTAGCAGTCAAGCTCTGGAAATGCTGGTGGCACAGTGGTTAAGTGCTACAGCTGCTAACCAAAGGGTCAGCAGTTCAAATCCGCCAGGTGCTCCCTGGAAACTCTATGGGGCAGTTCTAATCTGTCCCATAGGGTCGCTATGAGTCAGAATTGACTCAACGGCACTGGGTTTGGTTTTTTTGGTTAGTCAAGCTCTTAACCACTGTGCCACTAGGGCTTCAAGAGGGGATCGGTTAATTAAATTTTAATAAATCGTGTAATTAAATATCATGCAGCCTTTAACAATATTCATGTACATTAATTGATCTGGAACATCTGCAAAATACACTAAGAAGAAAAGCAAATTACAAAACAGTATCTGGAGGTCAAGTTCAGTTTTGTAAAAAAGTTACCTCTATCTGCCTAGACTCCTCGGAAACTCAATGGGACAGTTCTACTCTGTCCTATAGGGTCGCTATGAGTCAGAACTGACTCGATGGCAATGGGTTTGGTTTGGTTTATGGGATCTGCCTAGAAACAGTCTCAGGGAATATACATGTAAATGTCTACATATGTGGGCTTTCAGGTGATATTTCTCTTCTCTATATTATTCTGAATTTTTAGCAAAGACTATTTTGTAATTCCACTATTTAAAAAAAAAAGTTTGCAAAATAACAAAAGTCAGCTTTTGAAAAAAATTGCTGCTTCTTTCTCAAAAAATAAGCATTGTTTAAAATTCCAAAATAGAAATATGTCAAAGCATCCCTGACAATCTTGCCAGGAACATAAGGTCATGACTCACTCAAAAAGTCTCTCTCTACTTGTCAATCTGGTAGGTTAGGACAAAAGTACCATCACAAAAATTAAGGAGAGAGGTGACTCTAAAAACAAGATTGCCAATAAAATGGGGCTTCAAAGAGATCCCAGGTGGCTGGGACAGGTTGGGGGTGGCATCAGCTTGCTTGCCACACAGGCTAAGGCACTGCTGGGCATCAAGCTCTTGGGCTTCTCTGGAATTGCTGGTAGAAGACAGTAGCCCAGCACCCCTGCCGCCAGCCCAGCACCCAGTGTCCCAGCCAGCCCCGGCACCCTTTTACAGTATTGTCGACAGAGGAGCTAAGGCCTCATAATTACCTATTCCATTATTGGAGAGAACTGTTGGAAACTCTGCTTCGTAATATGCTGAGACCACTGTTAACTTTTGGACTCAGAAAAGTATCAGAATATACTTATTAAATATGAAAATAAGAAAAGTACCTAAAGAAATAGAAACTATTTGCCATTTCATCTGAATGCTAAGAGTCATTGTGACTTTTCTAGAAACTGTTAGAAACTTTTTCTAGGTAACAAATGACTGGCAATACTAAGGATAACATGTGCTCTTTTCTATTTTCCTAAGACACTTTGTATGTGAAAGGGTATCAGTGATGTTGGGGCCCCGACTGGTTTTAATGGCAATTATCTGTACAAATGTACTGAACTGTCTGCCGTAATTCACCATCACTGATCTTCAAGACAATTTCCTTCAGTGTCACGCAACCGCACTGAAATAGCATTTTATTAGCTTTCGCCTTTCAAAATTTTGTTTCATTTGGGTGAGAAATTCAATATCAACTATTCTTTTGTTTTGTTTTGTTTTAAATCATTATGGGATCTGTGTAATCACTGATTTCCCTCCAAATTATCATTTCTTTCTTTGGCTTAATTATTTCACAAGGCAAAGTGAATAATTAACTAAAGCAAGAAAATTATAAGCAGAGGAGACTATTAAAAATAAAGGCTAACAGTTATTGAATGCCTACTATGTGCCAGGCACTGTGCCAACATTTAAAAGATTTTAATCTTTACAATTCTGCAAACTTGGTCTCATCCCTATTTTACAGACTTAAAAAAGCTCAGTGCCGGTGCTGAAATTCCATTCAAGATCTCTCAGATTAAGAGCCCATGCCTTGCCACATTTAAAACTATATCCTCTCACTAAGGTGCTTGGGCACATGCTGGCTGAAATGTGAATCAATCTGGATTAGTCACCTGTGACAAAACACACAAAACAGTGGCTTCGATAATACAGGTTTTCTCTCTTGAGTGCAGAGGCAGGTAGTCTAGGACTTGCAGAGTCACTCCAAGGTATCAAGGACTGAAGCTCCTACTCTTTTATTGCTCTGTCATGTGAGGATTGATGGTCCCAGGTGGCTGCTAGAGCTCCAGCCATTACCCCTTAATCTAAGCCAGCAGGAGGAAAGAAAAAAAATTCCCAACACATCCCAAAAGTTGCCTAGATCACTGGCCAGAACTTACATCTAGTTGGAAGGGAGGCTGGAAAAGTAATCTTCATATTACTTGTGCCCAACTAAAAAAGCAGAGTTCTATTTTTAAGAAGGGGAGAAAGAACATTGGGAGAAACAAGTCATAGCCTCTGCAGCAATGTGCTTACGGTCCCCCTTCATGCAGGTGTGTATTCTGTTAGGAAGTAGTGACAATTTTTCCCACTCCTAAGGGCATTAACTTGTATTTTCCTGGACATTTGAGGTATTTCATAGCGAAAACCAGAGTAATAAACTCCCAGGTACCTATTATTTCTTTCAGATCTTAAAAAAAAAAAGATAACAACTCAGATGAGATCCCTATTGTAGCTACTGTACAGTTTCCATTCCTCTCCCTCCTTTTCCAGAGGCAATTACTTTCCTGGATGATGCATCTCTTTCCCATTGCTTCTATATTCTCCACATAAACACCAGTCAACATAGTATTTTTTAAAATTGTACGAAAGCCATACAATTTGTCTTCTGTGACAGCTTATTTTCATTCAATTTTTTTCAAGATCTATCCACACTGAGGAGGTCTGGAGGCACAGTGGTTAAGAGCTATGGCTGCTAACTAAAAGGTCAGCAGTTTAAATCCACCAAAATGGAGGCAGTTCGAATCCACTTTCTGCTCCTTGGAAACCCTATGGTGGCATTCTACTCTGTCCTACAGGGTCGTTATGCGTTGGAATCGACGTGACAATGGGTTAGGTTTTAATATCCACATTGATAAGGAGCCCTAGTGGTGCAGTGGTTAAAGGGTTCTGCTGCTAACTGAAAGGTCCTTGGTTCAAACCCATCAGCCACTTCATGGGAGAAAGATGTGGCAGTCTACTTCCATAAAGATTACAGCCTTGGAAACTATATGGGGCTGTCCTACCCTGTCCTATAGGGTCACTGTAAGTTGGAATTGACTCAACAGCAGTGAGCTTTTTTAATCAACACTGATACCACAAATCAAGCTCGTTCATTTTAACTGCTCAATTGTCTGCCATTTTATAAATAGATCCTACTTTTTGTGGTCACTGTTCATGGACACTTAGGTTATTTCCAGCTTCTCTTGAATATACAAAATTCAGCTGTGAATATCCTTGTACTCTGCACACATGTGCATGGGCTTCTCTGGGACAATGTTTCTCAAACTTTACTGAGCATATGAATCACCTGAGAAGTCTCGTTTACTACAGATACTGATTCAGCAGGTCTGGGGTGGGGCCTGAGCCTACATTTCTTACAGCCTTCTGATGAAGCCCATGCTGCTGTCCATGCTTTGAAAAATGAAACTCTAGGTATATACCTAGAATTGCCAGGCCACACGGTAGGCACAGCTTCAACTTTCATAGACATCAAATTGAGCCAATTTTTCACTCCAAAAGAAGTGAATGTCTTGCGGGATTGCCATCATCACCGACACTTGACCTTGTCAGACTTTTTACATTTTGTCAATCTGGTAAGTATGGAACAAGTCAGAGTTCCCTGTTTATCTGTGACAATGATCTTTTTTTCAAAATTTTTTAACTCAAGCCTTTTCTATTCAGATATTTGGCCCATTTTTCTAATGCACCAGTTCTAAGTGTGGTCACAGGACCCATTCAGAGGGGTCAAAAGGCCTTCCTTTCCAGTCACCTATCTGTGTGAAGCTGTATTTTCCTCATCTACTTTAACCAAAACATACAGCAACAGGCTGGCTGCCAAAGCAGAGAGGAAAGCCCGGCTGTCTTCTAACAAGCCAGACATTAAGAAGATTTGCAAATTATAAAATAACATCATTCTTCTCATTAAACTTTTCTTTTTTAAAAAGTTATTTTCCATAAGCATTATTTATATTAACATGTAATGAGCTTATTACTGTTATTTTTGAATATACTGATACTTTTAAGTTTTCTCAACTTTAATTTCTAATACAGTAAATATAACTCACATAAAAAGAACTCTCTGGGATCCTTAATTTTTAAAGAGTTTAAAGGGTTCCTGAGTCCAAAAAGTGTTGTTTTACGCATTGCTAAAAGTTTTTTTCTTTTAGCACACTCTGGACACTAACCCTTTATCATATGCAATATGTTATGTATAACAGTTACAAACATTTTCTCCCAATCTTTAGCTTGTCTTTTTACTTAAGGTGTCTATTGTTCTACAGAAGTTTTCAACTGGATGCAGTCATAGTTTCCTATAAGTATTATGCTTTTTGGGTCTTGAAGAAAACCTTCCCTTTTGCCAAATCATGAATATAATCTTACAGATTTTCATTTAAAATTTTTGCTTTTCATATTTATGCCTTTAATCCATTGTCTTAGTCATCCAGTGGTGCTATAACAGAAATACCACAAGTGGATGGCTTTAACAAAGAGAAACTTATTCTCTCATGTTCTAGTAGGTTACAGGTCCAAATTCAGAGTGTCAGCTCCAGGGGAAGGCTTTCTCTGTCGGCTCTGGAGTAAGATTCCTTGTCATCAATCTTCCCCTGGTCGAGGAGCTTCTCGGGCACAGAAACCCCAGGTCCAAAGGATGTGCTCTGCTCCCAGTGCTTCTTTCTTGGTGGTATGACGTCCCCCATCTCTCTGCTCAATTCTTTCTTCTGTATCTCAAGAGGTTGCCTCAAGACACAATCCAATCTTGTAGGTTGAGTCCTGCCTCACTAATACAACTGCCGCCCATCCTCCCTCATTAACATCATAGAGGCAGGATTTACAACATTTAGGAAAACTACACAATAATGGGAATCATGGCCCAGCCCAACTGATACACATATTTTTGGGGGGACATAATTCAATCCATGACATCCATCTAGCCTATTTTTTGTGAAATGTGTTAAGATAGGGGTTATATTGTTTTTCCACCATAAAAATAACTTGCCACTCCCAGCACCTACTTGCCACTAGGTATCAAAAATCAATTTTCCATATATGCATTGGCTAGTTCCTGGGTTCTTTATTCTCATCATGTTACACCGGCACAGACAACTCATGGCTTTAACCTTTATAGCTTTATAATCTATTTTGATATTTATAGGACAAGTCCACACCCCTCCACCTAGTTTTCCTTTAAAATTATCCTGATTCTTCTCAAAAGTAATCTTATTTTTTTTAATGCATCAAATTTTAGAAAATAACAGAAGTTCTACTGAATTGGGAGGCCAGGAACCTACCATATTCTGGTCCTGGGCTCAGCCTCTAACCTGCTTCTGGCTGTGGGATTCCCATCTCCCGGACGTCAGCTTTCTCTTCCATTAAACAAGAGATTTACAACCACATCTGCTTTCCCTTTTAAGAACCTATCATTTTAGTTTGAAGACATTAAACAAATTTAACAGATAAAGGATGGGCTCAAAAGGAGAATGAAGAACACCAAATACACAAGGTAAGCATGAGCCCAAGAGTCAGAATGGGTCACATAAATCAGAGCCTACGTCAGCCTGAGACCAGAAGAACTAGATGGTGCCCGGCTATAACCAATGACTGCCATGACAGGGAGCACGACAGAGAATCCCTGCAGGAGCAAGACAGCAGTGGGATCTAGACCTCAAATTCTTATAAAAAGACCAGACTTAATGGTCTAAGACTGGAGGGACACTGGAAGTCATGGTCCCCAGACCTTCCGTTGGCCCAAGACAGGAACCATTCCCGAAGCCAACTCTTCAGACAGGGATTAGACTGGGCTATAAGAGAGAAAATGATACTAGTGAGGAGTGGGCTTCTTGGATCAAGTAGACACATGAGACTATGTGTGCAGTTCCTGTCTGGAGGGGAGATATGAAGGCAAAGGGGCACAGAAGCTGGCTGAATGGACACGGAAACACAGGGTGGAAAGAAGGAGTGTGCTGTCTCATTAGGAGGAGAGCAACTACAAGTATATAGCAAGGTGTATATAAGGTTTTGTATGTGACACTGACTTGATTTGTAAACTTTCACTTAAAGCACAATATGAAAAAAAAGAATGGGATCAACATATTGACTAAAGATACTTTAGCACTTCAGATTATAAGAAACTGAACTTGTACCACAGAAATAGTATTATGTTTATAAAAATTATGTATAAGGGTTAAAATGCCCTATTATTTTATGTGGAAAGTTAGGCTAAAACAAACACAGTAACAGAGAACATTCTCATGGGTTTCAGGTCCTCCAAGATGAGCCCACAGTATACTGTGAGAATTTTATATCCCATATTAGTTAAATAACAAGTTTAGGGATGAGCTTCTACAATTACTAGAGTAGCAGTGTCCAATCTGGAAATTCTGGGTGAAGGATTTAAATAAAACTCCTCATAAAATCCTTCTATTAAGTATTCCCATGATACCAAAATACCAATATTCCCCACCATTAATCAATAGGATATGAACTCTAGGCCAACTGATCTTCCATGAATTCTTTCACAGTCCTGCTTTTTCGCCCTTGTGACCAAAGCTACGAATCAGCAAAATGCTTCACTGGGGCTAGGGTACTCCTCCTATTTTGAAACAGAGGCAAATCTAGCTGGGCTCTATAGAGTAGCCGAGCTTTGGTAGCACTAAATGAATTATGGAGAGGAAATGAGGATTCCCCTCGCCCCCTCCTTCCAGTATACTCGTTCTCTGCATCTTCCATATCTGAGCTAACTTCAGTCAAGACAGGCAATTCCCACTGACCTTTACGGAGATCAACATAAAATTGTTCTCATGTATTTTAGAATATTGTCTGGCATCAAAGGAAATCAAATGTCTATGAGCCACTAAAAATGATATTTTACTCCTGGCAAAATATATGATATCTTCTTGTTTTCCTCTTCAGAAGCAAACTAAGAAGCAAGTTTCTATAACTTAATGCACATAATTCAAGGTATACCCTTTATCTGCAAATATTTTAACTGAGCAAGATTTAACTTATTCTGTATAAAGTTTTTGCGTTTAAAAAGCATTTCATGTATACTATCATAGCTGATTTTCATAATAATCCTGTATGATAAATGAAGACAATATTAATGTCCTAACACTGCGTGAGATATGAAAATGAAGGTCAAAGAAGTTAGATGATTCATCAATACCACATGGGATTAGAAACCAGACCTCCTAACTTCCAATCACAATTGATAAAGATCTCTTGAAAATTATGGTTCATTTTTGTTCATCAAGATAAAAAAGTGACAAGTAACCCAATCAACCCTCACATGAAACAGAAATAAACTAAATACTTGCGTGGTCAGTACAAAGGAAAATAAAGGTCTGAAGCATGGGAAAAGACCTGGCAGCTCAATGGTTAAGCACTTGTCTGCTAACTGAAAGGTTGGGTGCAAACCCACCCAGAGGCTCCACAGGAGAAAAGATCTGGTGATCTGCTCCCATAAAAACTACGCCCTATGTGGGGACCATGATCTTGGGGAATATCTAGCTCACTTGGTATAACATAGTTTATAAAGAATATGTTCTACATTCTACTTTGGTGAGGAGCGTCTGGGATCTTAAAAGCCTGTGAGCAGCCATCTAAGATACTCCCCTGGTCTTACCCCTTGGGGAGCAAGGGGGAATAAAGAAAATTAAAGAAAAAAGGGAAAGATTAGTCCAAAGGACTAATGAACTACATCTACCACAGCCTCCACCAGACCGAGTCCAGTACAACTAGATGGTACCCAGCTACCATCACTGGCTGCTCTGAGAGGGATCACAACAGAGGGTCCCGGACAGAGCTGGAGAAAAATGTAGAACAAAATTCTGACTCAGAGAGAAAGACCAGACTTGCTGATCTGACAAACACTGGAGAAACCCTGAGAGTATGGCTCCCGGACACCCTTTCAGCTCAGTAATGAGGCCACTCCTGAGGTTCACCCTTCAGCCAAAGATTGAACAGGTCCTTGGAAAAAAACAAGACTAAAGGGGCATACCAACCCTGGGGCAGGGACCAGAAGGCGGAAGGGAACAGAAAAGCTAGTAATAGGGAACCCAGGGTTGAAAAGGGAGACTGTTGACATGTTGTGGGGTTGTTAATCGATGTCATAGAACAATGTGTGTACTGTTTGACGAGAAACTAGTTTGTTGTGTAAAACTTCCTCTAAAGTACAAAAAAAAAAAAAAAAGATTACAGCCTAGGAAACCCTATGGGACAGTTCTGCTCTGTCCTGTAGGGTCACTGTGAGTTGAAATCAATTTGACAGCACACAACAACAACAAGGGCAATGGTTATACAACCAGACTAATTGTAGCTGTTACCATTAAAGCTGTATACCAGGAAAAAGGGGGGGGGGGGGGGGGCAAATGACAAATACAATTTTACAACTACAACAGCGGCAAAAAACTTAAAAAGCGGCATCTGTTGATACTACTCAGGTACAACTGAACACTTCGTGAGGTTAGTTTCCTTGGTTTGAAGTTTTAGAGTCATGGCTTAGTAGGTCTATCCAGTCAATTAGCCTAACACTGTTTTTAGAGTTTCTGTTCTTCCTCCTAGTTCAGTGAGTAGTGACTGAGGTCTTAACAGCTTTGGAGCAGCCACCCACAAGACAACAATTAGTCTTATTCACCTGGAACTGCAAAGAAAGATGGAGACCAAGAAATCGGAGAAGGAAACATACTGCAGGTTTAATTGCCTCCATAAACTACGACCGCCATTACCATGAAACCAGAAGGAATGGACAGTGCCCCACTACAATTACTGAACATTTTGATCAAGGACCCAAACTGATGGATCTTGATCAAAAGGAGGAAAAGCATGAACTAGAACTTCAAACGCATTTGAAAGCCAGACTTACTGGATTCATTCAGACTGGGAGAACTCCTGAAACTAATGCCTAGAAGTCATCTTTAAACCTTGAACCCAAAATATCCTATGAAGCCGTCATTAAACAATACAACAGTTTAGCACAATTAATAAAAAATGTTTGCCTTGAGTATAGCGTTCTTATAAAGAATCTGACAACAGTTAATTAAAAGCACAGATTAAGGGACAGGGAGCTTAAATTAATGATGATGAAACAATATGGGTAGAGATAGTGAGAATCGTGACACAATGTGAAGCACATAACCAATGTTATTGAACTATTCAACTAGAAACTGTGAATGGATATGTTTGGTTGTATATATTGCCACCAATAATAAATAATAAAATAAAGCAGACCTTTGCAGGACACTTTTCTTCCTGTGAGGTCTATAGTACAATAACATGTAACCAGTATGTCCTCCTATTCATTATATTCTTATTCATAATTAAGGCCCATTTATCTGTTCAAATCAGAGGAAGATGGAAGAGTGTTCAGGTGAGGCCTGGGAGGAAGGGAAGATCAGAAGACACAAAACCATTAAACTGACTAGTATTCCCCCTTGACAGTGTCAAGAAATGGGGACAAAAAGAAAAATTAGGATGAATTAGTGGTAGAAGTTAGAGAAATAAAAAGAAGGTAAAGGAAGATATACATATCTCTAATTGGAAAAGAAAAAAAAATTTTAAGATTGCAACAGCAATTTTTGGTCAATAACACAAGCTGTTCTGCAACATCAATGCCACCAAGTAAGATACCCAACGCACGCGGAAAGGAAAACGCCATTACGAGCTCCTGTTTTAGAGCGCAAACATAATTACAAACCCACTGAGAGAAAAAACTTCACTGAACAGAAAATATGTATTGCAAGCTAGTGAGCTTAGAGTGACTTTCAAGACCCATTAAAAGACTTACCTATTTAATTCTTCCTAAAAGTGGACTCATCACTGATCAGTGTACTTGACTACACTATTATCCATATTTCTATTAATTTAATATTCATCCTTGCTACAACATATATGTCAGTCCTATTCAGAAATATTCCATTAAAAAAGTGTTTCCCTGCTGAATGACGGGAAAAACAAAATAAAAAACTTCTGAAAATAGTAAAGGAAAAAAAAAGCCTCAAGGCAGAAGATACCACTTGCTGAAGAGTCAGTATAAATTTTGAACCATCTGCTACCTTGTTGCATCATACTTTATAGCTGTCATCATGCCCAGGAAGGAAGTGTCATATAAATCAATTCGCGTCCACCTACCTCCACAATCCAAACCATGGAAAGGAAAGCCAGAAAGATGGATCTTATTTACAATTACCGGTAAAATATCAAATTAAATCCTAATTTTACCTTGAAGAGATATGCTTCTTGAGACACAACTACATATGTCCAAGCAGCTTCTATCAATCATTGTCCTTGAGGAAATATATATATAATTACTATTATATATTTATTATTATTTAATGCTTTTGTCATGCATATATATGTATACACATATATATGCATGACAAAATATAAAAGCATTAAATAATAATAATAAAATAATAGTATGAAATTCGTAACATAAACCAGAAAGGGGCATTTATGTGTGTTAAAATAATTTAATTCTCTCTGTACATTTCTGTCCATATGAGCCAACAGAAATCAAGAGTGCATAATTTATAATATTTACCTGTTTTGGGACATTCAAGTCAATTCAAATGGCAAGAGCAGAATTCAGTCAATCACTAGTGAAATGTTTAAAAAATATATATTAAACCAAAAAAAGTTTTTACAAGATAAAAAATAATCTTCCACAATGCAACAAATTGCAGATCACTGAAATTTTAACTCTTTAGATGGTTTCAGTTCAGTTTTTTTGGTTTTGAAATCTAGAGACAGTCAAAAAAAAAAGCGTTGGCAGAATTTCTATCTGTTTCTACGTTTTTCTTTCTTGCTTCGACTACCTGCTACGCTGTTTAAGGAAGATGATGATGAAAGTGCTCTTGCATGACCTGTGGCCTTTAAGTGCTCAAAAAGTTTATTCCGGGAAGGAAATTCATCATGGCAGGTTGTACAGCTGATAAGAACATCACCCTGAGAAGGGAAAGAATCATAAATGAAAGTATTATTACCAGAGTGCAGTGTTTTATATATAATGTTGAGATGAAACATCAAACGATTACAAAAGAAAGACGTTTTAATAAAATGGACAGGTACCAAGACACTTGACAAAGGTAGGTATTCTGGGAAGTTAAATCTCACTAACCAATACCATCGACTACACCAGTTCTGAGACAATCAATGGCATGGACCACACAGACTAGAGGAATAGTTTGTGCTTCATAATTAATCTTCAGAATTTGACACACATGTAGTTATAGTCACTAAGGCTTTAGATTTCAAAGTTGTGGAAAACCAAAGAGTAACTGTTGTAGTACACAGTCTGATCAATGTGCTTTTTACTGTAAGGAAGGAAAAATGATAGCAGCACATATATAAATGCTAAGGTTGCCAACTAAAAGCTCAAGGGTACACAACTTTGCAGCAGCCTTTAGGCAGAAAGGTTCACTAGACACATGTTAACATCTTTAGAACATTGTAGTGCTTAAACAACAAGGTCCAGTAAAAGAATTCGGATATGATTTACACCTACCATTGTTTGTGGCTCAACAGGTATTTTGACAGATTTTTTCGTATCTTTGGCTTTCTTTCCTTTGGGTTTAGGAACACTGAAAAGTAAAATTAAGTAACTCAGCATACTCTAATTACAGTGCATCCCTTTTAATCACCATCTCACCCCCAAGAAGACTCAAACAAGTGAAATGCACCTTAAAAGTAAATTCATTAATTTTAACGACTGATTTAATTAATCTCACATACCAAGTGAACAGCTTTAAAGAATGTTAGAGATCAAATCTGGCACAAGAAATAAGTAACTTGTAAGAGTTGAGACACAAACTAAAACAAGACCCTTAAAAGATCCCTTAAAAAAAAAAAAAAACACTAACTTTCAGATAGTGTTTTATAAAAAGCAAAGCACTTAACCATTTATTGAAGCGAACCATCTTCACACCCAAACAATTTTAACAGTCACAAATAGTCCATACCATTAAGTGCAGTTCCCTAAAAACATAACTTCTTGAACCTGATTCGGTCTGTGACAAACATTTCACATCAGAGAGGGGCACAGCCTTGCCAGTGCAGAGGTGAAACACACAGCAGCAGCCTTCTTCCCCTATGAGGGTCCCCAGTTACTGATCCCAAGACAAAATAGGAACCTCAGGAGGCTAAGAGAACTACAAACCGAATCAAATGGACGCCTTCTAGTGCTGCTGAAATGTCTGTGAGCACATTTCTCTTGCATTCTCTTCTCAACATGCTTCATCTGCATACATAGATATATATGTCTGTATTTTTTTTATATAAGTTACAGACATACTTAACGTATTTGTCAATTATGGATGAGATTTTATTTCATATACGAAAAGATATCTTTACTTTCGCCATCAAGAAAACAATAAGCAGAATCAAAGACCTAAATGTTAAACCTAAAACTATAAAGCCCATGGGAGAAAAACTATGAGGCTTAATTAAAAAAAAAAAAAAAAGGCTAACGAACGTAACTACAAATACACGAATAGCAGAAGAAAATTTTGGTAATTGGGACCGCATAAAAATCTAAACACTTATGCTCATCAAAAGACTTTATTTATTAAAGAGCAAAAACACAACCTACACACGGACTGAGAAAAAATCTTCAGAAACAACATATCCGATAAGGGTCTCATCTCTAAAACACATAGAAAGTTTCAACAACTCAACAGCCAAAAGACAACCCAATTTAAAACAGGATAAGTGACACGAAACAGACACTTCACCAGACAGGACATTCGAGCAGCCAATAAACACACAAATTAAGATGCTGACGATCATTAACCATTAGAGAGATGTAAATCACAACTACAATGACATACTGTATCATCCAAGCTAAAATAGCACTGACTTAAAAAAAGAAGAGATAACAAAATTGGTGAGGATGCAGGGAGGTTGAAACCCTTATCCACTGTTGGTGGGACTGTCAAAAGGTACAATTACTATGGAAAACGGTATGGTGCTTCCTCAAAAAACTAAAAATAGAACTATCTTATAGGCCAGGAATCTCACTTCTCGGTATATACCCTAGAAAAATAAAAGCGACACAAACAGAAATATGCACATCTATGTTCATATGGATTACATCTCCACATAAAGAAAACAAAAATCCTCACAACTGGACCAGTAAGCAGCATCATGATAAATGGAGGAAAGACTGAAGCTGTCAAGGATTTCATTTGACTTGAATCCACCATCAACACCCATGGAAGGAGCAGTCAAGAAATCACACAACATATTGCACTGGGCAAATCTGCTGCAAAAGACCTCTTTAAAGTGTTGAAAAGCAAATATGTCACTTGGAGGATTAGGTGCGCCTGACCCATGTAATGGTATTTTCAATCACCTCATATGCACACAAAAGCTAGAGAGTGAATAAGGAAAACCGAAGAGGAACTAACACCTTTGAATTGTGGTGCTGGCGAAGAATTCTCAATAAACCATGGACTGCCAGAAGAACAAACAAGTCTGTCCTGGAAGAAGTATAAGATGGCATGACTTCGTCTCACATATTCTGGACATGTTATCAGGAGGGATTGGTCCCTGGAGAAAGGCATCATGCTTGGTAAGGTAGAGGGTCAGCGAAAAAGAGGAAGACCCTCAATGAGATGGACTGACACGGTGGCTTTAACAACGGGCTCAAGTACAACAAAAGATTGTGAGGATGGTGCAGGACTGTGCAGTGTTTCCTTCTGTTGTACACAGGGTCGCTATGAGTAGGAACCAACTCAACAGCGCCTAACAATAACAACAATGCTCACTGAAGCATTATTCACAAGAGCGGGAAAAAAAAAAGGAAGCAGCCTAAGTGCCCTTCAATGAATGAACAGATAAGCAAAATGTGGTACACACATACAATGGAATACTACGCAACCATGAAGAGCAATGAGTCCATGAAGCATAACATAGATGGACCTGAAAGAAATAATGCTAAGTGAAATACATCAATCACAAAAGGACAAATACTGTATGATTCCATTTTTATAAGACAAGAACAAACATATATACAGACACCAATGTTCATCGGTGATTACCAGGAAGGGATGGAGGGAGGGGAAGATCATTCTCTAGATCATAAATGGAGCCCTGGTGGCGCAGTGGTAAAAAGCTTGGCTGCTAACCAAAAGGTTCGCAATTCGAATCCACCAGCCACTCCTTCAAAACCTTATGGGGCAGTTCTACTCTGTCCCTATGAGTCGGAATCAACTCGATGGCAACAGATTTGTTGTTTCTCTCTTTTTTTTTTTTTTTTAAGATCGTAAATACTTGTTCTTTTTGGTGATGGGAAAGATAGCACAGAATGCGGGTAAAAAAGCATAGCTTGACCAAAGCAAACGATGCCACTACAAAGCATACAAGAGAAAAGGATGTTTGTACCAAAGAATATAACATACGTAATTTGGCCACACCACCACCAATAATTAAAAAACAAGTATATGGTCATATGTAAGTGTATAGGCATATATGTATACAAGCAGGTACAGGTGTATACATATGTATGCACAGATGGAAGTATCTATATGTTCATGTAGGTACAGATGTGTGCACACATACATATTCATAGAGGACACAGTTACAGATACTTCTCAGGCATAATCAAATACCTTGCAAGAATGATTTTCTGGGTTTGAAAGTTTAAGACCTTAGTCTTATGAGACAACTCACTCAACTGGCATCATGAAGTTCATGTTCTGCATTCAAGTGAGGTGAGTAGCACCTGGAGTCTTAAAAGCTTGCAAGCAGCCATCTAAAATACAACTGTCTCTATTCATCAGAAGCAAAAGAAAAAGAAGGAAACCAAAATCTCAGGGAAAAAAACTAGTCTCCAAGACCGGCAACCTATATGAGCCACGGCCTGATCTACCCCGAGACCAGAAAAACTAGGTGGTGCCCAGGTACCACTACCAACCATTCTGATCAGGGCCACAATAGACGGACCCTGGTAGAACAGGAGAAAAAACATGGAACAGTACTCAAATTCTTAAGTCCAGACTTATAGGACAAGTTGAGACTGTAAGATTCCCTAAGACTATCACCCTGAGATACTCTTTAAACCTTGAACTGAACTAGGGAAACTAGAATACTGGAAATGGAACAACCGGAATGCAATCACAGAGAACGCTGACACATTGTGAAAAATGTTACTAATGTCGCTGAACGACTTCTGTAGAAATTGTCAAATGGGAACCTAATTTGCTGTGTAAACATAAACATACACTGAAAACACGATTTTTTTTTTTTTTTTAAAGGAAACAATAAGCAACTCTGACTCACCTTTTAGTTTCACTTTTTGGATCATCACACTGTTCAGCGGCCTCTGTGACACTGACGTTTTCTTGGGGACTGTCCCCCAATTCTTTGGCACTGTCTTGATTTAAGTTTGTATCTTCTGAATTAACCATTACTCCTCCTCCAGTTCCATTTTCATTGAAATTGTCATCATAGCTCTAGGTAACAAAACATGAATACCAGTTTTAAAATAAATAATACTGCCTTCTTATGTTACGATGCCAAATAATTTTAATAGATAATAATGTACCACGCACTTTGGTAGAGGTGTATCTTAAGGAAATAAAAAGGGGAAGCAGGTACTCATTTAGAATATGGATGCTCATTATAGACATATTATTAAATTACAAAAAAATGCAAATAATCCAAGTGTTCAATAAGTGAATGTTTGAATATATGAAGGAAAAGTATGAAGCTCTTAAAAGTCATGCTTCGTAAGATACTCATTCAATGATGTGGAAAAATGCTTACGACACATTAACAAAAAAGAGAAAATTATAGAGACAGCCTGATCACATTTTAATTCAATATTAAGTAATGTCTATAGGCAGAATTCAGGATATTTATACTTTTCTGTATTTTCCAAATGATCTGAATAAGCAACTGTAACTTTTATAGTCAGGAGGAAAAAGAAAAAAAACAAGCAAACAGGCATTATACAAAAAAAGGGGTGGCTTAGCAAGCATATCTGCGTCACGTGCAACTGGTTTTCGTTTTTGCTTTGGTAACATTTTGTCACATTTGCTCTCCCTCTCCCTCTCTGCACACAGTTCTTTCCCTGAACTATCCGAAAGAAGTGGCGGGCAGCAATCAGGACACTTCACAGTGTTATCTCCTAAGAACAAAAACATTCTCCCACATATCCACAGCACCCTTATACTACTCAAGAATTTAACGCTGATATATATTGTCTATTTCACCATTCATATTCAAATTTCCCAATTGTTTTAGTAATGCTGTGGTTTTGTAAAACCTGATACGGAAAATCAAAGCACATATTTAATCTCCTTTAATCTAAAAACAGCTCCTCTACTCTTTTTTTTTCTTTCATGATGTTGACAATTTGGTAATTGTTTTGTAGAATGTCCCATAATCTGGCTTTGCCTGCTAGTGCCCTCATGATCAGATTCAGGTTACATTCAGGTTACAAGAATACTATAAAGATAATGCTATGTCCTCAGAAGGCAAAATACCAGTTTGTTCCTATTTTTTTTTTTTTTAGTGATAGTAAGTTTGATCATTTGGTTAAGGTATCGGTCAGATTTTTCTATTGTAAAGTACCTTCCTCCTTTTTTAACTAATAAGAAATCTGTGGGGTGTCACTTTGAGAGTGAATATCTTGTTCCACAATAATCACTCACTTAAAGGATTTGGCGTCTATTGACGGTTCTTGTCTGAATTATTTATTAATTATATTTGTGGTTACAAAATAGTGATGTTCTACCTTTTTTATTACTGCCATGTGCACTAACTCTATTCTTCTGTTTCCTTTTTGCTCACTCCAACCCTCTCTTTAAGTTCAGTACGTTGTTGCTGGGTGTCATCAAGCTGGTTCTGACTCATAGCGACCCTGTGTAGAACAGAAAACACTACCCGGTCCTGCGCCATGCTCATAATCGTTATTATGCTTGAGTCCATTGCTGCAGCTGCTGTGTCAATCCATTACCTTGAGGGTCTTCCTCTTTTTCGCTGACCCTCTACTTTACCAGGTGTCGTAGACATCTAGTGCTGCTCTAACAGAAATACCACAAGTGGATGGCTTTAACAAAGAGAAATTCATTTTCTCACAGTCTAGTAGGCTAGAAGTCCAAATTCAGGGTGTCAGCTCCAGGGGAAGGCTTTCTCTCTGTTGGCTTTGGATGAAGGTCTTTCTCATCAATCTTCCCCTGAACTAGGAGTTTCTCTGTGCAGGAACCCCAGGTCTAAAGGACACACTCTGCTCCTAGTGCTGCTTTCTTGGCGGTTATGAGGTCCCCAACTCTCTGCTTGCTTCCCTTTCATCTCTTCAGAGATAAAAGGTGGTACAAGCCACCCCCTGGGGAAACTCCCTTTACCTTGGATCAGGGAGGTGACCTACATAAGGCTGGCGTTACAATCCCACCCTAATCCTCTCAACATAAAATTACAATCACAAAATGGAAGACCACCACACAACACTGGGAATCATGGCCTAATGAAGTTCACACATATTTTGTTGGGTGGGGGGCACAATTCAATCCATGACACCAAGCATGATATTCTATTCCAGGGACTGATCCCTCCTGATAACACGTTCAAAGTACATGAGACAAAGTCTTGTCATCCTTGCTTCTGAGGAGCATTCTGGTTGTACTTCAAGACAGATTTGTTTGATTTTTGTTTGTTTCCTTAACAAAATCAATGTGTGATAATACATTACCATTACTCTTTTTGATGCCTCGAATATTCCCAAAAAACCTAGCAGGTCTTTCAGGTTGGCTACTGGGTGCTTTTGACACATTCCCATCAATTTTTGAGCATTTTAGTACAGGTTTACATTGTACTTTCCCCGTCTCAGCCCTGGAGTCAATTGTGTCTCCCAGGAGGCCTGATTCCATTTAGTGAAGAATAGTATTTAGAAACCAAGATTTGTACACTGCGTGTGCTCACTGCTACTGGGCATCACTGCTTCTAGGCCCTCACAGTGCACAGTGCTAATGCATTTATTTTCTTTAAATTATGAGCTCATAGAGATACCTTCAATTCCAGTCCAACACTACAGGGTTTTTCCTCTCTTTCCCTCAATGTATACTGTATTTTCCTTCTCCCACAAAGACAGTCTGGATCCCAAAACCATTATCATATTTATTAATTTGCTCTATCCTATAACACACACAAAATAACTTCAGAAATGCCATATCTATACCATAAATTTTTTTTTTCCATAAATAAACCTACTAAGAAAAGTTCAAAATTTTTTTCAGCAGTTATACTTGTCCTTAGAATGTATCCCATGGAGGATTTTCAGAGTACTCTGTTCAAAAGTTACCTGAACTAACTCATCTTTTCTGTCAGTTAGGATCATTTGTTTCAGCTTGAATTCAACTTTATTTATTTTTTCTAATCCTTATTATGCAATTTTTTTTTCTTTACCATACAGAAATCTCCTCTAATTTGAAGTTTCAATATTTTCAGTATTTGCTGCCTTCCTCTCTTTTATCTGTCAGTACATGTCTCAACGCAAGAGCTTAGAAGATATCATGAAAAGTGCTACATACAGCTGAGTCTTAGACTTTCCGATATAATCAGGAACTGTAACAACATGGGTTATAAAGTAGTACAGCTCTGCAGGGAAAAACAGAGTGATGGTCTGAGGCATTTTCATCAGTAAAAAAAAAAAAAAAAAAAACACTAAAATGTGTTTATCTGCAGAGTCTGCAGGGCCTATCTATTCTCCGTAAATCAAGACAATACCAGCTGAGGTTAGGTACAAATCCCTCTCCATTTTATTTTGTTCTTATCCTAGTGGTTCTGGTACCAACAGAGGAAAGAGAAAGTGTTCTAATTTAATGATCACAGGGTCTTTGGATGGATGATGGTATGAGTCAATTTACAAAAGGAACATTCAACTTGCTATCTGCTTTTGTAACTGATGCAAAAAGTTGCAAGTTGCAATTTAACAGTGATTAACTGTTCCAAGTTACAATTTAACATGTGTCATGAATCATTTTTGGAATATGAAACTGATAAAAACTATCAAATACATTATTATAAATTTGGATAAATAAGCCACATCTGAAGTTCTATGTGCTATCAAAGTTTTCTTCTAAACATTTTTGGTTTTTAAAAAGAGCTATATTTAATATATGTTAATTAAAGTGGCACAAAATCAATTCCATTATCTTCAGAACCATCAAACTGCCTTAGTAAGATGGACAAACTCACTTTATTTTTATAGATTTAAAGACATCCATAAGATTGCGTTGCACATATGCCATCCGCCTGATATTTTATCTACATATAATTCTTAAGGAAAAGGTTGAAGGAGACTCCAGCTGTGAAATATTTAAACTACCCAAACTTCTGTGTCATAAAAAACAAATGTTTTTTCAAGAATTACAATCATTTCAAGTTTCTTACCAAATGTTCCTTTTTACAAAATTTCATTTATATTGTAGGCAGAATAAACTTAGATACGCAATGGTCAACTCCAGATTTTCCTATCTTCCTGATTTTTTTAAGTTTGTCTTGATTTAAAAGCCCTGGCTGTCATCAAATGCACCCAGATATTTTTTTGAATATGGTCACTCAGCCAATTCATACCAGGAGAATACTACATGCAATATTTTTAAACATACTTGTAACAGTAATTTAGCAAGCTAGCTACAAACAAAAAAAAAAATACTATTTTCAAGTCCTTTTAATCACTTTTACGATCAGCATAAATTAAGGAGTGAAAGTTATTCTTCTTGACACAGACTAGGCTGAATAAACAAGAGCGCTGCTATTTTACATTTGATACTTAATGTTAAAAGTTTTTTTAACATACCTGTGCTGGTTTCTGTCTCTTTTTCTTCTGTTTTTTAGAAAGCCTAAAGGTAAATATAAATCAAAATGTCAAACACTTGACTTTACAGAGATTTACTAAGTGAAAAGAAAAATAATGTTTAACACTAGTGATACATGGAACCGTGAAATATTAAAAATATTTAATATCGTAAAGCATTAAAGGAAAAGAAAATATTCACATGGTCACATTAGGGAATTATAACAATAGTTCAAATGAAACTGATAGTAATTAACTGATCAGTAATTGCCTCGATATAAAACTACTTTTAATAGAGTCATAATAGAGTTGTTGTTAGTTTCCGTCGAGTCAATTCCAACTCATGGCAACCCCGTGCCTGCCGAACAGAACTGCTCCATAGGGTTTTCAAGGTTATGGCCTTTCGGAAGCAGATCGATAGTCATATGTTTCTGTAAAAATTTTTACTTGACATCATACCTATATCCAGTTAAACACTGTAAAGTTCCTCTAACTAGTAAATATTAGCCAGAAAGTATCAGCATAGCATAATAACCTCCTTGGGATAAGGCAGCATTTAACTGTGGTCTCTCAATGCAATCATTACGTCTATTAACACTTAATGTTTACAAGTACTTTTGTTTTGGTGAATCTTCCACTTCTTCCTCAGAAATGGCATTCAGTGTATTTTCAACAGGTCCAGGTCCTGAAAAATTTTCTTCCTCCTCTTCCAACTGCTGTTTTAACAAGGCAACCATTTCTCGATGCTTCTTTGATTTCTCATGATTCCTCATGCTAAAAGAACAATCTGATGTGAGTTAACTGCAACAGGATTAATTCCTACGTGTCCACGGGTGTTGCTGGATGACTACAACCAAGTTGAAATCACTTTTTTTCATTAACTAAGCAAAATGGTAAGGACATAAAAAATAATTAAAAAAAAAAAAAAAAAGAACTCTACCAGGATTTCTTAGGCATCAAGTACGATGAAAACCTAAGACCACGTTCCTTCTTTCTGTATCCCAGCATTCCCCCTCCCTCTATCCTTTTATGTACGTTTCTTCTTCCTCTTTTTTTTTTTTTTTTACCAAATTCTCTATTATTTTTATTTCCAATTATTTTCTACTGTTTCCTTTCAATCACTCATAGCAACTCTACAGGACAGAGTAGAACTGCCCCAGGGGGTTTCCAAAGAGCGGCTGGTGGATTCAAACTCCCAACCTTTTGGTTAGCAACCAAGCTCTTAACCATTGCGCCACCAGGGCTCCTGACACAGGACACTTATGTAGTATTTCATGCGGAGATGCATAACCTGAATCTAACCATGAGGAAATGGACAAACCCAAAGTGAGAAATGTTCTGTTTAAAAAAAAATCTCCATGACGTAAAAGACAACATAAGGAAATTGTTCTAAAGTAAAAGAGGCTAAAGAGACAAGTAAACACAATACACAATGCTAGACTGAATGCTGTACGGGAAGGGGTAAATGCCATAAAGGACGTTAATAAAGGATCAACTGACAAAATTGGAACATGGGCAGTAAAAAGTATCAGTATTAAAAATTTCCAGAATTTGATGGCTGTACTGTGTGCATGTAAGAACGTGTAAGACAATGTGTTTATTCTCAGGAAATACATACTGAAGTCTTTAGAGGTAAAGGAGCATTGTATATGTAACTTATACTCTCAAATTAACTAGGAAACAAAAAAAAAACAGTGTATGTGTAGAGAGAAAGCATGTGCAAATGAGCAAAACAGGTGAATCACATGCCCCAGATACTATTCTTAACAACTTTTCTCTATGTTTGACACTTTCAAATAATAAAAAAAGAGAAGATCCCCTTCATTGTTGCCTTTTGTTTTCTTACTTCTCATTTCTCTGTCTCTACTAGGCTGCCACTTCTCTGCCACTTTTGTGTCTCCTCCTTGGGGTTATAAGGTGATAACATTTATGATTTCCATGTCCCCTTTATCCTCCTTTGGTCTTCTTTCTTCCTTATTGCATGTGTTTTGTTTCCTTCTTCCTTGCTAATTCCACTCTCACGTTCTCTGATATTCCCTCCCCCCCTTTTTAATACTTCTCTCTTTGTCACTATTCACTCAAAATAAAGTCCTTCCACTTCAGCAAATATACTCTAGGCAGGACAAGGTTGAAGTCCCGAGGCTGGCATCCTCAGCCTACCTGGGAGAGTTTATGGCTGGCAGTGGGTCTGAAAGCAACAAAGGGAGAGATGATCAGATATGGTCTAGCCTCTCCCTTCTTTGCCAAAACAGGCATGTTTTCTTTCTGGAGACAGCCGACATGTTTGAAAAGCAGCTATTACACAGGAGTACTGGGACGAATGACAATGAGTACAACAGGCTTAACAGCTGGCACAAATCCTTCTTCCTACCCAGGTGGACAGAAATCACCCAACATGACATGTGGGGGTGTGATAAATTGCTGGAAGCAAATTCTTTTTAGGATTTTCAAAGTGCTACACATCACCTCAAAAGAAAAGGAGAGTTCAAAGATATTAAACGTACGCCTTTTCTGTCTTGAAAGATTTGTCACATGCTGGGCAGTAAAGGCCATCATAAAGCTCAGCATCTTCGGCCTCATCGCTGTCCTTACCTACAAGAGGGAAACCTGTAGTAAGAATCCTGTTTGCTTAGAATACAAATCTAAAGTACATTAAAATGATATATCCTTAGTAACGACTAAAGTTGTACACAGATTATAAACTAAAACTGTGCTATTTCCTTACCAAAAAAACCCGTTGCTGCGAAGTCAATTCCTACTCATAGCGGCCTGATAGGACAGAGTAGAACTGCCCCACAGGGTTTCCAAGGAGCAGCTGGTGGATTCGAACTGCCGACTTTTTGGTTAGCAGCTGGGTTCTTAACCGCTGCACCACCAGGGCTCCATTACAAGAAACCAAATAATGATATCAGGATTTAGAAGCAGCGCTGCATTCCAAGGGAAGGCGTCCAACTAAATCACTTTATCTTTCAAGTTATCTTGAAACCCTGGTGGCATAGTGGTTAAGTGCTACAGCTGCTAACCAAAAGGTAGGCAGTTTGAATCTGCCAGGCGCTCCTTGGAAACTCCATAGGGCAGTTCTACTCTGTCCTATAGGGTCGATATGAGTCACAATCGACTTGACGGCAGTGGGTTTTTTAAAGTTATTTTCATAAGTCTATGTAGAAGGTGATCCAAAAAATCCTCAAAGTGCTGGATATGTGGTAAGTTTAGAAACTCAAATACCACTTTAACAGGTCACCAGGAAGCGAATAGTTTAGCAGAGGTTTTTTTAGTTTAACTCTTGTGCAAAATTTGGTTCAAACATGTCTACAACTGTGTTCTACTCTTAAATGCTTAAATAGACTTAATTTACAAGCTTACATCATTATTGTTGTTGTGTGCCCTGAAGTTAATTCTGACTCATGCGACAGAGTAGAACTGCCCTATAGGATTTTCTTGGCTGTAATCTTTAAGGAAGCAGATTGCCAGATCTTTCTCCTGTGAAGCTGTTGGGGGTGGTTTGAACTGCCAACCTGTTGGTTAGCAGCTGAGCACTTAACCATTGTGGCACCATGTAGTAACCTTGAACTAATCAAATAATAAAGAACACTGGATTTCAAATAAAAATGTGGATCTAAAACTGGCCCTACATTCTCAGGCATACCCCATAACTTCTCAGAGTCTCAGTTTCTGCCTCAGTAAAATGGAGATAATTCCATGATCAAATCGACATTTAAGGTTATTGTGTGAGGATCAAACAAGATTTTGTACTTGAAAGCACTTTATAAATTATGAAATTCTACATAATTATGCTACCACACATTTATAGAGTGCTTTGTAATTTTTTTTTTTTTGTAATTTTTAAAGCACTTCCACATGAACTACACTTCTGATTCACTAATAAAACACCTAACTTCCTAATCATTTTTAATAAATAGAAGTTTGTCATTTTATCATCTGGGCTGTTTGTCTGAAAAACCACATTTGTAGATAAGGGACAATTAATAGAGGATGTTTGGATCATTCAGTTTTACTCCTAAAGGACCAAAGACAGTGGGGAAAATCAAGTACACAGTTATTCTCAACAATCCTCATTCTCACCTTTTAAGGTGGTCAAACGCCTTCACTCTAACAATAGAGGCAGAGACAAGAAACATTTCAGTAAACAAAGAAGAGTGCCTCCACAGTCGGACCTGAGAGGAAGAATTTACATATACGACACAGACTCCAGCAAAATATCAGCTTTTCTGGAAATAGCAGCTATTGAAACTTGACCTGCAGCTTAATTGCTTGTTCTTTAATAACTAGTCAATCACACTTGTCAATATGTCCACCTGTCCATATACTTACACAGCCAGAAGCACAAATCATTTAGAACATGGTCTGAAAAGAGCTGTTATTCAAACTACCCGAACTGGACTCTTTCAACAGACCACTTTTGTTTGGCTCATAAAGTCTTGTTTTTAATTTGAATTACTTGCCATGTTTAAAAAGTAAGAGATATCACATAAAAATCCAGATTTAAAAACAAGAGCAAACTCAGACAACACTGGCCCACGCTCCAAGGCTCTGCAGGTTTTCCTATTTGCTCACCCATTCCCTGTAGTCTTGCACCTGGGCCCCTCCACTGGCACCAGGAGGCACCTGAGTGTACAAGCCCTGCCCACAAATATATTTATTGTCTAATATTTCTCAATGAATGGAGAAGGAGTTACCATCCTGCCCAACTCTGGGCTCTTGTTCCTCCACTTCATCTTCATCTGATCCATCTCCAAACTCCTTTCCATACTGCGCCTCCATCTCCCTGAGCTCCTTCTCCAAATTGGCCACCGTCATCCAGCTCTGTTCTTTGTACTGCTCTGCCAGCCTAGACACAGAATAGCACAGTCCACTGACTCTGAGAGCCTGTCTCAGCATTGTTTTTAGTTATCTGTTAGGCTTAACTCCATCCCCTAGAAAACATCTTCCTCCCAAGCTAAAAATGTCTACAAACTGTTAAAACCTATGCTTAGTTAAAACTGGGGCAGAGTCACTTAAATCTGTTACTCTACATGGTTCATTTTAACTGCTCTACTAGATAACAGGCTTTGAAACACAGAACTCTTCAGCAACTTCATTTCAGGTAGTTTTAAGTCATATTTTAAGTGTTAAGTACTAATTTTCAAAACATGCAGGGCAGAGCAGATGGAATTTTTAGAGCAAATAATTTTTTAAAGAATACTATAATCCTCCAGACACAATGCTTTTACAGCAATTCCTAATGACAAAACTTTAAACAAGCTAAAGCTAACTGAATATCTAAGAGTATCAGAACTGACAAAGAGGCAAAAGTAAGGGCACTAGAGTCACATGGGTTGAGTCCAATTCCTCGCTCTGCAGTTTACTAGCTAAGTGATCCTGGGCCTATCCGCCTTGTTTTCAAAAGAACAAGGAGGAGAAAACAGAATGTACTTCGCAAAATCACTGTGAGGAAGGCGCTTAGAATAGGGCCTTGTACAGAGTTAAGAATTTCACTAGCGTCATCATAAAATTCCACAAGTGTCTGCAAAAGATCTTAAGTATAAAGAGCCTCTGAAGCAAAACATCCAACTAAAAATAAAAATTTTTACACAATAGATGAAAAAACACTCTTCAGTGTCAGGATTAAAAAAAAAAAAAAATGGATGGAGCGAGGATGATAATGTAACCCAACATGACAACGCACGCGAAGCATCCACCGGTGTTCCACACGAGCTTCCATTCAGAGAAGGATCCGCCCACGTGTTACGTACTTTGCCTGCTTTAGCTTCTGTTGCCGCCTCATCTCTTCGGCTTTCCTTGCCTTCTCTGCGTTCTGCTCTTCCACCAGCTTCCGATGAGCCTGCACTCTTTTATCTCTTTTACGAATGAAAGCCACCAGCTGTCGGACAAGTTCATTCTTCTCTTTCCTTGCTTTGTCTCGAATCTTTCTGTTTTCTTTTTCCATGGCTCGTTTTTCCCAGCGGTTTGAAGCTTGTCGTGTATCATATTCTTCCTTCCAAGCGAAGTTTTTCTGTGTGCAGAAACTCTGCCAATAAGCATAGAAAGGATGGACTACCTAGAGACAAAGAAAATAGGTAAAAATCTATTTTTCAGTCTAGATTTTTTTTTAAAGAAAATCAGCAAATATTAGTGATGCAAAACATCTTCTAGCTTTCTTAATTATTTTTCAAAACAGCACTATTGGTCAATGGCAAAGACAGTCCGTTCAAGGCTTTACTTATATCACTCTTCAGAAAGGATTTGAGGGAAAGAAAAGAACCTTACTGACCAGGTAAATGAACAGGAAAAATTAAGGTGGGGAGGCCACAAAAGAGCTGAGTGCTCCTTCAGGAAGGAAGGCACAGGGAGAGAGGATATCTGAGGATAGGACGAAGAGCTAGAGTCAGTTCTTTTTTTTTTTATTAAAGAAACGGATGGGGAAAACACATACTGATGAATGCTAATCATAAAATGGCGATAATTTTTTTTCTTAACATTTTTCTTGTACCATATCATAGTCACTCTGAGAGTCTCCAAAAGTTGGGAAATCTTCAACTTCATCCTCTAACACAGATTCTAGTTCTTCCTTTGCAATCATTTCAAAAACATTACGATACACTGTGTAGAAACCCTGGAAAACAGTAACAGAAACACAAATTCCTAATAATTCCGTGGTCTAATCACAAGTAAGATTTTAAATGTACTATAAAAAAACTCTGATGTTAAAGAACTACCCCAAACCAAACCAAACCCAATGCCATCGATTCTGACTCATAGCAACCCCATGGGGTTTCTCCCATGGAGCCACTGGTGGTTTCAAACTGCTGACCTTTTGGTTAGCAGTCTATCGCATTAACTACTGCACCACCAGGGCTCCTTTAAAGAACTACAGGATCAAGCATTACCACTGAGATTACATTTAGATTTCAACTGGCTGTTTGTTATATGATGAATTTAAATACGAAGGCAATTTTTTATCTGGGTTTTGAAAATAAATATTGTTTCACTTTCTATAATAGAATAATTTTAAGAGTCCTCTTTGTATTTCAGAGCCTCTCCTACGTGCTTGATAAGAAATTAAGGGTGAGCTCATTTATCTTACCTTTTCATCATCTCCATAACCAGAATAACAGGTAACAGTGAAATAGTGCAGTAAGTCTAAGCTGTCATCTTGATACTCTCCATCAAGCCCACCTTTCAGCAGGGCCTCTCTGTGATTATCGTACCTAAGAATATATATAGTATCGTAAGCGAAGGCTTAACAAGCAAGAGTTCAAAAGGACTCTTTACTGTGAAACAGCCGAACTATTATTATAGTGCATTTCAATGTGTCTAAGTTACAACCAAAGCAACTGAAGGAAAACAAGGAGAAGAGAATAATCCTTTCAAGAACTGCTAATTCAAACTATGACTGCAACTTCTAAAAACCTATATATAGTCATTACACACTACTAGTCCAGATGAAGGAGCCCTGGTGGCACAGTGGTTAAGAGCTCAGCTGCTAAAAAGGTCAGCAGTTTGAATGCATCAGCTGCTCCTTGGAAACCCTATGAGGCAGTTCTAGTCTGTCTTATAGGGCTGCTATGAGTCAGAATCGACTTGACAGCACTTAACAACGATGACAACAGTCCATATGAACGGGGGAATTTAATAGGCCAGAAAATTTCTAGGTCTCTCCCAAAAAGGTAGTTGTATCTCCAAAGGAAAGAAACATCACTGAGTAAGACAGTGCTGGACATAATATGGTCCACGGACTTGTAACCTGGGAATTTACAAGCATACACTGGAATAAAACTTCATACATTTATATGAACTTAATCTACCGAATTGTAAACACAGAGAACTGATAAACTAGAACAAGGATAAAATAAAAGGCTGATTTGTTTTACAAACTCTGAACTTGTCATTTTTTGGTGCTTCACAGGTAAAGCCGATGCTGTGCTTACTACCTTCATTACGAACTACAAACATACAAATAGCAGTTTCCATTTCGTGCCAAGCACTGTGCTAGGTGCTTATACACACATTATCTCATTACTCCTCATAATAACCCTAATAAAGTAGATATTACCCGATGTGGTAGGTCAAATATCAAATAGGAGCTCAGAGATATTAAATAACTTGTTGTCAATAATCATAAAGCCAGTAAAGCCAAAATTCAAAAGCAGGTCTCTTGCACTGGGAAGATTATGTTCTTAGCTACTACTTGTTGTTGTGCGCTACCGAGTCTATTCCAGCTCACAGCAACTCAACATGACAGAGTAGAACTGCCCCATAGGGTTTCCAAGGAGCGGCTGGTGGATTTGAATCACCAACCTTTTGGTTAGCAGCCTGAATTCCTAACCACTGCTCCACCAGGGCTCCTCTTAGCTACTAGCATTCGGATAAGAGAATTAATAGGCAGGAGCTTCAAGACAAGGAAATCCTTGGAACAGGCAAACAACCTAAGATCCAGAAAAGAGGCCAAAGGAAGTCAGGAAAGACTTTCAAAGTTCTGGAAAGATGATAAAAGCATTTCTAAGGCTAGATCTTCAGATTCACTAGGTAGAGAAAAGTTTACGATCCTCTGTCTGATTTTCCTAGGAAAGACAATTTTCTTTACAGCTTTTCTCTCCTGACAGCCAGCTTTGCCGTACTGTTTAACACATGGAACCTGCATAGTAGCACTAACCGCCCACTACTCTTTGCAGCAGCAGGATCTTGCATGCTCATGTCAGGGCTTAAAACCTATTCCTTTGTAATAAAAAGCTAACCAAGGAGCTGAAAACCTGAAACTTCATTCACAGAGATTCTTGTTTGGAAATGGTATTCATTTGCCAGATTATCGTTAGTATTTGTCACTGATGTAGAAGCTTAACTCATACAAAGTAGCTCTATGGAAAATATTACAATTCTTGTATTAAAACACTGTACTTGTTTCAAAGGACAAGTCAACATTCCTCTTGTCTGATAACCAGTAATTTGTCATACACTCATTTGATGGGAAGTCACTTTAAGTACGAAAATCAAAGCTATGTAACACTGCCAAACTTTCAGGGCCTGTTCTTCACTGATGAAATCAGATAGTTGGAAGAATCATCTCTAAGCTTCCTTCCTACTCAACTATGAGATTTTATATAATGAATAGTAGATGACAGATGCTTCCAAACACACCCAAGACCATTTAATGTACTACCATTTTTAAAAACCTTATATTGACAATTCCTCCCAACAAAATAAAGTAGGATAGAAAGAATAGCGTGATGCTCACCATGCTCTTTCCTGAGGGTCACTCAACACATCATATGCTGCTTGGATTAATTTAAATTGCTCAGCTGCTTCAGCAGCATTATCTGGATTTTTATCTGCCAAAATAAAGTCACAGAAATTTAGTCATCAAAAAGGTACAGGACAGGATCTATCAAGGACCTCTTCCATTACAAGTGCCATAAGGAGATCAGGAGTGTACCAAACAAAAACAACTCAGGAAAAGCCAAGGGACCCCAGGTGGTAGCTGAGAATCAGGATAGATTACAAGCATCTACTTGAGTAGAAGAAATTTCAGGCTTTCCCCTAAGCCTTGGTACACCACTGAGCACCCAACTGAGACATCTACAAATGGCAAACCCTGATTAATATATACTTTATTTTTAAAAAGAAGAAAAAATATTGTCAGTTATGGAAAGAAATATTTACTAAGTATTAAATTATGTGTAGTGCTCATATTACCTTTAAGCTTTTCTATCAATGTATATTAAAATAAACTTCATAAAGTTTAAAAAACATTAAAAAACCCGTTGCCGTTGAGTCAGTTCTGACTCATAGCTACCCTATAGAACACAGTAGAACTGCTCTATAGGGTTTCCAAGGAGCAGCTGGTGGATTCAAACTGCCTACCTTTTTGGTTAGCAGCCAAGCTCTTAACTACTGCATGACCAGGCTTCCCCTCGTTGTGCTTTCTTAACCATAGAATTCAGAAAACATCTTAGCCTCAGTGTGGTAGTGAGCTTCAAAGATGGCCCCCAATGAATACCACCTCCTGGTATTCACATCTTTGTGTAGTCCTCACCCACATTACTAGGGTTGGTCGGTGTGGCCAACAGTGGAAGACGGAAGTGATGGTATGCTATGTTCAAGATAGACCACCGTTTCCATCTTGGGTGCCCCCTCATCCTGTCCTTCTCTATCTCTCTCTGCTTGCTCTGGGAGAAGGCAGCTGCCATATCATAGGGATTCACTGGTAGCCAAAGGAAAAATCCACAGGGAGAAGAATGGAGGTCTCTGGCTCACAGCCAGCAAGGAGCAGCTAGCAACCACGTGAGTGAGCCTGAAAGCAGAGTTGCTGACGCAGTCAAGCCTGTGATAACTGCAGCCCCAGCTGACAACTTGATACAGCCTCATGAGAAACCCTGAGCAAAAGCCACCCAGCTAAACTGTTCTCAGATTCTGATCCTCAGAACCTGTGTGAGAGTCTATATAATGAACATGTTCGCTATTTTTATTGCTTGTTGCTTTAAGCTCTAAGCTTTTGGGGCAGTTTGTTATATAGCAGTAAGTAACTAATATACTTGGTAACTGAAATATTTTGACTCTACTATGGAGCACACCAAAGTTCAAGCTGCACTCAAAATTTGTCTTCTAAGAGGTTAGAAGAGAGTATGAAGGCAGAAACGTATTCTCTACAAATGGTCTTACAAACTTAACACAAGGCCTTCGAGGGCATCCTGCTACCTTTTCTTAGATACCCTCACACTGGTCCTAAGACCTTCAGCTGGGCTTCTGCTCCACAACTAACACTGACAGTACTTTTGCAATTGCTGCAATTTGCCACAGCTCTTTTTGCTAAGATGCTTCAACACAAAAAGCTCTAGCTGCTATTTCAGACTCGTGGTCCTTTGGAATTGAAAGAAGTCTCCTACTGAGTTAGAAAAAAAAATAAAAATACCTGTATATCAGAATACAATGTGAGTCTAATTCTCCTTCCACGTGGTGGCCCATGTGAAGACAGCCAAGGTGTCATTGCCTACGGTGTCTTCTCTGGACTAAGCTCTCCAGGTTCTTACGGCACGCCTACTCCCCTGATGACACTTGGAATGAAAGCCTATGCATCAAATACGGTCTGCCAGGCGTAAGTAACCACCAAGGAGCCATTTATTGCTTCCTTTTCTGAGAACACTACATTTTTAATCATTATAGCTAATTACATCAGCTCTTTTAGCAGCAACACCACATTAAATCATGCTTACAACAAAGTTTTAAGTATTTTCCACATTAATTTCTGACAAGCCAATTGACACCTGTACAATGGTAATGTGTTTGTTTTTAAACTGAAATGTAAGACTTAGTAATCTGTTCTGTGACAGATCACCTAACACCCTGTCCCCTCTTCTCTTACAGCCTTTACTGTGGAGGCTGGAAAAGCTAAAGTATTTGTTTACCCAACGTCCCTTGCTGCTAGAAACAGCCACATACACAGTTCTGACCAATTGAGATAAAAGCAGACATCTACTGGTTTATTTTCTTCCTCCTTCCTCTTTATTCTTGTCTTGTACATAGACATACAGGCTGGAACTTCAGCAGCAATCTTGAGATCATGAGGGAACAGCCAAGAGATTCACAGTGACCTGGAACCTGAAAATGCTGAGCCACTTAACGCCAACAGGCAGCTACCTCCAAGCCTTCTTGTTGGTGAGAAAAATTAACTGTTTATTTTAAAAATTCTGTTATTCCCAATTAAGACTATCAAATTCCACCTTCTTGTTGTGACCCTGGAAACCATGGTGGTATAGTGGTTAAGAGTCTGGCTGCTAACCAAAAGATCAGCAGTTTGAATCCACCAGGCGCTCCTTGGAAACCCTACAGGGCAGTTCTACTCCATCCTATAGCGTGGCTATGAGTTGGAATCCACTGGACGGCAATAGCTGTGGCCTTGTTGCAATCACTTCTAGGTAGTACTGGATACCCAGTACCCGCTGCAATTATTTTTTTAATTATTACTCTATGACAGATGTGGATATGATTCCTCTTTTTTCACAGAACCCAGTTTTGTTTAGAGTGGCTATGTACCCTATTAAAAAACATTCATCTTCCCAGAAGTTGAGGTAATTAGGTGACCCAGTTCTAGCCAATCAGACGTAAGTACAAGCCTACTAAGTGAAGCATCCAGGAAAGGCACAGCTCTCCTGATGAAGAGATGGGCTTGGGTAGCACTCACCTTGTGCCCTTATCTGCCCCTTTCGTCCTGCCCAGAGCCAGGGCATGACGCCTGCAGGTGAAGTCATCTCTCAATTATGAGGATGGTGGCAGAGACTGTGAGTTCACCCCCAATATCCACTCTTCCCTTCTTCCAATGAGAACTAAACCCTGGTGTCATGGTGAGCATCTGGTCCCCATTTCCTAGCCTCCCTTGAGGTTTAGGTGCAACCACGTGACTAAGTGCTGGTCAGTAAAATCTGCAGTATTCTATGGCAGCTTTTAAGACTTTTTTTTTAAAAGTCAGCTAGTCCACACTCTCTTCCCCTCCTCATCTTTTTCTTCATTCTGCTGCCCAGGAGCCCTAGTTGCCACCTTGAACCATGAGGAAGGGTCCCATATGAGAGTTGCTGGCAGAGGCTCCAGGACTTCATGGAGGAGAAATGCTATACTAGGCCTTGTCTGCCTATCTCTGGACCAATACATAAAAGACCAATAAACTTCTATCACTGATGCTTAATTGCTTATGCTCCATGCAAGGACTCAAGCCATATTAGGTTAATATACCAGGATGTAAGAAAGGGACCCAGGTCTTTGATGGCTTCATCAAGCACCTGAAGCAATCAGGATGGGCCAACCCAGATTTATTATATGAGAAAAATAAAACCATTAGATGTTGCCACTATGGTCAGTTTCCTGTTGCATGCACAATCCTCATACCCACCCCATCAAGGTGAGAATCTAGCTAAAAATGATCAGCATGTCTTTGTCTTCATCAAATCATTAATAAATAAGTTGAAGAGGATAAAGGCAAGGAAAGGCCCTGTGACATTCTGGTATTTTCTGACATTCATCAAATACACTTCAATAGCCACCAAACACACCTCAAGTAGGGCTGTTCAACAACTACAGCACTATCAACCTACCCAGCCTCCACTTCTTTTCTTGCCTCCTAGAACAAGAGGAGAAACTATTTTCTTTTTTTTTAGAACAAGAGGAGAAACTATTAAGTCCAAATCAAATGACCTAGAAATAGAATGGTTGAAAAGCCAGCAACTGAATCCTACTACATAAAAGAAAAAAGGTGACTTTCAGGATTTTCTTTTTCCTTTTAATTAGTACTATACCTTGTCCTGTCTCTTCTCACTCCCTTTTTTCCTCCCTAAAAGAAGTCTGGAGAAAGTTAAAGGTTTAAGCACATAAAACCCATCAATGAACCCTCTGACAGCAAAGTCTAATCTTTTACTGGAGCTTCTTTCTTAAATATTTTTTCAATCTGTCGTACTACTTTGTATTTCACTTAAATAACTAGTTGACCTGACCATAACATTGAACTGCAATCTAAAAGCATATGACTATGTTCTGTTGGGTTGTGTGCCGTCCAGTCAATTTCGACTCACAGCAACCCTACAGGACAGAGTAGAGCAGTCCCATAGAGTTTCGTAGGCTCTAAATCTTTGCGGGTGCAGATCACCAAGTCTTTTCTCCCACAGAGCGACTGGTGGGCTCAAATCGCCCACCTTTCAGTTAGCAGCCCAGCGCTTAACCACTGAGACATGAGGGCTCCCATAATAAGTCAAAAAGCAATAATAAAAAAATTTAAAGTCCACATTCACTATTAGCTAAATATAAAAGTCACAGGTATTGCAAATCCAGTCATTAAAGTCTAAAAGGCATCCTCGCACTATTTTTCATGATTTTCTTTTGACACACTCTTGAGCTCCTTCCTAAACCTTTCTACTGTGCCTTCCGGAACATTTCATGAATTGTGCCTTTTAACCCCTGGTCTCTCTGGAGGCAGCTCCTTTCTGCCACAGTACTCCTAGTGCAGGATCTGGTGGTGGAGCTGGCACCCTCCTGGTCACTGATCCTTGAGTCACCAACCAGTTGAAACTAGCATTCTTTTCAGATGTAGATCACTGGGCCAAACCACCTTCTGCCCCCACCCCTCACAGTCTACTGACCTCCTTACTCACTGAAGATTTTGGTACTTGGCTCACAGTTTCCACCCCAGGTCCTATTCTCATTTTAGGTGACTTCAACATTCCCTGACCTCCTAATCCCCCTGCGTCCAGACTTTAGTCTTGCCCACCCCTCCAATCCATTTTCTGGACTACAGCCAACTAAAAAAAAAACCCATTGCCACTGAGTTGACTCCAAATCATAGCGACCCTATAGGGTGAAGTAGAACTGCCCCATAGGGTTTCCAAGGAGCAACTGGTGGATTTGAACTGCAGACTTTTTGGTTAGCAGCCAAACACTTAACCACTGGGATCCTTGAAAAACACAAATCTACCACCTCCCTTGTTTGCAACTCAATAGCTTCCCAACGTCCTTAAGGAATGACCTAACTTGGCTTACCACAGTCTTCGGGATCTGGGCTGGTTTCCTCCACAGAATCACTTCTTTCCGTTTCCTGGTCTCTGCTATGCTTTCTCTGCCTCCCTCTACCAGTACTGCCTGCATTCACTTTAGGCCTCATCTGAGATGTCACTTTTTCAGGTATGCATTTCCTGGGCTGACGTCCTCACCCATCCCACCCCTACATAAACTCGGTTCAGATTACGTGCATGTACTCATTTGTGTGTGTGTGTCCGACTTAGAGCAACCCCATGTGACAAAGTAGAACTTCCCCACAGGGTTTCCTAGGCTGTAATTTTTAAAGAAGATCGCCAGGACTTTTTCCTGAGGAGCCACTGGTGGGCTCGAACTGCCGACCTATTGTTTAGCAACTGAACGCTTAACCACTGCACCACCAGGAATCCTTACGTGCTGATTTAGGAAAAAGAACCTATTGCCATCAAGTTGATTCCAACTCATGGCAACCCTATCAGATGGAGCAGAACTGCCCCAAAGGGTTTCCAAGGAGCGGCTGGTAGATTCAACCTGCTGACTTTTGATAGGCAGCTGTAGCTTTCAACCACTGCACATTAGTGCCCTGTATTTCCTTCATACAGCCCTCATCTCACTGGACTGAAACTGCCTGCTTTCCTATCTGTGTCTCCCCACAGACAGTACGCGCCATCAGAGCAGGGACCAGTCCTGCCTTGTTCACACGGTAAAGTTCTCAATGAATCTTCATCAAATGAATTACTGAACGCATTCACAATGCTCTGGCCTGCCGTTCACAAGGAGTCCTCTCCCTGGGCAATACTGTTGACTCTGCTGGAAAGTACTCTCAGTTCCTCAAAAAATAAATAAAGGTAATTTTTCTCTCTCTCTTTTTTTAATACCCTAAAAACAGGCTGTCTTGGAGGAACCCCGGAAGATGTGGCCCTGGGACTCTCTGTTAACCCAGAACTAAAACTATTCCTGAAGCCAACTCTTCAGACAAAAATTAGACTGGACTATAAGATATAAAATGATATATAAGATATAAAATGATACTGGTGAGGAGTGTGCTTCTTAGTTCAAGTAGATAAAAAAAAAAAAAAGGTAGATACACGAGACTAAATGGGCAGCTCCTGCCCGGAGGTGAGATGAGAAGGCAGACAAGGATAGGAGCTGGTTGAATGGACACAGAAAATCTGGGGTAGAAAGGAGGAGTGTGCTGTCACATTTCAGAGAGCGCAGCTAGGGTCGCATAACAATGTGTGTTTAAGTTTTTGTATGAGAGACTAACTTGAACTGTAATCTTTCGCTTAAAGCACAATAAAAAATTAATTAAAAACAAAAAAACTATTAGAAAAAAAAAAGCGGTCTTTCTGTTTAAGGTACAAATTATTCTTACAGGCAAAGCCCATGTCTTAACTCCAGGATCCAGATGTAGCACACCCTGTATATAGAATGAAATTAAATATTTGTTGAATGGTAGAATTAACTAAAGAATAAATCAGCAAAGCATGTCAAAATCATGCATCTCCTGAGAAAATATTTCTCTCTCAATTATATAAACCAAAAGATATTTAGGATGCTGTGAAATTACTATGCTATTCAGAAGAAACACATTCTGTTCCTAACAGCCCAATGTGGTTTCAAAGTAATTAACTAATACTTGAGTAACATGGGGCCCTTGTGGCACAGCAGTTAAGAGCTACGACTGCTAAATAAACGGTCAGCAGCTCAAATCCACCAGCTGTTCCTCGGAAATCCTATGGGCCGGTTCCGCTCTGTCCTTTAGGGTCACTATGAGTCATGGATTGAACCGTGTCCCCCAAAAAATATGTATCAACTTGGTTAGGTCGTGATTCCCAGTATTGTGTGGTTATCCTCCATTTTGTGATTGTGATTTTGTTGAGAGGATTAGGGTGGGATCGTAACACCACCCTTACTCAGGTAACCTCCCTGATCCAAGGTAAAAGGAGTTTCCCTGGGCTGTGACCTGCACCACCTTTTCTCTCTCGAGATAAAAGGAAAGGGAAGCAAGCAGAGAGTTGGGGACCTCATACCACCAAGAAAGCAGCAACAGGAGCAGAGTGTGTCCTTTGGACACGGGTTCCCTGCGCCTGATAAGCTCCTCGACCAGGGGAAGATTGAGGACAAGGACCTTCCTCCAGACCCAACAGAGAAAGAAATCCTTCCCCTGGAGCCAACACCCTGAATTTGGACTTGTAACCTACTAGACTGTGAGAAAATAAATTTCTCTTTGTTAAAGCCACCCACATTTGGTATTTCTGTTATGGCAACACTAGATGACTAAAACAATGGCAATGGGTTTTTTTTTTTAACTAACATTTTCATACTTTTTCCTTTCTTCTTTGCACTAATTTCCAATTAACCACCAAATCTGGTGGTTAATTTCCTTTGCAACATCTCTTCCATGTGGCCTGTTATGGATTGAATTGTGTCCTCCCAAAAAGTGTGTGTCAAGCTGGCTAGTCCATGATTGCCAGTGCTGTGTGGTTCTCCACCATTTTGTCATCTGATGTGATTGTCCTATGTGTTGAAAATCCTACCTCTATGATGTTAATAAGGTGGGAATCAGTGGCACTTACATTAATGGGCAGAACTCAATCTACAAAATCAGGTTGTGTTTTAAGTCAATCTCTTTTGAGACATAAAACAGAGAAGCAAGAGAAGAGACAAAGGGACCTCATACCAGCAAGAAAGCAGTGCCAGGAGCAGAGTGCGTCCTTAGGACCTGGGATACCTGTGCCTGAGAAGCTCCTAGATGAAGGGAAGATCGATGACAAGGACCTTCCTCCAGAGCTGACAAAGAGAGAGAGAAAGAGGGGGAGAGCCTTCCCCCTGGAACTGGCACCCTGAATACAGACTTCTAGCCTGCTAGACTGAGAATAAATTTCTCTTTCCACTTGTGCTATTTCTGTTATAGCAGCAGCAAATAACTAAGACAGGGCCTTTTCTCTCCCACTGACCCTGAGTCTGGCTTGGGCCTTTACTTGCCCACTGTGGACTCCTGGACTCCCTGCCTTCCGTCTCCATCCCTCTTCAATTCACTCAGTTCCTCCTGTCACCTCAAACATCTCAGTAAAAACCATCCACAATTCTCCATCACTGCAAAAACAAACGTCACTGTCCTCAGCCTAACATTTAAAGCCCTCCAAAATCTAATTCCGAACAACTCTTCAAAACATTTTAAATCGTCAAAATTACATATGCAAATAGTTACAAGAATTAATCATCTCCCTCACCTCTTCCCACCCAGACAGGCAAAGAATTCCTAACTTCCTCATAATTCCTAACTCAGTTTCTTGAGCAAATTACCTCCATTTCAGGGTGTTGGACATTATTTTTGGGTTTACTAATTTTGGATGTATCTACTGACTTCCTGCCATGATTGAGATTTAGCTCAGTTATCTCTTCCCCTCCAATATATTTATATCATATTTTTTTAGTTCTTCTGTTAGGACTCATTCTAACTCTAAGTAGCAGACTTATTCCTTCATTTTCTTGATCCATCAACTACAGGCATTACCTTCTGACGTTGGGTCCTCTGCTCTTCCCTTTAGCTCTTCTCCTAAGCCATATTTTCACTCTGCCTTCAGTCGAAGTGTGCCTTAGACCATCTTTGTCCACTAGTGTGCTCTTCCCCAAAGAGCCCTGGTGGCACAGGGGTTAAGTGCTCAGCTGCTAACTGAAAGGTTGGTAGTTCGAAGCCACCAGCTGCTCTGAGGGAGAAAGTTGTGGCAGTCTGCTTCCCTACTAGTCTCTCAGTACAGTGATCACTCCTTCCCATGAATTATCGGGGCATGTATTAATTCATCTATTAATCCAACCACCAACTAAGCACGTTGTGCTATTTTGTTTGCATTAGCATTTAACTTTTCATGTATTTTCCCAACAAGACTCTGAGGTCCCCACCTTTGCATTTCAGAAACCACACAGGTACAATGCAGTGACTTGCATAAACTGGAAACTCCATAAACGTGTTTACTGATGAAAACTAATAATAAAGCCTCTGATTAGAAACCTCAAAGCAACTGAGACTGAACTACTGTCTTCGTTCCTCAGGCTGAAAGATCAGGTTACTTAATAAAAGTCACACAGGTCGGAACTACAACCAATAAAACATCCAAAGGAAGCATACTTCCCAGTAAACATACAAACTAGGGAAGCCACAGAATGAAAACAATCCGCAGCATCATCTTCAAAGTAAAATACAGGTTCTGCTTAAACAGCTGGCTAAAAAAAAAAGGCATACCTAGCTAAAAGACATTTTACTAGCTTTCCGTGTCTTAATTTCAATAAGAAAAGAGCCTTAAGTTACACTGTGGTAGTTGGGATTCCAAGAAGTTACAGGAGGCAGAGGGGAAAACCCCGGGAAGCTGAGGGGCAGGTGACTAAAGCCAGAAGAGACAAGCCGGAGAGGCTGAGTTCAAAGAGCTCGCGGCTCCTCCCTCGCTGGGGTCCGCAATGGGGTGGGAGGAGCAGGCGAAGTCGCCAGAATGCCGCCTTTCCCAATAAAGTGGCAATGCGAGGGCCGCCTGGAAAGTGCTGGGGTGCTCGGCGCTTCAAGGAAGCCTGGGGGGTGAGAGGCTGCGTCCACGAGGGAGGGAGGGCGCCCACCCAGAGAAGGGCTGCGCAGGGCCACCTGGCCGGGGCTGTGGGGCCCGGGCACGGCTTCCAGGGCGAGGGAGGTTACAGGGAGGCCAGCCGGAGGCGCAGCCGGGGTGCCAGAGTCATCCGAGGGGTGACAGGGAGAAAGGTCGTGGAGGCCGGGGCTTTCTCAGGGGCCGCGGCGGTCACGAAGTAGTTACCCGGGTGCCACTTCAGGGCCAGCTTCCGATAGGCCTTCTTGAGCTCCTCCTCGCTGGCGTCGCGCGGCACCCCCAGCGCCTCGTAGTGACACTTCATGGCCCGGCCGGGCGGGGGGCTGCGGCTGGGGCCGGGGCTCGGGGCGGCGCCGGGGCCAGAGCCCGGGCCAAAGCGACGGCGGCGGCGCTGGCGGGCTTCCCCTCCGGCGGGAGCCGAGGCCCCGCACCGGGCCAGCCAGCGAGCGCGGCGGCGGCGGCAGCGGCGCGGAGCGGCGGCGGCGCGCGACGGCGGCGGCGGGCGGCGCGGGCTGCGGCGCGCGGGCGCGCGAGGGGGGCGGTGCCGGCGGCTCCGCATGGGCGGGGGCGGGCTCGGTCTGGGAGTGGGCCGCGCGGGAGCGAGGCGGAGCCGGGGCGGGGCCTCGGCGGCCGGGAGGCGGGGCCGCGGCGCGCGGGCTTTGTGAGGGGCGCTGACGGGGCGGTGGGGAGGGGCGCCGAGTGGGCGGCCGGTCGGAGGGCTGACGGGGCATCGAGGCAGATGCGGTTGGGAGAGAGTTCTGGATAACATCCTGTTGGTGTTCTGGCTGTGTTTTCACAATTGAGTCCCGTTCTTTTAGATGAGGCTCGAAGCAGTCAAGGGGGTTTGCTCAAGCCTCCTCAGATTAATACCTGGGGGGATTCGGTTGGACTAAACACCAGGTTTATGAACTCTTTCCAATTTTCTTCGGCTGCCACTCTCTAAGAACTCTAATGTTGCTCATTTTGAACAATATGCGTGCAACATGGCAGTGAATAAGATGATTTAAACTGACACAACAGGAGAAGGAAGCATCAGAACATTTTCGAATATACCAAACAACAAAAAAAAACCCGTTGCCATGGAGTGGATTCCGACTCATAGCGACTCTATAGGACAGAGTAGAACTGCCCCCATAGGGTTTCCAAGGCTGTGATGTTTATGGAAGCATTCTCCCACAGAGCAGGTGAGTTCAGAACGCTTTAACCGCTGCACCACCACAGTTCCTTAAAAGTGCAGTTAAGGGCTAGTGTTTAACCAGTAAATTTTGGTTGGTCTGACTAGGCAATACACCATATTAAACAAAAGGAAAATTCTGTACAACTGTTTCACACGATTTGATAAGGTGTCAAAACAGTATTTTAATGTCTTTGAAATGTATTAATATGCCAGTATGTTTCACTATAATCTAGAGAGAACATTTACATACATCAGTTTTAGGTGTGGGTTATATTTGTAAACTATAGGGTTAATTCTGTTGCTAACATTTATTGTACAGGGTTGGGGGGCCCAAAGTTTAGGAAGATTGTCCCTTTCTTCTCTAATATCCTGTCACCTGGAGTGTCTTAGTTATCTAGTGCTGCTGTAACAGAAATACCACAAGTGGATGGCTTTAACAAAGAGAAATTTATTTCTTCACAGTAAAATAGGGTAAAAGCCCAAATTCAGGATGTCAACTCCAGGAGAAGGCTTTCCTTCTCTGTTGGCCTTCTCATCAGTCTTCCTCTCCACTAGGAGCTTCTCTGTGCAGGGATCCCGGGTCCAAAGGAGGCACTCTGCTCCTGGTGTCTCTTTCTTGGTGGTATGAGGTCCCCATGTCTCTGCCCACTTCTTTTATATCTCAAGAGATTGCCTCAAGGTACTATCCAATCTTTTAGACTGAGTCCTGCCTCACTAACACAACTGCCACGCATCCTCCCTATTAACATCGTAGAGGCAGGATTTACAACATATAGAAAAATCACAGGATACCAGGAATCATGGCCCAGCCAAACTGATACACACATTTTTGGGAGGACATAATTCAATACATGACATGGACCACCAAAACAAACCAACTCTAGGTCTCATCCGCTTTCTTCACACATGAATGTCCAACCAACTTGCTGCTCAAAATTTATACATTTGCCTTTTTCCCAAAAGAGGAAGATTCTATATGGCCTCATTAGCTGGTAAATTGGTAATACGGATTGATGAGAAGTGTAAGCACGGGGAAGGGAATTGGGGCAGAACAAAAAGAGAAAAGTTACTTTTCTTCCTCCAACTGTACCTGGTTTTGTTTACCAACCCTGTGAGTCACTGCCTTTTTCCTCCTGAGGGGGGAGAGTCATCTGCTATTGCCTATAACACTGTATGGAAAGTCAAGAACAATCACACCGAATATATTCAACAGGTTGACAGCTAAATGACCATAGACCTGTGAGATGGTCCATTCCAGGGGACTCCCCATTCAAATGAGTTATCCACATAAATGACTGCAAGTGATCTGGAATATGAAAATATCTCCATATGAAAATTGATCATCCCAATTTGTTAAATTGAAAATGTCACCAAAACTATACAGCAAATCCATCAAAAAGTATTAAAAGTATCTTCATTCAAACTTACAACTTGATCTGGTTTATGCTTACAACCTATATTTAAGAGATGTGGGTGTTTAAAACAAATCTTGAATACAGCTGTCTTATTTTCATCCAAAGCTATATTCAATTGCCCAAATGAACTAAATAATGTCCATTTTGTTTTGGCACTTACCCAGATTTGGCCTTAATTAGCCACATACAAGTATTTCAAGGGTACCTTTGCCCTGAACTACATGAAAAATTTAAACTTCAAGATTTCAAGATAAGTAGTCTAATTTAGACTATTACAAAGTAAGTATCCTAATTAAACAAACTTGGGAAAATCTTTCATTGCATAAAATTAATGATAAAAAAATTAAAGATTTAGTTCTGGCCACATAAAGATTGAAAATATTAGACACAAAATTAAAATGCAAATGATGAATTGGCATAGATATCTAGTTAATAACCCTACTGTTGCCAGGAACTCTAGGTCCTGCTTGGTGTCACTCATCACAGCCAGTAAACAAGAGGCCAAGGTGTGAGATCAGAAAGGCAGCTTTATTTCATTGCACAAAGGAACAGTCGGGGCTGGTGCCCCCAAGACTGCTTGAAGATATGGTTTAGGGAGGCCACTTTTTTAAGGGCTTACAAGCAGGGAGATCATGTGAATTACATCAGCAACATTCTAAATTATGGTACACAGGCACAGTAGGGGTTACATATAACTTCATACATTGGATGTTCAAGAACGGCAGCCCATCTCCGCCCAAAAGGCAGGGAAGTTACTATGTATGAGGTACTTAATGACCTAAAAGGTTACTGTCATGGATTGAATTGTGTCCCCCCAAAATATGTGTCAACTTGGTCAGGCCATGATTCCCAGTATTCTGTGGTTAGCCTCCATTTTGTGATTTTCCTATGTTATAAATCACAATCTCTGCCTATGGTTAAAGAGGATTAGGGTGGGATTTAATACCCTTACTTAGGTCACATCCCTGATACAATGTAAAGGGGGTTTCACTGGAACATGAACTGCACCACGTTTTATCTTATAAGAGATAAAAGGAAAGGGAAGCAAGCAGAGAGTAGGGACCTCATACCACCAAGAAAGCAGTGCCAGGAGCAGAGCTCATCCTTTGGACCTCAGGGTCCTGCACTAAAATGCTCCCAGTCCGAGGGAAGACTGGTGACAAGGACCTTCCTCCAGAGCCAACAGAGAAAAAGCCTTCCCCTGGAGCTGGCGCCCTGAGTTTGGACTTCTATCTAGCCTACTGGACTGTGAGAGAATAAACTTTTCTTTGTTAAAGCTGTCCACTTGCAGTATTTCTGTTACAGCAGTGCTAGATGACGAAGGCAGAATTTGGTACTGAGAGAGTGGGGTGCTGCTCTAACAGATACTTAAAATGTAGAAGTGGTTTTGAAACTGTGAATGGATACAAGACTCAGAAGTGAGGAGAGCTGTTAACATCAAAGAAGGTGTGGATGGTGAGAAAGAGCAGCAGAGGACTGGCAAGAGCAGCAAACCTGCAGCAGCAGCAAACCGGCCACAGCAGAACCAGGAGACCAGTGTCAGACAGCCCTGGAGCCGACCCACAGGACAGAGCAAGAGAGCTGAGTGCCCATGCGACGGAGGCTTCCTGGCAGACTGGGGTGCCTCCAGGCACTTATCAGTGGAGCTACTGAGCTTTGGAATTTGGAACACTTGCCCCAGCAGGGCAGATGCGGGCATGAGGCCCGAGGGACCGAGAGGCCAAGCAACTGGGAAGCAGAAGCTGAAGAGACAAGGAATACAGGAAGCCGAGATGCCTCAGTCTTAAAAGGTATAGCCTCGACCTCTGGGATTTCAAAGGGTGGAGCCATGGCCTCTAGTGTTTCTAAGGATAGAGTTGCCACTCAGATGGACCAGGAAAATGCTGCACCTAAAGCTGAGGGAGATTTGCCATCCCATTTGTGGTATTTCTGTTATAGAAGCACTAGATAACTAAGACAGTTATCCAGAATGTCAATATGGTGCCTAAACTGGTTTCAGCCAATTTCATCTAGTTCTGGGCAGCAGCTAAGGCAAGGGGAACCAGCATGTTAATGTAAAGCTATGGGGCATGTCAAGCAAGCTGCTGGAAGCAGTGAAATTTTCCACAGACTGGGGACCTCTGTCTTACTACTATATACTAGAACCCTTACAAATCAGTAAAAGATAACTCTACCACAGAAAAACAAGATTAGTCAAGTCACAAAAGAAAACCCAGTAACTAACAACAAAAAAAGTATTCACTCTTTGTAGTAATCATTTTTTTAACCTATCAAATTGAAAAACATTTCAGCACAAGAGAACAAGGGAATGAACACTCAAACCCCTGGTGAAGTAGCACCTTCTAGAGAGCAATCAAAAAGCCTTGGTGTTCATAACCTTTGACCCAAGAGTTTCACTTCTAGGAAACCATGAGCATTGTATGAAAAGATTTATAAGTAGAAATGTTCACTGCAAGCACCTATATATACTAGCAAAAAGGAAAAGAAATCTATCCAATAGAGGAGTGACTTGATTATACAATTTATGGTACAAAGTGGAAGAGTAGAACACTGCAGTTAGCAAACATTTTAGGACAAATATGGAAAATGAGCAATGTGAAGTAAAAATATATATATACCTGTATGTGTAACAAAACAGCATATACGTGATTCCAATTTTGTTAATTATGTGTGTATATGTAAGGAGCCCTGGTGGCGCAGTGGTTAAGTGCATGGCCGCTAACCAAAATGTTGGCAGTTTGAACCCATCAGCTGCGGAATAAGGATATGACAGTGTGTTTTTGTAGATTTACTGCCTTGGAAACCCTATGGGGCAGTTCTACTCTGTCCTATAGGGTCACTATGAGTCAGAATTGACTTGACAGCAATGAGTTTCTTCCTTTGGTTTATGTACCTATATTATATATATATATGTACATACACACACACACACACACATATTCATCCCACAGCAGCCACCTACCTCCATGGCCACCAGCACCCAGAATCTTGTTTTTCCCTGATACTAATCTGCCTCGAATATCAAAAGCCTACTGCTCCTTTTGTTTCAATTAAGTTCTTTCATGAGAACTTCAAATGTTCTAACGCTCCCTCTGACGGTCACTCTCCCATTTTAACTCCTTTCACTCTTAATAAATCTATACCCAAACACCAAACCGCTTGCTGCCAAGTTGATTCCGACTCATGGCAACCACATGTGTTGGAGAACTGGACGCCTTAGGGTTTTCTTGGCTGTAATAATTGCGGAAAGGAGCCCTGGTGGCACCCCACAGTTGTATCATTATGGAAGCAGACCACGATGATGTCATTGAGTGGGTTCAAACCACCTTTTGGTTTTTTGTTGAAAGCAACTATTTGCACCACCTAGGGACCTCTCAATCTATACCCATTGCTTCTAAAATAAATTTATAATTCATAAAATGCTTTCAACACATACATTAACTAATTTGATTCTCAAAACTCTAAATTGTTTTCTGGACTCTTTTTGAGCTGAGAAAACAAGGTCAGAGGTTGGTTTTCCCACGGCTTCTTTAATTGGTGATTTACAGTGTGAAATCTCAGTAAGGTGCTTTCTTTTCTACCAGTCAAACCCTACTTTACCAACCAGAATCTACTCTTGAAGTGGCCAATGCTTTGTTATACAAGTAATAAGAACTCAATAAATCCGTCTAAATTTCAGAAGCTTTGTTCAACCACAACTTTATTCCAAGAGAGTAGGCCTAAACTTGAAATGTGCTAAATTTTTAATACCAGATGAGCTTTGAAAAGAAAAATAGAAATAAATGAGTTCTGATGTTTTATGTAGAAACACAGAGACATCAGTGAATCCATAAAAAATCCTTGGCATTTAATTTTTCTTCCTTTCTTTTAAATGCCACACCAGTTAGACAGTCCTGGATAATAAAAGTATTTACAAATTGGATAGATATTAAATACAAAATAACTGAAAAACAAATTACTTATCCCTTGATTCATTTTGCACTCCCACTGTTCATCTTCTGTTTCATTTTTCTTTGCCGTTTGTATATCCTTTTCTTTCTTGCTTTCAAGTCAACTTTTGGCTCTGGTTTTACCCACTCTATTTCTATCGGTTTTTCCTCAGCTGGTATAACAAAAACATCTGCAGTGGGATCATGTGGAAGGATAGTCTTTGGTTCTTTCTTTCTCAGTTTCTGCACCTCTTTCACTTGCTGTTTCTCTTTGTATTTCACAGCTGTGATAGATCTCATGATACGGCGATGCTAGAAACAGAAAAAAAGTCAGATGCTTTTGAAATAAAAATAAGCATTTTATATAAGGCAAGGACACTCACTTTTTAGCCCCATTTCCCATCACCCTGTGTCATTAAAAAAAAAAAAGCGGTAATCTGCAAGACTATATGCAGGAAAACTCCACCCCTTCAAGTCTGTTTCAGTTACTTTACAATCATTTTGACCAAAAAGAGTTCTGGTACGCCAAAGCCCACTGAAAAAGAAATAGCTTACCATGTTTGGTGACTGGTAGTGAGGATTTTCATATAAAGTTGGTCCTCCAAAACTTCCCTGGAAAATCTTTATGAGATTTAAGACAAAACGAGGTCCTATTTCTACAAGAGCAGCATCTTCCTCTATAATCTTTAATAAAAAGGAAACATTTCATTTTGGTTTGGATATACTATTCCTAAAAGGTATACTGACTACAAATGGGTCTAAAAGAATTAATAATCAATAAAATTAAGCTAATGATGAAACTGGCAAGTGGTAAATCAACAATATTTTCTGAAATGTATATCAGTTACAAGTAATTGTTATAGGAAAATATACACTTTTTCCTGTATGTTCTTTTAAAATGGAGTAATATGAACAAATGTATCTTGCTTCTCACAATCTATATATTCCTGAAAACCTGGTTAAAAAGAATTTTAAAAATGGCAACCCCTATAACAAAATGTATTAATGCACACTACGGAAGTCCTTTTAAATGTACATCAACTCCTAAATTCTGTTTATAAATCTACCTAGGATTAAAAGATATACAAAAACATACATGGTCAAATCTATTTTTGAATGGCTACTGATTACGGAATTAAGAGGCAACGTCTGAACTACAAATATTAACATTATTGGTTCAGATCTGTCTGCCCTAAGAGGTTAAGAAACTAACCAACCAACCAGTTGTTGTTGAGTCAATTTCACGTAAGAGTGACCCCATGTGTATCAGAATAGAAAGTGCTCCACAGGGTTTTCCATGGCCGATTTTGGGTAAGTATACTGCCAGGCCTTTCTCCCGGGGCACCTCTGGGTGGACTTGAACTTCCAACCTTTTGGTTAGCAGCCAAGGGCACTATTTGCACCACCCAGAGCCCTCAAGAGCTTAAGAAAGCGGTATGTTTAATTACTTTATCAGGTAGTCAGTGTAACAACATATGCAGAAAATTTTGTTTTCACCGTTCCCTTCCAACTCTCCACCTGTCTGCAGACTCATTATCCTGCCAAAATCTCCTGCTTGAAGATTTCTAGAATTACCTCTCCTAAATGAGTCACTGTATGCCTCGTCTTTCTTACTGAACACTTTCTAAAGTAGTTACGGTTTTCTAGGTCTTAGTCCCATAGGTGAAGTCTAGCCTCTTATGAGAGAAACTTAGGCTTCATTATATCCTTATAGCACCTAGCACAATCTGGAGCCCAATTAACTCATGGACCTTCAGACTATTTTCTTTTTCTTTTATAAACTTAAATGTACAATGGCTTGTTAGGAAGCCTATCAACTGATCAGCAGTGAAAAGAAGCAAGTAGAGATCACTTAAGATGTGAGATAACAGAAAACTTTTTGCTGCAAGTCTCTGTGGGGAAAACAATGCTATTTAAAAGAAGACAATTTATTATCTGCATTCTGTGTCTACAAACCCCGCATATCCTAATTTATTTCAAAGTATAACTAAAGATTAGATAAAGCTAACCTGAAAGTTCCGAAACCATATCCTATTATCCAAAATGGTGAAAGTAAACACATGGTCCACAAATGGCTGGCTTTTGGGATGATACCGTGGCGTACAAAAGATCTAGTGAAGAAAACTATAAATTAGTTCTTTATTCTAAGACATACCATGTATGTTTTAGACAGCTAAGTTAACAAAGAATCCAAAGGAAGGCACTCATTTATAATTTATTAACAAAACAAACTTTCTAAGAATGATATTTACCTGAATTAAGAGTTCTTTTAACAAAGCATAATGTGGTAATTCATCAAAAGCCTATAAAACAAAGTAAACGTTATTACTGGACAACAGCAGAGTGCCTTGTTTAAAGATATTGTGTGTGTATATGTTTAATGTTTACCAAATTAGATTATACCACTATATTCACTAAAAAACCAAACATACAGAATAAGAAAATTAGACCTCATACACTGAGTAAGAAACTTACAGGGTCAAAAGACAAAAGGGGTCGAGAACCTTTCAAACAGTTTCCAGTCATCTTTAGTTCAGCTAAGGTATGAACTAGAAAACAAAAACAAATATTTTTAACTTTGGCACAATTATTCCAAAAGATCATTCTTAATTTTCTCATAAAAAATTTAACATTGAATTAACTTACTATTTTGAACAAGGAATTTAGCAGATGGCCCATGAGGTGAATTTGAAAGCCTAAATAAAAAAATATGAAGGACACTTTTGAACACCGGAATTAAGAATATATTAGATACTGACTAGTTTACCACAGATAAGAACCACATGTTTATAATATTCACATATTTAATTTTCTTTGAAAGTTTCAAGTTTTACAAAATCAAATGAATTTGTTTCATCCCCCCTTCCTTTTTTTACATAAAAGACTCAAAGAGTCTATAACGTGAGGTTCAAACAATAAATCCACTTAAACAAATTCCACTCAAATCTTACTTGGTATATTCTCTTACCACATATAGAGATCCTGTTTTTTCTTGGCCTCAAAATATATACATTTATTGCAGTTTTTCATTTCACAGACCTATGGGAAGCAAAGTATAGAAAAATGAGGTACGTAATAAAAATAAGAACTAAATCAATTTAATACAATTAATAATCTAGATTTCTCTATAACTATTTAAACAGATAATAGGCTACTATGGTTGAAATCTAGGTAAAATTTTCTTTCAGGCGTTCTGCCTAAGATAAACAAAGTGCTCTACCCACCACTGGTGGAAAAAAGAAACAGAAAGAAATCAACCCTTTTTTCTGATTTAAATTAAAACTCAAAACCTTAACGGCTTATAAAGTAACACAAAAATAATACAAGGTGGTGATGGTTTCACAACATGGTGAATATAAGTAGTGTCACCGAATTGTACACGTAAAAATGGTTCAAACTGCAAATGTTCTATAATATACCTCACCAAAATAATTAAAAAAAAAAATACGGGAACAAAGCCTTGTTGTGTAATTGCAGCATTTGCAACCTCAAAACCACCTGATTAAAAAAAAAAAACCAAACCCATTGCCGTCAATTCCGACTCATAGTGACCCCATCTACAGGACACAGTAGAACTGCCCCATAGGGCTCCCAAGCAGCGGCTGGTGGATTCGAACTTATTGTATTCATAAATTTCTATACTACTTAAGACGTTAAACCTGAAGTTAAAAAATTCTTAGGTATGATGCTTTCATTTCTTACCTCTCTTAGTCAGGGCACTAAGTCTGGGCCACCTCTGCACCTCCGTTTCCTCCACCTAGAATGCTCTCCCACCATACTGCTCCTTCCTGAAGTCTGTGCTCAAACATCCAGCTGAACATCACCCCTTGAGAAAGGCTTTCCCATCCCACCTTGGTTGCCGGAAACCCACTCTATTTTTCACACCTCCACTTGAAATTACAGCGCTTCTTTATGGCCCGTTTCCCCCATTAGAATATAAGCTCCATGATGACACAGGCTTTGCTTTTTGAACCCTCTATCCACTGTCACAGAGCAGGAGTTCAAAACTGTGTGCTAAATGAATTTTTAAAAAGCCTTTCTAATACCTAAAAAAAGAATTATCTTAAAATATTTCTTTGTAAACTTGAAAAATTTGCTTTAAAAATGCGAGATTAGTAATCCCAGAAATATTTTGAAAATTTAACCTATTACTAGTTTGTAATTGGGTAAATCTGCTGCAAAAGACCTTTAAAAATGTTAAAAAGCAACAATGTCACTTCAAGGACTAAGGTATGCCTGATCGAAGCCAGGATGTTTACAATCACATCATATGCATGTGAAAACTGCACAATGAATAAGGAAGACCAAAGAAGTACTAACGCCTTTAAATTACGGTGCTGGCGAAGAATACTGAATATACCATTGACTGTCAGAAGAACAAACGAACAAATCTGTCTTGTAAAAAATACAGCCAGAGTGCTCATTAGAAGGAGGCGGGACTTCATCTTACATACTTTGGACATGTCATCAGGAGGGACCAGTCCCTGGAGAAGGACATCATGCTTGGCAGAGGGTCAGCAAAAAAGAGGAAGACCCTCAAGGAGATGGATCAACACAGTGGTGCAACAATGGGCTCAAATGTAGCACGACTGCTAGGATGGCGCAGGACTGGGCAGTGTTTCATTCTGTTGTACACTGGACTACTGTGAGCTGGAACAGACTCAAAAGCACCTAACAACAATACCTTAAGAGCAAATACCACATGGATCATTTTTAATACTGACAAAATGCTTTTTACAATCTGAGTTTTCTGTAAATGTTTATTGGGCATTTTTTTTTAACTTCATTACATGTTAACTGATCATTTTTATGAATGCCTGCTATGGACAGGGCAGTGTTTCATTCTGTTGTACACAGTCACTGTGAGTTGGAACTGACTTGACAGCACCTAACAACTACCATGAGTTTATCGCTGTACTAGACTTTACGGGAGAAATAAAAGAATTAGACATAATCCTCATCCTCAGAAAATTTCACTATCCTTGCTGAGACAAGACAAATACAGTAGCCCATCCTTATCCGTGGGGGTTACGTTCCAAGACCCCAGTGGATACCTGAAACCATGGACAGCACACATATTATGTTTTTCCTATACATACATCCCCATGATAAAGCTTAATTTATAAATTAGACACAGTAAGAAATTAACAACAAAAATAAAACAATTATTAAGGAATGTAACAGTTAACTTGAACATAAGCAGTATGATGGGGGATGCTGTGAGAGTCATCATGCTACTGAGAATGGTGCACAATTTAAAACTTATGAATTGTTAATTTCCGGAATTTTCCATTTAATATTTTCAAACCATGGTTGACCACAGGTTAACTGAAACCATGAAAGGTGAAACCGCAGATAAGGGGGAACTACTGTACAGAAATAATCTAGAAATAAAAATATATACTGAACCATTGAACTCTGAGATGTAAACGGTAATAATTTAGATAAATTATTAAGAGTTAAAAGTTAAGAAAATTTGTCTGAATAATTTTACAAAGCAGTTTAACTCACTGAACAACTGATTTGATTTTTATACGAACCATCTTCAGTGTCCCAAAATATTTTATTCCTAAAATATTTTATTGTAATTATTTTCTAAAATTACCTCATTAATCACGAACAACTTATCTTTACGATCCATTTTAGTATCTGTAAAAAGCAGACAAAAAGAGATTTCAAAACTATTTTAATCAAATTCCACATCCTATCTAGAAAATAGGTTTCTACAGTCTTCTGTTCAAAGGAAACTTTATTCTTTACAAACTGGCTAGACCAGAAAATACTTGACCTCTTTAAATCTTGATCCTGTGTTAAGTATAAAGAATTGAGTGGTTAAAAAATAGCCCTCAATAATTATAGCCTAAGGCAGTATTTCTCAGACTTAAGCATTCTATGAATGCCTTTTAAAAACAGAGAAATTCTCACAAACTGAAGGCTATGTTAAGAAAACACTCAAAAAAACTAAAATCTTAATGGATGAAAATATAAATTTTGGTTTATCATTGCCTGATTAAAAAGTGGTTTTAGATTATCACAGACCCCAGTTTGAGAAATGCTGGTTTAAAGATATAAGTTATTACCTAGAATTAAAATACCATAGCACTTCTCAACACAGATACAAAAACAGCTGCACAGTTAAGGTGAAACCTTCTTCCCTTGACTGTAAGATACCCCACTGCTAAAAAAAACGAGTCCCGTCAATGAAAAAAAAACCTACCTCAAGTCTATTAATTAAAAACAACAACAACAACAAAAAACTCAAAGTAATCCATGACAGCACTAAATCACTCAGGAGGATAAACCATCCCATGTGTCTCACTCCCTCTAAGAATAATATCTTGCAGGCATTCCTCGACCTCCAAGAAATGTTTCAAAAATATTAGGATATTTTGTTTAAGAAACTGAAAAAAATGTCTAATGCATGTTACAAAGAATTTCTAACAAAATGTCAATTGGAAAAAATTTGGCACTTGAAAGGATAAACTTAAGAGCATCACGGTTCTTTACCTGACAAGGCTGGGCAAATGAAGTGCTATTATAAGTGGATACATACACACACACACAAGGAGCCCTGGTGGTGCTGTGGTTAAGTGTTCGGCTGGTAACCAAAAGGTTGGCAGTTTGAACTCACCAGCCACCCCACAGGAGAAAGATGTGGCAGTCTGCTTCCATAAAGATTACAGCCTTGGAGACGCTATGGGGCAGTTCTAATGAGTCCTACAGGGTCACTATGAGTTGGAATTGACTTGACAGCAATGGGTATATACATTTACATACGTACATACGCATGTAACTATATACATATCTATCTCTATGCACACAAGTTTATAAACACAGTTTTTTAAGTAAACGATATAAAGGCACCTGCTTTAGAATGAGGCATCAACATTCTTAAATCTTGCATTAAGTGTCTTGTTCTGAAATTTATTCCTCTGGAAGAAAAGATGAGAATCCGTTCCTTATTTTTCCACTTGCCCTAAAGAAAAGAATTAATATTATGATTGGTAAATCTCACATTAAATCTTTTTTTTAAGAGTTTAAAAAGTATTTAGCTTTTTAAGCATTGCACCATCCTCTAACATATCAAGACAACCAGAGTGCAAATCTGCTCTGCCTCTTCTCTCATGTGTGTAATTCAGGGAAATGAAAGGTTTTACCATAAATACACAAAAAAGAAGCTCAAAGAAATATCCACTGTAATGTCTGCACACAGGCCTCAATCTAGTAAATAAAACAACTTGTTTAAAATCTCTCCACTCCAGACAGGGAGCCCTCCAACTGGGCCAACTAGCACCAGCATAATTTTTTCAAAGCACATCCTTACCTCTCGGGGCTTTCGGAATAAAGTTCAAATGACTTAGCTTTAAAAAATGAATTCTAAAGTACATTTTCATTTTTACCTTACTACTCCCAAAATCAACCTTCCACATATACGATCTTGCTCTATTCTTTAGATTTCAGCATTTCCTACTTCAAAACCTCTGATGAGGTCTTTTTCTCTCCATTGGACCGTCACCTCCCATTTTGACTATCAAAATCCTGTTCTTTCCTTTCAGATCCTGCTCAAAGGCTAATTCCTTCATGCTTCCTGGCCTGATTATCCCAGAAGTAAATTCTATGCTCTGCATCCCCACAGACTTTACCATAAACACCATCGAACTTCTTTTTAGCTCTTTAAATGAAGCCCCCACCTGTCTGTCAGTTTGTTGTGCTGTGGGGGCCTGGGTGTTGCTGTGATGCTGGAAGCTATGCCACTGGTATTCAGATACCAGCAGGGTCACCCATTGAGGACAGGTTTCAGCTGAGCTTCCAGACTAAGATACACTAGGAAGAAGGACCCAGCAATCTACTTCTGAAAATTGGCCAGTGAAAATCTTATGAATAGCAGCAGAACACTGACTGATACAGTGCCAGAAGGTGAGCTCCCCAGGATGGAAGGTACTCAAAAGACGGCTGGGGAAGAGCTGCCTCCTCAAAGTAGAGTTGCCCTTGATGAGGTGCATAGAGTCAAGCTTTTGGGACCTTCATTTGCTGATGTGGCACAACTCAATATGAGAAGAAACAGCTGCAAAAATACATTAACAATCAGAACTTGGAATGTACAAAGTATGAATCTAGGAAAATTGGAAATCGACAAAAATGAAAATGGAATGTATAAACACCAATATCCTAGGCATTAGTGAGCAGAAATGGACTGGGATTGGCCATTTTGCATCAGTCAGTCATGGTTTACTATCCCAGAAATGACAACTTGAAGAGGAATAGTGTTGCATTCATTGTCAAAAAGAACATTTCAAGATCCTGAAGTACAAAGCTGTCAGTGTTAGGATAATGTCCTTATGCCTACGAGGAATACCAGCCAATACAACTACTATTCAAGTTTACACGCCAACCACTAAGGCCAAAGATGAAGAAGTTGAAGATTTTTACCAGCTTCTGCAGTCTGAAATTGATCGAACATGCAATCAGGATGCATTGATAATTACTGGTGATTGGAATGGAAAGTTGGAAACAAAGAACGATCAGTAATTGGAAAATATAGCCTTGGTGATAGAAACAATGCCAGAGATCGCATGACAGAATTTTGCAAGACCAACGACTTCTTCACTGCAAATACCTTTTTTCATCAACATAAATGGCAACTATCCCAGGAATCAAATTGACTACCTCTGTGGAAAGAGACAATGGAAAAGCTCAATACTGTCAGTCAGAACAAGGCCAGGGACCAATTGTGGAAAAGACCATCAACTGCCTCATACGCAAGTTCAAGATAAAAGCGAAGAAAATTAGGACAAGCCCACGAGAGCCAAAGTACAACCTTGAGTATATCCCACCTGAATTTAGAGACCATCTCAAGAATAGATTTGATGCATTGCTCACTAATACCTAAAGACCAGGTGAGTTGTGGAATGACATTAAGGACATCATACGTGAAGAAAGCAAGAGGTCATTAAAAAGATAGGAAAGAAAGAAAAGACCAAAATGTATGTCAGAAGAGACTCTGAATCTTGCTCTTGAAAGTAGAATAGCTAAAGCAAAAGGAAGAAATGACAAAGTTAAAAAACTGAACAGAAGATTTCAAAGGGCAGCTCCAGAAGACAAAGTATTATAACGACATGTGCAAAGAGCTGGAGACAGAAAACCAAAAGGAAAAAACACGTTCAGCATTTCTCAAGCTAAAAGAACTGAAGAAAAATTCAAGCTTCAAGTTGCAATACTGAAGGATTCTACGGGGAAAATATTAAACAATGCAAGAAGCATCAAAAGAAGATGGAAGGAATACACAGAGTCATTATACCAAAAAAAAATTGGTTGACGTTTAACCATTTCAAGAGGTAGCATATGATCAGGAACTGATGGTACTGAAGGAAGAAGTCCAGGCTGCACTGAAAGCATTGGTGAAAAGCAAGGCTCCAGGAATTGATGGGGTATCAATTGAGATGTTTCAACAAACAGATGCAGCACTGGAGGTGCTCACTCATCTATGCCAAGAAATGTGGAGGACAGCTTCCTGGCCAACTGACTGGAAGAGATCCATATTTATGCCTACTCCCAAGAAAGGCGATCCAACTGAATGTGCAAATTATCGAACAACATCATTAATATCACACATATGCAAAATTTTGCTGAAGATCATTCAAAAGCAGCTGCAGCAGTGTATCAACAGGGAACTGCCGGAAATTCAGGCTGGATTCAGAAGAGAAAGTGGAACCAGGGATATCATTGCTGATGTCAGGTGGATCCTGGCTGAAAGCAGAGAATACCAGAAAGATGTTTACCTGTGTTTTACTGACTATGCAAAGGCATTCAACTGTGTGAATCAAAACAAATTATGGATAAAATTGCAAAGAAAGGGAATTCCAGAATACTTAATTGTGCTCATGAAGAACCCGTACATAGATCAAGAGGCTGCTGTTCGGACAGAACAAGGAGATACTGATTGGTTTCAAGTCAGGAAAGGTGTGCGTCAGGGTTGTATCCTTCACCATACCTATTCAATCTGTATGCTGAACAAATAACCCGAGAAGCTGGGCTCTATGAAGAAGAACGGGGCATCATAATTGGAGGAAGACGCCCAATCTTGCTTGCTGAAAGTGAAGAGGACTTGAAGTACTTACTGAAGAAGACCAAAGACCACAGCCTTCAGTACGGATTACACTCCAACATAAAGAAAACAAAAATCCTCAAAGCTGGACCAATAAGCAACATCATGATAAACGGAGAAAAGATTGAAGTGGTCAAGGATTTCATTTTACTTGGATCCACAATCAATGCCCATGGAACTAGCAGTCAAGAAATCAAAAGATGCACTGCATGGTGCAAATCTGCTCCAAAAGACCTTTTAAAGTGTTGAAAAGCAAAGATGTCACCTTGAAGACTAAGGTGTACCTGACCCAACCATGTGCATGCAAAAACTGGACAATGAATACAGAAGAATGAAGAACTGACACTTTTGAAATGTGGTGTTGGTGAACAATATTGAATATACCACGGACTGCCAAAGAACGAATAAATCTGTCTTAGAAAAAGTTCAACCAGAATGCTCTTTAGAAGCAAGAATGGCGAGACTGCATCTTACATACTTTGGACGTTTTGTCAGGATGGATCAGTCCCTGGAGAAGGACATCATGCTCGTAAAGTACAGGGTCAGCAGAAAGGACGAAGACCCTCAAAAAGATGGGCTGTCACAGTGGCTGCAACAATGGGCTCAAGCGTAAGGATTGTGAGCATGGCACAGGACCGGGCACTGTTTCATTCTGTGGTACATAGGGTCACTGTGAGTCAGAACCAACTGGACAGTACCTAACAACAACGAAGGAGGAGTTAAGGGCACTAACATTTACTGAAAACCTACCAGAAGTCCTTTATTCTTCACAAAAAGTAAATCATGTTTTCTTCCTCTTAATGTGTACATGAGAAAAGAGCTCAGAATATCAGTTAAGAATACGAGGGATAGAATTTAATCCATCTTTCATTCTTCAGCATATATCCCCTTCCTAAAGCTTGTCACCATACCAAACAGAGTGCTTGATACCACTTATTCATACATTTGTCATTTACTTATCATCTACTGTGTAATAGGGTACTAAACTAAACTCTAAAGGACACAGAAATGAACGAATCAAAGGCAATTCTCTTCCTCACCGTACCTGCTCTAGCTTAAGAAGCTCCTGGTTAAATTAGAGTTAAGCCCAACAAGTTGTGTTAACCTTAAATATAAAAATCATCAACTTAAGTGAGTTAATTCCTACTTTCTTTTTAAACTCCAAAATTTAAGGATGAAGAGGTTACATTCTAGTCACCTTTGCAATCCCAAGGCCAGTGCCTAGCCAATTAAAAGTCTGTTGAATACTGGTAGTCCCAAATTTACTAGTTTCTCTTCAGACAACTTTGCCATTAGCTGGTACCTCATTTTTTAAAAAGTTTTTATTATTATTGCCTTTTATTATCAGTATCTTTATAAATCTGGTCTTTGCCTTTAGGGATTGGGAACATTACCTATAAACTTACAGATATGATGGGATCAGCAAATTGTACGCTGCAACACTGTACGTAGTACATGTTACTAATGATAAACAAAAAAAAGATTGTTGGTAAGTGCAGTTCCATGTAACTTGAATATGTCATAATCAAGAAACCTGTACAAGTAAAATTCATATTGTCAAGTCTAGCTTTCAACATACCTTATGAGTTTGACTTGATCAAAGAAGTCGAAGTCACAGTTGCAATGACAATAACTTTTTAAAGGACAGTGGCTAAATAGGACCACTAGGGTCGAATATCGGACTATTATTCATAGAAGTCCCTGGTTGGTGCAAACGGTTAGCCTGCTCAGCTTCTAATGAAAGGCTGGCAGTTCGAATCCACCCAGAAGTCTGAAGGAAAATAAAAAAAAGTCTGGAAAAATCTACTTCCGAAATACCACCCATTGAAAATCCTAAGGAGCACCGTTCTACTCGGATACACATGGGGTCGCCATGAGTAGGCATGACAGACTTGGCAACTGGTTTGTTGTTGCTGTTTTAATTACAGAAAAAAACACACTAACAAGAAATAACTTTAGTGAAAAACACTACCCTCAAAAGAAAAACTAGAAGACAGAACACTGGAGCTGAATACCCCGTAAGTCCCTTCCCCGTGACCCGGCTCTAAATCCCGCCCAGTCCATCAGCGCGCCGCATTCCCGAGAGCGGCCACGTGCACGGGGCTTAGACAAGATAGCAACGCCCAGCCCGGTCCAGAGGAGAGCGGCGACAGAGTTCCCGTAGCACAGGGATACTCCCAACTTAGCTGAGCTGCACTCCGATAAGTAGCCCAGGAGAAGGCGCGTGGAGCCGCGGTAGCCTATGCAACCGGAGGGTAGCTTTTACCTTGCACACGGGACCTGGGATACGGTCTCTATCCTCTTCCTCAGCCTTCTCTGCCGTGTCGTGCAGCTTAGCCGGCCGCCCAGCATCCTTTTTGTTCCTCTTTGGCTTCTTGGGCTGGATCGCCAGGTCTCCACGCCGTTTCCTCTTGGTTGCAGCCATCTTGCCTCGCCGCCTTCGCTCTTCGCTTTCCTTCCGGCTCGGTCACTCTTCCCTCTTTCCGATCTCTATGGTATGGCATGTTCAAGTCTCTGGTTTTCCTCCAACTCTATGGTGAGTCTTTCCGGTCTCTATGGTACCGTAAAATCGGCCCTCTAGTCGCCCTCCAGCCCCGCGGTGACGGTGGCGGAGGCGAAAAGCCGCTGTTAGGAGCGTGGGGGCAGTGACGACTACACTTCAAGATTCCCGGAGCGTTAGGGCTCGCTTCCCCAGCGACCTAGCTGCGAGGGGCTCTCAGACGTCGGGACCCCACTCCAAAGGTTGGATTTCTGTGTGCCCCGGTGCTTTCTCGCGGGCGGGCTGTTGAATGGGGTTGTCTGAGACTTCGAGCATCGTCTGAGGAACCGGGGCCCGCCCTTCTTCGCCTGTTCTGTTAGAGACGGGTTTGTGGCGCGAGACGGCTCCGAACAGACCCCGTGGAAATAACGTAGCTTCTGTTTGGCGTGATAAAACAAATTGGCAACAAATAGAATTACTGTGTGAGTTTTTTCATTCTTCACAACTTTTCAGGTAGGTGTTATCCCGATACTAAAGAAGAGGAAACCGTAGTTTAGGCGAGTAATTTTCCCCAAAGTTGTAGAGACATTAAGTAGCGGAGTTGGGGTTCGAACCCTGCTTTCCTGGTCAGTTCAACGCCCGAGCCACTTCCACGTCGCCTTACCGCCCCAGGGCAGTTTGGGATCACCGGTCCTCGCCGGTATTGACCGGTGTTTTGTTGTTGAATCTCGTCAGGTGTTTCGCGATCCGCAGGAGCAGGTGTTGGCCCACCTTAGGGTCGGATTGCAGTGGACGATGCCCCTTCTAACCCAACAGATTCAAGCTGAAGACGATCAGTACAGCTTGGTGGCCAGCCTTGACAACGTGAGGAATCTCTCCACTATCTTGAAAGCTATTCATTTCCAAGATTATGCCACATGTTTTGCTACTAAAAATGGAATTAAGGTCACAGTGGAAAAAGCGAAGTGTGTGCAAGCAAATGCTTTTATTCAGGTATGGGAGTAGACACCTTTAAGCCTGTAACATAAGACATTTGTTACCCTGTTGATCAAATTCTGAAGGACTTAATAGAGATAATTTAAGTTAAAGAACAACATGTCATGACTCGAACTCTTTCTCTCTCCTGGAAGCAAATTCTCTTCCCATCTTGTTTTACAGAGATAGTGGTTAATAATGGCTAAAATCTGTTAGTGAAAGCTACAGGCCAGGCACTTTTCTGAGTGCTTCATATGTTTAATTCATTTAATCTTCACAATAGTCCTATGAGGTAGACTCTGTTATTCTTCCTTGTACATATGTGTAAACTGAGGCACAGACTGCTTAAGTGATTTGCCAGCAGTCCCACAGCTGGTAACTGGCTGAGTTAGAATGAGAACCCAGAGCATTTAGCTCCAGAGTATGTGTTCTTTACCACTGCATTTTCCAAAACCAAACTAAACTCGTTGCTGTTGAGTTCATTGTGACTCATAGCAACCCTGTAGGACAGAGTACACCTGCCCCACAGAGTTTCCAAGTCTGTAATCTTTATGAAAGCAGACTGCTACATCCTTCTCTCACAGACTGGCTGGTGGGTTCAAACTGTTGACCTTTCAGTTAGCAGCCAAGTGCTTAACCACCGCACCACCAGGGTTCCTTACTACATTATTACTACCTCCCTGTTAAAATGTCCTATAGGGTCGCTATGAGTCGGAATCAACTCGACAGCACTGGGTTTTTTTCCCTATTAAAAACAACAATTTTTTAAAGATTTTCCTTTTATTGGTTGTAATTGTACCTATTTATTTGTTCCTATAAAGTGATACTTGTGTGGTCCAGATAGGCTTTCAAATTCAGTTCAGCATTTTTTGACACCGAAGTGCACAGTAGTGACCTCAGGAATAGAAGGATCAATGAGGCATGGTTCTTGTCCTCAAAAGAAATTGAAAACTAATATCCTGCATGCATTATCAAATTGTTGGTTATTTTCCAAGTGACCTTAATGGTACTGATGGGCATAAAAAAGGCGACAAGGGAGAGTCATGTGGGGGCTAGTTTTTAGATACAGGAAGCTAGATGTCCCCTTCGTGAAAGTTTTGCAGGGAGCCTGAGTCACTGCTATGCCTTTGGCCACTAGGTGGCACTATTTTAATGAGTAATAGTTGAAAAAACTAACGTATTGACTGGTAATCAGAAATTATTCTCATAGACTTAGGACAGTATTGTTACGTTAAAACATATAAAGTGAAATCTAGAATGTTATATGATTTCTCATTCTTTGACATAGACAGTTATATTCCATGTTTACTTTTTTCATAGGCTGGAATATTTCAAGAATTTATGGTTCGGGAAGAATCTGTTACATTTCGAATTCATTTAACAGTCCTTTTAGACTGTTTATCTATTTTTGGATCAAGTCCTATGCCAGGTGAACCATTTTATTACCATTTTAACATGACATACCAACATTACACGCAGTGATCAGAAAGATAAAGTTATCTAGAATATAAACATCTCTTTAGAAAATTTATCACCCTTATCACCCATTCATTTTTCTTTGGTCACAGTCACGGATTCTGACTTTTCATAATATTAACAGGAAGTGTTTGTGATTCTTTTCATATTTGCCATAGTATTACACTCATCTTTTTTTCCCCCCAAGGATTCAGGGATTTTAAATTTGAACTGACCAAAATAAGACCTTGAATGTGTCTTAAATATCTTTAACCTTGTGAAATATGTTCTCTTGCTTCTTTTCCCTAATTTGTCCAGAAATACGCAACTACCTAGTGGCAGAGAAAAATAAACCAAGTGTCCTGACTTGCGGTCTACTATATTCAAAGTTTGTTTTTCTCCTTTAAGCCCTGCTTTATTCATTGTTATGTCTGTTTCTGCAAGTACTTTCCTTTAAATATATATATTTTTTCATTTGCTTAGGAAATTATTTTCAGTTGCTGTAGATATGAAACTACAAGGGATCCCCAGAATATGATTTTAATTCATAGAAAAGGAATCTGGAGATTAGCTGGGGAAAACTCAGTGATAGTTCTCTAGAAAATATATTTTATTTTTGCAGTGACAATTCCACGAGTATCACCAAATTTTTGCACATAATGCACTCCCGTAAATAACGTGTACGTACATATAACACGCGTAGCACGCCTAGGAAAATAATGTGCAGAGGGTTTGGCAAAAAAACATACAATGTGTGCATTATTTGTGTATAAATATGGTAATCATTTTCTAATGCAGTGTTCCCCAGTTGGTTTTTCATGAAGACATCTGCCCTCCCCCACCCCTGACTGTGGCTCTCCATCAAGTAAGAGAAAGGAACTAGAATATCCTGTCATATTTCTCCTCCCCTTTGATGTTTTGCAATGTTAAAGCCCACACCACCATTAACCACCCTCCTTTTTCCCCAGTTTGATCTTAAAATTCAAGGAAACGTAAAGAATATCTTCCAATAGGAGAGATTGTAGGATTCTTATCATAGTGAATACCCTGACATTATGAAAAACCTATTGCCATCAAGTCAATTCCAACTCATAGCGACCCTACAGGATGGAGTAGAACTGCCCCGTAGGGTTTCCAGGAAGGCTGTCAATTTTTACAGAAGCAGACAGCTTTTTCCTGTGGAGTGGCTGGTGGGTTTGAACTGCCAGCCTTTCAGTTAGCAGCAAGCGCTTAACCACTGCGCCATCAGGGCTCCTCACTGATGTAGTACAGAAGATGTCAAAAGCAATCCACAGCTTTTACACAAATTGAACCTTCAAGAAATAGTATAGCCTATTCAATAATTCTGTTGTTTGTAGTGATGATCCACGTAGATTGCCTTACTGAAATTGTATAAATTCGATTATATATAAAATCAGTAAGCTATTTCTGTAAGTATTTCTGGCAAGTTAGAAAATGATTTCAGAAAGTTACATTACATTATAGTTCTGGTTCCCAGTTTTCTTATAATTATTTCTGGAATTGTCTACACACAACTGTCATCAGGGAAAATGTAATTTTTTATAAGGATAGGTTAGAAATTGGGTAAATAAGATTATTTTTGAGGAGTTGTATGTGTCATATGTGCCATTTTGAGTAGAAGCTGAATTCGGCTATAAAGCTATACCCAGGTGTGATTTATTTCCATTGCAGGCACTTTAACTGCACTTCGAATGTGTTACCAAGGTTATGGTTACCCTTTGATGCTATTTTTGGAAGAAGGAGGAGTGGTGACTGTTTGCAAAATCAATACTCAGGAGCCTGAGGAAACTCTGGATTTTGATTTCTGCAGCACCAATGTTATTAACAAAATCATTCTGCAGTCAGAGGGACTCCGTGAAGCATTTTCTGAATTGGATATGACAAGTGAGGTCCTACAGATCACCATGTCTCCTGACAAGCCTTATTTCAGGTACCTGGGAAGCAATGAATTATAGTTACTGTGGTCTGTACTCCATTTCCTCACTTAAATGTTTGCTTGGGATGAGGAATTTTTATTATCCAGGTTCCTAGATTTTTCAGAGCTTTAGGGAGCTGTTAGTTCTACCTCATAATTTTACAGATCTGGAAACTTAAGATCCAGGAAGATTAACTCACTCAGGTTTTATAATTAGGTAGTATTGGTTTACAGATGAGAAGTCCAGTCTCCTAATTGAGAAACTAGTGGTCTTTTCATTGTTGTACTACTTCTGTTGTTGTTGTTGTTAGGTGCCGTTGAGTCGGTTCCCAGTCATAGCAACGCTATGTACAAAAGAATGAATTACTGCCTGGTCCTGCATCATCCTCACGTCGTCGTTATGCTTGAGCCCACTGTTGCAGCCACTGTGTCAGTCAGTCTTGTTGAGGTCTTCCCCTTTTTTTTGCCAGCCCTCTACTTTACCGAGCAGGATGTCCTTCTCCGGGGACTGATCCCTCCTGACAACATGTTCAAAGTATATAAGATGTAGTCTCGCTATCCTTGCTTCTCAGGAGCATTCTGGTTGTACTTCCTAGACAAATTTGTTTGCTTTTTTGGCAGTCCATGGTATATTCAGTATTCTTCAGCAACTCCACAATTCAAAGGCGTCGATTCTTTAGTCTTCTTTATTCATCTTCCAGCTTTCACATGCATACGAGTTGATTGAAAATACCACGGCCTAGGTCAGATGTACCTTAGTCTTCAGAGTGACATCTTTGCTTTTCAACACTTTAAAGAGGTCTTTTGCAGCAGATTTCCCCAGTACAATGAGTCTTTTGATTTCTTGTCTGCTGCTTCCGTGGGCGTTGATTGTGGATCCAAGTAAAATAGAATCCTTGACAACTTCAATCTTTTTCCCATTTATCATGATGTTACTTATTGGTCCAGTTGTGAAGATTTTTGTTTTCTTTATGTTGAGGTATAACCTGTACTGAAGGCTGTGGTCTTTGATCTTCATCAGTAAGCACTTAAGTCCTCTTCACTTTCAGCAGGCAAGTCTGTATCATCTGCATAATGCAGGTTGTTAATGAGTCTTCTTTGACTCCCAATGCCCTTTTCTTCGTATAGTCCAGCTTCTGGGGTTATTAGCTCAGCATACAGATTGAATAGGTATGGTGAAAGGATACAGTCCTGACAGATACCTTTGCTGACTTTAAACCATGCAGTATCCCCTTGTTCGAACAACTGCCTCTTGATCTATGTAAAGGTTCCTCATGAGCACAATTAAGTGTTCTATAATTCTCATTCTTTTCAGTGTTGTCCATAATTTGGTATGATCTGCACAGTCAGTAAAACACAGATAAACATCTTTCTAGTATTCTCTGCTTTCAGCCAGGATCTATCTGACATCAGCAATGATATCTCTTGTTCCATGTCCTCTTCTGAACCCAGCTTGAATTTCTGGCAGTTCCCTATTGATACACTGCTGCAGCTGCTTTTGAATGATCATAGTATCTTTGAAGTCCAGGCTAGGAAACAGTTTGGGGCCATGGGGGTGTTGAAATTTTCTTCTGTGTTTAAGGTTCCTGTGATATTAGGAGGTACTTTGATGTATAAATACAGAGCTTAAAAAATGCCTGGACTAGAGATTTACATCTGAGAGCCAGCATCATGGTTAGATGTGAACAAGATAGCTCAGAGTAAGAAGTTACATTAGAAGAGTAGAGGGAAGGTTTGCCTTAGGGAAAACCAACACCTAGGTCATACCACTGTGCTCATATAGTACTTACCAACATACTAACCCCACAGCAGATCATCGATAAACTTATAGATTAAATAAATTTATATTTATAAATTGTCTTCACACAACTGTAGATATTCTGAAACCATACAACAGCTTAAGAACAGTCTAAAATACAGAAAAGACCCAATTGTTTCGGGGGGGAGGTTTTCTATCACCTCAACTTTTCCTCTTCTGCTATATATTTCTTATTTATGGACGAGGAAAAGTCAGTACCAGAGAAGGACTAAGATAATAAAATTGAGGCAAGCACCCCTGGACTTCTTTTTGTGGCTGATTTTTTTCAAAACTTTCTTAGGTGCTACTCCTATAGCATCATGTGAGAACCTTTATTAGGGTACTTGTTTGGAAACCCTGGTAGCGTAGTGGTTAAGAGCTACAGCTGCTAACCAAAAGGTCGGCAGTTTGAATCCACCAGGTGCTCCTTAGAAACTGTGTGGGGCAGTTCTACTCTGTCCTGCAGGGTCGCTATGAGTCAGAATCGACTCGATGGCAGTGGGTTTGGTTTTGGTTTATAACCAAATCAAACCTCATTCCATTGAGTCACTTCTGACTCATTGTGACCGTAGAGGACAGTAGAACTGCCTGATAAGGTTTCCAAGGTTGTAAATCTTTACAGAAGCAGACTGCCACATCTTTCTCCTGTGATGTGACTGGCAGGCTCGAACTGCTGACCTTTCAGTTAGCAGCCAAGTGCTTAACCACCGTACCACCAGGGCTCCTTACTTGTTTACAGTATATTGTAAATATTTGTTTACATGTATGTTTCTCCCACCAGAATGAGCTTCTTAAAAAAGTGTTTTATTTGGAGCCTAGTGTGGTTTATTGTTGGCTCAATGTATAAATGAGTTATTCATTTTCTACCATAGGTTATCTACTTTCGGAAATGCAGGAAGCTCCCACCTTGACTATCCCAAAGATTCTGATTTGATGGAAGCATTTCATTGTAATCAGACCCAGATCAACAGGTCAGTTCTTAATATAGTAGTTGACATTGGTGATGAAGATGAGGTTAGATACCAAATTTCTATTAGATTAAAAAAATAACTTCTATTTGTGAATAAAAATGTAAAACATTTTAAAAAGTGAACAGTAAGATGCTGGATTTTCTTTGGGATTTGGGGTTGTAATGGTGGATGAAATTTTTAAGAATCCAGAGAAAATATCAAATTGGACAAGTATTTGATTTTCTTCTTATATTTACTACTTGGTAGCTCTTGGCTAATTTTTGTACTTGGAGCGATGAGCACTGCTTTAATAATAACTTCTTTTTATTTAACTCTTCTACAGATACAAGATTTCTTTACTGAAACCATCCACAAAGGCATTAGTCCTATCTTGTAAGGTGTCTATTCGGACAGATAACCGAGGATTCCTCTCATTACAGTATATGATTAGAAATGAAGATGGACAGATAAGTTTTGTGGAATATTACTGCTGCCCTGATGAAGAAGTCCCTGAATCTGAGTCTTAAGTGTCATAATTGACTGTGATGTTTGTGTATACTTGCATGAAAGGTTATGTTCTCAGTCTGCATACAATATTCTTTGTGATTTCTTGTTGGGTTTTCTAAAGGGGAGAAGCAAAGAGGAGATAGGAACAAGGTGGCTGTGCCTTAATTAGCTGCTCCGTATTTTGTAAAGAAATGTTTTCACTTAGGCATGTATTATCCAGTATTGGACTGCCCTGTGGTTCTGTCTTTCAACTCATGGGAATCATGAGCCAAGACAAATAAATTATGTGTTCTGCTTTGTTTAAGTAGAACATTTCAAGAGTATAAATATTTAAAGTTTGATAAGGGCATGAGTGCATATCTGAAATGTTATTTATTAATTAGGAAAAGCATATGGGTATTGTTGAATTCTGGGAAACACACCTTAAAGCAGTGGTTCTCAAAATGTGGGACCCAGACCGACAGCATCAGCGTCATCATAGAACTTGCCCGAAGCTCTGGGGGTGGGGCCCAGCAATCTATATTTTAACAAGCCTCCCCCTAGGGGATTCAAATGAGTGCAAAAGTTTGAGAACCACTGTTTTAAAGGATCTTTTTTTTTTTTTTTTTCCCAATAGCATTTAATTGCATTGAAGAGATTGCTTACATGTGATTTCTTCATAGCCATAATTTGAAACCTGAAGTGCAGGCATCAAAAAATGAGTCTGAGCAATTCTTTATATGATTTACTTTTAAAGTATACCTTTTGAAGAAGTCAATGAACAGGATATAAAACAGTCTTCACAGTTACAGATGTTCTCAAAACTGTTACAATGCAGCAAGTACTTAATAGATAACCTTTGATTTGCCTATAAGAGTTTCTGGACCAAACCAAGGAGTAGAATTTTCACTGAAAAAATTTTTGTGGCATGTAGATACTTTGTATTTAATAAAGTATTTAATAAATTTTTTTTAGTTAATAAAATTGTTTGGCATGTTCTCTAATAGAAGAAAATTTGTAACTAAAATGACGTTTTTGCCTTCGTTACTTCAGTAGGTGACAACAGCTCAGTGTCTCTTAGTGGGCAGAGTACTGGCCTCTTGGGTGGGACAGTTCTTCACTGGAAAGACTGTCATCCCATTGCAGGATTCATTTAGCCTCTTTGGCCCTTACCCACTAATCTGACGACCACGTCCCCAAATAAAGGTGCCCCATGGTTGAGGACCACTGCGTGATAGTCACCAAAATTTCAGAGTATATTTGGAATGCCCTGCCCTGTAAGGCAGTTCTATTCTGTCCGGTAGGGATGCTATGAGTTGGAATCGACTAAACAGTGGATTTTTGGTACCTTATTGGAGAACTTGGAGAGTGTTGCAGAGCAGCAGCTCAGGAAAGGCTCCTCAGAACAGCCGTGAGCGCAGCTTCCCAGGCATGTGTGCATCTGGCCCAGGGTGCAGACCTGCTAACTGAGAAGTCTCTCGAGCAACCTGGGAATGCCCAGCTGCTACATAATAAGCTGGAGTTTTGTCAAGTGCAGTATATGTTCAAGAAGGGAATTAGTGAATCTACTAAATGTTGCCAAAATATTTTTTGTTTAGACAAAATCAAGAACAGAACAAACCTAAACCATAATTGTGAAAGTAATTGGTCAGCATTCCAGGGACTACAGTTTTCTCTTAAATTTAAAACGGGGCAGTGATTGTTTGTTTTCACTGGTGTATCCCATACCTAGAACAGTGCCTGGTATTTAATGGGCATTCAATAAATATTTGCTAAATGAAACAATCTCCATCTTCAGGTTATCTTTTAGCATCTTGTTAATCACTAATTCTGATTATTTCTGAATTTTATTTTGATCTACTACTGTATTTTTTAAAAGTTGAACCTGGAAGGAATTTAAAACAAAAATCGATTTAATAAGGAAGGACTGCTATTTTGCACATTTTAAACTATCTGAAGCTATACAGAATTCAGAAACTAATTATAAATCACCCTAACATCAAAGTACTGATTCAATCAAGAATTTCTTCTTTATGTTCCGTTTACCTAGTGGTGCAGTGGTTAAGAGTTTGACTGCTAACCAAAAAAGTTGGCAGTTCGAATCCACCAGCCACTCACTGGAAACCTACTAGGCAGTTCTCTGAATCGACTGGAAGGCAGCAGGTTTTGGTTTTACCTAGTAATTAACTAACTTCGTTCTAGTTCCTTCCTATGAAAGACCACTAGGGGGAGCTCTTCAGGCAGTGTCGGGATGCTTTGGTAACTACAAATTCATTTCAGGTGTAGCATTTGGGGAGCCCTGGTGGTGTAGTGATTAAGAGCTCGGAAGCTAATCTTTAGTTTGAATCCATCAAGCTGCTCCTTGGAAATCATATAGGGCAGTTCTACTCTGTCTTGTAGGGTTGCTGTGAGTTGGAATTGACCTGACGGCGACGGGTTTGGTTTCGGGTTCATAGCATTTGAAGGACTAGTTTTATTTTTAAGAGCTTTAGTTTTTTGAAGTTTTATCTCATTTTCTTTTCAGTAAAACTGTGCTTACCATAAATGGGTAGGTAACCTTTTCCATTTTTAATTTACTTATTCCCCATTTGATGATGTAGTGCTTCCCTCTAGAATTGATTGAAACATTTCAAAATAACAAAAATGATTTAATTCTGCTTCTCTACTAAAAATAGGGCTTATAATCATTTTTATAAGAAGCTACAGAATTTCTGTGGTTGGTATCAAGGGGTCTAAGTAAGAATTAGTTGCCGAAAGGGCAGTGTATGGCATTGCAGTTTGGGATAGGGAATTCTTCAAAACAACGAAGACTCCCTTCTCCCTCTCCCTGTATTCACACTGCCTGCCCTCCATCTACACCTGAAACAAAATCTACCAGGCCCTGATAATTTGGAGGAAGCTGTCTGGTATTTTTTTCTTTTCCCCATTATGTTTGTAATTTGCTGTCATCTGCTTCAGAACAGGCAGTGTCGCACTCATACGTGTGTAAGGTTACACATAACCCAGCAGCAGCTGATAGCTCTGACCTGAAAGTCTCACTAGCTAGCTGGTGGCCAGCTAGTGTTCTAATCCGAAACATCAGAGGCAGCTATTCCAAGTGCTTCTGGTATCCATATCCGTTACCACCAGAGGTTTTGGTAATTAAATTCTGAAGTAGGATTTCTTTTGGGAATTAATAGCTTGTTGATCAATATCCTAGATGTTAATAGGGCTCTCATTGGTAAACTGGCGGTATTCAGGATATGTGAGTTGATTAAGTTATTTCAGAGTAGTTCCTGGTCATGCAAAGTTGGGGGTGAGCCACGGAAACAGAAGTGGGTCTTCACTGAGCTAACAGAACAGGCTGGGTGTTTGCTAATAAACATCTGTATGTAGGGCAGTTAAACCTGGGCTTTTTTTTCTTTCCTCCTAAGTTGGTACAGAGATTGTAGGAAAGGAGCTAACTCTCAACATCTCAAACATTTCAGTACCTGCTAGCTAATTCAAAAGGCTGTGTAAGTTGTACTTGATGATATTGGCTCAGGTCATTTAGAAACAACGGGTTTGAATGCGCTGGATTATCCACATTGCTGGTTCCCACCTACTGAACTTAGAAAATAGCTTGGTTCTCACCTACAGTTTGCCAGTGAGAATACAACTTTGTACTAGGTTGTACCGTGCTGGACATTTCTGATGTGGTTTCTTAAGACTTTGTGATTTTATGAAATAGTAAAAATTTAAGACTTTTGGAACCAACATAGGTGCTAACTCTTACTCTTGTCAGGTGTGAGGATATTAAAACTATAAATTACCATCCATTATCACCACCATTTAAGGCATTTTAACAGCAAAATCTCAGAATAACGGATAGTTAGCAACTTTATACTAACAATAAAGACAAGTTAGAAATACTAAAAGCAAATTTCAAATGCAAGAACAGCTACATATAAAATTTTATTTTACGATGTTACACTTTATGCTGTTGTTTTATTGACACAGGTCTGTCAGTTTGGAGATCTTAAAGATTTTGGGATTTCACAAAATGGTAGAATTTTTAGGTGTCACCCAAAATGGAGGTTGAGTGGCTATTTCTGGTACCCACTACCCACTGTCGTGGAGACAATTCCGACTCATCGTGACCCTATAGGACAGAGTAGAACTGCCCTGTAGAAGTTTCCAAGGAGCACCCGGCAGATTCAAACTATCGACCTCTTGGTTAACAGCTGTAGCACTTAACCACTACGCCACCAGGGTTTCCATTTCTGATACTTTGTTTTTATCACAATCGTTGTTGAAAATCCACTTTCAAGTAGGTATGTGAAAGTGGAACAATTCTGAGGCCACTTTAGTGAATTCATAATATCCTGGGTAAGAACAGCAGCCCATCTCTAGACAGGGCTAAAATTAGCAGAGGTAGACTTGGTGACCAGTTAACAAGCACTGCCTTCAACCAGGCCTTTGGCTTTGGCCTTGATCCTGAGTACCAAGTCAAAGCACTCTGGGAGTGAGCCAAGGAAGAGAAGCAGCTGCCAGGAGAAAGTGCACCAGTCTACGGACAAGCCTTTGGATTAATTGGTACGTATGTACTCCTGACACAGCAGACCACCACTCACTACTCATGCGTCAGCTACTACTTGATTATTTGGTTTTACAGACCGAACAAAGGACTAAAATGAAGTTGTTTTCTGAATGAAGGACTAAAATGTCGTTCTAAGCACTGAGTGAGTGATAGAGGTGTTAGGTAGAGACTCTTGGCTTCCCAAAGACTCAGGGTCTTTGAGCTCCATTAAATTAGCTCAGTTAACTGAGAAAGGATGAAAAGGGAAAAATAGAAAGTTTTCTATAGTGTACACTCAAGTGAATGAGATTTCTCCTTTGTCCCTGAGTACACAAAGAAGAAAGGAAAATAATTCAAGACTGCCATTTTCTTCTAGATAAACACTTACTTAGAGACCAAGGATTTTAACATCCTCAGTGAGCATTCCTTTCCTAACAAGCTTTTTTAATCTGACATGATGAAGGTAGCTTAAAAAAAAAAAATTTATGTCAAGTCAATTCCAACTCGTGTTTCGGAGTAGAACTGCACTCCATAGGGTTCTCAAAGGCTATATACCTTTCAGAAGTACATCACCAGGCCTTTCTTCTAAGGTACCTCTGGGTGGATTACGAACCAACAACCTTTCAGTTACTAGCTGAGCTCTTAACCATTTGCACCACCCAGGTACTCCGAAGGCAACATAGTGGAATTGGAAAAAGTAATCATCAGCAGTTCAGGAAGTCTGCTTTATAATTACTCAGCTGGCCTTGAGCAGTTGACTTAATTGATACTGTTCCTAGTTTCTTCATTTATAAAAGGATCCTTATGATTTCAGTGGAAACCCTGTTGGCATAGTGGTTAAGAGTTCAGCTGCTAACCAAAAAGCAGCAGTTCGAATCCACCAGGCGCTCCTTGGAAACCCTATGGAGAAGTTCTACTCTGTCCTTTAGGGTTGCTGTGAGTCGGAATGGACTCAACAGCAATGGGTTTGGGTTTTTTTTTTTTTTTTTTTTTTAATGATTTCAGTAGATCAGATGGGGCATATGTTTTAGAGGATCAGGCATTTCCTCAGAAAGCTATCTTTTAGTGATCTCAAACAGGTTGTGAATAAAAACATTTCCAAATAGTATATTAAAATGTTTACAATAAACTTATTAAATAATGCGTAATTTTTAAAAAATCAACTGAAAGGAATGAGAGGTAGAAAAAGAGAAATGGAAAGTAATGGCGTCCAGTGACATAATGAACTATCATGTATCTAAAGAAAGATTTCTTTCCCCCTAGTTATAGGTCATTAGTTATAGATCATAAGCATGGTTTTTTTATGGCTCTTGGGCATTTTACCTATAACGTTTGTTGCTAAGTGGGCCTTTCTTCCCTAGAGTCTTTAGTCAAAAACTGCTCTTCTGCCTTTGATCTGCCATTGCTACCAGTGTTAGTAAATACATTTTATGGTCCAGAATTTTTATTATCAACAAGGTTGGCTTTATTGTTGACTGTCTTGTGTGGTGTTTTCCTCTTTACTGGTAACAGAAGACCTAGGAAAAAGGAGAAAACCATTTGTGCATTTTTTTTTTCTTCTGGTTCTTCTCTTCCTTCATAACTGGCCCATCCTCTCCCCCGCACCAAATCACTCTGCCTTATCTGACTTGAGGGCAACTCGCTTGGTGTTCTGGTTTTGTCTGAGCTCAAGGGCTGAACTCAGCCTGAGGCAGTAGAATGTTTTACCCTGTTACCAGCCATACCCCAAAATGCTGACTACTGATAGGCCTCCAAAATGGTACAAGAGTTTTGGGTTTTATCTCTAAAGAGCAGAGAGCGTTCCCATTTGAGTAGATGCCTTAGTTCAGGTGGCTATGCTTTTAATTAACAGCTGAAAACTGTCTAAACCAGAGCCTCTTATAGAGTCCCTGATTTTCAGGTGCTGCTTCTCACGCGCAAAGGTGTAAGAGCCCAGAGGCCCTGGAAGTGCTAAAAAGAGGGTCTGTGTTCTCCGTTTCCAGCCATTCAGATTTTTATACTCTGATTTCCTAGTGCTGGAGGAGTTGAGCTGGCGTTAGAAATAATGTGTTCCAAGAGACCACGAACTGGAAAAAAAGTTTCTGTTACATGTTTTTCAGTCACTTCCTATTTCTACCTCAAACCGCCAACTGTGATTTTCATAACCCTTATTTATCTAAAAAAATTTTCAATAGAAATATGAGATACAACACTTTATGAGCAATCTGAGGTCTTTTTTATATGCAAATTCCACAAAAGACTCCAGTTCATTCTGTGCCCACTGCTGGGCTGTATAAAATACAGAAAGCGATCTAGCACTTTAACCCTCTTATCAATAAACAAAGAGATAGTGATTCCAAAGTAAAAGAGGAAAGAGGTGCAGATTAAGTCAATTGCCCAAGGGTTTCATGAAATTCAGAGACTGGCAAAGCTCTCAGAGGGCTGAGACTGCTAGGGATAGTAACCAGAAATCAGCCTTGGACAGACTACTCTCCCACCACAAGGTGCCAGGATCCCTTTGGCTGAAATCCTCAGTTCATTGACAGGATGACAATTTTCAATAGCTGTTTGATTTCTGTAATTGTGTGAAACAGTCCTGTCTATGATGTCTGTTTCCAGGGCTTCACTTTTAAGGTGTTAACCAGCAAAATATTCTCCATACCAGCTTGGTGGTAGCTTTTCACAGTTACCAGCCCCTACCTAACGCCTTTTGCTTCATGCAACAATGGTGTAACTATAAGGTAATAAAGTCAAAGCCCAGGTGTCAGTAAAAATAAAAACTGCTATAACTTATTACCTGATTACTATGAGGCCAGACACTCTGTTAAGCATTTTACCTACACTGTCTCATTCTCATAGCGACACTTAAGAGGAATTCTACAGATGAGGAAACCAAGGTCACAGATAGCTAGGGTTTTGAACCCAGGCATGTCTGTCTCCAGAACTAGAGCTCTTAACCACCACAAAACATAAAGAATTAGTTTGCAGGGTTGTACTGAAGTCTTGTTTCTATGACCAGATAAAATAGTTCTTTGGTGAGATAGTCATTTTTCATAAAGACTTCTTTGTGTCCTGAAGTGGGGACCAAATTCTTCACCAAACTACAAAAACATTCTTGTACCCTCACTGTTACACCCTTTGCTTGAAAAAAAACCAAACCTTCATTAGTTTCTCTACTTTGATTCTAAAGGCAGTGTAAGGTTTAATTTGCCAAAGCTTAAACCACTGATCATTTCCAAAAGAATTCAGGTTGATATAAATAGTGTTTTTTTTTTTTTTTTAAACTGATTTGTTCTCAGCATGACAGTAGGGGGAAATTTGAGACAGTTGTAATATGAATTCACCAACTCCTAAGAATTGGCAAGGGGCTTCTTAAAAAATATTATTTATAGACCATAAAAGGACTCCCCACTCAAAATTACCTAAATCAGATGGGAAACTATCTTAGACTTGAAGATTTCCAAAAGAAAATTCCAGAGTTCTTCCATAGGCATCTTCCTTCGGTGAACCAGACAAACCAAATCATTGCTTTGGAAATCTTGTGAAGTGCTGGAGGCTAGTAAACCAGCCACCTGTCTTTACCTTCTAGTTCTATGATTCTTGTATCACAGAATCAAAGAGTCAAATGCTTAAGGAGAGGTCAGCTCATCCAGAAGTACATCTGGCTGAGCCCAGGATTCCACAGGCAACGAACGCTTAAGGAGTTGGCACACAGCACTCTCCCACCACCTGACCCCAGAGCTTCTGTCCAGACATATTTCCCACCACTCCTTCCCCTCGTCCATCTCCCTTCCCACCCAATCGCCCCACTCCAGGGCTCCAAAGTGAAGTGTGTTTCTTGACACTCTGGTTTCTGGAGAGGCGCCAAAAACAAAGGGCTCCATGTTCAATTAAGTTACAGAAATCCTGCCTATCAGCACTGAACATAACCCTGCTGAAGATTCATGATGAGGTTCCGCATATTAAAAGTTCTGAGCGGTCCTTCAGGAGGTTAACCTGTGCCACTTTATTTAACCCAGTTGGTTTGCTTTTCTAAACTGATTTGACCTAGAACCTTCCTCCCTCTCCCATTTAGCCTGTGCACATCCCCTGGAATCAGTGATCCCCTTAGGAAATGCTGCCCTGCAGAACAGCTGGGAAGAACTTACCATTCCTTGGATATACTGCTCTGTCATGCCTCTGTGCCTCTGCATAGAGAATTCTTTCTTCCTGCAATGGCTTCTCTTCTCCATCTGGATGAGCTGTTATTTGCCCTTCAAGAAACAGCTCAAATGTCATCCTCTCTATGGAGTCTTCCAGCTCCCTTAGACAGTCTCCTTTCTGTTCCCACTGCCCTGAGACCTCTGTTACAGAGCTTATACTTCACGTCTTATTTCTTTCTTCACGTCTATCTTCCTCACTAGATTGTTGTCCCTTTTAGAGTTAATAACCACGTTTTATTTATCTCTATTACCTCCTCTCACTGCATCTGACACTTAGTGGGTGCTCACCAGATGCTTGCTGATGAGCGAAGATGAGGAAACAGGCTCAGAAGGTCTAAGTGACTTAGGTCGTATAGCTATTTCATAGCAGAGCTGGGATTTATATACCAAGTGCCAAGAGTCAGAGTACAGTGCTCTTTTCACTTCCAGAATAGCAAATACGTGGCAGAAGTTCAGCCATTCCACCACCCATACTCCATGGCAGATGACACTAATAAATCAAGCTCCCCTAACACACCACTCCAGGAACCCACAAACAGTTAACCCATGAGATGAAGTATATTTGCTATTCTTGCTCAGTTCCATACTATACACTCCCATCCATTTTTGTGGGCATGGAAGAGTGGTTGTTGATTTTGGAGGTCTCTACTCCTCTGCTCAATACAACATACCCTGAGCTGGCTATGTGGCTTAGCGGCCTCTGTTTACCATAAGGGAGACCCTAAGATAGGGAGCTAAAGAGTTGCTTCTCTGCGCCAACGGCACTGGCTTTTCCTGGAATTCTGATGTGGAAAAGCTGCTGTCGCTTGGTACCCAAATGCTGGAGGAGACTGCGCTCCCACCCACTTATACCAAGGTTTGGCCAAATAGTTTTCCCTTTAACTTGGTAGTGACAGTGTTGGAATTTTACTAATAAATGATAGGAAAAGAACACCAGTGCAGCAGCCTAGAAACAATCCAGTATATGGCACATAAGATTCCAACATTAAGATTCCTTCCATAAGACAGATTGCCCAAGAGTGGTTTGAATGACACAGAACTTGCTGAATACAACCTATTCTCCTTGCTGCAGTCCCCTCTGGAGATAATCGCTCCAAATGCCCATTTTCCATTCTACTTCTCTTTGGCTTTCCCTCTCCAGCCCTTCAGCTCAGAATAGGCTATTTCATTGTGTTCACATGACCAAGAGGACAAGAGATCTGGGTTAATGGGCACTGAGGCACCTTCTCTCTTTCCCCTCTAATAAAAAAAAGATGATTTCCCTTGCTCCTTCTGTTCATTTCTATAGCTTAAGACCCATCAAAACTATATCAAAATAACATCCCAGCATGCAACTGTCCCAGAGATGTCTAACAGGGACAAGCTAAGAAGAATTTGATGCTCTCTGTTTTCATAATTCCAGTAAGTTTGGATGACTAGCTAGAGTTATAAAAACAGCTAATATTTATTGAGCACTTACTATATACCGGCATTATTATGTGAAATTTTTTTTTTTACTCTTCATTATGCTTCTGTATTATAGATACTATTCTAATTTCCATTCGGTAGATGAGAAAACTGAGCCTTATGGCAACTTGTCTAATGTCACACAGAAAGTGGTAGAGTCTGGATTCAAAGCCAGGTTTGTCTGACTCTAAAGTCCATGACCTTAACTACTGCATTCCTCTAATAATTCGAACTCCCCAGTAACAGAAGGGATCAACTTGAGAGTTAGTGAATGAGTCCCCTACTATGGGACGTGTTTAATCAGGCACTAGACAAACAGCAATCTCTAGAATCTGCTCCCCCAATACAGCTTACTCTACTGTCAGTGATGTTTCTATTTAACAATATATTGGCTTCTTATTAGTCATCATTCTCCTCATATCTGTAATTATCATTATTATCATCAACATTTCTGTCGGCACATACTAGGTGCCAAGGATCTTTCTGAGCAGTTTTACTTACAGTAACTCACAACAACCCTGTGACGGTTTTATTATTCCCATTTTACAGATGAAGAAACTAAGGAAAGTAAAACGAGTTGCCCAAATTCACAAAGGTAATAAATAGCAGAGCTCCAGACTATTCTCTTAACATTACATTATAATGTCTCTTAACATTTTATATACATGCCCTACTCTTCCTAAAAATTTATCTTTATTTTTATTACCAAAAATTTAATATTTATTTTAAAAAATCAAATAACACGGAAATACGTAACATAAAACGTCAAAGTGCCCCAAAATCCCATGTCCCAGAGATAATTACTGTTATCTTCACTAATTACCAGTAGCCCTGGTGGCACAGTGGTTAAGTGCTCAGCTGCTAATCAAAACGTTAGCAGTTCGAACCAACCAGTTATTCCACGGGAGAAAGATGTGGCAGTCTGCTTTGTAAAGAGTACAGCCTCGGAAACCCTATGGAGCAGTGCTACTCTATCCCATAGGGTGGCAATGAGTCAAAATCGACTTGAACAATGGGACTTTTTTGTTTTGTTTTGTTTTCACTAACTACATATTTACATATATTCATGGGTTATACTGGGGCCCTGGTGGTGCAGCGGTTAAGAGCTTGGCTGCCAAACAAAAGGTCAGCAGTTCGAATCCACCAGCCACTCCCTGGAAACCGTATGAGGCAGTTCTACTATCAGTCACTATGAGTCAGAATCAACTCGACAGCAATGGGTTTGGTTTTTTAGTATGGGTTATTCTATACATGTTAATATGTATTTTTTTTTTCATGTTTTTACCCCTAACAATATGTCTGGGGTATTTCTCTACGACTTCAAAGCCCTACTTCATGCTATTGAACATGGCCATAAACATGTACCAATGTTTATTTAACTTCTGTTCTATTGGCAGACATTCGGGTTATTTCCACTGTTTCACTGTGACCAACAGATCTACAAGGAAGATATACATATTATGCATTTATTATAAAAATAATATATATTTATTATGAAAGAATTATATATTTTAAAACAATATAAATTCTATTTATCATAAAAATATATTTAAAATATATTGATAAATTTTTATATATCATAAAAACATATTAAATATATATCTTTTAAATATATATTTTTGTGCATTTGTGCAAGTATTTAAAAAGATGAATTCCTAGAAATGGTATTTCAGACTCAATGTTATTAAAGTGGTATTAAGCACTTTAACAACTTGCCAAATGTCTACCAAAATGGTAATATAAACAGTTCCATCATCAGAACACAGAGAGGACTAATCTCCCCATACCTATGACAGACCAGACTTGTATTACCTGTATTTTTAATTACCGAAAATATGAGCTTAAAAATGGTATTTCATGTTTGAATTTATTATTTCTGTATGAGATTGGGAATACTTATTTGTGTTTATTAGCCAATTGCATGTCCTCTTCTTTGTACTACCCCTTCATGTCTTTTGTGATAATGATAGTGACAATTCTCTCTTTGAAACTTTCTCTTCCTTGGATTTCCTTTCTATTCTTTCCTAACTCTTCTAATTCCCTAAGAACTCTGAGTCTCCTTCCTAGTTCTTCCTCCTCCTGTGTGACCCCTAAATAATACAATAATTATAGTAATTAACATTTCACAGAAACTTACAATGTGACATGCATTAAGTAAAGCAGTTAAAATAGAGGTGCTCTTATTTGCATTTTTATAGTTGAAGAAAGTAAGACTTACGAAGTTCCATGGTAGAGCTCAAATTTGAGCCCCAGCTGTTCTGACTACAAACCACATTACATTCTCTCCAAAATAAGGTAAGCGTTCTCCAAAGTTCTTTCCTAAGCCTTCTTGCTTCACATATATGTGTTTCATGGGTTGTTTCATCCAGTCCCTTGACTTCACGATCTATCTCCTTGAACTCCTAATCCATACAGTCAATTGGCCTACCAGACATAGCCAAGTGGATATATTGTGGGTACCTCAAACTCAACACATCCACAATGGAAATCATTATCTTCCTCAGTCTCCCCAGACAATCCCCCAAGGTGATCTCTTCCTGATACTATTTCATTTGATTGCATTGTCACTCACTGTTGCCTAAGCTAGAAACTTTAAAGACATTTCTAACTCCTACTTCTGTCACACCTCGCAACTAATTGATCCCAATGTCTTGTCAATACAGACTCCAAATTTTTTCTCAATCTATCCTCTTCACATTTCTTCTATTATGGCTTTAGATAATTCAGGCTCTCAACACCTCTTCCTTGGACTATTGCACCCACCTCCAAACTGTTCTCCCTACTTCTAATATCTCCCTAGGTCCCACCTATCCTTCCCATTGTTGTCAGTTACTGTTCTAAAGCCAATAATTGATTGTGTCACAGTCTGTTCAAGACCTTTTTATACCTGCCTTCTGCTTACCGAATAAATTCTAAACTCCTTAGCGTGGCAAATAACCCCGTTGCCATCAACTCCATTCCAACTCATAGCAACCCTATAGCACATAAAACCTTGCATAATCTGGCCCCAGTCTATCCTTCCAAACTTAACTCCAACATGTTCCCATTTATATACCTTAAGCTACAACCACTCAAGGCCACTTGCATTTCCTCAAAAATATCAAGTATCTCCATGCCACTATGCTTTTGTTCAAGCTACTTGGAATACCCTCCTCTGGCTTCTTCTCCATATACTGATATTCTACTTTTCTTTGAAGACTCAGCACCCTACCTCCACCCTTCACTCCTACAACCTATACACAGTTTCCACCCACACTTTCAGCCTCACAATTTATTATGTGTCCTCTTTGTTTTCATTTCTATTAAAGACTTATTACAGACTGACTTGTAATCTGTTCATGTGTGTCTGTTTTCCCAGCAAGAACTATATTTTAAACATATTAGTCTTTCTAGTCCTTAGGAGAGGCTTGATATGTAAATAATTAAAACTATAGCACATTTATGATTGACAAAAAAGTTGGACTAGAAGATAATTAATCTCACTGAGCTATATAGATTTAAAAAAAATTTGGACTAAACGACCTCTAAGGAGCCCTGGTGGTGCAATGGTTAAGCGCTCAGCTGCTAACCAAAAGGTTGGCTGCTTGAACCCACCCACAGGCTCCATGACAGAAAGACCTGGCGATCTGCTCCCATAAAGATTATAGCCTAGAATACCCTATGGGCCAGTTCTGCTCTGTCACATGGGGTTGCTACATGTTGAAAATCGAGTTGATGGCACCCAACAACACAACAACGTCTAAGATTTTCTGAGATATTCTGTGCTCTTTCTGTACATTAAAATCCTACTTCAGGCCCTTGCAGCTATCATCTAATCTTATAATGAACTCATTTCATGGAGTCAGTTCTGCTCTAACATCACAGACCAGGAATTTGGACGCCTAGTAATCAAAGTCCAGTGAGTGTCGTCACTGGGTTTCTGGAGGAGGTGGGGTGAAAAGCACACATGCACACTGGAAAACTAGCCGAGTTCCAGGACATCTGGGATTGATTACTCCAGCAAGATGCCAAGGCAGAGAGAACAATTCTTGTACTGGTTTTTGACATCTGGGCTTTGGCGGCTATTTCTACGGTTTTGCTCAGCAATTCTTGATGAAAGAGATATGGGCTTGTTTCGGGGAAAGAAAAACTTCTATTGACTCAACTTCTGCTACAGCAGAGTCCTTCAAAAGACTCTTCTTTTCCCCTTATGTGAACTTTCTTGGTAGGTCTATGTCTCATTGTCATTTACAGACAGATCTAGTCTCCAAGCACCTAAGGAAACTCACACTACCTGGGGTCTGAATCACACTGTACCAATGCCTCCTAATTTCTCCTCCTCCTACAGTTCTTTTCAAATCATGGATAAGGAACAGTACAGACTGGAAGGAAAACCAAATGCAGGAAGGAAAAGCAAATGCAGGAAGGAAAAGCAAACGCAGGCTACTGAGGAACTAAGATTCACTCCAACTATTCTGAAGTTTGCCTTTTTAAATATAAGCTGAGTAGAGTTTTTGTTCCTGATTCAAGGAAGCATCATGCACTTGTTCTCTGAAACTACGTTTTCTTCTTTTATTATTATTACCTTCAAAGTACAAAATGTACTCCAGATGTGTTCAGAGATGTAAATTCTCAACCATACAATATAGGCTAATGCTGGCTGTTATGGACTGAACTGTGTCCCCCCAAAATATGTGCTGTAATTCCTAATATCTATGCCCGGGATTATAATCCCATTTGGCAATGGGTTGTCTTTGTTATATTAAGAACGCTGGATTAGCGTAGGGTATGTTTTTGAGTCAATCTCTTACAAGATATAAAAAGGGCAGATTAAGCAAGCAGAGATAGGGAAAGATAGATGTCAAGCCACATGAAGATCACCCAGGATCAGAAGCTCGAAAGAGACAAGGACCGTCCTCCAGAGCCAACAGAGAAAGCCTTCCCCTAGAGCCAACACCCTGAATTCAGTTTTCTAGGCTCCTAACTGTGACAAAACAAATTTCTGTTTGTTAAAGACACTTGTGGCATCTCTGTTAAGGCAGCACTAGGTAATTACAACACTGGTGAACAGTTACCCCTGATTTCTAATATTCTGACCTGCTGTCCTGGAAGAAGGCATGCACTATGGGAGGGCGAGGGAAGCCCATACTCTGCCAGATGCTGGGCTAAGCATGTTATATTACATGGTAATATAATATATAATACAATATATAATAATATTTTATTTTAAACTCATAATAACTCTATGTGGTATAATCTGCATTTTAGTGATGGAGAAGCCAAGGTTTAAGAAGATTAAGTAATTTGCCTGAAGTCACATACTTAGTAAGTGGCAGACGTAGGTTAGGAACACAGGCTATTTATATAATTTACAAATTATATAATTCTCTTTAACCATTACTCATAATATAAAATAATAATGGTTACAGTGATACCCAGAAGCCTCAAACTTAAACATTCTGACTTATTATCTCCAGCACCTCAAAAGAGGTGCTTTCCCCTCCTCCCCCTCCTCCTTATCATTATTATGGCACTCACTGAGCATTTAAGACCTGCCAGGCTCTCATCTAAGTGCTGTATTATATAAGATCTCATTAATTCGCAGAAAACCCGCTTTTTGAGGAAGAAACTATTATTTTATTGATGAGAAAACAGAGGCTGAGAGAGGCTGAGTAACTTCTCCTGGTTGGAAAGCTGAGTGTTGGAGGCTGAGTTTTAAGTCCAGTGTGTCAGCTACACTGCCTACAGAGTCCACTTTCTGGAGTCAGAGAGATCTAGCTTAAAACCCCAACTCTACCTCGTCCTGGATAAGCTGACTTGTACAAGTCAGTCCTCCACTTTCCCATATGTAATATGGGGCTCTAGAGACCGCCCTGCTGACCAGGTGTCCCTATGTGTATAATCAGACTCATCCGGCTCAGAGTCCCTACTGAAAAGAAATGCATTTTTGGAGTCTGAGAAACCTGGGTTCACATCTTACCACACTTACTTTAAACGAGCTAGGTGACTTTCGACTAGATACTCAAACTTTCTGAGACTCAGTTTCCTCACCTGAATACAGTGGAATAAAAATACCTACCTAACAAGGTTGTTTATGGATCAGAAATAGTATATGTAAATATATCATACAACGCCAGGGATATGGAAGGAGTTCTATATTATTATTAGTAAGGTACTGCTGGAGCCCTGGTGGCACACTGGTTAAGAGGTTGGCTGCTAACTAAAAGATCAGCAGTTCGAATCTACCAGCCACTCCTTAGAAACCCTATGGGGCGGTTCTACTCTGGTCCTATAGGGTTGCTATGGGTCACAATAGACTTGACAGCAACAGGTTCAATAAATATTTTATGGCCAGAGTCGAGGAAACGACTCGATGGCACTAGATAATTAAGAAAATATACTTCCATACATGCTGATGGGCAGGGACAAAGTTCCCCATATTGCCTTCTGGCTGACCCTCTATACCCTTCTAACATGGGCTAGAAAACCTCCTTCTCTGGATAATGATAAAACAGGAGACAGTCTTCTGTTGGGCCTACTTTAGATATGGCTGTGAGACTGAGGTGGGTGAGGATAAGATAGGCTGAATATTCTCTGTGCACATCTTGTCCTCCACCTGTTCAAAGGTCCACTCTGCTAAGCTGTGAGAAGCAGATTCATTGTAAGCCACCTCTGGTGAACTGCACTCAGGGTCCTTACTCTCACCCATAACAACGCCCCTCTTTCTTAGAAGGCTCTAGGGTAAAAGCACAAGAGCTTTAGTTAGGATCAAGTCTAAGTTTATTGAGTGAATTAAGGCAAGTTCCTTTGTAAAATATCAGACTCCCTTTCTGTCAAATGAGGGCTACCATAGAGGATATTTGTGAGGATTAAGTGAAATACAGGCAGTCCTCGGATCATGAAAGAGTCCTGTTCCTAAATCTGTCTTTAAGTCAAGTTTGTATGTAAATCTGAACAGTAAGGTACAGTTTGTATCTAAAGTTTAGTCAAATGTTTGTCTTACTACATAGCGTGTACTTGGTAAATGCACACAAAAAAACATTAAAGAAACACTTCCAAATGCACTAAATACAGTAATAATAATAATGTTTTGATGTGCATCACAAAGTAGCACCCATTTGTTATTACGAACCATTTTATCTACCTCGAATTTTTAATATAATAGACTTTACAGGGGTACTGGGTTTTTTTAGTTTGTAACTACAAATTGTACATAAAGTTGGACATTCATAACCCAGGGACTGCTTGTACTTTATAAATAGCCACTAAGTCAGTTTTAGGGATTTAATATACACTCAGCACATTTTAATTCTTCTTTCTTAGAATAGTTCAAGGTCGACATCATTCTGAGATGAGCAAACTTCAGGGATATGCCAAGGATAAGCAAGTTTACACAGAACACTTACTTTTACTTAAATTCTAAATATAAAAAAAGAAAAATCTGAAGAGGCTCTTTCATCACAAACTTTGAAGACAAAATCCCATAAAACTTGCCTTGTGTTTAAGGGTCTGGATATTTGTGTATTCAGCAAAAAAAATAATTTTATTTTGTATAAATCTATACTGTATCTATCACCGACTGTCAGCTCAGACATTGTCTTGTAGGATTTGGCTATAATACTTAGCATTGAGTGGGATATTATAAATAATAAATGTTATAGTGGTAGGCTCCTTTCACACTGGATTCTGAGACACTACAAGAAACGGACTACAGGTAGTCCCCGACTCATGATGTATTTCAGTTAGGACAAACCATGCTTATGATCACCTGTTTGGTTTTTTTTTTTGTACATCTTATCATTAGCAATATGTACTACACACAACGTTGCAGCGTGTAACTTGCTGATGTTATCATTCTCAGATGTTCACTCTCAGATGTTCAATTTTATAATTTACTGTTCAAAACACTGGAATATAGCAGACTATGGACTGGTCTACAATGCAGTCAGTGTCAGTGTCAGGGGTCATAAAGGATACAAAGTTGGGCGATGTTCAACTCTTACGACACATGACAACTGAACTGCACGTGCACCCAACAGCCATTAGACTCTGACTTCATTGTTAGGATGCTGACGCCAGCTTCATCGTAGACCAATGTGATCTTATTCAGCATTTCGTACCATAAGAAGAATCAGGTGATTAATCTGAAGTCAAGTTGTTCAAGTTTCTCTAACTGTAACACCTGCACTGCTTATATCACCAACAATATGTCCAGCAAGTCATATCACTGAAAGTTTATGTGTATGCATTAAAATATATCTGCAAATTTATATGCAATAGTTCCAACCCCCAAAGACAAAGATCAGATTTATTAAAAAAAAAAAAAGATACTGATAATTATAAAAAAAAAAAAAAAATTTTTTTTTTTTTTTTTTTTTATAATTATGGGCAGTAATAATGAAAACTAAAAAAAATTAAAGTATTTGACTTACATCAGAACTAACTTATGATGGAGTCGCTGGAACAGAATCCCAGCATAAGTCAGGGACTACATGTAGTTACCCCCAATATAGGATCTCATCAGATCCATAATACAGATAGACATTCTTCCTTACTCGCAAGAATGACAGAGGTGAATCAGCCCTAACTGGATCAATCTAGGAGAGGCCATAATATCCACACTGATGACCTGGTAGATGGCCAAGTTCAGAACCCACCTTTGCAGCAGGGTGAGGAGCTGTTTTGTCTCTCTGCTTTTACAGTGCTCACTTCCATATACAAAGACTTGAATCATCAGACACTGTTAAAAAAAAAAATAAAAAAATAAAACTGCTGCTGTTGAGTCATCTGTGGCTCACAGTGACCCTATATGGGTGAGTTAAAAAAAACAAAACAAATTAAAGAGAATCAGATAGCAATCACCCTAATTGCAAACCAAAGTCAGCAGGAGACCAGTAAAACTGAGATGTCACATTTCAAATGCCTACACTGCATTTCATAGGTTCCCTACCAAGAAGGAAAGAGTTGGGATTGAAGGCTCTTTAGTTACCTTCTGCACCTCTCACGCTGGATGTGTATCACTTCATTCAGGCTGTGAAGAGCCAAGTAACAGTGCAGGAAATTGATAGCATCCCTATTTAAAAGGTGGCTATAGTAGTTTTTTTATAGTAGTGGTTTCCACAGGATTTTCCAAATAGCTGTAACCAAATGGGGGAATACAAATGAAATCTGGTATGCATCCCAAATTTGCATTGTATCCTCATGCTACATCCCTCCGCTCTTAGGCAGTTTTCCATTTTAAATTTTATTGCTGAATTCTGCTTCCGGCCAAGATGGAATAATAGGGACCAAATTTACCATCCTGTTTGAAATGACCAAAAACAGAAAAGGCTGACAAAATATGTGAAAGATTTTCAAGACACTGGGCATCAGGCAACAAAGGACAGTGACCTCAAAGAAACAGAAATCAAATGAAGTAAACATCACAGACTGCCTTTGATTCCTGCCTTCAGATGCGTTTCCAGGCTGTGATGCAGGGAAGGGGAACCAAGCAGAGCTCAGCAGACTGACTCAGTTGAGGAGATGGAGCTGAGAGTCTTGGGAGACTCTCAGGGCACAGTAACCAAGAAGAGACAGCTGCACAGAAAAGCCACGGATATCTGCCCTGGGCCCCTCAAGTATTCCAAAGAGTACTCATTAGCACATGCATGTGAGGAAACTGTCCCAGGCCTGGGAAAGAATCATCCAAAGGAACTGGAGGGAACTGCCCTGTGCTTACACAGGACTAAGAGTAGAGCCTTTTCCCATCTGCCAAACTGGAAAGCCTTATGGTTTGTGGAGCTTTGAGTGGAGTACTTGGAAGGTTCTTGCCTCAGTAATGGGCAATAATTAGACCTAGACTAAATGTTGCTCTCAAGGAGCCCTGGTGTTGTAATGCTTAAGTGCTAGGCTGCTAACTGAAAGTTTGTTGATCAACTGCACCCAGCAGCTCTGTGGGAGAAAGACCTGGCGATCTGCTTCCTTAAAGATTATAGCCAAGAAAACCCTATGGGGCAGTTCTACTCTGTCACATTGGATTGCACCCAACAACAATAGCAAATGCTGCTTTTATACCACCTAAAACTTAAAAGCGAGACCCAAAAGGACCAAATTGTCTCCAAGAAATTTAACTGTGTTCCAAAATGAAATTCAAGAATATTTATAGGAATACAAAAATTCAACATCTGACAAGATAAAATTCATAATGCTGGCATCCACACAGTTTGCTGAGTGTGCCAAGAAGCAGAAAGGTGTGACCCAGAATGAGAAAAACCAATCAATTAAAACCAACCCAGAATTTACAAAGATGTTGGGATTAACAGAGAACTGTTACTGTAACTGTATTCCTTATGTTCAAAAAGTTAAGCAGGGACATGAAAGATATAAAAAAAGACCCAAAACAAATTCCGGGAGATGACAATTACAGTGTTAGGGAGGAAAAATACACTGGATGAGATTAACAGCAGATCTGACATCTCAGTGAAGAAAATATCAGTGAACTTGAAGACACAGCAATACAAACTGTCTAAAATGAAATAGAGAAAAAAAAAGTATTTAAAAAAATTAAAAGAGAGCAACATGGTGCTATAGACAGAAGTACCACACCGTTCCTTCACAGCAAAGACCCAAAAAACTAAGTAAAACAGAGACAAATGTCAGTCCTGGAACCCTAAGTGTCAAATGAAGAGATTAAGAACTCAACCAAGCACTGAATGGAATAAGAAACTGACAGAGAACAGAGAAGTAGAACAGTTAATAAGCAGAGGTCCCTTATCAACTAACACAGCACGGATTCGCCATATTGGACTCCTGTTGGAGACTGGCGGACAGGGAGTATGGGAAAGCAGCTTCATGGAGCTCCCAGCAGGAGACAGAGCACCCCGTAACCAGTGATACATGCTTTCCCATCCCCCACCCTTCTTCCCCCTGCTCAGCTTCGCCACTTCCCAAAGGGTCAAAGCCACTTGGCCAGGGAGGCACCAACTCCATGCTGCATGGACTCGCCCCACCCACACTGGCTGGTTCCTTCAGTGCCATTTCTTTGTTGCTGATGTTGCTCTTCTCAGCTTCTTTTAGCTTCTTCCCTGTCTCTCACCTCCCCCCTTCTCTTGAACATCTGGTTCCATGAGCCATCTTTGCTTCTTCTTGACAGGCTGTGAAGCGCTGCTCACCTGGGGAACTGCTTCCCCAGTATGAGCCACTGTTACCAAACCCAGAAAGGTGGGTCCTTGTCTGGCATGCTCAGACTTGCCAGTTATCTGGACACTGATCTCTGAGAAAGACAAAATAGCTTGATCGCAATGAGCAGAATAAGGAGCCAGGAAGAAGTTCCTCAAATCTGGCTCACCAAGCTATGGGGAGGCAGGGTTTATATGTGATTTGGGTAGCACGACAGCAGCCCTGCAGGTGTTCTGGAGAGGGAAAAATCTGGAAGGCAGCCAGGAAATAGGAAGTGGTGTGGTTTTCGTCAGACCTCTCACTATGAAATAGGGTCCGGGTGATGATTTTCCTTCTGATTCATTCCTCCTGTTGCCATGTCCTCTGTTGATCAGTTAGTGGTCACAGCTGGCCCTTTGGTGCATGTAGCGCAGGCCAAATCTTATTTGGGCCAATTTAAGGACTAATGGAAATTTACTGGCATTAGTAAGGTCAGGTTACACCGCCACACTGGTGGGATCCCTGGGGCTTTTTTTCCTACTTTTTTTGTTTTTCTTCATTTCTTGGTTTCTTGTCTCTCCCTACTTACTTTTCGCCTGAACACCTGGCACTGTGGGCCACCTCTGCAACTTCTAGCTGGGCTGTACCACGCAGCTTGGGAGCCACTTCCCCAGTCTCTGCAGCCAGTGGGATCCCTGGGGTCATTTTTTTTCTTTTTTCCTTTTTGTTTTTCTTCATTTATCAGTTTCTCATCTCTCTCTCTACTTACACTCTTTTCCTGTCTCCTGAATACCTGGCACTGTGTACCATCTCTGCCCCTTCTAGCCAGGCTGTACTGTGTGGCTTGGGAGCCACTTCTCCAGTTTGCACAGCAGTGTTGGTGGGATCCCTGGCAGCATTTCTTTCTTTTTTAATTTCTATTGTTTTTTCCTTTTTGTTTTCCATCATTTCTCAGTTTCTCATCTCTCTCTACTTTCCTTCTTTTCCTGGCTCCTGAATACCTGGTGCTGTGTGCCATCTCTGCCCCTTCTAGAAGAGCTGTGCCCCGAGGCATAGAAGCCACTTCCTCAATAGCTGGTGGAATCTTTGGGGGCGCTTCTTTTTTCTTTCTTTTTTAAAAATATATTTATTTTCTCTTCTCTTTTACTTTTTTTGTTTTTCTCATTTCTCAGTTTCTCATCTCTCTATACTTCCCTTCTTTGCCTGTCTCCTGAATACCTGGCACTGTGTGCCATCTCCACCCCTTCTAGATGGGCTGTGTCCTGAGGCCTGGGAGCCACTTCTCCGGTCGCTGGTGGGATCCCTGGGATCATTTCTTTTTTTTCTCCCTCTTTTTCTTTTTTCCTTTACGTTTTTCTTCATCTCTCAGTTTCTCATCTCTCCACTCCAATGGGAGGCTCCCTCAGCACTTTATTTTCAGCTCCTATTTCTCTCTCTTTGCCATACCCAATTTAGCCCCACATACCACAACCACCTCCCCTCCCTCCTGCCTAACTGCACCATGTACTAAACATTGCACTCCAGAGCAGCACAGGCACAGCCTACCAGAACCTGCCCTGCACTGACCCCAGCCCACTCTGTCAGCCCCAGTATGTGCCACAAACAACCTATCCCAGCCCCTCCCCTTCAGACGGACCTGCCCTACTGCACCACAGCTGAGCAACTAGTCCTGCCCATGGAATAAGGAGGTGAAAAGTATCATGCCAAGAGATGAGCAAACAACAAAGTAGGTGCGGCCCACATGCTCAGACATAATCAAATAAAACAAAAAAGAAGGATGAAACAAATCAATAAACAAACAAAAAAATAACTACTGAATGTTCCAAAGACAGAAGACAATATGAAAATACATTTAAAAAAAAAAAAAAAAAGGGCAGGATGGTTCCAGTAGGTGTCCAAAATAAAACACCAGATAACTTTCCAGTAGAAGAAAAGGCATTGGAACTACCTGATAAAAAAGGGAATTTAAATCTCTAATATTCAGAGCTATCCCAGAGTTGAAGCAAAAAGTAGACAAAAATGAGGAAAAATAAATTCATAGAAAAGGCAGACAAAATCATGGAAAATATAGACAAAACAATAGAATAATTCAGGAAAATAATACAGGAACAAAATGTCAAAATAAATCCACAACTAGAAATCGTACAAAGACAACAATTAGAAATCCAAAAGATAAACAATAAGACTTCAGAAATGTAGTCACAGAAGGTCTAAAGAGCAGAATTGAAACAATGGAAGACAGGGTCAGCAAAATTGAAGATAAATACTTGGATACAACTTTGTTTCAGGAAAAATCCAAAAAAAGAATGAAGAAAAATGATGAAACCCTGAGAATGATGTGGGATAAAATCAAAAGTAAAAATTTTCAAGTGATCAGAGTTCCAGAACAGGGGCGGAAACAGAAAACACGGAGGATCATTGAAGATTACTGACAGAAAACTTCCTTAATGCCATGAAATATGAAAAGCTGACCATCCAAGAAGCTCAACAAACCCCATATAGGATAGACCCCAAAAGAAATCACCAAGGCATATCATAATCATACTTGCTAAAACCAGACAAAGAAAGAATCCCAAGAGTAGCTCGAGAAAAATGAAAACTCATATAGAGAGGGAAACAATAAGACTAAGCTCTTATTACTCAGCAGAAACCACGTAGGCAAGAAGGCAATGGGATGACATATATAAAACCTTGAAAGAAAAAAAATGCCAACCAAGAATAACATATCCTGCAAAACTCTCACTCAAATATGGTGGCGAAACTAGGACATTTCCAGATAAACCGAAATTAAGGGAATATGTAAAAACCAAACCAAAGAGTTATTAAAGGGAGTCCTTCGGTTTGAGAACAAACATCAGATGACAGTCTGAATCTAGGACACAAGATCGCACCAGCCAGATACTAACCTAGGAAATGAACATTCAAGGATTATTAAAAATTACAAGACTTACAACAAGGAACCAGAGAGGTTAATCTGTAAATAACAACAATGTCAGAACAATAAAAGAGAGAATAAATGGTATAGCTATAGAACCTTCTAATGAAGAGGAAAGGTGATAGTAAGTAATAAAAGACAGGTAAATTCCAAGGTAACCACAAAGAAAGTTAACAAATCTACTCAACAAAATAAAGGAGAAAAACAAAGTTTAAGTAAAAACAAAATCTACAAAAACAAAAGAACTGGAAAAAAAAAAAATCCACAAACAAAAGGAAGTCAGCACAGGAGAGTAAGAGGAAGAAAAAAATGTCAGCACCACAAAAAAAAAAAAAACACTACAAAATGACAGCAATAAACTCACACCTATCAATAATTACACTGGACATAAATGACTTAAGTGTAACCATAAAGAGACAGAGAGTGACACAATGGATAAAAAAAAACAAGATCCATCAATATGCTGTGTATAAGAGACACACCCTAGAAGCAAAGACATAAATTTATTAAAAATCACAGGATGAGAAAAAATATCAAGCAAATTCTACCAAAAAAGAGAAAGAGTGGCAATGCTAATCTCAGATAAAATAGGCTTTAAAACAAAATCCACCATAAAAAACAAGGAAGGGCATTATGTAATGATTAAAGGGACGATTCACCATGAAGACTTAACCGCAATAAACAGGTACACACCCAATGACAGCGCTCCAAAATACATAAACTCTAACCAGCATTAAAAAGAGAAATCGACAGTTCCACAATCATAGTAGGAGATTTCAGCACACTACTCTCGGTAGAGGACAGAACATCTAGAAAGAAACTCAACAAAGATACAGAAGATCTAAAGGCCACAATCAGCCATATTCAAGTCACAGATATATATAGAACACTTCACTCAATGGCTGCAAAGTACACATTCTTTAACAACACACATGGAACGTTCTCCAGAATAGACCACATCTTAAACCACAAAGCAGCCCTCAACAAAATGCAAAACACTGAGATAATACAAAGTACCTTTTCTGATCACAACGCCATAACAGTAGAAATTAACAATAGGAAGAGCAAGGAAAAAAAAAAATTACATGGAAACTGAATAACACCCTCCTTAAAAACCACTGGGTAATAGAAGAAATCAAAGATGGAATCCAAAAATCCCTAGAATCAAATAAGAATGAAAACACAATCATACCAAAACCTTTGGGGCATAGCAAAGGTAGTGCTCAGAGGTCAATTTATAGCAATAGAAGCACACAGCAAAAAAGAAGTGGACAAAATCAAAACATCAGTTACATAACTTGAAAAAATAGGAAGAGAATATCAAAAGAAGCCCACAACCACCAAAAGAAAGGAAAAAATAAAGGTCAGAGCAGAAATAAATGAAATAGAGAACAGAAAAACAATAGAATCAACAAAACCAAACGTTGGTTCTTTGAAAGGACCAACAAAATTGACAAACCACTTGCCAAACTGACAAAAGAACACAGGACAGGACACAAGTAACGCAAATAAGAAATGAAATAGGGGACGTTACAATAGATCTAACTGAAATAAAAAGGATAATAACAGACTGTCTTAGCTATCTAGTGCTGCTATAACAGAAATACAAGTGGATGGCTATAAGAAAGAAAAATCTGTTTTCTTACAGTCTAGTTTTTTAGTAGGCTAGAAATCCAAATTTAGGGTCAGAAAGACTATGTCTCTCTGTCGGCTCTGGAGGAAGGTTGTTCTCATCAGTCTTCCCCTGGACTAGGAGCTTCTTCGTGCATGGACCCTGGGTGCAAAGCATGTGCTCTGCTCCAAGTGCTGCTTTCTTGGTGGTATCAGGTCCACACCTCTCTGTTTGCTTTCCTTTCCTTTTATCTCTTGTAAGACAAAAGGGTGCAGGTCTCACCCCAGGGAAACTTCCTTTACATTGGATCAGGACTATGACCTTAGTAAGAGTGTTACAATTCCACCCTAATCCTCTTTAACATAAAATTACAATCATGAAATGGAGGATAACTACAAAATACTGAGAGTCATGGCCTAACCAAGTTGACACATATTTTGGGGGGACAAAATTCAATCCAGAACACAGTATTATGAAAAACTATACTCAATAAATTTGAAACCCTAAAGGAAATGGACAAATTTCTAGAAACACACTACCTACCCAAACTAACACAAAATGACGTCGAAAATCTGAACAGATCCATAACAAGAGAAGAGATTGAAAAGGTAATTTAAAAAACTCCCAATTAAAAAAAAGCCCTGGGCCAGACGGCTTCACTGGAGAATTCTACCAGACATTCAGATAAGAGCTTACACCAGTACTACTTACACTATTTCAGAACAGAAAAGGAAGGGATACTTCCAAATTCATTCTATGAAGCCAGCAAAACCTTGATACCAAAACCAGGCAAAGACACTGTCTTAGTCATGTAGTGCTGCTATAACAGAAATACCACAAGTGGATGGCTTTAACAAAGAGAAATTTATTTTCTTACATTCTAGTAGGCTCAAGTCCAAATTCAGGGCATCAGCTCCATAGGAAGGCTTTCGTTCTCTGTCAGCTCTGGAGGAAGGTCCTTATCACCCATCTTCCCTTGGTCTGGGAGCATTTCAGTGCAGGAATCTCAGGTTCAAAGGACACACTCTGCTTCCAGCACTGCTTTCTTGGTGGCATGAGGTCCCCAACTCTCTGCTTGCTTCCCTTTCCTTTTATCTCTTGAGCTGACCTCAGAACCTACTATACAGCTATGGTAGTCAAAACGGCCCGGTACTGGTACAATGACAGATACACTGACAAATGGAACAGAATTGAGAACCCAGATATAAATCCATCCGCCTACAGTCACCTGATCTTCAACAAGGGCCCAAAATCCATCAAATGGGGAAAAGACAGTCTTTTCAACAAATGGTGCTGGCAAAACTAGATGTCCATCTGCAAAAAAATGAAACAGGACCCATACGTCACACCATCCACAAAAACTAATTCAAAATGGATCGAAGATCTAAATATGAAACTAAAAACTATAAAGATCTTAGAAGAAAAAATAAGACCAATGCTAGAGGCCCTAATACACGGCATTAACAGGATACAAACCATAACTAACACACAAACTTCAGAAGATAAGCTAGATAACTGGGATCTTCTAAAAATTAAACACTATGCTCATCGAAAGACTTTACCAAAACAGTAAAAAGAGAACCTATAGATTGGGAAGAAATTTCTGGCTACTACAAATTAGACAAAGGTTTAGTTTCTAAAATCTACAGGAAAATCCAACACCTGTACAACAAAAAGACAAATAATCCAATTAAAAAATAGGCAAAAGAAATGAACAGACACTTCACCAAAGAAGACATTCAAGCAGCTAACAGACACATGAGGAAATCCTCAAGATCACTAGCCATTAGAGAAATGCAAATCAAAACCACAGTGAGATGCCATCTCACCCAGGCATTACAGGCACAAATCAAAAAAACAGAAAATAATAAATGTTGGAGAGGCTGTGGGGAGCCTGGATGTCCTATGTGCTGCTGCTGGGAATACAAAATGGTACAACCATTTTGGTAAATGATACAGCACTTAGAAAGCTAGAAATACCATATAATCCAGCAATCCCACTCCTAGGAATACACCCAAATGAAAAAAGAGCCGTCACACGAATAGACATACGCACACCCATGTTCACCGCAGCTGTCAAATGAACAGACATATGCACACCCATGTTCAACAGCAAAAGGATGGAAACAACCTAGGTGCTCATCAACAGATGAATAAAAACAAACCTGTTGTCGTTGAGTCGATAACAGCTCATAGTCGACCCTATAGAACAGAGCAGAACTGTCCCATACAGTTTCCAAGGAGCACCTGGTGAATTCAAACTGCTGACCTTTTGGCTAGCAGCCATAGCTCTTAACCACCACGCCACCAGGGTTTCCAACAGATGAATGGATAAACAGCTATGGTACATAAACACAATGGAGTACTACGCAACAATAAGTAACAATGATGAATCTGTGAAGTATCTTACAACATGGATGACTCTGGAGGGCATTATGCTGAGTGAAATAAGTCAATCACAAAAGGACAAATGTTGTATAAAAACAAATATGTATAAAAACTCATGAAAAGGTTTACACACAAAAAGAAACAATCTTTCATGGAGAGGGGAGCGGTGGGGATGGAAAAACACCAAATAGACAATAGATAAGTGGTAACTTTGGTGAAGGTTAAGACAGTACACAATACTGGGGAAGCCAGCACACAACTTGTACAAGGCAAGGTCATGGAAGCTCCACAGATACATCCAAACTCCCTGAGGGACCAAATTACAGGGCTGAGGGCAGTGGGGACCATGGTCTTGGGCAACATCTAGCTCAATTGGCATAATATAGTTTATAAAGAAAACGTCCTATATTCTACCTTGGTGAGTAGCATCTGGGGTCTTAAAAACCTGTGAGCAAACATCTAAGATATTCCACTGGTCTCACCCCTTTGGGAGAAAGGCAGAATGAAGAAAGCTAAAGACACAAGGGAAAGATTAGTCCAAAGAACTAATGGACTACAACTACCACAGCCTCCACCAGACTGAATTCAGTACTACTAGATGGTGATTGGATACCATTATTGACTGATCTTACAAGGATCACAATAGAAGTCCCCAGACAGAGCTAAAAAAAAATGTAGAACAAAATTCTAACTCACAAAAAAAGACCAGACTTACTGGCCTGACAAAGACTGGAGAAACTCTAAGAGTATAGCCCCTGGGACCCCTTTTAGCTCAGTTATGAAGTCACTCCTGACGTTCACCCTTTAGCCAAAGATTTAGACAGGCCCATAAAACAAAATGAGACTGAAGGGACAAGCACTAGAAGGCAAGAAGGGACAGGAAATCTGGTAACTCAAGGTCAAGAAGGCAGAGTTTTGACGTGTCGTGGGGTTGTTAACCAACATCAAAAAACAATATGTGTACTGTTTAATGAGAAGCTAGTTTGTTCTGTAAACCTTCATCTAAAGTTCAATTGAAAAAGAAAAGTACATCAGTGAGCTGTGAGACAGCTCCAAGCAACTGGAGTCCCCAAACGAGAGGAGAAAAAAAACTTTGAGGCAACAATACTCAAAAACTTTCCAAACTTAATGAAAACTTAAACCCAAAGATCTAAATAGATCAATGAACCACAAGCACAAGAAACATGAAAAAATTACACCAAGGCATGTGAAAATCAAATTTCTCAAAACCAGTGATGAAGACAAAAATATTAAAAGCATCCAGAGAAAAAAAAGAGATATTATATGCCGTGGAACAAAGATCAAAATGACAGCAAATTTTTTGTCAGAAACAATACAAATGAGAAGATGGAAAGCGATATCTTTAAAGCACGGAAAAGTAAACTGTCAACTTAGAATTCTATCTCCAGTGATAATATCATACAAAACCTGAGGGAATTATGTTTCTGGAAAAGATGGAGTAACAGGGATTGGATTTACTCACCCACTGGAAATTCATGGGGAAAAAAAAAAACAGACAAAATACATGAAACAATGGTTTCCAAGACAACAGACATTGAGCAACAAAGCACAGTGACTCCTGAGAGATAGAAAACAAGTCACCTTACTAGCGGGGTTCTCCTACTGGAACCAGGAAATCAAAGGTCCACGGAAGGAGTGAGAACCCAAAGGTAATATGGCCCAGCTAAGCCATTTCATGTGACAAACCACAAAATATTTATTTAGTTGACCATGTATTACCCTGGTCAAAAATCTACTAAAACCAAAAAGGGAAAGTTGAAGAATCTATGTTAATATGTTGCTATCTCTAGGTGACAGGCTTATGGGAGGTTTTTATTTTCTTGTTTTTGTTTATATTTGGCAGTTTGTTCTTTCACTTTGCAATAAAAACCGAAACCAAACCCATCAATGTAGAGTCTATTCCAACTCACAGCGATCCTACAGAACAGAGCAGAACTGCCCCATCGGGTTTCCAAGGCTGTAATCTTTACAAAAGCAGACTGCCACATCTTAATCTTGTGGAGCGACTGGTGGGCTCAAACCACTAACCTTTCAGTTAGTAGCCAAGCGCTTTAACCACTGTGCCACCAGGGGTCATTACTTTGTAATAAGATACTTAAAAACAAAAGAAAAAGAAAGAGTGAAGGGAGGAAAGAAGGGAAGGTGGGAGAGAGGGAAGGCAGGTAAGAAAGGAAGAGAAGGGTGGAGGGAAGAGAAAGAAAAGAAGAGAAGGAGATAGGGAGGAAAGGAAGGGAAAAAAGAAAGGAAAACAAACAAACAAGAAAAATCCTCCCCTACACCAATAAAAATAACATCGAAGAGGAAATCACCAAATCAATGCCATTTACAATAGCCCGCAAGAAGATAAAATACTTAGGAATAAATCTTACCAAAGATGTAAAAGACTTATACAAAGAAAACTACAGTACACCTCTCCAAGAAACCAAAAGAGACACATAAGTGGAAGAACATACCTTGCTCGTGCATAGGAAGACTTAGCATTGTAAAAATGTCTATTCTGCCAAAAGTAATCTATACATTTAATGCAATTCTGATCCAAATCCCAATGACATTCTTTAATGAGATGGAGAAGCAAATCACCAACTTCATATGGAAGGGAAAGAGGCTCCAGATAAATAAGGCATTACTGAAAAAGAAGAACAAAGTACAAAGTGGGAGGCCTTACTTTACCTGATTTTAGAACCTATTATACCGCCACAGTAGTCAAATCAGCCTGGTACTGGTACAACAGATACACGGACCAATGGAACAGAATTGCGAATCCAGACATAAATCTAAAACGTTAAAGATCACGGAAGAAAAAACATGGCATAAACAGTATACAAAACATTATAAAGAATGCAGAAGAAAAACTAGATTAACTGGAAGCTCCTAAAAATCAAACACCTAGGCTTATCCAAAGACTTCATCAAAAGAGTAAAAAAGACTACCTACAGACTGGGAGCTTTTTCTTTTCCATCGTCTCTTTCCACAGATGTAGTCAATTTGATTTCTGTGTGTTCCATCTGGCAAGGTCCACGTGTATACTAGCCGTTTATGTTCGTGAAAGAAGGTATTTGCAATGAAGAAGTCGTTGGTCTTGCAAAATTCTATCATTCAATCTCTGGCATTGTTTCTATCACCAAGTCCGTATTTTCCAACTACTGATCCTTCTCTGTTTCCAACTTTCGCGTTCCAATCGCCAGTAATTACCAATGCATCTTGATTGCATGTCGATCAATTTCAGACTTCAACAGCTCCTAAAAATCTTCTATTTCTTCATCTTTGGCCCTAGTGGTTGGTGCGTAAATTTGAATAATAGTCGTATTACCTTGTCTTCCTTGTAGGCGTATGGATATTATCCTATCACTGACAGCGCTGTACTTCAGGATAGATCTTGAAACGTTCTTTTTGACGATAAATGCAACACCATTCCTCTTTGAGTTGTCATTCCCAGCATAGTAGACTATATGATTGTCCAATTCAAAATGGCCAATACCAGTCCATTTCAGCTCACTAATGCCTAGGATATCAATGTTTATGTGTTCCATTTCATTTTTGATGATTTCCAATTTTCCTAGATTCATACTTCATACATTCCAGGTTCCGATTATTAATGGATGTTTGCAGCTGTTTCTCCTCATTTTGAGTCGTGCCACATCAGCAAATGAAGGTCCCGAAAGCTTTACTCCATCCATGTCATTAAGGTCGACTCTACTTTGAGGAGGCAGCTCTTCCCCAGTTATCTTCTGAGTGCCTTCCAACCTGGGGGGCTCATCTTCCAGCACTATATCAGACAATGTTCCACTGCTTTTCGTAAGGTTTTCACTGGCTAATGCTTTTCAGAAGTAGACTGCCGGGTCCTTCTTCCTAGTCTGTCTTAGTCTGGAAGCTCAGCTGAAACCCGTCCTCCATGGGTGACCCTGCTCATATCTGAATACCGGTGGCACAGCTTCCAGCATCACAGAAACACACAAGCCCCCACAGTATGACAAACTGACAGACACGTGGGGGTCAATATCATCAGTCAGAACAGGGCCAGGGGCTGACTGTGGAACAGACCATCAATTGCTCATATGCAAGGGCAAGGTGAAGCTGAAGAAAATCAGAGCAAGTCCACAAGAGCCAAAATGTGACCATGAGTATATCCCACCTGAATTTAGAGACCATCTGAAGAACAGATTTGACATGCTGAACACTAGTGACTGAAGACCAGACGAGTTGTGGAATGACATCAAGGACATCATCCATGAAGAAAGCAAGAGGTCACTGAAAAGACAGGAAAGAAAGAAAAGACCAAGATGGATGTCAGAGAAGACTTTGAAACTTGCTCTTGAACGTCAAGCAGCTAAAGCAAAAGGAAGAATTGATAAAGTAAAAGAACTGAACAGAAGATTTCAAAACGCCTCTAGAGAAGACAAAGTAAAGTATTATGACATGTGCAAAGAGCTGGAGATGGAAAACCAATAGGGAAGAACACGCTCGGCATTTCTCAAGCTGAAAGAACTGAAGAAAAAATTCAAGCCTCGAGTGGCAATAGTGAAGGATTCCATGGGGAAAATATTAAACGACGCAGGAAGCATCAAAGGAAGATGGAAGGAGTACACAGAGTCATTACACCAAAAAGAATTAGTTGATATTCAACCATTTCAAGAGGTGGCATATGATCAGAAACCGATGGCACTGAAGGAAGAAGTCCAAGCTGCTCTGAAGGCATTGCCGAAGAACAAGGCTCCAGGAATTGATGGAATATCAACTAAGATGTTTCAACAAACAGACGCAGTGCTGGAGGTGCTCACTCGTCTATGCCAAGAAATATGGAAGACAGCTTCCTGGCCAACTGACTGGAAGAGATCCATATTTATGCCTATTCCCAAGAAAGGTGATCCAACCAAATGTGAAAATTATAGAACAATATCATCAATATCGCATGCAAGCAAAATTTTACTGAAGATCATTCAACAATGGCTGCAGCAGTATATCGACAGGGAACTGCCAGAAATTCAGGCTGGTTTCAGAAGAGGACGTGGAACCAGGGATGTCATTGCTGATGTCAGATGGATCCTGGCTGAAAGCAGAGAATACCAGAAAAGGATGTTTACCTGTGTTTTATTGACTATGCAAAGGCATTCGACTGTGTGGATCATAACAAACTATGGATAACACTGGGAAGAATGGGAATTCCAGAACACTTAATTGTGCTCATGAGGAACCTTTACATAGATCAAGAGGCAGTTGTTCGGCCAGAACAAGGGGATACTGATTGGTTTAAAGTCAGTAAAGGTGTGCGTCAGGGTTGTATTCTTCACCATACCTATTCAATCTGTATGCTGAACAAATAATACGAGAAGCTGGACTATATGAAGAACAGGGCATCAGGACTGGAGGAAGACTCATTAACAACCTGCGTTATGCAGATGACTCAACTTTGCTTCCTGAAAGTGAAGAGGACTTGAAGCACTTACTAATGAAGATCAAAGACCACAGCCTTCAGTATGGATTGCACCTCAACATAAAGAAAACAAAAATCCTCACAACTGGACCAATGAGCAACATCATGATAAATGGAGAAAAGACTGAAGTTGTCAAGGATTTCACTTTACTTAGATTCACCCACAATCAACACCTGTGGAAGCAGCAGTCAAGAAATCAAAAGACGCACTGCATTGGGCAAATCTGCTGCAAATGACCTTTTCAAAGTGCTCAAGAGCAAAGATGTCACCCTGAAGACTAAGGTGCACCTGACCCAAGCCATGGTATTTTCAATCACATCATATGTATGCAAAAGCTGGACAATGAATAAGGAAGACCAAACAAGAGTTGACGCCTTTGAATTGTGGTGCTGAATATACCATGGACTGCCAAAAGAACGAACAAATCTGTCTTGGAAGAAGTACAGCCAGAATGCTCCTTATAGGCAAGGATGGCGAGACTGCATCTTACATACTTTGGACATGTTGTCAGGAGGGATCAGTCCCTGGAGAAGGACATCATGCTTGGCAGAGTACAGGGTCAGCGGAAAAGAGGAAGACACTCAACAAGGTGGACTGACACCGTGGCTGCAACAATGGGCTCAAGCAAAACAATGATTGTACGGATGGTGCTGGACCGAGCGGTGTTTCATTCTGTTGTGCACAGGGTCACTATGAGTCGGAACCGACTCAACGGCACCTAACAACAACAACAGACCGGGAAAAAGTTTTTAGCTATGACATTTCTGATCAGCGTCTGATCTCTAAAATCTACATGACACTGCAAAAACTCAATTGCAAAAAGACAAATAACCCAGTTAAAAAATGGGCAAAAGATATGAATAGACACTTCACTGAAGAAGACATTCAGATAGCTAACAGATATATGAGGAAATGTTCATGATCATTAACCATTAGAGAAATGCAGATCAAAACTACAATGAGATTCCACCTCACTCCAACAAGGCTGGCATTAATCCAAAAAACACAAAATAATAAATGTTGGAGAGGCCATGGAGAGATTGGAACACTTACACACTGCTGGTGGGAATGTAAAATGGTACAACCACTTTGGAAATCGATTTGGTACTTCCTTAAAAAGCTAGAAATAGAACTACCATATGATCCAGCAATCCCACTCCTCAGAATATATCCTAGAGAAATAAGAGCCTTTACAGGAACAGATATATGCACTCCCATGTTTAGTGCAGCACTGCTTACAACAGCAAAAAGATGGAAGCAACCAAGATGTCCATGAACGGATGAATGGATAAATAAATTATGGTATTTTCACACAATGGAATACTATGCATGGATAAGGAACAGTGATGAATCTGTGAAACATTTCATAACATGGAGGGACCTGGAAGGCATTATGCTGAGTCAGTTTAGTCAGCTGCAAAAGGACAAATATTGTATAAGGCCACTATTATAAGAACTTAAGAAATAGTTTAAACTGAGAAGAAAACATTCTTTTGTGGTTACGAGAGGGGGGAGGGAGGGAGGGTGGAAGAGGGGCATTCGCTAATTAGATAGTAGATAGGAACTACTTTAGGTGAAGGGAAAGACAGCACACAATAAAGGGGAGGTCAGCACCATTGGACTAAACCAAAAGCAAAGAAGTTTCCTGAATAAACTGAATGCTTTGAAGGTCAGCAAAGCAGGGGCAGGGGTCTGGGAACCATGGTTTCAGGGGACATTTAAGTCATTTGGCATAATAAATTCTATTAAGAAAACATTCTGCATCCCACCTTGAAGAGAGGCGTCCGGAGTCTTAAAGGCTAGCAAGCAGCCATCTAAGATGCATCAATTGGTCTCAACCCACCTAGATCAAAGGAGAATGAAGAACACCAAGGACACAAGGTAATTACAAGCCCAAGAGACAGAAAGAGCCACAGGAACCAGAGACTACATCATCCTGAGACATGAAGAACTAGATGGTGCCCGGCTACAACCGATGACTGCCCTGACAGGGAACACAACAGAGAACTCCTGAGGGAGCAGGAGAGCAATGGGATGCTGACCCCAAATTCTCATAAGACCAGACTTAATGGTCTGACTGAGACTGGAAGGACCCCGGTGGTCATGGCCCCCAGACCTTCTGTTGCCCCACGACAGGAACCATTCCCGAAGCCAACTCTTCAGACATGGATCGGACTGGACAATGGGTTGGAGAGGGATGCTGGTGAGGAGTGAGCTTCTTGGATCGGGTGAACACTTGAGACTATGTTGGCATCTCCTGCCTGGAGGGGAGATGAGAGGGTGGAGGGAGTTAGAAGCTGGCGAAATGGACACGAAAAGAGAGAGTGGAGGGAGAGAGCGGGCTGTCTCATTAGGGGGAGAGTAATTGGGAGTGTGTAGCAAGGTGTATACGGGTTTTTGTGTTAAAGTCTGACTTGATTTGTAAACTTTCACTTAAAGCACAATAAAAATTATTAAAAAAAAAAAAGAAAATCCTCCCTTACATTCTGTTTACAAGCCCAGGAGAAAAACGTAGCAAACCAGCCAGCATTCACCTTCTTTAGCAGTTGAATTGCCTTTCTGAGCTCTCCTTTGGCAAAGCAGGTCGTGCTCATGTTATAAAAGATTTTAGCCATTTCTTCACTGCAGTCACCATGGCTGATTACCTGGGACTTCAATGTAGCCTTTAGCAGTTTGTAAGCCTCCTAGGGAATTAAAAAAAAAAAAATCAACCTAGCAATTCTGAAGGAGCATCTGATTCTACGTTACCTATTCCATGAGCTCTATGGAGCAGCAGTTCTACCCCACAATGACACAGCCCACCAGGACCAGTCAGTTGTGACATGCCACCTAAGTAACTTGTTTCTACTAAAAGTTAAATTTCCAAGTTTGTAAATAATAAAGAGTTCATATGTATAATGTTATTGAATCTTCATGGCTATTCTATGAGAGAGGATTATTACTATACTCATTTCACAGATGAGGGAATAAGCTCAAAAAGCTCAAGAGACACTAATAAAAGCTAAGTGTCTTGTACAAGATCACACAGCATGTAGTGGGCAGTGTTGAGATTCCAACCAAGCAATCCAATTTCCATAGTCCTCACTCTTTTTTTTTCCTTGAACATTTTACTTTGAAATAAAATGTCTTTCAGCCCAACTCTCACTCTTAACTACTTAGTCTACTTCATATGCTTTAGAGAAAAATTAGAGCTACACTGGAGATTACTGATTGCACCCATCTGCCTTCCCAAGATGCTTGCTTTGGAGGGAGTGTAAGAGGGTAGCCATTGCTGGCGCCCTCAGGAATCACACATCACTCACTGCCTGTGTCTTCTATGTGGATGTTTTCAAACAACATTTCTCTGGAACTGGGTTGAGAATGCAATCAGCATCCATTGTATGTAGCATGCCAGAGCAACAACAAAAAAGTGATGCCAATTACTGCTTTCAAGGACACAGTACCAATAATTCAGGAATCTCAAGGCTCTGTAATGATCTTTGCATTTTTAAAAGTAGAAAATTATAAATGTAGTTAGATTATTATTTTTCTGCATTTTTTTTTATTAGTGTCAGATTAAGCCTCTGTTTACAAAAAAAAAATTATATTCCATGGGAACACAGTTTCCAAGACTTCTGATTTACTGTTACAGTCTTCTAGCATAGGCCTAGAGCCTCACATCAGGCTTGGGGGTGGAAGAAAGTAGTTTTTAAAAATTGATAATCCCACAAGAAATGTGTTTTAAATTTAGCAAATTCAATATCCAGCGAGCATCTTCTCTGTGCTGTTACTGCTTAAGGCATAAGGGACACTGCAGTGAACAAAACAGACAAAAATTTCTGCCTTCGTGGAGTACTTTCTAGTGGCTAAGGTGAGCTGTCCATGGGTGCATATATGGTTTTGATTTGAAGCCACCGAGGACTCAGCTACTTGTTCTACCTTTGCACAGGAGCTCAGCACAGCAGGAAGCACTTGGTGAGAAGCAGATGGCCCTCAGACATTGGTACTGTTGTTTTATCATGAACCAGGTCTCAGTGTCAGATTACCCAATAAGCAAGGTAAGCACAGGCTTACTTGTGCTTATTTGCTAATCTATAGTGAACAATTTCACATTTTTTCACCATATCAAAGATTGTGCTTCTAGGTATGGCTGGCATCTGTCTTCTTTCCAACCCCATAGCACCCTCCTACAGAATCAAAGCCTGTTTTCAAATTTGCAATTCCTGAAAGGGACAGGGTACCTAGTAAGCAAGGTAAGCACGGGTTTACTTGTGTTTACTTACTAATCAGTAGTCAATAATTTCACATGGGTGAAAAATACCCCTGTGAGGGATTGTGAATTTGAAAAGAGGCTTTGATTCTGTAGGAAGGTGTTGTGGGTTTGGGAAAGAGACAGATGCCAGCCACAGCTAGAAAGAGAATCTTTGGTGAAGTGAAAAACCGTGAAATTGTTCACTACAGATTAGCAAGTAAGCACAAGTAAGCCCATGCTTACCTCGTGTATTGGGTAATCTGTCCCTGGAGGTCATGCATAAAGATCTTCAAGTACAGAAGAAAAGCAGCTTTTGCTTCATGCCTGGGAATAAATTCCTGTTTCATGTCTGCTATAACCCTATTCTTCAAGTGGCTGTCATATGACCAGCAAGACCATCTGAAGTTCATTCGTGTTTCTCACTTGGCTGAGGTATAAAGTTGGCCTGGTCAGATCAAAGTCATGTGGGATCTCATGACAGAAAAAAACAGTCTTCAGTATGTTCATACTGTACTGAATATAAAAGTTCAGGTCAAAAGGTTTTGAGTAATAGCTTAGACTCACAGGACTTCTAAGGAAAAAGCTCAGCAATTGCAAGTACTTTATAACTTTTCGTTTTGCACTTTAAAACTTTTAAAAATAATTTATCTTAGGTTGTTGTTGAGAATATACACAGCAAAACATACATCAATTCAACAGTTCCTACGTGTACTATCTAGTGACACTGATCACATTTTTCAAGTTGGGCAACTTTGCAACTTTATGTGGAAAAACAAAATTGTGGCTAATAAAGAGCTGAAGACTAGAAACTGAGAGAGAAAGCGTACCCCAAGACAAAAAAACTGGCAGCTAGATCCAAAAGTGGAAGCCAATTTTGACTTAAATTACAAAATTTACAGGACCAGAGATTATATATGCGTGTCCTGGATTTGAAGGATCCCATATATCCGGATAAAAGAAAAATATTTCATTTACTAATATTCTAAGCTACCCCAGCCCTGTTTTATTCCTGACGTTACCAGAGACCTAAGCTACAGTTTCCAAAACTGTGAGATGAAAAAGGCTGTCCTGACCTAACGAAAAAACTAGCAATCACATTTATGAGTTGATCATCATATTTACTCGGTTTTCCCCATTTTGGACAAGCCACTGGCAAAATTCCTCAATGGTTGTTAGTGTTTCAGAATCCTCTGTGCCCAGCGTTGCTTGGTATGCAGTGATACTTTTTATAAAATATAGTTCAACAGCATCTACAAAAAAAAAGGGAAACAATTATGAAAGGCAAGCTGCTAGCCTTTGCAAGTGTCTGTTACCAGCTTTTGTTCAACTGATGAAGATCAAAGACCACAGCCTTCAGTATGGATTGCACCTCAACATAAAGAAAACAAAAATCCTCACAACTGGACCAATGAGCAACATCATGATAAACAGAGAAAAGATTAAGTTGTCAAGAATTTCATTTTACTTGGATCCACAATTAACACCCTTGGAAGCAGCAGTCAAGAAATCAAAAGTTGCACTGCATTGGGCAAATAAGCTGCAAAAGATCTCTTTAAAGTGTTGAAAAGCAAAGATGTTACCTTGAGGACTAAGGTGTGCCTGACCCAAAAACCCAGTGCGGTCGAGTCGATTCCAACTCATACCCAAGCCATAGTGTTTTCGATAGCCTCATATGCATGTGAAAGCTGGACAATGAATATGAAAGATCGAAGAATTGATGTCTTTGAATTGTGGTGTTGGAGAATACTGAATATACCATGGACTGCCAGAAGAACGAACAAATCTGTCTTGGAAGAAGTATGACCAAAATGCTCCTTAGAAGCAAGGATGGTGAGGCTATATGTCTCACATACTTCAGACATGTTGTCAGGAGGGATCAGTCCCTGGAGAAAGACATCATGCTTGGTAAAGTAGAAGATCAGAGAAAAAGAAGACCCTCAACACGATGGACTGACACAGTGGCTGCAACAATGGGCTCACGCATAACGATGATTGTGAGGATGGTGCAGGACCGGGCAGTGTTTCGCTCTGGTGTACACAGGGTCACTATGAGTTGGAAACTACTCAACTTTGTATCTATTATTAGCTTTTGTTCAATTTGACATTTTCTTGCTTAAAGTCAGTGCCTGTTCTCATTCCAGGTCTCACGTTGTTGCTGTTAGGTGCCGCTGAGTCAATTTTGACTCAATAGTGACCTCATGTGACAGAGTAGAACTGCTCCATAGGATTCTCTAGGCTGAAATCTTTACAGGACAGATTGCCAGGTCTTTCTCCCTTAGAGCCTCTGGGTGGGTTTCAGCTGTCAACCGTTCTGTTAACAGCCGAGTAATTAACGGTATGCCACCAGGGCTCCTTCCAAGGTTGATCCAAACCTGTTGCCGTCAAGTCGATTTCAACTCATACCAACCCTAAAGGACAGGGTAGAACTGCCCCACAAGGTTTACAAGGCTATAAATCTTTGGGGAAGCAGACTGCCACATCTTTCTCCCATGGAGCAGCTGGCAGGTTTGAACCGCTGACCTCTTGGTTAGCAGCCAAGTGTTTAACCACTGTGCCACCAGGGCTTCTCCTGGTTTCACAAAAAAAAAAAAAAAAAAAAAACCAGTTGCCATTGAGTCAATTCCAACTCATAGCGACCCTATAGGCAGAGTAGAACTGCCCCATAGGGTTTCCAAGGAGCAACTGGTGGATTCGAACGGCCGCCCATTTGGTTAGCAGCCAAGCTCTTAACTACTTTTGCCACCAGGACTCCCCAGGTTTCACAGAGGCCCTCAAAAAGAGATCTGATTTGATAGCATCAGCTGATGTCGTGATTTGTATTCTCCTGATGCAACGAGGATTTTCTGTGAGGAAGCTTATGTCTGAGTACTCTTACTATCCTCTGATGCAAAACAGCCATCAGTGGATTCTTTCAACCAGCATGACGTTTTTGAGGTTCATCCATGTCGCTGCATGTAAAAGTACTTCATTCCTTTTTTATTGCCGAGTAGTTACCTCTTGGAAACCCTGGTGGTGTAGTGGTTAAACGCTACGGCCACTAACCAAAGACCATCAGTTCGGATCCACCAGACGCTCCTTGGAAACTCTATGGGGCAGTCCTCCTTTGTCCTATAGGGTTGCTATGAGTCGACAGCAATGGGTAGTTTCCTCTTGTATAGATACATCCCATTTTGTTTATCCAGTCATCAGCTGGTGAACATTTAGATTCTTTCCACAGCTTTGCAGACAAAAGTTTTCATTTCTCTTGGTCAGATACCTAGGAGTGGAAAAGTTAGGTCACACGGTAAGTGTAGGTTTTACTTTTTCAAAAACTGCCCAGTTGATTTCCACAGTGTCTGTACCATTTTAAAATACACCAACAATGTATGAGGACTCATTTCTGCACATCCTCACCACCTGGTGTTCTCTCTTTTTGTTTAAAGCCATTCCAGTGGTAGTTCACTGTGGTTTTAGTTTACATTTCCCTAAAGAATAAAGGAGCCCCGATGGTGCAATGGTTAAGCGCTCAGCTGCAAACCAAAAACTTGGCGGTTCGAACCCACCAGCCACTCCACGGGAGAAAGATGTGGCAGTCTGCTTCCATAAAGATTTACAACCTGGGAAACCCTTTGGGGCAGTTCTACTCTGTCCTACCGGGTCGCTATGAATTGGAATTGACTCAACAGCAGTGGGTTTGGTTTTAATGATTAATAATGTTAGCACTTTTTTCATATGCTTACTAGTCATTTGTGTACTTTCTGTGGAGGAAATATCAAGTAAAATCTTTTCATATTTTTATCAGGATGTTTGCCCTCTTACTGTGTTATGAGTTCTTTATTTTAAATATAAATCATCTATCAGATTTATGATCTGAAAATATTTTCTCCCAGTTCGTGGCTTGTCTGTTCATTTTCTTCATGTTGTCTTTTGAAGAAAAATGTTCTTAGTTTTGATCAAATTCAGTTTATCAATTTTATCTTTTATGAATTGTGCTTTTGGTGTATATCTGAGAAATCTTTAACCCAAGTTCACAGGGATTTTTTTTTTCTATACTTGCTTCTAGACATTTCATAATTTTCATTCTTATATGTAGGACAATGATCTATTTTAAGTCGATGCTTATCTATGGTATGAGGTAATAATATGCAATGTAATCTTTTGAGACTAATTTCTTTTGACTCAGCATAATGCCTTTGAGATTCATTCAAATTGTTACACATATCAGTAATTTGTTCCTTTTTTTAGGTATAATTCTATTGTGAGTTTGGGATAAATCTATTTTATGGGTATATCACAGTTTGTTTATCCACATGAAGGACATTTTAGTTATTTCCAGTTTTTGGCAATTATGAATAGAGCTGCTATGAACATTTGTGTACAGGTTTCTGTGTGAACATAGTTTTTATTTCGTAGGGCAGATGCCCAGGAGTGGGATTGCTGGGTCATTTGGTAGGTATATGTTTAACTTTATAAGAAACCGCCAAACTGTATTACAGAGTGGCTCCAGGAATGTTTGAGAGTTCCAGTTGCTCTGAATCCTCACCAGCACTTGGTATTGTCGGTATTTTTCATTTTAGCCTTTTCTAATAGGTGTAAAGTAGTATTTCGTTATAGTTTTAATTTGCATTTCTCTAACCGCTAATGCCGTTGAACATCTTTTCACGAGCTTAATTTGCCATTCATATACTCTCTTTGGAAACCCTGGTGGCTTAGTGGTTAAGTGCTACAGCTGCTAACCAAAAGGTCGGCAGTTCGAATCCTTGGAAACTCTATGGGGCAGTTCTGCTCTGTCCTATAGGGTCACTATGAGTCGGAATCGACTCGATGGCACTGGGTTTGGTTTTGGTTTGGTATACCCTCTTTGGTAAAGTGTCTGTTCAATCTTCTGCCCGTTTTTTAATTGGGTTGTTTTCTTGAGTTTTTTTTAAGGAGGCAAAATTCACACAACATAAAATCAATCATTTTAAAGTGAACAATTCAGTGGCATTTAGTACATTTACAATGTTTGCAACCACCACCTCTATCTAGTTTCAAACCATTTTTTATCACTCCCAAAAAAGAGCCCATTCCCATTTACGCACTTACTCCTCCATGCCTCTCTCCCTCCAGACCTGGCAAGCACCAATCTGTCTGGAGATTTCATATTAATAGAATCAAACAATATGTGATCCTTTGTGTCTGACTCCTTTCACTTAGCATAAGATTTTTGAGGTTCCTCCATGTTGTAGCGTATCTTGGTACTTCATTCCTTTTTATGGCTGTATGATATTCCATTGTAAGAATATACCACAATTGGTTTACCCATTCATCCACTGACGAACATGGAACTTGTTTCCACCTTTTGGCTACTGGGAACAGTGCTGCTACTATTGAGTTTCGAGAGTTCTTTATACAAGTTCTAGATATATCTTTTATCAAATATGTGATTCGCAAATATTTTCTCTCCATTATTCCCTTAACTGTGTCTTTTCAGAGCAAACGTTTTCAATTTTGATTATGTCCAATTTTTCCGTATTTTCTTTTACAGATTGTACATTTAGTGGAAGAAGTACAAACAGAATGCTCCTTAGAAGCAAGAATGGTGAGACCATGTCTTACATACTTTGGACATACTATCAGGTGGGATCAGCCCCTGGAGAAGCACATCATGCTTGGTAAAGTAGAGGGTCAGCAGAAAAGAAGAAGACCCTCAACGAGACGGACTGACACAACGGCTGCAACAATGGGCTCAAGCATAACAACGACTATGAGCACGGCACAGGACTGGGCAGTGTTTTGTTCTGTGGTACACGGGGTCACTATGACTTGGAGCCGACTTGACGGCACCTATCAACAACAACATTTGGTGTCACACCTAAGAACTCTGTGCTAACCTGAAGTCACGGAGACTGTCTTCCATTTTCTTCTTAAAAGTTTTATGGTTTTATATCTAGATTCATGATTCATTTTAAGTTAGTTTTTATATAAGATGCGATGTTTCGGTTGGGATTCTTTTTTTTTTTTTTTGCTTACAGGTGTCCAGTTGTTCCCACACCATTTGTTGAAAAAACTATCCTGTCTCCAACGAATTGCTTTTGCACCTTTGTGAAAAATTAATCGGCTGTACTTTTTTTTACTTATGTAGGTCTATTTCTGGGCTCTCTACTCTGTTCCACTGACTCTGATTTCTGTGTCTATCCTTTTGCCAGTACCACACTCTCTCCACATTGCTTTACAGTAAATCTTAAAATAAGGTAGTATGAGTCCTTCAACTTTATTATTCTTTTTCAAAATTGTTTTAGCTATTTTAGTTTCTTTGCCTTTCCATGTAAACTTCAAAATCAGCTTCTCTGTAGTTAAAAAAATTCCTGCTGGGATTTTCATAGTAATTGTGTTAAATTCATAGATCAAGCTAAGAACTGTCACCTTTACTATGGTGAGTCTTCCAAACAATGAACACAGTATATTCTCTCCATTTATTTAGGTCTCCTTTGATTTCTTTCCTTAGCATTTTGTAGTATTGAACATATAGATCCTGTACATATTTTGTCTGATTTATCCCTAAGTATTTCATTTCGGGGTACAGCTACTGCAAATGGTACAGGCAGTCCCCAGGTTGGGAACGTTGTGGACAACTCCCACTTGCCCTTTAATGTTATGTAAATTTGCTCTCACTTTGCAATGACTGAACCAACACCTACGCAAAACAAATATCACCTTCAGTTGCTGTACATGCAGCTTTTAAATAACTGAAGAGGCTTTACGCCTTTTCTTGCACTAAAGTAAGGCTAAGTAAGAACCCTATGTATCTGGTCTGGCTTACCTACAAATTCTTAAAGACACACTTAGAATGGATCTCATTCTACCCAAGGGACAGCCTGTATCTAAAAAAAAAAAATTCAGTTTCCAGATGCACATTGCTAGCATGTAGAAATACAATTGGTTTTTGTGTGACTTTGTATCCTGTGATCTTGCTAAACTTAAATTCAATTATTAGGAATTTTGTAGATTCCTTGGAATTTCTAGAAACAATCATGTTGTATGCAAATAAGGCCAGCTTTATTTCCTCCTTTCCAGTCTGCATGCCTTTTATTTATTTCTTTTTTCTATTTTTCCTTTATTGCACTGCCTAGGACTTCGAGTACCATGTTGAACAGAGAGGTTAAAGTGAACATCTTTGCCTTGTTCCTGATCTTAGGGGAAAGTATCCAGCCTTTTACCATTAAGTGTGTTACTAGCTGTAGGTTTTTTTGTACGTGTCTTTTATCAGGTTAAGGGTGTTCCCTTCCATTATGAATGGATGTGTAATTTTGCCAAATGTGTTTTTTTCATCAGTTGATAAGATTATATATCTTCCTTTAGACTGCTAATGTGGTATACTATATTGACTGAGCTCCTTTCCCCCCACCGATGTCAACACCTTTAATGAATGGTTGAGTTTTGAATACTGAACCAGCCTAACATTCTCAAGAAAAGTGCCTTACTTGGTCACTGAGTATCATTCTTTTTTATATATCGATATGTATTTTGTTGAGGATTTTTATATCTATGTTCATGGTATGGCCTTGGTGATAGAAACGACACAGGAGATCATACAATAAAATTTTGCAAGACAATCAACTTCTTCATTGCAAATACCTTTTTTCAACAACATAAACAGTGACTATATACATGGACCTTACCAGATGGAATACACAGGAATCAAATTGGCTACATCTGTGGAAAGAGACGATGGAGAAGCTCAATATCATCAATCAGAACAAGGCCAGGGGCCAACTGCAGAATAGACCATCAATTGCTCATATACAAGTTTGAGCTGAAGCTGAGAGAATTAGTCCAAGTCCAGAGAGCCAAAGTACGACCTTGAGTATATCTCACCTGAATTCAGAGACCATCTCAAGAAGAGATTTGATGCACTGAACACTAATAACCAAAGTCCAGATGAGCAAGATAATATCAAAGACACCATATATGAAGAAAGCAAAAGGTCATTAAAAAGACAGGAAAGAAAGAAAAGATCAAAATGGATGTCAGAAGAGACTCTGAAACTTGCTCTTGAACGTAGAAAAGCTAAAGCGAAAGGAAGAAATGATGAAGTAAAAGAGCTAAAAAGATTTCAAAGGACAGCTTGAGAAGACAAAGTAAAATATTATAATGAAATGTGTAAAGACCTGGAGTTAGAAAACTAGAGGGAAGAACATACTCGGCATTCCTCAAGCTGCAAGAACTAAAGAAAAAATTCAAGCCTATTGAAGGATTCCATGGACAAAATATTGAATGGCACAGGAAGCATCACAAGAAGATGGAAGGAATACACAGAGTCACTGTACCAAAAAGGACTGATCGACATTCAACCATCTCAGGAGGTAGCACACGATCAAGAACTGATGGTACTAAAGGAGGAAGTCTAAGCTGCACTAAAGACACTGGAGAAAAACAAGGCTCTAGGAACTGACAGAATACCAATTGAGATGTTTCAACAAACAGAGGCAATGCTGGAAGTGCTCATTAGTCTGTGCCAAGAAATTTGAAAGACAGCTACCTGGACAACCAACTGGAAGAGATTCATATTTGTGCCCATTCCAAAGAAGGATAATCCAAAGGAATGCAGAAATTATCAAATAATACCATTAATATAACATGCAAGTAAAATTTTGCTGAAGATAATTCAAAAACAGTTTCAGCAGTACATGGACAGGGAACTGCCAGAAATTCAAGCCAGATTCAGAGGAGGGCATAGAATAAGAGATTTCGCTGCTGATGCAGATAGATCTTGGCTGAAAGTAGAGAATACTAGAAAGATGTTTACCTGTGTTTTACTGACTATGCAAAGGTATTCGGCTGTGTGGATCATAACAAATTATGGATAACGTTGTGAAGAAGGGGAATTCTTAATTGTGCTCATGTGAAACCTGTACACAGACCAAGAGGCAGTTGTTCAAACATAACAAGGGGATACTGCATGGTTTAGAATCAGGAAAGGTATAGGACAGAATTGTATTCTTTTGCCATACTTATTCAATCTATATGCTGAGTAAATAATCCGAGAAGCTGGACTGTTAAGAAGAACATGGCATCAGGGCTAGAAGAAGACTCATTAACAACTTGTAATATGCAGATTACACAACCTTACTTGCTGAAAGCAAAGAGGACTTGAAGCACTTACTGATGAAGATCAAAGACTACAGCCTTCAGTATGAATTACACCTCAACATAAAGAAAACAGAAATCCTCACGCTGGACTAATAAGCAACATCATGATAAAGAGAGAAAATATTGAAGTTGTCAAGGATTTCATTTTACTTGTATGCACAATCAATGCCCATGAAAGCAGGAGACAGGAAATCAAAAAGATGCATTGCATTCGGCAAATCTGCGCAAAAGACCTCTTTAAAGGGTTAAAAAGCAAAGACGGCACTTTGAAGACTAAGGTGCGCCTGACCCAAGCCACAGTATTTTTGATTGCCTCACAGCATGTGAAAGCTGGACGATGAATAAGGACAACCGAAGAAGAATTGATGCATTTAAATTTTGGTGCTGGTGAAGAATATTGAATATACTATGGATTGAAGAATGAACAAAACTGTCTTGGAAGATGTACAGCCAGAATGCTTCTTAGAAGCGAGGATGGCAAGACTTCATCTCACATACTTTGGAAATGTTTTCAGGAGGAACCAGTCTCCGGAAAAGGAGATCATGCTTGCTAAAGTAGAGGGTCACTGAAAATGAGGAAGACCCTCAATGAGATGGACTGACACAGTGGCTACAACAATGGGCTCAAATATAGCAACGATTGTGAGGATGGTACAGGACTGGGAAGTGTTTCATTCTGGTGTACTTAGTGTTGCTATGAATGGGAACCTTCTTGATGGCACCTAACAACAGCGGTCTTCAGTTTTCTTTTAATGTCTTTGTCTGGTGTTGGTATCACAATAAAGCTGGCTCATGAAATGAGCTGGGAAATGTTCCCTCCTTTTCTATCTTCTGGAAGAAATTGTGTACAACTGGTGTTATTACTTCTTTAAGTTTTTGGTAGAATTTGCCAATGAATCCATCTAGGCCTGGAGATTTTTTTGGAAAGTTAACTCAAATTCATTTTGTTCAATAGTTATAGGATTATTCAGGCTATTTCAATTTTGTTTACAGTACTTTTTGCAGGTACAAGTTTTAGATCTCGATGTAATTAAATCTTTTGATATTCTTTTAGGGTATGTCTTTGTGTGTGCTTGGAGATTCTTTCCCCCCAATTTAGTACTTTCTATTCCAGTACTATATTTTCTTCTGGTTAATTTACGTTTTCAGTTTTGATGTATAAAATTTTAATCCAACTGGAATTTAATTTAGCAGATGATATGAGGTAAAGATCCAGATTTTGTTTAAAATTAAAAATCGGTATACAAAGAAAAGAATAAAGTAGCCTTGGAATTTCCCAAGTCAACAGGCATAACTTTTTCTCAGTAAAAAAACTAACAAATAAAATTTTATATATTCACAAATTATTTTAAAACTACAAAAACTATTTAAAAAATAAACTCAAATATATAGATATGTATATATGACTCGACGGCACTGGGTTATATACGTAGTATATATACTGCGAGCACACACAAGAACATTTCAAAAAGGAGAAACATATTTAGCTGGAAAATAGAATCAGGAAATCTACAATGAACATTTATGCTATATAATGCATGTCTATTCATGAAAAAATTAAAATATCAAAATAACTTCTGCAAACTGAAAAACATTTAACGACATGAGGAAATACAAGAGTGGAAAAAAGTAGGATGTAAAACCTACAATACCCACAAACATACACATACTCATACACATTGAGAAAATAATGTACACCAAAATGGATTACTTTTATAAGCAGAGAAAATAAACATTTAAAAAATGCAGTCCCAAGTTTCTCCTGACTGGCCAATGAATCTACCAGTGCCCACTAATCTGATCGGGCCAGCTGAAGGTGGGCACTGTCCTTCCTCACTGGTCCATCGTCTCTCCCAAAGATACCCACTTTCCAAAAGGATGACCTTGCCAGACAAAGAACCCCCAATACCTCACTTTTGAATATAAGTCAAGAAAATTCTAACTGCAATAAACATCCTCTCCTATAAGCCAGAGGAAAAGAGCCAACGTGTAAAGAGGTTGATAGTGAAGGAGGAGGAAACTAGGAGGCAATGCTTTTCTCTTATCATTGGATTTCCTCATCAACCAACACATCACAGGTCACATTTACAGTGTGTATGATCTCTACTCCATGCTGAGATTCTATGGGAATAAATGAAACAGAAATCAGATCATCATATTGGTTTTGATATTCCAACTAATCTGGGGGGTTGTCATCAAGGCCAAATTCATGCATAAGAGATTTGGTGCAAAACAGTCCAGCATAATATCTCTATCACCACATGAGTAGTGAATTACAATCTATTCATGCTTATAGACAGATCATGTGCCAATGTGCTTCCTTCCTGTGACTGGGAAACTATGATAACTGCACGGCCACCTCTGCTACCTACCCCTGCGCTGGGCCTCTCCAGACATGGCATAAGCTTTGGCTAGTAATGCACTCGCCTCTGCGGTTCTCGGGCTGACTTCCGTGAAAACAGACACACAGATGGAATAGGCCTGGAATAAAGAAAATCATGACAAAGTAAGTGCACAAATGACAGTGCTTCACTGTGGATTTTCCAGGGGCTCTTACAGAACTGTTAGTTGATTAAGAGCCAATATATAGCTAATCATGGAGTTAGATGACAGATGTGTTGGAGTCTCCGTAAGGAGGGAATCACTGCCTTGATATGGGCATTTCCTGACATTTCTCCTAAATGTGATGTTAGCAACATTGGATTATGAGATTGTCCATATGCCCTTCTTCAGGCTCATGCTGTTTTCACGGATGCTGTTGGATTGCAGTGCACCTTTTCTATGGCACAGGAAATCCAGTATTTTCATTCTGTTTTAGCTATGGAAGACATTTGATTGAAGCAACAAGCAGGGTGCTCATTTTGAAGAGAGAAAAGGTGAGTTTAGCAGTTCAAGGGCAGTTTCAAGTACATGATACATAAATGTGCCCTAAACGTTTTCCTGCTACAAAGGACCTCTTTAAAGTGTCGAAAAGCAAGGATGTCACCTTGAAGACTAAGGTGCGCCTGACCCAAGCCATGGTATTTTCAATCACATCATATGCATGCGAAAGCTGGACAATGAATAAGGAAGACGGAAGAAGAATTGATGCCTTTGAATAGTGGTGTTGGCGAAGAATATTGAATATACCATGGACTGCCAAAAGAACGAACATCTGTCTTGGAAGAAGTACAACCAGAATGTTCCTTAGAAGCAAGGACAGCAAGACTGTGTCTTACATACTTTGGACATGTTCTCAGGAGGGATCAGTCCCTGGAGAAGGACATCATACCTGGCAAAGTACAGGGTCAGCGGAAAAGAGGAAGACCGTCAAGAAGGCTGACTGACACAGTGGCTGCAACAATGAGCTCAAGCATAACAATGATTGTTAAGGATGGTACAGGACCGGGCAGTGTTTTGTTCTGTTGTGCTATTCGTAGGGACCCACTCGATGACACCTAACAACACCACAACAACAAACATTTTTCATATGATAGCCTCAACATTCCTTCATTTGTTTTTTTTTCCTTCTGGACATTTGACAACTTAGCTACCTCCAAGTGAAACACCCTTTTGTTATCTTAACCTTAGACTTGGAAACACAACCATGTAGACTGGCTTAAAGGACAGGTGACACTGTTATACCAAAATATCATGATTTTTCATTTAAAAAGCCCTTTGCGTTTGCTAAGACTTAAGTTCAGTTGCTCCGCATGGCTTTTTTCTTGGAGTGGACTCACACTTGGCTTCCTCTTCCTAGCCCCGACAGTGATGAGAGAAGGAGCTGGGAGGGGAAGTGCTGCCACCAGACTGGGTCATGCAGCCAACGCACTCACCCTGAGTCAGCGTCCTCTGCCCAAGTCATTTAAAGTTGAGGAAGGGCTCTCATATAGATTTGGAGGGAAGTCGGGGTTAAAATGAAATCAATCCCATCCCCTTGCTCTTCTGAGAAGCCCAAGCTTCCCTGGCCCTAGGAACTGGCCTGGAGCCAAACAAGTCCACACGGCCTGACTCCAGCCAACCCACCAACCTGCTGCAAGTACTGGATGGCCTGCTCATGGTTCCTCCTCAGCTGCTCAATCTGAGCAACTTCCTCATACAGGCTGATCAGATCGGATGTCTTTTCACCCTTGCTAGCAATGACGTTGCCAATTGCCTTTTCAAAGTATGCCAGGGCTAGGTTCAACCTCTGGATGGCCAAGGAGGCTCTAGAAGAAAAGAGATGAAGATGGGAAGTCACAGAAAGGCCACTTACTTTTCAGACACAAAAGTTCCAAGACCTAAGCAATTTCATCTCCATAGGCCAGTCATCTCCAAATCTAGCCCTGCAGGCAAGAGTAAACTCCTATTAACCTGCATTTTACCCATCTGGTTCCACTGACTGCCATTCATTAAACCCATTACTACATCATGCTATACCCTAATTTTATAAAAATGTAAATGGAAAAAATGGTTTTCAGCAACTCACAAGATAGGATACTTTATCCATTAACTCAGATTCTCTAAAAATCAAAGTTTTATTGCCTCTGGCTCCCTCTCTTTCGGGCCAAAGAAAGTTTCCGTTTTGTTTTGCTTGATTTAGTTTGGTTTATTCTTCCTCAGTAAAAATGAAAAAGGATAGAGAACGCAACATAAATATCCCCCAAAGGAGGCTTGTAAAATAAATTACGAAAGAGCCATAAACTAAAATACTTCACAGACATTAAAAATAAAGTTTTCTTTTTAGACTAACAGTATGGGAAGATAGTCAAAACGTGCTAAGTAAAAAACCATGATATAAAACTGTACCTATGACACACACATATAAAGAAAAGGTTAGAAGGAAAAAGATAAAATATCCAAAGCAGTTGTATCAGGGTAGTAATATTACAAATGACTTTTTTTTTCATACCTGTACATATTTTCAAATGTTCCATGACAGAATTGGCAATATGCTTCTCAAAAATGAGGATAAAATGGTATTTGGTTGAGCTAATCTTTCTAGAGAAAGTGAGGCACAAGAAAATGGGTAGACCAAATATCTATAGTTATTAGCTTTATGTGCATTCTGAGAGCCTAACTTTCCTTCTGAATAAAACAAGGTTGTTGTTTGTATGTGCCATACAGTTGATTTCGACTCATCGTGACCCTATGTGCACCAGAGTAGAACTGTGCTCCATAGGGTTTTCAGTGGCAGATTCTTCTAGAAGTAGACTGCCAGGCCTTTCTTCCAGAGTGCCTCTAAGTGGACTTGAACCTCCAGCCTTATGGTTAGGAGCCAAGCGCATTAACCATGAACACCACCCAGGGACTCAAAATAAGGTTAAAAATACCTAAATCTCAAGGTTATTGTGAAGATTAGATTAAATATTATACGTAAAATCATGGGACACATAATTATTTCCCCTCTCATACCTTGCCCCATCTTTGTATTCCCAAGTTAAATTAAAAATATATATATGTGTACACATATATAAAATTTTTTATATAAGACATTCTAACAATAGTTATGATTTTTTTTTTAAGTTAGAATATTTATCCTTCCCTCAGAGACTAGGATTAACAATCAAGAGAGCACTGGTTTGTTATCTGATAATTCTTCACACAAAAAAATTTCTTTTGACCAACCAGACCATATAGAGATTTGCTTGAACAATCTTGCTTTAGCTTCCCCACCCTTAAAATGGGAACATGGACTTTGGCCACTATCAAACATAACTCCATGAGGTATAGAGGGTGAGCTATGGATTCAGATGCCTCAATTATAGCTCTACCTCTTCTACCAACTAGTTGTGTCACCCTGTGTTGCTTAAACTGTGTCTTAATTTTCTCATCTATAAAACGAAAATAGTAAAAATACCTACTTCATAAGTTTGTGGTGAGGAATGAATGAAATAAATCACCTAAAGCACTTACAACAGTATGTAGTTACACCTAGTGTGCATTACAACACTTGCAACAGTGCCCGTATGAAGTAGGAACTCAGTAAACAGTGTACACTGAATAAATGAAAGGATCAAACATTTACTCTGAAAAAGGAGCTAGGCTATTTTTCACACAAGCACAAAACCTTAGTCACTGCGCTGTGTGACAGCAGCCTCTAATTTATGGTCCTATGGGCTTTTTTTTTTTTTTTTATGGGCTTAGTCAACAGTTTGATTTAGCTTTGGGCATTCAGACATGGCCCCAACATCTCCCACTTGACTTCTAGGTTCATGGTTGTTTCGAGGAGGCAGGCATGATGCATGCATTTCATTTACTCACCATTCCATCATCTGCCCGACCGTGCCAAGTACTTACAGTTTGCAAACAGATTGGTTTCAAGAATATAAAGATATTTGGAAAATCTAGGGAATAGTAAACCTCCTATTTTTTTTCTCCTGATAATCTCATGGGCCTGCTCTCATTTCTAAATATTCTGATTCTCAGAGGATCCCTAACTCAAAGGCAAAACAGTTAAGTCTTGTTCTGGCTTGAAGAAATGCCATGAACTTTGCGTCCATATGAAACAGAACTTCCCTTAAAAATTCATGGACTGCAACTCAAAGAATATAAACAACATCACTGAATTGTGTATGTAGAAACTGCTGAATTGGTGTTACGTTTTGCTATGAATACACTTAACGAAAAAAATATTTAAAAAAAAATGCATGAGCTGTGCTTAGCTTTCATGGGCCCCCAATAAACTGTCTTCATTAAGTGCTCCTTCCTCGTCTATTAAGATGTCACATTTAACAGCAAAAGTAGGTGGAAAGAGACAAAAAAAAAACGTAGTTCTAGAATATATGTGAGAGGTAGTCTGAGGAAGGGTTGAGCCCGAGTTCAGATCATGGATCCAACACTCAAGATCTGTCACCTTGGACAATTTGTTCAACCTCAACTTTAGTTTCCTTGCTCATTCTAGTAAGTTAATAACTGTACCAACTACCTCATGGTGGTCGAGAGGATTAAACGGGGCTTAAAGGTCTGAGCAATGTATACCCTTAGTAAATTACAGCCTTGTTTATTACCATTTGATTTTCTACATTTTCCCCCCAAATATTTCTCTCCTCTTTTGTAGAGAGTACAGAACACTTCTGTAATGCCAGGCCTCATTCATAAAAGCATAAACGTCTCTAAGCCCACTGCTTACCTGCCCAAAGCAATTGTTATGTCTTTCTCTGAGACTCGTAATCTACCAATGCGTCCCTTATCTAATTCTTTGAGTTCCTTCATGCTTCTCTCTGCCTTCTGCAGGTTGAAATAGGCCTCTCTGCCAGTGAAACAGTCAAGGAAAATGCCAGGCACACAAACGAAGCCCCAGTGGCCAGAGACAGCAGTTGATAACCAAAGAGGGCCCCATGGGAAAAAGGAGCAGTATTTGAAAATGTGCACTTAACTAGGGGCTCCATTCTCCAGCATTCGCTGTTGAGAAGGAAGAATTCTTTACAAAAGAACAAGGGCCTTGGGTGTCCTGTGGTGGCTGCCTGAATCCAGGGCTGGGGCGGGTGGCAGGCCTCTGGAGGCATGAACGGAAGCTCTAAGTTACACTAGATTTCCTTTAGAGGCATTTCACTGTGCGATAACATTTCTTCATTTTTCCCAAGTTGGTTCCTCTGAACAGATACAGAGAGGAACTAATTCTGCTGAAAGGGCTTTTCCTGGGCCGTTTAGAAAGTCCAAGCAAAAGCAGGGCTTTGTTGAGTGACTAACAGCAGGAAGGAAAATCCCTCCTTTTCTAGTTCCCTCCTTTTCCCTCTGCTGAGAGTATTACAGTAGAAGACCACAGATCAGATTTTACAAGGTGATCATCAGTAGAGAAGTGGTGGTGCAGTGGTTAAAGCACTCGGATACTAACCAAAAGGTCAGTGATTCGAACCCAGTAGCCGCTCCATGGGAGAAAGATGTGGCTGTCTGCTTCCATAAAGATTTACAGCCTTGAAAACCCTATGGGGCAGTTCCACCCTGTCCTATGGGATCGCTGTGAGTCAGAGTCGACTCAACAGCCATGGGTTATTTGGTTTTAGAGAAGGGGAGGTGTAGAGAAAAGAGGCTGGGGACAAACAGGCTCAAAGAGTGCTCACGATTATTCAAAAAACATGAAATGCCCTTAGCAGTTTTCAAGAGAGATGGTCTCAAAAGGCTGCCAAAATCACAAGCTTTTTGAGGAGAGGCACATTTAACTGTCCTCTGGGAACACGGAGAACTACTTCTTTTATCTATTTTGCTTGGCCTGTGGCTTCATGAGCAGTATTATCAACAGCATTTCAAAAAAAAAATAAAATGATGGTTCCAATCACCTGGGGAGCTTTTAAAAAGTCTCAGTGAACAGGCATACCCCATACCTATTAAATCTAAATCTCTGGGGTGGGGCCCAGACATCAGTGATTCTTAAAGCTCCCCAGGGGATTACGATATGCAGCCCCGTTTGCCAAACAGTGCTTTAAATGACCACCCATTTTCTCCCTTCCTGCACCACCTCTAACCACAGTCATGCATGTTCTCGTTTTTCTGAAACCTGCCCCCACATCATTGCTGATACTGGTTTTCTTGGGTGCCCAGTAAAGACAGACTCAGACAGACTTCCAGCTGGCTACCTGGGGCTAGAAATGTGCTCCCAGGGAGATCCCTCCCATGGCTAAACTCCTGGTGGATAGGAATAGACACAGGAGGGAAGTTCACACACTACCAGGTGGAGATAAGAGGTTTGCGGAGGGCTTGTGTTTTGGAACAGAGCTACAGGGTTTTAGCTCAATCTCCCACCCTAGGTGTGAGATGACTCATCTGACATGTGCGGCCTGCAGTCCTGACCCCTGGACCCCGCAGGGAAGGAAGGATATTGGTTCTGCAGGAGCCAGGCTACTCCCAGAGTGTAGTAGAGCATGATCAGCGTTTCCACAATTTCCTTTGCCTCCCTGTTTGAGGTTGTGTTTACCTTCCAGGTCAGCAGCGTGCTCCTGGCTGACTCAGCATGTTTCTTGGCCTGAGCTGGGAGGCCTGGGGAAATTTAAGGGTGGGTGGCAAGAAAACAAAGATTAAAAAGACAGGATTCAGTGAAAGACACTCATGGGAGGAGAAAAGATAGCAGTTTGATTATTACATGGTCTACAGTAATGGTTCCCAAACCTGGCTGTGCATCAGAATTATCTGGAGAGCTTGTTACAAATACAGATTCCTCAGGCCTACTAAGTTGGAATCTGTAGAGGAAGGGGACCCAAGAGACTCAACATCCCTGCATTCGTTGGTAGACCTTGTTTGGAAACCACTGAGAGAGACAGGGAGGAAGCTGAGTATCCCTCTCCCAGTTCTGACGCTAATGCCATGTGACCTTTTCATCTCGCAAAGCTTCTTCCATGCTCCAAATGTAGACTGAGAACAGTAATTACAGAAACGGCCCCTTACCAAACACATCGAGATACTGCAAAAACCAACGAGGTTATGCCACAGAGTGCTGTGCTTTGGGCTTCTATAAATACAAGAGCTTATGAATGCAATTACCCACATCTGGAGAGTTTTTCAACCCAAGATGAAGCTAATGACACTAACTGGTCACACACATATGAAAAGAATCTAAATTCTAAATGCCGTGAGGCCCTTCACTGAGAAGATAAAGGTTTTGTCTCCTTGTTTTCTACCTAAGGATGGTATTCTTGGGCACTGAGTGGAACTACTACTTGTCCAGTTAACAGAGGGAGGCTTGGGAATGTTCAGCTTGCCAGATTATTTCCTTAACCTCCAGCCTCGGTTGTGTCTAGTGATCCCTGATGGGGAAGGGGAAGCCCTGGGGAAACCATCAGAGGATATACCCTAGGAATTACCCTCTTCCCTCCTGAAAACTGTAAGGGTTGGTGTTCACTTTCAGCCTCCTCTCTGCAGGCACCCAGGGCTGATAAACACACCCACCACTGCCACGTAGGCCCAATATGCTCCCAATCCTGATGCCATAGTCCTCTCTTCACAACCCCAGCCCCACATCCTACTCAGCCTGCACACTGCCTTTGGCCCTTGGAACTTGGTTTCACGGTCTGGGTGCAAGCCAATAGCAATGAGGCTAGTTTGAAAAGATTTGCCTTTTGATGCCTGTGTCCCTCACATGTTCCAAATGTGCTGGACCTCCTTAATGAGTTGCAACAATGGGAGGGGACAAAGCCTTCTCTGGAAAAGCCCTGAAAGTGATCCGGAAACCACAAAGTCTTTGTAGAACACTCAGAGACAACATGTTACATAGGTCTCAACTGGAAAGAAAATAGACTCTGTCTCTCCCAAGGAAAGGGCTGTCCTAAGTTACCAGACAGCAGTGACTCTCTAAGCAACTGTGCATCATAAACACCCTGTTAACATGCAGATTCCTGGGCCTCCATTCACAAGGTGGAAGGTGGGAAGTAAGAATTCACATCTGTAACAAGCACCCTAAGTGACACTGGTACAGGTAATCTGAGAACCACATTCAGGAAAACACTGAGTTAGTAGAACCTTTTTACAGGAAGTGAGGAGCCCTTCTAGGTCTTGAGGAAGGAGCAATGAAGTAGTAAGATCACAAAAAGCACTGTCTGTGACACCCTGGTGGTGTTGTGGTTAAGAGTTTGGCTGCTAACAAAAAGTCAGCAGTTCAAATCCACCAGGTGCTCCTTGGAAACCCTATGGGGCAATTCTACTTTGTCCTCTAGGGCCACTATGAGTCAGAATCGACTCGACGGCAATGGGTTTGGTTTTTTGTTTCGGGGACGTCAGAAGCTGGTGTTTCTACTTCAGGGGCTGCGACAATAAAGTAGGTAACTAAGAGAGTCTTTTTTTCAAGCAGGTTGTTTTCCACAACCAGGCAGCCCTTGGGAATGTGTCATTAAGAAGGGCAGCCTCCAAATTCAGGTGCTTCCCTGGAAACTGGAAACATATGCAGGGTTAGGAGGAGAAAGAAGGTGAAATGGGAGGAGTTACTGAAAACCATCCCCTGAATCAGCACAACCAATCCTCTGGGCTCACTGTTCTTGCTGTTGTCGTGTACCATTTAGTGGATTCCGACCGCAGAGTTGATTCTGACTCCTACCAGCCCTATATGACAAAGTAGAATGGTGTCATACGGTTTCCTAGGCTGTAGTATTTACCAAAGCAGATCACCAGGTGTCTTCTCCTGAGGAACTGCTGGTGGGTTCAAACTTCCAACTTTTCAGTTAGGAGCCGCATGTTTAACAACTGCGCCACTAGGGCTCCTTATGAAGTTCATGGAAAAGGTAAATATAGAGAGATCAGAGTTTAATACTGGTTAACAGAGGTGGCGGGGGGATGGGGGAATTGCTATTTAGGAAGCATTGAGTTTTTGTTCATGGGGTTGGAAAATTTGGCAAAGGACAGTGGTGACGGTTGCACAGCATGACTGATGCAATTGATCTCACTAAACTGTACATGTGAGAAATGCTGAACTGGCAAACGTGGAGCCTGTAGCACCACAGGCAGATGTAAGCATACATTCTCATTTTTCTCCCATATTTTTACAACAATAAAAAGAGGCAATTAAAGTAACAGCCTCTATCTCGCTGGGCTGTGACAAGGATTAATTTAATTAATTATAAAAAAGGATTAAACAGTGTCTGGCACAAAGAAATGAAGTGATACTGAATAAATATTCGCTTTTTTTTTATCATCATTAAAAAAAAATTTTTTTTTTTTATCATCATTACTGGAGCCCTGGTGGCTCAATGGTTAAGAGCTTGGCTGCTACCAATAGGTTGGCAGTTCGAATCCACCAGCCACACCTTGGAAACCCTATGGGGCAGTTCTACCCAGTCGGAATCAACTCGATGGCAAGAGGTTTTTTTTTTTTTTACTGTACCAACCAACAGTCTTTTATACATTCTGCTTTGCCAAGGCCTCACATTCTCTCATATTGTTGATCCCAGAACCCCATTCTATCAACTACTCCATCTTTTAAAACCTTCAAACTCTCTCTCCTAACTGGCTCCTTCCTCTCCACCAAAAATCTTCCTGGGCCTCCTAATCTTAGAAAATAGCTTCCCTTGACTTTTCTGCCTTCTCTGGCTGCCCTCCTATTTTTTCATCACACTTTCGGTACATAAACCCATTGCTGGTGTGTCAAATTCTGACTCACAGCGACCGTTACGTAGCAAGTAGAATATGTAGTCTACTAGTCCCTGTTCCTTCCCATCCACTTTCCCCTGGTTCTTGGGATCATTTCACAGATGCTGTTCTCCTAAAGTTCCCAAAGACCTCCTAATAAATAAATCCAATTGCTGTTTCTGAGGCCCCATTTTGTTGCAGTACCAGACACTCTCATCTGCTTGGCTTCTCCCCTTGGCTCCCAAGGCACTGAACTAACTTAATCAGTTGCTACCGAATTGGTTCCAACTCCTGGTGGCCCCATGTGTATCAGAGTAGAACTGCACCACAGGGTTTTCAGTGGCTGATTTTTTGAAAGTAGATAACCAGACTTTTCTTTTGAGGCACCTCTGGGTGGACTTAAACCTCCAATATTTCAATTAGGAGCTGAGCATGCCACCTGATAGCACCACCCAGGAACTCTCCACTAACTTGGCTCTCCTTTTATAAAAAACAAAAAAGACCTGTTGCCACTGAGTTGATTTTGAGTCATGGTGACCCTACATGTTACAGAGTAGAATTGAGCTCCATAGGATTTTCTTGGTTGTAAAATTTCTGGAAGCAGACTGCCAGGCCTTTCCCTCGGTGCACCACTGGGTAGAACTTTCTGTTAACACCCAAGTGTAAACCGTTTGTACCACCTAGGGACCTCTCCTTTATAAATCTTCTCTAATTGATTCTTAGCTAATTTTTTACCAGGGTGTTTCATTCTCTTTGTGAGTCTCTGAGTGGTGCAAATGATTAATGTGTTCAGCTGCTAACTGAAAGGCTGGAGGTTCCAGTCCACCCAGAGATACCAAAAGAAAGGCCTGGTGACCTCAAAAAAACCAAAGCCAAACTCTTTGCCATCAAGTCAATTCTGACTCATAGTGATTCTACAGGACAGAGTAGAACTGCCCCACAGGGTTTCCAAGGAGCGGCTCAGTGGATTTGAACTGGCTACTTTTTGGTTAGCAGCCGAGCTCTTAATCACTGTGCCACCAGGGCTCTGCCTGGTGGCCTACTTCCAAAAAATCAGCCACTGAAAACCCTTCAGAGCACAGTTCTACTCTGACACACATGAAGTCTCCATGTTTTTTTTCTTTTTCCTCCTCTTCCATTAATGTAACCATTCCCCATGATTTGCCTTTCAGCTACTTCCTCTTCTTTTTCCCTCTCAGAGGTATAATCAACTCCATAACTTCAACCTCGGCCTCCATGCTTATAATTTCCATTTCCTTTCCCAAGTTCTGATCTCAAATATTCTTTCATGCTTATGATTCTCCTTCTCTCCTCCTGAGTTCTGCCTCCAAATTTCAATGTTATATTTTAAATCACTATATTAACAACAACAACAACAACAAACCTGGCCCATCATCCCTCTTCCCAGACCACTTCCTGTTCATGACCTGCCAGTCTCTGAAAGCGGCACCCTGTGGAGCCTGAAACTTGAGGACCAACTTTGGGTCTCACTTTTCCTCACCCCCAAACCGAATGCCATGTCCTGCTAATTCTTCCTCCACAATTTTTTTTTAATTATCATTTTTTCAATAGGTAATACATTTTCAGAGGAGCCCTGGTGGCACAGCAGTTAAACGCTTAGCTGCTAACCAAAAGGTCAGTGGTTTGAACTTACCAACTGCTCTGTGGGAGAAAGATGTGGCAGTCTGCTTCCATAAAGATTAAACCAAAAATCGAACGGTAGCTGGCTCAAACCCATCAACTGCAGCTGAGCTCTCAACCACCTCACCACCAGGGCTCCTGTGTAAACATTACAGCTCTGGAAGCCCTACGGGGCAGCTCTACTCTGCACACATGGGGTCACCATGAGTCGGAATCGATTTGATGACAACAACATATTCCAATGTGTGTATGTACTAGTTCTCTATTGATGGGCTGATGCAAACAATACTTCAAAGAATAATCTTATGCACACATCATTTCATAAGTGTGCAATTTAGGAAATATTCCCAGAAGCAGGATTTCTAGTTTAAAGGCTAAGTGTATATGTCCTTCACAGGTTCCTGAATCCTCACCTTTTCACCTATTCCCACTGTCACTAGTCTAGTTCCGGACCAAGATGAGTGAAGTAGCTCCTGTTCTTGCTATCACTGCTACATTAATCTTTCCGAAAGGGCGCTTCAATTTTTTTCATCCTTCTTGCGGAAAATCTCCAAAAGCCCTCCTTGCCTATAAATTACAAGCTCCTTACAAATAAATTACAAATTCCTCGGCCTACATTTAAAACCCACTGTGGTCTGGGTGGTCTGCCCATCTACCCCTTTGTATCCTCCTTCCCAGGTGCATTTTACCAGTCCCAATCTTAGCCAGACAAGTCTGCTCACTGCTTTCTAAACAAACATTGAACTTAGCCACCTTTGCCCATGCTTTTTTTCTTCATCAAAAATGTCTAACCTGAGTAGAGGCGGGGCCAAGATGGCTGACTAGGTAGACGCTACCTCAGATCCCTCTTGCAACAAAGACTCGGAAAAACAAGTGAATCGATCACATACATAACAATATACGAACCCTGAACAACAAACACAGATTGAAAGAGTTGACCTGAATGACAGAGACGGAGAACGAACAAATACGGGGAAGCAGCGACTGTTTTCGGAGCCTGGAGCCAGCACCCCAGTCAGGTAACCTTGGCGCCGGGCTTAGGACTGGGCCCAGAACAGCTGAACACAAAATCTTGTGACGGCGCAAACAAGGGATGCAGCCCTACCCCCCTGAACTGACCCCGGGAGGGGGCCCAGCCGGTCCGGGCAGGCGGCGTGGTGACGCGGCTGGTGGGAGAAGTCCCGGGAGGCAGTGACTGGTTTTGAAGCCAGGAGCGCAGCGTCCCAGGAGGGGAACCTTGGCGCCGGGCATTGGACTGGGCACAGGGGAGCTGAACACGGCATCTACTCATGGCACAAACACGGGGTGCAGCCCTACTCCCCTAAACTAACCCTGGGAGAGGGCCCAGCCAGTCCGTGGAGGCGGCGCGGCGACACGGCTGGCGGGACGAGAAGTCCCTGGGAGACAGTGACTGGTTTTGGAGCCAGGAGTGCAGCGTCCCAGCAGGGGAACCTTGACGCTGGGCTTTGGATTGGCAGTGGAGGATGTGACCGTGGCTTTAGCGGGCTAGACCCTCGGGGGCAATCTCCACGCAGCCAGCATACATAGGCAACAGATAAAATAGTCATCCCAAGCAAGATAAGCAACTTTGGCTATGTTCCAGGGTGCTACTCTCCTGTTTTTCTGAATCCCCCGCCTCCCCTTCCCAGGCGGCTTCATTAACATTGGAATTTCCTGAGCCAGAGGGACAACTGCTCCGGCTCTGCGGCGGCTTTGCTTTTCCCTTTTTTTTTGGTCTTTTCCTAACCCATTCTTCCGGCCTGAGAGAAGCAACCACAAAAAACCCAGAGACCAAAAATCCTTCCCTAATTGGACTAAAAACACAGAACCAGCTCCAGTCAAGCATATATGATCCAAATCTCAGGCTTTCATCCTTACAGGGAACAAGGTGGTGGTTATAATCCAAAGGCAGTTCTGATAGGGATCTGACTGTATATTTTTTTTAGCGGATTTCCTGGAAAAACAAGTTTCCCAGGTCTGATATCTCTGCTTATTCAACAGAGCCCTAACTGACCCACAACAGGGAACTGAGGGCTGAAGCTCCCCCAAGACCACCTAGCCTCTTGCCTTAGGGTTCTAAGGAGGGTGACACCTACCAATCAGTAGAGGTACTTGCATTGGGGGCCTAAGGTACAGCTGCAGTGCCCTTCCACCAAGGTGCTATAGGAATAGAGACACACCTACCTCACTGACACTTGGGGGAAGCCTGTCAGCAGCTTGGAGGGTGAACCCCAGCTGCTAATAAAATCTGGTGCACACAACTATCACCACTACTTCTCGAGGTGGATAGGTGTTAGGGTGCAGCACACACTTGATGACCCAAAATCAGATTCTACTCAAAAATAGTGAATAGTCTCAGCCATATATATCTGGCAACAGCCCAAACCAGCTGGTAATAGGTCATAAGTAAGTAAAGGGCTACAACAAACAAGACAGCACAATCTAGTAGCCCATCCACATACATTGAAAGAAAACAAAACAAGATAAGACTCAGTGAGCAATTATAGAATAAACCACTACTATATCTTTTTTATATCTTAGTGATGGCTCGGAGACAGCAGTCAATATCAAACCACATAAAGAAGCAGACCACGACAGCTTCTACAACCCCCCAAACAAAAGAATCAAAATCTTTCCCAAATGAAGATACAATCCTGGAATTATCAGATACAGAATATAAAAAACTAATTTACAGAACGCTTCAAGACATCAGGGATGACCTCAGAAACAAAATAAGGCAAACTGCAGAAAAAGCCAAGGAACACACTGATAAAACAGTTGAAGAATTCAAAAAGATTATTCAAAAACATAGTGGAAAAATTAATAAGCTGCAAGAATCCATAGAGAGACAGCATGTACAAATCCAAAAGACTAACAATAAAATTACAGAATTAAACAACGCAATAGGAAGTCAGAAGAGCAGACTCGAGCAATTAGAATGCAGACTGGGAAATCTGGAAGACCAGGGAATCAACACCAACATTGCTGGAAAAAAAATCAGATAAAAGAATTTAAAAAAATGAAGAAACCCTAAGAATCATGTGGGACTCTATCAAGAAGGATAACTTGTGTGTGATTGGAGTCCCAGAACAGGGAGGGGGGACAGAAAACACAGAGAGAATAGTTGAAGATCTGCTGACAGAAAACTTCCGTGACATCATGAAAGATGAAAGGATATCTATCCAAGATGCTCATCGAACCCCATTTAAGATTGATCCAAAAAGAAAAACATCAAGACATATTATCATCAAACTTGCCAAAACCAAAGGTAAAGAGAAAATTTTAAAAGCAGCCAGGGATAAAAGAAAGGTCTCCTTCAAGGGAGAATCAATAAGTTCAGACTACTCAGCAGAAACCACGCAGGCAAGAAGGCAATGGGATGACATATACAGAGCACTGAAGGAGAAAAACTGCCAGCCAAGGATCATATATCCAGCAAAACTCTCTCTGAAATATGAAGGCGAAATTAAGATATTTACAGATAAACACAAGCTTAGAGAATTTGCAAAAACCAAACCAAAGCTACAAGAAATACTAAAGGAAATTGGTCAGAAAACCAATAATATCAGATACCAGCACAACGCAAGGTCACGAAACAGAACACCCTGATATCAACTCAAATAGGGAAATCACAAAAACAACTTAAGATTAATTAAAAAAAAAAAATGCTCATAACAGGGAATCATTGAAGTCAATATGTAAAAGATCACAATAATCAAAAAGAGGGACTAAATATAGGTGGCATAGAACTGCCAGATGGAGAGTGATACAACGCAATATAGGACAACACAAGTTAGGTTTTTACTTAGAAAAATAGGGGTAAATATTAAGGTAACCACAAAGAGGTATAACAACTCCATAACTCAAGATAAAAGCCAAGAAAAACGTAACGACCCAACAAACATAAAGTCAAACACTAAGAAAATGAGAATCTCACAATTTACTAAGAACAACGTCTCAGCACAAAAAAGTAAGTGGAAAAATGAAATTGTCAACAACACACATAAAAAGGCATCAAAATCATAACACTAAACACTTATTTATCTATAATTACGCTGAATGTAAATGGACTAAACGCACCAATAAAGAGATGGAGAGTCTCGGACTGGGTAAAGAAACACGATCCATCTATATGCTGCCTACAAGAGACACACCTTAGACTTAGAGACACAAACAAACAAAAACTCAAAGGATGGAAAAAAATATATCAAACAAACAATAAGCAAAAAAGAAGAGGAGTAGCAATATTAATTTCCGACAAAAAAGACTTTAGACTTAAATCCACCACAAAGGATAAAGAAGGACACTACATAATGATAAAAGGGACAATTGATCATGAAGATATAACCATATTAAATATTTATGCACCCAATGACAGGGCTGCAAGATACATAAATCAAACTTTAACAGAATTGAAAAGTGAGATAGATACCTCCACAATTATAGTAGGATACTTCAACACAACACTTTCGGAGAAGGACAGGACATTCAGTAAGAAGCTCAATAGAGACACGGAAGACCTAATTACAACAATCAACCAACTTGACCTCATTGACTTATACAGAACTCTCCACCCAACTGCTGCAAAGTATACTTTTTTTTCTAGCTCACATGGAACATTCTCTAGAATAGACAACATATTAGGTCATAAAACAAACCTTTGCAGAATCCAAAACATCGAAATATTACAAAGCATCTTCTCAGACCACAAGGCAATAAAACTAGAAATTAATAACAGAAAAACTAGGGAAAAGAAATCAAATACTTGGAAACTGAACAATACCCTCCTGAAAAAAGACTGGGTTATAGAAGACATCAAGGAGGGAATAAGGAAATTCATCGAATGCAACGAGAATGAAAATACTTCCTATCAAAATCTCTGGGACACAGCAAAAGCAGTGCTCAGAGGCCAATTTATATCGATAAATGCACACATACAAAAAGAAGAAAGAGCCAAAAGCAGAGAACTGTCCCTACAACTTGAACAAATAGAAAGTGAGCAACAAAAGAATCCATCAGGCACCAGAAGAAAACAAATAATCAAAATTAGAGCTGAACTAAATGAATTAGAGAACAGAAAAACAATTGAAAGAATTAACAAAGCCAAAAGCTGGTTCTTTGAAAAAATTAACAAAATTGATAAACCATTGGCTAGACTGACTAAAGAAAAACAGGAAAGGAAACAAATAACCCGAATAAGAAACGAGAAGGGCCACATCACAACAGACCCAACTGAAATTAAAAGAATCATATCAGATTATTACGAAAAATTGTACTCTAACAAATTTGCAAACCTAGAAGAAACGGATGAATTCCTGGAAAAACACTACCTACCTAAACTAACACATTCAGAAGTAGAACAACTAAATAGACCCATAACAAAAAAAGAGATTGAAACGGTAATCAAAAACTCCCAACAAAAAAAAGCCCTGGCCCGGACAGCTTCACTGCAGAGTTCTACCAAACTTTCAGAGAAGAGTTAACACCACTACTACTACAGGTACTTCAAAGCATAGAAAATGACGGAATACTACCCAACTCATTCTATGAAGCCACCATCTCCCTGATACCAAAACCAGGTAAAGACATCACAAAAAAAGAAAATTACAGACCTATATCCCTCATGAACATAGATGCAAAAATCTTCAACAAAATTCTAGCCAATAGAATTCAACAACATATCAAAAAAATAATTCACCACGACCAAGTGGGATTTATACCAGGTATGCAAGGCTGGTTTAATATTAGAAAAACCATTATTGGAATCCACCATATTAATAAAACAAAAGACAAAAACCACATGATCTTATCAATTGATGCAGAAAAGGCATTTGACAAAGCCCAACACCCACTTATGATAAAAACTCTCACCAAAATAGGAATTGAAGGAAAATTCCTCAACATAATAAAGGGCATTTATGCAAAGACAACAGCCAACATCACTCTAAATGGAAAGAACCTGAAAGCATTTCTCTTGAGAACGGGAAGCAGACAAGGATGCCCTTTATCACCGCTCTTATTCAACATTGTGCTAGAAGTCCTAGCCAGAGCAATTAGGCTAGACAAAGAAATAAAGGGCATCCAGATTGGCAAAGAGGAAGTAAAATTATCTCTATCTGCAGATGACATGATCTTATACACAGAAAATCCCAATGAATCCTCCAGAAAACTACTGAAACTAATAGAAGAGTTTGGCAGAGTCTCAGGTTATAAGATAAACATACAAAAATCACTTGGATTCTTCTACATCAACAAAAAGAACACTGAAGAGGAAATAACCAAATCAATACCATTCACAGTAGCCCCCAAGAAGATAAAATACTTAGGAATAAATCTTACCAAGGATGTAAAAGACCTATACAAAGAAAACTATAAAGCTCTACAACAAGAAATTAAAAAGGACATACTTAAGTGGAAAAACATACCTTGCTCATGGATAGGAAGACTTAACATAGTAAAAATGTCTATTCTACCAAAAGCCATCTATACATACAATGCACTTCCGATCCAAATTCCAATGTCATTTTTTAAGGTGATAGAGAAACAAATCACCAACTTCATATGGAAGGGAAAGAAGCCTCGGATAAGCAAAGCATTACTGAAAAAGAAGAAGAAAGTGGGAGGCCTCACTTTACCTCATTTCAGAACCTATTATACAGCCACAGTAGTCAAAACAGCCTGGTACTGGTACAACAACAGACACATAGACCAGTGGAACAGAATTGAGAACCCAGATATAAATCCATCCACATATGAGCAGCTGATATTTGACAAAGGACCAGTGTCAGTTAATTGGGGAAAAGATAGTCTTTTTAACAAATGGTGCTGGCATAACTGGATATCCATTTGCAAAAAAATGAAACACGACCCATACCTCACACCATGCACAAAAACTAACTCCAAGTGGATCAAAGACCTAAACATAAAGACTAAAACGATAAAGATCATGGAAGAAAAAATAGGGACAACCTTAGGAGCCCTAATACAAGGCATAAACAGAATACACAACATTACTAAAAATGACGAAGAGAAACCAGATAACTGGGAGCTCCTAAAAATCAAACACCTATGCTCATCTAAAGACTTCACCAAAAGAGTAAAAAGACCACCTACAGACTGGGAAAGAATTTTCAGCTACGACATCTCCGACCAGCGCCTGATCTCTAAAATCTATATGATTCTGTCAAAACCCGACCACAAAAAGACAAACAACCCAATCAAGAAGTGGGCAAAGGATATGAACACACACTTCACTAAAGAAGATATTCAGGCAGCTAACAGATACCTGATAAAATGCTCTCGATCATTAGCCATTAAAAAATTAGAGAAATGCAAATTAAAACCACGATGAGATTCCATCTCACTCCAACAAGGCTGGCATTAATCCAAAAAACACAAAATAATAAATGTTGGAGAGGCTGCAGAGAGATTGGAACTCTTATACACTGCTGGTGGGAATCTAAAATGGTACAACCACTTTGGAAATCTATCTGGCGTTATCTTAAAAAGTTAGAAATACAACTACCATACAATTCAGAAATCCCACTCCTCAGAATATACCCTAGAGAAATAAGAGCTTTCACACAAACAGATATATGCACACCCATGTTTATTGCAGCACTGTTTACAATAGCAAAAAGCTGGAAGCAACCAAGGTGTCCATCAACGGATGAATGGGTAAATAAATTGTGATATATTCACACAATGGAATACTACGCATCGATAAAGAACAGTGACGAATCTCTGAAACATTTCATAACATGGAGGAACCTGGAAGGCATTATGCTGAGTGAAATTAGTCAGAGGCAAAAGGACAAATATTGTATAAGACCAGTATTATAAGATCTTGAGAAATAGTATAAACTGAGAAGAACACATACTTTTGTGGTTACGAGGAGGGGAGGGAGGGAGGGTGGGAGAGAGTTTTTTACTGATTAGTTAGTAGATAAGAACTGCTTTAGGTGAAGGGAAGGACAATATTCAACACACAGAAGGTCAGCTCAAATGGACTGGACCAAAAGCAAAGAAGTTTCCGGGATAAACTGAATACTTTAAAGGTCACGAAGCAAGAGCGGGGGTTTGGGGACTATGGCTTAAGGGGACTTCTAAGTCAATTGGCAAAATAATTCTATTATGAAATCATTCTGCATCCTACTTTGAAATGTGGCATCTGGGGTCTTAAATGCTAACAAGCAGCCATCTAAGATGCATCAATTGGTCTCAACCCACCTGGATCAAAGGAGAATGAAGAACACCAAGGTCACATGACAACTATAAGCCCAAGAGACAGAAATGGCCACATGAACCAGAGGCTTACATCATCCTGAGACCAGAAGAACTAGATGTTGTCCGGCCACAACTGATGACTGCCCTGACAGGAAGCACAACAGAGAACCCCTGAAGGGAGCAGGGGATCAGTGGGATGCAGACCCCAAATTCTCATAAAAAGACCAGACTTAATGGTCTGACTGAGACTAGAGGAATCCCGGCGGTCATGGTCCCCAAACCTTCTGTTGGCCCAGGACAGGAACCATTCCAGAAGACAACTCATCAGACATGGAAGGGACTGGACAATGGGTTGGAGAGAGATGTTGATGAAGAGTGAGCTACTTGTATCAGGTGGACACTTGAGACTGTGTTGGCATCTCCTGTCTGGAGGGGAGATGGGAGGGTAGAGAGGGTTAGAAACTGGCAAAATTGTTACGAAAGGAGAGACCGAAAGAGCTGACTCATTAGGGGGAGAGTAAGCGGGAGTATGGAGTAAGGTGTATATAAGCTTATACGTGACAGACTGACTTGATTTGTAAACGTTCACTTAAAGCTCAATAAAAATTATTAAAAAAAAAAAAAAAAATGTCTACCCTTTCACTCTGCCTACCCAAACCCTACTCATTTTTTAAGGTCCTGCTTGAATGCCAACTCCCCCCTTGAATCTATTACTTACCACCCAACTTTCCCAAGGCACTTTATTTAAGAGCTTTATTTACATCAGAAACCCCAGTGGCGTAGTGATTAAGTGCTACAGCTGCTAACCAAAAGGTCAGCAGTTCGAATCCACCAGGTGCTCCTTGGAAACTCTATGGGGCAGTTCTACTCTGTTCTATAGGGTCGCTATGAGTCGGAAACGACTCAGGAGCAATGGGTTTTATTTGAGTCAATTAAAGGGCATTTATCTTATAATGCCTTCAATCGTAGTATGTCTCCATCTATCTCACCTTCCACACTAAGCTGTAAGCTCTTTGAGGGCAGGCTATGCTTCTGTATCTTAGAGTTCCCAAAGCGAGTCTCACAGTGCTTCACGTGCAGACGTTTCTCCCTGAATTCTCACTGAATGACTGTTTATTGACAGAAATTAGCCTTTTGGTTTGACCCCCATGTGCTAATGCTGGAAAAGGCCGAGGCAAGTGAGGAAAGCAGGTTTGGTGGCTGAACAACGTGCACACGTGCAGTGAGGCATGAACCCGCAACGACACACATACCCCGCCTACACGGAAGGCTGGCTCATAAATTCTGTCCATTTTAAAGCAGTTACAGGATTAATGACAAAAAAACTAAGTGGCGCTCAGCAAGCACTTCATCCCTCTTGAAAGTTAATGATTTTTAAAAGCCTTAGTCATTTTATTCCATGGACCACAGACTCTTTAAAAAGTTAAAGATGAGTACTACTGTGGAAAAAAAGTGCGCTGGGCTATTCTCAGAGAAGACCCACAGTCCAAGTCTACTGGAGAAAAACTTCAGGCTGGGCATCACAAAGTCTGGGTTCAAGGCTGGGCAGTTATACTGCGTGGGCACTTCATCTAATCAAGCTGTTTTTCCCATCTACAAGCAAACAAAAATCTCTCCTATACAGGAAAACTTTTTTCCTCCAACTTAGTACCCCAAACGTGGTTCTCCATTCAAGCAGCAGGAAGAAGTGAATGAAGGAGAAAAACATGATGTTCTGCCACCTTTTCTGGTACAAGCTATTTAAGGACCTTGATTCAGCCTAGAATCTAATAAGTGCAACTCAAAGTCAGTGTGTGGCCGATGACAGAAAGGGTTGATTGCAGAAGATGAGGGCCAATTTCCTTCCATAGTTCTGACAAAGTGATCTAACCAAGCCAATGGAGGCAGCCCTAGGTTCAGACAAAGCTCTCTGTCAAACATTTCCTGTATCCTTCTACTCCTTCCCCTCCAGGTCAAGCCATCATCATCTCAAGGCTGACTTCCAGCAAGAGTCACCTAGCTGGTCTCCCTGACTCTGGTCTCCCAGGAGCCAAGTATCATACTTGTTAGAGCCAAGTCTAGTGCTGATGGATGACCTACCAATTGCCAAATCCGTGCATCTCTCTTCAGCTTTTACCTTATTTGACTGTCTACCATTTACAACTGTTGAAACCATGCTGCACTTCTTTTTAAAATCCTCTCACCTCCCTTGAGACGGCCCCTCTTGATTCTTTCCTTCACTGGCTTCTTTTCTGCTACCCATTGGTAAAGCTATTGCTCCTTAGCCTTCTGTCCTCTGCCTCTTCCTCTCTTTTGACATACTGCTTATAATCAATCTCATCCACTTCGATGGCCTCAACTTGCTCCTATTTGCTACTTACTCTCGAATTGACAATTTTCCCAGCTCCAGACCCACTTTTCAGTTGCCAAGCAAGGAATGTCAACACGGTTGCTTCACAGGCACCTCACACTGGCCATGACCTAGCTACTGAAATCATACTCAGTAGCTTCCATAAGTCAACAGACATTCATTGAGCCCTGACTGCAAGGTTCCTGCCCTGATGCAAATTACACTTGTGTTCCAGTTTTAGCAAACAGATTCCTCCCCTGTCCCTTCTAGTAGCACCATTTCTCTGGAATTAGGGCCCTGCCTTTCCCCAAGCCAGACCTCCCAGTACTTGAGTTCCGCCCTTGGAACACCAGTCCTATTACTGGGCCTGCCTCCTTGATCCTGGCGGCATATCTGCCTGTCCTTTCCCTGTTGACCTGTGGCTGGAAGCTTGGATACTGTCCTTTGCTTATTTGCAGTTGCTGACAAGTCCTTTAGCCTATCTGTACCTCAACATCCTTACCTGCAAGCTAAGGATAATAATAGTGTCATCTCCCTCCAGGGCTTATTGTGAGGACCAAATGAGACTAGTTTGGTACCCATTAAGTACTCAATAAATGATCATTAGCATCATTATTATTTTTATTACTGAGGTCCCCAACATACTATCTTAACCATGGACTTTCCCCACCTCTTGAGGAGGTATGAGTTTGAGGCAGAAAGGAACTTCTCCTCCCATCATCCCCGCTACTGTGGCTGTGTGTGGGCTCAGTTCATCCCTCAAAGGCTCGCCCACCTACACCCAACTGTGGAAATCCAGTACCTCTCAGCGTCAGGTAGCCGTGAGCCAGGTTAGCCAAAGCCTGTGCACATTTCCAATGTTTTTCCCCAAAAATAATCCGAGAAAGGATGACACAGCGAATCAGCTCCCGGTTTGCTTGAGTATTCTGTGGAGAGAAAAGAAGTTATTATTATTTTTTTTTTTTCTGGAAAGGAGAAATATCTCCAGCCCACGTTCTTCTCACTAGAACACACGCCTGAATTCATCTTACGTCTTTTTTCTCTTCTCTTTCCTTGCCATCCCACGTCCAAGCTATCAAGTCCTACTGGCTCCATCTTAATCCTAAATCCTCAAACCAAGCTCTTTTCCTCATTTCTGCCATGAGTACCTAGTCGAAGCCACCTTCATCTTTAACCTGCCTGACTACAACAGACTCTCTTTACTGCTTTCTCTTGCCCCTTGGCCTACTTTCTTCATGATAGCCAGAGTAATTAACTTTTCATTGTGGAAAATTTTCAAAATATATAAAAATAGACAGCATGGACAATGAATCATTTGGCTTCATTATCAGTTATCTATTCATGGACAATCTTGTTTCATATCTATACTCCCCATCCACCCATCTTCCCCTTCTACTATTCTGAAGCAAATTTAAGACAGTATATCATTTCACCTATTAATATTTCCTAAATATCTCTAAAAGATAAGGACTTAAAAAATTACTTAAAAAAAAAATACCATCATCTACCAAAAAATTAACAATAACAACCTGCATTATGTAGATGACATAACCTTGCTTGCTGAAAGTGAATAAGACTTGAAGCACTTACTGATGAAGATCAAAGGCCACAGCCTTCAGTATGGATTCCACCTCAACACAAAGAAAACAAAAATCCTCACAATTGGACAAATAAGCCACATCAAGATAAATGGAGAAAAGACTGAAGTTGTCAAGGGTTTCATTTTACTTGGATCCACAATCAACACCCATGGAAGCAGCAGTCAAGAAATCAAAAGATGCATTGCACTGGGCAAATCTGCTGCAAAAGACCTCTTTAAAGTGTTGAAAAGCAAAGATGTCACCTTGACGGCTAAGGAGCACCTAACTGAAGCCATGGTGTTTTCAATCACCTCATATGTACACAAAAGCTAGACAATGAATAAGGAAGACCGAAGAAGAACTGACACCTTTGAACTATGGTGTTGGCAAAGAATACTGACTATACCATGGGGTGCCAAAAGAACGAACAAATCTGTCTTGGAAGAATACAACCAGAATGCTCCTTAGAAGCCAGGATGGTGAGACTATGTCTCACATACTTTGGATGTGTTGTCAGGAGGGATCATTCCCAGGAGAAGGACATCATGCTTGGTAAAGTAGAGGGTCAGCGAAATAGAGGAAGACCCTCAAGGAGATGGACTAACACACAGTGGCTGCAACAATGGGCTCAAGCATAACAATGACGGTGAGGATGGTCCAGGAACGGGCAGTGTTTCATTCTGTTGTACAGTGGGTTGCTGAGTCGGAACCAACTCAATGGCACCTAACAACAACCAAAAAATTAAAAATAATACCTTAATATCAAATATGTAGTCTCATAATTATTTCATAAATTTTTCATAAATTATTTCATAAATTTTTTTTTTTTTAGTTTAACTCAGAATCCAATTATAGCCCACATGAGATCAGTTGACAGATCTCTTAAGTCTCTTTTTATCTTTAGGTTCCCCCTCCATTATGGATTGAACTGTGTCTCCCCCACCCCACCCCAAATATATATTGAAGTCCTAATCCCTAGACCTGTAAATATGACCCTATTTGGAAACAAGGGTTTTCTTTTGTTATATTAACGAGATCATTCTCTTGTAGGGTGAGTCCTAAACCTAACCCTTCTAAATGGTATTTTATAAAAAGAAAAAACACACAGAAAGACACACGCAAAGGGGAAGACAGACACTATGTAAAGACATGTTTACAAGCAGTCAAGGAATAAGAAGAAATGCCAAGGTTTCAAAAGCAGAAAACAAGGCTCATCCCCTAGAGCCCAGAGACAGAGCAAGAGGGAGAGAGAGAGAGTGCTTAGCCCTGCTGAAGCCCTAATTCAAATTCCTAGCATCCAGAACTGTGAAAAAATAAATTTCTGTTCTTGTAAACCACCCACTTGTGGTATATTTTGTTATGGCAGCACTAGGAAAGTAAGACAGCCTCCATCTCTCATTCTTTTTTGTGCAAATTATTTGTTATTTGTTAATTCCCACAGATGTGAATTGTGTTGATTCAGCATGCCCCTCCATTCTCTGTTCTGCCTTTGTATTAGCGGTTGGATTTAGAAGACTGATTAGTTTTAGGTTTAGTATGTTTTTCTTTTCCCTTTTTAGAAAGACTAACTTTATAGGTGGTGGTATGTTCTTTCCAGGGCTTTGAACGAGTTTGTTCTGGTTCAGATCCCTGCTGAGAATTTGCATTTCCACCCCAGATACACTGGATCAGAATCGACATTTTAACAAGATCTCCAGGTGATTCGTATAGATTCTCATCTTGTTAAAAAGTAGATTCTGATTCAATATATCTGGGGTGGAAATGCACATTCTCAGCAGGAGTTCAAACCTTAACAAACTGGTTCGAAGCCCTGGTTCTTTCATCAAAACACAGCTAATATTTTGTCTCTCTTTTTCTGATGTTATAAGAACTGGATGGATGAATTCATTAAGAGACTGTAAAATGTGTATACGGTAATTCTAGCATTCTTTTTTCACTTATTAGCTAGTATAATCCTATAAAAGGAAATTTCCCTTCATCTACTCAATAGTATAGTTCATATTAGAAAGGGAGGACACATGATTTATCCCTTCCCCTTATTTGCCAGCTTTCAACATAATGAGTTCATTCACTAGTATCCTCTGATGGTGACCCGATAGGGCTTTTTATTAATTTACAGATTTTTAGATATACTTGATATGCTAGTATAATCTTTTTTTAATTTTTTTTTTTTTTTTTTGTGCTTCATTTTTTAACATTGTGCTTTAGAGGAAGGTTTACAGAGCAAACTAGTTTTTCATTAAACAATTAGTACACATTATTTTGTGACATTCATTGCTTGCCAACCCCACATGTCAACACTCCCTTTCTCAATCTTGAGTTCCCCATAACCAGCTTTCCTGTCCTCTCCTGCCTTCCCGTCCTTGCCCCTGGGCAGGGGTGCCCATTTAGTCTCATTTTGTTTTATGGGTGGTATAACCTTTTAATATAAATTAGACCACGTGACTCTCCCATTCAAAACCTTCTGAGAGGTTCCCACTTTTTATTCTAAATAAAATCCAAAGTCCTTACCATGGCCTCCAAAAAAAAATAAACACATTGCCAGCAAGTTGATTTCGAGTCATAGCAACCCTACAGGACAAAGCGGAACTGCCCCATGGGGTTTCCAAGGAGTAGCTGGTGGATTTGAACTGTCAACCTTTTGGTTAACAGCTAAGCTCTTAACCACTGCGCCGCCAGGGCTCCATGGCTCTGCATAACATGGCCCTAATAAGCTCCCTGACTGCACTTACCGCTCTCTCAAGCTCTGTGAAAGGCATACTGACCAGCTGTTCCTCAACATGACAAACTCATTCTAACTCAGGGATCTGCACTTGCTATTCTCCCTGCTTGGATACTCTCCCATGTAGGTCACTCTCTCATTTCGTTCACCTCAGAGAGATCTTTCTTGGCCACTCTACCTGAAACAGCCTCTCACCACATCGCTTGCTATCCCCTTACATGTTTTATTTTTTCTTCATAAAACTTAACCTCTATCTGATATTGCATTAACTATGTTTTCCTTGTTTGTCTATTATCTGTCTTCCCAAACAAAAGATAAGTTTCTTGAGGACAGAAGTTCATTCCCCATGTTCACTGCCATATGTCCTGTGCCTGGCACAGGGAAGGGATTCATTTATTTGCTTAACGAATCATCTCTCTATTAGCAAGGATAGGGATGTGGTGAGGGAAAGAGCTGCCCTGCCCCTAGAGAAATGATAGGCAGAGCTCTCTTAGAAATCATAAAATTGCAGCGTCAAGTCACAGATTTCAGGGACTTTAAAAACGCAACCATCTTTCGGCTGTACCAATAGGCAAAGTTAGGCATTCATTTCCTGGTGAGGTGAAAATAGCACATCAAGGACTCAAAAGCCTGGACTTTCAGCCCTGGTTCTAATGTTTACTGAATATGTTGCTTTGGCAAAGATCATCCTGAGTCTGCTTTCTTTTCTGAGATTTGGAAACCTATCCCACCTACCTCATAGAGTTACTGTGAGGAAAAAATGAGTCAGCATCAAAGTGATCCAAACTTGTTAAGCGCTATGTAAATGTAACCAGCTTAAAAAGCGGTGCAGGTACAGTACACCTCACGGGGGTCCCGGTGGTACAGGTACAGTACGCCTCACGTGGGTCCTGGCGGTGCAGGTATAGTACACCTCATATGGGTCCTGGTGGTGCAGGTACAGTACGCCTCATGTGGGTCCTGGTGGTGCAGGTACAGTACGCCTGGGTCCCAGTGGTGCAGGTACAGTACGCCTTATGTGGGTCCTGGTGGTGCAGGTACAGTACGCCTTATGTGGGTCCTGGTGGTACAGGTATAGTACGCCTTATGTGGGTTTCAGTGGTGCAGGTACAGTGTGCCTCAAGTGGGTCCTAGAGATGCAGGTACAGTACAGTACGCCTCATGTGGGTCCTGGTGGTACAGGTACAGTATGCCTTATGTGGGTCCTGGTGGTGCGGGTACAGTACACCTGGGTCCCAGTGGTGCAGGTACAGTACGCCTCACGTGGGTCCTGGCAGTGCAGGTTTAGTATGCCTTATGTGGGTCTCAGTGGTGCAGATACAGTATGCCTCAAGTGGGTCCTAAAGGTGCAGGTACAGTATACCTCATGTGGGTCCTGGCGGTGCAAGTACTGTATGCCTCACGTGGGTCCCATTGGTGCAGGTACAGTACACCTCACGTGCGTCCTAGCAGTGCAAGCAGAGTACACCTTGTGTGGGTCCCGGTGGTGCAGGTACGGTATGCCTCATGTGGGTCCCGATGGTACAGGTACAGTACGCCTATGTGGATCCAAGGACTGATCCCTCCTGGCCCCTATTCTCCCACTAAAGCTAAAGCTTCACCTGCTCCCAGCTCAAATACCAAAACCAAAAAAACCAAACCCTGTGCCGTCGAGTTGATTCTGACTCACAGCGACCCTATACAACAGCGTAGAACTGCCCCACAGAGTTTCCAAGGAGTGCCTGGCGGATTCGAACTGCCCACCCTTTGGTTAGCAGCCATAGCACTTAACCACTACGCCACCGCTCAAATACATGGAAGCAAATAATGTTAGAGGGACATTCCCACAATGCTTTAAATCATCTATTCTGTCAGAACTTGGGTGCCCACCATGGGCTGACTACAGTAGCAACTAAGTTCTATTTGAAGCAGCAGCACAATAGCACTTAAAAAAAAAAAAAAAAAAGACACTGGATTGGGAGTCCAAAGCCTTGAATTCTGGTTCTGGCTCTGGACATTCTGTATTCATCCTTTCCCAAAATCCTTGCCCTGAGGAAACTGAAACAAGCAACATGGGCTATAGAGATCAACCCAGTATACTGCTGCTTGCTGGTGGCAATGTCCCAGCCCCTCAGAGCTGTGAGAACTGAGTATGGTAAAAGCTCTGCTATCCCTCAGATTTAACTCCCAAAGTCTAAATCTTTGTCATTATCCAGCCCAACCAAGGAGTTTCAAGCCTTCAAACTCACACTTGTACTCCATGGCAGAAAGTACTTTACTGCTTCTAGAAATGACCTTTCTAGCCTGGATTTGTGAGATACTAATGGGTCCAGGCCAGGACAATTCTGCTTTGCAAGCTTTCTGGGTAAATCACAGAGGACCCATCTAGGGAGATATCTCCCAGCCTTTCCTAAACCAGCTGCAGACCGTTTTTTCACAAGTATACTTCATGATCATTTTCTTTCTTGGCCAGGAAGTCAGTTTAAAAATTCCTCTGTTGACAGATCATGCTCTGGAAGCAGGCTAGTGCCTGCATTCAGATAGTGAGGGCCATTACTGTGCTATCTCAGTTTCCTGGATTTTGAACACTCTTGCTTATGCCCTTGCTCAAAGACCCTAGTTCCCAAGTCTTTGACTCACTCCTAGAAACACACACCTGGACTCTCTGACCTCTGCAGCTACCTCCTGTTTCTGGTCCTTTGGTTTATGACTCCACTATAACCATAAGTATCTCACCTGTACCCTTATGAAGCCTGAGCCTAGCTCTCTGCCTGGCTACCCTTGTTCTCAACCTCCTACCTCAATATCCTAATCCCTTCTGAGTGGTGTCTTACAAAACGGGGACACAGACACAGAAAGGCACACACACATGGGATTACTCAAGATGTACTTGTTAAACCTTCTAGAGGAAATTAAAAAACATTTTTTTTTTTTTTTTAATTAAAGACAATCAAACAGCAACAGGAGGAACCAAACGTTATGTTTGAGTTTAAAGCCAGGAGCATGAGTACTCCAAGGAGGAACGCACAGTGAACCATGTGGGCAACTTCACGCCAGGTGGGCTAGCTCCTAACTATGCTTTGCTTTATTTTCTCCCACCATACAAAGAAATCAAATACCTTCCTCTACTACTTCATGCACATCAGTCTAGTTAAGGTAGAACTTCTCAAATCATGGGCACTATTTTTAAACTGAAACAAAAACCTAATGAGTTTTTTTTTTTTTTTTTTTACCATGTTTTCCTTAATCAGCACAGCTGTTTTCTTCTGGGATTGGGCTAATTTGTCTTCGGGAAGAGACATGCAGTCTATGATCTTCTCCTCCTCCTTGGATGTAGTGTCTTCTTCACTCTCTCCAGAACCCTCAGTGGGATACAAGTCATCTGTTTGCTGGTGTGCTAGGTCACTGGTTTGCTGTGACCTGTGGGTACGGGCGGTGAGGGATGGAGTCAGGATTTGGCTTTTGTATACAGCAAACAAGGTTAAAACTAAAGAATATACCCCTCCCAACTAGGGGCTAGATATATGATTTCTGAAAAAAAAAAAAGCATGAAGGAGTAAAGCTGAAGTGTTAATTTACGAAACCTTTAAAGTCCAGCCTTAGAACAGCAACATGGTAGCTCAAATTCAACAGATTTGGCATCCCACCCACCTGTAACAGCTCTGCTGGTTACGAACCATATGACCTTAAGCAAGTTATTGTTTAATTTACTTCTCTGTTGAATGAGAACTATATGAGTACTTACCTGATGAAGCTATGGGAGGATTAAATGAGATAATGCTCAAAAATCACTTAGTACAGTGCTCTTTTACCATTAGCTATTGTCATTATCATTATCATCAGTGCCATGATTTGGTTTCTTTATCTATAAAATGAGAGTATTGCATTGGAAGTTCCCAAAGATTCTTCTGGTTCTAAAAGTCTGATCCATAGCAGGAAAGAAAATGGATATAGTAAACTAAAAAAAGACACCTAACATTTTGAGGTAAGATTTTGCATGTCCTCTTTCATGTATCTTAAAGAAAAACTTCAATACGTGGTGGCCAACTAACTAAAGAGGACATGAGTCCCCCCAGAAGGAGGGGAGGGAACCCCACACTGGATCAAGTGCAGACTTAGAAGAGAAATGGCCCTCTCAGTTGTTAGAAATAAATATGGTAAGAAACTGCTATGCAGAGGCATGTGGGCAAACCAGGTCAGGGCTAGGAGAGCAACTTTTCTTCCGGCCCACGTCCAAGCAGGGTCCCCTTCTGCCCAAAGACAGAAGCATGCTTTCAGAAGACATGCTAACTCAATGGAAAAGTAAGGGAAGGCTGGCTATGCAATGTTATCCAAAGACGTGTAATAAACTTGCCTCTTCTCTGTCTGGTGAATTCTGTACTCCCCCTTCATGACACTGCTCAGATGTCACCTCTGCTGGAAGTCTTTTCTAAATAGACTAGAGATACACACACCCCCTAAAGTGCTTTAAAAATTTTGCCCCTTGTAGATCTTAAAAGCCTGTGAGTGGCCATCTAAGATACTCCACTGGTCTCACTCTGTTGGGAGCAAGGGAGAAGGAAGAAAACTAAAGACACGAGGAAAAGATTACTCCAAAGGACTAACGAACCACATCTACCACTGCCTCCACCAGACCAAGTCCAGTACAACTAGATAGTGCCCGGCTACCACCACTGACTGCTCTGACAGGGATCACAATAGAGGGTCCCAGACAGAGCTGGAGAAAAATGTGCAACAAAATTCGAACTCACAAAAAAAAGAGCAGGCTTGCCTTACAGAGACCAGAAAAACCCTGAGAGTATAGCCCCTGAACACCCTTTTAGCTCAGTAATGAAGTCGCTCGTGAGGTTCACCCTTTAGCCAAAGATCAGACAGGCCCATAAAACAAAACAAGACTAAAAGGGCAGACCAGCCCAAGAGCAAGGACTAGAAGGCAAGAGGGGACAGGAAAGCTGGTAATAGGGAGCCCAAGGTCAAGAAGGAAGAGTGTTAACATGTCGTGGGGTTGGTAACCAATGTCATAAAACAGTACACGTACTAACTGTTTAATGAGAAGCCAGTTCGCTCTGTAAACATTGAAAGTACAATTTAAAAAAAAAATATTGCCCCTTGTGAAAAATGGCGCGGTGGCATCAGACCTCTAACTTCGCAAGGCAGGGAGAAGAATCAAGATCATCAGCATCGGCCCAAGGCTGATTCCTATGAGATGGAGGTCAGATGTACCTCCTTTCTCTATCTTTTTACCAATTCTGACACCAGCCATCTCTTCTACTTCTCTACTGAGTTCGATGATTCATTGCAATAGCCACACAGAACTCATAGAGCATACCCACAGTTAAGGGGTTTATTAGGGAAGTAACAGGTTACAATTCAGGATCAGGAACAACTCAGGATACAGTTCTTCAGTCAGGACAGCTTCTCAGCCATGCCCCCAGATAGGCCTCTCTCTCGGCTCTCAGTCCCTCAGCCTGGCCTTTGCTCTGCTCAGGCAAGTGTTACAAAGATCTAGCTCTGCTAATAAGTGCTCAAAGGCATCCCACTCCAGCAGTAAACCTCCTGCCCAAAGGTGCTCAGCTCTCTCACTCCGTGGATCCATATGCCCGCTATAGCCACCTCTCTTCATGGCCCAGCAAGCCCACTGTGCCATCTTGATCTGGTCTCCTGGTTTTCCTGCCACTGTTTCTCTGTCACTGATTCTTGCCATCTTACAACATCTCTGATGTTATAGCTCTCTCTCTGTTTTCCGAGTCTAGGAGGTTCTCAGCATAGGGACCCCAGGTCCAAAGGGAATGCTCTGCTACTGGCTCTTCTTGGTGGCTGTAAGATCCCCCTCTCTCTCCACTTCTGGGATGGGCTCCCTTTAAGCCTAGTGGAATGGAAAAACTGACCAATTCTCTCATTAGAGTTCTATACACCTTATCTGTATGGTTCCACTCCTGCGAGGGTTCCCTGTACCTTATTTTCATTGTTAGCAAGCTGTTCAATCCCCTCGGTGGGCCATAAGCACCTTATTTACACAGTCTCACCCAATCATCCCCATCATTTTATGGGAGTCACAAAACCATCAATGACTAGAAGGGCCATATTAAATAATTCACTGCACCACACCCACAAACCTCCACAATAGTAAGAATGGCATTATGTTCTAATTTTTTTTCTAGGGAGGTGGTCTTTGTTTTGCTTTTGAGTCTTCTTTGCCTTCCAGCAAATGAACTCTACTAGGGAAGGGCTGAGTCTCATTCATTTCTGAAACACGGATACTTGACCCAGAGTAAAAACAAATAAGGGTTTGTTAAATGAATGAAAAAAGAAAGTGTCTCTGGAATGCCTGAAAAACACTGAAAGAGAATCTATGGCAAGAGACCATAACCTCAAGAAAACAAATAGAATATTTAGTACCTCAATATAAGATTTTACATAGGCTGCACTTTTCACAGACCTGGAGCAGAAGTTATCTCTATTGAGGTCACCAAAGAGATTACTAATTAAAAACTATAAGCCCTAAACAAAAAAATATGTTAAATTCAGCCTTGCATGTAATTAAGCTGAGGCCAGAAGGAGCAGGTTTCAACAGCAGAAACCACAAAAGAATGAGAAACACTGAGGTCTCGACAAATGCTTTGACAATATAAGACCTAAACTAGCATTGACCATCTTGGTATAAAAGATAAGATGGCTGAGGAATACTGACCACTTACATATCTAGAAAAGGAATCAAAATAAAAAGAATAATCAGGTTGAATGAAGGGCCTGCCTTGCCAAACTTACACTTATTCCAGGTTGCCAACATAAATACGAATTCTGGTTAGTTTATCTCCAAGAAATTCTACTGGTGAATGCTAGATTTTTTTTAACTTTATTTTTATAGCTATATAAAACTATTTTATAGTTATTTATCTGATCCTCAAGATATTTTATGAGGGAGCACAGTGTTGCACTATCCAACATGGTAACCACAACCCACAGATGACTACTGAATACATGAAATGTAGCTAGTGTGAGTTCAGTTGTACCATGAGCATAAGACACACACTAGATTTTGAAGACTTAGTATGAAAAAAGGATACAAAATATCCATCAATAGTTTATATGATACTATTTTAGATATATTGGGATAAACGAATTATAGTATTACGATTACATTCACCTGTTTCTCTTTATTTTTTCTATGTGGCCACTAGATTTTAAATTATTATCTACGTGGCTGGCATCTGTGGTGTGCATTATATTTCTTTCGTACAGCACTTGTACGGCTTAGTGGTTCTCAAGTGGGAGTGATTTTGCCCTGTGGATTATTCTGCAAAGTCTGGTGACTTTTTGGTTGTCTCAATTGGGGGAGATGCTACTATTATCTGGTGGGTAGAGAATAGGGATGCTACTAAACATCCTATAATGCACAGGACAGGCCTCAGAACAAAGAGTTATCCAGCCCGAAATGTCAAAAGCACCAAGACTGAGAAACCCTGGTATAGAGGAATGGTTAATGGACTTTGGAGTCAGACTGCTCAGTCTGAATACCACTTATTAGCTGTGTGGCTTTAGGTAAGTTGCCCAGCTCTCTCTGATTCAGATTCCTCATCTATAAAATGGGGTAGCAGTACCTTCCTCATATGGCTGTGGGAATTAAATGAGTTAATATGTGTAAAGTATTTAGAACAGTGCCTAGTGCATAATATGTGCTCAGCAGCATTAGCTAATATGATACGAACAATTGTTATTTACTCATCATCTCTTTATTTCATGAAACTGAATTCTAATTTACTCATTAACTGTTATATACAATGTTCTCTGACTTCACTGATCTTGTTACAACTAACTCAATCTTTACTTTAAAACACTTAACATTCCCTTAAGTTAGGAAAAAAAATTATTTTCCATTCTGCATTGGTTGTACAAGTACAAATGGGTTTTACAGCAGACTTGTTATAAAAACACACTGCAGAAATCGGGGAGGAACAATTCAGAAAAGGCAGGTGAGAACAGCTGCACAGCTTGAAGAATGTAATCAGTGTCACTGAATTGTATGTGCAGAAATTGTTGAATTGGTTTAGGTTGTGCTATGCATAGTTTTAACAACAACAACAAAAAAAAGTATAAGAAATAATGATAGGGAACTCCCACCAGTGACTCATCCGCAAGGATATGGCCTTGGCCTTAAATTGTAAATTGGTGTAGAAATATAGTCGTGTCCTAAGTTAAAATAAAATGCTTAAAGTACAAAAAAGAAAAAGCCTACATCACAGAGGCTCAACCTTCTCTTCTACAAACTGTGCATACTAAGCTTCTCACCCAGGTTTGCCTTGAGAGGAAAGCCCCAGTGTTTCAGACTGGTGAGTGTGACCTCAAGGCTTTGTAGTACTTACAAATGGAAGCATGAGTCCCAGTCACTGTCATTGTTGACGGTTGGAATGCGGATGGGGCTGGCTCGCATCTTCTTCCTACCAAGAAGCACAAGTGAGGCCAGCGTGGCCAAAAACGCTTAGAAGCTTCTTCTGTTTTTCCTCTATTAGATGCTGTTAACATTAAACTGAAACTGCCCAAATATACAACCCATCCTAAATCCACAAATAGATTACACACATTCATGTACGGAGACCCTTGGAAAGCAGAAATTAAACAGGGTTGCTAAATTAAATTTCATTCTCCGAATTTCTACTCCACATTACTTCTCCAAAATCTTCAGCCTTTTTTCTCCTCTTAAAAATCAAACACATTTACCTATTTACAGCATATTTATTTACATACAGCTCCTGGATCATCAAAACTTCCATCTCCTACGCCAGTCAGATAATGTTTTTGCAGGTATGAGAGCAAGCTGGATCCAAGCAAAGCGCCAGTTCTCAAGTACAACCAAAGTATGGTCAATGTACAGGTCAGTTCCCTTCCTTTTCCTGGGGCCATTTCACTATTCAATAAAAGACCCTGGTAAAGAAGCTAAAACTCGTGTCTATTTTGGTTCTCTTGTGGGCTGATGGGGAAAATTGTTGGAACTCATGGAGAAAAATGTGGTTTCTCTCTTGCGAAATTCAACTCTCATGGCTATCCCTGTAGCTTAAACATCAAACCCAAGTCGAATGCAGTTATTTATTGAATATTAAGCCCACCAAGCCGCTCCTCATTTCACCCTGCAGAACGTCCTTTGTTCCACCTGAGTCCTGAGTCGCTCTCTCTGACTCAGGCTCCGGAATATCCACAATCTGAAAATCGGAGAGGAAAATTTACTAACTTCTCTTTCAGAACCATGACCAGGTCGAAAGGGTCTGACCTCTTAAACTCCTCAACTCTGTTCCCATGAGGTTCCACACAACCTTTAATTACAGAACCAAATTTTGACCCCTCTCTCAAATACAGATCCCTTCTTCCTTTTCTGCTGTTCCGCAGCAACTTCGTGAATCCTGACGCCACAACCTCCCAGCGGCTAGTTGTCCGAACTCCTCCCAGCTTCTTTCTGGTAGGTGGTGCTCAGCCACAGAAGTTCTAACCCGATCAGCGGGGCGACCTCGCCGGCCAGGCCAGGGTTCCGCTGCGTACCTCGCCGGGGCTCGGCTTCCGAGGGCGGCGTCAAGCTCCCGGACTTGGGCGAGCTCGTTCTGTCGCTTTGCGGTAGCGAGACGCTCTGCCAGGGATGCTTTTCTCCTAGGCCTCCCGGGCTCGGCCCCGGAGACAATGGCGTTGCCATGGGAACAGTACGCTGCGCTCGCGTTCGGAAGTGGAGCGCCCGCGCCCGTAGTCATGGTACCGCAGCGCACTTCCGGCCCTGGGGACTCCGAGCCGCTCCGGCCAATCGCAGCACACATAGCTCCACCGGGTTTCCGGTCCCCGCGGGCGTGACGCACGCGTTTTGAAACTGGTCTACAAACTTGCTTCCCTCCCTGTGATCCGTCCACTGTTGGTTTTTCTCGAAGGGACCCACCTAGGTGAAGGCGCAGGTAGTGGAGATACGCTCCGTCCAAGAAGCGCCCGATTCCATGACCCTACCTCTGTAAACCTGCAAAGTGCGCGGGGCTGTGTCCAGCGACACCCTCTCCTCGCCCCCGTCCCCCCCCCCCGCCCACCGCGCGCTCCTTTACGTGCACCCTGCACCTCCACAGTTTCCCGAGTGCTCCAGCTATTCGGATCCCAGAGGAAAGACTCAGCTTTAATTGTCCATGGTGGTGGGATCACTTACTGTGCTACCTGTTTCAGTAAGATTTCAGGGATGCATGGTAGGAGAGCAGAAGACAGGAAGTAAGCATTAAAAATGGATCACTAGTTCAGCTAATGGTTAGCATTCAGAGAGTTTTTTCGAGGGGGGACGCACATTTTTGGTGAACACCACATAGGCCTAAGTTACGCAGCCGTATATTCTTTTATCATCACCCCCCTTCAGTGGCCTGAGATACATAGTCGTACTCACTCAGATTAGACAGGTGTAAGAAGAGGGATTGTGCCATTACTTGCAGAAGTGACCAACATGCCCAAAGAACCGTACCTTCTCTGGCAGTCTTGTTATTAAGGGTGTTACGAACTTTGAAATGGACTAGCCCTTTGACAAGTCAAGTTGAAGCTAGTATGTCTGTCTCATTTTCAAAAAGAGAAGAAGCTGGTAGAGAAGGAAAATATTTACTAAGAACCTAAGAGGTGGTGTCTGTTCTTCCCAGTTCTAGGGTTGAAGTTTAACTGCTGTTGATCCAAGACTGCCAAGACAGCCTTTTTGGTATTAGGTTGGAGGTGCTATTTAAATGACTTTGCTTAAAAGTATCCCTTAAATACGATTTGGAGGGCTTGTCAACCCAAGGTATAAGTCTGTGCTCAAGCTCTTGAGCCAAAATTTTAGAAAGATCTCTCCCTTTTAGGCTCTAAGACAATGCTCAGCATCGAGCAATGGTGAGAACAATGAACCTGGCTTCAAGACACCGAGCTCTGGTTTTGACTTTGTGTGGCCTGGGACCCAGGGCCCCCAATTTTCTTGCTTGTATAATAAGCATATTTGTACCATTTGCTTTCCAAGACTTCCTTCCAATTCCAGGATTCTCTGAGGGTAAGTTGTGGATTTTTGACTCTGTGAATAGTATTTAACATGCATGGGGAAAAAGGGAAAAGCTGGTCTCCTTTTTCTCTTTAACACTTGATTTTCTTTCTCTTCAGTAAGTGGATCTTCACCAAATGGAAAAGTTTTAGTTCTCTGTCATTCTGGGAAATACCTATGAGGTGATTTCTAACTGTACTAAACGTAAGTTCTCTTTCCTAAACATTTGTTTTTGTCAAGCATTGTGAACGAAAGTACAGTACCAGAAGAGACATTGAGTTCCCATTCGTAGAGCTGACACTTGATTTCCACCTCCATTGAATTACTTCTAATGCTGATTAACTAACTGACAGACATATGGAGGGCTTGTGTGTTGCTGTGGTGCTTGAAGCTATGCCACTGGTATTCAAATACCAGCAGGGTTGCCCATGGCAGACAGGTTTCAGCTGAGCTTCTGGACTAAGACAGACTAGGAAGAAGAACCTGGTGGTCTACTTTTGAAAACAATTAGCCAGTGAAAGCCTTATCAATAGCAGTGGAACATTGTCTGATATAGTGCTGGTAGATAGCCCCCCAGGTTGGAAGGCACTCAAAATACGACTGGGGAAGAGCTGCCTCCTCAAAGTAGAGTCAACCTTCATGATGTGAATGGAGTCAAGCTTTTCGGACCTTCATTTGCTGATGTGGCACAACTCAAAACGAGAAGAAACAGCTGCAAACATCCATTAATAATCAGAACCTGTACGTAGACCAAGAGGTAGTCGTTGGAACGGAACAAGGGGATATTGCGTGGTTCAAATCAGGAAAGGTGTGCATCAGGGTTGTATCTTTCACCATATCTATTCAGTCTGTATGCTGAGCAAATAATCCAAGAAGCTAGACTATATGAAGAGGAATGTGGCATCAGGGTCGCTATGAGTCGGAATCGACTCGATGGCACTGGGTTTTTTTTTTTTTCCCTGGGTGGCATCAGGATTGGAGGAAGACTCATTAACAACCTGCATTATGCAGATAACACAACCTTGCTGGCTCAAAGGGAAGACTTGAAGCACTTACTCATGAAGATCAAAGACTACAGCCTGCAGTATGGATTACACCTCAACATAAAACAAAAATGCTCACAACTAGAGCAATAAGCAACTGTATTAGTCATCTAGTGCTGCCATAACAAATACCACAAGTGGATGGCTTTAACAAAGAAATTTATTTTCTCACAGTCTAGTAGGTTACAAGTCCAAATTCAGGGCGACGGCTCCAGGGGAAGGCTTTCTTTCTCTGTAGGCCCTGGAGGTAGGTCTTTGTCCTCGATCTTCCCCGGTCAAGGAGCTTCTCAGGCACAGCGACCCCATGTCCAAAGGACCAGGCTCTGCTCCTAGTGCTGCTTTCTTGGTGGTATGAGGTCCTCAACTCTCTGCTTGCTTCCTTTTCCTTTTATCTCTTTGAGAGATAAAAGGTGGTGCAGGCCCCACCCCAGGGAAACTCCCTTTACATTGGACCAGGGAGGTGACCTAAGTAAGGGTGGTGGTAGAATCCCACCCTAATCCTCTTTAGCATAAAATTACAGTCACAAAATGAAGGACACCACACAATACTGGGAATCATGGCCTGACCAAGTTGAGACATTTTTGGGGGGATACAATTCAATCCATGACAGCAACATCATGATAAATGGAGAAAAGATTGAAGTTGTCAAGGATTTCATTTTACTTGGATCCACAATCAACACCCATGGAAGCATCAGTCAAGAAATCAAAAGACGCATTGCTCTTAACCACTACACCACTCAGGTTTCCTTGTTTTATATAGTCCCATCTAATCTTTGGCTAAAAAGTGGACTTTAGGAGTAGCTTCAGCTCAGAGTTCGAAGGGTGTCCAGGCGCCATAGTCTCAGGAGGTTCCTCCATTCTCTGTCAGACCAGTAAGTCTGTTTTTTTGTGCATTTGAATTTTGTTCTACATTTTTCTCCCACTCTGTCTGGAACTTTCTATCATGATCCCTGTCAGAGCGGTGGGTGGTGGTAGCCAGGCACCATGTAGTTCTGGGCTCGGGCTGGTGGAGGCTGTGATTCATGTGCCAAGGCTGTAATCTTTACAGAAGCAGACTGCCGTATCTTTCTCCCGCAGAGCAGCCGATGGGCCTGAACTGCTGACCTTTTGGTTAACAGCTGAATACTTTCACCACTCTGCCGCCAGGGCTCAGTGGGGCTTATATAGTAGGTGAAAATAAATGGCTAATAGTAAACAATATGGTGTCTTTGTGAATTAGAAAAAGGCACATGGTTTAGGGAGTGTCATGGATTGAATTATGTCCCCCAGAAGTATGTATATCAAATTGGCTAGGCTATGAGTTCCAGTACTGTGTGACTGTCCACCATTTTGTCATCTGATGTGATTTTCCTATGGGTTGTAAGTTCTCTATGATGTTGACAAGATGGGATTAGCAGCAGTTACGTTAATGAGGCATGACTCAATCTACAAGATTGTGTTGTGTCTTGAGCCAATCTTTTTTGAGGTATAAAAGAGAGAGGCAAGTGGAGAGACATGGGGACCTCATAACACCGAGAGCAGCACTGGGAGCAGAGTGCGTCCTTTGGACCCGGGGTCCCTACATCTGAGAAGCTCCTAGACCAGCAGAAGATTGATGACAAGGACCTTCCTCCAGAGCCGACAGAAAAAGCCTTCCCCTGGAGCTGGTGCCTCGAATTTGAACTTCTAGCCTATTAAACTATGAGAAAATAAATTTGTTTGTTAAAGCCATCTATTTGCGGTATTTCCCTTATAGCAGCACTAGAGGACTCACACAGGGAGTGTGCAGCAACTTTGTGCGAATTAGGAAAAGTCCTCTTCATTGAGATTCAGGCTCCTGCTAGAGTGTACAGCTTTCAGAACACAGAGGACTGGGATTCAGCACTCATTCACACCCTCACCTGGCTGAACTACCTTACATTGAGGTTTTAAGTGATAGCAAGAAAACTAAAGCCAGGTAAAGGGTTTAGAATATAATGTGGTAGTTAGGGAGGGATATGCTATGTCATATAATGCAGTTAAGGAAGGCCTCACTGACAAGATGGCATTGAGCAGAGCAGAGACCACGAGGAAGTAAATTAGCAAATCATGCAAGTATCTAAAAGCAGATTCTAATAATAGTAGTGCAAAGGCCCAGGGACAGGAGCAAGTTTAATGGGTTCAAGGAACAGCAAAAAGGCACTAAGCATAAGGGGGAAAAAGACATGAATGACACTGGGTCAGCAAGGAGCAGGGTATCAGGTCATGCAGGGCCTGAGAGGCAATCCACCATCTAACTACCCATTCATTAAGCCACCACTCAGTAAATACTGAATACTTACTAGATGGCAGGCCCTCTGCTCAGCTGTGAGCTTGTGAGCAGCTGTGACGTTCACTTTGAGTCCTTAGCATTCAGATCAGTATCCAGTAAAATGTAAGGAACTGTAAGTCACCTTTGGGAACTCTTGGATAGTGGAGATTCTGGCCTCTCAATGTGTGTACCAGTTTTCTATGACTGCTGTAAAAAATCACCACAAGCTTTGGGCTTAAAATAACATAGTTATTAAGAGTTCTGAAGATCAGAAGTCCAACATGGGACTCACTGGGCTGAAGTCAGGGCTCAGCAAGGCTGGTTCGTTCTGAAGGCTATAGGAGAGAATCCATTTGCCTGCCTTTTCCAGCTCCTAGAGGTTGCTAGCATTCCTTGGCTCATGCCCCCTTCTTCCACATTAAAAGCCAGTAGCGTAGCATCCTCAAATCTGTCTGTCTCTCACTCCCTGCTCCACTTAAAAAACCCTTATGATTACATTGGTCTCTCCAGGGATAATCTAGGAAATTTTTTACAAAAAGTTCCTGTCCCAGGGCCTTTGCACTTGCTTTCTTAAGATTATCTGATTAGCCACCTTAATTCCATCTGCAAACTTAATTCCCCCTTGCCACGTGTATTGGTTTCCTAGGGCTACCACAACAAAATACCACAAATTGAGTGAATTTAGAGAACAGAAATTTATTGTCTCACAGTTATGGAGGCCAGGAGTCCAAATTTAGGGTGTCAGCAGGGCCATGTTGTCCCTGTCCTTTCCAGCTTCTGGTAGTCCCAGGTGTTTCTTGGTGTTCTTTGGCGTGTCGTAGATGCATCTTCACATGGCCATCTACCCCTATAATGCTTTTCTTTACAAAGATAGCAATCAGGTTGGATTCGGACCCGTCCTACTCCAGTATGACCTCACGTCAACCGGTAACATCCTCAAGACTATTTCCAGGCAAGTTCATGTTCACAGGTACCAGGGGTTAGGAATTAACATATCTTTTTTAGGGCACACCACACAAACCATAACATCATATAAAATAACATTCACAGGTTCCAGGGATTAGGACATGACATTTTTAGAGGGCTATCTAAAGGTAGGCTATTTGCCTACCAAACTGTTTAACCTTACTTTATATGCATAGGTTTTAAAACATCTGGAAGTGACATGTAGGGACACTTCACTATCTCTTCTCCCAGCTGTTAGAAGTTTCCATTATTTGGCTGTGTCCCGCTCCATTCTCTCTTACACATCCTGAAGTTGAGTCGGCTACATTCAGTGTTAACTACAGGGTCCATTTTATCAGGAGTGCGCAGGCATACCTCTCTTCTCCTCTCCACTCACCTCCATCTCCAGAGAAGCCTCTTCATCTGCTGGAGCCCTCAATGATCGTCCCCCCTACCAGCTCCTATGGACCACTTACGGTAACCATCAGTTTAGCTCCTATTTTTTTTTGTTTCACAAATATGCGACACGGTCCCATCATGGCCAAGTTCTCCATCCTGAACTGGTGATCAGACATGGCCACTCTGTGAATACTGTTCCCTTGGTCTGTTACTTTTTCCAGCTCACTCTTTTCCTTGAAGTCCACCTTTTACCTTTGCTCAAAAAGCATCCCCCTATCTTTGCTAGTGTTTCTGCTGCGGTCAGCACCCAACATTCCACAGTTAGGCCACGCTGCAAAAGGCTGTGCTTCGACATGTCCTGGGAGTGCGTTCCCCACACAGCATATCGTGTGTTTATCTTAAGATGGGTGGGTTTAATTTTTAAAAGCTTTGGAGTCTGTCTTAGCAAAGATTATGTAAAGAAAACAGATCGATGGCTCTTATTCAGCCAACATGAGAAAAAAAAAGGCTGTTCTCCCTTACCCCGTGTGATACGCCATGCAATGTTATACCCTTCTTTTTCCTGCCTGTATCGTAGAACGGAAGTTTGTATAAAAATGGGCAATTTGAAAATTATGCAGCGACTCCTTGCACATGTGCATACATTTATCTATAGGATAGGCATTACATCATTTTTGTAGCAGTAAAATGTCCACCAGTGAGGAACTGGTTAAACAAAATATGGCACAATCATACTGTGAAGTGCCATGGAGCAGTTAACAAGAATGAGGTATTTGTGCTGACAGCGAAAAGTCTCCAAGATGTTCTACATGGAAAAAGCCTGGTTCTGAAGAGTGTATAAAGTACGCTTCTGTATTTAAAGGGGAAAGTAAAATACTTAACTGTGTGCACATATAGACATGGAATGTCTCAAGTCACCCGACACTTAACGGGTGTCGCTGCTGAACTTGATGCATTACAGATTAGGAGGTGGATTTTCTGTTTATTTCATTTGTCCGACAGTCATAGCCTGGTATCTAGCCATTGAGACACAAGAGTTTCTTTGCATACCCCCGCTTTGGCTAACAAGGCGTTTCTTGACATCTAAGAAGATTGGTTTGGGTTTCTTGCCCAGCTGAGTGTTCCCATGGTGTCATATTCTCCGTTGCATGGTTGGCCCTTGTTGAAGTTCTCTTCTCAGGGTTCATCCACTTGATAGTTTAAGACAGTAATAACTCATATACAATTTCCATAATGTTCAATGATTTCTTTTGTGCTGGACTTTAACACTGAGCATTAAAAACATGCTTTGTTTGAAAACAAATTTCAGTGTATGGTAGGTAATGGCAACCAGGGTCTGGAGTTGAGGCGGTAGAGTCACGTTGTGAACAGAAACAGCCTTAACAAAGGGAAATGGTCTTGCTATGCTGTACTGTGATGAATAATGTTAACTACTTATAACTGCACCAATTTCACTGTCATTGGGTATTGCGATTACCATTTCATCCTGTGAGAATATGCCCTACAAGAGTTTTTTCAGGAATTAATTCTTGTAATGTGATACGAGAATGTATTTGAGGTTTTTTTTTTTAAAAAAAGAAAAACCATGTATATGTATTACTAGGGGCTCTGGTAGTGCAGCGGTTAAGTGCTCGACTGCTAACCAAAAGTGCAGCGGTTAAGTGCTCGACTGCTAACCGAAAGGTCAGTGGTTCAAACCCACTAGCTGCTCTGTGGGAGAAAGATGTGGCAGTCTGCTTCTATAAAGATTATAGCCTTGGAAACTCTGGGGGGCAGTTCTACTCTGTCCTATAGAGTCCTGTGAGTGGGAATTGACTTGACGGCAATGGGTTTGGTTTTGGGTTGGGTGTGTATTACTTTTTCAAAAGAGAAAATAGAGAAGGAAGGAAGAAAGGGAAAAAACTCCAGGAGACTTCCAAACGGTTAAAAAGACTCTGGATCAACTGACAGGCAACTCTGAAGAAAAGAACCATGATGCAACTGCCCCAAAACAGCTGATACTTGAGAGAGAGCTCAAGGTGAACCCAAGAGCTAGGAGATGGAAATACTGTGAACATCGTTTGACAGTCTCTAAACAGCTCCTACCAGTGAGCAGTAACGCTGCTGAAATGCTACTGAACTCATAGAAGCCACACAGGGATTTCATATAAAATCCATTAAAAATTATGTGAATACACCAAAAATTAACCATAGAGATGCAAAATGAAACAAAGGTTTATTTTCTGCAAAAACTTCTGTAAATTACAAAGACCAAATGCTACAGTCTACAGCATATAACTTTTCAATATTTAACCAGAGTACTTGTAATAAATATGCATCCTGAATCAAGGTAAAAGGCTACACTTTATCAGGTATCCTACAAAATGTCTCAAGTTTTATACTCTGCAGCATTTGTGTGCGGGGGCAGGGAAGGTTTTGCTATGTGTCGTCTTAAGTACTGTGACAAAAAAGTCTTTTCACATTTCTTTGGAGCATTTTTGAAACTGCTTAACTGTAATTAAACAACTCAAGAAAAGCAACACACCAAGCTTTAAAGCCATTCTGCTTTGCTGTTGGTCTTCATCCAATGGAGAACACAGCATCCAACACGGCCCAGCACCCTCTGAGCCCAGGCAGCTCCAAGGTGCATGGTCCCATCAGAGGAAGCTTAACACGTTTATACACTTTGGAGAGTTTTGTATTCGGTTTATCTCCCTCAATAGGATCAAAGCCATAAGGGAAGCTGCAAGCAAGTTAGAAACATTTTTAACCTGAAAATAAAGTGAACTGAAGTGTTGTTCCCCAAGACCTTTGCTGTGCGCCATAATGATACCATGTCAGGATTTTTCGTTTCAAAGCTGAAAAACTAGTTGGTACTAACAGTTTTTCCAGAGATAATTTATGGGCACTGGTAGGGCTGGAACCTTCCAAAATATTCAGTGGGTAAGATGAGGATATTCAGATACGCGCTGCAGTCCTGAAGACACAAAGGCAGAAATTCCTAGGGGTACTGGCGGCAGCTCATACTGAGTCTGGAATACATAACTACCTTTTGCTATAGCTGAAAACTTTGAGGAAAAAGTTATATTTTTCAAAAGTCCTAAGTACAGTTACCTAAAAAATATTTGTTAATAGAGACTAGTGTAAATTTCACTTATTTAGGGGTCTAGATATGAAAAAATCATTATGAGCCAATAAAAATATACAGAAAAAACACTTTTAAAAAACGTGAGGTTAAAAACTATGAGGCATTTCTTTTGGCTGTAAACACAAAGTTTACTGTAATCCCTTGTTGAAATGCAAGTGTTTGGATTTCCTGAGCTTCACGGATAACAGCAGGAGGCAAGTATGCATAGAAAATTTGTAATAGGTCAACAGTTGACTTAAAACTTTTAAGGACGATTTGCTCTTGTTTTTAAACTTCATATCTTAGTGCCCATCAAACCAGGAGTTTGACGAGCAAGTGATGAGATATATAAGGTAGAAGTGGGGAAAAGATGGGATTAGAGTTATTAAATCCACAGGATATCATGATAAAAGGTATCAGGCATGCACCTCATAACTAGTGCCATACTAATTTGGTTAGAGTTTAAATTGTGTTTTGGGATTGGAGGCCAAAGGCAAAAAGAGCCCAGCTATGCTGAAGGGCACAGCCCCGAGTATAGGGATTGAATAGCATTCACTGCACGGAGGCCTAACACATGGCTGAGAGTAAAGCCACTCAGCTGGTCAAGTGCCAAGGCGGGTAACTACCTGCCAGCATCAGCACCTGGATCTCTGGGCATGACTAATCCCAGCTCTGGAATCTGAAGGGCTTTTCACCTCTGCTGGTTTTGAAGACTCTGGGCAGTTCTAAGGAAGGCAGTCTTCTCAGGGGACCGGTCCTCAGAAGCCTTTGGAACGGGAAGAAGCTACGCTAGGTCACAGCACATACCACGGATGAGAACAATGGCAGTGGTTGCCAGTACCTCCGGATCTAACACAAAAATGGACAACAAGGGCACAGTGTCCTTTCTAGGACTCCACTTTACTTCTTCTGTGACTGGTTTTTACACATGGTAAGAATTTGCTTCAGTACTTTCTGAACATCTTCATCCATCTGGCCCTAGGAAATTCAAACAAAAGACACTCGTTAGAACTTAAGTCATGGCATAGCCTCCCCTAGGGAATGAGAGGGTTGGATAGGAAGAAGCTGTTAGCTTTTCCCTCTATCTTCTAGATGGATTTGTTGTTGTTGGGTGCCACTGAGTCGATTTCGACTCATGGTGACCCCATGTGGCAGAGTAGAACTGCTCCATAGGGTTTCCTTGGCTGTAATCTTTATGAAAGCAGATCGAAAGGTCTTCCGCAGAGCTGCTGGGTGACTTTGAATCACCGACATTTTGGTTAGCGGCTGAGCACTTAACCGTTGCTCCACCAGGGAGGGCTCCTTAGATGAATGTTAGCCCCATCAATTCCCATACTGCTATGAGGAACAGAATCCAAGACAGAGTCCCACTGTTTTCCCTCTGGAGGATAATGAGGCTGGGTCTGTCTAAGCACCCAGCACAAGGTCTCTAGGTTCTTGGTTGTAAGTTATGAGCCCAGTTTAACCAGACCGCTGATAGTCACAGGGCCGAGGCAGTGCCGATGGCTCTCAGAGTATCAGCATGCCTGGAAAACAACGCCTGGGCCTCCCAGTGGGGCAGCAGCCACATTTTCCTTCATTTTCTCAACAATTGATGAAGCTGCTCCTGGTAAACAGGGCATGAGGCTCCTGACATAAAATCCAAAGCAAAGCAGAAAGCATTTTTTAAAGCTTCCCAAGGAAAAGGATTCTTCTCTTCTAGTTTAATGATGGGAGTTTTGGCGATGTCTGCTACTGGGTTTCTTTAGGATACCCAGATAGTTCGCAGGGTGTTACCATACCTGCACAGCATATAGGAGATGCATTCTGTAAACTGATATGACCTCCTGGTGTTGTTTCTTGCATTCCTAGGAAAAGGCAATTTGACATTACTAAAGAGCTTACCAAATCTTTAAACAAACAAACACCTCAAAGCCGTAGTCAAATACGGCCCAAGTGATTCCCCCTCTTTAAATGCTGACTTTTAAAATTGCTGTGACCTCACTGGGTTGTGTTTTTCTGAACATATATTAATATTTTTAGGGGGAAAAAAGCGTATTTATTTCATATCTTGGAATGCCAACTCTATAAAAAGAAAATTCATGTAAAAAGTAGTTATTATAATCCCAAATTTGTTAAAAAAAAAAGTATATATATATACACCTCAGTAGTCTCTGATTTTGGACATATTCAAGTTAAGGATGAAGCACACTTACGACCATCCTTTTTTTGTGTACATTTTGTTGTTAGTAATATGTACTACATTCAGCATTGCTGCATGAAATTTGCTGATGTTATTCTCAGATGTTCACTTGCATATGTTCAACGTTATGATTTACTGATCAAAACACTGCCGTATAGCAGGCTATGGCCTAGTCTACAATGAAGTCTGTGTCGATGTTAGTATAGGAAGTCTTAATAGAAAGTTGGATAATATTCAACTGTAATGACATTTGACAACTGAACTACACATGTACCCGACAGCTGTTACAACTCCGACTTCGCTGTTATGACACTGACTCTGACAAAGATTTGATTTATAAAGATACTCGTAATAAAAGGCATTAATAATGAAAACTAAAAAAAAAAAAATGTATTCAATTTACATAAGAACTGACTTATGAAAGGTGTCAGAATGAAACCCTATAGTAAGTCAGGGACTAGCTGTTATGCAAATATACAGATACACTCACAGTAAATACTGTAAGGAAATCTATCAAATGCACAAGTGATTATCCCTTAGTGGAATTATAGGCAACTTTACTTTGGTGTTCAGAGTTTTCCGTATTTTTCAACTTTTCTGCAATGACTATATGTATATATTTTGTTGTTGAAAATATACACAGCAAAACACATACCAAGTCAACAACTTCTATGTATACAATACAGTGACACTGATTACATTCTTCATATTGCGTAGCTGTTCTCAATCTCCTTTTCCAGATTTGTTCCTCCAGTACTGACATAGGTTCATACGCCCCTATGCTTTTTATCTAATCTTTTACAATGCTGTTAACAATGATCCCACATAGTAAGTTTTTTAAAGAGCACAAAGCTCATGGTGGACATTCTTTACTAGTTAAGCTAGACTGTTGCTTGATTTAAAGAAGGCTTCAGGGGATATTTCTGGTTTACGGTTTCAGAGTCAAAGATTATCTCTGGATAATAGTTTCAGGGGTTCATCCAGCCTCAATGGCTCTAGAAAGTTTGGATTAAAATTAAAATTGTTCCACATTTTACCCCCTTTTGGTCAAGATTCTTCTATAGAATCTGTGATCAAAACATTCAGTAATGGTAGGTGGGCACCATCCGCTTCTTCTGGTCTTATGGCAAAGGAGGCAGTTGTTCATAGTGCCCATTCTCCATACCTTCCATGTCCTCCTCCTATTCTTGACTCTTCTTCTTCTGTTGCTCCAAGAAATTATAGACCAATTGTACCTTGGATGACTGATGGCAAGCTTTTAAGACCCCAAGCACTATGCAACAGACTAGGAGGTAGCATATATTTCTTAACTAAAAAAATCTATTCTTAAAAAAAGTTACTAAAGGGAGTTACTAATCATCCACTATATCGCTGTTGTTAGGTACCCTCAAATTGATTTCAACTGATAGCAACCTGTGTGACAGAGCAGAACTGGCCCAAAGGGTTCACTAGGCTGTAATGTATGGGGGCTGATTGCCAGGTCCTTTTCCCATGGAGCTGCTGGGTGGGTTTAAAGTTCCAGTCTTTCAGATAGCAGCCAAACGCTTAACCATTGCACCACTAGGACTCCTTACTATAGTTAGTATTGTATAATCCTTGAAAGCTTAGTAACATAGCTGCCAGTATAGCAAGGAGGAGAACAGGGTGGTGGCACCAATCTCAACTGGGTCCTCAGTTCATCTATTAATTCTTTTGTTTTTCCATGCTGAGCATACCTCTAGTTCCTCTCAGTGACTATTTCAAGGATCTTAGCTCTGAACTACTCTCATTTTATCAGGAGACAAATGACCTGCAGAACACAATAAGGGGCATTTTTTTCTCCTGTGATATTCCAACAGCTACAACTGTTATGACCAAAGAACTAGCATTGAACTTTATGGCCAAAAACTACAGAAACCTGACTGTACTGGTGCCAAGTCTGTACTGAAGAAATCATAAAATTGAGGTCCTATATTGTAAATGGGAGCTAAAGACAGTCCAGAAATGTACCCTTAACAACTGAAACATTAACAGATACTGTAGTAGGCTAAATAATGCACCCTCCCCTCCCAGATGTTCGCATCTTAATCCCCAGACCGTGAATGTCACCTTACATGGGAAAAGGGACTTTGCAGATGGGAAAAAGTTAAGGGTTTTGAGATTGGGGGAGGGATTATTCTGGATTAGCCAAGTGTAATCCCTAAATGTAATCACAAGGGTCCTTATAGGAGGGAGGCAAGAAGGTCAAAGTCAGAAGAAGAAGATGGGACGATAGAAGCTGAGGTTAGAACGATATGCTTTAAAAATGGAGAAAGGGACCATGAACCAAGGAATACAGGTAGCCTCTAGAAGCTAGAAAGGGCAAGGAAAATAGATTCTTCTTTTGAACCTCCAGAAGGAACTCCTGCAGACACCCTGATTTTAGCCTAGTGAGACCCATTTTGGACTCTAACCTCCAGGGCTGTAAGATAATAAATTCGTGTTGTCTTAAGCCACCAATTGTGGTGATTTGTTACAGCAGCCACAGGAAGCTAATACAGACACTAAAAGGCTTTCTTGGGTTAAATATGGAGAGCGGTCAAGAATCAGCTTAAGATACGTGCAACTACTAGTGATCCTGGCCCCTAATAGGATAAAGCTCTTGTCACTGCCAGAAATGGGACCACTGGTATAGGAACATAGAAAATGGGTGAAAAGTTAGTGGATGAATGTGAATAAGCAGCCTGCTCCCAGTGCCCACCAATTCCTCCCTTCCAAGCTATGCATCTCCATCCATCTCTCTGCAGACAACTGGGAATTCCACCATTGTTCCTTCCTTTGCCCTCACCAAAGAAATCTTCAGTCAATTGCCTACTGAAGTAGAAACTCCATTAGGCTTGGAATCTTGTCCTTGTCTCCATTCTGCCCTGACAGCTACATTGGTGTGTAACCTGCAGGCCCTCAACCCCCAAACCAGACAACTGAACAAGCCCCACTCACGGCCAGCTGGTTCTGGAGCTGCTTGACCTGCTGCTGCAGTGCTTCCAGCTGCTGGCTCTGCCTCTTGGAGGAGCTCGTCGAGTAGGAGAGCTGGGAGAGGCTGTTCAGGGCCTCCTTCAATTTGGTGACTTCCTTTGCCATCTCATTTATCTACGAGAAAGGACAGCTGTATCAATAGGCAAGAATGTGTCTGCAGAAGCAAAGTTTAGCTGTTCCGAAGCCTCAGAGTCATCTCTACTGGCCTCTGGGACTCGAGACTTAGGAGCAAATCTTTTTTTTTTTTTTTAAAGAGAATTCACAAAATGAAACAGATAACAAAATCAGTAAAACCCTCTATATCTATTCCGTTGTGTTCAGATAAAGACCCCTGAATTAAATATTTTATTTCAGTGCTTGAGAGTTACAAAGGCTGTGATGTTGATTTCCTTCCTTTATCACTGAAAACAGCAATCAGAAACAGGATTTCAGGCCTTCTGTATTTGATGGGAGACAGCTATTGCTGATGCAGATAACAAGGAGTGCATTCTAGGAACCCTGATTTCTCTGGACACCTAGCTTTAAAATGAGCACAACACTCCCCCCATGGGCTCCTGAAACTCTTTTCAAACACTCACTACAAAGGAATAAAAGAAAAATAGTGCTCTAATCTGGGTGGTGCAAATAAATGGTTAAGCACTTGACTACTAACTGAAAGGTTTGCAGTTCGAACCCACCCAGAGGTGCCTTGAAAGACAGGCCTGTCAATCTGCTTTGAAAAGGTCACGGCCTTGAAAACTGTATGGGGTCACCTTGCCATGAGTCAGAATTGATTCGACGGGAAGAAATGAAAACAAATGTCTCAATGAGTGCCATTCAGAACATCTGACATGGGGATGAAGGAGGTATAGCAGGTTCCTGAACGTTCCCGGTGCTCTCTTCCATGCCCAGCACCACTGCCTACCGCTAACCTGTCTCTCCATCTTCCCATATGCAAGGTGGACGAACCAATAAGCAAGGTAAGCAGAGGCTTACTTGTGCTTACTTACTAATCTGTACTGTGCAATTTCACCTATTTTTCACATCAGAGATATGGTGAAACCCATGTGAAAATCTGATGTGAAAAACAGGTGAAATTGCACACTACAGATTAGTAAGTAAGCATATACTTAAGTTGCTTACCAGGTCATCCACCCGTCAGAGACTGTAAATTTGAAAAGAGGCTTTGATTCTGTAGAAGGGTGCTGTGGGGTTGGGAGAGAGACAGATGCCAGCCATACCCAGAAGCAGAATCTTTCATGTGGTGAAAAAAATGTGAAATTGTTCACTACAGATGATCTGGTAAGCAAGGTAAGCACCATGCTTACCTTGCCTTTCGGATAATCTGCCCCTGCCCTTATGCCTTTGAAAATGAGGACCAGGGAGGGTAGTTTTTATACTGACTTGGGGGAAGAAGTTCATGGAGCTTAGAAAAGTGGGGTTATGTCTAAGAGTAGTTCAGCTTCCATAAGACAGAAGAATTTTGGATTAAAAAAGAATTGAAGTTCTAGACAGGTCACAAACACTTTTCAGTTTGTGAGTTCAGTTCTGATCCCTGATATTGGCAGAGCTTCTGTAAAATGACCTTTTAAGGACAAATATGTACCACATATGTGAAAATGCCTTAGTGTAAGGGAAGTGGTAGAAGCTCTTATTTTTTAAATTCAACATACTAAGAATACATACTATTCTCACTGTAGCGCTGGAGATGGAAATCCTCACCTGCAGAGCCTCTGAGCAGTCACAACAGGTTAGTGCTAACAAATGTGTTGTTGTTAGGTGCTGTCAAGTCAATTCTGACTCACAGCGACCCCATATGACAGAAGAGAACTGCCCCATATGGTTTTCTCGGCTATTATCTTTACAGGAGGTCTTTCTCTCACAGAGCCACTGGGTGGGTTCGAACTGCCAACCTTTTGGTTAGCAGTCAAGTGCTTAACCATTGTACCACCAGGGCTCTAAATTTCATGAAAGTTAAATGTGATAAAGGTTGAAAGGCTTGTGGTTGTTGTGTGCCGTTGAGTCGATTCCAACTCATAGCGATCCTATAGGACAGAGCAGAACTGCCCTCTAGGGTTTCTTAGGAAATCTTTATGGGAAGAGATTACCAGGTGTCATGGATTGAATTGTGTCCCTCAGAAATGTCTGTCAACTTGGCTAGGTTATGATTCCCGACATTGCATGATTGTCTACCATTTTGTCATCTGATATGATTTTCCTATGTATTATAAATTCTATCACTGTGATGTAATGAGATGAGTTAGTGGCAGTTATATTGACAAGATCTACAAGATTACATAGTATCTTAACCCAGTCTCTCTTGAGACCTAAAAGAGAAGCTAGCAGAGAGACATGGGGACCTCATACCACCAATAAAGCAGTACCAGGAGCAGAGTGTGTCCTTTGGATCCAGGTTCATGGGTAGAGAAGCACCTAGTCTGGGAGGAGACTGATGAGAAGGCTAACAGAGAAAGAAAGCCTTCCCCTGGAGCTGACATCCTGCATTTGGACTTTTAGCCTACTTTACTGTGAGAAAATAAATTTCTCTTTGTTAAAGCCATCCACTTGTGGTATTTCTATTACAGCAGCACTAGATGGCTAAGACATCAGGTCTTTTCCCCTGCAGAGTAGCTGGTTGGTTTGAACTAACAACTCTTCAGTTAGTAGCCAAGTGCTTAACCATTGTGCCACCAGGGCTCCTAGTTAGAAATCCAACAGACATAGAATTTCACCAACCTTCTTATCTTTATCCTCCTCCAGTTTTGAAGAGCTCTCTGAAGATCTCTTCATTTCTGCAAGTTCGTCCTGAGACTGCTGGAATTTTTGCAGAAGCTCATTTACTTCTTGCTCTTTGGATTTCAAGAGAGTCTGAATATTTTCCTTTTCCCTTTTTATCTGCGAGACTTCACTTCTAATCTGGGCAGCCTCTGAATGAGCCTTCTCTTTCTCTTTTATAGAATCCTTTAGTTTCGATGCCAACACACTCACTTCACTCTCTAAAGACAACTTGAGCTTTTCATAGGAAGACCTGGGCACCATGGCATCAGTCATTGCCGCTTTCTCTTCTAAGAGTTGTTTCTCCAGCTTGGCCACTTCCACTTCCTTCCTTGCAAGGTGTTCCTTAAGACTGCTTATTTTGTCCTCCATGTCTTTTGCAGTAGTCCGCAGCGTGGTTATCACCTGCAAATGTTCTGTGATGGAAACTGAGTTCTCTTTTTGGGCATCTACCAGTTGTTTGAGCTGGGTCAACTCGTTTAATACTTTTGAATACTGAGACTTCATTTCAGACAGTGCTTCTTCTGCTTTAGCCCTGGATATGTCTGTCACTTGCAGCAGCTTCTCGTGCTCCGCTTTATGGATATAGTCAGCCGTGACATCTTCTAGAGATTTCCTCTTCCTATAGTCCTCCAGTTCAGCCTGGGCTTCTTTGTACAGCTGTGACAGTTCGCTCACCTGTTTATTGAGTTCATCAATCATCCTGTTCATGGCCTCTTTCATGTCCCCAGTTTCATCACTGGCTTCCTGTGCCGTCTGACTTTTCAATGTGTCTTTCAACTTCATGATCTCTTCTTGGGCCTCCTGGTATTTCCCAAGCAAAAATGCTTTCTCCTTATTCATATTCTCAATAACAGAGCAATACGAACTTTTCATTTCCTCGAACTCTTCTGCAGGTGGCTTACTCACCACATCTTTCTCTCTCTCTTCAAGTTTTCCCTCTAATTCTCTCACTTTCTCTTTATTTCTTTCACTTTCTTCTAATGCTTTCTGGAGATCTTGTTTTAGCACATCTATTTCCTCCTCGGTGACCCTCAGCTCATGGAGATGTGGATAACTCTCCACACCCTCTGATGAGACGAGGCCCAGTGTCATCTGCTTCTGCACACTAAGGACCTCTTTCATGGCCTCCTCATACTTGCTCTGTGTTTCTTTAAGTTTCTGGCTGAGGTCGGAGCCGTTCTCGGAAATCTCTGTGTTGTTGAAGCACACCAACTCTGTCCCTCTGGACTGGAGCTCGGTCTGTAGCTGTTTCTTTTCTGCTTCAGAGCTCTCCAATCTCTTCTGCAAGTCCTGCAAAATCTCTTGTAATTGCTGAATTCTGACATCACTGTCAGTAGTGGATTTACCCAAGGACTGTGTTAAAGCAGGTGGAGGTGATTTGTAGCCTGGGGGAGAGGTTTCACTTGGTGTGCCCAGGCATGGGGCCAAGTCGGTTTGGGTAGAATGGTAAGAGTCAAGGCTTGGATCTGTGTCAGCCTCCTTGGGTGTTTTGGCCTGGGGAAAAAACAAGAATTAAATGGCACCAATACTGTGGGGTTAGGTGAGCAAGCAGTTAGAATGGGAGGAACAAATCCAAAATGGAGACATGGGAGAGCAGTACAAATATTTTGTGTGTGTACTTCTTGCCCCATAAAAAAAATATGGTCTGGGACCTAAGAGTCAGATTAATGACACAAAGGTGATCCAGTACTTCTATTGGAACAGGTTATTTGTGCCACTTTAAAAGCACTGGAATTAGTTTTGGCTGTAAAGCCTCTGACTCAGGGAAAACTCTGAAAGATTTTTTCCTTTGTTTTTCATATCATTCTAGTGCCCAAGGAGGCAATAGGCTTGGTATAGCTATTTCTTATCAAATTCTTAAGTATGCAAATAATCAACTTTACTAAATGAATGCCTAGTATTACATACATATACATCCAAACCAAAACCAAACCATTTGTTGTTGAGTTGGATCCGACTCATAGCAACCCTATAAGACAGAGTAGAACTGCCCCATGGGGTTTGCAAGGAGCAGCTGGTGAATTCGAACTGCCGACCTTTTGGTTAGCAGACATAACTCTTAACCACTGTACCACCAGGGATCTATATATATATGTATATAAAATTTACCAGTGTACAGAAATGGAACTAATGAACAGCACTCAAGAAACAGATGATTTGAAACTATAAGATGCTTAGAGCTAACTACATTTTTCAAAAAAAGAAGAAACTAATGTAGATGTTTAAAACAAAGTATCTCCGTCACCACTGCCAGTTGCTGTCAAGTCAACCCTGAGTCAGGGTGACCCCATGTGTGTCAGAGTAGAATTGTGCTCTGTAAGGTGTTCAAAGTTTGACTTTTCAGAAGTAGACTGCCAGGCCTTCCTTCTGAGGCACCTCTGGGTGGACCTGAACCTCCAACCTTTAGGTTAGCAACCGAGCGTGTTAACGGTTTGCAACTAATGTAAATGTTTAAAACAAAATACATACCCTTGAAAAACCCGATAGCTTGACCTTACATTCTGTGGTAGCAATCGATTTACCTACCTGTAATTTATCTTGTAACTCCTTATTGTGTAAAGTAAGGGAAGCAACTTTTGCTTGTAATAGGACAAGAAGATCTTGTTGGTCGGCTTCAGAGCTTATATCCAATAAGCTATCAGCACCTTGGAATACAGAAAGGCAATTTAAAACAATATAAAACATTAAACTGTTCCATTGTTAACTCCAAGGTAGTTCTTCCTGGTCCTGACTACAACACCCCCCATAGCTAGATACGTGAACAGCACTTTTCGGAGACTGGGGTCTCCTCGTCATGGCACAGTACTAGATACACAGATACATATAAGCTGATTCTGAAAACTGATGGGTTTGGTCATACATTTTCCATTCACCTGATTTAAGTGCCGAAACCTTGGCTGTTTTTGGTTCCTCTCTACATCTAATAAGTCCTATTTTGTCCATCATTTTCTGGAATCTGTGTCATCTCTTATCCTCAGCACCATTACTCCACTTCGGACCTTACGACCTTACTTGGAAACACTACAGATGGTTTGCTAACAAGTCTTGGCCTCTCTCCTCTCCCCAGTAAAATGTAGTCTGCACAGCAAGGTCAGATTAATCTTCCTGAAGCATACTGTGAATGTGTCAGTCTTTTGGTTCAAGTGCTTTAATTGTTCTTCTTCCAAAAATAATCTCCAAATTCCTTTATCTCGGTTAAGGCTCTATGACCTGGCCTCAAAGTACTTTTACAGGCTTATGATTCACTGCTTCTTTCTATAGATTTCCATTTGTCTCAAATTCAAGGTATCCATCATATCTCCTACGTTCTCAACCCAAGGCTGATTCTTATACTTTTTAGATGCCCATCCAGCATCTCTGTGCCTAGATAATTATCTCTGACACATCTGTTATGGGTTGAATTATGTCCCCCCAAAATATGTGTTGGAATCTTAACCCCCAAACCTATGGATGTAATCCCCTTTGGGAATGGAGCTTTCTTTGTTACATTAAATGAGACAGTGTCAGTGTAGGGTGTGTCCTAAACCTAATCACTACTGAGTTATTAAAAAAAAAAGAGCAGATTAGACACAGGAGGAAGCACAAACTGGGGGAGACAGGCACAATGTGAAGACTGCCAAGGAACTGAGGAGCATTGAGGCTACAAAAGCAGAAAGAGGCAAGGATCTTCCCCCAGAGCCAATAGAGAGAGGCTTCCCTTATAGCTGGTACCTTGAATTCAGACTTCTAACTTCCTGAAATGCTGAGAAAATAAATTTCTGTTCATTAATGCCACACACTTGTTACAGCAGCACTAGCTAAGACAACATTCTTAAAGACCCACATCAAACTCTGCCTCCTTTTTAAAGCATTCGCTGACCATCCCATCATGAAATGGTCTTCTCTGAAACCCACAGTAATTACTAAACCACAACTTCCTGACATCCTACTGACTATCATGCTGAAATTACATCTAAAGCACTGCTACTCAAAGTGCTCAAAGGAACTCGCTCCAGAATATAATTCAATGTACAGCTTCCTTCACCCAGAAAAGTCCTCCTACAGGGAAAAAAAAAAAAAGCTGAACAAGACGATGTGCTCAGTGACTTGGCCGACTTTCTGGTGCAAACTCCTTCTTTGTTGCAGACTGGTAGCAGTTCATGAGCCACACTCTGAATAGCATGGATCTAAATTTTCTACTGTTATGTTTCTGATTTTCTCGCAACATTTAATGCAAACAAACAAACCCCAAAATCAAACCAATTGCTGTTGAGTCGATTCTGACTTACAGTGACCCTATAGGACAGAGCAGAACTGTCCCCATAGGGTTTCCAAGGAGCAACTGGTGGATTCAAACTGCTAACCTTTAGTTAGCAGCCAAGCGTTTCTTCATAGAAAAGCTTGTTTCTGATGCCTGATGCCTAAGATACAGTGTTCTGAGTCCCCTTGACAGAAAGTCTGGTGAAAGTGGAATGAATTTAGGGGCATGTCTTAGTCATCTAGTGCTGCTATAACAGAAATACCACAAGTAGATGGTTTTAACAAAGAGAAATTTATTCTCTCATGGTCTGGGAGGCTAGAAGTATAAATTTAGTATGCCAGCTCCAAAGGAAGGCTTTCTTCTTCTGTTGGCTCTGGGGGAAGGTCCTTGTTATCAATCTTCCCTGGTTGAGGAGCTTCTCAGGGCAGGGACCCCGGGTCCAAGGATGCACTATTCTCCTGCTCTTGTTTCTTGGTGGCATGAAGTCCCCCAGTCTCTCCGCTTGAGTCTCTCTTTTGTATCTCAAAAGAGACTGCCTTAAAATACAACCTAATCCTATAGATTGATTCCTGCCTCATTAACATAACTGTCTCTAATCCTGCCTCATTAATATCATATAAAAAAATTTTTTTTTTTTTTTTATCATACAGGTAGGATTTACAACACATAGCAGATGACAAAATGGTGAACGATTACACAACACTGGGAAACACAGCCTAGCTAAACCGACACACATTTTTGGGGGACACAATTCAGTCCATAACAGGGCATGACTACACCTCTAAACAATAAAAACTACTACTAAGATACAATGAATTGTTTTAAAAATATCCAATGTAACAGTTGTTAAGTTATATTAAAATTGATCTCTGCTAGGAATTACAAAGTTTAATATTTTTAAATTCTGTAAATTCAAACACATATAAAATGTATAACAAACTAAGAAACTAAATGCTGGAGCAAAAAGGGGCCTTAGAAATCATTTGGGGATTTCCCAAATGCTGGCCTATGGATATCTACATTTTAAATTAATTCTGAAGGTACTGCACTACATTCTTAAACATTAAACTCTCAAAGGATAGGATGCAATAAACCCAGTCTTGGTGAAATCAATGAGATTGTGTATGATTTCATTAACACTCTTGTCTTTACACGTATCTGTGTAAATCCAAAGTGGAAAAGTTAGATTGTGGTGGCCAGGAAGGCGCTCAGCTCACCCTCCTTCCAAGAAATAACTTGCTGTTCAGCTGCAAGGAGTCAGTGATATGATGACCTTCAGCTGTTGGCTACTTCAGGCTCTACTCAGCTTTGGAGTCAAGGCCATGCCCTTCCCAGACAACGCCCAGCCAATTAACTGAAAGCATGGTAGGATACCAGGGCCTGGCTCTTTTTGTCCAATGCATAATTCCTCCAATGGGCCACTCTTTGTCAGATGTGCACTGCTGTACAAACCTAAACCCCACATAGCCTGCAGCACTCCTAAATCTCTCTCAGCCTCTGCCTCCCAGAGGATCCACTAGGACACCATCAGGAGTGGACTGAAAAGCAAGTGGTAAGATGGTCATTTCAGATTGGGTTACTCTCCACCAGGCTGGCAAGGAGGACCCCACACCAGCTAGTATATGGGGCCCAAATAGTCCCTGGCTTAATGTGACAGCCCAAATTGCTAAAACTTTCAGAGAATGTTCTGGCACAGGGGAATAACCTGGCTGGTGGAATGACTTTTGCCATTGAAAAACGAGGGGGTGGGGGCAATGCCTACAACACCAAGGAAATTGGCTGGTTGTTACATTAATTCCCTACAAAGGGATTATGAAAAGCTAAGGGCAGTTATACAATTGAAAACAAACCATGAAGATAAGGCTACTTTGATAGCTTTTGAAGAGGCCCTTAACTGTTACAGTAGAAAAAAAACAGAAAAAGCTGAAGCCTAAATTTAGGATTTAATAGACCTGACTACTGAATGCTCAACTGAGGCAGGTCTGGAGTGCAAAGGTCAGGGCCCTGGCTGAGAAAATCTTGGACCCTGACACATGGGGTACAGGTATCTGGCAGATAACCCTGAAGATTTTGGTTTTCCAGGTTCCTCTGAACCCCAGTGTCTGCAGAGGTGGCCTACTGTTCTCAATGAAGGGCTAACACCTCCCATCCTCCGTGCAGGAAGACACTGTAGGTGCCTGCAAGATAACAGGGGCACCTACAGAATCTGCCCCCACCTTCTGGCTGCCAGGCCAATAACCGGGGTTACGTACAGTCTGAACCAGTGAGGGATGTACTGGGCCTGACTGGAAAAGAAAGGGACCATACCCTATAGAAGTGCAACACTTAAGAGCATGGATTGCAAGACTGTGTTTGACGGTATTTGTTCAAGCAGGCTGAAACCATAACACTGATAAGAGAGAGTAATTAACTTGGGTCACTCTTCTTGGATATGGAATTTAACACCCTGGCAAGGACTCCAGAGGACAGTGCCAATTTGCTGCTACAGTGGTTCCTAGAAGCCAGGAGAAAGTGATGGCAAAACTAAAATTCCTGAATTGCCATGGCAAATAGCAGAGGAAAACAAAAACCAAAACCAAACCCACTGCCGTCGAGTCGATTCCGACTCATAGTGATCCTATAGGACAGAGCAGAACTGCCTCATAGCAGAGGAAGGGATTTAAAAAAATCTCAGGGAACTGGGTATGCTAGAGTAGACAGTAATTTATGTACAATAAATAGCATCCATTTAAAATTTAGAATTCAAAAGAGGTTTAACAGTTAAATACACCCATAACTGATAGACAATCAAGATACAAACTATTTCCATTACCCTTAAAGTTCCATTGTGCTTCATCCTATCCAATTCCTACCACCACACCACTCCCAGCACCTACTGCTCTCCTTTTTTACATTTTCTAGAATTCCTATAACTGAGATAATATCATACAGTAGGAACGCTTTTCTACCTGGCTTCATTCACTCAGCATCATCATTGCTGCACGTTACAGCAGTTTGTTCCTTTTTATTGCTGAGTAGTATTCCACTATATGGGTATATCTCATTTGTTTATCTATTTGCTTACTGATGGAAAACTGGATTGTTTCCATTGTGGGGCTATTGCGAATAAAGCTGCTAGAAACATTCACGTACAAGATTTTGTGTACACATACTGTCATGGATTGAATTATGTCCCCCCAAAATATGTGTCAACTTGGTTAGGCCATCATTCCCAGTATTCTGTAGCTGCCCTCCATTTTGTGATTTTAATTTTATGTTAAAGAGGATTGGGGGGGATTATAACACCCTTACCAAGTCACATCCCTGATCCAATGTAAAGGGAGTTTCCCTGGGGTGTGCCTTATCAAGAAATAAATAGAAAAGGGAAGCAAGTAGAGAGTTGAGGACCTTATACCATCGAGGAAGAAGCACTGGGAGCAGAGCGTGTCCTTTAGACCCAGGGTTCCTGCGCAGAGAAGCTCCTAGTGCAGGGGAGTATTGACGAGAAGGACCTTCCTCCAGAGCGGAGAGAGAGAGAAAGCCTTCCCCTGGAGCTGATGCCCTGAATTTGGACTTCTAGCCTACTAGACTGTGAGAAAATAAATTTCGCTTTGTTAAAGCCATCCACTTGTGGTATTTCTGTTATAGCAGCACTAGATGACTAAGACACATGTTTTCCTTTCTAGTGAGTAACTACCTGTGAGTGGAATTGTTGAATCACATGGCAGGTATAAATATATAACTTTTTAAAAAATTGGAAAGCTGTTTTCCAAAGTAGTTGTACCATTTTACATTCCCACCAGCTCCACATACTAACCAACACTTGGTATTTTCAGTGTTTAAAATTTAGGTATTCTAATTGGGTGTCTCTTTTTATCTTACTTTGTTTCAGAAATGAAGGTCTTTTATGCTCTACTTTTGAAAACTGTAATTTGTGATCTTACTCTTCTGAACGCATTGCTTCCTCTGCACCACACCTACAGTAAAAGCCTAGTGTTGTTAGTTGCTGTTGAGTCAACTGCAACTCATGCAGATGCCAGGCCTGCCTTCGGAGGTGCCTCTGAGCAGGTCCTAACTGCCAACGTCTTGGCTGGCAGTCGAATGCTTCACTGTTGGTGCCACCCAGGGACTCCACAATAGAAGATATTAGGATGTTAACTGTAACAGCATAATGGCCTTGCCTTGCCTTGTGTAGGTATTCATCTTAAAGAATTTACTTAGTTGAAATGAGAAAAAGTCAGAGCAGACCCAGCTGACACACAAGTTATTTCAGGGATCTGATTTGTAATTTGCTGAAAAAGCACAGTGATCTAGTCTCAACCACCGTTTCCACAAGTGTAATGTGTTAACACACAAGTAGGGGTTCACAGCTTTTGACATCTGGTGAAGACTACCAACTCCCTCTTAAAATAATATCTTTAAATACAAAAGATAAAATATATAGGCTATGGTCATTAAGTCCTTATTTTATAACACATCAAATAACAAGATCTAGCGGCAGATCCAATTATCATTATTTTCAGTAGTGATTTTTTTAAATGGTATTTCAAGATATCTGCAAGAACAGTAAGATGTGAAACTGTGAATGCTCTTGGTGACAAAGTCACTGATCTGCTAATACCGTTGGGGTTAGCTGCCTATACTCATAACTGAAGGAAATGCTAAAAAACTTAGTTACAGATAAATTGTTGCTGCTGTTGTGTGCAGCTGAGTCAATTCCGACTTGTAGCAACCCCACGTGACAGAGCAGAACTGCCCCATAGGGTTTGTTAGGCTGTGATATTTATGGGAGCAGATCGCCAGGCCTTTTCTCCCATGGAGCTGCTGGTAGGTTTGAAGCACCAACCTTTTGGTTAGCAGCCAAGTGCTCAACCATTGCACCACCAGGGCTCCTTAGGGATAAATTAGTTACAGATAAATGAAAATAAAACCTGTTGCCATTGAGTTGATTCTGATTCATAGCAACCCTATAGGACAGAGTAGAATGGCCCCATAGGGCTTCCAAGGCTGTAATCTTTATGGAAGCAGACTGCCATATCTTTCTCCCACGGAGCAACTGGTGGGTTCAAACCACCAACCTTTCAGTTAGCAGCCGAGTGCTTAACCACTATGCCACCAAGGCTCCTAAATGAAAACAGAGATGTATTTTTTTCACATCCAAGCTCAGGAACTCCTTCAATTCCACCTTAAGGGCCCCTGAAGTGCAGGGTGTGTCAGCCTGTCTTTTCTTGGCAGCTCTGTGATGGCATGCCCATTCTCCAACCTCCTACACCGAATCCCCCTGCTTGATCTTGGCTCTCTTTAAATGGACATGGACTAGAGATTGGTGAAGAACACAGGCAGGTGCCCCGTCCTCTTACCTGTAGTGCTGTCACTTAGTCTGTCTTTGTTTTCCCGGATGGAACTGATCTCAGCCTGCTGGGACACAAACATGACTTAAAAGACCATTCCTCAAAGCAGTATGGACAGAAGAGTCAAGAAGACGTTCACCCTTGGGTGTACACAGAACAGAATTGGCATTACCCTATCACAAACACAGCTAGAAAATCTTAAGTATATGATATTTTAAAATACAAGTGAATAAAAGTGACAGCTATCTACTAAAGTATAATTTCTAAAACAGGATAGCCTCCAAAGGGTATATATACAGTCTCCAAGTATTTCAGAAATTTCATTTAGTAAGTACGATAGTGGTATCTGTTAAGATTACAGTAATTTTACTAATCACAAATTTATCGGGCTACATCCTGAAACCTGAAACGGCAAATACTCCTTTCATAATGAAGTCAAATAGGAGTTATAACTATCTGGTTTATACACTGGTTAAAGTATATTACAAGTAGACCTTTTAGCTTTATCATTTTGTAAATTACCTGCTGTTCACATGTTATCATTAATCTTTTTAAGGGAAAAGGCAATAAATAAGACTCGTTGATGAAGATAATTTTATAAAGAAATGAAAATTTTTTGGTCCTGGGTTGACAATGGATGCCCTGAAGATTTCTTTATCCCTGAGTATCTGTAAATGGACGGCAAAAATTCTTGTAACTTCAAAGCCAGTCTCTCATTTCAAAATAAAATACAGGGTAAATAAATATCTTTAAGAAAAAAAAAAAAAGAACTACAGCAACTTGCCAGAAGTTAGCGTTTCATCTAGATGAGCCACAGCCAATGATAAGAGATACCATTTTTCAGCAAAAGAACTGTTTGTAAAGGTCCAAATACTAAAAAACAAAGTGGCTTATTTTTTGGCAAGTCTTTATCTTTACAAAAAGCTCTCCTTTCACTTAAAAAATATTTATTTTCTAACTATGGGCACGCTATATTAGGGTACCCTTTTAAAATTTACAACTGAGGAGGTTTGACAGATACATACAAAAATTAAACCAATGTCACAATCAAGATACTGCTGTCAAGTCGATTTCAACTCACAGCGGCCCTATAGGACAGAGCATAACTGCCCCATAAGGTTTCCAAGAAGCAGCTGATGAGTTCCAACTGCTGGCCCTTTGGTTAGCAGCTGAGCTCTTAAACACTGCGCCACCAGGGCTCCCAAAATATTTCCATCACTTCTAAAGTTTCCTTGTGCTCATCTCAGCCAATCCCTACCCATCTCGCTCCCAGGCAACCACTCTTCTCCCGTTACTATCTTCTAGAATTCCTATAAATGCAATGATATCATGGAGCGTGATCTCTTGTGTCTGGTTTCTTACACGCAGCATGATTTTCAGATCCATCTGTGATGTGACTTGTACGGCAGTCTGTTCCTTTTCATTACTGAACAGAATTCCACTATATGGTATGTCTCATTCTGCTCATCCATTCACTTGCTGATGGACTTTTGGGTCGTTTTTACTTTTGCAGTGTTCTGAAGAAAGCAGCTCTGTGATGGCATGCCCATTCTCCAAATGCGTAGGCATACATTTTCATTTCTTTTGGGTAAACACAAGTGGAATGACTGGACCATATGGAAGGTACATACTTAACTTTTAAAGAATCTGCCGAACAGTTTTCCAAAACTTGTACCATTTTACATTCCCACTAGCAGGATGTGAGAGTTCTATAGCCCCCATATCCTCACCATCATTTGAGACTTTCAGCCTTTCAGCCTTTCTGACTTTGTTGTTCTTGGGTGCCGTTGAGTCATTTCCGACCCATAATGATCCCATGTCGCAGAGCAGAACTGCCCTATAGGGTTTTCATTACTATAATCTTTACAGAAGGAGATTGCCAGGTTTTCCTCCTGCAGAGCTGCTGGGTAGGTTTGAACTGCCAACCTTTAGGTTAACAGCTGAGGGCTTAACCGTTGTGCCACCAGGGTCCCTCCCTTTCTAACTTTAGTCATTCTAAATAGGTGTGACGTTTTATCTTATTTTGCTATACAAAAGAAGGTCTATACTTCTTAAAATCATAATTTGTGATATTATTCTTTGGAACAAATTACTTCATTTGTGTCACAACCATATTAGAAGATATTAGGATATTAATAGTAACAGCCTAACTGCTTTGCCGTGTGTACATATTGATCTTAAAAAATTTAGTAGTAAAGTCTAGTTGAAGTGAGGGAAATGATGACAGAATATCGTTCCGATCGAGGTGCATGCAAGTTAAAAGAAACTTATCTTTAGTAATTCTTAGATGGAGAAAAGTAACTGTACATTCGGAATGCATCATTTTAACAATTATAAATTTTACTTTCTTTCCAAGTATACTTTACTAGTGATTGTTCGGTAAGCAAATGTTGAATTGAAATTATCTTCCCACTTACCAACTACCTGCAGAAACCTAATGAACCCTCAAAGGTAGAATAAAGACCTAATGGATTTTCTAAAATTCTACAATACATATATATTACTTATAAGTCAGGAGACAACTTTAATTAAAAATATACAATTACTTCTCAGTATGATGAGCAGAGTAAAAACAAAAAGCCACTTTTCTTTTGATTGGCATTATGTCAACTCAACATAGGGTAAAACCCAGTATGAGGCAAGTTCTTATTTTTGTCTTTTTTTCAATGAAGAAAATTATTTATTAATTAACAAATAAAATTTGCTCATCCTACTCTTTTTTTTTTATGGGATGCATGCCAGGAGAAATAATCAAAGGCTCTTTTTTTTTGGTAACAAAGTTGTGAAGCAACGACCCAGGAGCACATTCTGTTTTGCTCGGTGTTATATAACTTTTAAAAGCTAGTCTACCATGTATCTTAAAATTCAATAACAAAACTGAACACAGAAAAGATATACCTTGAAGGGCGGTTCCATAAAAAATACTGGTTCCCTTCCAGAAAGTGGTGTTGAAGTTATTGATCGTGGGGAAGACACATCACTCAACTAGAAAAACAAAATGAAAAGCACCAATAAAGAATGGTTCTGCAGAGCCTTTTCTTCTCTAGTGCCAAAGAATCAACCTATTTAACCAATGTAAATAGATCTAACAGTAATTACCTTTAAACCAAAACCAAACCCATTGCCGTGAGTCAAATTCCGACTCATAGCGACCCCATAGGACAGAACAGAACTGCCCCGCTGTAAACGTTCAGGCTTTCCAAGGCTGCAATCTTTACGGAAACAGACTGCCACATCTTTCTCCTGCAGAGCAGCTGGTGGATTTGAACTGCCGACCTTTGGGTTAGCAGCCAAGCTCTTAACCACTGTGCCACCAGGGCTCCTTCTTTAGCTTCAATTAATTCAAGCATAAGATCTTTTTAATGTAATTCAGCTACCTGAAACACTTTTTGAAAGCTGTAAGAGTATAAGTAACTCTGCTTCAATATTAACTAGAAATCAATTTTTAAACTCTATAAAACTTCTATTACAGATTCAGAATATTATTAATGAATATGTTGAAATGCATTTAAAATTACTGATCACTACCATTTGAATAATGATTATTCTCCCTGGGGCATATGTTTTTTTAACTAGCCCCAGCCTGTTTTTATATGCCACTTTATAGATTTCTGAGCTTTTTCCTCTATGCAGTAGTCACTGAGTGCAGAAATAAAAACTATTTTGAATTGCAACCTATCTTAAATGTAATTATAAAGGCAAATACATCTTAGCAATGGTTTCAGAAAGCAAATAAAATTCATTTTCAACTAATTGCCTTACTTGCTACCTATTCCTGCCCCCACTCCTCACTAGAGCTGTTATCATAAAGAACTAAAAATAAAATGAGCTCATTACCTTAAGGAAAAAAAAAGAAAAATGTGTCACAAGTTTTTGAGAAGTTTCCTTGAGGCTTTTTAATAAGCTACCATGCAATGCTTTAGTTTTGAAAGATAAGTGTCAACATAATTTCCATAGCAATAATCAATTTGTAATGGAAAACCACTAACAAATTTTTTAAATAGATGTTTAAGGGAAATTTTAAAATACTCCTTTTTGACCTAAACACAAAAAGACGAAATTATGGCTTTGTTGTTACATGTCTGATGATTGCTGGTTTGTTTTTTTACCTGGGTAGGACTGATTGGAGGTGGTGGAGCTTTGCGTTTTTTTGGAGTTCCACTTCTTTCTGAGCTTATTTTAGAGACTTGATCATGCTGAAAGTTATCACAGTCCAAAGAATGGAGGTGGGTTAGTCAGGTTAGTAAAGTCTGAGCAAGTGGCTTCATCAAACAAATGAGAAACACCTCAATGGCTCATGCATTTCTTACTTTATCAAGGTCTGAAATTTGCTACCAACATAAAAATAAGTAATATGCATGCTCCAAGTTTTCTTCCAACAGCCCGTGCTTTCACAGCAGGAAAATGACCACACAAGACAAACTGGTGGCGGAGAACCAGGAATGCAGAGGATGAGGGGTCATCTCCCGCAATTTAGAACCCAGAAGACATTCACAGTCCAGCTCTTCACCTTAACGCAAAGGGATGGGATTTCCTCCACATCTCCTTTACTTTAAGAATGTAACTATGGGCCGGGGAAAGACCTCGTCTCTGAAGGTTATAGATAAATATGTAACATAGTTAGCGTTTAATGAATTCAGTATTGAGTATTTACTGTTTATGGTTTCTTCAAGGATCTTAATGTATAAATAAATACAGCAGCCAAGCATATGTTTCATCATTAATAAAGTAAATAGATATTGACAAAGTATTATTTAGGAAAAACTCCAAATAACAGGGCAAACTTGTCAAACAATTTCTACTTTGCAAAATAGTAGATGAGATTTTAGAAAAGCCTCAATTAAAATAACATTAAAAAAAGAAAACTCTTATTTTCATTAAATACCTAACATTTTCATGGCTGTAGATCTGTATTCCGTGTGATATTTCAAGTACTTAAAATATTGTTATTCAGTCTCAGAGCTGAAGCCACATTAATCATTTTCACACCAGTAGGAAGAATTAGTACATTTTGGAAAAAGATATATAAGTAGCAAATTTAAAGGTACGTGCTTTTGAAATTGGGTGAATCATTAAGGAAATATTTACTACCTTATTGCAATGGATCTATCTCTTCTTCCAAAGATATTTTAGCCCTGAAGTATTTTCAATATAATCTGTATCACTTTTCTAGTGGACCACAGCGTGGTTTGATCTGAACATTTTCAAATTCCTACAACCAAAGAAGAAGAAAAAACTATCCCCTCAACCAAAGATAAATACCTGCTTTGGTTTTGTTGTTGTCTTTAGATCTGTAGAGGAAAAGTAAAAAATATAACTGTAAGAACCTTAAAGACTCACGTCTACTTTGGGTAGGGATACACACACACTATTTAACACTTCATTTTTCTTTAAGATCTTTGAAAAGAATAATAAAATATATCCTATTGCACACATTCCTTTTTCCTTCAGGGAAAGGCAAGTGGATAGATTTAAAACAACACTGGCTATTTTCTTTCACATACCAGCATCCTGAGAGATTTTTGATAACAGAAGGCTTTGAATTCCTGCATTTTCTGAGAGTTTGGAATAATATAAGGCATTGTGTCCAAGAGAATCTACAAGGTTTAAGTCGGCACCCTTTTTAATTAAGGCTTCCACGATGTTAGAGCTGCCAATCTCACAGGCCAGCATGAGAGCAGTTCTAAAGAAAAAAAGATGACACCAAATTAGTACCAACGACATTTCTCTCCTGGGAAATCATGTCACTTGTCTTGAAAACAGTGGAAAGAAGATTAAGTGCAGCTAAACCTTTATTGCACTTAATCTTCTGAGGAATCCAAAATGGAATGCCACGAAGATGAAATGGTTGTTGTGTGCCATTGAGTTGATTCCAACTCATAGTGACATGATATGACAGAGTAGAACTGCCCCACAGAGTTTCCAAGGCTGTAATCTTCATGGGAGCAGATCGCCAGGTCTTTCCGTCCACGCAGCTGCTGCTGGGTTCAAACCGACAACCTTTTGGTTAGCAGCAGAGCGCTTAACCATTGTGCCACCAGGCTCCTTAAGAAGAAATTAACCGGAAAAACTCACTGCCATCAAGTCAATTCCAACACATAGTGACCCCACAGGACAGAGTAGAACTGCCCCATAGGGTTTCCAAGGAGCACCTAGTGGATTTGAACTGCTGACTTTTGGTTAGTAGCCAAGCTCTTAATCACTGTGCCAATGAAATTAGGTGGTTGTTTTTTAAAACTTCAGATCAAACCAAAACATTAAACAATGCTCAGTCAAATAACATAAACAATCTTTTATGCTATTTTACATAACATGATGACATTCACTATGATTGGTATAAACCTTGTCCTTCTGTCCCCTCAAGCATTTTAAAGTGCCTTTTTTTTTTTCACGTAGGGTTGCTATGAGTCAGAATCAACTGGAAGGCTATGGGTGTGGTTTTTTGGCTTGAGGCATTGCTAAAACTATTTTTATAAAGCAACAGTATGTTTACTTTTCTTTACTCTGAGCGATAATAAATTGGATGACTATTTATTTAACATAACAACTCACAGGAAATGGCCTATTGAGTTTAACATTCAACAATCACATCACAGTTAGCAAGGATGCCCACAGAAGTCTGGGAAAAAAACTTTTTTTATGTCAAAACAGATTGATTATAAAAGGCAGAAAATTAAAAAAAAAAAAAGTGAAAAACCACTGTATAACAAATCATTTAAAATACAGTTGTGATTTTTTTATAAGACTCTGAGAACAGGATACTACAGAAGTCATATGATTTCTATCTGGTTCTGTGGTACCTTCCATTTTTGTCCCTGGGATTGACATCTGCTCCGTGATCCAGGAGAAGGCGGCAGACCTCACTGTGGCCGTTTTGTACTGCGAGAAGCAGGGGTACATTCCCATCCTAGGAGACAAATTCAGATTAAGGTTTTAACACAGATACCAAAAGCCAGAGTTGCAAAAGCCCTTTTCACATTTATCCCTGCAATGTCCTGCTGGTCTTACATTTGGTCTACCATAATATTTTGTGCCTCTATAGGGCTACAATTATGTCTTGGCACAACTCCTCTTATGAAGTTGCACTGACTATTTATTAGCTTTGCCCCAGGAGCCCAAGCCTCTTGGGCCCCATGGTCCCTTGGCTTTCACTCAGTCTGAGTGATAAGGTATAAGAGGGTAGAACACCAAGTGTATAAAGGCTCAAGGCAAGTATACCACAAGTACTGAGGGATGGTTCTGGAGGAATCAAGGACTCAGTCTTCCAGCTCTAAACAGCAACCAGTGAACTACATGTTCCCTGAAGGGAACGTCCTTTCATTAATTGTAAGCCAGTTCTCATAAACTCTGACTCGTGTGATCCCAGGGGTGTCAGAGTACAACTGTGCTCTACAGGGTTTTCAATGGCTGATTTCCTGGCAGTAGATTGCCAGGCCTTTCTTCCAAGGCACCTCTAAGTGTACTTGAACTGCCAATCTTTCAGTTAGCAGTTGAGCACATTAACCATTTGCACCGACCAGGGACTCAATCCTAATTTTTCCAGTTGTCATAACATATTAAACGTATCACTCCTGCCATCTCTCTCTTTATCTAGTCATGTGTTACTAATAGGGCAATAGACTCTTAACTTACATTTTATAAATTGAGGCTATTGGTGTATTACCGACACATGACTAGATAAAGGGAGAGACGGAAAGAATAATCTGTTTGGGTATGTTGTGACAATTGAAAATCAGTTTGGAAAACTAGATCCCCAACTCATATATAAACTATCTCAATATTTTAAACATATAAAACAAATAGAAAAAATACATAAAAAGAATATATAGGTGACTATTTCCATAATCTTAGAGAGATTTCTTAAAATGATGCAAACCATTAAGAAAAGCTGTTATCCTACTCCTTCCTGGCATATACTCCACAAATGGAGTTGATAGTAATTTATAAGGTAAAAGCATTCCAATTAGCAAAGGGAAAAGATAAATTATGATACATCCAATTATTGAAAAATTGGAATTTTTAATAATACAAGGAAAAAAAAAAACCATTGCCACTGAGTCAATTCTGACTCATAGTGACCCTCTAGGACAGAGCAGAATTGCCCCATAAGGCTTCCAAGGAGTGGCTGGTGGATTCCAACTGCCGACCATTAGGTTAGCAGCTGAGCTCTTAACCACTGTGCCACCAGGGCTCCTTTAATAATATAATCACTGCTTAAGGGCTAAGTGTCCCCTTAAAGTAGAAATGCAGACAAATTTCTAAGAAATTTTCCTGTGAAGTCATAATACTTCCTAGTTATAAAGTACTGAGCATCAGGGAGATTGAATTTATTTACAGATTCTATATAAACACGGGTGGCGTAGTGGTTAAGTGCTATGGCTGCTAACCAAAAAGGTCGGCAGTTTGAATCCACCAGGCGCTCCTTGCAAACTATGGCACACTTCTATTCTGTCCTATAGGGTCACTATGAACTGGAATCAACTCGATGATGATTTTTTTTTTTTTTAATACATCCACTTTACAGTATCTCCATCAGTTATAAGTACATACATGTTGATTCCCAAGCTAGGCATGAAATTTAACTCTGTATTTAGGTACAATTGCTGTTGTGTGCCATTGATTGCATCCTGACTCATAGTGGCCCTATGGAACAGAATACAACTGTCCTATAGAGTTTCCAAAACTGTAATATTTATGGGAGCAGTTGGCCAGGTCTTTTCTTCCGTGAAGAAAAGCCACTGGTGGGTATGAACTGCTGACCTTTCAGTTAGGAGCCGAGTGCTTAACCGCTGCACTACCAGGTATCCTTTGCATCCCTAAGTAGGTATAATACACCCATTGCTGTCGAGTCAATTCCAACTCAAAGTAACCCTACAGGACGGAGAAGAACGGAACCAAGGAGCAGCTGGTAGATTCAAACTGCCGACCTTTTGATTACCAGCCAAACACTTAACCACTGCGCCACCAGGGCTCCCAAAATAGTCCAAACCAAAACCCAAATCCATTGCTGTCAAGTCAATTTCAACTCATAGGGACTCTACAGGACAGAGTAGAATTGCCCCATTGGCCTTCCAAGGAGTGGCTGGTGGACTTGAACTGCCAGCCTTTTGGTTGGCAGCCAAATGCTTAACCATTGCACAACCAGGGCTCCTAAAATTCGTCCAGTGAGGTTAAAAGAGTAATTTCCCAAGTTGGGTTACCCTGGTCAGGAGGTATCCAAGGTGATGCACGGGGTGCAGAAAAAAAAAAATGAGAACTTCTAATTAGGTTTATTAAAAAAAAAATCAAGGAACTAATCTTTACTAATATTTAATATCTAAGGTTTTTTTTAAGGTAGGTAGAACTCTTTAGAAAAAAATATACATACATAGGAACCGCATGTTCCAACATGTCTTACTAATGGTTTAGGGATAAATGGGAGAGATTATATAAATCCATTTTGTAGAAGAGGATCTAGGTTGAAAAGCAACATATTTCTGCCAAATATTTAAGTCTCTAAAGTGTTCATGAAGGAGCCCTGGTGGTGCAGATGGTTAAGCACTCAGCTGCTAAGCAAAAGGTTGGTGGTTTGAACCTACCCAGAGGATCTGGCTTAGTTATCTAGTGCTGCCATAACAGAAATAGTACAAATGGGTAGCTTTAACAAACAAATCTATTTTCTCATAGTTTAGGAGGTTAGATGTCCAAAATCAGGGTGCTGGCTCTAGGGTAAGGTTTTCTTTCTCCGTAGGCTCTGGAGGAAGATCCTTGTCTCTTTGAGCTTCTGCTCCTGGACAATCTTCATGTGGCCTGGCACCACTCTTTCCCCATCTCTGCTTCTGGCTTACATTTAATTTCTTTTCTATCTCAAGAGATTGACTCGAGACACAGCCTGTATTAACCCTGCCTCACCAACATAACAAAGAAAATCCATTCCCAAATGGGATTATAACCACAGTCATAGAGGTTAGGATTTACAACACATACTTTGGGGCGATATAGTTCAATCTGGAAAAGGCTCCGTGGGAGAAAGGCCTGGTGATCTGCTCCCATAAAGATTACAGCCAAGAAAGTTCTACTCTTTCACATGAGGTCATTATGAGGTGAAATCAACTCAATGCCACCTAACGACAACAACAAAGTGTTTGTGATTCTCGAAGTACCCCACAGTGCTTTGCGAACCAGCATCCACCTCCCTCTGGTACTTACCAAATCCTTGAGGTTTATGGGGCTTTTGTAATCGCAGAGAACCTGCACAGCCTGAAGGCAGCCCTGTGCCGCTGAGGGAAGGAAAGCACAAACACTACATGGATCACAACGCTACTCCAGGAGGGTAAATGCCATGTCCTACTCAGTCTGCATAGCTTCACTCTAATTGCACTGACGAGAAATGGTGTTGGGCAGGTAAAATATGAGGTATTTTAAATTACTGCTTAATTTTCGAATGATCTAAACGTAAAGCCAGTGACCGCCAGTTGCCTCTATGCAAACATTTGGTTTAACTGGTTTAGCTTTCAGTAGGAGACTTAGCTTTTCCACAACAAGTGATAAAAGGAATTTGTCAATCTAACCATTTGCACCGGGCAAATCTGCTGCAAAAGATCTTGTTAAGATGTTGCAAAGCAAAGACGTCACCTTGAAGACTAAGGTGTGCCTGACCCAAGCCACGGTGTTTTCAAATCGCCTCATATGCACACAAAAGCTGACCATGAATAAGGGAGACCGAAAAAGAACTGATGACTTTGAATTGTTGTGTTGGCAAAGAATACTGAATATACCATGGACTGCCAAAAGAATGAACAAATCTGTCTTGGAAGCACAATCAGAATGCTCCTTAGAAGCAAGGACGGCCAGACTACGTCTCACATACTTTGGACATGTTATCAGGAGGGATCAGTCCCTGGGGGAGGACATCATGTTTCGTAAAGTACAGGGTCAGCGAAAAAGAGTAAGACTCACAATGAGATGGATTGACACCGTGGCTGCAACAGTGGGCTCAAGCTTAACAACGATTGTGAGGATGGTGTAGGACCCGGCAGTGTTTCGTTGTGTTGTACATAGGGTCGCTATGAGTTGGAAGCAACTCCACAGCACCTAACAACAACGACGACCATCCCAGAGCTCAGTGTCAGTGTCTTATTTGATGCTAGGTGACAGAGAGCAAAGCAAAACGTTGAAAAATAAAACTGATGTTTATCATGATCCCCAAATCAAAAGTCTACATCACACATTACCTGGAATCCACAAATGCTGGTGATTATCTCTCAGTTTAAACAAGAACATTAAATTAGGTAAAATATAATAACCAAGATAACTTTCAATGGTTGGCGGGCAGCCAATTGATGAATTCTAGGTGTATTGCTGTGAGGAGATATGGAACCCCTTGCAGTAAACCAATTTGGCCTTTGGTCCTGGTTCCTGAGAGCCAGGTCCCACCTGAGGCCAATGAGTAGGGGCTGACCAGCCCAAGAAGGACTACCTGGAGGCCCAACGCTGATTAAGTTTTAGAAGGCATGATATAATCTATCATGGCCACATGGTGAGGTCAATAAAAGGCCCTGGAAGACGGAGGCCCAGTAGAGCTTCCTGGGTGGAAAGAGAGTGAACATCTGCTCTGGAGACAGTAAGCACATCCCCTGGGGACACGGAAGCTCTGCGTGGAGACCCCTCCTGGACCCTGTATCCTTTTTTTCTGCTAGATTAAAGATAATCCTTTCACTGGAGTTTGTGGGTCATTCCAATAGATCATGGGCCCTAAGAAACAGAGAAGGTGCTGGTGCCTGCTGACCTAGCCCTGGATGAATCAGATGAGAAAGGGCTGCAGGAAGCAGCTGGGGTCTGGAATGACCAAGGAAGGGAAAATGAGATTTCCAAATGACGCAGCTGGCATACGGGATGGGATTTGTTTTCCACCACACGATATCGCATCAGAAGTCGGTGATCTCAGCCTTTCTGAACTGGTTTGATACCGTTGGTGACGAAGATAGGATCCTCCACTAGTGTGGGCCCTGACAGCTCAATTCCTTGGTAAAACTTCAGATTTTTGCAAACTGAGTAGAATGGGAATGTCTAAGAATGATGACAGAGAATGGTACCAGGAATATAGTAAGGTTAACAGGTTGAAATAGGAAAATAAGAAGTTGGTTTTTCTCATGACAGAAGAAGACAAATAAGGGAATGAAAGTTACCTGCATAATGTAAAGCTGTTTTCCCAGAGCCATCAATACTCTCGGCTGGACATTTAGACTGCAAGACAAAAATAAATAAATACATAGAGTAAAATAAGCTGTACACATTTTATTCAGTTCATTTTTTTTCTGCAAGCCATGATGCTATGTATTAGGGAGACTATACAAACAATAAGCCCCAACTGGGGTGGGGCTGCAGTATAGGTGCTCACAATCTCTCACTGGGACTAAGGGAGACTCGTCTCCAAGTAATCAAGACACAGGCAAACTGTCACACCTTTGCTGCTCCAGCTGTTCCCTCCTCTATTTCATCACTCACTCCATCTCTACTGGATCATTCCCACCAGCCAACAAACATGTTCTAAGAGCTCCCATCTTGATCCCACATTCTCTCCCATTTCCTACCATAATGCTCTGTTGCCCTTCACAAAACTAACTTTCTCTTTAGCATTGTCCACACAGTCTACACGTCCCCACACCCCGCATTCACTCCTAAACCCGCTGAAGTTGGTCTCTGCCCTCCAGACTCCACAGAGTTGGCCCTAGTCAAGGTCACTGACAGCCATCATGTTTCCAAGGACAATGAAATTTTTGCCCTTCTGTTACCAACCTCTCAGCTGCAATCCACACCCTTTTCTTCAAACACTCCCTTCTCTCACTCCTAGGGCTCTGGACCATCCTATCCTGGTTTTCCTCCCACTGCTCTGGCCCCTCCTCCTTCTATAAAAACAAACAAAACACCAAACCAGTTGCCATTGATTTGACTCCACCTTTTGCTGACCCCACATGTGTCAGAGTGAAATCGTGCTCCACACGGTTTTCAATGGCTGATTTTTTGGAAGTAGCTTGACAGGGCTTTCTTCCAAGACGCCTTTTAGTTAGCAGTCAAGTGCATTAGCCATCTGCATGACCCAGGGACTCCTAGCCAAATGTACCAAAACTAAAACCTTGAGAACGGGGGTTCCTTAGTGTTCAGTCTGGGGACCCTGCCTCCTCGCTCTCCAAACTCTCTTCCTCAGTTATCTCGTCTGCATCCATAGCTTGAAATACCATCTAGAAGCTGATAGCTCACAGATGTGTCTTACCAACAATAGTAAGTGTTATATAATAAGTATTAGCTATTATGTACCAGATACTGTTCAAAGAATTCTTTTAACACAGTTAACAACCCTAGTTAGGTACTCCATTTTCACAGGAAGAAACTGAGGCACAAAGAAGTTAAGTAATTTGCCCATTTCACAGTAAGTAGCAAAGCTGGGATTCGAACTGAGACAGACTGGGCTACAGTCTGTGTTCTTAACGGAGCACCTAGCTTAAAAACCCACTGCTGCTTACACAGCTCCCCGCTGATGTCTCACAAGCACCTCAAACACAGCATGGCCAAAACTTGCTTTCTCCCCTCTCATGCCCAGCCTCCACCCCTGTCAACAACATCATCATCAATCCAGTCCAACAAGCCAGGAATCACTGAGTCACCTTTAATTCACTCTTCACCTCCTCCCACATCTACCATGGGTCCTGTCAATTCTTTCTCCAAAAGGTACCCCCAATCTCCTCTCTTCCCCTTTTCTCTGCTACCACCACCCTAGTCTAAGCCAGCACCTTCTCACCTGTTTGGCTACCATTGCCTCCTGACGGGTCTCCTCAGTTCTACTCTTTTGCTGTTTAATCAACTCTTTATACAACAACTTGAGTGATCTTCTTTAACTGTGAATGTCACTCCCTGCTTAAAAGTCCTTCACAGGTGCCCACGGCACTTGCAGCCCTGGTGGTTCAGTGGTTAAGTGCTACTGCCGCTAACCAAAAGGTCAGCAGTTAGAATCCACCAGCCGCTCCTTGGAAACCCAGTTCTACTGTCCTGTAGTATCCCTATAAGTTGGAATCAACAAAAGGGCAACAGGTTCGTTTGTTTTTAAAAAAAAAAAATCATGACTACTCGCCTCAAGTAACCTAGTCTCTGCATTCTGAGCCTTGTTCCTCCTCGCTTGCATGCCCCAACCCCACCCTCTCTGGCTTTCCTTCCTTGGCCAGTGCCTCTCCTATCCCAGACCTTTGCACTTGTTGTCCCATCTCTTAGAATGCTTTCCCCTTGGCTCTCTGCATTCTTCGCTGAAACGCCCCCTCCTCAGAGAGGCCTCCCCTGAGCATGACCCTCTCACACGGACAGAGTTGCTTGCTGTGCACATTTAAGTTTTTTTTTAACCAGATTACAAACTCCATCAGGATAGGGGCTTTTTTTTTTTTAAATTGTGGCAAAATATACACTTTTGCCATTTCAACCATTTTTTTTGTATGTAATTCAGTGACATTAATCGTGTTCAGCATGTTATACAACCATCACCACTATGTATTTCCAAACTTTTTCATTTTCCTTAATACAAACTTAGTACCCCTTAAGCTATACTTCCCTTTTCCCCCTCCTTCCCGCTCCTGGTAACCACTAATAAACTCTGGGCTCTACGCATTTGGCATAGGGGCTATGTTGTTCCTAAGTATGTGTGCGATGCTTGACACAGTACATAGCCACACCATACCCACTGCTGTTGAGTTGATTCTGACTCATAGCGACCCTAAAGGACAGAGTAGAACTGTCCCATAGGGTTTCCGAGGAGCAGCTGGTGGATTTGAACTGCTGACCCTTAGGTTAGCCGCCATAGCTCTCAACCACTGTACCACCAGGGCTCCAAATGGTTTTGGCCTCACCATTACATTAGTAGAAGCTACAGCCAGGGTTTCTCGAAAGACTGTTGCCGTCGAGTCAATTCTGACTCATAGCGACCCTACAGGACAGAGTAGAACTGCCCTACAGGGTTTCTAAGGAGTGGATGGTGGATTCAAATTGCCAACCTTTTGTTTAACAGCCGAACACTTATTGTACCAGGGAAATAACTTGCCAAGAGAAAGGGTGGGAGGAATAGTGGCTATCAGAGGAAGGAGAGAGTTCATTTGAATTTTCAGGCTCTCACAAGACTCTATTTGTGCTCACTGCCTTGAGAAGGTAGAACTTTAAAATGGTAGCCATATCTCCAGCATACAGTAAGAACAAAGCCCAGAGATCTCAGTAAATGCAGAGGGTGTGGGGTAAGGGGTTGCTGTTGTTAGTTGCCAGTGAGTTGATTCTGACTCATGGCAATCCCGTGTGTTACACAGTAGAACTGCTCCATAGGGTTTTCAAAGCTGTGACCTTTCAGAACCAGATCGCCAGGTCTGTCTTCTGAGGCACCTGTCAGTAGGTTCAAACAGCTAACCTTTTGGTTCACAGTTGAGAAACAGAGTTTTAATTCTCCTGGAATTCAGATTTCTGGGTTCCATGAAGGTGGAGGTGATCCACCCGGGCCATTGCCCTGAAGTTATTTTTTGAACCTTGAGCCTTGAGCAGACAGGTCTCCTAAAAACCACCTTTAAGTCAAACAATAGCTTTACTAATTATAAAGACTGTTTTTCCTTGGGTATTATGCTCTTCTGAAGAATTCAGTTAGTTTTGGGAAACAGAAACTCCAGGGTTGGACTCGAAGCTGTGTTTCAGGGTACACTGTCATTATGAAAATTCTCTTCTACCCTGTTTCCACGGCAACATCATAAGAAGGCATTTAAGAGTTTCTGGAGGTTCTTTCATCATTTGAACACTTTGACTCTTGAAGTGTTGCCCAATTTCCAAATTGTATATTAAATAAATTTCAAATCAATTTACATTATTTGCTTATATGATTTTGTTTTAACACAGCTGAGTGCTTAGCCATTTGTGCCACCCAGGGACTTTGGGGTGAAGAGTAGCAGGAGATAATGGGGGCTCATATCGCAGAGGGCCTGGGCTGCCAGGGCGAGACAGGGAGAGCTGACCGGAGAGCCTTAAGACCTGGGAAAAGCAGCCTACTGGGAGGACATCGAAGGCTGAGGTTTTAACAGCTATCCAGAGAGAAGATCAGCGTTCAGACCATTTGGATATTATGGGAGGTAAGAACAGGCAACCTTAGAGTGAAATGTCTGCCCTTCAGTGGTGAGGAGAACAGAGATCAAGTTCCGACTTACCATGCTTTGGCCTAATTTTAGAACAGTACAAGGAACTGTTTCAGGGCTTCAAAGATTCCAGAGAAAAACCAATCCATTTGCATAACCAGATATAAAATTACAGTAGAGGCTAGAATATCTGGTCCTGGCCCATGAGGATTTCCAGCTTGTCAGGTTAAGTCTTCCTTCAAATCAGAGCCAGATGCAAAGTCTGAAGAGCCAAGCTGGGATGGGTTTGGAGATTTAAAACACAAATAAATAAAGTAATCGAGGGCAAACAGAGGGTGTGGAGGCGGGGCACTTGGGCAAGTCAACATTATCATTTATCCAAGTGCCTGGTCCCAAAGGAGGCAGATAAAGAAAGTTCTATTTTCACTGTCTTCAGAAGGAAGTCACATAAGGCAACATCACAGGAGTGCCTCTATCAGTCTTGAATTTAGCTTCAAAGAACTGTTAAGGTTAAGCATTCCTGGCACCAGTAATAGCTTGCATCATGCAATGCAACACAAGAAGCTGTGTGATCAGCAGAGCATGACAAGTTGAAGAATGTGACCACATTTCTACATTAGAACTGCAAAGCCAAATGAGTGCAAGATGCTGGGTCCCAAACTGAGCTCACGAAGGCTGAGATAACAGGTAAACAGAACAGACCGTCTTCCAAACACATATTTTATGGCTTGATGCCATTCCTCAAAACAGCCGGCTTGCATTTTGCCTGGCAACAGCCAGGGGTCACTGGATTGGGAGCTCAAGAAATATTCATCTTTAAAAATTTTACAAAAGCTGTCATCTGCAGGGATTGCTATAAACTTCCTGGCGAGGATACTAAACCAGGGAATTGGCTTAAAATTATAAAGAAGAATAAAACCAAGAACTTACTAAACCAGAGAACTACAAGCTCATCAAGTTACAAGCAAGGAAATAGTGGTTGAAATTTTGCTTCTCAAAGGGAACTGCCTTCTACTAATGATTTAAAGAGAGAATGGCGGTAAGATAAGGCAGCAGTTACCAAGGTTCCCCAACAGCCTGGAGAAGATACTGAAAAACGGTCTTATTTAGAAGGTACAATATTTTGGAAGATAAAAAGAAGAGCCGAGTAAAGGGGAGGAAAAGGCGAGGTCCCAGGAAGACACACCAAATTTTGGTTAGGATCCTCTTCCCTGCCAGATGAGTTGCCATGGAAATAATCTTCTCCTTGGCTATCATTGCAATACCGAAGCTTCTTAGGAAACACAAGATTCTGGGATAGTATTTAAAGGAGCGTGCATGGTGAGGAGGGGGCATTTCTCTTTTCAGAGATAAGACTACTTTAAAATTTAAAAACTGACACATTTCTGAGTTGTCACCACTTTACCTGAAGGAGCTTCCTGACGCATTCATGGTGGCTGTTCTTGGCTGCGAGGTGCAGAGCGCTGTGTCCTAAATGGGTTCAAAAAAGAAAATTGGAAAAGAAGGACATACATTTTTAATCTCTCTCTGACCTCTGTAATGAAGACAACTACGCGGAAATAAATTGTTCTCCAACAAAGACGGAATTGTTGCTCTTCACGGTAAGGCTTCCAATTCTTATCTGGCAAGTTCAGTGTGACAAAAGTGGGGAGAGCACAGTGTACTCTGCCCACCAGATAACATTCACAGACCACCCCAAGTGCCACTCTTCTGAGGTGTAATTAAGCCCTAGGCTAGAGGACTGGGGTGGGTTCCTGAGACACAGCTTTTAAGTTCTGCTTTCAGCTGTCAATATGCTAAATGTCACATCCACAAGAGCCACAGCAGGCTATGGCTACCCCACACCTAACCCATTGCCATCCAGTCAGTTCCGACTCATAGTGACCCTATAGGACAGAGTAGAACTGCCCAATAGGTTTCCAAGGGGTGGCTGGTAGATTTGAGCTGCTGACATTTTGGTTAGCAGCCACAGTTCTTAACCACTGGGTCACCCCATGCCTAGGAACCCAATAAAGGCAGCCCAGCCCACAACAAAGCAGCAGAGAACATACCAAAGAGTGATATACTTAAATCCCTACTTTTGACCTCTCATTTTTCTCTCCTCCAAATGTACTCTAGCCCCTGGATGGAAATTACCTGGAGTTTTCTGATTCTAAAAGTTCACCTGTAGAAGGGAAAGAGTTGTAACAACAAAACACTATTAAAGTAGCATTTCCTTATGTTTCCTTCATAGAACATGACTCCAACATGATGGCTTTGACATCTCTGTGGTCAAATTTAAGAAATCGTAATACTACACTTGTAATCCCTCAGTAGTATAAACGGTTAATGCACTTGGCTGCTAGCCAAAAGGTTAGAGGTTCGAGTCTACTCGGAGGTGCCCCAAAGAAAGGCCTGGCAATCTACTTCTGAAAAATTAGCCGCTGAAAACCCCGTGAAGCAGTTCTACTCTGACACACATGGGGTCACCATGAGCCTAAATCATTTCAGTGGAAGAAGGGTTTAGGGGCAGCCTAAAGGGCAGAACTGTGGCTAACGGACCTCAGGGCTCCTGCAATTGCCCTTCATCTAGCCTGCATTTTTTCCCCTAGGATAATCAAAAAGCCAGCTCTCTCTCCTCCTGAAATGCCACCTTCTGGGTGAGGCCTTTCCTGACCTCCCTATTTAAAATTCCAATTCCTTCCCTACTCTTTCATCTCCACTCCCTTATTGATTTCTTTTTGTTGGGAAGCCTGGTGGCATAGTGGTTAAGTGCTACGGTTGGATGCTAACCAAAAGGCTGGAAGTTCGAATCCACCAGGGGCTCCTTGGAAACTCTACGGGGCAGTTCTACTCTGTCCTATAGGGTCACTATGTATCGGAATCGACTCGACAGCAATGGGCTTTTCTTTTTAGCACTTTCTAGCACTTTCTTTCTATGACTCTCTCTACACGCACGCACACTATGTAGTTAACTGTTTTTTTCTCCCCACTAGAATGTAACCTCAATGAGGACAAGAATTGCTGTCTTTCTTGTTCCTTGTTGTATCCCCTACAGCCTACAACACAGCTGGTGCACGGTAGGGTCTCAATAAACACTTGTTAATTTGTGGCAAAACCCAAACCAGCTGCTGCCCAGTCAGCTCAGACTCATGGAGACCCCATGTGCATCAGAGTAGAACTGTGCTCCATAGGGTTTTCAATGGTTGATTTTTGGGGGAAGTAGCTTATCAGGCCTTTCTTCCAAGGCACCTTTGGGTAGACTCCAACAAACAACCTTTTGGTTAGCTGTGGGCATGTTAGCCATTTCCACCACCCACGGACTCCAATTTGTAGCAGAAGGTATGTGAATTTCAAATTGCTGGGGTTGGGTTCCCATCCCTTGGAAGCTGCCACTACCACCCAACCTAATATACCTAGTAAGCTCTTAAATCCTGCATTTCCCAAACTATGTAACCAAGATACTCCAGCCACCCCTCACCCATGTAGCACGTGTAAACAGTTCACACTATGGGACATGGTTAAAGCATGAAGTTTCTCAACTTCCGTGCTGTTGACATTTTAAGCTGGATAATTCTTTCCTGTAGGGGCTGTCCTGTGCATTTTAAGATGTAAAACAGCATCCCTGGCCACTACCCACTAGATATCTAGTTGTGACAATCAAAATGGTCTTCAGACATTGCCAAATGTTGCCTGTTGAGACTCACTGGCTTAGAGGAACAGTTTCTTTGATATGGCAGCCCAATCCCAAAATACCATTACTCCTTTCTGAATTATTTTCACTCTCTAACACTGACTGGAAATCCACTATTAAGAGAATCATACGGCTAGGAAACATATTTTTTTTTAACTACAGGGTTATAAGACCACGGTAAGGAGTTCCTGGATGGTGCAAACAGTTAAGTATTCAACTACTATCCAAAAGATTGGCAGTATGAACCACTCAAAGGCACCTTGTAAGACAGGCCTGGCAATCTGCTTCTGAAAGGTCACAGCCTTAAAAACCCTATGGAGCAGTTCTACTCTGCACACACGGGGTCACCATGAGTCAGAAAAACAAAGACCACAGTGAGCTACACAAAAGGATGTGTACCATCAAATTACCAGACTTCCTCTCTTCTGAGATCAGCTGTACTGAGAGCCTCTCTTCTGAGATCAGCTGTACTGAGAGATCTAAAACATATGTGTAAGGGGAGTTCTTTAGAGTGGGCAGAACTCGGGCAGACAGGAATCCTCCCAACACCTCCTAAAAGGAAAAGGATGCCTAAGACTAGGAAATGAGGCAAAAGGGATCTGGGAAGACAAAGATCTTTACTTCCTCTTCCCTCTTATATTCTATGAGATCCCCTCCTTCTAGGATGCATAACACTTAACAGTAGGGGTTCAGTTACGTTATAGATGGAGCAGGCGCTGGTGGGCTAGCTTGGCACCTTGGCCATCATTTATCCCACTGGTTCTAAGGACAAGCAGAGGCGGAGTTTTAAACAAAGGCTTTTTACAAATGAACTTCTGGAACACATCCTGATGGTACGCTGGAGACTGTCTATGCCATGGACAAAAGCTGTTCTATGTAAACAGCCCCCATTTGAAAAAAGCAAAGTTCTCCAAAGACAACACGGGAGGGGGATTTAAAAAACTTACCATAATAAAAGAAATAACAGGCTTCCCACTTCACTTCAAGTGTTTTAGTTATACCTGGAAGCGCATGCTGTGCTTCCAGAGAAGCAAACCTCTTTTAATTGCAGGCTCTGGGATGTGTTTTCCTAACCAGCAGCAGAAAGTATTTTTCACTTAAAGTAGTCTCAAAATCCAAATGACAAATCATCCTGGACGCTATTACACTGAAGAGAGATGTCTCTCACTATTAACATTAAAACAAAATTCTCCAAACTAAAAAAATTCTAGAGAAGTATTTTATTAGCGACAGAATCCCACTGTAATGAGACAACGCGTAAGTCTGGCCTGCATACAACTGTGGATCTGTCTAGAAGATCATGAAGCAATTTCCCTATAGGCAAGTAACAAGTGCAACCCTAATTCAAGTGCATGCCAGCAGAACTCTGCTTGCAAGTAAAAGGCCAGTACTATTTACAAGCAAGAGTCCCTAGGTAGCACAAATGATTATCATGCTTGGCAGCTAACTGATAGGTTGGAGGTTTGAATTTACCCAGAGACACCTCATAAAGAAATGCCTGGCAATCTACTTCTGCAAACTTCATTGAAAATCTTATGGAACACAGTTTTACTCTGACACACATGAGGTCACCATGAGTCAGAATCAACTCAATGGCAACTGGTTTACTTACAAGTCAAGAGTTCTGGACTATGCTAGGTGTTTTCGAATACTATTACTGAGATTTGAAGTAGGATGGCCCAGAAATCCCAGACACAGAGTACCTTGCCCCAAACTACTTCAGACAATGACTCTGTATTCAGTTTTTTAGATCTCTGGAGAAAGCAGGGAAGAATTAACTAATATAATAGAGGTATTAATTATGGGACTTAGAAAATACTTTGAGTACGAAGGAAAATGTTTAAAACCAATGAAGTCTTAGGATACAAAGATATGGCTAAAAATATACCAAAAAGGCCAAAGTTTGAGAAATCATAGTTTGAGATCATAATAGAGAAGTATTTAGAAAAATAAAGGTAATTAAGTGGTACTCAATTAGATAAAAAGGTTTAAAATGTTTCAGAATGCAGAATTTTTTTTTCTTTTTTTATTGTGCTTTAAGTGAAAGTTTACAAGTCAAGTCAGTTTCTCATACAAAAACTTATACACACATTGTTATGTGACCCTAATTGCCATCCCTATAATGTACAGCATGCTCTTCCTCTCCACCCTGTATTTCCCGTGTCCATTCAACCAGCTTCTGTCTCCCTCTGCCTTCCCATCTCACCTCCAAACAGGGGCTGCCCACATAGTCTCATGTGTCTCCTTCAGCTAAGAAGCCCACTCTTCACCAGTATCATTTTACGTCTTATAGTCCAGTCTAATCGTTATCTGAAGAGTTGGCTTCAGAAATGGTTTTAGTTTTGGGCTAACAGAGAGTCCGGGGGCCATGTCCTCTGGGGTCCCTCCAGTCTCAGTCAGACCATTAAGTCTGGTCACAATGCAGAGTATATTTAAAGAAACACTTTAAATTTAACAAGGCTTGGATACCAACACTTGTTAACAATATATGAGTAACTCAATCTTAAACTTCCCCACGCCCCTATTTTTTACTACCTAAATTCCCCCCTAATTCAATAAATATTATTGAATTCCTACAGGAATATAGCAGTAGAAGGCAGCATTGGTTTTTCTATTTGCCCAGGAGTAGCACTTTCTAAAGAAACAGGCAGAAACGCCAATCGTACGTAAGTGAAAGTAAACTAACTGAAGACAATGGATACATGACATAGGCCCAGACAGCTTGGTGGCTGCCTTTGCCATCCAATTTATATGTGCCCGGGGTGCTGTTTGGCAAAACAGGAAATTAAGAAATGGTGGAAAACCCCCAAAACAAAAAACATAAGCCATGATCATCTCCAAATCTTTGAGTTTCCCTTTTCTGATTGATAAATTGAGAGCAGCTAGCTTGGTGGTAGTTATAAAAAAAAAAAAAAAATTTTTTTTCTTTTAAAGAGGTGAAACATTTCCAAAAGCCCAATGTGTAAAAGAGAACAAGGATAACCTGGGTTGAACTAGTAATAACCATAATAACACAGTAGCCAAATGCAGTGAGCACATACTGTGCAAACATCCCCACATGCATTATCTCACTGAAGCCTCAAAGGCCATCAAAAGAATATGATGGTTGATATTGTAATACAACTATACCCACCAGCCCTATCTATTTTTTGAAATTTTCATTGTGCTTTAAGTGAAAGTTTACAAATCAAGTCAGTCTCTCACATAAAAACTTATATACACCTTGCTATATAATCCCAGATGCTCTCCCCTCAATGAGACACCCGCCCCCTCCCCCCACTCTCTCTTTTTGTGTCCATTTCGCCAGCTTCTAACCCCCTCTACTCTCCCATCTCCCCTCCAGGCCAATAGTCTCAAGTGTCCACCTGATCCAAGAAGCTCACTCCTCACCAGCATCCCTCTCCATCCCATTGTCCAGTCCAATCCCTGTCTGAAGAGTTGGCTTTGGGAATGTTCCTGTCCTGGGCCAACGGAAGGTCTGGGGGACATGACCACCGGGATCCTTCTAGTCTCAGTCAGACCATTAAGTCTGGTCTTTTTACAAGAATTTGGGGTCTGCATCCCACTGCTCTCCTGTTCCCTCAGGGGTTCTCTGTTGTATTCCCTGTCAGGACAGTCATCGGTTGTAGCCAGGCACCATCTAGTTCTTCTGGTCTCAGGCTGATGTAGCCTCTGGTTTATGTGGCCCTTTCTGTCTTTTGGGCTCATAATTGCCTTGTGTCCTTGGTGTTCTTCATTGTCCTTTGATCCAGGTGGGTTGAGACCAATTGATGCATTTTAGATGGCTGCTTGCTAACATTTAAGACCCCAGACGCCTGTCTGCAAGGTGGGATGCAGAATGTTTTCTTAATAGATTTTATTATGCCAATTGACTTAGATATCCCCTGAAACCATGGTCCTCAAACCCCCGCCCCTGCTATGCTGACCTTTCAAGCATTCAGTTTATTTAGGAGACGTCTTTGCTTTTCGTTTAGTCCAGTTGTGCTGACCTCGCCTGTATTGTGTGTTGTCTCTCCCGTCACCTAAAGTAGTTCTTACCTACTATCAAATTAGTGAATACCCCTCTCTCACCCTCGTTCCCTTCCCCTTCTCGTAACCATCAAAGAAGATTTTCTTCTCTGTTTAAACTAATTCTTGAGTTCTTATAATAGTGGTTTTACACAAATTTGTCCTTTTGCAACTGACTGATTTCACTCAGCATAATGCCTTCCAGGTTCCTCCATGTTATGAAATGTTTCACAGATTCATCAATGTTCTTTATCGATGCATACTATTCCATTGTGTGAATATGCCATAATTTATTTATCCATTCATCCATTGATGGGCACCTTGGTTGCTTTCATCTTTTTGTTATTGTAAACAGTGCTGCAATGAACATGGGTGTGCATATATCTGTTCGTGTAAAGGCTCTTATCTCTCTAGGATATATTCCAAGGAGTGGGATTGCTGGATCGTATGGTAGTTCTATTTCTAGCTTTTTAAGGAAGTGCCAAATCGATTTCCAAAGTGGTTGTACCATTTGACATTCCCACCAGCAGTGTGTAAGTGTTCCAGTCTCTCCACAGCCTCTCTAACATTTATTGTTTTGTGTTTTTTGGATTAATGCCAGCCTTGTTGGAGTGAGATAAAATCTCATTGTAGTTTTCATTTGCTTTTCTCTAACGGCTAATGATCTTGAGCATTTCCTCATGTATCTGTTAGCTACCTGAATGTCTTCTTTAGTGAAGTGTCTATTCATATCTTTTGCCCATTTTTTAATTGGGTTATTTATCTTTTTGCAGTTGAGTTTTTGCAGTATCATGTAGATTTTAGAGATCAGGTGCTGATCAGAAATGTCACTGCTAAAAACTTTTTCCCAGTCTGTAGGTAGTCTTTTTACTCTTTTGGTGAAGTCTTTAGATGAGCATAGGTATCTGATTTTTAGGAGCTTCCAGTTATCTAGTTTTATTTCTGCACTGTTAGTAATGTTTTGAATACTGTTTATGCCACGTATTAGGGCTCCTAACATTGTCCCTATTTTTTCTTCCATGATCTTTATCGTTTTAGATTTTATATTTAGGTCTTTGATCCATTTTGAGCTCATTTTTGTACATGGAGTGAGGTATGGGTCTTGTTTCATTTTTTTGCAGATGGATATCCAGTTATGCCAGCACCATTTGTTCAAAAGACTGTCTTTTCTCCATTTAACTGTTTTGGGGCCTTTGTCAAATATCAGCTGCTCATATGTGGATGGATTTATGTCTGGATTCTCAATTCTGTTCCACTGGTCTATGTATCTGTTGTTGTACCAGTACCAGGCTGTTTTGACTACTTTGGTGGTAAGCCCTATCTTCTGACAGTGGTTTGCTTATAAGATTGTTTGTAAAGTATCCGTAACAAATCTCTAGTCAGAGTTCCAAGAGTTTCATGTGGAAAGATAGTGTCTTAGCTACCTAGTGTTGCTATAACAGACATACCACAAGTGGGTGGCTTTAACAAACGGAAATTTATTTCCTCACAGTTTAGGAGGTTAGAAGTCTGAATTCAGGGTGCCGGCTCTAGAGGAAAGCTTTCTCTCTCTGTTGGCTCCGAGGGAAGGTCCTTGGTTCCTTGGTGATCTTCACGTGGTGTGGCTTATATCGACCCCCATCTCTGCTCCCTTTATACCTTAAAAGAGATTAACTCAAGACACATCCTACACTAATACCTTCATGAACATAACAAAGAAAACTCATTCCCTAATGGGATTACAACCACAGGTATAAAACACACACACACACACACACAAATCTGTTGCCATCCAGTCAATTCTGACTCATAGCAACCTTACAGGACTGAATAGAATGGCCCAAGAGAGTTTCCAAGGAGCAAATTGTGAATTCAAACTGCCAAGCTCTTGGTTAGCAGCCATGGTCTTAACTGCTACACAACCAGGGCTCCGACCATAGGTATAGGGGTTAGGATTTACAGCACACATTTTTGGGGGGAGGTTTACAACACATGTATTTTTTTTTTTTATTAACTTTTATTGAGCTTCAAGTGAACGTTTACAAATCAAGTCAGACTGTCACCTATAAGTTTATATACACCTTACTCCGTACTCCCACTTGCTGTCCCCCTAATGAGTCAGCCCTTCCAGTCTCTCCTTTCGTGACAATTTTGCCAGCTTCCAACTCTCTCTATCCTCCCATCCCCCCTCCAGACAGGAGATGCCAACACAGTCTCAAGTGTCCACCTGATATAATTAGCTCACTCTCCATCAGCATCTCTCTCCTACCCACTGTCCAGTCCCTTTCATGTCTGATGAGTTGTCTTCGGGAATGGTTCCTGTCCTGGGCCAATAGAAGGTTTGGGGACCATGACCGCCGGGATTCCTCTAGTCTCAGTCAGACCATTAAGTATGGTCTTTTTATGAGAATTTGGGGTCTGCATCCCACTGATCTCCTGCTCCCTCAGGGGTTCTCTGTTATGCTCCCTGTCAGGGCAGTCATCGATTGTGGCCGGGCACCAACTAGTTCTTCTGGTCTCAGGATGATGCAGGTCTCTGGTTCACGTGGCCCTGTCTGTCTCTTGGGCTCTTAGTTATCATGTGACCTTGGTGTTCTTCATTCTCCTTTGATCCAGGTGGGTTGAGACCAATTGACGCATCTTAGATGGCCGCTTGTTAGCATTTAAGACCCCAGACGCCACACTTCAAAGTGGGATGCAGAATGTTTTCATAATAGAATTATTTTGCCAATTGACTTAGAAGTCCCCTTAAACCATGGTCCCCAAACCCCCACCCTTGCTCTGCTGACCTTTGAAGCATTCATTTTATCCCGGAAACTTCTTTGCTTTTGGTACAGTCCAGTTGAGCTGACCTTCCATGTATTGAGTATTGTCCTTCCCTTCACCTAAAGCAGTTCTTATATACTAATTAATCAGTAAAAAACCCTCTCCCACCCTCCCTCCCTCCCCCCCGTAACCACAAAAGTATGTACAACACATGTATTTTTTTGAAACACAATTTGATCCATAAGCGATAGCTCAAAAAAAAATCTGAAAACCCTTTGCTTCTATCACTTAAACAATCTAGTCAACTATTTGAAAAGTAGGTAACTGTACCAATTTTACCATCCTGTAGACTTACATTACAGACAAAAAAAAATAAAAAGGGCCAAGGTAATATCTTTTTAAAGGGAGTCTCTCCAAAAATCTCTACAGGGCACCATGATTTATGGTAACAGGTTTTTATACCAGTTCTCACTGGGTCTTGGGATTGAAGATGACTACATCTCAGAAATAATTTGGCAGTACCCAAAATAAGGAGCCCTGGTAGCAAAGTGGTTAAGGATGCAGCTGCTAACCAAAAGGTCAGCAGTTTGAATCTACCAGCTGCTTCTCAGAAACCCTCTGGAGCAGTTCTATTGTCTTACAGGGTGGCTACGAGTCAGAATCAACTTAAGGGCAGTGGGTTTAGTTTTTTGTTTTTTTTGGTTAGAATAGGCTTACAGAGTCCCTAGGCAGCACAAACAGTTAAATGCTTAGCTATCAACCAAAAGGTTGTGGTTCAAATCCACCTCATTGGGCCTCAAAAGAAAGGCCCAATGATCTGCTTCTGAAAGGCCACAGCAATGGAAAACCTATGAGGCACAGTTCTTTCCACTCCGTAGTACATGGGTCACCACGAGTCAGAATAAACTTAATGGAGCTGCTTTTGTTTTTGGTTTTTAAGCTAGGGTAACTGAAAAGGCAATACCTGTAAAAGCTTAGCCATTTAATTCATCCTCTAATCACCAAAAAAAAAAAAAAAAGAGAGAGAAAGGTTTTAGACTAATGATGACCAGCGAGACATCCAATGTGACTAATGTTCTTGTCCTCCCCTTGCACTTGATATGCTTTTTTGAGCCTGGGTAGCACAGTGGTTAAAGAGCTCAGTTGCTAGCCAAAAGGTCGGCATTAAAACCCACCAGTTGTTCTATGGGAGAAAGATGTAGCAGTCTGCTTCTGTAAAGACTTACAGCCTTGGAAATCCTATGAGGCAAGTTCTACCTTGTCCTATAGGGTCACTATGAGTCTGAATCAACTCAATGGTGGTGGGTTTGGTTTTTTTTTTTCTAGAGAGAGAAATAGAGGGGATAGGCATTATCGCTAGGAGGAAGGATACAGGTCACAAAAGCCATTAACATTTATCTTGTTTGTTGTGACAGAATAATGATTAAGAAGTATTATCCTAGGTAACACAGCAAACATTTCCATTTATGCAGCTTTTTTCCTTCCTTTATTCCTGTGTTCTCTTTACATGCTTTCAAGAAATCACGGGAAGCCATCAACGGATGAATGGATAAACAAAGTGTGGTATATATACACAATGCAGTACTACCCAATGACAAAGAATGATGAGTCTGCGAAACATCTCACAACATGGATGAATCCAGAGGACATTATGCTGAGTGAAAGAAGGCACTCACAAAAGGACAAGCACTGTATGAGCCACTATTATAAAAAATCAAGAAAAGGCTTACACACAGAAAGGAACATTCTTTGAATGGTTATCAGCAATTAAAGGGGAAGGGAGGGAGAATCACTAAAAAAACTAGATAGTAGACATTAATTTTGTTGAAAGGAAAGGCAATATACAACACGGAAGAAGTCAGCAAAACATGACTAAGGCAAAGGAAAACACTGAGAGGTTTGCAGGAATAAAGGGCAATTACGGTAAATATTATAGCATATATAATTCCTGCAACAGTAATAACAAACAATAATTTATGAGTTAATGCATAGCTAGAGATGTATGCTAAATAGGTGTGGGAGGTTAACCAGAGTACACCCACACGCATGCATATGCATGGTGGTAGATATTTCTACATACATATTTATATGTGCTTCATGTATATTCATCCATATAATAGAGCACATAGAGGGCACAATTATGGGAACATCTTAGACATAACCAAACACCTGGCAGGACTGAGATACTGGGATTGAACGCTAAGGACCAAGTCTTGGGGGACATCTAGGTCAATTAGCATAACATAGCTCATAAAGATAATATTTTATACCCTGCTGTGGTGAGTAGTGTCTTAAAAGCTTGCAAGCAGCCATCTGTTCCAGTCTGGAACAAAGGAGAGTGAACAAAACCAAAAACTCAAGGAAGCAATTAGTCCAAAGGACTAAGGTACCACATGAACCACAGCCTCCACTAGACTGAGACCAGAAGAACTAAATGCTGCCCGGCTACCGCTACCAACCACTCTGAGCAGGAACACAATAGAAGGTTAGAGCTGGAGAAAAATGTAGAAAAAAATCCAAATTCATAAAAAAGATCAGACTTACTGGCCTGATAGGGACTGGAGGAACCACCCATACTATCGCCCCAAGACACCCTTCTAAAATGGAACTGAAGCCACTCCAGGAGATCACCTTCCAACCAAATAATAGACGGGCCTATAAAACAAACAATAACACCCATAAGGAAGGTGCTTCTTAGAACAATCAACTTACCAGATCCAAAGGGCGACATCTGCCCAAAAGCAAAGATGAGGAGGCAGGAAGGGTCAGGGAAACCAGGTGACTGGAACCGGGGAATCCAGGGTGAACGTGGGCAGGGTGCTGACATGTTATGGAGATTACAAACCAATGTCATGGAACAATTTGTATACAAATTACTAAATGGGAAACTAATCTACTATGTAAACTTTCACCTAAAGCACAGTATAATGTTCAAAAACAAAAACCAAAAAAAAAGACAACGAAAGAAAGAATGAGAAGAAGGGGATGCCTCATTCAGACCAAAGGAGAACGAGGAGGCCCCGGACCCAAAGAGCTGATCTCATTGCTAAAATGTTAGATGAAAGGGAAGTGACTGCAGCTTTGAGACATTTCCAACTCACAGAACATTTGAACAACGTCCTGGGGCAAAAAAGTGCCATGGATTCCATCAATTTCAGAGTTAAAATGGACTGTGGCAGTCCTCCCCCGCCCCACCCCATCCCTGAGAAGCACCCAGGGTGGGTTCCACAGCAACTCTTCCAGTGTTGCTCCTCAGAGAGTCCAATTTATTCACTCTAAGCTAATTCTTTCAGATTATAAATTTTTAGAGTCAAAATTCCCTCTACTTAAGAGGGAATACATCTCATTAGGAGTACTTCTGCCCATCAGATTGCTCTATGTGTATGTGGTATGACTTTAAAGTAATGACAGCTGCATTAAGCAGTGGGCAAAGGGAGTAAATCCCACCTTCGTTGTTAACTGCATGGTAAGGATCAGCATGAATTCAATTCCCAAAATGTGGGGATGGATCCAGTCCTCACCTCACCTTCCTACTTCTCCATCATTGTTGCCAGCCGCTCACACGGCACACTCTCTCTCCAACTCTTGCCACCCAGAGCTGGGTTAGAGCTCACAAGCTAGACAGACACCATCTTTCAGACCAGCTGCCCATGTACCATTTCTCAGACCCTAGCCACCTAGAGTTAGGTCAGAGATCACACATTAGAAGGACACCTTCTTTCAGAGTACCAAATAGGCAGATGTCAGCCTCTACTGGCTCTCACTGCCCCTGTGGGTTTAATTCACTAGAATGACTCACAGAATTCAAAGAGCATATACCATACTGACTGGTACAGACTTATTACAACCAAGAAAGATACAAATAAAGAGACTCATAGGGTAAAGTCTGGGAAGGCTCACAGCACAGAGCATCCATGTCCCATAGAGGGACATGCTACCCTCTCCCGTGCAAGGTCACCAAATAGGAAGCTCATCTGAGCCTTAGGGCTCAGGGATCTTATCAACCTCACCATATGCCCATGATAGATTACTTCATGTTCCTGAGGCTTAGTCAACATTCGGCCCCAGGTGGTCCCTCTTGGTTTGGTCAGACCCCATTCATTAATCTCGGGTGCTGGTCTGGCTCCAAAGACCCAAAAACAAAGGCCAAATTGCTTTCTGCAAGATGATTCCACACCTCGCAATGATGAACTTTAAAAACAAACAAAATAACTAATTGCAGGCAATAACATTAGTATTTCCCTCAAGGTAGTCGCTTAAGGAAACTATTCGTTCTTTTACTGGCATTGCCATTTCTCAAAATATTTTTGGAACTCTCTATAGCACTGCTGAAGGGAATCATCACTCCTTATTTTTTACCAAAAATGGTTTTACTAGTTGGACACAACTTCATTTATTTACCTGGTTTGACTTCAAGTGGCTCTTGGCTTGTTCTAAAAATACAAACCAATTCTCAAAGGATAAAAATCCACAATCAAAAAAAAAAAATTAAAAACAAAACAAAAAGCTGCCACAGACTTTGAAAACAAAGTTTTCCAACCATATTTTGAATAATAATAGCATTCATAAAACCTGACCGGCCACCCAAAATGACTACTCTGAGGAGGTCAATGGTGTTTTTGGAAAGGAAGGGACTTCTATATAAATTAATGAAAAGTCTAAAAAGACTATAGAGTTAGAGTGATTTCACATTCCAATATGAACTAACAAAAAAACTTTTAAAAGCCAAAGATTTTAAGTGCAATAGACAAAGAGCGAGCCATCAGTAGTTGCTTTGGTCATTTGGTGTGGCCAGCAGCGGCAGAATCCCAGGCTGGAGACCCTAGGGGTTCTATCCCAAGGGCAGATTAACCAGTATGTACCATCTTATAGAAAGCAAGGTATGCACAGGCTTAACTGTGTTAACTTACTAATCTGTAGTGAGCAACTTCACCTGGGTTTCACTACATCTTTGACCGTTGTGAAAAACAGGTCAAATTGTGTACTACTGATTAGAATACGTAAGTACAATTAAGCCCATGTATACTTTGCTCATTGGGTAATCCATTCCCATTTCTTCCCATAAGACAATGTTATGAAAGGTAAGACTCTAATATCTTTTCCCTTCATTTTCCTTGTTTGTCATTTTTCAACACTGGCTGCAAATAAGTATCACCTGGGCAGGTTTTTTGGGCAGCTTTTAAAACATACCAATGACTGGCTACCTCCAGACCAAATGAAACCAAATCTCAGGGGGCAGTGTGTGTGTGTGGGGGGGGGTGGGTGGGTATGTGTGTATATTGTTTATTTTTCTTCTTCTCCCTCCCTCCCTATTTTTCTCCTTGCCATCTTTCTTCTTTCCAAATTCCCCAAGTGATTCAGAAGCATGTTGAAGACTGAAACCCACAGGTGTTGGTCCAGATGAGGACCATGGCATCTGTCCAGAGAGCCCATCTCAACTAGTTGATGAAGTGAGCTCCTAAATAACTCACTCCATGATTCATAAAAACTAGAGAATATCAGACTACTCAGCAGAAACCATGCAGGCAAGAAGGGAATGGGATGACATATACAGAACACTCAAGGAGAAAACCTGCCAGCCAAAGATCATATATCCAGCAAAACTCTCTCTGAAATATGAAGGCGAAATTAAGTTATTTACAGATAAACACAAGTTTAGAGAATTTGCAAAAACCAAACCAAAGCTACAAGAAATACTAAAGGATATTCTTTGGTCAGAGAACCAATAATATCAGATATCAGCACAACACAAGGTCACAAAACAGAACGTCCTGATATCAACTCAAATAGGGAAATCACAAAAACAAACAAATTAAGATTAATTAAAAATAATAATAATAATACACATAACAGGGAATCATGGAAGTCAATAGGTAAAAGATTACAATAATCAAAAAGAGGGACTAAATACAGGAGGCATTGAACTGCCAGATGGAGAGGGATACAAGGCCATATAGAACAATACAAGTTAGGTTTTTACTTAGAAAAATAGGGGTAAATAATAAGGTAACCACAAAAAGGTATAACAACTCTATAACTCAAGATAAAAGCCAAGAAAAACGTAACGACTCAACTAACATAAAGTCAAACACTATGAAAATGAGGATCTCACAATTTACTAAGAAAAACGCCTCAGCACAAAAAAGTATGTGGAAAAATGAAATTGTCAACAACACACATAAAAAGGCATCAAAATGACAGCACTAAAAACTTATTTATCTATAATTACGCTGAATGTAAATGGACTAAATGCACCAATAAAGAGATAGAGAGTCACAGACTGGATAAAGAAACACGATCCATCTATATGCTGCCTACAAGAGACACACCTTAGACTTAGCGACACAAACAAACTAAAACTCAAAGGATGGAAAAAAATATATCAGGCAAACAATAAGCAAAAAAGAAGAGGAGTAGCAATATTAATTTCTGACAAAATAGACTTTAGACTTAAATCCACCACAAAGGATAAAGAAGGACACTATATAATGATAAAAGGGACAACTGATCAGGAAGACATAACCATATTAAATATTTATGCACCCAGTGACAGGGCTGCAAGATACATAAATCAAATTTTAACAGAATTGAAAAGTGAGATAGATACCTCCACAATTATAGTAGGAGACTTCAACACACCACTTTCGGAGAAGGACAGGACATCCAGTAAGAAGCTCAATAGAGACACGGAAGATCTAATTACAACGATCAACCAACTTGACCTTATTGACTTATACAGAACTCTCCACCCAACTGCTACAAAATATACTTTTTTTTCTAGTGCACATGGAACATTCTCTAGAATAGACCACATATTAGGTCATAAAACAAACCTTTGCAGAGTCCAAAACATCGAAATATTACAAAGCATCTTCTCAGACCACAAGGCAATAAAACTAGAAATCAATAACAGAAAAACTAGGGAAAAGAAATCAAATACTTGGAAAATGAACAATATCCTCCTGAAAAAAGACTGGGTTATAGAAGACATCAAGGAGGGAATAAGGAAATTCATAGAAAGCAACGAGAATGAAAATACTTCCTATCAAAACCTCTGGGACACAGCAAAAGCAGTGCTCAGAGGCCAATTTATATCGATAAATGCACACATACAAAAAGAAGAAAGAGCCAAAATCAGAGAACTGTCCCTACAACTTGAACAAATAGAAACTGAGCAACAAAAGAATCCATCAGGCACCAGAAGAAAACAAATAACAAAAATTAGAGTTGAACTAAATGAATTAGAGAACAGAAAAACAATTGAAAGAATTAACAAAGCCAAAAGCTGGTTCTTTGAAAAAATTAACAAAATTGATAAACCATTGGCTAGACTGACTAAAGAAATACAGGAAAGGAAACAAATAACCCAAATAAGAAATGAGAAGGACCACATCACAACAGAACCAAATGAAATTAAAAGAATCATTTCAGATTATTATGAAAAATTGTACTCTAACGAATTTGAAAACCTAGAAGAAATGGATGAATTCTTGGAAAAACACTACCTACCTAAACTAACACATTCAGAAGTAGAACAACTAAATAGACCCATAACAAAAAAAAAAGATTGAAACGGTAATCAAAAAACTCCCAACAACAAAAAAAAAAAACTAGAGAATATTGCTTGGCCCATACATATGATCTTAGAAAATAAAACAAAATGGAGGATGAGAGGTATATATAGTCCTCAGTTTGCTAAAAAAAAAAAATGAAAACACTCTTGTAAAGACACAGGCAAATGCATGAAACTACACCAGAGACTAGTCTTAGAAGGGATTCCATTTTTTTCCTTTGGCTTGCTATAGTTTCTAAACTTTCCACAATGAATATGTAGCACCTTTGTGATACCTAATCTCACGCTGGCTTGTTGACTTAAGAGATAAAAACCACATACCAGCAGTGTCTTGGGCTGTCACATCCACACCATGTGTAACCATGACCCTGAGGCATTCCACGTGTCCCTTTGCAGCAGCAAGATGAAAGCTGAGAAGAGAGAGAAACACAATTACCTTAAGATTTCCACGCTCTAGAGTTCACCTCTGCCCTGTTTTTGGCCTCTTCTTTATGCACAATTTCTCCCCCTTGTGCTACACCACCACCCAATGAGTAGGTATTACCATCAGTGTAATTTTAAAGAGGAGTCCAATCACTTATTCATTGACACTTCTTATTACGTGACGGAGCACAAACGTGATCTTAGGTTTTCTGACCTAAAGACCAGACTTGAAAGAAGCAGAAAGACTCAACTACCAATTTGTCTCTATGAAACATCGACAGTTCGAGAGTCCCAAATAGATTCAATTCCTAAATGATAAATACTTTAATAACTTTTTTTTTCCGGCTATCTAGCAGTTTTACCAAAGCCATTATTTTTAAGAAGTAGGCTCAATAAACAGAGACATGTCTAATTCAGGCAGTGGTCAAAGTTCTCAGACAACATCAACACCAAATCCACCTTGCGCTGTAGCTGAATAGTTGCACACAACATGTGTTGAGTGTCAATGTATGTCAAGCATCTTCCTATATGCTTTTCTATTCACTCTCCTTTCATCCTCATAACAGCCCTTTGAGGTTAGTCCTGTTACTGTCTCCGTTAGATGGCTGATGTCTACAGCTGGTTAGTTGCAAACACCATTAAATAAAGCCCACGATTAGGCCCCAGGATTTAATGAGACTTGGGAGAACAAGCCATGCTCAGCATGTTTAGATTGGTCATTAAAAGAAGGGATAACATCCAAAGGCCACACAAATCACCCCTGCAGGTCCAGGGGGGAAGGGACTCCTCCAGGCAGAAGGAAAGCACAATTCCACCGGGCATTCAGGCCCAGGGGCTGCAGTGACTGAAAACCTTGGGAAGGTCTCCACCACGCAGGCCTCCCACTTCTGTTTCTTTCTGCTGAGAGAAGCTAGCAAGTCTTCCAGTTCTCCTCCTACCTCAGCTGTTTTAGGGAGTTGGTCTCTCAGGATAGTTCCCATGCAGCATCTTATATCTAAGACCTCTGAATTAACGCCCCGACAGTTCTTTTATCATAGGTTGGGATCTGGCACTGGGGCCCAGGGTCACACCCAACTACCAAATTCTAGAGCTAGTGTTTGAACCCAAGTTAGTCTGAGCCCCTATCTCTGCTCTCAATAACCAGGCTCCAGTGAAGGTAGACAGAGTCCTGGACCATTAAATGAGGATACTTCAGTTCTGGTTGCAAATCAGCCATAACTTAGCTGTGTATCTTTGGGAAGTTAGCGTAACCTCTCTGAGCCTAAATTTCCCCCGTTGTAAAGTATGAGGATTGCATCAGATGATTTCTAACATTTCTTTTGGTTCTAACACTCAATTATTTTAGCCTACCTGGCTCTGATCACACAAACTATGTCCGCATTTGCAGAGCAATTTGTGTTAATGTCTCTGTACAGTCAAAATTTAGTTTGTAGGGGAAAAAAAAAATTTTTTTTTTTAACATTATAGTTAAAGTCTCATCATATGGAAGGACTTGGGAATGTGGCGATGTGTTTAAATGGAATTCCTGATTAAATTCATCTTAACCAAAAGAACCTCCCCAAAAGGCAGTGTTTAAGCGTTCTGTGGATAACCAAAAGACTGGCAGTTTGAACTCACCAGCCGCTCCTCGGAAACCCTATGGGCCAGTTCTACTCGTCCTAGAGGGTTGCTATGAGTCAGAATCGACTTGAGAGCAAAAGGTTTTGGGATTTTTTTTTTTTTTTGGTAACTTAGTTTTTTTGAAGTTCAGATTTAAACAGTTAATCTTATGTTTTTAACTGATCTTGGTACAAAGTTTCTAAAATGCCACATAATTGAATTGTTCTTGAGGATTTTCAGTCACCATTAAGAACCTCAACTATTGAAGTCTGCTTTTAGGACTACTATTCTAAAGGCCCCTGAATTACTATAAAAGCTTTATTTATAAAGTGCATTATATTAATTCATTTAAAATATACTATGAATAAGTCGGAAACCCTGGTGGCGTAGTGGTTAAGAGCTACGGCTGCTAACCAAAAGGTTGGCAGTTCGAATCCACCAGCTGCTCCTTGGAAACCAGGTAGGGTAGTTCTACTCTGTTCTATAGGGCTGCTATGAGTCGGAATCAACTCGATGGCAAAGGGTTTGGTTATTTTTTAGTAGTTGTTAATATTTGTCTTCTTTTCTTAATGTCTACGTTTTTGCTTCTAAGCTGATTACTCTTCTATCTCCTATGACCAAGGAAGAACTAAATCGAAAGTATCTGGACAAGAGATTAGCCATATGCCATTCTCCCGGTAAAAGTGCCAGGCTTACCGATTAGTATGTCCATATGAGCACGCGCGGAGCCCTGGTGATGCAGTGGTTAAGAGCTCGGCTGCTAACCAAAAGGTCGGCAGTTTGAATTCACCATTAGCTCCTTGGAAACCCTATGGGGCAGTTCTACTCTTCCCTGTAGGGTCCCTAGGAGTCGGAATTGACTGAATGACAACAGGTTGGTTTTGGGGTTTTTTTTATGAGCACACATGAACACAACACACACACTTACTTTAAGTTTTGATTGAATTATAACATATGTAAAGAAAACGACACAGATCATAATTATATAGCTTGACAAAATTTCACAAATGGAACGTGCCCACTTTACCTTCATAAAAATGAAGAAGCAGAACATGTCTGAAACCGAAAAGCCTTTTCCGTATTTCCTGTTAGTACCCGGAAGCTCTCCCTATGCCCCATCAGTCATTAAGCCCCAACCCCATGTGACATCTGCATTTTTTCTACTCTGAGGTTTCTTGGTTCCTTCTGGAATGCATGCTTTATCTACAGGGGGTTAAAACTGCAGACATGTTTGACAATGACGCATCACTGTAGGCCATATAGTAACTTTAACTATACAGAATATGATGAGTGACTTTAAAAAAGCTTCATGATATGGTCTTAAGCCAAAGTAGGGACCAGTTTAGATAGCTCAAGAATATACCTCTGTTGGAGAACAGTCTGGCAGCTTCTTACAAAGCTAAACATAGGTTTACCATTTGATCCAGCAATTGCACTCCTAGGTATTTACATAAATGAGGTAAAACTGTTATACCCACATAAAAACTTACACATGAGTGTGTACAGTAGCTTTATTTATAATTGCCAAAAATTGGACGCAACCCAAGATGTCCATCAATATGTGAAAGCATAAACTGTGGTACATCCATACAATGGAGTATTATTATTCAGTGATAAAAAGAAATGAGCTATCAAGCCACAAAAAGACATGGAGGAATCTTAAGTGCATACTGCTAAGAACCCAGCCCCGAAAAGCTACATACTGTATGATTCCAACTCTATCACATTCTGGAAAAAGCAAACTACAGAGGCAGTGAAAAGATCAATGGTTGCCAGGGGGTTAGGGAAGAATAGGTGGGACACAGGGCACTTTCAGAGCAGTAAAACTATTCTATATGATACTATAATGGTGGATACAAGACACTGAGTATTCGCCAAAACCCATAAAACCACACAACACAAAAAGTGAACCCTAATGTAAACTGCAGATCCCTGGTGGTACAGTGGTTAAGAGCGAGGCTGCTAACCAAAGGGCTGGCAGTTCAAATCCACCAATCGCTCCTCTGGAAACCCTATGGGGCAACTATACTCTGTCCTATAGGGTCGTTATAAGTTGGAATCGACTTGATGGCAACAGTTTGGTTTTTGGTTAATGTAAACCCTACTGGTTGCTTCAGCGTTGATTCCAACTTATCGCTGCCTCTGACTCACAGCAACCCTGTAAGACAGAGTAGGGTTTCCAAGCCTGTAATCTTTACAGAAGCAGGCTGCCACGTCTTCCTCCTACACAGCTGCCAGTGGGTTTGAACAGCTAACCTTTCACTTAGCAGCCCAGCGCTTAATCACTGAGCCACTAGGGCTCCTCAGTGTAAACTACAGACTTTAGTTAATAATAATGTATCAAAATTGGTTTATCAATTTTAACACATGTACCAAAAGGGTGCAGGTTGTTAATAGGAGAAATGACGTGTATATTGTGTGGGGGTGGGGTGGGAAGGGAAGAGACATATGGGAACTTTCTGTATTTTCTGCACAATTTTTTCTGTAAACCTACAACTGCTTTAAAAAATATAAAGTCTATTAAAAAAAAAAAACACACACACACCTTTCCAAGGATAAGAAAAACAACCAACTTAAATGAGATTTGGTCTTAAGAGAATATCAACACCCCATCCACTGTGTGTATGTGTATGTGTGTGTGGGTGTGTATGTATTTTTTTTAAGTCTACTACTTAAATTCATGTCTGCACACATTTTACACGGGAAAAGAAAAAACTAAAACCCCACACAATACATGTTTGAGTGCATACACAATAACTGTGATACACACACAAGCAAGCAAACAAACAAAAGTACAGGCTACAACTGTGGTCTAAAGTTTGCAAAGACTTTCTTAAGTTCAGTGGTCACATCCTGTGGAATGGCAAGGGTTCTTCGGTAATGAATTAGAAGTCAAAGAAGATGCTCCTCTGCTGGCTACATTTCAGAAGAGAAAATATAAAATAAGAGAGAACAACCATCAGACATATAGTTACCTTGGTACCTACTACTGGTCACTATGATTAACTTGCCTTTTGCTTAATACTGTATCATTGCCACAGTTAGAAAATCATTTTACTACTTAACTTGGGACATCATGTTTATAGCCTGAGTTTGCTAAATCGGTTCTCATGTAAAACTAAAACGGTCAGTGTACTGGTTTAGTTTTGTCTTGTTTTTTGAAAGGTGTGCAAAGGAAGAATAAGACACAAATTAGACAAAGAAATGATTTGTCAGCATCTCCTTTATATTACGATAGCACTTCTGAGCTCAATTTATATATCTTATACTTGAACAAAACCCTCGTGGCGTAGTGGTTAAGTGCTACAGATGCAAACCTAAAGGTTGGTAGTTCGAGTCCACTAGGTGCTCCTTGGAAACTCTAAGGGGCAGTTCTACTCTGTCCTATAGAGCCACTATGAGTCAGAATCGACTCAACAGCCACGAGTTTGGTTTTATACTTGAACAATAAACAAGTACCCAAAAAAGGACCAGGCCATTTTATTTGTTTACTTTCCCCAGAGAGAAAGCTGCTAGAAGACTGGAGCTGTGTCTTCTTTCTCTCATTCCCCTGCTACACCTGGAAGAAGCCATTCATCAAGTGCAGAGTAAGCGCCCTGTGACAGAGGGGCGAAGTGGGAAATCACACTGTCATGGTCTCCTTTGTATATTTAATTTAGACATCTACTCATTTAAAGGTTTTAACTTCAGGAAATCTGGTCCTTATTCCTAATATCCATGATTTCAAAAAAATTCAGCAAAGTTTTCAACATCATAACTTTATTAAAACTTAGAGGAGGCACAAAAACATGTAGTCAGATGAAATATACTGAGAAGCAAGACACTGGGGGAAGGAGTTGACCTATGTAATCTTTAAGGGCTCAGAGGAGTCAGGCTAACTGGGTTTGAACTAATTAGTGTGTGATCTTGGACAAGCTACCAAGCTCTTTGCACCTCAGTTTCCGCATCTGCAAAATGGACTATTGTGAGTAACAAACGAGCTCCTCTGTGTGAAGTATTTCCCAAAATGTGAAGCATGTGATGAACACCCCAAAAATGCCGCCAATTACTATAGCCTCACCAACACAAGGCAAAACACTGAGTCTAGGATCTGCTGCTTAATAAAAAAAATCACCTCAACGTTCAGAAAAGACAGGCTAGCAGAAGTTACATCACAACCAAATTACTGCACTGCTTTAAAAAATGATGGAAGGGAAGGGGAAGCAAAGGGGAGGGGAGAGGGAGGAAGACAGAAGGAGAAGGAGAGGGAGAGGGAGAGGGAGAGAGAATAACAGCTAAATGCATTTCCATGGAATGGAAACTTGGGAACAAAGTCATAGACAGTCCCAGTCTACAAAGAATCATCGAAGACCAGTCTTGTCTAAAGCTCAGGCATGAGCTGCTAACATTCTAGCACCTTTCACAGGAGTGAAAATCTCCAAAGCAAGATTTGGCAACAGCAGGCCATTAACATTTAGCCTCTGAATATGAACCCGAAGTAGAGACAATTTTTAATTAGATACTCCAGTGGAAAGTTGAGTTTTGTTAGGTGGAAAAACATTTGTCAGTGACAGAACCTGGATTTGCAGATGACAATGAGTAGATTTCCTTTCTTATGCAGTGACTAACGAACGTAGGTGTCCTCAATGGTGTCAGTCTGGGTGACTGCCGGGCTAGGGGCTACCCCTCTCTGGATGGTGGGCAGACATCTATAGGGTTCTGTAACGCTTGGGGAGCAATGCTGCCCCAGGTCAGCACACGGCTATTAAAGAGCATCGATGGTGCCCTCCAGGGTCTATGTCCTAGGAAGCTGACTGCAAGAACATACCAGTAGATGAAGAACGTCTGCAGATGGTGATTGGCAGGCAGAAGGTAAGGCCCTAGGTTGGTTAACGCCCCCGCCCCTTAAACAGAGCCAGTATTCTTGACAGTGTTAATTCCAAGGCATTGGAACCAATCCAGGTATGAGACAGTTTTGATGTGTCTATAGCTGTATATTTTTACACGTACTGCTGTTACTATAGCTAAATATATTCTTTCACTTATATATCTACTATAGCACTAGTGGATCGATATGCTGGACAGTCTTCTAAGCACTGAGAAAAACAGGGACTAAAACAAAGCTCCTGCCCTCATGGAGCTAGTCTTTTAGCAGAAAGACTAAAGATAAACCAGTGGCTGTTAACTAAGAGTGATCTTGTCCTCCAGGGGGACAGCTGGCAATGTGTGAAGACATTTTTCATTGCTAGCTGGTAGGGAGATACTACCAGCACTAGTGGGTGGAGCCAGGGATGTTGGTAAACACCCTAAAAATGCACAGAAAAGCCCCCACAACAAACAATCATCTAGTCCAAAATATTAATAGTGTCAAATAGGAGAATCCTGTGATAAATCATTAAAAACAAATTCTATTAAAACAAATTAACTAAAGGCTATGAAAACAACTTGAGCAAATTTAAATGTTTTCTTATTGGGATATAATTCACATACCTTAAAATTCACCATTTTAAAATGTACGTACGATTCAGCGATTTTCAGAATATTCACTAAGTTGTGCAACCAATACCACTATCTAATTCCAGAACATTGCATCACTCCAAAAAGAAACCACAAACCCCTAAGCAGTCATTCCCCATTATCCTGTCCCCTCAGCCCTGGAAACCACTAATCTTCTTTCTGTCTCTATGGATTTCCCAAATCTGGACATTTCATACAAATGGAAGCATATAATATCTGGCTTTTTGTCTTCTTTTAATAAAAAGAATTGTCTCAATATTCAGAAAAGACAGGCTAAGCAGAAGTTATATCAGAACCAAATTGTTAACCGGTAAGGCAATACTGGAAACCCTGGTGGCGTAGTGGTTAAGAGCTACAGCTGCTAACGAAAAGGTCAGCAGTTCAAATCCACCAGGCGCTCCTTGGAAACTCTATGGGGCAGTTCTACCCTGCCCTACAGGGTCGCTATGAGTTAGAATCGACTCGACAGCACTGGGTTTTGGTTTGGGAAGGCAATACCACTAGCATCTAGTGGGCAGAGGCCAGGAACGTCATTAAACATCCTACAACGCACAGAGAAAAACATGGCGAATAACGGACGCTTTGGTGACTACTAGAAGGTGTATAAAAACTTTGTATCCAGTTCTCTAAACTCATGTCCACTGACGGGGACACACGTCACTACCCAAGAGTACAGAGATGGCTATCCAGATTCTGATGTAACTAAACTGGCAGCTCTTCAACAGCCCAAGCTTGACCACTCCAAGTGTGGCCCACGGACCAGCAGCATCAGCATCTCCTGGAAATTTATTAGAAATTCAAGCCCTACACCAGACCCACTGCCTCAAAAGTGGCTTTTTACAGGATCCCCAGGTGAGTCCTATGCACACAAGGTTTGAGAAGTGCCATTTTAAAAGGAGGACAAGTTAAAAACCTCACCCCATCATTTTTACCGAGCACCCTTTATTTCTTTTGAAAACAAAATTCCCGAAGTCTTAAAAACAATTTCATGGACATGTTCCACAAAAAAGGAATCTACACTGTTTTATGTTTTGTTACAATAGGGAATGTTTAGCTTTGCTTATAAAGCTCAGCTGCAGCCCTTCAACAGCGACAGAACTAAAAGGCACAAGTAGAGCAGCCTGAAGATTTTTATAAACTACTTTGATCCTTTCACTGCTTATTGATATTTGGAATTTCCTTGCTTGTGTCATTTGGAAAGCTTCCAAGGTTTCAGTGCTTAAGAGTTTGGTGGATCTCTCTCTCTTTTCTTGCTTTCATTTTTTTTCCCCTGAAGAGAACTGACTGATGTTTCCAGTAGCCTCCGACGACAGCCAGGGTGGCAGACTGAAGGCTGGGTAGAGGAAGCAGAGGAGGGAGAGTGAGTGGTGGGAGGCCAAGTGTGGTCAGGGTTTGCTGCTGTGTTGTCGTGATCATGGCTGAGGTACTTAACTTCAGTTTCAATTAAACAGTAATAACATCAATAACAATAGCACACAAAAAACCAGACCCATTGCCTTTGAGTTGATTCCGACTACTGGCAGCCCCATGTGTTACGGAGTAGAACTGCTCCATAGGGCTTTCTTAGCTGTCATCTTTACAGAAGCAGATTGCCAAGTCTTTTGTCCGTGGCACTGCTGGTGGGTTCGAATCATCATCCTTTAGGTTGGTAGTCGAGTGCAAACGACTTGTGCCACCCAGGGACTCATAAATAGTCCATTGAAAAACTATGTACTAGACACGTTTTATATTTTAACTCATTATACATAACAATCCTGTGGGGGGAGAGTTACTTTTATCATCCCCATTTTATGGAGGAGGAAACTAAGGCACAGAGAAGTTCAGTAACTTGCCCAAAGTCCCAAACTAGCAAGCAGTGGCCTGGATTCTAACCTAAGCATCCTGCCTCCACGACTGGCCCCTCACCACTCTGCTGAGAAACTCTATGGTTAGATCGCTCTGCAAATTGTGAAATGCTATACTAACATAATACAATGTACTGTTCTTTAAAAAACAAAGCTTAAACTAAAAACTGGAAGCCTTTGGCAAAAAGCAAACACAGGCTTGTCACGAGGGCAGAGTAGGCGTTGCCAGTGCTTTCAAATCAATGGGAATGTAATCCAAGCACTGAAGCAAACAGAGCCTGCAATGGGGGATTCAATTCCTACAAAACCACTCAGCAAGTTGTGCAAACTTTCTCTAAGTAAATACTTCAGACAAGGCTGGGCTATTTCTCAAGACTCTTAACCCAAATGGGTCTTAAACTGTTGCCACTTGAAAGTCTATTAGCTATTGGGAATGGTGTTGGCGGAACAACATAATGAACATATTTAATGTCACTGAACTGTACATGTGAAGATCACTGAAATGGCAAGTGTTTTGCTACCTATTTATTTACCACAATTAAAGAAAAAAAAAATCCTATGAGTTATGGCCTGGAAATTTCTTTCTGTCTTTCAGAGGAATAACAAACACAATTCTGGTTTCTGGATTATCAGCTGAAACACATATTTGAAGAAAACAGAAGCTCACAGGCTACTTTTGGAAGACTTCGATTTTTGAGGCATATTCACTCACACAAAACTTCACTTAAACCTCATGCTTTCTTGTCTCTTCATCACTCTGGCTCCTGAAACCAAGAGAGCCGGCAGAGTAAAGTCAAGAATGCAGCAAGCCGGCTGCCACAACTGGGATGCCAATACAGTCAATTTTCACTCCCCAAATCAGCCAGCCACCAATGCCAACCCAAAGAAACAACCGAACACCAAATCCTACCAGCATTAACCACATTCCAGAATCCCAGAGTGTCTGAAAAAAAAGTAAAGGTCCCAGGGGGATAAACTGGTTCAATGTCATTTCATAACGACACTGAGACTCAAGTTAGGAAATGCGTAAAAGATCAGGTCTTGAACTCACCTCCCCTGCCTCAAAGAGCTGTTTCTCCCTAATATACCCACCATTTCTTTAAAAAAAAAAAAAGAAAAACCTTTATTTCCATGGAAGGGGTCACTGTGGTAACAGACTCAGAAATACTTCATGATAAACAAACATCTTTCCCAGAATCCCTTTCAAGTATTCCCAGAATCCCTTGAGAGTTCCCAACATTTCAGCTCTGCAACAGGGGCCTCACATTCCAACCACCTAAAATTGCCTATATTTTTATTATACTCCTTTTACAAGACTTCTTTCTAGGATGTAGGGGATAATTCTACTAAATCATATTTGAACGAATCAAAGAAATTAAGAAGTTAGAATGATTTAATCTAAAACCCACCCCTTGTGACCCTGGCTCCCTCTCTGGCCTCACCTTCTAGCACTCTCCCCTGTTCACCAGGGGGCTTTTGCTGTTTCCTGAGCACATCAGGGCGTTGCCTTGCTGTTGAGAGCCCTTTCTCCAGAAAAGTACAGGGTTCTGTCCCTCCCTCCATTAAGGACTCTTGAATGAAAGCCTCTGCTCAAAAAGAGCTTCCTTTCCCAGGCTTATCCAAAGTGGCCCCTGTCAGTTTCTCCCTCCTTGCCATCTTCATTGCACCTGACAATATATTATTAAAGAGCTATTTATCATCCCTCTGCATGAAGGCAGGAGCTTTGTCTTGTTTATTGCAATTTTTCTAACACCAAGAACTGATTTTTTCTTTTACCACGATGCAAAATCTTTCATTTTGGTTTTATAGTCTGAAGTTTGTATTTTGAATTCCTTTAAAGCAAGGCACACCCATAAACTAGAATAACCTTAAATCTTTCTCAGGCTGTAATGTAAGTTCTTGGGGTTCCTGGGAGGTGCAGATGGTTAAGACGTTGGGCTGTTAACTGAAAGGTTGGAGGTTGCAGTCTATCCGGAGATGCCGTGGAAGAAAGACCTGGCAATCTTTTTTTTTTTTTAATTTTTATTGTGCTTTAAGTGAAAGTTTACAAATCAAGTCAGTCTCACACAAAAACTTATATACACCTTGCTACATACTTCCAATTGCTTTCCCCCTAATGAGACAGCCCGCTCCCTCCTTCTGCTCTCTTTTCGTGTCCATTTCGCCAGCTTCTAACCCCCTCTACCCTCTCATCTCCCCTCCAGGCAGGAGATGCCAATAGTCTCAAGTGTCCACCGATCCAAGAAGCTCACTCCTCACCAGCATCCCTCTCCACCCCATTGTCCAGTCCAATCCCTGTCTGAAGAGTTGGCTTTGGGAATGGTTCCTGTCCTGGGCCAACAGAAGGTCTGAGGGCCATGACCACCAGGGTCCTTCTAGTCTCAGTCAGACCATTAAGTCTGGTCTTTTTACAAGAATTTGGGGTCTGCATCCCACTGCTCTCCTTCATTATCCTTTGGTCCAGGTGGGTTGAGACCAGTTGATGCATCTTAGATGGCCGCTTGTAGCGTTTAAGACCCCAGACACCTCTCTCCAAGGTGGGAAGCAGAATGTTTTCTTAATAGATTTTATTATGGAAATTGACTTAGATGTCCCCTGAAACCATGGTCCCCAAACCCCCACCCCTGCTACACTGGCCTTTGAAGCATTCAGTTTATTCCGGAAACTTCTCTGCTTTTCGTTTAGTCCAGTTGTGCTGACCTCGCCTGCAATCTTTTTTTTTAATACGAAAAAAATGTGTTGACATTTATTAAAATATATTGGTTAGTATTCACAGAGACTTTGTAAGAGAACTAGGTTTTAGAAAAGTAGCAGCAGAAAACTGAGTGACTGTCCATGCTGTATGGTGGAGGGTAACTTCCTGGTGGCCAGATGAAGTGAATTTGATAGGTGGGCAGTCTTTCTAATTCGGACATGTGATTAAAAAAACAAAAACAAAACTCGTTGCTGTGGAGTCAATTCTGACTCATAGCGACCCTATAAAAAAAAAATAGGACAGAGTAAAACTGCCCCATGGGGGTTTCCAAGGCTGTAATCTTTATGTAAGCAGACTGCCACCTCTTCCTCCTGCAGAGCTGCTGGTGGGTTCGAACTGCCAAGCTTTTGGCTAGGAGCTGAGCTCTTAACCACTGCACCACCGGAGCTCCTGGACATGTGCTAAACCCTGGCAAATACTTTATGCAACTTGAAGGAACAGAACTAGCTTCCCCTCCTGTCCTCTGTGTTCTTCTTCTCTGCCTGAGAGGGGCCTGGGAAGTGCAGTGCGGGGACGTATGGGGAAGTATGGGGAAGCATGGGGAAGTGGGAAAAGGAAGGAGAACGTTTATAGTATAAACTCAGTAAACATAAAGGACCAGTGAATATCCTATCTGTGACTGCCTGTGACTCAAAGTTTACCAAAGGTTTGAAATATTAGATATTTGTAAAGGACATCCCTAAAAAAAAAAATAAATAAACTATCTATTTTTCTAGGTTCTTTGATTTTCATCTTTACTTTCAGCTGGATCATCAGAATAATTCATCTGAGCCTCATAGCTACAATGTGATTTAACGTCATACTCTTAGGCTTTGTAGATAAAAGGACTGGCAATCTTTTCTGAAAACTCAGCCACTGAAAACCATACAAAACACTGTTCTACCCTGACATACATGGGGTAGCCATGAGTTGGAACTGACTTTACACCAACTAATTTAAAGTTCTTAAGGGAGAGAGGCTATGTCCTTTATGTTATGATAAGCTGGACTGTCTTCCCAACAAAGTACAATATAACAGTTCTAAAGGAGCCTTTGTGGCCCAATAGTTAAGGGCTCAGCTGCTAACTGAAAGGGTGGCAGTCTGAACCTACCTGATGGCTCCGTAGGAGAAAAGATCTAGCGTTCAGTTCAGTACCCTATGGGGCAGTTCTCCTCTGTCATACAGGGTCGCTATGACTCGGAATTGACTCGACAGCGCACAACAACAACATAATGGTCCTCAAAGTGTGGTCCCAGGACCAGCATCAGCATCACCTGAGAACTTGTTAGAAATGCAAATTCTCAGGCCCTGACCCAGACTGCTTGGGTGGGGTCCTGCACTCTGTGTTTTAAGAAGCCCTCCAAGTGATTCTGATGTAAGTTTAATTTTTTAGGACCACTGGTGTAGTAGAAAGAAGTATGAATTAAATGTCAGTAGTCCTTGGTTCAAGGAACCCTGGCGATGCAGTGGTTAAAGCGTTTGGCTGTTAACCAAAAGGTGGCAGTTTGAGCCCATCAGTGGCTGCGTGGTAGAAAGATGTGGCAGCCTGCTTCTATAAAGATTTACAGCCTTGGAAACCCTATGGAGCAGCTCTACTCTGTCCTATCGGGTTGTTACGAGTCAGAATTGATTCGACGGCAGTGGGTTTGATTTTTGGATTTACTCCTTGGTTTATGAGTCAGAATCAACTCAACAGTAACAAGTCACTTGCTTAGAGCTCCCTGGGTGGTACAAACATTATGTTCAAGTGCTTAACTTGAAAGGTTGGCAGTTTGAATCCACCCAGAGGCACCTCGAAAGACAGGCCTGGTGATCTACTTCTGAAAGGTCACAGCCTTGAAAACCCTGCGGAGCACACATACGGTCTCCATCAGTCGGAATCGACTTGACTCAACTAACAACAAAGTCCTTGGTTTGGGCCCAACTATGCCACCATCATACTATGGGGCAATAAAGGCACTCAGTCCCTCGCCTCAGTTTACTCATCTGGTCTACATGATCACTAAAGCCTTTACTAGCTCTGAAAGGCTATGATTCCAACCCAGCCTACCACGTGTTCTATGGCACTTATTTACTGCAACATCTAAATTCTAATGAGGTCACTGGGCTGAAATGAGGCTTAGTCCACACAGAATATTTCAGTGGTAGGATCCTAACAATAGGATTAAAAGGATTCAACTTCCATTTCAGATTATAGTCTAGGGATAAGGAGGGCAAGACTAATCGCTTCTAGTTATAAACGCTTTGAAAAACTGAATTCTACCCTGCCAACAGGGAGGAACCCTCTGGGCCTGGATGCCCCACGCTCCGGGCAGAGGAGTACTGCCTCCATTTCAAAAGCAGCTGCAGCAACAACTTTAATCACTGCTCCTATGAGGAACTGATATAGCAGAAATTTTGAGAAATGGAAGCATTTGTTGTCTTTTCTCTGCTAAATGCTTCAGAGGGGTATATAATAAGCGGCGGCTGGCATTAAAAAAAAAAAAGAAGGGACTGTAAAAATAGTATTAACCCATTGCCGTCAAGTCGACTCCGACTTCCTATAGGACAAAGCAGAACTGTCCCATAGGGTTTCCAAGGCTGTAATCTTTATGGAAGCTGACTGCCCCCACTGAGCAACTGATAGGTTCGAACCACAGACCTTTTGGTTAGCAGCCAAGTGCTTAACCACTGTACCACCAGGGGTCCTTAAAAACAGTATTACTGTCCTTTAAGTGCTCACAGTGTACTAAAAGGATCAGCAGGGTTACTTCTCCTGGGGACAGATCTCCTGGGGGCAAGAGGGAGGAGCCGTGAGATGAAAGATGGATACAGGAGCCAGGAAACCACACCACACTCAAAGCTGACATGAGCTCTTTTCTTCAGGATTGTCTGGTTTCATAAAAGCGGTCTGGAAGCAGTATTTGGGCATTATGAAAGCTGCGTTAGGGTCAGTGATTAGTCTGCTGTGGTCACTGATAAACCCCTAGACTTTGGTACCTAGAGTCATTTGTGCTAATTCCTGATAGAATTTTCCTCTTTCATTAAAGGACTCATTAATGCCAGAGTGATTGAGAGCATCAAGTGAGAATTTTTTTTCCCCCCCAGTTTCTGTCAAATTGATTCCCACTCATTGCAACCCCATGCGTCTCAGAGTAGAATTATGCTCCACCAGGGTTTTCCAAGGCTGATTTTTCAGAAGCAGATTGCTAGGTCTTTTTTCCGAGGCACCTCTAGGTGGACTCAAACCGCCAATCTTCAGGTTAGCAGCACAGCACATTTACCATTTGCACCCCAGAGACCTAAGGGTCTTAAAAATGGTGAAAGAATGAACAATGTGTTGAATGAATGATATATTTGGAAGCCCTAGCAGTGTTGAGGTACTCAGTAATTAATATAGTTATTAATTGGGTAAAATGGGCTGTAACCCTTGAGGGCTGAGAGTCTGATAACAGCAATAAGATTAAGCACATGGGTAACTAAATCCAAAATTTGTTCCCATCAAGTTGATTCTGACTCACATGGACCCCATATGTTACAGAGTAGAACTGCCTGTAATCTTTACACCAAAGCAATCAACTGCTAACAGAAAGGTCGGTGGTTCGAAACCACCTGTGCTCTGAGGGAGAAAGATGCTGCAGTCTGCTCCTGTAGAGATCACAGCCTCAGAAATCCTACGGTGGAGCTGAGTTGGAACTGACTCGACAGCAGTGGGTTTTTTTTTTTTTTTTAATAAAAGCAGATGACCAGGACTTTCTTCTGTGGCACCATTGGGTGGCTATGACCCTCAACCTTTAGGTTGGCAGTTGACTGCAAACCATATGTGCTCTCCAGGGACCTGGGTAACGACGAACCATCAAATCTTACATGATTTTAGAAAGGCTGTGACATTTTGGAAATGAGGAAAGAGCTTCAATAAGAGAAAGGGAACGGGACCTTGGATGGTGCGTAGGATTTGGTGGGACGGGTAGTGTATGGTAGTGGCATTTTGGAAGGCACGAACTTAAGAGCAACTGAGGTGAAGAAGCAGAAATTTCTCAAGCACAGGCAAGTGCTGGTGTTTTTAGCTACCTCAACTCTCAGCCCGTCTGGTTGCTGTTCACCGTGAGAGCCTCCTGCTCCCGTGTGGCGCCCTCTGGGTGAGAGCTGCTCCCGTGTGGCGCCCTCTGGGTGAGAGCTGCTCCCGTGTGCTGCCCTCTGGGTGAGAGCCTCCTGCTCCCGTGTGGTGCCGTCTGGATGTGTGCTCCAGGTCTGCCCCCACCCTCCCCTGCTCTGCTCTGTACCACAGGGAACCCGGCCTCCCAACTCTCGGCCAGTCTGGTTGCTGTCCACCATGAGATCCTCCTGCTCCCGTGTGGTGCCGTCTGGATGTGTGCTCCAGGTCTGCCCCCACCCTCCCCTGCTCTGCTCTGTACCACAGGGAACCCGGCCTCCCAACTCTCGGCCAGTCTGGTTGCTGTCCACCATGAGATCCTCCTGCTCCCGTGTGGTGCCCTCCGGGTGAGAGCTGCTCCCGTGTGGTGCCCTCTGGGTGCATGCTCCAGGTCTGCCCCTACCCTCCCCTGCTCTGCTCTGTACCACAGGGAACCCGGCCTGCCACGCCCTCCTGACCTCTGGATTCTGGGTGAGGCCAGCAGCAGAGGGCACTGACTGAGGACTGGGGGGAGAGGCAAAGCCAGAGCATTTTAACCCTGAGCAACAAGGACCCATTTAAGTGTCTAAAAATGTTCATTTTCCATAGACTTAATCCAGCTTTGAAAATAGCCTTAATAAAACTCAATTAAAAAATCCTGTGATCCGACACATATCTTAATCCAGTTCTTAATTTCCAAGTCCATTCTCATCAATTTGCACCACTATTGTGGTTACAAGTCTTACACAATTTTGTAATATGCTCAGCTTTAACATATAACACTATTTTCCTTTAAAACCCTCAGGAATTATTTTCGATATACCAAAGTTTACCTTTCATCTTACTCTTGTACACAAGCATTATATAAATATTTATTTTTAATTTAATTTTGTTCAAGTATTACATACTATAATTATAATAAATGCCAGGAAAAAAATTCACCCAAAATTCCCAATGTTTTCATTGCACTGTATTTTCTTCAAAATCCAAAAGCTTGATTTTGGATTGGTAATTTCAGTGTGGAGGGGAAAAAAGCAAGGTGATGGAAGTCATGTCAACAGGAATTGGTTAAAAGAGACTAAGCTCAGGCAGACAGACTGGCAACCTCTGGGCCCAGTTCAGCCAGGTGTAGCATTTGCTTCCAGCTGTTCAAGGTTTTTAAATGTTTCAAAAATTTGATGCCAACGTTTAAAAACTGGGAGATGGCAAATAATTATTGGATTTCTAGCTTCTCCTAAGAATCTGGGAGGTCTGACAATGGTGGGACCACATTGCAGCATACAGCACTTAGCCAGGGCAGGGTTGTGGCTGCTGATTTAGACGGACAAATATTCCCCAGGCTGCCACAGGCCCCACCCTGCTTCACCCACCTTCATTCCCTGCCAGGCACCTGCAGGGATTAGGGTTTGAGACATGTGTTCTAAACTGTTCCCTGCACTGGGTAAGTGCTGTAGGGTAGACTGAAAACATAAGACAGCCTTGCCTTTGGGCTTATAATCTAGTTGAACCAAAAATAGTATATACCTACTCCTCACCCAATTAATACTCTCACTTGGCTTGCTGAAGGTGAAGAGGACTTGAAGTACTTACTGATGAAGATCAAAGACCACAGCCTTCAGTACAGATTATACTTCAACATAAAGAAACCAAAAATACAACTGGACCAATAAGCAACATCATGATAAACTGAGAAGAGGTTGTGGTTATCAAGAATTTCATTTTACTTGGATCCACAATCAAGACCCATGGAAGCAGCAGTCAAGAAATCAAATGACACATTCCATTGGGCAAATCTGCTACAAAAGACCTCTTTAAAAAGTGTTAAAAAGCAAAGATGCCACTTCAAGGACTAAGGTACACCTAACCCAAGCCACATATTTTCAATCGCCTCACATGGATGTGAAAGCTATACAGTGAATAAGGTAGATGGATAAGGTAGACGGAAGAAGAATTGATGCTTTTGAATTATGGTGTTGGTGAAGAATAGTGAATATACTGTGAACTTCCAGAAGAACGAACAAATCTGTCTTAGAGGTACAGCCAGAATGCTCATTTGAAGCACAAATGGCGAGACTTCATCTTGTATACTTTGGACGTGTTATCGGAAGGGACCAGTCTCCCTGGAGAAGGACCTCATGCTTGGTAAAGTACAAGGTCAGTGAAAAAGAAAACCCTCAAGTGAGATAGACTGACGCAGTGGCTGCAACAATGGGCTCTGCATAACAATTATTGTAGGGATGGCACAGGACTGGTCAGTGTTTCATTCTGTTGTACACAGGACTGCTATGAGTCAGAACTGACTTGTTGGCATCTAACAATGACACTCACTTAAAAACTATCTCGTTATTCAGCATTACACATCTATAATAGTAAAAAATCTGCTATCTGACTATTTTGCACATTGACGATATACATCTGGCAGTAACAACAGCCAAGGTGCAGGGCAAGAGTTAACACTGGCTGTGATAGTTAAGATTATGTGTCAACTTAGCTCGGCCATGATTCTCAGTGGTTTGGCAGTTACGTAATGATGTAATTTGGCAGTTATGTAATGATATAGTCATCCTCCATTTTTTGATCTATGTGGTCATCCTCCACTTTTGCATAACACCGATTTTTGCATAATGACCTGGTCTTTGGAGCCTAATCACGTTGATAAGTGAAGAGTGGCTGCTCATTAAATACACAGTTGTTGTTAGTTACCATTGGGTCAGCTTGGAGTAATGGAGACCTTATGTGTAACAGAACAAAATGCTGCCTCGTTCTGTAACAGAAATGAAATGTTCAAAATTGTTAGTATACTCGAGTCCATTGTCGGGGCCACTGTGTACTTTCAGTGCCTTCTAAGCTAGGGGGCTTATCTTCCATCACTATATTGAACCATATTCTACTGTGATTCATAGAGTTTTCATTGGCTAATTTTCAGAAGCAGATCACCAGGCCCTTCTTCCTAGTCTTGGAAGCTGCACTAAAACCTGTACGCCATGGGTGTGCTGGTATTTGAAATACCAGTGGCATAGCTTCCAGCATCACAGCAACACACAAGCTACCACAACACAACAAGCTGACAGAGTGGTGGTAGTTAAATAATTAGAGAGGACAGTTTAAATAATATGTAATAAAGTACTATGCTGATATAATCCAAAGATAAGGAAAATCAATGAGGGCTGGAATTATATAAATTCCATGAAGAAGAGCTATGTAATTCAGAATTTGTGGAATTAAGACTGGCTAAAAAAAAAAAAAAAATTTTAAAGGTAGCCCCTCTAGACCTAGGAAAGCCAAGTGCAGGAGACGGCCCAACCTCTACAGCTGGTCAGGACATTAGTGCTTCCCTACCCTTCCAGGGGCCTTCTTCAGTCCATCTGAAACCAGTCATGGTGTCATACCTGCTGGGAAGCTCTGGGCTTGGCAACATGGGGCCTCACTACAGAGGGTGTAGCACAATGGTCTGCAACTTGAACTGACCGTTTCAAATCACCTGAGTTGGTTTAAAAAACCTGAGGCCCAGGCTGTACCCCAGACCAATTAAATCAGAATTTCTGAAGGTGGAGGGATCAAGTAGTTTTCAAAGCTCCCCAGGTGATTTGATTTGGGGCCCTGAACTTTACCAGTGGCTGTTATGATTTTTTTGTTGTTGTTGTTGTTATGTTATGATAGGCTCTTAAAGAAGGGAGGAACACAATAGCTATGCTGTCTCTGTCTTTCTAACTTGGGCTGGCCTCTGTTCATGCTGTTACCTATACCGAAACGGTCCCTTTCCCTGGCACCTACTCAAGTCCTACTGATGCATTCTTCAAGGCCCACCTCACATCACACCTCACCCAGGAAGCATGTCTAAGCTACTCCAGCATTTTCCCATCCCTCCCTGTCCTTACAGTCAGTGTTCTAGTTTAGTACTTATTCTCCACTACTTTCACTGGTCTTGCCTTCTCTGCTACATGCTATGCATCTTGTAGGCATGGACCATGCAGTCTGCTTTTTTTGTATGTACATACCATCGAGTTTGCTATATTTTAGACTCAGGGAGTACATCCCGACTGGCAGATTAATGAAACACCTAAATTTGAGCATTTTGCAAGGTATGAATGGAGGTTTATTACCTTTGAAAATCTATGTGCCCAAAGCAGAGTGGATAATCAGTACAACACCTACATTGCATTCACTTTACCCCTCTGTCAAATATCAGCAGGTCATAGAAAAGACATAGGGTGATTTTGCTTACAAAATGACTTTACAAGGAAGATGCTGCAAATACACATGTAGTATGTAGTGTCTTTATGTAAATTCATTTTGTAGTCATATAGACAGACTAGGAAGAAAGGTCTGGTGATCCACTTCCAAAAATCAGCCAATTAACAACCCTATAAACCACAATGGCCAGATCCCATTGTGAGTGGGGTCACCACGAGTTGGGCCCAACTTGACGTCAGCTAACAACAATATGAGAAGAACTGAAGAAGCCTGACCAGGTGGTGTGACTTGATTTCCAAGACTGAATTAAAAACCAAAAAACCAAACCCAGTGCCGCCAAGTCGATTCCGACTCATAGCAACCCTATAGGACTGAGTAGAACTGCCCCATAGAGTTTCCAAGGAGCGCCTGGCAGATTGGAACTGCTGACCCTTTGGTTAGCAGCCATAGCACTTAACCACTATGCCTCCAGGGTTTCCAAGACTGAATTACTGGTATAAAATAACCTAACACATCCCTATTCTGAAAAAACAGGAAGAGCCAAAACACCACAAGTCACCAGCCAGAGAAGCCCTTTTATCCTACTGATTTGCAGAGTTCGAGAACTACCTCCCCTATTTTATTCAAGATCCAAAGAGTCATCTAAAAATACTTTCACAAGTTCTTGCTTTCAAAGCCGAAAAGATCACATTTGTGAAAAGTGGACAACATGAAATGCAGACAATGTCTATGTCTATTAGGTCTATATACACTTGCCTGGGTGGTATTTGTTCAAATACTATAGTCCCAGCGGCGATTTTATTTAGTCTGGTTGTTCCTAAGACAAACACACATAACTTCAATTAAATGCACATCCAAACATAGGGGAAACCATCTTGAAACAATTAGACTCTTACGGTAAGAGGTTCCAGACCCTGACATCCTCCCACTTCCTCCCATCCACCAAGGAAACAGAACAGATGGGGCAAGGGGAAGCCAAGCCAGACTTCATAAACACAGCCTGGAGCTATAACTCTCGGCCCTGCTTTATTTTGTTCTCTTCTGACCCAAGATGCCACCCTTCTTTTACTCCTTCCTAAATGAATTCCAGTCATCCAACTGTTTTTACTTTTCTTAACCCCCTCTTTGATCAGTCTTAGAGGGAGAAAAATTTGACAAGGTTTCTTATCTTTCCCTGAAGGAAAATATTCCAGGAAGGAACCGAAGAATTACCAAAACACCCATCTGGTTCTTGACCTCGGGTTATGGAAGCTTCTGGAGAATGTCTGAAGAGATGGCTGCCTTTGCCACCACATTCTTGGACCTTTGTGGCCCGTCTGGTTCTCTAGGTAGTAAAGGCTGAGTATTTCTCTATTTTGTTTTCATTAGAAGCTGAGAAAGGAGAAGGGCTATGTTGTGACATTCGTCAGGAAACCTCTTTCCTCCCTGAACCCCAAGTTAAATAACCCCTTAGAAATTTATCCATGAGATATTGCCAGCAAAAAGAGTGTTTTCCCCACAGGAACTATGCTGAAAAGTCACTTCCATAAATACTAATTGAATGTCTCTATTGTGCTTGGAATGGGGGCATATAATTCAGTGGTAGAATTCTTGCCTTCCATGTGGGAGACCTGGGTTTGATTTCAGCCAGTTCAACTCACGCACAGCCACCACCCATCTGTGGAGGCATGGATATTGCTATGATGCCGAAAGACTAGGAAAAAAGACCTGGTAATCTACTTCCAAAAATCATCCAATAAAAACCCTGTGGATTACAATGGTCTGATCCTCAACCGACCATAGGGATGAAGGAGGACTGGGCAGCATTTTGTTCCACTGTGCATGGGGTCACCATAAGTCGGGTGTCAACTCGACGGCAGCCAACAGCAACTGTACTTGGGAGAACAGGAAAGACAAAAACAACCGTGACAAATACACACACACACACACATATATATATATATATATATATATATATATATATATATTTATGAGCCTTGTTCTCAGAAAAGGAGCCCTGGTGGTGCAGTAGTTAAGTGCTCGGCTGTTAAGCCCAACGTTGGCAGTTGGAACCCACCAGCTGCTCTGCAGGAGAAAGATGTGGGAGTCTGCTTCTGTAAGGATCACAGCCTTGGATAACCTACTCTGTCCTATAGGGCCACTATGAGCGGGAACCGACTCAATGACAGTGGGTTTGCCTTGTGCCCAGGTGGAGGTATCGGAACTAATCCTACAGTTAATTCAGGGCATGCTGTAACAAACATGCCTTCACTTTCTCATCTGCAAAATGGAGGTGGTGATTTTTGTATAACTGTTGTGTGCAATTCTGTCACCAAGTTGCTAACCTAAATTCTCTATCTTCTTTCTAATGAATATCTTCTTGGACACAACTATCATAAACATTTCTTTCCCTTTCTCTCAGGTGACTATAAAAAGGTTGTCTTGCGCAGACTGGATTGGGGGAAGTGGGAGCCAAGAAGGCTGTACACTGGTACAAAAAGCAGTCCAAAACACAAGTGTGTATTACCTAAACCTTAGGATAGGTTTGGGAATGTGGGACTTTGGCACATGGCCCACACAGTGTTGACTTCCAATATAGCATCATGGGAAAAGATTTTCATCAACTCATACAACAAATATTTATTGAATATCTATTATAGGCCAGACAATGGGCCCGATAATAGAATTACAGTGGTAAACAAGAAAGGCACAGTCCTTTCAATCATCGAACTCAATCTAAAGCAGAAGGGGGATAAGAAGAAAAAATTACATTAAGTTGAAGAGGCAACTGATTTACCAAAAGATTTGGCAACAACCAAAGCCTGCTTACTTCTGGGGAGTTCTGACTACCAAGTCTGAGTTCCATTCAGCTCTGGCTCTGTACCCTATACCTGAGAGACAAGCCTCTGCAAAGGTGGAAAGACAAACCAAAGATGAGAGGGAGAAGGCTCAACCTGGAGGCTTTGACAGAGAGGACGAGCCAAGCTCATGCAGGACCAGGCTGATCTGAGGGGAGGTGGCTTCCGTCTTCCCTTTGTATAGCAACTAGCTCAAGTGAACCATCTTGTAGCTCCCAAAGCAACAGGCTATGTGTCTGTGCTACGGCATCCAACGGGTGGTGAGAAGAGGGTTTTAATTGGCAAAATTTGCTAAAATGTGTGTCAATCTTCTCCTGACAATTGACTTTTATCCTTACTACCTATTCATCAATCTACAATCAATCTAAATTCTAGATGATGGTTCTCCTTTCTGGCTGAATCTACAGGAAACATTTTAAAAATAATGATTCCTGGGCCTCTCTCCAGACCAAGTGGTTCAGAACCTCAAGTGGGACAGGGCAATACTGTTTTTTAAAAAGTACCCTGGGTGATTCTAATGCAGGAGCTGTCAGGATTGGGACTCAATAATTTAGGATAAGAGGAGAAGAGACTCCTGGACACCCTGGTAACTCAGGCTTGAAGCCACTCCCAAAGTCCACCTTTCAGCCAAAAGTTAGGCAGGCTTATAAAACAAACAGTAACACACATGAAGAACATGGTTCTCAGTTCAATCAAGTATAGGAGATCTAATGAGCAACACCTGCCTGAAAGCAAAGACGATAAGGCAGGACGGAACAGGAAACCCAGATGAATGGACACAGGGAACCTGGGGTAGAAAGGGAAAGGGGGAGAGTGCTGACACACTGTGGGAATTGCAACCAATGTCACAAAACAATTTGTGCATACGTTTTTGAATGAGAAACTAATTTGCACTGTAGACTTTCATCCAAAACACATATTTTAAAAAAATGTTCACTACCAAAGGGGTGGGGGGGTGGGGAAGAGAAGGGAACTGACTTATTAAGCATCTTCTGTAGTCTGGATACTTTTTACACAGAGTAGTTACAGCTGTTGGCAACCCTCCCATACTCTCTTAGTAAACCGAGAGCTTACCGATCATTTAAGACTTTGGCCATGGGTATTATATGGTGCTAGGAGCAGCCCACAGCCTTTGAGGGACAAGGAGCTCTGGGATAAATACCCTAGTTTCCTTACCCCTTGGATAAACACTGAGACATACTCTAAATTTGGAGTCAGAAAATCTTTTCTATAAAGGGCCAGATAGAAAATATTTTAGGCTTTGTGGGCCATACTTCCTTTGTTGTGCCTTCTAACCCTGCCTTTGTAGTGCAAAAGCAACCATAAACAATACGTAAAAGAACAGGTGGGGCTGTGCTCCGATAAAACTTTATTTACAAAAACAGGCAGCAGTTTTGTAAACTATTTACAAAAATAGTTTGCAGACCCCTGTTCTAAGCCTAAAGAGACTCTCAGAGGTCCTCAGCACAATGAGTCTCAGTCTCCTGTAACAGTAACCTGCCCAATAACACTCTCTGAATAGGTTACCTTCCCCTTCCAGGCTTTCTGGGATCACTGGCTATAGAAGCGGCTTGTGCTTAAGTCCTTGTTTCAGAGCCTGCTTCTGGGGCAAACTACCTACGTCTGCATCTTGCTCTATACGCATCACTACCCTGGTGGTTACATATTATCCCCATTTTAGAGTGAAGAAATTGAGGTTCAAGGATTACACAGCTCATCCATATTGGTAGTCCATATTAGAAGTCTATCTGACTCCAAAGTCAGTGATTTCTCTACAATACAACCTGAGTAAACATGTTGTTTTGTTGTGCATCACAGAGTATAGCCCTACTCACAGTGACCCCACCACAAGACCAAGGAGGACTGTCCCATGGGGTTTCTGGGGCTGTAATCTTTATGGAAGCAAACTGTCAGGTCTTTTTCCTGTGGAGCAGCTGGTCAGCTTCAAACCACCGACCTTTCGGTTAGCAGACCTTTTGGTTAGCAGCCAAGTGCATAACCACTGTGTTCCCAGGCCTACTTAAAGATACATACCATATTTTTACACAAATAATGTGCATTTTCTGTGCTAGTTTGCCAACTGCTCCCTCCCCCCACCAAGGTATTTTCGTAAACGCTGCTGTGCCAATTTTTTTTCCATGTTATAAAAAAATTATATATACATGAGTCCTGGTGGCACAGTAGTTAAAACCTCAGCTGCTAACCAAAAGGTCAGCAGTTCGAATCCACTAGCTGCTCCTTGGAAACCCTATGGGGAAGTTCTACCCTGTCCTATAGGGTTGCTATGCGTTGGAATCAACTCAATGGCAATGGGTTTATATATATATATATATATACACACACACACATACATATATATATATTTGATGGGCAATATATAATAATGGTGGGCAGGAGCAGAATACCACATATGACAAATTATAAAGCAAAATTCATACTACTACTGTAATTACAAAGGAGCCCTGGTGGCACAATGGTTAAGCGCTCAGCTGCTAACTGAAAAGTCGGTGGTTCAAACTGATCAGCTACTCCACAGGAGAAAAGACCTGGCTATCTGCTCCCATAAAGATTACTGGCCTGGGAAACCCCATGGAGCAGTCCTGTTCGGTCCTATAGGGTTGCTATGAGTGGGAACTGACTTGATGGCACACGACAATGGTGTAATTACAAGGAGCCCATTTCCCACCTTCCAACTGGTTGCAATCCTGGTGCTATTTGCTCTTTGGTGAAATCTTTGATTATACCTAGGAACAAATACAGCAATTCAAGGCACATAAATCCCAGTGTGTAATTTGCAACTTGAAGAGAATTAATGAGACTAAAATACCCCCCATATATAGTTTTAACATGCGGGGGTCAGTACTGATATTCCCCAGCTTAGGACATGATTCTGTTCCAATGACTCTATCCTACGTTGGTTCTGATGTAAGTCGAATACCTCGGCTTTTTTTTGTTTTGTTTTTAGTATTATTGCCTTTTATTAACAGAATCTTTTTAAATTCAATCTTTATGTGTTTTTGGGGGGTTGGCAGGATAATGATAACATCAGCAAATTACATGCTGCAACTCTGCACGTCGGATATATTACTGTATTGTACGTAAATAATGCTCACCCTCTATGTTTACTTGCCAACAGCTCCCTCCCCCAACAAGGTATCTCCTACCTGCACAATACTATTTTTTTTTTTTTACAGCAACGTGTAAAAAAAAAATTGGCAGGGTGGCACTTATGAAAATACCTCGTTGGGGGAGACAGTGTGGTTGACAGCCAAATGTACAAGGTGCACATTACTTGCGTAAAAATACAGTACTCACAATAAGATGTACCAAAAAAAAGGATGGTCACAAAGTGCGGTGCGCTGCAACTTGGAACTCGAATACTTAGTAAGTCAGGGACTACGTGTTAATTTCACAAAGTCCGCACACAGGCACTTGTGAAATCCTTCCATGGATACTAAGGATTCCAGAGAACACTTTGAAAACCCAGAAATGGCATTTAGAAACCAGTGTTTTCAGCTTACGCAGTCTTGCCCTCACTATCCTGCTTGGTGGCGCTGGCCCCCTTCTTGCCCAGCAGCGAGGCCACCTTCTCCGTGTCTCCATTCTCCACAGCCTGCAGCAGCCGGTCATCGTTCTTGTTCCACTCATTGATCTATGGAGGAAAGGGAAGACACAGAGCTAATGAACACCAGTGGCCACAGACATGCTACCTGGAGAACCTTAGTCCCCCTCAGCTCCCGAACCCTCCATCACTCAAATCAAAACCCGCCCCTAAATGGGTAACTTTAAAAATACCTTCCCCTTCACCATTGAGACACCCAAGACCGGTTTTCCAAAAGAAAACATCCACAGTTCAATGAAAGAGTGGCTGGTCACCAACTCTGAGATGAAGTTACTTCCGTTCGCTGAGGTTGGGAAGATAGACCAGTTTACACATTAGCTTATTTCTAGCCCAAGTGGACAGCTGGCTTCTCAGAACTTTGGCCTTTGACCTCGTCAACAGCTCACTCTGTCCACTGTGTTACAGAACCAAACCACCCAACAGCTAAAGGTTACCTGAGGTTTTATACACACTCATTCTTTAGCGGCTTTTACTACCACTCTTCCCTATTTCCTGGGCCCTGATTTTTGAGCTGTATACTAATTTCTAAGGAGCTGTCCATCCAGGTTACTGACTCAAAACATCTACCAGAAAGAAAGTTTCTTCCTGAGCAAGCTATTAAACATCAACCAGCCTTGAGCAGAGCCTCCACCACCGACAACTCCAACCCATCAGAATGACTCTGTACATTATAGCGACTGTAAACCTTTCATGTGCACCAAAGCTAGTTTTTACTCTTAGGAGGGAATGAGAACATCTCTATATGAGTAATTAGGCAGCAGGGAGCCATGGAAGGTTCTGGAGCAGAGGAATAACAGAATAAAATCAGTGCTTTAGGGAATCCTCTGCTGGTGTAGGCAGTACAAAGGTTTAAAGAGGTAGAGGAGGGAGAAAAGATATGTCAGCCCTCTCTTGCAGCAGGCCTCTGAGAGTAAGGCTACTTCCTGGCCCTTCAGTTCTGGACCCCACCTTCTGGGGAGAGTTGCTACCTTCCTCCCCAAAGCTTTCCACTGACAGTTCTCCTGGCCGGCCTCTTCCTTGTGACCCTGCAGATAAGGACCTCTAGGTGTTTCATATTAAAGGCTTCACCGTGGACTACTACAGAGAAGCAGACAGAGGAGATACTAGAGATTTAAAAGCTATAATAAGGGATTTTTACCAGATTACAGTCTTCCAGGGCCTCAGGAGTGTATTCTCAATCCACTAAAGGTCCCCGTCACCCCTCCAGCCCCAGCTTAGAGGCCGCGCCTCAGAGAAAACCCACGTGCCGTCAAGGCTCACAATGGATGTTTAGGGGAGAATTTTGCATCTCGGAGAGTTTCGGGACTGGGCTACACCCATTTCTCAGGACTCAGGGCTAAAACCAAAAACCCACTGCTGTGGAGTCTATTCGGACTCATAGTGACCCTATTTAAAAAAAAAAAAAAAAAGGGACCCTATAGGACAGAGGAAAACTGCCCTATAGGGTTTCCAAGGCTATAAATCTTTACGGAAGGAAGCCAAGTGCCACATTTTTTTCCCACTGAGCAGCCGGTGGGTTCAAACCACCAACCTTTCAGTTAGCATCTAAGCACTTTTAACCACTGCGACTCAGGGAAGAGGAAGAAAATTAGCAGTGCTTCTACTTGGCATGAATTTGAAGTTTAGAACTCCAGACTGACATGTATACATGCTGTCACCCATAACCTGTACCTCAGTCTCCTCAGTCTTTGGACTCCATGACCAGCAGGAAATCCCCCTAAAGCTCAAAATGCTTAATCCATAAAATTCTTCAAACCAAACTTTGCTAAGGATTAAGTTGACTGAAATACATTTAAGACCAATGATTCCTACCTACATTATTCTAAGAGGCAAAATTCTTCAATCGTTTAAGACGCTTCCCTGACCTAGAGTGACCAAATTAAAAATGGATTGGGAAGATCAAAAGGTTACTGAATCTGAGAGGACAAGACTGAAAGTACTCGAGCAGAGGGGAGGCCACATGAAAGGATTTTTTCTCTGTGTGCTGCCAAGCACTGAACTCTTCAGCAGAGAAAAATCCAACCGCAGGGGTTCCATAAAATTAGTTACATACAGGTCTTTAAGGCATTCCATTTCTATAGGATATAGCAAGGAAGATCTTCTCTTCCCTGCGCTTTGGAGGACAAGGTCGATGGCACAATTCTAGAAGTCTAAAATTCTTCTCTTTTGCAGAAGTCTCTCCTCAGTGCAGACCAGGAGTTACTTTTTTCTTGCAGCGGATGAAGAGAAGACGGCATGGCCACACACATCCAATGTTTAACAAAAAATCTGCAATGCCATTCAACAGGTGGGTGTGTGGTGAGCACCAGGAAGAGGAGAAGGAGGAGCGCTACAGATACTGAAGGCCAAGAGACCAGTTCAGAACGAACTGGGAAGGCAGGGCAAACCTGCAGTAGAAACCAGTTACTGTGGAGTTGATTCTGACTCATGGCGACTCCATGTGTGTCGGAGTAGAACTGGGCTTCATTAGGTCTTCAATGGCTGGTTTTTTGAAAGACCTTCCTTCCAAGGTGTTTCTGAGTGGACTCGAGCCTCCAATCTTTTGCTTAGCAGCTGAGTGCGTTAACTGTTTGCACTACCCAGAGATAAACTAGGTTAAAAAAAATAGACTATCTGTTGCAAAATGGTGAAAGAGGTAAGATTTTACTTGTAAAATTCTCACAAGGAGGCTAAAGCGTGGAGGCTAAAGGCTCCCAATTAGACCTCTGATTCAGGAATCAAGATTCTGAGTAGTGGGTCTTCCCAAGGTGAAATCACGGAGGTGCTGGCCAGCGCTAGCAGGGAGCTGCTAGTAACTTACTGTTCTCTGGTCCTGGGAGACGATACTCTTTACACTTGTAGTAAGCTCTGTTATGTACAACTAGGGGTCACTGGGTGGCGTAAAGAGTTAAGCGCTCAACTACTAAGGGAAAGGTTGGCAGGCACTCCTGACGACATGCTTCTGAAAAGATCTCAGCCTTAAAAAACCTAAGGAGCAGTTCTGTTCTGTGCACAGGGAGTCACCACAGGTAGGAATCGACTCAATGGCAACTAACAACAACACGCACTACTAGCCATTGCAGACCCCTTTGAGAAGCACAGCTTTCAAAGTTCCATTACGTCCCTCTTCTGAACCAGCCCAGAGATTTTACCTACAGCTTCTGTATAACCAATCTATCTGGTGCTTTGTTCTACACCAAAAATTTCATGGTCAGTCACAAGCAGAGACAAAACAGATGTTTTGTTTAAATGCCATTACTCTTAAGAATCCAGAAGCAAATTCCTCTCCATCACCTCCATTTCCTAGATGAGTGGTTCCAAATTGAAATCAAACCTTGAGAGAGAAAGAGAGTGTGTGTGTGTGTGTGTGTGTGTGTGTGTTGTTTATTTCAATTTACTGTCCAAAGGTAGGGCTGGTCAGGATAATAGGTGGTTTGAAATTTGGCCACACATCCCAAAGTAATTTATTCACACTCCAGAATCACTGAAGACTTCCAGAGACCCCCATCACATTAACCATGTTACCTCCCACCATCTCTCATGAAACCCTTTCCTCTAACTATTGCTCCTTTCAAAGGGCAGGCTTAGCTCTGCCTTCCCAGTAGTCTCCTCCGCCCTTTAGGGCGGTATTTTCAACTCATTCATGGGTTATAGCCAACATTTAAAGGAATAAAATAGGGGAGGGAGGGAGGAAAAGAGAGAGAGGGAACGAGAAAGGACCACATGTATAACATCCAGTAGGGTTAAATGCTTTAGGAAACTTTCGTTATATGTATATGTGTACTGGGTGGTGTTGTAAAATATATTTCTTACAGGGGGATCACAATGGGAAAAAAGCTGGAAGCCACTGCTTTAGAATGCTCTGTCACCTCAGCTGCCTCCAATGAGGCTGACTTTTAAAGCCTAGATCTACCCTGCAGACTCTCTCAAGCCTTTCCTGGTGACCTCTGTCTGCTTCTCTACTCCATTGCGTCCCCAGGGCCCACCTACTGCTCATCTCTGAAGCCCACAGTCTAGACGTGATGAAATACCGCATCCTGTCTTCCTCCTAGGGATCCGTGTGCGCTCATTTTAGCTCCCTCTCTTTGGCTCCCTAAAGGGACCGACAGCAGTTTTGATTTCTTACCCCCACGGCACCGAATAAGTGCTCAGTATTGGTTGCTGATTTTACCAGAAGGTTCTTCCTCTTGATTAACCTAAGTCTCTCTGTTATTACTGTTCTTTTTTATTGAAATATAATTCACATGACAGAAAATTTGCCGTTTTAAGTATACAATCCAGTGGTTTTTTGTATATTCACTACATTGTGCAACTATCACCACTATCTAATTCCAGGTCATTTCCATCACCTCAAACCTAAATCTATCCAGCCTTAACAAATACCTGTTTTTTCCATTTATAAAAGTCTTTCATTCTTTTGCAAATAATTAGTAAACCATGTTTCAGATTTTTGTTTTATTGGCTAAATAATATCAACTCCTTCACTGGTTTTTTTTTTTTTTTTTACTTTTCTAGCTTTTTAAGATTTTAATCATGTGTATACTTCCTCCAAATCTCATTACAACTAACGAGCCAGGCCTTATACGTCCAACCAGGGTGAACCCAGTGCCCTTCCCTGGGGTGTCACTACATACGCCGACTCCCAGGCCCCACTGTTGGAGATTCTGCTCTGTGGTTTGGGGTAGAGCCCTGGAATCCCTTAGGTTCAATCAGTGCTCTAGATGATTCCTACTGCAAGTTTGGGGACAGCTAAAACCTATGCTAATGCTAACCAGAGAATTTACTTGCAAGGATTTTCTTCCTCCACAACATGTTGTTAAGGAAGGGGATCAGGGCAGAGAGAATTTTTCACACTTTCTGCTTTCAGGACTAGGTCTTTTGTCTCCCACAAAAGCTTAATAAACATTAGGCTTTCCTTAAGAGTTGTTGCTATGGATTGAATTCTATCACCCAAAAAGATATGTTGAAGTCCTTCCCCTGGCAGCTGTGAATGTGACATTGTTTAGAAACAGGGTCTCTGAAGATGTTATCAGTTAACAGAAGGTTCATACTGGAATAGGGTGGGTTCTAATCCTTATATGAGTGGTGTCCTTAAAAAAGAAAAGACAAGATATAGAGAGACAGAGAGAAGACAGCCACATGACAACAGTTACGCTGCGGCTGCAAACCAAGGAACACCTGTGGCTACCAGAAGCTGGAATAGACAAGAAAGGATCTTCCTTTTGATCCTTTGCGAGAACGTGGCCCTGCTAACATCCTGAATTTGGACTACTAGCCTCCAGAACTGTGAGGCAATAAATGTCTATTGTTTTAAGCTACCCAGTTTGTGGGTTACAGCTGCCCTAAGAAACTAAGACAGTTACCTTTTACTTCAGACTCATTTCTGAGCTCAACTCCAGTTCCTTGTGGCCCCACCCTGCTCCCTTCTCTCACTGCGCCTCACCTTCCACCATGTTTTTCTTATCCCAGTTTGTTCCTTACTTCCCAACTCACACCCAAAGTCCTCAAAGGGGAGATGCTTAGAAACAGTTGCTCCTGTTTAATAAGAGGCAAGAGAGGCAGCACCTCCTCTGCCAAGTTCCCTGTGAGGAGATGTGGTCATTCCCAGGGACCTCCACGCTATCACCCCTTCCGGTTGAAGCTGGGATGGAGAGGGAAGAGATGAAGCTTGGGAGACATAAAACAACATTCTCCTGTTGCCTGTGCTCCACGCCATGCATGAATTACATCAGCCGGTCCTAAGCTAATATTCTGATTTTCTTTAAAACCTCAGGGACACAAAGCCCAGCATAGTCAAGTTTAGGATTCCTGTTGAGCAGTTTAAGAGTTCGATTTTAGCCCTGGCCTCACCAACATTCTCCTGTGACTCACATTTTTCCAATTTGTCAGAATGATGCTGCATTCTAATCCAAATGACTAATCCATTCTAAGCCAATCCAACAGTGTGTGCAAACCTCTAAGGCATACTCATACATGGGGGTAAGGACTGACACTGGACTCCCATAGAGACAAGCCCTGAAGTTCCTCCAAGTGGAGAGGCCCAGTCATGCCACCCTTGGGGCTCTCCCTCTTCCCACCCAGCTGCTCCCACAGTCAATTAAGAAGGAAGCACTGGGTGCTTCCTTCCTATTTAGGTGGCCTTGAGCAAGTCCAGGTCATCCAATGTTTCTGAGTCTCCATTTCCGTATCTCTAAAACAAGGAAAATCCTACCTATTTGCAAATAATCTTGGGAATTAGATGTAATATACGTACAGGGTCTGGCACACATTAGGCACCCAATTAAAAAACCCAATAAACGGTGGTTATGATCATCCTTGAATGAGATGACATGCAGTGTTCCTTCTTGATGAACGTTCAATGAATCTTAACATTTACAATTTAGGACTGACGGTCCATTGCCGTTTCAGAGGTAAACAATGCCTTAATTCAAAATTAAATCTGCAAAATTTCTACTTAAAAAAAAAAATCCTATTTTAAGGGGCCCTAGAGAAACATTCACAGACATGAAATTAACTATTTTATTGACTATGTCTCACTTTTCCAGGAGACTGTTTAAACAGATGCTATTTCAACAGAGCACGTCAGGCCCCATTTGCAAGTTCAGGAAGCCATATGTTACGTTCCAGAGACATGTGTAATGTGTCAGCTATGAAGGGCGGCATGTGGGAAAGGAAGGCCTTACCCTCCATGTGGGCTCCAAACATTCCTGCTAATATATCACAAATGAGATTTTCAATGGCTGGCCTGTAAGTTTCCTATTAATCAAATCATTTCCAAATGACATCCTCTTGCTTAAGAGTTTTCCCTCGAAACTTGGCCTCTTGGAAGCCTTGCCTGCCTCGTCCAGGGTAGCAGACTCCTTGTCAACTGTGTGATGAAGACTGGGGCTTTGGCAGCCGGCAATGTCTGCCCTTGGCCAGACATGGCATCACCTTTTTTATTTTGGTTTAATCGTTGGGAAATGAAAAGCCTGCAGAAAGCCAGTGGTCACAGACATCTGGTTGGTGGGCAGGCTTGAGTTTTGTACTGTATCAATCCAATCAAAATAATCTAGTGGCACAGAGCAGTCCAGGATGAGAAAGAGCTTCTTTGACTTGCTTTCAAACTCAAACCATCCCAAATTAGAATAGCTCGTGGTCTGTTCATCTGTTTGAGCAGCCACCTGGAGGAGTCTACTTGAGAGATTATCTTTGGAAGAGCTGCATTTTTCCCTCCAACTCACGGAGACCAGACTGTTTCGCCAATATAATCAGCAAGGCCAAGATGAAAGTGAGACAAAATTGACAGTGTTTTGGCTGGGAAATCTTCAGATTCATGCCATCCCCGAAATAATAATAAATAAATAACACACGCCTCATCATTTTAAGACAGAGGACAACAAACAGGCAGGCTGCAGGCCCAGGTGATATTTTCCCCTGGTGACTATACCACCCAGTACTCATGTTGTAAGCTGCTGTTGAGTCAGCCCTGACTCATAGTGACCCCATACACAGTGGAACAAAAAGCTGCTCAGTCCTGTGCCATCCCCTTGATCAGTTGGGGTTCAGACTGTACTGATCCATAGGGTTTTCACTGGCTGACTTTTTGGAAGTAGATCGCCAGGCCTTTCTTTCTCATCTTAGTCTTGAAGCTCTGCTGAAACCTGTTAAGCATCACAGCAACACATAAGCCTCCCGTGATAGATGGGCAGTGGCTGTGCTTGAGGTACACTGGCCAAAAATCTAACCCAGTCTCTTGCATGGAAGGTGAGGATTCCCCCGTGTATCTATCTATTAGGTGCAAAGTAATAAATAAGATTCTATAGAAGTTACAAAAATAACTGAGACCTAATTCCTGTCGTTCATTCATTCAGTAAATACTCAGTGCCTTTTATATGGGCAGCACAGTCTTTCCTAAAATGTAGCCGTGAGAACTATGCCAACAATACAAAACAGGGTACTGGATGTGGTAAAGTGAGCGAAACAGAGAACCGGCACCAAAGAAGGGAAAGATAACTCTCAGCCAGGCAGGCAGGGGAGGCTTCTGGACTGGATCACAAACTAGACCTTGCCATGAGTAATATTAGGTTAATGGAGGGAAGACAAGACATGGCAATGGAAAAATGCAAGATGTATTTACTGGACAGTGGAAAGAGCAAGTTGAGCCAAGTAAGGCCTTACAAGACTGTTCTCTTTAGTGTTCCTGGAAAACCTAGCAAATACACCATGACATTCATTTGACAATTCTCCCATTTCGGCAAGTCCAGTAGTTTCAAAAAGAGCCTTCCATATAGCGTTTAAGTTACTTCACACTGATACATGATAAGGCCATCTAAAATGACAGTTCCCCTTCTATACGTTTTACTTCAGATTATTCACACACGCAGCTCACTGTCTCTTCTACTTATCATGAAACAGGTGTGCCTGATGTACAACTAATCCATCACCCCCCTTTAACTGACGGCATCAGTGATTCCTGTGGTCTTTCACAGAAACGCTATAAACTACGTCACAGACATAACACATAGTTATAAACAGGTCCATCCAGAAATAGGCTGGTCCCTCTGGGCACTCCCTCCATGACTTCACCAAGCTATTCCTGCTCATTGCACCCTTCTGCTAAGCCCTCCCCAGCCACCTGGGGCAGTTAGCTCTCCTCGTCTGGCCCTCCCATGCTTCTCTTCAACAGCACTTAGCACAGCTGTAATTCAGTAGGATTTTTTAAATTATCTCTAAAGGTCTGTCAACCTCCCGCTGGACTGGGGCTTCCAGGGCATGGTCAATGGCCAGCATCTGTCTTCTTTAACTTTGGGCTCCTGGCCCTCACCCACCGCCTGCTACATAGTAAACACTTGATTCAGAGCTGTTCATTGAGCAGCTTTGTTTTTCTTCCTTGTACCGCAGGAGCCATTATTGATTCACCCCTTCTCCACTGACTCCTTTATCTAGGTCTACATATGTACTTTAAGGCTCCATCATCCTGCCAAGTTCCTTCCTCTGACTACGGTGATGAATGTTAAAATGCTACTCTTTGTTTAAAGACTATGTCACATGAGGTCAAAGCATGGTCTGATGGGGGCAGAGATAAGCCTGGGAATAGATGAGGCCAGCTTTACGCTTCAGGGAGAGAGAGAGTCTCATCCAATTCAAGCGGTTCAACAACTCATTTCTTTAGTATCCATTATATATTAAAGGTCCCTGGGTGGTACAAACGGTTAATGTGATTGGCTGCTGACTGAAAAGTTGTAGGTTCAAGCCCACGCAGAGATGCCTTGGAAGTACTGGTGATCTACTTCTGAAAAATTAGCTGTTGAAAACCCCACAGAGCACAGTTCTGTTCTGACACACATGGGGTCACCATGAGTCAGAGTCGACTCCTTGGCAACTGTTTTTTGTTTGTTTGTTTTTTATATCAAGTATTATGCTAAGTCCTAGGGATAAAAAGATGGACATGAAATAATCTTGGTCCCCAGGAGCTCACAGACTTCTGAGGACAGAAACATACCCAATAATTACTTACGATTTGCCACTGCTAGACCAGTGCTGTAAACTGAGTCCTATGAAAGCCCTGAGAGGATACCACTACTACTAAGAAGAGCTAGTAATTTATAGTGCTAGCAACTTATTACATCATAATTTAATCTTCACAATAACCCCATGAGGTAGGTACTATTAGCCCATTTTATAGATGAGGAAACTGTGGCATGGAGAAGGTTTTTTTTTTAACTTGCGTAAAGTCACACAATTTACAATACAGTTGGTTCTCTCAAGAAGAGAGAGCTAAGGCAGTTCAATAGAAAGGAAAACGAAGGAAGGAACTTTTTAAGATGAAGAAAAATTGAATGTGTTTAAAGATTGAAGCAGCAAAGGAGTCAGTGGGCAAAGAGGGAGAAAGAAAGAAAGAAAGAAAGAGAGGAAAGAAAAAAAAAGAGAAGAGACAAAGCAGAGAATATATGTGAGAACATAGGCGGGTGTGGATAACTGATAAAAGGGGCTGGAATCATGACTGGAGCCAGGCAGAAAGCCGATCTCTACAAATGAAGGTTGAGCTCTGCCTCTGAAATAGTAAGGAGGAAGAAGAGAATGAGCTATTGACTCACAGAAAGGAAGGCAGAGTTTGTGCTTTAAGGCTTATGTTTTCTTGGGGATACAGGAGGCAAAGTAACCAGGATCAGTGGTGGGCTAAGAAGCTTGAGGAAAAAGGTTAACGTTGCCAATAGCTCCTGGGGGAAATGAGAAAGGAAAGCCACTTAAAATGAGTAAAGGGGTTTTCAAGGAGCCCTGAAGGTCCAGCTGAGAGTGGAAATTATGACTCCATAAAGAAACCACTTTGTAGTGCTGTGTGATTTTTCACAGGAAGCATCGGTTAAGAAGGGAGCAAGGGGTGGTTGGCTTGATCCATGACTGGAGACTGGAAAGACAGGTAAAGCAGAGATCCAGAGGCCACAGGATGGCAGGTGCCAGTGAGAGGGGACATGAAACGATAGCAGGATCAGGGATGGGTAAGGACAAGGCCCAGGGAATAGCCTTACAGACCAGAGGTGGAGTGTTGGACGTGTTCTTTATATGAATGTTAGAGTTCCCAGGATGATGGCAACAGACAGAAGAAATGAAAATAGAGAGCCAGAATCCAAAATCCTAGGAAAATATCAGGGAGGAACACAGCCTGTTGCTGTAGAGTCAATTCTGACTTGTAACATCCCTGCAGGACAGAGGAGAACTGCCCCACAGGGTTTCCATGGCTGTAAATCTTTACAGACGCAGACTGCCACATCTTTCTCCTACAGAGCAGCTGGTGGGCTCGAACCGCTGACTTTTTGGTTAGCAGCCAAGTGCTTAACCACTGTGCCACCAGGGCTCTCCTGGGGCAACTCAGAGGTCTTTAAAAGGCAGTGAAGAAGATGAGATGAGGGTGGCCCAGCATAACTAAAGAACAGTCATTGTCAACTGAGAAGTGAATGATGAAGGCTGTAAAGCAAATGGGCCAAACACATGAGAAGACATGGCTTCCTAAGATTTACCGAGTTCCTACTTATGTTAATCCCTTCCAGGTGTCAAAAAGAATTGATCTCATTTAAGTCACCATAACCACCTATACTGGATTGAACAGTGTCCCCACCCTCCCAAATTCATGGCCATTTGAACCTCAGAACACGATCTTGTTTGGAAATATGGTCTCCACAGAAGTAATCAAGTTAAGATGCCATCCTACTGGATTAGGGTGGGCTCTAAATCCAATGACTGGTGTCCTTATAAGGAGACAGAGATTTAAAGACACAGAGGAGACACCGGGAAGAAGGCCATGGAGCCAGAGACCAGAGTGATGTAGCTGCAAACCAAGGATTGCCAGCAACCACCAGAAGCTAGGAAGAGGCTATGAAGGATTCTTCCCTAGAGTCTTCAGGGAGATCAACACCTTGAGTTTGGACTTTTGACCTCCGGAACTGTGAGAAAAATAAATTTTTGTTGTTTTAAGCCACCCAGTTTGTGGTAAAATCAACACACCACCCTATGAAGTAGGTATTGTCACCCTCATTTTACTGATGAGGAAACTGAAGCTCAGAAAATTTAAGTACTCTTGTTCAAGGTTACAAAGTCAGAAAGTGGAAGAGTTAGAATTCAAACCCAGTCCTCAGATATTCTTACCACTGCACAGTCCTGCCTCCCACTGAGGAAGACTTCCAAAAAGCAAGCCTACCAGAACACCCGATCACAGCATGGCAGGCCATTTGAGATAGAGGGAGAGGCATCAGTTCCGTGGTATAAAGACTAAAAGCCCAGTGCTTTACGTCTTTTTAAAATGCAGGAACCATGTCTAAAGCAAATTCAATATCAAATATGAAACTGTAGTTATACAAAAGTGATCACAGCACGATTGTTTACTTGACAAACATGTTCACAATAGGCCTCTTTGAATAGCAAGCTCTTGTAAAAAATCCTAAATGGGACTTGAGTTACTCAAAGAAACACTGAGTGCTTACAGGGAGGCACACACGTAACAGTAAATACCTGAAGGCCTGAGTGAGGCTTTCCTTGCACGTAGGATGCTCAGAGACACATCTGGCTACAATCCAAGCACACACCAAAAGTATTTTTGGCATGTATTTGAGCATAAGAAGCAGCCACAACTTCTGAGCTCTGCTCTTCATCCAAATGGCACAATATAGATTTCACATGAAGTATCTGGACAAAACGATTTCATCCACAAAGTTTGCTTAAGTGCACTTTAAGTCTCTGACTTAAAGCTCAGCGTAGAGGATTAGGGTGGTCCTGCCTTGATCATGCCCAGGCATCTTGCCCTTCATAGATGGTATAGGATTACCATGGGACAAAATGATAACTAAGAAATTAACAAGACACAAAAGAGGTGCCTGAAGTCACAAACTATGTGAGATCTGACTGCTCTGTTTTTCTGATGGCCGTCTACTTGCCCTCCCCTCACATGCAAACACACACACACGTACAGACATGTACACACACACACGCACACATACTCCCTTCCAGAACCAGTTAGTTCAATAGGTGAGAGCAGGGATCTTCAGTGGGGTAGGGGTAGCTTCCAGGAGTAGGGTATTCCAATTGCCTACGACTCATTTGCTTGTTTGCAAACCCAAAGGTTAGGATAGGAGGCTAAGGCAGGGTTCCACACTTGGTGCCCCTAACCCTAGTTAAGTATAAGTCATAAGTGACTGGAGTGGGTTAAATAGTGTCCCCCAAACATTCATGTCCATTTGGGCCCTCAGAATGTGATCTTATTGGAAATAGGGTCCTTGTAGGTTAATTTATTAAGGATCTTGAGATAATATTATCCTGGATTCAGGGTGGGCCCTAAACCCAATGGAGCCCTCGTGGCACAGTGGTTAAGAGTTTGGCTGCTAACCAAAAGGTCGGCAGTTCGAGTCCACCAGCTGCTCCTTGGAAACCCTAGGGGGCAGTTCTACTCAGTCCTATATGGCTGCTATGAGTCAAAAATCAATGGGTTTGGTTTTTTTTGGTTCTCTAAACCCAATGCCTAGTATCCTTATAAGAAGAGAGGACAAAAGAAATACAAGGAAGATGGCCATGTGAAGGCAGAGATCGGAGTGATGTGTCTACAAGCTGAGGGATTCCAAGGATTGCCAGCAACCACCAGAAGCTAGGAGAAAAGAATGGAACAGACTTGTCCCCAGAGCCGCCAGAAGAAATCAACCTTGCTGACACCTAGATTTTGGGCTTTCAGCCTCCTGAACTGCGAAAGAATAAGTTCCTGTTGTGTTAAGCTATCCAGATGGTGGTCATTTCTGGCAGCAGCACTAGGAGAACAATACAGTAACACATGGAGAGAAGGTTGCTAAAGCAGTACAAAATGACCCCAGAGTACACCATCCCTCCTGACTGCAGGCCAAATGCCACCTTCTACAGGAACCACACACTGCACGGATTTGTTTCCTGTTTCCTCACATAAAATCACCAGGTAGTGTCTTTGGTACCAAGAAAAAAAAAAAACCAAACCCATTGCTATTGAGTCGATTCTGGCTCATACACTGTTTAACCCAATGCTTCTCAAAGAGCGTGCCTACACGAACTGTACATTAGAATCACCTAGTAGTTTTAAGTGGCACAGTGGTTAAGTACTCGGCTGTGAACTGAAAGATCAACGGTTTGAACCCACCAGCCGCACCATGGGAGAAAGATGTGGCAAGTCTGCTTCTGTAAAGATTTACAGCCTTGGAAACCCTATGGGGGCAGTTCTACTCTGTCCTATAGGGTTGCTATGAGTTGGAAGTGACTCAAGGCAACAGTTTGTTTTTTTGATTTTAAGTAGCTTTAAGGAGTCCCTAAAGAGCCTGGTGGTGCAGTGGTTAAATGGTTCAGTGGCTAACCAAAAGGTCAGCGATTTGAACCCGCCAATCGCTCCTTGAGAGAAAGATGTGGCAGTCTGCTTACATAAAGATTTGCAGCCTTGGAAATCCTATAGGGTTGCTGTAAGTCAGAATCGACTTGCTGGCAGAGAATCTGGTTTTGGTTTTAAGGAGTCCTTGAGTGGTTCAAATAGTCAACTCACTCAGCTGCTAACCGAAAAGTTAGAGGTTCAAGTCTACCCAGAAGTTCCTAGGAAGAAAAGCCTGGCAATCTAAGTGCAAAAAAAGTCAGCCATTTAAAACCCTATGGAGTAAAGTTCTGTTCTGATATACATGGGGTCACCATGAGTCAGAATCGATTCAATGGTGACTAGTTTAAACTGGTTAAGTTGCTTTAAAAAAATATGAATGCTAACTTTAAAAAATTTCCCTATGTGATTGCACTGTCAGCCAGAATAACTCTTCCCTTGACAACAATTATGACGAATTACCCCGATGTTAATGCTGAACCAGAGGCGGGCAGGTCAATCTAAGCATGCAACCTCCTGGCCCATGCAGACTCAGTAAGCACCAAGAGGCAATCAGGATGAAAGAGACAGAGGCCTGACTAAGCTCACCGACCCCTCCTCTCTGATGACTCCTCCTTGATCCCCTGCCATGGTTAGTGGCCAGGTCACCCAAGCTAGAGTCCTTGGCATCTTCTCCTCTCTCTCTAGCTCCTAGCCAATTAGTCATCAATGACTGGCAATGCTGCCTCTCTGGTTTGCCTCGAATTAGCCTGTTTTCTATTCCTATAACCAATGCCTTTATTCAATCCAGTTTAGTTCAACAAACACCTTTTTGGTTCCTACTTCTGTCAGGTATCATCAGGCTGGGCTCTTTGGTTGGGGCCCTTCTCTTGCCAAGTTCTTGGGGTGGACTGACACATGTAGATACTCACAGAACCATGGCTCTGACACGAAATAGTGTTCATCTGGGACATTTCAATGGTCTCTTACAATTGGCCTTCCCAGCTCTAGTTCCCCCTTCCTTTCTCCCATGCCAGCTTCCCTGGTAGCTGTTCTTGCCTGCTGCTCTAGCTCACGTTCTTATACAAAACCATGCATGGCTGTCCATGGTCAACAAGAGACCCCATGCTCTTCAGCCTTCCATTCAAGGCCTTTCTAAATCAGTTCCGAACCTTAACTGCCACTACGCCCAGCTTTCCCTCTGGTCCACATCACACACCCTCACAAATGCTCTGCTTGGTCAAGCTGCTTATTGAACTTCCCAATAGATGTTTCCTGCTGTTTTTGTTCCTGTCAATCGTCCTACAATATACTCACCACTCCTTTCCCACTCTGTTACTCCTCTCAAAGCCCAAGCCTGCCCACTCTGGCTCCCTCTTCCCCTCAATGTATGCTACCTACTGCCTACTCTATGATTGCCTCTTGCCTCAAAGGTTCATTACAACCAAGACTCTGGGGTAAGCCAAGCAGGGGTTCAAATCATACTTCTGTCATTTACTATTCATATAATTTTGGCAAGTTATACAATCTCTTTAAGCTGCATATTCCCTGTCAATAAAAGGATGGATATCAATAGACCTATACCTAAGCAGTATGGTTGCAGCAGTACATAGACAGGGAGCTGTCAGAAATCCAAGCCAGATTCAGAAGGGGATGTGGAATGAGAGATATCACTGCTGATGTCAGATGGATCTTGGCTGGAAGCTGAGAATGCTAGAAAGATGTTCAGCTGTGTTTTGTTGACTATGCAAAGGCATAACTGTGTGTTATCCATGATAAGAAATTATGAATAATAGTGCAAAGAATGGGAATTCCAGAACACTTAATTTTACTCACATGGAACCTGTATATAGACCAAGAGGTAGTCGTTCAAACAGAACAGCGGGATTCTGCATGGTTTAAAATCAGGAAAGGTGTACATCAGGGTTGTATCCTTTCACTGTATTTACTCAATCTGTATGCTGACCAAATAACCCGAGAAGCTGGACTATGTGAAGAAGAACGGGGCAGCAGGATTGGAGGAAGACTCATTAACAACCTTCAGTGTGCAGATGACATAACCTTGCTTGCTGAAAGTAAACAGAACTTGAAGCACTTACTGATGAAGATCAAAGACTATAGCCATCCTTATGAATTACACCTCAACATAAAGGCAACAAAAATCCTCACAACTAGATCAATAAGCAACATCATGGTTAACAAAGAAAATACTGAAGTTGTCAAGGATTTAATTTTATTCGGGTCCACAATCAACACCTATGGAAGCAGCAGTCGAGAAATCAAACCACATATTGCATTGGGCAAATCTGCTGCAAAAGACCTCTTTAATGTGTTAAAAAGTAAAGATGTCACTTTGAGGACTAAGGTGCACCTGATCCAAGCCATGACATTTTCAATTGCCACATATGCATGCGAAAGGTAGACAATGAATAAAGAACACCAAAGAAAACTCGACACCTTTGAATTACGGTGTTGGTGAAGAATATTGAATATATCATGGATTGCCAGAAGAACAAACAAATCTGTCTTGGAAGAAGTGCAACTGGAGTGCTTCTTGGAAGCAAGGATGGTGAGACATCGTCTCACATACTTTGGACATGATATGAGGAGGGACGAGTCCCTGGAGAAGGACATCATGCTTGGTTAAGGTAGAGGGTCAGCAAAAAAAAGGAAGACCATCAATGAGATGGATTGATACAGTGGCTCCAACAGTGGGCTCAAACATAGTAACAACTGCAAAGATGGCTCAGAACTGTGTAGCATTTTGTTCTGTTGTACATCGGATTGCTATGAGTCAGAATCAAGTAACAACAACACGTCTATGCTGTAAGGATCACTGTGAGAATTAAGTGAGATCATGAGTATAAAATGCTTAGCATGAAGTCCTGAACATGCTAAGCACATGGTAATTTACTGTGTCAATACTACTGTTGTTTTTATTGAATGGAGTTATCCAAATCCCTTTCAGAAACAGGACTTATACCTTGTAGTATCAAACTAATTGTATATACTTTGTAGCCTTTTCTCTTCCTTTCATGTTTTTGCTTATTTTCCTACTTTGCTGAGGGGCAGCACTGTGGGTTGCCTATTCAGAAGTCATTCCCCTTTCCCTCCTCTTTATGGGCAGAGCCCACCTTCTGAAGTAAGGGCTGTACAAACCAGATATTTCTCAGCCTTCTGCTGTGGACTGAATTGTGTCTCTCAAAAATATGCATTGAATTCCTGGCCCTTGTACCTGTGGATGTGATCCTGTTTGGAAAAAGGGGCTTTCTTTTGTTATGTTAATAAGACATACTTATGTTAATAACATATAGGGTGGATCCTAAATCTAATCGTTTCTCAGTTATGAAAAGATCAGGATAGACCCAGACACAAGGGAAGACAGATGCCATGATCCTCCTCTATAGCCAAGGCACACCAAAGAGCCAAGGAATGCCCAAGGCTGCTATAAGGAAGAAATCTACACAGCCGAGACCCTGATTTGGGGTTCTGGCCTCCAAAACTGTTAAAAAAGAAATTTCTGTTCTTTAAAACTACCACTGTGGTATTCACATTATAGCAGCACTAGGTAACCAAGACACACTCTATGCAGCTGGGGGTAGGGCCACATAATCAAGTCTGGCCAATAAGGGTGGGGGATGCCCCCTGACTGACACGTGAGAAGTGGTCCATACCTTCTTCACTGTCCCTGGACCTGGTTATGAAAGGTTGTGAGGACTGAAGCTGAGGTAGCCATCTAGCAACCCTGAAGTAACACACCTAAGGACAAAAGCCAATAGGCTGAGGGTGGCCAAGCAGGAGGATGGCTAGAACCAGGGTCCTTAATGGCATCACTGAGCTGCCCTAAACCTGGACCCATCCTCCTCCAGATGAACTGCTATGTGAGGTAATAAAGTCGCCTGTTGCGCAAGCCTCTTTTGGTAGGGTATTTTCTGCCTTAGTCAATTAGTCTCTGAGCCATCCCTTCCTCTTCTATATTACAACGACTCAAATAATTTTCCTCTCTGATTTTAACGGTGCCATCTTTGTTATGTAGTGCTGCTACAACAGAAATACCTTAAGTGGATGCCTTTAACAAAGAGAAATTTATTTCCTCACAGTAAAGTAGGCTAAAAGTCCAAATTCAGGGCGACAACTCCAGGAGGCTCTCTCTCTGTTGGCTGTGGAGGAAGGTCCTTCTCATCAATCTTCCCCTGGACTAGGAGCTTCTCCACACAGGAACCCCGAGTCCAAACGACATGCTCTGCTCCCAGCACTGCTTTCTTGGTGGTATGAGGTCCTCCTGTCTCTCTGCTCGCTTCTCTTCTATATCACAAAAGAAATCAGCTCAAGACACAATCCAGTTCCATAGATTGAGTCCTGTTTCATCAACACAACTGCCACCCATCCCCTCTCATTAACATCATAAAAACCCACCCATTGCCATCAAGTCGATTCCAACTCATAGCAACCCTATAGGACAGAGTAGAAGTGCCCCGTAGAGTTTCCAAGGAGCACCTGGTGGATTTGAACTGCCAACATTTTAGTTTGCAGCTGTAGCTCTTAACCACTACACCACCAGGGTTTCCCATTAACATCACTGAGGCAGAATTTACAACACATAGGAAAATCACATCAGGTGACAAAATGATGGACAATCACACAATACTGGGAATCGTGGCCTACCCAAAGTGATACACATATTTTCAGGGGACACAATTGAATCCATGATACCACCCTGCCAAGGAGATGAAGTTGCTCCCTACTGTGCACTTTAACAGCGCTTTACACTAGCATTTGAAGTACATGGTTTTCCAGTTTCATTTCCTCTTACAGAGAGGTATTATGGCACAGGGCTTAGGAGTTTAGATTCTGAGGCTGGACTGCTTGGGTTCCTGGGTTCATAGCCTGGCTCCACATCTTACTAGCTGTATGTCCCTGGAGAAGTTATTTGATCTTCTATTTCTCAGTGTTCTCAATTATAAAATATGAGGTTAACAATACATTTTAACTAACATATTTGACTTCCCCAACAGATTGCACTTGATGACAGAAACTTTCATATTCTTCCTTAATGCCTCTCCTGGTAGATATCTATATATATAGATAGATAGATATTTTAGTGAATCAATACATCAAAATAGAACTTTCTCTCTCTGGCTTGGAAAGAACATTCTAGTGTTCCAACTCATCATTACCATCCAGAATCCTTATATATGCTACAACTGGGTTTGGCAGCCTCAAAAAACAGAAAATGAGATTCTAAAGTAATCAAAATACACACACATATAACTAGATTGTCTAGTGTTACCAGAGGTTAATTTTAAATAGTCTGGATATTTTTAATTTATTTGAGACCAGAGACACCATTGATTTATTTATAACAAAACTCTTGAAGTTCTCAAGACAGGGCATATTTGTTATAGTCATTCTAACTCTCCAATAATAGCAAACCCAAAATAAACTCCAATATCCACCCACAGGGGAAAAAATCTAGTTCCAAGAAATTATTTTTGTCAGATGTCTGAAGGCAGAGGTCAGTGTTTTTTAAGAGCGCAGACAAGGGGCCCTGACTTTCATTATCAGTCGGCTCTTTCTGGAGCCTCAGATGAACATGTGCACAGATGGCCCTTCTGCCCCAGCATCTCACCAGTCTCCAGAAGACGTAGAGCCTCGAGGAAAGGCTAAGGAGGTTTAACTCTGTAACTGTACATTTTTTAATTTTGGTGAAAATATACATAGCAGAACATACATCCATTCATCAATTTCTACAGGTACAATTCAATAACACTGGTTATATTCTTCACGTTGTATCACCATTCTCACTGTCTCTACCCATACTGTTTCACCGACATTGACTTAAGACTCACTACCTCCTAAACTTCTTATCTATGTTTCAGTTTACAATTTAATCTGATATAGACAATTCTTTAAAAGGGCGCAACGGTCATGGCAAACATTCTTTACTAAGTTAGCTAAAGAGTTGCTTAGTTTAAAGATGGCTTCAGGGAATAATTTTGGTGCATGGCTTGAAGGTTTTCACAGAGCAATAGATACGGGAGTTCCTCCAGTCTCAACTGGTTCATTAAGTCTGGATTCTATAAGCATTTGAAATTCTGTTCCACATTTTCCCCCTTTTGATCAGGATTCATTTATTGATTCTGTAACTGTACATTTCTTAATGAGAACAATAGAGAAGCCAAAAACCAAGGACAATGGTAGATACAGAGAACTTGGGAAAATTCATCAAGGTTTCCACATATGAAGGCTCATTCATTATCTTTTAATGTCTTTCCTAAGAATTTATGGGTCAGCTAGATGTTGAGTGATGAGTGAACATACACACACACAAAATTACTAAAAGGGGAAATCGAGCAATATTGGAATTCTAATATGCGATCTTGGGCCATGGATTTTTTTTTTTTTTTTTATGAAATTACACACAGCAAAACTCACTCTCATTCCACAGTTTCTAGACATAATGACCAGTGACAATGGTTACATTCTTCACATTGTGTCAACACTCTCATTTTTTCTGTTCCTGTTGTGGGCTATGGATTTCGACCTTAGTCTAATATAGCTGCAGGAATCTGCAGTTTAAACACACACCATAATAAAATAACACGGATGCCTCTGAAATTCTGAAACTCCATTTCCTAGGGGGGCATGCTACATACAACTTATTCTCACTGACAGACAATTTCTACTGAAGGCCAGTTTGGTGCACACCTAGTGGTGTCCCAGAGATTTTGAGCTCATGTGCAGGGACAGGTGGCTTTTACATCTGTATCCCAGGCAACTAGCATACACAGTTGCTAATGGGTAGATTTTATCGAGTGAATCAATGCTTACCTGCATATAATTGACTAGAGCACAGGGTTTTAAATATGACGTTGCTACTAAAAAACACTCAAGAGGTAGCCAACCCTCATGACTTCCCCAAATTATTCTTTCCTCTTCTTCACTCCAACTATTTGAATATTATTATCATCCATTTTGATTTTGACACCTCCATGCTACTGGGCATAAACTGGCTCCCTTCTGTCTATTCTAATAAATTCAAAATCTTTGTAATACTATTAGAAGACCACAGTTCTCCAATCTCATTCTTACTTCTTAAAATGCAGCATAACACAGTGCTTCAGAGCATGGGTCTGGAAGACAGACTGTCTGAGTTCAAAGCCCAGCTCCACCACCTCAACTCTGAGATAGGGGATAATAAGAATAACCTTGGGAAACAGTTTGACGGTTCCTCAAAATGTTAAACAAAGAATTACCATAGAACCCAGCAATTCTACTCCTAGTATATACCCAAAAGAATTGAAAGCAGGGACGCCAACAGATACTTGCACATCAGTGTTCGCGGCAGCACTATTCACAATAGCCAAAAGGTGGAAACAACCTACTGTCCATCAAGAAATGAATTATAAACAAAATTTGGTACATACATATAACGAAACATCACTCAGTCATAAAGTGAAATGAAGTTCTGATACATGCTACATACAGTACAGATGAACCTTGAAAACTCTCTGCTGAGAGAAATTAGTTAAATTACTTCACAAAAGGACAAGTATTTTACGATCCCACTTATATGACATATCTAGAATAGGCAAATGTATAAAGACCAAAGTTCATCGGTTGTTCCTAGGGTTGGGAAGGATGGCAATAGGGGGAGTAATTGCTTAGGAGGCACTGAGTTTCTGTTAATGGTGGTGGAATAATTTGGAAACGGGCAGTGGTGATGGCTATACAACATGACAGACATTATTAATGTCACTGAATATTACACATAAAAGATGTTGAAATGGCAAATATTTTGTTATATATAAGTACATATATATGTATGTATGTATATGTGTGTGTGCATATGTATATATAGTACAATTAAAACAAAAAAGAAATAGCATCAAAAAAAGAAAAGAATAACCTTTATCATAGGGTTATTTTGTGGAAATTAAATGAATAAGACATTTGTAAAAGCATTTAGAACAGTGTCTGGCACATAGTAAGCATTTGGGAAGTGTTAGCTAATAACATTATTATTCACACTCCCAAAGGAAACCCCATTATGTTATTGTGAATAGTGATTCCTTTTCTCCAGGACTGGCTGATGTTCACACTGCCAATATGCTCCACTCCCATGATCAGATCCAGATTCACTGACGGGCGACAACACAAATAAGAAATCTCACAGGCTGTGTGCGATTCCAGAAGCTCCAGCTGCAACTCTATTCACCCAGAGAACAACTGATTTCTTAGCTACTAAAGGAGTTTGGATCTTTGGAAAATCCATCCATCTCTTTTTAAAATTTCTTTAATGTAAATTTTTTTTTATTATTATTATTGTGGCAAATTTATAGGTTACAAACCATTTGCCATTCTACAATTTTCATATGTACAGGTCAGTGACATTAATTACATTCATCCTGTTGTTCAATTATCAACATTAACCATTCCCAAACTTTTCCACCTCCTTTAACAGAAGCTCAGTATCCCCTAAGTCATCAATATCTTTAAAGGATTTATTAGTAGCCCATTAAAATGAACTATAGAACATATATACATACCACCCACCTACCCACCCAGTGCCGTCGAGTCGATTCCGACTCATAGCAACCCTATAGGACAGAGTAGATCTACCCCATAGAGTTTCCAACGAGCGCCTAGCAGATTCGAACTGCTGACCCTTTGGTTAGCAGCCGTAGAACTTAACCACTACGCCACCAGGGTTTCCATATATACATACATACATACATGTATATATATATATAAAAGAAACTGCACAAGAAACTATGTAAGGATAATATTGACAAGCCAGAAATTTCTGCGGATTTCTTGTAGTTGTAGGTCAGATAGGACAAATGGGAAGGAAGGCCAGTTGAACCAATGATGCCGACAAGCTGCCTTCTTGCCTGCCAGGAAAATGCCTGGAAGAAATCCCAACAAATCCCATTAATAGTGCCTAATTCAGAGGGACAAAGGGTAGTAGTGAGGGTAGCTCATGCCCACTTGGCTTCCTACTTGGTGTCACCACAAAGTGCACCACGTGCCAACAGGACACTGAACAAATATGCCAGGCCAGGCAAGCATGCCAGCACTTAATGAAGGCAACGTGCCCAGGAAAGAAGGGGCGCTGCACCAGTTATTTCCAGGCTGCCATACTGGCACCGAACGCTTTGCACTGGACAAGAGTTTCCTGCTGCAATTGTCTGCGATCCACACATCCCTCAGACTGCTGGGCTTCTGAAATGGCAAAGTGCAGAACAACTATAGATTTCCCTCCTGCTTTTTTTGAGTCTGAGATATTTGAATAGGAATATTTTAATATCTGATAGAACTCGGCTCATTCCTCAATTCTGGATAAGCATAGCCCTCCCTCTATATATGTTAGAAGACAGAAACAGCTCTGCCCTAAGAATAGCTCCAAAAATCCAAAAGAAGCATATTTTTTGAGGAATCATAGCAGTCGTTCCTGTGAAACACCATTACTTTTTAAGAAACTTCTTAGGATTTCTAACTTGTGCTTTCAAGAAGATTCACGAAAAAAATATGTTTATGAAACTTCTCAAGAGAACAATCTGGAACCAAAGACTACATGGAGATGCCAAATGTAAAACGTGTTAGAAGCAGTGAAGAGCAGATTGAGGAATCTAAGAAACTTGGCGCTGAAGTAACAGAGAATCGTTAACTCAAAGGAAAAGGAAAACGAAGATGAGACGGGTAAAAATATATGTGCAAGAAGGATGAAGATAATATATGATGTAGGTTTCTGAGTAAAATCAAAAAATAAGAAGAAAAGAAAACCACCCTGAACTAAAGAAAGGCTTGTCTATAAAACTAAAGGACTCTCCAAGTAGTAGCTAAAAGTAATGGGAAAAAGAAGACTGGTACATAGAGACACATTTTGGAGAAATTTTTTTAATTTGAAGGATAAAGAAAAAATTATACTGGTACCCAGGTAGAAAACTGGTTATTTTCAAAGGTTTCCCAAATCAGGCTAGCTCAGATTTCTCCAAGACACTGAACACTAGAAGACAGTGGACCATCATCAACAGAGTGTTGAGAATAACCAACCATTACCCAGCAATTCTACATTGACAGTACCTCCCACTAAACCCACTGCCACTGAGTTGATTCTGACTCATAGTGACCCTACAGAACAGAGTAGAACTGCCCCAGAGAGTTTCCAAGGAGTGCCTGGTGGATTTGAACTGCCGACCTTCTGGTTAGCAGCCATAGCTCATAACCACTACACCACCAGGGTTTCCGACACTACATCAGATTGAAGGAAAACAGAAGCACATTCTCAGACACACAGAACTTCAGCATGCCCCTTAGCTAAATGTTCCTTTAAAAAATTTCAAAGGAGAACATGTTTGGTAAAGTGGAGAGACAATGAAGGTGGGAGAAACCCTCAACGAGAAGAATTGGCACAATGGCCCCAACAATGTACTCGAAATATACCTATAAGCAAGAAGATGGCACGGTAACAGGCAATGTTTCATTGTGTCATACGTGGGGTCTCCATGAGTCAGAGCTGACTCGATAGCAACCAACAATAACAAAGGAATGCAGACCTATGCCACCACCACGTCCCTGTATGTTAAAACTCCATTCTGATCTATTAAGCTCTAGAACTAAGGTGGAAACCCTGGTAGCGTAGTGGTTAAGAGCTATGGCTGCTAACCAAAAAGTTAGCAGTTTGATCCCCCCAGGTGCTCCTTGGAAACCCTATAAGGCAGTTCTACTCAGCCCTATAGGGTCACTATGAGTCAGAATTGACTTGATGGCAGTCGGTTTGGTTGGTTTTCGGTTTAGAACTAAGGTGCACCTGACTGAAGCCAGGGTTTTTTCAATTGCCTCACATGCTTGCGAAAGCAGAACAATGAATAAGGAAGACCAAACAAGAATTGATGCCTTTGAATTATGGTGTTGGCGAAGAATACTGAATATGCCATGGACTGTCAGAAGAAAGAAAAAGTCTGTCTTGGAAGAAATACCGCCAGAGTATTCCTTGGAAGCGAGGATGGTGACTTTGTCTCATGTACTTTGGACATGTTATACAGGAGGGACCAGTCCCTGGAAAAGGACGTCATGCTTAGTAAAGGGTAAGAGAAAAACAGGAAGACCCTCAATGAGATGTACTGACACAGTGGCTGCAACAATGGGCTTAAACACAGCAACGATTATGAGAATGGCGCAGGACCGAGCAGTGTTTTGTTCTGTTGTACATGGGGTCACTATGAGTCTGCACCTGACAACAACAACAACAGGTGCTTAAATTAACTCAGTAGAATTAATTTCCCTGGAACACTTCAGTTATTCCAAGACATTACCAAATAGTAAGGATATAAGATGAATAGCACTTGGAGGCTCTTTCAACAAAATGGAGTGGTCACATTTTCTACTCTTCAAAATGTAGGTTACAACACAGTTTTCAAAGTTACTTGGAAGGTTTATACTGTAATATAGGCACTTTTCCAAAATTACCACATGCATTTATAAATGCCAAATGATATTTAGGACATTCAGTTGTTGAAATACAAGCCAAATCATGAATAAAGTAAAGGTTATTAGGCCAAGTAAGAGAAAAAACCTGCTGAAAGCTTTAATGTTCAGAGACTTTAAGGTTCAGAAATTATGATAAATGTAAAAAAATCTTCAGCAATTATAAACAGAGGACACCTAAAAGACAAAAGAGTTGATATACGTACATATTTTGCTCTATCCTGTTCTTCTTACCAGACAATATACCTGGACATTTTTACACATTAATAAAGAGCTACAAAATAAGTATTTACAGCTGAAGTGGTGATGAGCATCTAGGTTGTTACCACATTTTCATGACATGAACAGCTCTGCCTTGAACATTCATGTCTGTGTAGTATAGTGTGATTTTAAGAATATATGAGCTAATGCACAATATAAGTACTCAATATAAATACCATTCCTTCTACTAAAATGCCTTCTGACACCTAAGTATTTGTGATAAACCCTCGGTATGACTTCTCCTATTGTCCCAGAATTAAAGACGAAAGCCTACAGCTGAGGATAGAAAACCATTAAGTGACCCACCTTCTACAGAATTTGTCAAAAAACTGGAGTCATACACATCTCCTTTAGAAGTTACTAAATGTAATAGAGCCAGTCCTGCTAATACCAGCTTTCATGTTTATATCCTATCACCCACCTGTCGTACTGTGGTGGCTTGTATATTGCTATGATGCTGGAAGCTTTATCACTGGTATTTCCAATACCAGCTGGGTCACCTATGGTGGATAGGTTTCAGCAGAGCCTTCAGACTAAGACAGGCTAGAAAGAAAGGTCTGGTGATCTACATCTGAAAAACAGCCAATGAAAACCTCGCGGACCACAACAAAATATTGCCTGATATAGTGCTGGAAGATGAGCTCCCTAGGTTAGAAGGCATTACACAATAGCTGCAAAAGTGCCAACGATCATGAAGGTGGTGCAGAACTGGGCAATGTTTCATTCTGTTGTACATAAAGTTGCCATGAGCCAGAGCTGACTTAACGGTGACTAAGAACAGCCTATATTAGAACCTTGTGCAAGGGAAAGAGTCAGGCTCCCGGGAAAGGAGGGCAATGTTCACTCTTCCGTGCACCTCAGTTCCCTGTCCCACTCCTCCCTCCACCAAATTGGGGGCACCAAAAGATTCATGCAGAGAAAGACTGAGGTCTCTGAAAGAAGGGAAGACCAATATCCCTTCACTGGTTGGCCATCTACTTAGGCAGTGCGTTAGCTGATTTCCTATGTCCTTCTGAGCAGGGGAGAAAAGAACTGGAAGAGAAGATAGGAGAAAGAAAGACCACCAGGGAAGCAGCTGACACACCCACCAGGTGAGTGAGCTTCCTGGAAGTCAAATGGACGCCATGTTACAAAGTCTGACTTGAGTCATCTTGCTGGTAACCTAGCCAAGATGGCTGCCCTTGGCTAAGGGGACCTCAGCGGCAAGAGGGGTAGTGAAAGAAGTTAGAAAAGGGCTGGCCGAAAGCACAGTCCCTGAGTCAGGGAGCTATAATATGGAGGAGGCTCTCTGAGCTAACATTTGGATCTCTGCCACACAGTGAGCATTGACATAATGAGGTCAGTGCTGTCCAGAGAAACAGCATGGATCAACAAGCAAAAGACAGCCTCAACCAACAAGAGGAGGACAGCAACTGCACCCAGCTAAGTCTAGAGTTGTTCACCTTCCCTGTCCCCCCCAGGACTAGGCCCCAAATAAGGAAGGCGTAGAAGTAATGAAAGGGCAGAATAGCCCATCCATCTCACTTCAGGTTCCTGGAGACAGGATCAAGCTACACTGGGGGAAGAGAAAAGAAAATTTAAACCAAGTTCGTAATTGAGTTTTTGGAGTGAAGTTGACTGCAGTTTAAGAAGTTACATGTTGTTAAGGGACAGGAAAAGGGGCTTCAACATGGCATGACTGAAGGTAGTGATTGCAGAAATATAAAACCAAAAAAAAAACCCAAACCCAGTGCCATTGAGTTGATTCTGACTCATAGCGACCCTATAAGGACAGATCCTATAGGACAGGAATATAAAGACCCTTTCAAATTTACACCTCATGCACTTGAGACAGTTCAAGCAATCAACTGCATCTCAAATACAGTTAAATGCATGTATTTAATAGAGGCAGTACAGTGCTGGCCTAGACCTGGGCTCAGATCCAAACTTGGCGCATGCATGCATCCATGCATCCATCCATCCACCCACCCACCCACCCATCCAGTATTTATTGAACGCTTTTTATGTGCTAGGCAGACTTGGGAACAAGACAAAAGCCCTGCACTCTGGGGAGTTAAATGCCAGGTATGTATGTGATTTTGTAGAACTTCTTTAATCTTCTTGGGCTTTGGAGTTTTCATAGAATCTTGTTCTGGTATTCCAAGCATACCAGTGATCAGAAGATGGCACAGGAATGGGCAATTTTTCATTCTGTTACACCTATGGGTTGCCATGGGTCAGAACCAACTGGATGGCAACTAGCAACAAAAGTGAATTTCTAAAAATCATGGAGGATATAACAAAACGATCTGGGTATTTTTTTTTTTAGCAAGGTACTCCTTAGACATCTAAACTGAGCTGAACAGCTTGGGTTTCAAAAGCGCAAGCCCAAGCCACATGCAGGCTTCTGAATACAGAAAAGTTACTCCAGGCTCTCAGAATACAGCAACAGTAAGTGGCTGTGGGTTACGCCTTATCAGTGTTCCTAGATATAATTTTAAAAATCCTCTACATTTTTAAATAAAGTCTGTATTACTGATTTTAAAATATCAAGCACAGGAAATGTTTTGCAAAATTAATGGTAAGAGAGACTCAGAAGAATTTCTTTGGTAGATAATTCACACGCTTGGCTGCTACATAAAAGACTGGAGGTTCAGTCTACCTAGAGGTACCTCAGAAAAACGGCGTGGCGATCTACTTCTGAAAAATCAGCCAGTGAAAGTCCTGTGGAGCCCAGTTCTACTCTGACACACATGGGGTCACCATAAGTCAGAACCGACTTGATGGCAACTGGTAATTCAACTCATGAAGTACTACTGCTGTATCTATAAAAAAAAAAGTATCTATACGTACTATTAAAAACAAAACCATTGCCATCGAGTCAATTCCAACTCATACAGACCCTACAGGATACAGCAGAACTGCCCCATAGGGTTTCCAAGGAGTGGCTGGTGGATCCGAACTGTTAACCTTTTGATTAGTAGCCAAACTTTTAACCACTGCACCATCAGGGCTCCAATATGTATTATATATACTATCAAATCTGTGAGCCAAAAGTTACTTGTAGAGGCTAAAACTCCTTGTGGGCACTGGTCCCCAGGATGCAGCTTAGTATCATTACAAAGTAGAAAGATACCTTATCATATCCCCTAATTCCGCCTTCCCTGAAAGTGGAGCGGCCCCAGTGGCCTCTTGGGCAATGCCTGGGAGGCTGGGCTGTCCCTGAGCATGCTCAGTTCTGACCAACTCCACACTGGCCAGAACCTCTGCTTTTTCTTACTAACTTAACTCCAAGGGTCACTTCTACTGGGGCTTGTGATTTTCTCCTTGCCAAGACTTTAAGAAACCAGAAACAGACAAGGGGTTGGTGGGATTGGGAGGTGGGCAGTAGCTCCAGTGACTGTGTTGTGCAAAGGATCCTTTACTACACATACTACCTTGGCCATGTCTGGACTCCTAGGTCAGGGCAGTCGTCATTTGGGTTAATCCTCAATGTCCCTGCTTTAAGTAACTGTAAACTCCACCCAGCCATTACAACTGCGGCATTTCGAACTGCCTTCTATCAAATCTGTAGTTGAGATGCCAACGCTTACAAAGAAAGTTTATCAGAAAAATCAACAAATTAACTATTGCTGCTGTTGCTAGGTTCCCACTCATAGCGACCAGAGGTACAACAGAATGAAACACTGCCTGGTCCAGCGCCATCCTAATTCCATCCTAAACAACCTTTGAGACTGCCAGCAACTTTCCCAACTCCTCTGAGGCTTAGTTCTACTTCTGGAAAATGAGGAGCTTAGACTAGACCACTAATGGAAGCCCTGGTGGCGCAACAGTTAAGTGCACAGCTAACCGAAAGTTTAGTGGTTCGAACCCACGCAGCTTCTCTGGGGAGAAAGAAAGGCCTGGTGATCCACTTCTGTGAAAATTACAGCCAAGAAAACACTGTGGGGCATGTCTACTGTCACAAGGGGCTGCCATGAGTTGGAATCCACTGGACGGCACACAAAACCCACAGACTAGATAGATCACTAGTTCTTAACTTTTGAATGAATTTCTTCACTAAAAAAAGTACAAATACACTGATTCAAAAAAAAAAAAAAATTGCATAACATTTCTAGGGGATTGCAGAGCCCTCCTAAAGGAAATGATTTCTTAAGGCTCTTCCAGCTCCAACTCGGAAGGCCGAGTCCCAGCAGTGACCTGGAGTCTTACATGATTCAGAGCCGCCCCTGAGGAATGAGCTATCTGACGAGGGAGCCTCTGTTGTTCCTGGTTTTTTCACTGACTGCCCTGTGCAGTAAGGAGAGAAAAAACCATGCCAAGAAAAATAAACAGAGAAGGAATGGCATCTAGAATATGAACTGTTTGTTTCCCTTATCATTCTTCAACATGGGTTCCATCCGAAGGAGGTGGACAGTATAACTGTAACATGTAGGATGTGAAGAGGAGCTAGTTCAGCACTGTTGTTAGGTGCTGTCGAGTTGGTTCCGACCCTATACACAACAGAACAAAACACTGCCTGATCCAATGCCTTCCTCAAAATCATTGCTATCTTTGAGTCCATTGTTGCAAGCACTATGTCAATTCATCTTGTTGAAGGTCTTCCTCTTTATCATGGACCTTTTACTTTAACAAGCATGATGTCTTTCTCTGGGAACTGGTCCTAAGTATGAGATGAAGTCTTGCCATCCTTGCTTCTAAGGGGCATTCTGGCTGTACTTCTTCCAAGACAGATTTGTTCATTCTTCTGGTAGTACTCGGTATATCCAATATTTTCTACCAGCACCATTATTTAAAGTCATCAAATCTTCTTTATTCTTTCTTATTCACCCTCCAGCTTTCAAATGCATATAAGGCAATTAAAAATACCATGGCTCGGACCAGGAGCACCTTAGTTCTCATAGTGATATCTTTTGCTTTACAACTCTTTAAAGAGGTCTTTTGAGCAGATCTGCCCAATGCAATACATCGTTTGATTTCTTGACTGGTGCTTCCATGGGTGTTAATTGTGGACCCAAGTAAAATGAAATCCTTGACAACTTCAATATTTCCTCATTTTATCATGATGCTGCTTATTGGTACAGTTGTGAGGATTTTTGTTTTCTTTATGTTGAGGTGTAACACAGAACACTGTGGTCTTCGATCTTTATCAGTAAGTGCTTCAAATTCTCTTCACTTACAGCAAGCAAGGGTGTGTCATCTGCATATTGCTGGTTTTTAATGAGTCTTCCTCCAACCCTGATGTCAGATTGTTCTTCACATAGTCCAGCTTCTCAGATTACTTGCTCAGCATTTAGACTGAATCAGATTGGTGAAAGGATACAACCCTGATGCACACCTTTCCTGATTTTAAACTATGCAGTATCCTCTTGTTCTGTTTGAATGCCAGCTCCTAGGTCTATATGAGCACAATTAAGTGTTCTGGAATTCCTATTCTTCACAACATTATCCATAAACAGTTTAATGCCTTTGTGTAGTCAATAAAACACAGGTAAACATCTTTCTGGTATTCTCTGCTTTCAGCCAGGATCCATCTGACGTCAGTGATGATATCCCGTTTCACATCCTCTTCTGAATCCGGATTCAATTTTTGGCAGTTCCCTGTAAGTGCACTGCTGTAACCGCTTTTGAATAATCTTCAGCAAAATTTTACTTGCATGTGATTTGATGATATTGTTCAATAATTTCCGCATTCTGTTGGACCACCTTTCTTTGGAATGGGCACAAATATGGATCTCTTCCAGTTGGTTAGCTGGGTAGCTGTCTTCCAAATTTCTTGGCATAGACTAGTGAACACTTCCAAAGTTGCATCCATTTGTTGAAATATCTCAGTTGGTATTCTGTCAGTTATTGGGGCCTTCTTTTTCACCAATGCCTTCAGTGCAGCTTGGACTTCTTCCTTCAATACCATTGGTTCTTGATCATATGATACCTCCTGATATAGTTGAACATCAACCAATTCTTTTTGGTACAAAGACTCTATGTATTCCTTCCATCTTCTGTTGATGCTTCCTACATCATTCAATATTTTGCTCAGAGAATCCTTTAATATTGCAACTCAAGGCTTGAATTTTTTTCTTCAGTTCTTTTGGCTTGAGAAATGTCGAGAGTGTTTTTCCCTTTTGGTTTATTAACTCCAGGTCTTTGCATATTTTATTATAATACTTTGTCTTCTCATGCTACCCTTTGAAATCTTCTGTCTAGCTCTTTTACTTCATCATTTCTTCCATTGCTTTAGCTACTCTACACTTAAGAGCAAGTTTCAGAGTTTCTTCTGAATTCATTTGGCCTTTTCTTTCTTTCCTGTCTTTTTAATGACCTTCTGCTTTCTGCATGTACGATGTCCTTGACGTCATCCCACAACTCGTCTGGTCTTAGGTCTTTAATGTTCAATGGGTCAAATCTATTCTTGAGATGGTCTCTAAATTCAGGTGGGATATAGTCAAGGTCAAACTTTAGCTCTCGTGGACTTGTTTTAATTTTCTCTACCTTCAACTTGAATTTGCATATGAACAACTGGCCTTGTTCTGACTGACGCTATCGAGCTTCTCCATCATCTCTTTCCACAGATGTCAGCTTGTCATACTGTGATAGCTCGCATGTTGCTGTGATGCTGGAAGCTATGCCACCAGTATTTCAAATGCCAGTGGGTCATACATGGCAGACAGGTTTCAGTGGTGCATCCAGACAAAGACAGACTGGGAAGAAGGACCTGGCAATCTACTTCTAAAAGAACTGACCAGTGAAAACCTTATGAGCAGGAGTGGAACACTGTCTGATATAGTGCTGGAATATGAGCCCTTCAAGCTAGAAAGCACTGAAAATAACTACCGGGGAAGAACTGCATCCTCAAAGTAGAAACAAAAAACTAAACCCACTGCCGTCGAGTTGATTCCGACTCACAGAGGCCCTATAGGACAAAGTAGAATTGCCCCATAGGGCTTCCAAGGAATGGCTGGTGGATTTGAACTGCTAACCTTTTGGTTTGTAGCCAAGTGCTCACCCAGTGCACCACAAGGGCTTCTCCTCAGAGTGGAGTCAACCTAAACGATGTAGATGGAATAAAGCCTTCAGGAACGTCATTTGCTGACACTGTATGACTCAAAATGAGAAGAAACAGTTGGAAACATTTGTTAATAATCAGAACGTGTAACGTACAAAGTATGAATCTAGGAAAATTGGAAGGTGTCAGAAATAAAACAAAACACTTGAAGATTGATATCCTAGGCATTAATGAGCTGAAATGGACTGGTATTGGCTGTTTTAATTCAGACAATCATATGCTCTACTCTGCCATAATGACAAATTGAAGAGGAATGGTTTCATATTTATTGTGAAAAAAACCATTACAAGATCTATCCTGAAACAAAACAAGGTCAGTGATAGGATAATATCCATATGCATACATGCAAAGCCAGTTAACAAGACTATTATTCAAATTACGCACCAACCACTAATGCCAAAGATGAAGAAATTGCAGATCTTTACCAACTTTGGCATTCTGAATTTGATCGAACATGCAATCAGGATGCACTGATAATTACTGGTGGTTGGAATTCGAAAGCTGGCAACAAAAAAGAAGGAACAGTGGTTGGAAAACATGGCCTTGGTGACAGAAATGATGGCAGAGATTGCAGAAAAGAATTTTACAAGACCAAAGACCTATTCATTGGAAATACCTTTTTTCAACCACATAAACGACAACTACACATGTGGATCTCGCCAGATGTAGTACATAGGAATTAAATAGAAAATTAGCTACTAGTTTACTTTTTTTCCCAAACTATTTATGAGATGCTACATGCCTTTTTTTTTCTGGTATTGTCTTCCTTTTACATTTTTTTGGTATTTTTCTCTTTTTACAAGCACTTTAGGTAGTTAAGTGCCAAGAGTTAGAAAATGAAAAAGTAATGTGTAAGACTACTTTATCAATAGCCTCCACTTAAAAAAAAAAAAACTTCCACTTAGCCAGGTCTATAAATCCAAACCTCCAACAACAGGTATACCAAGGCTGTCTTCTCCTGCTTGTTTTAAAATAAATAAGTGTATAAATATACAAATGAATAAACAACTGTCCTATAAAAGAGTTTATGCTAAGGTACATAACTGAAAATAATTTACCATTCACTTAAAATATAAAATGAATCCTAAGATATTACTTTGTTATGGAAAGGAAGTATCTTTGTTTAAAGCAAAGATAATTTCAATATAAGCAGTTAACAATAACAACAAAAATACATCCATGAATATATTTTCTTAATTCACAATATTACATATTTGATTGTGGTTATCTTAACCTTTTAAAACAAAACATAACAACATAACAGAAAATCATAAAAAGAGATAGGAGAAAAATCCACACCCAGAATTTGATACTCTACTAAAAATAAGGAATTTTCCTAAGTTTTTTTTTCTAGTATAACTGTGATATTTATCCTGTTTCTTTCACTCTAATATATTAAAAGCACCCTTATCCATTGTCACTGAGTCGATTCTGACCCTAGCGAACAGAGCAGAACTGCACCATAGGGTTTCCAAGGAGCAGCTGGTGAATTAGAACTCCCGACCTTTTGGTTAGCAGGCAAGCTCTTAATTGCTGTGCCATCAGGGCTCCAGCAAAAAAAGCACCCTTACGAGACAATAAAGTGTTACTTTATAGGATCCATAAAATTCCTTATTAAAAAAAAAAAAACTTTATTCGCTTAACATTCCTTTGTTGTTGAACCTTTATTTCCAAGAAAGTGATTATAAAGGACACAGCCAGAAACATATCTGTGCATATAGCTTGTAAAACTATCTCATATATAATTGCTTTCATAAAGGGCATATCAGATTACATCAGAGGCAAAGTGAGAGGGCGATAAGTACCATGACTCTAGAAAATGTTTACTATTATATGCCAAGGCGCAAAAGCTGGTAGCTTTTTATTATGGAAGGATTTAACCATACTCAAGAATAGACAGGATAACTTATCCTCTAGCTGTAATGACTGTCAACTGGTACCCATCTTGCTTAGTTGCGCCCTGACTCCTGCCCATGGCCTCCCTCCTCCAGATTATTTGAAGTAAATCCCAGACATCATAGCACAGCATCAATAAATATTTCAGTATGTGCCTGTAGACAACAAGAACTCTTCAAAAACATATGCACAATACCATTATCACTACTAAAAAAAATTACACTAACTCTGTAATACGTCAAACATTCCACCAGTGTCCAAATTTTTCCAATTGTCCTATAAATTCTTTGTTGGAATCAGGATACAAATAAGGGCCATACATTGTAAACGGTGAATCCATCTCTTCAGTCTCTTAATCTATACATTTCCTCTCCTTCCCATTCTTCCCTCTTTTCCTTTTAATTTTTTTGTTTAATAAATGAGGTTGATTGTCCTATAGAGCTTCCTTCAATCTTGGTTTTTCTGATTGTATCTCTGTGACATTTAACATGTTCCTCTATTTAACATGCTCCTCTATCCTCTCTTTCTTGTAAATTGGTAGTAAGATTTAGAGGCTGGATCATATTCAATTTTTTTTTTTTGGGGGGGGGCAAGAATGAATACTTCATAGGGTGTGCTATGTACTCCCTTCAGGAAGCACATAATGTTTGGTTGTCTCTCTTTTGAAGTTAGTGGGGTCCTGTTTCTTTATTTTTTTTATTTCAAACATATTCACAATAGGAAAGAAAATATAATGACTCCCCATGTATTCATCCAACCCATGGCTAATCTTTTTTTATCTATGACCTCACTCTTTCCCTTCTCTTTCCAACCTAGATTATTTCGAAGCAAATCTCAGACATCCTATGTCATCTCTAATATTTCACTGTATATCTAAAAAACAGGAAATTAAAAAAATACCACTATAACACCTAAAAAATTGAAGAAAAATTTCTTAGTATCATCAAACATCCGATCAGTGTTTACATTTCCTTGACTGTAGTATAAAATGTTTTGGGTATTTTCTTATAATTTGCAGCTTTTGATTACCTGTGAGAACATTTTTGTCAAGTTCAGGTCACTTGCTGTGAACTGTCTTCTGATGTCCTGTGCTTGTTTAGTTTTTAATTGATTGATGGGCTTGCAATAATACTCACAGATACTTTTACTACAATTATTTTCTCAGACTGGTATTTGCCTACTAGTGAGGGTCCTGGTGGAGTTTGCCCTCCTGACTACCCCATAAACTTAAGCTTTCTAATTTACGTGTCCTTTGTGATTCCTTCTACAGTTTCTAGAATGTCTCCCTTTCTTCCAAGGTATGATGAATATTCATTTTTTCCCTAGTTTTTCTAAGTAATCCACATTGGTAATTAGAGTCAGGTATTCCATCCTTAGACAGTTGCTTGGGATGCAGAAATCCCAGAATTTATTTCCCTGACCCCAGGTCACAGACACAGAGAGAAAAGGGAGTGTTTCATAATAGTGGTATATTTCTAAATATATTTGATTTGAGAATTCTTATGCAGACAACCAATAAATACATTTCCACTTGCTCCTAAAGGAATAAGCCAGTCCCTTTTAGAGAAAATGACAGCCCTGGCACCTGATTTAAAGCACTCTAAATAATTATGGTGTTAATTAGTTCTATGAAAGAATGAAATGCAGGAATTAATTTAAATCATAATAAAGTTGGTGAGGTTTTTTTGAATGGTTTCTTCTTTAACAGTTACCAAGACATTTTAAGTACACCCAGGCCCTTTTGAACGAGTGCATTTATGCAGCGCAAGCTTGGTCACCTAGGAGACTCTACTTCTTGTTCCCAGAGCCTCAGAAAAGCACTTCAACTTCCTAGAAGGCCAGTTTTCTAAGTTTCAATTGAATTGAAAGCAGGAGTAACAGAAGAAAAGTTAAACTGAAATATTACTACTACTGTAGTATTTTTTTTTTTTAGTCCTACTTTTTTTTTTTTTTAAAGCAGGAATTCCCATGGTAGCAAAGCAGGATTGTGATGCAAAGACCCAAGGAAAACTGCTATCAGTATCCTCAGTTTTCCATATTCTGTTTAAGACATTGAGGCAAAAAAAGCATAGCAAGACAATGCCAGTTCGTGGTCTGCATTACACTTAATGCTTGCATCATCAACAGAAATTCAGGGGAACCAAGTATATTACAACTGGATGTGTTGTCAACTCACTCATGTATGAAGACAAAAGGTTGGTACACAGAGTTTTTCTTGTATAAATGGAAAAGTTTCAAACTGGAGGCACTCGTGTCAGGCATAAGAATGGTGGGGCCAACATACATTCTGGGGAAGCAAAACGTCAGGATGTAAACCATTTGTTCATAGGAAGAATGTGTCAAGATGTAAATAATTTGCTGCTGGAAAAATGTGTTCATGACTGCAATAGTGTATAACTGAACCAGCTGGTGCCACTCACCTAGGCGATAACTCACTAGGATGGTTAAGATTACGCACCAACTTGGCTGGGCCAGGATTATCAGGGTTTATATGTGATCACCCCCATGATGGGATCTGCTGTGAGTAGTCAATCAGCTGAAAGGGAGTTTCCTTGGGAGTACGGCCTGCATTTGAATATAAACAGACATTCTGGCTTTTGCCTGCCTGCACTGGATTCTGCAGCTGGTTCCTGTTTGTCTGACCTCTGGTTCTTGGGACTTGAACTAGTATCTTAGCTACCAATCTTGGGTTTGGGTTTGCCAGCCCCTGCAGCCACATGAATCAGGGGAAGCCTTGTGGCCTTGCCTACCTTTCTTGGGATTCGTCAATCTTCATAGCCTGTGAGCAAGAGCCCTGCTCTCCGACCCGCCGATCTTGGGTTTGCCAGCCCCTGTGGCTGCATGAATCAGGAGAAGCCTCTATCCTGATCCACGGACTTAGGATAGGATAGTCCAGCATCTAAAACCACATGAGCCATCTCCTTGATATAAATCTTTCTATATATATACTTATACACTTTACTGGTTTTGCTTCTCTAGAGAATCCAGCCTAAGACACTCACTCCCTCCTACCAGCTGGTGCCACTCCCCTAGGTGGTAACTCATTCCCTCCTAACCAAGTGGCCAACCTTCACATTTCAAAGGACTTTAAACTGAAGCTGATCTTATCTACAATCAATCATTAACCCCCTACCTTTCCTTTTATGTATACAGACCCCTCTCTCTGATTGAATTTTGGAGTGCTTTGTATTTTTACTGGAAACCCTGGTGGCGTAGTGGTTAAGTGCTACAATTGCTACCCAAAGAGGTCGGCAGTTTGAATCCACCAGGTGCTCCTTGGAAACTCTATGGGGCAGTTCTCTGTCCTGTAGGGTCGCTATGAGTCAGAATCGACTCGACGGCAGTGGGTTGGGTGGGTTTGTATTTTTACTTAGCACTACCCTGCTCGAGTTGTATTATTCCTCAATAAAACTCTTCTTTGACAGCTGTTGGTTGTTGCTGTGGATTCTGACTCATGGTGACCCCTTATGTTTCCGAGTAGAGTTTTCAAGGCTGTGACCTTTTGGAAGCAGATCAACAGGACTGTCTTCCAAGGAGCCTCTGGGGCGGGGCGGGGTGGGGCAAGGGGGGGGGTTCCAAACCTTTTGACTAGTAGTGTCCAGTGCTTAACTGTTTGTGCCACCCAGGTACTCTGATACATATACATATAGAAGCACATGGCTGTTTATAACACCATTTGAAAGTTAATTTTTATTAAGTCAGCTTACGAAATTCCACTTTGCTAATCAAGTGAGCCCAGATTACCACTTTTGCACTGGTACCATTACCAATACTCTACAACTGATCAACAAAAGTGAAATTAAGTTTGTAGCTATCTGTTTGTTACCACATTACACAAAAGTGGCCTCACAAATTTTCACTAAAACCTACATTTGGAAAAGTCTGCTTTTATAGGCTACATAGCATACATGGAATTTACTTTTGGCGAGAGACCCCTAAGAGCAGCTTTCCTCAAAAGCAGCCAAAAGTGCCCAATCAAAAAGAACTTGCAAAACACCTAGACGCTTCTGCAGAGAAAAATAAGGAATGGTTTTAAATGAGAGCCCCAAGTCCAAGCCATGAATACAGCTCTCTGAGTATCAGGCACTGATTTGTCATCAGGCGGCTTTTCCATGGGCAATATCTTGTGCATTCCTCAGTATAAGCAACAGCAGCAACTTACTTATCTGAGCATTGGTTAATGATTCTCCCAGTAGTCTTGGCAGTGCAACGGTTAAGCGCTCAGCTGCTAACTGAAAGATTGGTGGTTCGAACCCATCCAGAGGCTCCACAGGAGAAAGATCTGGTGATCTGCTCCCATAAAGACTGTTGTTCTGAGGTGCCATCAAGCCAGTTCTGACTCACAGCAACCCTATGTACAACAGAAAGAAATACTGCCCAGCCCTGTGCCAGCCTCACAACTACTGCTGTGTTTCAGCCCACTGTTGCAGCCACATGGCAATCCATCTCACCGAAAGTCGTCTTCTTTTTCACTGACCTTCTCTAACTTTACCAAGCCTGTTGTTCTTCTCCTGAGACTGGTCCCTCCCGATAACATGTCCTAAGTACGTGAGATGAAATCTTGCCATCCTTGCTTCTAATGAACATTCTGGTTGTACTTCTTCCACGACAGATTTGTTCATTCTTCTGGTAGTCCGCAGCATATTCAATACTCTTCGTCAACACCGTAATTCAAAGGCTTCAATTCTTCTTTGATCTTCCTTATTAATTGTCCCATAAAGATTACAGATTAGAAAACCCCTGTAGGGCAGTTCTACTCTGTCACATGGGGTCACTATGACTGGAAGTCAACTCGATGGCACCTAGCAACAATGATCCTCCCAGTAGGCTAGGTAGTAATAATAAAATCAATTGCCAGGTCCCTCTTATGTCTTGCACAAGGCATGATGTGGGATCCTTTTAAATATATATTAAAGTCAGAGTTTCGACCACACGCTGCTCAGAGTACAGGTTAGACAGGTAGTATCTGTAAGGATCAGTGGGAGACTAAAGTCCTTGCAGAAGACAGAGGGAGAAACAGGCAATAGGAAGACAAAGAAGAAAGCAGAAAAGGGGGAAGAGGGGTTGGAAGAAGGAAAGAGAGAAAGGAGAAGAAACAGGCAGGGAAAAGTGGAAGAAGGCAGGTCTTCACTCCATCCCTCATCTCACAGAGTCTTTGCACCATGTTATAGAGACCCACCTCTGACTAGTAACAAAAAGTGCCAGAACATTCTGTGTGGACAGCATGAGTACATTTCCAAAGATTCTTTGCCTCGCTTATCCTTTGCATGTGCCAAACAGCCCAGGGAAATCTCAAGCAAGAATTATTATTTATTTGACAGATAAAAAGTCTGACACAGAGTCATTAAGTGGCTTGTACAGTCTGGAAGCAACTGAAGGTTTTACAGACTAGCTCTACTTCATATAAATGATAACTACAATTTTTTTCCACTCCACCATGCCTCCCTTAAACTTTCTGGTTAATACATAACCAAACTGTAATACATATGTATTTTAAAAATTCTTCATTCTTTCTCTGCAATATTTCTTTTTGGCTTAATACTCCTAAGAGTTTGTAAGTTGCTTAAATTCAAGGCTTTCAAACAAGCTCTGGAGAAAAGGGACAGACAGATGACTATTGACTGGCAAAGATGACAGAGATAATATTAGAAGGAGAAACTCTTATCCCAGACTAGACGTCAATTCTCGTACTCCAAAGGTGTTACATATTGAATCGTGTCCTCCAAAAACATGTTTCAGCTTGGCTAGGCCACAATTCCCAGTATTGTGTGGTTGTCTGCCATTTTGTGATCTGATGTGACTATCCTATGTGTTGTAAATCCTAATGGCTATGATGTTAATGAGGCAGGATTAGAGGCAGGTATGTTAATGAGGCAGGACTCAATCTACAAGATTAAGTTCTATCTTGAGTTAATTTCTTTTGAGATATAAAGGGAAAGAATTGATTAAAGAGGAGAGGGGCCTCCTACCACCAAGAATGAAGAACTGTGAGGGGAACATGTCCTCTGGACCCTGGGTCCCTGCTCTGAGAATCTCCTAGACCAGGGGAAGATCGATAACAAGAACCTTCCCCCAAAGCTGATAGAAAGAAAGCCTTCCCCTGGAGCTAGCACCTTGAATTTGGACTTCTACCCTCCTAGACTGTAAGAGAATAAATCTCTCTCAGTTAAAGCCATCCATTTGTGGTATTTCTATCTAGTTAACTAAGGCAAGAGGTAACTTTCCAAACACCACAACTTCCTTACAATTATCTAAGCAAATTAAAAAAAAAAATTCTCAGAAAAAGAAATATAAATCAATAAGCTTTTTATTAACGAGAACCAGATGGGATACAGGTAACACAGCTCTTGTCATGAAATAAAATAAGGTTATGCTATTAGGAGAAGGAAAGCGCTTGCCCTGGCTTCCCTGGTGTGTCTTACGCCTTTGGCATTACCACCGACACGTACAGCCCAGAGAGTTCTGTTAACAACATGCTGTTGACAACTAGACATTTCAGCCTGGTTTTTTTTTTGATGAAAACCCAGGCTCAAGTTCAAAGTTGGAAGATGATAGGTATCCTGGGACAGAGTTCAAAGTCCTGTGTTGCACTGCCTTATGTTAAGGTCTCGGCTTTTGGTAAGTGTATCTTCTGGCACGCTGCTGCAGTCACCCTTACCCAAGAAACAGCAGTGGTATGAATTCAGGGAGCTCCTCTGCCTATACAACCTGAAAACTTCTTCTCTATTTATATATGTGTCATATTTTCCCAGGGTGGCATAACAAGATTTCTGGTCCCATATGTTCTTCCAGATCCTAGCCATCCTCCATCTAAGGGCAGAATCTATTTCTCCTCCTCTTGAATCTGGGCAGGACATTGTGACTGCCTCAACTAAAAGAACATGGAAGTAAGGCTATGTGACTTCCAAGGCTATGTCATAAAAGGGGATGTGTTTCTGTCTAGCTCTCTCAGGATGCTTGCTCTTGGAACCTAGCAGTCATGGGGGACATACACAGGTGTTCTAGCCAAAAGTCTCAGCTGACATCTCAGGTGACAGCCAGCATTAACTGTCAGACATATGAGTGAATGAGCTGCCAGGTGATCCCAATCCCCAGCCTTCGAGTCTCCCCAGCTAAGGCCTCACAACATACATCAGAGAGACAAGCTGTTCCCGTTGTACCTACCCAGATTCTTGACCCAGAAAATCTGTGAGCATAACATGTGTTTGTTTTATGCCACTTAGAAGTCATCTGTTAAATGGCCATAATAACCAGAACATCCATTACAGCTAAAGTCAATACTCAGAGGCAGAAAGAATTAACTGATTCATTTTGGTTTCATACATTTCTGCCCTTGGGTCTATGTCGGAAGTGAAGGAGAGTAGGCAGGAAGCAGAAACACAAACAAGTGCCACCTTCCCTATGACAGGCACTGTGCAAGGTATGCTAAGACTTTGATTTCTCCAAAATCCCCATGAGGCAAGTATGGCTCCCATCTTAAAAATGAGGCAGTTAGAGCACAGATTAACACCCAAGATCCAAGTAACTTATCCAAGATATACAGGAAGTGGTAGAGTTGAAATTTGGTCCCATATCTGTCTGGGATATATCACACATATTTCACTCTTTCAATGAATTTCAACCCGGGGGTTTGGGCTCTGGATTTGGGGGGAATGGAGCATGGAAGGGGCCTCAGTTTGGTGGGGATAAGAAAAACCCACAGATCCACATGAGAATCAGTCATTGCATATATATACATACACACGTGGTTTTCAAATACAGTAAATTCTATAATAATTATAATTCAAATTCATGTAAAACATTACTGAATACACCGTTACCTACTGGTCATGATGTATTTTCTCAACCAAGAGATGGTAAGAGAACAGCTACTTTAAGTTAAAGGTTCATGAACTTTCTATAGGTGTATCACAACAGTTTGCATGAGTAAAAACGTTGGGAAGTTCAAACTATATACCTTATCGTGTGTAAACCCTTTCACGGACCATGGGATATATATATGCCTATGTTACATTTTCCATCCCTGGAGGCATCTGAGCCGCTTTAGTACCTTCTGGTGTCATGGCGGGTATTGATGCAACTGCCTAAAAAACAAGGAAGTTGGTCTGCACCACACTGGAGTGTTGAGAGCCATTCCTACGAGGGGATGCCTCCCGGAGCAGTGATTATGTAAAACTTTTGTGTCTTTTGGCTTCTATATAGCAATAAGGCTTGCAAGTACATTTGCTATTTCCTTCGTATTAACATGAAGGTACAGTTACCAGCATTTGAAGTATTCAGGTAAATGAGTTATTCTGGGGGTGAAAACAGTCTGTGATGCACTTCCTGGGTCATGGGATAGATATGTCCCACGTGTGTGGTGTGCTTCAAGGAACGTGGTAGCAATATGGCCTGCTCTTAATCAAACTGATAACAATTATGTGCAGCAAGTGCAATGTTTATTTAGTATTTTGCGTGTATTTTTGGAAAGTTATTTTATGGCTCAGGCGTAACCAGGAAGTATGAAAAGCCATGGGGTCAATATATGTCCCGTGTGTGTGTGATATGTTTCACGGAACATGGGACTGATAGATCCTGCTCGTAATTGGTAATCCACTTTTTTTCAAATAATAAAAAACTACCAACAAACATTAATTTAGCATCCATTCCACTAGTGAAAAAAAATGACATCTCTAAAATATCCCCCCCCCCCCCAAAAAAAAGTAATTAACCCACAAAAGGGTCAACATTCATGCCTGGTAAGTTGAACAGCTGTGTTACCACAGGAAAACACAAGAGCTGTGAACAATGAACATTCCATCCACATTTATTTAATAAAAGTAGATACCAAGGGATCTCTCTTAAATAATGGGTTTTGAGAGGAGACATCTCCTCAGACACAATTCACTAATTTGCTGATTGGTCTTTCCCACTGAGCACTGGCCAGCATTTCATTCTTAGCTAACAGAGATGTATGCCCCCCCACTCTCTACATGCGGCAGTGCACAGAGAAGAATGAGCCTTTCTTTGCTCTCTCCTTGCCTTGCCTCCCAATTGCCCTCTCAAAACACCCTTGACTCTGTCCTCAGGGTGTCCAAGGGAGCAAGCATTCTGGTTCCTTTGGAAAAGAAGATTAAGGTTGAGGTTGGGAGGAGGTGGTGGTGATAGATTAGAAACAGACTGGGAATAACTTCATTATCCATCAGGAATGTAAGCCAAGTTCACTGCCCCCGCTGCAAAATGAGAGCTCAGTTCTGTTCAGATCTGTGCTAATGAGCAAAGAATGCTGGGTCTTAATGTTCCTTAAGCCTTCTTCACACAAAAGCCTGACATCTTCAGCAGAGTCCTTTGCCCTCACATTCTCATGGGATGCTGAGCGGAACATCTAGGGCCACCCCAGCACTGAATGAATTGGAGTGGGATGGGGTCTAATAGAATGGGGTTGGGAGGGTCTTGACACTGTCTCCCCTTGGCTATTTTTTTCCGGTACAATAACCAAAATTCACACCTTCAAGAAGGTCCTGCTTCAGGAGGGCACCCTCTATCTTGTGCTGCCCCACCCCACTCTCTTGCCCCTTTAAGCCATTAAATCATCACATTCCACAGGATTCCCTCCCCCTGCCAAATGGGGGAGGTAAGAGGAGCATTTTATAATATTTAATGAAGTAAGTCTTTGTCAAAAGAACTGAGAAATTCTAATTTACAACATCATATCTTAATAAAAGCACACCTCAAGTTTTTGTTCAAGTCTACGTTCCTATATTCCCCATATGTCTGTCAGTTTGTCTTACTGTGGGGGAATGGCATTGGGTTCATGGTCAAAAAGAATATTTCAAGATCTATCAGGTACCATCTGTGAGTGATAGGATAATAACCATATGCCTACAGGGAAGACCAGTTAATATGACTATTATTCAAATTTATGCATCAACCACTAAGGCTAAAGATGAAGACACTGAAGATTTTTACCAACTTCCACAGTCTGAAATTGATTGAACAAGCAATCAGGATGCATTAATAATTACTGGTGATTGAGATGCAAAAGCTGGAAACAAAGAAGAAGGATCAGTTGGAAAAACGACTTCTTCATTGCAAATACCTTTTTTCACCAACATAAATGGCAACTATACACATGGACTTCGCCAGACAGAATACACAGGAATCAAATTGACTACATCTGTGGAAAAAGACAATGGAAAAGCTCTATATCATCAGTCAGAACAAGGCCAGGGGCCGAATGTGGAACAGACCATAAATTGCTCATTTGCAAGTTCAAATTAAAACTGAAGAAAATTAGAACAAGTTCATGAGAGCCAAAGTTCGACCTCCAGTATATCCCACCTGAATTTAGAGACCGTCTCAAGAACAGATTTGACTCGTTGAACACTAATGGCCAAAGACCAGACAAGTTGTAGAAGGACATCATATATGAAGCAAGAGATCATTAAAAAGACAGGAAAGAAAGAAAAGACCAAAATGGATATCAGAAGAGACTCTGAAACTTGCTCTTGAACGAACATTGAGTAGCTAAAGCAAAAGGAAGAAATGATGAAGTAAAAGAACTGAACAGAAGATTTCAAAGGGCAGCTCAAGAAAACAAGGTAAAGTACTATGATGACATGTACAAAGAGCTGGAGATAGAAAATCAAAAGCAAAAAAAACGCTTGGCTGAAAGAACTGAAGAAAAATTCAAGCCTCAAGTTGCAATATTGAAGAATTCTATGAGGAAAATATTAAATGACGCAGGAAGCATCAAAAGAAGATGGAAAGAATACATACAGTTATTATACCAAAAAAGAATTGGTCGACATTCGCCCATTTCAGGAGGTAGCATATGATCAGGAACCAATGATACTAAAGGAAGAAGTCCAAGCTGCACTGAAGGCACTGGCGAAAAACAAGTCTCCAGGAATTGACAGAACAGCAATTGAGATGTTTCAACAAACAGATGCAGCACTGGAGGTGCTCACTCGTCTATGCCAAGAAATTTGGAAGACAGCTTCCTGGCCAATTGACTGGAAGAGATCTGTATTTACGCCTATTCCCAAGAAAGGTGCTCCAACTGAATGTGGAAATTATCAAACAATATTGTTAATATCACATGCAAGTAAAATTTTGCTGAAGATCATTCAAAAGTGGCAGCATGCAGTATATCAACAAAGAACTGCCAGAAATTCAAGCTGGATTCAGAAGACGATGTGGAACCAGGGATATCATTGCTGATGTCAGATGGATCCTGGCTGAAAGCAGAGAATACCAGAAAGATGTTTACCTGTGTTTTATTCACTATGCAAAGGCATTTGACTGTGTGGATCATAACAAATTATGGATAACACCGCAAGGAATGCAAATTCTTTAACACTTAATTGTGCTCATGAGGAACTTGTACATAGATCAAGAGGCAGTTGTTTGAACAGAACAAGGGGATACCGCATGGTTTAAAGTCAGGAAAGGTGTGCGTCAGGGTTGTATCCTTTCTCCATACCTATTCAATCTGAATGCTAAGCAAATAAGCCAAGAAGCTGAACTATATGAAGAACAGGGCATCAGGATTGGAGGACTCATTAATAACCTGCAATATACAGATGACACAATCTTGCTTGCTGAAATTGAAGAGGACTTAAAGCACTTACTGATGAAGATCAAAGACTATAACCCTCAGTATGGACTACACCTCAAAATAAAACAAAAATCCTCAAACTGGACCAATAAGCAACATCACGATAAACGGAGAAAAGACTGAAGTTGTCAAGGATTTCATTTTCTTGGATCCATAATCAACAACCATGGAAGCAGCAGTCAGAAAATCAAAAGATGCACCGCATTGGGAAAATCTACTGCAAAAGATCTCTTTAAAGTGTCGAAAAGCAAAGATGTCAGTCACCTCTAAGAGTAAGGTGCACCTGACCCAAGCCATGGCGTTTTCAATCACCTAATATGCATGTGAAAGCTGGACAACGAAGAAGGAAGACAGAAGAATTGATGCCCTTGAATTGTGGTGTTGGCAAAGAATACTGAATATACCATAGACTGCCAAAAGAACAAACAAATTTGTCTTGGAAGAAGTACAACCAGAATGGCTCCTTAGAAGCAAGGATGGCGAGACTACGTCTCACATACTTTGGACATGTTATCAGGAGGGGTCAGTCCCTGGAGAAGGACATCGTGCTTGGTAAAGAAGAGGGTCAGTGAATAAGAGGAAGGTCTTCAACGGGACGGACTGACACAGTGGCTGCAACAATGGGCTCAAGCATATCGACTGTGGGGATGGCGCAGGACCAGGCAGTGTTTCGTTCTGTTGTATATAGGGTCGCTATGAGTCGGAACCGACTCTATGGCACCTGACAACAACAAAAACGTCCCTGTACATGAAAACCCATGATTTTGACTTGTAAGCTGCTCCGTTCTGGTTAAAGAGGGAATACAAAAGAGAAGAAACATGCTTTTGAAAACCTTGATTCTTATTATTAACTTTAGGTATGTAAACAATTAAAAGATATTCTTTGTGGTAACTCTTTTTTAAAAAAGGTCTTAAAGTGAACCATGAATTAAAACCAGTTGCCATTGAGCTATTCTGCCTGATGGTGACCCCACATCTGTCAGGGTAGACTTGTACTCCATACAGTTTTCAATGGCTGTGATCTTTGAGAAGTAAATCTCCAGACCTTTCTTCTGAGGCACCTCTGGGCATATTTCAAGCTGCCAACTTTTTGGTTAGTAGCTAAGCGCTTAACTGTTCGTACCACCCACATACTCCAAACCGCCAATTAACCACTGTTTAATTCACAAATGAAGGAAATGTCTTTCATCTTATTAATTGCACAGCTAGAGTCCCTTAAACAAATACGTACAATGCGGAAAGCATTAAGATGAATGTAGAATGCTAAGATTCACAGACTGGCCACCAGCTGTCCGAAGCATTTCTCCCAATTATGGCAAGGAAGCATTTCACCCACCAAAAAAAAATACACAGTTGGGTCAGAGGAAGGAGGAAAAGGCTTCAGCCTGCTCGAGCCCACATCATTCTCCCCTAGACATTGCCAGTCTCCAAATCATATGGAAGGCAGGAGAGGGGTTTAACTCCCCTGGATCCATATTTGCCTAACCCAAGTCTCTCTCTTTCCTCTTAAAGTAGGTCCTAAAGAGCAGGAGGAAGCAGAAAGGTGGAAGAAGTGGAATGGCAATTAGCTAGCCCCATCGTAAAAGCTGTTCACCTTCCTGACTTTTCCCCAGCGTATTTTCTGAATGGAGGCAGGATTCTGACCCAGGCGGTCAGTGCAGGGCAAGGTCCCCAGTGGACTGCTCACAGCTGGGGAGCAGCTGCTTAGCCCAATTACCATATTCAAATGAAAACTCACTTCAAAAGATGTGGGCATGTGACGTTCATCCGTACTTAATGCTAAAAAACCTTTACTTTTCTTATAATACACACGTAATGTTTACCTATTTGCCTCATCATTTGCCAAAACAACTCCAGATGTGTATTAGCAGACATGTCCAAGGTCATACCTCTTTAAAGGTTTCAAAATTCCTACAGGACAGGAAATATGGTTGTTTTTCCTGCACTGTACTGCATACAAATGCGTAAATTCACGCCAGGAAATGCCTTAAAAAAAAAAAAAAAAGCCTCATTTCCCTGAAAGAGCCTGATCTTATAAGAATTCTGGGAAGACAGATGATAATATCCTTAATTTATAACTGAGGTAACTGTGATTCATTCATTCCTTTGTTCATTCAACCAATATTTATTGAAAGGCGGGGCATTCAGCAGTGCACTACCCAAAGCTATGTATGTCCTCACAAAGGTGTTCCTCTAGGGGAAAGTCAGATCATGGAGGGAGTCTGTGGGTGGTGCAGTTAAAACGCTCAGCTGCTAAGGTTGGAGGTTTGAGTCCACCCACAGGTACCTCAGAAGAAATGCCTGGAAATCTATTTCTGAAAAAATCAACCACTGAAAACCTTATGGAGCACAGTTCTATTCTGACACACTGGGGTCACTACAAGTCGGAATCAACTCAACAACAACCAATTTGGTCACAAAGAAATAAATACAGCATAAATAAACAGGTATTATATCACTGGCTGTAAGTGCTTTAAAAGGTTAAAGTGAGAGGGACAGTATGATCCTTAAGGTTGTGTGTCAACTTGGCTGGGCCGTGATTCTCAGTGGTTTGGCAGTTATGATGTAGTCTGGCAGTCACAGAATGATGTCATCACCTCCATAATAGGATCTGATATAATGTGGTCACTTTCATGATGGGATCTGCTGTGAGTAGCCAGTTGAAAGGGAGTTTCCTTGGGGGGGGTGTGGCCTGCATCTAAGACAGGTGGATTCTCTGGAAAGGCTAATGGGCTTTTACTCACGCTGCTTCCTGCAGCTGGCTCCTGTTTGTCTGACCTCTGGTTCTCGGGACCTGAACTAGCAGCTTACCTGCCACCCTGCCTGCTGATCTTGGGATTCCTCAGTCTTCACAGCCTAGGAGCCAGAGCCTTGCTGTCTGACTTGCAATCACGTGAATCAGGAGAAGCCTCCAGCCTGACCAACAGACTTGGGATGTTCTAGCCTCTATAACCACGTGAGCCATTTCCTTAATATAAATCACAATATATTTAACAACAACATACATATTTATACATTTTACTGGTTTTGCTTCTCTAGAGAACCCAGCCTAAGACAGACAGGAAGTAAGGAGAGTGTGTGATTTTACGCGGGGTTGGGGTGGGGGACAGGGGAGGCCTCTCTAATGAGGTAACATTTGAGCAGAAACCTGAAGGAAGGGAGCCATGTGGATACCTAGAGGGAGGGCACTCCAGACAGGAAACAACAAGAGAAAGGCCGTGAAGCTCAGACAGACTTCACAGGGCTCAAAAAACAAAACAAAAACCCATTGCCATCAAGTCAATTCCGACTCCTAGTGACTCTGCAGGACAGAGTAGAACTGCCCCATATGATTTCCAAGGCTGTAAATCTTTATGGAAGCAGACTGCTACATCTTTCTCCTGTGTGGCGACTGGTAGGTTCGAACCACCAACCTTTTGGTTAGCAGCCCAGCGCTTTAAGCACTGCCCTACCAGGGCTCAAGGAACTGCAAATAAGCCTGCAGCAGAGTAAACAAGAAGACTGTGACATCAGGCAGGCGTACATGGGCTGTAACCTGGTAAGGATTTTAGTCTGAGTGGGATGGCTCACTCTGGCGGCTGGGTAGAAGAGGTAACAGTGTGTATATGTGGGGGGCAGGGGGAGGGTGGGATGGTTAAAGGTGAAGCAGCGAGACCAATTAGGAAGTGTATGAGTTTACATGGGTTGCTATAACAAGTACCACAAATTGAGTGGCTTAAAACAACAGCAACTTATTCTCTTAGCTCTGGGGGCTACTAGTTCAAAATCAAGGTGTCAGCAGAGTCAGTTCTTCTGAGGGCACTGGGGGAGAATCCACTCCATGCCTCTCTCCTAGCTACTGGTGATGGCCAGCAATCCTTGGCATTCCTTGGCTTGTAGGTGCATCACTCCAATCTCCTCTTCTTGTAAGGACATAAGTCATATTGGATTAGGGTCCATCCTAATGATCTCATCTTAACTTGATTACATCTGCAAATACCCTATTTCCAAACAAGGCCACATTCACAGGTTCTGGGGATTAGGACTTCAAGGCATCTTTTTTGCGGGGAGAGACACGATTCAATCCATCATAGAAAAATCACAGCAATAATCCTGGAGAGACATGGCATGGTTGGACCAGGGTGCTAGCGGGGAGCTGGTGAGAGACAGTTGTTTTTGGACATACTTGGAGGGGAAAACTATTATGATTTGCTGATATGACACAGATTGGGACTTCTGGACTGGACAGGCTTGGCATCCAATTCAAGCTCTACTAGCTTTGTGACCTTGGGAAAATGTTTTAAATCCTGAGTCTCAGTTTCTTCTTCTGTAAAATGGGGATAATACCACCTACACCAAACGTAGAGAGATACTATATATAAATACCTATTATGATACTTGGGTGCTACTTTTTTTAAAAAATCCTTTTTGATTTTGGGTAACCCAAACACACTTGGCCCCCAACAAAGCAATATTCTGTGTTGAGTGTCTGCAGAATTTTCGTTTGGGCTCATCACAGTCCTAAGACAGTCTGCTCTGATCCACCCTTTCTTTGATTTGATGGCTGATGTCTTAGTTATCTAGTGCTGCTGTAACAGAAATACCACAAATGGATGGCTTTAACAATGAGAAATTTATTTTCTCACAGTTCAGTAGGCTAGAAGTCCCAATTCAGGGCACCAGCTCCAAGGGAAGGCTTCTCTCTCTGCCGACTCTGGAGGAAGGTTCCTGTTATCAATCTTCCCCTGGACTAGGAGCTTCTTCAGACAGGAACCGTGGGTCCAAAGGATGCACTCTGCTCCTGGTGCTGCTTTCTTGGTGGTATGAGGTCCCCGTGTCTCTCTACTGGCTTCTCTCTTTTATATCTCAAAAGATATTGGCTTAAGACAATATCTAATCTTGCAGATCTCATTAACATAACTGTCACAAATCCATCTTAGGAAACTCTGCTGGTGTAGTGGATAAGAGCTATGGCTGCTAACCAAAAGGTCGGCAGTTCGAATCCACCAGGTGCTCCTTGGAAACTCTATGGGACAGTTGTACTTTGTCCTATAGGGTCATTATGAGTCAGAATCGGCTTGATGGCAATGGGCTTTTGGTTTTACTCCGTCTTATTATATCATAGTGATAGGATTTATAACACATAAGGAAATCACATCACATGACAAAATGGTAGACAATCATATAATACTGGGAATCATGACCTAGCCAAGCTGACAGATATTTTGGGGGGATACAATTCAATCCATGACAGCTGGAGTTGCCTTTCATTACACCTTTAGCCTTTCAGCATAGCTGTTGTTTTCAAGGTTGGACTACTGCAGTTCTAATCTTAATGGAATCAGCAAATGCCATCCATGACCCTTATCAGAGTGGTGGATGGAAATAGTAAATAAAAAACAGAATCCTGGGGCAAAAAGCGCTGACAATGCAGGGAAAGTACCCAGACATAATATGGTTCGTATTAAATGCTCCTGGTCTTATACACAACAAAACACGGTTAATTATTATTTTAAGTTTTTAGATCTCAAAGCTAGGAGTTCTTGATTCCTTTACTGTCTAATAACTACAGTTAGGCCAATATTTTTTCAGTATGTCAAGAACTGATCATGGTCATATGACCTTGAGTCCAGCAAGGAGTGAAACCATTCAGCCCAGAAAAACAAATAGAAAAATCTGTCTTCTGGCTTCTTGACCCAAAAGAAGGTGCGTATACTTAATTTTGGTTCTCTCCACTCCCCCACCCCAAATAATCCTATGCCACATTTACATGGCTTCCTCTCTCAAAATGCAAAATTATTTTTCAAATCTCATTTATGCTTGATGTGACTTTTAAAGGTTATTCTGAAAACCATGGGCTGTGGAACAGAAACAATAAAGTGAAGGTCTAAATTCATTTACTAATTGACATACAAACACAGCAAAGAAATGTGGTAATAGACCCTTATAGCTAAAACTTAGAAATATATTTGAAGAATTTAAGCCAAGTTGTAACAGAATTACAAATCATTACTCAAAAAGAAAATAAAACACAAATAGAGCAATACAGACCAGAATAGTAGGATTTTCTTGGGAAATTACATCCAGAGAAGATGAAACCATCTAGAATTCCCTGTAAAATGGACCCTCAAAGATGGAGTTAAGCCTGAAGGTCTTTCTTTTTTAAAGTTTTTTACTTTTTTTTAACTATTCTGGTATTAGAAATCAAAGTGTCTTTGCGTATGTTTACGTGTCATATTTAAAATAGTGTATTCGAGTAAGCTTCTTAATATAATTTATAGAAATAGTAGGAGCAATTAATTTTCAAATCTACCTTGCAGATATCTATGAGTGTGCCAAGAACGTGCATTTTAAAGAAGTAACATTGGATTAGCACTGGGTGCTGGGTAACATTGGATTGGGGCATGTTCTTTCTCCTCCTGCTTTTCTAAACCTCTGGGATATTACAGATATGGATACCTTTGGTCTGGTCCCCTGGCAAAGGAGCTCTTGCACCCAGACCATCCTTGGAGAAATAAGCACTTATCATTCTAGAAGGAGTTGCCACAATTCATTCAGTCAAGAAGGAGGTGGCACTGATTTCTCTCCTGAACACTCTTCTTCCACATGTAAATGTCCTATCCCCTTAATAACGAGTGAGGTTCCCGGAAGGCAAGGACTGTGTCTCCCATCTTGTATACGGATCCAGCAGGTTGCATCTAGTGGATACTAAATATGCATTTAGTAATTCCCCTAAAGCCACATTTCTCCAAGGCTGCTCTGTTCCTCAAGATGGAACACCAAAAGATTTGAAGTCAAAAAAATTACCATATGGTATATATTCCTAGAAGCCGTGTTGGTGCACTGGTTAAGTGCTCGGCTGCTAATGACAAGGCAGGTGGTTCAAATCCATCAACCACTCTGTGAAGAAAGATGTAGCAGTCTGCTTCTGTAAAGGCTGTTGTGGTTGTTGTTAGGTGCTGTCAAGTTGGTTCCGACTCATAGAGATCCTATGTACAAAAGAACGAAACCATGCCCAGTCCTGCGCCATTCTCACAATCATTGCTACATTTAAGCCCATTGCTGCAGCCGTTCTGTCGATCCATCTCCTTGAAGGTCTTCCTCTTTTTCACTCACCTTTAACTTTACCAAGCACGATGTCCCTCTCCAAGGACTGGTCCATCTTAATAATACTTCCAAAGTATGTGAGACAAAGTCTCACCATCCTCACTTCTAAGGAGCATTCTCGCTATACTTCTCCCAAGACAGATTTGCGTGTTTTTCTGGCAGTCCATAGTATATTCGATATTCTCCAATACCATAATTTGAAGGTATCAATTCTTCAGTCTTCCTTATTCATCGTTCACCTTTCACATGCATTTATGAGGCAACTGAAAATACCATGGCTTGGATCAGGGGCACCTTAGTTCTCAAAGTGATATCTTTGCTTTTTAACACTTTAAAGATGTCTTTTACAGATCTGACCAATGCAATATGTCATTTGATTTCTTGACTGCTGCTTTCATGGGTGCTGACTGTGAATCCAAGTAAAATGAACTCCCTGACAACTAGACACTGGCCTAGTTATGAGGATCTTTGTTTTCTTTATGTTGAGGTGTAATCCATAACGCAGGCTGTAATGTCTGACCTTCCTAAGTAAGAACTTAAGTCCTTTTCACTTTCAGAAGTGAGGCTGTGTTATCTGCATATCGCAAAAGCTGTTAATGAGTCTCCCTCCAATCCTGATACTGTGTTCTTCTTCATACAGTACAGCTCCCTGGACTATTTGCTCAGCCTACGTTCTGAATCTGCCTTGCATTTCTGGTAGTTCTTTGTCAGTGTACTGCTGCAACCGCTTTTGAATTATCTTCAGCAAAATTTCACTTGTGTGTGATATTAATGATATTCTTTTGGATCACGGTTCTTTGTAATGGACACAAATATGGATCTCTTCCAGTCGGCTGACCAGGTACCTGTCTTCCAAATGTCTTGGCATAGATGAGTGAGTGCTTCCACCGTTGCATCTGCTTATTGAAACATCTCAATTGGTATTCCATCAATTCCTACAGCCTTGTTTTCCATCAATCCCTTCAGTGCAGCTTAGACTTCTTCCTTCAGTACCACTGGTTCTTGATCATATGCTACCTCCTGAAATTGTTGAATTTTGGCCATTTCTTTTTGGTACAGCAACTCTGTGTATTCCTTCCATCTTCTTTTAATGTTTCTTGTGTCATTCAATATTTTTCCCATAGAATCCTTCAATAATTGCAACTCGAGGCTTGAATTTTTTCTTCAGTTCTTTCAGCTTGAGAAATGCCAAGCATGTTCTTTCCCTTTGGTTTTCTAACTCCATGTCTTTGCACATTTCATGATAATATTTTACTTTGTCTTCTTGAGCTGCCCATTGAAGTCTTCTTTTCAGCTCTTTTACTTCGTTATTTCTTCTACTTACTTAGCTACTCTATTTTCAAGAACAAGTTTCAGAATGCCTTCTGACATACATTTTGGTCTTTTTTTTTTTTCTTCTTCTTCCTGTCTTTTTAATGACCTTTTGCTTTCTTCATGTATGATGTACTTGATGTCATCCCACAACTCATCTGGTCTTCGCTCATTAACGTCCAGTGCGTCAAATCTATTTTGAAATGGTTTCTAAATTCGGGTGAGATATACTAAAGGTCGTACTTTTGGCTCTTGTGGACTTGTTTTAATTTTCTCTAACTTCAACCTGAACTTGCATATGAGCAACTGATGGTCTGTTTTATAGTGGGCTCCTGGCCTTGCTCTGACTGAAGATATTGAGCTTCTCCATCATCTCTTTCCACAGGTATAGTTGATTTGATTCCTGTGCATTTCATCTAGCAAGGTCTTCGTGTATAGTCACCATTTATGATCTTGAAGAAAAGGTATTTCCAATGAAGAAATTGTTGGTCTTACAAAATTCTATCATGCAATCTCTGGCATTGATTCTAACACCAAAGCCATATTTTCTAACCTCCAATTCTTCTTTGTTTCCCAGTTCACATTCCAATCACCAATAATTTTCAATGCAACCTGATGTATGTTTGATCAATTTCAGAATGCAGAAGTTGGTAAAAATCTTCAGTTTCTTCACCTTTGGCATTAGCGGTTGGTATGTAAATTTGAATTAATAGTTGTATTAACTGGTCTTCCTTGTAGGCTTATGAATTATTATCCTATCACTGACAGCATTGTACTTCAGGACAGATCTTGAAATGTCCTTTTTCACAATGAATGTGATGTCGTTCCTCTTCAATTTGCCATTCCTAGCATAGTAGACCATATGATTGTCTGATTCAAAATGGCCAATACTACCCCATTTCAGCTAACTAATGCCTAGGATATTGATCTTCAAGCATTCCATTTCATTTCTGACGAATCCCAGTATTCCTAGATTCATACCTTGTACAGCCCACATTCCAATTATTATGGATCTCTGCAGCTGTTTCTTCTCAGTTTGAGTCATGCCACATGAGCAAATAAAGGTCCCAAAAGCTTTACTCCATCCATATCAGTAAGGTCAACTCTACTTTGAGGAGGTAGCTCTTCCACACTCATGTTTTCAGTGCATTCTGAACTAAAGAGCCTCATCTTCTGGCACCGTAACAAACAATATTCTGCTGTTATTCATAAGCTTTTCACTGGTCAATTTTTTTAGAAGTAGATTACCAGGTCCTTCTTTCTATTCTTTCTTAGTCTGAAAGCTCCACTGAAACCTGTCCACCATGGATGACCCTGTTATATAAAATACCAGTGGCACAGCTTCCAGCATAACAGCAACACGCAAGCCACCACATCAAGACAAATTGACAGACAAGTGGCGGTCCATAAAGATTACAGCCTTGGAAACTCTATAAGGGCAATTCTACTCTATCCTATAGGGTCACTATGAGTCGGACTGGATTTGACAGCAAAGGGTTTGATTTTTGGTTTTCTATCCCCCACACATACACAACTTTCACTGTTCTTGAATGTTTACAATGTACACGAACATGTTAAAGTCACTGACAAGTCCCATAATAAAGAAACTTGTTTATTTTGCTGAATCTGGCACTTGCCAAACACTTGACATAAGGAAACTTTTCTTGCTTTTAACACTTGTCATTATCCAGCAGTGTACTTGGGGAAACCGCTGTAAAGTATTGGAAACAACCATAGATATATGTTGCCGCCGGGTGCTGTGGAGTTGATTCTGACTCACAGTGGCCCCATGTGACAGGGTAGATACAACTGCCCCATAGGATTTGCTTGGCTGTAATCTCCACAGATCACCAGGTAGGGTAGGTTAGAATCACCAACCTTTCAGTTAGTAGCCAAGCACTTAACCGCTGTGCCACCAGCGCTCTAATACACTGATATGCGCATATATACGTGTAAATAACATGTATAAAACATTTTATAGTGTACAAAGCACTTTCAACACATTGCAACAGAACTCACCACCAGACAGCCTTGTAAAGAAGGAAATTATACAGAAGTTTGGAAAACCTCACTGTCTTACTTTCCTCCAATTACCTCTACTTCTCACTCAGCATTCCTTCTCTCATGCATGTTATCAGCTGGACATTTTTCTTTCAGTCACTTGAAGCACTAAGGACACAATGTGACCCAACCTGGGAGGGACTTTCAATATATACTCCAAATTGTCCCCTTTACTCTTGGGGAACAGGAGTTAGGTTTTAGGTTCAGGAAATCTGCCATAAAGGCATACAGAAATGAGGTGGCTTGGTTAGTAATATGGTTTCATCTAAGAAGAAATTTATAAAGTTTCAAATTGGTGCTGTATGATTAAAATTAGGTTCAGGTGCATGGAAAGGAAACCCAAAAAAACAGTGGCTTAAACAAGAAAGAAGCCTGTATATATGAACAGTCTGAGGCTAGCATGACAGCACTGAAGACATCCAAGATTGGGGCTCCCTCTGTCTGCTCCACGATCCTAACAACAAGACTTCCATCTCTAAGATCGCCTCTGGGTCCAACATAGCAGCTGGAACACTAGCCAACAATTCCTCATTCCAGGCAGAATAAAAATAGAAGGTGGAACAGGCAAAAGTGGTGTAGCTTTTAGCAGAGTGTTGTTGCTGTTAGGTACCATCGAGTCGATTCTGACTCACAGCAACCCCATGTGACAGAGCAGAACTGCCCCATAGGGTTTTCTAGGCTGTAATCTTTACCGGAAACCTGCAAAAGCATTTGATTGTGTGGATCATAATGAATTATGGATAACATTGTGAAGAATGGGAATTCCAGAACACTTAATTATGGTCATGAGGAACCTGTACATAAACCAAGAGCCAGATTTTTGAAGAGAACCAGGGGATGCTGTACGGTTTAAAATCAGGAAGGGTGTGTGCCAGGGTTGTATCCTTTCACCATACTTATTCAACCTGTATGCTGAGCAAATAATCCAAGAAGCTGAACTACATGAAGAAGAATGTGGTGGCATCAGGATTGGAGGAAGACACATTAACAGCCTGCATCATGCAGATGATGTAACCTTGCTTGCTGAAAGTGAAGAGGACGTGAAGCACTTACTGATGAAGATCAAAGACCCAGCCTTCAGTATGGATTACACTTAACACAAATAAAACAAAAATCCTCACAACTGGACCAATACACATCATCATGATAAATGGAGAAAAGACTGAAGTTGTTAAGGATTTCATTTTATTTGGATCAACCACTGATGCCCATGGAAGTGGAAGTCAAGAAATGAAACACTGTATTGCACTGGGCAAATCTGCTCCAAAAGACCTCTTTAAAGTGTTAAAAAGGAAATATGTCACTTTGATAACTATGGTGTGCCTCACCTGAGTCATGATATTTTCAATCACCTCATACGCATGCGAGGGCTGGACAAATAATAAGACTGAAGAAGAACTGATGCCTATGAATTATAGCACTGGCTAAGAACACTGAATATACCATGGTCTTCCAAAAAATGAACAAATCAGTCTTGGAAGAAGAAATACAGCCAGAATGCTCCTTAAAAGTAAGGATGGCGAGACTTCATCTCACTTACTTTGGACACGTTATCAGTAGGGACCAATTCTGAGAAGGATATCCTGCTTGGTAAAGTTGAAGGTGAATGAAAAAGAGGAAGACTCTCAAGGAGACGGATTGACACAGTGGCTGCAACAATGGGCTCAAACATATCTACTATTGTGGGGATGGGCAAGGGTCGGAGTAGCATTTGTCCTGTTATACATAGGGTCTGTTTAAGTCAGAACCGACTGACTCTAAGGCACAGGCACCTAACGACAAAAACAATTTTTACAGGAGCAGACTGCCAGATCTTTTTCCTGAGGAGTCACTGGGTGGGTCTGAATCACCGAGTGCTTAACTGTTGTGCCACTAGGGCCCCTTTTCAGCAGAATAAGCTACCTTCCTGGGACTTTCCCTGAAATCCCAGCATTGCTTCTCACTGACCAGCACCTGGTAGTACAGTCAAAACTAGCTCAAAAAAGGCCAGAAAATGTACAGGCAGTTCCCAGGTAAAGAACATTAGACTTATGGACAAGTCATACCTGCCCTCTAATGTTATGTAAATTTGCCTTCACTTTGAAATGACTGAACCAACCCCTAAACCAAAAAAAAAAAAACAACAAACCCAGTGCCATCGAGTCGATTCCAACTCATAGCGACCCTATAGGACAGAGTAGAACCGTCCCATACAGTTTCCAAGGAGCGCCTGGCGGATTCGAACTGCCGACCCTTTGGTTAGCAGCCGTAGCACTTAACCACTATGCCACCAGGGTTTCCGAACCAACCCTTACTCACGACAAATTCATCACAGTCACCTTCACTTGCTGCATGTGCAGCTTTTAAAAAAAAAATAAATCTTGCCCTCAAGTAAGGCTAAATAAAAACCCTATGCACCCGTTCTGACTTAAACCTACAAGTTCTTAAAGACACACTTAGGAAAGGATCTCATTGGTAACCTGGGGACTGCCTGTAGTCTTTTGGCTGAGTCCACTGCATCCCAAACTTTTTAAAAATGGAGTTTTACTGCTAAGAAAGAATACAAGAATGGATATTGGGTCATCTACTAGCAATCTCTGCCACTTGGGGGTGGGGGGAACATCTTAGAATTACACTACCTCAGAGTGTTGGAAAGAAGTCATTTTAGTCTAGTATTCCCAGGCTCACTCACTGACAAGAATCACCTCAGGGGGAGAGCCTCAGACGCAGAATCTCCAGGGAAAGGACCTGGGGATCTCTGTTTTTAACCTGTACTCTAAGTGATTCTTATCATGGAGCAAGTTTGGCAAACATTGAGATCTAATGTCCCACCCAACCCGGTGATTCCTCAGCACATTCCTGAGCCTTGGGCCCTGGAGGCCTTTCAGGCCACTCTTGAGTCACACATGAAGTTCTTTCTCATAATGAGGCAACATCTGACTAAGAACCTGCCACATGGAAAGAGACCAAGACAGCCTTACCATAAAGGATCTACAAAAGTAATTATGAACTCAACACCCTAGTGCTTTAGCCAGCCAGTTACATGAATACACACCCAGGAAGTCACAGAATACCAGTCTGCTTCTTTAAAGACGGCTGTAGAATGACTATTCTCTAATTTTTTCAATATTACTGTACCAGCTGGAACGTAAGTTTGACAAACATTAGGGCCGTGTGTGTGTGTGTGTGTGTGTGTGTGTGTGTAAACATCACTGAAAGCTCTACTCATGCTGACTCAAGGCTGGCTGAAGGCCTTTAGCCTATGGGTGGGAGGGTTTCTCTTGAGGGTTAAAGTAAAGCTACAGAGCAGTTCCACTCTGCACACGTGGGACTGGCATGAGTTGGAATCGACTTGAGGGCAATGGGTTTGGTTTTTTTGGTTACACATTTATTCTTTCTAAATAATTCTTTGTAACATGTAGGAGTCGATTATTACTGATTTGTACTCCTGTTTCCCTGTCTTTCTTTGCACCTTTTATTTCCTCTAGAGAAAATGTATGGAAACCATGCTGTTTACTTGTGACCTATCTACCATCTTCAGCCCTTCTAGAACCAAGGGGGAACTGGAGAACAAACTTGTGATGAATGAACTTCAGGACTGATGGGAATTCTGTTGTCTGTCCCTGGTTAGTATTCAGAAAATCTAGTGGGGTGGAGATTAGGGTGGGGGCAAGGAGGTGTGACAACAAGAGCCTTAATTACACCAGAACGTGCTTGTACCTGGCATGACCTTTCCACATCTGCCAAAGAGGAAAATGGTTTTGACTTACATTTGTTGTCATGTTTATTAATGAGTAAAGAATTATACTTTCAGAGTGTAACAAATAAAAAAAAGGAAATATTCATGGTAAACTGAGCTTTTTTTTTTCATGTATCAGTTAATAAGGAAAGTAGAAGATGTGTTTCCTCACTGAATAACCCAAAAAAGAAAAACCAAACCTGTTGCCATCATTCAGTTCTGACTCATAGTGACCCTATAGGACAGAGCATTTCCAAGGAGCAGCTGGTGAATTCAAACTGCTGACCTTTTGGTTAGCAGCCGAGCTCTTAACCACTGTGCCATCAGGGCTCCACTGAATAATAGCAAGATCAAATTTGGTGCCCCTGGTCTAAGACTAAGGAGACCTGGTTGCACAATGGTTAAGCGCTCAGCATCTGACCAAAAGGCTCGCAGCTCAAATCCACTAGCAGCTCCATCAGCACTGACTTGACCATAAAGGATCAACAACAGTCTAAGATTGAAATAACTGCCGGAACAACTCAGTCTGTCTGCAGAACCAAAACCAAACCCATTGCTATCGAGTCAACTCTGACTCACAGGACCCTACAGGACAAAGCAGAACTGCCCCACAGGGTTTCAAAGGCTGTAATCTTTACAGAAGCAGACTGCCACATCTTTCTCTAGAGGAGCTGCTGGTGAGTTCAAACCGCCAACCTTTCAGTTAGCAGCTAAATGTTTTAATCACTGCGATACCAGGGGCCCCTCCGAAGAACAAACCAAAACCATTGCCATCGAGTCGATTCTGACTCATAGCAACCCTATAGGACAGAGCAGAACTGCCCCATGGAGTTTCCAAGGAGCGCCTGGTGGATTTGAACTGCCAATCTTTTGGTTAGCAGCTGTAGCACTTACCCACTACGCCACCAGGGTTTCCCTGGAAAACAAAGGACCGGCAAAATACCACCAGAAAATCATTTAGTCCTTCAGTCACATTTGCTTGCTCCGAGATGGTTTGAAAACCAGGTTTTCCCACTTATCAATGTGGGTTGGGGTAGGAGATGGGTGGGGAAGGAAATAACCCTGTTAATTCATTTTGATACTTCTCATATCCAAACCAAACCCTGCATCAAGTCAATTCTGACTTATAGCAACCCTACAGGGCAGTGTAGAACTGCTCCATAGAGTTTCCAAGGAGTGGTTGGTGGATTTGAACTGCTGACCTTTTGGTTACCAGCCAAGCTCTTAACCATTATGCCACCAGGGCCCTTAAAGGAGGGTCTATCCATGACAAGAACCCAAAACTATAGGCTGTAAATCCTAACCTCCATACATGTGGATGTAATCCCATTTGGGAGTAGGGTTTTGTTATGTTAATGAGGTCATATAAGTATAGGGTGTGTTTTAAACTTAATGACTTTTGAGATTTAAAAAGAACAGATTAGACACAGAAGGCAGCAGGAATGAGGTAAAGACAAATGTCACATGGAGAGCTCCAAGGAATGCCAAGAGGGACACAAGAGAAGCTGAGACAAGAATTTTCCCCCAGAACTGCCGGAGAAGCTTTCTCTAGAGCTGGTGCACTGAATTTGGACTTCCAGCCTCCTAAACTGTGAGAAAATGAATTTCCGCTCATTAAACAATGGTTTATGGTATTTCACTTTTTTTTTTAATTTCTGTTAAGGCAGCACTAAGAAACTAAGTTTACAGTGCATCTCTGCCGTTTAAAGGATGGGCCTGCTATGTGTCGAAGTGTTACCCTACATCAGTGGTTCTAAACACTTCCTGGTCATTGCAGTCTCCTGAGGAGCTTTAAAAATACTTTACCTGGGCTCCTCTCCAGAAACTGTGATTCGGCTAGTATAGGAGGGGCATACATCAAGGGGTTAAAAACTACTACGCAAGATTGTTATATAGGTGAAGTTTTTTTTTTTCCTCAAACATCAATGGAAGGGAAAAAGCTTCCCAAACTCAGATATACTACTAGGAAAACCATCCAGTGTGAAATCTAGTGTTATGTTGTGTGCCATCGACTCAATTCTGACTCAGAGCAACCCTATATAACAGAGCAGAACTGCCCCATAGGGTTTCCTAGGCTGAAATCTTTATGGGAAGAGATTGCCAGGTCTTTTCTCAAGAGGAGTCACTGGTGGGTTCAAACTGCCAACCCATCAGTTAGCAGCCAAGTGCTTAACCACTGTACCACCAAAAGGCCCCCTTAAAACAAAACAAAAAAACAAACCCAGTGCTGTCGAGTCAATTATGACTCACGACTCATAGCGACCCTACAGGACAGAGTAGAACTGCCCCATAGAGTTTCCAAGGAGCGCCTGGTGGATTTGAACTGCCGAGCCTTTGGTTCACAGCCATAGCACTTAACCTCTACGCCACCAGGGTTTCCTTAAGTATCTATAGACGTTGCAAACTGACTTTGGAAACTGAATTTCCATATGAATAATTGTTCTATCACTGTTTGATTAGCAATATTTTAACTACACGGTTCCAGGCAGGCTTTCAGGCAACTAATTTTATCTGTGGCATGATAGTCTTTATATTCAATTCCCTTTCCATAGGTTTAATACCAAACCAGTTCATAGTGACCCTATAGGACAAAGTAGAGCTAAGGAGTGGCTGGTAGATTCAAACTGTCAGCCTTTTGTTTAGCAGCTGAGCTCTTAACCACTGTGCCACCAGGACTCCACAGGTTTAATAGAAAGTAAAATTTTACTGTAATTTTTTTAAAAAGCTACTGGTAATTTCACTGTTGCAACCTGGCAAAATATCCAAAGATCTAAATCAAAAGTATCTACCACCTTTGAAGTAGGTTGCATTAAAAAAAAAAAATTTTTTTTTCTGTTTTGTTTTGATGAAAAGGACAGGGTTATTCCTGGCAATTGTTTAACAGCTGACATAATTATATTGTCAGAAGTCTGCAGACTTCTGAAATTCATTTAAATTTCTTTCTGCTCAGCTGTTTTATGTGTAAATGTGGTATGAAAGATTACATCAAATTATATCTTTAATTATGTGCAGATAAAGCTCAGGGCCAGCTTAGCTTTCATACCACCTAATTTCTTCATGATAACCTTTTCTTACTCCACTCTAGAAACAAAACAAACTCATAAATGCAGCAGACATGTAAGACATAAAGAGCCTTTTTCTTTCTTCCTTCCTTTCTTTCTCACTCCTCCCTTTCCTCTTCCCACCCCTCTCTCAATCTGTTTTCTTCCTTTTTTTTCAAAGCTTTGATTTTTCCCTTGGAGAGAAGGTCAGGGACTTGGGGATATCCTGTCTACAGTATTGCTTTGTGCTTAAGGAAACATAAAAAAAAGACTTGCTTATTTCAAAGGAAGGTCATTATAACTACTGTATACAGTAGGATCACATTCTTCCCTCCCTGCTTGTTCTTGATGAGTAGAGATTACACGAAAAATCACTAGCAAGAAGTGGACACATTTTGACTAAGTACTGAGGGAAACAAGCACATTTCAATTAAGATGTGTATTTTTTTTTTTTCCAGATACCCTTGGGACTTTGCACGACTCTAGCGAACATAAATGTATTGCTTTCATAGCCTCTTACAGAAGCAATTACCAGTGGATGCAGAGATGGATGGGAGCACAGGAGGCTGGAAAGTGACCTGAACAGGAAATACAGAATTTTAAAATTTAATGAGACTTCCGAGAACATCTAATCTTAACCATGTGGAAACCCAGGGAGATAAAGTGGCTGGTAGGAGTGACACACAAGTTATTAGCAGAGCCAAGATCAAGAAACATAGCCTACTGTTCTGCCCACTTGACCTTTCTGGCCTTATGTTATACACATTTATCATCTCTCATCATGCCATAAGATGGTGCAAACGGTAATGCACTTGGCTACTAATCAAAAGGTTAGCGGTTTGAACAAACCCAGAGGCCTTCAGAAGGAAGGCCTGGCAATCTGCTGCTGAAAGGTCACAGCCATGAAAACCCTATGGAGAGCAATTCTACTCTGAAACACGTAGGGTCGCCATGAGTCGGAACAGGCTTGACAGCAACCAGTTTGGTTTTGCTTTTAACATTCTATAACTGATCTCGGGCAGGGACAAGAACTAGGGGTATTGATTGAGTTGCTGCCTCTTGTTAGGGAAGATAAACAACTTTTCTGGAGTGGAAAGAGGATCTGCTCATGAAATGCAATCCACAGTAGATTTCAAAGAACCATGTGTGTTATACTAAAGTTCTTTCTTAAGGATCAACACAAAGCTGGTTCTTATGAGGCTTAAAGATGTCCCAAAAGTCCAACTTTTCTAAGCTGCTGTACCACTCCATCATCTCTAACATCAGCTACTCCCTCTCCCCTCAGTACTCTCCCTCCCATCTTTGGGTTCCCTAATTTGCTGCAATATCTCACAGAACTTACGGGAAACGTATAAAGGAAATGGCTCACGCGGTTGTGGAGGCCGGCAAGTCCCAGATTCCTGGGTCAGGTGTAGAGTTCTCCCTGGCCCTTAGTCTGTGCCCAAAGGCACTCAGCTTTCTTGTTCCATTGGCTGAGAAGCTGACTGCGCCATCTCCTGTAGGCCTCTGCTGCCAGTCTCTCCTTCTCTTTGGTGGTGGGCTCTCCTCTTTGCGCCGAAATTGGCTCTTTTAAGGCAAAACTGACCAATCCCCTTGGCAGGCCACAATTACCCTATCACACAATCACCTGGGTGGGAGTTAAAAGACCATAGCTAGAAATGCCACACACGAAAGTAATTAGTCCACCGCATATATCCAGAGGGGTCACGGTCACTTCTGTGCCCCTAAGATGCCACATATAACCTGGCATTCCAAGGTGAAAAAAACACTCCTGCTGTCATAGGAGCCAGCAACAAAGAATAAACTATGCCCATCGGGAATAAAAAGTTCCCAGTACCCTGTGATATAACATAATTGTAGCATAGGTCCGAAAACAGTGCAATGAAGTTCGGAAATGAAAAATTTCTTCCCCTAGCCCCGAACGCCACGGCTCAAGTGTCATCTTTGAAGTGTCAACTTCAGCGTCTGAACATCAGCCTCAAATCCATTATCCAGCCTAAGATATTTTGAATAAGGGCCTGCCAAATACGGGAAAAACCATACAAAAGCAGAAAATAATCAACATTTAAGTAACATTAGATTTATGTTTCCTTTCTTAAAAAAAAAAAAAAATTTCACGTGCTCAGCTTAATGAGTAACTTTTAATATGGGAAGATTATACACATTCCATGTGTCATATAAAGTCACGACTGCTAAAGCGGGTGATTTAACATTTCAAGGAAAACTATGATTTACATGAAGGTCAAGTCCCCTTTTAAAAGGATATTAGGAGACATTACAAAAATAAGGAAGTGGTTATAAATCTGCATTCCAAGAATGGTAACTCCCTTGTATGGACATCCAAAAAAACAGTGGGCTAGAACAATTACATTCCTAGGCTAAGAGAACACTTAAATAAATATGTAAATAAATAAAACTGAAGAAAGCACACAAAGGTGAAAATCACAGCATTAAGACATGCATTTCTTTGAGGTGCTCGGTATTGAAATTCATGTGGTTAAACTAGAAGCTCAGATCAAATTCCCCTTAAATTCAGTGGACAAATTGTAGGATATAGCTTCTTCAAATACAGGGCTTATTTGCATGCATCAAAACGGACGTGGTTATAGATTGGTTCCACAAAAGCGATTTCTACTGGACTGGTAGTGCCCAAACCTGAACACTCACACCTGACTGTGCTAGTGCAAAGAGATCACTTATGTAAGCGGTATCGTGTCACTTCCAGTTCTGCAGATGGGAAGTGTGTGTTTCAACTTTTTGGTTTTCTTGTTAGGGTCTAACAAACAGCACTGTCAAAGAGAAATATAATGTAAGCCGTATTTTATATTTTCTGGTGAGCACTGTTTTACTGACTATGTGGAGGCATTCCACTGTGTGGATCATAACAAATTATGGATAAATTACAAAAAATGGAAATTCCAGAACACTTAATGGTGCTCATGCAGAACCTGTACATAGATCAAGAGGCAGTCGTTCCAACGCAAGGGGATACTGCATGTGGTTTAAAATCAGGGAAGTGTGTGTCAAGGCTGTTTCACCATACTTAATCTATATGCTGAGCAAATAATCTGAGCAGCTGGATTATATGAAGAATGCAGCATCAGGACTGGAGGAAGACTCATTAACAACCTGCGATATGCAGATAACACAACCAACTGGTGAAGAATACTGAAGATACCACGGATTGCCAGAAGAATGAATAAATCTGTCTTGGAAGAACTATAGCCAGAATGTTCACTAGAAGCAACGATGACAAGGCTTCATCTCACGTACACTGGATGTGTTATCAGGAGGGACCAGTCCCTGGAGAAAAATATCAGGCTTGGTAAAGTACAGGGTCAGCGAAAAAGCGAAGACCCTCAATGCGACGGATTGACACGGTGGCTGTAATAACAGGCTCAAACATAGAAATGACTGTGAGGTAGCACAGGACTGGGCAATGTTTTGTTCTGTTGTACACAAGGTAGCTATGAGTTGGAACCAACTCGATGGCACCTAACAACAATAAGCACATTTTAAAAAGTAAAAAGATGGAGAAATTCATTTGGCTGCTAACTGAAAGGTTGGAGGCTCAAGTCCACCCAGAAGCACCTGGAAAGAAAACCCACTGCCTTCAAGTTGATTCCAACTCATATCAACCCCACAGGGTTTCCAAGGCTGTAAATCTCTATGGGAGCAGCCTGCCATATCTTTCTCCCGCAGAGCTGCTAGTGGTTTTGAACTGCCCACATTTCGGTTAGCAGTCAATCGCTTTAACCACTGTGCCACCAGGACTCCTTGGAAAGAAAGGCCTGGCAATCTACTTTCAAAAAATCAGCCATTGAAACCATATGGATAGCAGTTCCATTCCAATACTCATAGGGTCACCATGAGTTGGAAATGACCCAACAGCAACTGGTTCGGTTTGTCAGATATAATGCAATATCTCCAAAATATCATCAAATTCAACATGAAAATTATTACTAGGATATTTTTACTTGTTATTCATACTTTTTTTACATTCTGTGTATATTTTACACTTATTGTGTATCTCAATGGGAAACCCTGGTGGTGTAGTGGTTAAGAGTTATGGCTGCTAACCGAAAGGTTGGCAGTTAGAAATCACCAGGCGCTCCTTGGAAACCCTATGGGACAGTTCTACCCTGTCCTATAGGGTCACTATGAGTCAGAATCAGCTTGAGGGCGACAGGTTTGGTTGGGTTTTGTTTTTTGGTGTATCTCAATAAAGATGCTATATTTTTACTGGAAGCACCTGATGTGTATTTAAATTACATAAAATAAATGCACATACCCAAATTGTTCTAAACTTAACTATAGGTTTTCCAATGACTGAATTGAGTGCGATTTTTAAATCTAAAATTAAAAAAAAATTTTAATTCAGTTCCTCAGCCATACTAACGTTTCAGGTGCTCAACAGCCTTGCGTGGCCAGTGGCTACTGTCCTGGCCAGTATAAACCTAACATATCCATGGGCCTGCCTCACAGAAGGAGTAATTTCTTCCACTTTCTTTCCAACTTCCCATGGAATATAAAAGTTAGGCAATAAACAAAACTTGAAATCAGCCCATGCGGAAATAAAGAAAATAATTTTTCATTATCTAAACCTTTATGGGATTTGGCTTATGACTGAAATACGGAAATGGAAGAAGTATTGTTCAAGAAAATAGATTTGATGAAATCTGTAACTGAGGACTGAATTAGAATGTATCTGAAGAAGGGAAGTAAATAATAAGGACTAACATGGACTGTGTATTTTTTAATTCTCACAATAGGAGGTACCTCTCTAAAATTCCAATTTTACTGATAAGGAAACTGAGATGCAGAGAGGTTAAGTAACTTAGAGATAGTAAGTGGAGTATACAGAACTTGAGTTTAACTAATTGACTAAATAACTCTTAGGAAATACTTCTGGCCTATGCACAATTATGGATATTGATTCCTGGTAGAATTTAGAGAAGACAAACAAGACCAAGCACAGTGATGGAAGCCATCACCAGTACGGCTATCCATTTAAGCCCCTCTTTATTAGTGAAAGTAGGAGCCGTGGTAGTGCAGTGGTTCAGAGCTACAGCTGTTAACCAAAAGGTCAGTGGTTCAAATCTACCAGCTGCTCCTTGGAAACCTTATGGGGCAGTTCTACTCTGTGCTATATGGTCACCCTGAGTCAGAATCGACTCAATGGCAGTGGGTTTGGTTTTTGGTTTTATTGACAATAAAGAGCCCTGGTGGTGCAGTAGTTAAGTGCTCAGCTGTTAACCAAAAGGTCAGTGGTTTGAACCCACCAGCTGCTCCACAGGGGAAAGATGTGCTTCCATAAAGATTACAGCCTTGGAACGCTATGGGGCAGTTCTACCATAGGGTCACTGTGAGACGGGATCAACTCGATGGCAACAGGTTTGGTTTGGTTTATGGAAGTGCCATAATCTCTAAATTCTTCAGGTGCCATGGTAACACAACATTCTCTCTCACAGGACACAGAATCTCTGGGAGCTGGAGCCTAGTAACCAGTGCTTTAAAAAGTTTTCCAGGTGACTGGAACATATATGGAAACCCTGGTGGCGTAGTGGTTAAGAGCTACAGCTGCTAACCAAAAGGCTGGCAGTTTGGGAACCCTATAGGGCAGTTCTATCCTGTCTTTTAGGCGACTCAACAGCACTGGGTTTTGGGTTGGGATGAGTCGGAAAGGACTTGATGGCAACAGGTTTGGGGTTTTTTTTTTTAATGTATACTGTGGTTGCCAATTGCTGAGACAGATTAGGGTTTGCATCAGAATCACCTGGGAGGCTTCTGAAACAGCTCTCTGAGCCCTACTCCCAGGATTTCTGATGCCATATATCTAGGGTGGGGCTCCAGAATTTGCATTTCTAACAAATTCTCAGGCAAAACTGATGCAGATAGTCCAGACAACACACTTTTGAGAACCACTAAGAAGGAAACCCTGGTGGCGTGGGGTCAGCAGTTTGAATCTGCCAGGTGCTCCTTGGAAACTCTATGGGGCAGTTCTACTCTGTTCTATTGGGTCGCTATGAGTCAGTTTCAACTCGATGGCAGTGGGTTTGGTTTTTTTTTTTTCAAAGCTGGAGGAAAGAGGAATGCACTTAACTAAGAAAACCAGGAAAATCAAACCAAACTCAACTGTCCTCTAGTCGATTCTGACTCATGGTGACCCCATGCATTACACAGGCAGTAGCCAGGTTACAGACGTCAACTTATTATATTAAAAATTTTGGTTAAATACAGTGGTTTGTAACAACAAACACATGCACTACTTTGTGATACTCATGAAAACACTGTGTGGTTTGGAAGTGTTTCTTAAGTGTTTTATATGCATACTCATTGCCATTGAGTCAGACTCATAGTGACCGTGTGAGGCAGAGTACTGCCCCATAGGGTTTTCAAGGAGCAGTCAGTGGATTCCAACTGCCGATCTTTTGGTCAACAGCAGAGCTCCTAATCACCGTGCCACCAGGGCTCCTTTATATGCATACCATTCACTGCTGTCATGTGGGTGCTGACTCAGAGCGGCCCCATAGGGTTTCCAAGGCTATAAATCTCTATGGAAGCAGGCTGCCACATCTTTCTCCCACAGAGCCACCAGCGGTTTCAAACTACCAACCTTTTGATTAACAGTTGATGGCTTTAATTACCATGCCACCAGGGCTCTTTTTTACATGCATAGAAAGGTAAAATATATACTATATATCAAGACAAACATTTGACTAACTGAGGCCAAATAAGAACCGTATGTACCTGTTCCACTTACCTACAAATTCAACTTACAACAGACTTAGGATCACGTTCATAGCCCAAGGACTGCCTGCAGAGTGGAACTGCTCTACAGAGTCTTCTTGGCTCTCATCTTTATGGAAGCATAGTCAAGGCCTTTCTTCTGTGGTGCTGCCGGGTGGGCTTGAATTGCCAACCTTTGGGTTAGTAGTTGAGAGCAAACAGTTTGCACCACCCAGGGACCTTTACTGAAGAAAGAAACCACTAAAAATTCTGTTGAGAACCTTTACCAGGAAGAAAGCCCTGGTGATCTATTTCTAAAAATCAGCCAATGAAAACCTTATGGACCACAATAGTCCGATCTGCAATCGATCATAAAGACGACACAAGACTGGGCAGCATTTCCTTCTGTTGTGAATGGGGTCCTAAGTTCAGGGACCGTCTTGATGACAGCTAACAGCGGCAACTTTGGGGCAATGTAACTAGGCTTACATCTGCCTCGGCCTCAGGGTAACAGTAGGTAACTGCTTGGATCCATGGAGTTGTGCTGGATGCCTTAGGTTTTAGCCATATACCTTCAACTCAGATGATATAGAAATCCAGAGCCAAGCCCCAGAGATTAATTTATGACGGAGCTGCTGAAGCTTAAACGTCCCTGAGAGTTGCAAACAGTTTGTGCTCAACTATTAAAGGTTGGCAGTTTGAGCCCACCAAGCAGCACCACAGGAGAAAAGCCTGGGAATCTATTTCCATAAAGGTTACAGCCAAGAAAACCTTATAGAGCAGTTCTACTCTATATAACACATGGGGTCGCCATGTCAGAACTGACTCAACGGCAACAGGTTTGGTTTTGGGTTTTGTACTAAAGGTTGGTACATAGGCACCTCCCACGGCCTACTAATGTGCTTACAGCGGTTTTTTTTTTTTGCTAAAATTTGTAAAAATAAGACATCTTTTTTTTTTTTTTTTTAAAGAAGGATGCCCATACGTTTTTGTATAAACTTCAGGCTCCACAAAACTCATATCCACCCATAGAGATCTCTTGTCCTCACTGTCCATATTCAGGTTTTTCTAGGAAAAAAATATATATTTTTTTTTAAATCTCAAGTATGCTTAGAGCCTTCTTCTACCTCTTACTAATATATGACATGGCTTTCTTTAATAGATTCCTGCAACATCTTTAATGGCTGTGTAATATGTACCCAAAAATATACTCAGCCAATTTCCTACTATAACCACTGAAAGTGGTTTCTACGTTTTTATATATTTAAAAGTATTGCCATGGTGAATATCCTTAAAGCTAAATATTTATGCCCACCCTTATTTCCTTAGTATTTCTCTAGGCAAGAAGTGTTGATATGTCCCATATGTATCTGGTTTCTACATTGTTGGGATTTTAATGTAATATTCAATTTTGTAACTTGAAGCTCTCTCCACTTAATTTATTACATGCACTTTCTCAGTTGGTACATAATTTTTAAGCTTAACATTTTTAATGGCTCTAGAACATTCCTCTCTGTGGATGTAACATAATTTACTGGCCTATTCCTCCAGTATATGGGTTACTTTGATTTTTCATTTTTATAAATAACACTACAATACACACTTTCCATTTCTTTAGATTATTTCCTTTACAAAGCTTCCTTTAAGTGGGTCAAAAAACATAATGGTGGCCAGTCAAATAGTATTGTGTATAAAATACGGGTCTGTGACAGAAAAATGTCAATGTGAACAGGGTTCACGATATGTGACCATATGAGCTTGAAGGTGTCTGAGCCAAGGAGAGCCTGTATTACAGAGTAATACAGTATATAGTAATATAGTATATTACAGAGTAGAACTGCCCATAGGGTTTTCAAGGCTGTAATCTTTACAGAAGCAGACTACCACATCTTTCTCCCTCGTAGCAGCTGGTGAGTTCGAACCACTGACCTTTCAGTTAGCAGCTCAATGCTTAACCACTGTACCGCCAGAGCTCTTTAGGGCTCCACAGACTACTAATATTCCCCACAATAAACCCAGTGTCCTAAACCCAGGCCTGGTGTCTACCTGACAGCTCACTTGACCTTTCTGGAAAATTTCTTACCCAGCTAGGGCCAAGAAGGTGTCCAGAACCTTTTTGATAAAATATGGTTGAAATGACTCACCAGTTACCAGTTGCCACTGAGTGGATTCTGACTCAGGGCGACCCCATAATTGTCAGAGCAGAGCTGAGCTCCATAGGGGTTTCAAGGCTGTAACCTTTCAGCACTAGATTGCTAGGCCTTTCTTCCAAGGCACCTCTGGGTAGATTCAAACTGCCAACCTTTAGCTAGGCAGCCAACTGCTTAACATTTGCGCCACCAAGGGATTCCTAACTGAGTCACAAATGGATACAAATTAAATAATGATAAAGTAGTATCTTTTAAGGGAATCCCTAGGTGGTACGAGCCCCCATTATCTCCTGCTACCCCTCACCCTGAAGTCCCTGGGTGGCGTAAACAGTTAAGCGCTTCACTACTAGTCGAAAGCTTGGCTGTTCAAACTCACCCAGAAGCGCCTCGGAAGACAGGCCTGGTAATCTGCTTCTGACAGGTCATTGCCTTGAAAACCTAATGGACCAGTTCTACTCTGCACACATGGGGTACCCATGAGTCAGGATCCACTCAAAGGCAAAGAATGAGAACAACAGTGTCTTTTAGCTGAGGTCGTGGCATCATAACCAGGCCTTAAGCACTGTTTTGTCTCCAGTAGTGGGTAGCATTACTCTTAGTCAATTACACTCAAGAGGCCCCAGATGCCAGTCAGGTAAGCGGAGTTAAATTTAGGTGATTTTCTGCCTATAGAATGCAGGCTAGTTAATTAGCCTACCCAAGGCCCAAATCCATAACCATGGTCTCTAACACTTACGCTAACCAGCGATCAGTACAAAAAAATAACTATGCGTACTATGCGTTGTAAATAACACAATCAGTCCTCCAGTGGTACTTGATAATGTCACACGGCACAATTAAAAGATGGCCAAAAGGACATTCGGACCATCCTAAATGTCTGAACACACACAGAAAACCTCACTGACCTTTTCGTTTCTGACCATGATATGGGGAGAATGGCAAATATTGCGCAGAAAGGGGCCGAAGGGGTGCATTTCCTTTCCGCACTTAGTCATTCATTTACTCAACAGAGCTACTGGTGCCCGGAGCTGGGGTAAGTGCTGGAAGTAGAGCAGGGACAATGATCCTATTACTGCCAACCATGCCCCACACTGAAACCTGCCACCCAAATCCACATGTTCACCATGAGGGAAGGGCTTATGGGTTTCCAACAGCACTTGAGAAGGAAGGAGTCTAAGTTAACAGTTGTTGTTGGTAGGTGCCATTGAGACATTCTGACCCCTTGTGACCAAGCAGAACTGCCCCATAAGGTTTTCTAGGCTGTATTCTTTTTTTAATCTTTACAGAAGCAGATGGCCAGTTCTTTCTCCCATGGAACTGCTGGATGGGTTCAAACCACCAGACCTCTCAGTTAGCAGCCGAGCACTTAACCTAGTAACAGCAAAGGTTAGCAGCCCATCGCTTAACCTAGTAACACCAAAGAGCTTTATTTATTTATTTAAAGAGATTTATTTGCTCCACAGGACTGACCTGAGTTTACACAACAATCCACCTTCCAGCTATTCATTAGGACCTGGATCAAGAAACCACCACTCCTGGGAAATCTGTGCCCCAAGCCAATCTAGGCTAAGTAGTACCCTTTGTTATTTTCAAAACAGAAAACAATAGGGACATTCCTTAAGTCTCAGGTCCCACTTTGCATTTGAGATCCTCCTTTCCACTGCTCTCCTCCCCTGAACAGGTCTGATGGCTTTTACATACTCTCCGCCCACTCTTAGGGCAGGCACCCGCAGTTTCAGACAGGTAATTCTCCTCTGGCTAAGTCCCACCCCTGCAGCTGTTTTGGTCAAAGTTTCCCCATGATTATCATCTGTCAGTTGCTGCTGGAAAAAGAAATTTGAGATTTAATTGCAGGTCTTTACTTGGCTGGCTGGAATCATATTTTGTATTTTTCAGCAACAATTACGAGTGCACACCAGCACAGCAGGACCTTGTGCTTAAGGTGTGGCACCCGCAGGTTCAAGTTCTGGTTGCTACTTCACCTTTGTGACTCGGAGAAGTTACTATGTCTCAGTTTTCCCAACTAGAAAATGGGGATAAGAATAGTACTTCTCCAATAGGGGAGCCCTGGTGATACAGTGGTTAAGAGCTATGTAAGGTAGGCAGTTCAAATCCCCCCAGCCATTCCTTGGAAACCCTATGGGGCAGTTCTACTCTGTCCTATAGGGTCACTATGAGTCAGAATCAACTTGACCGTAAGGGGTTTTGTTTTGTTTTTTGTTTTGGTCTCCAATGGGAAGGAATAAATTACAATGTGCTAAATTGCCTGACATGTAAGTACATTTTGGTGTTAAACATTTCCCAGAACATTCTTGTTTAATCAAATAGATTTTCACTTCTTTAAGTGTCCTAATACCTCTCTTCCAAGGAGCCATGGCAGCGCAATAGTTAAGGACTTGGCTGCTAACCCAACGATCAACTGATCATCTGATCTCAACTGATATCTGATCGTAGGCTAGAACTCACCAGAGGCTTCTCTTCCCATCAAGTTGCTTAGCAAAATGCAAATGCAATGAGGCCACACCAGATTTCTCAGAAGATGCAGGGACACTTACAGTTGACTGGCCAGCTGAGAGCAGGGTGTGGCGGCACAGTTTAGAAACCTTCCTTTGAGAATCAGCAGGAATCTAGATTCCCTCCCAGCTCTTCATCCCCACACCCACTCAAATCACCACATCCTTTCCCTCCCCACAGCTGCCACCACCCTAGCCTTGGCCCTCATCCTGGCCCCTTTCTCTGACTACAGATGCTTACAACCCTAGTCATCCTACTGCCAAAAACTTAATCCTCTTTTAACCGCATTCTTCAGTTTCATCCTCTCCACTCCCGCGCCTTTCAATGCTGTACAGAAGTACATCCCTCCCATAGAATTTTATTTTCTATGGCTTAACCCTGGTGGCATAGTGGTTAAGTGCTACAGCTGCTAATCAACAGGTCTGCAGGTCAAACCCACCAGGCCCTCCTTGGAAACTCTACGGGGCAGTTCTACTCTGTTCTATTGGGTTGACTTATGTGTCGGAATCAACTCGATGGCAATGGGTTTGGTTGTTTTGTTTTGTTTTTTTTTATCCATGTGCATCTCCCTCTTGAGTTAGATTCTTCCTCACCTAGAGATCTCCTGTTAATGCTCACCTACCCAATCAAGAAGGCCCAGCCCCAAACTCACCTCTCCCTTGAAGGCTTCTCTAAACCATGGTGCTTTATTGCCTGTGCTCCATGTTTTGTTTTGAATGGCGTAAGTCTTGTACTGCTCTAATTGTCTCATGCTTGTCAGTCAAATTATGTCAACTAGGTAGTGAGCTTTTTGAGATCATTCATTCATCACACAACTACTGAGGACCTACAACGCCAGGCACCGTGCTAGGCACTGGAGGTAACAGTTATCATTAAAACAAAACAAAACAAAAAAACCCAAACCCATTGCTGTCAAGTTGATTCTGACTCTCATAGCAACCCTATGGACAGAGTAGAACATGTCCCATAGGTTTTCCAAGGAGTGCCTGATGGATTTAAACTTTTGGTCTTTTGGTTAGCAGTCAAGCTCTTACCCACTGAGCCACCATTAGCTATCATTTATTGAGAATTTACTATGTATCAAACTGTATTCTAATTCTCATGATGATGCATTAAGGGAGGTCATGAGTTGGAATCGATTTGACAGCAAAAGTTTTGGTTTGGTTTTGACACCACCCTGGCTGATGGATAAGAAAACTAACAATCAGAGAGCTTAAGTAATTTACCCAACATCACATGGATAGAAAGTGAGAAAACTTGGACAAGATAGAAAACAGGGTTGAGAAATAGTACAGCAGGTAGCTAGGTGAATACCCAGACGTGACAGAACACAGGTCAATGCACTGTCCGTTAAGGCCAATAGTTCCAGACTAAGACAGCACGCACACCTTTTCACTTTGGTGACTGCGGTGCACCTAATCCAAGCCGTGGTCTTTCTAATCGCCTCATATGCATGCAGAAGCTGGACAATGATAAAAGAAGATAGAAGAACTGATGTACTCGAACTCTGGTGTTGGTGAAGAATATTGAGTCTACCATGGACTGCCAGAACAAACAAGTCCGTCTTAGAAAAAAATACAACTAGAATGCTCCTTAGAAATGAGGATGGTGAGACTTCCACTCACTTACTTTGGGAAAATTAATCAGGAAACAGACATCATGGTTGGTAAAGTGGAGCGTCGGAGAAGCAAGGGAGGCCCTAGTAAGATGGATTGACACAGTGGCCAAAACAATGAATTTAAACATAGCAGCGATCATGAAGACGGCAGGACCAGGTAAAGTTTATTCTGTTATACACAGGTCCTTATGAGTCAGAGCTGACCAACAGCAACAAACAAGACTGACTAGGAAGAAAGGCCTAACTATCTAAACCTGAAAATTAGCCAACAAAAGCCTTATGCATCATAACAGAATATTATCTGATATAGTGCTGGAAGTTGAGCCCCCCAGGATGGAAGGCACTCAAAATACACAGATGCCTCAATCATGGACTTGAGCATATCAAAGAGCATGAAGATGGTGCAGGACCAGGCAACTGTTTCTTTCTGCCATACATAAGGTTGCCATAGTCAGGGCCCACTCAATGGCAACAACACTTTATTATATACATATATATAGTGAGAACCCAGTCTATGACTTATACATATTCAAAATCAAACCAAACCCACTACTGCCTAGTCGATTCTGACTCATAGCGACCCTACAGGACAGACCAGAACTGACCCATAGGGCTTCCAAGGAGTAGAAAGTGGATTCGAACTGCCTACAGTTTGGTTAGCAGCCAAGCTCTTAACCACTGCGCCACCAGGGCTCCATATATACATAAAGGCAGAGTTCCTTTAGCTGCTCAGTATTTTTTATTAGTGACTTAGACTATAATTACATAGGCATGCTTATCAAGTTTGTGGATAACTCAGTGTGATTATGGTAGTTATGTACTGGAATTTAAAGTGAGGCAAACAACTAGCGCAATAGATTTATCAAACAAAATGAAACTGAACAAATCTAAGAATATAAGATTTAACTGGGATAAATACAGTATCCTGCATGAGAGTCCAACTATCCAAGAGCACAAGTGCATCAAGGAAAAGACATGGCTTTGCAACAACACTTGGAGATAAGAATCAACAATAAGATCAATATGACTCAAGAGGGGAATATGGCTACAAAATAGCTAATACAATAATACGATATAATAATACATCATAGGTTATATTTACAAAAGTACACATCTAGGAAGTGGAAATTCCACTATCTTAAGTGCTTTTATACTAAATCTATAGTTATTTTAAGCCCCAGCACTGAAGAGAGTCAAACTGGCATATACATTCAGATGAAGTTAATTGATATAATTAAGACAGTGAAAACCCATTATAAAGAATTATCATATTTCACAATTCTATAAATTACAAGTCAACTAAATACATGGACTCAATCTAACCTGAAGCTAAGTTTATAACGTATAATTTTACACTGATATAATTCCCAGGCTTTCCTGTGAAGGTATAAGATCAGGTCATGGCAGCTCCTGTCTTTGTAAGCAATCCCAAAATTGCAACTGTAAAACGGCATGTTTAAAACAGGCCCCTATTAACTCCATATCTTATCAACTCAGGTCACCTAATATGTTCCTTGACTTTAAAGGAAAAGCCTGACTGATAACCTACTGTGACCAGCTGGTAACATTCAGGAGGATTTCTATTCCTAATACGGAAAAAGCATATACGAATGGTGTGAGGGGGGTGTCTGACCTCCTCCAACTTCACGAAGAGGAGAAAAGAGTCACCATTAGCATCAGTCCAAAGCTGATTCCTATGAGGTGGAGGTCAGACATACCTCCCCTTTCCAACCTTTTTACCAATTCTGACATCAGCCATCCCTCCCATGGTACTCTACTCCTTTGTTGGGTTCAATAATTCGTTGCAATGGCCACATAACTCACAGACTATACTCTCAGTTATGGGGTTTCTTAGAGAAGTAACAGGTTACAATTCAGGATCACGAACAACTCAGGATACAGCTCTTCCATCAGGATGGCCTCTTCTCAGCTGTGCCTGCAGGAGGGCGCCCCCAGCCCGGCCTCCACCATGCTCCAGCAAATGTTACAAAGCTCTTTAGCTCCACCAACAAGTGCCCAGAGGCACCCCGCTCCACCAGAAAGCCTCCCGCCCAAAGGCACTCAGTTCTCTTGCTCCGTGGGTCAGCACACCCACTGTAACCACCTTGCTCCGTGGGCTGTGACGCTCACTGCACTGTCTTGCAGCAGTCTCCTTGTTCTGCTACCATCATTTCTCTACCTTCGCTTCTCACTGTCTTGTGCCATCTCTAGTGTTACAGCTCTCTCTGTCTTCTGGATCGAGGAGGCTCTCAGTTCAGGGACCCTGGATCCAAAGGACAGGCTCCACTTTCATCTCTACTTCTTGGTGGTAGTGAGGTCCTCCCTTTTATCCTCTGGGATGGCTCATTTTAAGCTTAGCAGGATGGCAAAACTGACCAATTCCCTTGTTAGGGTTCCATATACCTTATCTGCATGGTCCCACCCCAACAAAAGTGCTACGCACCATATGTGCATTATTAGCAAGCTGCCCAATCCCTTTGATGGGCCATAAGCACCTTATTTACATAGTCCTACAAATCATTTGGTGGGAGTTACAAAGCCATGGAGAGAAAGGTCACATAAAAGTGATCTATCACACCGCAAAGCATTTAACCTTACTTCATACAGCATGCTGAAACAGACTTCCACCTACAGAACAACTGGGGAATTAAGTAAAAACCAATATTCGCTTCTGGGGTAAAAGTAATCAAAATTATATAAAGTCAGTATTGGCAAACATTTGGCACACCATTATTATTCCTGTGTCAGACAAGACCCTCTATGGCAACTGCCTGATGAATTAATCATCATTTTTATTATCCAAAAAAAAAAAAAAAATTTTTTTTTTTTATTTTTATTATCCCCTTCTCCTTGAGGTTAGCTGGCTTCATGACTGCCCGGCTAGAGATTATGTTTTCCCACCTCCCTTGCAGCTAGATAGGGACATGTGACTGAGCTCTAGTCAGTCCCACGTGAGGGGCAATACTTCGTGTACCTTCAGGGTCACATCCTTTAAAAAACAAAATGCTTGTGCTTCTCTCCTCTTCTTTATGGTTCCGTAAGACTTGAATGTAAACCATGCGACATGGGTGACACCCTACAGCAGGGCTGTCCAAAAGAATTACAGTGCAAGACATATGTCATCTTACATTTCAGGTAACCACATTTAAAAACAAGAAACCAAGGGAATTTTAATACATTTATTTATTCCAATATGTCCCAAATATTAGCACTTCAACGTGTAAAGATTGTAATATTTTACATCCTTTTTTTTTTTTTTTTTTACTAAGTCTTTGAAATCCGGTGTATATTTTACACTTATGAAAAAAAAGTCTCAATTTGGATTTTAAATGTTCAAGAGCCACACTGTGGCTTATGGCTATCACACTGCACAGTTTAGCTCTTGTGGGTGGCAGAACACAACAAAGAGCCTGGGTCCCAAGATGACTCTATGGAGCAGAGCTGCCCGGCTGGCCCTGGAGTGCTCAAAACTGTGATTTGAAAAGAAAACAACTTCTATCTTGTTTGAGCCACTGTATTCAGGGCTATTTTGTTACAACAGCTTATCCTGTACTATAATTAATATGTCCACTGGGACTTCACAGAAAAAGACTGCAGATTTTTAGCTATGAAACAACCCTTCCAAGAATGGACAGACCATTGAGTTCGCACCAACTCTCATCAAAAACCCCTCCAAAGAATAACCCAAGTTTGAAAAGCTGTCGTAGAAACATTCTCAGCATTGGGAAATACATCTCAGAACAAATATGTCCAAGGAGAACATGTGGTTCCTTGAACCTTCTCTTGGTCTATTCCCACACTATAAATATCTACGATTCTTAGCCAACAGCCCACTGGGCAGCCTAGGAAGGAGGGAGTTAGACACCATCAGATCAGATAACGTGGTCTCCCAAGAAAATAAAAGATGCAATCCTTTTAGGCAGTGCTTCCCAAAAAGTGAAACTATTTTGATTAATGCAATAAAAACTGCTTTAATAACTGGATAGTCAGATTGATCAGAAACATTGACTTTCCTTTTTTAGAAGGAGCTAGGAACACAAGCAAAAGGAACACCAAGGCTAATTACTAAGGTAATTTTTATAGATATACTGGGCCTTCGGATAAGGCAGACACCTATTTTCATATATGTGAAAAGTAACCAATTAACCAGTTGCCGTCAAGTCGATTCTGACTCATGGCCACCCCATGTGTGCCAGAGTAGAAATGCCCCCCCCATGGTTTTCAGCGGCTGATTTTTCAGAAGTAGATCATCAGCCTTTCTTCTGAGGCGCCTCTGGGAAGACTTGAACTACCAACTTTTTGGTTAGCAGTCAAGCACATTAACCGTTTGCCCTCTAAGGTGCTCCTACGTGAAAAGTAACCACCTCTATATAGCAAAGATCTTTGGGTAGAAACTTAACTGAACACCTCCGTGGTAAGAATTCAGAAGGAATTCCTGTTTCACTCCCAAGGGGAGGTTACATAGAACATCTAGGTCAACAACAGCCTTAGTGTGAAATGATTAGGTAATTGTTTCAGCATAGAGAGACAGAGATAATAACCTGGATGATTCACTGCTTGTGTAGATGATCAAATTTCCACAAATTTAGGGCCAGGGTCTCAGTTTCCTATCAGTCTCCAGCAGCAGCTCGAATAGTATGGCGTTTAAACAAGAATTCTCAGGATTATGGTCCAGGGTAACTAGAATGATGCTGTGATCCAGTTAGCCAATAATGGGGCTCCATTTGGACACAGGCATCCCACTGGCTCCAGAGGAAAAACAGAGGTAGCATCTGTTCTTTTTCACTTTAGAATTCAAGTCTGAATTACATTTGCCACTTAGAAAACCAACAACCCAAGGCTGCTTCCAGTCCCCTCCCCTCCCCTCCCACCACAGGGAATGACACTGGCATGGTTCAGCATAACTACTACAGAGAGCAGACAGCACTTGTAAGAACGTAAAATCACTGTATGGGTCTTGAGCTTCGGGGACAGGGCAGAATTCATTTTACTCAACTTTATTTTACTCACTTTGGAGCTTCGAACTTCAAGGGGGTGAGTGCCCTGGGTCAGCAAACGTGAGCAGTGGTTGGCACTGCAAGCTCTGGTGTCAAAAATACCTGGGGTTCAGATCTTTCAGCCATTTATTAAATGTGCACTCTAGCCAAGTTGCTTACATTGCCTCCACCTTAATTTCTTCCCTTGTAAAATGCTACCATAATAATGGTCCTTACAGGACGGGGCTGTTTTCGCATTACAGGATGAGGAGCATGCAATGGGAGGGTACAGAGCTTGGCACACAGTAAGCATTCAATAAACACTTACTCCTTATTTCTGCTGTAGTGGTCAGGGGTCAATACATGCTCAGTTTTGCCATTAATATTATATACTAAGCACTGGCCCCCACTGAAAAAAATGTGATCCTCTGGCCTTACTCTTTAGACACTAGAAAGAGTCCCAAAGATGAAGAAACCATGACACCAAGGTCTAGGAGTGTGTGTGCTCAGTGGGGATTGCTGGGGCTTCAGAGAAATTGCTCTAGGAGGGAAAGACATAGAGGTGAAGTCAGGCAGCAAACACACCCCCCACTGAAGAAGACCTGGAAGATTCCAAGCAAGCCATGAGGCTGACCCTATTTCTCCCCAGAAATATACTAGAAAGTCTCCCACCATTACCTACAGGGGTCATCTCTGACGTATTTTTAAATTATGCCTATGAAAAAAGAAAGTCTTCCAAGAGGCTTGGTTAAGGCTTCTCTGTTGAGGAGAAAGAGACTCGGAATTTGAATACTCCTTTTTTTTTGGTGGTGGGGGAGGAAGGGGGCTTGGGAATCTGTAAAAACTTATTATGAATGACTAAAAACTCCTTTAAAAAAAAATCTTGGCAGAACTGTAGGTTACTGACCTTCGAGAGAGTTGTTATCTCAACAGGCAAAAAATTCAAACCTCTATCTGGGCAGGATATGTCTGCTTCCTCAAGATTCATGGGGTGAGCATTTCCTTGGCCCAAAGCTGCAATCGTTAGTAGCCACTTCTTATAAATCTACCACCAATTTAATCTTCCATGGAGCCAACCATCTTAAACTGGCTGCTTTTTTTTGGTTTTTTTTTTTTTTTTTTTTAATGAAATGTACACAGCTTTTCCATGACAGTGGAAAACATAATTTGGAACAAGTCTTTCATAAAATTAAATGCACACCCACAAAGTAAACTGTGAAGCCCTCGATCAAGTTTGAGAGGCATTTCTCAAGATTTGTTACAAAGATCTTTCAAATCCCATTTCCCATCCCTCGACCTCCACCCACTTTACTCAAGGCACTAAAAACTGGCATTTACAAAGAAATTCCAGAAGCCTGAGCATTTTATTAGCCAAGGGAAATCCCAACCTTCTTGGCCTCATTTCTCATGATGACAGCTCATTTTTCCATGTGGAACCACATACCAGTTGCTGGAAATATTTAAAGAGGTAACGAAGCCACTTTCAAACTATAGTCATAAAAGATATAAATAATGATGATTTAGAACGCTATGTTCATTTTTTAAGTATAAAAGTCAAGTATCTCCATTTTCAAAAGTAGAATGAAAAATTTATAGGCGTTCTTATTAACACACTCAGAGCCATGCCACAGGCACTCCGCTGCTTTTCCGAAGTATTACTATTTTGCATGTCAAGGGCAATTTTTTTTTAATTGTGTTAAGAATATAAACAACGAAACATTTGCCATTTAAACATTTTTTCCATGTACAATTCAGTGACATTAACTACATTCATCATCTTGTGCAACTACCACCACTGTCTTTGCCAAATTTTTCTATCACCCTTAACAGAAACTCAGTGTTCCACAGCAGTAACTCCCCCTTACTCCCCTCCTCCAATCCCAGTAGCCACTAGCACACTTTGGTCTCTATACATTTGCCTATTTGTCTTAGTTATTTAGTGCTGCTATAACAGAAACACCACAAGTGGATGGTTTTAACAAACAGAAGTTTATTCTCTCGTAGTCTAAAAACCCAAACCAAACCCATTACCACTGAGTCCATTCCAACGCACACCTACCCCTATAGGATAGAGCAGAACTGTCCATAGAGTTTCCAAGGAGAAGCTGGTGGATTCAAACTGCCAACCTTTTGGTTAGCAGCCATAGCTCTTAACCACTGTGCCACCAGGGCGCTGATCTCACAGTCTAGTAGACTAGAGGTCCGAATTCAGGGCGCCAGCTCCAGGAGAAGTCTTTCTCTGTTGGCTCTGGAGGAAGGTACTCGTCGTCAATCTTACCCTGGTCTAGGAGCTTCTCAGTGCAAGGACCCTGGGTTCAAAGGACATGCTCTGCTTCTGGCACTACTTTTTTGGTGGCATGAGGTCCCTCTCTCTCTGTGTTTGCTTCTCCCTTGTATATCTCAAAAGAGATTGGATTAAGACACAACCTAATCTTGCAGATTGAGTCCTGCCTTATTAATATGATAGAGGTAGGATTTACAACACATAGGAAAATCACATCAGATGACAAAATGGTGGACAATCACACAATACTGGGAATCATGGCCTAGCCAGGTTGACATGAATTTTGGGGGGGGGACGCAATTCAATTCATAACACTATTCTAGATAGTTCTTATCAGTGAAACCAGGCAATATTTATCCTTTTGTGCCTGACTTATTTCACTCAACAAAATGTTTTCAAGGTTCATCCATGTTGTAGTATGTATCAGGACCTCATTTCTCTTTTTGGCTCTATTGAATGCATATACAACGTTTTGTTTATGCATTCATCTCCATCTGTTGTCTACTGTGAACAATGCTGCAGTGAACACTGGTATACATGTACCTGTTTGAGTCCCTGCTTTCAAGTCTGCTGGGTATATACCTAAGAGTAGAATCGCTGGGTCATATGGTAATTCTGTTTTACCAAGCTGTTTTCCACAGTGGCTGTACCATTTTAAATTCCGCCTCTCCCCAGTAATGGATGAGGTTTTCAATTTTTCCACATCCTTGTCAATACTTCTTCTTTTCCATTTTTCTAATCATAGCCACCCTAGTGGGAGTGAAGTGGTATCTCACTGTCATTTTGATTCACATTTCTCAAAGGCTGACTCTACCTATTGGGCTGTAGAATGGGCTCCCTGCATTAGCTGTTCCCCCTCTCCTAACCATCTGCTGGGGTTGATTTCTGTCCCCTCAATTATATCTGCCCAAGTCCTAACTCCTGGTACCTACAACTGGGGCCTTATTTGAAAATACGGTATTTGCAGATATAATTAATTCAGAGTTGGTGGGCCCTAATCCAACATGATTGGTCCTTATAAAAAGCAACATAAACATAGAGGGAACACAGCCATGTGAAGACACAGGTATAAATGGAGTGACGCTGTCACACACCAATGAACTCCTGTGGCTACCAGATGCTGGGAGAGACAAGGAAGAATCTTCCCCTAGAGGCTCTGGAGAGAGCAAGGCCCTGCCAGCGTCCTTCCTTCTAGCTTCCAGAGCTCTGAGAGAAGAAATTTCTGATGTTTTAAGCCACCCAGCTTGTGGTACTTTGCTATAATAGCTCTAGGAAACTAATACATGATCCTTCCATCCTTCCAAATCCTACCCATCCTCAAGGAATGGATAAAACTTCACCGCCATAAAGTTCCTCCATTTTCTATTTCCAGTGATTTGCCCCTCTCTGAAATTCTATAGTGTTTATCGTCCAGACAACATCTTAGTATCTATATTCTATACTGTTTGTATTTTGCCTTAGCTATTTCCTGTGTAATTTTAATGCCCTCAACTAGCGTTATGAGCTTCTTAAAGACAAGAAGCATATTTTAGATTTCTCCTATATTCCCTCTAGGGTCTAACCAAGGTTTAAGAACTTCCAAAAGAAAGTTATGAATGGGAACTGAAAAATGTTTAATTCCATAACTCTCTTTGCCCTTTGTGGGTTACCTGCAGGGTCTCAAACTTGCTTATAAGGCAAGTAGACAACGAGATTGTCTAAGTTCAGCTTCCGGAATCAGGCTTATTCCTCTATTACACTTGCCTTTGACAAGATGTCAGTCTGATCTAAGTCAGATGTTCCAGAAGGACACTCATATTAAGCCTGTACTCGCATGATGGTCCTGGAGTAGCAGAGTGACTTACAGCTGTCCACAGGAGCCTCCTTTGGGCCATTATTGTCCTTTTTTACTCCTGGGTTTTGCTCTCAATGGCCACAAACCGATCTGGCTTCAGACCTCCCAGAACAGGCTGGCTGAAATCCAGTGGGTCACCTGTCTTCTCTTTATGAAAGCTCAAACATGAGCTGTTATCCCCCAGAAACACAAAGAACCTTTCTTCCCCCTTCTCTTTTCAGCCTCACACAAAGACAAGCAGTAAATTCGATGGCTGAAGGCTGAGGATAGTTCTTTGAAAGAGACCACTCACTTTGGGCAATAAAGATTACAGTTTGGCTCATTTACCTCAGCACAAACATTTTAAAATGTTTTTCATTTAACACATAATAGATCTCTATGCATAAACCAAAAAAATTTTAAAAAACCTGTTGCCGCCAAGTCAATTCCAACTCATACTGACCCTTCAGGACAGAGTAGAACTGCCCCGTAGGGTTTCCAAGGAAGCGGCTGGTGGATTCGAACTGCCAACATTTTGGTTAGCAGCCAAGCTCTTAACCACTGTGCTACCAGGCTCCATATGCATAGACATATACAAAAAAAATTCAAACTGAAAGGTATGTTGCAAAAAGTTAAGTTTTCCTCCCCCAAGGACTCCCATTTGCTCAATTTCCCCCTCGGCGGCAGTAACTGTTAGCACGTTATTCAGATAAAAATTAATTTAATAAATAAATAGTATTTATACTTTTCAAGTTCTATTTTTTCCCACTGTGTGAATAATTTTAATTCATTTAATTAACCCCTTATTTTTTAGACTTTTAGGTTGTTTCTTAGCTTTGCTGTTGTTGTTTTAATCTTTTTTTTTTAATTGTAGTAAATGTTAGGTTTTCTGATTAAGAGAAAGGAATAGGGACACAGCATCTCCTGCAGGACACATCCCTTAGATGTGTGTTTAACACACAACAGAGCAGTAAATCTTCACAACCTTGTGTAAACAACATTACTATTTCCTCTCCTTTTCAGGTGAAGAGCCAAAGGCACAGGAAGGGCAAGAAACTCATCAAGGGTCACAAACCCAGATCCGAGTCCAAAGCAACTTTTTTCAACTGCTCCCTACATAGTCCGGAAACTCTGGTGGCGTAGTGGTTAAGTGCTACGGCTGCTACCAAAACGTCGGCAGCTGGAATCCGCCAGGCGCCCCTTGGAAACTCTATGGGGCAGTTCTACTCTGTCCTATAGGGTCACTATGAGTCAGAATCGACTCGACGGCAGTGGCTTTGGTTTGGGTTTTGACTACATAGTCCTGTCTCTTAAAATCTAATCTCAGCCTACACTCTGGGAGAAAATTTTGGGGAACCACATATCTGATAAGGGTCTAATATCCAAAATATATAAAATACAGCTTAACAGCGAAAAGCCAAATAATCCAATCAAAAAATGGGCAAAGAACTTGAAAAAACATTTCATCAAAGAGAATATTCAAATGGCCAACAAGCACATGAAAAGATGCTCAACGTTACTAGCCATTACCGTACCCGTTGCTGTCCAGTCAGTTCCAACTCAGAACGACCCTACAGCACAGAGTAAAACTGCCCCATAGAGTTTCCAAACTGCCGGCCTCTAGGTTAGCAGTCAAACTCTTAACCACTGTTCCACCAGAGCTTCCATCAGCCGTTAAAAAAAAAGCAAACCGGTTGCCGTCCAGTCAATTCTGACTCATAGCAACCCTATAGGACAAAGCAGAACTGCCCCAAAGGGTTTCCAAGGAGTAGCTGGTGGATTCGAACTGCAGCCCTTTTGGTTAGCAGCCATAGCTCTTAACCCCTGAGCCACCAGGAAGATGCAAATCAAAACCACAATGAGATACCATCTCACCCCCATTTGACCAGCATAGATCAAAAAAACAGAAAACCACAGGTATTGGCCAGGTTGTAGAGAAACAGGAACCCTCATCCATTGCTGATAGGAATGTAAAATGGTACAACCACTGTGGAAAACAGTCCTTCAGAATGTTGAACAGAAAACTACCATATGACTCAGCTATTCTACTCTTAGGTATATACCCAAGAGACCTGAAAGCAATGTTATGAACAGACACATGTACACCAATGTTCACAGCAACACTATTCACAAGAGCCAAAAGGTGGAAACAACATAAAAGGTCCATCAACAGATGAATGAATAAACAAAATGTAGTACATACATACGGAGAAGTATTAGTCAGCCATAAAGAGAAATGAAGTCACGACGCATGCCACAACATGGACGAACCTTGAAAACATTATGTGGAGTGAAATAAGTCAGTCGTAAAAAGACAAACATAGTATGATCTCACTTATATGAAAAACGCAAACAGACAGAAACTAAAGATTATCAGTGGTTACCAGGGGTTAGAGCGAGGGGAAAAGGGAGTCTTTGCTTAGGTGGCGTGAGTTTATGTTAACAGCAGAGGCACAGTTTGGAAAAGGATTGCGAGAATGGTTGCCCAAATTGAAGAATGTAATCTATGTCACTGAATGATACATGTAGAAATTGTAGAATTGGTATGTTTTGTTGAATATATTTTCACCACAATAAAAAAAAAAAAAAAAAACTAATCTCCATCCAAAGCTCCTCTTTCAGGAAACATGGGCTGTGGAATCTATCTCGGTTCAAAAACTGGTTCTACGACATACAGCTCAAAGGGCCCAGACAAGTTACTGCACTTCTCCAGGCCTCAGTTTCCTCATCTGTAAAATGAGCTTAACAATAGTAACTACGGCATAAGGTCTGGGGCAAGAGTAAGTGAATTTCAAGCAGAGTTTCGCATAGCACCTGACATAAACACTTCACAATGGTTAGTTATTGTCATTATTATATCATGTAGCTAACAAGCTAGGGCTGAAACAAAGGGTTTTCTTGTTTTCGTTCTCTCCATTTAACTGAGCTTTGGGGCTTTGGGGAAAAATCTGGGATAATCTTGGGGAGTTATTTGAAATTGCCTGGCTCTATCTATACCAATTTCCTTTGCTCCCCTCCCCCAAGCCTGCTCTTCTAACATTTCTTCTCTTAGCATCAGTTGCCAAAATCACAGCATTTTCGGCTGCCAAATCCTAGAAGCTTTTACTAGTGTTATTACCGTGATTTTTTCTTAAATCATGGAAATGTTTCCATTTTTTATTGAAAACTGGAGTCCAGCAATACCCTCCCTACTACCGCTAGTTTTTAATTTTTAACCTAATGGTTTGTGTACCTTTCATTTCCCCAGCCTTGTTCAGAAAACCACAGCACTTCAGAAAGATGAAATTTTGCTAACACAATCTCAACTTGTGTAAATCGAAGCTAGCCAGATTCCCTTGGAATGGAAAAAGGCATTTGTGAACCTGGTCACACAATTTACAAACCCATATCCACTGAACTGGGCAACATTTTCTGTTTAATTGCTTCTTCCTTCTTATCTGAAAGCCAAGTGAGATATGTAGGCTGTAGTATCATCTAGCAGGCAGATGAGGTTGAAGGCTTCTCAGGGGAGGGGCAGGAGCATGGGGCTAAGGAAGTCAGATGACCTAGGCACTTGCCCTGGCCAATAGCCAGTTGTTTGACTTTGGCCAAGTCACTTCACATTCTCTGACTTTTAATTCACTGACCTGAAAAGTAATAAAGTTAGGTCAACTTTCTCCTAAGACCCTCTCTAGCTCTAATTTTCTCTAAGTGACACAACATATTACAATCATTCTACAAGCATCCTGTCTGGCCTGGCTGGGCCTTATTGCACAGTAAGTTACATGTCATGACACAGCCTCAGGAGATAAGCTGTGGCACAGCCTCAGGAGACAAGCTTCAGCCAAAAGGAGGTATGCGTGTGACATGCTACCATAAAAGACACAGCCTCCATTTACTGCAAAAATGCAGTTGTGCACAAAGATTAGACAGAGCTATAAAACAAAAAATAATATACACGAGGAACGTGCTTCTTAGTTCATTCAGATATACCAGACCAAATGGGCAGCTCCTGTCCAAAAGCAGGATGAGAAGGCAGGAAGGGACAGAAGCAGGACAAATGGACACAGGGAATCCAGGGCAGAAAGGGAGAGGGTGCTGTTACATTGTAGGGATTATAACCAATGTCACAAAACAATATGTTTATAAATTTTTGAATGAGATGGTAACTTGCACTGTAAGCTTTCACCGAAAGCACAATTAAAAAAAAAAAAATGCAGTTGTGCTAAGATATCAAAATATAATTCATGGCAAAGCAACAGAGTTCAGGGCTTACCTTTAATTGTTGTTAGGTGCGGTTGAGTTGATTCTGACTCATAGCAACCCCATGTGATAGAGTAGAACTGCCTTAAGGGATTTTCTAGGCTGTAATTTTTATTGAAGCAGATCACCAGGTCTTTCTCCCTCAGAGCTGCTGGGTGTGTTTGAACTGTCCACCTTTCAGCTAACAGCCAAGCCCTTACCTACTGTGCCACCAGGGCGCTCCTTTACTGTTGTCATTAACTTGATTAGGATTTGTAGCGACCCTATAATTACCTTTAATTTCCTAATGCTAGATGATGGCTACATTTGGAAACCCTGGTGGCATAGTGGTTAGGTGTTACGGCTGCTAACCAAAAGGTCAGCAGTTCGGACCTACCAGTCACTCCTTGGAAACTCTATGCGGCAGTTCTACCCTGCCCTATACGGTCGCCACGAGTCAGAATCAACACGAAGGCAATGAGTTTGGTTTGTTTTTTTTTAGATGATAGCTGAACAGGCCCATTTTGAGGGAGGCATATCTGGGCTTCCTTCCAATACCCTTCCACGAACTTCTCCCAATTAAACAGTCTGCCAAAAGCATCCAGAGGGTGGCTAGTACAAGACTGGAATCACAGCAGGCTTGATAAGGTGACCTTTGGTTACAATATCATTGTATAGAATCCCTCTGCTGTGTTACTCTTCCCAGTTTTCTCCTCTGGGAGCCTGTTTCATAATTTTGACATCATAACTGGTGCCTTCAATCCAAAATCTTTTATGATGGATAATAAGTAAGTAAGAACCCCAGGAATTCAAGGGGAGTAAGTCCTTGGGTGGCACAAATGATTCGCGCTCAGCTGCTAATCTAAAGATTGGAGGTTTGAACCCACCCAGCAGCACTGCAGAAGAAAGGCCTGGTGATCTACGTCCATAACGATGACAGCCAAGAAAACCCTATGGAGCAGTTTTACTCTGTAACATACGGAGTCAGAACAGCCTCCATAGCAACAGGATTATTTTTTTGTTTTTTGTAAAGGCACAGGTTGCAATGGATAGTGTTGCCTTACCGCTAAAGCAACAGAAAGTTTAAAAAAAAAAAGTTTCCTAAAGCCAAGATGAACATGTTCCTTAAACCACACTCCTGAGACTGGCCTCCTCTAAAAACTGACACAGTTACTCAGGATTTTGGCAATGTTAGAAATGCTGAGCCTTTTACTGATTCTTTTCCTTAAGATGTTTGACTGTTCTTTTCTCTACAAGGCACAGATTCTGGGAATAAAAAACTATATATCTTTTTGGAAAGCTATACACACAGATAGCAAAGAACCCAGGGCATGGCATTCACAAAGGCACCTGGAACTGGGACTGAAAGTCGCTCTGTTGTCTGTAGTTGATTAACCCTCCGCTTATCAAGGTAGGGCTGGAGCGCTGTTTCTGTAGCTCCAAGGGGCTGAGTGGGAACAGCCAGACGGTGAGTCACAGCATACTTACATCACTCTTCCTGAACTTTGCTTTCAAGCTCTTCATGTTTACTCCATTCAGCCTTCCAAAGCTCTAGAGGAGACTTCTCAACATCTAAGCAGAAAATGAAAGAAAGAAAGAAAGTTATCTAGGGCTGCAAATAAACACCCTAGCTATTGTCTCCTGGTTAGATTACAACTTTGAGCAGGGCACAGGAGATGAGGTTGGGCTGGAAATGTGGTCAGAGCTGAGAAACAGTAATGAAAATATGCTGTGTCCACTTGTGATACACACTCTATCAGAATGTATAAATTTTACCCCAACTTTTCAAGTATTAAAACTAGACCAAGTTTAAGTAACTGCTTACCCAAACTACTGTACGGTGTGTATCGTAACAAATTATGGATAACATTCGAGAACACTTAATCGTGCTCATGAGGAACCTGTACACCGACCCAGAGGCAGTTGTTTGAACAGACCAAGGGGATACTGCACGGTTTAAAATCAGGAAAGGTATGCGTCAAGATTGTATCCTTTCACCATACTTATTCAGTCTGTATGCTGAGCAAATAATCCGAAAAGCTGGACAATATGAAGAAGAACACAGCATCACAATTGGAGGAAGACTCATTAACAACCTGCAATATGCAGATGACATAACCTTGCTTGCTGGAATCAAAGGGAACTTGAGGCACTTACTGATGAAGATCAGTATGGATTACACCTCAACGTAAAGAAAACAAAAATCCACACAACTGGACCACTAAGCAACATCATGATAAATGGAGGAAAGATTGAAGTTGTCAAGGATTTCATTTTACTTGTATCCACAATCAACACCCATGGAAGCAGCAGTCGAGAAATCAAATGATCTATTGCACTGGGGAAAATCTGCTGCAAAAGACCTCTTTCAAGTGTTAAAAAACAAAGATGTCACTTTGAGGACTAAGGTGCACCTGGCCCAAGCCATGGTGTTTTCAATTACCTCATATGCATGAGTAAGGTGGACAGTGAATAAGGAAGGCCAAAGAACTGATGCCTTTGAATTATGGTGTTGGCAAAGAATATTGAATACAATCAGCCCTCTGCATCTGCGGGTTCTGCACCCTCAAATTCAACCAACCACGGATTGAAAATATTCAGGGATGGGAAAAAAAAGTTTCAAAAAGCAAAACTTGACTTTGCCACGTGCCGAGCACTATGCTGAACCCACGCAAATGAACCGACGTGTAGGCACACCCTGCTGTAGCACCCACACCATTTCACAGATCCTCGGTCTCTCTCCAGCACTGGCTGGTTGAGCACTGCTTGCCTGGCATCTCATTCATTAGCTACTTGTGTTGTACACACCATTGGTTTCTGTAAAAAAAAAAAAAAAAAAAATGGCTGCTAAAAAACAATTCAGTGGTCAAAGCAATCTCTCAAAGGTGAAGCGTGAGGGCCTTGAGAAACACGAGAGGAAGGTTTTCAAGGCTAGTAAGGGATGGCGGCTAGCTATGTAAAGTGCTAGAGTCTCCAGGACTCAAAGATCAAGGGAGAATCAGCATCAGCAATCCCAAAAGAGCTGGGAGAAAGAGAAAGGCTACCTTCCAGAGCAAGTCTTCAATTGTGATGCAACACCCATTTACAATGTTATCAGTTAGGTATCCTTATGGATTGAACTGTGTCCCTCCACCCAAAAAAATTGTGACAACTTGATAGGGTCATGATTCCCAGTATTGTGTGGCTGCCCAGAATTTTGTGATCTGATGTGATTATCCTCTGCGTTGTGAATCCTAACCTCTATGATGTTAATGAAGCAGGATTAGAGGCAGTTATGTTAATGAGGCAGGACTTAATCTACAGGATTAGGTTGTACTTGAGTCAATCTCTTTTGAGATATAAAAGAGAGTATCAAGCAGAGAAGAGAGGAACAGAATTACCACCAGCCAGAAGCAGAGCTCCTCTTTTGGACCTGAGGTCCCTTTGCTGAGAAGCAACTAGATCAGGGGAAGACTGATGACAAGGACCTTCCCCCAGAGCTGAAAGAGAAAGCTTTTCCCTTGAGTTTAATGCCCTGAATTCAGACTTCTAGCCTCCTAAACCATGAAAGAATAAACTTCTGTTTGTTAAAGCCATCTACTTGTGTTATTTCTGTTACAGCAGCATTAGATAACTAAGACAGGTATTGTAAGTAATCCAGAGATTATTTAAAGTATACAGGTGGATGTGGACAGGTTATACGCAAATTCTACACCAGTTTATATAAGGGACGTGAGCATTTGAGGAGTTCAGTTATCTGCAGGGGGTCCTGACATCAATCACCCTCAGATATCCAGAGACAACTGTACCTTGGACTGCCAGAAGAACAAACAAACCTGTCTTGGAAAAGATACAGCCAGAATGCCCCTTAGACGCAAGGATGGCAAGACTTCATCTCACATACTTTGGCCATGTTATCAGGAGGGACCAGTCGCTGGAGAAGGACATAATGCTTGGTAAGGTAGAGGGTCAGCAGAAAAGAGGAAGACCCTCAACAAATGGACTAACACAGTGGCTGCAAAAAAAAAAAAAAACGGGCTCAAACGCAGCAATAATTGTGAGGATGGCGAGGGACGGGCAGCGTTTCCTCCACAGGGTTGCTATGAGTTGGAATCAATTCGACGGCACCTAACAACAGTGCTGAACTAGCTCCTCTTCACATCCTACATGTTACAGTTATACTGTCCACCTCCTTCGGAAGGACACCCATGTTGAAGAATGGTAAGGGAAACAAACAGTTCATATTCTAGATGCCATTCCTTCTCTGTTTATTTTTCTTGGTGTGGTTTTTTCCCTCCTAAGTGCACAGGGCAGTCAGTGAAAAAAGCCAAGAACAACAGAAGCTCCCTCGTCAGAAAGCTCATTCCTCAGGGGCGGCTCTGAACCATGTAAGACTCCAGGTCGCTGCTCGGACTCGGCCTTCCGAGTTGGAGCTGGAAGAGCCTTAAGAAATCATTTCCTTTAGGAGGGCTCTGCAATCCCCTGGAAATGGAATGCAATTTTTTTTTTTTGAGTCAGTATTTATATACTTTTATTTTCAGGGAGGAAGTTTCATTCAAAAGTTAAGAACTAGTGAGTTCGTCTGTTTTTGCGTGCCACCGAGCTGATTCCAACTCGTAACAACCCCATGTGACAGAGCAGAACTGCCCGATAGGGTTTTCTCTGTCGTTAATTTTTACAGAAGCGGATCGCCAGGCCTTTCTTTATGCGTGGAGCAGGTGGGTGGGTTTGAATCACCAACCTTTCAGTTAGCACCTGAGTGCTTAACTATTGCACCACCAAGGTTTCCATTAGTGATCTAATCTAAGCTCTTCATTTTCCAGAAGTAGAAACTAAGCCTCAGAAGAGTTGGCCAAATTGCTGGCAATCCCAAAGACTGTATAGGATGGAACTGAGAACCAGACGCCAAAGTCTGACTTCAAGTTTAATGCTTTATCTATCTAATACAGCTCTAAAATTAAAACCAAAAAGCCAAATCCTATGCTAAAATATGGTATAGATTTTATATATTTTTGTCCTTACCTGGAAAATGTACCAAAAGACAAGATAATCTCTGTGAAAGTGTCCATCACATAGCAGAGCTTCAAACCAGTTCACTCCAGTTTTAACCACTGCTGAGAATTTGCATTTTCACCCCAGATATACTAAATCAGAATCTATATTTTAACAACATCCCCAAGTGATCCTTATGTATAATAAATTTTGAGAACCACAGTTCTACTAGCGGTTCTCAGAATTGGTCCCTAACCAGCAGCATTAACATTGACTGGGAACTTGTTAGAAATGCAAATTGTCAGCAGGGGTTCAAACTGGAATGAACTAGTTCAAAGCCCTGTCACACACTAAACACTCAATAAAAGTGTAACTTTCCTCACCTGAGAGAAACTAACACCGGGGAGCTTTAACAGTGCTATCCCCTTTGAGAAGGAGCCCTGGTAGCGGTGGTTAAAGTGATCAACGGCTAACCAAATGGACAACAGTTCAAACCCACCAGCTGCTCTGTGGGAAACAGAGGTGGCAGTCTGCTTCCATGAAGATTTACAGCCTGGAAAACCCTATGAGGTCACTATGAATAGGAATCAGCTCAATGGCAGTGGGTTTGTTTGTTTTTAAGCCCCCTTGAGAGGAGCCCTGGTGATGCAGTGGTTAAAGCGCCCAGCTGCTAACCAAAAGGTCAGTGGTTCGAACCCACCAGGCACTCCACAGGAGAAAAATGTGGCAGTCTGCTCCTGTAAAGATGTACAGCCTTGGAAACCCTACAGGGCAGTTCTACTCTGCCCTATGAGGTCACTATTATATGGAATTGACAGCAGTGGGTTTGGGTTTTGGGTTTATCCCCCAGAACTAAGGAATAGGGTGTCAGATGTTTGTCACGGCTATTGACCCCATGCACAACAGAACAAAAGGCTGCCTGATCCTGCGCCAACCCCATGACTGGTGGTGTATTGACCCACTGGGTCCCATAGGGTTTTCGCTGACTGATTTTCAGAAGATCACCAGACCGTCCTTGTCCATCCTAGCCTGGACACTCTGCTGAAAACTGCCCAGCATCATAGCAACACGCAAGCATCCACTGATAGGTGGGTATGGCTGCATAAGCAGGGAATCAAACCTAAGTCTCCTTTGTGAAAGGTAAGAATTTTACCACTGAACCACCACTGTCCCTTTCAACAGCTAGCCACTATTTTTCAAAACCCTGTCATTCTAAATAAATTGATTTGAGGAGACAGAGGGCAAAACTGCAAGCAACTGAACAACTGTACTCATCCCTCGTCATCTCTTTGTCACCAGAAATCACCCAGTGACTCTAATGTGTTTATTTTCACTACCCTGGCTGCCATTAAGCACGGCCCTTTGAGGAACGGCATGAACAACCCGTTGTCATACAGCATTTCAATGGAATTAACCCTAGGCTCTCAGTTACTGGCCCCTGTCAATCTTCTGAGCCCCTCTCAATCTTCTGAGTGACAGAATGTCTGTTGTCTTGGAAACTGTACACACAGTAATTACACATTGTTAATTGCCAAGTACTTGAGAAAGCTGGTCTGGAACCTCAACAGCAAGGGCAAGCTCCAGGGCAGCGTTTCTCAAAGCTGTTCCCTAGCTAATCTGCATCAGAAGGATCTGGGAGATGGTTTGCTAACTGCAGAATTCTAGTCTCCATCCAATGGAAACTGAATCTCTGGGGCTAGGGCCTAGGAATCTGCATTTCCATCAAGTTCCTTGGTCCAAACTTTCGCATACTGAAGTGAATGTGCCTAGAATGGAGGCAGATGTAACAGGGAACACGCTTGTCAAAACAATCCACCTTTTGATGAATCCAAGTTAGAAATCATGATAATCAGATATTCCCACACAGTCACTGACCCAAGGTTTCTAAACCAACTCTTGCTAGAAAATAGAAATCATCCCTCAAGTTCAATTCCTTCTACCCTCTGCTTAAAAAAAAAAATTAGCGACGAGTCAACTCCAATTCATGTCAGCCCCATGTGTCTCAAGAATAGAGCTGTGCTCTATAGGGTTTTTGATGGCTGATTTTTTTGAAAAAGATTGCCAGGCTTTTCTTCTGAGCCATCTCTGCATGGATTCAAACGAAAGCCACACGCTTACTATTTCCATCACCCAGGGACTCCTCCACCCTCTGGTAGGAGGGCTAATAAGCAAAGAAGCCAAATCCACGCAGCAGGAAAGGAACAAAAAGAAAAGCCAAGGCTTGGATAACACAAATCGTGTGGCCAACCAAAGTGTGATCACCCAGAGAATTCATTCATTCACAGAACACAAGGTCACAGGCAAAGGTGGCTAAGGTTTTTGAGGTCATGAGGGGTCTTGTGAATGTTATATTACTGTTTTTATTTGTTTGTACTTGGTTTTCTTTTTATTTTTTTAGCATGGCAGTGAGAAGAATGCAAACTGTTATTTGAACGGGATTAAATAAATATAGTAACTAATTCCAAAAGTTCCCAGGGGAAGGTATTAATCGTAAAATGAATGTCTGCTCGGAGCCCATGGCTCTGGGTGTGTCACAGCTGGGAGGTCCCTGGGCTTAATGCCACGATGATAGAAATAGGTGTCCAGGGTAAAGAAGTCATGAACACCCACAGAGACAAGAAGTGAAGCTGGGGGTAATTACAGTTATTAATAGATCACTGCATTCCTGTTACCTTTAATGGTTCCAACACCTGGAAGCCATGGCTAGTGCTAATAGTCCAGCCCCTAGAACTATGCCTGGCCCCCTCTGCCCAGCATCTCCTCTTGACTAACACCATCCATGAGTAAATCGGGGACTCGCCTTCTCTGGGTCCACTGGAATCTTCCAGCCCCAATTCCTAATCCCAAATTTTCAACGCCCAGGCTTGCAGTACAGCTTATCTTGAGTGGAGTGACACCAATCTGATTAGCAAGGCACACTAATGGCAGTCCTTGGAAAAGATGCTTAGTTCAAAAGAGTTGCAGTGAAGATGAATTCGTGGCAAAGCAACCTAATGTGGCTATGTATAAAAAGAGGATCAAATGTTGCACAAATATGGGAAAAGTTCTCTGAACCAAGTTCTCCTGTTTGAAGCAGAATAAAGCACACCTATCCCCTGAGCAGAAACATTTATTATTTTACTACCTGCTCAATTAAAATAAGTAGCTGAAACATGGCTCCCATCTCTGGTGGCAACTCATCAAGAGCTGTCATGTTGATCTAGGGATGGAGAGGTGTGGAGATGCACAGCCTTGCTGCCCTCTCATGTGAAAGACTGGATCAAAACTGGTATGCTGGTTAATTATGTGTCAGCTTGGCTAGGCCATGGCTCCCACTCATTTTGCCAAACACTAGACTACTTCCTGTTCTGTAACATAATCTAATGCAGTGTAATGTAATCAACTTCCCTAATGTAATCAGTTGAAAGGAACAGTTTCATAGGGTATGGTTTGCCTCACTGTCTTGATTCTGTACTCTTCCTGTCAACTGACCTACTGATCTTGGGCCAGAAGCCCACAGAAGTCTCCAGCCTATCACCCCACCTACAGATTTTGGACTTGCCAGACTCCCACAATCCTGTGAGCAGCAGAAGTCTCCAGTCTGTTGTCTGACATATGGATTTTGGGCTTTCCAGCCCCTATAACTGCGTGAGCCAATTCCTTGAAGTAAATCAATCTCTCTCTCTCTCTTATTTTACCTACAACAACTCTGTTCTTAAGAAGACAGAATTCTAAGCTTATATGGACACTTAGGTTATAGGAATTCACACTCTCTCTCTACACATACACACACACACATATATATACATACACACATATAGAGTTGCTATGAGTCAGAATTGACTCAAGAGCAACAGTTTGTGTGTGTGTGGAGATACATATATATATTTATGTATGTATGTTGTGCCTCACTGCTTCTGTTTCTCTAGAAAACTCTAAGACATAGGTTTGTTTATTAACTCATTTCCCATTTACCAAATAAGGTAACTCTCAACCAGAACTTAACATGAAATACGCTTACCTGGTATCAGTTTTAACCCTAATCAAAAAACCTTTATATTAGCCTACAGAACTTTACCATGAACAAATAAGCTAGACTTCAAGTACTTAAAATAGCTTATAATGGGCAAGGGGTTTCTGTTTGGGGTGATGAAAATGTTCTAAAATTTACTGTGGTGATACTTGTGCAAACTGTGAATATACTAAAAACCACTGAGTTGCATGCTTTAAATGGGTGAAATGTATGGTATGTGAATTTGATCTCAGCAAAGCTATTTTTAAAAAAGCTTAACCTCCATTACTTTCTCCAGTCCTTAAGAGTTGGGAAAATTCCAGGTTAGACACCTCTTGGACTGATTGACAAAAAACTTCAAAGGAACACAAGACAGGTTAACAACAATCATGCTTTTAAAATGCGATGGCTCCTCGGAGGCTTTCTGTATTTACCTATTTCTCTAGCTTACTGATTTGAAGTGACTGGAAGAAAATAGTTCTTCTCTTCTAATTTCCAAGCTACTCCTACCCCACCTACCCTAACCCCAACATCAGCATATGGCACAAGAATTGTTTCCTAGGGCAGTGGTGCCCATGTCTGTTAGTATATTAGAGTCCCTTTGGAACCTGGTCCCAGATGTTCTGATTCTATCATTGGAGGTGAAGCCCAAAAATCAGTAATTTTTTTTTTTTTAAACTAACTCCTTGTGTGATTTGATGCTTAACTAGATTGAGGAACCAGTGTTCTAGACTCGGTTAGTGGCAGCATATCTATAATTCACACTTCCATTAGGAAGTGATCTAAAGACACTGTGCAAGTGGATACAATAGGTCTATACTTTTGAGCATCAGCTGTGTTTGAATCCTTCACAATATAGTAAGGGTGGGAAAAGAGTCTCCTCACACCCTAACATCTAGGAGGGTACCAGCTGGCTATGAACAACCACTAAGGAACAATGTAAACTCACAAAGGCAGATGGCAGCTGTACACACAGGTACATTTCCTGCATTACAAGAATAAATTAACATTCACGAAATGACATCACAGGATTCAAAGGCAGTGGCTTAAAATAAGTTTCTCTGAATTGCTTCAGAGATAGAGAAACAGACTAAATAGCAATGTCCTCGATCCGATCCTTCTATCCTGGAATATGAGGACACAGCTATGGCATTCTCAGCAACACCAGGACACTAACCAGCCCCAGATGGGCCTCAGAATTTATTCTTCCAAGTCAAAAAGAACATCAGGCTGAAAATCTAAAGCACTGAAATAAATGTTGAGCAAATATAAGGAACAAAAATATTTCCCTCCTTGTCAGCATCTCTCTTTTTCCTCAAATGCTAGACTGTTTCCTCAGTTAAGAATCTCTCTGCAACAAAGATGATTGTGTTTTGTTAGCTGCTTGCGAGCGGCCATGTAAGGTATATCTATTGGTCCCAGCATGTTCAGAGCAGAAGAAAACCGAAGACACAAGGAAAATATTAGCCCGAAGGACTAATGGACCACATGAACCGCAGCCTTCACCAGCCTGAGCCCAGAAGAACTAGATGGTTCCCGGCTACCACCACCGACAGCTCTAACAGGAATCACAATAGAGGATCCCCGGTAGAGTGGGAGAAAAATGCAGAACACAATTCAAATTTACAGAAAAAAAAAAAAAAAGACCAGGTTTACTAGTCTGAGGGTGACAGGAGAAACCCCCAAGACTATGGCCCCAGACACCCTGCTAACTCAGAATTGAAGCCACTCCCAAGGTCCACCTTTCATCCAAAGGTTAGACAGACTATAACACAAACAATAACAAATGTAAGCATCATGCTTCCAGTTCAATCAAGTATAGGAGACCAAATGTGCAACACCTGCCCAAAAGCAAAGACAAGAAGGTGGAAAGGAAGAGGAAAACCGGATGAATGGACACTGAGAACCCCGGGGTGCAAAGGGAATGGGGAAGAATGCTGACACATTACAGAGGTTGCAACTAATGTCACAAAACATTTGTTTTTAAATTTTTTCAATGAATAACTTGTGCTGTAAACTTTCACCTAAAACACAATAAAATTAAAAACAAAAAACATAGATTCTATCCATAGGAAGGGTTATACAGGCTTTACTAGATAAATTTTAAAAAGACAATGCAACACAAAGCTGCTTTATGATTTTATCTCATGAGTCTTATTTATTCAGCAAACCTGATACATATGAATAAATGACTGAATGAATACACAAGCAAACTTTTACAGAGCATAAAATTATGGGCCAATGTTTTCCAATATGTTATCTCTTTTATGACTTAACTATGGTCTCTTTTCCAACTTAACTGTTAAAATACTTGCCCACATGATAAAGAAGGGAAAAGTTAAAGGGAAAAAAAAAAAAAATAAGCAACAGTTTCATTTTGGCAATGAGTCGTTTCTAAAATACTTCAACATCTCACATTTTTTTCAAAGAAATGGTCCCATTCTTTTTGAACCATAAATGTCGTTCAGATATTGTATTGTAATAACCATGTAGTAAAACTCGCTTGAGAACATTAATCTCCCTGTATTCACAACTTCCTTCTTCCAGGGCATGACATGACATTTCTCTCTAGAACCAAATACATCATTCGTCTTTCAGAATAAAGCCTGCCATCAACTACGACTGATTCTTGATCCATGAATCAGCCAGAGCCTGCAGCATTGATTAAAAAAAAATAATAAAAAAACTGGCAGGGCTCTGGCAGCATTACTCTCTGGTCTGTTGAGTCTGCTATTCATGTGCTCCAAGGTCCCAAGGTTATCTCATGCCCTATATCCATCCAATTTAAAAAGCACAGACTTAATTAAATAAGCTACCGCTGAAATATACAAATCATTTGAGAGCTAAGAAACTCCTGCAATTATTCTTTGTGTTGAAGTTTTTTTTTTTTTTTTTTGGTCACTGACTTTTTTTTTTTTTTGATTGTGAATACATATACATAGGAGAATATCTGTCATTTCAACATTCTTTACATGTACAGTTTGGTGACATTATCATTTATCATCACAAACCAAACCAAACCTGTTGCCATCGAGTGGAGTCCAACTCATGGCGACCCCTCGTGTTACAGAGTAGAATTGAGCTATACAGGATTTTCTTGGCTGTAATCTTACGGAAGCAGATCGCCAGGCCTTTCTTTCAAGGCACCACTGGGCAGGTTCAAACCATTTCAGTTTGTAGCCAAGCACAAACCGTTTGCACCACCCAAGCAACTTTATTATGTTGTTCAACCATCACTTTAGCTCTTTCCTATGTTGATGTTATCTTTATGATCATCTCTAAATGCCCTTCCAATTCTATGTTTCTAAATCTTTTGGTGTTCATTTCAATACCACCATCAAAAAATACCACTATGTCCCTGACTCGAGACAAAAACTGCCCTGCACATACCTAGCTGCTATGTGTGTCTACGTGTGGGCAAGCTTCTTAGCCTCTCCCACCAGTGTCCATTCCTTGAGTTTCACCTATCCTGAAACCCAACAGAACCAATCAAGTTTAAAAATGGAGGCCTAATCCACAAACGTTACTCGCAGAAATATAAAATGACACAGCTACTTTGGAAAGCGGTTTGGCAGTTTCTTAAAAAGTTAAATATAAATTTTCCATACAGTCCAACAATTCTACTCCTAGGTATGTAGCCAGGAGAAATGAACACATGTCTACACAAAGACTTGTACATAAGTGTTTCTAGTAGCAGTATTCATAATAGCGAAAAAGTGGAAACAACCCAAATGTCCAACAACTGGTTAAACAAAATGTGGCATATCTATACAATGGAATACTAGTCAGCTATAAAAAGGAACAGGAAACTGATACCTGGTGCAACATCGATGAGGCTCAAAAACATTATGCTAAGTGGAATTCAGACACAAAAGATCATATATTATATGGTTCCATTTATATGACATGTATAAAACAGGCGAATTTACAGAGACAGAGAGTAGATTAGTGGTTGTTGGAGCCCTGGTGGCACCGTGGTTAAGAGCTCAGCTGCTAACCAAAAGGTCAGCAGTTCAAATCCACAAGCTGCTCCTTGGAAACCCTATGAGGCAGTTCTACTCTTTCCTATAGGTTCGCTATGAGTCAGAATCGACTCCATGGCAATGAGTTTGGTTTGGTTTGGTTTAGGGATAGGATTGGGAACAGGGAGTGACTGTAAATGGATGTGAGGGGTCTTTTGGGGGTGAGGAAAATGTGTTAAAACCAGATTGTGGTAACTGTTACACAATTCTACAAATTCACTAAAAATCAATTATATACTAAAATGGGTGAATTTTATGTAATATAAACTATACTTCAATGAAGCTGTTTTTAAAAAGATCAAATTAAAAAGGAGCTCTGTATGCAAAGATTTTGGTAGCAAAAAATATCTTTAGAGTAAGCGAGAGGGTAAGCTCCATTTACGGTTACAGTTAATCCCTGTTTTTACCCTAGAAAGATTTAATTGCGAAAAGTTGGCTTACCACATATTTCATCGGTTCTTTGTTTGACTGGGTTTCAAAATGGGGATAAGCTTGGACTTTCCACATTCTGGAATGTTGGAAACGTCATTTATAATGATCACAATGGTTCAGTTTGGTCTGCTGAATCTCTTCACCCAGTCATTCAGGGCCTTAAATACTTTTCAGAATGAGGGATAAATATATAAATTAATAAAATAGATTCTGTGAACTCTGATGCCTTATGAGTGGGAATAAGGGAACAGAGGGAGGGCACAAAATTATTTCTCCTGCCCTATCACATTTGGACATCACCGGAACGTCATGTATTCATAAAAGTATGATTCTCACCTCCAGTCCTTCAGAAAAGGGGTGTTCGCTCACTTGAAGGCAGACATCTTCATTTCTTTCAATGTAATAGCGCTTATTTGTACAGCTGTGGTGGGTCTATGGAAACGCGGGTGGCATAGTGGTTAAGAGCTATAGCTATTAACCAAAAGGTTGGCAGTTCGAATCCACCAGGCGCTCCTTGGAAACCCTATGGGGCAGTTCTACTCTGTCTTATAGGGTTACTATGAGTCGGAATCGACTCAACAGCAATGGGTTTGGTTTCTGCAAAGGGTTAGTGGGTCTATGATGTTTGGTTGCTCAGCAGCGCCCCTTTTGTTTTCTAATAACCGTACTAGCCTTCTTTTAGAAAACTGTTCCTCCAACACCCCCCCAAACCAGGTAATCTGGTAGCGGCTACTCCCCTAGGGATGGGACTGTGTCCTCAGCAGGGCTAGTCAGAGACTCTCCAGGGGTTTTCAGAGTTGGGAAAAGGAAATGGAAGGGAAGAGAGGGGAAGGGAGGAGAGGGCAGAGGAGGAAGAGAAAGACGAGTAGAGAAGGGAACGGAAAAGGCAGGGAGGGAAAGGAAGAGAGGAGAAGGGAGGGAAAGGGAAGGGAAGGGACAGGAAGGGAGAGGTGGGAGGAGAGGAAGGGGAAGGAAGGAAGGAAGGGAAGAAGAGGAGAGGAGAGGAGGAAAGGAAGCCCAACTCTCTGGTGGAAAAGCTGGGAAAATGTGGGCCTGGCAGCTGCTCAAGACTCCAGCTCTACCCTGTGCAGGAACTGTTCTGAGAGAGGGAAGTAAAGTAGGCAGACCCAGAGGGAAAGGAAAGCCCCTGGTTCCAGGGGTCCCTGAGGCCCTTCTACACCCACATACTTCTGGCACCGGATCTAGGGTCACATAAGCCAAGACACTACCCCCTTAGCCTAAGCTAGCTCAAGTTGGGTTTCTGTCACTTGCAACCTAAGATTACTGACAAATACTTTGGTGCCTTCTCATATAGCACTCCATCTTACTCAGGCTGTCATCTTAGATGCCACAGTAAAAGAGGAACCCAGAAATCTAACAACACAGTTACAACTCCTATTTCTGCCTCTTCAGCACATTTCTGAAGTTAGGTACCTAAATTTACTTCACGAACCTACAGAAGTGGAATATACATTCTCTGTACTGTGAAGAAATGGAGTGGCGCAAATGGTTAAGTGCTTGACTCCTAACGGAAATATTGGTGGTTCAAATCCACACAGAGGTACCTTGGAAGGAAGTCCTGGTGATCTGCGTCCAAAAGATCACAGCCACTGAAAACTCTAAGGGTCACAGTTCTACTCTGAAATACAAACGGTTGCCGTGAGTTGGAATCAATCCCACAGGGACTAGTTTTTTTTTTTTTTTGCAGTGACTATAAATGGGATGATTCTCCAATGCCCCTACAAACCTGCAGGTTAGGGAGGGTACATCTGTTTAGCTGTTAACTGGCCTGACCCGTTCTGCCTCATGCTTGTGTGTTTGCTATGATGCTGATAAAGGTTCCGCAGAGCTTCCAGACTGTGACAGACTAGGAAGAAAGGCCTGGCAATCTACTTCCAAATATCAGCTAATGAAAATCCTATGGATCACAATCAAGGGAATGGTGTAGGACCGGGCAGTGTTTCATTCCACTGTGTGTGGCGTCGCCATGAGCTGGAAACAACTGTAGGGCAGTTGACAACATTAGTTTATATAAAAACTCCTAAGAAATAAAAAGTCACTGTGACGGCTGGGCCCCGGAAGGACCAGTGCTTGGGGCTTGGGGATGGGCTTCAACTCCAGGGCTGCCCACGGGGTGAACCTCATCAACTCTGCACCCCAGGGATTTGGCTCCAGAGAGCTGACAGAGTATAAAGAATGAAACATGGAAGCTGTCACCTAACTGAGGCTAAGGATGAACAGGGAAAAACTGTGGAATAAGAGGCAAGGAGGAGAGCGGGGAAACCCTGGTGGCGTAGTGGTTAAGTGCTACAGCTGCTAGCCCAAGGGTCGGCAGTTCAAAATCCGCCAGGTGCTCCTTGGAAACACTACGGGGCAGTTCTCCCCTGTCCTATAGGGTCGCTATGAGTCGGAATCAACTCAATGGCACTGGGTTTGGTTTTGGAGGAGAGCGGGGCAGGCAGTGGAGAAGTGGCCCTGTGCTGAGCTCAGCCGGACCGGGAGGCCTCAAGGCCCAGGATAATCTTCCAGGCAGCTAACCCTTAAATAATGATGAAGACGGACCTGGAAACACGCTGTCACTCGCCCTCATTTATTCTAAACAAGACATACGGAAGGCAAGCCCAACACAGTGGCTCAAACAGCAAGGCATCGCTCCCCAGGGGCTCTGCCCTTGAAGGTCTGAGATACTATTGTTCTGGCAACGCAAATGCAAAAGCCGTTCAGATCTTTTTCCATTCCAACCTGCTATATGGGAGCCCAAGGCAAAGTCCAGTCCAACTGAATTCCATACCCAGGACCTCCTCTAGCTCAATGTTCAATCACTTTCTATGTTTAGGGATAAAAAGGAAAGAGCATTGACTAGGTAGGATGAGAAATTCACCCAGTAACAGTAACAAAGGTTTAATGTGCTTCCCCTACTCCACACACACAATGCATCCCCCAAAACCACACACTTTGTACTTGATGCTAAAAGGGGTTACAGAGTAAAAATACCATCGCTACTCACGAACTTGGAATTTAGGAGAAAAGATAAAGAAATTTATGTTTTATTTACTCATATGCATTGACTATTCACTAAGAATCATGAACATAGGGGATATAGAAATGTGGGCCACACAAAACCTGCCCCCAAAATCAGACTTACTATTAAAAAAAGTCCATATAGATTAATGCAAAAGCAGAAAGACACAGGATTTGTAAACCTAAGACACAAATGTACATTATACCATGTTTGTAATGAAGTTATTGTACTTCTCTAAAGAAAGTACTTAAAACTAAGAAGCAAGATCCCAGGTGACTGGGTAAAAACACAGGGACGCTTAATCAAACACATATTTCTCGAGAACACTCTAGGTGCCATATGGTGTAGGGGGTTACATGACCTATACAAAGACATTACTCAGGCTGGCACTGTCCAATACTGTAGTCATTAGCCACATGTGACTGGTTAGCATTTAAAATATGATTAGTACAAATTGGGAGCCCTGGTGGTGCAGTGGTTAAGAGCTATGGCTGCTAACTAAAAGGTCAGCAGTTCGAATCCACCAGCCACTCCTTGGAAACCCCATGGGACAGTTCTATTCGATCCTATAGGGTCGTTATGAGTTGGAATCGACTTGACGGCAATGGGTTTGGTTTTGGTTTTGGTAGTACAAACTGAGATATACTATAAGTGAAAACTATACAATAGATTTCAAAGAGTTAATATGAAAAAAAGAATGCAAAATATATCATTAATAAATTTCACAGTGATTACACATTGAAATGATAGCATTTCGTGTATATATACTATGTAAGATAAATGTACTATTAAAGTTAATTTCATCTGTTTTTTACTTTTTAGAAGACTTAAAATTACATATGTGCCTTACATTATATTTCGACTGGACAGTGATGATTTAGATTTTCCATTCAAAGACTGTGTGATAGTTAACTTTATGTGTCAACATGGCAAGGCTAAATTTGTTGCTGTTGAGTCAATTCCAACTCGTAGTGACCCTATAGGTCAGAGCAGAAGTGCCCCATAGGGTTTCCAAGGCTGTAATCTTTACAGAAGCAGGCTGCCACATCTTTCTTCCCAGAGCAGCTGGTGGATTTGAACCACTGACCTTTTGGTTAGCAGCCATGTATTTTAACCACTGTACCACCAGGGCTCCTTGGCAAGGCTATACCCGTTGCCGTCGCGTCAATTCCAACTCATAGCGACCCTACAGGCAGAGTAGAACAGCCCCATCGGGTTTCCAAGTTGCTGCTGGTGGATTCGAACCTACGACTTTTTGGTTAGCAGCCTAAGCTCTTAACTACTGTGCCACTAGGGCTATAAAGTCCTCAGTTATTTAATCAAACACTAATCTAGAAGTTGCTGTGAATGTATAGTTTAGCATCTACAATCAGTTGACTTTAGGTAGTCCTCATCCAATCAGTTGAAGGCCTAAAGAATAAAAGCTGAGGTTTCTCAGAGAAGAAATTCTGCCACAAGACTACAGGTGCCACTCTTGCCAAGTTTTTAGCCTACAGGTCTCCCTTGCAGACTTCAGACTTCCCAGCCCCCAAATCACATAAACCAATCCCTTAAAATAAATCTCTTTATCTATATATGTGTGTATGTGTACCTACATATATATTCAAAAACCCATGGCTGCTGAGTCGATTCCAACTTATAGCAGCCATATAGGACTGAGTAGAACTGCCCCATAGGGTTTCCAAGGAGCAGCTGGTGGATTCGAGCTGCAAACCTTTTGGTTAGCAGCCAAGCTCTTAACTACTGTGCCACCAGGGCTCCATATATATATATGTGTGTGTGTGTGTGTATGTATATGTATATGTATATGTATACGTATACATATGTATGTGTGTATGTACGTATGTATGTACGTGTGTATGTATATGTATATATGTATGTGTATGTATGTACACGTATGTGTATATATATGTATGTGTGTGTGTGTATGCATGTATAGTCCAAGCAGCACCACTTGCACTCAACCACTACCTTAAAGGTTGGCAGTTTGAACCCACCCAACAGTGTTGTGGAAGAAAAGCCTAGAAATCTGCTTCTGTAAAGACTACAGCTAAAAAAAAAAAAAACCCATGGGCCAATTCTATTCTGTCCTATAGGGTCGCGATGAGTCACAATCGACTCAATGGCACACAATTACAATCTTTATGGGAGCAGTTCACCAGGTCTTTTTCCCACAGAGCTATTGGTAGGTTCAAAACACCAGTGGGTTCAAAGCTCCGACCTTTTGGTTAGCAGCCAAGCACTTAACCACTGCGTCACCAGTGCTCCTTACAGAATCCTCTAGGAAGTCAAACCAAAAGGCATCCTCTGGCAATGGACCAGTTGGAGACAGGCATCCCTTCCTCTGGTTGTTCCCCCTCACTCACACACCCCTGCCTCACCAGAGAGAGGCGGGCATCTTTATTTTGTGGTACTTTTCATATACTGAGCATATGCTTAATGAATAATTTTACTGAACTCAAGAGTCAACAAATCTTTTCCCACGTAGGTTTGCTGAAGATAAGCAAGTCAAGAATGGAGAAAACATATGAATAATTACGGACAAGTGAAGTGACTATTTTTACAAACTACAGATTGGGATGGAGGTGTCCATGTTTTGACAACAGTTCAAACAGGAAAAGCGGAACTTTTTGATACCTAGGTGCTTCCTTATCACTAGGATAATTCTGTTCCTTAGGAAATTATTCTAATATCCCATCTAACAACTCTCTCCAAGCTATAAAAAATAAATTCTTCAACTCAGGACAGTTAAAAGCACTGACACTATAATAAAAAAAGAATTCAAAAAAAAGTCATCCAATGAGACAGGAATTGGGTCGGGAGTGCAGGTGATATTTGTTCTGAAAACCAGACACAAAAGCACCCATAGCCCGGCAGGCTGCCACCTAAGCCCACAGCAGATATCATCCAGAATAGGGTGGGCTGCTCTCTTCTATCTCTTTTACCACAGTGGATGTAAACACTTTCCATGTAATGAGAATCAAATGCCCTTTGTTCCAAGGGGTATGCACTTAAAATAATCAGGGATTGTTTCAAAGGAGAGAAAGAAAGCAAGCTTGCTGCTAAACAAGGCACCAACAGTAATACAGTTGTCACCAGACTGGCCAAGAAACAGCACTTGGGAGACATGTTATTTTGAGGAAATCACTGCACTCTGCATCCCTGTCTCTTTCTGGCTTTTAAATATTCCAGAGGAAAAGCATTAGAAAAATAAATAAATAAATAAAGGCTCATCTAACACTGTATAAAGTTGTGTAGCACAGAAAGAATCTAGTTATAGAAGAGTTTTTGAGATTGTGGACATAAGGTTAGTGGCAGAAACAGTGGGTACATGGATACTGGCTGTAGTTTTTAGAACTATATTTTGAGTAGTTTTTCAATTTAAGAAAAAGCTCATAGAAGTGTGAAACTTTTTTTCTCAAAAGAAAAAAATGATATCTGCTCCAAAGAAAATCTAAGCATTAAAAAAAAAAAAAAAACACACAAGAAGGTTCTGAAAGCGTCTGAATCAACTTGTACCCACAATGAATGTGTTTGTTGCTGTTAATGACTAGTCAAGTCAGCCCCAACTCATGGCAACCACATGCACAACAGAATGAAATGCTGCCTGCTCCTGCGCCATCCCCATGATTGGTTGTGGATCAGACCGTTGTGATCCACAGAGCTTTCACTGGCTGATTTTTGGAAGAAGATTGCCAGACTTTTCTTGCTAGTCTGTCTTAGTCTGGAAGCTCTGCTGACACCTGTTCAGAATCATAGCTACACATGGGTTGCACTGGCCAGGAATCTAACATGAGTTCCCCACAGAGACAATGAGAATTCTACCACTGAACCACCAAATGCCTCAATGAGCGTGGACTGGGCCTGAATTAAACTTCCCTTGGAGACAGAATGGTAGATGACTGGTTGTCGCCTACTGTGATGGCCTCCTGATGTGGCTCCATGCAGGGTGCTTAGGGCCCCTTCAACCTTCCTGGGGTCCTGGCATATGTTTGTGGCTGAGCCCTGGCAACCTTTATTTTCCTCTCAGGTGCCTTCACAAAAAAGAAGATGCAATCCATGGTCCATAGACTTCTGGCTCACATGTTCCCCTGTCTTTTGCGTGGCTGGGAAGACGTCATGTGTAGGTGACTTCTCTCTACAGTGAAATGACGGTGGGTCCTAGTTGTCCCGCATAAGTTGAGTGCACACCTTCATTTTTGAAAGATGACCAACTACAACACATCATTTTTTATGGAAGACCTTCAAATTACTTAAGCATTCTTGTCAAACTAAGACTCAACACAGAATCTGTTACCTTCCTGACAACACTTGACAAATAGATTTATTTACCTAGGTATCAATGAGCAGCATGCCAAGGCCTGGGTTCCACACCTTTTCTGACCTCTGTCAATGCTGTTTGCCTCACCTGGATTCCCTCATTTTCATCCCATTCTCCCACACTGTCCAAATCTATATACATCTCCTTCATTTATAACAACATCAGCTAATTATAAGACTCCCAAAGTCACTGAATACATCCGTGAGAAACAGAAAAGTAGAGTTAGGAGCCTCAGGCTTTGAACTGCCAGAACTAAGGCTCAGGTCTAGCTCTGCCTCTTACTAACTCCATCACTTCCCAAGGGGTCATTTCACTTCTCTTAGCCTCAATCTCATCTGTAAAAGGAGTCCCTCACCCATCCCACCTCATTCTAACCACGAATAGTCTGCCTTGTACTACACTGGACTTAAAACTCTAAGCACCATGAGGGCAGGGACAGTCATTCATCTATGCATCATCTAACTCAATTATTCCATCAACACCTATTACTTACTGGAAATTTGACAATGAAAGGGCAGCCTTGCAGTCCAGCAGCAAAGCGCCTGGTGCATGGAAGGTGCTATATTAAACTGACTTGCTGAGAGACATTGCACTGCAGGCCCTCTGTTACAGGCAGGACAGTGTACCCTATTACCCAGTTTTTTCCTTTTTAATGTGTTAAAAATGTGCATAAAATTTACCGTTTTAAAGTGTACAATTCAGTGGTATTTAGTACACGATGTTGTGCAACCAGCACCACCATCAAGTTCTAGGACATTTTCATCGCCCTAAAAGGAAACCCTGTAACCATTAGCAGTCAGTCCTCATCCCCACTTCTCCCCAACCACTGGCAACCACTAATCTGCTTTCAGTCTCTAAGAATTTGCCTATTCTGGATGTTTCTTACAAATGGGAGCATACGATATGTGGCCTTCTGTGTCTGGCTTCTTTCAATCATCGTAATGTTTTCAAGGTCCATCTGTGTTGTAGCATGTATCACAACTTCATTTCGTTTTATGGCTGAATATCTCTCATTGTATGGATACACCACATTTTGTTTATCCATTCATTAGTTCGGTTGCTTCCACCTTTTGGCAGTTGGGAAGAGTTGCTCTGAACATACACGTACATGTTTTTGTTTGAACCCCGGTTCTCAATTCTTCGGGGGTATATAGCTGGAAGAGGAATTGCTGGATCACATAATAAAAAAGAGGAAGACCCTTAACGAGATGGGTTGACACAGCGGCTGCAACAATGGGGGCAAACATAAAAATGACTGTGAGGATGGTGTAGGACCAGTCAGTGTTTTGTTGTTGTATATAGGGTCGCTATGAGTCATAACCAACTCGACAGCACCTAACTACAATAACAACATGATAATTCTATATTTTTTGTCCAATTTTTGATTGAAGAGGCTGAGGACATCTCCCAAGGTGGGCACCCTCAGAACAAACTCCCTGCGGTGTGGCTGACAACAGCAGTGCCTTCCCATAGTATCTCCTACTTCCCATAGAAGGAACATACTGTTTGAAAGAGCAGCCTTCCAGATGAGGGTCGGCTTCCCAGCTAGGAAAGATGGTCTTGTCTTCTTCTGGACTCAACAAGGCAGCTCCACCAGGCAGGGAGGCCAAGATGAGAAGGCCAAAACAGAGCCAGTACAGGTATTTCCCCACTGGACTGAGTCAAAGACCTATCACCATGAGCCAAGGAGTGTTGCTAGGTGAGGCCTGGGGACATCTCAGTTTCCTCCTGCAACAGCAAAGCCAGGAAACTGTGGCCACCTGGAAAGTAGTGCAGGTTCAACTCCAGACCAAGAAAGATGTCCGAAGGCCCATCCTTAGACTTCATCAGGTCTCTTGAAAGACTACAGAGCCACTTGCTATTACATTTAAATAGCACTGTTACTACTATTTTTTTTTTTTAATTCAGCAGAAATAGTTCCTAAAAATGGTCAATGATATGTAGACTGGTTGGCAAAGCAACTGGTGACCAGTTTTCCAACTGAGGGTATAAAACCCTCAATTATTACTTTTCACTTATGTAATAGCAGGTTATCAAATTGTTCTGTGGGTTAGTGGCATGTGATAGAAAATAGATCCCTTGTAATTGTGCTCTTGATCCCTGAGAGGTGGCTGTTAAAAGTAAACAGGACAAATGCAACAAGGTTTTCCGGGTACATTCAAGAGATCTTGGGTTCTTAGCCTGGGGATTGTGAAGAGGCACATAAATGGGCTGGAGGGAAGAGTTCTTGACCTGAAACTGATAAAAATCATGAATGTATGTAATTGTATTATTGTATGCTGTTGCTGTTAGGTGCCATCAAGTCGGCTCAGCTCCAACTCATGGCAACCCTATATACAATGGAATGAAACACTGCCTGGTCCTGTGCCCATGCTCACAATCGTTGCTATGTTCGAGCCCACTGTTGCAGCCACTGTGTCAATCCATCTTGTTGAGGGTCTAACTCTTCCTGGCTGCCTCTCTACTTTACCAAGCACGATGTCCTTCTCCAGGGACTAGTCCCTCCTGCTAACATGTCCAAAGTACGGGAGACGAAGTCCTGCCATCCTTGCTTCTAAGAAGCATCCTGGCTGTACTTCTTCAAAGACGAAATTGTTCGTTCTTCTGGGAGTCCACAGTACGGTCAATATTCTTCACCAACACCATAATTCAAAGGCATCGATTCTTCTTCCGTCTTCCTTATTCGTTGTCCAGCTTTCACATGCATATGAGCTGGTTGAAAACACCAGGGCTTGGGTCAGGCGCACCTTAGTCCTTAAAATGACATCTTTGCTTTTTAATACTTTAAAGAGGTCTTTTGCAACAGATTTGCCCAATGCAATGCGTTTCTGATTTCTTGACTGCTGCTTCCAGGGGTGTTGATTGCTGATCCAAGTCAAATGAAATCCGTGACAATGTCAATCTTTTCTCCATTTATTGTGATGCATACTTGGATTTAATGTATTATTGTACATAACTAAATTTTCCCCTAGAAAAAGTGGTCAAAACTGGCTTGATAAAGTGTCCATCTATGACTCAAATATTTCAGAATCTGCTGTACACGGTCTGATGACCACCATGAGGGGCTTTACGACCTCTGAGTGTGTGTGTTTAGTTCAACATCGGTCACCTATCTGACAGACTCTCTACTGGACACACAAAATACAAAGTTCAAGAATGAAGCATACTTCCTTCAACCAAAGAGAAGAATGTTTTGTTTTGTTCTGTTTTGCTTTGAAACACATGGCTAAGTCATTAAACTTACTAATTAAAATACTGCCTAAATTTACTGATGCCCATCAGTGAGACTGAAGTCAAAGACTAGATGAGTTTTTGATTCACTGTAGACTGCTGGGATTGGGAAATGGTTGTTTGATTCACAAACTTTAACTTTAAGCCATCTGTCCTTTTTAGCTCATGGATCACTACAAACCAAAGAAATCTCTTTAAATCATTCAGCCTTTTGATAATACTCATGTTGTAATTCTACGCTTATAATTTTCAGGTGAATGTTAACTAACTCTATCTGGGTCCATAATACACAGATTTCTTTCAATATCATTTTATTACAGAGGATAAAATGGTTGTCTTCAATACTCTAGATCCAGACTCCTTTTTCCTAGCACCCATTTAAATATACCCAAGAGGCCTTTGATATATTTAGCTTTGTTTTGTCAACTCCTATACTCATCACACAAGATAGAGAAAATTCAATTGGCTTCTAATGAAATCACACACGCCTCCACGACAGTGAATGTTTTCAGCACTATGAATTAAGAATTTCATGACGTGACAGTTCTTCATGTACTTCTAGGTCCCCTACTACAGTGGTTGCCTGTGGATCTTCAGATTAAGGTCATTTTCCCTCCATCATGAAAAACACACTTGCCGCCCCCGCAAACAAAAATCTCACGGACGAATGCTCAAAATCAGGGCAAAAATGAGTACACCACCTGATTTTTACCCTGATGTAACCTATAAATAAGGCACACCCAAAATCTGAGGCACTCAATTACACCCATGGAAAAACCATCACCTTTGCTGTTGTCGTTGTTATTGAATCAATTCTGACTCATGGAGACCCCATGTGCGCCGAGTGGAACTGCTCCATGGGGTTATCAAGGCTGTGACCTTTCAGAAGCAGATTGCCAGGCCTGTCTTCTGAAGCACCCCTAGGTGGGCACAAACAGCCGACCTTTCAGCTAGTGGCAGCATGCTTAAACGTTTGGGCCATCCAGAGGCTATGGAATGACCAGCACATTTTAAGACATTCAGTGTGTGTTAAAAGGGAATTCAAGTAGCGAATCACAACAACAAACATTACATTCATTCATTTGTTCAAAAACATTTGAGTACCTACTACATTTACATTTGAGTCCATGGTACATTTCAGTACTATGTCAGCAGTATTCTGGACACTAAGAAAACATTAGTAAACAAAATACAAAAAACCCTGCTTTCAAGGAGCTTACATTCTAGCAGTGGGGGGAAGACTGATAATACACAATATAAATTAAAACAAATGGCCAGTTAGAAGGTGATATGGTCCATTGAGAAAAATAAAGCAGGGAAGGGCATGTCGGCAGGGGGTGGCCAAGTAAGGTCTTGCTGAGAAGGTGAAGTCTGAGTAAAGATTCTAAAAAGCTGAGGAGCATAGCCTTGCAGATATCTAGGGGAAAAGCTTTCCAGGCAGTGGCAACAGCAAATGCAAAGGCTCTGGAGCTGAGACGTGTCTGCCAACTTGAAAGAATAATGAGAAAGCCAATGTGTTTAAATGCCTTAAACCTCTTCCAGTTTAAGGAGTTAAAATTAGGGACACAATGTGTCACTATCACTCCTACATTTTCATAAACACTTGGAGCAGAAACACGCCTTTCTAAATGCTTACTCAAATGCTTTAATTTTACCAAGGAAGAAACTGAGGAAGAAGGTGCTTGTCTTAGTTAGCTAGTGCTGCTGTAACAGAAACACCACCAAGTGGATGGCTTTAACACACAGAAATGTATTCTCTCACAGTCTAGAAGGCTAGAAGTCCAAATGCAGGGCACCAGCTCCAGAGGAAGGCTTTCTCTGTCAGCTCTGGAGGAAGGTCCTTGCCTTCAATCTTCCCCTTGTCAACGAGGTTCTCAGTGCAGGGATCTCGGAACCAAAGAGTACACTCTGCTCCAGGTGCTTCTTTCTTGGTGGTATGAGGTCCTCCTGTCTCTCTACTCGCGTCTCTCTTTTATATCTCAAAGGAGATTGGCTCAAGACATAACCCAATCTTGCAGGTTGAGTTCTGCCTCATTAACAATTGCCGCTATGCCATCTCATCAACATCATACAGACTGGATTTACAACACATAGGAAAATCATATCAGATGACAAAATGGTGGACAATCACACAATACTGGAGTCATGGCCCAGCCAAGCTGATGGGTATTTTAGAGGGGCACAATTCAATCCATAAGTGAGTAATCTAAGGTCACCCGCCCAGTGACTGGCCAAGAGGGCATTTCAGTCCAAATACCCCAATTCAGCACCAAGGATTTTTGTCTCATGCTTCAACTCTGTAACTAAGAGCCTCTTTTCTCATTAAGGAGCCCTGGTACTACAGTAGTTAACAGCTCAGCTGCTAAACAAAAGGTCAACAGTTCAAATCCACCAGCTGCTCCTTGGAAATCCTATGGGGCAGCCCTGTACTCTATCCTATAGGGTCGCTATGAGTTGGAATTGAATCTATGGCAATGGTTTTTTTTTTTTTTTTTGGGGGGGGGGTTCTCATTAAAAAGAGAAAATTGAAAAAAGAGAAATTAAACCAGCCAGCTAACATAATCATATTAAAGCTTAAAATTGATTAATTTCACTTTTTCAGTTCAACCAATAACCAAGAGGAACCCTGCATACTCCCTAAACACTTGCTGAAGAGTGAGTAATTAACATATGCAACATGACCTATTGTGCGCCATCAAGTCAATTCCAACTCATAGTGACCCCACGTGACAGAGTAGATCTGGCACACAGGGTTTTCTAGGCTGTAATCTTTGAGAGGAAATCATCAGGTCTTTTCTCTCTAGGAGCTGCTGAGTGGGCTCGAACCACTGACCTTTCAGTTAACAGACAAAAGCTCAACCACTGTGCCACCAGGGCTCCTACTGTGCCACCAGGGTTCTTTTACTTATATACACCCTCAAAATCTCCATATTCCTCCAATTAATTGTTTAGATGTGTAACAGAAACACGTTTCAGAATTTATCATAGCAATATTTGTAATATAGTCATCCTTCATTAACATCCACGATAGTTCTATGAAACAAGATGTTACGTGATTTGGACACTGTGGTAACAATATATTACAGGTGAAGGTTCCTTCAGGCATTTGCTTCCATAATAAGAAGATTTTGTTAATATTAAAAATTTGCTGGGGCAAATAACCTCCCTCTACAATTAGTTTATCCAAGGTTTCAACAAACTTTGCATCAGCACTCACAGACTCATCAGTTACTTTCATATTATGCAGTGAAAAGCATTGTTTGAAGCACCTGAACCACAAAGAGCTAGTACTAAACTCTGATATGGTAGTCTGGTCCTGCTCTTTCCTTAAGCATCTCAAACAAGAACAAGCTTCGTGCCTTAGCAGTGATTGTCAATGTGCAGAGAAGGATTCGCTTTTGTGTTTGGTCCTAAATCCACATCATCAGCAATTTCTCCATATCTGATATAGGTCCCTCTCTCATTTTCATTAGCGTTGTAGCTTTCAGTGGAGCAGATCCTTTAATAGCTGAGAGAACTTTGTTTTTGACGATCGTCATGACGGCTCAATGTGACATGCCAAAATCCTCTACTTCCAGGGATTTCTAAACTCTATTATAACCTTACGGGACCACTACGTACACATGCAGTTGGACGTTGCCTGGACAGACATTATGCCGAACATGACTGTTGTAAAAAAGTGGAAACAGATCAACTGTCCCTCAGCAGAAAAAGCATCTATAATAGTGAAAACGTGGAAACACTCTAATTTTCCCTTGGCAAAGGAAGTATACTATAATTTATTCCTGCCCTGGAATTCTCTGTAGCAGCCAAAGTGCAAAAAGATCTTTATGTACCTCAAAAGCATAATGATAAGCTAAAAAATGCAAACTCTATGTATACAGAATTGCCATTGGTGTAAAATTTCAAATACACAAACTCTGTTTGTGGATACATAATATATAAAACTGAAAAACCAAACCTATTGCCATTGAGTCAATTCCATCTCATAGTGACCCTAGTGACCCTACAGGACAGAGCAGAACTGCCCCACAGGGTTTCCAAGGAGCGGGTGGTGGATTCAAACTGCCAACCTTTTGGTTAGTAGCCTGAGTTCATAACCACTGTGCCACCAAGGTGCCACAAAATATATAATATATAAAAGTGCCAAAATATGTTTGGAAACTATACAGTATTTTTCACAAATAACCGAAAACCAAACCCGTTGCCATTGAGTCTATTCCAACTCATAACGACCCTATAGGACAGAGGAGAACTGCTCCATAGAGTTTCCAAGGAGTGCCTGGTGAATTCGAACTGCCGATCTTTTGGTTAGCAGCAGGAGCACTTAACCACTACGCCACCAGGGTTTCCACAAATAACACTCAACATAAATGATGTGCCCACACATATAATGTGCAGAGCACACCTAGAAAAACAATGCAAGAGGGGGTTGCACGGTTGGCAAAAAAAAGATATAATGTGCGTTATTTGTGTAAAATACAGTATACACTACATGTTAGTGGTTACTTAGGAACAGAAGTAGAGGAAGGGGAGTAGATAAAATATTTCAGTTACAGTTTATTTTTATGGGGCAGGGAATGAAGCAAATATAGAAATATCAATCACTCTTAAACCTGGGTAGTAGATAAGTAGATGTGTTACCATAGCCTATATTTTTATATATAATTAAAATATTCTATACTTATGAAATATTTTATACTTTATTTTGAAAAGAAAGGGAGGAAGGGGGGAAAGAAGAGGACAAAACTTCTCCACTGGGTTCCATTAACCCCACGGTCTGATTTTCCCTACCCTTTGAACCTTAGTTTTCTAACATTTAAAACCTGGGTGGTACAAGGTTTACCTGTGTTATGGATTGACTTGTGTCCCCCAAAACCATGCATTGTCAAGTCGATTCTGACTCACACTGACCCTATAGGACAGAACGGAACAGCCCCATAGGGTTTCCAAGGCTATACATCTTTTACAGAAGCAGACTGCCACACCTTTCTCCCACAGAGCTACTAGTAGGTTCGAACTGCCAACCTTTTGGTTACCAACTGAGTGCTTACCCACTGAGCCACCAGGGCTCCTTGTGTTATAAATACTAACCCTTTGTGGATGTAATCCCAACTGGGAATAGAGTTTTCTTTGTTATATTAATGAGGCCATATCAGTGTAGGGTGTGTCTTAAACCAATCACATTTGCGATATACAATGAGCAGATTAGGCACAGAGAAGCAAGCTGAGGTGAGGCAATATAGATATCAGGCCACATGAAGATCGCCAAGGAACCAAGGGACATAAGCTGAAATCAGACAAGGATCTTCCTCCAGAGCCAACAGAGAGAGAAGGCCGGCACCCTGAATTCGGACTTCTAGCCTCCTAAACCGTGAGAAGATAAACTTGTTTGTTAAAGCCACCCACTTGTGGGATTTCTCTTTCAGCAGTACTTGATACCTAAAACAACCTGTCTCTGTGAAGTAAGCATCTGGAGAAATCACTTCATTTTAAGGCACACTAGAGGACAGGGCAAGAATCCCGAGGGTCAAACACCCATTCTTTCTATTAAATTTCACAAATATAGTAATAAGATTTTTCAGTGGGGTTATAACCACCACCCACTAAAAGCCATAAAACCAAGCCAAAAATCTAAGGCATGTACTGTATCTTATGCAAATAACACACGCTATATGGTTTTGCATACTGCGTAACGTGTTAATTTCATAAGCACACTATATCAATATTTTACATGTTGCTGGCTTCAATTTCCTTTTTTTTCTGTCCAAAGGATTTAATGTTAAGTCTTCATCTTGGTGCCTGTTGACACAGAGGTTTGGTTTCCAACAGCAGACCCTCACCAGCCACCCTCAAGTTTCTAAAGCAGCCCCACTCCAGGCAGGATTCCTTCCCTGCTCTGCAAACCACTTCTTTAATCCAGGAAGAAATCACTGTAAACTGCCCTTGCTAGGACAGTTGGCCCCAGCCCAGCAGTTGCACAGGTCTGCACACCCTAGCCAGAGATGCCACTCAGGTGGGTGAGCTTGGCATGCCGCAGCCCATCGCATTCTGCCCTGCCATCCGCTGGCCAACCGTTTGAATCTTCCACCTGTGTGGATGCTGCAGGGCAGCAGTGACAGCTACCAGGACAGAAGAACCGCGTGTCCCTCTCTTCAACAAGTCTGACTGGTCACCTGCCCCGGGGGGCACTGCACACCCGCGCCATCCTGCCACCTGGCTTCATGTGGGGTTGGCACCTCAGACCATGCTCGGGCTGTGGCAACCCCAGCACAGCCCTTTGCCCTACCCTCTGCCCATCTCCGGTGCGACGTCCCTAGACACAGATCAGCTACATGGTACTCCACCACAGGCTGGGTCACGAACTGCCCCAAAGCAAGCACGCAGTTTTATTTTCCAATTGGAGGGGTACTACCAAACTTGATCCATGACTTCTCGACCACGCTTACACCTTTATTATACAAATGTCAACGAAAGTAACTTCTGGAAATGTCAGGAGAGGTGCGCTGTATATGAATAGGTGCACTAAGCCAGAACTTTTTATATACTGTTGTCATTTCCGCATGTTACAGGTGTGCATGCATTATTAATGTGGGGTGCACTATTTGCAAAAATATATACAGTCAACAATACAAGAGAATTCACTGCTGAAGTATCTCCAACGAATGGAGATGAAAACCTGACACCCCAGTGTAGGAGTTCCTCTCAATCCATGATCTGCAAGAACTGGTTAAAATTACAAGCACTTTGAGAAATTTTCTCACATAAAGCCTACTCCCTACAAGCTCAAGAAAAAAAAAATTTGACACGTTAAGCATCATTAAGAAAATATCAGATTCCAACCATCAGAAATAAAACTCCCAGGCCCACATGTGAACAGGGTGCTGTACTCTGGGACAGAAGACTCAAAATCTACTCTCTCTGTGAGTCATGATCTGGTCTCCAACTTTGTCCAAACCTCAAGGAAGAGAGCCCCTCCTCGTTAAGATTCGTCTCTGCTCCATCCACCTGACAGACAATACCATTCTTATCTCTGCCAGGCCCTCGCAGTCTTAACTGGTCCCTCATTCCTGGCAGTTCTGCATTCTTCTTTCTCGGAAAGAAAACTGAGACCCATCCAAATCACTTTCGAGCCAGCAACGACGGGAAGCCGCCAGTCCCAAGTGAGCGGCCTTGAGCCCACAGATGTGGAATCATCACTAGAAAGAAAGTGGGGCTGAGCCAGGCTCCTTGAAGCAGAAGGGGCAGCCTGGGTATACAGCACAGGGAGGTCACTTCTGACTCCGGCACGTTACACTGGGCTGCAACTGCCTTAACCCCACCCCTACCCCCGTCTGCTGCCTCTCCAGGCTCTGAGAGCCCCCTCCACAAGGGGGACGCAAAGCCCAAACCCAAAGGAGAAAGTCAGTCAGGAGGTGGCAGATGGACCCTGCAAACTAGAAACTAAACTGCGGAAACAAACCTGCCCAAGCCGGCACGAAGGGAAGGCATGTCAGGGAGGACACCTACCCTCCGGGACTGGGGGTGGGCGCCCAACTCATGCCTCCACAACCTCCCTCCTCTCAAGTCGCAATCCTCTCCAAACCCCGACTTCTGCCTCAACTCCAGCATCCCTCCTCCAAGCTATGGAGGAGAAAGAACCAGAAGGGAGGGAGACGAGGGCAGGGGGACAGTTGTGGGCCCAGGGTGGACTCACTGGAGCCCTTGGGCCAGCCACAGGGCTCTCTGGAGTACAGAAAAAGAACAATAGCGGACCCTCGGTCGCCGGAGCCACTCGCAGTCTCGGTTCACGCCTCCCTCCTCAGCTCCTCCAAGTTGAGCTTGGAGGCCGGGTCGAGCCCACAAACAGGGGCCCTGGGGAAGCGTGAAGCCGGACAGGGCGAGACAGGTGGGAGAGGGTGACGACGCGAAGGCGCACCCAGAACGCCCTCTCAGGGTCCGGTCATTCATTCCACCCGCGTTCCTCGGCAGCAACTCGGTGGCCTCTACCCTGCGCCCTGTCCCAGCCGGTCTGCCGGGCGCGGGAGGCAAGAGAAGGACACCCCTCTACTAACTTGGCCGAGTCTCCCCCCTCCCCACCCCCGAGTCCTGTCTCTGCCACCATCCTTCTCTTTCTCCCCCAAATCTGTCCTAGGCAAACACTTAGCGGCCGGCAGCGGGCAAGGGAGCGGTAGCTGGACCCCTGCTGCCGCCCCGCTGAGCCGCGCCAACTCCGCGCCTCGCTGCCTCCCCAAACCCCAGACACAAAGGCGGGGACGGGGACCCCGCGCCGGGGAAGCTCCCCACTGCCGGCGCGGCGCACTCACCCCATCGAGACGGTGGCGACGGCGACTCCCGGGGCCCTGTTGGCTGCGCCACCCCGCCCGCCGCTTCCCCAGGAAAACGCGGCCGCCGGGCTGGCTTCCTGCTCGGCTTCCTGCGCTCCGGCCCGCCCTCCTCCCCGCCGCGGGGTCAGTGGGCGCCGCGGCTCCAGGGCTGGGCCGCCGGGGCGGGGGCGGCGGCAGCACCACCACGTGGCCGCCCGGCGCCGGCCCCGCCGCCCTGGATCCAGGGGGAGCGGGAAGGGAGGTGCTAACCATTCCCCTCCCCTTCCACCCGCGCAGTCCCAAATTCCACGAGTCAGGTGACCGCGTCCTGCTCCGGTCCGGACCTGCGGGAGGTGCGCCCGGTTCGCCTGGCCAGCCCGTCAGCCCTGCCGCGTCCCCTGGGCCCGGGCGTCATGGGCGCCCGTGGCTTACTTTTTGTTTTCTGCGGATCTTGAGACCCTTCGCCGTGGATCTGTTTCATCCTCCTAACCTGAAGTTAGTGGACCAGTCTTCTCACCCCTGGGATTTAAGACAGCTGAGATCCCAAATATTATTTATTTCTGGTCAATTTCCAGAGCTGTTTGTGGTCGTGGGAGTGTATTAAAGTCACTGATCCCAGCCCCTTCTAGCCAGATTCAAATCGGTTATATTTTCCAGAATTATTGAGCAGAAAGTAAACCGGAATGTGCTCATATTCTCTGGAGGGAACCAACTGGTTGGAATAGCTGTTTCGTTACACTCCTCAGGTGGCACAATAAAACGACCGACGTCAAGTTGAGCTTTCTTCCTCAGGAGTTACAAATGGGAAATCTGCAGTTAGAAATGAGAGGCACAAATGGGGGACCAACCTAAAAGCAGTGCCTGGGATGCTAAAGGGGTGCTGGCCTCACTGCCCCAGGAGTCCCATAGCCTTTCTCCCTTTCCCAGCCCACTGACACCTGAGCATTTGGTTCAGGATGGGCTCCCTCATTAATTCTAAGAATTTTAGTGCTCCCACCTACTCTTTTTTTAAAAAAAAAAAAACATGCACCGGCTTTTCCATTCAGTCCCATCCTGCTAACCAGCCACTGTGCAGAAAGTCTGGATTCGCCAAAGCCCATCCCCTTTCCCCAGCTAGCTCTGCATCCTTGGAGCTGGGCAGAAAGCTTTCTAGAATAAATAAGTAGTGTGGGGATTTTTCAACTCTATGGAGTATAACTGTGGCCCCATACGGTTTCTCCATGGCTGGTTTTTTGGAAGTTGGTTGCCAGGCCTTCCTTCCCAGGCACCTCTGGATAGACTTGAACCTCCAACCTTTGGTTAGCAGCCAAGAGGGAGTCCCTGGGTGGTGCAAATGGTAAACACTCTTGACTGCTGACCAAAAGGTTGAAAGTTCAACTCCACCTCGGAAGAAAGGCCTGGCGATCTGCTTCCAAAAAATTAGCTGTTGAAAAATCTGCCTCTGGAGCACGGTTCTACCCTGACACACATGGGGTCATCAGGAGACGGGATCCACTCAATGGCAACTGGTACTAGTAGAGAATACTCAATGCTGCCTTGAAATCTAACATGTGCTTATCAAAAAAAAAAAAATTTTTTTTTTTATCCTACAGAAACAGTTGACAAGTTGACGGAACTTAAATGTCTATATATTAAACAATACTGAACAATTAAACAATAATTGTCTAAGGTGGAATCATCATCCTTTCACTCAGAGAAGACGGTTCTTCTTTTTTTGTCTTTTACACTTCAGTGCCTATCCCAGTCACCTCCAAAGAGCCTGCCTACCTCCTTACTTTATAATCCTGCCCCCTAACATCAGCAAGTCTAAGTCTGAGTGAGGGGCTGTAGTGGGCGGGGGGGGCTCTTATGGTAGTTGGATGTGTCAAGATCCTTCTCCAGATCCCCATTTCCTGAAGCTCAAAACCAACTTTGTACTCTACAGAGTCTGTAGCTGCCTCAGACCACAGCTGAAGTTGTGCCCTTTGCAGGATGATTAGTGATCAAGTATGGGATTTATCAGTGTCTTCTCACCAGTTATTTTTCCCTAGCTTCTTAGAAATGCTAATTGGATTCGGGATACATTAAACACCATCCTTTGATGGAAAACAGGACCAAGTGAAAAGGAGAAGGCAGCAAAGATAAAAGGGCCATCTACCTTGAACTTCTTGGGATGAACAGCATATTATGTTCCAATAAGTGAGTTACCAGAAATCAAGGTAACTGTGGTAAAATAGGAAACCCTGATGGTGTAGTGGTTAAGTGCTATGGCTGCTAACTCAAAGGTGGGCAGTTCAAATCCACCAGGCACTCCTTGGAAACTCTGTGGGGCAGTTCTACCCTGTCCTTTAGGGTTGCTAGGAGTCGGAATCGACCCAATGGCAATGGGTTTGGTTTGGGTTTTTTGTTTTTGGGGTTTTTTTTTGGTAGTATAATGTGCAGTACAGTAAATAATGAGAGCAAGGAGATCAAGTTTCCCTACCTCTCTGTTTTACTAATTCGCCATTTGACCTTCACCAAGTCTTTTAACTTTTCCTGGCCCCACTTTCCTAGTCAGCAAAAGGGAACATTGAACTCCGTGGTCTCAGAACTTGTACACCTCTAACGTCCTAAGCCCTATCTTTTAGTTTGAAGACGCTCACAAGCGGTATTGTCTTTTTTATTTTAAGGCAGAGCATTCATCTCTAATTGTTCTAGTGGGTCAATCTTGCTTGCCAACAAGATTGTAAACTCCTAAGGGTGTCACCGTCTAAGACTTAGCAGGACTCCATAAAAGTAAATTTATGACCGGTAGGGCTCAATTTTCATTTCTGAAATTAAATAATTTAACATCTTTTCTTTCTTGCTCTCTCACCAATATCAGTTCTCCCTGTTTTTCATTTCTGAAATTAAATAATTTAACATCTTTTCTTTCTTGCTCTCTCACCAATATCAGTTCTCCCTGTGAAGCAGCATCAGGAATTGCCACAAAGCTGGCTGCTATGAGGTGGAGTTCAGACATATTGTCACTCTCCAACTTCTTCACCATTTCTGACACCAGCCATTCCCCCACGGCACTCTCTACTTCTCTGCTGGGTTGATAATTTGTTGCACTGGCCAAGCAGAACTCACAGACCATGCCCACAGTTATGTGGTTTATTAAAGAAGTAAAAGGCTACAACTTAGGATCAGGCCAACTTGGAAGTAACAAGAACAACTTGGGATTAGGATCAGGAAGCACATAGACAAGGTTTGAAGGCTCCCCCGAGGTGGAAAGCAGATTCTTCCCTTCTTCAGTGCAGGACAGCTTCCATCCAGGACAGCTCTTTCAGGCTGTAATTGGTTGTGCAAGCAGGCAGGCCCACAGACCCTTCTCTCAGCCGCAGACACCCACTCTTGGCCATGCATGCCTCTGCCTTTGGCCTCCCTGCATCAGCCTTTCCCCTGCTAACTGGCCCAGCTCACAGTCAGTATGGCAGCTTGCTCAGCTACTACTCTCCTAGCAGCAGCTTTCTGTCATTGCTGCCAGCTCTGCTGTAGAGCCTCGTCTAGGCCTCTTGTCATCTTTAGTGTTACAGCCCTTGACCTGTATTACGACTCTCTGAGGAGATTCCTTGCCTCCTCTCTCTTCTGCTGCTTCTTTCTTCTCTCTTTGCCTCTAAAAACTTTTTTCAGGGTTGGCTGCTTATATAAACAAACTCCTTATCAATTTCAAGGCATGGCCCTCCCAGCAGAACCATGAACTGACCAATCCCGTCGGTGGACCACAAGTCACTCAATCTATTAGGTGAATTTTCAATCCACCATTTGCATAGCTAATCAACCAGTCCTTGCAAGGTGGATAAAATAGATCAATCACAAGGCAGACTGCAGCCCAGGGCCAGACAAAAAGTATCAAACCATCGAGTTGTCTACAGCTTACCCAGTTGTAAACACCTTTCACAAATTGCTTCTCCAAAGATCTAGGACAAAGGTAACTCTGCAGGGCTTGGGGGAAAAATCTCCCAATCTGTTTTTTCCAAAGAACAAAGGCAAAAGTCCATATAAAGGAACTCACTTTACCATACTCCCCATATTAAAAAACAAAACGAGTTGCCCTGAGTAGATTCCAACTTATAGTGATCCCATGTGTGTCAGAGTAGAATTACTCTCCATAGAATTTTCAGTGCCTGGTTTTCTTCAGAAGTAGATCACCAGGCCTTTCTTCCAAGGGGCCTCTGGGTGGATTTGAACTGCCAACCTTTCTGTTATCAGCCAAGTTCTTAACTATTTGTGCCACTCAGGGACTATCCCAAGATTAGGAATATTTTAAGTCTGGGGAAACAAAGCTAAGACTTGTTGGGGTAATAAGAAGCTGTCCCTGAAAGAGTAAACAGAGCTACCACACCAGAGCCAAAATTAATCCAGAAGATAACCCATCTGCTTTATTTAGTCTTTAGTCAGGATCTGACTGCACTTCTGGGTCTAGTTAGAAGCATCATGATTTAGAAGAATGCAGAGATTTTGGATCCAGTCCCCAGAATAGAACAAATATACAATCAGAAGGTTAGAGGAAGATAATTTGCAGGGGAAAAAAAAAATCCAAATATTCATGGTAGAACCACTTTTTGTATTTTTCTGGGGACTTTTACAAATAGAGGGAATTGTAACATGGGAGAAATCAAGAAGTCAATAAAATAACTCTAGTCTTCCTTTCAGAATTTAGTAGGAACACAGTAATAAAGCAGCCCTTAAAGTGGCCCAGAGTCTTTCCAGTTCTCAGGAAACTAGCAGAGATTTCTCCACAGGTAGGTTGCTAGTTTCCTCCTCAGTTAGGTTGGGCACCTGTGCAGGCAGTGAGGCTAAGATGGTAGGCAATAAACCCATTCAAAAGTCCTGCATGAGAGCCCTGCTACGGAAGTGTGGCAGAGAAGCTAACCATCACTCATGGCATTGCCCAGTATCTCATATGAAGAACATAATGCCTCCAGAGTTTCGAAGTCCAGTATGGTACCCCCTAGCCAAGCATGGATACGGAGCACTTGAAATGCCACTACTCTGAATTAAGAAGTGCTATAAATGCAAAAGGTTGTTGTTAGGTGCCATCAAGTCAATTTTCAACTCATAGAGACCACATTTGATAGAGTAGAACTGCCCCAGAGGATTTTCTGGCTATAATCTTTACAGAAGCAGATTTCAAGTCTTTCTCCTATAGAGCCACTGGGTGAGTTCTAACCACCAACCTATTGGTTAGCAGCCAAGTGCTTAACCATTGTGCCACCAGAACTCCTTGTAAATGCAAAATACACACCAGATTTAAAACACATATTATGAGAAAAGGAATTTAAAAAGTCTCAATAATTTTTTTATATTGATTGCATGTTAAAATGCATATATGTTGGATCATTGGGTTAAACACAGTATATTATTAGGATTAATTTCCCTTTTTACTTTTTAAAATACAGTTACTAGTAAATTTAAATTAGTATATGGCTTACCTTATATTTCTTTTGGCGAACACTGCTACAGAGTCTAATATTGGCGACTAACACATTTTGCATCTATTCTGTGCCAGGCATTCTTCTAAGTGATGTATACATTAACTACAGACGTTTACTTGATTGTCCAAACCAGGACACTTTTGAGAGTGTATGGAGGTGGGACGATTTCTAAACCAGTCAGAATACAAGCACCAAAGGCATTAACTGGAACTCTCCTAAACTAACTGGAATGTCTCCACTGCCACAGAGTCGATTCCAACTCTTGGCGACCCCATGTGTTACAGGGTAGAACTACTCCATATGTTTTTCTTGGCTGTAATCTTTGACTCAATAATACACAAGAACAACAGCAAAAACTATTCTTACAGGAACAGATCACCAGGCCTTTCTCCTGTGGCTCCACTGGGTGCATTCAAACAGTCAACCTTTAGATTAGCCAAGTACAAATCGTTTGTGCCACAACGATTTGTGGCACAAACGATTTGTACTTGGCTAATCTAAACAAACAACTGGAATGTCAGGCTACCTTAATATTAGGCCATCTAATCTAACATCGACTCTACAGATAAGTGCCATCATTGTTCCTTTTGAACATATGAGGGGACTGGGGTACAAAGAGATTAAGTAACTTGCCCAAAGTTACACAGCTATTAAGTGGCAGTGCTGGGATTCAACGTAGGGCAGCCTGGCTCCAGAGCCTTCGCTCTCAACTTCTGTGCAGTTCTGCCAGCCTAAGAGCTAGAACTGATTGAAAATTTGCTTTGCGCAAGGTTTGTTTTTCCTAATTCTCTCAGAAACTGAGGAATAGTGATTTAGTTATCCAGGGCTGCTGTAACAGAAATACCACAAGTGGATGGCTTTAACAAAAGGAAACTTATTCTCTCACAGTCTCAGAGGCTAGAAGTCCGAATTCAGGGTGCCAGCTCCAGGGGAAGGCTCCCTTTCTCTGTTGGCTTTGGGGGAAAGTCCTTGTCATCAATCTTCCCCTGGCCTAGGATCTTCTCAGTGTAGGGAACCTGGGTTTGAAGGATGAATTCCCCTCCTCATTCTTCATTCTCAGTGGCATGAAGTCCCTCTCTCTGCTTGATTCTCTCTTTTATATCTCAAAAGAGATTGACAATCTAATCATGTAGACTGGGTCCTGCCTCATTAACGTGACTGCCTCTAATTCTGCCTCATTAACATCATAGAGGTTAGGATTTACAGCACACAAGATAATCATATCAGATTGCAAAATGGTGGACAACCTCACAATACTGGAAGTCATGGCCTAGCCAAGTTGATACACATTTTAAGGGGACACAATTCAATCCACTACATATAGTATTATTCTGTTTTTGTTGCTGTTGTTAGCCCCCTAACTCATGGTGACCCCATGCACAATGGAACAAAATGCTGCCCAGTCCTGTGTAATCCTCGTGACAGGACTGTTGTGATCCATAGAGTTTTCACTGGCTTATTTTTTCAAGTAGATTGCTAGGCCTTTCTCCCCAGTCTGTCTTGGCCTGGAAGCTCCACTGAAACCTGCTCAGCACGACAGACATGGCTGTGCATGAAATGCACTGGCAGGAATTGAACCTGGGTCTCCCACATGGAAGGCAAGAATTCCACCACTGAACCACCAATGTTCCCCAGTTTCTCCTTATCGGTGTTAATTACCTATCAATATTATGTATTTAGCTCTCACTGTGTGCCAACCACTACTGCATATACTTTATATGTATTATTTATTTAATCTGTACAATAACCCAAAAAGTAGGTACTAATATTACCCTTATTCTGTAGTTGAGGAAACTGAGGCCAAGAGAGATTAAGGAAGATTTGCCTGAAATTGTACAGCTGGTAAGTGGAGAAGCTGGTGTTCAAACTTACTACCTGATAGAGTATTTCTTCTTTTAAATTTTCTTTTTTAATTCTTTTATTTCTCATTTTTACGTCATGTTTAAAAATAAAGAGAAAATAAAAGAGGATGAGGGCTCTGGGGAGTTCAACCATGATTCCAGCCCAGTAACTGACAACTGCTTCAAGGGGGAGGATCCGGCCTTCCCAGGCCAGCTGGGAGGGAGCTGCCTGGAATTCAGATTCTCTGTTCTCACTGGCTTCGTGCAGAACTGGCCTCAGATGTTCTATTCTCAAATTTCTCAAAATATCCCTTTAACTTCTGTTCAATTTCTACCCCTCTTAATCAAACATGCAGGTAAAAATGCCCGGATTTGGAGCAGAAGACTGTGGTCAGGGAGGGAGACTCGGGATGAGAAAGCACACACTGAATGCTCCCATAATATATATACTGTATATATATTTACTGTATTTACATGTATAAAAGAAATATATATATTTGCTGTAAATGGGAAGTCTTTTTAAGACCAAACAAAAACCAAACCCATTGCCGTTGAATCGATTCCGACTCATAGTGACCCTATAGGACAGAGTAGAACTGCCCCACAGAGTTTCCAAGGAGTGCCTGGTGGATTCAAACTGCCAATGTTTTGGTTAACACCCTGGGCTCTTAACCACTGCTCCCTTTTTAAGACATACACCATTTAAATAAAATGTTTTAAAATATTTCCCAGAAGCCAGCAAAGCATAGGAGACCCACTTGGACCTCCAACTCCCTCACTTAGTCCCTGAGCCCTGGGCCTTTTCATAACAAGTTTCCCAGATGGTTACTTAATATCAACTTACTTCGTCCTCCGGTTCTCACGAAGGGCCTTCAAAATTCCCTTCCTTATTATGCAATTTGACAGGACAAGATTCCCCCCCAGTTGGTCAACAGTGACCTTAACATCAGAACCCCACTCTCCTCCCTTTTGTCGGCCTATTATTGTGAAGCCAATTTGTCTTCTTGGCATTGTCTTCTAAGGGTTCTAGGAATCCATGGGAGGACATCAGCATGGCCTCTCTTCCTGCTTCTGCTGGCTTCTGTGGACCTTCCCTCTCCTATCTCAGCTCTGTTAAAGGAACATTTTCACAGTGATTTCTCTGACTTTCCAATTCTGTCCCTTTCCTCTCTTCTGGCACATCCCGGGACAGCCAGAAACATATTCAGCCTTACTCCTTTTCTTCTGAAACTCCGACAGGAAGCCTCAAACAAAAAAATTATAGGACTCTCTTTGAAAGAGAATTCAAAGGAAGAATGATCACTACCTTAGAAGAATCTTCATCTGAATGTGAGAAACCTACTTAAGGTGCATATTTGGATTGTTCCAGAATTTGTGTTAAGGCAAAACAAACAAAGGACTTTTGGAATTTTGCTAAATATCTTCACAGCAGTACAGTCATATATTTTAAGTGCTAGCAGTCTGCTATGGAAAAAGTCTCTTAAAAATGTATTCAGTCACATAGTAGAAAGGCCAGTTTCGAGAACAACGAGCAATCTACTTCATGTAGTCTACTAAGGATTTCAAAGAGAGCAAACGAAAATGGAAAAGTAAAAATGAGTAACAGAAGCCAAATAGCTACAGAATCTTTGAAAAATATAAACAAGAAGTTACAGGCAGATGCAAGAGTAATACACAGATTTATTATGTGTGTAGTATTTGGATAAGAAAGGAACATGAATTAAAACATCTCATAAGCAAAAGTTGATCTCAATGAAGAAAACAAAAATCTCAGGGCTCAAGGTTAATACCATAACCAAAAACAAGTGCCCTAGGCCAACCAAAACAGCAGCTTGGTTTAGGGTCACTCTATCAAGAAATGTTTCTGGAGCATCAACTTTGGCAAGGTCCATTGCAACAACCACCCTCTGCCCCTCAGTTCGTCTCACTCTGTTCGCAACACTAAATGAAGAACCAGATGCTCCATGTATGGCTAAAATTGCTTGTCATTGAGCCAATTTCAACTTATGGAGACCCCATGTGTGTCAGAATAGAACTGTGCTCCAAAGGGTTTTAAGTGGCTGATTTGGGGGGAAGTAGATTCCCAGACTTTTCTTCTGAGGTGCCTCTGAGTGAACTCGAACCTCCAAACTTTCAGTTAGCAGCTAAGATCACTAGCCATTTACGCCACCCAGGCATGGCTAGGATAGCCAATAAAGCAGTGGCTGCACTTTACAATGATCTATGGAGAAAATACAAAATGCCAATGCCGGATCAAAGCAAGCAGCATCCTAGGGTGTGGGCTGATATGTGTGATTTTTTAAAAGCAGGTGATTCTAGTGGAATTCTGTCTTAGTCATCTAGTGCTGCTATAACAGAAATACCACAAGTGGATGGCTTTAACAAAGAGAAATGTATTCTGTCACAGTCTGATAGACTACAAGTCCAAATTCATGGCATCAGCTCCATGGAAAGGCTTTTTCTCTCTGTCAGCTTTAGGGGAAAGTCCTTATCATCAATCTTCCCAGGAAGAGGAGCTTCTCAGCACAGGGACACACTTTGCCCCTGGTTCTGCTTTCTTGGTGGGATGAGGTCCCCCTATTTCTCTGCTTGCTTCTCTCTTTTATATTTCAAATGAGATTGACTTAAGACAAAATCTAATCTTGTAGATCTCATCAGCATAACTGCCACTAATCCATGTCATTAACATTATAGGGATAGAATTTACAACACATAGGAAAATCATATCAGATGACAAAATGGTGGACAATCACACGATACTGGAAATCATGGCATAGCCAAAATGATACACATATTTTTGGAGGATAAAGTTCAATCCATGACAGCTTCCAAGGCTGAGACCCACTGCAGAGCAAGCAAGAAATGCCACACCTGATACACTCATGGATTCCCGTGCCATGCTACTGCTTGTGACTTTGTGGTCTTTTTTGTGTGTGAACTCCCGTTTTCTTAGCCATCCAATAACCAACTATCTGCTTTCTTGATGCTTGTGAGCCCTGCATAAGCCCCTCCTCCGCCATCTCAATGGGAGAAATTTTTCTGGGATTTCTGACATACATAGCAGAGCAACCAACTTGATGACGCGATAGCTACTTGGATTATCTTGACATGTTCCTTCTGAGAAAGGAGAGGCCACCAAGACTGAGATTTTGATGTTGGGTAGCCTATTCCAAAGTTGATGACACCTGGGTCCTAGTTCTCTTTAAGCCAGTACTCTGCCAGAACTGGAAGAAGTAATGAGAGTCGTTCATAAATAGAGGTGGCCCAAGGCAATACTATGTAGTGTTGGCCAGTCCTGGTTCTGATTCTTGGCTTCATTTTTTCTGGGTCTGTGATTGAGTAAGTTGCTGGATTTATTTGAAACTCAGTTTCCTTGGTACAGTGGTAGGATCCTCGCCTTCCACGCAGGAGACCTAGGTTTGATTCCCAGCCAATATATATCATGTGCAGCCGCCACCCATCTGTCAGTGGAGGCTTGTGTGTTGTTATGATGCTCAACAAGTTTCAGCAGAGCTTCCAGATTAAGGAGGACTAGGAAGAAACTGCTAACAACAACAACAACGTGAATGAGCTTAAGAGAGTCATAGACTCTGAAAGAAAATAAAATAGTAGTATAAGTGGAAATTAATTCAACTGTCGTTAAATTTTTATAGGCTATAGTTCAAACATTTCTAGGATTCTATTTGCTAAGTCTTAAATGGAGCCCTGGGGGCACAGTGGTTAAGAGCTTGGCTGTTAACCAAAAGATTGGCAGTTTGAATCCATCAGCTCCTCCTTGGAAACTCTATGGGGCAGTCCTACTCTGTCCTATAGGTCATTATGAGTCGGAATCAACTCAATGGCAATGGGTTTTCTTTTTTTGTTTGTTTTTCTTATTACAGTGGGAATCCTTATTGACTGATACGTAAGGTACAGCACTGAACAAACATGCAAAGAAGAATTAGGAGATGTTCTCAGTCTCCAAAGGAACTTTCGGTCTATTTGGGGAAACGGCATACAGATGTACATGGGCAGAGAGTTAACAAAAGAAGGCAACAGGGGACTTCACGTTGCTCTCTAGTTCTTCCGCATTATTCTGTGGTTTTGCCAAGCCACGTTGCCTGGCAAACTGTGCCCTCTACCATGTGATGCCTACTTTTCTGCCGAAATCTTATGAAGCAGTGTGCTATGGGAGCCAAAATATCAATCAACTCTTCTCCCACCCACAGAGATTCTTATTCTAATATACAGTGAGGATTGAGAACTACTACTACTGTGTACCTCCTGAGCTAGTTAGTGATTGAAACATCATTAGCATCCAGATCAACTACCTGTAATGGTGTGACAGTGGCTTTTACAAATCAGATTTTTTTTTTTTTTTTGACCCTTGTATTTAGGAAACCCTGGTGGTGTAGTGGTTAAGTGCTACAGATGCTAACCAAAAGGTCTGCAGTTTGAATCCGCCAGGCGCTCCTTGGAAACTCTATGGGGCAATTCTACTCTGTCCTATAGACTCACTATGAGTCGGAATCGACTCGACGGCAGTGGGTGGGTATTTTGAAAAGTTACTGGCTTTGGGTCAGAGACTCCAGGGAATTAGGGTGGAGGCCTCTGAGATTCTCTTGATTGTTCCTTCATTGCTACAAGGTGGCTTCCTCACCCACAGCAAGTTTGTGTTGCAGGCTGGGAGAAGGGGAGGAGTGGGCAGCCAGATTATTTGGCCCCTTTTAAGAAGGTTTTCTAAAAGCTCTACCCAACATCTTCATTTAATTGGCAAAAACTATGTCACATGGCCACTTCCATCTGAGAGGAAAACACAGATTTTCAGCTGAGTGCACTGCACACGGAGCCCTGGTGATGCAGTAGGTTAGAGCTACGGCTGCTAACCAAAAGGTCAGCAGTTCAAATCCACCAGCCACTCCTTAGAAACCCTATGTGTCAGTTCTACTCTGTCCTATAGGGTCGCTATAAGTTGGAATAGGCTCGACAGCAATGAGTTTTCTTTTAGACATTCCACACAGATAAAATTGGGATTCTGCTGGTAGAGAAGAGGGGAGAATGGATATTGGGCTGATCCATTGCTGTAAAAAAATTCATGGCCTAAAACAACAAAAATATAATTTTTTATTTCTCACAATTCTGTGGCTTAACCAGATGGTTCTTCTGCTTCATGTGGTGTTAGCTGAGGTACTAGAGTAGCTAAAAGGTTCAAAATGGCCTCATTCATAGAGCCAGTAGTTGGTGTTGATACCTGGCTGGAACTTAGCTAAAAAATGTAGGCTGGGACCTCATTCTCCTTCATATGGCTTCTTGGGCTTCCCTATGGCATGATGGCTGGGTTCCAAGAGGAGCATTCCAAGGTGATGAGCCCCAGTGTATACGTGTTTATCAAACCTCCACTTCCGTCATGTTTGCCAGCATTGGCCAAAGCTAGTCATTTGGCCAAGGCAAAAGCCAAAGTGTGAAAGGACTGTTCAAAGGCATGAATTCAGGAAGCATGGTTTATTGGGGATGTTAATATGAAAACCATATTAAGCCAATAAAAGAAATTTATCAAAGTTTATTTAATATACCAAAACCAAACCCATTGCTGTTGAGTCGATTCCTACTCATACAGACCCTACACATGATTTGTAAATTGGGGTAACATTTTGACTAAAGAGTTAAAGTGTTCCGAAGATGAGAGATCCTCCAAAGACTCTTATACCGCATCTTACCTGCATCGCCATGGAAAAAAGCCTGGAAAGCAGTGTTCACACAGTAACAGTTTACCCTAAAACACAGTTTCCAGGCAGGCCTTGGAGTTCCTGTTTCTCAAAACTGACTGCACATAGATAATTCTTCAAAAGAGATCAATGCCTAAGGCAAAACGGCCTTCACCAAGCTGCTACTAGGCTATTGTTTGACTTAAAGGTGACTTTAGGAAAACAGTTTGCTCAAGGTTCAAAAGAAGATCTTAAGGGCAATGGCTTGGGTGGGTCACCTCAACTCAGTGGACTTCAGAAATCTAGATTCTAGGAGAATCAAAACCGTTTCTCAGCAACCACCAGAAGTAGGTATCCAACCATCTCTGCCACAGCATCACTTGATAATAATATGTTGTAATTTATTTGGTGCTTATTTTGCACCAAACTTTGAGTTGGATACTTTGCAAGCATTAACTCTGAAAATAGCCACAACAACCTGTGAGGTAGATACTTGTACTGGTAGTGCACAGCCAACAGGTGCTCAACCACTGTCAAGCAAGGCCTGCTCATTCTGTCCATTGTCTTCAAGACCCTGAGCACTGCCTGTAACTCAGTGTCTGCCTTAAGCCAGTCAAAACCAGTTTACTAGCTTCATAAGTGTCCTAAAGTAACTTAAGCCTCATTAAGACCTAGTTGAATATTTAGATTCCTGCCCCAGGTGGAGCTTCTCCACCATTTTCTATACATACTAAAGAAAAAAAAATGTAATTTGTCTTACTGTGCCTGCATGCCATGATGACCTATGTAGTCCATGTTTGTATGTACTTCCCTATGGGGGGAAAAAAAAACCCCATTGTGTCAATTCCGAGTCATAGTGACCCTATAGGACAGAGTAGAACTGCCCCATAGGGATTCCAAGGAGTGCCTGATGAATTGAACTGCTAAACTTTGGGTTAGCAGCTGTAGTTCTTAACCACTATGTCACCAGGGTTTCCCTTACTTCTTTGCGAGGAACAGTATAAAAGGTCTGCCTCCCTTTGTTCAGGGAGCTTGGTTTGAGGTATCCATCTCCTTGCTTTTTGCCTGTGTGTTTGCAATAAATGCCTTTCTATTTCCTCACTTGGTGTACTTTCATTGACTCAAAGCCCAATTGAGTGGGACCTACATGTAGGTAACACTACTATCCATTTTTAAAAAAATCAAATATGTTGCCATCAAGTTGATTCCAGCTCATAGAGACCTTGTGTGACAGAGTAGAACTGCTCCAAGGGGTTTCCAAGGCTGTAAATCTTTACAGAAGCAGACTGCCACATCTTTCTCTTGTGGAGTGGCTGGTGGGTTTGAACCCCTGCCTTTTGGTTAGCAGCCATGTGCTTAACCACTGCGCCATCAGAGTTCCTTATCTCCATTTAAGAGAGGAGGAAATAGATTTTGAGACATCTACTCAATGTCACGTAGTAGGAAAACACCAGGACTAGAACTTGAACCAGGCCTGAATAATCAGTTTGGACCAGGGCTAGCCAGCACATTCTGGTTGCAGGGAGGTGGGAGCAAGGGAAGAAATCAAGTGACGAGGATTTCATAAAATAATCATTAAAGAAACATTTTCCCCGAGCTGTTAATACCATTCTCCTTCTCCCTTTCTTCAGCAGGTGCAGACAGAAAAGTGTGCCATCTCTGTCCTTCAGATTCCAAGCTGGAGAACTGTATTGGTCGGGTGAACCAGTGAGCACTGGGACCATCTTCACAAAGTGTACACAACTGGAAGTTTAAGAGAAACATTTGGCAGAAAAAGTTGGACAGATATATTTGAGCTTGGAAAAGCTGAAGAAGTAGTCCAAACATCTAGCACATTGTTTGAAGAACACTTTGAGGGGGGTCTTTGAAAGGGAAGGCGCCCTGGTGGTGAAGCTATTAAGGGCTAACCGAAAGGTCAGTACTTTGAACCCACCAGCCGCTCCAAGGGAGAAAGATGTGGCAGTCTGCTTCGGTAAAGATTACAGCCTTAGAAACCCTATGGGGTAGTTCCACTCCGTCTTATAGCATCACCATGAGTTGGAATCGACTCGATGGCAATGGGTTTTGAAAGGGAAATAAAAAAGTTTACTGAATTTACGCCTGGACAAAGTGTGTCAAAGGTGAGTGCCCCTAACAGGCTAAAAACAATTTCAAATTATATAAAGTACCTTGAAGACACTATAATTTTTCTGTTTAAAACTATTTATCAAACTATGGCCCAAGGACTCTTCAGTATATAGAAATATTGAGTCCGAATCTCCAGTGGGTAGGCTAGAAAATCTGCGTATTTAAGGAGCATCCCAAGTGGTTCACATGCACAAAACGTGTGCAAGTTACCCATTTAAAAATGTTTTTTTCATATGATGATTTTTAAACAGTGCTTCTCAAGTTGTGCATTTGAATCCCCTTGGGATCTCTTTAAAAAGATTTTGTTCAGTAGATTCAGAAAAAGGGCTTAAGAGTCTGTGACTTCTAAAAAGTTACCAGTGATGGTGTGGTGCTGAGGAACCACTTGGAATAGCAAACCTTTAAAAGATTTGAGGAAAAAACAAATCCTTTGGTGTTGTAAAATACAGAGGCAGACGTAAATAATACAAAGAATAGTGCCATTACCCTTTCCAAAGGGACAGATCGCCAATAATGAACATAGCCATAGCAGCAAAAGAGGAAGCTTCAACAAGCTTCAACAAGATGAGTTGAAACAAGAACTTGTTTGGTGCCATGGAAACCCATTTTTGACTCATGGCAATCCCATGGGACAGAGTAGAACTGCCCCATAGGGTTTTCTAAGCTGTAATCTTTATGGAAACAGATCGCCAGGTTTTTTCTCCCACGGAGCCATTGTGTGGGTTTGAACTGCCAACCTTTTGGTTAGCAGCTGAGTGCCTAACCATTGCATCTTCTGAACTTATGGTGGGTTAAACCAAGAGCTGTTCAGGGTAAGCTCTCCTGGTCAAGATGAGCTAGACGAGTAGGTGCTTAAGTAATGAAAGCTTCGGAACCTGAGGAGCCCAGACGGCTAAGAAAAGAGCTTGAAGAAATGCAAAGAGTGAGATAGAGCAAAATAAAGGAAAACAAAAATTTAGATAGGCTGAACGCATAAGGTGCAAGAGTATACCATTTGTATGTAAAAGCTTCTTTTCTTTTAACCCTTCCTTTTACTTTCATATTATAGTTTTTAAGTAGAAGGATGATACTGACATTACATAATAAGTGCTAATTTACTAAAAACGCATATTTTTAATCCTTAAAGGAATTCACAAAGAAGTCCAGATACCCTAATTAGGCCGGTGTTACCCCAGGAGCTGGCATCTCTGAGAATAATTCATTCCTTTCAGAAGGCGTGCTTTATCCTTTACCTGAGTTTACAGTAGCTTTTATTTCTTCCACTCTGTAGAGTAAGCAAAGTACTTTCAGGCCCATTTATCTCATTTGATCCCTCCCAATGATAATATCTATCATATATCACACTGTCAGTCATATCTAAACAAACCAATTGTTACTATCCTATTTTGCAGATCATAAAAGTAAGTTTCAGAGAATTTTAGTGATTTTTCTCAGAGGCAAAGTTGAGACTAGAACCTGGCTTTTCTGATCAGAGTCCTAGGATCTGTTTACTACAACACAGGATTTCCATGGGTTGTTGGAATCACATTTATAGAAGCACAACAGAAAGGAGGCACTCTGTACTCTATAACTGAAGCAAGAGGGCAATCGCTCCAAATATAACTGATGAAGGCCTAAGTGGTTGAAGAAGCCCCAGTCTACAGAGCCTGTTAATGGACTTCTGCCTCCAGCTACATGGTTGACTGGATGTTCTGGAAAAACTTTCCTTTACGAACTCCTAGGAAAACTGGAAAACATGCACCAAACATTAGATTGAAAGCACAGCTTAATTTACAAGACTATATGTGAGATCCATAGAGGCAAAACAAAGAACGGCAAGCAAGCCCTGAAGCGAAGGCCTACTTGGGAGCTGTTGCTGATCCTAGGAACCTGGTTCTCTGTGGGGAAAACAGAGTTAACATCTGGGATCTTGAATATAGCTATTGTGTGCCATGAAGTCGATTCCGACTCATGGCGACCATATAGGACACAGCAGAACCGCCCCACAGGGTTTTCTAGGCTGTACTCTTTACAGGAGCAGATTGTCAAGTTTTTACTCCCTCACATCCACCGGTGAGTTCAAACCTTTCAGTTAGCAACTAAGCGGTTTGCAGCCAAGCATTTTACTATTGTGCTACCAGGGCTCCTTTGAATAAAGCTAGGAGTCTCAAAAGTCTACACCCTCCAGTGAAAAGTTGCTTAGGAAAAAATACCTTCCTCTGCGAAAAGGAAGTCACCAAGGAAATTTATTTGTCTCAGACCTTGGTCAAAGGGTTTGAAGACAGAAACAAAAATGTCTTTCCTGAAAATTTGTAATTCCATGCCTGCCCTCACGGAGGTTTACTTACATGGTCTTGGAAACCCTAAGCAGAAAAATTATTTTAGTTATTATTTATTTAGTTAGCTCATAACTCCCCAAGGCATCTGGAACCTTGAGGAAAGCACCTTCAACCCAGACTATGCAGGATTTCTACATTTAAGAAAAGCCTTACATAAACTCACAATAAAATATTTCAAACACATAAGGAAATAATCACAATAAGTTGGGCTCAGCAGAAAAGAGAGAGGACAGAATTAGACCCTGCTAATTTTGCATATAGCATTACCTAAAACAGACTACAAAAGAAGTCCCTGGGTGGTGCAAATTGTTAAGCACTCCCCAGAAGCATCTTGGAAGAAAGGCCTGGTGATCTACTTCAGGAAGATCACAGCCATTGAAAACCCTATGAAGTGCAGTTCTACTCCACACATATAGGATCACATAAAGTTGCCGTGAGTTGGAATCAACTCAACTGGCAACTAGTATGCTTAAAATTTTGATGAAATAATGAAGGGCATTGTAAACATAAGAAAAAAACAAAAGACCATCAAGAATCAGTAGGCAGCTTTGCAAATAACCAAATGTAATTTCTAGAAATGAACAATATAATAATTAAAATGAAAATCTAATGGATTAGTTAAATGGCAGATAAAACAGAGCTAAAGAGGGAGTTAGTTGATTGAAAGAAAGGACTGAAGAATCATCTGATAATACTGTACAGAGAGAAGAAATATGGAAAATATGAAATTGAGATTAAGAGATGTGGATAAAAAAATGAGCATGTTCAAAATACATCAATTGGAGTTTCAAAAGAAGAGAGTGGATAGAAGGAAGTAGAGACAATACTCAAAGCGATAATGAAAAACACAAAAAGTCAGAATTGGTGAGAGACATGACTTCTCAGACTGAAGAAGTACATCAAGTTCCAAGAAAGAAATAAAAATAAATCATTTTCTACATACTTCATAATGAAATTTTAGAACATCATAAAAAGAACTGGAGAGAAAGGAGAGATTATCTAAAAAGGATTAAGAGTTAGATAGTAGCCTTTTCAACAGCAACAAGAAAACCCAGAATTCAGTGAAACAACTCAAAGGGCCAAGAGAAAAATGACAAGTACCCTGGAATTGTATACCCTGCTAAACTACCATCTGAGGCCCTGGTGGCGCAGTGGTTAAGAGCTACAGTGTGCCACGGCTGCTAACCAAAAGGTCAGTAGTTCAAATCCACCAGCTGCTCCTTGGAAACCCTATGGAGCAGTTCTTCTCTGTTCTACAGAGTCACTATGAGTCAGAATCGACTCGACGGCAACAGCTTTTTTAATGGGATAAACTACCATCCAAGACTAGGCGCAAAATTAAAAAATTATCAGAAGAAAGTGGGAAGGTATCCTCATACTCTGGGAACTCCTTATCTTCTTCAGGGGATTTTTTTGTGTGAGTGTGCCCACCTCTATATCATAAAAAGCTCCACCAAAAATCCCAAAAAGGTCACCAAAATTGCAGACAATGCTGCACCTACATTTTGTGTCACTGGAAGCATCTTTAAAATTATTCAGGCTGATAGGTCCCTGCAGAGGAAAAGCTGGGTTAGATAACATTGTATGTTTATCTCTGGATTCTAGTCATTCATTTCACTCTGCTCCCCCCACCCCGCCAGCTTTTTTTTTGAATAATACATCAAAGGTGCAGACATATGCTTGCTTGTGCAAGTGTGTGTGAGCACACACACACAGTGTTGGGGAGGCGCAACTGAAATTTTGTGTAGGGGAAGAAGTTGAGGGCAGTCATGAGTAATGCCTTTTGATTTTTGGGAGGGTGGGTGAGGAGAGAAGGTGCTTGAGTTTTAGATATTTTAAATACATGCAAAACCAAAAATACCAAACTCGCTGCCCTCCAGTCGATTCCGACTTACAGTGACCCTATAAGACCGAGTAGAATTGCCCCACAGGGTTTCCAAGTAGCTCCTGGAAGATTTGAGCTACCTACCGTTTGGTTAGCTGCTGAACACTTAACCACTATGTCACCAGTTTCCGATATATGTAAAGGAGTCCATATTTCTCTTTTCAGGACATGCCTTCCCTCCTTTGGCAATATTCATGGAAAGACTGTTTTTTGTCAACGCATATGAATCTTTCATTTTTCGGTCAATGTAGACTGATTACTCCATCCTGACTTCTCTCAGAGGTCCATGTGCTGCTTTGCATGGAGTAAATGGTCGATCATTCCTGCTGACTAACCATAGCCTGGATGAGACCATTAGGTAAGACCTTCCCTTTCTTTCCAAATAATCCATCCTTATGCTCTTTTTCTTACCCAGGATACTCTGAAAGCAGAAAATTGGTTTTCCCCAGCTGTGTCATGACCTCTGCCTCTGAGCCATCCATACCCCAGATTTTTTTTTTTTTTTGTCTCTAGAGTTTTTTTTTTTTTAGAGCTTGCCTTGATTCCTAGGAGTGAGACGAATAAGATGTTGAAAGCCCAGTCTAGACTGTTCCTCATCCCAGATACGGGATCCTGGCATGTGCAGTTGTATGAGGGATGCAGAGAATTCCCTCTGAAGCTAGACATGGGAAGAGTTTTTTTTAGCCAAGAGAGTTATAGATAATTGTAAAACAACTCAAAAAGATCTAATCTACTAAGTCTTGTTTTGATATTTTGGTCTCAATAGAGATTCAAATGTTAAAGTTAGCAACATGGCTAATAGAATATTCTAAAAAAGAAAAAACAAACCAGTTGTTACTGAATTGATTCCAACTCATGGTAATCCCAATATAATCTATTTCAAATTCCAGGGCTTTATTTTTAAACAACGGTACTTGGAGCACTGTTATTTCTCAAGGTGACTCAGGAGATTGTTGTTGTTGCTATTAGGTGCTGTCAAGTTGGTTCCGACTCATAGCAACCCTATGTACAATAGATTGAAACACCACCCGGTTTGCTCCATCCTCCATTGTTGCAGCCACTGTGTCAATCCATCTTGTTGAGGGTCTTCCTCTTTTTCACTGACCCTCAATGTTACCAAGTATGATGTCCTTCTCGGGGACTGGTCCCTCCTAATAACACGTCCAAAGTAAGCTAGATGAAATCTCACCATCCTCCCGTCTATGAAAGTTTCTGGCTGTACTTCTTCTAAGACAAATTTGTTTGTTTTTCTGGAAGTCCATGGTATATTCAGTATTCTTCACCGACACCATAATTCAAAGGCATAAATTCTTCTTCAGTCTTCTTTATTCATTGCCCGCCTTTCACATGCATATGAAGTGACTGAAAATACCATGGCTTGAGTCAGGTTCACCTTAGTCCTCAAAGTGATATCTTTGCTTTTTAACACTTGAAAGAGGTCTTTTTCATCATATTTGCCCTATGCAATCCATCCTTTGATTTCTTCAGTGCTGCTTCCATGGTTGTTGACTGTGGTTCCAAGTAAAATGAAATCCTTGACAACTGCAATATTTTCTCCATTTATCATAATGTTGCTTATTGGTCCAGCTGTGAGGATTTTTGTTTTCTTTATGTTGAGGTGTAATCCATACTGATCTTCATCAGTGAGTGCTTCAAGTCCTCTTCACTTTTAGCAAGCAAGGTTGTGTCATCTGCGTATCGCCTCAGGAAGTAGGATTCAGAAAAGAGGCCCCTCATTCTTGTTTTAAATACGATAAATCCAGTTTTACCTGGGATTAGAATCCAGGTCTTGATTACTAACCCAGTGCTTTTCCTCCAAACTAAAGTACTTAAAGAATAAGTACAAATAATTCGAAAGTTGCCACAAATATTCAGTGCCTAACCCTGTAGGGCTTGGGTCAGGCACTGAACAATGAATAAGAAAGCCCGAAGAAGAACTGATGGCTTTGAATTATGGTATTAGCAAAGAATGTTGAGTATACTATGGACTGCCAGAAGAATGAATAAATCTGTCCTGGAAGAAGTACAGCCAGAATGCTCCTTAGAAGCCAGATGGTGATACTTCATCTCACATACTTTACACATGTTATCAGGAGGGATCTGTCCCCGGAGAAGGACATCATACTTGGTAAAGTAGAGAGTCAGTGAAAAAAAGGAAGACTTTCAACAAGATGAATTGGCATAGTGGCTGCAACAATGGGCTCAAGTACAGACTGGGCAGTGGTTTGTTCTATTGTTCATAGGGTCACTATAAGTCGGAACCAACTCAACAGCACCTAACAACAACCCTTGTAGGAGAATTACCATATTTTTTCACAAGGAGTGTGCCTAGGAAAATAACATGCACACACATATAAGGCAGAAATGATGAAATTATGTAAAAGAAGTTCTGGCACAGTTTGTCCATGCATATACCACGCATGTCTCCTGACATTTCCAGAAGTGAATTTCGTCCTTATTCACCCTGATTCAAGAGTCTAAAAATGTTACTTTTGAACATATTTGTATAATAAAGGTATAAGCCATGGTCAAGAAGTCACGGATCAAGTTTGGTAGTATCTTCCCCAACTGGAAAATAAACAATTGATGCTGTAAGTTTGTTTCTATCAATTTAAATTAATAATAATATCCCCATTGCTTTTGAGTCAGCAACTGGAACCTTGAACCTACTGAAGTCTGCCCATAAATCATGTGCTATCAATTGGAAGCCTAACTAAGCAAGCCTGCACTGGAATAAATGGCATCAAGTAGCTGTCGATGGGAATCTCATTTCCATCGGCATTGACATAGTTAGGAGAGCTGTTTTTCCCACTCTGGCTTTTAACTGGAGGGGTAAACAAAGCAAAATTGATACATGCCCACTCTTGGCCCAACAGTTGAATTCGAAAAACTTCTCAGATCATCTTAAGTGAAACCATTAAGCTATGTTAACCAAAACCAAACCAGGTGCAGTGGAGTCCATTCCAACTCATAGCGACCTTACAGAACAGAGTAGAACTGCCCCATAGGGTTTCTCTAAGGAGCAAGTGGTGGATTCAACCTGCCGACCATTTGATTAGCCACTGAGCCCTTAGCCACAGTGGCACCAGGTCTCCAAAGCTACCTTAGGTCTGTTTATTTCATAGTCTAATTATGTCTTATTAGTGCCAATGTCTTTGATCAATCATCATAAATCACCTCAGTCATATGCTTGCAAGCATATAAAAAGACACTTGCTTCTTGTACACCTCGAATTTGAATTTTGCCATCTGTTTAGCATAACCACCCAGTTGTTGATAATATTGTGCACATTTTTTCAGTTTATAAATATAAATCTTAGAACCCTTTAGAATAATGGTAGGAATTAAACAGCAATCCTACACAGCAGACTTCAAACTGAACGTCGTTGTGAGGGCGGAAGAAACAAGCAACAGAGCAGCAGGGAGAGAGTTCGAGATTGTAGAGTCATTAATTCCAGAATGGAGAAAGGATCAGAGCTGGAGAAAATGAATCCCCAATATCTTGTTCTTATAATTTTAGGCCTAGAGTCACTTCTTACTTACTAATATCTAGCTCTTTGTGTATTCATACTCTTTGGTTTTAATGTGGCATCCCACTTCCACCAGGAGTTGCCCTTAGTTTAGGAAAATACCTACCTTAAATGAAGTTTCCATGGTACCAGTTTTATCCCAGTGACATTAAATCTGTTGGAAAGAAAAAAAAAAATGAAGTTAGCAACATGTAAAAAAATATTGGCATAGCGCGCTTATGAAAATGACCCGGGGGAGGGGGGGTTGTTCGGTTTGCAAAAAAAGCATAATGCATGCATTATTTGCATAAAATACACTATACATTTTCAACCTGTCGAGTTGAGATGTGGCCATAAATCTTGCTTTGGCCAGTGTCTAACTTCTGGGTAGAGGCTTTAAAATTCAGTGTGCGATTCACCATCGCCTTTTTTTCTCTGCCATTGTTGGAAATCATGGAAGCAGAGGGGAGATGGAGCCTCCATCAGCTTGATTTCCTCAGTGTCTAGGAATGGGAATATGAAAGCCCATGCCAGCCCACATAGGACAAATCATAGGACCAAGAAATGAACTTGACTGTTTTAAGCCACTGAGATTTTTAGGTAGTTTTCTATTGCAGCAAAATTTAGCCTATCTTGACTAATAAAATAAGATTGACTTTTGTTTTGTCTTGTTGTATTGTGGGGAAAAAAATATACAACAAATCATTTGCCATTTCAACATTTTTAACACACAAAATTCAGTGACATCAATTACGTTCACCATATTGTGGGATCATAAACACTATTCATTTCCAATTATTCCATCACCCTTAACAGAAACTCTGTCTCCTTCCTCCTCCCTCCTTTATCTGGTAACCACTAGTAATCTTTAGTCTCTATACATTTGCCTATTCTAGATACTTCATAAGTGGGATCATACAATAGTTATCCCTTTGTAACTGACTTATTTCACTGAGCATAATGTTTTCAAGGTTCATCTATGTTGTAGCATGTATCAGGACTTCATTTCTCTTAGTAGCTGAGTAATATCCCATTGTACGTATATCCCACATTTTGTTTATCCACTCATCTGTTGAGGAGCATTTTTGTTGTATCCATCTTTTGGCTCTTGTCAAAAGTGTTGTGATGAATATTGGTGTGTAAGTATCTGTTTATGTTCCTGATTTCAGTTCTTTTGTGTGTATACCCAGGATTGGGATTGCTGGGTCATATGGTAAGTCTATGTCTAAATTTTGAGGAACCACCATATTGTTTTCCACAGTGGTTGCACCATTTTATATTTCCACCAGCAAAGAATGAGGGTTCCAATTTCTCCACATCCTCATCAACACTTGTCTTCCATTTTTCTGATGGTGGCCATCCGTTAGGAGTGAAGGGGTACCTCATTGTGGATTCAATTTGCATTTCCCTAATCCAGTTCAAATCCGCCAGGCTCTCCTTGGAAACTCTGTGGGGCAGTTCCACTCTGTCCTATAGGGTCGCTATGACTCAGAATTGACTCGATGGCCCTGGGTTTGTTTTTTTTTGGTTTAATCACTAATAACATTGAGAATCTTTTCATGTGCTTGTTGGGCATTTTTGTATTTTATTTGGTGAAATGTTTATTCAAATCCTTTGCCCATTTTTTTTTTTTTTCTTTTGAGCAACTTTAAGCAGTTAGAATAAATACATCGAGATATTCTAGTTCATGGATTTTGGAGTAGAGGAAAAATAACTTAAGCAGGTCCTCGTAGAGTCATCAAATAAGTGTTTTTCTTTTTCCTTTTTTTTAATAATTTTTATTGAGCTTTAAGTGAACGTTTACAAATCAAGTCAGTCTGTCACACATAAGCTTATATATATCTTACTCCATACTCCCACTTTCTCTCCCCCTAATGAGTCAGCCCGCTCCCTCCTTCCAGTCTCTCCTTTCGTGACAATTTTGCCAGTTTCTAACCCTCTCTACTCTCCTATCTCCCCTCCAGACAGGAGATGCCAACACAGTCTCAAGTGTCCACCTGATACAAGTAGCTCACTCTTTGTTAGCACCTCTCTCCAACCCATTGTCCAGTCCCTTCCATGTCTGATGAGTTGTCTTCGGGAATAGTTCCTGTCCTGGGCCAACAGAAGGTTTGGGGACCATGACCACCGGGATTCCTCTAGTCTCAGTCAGACCATTAAGTATGGTCTTTTTATGAGAATTTGGGGTCTGCATGCCATTGATCTCCTGCTCCCTCAGGGGTTTTCTGTTGTGCTCCCTGTCAGGGCAGTCATCGGTTGTAGCCGGGCACCATCTAGTTCTTCTGGTCTCAGGATGATGTAAGTCTCTGGTTCATGTGGCCCTTTCTGTCTCTTGGGCTCTTAGTTATCGTGTGACCTTGGTGTTTTTCATTTTCCTTTGATCCAGGTGGGTTGAGACCAATTGATGCATCTTAGATGGCCGCTTGTTAGCATTTAAGACCCCAGACGCCACATTTCAAAGTGGAATGCAGAATGTTTTCATAATAGCATTATTTTGCCAATTGACTTAGAAGTCCCCTTAAGCCATAGTCCCCAAACCCCCGCCCTTGCTCTGCTGACCTTTGAAGCATTCAGTTTATCCTGGAAACTTCTTTGCTTTTGGTCCAGTCCAGTTGAGCTGACCTTCCGTGTATTGAGTATTGTCCTTCCCTTCACCTGAAGTAGTTCTTATCTACTAACTAATCAGTAAATAACCCTCTCCCTCCCCCCATGGTAACCACAAAAGTATGTGTTCTTCTCGGTTTATACTATTTCTCAAGATCTTATAATAGTGGTCTTATACAATATATGTCCTTTTGCCTCTGACTAATTTCACTCAGCATAATGCCTTCCAGGTTCCTCCATGTTATGAAATGCTTCACAGATTCGTCACTGTTCTTTATCGATGCGTAGTATTCCATTGTGTGAATATACCACAATTTATTTAACCTTTCATCCATTGATGGACGCCTTGGTTGCTTCCAGCTTTTTGCTATTGTAAACAGAGCTGCAATAAACATGGGTGTGCATGTATCTGTTCGTGTGAAGGCTCTTATTTCTCTAGGGTATATTCTGAGGAGTGGGATTTCTGGGCTGTATGGTAGTTCTATTTCTAACTTTATAAGAAAATGCCAGATAGATTTCCAAAGTGGTTGTACCATTTTACATTCCCACCAGCAGTGTATAAGAGTTCCAATCTCTCTGCAGCCTCTCTAGCATTTATTATTTTGTGTTTTTTGGATTAATGCCAGCCTTGTTGGAGTGAGATGGAATCTCATCGTAGTTTTAATTTGCTTTTCTCTAATGGCTAATGATCGAGAGCATTTTCTCATGTATCTGTTAGCTGCCTGAATATCTTCTTTAGTGAAGTGCGTGTTCATATCCTTTGCCCACTTCTTGATTGGGTTGTTTGTCTTTTTGTGGTTGAGTTTTGACAGAATCATATAGATTTTAGAGATCAGGCACTGGTCAGAGATGTCATAGCTGAAAATTCCTTCCCAATCTGTAGGTGGTCTTTTTTTTACTCTTTTGGTGAAGTCTTTAGACGAGCATAGGTGTTTGATTTTTAGGAGCTCCCAGTTATCTGGTTTCTCTTCGTCATTTTTGGTAATGTTTTGTATTCTGTTTACGCCCTTTCTTTTTTATTTATTGTTTGTCTTTTTGTTCTTAAGCTATAGAAGTTCTTTATGTATTCTTGATATTAAACCCTTATCCAACATATAGCTCCAAAATACTTCCTCTTATTCTGTAGGTTGTCTCTTCACTTTGTTGATAAATTCCTTAATGCACAAAAGATTTTAATGTTGATGAAGTCTAATTTATCTATTTTATCTTTTGTTGCTTGTGCTTTTGGTGTAATATCTTAGAATCCATTGTCAAATACGAGATCTCAAAGCTTTATCCCTATATTTTCCTCAAAGAGTTTTATGGTTTTAGTTCTTACATGTAGGTCATTGATCCATTTTGAGTTATATTTTTAGTTACATTTTTGTATATGGTGTGGAGTACTGGTCCAACTTTATTCCTTTGCATGTGAAAATCCAGTTTCCCAGCACCGTTTATTGGAGAGATTATTCTTTCCCCATTGAATGGACTTAGTGCCCTTGTTGAAAATCAGCTGACCATAGATGTGTGGGTTTGTTTTTGGCACCCTAATTCTATTCCATTTATCATATGTCTATCCTTATGCTAGTACCAGACTGTTTTAATTATTATAGCTTCATAGTATGTTTTTTAAATCAGGAAGTACAAATCCTTCTACTTTGTTCTTCTGTTTCAAGATTGTTTTGGCTATTTGGAAATCCTTGCAGTTCCTTGGTCCCTGGGTGGCACAAATGGTTAGTGCTTGGCTGCTAATCTAAAAGTTTGATTAAAACCAACACCTGACTCAGTTTTCTAAACACCTGCCAACCACTCTAAGGGGTTAAATCAGGTGGTCAAGTACATTAATTCATTCAGTAGGAAGCACATCTGGCAAGGTCTCTTGCCGTGGTGCTTGGAGAAAAGTGTAGGGAGACATAGAATAAAGAAATAAAATAATTTCTGATATGGCTAAGTGCTGTGAATAAAACGAAAAAGCCAAAACCACTTGCCACGGAGTCGATTCTGACTCATGGCAACCCCGTGTGTGCCACAGTAGAACTGTCCTATGGTGGGTTTTCATTAGGCTGAATTTGCAGAAGCAGATCACTGGGGCTTTCTTCTGAGGCACCTCTAGGTGGATGCAAACCTCCAACATCTGGGTTAGCCGTGGAGCACATTAGCTGTTTGTACCACCCAGGGCCTCCTTGATTAAAATAAACAGTATGATGTAATGAGAGACCCACATTAGATTGGGTGTTCTAGAAGGGCTTCTGAAGAGATGTGATTCTAGGGTCCCCTTTTCCTTCTTAAGCCTGATTAATGGTATCTGAAATTCTTTTACTCTATATTAGGAAGAAACAGACTTGAAATACAAAAACATGCTGGAAATCATACTTTATCGTAAATGAACTTTTTTGAACTATAATTGGCCAATTCATTCATCAGTGTGAGTGACTGGTTATCACACTCTGTTTTGATTGGGTCAGTGGGAAGAAGAGATGAGTGATATGAATTGTGCAGGTGTTGGCTAGAATGATGGCTCGTTAGAGGAGTACGGTTCAGCTTCTCATCCCTAGTTCCTAGGCAGAGATACAAGAAACCCACCACAGTATCTGTGTGAGCGGAAGAGAAAGTGAGGAGAATTTGAGAAATTCTGAGTGGAGGTTGGCAAGAGAGGGCCAGCTTACAATTCTCCTTCCCATTAACGTTCTTTCCTACCATTAGGCAGCTCTGCTTGCATAGTTTACATAGAAATTATGTTTGTGTTACCAAGTTTAGTGCCAGGGACCTGCTAATTAAGACCTAAATGCCCTAATTTTCTCTCCCACACAGCTAGGCACTTAGTAAATGCTCAATAAATACATGCCACTTTGATCTTTCTACCTGGTAATTACGTTCTAGGAATAGAAGTACGTTAGGAGCTACATTATTATTTTTCTCCTCAAGATGGGTTTCTGTGACTCACAAACGTTTATGGTTAACCGAAGAAAAGGAGAATCTAATGTGATTTTTAGTTCCTCTGAGTGCATTTTTAAAATCTGTTTAAATGCATGTGAAAAAAGATATTTGGTCGAAAGGTTTGCTGGAAAATGGGGAGAGAATCTCCTGGAATCTTTTCCACGTTGTCTCCTTCACTTGCCACAAGTTTTAACCACTCTTAATTATGGGAAGAAACAGCTGCAATCAGTGCTTCAGTTGCCTACTAAGGCAAAGACCTGGGTTTTGGGTAGAGAATTCCTGCTTTTTCTCCAGACCTTTGCTAGCTGGGTGGAGGAGGCCTACCATTTATTTACAGAGCAAAAGGCATTTCAAAAGTCTGAGCTTTTCCTGAGACTTGATGCCTCTGATGCTTTAGGCTGCCCGTTCTGGAACACAGAGATTGTTTGTATTTGCTGAGAAGAACATGGAACGTGCTACTCATTCTTAGCTATGGAAAATGAATTATTACAGAGCCTCTATGAGAAAGAATCTAATGAGATCCTTTCCCAACCCCCTTCCCCAATACATGCCCTGAGGTTATCTTTTGCTCTGGAAAAAACATTTTTAGGAAAATGCCTTATAGTGAGAAAGTAAACGAGCACAAGGTGACTAATTTTGAATCCCAGTTCTATCCCTTGCTGGCTGTGGGACTCTGATCAAGTCGATTAGTATCTCCGAGTCTGGGTTCTCCTCTGTATAATGGAGCCAATAAGAACACCCATCTGATGGGATGTTGTGAGGATTAAATGGGAGGATGCAAGTAAAGCACTCAGCCAGAACCCGACACGTAGGAAGTCGGGAGTAACGATTATTAGTCATCGCTAACTATCCTGCTTTTGATGCTATATTTTCTAGTAAGAGGGGTCTGTTCCCTTTTTCCTTTTCTTTTCAAAACCATGAGTTAGTGAACATGAAACGCTGTGGCTGAAGGACAATTTAGAAGTGAAAAAAACCTCTAGACCTCATCATGTTAAACCTCTAATTTTACCCACGTTTTTCTAAAACCACCGTTAAATCATTTGGCATTTTGGTTGTAGCATAAAATGCAATATTTTTAAAAAGCAGAGAAGTCAGCAAATGGGGAATTCAGTTACATATTTACACGTAATGTACAGAAAGAAACCCATTCTTCTTTTTTCAGGGTTTGGTTCTATTCCTGGTTTATAAATCAATTTCCTCTTCCTATTTAACCCTGGTGGCTTAGTGGTTAAGCACTCAGCTGCTAACTGAAAGGTCGATGGTTCAAACCCACCAGCCACCCCTCAGGAGAAAGATATGGCAGTCTGCTTCCATAAAGGTTACAGCCTGGGAAACCCTATGGGGCAGTTCTACTCTGTATTGTAGGGTTGCAATGTGTCTGCATCGACTCCATAGCAATGGGTTTGGTTTTTGGATTCAAGCCCAAACAGTTCACATTCCTGCATAACTTTCTGATTATTGGTGTCTCTGTGGAACCAACCACCTAGGAAGTGGTATTTCGCAGGCAAAGAGCTTCACATTAAGTTTTCTTGGCTAGATGGGAGGAAAGCATTTCAGGTCCATAAAAACCCATAATTTTAGCATGATCCTCAGATAATAAGGATAATAATAGAGTTGTGGAACTTGAGAACTAGAAGAAGAACATTAGATCTCATTGAGGCCGACCCCCTTATTTTACGTATACTTAACCATGTTTTTCAGCCCTAAAAGGGTTTTCACATAGATTCTATCATTTACCTTCCCAACAATCCTCTATGTAGTCAGAGGGTCCAAAACCCAAACCAGACCCACTGCCGTCGAGTCGATTCCAACTCATAATGGCCCTATAGGACAGAGTAGAACTGCCCCATGGAATTTTCAAGGAGCGCCTGGCGGATTTGAACTGCCGAGACTTTGGTTAGCAGCTGTAGCACTTAACCACTACACCACCACGGTTTCCAAGTCAGAGGGTAAGTATTAATTATCTCCATTTTGCAGATGAAGAAACTGAGGCTTTGGGAGGACAAATCACTTGTCCAAGCCAGGGAAGAAGCTGTCAGGGGATAGATCTACAGTTGAGGCTTCCTGACCACTGTGTCAGTACTATTTCCACTGCAGTTGGTACCACCCTGTGACTTTGTATACCTACTGAGGGCCGCCTAGACTTTGATTCTCCCAGATTTGATACTTTTGGACTTTGAAACCCTCTCACATGGAGAATCAAACATGAGCCTCTCAACATGATATGTGAGGCCCTCATGCCTGGCCTTTGCCAATCTCTTCAGCCTTGTCTCCTACTATGCCTAACTGAAAAACCTAGGCTGCTTTTTAGGGTCCTTAAACTCATATCAGAGCCCTGGTAGTGCAGTGGTTAAGAACTTGGCTGACCAAAAGGTTGGCAGTTTGAATTTACCAGCCACTCCTTGGAAACCCAATAGGGCAGTTCTACTCTGTCCTACAGGGTTGCTAATGAGTCGGGATCGACTGGATGGCAACGGGTTTTTTGTTTTTTTTTAACTTATATCACTTAAATGGTTGCCTGGTTTCACCTCATACCCTAATTTTGGGCCAAGGTGGTGGAAGTGTGCTTAATTAAATTGTGAGGAAAGCCTGTATTGTCTTTGGGACTCTCGGTCTCCCCCTTTGAACGCCTTTCTTCCATTTTTAGGGAATTGGTTTGGGCAAGAGACTAGCAATCCTGAAAGCTTAGGCCATCCTCCCAACCTGTAAGGCAGGCAGGTCATGAGAGGAAACCAAGTTTCCCATTCTCAGCAGTGTGAGAAACTAACCCAACCACGCTTTAAAATCCCATTGCCAAGAGACATAAAACCCAACTTAATGACCTTGTCTTCGTTAAATGAGGAAAATACTCAATCTCTTACAGGTCTCTATTCTTGCTCTCCTTCATGAACATATCTAATTTCCCTCCTGAATTTATTTTCAAAACTTCCCTAAATAAATGTCTTTTTGGCCATTTTTTTCTTACAACACTCTTCTCTCCATATGTTTGTTGGGGTACCTTCCAAGGTCTAACCTGAAATAGCAAGTATGAAGAAGGCAGTAGTAATCATTGGTATCAATTAAATAACAATGTCAATTAAAAAAATGACAATAAAGTTTTCATGTTTTTGGTATCTTGCACACTGGGATACAGGAAGGAATACCAAAGAATTGAAAAGTGGGGTCCAGTCCAACTTCTAGCATCTGTGATTTAATGTTCAGACAGAGTCGGGGACTGGGGGAGGGATGGTAAGAGCCTCTCCCCTGCTTTGCAGAGGTGGAAATAAACCTCTAGGAATTCTTCTTCTACAGGGAGGCTCTGTGGATAAGAAACCTCAAAAATGAAACATTTAATTATAACCAAACATGGAGCAAACAAAAGAACAACGGCTAAGTTGGGCTGTTTTATATGAATCTTGCCTACAAAAGGAGGCAACTTCTTCCAGATTTTGTAAGAGATCAGTGACAAGCTGGAATGTTTCATTTCTGGGCACTGTGAGAAGTTAAATTTAAAGAACCATCCTCATGTATGTTTTAAGAGCAAATAAGTTCAGGCTCATTACCCTGGTGAGCTTTGAGGCTGCTGAGTGTTCTTGGGGCTTTTGTATTGATATAATTTTATGACTGGGAGAAAATATTTCAGTTATTTCCCTAACTCTAATAGTTTCCATCCATAACCTCCAAAGAGAAGAAGGTAAAAAATAACGAATGGGTGAAATGAGGAAGTCGTTCCTGAGTCTTTGTCAGAAGTGTGTAGAGTGGTACCAACAACGGGATGGGTTTATATCCTACCATCCTCATTCTTTCATCTGGAACCTCTTTTGTGTAAATGCTTGAGTATGTCAGGACTTGATGCAATGTGTGAATGTAGGAAAGAGGTTTCGTTTCCTTTCTTTTCTGTTTTTTCCCTTCTTTTCTTCTTTTTTTGTTAATGAGGCAGGATAAGTGTAGGGTGTGTCTTGAGTGAATCGCTTTTGATATATAAAAGAGATTAAACAAGTAATGGAGAAAAGAGAGATGGGGGAAGAGGGATGCCAAGCCACATGAAGATCACCCAGGGGCAGAAGCTCAGAAGAGACAAGGACCTTCCTCTAGAGCTGACAGAGAGAAAAGCCTTGCCCTAGAGCCAACACCCTGATTTTGGAATTCTACCTTCCTAAACTGTGAGAAAACAAATTTCTGTTTGTTGAAATTGCTCAGTTGTGGTATTTCTGTTATAACAGCACTAGATAACTAAGACATCAAGTAAATTCACCAGCCTACAATGGAAATGAAAGCTTACAGGACTGTGTCTTTTCACCATATTTATTCAATCTGTTTGCTGAGCAAATAATCCAAGAAGCTGGACTATGTGAAGAAGGACACAGTATTAGGATTGGAAGAAGACTCATCAACAACCTATGATATGCAGGTGATACAACCTTGTTTGCTGAAAGTGAAGAGGACTTGAAGCACTTACTGAGGAAGATCATAGACCACAGCTTTCAGGATGGATTACACCTCAACAAAAAGAAAACAAAAATCCTCACAACTGGACCAATGAGCAACATCATGATAAATGGAGAAAAGATTGAAGTTGTTAAGGATTTCATTGCTTGCATTCACAATTGATGCCCATGGAAGCACCAGTCAAGAAATCAAACAACGCATTGATTGCATTGGACAAATCTGCTGCAAAAGATGTCTTTAACACGTCAAAAAGCAAAGATGTTACTTTGAGAACTAAGGTATGCCTGACCCAAGCCATGGTGTTTTCAATTGCCTTATACGGATGTTAAAGCTGGACAAGAAATAAAGAAGACCAAAGAAGAATTAATGGTTTTGGATTACGGCATTGGTAAAGGATATTGAACATACCATGGACTGCCAGAAGAATGAACAACCTGTCTTGGAAGAAGTACAACCAGGATGCTCCTTAGAAGCAAGGTTGGCAGGACTGCGTCTCACATACTTTGGACGTGTTATCAGGAGAGATCAGTACCTGGAGAAGGACATCATGCTTGGTAAAGTACAGGATCAGCGAAAAAGAAGACCCTCAATGGGAGATGGATTGACACAGTGGCTGCAACAGTGGGCTCAAGCATAACAATGATTGTGAGGATGGTGCAGGACGGGGCAGTGTTTCATTCTGTTGTACATAGGGTCGCTACGAGTTGGAACCGACTCAACGGCATGTAATAGCAACAACAATGAAATAGGCTTTGGTTAAGTATATTTGAATACCAAAACCAAAAACCAAACCCAGTCCTGTCAAGTTCATTCTGACTCATAGCGACCCTATAGAACAGAGTAGAACTGCCCCATAGAGTTTCCAAGAAGCGCCTGGTGGATTCAAACTGCCAACCCTTTGGTTAGCAGCCATAGCCAAAACCGTAGTGGTGTAGTGGTTAAAAGTTTGACCGATAACCAAATGGCCCACAGTTCGAATTCACCAGGTGCTCCTTGGAAACCCTATGGAGCAGTTCTGCTCTGTCCTGTAGGGTTTCTGTGAGTTGGGATTGACTCAACAGCAATGGGTTTGGGTATCTGAGTACAACCTTGAATAAGAATCATGCAATTTTATCAGGCAAGTGTAACCACAGTGATGGGGAGGGGGGCAGGGTGGGGGGGGATCTACAGACCACTAAGAATAAATTAATTATCAAAGAAGGGACCCCTTGGGTGATGCAAATGGTTAACACACTTGACTCCTAACCGAAATGTTGGAGGCTCAAGTCCACCCAGAGGTGCCTTGAAGAAAGGCCTGGCAATTTACTTCCAAAAACTCAGCCATTGAAAACCATATGAAGCACAGTTTTACTCTGGCACACGTGGGATGGACTGATACAAAATAAAATGAAAGATGTCATTAATGGTGCAGTCACTTCCGGGCGGGTTCAAATTACTTATCTCTTTTTTTAGAGGCCCCGGCATTGTCCTATCACACAGAACACTGTGCAGAGGCTCCTCTCGATGATTCTGACCTACATGTGACCTCAGAGACTCACTCTGTGGCTTTCCAGCTTGAGGCCCTGCCACGTTCCACTCCCTTCCCTCTTGGGTGGTTAGAATTTTCCACCCTGGAGAAATGCTCTGCATGTAGCTGCACTTTGCTCATTACTCCTGCAGTTGCTAGCCACCCTCTTCCAGACACACGTTGCAACATGATATAGTTTCTGGAAAATTAATAGGAGGCCATTGTCATTCTGATTCAAACAATAGATTCAAATAGGCTAATGGCTTCAGTGCAGAGCAGATTCTAATGGCCATGTAACTGGCTTCCGAGGAATTCTACCACTCCAGTTCCACCAACACCACCCTGGTCCTTGCTGCCATCTTTTCTCCTCTGGGCTATTGCAGTAACCTCCTAACTGGCCCCTTTGCTTCCCCTCTATCCTCAATCATTTCTCCAAGCTCACCTCCCCTGGCCAGTCACCAAAGCCAAGGTAATCTTTGAACACCATGAATCAATACCCTGTAAAGCCTTTCAGTGGGTTCCCATCATAAAAACAATGCCAAACCCAAACTCCTTACTGCAGCCCACAGGCCCTGGAAGACATGTCTTCTGACTGCCCCTTTACCTCATGTCACACCTGCCAGATCCCCGTGCTCCAGCCAGAGTTGTTTTCTTGCTATTCCTGGAACATGCCAAGCTCCTTTCCTCCTCAGGGAGTTGGCACTTGCTGTTCCAATCTGCCTGGAGCAGCATCTCCCAGTGCTATGGATTGTGTCACCCAATATTGAGGTTCTAACTCCTGATACCTGTGAATGTGACCTTGTTTGGAAATACGGTCTTTGAAGACATTATCAGTTGAACTAATAGGAGTAGGGTGGGTCTTAGTCCAATATGACTGGTGTCCTTATAAAAACAGAAGACACAGACAAGAAGGAAGATGGCCATGTGAAGACAGAGGCAGAGATTGCAGTGATGCATCTACAAGTTAAGGAGTGCCAAGGGGTGCCAGGAACCACCAACAGCTGGGCGAGGCAAGGAAAGATCCTCCCTGAGAGCCCTCAGAGAGAGCATGGCTCTGCTGACACATCGATTCAGACTTCTAGCTTCCAGAATTGTGGGACAATAAATGACTGTTGTTCTCAGCCACTCAGTTTGGGGTACTTTGTTACGGTAGCTGTAGGAAACTAATACACCCAGATATTCATCATTTTCATCCTTCAGTTCTCAGCTTAGGTGTTCTCTCCTTGGACCACCTTAAGTGATATGGTGAACTCTCTCCCCCAATTATTCTCTACCACATTCCCTGATCATTTCCTTGCAGCACTTATCACTAATTGCAATTATATTATGTATTTGACTATTTTCCCTTATTTATCTCCCCTAATATCTCCTATCTCCCCTAATACAGTGTGAGGTCATGAGGGTGGGGACTTCATTTTGATTAGTACTGTGTCCTCAGCATCTAGCATGGTGCTGGTACATAGTAGTAGTCAATAGATATTTGTTTAATGACTAAATTCATTAAATTATTTGACGATTTGTTTTTCAGGACATAAAAAATTTGTTTCTTCTTTAGGACTTGATTCAAAATTCATGCCTTATGGGAAGCCCTCCTTACCCAGCCCCAGTATTCAAAAATTCTCTCTATAAATTTGTACTGGTTTTCTTGAGAGGAGTGTGTTTTAAATAGGGCCTAATACACTATGAGAGCTTCCAAGTGTCAAAAGTTAAATGTGAATTAATGGAAAATAGTATTGCTACAGACAGAACAAGGGGATACTGATTGGTTTAAAGTCAGGAAAGGTACGTGTCAGGGTTGTATTCTTTCACCATATCTATTTAATCTGTATGCTGAACAAATAATACGAGAAGCAGGAATATATGAAGAAGAACGGGGCATCAGGATTGGAGGAAGACTCATTAACAACCTGTGTTATGCAGATGACACAACCTTACTTGCTGAAAGTGAAGAGGACTTGAAGCACTTACTAATGAAGATCAAAGACCACAGCCTTCAGTACGGATTACACCTCAACATAAAGAAAATAAAAATCCTCCCAAGTGGACCAATGAGCAACATCATGATAAATGGAGAAACGATTGAAGTTGTCAAGGATTTCATTTTACTTGGATCCACAATCAACAGCCATGGAAGCAGTAGTCAAGAAATCAAAAGAAGCATTGCGTTGGGCGGATCTGCTGCAAAGGACCTCTTCAAAGTGTTGAACAGCAAAGATGTCACCCTGAAGACTAAGGTGGGCCTGACCCAAGCCATGGTATTTTCAATCACATCATATGCATGTGAAAGCTGGACAATGAATAGGGAAGACTGAAGAAGAGTTGATGCTTTTGAATTGTGGTGTTGGCGAAGAATATTGAATACACCGTGGACTGCCAAAAGAACAAACAAATCTGTCTTGGAAGAAGTGTGGCCAGAATGCTCCTTAGAAGCAAGGATGGCGAGACTGCATCTTACATACTTTGGACATGTTGGGTTGTCAGGAGGGATCAGTCCCTGGAGAAGGACATCTTGCTTGGTAAAGTACAGGTCAGCGGAAAAGAGGAAGACCCTCAATGAGGTGGATTGACACAGTGGCTGCAACACTGAGCTCAAGCATAACAACAGTTGTGAGGATGGCGCAGGACTGGGCAGTGTTTTGTTCTGTTGTGCATAGGGTCGCTATGAGTCAGAACCAACTCGACAGCACCTAACAACAACAACAACAGATAATTCTTTTTTGTTAAGTCCAGTTGAATCATCTGTATATTACTACGCATTCGAGCCACTAGCAGCAGCACGTATTTCTGATCTTTCTTCATAGATCTTTTTTTTTTCCCAAATAACTAACTCCAAGTGTGACTAAAATTCATCTTTTTTCTGGCACCACTTTTAGTTCTTAAGACAGGCTATTACATAAACCTAGAACCTCATAATAAGCCCCTCTGTATTTATTACTAGAAACAATAAATTCTAGAAATAGTTTACTTTATTAAAAGAAAAACACAATTTTCCATTGTGTAAATTCTGAGTCATAGAGACCCTGCAGAGTTGGTGTCACCCAGTATGGTAACTCATGGTGTCACTCCCCCATGCTAATTACAATATTGTAGCTAAAACATCAGGAATTTTAACAAAATCAGCAACTATAAAAACACTGGCAGCAATGAAAACAGCAGGTATGCTTGTAGCATGTGCAAACGAAATCATGTGATTTGAAGTGTCATTGTAATTGGGTAATAATGACAGCTTTGACTGGAGCATATTAGAAGATTCAAAAAGCAAATGAGCATAGAGTTTTAGCCTTGTAGGTACACTGATACATGTGATGTTCCACACTGCTGCAAAGGACCTCTTTAAAGTGCTGAAAAGCAAAGATGTCACCTTAGAGACTAAGATGTGTCTGACCCAAGCCATGGTATTTTCAACCACATCATATGCATTTGAAAGCTGGGCAATGAGTAAGAAAGACTGAAGAAGAACTGACGCCTTTGAATTGTGGTGTTGGTGAACAATATTGAATATACCTGGACTGCCAAAAGAATGAACAAATCTGTCTTGGAAGAAGTACAACCAGAATGCTCCTTAGAAGCAAAGAATGGCGAGACTTCGTCTTACATACTTTGGACATGTTGTCAGAAGGGATCAGTCCCTGGAGAAGAACATCATGCTTGGTAAAGTAGAGGGTCAGTGGAAAAGAGGAAGACTCTCAATGAGATGGATTGACACAGTGGCTGCAACAAGGAGCTCAAGCATAACAAGGATTGTAAGGATGGTGCAAGACTGGGCAGTGTTATGTTCTGTGGTATGTAGGATCACTATGAGTCGGAACTGACTCAACGGTACCTAACAGCAACAAACAACAATGTTCCAGTGCTATTCATAAGGTTTTCACTGGCCAATTTTTTTTTCAGAAGTAGATTGCCAGGTCAGAAGATGGAAGGAATGCACAAAGTTATTGTACCAAAAAGAATTGGTTGATGTTCAACCATTTCAGGAGGTAGCATATGATCGAGAATTGATGGTGCTGAAGCAAGAAGTCCAAGTTGACTGAAGGTACTGGTGAAAAACAAGACTCCAGGAATTGACAGAATGCCAATCAGGATGTTTTAACAAACAGAAGCAATGCTGGATGCACCCGCTTGCCTATGCCAAAAATTTGAAAGACAGCTACCTTGCCAACCAACCGGACAAGGCCCATATGCTTGCCCATTCCTAAGAAAGCTGATCCAACAGAATGTGAAAATTATCCAGCAATATCATAGTATCACATGCAAGTAAAATTTTGCTGAAGATGATCAAAAAATGATTGTAGCAGTACATCGATAGGGAACCGCCAAAAATTCAAGCTGAATTCAGAAGAGGACGTGAAATGAGAGATATCACTGCTAATGCCAGATGGATCTTGGCTGAAAGCAGAGAATATCAGAAAGATGCTTACCTTTGTTTTATTGCCTATGAAAAGGCATTTGACTGTGTGGATCATAACAAATTACGGACAACATTGTGAAGAATGGGTATACCAGAACACCTAATTGTGTTTGTGCGAAACCTGCACATAGACCAAGAGGCAGTCATTAGAACAGAAAAAGGGGATATTGTGTGCTTTAGAATCAGGAAAGGTATGTGTCAGGGATGTATCCTTTCACCATACTTACGCAATCTGTGTTAAGAAAATAATCTGAGAAGTTGGACTATATGACAATGAACAGGGCATCAGGATTGGAAGAAGACTCATTAACAACCTGTGATATGCAGATGACCCAACCTTGCTTGCTGAAAGTGAAGCCAATTTGAAGCACTTATTGATGAAGATCAAAGACCACAGCCTTCAGGATGGACTACACCTCAGCGTAAAGAAAACAAAAATCCTTACACTGGACCAATAGCAAAATCATGATAAATGGAGAGAAGTTTGAAATTGTCAAGGATTTCATTTTACTTGGATTCACAGTCCATGCCCACAGAGGAATAAAAAAAAAAATTTTTTTTTTTTTTGTGCAGTCAAGAAATCAAATGATGTATTGCATTGGGCAAATCTGTTGCCAGAGTCCTCTTTAAAGTATTCAAAAGCAAAGACGTCACTCTGAATACTAAGGTGAGCCCAACCCAAGCCATGGTATTTTCAATTGCCTCATATGCATGCAAAAGCTGGACAATGAATAAGGAAGACTGAAGAAGAATCGATGCATTTGAATTGTGGTGTTGGTGAAGAATATTGACTATACCATGGACTGTCAGAAGAATGAACAAATCTGTCTTGGAAGAAGTACAGCCAGAATTCTCCTTAGTAGTGAGGATGATGAGACTTCATCTCACTTACTTTGGATAAGTTATCAGGAGGGGCCGGTCCCTAGAGAAGGATATCATCCTTGATAAGGCAGAGGGTCAGCGAAAAAGAAGAAGACCCTCAAGGAGATGGATTTTCACAGTGGCTGCAACAATGACCTTAAACATAGCAATGATTGTGAAGATGGTGCAGGACCTGGCAGCATTCTGTGCTGTTGTACATGGAATCACTATGAGTTGGAAGTGACTAGACAGCCCCTAGCAACAATTAGGTATATATGGTTGCCATGAGTTGGAGCCAACATGACGGCAACTAACAACAACAATAACATGTATGAATACAGTCAACAAGCCTCTGAAGGGTCAGGTTATTTACACTGGTTTCTGAGCTTTTCCTTACAGAGGAACCTTTTATTTTTTTTCCAGGATGGGTTCCCCCGGACTCACAGGATCCATGGCCGATCAGTTTTTGATCCCTTTTAGATAACTAGCATTTTAATGTAGCATTGATTTGACTTCAGTCAACAGTAGTGGCCTTTATCTTTCAGTTAACCTACATAATCTCATGATGAGCAAATTTTGTTGTACTCTTTGTCCCATGTTTGAAGTGTTGACAAGAGCACGCAGCTCCCTCATCTCAGACTACCTCCAAGGAGCCTAAGTACACAGGGTCGAGCATGTGTTATCTAGGGCTATACACAGCAATGGTGTCTCTGAATACCAAAGTGTAAGGCAACTCATATTTCAAGGCCATATCAAAGCCTTCTGTTGTAATGCAGTTTGAAGTATAAAACTTTATTTGAAGTAAATGAGCTGCAGCTATGGGTAGGCAATCTTTTCCCTAATCTGTGGCTTATTATAATGATGCTTCATGTGGAGCAATTACTAGGCTTGTACAACTTCCAGAACAAAAGAGAGAGTCACATATCTTTGGCTGAAGGACAAAAAGGATGATATTTTCCTTTTTGAAGAAACATTTTTTACAGATGTACACTGTGAACCTTGATACAGGAAAGCAAACTATTTCCTTCTGAAAGAAAACAGGATATATATTTAGTGTCCGATCATTTCCCTTTTGTTGTATTTCCCAATAGCTCTTCTTTAGGCTACTAACTCACTAATAATGATGCATACATGGGGCGAGGGTGGTTTGGTATAGAATTCTCACCTTTCATTTAGGAAACCTAGGCTCAATTCCAGGCCAATGCACTTCATGTGCAACTACCACCCTTCGGTCAGTGGAGGCTTTCACGTTGCTGTGATGCTAAACAGGTTTCAGCAAAGCTTCCAGACTCAGACTAGGAAGAAAGGTCTGGTGATTGACTTCTAAAAAGCAGCCAATGAAAATGTTCACAATGGTCTGACCTGCAACCAAAACCGGTGCAGGGCGGGGCAGCATTTAGTGCCTTTGTGCATGAGTTGGGGGCAGACTCGACAGCACCTTACGATTGAGGAGACTGAGGCACTGAGCAATTAAGTGGCTTGTTTCAGACCGCCCTACTCATCAATAACAGAGGAACAACTCAAACCAGAGTTTCAGGCTCCACAAGGCCTACTTCCTACCCGTCCACTAGCAGCAGCTGGAGTTTTCATCAAAGGCTCTGCCATAAACTATGAGATTTTTAAAGAGTTTTCTGAATAGGTTAAGTTGGAGGAAGAGAAAGTGCTAATCACAGCATCACTTTTGAGCTCTAATCTTCACTAAACTTCTGCTGACGAATTTCTAATTTGACTGGTTAATGAATCAGTCAGGCTAATCCTCCCATTGGCTAAAACCAGTTGTGGCATCATCTCCGACTAATGCTGACCCCATGGGTGTCAGAGTAGAACTGTGCTCTATAGGGTTTTCTGTTGGCTAATTTTTCCAAAAGTACATTGCCAGGCTTTTCTTCTGAGGTGGCTTTGGGTGGGCTCAACCCTCCAACTTTCTGGTTAGCTGCTGAGTGCACGAATCCTTCATACAATCCAGGCACTTCTTCCATTGGATTAAAAGCTGCTAAATAATGGAAAATTCATTTATTTCAAGGGTTTGTGAGACACATCTTGGCCATTCTAGTGGAAGAAAAGGAAGATGTCTTGATATTTGTGAGGTTATCTTGCTCATACCCTGGTTACCCAGTGATCAGTCTCTCTCCCAGCTTTGTGGCAGGAAGAGAAGTAGACAGGGACACAGACATATTTTGGAACAATGTAGTCATTATTACCATGTGATGTGATGATATAGAATTTGGTTCTCAGACGTTAGAAGATAAATTGTGTCAGCCTGATCCTTGCCTTGGCCCTGTTTAAGCTATCTCTTCAAGGTCAAGATCAACTGTAAGAAAAACTAACTGGTTGATTTTGTTTTTGCTGTTGATTTGTGACTTAGGAGACTCCATGTGTTACAGAGTAGAACTGCTCCATGGGGTTTTCTTGGCTGTAACAACAACAACAATAACAAATCTGCACAGAAGTAGATCGCCAGGTCTGTTTCTTCTGTGGATGCCAATGGGTGGGTTCGAACAGCCAACCTTTTGGCTACTGGCTGGGTGCAACCGTTTGCACCATCCAAGGACCTTAAGAAAAAACTGACTTGCCCACACTTTACAGGTGAACAACCTTGGTAGGAAATCAGAAGGAGCCTGGTGCTTCATGGGTGCACAACCTGTGCAGTTGCACAGGCCCCTGTCCTCAGGGGCTATGCTTGATTAGTGCTCTACTGTTGCCATCTTGGAATTCATAATAAATTCTGAACAAGGAGCTCTGCATTTTCATTTTGCACTGGGGCCTGCAAATTATGTAGTCGGTCCCGCCTGGAGCCTTGAGATATCAGCCTCAGGGTTAGTGACTCAGGTGAGAACATTGCTAAGATTTTTGTTATTTGCTGCAGAGTCAACTCTGACTCCTGGTGACCCCATGTACACAGAATAAAATTTTGCCCAGTGTTGCACCATCTTTACATCCTTGGTATGCTTGAGCTCATTGTTGTGGCTACTGTGTATTTTGAGTGCTTGCCAACATAGGGGACTTGTAATTCCAGTATTTTATGTTGGACAATATTCTGTTGTGATCCAGAGGCTTTTTATTGGCTAATATTCGTATGTAGGTTGTCAAACCTTTCTTGCTAGTCTGTCTTAGTCTGGAAGCTCTGCTGAAACCTCTCCACCTTGGGTGACTGTGCTGGTATTTGAAATACCGGGGGCATAACCTCCAGCATCACAGCACCATGTAAACCACCGCAGTATGACAAACAGACAGACAGGTGGTGGCCAAGATTTTATGTCTCCCAAGAAAGTTTGGGGATAGGCCAACATAATGCTGACAGATGATCCAAAAAGCATGAAACCAGGTCCAGAGGATTTAAAGGCTCAATGCACAGGGGCCACAGGACCCCTAGTAAGAACAGAGGGCACTGGCCAACAGTTGGCAGCAGTATTCCAGCTTAGTTGAAGCCTCACCGGAGGTCCCACCCTAATGGCCAGGAAGGTATGACGTGCCCCCAGGAACTTAGTACTAGTTTCTTATATGGGACTGTTCTCCACATACCTGCTTAACTTACTTACCAGAGTGCTAGGCATGAGCAGATATGAAATAGGTTCAATATCCAATAGCCTGAAATAGTTTCCATATCCAACAGGGTATAAGCTCTGGACTTCTTTTTAACATTTTATTTTAGGGAGCATTTTTATTTTTAAAAATATAACATTTTTCTTTTTATAAAGTATAAAATGGTAGTAGCAGTGTCAGAACCTAACTTCAAGGGGGATAATGCAAATCAAGATGAGCCCAAGGCCGATCCTTATGAGGTGGAGGTCCAACATACCTCTGCTCTCCGAATGTTTTACCAATTCTGACACCAGCCGTTCCTCTCATGGCACTCTCTACTTCTCTGCTGGGTGAGATAATTTGTTGCAGTGGCCAGGCAGAACTCACAGACCATTCTTACCGTTAAGCGTCTGTCAGTTTGCCATACTGTGGGGGCTTGCACGTTGCTGTGATGCTAGAAGCTATGCCACCAGTATTCAAATACCAGCAGGGTCACCCATGGCGGACTGGTTTCAGCTGAGCTTCCAGACTAAGACAGACTAGGAAGAAAGACCCAGCAGTCTACTTCTGAAAAGAATTAGCCACTGAAAACGTTATGAATAGCAGCGGAACATTGTCTGATATGGTGCCCAGAAGATGAGCCCTCGGGTTGAAAAGTACACAAAATATGACTGGGGAACAGCTGCCTCCTCAAAGTGGACTTGCCTTTAATGACTTGGATGGAGTCAAGCTTTCAGAACCTTCATTTGCTTCTGTGGCACAACTCAAAATGAGAAGAAACAGCTGTAAACATTCATTTAATAATCAGAACATGGAGCGTATGAGGTATGAATTTAGGAAAATTGGAAATCATCAAAAGTGAAATGGAACACATAAACATCAGTATTCTAGGTATTAGTGAGCCGAAATAGACTTATATTGACCATTTTAAATCGAGCAATTATGTGGTCTGCTATGCCAAGAATGACAACTCGAAGAAGAATGACGTTACATTCACTGTCAAAAGAACATTTCGAGATCTATCACAAAGTATAATGCTGTCAGTGATAGAATAATATCCATATGCTTTTTTAAAAGGAAGATCAGTTAATACAAACATTATTCGAATTTACGCACCAACCACTAAGGCCAAAGATGTAGAAATCAAAGATTTTTACCAGCTTCTGCAGTCTGAAATTGGTTGAACGTGAATGAGGATGCGTTGATAATTACTGGTGAACGGAATGCAAAAGTTGGAAACAAAGAAGAAGGATCAATAGCTGGAAAATATGGCCTCGGTGATAGAAATGATGCCAGAGATCCCATAATAGAATTTTCCAAGATCAATGACTTCATTGCAAATACTTTTCTCACCAACATAAACAGCGAATATACACATGGGCCTCAGCAGATGGAATATATAGGAATCAGTTTAATATATGCCTGTAGAAAGAGAGGATGGAAAAGCTCAATATCATCAGTTAGAACAAGGCCAGGGGCCAACTGTGGAACAGACTATCAATTGCTCATATGCAAGTTCAAGTTGAAACTGAAGAAAATTAGGACAAGTGCACGAAAGCAAAGTATGATCTTGAGTATATCCCACCTGAATTTAGAGGCCATCTCAAGAATAGATTTGACTCGTTGAACACTAAAGACCGAAGACCAGATGAGTTGTGAAATGACATCAAGGACATCATACAGGAAGAAAGCAAGAGGTCATTAAAAAGACAGGAAAGTAAGAGAAGAACAAAATGGATGTCAGAAGCGGCTCTGAAACTTGCTCTTGAAAGTTGAGCAGCTAAAGCAAAAGGAAGAAATGACAAAGTAAAAGAGCTGAACAGAAGATTTCAAAGGGCAGCTCAAAGAAGACAAAGTAAAGTATTATGATGGCATGTGCAAAGAACTGGAGATAGAAAACCAAAAGGGAAGAACATACCCAGCATTTTTCAAGCTGAAAGAATTGAAGAAAAAATTCAAGCTTTGAGTTGCAATAGTGAAGGATTCTATGGGGAAAATATTAAACAACACAGAAAGCATCAAAAGAAGATGGAAGGAATACACAGAGTTGCTATACCAAAAAGGAATTTGTTGACATTGAACAATTTCAAGAGGTAGCATGTGATCAGGAACCAATTGTACTGAAGGAAGAAGTCCAAGCTGGACTGAAGGCACTGGCAAAAAACAAGGCTCCAGGAATTGACAGAATGCCAAGTGAGATGTTTCAACAAAAGGATGTAGCACTGGAAGTGCTCACTTGTTTATGCCAAGAAATTTGGAAGATAGCTACCCGGCCAACCGATGGAAAGAGATCCATATTTATGCCTATTCCCAAGAAAGGTGATCCAACCGAATGTGAAAATTATAGAACAATATCATTAGTATCACATGCAAGTAAAATTTTGCTAAAGATCATTCAAAAACGATTGCAGCAGTATATTGACAGGGAACTACCAGAAATTCAAGCCAGATTCAGAAGAGGATGTGGAACCAGGGATATCATTGCTGTTGTCGGATGGATCCTGGCTGGAAGCAGAGAATACCAGAGAGATGTTTACCTTGTGTTTTATTGGCTATGCAAAGGCATTTTACTGTGGATCGTAACAAATCATGGATAACATTGTGAAGAATAGGAATGCCAGAACACTTAATTGTGCTCATGAAAAACCTGTACATACATCAAGAGGCAGTTGTTCAGACAGAACAAAGGGATACTGTATAGTTTAAAGTTAGGAAAGGTGTGCATCAGGGTTGTATCCTTTCACCATACCTATTCAGTCCGTAAACTGAACAGATAATCTGAGAAGTTGGACTCTGAAGAAGAACAGGGCATCAAAATTGGAGGAAGCCTCATTAACAACCTGTGTTATGTAGATAACACAACCTTGGTTGCTGAAAGTGAAGAAGACTTGAAGCACTTACTGATGAAGGTCAAAGACCTTCAGTATGGATTACACCTCAACACAAAGAAAACAAAAATCTTCACAACTGGACCAAGAAGCAACATCATGATAAACAGAGAAAAGATTAATGTTGTCAAGGATTTCATTTTACTTGGATCCATAATCAATACCCATGGAAGCAGCAGTCAAAAAATCAAAAGATGCATTGTATTGGGCAATCTGCTGCAAATGACCTCTTTAAAGTGTTAAAAGGCAAAGATGTCACCTTGAAGGCTAAGGTATGCCTGACCGAAACCATGGTGCTTTCAATCACCTCATGTGCATAAGGAAGCTGGATAATGAATAAGGAAGACCAAAGAAGAATTGACACCTTTGCATTGTGGTTTGGAGAAGAATACAGAATATACCAAGGACTGGCAAAAGAGTGAACAAACCTGTCTTGGGAGAAGTACGACTAGAATTCTCTTTAGAAGCAAGGATGGTGAGACTATGTCTCACATATTTTGGACATGTTATGAGCAGGGATCATTCCCTGGAGAAGGACATTATGCTTGGTAAAGCAGAGGGTCAGGGAAAAAGAAGACCCTCAATGAGATGGATTGACACAGACACAGTGCCTGCAACAATGGGCTCAAGCCTAACAAGGATTGTAAGGATGGCACAGGACCAGACACTGTTTCATCCTGTTGTACATAGACAGGGTCACTGTGAGTTGGAACCAACTCGATGGCACCTAACAGCAACAGTGCAACTCGGGATCAGGATCAGGAAGCATGTAGGCGAAGTGTGGAAGGCTCCCCCGAAGTGGAGAGCGCATCCTTTCCTTCTTCAGTGCAGGAGAGTTCTCTCAGTTCCTCTCAGCCATGAAAGCAAGTAGGCCCTTCTCTCTGCCATGAATGCCCCCTCTCATCTAGTCAGGCCTCCTCTCAGCCCCCTCAGGGCAGATGTCCGCTTGGCCCCCTGAGGACAGCTTTCTTCTTGGTCCAACGTGGACAAGCCTCCTCTCAGGTCCCTAAGGACAATCTCCTCTTGGCCCTGCTGTCTATCACCACTGACTCTGCAGTAGGGCTCCTTCAGTGCCTATGGCTGTCTTCAGTGTTACAGCCCTTGACCCACGTATCAGCTTTTTTAGGCTATTCTTTGCCTCCTCTCTCTCTGTTTCTTCTCTCTTCTTTCTTCCTTCTGCTTCTGTCTGAAACACCTCTGTGGGGTTGGCTGCATATATACATAAGCTCTTTGTTAATTTCAAGGCACAGCCCTCCCACCAGGGCCGTGAATTGACCAATCCCTTCTCACTAGACTACAGGCAGTTCATTTGCATAGTCTGTAGTCACTTCATTTGCATAGCATATTGATCAGTCCTTGCAATGTGCATACTGATCACAAGGCAGGCTGTAGCCCAGGACCAGACAAAAAGTATCAACCAAATTGTTTATAGCTTACCGAGGGAATGTAACAAACACTCTGGGGTAGAAAATTAGAGTAAGGTAACTCTTCAGGGATTAGGGGGAAAATTTCTCAAGCTATTTTTCTACAGAACCATGGCAAAAGGCCACATAAAGAAACTCATTTCACAACATAAAGTAACACAACATTTTCATTACTGATGACCAGAAAAAGAAGAGTAATAATTACTTATAACCCCACTTCCCATGGATGACCATTATTAACATTTTAGCACATGTGTGTACATATATGTACTTTTAATAAACCAAAATGGAATTATACTGTATATGGCATCATATAGTTGCTTTTTTTCATCAAATATATAGGTAGTCCCTGAGCACATTCCTTACTGGTGTTATTATTTATTTTATAAGCCAATCTATTATTTGGCTGAAAGGTGGCCTTTGGAAGTGGCTTCAGTTCCAGTTAAAAGTGTCTTAGGACGATAGTCTTGGGGATTCCTCTAGTCTCTATCCATCCAATATGTCTGGTATCTTTCATGAATTTGAATTTTGTTCTACATTTTTCTTTTCTTTCATTCTAACCAGGACCTTCTATTGTGCCCTTGGTCCGAGAGGTTGGTAGTGGTAGTTGGGCACCACATAGTTTATTATTGCCTTTTATTATCGGTATCTTTATAAATTCGATTTTTATTTGTTTTGGGGGACTGGGAATATTACATATAAACTTACAGATATATTTGAATACGTACATAAAAAATACACAAATAAGAAAAAATTTACTTCGACAATAAAGGAGAGTTGGACGATATTGTTATTTCTTCAGTTGCTGTAGTAACTCCCCTTGTAAAAGGTTCTGGACCTTCTGGTTTATCCCTGGGAATGGGGATGGTGTTTCTAGTCAGAAAATTAGTGAGACGTGCCTGTATGGTCCTTTTATGTGCTGCAACATTGTATGTAGTCGATATTACTAACAATAAGATGTACCAAAAAAACAGATGGTCATAAATGTGATTCATCATAACTTGAATACATTATAAGTTGAGGACTACCTGTACTGAAAACATGGTTCTGTGTCATTATGTATTCTACTATTGTATCACTTTGAATCTGCTACATGATTTTAATCAAATCTATATTCTATTGAACTAACCTATATGTTTTGATATTTTGATTGATTCTCATTTCTTGTTATTTTAAGCAGAACTTCAATGAACAGGCATGTAGATAAATTTTTGCAGTCATACATGGTATGGTTCAGGTTGTGTGTCAACTTGGCTGGGCCTTGATTCTCAGTGATTTGGCAGTTATGGAATGATGTGGTTATCCTCCATTTTGTGATAAAACATAATCACCTCCATGATGTGATCTGATGTTATCAGCCAATCAGTTGTAAGCGGTGTTTCCTTAAGGATGTGGCCTGCATTCAATATATGTGGACATTCTAGCAAAGCCCACTGGCTTTTTCTTACTATGGATCCTGCAGCTCACTCTTGTTCATCCGACCTCTGGTTCTTGGAACTTGAGCCAGTGGCCTGTCATATTGTCTGCCAATCTTGGGCTCATCAACCTCTACAGCCTGTGAGCCAGCAGGCTGCTGCCTTAACTGCTGATCTTGGGTTTGTCGGCCCCTGCAGCTAGGTGAGTCAGGAGAAGACACCCACCTGGTGTCCCTTCAATGGACTTGGGACTTGTCAGTCTCTATAACCTTGTGAGCCATTTCCCTGAGATAATGGCCTCATGGAGAATTCCTTATGGCTGGTCAACTGAGAAAAGAAAACTTGTTCCTGGTTTACAGATAGTTCTGCACGATATGCAGACACCACTTGGCATTGAACAGCAGCAGCACTATAGCCTCTTTCTGGGATCTCCCTGAAGGACAGTGGTGAAAGGAAATCCTCCCATTGGGCAGAACATTGAGCAGTGCACCTGGTTGTTCACTTTGGAAGGAGAAATGGGCAAATGTGTGATTGTATACTGATTCATGGGCTGTGGCCAATGGTGTGGCTGGATGGTCAAGGACTTGGAAGGAACCTGATTGGAAAATTGGAGACAAGGAGGTAAGGAAAGAGGCATATGTATAGGCCTCTCTGTATAGGCCATGTATAGGCCAAAGAAGTGAAGATATTTGTGTCTCTCTCGTGAATGAGCACCAAATGGTGACCTTGGCAGAGGACGATTTAAATTATCAAGTGGATAAGATGATGCATTGTGTGGAAATCAGTCATCCTCTTTCTCCAGGCACTCCTATCATTGCCCATTGGGCTCATGAACCAAATGGTCACTGTGGCAGTGGTGGAGGTTATGCATGGGCTCAATAACATGAACTTCCACTCACCAATGCCGATTTAGCTACAACCAGTGCTGAGTGCCTAATCTGCCAGCAGTGGCGACCAGCTGATGAGTCCCCTATATGGCTCCATTCCTTGAGGTAATCAGCCAGCAACCTTACAGCAGATTGGTTACATTGGACTGCTTCCATCATGGAAAGGGCAGTGTTTTTTGTTTTCTGTTTTTTTTTAATTGTATGACTCTATATGACCTTCTAGAAAAGGCAAAACTTTAGGGATGGAGAACATATCAGTGGTTGCCAGGGGCCGCTGTTGAGGGTAGAGGATTTTTTTTTTTTTTAATTTTTTATTGTGCTTTAAGTGAAGGTTTACAAATCAAGTCAGTCTCTCACACAAATACTTATATACACCTTGCTACATACTCCCAGTTTCTCTCCCCCTAATGAGACAACCTGCTCCCTCCCTCCACTCTCTCTTTTCGTGTCCATTTCGCTGGCTTCTAACCCCCCCTACCCTCTCATCTGCCCTCCAGGGAGTAGGTGCCAACACAGTCTCAAATGTCCACCTGATCCAAGAGGCTAACTCCTCACCAGCATCCCTCTCCAACCCATTGTCCAGTCCAATCCCTGTCTGAAGAGTTGGCTTTGGGAATGGTTCCTTTCCTGGGCCAACAGAACATCTGGGGGCCATGACCACCGGGGTCCTTCCAGTCTCAGTCAGACCATTAAGTCTGGTCTTTTTATGAGAATTTGGGGTCTGCATCCCACTGCTCTCCTGCTCCCTCAGGGGTTCTTTGTTGCATTCCCTGTCAGGGCAGTCATTGGTTGTAGCCGGGCACCATTTAGCTCTTCTGGTCTCAGGCTGATGTAGTCTCTGGTTTATGTGGCTCTTTCTGTCTCTTGGGGTCATAATTACCTTGTGTCCTTGGTGTTCATTCTCCTTTGATCCAGATGGGATGAGACCAATTGATGCATCTTACTTAGATGGCCACTTGCTAGCATTTAAGACCCCAGACTCCTGTCTCCAAGGTGGGATGCAGAATGTTTTAATAGATTTTATCATGCCAATTGACTTAGATGTCCCCTGAAACCATGGTTGCCAAACCCCCACCCCTGCTATGCTGGCCTTTGAAGCATTCAGTTTGTTCCAGAAACTTCTTTGCTTTCCATTTAGTCTAGTTGTACTGACCTCACCTGTATTGTGTGTTGTCTTTCTCATCACCTAAAGTAGTTCTTATCTACTATCTAATTAGTGAATACCCCTCTCCCACCCTCCCTCCCTCCCCACTCTCATAACCATCAAAGAAGATTTTCTTCTCTGTTTAAACTATTTCTTGAATTCTTATAATAGTGGTTTTATACAATATTTGTCCTTTCGCAACTGACTAATTTCACTCAGCATAATGCCTTCCAGATTCCTCCATGTTATGAAATGTTTCACAGATTCATCACTGTTCTTTATCTATGCGTAGTATGCCATTGTGTGTATATACCATAATTTATTTATCCATTCATCTGTTGATGGGCACCCCATGCTTTGTTCTTACTGGAATAGTCACTTACTCTGGATACTGATTTGCCTTCCTCAATGAAATGCTTTTTCCAAAACTACCATCCATGGTCTTACAGAATGCCTTATCTACTATCGTGGTATCCCACACGGAATCTCCTCTTATCAAGAGACTCACTTCATAGCAAGTGAAGTGTGGCAGTAGGTGCTTGCTCAAGAAATTCACTGGTCTTACCATGTTTCCCATCATCCTGAAGCAACTGGCTTGAAAGAATGATGAAATGGCTTTCTAAAGACACAATTATGGCACCAGCTAGGGGATAATACCTTACAGAGCTGAGGCAATATTCTCCAGGAAGCTGTATATGCTCTAAACCATCATCCAACATATTGTGCTGTTTCTCCCATAGCCAGGATTCATGGGTTGAGGAATCAAGGGGTGGAAATGGGAGTGGCAGCATTTATTATTATCCCTAGTGACCTGCTTGCAAAATTTTTGCTTCTTGTCCCTGTGACCCCATGCTTTGTGGGTCTAGAGGTCTTAGTCCCTGTGTTAGTCATCTAGTGCTGCTATAACAGAAATACCACAAGTGGATGGCTTTAACAAAGACAAATTTATTTTCTTACAGTCTAGTAGGCTAGAAGTCCAAATTTGAAGCATCAGCTCCAGGGGAAGGTTTTGTCTTTCTGTTGGCTCTTGGGGGAGGTTCTTCTTGTCAATCTTCCTTTGGACTGGGAGTGTCTCTGCACAGGAACCCCAAGTCCAAAGGATGCGCTCTGCTCCCGGTTCTTCTTTCTTGTGGTATGATGTCCCCAGCTCTCTGCTTGCTTCTCTTTCCTTTCATCTCTTGTAAGATAAAAGGTGGTGCAGGCTACACCCCAGGAAAACTCCCTTTATATTGGATCAGGGATGTGGCCTTAGTAAGGATGCTACAATCCCACCCTAATACTCTTTAACATAAAATTACAATCACAAAATGGAGGACAACCATGCATGACTGGAAATCACGGCCCAGCCAAATTGATACATGCATTTATGGGGGGACATAATTCAATCCATGACAGTCCCAAAATGAAGAATGCTCTCAACTGGATAAACAACATGGATTCCATTGATCTGGAAGTAAAGAATGCCACTTTGGGCTTCTCATGCCTCTGGATCAACAGGCACAGAAGGGAGTTAACATATTTGCTGGTGTGATTGACCCTGACAACCAAGGGGAAAATGGATTGATATTGCGTAATGGAGATAAAAAGACTATGCCTTGAATATACAGGAGATCCCTTAGGGTATCTCTTAGTACTACAATGCCCTGTGATTAGTCAATGGAAAAATACAACCCAATTCAAACATGACTACTAATGGCCCAGATCCTCAGGAATGATGGTTTTAGTCACCCCACCAGGCAAAGAACCATGACCAGCTTAGGTGCTGGCTGAGGGTAAAGGCAATATGGGATCGGTAGTGGAAAAAGGTACTTCTAAATACCAATTACAACCATGTATCCAGCTTCAGAAATGAGGACTGTAATTGTTATTTCTTCCTTGTATGTGTGTATCAAATTTTTTTTTCCACTCATAAAATGTAAGATGTAAACTGAGTTATTGCATTTTTGGGTGTATGCATGTTAGTTGTATCATATTAAGTAGAGGTATGACTGTAATTATCTTTATTTAGAGACTGTATATGGTTTAAAGAAACCCTGGTGGCTTAGTGGTTAAGTGCTATGGCTGCTAACCAAAGGGCTGGCAGTTCGAATCTGCCAGGTGCTCCTTGGAAACTCTATGGGGCAGTTCTACTCTGTCTGATAGGGTCTCTATGAGTTGTAATCGGCTCGACGGCACTGGGTTTTTTGGTTTATATGGTTTAAGGAGATGGTTACAGGTACCAAGTTGACCATGGTTGGACTGTGATGGTTAAGGTTGTATGAGCTTGGCTGTGCCATGATTCTCATTGGTTTGGCAGTTATGTAATGATGTAGTTTAGCAGTTATACAATGATATAACTTGACAGTTACATAATAATGTAGTTATTCTCCATTTTGTGATATAATGTAATCACCCCCATGATGTGATCTGATGTAATTAGCCAATCAATTGTAAGGGAAGTTTCCTTGGGGGTGTGGCCTACAGACAATACATATGGATATTCTGGCAAAACTCTCGTGTTTTCCTTGCTCTGGATCCTGCATCTGGCTCTTCATCATCTGACTAGATGCAGAGAGAAATTTATCTCAAGGAAATGGCTCATGTGCTTGTAGGGGCTGGCAAGTCCCAAGTCCATGGGTCAAGCATCGAGCTGGTGGCTTCTCCTTACTCATGTAGCTGTAGGGACTGACGAAGCCAAGATCAGCAGATCAGATGGCAGACTGCTGGTTCACAGGCTGCAGAAGCTGAAAATCCATGATTGGCAGGAAAGATAGTACGCTTCTGGCTCACGGACTGCGGAGGCCAATGAATCCCAAGATCAGCAGGCAATACAGCAGGCTGCTGGCTTAACACCCGAGAACCAGAAGTCAGATAATGATGAGCCAGATGCGGGATCCAGAGCAAGGAAAAGCATGCAAGTTTTGCCAGATTATTCATATATATGTGTGTATGCAGGCCGTACCCCCAAGGAAACTTCCGTTACAACTGATTGGCTGATCACATCAAATCACATATCATGGAGGTGATTACATTATATCACAAAAAGGAGGATAAGTACATCATTACATAACTGTCAAATTATATCATCGTATAACTGCTAAACTACATCAAACCCTGGTGGCATAGTAGTTAAGAGCTACAGCTGCTAACCAAAAGGTCAGCTGTTTGTATCTACCAGATGCTCCTTTGGAAACTCTACGGGGCAGTTCTACTCTGTCCTATAGGGTTGCTGTGAGTTGGAATCAACTTGACAGCAATGAGTTTATATATATGAATCGACTCAATGGCAGCAGCTGTTTTTTAGGTTTTATATATGGATATATATAGACACATATATACGTACACTGGTTTTGCTTCTTTAGAGAACTCATCTCTACTGCTTTAGAATAGTTTTCTAGAAGTGTTTTCTGAGTAAAAGATATAAACTTATTGAGAGATACTTGTCGAATCACCTCCCAGAGCTGTTGTACCAATTTCCATCCCTGTCAGCAGTGCGTACAAGTTTGGGAAACTTTCTTACAGGCCTGTGGGGACTTGGTTCTATGGGCAGGTGATTGTGGTTAATATTTATATGAGATTTCTTCTGAACTCTCAAGGAATTTCTAGAATTACAAAGGGTCAATAGGATAGGGATGTAATTGGTTGCAGTTTTTATGATTTGTAGCGAGGGCAATTAGTGTGGGGTGAAAATTATCCTAAAGAGATTACTGCCAAGAAGTCACCCAAATATTCTATTTGCCTGTAATTACACCTTATGTGCAATTATGCTGTACGTAACAGGAAGATCGCATGGTGCTGAATCATGGATTTATAAAAGTTACACTAAAATTGTGTCCTGTTAGGTGCCGTTGAGTCGCTTCTGATTTATAGGAGCCCCATGTATAACAGTAATGGAATGTTGCCCAGGCCTTTGCTGTACTCACTATAGTAGGCATGTTCAAGCCCATTGTTGCAGCCACTGTGTCAATTTATCTTGTTGAGGACCCTCCTCTTTTTCACTGATCCTCTAATTTACCAAGAATGATGTACGTCTCCAGGGGTTGGTCCTTCCTGATAACATGTTGAAAGTAAGCGAGACAAAATCTAGCCATCCTTGCTTGTAAGGAGCATTTTGGCTGTACTTCTTCCAGAACAGAGTTGATTCTGACTCACAGCAACCCTATAGGACAGAGTAGAACTGCCCCATAGGGTTTCCAAGGAGTGCCTGGTGGATTCGGACTGCTGACCTTTTAGTTAACAGCCATAACTCTTAACCACTACACCACCAGTGTTCCCATTCTTCTGGCAGTACATAGGTATTCAATATTCTTCAACACCATAATTCTTATTCATTGTCTAGCTTTCACATGCATATGAGGCTATTGAAAAATACCATGGCTTGGGTCAGGTACACCTTAGTTCTCACAGTGACAGCTTTTTTTTTTTTTTTTTAACACTTTTGAGGGGTCTTTTGCAACGGATTTGCCCAATGCAATGGATCTTTTGATTTCTTGACTGCTGCTTCCATGGGTGTTGATTGTGGATCCAAGTAAAATGGTATCTTGACAATTTCAATATTTTCTCCATTTTTCATGATGCCACCTATTGGTCTAGTTGTGAGGATTTTTGTTTTCTTTATGTCTAGGTGTAATCATACTGAAGGCTGCCCTTGTGGTGCAATGGTTAAGTACTCAGCTGCTAACCAAAAGGTTGGTGTTTGGAACCCACCAGTGGCTCTGCAGGAGAAAAGACCTGGCAATCTGCTCTCTTGAAGATATTAGCCTAGAAGATCCTATAGGGCAGCTCTACTCTGTCCTGTAAGGTTCCTATGAATTGGAATCAACTCTACAGCCCATAACAATGAGAAAGCTCCTTGTTTAATCATTAGTAATTATTGGTTTGTTTGGGTTCCCTACCTCTCTCCCTTTCCAGCTACCCTGAAGAGTTGTCTTTTTTTGTCACTTAGAGAAGCAGATGCACTCTACTGTGTATTTAAAAGTGGGCTCTTTAAACTTCAACTTCTTCGTAAATAAAAAATTTCAGATCAAATTTCTTTCATGTTCCTGACACTGAGCCTTTTAATCCCCAAGTCCATTCTTGTGCTCAGGAATCCTTACATATTCCTTCTCCATAAAGCAGGCCTGTGTCTGGGCTTCTAGAAAAACATCAATAACAGAGAAACACAAATAAGTCTACCAGAAGCTAGAGTTTGAAAGCTCAGTCAATCACAGAAACCGTCACAATTTTCTTTTTTCCAGCAAAGATTTCATCCTTTTGCTTTAGGAGTGATGATACTTATAAAATAGAACCAAAATTCTCAAAAACTGTTATAGAACCCACAAAGGCTTTATAATGAATAGAGGTGTGACGGACAATATTCTTTCAAGATAGACTTCCATAGTGAGTTATTGATGACACTCCAGGAATAGATTCCAAAGGCAGGAGTAACAATTAACCATTAACAGGCAGCCATTTTCAGTGACTAGTGGCTTGGGTCTGTGGTTTGTTTACGTTTATACACAGAAATACAATGGATTATATAGCTTCCACAATGGGCAGTCTTAGAGTTCCCATGGTATAAGGGCTCATTCTTTTAAACATGCATTCAGTGTGAATTAACCATTTATCATGTTATTTTCATGCCCTCTTCTTCCTTTTTCCTTCTCTCCCCTATACCCCTGTTTTCTTTTCTCCAGCTTCTTGCCTACATTACATTTGTTTGATTTTAGAGCTTACTCACAGGTCTTTTTAGTTTCCTTTGTAACAACTCCAACGTATCTCCTTTTACATTTGTGATTTTCACTTAGCTTGTCTGTCTTTTTTTTTTTTTTCTCACCAAAACTTGCTTATTTTTCTGTTTTTCTCCTAATAGTCTAATTGCTCTCCATGCCTGTCACATTTAATTGACGCTTGCTGCATGATTAAGATGAAAAAAGCCTTTTCTTTTCATCCTTAAAATGGAAAACTGCCCACTGTGCAGTTTCAGCTTGTCTAGATTATGGCCTCTCTGGAACGGGACCACTTCTTTTTTTTTTTTTTGAAAAAAAAAAAAAAAAAAACCTAGTTAAAGGATAGCTTAATGCTCTATATAGAACACACCAAGGATGTGAAAGTTCAAGCATTGTTTTTGGGAATTTTCAGCGCTGCTTTTTTAAATATTACGGAACATCCTTTTCACTAGCTTCACTTCTTTCTCTCTCTCACTGCTTCTGCTATTTACAAATATTTTGGGCCGGAATCCACCTTCCTTGTCAAAAGGTAAATTGGTAGTGCTAGGCTGGCCACCCAGAAGACAAAAGACATTTAAAGAGAGGTGCTAAACTCAGATTATCACCCCAAGAGTCTCTCACATGTGGACTAAGAATTTGAAGGTCTGTTGGAAAAGAATTCTGGAATAGCGAATCGTCATACAATGTGGTTTGCTTTGGGAAGAATTCACTCTGTCACTTGAGAGTATCATTGGACATATTTCTCTCTTTTGAAGAATCTCTGGAAGATGTGTATCCATGTGAGCGGAACATACTTTTTTGAGGTCTTGCTCAAGTTCTTTTTTTAATGAGGGGTGGGGTGTGGAGAAAATCAATTCTAGAATGTGCAGTATTTCATCTTCCACTGAGTCGGTTCCTTGTTTTATTAATTGGCTTAGATCCAACTATAGAATCAAAAGCTATTTTTATGCATTTCCTCACAACTGCGAGATCTCAAGATTTAAACAACACGATCAGCCAATTTAAGGACGAGAAAAATTGCCTTATTATAGTCCATTAAGTTAGGCTGACAATATGTTTCCCATTTTGAGATCATTTTTGACTCCTAAAACATTCACATATGGCAAGAATAATTTGTTGGAACATAACAGTGCTTGGAGATAAAGGTAAGTAAGATTCTATCATTTTTCCTCTACAGTGGCTTCCTTGAGATAGTTTTCATCTGTGCTTGACTTTCTCATGGTGGGATGGATTGAAGCCCTATAAGACACAAACGCTCTGTAATAAAATGTGACTCACCTCTCTACTCCATTGTAAAAGTCGAAAAGGCAGTAACTCAAATGTGTGGCTGACTCAGTAATTGCCCAGATTAGTCCTTATTGAAATTATCCTGCAGTCCAGAAATCATAAGTGAAATAGCCCATAAAGTCATCCTGACCTAGCTGCTTTTGACCAAGGTAAGAGTCTTTTCTGGGACATCTTTCTATTACTCCTTCAGTTTAATTTCATAGTCACCAGTCATGTAACAGCTTTGATCATTAATTCAGCAACTTTCTATTCAACTATCTGCAAAACTATAGCATATAGCACTAAGCAGCACAACTCCTGAGATGAAATAGCATTTCTTTTTCAAGAAAATAACAGGATTGGAGTCAAGTCCACTAAATTCAAGAGAACCCATAGGAAGGTTAAGGAGATTATTTACCAAATCTAATCTTGTCAGTGTCAAGGTGTAGCAAGCTTTATCACTGGAGGAATTTTGTCCAGGTATGGTGCCTGGAGCAGCAGGGAGAGGTCTATACATGTAAGAGAAAGGACTGCCCACTGAGCAGTCTTTCCCTTTCTCTTGTCAGTGCCTGGGCATGGGGTCAACAGCATAGGGAGACTAGAAGAAGCCAGGAAAGGGAATCTGACAAATGGATTGGGCAGTGTAGGCAGTGCAGTGGATTCAAGTGACCTCAATTCTAAAAATCCAAATCTGGTCATGGCTCCCCATTCTGTAAAAGATAATCTCCAAGTCTCATAGCATAGCATTGAAGGATTCTACTGGAAAAATATTAAATGACACAGGAAGATGGAAAGAATACACAAAGTCATGATACAAAAAATAATTGATTGACATTCAACCATTTCAGGTTTAGCATATGATCAGGAACTGATGATACTGAAGAAAGAAATCCAAGCTGCACTGAAGGCATTAATGAAAAACAAGGCTCTAGGAATTGATGAAATACCAATTGAGATGTTTCAACATATAGATGCAGCGCTGGAGGTACTCACTCATCTATGCCAAGAAATTTGGAAGACAGCTACCTGGCCAACCAACTGAAAGAGATCCATATTTATGCCTATTCCCAAGAAAGGTGATCCAACTGAATGTGGAAATTATCGAACAATGTCATTAATACGACATGCAAGTAAAATTTTACTGAAGATCTTTCAAAAGCAGCTGTAGCAGTACATCAACAGGGAACTGCTAGAAATTCAAGCCAAGTTCTGAAGGTGTGGAACCAGGGATGGTGTCATGGATCGAATTATGTTCCCCCCAAAATGTGTGTATCAATTTGGCTGGGCCATGATTTCCAGAATTGTGAGGTTGTCTTCCATTTTGTGATTGCAATTTCATGTGGAAAAGGATTAGGGTGGGATTGTAGCACCACCCTTACCCAGGTCACATCCCTGGTCCAATGTAAAGGGAGTTTTCCTGGGGTGTGGCCTGCACCACCTTTTATCTCTCAAGAGATAAAAAGGAAAGGGAAGCGAGCACAGAGTTGAGGACCTCATACCACCAAGAAAGAAGCACCAGGAACAGAGCGCATCCTTTAGACCCTGAGTTCCTGTGCAGAGAAGCTCCCAGTCTAGGGGAAGATTGACAAGAAAGACCATCTTCCAGATTTGACAGAGAGAGAAAGTCTTCCCCTGCAGCTGACGCCCTGAATTTGGACTTTTAGCCTACTTTACTGTGAGAAGATAAATTTCTCTTTGCTAAAGCCATCCACTTGTGGTATTTCTGTTATAGCAGCACTAGATAACCAATGTCAGATGGATCCTGGTTGAAAGCAGAGAATACCAGCAAGATGTTCACCTGTGTTTTATTGACTACGCAAAGGCATTCGACTATGGGAATCATAACAAATTATGGATAACATTGAGAAGAACGGGAATTCCAGAACACTTAATTGTCCTCATGAAGAACCTGTACATAGATCAAGAGGCAGTTGTTCAGACAGAACAAGGGGATATTGAGTGGTTTAAAGTCAGGAAAGGTGTGCGTCAGGGTTGTATCCTTTCACCATACCTATTCAATCTGTGTGCTGAGGAAATAATCTGAGAAGCTGGACTATATGAAGAAGAATGGGGCATTAGGATTGGAGGAAGACTCATTGACAACCTGTGTTATGCAGATGACACAACCTTGCTTGCTGAAAGTGAAGAGGACTTCAAACACTTACTAATGAAGATCAAATACCACAGCCTTCAGTGTGGATTACACCTCAATGTACAGAAAACAAAAATCCTCACTACTGGACCAATAAGCAAATCATGATAAATGGATAAAAGATTGAAATTGTCAAGGATTTCATTTTACTTGGATCCACAATCAACGCCCATGGAAGCATCAGTCAAGAAATCAAAAGACACATTGCACTGGGCAAATCTGTTTCAAAGGACCTCTTTAAAGTGTTAGAAAGCAAAGATGTCACCTTGAAGACTAAGGTGCACCTGACCCAAGCCATGGTATTTTCGATTGCCTCGTACACATGTGAAAGCTGGACAATGAATAAGGAAGACTGAAGAAGAATTGATGCCTTTGAATTGTAGTGTTGGTGAAGAATATTGGATATACTATGGGATGCCAAAAGAACGAACAAATCTGTCTTGGAAGAAGTACAACCAGAATGCTCCTTAAAAGCAAGGATGGCTAGACTGCATCTTACATACTTTTAACATGTTGTCAGGAGGGGTCAGTCCCTGGAGAAAGACATCATGCTTGGTAAAGTACAGAGTCAGCGGAAAAGAGGAAGACCCTCAACGACAAGTATTGACCCAGTGGCTGCAACAATGGGCTCAAGCGTAACAATGATTGTAAGGATGGTGCAGGACCAGGCAGTGTTTTGTTCTGTTGTGCATAGGGTTGCTATGAGTCAGAACTGACTCAACAGCACCAAACAACAACAAAGACAGGAGAGCAGCTAGAACACCTAACATTGGGAGACAAAACATTTTAAAGGACATTTCCGAGGATTATTGTCATAAACACATGGAATAGATCATCTAGTAACCAGCAGTAAGCTGAATATGTTGGAGGAGTGCTGGTGTTTTTTTTTTTTTTTTTCTGAACACCAGGATAGGGTTTTAATTTCTGTCCTCCCATCCCTCCCATAGCTGGACCTGAGGATGGCGCCTCATAAGGATATGATCTGTGGCCAAGGGACAGAGTGAAGCTGACTGTGCCTTGTGTGGGCTTGGATCTATGATTCTGACCTCTGCTAACCAATCAAATTAACTAGCAACAAATGAAAAAACAAATTTTGGCCAGCTTCAGGGAATAAGAATTTATAAAGCCCCATGTAGTTGTTAGAGTGGGATGGCATGGAACATACTTCATTTTATGGGTTTCCCCCTATTAATTTAGGTTATCTCAAATTCTAACTTCAAAGCAAATGTTGCGCAACTGCTGGATAAAGAGAGACCAACCTCCAACTTATAAGTAAACTTATAAGTAGCATGTATATTTATATATTACCAAATAGCTCACATTCGGCTCTGAGCTATGAAATAAGAAATATTCCTCTCATGGCTGAATACTAAGTTATATTTGTTTAACCATGTATATTTTTTCTAGAGAACAGTGCTCAGGTTGACTATAGCCACATTATTCCAGGCCTTAAATGCATGGACTCAAATAGCTCTTCTTTAGTCTTCTTGCCTCCAGAATCTTTCCTTTAACTCATTGGCTCCCTGGTAAAGCTTTCTGAGGTCATTTTCATGATATCCTCCCCCATCTCCAAAACATTCAATTGGCTCTAAAATTATTGAAGGGATCCTTTAGTGCATCTGTCCAGCCTACAGCCCCTCACCCCTTCTCTGAGAGTTATTTCTTCCTACAGGTGGACCCCAGAAGTCATGTTTATTCAATATCACTCCTATTATACTACAATAGTTTGGGTATAAGGTTTAAAGATTATCTCAGGGTAATAGTTTCAGAGGCTCATTCAGCCTCAATGGCTCCAGAAAGTCTGGATTCCACTGAGAATTTGTAATTCTGTTCCACATTCTTCCTCCTTTTGATCAGGATTCTTCTATAGAATATTTGATCAAAACGTTCAGTAATGGTAGTCAGGCACCATTCAGTTCAGATGCCTTTGTTTGTAAGTTACTTCACTCCCTTTGGCTTACCCTAGTTTGATTTTCGGTTACTTGTATTTATAACCACCTTGACCAAGGCAAAGATAAAAGGCTTAGCTTGGCATTCAAGACCATCCTCAATATGGCCACCATATATCCTTTGCTATCCTATATAGCACTTCATTTCCACAAGTCTACCTTCTGTCTTCCTCTCACACAGGACACATTTTAGGCACTTTCTTTGTTTCATACCGTTTCCTCTACCTAAATACTTGCCTTCTTCTTCTTCGTCTATACCAATCTTCAAGGATCAAATCTAATCCCCCCTTCTATGTAAAGTCTTCCACAAACTCCTCACTTCACAAAATTTTCCCCTTCTTTTGAACTTCTCTATGAAGCCCTGGTGGCGTAGTGGTTAAGAGCTGTGGCTGCTAACCAAAAGATCAGCAGTTTGAATCTACCAGGTGCCCTTTGGAAACCCTATGGGGCAGTTGTACTCTGTCCTATAGGGACGCTATGAGTCAAAATCAACTCATTGGCAATGGGTTTGGTACTTTCTGGTTGTTACCTAACAGGAGCTTTCTTTTTTTGAAGTTATAACTTCTTTCCTTTTTAAAAAAATTTATGGTAATGGAGAAAAGTAGATTGGTTTCAGAGAGACACCTTGATAACATAAACTCTAATACCAGAGTTTGGAAATAATTTGAGAAAGCAGGGAATGTATCCTAGGATGTCAGAAAAGGATGGTGGTGGCAAAAATTATATTTAAGTATTAGAATTAATTAAAATATTGTCAAACGTGTTAGAAAACATTAAATGTGTTTATTCATATGACTTTTATTATCCAGCTTAACCAATGTCACCTACACTGAGTATGATAAAACCATACTGAATATTGAGGAGATGGAGATAGAAAACAAGGAGATACACAGAAGATGGATATTGAGATGTTGGACGAGATGGAGATAATAGGAATGGGAATGGATAAGATAGAAAGTATAAGAAAGAGATGAGGAAATGGTGATGGGTCCTTCTTCCTTCTCCTTACATTACAGGTAAAACAGACTTTACCCCTGACTCCCTGACTTGACTTCCTCTCTCATGGAGAAGGGAGAGGAGAAGAAGTTATGAAGATAAGGTAAATAAAGAGCACTAGAATGACAAGGAGGAAAAGGACACTGCTTCCCCTAGGCAAGGCAGGCTTAGAATCTTTGGCCTCTGACCCAGGGTGGGGCATTCCAGTCTTTAGGACAAGAAAACCTGTAGTGACAATTTAGCATTTTCAATAATAAGCAAGTAGGACTTCCGGCAACATGGTGCCATAGACAGAAGCACCCTCTATAGCAAAGACCTAAAATACTAAGTAAAACAGAGACAAATGTCATTCCCGGAACCTGAAGTGTCAAATGAAGAGATAAAGAACTCAGCCAAGTACCAAATGGGAAAGAAACTGACAGAGGACAGAGAACGAGGAGAGATACCTGCAGAGGCCACCATCGGCTAATGCAGCATGGATCCACCATCTTGGACTCCTGTTAGGGACTGGCAGAGGGGGAGCATAGGAAAGCAGCTTCATGGAACTGCCAGCAGGAGACAGAGCACTCGGTAACCAGTGATACACCCTTTCCTACCCCTCATTCTCTCCCCGCTGCTCTACCTCCAAGCTTCCTGGCTGGCTGTGGTGGCTTGACCAGCTGGAAAGTGCAGCGTCTGTGCTGCTTGGATTTGCCCCACCCACGTCGGAGATTGGTGGACAGGGAGTATGGGAAAGCAGCTTTACGAAGTTCCCAGCAGGAGACAGAGCACCCGCTGGACTTGCCCTGCTGCACCAAAGCTGATTGACTGGCCCTGCCCATTGGACAAGGAGGTGAAAAGTATCCTGACTATAGATGAGCAAACAACAAGGAATGCACAGCCCGCCTGCTCAGACGTAACCAAATAAAACAAAAAGCAGGACAAAACAAGCAGATCTGCAATCAAGAAAGGAAGAAAATAACTACTGAATGTCCTGAAGAAAGCAGACAATATCAAAACATGTAAAAAAAAAAAAAAAAAATGGACAGGGTGGTTGTAGTAGGCAACCAAAATAAAACACCAGATGACTTTCCAGTAGAAGAAAAGGCACTAGAACTACCTGAGAGGGAATTCAAATCTCTAATATTCAGAGCAATCCAAGAGTTGAAGCAAAAAGCAGACAAAAATGAGGAAAAAATAGACAAATTTATGGAAAAGGCAGACAAATTCATGGAAAATACAGACAAAAAAAAATGGAGCAATTCAGGAAAGTAATACAGGAACAAAATGCCAAAAATAAATTCACAACTAGAAATCATACAAAAACAACAATTAGAAAACCAAAAGATAAACAACAAGATTTCAGAAATGGACAGTGTCATAGAAGGGCTGAGGAGTAGGTTTGAAACAATGGAAGACAGAATCAGAGAAATTGAAAACACTTGGATAGAACTCCATTTGAGGAAAAATCAGAAAAAAGAATGAAGAAACCCTGAGAATTATGTGGGATACAATCAAAAGCAAAACTTTGCAAGTGATCAGAGTTCCAGAACAGGGAGAGAAAAAGGAAAACACAGAGAGGATCATTGAAGAATTGCTGGTAGAAAACTTCCCTAATATCATGAATGATGAAAAGCTGACCATCCAAGAAGCTCAACAAACCCCATATAGGATAGACCCCAAAAGAAAAACAACAAGGCATATCAATCACACTTGCTAAAACCAAAGACAAAAAATCCTGCGAGCAGCCTGAGTAAACCAAAAAGTCACATACAGAGGAGAAACAATAAGACTAAGCTTTGATTATTCGGCAGAAACCATGTAGGCAAGAGGCAATGGGATGACATACATAAAACCTTGAAAGAAAAAAAATTGCCAACCAAGACTAATATATCTTGCAAAGCTTTTGTTCAAGTATGATGGTGAAGTTAGGACATTTCCAGATAAGCAGAAATTAAGGGAATATGTAAAAACCAAGCCAAACTTAAAAGAATTATTAAAGTGAGTCCTTCAGTCTGAGAACAAACAACGTCAGACCACAGCCTGAATCTAGGACACAAGATTGTACCAGCCAGATACCAACCTAGGAAATGAACTCTCAAGGACTATCCAAAACCAAAACAATTGCTACAGGGAACCAGACAGGTTAATCTGTAAATGACAACAACGTCAGAACAATAAAAGAGGGAATAAATGGTAAAGATAATAATAATAAGCATGTGGGTCCTTACAGCCCTCTTCACTAGCAGCATTCGTTCAACAAATATTTATTGTATGCTCTAAGATGGCTCGTTAACATATACATTAGTCACACTCATCTCCCATTGTATATTACATAACCCCCAGCCAAAATCTGATAATATTGGCAATAAATATCATTTAGCCATAGCCACGTGAATGAGGCTGCTTCTTTGACTCACCATTGACCTTTCGTCTAAGAGAGCTCCCCACTCCTGTCTATCTCTGGAGTTTCCCAAGGATGGTGCTCTGTGATTTGTAGCTGAGCTGAGGTCCTTTTATCTTGCAGTCCCTGCTCCCAATTAGGATTAAGCTAACTAATAACACGCACTTGCTTAGGCATAGTCCCTGGCTACCATCTAGATTCAGCACTCTAGAATATTTGAAGCCCTGAATGGGTCACATGTTGCATCTATATCTTCTCCTGGAACATCTTCATTCAGTTCTATCAGAACATCAAAGGCAATCTGAACGGGGAAAGATTACATGTAAGTTTTGGCCTTGTTCTTGGGAAGTTGAAAAAAAATTATTGCACTTCATTTGTTCTGCCTTCCAGTCTAAACCCTTACTGAGGCCAACTCTGTAATAAGGTTGACCCTGAGTAGCTCACAGCCTAATGGCACAACAACCTGGAGAATTTATAAATCATATACATGAATTAACACACAAACAAAAAACCAAACCAGTTGCTGGTTGATTCCAACTCATTGCCACCCCTTGCCTGTCAGAGTAGAACCGTACTCCACAGGGTTTTCACTGGCTGTTTTTTTTTTTTTTTAGAAGAGATCACCAGGCCTTTCTTCTGAGGAGCTCCTTAAATATGAATACTAGCCTCTTTATTTTTAGAACTTCTTAAATATCAAGCTACCTTTTCTATCAGCTCTCCACATATCTGGCCCTATCCCATATCTTCCCCAAATTTCTTACTTCACTATATCCTAGAGATGACACTAACCAGTGTTGTAAAGGCATTGTTTATGTACGTGTTGTATGTGTGTCTATCTCTCTGTTACTACATAAGTAAGAGAGAAGTGTTCTGATTTACTGGTTTAATTTAAATAAAGCCAAGCCTGTCTCTTACCATGGAAGCTATGCCTCTAGTGTCTACTCCATTTAACTCCTTTAGAATTCAGCTAAACACATAAGTCTCCTTCTTAGCCTTTTCTCTCTCAATTCAGAAATAAATAACTGCTGACTGATGTCTCTGCTGCCCATTCTCTGGGCAGCATCTTTAGCTCAGTATGTACCTCTATTTGTGGAATGAGCAGCAAGAAATATTTCCAAGGGTTGTTGTACATATTACTAGGCTCCATCAGGGTGCATTGGAAGCAGTCCTGCCTTCCCTGGTGCCTGGCGGTCGTTTTTCCCTTAAATGGCCAAATCTGTGTTCCGTTTTCACTCCTTCCCCTCTGTCAAGTTCACAGCATATCTACTGGGTATCAACTATTACCCCAAGCAGGCTTAATTTCTGGGTGCTTCTTTGTATTTTCAACTATGTAGGCTTGGGGTCCTGGAAAAGTAAACCTCATCCCCCAAATCAAACCAAATTATGGTGTTGCTGAATTTTAAAATTCTTTAATTGGGGGATGTTAGCTGCCCGTTCATCTAATTGAGTGTATATGCCTCACTTTCCAAATCCAAGCCACAGTACCGCGATGAAATAAGAAACGTATTTTTTCGCCAAGATGCAGATACCATGGCTATGACTGAAAGGTTCACAGCAGGGTCAATTCCAATCCTGTCACATGCTCATCCGCTCAGCTTAGAATTGCAAAGCAGGAGATTTCAGGTTCAAAGAGGTTTTGGCACAATGCCTAGCACATACCAGCTCTTTGGTGGATATTTGTTAATTGATGGAAATAGTCTTAACACCAGATGCCATCTTTTAAGAGTCTCATTTTCTTTTATGAAAGATAGATGATGAATCAACATATCATACAAAAGAAATCGACCATTACAAAGTAACATGATTTAAAAAAGGAAGTGAACCACCCTATTGCCTCCCAGATTGGCTACTTAATTGGCAGCGCCCAGTGCAAAATGAAAATGTGGGATCCTTTGTTCAAACCTTGTTAAGAATTTCAAGATGGTGGCAGCAGAGCATTAAACCAAGTGCAGGCTGCCTTCTAAGCATGAGTCACAAACCCGTGAAGGCGGACCTAACCCCCAACTCGTTAGATGGATTGAGTTCCTATTTATTGGGCATTGTCCCATCATTATTGTACACAGCATATTCAATCATTCTTACAGCAACCACATGAGTCCCAGGGAGGTTTCTTAATTTGCTCAAGATCATACACAAAAGACTGTACACAATGCCAGTTGTTCCTGAGTCCAGATACAGGACTTTTTCACTAGACAGAAGGTGGATCTATACAATGCATTGTCACATATGCTAATAAACACGTGTTGTCTTGTAAAATTTTTCTTCATTGATTTATAGGGATAATGATAATAAACAGGAATTGAGAACTTACAAAGTGTCAGGTAATGTTCTAGTTCTTTACATGTACTCATTTCTCTAGCCCCCTACAGTCCTGTTCACACTGCTTTGGTCAGGATCTGGCAGAACACAGGGGCACAACTCACTCAATTTAACTGCAGAGATTGTAATGAAGGCACTATTTCCAGAGGTGTGGGTAGGATTAAGGAGATCTTTAAGGAATATAGTGCATCTAGGATTAGCAAGAGTAGGAAACTGTTAGCACCCTAGGCCTGAAGGAGCAAGGGGAGGACAGAGTCACCAGAACCAGGTGACATCTTTACCAATGGCTGAGAGGCTACTTGTTAGGTGCTATGGCCAAAGGTGAAGGAAATCCAAAAAACCCAGTTGCCATTGAGTTGACTCTGATTCATGGTGACCCCACGTGTGTCAAAGTAGAACTGTGCCCCATGGATCTTTCAGTGCTGATTTTTTGGAAGTATATTTAAAAACAAACAAAAAAACCAAACTCATTGCCGCAGAGTTGATTCTGACTCATAGAGACTGGATAGGACAGAGCAGAACTACCTCATAGGGCTTCCAAAGTTGTAATCTTTATACCGAATCACGCTGCCACATCTTTCTTCTGAGGAGTGGCTTGTGGGTTCGAACTGCCAAACTTTCTATTAGCAGCTGAGTTCTTAACCACTGTGCCATTGGGGCTCCTTGGAAGCAGATTGCCAGGCCTTTTTTCCAAGGTGCCTCTAGGTGGGCTTGAACCTCTAAGCTCTTGGTTGGCAGCTGAGTGCGTGAACTGTTTGCACCACTTAGGGACTCCTAAAGGAAGGCAGTCACTGCCCAAATCCCCCCTTTATGCTTCTCCTGCTCAGGCCTCCTGGGATGCCCAGGGGCTGCAGTTTGCAGAGGTCAGCCTTCTGGGGCACAGAGCAGGGTAGAGAATGGTAAAGGCACATGGAGTGAAACCAGAATAATTATCATCTCCATTTTATAGATAATCAGATGGAGATCCAGAGAAGTAGGTAACTTGCCTCAAGTCACAGAGCCAGGATTCAAACCCCGAAAGTCTCGGAGCAGAATGGGAACGCTTAATGCTAAGTTCTAAAACATGTTCTCAAACGATACAGAAGCGCAGTATGTGACAATAAACTCTTTGCTACCAAACTCATTGGTTTGGAACACGGTAACTAGGGGAAGGCCAGTCTGAACAAATAAAACTGAATTTTAATTATTATAAATGTGGTCAACTGAATTAACTTCAAGATGAAGAATGATTATGACTAGGATGACAAAGCACTGCGTGGAAGATCATTTTGGCAGGCTTGGTTTTAAGAAAGAAGAGGGGCAGTTTGCAGCTAGCTACATTATTTTAGAAACAAGTAAATACTTTTGAAACAGAGTTGAGAGTACTTGGAAAGTTTGCTTTCTTAAGTAGGGTACATATTATTCTCAAATTAATATTCTTTATAACTTGTTTAAATTGTGCATTCATTCAATGACTGTGTTGAGAACCTCCTACATGCCTGGTATGATTCTCGGTGCTGGGGAGGCAGCTATGAACACACCAGAGGAATCTCAACTCTCAAGGCACTTAAAATCTAGTAGCAGTAAACAAATGATGAGTAAATATATATAATTCTTCTATGTAGAAAAGTAAAACAGAGTGAAAGGATAGAGAGTGATGGGGGAGAGGGAGGGATGCCATTAATAAAGAATAGCCAGGGCAGATCTCTGATAAGGAGACCTGTGACCAGAGAACTGAAGGAAACATCTGTTTCATCGATGGTGCAGAAGTGAACATTAGCCCAGTTACATCCACTAGAATTTTAGATCTGGAAGAGACCACAGAGATGTTTGCACCCTATAAATGAAGAAATTCAGACTCCAGGAGGTTAATTTCTTTATCCTGAGCCATAGAGTGAATGATGATCAATGAGGCTTGAGCTAAAAATCACATATTAGGGCAGCCGTGGTGCCATTCAAAAGGTATCATTGAGCCCAATCATGTGCCACGTACCCAATCTCATGCTTCTTGCACTGAATCCTATTTGTGAATTCAGAATTTATTTCAGATCAATGAGTTTTTGCTGTGCTTTTAAGTCTTAGCTACCTTTTCGTGACAAGTGTCAAGATGCTCTAGAAGATAAAAAAAAGTCCTAGCAGTTGTGGCCAAAGGAAGGTGGCATTACAAACTCTTTCCCCCCTTCTTTCAGTTGGCTTATTTTCCTTTTTGTAACTTGAAAATTAGACTCTGATGGCTCAAATGGACTGGTTAAAAATCATACTCTATGTTTTTTATCTGTACTTATAAAATACATAACAAGAGAAGTATTGTCCTAGTGTGGGAGGTTGGGCAAAAGAGAAGAATTCAGGTGGGGAGAGAGCCAGGACATTCAAGTTCAAACCAGAGGGCAAGCTGGAGCCTCAAGGGAGAACCAGCATCAAGAACATGGCATAAGATGTTTCCAGGGCTTACACCAAATGCATGGTACACATGTAGGAATAGGGTCAGAGGCCATGAAGAGGAGGTGGAGATCTGGGCATAGCCTGAGGGGTGGTGGGGGGTGATGAGGAAGACAAACGGTTAGCCAGACCAGGTATGAAGGGCCAGAGAGGAAGTGGGAGGTTAGTCCCAAAAAGGAGTCCCTGGGCATTGCAAACAGTTAACACTCTCAGTTGCTAACAGAAAGGTTGGAGGTTTCAGTCTACCCAAAAGTGCCTCAGAAGAAAGGGTTGGAAATCTACTTTTGAAAAATCAGCCACTGAAAATCCTGTGGAGGATAGTTCTACTCCAACACACACGGGGTCACCATGAGTCAGAATCGTCTCTATGGCAACTGGTCCTGGTAGTCCCAGAGATGAATTCTGTTTTAAAAAAATATTTTATTGCGTTTAAGGTGAAAGTTTACACAGCAAATTACGTTCCCATTTAACAATTTTTATACAGGTTGTTCCGTGACATCGGTAAAAATTTCACAATGTGTCAGCATTCTCATCATTTCCATTCTGATTGTTCTATTTCCATTGACCTAGCTTTCTTTCCCCTCCTTGCCTTCTCATCTTTGCTTTGGGTAGATATTGACTATTTGGTCTCATACATTGATTATCAAAGGCAGCACATTACTCATGGGTGATATTGTTTATTTTATAATCCAATTTCTTATTTGGCTGAAAGGTGACCTCCAGGAGTAGCTTCAGTGCCAAGTTCAAAGGGCATCTTAGGGCAATAGTCTTCAGGGTTCCCCTAGTCTCTATTGGTCCAGTAGGTCTGGCCATTTTAGAAATTTGAATTTTGTTGTATATTTTTCTCGTATTCTGTCCGAGACCTTCTGTTGTGTCCCTGGTCAGAACTGTCAGTGGTGGTAGCTGGTTACTGTTCCTCTGGTCTCAGGTTAGAAGGGGCCATCCCAGAGATGAATTCTTACAGACGCATTTCTCCAAAAGCTGTGTTCAAAGGCCCAGGTTCCATCTTTTGCAGGGTTGACTATTATTTTTTAATATAAACTCATTTTAAATAGCATTTACACCTTCAAAACCCTTCACACAAACACATCAACTTATTTAATCAGCAAGATAATAAATATAGGTATTGGTCCAGATTTTATGGATGGAGAATTGAGAGGCTGAGAAATGGACCTAGTGACTGATGATGAGTTGATGGCAGAGCAGAGACTAGAACTTAGGTTTTCCAACCTTTGCTCTCATACTGCTTTGCCCTAGACCGTATGGCCTTGTGATTGGAAGATGGGAAGGAACTAAGAGCTATGAGTTGGAATTGACTCAATGGCAATGGGTTTGTTTGTTTGGTCCCAAGTTCAGAAATTCCTATGTCTTGATAAGCAATAATTTGATTAGGTAATTTTACCTCCTTCTTTCCTTGGAGGCCAGTGACCTTAATTACAAAGAAAGACAGCCTCATGGCTTTTGTCTTTAACCTAACATTCAACCTATTCGAACTTGAAGACTGTGATCTTACCCTGGGCTTTGTCATGTGAAGGTCCGTGTTAGTTCTGAATGTAGATCCTACAGAAGAGTATTCATCAACAACAGCAATAATGATTATTACTTTTTTTACTATGGCAGATGCTATTCTAAATACTTTAAAAGTAACTTCCTATTTAACCTTCGTATGACCCTATGAAGTAGATACTACTATTATCCTTAAGTAAGGAAACTGAGGCACTGGGAGGATAAGTAACCTGTCAAAGTCAGACAGGTCATTGCTGTCCCACCCTTATATGGTTCCCATACCTGACATCAGCTCCCTACCAAAAGCACCTGAGACTCTCCACCTGCAGGCTTGCTTTGGCCACAGGAACATGCTGTGCGCCTGGGTACAGACCTAAATCAATGAAATTAGTGGATAAATACCCCAGCTCCCTGTTCCCTTGGGTGTGGGTATTTCCACAGCATACTCTCTGTGTCTTCCAGAGTCCCCATTGGGACTGAGACCCAGTTGCCCACAAAGTTAATATGCTGCTTAACACATACTATATTTACTGTCTTCCATTCCATGCATCGCTTCCTTACTCATGCTTCCTGGCATTATCTCCCAAATAAAATTTTTTTGCTGAAATTCTTGTCTAAGGTCTGCTTCTGGATACTCACACCAAGATAGCTGGAAGGACCGGAAGTGGCTCTAGCCACCCACAAGTAGAATTTGGAACTGGACAATTCATGGCCGGTTGGTAACAATGATCCCTTGGTCGTGGTATGTGAGGTGGTAAAAGCCCCTGGTGTGCCAGAGTGTGACAATTACCAAGACTCTCACCTGTGGGCAATTGGTTAGGGCACATATGGAAAGCGTTGCCCTGGCTTATGAGATAGTTCTAGAACTTGAAAGATTTGGAGCAATAGTTATTATAAAAATTGGGGAGTTGATTATCTGTTGTTAACTGCAGTAGTAGATTTAAAGCCAGAAAATAATAGGTTCACATCAAGCAGCTATCTACTGGGGCACAATAAGAAAGCCAGGGGTTCTCTATGCCAGCATTTAAAGAGATTCTCATATTCTATAGCTAGAGTGTGGACTGCTGAAGAGCAGGCTAATAATTTTATCGTAAGAGTGTTCTTAGAACAACACAGCACATAATAAGCACTAGATAAGAATCTGTTACTATTATTATATCCCTCATATGCCTACGGGACTTTTAGAGCCAAGCTGTTGCAGGATTGTTAAGACTCTCATCCCCTATGTGTCTAGCATCATCCTAGCTTCTGTTGCCTAAAGAATCTATCTGCCATGGCCAAACGTCTGCTTTTCATCCCTGCGGTATGGCTCTTGCAGGATGACACTGACCTCTACAACTGTACCCTGCATGACCTCTGAGGCCGTTTGGACCCAGGGAATGAGTCTCTGGTATGCTGGCCCATCTGCACGGCCTTTTTTTCCACCCTATAAAATAAACCTCCTCCAGCAAGTTAAACACCACTCCAGACACGTTCTGGATGACCAGATAGTGAATCTGCACTTGCGTCCTCTCTTCCCATCACTTAGGAATCTGGGGACAAGGGCCTCTTATACCCCCCTCCACCAGAGTTCAGTAATAATAGAAACCATTACCATCTATTGGGCATCGAATTATGGACCAAACAGTATGTATGTTTCACCTACACAGTGAAGGTGGCAGGGTGATTAGTCTGTTTGACACTAAAGATGTTTCAACCACACAACAGTGCCAATGGATTCACCTTGAGTCCTGCATTTTTCTTCTACAGTCACAAAATACATGTAAGCAAGGAAGCCTTTCTGCCCTTGCACATCTTATCATATTAGCGGGAAGACAAGATTTGCACAAATGGAGCAGTGTGAAAATGATCCAGAACTGTATCTAACCAGGTATTAAACAGCACCATAAACTCTATATATTGAGGGAGCTTAGAGAAAGGAAAGAACAGGAGGGAGAAGTGATTAAGAGAGACTTCATGAGATGGACAGGCATGCTCTGCCGACAGAGGTAAGGACGATCCATGGATGGGGAAATCACTGGATAAACAGAAAGACAGAAATAGAACCAGTGGAGGAGACAAGGAGGAAATTGATTGGAGGCTCCAGTCCACCCAGAGGTGCCTGGAAGAAAGGCTTAGCAACCCACTTCCAAAAAGTCAGTCATGGAAAACCCTACAAGTACAGCTCTAATCTGACACGTGTGAGGTCACTGGGAGTTGGAGTCCATTGGATGGGAACTGGTTGAGGAGGAGAACTAGGGACTAGCAGGTGACAAGGAGGGCTGAAACAGATTAGGGAAGTCCTTGAAAGCCATGAAGAGGAATTCAGACTCAAGGTGGAAGCAAAAGGAACTACCAGTAGTTGAGGAGGAGCAGTGCCATATGAATAGGAGTGTTAGGAAGGTTCAAACCAGCAGGAGTAAATGGGAGGGGCAGAGGGGTGGGAAGGCTATAAAATCACACTAATGCGTGAAGTATCAAGAGCTTAGGCAAGTAAGTAAATCAGAACTACCTTCAAAAGAAGAACTAGCCATACTTGGTGAGTAATAATCAGAGTGGATGAGATAAGGATGACTTCACTTTTTTCCCATTATGCTCAATAAACAGGTAAAGGGGGAAAGATAGGGAGAAGAAAAACCAAAACTCACTACGCTTGAGTCAGTTCCCACTCAGATTGATCCTACAGAACAGAGTAGAACTGCCCCACAGGGTTTCCAAGGCTGTACATCTTTATAGAAGCAGACTGCCACATCTTTCTCCCACAGAGTAGCTAGTGGGTTCGAAACACTGACCTTTTGATTAGCAGCCAAGCGCTTTAACCACTGTGCCACCAGGGCTCCTACAGGGAGAAGAGTCATCTATAAATTGAGTTCATTTAAACAACTTGAATTGAGGCTTCACCAAAAGGAAATGAAAACTGTCCATCTGATCAGAAAAGCAAAATTTGCCTTTTTTTTTTTTTTATGCCAAGGGGACACCTAGTTTTACAGAGCTCTTAATTCCTCAATTCTGATAGTTTACAGAAGGCTTTGAATAAATGTCTATGAACTTAGTGGCCACCTCTGTGTGTCCTGAGTTGTGGGTGACTTCAGGCTCAGTAAACTCAGAAGTCTGAGGACAGATGGAGGGAGGCTCCCACCTCCCTGAGGTGTGTCCATGTGTACTTGCTGGTTTGAAGGAGAAATCTAAATGAGGCCAATTTATTGTCTTGCTAAATCTTTAGGAATTCAAAATGCACCGTTATTAATCAACCAGTCAAAATTCTTTGCTCACTGAAGTGGCCATCTAGGATACTCCACTGATCTTACCCCTTTGGGAGCAAGGAAGAATGAAGAAAACTAAAGACACAAGGGAAAGAATAGTCCAAAGGACAAATGGACTACAACTACCATAGTCTCTACCAGATTGAGTCCAGTACAACTAGATGGTACCGGCTACCACCACTACTGACTGCTCTGACAGGGATCACAATAGAGGGGTCCTGAACAGAGCTGGAGAAAAGTGTAGAACAAAATTCTAGTTCAAAAAGAAAAACCAGACATGCTGGCCTGACAGAGCTGGGGAAACCCTGAGAGTGTGGCCCCAGGACACCATTTCAGCTCAGTAAGAAGGCCACACCCAAGGTTCACCCTTCAGACAAAGATTGAATAGGCCCATGCAACAAAACAAGACTAAAGGGGCGCACCAGCCCTGGGGCAGGGACTGGAAGGAGGAAACAGGAAAGCTCGTAATAGGGAACCCAGGGTTGAGAAGGGAGAGTGTTGACATGTAGTGGGGTTGTTAACCAATGTCATACAACAATGTGTGTACTGTTTGATGAGAAAATAATTTGTTCTGTAAATCTTCATCTAAAGTTCAATTAAAAAAAAATTATTTGCTCACTGAGCAAAAATCCTGATCTCTTTTGACCCTGAAAAGTATTTATACTCATGTCTTCTTTTGGCACTGGTTTATTAAAACACATTTTCATTTTTGTCAAGATGTCTAACAAATTATTTCCAATAAATGGTTGCTGTTAGTAAATTGTGAGCTCCATAATATTTCCATTAAGATCTTGTATTTCTCTGACCTCTAGCTTTTTTCCCAAAATTATAAATAAATATATATAAAGTATAAATGATAAATAAAAATAAAATAAACATTCCTTCTCTGCTCAGAGGGGCAGTTTTCATTTCCTTTTGGGAAAACTGCAAATCAAGTTGCTAAGGGCACTTGATTTATAGATGATGCTTCTCTTTGCCTCTGCCCCCTTTCCTGCGTTTGTTGAATACCAGAGGAGAGCTGGATTTATTTGTTCTTACAAGCCTTTTAAATATTTTCTCTGTATTTCATATAAATTAAGGGAAACTGTCGTGTTCCCTTGAAAACAAACAACATACTCCCAACTAGTCACTATCAAACTTTGAAGAGGCTTTACAAGACCAGACATAAAATGGGATTTCCTGATTAACTGTCAGGAATACTATGTGTCTACAGACATGAATCACATCCCCTGTTTGTACATTCCATTTCACAACAGGAACATGAGACTGTACCCCACCCAGTCCTTGCCTGCTTCAGGGGGAAGGAGGATTGACCAGCCTAGCTCCCTGTGGGATGTGCGCCTGAAAGCTTTGCTCCTTTGGGCTAAGGGGAACCCAGCTCCAAGACTAGGAAAGGTTGGATGCTTGGTTAGTTTTGGCATGCAGGCAGCCCAGCGAAGAAACAGCTCCATGGCGAAAGGGGAAATAAAAGAAAGCCATAGGTTTTTCTCCACACACTAAGTTTTTTGAAAGTCATCTAAATCCTTTGACTCAAGGAGCATGCCCAGGGCTCTACAGCCTCGTATTTCTGTCAGAATTAGCCATCTGTACGCCCTCTCTCTCCTTTTCCCACTCAATGCCACCATTTGTTTCTTACCTTGTATGATGGACAGCTTCCTGTTTCAGCAGGAAGTGAGTAAAGAGATCCTAAGTGGAGTGGAAACTTATTTTAGTTTCATGCTCACTTTATGGTTCCTTGTTTCTACAGCTTTGCACTGTTTTCTGTCCAGATTTCTGCTCCATTGCCTCAGGCAACAGGTAGCTACTGTGTATCCCTTTATCTTCTTCAACTTGTTGGTTTGGATTCCAGACCCACCACTTTGCTAGTGTGCTTCTTACTACTACTTGCCTACCTATCCCTTTTTACTTTCTTCCCTCTCTCCCTCTTTTCCTTCCTTCCATCTGTATTTATTGGGCATTTAGTATGTGCCAGCTAAAACAAATGCCAGGCATCCCACAGCTTTAGCAGAGAAGATGGACAGAGAGAAGTAATTATATTAAAGTAAAATAAGTACAGGGTTAGTATAGGGAATAATGAAAGACTTCAGGAAACTTAAAGTTCCATAGGGCACGGGTGTCTGTGTGAGACAGAGAGGGAAAGATGAGGCTGGAAGGAAAGACAGGGGCCAGATTTTATACGTCATGTTACAGAGGTTGGACTTTATTCCAAGGACAACCAGAAGCTCTGAGAAGACTAATAATAATGGTTAATATCTATTGAGCAGTTACTATGTACTTTATGAAAAGTACAGTAATATTCTCATAATATCCTTTTAAAGAAGTTGTCATTGAGTTGATTTTGGCTCCTAGCAACTCTAGATGTGTCAGAGTAGAATTGTGCTGGTTTTTCAAGAGCTGGTCTTTTGGAATTAGATTGCCAGGCCTTTCTTCTGAGGCACTTCTGAGTGGTCTTGAACCTACAACCCTTTGGTAAACAGCCAAGTACATTAATTGCTTGAACCACGCAGATAATATCCTTAGGTGGTAGGTATTTTTTTTTTACCCTTGTTTGATACGTGAGGAAACTGAGGGTTAGGGAGTGCATCAGTCAGGGTCCAACTAGGACACAGAACCCCTCGAAGTTTTTTAAACAAAGGAAATTTAATCCAGGGAATGGGTTATGCAAGTGATGGAAAAGCTGTTAACCTAGTCAGGAATGGTGAGGCAACTGAGAGATCAGAAAAGCAGGAAGCTCCTTTGATCCCTAGACTAGAGGGCAAAAGAGAAGGGGTTGTGTTTTTGAAGCTGAAGGGCCCAGTCAGTTACCTGGCAGAAGCACGAACCACAGGAGGCACCACAGAAAATAGAGAAGGATAAGTAACACCAGAAGTCCTGCCTTCCACTACCCGATATTCACAAGGGTCCCTACTGGGTGAATCCACATGGAACCCAGTGGGTCTTGGGAATGTAGTTTCCTGTGGCACAGAGAAAAGCAGGGAAAGGACATTGTAGCATTCTGGGCCCCAACAGGAATCATATAGCACATTCAAAGAGGATAATTTGAAGAGGGCTTATTTACTTTTTTTCACCACCTGTCGGTATGTTGTACTGTGGTGGCTTATGTGTTGCTATGATGCTGGAAGCTATGCCACTGGTATTTCAAATACCAGTAAGGTCACCCATGGTGAAGTTTTCAGACTAAGACAGACTAGGAAGAAAGGCCTGGTACTCTACTTCTGAAAATTAGGCAATGAAAACCCATGAATTCCAGCAGGATATAGTCTGATATAGTGCTAGAAAATGAACCCCCTAGGTTGGAAGCCCACAATATATACAGTCGCTGCAACGATATATTCGAGCATACCAACAACCGTAAAGATGGTACAGGATCAGGCAACATTTCGTTCTGTGGTACAAGGGGTCACCTCGAGTTGGAGCCAGGTCCACAGAAACTAGCAACAACAATGTTTACTAAGGGCACCATCACTTTCCATGGTCACAAAGATGGGGAAGCAGGTAGCATAATGAGGGAGTCTAGGTCCTCACACCAGTTCCACTGCTTAATGTAAGCTGTCTGTGTTCCATGGGGCTGATTCAGTAGCTGGGATAAGAGATGAAGGTGTCTTGAACTAAGGTGGTTAGAAGTGATCAGATTTGGGATGTATTTTGAAAATAGAGAAGACAATATTTAACTATGGGGCTCTGAGCAAAAGAGAAAAGAATCAAGGGTGACTCCTGGGTTTGAGGATGGTGGTACCATTATCTGTAAGTGGAAGGCTGGGAATGTACACCTGGGGAGAGGTGTGGATCAATAGCTCTGTTTTGGCCATTTTAACTCTATCATTGAGTCTTGCCCTCCATTGTTAATGCCACAAATTTCATGTAAGTCCAGTCCTCTCAAGACCAACTATGGCTGTAATGTTCTACCAATCTCCCTGCTTCCAGGCCCTCCTTTTCGTTTTCTTGCAAATTCTCTCCTGCAACTTTTCCTTTGTGCCAAAGATGAGGAAACTGAAGAATTTTACCAACTTCTGCAGTCTGAAATTGATCAAACATGCAATCAAAATGTATTGATAATTACCAGTGATTGGAATGCAAAAGCTGGCAACAAAGAAGAAGGACCTGCAGTTGGAAAATATGGCTTTGGTGATAGAAACAACACGGGAGATCACATGATAGAACTTTGCAAGACCAACAACTTATTCACCACAAATACCTTTTTTCAACAACGTAAATGGTGACTATATATGTAGACCTCAAAAGATGGACTACACGTGAATCAAATTGACTACATCTGTGGAAAGAGACGATGAACAAGCTCAGTATCGTTAGTCAAAACAGGGCCAGGGGATGACTGTGGGAAAGACCATCAACGGTTCGTATGCAAGTTCAAGTTGAAACTGAAGAAAATTAGACCAAGTCCACCAGAGCCAAAGTACGACTTTGAACATATCCCACCTGAATTTGGAAGCTATCTCAAGAATTGGTTTGCCGCACTGAAAACTAATAACCAGACCAGTTGTGGATGACATCAAGGACATTATACATGAAGAAAGCAAAAAGACAGGAAAGAAAGAAAAGACCAAAGTGGATGTCAGAAGAGGCTCTGAAACTTGCTCTTGAACATCGAGTAGCTAAAGTGAAAAGACGAAATGGTGAAGAAAAAGAGCTGAACAGAAGATTTCAAAGGGTGGCTTGAGAATACAAACAAAGTAAAGCATTACAATGAAATGTGAAAAGACCTGGAGTTAGAAAACCGAAAGGGAAGAACATGCTCAGCATTTCTCAAGCTGAAAGGACTGAAGAAAAAATTCAAGACTCGAGTTGCAACATTGAAGGATTCTTTGGGTAAAATATTGAGCAACGCAGGAAGCATTAAAAGAAGGTGGAAGAAATACACAGTCACCATGCCAAAAAGAATTGGTCGACCTTCAACCATTTCAGGAGGTAGCATATGATCAAGAACTGATGGCACTGAAAAGGAAGAAGTCCAAGCTGCACTGAAGGCATTGGTGAAAAACAAGGCTCCAGGAATTGATAGAATACCAACTGAGATGTTTCACCAAACAGATGTAACGCTGGAAGCACTCACTGGTCTATGCCAAGAAATTTGGAAGACTGCTAACTGGCCAACCAACTGGAAGAGATCCATGTCGTTGTAGTTGTTGTTAGGTGCCATCTCATAGCGACCCTATGTACAACAGAACGAATCACTGCTCGGTCGTGTGCCAACCTCACAAGTGTTATTATGCTTAAACCCATTGTTGCAGCCACTGTGTCGATTCATCTTGCCAAAGGTGCTCCTCTTTTTTGCTGGCCCTCTACGTTACCAAGCATGATGTCCTTCTCTAGGGGCTGGTCCCTCCAGATAGCATGTCCAAATTATGTGAGACTTAGTCTTGCCATTCTTGTTTCCAGGGAGCTTTCTGATCATACTTCTTCCAGGACAGACTTGTTAGTTCTTTTGGCAGTCCGTGGTATATTTAATATTCTTCTCCAACACCACAATTCAAAGGCATCAATTCTTCTTCAGTCTTCCTTACTCATTGTCCAGCTTTCACATGCATATGAGGCAATTGAAAACACCATGGCTTGGGTCAGGTGCACCTTGGTCTTCAAGGTGACATCTTTGCTTTTTAATACTTTAAAGAGGTCTTTTGCAGCAGATTTGCCCAGTGTGATGCATTGTTTGATTCCTTGACTGCTGCTTCCGTGGGTGTAGATTGTGGATCCAAGTAAAATGAAATTCTTAACAACTTCAATAGTTTCTCCATTTATCATGATATTGCTTACTGGTCCAGTTGTGAGGATTTTTGTTTTCTTTATGTTGAAGTGCAATCCAGGCTGTAGTCTTTGATCTTCATCAGTAAGTGCTCCAAGTCCTCTTTGCTTTCTGCAAGTAAGGTTGTGTCATCTGCATATTGCAAGTTATTAATGAGTTTTCCACTAGCTCCCATGCTGTGTTCTTCTTCATACAGTCCAGTTCCTTGGATTATTTGCTCAACGTACAGATTGAATAAACCAAAAACGAAACCTGTTGCGATCAAGTCAATTCCGACTCATAGTGACCCTATAGGACAGAGTAGAACTGTGCCATAGGGTTTCCAAGGAGTGCCTGGTGGATTCGACTGCTGACATTTTGTTTAGCAGCCAAACTCCTAAACACTACGCCACCAGGGTTTCTACAGATTGAATAGGTATGGTGAAAGGATACAACCCTGAGGCACACCTTTCCTGACTTTAAACCATGCAGTATCCCCTTATTCTGCTCAAACGACTGACTCTTCATCTATGTACAGGTTCCTCATGAGCATAATTAAGTGTTCTGGAATTCTCATTCCTCACAATGTTATCCATAATTTGTTATGATCCACACAGTTGAATACCTTTGCATAGTCAATAAAACACAGGTAAACATCTTTCTGGTGTTCTCTGCTTTCAGCCAGGATCCATCTGACATTAACAATGATATCCCTGGTTCTATGTTCCCTTCTGAATCTGGCTTGAATTTTTGGCAGTTCCCTGTCTATATACTGCTGCAGGCACTTTTGAATGATCTTCAGCAAAATTGTACTTGCCTGTGATGTTAATAATATTGTTCAATAATTTCTGTGTTTGGTTGGATCGCCCCTCTTGGAAACAGGCATAAATATGAATCTCTTCCAGTCAGTTGGCCAGGTACCTGTCTTCCAAATTTCTTGGCATAGATGAGTAAGCATTTCCAGCGCTGCATCCATTTGTTGAAACATCTCAATTGGTATTCCATCAATTCCTGGGACCTTGTTTTTCTCCAATGCCTTCAGTGCAGCTTGGACTTCTTCCTTCAGTTCCATCAGTTCCTGATCATATACTACCTCCTGAAATGGTTGAACATTGACCAATTCTTTTTGGTACAGTGTCTCTGTGTATTCCTTCCATCTTCTTTTGATGCATCGTGCGTCATTTAATATTTTCCGCGTAGAATCATTCACTATTGCAACTCAAGGCTTGCATTTTTTCTTCAGTTCTTTCCGCTTGAGAAAAGCCAAGTGTGTTCTTCCCTTTTGGTTTCCTATCTCCAGGCCTTTGCACATGTCTTTATAATACTTTACTTTGTCTTCTTGAGCCGCTCTTTGAAATCTTCTGTTCAGCTCTTTGGCTTCATCGTTTCTTTCTTTTGCTTTAGCTACTAGACATTCAAGAGCAAGTTTCAGAGTCTTTTCTGACATCCATTTTGGTCTTTTCTTTCCTGTCTTTTTGGTGATCTCTTGCTGTCTTCGTGTATGATGTCCTTGATGTCATTCCTCAATTTGTCTTCAGTCATTAGTGTTCAATGCATCAAATCTATTCTTGAGATGGTCTCTAAATTCAGGTGGGATATACTCAAGGTCATACTTGGCTCCTGTGGACTTGTTCTAATTTTCTTCAGTTTCAACTTGAATGTGCATACTAACAATTGATGATCTGCTCTACAGTTGGCCTCTGGCCTTGTTCTGACTAATTATACTGAGTTTTCCATCATCTCTTTCCACAGATATAGTCGATTTGATCCCTGTGTATTCCATCTGGTGAAGTCCACGTGGATAGCCATTGTTTATGTTGGTGAAAAAGGGTATTTGTAATGAAGAAGTCGTTGGTCTTGCAAAATTCTGACATGCAATCTCTGGCATCATTTCTATCACCAAGGCCATATTTTCCAACTACCAATTCTTCTTCTTTGTTTCCAACTTTCACATTCCAATCTCCATTAAATATCAATGCATCCTGATTGCATGTTCGATCAATTTCAGACTGCAGAAATTGGTAAAAAATCTTCAATTTTCTTCATCTTTGGCCTTAGAGGTTTGTGCTTAAATTTGAATAATAGTCATATATGATGGTTAAGGTTGTGTTTCAGCTTGGCTGGGCCATCATTTTCGGTGGTTTGATAGTCGTGTAATGGTGTGATCACTTCCATGATGAGATTTGATATTAGGTGATCGCCTCCGTGATGGGATCTGCTTTGAGTAGCCAATCATTTGAAAGGGAGTTTCCTTGGGTGTATGGCCTGCATTGAGTATAAGTGGATATTTTGGCAAGTCTTGTGGACTTTTGTTCATTCTGGATCCTGCAGCTGGCTCCTGTTCATCTGGTCTCTAGTTCTTGGAACTGGAGCTAGTAGCTTACCTGCAGTCTTGCCTGCTGGCCTTCGGGATTCATTGATCTTCACAGCCTGTGAACAAGAGCCCTGCTTTCCCACCTGCCCATCTTGGGTTCACCAGCCCCAGTGGCTATGTGCATCAGAAGAAGCCTCTATTCTGACCCACGGACTTGGGATGTTACAGCCTCTACAACCACGTGAGCCATTTCCTTGATATAAATCTCTCTCTCTATATATATTTATACGCTTTACTTATCTAGAGAACCCAGACTAAAACATTATATTAACTGGTCTTCCTTGTAGGCATATGGGTATTTTCCTATCACTGGCAGCATTGTACTTCAGGATAGATCTTGAAATGTTCTTTTTGATGATGAATGCAATGCCATTCTTCTTCAATTTGTCATTTCCAGCATAGTAGACCATATGATTGCCCAATTCAAAATGGCCAATACCAGTCCACTGCAGTTCACTAATGCCAGGATATCAATGTTTATGTGCTCCATTTCATTTTTGATGATTTCCAATTTTCCTAGATTCATACTTTATACATTCCATGTTCCTATCATTAATGGATGTTTGCAGCTATTTCTTCTCATTTTGAGTTGTGCCATATCAGCAACTGAAGGTCTCAAAAGCTAGACTGCATCCACATCATTAAAGGCAACTCTACTTTGAGGAGGCAGCTCTTCCTCAGTCGTATTTTGAGTGCCTTCCAACCTGAGGGGCTCATATTCCGGCACTATATTAAACAAAGTTCTGTTGCTATTCATAAGGTTTTCGCTAGCTAATTCTTTTCAGAAGTAGATTACTGGATCCTTCTTCCTAGTCTGTCTTAGTCTAGAAGGTCAGCTGAAACCTGCCTACCATGGGTGACCCTGCTGGTATTTGAATACAAGTGGCACAGCTTCCAGCATAACAGCAACACACAAGCCCCCACAGTATGACAAACTGACAGACACTTTGGGGACGAGATCCATATATTACTTGTATGTGATATTAATAATATTGTTCAATAGTTTCTGCATTGTATTTGATCACCATACTTTGAAATAGGCACACACACAAGAGATCCATATATGTGCTCATTCCAAAGAATGGGGATTCAATAGAATGTGGAAATTATCGAACAATATCATTAATATTACACCCAAGTAAAATTTTGCTGAAGATCATTAAAAAATATTCGCAGTAGTACATGGACAGGGAACTGCCAGAAATTCAAGCCAGATTCAGAAGAGGATGTGGAACGAGGGATATCATTGCTGATGTTAGATGGATCTTAGCTGAAAGCAGAGAATACCAGAAAGATGTTTACCTGTTTTTTTTGACTATGCAAAGGCATTCTACTATGTGTTTCTGGAATGGGAATTCCAGAGTACGTAATTGTGCTCATGTGGAACCTGTATATACACCAAGAGGCAATCCTTCAAACAGAACAAGGGGATACTTCATGTTTTAAAATCAGAAAAGATGTGCTTCAGGGTTGTATCCTTTCACCATACTTATTCAATCTGAGCAAATAATCTGGGAGGAACATGGAATATGGCATTAGGATTGAAGGAAGACTCATTAACAACCTGTGATATGCAGATGACACAGCCTTGCTTGCTGAAAGTGAAGAGGCCTTGAATTACTTACTGATGAAGATCAAAGACTACAGCCTTCAGTATGAATTATGCCAAAACATAAAGAAAACAAAAATCCTCACAACTCAGCCAATAAGCAACATCATGATAAATGGAAAAAACATTGAAATTGTCAAGGATTTCATTTGACTCGGATCCATAATCAACGCCTATGGAAGTAGCCATCAAGAAATCAAACAACATATTCCATTGGGAAAATCTACTGCAAAAGACTGCTTTCATGTGTTAAAAAGCAGGTGTCACTTTGAGAACTAAGGTACACCCCATCCATGTCATGGTATTTTCAATCACTTAATGTGCATATGAAAGCTGGACAATGAATAATGAAGACTGAAGAATTAAAGCCTTTGAATTATGGTGTTGATGAAGAATATTGAATATACCACGGATTGCCAGAAGAACATACAAATCTGTCTTGGAAGAAGTACAGCCAGAATGCTCCTTAGAAGCAAGGGAGAATGAAGAAAACTAAGGATACAAGGGAAAGATTAGTTCAAAGGACTAATGGACCATATCTACGCCTCCACCATGCTGAGTCCAGTACGACTAGATGGTGCTGGGCTACCACCACTGATTGCTCTGACAGGGATCACAATAGAGGGTCCCAGACAGAGCTGCAGAAAAATGTAGAACAAGATTCTAACTCACAAAAAAAGACCAGACTTACTGGCCTGACAGAGACTGGAGAAACCCCGAGAGTATGGCCCCCAGACACCATTTTAGCTTAGTAATGAAGTCATTCCTGAGATTCACACTTCAGCCAAAGAACTAGACAGGCCCATAAAACAAAACAAGACTAAAGGTGCACAATAGCCCAGGGGCAACGACTAGAAGGCAGGAGAGGACAGGAAAGCTGGTAATAGGGAACCCAAGGTCAAGATGGGAGAGTGTTGAATGTTGTGAGGTTGTTAACCAATGTCATAAAAGAATATGTGTACTAGTTGTTTAATGAGAAACTAATTTGTTTTGTAAACCTTCATCTAAAGTATAATTAAAAAATAAAAAAAAGAATGCTCCTTAAAAGTGAGGATGGCAAGACTCTGCCTCACGTACTTTAGACGTATTTTCAGGAGGGATCAGTCCCTGGAGAAGGACATCATGCTTGGTAAAATAGAGGGTCAGTGAAAAAGAGGAAAGCCCTCAATGAAATGGATTGACACAGTGGCTAAAAGAATGAGCTCAAACATAGCAACGATTGTTAGGATGGCACCGAACGATGCAGTGTTTCGTTTTGTTGTATATAGAGTTAGAACCTACTCAAAAGGAATGTAACAACAATAGCTTTTCCTTATTCTTTCTAGAATCCTCCAGGGCTTTGAAGTAGTTCTTTCCACTCCAGATATTCTGAATCAGAATCTACATTTTAACAAGATCCCCAGGTGATTCTTATATATAATAAATTTTGAGGACTGCTGCTATGCTAGTGGTTCTCAGAATTGATCCGTAACTAGCAGCATCAGCATCACCTAGAAACTTTTTAGAAATGCAGATTCTCAGCTTGAACCAGAATGAATCGGTCTGAAGCCCTGGAATTCCCCCACCCACTCACCCCTGTTCATTTGCGTACATCTGAATCGACTCAACAGCAGTGGTTTTGGTGGGTGGCTCACCTTTCAAGGCCAAATCCAAGAACCTCCTTCTTGACAAAGCCTTCCCCAAACATTCCAGTCCCTCGGTAAGTTTTTCCCTTCTAAATTTCCACACACATTATGTGAACCACTCATTTGTTTTTTAGTTTGTTATTCCCCCTTTCTGTTTAAAGTCTGTTTACTTTCCTCCATTATTCCGTGAACTTTTCCTAACAGGACCCTAAGTGTGGGGACAACATCGGGCATTTGAGGGTTGTATGTTATGGGGAGTTTGGTGAGGGAGGGTGGGGTTGAGGAACAGGCTCTTAGGGGAGAGGAGTGACAATGCCGAAGCATTTGGCTAATTAGCCACCTGTCGTCATTTCCCCACACGTCTTGCTCTGTTGTCAGCCAGTCTCCAAGGCTGAACAGAAGCAGACTTCTCCCAGGAGAGCGCCTTTTGGGCAAGCCTTCTGAGTGTATGAAAGGCCCAAGTTGCTCTCTGCAATCAGTTCTGGTGGCTGGTAAATCGATATTGTTTATCCTCCAAGGTTTAACCAAAGGTCTCTTTCTCTGGGCCTCTCCAGGGCCTGAAATGATCATATTAATCCCTTATTTAGGCCAAACCAAGTATTAAGATTACTCATGCTTCTCAAAAAACAGTCCAGTTGGCCAGGACAGGCTATATAATTTGTGAGATCTGGTGCAAAATGAAAATGCAGGGCCTCTTATTAAAAAAATTATTAAGAATTTCAAGATGGCGACAGCGGTACATTAACTAAGCGCTGAGCCCTTCTGAAAGCAGGGCCCTGTGCGACTGGGTAGATCACATGCCCATAAAGAAGCTCTGCCTTCAGCCTCTATTCTACCCTCTAGGTAGACTTCCACCTTCTACACCATTCTTTCATTCTTTGTTCTGAAATACATGAAGCTTTTGAGGGAACACATTTCTTTTTGGCTCCTTTTCTTTTTCAAGGAAGAGGCCACTGCTATCAAAGTTCCCTAGCCAAAAATATGGCCTGCTTGAAGAGTGAAATAAAACTCTTTCAGGATCCTGCCAATTAGTCTGGTGTTTTCAAAACAAACAAGGGCAGCTATAAAGATGATCTATGGGCTTGTTAAAAATCCTCAATCACAATATCAGCCGTGGGACAGAGAGCGCCATTTTAGAGACACTCAGTGCACAATGGTGAGCCTGCCCTCCTGCAGCTCCACGGGGCACAGGGGCCTCAGGCAGTGTGTGGATGGATGCTTTTCAGTGAGCAGGGGAAGGGGTGATCCTCAGAGGCTTTACAGAAAAAAGGGGTGTCAGGGAGCACCCATGTGGCCGTAGAGTTTGTTGTTATTAGTTGCGATTGAGTAAATTTTGACTCATGGCAACCCCGTGTGCGGAGAGTAAAACTGCTCCATAGGGGTTTCGTGGCTGTGACTTTTGGAAGCAGATCATTGGGCCTGTCTCCGGAGTCATATCCAAGTAGTTTTGAGCCATCAACCTTTTGGCTAGTGGTCAGTGCTGAACTATCTGTACCACCCAGGGACTCAAAACCATAGAACATACATGCTTAAATGGCTTTTGAGGGGAAAATAATTCTCCAGTGGTTGGCCCTGACTCCCCTTCCTTCCCAACTGTCATGCTGCTCACTGGTAAATGGTAAGAAAAGGGAAGTAGGCCTCAGCCTGAGACCCCATCCTTTGGGATAACTTTCCAGATCAGCCTGACATTTTTCTAGCTGGTCCTCATGTCCTGGAGCCTTGCCCCCGGCCTTCATGAGCTCTGGAACATGACACTGACCTTTAGGTAAGTTGTTCTTCACACGGGATTCTGGCATCCCAAGTAGTCTGTGAACACCAGGTGGACCGGAAGGTTAACTTTGAATTCCTAACTGGTCAGTAGAGTAAGTACGATTAACCAATTGACGGATCAATGGCAAATGGGACAGCTGCTTAGATGAGGCAGCTTAACTGGTCAATTTTTCTTCAGCTGGGATGGGAGTTGACACTGAGTGACCCTGAGATTGTGCCTAGCTAGCTCACCTTCAGAAATTCAATGACCCTAGAAAATTGCAGTTGAAGGGGGTTCATTTTGCAGGTGAGAAAAACATCCAAGAGGGTGACCAGGATTTTCTCAGCCTGTGGAGGTTGTTGAGCCCTGCTGGCCTCTCCTCTTTTCCTTTTTCCCTCAGTGAGGTTATAATGTCAGCAGCCAGAGCCCATTTCTGCTCACCCCCAGGCACAGGACCCCCTCTCACAGAGAAGCTGGTTGGCTTCCATTAGGGCAAACTGGGCACCAGCCTTCTCCCCTGAAGGTGGTAGAGAATCCAGGGCTTCTGAAAGGGGAAGGGAAGGAAGGAGCTGTGTTAACTTGGATTCTCTTTGGAAAGTACAAGTCCTCTGGGAGGGGACAAAAGTTCTCTGTCAGTCATAGGCTGGAGGCAAGGGGATTGATTGTTCCCATTTTGCCCAGCTGAGATGAGCTGCTTTGGGGGAAAGAGGAGTCCCGAAGGGAATGGGATGGGTAGGGTGGGGGCTAGGAATCAAATTTGAAGGTTGGAATCCTTTATGATGCAGGGTAGAAGTGGGTGGGTATCTCAGCAGGAGGACTTAGAGTAACACGAGAGCCCTTGGTACCCTGGGTGTCAGAGGCTAGGAAGCGAATGAGTAAGAAATACAAATATTCATCTACTTTAAAAGTTCATCTTGGCTGGCCCTGCTCTCAAGCAAGAAAGAGGGATCTCCTCATATGTGAAGTATTGGAGTCACTGTTCAAGTGCTAGGATTGCAGCTTCTTCTTTCAATTCAGTTTGCTCACCTCTACCAGCTTATTTCCAAATGGTACTTCATGTTACTCCCCCGCTCAACAACTATTATCAGCTGGATCAAGTTCATAATTCTGCTACCCTTTGCTCTGATTTGTGTTCTTTCCACTATGGACTCAAGCATAAAACTGTTCATGGTTTCTGACCAACATTGTCTGTCTGTCCCTACAAGATCCTGTTCTGTAATTAAAATGCAAGATGAAGAAGTCAGGCAGCAGCTCTCTTCTGTCCACAGGTAGCACCACCCTGGGGCACTTAGTTGTCCTAAGACCCCAGGCCTCACCCTCATAAAGCGTTTAGAGTGCTGGTCTCCAGGCCTAAGTACTACCAGACGTAATTTCTCAAAGCCCCCAGATCACATTGCTGCTTTTGTTGCATTTTATGTCCCTAGGATTTTGGTTGACTTGTTTCTCTTCACAATATCACAAAGCCCAAGCCTAGATCTCCCCTCAAATTTTCTTTTATGATATACAGACTGCCCAATGAAGGCAACCCTTTCAAGAAAAGCCCTGGATTGTAACCTTAGAGAGAACCAGTGAAGGGTATAGGGAAAAGGGAGAGAGTGGAGGAAAGGAGAGAGAAAAGTAGGGAAGCAAGATCTTACGACTTAATTTTAATGCCAAGAATTATAATTAAAGAATTATGGTCTGATGAGCCAGTGATGAGTCAGCCAGTCTTTGACATAAAGGCAATATTTTTCTTGTGCATTAACTCTTTTTATCTGGCAAATTAACGGTCTAAGGAACTCATGCTGAAAGTTAATTGGAAAAGGCTTTCCACAAATGCTTAATTCCAGGCTGGTGCATCGGTGAGGCAATTAAGGACTGTGACTTTCTGAGGAGCTTGTGGCTGGCTTCAGCAGAGACACAGGCCTCCCAGCAGAGTTGAGAGCTGACCACAAGAGCATGTGGAGAAGTAGCTGGCCCCTGCCCTCAGATGAACCCACTGCTGCTGTTCCACCATTTTAGCTTTGTTCTTTTGCACTCAGAGGGCATTTTTGGTACTTTAAATCTCTAAATTAAAATCCAGCAACCCTAGAAGGGATCACATTTTAAATGTTTATCAAGCAATTACTGTATTTTTTTGTTTGTATTTTAGAAAGGGTTTTCAGAAATAAAGCCTACTTTAGTACCTAGGAGTGGGGAGGCAGTGAGGATGACTGAGAAGGAGGAGAAAGGGGATGAAAGAAGGGTGTTCTGTTGACAGACAGGTAGATCAGGAAGCAACCTCACCAGGAGGTCCTGCTACGGGATCCTTAGCCTTATTTGTGCCATGGAACTCCGGCAGCCTGATGAAGTCTATGAGCCCTTCACAGAATAATGTTTTAAATTGCATAATATAAAACTTGGAAACCCTGGTGGCACAGTGGTTAAGCTACAGGTGCTAACCAAAAGGTCAGCAGTTTGAATCCACCAGGTGCTCCTTGGTAACTCTATGGGACAGCTCTACTCTGTCCTACAGGGTCCCTGTGAGTTGGAATTGACTCGACGGCAACAACAAAAAAATTGACGGCAACGGGTGATAGGAGACCACAATTATATTGAAATACAGTCATCAAAATATTTAAAAAGTCCAAATTTGTGATATACCAATACAAGTGCTTCTTTCCTATGCATTAAATAATAATCTAGTGATAAGTTTAGTAATTACCTTCATTTAGCAGCAGCAATGTCAGTAAAGGAGTCCCTGGGGGCAGTAAACGGTTAAAGGCTTGACTATACTAGCTTAAAGTCTGGCAGTTTGAACTTATCCAGATGCTCCTTGGAAGAAAAGCCTGGCACAGTTCTACTCTGCAACACATGGGATCGCCATGAGTTGGAATCAACTCAAGACAACTAACAGCAGAAAAATAGATGTTAATAAATGCTATTTCAAGAAACTGCAACAACTCCGATTTGATATAAAAATATCTTTGATTTTTATGGTGACAAAGTTGTAGGGATTGTTCTAAGTACTGTGATTTGTTATCTACATTCATAATTGAAGGAAATGCTAACTTGCCATTCAAAATTACTGAAAATAATTTTCTTTTCCATCCAACTTATGGGCGTGCTGAATTCTCTTCAGAATACTTGACTTGTGGTATGTTGGCCCCCCAAATTAAGAACCTCTCTGAAGAGATTCAAGTTTTCTGGCCAAATCCAAGGGCAGAAAAATGATCTGGTTCGTATAACCCTGTAAATCACACAGGTAACCTATGATTATCTTTATGAATTGTCGTAGATAAAAAGCTTGGGCAGAGAGATTTGTCATTTAATTCATTACACTAGTTTGATAAAAATCATTATTGAAAGTTCACTAAAATGTACCCATGTTTCATGAATTGCACATGCTGAATTAATTAAAAGGATGGTTAATTAAGGAGCTGTCCGGGAAGAGAAATGATTGTCATTAGCAAATCTGCATGGTGTTCAGGAGAAGATCCCACCTGGCTCCTGGCTCCTGGCTCCTGGCTCCTTAACTAGGTCTCATTGAGTTCATCTTCTGGACGCCATGCAGACCAAAGTTGGCAGCCTTCCAGAAGGGTTTTGTCAAGTCTTTTCTCTCCTGGGTATATGAGGGGAGGTGATAGCCGAAGACCTCAGAGAGCAAAAGGCCTGTATCCAGGCAGCTTTCTTCTCATATTGTTTATGCTCCCCTGTTTTGGGTCCTTCCAACTTTTAAATGAGTAATTTCTCAAGTCAGGCCTGCAAACTACCTAACTCCAAATGCTTGTAAAGTGTAGTGGGGAATGAGTGAGGCCAGGGTGCCTTCTGCCGGATGCCCAAATGCTGAAATCAATAACCATCATTCTAAAGTTGCCAGGGCAACTTGCTCCTGCTGACAATGCTGGCAGCTATGAAGGGGGCTGGAGAGAGGGGGATACGTTGCCAGTGTGCCTCCCTTTAGGAAAATTCCAGAGCCTTATAAAGTCTGACATTTGAATGACCAATAATAAGGGTCAAGCAGTGTTCTAAGTCTTTATATATTACCTGTTTGTTCTTTTTATACACCTATGAAGTAGATATTATTATTCCTATTTTATAGATAAAGGAAAATGTTGTACATAAACTGCCTAAGTGAAGGAGCTGGAATTTGTACCTATGTAGCCAGGGTTAGTGTATTATATAAGGATCCTATATTTATACAACCCTCCTGTCTTAGTCATCTAGTGCTGCCATAACAGAAATACCACAAGTGGATGGCTTTAACAAATAAAAGTTTGTTTTCTCACAGTCCAGTAGGCTACAAGTCCAAATTCAAGGTGTCAGCTCCAGAGGGAAGGCTTTCTCTCTCTGTCAGCTCTGGAAGAAGATCCTTGTCCTTAGTCTTCCCACAGCAGAGGAGCTTGTCAGGCGCAGGGACCCTGGGTCCAAAGGATGTGCTCTGCTCCTGGTGCTGCTTTCTTGGTGGTATGAGGTCCCTCCAACTCTCTGCTTGCTTTCCTTTCCTTTTATCTCTTGAGAGATAAAAGGGGGTACAGGCCACACCCCAGGGAAACTCCCTTTACCTTGGATCAGGGAGGTGACCTGGGTAAGGGTGGTGTTACAATCTGACCGTAATCCTTTTAACATAAAATTACAATCACAAAATGGAGGACAATCACAGAACACTGGGAATCATGGCCTAACAAAGTTGATACACACGTTTTTGAGGGTGACATAATTCAATCCATGATGCCACCTTTCTTCAAGTAAATAACTGTGCCCCTTGTACTTTTAAAAGTTTTTTCACAGATCATGAGCAATTTGAAAGGCTGAATATAAAGAAGCTTAAATTAAAAAAATTAAGAACTATTGCTCCTCAAAACTGAAGGAAGAGTCCCTTGAAAAGACAGTCTGATATCCGAAATCATTTTGCAGTTGACTTTTCCGGAAAACTTTCGTGATGTAAAGGTAGGTAAGTGATTAACAATCCTTTTTCCCACTTCCAGGTTGTACTAAGCATTTAATGGTTTAATGAGAGAGCCACTTTCTATTCAATAACAAGGTCAGCAGTCAAGTTATGTTAAAAACTACTTTTAAGCTTTCTCAGCAATTCCCACCCATTTTAAAATCTCGGAAGAGGCCCAAATCAAGGCATCTCATCTTCATCATTGTCACTTTTATCCCTGTCATCACTAGGAGATGTAGTGTCTTGAAGCCCTAATCCATGACCTCTCCTCCTTGGATGCAGTTGTTTGTTTACTTGGCCCAGGGCTTTCCCAGCTAAGTTTGTTGTATTGGGCACAGAGCCCTGGACATAAGACCTGGTTCTGCTGAGTGACCTTGGTGAAATCACTCATTAACTTCATTGAATCTCATATTTCTGCAGTTATAAAATGGAACCAGCACCACCTGTTTTACAAGATCATTGTGATGATTGCATGAGATGATCTGTGGAGAAGCACTAGTTAAATTGGACAGTCTGTACGAATGTTGTATATTGTTTCAGAGTCCTGGTAAGGTCTGAAGAGCATTACTCCTTGTAGAAAGAGCTCAGACGAATTTTGCCCCTGAGGTGGGATGCCACAGACTGCCAGTCCCCTGGCTGTCTTCTTACCAATGGCACTCAATGACCAGTGGAGCCTCCCATCACTCACCATGACCAGATTTGTGTTATTATTTACAGTGTTAAATCTTCATCAGAGCTACCGCAAGCAAAAAGTACTCAGAAAATGTTGGCTGCTAGTAATGTTTATTGAGCACTAACCATGTAGTAAGCAGTATTCTAAGTAGTCCACACTGAGTGATGCACTTGATCTTCACCACCAGCCTTTGAGGTAAGGACTATTATCATCCCCATTTTACATTTGGGGAAATAGAGGCAAAGAAACAGAAGAACCTCTCACTCAGGGCTTCAACTCATTCTTCCTGGTTCAGCCATGGCCAAGGAAGAGAAACTGGAACAGACTTGAATTTTTAAAATTTGGGCAAACCAGAATAACAACCAGAATTGGAAAAATTATGGGTTGAAGCCCTGCTAGAAAATTAATCTCCTTCTTAGAAAACAAGGAGAGTGTATCCACTGCATAGCATCCAAATTGCTTGCTCGTCAGATTTTGAGCAAAGTCAGAAACAGCAGTGTCCTGCTCAAAGTTGTTGCTGCTTTGTAGGCGTATCGCTCTCCACAGTCTTGCCAATAATCCAACCTCATGCATCACGCTCCTAAAAGGGCTCACTGTGTCTCTTCCAAGTCTCCCATTCCAGGGCTTTGAACTGTAATTTCTGTTCTGGTTTTACTTCATCATGACTGAACCGGTTCAAACCGGTTTGAAGCCCTGCTCTCAACCAGGAGAGAAGCAGGTCTGAGATGTGAACGCAGTTGCTGTGACTTAGCTTCTGAACTCTAAACCACTCGGCTATACTGCTTTTAACTGCATGTTCAAGATGAGCTCTGGCAGGTGGGAAAGAAGAGAGGGATTCTTCAGTCCCCTAACCATGCCTACACCCTTTTCTATTCTGTACTGGGTTGAATAGTACCGTGCTCCCCCGAATTTGTGTCCACCTAAAACCTCAGAATTTGACTTTTATTTAGAAATAGGGTCTTTGCAAATGGAATTCATTAAGATGAGGTCATACTGAATTATGGTAGGCCCTAATCCAATAACTGGTGTTCTTATGAGAAAACAGAAACACAGAGATGAAGAGAAGATAGATAGGAACAGTGATTGGAACGATGTATCTACAAGCCACGGAATGCCAGCAACCACCAGAAGTTAGGAGAGAGGCAGGGAACAAATTCTCTTGCAGAGACTCCAGGAGGAACCAACCTTGATTTTAGACTTCTGACCTCTGGAACTGTGAGGGAATAAATTTCCATCGCTTTAAGCCACCTAGTCTGTGGTACTCCGTTATGGCAGCCCTGGAAGTGAATATGCCTTCCTCCTCTCTGTTCTCTGCTTTCCAGTGAAGTAAAATATTGCATGGATGACTCGAAAACCTAAGAGTCTGAGGCTTTGGGGGTTTTAGTTTTGCATGAGCTCATTTCCTCTTTCTCTGATTAAACCTCATGGAAAAGCAGAGCACTCAGATTAAGAAAGAGTGAATGCATCCCATGGGCCATTATCTGCTGGTAAAGTAAAACCAGGCCCAGAAGTTAGCTGTTTGAACAGCCGATATTCATCAATCAAACAATAAAGCTGTGAAGTGGGAATGGGTACTCTCTTCTGCCTCTTTTTTGGCAGGAAGAGAAAGGTGGGCATCCCAGTCCAAGAATTTGAATTGTACTGTGAAAAAGAGAGAACTATAATTACAGATGGCTGTGCTGAAGTTTAGGGGTGGAGTCTTGGATCAGATAGGGTGTTTAGTAGAGCATTTTATTGGCTGTTTGAGCAAAGTTAGGTGCTGGACTCCAGGTTTGGGTAGAGGCTGGAGTTTACTGAATTTCTTGGAATGACTGAGAATAAGAAATTTTGTTTAGGAGACAGACTGCCCAGGGGAGAAGCACAGTGGTATGGAAGAGACCCACCTTCTACCCAGAGAATCCTTGGGTTGGTGGACTTGGCCAAAGGTCTTTTAAGGAGAGGGATGGCTGTTGTTCGATTTTAAATTGTGCTATGTGGACCATGATGTAACTCTCCACCTTGGTTGCATAAACTTTACAAAAAGAATTTCCTGAATATACAACCCTATAGTCCTTTGGGGGAAGAAAGATGTGTCCTGGGAGGTACAGTGGGAGATGCGGTACAGAAAAGAGATGTGCGGGAGGAGAAACATGGAGCAAGAATTCAGTGGATCCAGAGGCAACTTAGAGAACTACAGGCCTTTTCACCCAGCCCCTGACCCCCATATCTCTTCCTACTGATTGTAGACTTGAGTTTAAATCCATTTTGATTAAATCCTTAAAGGCACTGAGACCAGCACTAAAGGACTTGAAAAACCACTGTCAGGCTGCTAAGACCTAGGTCACACCTGTGCTCAGGGTCAACTATGGGAAAGGCACCCTACAGCCTGCAGTGGGGACACGGGCTTATAGACCTAACCCTGACCCAAAGAGCTTATAGTTAGTGAAAGATGAACTATAGTAGGAATTCCTTAATAGAGAAGAACCAATAAGAAGCTTCATAACTTCAGAGGAGGAAAAGGAGCATTTCTGGCCAGAGTGATCAAGAAGGCAAGGTAACATGTATATTACAATATATGCTAAAATTCTAACGGGTAGAATAGAGGGATTTGTGTATGGGCTGGAGCAATGACAATCCTTTCTTTCTTCTGCGGCAGGCTGCAGAATCGCACAACCACAGGGGGCATCGTTTACATGGGCTGTAATGTGAATGATGCCCCCTGGAGTCGTCCCATGGGTGGTTCTGCTTCTAGGTGTACTGAATATATAGTAACCAAAAGGTGAGGAGGAAGCTACCTGAGGGGGCTCATGTTCTGTAGCTCTCCTATTCTCAGTAAAGCAGTGAAGGGGGAGATGGTGGGCTGGCAAACTTGAGGGACATGGGAAATATTTGTGAGACAAAGATGGAGATAATAAAAGTAAAAGTGGATACAAAGCAGCAGGCTATGTGGGGGATGTAGCAGGAACTCCCACAGACCTGCAGTGGGGAGACAAGGATCAGGACTTTAGCATTTCCTAGAGGGTTCTTAGGGTCTGTATTGTTTTCCTGTAGCTGCTGTAACCAATTACTAGAAGCTTGGTGGCTTAAGGAAATCCTGGTGGCATAGTGGTTAAGTGCTACAGCTGCTAACCAAGAGATCGGCAGTTCAAATCTGCCAGGTGCTCCTTAGAAACTCCATGGGGCAGTTCTACCCTGCTCTATAGGGTTGTTATCAGTTGGAATCGACTTGGTGGCAACGAGTTTGGTTTTGGTTGGTTTTGGTGGCTTAAACAACAGAAATGCATTCTGTCACATATCTGGAGGCCAGAAGAATGAAATCAGATTCTCTGGGTCAAAATCAATGTGTCGGCATGGCCACGCTCCCTCTGGAGGCTCTAGGGGAGAATCTGTGCCTTGCCTTTTCCAGCTTCTGGTGTCTGCCAGCAGATTTTGGCTTGTGGTCGCGTCATTCCAATCTCTGCCTCCATGGTCACATTACTTTTCTTTAGTGTGTGTATAGTAAGATTGCCCTCTGCCTGCCTCTTATAAGGACACATGTAATTGCATTTAGGGGCCCAAGAAGCTCATCCAGGGTAATCACCCCATCTCAAGGTCCTTAACTGAATCACATCTGCGAAGACCCTTTTCACCATCTGTTTTGGATTGAATTGTGTCCCCTTAAAATATGTGCTGGAATCCTAACCCCTATACCTGTGATGTAATCCTATTTGGAAAGAGGGTTTTCTTTGTTATGTTAATGAGGCCGTATCAGGGTAAAGTGTGTCCTAAACCTAACCATTCCTGAATTATAAGGAGCAACATAGACACAGAGACAAGAAGCACAAACAAGGGAAGATAGATGCCACATGAAGACCACCAAGGAACTGAGGAATGCTGGAAGAGACAAGGATTTTCCCCTACAGGCAACAGAGAGAGAATCTTCTCCTAGAGCTGGTGCCTGGAATTCATACTTCTAGTTGCCAGGACTGTGAGGAAATAAATTTATGTTCTTTAAAGCCACCCACTTGTGGTACTTTTGTTACAGCAGCACTAGGAAATTAAGATACCGTTTAAGGTAACATTCACAGACCTGACATTTTTGGGTGCCATCATTCAGCCAACTAGGAGCCCTGGTGGTGCAGTGATGAAGTGCTCGGCTGCTAAGCAAAAGGTTGGCAGTTTGAACTCACCTAGTGGCTCTGTGGAAGAAAGACTTGGCAAAATGCTTCAGTAAAGATTACAGCCTAGAAAACCTTATGGAACAGTTCTACTCTGTCACATGGGGTCACTATGAGTTGGAATCAACTCAACAGCCCCTAACAACAACAGATTCAGCCTACTACAGGGTCTTCTGAGGCAGAAGAGCAGGGAAGTAAGGCCATGGGAGGAAGGTGGAGAAGGGTACTTGGGTGACTGGGGTGATAGGAAACCAGTGGAAACAAAGCCTCTACTAGTGCAGTACGTAGTGGAGGGGTAACTCTGCAGAGGTGAGCCTCTTGGGAACCCTGAATTATGCCTTTTTCTGGAAACCCTGGTGGCACAGTGGTTAAGAGCTATGACTGCTAACCAAAAGGTCAGCAGTCCAAATCCACCAGGCACCCCTTGGAAACTCTATGGGGCAGTTCTATTTTGTCCTACAGGGTTGCTATGGGTCAGAATTGACTTGACAGCAGCAGGTTTGTTTTTTTTTGGTTTTGCCTTTTTCCAACTCCTAGCAGAGCCACTTTCATTAAATTTGTCAGCAGTTTCATGAGGCATGCTTGTGTAAAGGGAGAAGAAGAGACAGAAAAAGCAGCCCTCTTTGGTCATGAAAGGCTTAGTTACAGTGTGAAATTATCTGAAACCCCTGGCAGCAGACATGAGTCACGTATAACTGTCTGACATTTAGAGAACATTCTTCATGGCAGTTTGTAGACTTTGTTAAGAAGAGAGATTCTGAATTTGTTGGATGACAGAAGCAGTCTCCAAAGATCTTTTTGTTAGAGCAGTGAGTCAAATCCAACAAGATGAAATGTTAAAAGGATAAATTAAAGGCCTTTTACTTCGCCCAAAGAGCCAATGAGATAAATTCTACAGGAAGGAGGAGATTAATTGAGTAGAAGCAGCACCCATAAACACTTGTGGCCAATCATAAGCTCACAATGAATCAAGAAAATGTGAGGTGCAGCCTAAAAAAATATGGAATCTAAAAAGTTAATGTGATCTCGGGCTGCGTTAGTAGAAAATGGAATCTGACAGGAGAAGTAATTCCAAAATTGTCAAAGGGTGAAGAAATTAATTGGATCTACAAATTCACTGCTCTTGAGACGTTTCCCCAAAACTGGGTTTAACACCGTTCCTGGAAATGCATATGCTATATACTTTGCCTTTGGGTGGCTGGCTTTGAGGAGGGATATCATTGGTGGAAAGTTAAGAATGAAATGGAAGGTGAGGGTGGACTCAGGGTAGGAAAGGAGGGAGGAAGAAGATATTTGGCGGAGGACAAGATCTTGTAATGTTCTTCAAAAGTTTTCCAGAGTTATTAAATTGTTTTGACAGTGAATTTTTACCACTTTTGTAACTCAAGTTAGATTACGTTAAATTAAAACAAAGGAAGCGATAGTTGGATTCTGCATTGCGCTGATCAAATCAGGGGGGAAGCATGAGCTTGGTGGGCATCACACTTCAAGAAAGACAGAAAAACTGGAGGACATTTGTAGGAGAATGGCTAATATTGTGCAAGATTTCAAAACCATGTGATGAAGGCTGGAGAAAGAATTGTTGAGTTATTTCAAATATCTAAATGGCCACTTTGTGAAAGAGAAACTTAACTTCTTTTGATGAATAATAGCAAGAAAAACTTTAGAGTTAAATGATAAAGAATAGATTAAAGCATAAACTTTCCGATAGCTTCTGGAAAATAGTATTCCCATTTATTTAAGCAGAGCATTCAGACTTTGATCATTGGAAAGGTTATATCAACCTTAAAGTGACTTTGTATCCTAAGGTGCTATGGCAGACACTATAGACTGCCCATGCCCTTCTTTAGGCAACGTGTTCAGGGAGGAGAGGTCTTTCCCCTTGCTCAGGCAGAGAGGGTAGCCAAAGGTGGAGGAAAGGATATACTCTGACTGGTCTCAGTCAAGTACAAAATCCTAACCACCTTTACCAGTGATCGATTTAGTGTTGGGCATCTGACTAGTTTTGACATGTGGAGAAGTCAGCTGCGGTGATCTCTGAGAAGAATTTTGCTCCCCGATTAAAGGAGGGAGGGCAAGGGGGCCTGCCTCTTTAGTTGTTGTTAGATGTTTTTGAGTTGGTTCCCAATCACAACAACCCTATGTACAAATGAACAAAACACTGCTTATTCCTGTGCCACCCTCACAATCGTTATGTTTGAGCCTTTTATTACAGTCACTGTATCAATCTATCTCACTGAGGGCTGTCCTCTTTTTTGTTGACCCTCTACTTTACCAAGCATGATGTCCTTCTCCAGGGACTAGTCCCTCCTGATAACATGTCCAAAGTATGTGAGACAAAGTCTCTCCTTTTTCGTTTCTAAAGAGCATTCTGGTTGTACTTCTTCCAAGACAGATTTGTGCGTCATGGCAGTCCACAGTATATTCGATATTCTTTGCCAATGCCACAATTCAAAGGTATAAATTCTTTTTCAGTCTTCCTTATTCATTGTCCAGCTTTTACATGCATATGAGGCAATTGAAAACACCATGGGTTGGGTCAGGCACATCTTGGTCCTCAATGTGACATCTTTGCTTTTTTTTTTAACACTTTAAAGAAGTCTTTTGTAGTAGATTTACCCAATGCAATATGTTGTTTGATTTCTTGACTGCTGCTTTCATGGGCGTTGATTATGGATCCAAGTAAAATGAAATCCTTGAAAACTTCAATCTTTTCCCTATTTATCATAATGTTGCTTATTGGTCCTGTTGTGAGGATTTTTGTTTTCTTTCTGTTGAGATGTAATCCATACTGAAGGCTGTGGTCTTTGATCTCCATCAGCAAGTGCTTCAAGTCCTCTTCACTTTCAGTAAGCAAGGTTGTGTTATCTGGATATTGCAGGTTGTTAACGAGTTTTCCTCCAATCCTGATGCCCCATTCTTCTTCATACAGTCCAGCTTCTCAGTTTATTTGCTCAACATACAGACTGAATAAGTATGGTGAAATGATACAACCCTGAAGCACATCTTTTCTGATTTTAAACCACCCAGAATCCCATTGTTCTGTTTGAATGACTGCCTCTTGGTCTATGTACAGTTTCTGCATGGGCACAATTGAAGGTTCTGGAATTACTGTTCTTTGCAATGTTATCCATGATTTGTTATAATCCACACAGTCGAATGCCTTTGCGTAGTCAGTAAAGCACAGGTAAACATCTTTCTGTTATTCTCTGCTTTAAGCCAAGATACATCTGACATCAGCAATGATATCCCTCATTCCATGTTCACTTCTGAATCTGGCTTGAATTTCTGGCAGTTCCCTGCCAGAGACAAGTGCCTCTTTTAGTTACCTTTAATATGAGTATGTAAGAATACACCAGTTAGAAGTGCAACCGCCTTCTTGCTACTGTGCAGACCAAAGCCAGTGTCTGTCATGGGCATTTTTGAGCCCCTCATCAAACCTGAAATTACCAGTCTCTGGTAGTTGTTGTTATTATGTGCCATTGAGTTGATTTCAACTCATAGAGACCTTATAGGACAGAGTAGAACTACCCCACAGGGTTTCCTAGGCTGTAATCTTTATGGGAGCAGATCGCCAGGTCTTTTCTCCTGAAGAGTCACTATATGGGTTCAACCCTCCGATGTTTTGGTTAGCAGCTGAGTGCTTAACCATTGCACTACTAGGATTCCTTAATCTCTTATTAGACATCTTGCTTTGCTAGATAACAAAAAGTCTTTATTTCTTAAGCCACTGTTAGTTGGGTATCCTGTTACTGCAGCCAGAGCTGTGCTAGCTTCAACAAACTAAGAAAATCATTAGGTTTGGGGTGGCATGGTTTATTTACGATAACAAACATCTTCCTGAAAAAGGTGCATGAAAAATAAGTTGCTGTAAGTTAAACGCTATTTTAAATGCACTAATTGAACTACTTAAAAATTCTCCAGATAGCATTTCGAGTATTGGGTTCTATCCTAAGCCCTACCTTTGAAAGAGACAGCTGGAAGGAAAGCAACCAGGACAATGGGGGATCTGGAACTCATGTGAGAGAGGGACTGGGGAAGGTGAGCCTGAGAAGAGAAACCTGGTGAGTGGTAGGAAAGGAAATGGTATTTGAAGGTTTTCCATGTATTCTCTGTAGTTCCTAAGGCAGAACTAGGCTCAGTGGTAGAAAGTTTAGGGAGGCAAATTCCAGAATGTTACAAGGAAGAACTTTCTAAAAACCAGGGCCTCCAGCAACGGACTAGGAGGTCTTACAAAATCTTGAGGTCTGGGAAGTGGTCAAGCAGAAGCTGGTCGGTCATGTTGTTCAAGGCGAATTACTGCCTTCAGAAGGAGCTGAATTAGATGATTTTGAAAATGCTTAGAAATAGATTTCTTTATCAGTCCTATTTTACAAAGGAGGAAAATAAGTCTTAATGAGGAGAGACGACGTGTCCAGACTCACACAGCTGGTTAGAAGCCGAGATGGAGTTGGGCATTACCTGCGGTGCAGGCCTAGAATCATGCTGTAAACCTTTGAGGATGCAGGGGTGGCTCTTTGAGCATAACTGGGACTTTGGATTTGGACTTTGCAGGACTTTAGATTTTGTTTCCAACGTTCACACTAGAGACAGGAAGACTCCTGAGGTCTATAGACTTGTGATGGGGCTTCAGGAAGCTGCCCCCTAAATCCTCCAAGTCATTAAGGGAAGACGCTTAAGCATTAAGAAACAGAAGTGATGTCAAAACACTCCACTGCGAGCATTGATCAGTCACCATGGGCCTGCATACTGCACTGGGAGTTTCAGCTCCCAAATCAGCCCTGCCAGGAAGATGAGCTCTGAGCTAGAGGTTCCCAGGTGTTATGGACCCAGAAGTAACAAGAAGTCCTACTGCTAGAAGGCTACCTCATCCAGCCTGGCTGCAGAGATGGTTTAACAGGCTCCCTGCTGCCACATGGTACGGAGGGATTCTCCAAGAAATGGATACTGAGACTCTGACCTTTGCTTGCAGGTTTATTGCAGAGTGTGCTTGGGAACAGAGTCCCTGGGTGGTGCAAATGGTTAACATGCTTGGCTGTTAACCAAAAGGTTGAAGGTTCAAGTTCACCCAGAGTTACCTCAGAAGAAAGGCCTGGAAAGCTACTTCTGAAAAATCAGCCATGAAAATCCTATGGAAGTTGCTGAGGCTAAATGCTGAGGACTATGATCTTGGGGGCCATCTAGGTCAATTGGCATAACATAGTTCATAAAGAAAATGTTCTACATCCTACTCTGGTGAGTAGTGTCTGGGGTCTTAAAAGCTTGTGAGTGGCCATCTAAGATACATCTATTAGTCCCATCCCACCCAGAGCAAAGAATAATGGAAAAAAAAAATCAAAGACACAAGGAAAATATTGGCCCAAAGGACTAACCGACCACATGAACCACAGCTGCCACCAGCCTGAGCACAGAACTAGATGGTGCCCAGCTACCACCACCAACCACTCTGACAGGGATCAAAACAGAGGGTCCTGCAGAGAGCACGAGAAAAAAGTAGAACAAAATTCAAATTCACACACGCACACACACAAAAACAGACTTAACTGGACTGATAGAGACTGGAGGGACCCGAGAATATTGCTCTAAGACACCCTTTTAACCTGGCACTTCCGAAGTCCACCTTTCAGCCAAAGATTAGACAGGCCTATAAAACAAACAATAACACACATGAGGAATGAGCTTCTTACTTCCATCAAGTATAGGAGACCAAATGGACAACACCTGTCCAAAAGCAAAGGCGAGAAGGCAGGAAGAGACAAGAAAACTGGACGAACCAACATGGGAACTTGGGGTGGAAAGGGGGAGAGTGCTGATATATTATGGGGATAGCAACCAATGTCATAAAACAATCTGTGTATACATTTTTGGATGAGAAACTAATTTGTGCTGTAAACTTTCACCTAAAGCACAACAAACTTTTTTAAAAAAGGGCGGGGGTGGGACAGAAAAAAAAAACCCTATGGGGCACAGTTCTACTCTGACACACAGGAGGTTGCCACAAGTCAGGGTCAGCTTGACAGCAACTCCTCTTACCATGAGTCAGGGTCAACTCCTCTTGGGGAGTGAGTACCCCAGCTGGACAAAGGGGGAAGTTGAGCTATGATGCTGTTGCAACCGAAGCCTCAACTGGTCCTACAAGGAGCTTGAGAGCTGGGATGGCCCTGCAGAGTTATCTCAATTGCAGCAAGGAAGATGGGGTTTTATGTCCCACGTAAATCAGTCTTTGGATGCAGGCTGCCACCAGAGTAGAGGCCATAGCCTTGGCAAAACTACTTCCTCTGGCAGAAGGCGACGACAGAGGGACTCGGCTGTGAGCTGGGAGTGGCCAGCATTCCCTACAGCTGGGGAATGAATGCCCAAGTCCAGAGCAGGCAGCCGGGAGCTCACCGTGGCACTGCTAAAGAGAACCACATCTCCTTCCAGTGAACACTGTGGCAGGCTGCCATGCAAAACACTTCCATTTCCTCTGGGGAGAGCCCTATTGGCAGATGACGAGTTTCCTGTGGCTAAACTAATGCTCCAAAGAACAAAGCTCTATCTGGGGAAGGAAGAGGAGACTCTTCTTGCGTGTGGCAGGACTAGCGCCTTTTCCTCGCTCTCCATGCAGTTCTAATAGTGCTGAAGCAGGTCCCCAGAGAGGAGGTGAATGGAAACGCTTTGTCTGCTTTGTGTTCCAGGCCCACACTGGGACCTCATAGGAGCACCAAGCGGGCCAGGCAGCGGCTGTGGAGGAGGGCATGCTGTCGGAAGAGATTGCCCACATGTTATCAAAGCTGGTTAAGGTTTGATTCACGGATTTTGAAAATTGGGTGATTCCCAGCCAAAAGATGTGCGTCAGACACAATGGCCCGGCACGCCCAGGATCCACATCCTCTGGGAAAGAAGAAACCCATAGCAGGATGCTTTTGGTTTCCTTGACTACATGGGGGTCCTTGGGTGGCTGAAATAGTTCGCACTTGATTACTAACCTAAAGGTTGGGGTTCAAACCCACTCAGCAGTGTGTAAAGATTACAGCCAAGGAAACCTTACAGAGCAATTCTACTCTGTAATACATGCGGTTGCCATGGTTCAGAATTGATGGCAAAGGGTTTTGTTTTTGAGTAGATGGGATGATTTATTGCCAGAGTGTGACCTCCTAACCGTAGTGTTGGAATTGCCCCCTTCTCGCCTGTAAACTCTGTGAGACCCTGAGGTGAATCTCACACCTCTTCGCATGTTCACAGAAACTAACACCACTTAGAAAGCTAAGGTCAAGCACTGTTAGCTGACTTGCTGTTTCCACTCCCCTCCCTCCCACACAGGGCACTATTATTAGTTGTAAGAAAACAGACATTGTTTTCTTTAGGTAGAATAGTGAGGAGATAAGAACAAGATTCTCCCAACTCTCTTCTGAGGAAAAGGGGGCGAGGGTTCCTGTTAGGGTAGTCTGTGAAGGGTGAGGCCTCAGGAACCTCCATGAAGGTCCCAGGGAGAGGCTGTGTTTCGTGAGCATTTTATAGTCCCCCAGGCCTTGGGGGAGTGCAGAGAGAAGGACCAGAGTCACTCATTTGACTATACACAATCACCTATGTGGTGTTTCCACCACCCGCCTGTCAGTTTGTTGTACTGTGGTAGCTTGCATGTTGCTATGATGCCGAAGTTATGCCACTGGCATTTCAAATACCAGTGGTCACTCATGGTGGATAGGTTTCAGCAGAGCTTTCAGACTAAGACGGACTAGAAAGAAAGGTCTGGAGATCTACTTCCGAAAATTAGCCCATGAAAACCCTACAGTCCCCAACAAAATATTGTCCGACACAGTACTAGAAGACAAGCTCCCTAGGTTAGAAGGTGCTCAAAATACACAGCGGCTACAACAATGGACTCGAGCATACTAACATACTCAAAGCTCTGTGAGTACTTCCACTTTACAGATGAGGAAAAAGAGGCACAGAAAATTTAAGATTGCAAGCTGATGAGGGGTGCAGCTGGGATTTGCACATGTGCCATTGGGCCCCAGGCCCTGTGCTCATAACCCTGTACCAGGGATCAGGATGAATCACAGGTGACCCGGAGGTAGTAACCGTAGCTCCTGGCTTGTTTGCAGGACTACCAGCATGGAGGCAGCCAAGGCAGTGAAGCAGTGCCGGAGATCCACTTATTCTTTGAAGGAAGTGAAACCAGTTTACGAAATGAGCACATCTTGATAGGGTGTAAGAAAAGGCAACTTAATTCTTTCTCACCCTCCTTGGGAAACTTGAATAGTGCGTTCCTTACCCCTGAAGGAAGTCTCAGGCAGTACTCATTGTTTTTCCAGAAAATGTTAGATAACAAAAAGTGAAATTTAGTTTAATAACTAAACTTCCCCTAGCTTAGAACTCCGATCTTTCCTCAGTATATTACTTTCCTATTGCTGTTGTAACAAATTACCCAGACTTGGTGGCTTAAAACAACAGCAATTTATTCTTTCCTGGTTTTAGAGGCCAGAAGTCCAAAATCAAGGTGTCGGCAGGGCTGTGCTCCTTTCTAAGGCTCATGGGGAGAATCCTTCTTTGTGTCTTCCAGCTTCTGGTAGCTCCTGGTGTTCCTTGGCTCATGGCCGCATAACTCCAATCTCTGCCTGTCTTCATATGGCCTTCTTTTCTTCTCCCTATACCTCTTCTTTGTGTGTGTTTTATAAGGACACTTATCACCGGATTTAAAGCCCACCCAGACAATGCATGATCTTTAACTTAATTACATCTGCAAAAGCTCTTTTTCCAAATAAGGCCACCTTCACAGGTTCTGGGGGTTAGGATGTGGACATATCTTTGGGGAGGCCACCAACTCACTACACCCAACTTGGGGCTGCTTTGAGTTTGGAAAGCTGCAGTAGAAGGGATTATGTGTGTGTGTTAGTGGAGGGGTGAGTTTCCTTTTTTTTTCCTCTCCTCACCACCTCCCCCAATTTCCATCCCTGCTCCCAGCCCCTCCGTGGTATGGAGAGAAGTAGGGAGAGAGAATGGGAGCAGGTAGGCTGAGGGGTTCTGGATCGGTGGCTGTACATTCTGAGGTCAGTGCCTTTGCACACAGCAGATGTTACACGTTGACTTTTCTTACATAGGGCACTTCCGTGGATTATTAAATCCACTCTGCTCCACAGGTTTCACAGCTGGCCCGTCAGAAATACGTATGCATCTTGTCACATGTCATTCTGTAAGTTCAGGCTATTTCCAACATAGCCATCTCCCATTCCACCCACTGGCAACAACAGGACCAGCTACAACCTTTAGATTCTCCAGGTAAGAATTAGGTATCAGCCCCTGTGACCCTCAAACATGAAGAGCTGTCATAGCTCTGTCAGAGGTTCTCTTGGAGTATGCATCTACCCCCTAGCTCAAGGTGCATGGAATGAACCCCACCCCACCTTCATGGGAGAGGAAAATGTATAGCATGTCCACAGCTCTCAGCCAAATAGTTCTCTCCTGTCAGCGATTCAGTCCCCGAGGGAAGTGTGCATCTTTGCTCTTACAGACTGAAAATAGCTGTTGGGCAAAACGTTCTTGGCAGATTTGGCCTCACATTTGCTCAGCATGTCTTACATAGATGGTCTGTCTTAGGCTGGGTTCTCTAGAGAAGCAAAACCAATGAAGTTTTGCTTCTGTGTGTCTTTAGGGTTGGATTATATACGTACGAGAGAGAGATGTTTCTCAAGGAAATGGCTCACATGGTTGTAGAGGCTGGAAAGTCCCAAGTCCGTGGGTCGGGCATCAGGCTGACTCATGTAGCTGCAGTGGCTGAAGAATCCAAGATCGGCGGGTAAGGTGGAAGGCTGATGGTTCAAGTTCCAAGAACCGGAGTTCAGATGATCAGGGGCAGAATGTAGGATCCAGGGTGGAGCAAAAGCCAGCAAGCTTTGCCAGAAAGTTCGTATATATTGGATGCAGGGCATAACCCCATGGAAACTCTCTTTCAACTGATTTGCTGCTCATAGCAGATCCCATCATGGGGGAGATTACATTATATCAAGCCTCATCATGGAAATGATTATATCATTACACAACTGCCAAACTACATTATAACTGCCAAATCACTGAAACTCATGACCTAGACAAGTTGACACACAATCTTAACTATCATAGTCCACCCCTTGTCAACTTGGCACCTGTACGCATCTCCTTAACCATACAAAATCTCTAAATAAAGACTATTATAAAGTCATACTTGGATCTAACATAATACAACTAACAAGCATACAACTGAAAATGCACTAGCCCTGTTTACATCTTATATTTCATAAGTGAAGAAAACAAAAATATTTGATGCACACATACAAGGAAGAAATACTCAAGAATGACAGTCCTTGTTTCTGCAACTGAACACGTGGTTGTAACTGGTATTTACAACTACCCTCTTCTGCCACCCATTCCGTATTCTCTTTACCCTCATCAGGCACCTCAGCTAGATGTGCTTCTTTGCTTGGTGAGATGACCCAAATCTTCATTCCTGAAGGGTGTGTGCCATTAGTATTCATGTGAGAATTTTTGTTGTATTTTTCCATTGACTAATCACAGGGTGTGGTAGTACTAAGAGACAACCTTAGAAATCTGCATTCCAGACGTATTCTTCTTACCTCCATTATGTAATATCAATCCAATTTCCTCTTAGTAATCAGGATCAATCACACCAGACAATATGGTAACTTCCTTCTTTTCATGTTGATTCAGAGGCACAAAGAGCCCAAAGTGGCTGAGTGGCATTCTTAATTTCCGGTTCAATGGAATCAATGATGTGTCTCCATGAAGGAGAATTCCTCCCTTTGGAACTAAGACCTCTAGACCTGCAGAACATAGGGTCATGGGGTCAGGGAGCAAAAATTTTGCGAGTGGGCGACTAGGGGTAATAGTAGCACCACTCCCATTTCTACCCCTTGATTCCTGGACCCATGAATCCTGACTATGGGAGAAACAGCACCATATAGTGAATGCTGGTTTAGAGCATATACAGCCTCCAGGAAAACATTGCCCCAACCCTGCAAGATATTGTCACCTAGCTGACTCCATAATTGTGTCTTTAAAAGGCCATTTCATTGTTCTATCAAGCTAGCTGGTTCAGAATGATGCGGAATATGAGAAGACTAGTATAGGGCCATTGCTACACTTCATTTGCTGTGAAGTGAGTCCCTCAAGCCAAAATAATGCTGTATGGGATACCATGACAGTGACTAAGGCATTCTGTAAGTCCATGGATGGTAGTTTTGGCAGAAACATCGCATGCAAGGAAGGCAAATCATATTCAGAGTATCTATTCCAGTAAGAACAAAACGCTGGCCTTTCCATGATGGAAGCAGTCCGAGGTAATCAACCTGCTATCAGGTTGCTGGCTGATCACCTCAAGGAATGGCACCATACCAAGGACTCAGTGTTGGTCTTTGCTGCTGGCCGATTGATCACTCAGCAGTGGCTGTAACCAAGTTGGCTTTGGTGGGTGGTAGTCCATGTTGCTGAACCTATGCATAACCTCTATCCCTGCCTCCATGGCGGCTTTATTCATGAGCCCACTGGGCAGTGATGAGAGTGGCTGGGGAAAGAGGGTGACTGGTTTCCACAAAACATGTCATTCTATCCACTTGATTGTTAAAATTTTCTACTGCTTATGTCACCCTTTGGTGAGCATTCACATGAGACACAAATATCTTCACTTCTTTGGCCCATTCAGAGAGGTCTATCCACACACCTCTTCCCCATACCTCCTTGTCTCTAATTTTCCAATCATATTCCTTCCAAGTCTTTGACCATCTAGCCAAACCAGTGGCCACAGCCCATGAATCAGTATACAATCGCACATTTGTCCGTTTCTCCTTCCAAAGTAAACAACCCAGGTGCACTGCTCAATGTTCTGCCCGTTGGGAGGATTTTCCTTCACCACTGTCCTTCAGGGAGGTCCCAGAAAGGGGCTGTAGTACTGCCATTGTTCACTTCCAAGTAGTGTCTGCATACCATGCAGAATTATCTATAAACCAGGCAAGAGTTTTCTCTTCCTCAGTGGACCGATCATAAGGAACTCCCCATGAGGCCATAGGTGCAGACTGGGAGAGGGCGGGTAATGTGACAGGAGGGGAGACCGTGGGCATTTGGGCCACTTCCTTATGCAACATATTTGCATCTTTAGGTCCTGCTTGGGCCCGATTTCGTATATATCACTTCCGTTTAATGAAGGGGTGCTGCTGTGCATGTTTGACTTTATGGCTCTGGGGGTCAGACAACATCCAGTTCATGATGGGCAGCTCAGGCTGCATGGTGACTTAGTAGTCCATGGTTAATCTTTCAGTCTCTGTTAAGGCCCAGTAACGAGCCAAAGATTTTTCTCAAAAGGAGAGTAGTTATTTGCAGTGGATGGCAGGGCTTTGCTCCAAAATCCTAAGGGTTTGTGCTGTAATTCGCCAATAGGGGCCTGCCAGATTCTCCAAGCAGCGTCTCTATCTGCCACTGCCGCTTCAAACACCATTGGATCAGCTGGATCTTATGGCCCAAGTGGCAGAGCCACTTTCGCAGCAGGCTGAACTTGTTGCAGATCCTTCTCTTGTTCTGGGCCCCACTCAAAACGAGCAGCTTTTCAAGTCACTTGATAAATAGGCCAGAGCAGCACACCCAGATGAGGGATATGTTGTCTCCAAAATTCAAAGAGGCCTACCAGGCATTGTGCATCCTTTTTAGTTGTCAGAGGAACCAGATGAAACAACTTATCCTTTACTTTAGAAAGAATATCTCAACATGTCCCACAACACTGGACCTGTAGAAGGTTCACTGAGGTCAAAGGTGCCTGAACTTTTGTTGGATTAATTTCCCACTGTGTAGCGTGCAAATGTTTTACCAATAAGTCCAGAGTCATTGACACTTCTTCCTTACTAGGTCCAGTCAGCATAATGCATCAATGTAATGGACCAGTGTGTTGTCTTGTGGAAGGGAAAGGCAATCAAGGTCCCTTTGGGCTAAATTATGACATAGGGCTGCAGAATTAATATACCCTGGAGGTAGGACAGTGAAGGTGTCCTGAGGTGGGTAGGAGAGTGACAGCTGATGGGATATTGCTTCTGGTGGCCCTTTGAAACAGATATGGAGAAAAAGGCATTAAAAAACCAAACCTGTTGCTGTCGAGTTGATTCTAACTCATGACGACCCTATATATTAGTACGAGGAGATACATAGATTTTCTCATGCAATGAAACCACATCTACAACAGCAGCTGCAATTGAAGTCACCACCTGGTTAAGTTTTCAATAATCCACTGTCAATCTCCAAGATCCTTCTGTTTTTTGCATAGGCCAAATAGATGAGTTGAATGGGGATTTGGTGGGAATCACCACCTCTGCATCCTTCAAGTCTTTGACGGTGGCAATAAGCTCTGCAATCCCTCCAGGAATGTGGTATTGCTTTTTGTTTACTATTTTCCTAGGTAGGGGCCATTCTAATGGCTTCCACCTGGCCTTTCATACCATAATAGCCCTTACTGCACATGTCGGGGATCCAGTGTGTGAGTTCTGCCAGTTGCTGATTTTGTCTATTCCAGTTATGCGTTCTGGAACTGGGGAAATCACTACAGGATAGGTTCGGGGACTCACTGAATCCACTGTGAGATGGACATGAGCTTAGACTCCATTAATAACCTGACCTCCATATACCCGCCTCTGACTGATGTTTTGGGTCCTCTGGAATTAATGTCAGTTCAGAGCCAGTATCCAGTAATCCCGGAAAAGTCTGATTATTTATTTTTTCCCCACTGAACAATCACTCTCATAAAAGGCTGTATATCCCTTTTGGGGGAGGCTAGGAAAAAGATCAGCTACGTAAATTTTTGGCAGTGTACTGGCATCCTTCTTTAAGCGGACCTGGCCTTCTCTTCGTACAAGGGGCTGTGGGTCTCTACATGAGCAGCAGCCCTACAGGAACTGCCTGGGGTGTATAGCCAATTCTTTTGTGTCCCTGTCTCATCTACTCAGTCCTCTCCGTTTTCAGCTGCAGCTGTGGTAGACAGGTCTGTGTCATCTTGGATTCGCAATGATAGCTTTCCACCAAAAGGGAGGTGAGTGTCTTTCCATTTTATTCTCTCTGATTCACCTTCTCTGAAGCTGCTCCCGATTGGCTTCTCTGAGAGTGCAGTAGTGCAGTGTGGGTGAGTTAGTACCCTTGGGGCAACTAGCAAACAGAGAGTGCTAGAGCTGGTGGATAAAGTCTGCAACCTTCGCTCCTTCTGACAAATTCTGAGAGGCATTCCGGATGCTTCTCAGAGGTCTCCACGGAAGCAAATCCTAGTTGCTCATGGCAGTGATCTCAATAACACTCTTTCGTGTTTGTTTTTCTCCCTTCCCTCTATCTGACCCTGCTGCTCCCTCAGTCCTGAAATCACCTTACAAAGAAGTCCCCTGCTTCTTTGTCTCGTCCTCTGATTTCACGGGAGCCCATCCAAGATGTGGAGACTGACAGTCACGACCAGAACGGCAGCCCTGAGGCAGGAGGGGCTTGGGGAAGAAATACCCCGATCTCTCTCTACTCTTGCTCTGCAGACTCTCGCTTGTGCTGCCCATGCTCTCAAGCAACAAGAAGTCAGCAGACAATGGAGCCTGGGTGATGCGGCCTTTGTGGATCAGCCTCCCAGGACAGAGCAGAGCAGAGAAAGAGACTGGACCTGGCAGGGCAAGTGGAGAATAACCAGCAGATTTTCTAAGACACAAATCTTGCCCCATCATTCTTTAATAATAGAAATAATGACAATAAAATTAATGTTAATGCTAATGAATGGCATTTCTCAAGCCCTCATGTGCTAGGCACTGCTGTAGATTTTACATTAATGATCTCATTCAATCTACACAGCTACTCTGTGAGGAAGATATAATTCTCATTTCACAATGAGAACGTTAAAGAGTGGTGAGGTTAATCAACTTGTCTAAGGCCATACCACCAGGCTGAGCAGAATGAGACAGTCTGGTTTGACTCCAGGGCTTTCTCAGTGAAGTTTAAATTCCTTAATGTAGTACTTGGGGCTCTACCTTTAGCTTTATCTTCCCCACCAAAAAACCAGTTGCAACTGAGTTGATTCTGACTCATGACGATCCCACATGTGTCAGAGTAGAACTGTGCTCCATAGAGTTTTCAATAGCTGACTTTTTGAAAGCATCAGTAACTGACTTTTTGGAAGTAGATCACCAGGATTTTCTTCCAAGGCACTTCGGGGTGGACTCGAACCCCCAACCATTTGGGTAGCAGTCAAGTACTTAATTGTTTGTGCCAACCAGAACTCTTATCTTCCCATAAAAATAGACCCCTACAATTAGACCAATCTTTGAGCATACCAAAAGACCTAACATTCCCTAACTTTGATCTGGATCACTGTACCCACGTCTTAGCTTGCCTTAACAGGCCTTCAAGTGTCATCTCAAGTACCACCTCCTGCCCCACCCCCAGCCTCCAACCCCTTTTCAGCCTTCTCTGTGCTCCCATATCTCCCAGTGCTTGCCCCAGCTGGCACTCACAGGACTGACCAGAGTGACAGTTTGCTGGTTTGTCTTTCCCACCACTGTGGTAAAGCGGACAGGGAAGAAGGCCATTTCTGGAAATGGAGCATTGTTAGAAATACAGCCTTAATAGACAGCTGTCTAAATTTTGGGCACCTGGGGCAGCACTGGGGAAAGAAAGCCCAGGTGACTAGAAGCACTAACATCCCATTTCTTTCTTCACAGAATGTAAGGTCTTGACCCACGCAGTGTTCATGCACTGGGATCACGTCCTGAGGGGCACTGAGGTGAAAGTGGGGACACAGGGCTTGGGTTTTATTTCCTGATCTGGACAATGGCATAAGTAGTAAAGTCTGTCTGGGGGTCAGGGGGTTGGTGTGAGGGTCAGTGGAGACAGGCAGGGGAAAATTCTCTGGAAACTAAAGCACTGTACAGCTTTTCATTTTAGTACTGCTGAGGGAAGATGCCCAGGGTCCAACTCTTTCCTAGTAGAAGGTGGAACCTTCTGGGGGGCTCCACTCACTCACTTCACAGCAATGACCCTTTCAGTAGTACTTCAAGTCATATATGCATCCATCGGGATCCCAGCTGGCTTGAAGTTGCAGTCACCTGTCACAGTTTATTTGCTTCCACCACCTCATATTTACTGATTTTTACTTTAAAGTTGAAGATGAATGAAAATTCATTCTTACAAAAAGTCTTAAAATTATTCCACGCCCTTTGTCATTCTTGAGACACTCCAGGGTGTATAAAGTCGGAGCTGGGGAGGTTGCTATGATTGTGCGTTCATGTAGAGCGTTGCACTCTTTCCTCTGGTATCCATGGAAAGAAAAGGTACTAGTTTCTATGGTGCCTTTGATTGAGGCACAAACTTCTCCTTCAGGGCACCAAGCAATCAGTGCGGTATGTTATTGCTTCTGCCTCTCCGGGTATTACTATCCAACTGTGACAAATTAATGGATTTGCCTAGTGCCTCCGCAATCATTCATTTTCTCTCTCTTCATTTGACTTTGAAAGAATAGATACCAGAGAGAGTAAAAAAATTGTCCAAAGTCCTATAAGCAGTAAGTAACTATGTTGGAGACAGAGCTAGCACTTACGTTCCTCATCTTGTTGCTTCTGCCACCTGTCAGTCAGCTTCTCCTTCCATTATGCTCTCTTCAGTAACCAACGTTTCCTTATAAAAATTGATCGAGAAAAACAAAAAGGATAAACACAAAAACAACAAAAAACTTCAACTCTTCTGTCTTGCATTCATTAGCCCCACCCACTGAGTTAACAAATACATGAAATAGAAAATGGTTTTTTTCTTAGATTTCAAAACAAATTTCTTCCATGTGTAAAATAGATATGTTAGGGTATGGAAAAGGAATGGAAATTGGGTACAGTGAATCCTTTGTTTTTTTTTTTTTTTCAAACTTGCAGTGGAAAAGGGGGTGGATGTTAACAACTAGTAATTTTCCCCTGTTCCTAACTTTAGACATTTCTTGATTAATGTAGACATCTGACTTATCTCTCTCCTGAGTCATACTGTGTTATTAACTACCATGTAGAAAACTGCCTTGTTAGCTCAGACAAAGAAATAGTCACTCCCTGCTTCCTCAAAATGTGAGCTTCAGCCATACTAACAGCAGGCCAAAATCTTTTCTAACTGCCCTAACACTGACTGCTTTGGAAAGAAACCCAAAAGGTTATTGTCAAAAGAACTAGAAAAGAAAAGCATGTTGTGGTGAAGACAAAAAAAGAAGGTGAAGCTTATTGGGACATCTCTTTTCTCAGGAACGGGAAATTTTTGGGTGTATACCCAAGCACCACATTGCCTTTAACCATTGTTGTTTTATGTTCAGTGAAGTCCTAATAAGAATGTCCACATTTGCACCTCATTCTTCGTCTTCATTACGTTCTTTACAGTTTATCCCAACAGGTGAGAGTGCTCCAGAGACTGTTAAGAAGGGAAGGGCAGCTTAAGATTTATGACAGCTGACTGCTATTCACGCAGAACATTTGGAGTGGAAAATGACATCATCAAGCTGTTGCACGAAGAGTTTATGAAGCCTGAAAACACACTTGAGCCCAAAAGGACAAAGTTCAACCCTCAACTAAGGTTGCTCCTTTTTCTCCTCCTTTATTTCCTCCTCCTTCTCTTCCTTATTCCTCCTCTCCTCCTCGACTCTTGGCTTCTATTAAGAGGACTGGTGGCGCAGAAGAGGACACCTAAATTTTAAATTAGAGACATTGGGCCTTAAGTATGGGATTCGGGCATTGAACGAGATTGACTGTCCGTTGGCCCTTAGTAGCCACTGACCCAAGGCTAGAGAAATTAGTTATCGTCGATTTTGACTCCTGGTGACCTCATGTGTGTCAGAGTAGAACTGTGCTCCATAGGGTTTTCAATGGCTGATTATTTGGAAACAGATCACTGGACCCTTCTTCTGAGGTTCCTCTGCCACTTGTCAACTTCTAATTCCATTATACTATCACCACGATGCCTCCAAAGACCAGTGATTCCTTATAAAAATTCATTGAATCCAAGGTACAACAACTGGTCTCTATTTTCCTGGAGCAACAGAGGAAAAAGAAGAGTCAGATACAGGAGGAAATGGAATGTGTGGATAATTGCCTCCCATGAATGCCTGGCTCCTTTGCATTGAGACCAGAAGAACTGGATGATGCCTGGCTACCATTACTGGACATTTGGAGCAAAGATTCTATAGGAGACTCCTGATCAAAAGAAGGAAAATGCAGAACAGAATTTCAAATTATTACGGACTCCAGACTTTCTGGAGTCATGGAGGCTGGATAAACCCCTGAAACTATTACCCTGAAATAATAAACCAAAAATATCCCCAAAATTCTTAAAACCAAACAGTAGCTTAGTTTAACTAGTAAAAAAATGTCTGTCTTGAGCATTATGCTCTTTGAAGAACTATCTATACAGCACGAAATTGATGACAGCAACTCAAAAGATCTTAGATAGGAACCTTAGGGGGCAGTGAGTTTATGTTAATGGGGGAGGAACAACTCAGAAAAGGAGGGTAGGAATGGTCGTACAACTTGAAGAATGTAATCAATGTCACTGAATTGTACGTGTAAGATCTGTTGAATTGGCGTATGTTTTGCTGTTTGTATTCTCAACAACAATAAAATAAATAAAATTTTTAAAAAAGAAAGATTTTAAAAGAAAAAATTTGATCAAGAAAAAAAGGATAAACAAAAACCTTCAGCTCTTCTTCTGTCTTATATTCATCAGCCTCATCCATCGAGCTAACAAAATGAAAAATCGTAAGTTTCTTTGATTTCAAAACAAAATTTTTCTACATGTGAAATTGATAGATTAGGATGTAGAAAGGGAATGGAAATTGGATATAGTAAATCCGCAAACCGGCAACCTCTCAGTTAGCCACCAAGTGTGTTAAACACTTGCACCATGGACTTACGGACTCCCAAGGCTAGAGAGAGCCGGAGCAAAAGCTTTAGGGCAAGAACGGAAGAGGTTTGGGATGGCCTGGAGTTAACTTTGCATCAGAGTTGCTTCCTTATTGTCAGCGCTGTCAACTGTGATGGTGTGGAGGGTAGAGTCCCCTTTCCCACCAATGTTCTACTGACTTCCTCCTGGACTCACACTTGGCGGGGATTCAGTACTCCTTATTACAGGGACTTGGTTCTCCTGGCTTTGCTTTCTGTGGCTCTTGTCTCTTAGGAGAAGAGTAGTGTCTATGTTGGAAAATAGTCCCTAAACTGAGGTACAAAACATGTGGACATGGTCCTCATAAGAACAGTGCTGCAAAATCGCTGGTACTTGCCCTTTCTGCCTTTCTGCCCTCTCCACCTTTTTTTTCTTCCAGTCTCTAGAGTTCAGCACTAGCCAAGGAATCCAGCTAAAGGCTGCATTTAGTCTCAGCTCCATGATTTCCTGACTGAGGGACTTGGGGACTCAACAAGATTTTGAGACAGCAAGATCTTGAGTACTTCATAAGGCATTTTTGAATTGATTAAACATATCTGAATGAGGGGAGGTATTTTAAACTGCTTTGTAAGCTGCAAAGTGCTGTAGATGTTTGGGTATTAGATTTGACTTCTCAAATTGATTTTATTTTAAACCTACACTAGATCTTGGTGGTTTTTTTTTCTTAGAGTGTGTGATCATTAAGGTTGTGTGTCAACTTGGCTGGGCCATGATTCTCAGTAGTTTACCAGTTGTGATATAGTTGGAAGTTGTGTAAAGATGTAATCATATCTGTGATGAAATCTGCTATAATGTGATCTCCTCCGTGATGGGATCTGCTGTGAGTAGCCAATCAGCTGAAAGGGAGCTTCTTTGGGGCTGTGGCCCTCATCCAATACAGGTGGACTTTCTGGCAAGGCTCGTGGGCTTTTGCTTGCTCTGAATTCTTCAGTTAGCTCCTGTTCACCCGACCTCCAGTTCTTGGCACTTGAGCTAGCAGCTTATCTGCTGATCTTGGGATCTATCAGCCTCCACAGTCTGTGAGCCAACGACCTATCAGCTTACCTGCTGATCTTGGAAATTGTCGGCTCCACAGATTGTGAGCCAGAGACCTATTGTCTGACCTGCCGATCTTGGGTTCACCAGTCCCTGCAGCTATGTGAGTCAGGAGAAGCCTCCAGCCTGACCCATGGACTTGGGACTTTCCAGCCTCTACAACTGCATGAGCCATTTCCTTGGCATAAATGTCTCTCTCTCTCTCTTTAAACACTTCATTGGTTTTCTTCTTTAGAGAACCCAGCCTAAGACAGAGTGAGAGTAGTGGCCAATGCATCTTAGTCTACATGGAGACTGACAATGCCTAAGATCCCTCCTTTAGGGAATCTCAGTTAGGAGTAAGATCCCAGCCCCACCCAGTGCCATCGAGTCGATAGTGCTTCTCAAAGAAGTAGTAGGGGAAACTTTTCTGGGAATTGGCTGGGGCGGGGTGGGGGGGGGCGGGGGCAGGGGTTAATTATCAGAAAAAAAGTCTTCAACAGTGTACAGATATTCATTTAGCTATTATATGAATGTTTCTTCCAAAAATGTCTTACCCAAAATTATTTGACCAGGAGCATTTTGAAATTAAAATATCTGTTAGAATTCCTGTTGGGGTGAAGGAAACCCTGGTGGTGTAGTGGTTAAGAACTATAGCTGCTAATCAAAAGTTTGGCAATTCGAATCCACCAGGTGCTCCTTGAAAGCTCTGTGGGGCAGTTCTACATTGCCCTGTAGGCTTGTTATGAGTCAGAATCAACTTGACAGCAATGAGTTTGGGTTTTTTTTTTTTTTTTTTGGTTTATTGGGGTGAGACATGAGGCTTTATCCACAACTAACATCTTTGTATTTGTTAGGGTTATTAGTTTTTGTTTTTTTTTTTTTAATGTAATCTCTAAAACCATAGCAATAGGAGCCCTGGTGGTGCAAAAGTTAAGTGCTTGGCTGCTAACTGAAAGGTTGGTGATTCAAATGCACCTAGTGGCTCTGTGGGATAAAGACCTGGTGATCTGCTTCCGTGAAGATTACAGTCAAGAAAACCCTACGGGTCAGTTCTACTCTGTCACATGGGGTTGCTATGAGTCAAAAATGAACTCGATGGTATCGAACCATAACAACAACAATAAAATCATAGCATGCTGAGAACACCAACCCAAGATATGAGAAATAGATAAGCAATGTTTGTTTGAAGGAGAAAGTTGGATGATTGGGTTAGAGTTGGTGAGTCCTGGCCAGGCCTGCCTGATTCTGGGGGAAGACCTGAGACATCAGGGGGTGGTATGCTAGAGAAGCAACTCTATAGGGCCACACTGGAGCTGTGGTGGAGGAAAGAAAAAGCATCAGGAGTTGTGATTTATTTACATTATTTTATTTAATTTTCTCCACATCTTTCTGAAGAAGACACTCTGACCGGAATGTTTTCAGTAGAGAAATGGAGGCTAAGAGAAGTTATATTAGTTGTCTGTGGGTACAGAGTTTGTCATTGGGGGAACTGAGATTTCATTCTAGCTCAGGTGGATCCAAAGCCCATTCTCCTTCTAGTATAAGCTCCAGCCTCTCCAAGAGGTAGGAAGGCAGGATGGCAAAGAAGACAAGCTTTGCTTACCTTGCAAATATACAGTAACAATTGTGCGGAGGCAGCCATTGTAGTCATTGGACCAAAAACACAAACCCACTGCTATTGAGTTGATTCTGACTCATAGAGACCCTATGAGTCATTGAGATGGACCTCCAAGTTCCTCTTATTAAAAAAAAAAAATTCCCTTACTGGTGTCCTCCATTTAAATTCAGGGAAAGTCAGAAGGGATCTGCATGGAGCTGGGCTTCATAAAAATCACTACCTATGGTTAAAGATTTATTAAGTGACGGCAATGTTCTGGGCATATAAATAGACCTGACCCTTGCCCTTAGGGAACCCAGAATAAATACACAAGATTTATAGCCAGAGCGTTTCATGCCAGACTAGATGTTTTAGGACTATGCCTGATCCAGGATCCTACTGAGCAGAGTTGAAAAATGTGCCCTGGTAGGATGTTCAGAATGAAGGAAGTGGTCCAGGCTTTGCAGTCCCATCTGCTAGGGCTCCTTTATTTTTGCTAGCTTTGTGAGTCACAGCAAGTTACTTAACCTCTCTGAGCTTCAGTTTCCTCTTCTACCAAATGGGGAAAATATATATATATTTTTTCATATGTGTGTTATGAATCGTAAAGTAAGTAATGGGCGCAAAATGCTGGCACATCGTAGGTGCTTAATACATGGTGTTGTTGTTGTTAGCTGCTGTTGAGTGGGCACCCGACTCACGGCAATATCACACACAATGGAATGCAACGTTGCTTGATTCTGCACCATCCCCATGATCGGTTGTAGATTGGACCATTGTGATCTATAGAGTTTTCATTTGCTGACTTTTTAAAGCAGATTGCCAGGCCTTCTTCCTAGTCCATCTTACTCTGGACGCTCCACTGAAACCTGTTCAGCATCATAGCAACACGCAAGCCTCCACCGATAGACAGGTGGTGGTTGCACGTGGGGTGCATTGGTCAGGAATCACACCCAGGTCTTCTGCGTAGAAAGAAAGAGTTGTACCACTGAACCACCACTGCCTCCAGAAATACATGATAGTTCAAACAAAAAAACCAAACAAACATGATAGTTATGGTTATTTAAATCTTCCAATTCTCCACAAGATAATGTCCAAGCTCAGCTTCCTGGTATTTAAGGTTCTCCTTAGTTTAGCAATGACCTACCTCCCCAGCCTTCACTTCTGCTACCCTCCATTCACTAGTTGGCTGAAGTGCCGTGGGCGTTCATTTCATTATGTCTTAACAAAGTCCTCCCCTTCCTTTAATGCTTAGAGCAGTAGTTCTCGAATAATGTTCACTGGCCCCGGGGGGACTCTCCAAGACACTTTCAGTGGGTCCTACAGTCGAAATTATTTTCATAATAATATTGTCATTTGCTTTTTTCACTGTGTCGACACTTGAGTTAATGGGACAGATAATTTTCTGTTACATGAGTTACATAATTTTCAAGTTAAACTTTTGTAACTTGAAAAAATGGTGATTGTGATATGGCCAACCAACAGTCACAGCATGGAAAGAAAGAGGCCAAATAGAGCTTTCCTTGTGAAGGCTTAGCTTCAGACACATTTTGGAGAGGCAAAAGTTTGTTTTCTGAATCTTTCTGCCTAACTTCCCTCACCCCATTTCTTGCCACTTGGGTGCTCAGAGGTGTCTGTCGTAGGGGTACTGTGGACTCATGTCTAGGGGTGTATCTGTTTCGGTGCTTAGCACAAGCCACAAAACCAAGCCTGGCTAATTAGAGCAGAAAGAAATGTATCAGAATGTGCTGGGTCACTCACAGAATCTCCAGGAAGGCCAGAAGCCTAAGGCTGGAAGCTACAAAGCCAGGATAGCCCCTTATTCCCCACCCTAGTCATAGCAGAGCCGGTCCCAAGAAGTTTCCTCTGCTTGGGCCATCTTATGTTGCTGTCGCTGGAGTTTGCCAACACTGCTGCCTCCACCTACACTTGGATCTGTACCAGAACAGGCCCTGCTTCTGTGGGCCTCTAGCTCCCCATCACCATCCAGCAAGGATGTTCAAATTGGCAGAACCTTGTAATTGTCTGGAGTCCCTGGATGATGCAAACGGTTAACACATTCAGCTGCTAATCGGAAGGCAGAAAGTTCGCGTTCAACCACTTGTACCTAGGAAGAAAGGCCTGGCGATCCATGTCTGAAAAACCATTCATTGAAAACCTACGGAGCACAGTTCTACTCTGATATACACAGGTTACCATGAGTCGGAATCAATTTGACAGCAACAAGTTTTTAATTGTCACCATTCAAGTTGCATGGCAAGCTGGGAAAGTGTGACTCTTTGTGGCATTGGGGTGCGGTTTCTGCTTCCCATTAAGACATATCAAGAGGGGCAGCTCCTACACACTGAAGAATGGTTCAGATGCTGAGCTGCCAAAAAAGAATGACAAATGTTTACCACTGACTAACAAGGACTGGCATACAATTGGGAACCTAGGACTTATTCTAGGAGGCAAGACACTGTTGCTGTTAGTTGCCATTGAGTCAGCTCCGTCTCATGGTAACTTTCTATATAACAGAACAAAACATTGCCTGGCCCTGTGCCATCCTCGCAATCATTGGTACATTGGCGTGTTTGAGCCCATTGTTGCAGCCACCATGTTAAGCCATCTCCTGGATGGCTTCCCTCGTTTTCACTGACTCTCTACTTATACCAAACAAGATGTCTTTTTCTACCAACTGGTCTTTCCAGATGACATGTCCAAAGTAAGCAAGACAAAATCTCACCAGTCTTGCTTCTGAGGAGCATTCTGGTTGTACTATCTCCAAAACTGATTTGTTCATTGAACCGTTCTCTTTGCACAGAGCTTCCTCTGTGAACCAGGTCTGATTCATCACCATTTTTTCATGCCTAGGTTAGAAAAGCCTATGGGGCTGTTCAACTCTGTCCTATAGGGTCGCTATGAGTCGGAATTGACTTGACAGCACACTACAACAACCACAGGAAAGGGTAGGTGTTCTGTAAATATTTCTTTGTATTTTTTAATTGTTATTGTACTTTAGATGAAGGTTTACAGAACAAATTAGCCTCTCATTAAACAGTTAAAAGACATATTGTTTTATGACAGTGGTTAACAACCCCGCAACATGTCAGCACTCTACCTTCTTGTTGGTAAGTATTTCTTGAATAAATGAGTGAGTGAATGAATGGTTAGACACTGCTGATGAAAATGATATTGTCCCTTACAGACGATGCTGTTAGAAGTAGTTCCAACTTATGATGGCTTCCATTCTGACAACTCCATCCAAAGTTCGTTCTGACATAAATCAAATACCTCTTTTTTTTTTTTTAGTTTTCAGTATTAATGCCTTTTTTTAAATAATTTTTATTGTGCTTTAAGTGAAAGTTTACAAATCAAGTCAGTCTCGTACATAAAAACTTATATACACCTTGCTACGTACTCTTTTTTTAATGAGACAGCCTGCTCTCTCCCTCAACTCTCTCTTTTCGTGTCCATTTCGCTGGCTTCTAACCCCCTCTACCCTCTCATCTCCCCTCCAGGCAGGAGATGCCAACATAGTCTCAAGTGTCCACCTGTTCCAAGACACTCACTCCTCACCAGCATGCCTCTCCAACCCATTGTCCAGTCCAATCCATGTCTGAAGAGTTGGCTTCAGGAATGGTTCCTGTCCTGGGCCAACAGAAGACCTGGGGGCCATGACCACTGGGGTCCTTCTAGTCTCAGTCAGACCATTAGGCCTGGTCTTCTGAGAATTTGGGGTCTGCATCCCACTGCTCTTCTGCTCCCTCAGGGGTTCTCTGTTGTGTTTCCTGTCAGGGCAGTCATTGGTTGTAGCTGGGCACCATCTAGTTCTTCTGGTCTCAGGATGATGTAGTCTCTCGTTCATATGGCCCTTTCTGTCTCTTGGGCTCGTAATTACCTTGTGTCCTCGGTGTTCTTCATTCTCCTTTGATCCAGGTGGGTGGAGAGCAGTTGATGCATCTTAGATGGCTGGTTGCTAGCGTTTAAGACCCCAGGCGCCACTCTTCAAAGTGGGATGCAGAATGTTTTCTTAATAGATTTTATTATGCCAATTGACTTAGATGTCCCTTGAAATCATGGTCCCCAAACCCCTGCCCCTACTACATTGGCCTTCGAAGCATTCAGTTTATTCAGGAAACTTCTTTGCTTTTGGTTTAGTCCAGTTGTGCTGACCTCCCCTGTATTATGTGGTGTCTTTCCCTTCTTTCCCTTCACCTAAAGTAGTTCTTATCTAGCAACTAACTACCCTGCTCCCACCCTCCCACTCTCCCTCCCTCCCACTCTCCCTCCTCTTGTAACCACAAAAGAATGTTTTCTTCTCAGTTTAAACTATTTCTCAAGTTCTTATAATAGTGGCCTTATACAATATTGTCCTTTTGCAACTGACTAATTTCACTCAGCATAATGCCTTCCAGGTTCCTCCATGTTATGAAATGTTTCACAGATTCTTCACTGTTCTTTATTGATGCGTAGTATTCCATTGTGTGAATATACCATAATTTATTTATCCATTCATCTGTTGATGGGCACCTTGGTTGCTTCCGTCTTTTTGCTACTGTAAACAGTGCTGCAATAAACATGGGTGTGCATATATCTGTTTGTGTAAAGGCTCTTATTTCTCTAGGAGATATTTCAAAAAGTGGGATTGCTGGGTTGTATGGTAGTTCTATTTCTAGGTTTTTAAGGAAGCGCCAGATAGATTTCCAAAGTGGTTGTACCATTTGACATTCCCATCAGCAGTGTAGAAGTGTTCCAATCTCTCCGGAGCCTCTCCAACATTTATTATTTTGTGTTTTTTGGATTAATGCCAGCCTTGTTGGAGTGAGATGAAATCTCATTGTAGTTCTGATCTGCATTTCTCTAATGGCTAATGATCGTGAACATTTCCTCATATATCTGTTAGCTACCCAGATGTCTTCTTTAGTGAAGTGTCTATTCATATCTTTTGCCCATTTTTTAATAGGGTTATTTGTCTTTTTGTAGTTGAGTTTTTTCAGTATCACGTAGATCTTAGAGATCAGACGCTGATTAGAAATGTCATAGGTAAAAACTTTTTCCCAGTCTGTGGGTAGTCTTTTTACTCTTTTGGTAAAGTCTCTGGATGAGCATAGGTGTTTGATTTTTAGGAGCTCCCAGTTATCTAGTTTTTCTTCTGCATTCTTAATAATGTTTTGTATACTGTTTATGCCCTGTATTAGGGCTCCTAACATTGTCCCTATTTTTTCTTCCATGATCTTTATCGTTTTCGATTTTATATTTAGGTCTTTGGTCCGTTTTGAGCTCGTTTTTGTGCATGGAGTGAGGTATGGGTCTTGTTTCATTTTTTTGCAGATGGATATCCAGTTATGCCAGCACCATTTGTTCAAAAGACTGTCTTTTCCCCATTTAACTGTTTTGGGGTCTTTGTCAAATATCAACTGCTCATATGTGGATGGATTTATGTCTGGATTCTCAAGTCTATTTCATTTGTCTATGTATCTGTTGTCGTACCAGTACCAGGCTGTTTTGACTATTGTGGCGGTATAATAGGTTCTAAAATCAGGTGAAGTAAGGACTCCTATTTTGTTCTTCTTTTTCAGTAATGCCTTATTTATCCAGGGCCTCTTTCCCTCCCATATGAAGTTGGTGATTTGTTTCTCCATCTCACTAAAGAATGTCATTGGAATTTGGATCGGAATTGGATTAAATGTATAGATCGCTTTTGGTAGAATAGACGTTTTTATAATGTTAATTCTTCCTATCCATGAGCAAGGTACCTTTTTCCACTTATGTAATCTCTTTTGGTTTCTTGCAGCAGTGTACCGTAGTTTTCTTTGTATAAGTCTTTTTCCTCTCTGGTAAGATTTATTCCTAAGTGTTTTATCTTCTTGGCGGCTACTGCAAATGGCATTGATTTGGTGATTTCTTCTTTGATGTTCTTTTTGTTGGTGTAGAGGAATCCAAGTGATTTCTGTATATTTATCTTGTGTCCCGACATTCTGCTGAGCTCTTCTATTAGTTTCAGTAGTTTTCTGGAGGATTCCTCAGGGTTTTCTGTGTATAAGATCATGTCATCTGCAAATAGAGATACTTTTAGTTCTTTCTTGCCAATCTGGATGCCCTTTATTTCTTTATCTAGCCTAATTGCTCTGGCTAGGACTTCCAGCACAATGTTGAATAAGAGTGGTGTTAAAGGGCATCCTTGTCTGGTTCCCGGTCTCAGTGGGACTGTTTTCAGGCTCTCTCCATTTAGGGTGATGTTAGCTGTTGGCTTTGTATAAATGCCCTTTATTATGTTGAGGAATTTTCCTTCTATTCCTATTTTGCTGAGAGTTTTTATCATGAATCAGTGTTGAACCTTGTCAAATGCCTTTTCTGCCTCAATTGATAAAATCATGTGATTCTTGTCTTTTGTTTTATTTATGTGGTAGATTACATTAACTGTTTTTCTAATGTTCAACCATCCCTGCACACCTGGTATGAATCCCACTTGGTCATGGTGAATTATTTTTTTGATATGTTGTTGAATTCTATTGGCTAGAATTTTGTTGAGGATTTTTGCATCTACATTCATGAGGGGTATAGGCCTATAATTTTCTTTTCTTGTGGTGTCTTTACCTGGTTTTGGTATCAGGGATATGGTGGCTTCATAGAATGAGTTTGGTAGTATTCTGTCCTTTTCTATGCTCTGAAATACCTTTAGCAGTAGTGGTTTTAACTCTTCTCTGAAAGTTTGGTAGAACTTTGAAGCAAAGCCATCTGGACCAGGGCTTTTTTTTTGGTGGGAGTTTTTGAATTACCTTTTCAATCTCCTCTTTTGTTATGGGTTTGTTTAGTTGTTCTACCTCTGTTTGTGTTAGTTTAGGTAGGTAGTGTGCTTCTGGGAATTCGTCCATTTCTTCTAGGTTTTCAAATTTGTTTGAGTACAGTTTTTCATAGTAATCTGATATGATTCTTTTAATTTCATTTGGGTCTGTTGTAATATCACCCCTCTCATTTCTTATTTGGGTTATTTGCTTCCTCTCCTGTTTTTCTTTTGTCAGTTTGGCCAGTGGTTTATCAATTTTGTTGATTTTTTCAAAAAACCAGCTTTTGGTCTTGTTAATTCTTTCAATTGTTTTTCTGTTTTCTACTTCATTTAGTTCTGCTCTAATTTTTATTATTTGTTTTCTTCTGGTGCCTGAGGGTTTCTTTTGTTGCTCTCTTTCTATTTGTTCAAGTTGTAGGGATAATTCTTTTTTGGCCCTTTCTTCTTTTTCAATGTGTGCATTTATTGGTATAGATTGGCCTCTGAGCACCACTTTTGCTGTGTCCCAAAGGTTCTGATAGGAAGTGTTTTTGTTCTCATTGGATTCTCTGAATTTCTTTATTCCATCCTTAATGTCTTCCATAACCCAGTCTTTTTTGAGCAGGGTATTGTCCAGTTTCCAAGTGTTTGATTTCTTTTCCCTGCTTTTCCTGTTATTGCTTTCCACTTCTATGGCCTTATGGTCAGAGAAGATGCTTTGTAATATTTCAATGTTTTGGATTCTGGTAAGGCTTGCTTTATGACCTAATATGTGGTCTATTCTAGAGAATGTTCCATGTGCACTAGAAAAGAAAGTATACTTGGTTGCTGTTGGGTGGAGTGTTCTGTATATGTCTATGAGGTCAAGTTGGTTGATTGTGGCATTTAGATCTTCTGTGTCTTTATTGAGCTTCTTTCTGGATGTCCTGTCCTTCACCAAAAGTGGTGTGTTGAAGTATCCTACTATTATTATGAAGCCGTTTATCTCACTTTTCTATGGTGATAGAGGTTGTTTTATGTATCTTGCAGCCCTGTCATTGGGTGCATAAATATTTAATATGGTTATATCCTCTTGGTGTATTGTCCCTTTAATCATTATATAGTGTCCTTCCTTATCCTTTCTGATGGATTTAACTTTAAAGTCTATTTTGTCAGAAATTGATATTGCCACTCCTGCTCTTTTTTGATTGTTGTTTGCTTGATATATTTTTTCCATCCTTTGAGTTTTAGTTTGTTTGTGTCTCTAAGTCTAAGGTGTGTCTCTTGCAGGCAGCATATAGATGGATCTTGTTTTTTAATCCTTCTGCCACTCTCTGTCTCTTTATTCATGCATTTAGTCCATTTACATTCAGTGTAATTATGGATAGGTATGAATTTAGCGCTGTCATTTTGATTTCTTTTTTTGTGTGTTGTTGACAGTTTCTTTTTCCCACTTAATTTTATCTGCTGAGTAGATTATCTTTATATGTTGTCCTTTCCTCATATTTGTTGTTGTTGATTTTGTTTCTGCTTAGTCTCTATTTTTTTCTTGTATTTCATTTTGAAGAGTAGGATAGCTTGCCTCCTTTGTGGTTACCTTATTATTTACTGTGATTTTTCTAAATTTAAACTTAACTTTTATTTCTTTGTATTGTCGTAACTTCCTCTCCATATGGAAGGTGTATGATTACTTTTCTTAGTCCCTCTTTATTATTCTAATGTTGTCTTCTTTTATATAATAACATCACTGTTACCCTGTTTTGAGTTTTTTTTTTTTTTTATTAATCTTGCTTTGTTTTTTTTTGGATTTCCCTTCTGGGTTGACTTCTGGTTCTCTGCCCAGTGTTCTGGTCTTGGGTTGATACCTGATATTATTGGTTTTCTAACCAAAGAACTCCCTTTGGTATTTCTTGTAGTTTTGGTTTGGTTTTTACGAATTCCCTCAACTTGTGTTTATCTGGAAATGTCTTAATTTCGCCTTCATATTTAAGAGATAGTTTTGCTGGATATATGATTCTTGGCAGGCAATTTTTTTCCTTCAATTTTTTAAATATGTCATGCTACTGCCTTCTTGCCTACGTGGTTTCTGCCGGGTAGTCCAAGCATATTCTTATTGGCTCTCCTTTGTAGGTGACTTTTCGTTTATCCCTCGCTGCTCTTATAATTGTCTCTTTATCTTTGGTTTTGGCAAGTTTGATTATAATATGTCTTGGTGACTTTCTTTTAACATCTACCTTATGTGGAGTTCAATGAGCATCTTGGATAGATATCTTCTCATCTTTCACGATATCAGGGAAGTTTTCTTCCAACAAATCTTCAGCAATTCTCTCTATTTTCTATTATCCCTCCCTGTTCTGGTACTCCAATCACTCGTAGGTTATTTCTCTTGATAGAGTGCCACATGATTCTTAAGGTTTCTTCATTTTTTAAAGTTCTTTCATCTGATTTTTCTTCAAACATATTAGTGCCAAGTGTTTTATCTTTGAGTTCTGAAATTCTAGATTCTACTAGCTCAATTCTCCTCCTCTGACTTTCTATTGAGTTGTCTAATTCTGTAATTTTATTGTTAATCTTCTGAATTTCCGATTGCTGCCTGTCTATGGATTTTTCCAGCTTATTAAACTTTTCATTATGTTCCTGAATAATCTCTCTAATTTCTTCAATTGCTTTATCTGTGTGTTCCTTGGCTTGTTCTGCGTATTGTCTCATTTCCTTCCTGATGTCTTGAAGGGTTCTGTATATTAAACTTTTGTATTCTGCATCTGGTAATTCCAGGAATGTACTTTCACCTAGAAGATCCCTGGATTCTTTGTTTTGAGAGCCTGTTGAGGTGATCATGGTGTGTTTCTTTATGTGACTTGATAATGACTGTTGTCTCCGAGCCATCTATAAGTTATTGTATTAGTTTATGCTTGCTTACTGTGTTGTGACTTCTTGCTTTGTTTTGTTTTGGTATACCCCTATGGGTTGCTTGAGTGAGCTAGCTTGATTATTTTTGCATTTGGAGCTCTGACGTCCTGTCCCCAGATGGCTAAAGCTGTTATCAGGTATATCAGCCTAGGAGTCCGTTCGGTTTTCTCGTATGAATTCAGCTCAGGTTTCCAGGTAGCTGATCATCAAGTGTGTGGTATAGGCTCTGTCCTACAGTCTTAGAGGGGCAGGGGTGATTGGCGAATATACCGGTATCTGATTGCAGCAGGGTGTCACTCTCTGAACAAGGTAAGGGGCTGAGAACCGACCCCCGAGTGTCTCTGAAGAAAGCGCATCCCTGTTCCCTAGAGTGTGCAGGTGGGTGGGTTCTGCAGACAGACCATGCGCACCCATAGTTTTTGGTTGTAAGGACTGGGAGGTACCAGTTATCTTTGGACCCCTATTGTAGGTGGCTGGGTGATGTGAGTGGAGCTACCAGTCCTTATGTCCCTGATGTGGGTAGGTGGGGACCTCATTTAACAGGCAAAGCAATGTCAAACATCAAACATCCACCTCTTCACCACACATCTGAAATGGTTGGAGTCTGCCAACAAGGGCCTATTCTCCCGAAATAGGCTCACACAGTTCCATGCAGAAGGGAAAGGTGCTCAAAGTCCATGGAAGGTTTATGCCTGGACAGGAGCTGCTTCTGTCCTGAGCTCCCCTGGTTAGTGGAGCTAGCAACTCATCTTTTCCCCGAAATGCAAAATTTTTCCTTCCCCAAGGCCAGGAGGAAGGCTCTAGGTGCTCAACAGTGCCTATCTCAGGCCCAGGGAATTCAGCTACTGAAGCTGGTTTGTCAGGAGGGGGGCGGGGGGAAGGGCGCATTAAAATATACTCAAGTACTTAGCTTTTGCTGAGAGCACTGTTCTCTTCAGGTTCCAGAGGTGTGAGTAGGCTGTGTGGCTGGCTGCTTCTCCGTGAGGATACTGCAGCCGAATGCTAGTAGCAGCCTGCTTGCACCGCCTCTGCTGCTGCTGTGGGAATGGTGCTTGAGGGCTCCCCGCGATTCAGGTCCAGTAACTCCTCTCTGCTTCTGAAAGGTCTCTTCCTCCCCCGCCCTTCAGTTCATTTTCTAAGCTTGCCTTTGAAGCTCAGGGCTCCCAGCTTGTCACAAATATACTCGTTTCACTTTTTTTTTCAGGTCTTTGTTGTAAAGAGGGCTTGCCGGAACCGTCCATCTATTCCGCCATCTTGGTTCTGCCTCCTATTATTGTCTTTTATTATTAGTGTCTTTATAAATCTGATCTTTATTTGTCTTTGAGAGTTGGAAATATTACATATAGATTTACAGGTATATTTTAATACATACATACATAAAAAAATACGAATCATAAAAATTTACCCTGTGGATGAAGAAGAGTTGGACAACATTGGCGTTTTGTCAGTTGGGGTAATAACTCCACTTTTGGAAGGTTCTGGATCATCTGGATTATCCCTGGGTATGGGAATGGCATTTCTAATCAGAAAATTAGTGAGAGTTATCTATATGGTCCTTTTCTTTCTTTCTTCATATATTTCACAGTAACATCTCACAGCTTCCTGAATCTGCTTATTGAGTTTAGCAAAGCAATCAGCATTTGGGTCCATGTTTTCAAGCAACAGAAGCTCCTGATTTAGTTTAGAAAAAAATTCAGCTAATCTTTTCACTGTAAAATTTTATGACAACTTCTCTCTTTCCTCTTCTTTATTATTTCTTTCTTCTTCAACATTTCTTTCCTCTTCAAAATACTTTAAGTCCTGATCTGCCAATTCCCCTTCTTCGTGATGTATGAGTTGTGCCATAGAGAATCGTAAGTGAGGTTTGTCACAACTTGAATACATCATAAATCGGAGGCTACCTGTCTTAGTTATCTAGTGCTGCTATAACAGAAATACCACAAGTGGATGGTTTTAACAAACAGAAATTTATTCTTTCACAGTTTAGGAGGCTAGAAGTCTGAATTTAAGCCATCATCTCTAAGGGAAGGCTTTTTGTCTGTTGGCTCTGGTGGAAGGTCCTTATTTCCTGCTCTTTGGCGATCTTCATGTGGTATGAGGTCTAACTTCTCTCACCTCTGCTCTGCTGGCTTGTTTAATCTCTTCTATATCTCAAAAGAGATTGACTCAAAACACATCCTACACTAATTCTGCCTCATTAACATAACAGAGACAACGCATTCCAAATGAGACTGTAACCACAGGCAAAGAAGTTAGGATTTACAGCACATATTTCTGGGGAACAGGAGCCCTGGGGGCATCAGTGGCTAAGGGTTTGGCTGCTAACCTAAAGGTGAGCACTTTGAATCCTTGGAAACCCTATGGGTCGCTGTGGGTTTGGTTTTTTTTTTTTTTTTTTTGAGGGACATAATTCAATCCATAGCATTCACACATTGACCCCCCAAAACTCATGTCCTTGCCACATGCAAAACACATTCACCCAATCACATCATCACAAAAGTCTTAAATCAATGTCAAAATCTCATCTTCTGAAGCATCTGAATTTAATACAGTTGAGACATTAGGCTTATTCCATTCTGGGAAAAATTCCTCTTCATCTGTGAACCTGTGAAATCTAGAATAGAATTATCTGCTTCCAAAGTACAACGGAGGGAAAGAAGGGATAACAGTCACCAAGCAAGTCAACAGAACACATTACTCTGGGTATTGGCCACACCCTCTGGATTCTGAGGCCCTTCAGGCCTGGGCTTCAGTTCTGCCTTCCAGGCACAGTGAGGTGGCAACTCTGCTCCCTCAGCTTTGGGCAGCCCCATTCTTTTATTCTATCTGGCTGGGGACTCCACCCCCGCAGTCCCAGTAGGCCATGTTTTTCTGCCTCTTGGACATGGCAGCCCTGCCCCCTCATCTCTGGGTGGTGGGCCCATCCCTCGGGCACACCTTAACAGCAGCCCCACACAACAGAACTGAATTGGTGAAGCTCCAACTCTGAAATGTAGAAGGCAGTGGCTCCACTGATTGAGATCCAGAAGGCCAAGGCCCTGCCCTTTGAAACTGAGAAGACCCTGCTTCCCGTGCTCCTTCCAACAGTTCTGCTGCTCTCTGAGCTACTCCAGGGATGGTCCTTTTCTCTTCTGGAAGAACAACAGATGTAGCTCCTTTCGCCTATTTCCCACCTGTAGTATTCCAAGAGGTAGGTGTCATTCTTTCCTTTTGTTCTTTATTTGATCCTTTCAGTCTAAAGGATGGGTTTTCTGTTGTGATAGTTAGTTAGATTCCAGTCACAGGCTTAATCTCTTTGAGAAAAGATTATGTACCCATGTCCTTGGTGAACATTCTAGGACACATGTCCTTAGTTTGTACAACAGAATTTTCCAAATTTTTAAGTTGTGTTTTCATTTTGCATAGTTCATTTTTAAGTCCATTTCTTTCCTTTCTCATTTTACTTTAAGTGGCAAGGAGAAACCATGTGGACCCTTTAAGGTCTTGCTTACAAATCTCTTCAGCTAAATATCCAAGTTCGTCACTTACAGGTTCTACCTTCCACCAAATATTTGAACGTAATTCAAACAAATTCTTTGTCACTGCATAATAAGCATTGCCCTGTCTCCATTGTCCAATCACACGTTCATCATTACCTTTTAAAGCCTCACCAGAAGCACTTTTAACATCCACATTTCTAGCAACATTCTGTTGCTGGTGCTGTACGTATTCTCTAAGATGACAGAAACTTCCTCTATGGCTCTCCTCACTTCCTTCTGAGTCCTCACCAGACTTGACTTTGATGTTCATAATTCTACCAACAGTCTCTTTAAAGCAAAATAGGTTTTTATTATTAGGCGCTTTAAAATCTTTTGTTACTGTCCACCTGAATGGTATGCCAGTCACTTTTTATGCTCTGGACCTCAGAGGTAAGGGTTATTCTGGTTCTAAGGCATTTAGCATCAAGATGAGTCCCTTCTGAAATGCCTGAAGCTCAGCAGACCAGAGTTGGAGCCTCATTGCTGTGTAGGTTGAGCATTCTATTAGGTGATGCTTCCTGGATGTGTTAGTTTTGTAAACTTTTCCTTTTTTCCCCTTTATTTCTGTGCGATAAGGCTTGCAAGCATAATTATGGCTTTTCTGTGTGATAGTTAGGGAGCCCTGATGGATTCGTTTTGGTTTTTCTGTGCCATATTTGGAAAACCAGAGGTTCCTCATGTAACCTGATGGGGAGGCACTGGCAATAAATTATGCACCTAGTTCTCAATGGCATACTGTCATGCCACAGATTGGTGGCACCAAAATGCCACACACCTCATTGGTGGATTGTATTGCCAGATCATATTTCTCAAAATCCATATTACCAATCAAAAATTTAAGCACAATTAGTAAGCATGCTTTCTAATACTGAAAACACACCATTAAAAAAAAGGGAGAAAAAAAATGTAGTAAAGAAAGGGTTAAAACTCTTCCAGCCTCCATTCATGACCCAATTTCAAAACCACTTTCCACATTGTAGGCATTCGTTAGGGCAGGACCCCCACTTCTTGGTACCAAATTCCATCTTAGTTATCTAGTGCTGCCATAACAGAAACACCGCAAGTGGCTTTAACAAATAGAAATTTGTTATGTCACAATTTGTTGTTATTGTTAGGTTATGAGTTGGTTCCAACTCATAGAGACACTGTGTACAACAGAACAAAACACCTGTCACAGTTTAGGAGGCTAGAAGTGAGGGCACCAGCTCTTGGGGAAGGCTTTCCCTCTCTTGGCTCTGGTGAAAGGTCCTTGGCTCTTTAGTGATCTTCATGTGGGATGATGTCTATCTTCTCCCATCTTTGCTCTGCTGGCTTGTTTAATCTCTTATATTTCAAAAGAGATTGATTCATGATACATTCTACACTAATCCTGCCTCATTAATATAACAAAGAAAACCCATTCCCAAATGGGATTATAACCACAGGCATAGAGGTTAGGATTTATAACACATATTTCTGGGGGACATAATTCAATCCATAATACTACCTGTATTTTATATTCTACTTCATTGCATGGATGCTGCCCCTGGGAGGGGAATACAGGGTGTCATGCTGAGGACACTCCTTGTTCCATGGTCCCTGCCTCTCTCTCATTTGTTTTGAGGAGAAAACTGTCCAGGCCACACTGTTTCTGTTTTCTTAATTTCCAGGAAAGGTAGGGAGCTTGTGTTTTTACGTATATTCTCTGGTAAGATGGCAAACAATAATTTTCAGATAAGAAACTAATGGGACTGAAAATCTACAATATCTGGGTGGAAACTTGAAGCTTTTTCTGAGAATGTCATTCAGGCAACGAGGTTTGCACATGAATGCAAAAAAAACTTCTGAGTTTATGTCTCTAGGTATGTTATCCTTCTTCTTTATAATAGTCCACGACTGTACACTCTTTAAAAGTAAAATATATATATTTTAAAGTTGAAGAATTGGCTGTGTAAGCTGATAAGTGGACAGCTTGGTGGGGGTGGGGGAGGTTTGACTCAATAGTTGGTTATGAGCGACTTTGATTTTCCAAGTCTGATTTCCATTATTGGACAAGGGGAAAGTAGTCATGGATGATGTCATCTCTTGGAACCAATGAAGAATGGGGAAGGTAGAGGCCCTGCCTTTTCTGTTCGATTCTCGCCAAGCGTTGAAGTAGAAGAGTGAAGATGAATGGCTAGGGATAATTTTTGGCAAGCCACCTAGATGTCAGAGCTTATTTTCCAGTTCCCTGAAGGCTGTTCCTCGTAAAGACATCAGGGTCTTTATCCTAGTCTTCATTAAGTTTTTTTTTTTTTCTTCCTAAATAGATCACTTCTAGCCGTAGCTATGGCAAATGAAAATTACAGTTCATTCACACATTTGAGATGCCATATGCTAACTCACAGCAGTACTTGGAGTATAAAAAGTAGGGAAAGAAAAAAAATACACAAAGCCTTCTTTGGCTCCCCGTTACATCCACCAAGTCTCACCCAGCAGAACCGTTTAGGATTGTGAACAGCTTGCTTAATACTGACGTGTCTGTAATCCCATAAGGAGTTGACATTTTCTCACGGTGTGGCATTCTCACTGCTCTGCAGATACTAACCGCTCCCTCTTCCCCCAGATTTTTCAAGTAATTGGTTGCTTGGCTGCCAGCAAACCCAGCCGCTTCTGAGGTACAACAGAAACCACCCTCTGAATCAACTATTAGATGTAGTGCTTGAGTTGTCAGCATTCCACTTCCCCTGGGAACGGGCAGATGGGTCATGTCTCTTTTGGCTGATGACGACGTAGATGCTCAGAGTTTAGAATTAAAATCTAACAAGTAACAAAGTTGGACGAAGTCTCCTAGGTTCCTTCAGCTTGAATTTTCCCTGTATTCCCCGTTTCTAGAACAAAGCTCCAGCCATGAAAAAGCACATAGTAAGTGTTAATAACTATCTGCGTTGACTGGGGGAGTGCTTGGATAGTGCAGACAGTTAATGCATTTGGCTGCTAACGGAAAGGTTGGCGGTTTGGGTCCACCCAGAATTGCCTCAGAAGAAAAACCTGGTAGTCTACTTCTGAAAAGCCAGCTACTGAAAACCCTGTGAGGACAGTTCTATTCTGACACACTTGGGGTCACAATGAGCTAGAGTTGACTCAATGGCAACAGAATGGATGATGGCATTGAGTAGGCTGAATGGATCAAAGTACTGGGGAACAACAGCAAACATTTGCTGAGTGCTTACCATGTGCCAGGCACTCTGGATGTATGATCTCATCCAGTTCTCAAAGCAATACCATGAGGAAAGTCTACTATCACTCCTCTTTCAGAGATGGGGAAACTGAGGCACAAGATGGCTTAAGTAATTTGCCCAAGGCTGAGTTTTCAAAATGAAGAGCTGTGATATGAACCACAGAAGTCCCTCTCCAAAGCCCATGCTCCTCAGAGTAAGAATGACAACAACAATAATAAATTAGGAAATACTTATATAGCATGCCAGGCACTAGTTGAAGGTTTTTTTTTCAAAATAAATCAACTCATGTAATTTTCATAAGATATGAGGAAGGTAGTATTGTTAGTTTACCATTTACAGGTGAAGAAACTGAAACCGAGAGATTTAGGAACTTGCTGAAAGTCACGCAGCTAGTAGGTGGCAGAGCTGGGATTTGAACCTAAGCTTCAGAGTATGTGCTCTTAACCACATGCTATTTTGGGAGCACATCCCTAGACTTAACTCAGATTATGTTAAAGCTACACCTCCTCACCCCTAGGCAGGGAAGAAGTATGCACCATCCCTTTCAGGAATTCTTCGGGTCTGATTCTGAGCTCTGTGGTTCGGCACCTGCATGGACATTCCCTTCCTCTCATGCACAGATGGCTTTCATGGGTGGTCCAGATAGTCTCATTTCCTGCAAATTTCTAGGAAAGTAAGAAAAGTGTGTTTTTTCTTTAAGTGGAGATACTTCCACTCCAGGGGAAGCAACCATAGTCCCAGGTCCAAGAGTTCTAGGGTGGGTAGAATACACAGGTCCCTGGAGTCTAGAGTGCCCAGAGCATCCAGGAATTCATAGAAGATGGTTCTCCAGAACTGCAGTGGCAACGGGATTGCCTTGCCCACTCCCTTCTTCTCCTGCTAACACTCCACTCCCTTAGGATGGGTGTGTGATCTGGCTGGGCCAGGCTGAGCCCTTCCCAGGACTTTCCTGGCTGGGGCTAATGGAAAGACTCTTCATTTCTTGGTTCCCATAGCTGGTAGGAGTGGCCTGAGGTCATGCTCCTCATCATGTGGGTGGAAAAGAATGATACTGACAGGCAGAGAAGGTGATGGAGAGAGAGCTCTCGAGGCTTCAGTGTCCAGCTCCAGTCGTTCCCAACCAATTCCCTGTCCATCCTGTTGTGCAAGACGATAATCCTCACTCTCTTTGAGTTCAATGAAATTGAGTTTGTCACTTGTAACTGACTGGAAATCGTCTAAAAGGACTTAGTAATTTAGTCTTTGGAAAGGTGGAATTCTGTGGCTCTTTCTACCCATTCGCCAGCTCTATGGTGTGAGCTGCGAGGACCACTTTTAGTGATGTTCCAGTGGCCTGGCTTCAGTAAAGACACATGCGAGGCCACCCCAACTGTGGGCCTCTGGCTTTCTAGGGAATCAGACAGGGAGGCTAACCAACAAAGTGCTGCCTCAGTTCACACAGCTGGTGGCTTTGGGAAGTAGACACACAGAGGGCCCCGTACCTGGATTCTAATTGCCCTTTTAGGAGTTACTCTACTGATCTGGTGACTTTGAACCAGTCACTTAACCTTTCTGGGTCTGAATGATGAGCAGATTGGGCTAGATTGGGGGTTTTTACCACATGTTCCACATGTCCAACCAATGTTCCTGTGTGGAGCTTGTTATGGGTGGGCTTTGGAGACCACATGGATAGGACACAGATACCCCAACCTCATTTCACCCCACTGGCGGACAAGCCCTCTGACCTGGCAGAGGGGAGTATTTTATCACTAATGCTGTTTAGAATTGTTAGTGAGTAATGATAACAAAAAGCAGTCCAATTTTCAATTGGTTTTATAATGAAATTTTTTTTTAATTATAATCACGTTGTTTAATCATTACCATTATCTGTTTCCAAAATTTCCTGTCACCCTTAACAGAATTATTATTGTTTTATGATTCTCTACAAATAAGGCACTCCCCTCGTTGTCTGTCTGCACCCTGAGTGGACCATCCAGGCAGACTCCTCCCCCTGCCCCCCACCTTTGTACGCAACCGCCTCTTAATCTTACAATTTCTATTTAATCTCTCTACTGTTTTTGTTTGGGAAGAGTAAAGCTGTTTCTCTTATTTTTTCCACAGTGAAAATAACTTTTTAAAGTGGTTATGTAAATAACCTATGTAAAAACATTCAAATGACACCATTTAATCTTTATACTGATGACGTAATCAGAAATTTTCTGGGCCAAATATTTTTCTTCATTCAATCGTTTCCTACGCCAGGAATATATACTAGCTTTACCCTCAGAGCTCTTAAGAAAGGCTATCATACAAAGTTAGCAAGTATTACAAGAAAGAAATGTGAAATATAAATTATCATAAAAACCAAAGTGAAGTTTTGGCTGGGGTGGAAATTACCCAGCAAATTTTGATGAACTCCAGAGAAGCAGCTGGTCAATTAACCCGAGTGTTTGATCCTGCTCAACACAACAAAACAGAAAGATCTTCAATTACATCGATATGTCTTGGCTTATCTAAGAAAAAGAGAACAAAATTTGGTGACTGTTTTTTTTTTTTTAAATAACAAATTCGTAAAGCTTTGGGGATTGTTTTCTAAAGAACTAAAAATAAAAAAGTTGACTAACGCTGGATTTTAGCTCTCTGTTCCAGGAAAAAATTCAGCCTACCCCCAGTTTGAACCTGCATCCATGTGGTCACAATTAAATGCCTCAAAAGCACTGAGAATCATCTGAGAACCATCTGACCACATTGTAACATGTCCAGCTACACACAATAGATGATCACTGTGCAGCAGTTTGTTGTTTCTAAAATGGCGTATGTAGATGACAGGGAAGAGAAGCTGAGTCAACATCAGGGGGAAAGGAGTAATGAGGAAGTTTTTTTTTTTTTTCTTTTAAAAATTAAATATCTGGGTGCGGGTTTTCCAAAGTTGTAAAGAGAATGAATTAAAAAATTGTAACTAGAAGAATTCGATATGGCCTCCAAAGGCTCCTGAAGGTCTAGAAAATGCCGCTCTGGCTATATCTAGAACAATGGAAAGACAGATACACCAGGAAGGAGCTGGCAGCAAGAAGTTAAATCTGTATGAGGAACATAATGTAATTGATATCGCTAAATTGTACACCTAAAAAGTGTTGTATTGGCAAATGTTGCATTATATATATACTCACAACAATAAAAAAAGCTACACTAGAGGGCTACTGGTTAGAAACCTACTAGGTTATTAAGGGTGAGTAGAATGTGGTTGGAGTCCTCCAGGTGGCACAAACCGTTAAATGCTCAACTAAGGTTGGCAAGTTCGAACCCACTCAGAGATGCCTCAGAAGAAGGGCCTGGCTGTCTGCATCTGAAAGGTCACAGCCTTGAAAACCCTTTGGAGCACAGCTCTATTCTGCACAGATGGGATCGTCATGAGTCCGAATCAACTTGACGGCAACTTTTTGTGTGTGTGTGTGTGTGTGATATGTGGTTAGGGCATTTTTTATAAACTAAAAAATAAGTCTCATCTTAGGAGTAAATAATAAGAGTTTTGCTTATGTGCCACTCTTTCTCTTTCCCATTTGAGTTTTTCTCCCTAAGAAAGTGGGACTGGGTGGTATATGTGATTATACGGCTTTGTGCCTTGACTAAAGAAAAACTTGTGAGAAGTTCCCTTTAAAACTACCATGCAGATTCAAGGCTGTAGAACAGTGCTCAAAGGTTCCAGCTGAAATCCACCAGCCCTACACCCAAGTCTCATTCCCCAGGGAACCTCCTCATTGAATCATTCCATGACTACCTCCTCTTTCCTTCTCTATTCTCCCTCCAACAGAAGTAAATCCTTCCTCCTCTGGCCTCCCTTGTCAAAAAAAAAAAAAAAACTGCTATCAAGTTGATTCCCACTCATAGTGACCCTATACGACAGGGTAGAACCACCCTATAGTGTTTTCAAGGAGCAGCTGGACAGGGTAGAACCACCCTACAGTGTTTTCAAGGAGCGGCTGGGCAGGGTAGAACCACCCTATAGTGTTTTCAAGGAGTGGCTGGACAGGGTAGAACCACCCTATAGTGTTTTCGAGGAGCGGCTGGAGGATTTGAACTGCCCTCTTGATTAGCAGCTGAGCTCTTAACCACTGCACCGTCAGGGCTCCAGCTCCCATGGCCCTTTTTAAAAAAGGTCGCTCTTTCATAGGTCTTTTATATGGTATTGTGATTTCTTGTGAGTTTGTTCATTTACACCCCAGACTAGTCTACAAGGAATACAGGGAATTGGTTGTATTTGTATCCATTATTTAACTGTGAATTCCCAAAGCAGAACTTGCCTTATTTATCCCTGTCTCTCCATCATCACTGGCACATAGGAGGCTCCTGTAAAGGTTTGATGAATGAATACATGATTGAGTGACTGGGAAAGAATATCGTCTACAGACAGCACCTAATGACGTTAGCCCCCATAAATAGGCCAGATTTATCTGGGCCAATGTAAGGCTGATCATCGCTTGAGTAGCTGGAATTCAGCCCAAAGAGAATTGAGTAGATTCTGCCAGAGGTCTGTAGGCTCATCCCTGAGCCCTACTGTGGTTTTTTATCAGGCAATATGAGCAGTTCTGCTACAACCTATCCAGCTTAATATGAACAGGTGGATTTATAAAGGCCCCACTGCTTAAATAAATAGAGATATTTGCCTTTGGAATCAGTCTTACGCCTATCAGAGGGACCCTACTGGGTGACTCATGATCCATATTTTGAAATTCACTAGTTCTAAGGCCCAACAGCATTCCAAGCGAAGCCAGAGCACAGGCTATCCATGATGGCAGGTAGAGAGGGCTAAAAAAGTCCTGTTGGGGTGAAGAATGTGTAGAGAATTTGTGTTTCATTGGAAAACTATGCATTGCCTTCTAGAGCAGGGATCAGCAAACCTTTTCTGTTAAGGGCTAAACAGTAAATATTTTTGTCCTTGCAGGTCACGCAAGGTCTTTGTTGCAATTGCTCAACCCTTGAAAGCAGCAATAAACAATGCCCAAAGAAAAGTGCAGGGCTCTGTTCCAATAAAACTTTATTTACAAAACAGATGGTGGGCCAGATTTGGTCTGAGGGCTTTAGTTTGCTAACCCCAGGTTTAGAACACATTCTTCCCAGAGTTATTTAATTTTGATTTTCTGTGAGTTCTGAGCCTGTCATTTGAGCTATCTTACAACTCCCTAATTTACAGACAAATGGCAGCAATGCAAAATAATTCTTGACTCTAGAGATGTAGATTTTTGATGCTTGGAGGTCCAATGGGCTTCCTTCCCCCCTGTGCAAGAAACCAGTCTGGCCTGGATTTGCACATTTTTTTTTTCATTTATTCCTGATCTGTAAATGTGTCTGTCTTTGGATTCTCCAGTTCCATTCCCTCACTAATAATGAGATAAATAAAATCTTTAACATGCATTCATTTTATAAAACACTGCTGGAAACTCTTTGCAAAGGCCTTGCCAGCTATATTAAGGGCATTGAGATTTTGACCTCTGAGACAGTGGTCTCTGAACTTTTTGGTATCACACTCTTATCAGCAAATATTTTAGCTACCCTCCCTTGATATACATATACATATATTTAATTTAAATATATACTATATATATACAATATACTGTATACATGCTAACATACATAAACATAAATAAGCAAAAAAGAATTAAAGAACAAATACAGATGTTTTAATAGGGTCTTCCCATATCCCAGGGAATAATCTTCCTAACATCTTTGATGTGCTCTTCAGCTGGGCAGTCACTGTCTTGGATGATACCTAACCAAACCTGTTGCCACTGAGTCAATTTCAACTCATAGTGACACTATAGGACAGAGCAGAACTGCCCCATATGGTTTCCAAGGAGCACCTGGTGGATTCGAACTGCTGACCTCTCGGTTAGCAGCCATAGCTCATAACCACTAGGCCACCTGTGTTTCTTCTTGGATTTAAAAAAAAAAAACATGGCTGATGAGCAGATTCTGACCCATAGCGACCGTATAGGAGAGAGTAGAACTGCCCAAAAAGTTTCCAAGGAGCACCTGGTAAATCCAAACTGCTGACCTTTTGGTTAGGATCCGTAGCTCTTAACCACTACACCACCAGGGTTTCCTCTTAGATGATAAACCAAAAAACAACCATTGCCGTCAGTCGATTTTGACTCATAGCAACCCTACAGGACAGAGTAGAACTGCCCCATAGAGCTTCCAAGGAGCGCCTGGCAGGTTTGAACTGCTGACCTTTTGGTTAGCAGCCATAGCACTAAACCACTACACCACCAGGGTTTCCTCTTGGATAATAACCCAACCCATTGCCGTCGAGTCGATTCCGACTCATAGCAACTCTATAGGACAGAGTAGAACTGCCCCATAGAGTTTCCAAAGAGTGCCTGGCGGATTTGAACTGCCGGCCTTTAGGTTAGCAGTCGTAGCACTTAACCACTATGCCACCAGGGTTTCATCTTGGATAATACCCAGTGCTGTCTTCGATAATAGGAACCAAAAATGTTAACCAACTGAAAAACGCAATGAGATTTGAGTTAAACAACACAATAACCCACCAACAAAGCATGCCCCTGTAAAAACTGACTGTATTTTGAGCTGATTGGCCTGAGGGGGTGGTAGAATCCCTCTTAAGGAGAAAACTGCTCCTTTGTTCTGGAAAATAACTTAAGGAACTGATTGTTTATAAAAGGTGAGCCCAGAGGGGCATCGTCTAGGTAGGAGAAGCTTCAACAATGAAGAATTAAATAGTTTGTCTGAAAAGCATGGGGATTTTGGTATTGTCTGCTAGAGCTGAGGTGGTGTGGTGGTGGGGCAATAGGACTCTGGTAGAGAAGATGCGATGAGGATCTACTCTAAAGAAGGAAGTTCCCAAGCAACATGGCAAAATGAGAGGTGGTGGCTTAAGAGTGAGTCATGTTCAATGAAGCACAAAAAATAGCTGATAAATATCTTTAAACAGTGATGTTGCATTCCCATTTGCTTATGCTGTCATTAGGTTCTGCTGCTCCCAGAGATTCAGTAAAATTTGGTTGTGCTCATGGAATGGAGCATAAAGAAAGAGCAAAGCAATCCCAGGATACCTTAAGGTGACCTGTGGCAAAATGATCTGAGAACTGAGCTGGTAGAGAAGCTCAGGAGCAAGACTGGAGAGAGAAGCAGAGAAGGAACTGCTGCAAGATGAACAGACCCAGAAGGGCTGACTGGAGGATGGAGATCCATAAGAGTGGGACAGGGGAGCCCACAGGGATGCAGGGTGGGGGCCTGAAAGACGTTACTTGATATTATTTGCATAACGTTATTTGATATTCGAACGGGAAATGATGAACCCTGAACACTGGTGTACCTGGAGAACTTTTGGGAGCAGATGATTAGGTTGCCTGTTTTGAAAAATCTTGTGATAGAATAGGGTCAGAAAAATACACTAGAAATAGGAAACCAGTTTAGAGATTGCTAGAGTAACTAGGCAAGGATTATAAGAACAGAATGAGAGCAGAGGGAGGGCTCATTCCAGAGATATTTTAGAAGCAGGATCAACAGGAATGCATGATGATTAACTATAAGGGGTGAGAAGAGGGGAGTCAATGAGAAATAAAATTTATGCAGCCACTTGGGTGGCTGGTAACATGACATACACTGAATTACAAAACATACAAGGGACAGATTTGTGGAAAAAGATGATGGGTCCAATATGCCCTGAAAAAGTCTTTCCCTAAACCTTCGAGGTACGTGGCTAGTAGAAATGATTGGTGGTTCAAACCCACCCAGCAGTATCTCGAAGGAAAGACCTAGCAACATGCTTTGGTTAAGATTACAGCCAAGAAAACCCTATGGAGCAGTTCTACTCTGCAACACATGGGGTCGCTATGAGTTGGAATCAACTCAGCAGCAATGGGTTTTTTTGAGGGGGGGGAGGTTTAGGAAATCTCCTGGTGGAGTTGTCCCACAGAAAGTTGAGAATACATATTAATACCTCAAGAGACAGATCAGGGCCAACGATATCTCTGCTTGGGAATTATCCTCTAATAGGTGTTATGGTTCTTGTTTATTGCCCATTTATAAATATTAGGAAAAACCATACTCTGCTTTACTTTATTTATTCATTCTTTCAAAATATGTAATCAGTGGGCAAGCCACATACAAGGCACCATGCTAGATTCTGGGGACAAACGATTAATATAGATCTTTGGAAACTCATAGTTTAACAGATTTGGCCACAGACAAAAACCAGAGATGCAGAAAAGAGAACAATTTCCGTCCTGAATGGCTGCGGTATTGGAGAAGACATTGAATAAAATGAGCAACACAGAAAGATGGCCAAGTTTGGAAGAAAATAGGGGAGGCAATGCATTCAGTTTTGGAATTCTTAATGGACAAAAGGGCAGTGAAAGAGTTCGTTTACCTTAGGGTTTATACCCACTGTCATGGATTGAATTGTGTCCCCCCAAAATATGTATATCAACTTGGCTAGGCCATGATTCCCAGTATTGTGCAATCGTCCACCATTTTGTTATCTGATGTGATTTTCCTATGTGTTGTAAATCCTACATCTATGATGTTAATGAGCCTTGGTGGAACAACAGTTAAGTGCTCAGCTGCTAACCAAATGGTTGGTGGGTCAAACCCACCCAGTGGCTTCATGGAAGAAAAACCTGGCAATCCACTTTTGTAAAAATTACAGCCTAGAAAACCCTATGGGGCAGTAATACTCTGTCACATGGGATTGCTATGAATCGGAATTGACTCAATGGCACACAACAGCAACATGTGAATTTTTAAATGGGTTTTTTTGGGGGAGAGAGGTTTAGGAAATTTCCTGGTGGAGTTGTTTTTTAAATTCAAATGACAAAACTATAAACCAAAAATTGCCATCTTTATTACTTTCTTTTTTCTTTACAAACTCTTTCATGGTCTTTGCTCTGAGAAACCCATGGGTAAATGAGAAAGAATGAGACTCTGATATCACAATGTGATTTTTGTTGTTGGCTATGACTTTGGAAATCAGGAATGTTCAGTAAATACACATTCCAAAATTCCAGGCCTACACATTTTGGCTTGATTTTAGAATGCCGGCTCTATTAATGGATACTTGAAATACACACCATTTTCTGTTCTTTATGCAATGGTCTTTGGGTAGAATTTTCTTTTCTCCTCCCACCAGAAACTCAGTATTGCTTCAGCTCCCAACATGTACTTACGTGATTCTTTGTACAACAGACAGCACTACTATTTCCTGTGTTTTGTCCACCTGACCCTTCCAGGACTAAGTTCCTTCTAAGTCTCCTCCTGCGAGAAGGCAGGGGCAAACGCCAAGGAGACGAGAAACAGAATGGAAAGTTTTAATGTTTAAAAAAAGAAAACGGCAAATGTTTTGTTATATACATATTACCACATAAAAAAAAAAAACACAAAAAACAGAAATTTGAACCACTACACACAACTAGGAGAGGTGCTGGGTTTCAGGTTTCAGTTTTCACTGCAAACTGTAGGTCTTACCTCTAGTTTATTCAAAAGATCTTGAGGTTTTTAAGTCTGTCTGGGAAGTCGGGGCCTAACTGATGATTTCATTCTGAAATCATGCAACACCCATGAGCTCATGAGCTGGGAGATGAAACTGGATGAGATACACTGGATGAGTCGAAAATGGTTCAAGTGGAATTGTAGTCAGTCTTTATAGGCTCATTGAAACATGAAGAGTGGGCAGTGGATAAAACCAGGCCACTGGAATTTGGAGACTTTCTTGCAGGAACTTGTAGTAAAATGAGACTGCTTGGTTTCACTCAAGCCCTTGAAAGACTCTTGGAGAAACTGTGGGGGAAGAACTTGAAGGCTTTCTGTTTGCTTTTCTCTCTCTTGAGTTTCAACAAGTGCCATTCTAAGTATTTAAGATGGCCACCATGGTCAAACCTATCTCCATTGTCCTTCCTGCTCTCTTTTCATGTATGCTGCCGGTATACCCTCATCAAACAGCTCTCACAGAACTGTGCCGCATATAGAGTCTCACTGTACATTTGTCTGTGCCTTCGTCTAAGACAAGCAGGGACTGGAGGCTGCTGGACTTGGCCCAGCTCCTAGAAGCCCAGGCTAGGCTGAGCGTGGTGATATGATTGGTGTTTGTGCTCTGCTGACATCATAGAGGGGACACAATATTCAGGAACCATACCTACCCATGTCAGACAGACGAAGAGGAACAGAGTTGTTGATCTGAAGGGGAGAGTCAGAGAGGTTGAAGCTAAGTACAGGACCAAAGTTGAGAAAATCTTCAAAGAGAAAGTGTTCAACGGAGCAATGATGCCCCAGGATGTGGTCAAAGTTGCTTTCCCTAGCACACCAGGATCATCAGAATGAAGGGGAAGCTATTAAGTGCCCTGTGTCAACTGGTTAGGAGTCCTGGTGGTGCAGTTGTTAAACTGCTAGGCTGTTAACCAAGAGGTTGGTGGTTTGAACCCACCAACCACTCCATAGGAGAAAGATGCAGCAGTCAGCTTCCGTACAGATCACAGCCTTGGAAGCCACCTATGCAGCAGCTCTACTCTGTCCTATAGGGTCACTATGACTCGAAATAGACTTAACAGCAGTGAGTTTAGGTTTTTTTTTTTTTTTTGGTATGGGTTGGTTTCAGAGAACAAAATCAATTATAGTTGGGTTAAGCAGAAAGGAATTATTTCAGGGATTTATATGGCTTATGAAATCATTAAGAAGGCTGAAGAAACTGACTCAAAATATAAGTTTTAGGAACAACTCCCTAAATGTCACCAAAGACTAGACCACCAAGGGAGCCATAGTTTCTTCTGCATTTGGGAAGCTGCCTTCCTAATCACAGAGCTGGCTACAGAACCCCCTGCCATTGCTGTGATCAGGAGGCTGCTCTGATGGGGGAAGTTGACATCCCCAGACACTTGCTGCACCTGCTGTAATTGGCACCAGTTAATGAGCGCCCCGCACCTGCTCTGACACTCAGAGAGCTAATGACCGGAGGCTGGAATCTCTGGTTCCACCACCATAGAAAAACAGATGCCTGCATGAGAAACCTGCCCAGAGGATGGTAAACAACAGCAGAAGCAGGGGGAAGCCTCTTTGATCCCAGATCTGCCCATCTCGAGCATTTGCAGGCCCCTGGGCAAAAGTGATGGAGCCCTGGTGGCGCAGTGGTTAAGAGCTTGGGTTCTAACCGAAAGGTTGGCAGTTTGAATCCACCAGCTGCTCCTTGGAAACCCTATGGGGCAGTTCTACTCTGTCCTATAGGGTCACTATGGGTCAGAATTGACTCAATGGCAAGGGTTTTTTTTTTTTTTTAAGAGGGGACAAAAGTGGGAATAGAAATTCATTTATCATATATCTTAATTATGAAAGTTGCAAATTAAGCTACAAGCTGTTTAATAAAAATGTCCTAGCTTCCTACCTTGACAAACGTAAAAATGCAGACATTCAGGGTCAAACTGAGGTTCTTGGACGCCTCTGAATTTCGTGCCAGAATGTGGCAGTGTGGGTAGAACTAACCCTGCCTAGTCTCTTTCCACCACTGGCTTACCCCACACCACCAAAGGCTTTGTGTATATTTGTGAGGACACTCCAGCTCACATGGCCAAGCTCTGTCCACACAACGTCCTCCTGCCCCCACCCTCCAGCTGTCCCTTGGCCACCCCTTGTGGGACCTTGCTTTGCTCAGCAATTTTACTATTGGCATCTGCTTCTTTCACTGTCTTCTCTCCTACCTACACATCAGATTTCAAGGATTTGGGGAAGCAAGAAATGCTTCTCCTCACGAAGAGTTGGGCAACAGTGGATCTATAGTCTAGGAGACAGTATATATAGCAAGGTGGGAAGTCTGGGCTTTGGTCCTACCTGCATTTGCCAAATTTCCTAAGTTCTCAAAACCTTAGTTCCTTTATCTTTGAAATGGGAACAATAAGGCCTGCTTCTCAGGAAAATGCATGTAAAGTGCATTTTCACATAGCAAATGCTCAAAAAAAAAAAAAAAGTTAGCTGTTATTCTTATTTTTGTGGTTACACATTAATAAGTAAGATTGACTGCATTAGAACAATCAGTGTCAGGGCCAAGATTCCTGGGTCTTGAACCGGATTTCTATGCAGATGAACTCTTGCACTTGGCTGCCATGCCGTAAGCCAGTTATGGATATGGCTTAGAGCAGACTAGAAAATAGTTTTCATCTTGCTTGCCCATTCTGGCTGATAATGGCTGCCTGGAGAACTGTGCTGAGGAGAATAGACCAAATCTGGGCACAGTGTTGTGATTGATTAACAATGTCTGTCCTGGGTGTGGGAGGAGATGGCGCTGTAGGTGTTCCAAACATTTTCTATTCCTTGGCTAGACCTCATTCTAGAGCAATAGGAAGAAGATGGACTCAAAGAGAGTTGCTGGGTTTGAGTCTCATTTCTCCCACTTCCTGGTTCCGTGATCATGGGCACGTTACTTAACCTGCCTTGACTTAGTTGCTTCATCAGATTTATTCTGCTGACCTTATAGGGTTATTTGTGAGGATCAAATGAGATAATGCTTGTAAAGACACCATCAATTATGAGGTGCTATATAAATACAATATGTTTTTGTTATTAGAGTGTGGTATTTGGCCAGTTTGTACTTGACAAGGAGGGGGGAGCCAAGTCAGTGATAGATTTTGGTCTGCCTCTGCCTGTATCATATTAGCCCAGACTCTTGTTACCTCCTTTAGCTTCTGAGTGCTTATCTATTGGGAAAGAACCTGGTAGGGCAGAAAAACTTGTACTGAAAACCAGATGTTGGCTCACTTACTGACTGTGTGATTTAGGTCAAGTTTTGTAACCCATATGAGTCTCACTTTCTTCATCAATAACATGGAGAGAAAATGATAATAATAATGTCTGTCTTAAATAACTCTCAGGGCGGTTGTATAGCTCCAAGGTGATATACGCACAAGTGCTTGGAAAACTCAAAGTGTGAATAGTTATGGTCCTTTACTATGATCTGAGCCAAATGAGTTCTCATTCTATAAATTTCTCTTCTACTCCACTCTCCTTCCCTCCTCTTCTCCATGATCCCTAAACGTCCCCCAATATTCCTATTCTATTACTGTTTTAAATTGAGGTACAGCCTCCATGAGCTCTTGGTGCCAACACTAAATTACTAAAGGTAAAATCAAGATTGAGCCACAAATTGGGGGTCAGAAGATCAGGGAATGAAACCCAAAACCTAGGGCTCAAAGCAAAGGTGCAGTGGGGATGAGCGGTACTGGGGGGCCCAAAGGCAGGCCCCAATCTACAAGGAGCATAGGTTGGGGAGAAAGTAACTGGATCACCTATGAGGCCAGCGTTGTGAACATGCTGGCCCAGAAGCACCAGCCCTAGGCATTTCCCAGACCTTGACTCAGTCTTTGCAACTCTTCAAAAGGTTTCCGAGCACTGGCCAAGGGTGTTAGAAACCCTTTAGTCTGCTGCTGCTGTACAACGTACACTAACTTGTTTCCCCTCTCAACCCTCCATATGTTCCTTCTTTATGCCCTTCAAATCTTAAGCAAAAGGAACAGCACAGTTTGATCAAGGTTCTCCTTGCTTCTCTGGTGATGATGCAAACCAAGGTGGTTGGATGAAGATGGGGAATGAGATAGAACAAAACACCAGAGTAAAATGTATCTGTTTTTGCTCAGTTAGCAACCATAGGAGCAATTCCACTGTGTAGACTACTTCCTCATATTCTGCTGATAGAGGGGAAAAGGATTTTCAATACTGTATCCTCAGAGCTTAGACTAGTCCCTGGCATGGAATAGGTGCTCAATAATATTTGTCGAATAAGTAAGGAAAGAAGGAAACTCAGCTCATACTAGCAGCTACTTAGAGTTTGTACTGTGGTACCCAAAACACTGCCCAGCATTGAGAAAGAAAGAACACAACAATGGTTATTGAATTTACAATCCATTTCTTCCACAGAGTACATTTGGCCTTGTCTTTAAGAAGCGGACCTCCCAGGAGTGTGATGAAGAGTGTCAGGGGGTGAATCTCTGAAGTGCCAGCCATTCCTTAGCCCATGTCCTTTTCCACTCCTAGGTGACCTCCCTCCATCCTTGGCACCTAAGGGCCCCATTCTAAAGCAAATCTCAACCTGAACTAAACCTTATGTTTCTAAGCTGTCACTAAATCCTGTCCTTTATCAAAACTTATTGATCCTGCATCTCACTCAATGACAGCCTAGCATTAGAGAGCTGAAGTGACTTCAGCCATCGTTGAGTCCCATCCTTAATTTATAAATGAGGGAACTGAGGTTCAGAGGAGTGACACACCTTGGCTAAGGTCACACAGCATGATTCCTAGTTCCCAGTCTATGGCTTTTCCTTTACCCTTGACCCTGTCTTCTGTTGGCTGACAGTTGGTAAAGGATTTATCAGATGTAGGAATCCCCTTGAATGTGTTTACTCAGCTGTCCCTAAAGCGTAATGCCAAATAAGGATATATAGGGCATTTGGCTGATTGGGAAAAGGCACTGAGTCAGGCCCTTCAAACTCTCATCCTTCAAGCTTGGCTACCTGACTGGCTGCCTGTTACACCTACAGGGAAAGCTAGCTTTAGGTCCCAGACTCCCTTACTTTCAACTACCCTACCATCCAGAGAGAAGAGAGGCCTTGTGGGAAGCCAGCCTGTGGCCAATGCTGACCTCATGCTGGGCTGTCCTTTCTTGTTTCCCTGTTGTACCTTGCCCCCAGCCATTTTCACCACTGAACAATGACTCCAGTCTGTAGAAAGGTGAGCATGTTGCCTAGCGCAGGTGCTGACTTTGTGCAATGGCCAGGCCAAACCAAGCGCAAGGCGTGCCCTGACGGTCATTCTTTGAGCACTTTACAGTTTACAACACCGTGAGAGAAGGCTGATCCATGCCCCAACAGCCACCTGTGCTTCCCCAGCGCACAGCCAGCCACATCAACGCTATTGAGATGGCCTCTTGTTGCTTATCGTAGGCCAGGTTTGCTTACACTGGGTGCCTTGTCTGAAAGACTTGAGCATGTATTTATAAAACCTAAAATGCCATTAAGAAGTTGAGTTTAATAAGTAAAAACCAGCCGACCCATCAACCTAACTGGGAAGGGGGAGGAAGGTGAAGGTTCCCATTCGAGTTGTCAGATTAACAAATAAAAATACAGGACTCTCAGTCATATTTGGATTTCATATAAACAGTGAATACTTTTTTATTATAAATATATCCTGTGCAGTATTTGGGAAATACCCATTGTCTTAGTTACTTTGTGCTGACATAGCACAAATACCACAAGCAGGTGGCTTTAAAGAACAGAAATTTATTTTTTCACAGTTCAGGAGTTTAAAAGTTCAAATCTGAGTCTCACTGAGTTGACTTCTTCCTTTTCAGTAGCCTGGGTGTTCCTTGCGTTGTAGATAAGCCTCACATGACATCTGTTGTCTGTCCCCGTGTATATGTTTCTGTATCAATTCTGCTCTTTTTATAACTTAGAAGTGATTCGATTTAGAACCCACTCTACTCAGGTATGACCTAATTAATATAACAAAGAAGACGCTATTTCTAAATGGAACATTTGCAGGTATAAACCAAAAAAAAAAAAAACCTGTTGCCACTGAGTCAATTCCAACTCACAGAGACTCTATAGGACAGAGTAGAACTGCCCCATAGAGTATCCAAGGAGTGCCTGATAAATTTGAACTGCCGACCTTTTGGTTAGCAGCCATAGCACTTAAGCACTACTCCACCAGGGTTTCCCTTTGCAGGTATAGGGTCCAGGATGTCAATAAATACTTTGGGGATACAAGATTGAATCCATAATAGCCATACTAAAAATTTATTTATTGCTTATCTGTATCTGAAATTCCAGTTCAACTGGGCATCGTATATTTATTTTCCTGACAACCCTAGTTCCCATGGAATTCCAAGGTCAGGATATCCGCTGAAACACACCTTGACTCCCGCCTGGTAGAGCTAAGTCTGGGGACTTCCGCTCCTGGCATCAGCAGCTCCGCTTGATTTTTACTGTTTACAGTGCTGGACCAGGGACTTCCGGGAGTTCCACAGGAAGCTCGCACAAGATCCCTGTTCCTGGGAATTCCCAATAGCAGGAGCTGTACAGCCAGTTCAGGGAAAATAAATGCCATGGTGAAGTAAGTCAGCACATTTTTATATACGCAGTCTTGTTAAAGACATTTTATTCCTCAACATCCCTGAATAGAGTTAGGCAATGTTACTACCTCTGCTTAAGGTGAGAAAACAAGCACTCAGGTGAGAGTCAGTGCCAGGTGAGGGAAGAACAATCCCAGTTGTCAGCCTCCAAGACCAACTGCACCTATTGTTTTCGTTAGGCCATACTGCTTTATTGTCACAGTCGAATATCTTTTTTCCCAAAATAATTGCCTTGTGTTTTTCTATTTATAAAGATAACATTTGATTGTTGCAGAAGAACTTGGAAAATACAGTAAAGATGAAAGAAGAGAAATCGCCAAAGGAAGTAATTTCACCTTTGAGAGAGGGTAAACTTTAACATGTAAGTGTATAGTCTTTCATTCTGTGTTCTCTTTATGTATATTAATATAGAATTAGTTTTAAATAAAAAGGCCAAGCCTCTTACCATCTGCATGCTTGTGTGTTGTTGTTAGGTGCAATAGAGTCATTTCTGACTCATGGTGACCCTATGTACAACATAAAGAAACACTGCCCAGTCCTGCACCATCCTCACAATCACTGTTGTGTTTGAGTCCACTGTTGCAGCCACTGTGTCAATCCATCTTGTTGAGGGTCTTCCTCTTTTTCGCTGATGCTGTACTTTACCAAACATGATGTCCTTCTCCAGGGACTGGTCCCTTCTGATAGCATGCCCGAAGTATGTGAGACAAAGGCTAAGAATCATAAGGAGCATTCTGGCTGTACTTTTTCCAAGACAGATTTGTTCGTTCTTCTGGCAGTCCGTGATATATTCAATATTCTTTGCCAACACCATAATTCAAATGAATCAATTCTTCTGTCTTCCTTATTCATTGTCTAGCTTTGCCATGCATATGAGGTGATTGAAAATACCATGGCTCGTGTGAAGCTCACCTTAGTCCTCAAAGGACATCTTTGCTTTTTAACACTTTAAAGAAGTCTTTTGCAGCAGATTTTCCCAGTGCAACATGTCATTTGATTTCTTGACTGCTGCTTCCATGAGTGTTGCTTGTGGATCCAAAAAAAATTAAATCCTCGGCAATGTCAATCTTTTCTCCGTTTAGCATGATGTAGCTTACTGGTCCAGTTGTGAGGATTTTTGTTTTCTTTAGGTTGAGGTGTAATCCATACCGAAGGCTATAAGTGCTTCAAATTGGCTTCTCTTCCAGCAAGCAAGGCTGTGTCATCTGCATATTGCAGGTTGTTCATGAGTCTTCCTCCAATCCTGATGCTGTGCTCTTCTTTATATTGACCAGCTTCTCAGATTATTTGCTCAGCATACAGATTGACTAAGTATAGTGAAAGAGACAACCCTGACACACACCTTTTCTGATTTTAAACGACTGAGCATCCCCTTGTTCTGTTCGAATGACTAACTCTTGATCTATGTACAGGCTCCACAAAAGCACAGTTAAGTGTTCTGAAATATACGTATAAAAGATATAAATATAAACCACGGTCAGTTATACATGTGGTGATAACCATGTGTATATATGCACAAACATATCTATAAGTAGTATGAATGTAAATTATTTTAAAATTAGATAACCAGGACTTAAGTCTAAGCACAGGACCCTAGTGGTGCAATGGTTAATCACTTGGCTGCTAACTGGAAAGGTCGCAGTTCAAACTTATCAGCACCTCCACAGCAGAAAAGACCTAGTCATCCGCTCCCATAAAGATTACAGCCTAGGAAACTCTATGGGGCAGTTCTACTCTGCCCTACAGGGTCTCTATGAGTCGGAATTGACTTAAGGGCACACAGTAGCAACAAGACTAAGGACACAAACAGGATGGGATGTACCAAACAACGTTCTGATAAAAAAAAGTGCTAGACAGTGAAGGACAAAAGGCCAATACAACGTAACCATGTTGGGTGAACTCCACCTTCCATCTGTCGTCCATATTGAACTGTCTCACGAAAACCAAACCACGACCAAATAAAACCCCAGCTGGCCAGTTCTTTCAGACTGATGCCGTTTTCCTCGTTTTTTAAGCAAGAACTACTTGCCAGGAACGTCATTTCTAAATCAGAAGTAGTGTCAAGTTCCTAATGAGAAAAAAATAGCGTAGCTCTAAGTGTAAATTCCTGAACAATGGAAGGTAAAACCACACTGCTTCCGGCCACGGATTTGACCAATCATAACACGCATTGACAATTTGCATTTAATATGAAAATGCATTTAGGCAGAATGTGAAACTAGAATTGTCAAATGCTCCGTGGTCTGGTCAGGCACACCAATAATGCCAATTATTTGGTTCTGTGGATATTTTAATATGTGACTGCCACCTAGTGGCACATGTTAGTTTTACCTGGAGGGTCTTGGAATTCTGTAGCCCACCTTGTCCAGTGTTCAGAAAAACAGCACCAGGGGTAAGCATTCTCCACTATGGCTGACTTTACATTTCTTTCCCCTTTCTCTTTCATTCTACCTCCCCCTAATGTGTTCTGATTACTACAAAGTCACCCACTTCCCTCCTTGAAAATGAAACATTTTCTTCACTTCTCCATGCCACTACTCAAGAATACCTGCAAGTCCCTCTCCCATGTCCCTCATCCCATTTCTTCATTTCATCACAGTTGTTTTATTGATAAGATGAACAATTCCTGCCTTCTTTCTCCCCACCCAGCTACTTCCACTGTATTCCTTCTTCTAGTTCATTTTATGAGATGCAAGAGTTCCTTAAGAGAGAAGCTCCTGAAAGAAAACTTGCTAAGGGCAGCTGAAGAACTGAGAATAGCAGCACACCTGTCACTTAACTGAGGTCCTAGTTAAGTGAACATTTCTACTATTACCAAGACTTGCAAGGTTCAAAAGTAATAATTCTGGTATTAGTGGCTGTGATGGTTTTAAGACTGTCATCTTGGCTGGACCATGATTCTCAGTGTTTTGGCAATTGTATAATGCCGTGATTTGATATGTGATCACCCCCATGATGGGATCTGCTGTGAGTAGCCAGTCAGCTGAGAGGGAGTTTCCTTGGCTGCATGGCCTGCATCCGAATTTAAGTGGACGTTCTGGCTTTTGCCTGCTCTGGATCATGCAGCTGGCTCTTGTTTGTGTGACCTCTGGTCCTTGGGACTTGAGCTAGCAGCTTACCTGTGGTCTTGCCTGCCAATCTTGGGATTCATTGATCTTCACAGCCTGTGAGCAAGAGCCCTGCTCTCTGACCTGCTGATCCTGGGTTTACCAGCTCCTGTGGCTACGTGAATCAGGAAAAACTTTTATCCTGATCCATGGACTTGGCATGTTCCAGCCTCTACAACTGCATGAGCCATTTCCTTGATATAAATCTTTATATATATTCATATGCTTTACTGTTTTTGCTTCTCTAGAGAACCCAGCCTAAGACAGCAGCTCTTTGTAATGAACATAATGAATACAGGCAGAAAAAATGTCATGTATCTTTTTCATATTTTAAAGTATATATCTATATCTTTATGATATGGCAGAAAACAAATAAGTCAAAGTATAGTTTGACACAGTACAAAACAAATATCAAAGATACAAAATGACAAGACAGTGGTGAAGAGAGTTGAATCCTTGTGTTGGTGAATTAGTTTGCCATGTATCTCCTCCATCACACCCAGATCCATTCTAGCTTCTTCTCTGCCTTGCTCTGTGCCTTAGAAGGCTTGAACTCCATCATCTAGGTTCTCTTGTCAATTGGTTTCTGTTTAGATTCAACCAACACAAAACACCATCATGAGAACGGAATGAAGAAAAAAGAGAGTTGGGGGTGGGAGCGAGGGTACTTCATCCACCCTGCTTTCTCCCTCCTGGGGCCATGTTTGCGGCAGTGGCATAGCCCTCGGTGACCCCTCTTTCTGCTGGAAGGCCTCCCCTCATCACATACCCTCGTCAACATTGAGCATTAACAGATAATTTTGAGTCTTGATATGTGGAAAATGGCAACTATCAGCATTTATTCCTCCCCTGGAAACCCTGGTGGCGTAGTGGTTAAGTGCTAAAGCTGCTAACCAAAAAAATCAGCAGTTCAAATCAACCAGGGGCTCCTTAGGAACTCTGTGGGACAGCTCTACTCTGTGTATAGAGTCCCTGAGTCGGAATAGACTCGATGGCAACAGGTTTGGGTTTTTGGTTTGCTTTATTCCTCCCCAGGACTCTATTTTCTCCCCTTGCTTTTTCACACCTGTGGGTGGTAACAGCTTCCTGCTGTTTATTCCCTTAACCCTGCCCACACCTCTGTGGGCATTAAACTCTCTTCATCTAAACCATCTGGGTTGAATGATTTCCTCTGCTGGGATCCTGATACAGTCCTGGTGTTTGCTTTGACCCAGTCTGATTTTTCTCTCTGGGCTTGGGCACATATTATTTGAAATGGAAGCTATCGCCTGAGCTCTGGGTAAGATCTCTGATTTGTTTCATTTATTTAACCTGGAACGTGCACTTCCCTGTCCACTGTTCCAGGAGACATATGAACAGGGACCTTAATTTTCCAAATTAAAAGTGGGGAAACATGGCCTGAAAGGCAACTTTTCTGACTTGCTGATTTACTTGTGCGAAAAACTTTATAAAAATAATACGTTATTTTACAATTAGTGGAACACTGGGAGGAAAAAAAAAAAAAAAACCCTAATCTTTATTAAAAAAAAAGAAAAAAGGACATGAAATTAGGAGAATCTCTGAAAATCCTGCATGTATATTACAATAAATGTGAGGCAGGCATTATTAACTTGACACAAAGTGTATGCTCTGGGTTGAAGGTGGTTGTATAAGTTCAGGCAAGGATTTGTTTTCTTCTTAGGAATTGGAATTATAAACACAAACTGTAATTTTAAAAGCATGATTAGAGAGAAAAATAGAAATTGACATCAAATGCAATACCAGGAGGCCTTTATTTATATGTTGTGCATCAGCGTCAAGTTTAATTCAACGAATACTGCTTGAGCACTAGTATGTACAGACCCTGAGGGATTAAAATGAGGAGTAAATAAGACCCCCGTCTTCACTGAAGCAGGCTATTTCTTTGAGGATACAGATAAAACATAGAAGCACATGTCTCGCTGTTTTATGTTATAAGACAATTCTTGGGTGTGTTTTCATGAAGAAAGAAATAAAATTAGGATAATTCTGGGCTTCAGTCAATTAAGTTTCTTATTTTATCTTGATTATGAAAAGAAAATACGTTTATTGTAGAAGATTTTGTCCAATTCCTCCAGCCAGTTATGTGACTGTGACTTGTCATCATGAGGAGATTTTTGAGTCTTGACAGGTGAAAAATGACAAGTCTGATTGATCAGCGTTTATTTCATGAAATCAGACATTTTTATTTTTTGTTTCTTTCCCATTTGTAATTTATATTTTGTAAATTGTTAATGCCCTTTTTCCAATGATCAGTTGGATTAAAATCTCATTTCCTTACAGACGTGTGTGGGCAGCTGATAGAGGAAGAGTATTAACCTCTCACCTGCCGTTCTTAAGGAAGTATTGTTCTCGGTTTCTTATCCTTTGATTTTGTTTGTGATATTTTTGATATGTAGAAATTCTACATTTTTATATAGGCAGGGAGAGTGACTCTGAGATTCCTTGCATAATTAGACAATTTGGAAAATCCTCCTCCATACAGAGACAAATACCCACTCATATCTTATTTTTGTATGTGTGTAGTGTGACTTTTAAAAATGTGTGATTCTTTTTTATCTCTAATTTATTATGACATATGAGAATGGGTCAAGATCTAACTATAATTTTCTTTCGAAATAGCTATCCAGCTATCCTATTAACATTACAAAAATACCTACTAAAGTCCATATGTACATCAGGGTTGGTTGTCTAGGCTATTTTGCATTGTTGACTTGTCCATCTATTCCTTGTCCTATATCGTATTCATTGTGCATCTATTACATGCTAGGCACTATGCTAACCAAAACCAAAAACAAAACAAACCCGTTGCCATTGAGTTGGTTCTGAGTTTGGCTTGGTAACCAAAAGCCAAACCAAACCCGTTACCATTGAGTTGATTTCAACTCATGGTGACCCCGTGTATTATAAAGTAGGACGGCTCCACAGGGTTTTCTTGGGTGTAATCTTTACAGAATCAGATTACCAGGCTTTTCCTTCATGGCACCGCTGGATATGTTCAAACCACCAACCTTTAGGTTACCAGTTGAGCACAAACCGTTTGTGCCACTTAGGTACTGGAGTATAAAACACTCAGCAAAAAGGACAATGTGCTACACTCAGGGAGGTTCCAGTTTAGGAGATGTGGCAGACATTCATCTTATAATCATTCAAATATTACAATTTGTGATTACGATACCAAAGGAGTTATCAGAACATAGTACTTGGACCTGATCTTCTTTTTGAGGGGAGGGGGTATGACAGCTAAGGAAATAATCACAAATAAAACAAAAAATGCTTTTCGCAAGAGCATATTCATCAAGGTGCTATTTGTAATAGAAAAAAATTATAATAACCTCAATAACTATAGAATATTAAAAATTATTAGAAATCTAAATGATGTGTATGTTGTAAAAGGTAAAGTGTTTAATAAAGTTGAAAATTTGGAAGAAAGACGGTATATGTGGTTACGTTACATACATGAAACAAATACATTCGTCTTTAGAAAAACATCTGAATACAACAGATCAAAATATTGGAGTGGTTTTATTGGGGTAGAGAAACTTTGGGTGGCTTTTATCTGTTTTCTGAATTGTCTCTAATGAGTGTTTCTTTTAAATGAATATGTTCTTCTCTTTCCTCCTCCCTCCTGGGAGCCCATGAAAATAAAAAAGTTAAACATAACTGTTAGCATGGATTGGGTTCTCAATTAAAGATAATTTGCAAACTGGGAAAACTTTTTTTTTTAACATCTATCATTGTATGTAAATATTCATAGATCTATATACCCAAATATTACCCAACCCTTTGTTGTTGTTGTAAGGTGCCGATGAGTTGGTTCTGACTCATAGTGACCCTATGTACGACAGAACGAAACACTGCCCGGTGCTATGCCATTCTCACAATCTTTGCTGTTTCAGACCATTGTTGAGGCCACTGTGTCAACCCATCTCGTTGAGGGTCTTCCTCATTTTCACTGACCCTCTACTTTACCAAGCATGATGTCCTTCTCCAGTGAATGGTCCTTCCTGATAACATGTCCAAGGTATGTGAGATGAAGTCTTGCCGTAGCCTGCTTGCTAGTTGGAAACTTCCATACCTGGAACTCCGTGTTCTAGCCTGGCAGCACTGCTGTTGAGTTCTTCATGGTGGTATCATGCATGTGGTCCTGAAGGCAGGACTCCATGGCACACATAAGAGGGAGCTATACAGACATGCTTAGACCAGGACATCAGGAAAGCTGCAATCACTGAGAATGGAAGACATATCCTAAAGAGGAGGACAAGCCCTAAAGAGTTAATAAGTTTTAATTGTGAAAGTGATCCATCTGCTTCCAGTGATGCCTGTCTGCTTCTCTCCGTGTACATTTGAAAAAGGAGTTTTAAGATTTTATAAAATCTCACTAAAGCTAGTTTTGGTCCCTTCTTAAAGGCAAACGTAGCTTACCTTTACCCGTTGCCATTTACCACTGCAAAAAATATAGTCATTGACGTGAAGAAGGATGGCATCATTTTGCCTGGGACCCTTATGAGCACCCTAAAGAATAAATAATTTTTAGTTAAAGAAACTTTATACTGTCTTTATAAACAAGACGGGGAGAAACAGGTCAACTCTGAACGTATAGATAATATTCAAGGGCCATGCTTTGAGTGTCACTACCCAGGTTTTGGGTCCCTGGATAGTATAGACATTGAATGCTAACTTAAAGGTTGGAAGTTGGAGTTTAGAGGTTTGAGTCCACTCGGAGGTGCCCTGGAGGAAAGGCCTGGCAGTCTGCTTCTGGAAAATCAGCCACTGAAACCCTGTGGAGCAGTTCTACTTTTTCTTACAGACATACATATTCATACAAACATGCACACACACACACACACACACACACACACACACACACACACATCCAGCTAGCCCATATAAGTGCCCGTGACAAGAGAATTATGTGGGGCTGTCAGACAAGGGATGGACACATCTAGGCTCATTTCCTGCCCCTAATAATGCAAAAACTTTTGGGAAACACAAAGGACAATTTTCACTTTAACAATTTAGCATTTCAGCTACCTTGGAAAATATGCCATGGAAGTGTGACGCAAACTAGGTCTGAACGGATCCTCTAATCTAGGGTCATTCAGGTAAACCAGAGGATCCTTGTAAAACCACTGGCCCAGACACATTAACATCTCAATAGTACTTTATTGGCATCTGCAATACCAGCCAAATAAAATCCATAATAATACCTTGCATTTTTCTTTTAGTACTTTACAGTTTCTGAAGACGTTTAATAGGACATAGGTACCCAGTCGTCCTTTGGAAAGCAGAGATACCATCAAATAATTTGTTTAACTCATTGCTCAACACAAGTGTCTAGCTTATAGCTGACACTGAGTAAATGTTTACCAAGTTGAATTAATCTAAAAGAGGCAGGAAGAGAAAAACTGGAAAATGGAGCATGCGAAGCTTTGATTTCTTCTCTATGATGAAATAGCTTTAAAAATAGAAGTGACAACTACTGGTTTCATGATCTAGATCCATAAATGAAAACTTGGCAAGGCTGGCCTCTGCTCCTGTGGAGTGTAAAAACTAAAACTGTTTAAATGGCTCTGTGTAAATGGCCAATAAACACATGAAAGATGGTCAACATCACTAGGCATTAAAAAAAAAAGGCATTAGGGAAATGCAAATCAAAACCACAATGAAATGTCACGTCACACCCATTAGGATGGCTATAACTAAAAAATGGAAAATAATGAGTGTCGGTGGGCCTGTGGAGAAACTGAAACCCTTGTCCATTGCTGGTGGGAATGTAAAATGGTTCAGATGCTGTGAATGTTTATAGGTTCCTCAAAAATTTAAACATAGAATTGACGGGAATTAACCCATCGATTCCACTCCTATGTATATACACAGAAGAATTGAAAACAGGTATTCAAACAGATACTTGTGCACCAATGTTCATAGCAGCATTATACACAATAATCAAAAAGTGGAAACAACCATAATGTACATCAACTGATGAATGGATAAACAAAGTGTGTGTTACCTGATTAGGGTCCATGCCTTGGAGCAGTCAAGCCTATGAAACATACTCCAAGTCAGAAAGAGTGAGAAAGTTTATTAAGAAGATGTAAAATTTTATACATCACCGGGGACCCGGCAGCAACACAGGCTGTCTCTATGGAGTCCCAAAGAACAGTTTTACATGGGAGCTTCTGTAGAACCTTACAAGCGCTACAGGTGTCTTTGTAGTCCCCAGCCAGATATTTCTTTATTAGGCTAAAGATACTCGTATCAGATATCTGGGCTCCAACTTTCCTGTGGGGGTCGTATAACCACAGATAGTCCAGACAGAACAAAAGGTTATTTGCATCAGTTTAAAACAAAGAACAAAGTCATTAACATTTGGTGAAAACAAAGTCATTAACAGAGGTATGTGAAGGAGGCAGGCAGTGGAAGAACAACTTATAGGTTTCTCCTGGCCTTAGTTATGTTAAGCTCTCAGCTGCCCATTTTGAAAAAGGAGAAAACATGCTGGGGGGTATTGGGGTTACATGTGGTATATCCATAGGATGGAATATTATTCAGCCATAAAAGGATGTAGTATTGATATATCCTCCGAAGCAAGGATGGTGAGACCCCATCTCACGTACCCTGGACATGTTATCAGGAGTGATCAGTCCGTGCAGGAGGATATCATGCTTGGTGAAGTAAAGGGTCAGCAAAAAAGAAGACCCTCAATGAGATGGATTGACACAGTGGCTGTAGCAATGGGCTCAAACATAACAATGACTGTGAGGATGGCGCAGGACCGGGCAGTGTTTCATCCTGTAGTACATGGGGTCCTATGAGTCAGCAGTGACTTGATGGCACCTAACAACAACATTGATACATGCTACAGTGAGGAGAATCTCAAAACATTACTTTAAGAGAAATAAGCCAGACACGAAAGATGACATATCGTATGATTCTATTTGTATGATATTTACAGAATAGGTAAATCCTAGTGACAGAAAGAAGATTGGTGGTTGCCAGGGGCTGAGGAGAAGGGGACATGGGTAATTACGGTAATGGGTTTCATTTTTGGATTAAAGTAAAGATTTTGGAACTAGACAGAGGTAGTGGTTGCACATGACTGTGAATGTACTAAATGCCACTGAATTGTTCACTTAAAAATGGTTAATTTTATGTTATCTCAATTTCACCTCAATAAGAATAAAAGAATAATGGGCTCTGGTATAATGATTACCCTCAGAGTGGGTGTAAGGACTAAAAGGGGAGACAGGAGGTGGTCATGTTCTTTTCTGGATCTCAGTGCTGGCTACATGAATGTGTTCATTTGTGAAAACTTACTGAGCTCTACATTTCTATGAATTTTTATTGTATGTATATTAGACATTAAAAAAGTTTATATAATAGCTCCAGTATAAGTAATCCAACTTCAAAATAATGCCTCTGAATCAAATAACCCTTTTTTGAAAAATAATTAAGAGTCTAGGCTTTGGAACAGATGGCTTGGGTTAGAATCCTGGTCCTGCCACTCACTAACTGGGAGACCTTGGCTGTGTTACTTAATCTCACTGAGATCCTGTTTTCTAATCTATAAAATGGGGCAAATAATATCAACATAATTGAGGTGTTGAGAGGACTAAGTGAGATAAAAAAATAGCCCATGTAAATTGCTTAGCACAGGGGCTGGCCCATAGTTAGCTCTCAACAAATGATCACTACCCCCAAAAACCAAACCCATTGCCATCCAGTCATTATCGACTCATAGTGACCCTATAGAACAGAGCAGAACTGCCCCCATAGGGTTTCCAAGCAGCAGTTGGTGGATTTGAACTGCTGACCTTTTGGTTAGCAGCCAAGCTCTTAACCACTATGCTACCAGGGCTCTAAATGATCACTAACCCTGCTGCCGTTTGAGTCGAGTCTCATAATTATTATAGTGAATACAAATCTCAGTCATCAAAGTCAGGTGTGCTAGAAATTCAACTTTATTTTTCTATACTTGTTCTTAATTTTTTTAAAGTTCTTATTCCTTTGCATAGCAGATGCTTAATCTCTGTCATTTCACATTCTTATCTGTTATGGGTTAAATTGTGTCCCCCCAAATGAAATGTGAAAGTTCTAGCCCCTGTGCCTAAAAATATGACCCTGTTTGGAAATAGGGGATTTCTTTTGTTATGTCAATAAGGTCATATCAGAGTAGGGTGGTTCCCAAACCTTCCCTTGTGAGAAGAGCAGAAAAGACACAGAGACACAGGGGGAAGGCAGACACCATGTCACAATGTAGACAAGCAGCGACAAACCCAGGAACTCCAAGGATGGCCAGCAGCTAGTAGAAGTTCAAAGAGCCAAGTGGAAACTTCTCCTAGAGCTGGCACCCTGAATTTGGACTTCTAGCCTCCTGACCTGTGAGAAAATAAATTCTTATTCTTTAAAGTCACACACTTTGTGTTATTTTCTTGATATGGCAGCAACGGGAAATAAGACACTTTCCCTGAAATAAACCTAAGTTTCAGGTGGCTCATGTACGTTTCTCCACACTGCATCTGCTAACCTGTTCCTCCTCCCTTCTGATCTTGGGTAGCCATCCACACAGATTCTAGCATCCAGGCTTTTTCATGTTCTCTCGGCCTCTCCTGTGGCCCTCTGGGGGACATGGGATTATTCTACTGCTCCTGTTCTGTGCCAGTGTAGGTCTCTGTGAGGCTATTTCAAGCCTGTCCATCTAGATGTGTGCACACTTTCTGTGCTGGGATCTTGAGACCTGGCAACAATCTATCTGAGAAAATGGTTTGTTGTCCCCTGACCCTGCCCATCCTGCCTCAGCCAATGAGAAAAGCAGGACATGAAACCCCTGTACTACTTAGCAGAATGACTAAGCTGGTATTATAAAGAAACCTCGAAAAACAGACGTTTATTTCTCTCTCACGTAATTGTCTTGGCCTGTCTGGGTTGGTGGGCAACTTGCTTCATGATGTCATTCTGGGAGCCAGCTTTCTTCCTTCTTAATGTTCCATCATCCCCCCGGCTATTTTCTTCTTCTCTGTGGTTAAAGGCAGGTTAGGGCACATTCATGTTCCAGACCACAGGGAGGAGAAAAGACAATAAGTCCAGGCAAGTCGCTCCCTTAAAGCAGGTGAGGTAGAAGTTGCACACACTATTTCCACTCAATCTTTTGATGAGAACTTGTCACATGACCACACCCCTACTGACTTACAAGCATTCCGTCCAGCTATCTTCAGTACTCTCCTTCTGGTAAATACTAGCTCCTTCTCTATGATAACATTCCCAATAGTGTTTACCTCCCATTTCAATTGGTGCCCTGGGGGAGCTTCCTCTTGGCCAGCCCCTTAACTGGCTCTAAAGGTGACGGTGGGTGACAAGATAAGGGAAGCTATTGCGGTAGAACCAACAGGTCTTGACAGCTGATAATGAATAATTGATGAAATATAAAGAGAAATTGAAGGTTTTTTTTCTTCTGGTTTTTAATTTTGAGTCTGGGGTGACTTAGAAGATGGTAGTGACATAAACTGATATGGGAGATAATGGAAGAGGCACAGATTTAATGAGACTAAAAACTAATAATGAAAATAATAACAATAAAAAAAATTAAAAAAAATAGGGGAAACCCTGTTGGCATAGTGGTTAAGCGCTACAGCTGCTAACCAAAGGGTCGGCAGTTCAAATCCGCCAGGTGCTCCTTGGAAACTCTATGGGACAGTTCTACAACTAATAATGAAAATAATAACAATAGCTAGCATTAAAAAAAACCCAAACCCGATGCTGTCGAGTCGATTCCAACTTATAGCGACTCTATAGGACAGAGCAGAACTACTCCCATAGAGTTTCCAAGGAGTGCCTGGCAGATTCAAACTGCCAACCTTTTGGTTAGCAGCCGTAGCACTTAAGCAGTACGCCACCTGGGTTTCCTAGCTAGCATATATTATTTAATGAGATTTTTGAATGAATGAATCCATTCAATCTTCAAAACAACAGTTATTTACCCTTGTTTTCCTAATTTAGAGATTAAGAACTTGGGGCTTAGAGAGGTAAAGTAAATTACCTAAAGTCATATTGCTTGAAGCAGCAGAATAGTCAACCCTGGCTTGAAAACCCAGTCCTCCTGCATGTAATCACTGTGTTATGTTGTATCCCTTTCTACATTGTACTGGGGAAAGAAATCTGATTTTAGAATTGGGAATGACTTCTGTCTGGGAAACTGGGAAAACTCAATGACTGGGAATGGGGGCTTGATGGCTGAGGGTGTCTTAACAGCTAGGGACTGGAATCATCTGGAAGCATCTCTCCTCACATTTTTGTGGTTGATGCTGACTGTTGGCTGAGACCTAAGCTGGTTCGCGCACATGTGGCCTCTCCATGTGGGTTGAGCTTCCTCACAACATGGCAGCCTTAGAGCATTTGGGCATTTTACAGGGCAGCTTAGGAAGGAATTAATTAGATTGGTTTTACCTGGATAATGTGGGATAATCTCCTTATGTTAAAGGAGCTAATTAGTAACCTTAATTGCAACTGTTAAGTCCCATCACAGCAGTAACTAGATTAATGTTGGATTGAACAACCAGGAGATAGGAATCTTGGTGCAGGAGATCTTTAGAATTCTGCTTATCACAGGGAGTATCTTGAACAGCAGGTCTAGATGCCGAGATCTATGAACCAAAAAGGCTGTTTAATTGCCCCATAGATACCCAACATCTAATGGTGAACCACAGAAAGGATAATCAAAATAAATACTCCCATTCAAAAAGGGGAAGGATGGGAGGCACGTCCTAGTTATTTGGTCCATAGCAATTCTGAAACCTCATCGGCAAATGCTGCCAGGACTCCCCACTCTGAAAATAGGTAATGTTCCTTGATTGAACCCTGGTTCTGCCCCCTAGGAGTAATGTTGTACAAACACAACTAAAAACAAAATCCCCTGCTAACCCAGAAAGCCTCTCCACCAAGATAGAAAAGAAAGAAAACAGTTTTATTACTGAATAAGAATTAAACCAGAATGTGATGCGCATCACAGGCAATCTGCTAAAGAGATTGCAAAGACAGAAAGAAATCTCAGTCAACCAGATACAATCCATTACATATATGTTCTTAAGATCAGTGATAACTTAGTTCTCAAGTAACAGGACTTGACAACACTATTTGACACACATAGTTCATCCTAAAGTCATCTGGTAATTGGTGGCCATCTGTGTTAGCTAAAAGCCTTTCTCCAAAGGAAAAATAAAACTTTTTATACCTTTATGACAGGAGGGAGTTTTTCAAGTTGGAGCTGGGCACTGCTGAAGTTAGGCTCCTACCCTCCCATGGAAACAGGGAGACAGGGTGCTCTCTTCCCTGATAATCACATTTCAAAGAGATGACTCCCAGGTTCTTCAGAAAGACATTCTGGGTGGTAAAGGTGGCAAGAGACTTATTTAGCTTTTAAAAAGATTTACACACATCTTAAAGGAGTAGAGAAAGATTTTACAATTTCATATTTTCTAAAGTAAATGCTCCAAGAAAGTGGGGTGCAGGGGCGTCTCTTTCCCTTATGGCACCAAGGAAATTTTTTTTTTGAATTTGTATTTGCCCTTACCTATTTTCCTCCATGGCTCTTGACTCTGCCCTTTGGGAGGTCGTTCCTTTTTCATCATTCCCCTTGTCCACTTCTGAAGAAGGCATTGGAAAGTACGCCATCTTTGGTGGCTGAGCAACGTTCACTGCCTGCTTCCTCCTTGCAGACATTTGGCGGCCCAGCAGTCTTTTTATATTTCAAGTAGTCTCAGACACTTATAGTCCAGGCTGTAGGAACTTTTTTCCAAAACACTTAAAAACTTGTGGGTTTTGGAATGCCCAGGGTGTTCTATATTTGATGCTATTCCATTTCATGTGCCAAAAGTCAAACCCATGACTCTTTCAAGTTATCCTTCCCTCTCTAGACATAATTACTGCTAATTCGGGCATACCAAGCTGCCGTGGCAACATGCCCTTGAGCTTCCTAGGAGCCCTTTTGTCTAGCTGTATGAATTGCTGAGGTGGGCATTCTGCTGGAAGGCAGAGGATGAACTTCTGGACCTTTGTCTCTATTAGGGATGGAGCCTTATGAGTTGAGTTGTCTGGAGCCTGTCAAGAAGATGTCTTCTCTTGTTCTATTCTCATGCCCTGCCCTAAGTATAAAAAAAAAGGCAATCAACAATGACGGTCTTTCAGATACAGCAGCTTGGGAAGCCCAGGGAGGGCCTTGGTACTTGCCAGCCATCCGCACCATTAACCATAATCCTTTGTCACAATGTAGAGTCACGCAGCCAGGCCCTGCCTTTTCTTTCATCCTCTCATCTAGGCTGTCACTCGCTTTCAGGAAATCATGCCAATTGGCCTTAGAACCCAAGCCAGTGGGGGACCCCTGGGAGAAGATGCCTGTCACTAAGTACATGCCTTAATTACTGCTGTCACCCGAAAACAGCCATGAAAAGGAAAGCAAGTGTGTGAACCCAGGAGAGCAGGAAAAGCTGCATTAGACCATCTTGTGCCAGGAGTTCCTGAGTCGTCTGGGCCAGGGCTTTTCACAGAGTAGGAAAGAGCCCCAGCAATTGTCCCTCAGCACGTAAATCTGCCCCGAGTCTGCCACATACTTGGAAAGGACCTGTTTTTCAGGGGCAGCTGATGCTGACAGGCAGTGTGTCTAGAAGGCCCTTATTGAGAATGGCAAATGCTCCCCCAGCTCACTTCATGCTGACCTCTGAGCTGAGTCTACTAGTGCTATTTCTATTGTACAGAACAGTTCAAAAGTTCAAGGTTAATTCTGGGGATATGGGTTAACTCCTTCTAAAGCACCATCCCTATGCTCTGGGCAGCTGTCACCTGGTGAATGCTAATATATATCTTTTTAGAATGGTTTAGACTGTGGTTCCCAAACCAGGCTGAATAGCATTTTAAAATTATAGATTGTCAGAGGCAACACTAGAAGATTCTGATCTTGTAGGTTTTGGATGGAGTCTATAAACATGTGTTATATAACGCTCTTTAGGCATAATAGTTAGGTACTATAATAAATACTCCCACCACCCATATTTTAGTGGCTTTACACAATCGAAGTGTCTTTCTTGCTCATATAACAACTTGGTGAATGTGTTCTTGGTCAGCAAGAAGCTTTCCTCCATATGGTGCTTCAGGGACCCAGGCTCCTTCCATCTTGTGTCAAAAATAAAACAAAAAGTAATTATGGCAATAACAATGGCAGAAAGAACTATTTCCCCTAGGACTGGGGAACCAAGGAAAAGACTGAAATTATTAAAACTTGGAAGCTTGGAGAGAGGGCCCATAAAGTAGAAACTAAGATACCTGAGAAGAGGCTGCTGCTGAGCTGGGCTAATATCACTAAGCTTGGAGGAGGTCACTATGAGTCAGAATTGACTTTACAGCACTGGGTTTGGTTTTTTTCTTTTTTTTTGATTGGAGAAGGACTCCCGCAGGGCTGTGAGGAGGGGGTGCTGGCTGGGTGGTGCTGATGTCTCCAAAAGGGCTTGATGGACTAATTCTGCCAACATCCTCCCTCAGAGCCTCCAGAAGGAACCAACCCTGTCAACATCTTGATTTCAGACTTCTGGCCTCCAGAGATGTGAGAGAATAAATTTCTGTTGTTTTAAACCTCCCAGTTGGTGGTATTTATTAGGGCAGCCCTGGGAAACTAATACAAGAAACTCTCTCTGGTAACCAGAAGAGGGTGGGGTTGGTCACCTGATTCAAATTATGGCTGCCTTGAAGGGGCTCTGGGCATTGGAGATTCTGGGCTTGGCAAGTATAACGCCAAGAAAGGTTAAACACACGTAGAGATTCCTAAAGACAACACAAGAATTCTTTCATTGTATAGTGGAATGAGCATTGGATGTGGACTCAGGCAAACCTGGGTTTAACTCCCCTCTCTGGTGTTAAGCAAGGCTGATATTTCCTCATTCTCAGTTTGCATATAGCACAATGGATATATCAATTTAGGAAGAGAACGCAAGTATAGACCTCTCAGCAATAGAAATGGGTTTATTTTTCCCCGTACAACAAGAAGTCTAGTTGTGGGTGGCTGCTGGCATTGGCTCAGTGCCAGCTTCTCAGATGTCTATTGACTTTTCTTTTATGCTTATTGCATAACAGTCATCTGACAGCTGCTCCATCTTGTCCCTTTCAAGGTAGGAAGGAAGGGGAAGTGGTAATAGACCCAAGTTTATGCCTATTATCAGGAAAAACAAAAGGCTTCCCAGAGTCCCCAGCAGATTTTTAATAAGACGGTGGATGTCTTACTGGCCAGGACAGTGTTAGATGGCTGTCCCTAGTTGCAGGGTAGGCTAGTATTATGGATTGAATGGTGTCTCCCCCCAAAAATATGTTGAAGTCCTAACCCCTGGTTCCTGTGAACATGACCTTGTTCAGAAATAAAGCCTTTGAAGATTTCATCGATTAACATGAGGTCCTACCAGAGCAGAGTGGGTCCTAATCCCGTATGAGTGGTGTCCTTATAAACGAGAAGAAGAGACGCAGAGAGACAGGGAGGGGTCATAGCCATGTGAGGATGTATCTATAAGCCAGGAAATGCCTGGGGCTACCAAAAGCTGGTAGAGACAAGAAAGTATCTTCCCCAGAGCCTTCGAAGAGAGCACGGCCCTGCTGACACCCTGAATTCAGACTACTAGCCCCCAGAACTCTGAGACAATAAATTTCTGTTCTTACGAGTCACTCAATTTGTGGTACTTCGTTATGACAGCCCTAAGAAATTAATACAGCGAGCATGGGAAGCGTGTGCCTGGGGCTGTGCACACTGCTTCCCAGAACACAACTGAGACTACGCTAGCAAAACCAAAAGGAAAGATGGACATTCACTGGAGTGGAGTAGAGCGGTGTCACAAAGGGGCTAATCATATCTGATCTGTTTTCTTCCAAGGTTGCTGTGAGGATCAAATGTATCTTAGAATGTGCTAGGGGCCTTTATTAAAATGAAAACACGCAAGATCTCTGCATAATTATTCTATTTTATATACCTGTTTTCTTAAAAACAGACCTTTTTTTAAATATTTAACTGTGAGAACCACCAAACAAAACTGGATATGGTCCAACTCTACCCACCCCTCCAACCTTGTTTCTCCTCACTGCCGGCTTTGCCGTTCACCACTTCCCTCTAACAACACTGACCTCTTTCCAAGTTCTTTGAATTCGTTAAGACTTTTCTCACTCAAGGGCCTTTACTTATGCAATTTTTTCCTACTTGGAACAGTCTTCCTCCTTTCCGTCACCTCTTAGGCAAGTTCACCTTGATTTTCTAACCTATGTGAAAATGTCTCTCTGTTGGTCTTTCAGAAGACCCAGAACACTCTTCATTCCTGCTTAGTATATCAGTTTGCATTTATCTGCTTAAAGCAGTCTAGTATAATGGTTATAGAAATGTATGCTAAAGTCAGACTGTCTGGATTTAATCCCTTCAAGGCTGTGTAATCTTAAGCGAGTTACTTTGACACCTTGGTGCTTCAGTTATCTCATGTGTAAAATGGGGATAATGACATTACTTACCACCACATGTCTGTTAGTTTGTCGTACTGTGGGGGCTTGTGTGTTGCAGTGATACTGAAAGCTTTGCCACCTGTATTTCAGATATCAGTAGGGTCACCGCTGATGGACAGGTTTCACTAGAGCTTTCAGACCAAGACAGACTAGGAAGAAGGACCTGGTGGTCTACTTCTGAAAAAATTGGCCACTGAAAACCTTATGAATAGCAGCAGAACATTACATGATATAGTGCCAGAAGATGAGTCCCTCAATTGGAAGTCACTCAAAATATGACTGGGGAAGAGCTGCTTCCTCAAAGCAGAGTCAACACCTTAATGATGTGGATGGGATCAAGCTTTCAGACCTTCATCTGCTGATGTGGCACCATTCAAAATAAGAAGAAACAGCTGCAAACATCTATTAATAATAAGAACATGAAATGTATGAAGCATGAATCTAGGAAAACTGGAAGTCATCAAAAATGAAGTGGAATGCATAAACATTGACATCCTAGGCATTAGTGAGCTGAAACAGACTGGTATTGGGCACCTTGAATCAGACAATCATTTGGTCTACTATGCCGGCAGTGACAAATTAAAGAGGAATGACGTCACGTTCATTGTCAAAAAACAACATTTCAAGATATATCCTGACGTACAATGTTGTCAGCGACAGATTAATATCCATATGCTTATGAGGAAGACCAGTTAATACCACTATTATTCAAATTTACACACCAACCACTAAGGCCAAGGATGAAAATATTGGAGATTTTCATTAACTTCTGCAGTATGAAACTGATCAAACATGCAATCAAGATGCACTGATGATTACTGGTGACTGGAATGCAGACATCGAAAACAAAGAAGGATTGGTAGTTGGAAAATATGGCCTTGGCGATAAAAACGATGCTGGAGATCACAAGACCAACAACTTCTTCTTTACAAATACCTTTTTCATCAACATAAATGGTGGCTATACTTGTGAACCTCTCCGGATGGAATACACAGGAATCAAATCTACTACATCTGTGCAAAGAGGCAACGGAAAGCTTAAAATCATCAGTCAGAAGAAGGCCAGGGGCTGAATGTGGAATAAACAGACGATCAATTGTTTATGTGCAAGTTCAAGTTGAAGTTGAAGAAAACAAAAACAAGTCCTCTAGTGCCAAAGTACAACCTTGAGTATATCCCACCTGAATTTAGAGACCTTCTCAAGAATAGATTTTGATGCATTGAATACTAACATCCGAAGACCAGATGAGTTGTGGAATGACATCAAGGACATCATACATGAAGAAAGCAAGAGGTCATTGAAAAGACAGAAAAGAAAATAAAGACCAAAATGGATGTCAGAAGAGACTCTGGAAACATGCTCTTGAACATGGAGTAGCTAAAGAGAAAGGAAGAAATGATGACATAAAAGAGCTGAACAGAAGATTTCAAAGGGCAGCTAGAGAAGACAAAGTATTATAATGAAATGTGCAAAGACCTGGAGTTAGAAAACGAAAAGGCAAGAACACACTCAGCATTTCTGAAGTTTAAAGAACTGAAGAAAACATTCAGGCCTTGAGTTGCAATATTGAAGAATCCTGTGGGCAAAATATTAAACGGCACAGGAAACATCAAAAGAAGGTGGAAAGAATACACAGAATCACTGTACCAAAAAGAATTGGTCAACATTCAACCATTTCAGGAAGCAGCATATGATCAAGATCTGATGGTACTGAAGGAAGAGGTCCAAGCTGCACTGAAGCCATTGATGAAAAACAAGGCTCCAGGAATTGATGGAATATTAACTGAGATATTTCAACAAACAAATGTAGCACTGGAAGTGCTCACTCATCTATGCCAAGAAATCTGGCAGACAGCTAGCTGGCCAATTGACTGGAAGAGATCCATATTTGTACCCATTCCAAAGAAAGGTGATCCAACAGAATGTGGAAATTACCAAATAATATAGTTAATATCACACAGAAGTAAAATTTTGATGAAGATCATTCAAAAGTGGTTGCAGCAGTACATTGACAGGAACTGTCAGAAATTCAAGCCGGGTTCAGAAGAGGACGTGGAATGAGGGATATCATTACTGGTGTCAGATGGATCATGGCTGAAAGCAGAGAATACTAGAAAGTCAAAAAAACCTGTGTTTCATTGACTGTGCAAAGGCATTTGAGTGTGTGGATCACAACAAGTTATGGATAACATTGCAAAGAATGGGAATTCCAGAACACTTAATTGTGCTCACAAGGAACCTGGACTTAGACCAAGAAGCTGTCGTTCAAACAGAACAAGGACATATTGCGTGGTTTAAAGCTACGAAAAGTGTGTGTCAGGGTTGTATCCTTTCACCATACTTATTTAGTCTGTATACTGAGCAAATAAGCTGAGAAGCAGGACTAAACGAAGAAGAACGGGACATCAGGATTGGAGAAAGACCCATTAACAACTTATGATATGCAGATGACACAAACTTCCTTAGTGAAAGTGAAGAAGACTTGAAGACCCTACTGAGGAAGATCAAAGACCACAGCCTTCAGTGTGGTTTACACCTCAACATAAAGAAAATAAAAATCCTCACAACTGCACCAATAAGCAACATCATGACAAACAGAGAAAATATTGAAGTTGTCAAGGATTTCATTTTACTTCAATCCAAAATCAGCGCACTTGGAAGTAGCAATCAACAAATCAAACAATGCATTCCATTGGGCATATCTGCTACAAAAGATCTCTTTAAAGTGCTGAAAAGCAAAAATGTCACTTCAAGGACTAAGGTGTGCTTGACTCAAGCCATGGTGTTTTCAATTGCCTCATATGCACCTTAAAGCTGGACAATGAATGAGGAAGACTGAAGAATTGATGCCTTTGAATTATGGTGTTGGCATATAATATTGAACATATTATGGACTACCAGAAGAACAAACGAATCTGTCGTGGAGGAAGTACAGTCGGAATGTTCATTAGAAGTGAAGATGGCAAGACTTAGTCTCACATACTTTGGACATGTTATCAGAAGGGACCAGTCCCTGGAGGACATCATGCTTGATAAAATAGAGGGTCAGCAAAAAAGAGGAAGACCCTCAAAGAGATGAAATGACAGAGTGGCTGCAACAATGGGCTCAATGATTATGGGGGTGGCACAGGACTGTGCAGTGTTTCATTTTGTTGTACATAGGGTTGCTATGAGTTGGAACTGACTCGATGGCACCTAACAACAACACAACAATATTGCCTATCTTATGGTGTGAAAGACTTATACGTAAAAAAAAAAAAATTTAAAAGCCATAAAACATTGCTGGATGAAATTAAAGGAAACCTAAATGAATGAACGGACATTCTGTGTTCACGGATTGGAAGACTTAATATTGTTAAGATGCTAATACTACACAAGCAATCTAGAGATTCAATGCAGTTTCCATCAAAATCCCGACAGCCTTCTTTGCAGAAATGAAAAAGGCAATCTTTAAATTTATATGGAACTATTTTTATAAAGGATCCCAATTAGCTAAAGCAATCTTAAAAAAAAAACAAAGAACAAAGCAGGCAGACTCACACTTCCTGATTTCAAAACATACTATAAATCTACAGCAATAAAAACAGACTGGTACTGGTATAATGACAGACATATAGACCAATTGGATAGAAGTGAAAATCTAGAAATAAACCCATACATCTATGGTCAATTGAGTTTTGACAAAGATACCAAGGCCACTCAATGGGGAAAGAATAGTCTCTTTAGTAAATGATGCTGGAACAACTGGATCTCCACATGCAAAAAAAACAAAGCTGGACCCACACCTCACACCATATGCAAAAATTAACTCAAAATGGATCAACGGCCTAAACGTAGGAACTAAAACCATAAAATTGTTAGAACAAACTTAGGTGTAATGCTCCAGGGTCTAGTTTTTGGCAGGGGATTCTAAGATAACACACAAAAACATGAGCAACAAAAGAAAAAAAAATAGATATATCGAACTTCATAAAAATTAAAAGCTTTTGCTCATCAAGGACCTTATCAACAAAGCGAAGAAATAACCTACAGAATGTGAGGAAATATTTAGGAATCATATATTGAATAAGGGTTTAATATCAGAAAATATTTAAAAAATCCTAAAATTTAACAACAAAAAGCCAAACAACCCAATAAAAAAGTGGTCAGAGGACTTGAATAGACATTCTACTAAAGAAGATAACACAAATAGTTAATAAGCACATGAAAAGATGCTCAACATCATTATTCATTAGGGAAATGCAAATCAAAACTACAAGAAGACACCTCTTCACCCCCACTTGGATGGCTATTATCAGAAAAATGGAAAGTAACAAGTGTTGGCCAGAAGGCGAAGAAATTGGAACAGTCATCCATTGCTGGTGGAACTGTAATACGGCACAGCTGCTGTAAAAATAATTTGGCAGTTCCTCAAAAAGTTAAACATAGAATTATCACATGACCAGCAATTAATTCTACTCCCAAAAAAATTGAGAGGAGGAAAGCAAACAGATACTCTTACAACAATGTTCACTGCAGTATTATTCAAATAGCAAAAAGGGGAAATAACTAAAATGTCCACCAACAGACAAGTGGATTAAAAAAAAATATGGTGTATACTTTACAATGGAACATTACTCAGCCATAAGGAGAAATGAAGTTTTGATACATGACTGTAAAAATGGCGTGGGGGTGGTGTCTGACCTCCTCTAACTTCACAACGGGAAAGAAGAATCAAAATCAACAGGCCAAGGCTGATTCCTCTGAGGCAGAGGTCAGACATGCCTTCTCTCCCCGCCATCTTTACCAGCTCTGACACCAACTTTCCCTCCTACAGCACTCTCTACTGGATTCAATAATTCATTGCAATGGCCACACAGAACTCACAGACCATACTCACAATTATGGGGTTTATTAGGGAAGCAACATACCTATTAAATCTGTATGCTGAGCAAATAATACGAGCAGCTGGACTATATGAAGAAGAATGGGGCATCAGGATTGGAGGAAGACTCATTAACAACCCGCGTTATGCAGATGACACAACCTTGCTTGCTGAAAGTGAAGAGGACTTGAAGCACTTACCAATGAAGATCAAAGACCACAACCTTCAGTATGGATTGCACCTCAACATAAAGAAAACAAAAATCCTCACAACTGGACCAATGAGCAACGTTGTGATAAACGGAGAAAAGATTGAAGTTCTCAAGCATTTCATTTTACTTGGATTCACAATCAACACCCATGGAAGCAGTAGTCAAGAAATCAAAAGATGCATTGCATTGGGTAAATCTGCTGCAAAGGACCTCTTTAAAGTGTTGAAGAGCAAAGATGTCACCTTTAAGACTAAGGTGCTCCTGACCCAAGACATGGTATTTTCAATCGCATCATATGCATGTGAAAGCTGGACAATGAATAAGGAAGACTGAAGAAGAACTGACACCTTTGAATTGTGGTGTTGGTGAAGAATATTGAATATATACCATGGACCACCAAAAGAACCAACAAATCTGCCTTGGAAGAAGTACAACCAGAATGCTCCTTGGAAGCAAGGATGGCGAGACTGTGTCTTACATACTTTGGACATGTTGTCAGGAGGGATCAGTCCCTGGAGGAGGACATCATGCTTGGTAGAGTACAGGGTCAGCAGAAAAGAGGAAGACCCTCAACGAGGTGGATTGACACAGTGGCTGCAACAACGAGCTCAAGCATAACAACGATTGTAAGGATGGCTCAGGACTGGGCAGTGTTTGTTCTGTTGTGCATAGGGTTGCTATGAGTCGGAACTGACTCGATGGCATCTAACAACAACAACAACAGGTTACAATTCAGGTTCAGGAACACTCAAAGATACAGTTCTTCCATCAGGACAGCCTCTTTCCAGCCACGCTCACAGGCATGCCTCTCCCTGGTCCTCAGTCTCTGCCCAAAGGCACTCAACTTTCTTGCTCTGTGAGCTGGGAAACCCACTGTGCTGTCTCCTGCAGGCCTCTCCTGCCAGTCTCTCCTTCCTTGATGGTGGTGAGTTCTTCTCTTTCCTGCATCTGGGGTGGCTCATTTCAAGCCCAGGAAAATGGCAAAACCGACTAATTCCTTTGGTGGGCCACAATTACCCTATTACACAGTCCCACCCAATTGCTTGGATGGGTGTGGAGAGCAGGCTAGCTGAAAGCAAATGAAGAAGTAAACAACATGTGAAGAAAGCAGATAAAGAAGATGATGTAACCTAGAGGAGAAAAACAACTTTATCAACAGAAGAACCAGGACCAACTAAGTCACAAACAAGGACTTACCAATATCAACCAAACGGGCTCAAAGAGCTCCAGCTAAGTCGTAAACAAGTACTTATCCAACACCAACCAAAAAGGCTCACAGAGCCACAGCGTGTATAAAAGAAGAGACACTAAGACTCAACTTTGCTCGGAGCATATCAGAGTCACCCTCATTCGGACAGTGGAGAGGTGGTGTGAGACCCCTCACCTGCCAGAGGACTCCCTGTGCGAGAGGTTGATCTACAGAGGTCCCAGAGCCAGCTGAGTTTGGAAGTAAGCGCGATTGGCCTTCGAGCCACCCCCGGTCTCCACTCAGCCTGAAAGGAAGTCGATCCCTCTGTGACCCTTGCTGAGGTAGAGGCCTGATATAGTGCTCCTGAGCCCAATGAGACAACGTGGTCAAGAGTGACAGAGGTGTCTGGACTTTGGACTTTGGAGTTTGTTTGCCATAAGCTTGCTTGCTCTCTTTCTCTCTCTTACCCTTTTGGTGACTGAGGCCTCTGGAAAGACACAAATCATTTGGAGTAGTCGATAGCAACCCCCTCCTCACGACAGTGGGAGTTACAAAACCTTGCCTAGAAAGGTCACGCCAAAGTGATCCATCTCACTGCAATGATACAACATGGATGAACCTTGAAAGCAGAGAAATAAGCCAGTCGCAAAAGGACAAATATTGTATGATCCTACTTACATGAACTATCTAGAATAGGCAAGTACATTGAGACAAAAGTTTATTAATGGTTACCAGGGGCAGAAGAGAGGGGCAAAAGGGGAGCCATTGCTTAGGGGGCACTGAGGTTCTATTAAAGGTGATGGAAAAATCCAGAAATGGAGAGTAGCGATGGTTGCATAACATGATGAACATAACAGATCTCATTAAATTGTACACGGAAAGTTTTCCTGAAATGGCAAATGTTTGGATATGTTTATTTTTACCACAACTAAAAAACAAAAAAGATTACCTACCTCATGGGTTTGTGAGGAGGATTAAATGCATTAATGTTTGCAAAGTGTTTAGAACAGTGCCCTGTGCATAGTACGGACTGTGTGAGTAATAAATGTATTCACTCTACTGTACTGTATGTCTCCTGAAGACAGTGTGCGTGTGTATCTGTTCTTTCACTACCTAAAATAGTGGCTAGCATAGTGCTGGACTTTGCCATTGTTTTGTGTCTGTGCGTGTTTGCCCACGTTGTTGCCGTCGAGTTGGCTCCAATTCATGGCAGCTTTATGTATAACAGAATGAAATGTTGCCCAGTCCTGCTCCACCTTTATGACTGAAGCTATGTTTGAGTCCATTGTTGTGGCTATTATGTGCTGCCTTCCAACCTAGGGGGCTCATCTTCCAGCACTATTATCAGACAATGTTCTGATGTGATCCATAAAGTTTTCACTGGTTTATTTCCAGAAGTAGTTTGCCAGACTTTCTTCCTTTTTGACTCTAAAACCAAAAAAACCAAACCTGTTGCTGTCGAGTCAATTCTGACTCATAGTGACTCTACAGAACACAGTAGAACTGCCCCCATAGGGTTTCCAAGGAGCAGCTGGTGAATTTGAATTGCCAACCTCTTGGTTACTGCCAAGCTCTTTAACCACTGTGCTGCCAGGGCTCCTTACTGCACCTACAAAACCAAGCCAAACCTATTGCTATCAAGTCGATTCTGGCTCATAGTGACCCTATAAGACAGAGTAGAACTGCTCCACAGAGTTTCCAAAAAGTGCCTGGTAGATTTGGACTGCTAACCTTTTGGTTAGCAGCCATAGAGCACTTAACCACTGTGCCACCAGGGTTTCTTTTTTTGCACCTAGTGGGTATTAAATATTTGTTGAGTGATTGGATAAATATATGAATAACTGAGCGATATTCTAAATTGGGGTGGAGGGAACAACCAGGTTACCAAAACTAGCACATCTCAGCTTTTCAGAAAGTATTAGTTAACAAGTAGCAGTTTCTGACTCATTTGGGATTGAACTTGGAACCGATCTCCAGGATGTTAGGATGACAAAGTGCATGACCTATATGGATCAACACCCCAGAATTTTCTCTTTCTTCATTCCCAGCTAACCAGTAGATCTGGAGTACTGCTAAGTCAGACCACCTAAAAAATGGAAACGAGACTCCCCACGGGACCAAGGCACACATTCCCACCCATTTATAACATTTCAGCATTGATGAGGTGCTTTGCTCACTGACTCCAGAACCCTTGGGACAGCTGCTTCCCTGGGTAGTCTGAGCTCTGGCCCCTGTCGTTACTTAGGGCTATTCTGACTCTCTCTGAAGAGGATATTCCAACCCCAAATAATGACATCTTTATGGGCCAGCTGTACCGCATTCCCTTTTAGAGGCAACCAAGGCTTTTAAATCTTTTGAAAAACACATCTAAGTTCCACTGTGGGGACTCACATCACCCCACAGGCTGCTCTACTAATTCTTATCCAATGCTGGGTCTCAGAGGAGCCATTAGAAACCTAATAAAAGAGACCTCGGTCACCCTGGCTGGCTTCCAGAGCCTGATATTCCCTCCCCCTGCTTTGTTGGAGCCTTTGCAGAACCTCTGAGCATTTCCTGTATCCTCTGGTCTCCCCCAGCGAACAGGTTAATGTTCAGCTTGCCTGCCTTCTGCGGACCACTTGTGTTTCTGTTTCTGTTTGGTGAATGGCCTCAGGTTGTCCCATTTCCTGCTCTGGCTCAGCTCTAAGGCTCTCTATTAACAGTTTGTTTGCAAAGCTCATGGTGGTCTGTGAACTTATCTGGAATTTCCTGGAAGGGAAACAACTGCTGCATGCAGAACTTCAGTCCCAGTGGAACATCTCTGCCACTCTTTCCTCAGGCAATTCCTGCTCACAGTCTCTGGCTATCTATCCTTCCCACTCTCCCCCCACCCCCCAACTCCCACACATACTTGAAAATATCCCCTCACTCCCAGTAGGACCCTTTTAGGGGTCCTGTTAAGAGAGAAAAAACTCTATTCTATCCCCCAAAGATGATACCATGCAGGGGTGCCTATTATGTGGGGGATGTTGCTTTCCACAAAACTTCTTAAGGGACAGTTTGAGGAGAAATCTTAGGTCAGTCTTTTAGAAGCTATTTGCTGTTTGCATATGTATTCAAGTGAATTCCTGTCCTCACTGAGGTCTGGTTGTGACAACCAAGCTGCCAGCTGGGGAGGAGGGAGAAGAGCAACAAGTGCAGAGTTTTGCTTGGGTACAAATGCCTCCAATGGAGCCTTTTCCTGTCCATCAGGCTGGCGATCACTCTGAACTCCTTCCCTAAGGGCACCCCAGGGCCAGAAAGTCAGCTCCTGGAATTCCCTCCCCATTCTCCTTCTTTGGTCACCTCTGTCCTCAACGGTAGTGTCCATTTCCTTGAGGATGGGCCATCCTGAGGGAAGAGGAGCCAAGCTTGGCCTGCTTCCTGTGTTGTGGGTTTTGGGTAGAATCCAGGTGGTAATAGCTCTACTTTAGTCAAATCCATGTAAGTCATCAATATGCAACTGAATTTCTCAAGGTTGATAGGGACGAAACAACCTTAAAAATGATAATAGATTCTGACTTGGAAGACGACTCAGAAGTTGTCATAGAGAGGTCTGAGACCAGCCAAATTTCACTGGTGTTGAGGCTTTTTTAGCCACACCAACCTCTCCTGAAATGAAATCTTACTGAGAAGCCCATGGGGTTTTCAGACCCCACAGACGTAGCCTCCTCATCTTCTTGGTATTACCAAGGCTCTTATGTTGAATGCCTAAGACTCTAGAACAGGTTAAAAGTCATTCATTTCGATGGAGAAAAGTGTGGCCCAGATAACAAACTGATTGACCTAAGTTTATAGTTACTTGGAAACTGGGGCACAATGGAATCCAGATCTCTTGAAGCCGGATTTATTCACTCACAGGAGTCCCTGGGTGGTGCAGACTGTTAAAGTTCTTGGCTGCTAATGGAAAGGTTGGTGGTTTGAGTCAACCCACAGGCACCTCAAAGAAAGGCCTGGCACTCTACTTCCAAAAATTCAGCCATTGAAAACTTTATGGAGCACAATTCTACTCTGACACCCATGGGGTTGCCATGAGCTAAAGTCCACTCAAAGGCAACTGGCACCATGTGTCTGACAGTTTGTCATATTGTGTTTCTGTGATGCTGGAAGCTATGCTACTAGTATTTCAAATACCAGCAGGGTCATTCATGATGGACAGGTTTCAGTGGAGCTTCCAGACTAAGACAGACAAGGAAGAAGGACTTAGTGGTCTACTTCTGAAAAAAATGGCCAGTGAAAACCTTATGAGTAGTAGCAGAATATTGTCTGGTACAGTGCCAGAAGATGAGCCCCTAGGATTGGAAGGCACTCAAAGTACCACTGGGGGAGAGCTGCCTCCTTAAAGTAAAGTCCACCTTAATAACATGGATGGAATCAAGCTTTTGGGACCTTCATTTGCTGATGTGGCATGGCTTAAGTAAGAATAAGGAGCTGCAAACATCCATTAATAATTGGAATGTGGAATGTACAAAGTACAAATCTATGACAAATGAAAATCATAAAAATGAAAAACAATTCGTGAAGATCAATATCTTATATATTAGTGGGCTGAAATGGACTAGTACTGGCTATTTTGAATCAGAAAATTATATGGTCTACTATGCCGGGCGTGACATATTGAAGAGGAATGGCATTGCATTCATTGTCAAAAAAACCATTTCAAGATCTAGTCTGAAGTACAACACTGTCAGCGATAGGATAATATCCATATGCCTATAAGGAAGACCAGTTAATATGACTATTATTCAAATTTACGCACCAACTACTAATGCCAAAGATGAAGAAATTGAAGATTTTTACTAACTTCTGCAGTCTGAAATTGATCAAACATGCAGTCAAGATGCATTGATAATTACTAGTGATTGAAAAAATGAAAGTTGGGAACAAAGAGGAAGGATTGGTAGTTGGAAAATGCAGCCTTGGTGATAGAAATGACACTGGAGATCACGTGATAGAATTCTGCAAGACCAATGACTTCTTCACTGCAAATACCTTTCTTCAACAACATAAACAGCAACTACACATGTGGACCCCACTGAACGGAAAACACAGGAGTCAAATCGATTACATATGTGGAAGGAGGCAATGGAAAAGTTCAACGCCATCAGTCAGAACAAGGCCAGGGGCTGACTGTGGAACAGATCATCAATTGTTCATATGCAAGTTCAAGTTGAATTTGAAGAAAATTAAAACAAGTCCTTGAGTGCCAAAACACAAACTTGAGTATAACCCACCTGAATTTAGAGACCATCTCAAGAATAGATTTGACGCATTGAACACTAATGACTGAAGACGAGACAAATTGTAGGATGACATCAAGGATATCATACATGAAAGAAAGCAAAAAGTCATTAAGAAGACCAGAAAGAAAGAAAAGACCAAAATGTATGTCAGAAGAGACTCTGAAACTTGCTCTTGAACATAGAGTAGCTGAAGTGAATGGAAGAAATGATGACATAAAAGAGCTGAACAGAAGACTTCAAAGGGTGGCTCCAGAAGGCAAAGTAAAGTATTAAAATGAAATGTGCAAAGACCTGGAGTTAGAAAACCAATGGGGAATAGCACACTTCGCGTTTCTCAAGCTAAAAGAACTGAAGAAAAAATTCAAGCCTCGAGTACAATAGTGAGGGTTCTATGGGCAAAATATCCAACGACACAAGAAGCATCAGAAGAAGATATAAAGAATACGCAGAGTCACAGTACCAAACAAAGTAGATTAACCTTTAACCATTTCAGGAGGTAGCATATGATCAGGAACCAATGGTACTGAAGGAAGAAGTCCAAGCTGCACTGAATTTACTGGCAAAAAACAAGGCTTCAGGAATTGACGGGATATCAGTTGAGATGTTTCAACAAACAGATGCAACGTTGGAAGCACTCACTTGTCTATGCCGAGAAATTTAGAAGACAGCTACCTGGCCAACTGACTGGGAGAGATCCATATTTGTGCCCATTCCAAAGAAAGGTGAGCAACAGAATGCCGAAATTATCAAACAATATCATTAATATTACATGCAAGTAAAATTTCACTGAAGATAATTCAAAAGTGGAATAATTTAAAAAGGGAAGTGCCAGAAATTCAAATCAGATTCAGAAGAGAACATGGAAGAGGGATGTCATTCCTCATGTCAGATGGATCCTGGCTGAAAGCAGAGAATACCAGAAAGATGTTGACCTGTGTTTTATTGACAATGCAAAGGTATTTGACTACATGGATCATAACAAATTATGGATAACATTGCTAAGAATGGAATTCCAGAACACTTAATTGTGCTTAAGAGAAAACTGCACATAGACCAAGAGGCAGTTGTTCAAACAGAACAAGGGAATTCTGCATGGTTTAAAGTCAGGAAGGGTGTATGTCAGGGTTGTTATCTTTCACCATACTTATTCAACCTGTATGCCGAGCAGATAAACTGAGAAGGTGTTCTATATGGAAGATGAATGAGGCATCAGGATTGGAGGAAGACTCATTAAAAACTTGCTATATGCAGGTGTCACAACCTTGCTTGCTAAAAGTGAGGAGGCCTTCAAGCACTTACTGATGATGAAAGATGACAGCCTTCAGTGTGGTTTATACCTCAACATAAATAATACAAAAATCGTCACAACTGGGCCAATAAGCAACATTTTGATACACAGAGGAAAGACTGAAACTGTCAAGGATTTCATTTGACTTGGATCCACAATCAACACCAATGGGAACAGCAGTCAAGAAATCAAATGACATATTATTGCATTGGGCAAATCTGCTGCAAGAGACCTCTTTGAAGTGTTAAAAAGCAAAGATATCACTTTGAGGACTAAGGTGTGCTTGACCCAAGTCATGGTACTTTTAATCACCTTGTATGCATGAGAAGGCCAGACAATGAATGAGGAAGACCAGAGAAGAATCGATGCCTTTGAATTATGATGTCGGCAAAGAATATTGAATATACCATGGATTGCCAGAAGAATGAACAAGTCTGTCTTGGATGAAGTACAGACAGATTCTCCTTGGAAGTGATTATGAGACTTTGTCTCATCTAATTTGGACATGTTATTAGGAGGGATCAGTTCCTGGAGAAGGACATTATGCTTGGTATTATAGAGCACGTCAACAAAAAAGAGGATGACCTTCAGTGAGACGGACTGACATAGTGGCTGCAACATTGAGCTCAACATAGTAACGATTGTGAGGATGCGCAGGGCTGGGTAGTGTTTCGTTTTGTTGTACATAGGGTGCTATGAGTTGGAATTAACTCAACGACACCTAACAACAATAACAAATGTTTTGCAATGTAGAGCCATAATATCCACATTTGTTAAAAACTCAGTCTTATGGTGAAATTTTTCAATCTCATTGCTAGTCTTTTTTTTTTTTTAATCAACTTTAGTAATTTCTCTTGGTGGGCTAAAGTTCATTGTTTAGTGTTTAATTTAAAGAGAATATATGGAAGCTATATTTACTGAATTCTTGTACACTCAAAAAACCTTTTTTTATAGCCTGATTTTTAGATCATTTTTTTCTTCTTGACACTGGGAAGGCATTGCTCTATTGACTTCTAGTCTTGCAAGTTGTTATGGAGAAGACAGAGGCCAGTCAAATTTCTTATTCCATCTCCAACTGTTAGACACAAAAGCAAGGCCATCTTGGATCCTTCAGCCCCAGTCAAGCAACAGGAAGACTACAGTTTCCTGAGGGACCCCAAGTGAGACCATCCAAAGAACTGCTCTGCTGACCTCAGCCCAAACTGCTAACTCATTAGTAGATAAATCATTAGCAGGTAAAATAACCTTGTTGCTGTTGAGTCAATTCTTACTCATGGCGACCCCATGTGTTACAGAATAGAACTGCTCTGTAGGGTTTGCTGTAATCTTTATGGAATCAGATCACCAGACATTTCTTAGGTTAGCAGTCAAGTATAAACTTTTGGCACCACCCAGGGACCTTGAGCAAATAAAGTAGTGGTTCTTTTAAGCCACTAAGTTGGGGGGTGGCTTGTTACACGGCAGTTGGTATCTGATACACAGAGCTAGCAGGAGTTCTCCTTGGATCACTGTACAGTTTCTTACCATTCAAAGTTATTTGGGTGGCTAAGTAGTACGGCCTTTGTTTCTCTCCAGTCAACAGATAGCAGCAGCTGCAGGACTGCTCACGATGCAATGAAGAAATTCTTGCTTCCAGAGACTGCCTCCTGCACGCATTCTCAACTTCTCCTGGGGGCCCAGCTTGGCTCTGACGACTTTCATACTCACCATCTCTCACAGCACCTCCCTGCACTCCTGTCTGACTTACAGCAAACCTGGCGGCCTTCCTCCAGATACTGGAGTTAGGCTCACAGAGATTTCCTAGTTTCATCACAAATGGAATTGCATGGGCTTCTTGATTTTTTTTTTTTTTTGAGTGATTTCCTAGAGGAGAAGAAGCAAGTTCTATCTTTTGTCTGCCATTTAAAAATATTGGAATAATAAAACTTAAAAAACAAAGTGGGGGGACTTACATAGGATTTTCAGCTTTTTCTTTTGTCAGATAAGAATATTAAAAAAGAAAAGTGATTTTTTATTATCATCATTTCAAAAAAGGAAATCATTACGATGCTTAAACTATTGTAATCACATAAACTCAGGAAAAGGATAATCCTTTTTAAGAGAGAATTAATGTATGCTGTATCATAACAGATATATTGGAAAATATTAATTTCTGAAGATGCAACTTAAAATTTGACTTTACATGATTTTCCTTTAGGTAGGCTGTCAACAAGAAAATGAGCCTGCAAACAAAATAAGGGCAGTAATCTTTATGTTTAGGAATAAATTAATCTCTTTCCGTTTCTGCACAAAGTAATTATTATTACTTTAAGATAGTGATAATTATTTTGATGCCAAATCAGGTTTTGTACTTCCTTATCTTAAAACCCAAAAACCAGTTGCCATAGAGTTGATTCCAATTCACCGCAGCCTCACGCGTTTCAGAGTAGCACTGAGCTCCACAGGCTTTTCTTTTTTTTGTTTAAACAAAACAAAACAAAACCATTGGGGTCATGTTGATTCCGATTCATGGTGACCCTATAAAAAAAAAATTTACAGAGTAAAACTGCCTCATAGGGTTTCCAAGGCTATAACCTTTATGGAAACAGACTGCCACATCTTTCTCCTTTGGAGGCTGGTGGGTTCAAACTGCTGACCTTATGGTTAGCAGCCAAACACTTAACTACTGTGCCATCAGGGCTCCTTCTTTTTATTTAAATACAATTTCTTTATTTATTCACTTTTTGTTGTTCAGAGTATACACAGCAGAACATACACCAATTCAACAATTTGTACGTGTACAATTCAATGACATTGATTACCTTCTTCAAGTTGTGCAACCATTCTCAACCTCCTTTTCTGAGCTGTTCGTCCCCCACACAAACTCACTGCTCCCTAAGGTTCCTATCTAATATTTCAAGTTTCTGTTGTCAGTTTGATCCCATATAGATAGATCTTAACAGAACACCACGCTCAAGGCAGACATTCTTTACTAATTAAGCTAAACTATGGTTTGGCTTTAAGATCTCAGGGGATATTTTTGGTTTAAGCTTTAAAGATTATCTCAGGACAATAGTTTCAGGGGTTCGTCCAGCCTCCATGGCTCCAGAAAGTCTGGATTCCATGAGAATTTGAAATTCTTTTCTGTTTTTCCCGTTTTGATCAGAATTCTTCTATAAAATCTTTGATTAAAATGTTCAGTAATGGTAGCTATTCCATTTCCTCCTCTTATTTCTGACTCTCCTTCTTCCTCTGTTGCTCCAGGTGAATAGAGACTAATCGTTGTACCTTGGATGAACACTCGCAACCTTTGAAGACTACAGGCACTACACAACAAACTAGGAGGTAGAACAGAAGCACTAAACATGGTATTAGGCCAGTTAACTGAGATCTCCCATGAAGCCATGACCCTAAACCTACAAACCAAGAAACTAAGTCCCATGAGGTGTTTGGCTGTATGTAAGTAGCCTCAGTAGCTGTTCTTTTTGTTGTTTTTTGTAAACATATCTATTACACAATTTTTGCCAATTCGCCTTTTACAGGTGTACAAGCTATTGACAGCAGTTACATTGATGAGCTGTGCAACCCTACAGGGTTTTCAATGACTGGATTTTCAGAAGTAGATCACTAGGCCTTTCTTCAGAGGCACTTCTGGGTGTGCTTGAACCTCTAGCCTTTCAGTTAGCAGCCAAGCGCGTTAACCATTTTTATTACCCAGGGACTCCTATCTTAAAATGTTGCTGTTGTTAGTTGCCATTGAGTCGCTTCTACCTCATGCCAACCCTATATGTGCAGAGTAGAACTGCTCCATAAGATGTTCACGGCGGTGACTTTTCAGAAGTAGATCACCAGGCCTGTCTTTCAAGGCCCCTGTGGGTGGGTTTGAACCAACATTTCAGCTAGTAGCTGAGTGCTTAGTTGCACCACCTGGGGATACTCGGTTAACCACAACAGTCCTCTCTGGTTCAAACCACTTCTGAATTTAGGCTTTGCAATCACTTCGGATATACCTCACTGCTTCTTTACACAGGGCATCCAACAGAGTTGGGGGTCATTTTGTAGGTAGAGGAAGGACTTTGCTCCAGAATTAAATTCATCAAAACTCCATCATCCTTATCTCTTTCCCTTTGCCTTCATTGCCGACTGTGGTTGCAGTGACACACTGCCTAAGCTTTAGATAGATAACTTGCAATTCAGACCTCCAGGTTTTCAAAGCTGTACCTCTGAATCCAGCTGTGGGGTTCATGCCACCTCCCTCTCAAGCATTTAATAAAACCCCCAAAACCATTGTATTACAGAATAGAACTGTACCATAGGGTTTTCTTGGCTGAAATCTGTATGGAAACAGATTGCCAAGCCTTTCTTTCATGGTGCTGTTGTTCAAACAGCAAATTTTTAGGTTAGTAATTGAATGTAAACCATTTGCTCCACCCAGGGTCCTTCTAGCACTTAGTATCTCCAGCAAAATGTTTGTGGGATAACAATGAACAGCTCATTGCAGCGTCCCTGGGCCACAGCCTGAGACTGGTGGCTGTCTACACCAAGTTTGTCTTGGTGTCCCCCAGGGTCTGGCTCACTAAAGACCTACTAAACACATTTGGTGCATGGGTTAAACTTAGAACAGGCAGAGCTCCCAAAGAGTAGACACCGATATGAGTGCAATTAAGGATACTTTTTTCTTCTTTTCAGAGAAAAGAAAGAAGCATCATTTAGAAACCCAAGGAGAAGGTCTGGGAGGGGCTGAGAGAAGAGCTCGGGTGGGGACTGGTTTTGTAGAAGACTCTGGGGTTTCTAGGGAGCCCTGGGGAACTCCAGTCTATCCCACATGTGGCTGGAACCTCCCTGACCACCAACACACACACAACTTCCAGAGAAAGGCAAGCCTCTCTCTTGTCTGGTGGGTCTTATGGCCACCCTCATGATCAATAGCCCACCAGGAAGGGCTAAACAGACTAAAAAAAGCTTGTGTCTAAGAACACGAACATGAACTCTCCTATGGGAAATGGGCAGGCCCTTTGGCACTCCTCCAAAAGGCCCAGCATGGACTCAGCAGGGCCAGCCCTTCCCTATCTTCTTGCTGCTGCTTTTGTTTCGGGGCCCATTCACTTGCCACTACTTTTCCCCACTTGAAATCAGACCCCAAGCAGATTGTTGTCAAATCCCACGGGCACAGTGCTTGCAATAGGGATGCAGAGAAGTGGGCACTGAAAGCTGAGCTTCCATTCTGGCCCTGCCTTCTGCTCACTGTGTAATGATGGGCACACCCTAAATCTCGTTGGATATTAAGTTTCTTCATCCTATAAAAGGCAATTAGATTAATACTGGTACTTGAACTACCAGCCTGCAAGGTGGCTGTGGGGTCCAAACGAGTCAACGAAATTAAGGAATTATAATGAGTAATAATGGGGATAACTTGGGTGCTAATTGTATCTGTTCACCCCTCACCTGAACTTCCTTAATTACCAGGAATCAAAAAGGGGTACGCGGCGAGGGAGAGAAGGAAAGAAAAAGAAAAGAGCAGAGAAGTGGCAGTACCATTCCAGAGAACTTAAAAAAAAAAAAAAAAGTTTCAACTACTATAAAAAAAATTATATAAAAACAAAAAAGACTGGGAGAAAATATAAGATATTAAGCAGCATTGGTTATTCATGAGAGGATTGTAATTTTTATTTTCTACTTTTATAATAAGCAATCCTCCTCCTCCCCCACACTTCAGTTATCCCAATGCCAGGTGTGCCCAACAGCATAGGGAGCCTGGGCCAGCCCAAGGCATCCTGGGGCCTCGACTACATAGGCAGCCATGGAAGGAGGACAGAATGCAGAGGAGAAAGATGAAGACTGAGAAAGTGATGGCACCAACACAGCTCAGTCTGCCAGGGAGCACAGAGAAGGAAAAACCCTACGTGGCAGGCTGTATTTGGCTCTGGGACACCTGTACAAGCCCAGGTAGGGAATTTTATAGATATAGATCATAAATGGTGACTATACACGTGGACCTCTTCTAATGGAATACACAGAAATCAAATCGACTACATCTGTAGAAAGAGATGATGGAAAAGCTCAATTTTATCAATCAGAACAAGGCCTGTGACTGTGGAACAGACCATCAATTGCTCATGTGCAAGTTCAAGTTGAAGCTGAAGAAAATTATAACAAGTCCATGAAAGTCAAAGTTTGATCTTGAGTATATCCCACCTGAATTTAGAGACCATCTCAAGAATAGATTGGATGCATTAAACACTAATGACCCCAAACCAGACAAGTTGTGGGAGGAGGTCAAGTACATCATACATGAAGGAAGCAAGAGATCATTAAAAAGACGAGAAAGAAAGAAAAGACCAAGATGGATGTCAGAAGAGACTCTGGAAACTTATTCTTGAACATAGGATAGCTAAAGGGAATGGAAGAAATGATGGAGTAATAGAGTTGAACAGAAAATTTGAAAGCGTAGCTTGAGAAGACAAAGTAAAATATAATGAAATGTGCAAAGACTTGGAGTTAGAACACCGAAAGAGAAGAACATGCTTGGCATTTCTCAAGCTGAAAGAACCGAAGAAAAAATTCAAACCTCAAGTTGTCATAGTGAAAGATTCTCTGGGCAAAATATTGAATGACACAGGAAGTGTCAAAAGAAGATGGAAGGAATACACAGAGTCACTGTACCAAAAAGAAATGGTCGACATTCAACCATTTTGGGAGGTAGCATATGATTAAGAAGGGGTGGAATTGAAAGACCTCCAAACTGCACTGAAGGCACTGGAGAAAAACAAACTCCAGGAATTGACAGAATACCAATTGAGATGTTTCGACAAACAGGTGCAACACTGGAAACACTGATTTGTCTATGCCAAGAAATTTGGAAGACAGCTACCCGCCCAAACAACTGGAAGATATCCACATTTATGCCTATTCCAAAGAAAGGTGATCCAACTGAATGCAGAAATTATCAAACAATATCATTAATACCACATGCAAGTAAAATTTTGCTGAAGATCATTCAAAAGCAGTTCCAAGAGTACATTGACAGGGAACTGCCAGAAATCCAAGCTGGATTCAGAGAGGATGTGGTACAAGGGATATCATTGTCAGATGGATTCTGGCTGAAAGCAGAAAATACCAGAAAGATGTTTACTTGTGTTTTATTGACTATGCAAAGGCATTTGACTGTGTGGATCTTAACAAATTATGGATAACATTGTGAAAAATGGGAATTCCAGAATACTTAGTTGTGCTCATGAGGAACCAGTATAGAAGCAGTTCTTTGAACAGAACAAGGTGATGTTGGGTGATTTAAAGTCAGGAAAGGTGTGTATCAGGGTTGTATCCTTTCAACATACTTATTCAATCTGTATGCTGAGCAAATAATCTGAGAAGCTGGACTACATGAAGAAGAACAGGGCATCAGGATTAGAGGAAGATGTATTAACAACTTGATATACGCAGATGACACAACCTTGCTTGTTGAAAGCGAAGAGGACTTGAAGCCCTTACTAATGAAGATCGGTATGGACTACACCTCAACATAAAGAAAACAAAAATTTCACAACTGGACCAATAAGCAACATCATGATAAACAGAGAAAATACTGAAGTTGTCAAGGATTTCATTTTACTTGGATCCACAGTCAACACCTATCTTAGTCATCTAGTGCTTCTATAACAGAAATACCACAAGTGGATAGTTTTAACAAAGATAAGTTTATTCTCTCACAGTTTGGTAGGCTAGAAGTCCCAATTCAGGGTGCCGTCTCCAGGGAAAGGCTTTCTCTCTCTGTCCTCTCTGGAGCAAGGTCCTTGTGATGCATCAGTCTTCCCTTGGTCTGGGAGCATCTCAGCCCAGAAACCTTAGGTCCAAAGGACCAGCTCTGCTCCTGACACTGCTCTCTTGGTTGCATGAGGTCCCCATGTCTCTCTGTTGCTTCTCTTATATCTCAAAAAAGATTGGCTTACAACGCTACCTAATCTTGTAGACCTCATCAATATAATTGCTGCTGATCCATCTTATTACATCACCGTGATAGGATTTACCACATAGAGGAAAATCACATAAAATGATGGACAATCACATAAAATAGTGGACAATCACACAATACTGAGAATCATGCCCCAGCTAAGTTGAAAGATATTTTGGGGGGACACAATTTAATCCATGACAACAACCATAGAAACAGCAGTCAAGAAATCAAAGGACATACTGCATTGGACAAATCTGCTGCAAAAGGCCTCTTTAAAGTGTTAAAAAGCAAACATGTCACTTTGAGGACTAAGGTGTGCCTGACCCAACCCATGGTGTTTTCAGTTGCTTCATATGCATGCGAATGAATATTACAATGAATAAGGACAGCTGAAGAAGAATTTATGCCTTTGAATTATGGTGTTGGTGAAGAATATTGAATATACCATGGTGTTCAAAAAGAATGAACAAATCTGTCTTGGAAGAAGTACAGCCAGAATGCTCTTTAGAAGCAAGGATGGCAATGCTTTGTCTCACATACTTCGGACATGTTATCAGGAGGGACCAGTCCCTGGAGAAGGACATCATGCTTGGTAAAGTGGAGGGTCAGGGAAAAAGAGAAAGACCTAAAGGAGATGAATTGACACAGTGGCTGCAATAATGGACTCAAACACAACAACGATCATGAAGATGGCACTGGACTGGGCAATGTCTCATTCTCTTGTACATAGGGTTGCTATGAGTCGGCAGAACCGATGGGAGAATACTTAACAACAACAATAATAGATATAGATATAAAGATATATCCATCTACCTATCTAGAGAGAGATTTCAAGGAATTGGCTCACATGATAGTGAGGGACTGGCAAGTCCAATTCTGTAGGTCAAGCGACAAGCTTGAGACTCCTGCTGGTTTGCATCCCAAAATCTGTAGGTCAGGTGTCAGAACAGTGAGAAGAGAGTTCTGTCGAAATACCTATTTATAGTCTGGAGGCATAACACCCTCCAGAGAAACTCCATTTTCAACGGATTGATTCATTGCATTGCACTAGATTACTTTACAAAAGGAATTATATTACATTAGACTTAAGGTAATTTGGAAGGTAATCTGGTAATCACATGTAACTATTCTATAACAGCATACATAATTACTCCATAACAGCAACTAGACTAGAATTTGGCCAAACAACTGGGAACCATAGCCTAGCCAATTTGACACATAAAATTAACCAGCACAGATGTAAAGCGAGAGAAGTGAGGAAGTGAGGGGAGCAGTAAAGGGGTTACCAGCAAGACCTGAGTCGGGTGAGAGGACACCACCAAATAGGCTAGGGCCCCAAGTGCCAATGTTAGTATGGACATGAAGTGCTAGTGGCAGGGAAACTGAGATAGAAGTTCAGTTCTGCGGTCGGCAACAGGAGAAACTCTGTTACTTAACATCTCTTTGGCATCCGGGGTTCATTTGCAGCGCACAGTGTACTGTAGCTGGGTTTGTGACATTATTTCAAGTTCAATAGGTCTGAGGATGACATGCAGATGTTCTTTTTGTTAGTCCCGTGATCAACTCGGAAAAGGTGGGGCTTGCAGGTAGAAGACACCATTGACAGGGACAATGAGGGGTTGACTTGGAAAATTTCCCAGCTCAGATTGGTGCCCATTTGATAGAAAGGAGGGTAGAGGCAGTGTGCTTTAGAACTCTCCTTCCCCTGGGCAAGATGGCTGGAGCCCTTAGGGCCTGAGTGTCCCAGGGCAGCTGACTGACTCACACGAAGTTCAAAGTTATCTTACTAGGGATGGTTCTCCTGTAAAAGATACTTACGGGGGGAAAAGTGAAGGAAGCCTTGTGACTTGTGACAATAAAACAGTAAGAATTCTTCAGAAGCAACAATGTAAAAACTTTATCAACAGTCCAGACCTATGGGTGATCATGGAATAAATTTCTTTAAAAAAAAAAAAAAAAAAGACTTTCTATTAGAGAAAAGACCACATGTTCATTATAAAAATGAAAAAAACATAGAAAAGTGTAAAGACAAAAATAACATCACCAAAACTATGGCACCTACAGAGAGACCCATAATAACATATTTGTGTTTTCTATTCAGTCTATTTTCTACTAAAAATAAAAAGGAAAAAAGAAAAAAAACAAACCAAAACGTGATTAAAAAACACTCGAGTTCCAATAAATTTACATGAATTACACACATATTATATAATACACATTTTCCCCTGTCTTGAAGAAGTTTCTGTAAATAACATTCTTATTGGAGACAAAATATTTCTTGAATGAATGTATCAAAAGTTATTGAACATTTCCATGCTGTTGGTCCCACCACTAGTCAGTCAGTTTCGTGTACTGTGGTGACCTGTGTGTTGCTCTGATGCTGGAACCTGCGCTACCACTATTTCAAATACCAGCAGAGTCACCCATGGTGGACAGGTTTCAGCAGAGCTTCCAGACTAAGACAGACTAGGAAGAAGGACGTGGTGATCCAATTCTAATAAAGTTGACCAGTGAAAATCTTATGAATAGCAGAGGCATATTGTCTGATACTGTGCCAGAAGATGAGCCCCACAGGATGAAAGTGCTGAAAAGAGGACTGGGGAAGCACTGCCTCCTCAAAGTAGAGTTGACCTTAATGATGTGGATGGAATAAAGCTTGGGGGCTTCATTTACCGATGTGGCACAATTCAAAATGAGAAGAAGCAGCTGCAAATATCCATTAATAATTGGAACGTGGAATGTACGAAGTACAAATCTATGATAAGTGGAAGTCTTCAAAAATGAAATGGAACGCATAAAGGTTGATACCCTAGGTATTGGTGAGCTGAAATGGACTGGTATTGGCTATTTTGAATCAGACAATTATATGGTCTACTATGCTGGGAATGATAAATTGAAGAGGAATGGCAACGCATTCATCATCAAAAAGAACGTCTCAATTCTTTAAAGAGAAGGAAAAACTAATCATTAACTTTACATGGAAAGGAAAGAGGCCTGGATAAGTAAAGCACTATTGAAGAAGAATAAAGTAGGAGGACTCTCATAACCTGACCTCATAACTTACTATACAGCTACAGTAGTCAAAACAGCCTGGTACTGGTACAACGACAGATACGTTGACCAATGAAACAGACTTGAGAATCCAGATGTAAATCCATCCACCTATTGTCACCTGATCTTCGAGATTGAATGGGGAAATGTCAGTCTTTTTAACAAATGGTGCTAGCAAAATTGGATGTCCATCTGCAAAAAAAGTGAAAAAGGACCCATACCTCACATTATACACAAAAACTAATTCAGAATGGATCAAAGACCTAAATATAAAACCAAAAACTATAAAAATCATAGAAGAAAAAATAAGATCAATGCTAGAGGCCCTAATACACGGCATTCACAGGATACAAACCATAACTAACAACACATAAACTCTAGAAGATAAGCTAGATCATTGGGATCTTCTAATAATTAAACACTTAAGTTCATTGAAAGACTTCACCAAAAGAGTAAACTGACAGCCTACAGACTAGAAAAAAATTTTGGCTGTGACAAATCTGATAAAGTTCTAATCTGTAAAATCTATAGGAAATCCAACACCTCCACAACAAAAAGACAAATAATCCAATTAAAAAATGGGCAAAGGAAATGAACAGACACTTTGCCAAAGAAGACATTCAAGCAGCTAACAGACACATGAGGAAATGCTTGAGATCACTAGGTATTACACACACACCTGTTGCCGTCAAGTCGATTCTGACTCATAGGGACCATATAGGACAGAGTAGATCTGCCCCATAGAGTTTCCAAGGAGTGCCTGGTGAATTCGAACTGCTGACATTTGGTTAGCAGCCATAGCTCTTAACCACCATGCCACCAGGGTTTCCTCACTAGCTATTAGAGAAATGCAAATCAAAACCACAATGAGATACCATCTTACCCTGGCATTACTGGCACCCATCAAAACAACAGAAAATAACAAATGCTGGAGAGGCTGTGGGGAGACTGGAACTCTTATGCACTGCTCATAGAAATACAAAATGCTACAATCATTTTGGAAAATGATACAGTGCTTCCTTAGAAAGCTAGTGTCATGGATTGAATTGTGTTCCCCCCAAAATATGTGTCAACTTGGTTAGGCCATGATTCCCAGTATCATGTGGTTGTCCTCCATTTTGTGGTTGTAATTTTCAGTTAAGATGATTAGGGTGGGATTGTAACACCACCCTTACTCAGGGCACCTCCCTGATCTAGTGTTAAGGGAGTTTCCTTGGGATGTGGCCTGCACCACCTTTTATCTCTCAAGGGATAAGAGGAAAGGGAAGCAAGCAGAGAGTTGAGGACCTCATACCACCAAGAAAGCAACACCAAGAGCAGACCACATCCTTTGGACCCGGGGTCCCTGCGCCTGAGAAGCTCCTTGACCATGGGAAGACGGAGGACAAGGACATTCCTCCAGAGCCGACAGAGAGAGAAAGCCTTCCCCTGGGGCTGACGCCTTGAATTTGGACTTTTAGTCTACTTTACTGTGAGGAAATAAATTTCTCTTTGTTAAAGCCATCCACTTGTGGTATTTCTGTTATAGCAGCACTAGATGACTAAGACAGGTAGAAATAGAAATATCATATGATCCAGCAATCCCACTCCTAGAGGAAAAAACAAACAAGCAAAAAAAAAAAAACATTTTAAAATCTATCCTGAAGTCCGATGCTATCAGTGATAGGATAATATCCATATGCTTACAAGGAAACCAGTTAATATGATTATTATTCAAATTTATGCACCAACCACTAATGCCAAAGATGAAGAAAAATGAAGATTGTCACGAACTTCTGCAGTTTGAAATTGATCAAACATGCAGTTAAGATGCTTCAATAATTACTGGTGATTGGAATGCAAAAGTTGGAAACAAAGAAGAAGGCATGGTAGTTGGAATATATGGCCTTGGTGATAGAAACAATGCTGGAGATAGCATGATAGAATTTTCCAAGACCAACAACTTCTTCACTGCAAATACCATTTTTCACCAACATAAAAGGCATCTATACATGTGGACCTTGCGAAATGGAACACAAAGGAACCAAATCGACTACATTTGTAGAAAGAGGTGATGGAGAAGCTCAATATCATCAGTCGGAACAAGGCAAGGGGGCCACTGCAAAACGGACTATCAATTGCTCATATGCAAGCTCAAGTTGAAGCTGAAGAAAATTAGAACAAGTCCATGAGAGCCAAAGTACGACCCTGAGTATAACCCACCTGAATTTAGAGACCATCTCAAGAACAGATTTGATAGGACATCATATGTGAAGAAAGCAAAAGGTCATTAAAAAGAAAAGAAAAGACCAAAATGGATGTCAGAAGAGACTCTGGAAACTTGCTCTTGAACATAGAGTAGCTAAACCCAAAGGAAGAAATGAGGGGTGAAAAACTGAACAGAAGATTTTAAAGGGCGGCATGAGAAGACAAAGCAAAGTATTACAATGAAACGTGCAAAGACCTGAAATTAGAAAGCTGTCTTAGTCATCTAGTGCTGCTATAATAGAAACAACATAAGTGGATGGCTTTAAGAAAGAGAATTTTATTCTCTCACAGTCCCGTAGAATAGAAGTCCAAATTCAGGGCGCCAGCTCCAGGGAAAGGCTTTCTCTCTCTGTTGGCTCTAGAGGAAAGTCCTTGTGATGCATCAGTCTTCCCTTGGTCTAGGAGCATCTCAATGTAGGACCTCAGGTCCAAGGGACGCACTCTGCTCCTGGCACTGCTTTCTTGGTGGTATGAGGTCCACTGTCTCTCTGCTTGCTTCTATCTTTTACATCTCAAAAGAGATTGACTTAAGATACTACCTAATCTTGTAGACCTCATCAATATAATTGCTGCTAATCCATCTTATTACATCATAGTGATAGGATATAAGAAAGTCACATAAAATGGTGGACAATCACACAATACTGAGGACCATGGCCCAGCTAAGTTGACAGGTATTTTTGGGGGACACGATTCAATCCATGACAAAAACCAAAGAAGAATATGCTCAACATTTCTCAAGCTGAAAAAAACGGAAGAAAAAATTCAAGCCTCAAGTTGCAATATTGAAGGGTTCTATGGCAAAAATACCAAACGATGCATGAAGCATGAAAGGAAGATGGAAGGAATACACAGAGTCACTATACAAAAAAGAATTGGTCAACGTTCAATCACTTCAGGAGGTAGCATATGACCAAAAACCAATGGTACTGAAGGAAGAAATCTAAGCTGCATGGAAGGCATTGGCAAAAAAAAAAAAAAAAAAAAAAAAACAAGGCTCCAGAAATTCACGGAATACCAATTGAGATGTTTCAACAAACAGATGCAATGCTGGAAAGCTCACTTGTCTATGCCAAGAAGTTTGGAAGACAGGTTCCTGGCCAACTGACTGGAAGAGACGCACATTTATGCCCATTCCAAAGAAAGGTGATCAACGGAACGCCGAAATTATTGAACAAAGTCATTAATATTATAGGCAAGTACAGTTTCATTGAAGATAATTCAAAAGTGGAATAATTCAAAAAGGGAAGTGTCAGAAATTCAAGCAGATTCAGAACAGGATGTGGAATGGGAGATATCATTGCTGATGTTAGATGGATCTTGGCTGAAAGCAGAGAATACCAGAAAGATGTTTACCTGTGTTTTGGTGACTATGCAAAGTCACTTGACTGTGCAGATCATTACAAATTATGGATAGCATTGCTAAGAATGGGAATTCCAGAACACTTATTTGTGCTCACAAGGAACCTGTACATAGACCAAGAGGCAGTCATTCAAACAGAACGAGGGGATATTGCAGGGTTTTAAATCAGGAAAGGCGCGTGTTAGGATTGTATCCTTTCACCATACTTATTCAATCTGTATGCTGAGCAAATAACCCGAGAAGCTGGACTATATGAAGAAGAACAAGGCATCAGGATTGGTGGAAGACTCATTAACAACCTGCAACAGCAGATGCCACAACCTTGCTTGCTGAAAACGAAGAGGACTTGAAGTACTCACTGATGAAGATCAAAGACTACAGCTTCAGTATGGATTGGACCTCAACATAAAGAAAAAAAATGGTATTTTCAGTTGCCTCATATGCATGCAGATGTACAATGAATAAGGAAGACCAAAGAAGAATTGATGGTTTTGAATTATCATTGTGGTGAAGAATATTCAGTATACCGTGGACTGCCAGAAAAAAAAAAAGAAGGAACAAATCTGTCTTGGAAAAAATACAGCCAGAATGCTCTTTAGAAGCAAGAATGGTGAGACTCCATCTCAAGAACTTTGGAAATGTTATCCGGAGGGACCAGTCCCTGGAGAAGGACATCATGCTTGGTAAAGTGGAGGGTCAGGGAAAAAGAGGAAGACCCTCAGGGAGGTGGATTGACACAGTGGCTGCAACAATGGGCTTAAACATAGCAACAATTGTGAGGCCGGCACAGGACTGGGCAGTGTTTCATTGTGTTGTACCTACGGTTGCTGTGAGTCTGAACCGACTCGATGGCATCTAACAACAATAACATAACGTACAGTTAGTCAGTAAGTGGGTTTTTACTGTTTTGCATTTGTAACAGACAAAAAAGTCTAAATATTCAAATCTCTGTTTATATCTTTGATAATTTCTGTATAATACCTTCCTGGAGGTGAAACTTTCTAAAATTTCTCTGTGTAGTTCAGTGTTATGCAAGGAACTCTTATCTCGCTCTCATGCCAAATCAGTTAGTTAAACAAAACAAAACAAAGCTTTGCTAAATTAATAAGTCAAAAATAATATTGATGTAACTTTCTCCTACAATGGATAATAAAATCAAAATCCCAAAGATTTTGGCAGGCTAGAACAGTAACTTAGGTATTACAAATGAAATTCCTTGGACATAATGGTCTGGCATTTTGTCACCAGACTGAATGGTTTCAGGACAAGATGGCAGAAATATAACTCGACCACTCAGCAACAGCCAAGGTAAGTTATGTGAATGAAAAACTAAATAATGCTTGCAATCTTAGGCCATATTAATAGTAGAATCCATAATCAAAGGGTAATTATTCCACTCTGTCCTGCTGCCTCACGCCCACCTGCAGCACCGACCCCACCCTTCAAAAGGAACATCGACACATGGCCTACATCAGGTGTGAACTAACCAGTGAGCAAGCTATGTGTCAGCTTATGTTAAGCAGGTACACACAGGCTTACTTGTGTGTATTTACTAATCTGTAGTGCACAGCTTCACATGGGTTTCGTCACACCTTGCTTATTGGGTAATCTGGCCCTGCTACATTCAGAGGAGAGATCAGAATAACAAAGAAAGTAGAACCGGTGTTTTCTTACTTCTCTGTTTTGATGGTTAAGATTGTGTTCAACTAGGCTAGGCCATGATTCTCAGTGGTTTGGCAGTTATGTAATGGTGGAGTTTAACAGTTATGTAACGATGTAGTTTGACAGCTATGTAATAACGTAACTTAGCAGTTATGTAATGATGAAGTCATCCTCCGTGATGTGATCCGGTGTGATCCATCAGTTGTAAGGGTAGTTTCCTTGGGGGGTTGGCCAATATATATATAAACGTTCTGGCAAAACTCACTTGTTTGCTCTGGATCCTGCATCCAGCTCGTCATCATCTGACCTCCAGTTCTTGGGACTTGAGCCTGCTGCCTGCTGTGTTGCGTACCGATCTTGCGATTTGTCAGCCTCCACAGCCTGTGAGTTAGCAGCCTGCCATCTGACCTACCAATCTTGCCAATCTTGGGTTCATCAGCTCCTGCAGCTACATGAGTCAGGAGACGCCTCCAGCCTGATGCCTGACCCATGAACTCGGGACTTGCTAGCCTCTACAACCACGTGAGCCATTTCCTTGAGATAAATGTCTCTCTTTCTCTATGTGTGTATATATAGATATAAAACCTCAAGTCCACCCAAAGCCACCTCGGAAGAAAGGCCTGGTGATCTACTTTCAAAAAATCAGCCCTTGGAAACCCTATGGAGCACAGTTCTACTCTGACACACATGGGGTCTCCATGAGCTGGAGTTGACATGATGACAACTGGTAGCGGGTAAACCAAATCTACCCTATGTGATCATGCCCCCTGCCCAGGGTGGGCCTCTATTTCAAGGTGAGTCTTCAGAGTCTCTACAGGAAGATGAAATGTGGAACTGAGAGATATGGAGATAAGAATCAGCCGCCTCAGCTGTGTGAATAAGAGGGCTGTAATGAGAGGGCTGTGGACTCCTGCCCTCAATTCCTGGGTCAAACACAAAACAAATCCAGACTTTGATAGGGAGAAGCTTTGTTCTGAAAGAAAAGGGGGCGGGGGGAGGAAAAGGGACTATTGCAGAAGTTGGGGAGGGACACTACTACAATAGGGAGATCACTCCAACCACAAGATATGCCAGCGTCTCCAAGAGTTACGGGAAAAGCATTTTTCTTTTATAGAGACTGAGAGTAAACAAGGACAGAAACAAACCATGTGCGGGGAAGTGGGATGAGCAGGTGACATAATAGGAGGGCATTATCCCATAAAATCAGAGTGTTTTACTCTAAGGTCAGTCTATTCTCCAGGAGAGGCACTTAAGGAGTTAGTATCCTGTCTCAGGCTGCGGGTGACCTAAGTTCAGGGGCTTGAGGGGAGGGGAGAATCACAATCAAAGCCCTTTGTTTCTGATTGATCAGCGGGGATAAGCAATTTAGTTATTAATGAAGAAAGTAATGGGAATTCAGAGGGGCTGTTTCTGGCTTTGTCATAGGTAAGCAAGAGGGTATCTCTGAGTCCTATCTAAGTCATGTGGGCAGGGTGGTTCTTTGCAGCAGCTATTTTCCTGAACACAAAAGAGAAAGAACACAAGGGGTGGGGAATTCCTTGAACCACCGCTATAGTGCAATATTACTGGATTCAAGTAAAATTCAATATTAACACCAGCCACTGCCTTCTCAAGTCAAAGGTGTTTACTCTTGTCTTGATTCTAGGAGACATCTCAGTTAAAGATAACAGTTCTGTTTTGCAACAGAAAAGAAAGAACCTTCACTAATACAATATGAGAAATGTTGAAACAACCAAGGTGTTTATCCTGGAGGAGCAAAGACTGAGAGGGAACATGAGAACTGTATGCAAATATTCGAGGGTCTAGCCATGGAGAAGCCAGATCAGACTTGTTCCATAAGGTCTCAAGTGGCAGAACTAGAAAGGTGCAGAGTCCCTTGGATCTTCCCAAAATATTGGAAGAGCTTCCTTGAAAGAGGCTGATTTCTCAGTCAGTGCAAATCTCCACATGTTTTTGTGCAACTCCATGATGGCACTGATGTAGAGGGGACTCAAGCTTTGGATGTTACTACTTCCAGAGCATTCCTCTGATTTGGAGGACCACCTCATTCATCCCCTCCCCGCTCATTAACAGCCACCAAGGGAGCCTTAGGAAACCCTGGTGGCGTAATGGTTAATTAAGAACTGCGGCTGCTAGCCAAAAGGTCGGCAGTTGGAATCTACCAGGTGCTCCTTGGAAACACTATGGTGCAGTTCTATTTCATCCTAGAGGGTCTCTGAGTCAGAATCGACTCGGGAGCAAAGAGTTTGGTTTGGTTTTGGTTAACGGAGCCTTGGCAGGCAGTTCCTAGAATTCTGGTGCCCCCTGGTGGATGAGGACAAGGACTCAACATAGTTTTCTCAGAAGTCGCTCCTGTTAGAGACTTCAGGAGATAAAACCAAAACCCAAACCAGCTGCCGATGAGTCGATTCTGGCTCATAGGAACCCTATAAGACAGACTAGAACTGCCCATAGTGTTTCCAAGGCTATAATCTTTAATCTTTACGGAAGGTGACTGTCACATTGTTCTCCTGCAGAGCAGCTGGTGGGTTAGAACCTCTGACATTTGGTTAGCAGCTGAGCACTTAACTACTTTGCCCCTGGGGGTCCTTCAGGAGGATAGTGAGCAATTGATTGTTGTTGTTAGGTGCTGTCTAGTCGTTTTTGACTCATAGCAACTCTACGTACAGCAGAACAAAACACTACCTGGTCCTGCGTCGCCATCACAATCGTTTTATGCTTGAGCCCATTGTTGCAGCCACCACTTCAATCCATCGCATTGAGGGTCTTCCTCTTTTTTGCTGACCCACTACTTTACCAAGCACGATGTCCTTCTCCAGGGACTGGTCCCTCCTGATAACATGTCCAAAGTACGTGAGACGTAGTCTCACCATCTTTGCCCCTAAGGAGCATTCTAGTTGTACTTCCTCCAAGACAGATTTGTTAATTAAATAGTTCTAATCATTTCTGGCATAAACAGTTAAGCACTTGACTATTAACTGAAAGGTTGGCGGCTTAGACGCAACCAGAGGTGCCGCCAAAGAAAGTCTTGGTGAACTGCTTCTGAAAGGTCACAGTCTTGAAAATCACATGGAGCTCAGTCCTACTCTGAAACACATGAGATCACTATGAGTTGGCATCGGCAACTGATTTGGTTTTTAATCATTTCTTCAGGGACGTTGGCGGTTCAGTGGTAGAATTCTTTCCTTCAATGTGGGAGACCTGGGTTTGAGTCCTGGCCAATGCTTGTGTGTCGCTATGATGCTGAGCAGGTTTCAGTTTGAGGGCAGCCAACAACTTGATTCCATCATTCTGATGAAATTAAACTCAGGACAGGTACTTTTACACTTCGAAAAAATAGGCCAAATGTTTTTGTGAATGTTGGAGTAGTTTGCTTCGCCTGCTTAATTCTGTGAATCTTTTCTGTGTTATCAGCATAGGTAATAAAATTTTTTGCCCTTTTTTCCCTATAAATATCTCTGCCCTACTCTCTGGAGCCCTGGTGGCGCAGTGGTTAAGAGCTTGGCTGCAAACCAAAAAGTCGGCAGCTAGAATCTACCAGCTGCTCCTTGGAAACCCTAAGGGGCAGTTCTACTCTGCCCTATAGTGTCACTACGAGTTGGAATCGACTGAGTGGCAAAGGGTACCCCAACCTCTACATCCTTTTGCCACCAGATGAATTTGTTCCCACCAAAACTGGTTGTCAGTGAGTCGATTCTGACTCATGGTGGCCCCATGGCCAGAGGCCTGAATTTCATCTAAGGGAGGGGCAGTGTTAGAACTGCCCCACACCCTTTCCTTCCTGTTTGTCCTAACGGAGAGGGGATAGCGACACCTAGTGATCAAGGGGTCCTGGCCTGATTTAGTCTCCTTTCTTGTTCCAGTGCTTAGAGCAATAATTTCATTGTGAAGGTTCATCACATAAGCTCATTACAGAGCCCAAATGACATGCCTGAATCCCCACTGTCATCCCCTAAGAATCTACGAAAATTAAATATTCTACCTTTAGCTGGATGGGGCTCCTGAGGGCTGTTTCTACAGGAACAGGAAGAGGCTTTTTAAGAAAACAAGCTTCTTTGAGAAAACATTATCTTCTAGCTTTAAGAAGGCCACCCAGCATTTGGTCAGTCTTTGGGGGGGGGGGGCGCATTTTGAGAAGACTCTGAGTTTTTTTGAATATAGCTATTGCCATCAAGTCAATTCCCACTTATACTGACAGAGTAGAACTGCCCCAGAGGGTTTCCAAGGAGTGGCTGGTGGATTTGAACTGCTGACTTTTTGGTTAGTAGCTGTAGGTCTTAACCACTGCACCACCAGGGCTCCATTTTCTGGACAGGACACTGTATTTCATAAAATCTCATTAAAGCATCTTGAAGAAAGATGAAATGAACTAAATGTCAATGGGTTACCTTAACCAATGGCCTTCCTGAAATTCCAGGAGGGAGAGATTGGGTCTGGTGGGGAACTTTGCTTGGCTAAGGAGCTGTTAGCTCAGTTTCGCCATCAAATGAAAGGGCGGAAAGTACAAATAGACCTCCTGTCTTCAGCAGTTGTTGGTTAGCAGGTTGATGGATCATCTACTGTCTTTGGCTAAAGTCCAGGAACTGGTAACTAATTGAGCAGAAAACTAAGGACTTAGAAAAGAACTGGGCTCTAGCTGATACAGTACAAATTGTCACAGTTTTCAAAACTGTAAACTAAATAGATGCAAACGGAAGAGTAAAGTCTTTGGGGAGAGTCTGTGTACATGTTTAGGGAATTGATTCGAGATTTGCTGAAGGGTTCAAGGGCCTGCAACTGTGCATGGTTCACAGTAGCAACTCAATTGATATTTGTAGGGGCGGGAGTTGGGGTGGGGATAAGAGGCTATCAAACTTTAACACACCTTAGAGAACCTCTAGCCCGGGAGATTTCAGCGAGTGCTCCTTGGTTCTCTGGGGCTCTGCAGAGGTGCTTTAAGACTTGTTCAACTGTTTTATTCTAATTTCGTTTTTTAAAGAAATATAGCACTTTGTTGATACGAAGAGCTATTAAAATGCATACTCAAACTTATTGACCGGCGCAAATGCATTGGTTTATGCTGCCTGTTTAGCTAGATTTTGTTTTGTTTTTTGATGACCTCAATTAAAACCTGCTCTGCCCCGGTTAATGAGTACCCTAAGTTTACAAGGTAATTGCTATGGGCGGTGGGGGGTAGTGGGTGGAGGGGTGGAGGGAGACTATTAGTAACGGCAAATACTTACATTAGTCATGATTTTGATATAAAACCAAACCAAACCCAGTGCCGTCGAGTTAATTCCGACTCATAGTGACCCTATAGTGCAACCAAAATAAAATGCACAAATAGCCTCATTTCATGATTTTTAAATAACCAAATATGCGTTTGAAGTTGTTTGTACATATATTTGAACTTATACTGTATACTTACATCTTTTTATATATTATATTAATAGCATATATTATATTAGGAGTCTGGGAAAAATAGGGTGCTGCCAACAATTGTAAAACCACCCAGATCAGCAATCTTATTTTGCAGCTCAGGAAATGGAGCTCCGGAGTGGGGAATGAACCCCCTGACCTCACATGTCATGCAAATTGTCCTGACTTCTTCCTGTTAAATGCGGTCTGGTTTTGCATTTGTCCTTGTGCTGGCCAGTGAACTGTAGACCAACATTCTTCAACTACCTGCCCCATGAATTTCCTTTTGTTTGGCAGCAGGAACAATGTGCTTTTAAATGGTTTTTTTGAATTAACCTAGAGAGGCTCAAAGGATGGTGATAAGGAACACAAAGCCCCTGACACATCACATAGTTGGGAAGGAAGTTTACACCTGGAGTGAAATGACACGTTTATGGTCTGGCCTCTGAACCCCTGCAGAGAGCAAGTGGGCAAGTATGTCTCCTCAGCAGTTGTGCTGAAAGCCCCTTTGAGGGTTCCAATGTGAGTCACGGTAGTTTTGTTTCTTGCCAGGTGCTCCCTGGTAGCAGGGTTGGAAGAAGACTGCAAGAACAGAGCCGTCCCCTGCCAAAGATTCTCCTCCCGGGCAAGCCACAGTGCCTGAGCCCTCCTTCCTTCAGAATCACCCAGTGGCTAGGATTATTGTTGTTAGCTGACACTGAGTCGATTGAGACTTATGGTGACCCCATGTGTTACAGAGTAGAGCTGCTCCATAAGGTTTTCTTGGCCGTCATCTTAACGGAAGCAGATCTCCCAGGCCTTCCTCTTGAGATGCCTCTGGGTAGGTTTGAACTGCCAACCTGTAGGTTAACGGTTGAGCATAGACTGTACCTCAGGCTAGGATTGTCATTGTTGTTGTTAGCAACATTGCTTGCATAGCGACACAGTGACACTATGTACAACAGAACAAGACACTGCCTGGTCCCGTGCCAGCCTCACGATTGTTACTATGTTTGAGCCCATTGCTGCAGCCACTGTGTCAATCCATCTCATTGAGGGTTTTCCTCTTTTTCACTGGCCTACTTTATCAAGCATGATGTCCTTCTCCAGGGACTGATCTCTCCTGATAACATGCCCAAAGTACATGAGACAAAGTCTCACCATCTTTGCTTCTAAGCAGAATTCTGGCTGTACTTCTAAGATTTGTTCATTCTTCTGGAAGTCCATGGTATATTCAATATTCTTCACCAACACAATAATTCAAAGGCATCAATTCTTCTGTGGTCTTCCTTATTCATTGCCCAGCTCTTGCATTTATATGAGTCGATTAAAAACACCATGACTTGGGTCAGGTGCACCTTAGTCCTCAAAGTGACATCTTTGCTAGGATTACAGATACGGAAACTGAGGCTGGGAGAGGATGAGTGATTCTCCTAGGTCACGAAGGCAGTGGACGGGAAGGAAGACAACGCTGAAGTGCAGACATCTGGACCCTTTCAATGGCTTTTCCATTGGAAGGGCCTCAAACAGATCATCTCGTATTGTATTTCAGAAATGGGACAAGTTGACTACAAGGCAGCCTGTGGGTATCCTATTAGATCCCAAATGGGCCATGGTAAAATTTCTACAGAAATTGGATAATAAAAAAGAAAGACAGAAGAAGAGTTGATGTATTCAAACTGAGTTTCAAACAAATCAGCCTTAGAAGAAATACACCCGGAATGTTCCTTAGAAGCAAGGACGGTGAGACTTTGGCTCGTTTACTATGGACATGTCATCAGGAAAGACTAGAAAAGACATCACATGTGGTAAAGTAGAGGGTCATCAAAAAAGAGGAAAACCCTCAATTAGACGGACTCACACAATAGCTGCAACAAGGGACTCAAATACACCAGCGATCATGAAGATGATACAGGTCCAGGAATGTTTTGTTCTATTATGTATAAGGTTGCCATGAGCTGGAGCTGACTTGACAGCAACTACCAACAATAATAAGATTTTATGTAGGAGCAAAATACTAATTTCTAATTGGAAGGTGGTGGCGAGTTGGACTTTCCTTTGTGTTCTGCCACTGTTCATTTTATGGATTGTCATTGTCGCTGGACCTGAGAAGTTGTTTACTTTATGAAGGAATTGTAATCACACTCAGCCAAGTAGTGAAACATTGGGACCAGAATTTAGCCCTCCCCACTCCAGCGCATCATGTCCTTTTTCAACCTTAGATCCGGTCAGTCTTAAACCCCGCCTAAGCCCCATTGCGCTTATACCCAGGTAGCAGGTCTTGTTCTCAACTTCTCTCATCTTTTTCCTTTCACACCACACCTCCCCACACAGTTCAGGTCGGCCTTGGTTCTTACCTGGCTGACTGCACTCACCCCTAACTGCTCCTACAGTGTCCCGCTGGCCCCATTGCATGCTACTGACTATGACCCTAAGTTGTCACCTGTGCATAAGCAGAAAGGTCAATGTGAGGATGAACAAAAGGACAAGCATGCAAGCAACGCACAGATGTGCAACGGTGTGATCCTAATAACCCCCTCCTCAAGTCACTATCTATAGACTCCTCGGTGGCTGGTATTGGATGGAGTCTTTCATAACAGGGCCCAAATATTTCCAATGATCTCTCATTAGATTTCTTGCTGTTGAGCCCTCCCCAGATGTTATCAGAACAAACTTTGCTCTTTTCCACTTTCATAACTTTGCTTCAAACAGCGCCTTCAGCTTCGAAGGTATCTTAGGCTGGGTTCTCTAGAGAAGCAAAACGAGTGCAGCATATAAATTTATACACAGAGAAATTTATATAAAGGAAAAGGCTCACACAGTTGTAGAGGCTGGGAAGTCCCAAGTTTGTGTATCAGGTTGGAGGCTTCCCCTAACTCACGTTGCTGCAGGTGTTGGAGAATCAGAGATCGGAAAGGTCAGATAGTAGGCCTCTGGCTCATAGGCTGTGGAGGCTGATGGATCCCAAGATCCACAGGCAAGACGGCAGGTAAGCTGCTAGCTCAAGTCCCAAGAACCAGAGCTCAGGTGAACAGGAGCCAGCTGCAGGTCCAAAGCGAGCAGAAGCCCATGAGCCTTGCCAGAAAGTCCACCTATATTGGATGCAGGCCATACCCCAAGGAAACTCCCTTTCAGCTATTGGCTACTCACAGCAGATCCCATCATGGAGGTAATCACATTATATCAAATCTCATCATGGAAGTGATCACATCATTATATGACTGCCAAACTACATCATAAACTGCCAAACCACTGAGAATCATGGCCTGCTAAGTTGATAGACAACGTTAACAATCACGGAAGGCTTTTCTTCCTCATATCTGCTGTCAAAATTCTTCCTGTACTTCCAGGCTTAGTGAAATTTTTTCCAAAGAGCTTGCTCCCAGTCACCACAAATAAAGTCAATTCTCTCTTTGCTCGTGGGTCTATAGCATAGAATCAGTGTAGTGTGACTTTTGGGGCCAGAATACCTACGTTCTGATGTCAACTCCTCCGCCAACTCTGAACCTTGGGCAGATTGTGTGATCCTTCCTGTGTTCTGGTTTCCTCATCTGTGAAATAAAGTTGATGATGTCTATTAAGATGAGAGGACTTAATATACATGAGGAGCTTAGAAAAACCCCAAACCATTAGTAAGCACTCCATAAATATTAAACTGTTTTTTGCTAAACGTATTGCATTTGTTAGGACATAGAAGAAAGCACTTTTATTACTTCTCTAACTGTTGCTACAAACTCACTCCACGCTTTCCTGCCCCTCTGGTGAAGTTATCAGGCATTTTCCATAATTTTTCTGGTTACTTTTAGATAATAAAAAGTAGTCTAGTTTAATTATCCAACACATTTTATGTAATAATTCAAATTCTAAATGCTTACCATTTTGAAATATCTCCTTTTCTTTTTGGCTTTTCTTTCCCTCCCTCCTTCCCATCCTCCCTCACTGCCTCTCTCTCTCCTTCCTTTTCTTCTTCTTTTTTTTAAACTAATGTGTAATGTGTTTTTTTCACTTAAATTTAAAAAAATAATTTTTTAGCAGTTGGCACATAACATGTCCTAATGTGAAAAAATTTGTTTTTAAAAAAAGCACAGAAAAGCAAATCATGAAAAAGGTGCAAAATTTAAGATTGTATTTACACAAATCCTTTCTAAAAACCATTTTTTTTTTCTAAAAATGGTATAACTGGTCTAACTCGCGTTAAGGGGTATTCACAGATGGTAATGACTTACTGATCACAGCTACACACACTAGGGCAATGAGCACCAACTATTGTTCAACCCCCTGGCTCACCTATAGAGTTGCAAGGGGGCAGGAAGGCGACGAAAAAGCTTTCTCTAAAGGACGGTAGACTCTGCCTCTGGCGCCCTCTGGGCTCTGTTGCCATCTAGTGGTGATATGCTAGAAGAGCATTTGCACAAGGACCTAAGAGAGGTTTGATATTTTCTGCTCTGTTCTTCTCCAGAAAAATTCAAAATTGCTGTTGTTGTTGTTAGGTGCCATCAAGTCCGCTATGACTCGTGGTGACCCTGTGTACAATAGAATGAAACACTACCCAGTCCTGTAAAAAAAATAAACTACCCAGTCCTATAAAAACCATCCCCTAAATCCTTGCTATGCTTGAGCCCACTGTTTCAGCTGCTGTGTTAATCCATCTCCTTGAAGGTCTTCCTCTTTTTCGCTGACCCTCTACTTTCTACTTTACCAGGCATGATGTTCTTCTCCAGGGACTGATCCCTCCTGATAACATGTCCAAACTATGTGAGATGTAGTCTCATCATCCTTACTTTTAAGAAGCATTCTGGTTGTATTTCTCCAAGACAGATTTGTCCGTTCTTTTGGCAGTCCATGGTATTCTTCGCCAACACCAAAATTCAAATGCATCAATTCTTCTTTGGTCTTCCTTATTCATTGCCCAGCTTTCACATGCATATGAAGTGATTGAAAACACCATAGCTTGGGTCAGGTGCACTTTAGTTTTCAAGGGGACATCTTTGCTTTTCAACACTTTAAAGAGGTCTTTTGCAGCACATTTGCCCAACGCAATACATCTTTTGATTTCGTCATGGCTGCTTCCATGAGTGTTAATTGTGGATCCAAGTAAAATGAAATCCTTCACAACTTCAATCTTTTCTCTGTTTATCATGATGTTGCTTATTGGTCCAGTTGTGAGGATTTTTGTGTTCTTTATGTTGAGGAGTAATCCATACATAAGGCTATATGGTCTCTGATTTTCAGTAGTAAGTGCTTCAAGTCCTCTTCACTTTCAGCAAGCAAGGTTGTGTCATCTGCATAACACAGGTTGTTAATGAGTCTTCCTCCAATTCTGATGCCCCGTTCTTCTTCATATAGTCTAGCTTCTCGGATTATTTGCTCAGCATATAGATTGAATAGGTATGGTGAAAGGACAGAACTCTGACAAACGCCTTTCCTGACTGTAAACCACAAAGTATCTCCTTGTTCTGTTCAAATGACTGCCTCTTGATCTATGTACAGGTTCCTCATAAGCACAATTAACTATTCTGGAATTCCCATTCTTCACAATGTTATCTATAATTTGTTATGATCCACAGAGTCGAATTCCTTTGCATAGTCAATAAAACACAGGTAAACACCTTTTGGTATTCTCTGCTTTCAGCCAGGATCTCTGACATCAGCTATGCTATCCCTGGTTCCACATCCTCTTCTGAATCTGGCTTGAATTTCTGGCCATTCCCTGTAGATAAACCGCTGCAGCTGCTTTTGAATGATCTTCAGCAAAATTTTACTTGCATGTGATACTAATGATATTGTTTGATAATCTCTGCATTTGACTGAATCACCTTTCTTGAGAATAGGTATAAACATGGATCTCTTCCAGTCTGTTGGCCAGGTAGCTATTTTCCAAATTTCTTGGCATAGATGAGTGAGTACTTCCAGTGCTGCACCTGTTTGTTGAAGTGTCTCAATTGGTATTCCTTCAATTCCTGGGCCCTTGTTTTTTGCCAAAGACTTCAGTGCAGCTTGGATTTCTTCCTTCAGTACCATCCGTTCCTGATCATATGCTACCTCCTGAAATGGTTGAACATCAACCAATTCTGTTTGGTATAGTGATTGTGTATTCCTTTCATCTGACCAATAACAGCCTATTTCAGCTTCCTGCATCGTTTAGTATTTTCCCTATAGAATCCTTCAATATTGCAACTTGAGGTTTGAATTTTTTCTTCAGTGCTTCCAGCTTGAGATGCCGAGCATCTTCTTCCTTTTTGGTTTTCTACCTGCAGGTGTTTGCGTATATTATAATACTTCACTTTGTCTTTTCGAGCCACCCTTTGAAATCTGTTCAGATCTTTTACTTCATCATTTCTTCCTTTTGCTTTAGCTACTTAGAGTCTCTTCTGACAACCATTTTTGTGTTTTCTTTCTTTCCTGTTTTTTCAGTGACCTCTTGCTTTCTTCATGTATAAAGTCCTTGATGTCATTCCACAACTTGTCTGGTCTTTGGTCATTAGTGTTTAATGCATCAAATCTGTTCTTGAGATAGTCTCTAAATTCAGGTAGGATATACTCAAGGTCGTACTTTGGCTCTCATGGACTTGTTCTAATTTTCTTCAGTTTCAACTTAAACTTGCATATGAACAATTGATGGTCTGTTCCACAGTCAGCCCCTGGCTTTTTTTCTGACTGATAACATTGAGCTTTTTCATCGTCTCTTTCCACAGATGTAGTTGATTTGATTCCTGTGAATTCCATCTGGTGAAGTCCACGTGTATACTAGCTGTTTATGTTGGTGATGAAAGGTATATGCAATGAAGAAGTCATAGGTCTCGCTAAATTCCCTCATGCAATCTCCGACATCATTTCTATCACCAAGGCCGTATTTTCCAACTGCCAATCCTTCTTCTTTGTTTCCAACTTTCGCATTCCAATCTCTAGTAATTATCAATGCACCCTGATTGCGTGTTCGATCAATCTCAGACTGCAGAAGTTGGTAAAAACCTTCCATTTCTTCATCTTTGGACTTAGTGGTTGGTGTATAATTTGGATAATAGTCGTATTAACTGGTCTTCCTTGTAGGAGTGTGGATATTGTCCTATCACTGACAGCATTGCACTTCAGGACAGTTCTTGAATGTTCTTTTTAACGATGAATGCAACACCATTCCTCTTCCAGTTGTCATTCCTGGCATTTGTCTGATTTAAAATGGCCAACCCCCAGTCCATTTCAGCTCACTAATGCCTAGGGTATCGGTGTTTATGCATTCCATTTCATTTTGGGTGATTTCCAATTCTCCTAGATTCATACTTCATAAATTCCACATTCTAATTATTAATGGATGCTTGCAGCTGTTTCTTCTCATTTTCGATTGTGCCACATAAGCAAATGAAGATCCCAAAAGGTGACTCCATTCATGTCATTAAGGCTGACTCTACTTTAGGGAGGCAGCTCTTTCCCAGTCGTCTTTTGAGTGCCTTCCAACCTGAGGAGTTCACCTTTTGGCATTATATCAGACAATGCTCTGCTGCTATTCATAAGATTTTCCCTGGTTAATGCTTTTCAGAAGCAGGCCACCGGGTCCTTCCTAGTCTGCATTAGTCTGGAAGTGCAGCTGAAACCTGTCCACCATAGATGATCCTACTGGTACTTAAACGCCTTCTCATCAATCTTCCCCCAGACTAGGAGCTTCTCTGCGCGGGAACCCTGGGTCCAAACAACGCGCTCTGCTCCCAGCACTGCTTTCTTGGTGGTATGAGTTCCCCCCTCTCCGCTTGCTTCCCTTTCATCTCTTGTAAGATAAAAGGTGGTGCAGGACACACTCTAGGGAAACTCCCTTTACATTGGATCAGGGATGTGACCTGAACAAGGGTGTTACATCCCACACTAATCCTCTTTAACCACAGGCAGAGATTATGATTTATAACACATAGGAAAATCACAAAATGAAGGACAACCACACAATACTGGGAATCATGGCCTAACCAAGTTGTCACATGTTTTTTGGAGACACAATTCAATCCATGACAAGCGGTTTGAACTCCCCAGTGGTTCCACGGGAGAAAAGACCTGCTTATATGCTCCTGTAAAGATTACAGCTCAGAAAACCCTATGGGGCAGTTGTCTGTCATACGCAGTTGCTATGAGTCAGAATCAACTTGACAGCACCCAACAACAACAGCAAGAAGAAGGCAGTGAGCATAAAACAAAACAAGACTAAAGGAGCACATCCGCCCTGGGGCAAGGACTAGAAGGCAGGAGGGGACAGGAAAGCTGGTAATAGGGAACCCAAGGTTGAGAAGGGAGAGTGTTGACATGTCATGGTGTTGTTAACCAATGTCATAAAACAATATGTATACTAGCTGTTCACTAAGAAACTAGTTCTGTAAACCTTCATCTAAAGTGCAATAAAAAAAAAAGAAGAGGGCATGAGGACTCATAACGTAGACTGAAAATATGGAGATCTTTCTATGCAGTGGCAAAACATTTGGTTGAAGTGATACCTGCTACACTCTGAAAAGCTGTAGTGAAAACTGAGGCTCTAGCACCTTCCATTAAGAATTCTCTGCCAGATCAACGGAGCCAGTCCAATGTAAAAAATCAGATAAGGGAGGAAGAGAGTACAGAAACCACTAAGTCAAAGACCAGAGCCTCGGGCTCCAAAATTTATACCTAGAAGAGTTCTTCTGATTGGCCCTAGGATAATGGCGGGCGCTTGTACCTGAATCTCCCCATATATTGTCCCCCAAACCATAAAATCAATATGGAACACAAGTCACACACGACCCATACCTTCAGCATTACAAGGAAGCAGAATATATCTCAAACTTCAAATTGTTTGTAAAACGAGAACTAAACCCCCAATTTCAACAGATGGTACTGCAGGAGCTCCCACCATCTCTGCAAGCTTGCGGGTTAGGAGAGCTGGGGAGGGGACTTCCGGGCTGATGAGAGTTACCAGTTGCCTAAAAATAATAGGCCAGGGAACTGCAGACTCCGTGTGTTCAGGTGAGTGTCACAGGTGTTGCGGTAAAGAAGAGGGTACCTGGGAGACAAACATCTCGACAAATGACCCAAAACAACTATTGGCCTCCGTCCCCCCCGCGTCCCCCGCGCCCCCCCCCGCCCCTCCCGTGCCCACGCCTCCCCCGCTCCCGCGCGACCAGTTCCTATGAAACTGCCTTCTAACGCTGTTTTCTTTAAAAGAAACAATAGAAGGCGCTGTGGACCAGGAAAAACTACAGCGGAGGCTTGCTACAACTTCCTTTTCCAATTGGCTAAGCCTTTCCCTCCCACCTCCGCCTATGAAAATCCATCATTTTGAGCAATTCCAGACAAAATTGTTTTCTCAGCTTCCTCATCTTTTCTTGAGATGCTTGTTTACCACAAAGGCCTCTGCTGAACATACGCTCCATGGAGAGGGTATTTCAACGTACTGGTTGGACCCAAAGAAACACTTAATAGATTTGGCAGCATGATGTTGCACACACAGTGTCGCCGTTCTTGTTTCCAGGAGGCTAAAAATACAAACACTTTCAAGGATGTAAAGGGAATTTGGACAGTGGGGGAAGTAGAAGAGGGGAGGGTGTACATCCTAAGATAAGAAAAAGAGTTTACTCTTCTGGTTTTCTGGTAAAAGGAAACATCGCCCGGTGTCCCGCGTTCGCGCGCGCACACACACACACACACACACACACATACACACACCGGATTTTTAAACTGGTCAAAACGAGCAGAACTTTGGTTCACCACTGACTGCATCGCTGGGGCCTGGCATCTCTTCCTGTCACAGAGCCGTTATTGCTGTTAGCTGCTGTCAAGTTGGCTCCAGCTCACCGCGACCCGTGTGCAACACAACTGAACAGTTACAGGTTTTGCTCCATCTTCACCATCGCTGGTATGCTCTAGTCCATTGTCGTGGCCACTGTATGTTTTAAGTGCCTTCCAACCTTTTTTTTTTTCCAACCTAGGTGGCTCATCTTCCAGCGCTATTTAAAAAAAAAAAAAAAATTTGCTGTGGAGTCAATTCTGACTCATGGTGACCCTACAGGACAGAGTAGAACTGCCCCACAGAGTTTCCAAGTAGCAGCTGGTGGATTCAAATGGCTGACCCTTTGGTTAGCAGCCAAGCTCTTAACCACTGCACCACCAGGGCTTGGACACTATTCTGTTGTGATCCAAAAGGTTTTCATCGGCTAATTTTTGACAGTAGATCAGCAGGCCTTTATTCCTAGCCTGTCTTAGTTTGGAAGCTCTGCTGCTATTTTTTTTTTTTTTAATTTTTATTGAGTTTCAAGTGAACATTTACAAATCAAGTCAGTCTGTCACATATAAGTTTATATACACCTTACTCCATACTCCCACTTTCTCCCCCCCAGTGAGTCAGCCCTTCCAGTCTCTCCTTTCGTGACAATTTTGCCAGCTTCCCACCCTCTCTACCCTCCCATCCCCCCTCCAGACAGGAGATGCCAACACAGTCTCAAGTGTCCACCTGATACAAATAGCTCACTCTTCATCAGCATCTCTCTCCTACCCACTGTCCAGTCCCTTTCATGTCTGATGAGTTGCCTTGGGGTATGGTTCCTGTCCTGGGCCAAAAGAAGGTTTGGGGACCATGACCGCCAGGATTCCTCTAGTCTCAGTCAGACCATTAAGTATGGTCTTTTTGTGAGAATTTGGGGTCTGCATCCCAGTGATCTCCTGCTCCCTCAGGGGTTCTCTGTTGTGCACCCTGTCAGGGCAGTCATCGCTTGTGGCCGGGCACCAACTAGTTCTTCTGGTCTCAGGATGATGTAAGTCTCTGGTTCATGTGGCCCTTTCTGTTTCTTGGGCTCGTAGTTATCGTGTGACCTTGGTGTTCTTCATTCTCCTCTGATCCAGGTTGGTTGAGACCAATTGATGCATCTTAGATGGCCGCTTGTTAGCATTTAAGACCCCAGACGCCACATTTCAAAGTGGGATGCAGAATGTTTTCAAAATAGAATTATTTTGCCCATTGGCTTAGAAGTCCCCTTAAACCATGGTCCCCAAACCCCCGCCCTTGCTCCGCTGACCTTCGAGGCATTCAGTTTATCCCGGAAACTTCTTTGCTTTTGGTCTAGTCCAGTTGAGCTGACCTTCCATGTATTGAGTATTGTCCTTCCCTTCACCTAAAGCAGTTCTTATCTACTAACTAATCAGTAAAAAACCCTCTCCCACCCTCCCTCCCTCCCCGCCTCATAACCACAAAACTATGTGTTCTTCTCAGTTTATACTATTTCTCAAGATCTTATAATAGTGGTCTTATACAATATTTGTCCTTTTGCCTCTGACTAATTTCACTCAGCATAATGCCTTCCAGGTTCCTCCATGTTATGAAATGTTTCACAGATTTGTCACTGTTCTTTATCGACGTGTAGTATTCCATTGTGTGAATATACCACAATTTATTTAACCGTTCATCCGTTGATGGACACCTTGGTTGCTTCCAGCTTTTTGCTATTGTAAACAGAGCTGCAATAAACATGGGCGTGCATGTATCTGTTCGTGTAAAGGCTTTTATTTCTCTAGGGTATATTCCGAGGAGTGGGATTTCTGGGTTGTATGGTAGTTCTATTTCTAACTGTTTAAGATAACGCCAGATAGATTTCCAAAGTGGTTGTACCATTTTACATTCCCACCAGCAGTGTATAAGAGTTCCAATCTCTCCGCAGCCTCTCCAACATTTATTATTTTGTGTTTTTTGGATTAATGCCAGCCTTGTTGGAGTAAGATAGAATCTCATCATAGTTTTAATTTGCATTTCTCTAATGGCTAATGATCGAGAGCATTTTCTCAGGTATCTGTTGGCTGCCTGAATATCTTCTTTCGTGAAGTGCGCGTTCATATCCTTTGCCCACTTCTTGATTGGGTTGTTTGTCTTTTTGTGGTTGAGTTTTGACAGAATCATATAGATTTTAGAGATCAGGCGCTGATCGGAGATGTCATAGCTGAAAATTCTTTCCCAGTCTGTAGGCGGTCTTTTTACTCTTTTGGTGAAGTCTTTAGATGAGCATAGATGTTTGATTTTTAGGAGCTCCCAGTTATCTGGTTTCTCTTCATCATTTTTGGTAATGTTTTGTATTCTGTTTATGCCTTGTATTAGGGTCCTAACATTGTCCGTATTTTTTCTTCCATGATCTTTATCGTTTTAGTCTTTATGTTTAGGTCTTTGATCCACTTGGAGTTAGTTTTTGTGCATGGTGTGAGGTATGGGTCCTGTTTCATTTTTTTGCAAATGGATATCCAGTTATGCCAGCACCATTTGTTAAAAAGACTATCTTTTCCTCAATTAACTGACACTGGTCCTTTGTCAAATATCAACTGCTCATACGTGGATGGATTTATATCTGGATTCTCAATTCTGTTCCATTGGTCTATGTGTCTGTTGTTGTACCAGTACCAGGCTGTTTTGACTACTGTGGCTGTATAATAGGTTCTGAAATCAGATAGAGTGAGGCCTCCCACTTCCTTCTTCTTTTTCAGTAATGCTTTACTTATCCGAGGCTTCTTTCCCTTCCATATGAAGGTGGTGATTTGTTTCTCCATCACATGAAAAAATGACAGTGGAATTTGGATTGGAAGTGCATTGTATGTATAGATGGCTTTTGGTAGAATAGACATTTTTACTATGTTAAGTCTTCCTTATCATGAGCAAGGTATGTTTTTCCACTTAAGTAGGTCCTTTTTAGTTTCTTGTAATAGTACTTCTTAGTTTTCTTTGTATAGGTCTTTTACATCTTTGGTAAGATTTATTCCTAAGTATTTTATCTTCTTGGGGGCTACTGTGGATGGTGTTGATTTGGTTATTTCCTCTTCGATGTTCTTTTTGTTGATGTAGAGGAATCCAAGTGATTTTTGTATGTTTATCTTATAACCTGAGATTCTGCCAAACTCTTCTATTAGTTTCAGTAGTTTTCTGGAGGATTCCTTAGGGTTTTCTGTGTATAAGATCATGTCATCTGCAAATAGAGATAATTTTACTTCCTCCTTGCCAATCCGGATGCCCTTTATTTCTTTGTCTAGCCTAATTGCTCTGGCTAGGACCTCTAGCACAATGTTGAATAAGAGCGGTGATAAAAGGCATCCTTGTCTGGTTCCCGTTCTCAAGGGAAATGCTTTCAGGCTCTCTCCATTTAGAGTGATGTTGGCTGTTGGCTTTGTATAGATGCCCTTTATTATGTTGAGGAATTCTCCTTCAATTCCTATTTTGGTGAGAGTTTTTATCATAAATGGGTGTTGGACTTTATCAAATGCCTTTTCTGCATCAATTGATAAGATCATGTGGTTTTTGTCTTTTGTTTTATTTATATGGTGGATTCCATTAATGGTTTTTCTGATATTATACCAGCCTTGCATACCTGGTATAAATCCCACTTGGTCATGGTAGATCATTTTTTTGATATGTTGTTGAATTCTATTGGCTAGAATTTTGTTGAGAATTTTTGCATCTATGTTCATGAGGGATATAGGTCTGTAATTTTCTTTTTTTGTGATGTCTTTACCTGGTTTTGGTATCAGGGAAATGGTGGCTTCATAGAATGAGTTAGGTAGTATTCCGTCATTTTCTATGCTTTGAAATACCTTCAGTAGTAGTGGTTTTAACTCTTCTCTGAAAGTTTGGTAGAACTCTGCAGTAAAGCCATCCGGGCCAGGGCTTTTTTCTTGTTGGGAGTTTTTTGATTACCTTTTCAATCTCTTTTTTTGTTATGGGTCTATTTAGTTGTTCTACTTCTGAATGTGTTAGTTTAGGTAGGTAGTGTTTTTCCAGGAATTCATCCATTTCTTCTAGGTTTGCAAATTTGTTAGAGTACTATTTTTTGTAATAATCTGTTATGATTTTTTAAATTTCAGTTGGGTCTGTTGTGATGTGGCCCTTCTCGTTTCTTATTCGGGTTATTTGTTTCCTTTTCTGTATTTCTTTAGTCAGTCTGGCCAATGGTTTATCAATTTTGTTAATTTTTTTCAAAGAACCAGCTTTTGGCTTTGTTAATTCTTTCAATTGTTTTTCTGTTCTCTAATTCATTTAGTTCAGGTCTAATTTTGATTATTTGTTTTCTTCTGGTGCCTGATGGATTCTTTTGTTGCTCACTTTCCATTTGTTCAAGTTGTAGGGACAGTTCTCTGATTTTGGCTCTTTCTTCTTTTTGTATGTGTGCATTTATCAATATAAATTGGCCTCTGAGCACTGCTTTTGCTGTGTCCCAGGGGTTTTGATGGGAAGTATTTTCATTCTCGTTGCATTCTATGAATTTACTTATTCTCTCCTTAATGTCTTCTATAACCCAGTCTTTTTTGAGCAGGGTATTGTTCAGTTTCCAAGTATTTGATTTCTTTTCCCTAGTTTTTCTGTTACTGATGTCCACCATTATGGCCTTGTGGTCTGAGAAGATGCTTTGTAATATTTCGTTGTTTTGGATTCTGCAAAGGTTTGTTTTATGACCTAATATGTGATCTATTCTAGAGAAAGTTCCATGTGCGCTAGAAAAAAAAGTATACTTTGCAGCTGTTGGGTGGAGTGTTCTGTATAGGTCTATGAGGTCAAGTTGGTTGATTGTGGCAATTAGGTGTTCCGTGTCTCTATTGAGCTTCTTACTGGATGTCCTGTCCTTCTCCGAAAGTGGTGTGTTGAAGTCTCCTACTATAATTGTGGAGGTGTCTATCTCACTTGTCAGTTCTGTTAAAGTTTATGTATCTGGTAGCCCTGTCATTGGGTGCATAAATATTTAATATGGTTATATCCTCCTGGTCAATTGTCCCTTTTATCATTATGTAGTGTCCTTCTTTATCCTTTGTGGTGGATTTAACTTTAAAGTCTATTTTATCAGAAATTAATATTGCTACTCCTGCTCTTTTTTGCTTATTGTTTGCTTGATATATTTTTTTGGAAATATATCAAGTTTTAGTTTGTTTGTGTCTCTAAGTCTAAGGTGTGTCTCTTGTAGACAGCATATAGACGGATAGTGTTTCTTTATCCAGTCTGAGACTCTCTGTCTCTTTATTGGTGTGTTTAGTCCATTTACATTCAGGGTAATTATAGATAAGTATAAAAAAATTTTTTTTTTTATGTGTTTAGTGTTGTCATTTTGATGGCTTTTTATGTGTGTTGTTGACAATTTCATTTTTCCACTTACTTTTTTGTGCTGAGACGTTTTTCTTTGTAAATCGTGTGTTCCTCATTTTCATAGTATTTGACTTTATGTTTGCTGAGTCGTTACGTTTTTCTTGGATTTTATTTTGAGTTATGGAGTTGTTATACCTCTTTGTGGTTACCTTAACATTTACCCCTATTTTTCTAAGTAAAAACCTAACTTGTATTGTCCTATATCACCTTGTATCCCTCTCCATATGGCAGTTCTATGCCACCTGTATTTAGTCCCTCTTTTTGATTATTGTGATCTTTTATGTATTGACTTCGATGATTCTCTGTTTTGAGCTTTTTTTTTTTTAATTAATCTTAATTTGTTTTTGTGATTTCCCTATTTGAGTTGATATCAGGATGTTCTATTCTGTGACCTTGTGTTGTGCTGGTATCTGATATTATTGGTTTTCTGACCAAACAATTTCCTTTAGTATTTCTTGTAGCTTTTGTTTGGTTTTTGCAAATTCTCTAAGCTTGTGTTTATCTGTAAATATCTTAATTTCGCCTTTATATTTCAGAGAGAGTTTTGTTGGGTATATGATCCTTTGCTGGCAGTTTTTCTCCTTCAGTGCTCTGTATATATCATCCCATTGCCTTCTTGCCTGCATGGTTTCTGCTGAGTAGTCTGAACTTATTCTTATTGATTCTCCCTTGTAGAAGACCTTTCTTTTATCCCTGGCTGCTTTTAAAATTTTCTCTTTATCTTTGGTTTTGGCAAGTTTGATGATAATATGTCTTGGTGATTTTCTTTTTGGATCAATCTTAAATGGGGTTCGATGAGCATCTTGGATAGATATCCTTTTGTCTTTCATGATGTCAGGGACGTTTTCTGCCAACAGATCTTCAACTATTCTCTCTGTGTTTTCTGTTATCCCTCCCTGTTCTGGGACTCCAATCACACGCAAGTTATCCTTCTTGATAGAATCCCACATAATTCATAGGGTTTCTTTATTTTTTAAAATTCTTTTATCTGATTTTTTTCCAGCTATATTGGTGTTAATTCACTGGTCCTTCAGATTTCCCACTCTGCATTCTAATTTCTGCTCCTGTTTTTGAAATACTGGTGATACTGCTGGTATTTGAAATACCAGTGGCATAGCTTCCAGCATCATAGCAACAAGCAAGTCACCACAGTATGACAAACTGACAGATGGTTGGTGGCGCCACAGAATTGGTGCCTGTAAATATCTTTGAATCACAACTGATACGTTCAACATCAAAAGTTGTTGAAAAATGTGATATTCAATCAACTGGGTGTCTAGGTTATACAGCACCAAATAATGTTTGGAGTTCCTGGGCAGTACAAGCGGTAAACTGTTTGGCTGCTAACCAAAACGTTGGAGGCTCAAGTCCACCCAGATGTGCCTTGGAAGAAAGACCTGGTAATCTACTTCCAAAAAACCAGCCATTGAAAACCCTGTGGACCACAGTTCTACTCTGACACTCATAGGGTCATCATTAGTCAGAATCAAGTCTATCGTAACTGGTTAAATTATGTTTAACTGATTTTTTTTTTAACTTAGCCGATTGAATCAGCTGTCTGAATATAATATAAATATAGGGATAAAGTCAGTAAATATATTGATCAAACACTGCCCATTTCTCCTCAGCTTTTGTAAAAATCTCCTGTTCTTATTTCATTTTCTTCCTTGCAGGTTCCTTGACTGGTGCAAACAGTTAAGTGCTCAAGGACTAGCTGAAAGATTGGGGGTTCGAACCCCCCCCAGAGGCACCTGGGAAGACAGGCTTAGTGATCATCTCCCAAAAAATCACGGCCTTGAAAACCCTATGGAGCAGTTCTCTGTACACGTGGGATTGCCATGAGTCAGAATCGACTTGAAGGCAGCCAAAAACAACATTATGGGTAGCTCTTAAAAAAAAAAAAAAATTAAGGCTGGTTTTTGTGAGCCTGGCCATTTCTGAGATCAAAGACAGCCTCTTTCCCTAGGTGGGAACACACACACTCAGATCACTTCTGATCAGTCCTTTCCTTACTGGCTCCTCCTTCCAAGGCAAGCCCTAAGAAGGCAGCAGAGTGAGCCCCCAAATATCTCTTCCCTCAGAATTTCAGCAGTGACCACGGGCGCTTCACTTGGCCCAGCTAGACCTGGTTTCGTCATCAGTGTAATGAGGTCAGATTCCAGGAACTCTGAGCTCCCTTTATCTCCAGCTTCTCTGTGTCTAAGAGCTGCTCACTGGGGTGAATCAGGAGGTATCAGTCATGCTCCTTAGTGTTGTTGTTGTTAGGTCTGACAACAGAAAGAAACACTGCTGGGTCCTGTGCCATCCTCACAATCGCTCCTTAGTGTGGAGCAGTGGTACTCACAGGATAGCACCAGAGGGCCAGCAGCATCACCTGGGGACTTGATAGAAATGCAAATTCTCAAGCCCCACCCCAGACCAAGGGTATCAGACACTGGCATGGGGGCCAGCCACGGGTGATTTAGCAGACTCTCTCGGGGGTTCTTATGAGACAGTGGTAGCTCAGTGGTAGAATTCTTGCCTTCCATGTGGGAGACCTGGGTTTAATTCCCAGCCAGTGCGCCTCATGCATAGCCACCGCCCATCTGCCAATGGAGGCTTGAGTACTGCTATGTTGTTGAACAGGTTTCATTGGAACGTCACAACTAAAATGAACTAGGAAGAAAGGCTTGGCAACTTACTTCTGAAAATCAGCCAGTGAAAACCCTATGGATCACAATGGTCTGATCCCACTGACCGTGTGGATGGCCCAGGACCTGGCAGCATCTTGTCTTATTCTGTTGTATGTGGGGTCACCCATGAGTTAGAGGCGGACTTGAGGGCAGCTAAAACAACAACCAGGTGATCCTGATGCAGGTAAAATTGAAGCACTGATGTGGTACATTTCTGTAATAGGAAGGGGGTCAACAGACAAAGGAGCTAGGGGCTCCCGAAGCCAGAGGGGAGGGGTCAGTGAGGGGCTGGAGGGTGAGAAGCAGAACATGAGTTAAGATGCCTAGAGCACAGGAAGATGCCTGGCAAGGGAGACAGGTGGCAATCATTTATCAATCCTCTCCCTTCCCTGTCTCACTTCCCCACATCATATGCAAAAAAAAAAAAAAACCAAACCCATTGCCATCGAGTCAATTCTGACTCATAGCAACACTATAGGACAGGGTAGAACTCCCCCATAGAGTTTCCAAGGAGCACCTGGAGGATTTGAACTGCCAGCCTTTTGGTTAGCAGCTGTAGCACTTAACCACTATGCCACCAGGGTTTCCCCTCCTATGCAAGCTTCCTAAAATTGCTGACCAAACCAACAACTTGCCCTTGAATCTTTGTCTCAGGCTCTTCTCCTGGGGAACCCAAGCTAACTTAAGGACTTACCTTCTAGGGTTGAAATGATTTACTGTTGAGAGTTGGCATAATAAGTGCTCAGTAAGTGATAGTCATTATTATCATGGGTGGACTCGAACCTCCAACCTTTCTGGTAGGAGCTGAGCTCATGAACTGTTTGCACTGCTCAGAGACTCCTCAATCTGAGTAGGGAAGACTGTTTTGAAAGTGAAGATATAGGAAGGGCCTTCTGGGGACCACAGGGAGGAATGTGATTGAAGTGGGAAAAAGACTGAAGACAAGGAATTGATTTGGAGGTAATGGTAGCCATGTGGACTGAGGCTCTAAAGGTCTGCAATGAAGCTGCAGAAATGGCGATGAAGAGACAGGAAGGACTAACAGTTATTTTGAAAGGACCATCTTGATTTTTTGTTTTATTGTTTGTTTGCTTGTTTTTTCACCTATGGGAGATAAGCAAAAACAAACAAAAAAATGAACAGGGTCCATTTTTTTTTCTTTTAGCTGAGCAGACGGAATTAATCTACATTTTCCACAACCCTATATGAGAAGGAGAGATTTTTATTCAGGCAGGCAGTTTGCCATTTACTATCCCTCTGGTAATGCACATTTGTATATTTTTCCCCTGGTAAATGTTTTTGTCCAAAACATGCAGGCAAGAGCCAGTGGGAGACGAGGTGTACGGGGGCAGCTCTTGTTGCTGACAAAGGCCATTTCCTCTCCTGTGTCCTTTCAGACTGAGTTCTGGACGGTCGGAAGGTGTGTGAGGTGGAGCAGCTGTAGTGTTTTCCATCGATCTTTTTTTTCTGTGTTGCACAGGAAGGTGGCATTTGTCTGGAGAAGGTGGGAGGGGTAGATTTCTGTCCTTGTGGTTAAAGGCCACTTGGGGCAGAGTTAGGTTTCCTGAAGGGCTGGCCAAGCCCCTCCTCTCAGACATAAGGTATTGGCCAGGGAAACGGTCAGGCAGCTTACATCTCATCTTATACCAGAGATTTAACCTCAAGAACCTCAGTGTCACCAATAAAAAAGGATAATAATGTGGCAGACTAATTGACTGAGACTTTGAATTGTTGGTAGGTGTTTTGTTTTTGTGCTCCCTTGTAAGAGAGGAGAAAGACGAGAGGTATTTTTTCCCACTCCCATCCTAACAGAGTAGTCGTCTTCATCTTTGAACTTAGGGATCTCCAGGGTTTCCTTAACAGCCAGGGGTCTTAGAACTAAAGACAGAGATTTCCAGGTATCAGAACAGCTCCCACCAGCCTCCTTTTTGAGGATGTAGCCCAATAAAGGAGGAGGAGAGAGGAAGCAAGTGGCTGGGTTCAGGAGAGAGAGGGCAGGCCTCCCAGCGATTTCCTATTGGCTCTTGGGAGTTTTCTAAAAATGGCGGAGACCCTGTTGCCACACAGCTTACTATAAACGATGGGGCTTCTGAAGGGGTAGAGTATGGAAGCAGGAGAACCGAAAGCTATGAGTGGGTGCTTTGGGAACTGAGTCTAAATAGCCCCACCTCAGGAAAGGAGAGATTGTGGCTCAGAGGAAATGAAGCCACCGGAATTCCCTGACTAAAAAGTGTATTGTAGCTTGCATGTCTCAGTGGTAACCATGAAGGAACCACACTTAGAGTTCCTGTTTTCCAAATGTAAGCTCTTTGGGTTCTTATATGATCCTAGAGTGGGGAATAGATCCCCGAAATATGACCGAGGTTGCATTTCCCATAGTTGTAAACAAATAACTTAGCAGGATGCTGAATTTCACCTTGGTATTAGGAGACTAAATTCACACTGAGATACTGATAACAACACACAACCACATTTCAGTGACAACCACATTTATTGAGAACGCTAGAACTGATCTAAGGGCCTCGTACACATTGCCTCATTTACTTTAGGTTTTATGGGGTCTGAAGCTTGTGAAACTTGGAGGGCCCTCTTTATTTTTTATTGTATTTTTAGATGAAGGTTTACAGAACAAACTAGTTTCTCATTAAACAGTTAATACACAGGTTGTTTTATGACATTGGTTAACAAACCATGGTATGTCAACACTCTCCCTTCTCAACCTTAGGTCCCCTATTACCAGTTTTCCTGTTCCCTTCTGCCTTCTAGTCCTTGCCCCTGGGCTGGTGTGCCCCTTTAGTCTTGATTTGTGGACCTGTCCAATATTTGGCTGAAAGGTAGACCTCAGGAGTGACCTCATTACTAAGCTGAAAGGGTGTCCAGGGGCCATACTCTCAGGGTTTCTCCAGTCTCTGCCAGGCCAGCAATTCTGGTCTTTCTTCTGGAGTTAGAATTTTGTTCTACATTTTTCCCCAGCTCTGTCCAGGACCTTCTATTGTGATCCCTGTCAGAGCAGTCAGTGGTGGTAGCCGGACACCGTCTATTTATACTGGACTCAGCCTGGTGGAGGCTGTGGTAGATGTGGTTCATTAGTCCTTTGGACTAATCTTTCCTTTGTATCTTTAGTTTTCTTAATTTTTCCTTGCTCCTGAAGGGGTGAGACCAGTGGAGTATCTTATGTGGCTACTCACAGGCTTTTAAGACCCCAGACTCTACTCACCACAGTAGAATGTAGAACGTTTTCTTTATAAACTACGTAATGCCAATTGAGCTAGATGTTCCCCGAGACCACAGTCCCCACAGTGGAGGGCCCTCGTTAAGAAAAAGAATGTAAGGCTATGAATACAAACTTAGGCATGGAAGTGATTATTTAGAATTGAGAGTGGAAATTGTAACAAATTACAACATTCCAAAAAGTGACGGCATTGGTTTCCTGTGGTGGCTGTATGGTTTAAAACTGGATGGTTTATAACAGCAAAAGTGTACTCTCTCAACATCCTGGAGGCCAGAAGTCCTACATCAAGGTGTCAGCAGGATCTCATTCCCCCTGGAGGTGCTAGGGGAGAATCCTTTCCTTGCCTCTTCCAGCTTCTGATAACATGCATTGTGGCTGCCTCACTCTAATCTCTGCCTCCATGGTCACATCGCTTCCTTCTCTCTGTCCCTTCTGTGTGTCTCTTATAAGGACAACTGTTACTGGATTTAGTGTCCACTTGGATAATTGAGGAAACCCTGGTGCTGTAGTGGTTAAGAGCTATGGCTGCTAATCAAAAGGCTGGCAGTTTGAATCTACCAGTTGCTCCTTGGAAACCATATGGGGCAGTTCTTCTCTGTCCTGCAGGGTCACTATGAGTCGAAATTGACTCAAGGGCAACAGGTTTGTTTGTCTGTTTGTTTGGTTTGCATAACCAAGGATGTTCTCCTTATCTTGAGATCCTTAACTTAATTGCATCTGCAAAGACCCTTTCTCCAAGAAAGGCAACAGTCACAGGTTCCCAGGATTAGGATGTGGACATATTTTGCTGGGCACCATTCAACCCATTATACTGACAAATATCGAAAACATCACTGTCTTAGTCATCTAATGCTGCTATAACAGAAATACCACAAGTGGATGGTTTTAACAAAAAGAAATTATTTTTTTTTACAGTCTAGTAAGCTAGAAGTTCAAATTCAGGGCATCAGCTCCAGAGGAAGTCTTTCTCTGTCTGTCGGCTCTGGGGGAAGGTCCTTGTCATCCATCTTTCCTTGGTCTGGAAGCATCTCTGCACAGGAACGCCAGGTCCAAAGGATGTGCTCTGCTCCTGGTGCTGCTTTCTTGGTGATATGAGGTCCCCAACTTTTTGATAGCTTCCCTTTCCTTTTATCTCTTGAGAGATGAAAGGTGGCACAGACCACACACCAATGAAACTCCCTTTATGTTGGATCAGGGATATGACCTGGTAAGGGTGTTACCCTTACCAGGTGGTGTAGTGGTTAAGTGCTACAGCTGCTAACCAAAGGGTTGGCAGTTCGAATCCGCCAGGCACTCCTTGGAAACTCCATGGGGCAGTTCTACTCTGTCCTATAGGGTTGCTATGAGTCAGAATCGACTTGACCGCACTGGGGCTGGGTTAAAGGTGTTGCAATCCCACCCTAATCCTCTCTAACATAAAATTACAATCACAAAATGGAGGACAACCACAGGATACTGGGAATCATGGCCTAACCAAGTTAATACACACTTTTTTTGGGGGGGCATAATTCAATCCATGATAATCACTGATGTCGGGAAAACCCTATCATATTTTTATTAACTGTCTGACATGCCTCTGAATAGTTTTTCTTCCAGTTTTTTGCAGCTCAATTGCCTCTTTACATGATAATAATTTTGTAGTTTCATTTTCTGTAGAGATAGTTCCGCTACCATGATTGATTAAAGATGAGCATTTCATTGATGGATTCCTGATAACCCAATGGTTAAGGGATATGGCTGCTAACCAAAAGGTTGGCAGTTCAAATCCACCAGCTGCCCCTTGGAAACCCTACGGGGCAGTTCTACTCTGTCTTTATAGAGTCGCTATGAGTCGGAATCAACTTGACAGCAGTTGGTATTTTTTTGGTTTGTTATCATTGATGGAGTCCCTGGGTGTGCAAACAGTTAATGTGCTTGGCTGCTAACTGAAAGGTTGGAGGCCTCAGTTCACCTAGGGGTGCCTCAGAAGAAAGGCCTAGGTATCTACTTCTGAAAAAATCAGCCACTGAAAACTCCATGGAGCACAATTCTACTCTGACACACGTGGGGTTGCCATGAGTCAGAGTTGAGTCCATGACAACTTTTTAAAAAAATTTTTATTATCATTTATAGTTGGGATAGGAGCTCTGGTGGTGCAGTGGTTAAGTGTTCGATTGCTAACCAAAAGGTAGGTGGTTCCAACCCAGCAGCTGCTTTGCGGGAGAAAGATGTGGCAGCCTGCTGCAGTAGAGATTTACAGCCTGGGGGCAGTTCTACTATGTCCTATAGGGTTGCTACCAGTCGGTATCGACTCCACGGCAATGGGTATAGTTGAGATGCATGCAATATGTAATTCTATGCATTTTTGCTTATTTATAGTACTGGTATAAGTTTGTGCCCTTCAAACACAGGAATTCTGATAAATTCGATTTCCTGTGATTCCTATCAAAAAAGGGGGGAAAAGTCAGTTGCATTTTAAATTATATATGATGTATTATTCAATATGTACCGGGAGAGAGCCTCCATTTTGACTATGTATCCGAACCTTTTGCCACGGAGTTGATTCCAACTCATAGAGACCCTATAAGACAGAGCAAAATGGCTCCATAGGGTTTTCAAGGAGCAGCTGGTGAATTCGAACTGCCAGCCTTTTGGTTAGCAGCTGTGCTCTTAACCACTGCACCACCAGGGCTCTGGCTATGTATTAGGAGAACTAAATCTTCTGCTTAGAGTTTTCCCCATCTGATGATTGGAATAATTTTCTACAGACTAGCCTCCAGCTCTGCACATTTCAATCCTGGTTTATAGTGGTTGTTATAATATTCTGGATGAGTTGTTGTTGTCGTTAGGTGCCATTGTGTTGATTTTCAGATCATAGTGACCCCGTGTGACAAAGTAGAACTTCTCCATAGGGTTTTCTAGGCTAATCATTATGGGAGCAGATTGCCAGGTGGGCACCTATAATAAAATCCAAAAATCCCAAATGAAAACCCCCAGAGAAAGATAAGAGAAGAAGGCTGTGATGTAGAAATGTCTTAGGTGTCTTAGGACCCAAGGAGGACAAACAGTAGGTCCTTTATTCTTGAAGATGCCAAGGGACACAATTTTGATATTTTTCCTAACTTTTTGCACTCATTCCTGGGTTTTACAATGTGTGTGTGTGGGTCTAGAAATTCTTCATATTCTACATCTCTCCTGCTTGACTTTAATTTCTTCTCTAGTGTTTAGGAGTCTGGGACGGCTACTGCTCATCACGCTTCTCTTTAATCCTTCCATCTGCCAAGCTGAGGCTGAGCAGAGGGCCTGGTATCTGAGCCTGGGCTTCCGGCTGCCGGCTGCCTGGGCTCCAGTTGCAGAGTGACTTCATTTACATTGCTATTCAGAAGCAAATGGCTCAGCTCAATGGAACGTCTTTCATTGCTAACAATCAAGTATGTGGCATTCTTTTTTTTTCCTTACTGTGCAGGGTAAAATGAACCTTGCAGATGTTCCTGTAATACCAGGAGAATAAGACTCACAGATGAGCTGCTGAGAGCGGCTTGGCTCAGCTACTGGGTGAGCCAGTTGCTATGTGGCCTGTGGTCTAGACAGAGAGAGCAGCTGCGGACTGCATTTGGGAACTGACTTCATGGCAGTGGTCAGACAGCCAGAAAGTTCATTTGTATAGGGTCTTCCCTAGCAAACTCCAATAAGTGCTTCACCTGGTCACAAGCCCTGTTAGGAACAGGCCTAGAAAAGAGCATCTCCTTGTCCTAGTAATATTATGGGGAGTTGGGCTTCCTCTGATAATGGCTGTAGGCAATGAGAGGTGCTCATTAGGCAAATAAATAATTGATGGAAGCCACTGAGCTAGACTTTGTAAGATCAAGAAGGCAGGGCCCCTACCTGAAGGAATCAACTAAGGTGGGAAACCAGACAAAAAAAACAATTATGCCAAAATTTGGTCTATGATGACTTCAGAACGGCATCACATAAATAAGTAGGGACGGACAGAAACTGGGTTCCTACACTTAGTGGCAGACCCATTTTTTTTTTTTTAATCTTTATTGCAATTTAAGGGAAAGTTTACAAATCAAATCTTACTCGCATATAAAAATTTATAAACAACTTGCTATATACTCCTAATTGCTCTCTTCCTAATGAGACAGCATACTCCTTCCCTCCACTCTCTTCTTTCGTGTCCATTCAGCCAGCTTCTGACCCCCTCTACCCTCTCACCTCCCCTTCAGACAGAAGATGCCAATGTAGCCTCACGTGTCTACTTGATCCAAGAAGCTCATTCTTCCCCAGTATTATTTTCTATCCCATAGTCCAGTCCAGTCCCTGTCGGAAGAGTTGGCTTTGGGAATGTTTCCTGTCTTGGGCTAACAGAAGGTCTGGGGACCATGACCTCCGGGGTCCTTCTAGTCTCAGTCAGACCATAAGTCTGGTCTTTTTACCAGAATTTGGGATGGCAGACCCATTTTACCAAATCACTGTCAAAGAAGCTTCCAAGCCAGCTGACACCTATTTGCACAGTAGTGTGGCCCTGGTTAAGATCTCGGCTGCTAACCAAAATGTCAGCCATTCGAATCCACCAGCCACTCCTTGGAAACCCTATGGGGCAGTTATACTCCGTCCTATAGGGTTGCTATGAGTTGGAATCAAGTCAATGGCAGCAGGTTTTTTTTTTTTTTTTTTGGTGGTCAGACCAACCCCAGGCTTCAGGCCTCGTGTAGGCTAAAAGTTCAATCAACACCAAGAGTATATATTTTAGGATGATGATGCTCACATTCAAATGTCAGAAAGAGTTCCTTTTAAAGAGCCCAGTTTGCAAATAACCAGGTCTCCACAACAGCAAAACTCCTTGTTACAGCGATAGTGATGCCCATAGCTTTCTCTTCTTTTCAGAGAAAATAGTCTACTTTTCTCCCGTCTTCGGTCCACACTGATTTTTGCCCTTTTTCGTTATCAAGGAATTCAGGCATGTACTAGCATAGTGCAGCAGGCATCACAAGAAAGCTGATGCCTGGACTGTGCAGTAGATGTTTTTAAATAATTTCTACAGCTAGAGAGACATTTGGTTGTCATTGCCAGAACTCTTAATTATGGAGACAAAAATCTACTAGGATTTAAAGAATTAAGTAAGAAGATGTATCGAAAAGGACTGATTTGTTCATTCTTTTGGCAGTCATCAGGAAAGACCAATCACTAGAAAAGGACATCATTCATGTCTGGTAAAGTAGGGGGCCAGCAAAAATGAGGGAAACCCTACATGAGATGAATTGACGCAATTGCTATAACAACGGACTAAAAAATACCCAACAACCATGAATATGATGCAGGACTGGACCATGTTTTTTTTTTGTTATATGTAAGGTTGCCATGAGTCAGAGCCAACTCAATGGCAGCTAACAACAGTTAACAAATAGGAAGTGACTAATCCATGGCCTCAATTATCTTTAAAAAATGCATCTGCATGCACATATACGTAGGTAGATATATTTGGAATTATCCGTTTGTTGATAATTAATATCCGTCTCCCCACTATGTTTTATTGACTATGCAAAGGCATCCGACTGTGTAGATCTTAACAAATTATAGCTAACATTGTGAAGAACTGGAATTCCAGCACACTTAACTGTTCTCAGGGGTCCCTGCAGTGCTTGAAATGATATTAGGGAACTGCTGGAATCACAGCAAAGCCATTGACAAATGAGGACCTGTGATGAGTGAGACTCATTAGCAATTAAAGGAAGAAAAATGGTTCAGGCACTTCAAAAAGGAATCATTTGAATATTAAAGAATTAGAGAAGCGCTGGGAGAAAATTGTGAATTTGTGGACTATTTCGTGAAAACATCAAGTAAAGGATGTCAGATTAGGCTGTGCTTTCAGAAGAATGCACCAAAAATAAAAACCTCAACCCAAATGAATTATTTGTTCCTTTAAAGGATAACACACAGTCACCATTACAACATAAATTTAGCTCAACAGGCGATAACGTGAACTTCTTGATAATTTTTGTATTACATTTCCAAAATCAAGACTTAATCAAATCTTTTTATACCATCTACCATGAAAATAAGTGGCATTTTCCCAGTATGATTGGCTAATGGACATTATGAATATTTTGCTCTAAATGTTTGCTGTCTTTGAGGTACAAAAAGAAGAGTTCGATTAGTCACTTGTACCTTAGCATGCAATGAGGAGCACATGGAAGTGGAGGGGGAGAGTATGACAAGGGGTGGGAGATGGAAAGAGGAGATGACCTGACCTACTGTGTGTGGTGGGCATAGGGGAATAGGAGGGAAGAATCTTAGTTTCTGAGTGCTGCTGTCACAGAAATACCACAAGCAGGTGGACCTAAAGAACAGACATTTATTTTCTCACAGTTCTCAGGCTAAAAGTCCAAATCAGGGCCTCAGCCATGTTGATTCCTTCCTTGTAGGTAGTCCCAGGCATTCCTCGGTTCCTTGGCTTATAGATGATCCTCACATGGCACCTGTCTTCCCCCGTGCATTCCTATCTCTGTTTAATGTGCTCTTTTTTTTTTTTTTATAACTTTTATTAAGCTTCAAGTGAACGTTTACAAATCCAATCAGTCTGTCACATATAAGTTTACATACATCTCACTCCCTACTCCCACTTGCTCTCCCCTTCTTGAGTCAGCCCTTTCAGTCTCTCCTTTCTTGACAATTTTGCTGGCTTCCCTCTCTCTCTATCCTCCCATCCCCCCTCCAGACAAGAGTTGCCAACACAATCTCAAGTGTCCACCTGATATAATTAGCTCACTCTTCATCAGCGTCTCTCTCCCTCCCGCTGACCAGTCCCTTTCATGTCTGATGAGTTGTCTTCCGGGATGGTTCCTGTCCTGTGCCAACAGAAGGTCTGGGGAGCATGGCCGCCGGGATTCCTCTAGTCGCAGTCAGACCTTTAAGTTTGGTCTTTGCATGAGAATTTGGGGTCTGTATCCCACTGATCTCCTGCTCCCTCAGGGGTCCTCTGCTGTGCTCCCTGTCAGGGCAGTCATCGATTGTGGCTGGGCACCAACTAGTTCTTCTGGTCTCAGGATGATGTAGGTCTCTGGTTCATGTGGCCCTTTCTGTCTCTTGGGCTCTTAGTTGTCGTGTGGCCTTGGTGTTCTTCATTTTCCTTTGCTCCAGGTGGGTTGAGACCAATTGCTGCATCTTAGATGACCGCTTGTCAGCATTTAAGACCCCAGATGCCACATTTCAAAGTGGGATGCAGAATGATTTCACAATAGAATTATTTTGCCAATTGACTTAGAAGTCCCCTCAAACCATGTTCCCCAGACCCCAGCGCTTGCTCCGCTGACCTTTGAAGCATTCATTTTATCCCGGAAACTTCTTTGCTTTTGGTCCAGTCCAATTGAGCTGACCTTCCATGTATTGAGTGTTGTCTTTCCCTTCACCTAAAGCAGTTCTTATCTACTGATTAATCAATAAAAAACCCTCTCCCACCCTCCCTCCCTCCCCTCCTTGTAACCACAAAAGTATGTGTTCTTCTCAGGTTTACTATTTCTCAAGATTTTATAATAGTGGTCTTATACAATATTTGTCCTTTTGCCTCTAATTTCGCTCAGCATAATGCCTTCCAGGTTCCTCCATGTTATGAAATGTTTCAGAGATTCGTCACTGTTCTTTATCGATGCGTAGTATTCCATTGTGTGAGTATACCACAATTTATTTACCCATTCATCCGTTGATGGACACCTTGGTTGCTTCCAACTTTTTGCTATTGTAAACAGAGCTGCAATAAACATGGGTGTGCATATATCTGTTTGTATGAAGGCTCTTGTATCTCTAGGGTATATTCCGAGGAGTGGGATTTCTGGGTTGTATGGTAGTTCTATTTCTAACTGTTTAAGATAACGCCAGATAGATTTCCAAAGTGGTTGTACCATTTTACATTCCCACCAGCAGTGTATGAGAGTTCCAATCTCTCCGCAGCCTCTCCAACATTTATTATTTTGTGTTTTTTGGATTAATGCCAGCCTTGCTCGTGTGAGATGAAATCTCATCGTAGTTTTAATTTGCATTTCTCTAATGGCTAATGATCGAGAGCATTTTCTCATGTATCTGTTGGCTGCCTGAATATCTTCTTTAGTGAAATGTGTGTTCATATCCTTTGCCCACTTCTTGATTTGGTTGTTTGTCTTTTTGTGGTTGAGTTTTGACAGAATCATATAGATTTTAGAGATCAGGCGCTGGTCGGAGATGTCATAGCTGAAAATTCTTTCCCAGTCTGTAGGTGGTCTTTCTACTCTTTTGGAGAAGTCTTTAGATGAGCATAGGTGTTTGATTTTTAGGAGCTCCCAGTTATCGGATTTCTCTTCATAATTTTTGGTAATGTTTTGTATTCTGTTTATACCTTGTATTAGAGCTCCTAGGGTTGCCCCTATTTTTTCTTCCATGATCTTTATCGTTTTAGTCTTTATGTTTAGGTCTTTGATCCACTTGGAGTTAGTTTTTGTGCATGGTGTGAGGTATGGGTCCTGTTTCATTTTTTTGCAAATGGATATCCAGTTATGCCAGCACCATTTGTTAAAAAGGCTATCTTTTCCCCAATTAATTGACACTGGTCCTTTGTCAAATATCAGCTGCTCATGGATGGATCTATGTCTGGGTTCTCAATTCTGTTCCATTGGTCTATGTGCCTGTTGTTGTACCAGTACCAGGCTGTTTTGACTACTGTGGCTGTATAATAGGTTCTGAAGTCAGGTAAAGTGAGGCCTCCCACTTTCTTCTTCTTTTTCAGTAGTGCTTTGCTTATCCGGGGCTTCTTTCCCTTCCATATGAAATTGGTGATTTGTTTCTCTATCCCCTTAAAATATGACATTGGAATTTGGATCGGAAGTGCGTTAAATGTATAGATGGCTTTTGGTAGAATAGACATTTTTGCTATGTTAAGTCTTCCTATCCATGAGCAGGGTATGTTTTTCCACTTAAGTATGTCCTTTTGAATTTCTTGTAGTAGAGCTTTGTAGTTTTCTTTGTATAGGTCTTTTACATCCTTGGTAAGATTTATTCCTAAGTATCTCATCTTCTTGGGGGCTACTGTGAATGGTGTTGATTGGGTTATTTCCTCTTCGGTGTTCTTTTTGTTGATGTAGAGGAATCCAAGTGATTTTTGTATGTTTATTTTATAACCTGAGACTCTGCCAAACTCTTCTATTAGTTTCAGCAGTTTTCTGGAGGATTCCTTAGGGTTTTCTGTGTATATAATCATGTCATCTGCAAATAGTGATAACTTTACTTCTTCCTTGCCAATCCGGATACCTTTTATTTCTTTGTCTAGCCTAATTGCCCTGGCTAGGACTTCCAGCACGATGTTGAATAAGAGCGGTGATAAAGGGCATCATTGTCTGGTTCCCGTTCTCAAGGGAAATGCTTTCAGGTTCTCTCCATTTAGAGTGATATTGGCTGTTGGCTTTGCATAGATGCCCTTTATTATGTTGAGGAATTTTCCTTCAATTCCTGTTTTGGTAAGAGTTTTTATCATAAATGGGTGTTGGACTTTGTCAAATGCCTTTTCTGCATCAATTGATAAGATCATGTGGTTTTTGTCTTTTGTTTTATTTATGTGATGGATTACATTAATGGTTTTTCTGATATTAAACCAGCCTTGCATACCTGGTATAAATCCCACTTGATCAGGGTGAATTATTTTTTTGATGTGTTGTTGGATTCTATTGGCTAGAATTTTGTTGAGGATTTTTGCATCAATGTTCATGAGGGATATAGGTCTATAATTTTCTTTTTTTGTAATGTCTTTACCTGGTTTTGGTATCAGGGAGATGGTAGCTTCATAGAATGAGTTGGGTAGTATTCCGTCATTTTCTATGCTTTGGAATACCTTCAGAAGTAGTGGTGTTAACTCTTCCCTGAAAGTTTGGTAGAACTCTGCAGTGAAGCCGTCCGGGCCAGGGCTTTTTTTTGTTGGGAGTTTTTTGATTACCGTTTCAGTCTCTTTTTTTGTTATGGGTCTATTTAGTTGTTCTACTTCTGAATGTGTTAGTTTAGGTAGGTAGTGTTTTTCCAGGAATTCATCCATTTCTTCTAGGTTTTCAAATTTGTTAGAGTACAATTTTTCATAATAATCTGAAATGATTCTTTTAATTTCATTTGGTTCTGTTGTGATGTGGTCCTTCTCGTTTCTTATTCGGGTTATTTGTTTCCTTTCCTGTATTTCTTTAGTCAGTCTAGCCAATGGTTTATCAATTTTGTTAATTTTTTCAAAGAACCAGCTTTTGGCTTTGTTAATTCTTTCAATTGTTTTTCTGTTCTCTAATTCATTTAGTTCAGCTCTAATTTTTATTATTTGTTTTCTTCTGGAGCCTGATGGATTCTTTTGTTTCTCAGTTTCTATTTGTTCAAGTTGTAGGGACAGTTCTCTGATTTTGGCTCTTTCTTCTTTTTGTATGTGTGCATTTATCGATATAAATTGGCCTCTGAGCACTGCTTTTGCTGTGTCCCAGAGGTTTTGATAGGAAGTATTTTCATTCTCGTTGCATTGTATGAATTTCCTTATTCCCTCCTTGATGTCTTCTATAACCCAGTCTTTTTTCAGGAGGGTATTGTTCATTTTCCAAGTATTTGATTTCTTTTCCCTTGTTTTTCTGTTATTGATCTCTAGTTTTACTGCCTTGTGGTCTGAGAAGATGCTTTGTAATATTTTGATGTTTTGGACTCTGCGAAGGTTTGTTTTATGACCTAATATGTGGTCTATTCTAGAGAATGTTCCATGTGCGCTAGAAAAAAAAGTATATTTTGTAGCAGTTGGGTGGAGAGTTCTGTATAAGTCAATGAGGTCAAGTTGGTTGATTGTTGTAAGTAGGTTCCGTGTCTCTATTGAGCTTCTTACTGGATGTCCTGTCCTTCTCCGAAAGTGGTGTGTTGAAGTCTCCTACTATAATTGTGGAGGTATCTATCTCACTTTTCAATTCTGTTAAAATTTGATTTATGTATCTTGCAGCCCTGTCTTTGGGTGCATATATATTTAATATGGTTATGTCTTCCTGATCAATTGTCCCTTTTATCATTATGTAGTGTCCTTCTTTATCCTTTGTGGTGGATTTAAGTCTAAAGTCTATTTTGTCAGAAATTAATATTGCTACTCCTCTTCTTTTTTGCTTATTGTTTGCTTGATATACTTTTTTCCATCCTTTGAGTTTTAGTTTGTTTGTGTCTCTAAGTCTAAGGTGTGTCTCTTGTAGGCAGCATATAGATGGATCGTGTTTCTTTATCCAGTCTGTGACTCTCTGTCTCTTTATTGGTGCATTTAGTCCATTTACATTCAGGGTAATTATAGATAAATAAGTTTTTAGTGCTGTTATTTTGATGCCTTTTTATGTGTGTTGTTGACAATTTCATTTTTCCACATACTTTTTTGTGCTGAGGCGTTTTTCTTAGTAAATTGTGAGATCCTCATTTTCATAGTGTTTGACTTTATGTTAGTTGAGTCGTTACGTTTTTCTTGGCTTTTATCTTGAGTTATAGAGTTGTTATACCTTTTTGTGGTTACCTTATTATTTACCCCTATTTTTCTAAGTAAAAACCTAACTTGTATCGTTCTATATCGCCTTGTATCACTCTCCATCTGCAGTTCAATGCCTCCTATATTTAATCCCTCTTTTTGATTATTGTGATCTTTTACCTATTGACTTCCATGATTCCCTGTTATGTGTATTTTTTTTTTTTTAATTAATCTTAATTTGTTTGTTTTTGTGATTTCCCTATTTGAGTTGATATCTGGACGTTCTGTTTTGTGACCTTGTGTTGTGCTGATATCTGATATTATTGGTTCTCTGACCAAACAATATCCTTTAGTATTTCTTGTAGCTTTGGTTTGGTTTTTGTAAATTCTCTAAACTTGTGTTTGTCTGTAAATATCTTAATTTCGCCTTCATATTTCAGAGAGAGTTTTGCTGGATATATGATCCTTGGCTGGCAGTTTTTCTCCTTCAGTGTTCTGTATATGTCGTCCCATTCCCTTCTTGCCTGCATGGTTTCTGCTGAGTAGTCTGAACTTATTCTTATTGATTCTCCCTTGAAGGAAACCTTTCTTTTCTCCCTGGCTGCTTTTAAAATTTTCTGTTTATCTTTGGTTTTGGTGAGTTTGATGACAATATGTCTTGGTGTTTTTCTTTTTGGATCAATCTTAAATGGGGTTCGCTGAGCATCTTGGATAGATATCCTTTCGTCTTTCATGATGTCAGGGAAGTTTTCTGTCAGGAGTTCTTCAACTATTTTCTCTGTGTTTTCTGTTATCCCTCCCTGTTCTGGGACTCCAATCACCCGCAGGTTATCCTTCTTGATAGAGTCCCACATAATTCTTAGGGTTTCTTCATTTTTTTTAATTCTTTTATCTGATTTTTTTTCAGCTATGTTGGTGTTGATTCCCTGGTCCTCCAGATGTCCCAGTCTGCATTCTAATTGCTCGAGTCTGCTCCTCTGACTTCCTATTGCGTTGTCTAATTCTGTAATTTTATTGTTAATCTTTTGGATTTCTACATGTTGTCTCTCTATGGATTCTTGCAACTTATTAATTTTTCCACTATGTTCTTGAATAATTTTTTTGAGTTCTTCAACAGTTTTATTGGTGTGTTCCTTGGCTTTTTCTGCAGTTATCCTAATTTCATTTGTGATATCTTTAAGCATTCTGTAAATTAGTTTTTTATATTCTGTATCTGATAATTCCAGGATTGTATCTTCATTTGGGAAAGATTTTGATTCTTTTGTTTGGGGGGTTGGAGAAGCTGTCATGGTCTGCTTCTTTAAGTGGTTTGATATGGATTGTTGTCTCCGAGCCATCACTGGGAAACTAGTTTTTCCAGAAAATCCGCTGCATCCAGTCCAAATCCCGGCAGAATGGTTCCCTGGCTGGGACGCTGCTCTTCCTGCTCCAAGACCAGTCACTGCCTCCCGGGGACTTCTCCTACCAGCTGCGTCCCACGCCGCCCGCGGAACCGGCTGGTCCCCCTCCTGGGGTTAGTTCAGGGGGGTGGAGTAGCTCTCTGTGCTTGTGCCGTACCTGACTGGTACGCTGGCTCCAGGCTCTGGAAACAATCGCTGCTTCCCCATATTAGTTCGTTCTCCGTCTCTAAATCTGTGTTTGTTGTTCAGGGTTCGTAGATTGTTATGTATGTGATCGATTCACTTGTTTTTCCGTGTCTTTGTTGTAAGAGGGATCTGCAGCAGCGTCTGCCTAGTCCGCCATCTTGGCTCCGCCTCTAATGTGCTCTTTTTATGACTCAGAAGTGATTAGATCTAGAACCCACCCTACTTGGGTATGATCTAATTCACATAAAGAAAACCCTGTTTCCAAACAGGATTATATCCATGGGTATAGGAGTTCAGATTTCAACACATATTTTAGGAGGACATAATTCAATTCCTAACACAGAGTGACTGGACTGATTTTCTGTTGTCTAAAGGGACAAACCACATGTAGTTTGGGTCAGAGAGCTTGCTAGGTGCATAGAAGATAGGGACAGGTACACAGACAGGATCTGTCTGGTGACTGAAACACACACACACACGCTTGCGCGTGCAGAAAATTTCAGCATGTGAGCACAGCAATGCCCCAAGATGTACACTCTCTGAGAAGCGGGGCTCTGGCTTTTCACTGGCTTTGGTGTGCCTGTGCCTAGAACAGTGTCTGGTGATTTGGAGATGCTCCATAAGTACTTGTTCCATGGATATGTGGGATGAGTGGTTACTGTAAAAAGGGGAACTCCAACAGGTCAGCTTTACCAGAGTGGAATGTATATATTTTAGAGGGGGAAACTCTGAAGGAATTTAAGTGGGGAAGGGATAGGATCAAGCTTAGATTTTAGAAAGGGCAGATTGCTCTGGCACTGTGGAGGATAACAGCAGGGCCAGATTGGGGGCAGGGACCAGAGCTCAGGGATCAGAGTCATAGTAATGGTACTGGAAGAGGTAAGAGCATATTCATTCATTCAGCAACTACTTATGGAACATTTACTACGTGCCAGGCATTGATAGATAAAGTTCCATCATCAGCTATTCATCCTTTTCAGTTCAAAATCTCTCTGTTCTTTCCTCCATAAAAATGTAACCTTCACTGGAAGGTTAATTCCTCTGTCCTGAGTTATCAGTGAACACAGTGGTGGTTTCCTCTCTGTTAGAGGAGGGGGCTGCGTGGAGACACCAGATCTTTGTGGGTAAGAACTAAAGTGATGAAAAGGTCCACCCAAGGACAGGAGAAACGCGAAGGAATACTTTGTGTATTTTATCATTTTGCTGAAGGCCAGCCAGATGGAGCCAGATAGCGAGGTCATTTAAATTAGGAAGTATCTGTATGGGAGGCCTCTTGGGCAAGCTGGTATAGTCACATTATACACACAATGTCTTTGTTGTTGTTAGCTGTCTTCCAGTTGGCCTGTGACTCATGGCGACCCCATGCACAACGGAATGAAACACTGCCTGCTCCTGCGCCATCCCTACTGATGGGTTGCAGGTCAGACCGTTATGATCCATATGATCCATAGCATTTTCACTGGATGATTTTGGATCACCAGTCCTTTCTTCCCAGTATGCAAGCTCTACTGAAACCTGTTCAGCATCAGAGCAACAGGCAAACTAACATCTACAATCAGTTGACTCTGTTATTGTTGTTGTTAGGTGCCATCGAGTCGGTTCCGACTCATAATGACCCTACTCACAACAGAACAAAACACTGCCCAATCCTGCACCCTACTCACAATTGTTGCTATGCTTGAGCCCATTGATACAACCACTGTGTCAATCCATCTCGTTGAGGATCTTCCTCTTTTCCACTGACCCTGTACCCTGCCAAGCATGATGTCCTCCTCCAGGGACTGATCCCTCCTGACAACATGTCCAAAGTATGTGAGATGCAGTCTCATCATCCTTGCTTCTAAGGAGCATCCTGGCTGCACTTCTTCCAAGACAGACTTGTTGGTTCTTTTGGCAGTCCATGGTATATTCAATATTCTTCACCAACACCACAATTCAAAGGTGTCAATTCTTCTTCAGTCTTCCTTGTTCACTGTGCAGCTTTCATACGCATATGAGGTGACTGAAAACACCATAGGCTTGGTCAGGCTCACCTTAGTCCTCAAGGTGACGTCTTTGCTTGTCACCACTTTAAAGAGGTCTTTTGCAGCAGATTTGCCCAATGTATTGCGTCTTTTGATTTCTTGACTGGTGTTTCCATGGGCATTTATTATGGATCCAAGTAAAATGAAATCCCTGATAGCTTCAATTTTTTCTCTATTTATCGTGATGTTCCTCATTGGTCCAGTTGTGAGGATTTTTGTTTTCTTTATGTTGAGATGTAATCCATACTGAAGGTCTTCGATCTTCATTAGTAAGTGCTTCAAGTCCTCTTCACTTTCAGCAAGCAAGGTTGTGTCATCTGCATAATGCAGGTTGTAAATGAGTCTTCTTCTAATCCTGATGCCCCGCTCTTCTTCATATAGTCCAGCTTCTCGGATTATTTGCTCAGCATACAGATTGAATAGATATGGTGAAAGGATACAGCCCTGACGCACACCTTTCCTGACTAAACCATGCAGTGTCCTCTTGTTCTTTTTGAATGGTTACCTCTCAAGCCATGTACAGATTCCTTATGTGCATAGCTAAGTGTTCTGTAATTCCCATTCTTCGCAATGTTATCCATAATTTTTTGTGATCCACCGAGTCAATTGCCTTTGTATAGTCAATAAAACACAAGTAAACCTCTTTCTGGTTTCTTTGCTTTCAGCCAGGATCCATCTGACATCAGCAATGATACCCCTGGTTCCACATCCTCTTCTAAATCCAGCCTGAATTTCTGGCAGTTCCCTGTTGATATACTGCTGCAGCAGCTTTTGAATGATCTTTAGCAAAGTTTTACTTGCGTGTGATATTAATGATATTGTTCAATAATTTCTGCATTCATTTGATTCACCTTTCTTGGGAATAGGCATAAATATGGATCTCTTCCAGTTGGCTGGCCACATAGCTATCGTTCAAATTTCTTGGCATAAATGAGTGGGCACTTCCAGCGCTGCATCTGTTTGTTGAAACATCTCAGTTGGTATTCTGTCAGTTCTTGGAGGCTTGTTTTTCACCAGTGCCTTGAGTGCACCTTGGACTTCTTCCTTTAGTACCATGGGTTCTTGATCATATGTTACCTCTCGAATGGTTAAATGGTGACCAATTCTTTTTGGTATAGTGACTCCGTGTGTCCCTTCCATCTTCTTTAGAACCTTTCTGTGTCATTTAATATTTTCACTGTGGAACCCTTCATTATTGCAACTTTAAATAAAGAATATTACTCTCCATCATGTGGATGGGCCTCATTTAATCAGTTGACGGCCTTAAGAGCAAAAAACTGAGGTTTCCTGGAAAAGAAGGAATTCTGGCTCAATATTGCAGCATAAAATCCTGGCTGAGTTTCCAGCATACCGCCTACTCTACAGAGTGCCAGTGCCTGCTCTACAGAGCTCTACAGATGGCCAGTCCCCACAACTGCTCGAGTTAATGTCTTAAAATAAATCTTTCTCTATTAGATATATAGATAGATGTAGATACATGTTCTGTTTCTCTGGAGAACCTCGACTGATAAGCCTGCCCTCCATTCAGGCACTGAGCACTGAGGAAGGTGGCCATTTCCCATCACTTAATGGTACACCTCAGAGGTCTTTCTTGTTCTGGGGCAGATAAAAAGGACAGGCACCCAGCGGCTCTGGTAGACATGGCATACGTTGGAGACAGGGCTGCTGGAGCCTGTCTGAGGTGTGGTCCAGGCTCCTCATGGTGCCTCCAGCTTCCCTCTGTTCCCAAGCACCCAGAGCAAAGCTTTACTGTAACTCTTCTCATGCAGTAACTCTTTGTTCTCCTGTTCTTGATCATGAGTCCCTGTAGGTAAAGGACTGTGTTTTGGTCAACTCCTACTTTTGGTACCTAGCACTTCGATTCCATTGTGAAGGGGACTGGGAGATGGAGGCTTGGGGAAGGTAGCATTGGGCACATTTATAGCCATCTTGCTGAAGATATGATCATTCATTCATTTATTCAGTCATTCTACATGTATTTATTAAAAGCCTGCTTTGTGCTGGCCATAGTGTTAGGTTCTGTTGTTGTTGTTGTTAGGTGCTGTCGAGTTGGTTCTGACTCATAGCAACCCTATGCACAACAGAACGAAACAATGCCCGGTCCTGCACCATCCTTACAATCATTGTTATGCTTGAGCTCATTGTTGTAGCCACTGTGTCAATCCACCTCGTTGAGGGTCTTCCTCTTTTCCACTGACCCTGTACCCTGCCAAGCATGATGTCCTTCTCCAGGGACTGATCCCTCCTGACAACATGTCCAAAGTATGTGAGATGCAGTCTCGCCATCCTTGCCTCTAAGGAGCATTCTAGCTGCGCTTCTTCCAAGACAGATTTGTTCGTTCTTTTGGCAGTCCATGGTATATTCAATGTTCTTCGCCAACACCACAATTCAAAGGTGTCAACTCTTCTTCGGTCTTCCTTATTCATTGTCCAGCTTTCACATGCATATGATGTGATTGAAAATGCCGTGGCTTGGGTCAGGTGCACCTTAGTCTTCAGGGTGACATCTTTGCTCTTCAATACTTTGCAGCAGATTTACCCAATGCAATGTGTCTTTTGATTTCTTGACTGCTGCTTCCATGGCTGTTGATTGTGGATCCAAGTAAAATGAAACCCTTGACAAGTTCAGTCTTTTGTCCATTTATCATGATGTTGCTCATTGGTCCAGTTGTAAGGAGTTTTGTTTTCTTTATGTTGAGCTGTAATCCATACTGAAGGCTGTGGTCTTTGATCTTCATTAGTAAGTGCTTCAAGTCCTCTTCACTTTTAGCAAACAAGGTTGTGTCATCTGCATAACGCAGATTGTTAATAAGTCTTCCTCCAATCCTGATGCCCCATTCTTCTTCATATAGTCCAGCTTCTTGGATTACTTGTTCAGCATACAGATTAAATAGGCATGGTGAAAGAATATAACCCTGACGCACACCTTTCCTGACTTTAAACCAGTCAGTACCCCCTTGTTCTGTCCGAACAACTGCCTCTTGATTTATGTAAAGGTTCCTCATGAGCACAATTAAGTGTTCTGGAATTCGCGTTCTTCGCAGTGTTATCCATAGTTTGTTATGATCCACAGTCAAATACCTTTGCATAGTCAACAAAACACAGGTAAACATCCTTCTGGTATTCTTTGCTTTCAGCCAGGATCCATCTGACATCAGCAATGATATCCCTGGTTCCACGTCCTCTTCTGAAACCAGCCTGAATTTCTGGCAGTTCCCTTTCGTTATACTGCTGCAGCCATTTTTGAGTGATCTTCAGCAAAATTTTTCTTGTGTGTGATATTAGTGATATTGCTCGATAATTTCCACATTCGGTTGGATCCCCTTTCATGGGAATAGGCATAAATATGGATCTCTTCCAGTCAGTTGGCCAGGAAGCTGTCTTCCATATTTCTTGGCATAGATGAGTGAGCACCTCCAGCGCTGCATCTGTTTGTTGAAACATCTCAATTGATATTCCATCAATTCCTGGGGCCTTGTTTTTCACCAATGCCTTCAGAGCAGCTTGGACTTCTCCCTTCAGTACCATCAGTTCCTGATCATATGCCACCTCTTGAAATGGTTGAATATCGACTAATTGTTTTTGGTATAATGACTCTGTGTATTCCTTCCATCTTCTTTTGATGCTTCCTGCGTCGTTTAATATTTTCCCCATGGAATCCTTCACTACTGCAATTCGACACTTGAATTTTTTCTTCAGTTCTTTCAGCTTGAGAAATGCCGAGCCTGTTCTTCCCTTTTGGTTTTCCATCTCCAGCTCTTTGCATATGTCATTATAATACTTTCCTTTGTCTTCTTGAGAGGCCCTTTGAAATCTTCTGTTCTTTTACTTCATGAATTCTTCCTTTTGCTTTAGCTGCTCGATGCTCAAGGGCAAGTTTCAGAATCTTCTCTGACATCCATCTTGGTCTTTTCCTTCTTTCCTGTCTTTTCAGTGACCTCTTGCTTTCTTCACAGATGAGGTCCTTGATGTCATTCCACAACTTGTCTGGTCTGCGGTCGCTAGTGTTCAATGCATCAAATCTATTCTTGAGATGGTCTCTCAGTTCAGGGGGGATATACTCAAGGTCATATTTTAGTGTTAGGTTCTAGGAAAATAAAATATATAGCATGGAGTTTCTGGCCTAAATGAACTTACAGATTCAGAGTAGAAAATATATAAATAGCAATGGAAGAAGTACAACTAGAATGCTCCTAAGAAGCGAGGATGGCGAGACTGTGTCTCACACACTTTGGATATGGTATCAGAAGGGATCAGTCCTTGGAGAAGGACATCATGCTTGATAAAGTAGAGGGTCAGAGAAAAAGAGGAAGACCCTCGATGAGATGGATTGACACTGGCTGCAACAATGGGCTCAAGCATAGCAACAATTGTGAGGATGGCACAGGACTGGGCAGTGTTTTGTCCTGTTGTGCATAGGTTCACTATGAGTTGGAGCTGACTCAATGGCACCTAACAACAACAAAAACAGTGCAATATGGCAGTGCTATTATGGATTATGGATAGGAACAAATTGCTGCAATAAGACAGGCAAAGGGAATAAGCTGTTTCCACCTTCCACTCCGAAGGAAATGAGAGAGGACTTGTTCATAAAGTTCTCCTCTCAAATGTCCTCGTGAAAATAGAGCAGGTGACCATGTGTCATGTAGAATGGTAGACAACATGTAAGGGTATTTGTGAGTTCAGTGGTGGGATTGGAAAGTCCACTTTCTGCAACTTAATGCACTGCCTTGGCCTTGAACTGGACCAGCTCCTAGAAAGAGGGGAAAAACTTAGAACTTCTTGCTGGGTGACGTTTCCATCTCCTCCTTGCTCCAGAATGCACTGAGAGCCAGCCAAACCTCTTTTGCAAGCCCAGCCCATCATTTGTCTTACTCAGGCTTCTGCCTGGGCTTTAGGCTATCATATTCTGGAAAGAATCGTATTTCTCTGGGACCCCTGGGATGTTTGAAAGTGGACTGAATAGCTACCTAATGAGCCATGGAAACATGGTGTGGTGAAGTGTATCAGCCTTGGTGAGAAATACCACAGGAAAATGTTAAGTGGTTTCCACCTTGCTCCTTCCTCTCTTTCTCTTTCCTATTCCTTTGTCTCACTGCCTCCACTCCTCCCCCTTCCATCCAAAACTAGCAGTTTCCAGATGGTGAAAGAGTCAGAATTCAGGAAGAGCACATGGTCTTCACAGTACTTCTGAGAAGATGGACAAAGGTAAAATGGGAAGGGAGGATTGAGTCTAAAATGAAAAGAAGCCTCAAATGATATCCACATCAGGGAAACAAATACGATACGAAAATAAATCACACTGAAACTTCCCAGAGGAGTCGCTGGCATTGTTCTTCGTACTCTAAGAGAGGGTCTGAAAACTTGCAGACATGCTTTTGAGTGGACTGAGTGCTCTCAGAGGAAAACCAGGGGAATTCAGCTTCCTTCCCAGCAATGATGGCGCAGGACCACGAGGAATCAAGGGATGAAGCAGGCCTTCTGCCCAGAAACACAACCGTGAGCTTCATCGAAAGGCCTGTTACTAAAAGCATCTACTAACACTGGCATGTTTACTGTGGAAAGAAAAGTGTTTACCTGGCTCTGCTTGAGAAGCTGTGGGCTCTAGGCATGAGAGGCACCTCTTGGCTCCCTTCGTAGACAGGACACCTCATTACCCACTGAATAAGGCGGGCCGACTTGCAGCGTATGCCTCAGGCTCCCAGCCTTCCTCACTAGGCTCAGAGAAAAGTGCCCTAGTCATTGAAAACATCATTGAGCAAAAGAAACATAAAATATTCTGGAACTGTGGAGAGGCACATCTTTTGAGGTCCCTAGATTCAGATAAACTTGCCCATGTCATGAAAAACTGTCATCTAACGAAGGATTTTCGCTAGAAGAATTAAAAACACATTAACTATTCCAGACCCATCTTTCTGGAGATGGGCTACAGGAAGGGCAATTATAGGGAAGGGATTCAAAAGTAAACTGGGAAGAAATGGCTTGGGGAACACCACATGTTTTGGTCCTGTGGCACTATAACATGAAGGTGCTGGCACTGTGCTTACTCTGTCCCCATGCACACAACTTCCTGAAGAACAGGCCCGCATCACCAAAAATGCTTATTATTAAAAACGAGTGTAAAATCCCCTTTCTCCTCTGCTTGATTCAGTTTTGGACATTCATCCTTAGTGACTCTTTAACACACAGCCTATCTTCAAGATTGCTGTAGATAGTCCTATGAGTCCCAGGGTGGTGTGAACAGTTAGTATTCCTCTACTAACCTAAGGGTTGGTGGTTCAGACCTACACAGCCACTCCTCTGAAGAAAGCCCTGGCAATCTGCTTCCATAAAGATCACAGCCAAGAATACCCCATGAAGCTCAGTTTGATTCTGTAACACCTGGGGTCCCCATGAGTCTGAAATGACTGGATGGCAATGGGTTAGTCCTATAGTTCCCTTCAACCAAAAGGTCAGTGATTCTGTTGGTGGTTACTAGGGGCAGGGGGGAGAAAGGCAGAAAGGGAAACCCATTGCTTAGAAGACACTGAGCTTTCTGTTAAGGGTGATGGAAAAACTTGGAAATGGATAATGGTGATAGTTGTGCAACATGATGAACGCAATTAATGTTCCTAAGTTGCACCTGTGAAAAATGTTGAACTGGGAGTTGTTTTGTTACATACATATTTACCACAATGAAAAAAAAATTTTTTTTAATTAAAAAAAAAAAGGCAGTGATTCTAGGGCTGTAAACATCCTCATACTACCTGCTTTGCTTATCACTTGACGTGAAGGCTGAGTGTTTTTCAAATTGTGGTCATTAGACTACTATTTGTCACATGTTTACCGAGTTGTTAGTGGATGGTTTGACAGGTTGAGAGGAGAGTAAGTTAATGTATATAAATTTCACACATTTTGAAATGTAAGTGTGATGGTTAATATTGTGTGTCAGCTTGGCTAGGCCATGATTCTCAGCATTTATGTGTGATCACTCCCACGATGGAATCTGCTGTGAGTAGCCAATCAGTTGAAAGGGAGTTCCCTTGGGGGTGTGGCCTGCATCTGAATATAAGCAGACATCCTGGCTTTTTGCTTACTCTGGATCCTGCACTGCCTCCTATTTGTCTGACCTCAGGCTCTTGGGGCTTGAGGTATAAGCTTATCTGCAGACCTTGGGATTCGTGGCTCTTCACAGCCTGAGAGTGGAAGCCCTGCTCTCCGATATGCCAATCTTGGGTTCGCCAGCCCCTGTGGCCTCTATCCTGATCCACAGCCTTTGGAAGTTCCAGCCTCTATGATTATGTGAGCTGTTGCCTTGATATAAATCTCTTTCTATATATATTTCTATGCTTTACTGGCTTTGCTTCTCTAGAAAACCCAGCCTAAAGCAACAAGTTAAAGTATTATCCCCGAAATTCCACAGCTTTCTTAATAAGTGTTAGATTTTTAAGGTGACCCAAGGACCGCATTGGTCAGCTGGTCTCTCCTCCCATTCAATTAAGGGTACAGTTTGAATCAGCCGATAGCATCAACAGTTTATTGTGTGTGCTTGTTAAATTTGAATTTTTCGTTGTTAGTTTTTGTAGCTTCATTCTATCTCCAATTTATAAAAATGCATCAACTGCTCAGACTGGCTCACTAGAATATCAAAGTCATTGTAAAAAATTAATAAATAACATTCTACAACCCAGAATAACATAAAAAATAAAAAAGACAAACTAGGACTCCAGTGTAAGTATTGGATATTTTTACACGTTTTAAATATGTGTGTGTTCTGGGTAAAACCATGAGTGTGATGAATATACACAGTTAGCTCTAAGAGAAGAGTCCAAGAGAATGTACAATGATAAGTATGCAAGATTCCACTTTATTGATTCTATATTGATTCAATCCCTCTTCCTCCCAGTCCCCAATGTGTTGTCTGTTGTAAAACCACAAATAACAGCTTGAAACTCATCAAAACCTTGCATAAATTTCAATCAAAGCAGAGGAACTTTTGTGACAAATGAATCCATTTTTTTTTCTGGAACACATGTGAAATAATGCATTTCAGGGTAAAATTGGTGGATGTTGCTCCTAGGAGCAATTTCAGGAGATCTTGGAAATTCTAGTGACAGTGGGCAAGTCAGGTGATATAGCCCCCTAGTGGCTTATTACCTAGAACTTTAGCTATTTGAACGGAGAATCAGAGTTTGAGGGGTGGGGGTCAGGATGCAATAGCCCCTATTTCTGCAAGTCTGAGCAGCTGTTATCCAGCTGTTGTGTGTCTCAGAGCTGAAGACAGATGTGTGCTGATTTCCTGCTGCATATTACAAAATATGAGATTCTCATGGATATAACTGCCAGGGCATTGCATCTGTCCCTGGAGCTTTGATTTATTGGCAAAGCCTCCATGGACTTAGCAAACAGATGTGGACTACCCAGCACTAGCAAGGCTATGTATCACTGTCAGTGATTAATCTGCAGCATTAGACCCCCCACTGTGAATTAAAAATCCATCTACAGCCAGGGAATGTGAGTCTGATGAAGCTGGCAGTTTACGTCCCACCCACCATGGCGGAGTCCCTAGGCAGAACGCATGCACCAATACTGTGGTCAGGTTAGAATCATGTCAGTCCTCAGATGCGAACTAGGTGTTTCCCACAGTGGTCAACCTTGGCCTCGAATTCCTCATCTGTGCTGACTGATTTCTGTCATTGTACTGGCAGTTGAATATCCCATTCTCCTTTCTATAAGGTGAGAATTCCCTGTTTTGTATAAGACTGGTGGGACTCAATGCCCAACCACCTACTACAGAAGTTGAAGTATGGAGATTTTCCCTTCTTCCTACCCTCTGGTAGCCAAGGCACGATGAATATGTGGTATAGAAACAGCTAATCAGATACTCCCATCCAGGACGTGAATTTGGAATAAGAGACAAAGAACAAATGGTCAGTTAAGATTATCCAGGGGCTGAAATTGGGGTATCTAGGTGATGTAGGGTCTGTCTGCAGTGGCAGTGACATCACAGCTTGACAGTTCCTACTGAAAGATCACTGATAAAGTGTGAAACACTTTCCTGTGTGTTTTTCAAGTCTGGTCCTATACCTTCCAGCCAATTCTATGAGCACCTCATATTTTCTAATACATGTCTTTTCAGACTAAGACATCCTGTGGTTTCTGTTGCTTGCACCCAAATCCCTAATTGATACAGTGCTTTTTGGTCTCCATACAGTGGGGTGCAGTCATGGTAAAGGAGGTGATGAAGAGAGTAGGAGGAGGCAGTGGAGGAAGAGCAGATGATAAAAATATCACGAAGTACACACACACACAGAGAAAAAGAAGACAAATAGGAAGGCTATGAAGAAAATGAAGAATACAGATTCCTACAGCTGTTTTAGAAGCATTACCCATTGTCATCTTTTATTGTATCTTTCCAGGTGATGATAGTTTTCCTTAAGAATTACAGAGCAACAGTTACTTCCCAGATCATCTCTTAGTTCAGTCAAGAAGACCCTGAATAGGTCAGGCTTAGAATAGACCAGGGGTCTGCAAATTATGGCCGATGGGCTGCCACTTGTTTTTGTCAATAAAGTTTTGTTGGAACATAGCCATACTGACTTATTTACATGCTGTCTATGGCTGCTTGCGAACTGCAAAGGCAGAGTTGAGTAGCTGAGACAAGGGTTATATGGCCTACAAAGCCGAAAATATTTACTATCTAGCTCTTTACAGAAAAGCTTGCCAACCCCTAGAATAGAACATCTGAATCTCTGGAAACTGAGATACAGAAATATATTTTCCTCTTATTCTTCACTCTGTACCTAGAGCTTCCCCAACCCCTGCCAAAAGTTCCTCATGTTGAGGGTTAATACAAGAAGCGTGCACTACTCAGAGGACTAGGATCCATTTTCCTAGAGGATAGGAACAAATCAGGGAGAGAAGATAGAAGCAGCTCAGCCCTCTCTCTTCCCACTTCCCTGTGGCCCTGCTCTGGAGGCCCTGAGAGTTCTGCTTCTGGAGCCATGTGATGAAGCAATGTGCCCAAGGTCACAGGGTTGGTACAGCTGAGACCCAAAGCAGGTCTTCTTTCCAAGCTTAGGATAGTACTCTCTCTACTTCTCATTTTGCCTCATCAGGGAAGTCTTAATGGGTGTCTTAGTTTCCTGACCAAAAAACAAACAAACCCGTGGCTGTTGAGTTGATTCCGACTCATAGTGACCATTTAGGACAGAGTAGAACTACCCTGTAGGGTTTTTAAGGAATGGTTGGTGGATTTGAGCTGCTGACCTTTTGGTTAGCAACCATAGCTCTTAATCACTGCACCACCGGGGCTGCCTTAGTTTCCTAGTGCTGCCAAAAAACAGAAATACCACAAGTGGGTGGCTTTAAAGAACAGAAAATTATTTTTTCACAGTTCAGGAGGCTAGAAGTTCAAATTCAGGGTGTGGCTATAGAGGAAGGTCCTTCCTTGTCTGTTTCAGCTCTGGTAACTGCCAGCAATTCTTGGCATTCCTGCGCTTGTAGTTGCATCTGTCTCTTGTCTGTTTTCCTCTTGTGTGTGTCTCTGTATCTATTCTGCTCTTTTTCTAACTCAGAAGAGATTAGGTTTAGGGCCCAACCTACTCTGGCATGACCTCATTAGCATAAAAAAGGAAACCCCCTATTTCCAAACAGGGTCATGTTCATAGGTATAGGGATTAGGATTTCAACACATATTTTAGGGGGACACATTTCAATCCATAACAAGGGAGGTGGTGGAATGTGAGCCTGGCTTAGAACCCTGAGTGAGATATAGCCCAACGAAGACCATTTACTAATCTTCCTTCAGTACCTAAGTCGAGAGCAGCATCTCACTGTACTAGATGCATATGTCATTCATTGTGCAGCATGGACATCCCTGGTCTAGAAGTCAGCAGACCTGTTTTAGTTCTGGTGCTGCTGCTAACTAGCTAATTATCTGGGCCATGTTACTTCACATTTCTGGGCCGTTATTTCCTCAGATATAATGGGGTAGGGGAATTGGATTAAATGGGCTGCATGTAGGTTCTGCTTTTCTTAAAATCCTGTGGTGCTCTTAATAAACATAAAAATGTGACCTCTCTCCACTGACACATCCTGGCAAGATGCATCAAACCAGCAGACTTTGCACCAAAGTCTACCCTAAATGGGGTCAGCCAAGGATAATGCAGTCGTGGAGCATGAGTATTTGTCCGAATTTGTGGGAAGGCGTGCAGACAAATGAGGCAAGTGGCTCTGAAAGATGAGAACACCATGTCACACCAGGAGACAAGAACCAATGGAGCAGAGGAGAAATGGGTAAACTCATCTGGGGACACGGTTGGGTGGACTCCTGGTGTAGAATCCAAGAATGTCTTTTCTTTACTGCCTAGTTTGAGGCGCGGAATGAAGAAATGTATTTGGGGTGCCAATCCTAGACTTGCTCCCTCTGTGGTTCGGGTGGGGCGTCTGGAATCAGCATTACTCATGTGGAAACATTTTACTCATTAATACCTCCAGAAGATCCTGGAATAGCCTGTGGCAAACCATGAAAGCAAGCAAGACAGAGCTGCCCTCGTATTTGCTGAATCTAACGATTAATTTCAGGGCAGATTAAAGATTTTATGTGAGCTATTCTTAAATTTAGAGCTTCATTTCTTCAGGAGATTTATGTCCCTGTTTCTACACAGAAAAGAAACCTAACCTTAATTTTTCTATGCATTTTTAGGAAATAAAAGAAGTTAATGAAATATTTTTTAAAACTGAACAAGGTTCTCAAACTATTTACTAAACATCAACATCCTGTGATACCTGAAGTTGAAATTAATGGAGGAAAACATTCTCCCAGCTAATCACAAAAGACATACAGATGGTTTTTAATGATCTAAAACTTCATAGGTTTAAAGACCCAGATGCTATTTTTAAATTGCATAATCACTAGCAGGAAGTATAATAAAGTTAATATTGACCTAATGTTTTTATTCCAATAGTTTCCTCTAGCTCCACTCCTTCTTTTCTATCTCTGAACTATAATAATGGCCAACGTTTGATAGAGAGGGGTGTCCAGCACTGTACTGCTAAGAGCCCCTTACTGCAGCACTGTCTCTTTTCTTTTTCACAACAAACATGCAGCAACAGTATCATTAGCTTCACTTTACTAGTGAGGAAACTAAGGCTTAGAAAGGTTAAGGTAACACAGCTTGAAAGCTGAGGAGTTGGGACTCAAACTCAGCAGGTCTGAAGCCAATCCATATCCATCCATTGGTCCATTCTTACCATCCATCCATCCACTCATCCATCCATCCGTCCATACAAATATCCCACCATCCATCTGTCCATCCACTAGCAGGTAATTATTGGCATTTATCATATGCCTGGCACCAGGTTAAACCAAAGCCAGATCAAACCCATTGCTGTTAAGCCAGTACTGACTAATGTTGGCCATAAATGTTACAGAGTAGAACTGCTCCATAGAATTGTCTTGGCTGTAATCCTTTATGGAAGCAGATCACCAGGCCTTTCTTCCACAGTGCCACTGGGGCGGGGGTTCAAACCACCAACCTTTAGGTTAGTAGATAAGTGCAAAGCGTTTGTGCCCATCCAGGGTCCTGGCACTATGTGAGGCATTAAATATACAGTAGAGAGAAAATAAAAGATCTCATCATGGAATATTCAGTCTAACGAAAAGAATCAAACCAAACCAAACCCACTGCCGTCAAGTTGATTCCAAGTCATAGCAACCCTATAGGACAGAGTACAGCTGCCCCATAGGGTTTCCAAGGCTGTAAATCTTTATGGTAGCAGACTGCCTCTTCTTTCTCCAGAGGAACAACTGGTGGGTTCGAACTGCTGAACTTTCGGTTAGCAGTCAAGCATTTTAACCACTGCACCAGGGTTCCTTAATGAACGGAATAACATTAATAAAAGAGTACAACAGATAAATGTATATTTTCATTTGAGAAGTACTACAAAGAAGAGATATTTAGTCTATGCAGAGCATGACAGAGGGAACTGATTTAGTTAAGGATGTGTATTAGGTGGGATGGGATATCGATTACCCATAGTAACAAATTAATCCTGAAATCTCAGTGGCTTAATAATAAGGTTCATTACTAACTCATCGTATATGTTTTATAAAGGTCTGGAGAAGGCTATCACTCAGAGATTCAGGGTGATAGGGGCTCCACTATCTGGAACATGTGGCCTCCAAAGTCAGTGTAAAAACCAAACCAAACCAAACCAAACCAAACCAAACCAAACCAAACCAAACCAAACCAAACCAAACCAAACCAAACCAAACCAAACCAAACCAAACCAAACCCATTGCCTTCGAGAAGATTCCAGCTCATAGCGACCTTATAGGACAGAACAGAACTGCCCTATAGAGTTTCCAAAGAGTGACTGGTGGATTCGAACTGCTGACCTTTAGGTTAGCAGCCACAGCTTTTAACCAGTACGCCACCAGGATTTCCAGGTCAGTGTGGGAGGGGAAGAAAAGTAGGATGACCTCCTTGGATATATTTAAAGGCCGAGCTTGGGAGTAGATTTTCGTACCTACATCCATTAGTCAGAACCCAGTCACCTGGCTGAAATCTAACTGCAAAGAAGGCTGGGAAATGTCTAGGAAGAGAACAAAGAAATGGAAATATGGAACATTGTGTCTGCTGTGAGAAGTCACAAAAACTTCACTGGAGAAAGAATGACTTAGTTGAGATGTGAAAGAGCAGTTAATATTAATCAGTGGAGTGGTGGTGGTTCAGTGGTAGAATACTCACCTTCCATGCAGGAAAACTGGGTTCAAGTCCCAGTCAATACACCTTATGTGCAACCACCACCCTCTGCCAGTGGAGGCTTGCATGTTGCAATGATGCTGAGCAGGTTTCAGCAGAGCTTCTAGACTAAGACAGACTAGAAAGAACAGCCTGGTGATCTACTTCCAAAAATTAGCCAATGAAAATTCTATGAATCGCAATGCTTTGATACACAACCAATCATGGGGATGGCTCAGGAGCGGGCGGTGTTTCGTTCCATTGTATAAGGGGTTGCCATAAATCGGGTGCCGACTCGACTGCAGTTAACGACAACAGTCGTGGAGAAGTTCCAGTAGAGAGAACTATTAGGTGCAACGTATCCCTTAGGAAGTATTTGGGGGTACCCATAGGCTTTCAAGAAACCCTGGTGGCATAGTGGTTAAGTGCTATGGCTGCTAAGCAAAAAGGTTGGCAGTTCAAATTCACCCTGAAAACTCTTTGGAGCAGTTCTACTCTGTCCTATAGGGTTGCTATGAGTCAGAATCGACTCAACGGCTACAGGTTTGTTTTTTGATTTTTGGTTTATAGGCTTTGGGGGAAGGAGTTCCAGCTCTCTAAATCTTCTGAGCTCTTTTAGAATTGGTTTATTTAGCTCAAGCAGGGTTTAGCTAACCAGTCCACGATTAATCTACTAATTTGTTTTATATTCTTATTCTACAAATGAAAGGCATCTATGGCATGTTTACTATGTGTCAGTTGCACAACAAGGGTCTTTATAACAATAAACAAGGCATGATTATTTCCCTCAAGGATCTTCAATCTAGTAGAAAAGGTAAGACAAATACATAGACAGTATTAAGTTCGAATCCACCAGCCGCTCCTTGGAAACCCTGTGGGGCAGTGCTGCTCAGTCCTATAGGGTCGCTATGAGTCTGAATTGACTCAACGGCAACGGGTATTAAGTAACAACACATTAAAGACAACATTGAACCATCTCAAAGGCATAAACAATAGAAAATGTGTCTTCTCACATAGCAAGACAATCTGGCAGTTGAGCGCTTTGAAGATTTAGTAACTCAGTGGCTTGTGAATGCCATCGGGGACCAGCTCTCTCCATCTTTCTGTTCTGCTATCCTCGTTATTAGCTGTAGTGTTATGCTTCCTATGCAAGCATGACGATATTAAGTGGAAGAAGAGACAGAAAAGAAACATCTCCTTTTTGTATGTTACTTTTTAAGAGTGAGGATCCTTCCCAAAAGTTCTCAGCAGACTCCTGTCACACCATATTATGTCACTGTCCGTGCCTAAAACAAAAAACCAAAAAACCCCAAACCCATCGCCATTGAATTGATTCCAACTGATGGTGACCCCATATGTGAGAGAGTAGAACTACTCAGTAGGTTTTTCTTGTACAGGTAGTCTCCAACTTAGGATGTATTCGAGTTATGACAAACCACACTTAGGACCATCAGTATATCTGGAACATTGCATGTTCCTGGGAGGAAGTTATGGGAAAATGCATGCAGGGGTTATGAAAAAAATTGCTGAGTTATATGAACACACACCAAGCATTTGATCAGGATAATATGATGGAAGATATAGGTGGAAAAATTGTCCATATGGCCAGAACATTGAATTTAGAACTTGATATCGCCTATGTGGAACAGCTCATAGACCACGAAAAAGGGAAATTGACAGATCAGGACTTAGTGGATTTTGAAGAGGAAAGAAGCTGTCAAAAATTTTTATAGTGAAAGGATTAGCTGAAGTTTTTTCTGAATGAACTCAGGGGCTTCAGTTGCTTGAAAACATGGACCCAAATGCTGACTGCTTTGCTAAAGTCGATATGCAGATTCGGGAAGCAGTGAGATGTTACAGTGAAATATGTGAAGGAAAAAAGAAAAGGACTACATAGCGACTCTCACTAATTTTCTGACTGTGATTCTGGAACTTAAAAATTACAAATGACACTTTTTCTTCACCAGCCAATTGGAGGTACTAGAAGAAGTTCAGAAGGCAGAAGAAGGGCGGAAGACAATTGCTCTTTCCTTTTGCTTGCTATTTTTGTCAGCATCATCTGAGCAATGGCCCTTCATCCTGGTAGCTTTAGTTGGAACCATCTTGGCTTCTTTCTATAGTCCCAATTCTGACTCATGGCAGATCTACATGTGACAGAGCAGACGTGTGCTTCATAGGGTTTTCTTGGCTGCAATCTTTACAGAAGCAGATTGCCAGGCCTTCCTTCTGTGGTGTTGCTGGGTGGGTTTGAACTGTCAACCTTCAGATTAGTAGTTGAGCACAAACCTTTTGTTTCACGCAGGTACCTAGCCTCACTGCACCCTGACAAAGGTGCATTAGCTGATCAGTGCCCCCTCTTCAGGAGCCTGAGTCCCAGCTCTGCAGAATTCCTCCTTCTGTTTTCTAAATTCTAATAACACAAATGTCTTCCCTTTGTTTTCCTGGCCTCATAGGATGGTTGCTTCCTGCAGTTGCTCTTTTGTATTTAACTCGTTCCTTAAAAAAAAAAAAAAATTTAGGTTCTCTTTATTGAAATATTGGGTGTGGTTGTCTGTACAGACCTTGACTGACATGAATATTTGATGACATCAGCCATTAAGATTTTCCAATACGTTCATATATATATATGATCCATTCCTAAGAAAGGTGGCCCAACCGAATGTGGAAATTATCAAACATTATCATTAATGTCACACTCAAGTAAAATTTTGCTACAGATCATTCAAAAACAATTGCAATAGTACACCCACAGGGAACTGCCAGAAATTCAAGCCAGGCTCAGAAGAGGACATGGAATGAGGGATGTCATTGCTGATGTAAGATGGATCTTGGCTTGAAATTTTTTTTCAGTTATTTCAGCTTGAGAAATGCTGAGCCTATTCATCCCTTTTGGTTTTCTATCTCCAGCTCTTTGCACATGTCAGCATAATACTTTGTCTTCTTGAGCCGCCCTTTAAAATCTTCTGTTGAGTTTTTTTACTTCATCGTTTGTTCCTTTTGCTTTAGCTATTCTACGTTCAAAAGCAAGTTTCAGAGTCTCTTCTGACATACATTTTGGTCTTTTCTTTCTTGTCTTTTTAATGACTTCTTGGTTTCTTCATGGATGATGTCCTTGATGTCATTCCACAACTCATTTGGTCTTCGGACATCAGCATTCAACGCAACAAATCTATTCCTGAGATGGTCTCTAAATTCAGGTGGGATATACTCAAGGTCGTACTTTGGCCATTGTGGACTTGTTCTAATTTTCTTCAGTTTCGACTTGCACTTGCATATGAGCAATTGATGGTCTGTTCCACAGTCAGCCCCTGGCCTTGTTCTGACTGATGATATTGAGCTTTTCTATTGTCTCTTCCCACAGATGTAGTTTATTTGATTCCTGTGTGTTCCATCCGACAAGGTTCATGTGTATACTTGCTGTTTATGTTGGTGAAAAAACGTATTTGCAGTGAAGAAGTCATTGGTCTTGCAAAATTCCATCATGTGACCTCTGACATTGTTTCTATCACCAAGGCTATATTTTTCAACTACTGGTCCTTCTTTGTTTCCAACTTTTGCATTCCAATCACCAGTAATTATCGATGCATCCTGATTGCATGTTTGATCAATTTCAGACTGCAGAAGCTGGTAAAAATCTTCAATTTCTTTATCTGTGGCCTTAGTGGTTGGTGTGTAAATTTGAATAATAGTCATATTGACTGGTTTTCCTTGTAGGCGTGTGGATATTATCCTATCACTGACATCACTGTACTTCAGGATAGATCTTGAAATGTTCTTTTTGATGATGAATGCAATGCCATTCCTCTGTAAGTTGTCATTCCCAGCATAGTAGACCATATGATTGTTCAACTAAAAATGGCCAATAGCAGTCCATTTCAGCTCACTAATGGCTAGGATATGAATGTTTATGCATTCCATCTCATTTTGGATGATTTCCTAGATTCAAACTTTCATAATTACACGTTCCAAATATTAATGGATGTTTGCAGCTGTTTCTTCTCATTTTGAGTCATGCCACATCAGCAAATGAAGGTTCCTTAAGTTTGCCTCCATTGACTCTACTTTGAGGAGGCAGCTCTTCCCCAGTTGTGGTTTGAGCACCTTCCAATCTGGGGGTTCACCTTCTGGCACTATAACAGATAATGTTCTTTGGCTATTCATAAGGTTTCACTGGCTAATTCTTTCCAGAAGTAGACTGCCGGGGCCTTCTTCCTAGTCTGTGTTAGTCTGGAAGCTTAGCTGGAACCTGTCCGCTACAGGTTACCCTGTTTGTATCTTAATACCGGTGGCATAGCTTCCAGCATCACAGCCACACACAAGCCCCTACAGTATGACAAACTGGGGGTGTCTTCAAATAGTAATAGCTAATATCTAGAGGCTATCTCCCCTTTCTGACACACTATGTTTCTTTCAATTCTTCTCCAAGCAAAACTCTGGAAAGGATCTGAAAAACACCAATAAAGCTAAACCACCTGTCTCAAGCAGTGTTTGTATTTTAATTTATCTCTAATTGGTTTAAATAAAAGGGATCAAGCCTTGATTTTGGAATCTCAGAATTCACTGAGCTGAGCAGAGGGAGTATTTTTCAGCGGGAAGGGTAGGAGAAAGGCGGGTCATACTTCAACTGCCCCTAGAAATCATGCAAACAGATGCCTTCTTTAGCTACTCTTTAAGTTGGCGCTGATACAAAGACACGTTCAATACAACACAGTTCTTGACTGTCGCTTGCCAGACCAACACTGATCTGCTTTTGGCCCAGGCCACAGTGGGGTACCCTGGTTGAGACCACAGGACAGCATCTCATAACAGCCTTCTTTGTAAAGCTAAGCAAATATTTGCCTTGGGCTTGCAAAGCTGATTCCCGGACCTGGGTTTTACAAGTATATTCATTTGCATCTGCCCCTCTGCTGCTGCTTTCAGTAGGGGCTATGCCAACATCCGGGCTGGATTCCAGGGGCCGAGGCAAACCAGATGGCAGTGGCATTCTCAGCGTAACTTCAGAGGCTGATGTTCCCAGACAGCCTCTGTGAGCTTTCACAGCCAGTGATAGTTGAGCAGGACAGGGACTCTGTCTCCTCCAGGGAGTTTGTGGGGCAGATTTTAGGTGTGTTAAATACTCAACCCCAAGACAAAAATGATGCCAGACTTTTATCTACAACTTTGGAAATTGAATACAATCTTCGTCACCAAACAAACCAAACCAAAGCTGTTGCTGTGCAGTTGATTCTAACGGTGACAGTAGAGTTGTTTCATAGGGTTTTCTTGACTACAATCTTTATGGAAGCAGATCACCAGGCCTTTCTTCTGTGGCCTGCTGGGTGGGTTTGAACTGCCAACCTTTAGGTTTTAAGTCGAGCACAACTGTTTGGACTACCCAGGGACATCACCAGAACATGAATAAAATCATAACCCCAAGTCAGATTTAATAATAAGCCAAGGTTTAAAATGCATTTAGTGGGGGAAGAACTGGAGGGACATGAAATGAACCTGAGAGACTGCAGCCCTCTCCTTTAGCTCAGGTTTGCACTCACCACCTATGAACTTGAAAATGAGGCCTGGTGACCAAAAGGTTGGTGGTTCAAGTCCACCCGTTGGCTCTGAGGAGACCTGCTCCTGTAAAGATTACAGCCTAGAAAACCCTATGGGGAAGTCCTACTCTGTCACCTGCGGTTGCTATGAGTCAGAATTGACACCATGGCATCTAACAACAACAACAACCCATGAACTTGAGTGAGTGGCTAAGTCTCCTCAGACTGCCATCTCCTCACCTGTAAAATGATGAGGTCTGGAGTTAAGTTTCCATAAGTGCTCTCTGACACAGATTCTTGTGGGCAGGCCTCCAGGCAGCTAGCTCTCAAGCTGGCCTTATTCTCTCTGCAGTCAGCCTGGCACTGACCTTCCTATCTGCTCTGGAAGGTGGCACGAGAGCACAGACTCTGAGGACAATAAAATCCTGGTCACTTCCTTCCAACTGTACAATGCTGGGCAAGTCTCTTTACCTCTCCGAGTCTCTGTTCCCTTATCTATAAAATGGGGACGATAGTTGGTTATGAGAAATCAGCGAGTTAGAGCAAAGAAGTACTGGACTGGCACATGGTAAACCAAACCAGTTGCCTTGGAGTTGATTCTAACTCATGGCGCACAATGTGTGTCAGAGCAGAACTGTGCTCCACAGGGTTTTCAGTCTGATTTTTTGGAGGTAGATCGCCAGGCCTTTGTTCTAAGGTGGCTCTGAGTAGATTCAAACCTCCAACCTTTCAGTTAGCAGCCGAGTGCTTAAATGTTTGCACCTCCCAGGGACTCTGGCACATGGTAAGTGCTCATTTATTCTCTTTGAGTCAAGGAGAGGATGGGTCAGCGATTCCTAACCGTGGCTGCACCTTGGAGTCATCTGGGGGGGTGGTGGAGATGTTTTAAAAACTGCGGGTGCCCAGGCCCCACCAGAGACTCTGACTGTCTAGGGTGAGATCCAGGCACTATGTTTTTAGAAGGTTCATTTTAAGGTCCCCTGGTGGCCCAGTGGTTAAGTGCTCAGCTACCAATTCCAAAAGAGAAATACCTGGCGATCTGCTTCTTAAAGATTACAGCCTAGAAAACCCCATGGGACAGTTCTACTCTGTCACATGAGGTTGCTATGAATTGAAATGACTGAATGGTACCTACCAATGAAAACAACAACAGGTATACTTTAATCTGTAGCCAGGGGTGGGGGTCAGTACAAGAGGTGAAAGGATTGAAAATACCAGTGAAAAGTTTTAATGCAATTGAGAGTTAGAAGAGGTTGACTGGTGGTTGCTGAGCCAGGTGATCCAGGTTGTGGGGATGACCTGACTGCAAAAGCCAGAGGCAGAAAAAAAACAAAAAACAACCAAACCCAATGCCATTGAATCTGTTCCGACTCATAGTGACCCTGCAGGACAGAGTAGAAGTACCCCATAAAGTTTCCAAGGAGCGCCTCGTGGATTTGAACTGCCGACCTCTTGGTTAGCAGCCATAGCACTTAACCACTACACCACCAAGGTTTCCAAGCCAGAGGCAGCTCTTAGAAAACTCGTGAACTAGATGACTTAGTTTTCAGATCCGTTCAAAAAAATTATTGTTGAAAATGTCCACAGCAAAACATAACCGACTCAACAATTTCCACATACACAATTCAGTGACATTGATGGCATTCTTCCGGTTGTGCAACCATTCTCACGCTCCTTTTCCGAATTGTTTTTCCGCCATGAACATGAACCCACTGCTCCCTGTTTCCTTTCTAATCTTACAAGTTGCTGTTGCCAATTTGATCCCATATAGTTCTTCAAAAGAGCACAATGCTCAAGGCAGACAATCTTTACTAATTAAGCTAAACTGTTGTTTCGTTAAGAAGCCCTGGTGTTGCAGTGGTTAAGTACTCTGCTGCTAACAGAAAGGTCGCCAGTGTGAACCCACGAGCCACTCCATGGGAGAAAGATGTGGCAGTTTGATTCCATGAAGATTATAGCCTTGGAAACCCTATGGGGCAGTTCCACTCTGTCTTACAGGGTCACTATGACTCAGAATCAACACAAATGACAATTGTTGGTTTTTTTTGTTTTGGTTTATTATTTGGTTTTCAGAAGACTTCAGGAGATATTTTTGGTTTAAGGTTTAAAGATTATCTCAGGGCAATAGTTTTGGGAGTTCATTCAGCCTCTATGGCTCATGGATTCCATGAGAATTTGGAAATTCTGTTCTACATTTTACCCCTTTTGATCAGAATTCTTCTGTAGAATTTTTGATCAAAATGTTCAGTAATGGTAGCTGGGCACCATCTAGTTTTTCTGGTCTTATGGTAAAGGAGACAGTTGCGTTCCATTTCCTCCTCCTGTTCCTGACTCTCCTTCCTTCTCTGTTGCTGAGTCATTTTTTACTTTGTCATTTCCCTGTTGCTTTTTTTCCCCAGGCCTCCCTCCTGCCCCTGCTCCCAGCATCCCTGGCTTCCCCCATAAAGACACCGGGCTGTCCTTCCTCCTACAGCAGTGCCCCATCCACTTGCTTGGCCACCAACCCAGGTGCCATCCTTCACCATTCTCCAGCCCCAGGCCTCTTAAAGAAATCGTCAGTAAAAGTAATGCAGTTTTATGTGCTACCCTTTTCAAGGGTGTCTGCCTTTCAACGGTGCTAATCACAGAACTCAAAGGATCCTCCAGGAAGAAATTTTAGACGCTCAATGGTAGGCTTTTGGAATGGGGTGGTAGGCTGGTGGAGCTTCTTTACTTCACTAGGTAGGAACTGCCTTCTTTGACCAAAAAACCAAAACCCACTGCCAGCAAGTCAATTCCAACTCATGGTGACCTCATATGTTTCAGAGTAGAACTTCTCCATAGGGTTTTCTTGACTGTAATCTTTATAGATGCAGATTGCCAGGGCTTTCTTTCGTAACACTGCAGGGTGGATTCTAACTGCCATCCTTTAGGCTAGTAGCTGAATGTAAACCATTTGACCAAGCCTTCTGTATCAATGAACTGGAGAGTTTTTATTTTACAGAATAGCTCTGCCACTCTGTCACCATCAAATCTTTTCTGTGTATAGCTGTGAGCTCCAGAGGCAGCTGTTTGAGCAGCCAGGCTGGCTTTCTACACTTCCGGCCAGTTCAGGAAGTAACTTCTGGCTGACAGGCCTTCGCTGAGTGAGGCGCACATCTGTGAACAGCCCTCTCTCCTTTCCCCTCTCTCCAGCTGCTCTGTCCCTTCACCAGCAGGCTGGGCCTTTCCAAGCTTTGTCTTTCTGACAGTGCCACCCTCGTCCACTTAGCATCACATACCACTCATCCTCTTTTGAGTTCCCAGGGTCTCGCCCATCCTTGGCACATGGGAGAGGGCCAGTGACTTTTTGTTAAGTGAGTGACTGAGTAACATTAAATGAAAGAATAAGTAAATACAGGCACTTTTAAATCACAAAGCTGTATAAATTCTCTGTGTTATCACTACGAGGTTTGCTATTTGTTCCAATTAATAAAAGCATAGCAACTAAAATAAAGGAAATGATAATAATTCTCTCCATCTTCATGTGCTTGGAGTAGTGTTTGCCTTGGAGCTTTCCATTTCCTCCATTTTAACAACGAATATGTGAGAAGGAAGAGTAGCCAGAGACAAACAACCTTCTCCTAACACGAAGCTGGCTGTTAGATCTTAATCTGGCAGTAAGTGACCTGGTTAATTTTAACTTTGGCTCTTAGAAATGGAAGAGAAAAGGAAATAAGGTCTAGGACAGGAAAATACTTTTATGGAATCCAGAGCCGCTGCACCTGGATTCAGCTCTGTTCTGTGGTCGCCCAACTGCCTTTGCTGATGGGATCCGGGACTGAATTTCCATGGAGTTGAGTCCAACTCACGGCAACCCCCCACGTGTGTCAGAGCACAAATACACTCCTAGGGTTTTCAGTGGCTGGTATTTGGAAGCAGATCACAAAGCTTTTCTCCCAGGTGCCTCTGGATGGACTCAAACCTCCAACCTTCCAGTTAGCAACCAAGCGTGTTAACTGCTTGCACCACCCGGGGACTCTGATGGTATCCGGAAGCGGAAATGAACTAGTTAAAGCAGGGCAGAGTGGAGAAGCACTGACCATACAACAAGCCTGCACGCGCTCACTTGATTTCCCCAGTGGGTTCCCTCCCATTTCAGACGGTATTGATGCAGTTAAGCCTGAATTTCCTGGCAAGCCCAAGGGTAGGTTTTTCCAAAAGATGTTTTAGACCGCCAGCCTTTTAGACCGCAGCCTTTCCATGTCTAATCACGGAAGCAAACCGCTGGATACATGTTCTCTGTTTCCAGCTCGTTGTGTATGTTTTCTTCTCACTTTCACCAGACGTGCCAAGGTGTGACATTTATGAACCCCACCAACTGGGAGCTGTGCTCCCCCGCCGTTTTTCCCGGGGCGTGGGAACATGATGAATGGGGGCTGTTGGGCTGGGGGGAGGGCTGCTGTCACTCCGGCTGCCAGCAGCCTTATTTATTACACACCGAAGTATAAAACCGCCCGGCTGCTGCAGCCCTCAGCTCCAGTCCTGGCATCTCCCTGAGGAGACCACAGTGCCTAGAGCCCGGCCTTTCTCCCGGAGGCTCCGAGCCCTGCTGGGAACCATGCTCGCGACGCAGCTCATCTGTTGGCACCTGCTGGCTCTATTTTTCCTCCCACTTTGCCTGTGTCAAGAAGAATACGTGGAGGTGAGCGGAAGACCTAAGAAAGTGGTGGCGAGAATAGTACAAAGCCATCAGCAGACTGGCCGTAGCGATTCCAGGAGGGAGAAAGTGAGAGAGCGGAGCTATCCTAAAACTGGGACTGTGGATAATAACACTTCTGCAGACCTAAAACCCCTGAGACCAGATGAGCTACCGCACCCCGAGATAGATGACCTAGCCCAGATCATCCCATTCTGGGGCCAGGTACTCAGAATTCTCTTCTAAGGATTACTGTCAAAGCTTAATTAATGGGTTTTGCTATTGCTGCTGTTTTTTTTTTTTTTGGCTCAGATTCTTAGGATCAACGCTTTTGAGAAGTTTGCTAAGATGCTTATGGGTTTCTGGGTTGCTGGTGGAACTTCAGTCTTTGCTAGACAGAAAAACTGGCAGAGGGAAGCAGTGCTGTACAAAAAAGCCCCTATCATTAGCCCATCAGGAAGGGGCACGTGGGCAGCCAGCTCCCTGTTATACCATAATTTGATTGCTTTTCTTACTCTGTTGATGCCGAAAAGAGGACTGCTGACATATACACATAAGTGGATTGTTGTAGATAATCATTTACTCATCCTAAGAGGGTTGGATTTCTTGACTCTTCCGAGCAGGGAGAAGCTGCCATTTGAGTTTGTCAAAAACAATCAACTGTGATGCTTTGAATTGGCTGGGCCATTTTGTGTCAGCCTGCTTTGCTATTGGATTTATAGCATTCTAGGTTGCTAATTTTTTTTTTTTTTGGTTGCTAAACCTCTAAGGTCAGCTTGTTTAAAAAAAGAATTACAGCTAAAACAAAACAAAAAAGGACTGTGTGTATTTAAAATGCAAACCATAGTGTATGATTTGATGCCTGATATTCACAGAGGACTTGATTTATTTCTCCAGGTATATGTTCAACAGCTAAGGAAACATCATTAACTCTTTTAGGGTGGTATGGGAGTGAGTTTAAAAGAGGAAGACCCTCAACCAGATGGATTGACACAGTGGCTGCAACAATGGGCTCAAACATAGCGATGATTGTGAGGATGGTGCAGGACCGGGGGGTATTTCATTCTGTTGTGTCTAGGGTTGCTTGAGTCACGACCGACTTGATGGCACCTAATAATAACAACGTGGCAGTGATTTAAGGCTCTAGTGTAGTGAGTTCCAAATTGGTGAAACTAAATCGAATTTAAAACATTATGAACAGGGAGAGACAGATTTTGACTTACCTTCTGGATATCTAGTGTGCTGAAAACATATCGGGGTGCAGGGGGAAGGAAGGATTACTTCCAATTACACAGTCCACGAACAAATAGGTTTCACTGCACAAATTGATTGCTTTTGTGCACTAAATAGTCCCTGAAAAAGTTATATGGTTGAAATCTGAACACCTCATATCATAGATTGAGAGGCTTGGGTTGGACTTGAGAGTGGTTATATGAGCAGACTGGGATCACACGCAACTGCAGATCAGGATGGAGATCCTGGGACTTCCAGTGTGACCACACAATGCAGTTGCCCAAACCGTTCTGTGTAGGAGAAAAATGTTCCTTTAAGGAGCTGTAGGAAAAATGATAACCTCTAAATACGATCCTGTTTTTTGATAGCTACTTTTGGAGATTGTTCTTTCATCTAACACTCTTTTGGCTAAAGGTGATTAATGCTGATTTGGGGGATTTTTTTTAGTGGTGGAGATGTTTTTGCTTTTGTCCAAGGATTGATGTGGACTTCCCATTTCAGTGGAGTCCCTGGGTGGTACAAACTGTTATTCTGGTTCATATCTGTGTAGAGGTGCCTTGGAAGAAAGGCCTGGTGATCTATATTCAAAAAATCAGCTATTAGAAAAAACCCTATGGAGCACAGTTCTACTCTGACACACGTGGGGCCGCCAAGCGTTGGAATAAACTCTATGGCAACTGGTCCCGTTTCAATAGATGCGATCTTTCTTGGTTCCTTCCTGGCAGTGACAGCGTGAGGCAGTAGAGGGCAGATATAGATTGTCAAAGGTTATTATTTTCTGGCTAGGCCACTGAAATTCAAATTACACTTTCTATCCTGGATTTTTGAACATTTTCAAACAAAGTTCCAACAGGGGATACTATGGAGATTTAAGTTACTGATATCCTGGAGGCTTTTAATACAACTCCTCCACCAATGGATTAAAAAAAAAAAAAAACCATTGCCCTTGAGTTAATTCCAACTCATAATGACCCTATAAGACAAAATAGAGCTGCCCCATAGGGGAGTTAATGGATTACAGCCAAGAAAACCCTATGGAGCAGTTCTACTCTGTAATATATGGGGTCACCATGAGACGGAATCTACTAACAGCAGTGGGCTTGATATTATTTTAGAGTTCTTCAGAACTCCTTGGAAATTGGAGATTAAATGTATTTATCTTTCTATCATTGGTCTTTACCATAAAGCTTGGCACCCAGCAGGAAATGCTTGGTGAATGAATAGATAAATGAATAAGAAAAAAGGAGACTAAGATAAAAGAAGAGATGGGGAGAATGGTGAAAGAAGAAGAGCACAGTACAATCCTAAATTCAATTAGGGACACTCTGTCCATTGGTAGGAGCCCTGGTGGCACAGTGAGTTAAGAGCTCAGCTACTAACCAAATGGTCAGCAGTTCAAACCCACCAGCCACTCCTTGGGAGAAAGATGTGGCAGTCTTAAAGTGAAAATCTAAAGATTACAGCCTTGGAAACCCTATGGGGCAGTTCTACTCTGTCCTATAGGGTTGTTATGAGTTGGAATTAACTCAAGAGCAATATATATATATATATATATATATATGTATTTTTTTTTTTTAATCACGCTTGGTGAAGTACAGGGTCAACAACAAAGAGGAAGACCCTCAACAAGATGGATTGACACAGTGGCTGCAACAATGGGCTCAAGCATAACAACAATTGTGGGCATGGCACAGGACCAGGCAGTGTTTTGTTCTGTTATACACAGGGTCGTTGTGAGTTGGAACTGACTAGACAGCACCTAACAACAGCAACAATAATCTTAATGGAAGCTGATCACCAGGCCTTTCTTTTATAGTGTCACTGGGTGGATTCAAACCAACAACCTTTAGGTTAGTAGTTGAGCACAAACCATTTGTGCCATCTAGGGGCCCACCCATTGCTGTCAAGTTGATTCTAACTCATAGTGACCCTATAGAACAGAGCAGAACTGCCCCATAGGGTTTCCAAGGAGCACCTAGTGGATTTGAATTGCCGACCTTTTGGTTAGCAGCCATAGGTCTTAACCACTATGCCACCAGGGTTTCCATCTGGGGACCAGAAGGACTCTAAACCAAACAAACCCATTGCTCACTCATAGCTACCCTATAGGACAGAGTACAACTGCCCTTTAGAACTGCCCGCATAAGGTTTCCAAGGCTATAAATCTTTACAGAAGCAGACTGCCACATCTTTCTCCTGAGGAGCATCTGGTAGGTTTGAACCGCTGACCGTTTGGTTAGCAGCTGAGCAATTAACCACTGTGTCACCAGGGCTCCTGTCAGTGCACCAAAGGCAGCTGGGAAAAGGTGTCAGAGTGGTAGTGATAGTTGAGTTGGATCTTAAAAGGTGAGACAAAAGGACAAAAAGAACAGGTATCGGGGCAGAGATAAAAATATGTGCCACAATGAAGAGAATTGAAAGACCCCGTAAGGAGCTGGCTTGGCTGGAGCTCTTGGGTCGTGGGAGGAAGACACCGAGACTAGCCAGGAATATTTTAGTGCCAGCTTGGGGTGGATTTTGTTGGCTGATTAAGGAGTTTAGACCTTATTTTGCCAATGCGTTTGTTCAGTCATTCCCAGTGGGGCAGTGAGGTAATCAGGTTTGTGTTCTAGAAAGATAACTCTGGCTGTGGGCTTGGGGTGGATTAGAGTGGGCTGAGAGATGAGGCAGGCAGACCTACTCTGGTCTCTGACATTTTCTTCTCTGCAGTTTCTTTGTCATTCGCCTTTATCAGTCTCCTCTCATCCTCCTGGGCATCCATTTCTCCCTCCTTCTTTTCTCGCACTTCCCTTCTCCTTTCTTTCCCTCTTCCTTGAATTACAGAAGGAGCTATGGACTCTCTTTTCTAGACCCCACTTAATAATAAACCTGTTGCCATTGAGTTGATTCCGACTTCTGTTGGCCCCATGTGTTACAGAGTAGAACTGAGCTCCATAGGGTTTTCTTGGCTGTAATCTTTAAGGAAGCAGATTGCCAGGCCTTTCTTCTGTGGATGGGCTCAAACTGCCAATCTTAGGTTAATAATTTTTGATATGTGTGTGTATGTGCTGTCTAGTCAATTCTGACTTGTAGAGACCAAAAGGTAGGAAGTTTAAATCTACCAGGTGCTCCTTGGAAACCCTATGAGTTAGTTCTACTCTGTCCTATAGGGTCGCTATGAGTCGGAATCAACTCAAGGACAATGGGTTTGGTTTGATTTGGGTATATGACAGAGTAGAACTTTCCCACAGGGTTTTCTAGGCTGTAATCTTTACAGGAGCAGATCACCAGGTCTTTTCTCCCAAGGAACCACTGATGGGTTCACACTGCCAACCTTTCAGTTAGCAGGCAAGAGCTCAACCATTGTACCACTCGTGGACTCCTCGGTCAATTCCAACTTACGGCAACCCTAAAGGACAGGGTAGAACTGCTCCAAAGTGCTTCCAAGGAGCAGCTTGTGGATTCAAACTGCTGACCTTTTAGTTAGCAGCTGTAGCTCTTAACCATTGCACCAGCAGAGCTCACAATTAATAATGGTAGAACTCAATTCTGACTAGCTGCCCCTAACTTCCATCTACAAAATGGGCGGAATTTATCTTGGGGAAAACCCTCTTCTTCCATGCTGCCTATTTGCATGTCCGTACAAATTCGACCTGATTTGGTGAAAGGAGTTAATAAACTTTAGAGGGTGTCAGACATATAACACTTATCTAGTATGTAATTTCTCCCTTACCTAGGAGAAGACTTCTGAGTTAGCATACTCTTTCCAACTCGTTCTCACAGTCCATCAATAGACTCACAACCATTGTTGCAGGTGACTGAAAGACAAGGCCAGGAACACGTGATAAAACTTCGCAGGAGGGTAGGTTTCCAGGATCTGCCTGACTAGCAATACCCTGAATTCTCTTGCTGCTTTGGTGGCAGCTCTATGCTCTTGAGGTGTCCCCAAGTACATTGAGCACACACATCTAGCCCTAGCTAGCTCTGGTACAGAGCACCCCCACCTCTTCCCCAGATACTAGACTTTAAAAACAAAATATTTTCTAAATGATTATTTAAGGTTTTGAAAAAGGCCTCAGTATCTTTCTTTGATTCTTGGAGCTGGGAAGAAAATTCATGACTATCTTATCTAATCCTCTAATTGGATAGACAAGGAAAGCAATGTCAGGGAGACAGTGACTTCACTCAGGTCACACAGAACCCAGACAGGAACCCTGGTTCCAGTCCCATGGTCTTTCTGACATTTTCAAGAGTCACAGTATTTCAATTCTCTTCTTAAACAAATAGTTCCACTTCAGAATTTTCCCTCCTTCCCCTCCCTTCTCCTTCCCTAAAAATCCATTCTTGGCAGAGTCCTGGATTTCTTGGAGCTTAAAAAGCTGTATTTCACATTAGGAAAAGGATACCCGGAAAATATGGAATACTCAAATTACACTTTTGGATTAGAGCATTGGGTGGTGCATGGTGTCTTTGATTTTCCAAATGTCTTAAAATCCCTCATCTCAGACCAAATCCTGTAGCTGATTTTCTTTTCCTCTGCCAGTTTGACAAAGAGGGTTTCATAGATTTCCATACCTGCAAGACCAGGGTAGCCCTGGTGAAATGGGGACTAGACTAGGAGTTTGCGTTAAATTGTGAGCTTCTGATCACTCAAGGCTTGGGCTCTGAGCTGTGGCAGGAGAATACTTGGGGTGCAAATATCGTTCTGTGTTCTCCCTGAATAGCCTGGTGAAAACCTTTAGGAAAAAGGGACAGAAAAGTGAGGAAAATGCCCAAGCCATTTTTGTTAAAAAAAAAAAAGTAAGACCTAAACATGCAGCAAAGCGAAGTCTTGATATTTTTTGCTGGAATTTCTAATGATGGAGAAAACTTGAACTTGAAATTTTCCTTCTCTTCCTCCCTCCTTCTCTTCTTTTTTCCTTCAGTCTTTAAATGAATCCTTTATCAACAATAGCTGTTTTCAAAAGACCACTGGGTTATAATGGGTGTCTAGGAAAGTTTCCACACATTTTGTATGATGTAATTAAAGGGCAACTTGCCAATTTAGATGAGAATCAAAATTTTAAAAGCAAGTGGAGCTCCTTTGCCAATCACCTTCCACTAGATCTCAGGCTCTTTGGCAGCAGGCACCAATTTTAGAGATGTCTTTGTGTATAAATAAGCATTTAACTCTGTCATATTTGAGTATATTTAGTACCCATTAAATACACATTAAATATTGATTCAGTCAATGTGATAATCATTTTAAAATTTGAAGTGGAATATGAAACAGAATATCGTGTTAAATCCTTGCTTTTAAGAAGTTGAAGTTGTTTCCAAATGTAGGTAATAAATAAAAATTTGTTGGATAAATTTCCTTCGGCAACTTAAACATGCTGTGTTTGAAAAGCCAGCATGATAAGCAGTTTCTAAGAACTCTTAACCCAACATGATGAGCATACCAGTTGCCCTCGACTTGACTCTGACTCATGGTGACCCACCCCATGTGCGTCAGAGTAGAAATTGTGCCACAGGGTTTTCAATGGCTGATATTTTTAGAAGTAGATAGCCAGGCCTTTCTTCCAAGGCACCTCTGGGTGAACGCCAACTTCCAACCTTTTGGTTATCAGTTGAGAGTATTAACTGTTTGCACCCAGGGGCTTCTATCATGAATTAATTAAAAAAAAAAAAGTTGCCACAGTGTTGATTCCCACTCCTGGTGATCCCATGTGTGTCAGAGTAGAACTGCACTCCATAGGGTTTTCAAGCTGTGATCTTTTGAAAGTGGATCACCAGGCCTTTCTTCCAAGGCACAGCTTAGATTCAAACCACCAACCTCTCAGTGAGTAACCGAGTGCTTAACCGTTTGGGCCACCTGTAATTAAAAATGCTTAATAAATATATTAAAAAATAGGTTGATAATTCTTGTAATTCGAGGGTCGTTTATTCAACCCAGCTTCACCTGGGCAATTAGCAGTTGGGAGAGAGAGGGAATGAACGCTTCCAACCCACTCCTAAAGGAGTTTCCTTCTTTGCTGTCATCAGTTCCCACTGCCGTCAAGTCGAATCCGACTCATAGCGACCCTATAGGACAGAGTAGAACAGTAGCGGCAGGAGAGTACTTCCTCAGGTACTACCCTATCCCCCAGCCCTCCCCCACCTCTCATGCTCTTTTCTTGTTACCTCACCCAGCCCTCCTTAACTACTCCCTGACCCTGTGCCATTGACATCTCCACCCTCCACCATCTTTTCTGCTGGGTCATTGTGGGTCGTTTGAAGTTAAACCAACGCTCACTTAGGGACCAAAGCCAGAAGAAATTTTAAAAATCCTAATTACCCGTGGGTATCCTTCTCTGAAGCTTCTCTTTGTATCTTCTTAAAGCCTCCACAAACCGGAGGACTGCCCCCGGACTGCAGCAAGTGTTGCCATGGAGACTACGGCTTCCGAGGCTACCAAGGCCCCCCTGGACCTCCAGGCCCCCCTGGCATTCCAGGTAAGGATGAGTGAGTTGTGCTGTTGCTAGGCTAACTGTAGACTGTGCCAAATAAAAGGCAAGAACAAATAATTTGGAATCACTTGTTGTAGTCCAAAGGGTATGCATGGGAAATCTAAAAGAAAGTTAGGTAGGGGAGCTGGGTTTATTAAGCTGGTTTAGGTGGAACAGTATAACTTCTATAGTATTTATTTTCGATACCCCTCACAGAATCCCATCATGAGGGGAATACCAGATTCACAGGCTGAGAAACTCTTCACTAGCATTAGTTATAAGGAGCCCTGGTGGTGCAGTGGTTAAAGCACTGGACTGCTAACCCGAAGGTTGGTGGTTCAAACCCACCAGCAGCTTCATGGAAGAAACATGTGGCTGTCTGCTTCCATAAAGATTTCAGCCTGGGAGATCCTATGGGGCAGTTCTTCTCCAGGGTGGCTATGAGTCAGAATCTACTCAACAGCAGTAGGCTTGGGGTTTTTTTTGGGGGGGGGGTGGTTAGCACTAATTATGTTAACTGGAACCTACTATTTGCTGCAATGTTTCTGCCACAGGGCCCTGTTTACTGTATATTATATCCCATTTCCAGAGTGTTTATGAAGTGAGGGCGAGGGTGGGCATGGAGATGAGAGCCATAAGATCAGGTTGTCATCCTCTATCTAGTGCCACATGTTTATCATATACTCTTCTGCCTACTCCTTTGTCCAGCTTGGTTTTCCTTACCCCAGCCTAAGGGCCTCCCCGTGTTCAGCTGTCTCTCAGCTGACTTTCATGCCTGTCTTGGGCTCGTGGAAACATTCTTGTGCTCCAGCATCACGTGTGGAATGGAGAATGCTGTGGAGCTGCATCAGGGCCCCTGTAGACCATGCAGCCATCCCTACTTTGTTGTTCCTGTGCTGCTAGGGAAGGGGGGTTCTGAAACAGTCTCCTGCCCTGGGCCTGCAGAGGAAAGGGCAGCACAGGCCCCTCTATACTAGGACCCCAAACCTATTGGGGGATTTATTGTCTGTTTCCTTCTCAGGCCAGGCCCTGGGGGTGGACCCTTTCTCAGGGTTCAGCAGCAGTCTACTTGCTCTTCTCTGACTTGCCCTCACTGACATTTATAATTGTCAAATGCTAATGGCTACCACTAAATTGTGCACCTGAAAGTTGTGGAATTGGCAAATGTTGTGTTATGTATTTTTTTACAACATAAAAAAAAAATTGTCAAATGAGGTTTAAATTTTATACTTTTGAAAGGCTCCCACATGACACCAAGTTTAAAATTAGCAAACCCTCTGTTAGACTTTAAATTGTGATAATTGGCTTGGAATCTATGTCATTGAACATCAAGGGTAGCTGCCAGCAGATGAGGTGATGGGGATATTCATATGCTTCTAGAATTTTCTCTAGAAAATTCTCTAGAATTTGAGGTTACAAAACAGGGTAGCCTTGGCTGAATGTTTTTCATTAGGAAACAGCTTTGTCATTTAAGCACATTAACCTGAAAACACTCGAATTTCACCATCCTGAGAGGATTTCAAGCCTGGTGTGATACCTGACCAAAGGTAGCATACAAAACAAACAGCGAAAGGGCCTGAAATTCAGCCAAAAAAAAAAACTTTATGTAAAAATGGTCCTTTAGTGGCAAAGTGAAGGGTTGAAATTGTTGTCCAAGTTTTGCTTTCAAAATTATCATTTGTTTAAATGATTTTGTTTTTCCTCCAGTTGTAAAAGTGGTATGCGTCCATTGCAGAAGACTTTATAAAGACAGAAACATATTTAGAATGGCATAGAAATCACTCATGGCTGTCTAGAAATAGATAATGATATGAGTGAGTAAAGTGGCTGGGCTTTCTCAAGTGACGATGTCTGCTTGTTTAAGGAAACCATGGAAACAATGGCAATAATGGAGCCACTGGCCATGAAGGGGCCAAAGGTGAGAAAGGAGACAAAGGTGACCTGGGGCCACGAGGGGAGCGAGGGCAGCATGGCCCCAAAGGAGAGAAGGGCTACCCCGGCGTTCCACCGGAACTGCAGGTAAACTGCCTTTCCCCCATCTCCAGGTGATTTATATGCCTGTCCTGGTCACCAGGGGCCTAGAATTAGAAGGCTTAAGAGATTCTACAAGCCCCGCCAATCTTGAGCAAATCTGAATCTCAATTTATTCATCTACACACAGGATGTGTTTATATAAGGCCTGTGCTGTTCAAACATTAGAGGGTTTTAAGAGCATTCTTAGGAAGAAGAAATTTATGAAGAGTAAAATCCTACTACCTCATTAGACCAAAACAAGGCAATCCTGAATATAAATTAATTTCTTGTTTTCCAAATGAGAAGATACTCAATAAATCATTTTAAAACTGAAATAAAATAGTTTTTGGCAGCTCGAATATATGAACTTTTAGGTAAATACATGGAACGGTCAAATGTCTACTTATAATATTTTATCAATTTTGTTACGTTTACATACTTGTTGTTAGCTGACATTGAGTTGGCCATCAACTCATGCTGACCCCATGCACAATGGAATGAAACTCTGCCCAGTCCTGCCACATTTCCATGATCGGTGGGCGATCAGACCATTGTAATCCATAGGGTTTTCATTGGCTGATTTTTGGGAGTAGCTCAGCCAGGCTCTTCTTCCTAGCCTGTCTTAGCCTGGATGCACGGCTGAAACTTGTTCAGCATCGCAACATCACGCAAGCCTCCACTGATGGATGAGTGGTGGCTGTGCTTGAGGTGTATTGCCTTAATTGAACCCAGATCTCCTGCATAGGAAGCAAGAATTATATAACTAAATCATCAATGCCTCCCTTCATCCTTAAAAACATTTTCTTTTTCAGTCATTCAACCACAGTTTTCCAGACCAGATCACATTAGTTTCGGTTAAAATTTTTTGAATACACATATGACACTATAACCGGACGTTTTATCTCAATTCAAAGTACCTACTTGTCTATTCTTTATTTCTTTTTGAAGTCTTCTTTAAAATTCTCATTGTCAACACACCCTAAAATTTACAATGTGACATTAAGTCACCAAGAAAAATGACTAAGTCTGGGTTAATTTATTTATAATATTTAAAAACTGATTCTGCCATGGGACTTCTATCAGCATTTTTTATTAAAATTGTTTCTGGCTAATATGTCTTCCAAAAGTATGGTTAGGACAAAAGAAATTGAGCAAGCATCTTGTATTATGAGAGGCTTTTAAAGACCTAGACTATAAAGCTACTCTTTTTTTTTCCCAATCAAATAGATTTTATTGATCTATGCACACAAAGTAATGCAATTAAGTCTCTGCGATTATGTTTTTAGGTCATTGACCCTACAGGTGTAAAGTTTTGAGTCAAATTGCTCAATTAAATCTCATCATCTAAAGCACATTAAACTAAATTAATAGAAGGCTACTCTTTCTTTTTTTAATTTACCTTTTTTTTTTGATTGAACTTTAGATGAAGGTTTACAGAACAAACCAGCTTCTCATCAAACACTACACACATTGTTGTATGACACTGGTTAACAACCCCACGACATGTCAACACTCTCCCTTCTCAACTCTGGGTTCCCTATTACTAGCTGTCCTGTTCACTCCTGCCTTCCAGTCCCTGCCCCAGGGCTGGTGCATCCCTTTAGTCTTGTTTTGTTCCATGGGACTGTTCAATCTTTGGCTGAAGGGTGAACCTCAGGAGTGGCCACATTATTGAGCTGAAAGGGTATCCAGAAGCCATACTCTCAGGGTCTCTCCAGTCTCTGTCAGGCCAGCAAGCCTGGTCTTTCTTTTTGAGTTGGAATTTTGTTTTACATTTTTCTCCAGCTCTGTCTGGGACCCTTTATTGTGATCCCTGTCAGAGCAGTCAATGGTGGTAGCTGGGCACCATCTCGTACTGGACTCAGTCTGGTGGAGGCTATGGAATAGAAGGCTACTCTTGTCTGAAAGAAAAATTATGGGAAAACTTTACCTTTTATTTGGGCATATAAGATGGTTGTATGACCTGGGGTAAGTCCCATCATTTTTCTGGGCATTGTTTTTTTTAAGGGTAAACTAAGAGATCTTGTGTGTTATTCTAACTGCAGTTTTATAACTTTTCAATGAATGCTCTTTAAGAATTTTAGCAACCTGGGATCCACGTGGTAACATAAATTTATAAAGAAAAGAGATGTCACTCAACCAAGTTAAAGCTATTCAGTAAGGTAGAAAACAAAATTCTCAAAGCTCGAAACTCTAACCCAGACCCTGTGCACAATTATGCCATGGCTAGACGGCCCTGGAATAGCTGGCTTAATGGAGAACACTTGAGGGGATACTAAATTTGCTTCATCAACAATTTTACACTGAAATTACAATAAAATCATTTAGAAGAACTACTTATTCATATATGTCTGTCACCATTCCCAAGAAAGGTGATCCAAAAGAATGCAAAAATTATCCAGCAATATCACTAATATTACACAGAAGTAAAATTTTGCTGAAGATCATTCAAAAGCAGTTGCAGCAGTACATCAACAGGGAACTGCCAGAAAGTTAAGCTGAATTCAGAAGAGGACGTGGAACAAGAGATATCATTGCTGATGTCAGATGGATCATGGCTGAAACAGAGAATACCAGAAAAATGTTTGCCTGTGTTTTATTGACAATGCAAAGTCATTTGACTGTGTGGGTCATAACCAATTGTGGACAACATTGCAAAGAATGAGAATTCCAGAACACTTAATTGTACTTCTGAGGAACCTGTACTTAGACCAATAGGCAGTTTTTCATACAGAACAAGTGGACACTGTGTGGTTTAAAGTCAAGAAAGGTGTGTGTCAGGGCTGTATTCTTTCACCATACTTATTCGACCTATATGCTGAAGAAATAATCCAAGAAGCTGGACTGTATGAAGAAGAACAGGGCATCAGGATTGGAAGAATACTCATTAATAGCCTGCATTATGCAGATGACACAACCTTGCTTGCTGAAAGTGAAGAGGACTTGAAGCACTTACTGATGAAGATCAAAGACCACAGCCTTCAGTATGGGTTACACTTCAACATAAAGAAAACAAAAATCCTCGCTACTGGACGAATAAGTAACATCATGATAAACAGAGAAAAGATTGAAGTTACAACATTTAATTTGACTTGGATCCACAGTCAACACCCATGGAAGCAGCAGTCAAGAAATCAAAAGAAGCATTGCATTGGGCAAATTGGCTGCAAAAGACCTCTTTAAAGTGTTGAAAAGCACAGATGTCACTTTAAGGGCTAAGGCGTACCTTACCCAAGCCATGGTGTTTTCAGTCCACTCATATGTGTGTGAAAGCTGGACAGTGAATAAAGAAGACCAAAGAAGAACTGATGTATTTGAATTATGGTGTTGGTGAAGAATATTGAATATACCACGGACTGCTAGAGGAACGAACAAGCCTGTCTTGGAAGAAGTACAACCAGGATGCTCTTTAGAAGCAAGGATGGTGAGACTATATCTCATAAACTTTGGACATGTTATCAGGAGGGATCAGTCCCTAGAGAAGGACATCATTTTTGGTAGCGGGTCATCAAAAAAGAGGAAGATTCTCAACAAGATGGGTTGACACAGTGGCTGCAACAATAGGCTCAAGTGTAACAACAATTGTGATGGCACAGGACCTGGCAGTGTTTCGCTCTGTTGCTATGAGTCAAAACCTACTCGATGGCACCTAACAACAACACTTTCACATGTTTTAAAGGAGACATTACAAAAGAGGGAAGACATATGTTAGGCAGATTGTGAAGGCAGGGTGACTTCCAGGTGCCTTCACTCCCATTTCTAAATTCCTATCCTGATGTCACCCCCTCCCTGTCCTGCCTCTAATACCCTCACGCTGTCTGATGCTCACCTCCATCCCGTGTTGATTTTCCTGGCCTTCTCTAAAGTCTCCAGGGTTTCACATATTTGATCCCCTCCTCCTTCTCTCTCACCTCTCCCACATTGCAACTTCCATTCTTTGAAGACAGATGATCCCTGCAAATTGAAGAATTGAGTCATCTAATTCATGCTCAGTTTCAATGACCCATTTGGATGGGGGACTGGCATTGACTTTCAAAGGTGACTCTCCAATGATGGTTTCAGCAAAAGCATTTCTTGCCAGGTGGAATTGTCCTAAAGCCTTTCAGTTATTATTAACGTTTAGTATATCGGCTTTCAACCCTGTCTTCGGATGCCAGTAATAGTAGCAATAGTAGGATATACTATAGTAGTATATTACTATAGTAGTGCCTCAGTCTCTTAATTGATATAGAAGGGCTCAACCACTACATGAGACTCAACCACTACTTGAGGCCCAAACACTACATGACTTGCCAAGTGATAAGGCTAGATGTAGGTTAGATAAGTGATATGGTATTCAAATTCAGATCTTTGGACTCAAATAGACAGTTTTATTCCCAAACTCATTGGGCCAGAGTGGGTGTCACCATGGGCAGGTTTCTTAAATTAATTCTTTTCACTGATCTTTTACTGATTCAGCAGAGCTTACAAAGTTCCATAAAATATTACAGATGAAGTATTTGTAATGTTATAATCCCAGGAATGGGTGCTGCCATTAAGTGGTTTCCTTGATTCTCTTACACCCAAATTGACTGTTAAATTATGGCATTATTTTTAACAGGAAAATGTACACAGAATGTTCTGCTTTTCCAATATTCAAATAAATGTTAGTTTTATTAAATGATTTTTCTACATTTTAGATAACTGCAAACTTTCTTTTTTGCCTTTTAAAAATTATTCCCATAGCTTTTAATCATTAAAAAAAATTAGAAAGAAACTGAGCAAAAAAAAAAAAAAATCTATCAAGACAATCACTATGAACGTGGTTACATACCTTTTCAGATTTATACATATTTATACACACTCATTATTTTTAAATAGCAATGGGAACATACAGTACATACGACTTTGTTACTTTATTTCATGAATGACTCTATCCTGAACATCTCTTCATGTAAATAAATAGTTACAAATGAATGTCTTTTTTTTATTAATGTAAAATTAATACACAATTCATTTTAAAACAATTGATGTAGTGAAGAAAGGAAAAAAAATCCCCATGGAACATCTACCCTGTGTAGCCTGCTGTTAATAATTTTATAGATGTCCTTGCAGATATTTTCCTGTTTGCCCACACAACATTCCCCTCACGCATGTACTCACTTAAAGTCCTGTATTAGACCATAATGATCTTGTGTTGCTTGCATTTTTATTAAACAATGGATTAAAGGCATTTTCCCATACAATATATATCTAAGTATAGATCAACATCCAAGATCCTTAAAATGCATTTTGAATTTAACGGGCATCTTTCGAGGAAAAAAATAATTCAAGGTTAATAAAATTAAAAAGTCATTTGGCTGTAGGGCTTCTCAGATCCTTTCATATATTAATAGTCATTGCAGAGCCACAAAAGGAGGACTTCATACAAGTTTTTCCAGTACTCTTTGATAGTTGAATTTTAACATTCAAAAAGTATGGTTAAAGTCCACTGTTCCTTGAAACACATGTTGAGAAGCCTTGATGTACATTATCATTTTGATTGCTCCATGGCATAACAATGTTAGCAATTACCCTAACTTATTTGGTTTGTCTCCATGGATTGGTTTTTAAGTTATTTCCAGTCTTGTTACAAATGATGTTACAATAAACCAACTTGTATAAGAACTTTTTTTCTTTAAGATAAAACCCTAAAACGGTGGGTTCTTTTGGACAAAAGGTATGGACATTTAAAACGTTGGTATATATTGCTAAATTGCCTTCAGAGAGGTCCTAACAATTTACACTCCTGCCAATGGGAGAACCTGGTTTATATGTGCTCAGGATTTTTACATGCTACAAAACTTCATGTTAGCACTCTTCCCTCCCAAAAAAGCAATTTTCAATGTGATATTAGTTTTCCTAAAAAAAAAAAAAAAGCATACATGAAAAATAGATTGTAGAAACACTTTAGAAAGTACAGACTAAGAAACCAGATGGTGAATAAATGAAATGCCAAGTGTTAGAAATACAGAAGCGAATATGTGTTATATCTATTTGAGGGGTGAACTGATTTATTGTTGCAACTGGAATAAAAATTATTTATGTGAGTTGCTTGTCCATATTCTTTGTCCATTTGTCCCTTATAATGTTTCTGTTTTCCTTATTGGGCTATAACAGCCATTTATATAGGTTAAGGGTATTGCAGTTTCATCTCAAATATATTTTGCAAATGTGTTTCCTGTATTTAAAATTTGTTTAAGAATTTTTTTCTTGTTACACAAAATTTTTACAATTTATAATGCCTTATCTATCAGTATTTTCATTTATGGTAGGTAAAAGGAAGGCTTGCATACTTATTAGAAAAAAAGCAAACATTAAAATATAGTAGAAGTAAATGAGGATGAAACGTTGATGTATGGAAGGAAAGCCTTTCTTTTCTTTTTGTAGATGATATGATTTTTTTTAATTAATTTATTTTTATTGTACTTTAGATGAAGGTTTACAGAACAAACTAGTTTTTCATCAAACAGTTAGTACACACATTGTTCTATGACATTGGTTAATAACCCCAGGACATGTCAATACTCTCCCTTCTCAGCCCTGGGTTCCCTATTACCAGCTTTCTTGTTCCCTCCTCCCTCCTAATCCCTGCCCCAGGACTGGGGCACCCATTTAGTCTTGTTTTGTTCCATGGGCCTTTTCGATCTTTGGCTGAAGGGTGAACCTCAGGAATGACCTCCTTACTGAGATGAAAGAGTGTTGGGGGCCATACTCTCAGGGTTTCTTCAGTCTCTGTCAGGGCAACAAGTCTTGTCTTTCTTTTTGAGTTAGAATTTTGTTCTATGTTTTTCTCCAGCTCTCTCTGGGACCATCTATTGTGATCCTTGTTAGAGTGGTCAGTTGTGATAGCTGGGCACCCTCTCATTGTTCTGGACTCAGTCTGGTGGAAGCTGTCGTAGATGTGGCCCATTAATCCTCTGGACTAATCTTTCCCTTGTGTCTTTAGTTTTCATCATTCTTCCTTGCTCCCGAAGGCAGGAGACCAGTAGAGTATCCTAGATGGCTGCTCACAGGCTTTTAACGCCCCAGATGCTACTCACCAAAGTAGAATGTAGAACATATTCTTTATAAACTATGTCAATTGAGCCAGCTATTCCCTGAGATCATGGTCCCCACAACCTTCAGCCCAGCAATTCCATCCCTCAGGGAGTTTGGATGTGTCTATGGAGCTACCATGACCTTGACTTGTACAGGTTCAGGAAGCCTTTCTAAGCATGACACCAAGATACTATAATGATATACTCTTGACCTTCCTTCCAAGGTTGCAAACCTTGAACATTGGGGTCCGTATTGCTTTTTTTTTTTTAACTTGCTTGGTATCTTATACAACATAAATTTTCAATTTTGTTTGCCAGATCATGCTAATTGCCTATTAATTAACCACCAACTCTTTCCTTAGATTGCATTCATGGCTTCTCTTGCAACTCACTTCAGCAATCAGAACAGTGGGATTATCTTCAGCAGCGTTGAGACCAACATTGGAAACTTCTTTGATGTCATGACTGGTAGATTTGGGGCCCCAGTATCAGGTGAGATGTAAAAATAAATGAATGACTGAATTCATCAACCTAGTGATCAAGAAAAACAAAGAAGAAAGGAAGGAAGGGAGAGAGGGAGGAAGAGAGGGTGAAAGGAAAGGAGGAACGGAAGGAGAAAAGAAGGCGAGAAAGAGAAGGGAGGGAAAGGGTACGGAGGAAAGAAAGAGAGGTAGAGAGTGGAAACAAAGGAAGGAAGACATAAAGGGAATGAAGAATTCTTTCTGATTCAGGTTGAAATAAGCAGCTCATATAGATTTCTATTAGGTTTCAAAGTAAATGAATCGATCTGAAAAAACAAAGACATGTTAAAAGAAAAAAAAAAAACTGGCCATGGTTATTAAGAATATTAGCTATGACCTAAACTGAGCCAAATAATTCCTAAGAGGGCACAGTTACCTCTGATTTAGTAAGTTTTCTAGAACTCTCTTGGGGATCATATTCCAACAATGGTGACCATGCTTTGACTCTCATGGTTTCCTGTTTAAACCTCACCCAAACCAAACCACCAAACCCACTGCTGTCAAGGTGATTCCGACTCACAGCAACCCTATAAGACAGAGCAGAACTGCCCCTTAGGGTTTCCAAGGTTGTAAATCTGTATGGAAGCAGACTACCACATCGTCCTCCTGTAGAGCGGCTGGTGGGTTCGAACTGCCGACCTTTCGGTTAGCGGCAAGCGCTTTAACTACTGCCCCACCAGGGCTCCTAAACCTCACCCAGGAGATTGCAAAACGACCATTCTACGTTTTTCAACTTTGGGAGTGATAGGACAGACAAGACTGATTTTGCAATTACAGTAACATAAAGACCAAAAAACCATAGTGCAAGTGTGGAAGTTTCCTCTGGTTGCAGTACCTATTTTTGCAAAGGAAAACGGTTTGTGAATATAGCACATATTCACTTCTGTATTTCCAGCTCTTGGCATTTAATTTATTCACCATCTGGTTTCTTAGCCTGCACTTTCAAAACTGTTTCTGCAATCTCTTTTTTTTATAGTACTCATGATTTTTTTTTTTTTTCAGGAAAGTTAATATCTTTTCTTGTCATTTTGATTTCAATTTTATCTTCCAGAGGCATTGAAAATTTTTGGGGGGGGAGGGGAGAAGGGTTAATATGAAGTTTTATAAAATATAAAACACCTGAATACACATACATCTCTTTCTTGGAGTCCTATAATTTGTATCTGCCTTTACTTTTCATCTATGGGCCAATCTCTAGGCTTGTGAATGGGCACAACTGATTTTTATACCATTTCCTTCATTCCCAGTGCATTAAGTATGCATGCCTGGCGCTTAATAAAATGTAGTCATACTTCCTTTATTTTAATCAACCTAACTCAGAAACA